>NC_133897.1:89934322-99074322 GCF_964199755.1 Larus michahellis
CCCACTGCAACAGGAGAGTAGAATAGGAACAAGAAGCAGAAACAAAGACAGAGCTATGAGGCTGACAGATGTGCAAGACCAGGCTTTTTAAAATCCTGCAGGGGGCAAGTACTTGGAAGTTTATTTCTAATATTTCCAAGATGGATAGCAGTTTTTCTCTATCAGTTATGGCATTAAAAAGAAGAAACTTCTGTTCTGCAGATGTTTCAGTCCTTGGTCCTTGAAGAAAATAAAATCAACAATGTTTCTTGTTATTGCAAACTAATTATGTGTAAAATTAGATCACAGTTAGGTTTAAGACTAAACTAAAGAATAAACTAATCTAGAAGACAACAGCGGTATTTAATGATCATCAAAACTAGGAATATCTCTTCTGTGACTTGGAAAAGACACCATATTGAACTGTTGGCTTCCTGCAGACAGCTAGAGTCATGTCCAGCTATTTTAATGGTAGCGTATACCTGCAAAAACTCCAGCATCGGCTTTTCTCTCAGCCTTTCTGATAACTGGCCCTTTCATAGAGTTTCTCTGTATGGTCCCTTTAGAGACCAATTTATCCTATTAGGTTCTTCAGGAAGTAATGTATTACTTAAAGCATTTAGCATGAAACTTTAACCAGCTTTCATTTACAGGGACTTGCATGCTTATAATTCCTCTTCAATGATCACAAAGAAAAGCATCTTCTAAGAGCATCTGTCATGCTGTGCACTGAAAGCATACTGAGATTTGAAGCAGGATGAGAGAAATCAAGTATAGATAGACATATTAAGCCTAGATTTCATCAGTTAAGATTTAGATATTTGAAGGTTTTTCTTTCATACATAAAAGCCTTCATTTATCATCCCCAAAAAATACCCATCAGTGATTTATCAGTAAAAATTTTACCTTTGATAAGTCAATTTACAAATATGTTACATACTAATGATTGCTATGACTTATTATAACAAGAATCACAATCATTGCTGATGGTTAGGAAGTCAGTACGAAATAAAATATCCCCAGTATTTTGAAGAACTCTCATTTTTTTGTAACAAAATAAACTCTTCAATGCTTTGCCAAAGTTAGCATTTTCCAACTGAATAACAGTAATATATTGGTCCCATGAATTCCTGTGATGGATATCCACCTCTACCTTTAATATTGCACATCAGAGAAAGAGCAGATATATTTTGTTTATAAGATGTTTAAGTGACAGAACATAGTCACTGCTTGTGGGAGTGAGCTTCTATACGAGATAGAAACATACAAAGTTACGGTGCAGCATAAGACGTGAAGTGAAAAGGAGTAGCACAGCACCACCAAGTTTGCTCTGTGCAGTAAACTCACAAACGTGAACTCCCCACATGAAGAAATGAAGAGTTAAGTCAAAATAGACAAAGCTGATTTGATCATAACCCTTAATTTTTTTACCTGCACAAAAATACATCCAGTAGATGAATTTACTATTTAGATAACAAAGTGATAATGAGATTCAGTCAGTGAATCTTACAAATTCAGCAAAGGAAGTAAGACACTCAACAGTCTTTCTAAGTATGTTGTTGTTTTGCCTTGATGTCTTTAAATCAGGAGTGGATTTAAAGAGAGTTCATATGCTTAGCAGGTTCTTTCAGGTAGTTCATTCAGGTGATCTGCTTGCATAGCTCTTTTGGCACCTTTCATGAGGAAACCTTCTCCCTTCGTGGCCTTATAAAAGATGTTTTCAGTCATTCAGGCACATGCGTCTTTATAGTTTGCAAGCTCACTATTGAGTGTCCAGTCATCAGAAGTATTACATTAAAATGAAGGTTGGGTTTGGGGGGTTTTGTTGTTTCTTTGGGTTGGTTTTTTTCAAGCACAAAATAGTGGAAACTGCATTCTGATGGTTTATTTTATGAATTCCACTCTCCCTTCACTTTCTGTTATGCCTCACACACATTACCCTCTAAAATTCATACAACAAAACCCCCAAATCCATAGTGAGAAGTAAACCTCCAAGTCTTGCAGATAAAAACCCAATTTTTATGTTGAACTTGATATCATAGAAGTGGGAAGTGTGCCAGAGCTTAAAATGTACACATAATTATATACATGAACAATATATATGGTTTAGACGACAGAGAGGCAAACCCAGCATATTCTGGTTTGCCAGCCAGAGGAGATGCTGACTTTTTTGGAGCAGATGTCTGTTCTAAAAGATCTCCACTTACAAACAAAGAAGGTTGGGGACGTGAAGGCTGAAAGTAGCCTTGGCTGCAGTGACCATGAGATGGTAGAGTTCAGGATTCTAATAAGAGGGAAGAGGGCAAAAAGCAAGATCACAACCCTGGACTTAAGGAGAGCAGACCCTGGCCTGTTCAGGGATGTGCATGAAAGAATCCTGTGCAATAAGGCCTTGGAGGGAAGAGGGGTCCATGGATACTGGGTGAAATTCAAGGATCAGCTCCTTCAGGGTCATGAGCAGTCCATTCCGATGAGCAAAAGTAAAAAATGCCAGGAGGCCTGCATGAATAAGCAAGGAGTTCCAGGCAAAACTCAACAAGACAGTATACAGAAGGTAGAAGCAGTGACAGGTATGGAATATAGAAACACTGTCTGAGCATGGAGAGACAGTTAGGAAAGCAAACACCCCCATGGAGTTGAATCTGGTGAGGGATGTCAAAGGCAACAAG
Source organism: Larus michahellis (assembly GCF_964199755.1). Lineage (NCBI taxonomy): Eukaryota > Metazoa > Chordata > Aves > Charadriiformes > Laridae > Larus > Larus michahellis. The sequence goes on from NC_133897.1 coordinate 89,936,971, forward strand.
GAGGGCTTCTATAAGTATGTAAGTAGGGAAAGGAAGACATGAAAATTTGGGCCAGTTGCTGAATGGGTCAGGAGCCCTGTTGACCCAGGGCGTAGAAAAATCTGAGATACCAAATATCTTCTTAACCTCAGTCTTTAGTGGTAAGACCAGCCTTCGGAAATCCAAGAACCCAGAGAAAATGCATGACCAACTTGATAAACTTCTGTGATGAAATGACTGGCTTGGTAGATGAAAAGGCTCAGGGGGGAGAAGAGAAGGCTCAGGGGGACCACATCAGTATTTACAAATAACTGAAGGGATGGTGCAAAGGGGATGGAGCTAGCTCTTTTCACTGGTGTTCAGTGACACGACCAGAGGCAATGGGCAGAAACTGAAACACAGGAGGTTCCCTCTGAACAGTGGGAAACAAAAATTATTTTATTTTTTTTTTACTGTGCGGGTAATTGAGCACTGGCACAAGATTGCCCAAGAGGTTGTGGGGTGTCCCTCCTTGGAGATATTCAAAAGCCATCTGGATATAGTCCTGGGCAGCCTGCTCTAGGTGATTCTGCTTGAGCAGGGGGTTTTGACTGGATGATTTCCAGAGGTCCCTGCCAACCTTAACTGTTCTGTGTTCTGTGAACTGCTTGATGTGAGAAGCTGAAGACCTGACCGAAATCTGTGAGCATTATTTTTGCTCTTTTTCGTTATCATCATCTTTTTCAGATGAATCAAAAGCTATCGAGTCACTTAAGTGAAAAACAGAAAATTTTGGGCAATAGTTCTCTGTGTGGACTCCTAGGTAAAGAAGCTGAGATCATTCAGAACAATAATCTGTTCCCAAAAGCCACCCACTAAAAAACAGCTTTTTAAAAATATTCCATAGAATACTTTTGTAATTCCTATTGTCAACTTCTTTCCTCACTAACCCATAAACCTGTGTTTTAACTAAAGCATACAATGGTCTTTTGCCATACCGTGACTTCTTGTTGGAAATACATTAAGGACTCATGCTGTGTGTGTTTGCAATTAAATATTTATTCTGGCTTAATAGTTGTTATAGCAGAATAATTGCTATGATAGTAGAATGATCTGATGGTGTTAAAAGAGTTTAAAACAAAAACCTGCCATATCAGGTCTGTATCAAGAAACTAACAAGAAGCAGAGTTAGGTCAGAGATTTACAGTACAGGTAAGGAGCTTTATACTGTTAAATGTCCTAGCACTTATTAGGGCTAGGATAACTACAGCAGCTTATAGAAAAAAAAAAAAGAAAAAAAAAGAAAACAAAGAGTTTCAACATAGTTAAATCTATTTTAAAAAAAAAAAAAGAAAGAAAAGAAAAAAGTCAACATTACTGAAAAAAATCTCCAACCAAGATTTCTTAAAAATGTCAGAATTGGAATTCTGATGGGGTTCCTTATGCTTCCATTTTCCTATGTGTAGCAAAATCCTGTTGAATGATACCACCATCGAAGGTTTTCTACTGCAAGAGAAGCAGCAGAGTATTGTGACATCCCTATCCACTGATGAAGATATTCTACTCAAAGAGCATGACACACAAAAATGGTACCCCAGACTGTTCACTCACTGTGTTTTTCTCCCTCTAATTTCAAAATAAAATAAACAAACAAACTGAATTTTTCATTTGGAAATAAAAATGAAGACTTACTGAAGTTCGCCTACAATATGAAATTCAGTTTCTCTCTATCACACCTCTCTGGAGAGACCAACCCAAAAAAGGCTTCTTTGCATGCAGTCTGATAGGTAAACTCTCTGAAGAGTATGCCAGTCTGTACCACTTTTCCCTACAAGTACAATTAATTTGGCAGGAAACTGAGTAACACTGTCTCCCTTGTAGAAACTGCAGAAAAATTCTGTGCAGGCTGTTAGGCAGCACACTTACTAGTTAAGATTCATGACACTTTAGGTCCAGAAAGTCACACAATCTTCAGTGTTTGTTCTTTACTTAGGGCTTGGAATTCCACAGTAGTCAGGCAAGCTGATTTTTTTCTGTCTGCCAAGTAAAAGTACTAGCTGCAAAAGTGACATAATCGCTTTTGACTGCACTGTCTTCTTTAAGAAAAAATAAATGGCATTATCAGTGTTATAATTAAACATTGTTAATATTTCTTAAGAAGTTAACAAATCTGCAAGAAAATGCAATTATCACACATCTTTTCATAGTCAGTGCTAATCTCTTGAAAAACACCATGTTGCCTAGTAAAAAAAACCTACTTAACTTCTGATTTACTTGAGCATTCAGTGTGTAAAACCCAGTTGAGTTATACTTCCCATTTTGCCTGGAGGTGCCTGGGAGGAGGTACTCTTACATGCTTAGCCATCTTTAAAAAGGAGGAACAGGAAAAGGTAGTTGTTCTCTACTGTGAAGTGAAACAAAAGCTCTAAGTGCTTAAAAAAAATTTGTGCATCTTAAATATCCAACTGCATCTTCACTTTTATATTATTCATGAAGCTGACAAAAGATGATACAATCCAAGAGTCTCCAATAACTTAGCAGGCTTAAATTGCATATACTTAGAAGTAACACTGAAAGCAATTCCATATTTCATGATACCTGTTTCACATTTTAAAACAGCTGTTTTCTTTATTTTGCTTAACTTATTCATCTGGCCTGAACAGCATGCAAACAGTCATAAAATTTGAGTTTGTCTTGTCACAGTCACTGATAAATTGCTTCTGTGCTAAGGAGATTTACAGTATTAATTCTATATTGCTCTTCTGTAATGGTCTTCCTTCATTTGTCAGCAGCACACGGTTTTTACTGTTGAAGGCAGAGAGCATGTCAGTACCATGTAGTTCAGATCTTTGGTTTCCATGTGGCGTCATCTTCAATTCATGGTCAAAATAACCACTTAGCTTGTAAATTAGATTTCCACAGTCCATGTGGTTCACATTACAGCTTGTTAGTCAAGAAACAATTATGTCATCGTGTACACCACAGAGCTAGCACAAACAGAGATACTGATACCACTGGCTCGGAGCCACCTCATTAAAAGCAATTGTGTGAATAACACAACTGTATTACAGATTCAGTGCTTTGTAAAGAGCTGGCCACCTACCACTGGCACCAAAGCAATGGAACAACATGTGGTGCAGTAAGAGATACTTGCTTTTAAAAAGTATACATTACTTTAATTGATTTCAAAATATGGGGGTGAGGGAGGGATCGAATTAACCCTATTCTTCTTTGTGTGTAAGAAATATTCTTAGCCTAAAGTAATTCTTGTGGAGATTCATAAGTGAATTTTAATCAAGATCTTTATGGGTAAGGAATTGTGGTGATACTGAGAAATGCTATGAAACTGGGTACTTTATTGTGAGACTCAGTGGAAACTGAAGTAGCACATAGCACATTTCATAAAAGCCTTCAAATGAGGATTTTTTCTGTAGTACTATTTTTTTAGAGCCTATACATGCCATGTCTAATCATTTAAAATAAAGTTATTTACTGTAAAATACTGTAATATATTATTTCTTTTATCAAGCAAGAATATTTTATCTGAACATGTTGCTTCTTTCTTTCTCTTAACCCATAATGAATACCAGAGTAGGTCTTTTTATCTGTTCTGTATTTTGCTTTTTCTTGAATGACTTCCTAGAAGATGGTTCCTTGAGTTACTTCTTATGTCCCTTTCATTTTTTTTCAGTATGTGCTCTTTCAGCAGCACAAGCTCAACAGGCCTATATATATTCACACACACACATGTATGTATACATATTAAAATAATACCCCCTTTTCAAACCCTCCAGGCTCAGCTGTCTTTCCTCTTTCTTTCTGCCTGTCTTACTGATATTCAGGTCATTATATGTAAACAGTGTATGTATACACCATATATATAGAGAGTATATATATGTATGTGTGTATACAGACACACTATATATAAAAATATATAACTGTACTATGGCAGAGAGAGAAAATGCTGCTTGCTTGTTTATATCACAAACAGGGTTAAACAATTTAAGAAAAGCAGTAAAATCATCTACCAGGGATAAACAAATTCAACAAACCTTGAAAAATTACACGGAGATCCCCGAGCTTGACAGAGGAGATATACAGCCAAGTAAAATTTATTCTTAAGCCAGACATACTCGAAGACCATGAGAGAGTACTCATTCCTGTGTGGGTTTCTAACCAGCAGACAAATTATTTTACAATCTGTAAGCTTATTAAGCTAACAATCTCTGGGCCTGATAGAAAAACTCCTAAGTGATCTCCTCAGTCAGCAATCCACCCTAGTCGCAATTGATTGAACGTTCAATAATTGCTTTGGAAGACACAGTTCTTTTTAATAATTTCCAACATTACCATTACTATCCTATTTGAGCGCCGGAATACCCCTGACTCATTGGGCTTCTCTAGCCATGCAATGTGAGACTCAGGGTTAAGGAAGTTTAACATACTTTGTGCTGGCACCTTGGGTTTGCTCACACTTGCTTTGCATATACAGTTTACCAGCATCAAAAGAATGCAGAAAGTGCCAAGGATATCACTAGTTTCTTTAGTAGTCATAGTTTCAGAGTTACCCAAATAGTTTCCCATGGGAATAAATTATTTAGCATTATAACAGTACTTTTAGTAACATCTGATCTATTGTCTTTACTGGGGTTTGTATCATTGCTAAGCTTAAATCATTAGGACTTTTTCTGTTATGTGTTCATTTGACTACTTAATTTGGAAACTTGTTTTGTAACCTCTTTAATCTTTTAGGTATTCTACAAAGTTATGTGAAAAAAAAAAAAAACCCACCCTGACATTTTGTACAGCTTTAACAATAATGATCAGAACCATAAAGGCAAATTTTAAATATGCATTGCATTATCTATATTTCAAACTCTCAGGTCTTCCAGGAATTCTATTTCAAAGGTTTGTAAGAAATTATAGGAGGTTTGATGGTTTTTCAAGAAGAACTTAGAACAGAAAAAACAATTAACATCACACAAAGTATTAAGAAGCCTAGTTTTATATTTTTCCGTCAACGCTAAATAACTGTAGTGCAGGCTTTATCCCGTCTAAGTACTTAACACGTGAAATCTCCTGAGCACAGGAGTTCTATACTTAAGCACAGGGATCCTCAGTAACTCAGGGAACATACAAGGCTTGACTTTCTGCGTACTAAACAATTGAGTTTCTCATGCTATCTTTTTCAATCCCAGATTTGGTCAAGGCAGAAAGTATTTATCTATGTGTCAAAGGCTTCTGAATACCCAGGAGCACAACACACTCACTCTGTTCTCCTCCAGGAGTCTAAATTACATGGAACATGTGAAGCATCTGATGGACAGACCAGCATACACAAACCAGACTGGTTTTCTCTCCTCTAAGAATAAATTTTTTAGTTATGCCTGTTTTCATCCTGTATTTTCGTCTTCTTTCTTTCAGAAAAACAGTATATGCTCAAAATGGTAGCTTACTGTTTTCCATTTTGTCATATTTAAGGTTTGGCAATTGGCTTTAGTCATGGGAAGAGCTTTATATTACATTGGAGTTGTCCTTGCATAGTCTCCAAATGAGCTACTTTTCAAAAACAGTATTGATTTGAAGACAATTGCCAGATTAATTTGTACTACCAGCTGACTTAGCCAGCCACCATCCATCAGTGTAGGTAAAGTAATTAACAAATGTATTTCTAGAATTCTGGAAGATGAGCTCTTGTCGTAAGGGAAATCAGAGCAGATTACTCTCCAGAAAACAAACCAATAGATGGAAGGCTTCACCTCGCCCCCTCCCTCATGTATCCTTGTCATTTTGACAAAGTAAAATAAATATAATCTCAGGAAAAAAAAGAGAAAAATTAACAGCATATGTATGCCATTTTGAAAAATGAAATCAGAGGAAAAAAGTCCAAAACCTTAGCCCTTCGCAAGATGCTGCACACACCTGAAGTGAGAATAAGTGAGTCGGTAATAAAATAATGCTGCCGCTTACTTTAGTGGGATTATTATACTTTTTTTTCCACGAAACAAGAGTTCACTTTGAAGAATTAATTAGATATGCATAAAACTTTTCACAGCAAGTATATAAAACTCTGCTTAGTGGACTTAGTGATCAAATTGTAAAATTAAAGGGATTCAAAAGGCTTTTCAAGTGTTTACAACCCCCACTGGTTTTGTTTTTCTTTATTAGTTGTACACATTCAGTAGTAGCTATAACACTGTTTTAAGCACAGTGGCCTTCATCCTTCCAGGTAACCTATCCATGACAGATCCTGCAGCCTGCACAGTCCCAGGTACTTTAATGGAGATTCAGCAAGAGGCGTCTCAGTAAGGACGATGGACTCTGATACATTTCAATGCTGGGTGAAATACTTCTGGCTTTTAACACAGCAGCTATTTGAAAGCGAGAGTAATGTTTCTTCTCTCATAATGCATGGGAGGACAAACTATGAAGTCTGTAGCTGGAAAAAAACTGTCAAGGGACTTCCAGTTACCAGATTTCAACTGGAATACTAATTTTATTACAACTGGGTGCCAGCAGCTGGATTATTACACAAAATAAGGTTTTCTACAATGTTTACACCCAGGCTACAAGGAAATAAAAAATACACTTTGTCTTAAAACAAAATTACTGAAACCTGAATCAATAAAATTAATATTTTTTAAAATAAAGTTTCTTAAATTTTAGTGCAACTAGTTAACAGCACTGTTGTAGTTCATAGTTATTGATTACTTAAGTATTTTTATGAGAGTTAAGGTTTGAAGGATGATGGAGGTAATTTTTCAAAGCTCAGCTGCTTCTTTTTTTCTTTTAGTAGTGCACTGGATATTAGGAAAGTACACACTTCTATCTCTAAAATGCAGCTGCTTGTGATTCCTAATCATTTGAAGCAACGGCACTTAGAAACGTATCATGAAAATTTAAGTCAGCACCACAGCCACTGTCTTTCCTGGGCAGCTCTGTGGCTGTGTGCTCTGTTTAACAAATCAACGTGAGAGGCTTCTGAATCTTAGAAGTGTCACTCCTTTGAATTTTTTATGGAATGGTAGAAGACTATTTGATATGCTTATTCATTTCACAAAGTAGGCAAGAGTGCTAGATATAGGAAAAAAAGTCTTTAAGCCTGTAAACAGTGGAGCTGGAGTAAGCGTGTTAGTGGAAGGGCTTGCCTTCTCTTCTGTTCAAAGATGGGGATGAAGGGAAGACAAAACAGCAAACGTGGTTACATTTAAGAAAGTGATCATGCCACATGGTACTTTCTGACTGAAGAGGTTTTTGTTTCTCCTAAGTTATTTTTCTTCCCTACAGCTGTGCATTTAACACTTTTGGATTTATTACTGATGATGCTTCCAGGACACCAGTTTCTTGGAAAGTGTGTGACCAGCACTATTGCAGTTCTTCTTAAAACACTTTTATCGAAATTGTGACATGATGCCTAGCAATAGCAGGGGACTAGATTCACTGACTCCAGCAACACTTTCGGTCCAACTGGATCCCAGGGTGAGGTAATTAAAAAAAACACCTTGAAACTCTTTCAGTTTGGAGGAAAAAAAAAACCAAACCAAAACAACCCAAAAAAAGCCCAAACAGTGAAAATGATGCCTGCAGCACTTTCTGATAAAAACATCTTGTCTGCAGCTACTCAAGATTTTAAAACACATTGGCACTTCTGGTATTCTTCTAAAGCCAGGTTAGAATCATGCTCTTCAAATGTTCTGCCCCTGCAAAGTGCTTTCAGATTACTCAATCTGCAAACTAGACCTAAGGATAAACCACATCCACTAAAGTTATCTAGGTTTATACAAAGTATATACATACTGTATATACATACTGTATACAACCTGTACTTGCAGGTTGACATTAAAAAAAAAAAAAAGGAAATTTAGCATAAAAAGAAAGGCAAACCATACCTGCTAAATGGAAGAGTGTTTTCCTCACACAAAGAAATGATAAACAAATTGTTAATTTAAATATTTAGATGATCGCTAGCAGCTGCTGATTACTGTCTGACTGAGTAGATGAGGATTACACTTCGGCACCCTCAAAAGGTATAAGCAGTAGCAGTAGGAATAGGAGATAACCCACAATCCCTATGCACTAATTATCCCATCTGAAAACTCCTGAATGGAAACACAGGTAATATGGAAAAAGTCTCCTGTGACCAGCATTCACAAGCTGTCTGGCATGGAGTAAGACAGCGTGGGGGCTCTGTGAAATTTTGAGGCGTTTCTGTAGCTTTAACACTTCAAAGCCCTGTTAAGTTTTCTCCAAACAAAAAACTATCCCAACCTAAACTAAACAAACACCAGTGTATTTACCAAGCAGCTAAGCTAAATTGTTCAGCTTGTTTCTATAGTCTGTCAGTAAGGCCGACACCTTCTCCACCTCAGTTCTCATGGCTTGATCCATGCAGTCTGCATAGTTCAACCTCTTAGTAAGACTTCAGGCAGTTTTGTCAGTGACCAGGCCTCTCCTTCTCCCACCAAACTTTATCAAATAGATTGAAAACAGCAATATTGCTGCATGAAGGTTAAACTCACTAGCAACTGAACAAACAAAAAGACCACTGAGATATGTATTTGTTTACAGAAAAGAAGTGCTAGATTTTACCCTATAATGCTATGGACAGCATGTCAAAACTTTGCAATGCAGAGACATATTTAGATACCTAGCAGTATACAAAATTTATAGTGACCATACACCCCCAGGAAAATGGTATTTAAAAAAAAAAAAAAGGTAAACGATTGCAGACAGTTTCTTCATAATTTTCAGTTTGGACTTTGACTGTGACAACAATTCACCCTTATAAACAAACAAACAAACAAACAATCAAACAAAAATTCCTTTAATGGGGAAACATTAACTAAATCTCAAATTAGGCATTGGTTTTACTTTACAATAAGGTATTGGAAAGCATTGTAGGACTGTACACTAATGACTTAAACAGTTACTTGCATAATGCTGGTCATCTCTCATGGAAGTATGAAATATAAAAGCCCTTACTTTGAGTCCCATCATCTTAAAGTGGTGCTCTGGCATTAATGTTATGCTCACTATTATTTTTCTTTTTTCTGATTTGTATGCTTTCATGTACAGAAAGCTAAATTTAGAATCCAGATCACATGGTATTAAGCATGGGATACTCAACTTCACTATATTCACTTTCATGGATAGAGCTATATGTATACAGAACATGTCTAGGTACTGTTGTCATCTTCATCTCTGCAGTTTCTTTGCTAACTTTACTTGTTGGATGAAATATCTAGTGGTAATTGAATGGTGACAAACTATCATCAATCACTTACACATCCTGTCTGTCATGAACAGCCTGTGCACATGCACGTCCTGTTTGTCGTGAACAACTTGTATTGAATTAATTGTTTATAATCCCAGGAACATTAGAAACAGCTCTGAAAAACTAGGCACATCTAATGATTGTTAGTTGGCCGTGCACAACCCTTGTTGTTGAACCCATGTAGGAACTAGAAGAGAAGGGACAAAAGAGGACAGTAAGATATTTGAAATATACTTTTCTGCTTAATACTGCCTAAGTATCATTTACAGAGGGAATGAATATGACAGCAGAATTCCTACAGAACCATGTAATCCTCTCAGGAGGCAAACATAAATGTATTGCTTCAGTGACATTCGAATGGCCTGTAGACTTGGAACTAATTGTTTCTTTTGTTTTCCCTCACTAGCAGGCTTGCTCTTGCTAGGGTTTGGGGTTTTTTTCAGTTTTCTTTTTTTTTTGTTACTAAGTTCAAAGACTTATAGGGGTGAGAAATTAAAGATGGCTAGTGTAAGTTATATATAAAGTATCTTACCTTAAAGCTTCAAACTTTAGAACTAAAAAAATTTTGCTGTCAAAAGTTTCTTGATCAAATGGGAAAAAAAAAAGAACTTAAGCTCTAAAGGAAGAATTTGCAAACAGAATGAGATTACTGGAAAATTCTTTTAAAAGATTTAAATATTAAGTTGTTACAATCAAGGAATCCTGATATGAAATATGTGATATACATGAGAAGTCACTTGAGAAAACTAAAAAATTTCCTGAAAAACAGGAGGACACAAAATAAACACAACAGCTTCACTGCTGATATTTACAGTTCCAGCTGTTCATGCAAAAGCTTACCCTTCCAGCTATTACACTAGGATTGTGTACCACCAGCATTATGTTTTTTCATTATTTCCATTGTCAGGTAGCATCATTCACACATAACATCTCTGCACTAACTTTTCTTTATGAGGAAATCTTTACTTTAAACATGGTACACAGTTGTAATACTATTACTTCAGAATCAGTCATCAATATTTCAGAAATTTTGCTTAGAGGATACCAGTACAATTGCTATCAAAAGAATATTTCCTCACTAGAAAGGCTCTGACACCTGGATGTAAGCTCCCTATGAGTTATGTAGCAAACATGGAGGTAAGATACTAATCTAACTAGCAAGATACACAGTCAGGCAACATTATAAATAACTTGTTATCAGCTTCCATCAAAGATCTGCATCCCTTGTGTGCCGACAGATGGGATACGATGACCACTTTTGTCCCCTGTGTACAGGATATCAACAAAGTGCAGAGTCCAGAGGAAGATCCTTGGTAACTTGAGCATATGACATACCAGGAGAAACTGAGGGAACTGTATTTGTTTAACTTGTAGAAGAGAAAGCTAAGGAATGATCTGATTGCAATCCTCATCTATCTAAAGAGAAGTTATAATGAGGGCAGAGCCAGGCTCTTCTCCATAGCGCACCTTAATAAGATAGAGACAACAATCAGAAGCTGCAACAAGGGAAACCAACTGCTACAGTTGCATTTGTGAAATGGTATGAGGTTCAGGTTCTCAGTCAGAATGCAAGTTTTTTGAGGGTCATAGGGAATGTTATGCTGCAGATATGAACTAAGAACTGAGAGACTGAAAAGCTGACTCAACATTTCAAGCATTATCGTTGCCCTTTCGTTTCTTCCTTTGGCCACTTCAAACATCTACCACTAGTGACGATAACTACATTGGGGATCTTCTTTGATTTGTTAAGAAGCTGATCGTTGCAATGATTCCTGGGAGACTAAGATAGTGCACAATTTAAGTTAATATAGTTATGCATTCTTTGGAATGATGTTGGCAGTTTAAAAATGGAGTAAAAATTAAATTAAAGAAGTGTTAAGTGGTTAGATAATGACTTCACAGCCCTTTGAAACACTCTGTATTGTAGGAAATACTCACTCCTTCCTTCCTAATGACATGGTTGTGCCAAAAACAGGAAGTGATCCATGACTGGCAGCCAGCTTCTAATGCCACACTTAACTGTGTTGGTGGTCTTAAGAGCTGATAATGTCATAGTAAATTAGAGAGAGCATTTAAGATTGCATTTGTTTTTCCATGAACAATACAGGTGCTGAACTGTTGTCATTCTGAACAGTGCACTGAGTGATATGTGAAAGTTTGAGGCATTGTCATTTACTGTAGTTTTTTATTTAAAGGTAATATGAAAGCATACCTAAAAGCGAGGTGGATTTGATCCCATTGGTGTGACAGCATCAGCCTTAGCTAACCTAGTATACTTATGAATAATCTGATTAAGTGTTTCTGAGCTTGGAGTTAGGCTCATAGGTTCAGATCCAGAGAAGTATTTAGGCACCTCAGATCCTACTGTTCAGTAGTAGTACAAAAGCTATTTTATTCTTAGTGAATAAGAATGGTTTTTGAATATTTTTGAATGTTTTTTTGTTTGTTTTGTTTTGCTTTGTTTTTTTCCTAGCACAGAATAATAAGACATAATACATAAATATTAACAGCCAGCTTTTTTTCTGAAAACAGTAGCTCTAAAAATTTTTTACTGAATTGGTTATGCTTGAATCTAAGCATATTGCTCATTATCCACTTTCAGCACATTTTAAATCCTTCAGAACAGTCACAGATTAATACTAATGTTTCAGAAAGCTTTGAAGAAAATCAATGCTTTAGCACTTCAATGGAACTTGGGTAGTTTTGGACACAATTCCCACATACCATTCATGATTTTTCAACTCCATGGTTAGAACATCTATCCTAATTCACGTCAGTCATACCTGGAAAGAGTTAAAAGAAAGAGAGGTTTATTGTACCCTAGGGAAAATGCCTCGCTGTAGACCTGATGATCTTTTCCTTCATATCCCTTGTAAATGTTTCAGAATGCACAACCACCTGTTATTCCCCTTCCCCCTCCAAAATAGTTAAAAATGTAAAAGCTGGCATGAGAGATGTTAGAGGTGGAAAATGATTGATATTTCCTGAGATAATAGTTGTCTTGCTAACACTTTTCTTTGTATTTAAATCAATATTTTTTATAAAAAATTTTAAGTCTTGATCCAATGGATTACATTACTGAAGAGAATAATTATTGAATTTTCTGAGTTCATTCTAAAGCTGAACACTGAGGGAAAAGTTATTTAAGGTGAAAAAGTTGTCAGATGATTACATTTCCAAAATATATTTGTATATGAATAGGTTTATATCCACCAGGTGTTTTAATATATACAGAAAAATGTTTAACATCTCCTGGAAATGTCAAAAAATTTCCAGCAGTTACTTGGAAAAAGTATGGCTGATTTCATGCAGTAGTTTAAAACGTTGGGGTTTTTTACTCCTTCATTGGAAATCAGGTTACACTTTCAAAAATATTATAAAATGTTGATATGGAGGTTTTATGTCAGGGCTCTGAGAGACCTGTTCTGTCCCTGCCTAGCCTCCCCTGGGGTCCTTCACCCCTTGACCCCCTTTTTTCCCAGGACCCCATTTCATCCCAGCTTGGAGCCTTCAGTCCCTGCCCTAGAGATGTTGCAGCAGTGCTGGTCCCCAGCCCTGTTTCTGGCTTATCTTTTGGATTCCCTGCCTTGGCCCTGGTCCTGGCTTGGTACCCTGCCATTGCCTGAGGCTCCTTGGCCGGCCAACAGGATCCACTTCTGTCCCCCCAGTGCTGCTCCCATGGCTGAACCTGCTTGTGAGGGCACTGCCCATCCACATCGCAGCTACCCTCAGCTCCTGGCTTACGGACCCCTGGGGAGCAGCCCCACTCTCACCACTGCTTAACAACTTAAAAATTCCTGGAATGATTTTTAATCTAACATAGCTCAATAATCACACAATGAACTTCAGATGTCTATAGAAATTTAACTGCTTCCAGAGTAATATACATGGAATAGGATTTCCAATGCATTGGTTGATGGGAATTCTTGATTTACACTATCACAATGATTTGTGAGTTACTGATTTAATTTAATTGAATTATTTAATTCTTTCTTTCCTTTTGGAAGGGCTCTTTAAGTTATTTTTAGCTCACTTAGTCAAACAAGTCCTCATTTGCCAACCAATAAAATATGTTTTTAAGTTCAAGAGCACTTTAAAGAAGGACATAAGACATTTGAGTTATTTGAAGTTTAAAGAGTTGAGCAAATCTGGTACTCTGTTCAATAATTAGCACTGACCACTTAACTAATTGCACTCTACACAGCTTTTGTAATGAAAGCAGAAAACTTGGCTCAACACAAGCTGGCACATTCTAGTGGACACAAAAGTGTCAGGAAACCTCATTCCCCAAACTGAAAAAAAAAATTAAAAAGCACTTTTATTAATGGAATTAAAAAAAAATTTAACTTAATGATAGATATTTAAAAATTATTCATTTTTATAATCATAAAACTGGACAACTGCAGAATGCCAGAAAAACCTGGCACAAATTTTTTGTGTCTGCATCTAATTCTGTATGTGTATCATTATAAATCTATATACATATTGTAATGGGTCTGACTGGAATAGGGTTAATTCTCTTCATAGCAGCCTGTATGGTGGTCTTGTTTTGGATTTGTAATCAAAACAGTGTTGACAACACACCGATGTTCTGGCTATTGCTGAGCAGAGTTTGTGCAACATCAAGACTTTCTCTTTTTCCCAGTCTGTCCCCACCAGTGAATAAGCTGGGGGTGCACAAAAAGTTGGGAGTGAACAGCTGGCCAGAACTGACCAAAGAGATATTCCATACTGTATAGAATCATAGAATCATAGAATGGTTCAGGTTAGAAGGGACCTTAAATATCATCTAGTTCCAACACTCCTGCCATGGGCAGGGACACCTCCCATGTTGTGCTGAGCACAAAGAGCTCAGGGAAAGGAGGAGGAAGCAGGAATATTTGTAGCTGTCTCCTGATTGGAAGTAGTGAATAAATTCCTTATTTTGCTTTGCTTACGTGCACAGCTTTCCCTCAGTTATTCAAGTGTTTCTATCTCAACTCACAAGTTTTCTCACTGTTGCTGTTCTGATTCTCTCCCCTGTCCCTCCAGGGGTGGGGAGTGCTTAGCTGTTGGCCAAGGTCAACAAAATATATATGCACATGTATGTATGTTTTGACAAGCTTTGCACTTCCTTATTTGTGGTTTGTTTTCTGAGCCATTAGAGTGAAGGCAGTTCATCTTCTAAAGTATTCTAGAAAGCTTTAACATTTGTGGTGGGATTTTCCATTTGTTTGTTTTGTTTTACTTAACACTAAACTTTCTCGTGTAAACATTTATCTGAAAAACTTTAAGGATGTCATAGGAATCATGTTCCAATGTTAAAATATTCCAGCAGAGTTTCCAGCAGATGACATAACTAGAGAAGTAAAATGAGGTTATTCAGACTTGATTGTAAATTACCTGACAGTGTCACATCTGAAAGATGTCTTCAAATTATTGTATCCTTCTTTAATGGTTGAATCATTTCCCTGTTGTAATTAATGGTGGCTTCAATTAACAGTGCCTAACTACCTGAAGAATTTCAGTTTTGTCAGTTAACAGTTTTGCATGAAGATACCCAAGTGTTTCAACACACAAAAGGTGTTTGTGAAAGCAATTGAGTTTTCTACAAAATGTCTGTAGAGCTTTTAGCCACATCTTCACAGATCATCTCCACTTTTAACTACTTCTTGTCCTGAGGCAATAGTGAAAAAGCAATATATGCAGGTGATCCCAGCAGTGCTGTATGGGCACATATATACAGTTTTCTTCTGACCATCCCAATTAAGTAAGGGTGAAACAAAATCTGTTTTTGAGACTTCCGGAGAAGTCACAATAGTGCTTGAGAGAAACCTGAGGTAAGTTAGTTTATGGGAGAACTGAAAGCAAATCTTCTGCCTAGAAAAGATACATTTGGCATTTCGGTACTATATTTTACTTTGAATTCACCATATAGTAGTCAATATTTTAGAGTTAAATATTTGGTAACAAATTCTGTTAGGATGCATATAATGTATCACATACCTCTATATCGAATCTCAATGTTGTCATTGACTTTGAAAGAACAGATATTGTATCTCTAAAAAAAAAAAAAAAGAGTATTATAAAATAAAACATATTTTTTGTTTGTCTAATAAATGAAATTAAGCTGATAAAACTAATTTGTATTCATTTTCCTAGAGCAGGATTTTGTTGTCATGTTTTCTTTATGTATTGTCAGATTAATATCACATTCTTTGGTTAAACGCGTATATGTTCTCTGCAAATATTTTGGACAACATCACTTTGTGCTTCATTAGATTAAATTTGATTTGAAACCATGTTGCTTCAGTAATACAGTAACTCTTGAATGTATTCAATTAATACCTCATAGGTTTTAGAAGTTCTTCCTTTAAAACCATCCCTCAATTTCTGTCCTCTGAGATGGTGTGCTATGAATACTAAGAGTAGTACTAAGAACTGTGCTGCATATCCTGCACTGACACAGATATTTTCTGTGTAATGTTCTCTTACTCTTCAAAATAATTTATTTTCTTTTTGAATCAGCACTCACTGTACTTTGGAAGAATGGGTCATTCTCAGAATTACATGGGTAATAAAAATTCAAGGTCTTGAATTCTTGCGTTTACCTTTAATCTCAGTGAATTTCACTGCACAGAGTGATGGAGTACATTTGGAGTTAATGATGTGCAATGCCAGTACCTTAGGAGGGAAGAAACATGAAATATTCATCTAGCTCTTGTCTACTTCCCCTGCCCTGACACACAAACACCAAAATGTTTAAGTCCTGGCTACCAGAAAGCAATCTTTATATTATACAGAAGAAAAGGTAATTTTGGGTTCATACTGAGGAGAATACACCTGCCCTGTCTTATGTTGTTGCCTTTAGAAAAGCAAATAGAATAAATGGCAAGAGGTTATATACTAGGCAGCAGAGAAAAACAAGCAAAATCATTGTAAAAGTGCTGTTAACATACAGAAAAACAGAGTTTGGCAACACCTTCAAGAGATACTCCTGGGACAGCTGCTGCTTGCAATCTGAGAAGCAACTTTGATAGAATATCTTGTCCATCGCTGCGCTCCGAGCTCAGAATTACCCTCTGCACAGGAATCACAGGGCCTGCAAAATTGCTGGAACTCCGCCAGGTCAGGCTACGATGCTCACGAGCAGATTGATGCTTTATCCTGAAACAAGGTTGAGACCCGTCATTCTGACATGTAACTGCTAGGTCTCTGAAAAACCTATGAATATAGATCAGAAAGAATGACTAGGTGGAATCAGGATCCTAAAGATAGCACATCAAGCTGACTTGCGCTCGCTCCTATCCCCCCTCTTCCGTGACTCTCTGGCATCAGTCTCATGCAAATATTTGGTGGGAAAATGTCCTCCTTCCCTTCCATCTAGACACACATAATTATCTTCTTCAATTGCTTTTATCATCTTTGTGAGCCGCTTTCTTGAGTGCAAATCCAATTACCAGTGTAAATAAATAAAAGGCAGCTAAAATTCTTTCCAGCATGTTGACAGGAAACCCTTCTATTTCTATAAGTATTAACTTAGGTAATATAAACAGGCCTACCAATATTTTTTCTGCCTGAAATTTAACATTTCAATAAATAAGAACGATCCACCATTACTCAGATATTTTTCTGATATTCAAAAGGATTTTCAGCCAGAGTTCACAGGCCTCCTGCCTCACAGCTGCAGGCAGCCAGGCCTGCAGTCCCAACAGCCTGTGGAGTAGTTAATTCAGGTGCACCAACTCCACTGAAGACTGCAGAACACATTAACACAAGTAGCAAACTCCAGGTCTGAGAGTTACAGAGTCCAGATCTACAGCTACAGCTCACACAAATAAACAAAACAAAGCAACAACAACAAAAAAAACCAAACAAACAAACCAAGAGAAAAGCAAAACTCCTCACTTATGCGCTGGTGGGGGAGCCCTTGTCTTCTGCAGTCGATCAGCTAGAATTCTTTAGCACAGAGCTGTTGCAGTAAAATTATGGTGTAAATAAACAATCAGGTAACAGTAATGAATTTTCCTGTGACCCCTTTGAGATTACAATAAATTGTCCTCCTAGATACTCTTCTCCCAGACATAATATTCCAACTTTGGGATGACTCCTGTGCTGTTATAAAATTCCTTCCCTAATAGGCAACCTGCATCTTGAAATAACTTAAGTTCTTTCCTTTTATTATTTCATTCAGACAATCTTTTTAGCAATCCACTCACTCATAAGTTAAAAAATTTTGTTCTTATTTTCTGTCAAAGCCTATGTTACCAATAAAGGCACTTCTCTATGCTGCTAAGTTTGATTTGGACTCTTATTGTGTTTTAAGTACATTAGCGTATCATTCTGCTCAATCAAAATCCCATGTAATATCTTCAGATAACTTCAAATAAGTAAATTTGGTATTAAACATTAAACTTTTCACATGTGGAATATCTAAAAGAACCCAGAGAATGAGTATTGGACTCTGACGACCTATTTCTAATAATTTCCACTAGGCTCTTAAAACACATCCTATCACATTTGAATAGTTACGTGATTCCTGCCCCACCACTTCTTGCTCCCAAACACATTTAAAGAGACTCAAAATCTTTCTCAGTCATTTTTGTGATGAAACAGATACAAGTTTTAGTTTTTTCTTAAAATAGATGCTCCTTCCCTGATCATCCTAGCAGCCAATTGCTGCCCTTGTTGCCAGTTAACCTGGTTTTGAACACAGGTAATCAGAACCACACAGAATATACTAATTGAGATGTTCTCTGTGTCTTATGTGCTTATCTGTTGCCTTTCTCTACTGCAGATACTTTGTCTGACAGATCTTAGCATCACTTTTCCCTTTTTTTTTCTACGTTGTTTCTTATAAGGGTCCTATGACTAAAAAAATATACTCAGATCTCTCTCATTTTCTATCAGCTTCATCTAATGATGAATTTCTATATAATAGAACTCCTCATTATTATTCCATTAGTCCATGACTTTGAAATTTTGTGCTAAGAATTTTATTTCTTTTTCTACTAGGAAGCAGGGTCTAATTATTCTTGTAGTATTATCTTATTCCTCACGGCATCAGCAAAACCTCCAAATTATAAGCATACACCTCCTTCAGGATATTAATGAGCTCAACTTTACATATTTAAGCAAATTTCATTTTTTATACCCTCATTAAAATATCAAAGAAAAAATAATGCATCATTGGAAACTGACATCTTCCAGGGCACGGTTCAGTGGAGAGTTTTGCAAGAGAGAGTGGCTTCAGTTCCAAATGTAATCCGTATTCAGGCCATTGTAACTGATAACGGCTTAAGTCTTAGATCAGCATATATTAGCCAATAAATAAACCTTGCCCTTTATTATTGTTTAGGTTATCTTCATTATTTTTACTTTTGTGAACAATTAGAGGACTGAATTGTCTTCAGTGAGAATTTTTATTACTACCCATAGACCACTGGTACAGTATTATTAATATGGAAGCTTGCAAAATTCTAGAAGCTATATTATGTGTATGGTACATGCCTACAGCACAGATTTTATTATAGTTCTTAGTATCTATCACAGAGAAGGTTGGGTCATAGTATCCTTTTTCAGCAATTGCTAGATACGGGATTTTTATTTTTAAATGCTTACCTGAAATAATTATATTTCAGGAGATCTTTCATAATGTTTGTTAGTTGTTTGGATTTTGCAAAGGCACATCTTTCCTTTCAATCATGTTTTGTCCACCAACAATCAACTATTGTCAACCTAAGCAGAACTGCATTGCTAAAAAAAACCCTCTGGTTCTTAAAAGGTTGCAGTATTTCCTAACTGAAATGCTCATAAGAGACTAATAATAGCGTCAGTTTGTGGCAGGCTTAAGAAGTTTTTCAAGAAGGGATGACCACACTTATTTAAACATCACAACCCCAGATGAGAACTCAGATAGGAAATACAAAAGTCAGTAGTCTTTTCTGAAAAGATTTTATTTCATATCTAGAAAAATGGCCAAAACTTCAAGTCTGTCTAAGTGATTTATAATGCCAGTATTAGTCTAGTGTCTAAGCAATTCAACTTCAAATTCTCGCAATATTTGTACTATTTTTATTTTAAAGTCTGCTGCTTAATCCAAACACTTTGTTTAAAATCATGGCCTTTTTCTTTTTTGCACTATGAGACCAGTGTTTCAATCACTTTGAAAAGTAGGTTTTAGAGTTCATCTTGTAACATAATAGTCATAATGTAGAGAAAATTGAGGTTGTTACTTTACCTTTATTCTGATATACTATGAATTATTTTTTTTATTTCTCCTTTAGATTTATTTTGAATGGAACATTAGTTCCATCGCTATCAGTTAGGAGTAGCTGCAAGTTGGGAAAGTTAATAAAATTTTCTTGCACCTTAGTCTTCAAAATCTTCTTTTTAGTGCAGGGAGAATGAAAAAAGAAGAAAAAAAAAGAAAAATGTTTTCATAATGAACAATATCTTAGTGTATAATTACCTTTCCTTGTAAACAGCTTAATGCAAAGTTCATGATCATTCAGACATCATGGTACTGTTGTATAATGAAATTTAGATTCAGGCAAAGCACTGTTAATGGTGATTAATAAATAACAACATAGAAACTGGGAGTTCTAAAGACAGAGCTCACAATTTGTAAACTGCCCTAGAACTTAAAATGGCTTTTGATAAATTATAAACACTGTCAGACCCACAGGGCTGAAATTCTCAACCCATAGTCTGGAGGATTTTCTCCTGGTCAAGTTTCAAATTGTTATTTGTCTGTTTCTGGCTGCTAAATTGAATTAAGACTGCAAAATACCTTTGAGCTAAAGCAGAACTATCTATTTATTTCAAACCAAGTCATTTAAAGCATGAAAATGCTACTTAAAAAAAAGCATGATAAAAAAAAAAGCATCATAAACATTTTTAAATGTTTAGGAATCTATGAGGTTGTGGCAAAATTAGTCTATCCAACAATATTATTATATTAGAAAAATATATGCTTTACTTTTCGCAAAGGTTGAACATTTAGTTATGAGCAAAATCATGTTTATATTGCTTCTGAATCAATAGCATGCCTTTAAAAATAATGTCCTTTTGGTGAGCGAAGGTAGGGAGAAAATTAGTACTGGTTGGCCATTATATCAATAGTCAACCCCCATACTGAAATAACCCCCATCAAACTTTTTTATTGGTATACTTCTACCGTTCCTCCAAGTGACATTAATATGTGACCACAACAATGCTGGTTCTGCCACAACGAAAAAAGAAAATCATATTCTGCAGTTCTCATGCCTTTCGTTCCGTATAGGGGTTTGAAAAATGGTAGAGTTTAAAGTAGTAATAGTGTTGTAGCGCTATAAGGATATAAAAGTTCACAGTACAGTTTCTCCTCACAAACCTTGCTACAGTTTTTTATTGATACAATTTTTTTTCTGCAGATTGTTTTTGCTTGTAGATTTCTTGGGCCTTTTCTCACATGGTAGAAAATCCCAGTTAGATTTCTTAGCAGAGACTGTAGAGTGGGTAGAAAATCCACTTGCTGCAGAAGCACCCAGGTCAGATGGCTCTAGTTCAGTGGCGACTTGGCCAGTATGTTTTTTGTCACCGTATCTAGAAATCCCATCTGTGAACCATAATCTGGCCTGTTCTTGAAACATAACAAGAAAGGAAAAAAAACTTTGCTACCAGAAGTACACGTCTACACTGCAGTAAAAACATGGGGTTAATCTGGTGGTTCTAGTATGAAGGTACTGAGGATTTCAAAAGAGATGATAGTGCACAAGCTGTGATGGTGTGCACATGCACTCTCAGTACTGCACAGAAAGTTAGAAAAATCTAGTGTGTTTGTTTGTGCACTTTTGGAATCATAGAATCTTCATGGTTCGAAAGGACCTTTGAGATCATCAAGTCCAACCATACACACACCAAAAAAAACCCACAAAAAAAACCCCCAAAAAACCCAAAAAAACCCCCCCAAAACACAAACCACCACAAACAAACAACCTACAATCTCTGCCACTAGAGCATGCCCTGAACTGCCAAATCTACATGTTTCTTAAATAACTCTAGGGATGGTGACTCAACCACCTCCCTGGGCAGGCTGTTCCAGTGCCTGACCACTCTTTCAGGAAAGTAATTCTTCCTAATATCTAACCTAAACCTCCCCTGCTGCAACTTCAGACCATTTCCTCTGGTCCTGTCACTATTCACCTGGGAGAAGAGGCCAACACCCACCTCTCTACAACCTCCTTTCAGGTAGTTGTAGAGGGCAATGAGGTCTCCCCTCAGCCTCCTCTTCTCCAAGCTAAACATGCCCAGCTCCCTCAGCCTCTCCTCATATGACCTGGTCTCCAGACCCCTCACCAGCCTGGTAGCTCTCCTCTGGACATGCTCCAGCACTTCAATGTCCCTCTTGTACAGAGGGACCCAGAACTGAACACAGCACTCGAGGCGAGGCCTCACCAGTGCCGCGTACAGGGGCACTATCGCTTCCCTACTCCTGCTGGCCACACTATTCCTGATACAAGCCAGAATGCTGTTGGCCTTCTTGGCCACCTGGGCACACTGCTGGCCGTCCACCAGCACCCCCAGGTCCTTTTCTGCTGGGCAGCTTTCCAGCCACTCTTCCCCAAGCCTGTAGTGTTGCTTGGGGTTGTTGTGACCGAAATGCAGGACCCGGCACTTGGCCTTATTAAACCTCATGCAGCTGGCCTTGGCCCATCGATCCAGCCTGTCCAGGTCCCTCTGTAGAGCCTTCCTACCCTCAAGCAGATCAACACTCCCACCTAGTTTGGTGTTGTCCGCAAACTTACTGAGGGTGCACTCAATCCCCTCATCCAGATCATTGATAAAGATATGAAACGAAACTGGTCCCAAAACTGAGCCATGAGGGACACCGCTGGTGACCAGCTGCCAAGAGGATTTCACCCCATTAATCACAACTCTCTGGGCATGGCCATCCAGCCAGTTTTTTACCCAGTGAAGAGTACACTTGTCTATGCCATGATTCGCCAGCTTCTCCAGGAGAATGCTGTGGGGGACGATGTCAAAGGCCTTACCAAAGTCCAGATAGACAATGTCCACAGTCTTCCCCACATCCAGAAGGTGGGTCACATGGTCATAGAAAGAGATCAGGTTGGTTAAGCAGGACCTCCCTTTCCTAAACCCATGCTGGCTGGCCCTGATCCCTTGGCTGCCCTCCACTTGCCATGAGAGCTCACTCAAGATGATCCTCTCCATGATCTTTCCCGGTACCGAGGTCAGGCTGACAGGCATGTAGTTCCTCAGATCCTCCTTCTGACCCTTCCTGTAGATGGACGTCACATTAGCCACCCTCCAGTCATCTGGTACCTCCCCTGTTGACCAAGACTGTTGATAAATGATGGAGAGAGGTTTGATGAGCTCTCCTGCCATCTCCCTGAGTACTCTTGGGTGAATCCCATCCGGTCCCATAGACTTATGTGCATCTAGGTGCAGAAGCAGATCATTGAGTACTTCCTCCTGGATTATGGGTGTGTTGTTCTGCTCTCCATCCTTATCTTCCAGCTCAGGTGGCTGAACACCCTGGGGATAGCTGGTCTGACTATTGAAGATGGAGGCAAAGTAGGCATTAAGTATCTCAGCCTTCTCCTCATCCTTGGTTGCAACTTTCCCCCCCTGCATCCAGTAAGGGATGGAGATTCTCCCTGGCTCTCTTTTTGTTGATGTGTTTATAAAAACTTCTTTGTTGTCCTTAATGTTAGTGGCCAAGTTGAGCTCCAGCTGGGCTTTTGCCTTCCTAGTTTGACAGTATTTTCAGCACAAAATATGACAGTATTTTCAGCACCAGTTTAGATCAACACAACAGAAGATCAGTAGCTCAGATACTGTTGCTTTAATAACCAGGTATTTGCCCTTTTACTTCCTGCTGTTTTCATATGCCCAGCTGTTGATTTATAGTTCAGTTTATATGGCCGTTCTAGGCTAAAATCTCCAGAGCGTACCAGTGATATGTACGAAGTGGAAATTGGTGTATATACAAAATATGTAAGTATAGATACAAGTATATGGATATAAGTATATAACATAAGTATATGCTTATAAGTATATGTAAGTATGTACTCATGTAAGTACATACTTATATATAATATTTAAGTATATAAGTATATATATAAAAGAAATATTATACACTGAGATAAGTGTTAGTTTCAGATTTTACTAGAGAATATGTTCCACACAGAGAAAAGCACTGGTGGATTTCCACATTAAAGAAAAACAAATAAGCAGTACTAATATATAGCAGTGTTTATGAATTTTCATTGAGGATGCCAGAGTTAGGAAAGAGATGAAATGTACATATAACAAAGTATTTATTAGGTAGATTTAACTTATTCAAGTCAAGGCATGAAAGTAACAACGCAAAGAGAATAGCAAATGCTGTTGCTTGACACTAGAGACAGTGGAGAAGATTTAGGGGTTTATCTTTCTAACAGGATTTAGAGAGCTTAGCACACTCTTGCTTTTAGGTCTAATATAGGAGCAGTTTTTTGTACATAGGGATTTGACAAACAAACTTTATTTGATCTCTGTGAGAAGCTTAAAGAAAACTCTCAGGCAAGGCAGTGGAGAACTATCCTTTACGGAATAAGAAATGCTTGAAGTGTCACCCTAATCATTGGCCAGAAGCTCTTTATAGATTTTGGTCAGTTCGGTCACATTAACCCTTTTTTTTTCCTCCTGGACTTGTGACATTTTCTCCTTTTAAGTCCAGCATTGCTTCAGGCTGTTAGAAAAAGCGTGCTGAATCCAGCACTGAGATTGGCTTTCACAGCAGCTGTGTGGTGGTGATGAAGAAGCCATGAGTGGCGTCAAAGGGAATGTGTGATCCCCAGAGCAGGCTGGCCCTGCAGTCCATTGATCCAGCATGCTGAGTGCTCCAGTAAAGGTCAGCCTGAGGGCTTCTGGCCATGCTGGGTAGCAGACATCCTGCTGAAAATGTTAGATGTACATCCATGCCTACCACAACCACACATTTTGTTGAATGGTGGGAAGAATTTTTGGCTCTTCAAAACTGAGCCCCAAAACTAGTGCCCACTTCTTGTACTTGCATAGGATAAGGAAAACAGTGAAATTCTTCATTATTTTCCTGACAAGAAGAACATTTTAATTCACTTCATGGGAGTTAGTCTTGTTTTAGATCAAGAACGCACATGAAAGCAAAATCTCAGTAAAGCATTTATTTGACATTCATTCCATCTTTCAATACTATTAATATACCTAACATTTGCATCCATTTTCAAACAAATCAATCTCTTAAAAGTATAATATGAATTATTGGTACCAGCTTTTTATCTATCAAACACTGAAGTATTGTCGTTATAACTTTATCCTTTTATCGATATAAGAAATCCTATACTTTATTTTCTCAAAGTTAAATGAGATGTAATACCTGCCAATTGCTCTTTCTAGTGGAGGTATGCTATTAAGAATTGTTTCTTGAAATTAATTTTCTTTCAGTTTATTATAAAGTTACACACTTTGCAGAACGGAAATGGATATGACTGCATACAAATTCTATTTAAATTATTTAGTTAAGAATAGTTACCTTCTTAATTTTAATTTAAAAAAATATGTGTTTCCATTCTTTTTGAAGGGGAAACAGGGTTTTACAACGATAGGGCAAAGTGAGCTTCCAAGTACATTTTTCTATATAACAAATAACTTCCTTGCCCACGGTATTTTCGTTGAAAATAATAAAGCCTTCAAACAAAGAGCCTAACAAGGTTATTAGTCTGGAGCAATAACAAAGTTTGAATGTAAGCTTAAAAGCAATCAGCATCTTTCCTGTTTCTCTGAAAAAGACACAAATGTCTGAAATGCGGGCTGGTTAGACAGGACTCAGTCAACTGTATCAACATATCAATTACATGTTGTGATTTTCCAGTTTGCCCAATGCAATTGAATAATACTCTTTAGTTCTATTTATT
Organism: Larus michahellis; assembly: GCF_964199755.1. Classification (NCBI taxonomy): domain Eukaryota; kingdom Metazoa; phylum Chordata; class Aves; order Charadriiformes; family Laridae; genus Larus; species Larus michahellis. The sequence continues at coordinate 89,962,123 of NC_133897.1, forward strand.
AGTAGCTTTAGGATGAAAATGGAGACCTGATTAAACTTACAATCATGTATTTTGTCTGTTGAGTTTATTTCTAAAATAAAGGATGCAAGAAAAAGCATTTACCATGCACTGAGAATTGGGCTGGTTTTTTGAGAGACTTCTCATCTGAGTGTGATTACGAATAGTCAGGACAAAAGCATTTAGGAATCAGCCTTATGGTGGGATGATTAAGTAATTTGGAAGCATGTGCTCAGAAAAAAATGGGTATGAGTCTATGGTTGTATTCAAGACTATGGCCTCACTACCGAACCCACTTTCTTTCTGCTCAGGATCTTCTACTCTGATCTTCTAAAAGATCTTCCAGTATGTTACTGGAGATAGAGAAGTAGCATCCAGTGAAATAAGTAGGCTTCCAATTAAAGAAAATTTTAAGCAGACATTTCCCGGAGTATTTTAAGTGTTTCAGCTCGTACTATTAAATGTGGCCTGCTGACCTTGGGATCCAGGATCTCCCACAGCAGACATGTCCCACCAGAGTGGTGACTCTGTGGCCTGGGGAATGGCAAACTTTCTCACAAAACTTTCACGGGGAACCAGATTTTGTTCATATAGTACATTTCCATTTGGTCATGCAAGTATGAAACATTTTTTTTGAGACAGATTATGCAACTGAATCCTTCAGAAAACTCCACCTTTGCAAATATCTGAAAGCACAAATTCACTGAGGTGTTTTCGTGCACTGTGATAAAAAAGAGAACAAGATTTTTATTTGGTTTTATTTTGAAAATTTGGGCTGTTTTCAGTTATGTGTTTCAGGAGCAAAGCTTGGATCCTCAAAATCCTTATGCAATTAGCATTCATTATTTTAATAAATGCAGTGTCAAAACTCTGGTAAACACGCTACAGCCTATTTTATGACCTATATTGCTACCCTTAATTTGGAATATACCGTGATTTCATGGATTTTATTGCCTTTGTGTTGGTCATTTTTTGATCAATAATAGTTTGGGAGATTGTAGTTTCATATGTGTCTTATAACTACTCTAATCTAATTATTCTATTCTTTGGAATGATATTTCCACTACCTACATTAGATTTTAATGCTTTTGTTTGTTGGGTTTTTTGTTTGGAGGGGGGGAGTGTGTGTTAATATTTTTGCAGAACAGCTGCAGGAATAAGTTCTTCGTAGGGAATCATAGGTCTGAATTGCAGAACACGAAGAGGGGGATAAAAAAGCTTTTGTTGACCTTTTTTATGTTTCTGTAAGCCAATTGGTTCTCCTTTTTGCAACGGCTTCAAAACTAGTTAATCTCAAAAGATATCTTGGGATAACAGGAGGTAAAAAAACTCTTAATGCCACCTTGACTTTAAATACACCATTGCAGTGCCACTTCTTTGTCACCCATGTAGATAAAAATAATGAGCAGCTGAAGATCTTCACTGTACTTAATAGATTAGTATACACCTGTGATCACAGACGCATTTATTTCTGCAGAAGTGAGAACTACTGGGTTTTATTATAGGTTTTCTTCTGATGCATACCTCAATAGTGTGAAGATGGATTAAAGTGTTGTACATTGCTCCCCTGGAAACAGTGTGTTCACACTGGAAATTTTTGGCATTTTATGACAGAAAGCGAGGGCTACTGTGGTTTAAGGGAAAAAAAAAGAAGCTTGCCATTGGGCTAGAGCAACTGTGCTGTTTCTGTAGTTAAATCGAAGCACAGACTAAGTGAAGTTTGTTCTTTACCTGCAACTGTCTCTCCTTAAATGAGAACAAAGTTAATATTTTGAAACAGTGTAAACCTAAAATACACTTGACTTCCACAAGATCCTAAGGAAGGAATGCATAGAAATGTGCTATTCATACATGACAAGGACACAAAGATGTACTGTGAACACTTCTCTCTAATTTTCTAGTTTTCCCATTAGTATTTTATGTAATTAAATGGTAAAATTACTGTTCTGTGCATGGTGCTCGGACTCATTCATTCCATGACAGCAGATATGACCGATGAAGTCACCCCCAATGAAGTAGCCCCTGATGACTTCACAATTAATGATTTTGTCCTGACGTTACCAATTGAGATGGGACTATTATATTATTGTATCCACTTTAAAGAGGGGAAACGTGAGACACAGAATGATGGGCTCAAGGTCATGCATGAAAACAAGAATAGGCAGAAATGGAGTTTTTTAAGTAACTTACTTAGAAAAAGTTATAAGCCTAGATGCATTTGAAAAATCTCACAAGGCATCCTATTTTCAAGCTTAGCTGTTTGAATGCCTTTACAATCTGTCCCTTATCACTATGAAAAAAAAAAAAAAGTTGGTCCTGTAGCTGAATGATAGCTCACACCACTCAAGATTTTCAAAATTGTACTGTAAAGTAGAAAAAGGTGTCCCATTCCATATAATTTCAACTGTTTGTAGAAAATAACAATATTGGTGAGAAAAAAAAAACCCTGAAAGCTCAAACCTCAGGGCTTTCTGGGAAAACATACCAGTAGATTTAAAAATAGCAAGCACTATACGTATTTGGGAATTCATGTTTACAAAATATAGAATAGCAAAAATTGCTGAATGGTTACTGCAAATAAATGGTGGATTAAAATCTCATTGCTTTAAAGTGAATTTGCGTGATGTGAAAATGTATTTATAAGTGGAAAAGAGAGATAAGAAATCTTTGGTGTATATTTTTTCTCTTGTGCATTTCTTAGGCCTTAATCTCACATTTAAAACATTTCTCCTCAGGGAACAGAAGCAGTGTTATGTGATTTACAAGGACAACTACATAATAAAAAAAAAAAAAAAAAGAAAAAAGCCAAAATTTGATAAAAACCAGTTCAGGAATAATCCACTATCTGGTTACCATTGGTCCAAGCCTCTTCAGTGAAATTCTTTAGTAATATATGTATGTCCAAAAATCAGGGTGAATTTCTTTTTATTAGTAATTGAATAATGGCCAAAATGTGAATAACTTATTAATCCAAGGGCCAGTTTTACTTTGATCCATTTAGAGAACTTTTTCCAGCAATATGTAGCTTTATTCTGCATTCTCTGAATGGGAACATTCAGTAAAGAAGCAAAATTTAATGAAATAAGCAAAGTATACATTTTTAATGTATCCTGAGACAAACATGCAAGAATTAGTGTCTAAACCAGCTGTATATCTTTCGTCTCTAGACGGACTAGTGTGCATTGTAGATGTTATATACATTCATACAAGTAGTTGTGGAGCGGTATCTATATGAAATAAAAAGAAACAAGCTGTATTTGATTAATTCCATATTTATTGTTCACATCAGAATTTTTCTTCTTGTTTTCCCTGCTCAGTTTATTGTGTTGCGATCATCACGTGCTAGCCATATATAATTGGATTTTGCTTTTCATGTCTTGTTATTTCTCTGAGATGAGAAGCATCAAAGAAAGCCGTTCCCAGTTTGCTCTTCCTTATCTTTACCACTTCTTTTTTTCCTGCTCTGGAACAATGAAATGTGAATCTCTTCAGAGCCTTTGGGCCAGAACAGAAGGTAATAGTTGCATCTCCTACTGTTTTTGCTATTAGTTGTCCTCCTGCTGGAGGTCTTTTAAGCTTTTGAAAGCTTGCTTTTGGAGCTCATGAAACTGAGTCCTGAGTATTAATGCCTCCACCGTCCCTGAAATGCTTTTGTTTTTCCTGTCAGTCTCCCTGGGAAGAGCCTGCTGCCAGAGCTACTGTAAAATACCTCTGGTAAGCACACCTGTCTGGATTTAAGCCAAAAAATAAAACAAATACGCATAACTGGAATCAGCAAATATGAAGCATGATTTTTCACTACAGATTATAAGCATGATTTTTTTTTTAAATGCTGACTGCTGCCAGGGAAACCTCTGAACCTGTCCTCAAATACACTGAATTTATAGCTACGTAAAGGGCACGTTTCAAAGCTGGACAATTACCATTCATCAATACCAGAAAACATTCTGAACAGTATCATTAGAATATTAAATAAAGAGAATGACAAAAATACCCAAGTAAAAATGGATGCGGTGCTTAAAATAGATTTTGAGCTAACTCTAATTAATGATAACTGCTGTCTAATTCATTAGGATTGAGCTGATCCTGATAGGAAAATATGATGTAGCACAAAGAATACACTCCCTGGCTGGCAGTGGGGGCAATCACCCTTCAGCTGGGGAAGCAGCTGCACATGGTTAGATGTGAGAGGTTTGGGAAGCATCTGGAAAACTTTGAAGCTCATGGTTCTTTCAAGTTTTTGAAGGTATATGAAGAGATCACAGAGAAGTTGTTCGTTCCTCTTCTGACAGACGGTATTGAGAAGCAAGACTGATAAGAGTTGAGTGCTGTTTTAGAGGGTTGTGTTTTATGCATAGCAATGCTTTTACCTTTATTCTGTCTCAAGCTTTTGGGGGTTTTGAACTTTTTAAGGTGCCCCTTCTGGTGTGTGTCTGTCTTTGTGATAAATACATCCGTTCTGTTGTCCTCTGGTACTAATACACTTTTAGTTCAAACATATTCTAATTGGGATAGATAAGGAGTGCAAAATGGTGGGAAGGTCTGTTTTTAGTAAGTCTTTAGTGAGTGCTTTAGATTGTCTACGTATGAAAGAAATGTTGTGCATCCCACAGGGAATATAAAACAGAGGCTTTATGGAGTAACTTCCTGTTGGTTTTTTTTTATTTGTTTGGTTTGGGTTTGGGGATTTTTTTCCTGTGTGATCCTGAGGACGCCTTTTCCTGGTGAGAGAGGCTTCTGGTTTGGGGGAAAAGTGGGGAGGAGAAGCAAAAAATGGATGAACATTATCTTTCTGTCTAGTTGCAACCATCTCGGGAAAACCTGCCATGGTATGTCTTTGGCTATTGGGAGAGATCAGAAGAGGCTCTTGGGAAACAATAATTCTTACAGAGTTATAGGGTTTCTGTGCAATATATCTCTTGCATCTTGAACAGGCTTGGGGAAGCAGGTCTTATGGGTCTTTCCCTGTGCTGGATGAACAACAACAAAAAAAAGTATAGAGGAGAACAATCCCAGGAGAACGACTCCTCTCATATATTTAACTCCTAAACTCTGTTTATCTCCTCGTGACATGGATAATCAAAACTTCAATAACAACAGAAACCTCTTTCTTTTTACTGTTTGATATATTCTAAAACTTTAGGTAGTAAATAGAAAGCTTTCTCAAGGACCTGCCATTGCACAATTGGGTTTCAGGTTCCTGTCCAATTGCAATTTATGTTTAAAACCTTTAAGAACTTCCATAGCAGGCTAGCACCATGATTGTTTCTCTCTTTTTAAAACAATGGAGAGGAGGAACATAATAGGATGAAAATAGTTCAAGAAAGATTACAGTGAGGGAAACATTGATATCTTTCTGAAAAAGGGAATGTGTGAAGTACTGTGTCGTAGGAAGATGTCTATGATGTGATTGCTGTTGCTGCTATGGCAATTGCAACCACTGCCTGCTTTTACGAGTTTCTCATTTACCTCAGACTGCTGGTAAATCACAACTGTCTCTGCCAAAAGTGAATGCCCTTATTAGATGTAGAAGAGGCTAAATTTTAAACTTTTATTATGAATAAAACAATATTTCTAGCAGTTTCAGAGGCTACGTTGATAGACTCAGCTGCAATCAACTTAGGATAACAACTTAGGTATTGGTAGGAATATTTTTTCCTAGTTAAGCTGTTTTCCATTCCAACAAGATTCTAAAATCTTCACAAGTCACAATTTGTAAAATCTTCACAAACAGTCACAAGCACACTATGGTGCAAGTTGAAGGGTATGTGATTTCCACTAGTGAAAGCAAGATCTACATTCAGTGGATTTTGAGGATGATCTGTTACATTGGGATCAAAGTTGTGAAAGTTATGGACTCACATTTTTATGCGTAGCAATAATTTTACCCTTCTTCTGTCTCAAGCTTTTGGGCTTTTTAAACTTTTTAAATGTTATTTGTAAGTCTGAAAGGAATTAGAGTCACTTTAACAGAATGGGTGTATTTAATGTGTTCAGAAAACAACTGCTATGGCTGCAATTTATTTTTTTTTTTTTTAGTTTGGTCCATATGTATTTTCAATTCTTTAGTGTTTTTTACTCATTTAACTTAACTTTAATATTAAACTTATTAAATTATTTTGTCATTGATTTTTATAGCATCTGTGTCTGAAAAATAATAATTTTGATTTGTCTTCTTAACATCTAAATGTTTGTCCTAAAGTAATAGGTTCAAAGTCAGGGTTTTAAGTTTGTGTATGCATCTCTTATTTTTATTAACAACTTAGTAAGCTAATGATCATTCTGTAACTGTTAAGTCCAAGCTAATTAGTTTGCTAATGATTAAAGCTTCAGTGCAGCTGCATGAAATACAAAGTATCTCAGAGAGGAAACTTTATCACTCCTAGCTTTTACTTAAGTTGATACTTTTGCAATAGAAGATGGTGATGAAGAAATACCGTGCACAAATGCTAAGAAAGCATACGCAAGCATAACTTTAATGTCAGGTAAATAAAAGAAACGTGATAGACCCGAGAAAGGAATCCCCAGTATGGTTGGTTTGTTTTCTTCGGGAAAGAATTTTCTAACACGAAAAATTACTCAATAAAACTGCCAGTTAGTAAGAAATGTATGGTAGGACAAGAGAAAATATCTTAGCAAAGGATAGTGTGATACTTGGTAGAACATGGAACCTGATTTAGAGTGACTTCTAAATTAATATTTGTTTCATTGTTACTGAAGAGTGAGGAAAGGGAAGAAACTTGATTAATGGGCTTGTAGAAGGGTGAGTGGGGTTATAATCTAACGTATTAATGTCTTATCGAAGCTGATGCATGGGACAGAAATAAATCAACTTTACTCACATCAAGCTGGAATCTGTCAAAGAACAGGAATATTTGATTATTCAGGCCCAGGATTCACTGAATTCAGACTTTCTGATCTCACTTAAACCAATTCTTTATTACTATTATTATAACTTGGGATTGTGAATATAGAATGTATTTTGTTGCTTTTACTGATCGTGAGATATACAACATTTTGACTGTATCATTCTGAAGGTAAGCCACATGAAAAATTTTTTTCAACACTGAAAGATGAAAAACAGACGTTATTGCTAGCTTCTTATTGGCAGTTGTTCCAATAGGTTATCACTTACGATGTGAAATAGTATATAGCACTCATGAATGGGTTTCTAAAATGGAGTATAATATGAAAGACATACCTTATGAAGAGTATATAACAGAATATTGTTTCTTTGGAGGGATTCATGTTGCTAGTTTGATCTTAAAATCAGTGAGGTTTACTGCCAGTTGCATCCCACTAAGAAAAATAAAAACAAAAACCCCCAAAACTCTTCTTCTGCTCTTCCTTTTGACTTGAACACTATACTGGAAAAAAAAAATTGAGCTCATATCCAAATTTAATCACTTTCTTACAAGGTCTTTTCTGTAACTTACAATAGTAGTGAACTGAATATTCTCTTACTGAGGAAAAACTTTTACGGTAACTTCATATCTCCCTCTAGTGCGGGTAAGGGGGAAATCCTTGTGCAGGTAAGGTTTACCTTCAAGATGGATGAGACTAGTGGCACTGACACTTAAATTACTATGCCAACTTCAACAACAGCAAATGTACTGGCAGTGTAATTCTGACAAAAACCTGCTCGGCCTTCAGAAAAATTATGGGTTTTGCAAGATATCCTTTTAAATATATATTAAGAAAAGAGGGATGGTGAAAGTGAGCTTTAGAGCCACCTGGTAGAATATATCCTCTAGAAACTAGCCATGTTATATCTTTACTAAGTATCTCACCTGTAGCTTCAATTTTTGAATAGCGTAACCTGCACAAGTTTTCAGAATTTTGGAAAAATGGACCTAGAGTATTGGGATGTAGGAGATATTTACTAGTTCTCAAGTTTAAAGTTTATAAATCCAGACTCGTAGATGCTGTTTTGCTTGACAGGTTTGGATTACTGAAATTTCCAAGAAAAGAAGAAAAACTGCCCAATTCTGGTTTAAAATCTGTATCAAAACTCCCACTGTTAAGATGGTGGGGGTTGAAGATCAACTCTGTTTGAATACAGTGAAAGAGCAATGACTGTTTTGTTGACTTTCTTTACTGAAAGATCTGAGATTATTTGAGACCCCTCCCACGTGAGCTGGCTGGTGATATGAAAGGTCGAGAAAGGACATGGATGGGAAGAACAAGCTTAACCAAATAGCTTTGATTCTTTTCTTCTGAAAAGAAAAAAAAAAAAAGTTACTGCTCTGGAAGTAACTTGCATAGGTAAAGCTACGTGTGTCGTGATCAGTGAACAAGTCTGCGCTCTTAAAGCCTGAAGCTTCTTTTTCCCAAAGGCATCGAGCAAGTTCATTCTGATACCTTGAAAAATAAGAGTACACTAAATGTGTACAACTTAGAAGGGCACAGCTTTACAATGTGAAAAACACTGCTGAACTCAGACTTGAAACCTCATGTAATCAGAGACACCATGTAAACTAAGGTCTTCCAATAAAGTTTAGAAACCTGTTGAGCTAGGCAGTTTTTATCTTCAGTGATACTATAACATATTTCTATACTACAGAAAGTTTGTGGGAAGAAATTTAGATGAGATTAATCACTTTCACACGGTAGTAATAAGCTATAACTGATCCAGGTGAAGAGGTGATCAGACCCATGAGTTCTTGAAAGAAAGTTTGCTATCTACTACTTCAGGAAGTAAGGGATAACTGGAAAAAGAAAATCCTGGAGGAACAGTGGAGTAAAAAAAGAGGTCTATTACAGGAGAGAAAGCAACATGAAAATTGATCAGCTGTTGTTTTCTTTCTCCTTAGATTAAGAAACGCATAGAAATGAAAGCAGCAGGGACAAACAATTTTACCTGTTCACATGTAAGAAAGGAATTCTTGTTTCCTGGCTTGTCTTTTCCTGAGCAAAGGATGTATGGAGAAAACTTCCCATGCAGATTTCTTTTTTTTTTTGCTTCAGTTTCAAAGTCTTCCTTCAAAAGTCTAATGATCTCTTAGCAAGCAGAAGTTTTCCATTCCTTTAGCTATGAAAGGTATTGTTCAGGCAATGAGAGCTTTCCTGAATTTGAATCTGGTGGTGATTATTTCTTGTCATGGGGTGTCATGCAAGTTTTCAAAGTAAAGCTGAAGAACAGCGTGTCACCACGTTCATGGAAAACTGTCTCCAGATCCAACGGAAAGATATTTGGATGCTAATGCCTCACTGCTGAAGCCAATGGAGCTGTTTGAAAATGTGTCCATGGCTAGATAAATCTGTATATACTAAGGTATGAATATTTGACTGTAAACTAACTTATGAGACAATTTTTTCTTCTGATGAGACAACTGGAAAAAGGTCTTGAGCAAGAATCCTCTAAAATTTATATGAAATTAGGGTGTATCTTAGCAATATAAGTACTTAAGTACAGTGTCCTGAAGCAGATGAAGCCTTGTAAGAACTGGTCTTCAAGGTTGTTTAAATCTTGCTTTAACTCCTTGTTTTAAGAACTTTAGTAAAATTTAAAATAGGAAACCTACCTGGAACTTCCTAAATACTAAACACAAGCAAAACTTCTGCATGAAATCCACGCTAAAAAAATATGAGTCGTGACTTGTTAAGGTCACTTTCAGGTTGGAGAGTATGCAAGCCAAAGGCAGAAAATAAGTTAAACTTTCTATGGTGTTGCAAGCTTGGCCTGAGTAGGTAGTTTTATCTTGTACAAATGAGGATGAAGAAAGAAGACTAAAACGTAACTGGTGTAAGTTTACAAATTCACATATTCTGAAGTCTTGTTTCATATGGAAGGAAATTGATGGGAGCCTTGCTTTTATGTGTAAAAAGTACTTTAAAAAGTAACCATAAAGCTCTGCCACTAGACGAGTAAGAATAATAGCAGCCAGTACTCCTGTGGATAGTCTTCTTAGAGTCAGCTGTGCAAAGACAGTACAGGTGCAGTTGGAATGCACTTTTTTTTTTTTAGTAGACTTCATGGGAATGTTTTGTGTGTCTTTGAAAGTGAAAAACATGGTTTATAGATCAAGATAGGAGGAAACCTTTGTGAAACAATTAGCTTTGTGAATCTTTTTGTTTGGAAAACAGTGCATCTACAGAATAGAAACTTGCAAGCTTAGTAATACTTATTGGAGAAATGTTATATGCAACATGACTCTCTCTTTTTACATGTTTTGCCATTCATAAATCATAAGGTTTGTCTCCTTTTCTTCAGCTGAGGAACCTCTGATGAAGAGATAGAAGTAGGCCATAGGCCAGAAACAGTTGCTGTCCTGTTCCCCTGGAGTATGAGGGTTGGGTGGCAGATAGGGTTTTTACAAAGTTAGCTTTAGCAGGGCCTTAATTAAGTTAAGGACATGAATTATGTAGCAGCCTTATAGGCAGCACAGCTCTTACTGCTGAAGGTAATTTGATCCTAATACAGGAACAAAACTGCCTTTGAGCCATGGGTTGGCAAGATGTCCTGTATGGCTCAGGAGTCTCCCATAATGCAAGACTACAAAAGTAGGAGCAAGTCAACTGTTAAACTTAGCCAGAGATCTCAGCTTCTGTAACCTCACCACGATGATACATCCTGATGTTACAGAAAAGACTTAAGTCCCATCAGGTTTGCTTTTGACTGTACAACTGTAAGCTGTCGCACTTAAAGATATGCTGGAAACAGTGAATTTCAGAAATGGTGGTCTTCGTTGTATATATATCCTGTCAGATTAATGAAACTCTCTGCTAGCATCTTGGATCATCTGTAAATGTAGCATCCTGGTCATAGTATATTCAAGTGATTAATTACCTTATTTTGCTCAAACTTATCAGTATGACAACAATTGCGATGTTTAGTTTTGCTTAATAGGATTTTTCTCTACTCCAATTCAAGAAACCTTTAAAAGAAAGCAAACTTGTGAATCGCTACACTGCAACGAGTCCTCAAATAATGAAAAGAACTAATAAACCATGAAGTATCAATATTGTTGTGTTCTGGCATAATGTAGTTTAAAGGGGTTTTTTGTGGTACACACTGTAGAAGTCTATTAAGATGACAGCTAGCCTGGCTAGTTGCAAGATCCAGTTACAGTGTACTTTGGTGATAGCTATAAGTCGTTGCAAGTGACCTTCAACACTGAACCAAATTTTCTCTTTTCTGTTCTCTATTTTAACCTTATTCCTGTGCATAAAAATGCTGAGGATAACTTGTTTTCAAAATGACATATTAGTTTTCAACTTCTAAATACATAGTATATAATGGCATATGGTTTTTATATACTCCTGGTAAGAATTTGACTTTCGTCATTTTAGGACCGAGTCCTTTTCCTAAAGATACATTGTCAATATGTCTATGTCTTCAAAGAAAAGGAATGTGAGAAAGAAGCTTCTGGTAGTCAAGAAGCTTGTTTCTATGGAAACATTTTGTTTCTTTTAAACATTCTTTTTTTCTTTAAAAAACAAACCACCCAAAATAAACACTGCCAGTGTGACTGATGCAGATTTTCATGTATCTATTCCTTTGAGACAGGTTTTGCACAATTAGCTTTGTTTGGCAACTAATGCTGAAGAAATACAGCTTAGCTTCTAGAGATATTGAGTAATACAGTGTTCTGGATTTCACTGGGTAGTGAATAATTGCCATCTTTGATTCCACTCAAGCTGGAACAAAGTAATCTTGTGGTTGCTTGTGAATGCAAAGCCAAGCAGGATGCAAATACTGACCCACTACCCAACCTTCTTATTTCCATCCCTGCCTCACCTAGTTTCAAGACTTAGTTGATGTCCTGGCAATAGATTTATTTATTTATATATTCATTAATCATGGCCCTGTTTATTGTTGTTTGATACTAACCTCTGCATATCTAAAACCTCTCCATTGAAGTGCTGCCCCACATAACTGGCCATTTTTGTGAGTATAGTGGAACTGTGTGGCTTGTGAGAAGTTGAGGGTAGCAGTAATGCCTAATATTCAAGGCTTACTTCAGAAATCTTGAGGGTAACTAGCATGTGGTGTTTGAAGCAGTCTGCAAATCCTGTGTCAAGCTTGTGAATTAACTAGTCAAATGTTTGGCATATGTTGCCAAAAATAAATCTCTATTTACCTGTTCTCTATCTTGCTATAAAGACTTCATAACTTCATTTTATGTCTTATAGTGGTATTTGAGAGATGACTTGTTCTGAAAGGGTAAGTGCTAAAAACAGCAGTAAATATTTGAAATACCTTGTTTATCCTGTAGGTAGAGGTAAGAAGCCTGCATTCAGGAGTGAAATTACTGTATGCTGTCTTATGAAAAATTGTGCTAATGATCTTACTCTGCTCATAGCTGGAATAAGTTATTAGAAGACTCTCATGAATTTCAACATGGCAAGTGCAAAATGCAGCCTGTGGGAAGGAAGAGCTCTTTGCAATGGTATAGGCTGGGAACTGAACGGCTGTGGAGCAGCTCTAGTGGAAAGGACCTTGGTGCCTTGGCAGACCAGACAGGCTGAACATAAGCCAGTAGTGTGCCCTGGCAGTAAAGATGGTCAAAGGTATGCTGGGCTGTATTAAAAAAAAAGCACAGTTGTTAGAGTGTTGATCTGCATGAGGATAGGGAGGCTCTACAGAGAGTCTTGGATAGATTGGATTGATGGGCCAACGCTAACGGAATGAGCTTCAACAAGGCCAAGTGCCAGGTCCTGCACTTGGGCCACAACAACCCCATGCATCGCTACAGGCTTGGGGAAGTGTGGCTGGAGAGCTGCCTGGCAGAAAGGGACCTGGAGGTTCTAATTGACAAGCAGCTGAATATGAGCCAGCAGTCTGCCCAGGTGGCCAAGAGGGCCAATGGCATCCTGGCTTGTATTAGAAATAGTGTGACCAGCAGAAGGAGGGAGGTGATTGTCCCCCTGTACTCAGCACTGGTGAGGCCACACCTTGAGTATTGTGTCCAGTTCTGGGCACCTCAATACAAGGGAGGTATCGAGGTGCTGGAGCGAGTGCAGAGGAGAGCAACGAAGCTGGTGAAGGGCCTGCAGGATAAACTTATGAGGAGCGATTGAAGGAGCTGGGACTGTTTAGTTTGAGGAAGAGGAGGCTGAGGGGAGACCTCATCACTCTCTACAACTACTTGAAAGGCCATTGTAGAGAGGTTGGTGCTAGTCTCTTCTCACAGGTAATCAGCGATAGAACAAGAGGGAATGACAAAGTTGTCAGTTTGGACAGGATCATCAGTGCCTTCTATATTTAGTTGCTCTTGTTTTTAGCTAAACTGCTTTCAGCTGTTTTCTACAGCATTTAGCCACAGCTATCAATGTTCATTGAACAACATGTGCTCAGACTTCTGAGAAGGGAAGGAGAAGGGGTGGTAATTAAGGAAACAATACAATCTTCTGTTTTGATTTTATTTATTTATTAGTTCATCAAGGATCTGATTAAAGCAAACAGTAGTCAGAAGTAGCTTGGTTTAAAATTTATTTCCTAAAGCAATTATGTAGAAACAGGGTGGATGTTGACAGTTCCATGAAAGAAGTTGTATAAGTCAAGTGATGTTAAATATCTGTACTGCAAGATACTCAGCTACAAGTAGCAGGGATCAATATTTAAGGATAAATAAATTGTAGACTAAAGTCTATTACGCTCTTGATAGCATTCCAATAATTTACTGAAGATGTAAAGTTAAGTATACTTTAGCTTTCCCCAGAAGGCAGCCAAGTTTATCAGTGCAGTGAGTGTTGTTTTGTCTGAACTGGAAATGGCAAAAGAGAGAAGGATGTACAACTACTCACATGGTATGTCATGATAGGATACCAAAGCTGTCTTACACAAAGCTTCACAACAGCTCCTTGTCAGTTAAAGAGTCAGTCCTAAGACATAAGTTTCTTGGTCCGCCTTTTCTTTCTTAGTCTTTGGTAAGTTCTCTCATTGGTACCCAGAAAATTTAATAGTTGCTCTCAAAAGGAGCAGTAGTCTTCACTTTCTGTAGGACACTATTCTTTGAGCAGAAAAAATGTGTTTGTCATCTGATAGTCTTTTGTTTAGAGCTCACCTCACTGGGTGGAGGAATTCATTGCTCACATGTTGCCAATAACTCCCTCCCTGCCTTCCCCCCCCCCCCCCAAAAAAAAAAAACAACCAAAAAACATATATTGGGTCCTCATTTAGAGCTCATTTAGAGTTAAGACTAGGACTGCAGAAAGATTCTTTTCTACAGTTTGTTACAGGGGCCTGGGAGTTCATTTACGAATCAAATGGTGGAAGTATTGTGCTGTAAAATGAAGTAAAGTTCATGTATACAGTTCTTATCAGGGTTTGAACTAGATAGCATTCCTAAATAAAGATATTCATGAAAGATGAGTCAGCTTCCAGAGCTAATTAAAGTTATAAATGTGGATACATAGATAATCATAAATGCATTTGTTGATTACAAGCCCAGAGCAGTGTTAATTTGCCTGCAAGTAGATTTCAAAGACCAGTGAACAAAATTAGGTTGCAATTTAGTTTTAGTGTTCCATACCTCCAAGATTAGACCACTAGCAACATAGAACAAGATGTGAGATCCTTTTAGCAGCCAAATAGAGCCTCATAAACTTATCCAAATAAAGACTTATGACAATTTTAATGAACATGTGACTCTTTACTTACTGTGTGAATTCATATTTGAATCAGTGTTATCTACCTGTTTTTAATTTATAGCATAACAAACAGAAAATCACATCTTATGATCTGTGTACAGTATTTTCCTACATCTTTGTTGTTCTTATGAGCTTAATTCCATACAATATTTTGTATAAAGAAGAATTATGCTATAGACAGACAATTAGTGCTTTTATTACTCTGTATTTATTTATCATGTAGAGTACGCTATTGTCATTACCTTTCCTGTACTCCAAGAAAATGTATAGTGCTCCCAAACTGCAAAAAACAATTATGAAGATGTGGTCACAGCTTACTCTAAAGTACTTATCAATTTGATGTACTCTATTTTAGTAAACTTCAGTCCTCAAATGAGGTTTTAGCTAAGTAATATTGAAAACTCTTGAGTTGTGCCAATGAGAGCTCATAATGGTTAAGCTCTTCATAGCCAAGCTGAACAAACTACAGAACTGAAGTATTGCTTGCCTCTGACTTGCACTAATTCCTATAGTTTAATCAATTTATTGTGGGTACCAAGCAGAACAGACCTACACCAACCACAGGAAGTCGGGGGGGAAGTGACATTCTCTGACAGCACTGGTTTGCTACCCTATATTATAGTTAACTCTCTATAGTTAGGAATGAAAGTATTGTGTTCTGTAATTTAAAAAACTTTCCTCTACTGGCTAAACAGAAAACTAAGTTTGTTCTTGGTTGCTACAGAAGAGGAACTTTTAAATTCTTCATCTCCAAATCTTAAATCTAGCCTAACAAAATTCTTATTTTTAAAATTTTGACATGTTATATAAATATTACGATACTTATATATTCTATTATATATATTATACCTACAGTTAGAACCGTAAATTGTATACTGCCTTGTTATTTGATCAGTTGAATCTGTAACTTTGTCTTGCTTTTTTGAAAGATTAACCTATCTATTTATTTAATTGTAATTCTCATTTAGTGCAAAACCCAAATCTTCTAAGTCCTGGTTGGCACAGTCTAGGGTAAGGAGGGCTATAATAAGGCGTCAGTGCTGTGAGATCTTTCTTTGGAGGACTGTGACACGCCTGATGATATTCCTCAACCCTGGTGTTTGCTTGGGGACATTTTTGTATATTTTCCTATCGCAACTTTCCGCCTTCTCCCTGCTTCCCAGGCAGAGTTTGGGAGCCACATGCTGCCATACCACAACCCCATTACCCAGAGGGGCTGTTTGTCCTGCAGAGACTATGTAGGGATGCCAGCCCCCTGCCCCCCAGATGCTCCCAGAGCAAAGCTAATGCAGGGATGCCACAGGCATGTGGCCACCAGGCAATTGCTGACACAGCTGAAATCAGCTCCCAACAAGTCAGGGACAGACAGATCCTGAGACCCAGTGCTGCTAGCTCTCTGCCAATCCTCTGGCTTTTTAGCAGGAATGAAAAAATAATTTTCTGGGCTACGCAAGTACTTCAGCTTTAATAGCAGTGGGCTACCTAGGCTTATTTCTTTTACCACTGGAAATGTTTTGCAATTTTAATTTTTTTTTTTTTGGATAACAGCAGTAATGAACATGTTTCTTAGTATTCTCTGTTATCTAGAACCAACACTATTAAGAATGTGATTTCTTGTCTCAGCATGATACATCATACTATTATGTGTTTCTATATAAAATACTTACTCTTGACAGTAGCTTGGAGTACCTCTTTTTGTACTTTCCAATCAAGGGTTATAAAAGAAGTGTTCTTAAACGTGTCAGTCAATCTACCCAGTACAACACTTTTTGAAAGTAGATTCAGCCAATCAGGAGTATCCAGTTACTGAATGACATGTCTTTCGGTGTTTAAGCCCAGAATGTAATTCTGTTTTGTGCATGTGCTGACATTTGCTTGTAGGCTTCTAGTGTGATTTTCCACCAGCCATACAGTACTGGGCACGCTGTTCATGGAAAATGTTTGAGATTTCTATTACTGCGATACAAGGAATTAAGACAAGTTCAGGAATTCATTGTATCAGCTCTGTAGATGTGTTGGTTGGCTGTCTCAAACCAAAGATCTGTGTAGTCTTGCTTGTTGTCCTCTTATGCAACTGAATGCATAAAGAGACAGCAAGGGGACTAGGGACAGGATCAACATATGCGACACATTATTCCTTCACACTTTCCTAGACCCCTAAACTACTTTCAGGAGTTTTTCTATGTCTGGCAAAGCTTTGTCTGTTCAGTCTAGTTTCTTTCTAGTTTCTTCTTGAACATTTGTAAACTTCTTCCATTCACTGTGTCCTCTGCAGGGAGTTTCATAGGTCTACTATACACAGTGTGAAATTATATTGAATAGAAAACACTCGCTCACTCTATTTCGGTAAGTAGGTAAGCTACCTGAAAACAGTCACCAGAGAATAAGCTTGAGACAAACCACTCCAAGTTTCAAACATTTCTTGAAGAACTAAAAAGAATATGCTGGTAAGGATTGTACTATAGTCTAAAATATCCAAATGAGAAATCTTTCACAGAACTTGTTGGTTATATTCAGCATGTTGGAGAAGGAAAGCTTTCCCCAAAATGTAGTATGTGAACTACTTCTTTTTCCTGTCCTTCAATCATCAGATGTCTACTTTCTTATGTGTCTTGTGTAGCAGTGGACCCTGATGCCTATACATTTTCACTAAATATCAATGAATTATTTTTTTCATAATATTTTCCATTTATTAGTATGAAATACAAAAATAGACAGCTTTTGGCTTGCTGCTACTTTGTTTTCCACATACAACTGCCTCTTTCCTTCTCTTACTCAAATATTTGATGAAAGGTGGCGTTGTGTTACTGATTTAATGGTTCACTGATCCTACTATAACTTAAATTAGATAATCCCTCGTCTGAATCTGCAGAATAGGAAGTAATTTAAAACAAAAGCTGCACGCAGTTGATGTTCTCTCCTGGTTTAGACTTTCTTGCCTAAGCAATCAATGAGCCCAGAAGAAAAATGCACAGTAGATTCATTTTTGAAAACTGACACCAAGATGATAATTATCATAAACCTGCAATTTTCATGGCTTAAATCAGCAGTTAAAGCAAGATTTTATCTTAGTTTAAGAACAAGGTAATAAATATTCAAAGAAAACAATGTTTCCATTTTCTTTGAAATGTTTGCACATCTCTTAAAAATCTTGTTTATCCTTTTTACTACTAGAAATTACAGGTAAAAGTGGGTGGCGGGTACAACAGTGATAATGTTCTTGTAAGACCAACCTATGATAATGCTTCTGTCTAGAATTCCAGTAGTGAAGTAGTAGATCTTAATTACTAACATAGGATTTCCCCAACTTCTTATCAACCAAATAAGTTTGCTTGTCAGACTCTTCAAAACCAACAATTTATTCTAATTGAGTGCATTATTCTGAAGTTAATATATTTGGATCATAACATTCCTTTTAGATGGTAAAAATCCGTCTTCAGAAGTGTCTCAATATGACATGGTAAGTAGGCTCATGGTAAATTAACCAAAGTAGTTCCACATAACTGAAGTTAAGAGTTTAAGCAGTCTTTCTCATGTGGCAATCTAAAATCTCAGAACTACTGCATTTTAGTACAGTCCCTTGTCTACAAGATCCTGTTTAAAGGATTATTGCTTTCTCTAGATGGCCTTCAGTCACCTCTTAAAATAAATGGTTTTCTTGTTCTGTAACCAAAACTAAAATGCTTTACAAAAGTAGTTGCGTGCATTCACAATGTAGACAGTGTTTGAAATTTCTGTTCTAATGACAAAACCTGCCTTGCCTGTTTTCCAAGGAATCACAGTCATCCTAACCAGTTAAAGCTGATTAGAGAAACAAATACTTGCCTCTATGATTACGCCAAGTAAAAATATAAACTTATCTGTATTGTAGCTCTTGATCAGTGAATACTATTGGTCAAAATTCATTCGTGTTCACCTGTTGCAGGCACTTTGTGTGTGCTCGAAATCACAGGTTAATAATTCTTTCAGTTCTGAGAAAGGAGAGCAAAGGACATTTTATTTCTAATTAGTTATCTTTCTTGTACTTGAATTGTGAGAGTGGAAGACTGCATGTTGTGCTTGTCTCCAAATATAGGACTGTCGCACCAACTGACAAGTGGCATTATTTTTTAATTTTTATTTTTTTTTTAACTAGAGAAATGCAAGGCACAGAACATATTAAGAAGACATGAACTATTATACATTCAGGTGTATATAAGACTTGGCAGTTTGGTGTTTCTATAACTTCTTTCTTTCCACAAAATCCACAGATTCATAGGCTGAACATTAAATGTTTTTTGTTTGTAATTTTGCAGTTGAATACTTTCAGCAACTGTTTGTCTTTTGAAGCGGGGGGAACATAAATTCTGAACTATGGGCCACTGGCTTATTTGTCCTGTAGTCTTCATTAGAACTTGACATGCTCTTTCATGTTACAGTAAGTAGGATATCTTCCAGGATGTGCCTAAGGATGTGCTTTAAACTGAATTCAAGTTAAGAATTGAAAATAAGAAAGAGCTGTAGCCAACTCAGTGCTGTGTGGGTCATGAAGGAATCTTCAAAAAAATGTGGTGGAACAGCCTGATCAACCATTGGTGCCACTTAGGACTGCAGTAGGGTATTAATGTAAACTTGGTTTTCAGTTGTTTAAGATATTAATGCCAATTTTTCTTAAAGAAGTAATTTACTAAAAAATTAAGTAGCTGCCTCCTTAGGTGAAAGGTCACAAACTGGAGAAAATTGATTTCACAGACTACTCTACTAATTTCTGGGTAAAACTGAATGTTGTATAGTGTGAGGAAAGGAGTTCTGAAGTGTTTCACCATTCTTGTGGTATTGTTTCCTAATATATATCTTGAAAGCTATAATTACTGTATTCTCCTTTTTAACCATTTATAGCATGGGTTTGGGGGAGAGGTGTTGTAAATTCTCCTTTCCCTAATAGGAGAATAAATGGAGGGGACCACAAATAATATTTCTTAGATGGAGTTTAACTGTCTGCTCATAAATTTTACATTCTTACAACAAATGTCAATACAACGCAGTTTTTATATTTCAAGATACCTTTAGCTTATTTGGTTCAACTGGGTCCCAATAGTATCTGAAATCCTGCTTTCTAGACAGCTTCCTTTGCATTTTAAAGGAAAATTATGTACATATGGCAAGTTAATTGGCAGTCAGAATGATTTGTAATTTTACGTCTGAGAAAAGAAACAAAAGACAGATGGTATGTCCTTGAAAGGAAATAGATGGTGTGCTCTGAACTGGAAAAATCTCAGTGCTAAGAAAACTGAGTACCTTTCAATGAGAAGTGCTTGTTACTCACTGTATTGGGAGCTAATTTTTTTTTTTAAAACATGTAACTTCCTAAACTGTAACATAGTTAATTTTGATGTCACCAAAAAAGGAATTACTGCAACACATCTGAACTGAGAATTTGTAACTGAAGAAACAAAAAAATAAGATTTAATTTGAAAGACACAGTACAGTTTCCAATTGTGTAACTTTAATTATAAGTGCAAACTTTATTGGAAATGGTTGATAACACTGTAAATAATACTAACAATATAACTGCTTGTGAAAATGATTCTGTACAAAGCTACTTTAAGCCAAACAATCTTTAAGCAAAAGTATAAAGCTCATTTACATCCAAGTGATGATTTGGACCCTCTCTTCTCCAGTAATCTAACATGCAACTTAATTAGCAGTGGAAAGGATTTATGGTGTGCTTGCTGTTCAACTTTTGTGTTATGAATGGTGTTGTCTGTCTTCAAAACAAGTTGCAAGAGATGTAATATGTTACTTCCACAGACAATTTTTAATTGTGTTGAAATCTATAGCAATACTCAATCTTTATTCTGTCGCTATACTGAATATTTACACTTATACTTTTGCTATTAAAATCTACTGTAAAGTTGTATAAGCTTTGGTTAAATACCACAGTTTCACTTTGAGGTAAATGGGGACTTAAAACATAGGTTGTGTCTTCAAAATAGAAAATAGGCAATAGGGAATCTTATCCCAGTCTCAATGGCTATGCTTGCTTTCCCTTCAGAGCAGGGTCTCTCACAAGTAGATCTGCTTCAAAGTATGGATCCACACTTAACAATTTCTAGGTTGTACAGAGCTGGGATAAAATGGTTTGTCAAATGCATCAAGACTGTTGGTGCTTACTTCACTGTGACCACTGCCTAGAATTAGAACCTCCAATTTCCAAAGCAGGTTGTGGTTTCTCACATTTAAAAAGATGTACGAGTCTTCAAAGTACAACCTTCTTGCTCTTCAGTAAGCTATGTCCTGTTAAATTAGTCCAATGTAAAGTGGGGCGACAGCAGTAGAGCTTATATAGAAGAATAAAACTGTATCTTGGAAAATGAATGGAGCCTGAAACAGACAAATGCTTTGGAAACTCACTGAATATGAAAAATAATACAAATTGTACCTTCTACTTTTCCCAATGTTGGTTTAGCATACTCTCTCTGAATGAACAGCAAACTCCCCAGAACGTCAATGCCCCCGTGTTTCTCCGCAGTCAAAGTAAACTTGCTCTTCAGCGGCGTTCAGAGTAGTGTCCAGTCAATAGGATTATGATAATCAAATTCTGTAGAGTGACCAAAACATTTATATACCAGATGGAACTTTTAATGTTGTTGGCTTTATACATCTGTGCAGTAGGAGAGCTCTCACTCCAAACAGTGGATGAATCAAGTCTTCAAATGACAAATGGAGGAGAATTTCAAATAAAAGAAATAATAAAGGCCAGGTTTCTCTAGTACTCTGATGCCCTTCCCGAGTTGTCTGTTCTCGAGTCTCAAGCAAAGTTAGCATGTCAAAATTTGGACATGTAGCTTTTATTCCTGGACTTTTTGCTCCCTAACTATAAGAAGATTTCTGGGTGCAACTTTTCTGCTTTTTGTCAACTCTTTATTTTCCTTTTTTTTTTTTTTTTTTTCTTTCCTTTGTCTTTTCCTGGCTACATAAACTGCCTAGCGAAAAGTAGTATGAAGTACCAATTTTTCTTTCCATAGAAGACTAAGGGCTTTTGTCAGGCCTTTAGTTTCAGGAAATTGGATGAAAAGATAACATACACAGTCATTTTCCAGATGTTTGCTCTCCTCCCTGTACAGATGTTTGTTGTGAAATTATGCCATTACTTTCTGGAAATTCAGTAGTAAAGTAAACTATGATAAGTTCAGTCTCTGTTACCTGAGAAATAGGTGTGAAAGTACATTCTCATTAACCTTGCATGATTGTTTCTAGGAATCACCTATTTCCCTGGAAGTGTTTGGGTACTCCTTTATTAAAGTACACTAAGTTAGGTACCTTATTAAAAATAAGCCATTTTTAACAGATGTACTGCTTTTCCAATATTTAAATGATAATTGTTAGCTAAGTAGTCTATTTTGCAGTCTAATAGCTCTATAAAACTTTTTTAGTGGTTGATATGCAAAACCTATTTTGAAACCCTTCCTTTGCTTGCCTCAAGGCTTTAATTAGCAATTTTAGCTATTCATTCTAACAACTCTAGCTTGTTACTGACTTTTTCGGGTGTGTGTTTGTTTCTGAATGTCCCTGCATTGCTAGCCTTACCCTACCAATTTTTTGCTTCAACTTCGTGACTGTCTTTTAAGATGCTTGTTCCCATTATTGTATTTCGATGACTATACTTTCTAATGGAGAAATATCTAAAATGCAAATAGGAATCTGCTTCAAGGACAAACGGTTGCCTCCCTTGATTCTGTACCTGAATGAACAGCCAGTGCTTCAATGGAACCAGTACCTTTGAATACATTCTACAATAACTAGATCTTATAAATTAAGCCAAAGTAAGTCAGTTAGCACATAACTCTTAAATCAGAAATCAGCTGTAGTTCATTTTATTATGCTGTCTGACAGACATAGTAACATGTACAAATATATATATGTACATACATTTCATAAACATGTAAGTTTTCTTGCCTGTAATCTTGTGTGCAACATTAACAGATTTCAGCAGATTTCTGATATGTAGATTTTAAGTCTTAAAACCAAAAAAGCATGAATATGCTTGTATAGTCAGGGCCAGACAAAGATAAGAATAGATCTGAAACTTAATTTCCTTGATTGCAATGTCACTCACCAGGTGAAAAGAAAATAATCTGTTACTTAGAAGAAGTTATGTTTAGAGAGGGTACAGCTTAAATTGGAAAGAAATCTAGAGTAAGTAATGCTAATGTGACAAGGTAGCAGAAAGCCACTCTGTCCGTAATCTGCAGTTTAGAAGTATTGTGAAGTGTGCAAAAATAATTTCTTTTTTATTCAGAGTTTAAAGGAAAGAAAACAAGATTTTTAGCAACAAGTAGTTCTGGTTTTATATCTGCCATGACCCTGAAAAATAAAAACCACTTTTCCAGATTCTGCTGTCAAAACAAGGGGTTTCCAGGTTTTTCCCCTTTCTTCCTATTAGTATGGGTGTGCTAAGCATATAAAAGGAAAAAAAAAAACCACCAAAAAAACCCAAACAAACTCATAATCAACCTGTGGAATGTAAGTCCATTTACCTATTCGTGAGAAAAACGCAAATCACTTAACAGACTATTTTGTTGCTTTTAAGCATCCAGCTCCTGGAATTATTTTTCCATGGCTTCCTACTGTACAGGATGTGCACAAAAAAGGATAAAATTTACATCTGATGTTTTACATTAGAGCAAATCAAGCATATATTTGTGGCACAAGAGAGGGAAAACACAGCAGTCTGTGAAGTGCTTGTCTGACAAAAGAAGGTTAGTAATTTCGATGGAGCAGATGAGTCTTTCAAACATATCCTGCCATGGTTACAGGAGCCACATGAGGAGATCTAAAGACAAATATAGCAGGAGTAATGATGTGAGACTTTATCTTATTGACATGGAAAGGATATATCTCCATTTGAATAGTTCAGCTAATGGAAACTGTTTCTGTGACTTCAGATTTTTGCTGAAGTATTTACGTGATGAAAACTTGAGTTTACGCATTGAAACAGCAATCTGTCTCTCATACAAAGCTGAACTTCAAACTGAAGCAGCAGCAGTTAATCTTCCAGTGAAATTCAAATTCAAAATACTTTCTATCTTTTCTGCTTGAAAGCTGACTCACTTCAGCAGATACAGCAAGGCGGCTGCAATGGTGGAAGCAGAGGTAGTGTAGTTGGCAAAATTATTTCGGAAGGTAGTGCCCCTCACTTTCTGCAATATGCATGTATCTATTTGAAAAGGTTTATCATCCCTTCATAAGGATGCATTTGTACTTCTTTTTGTGTTAGTTCTTAAGGATTGTATTAAGACCTGATTAGTCACAGATTCATATAATTTTAAACTTGGTTATGTTGTTGAACCTGCATATCATGGGGTAGTTCTTTAAGCCATTTAAAATCTTACTGAAGTAATTTTAGTGTCTAAGGAACTTGACCTTTGAAGCTGCCAATATAGGCTACTTTGCCTGAATATTGAAATGAAATGCCTCCACCTAGTAATGTTGTGTTAATAGCATTCTATTTTAATAGAATATCAGGATCTTTAATTTCTCCTTTGATTTTTAATTTCTTTTAATACATTGCTGCTTGACCTCTGCTTTTACTTGTAGTATGCTTTTTAATGATTACTTGTATTTCTTACAGTTTCTTATATGCAAGGAATTATTCACTTAGTTTTGTATTATGAAAATATCTCAGTCTTTAGAAACCTCTTAATTACTATACTCAGAACAGTTTGTTTAGGCACTACGTTTTGAAAAACAAGTATTTTTAAATACTGTTTACTTGTTTCTGTGGTATTTTCTCTCCTCTGGTTATTTTTAACATTTCTAGTTCTATTACTCTCTGAAACTAATATTTTTATGATGTTGACTGTTTAAATTGAAACCCATAAGAGGCTACACTGTGCTTACGAGGCAGAACACGCAGTGTTATGGTTTTCCTTAGTACAGATCAAAAAGTGATTCAGAAAGTGTCTTTTCTTTTGCTCCCTGGAATTTGCAGCAGCAGGTTTAGCAGGGTTCCTTAATCAAGGACCGAAAGAGGCAAAAAATCCTGGAACACAAAAAGTCCCAAGGTCCACTAATGGGAAGTTACTCTTACTTTAGACATCTGTTTCCATATTCCTGGCTTCCTTAGTATGACATGCTTATTTCTGTTTTTCATAATACATGGTAAAGCAAGCTCTTTAAATACTTTAGCTATGTAATACAAGTAGTCGAATGCAATGTTGAATGCAACTGGATTCTGTACTTCATGCTGGCAAGTGGCAATATACATTACAGTTCCTACTTTAAATAAGGTCTAACCAAGACTACTCTTAGGAAATATGCCACCCTTCTCCTCTCTTAGGAGAAATCTACTTTTTCTTTAAAAGGTTTGATTCCCATTTGATCTTTTTTATTGGTTCTTTCCTGGTCTTGAAATGCTGAAGATCATTTCCACAAGTCATTAAGATGATGAAGATGGTTTGCTGCTACATTACAGTTGTACCTGAAGCTTTTTGGCATAAAATTAAGTATAGTACTTGTATTACCTTTATGGTATTTCTGTGTTTTAACTGGGTGATTGACAGAAATACATGTTATCTGTATAAAACTTTTCTGTACATTTTTAGTTGTCGTTGTTTCAGTTTAGTGTTTGGCATTTGTTTCAGTTTAGTGAAGTTATGGTAAGGGGGTTTCATTTTTTATGAGGTTATTGAGATAAATATATAATCTAAAAAAGGAAATTATGTATATAGATGATAAAGGGTATTTTATTTTCAATATATCAACTTCATACTAAACTCAGAAGTGTTTTAGCCAGCAATTTCATAAGCTTGATCATAAACCTGTTTATCCTTCTCTTGTCCCATACAGAGCCCACTATATTATTGTGTACTACTCTATTATTGTATCATAATCTTTGCTTTGAACACAGTAGTTCAAAGTAGCCCTGGTCACTTTTATGTGGTATTGTCTATTGCTCTTCTGGCGACTAGTCCAACCTAAAGCTTTGCGGTTTTGTCTGTTTGTTTTCTGTGAGTCAGAGGATCATGTATACGTTCTACGGTAAAAGAAGGTTTGTTGTAATCCAGTTTAATTTCAGACCTTTGTTATATTTCAAGATATTGCACAGGAATAGACTAGTGGTATGCACTTTCAGTTGTACTGTTCACTCGCTTTCTCTGAGGAAGAAAAAAGCTATGTAGATTCTGTCATTTTTCTGAGCCTGTCTGCATTTCATAAAACTTCTTCAAATACTGGAAAACAAAAGAAGGCAGAAATGCCTGTATTTTGCCTTTAGACAGGTTTCTCTGGCACATTTCAAATTGCATGTAGTGACCTACTTCAGGGTCTACTTTTTCCTGGGGACTGTTGTGAGCAGGTCTGTATTTGTAGCTATGAGATGGAAAAATTAAGTCTCTACATCTATAAGAAAAGCAGAGACTTCCATATAAATTACAAATCTAAATCATACCTTTATCAGTTTTCTTTGAAGTACTTTAAAAAAATAATAAAATCTTGTTAAATATATCTTGTTTATTCAATTGGCAGTTTCACAGTAAAAATCTTATTTCAGGTAATGCTTCAAGAGCATTCCTTTAGAGGTAGTTGTCATGCCTTATGACATGAGACATCATCTTGGACAGTATTGTAGCTCGAACACATTTCTTTGACTACAAGCTTTGATTATAGCCAGCTGCTTAAGGCTTTGCTTGAATAAAAATGGGACATATTGCATACATGAGTAAAAGTAGACTTGAGCAAGACTTCAAAGGATCTCTTGTGGGAGGAAGCACAAAGATAAAATGACATCAAAGCACAACTGTATGAATGATAGCTGACAGCAGATCTCATTGAAGTTGTTGCTCTCTCCACTTGCTTGTTGCTGTTGGAAGCTAGCTTTTCAATGGTATAAGTGGAGAACTGCTTTGGTTTTCTGTCTGTCTTCTGACTGTCTTGGATGGTTGTGAAGCCAGGTAATACAGAATTATGAATAATGTGTAAGAGTATCCTTCCTTTGTTGAGGAATGGAACTTACTTCGCATATTGTAAAACTTCTAAGAGAACTAACAAAGCTTAGAACATCAGATAGTACAGGCAATAAACACGGTCATACAAAAGCTGAAATGTTGATCAAGGCTCGGTTCTGGCACGCATAACAAGACAGTCCGCATCCAAGAGTTTGCAGTAGGCACTGACAAGCTTTCTCTGAGAAGACTGAGCCATTGAGACACTTTAGAAAAAATCCTAGTAGCTACCAGAAAAAGTCACCTTCTTTGTTTGTCGTCAATATATAGCAGTACGATTAAAGTCTTGCTTTATAGCTTTTTAGAAAATACAATTGTGTAGCTACTGCATCCTCATTTTCACATATGATCTTTCATGTAAGGCA
This sequence comes from Larus michahellis, assembly GCF_964199755.1. NCBI lineage: Eukaryota > Metazoa > Chordata > Aves > Charadriiformes > Laridae > Larus > Larus michahellis. Next base: position 89,989,064 of record NC_133897.1, read on the forward strand.
ACAGCTTGAACAACTGCATTTATTTAAAAAAAGAAAAAGGGCAAGGGGGGCAAAAGGAGAGACATCTTGTATGCTGTGGGATTTTACTTTGTGGGTTTTTACTTATTTATCCAGGAAAAGCCTGGTAAGAGTTATTCTAACAGGCAGATGCTTTGTATATTAAATTACTTGATAGAGATCATTATATGTCAATGAGTCTGGTTAATCTTTCAGGCCAGTCTAGATATGCCGATGGAGGATATTACTTATTGATCATTTTCAGCAAATATCTTGACACTTAAGTGAAAGCATTTAGTTTCTCAAAGTCATGTAACAAACTGTGCAAGGTTAATTTGGTAAACAGACACACAATATCTGTAGAATTGTATCATAAATTTCCTGTGTTCTTAATATTTGATGACATCAGATTATTGAATAGGTTAGCAAAACCAAATCCTTATGCAAATAATTCTGCAGATCACTGTAAAAATAAGCAAAAAACATAATGAAGAAAAAGGGAAAAAAATCCTATTTAAAAAAGTTCTGATTTTTTTCTCCAGAGAATCTGAAACAAAACTCAAAAATTTAGAAACCGGACAGGTCTTGTATGGTGTTCAATCAGTTCTCAGAGTTCTTAATCTATTTATTATTACTTATTCTCTTTCCATGTAATGAAATAATGGTCACCTTGGTTCTATTGAACTAGAACTCTGCAGGGCACAACAGTTGAACTGAACCAGTAGCAGAAGTCTTGGTTTTGCCAGGTCGGCTAGCCCATTACTGATAGCTATTTGTCGTAACCATTTTGTGTATTCATATAAATACATAATTAAATAATTAAATAATTGGATAAATAAATAATTTATCTATTTATATTGAAATGTCCCATGTAAGCTTAAAGTACATAATGCCTTACTCCAATTTGAGTAATCCAGTTTGAAGCCCATATTAGTTGGTAGATCCTGAATCCAAAAAACCACCCAGTGAGTTTTAGAAATTGCTTTCTTACATCCACCCTAGTGAACTGAGGGCTAACTTGCAATGCAAGATCCAGGTTCAGATCTTCACATGTTTTATTTGGACAAGAAGAGTGATCCCAGATATCTCAGTGGAGTTCCATATCCAATTTCAGAATGGAACTCACTTTCTTCAGTTCAAAGTTCTTGGGCTCTTTTGTCCAATATATTAGATTCTTTGGTTTGTTACTTTCTATAGTAATGCTTTTCCTGACACATGGTTGTTTTGCGGAGGTGGGGTTAAGCAAAAAAGTGATACAGATTCACCTGGGGCAAATTAAAGCTCTGCATAAATTTATTCTGTTTCTTTGTGATCTGGGAACTCAGACTGGAGACAAAGGTTCAAATCGGTCAAAACTGGGACTGAAATAAAGACATCTCAAATCATGAAAGAGCTTTAACTAATAACAATAAAGGGGAAATGTCTCCTTCCTAGAGCTGGGTGCTTAAGTCAAATTCACTCACTCATATGCAAAGACTCAAAGCTTGATAATTCTAAATGTAGAGTAAATCTATGGCTTATGTGATTACATATAGAACACGGTCGTTTCTTTGCAACCTGCTGTGGAATTGGGGGACTCAAGGAAAAGGTTTCTGTGTTAAAACCTCTGTGCACAATGGCAAAATGCAGTGGGGAAGTAGAGAATTCCAAAGAATGCTCCCTGTATTAAACTTGGTTCTCAATTCTTCTTACTCATAAAGGGTAATGAACTAGTTTGACAAGAAGTATTTTATTTTTAAAAAAAGACAAAATATATAGGTTAAAGGACAGAAGATAATACCTAATTTCTCAGTTATTTTAGCATCTCTGCTCTTCACAATGCTCAGGACAAGGTGTGGATTTTGTTGTCATTGGGGGTGTTTTTCGTCCAACTTCTTCCATCACTGTCTGCCACACACTCCCACTTCTCCACAAATTGTCAAGTATTGTGGAATGGGATGGACCATGCCCCCTTAGACAGGACTATGGGATACAGGAACTAAAAGTTAGTATCCAAGTAGACTTTACAGTCAATTTAATTTTCTGACTAAACACCAACCACCTACTAAACACTCTAAAATTCCTTAACACACTAGAACACCCTTAACATTTTAGAAAAACAATTATCTCCCTTGTGACATTTGGGTCCCCCCCCCCCGCCCAGTATATTGAAAACTATTATGCATAGAGTCACAAATTCAGATTTCTCCTTGGCACAGTGAAAGGAAGATAACTAATGTTATTTTACTGATATATCTAGTTCGGAATGCAGCATCATCCTCTTATCCAGTATACCAAAAGGCTAGGCTATTCTTTGTCTGATTATCCCATGCAATTGATAACCCCAATGGGAAAACTTCTGGCAAGAGAGCATTTCACACCCAAAAAGTGCACTCTTCAAATAACTTAAGAATTTTGTCATGTCTATTTATTTTTTTTTTTTAAAATATTCTTACTGTTAGTAATGCTCAGAATGAAATATTGGTACTACACACCTGGAAATGATAATGCAAGAGAAACTCCAACAGCTAGATGATCAATTTTCTTGTTCATGAAGAATTCTATCATCATTGATTTCTGCAAGACAACTTGTCCATTAGTAAGGACACAAATGTAGTTCTATCTGTTCTCAGTAGACCAGAAACAAAGTTTGCTTAGCTATTACTTGGTAAACTCTGGATACCTTTGTTGGGAAAAATTACAATTAGTCATTTTAAGTCAGCTGTAAGTCAGCTGTATGACCTTTGCAATATAAGGATATATAAGGTCCTCTATTTTCACCCACTTTTGCAAGTGACAAACTGCTTACTCTGTCGTCTTTTTCTTACTAACAGTATGAAGGTAAGGAACAAAGCCTGTGGCAAGGCTTTAAAGCCAAAACTGATGCACATATATATAGATAGATAGATTTCTATATAGATAGATATAAATATAGATATAAAGGGGTTACCACTTACCTCAAGATTTAAACATTAATTTATTAACATTATTTATTCTTTCAGAACCATAAAGCTCTTTAAATAAAGAACCCTGTGTTTTCAGGAAGAGAAGAAAAAAGTCAAAATGCATGCATCTTATTTTCTCTTTTACTTCTGGTGCCATGAATATATAATTTCAAGTTGCATTATTTTATGTATTGTTAGTTTTGTGCAGAGACTTGATAAGTGCAATTTACGCTACAGTTAATCTTGACTTGGATCAAGTTTCTAGTGAAGAAATCTAAACAACTAAGGTAGGATCCTCTGACAAGCTAGAAGGTGCTTGGGGCAATATTTAAAGACTGTTGGAAGAGATGTCCTATGGTGGATTTTTTTGTTTAGTTTGGTGTGCTGGTTTTGGTTTTTTGTTTGTTCGGGTTTTGGGAGGGGGGCCGAGTTCTGGGGCTTTTGAGGGTTTTTATTGTTTTGTTTTGGGGTTTTTTTGTGCTTTATTTTGGGAGGGGGTTGTTTGTTTTCTTTTTTTAAGAAAAAGGCTGCTATGGAGATCTGGATTCCTCCCTTCCTTTTGTATAGCACCTCATGTAAAGATTTTTGAAGGATGTTGTTGTGTTGCTCAGTTCATGAAATCTCTTTGTCAGCAATATGAGCAATGCAGGTGCAAATGAAGTCAACAGAAACTTCATCAAGGAAATGTCTACTTTGATAATAGTCAGTTATGATTCTAGTATTAAAAAGCATACTAGTTTCAGTCTGGGCATCCAAAATGGGCTAGTTTTGCTGTCTTTATTATACTATTTAATAAATTTTTTTGTGGTATTTAATGATTCATCGTACAGAAATATCAATAAACAAAGCAACTTATTAAACTGGACTTCACCAAAATTATACAAAGCTATATATCCCACAATAAACAATGGAAAAATAAAATACTGAAATTAAATGAGCACTGACATCTCTAAGACTAATTATGCATAAGTACACTGGTAAACAGAATATTGTAACAGACGGGTGGGGAAGCGAGCCAAGTTAACCTAATCTTAATTCTGATACTTTCTAAGTGATGAATAAATCTAGAGTAAGCAATCTGAGTGTGTATTTAATCAGAGAAATCCATATATTTGCTTGTACTGGTGCACTTTCCACCCCACAATTTTATGTTCTACGATATTGTTGGGTAAATTTATTTCTCTGTTTTTCACTTACCCGTTCTAAGATAAAAGGCCAATATGCAGGACTTCAAATGTTGCTTTCCTTTCCTATCTGGTAAATATCTTAACCGCATCATATAAGATACTTGTACACATAGTGACATAATTTTCTGTGTTTGGTTTTAAAAACTCATTATTGGTCTGAATGCTTCTGGGCATTGATACATTTTTCAGATGTATATTTCTTCTAATTTCCCCAAGATTTCTGCAATTTAATTAAAAAAAAAATTGCTTTTGTAGGTATAGAAGACCATACTTTACTGTAAACTTGCTTACTTATTAAAACTATATCATATTTACAAGATTAACATAGAATTGTAATTAATAACGTATTTTACCTTGACATGGCAATGCTGTGTTTTGATAAATGCCAGATATTCTTGGTAGATTAGTAGTGCTATAAACAGAAAGAAGGACCGAAATTGCTGGCCAATTGAGTACTCAACATGAAGAGGTCAAAGTAGAATAGCTTAGGACTTTTTCAATGAATGAGTCATTTAGGATTATGATATCTCATTTTCTTGACAAATATTCTAATAAGGGGAGAAAATGGCTCAACATTAATCCTTTCTTTTGACAGGGTGTGAGAAATGCGGAAATTATATTAAATTAATCTTCTTACTGGTTTGATACTAGTCTTTCCATTCTTATTACCTGATGTTTCCAGCCCTATGTATTTAGAGATTTTGTTCGTGTCAATTTAGCTTATATCAAGAAAAGACATAGCATTTTTAGTGTACTCGTACTTCTCCTCCTGCCCCGTAAGACCCTTAATTGTTAGTTAAAATTAAGTGATCCTTCAGATGTACTGTTTAATGCCTTAATTCCCAGTGTTCATGATTCTTTTCTCCCTTAAATTTAGAAAATACTAGATCACAGCAGGAAGACATTCTCAGTGAAATCTGCATCTGTCCTTCCTGATCATTTGCCAGGAAGGCGGTACCACTTCTCACAAACTGATGGGTGTTACAGTTCTCAAAGTAAGGACAAGTTGTATCTGCTCCTACAGCTTTTTGGCTTATTTAGTGGTAACAAAGGTAGCCATAGGTATATGAGTTTCTTGGATAAATTAATGTTCTGTCCTCTGAACCATCCTAGCACTTTCAAGAATCTGACAGATTCAACAGAAGAAAAATAATCTGGAAAAAGGTCAGAGCCAGTCACTGATCCTCAGGTGTCACATTTTCTGATCATATCAGATACCAAAAATAAATACTAAAATATGTAGAGTAGGTTATTATCAAGAGCACTTTTTCTGTAACTGTTCTGGTTTTGCCAAAACCATGACAGTAACAAATTGTTAAATTATCTTCTATACAACACTAAATAGCTTTACGTCTCTCCTGAACCCTTAGCTACTTCCCTAGAGAAACGAGTTTCTTCATGTGTCTCTCTAACTGTCAAAGCTCTTGGGATATTTCTACTAAATCACACAGAATAGTAGTCTCCAAATGTTGAACTGATGTGGAAATTGAAGTTTCATTGCAGCCAGGCAAGTAGGAGAACTGAGGTATTATTGGGAAAGCTAGGGCATAGTCAAACTGGAGTATGTGTCTGCAGAAAAACCGGTCTTGGGAATCCCAGAGCTTACAGAATTACACTTTTTGCAGGTCTGAGAAGAGATGCTAAGACCAGACTGCCTCTGACACATAACCCCTATTCTATCTTCAGTAAGTTTGGAAAATTCACTGCCATATCTTCAAAGCTTCTGTTTTAAAACTGTTCTGTTGCTTTTCAGGGTTGCTTCAATGAGGACTTCTCCTCATAGTGGTGTTAGATTTGACTGTTTCCTAGTTCTTGCCTCTTGAAAAAGGCAAAGGTCTTTGAAGGGCCTGTATCTTGAATATTATCTCCCATTCAGGAATCTTGTCATTCATAAAGCAGGCTTAACTGCTTTTATCAAGTCCTCTATCTGCTAATGTCCATAAAAAAAAAAAAAAGGCAGTATTTAGATATTATTATTATTATGCTCGCAAGCTTTCGTATAGGCATATTAAAAAACAGCCCTTTTCTTTTACAGGGGGGAGGTAACACAATTGGGAAAGCGAGATTGATGCATGTTGTTTTGAGGGACTGTTGGGAACAATTGTCTGTCATCCCGGAGCTATGACAGCAGTACCACTAAGGCTTCCAAATTTCCCCTTCAATGCATGAGAAATATCTCCATTTCTCTACCTGTTGATGAGCAGTCATTTCTTGGAGTTTTCTGTTGAGTGTGAGGATGGCTGCCTTGGGAGCTATCAAGCGTTAAGTCTGACCTGTTTATTTCTAGAAACTGCATAATATGCTCCATCAATCTAGCTATTCTTGCTTTTCTTAACAGTAGGTTATAACTGGTTTAGGTAGGACAACCTGAACTGATCTGTCTCCACGAATTCTCTAGTAGCTTGAAATTGTATCTATGCTCCTCTTTTATTTCCAGATCCACCTTTTGGTGGTGGTAATGGAATATTCTTCATCTAGATTAACAAGTAAATGATAGAGGTGGGGTCTGTTCCATATTGTTCCACATGATTTCATAGGGACTTACCTGTCTTGTATTTCTTACCTTATCTTTTAGTAGGGTCAGTTTTCTTTCAGTGGCTGTACATGTTTGCATGCAGCTAATATAAAAAAAATTCCACAGGGAAGCCTTCAGTAAGTAGCTTTGGCATTGCTGTCCAAATAATTTCTAGCTGTCGTGCTGCTTTCTCATCATGTTTTTTGTTGTTGATGGTGATGTGTGTTTTTCCAAAGAGCAATAAATCTAATCCAGAAGTGATGTTCTTCTCTGCATGATGGAAAAATACCTTTTCGGTATGTTTTCTTTCATTTTTAAGACAGTTGGCACCTCTGAAAATATTTGCTTAAAGACATGAAAGAACTTATTAAACAGTGTGTCACAGAGCAGCAGGTTTCCTAGGGAGGGTTTCCTTTCAACCCTCCCAAATAAGGGGGGCTGGGAGGTGAAGGCAGGGAAAAGCCCTTTATGTATGAATAGTGTTTGGACAAAATACTATAATATTCCAGTCCACTTCATTGTGTGCATGCCAAACCTTGAAAAAAGATCAGTTCTGATTGGATTACCCAGAGTTCTTGAGTATAAGAATACATATGCTGAAATCCAAGTTTGATTTAAGGACTCTCAGTATTAATGTCTTTTGCCTGGGTTCAGGTATTCAGGACCAGCACTACTTACCAGCTTTCAACTGAGAAATACTTAAAAATGAGGTAAAAATCTCCATGGATACTTTATTTCAAATAAATTCCTTGGAAAATTGGTATTTTTTCTCAAAAATGTTTTGTTTTCTTCACAATGATGTTAGAAATTTCAGTCACGTAGACAGTCACATTGAGCATATATGTTTGATCCAATACTTAGAATTAAATGTTTTTTAGTTTCCAAGTTAATTAGCTGACCATACTAATTCAGAGAAACAATATTTTGAAATTCTAGAGTTTTAGTGTTAACTTTTAGTCTAAGTAAGATATTCTAAATTTATGACACTGGAAATCTGTCCAGAAACATAAATGGATTGGACAGACAGGATTGGGGTATAATAAGGCTAAACAGCTCCCTGTATAGCGAAGCTATGGAAGAAACGTGAACATGTGCAGAGTCTTAAACTAAGGTAGATGAAGGAAAATAAGTAAATGTTATATTTAAAAAACAAGTGGAAAAAAGATCGTTCTGCGCAGGTTTTACTATACTCCTGTATTTGAATATTTTTTACTCTGACATTTTCAAAGGTGGTTGTGGGTTGTATACTGAGTACAAATTTCTTAAATAGGTGCAGAGGATGGATTTTCTTTATTTTCCTTCCTCTGTAGCAGGGATATCTGAGAACGCGTTTTGCCTGCTGCAATTGCCAACAAAATTCCCATAGTTTCCAAAGAAGCATGCAATCATATTGTCATAGCTTGGTGATTTAATACTTGCCAGCTGACTACAGGTAACTTGAATAGTGCTTCAATTCTAAGTGTAGAAGTAAAGCTTGAAGTGTTTTGTTTTGCAAAATGTTAATTTCCATGAACCATTGAAAAAGACGGAAGGAGGTCCTGTTCAATATTGACTGCTGAAAGTTCTAAAAATTACAAGGATGGATATTTCAGGTTTTAATGGGTTTGCAATAAGAGCTCTTAAAAGTTGAATATTTTTGATGCAGTAACTATCTGGAGACTACACGTTAGAAACTGGTGTTGATCTTTTACACGTAGATAGTTTCATGCACGGTTATAAAACCACCGTGCTATCATAAGATAGTAGATTGTTAAAGGCCTATGTGCAGGTATAATTATTATTATTATTTTTCCTGGGAAAGATACCTAATAACTATTCTTGGTTATCTTCAAAATGCTATTTGCAAAATAAGGCGTTATCATGTAAAGGAACTCTAATGAACCAGCTGTCCAAGAACTAGGCCCAAGTAGTGACGATGTCCACACTGAGTGTGTCCTGAAGTATATGTCAATCCACTGCTACCCAAAGCCATGTGAGTGGGTACTCAGTGGAGGGTTTCCCAGCACTCGGGGTGGTACTGTTCTACTTGTCTGCCTCTGCCTCATCTTGGGCTTCCGAACTTTCTCTGAGGAAGCAGCAATTGGCCCAGGTCAGCCAATACTGATAGTGTGGAGAAAATTGTGAAGAAAGGAAATTCTGGGCCTGCACATTGCATTTGACAGTTTAGAAAATGGCCTAGCTCATATTATACAGTTTAATGGCCAAATTCAAGTTTGGAAGTGGGATGAGTCACCCACCAGTGATGCCGTGACCGGTGTTCCTTTTTCCAGGGAAAGGAGTGCAAACAGAAAATGCACTGACTATTCCCACTTAAATAATCAGCTGTTAAAGTAATACTTGGTGTATAAATAAATAAATAAATAAAAAATAAATGTAAAAAAACCCTCCCAGACCTATGTTCTCACCAAGGAACAACGTGGTAATAGTTTCACGGTGAGTTGCTGTCACAGTTTAGTCTGGGTTGGCCAATGACAAGATGACAGGTGCTCTCTCCCACCTCTCACTCCAAGAAGAGGAAGAAGAGAGATGAAGAGATTTATGAGTTTAGAAAAAACTAAACTACTTTAATGAAATATTAATAATAAAATAAAAAGGAAATAATGAAATAAATACAATATATGTAGATATATACAAAAGCAGATCATGTTCCCAGGAAGACGTTAGGAGCAGGCACTGGGGAAGTTTCAGACTAGACTGAGCGATGAATGGGAACTGGATTCCGGAACACGCTGATCATGATCAAAGCCAGACGAACCAACAGGGTCCTCCTCAGACATCAGTCATCAAAGAAAGAGAGCGCCATTGAAGAAACCAAGCCATTGAAGAAGAACCATTGAAGCAGAGATGACTTTCTGTTCAGTGAGAGTCTCCTGCTCGTACTTGTTGCTGTGGCAACCAGGGTCAGATGACTTGTTTGTTTACCCTGTGGAGGTGTCGCAACTGAGAGGAGGAGTGGACAGGTTGGGTGACCCAAACTGACCAACAGGGTATTCCATCCCATCTGCCTTGCTAAGCATAAAAGCTGAGGAATCAAAGGGGTCAGGCTGGCTCTAATGGTATACTGGATAAGAGGATGATGCTACATTCTGAACTAGATATATCAGTAAAATAACATTAGTTTTCTTCCTGTGCCAAGGAGAAATCTAAATTTGTGACTCCATGCATAATAGTTTTCAATATACTGGGTGGGGGGGGTGGGGGGGAAACAAACGGAACAAAACCAAACCAAATATCACAAGGGAGATAAATGTTTTTCTAGAATTTTAAGGTGAGTAAAAACATCCCTTGCAGAGATCCCCTTCATTGGTGCTGACAGCAACCTCTGCTGCTAGAATAAAGCCCATCTCCCTGGCTATGTCTTGGACCTGTTCTATTTTTATGTTATGCTCATTTTTTGCCATCTCTACAACCTTGTGGATGCTGAAAGACCATGAAGAGGTTTTAGAGGATACCTGCTTGCCTGCTCCCTTTAGCATCTGATCATAGAGCCAACGCCTACAAATTCTTTTTGGAGCTGCTGACAACATCTGCCTCCACAGCTTCCTGCAGTAACACTTTCCAAAAGTTCACTACTTACTATATAAAGAAAAACTTTCTTGTATCTGTTTTAAATTAATTTCTTCATGCTTCATAGCTTTCTAAAAATATATTGGCTTTTACAAAACAAAGTATTAAATACTGAGTTTTAAATCCATCTAACTGTTTGGGAAACTCAAGAAAGAGAAAGATTAAGTAGCTCATTGTGCCATAAAACAAAATATTAGTTGCAGTAGTTATAGTTTTGGTTAATATTATTTGGTTTATAAATCAGCATTCTGATTTGCTGTCAGGGTTCTACAAAAACCAACAACTACTGTTTCCAATAGGTTCCTATTTGAAAGAAATTAAACAGAATATACTGAAGTAATTTTTGAATGATATGTTAATAAATCCTGGCATATATATTAGAATGCTGTTCATGGTTACTTTACCCTGGTACAATAATGCAAGAACGTCTGTCCTGGTGAAGTGAAGGTTCATATTCTGTTGACATGTTCCATACCTGAGGTAATTTGTTCATAATGGCTGTAATGCTAAAAGGAAATATGTAAAATGTTCATGCAATAAATTGTGCTTCAATATACTGACAGGCTTCCAAGTGTTCAAGATGTAAATATACACTACAGTATAAGGGGTTTTTTTTTCAGATCCGAAAGACTAACTACTTTTTCACCATCTAGACAAGGCCAAATATGCAGCCAATCTTAACAAATAATGGCCAGATAAATTATTTCCAACTCATTAAGCAGTTTAAGGTAATATGGTACTTTAAATGGTATTTTAAAATTTATTGGTACTTTTTATGGTAAATTAAAATAACATCTTGACAAGAGTCTCTTGTAGACGTGCCCCCTCACAGACTCTAATTACCTAATATCAGAGCCAAAACATCCTTATCAGTAGAATGGCCGAAGTATTCATTTACATTACCATATTTTAGGATGTACTGACTCATTCGTTGGTGTGATAGTATGTTGAAGGGATTATTCTAAGTTACAGAAAAATAGCACTAATCACTACAAAGAACAGTCCAGTTGCTTCAAAGTAGAAACCATTGAGATCTGTTTCCCTCCATGGCCAGGGAGTCACTATTCCAAAGAAATAGCAAGCTATCCTTCCTTAATGTTCTTCTGTAAACTCCAGCAATATGAGCTTGTGTGGTCTGCCAAGTTAGACTCTTAAACAAGTATTGGTTTGGTTTTATTTTGGGTTGTTTTTTTCTTAGCAAGGGGAGTGGGAACCCAAAAAAAACCCAGAAGGATGAAGATTTGTATGGTGATATCATTAAGAGAATGTTCATTACTGTTAGCGGAGCCAAGAGTTCAGTTCAAAAAGATGGAAGAATAAGGTGGAAAAGAGCAAGACATGGTGAAAAAAGGAAGTAATTGTCTTTACAGAAAATCGTGGCAACAAAATTTTAAGTTCAATAGAGGTTGTGCTAACCTTTTACAGTGAATAACAAATGCTTATTAAAGAGACATGAAAATCAGGTATTCAAAACCACAGACAAGCAGAAGCAGACCATCCAAGAACTCCTCAGAGCAAATAATGGAAGTGAGATTCTGAATCGCTGCTCGTGAACTATTGATATTCTGTAATAGAGTGAAAATATTGATGGACAGAAGCCCTAAGTCTCAATTCAAATCACACTTTCTTGAATTTAGGAGCTGTTTAACATAGATTGAGTAATTTGTTGTCTGTCGGGCTTAGTCATGTCATACACGCAAATGAAATAAAGCTATCAAATTACTTTCTAAAGGGATGCAAAAACTCCTGTAAAAGTAGCCAAAAGTAATTAATGTCAGAGAAACCAAGCATTTACCTACCTTAGAAATTTAACATTTACCCTCATACTGACACATGATACTGAGATGCTTGAACAGAAATTAACTGCCTGCAGCAGGCACTAAGTGCAAACAGTTCATTTAGATATCACACATCCTCACAGTCACCTGATAAGGCAAGCACAAGTCACAAGTTTTTGCTGCCTTTTACAGCTCATGATTTTTTTTTTATTTTATTTTTACGGCAACGGAATTGAGACATTACATCAAGTTAATCTACACTTGATGAAAACGAAATGTATAGACATGAACAAAAGAAGATGCAAATGTTAAAATGTTGCTACAGTTGTGTATTGTCATTTTTAGAAATTGTGCTCTTCTATGGTAATTCCCTGAAATATGTCATAAAACTGAATAGTTCTAAGCACTAGCTCTACTGCTACTATGTGAACAACACCCTTGGACTGTTTTAAAACTATGAGCATGATTTCCTAACCTGCTGAAATCAGATCTAGTAGTTTGTTAACTCATGATTTCAGCTGGGATAGAGTTGACTTTCCTACTAGCAGCTGGTGTAGTGCTGTGTTTGGGATTTGGGATGAGAAATACTGTTGATAGCATACTGGTGGTTTTGGGTGTTGCTAAGCAGTCAAGGCCTTTTCTGCTTCTCTTACTGCCCAGCCAGTGAGCAGGGAGCAGTTGTGAGAGGACACAGCTGGGACAGCTGACCCCAAATGGTCAAAGGGATGTCCCATACTATATGACATCATGGGGAAGAAGAAGAGGGAAGACATTCAGAGTGATGGTGTTTGTCTTCCCAAGTAACTGTGACGTGTGATGGAGCCCTGATTCCCTGGGGATGGCTGAACACCTGCCTGCTGATGGGAAGCAGTGAATGAAATCCTTGTTTAGATTTGCTCGTGTGCATGGCTTTTGCTCTACCTGTTCAACTGTCTTTACCTCAACCCATGAGTTTCCTCACTTTTATTTTTCTAATTTTGTCTCTCATCCCAACCAGGTGAGTGAGCAAGCGGCTGTGTGGTCCTAGCTGCCAGCTAGGATTAAACCACAACATTAAGTCAACAATCTTTGAGGGTGATGACAAGGAATTTTCATCTCCAAATCTTTTTTAGAAAGAATTTTATCGTGACTGTATGCTATGCCTGTTCTACTGTTCATGTGGGTTAAAAAGACAGGTTTGGAGCTTGCTATGACTTTAGGAGTTCTCAAAGAAAACCAAATTAAAACAAAATAATGCTACTAGATTGTGATAATCTCAGTGTTGCCACGATTAGACTTTCATTCCTATGAAAGTTCTTTAGCTGAAAACTTGTTCAAGAGGGAGAGCAGACATAAACAGTCCAAGGAGAAGGCGTGAAAGATGATTTAAAGTATCCTCCTCATCTGCCATTTTGGAGACCAGTGGGGGCAGTATCAGATCCATTATTGGCCCCTGAGGAGCTCCACTCCTGACCAGCTGCCAGTTTGACTTTGAGCCATTAACCGCCACCCTCTGAGATTTACAATTCAGCCAGATATGCACCCATCTTGTGGTCCATCTGTCCAGTTCAGATCTTATCAGGTTGTCAGTGAGGAGGATGTCATGGGAGACTGTGTCAAAAGCCTTGCTAAAATCAAGGAAAATGACAATCCTTTGCTCTGAGAAAATTGTTTCCTCATAGAAAGAAACCAGATTGCTCAAGCGGGACTTACCCTTGATAAATTGATGTTGGCTTTTTCCACTGACTTTCTTGTCCTTCATGGGCTTCCACAAGCACCTGTTCTTTCTTTTATAGTGCAAAGCATAATTACTCTTCCAGATGTTGACTTCTCAGGGCTTCTCTGTATTATTCTGGTATTTTTTGGCACATGTGAAAGGGATTAATAAGATTATTAATTTTTCCATAGAAGGTATCTCAAGTTGCTGAATCCTCTAACTTCATAACAAAATCCCGTTAGAGTTAAAAATTAGTAGAATGTATTAACCATTTTAACTGTAGTAAAATATATTAACTAGCTGTTTTACTAGGATTGTATTTAGTAAATTGACAATTTACATTTTTATGGCTAAATTTTAAGACAAATTTTGGCAATTTTCCTGTTGAAAACTATGGAAAATATAAGAAAATTCTTATAAACAGAATCCCTTTACTATAGCATACTTCCAGGTACTCACTGCAGCTCAGGAAATATTTAGAGCTTTTTGTGAGAAATATGGCCTTTGTACTTCTATTCTGAAAGAATTTAACAGTATTTCATCTTTTGTATTTTCCTCTTCCCTTTATTATTATTTCCTTATTTTAGTTTGCGTATAGGATGTATTTGGACATCTTTCTACTTGCTTATGGACAGGGAAAGTTAAATGTCACTGATTTGTCAAATACAGGTGAGTGATGTAACATTATGGTCAGCAACTGTTTTGAGCCAGTGGAAACAATAAACTGGCAACATATATATTTCCATGACACGGAAACAGGAAAATAAAATAAGGAATGAAATGGCTATTAAAATTATAGAAGCATCATTCCCTTCCGCTCAAAGTCAAAATGCTTACATTAACAATTTATTTCAACTCATTGTGCCTGAGGGCCCTTTACTATCCTCTTTTATAGCTCTGGAAACTATCACAAACCAGGTTTTGAATTTGTGCATGTAAGTTCAGAATCTTAAACATGTGGCTTGAGAGGAGAGACCTTGTAAAGTTCTCAGTGATTTTGTTGTTGTTGTTGTTGTACCAGTAAAACATTGATTTGGGACACTTTTTCTGTGCATAATTTTGCATAACCAAGATGCAGTGAAGGGGAAGGAACCTTGATCTGTATATGTCTTGTTTTCTTCATGTACTAAATCATAATCTCTTGAATTGCAATTGTCAGCCTCTACCTAAAAGTACAGTTAAATTTCATCCATCTCAATAGCAGTAATAAGTGCTTTGGCAAAGGCTGCAGAACATACACATTTGTATACACTGCCTAGGTGCATCTGTTGGTCTTGACCACCTTTTTTCTATACGGTATTAACATATATAATGTATTGAACATTTTGCAACTTGTTCATGTTTAAAAATCTAGCATCTTCTATACTGCTTCCAAGTAACAAATTTAAAAAGCTGAAGGTTGTCTCAATTGTGTAAATTTCTAGTGTTTTGCTGGGATAGTAGTTCACTGGAGCTCAGACTTTTAGTCTTAGGTGCCCTAAATTTCATAATCATAGAATCATTTAAGTTGGAAAAGACCTTTAAAATGATGGGGTCCAACCATAAACCTAACACTGCCAAGTCCACCACTAAACCATGTCTCTAAGCACCACGTATGCATGTCTTTTAAATACCTCCAGGGATGGTGACTCAACCACTTCACTGGGCAGCCTGTTCCAATGCTTGACAACTCTTTCAGTGAAGAAATTTTTCCTAATATCCAATTTAAACCTGCCCTGGCACAACTTGAGGCCGTTTCCTCTTGTCCTATCGCCTGTTAGTTGGGAGAAGAGACCGACCCCCATCTCACTACAACCTCCTCTCAGGTAGTTGTAGGGACCAATAAAGTCTCCCCTCAGCCTCCGTTTCTCCAGGCTAAACAACCCCAGTTCCCACAGCCACTCCTCGTAAGACTTGTGCTCTAGACCCTTCACCATCTTTGCTGCTTTTCTAATGAGAAGTGCTATAATTCAACTTTCACTATTTAATTAAAATTCTAAAATATTTCTCTATCATTCCTTTCAGTTAGAAAACCTCTAAATGCTGCCATGTGAAAAGGTATTTTTTTGTTAATAGGCCAAACCAGTTGAAACAAAATAGAATTAATGTCTTTCATGTTATAAGATAAAAATCACATTATCTGATGAAGTAAATAAAGCACTATTCGATTCAGTGAATTTTCCCCAATTGACACTTCTAAACTGACCTCAAATTGATACGAAATACCAAAATAATGTTATTTTCTAAAGATGCTGATGTAAAAGAGTCAAAGTTGGTCAGGAAATGTTTAGAGTTTAGAGGTACCTGGGTTTAGAGGCAGGAAGAATTGATAATAAGAATTGATAATAAAATTGTAAGTGTCTTTTCATTCAGGACTCTGATGATTAGCTGCAATATCCTTTTCAAAGGCCATCTTGAATATTTGCATCCTGGTGATCAAATGTGATTTAATGTAAAGCTATGCTTTGTTGTGAACAGTAGAAACAGCAGGTATGATTCTGTCAGGAGATGACAAGGCTTTTCATTGTGACATTTTCAGTTTAAATGCTAATTCCTGTAGGTATTCCTGTCTGTGTAGCAAGTCCCATGCTGATTCCCATTAATCCATAGCTTGCAGAAGCATAACAAAGTTGAAAGGTGCTTTCAAGATCTTTTAATGTATAAGGTACTCCGTCTAATAGCTTCTTGAGTACTGTCTGAGTGAAAAATCTATCAACATTTTAGTACACTTGAGGTACTTCAGATTTAAGGCTGTGTATTTGAAAGCTGTATGATTTTGCAGCATGTTTTTCTCATGAGCATAAGCACATCCCTGAGTAAATCAACATAAGAAAAGGAGTTTCCTTTCAGTGAGTGCCTATTATCTCTGATGTAGCATGGAACAACTTTGTTCTGGGACATGAAGTAATGTATATCGAATCATAGAATAAAACCATAGAATAGAATCATAGAATAGTTTGGGGTGGAAGGGACCTTTAAAGGTCATATAGTCCAAGCCCCCTGCAATGAGCAGGTTGCTCAACATGGAAGAGCTAAAGGACAAAGAGATTATTTGCTGGACTGAGCTCAGGGCTACGAGCAAGGAAACCACCAGCTAAACAGAAGTCCGTGAATATACATACACAGCACTGCTGTGCTGAACCATGTCCCCAGTCCTCTTCACATACTCAGACAAAACAAGTGAGCAGGAGGGCAGGAGCTGGCAGAGTGATTTTTTTATTGTGTCTCTGAAAGCTGCTGTATCAGACAGAATCCCCCTTTACTCTTAAAGTGAGGGGGAAAAAAAAAAAAAAAAAAAAAGAGGCATTAGGCTGTCTTCCTTGGATTGAGCTGTCAAAATACCGAACGGAAAAGGAAGACCCCCTGTGGGTGACTACAGAGTCCTAGTTCAAAGTTTGTGTCTACATTAATGACGTTTTTGCTCCACCTACTGGTAGGAAGGTTTGGAGCCTTCGGAATTGCCATCAGGCACTTGCACCTCCTTGTGCAGCTAGTTCTCTTGTTCCAATTAGAAGATTAAATTTCACCATGCAGAAAGAGAGGGAAAAAATGTCGATACCTGTTTCTAAAATTTGAAAGTGAGAGATAAATGCTAATTTTAAGGGGGAAAGAGACACCATGGCTCAAAATATAGAAATAGAGCAGTGTTCCCTGTGGTCAGGGAGGCTAATGCTCATAATTTTGGGGGGTAAAACAAAAACCAAAACCAAAATAAACAAAATCACCAAACACTCTACAACTTTATACTTTAGTTTTTTAGGTGTTAATTGGTTTATTGTCTAAAATTTGTCTTGCTACAGGAAAGCATAAAACTATCCTTATTTTAACTTCCTTTCTAGCCTTATTGGCATAAGGGATTTGACAGTAATTCTGAAATGCTGGTTTGATATCAGTGAGCACGTCTCAGTTACGATAGCTCATTTTGCCACGTTTCTTGATTACTGGGTGATGGCAAGAAAAATAGGACTTCTGAGTTTATTCGCACAGCTGTTGTGATTAGTTATGTTTGGTTTTAAGCCAGGGGGTTCTCAAAGGTTTACTCTGCTGTTTCTGAAGTTGTCATCTCACTGCTTCTGTCTTGTTAGAATGATATCCAAACACCGATTTGTAGAATGTGTTGTTTCACTCTAGCTCACTGGACTGAAGTCAATGAATAAGCTTCTTTGAGAATTACTGAATCAACAGCTGTAGCTTTCTCTTCTGATTGCAAGCTGAGGTCTTCATGAGGATACTGTGCAGTAATATCATGACAAATATTTTACAAGGTTTATGTGGTGAAGTTCATATCACTATATAAATCAGATTGCAGTTTTTCAAAAAAATCACAAGTCCAATAGTAGCTGAGGTTTCAGTGACATTCTGTAGATACTTCTAGTTGTGTTGGTACAATGCTTTCTTTGTTTGGATTGGTGTATTTGAATTCATATTAAACCAGACCCTATTAATGACACACAAAATCACAGAGCAGGTAAGGTTGATAGGGACGTTAGGAAATTATCTAGACGTCTTTACTGAAGTAAGGTCAACTAGAGCACATTGCATCATCCAACCTATTGTCCTCTAGACATAATGCAGAAGAAAGGGATAAGTGCTTTTCAGCAATTTTAACAGGACTAGCTACCAGCTAGGTATTAACTGATATTCTGTTAAATAGCTATGTTACATATGAGCTTACTCTGACTTGGTGCTGCAGTATCAGACACTTTGTGTGGCAAAGCTAGAGTGGGAAATACACACATACATACGCACACATACACATACATACACACAATAGGAAAAACACTCTGCGTTTTGAAGTTCAAATCTACTGAACCCGGTTATATAACACAAAGTAATTACTGGGTTGCAGAAGCTAAATATGGTGAATGGCAAAACAAAAAGTGGTGTTTTCTCTATAAAAGAGGGGAGCGGCACCTGCTGATGGTTAAGTAGTGGCTTTGATCAGGTGCAACTGAGTGACCTAATGCTGCAGAAATTTTTGTCTTTCTCTTCTTCCTTTTGTCTGCTTCCTGTAGGGGTTGTTACGGTCTTCTGTATCTTCTCAGTGGTGACTCCAATTCCTGTAAGCTGATGGGAATCTCAAAGGGTAAACACAGGTTATCGCTAGTTGTGTTGTACACTTTCTGTTCTGGTGTGGGGCTTAGTGTCAGCATGTTTGCTATCCATACTTAGCACAAGAAAGAAAAAAAAAAAAGACTTTATCAAGGATTAAAAAGTTTTCCTGGGGATGGACACGATTGTCCCTAAGGTAGAGCTACCTTTGTGTATAACGATATTTATGAATGCTGGATACATGGTTTTTATTCTTTTCCCATTGCCCTAAAACTGGTCATCCCTGTTTTCAAGGTTGCATTCCTTTAATAACATGTAAAACTGGGGTTTTTTTTGTGGTTGATGTTTTATACTTTTGGGGATCTCTGTTATCGCCTGCATTCTCAAGCCCTCTCTATCACCTTGTCCTTGTACTCTTGGAGGCTACTGCTACATAACAGTGACTATCTTGTCTACCACTATTTAGAGAATCAAGGGCTTGTAAGAAACAGGCTGTTGTCTTATATTTTTTATGAAAGGCCATCTGTTATGATGTAAGGTTTTTATCCACACACATAGAAATAGACTCATGAAACAATCAGCCTTTTCAGAATACCAGAATCTTAACTTTGAAATTAGAAAATTTGATCTGGCAATAACACCAGTAGTGTTAATAGAGCTCAGGAGATCCTATGAAACTGATTAAAGTTACAGTAATAGATTTCTATTCTTTTGACCACTATGGTAACACTGGAATGAATTATGAACATGCATCTTAGCACTATTATATCTGTTCCATCAAGGTGATGAAACTTTCTTAGTAGAGAGATCCACCATGCTATGAAAAAATATGTCAGTGAAAAGACTTGAGCAGTCTTAAGGCTACATTTATTATTTTTTTTTTTAGCTGAAGAATGGATCATTTGGACAACTAAAAGTATTTGAAAATGAGACACAAGCATATAAAAATAATTAAAGGCTTAATTGACTAATTGTCATTATTTGTGGTCAGGTGAATGATTTCAGGAAGACAGATTTTTTTCTACCAAGAGTTTTAACAAGATAACATCAAAAATGCCAAGACTGAATATCTTAGGCTGGCATTAGATAGGAGAGCAGTACTGATGTTGTAATGCATATAGTTAACATTTTGGTTTTCTGAAGACTGATCAGTAAAATGACATTTTTAAAATCTATGAACAGCAGTAGTTAAGGAAAGTGAAAAAGTAGGGCTCTGGAATGTAAAAGAAGAGAGAAAAGAGCAAAGCAGAGATCCAGACAGAACCTTAAAGAAGAAGTTTAAAACTGGTAATGCAGGAATAGAACAGAATTTATATATAAACTCACAGAATTTTTAAACTCTTGTGCTATGGATAGACGTATGGATAGAGCACACGGTAGGTTTAGGGAGTGTGTGTAGGAGTGTAGATCAAGAAATGGAATGAAGGAAGCCAATACTCCTACAAGGTATTTGATGTTCAGATTTGTATTCTCGGTATGAAGTTCTTTAATCCCAATACCCTTATCATACCATGGAATTATATTCCACGTTCCAGTGGAATACTATCGAGCATAAGAAACCGTGCTTTTTAAAACCTGTACTTAGTGAAATGAATTGTTATAGGAATTATATCATAAACTTATAATCGTATAAGAATTGCAAATTTCATAGTTAAGAATATTTTAAGTGGATAGAATTCCTTTTATCTGTTCCCAAGATCTGTAATAATTTTTAAAAATTATTTTAAAAAAATACTCTGCTCATGACTGCTGTCTCTTATTCATAGAGAATAAGACTATTTTTTCTTCATTTTATTTCTTCCTGAAAAAAATGCCTTACAATTGTTTTCTTCATTTTAGCAAAAAGTAGAAATACAGCTTTAGCATAGTTTTTTGTTCTTCTCTTTCAAGTTAGAAGCAGCTAATTTTCCCGGTTTACCCATTTTTTTTTTGCTGGACTGAGGTATTTTTCTAAAGGCGTACCAAAGTAACCAATCTGTGGGTAATAAATTGCCTTAGAGTAGTCTTAACTACCTTACCCTGATGTAAAATTCTATTGAAGTTAAAGAAACTGTACTGGCAGAAAGAAGTAATGCATCTTATTCACACTGTGTACCCTTGGCCAAGAATTTTATCTCTTCAAGTAAGTCTGGGGGAGGAGGAAGGCAAATTCAAACCTTATGAAGTGGCATGTGTTAATCTTCTCCAGTTAAAAAATGTATTATGTTTTGATTGGCATGTACCTCAGAGCTTACAACTTCTTTCTGCAGATGCTCTTTTAAAAACCAATTAACTTTCAGTGTAATCAGGTATTTAACTTATCAGCTATGCAGTGAAAAATGCTGGGGGTGATAGCAATGACAAACAGGCTTACCAACTAATCAGCTGTCTAATTAATTTTAAATTCTTTCATGTTTAATAAAAATTATGCATAATATCAACTGTTTAAGTCTTGGTGATAAATATACCTGTGGAAAAGCCTTTGGGAAGGTTTGTCTTGAACTATGTTCAAAAGGCAGCTGAAAGATGCAAAGATGCTGTGGCAAAAATATTTTGGTCTCTTTCTTATACAGCCTTCCTCAGAGGTTAATAGAAAAATCTAGGAAGAGAAAACGATTTAAGTAGGGTTCATTAACAAACAACCTTTTCAATGATGTCAGAAGAACTGGCATTCCAAGAGAGACCTGCACCAGTAATCAGGGAATATTTAATTTTCCGATAATTCCAGAGCAGATTAATTCTTGTCTCCAGTTATTTAAGAACATGATAGCTTTTTGCTCATTTCTTCCCAGGGAGGCAACTATTGGGCATAACTGTCAGGGTTTGGGCATCAGGGGCTATAAGGTGCTCTATGTGTGAGGAAGTCAGGAACTACCCTGTACCAGTCAAGCCAGGTCCAGCTACTTGGCAGCAGGTAGAAAAAGCCCAATGTGTACCAAAACTTCAGTCTGAGGAGCACACAGCACTGCTGCTCAGACATCGTTGAGAAAGGGCAGTAGCTGTGGGGAATAAGACGTAAAAAAAAAAGATATGAGGCAGCACAGGAGATAAAAAAGGAGATAAAAAAGGAGATATGCAAGGAGATGTGAAGAGGTACCTTTTTGGAGAAACCAGAGAAGGAGGTGCAGAAGACACATGGAAAAAGACATTTGTGGTGGGTTGACCTCGGTTGAGTGCCCACCAAGCTGCTCTATCACTCCCTTCCTCAGCAGGTTGGGGCGGAGGGAGAAACGAAGATGGAAAAAAAAATCATGGGTCAAGATAAAGGCAGTTTAATAAAGCAAAAGTAAAGGCTGCTTATGGAAGCAAAGGCAAACAAAAGATTTATTGCCTTCTTTCCCTCAGCAGGTGATGTCCAGCCACTTCCAGGGAAGTAGGGCTTCGGTACGTGTAGTGGTTGCTCTGGAAGACAAATGTTGTAATAATGAATACTGTCTGTCCGTCCCCTCTTCCCTTTTCTCTTAGCTTTTATTGCTGAGCAGATGTCATATGGTATGGAATATCCCTTTGGTCAGTTTGGGTCAGCTGTCCTGGTTGTGTCCCCTCCCAAGATCCTGCCCACCTCCTGGCCTACGGTGAGGAAGGGAATGTTGGAGAGACAGCCTTGATGCTGTGGGAGCACAGCTCAGCAGTAGCCAAAATGCTGGTGTGTTATCAACATCTTTCTAGCTACCAATACAGAGCACAGCACTATGAGGGCTGCTATGGGGAAAATTAACTCCATCTCGGACAGACCCAATACAACATTGCTGGGGGTGCAGCTGGAGGAGGTCCGAGGAGCTGCAGGTGCTCTGAGAGACTGTGGAGCAGGGACAACCCTGCAGCCCACAGTAGAGACAACTGCTGAAAACTATGGGAGTGGAAGCTAGAAAAGGAGAAGAGGTGTTTAAATGAAGTTGAGCCTGGGAAGAGGTGAGAAAAGGTGTTACCCAAGGTGTCTGTTTAATCTGTTTAATAATATGTGGTTTTTTCCTCAGTACCCCAATCAGCAGTTAAAATATTATGGCAATCGGTAATAAATCAAATGAAGTGAAATTCCCCAAGTCAAGACCGGATTTTTCCATGACAGTAATGGAAATAGAAATGTAAACTAACTTCAAAACATTTTTTTAATTAAGTTCACTATCTTCTTTTGCATGTTAGTTAGACTAAATTTAATTAGCAAAATTTCTTTAGACATACTCCTTTATTGTGGTGGTATTCTCTAAGCAGTTCGGACTGAGTATAGCTTGTGAAGGTTTTGGTTTTTTTCTTTTTTTCTAAGGTTTGATTGTGCAAGAATTTGTTACATGTATGTATATTAACAGGTATAGCTAGTGGAACATCTGAACATGCATTGCTCAACTTGAATGTTCTTGCACAGTCTGAACACCAGAGCTATAGTCTGGGTGACTTGGCTGTCTAAGAAGTGCATTAGGAACACAGTACTTCAAGAACTCAAACACAAGCGAATGCAAGTCAGACAACTGAAGCAGGTAACATTAACCTGAACTGTCAATCCAGCCTTTCTTTATGTTGCCTCTTTCATAGGTTGAATAGATAGCTAAATTGCATATTAACCACTGCTTTCAATTTCGCTTTAGATCCCCGGTTATTAAAAGAAAGTGTGGAGAATTTTTAGATTACCTTAGCAGAGATAGGGAGCAGTAGCAATTTAGCTACAGGCTGTTTGCCAGCAAGTGTGCATGTGGCTCAGCAATTGCTTCTGTAACAACAGCAGGTTCATGGAGAAGGAACGGTGATCTGGAGATTAGCTGGGTGTAGTGGCAGCTTTTGTTGTGACTTAAACTTACCTGTGGGTCTTTCTTCATTTCAGAAAAGGATCTAAAACAAATACTAGGCTACTGAGAAAGGTGCCTACAGCTAGCCACTGGGAAAGGTAATTATGGATTACTGAAAATTTTCCAGCTGTTCTAGTTATAAAGAATAGTTTCAGATATCTACAGTAAAATAAAAGTACTGCTGTCAAGCTATTGAGAGAAATGAAATGACACGGGTATCTCTGCTTTGAAGGATTTTACTGTGCAGCTTTCGTTTGCAAACATCCATTTTTCAAGAAACTGTTGCTCAGTTCATAATTTATAAACACATACACACACACACACACACACACACATACATCTCCTCTCCCAGGGACAGTTTTCATTATTTCCCTCCTCTACTGCTGTTCTTTATTTGATACGGCAGGTTACTTGTGGACAAGGACATGTCTGTATGACCCTAAGGAGGTCTGGTAGGAGCTGTGCAGTCCTGACACTCCCAGGGCTGCTTCTGGTCGTCTCCACCAGGGTCCTCTGTGCAACATTGCTTTGCTTTATCCCTGGTCCCTTCCAAATACAAATAGGAACAATTCAGATTACAGGCATGTTTCTAGGTGGACACTTGGTTGTTTCTATGCATTTTTTGGCTGTTTGTTTCTTGGTGATATCCCCCCATTTAAGTTTAAACAGGCAACTGTATCATTTAGTCAAGCTGCCGTGTTGAGCAAGTTACCTTTCCATGCAAGAACACAAGGACTCCACTTCCATCCTCAGGAATCTTCTGTCTCTTCTTTTGCACCAATCTGGGCATCACAACCCACAGGAAGTATACAATAATGTGCAAGTGTCAAAGTGTTTCTAGGTTTAGGCAGCACTTGGCAAGGGCTTTTCAGGGAGAAGCTTTGAAATTGCAAACCTCAGTTAGTCCTGAATCTTGCACTGGCTGTCTATCTGTAGATCATCTAGCTCTTAGATTTTTTATAACCGTAATAACTAAGAAATACTTACCAGGCCTCTTTTGCTGTAGTTCACAGGTACATAATAAAATAGTTCAGAACAGTTTAGTCTAAATAAACATGACAGATTACATGTACCAACTTCTAGAAACCTCTAATGAAATGCTAAAGGTATAGACTGCTGCTGAGTGAAGCTGCTTATGATCATTTCAGAGAATACAAAGATGTCTTTTTTAAGTTTATTTTAATATTCATGATAATATACTTAATATTTATTGAAGTTTGTGGAAAGCTAACAAAAATGTGACATAATTCTTTTTTTTTGCCATATATAATGAGTCTATTTAGATGGAAGTGGAGAGCACATTTTCATACCTCAGCGTGTCTAGAAATTACTCTTTCTGTCAAGGCAGAATCTCACTCGATGGAGGAATATAAAAACAGCAGGTCTACAAAAGGCATAGGACTAACAGGCAGCTTCCAGGTTTTATCCCAGGGAAGACAGAGCATTTATGTAGGAATGGGTTGCATAAGAGTTCTGACAGAACCTACACTTAGGTTATATGAGGACTTTTTGTAAGATTCCAGAGAAGATAATCAAGCAACCCCAAATTAGTTGTTCTTGTTTAAAGAGCATTGAGTTTAATATGAGAAAGGTACAAGAATATCTGAATACTTCTCAAACTGTTAAAGTGTTCTAGGTCATGTGCTACACCAAAACCTCTCCAAGTATGACAATGCAAAGTTGAAATAACAAGCCAGTTTCTCTTTTGCTGCAAATAATTTTGAAATGCTTCAGGCAACTCTTCACTAGTCATTAGCTTAAATACTTAAAGAAAATCCCATTAACAATATAATTTTCATTTTTAGTGAAGAAAAAATTTTAATTTGTATTTGGTAATCATAACAGGAGCAAATTCAGTGAGTATAATTGCCCTTTTCTACTACTAAAATTTATCCTTAGAGCAATATTACAGAGAAGAAACAAAATCCATTTGCTATATAATTTTCAGAGGTACTTCTTTCCTTTACCTTTCTTATTTAGCCTTTTCGTCACCAACAAAAAAACGTTTTTGTAGATGACTTAACCCCTTTCTTTTGCTGACATACTGGGCTGGCATGAATGCTTTGGCTATGCCAAAACAAGTGCTGGTTTTCCACTTGGCTTCCTTAACTGATTCCTTTTCTGAGAAAAAGTTCTTTTCAATTCACCAGGCCTTCAGTATACAGGTGAAAACTTCTCTTATTAATGATACAGCCAGTGGGACTGAGTGCAAACTCAGCAAGTTTGCAGATGACACCAAGCTGAGTGGTGCAACTGATATGCTAGAGGGAAGGGATGCCATCCAGAGGCTTGAGAAGTGGGTGTTTGTGAACATCATGTGGGTCAAAAAGGCCAAGTGCAAGGTTCTGCGCCTCAGTCAGGGCAATCATCAGTATCAATACAGTCCAGGGGATGGATGATTGAAAGCAATCTTGCAGAGGGCTTTAGGATACTCGTAGATGAAAAATTAGACTTCAGCTATCAGTATGTGCTTGCAGCCTAGAACACCAACGATATCCTGGGCTGCACAAAATGAAGTATGCTTTTGTGAGACCCCACCTGGAGTACTGCATCCAGCTCTGGAGTCCAGTTCTGCATACGAGAAAGACATGGACCTGTTGGAGCAGATCCAGAGGAGGACCACGAAAATGATCGGAGGACTGGAGAACCTCTCCTATGAAGAAAGGCTGAGAGAATTGGGATTGTTCAGCCTGGAGAAGAGAAGGCTTTGGGAGACCATATGGTGCCTTTTAAATATATGGATTCTGTGATTCCTGGCTCAGTATAATTTAATTTCAATAGTTGTATATAGAATCATAGAATTGCTGAGGTTGGAAGGGACCTTTAAGATCATCAATATTTGAGTTCTTAATTTCTAATAGATCAAGAGTGCAGTTAAGTTGATAGTAACTGAACTGAAGTTGTTGCAGATTAATTTAATTTTAATCTGAGCTGCATTACAATTTGCCAGCGTAGGAGTAGGGAAATATAGAAATTGGAATAAATGTGTGATATCAAGCATTTTTTACACATAAATATACTATAATGAAATTAAGAATTTAATTTCTGTCATTAGTTTGTACATAACAATATTGAAATTAGGCCATGATTCCACTGCTGTTATTCATGTTAGTCAGACTTCTAATCTAGACGTGTCTTGAAATTTCATGCAAAACGTGTACGTTTTCTCTGCTTAGTCAGGCATATGATGAAGTATTAAGATGAAAACTACCCTCTTCCTTCACTGCATTCAATAAAACTTCAGATTTTCAGCTTTATGCTCACACCCATAATTGCTTACCAGTTCCTTTGGTTTGGACAGAAGTCAGTAGAGAGATGGAAGAACAGTGACTATAATCGATAAAGTGTTTCCCTGCAGGTTCTTAAACAGAATCAACATATTAATATGCTGAACCCAATTGAATGAAACACAAACTACACTTCTAGGCTACAAATTGGGAGCCCTAAAAGAATATAGCTGCTCTGATCCAAAGATTCAAGGATATTATTATCACTGTAGCTGGGATTAAGAAATAAAATAATGTAAAATGATCCTTTGCTTGCTCAATATGCTTAGCCTGTGCTTTTCTGAAGAATTAAGTAGAGTTCTGTGTTTGGGTTTTGTATATGTTTTATGAAAATTTGCACTAAATAATCATATACGATAGCAGCAGAATGAGATTTCTTTTCCTAAGATACTAGTAGGAAAGATGCAGTGAAAGCAGATGCTACCCAGTGTGAATATGTTTTCAAAATACCTGTCACCACTAATTGGCAATTCTACTGCTTGCTTAGGGAAAACTTTATGAGCATCTCAACCTGTTGATTAAGAAATCTTCTGAGGGCCTTGATTTAGATGGGTAGAGGAATTGATGTGGAGGGGGATGAGAATGAATGGTCTGCCACACGGCCTGCCAAATTAAACTCAGTTCTCATTATCATCAAGAATAATAAAGCACATATGTTATCTGCCACTTATTTAAGATACACACTCTTATTTGTGTATAGAGCTTGCTGCTCAGCACCTGTTTGCACTACTCAGTACCAGACTTGATAGTTATCCTAAAATGACCACTAAAAAAAAGAAAAAACCCATGAAAAACTTAGAATGTGCAACTTAATTTTAGTGATCATAACAGGTTTAAAAGTTGTTCCACCTGGTATTTCTAAAAATTAGGTGTTTGGGTAAATTTGGTAGGCTCGTCTTCATAGTTTTACATTTATTAGTGTCTTCAGTTTCTATAGAAGTGGTACAGGATAAAAGTAAAGTGTTACTGCTGTGTGTCATGGCAAAAAGACATTTCCTATGCCATAACATTTTTAAGCAGTTGGAATTGTTCACTTTAAAACAATGCCTCCTTGGCAGTTCAACCTGAGATACATTTCTCCCATTAAGTGGTGATAGCACTTGCCCTGCCTCTGGCAAGTGAACAAGAACTGGGCTGAAGCAATTGCAGACTTTGTTCACTTGGGCTGCCAAAGAATTCAGTTATCTGAGAGATGGCAAGTCCTCAGATCAACAGTGACATTTGCTTCAAAGACTATCACTTGTCAGCTTCAGGAAGGGCCCAGAGAGGGTGAAAAAACAAAGAAAATACTGAGGAATTCAAGGAGCTGAACTGTATTGCTTTATACAGGAGCAACCTCTGCCATCAAGTACTTTCAGGCTCTTGTTGTTCTAGGCTTCCTCCTTTTTGATGCTAATTGTAAGGTATACTTCAATTTATTATGAAGAGTAAATAGAAAGAAAACACACAAATTTATGTCAATGTGTTTCTTAACTCTCAATGTATACTAATCAAACGTGTAACATAGTGTCAGTTATGTTCTGTGAGATTTAGCTGCAGCCTGAAGAAAATCCAAGATTGGACTAAGTTCAGGTATTAGAGGAGGGAAGGGGAAGTGCAGGAGAAAGCAGTGTGAGAACCACAGAATCACAGAATAGTTGAGATTAGAAGGGACCTCTCAAGGTCAGCTGGGCCAATCCTCCTGCTCAAGCAGGGGCAGCTAAAGCAGGTTGCTTAGGTCTGTGTCCAGTTGGGTTTTGAATATCTCCAGGGATGGAAATTCTACCACTTCTCTGCAAAGCCTGTGCCTGTCTTTCACCACCCTCACAGTTTAAGTGGGGTTTTTTTTGTGTTCAGGTGTAATTTCCTGTATTTCAGTTTGTGCCCAGTGCCTCTTGTTCTGCGACTGCACACCACCAACAAGATTCTGGCTCCCTCATCTTCATTCCCTCAAACATAGGTATTTTTATACATGTATAAGATGCCATTGTTTCAAATTTCTAAATTTAAGAATGACTGGAAGAAAAAAGGAAATTATATTTTCCAAGTATATAGGGAAGCAGTCAATGCAAACGAAATACTCAAGTGTGTCTAGACAACTATTAAAACAGTTTTACTTCTTTGGAGGTATGTCTAAAGCAAAATTAGTAAATGGCTGGGGGAGAAAGTTATTCTAAATTGACTGTTAGGTTATTTTGGTGAAATTTTGTACAGAAACACCTTTAAAATATTACATGGCATAGACATACAATGACAATTTCCAAGATTTATTATGAATTATACATAGAATTTATAGATGCTTGTAAAGGTGAGAATTTCAATGTCTCAACTTCTCTTTTGTTCTGCTGAGTATGAAAAATGGAAGGGAAGTTACCTAATATTGCAGAGTTGTTTGATTTAATTTCTGTTGATTACAAGACCTTTTGCAAATTATGTGAAACTGTATAATCCCTGTAGGCTTTTTATCACAAGAGATAATGAATGATGTCTTGCTCTCTTCAATAGATAAGTTCAAAATGGAAATAATACGCAGCCTTAAACCACCTGTCTATGTTCGGGTTTAGGCACGGAGAATTTACTAGCAGAGCTGGTTTTTCCTGTTTTGGGGTTTGTTTTTTTTTTTTAAGTTGTGTTTGCAGTCTAGGAAGGAAAGGACTTTCATCATCAAAAGACTGGGATCAAAACCGTAAAGCAAGGAAGTTCTATAGAATAGTTTTGTTAGCTGCACAGCATGCTTCAGAAAAACCTGGGTTTGGCCTAGTAACTTTAAGAAATGGTGAGAGAGTGCAGAGGGAGTGGGTTTCTTAAGGTCAGGAGAGTTCTTTATTATAACTATGCAGGTGACCTATGTTCTATGACCTTTGTTACCTACTAATCATGCCGTGCTCGTAATTTCTGATTACTAGTGTATTCTGAGGAGGACTTAAATCTCAACTGAAAGTTCCAATGCAGTAGGAGATCAAACAATGGAATCTTTAACTGATATCCTTAATGTTAATTAATCTAATTTCTTGGATGAATAAATTCATAAATAATTAGTCATCTGATTTCTCTTTCAATTAATTCCGCATGGACAGAAACTAAGACAAAAATATAACCTTCTCATTACTGAGTTAGCCTTTTGAATATTCAGATTGTAGATATTTGGGAACGAATTATGTGTTGGCTACTCTTTCATATTTGTACTGGGCCTGGCTGGGATGGAATTAATCTATACGGTGCTGTGTTTTGGATCTCTGACTAAAACAATGCTGATAACACACCAATATTTTCAATGTTGCTGAACAGTGCTTGTTGATACCCTAGCAGAAGAGATAATTAGTTGGTTGGAGTAAGTATCATTAAAGGATTATCATTCATAACTCAAACTCCACTTTGAAGATAAAAAATAGTATAAAAATAGCCCAAGAGAGAGGGGATGCCAGGGAAGACACCATCGCGAAGAATTCCATCGCTGATTTCCGGGATCAGTCAACGGGCTGAGCCTTTCTCCCCCCCCATAGGGACACCTTTGGGTAAGACTTCGATTATACCGAGCGCTTTCTCAGGGACTTAGAAATTTCTCTGGAGAATCTCTATCCTACATTTATAGCCAGGCTATATCGTTTATAATTTTGTCGCGCTTTTCCTATACTTAACAATATCTTTATTAGCATGTGCTTTGCAGACAGTGTATTTATCACCGGCAATCCTAAAGAACCTGTATATCTGTTGTTTAAATAAACTGCACTGTTTAAGTAGCTAGTCATTTCGCTTTCTCACTGAACGCGACCAAAGACTCGAGAGAGGCCATGCTAGTTCAGGAGTATGACTAGATGAAGGTTCAGTCCACTATTAGTGTATCCAAAATGTAATAGTTTAATACATATTAAATGC
Source organism: Larus michahellis (assembly GCF_964199755.1). Classification (NCBI taxonomy): domain Eukaryota; kingdom Metazoa; phylum Chordata; class Aves; order Charadriiformes; family Laridae; genus Larus; species Larus michahellis. The sequence goes on from NC_133897.1 coordinate 90,019,661, forward strand.
GATTGGACTGATAGTGCTGAATTGGGCATCACTCAGAATTTAAACCTAGCCGCACCTGGCCTCCCACCTCGGTGAGGAGTGTTAGAATGCAAGGGGGTTTATGTTCTGCCAAAACCGCTTGGCCCCTTTTCACGCAACACCATCCCAGCAGATTTCTGCTGCAGAATTGACAAAATTGTGCATAGATAAGACTCTTATAAGTAGCCAGTACAGACTGTTCCTGCATCTGCAGGAACAACCGTATAAGGACATGTTTTGTAAATAGTTAAGAGGTAGCTGATACAATATTTAAGGGAAATAGATCTAACAGCAATGGACCATGCATGTGCTGGCATGGTCCCAAAGGACCATGGGCCAGATGGATATTAGAATTCAGAAGCATGGCAGTTTAGGGGAGCCTTGTCTGATCCTCCTGAAGATGTTGCTGCCAGGACCCTTGCAAAGAAGACATCTGGTTGCCATCTGGACAGTGACTGATCATCTTGTTTGAGAGATATCATAGCCCATGCAAACATTACCCTCCACAAAGGTTTCAATAAATTAGGTTTTGTTCTCTTGCATTTTTTGGTGCGTTTGTGTTTTGTTGTTTTGGTTTTTTTTTAACAGATTCTGTGTCTTCGCAACAAGTTGTTAGTCCCTGTAAGCCACCAAAGGCAACTATGACAACAGGTACAGTGGAAGCTGGTATCTTCATAGGAAGATTGCTTTGAAGAATCATCTTTATCATCTGTTTTTCAAGATGGAGTCAATTTCTTGACCTGTGGGATTACAGCGAGCACCCATTGCTGGGAGGGATCTGACAAATTTCACTTGCTTATAGCTGAAGCATGCACTGCAAACATGTTTTTATTTCTATTCCTTTTTCATTAGTCTCGTTGATAACATTATACATTCTGTATTGCCTATAGAATACACATGTTACACTGGCAAATGTGGGATCATCTCCTGAGCCTGTCATGAATTTTCAATTTGCTGCTTCATGGCACTTTAACTTGATGCCTGAGTGTGTCTCCACACATTTAGTATTGTGTTCTTTTGTGCCTGTTATTCTGCGCTTGTCTGGAACAGTGTAATCCCACCTGGTAGCAAGACAAGAGAGAAATATCCTCTCTGGACACCTTTACATCTTAAGGATCTTGCCATGAAGGCAAAACAGGGATGTCTTCTTTATGATAGGAACAGTCACCTGCCTCATTTCATGACAGCTGAATTCTAGATCCGCCTCTTTCAAACTGGTCTCCTTCCATCCAATTGACTTTCCTGAACTGTAGCTGGGTACACTCTTTGCCATGTTCTGCTGTGAGGGGACATAAGGCAGCTGTATTTAATCCTCCCTCTGAAGATACTTTCGTGGGGGTTTTGGTTGGTTTTTCTTTCTTTTAGACAAGGATCTTCATCACAACATGGCCCTCCTTGCAATGACATTCTTGCATAATACTTTTGACAAGATGAGGAAAAATCTAGTATGATGAGAGATGAAAACAGTGTCATTATGGGAAAGTTTCTAATTAGTCCTTTATAATATCAATAGTATCTACCCTCTCTGGAAACATTTTCCTGCTGGTGCATAAGGAGTAGTTATCAGCAGTTCATCTACTTCTCCAGTTCTCCCATATGTGACCAGAACAGAGTACAGTTACTAAACCATATGTGTAGGTTCAGCATTGTGCCCATAGGATGCTTCAGAAATGCAGTAAACTCAATATAGTCACTTTGTTTAGAGACTAATAGAAAATACTGGTATTTCTTGCCCTATAGTAATTATGTTCCACTTCAGGGAATGGATGCTGGACAGTTTTCTTAATTAGACTTATCCTACTGAAGAGGTGCTTCTGAGCAGCACAAAAGAGATTGGCAGGTCCAGCTGACTATGTAATGAGTCACGTTTGTCTGAATGCTCTCCGTTGTATCATTTGTATCTCCAATGGTGCATTGTCTGTCCAAATTTGACATTTTCAGATTTTCTGTTCAGCACTGAACCTGTCTGTCATTACACTACAAATCTGTGGGAGCTGCCACGGTGAAACAGACACCAAGTTTCAGGATATCTGTAGATCTGCTGACATGTTTATCCTACCAAATCTAGAATGTCAGTAGAACCTAAAGCTGTCCTGTGATTCCATAACTCCTTCCTTCAGAAAGGTGGAAGATCGTGGGGTTTTTTTCCAGTCACATAGGAGAGCAGTAGAAATCTTGAAGGTGTTAAGGGCATATGCATACACACACACACACAGATATACATAAATATGCAAATATGCTTATACTTAATAAATATGTAACTGTATAATAGATAAGTATAAAACTATAAATATAAGTCACTAAGATAATAATATATAATATGTATAATAAATATATAATTTCAGACATTCTGACTACTGGTTTAAACTACCTTTCTTTTCCTGTTTAGCAGTGTTAATGAAGAGAAGGTAATACATTTCTGACCAGTAACATTTTATAATGTTGCAAAAAAGTATTTCTCAAAACAACTTTTTTCATTAAAGGTCTTTTTATCGTCTGTGTATAGGTCCCTTAAAAAAAAAAAAAATTCTGCAAGTTTTTCCTTTTATCTTTTCTTGACTAGTGAATAATGTGATGAGAATAAGTCAAAATTCAGAGCACTTTCCCCTGTGCCACTTACTTATTTTCCTGATTTTTTCCTTTTGTCTGCTGCATAGTTTAACATCATCTCTTCAGTATGGGAAAAGCTGTGGAAGTTATTATTTTGAGCATGAAAAGTGTACAAAGAAAGCTGAGAAGTTAGTTCCAGCACAGCTGTCAGTAACTGTGGACCACAGTACTGTCTAAAAATCTGAAAACTTACAGTTATCTTGAAATTAAAAATAAAACTTAAAAATAAAACTTAAAAATAGACTTAACCTATCTTATATCATGAAACCTGGAAATAGTGCTGTTTTCTATTTCTACTTTTAGCCCTTATATTTTGATCAAATCAATTTTGGACACTCTTTTGCCTCCAGACATTTTCTGTGCCATTTGAATTACACAAAGGGCATGGTTTTTTTCGTTCACTAAAACTGCTGAATAAGCAGCTGCTGCAGAGATACTAAATAAGGATCACTATAAACATATAGCTTATAGACAGCCTTAAATTTTTAACAGCAAAGTCTCATTTTTTATAGTTTGAAAACTAAAACTGTATTCAGAACATTCCATACTGCTGGAAGTCTATTAGAAAATGCTGAATATCAGTTGTTTTCAGCAATTTTCTTCGATTCTGAATACCAGTTCTTTCCAGCAATTTTCTTAGAAGACTGTTTGCTTCCCTTTTGATACAAAAAGGTTGTGTCATTGACTGAAAATCTAAAAAGAAAAATAAGTTCTTTCTAACACATCTATTTCACATCGGTGGTTGATAATGGTATAGCCTAACGAGTACTTTCCAGCTTCTCAATTTACTGTGATCTGAAAATACCATTTTAAAAAATCAAACCATTTAAAACTTAATGAATTTTCAGAACTCTTTTTCTCTCTATTCCATATCCAACTGTGATGGCAAGTTCAATATGGGGAAATATCATGATATAAAACAGAAGAGAAGTTGATTTCAAATGAAAAGACCCCATAAAATCACAGAACTTAGTAAAGGCGTGTCTTACTTACAAAGAAACAATGTGCTTTTAGGGTTGCTAGATACAGGCAAAAGTTACTCTTTTCTTTCCTTTTTCTGATCTATTATAATTAGATTCCCAATACAATACTAAGGTTCATAAATATATTGAAAAGGATATGGTTATGTTTAGAACATCTTGGGTATTCTATGACTTCAAGTAAAAGCTATTTGATTTTAAGATGACTTCAGATTCACAGTTTAGAATAAGTTAATTTCCACTTTGTAACGTTCTCTTGTACTTCAGTTTAGCTGAAATTTGCTTTTCTTTGCACAATAGGTCTTCTTTTCCTTTCAGACTACAGGGTAAAAGTAACTCAGTCTCCTAGCACAAGGTGAAAAATTGACTCCAGTTCATCTCTATGCTGCCTAGGAACAAGCAGGCACCTGTCTCATTTCCTCAGTTATCTCTTTTCCAAGCTGAACGGTTATAGTCTATTTTACTGTTCTTAAAGCAGAAGCCATTTCATATACTTGATATTTCTCATAGACCTTTTCCTAATTTCTATGAGTTCCACTGTATCTACTGGTTCTACTGCACCCTTTCTGTGGTGTCAACCTGAACTATGCACAAAATTCTGGCCCTCGCATTGCATGGGCTCATGCAATAGCACAATGAAATTTTATTTTGTTTGTGTATCTTTCCTGTTAATTCCTGAGTTTTGTTGGCAGTGTTTGGACTTCTTTACAACAAATGAACAACAGGCCACATAACCTCAAGTCTGTTTGAGTTGTTATGGTCAGCTCACAATCCATCTGTGGCACATATGTTAAATGTTATCTGCTGTTTTACTGTCCTGTCACTGAGTAAAATTGCCATGCCCTAATAGCTAGGGGTGCAAGTAATTATTGCTTGTATTAGCTTTATTATTATCAGCATTTGCAAAAAGCCTTTACATTTTAGGCTTCCATTTCAGTGACCTGAGTGACTACTATTTACACTCTTTTACCAGAACTGACTTAGTCCTTACTTTATGGGAAGAGTACAATGTATCTAAAAGTTATCACAGACTTTCATGTCTTAACAAAGTTAATATATAGTTAGTGCAGCCAATGCATTTGATGTCTTCTTGCTTCGTTCATTATCTTTTCTATGAGTTGAAGCAACAGCCACACAGAAAATTTTGATATATTCTTATTTAAATGTTCATATAAGACATATTTATAATAGCTAAATTACTAATTAAGGCTGCAAAGGAAGCTTCATCAGTCAAAAAAAAAAGATACTAAGTTTTGAATGAAGTGCTCTCAATCTTTTTTTTTTTTTTGTAAGAAAAATAGGATTCTATCTCCCATCTCTACTCTTTGTTCTGAAAATCCAAGTCAAATAGCTGGCTTCCCAGATTCAGCTTTCAATAATGTCAGCCAGTTTTTCAGTATAATGCTGAGTTTGAATGAATATTTTTGCATATAGGCAGGAAAAGAAGGAAATTCTGTCTCCGAAAAAATCCATTAATGGTTAAAAAAGTAATGCCTGAGAATTGTAATTCCTGTAATTTAACCAAAACCAGAAACATTTTGGAAAATATGTCGTTCTGTGTTTGTACATCTTATCTTCCTTATTGCCTATTTCCATCCCTCTTTATTGCCTGTGCACATCCTAGAAATTTTCTTCTTCTGAATTGACATAGTGATACCATGGCTGTCATTGTGTTTATCCATTTAGTTCAGATTACCCACACATCTAAACATACAAAAGTGTGTGAGTTCTTTATTTAACAAGTCAGGAGAGTGGGTACATAAATCTACCTGAATAAATCTAATTCAATTTTCAGAACCTGCAATGAATTCAGTTATTCTGGTAGAAAATTCTGTATTTCAAGGAACTAGCTTTTTGGCTAGTGTTTCCAACCTTTACCTTTTAGAAGTAATTAGTCTTGAATAAGGATAATTCACTAATAAAATTACTTACTAAGCATAGCAAAATCTGACCTTGTGGTATCATAGCTTCTGTCCTCTTTATTCATACTGAATGCAATTATTTATTTAGCTTTATTCAAATCAGTAATACCCTTTTTGCTTACAGTATATATGCTGAAGAGTAAATATGATATGCTCTTGAATAAACATCTAGTTTAATGACACACCCAGCGATTATTTGCGTGGTACAAATCTGACTTCTAATGCATCTCAAAAAGCATACCTGTGTGTGCTGGAAAGCCCTGAGAATTTTGGGATCTTTTTATCAATTTTGCAAATGTCTTTCGGGTGTTTGTATGCTTGGGGTTTTGTTTCTTTTAGCGTAGTGAAGAATGTAACATTGTGCTTTGAATGAACAGAAAGCATTTTTAAAAGTATGTTGGAATTAGCCTTAAAAAAATGGGCTTTTAAAAAGTGCCTTAAGTTATTATAGTTATTGACATTCCCAGCAGTAAAGACAGGAGAAAGAAAATTGTGCAGAATCCTGTTCTTCGACTCGTGGACAGTGATGGTCTGATTTACTGACCTTATTTTTTATCTCAGTTGAAGAGATAATGGAGTGACTGAAATATATATTATCAAGGTCATCCACTCTTCCTGTCGTAGGAATAACTGTTTGTCAAGTATTACTTGACAAAGTGATAGCATCTGCCTCCTCCCCTACACATTAATACAGCAGTGGCTGATAAACCATGTGTATTGCCTCTCCATCCAAGATGGAGTCTAATTGAACAGTAGTGTAACAAATGCATCCTCAAAAAAGATTGAGGTTTTACTAGCTTCTACTAGCTACTACAAGGTTTATATTTCCTAGCATCTGGAGTAGCCAAAGAGCATCTTTTAAACATATATCCTGTCAGATTTCTCTCTCTTTCATTGTACATGGACACAATATCTCTCTCTCTCTCACACACACACATGCAGAAGTCTTGGAACAGAACTGATTTGCTGAATTGAAAGGTCAAAAATTTGTTGGTTTGGATCCATAGTATTGCCATGCTGAATTATTATACAACCACAATAAATACTTGAGTGTTGGTAGTTTGGTTTTTTTTTTATCCATCCTAGAAAGTGTCAGGGGGTTATGGGTTTCTTTTTAACCTCATTTGAATTCTTATGGAAACGTGGTTGTGCGTTTCTCTCTCTACCACCCTTCCCCCTAATTGTCTCTTCTTTCCATGCAAACTCTTTTGGACAAATAAGGCTATTATGAAACTGTTCTGGGAAAGTGTACTAACAGTTCAATCGGATGTTACTGATGAAATGGAGAAATCTGTGGATTAAAAAATGAGGGTTCTTTTTACTGTGTAATTTATAGATGTATTCCAGAAGTGACCTGTTGTGATGAGCCTGCCCAACTTAAAAAAAACCTAAAAATTTTAAATTAACCAGCTTGGATTTACTCCCATCTAGTGATTTGAAATTTGAAATTTCACATAGACTAGCACTGTAGAAATGTTCTTGGGTGATAGACTGATTTGTCATAAAAACTGGAAAACAATAGGTTCTGAGAGATAGATAGATTCTTGGAAGAAAAAGTTTGTGTCGGTTCAATTAACATTTCTGCTTAAAATGGAATGTTTCTTTTTTGGTCACCTATAATACGGTCCAAGAAAAAGAAGAGATGAAGTGACAGAATTGTTAATAGAGATGCTTGAATCTCAACTGAGTAAGTTGCATTTATAGCAGAATAGGACTCCACAGCTCAGATCCCCCATCTGGCTATCTAGAGAGACCGAGCTACAGTCTCATTATAGGTACAGGGCAGTTTTTCTTCACAGAAATCTTCAGGCTGGCATGATCTTTTTCTAGAATGAATTATTTCTGTTAGACCAAACCCTTCTTTTCAAAGAATGACTCAGCTACTGACTGGTAACTTCAAACTATTTGAGAATACAATATGATATTTTTTTTTTTTCAAATATTTGTGTCTAAAGTTAAAAAATTAAGTCTAGGCTGAACATATAGAATACACAGATAGGTATATCAGAAATTATATTCCAGCAAACCCCGCTGAAGTGTGTGGAAACTATTCCATGCTCCTGACAAAATGTTACATTTATTTCGGTGTGTAGTTCTGGCTTTTTTTGTTGAAGTTCTCAATACTTCCATGTTTCAAACATAACAACAGTCTGATTGCCCTTGAAAATCAGCCTGTAATTTGATTTACTGGGATGACTTTATTTCCCACCTGGAAAAGAACATAGTATACTTTCCTATTAGGGCTTTTGTAAGTAGCATATCCAGTGTTTTTCAAAACATTCTCACTGCAGCCACAGTTTTCCTCAACACAGAACAACAAAATAATACGTAAAAGTCCTCTACAGATACCTAAAGTTAGAGAAATAAGTATGGGCAAGATTACTCAATATTTGTTTCATTAATATTTCATTTATTTGGCATTGTTATAATTCCCACAAGTACACCCTAAGCATTGATGTCCTGGTTCCGGTGGGGATAGGGTTAACTTTTCCTGGTATTCCATGCCATGTGAGCCACGCCCACCCTGAGCTGCCGGGGGAGGGGGCAGGAAGTTACTGCTTAAAAGCGGGCTGGGGCGTCCCGGGTCCGGCCGGTCGGCGAGCGGCGGGGAGCGGCGGTTCTGTCATCGCGTTTGTATATTCCCCTATCGGTGGTGGTGGTGGTGGTGGTGGTGGTGGTGGTGGTGGTGGTGGTGGTGTTTGCCTGTTCCCTTTGCTGTTCTGTTAAACTGCCTTTGTCCCAACCCAAGAGTCTTGCCTTTTCTTACGATCCTTCCTGTATTAGGAAGGCACGTGCGAGCGGCACGTGGTTCTTTGTTGCCATCTGAGGCTAAACCACGACAATTGAAAAGAGGAATTTAACTGCCTTAATCTAAAGAAGAAAAATGAAATGATGATTTCAGCATCATCACTTCAGCCACTTCTATATATGCATAACTTCATCACCTAACATATAAGCAGTTTACTCTAAGGACGTGTAAATAGTTACATAAGGTACATAGAGTACATTTGTACTCTAAAACCATATTTTCAAAGTAAAGAGGATTTCCATAGAGAATAATCTCAATTATTACTTTAAAAGAGCCCCAAAAGGTAACAATTTACACCAAGAATCTCAAATCTTCCTCATGCTTTTAAGCACAAAATAGTAATAAAGCAAAAAAGTTCTGAGAATAATTTGCTTTATGAGCATTGTAGGATGAAACGATATGCAAAGATATATTCACATAGGCCCTTTTGCCAATTATTAAAAAGAAGCTTGGTGAAGGGTATTAGGTTATATGATAAAAAGCTTGTTTCCATACACACAAAGGAAAAGAAAGGAGTAGTGACTGCTGGGGAACCCAAATAATCCCCTGCTCCAGCTTGTCCCAGAACCATCAGAGGAGCCGTCACCCCATGAAATGCCCATCTCCAGACACACAAAGGAGCCCAAAGGCAAAATGGCAAGTGGAGGAACACCATTAACCCATTCAGAGCAATGGGCATGCTGTCCTGGCTCCTCCCAGGGCTATCCCAGGAGACCATGACACCCATTGTCATGAGTCAATGGGAGAGGCTGTCATGATTGCCTGGCAGATTGAGGGGACTCGTTGCCGAGAGGATCGGACATGTGAAGGGATGGAGGGAAAGAACATTTCAGGATCGCAGAAGACTTACTATGGGATGTTTAAGGGAGGAACCAAAGGCAAGGAAGGGGAGGGATCAAAGTGCTTTGGAGAAAAACAAATGTGGGAGAACAGAGGGATAAGGGAATAAATGGGGATGGTCATGTAAAAAAGGTCAAATTTTAGAAAAGTAGGTGTACATCAAATAAGTATAGTTTATGGACTAAGAGGCTGCATCTGTTGAGTTATCTGTGTTTGCAGGGCAAGGAAAGAAGGTGAAATAAGGAAGAAATCTAAAAAAAAAAAGAAACATAATCATCTGCCTCGTTTCTAAAACTGGTAGGACAGCTACCTTTTTCTTTATGGAAAAATTATTTTACTCTTCTAAGCTTTTTTTTTTTTCTTGACTACTTTTGGATTTTCAGTCCTACTGCAATCAATAGGTGCTACGGAAAGAGTTTTCAAAAATTCCAGTATGAACTGGAAGGGAAACAAATTTTGGCATTTATTTAAAAGAAATTTGGTTTTGCTTCAAGAGGAAAGAAAATCCTATTATCCCTTAGAGTTTGGGCTTATTTAAGTTTTTCATCTTGCTCTAATTTTCATTGGATATAAGGAAAGTGTATTCTTGGCACATAGTACAGTTTCTTCTTATAGTTATGCTTCATGATTTTACTTTTTTTTTTTAATTTTAAAATATTATCTCATCCCGATAAGATTTAATGATTTGTTTGTATGGAAGAGGAATTTATTTGGAGTATAATCTACAAAAAGTCTGACTAACACTTTACAAAAATAAGCATGGTTTTCTATAGAATAAAGTGCTTGGAAAGAAACTTTCCCAGTTTCCCAGATAAGTTTTCTGGACTTTTTATTAACCTTATATATTATTTAATAATTAGTAGTGGAAATTATGAATGGCACACTGGCCAATCACCTTCCATACTCTATTATAGGTTTTCCAGACCACAGTTTTCTTTTTTCTCATCTATTAGCTTTTTCCAGAGAACATAAAAATCTAAACAAAATAACCCATTTGCCAGGAAATGTCTGAACAGTCTGATTCACTAATTTCAAGTTTCTCAGATAATTTTTCAGGAAACGTGTTATTAAGAAAAGATAGTTTTATTGTTTTCTATCTGAAAGCACTAAGAAACTGTTGAGTGTGAGAAGGATTATAGTGACTGGACTCTTGGATAGCTAGTATAATTGAACATGATAGTAAACCTGATGCTTGCTAAATGTGTGAAAACATGCACTTTGGCCTTCAAGAAAACAGCAGAGGAAATTAATGTCCGTTACCTTCCCTTCTAATCAGACAGCCCTGGGCAGACCTTTATAGACTGCTAGATGAAACAGTGGTTAAAGATTTGTTTTCTTAGAGTGACTTTTTGATATAGTTGGGTCATGACTTCCTGTATTATTTTACAATAAAAAAGTGTACATAACCAGGATCACCTGTCCACTGAAAATCAAAAATATAAAGGCAAAGAATGATCACTGCCACTGACTGAGGACCCAAATTTATTTAGTCTCATGGATTTAATCAGAGACAAAATGTCAGGTCAATACTTGTAGGCACCAGAAGTTCCACAAGATCTGGAAAACCAGCTAGTTTGAATACAGTTAAGACACTCTGAACTCCCCATAAATTAATTAAGTACTGTAGGCCTTGGCAAAAACAGTGATTCCTATGGGTATTGGTATAATAGCTTTGCTAAAGCATCACTCAGAATAGGTTCTATTTTAAAATCTGGCCAATACATATACTATCTACACAAAAACATATTAGCAAAGTTGAGAGAATGGTAAGAATTGAACAGTCCTGACAAGTAAGACATAGAGGTGGAAGTAGTAAGTCAGACATTTATTCAGCACAAAATAACCTGACGCCATGTGATAGGTATGCAATATAAGCATCTAGATCAGAATGCAAACAACATTTAATAAGCAGATTACTGTTTAAAAATATGTAAGTATTCTGTTATGGTAGCATTAGAATCCTCATAGTGTTTTGCTTTGCTACTGGAATACCTCTGTTAACACTTTGTCGTAATGCACTTATTAGGATTATGCCAGGTAGGCAATAAACCTGTCTGAGTCTTTGCCACTGAATTTACCAAACTGGTCAAACATAGTCTGACTGTCCTAATAGGAAACTTGGAATTTATGGTAGGAAATAGTTCTTTCCTCCTTTGTCCCTTTCTTCCTTGAAAACTTTGAGATAACATTCATAAACCAGACTTCTTAAAAAACTGAACATTTGAGTAGATGCTAATCTGAATTTTATTTGATTTAGTTTTGGTGAGGAATAGAGGAATACTCATACCTTTTACTCTGTACTTCATAATGTAATCACAAACCTTTAGATGTAACCTATGCATTTGTTCTGCTGAATGACTAACATCTTCCTAAAGGAATTCTACAATTTTTTCTCTTATCTGATAGAGGCATTTTCCTCATATTTGATTTATATTTTCACTACATATTATGGAATCAACACATGCTATACAGTTGGAGATTGTATTTTTCAAATGTAACTGTGCATCACTTAACTGATGCAAAGTGTTAGAGCTAAGTGTTCTTGCTTCCAGTATCAGTACTATTCGGAAGTGGTTTTATCTCCTAAATGTTTGTAAGGTATTATAAAATTTATGTCTTGCACTACTATATTATATAATTTTCTGTGATACCATCACTTCAGAATCACATATTTCCTTACCACAGGATAAATCCAAGGTATTTTTAAATTAAAGTCATACAGGCAAAAGGACATAGAAAACTAAGGCAAAAACTGTCGGTTCATGAACATAAGTCCCTGAATTAGTTTTGCAATATGATATAAAAAATTGTTATTAAATAATCTGTCAGTGATTTAACAACTTAATGGAAAACAAACATAACAGAGAAGCACATGATCTAAGCTACTTTGTGAGAAAATAAAATATGTTGCATTCCTAAGTGACTCTCTCAAGCAAGAGAAGTGTCTCTTTAGTGCAATGAAGTACTGCATTTTGTTTTGTATTTCTCAGATAACTATGCCTATTTGGCCTTTGACATAAATTGATAGGGATGACACTGTTCTGACAGACTGGAAGTGCAACTTGTTGGTGGCTTTTCGTTTAACACAGATTATCACAGAGATCTGTAGGAGATTACAATAATAAATTCTTGTTATTTTTAGCTTAAAATGTTATTGTCCCACTCCATCATTTGTAGTTTAAAGCTATGTTCTGTAATGTTATATATGTGATAGGACTAATGAAAGAGACAAAGTGGTATATATAAACTGGAAGAATTTAATAAAGTAGTTTACACCAAGCAGTATACTAGACTGCTTTAGTATAACTCATGTATTTGCTGGAGTTAATCAATGGGAAATTAAAAGTCCACTTTTCATGGATGAAGGGATGAATGTCCATAGATGACATAGGAATATAGACAATAGGTACCTTGGCAACAGCACCTGTAATTTTAAGTAGTAGTATCATTTTCAATAGCCTTTTTCTCAGTTAAGACAAAAGGAAACAATTTTGCAAGCAAATTTTCTTTGATATGCAGACAAATCCTTAATGAGTGTTAGGAGGGGCCAAATCTAGCCGCCCAATGAAGATGAGGTTGCTGCAGCTCCATTTTCCAGTCTGGAACATCATTTAGAAGACAGCCATTAGCATTGACATCAAAAGTTTTGAGGTCTCTTAGATCTTCTGGGTCCAGACTGTAGCCCACAGCTCTGAATTTATGTGGATAAAAGGAGTAAACTCTGCATATCTTGCGTAATATTTTTGGATACTTTTGGAAACTCAGATTCTCTCTTTACTCACCGTTAACATCCAAGAAGGTTACTAATGACCAGTGAGAAGCGAATCTGAGTTTCTTTTTGATGCTTCTACGCCAATGAGCAACTAGTGGAAAGAAATAGAGAAGGAGGGTGTTTATTCATATGTTAATGTCCACTGCTCTAGTGGGTTTATAAAAAACATTTTAGGTTTTTTGTTTGTTTCTTTTTAAGTTAAGCAAAATACAAGGTCAAGTAATCTTTTTTGCCATTATAACAAGTTCAGTCTTGATTTATTGAAGTATTCTCCTTTCTGTGCTTTAGATTGCAGCGCAATAAACACGAACATAAACAAACTGCTCATCTCCTCTTGAGGAGTTCTTCAAAGCTTCTACACTCTTTTCTCTATTTAAGATGAGCATGGAACTGTCACAATGTTTTTTCAGTCAGTTATTAGTACCTTTGTTTCACTTATTTACCTTTTAATTTGCCATATGACTAAAGTATTAATTTAATGCAATGAAATGAAGTTGAATTTGTTATTTAAGTGGCTAGTATTTCTCATGTTCCTGCCCAATATGTTTTGTTTCTTTTTTCCTCTTTGAAGTGTACTAGTGTGTCCTCTTAGCTTATTTTCATTCTTGTTCACTCCCAAAACTATTATCAAACTCACTTCATATAGTCCCTTGGAAATTTCAGAATCCAAGCACTTAGTTCAAAACACAAAAACAGTAGGATCCCTGGTTTATTATAATTTGCTCAAAAGGGTATGAAATAGTCTAATAGCAGTGTTACGCTTCTCCTGTTCCACCATCTAAAGAATTCTGTAGTTAACACTTTATCTTATACTACAAGAAACAGGATTATATTTAATTTACTTCTTCCCTTCTCCCAGAGCAAATTGCGGTTTCTACCCAATGCTTCAAACCTAAATGTTTCTTCTACTGCCATCTCATATCAAATTGTGAGGCTTTACCCTATTCGAATAAATGGGACTACTTAAAATTGTACTGCAGTCAGAAAGGTCTACCAGACTTACTGTAATACAATGACAAGTAACAGTGCTCTTTGGTTTTAGATGGTTTAACCAATAGTTCAGTGTTACTGGAAATCTGGTTGGGATGCTCAGTGCTCTGGTTTAATTTTTTTGTAGATGTTGTAACCCATCTTTATTCTAAAACAATTGGAAAAGTTGGAAGAGGACCTTTTTTTCTCTGTCTTTGAACTGCCAGTTGAGGCGGCTTGACTGAGCTTGATTTATTTTACACTATTGTAAAAAGGAGTGGAACTTGAAGGAAGTCATCTCAGGGCTTCTAAATTGATGATGGTGTATGGCTTGTGTTTTTCTTAGCAAGAGTTTTCTGGAAGTCTGTTCATATCCACAAGAGGGAATGGGAGTGAAAAGAGTGATATGTAACCTCAGCAGTAACAGTAGAATGAAAGGTAACATCCTCTTTCAAAATCACTGTATATTTAGTTAAAAACAGGGGAGCTGAAGATCACTCCGGTGGCATTGTTGCTTGATAATATTATAACTACAGAAATACCAGTCTGAAATGTCTTTTTACCTGAAATTCCTTGCAACAATGAATTGATATCGCAGAAGACTTCAAATTCATCCAGTGAGTTAAAATCAATTTTACACACTTTGAAAAATGTAGAATTAGAACATTGTAATAAGTTAAAAATTTCCAAATAAACCACAGTTTTGGTTTAAGATGTCTAAATTAACTGGAGAGGGATATATTTTGTTTTGTTTTGACCTCTCTTTCTGTTCGCATGATGAATTGATTTGTTTAACACGAACTGTAAAACTCCACTGTATATTAATACACGCTATATAACTCCGCACTTTGTAGATTTGTTAGAAATATTTAATAAGGAAGACATCTAGAGATGATGAACTTGTTTTAAACATTTATGTATTTGAAGTCGTGGAAAATGTGAAGACTCTGAATTGCCTCTGTCTTTCAGAATGCAAAAATGCAGCTTTGACTTATTAGCTTATGCGTAGCCTTGACTTCACGTGCAAACTCTGTTTTAGAGTGGTAGTCTTGCAAGCAGTCATCACATATTTCCAATTCTACTTTCTGAAGCAAAAACCCACTTCTGATAGTTATCAGTTAAATTATACAGAATGCCTCCTCAAATAAATAGCTTCCTGTTTTAACCCAGTTTAGTTCCAGGGCCAAGAAAAATATTCATTTTCCCATATTGAGAGAAATAGGCTGCTCTTTTGTGTCATTTAACCAGACTATGAACTTAAATAAGCCTTGAATCCAGCAAAGTAAACAAATCAGAAAAAAAAAAAAAAATCTATTTCTCCAACATTTCTAAACACTGTGCTAAATCACTTATCACAGACTAAGCCAATGCAGATCACAATGAGCTGCACACTGTAATGAATGGCTTTTCTATTCCTGGCACTTTCCTTATTGAGTGGTTTTGCTCAGGAGGCAAATCCATTAAGTATTGAAATAAAAATGTTTTCTCATGATACTGTCATGGTGTCTCTATGGAGACAGTCAGCAGCATCTTTTTCTTCTTACATACATTTTGAAAGACTGAGAGAGAAAAGAAAATTTCATTAGACAATATGCATAAATATGGATTTTTATGCCTTTTTATTATATCATACCATATCATAAAACAAAGCATCTTATGCTTTTGAATCAAATGCTTAAAAAAATAGCATAGCCAATTAACTGAACAGAGATATCAGATCAGGAAAATGCCTCTGCTATGTAGTTTTATATTTTTGACTGAAAGAAATGGAAGGCAATAGTAGAAAGATAATAAAAGCCAGAACTTTACTTGTATGATAGAGATGACTGGCAAAATTCTCTAAACGCGGTGTTAATTTAATGACACTCTACACATAGGAATCAAGTTACAGGGGACATAAAGGGGTTTCTGATGGTAAAAAGTGATTTTTATATTTGTGAATGTTCAGAGAAAAAAATTAAATTGAAAGGCCATAACTTGTTTTCTTGAAGGGAAAGAGGCTGAGAACAAAGTCTTTGTTCAAATCAATAAATGGGGAAATGGGACTAATCACTTCTCAATGGATAATTGCAAACATTTTTATTGTACATTTATTCCTGACAGTATCACATGTTCTTATGTTAAGCATAAGCTAACTGCACAGTGATCAAATTCTCTTTACATATAGCAGTCTTTCATTCATAGATTTTGTATATAGAAGAGAAAAACATGGAAGAAGTTCTCTATTTTGTTTCAGTTTGTCATTTTCTTGGTAGTTTTTGCTACCAATTGCTAATTTTTCAGCACCAGAAATTCATGAAAATGGATTAATTTCTACAATCTCTTTTTGAAAGGGTCTCAGCTTTTTCTCATATATGCATAATATGAAATGAATATATAAGAATTCACACTGAGATATTTAGAAAGCTGATTCCAGATTTCTACACCGACAGATGAACCTGGAACTTCAAGATGGGTCTTTTAGGTGGACTGCCACAGCTTGCAAGTGAATTACTCCTTAACTGTTAGGCTGTTGGATTTTATGAGGTGGAACATTCTCTCTTTATTGTTTTAAAGGTATTTTTTTCCAAAAATCTCAAGCAATTTTTAATTTTTCTCCAAGACTGATATGGGAAAAATATGAAAGAAAACATTTCTCTCTACTGTTGAGTACTCAAAGCAAAAAGAAAAGAGACTGTTCAATAACATGGTGGAATACTTCAGTGTAGGAGTAAGTCCAAGCGGATACCAGGAATTTACTGATTGAAAAAGAGGAAAGATCAAACTGGATAAATGATCAGCTAATTAAGCAGTATCAAACATAGGTACTAATTAACCTGATTGATATCTTGAAACTTATCCTTTAATTCATGTTGGGTGCCTGATATTTCTGTGACACAGCTCTTGAGGTGGGGAAACCAAAACCATTTTCACACTAGAAAAAACCCCAAACAATCTGAAAATGTTATGAGAAGGTCAGAGCTTTTTAACAAAGGTTCATCTTTGAAATTAATAGTATAATCTAGGAGTACAGAGGTTACCTTGCTATTCAACTTTCAAAACTGTTAATGTCATTGACAAGTGTCGAGATGTAACACTTGCCTTTTGCCCTTATTGTCAGGTTACAGTGGTAACAGACCTTTTCATTAAGTGCTTTCTCAGCTTACGGATTCAGTATTCACAGTAGAAAAATGACTGAAATTAAAACCACCAGCATAAGACACACGATGTGTATGAACTTTGTAGAATGAACTACCCAGTGAACAGAACAGGAGATTGCCTGAATGTAGTCAAAAAATCTTAGGACCATTTTCTTGACAATAAAACATAATGGAGGGTTTGCTGAGACTGTGTCATGAAACTGAGAATTCAGGTGTATGTGTGTATAGACACATATACACAAACACACACATGTTGCACGTTCAGACTAAAAGACCTGCTAGAATTTGGTTCTTTGAAGAAATATTCTCAATGTTATTGACAATGTTTTTTGTAAAAATAAACATGTAATGGAAGAGGAGCATGGGACAACAACGTATCCGGCTATGTATAGGAAAGAACAGATTGAACTTGTCACGTTTGGGATCAATTAAGGGCAACCATTCTGACTGCACACCTACGTGAACAGATCAGGTTTGGTTCCCATGCTATAGTAATGTCCCTTGATACGACAGTGACTTCTGCTGACACAGAGGTTGCTGACATATAGCAACTCTAGGCAGTGGAAGAAAAAAAGCTGTTTTGTTGTTCTTGGTCCTGTGAAAGTTTCTGTGGTTTTCAAGGCCATGTGGGTGGATCAGCCCAGTCACACATCCAGTGAGGTAATGTGTCTTTTATAGAACGGATTCTGTCTGCCATCTTGCTACAGAAACACTATCTTAGGTAGATTTCCTTGATAAAAAAGAGTTCACTTGTCAGAGAATACACTTCCATAAAGTATAGACAGGTTATCTAACAATTCACTGTTGCTAAACGAGATGTTTCAGTTAGCCTGTCTCTATCAACAGCCCCGCGTTCTTACTGTACTCTATGCCAGCCCTTTCGTATCTTGGACCCTTTCGTATCTGCTTTAATATACTGCTATGTAGGGGAAAATATTTGGACTATTTTCTGTTGAGATAATGTTAAAGCAGTTTACAGAAGGGCCAGAAATATGCAGAATATGGTTCACAGTGAGGAGGAGGAGGCAGAAGTATGAGGAAGATTTCTTCATTTTGACAGCTGTGAGCTATTAGGCCTCCTCTACTTCCCATAGAAAAGCAATCTTAGTCATGCTACTGTATTAGTGTGTGACTTGGATATAATGTCCCACTCATTCCAATATGCTTGAAAGCTTAGAGTACTGTTCTATAGCTGAAGAAACACTTGACTTTGAGAGGAAAGACCCAAAGGTGCTGCAGAAAAATAGCTTAGTAACTATGAGAAAGATCATAGGTGAAAATGGATTGCCCTTCAAACCTTTTGTCAACTAGTACAGGTAATAAAGCAAAGCAGAAGTCAATGTATTAATAACAGTTAATAAAAAAAAGGATGGTGTTAACAAGAGAGAGGTGAACTGGTTTAGGAGCAGAATATTGTAAGCTTAAAAAGTAGCTATTTTAGGGTATGGATGCTATTATGAGTCTGGAAAGAGGTAATATTGGACATGAAAAAAAGCCCAGAATGTACTGCCTGGAGTCACAGTCCTAGCTACTATAAACTGAGTTACTCCCTATCGAGAAGAAAGCACTGCATAAATAAGAAGTGAACCAAAAAGGAATAAAACGTATAGCAACCCCATTTTCTGTATCTGTAAAAGGAAAGAGAGGGAAAGCAACAGTAAAAGTGTTTTGATGCTCACTGTGCCTCAGTTGGTGTGAGCTAAGTGCAGAAAACTATAAAAAGGAGCAGTGAAAGCTACTGGGAAAGCTGAACAAGCAAGAACAAATTTTCCACTGTCTGTTGACAGTACAAGAAGATCTGGTACCTGTGTAAATATCTGGGCTGGTATGAATGGGAGCCTTTCATGTGCATGGGGACTAAAGAAATTATTGCATGAGTCAAAGATTTCACACATGCACTGCGGAAACTCATTTAAGTTTGAGCTATAGTTAGCTGCTACCCAGAACAGATGGCTGTTATCCTAGCATAATTGTAGAAGTTTCTTTACTGTGGAAATGGCTGTGATACCAGAATATTTAGTGCTATATTCCTGTGAGACCTGTACTGGTCTTCCATCCTGCTTTGTTTTGGGTTTTTGCCTATATTTTTCACTATTTATTACTATATTTGTTTTAGGTGAATCATAGAATCTCTTGAGTTGGAAGGCTTGTATATCTCAAGTTGGATAAGGATCATCAAGTCCAACTCCTACTCCTTGCAGGACTACATAAAACTAAACCATATGACTAAGAGCATCATCCAGACACTCCTTTAACTCTGGTTCATGGCACCAAGCCACCACCAACACTTCCCTGGGGAGCCATTTCCACTGACCGACCATCCTTTCAGTAAAGAACCTTTTCCTAATGTCCAACCTGAACTTCCCCTGACACAGCTTCATAGCATTTCCTCATGCCCTATCATTGGTCAGCAGAGAGAGGAGATCAGCACCTCCCTCCCCACTTCCCGCCTTGAGGAAGTTGTAGACTGGGATGAGGTCACCCCTTAGCCTTCTCTTCTCCAAGCTGAACAAACCAAGTCCCTATTTGTGAGGTGACTGACCTCATCAAGTAGTGGACGAATATTATCTCTGATCCTCCTTTTGCTGTTCACATATTTTAAAAAGCCCTTTTTGCTGTCCTTCACGGTACTGGCCAGCTTGAACTCTACTCGAGCTTTGGCCACATGCATTGTCTCCCTACAGTGGTGAACAGCATGTCTGTAGTTCTCCCGAGTCACCTGTCCTTGCTTGCAATGTCCATAAATTTTCTTTTTCCACCTAAATTCTAGTCTGTTTTAAGAATGTCTTACAGTGGCCTGAACATTTTCTCTTAAAGTGAGTAAAAGGTAGACTACTATTGAAAGACTGTAATGGATATCATAGTATGCAAGGGGATGGAATGCAAGCACAGGAAAATTTTAAAGTGCTGGATTGAAGTATTACCATGATTATCAGAAGTCAAATTCTGCCACACTCACACATTTTGGTTGTTCTTTCTTTACAAGTGTTCTCATTGGAATAATATAATCTTCATGCATAGTAACTCACGAGCTGCTATGAATAAGCACAATGAAATCTAGTCCTGGGGGAACGAGTGGCATAAACTGGTACTATTCATGGAATGTTAACAGCATCTAGGTTAACAAAAAATGACTCATGTCTGTGTAGTATTCACTCAAGAGATGCATTTATTATTTTAATAAGACAATAAAAATAATTAAACTGGACTTAATCCTTAAATTTACCTATAAGCACATTGTCTTATTTAATAATTTGCCCCTGTCTCTGGACTATTTTTAATTCCTTTCTCCTTTATCCAGGCCACAATTAGGAAACATTTCAGATTTTTTTCCAAGTCCAAGTGACATGCATCTAGCAGAGGTCAAACCAGGAGAAAGTGTACTCATTTACAAATCATAGAAAAGCCTTTAACTATTATGATATACACAGTAGTAGTGATTCCTCCTGTCGTAATTTTTCCTTGTAGTTTAAAATACTGAGATTGATATTCTAACCTCATAATACGTAAAAAAGCTGATAGTACCCACAAAAGCTGTGAAAGAGAATACTCCATTTTTACTAGCCAGAAAAAATTAGATTCGAATTTTTAAAGTTTTCTCTTAGAACTAATAGAAGAGAGAGACCTGTCTTTATTCCGATGTGACTACATGTTCTTTTCAAGGATAATATCCATGGGTTAGTGTTTTTCATAACTTTCTCGTAGGTCCAGGAAATGTTTTTCATTGAAGAGTTGCCACAGAAAATGAATGAGTTTATAAGTACAGCTTTTTTTTCTTTTCTCAGATTGATATGAGCATTCATTCATCACTTTTTTCCCCACTGTGGCACACTTCCTGTGAGCTTCAGAATAAACATGCAGCCCAGAGTACATGTCAGAATGTGAGGGAAATTCATTCTTTTTTGGTACACTTTTTGGGCTATACAGCTCAAAAAAGGGCCCATTGTGTCTCTCTTTTGATATAGCAGACAATGTGCTGGGCATCTAAAACGCACAGTAAGATGTTCCAGTTGATTTATTGGCTATGTCAAAGGCTCTGTTGTTATCTGTTCGTTGCCTCACTTTGCCTTGAGCCAGGATGAAGCAAAATGCAATTAAATATTTGCTCATAACATCCTAAGTACTTTTCACACTTAGTGGTACTTACAATAGACCCAGCTAAAGGCAAAAATATTGCTTCACTTCTTTAAACTAATAAATGTGTCTTTTCTAGAGTAAGATCATCCCCATTTATGAACAGCTGATAGACATCTAGTCTCACTGAAGGCTGAAATCCCTTATTCTTGGTAACTCATGGGGATATTTCAGTGCAAAATATGGTCTTACATTCTATAACTTGTATATTACACGCATACAGAATAGTCCTAAACAGGACAAAGATGCATACCTTTTTCTTGTATTGGACTGGCACCAGACATGACACTCATTAGTTGGTTTCAGATACTGATCCCCAAGTTCTTTCTCATCTATGTTCTAGTACAGGTAAACTTCCTCTCTCCCCTAGATACTTGATTTGATTAATAATATACTGTTAGTTTCAGTTATTTATTGGTGGTTAGGCTTAACTTACTTCAATTATCTTCAAATATATAATGAAGAAAAGTTCTAACCATTTCTAGTGAAAAGATATATAATTAACTATAATTTAATGGTTGGACTTGATGATCTTAAAGGTCCTTTTGAGCCTAAATGATTCTATGATTCTACAATTCCAGCTGAAACCATAAAATCTTTCTGGTTAAATTCCTCCATAACTTTGAAAATAGGCAACTCTTTTGGCTTTGGCTTATATGAGCTTTAGTTCCAGGAGACAAAATTCATCCATATTTCACTATACTCTGTTGCTCTTTTAGCATGCCTGTTGAGATGCAATTTCCAAAGTCTTGCTGTAGCTGCTCAAGTTATTTCATTTTCTGTGGTGTCTCCCAGTATGCCGACTTACTGTGATTCTCAGTGAGATTGATTCTGAGAAAGAAAGAGATGGTTGGCTTCCAGTCCCTGAAGCTATTTTTCCTCCTTCTCCCTTTCCAAGCCAACTGTTCTGTTAGCAAAATTCTCTCTCAGCAGGCAGCTGTCAGTGCTGTTGCTCAAGTGTTTTTGCTGGTGTGTGCTCTCATTGAGATATTGCCAATAAATTTCATGATGCTTCCTGTTTGGATATCTTGGCCTTTTCAATGCCACTGCACAGCAAACTGCTTTATGGCAGTCCTTATTTTTTTCCCCCAGAGAGACTGTAATATTCCAGACTTATGCACAGAAAATGGCAGAAGCTCTGCATGAGTTTCCTGTTGTTCATTCTTTTTTTACTCCATACAGTTTGTAGTAGTCTTTTTTTTTGTTGATTCTGGGTTTCATGCTCTGCTTCTGTCTGCCACTTCATCATCAAACATATGGACTTGCATATTTCTCATGTCTCTTTTAAAGAAACAGCACTTCCTTCTTCTGAAGTCTTAAATTCAGAAACTAACAAGGAAGCAGAAGTAAAGTTTTCAGTAGGAAGAAAATTAGAACCAAGTGGCCAGACCATAGGCTCTGATATATCTGAGGTGACTAACCTGCTCAAGAGCTTTTGAATGTTGTTCTAGACCTGTGCTAAGCTTACCCTATTTCTCTAGCTTACTGACCACATATGAAGAAAAATCTCAGTCCGTTGTTCCCCACAGCCAATTGCTGCAGGGACTGAGATCTCATTTCAGTGGGCAATCACCTGACAAAGAAGTGCCAGGGTGAAGATTTCTGATCCCAAGAAGAGTAAGCAATGTATGTTGCTTCCATCTAAGATCCCTTGTCCTGCCATGGCTCAGCCTGGCTCTTGGGAATGGACTGGGTGTGTCTGACTGCTAAAGAGTGCAGTTCTATTTGGCTGGTGCCCTAACTATCCAGAATCTTGCACAGGAGGAGGTGAAATATTCCAAAATCTTTATTAATTTAGTGCAAATGATTCTGCATCCCCAAGAGGAGATGCAGAAAATTATTAAAGTAAGCAGTAGGTATCCAAAAATGCGGATATAAAATATGCGTTATTCTCACTCTGTAGATTGCATTATTTTTCTACTTCTTGGATTTTAATGCAGCACATATTTCATTATTGTAAAGATCGCTATGTGCAGATTATGATTAACCCTCAGAAAATTCCTACAGGCAGCTTGTTTAGCTGTCATGTGTTCAGAGCTCACTTCACAAAATCACTCCCTCATAATCAATATGTAACTATGTAAAAGGAAGTCATGATTTCTGAGAACTGAAAAGTGCATAGGGTAATAAGATAAATCTTCGATCCCACTTTCCCAGCAGCGTATTACAGAAATAAATCTATTACGTCAAAGATCAGAAATACATAATGTAGTGACTGAAAATGGAAATTATATGAAAGTTACTAATGTAGCACTGCAACAACTTTTTGAGAATGTTTTGAGGTGGGAAGATAGTGAATCTCAGCATTTCAGTAACAGGGAGTTTTAGTTTATCTAAAGACTTTTTTTTTAAAAAATGTAAAATAACATAAATAAAACCAGGTGTTAGACATGTGAAAATATGATAGATTACCTCTGTTAATAAACCTTGTTCGTTTGTTCACAACCTACTTTATGTCACAAAAATGAATAGGTTTTGGGGTTTTTTTTCTGGAAGAATTTATGTCTGTCTAAACAATGAATTTCACAGGAAATTTACTTTAATTCATAAGGTGATTATGGGTTCATTTTGCCTGGTGGGCCCATATTTTACTGTCCATTTATAACTACAGCATTTTTGGTCAGTTGTTAAGTGTCCAATTAAATCAGTTTTTTTCACATATTATTTAATTCAACCACTCTGCTGTGATATATTGTCACTGTGAAAGTGAGTTATTTTCAAGGTAACTCAGCAATTTCAGCTACAAGAGCTGGTTAGGATGTTCTTTTAACATTAGTCAGACAAGATTACCTGAAACTTTTTTGAGAAACATTAATTCTGATAAAAATCAAATCCTCAGATCCTAAATCAACTTTGGGTAGAAACACTTAGAATAGTATTTGGGTGTATATGTAGCAAAGGCTAAAATCTTTATTTTAGACAAAAAAGAGTGGGAATCTAAACTAGAAGACCTCTTATTTCAGGTGGGGAGCTTGTTCACTGAAGTATTGTCTAATCTTGATTATCTTTCTACTTTAATTATCAACATTATCTTTCTACTGCTCCTTCAGTGTTCTCTCATACTTTATCAGTTTATGTCCAAATATTTTCTCAGGTTCCTGGTATCCTAGTTTTCTCAGTTGCATGTATTTTACCTAGTAAAAATTGTTCTCTTTTTAATTTTTTTCCTAACAAATGGAAAGTTCTTTTCATGCATGTCTGCTGTTTTCTTTCTTATAAATATGGGTAGCTGTTTTCTAGTAGCTATAATGATATAACCTGCTCTATAATTCAAAGAAACAACAACACAAAAAAAAAAAACCTACAAAAAAAATCCAACAAAACTTAACAAGGGAACTTTTTTTTCATTTGAGAAGTTTACAGTGTCTAAATTTGAAAAACAGAAATTCACAAGTTTGGTCCTGTTCAAAGATACTATTTCTACTGAGACTTTAAATGCTCAACTTTAAGTGGCTTGACCTTTTGTAAAGTCTGAGTTGGAACTATATTTTTTGCCCTATAAAGTCAAAAGTGATTTTTTTTTTCTTGATTGTACTTTATAGAATCTACTGTAAGCCAAGTATTGTAGTGATAATACGAATCCAACTGCTTATGCATTGTACTCTTAGTGTTTTACATTTAGAAATATGAAAGGGTTGCTGTCTTTTTCAGAATGGATTTGTCCGTTTCTCTTGTAACAGAAAATAAAATGAGAATATTGATTCACTGATTCAAGTTTTCTGATGCAGACTTGAATACGTCTCGTTTACAGCTCTGACTAGAGTTACTCAAATGTTGAAGAAATGTTAGTGAAAATGATTCTAAAGTATTTTTTGGATATTATTTTTGACTGTTTTTTACAGGATGCCATTACATTAGCATCATTTAAAGTAATTTCTGGTGCAGTAGTTCATCTGGATAATTGCTAAATCATCCCTTTCTCTTGAAAATTAGGGTGTTAGATTCAACATTATTCATTCCTTAGTTTGGGCCCAGGATATTTACAGTATTTAGGTTTAGCAAATCAAAGACCTTCTTTTAGGAACTCTGACCAAATATTCTATAGCAGCCTCACAGTCTTCTGCAACACAAGTAAAGCGAATTAAAAGACCTTCACGAATTCTAAAATCTCCTGTCTAGCTTACCTAAACCTTCCCAGTCTGTAATGTTTGCCTGCACAAATCTGATTTTTTCAGATACTCCAGAAGTCTTTTGGCAAATGTCTTACTGAATAGTTCTCAAGAATGAACTTCTCCGGAGAAAGACTGAGTGGCACCTGTTATCCCCTGAGAGCTCCTTCATTCCTGAGCATATGGCACTGTCAAAATCACTTCTGTTAGCTCCAAAGTATGCCAAAACAGACATTATGGAGTCATTGCCATTGCCATTTCTTTAAGTACTTGCTACTGTGTAGCTCATTACAGGCCTTTCTGTTTGTTTTTTTGAGTCCTGCTGATGTAACCCACCGTAGACACACAAGAGAACATAATTTAACCAGTGGTCATGAATTAATTAGCAGTTTGATGTAAAAAGTTTTGCAACTTTGATCTATTTTTTTAAAGGTATTTATTTTCTGTATCTTAAATGTCTCAATTTTTCTAAATATCCAGCATCATACTATAGATAGGGTCTCTGACAGCAACCAATTTTTTATTCTCAGTGTCAGAACTTCAGCCTGAGAATTCTGACATTTGATATGGAGAAGAGGTGCAAAGGGCCTGATTCCAAAAACTATGTATGAAACTTCTTTTTCTTTCTAGCAGATCAGAGGTCTCTAATAGTGGAACAGAAACTTAGGCATTGTTCCAACTATCATTCACTATCAGGGCGTAGCATTTTTTTTTTCCTTTTTTTTTCTCCTGTCCCTCTTTCAAAAGAATACAACAAGTCCTTTATGATCAGATAACTATGAAGTACTGTAAGATATGTGTATAACAGACCTTACAGCAAGGAAAACGTGTGTGTTTGCTTTGAAAATGAAGGCATTTTGTACAAGAAAGAAGTTTAATCTTAATTTCATAAATAACGCTCTAACTCTAGGTATTCCCCCTACCTTACATTTTCTTTTTCTGATGGAAGAGGGATTGTTTTTTACCATGAACAGTGCAGCGTACTGGTATTACATGAAGGGTATGGTACACCTCAAGAAACAAAGAAAGCAAGACTAAAAATATACTTGTCCAATAATGACTCAATAAGGATGTTTTAAAGGAATATCTAGCTTAAGATCAACATTTAGAGACTTAACAAATATCAGGCACGATGTGAACATCAGAAATCTCTGGTTTACTTGATCTCCTTTGGATTCATAACTTTGCAAAGAAATTACAAGTTTCTTCATTGAAGAATATTGGAAAAGTTGACATTCTTTTTCCTAATAACAAGTTAGCATTAGACTTCAAGTAATATCCTTGCAAGAAGTTGTCATGTCAATCCGTACTGTATATAAGTAGTGAAGATAGGACTCAATAGGGGAAATTTAGTAATCAAAGACAAATCAAATACATAACAAAAATCAACTAATTCCTGATGACATAAATTCATTTCCTGCCAGCGCATCTCTGGATTCATCCTGGATCAACTTCATTCATCTCTAACAGAGTTATCACAATTCAGAAATTAAAAAAAAAAAAAAAGCATACATGATGTGTCTGGGAATATATGGAGGCTATAGGATAAGTCATGTAGTGACAGTTAGCTTTGAAATATGGATTCAGTTGAATACCAGTTGTTCTGAATGCTTTAAGTTGTGCTAAGTAAATTTATGAAGTTTTTCTGGTAAAATCATTTAAGTGTGTGCAAAATATGCACGGAAATCAAAGTTTGGGATTAAAACTAAAATACAAGAAACTCCAATCATTGTAAGAAGGAGTCACAGTAGGAAATGAATCATTTTCCATACACTAGCATAAACAATAACACTTAAAATGGAGCACTTAAATGACAAGGCTGTTTTTGCAGTTACCGGGACAACAAAACTGAAATTACAGATTCAGACAATTAAGTTAGTTTAATTCATAATAGTAAGATTTTTATTCTTTGTAATTGAGGTCCCCCAAGTAGAAGCCACCTTTAGAAATCGTGACATGCTATGCTAAAGGGCATGGGATCCAAGATCAGTTCTTGCTCGGCTACTGTGGTTTTTTTCTGAGGCTGTTCAAATACTAAAGCTGATGCTGATTGCCATAAATAAAGATGGGGTTTACTGATTATGAAAAGTCCATCACATGAAGTGTGAATTAGGAAAAAACTAGTCTGAAATTAAATTCAGGCTGTAGTGCCTATACACATTAAAAATTGCTTTGTTTAACATTTAAACTCTGTTGAAAGCCATGCATTTTGAAAGCGAGTTTAATATTAAGTTGCTTTCAGTTCAATCTAACATTGTCTTCTATAAACTACATCCTGAAGTTGTACATTTTTGTTTGTAACTGTTCAGTTTCCAAACATTCATTCTACAAGCCTAGTTTTAATCCAAAGAAATAGTAGTGTAAATTTAATGTGAATGAAATCATAAAGGAAATACTTCAAATTTAAATCAGTTTGGAAGGAAAGTATTCAAAGTACTTGATCTCAGGGAAAAGTTTGTTATTGACGATTATAGGCAGGTAATTGTCTGAACAGCTAACAGAAAGGAAAAATATACCTTTTTTTTACAAGAAAATTATACACTTGTGCTGTCATGTTATTAATGGAGACATTTGACCATAGATACAGATGTGAGAAATAACCTTTTGTATTTTTTCACTTTGATATTCAAGAGAAGATATTGTTCTTAGTAAAATAGTGTAAATATTATTTTCACATGGATAAAAGGAAATGGGTATCTGTACTTCTCAACAAATAAATGTCCATCCCTCTTCTAATTAATTCCTAGACTTCATGTGAATTCAAGAGCTCTTTGAACATTATTTCAATGCTTTCTGACAATTTTGTTATGAGGGCATTCCTCATAGTATATTTTTTGTTTGTATTTTCTGGAATATGCGTGTTTAGCAAATTTATCTTATGGCTGAATATGTCATTTGGATATCAGAAGTGCTAGTCATATACATTTTCAGATAAGTGATGAACAAACAAAGCTTTTATGTTTATTAGATGAATGATTTAATAGAAAATAAATCACTATATTTTAATATCTTTCAGACTATTAAAAAATTCTATCCTGTTCACCATTGTTAAGGGTCTACCATGGACATAGATGGTTTCTATGCAAATAAAGCCAACTAATGCCAAAGAAAGAAGTTAAATAAGACCTGTGAAGTATAGTTCAACGTGTAAAATACGTTATGTAAAACTAGCTCTCAATGCACTGGGTTCCCTGGTCCAATTCAAGAAGTGCAAACCCATCAGACTGTCTGCACGTGTTAGCAGAGTTCCTTAGAGGTCTTTCAATTCAGCATTTTGATTTTGATCAGCAAGACAATTTTGAGACAGTAATATATACTCACAAATTTAACAGGGAAAAAAATAAAATAAAATGCCCGAATTGTCGAAGCATTTAATCTTTAAGGAGTTTAAGTGGAAAATTCTTTTCTATTTTTTTCTTCCATTCACATTTTCTCATTTTAAATTTTTCAGTGTAACTAACATTGAGCTGTGATCACAGAATCTTATACTGGTACCAGTTTTTCCTATCAGATTTTTACTTACTGAGTTTTACCAAAACCCAACTATTTCTTCCTTTCTCCATTCTCTTTGAGTTCTTTCCCACTTTGTATGGTCATATAAAATAGCCTAACATTAAAGAAAATTCTGAAAATTAAGAGTTCTTTTGACTATCAGTCATAACTGCTGACACAAGCTTTCTTTGTCTATGCTTTTTGACACGTTTAAGACCATAGGAACTGTGAGAAAGATTGTTCTCCCACCCTCCATTCAGCATTCTACTCTCTGTTAGCAACTGGTACCTTGGTGTTGTCTAGAAATATAATTCAAGGATAGTGATGGATCATCCCTCCTGTCCAGTTTTCCACCTGTTCCTTCCAACAGCATGAGACTGCAGATTGCTCTAATACATTTTTTTATATACTACATTCTTCATAGTATCGTATATGAAACCAAAAGTAACTTGTGTAGTCATAACTTTCCACTTGTGCAGTATACCGTACACTCAATATCAGAAAGTATATTGGGTTCTTTTTCTACAGTTTCTCTACTTTCAAGACAACAGAACAAGGTTATGGACTAACAGTTAACGATTTTTTATGAAGATGCTATGTTTATTGTCCTTACTGCCTCTAAAATGGAGTAGATAATAAAATTTGAAACTCTCATACCACAACAAAGGTAGAAGTGTCCTCTTTTCTGGATTCTCCAGTTTTATACTTACCTTTCTTCTTAATTTTCTGGTTTCATGTTTAGTTTTTGTTTCTTAATCTATTTGGGAATAGAACAAGATAGATAAAACGGAATTTAGCTGTGGTATTAAGGTGAAGAAACTTTTTCCTATTTTCCTTAAGTCAGCAAAGCTGAGTGTAACTGTGCTCATGCTTAACAAGAATAAGCGTGAATAAAGTTGAACTCGCTTGAAGTGATTCCATGTTTTTCTTTCTATTTTTTTCTTTTTCCATGGTAAGGTTTAACTATGACTTGTAAGTAGAAGGCAGTGAGCAAATGGAAAGTGGACAGATAAAGATGGTCTCATATCTCAGCAGAAACTTGCTGAAGCAGCATGATCTGTGTCTTCTAGCTAGTGATTTTTTATGTGTGTTTATACTTGTGCATCATCTTATTTCTACAGCACACTGTCAACTTTGTCACATGAAATGAAAATGAGGTTAGCATCCATATTGTTTAGTCCTATACAAAACAGTCTGTCATATTTAGCCTCATGCTGAAGGATGCTGAGGAACTGCAGAAAACACATTTTGATTGTTAAATTGTTGAAGAAGGAATCTATCTTCCAGGGTATGTGTATACTATATTTCATAAGCCTCAGGGTAGAGATACAGCAAATAGAAAAAAACCACTAAGAACATGGGGGCCTTCTATCATATATATATATATATATATGTATATGTATTCTTAATATCTGTTTTTATATTCATTTATTACTTATTTGCAGCAGGGTGTCTTGCTTCAAGGCTGTAAGCTCTTCAGAGTTGGGATTTTATTTCCTAAGGCTTGTATATTATAACATCTATAATACTGGCAATTATTGAAAAGTGATATAACGAGTAGCAATTGCTCTGGCACCCTGGTTAGGTAGCTTTTTGGCAGTACTTAATTGTTTAGGAAACGTCTTGTACACCATGCCAGAAATGTTGATGGTTACGCTGATCTCTTCAAAACCACTCTGACTAAAAGTGTTTATCTGGTTTTCTCGGAAAATGAACAAGCAATCCTTTTCAAACTGTACCTGTTTTAAACCAGACTGCCTAGCATTGCAACTTTTATGAAGACAGCTACACCTTTTAATTTCCACTGCTTGTAAAACAGATGTCCTATGAAGCGAAGACTGAAAAGTATCTTGTAACCAACAATTCTTTTCCTTTTTGATGAAACAAGTAATGACATTCTCCAGTGATCATTGGATCATTGTGTTTATAAATGACTATTCAGCTTTTTCTAAGTGGTGCAAAAATTGCAATTGAGGACTGTTTTGATATAGGCACCTGTAGGTACCTCTCCCAGTAATGGCTGCAAAGTTCTTTTAAAACATTTTGTCCCTAGAAGTTTTTCCTTTCAGGTTTGATTCCACAAGTTCAGTGTTTGTATTCCTACAAAGGTTCTAAATATGAGAGATGCTTATTTTTCAAAGCTTAAGAGTCCTGTGTTTGGTTACTTTATGTTTCCCATACAAGATGAAATGCTGAACATCATTTATTGTCTATTCCTTCACCATTAGGGTAAAAGGTCTTCTTTCATTCCAGTGTTTGACAAACGTTTCTGAGTGGCTCATGTCCTATTCGAAGCTTTTTTTCCTTATCTGCTTACTTCCTAGGATGTTGCCAACTTAAATTTACAAATAAATCACAAATTGTGAATTCAGTCTTTGTGTCAGAAAATGCTCTGCAAGAGCCTAAGCTGTTTTCACTGATATTTTTTCTATCTGAATCTTTGAGTTTTCTAGATTTTTTGCTATTTGTAATGCTACTGATAATTCCACTGCTTTTCGGAATAAAGCAAATTTTCCCTCTTTCTTCTGATAATCGTTCTCTTTAAACATATTGCTGATTTCACAAAATGGTCTTTCTTTAGAATGTGCCTTAGAGCAATTTCCATGGGCATGGTATACCTTTACTCCTTTTAATTCTACAGCATTTGATATCTATTGCAAAATAATGCCACTCATTCTTTTATGAAAGTAGAGTTGGACAGCAGTGCTTGCCATCAATTTGTAGAGGTCTACAAAGGTGTTATGCAAGTCTTGTGAACTTTTGTTTCATTGTTACCAATTTAGCCAAAAATGTCTTACTTTTTCAACCTTTGAAATGGAAGCAAAATGGGATCTGTGCCCTTTGTTCCTTATGTTGTCAGGCATTACCTCAAAGATTTAATCTTCCCAAATATTCTGCCCTTTTTTTTCCCATTAGAAATGTCAACTTGTAGTGTGTTGATGCATGCATAAAAAGATACTTTTGAGAAACGAGAGCTGGCTTGTATTATAATGAAATCTCAGCAGCTTCTTTCTAGTGTTCAACTTGAAGGTTGAGAAATGCAAGAGTGTTATTCTTCACACCTTTATTTTCTTTACTTAATTCTGACTTGCATTCAAATACAAACAAAAGAGGAAAAGAAAGGCACAAAAAATTTAGAAATCTTCATTTCTTATGTTTTCAAAAACCACTGGTTTATTTTTTTAACATAAAAAAATATCCTATAATAGGATATTATAGGATAGGATATAATAGGATATAATAAAATATCCTATATTAATGATTTTGGATGCATTCCTCTTTTTTACAAAAAGAAGATATACTACTTTTTCTCATTTTCTATCTGGGTAGGTAATGTCAGCGTGACCACCTCCCCTTATATGATTCTTGATTTTGTTAGAAAATTTCAATGGGACCTGAGACAGCACTTTCCTCTGAAGAAAACTATGTTGGCTCCTTCCCACACTCTTATCTTTATGCGGCCACTAATTTTATTTTCCAGTGTGTTCTCTATCGAGTACCAATACGAGGACTAGCAGCCCATGACTTGCTGGATTTCTTCTGGTCTTTAAAAAGAAGAAAAACATTGTGTTACTCACCTTCCCGTCCTCTGTTATCAAGGCACTGCTAGAGAAGAGATTGTATGTAGAAACGAACTGAAAATTGTGGAGAAAATCGCAGTCTTTCTACCTCTTTAGTCCTCTGGATGAGACCACTCTCAAGAAAGGTAATGCCGTGATGGTACTAACTGAAGCAGAACAGGGTAATATTTCACCTCGATGCCAATGTAGAAATGTGCTGAAGGTGGCTGCAAGGTACAAAGACCTAAGAGCAGCAAAAGCCAAGCACTAATGGGATGAAGAAAGGAACAGATCGGTGACATCTCCTCAACAATTCTGACTACTGCTCACAGGTTTTTTTGAGCTGTAGGAGTTTTTCAAATAAAAATGGTTTATTTGCTATTCTGCATTACATACAGACAGATTGTGGAAATAAATGGAGAGCAGGAAAACTGAGTTTTCTTCGTAGTTATATCAATTGAGGTGTTTCTTACTGCAGTTCAATGTTATCTTTTCCACCATCATAATGTTCTTGGGGATCAAGGCTGACACTCAGTGCTGCAATTACTTCTTGCTCTATGTATCTTAGAACATTTGTTTTTTCAGTTTTCATTGATTCTTCATAGAATCATAGAATCATAGAATCATAGGGTTGGAAGGGACCTCTGGAGATCATCTAGTCCAACCCCCCTGCCAGAGCAGGGTCACCTAGAGCAGGTTACACAGGAACGCGTCCAGGCGGGCTTTGAATGTCTCCAGAGTTGGAGACTCCACCACCTCTCTGGACAGCCTGTTCCAGTGCTCCGCCACCCTCAGGGTAAAGAAGTTCCTCCTCATGTTTAGGCGGAACTTCCTATGTTCAAGTTTGTGCCCATTGCCTCTTGTCCTGTCCCCGGGCACCACTGAAAAGAGCCTGGCCCCATCCTCCTGACACCCACCCTTTAAGTATTTATAAGCATTGATAAGGTCACCCCTCAGCCGTCTTTTTTCCAGACTGAAGAGACCCAAATCCCTCAGCCTTTCCTCATAAGAGAGGTGTTCCAGTCCCCCAATCATCTTTGTAGCCCTCTGCTGCACCCTTTCCAGCAGTTCCCTGTCCCTCTTGAACCGGGGAGCCCAGAACTGGACACAGTACTCCAGGTGCGGCCTCACCAAGGCAGAGTAGAGGGGGAGGATGACCTCCCTTGACCTGCTGGCCACGCTCTTCTTGATGCACCCCAGGATGCCATTGGCCTTCTTGGCCACAAGGGCACATTGCTGACTCATGGTCATCCTGTTGTCCACCAGGACTCCCAGGTCTCTTTCCACAGAGCTGCTCTCCAGCAGGTCAGCACCCAACCTGTACTGGTGCATGGGGTTGTTCCTTCCCAGGTGCAGCACCCTACACTTGCCCTTGTTGAACTTCATAAGGTTTCTCTCTGCCCAGATCTCCAACCTGTCCAGGTCTCTCTGTATGGTGGCACAGCCTTCCGGTGTGTCAGCCACCCCCCCCAGCTTGGTGTCATCAGCAAACTTGCTGAGGGTGCACTCTATCCCCTCATCCAGGTCATTGATGAATATGTTGAAGAGGACTGGACCCAGTACTGACCCCTGGGGAACACCACTCGTCACTGGTCTCCAACTAGACTCTGTGCCCCTAATCACAACCCTCTGAGCTCTATCTTTCAACCAGTTTTCTATCCACCCCACTGTCCATTCATCTAACCCACACTTCCTAAGCTTCCCTATGAGGATGCTGTGGGAGACCGTGTCAAACGCCTTGCTTAAGTCAAGGTAGACCACATCTACCGCCCTCCCCTCATCTATCCATCTAGTCATGCCATCGTAGAAGGCTATCAGATTAGTCAGACATGATTTCCCCTTGGTGAATCCATGCTGAGTACTTCTGATAGCTTTCCTTTCCTCCACGTGCCTTGAGATGACACCCAGAACGAGCTGTTCCATCATCTTTCCAGGGATGGAGGTGAGGCTGACTGGCCTGTAGTTCCCCGGCTCCTCCTTCTTGCCTTTCTTGAAGACTGGAGTGACATTGGCTTTCCTCCAGTCCCCAGGCACCTCGCCTGTTCTCCAGGACTTTTCAAAGATGATGGAGAGCGGCCCAGCAATGACTTCTGCCAGCGCCCTCAGCACTCTCGGGTGCATCCCATCAGGGCCCATGGACTTGTGAATATCTAGATGATCTAATTGGTCCCTCACTCGCTCCTCCTCAACCCAAGGGAAGTCGTCTTCTTTCCCTGTTACTTTATTCAATGCCTGGGACTCCTGAGGACTGGGCCGAGCAGAAAAGACCGAAGCAAAGAAGGCATTCAGTAACTCTGCCTTCTCCACATCCTCCGTCACCATGACTCCTGCCTCATTCAGCAGTGGGCCTACAACTTCTCTGGTCTTCCTTTTGCTTCCAATATACTTGTAGAAGCTCTTTTTGTTGTGCTTGATGTCCCTAGCCAGGTCTAATTCCAAGGCGGCCTTGGCTTTCCTTGTTTCATCCCTGCACGCTCTGGTGGCATTCTTGTAATCCTCCCAAGGGGTCAGTCCATTCTTCCACTTATTATAAACTTCCTTCTTCCACTTGAGCTTTTTCTGAAGCTCCCTGCTCAACCATGCAGGTCTCCTGCGTCCCTTGGCCGATTTCTTTCTCTTAGGGATGCACCGATCCTGAGCTTGGAGGAAGTGGTCTTTGAATATCAACCAGCTTTCTTGAGCCCCTTTGCCTTCCAGAGCCCTAGCCCACGGGATCTCTCCAAGCAGTTTCTTGAAGAGGTCAAAGTTAGCCCTCCTGAAATCCAAGGTTGTGATTTTACTTCTTGTTGTTGTTTTGTGGATAGTACCCATGATCCTGAACTCAATCATTTCATGATCACTCCAACCTAGGGTGCCCCCAACCTTAATGTCCTCCACCAATCCCTCTGTGTTTGTCAGTACCAGGTCTAGAAGTGCTCCTCTCCTTGTTGGCTCCTGTACCACCTGTGTCAAAAAGTTGTCATCAACGCACTGGAGGAGCCTCCTGGACTGTGCATGCCTGGCTGTGTGGTCTTCCCAGCAGATATCTGATGCTGTTTTCTTACAGGTATCTTCAGCTTATTCATTAACTGTTAAAGGAAACATTTATTTCATTCCTTGGGGTCTACCATGGACACCTTGGAGTTAGAGTTTTTAGTGAATATTGCTGTTCTGCAGTAGAAATTCAATTTTTTCATTCAAAAGCCTCTGTCTTACCATCTTTCAGAAAGCTATTTCAAAACAGAACTGCTGAGAAAAATTTTACTTAAAGGTGTTTTGAATTGTGCTAAGTTGAAGAGCACCTAGAGATTCTTTGTGAAAGGTACTGTAGGATTGTATTATAGTGCTGCTGTAACTCAGCTGGACTTCGCAATATCCTTTGCAAGCCCCATTTAAGTATGAAATGATGATTGTTCTAATGCTAACTTCACCCTCATTCTTTTTTTTTAGTAATATTCAGACATTTCAGCTTGCATTTGAGTACAGACTTCAAGCTGCTACATTTACTTATGCAACGAAAGCAGGTAAATTGTGCATTTTTGTGATCAATGAAATATACCCGTAGAAGTGCCAAAACAGGTTCTATTTTAAAAGATGGAAACTACTGTACATCAAAACTGTCTGAAATAAAGTGTATATTTATGTTCTTGAAGCAGTTTTATCAGGTAAACACGCTTCTATAATCTGTTCTTAAAAATAATGCCATCTGCTTAGTGTGTCCACCTGCTGTCTAAAACACCACCAGTTTTCTATTTATGTGTAATTTAGATGTGTGCCTATCCAGTTCCTGAATACAATAAGTTGCAGACAAACACACCAGAATCACTTGCCTTTCGATCATGGCTTCACTTTGGGAGATACTTCTTGCAGCTTCTCAATGGCCATGTGATTTTTTTTCTTTTATCTTACACAAATGATACTGAAATAAAATCATAAACGACTGTCACTGTTTAAGTGTGTATATATATATATACATGTATATAGACACATTCAAAAAGATATATAATTAATTCTACATTATTGAAAAGAAGGAAAGTCTATAATTGTGGTTTAGTTTGAAGGATTTATTAGTGAGTTGAGAAAACCTGCGACATTGTAGACTTTGATAGGAAGGATTTTCCCATCTTAATAATGATTAAGGATAGGAGATAGATTTAACAGCAATGAAACAAAGTGTTAACATATTGGTTTCAAGGTAGTGAATAAGATCTCTTTCAGCTGAGCTCATAATTTTTTTGTCCTTGAGCTGTATTGTAACTGTGTGCATTAATCCTACAACAAAACTCAGTTTTCTAAGTTTTGAAAAACAATTGTATTGCTTTCTGAGAAAGGAGTTATTGTGACTTTCAAGTGGTATCTAGCTGGGACATACCACCATACACCATCTGTGTAATGTCACAGTGTATGTTATAACTGACATATTCTGGTATGTCATACCAAAAGAATTATCATTTTGCAGCTAAAAGCTGAAACTAATATAATACAAGGTATCTATCCATTGCATCCAGGTGTTAATGACTGCAAGAACGCTACACATCTGGAACATTGCTTTGCCTTGTGATTTTACTGATCTGCCATTAATAGTACAAATTAAACGAGCATATTTAAATGATAGACATTATTGCAAAAATAGTATCAAGAGATTAATCTGAAGACTCATTAACAAAAGTAAGGCCATCTTTTCAGTTGTTTGAAGGCTTGCAAGATGGGAAATTACTGCGTCCAATCTGTGAGCTGTGAAACTCAGCCGTAACAGAGTCGATATGTGAACTTTACAAATAAGGTGTCTTCAGAAATAAAACCCTATTTATTAATCTGACAGTGTAGGAAAGCCTTTGCTTAGCAGAAGCAAAAGGTTAATTTCTTGTTAATTGCCCAATAGTGAAGAAAGGGTGAGTGGAAAACTTTGAAGTCTCTTTCGCTATCCATATAGACTTAAAATAGTCATATTTTCAGCACCTGAATTCCTCTTCCAGCACAAAATTCTCTTGTAAATTCTCATACCAAACATATAGTTTCACTATTTATAACAACCCATGTTTAGAATTTACCTTAAACAATTGTTCTCAAATCTCCATTACCCATAGTTCCCTTGCCCTCGGCCTTTCCTGATCTCTTTCCAATGCCCTTTACCCAGCAGATTCAGCAGACTGCTGCTGCTTTTACCTGCAGGGACTCAGCTGCAATGCTTTGTGGAAGCCTCTTCTCCCACCTGCCACTGTCAGCAGGAAATGCGGATGAAAGGGATTGTGAAACCTCACTTGTTCTGCATGTATAACCTAAAGAGTGATTCCTACTGCTAAAGAAAAAGGTGTTCATTGCTTTGATTTCAATATTTTATTCTCTGAGATCTGCTGCATAGTCTGAATTATTGCACTGTATGTAAGGCTAAACAGAAGAGGGGGGTATGGGATGGTGGTGGTGTTTGGTTGTGGTTTTGTTGTTGATGTGGAGGGGTTTTTTTTGAAGGAAAGGAAATTTCTTTGTTTTCTAATTTCAGTTTGTGTAAGTATCCAAATTCAGGGATAACTGCAAGCAAACAAGAGTTCCTAAACTAAATCTAAATCAGATCTAAACCTGTGACTACAGGTGCTTTGAGTTGTATTTTGGGGTCTTGATTTATTGTACAAAATGGAAAATACTTCGGCAGCAGAATTATTGTTCGTTCATAAGGTTTAATTCAAATGTCATAGGGCACAGATTTTACTCTTATCTCCAACTTTATTCCTCTCCTGCAAAGGAAAAGAGTTTAGTTCACTGGAGTCGTTACTTGGCAATCTGACAGAAAACATATTGAGAGAGTTGTATAGATGACTAATCTAGAAGGCAGCAGCTGGGCTTACTCAATCAGCACTGGCATCTCTGAACGCGTTCTTCACAATTCTCTTTCATCTGACAGAATTTCAGTCCTCTTCCTGTCGTGATTTTCTGTGAAGATTATTATTGTTAAATATTTGTACAGTGCTTAAACGTCTTGATCTTAGTGCAAGAAAGACTTGTTCCTTGTACTTTGTCACCTGTGGCTTTGAGTTGTAGTTTCTTGTGATCAAATGTAGGGACTGCAAACTTGTGTGTTCTGTTCAGTACCTAAATGGCCTCTTTTTTCTCTGAGCGATGTCTAAAATGATGTTCACCTGCAAATATGGATTTCTTTCTTTGTTCTACTATTAACCAATGTAGAGTAACATAAATCTTTCACAAAACACCATTTGGAAACATTATTTGCTTTGGAATCTTACTTTTTTCCTTCAAAATACCATTTATCCTGTTCTTACGGATGATATGTATTAGAGTTCTCTTTGACTGCTTCCCTTTGAAATCCATATCAGTAGGGATGGCAGAATGAGGACCTTCATTATCTAGATTTCTCTCCATAGCCTGCTGTCTGATTACAGATAATAGGAGTAAACATACACTTAATTACTAAGTATATTGCAGCTAAAGCTGTCTGGTTACTATAGTTATAAATAGATTCTACCGTATCATTTCATTCTTATTCATGACCTCTTTTGTTTGCTTATAGATGAACATTTGGATGAATTAAATTTATTTGCAAGCATTTTTGTGATAAGTACAAATGCTGTGTAAGGGAACCCAAAAAAATATTGGCAAGATATGAGACTTTAGAAAAGAGCTTTCATGACCACTTAAGGTTCATCTGTTTCTCCTCAGCCAACTTCTACTTCCTTTTATGCTGTAAAATAGTGGTACTGAGGTAACTTAAATATCATTATGCACTTATCTTTCAACTTGGAAATGTATCTGTAAAACCATCACCTCTTTTTTCCTCCTATTCTAGTTCTTCTTCCCCTATCTATCTCCCTTATCCATTCCAAATAACCTTAAGAAATTTTATTTCGAACCTCTCCGATAACAAAAAACTAAGATCCAATTTGAACAAAGCACATGCTTGCTTTTTTTTTTTTAATCTGCAATCTAAAAATTAAGGGTCATGCTGCATAAAAATGTCTTTGAGAAAACCACGTGTTATGAATTAACAAACTGAACAGTACAATCAAAATAAAAAACAACTACATATGGTTACACTCATGATCACAGATGCAATTTCTCAAGAATCTCAAGGTCATGAGAATATTGCAACCTTTGCACATTTCTATTGGAATATGAAACCTTTAGGGTTTGTCTACATGGAAAATTTACTGGCATAGTTTTTACTGCTATAGTTACATTGCTCTAATTCTCCCTGTAGATGCTTATTTTAGAATAGGCACCATGAGAGGGAGCTATAAATACAGTGATATAGTTGCATTGGTGTTTTTTTTTTCCCGTAGATCTTCTTTCTGGGTAAATCTTTGATGCAGCACATAATTTCTATACCCATTTCACAAAGACATAGAGGTTGTGACTTGCCAGCATAAAACTAGCACAGCTGGGGAAAAAAACTGAAGTCCTAGTTTAATCATCACTTTCTCTGTGTGTACTTAAGGGCTACAGCTATATTAGTAAATTAAAGTTCCTGAAAACATTCCCCATAAGTAGAACAGATTTATCTATGCAAGTAGATTGTTAGAAATCTTACTTGCATCAGCTTGACCCATGCTAACCAGCAATCTTCCCAAACAATTCTCAACCACAGTTCAGCAGGTAAAATGTCTCTGGTACCCGTTTCTGTACTACCACAATATCCAAGCAGGCCTTGTAATTCCATGTGCTGTAACTCCATGCATTCCTTCGTGCTGTTGTGCTGCTCTGTGGTTGCACTGGACAGGCACTTAGAGGATCATACTATGTATTTCCACCCTTAGGGGCGCTGAGCAGCCTCTTGTTTTCACAGCAGGTTAGAGTTGAAGGGGAAAGCAACCTGAGGTTCAAGGAAAGCATACTGCAGTTGCAGTCTATGAGGACATTGGCCATGAGTAGACTAGACGCAGCTTTGGATGGATCTCCTTCCTTACCCATACTGAGATTACTCTATATATGGAGGTGGGATGCCCTCCTCCTTCACCTGAAGGAGAACAGCCACACTGCTGAGAAGATGAGTGGTAAGGGAAAGGGATAGGTAGTTCATACTCTACTCTCTTCCAGCTTTCTGCTTCACTCCTGTCTCTTCCCTAAGTCCATGATACCCCCTGAAGTGTAAGCATGGAAAATTCCCATTGTTGTTATGGTTTCCTTTGCCTGGAAAATAAAGTGGAGTATGCAGTTGCATACATTTAAATGGAGGAGGAGATCTGGGTGTTGTGATTGGGTATGTTGGGTAGCAGTGGCATGCAGTAGAGGTCAATGCAATAAACTGGGGAGAGGAGATAGTTTCCTAAAGCCCTTGTAATAACACGATAGGAAAGCAAACATTTTTTAAGAATGCTGGTCTGTGTCATATAGACAGAGGAAAACAGCACTTAAGACACTTAAGATAGCAAAGTCTGACTCAGCCTCTACAGGCTCCAAGTATACAGTACAGTCAGCTCTAGATCTAGTGGGATCTAGAAACTCTTCAGTTGAATGTGTGTAGTGGGTGCCCAGGGTTCATCCAGAAAGTCTATGTGCAAGAAGACTGCGGAGGCAGGTGGAGACCAGCCACAGGAAAGGGCTAGAACAGCTGGGACGCGGCTCCGATTTAGCAGAATGAATGTTGCACCTCATTGCTACCCATCAGATGGTCTGTGTTACAAGCAGATGGTGTGGCAATGGAGAGAGAGGGGTGGTTAGAAGCAAATGATCCATATTATACAATAGGGGCTAGAGGGAGTGCCCATTATAGATTTTCAGATTGGTTAGTTTGTCTGTTTCTTCTGGTGGTTTTTTTTTTTTAAGTCAAAGGAACTGAGGTACAGCAAGAGAATGTGTTGGTGCCATGTAGAGCGTGGGAGAGAAGCCAAATCTATTTTTAAAACCTGCCTTGGGGTATGGCTGATGGAATGCTGCTACAACGCTTATGAATATTTTGATGGAAAATCCCTGAAATAGATGGGGGGTCAGTAAGGTCAGGCAAGATGTACATAAGCTAAAGGACCCAATCCTGCTGTGAATCCTCCTTTTGAAATAGTTTGCCTACATTCTCGTGCAGATGTATAAGGTGCTGCAGATAAAAGATATTTCGCACAGCACTAAGCATGCTGATGTCCAGCCTGTCCCTCAGAGTTTTCTCTTTTAAAATCAGCAGGCCAGACACTGCAATGAGATGCTACAGGACAACAAGTCCTGATGCAAACACAGGTCTTGCGTTGTTGT
Organism: Larus michahellis; assembly: GCF_964199755.1. Classification (NCBI taxonomy): domain Eukaryota; kingdom Metazoa; phylum Chordata; class Aves; order Charadriiformes; family Laridae; genus Larus; species Larus michahellis. Next base: position 90,061,187 of record NC_133897.1, read on the forward strand.
TTGAATGGCTGCAAGTTTCAGGCAGAACCAACCACAGTATGTGTGCTTCCTCCCTGATAGTCTAGCCGCAGCCTTCAGGATGCAGGACAGGAAGACCCTTCAGTTGCTGTAGGAATTCTACAGAGGCCTGTGTCTGCAGAGAGGGAGGGAAGGAGTATGTATTTTCAGTGGGTTTACCAGTGTGCCTCTTTTAAAAATCCTTGTGCTGCGGGGGTTGTGCAATGTCTTCACTCTACCTTTGCTTGGCCTTGCTGACATTGAGGACATGCACCAGTCATGGGTAGATGATCTGTTTGAGAGACACGGTGGGATGGCTTCAATGACTGGAGTGTTGGAATAGAAGGATACAGACTCTTCAGGAAGGACAGGCAGGGGAGACAAGGAGGGGATGTCACCCTCTATGTCAAGGACCAGCTGAAGTACATGGAGCTCCACCTGGGGACGGAAAGGAGCCGACTGAGAGCTTATGGGTCAAGATTAAAGAGAGGGCAGGGACAGGTGATGTTGCAGTGGGGGTCTGCTACAGGCCACCTGACGAGGAAGACTGAGCAGATGAGGCCCTCTATAAACATAGCAGAGCAGCTTCATGTTCACAAGCCCTGGTCCTCATGGGGGACTTCAACCTCCCTGATATCTGTTGGAGGGACAATGCAGCAAGGCGTAAGCAATCCAGGAAAAGGGGAAACATAACCCCCATTTTTAAAAATGGAAAAAAGGAAGACCTGGGGAACTACAGGCTGTTCAGTCTCACTTCTGTGCCTAGAAAGATCATGGAGCAGATCCTCCTAGAAACTCTGTTAAGGAACATGGAAAATGAAGAGGTGGGTAGTGACAGCCAACATGGCTTCGTTGAGGGCAAATCATGCCTGACAAATTTGATGGCCTTCTATGACAACATTACAGCATTAGTAGACAAGGGAAGAGCAACTCACATGATCTACCCAGACTTGTGCAAAGCATTTAACACTGTACCATAAAACATCCTTGTCTCTAAATTGGAGAGACATGGATTTGCTCAGTGGACCACTCAGTGAATAAGGAACTGGCTGGATGATCATACTCAAAGGGTTGCAGTCAACAGCTCCAAGTGGAAACCAGTGACAAGTGGTGTTCCTCAGGGGTCAGTTAGGTCACTACCTTTTAACTTCTTTGTTGTCAACATGGATAGCAGGACTGAGTGCACCCTCAGAAAGTTTACCAATGACACCAAGCTGTGTGGGGTGGTCGACACGCTGGAGGGAAGGGGGTGCCATCCAGAGGGATGTGGACAGGCTTGAGAAGTGGGCCTATGCAAACCTCATGAAGTTCAACAAGGCCAGGTGCAAGGTCCTGCACATGAGGTGGGGCAATCCCAACCACAAATACAGGCTGGGCAGAGAATGGATTCAGAGCAGCCCTGATGAGAAGGCTTGAGGGTATTGGTGGAAGAGAAGCTCAACATAAGCCAGCAACATGCGCTCACAGCCCAGAAAGCCAACCACATCCTGGGCTGCACCAAAAGAAGCATGGCCAGCCACCAGAGGAAGGTGATTCTGCCGCTATACTCCACTCTGGTGAGACCCCACATGGAGTACTGCATCCAGCTCTGGAGCCCCCAACATAAGAAGGGCATGGACGTGTTGGAGCAGGTCCAAAGGAAGGCCAAGAAGATGATGAGAGGGCTGGAGCACCTCTGCTATGAAGACAGGTTGAGGGAGTTGGTGTTGTTCAGCCTGGAGAAGAGGAGGCTCACAGGAGACCTTATAGCAACTTTCCAGTATCTGAAGGGGGCCTACAGGAAAGCTGGAGAGAGATTTTTACAAGGGCATGTAGTGTTAGGATGAGAAGTAATGGTTTCAAACTGCAAGAAGGTAGATTTAGATTAGGTATTATGAAGAAGTTTTTCACTATGAGGGTGGTGAGGCACTGGAACAGGTTGCCCAGGGAAGTTGTGGATGCCTCATCCCTGGAAGGGTTCAAGACCAGGCTGGATGGGGCTTTGAGCAACCTGGTCTACTGGGAGGTGTCCCTGCTTATGGCAGGGGGGTTGGAACTAGATGATCTTTAAAGTCCCTTCCAACTTAAACCATTCTATGGTTCTATATAATGGTCTTTGTACCATCTGTCATAATCCTGCCTGCTATGGACTTTCTGACCCCAAACTGCTTGCATGTTGACTGGGAAAAGTCACAGGAACGTTCCTTTCATTTTTGTGACAGAGATTTGGGATACCCAAAAAGACAAGTTCACATGTACTAGTAAAGCATAGTTTCCACAGTAGTCCTTTCCCGTTTAACCATAGCTGTTGTGTGCACTAGGTAAAATCCTAATCATCTAAAGATTACAAATGACTAGATGTTGAAGAAGAGAAGAAAGGGGACGACTTTTGAGATAGTACTAGAGTAAAAACAGTTTAAAGTATTAGGTAATTAACAAAGTCATACACTGTAAGAATATTGCTTTCAAAACTTATTGGCAGTCCAAATGCTGATGAAGCATTCCTTACAAAAGGTCGGAATGCAGAAGACACAGTGGTGCATGAGTCCATTCCCATTGTGATCTGTTTTGTGGGCAGACCTCAGAAGCACCTGCTTTGCAACTGATAGAAGCTGAAACTCTGCAGGTATCCTTTACAAAGAGCGTGTCTAGACACCTGGTAAGCACTTTATTTCTTTCTATCAAAGTGCAGCCTGATGTTAGATATGAAGTGTGGGCCTTTCCCCCTCAGCAATAACTCTGTACATTTTGATTAGCATTTCTAATCAAAATGTTTTTCTGCCCTACTTCGAACAGATGTTTTATGTTCTATGTCTACACACAGCATATGTCAGGTGATGATTTAAGCAGTTAAATGAGATTATGAGGCAAACGCTGGAACTCAAAACTAGAAAGTATTAGTTTTTTATTAAAAAAGAGAAATATATTTTGATATCAGGTCTGGTGAAGGATCAAAAAATATTGTTTCTAATGCAGTTTATTCCTGGAAATCAATGGTAGATATCAAATATATGAGCACTTTGTTAACATGACTCCATTTTAAAAAAAGAGAGAACGATTGATGATTGCTACTGAAAAAGAAATTAACTTTGATTGTTGCCTTGTAGCTCCCTCTGTTCTATCTGAGATGTCGTCATTGAAATGTTATCATTCAGAATTGAGAAATATTGGAGACCTACTGCCCAAGGCAGTGAGGAATTAGAATGAGGACTGTTTAATTGAACCTGCTAACAATAAGGTTGACTATTCTTTTGAAACAGAGTGCATAATCAGAGGAACTGGGAGAAAGGGAATATAACAATTTTCAGTCCTGGGACGAAGTAGAAGCTGTAGACACAGTCATTATACTATTTTTTTCTAATGAAGCATTATTTTTCACTGTATTGAGAAAGTAGGCTAATAGACATGTATAGCGGAGCAAATTTGTGTTTGAGAATCCTGCAAAAAGACCCCCAAACACTTTGGTTCTTTTTCTTTGAAGAGTATAAAGTAACAGGTCCTAGTGATGTACAGTATCTTCCATCTGTTCTCTAGCCAGTGTGGCTGCTCGATACAACCTGTAGGTGACACTGCACAGACACAGGAAATCCTGCAGGTATGGACAAGTTCCATTCCGTCAAGCAACAAACAATGTCTAAAGGTCCTCTTTCTAGACGACGTGGTAGGAATCACGCCCATCAGTATATTGTAATGTCAGTAAACTTACATGGTGAGCAATGCAGAGCCTCAGTCTTGGATTATACAAAGCAAGCTGAAGCAGCAGGATCAGCTCCTGCAAATTAAAAACCATTAAGGAAGGCTGGGGCTGTGTCAGGAGGTATAGCAACCCACTGAAATTCTGATCAATCAGTTCTCTTTGGTGGCACACAGATGTTTTATGGGCACCTTATCTTTCTCTACGAAAGGTACTAGCTCATGGTAGCTGGTTCTCAGCATTTTCACTCCTATTTGTTTAATGGGAAAGAAGGACACAGCATCCGAGTACTGCACCCCAGTGCGACGTGATGTACAGAATTCTGTTTGTTAAGTTTTCCAGACTAAATTTGCCTTCTATAACCTCCTGGAGACAGTGCCTTAAAAAGCGAAAGGTAGCCAGTAGTCAGCCATCTTGATACACAAGCTGGACATTAATATTGTGGTTGTCATGGCAACAGCACAGCATTTAAAACAAAAATGCATCTGCAGAATGTGCAAAACCAATACATTTCACAATTAAAGAGGAATTAATAGAATTCTCACTAAGAAAAAGGAGAAGTACTTAGATAGATTTAACTATTAAATTTGGTACCATGCAGGATTTATGCAAGTCCCAAATACAATATTGTAAAACACACATGAACTGGAACAGCTTTAGATATCACTGAAAATGAAACAATTCTGCGTTCTGATGGCATGTAATGGAAACAGGATAGCTGCTTGTAAGTGGTATGCAATTTTCCTCTGAAATATTGCAGTAGTATTGAAAAGTAGATGATTTGTCCATGGTTAAATATTTTAAGTTTATATTCAGTGACATAGTAGGTGTGTAAACAAAGTTCATTCAATCACAACGAATGTCTCAATTGCAAACAATAGTGAAATTACAGCTTAGTGTAATTTTCAAGAAGTTGAAATTTTCAATTAAAGGAAAGAATGTCTAAGAGATGAATTCTTCTTGGTTCTTAACTAGTAACCTTGGGAATTTCCAACCAAATCCTTTTGGAAGCGATTACTCTTTACTAATCCATACTATTAAATATAAGAGAATTTTTCTTTCCCTGGTGAAATCTGAGCTCCGCAAATTAAAGCAATGAGATGTAGTACATCCGACATAATTATTGAAGTACTCAAGTGTTTAGTTTACCGTGCTACAGCTATCAGGACCCAGTTGCAGATTCTTGTATTTTCTTGGTTGCATAAGATTGTTCAGACATTTGTTTTATAATAAAATATTGCAGGCCAGAAAAGTATGTCTTCTACTAATATGAATACTTCATTAAGGCTTGACCTTTTTACATTAAAAATCTGAAAACAGAAGAAGAGGAAAAAAAAAAAAACAACTGGAAGGCTTTGGGGTTTATGATAATTACAGAACTACAGAAAAAAAACAGAGAAATATTCACAGCCTTATAGAATAAACTTCAGGCAGCCTCTGTATTCTGTAACTTGTGCCGATAAAAGCACGCAGGATCTGTTTAGAATCTTTCTGTTGCTTAAATATGAAGCTGGGGACAATAATGTCAATTTGTTTCCATTGCAGGAATATCGCATGATAAGATAAATAATATATGATTCAAGTGGAAGATGTTAGCAGTCTTTTTCATGAGTGGGGGCAGTGTGGGCTCTGAATAAAATTCATTTACTGGAAGGAAAAAAAGAAGGGAGAGAAAACACCAACAAACCTCAAAACAAAACTGAGATTATATTAGCTGGATACTTTATATAACTTTAACACCAAGCGAGGTAAAATGAATACTGTATTGGTCTAATTCAGAAGAAAGATAAATGACTATTTCAAAAAAGTAATTATCTCAAAAAAATAATTGTTCAAACTGTGAGTATACATATATTTTGATGTAATTCCATTAAACTATTGAAGCTCTTGATGTCATGCAGCATAATTAAATATTTAATCATGTAAGCAATTGTATGTAGTACATGGTATATAGACCTTAAAATTTCATAAATTAAGTCACAAAAATTATTTGAAAACAGATGAAGCTATTGCAAATATATATATTCTCTTCAATCATGAAAAAATCACATGTATGAATGTGAGAGACTGACCTAGTATTTAAAATGTCACAGGGTGAAGCTTTCCCAAAAGTATATCTCAGATAAAATGAGACCTTAACTATGCTACATAGCTCTGTGTCATTAGGTGATGTTCATATGGGCTGGGAAAACAGGGAAAGCACGGATAACTGTTAAGGGGAGATGTGCCACATACCTCTGGATTACATCTGTCCTGCTCTAATATTTTAGGTATGAGTGGGAAAGAAATAAAGCATCACAGTTTTACATCCCTGTAACACAAGTGTCCCAGGAAACTGTGCTAACTGGCTCTAGATATAGTGAATTTCGAAGAGGGTGATTTAATCAGCAAGGTCACTGCTGGCTTGTTGGGACCATTAAAGTCAGAAAGCAACAAACAGTGAATAAACTAGCCCCTCAGGAGAGGATACGTCCACAAGGATCTGAAACCATGCAGAAGGCTAAGTCCAAGGTGGAACCATCACACATAAGGACAGGCCATCTGCTAGGACTCAACAACCTCAGCCGGCTGCAGGAAGTGTCCTCCTCCACCACACCCGTGGTGCTGGGCACAGCTGGACCAGAGACCTTAAACAGTGTGCATGTGCTCTGTACTGTGTGTGTGTCTGTATATGTTAAATTACTATTCAGCCACTTATACCTGTCCTGCTTAATAAATAGATCTTGGATTTATGATACTGAGTGGTGTGGTTCTGGTTTTGTGGCTACCTCACCCTAAATTCCCCCATGGTGTAAACTTATCCAAGTATGTGGTAAAGCCATAATACATCAGAGAATCGTGGCTGTATGCTGTGCTCCCTTGGAATATGAGTTTCACCATAGCCAAGTAAAAGAATCAGAAGAATTTTATATATAATTGCATACAGTTGTGGCAGAAATCCATGAGGGGAAAGTTGGGGTTTTTCAAGGTTCCTCAGAGTTTTTAGTCCTTAAGCCTCAGGGTCTTTTTTTATGTACTTCCGTTTTTAAAAAAACTCTATTTTTTGCAGTTGGTACTTGAAAACTTTGGTTGAGAAAAAAATTACAAAATGTATTCTGCTGCTGTGATCTGAAGCCCCATATGTCATGATCAATCTGTTCTCTCTACAGATATCTGATAGGTTCCATACCAGTATTGTATTTGTTAATTTAAAACATTTTTAAGGCAGATATTGAAAGAAGAGAAAACATTTGCTTTACAATGTTGTAATTAAGTGTTAGTCTCATGAGTTTTATTGGATTGTCTGAATCCATAAACCATTCACTATTACTGTCAGTGCCGCTAATAACATTATGAACCTAAACCTTCTTATCCTGCTTTCCGTTTGTTAAAATGGTCCATAATTACTGTTGATTCTCTTAATAATAGCATAGCCTAACTGTTAAGCCAGAAGAAATTGACAATGGCAGTTTATTTAATCTATATGGAACAGGAGTGAATAAAGAAAAAAAGAACAGAAATGTAGAAGAATTCTCTCATTCTGTGTAATCTTTTCAGTGCCAACTCAAAATTAAGACCATGTAGTGAAATAAAACTGCACATTCCAGAATCAGATAAAGATCTATAGATTAAAAGAGTATGAGGGCAAGCAACAGTGCAATAAGCATTAAATATGACCTACAGGTGTCTCACAATATCTGTGAAAATAAAATAGCATAACCAGAGTTTTAATTCTGTCCTTGTGATCCATCCTACTGCTCATGGGTTTCTAGCTCTCTCCTGCCACAAACTTTGAACCAGTTGGAACAGGTAAAGGGGATCTTTCTAGATTATAAAAACAAAAAAATTTAAAAAAAGCAAGCAAACAAAAAAACCCCACCAAAACCCACAAAGAAACCACAAACCCTAAAAATGCTCTCTACTGTAACTTTCTCAGTCTGCCTGGAAGCTATTTATCTAGAAGCAATGCTCCATGCTTCAAGTCTTCCCCTTCAAAAACAAATGGTTAAATGTCTGTTTGTATGTGTGTGTGTTTCTTGAGCCTTTTGTTGTTTCCCATACTTTAATTCCTGTTTGTATAATACTCAATCTGTGTTATTCTTATGGCATTATAGGTATGTTTAGGATTAAACTATCAGTAAATCCATTGAACTGTTTACTCTCTAATAATCAGGAAAAAAACAGGGATTATGTGTGGGGTGTTTGTTTTTTTTCTTTTTGGAAGTGCTGCACTGTGCTAAGAATGATTTAACCAGATATTCAGAAATTATTTGAAAAAATATCTGGCCTCCCATTAGCAATGAAAAACACCACGAAATGTCAGAAACTAAATACATGTCTAGAGAAGGTGTCAGTAAAATAGAGAGCTAGGAATTCAATCCATGAAATTATTACTCATGTAGATATGCGTGGTTTTGTGTGAATCCAAAAAGGTACAAGATATGTACATAAAGAAATAGTAAGATGCTCTGAGGAATTTGTTGCTCTTAAAACATGCACACTGGGACCTATTCTTGCATAATACCATCAGTCGCAATTCTCAGCTTCAATGTCATAGCAAGGCCCTGTAGCACTAGAAATTTTGTCTTTTCAGCATCAGGTCATGACTAAAGTTATCATCTTGCAATGATGTAGCAAAGCTCATGTTGGAAGACATTGCTAATGTAGCATCCTGGGATTTTGCCCTGCAAGGACAACAGTGCTCAGTATAGAACAAAGGAAAAGAAGAGCTTTGTACAGATTTTTAGCGTAGGCTTAACAGTTGTATTTATTTTTTTGCACCAGGAAGTGATGGTTCTTTTTGGATCCCAACGAGAAAGCTACACTTTAATATTCCAGAAAAGGTGATAGAAAGTTATAAAGTATTACATCTCTGACGATGGAAACCTGGGATTATACAACATCACACAGACCTCTCCGGTCAGGGAAGGGCACGCTGCGCAAAATTCCCATTCATGGTGAGGTTTGCTGCTGTTGCGGTCTTTAGAGTTTTTTTAAGATTTTCTTCAGGAGGATGTTTTTACGAAAACGTGTTCCTTCATTTCAGGGTAAAGACAAGGACGTGCCAGTGGCATCATCAGTGATGCTAGTTGGGAATCAGCTACAGCGTCTGCCTTTACGATTGTCTAGCTGAGTTTGTCCTACACCAAAGGATGTGTGGCACAGCGCAAGCCTTGAGGCCAAGTAATATGTGCAGTACAGCACAGCACAGGCCTGCACCTACTCAGGCCAACTATTAGTGGAGCACTAAGTCTTCAATACACAATAGTCTCCCCGTCAGGACCACTACATTTATTAAGAATACTTGGGCAATATTTGGTGGCTATTTTACCTTTGTCTTACCTGACTTCCAGACAGGAGCTCCACTAGCAAGCTGGTAGCCCCAAGAGCATCACTGAAACTGTATCAAACCTCTAGCTTACATTCTGTGAAAGGTATTCTAGGCAAAGGACTTGAGACCAACTATTTTGTCTGAGACAGTGTGGTAGGGTATAAAAAGAACTTAATGGTTACACGTAATGAGAAGGGATAGTACTGGTAAGTTGTAAAAGCTGTCTTGCACGACTAATTATCAAAAACAACTCTGCTGCCTGCTACATGGTATGGTAACATGGTACGAAAATATCTGAAACTTGGCAAAGAACTTTTTGAAAAACCTGTTTTGCAAAATTTTCTTTTTGAAGCTTTTTAGAGAAAATGTGTGTAAAAATCAGAATAATGAAACGGTTCATTTCAAAGTGCTGCAAGAAGTAACTTTTAAGACTTTCAGTAGGATTAGCCTTCTTAAAAAATTTTATTTTTAAGATTGGCAGTGTTCTAACTCATTTTAATTTTGGTGATACCATTTCAATGGAAAATGAGTGTCTTTTTTTTTCTACCTCCAAGCCTAACATCCATCTGTGCTGTACACAAATGGATTTTCGCCTTTGAAAATTCAACTTGGCCCTTAAAATTATCCTTAAATTTAGTGATCTGTTTGTTACATGTTATTATTTACAGAAAAATGCAACAAAGCCTTTGCTGGAATAGGGATATATTGAACTTAAGATCTCAGTTGTGTAGTCCCCATTGTATGCTGGTGCCTGGAGTTATTCCTGCCCACATGCCGGATTTGGCATTTCCCTGCATTGAACTCCATGAGATTCCCCCCTGCCTAATTCTCCAACCAGTCAAGGTCCCTCTGAATGACAGTGCAATCCTCTCATGTGTCCGTCACTCCTCTCAGTTTTGTATGACCTGCAAACTTGCTGATTATACAGTCTGCCCCATCCTCTAGGTCATTAACTGAGACGTTAAAAGGTATGGGACTCTGTATTAGCCCCTGGAGTACACCACTAGTGACTGGCCTCCAGCTGGAGTCCAGCAGTTCAGCCACTTTTCAGTCCATTCATGGGTCATTTATCTAGCCTGTACTTTGTCAATTTTTCTGAGAGGATATTAAAAGAGACAATATTGAAAACCTTACTATAATGAGATAAACAATAACTACTGCTGTCCCCTTATCCACTAAGTCAGTCATATCAGGTTGATTAAGCACAATTTCGTCTTGGTAAATCCATGTTGCTGACTGCTGATCACAGTCTTGTCCTTCATGTGTTTGGAAAAGGCCTCCGTAAAGATTTGCTCCATCACATTCCCAAAGATCAACATGAGGGCTGATAAGGCTGTAATTCCCTATGTTCTCCTTCTTGCACTTCCTGAAGTTAGGTTTAATGTTTTTCTTCCAGACTGTGGGAACCTTTCCCAATAACCATGACCTGTGTGCAATTTGGTTTGAATTTGGGCTTTAAAATTCACGTGTGTGGGTCCTTACCTTACACTATCAAAACTTTTCAGCTTCCAGTGATGACTATGAGTGCTGCAAGTTGTGATACTTACCTTTTGAAGAATGTGAGCCTTCATGGTTTTTTCCTTTTCAAATTCTGTGTTTCCAGCTTCTGGGGTTTTTTTTGTCTCTGTTTTTCTGTTGAGTACAATAACACATTAAATTTCACTCATATTGGTTAGCGCCTCTCACTTCTTTTAGATACTACATTTTTCCTGCCTTTTGCCTGTGCACCAGCATCTCGCATTTGCAAAGCAATGATTTCTAATTCCAAACCACCATCTGCTAGACAGGATTTGTGTACCTAGGCAGCGATCCCGTAACCAACCGCGTGTAGCATGAAGTGGCAGAGACGTTCCAGCTCTGCACTACAGACATCTCCTAGAAAGAAAATACTTCCTTGTAGTAGCATGGCTTCTCCATTGTGATGCAACTCAGTCTGCTTTTAATTTATTTCACACAACCCTCAACAAGTGGCTTGATAGACAGTCTTATGCTCCTAGTTTCAACAAAGCTGATAACATCTCAGTGTGAAGTCTGCTTTCTGATATTCAGTGCCTATCTGCATATTAATGCCTCTGGTTTTAATATATTTTTATAATATTAATATTAATTAAATTTAACCCTCTATTTTTAATATGTTAGAAAGTAAGGAAAATATTAGGAGTTGTAGATTCAATGTTAGTTGTGTGTGTGTGGATAGTTACACATTGTAAATATTTAGATACAAGAATTGAATATATAGAATCATAGAATCATAGAATCTTCATGGTTGGAAAGGACCTTTGAGATCATTGAGTCCAACCGAATATGCTTCCCAGGGCTTTGGAAAGAGCTCTGGCTGCAGAGGTGGCCAACAGCATACTGGGCAGTATTCACAGGCAGAGAACCAGTACCTCAAGGGAAGAGATTATGGCTGTCTGCTTGGCACTTGTGACACCTCACCTAGGTACTGCAACCAGTTGCCCTCCCAGCCACGCATTGCAGGAAGGGCATCAATTAACTAGAATGAGTCCAGCAAAAGCCATTGTTGTTGCAGATGACTGGAGCACATATTCTTTGAGGAAAGGTTGAGGGACCAGGCCTGGAGAAGAGTTCAGGGAAACCTAACAGCAGCCTGCAAGGACCTACAAGAAGATCCATCAAGAAGATGGATCCTGGCTCTTCACAACAGTAAATGGTGGGAGGACAAGAGACAACGAATGTGACTTGAAACAAGAGGAAAGCTTCACACTGGGTAGAAGAAAAACTTTTTTCCCCTTGAGAACAGTGAAGCAAAGGAGCAGGTGGCCGAGGGTGTTGTGCAGTCCCCATCCTTGAAGGTTTTTACGGCACAACTGGAAAAAGCCCTGAGCAACATGACCTCATTGCTGAACCTGCTTTGAACTAAAGAACTCCTGAGGTCTCTTCCAACATGAATTGTCCTATGATCCTTTATAGTTTCCCAGTTATAAAAGTGTAGGGCTATACATGATCTTCATCTTTTGAGTGCTGTGTTCTTGAACCCTCTGCACCTTCTTCCTTCCAATGCAATTGGAAATATTGCAAAACTACGTTTCATTAGAAATTTCATATTTTTTGGTTTTCTTCTGTTTTCCTTCATCTGAAAATTAGATTAAATTTTCATTCTAAAAGAAAAGAAACACTGTGGAAATGGAAAATGGAAAAGTTCTGTTCCCATTAAAAGAAAAAATAACCTGAAAGGTAACTTTAATAATATCCAAAGATATCATAATAAATTATCAGTTTTGTTTATAGTTTTGGAAATGAAAAGCAGTCACCTATAGCAAAGCTTCACTTCATTTATTCTATTAAAATTAATGTGTTATTACATATAAGTATATTGCATTTTTTATTTTTATTACTCTCTTTGCTTTAATTGGTGTCATTGCTGAATAACTATGTTTCTAAACAAATTTTGAACAATTTCAATTTCTTGTGGATCAGCTATAGTTCTATAAACTGGTATTAGTACAGTACTTTGATTCAAACAAATATCTTAGTTTAAATTCATTTAGAAAATAATAGTACTCTTAAAAGGAAAGTTAGTGGTTTTTTATCATAAATTATCTTAAATGTCCAGAAGAATGCATTATGAATATAATACATACGAACATAAATAATTCAATGGTTGAAACTAAGGCAAGAAAAATACTGATTTGCCTGTGTAGTATTTATTTTAAGTAAGGTAATTTTTTACATAGACTTTGAAGAGCATTTTCTTTCTTTCATTCTGAGAATAACCATGAGACACACACTATAATCATTTGGAGCAATAATGTCTTTAAATAAACGATCCAGTCACTCTGATAACATGGGGCTACAGTGGAATGGCATGATAAGGAAATTAGTGAAGTAAAACTCAAAGCTCCAAAGCTAGGTGCAGTACTCCAGGTGGGGTTTCAGAAGAGCAGAGCAGAGGAGCAAAATCACCTCCCTCAATCTGCTGGCCACACTTTGACGCAGCCCAGGATAAGGTTGGCTTTCTGGGCTGCAAGCATACATTGCCAGCTCATATTTAGTTTTTCATCCACTGATACCCCCAAGTCTTCTCTTCAGGGCTCTTCTCAATTCACTCACCACCCAGCCTGTATTTATTTACAAAGTCTTTAAGCAAGTGGATTTTACACATTCACACTCTCGCTCATGCACTCGGGCTAGGATTGCTTATGTGCAATATGAAAAGCATGCCATCAAGTCCTCATCAGTTCTTGGCTGGAGGTGACAAAAAAGTTTCTGGACAATTCTTTTGCAACCCTAAGGAGTGACCAGATGTTATGTCTGACAATCTTTCTGATTTCTGATTTCACAAATCTTTGGCTAAGTTTATGCCTACTGTATGTTTTTCCTCAGTTGTAAGTACACTGTTAAAATACATTTTCATGGTCTATTCTGGTGTTGAGCATACATAAAAAAAAAAAGAATGGTGTGTACCGTATATGGCAACCTAGTTACCATCTTCCTTGTGTGAGGGTAGCGGTCTTCAGCTGGGAAATCATCTGTGCTGTGACCTTTTCAGAGTGCGGGACTTTTCATCTTGACATAAGCAACATCTTCCTCAGTGCTACCAGTAAGAACACTGCCTGGGGTAGGGTGCCCTTTCCTTCCCAATTCAGGTCACATTTTTAAACCTTTTTCTACTGTTCCTTCTGATACTTACGTATTTCATTAATTTCATTAATTCTGCATCCATGCCAACCTTACTGTTTCTGTTATAAAATTGTGCAACATAAATAAGTATTTACATTATCTGAGGACTTGCTGCCATAAAACTTCAGAAGAAACTAGAAGTCTATGTCTGCAATTGGAATCATTGGTATTTGATGGTATCTATTAGCCCATCCTAAGGGCTCATCAAAATCTACTTTTGAATGACAATATACAGGAAGAACATTATTAAGAGTGGGTAGATCCCCTCAGATTGAGGCTTCAGTTAGAAATTCCCTGAGTCTTCTCAGTGCTTACAGGTGCTTTGTGCCAATGAAGTAGATTACCAATGCTCTAAGGGAAGGGGGACCATGAGAAAAACATTGACCTGTTGAGAAAGACATGGACCTGTTCCAGCGGGTCCAGAGGAGGGCCACAAAAATGGAGAAGAGCAGGCTCCAGGGACACTTTATTGTATACTTTCAACACTTAAAGGGGACTTATAAGAAAGATGGGGCAGACTTTTAAATAGGGTCTGTAGTGATAGGACAAGGGTTAATGGTTTTACTTTAATTTCACAGTTTAAAGTAACAAAATCCAGGGTTTGGATAATATTGTATAATGTATGCATTTTGATTATTCATTCTGATTCTCTTATTAGTGTCTTATATGCATTTCCACTGATAAAATCATTATTATACTCTTTAGCACCTGGAAAATATACTCCTACCCTTTAATTTGGCAAAACATGCTCACCTAAGTTTCCATCATTTGCATTGCATTTCATTTGGCTGTTCACAGGAGGCCAGCTATATCAAGCAATGAAGCATCTTTACAGTAAGGTTAATTTTTACTTGCTTTTACATATGTATATAAATATGAATATGTTATAGATCTTAGCAGTTCAACACAGTTTAGCAATGACAGCAGTAGTTAGTTTACAGATTCGCAAAACAATGTAATCTCTGCAGTGCAATGTGATGTAACATTACATATGTATTCATAGGATTAATTACATGTACTGCAACAGAGATCAGTGGTGCTGTGCTGATCCCCTAGTTGACAGCTAAAGTTAACCATTCAAATAATCCCAAAAAATAAGAGTCATAATTATTGACAGTGTGCTGAGAAAGGTGTGGGATGGGCTGGTATGTTGGTTTGGGCTATATTTTTCAGGGTGTCTTCTCATGGTGACTGCTACATGGTGGCTGCTAAGTACTTTCTCACTGTCAACACACCATCTGATCAGATTATCTTCATAGTGACATTATATAGCAGTTGAAACGTGAAGAGAGGAAGAAAATTATCAAAAGAAGATAAAGGTTTAGGCTCTGTTTTCAATGATGTTTCTAGACATAGCTCTTTCACTGAATTAAGACAAATTAACCAATATATTTGGAGAACCTCTTGGAAATGGTATATGTTAAAACTCTTTCACTATTACCCCAAACCAACATACCAACTGCTCAGAAAACATATTCAGGCGGCAACTTATGTGGCAACTTTAATATTCAAGCCTGAATATGATTAGGTTGCAGAGAAATCTAAGAAAGAAAATGAAACGGGTTGTTTTAACAGGTTTTTGAAGCACTGCAGCCAAAATTATTCTTTACATTCTAGATTTAATAGAGTGTAATACAATAGACAACAAAATCAAAATCCATGGTTGATAAATTGCTCATGGTGTCTGAGCTGATCCATAGACAACCTATAATACACATTTACTTAAGATTTTACATCAAATGAAACATAGGAGAACTCTTTTTTGACTTTGTATTTTGAGAAAAAAGATACTTTCTTCAGTAAACCATGGTTGTGCAGACCTTGAGAAACTTTTCAAAAATGTGTTCATGTGGTCAAACACATTGATATGGTTATTTACTGCTGCATCCAGCTAACAAAAAATTAGCATTTGAGCACTGCTGTCAGAATCCTGCTACTACTAATGGTGTTCCTCGGCAGAGCAGGAAACTGATGTGCTGTTGGTTGCCACATAGATTCTCGGTGCTGACCACGTTTCTGGCTTTGACGTAAAAAACATTCTAGAATTCGGGGCTGCTCGAAATTGGACATGTTCGGCTGAGATCATAAGAAATTATTTAAGACCTTGTTTAAAAGCATTGCAGTATGGAGAAAAGCCCTTGTAAGCAAGCAGGCATGGCTCCTGCAGCAAGTAATTAAGCAGGGAGCTAGGATGGTTTTAGTTAAGACTCAGGACTGCTGTAAAGACTTTGGGCAGACGGTCAATGGATATAACTTGGCAGGAAGTGACTTGGCAAGGAGTTAGGAATTATAGCACTGAACGTCAAACCTGGTACTGCAGGACCAAATTTTCAGGGAACGTAGCTTCAAGGGAAACTTGAGAAATAATAGAGTGAGTTTCTGAAAAGCAGATTACCTGACAGCAAAATGATTAATCTATACTGATCAGGGGAAAAATCAGTAGTAAATTGAGAGGCACTAGGCTTGCAATTACCATGTCAGATACAAATGAGATGAAGAACTGAGGACACTTGCTTGGAATTTCATTTTGCTATAAATGACCAGAGGGTTTCAGTCAGGTGCCCTTAGTGCAAGGACTTGTTGAGTTGAGGAAGAGATTGGTAGACTTATGATAGAGTCTGTGTGACATCATAGAATCATAGAATGTGTTGGGTTGGAAGGGACTTTTATCGATCAGGTTGCTCAGAGCCTCATCAAGCCTGGCCTTGAACGTCTCCAGGGATGGGGCCTCCACCACTTCTCTGGGCAACCTGTTCCAGTGTCTCACCACCCTCAGTGTAAAGAATTTCATCCTAATGTCTAATCTAAACCTACCCTGCTCTAGTTTATAAACATTGCCCCTCGTCCTATTGCTACGTACCCTTGCAAACACCCCCTCCACAGCTTTCTTGTAGGCCCCCTTCAGGTACTAGAAGGCTGATATAAGGTCTCCCTGGAGCCTTCTCTTCTCCAGGCTGAACAACCCCAGCTCTCTCAGCCTGTCTTCATAGCGAGGTGCTCCTGCCCTCTCAGCATCCTCGTGGCCCTCCTCCAGACCCGCTCTAACAGGTCCATGTCCTTATTGTGCTGAGGGTTCCAGAGCTGGACACAGTACTCCAGGTGGGGTCTCATGAAAGCAGAGTAGAGGGGGAGAATTACCTCTCTCAATCTGCTGGCCATGCTTCTTTTGATGCAGCCCTGGCATTCTGGGCTGCGAGCGCACATTGTTGGCTCATGTCCAGCGTTTCATCCATGAGTACCGCCAAGTCCTTTTCCGCAGGGCTGCTCTCTATCACATCATCCCCCAGTCTGTATTGATAATGAGGATTGTCCTGACACAAGTGCAGGACCTTGCCCTTGGCCTTGTTGAACTTCATGAGGTTTATTCGGGCCCACCTCTCTAGCTCATCCAAGTCCCTGTGGATGACATCCCGTCCCTCTGACATGTCAGCCGCACCACTCAGCTTTGTGTCATTGGCAAACTTGCTGAGGGTGCACTTTATCCCACTGTCTAAATCATTGATGAAAATATTTAACAGCACCGGTCCCGGTACGGATCCCTGAGGGACACCACTTGTGTGTGTCCAGATGGAGACCCTCTCCATCTGGACATTGAGCCATTGACCACTACCCTCTGGATGCGACCATTCAGCCAGTTCCTTATCCACCAAGCAGTCCACCCATCAAATCCATATCTCTCCAACTTACAGAGAAGGATGTTGTGGGGCACCATGTCAAAAGCCTTGCAGAAGTCCAGATAGATGGTATCTGTTGCTCTTCCCTTGTCCACTGTTGAAGTCCACTTGTCCTAGAAAGCCACTAGGCTGCACAGGCAGGACTTGCCCCTGGTGAAGCCATGCTGGCTGTCTCAAACACATGCCAGATCCCATCTTATCCTCTACCAGCATCAATACTCTTTGAACACACATGCAGTCTTGCATACACCTTACTTTTGTCTCTTCTCCTCAGATTATTCAGTCTTTCTCCCTTGTAAAAAAATTGGCCTGCTCTTTTAAAGAGCAGATGAACAAACTAACATAATTCTATCCCTCTGCATCAGTAATTGGAACTGCGGTTCTGACTGGACCTTTTTGGAACAATCTACTCACAATTCTAATAACAATAAACCAAAGAATTATTTTTTTTCTCATAGTTTATTTTTTTTTGGGGGGGGGGGGCGGGGGGTTGTATGCTTATACATATAATGTAAGCAGCAGTAAGAGGATTTTAACCTAACATTGTGATAAGCTAAATGGCAGTATTATCAAATTTGAAATGCGATTAAATCTTGAAATCTCTTTTTAAAATATCAACCAGGATGTTATGGATGCGTGCTGAGTTACAAATAAATAGCACATAAATCTACCCTGAGCTGATTAATATTGTTCTCTGTAATACAGCTACCACATAACTCTGCTAAGATTTAGAATTTGCAGCCGTTCATCAACTATTTTCCTGAAGCTTCTTTTTTCTCCATGGGCATAATTCATTATTAACATAATCTAAAGAAAACATAGAGGCTTCATTTGCCCACCCAGATAAACATGATTTGAAATCTGTCTTATCTAAAATATTTGTGTTACAAACACAAGAAAAAGAGTGTAAATACAACAATTCAATTAAAATTTTTCAAATAATTTATACCTCAGGTACCACTAAATCCTACCACTGAGGAACTCCTAAACTAGCTACCTTTAAAATAAAGTTAAATTTTATTTGTTTATTTGCAAAGCCTAAAACCATGAAGCTTTTATTTTCTATCTTCTTTGTCATTTAGAATAGTTTCAAAGCTTCCTTGAAATAGATAAGCTGCACTTAACAAATACAACTTTTAACGTTTTAAACAATTTAGTTTTTCATAACCTTTAAATACAGTAGTTCTTCATCCAGATTATTACTGTGATCTGGAACTAACCTTGTGATTACCTTAGTTTCTACACTACAGATTGTGATCATGCAGTCATCAACACGATCTTCCAGAACTGAATTGCTAGTCTGGAATGATTTAAAGACATTATGTTAACATTTCTTGATAAATAAGTCCCTGCCAACTAAGTAATCCGTGTATATCTTATGGCTGCCCTCACTGATGTAAAATGCATGATCATGCTCTTATTTCATTAAGTTTCAGCACAATTTCATAACCTCCCAAGGAGGACAAGCTAATATGGCATACATGGAATACAAGTACCAAGAGTACAGTATCACAGGTGACATCCACTGCTTTGTGGAGCCCCTTTGATTGAGATATGCCCAAGTGAATAGCTGAAATTGGTCGCTGCTCAAAAAACACTTCATTGGCTTCATCATACAAAAGTGTAATGCAAATTATTTCCCAATTTAGACAAATTCCAAAATATCTTTACTTTGGTTTTAAATGAGAACTTTTAAAAAATTGAATATGATTTTTCAGCAATACTGAATTAAACATTTTCAAGGGTTTACTTTTAGAATAGCTAGAATATTATTGATTTGATATTAGACTTGTAATAGCAAGAGAAGAGATTAAAATTAAAAGCTAGAATATGAACAGGGTAAGGTTAATAATAAAGCATATTTTTTGAGTAACATAGTTTCATCCATATACTTTTTTTTTCCAGGTTTGTTATAATTTTTATATTTGTTATTTCTTATATTTTGTTGTACCATACTTTATACCATCAAGGCCTGTGTTTCTGGGAGGGAACACAGCCAGAACAGCTGATCCCAACTGACCAAAGGGATATCCCATACCATGTGGCATCATGCACAGCAATAGAAGTTTGGGAAAGAAGGATGAAGAGGGGGTACATTTGGAGTTATGGCATTTGTCTTCCTGCGTAACCATTATGTGTGATGGAGCCTTGCTTTCCTGGAAATGGCTAACCACCTGCCTGCTGATGGGAAGGAGTAAATGAATTCCTTATTTTATTTCATTTGCACGTGCAGCTTTAGCTTTACCTATTAAACTGTCTTTATCTCAACCCCTGAGTTTTCTTGCTTTTGCCCTTCCAATTCTCTTCCCCATCCTACTGGAGGGCAATGAGAAAAATCCTGTGTGGGTTCAGCTGGTTGCAAGGGCTAAACCACAATGGCCCAATTCAATTCCAGAGAATAAAAAATGAGTGGTACTTCACATTCTTACAAATGAATTGGCAGAGCTATTTGCACCACGGTTGCAGTTATTCCTGATTCTTGTACAGTTGGCTATCTTTCACTTGTTATCAAATAATTTATTTTTTTAAATGTTCTAAATATTTGTGTGGTGTTTTGTGTAGTTTAATATTTATGCATGAATATTAGGAAATAATAAATTATCAGGCTCCTAAAATGTTTAAAGAAATTTTACAGAAATGTGAACTGTAAGAGTAAAGTATTGCTGTAGACATTTGCAAATATGGGTGTATCTACAACTGTGGGCACAAGCCCCAGTAGCTTGGAATGTGGCTAAAAATTACTTGTTCTATTTTCCCACTATTTAATTATTTCAGAAGTAGTTCCAAATAGCTTTCTGAAAATTCTTTAATTCTGCCAGGATCACCTCTTTAAAAAAAAAAGCTATAGTAGTTTCTGAAAGCATTTGAAACGCTGCTACAGCTGCGGCAATTTCAAATAAGAATTAAAAAAGAATAGAGTCTGACCTCATTAACTACCCCATGGCCATCTGCAAATCTAGAACCTGGGAAAAAAAGTAGCAGTGATTTAAAATGTGTATAAGATTGCTCTAACAACTCAAGCTTAAACCAACCTCCATATTCTCATGAGTTGGTCTTCTTTGGGATTTATTCTAATTGCTTTTTATCAATACATTTTTCTTTCATTTCATTATTCCTGTTATAATTCACAAAGGATATCCCCCTCATTAATGAGAATTAGCACGGCATTATTAAGATCAAATGCCCGTTTTCTTTTTTGCCCTTTTGCTCAAGGGCAACTACTACAGATCTTTCTGATATCCTGGTAGGAGTAAAAGTAATTTATTTCATGGTAAATTATTCTTCAGTGCCAGAATTCCAATGTCATATGGGGCACTCAGTGACAATCCTGTTCACAATATTACCAAGAGCATTTAACAACTCTCTTTTACTGAAGGATTTCTCTCCTGAAGGTTGAAATGTTTCATTGCTGGAAGCAGAACCACAGCTGGTATATGAGATGAGCAAGATAACCCCGCTCTCTGTCCTAAAGGCAATTAAATACAGCCCTGAAGGGCACATCTAACTGAAAGTGGATTTTTATTTTGTATGTACAATTTCTGTCTAAAACAACAGGTGTTAATTCTACATTACCAAGAACAATATTTGGAAAGTAGCTTAGTGTGTTAAGTCTTAGTGTGTAAAATAAGATTCTGCTGTTTTGGTTTTTTCACCCTGCTTTCATTTTTTTACTGCTTTCATTTCCTCACACTATAAAAAATTATTTAGGTCTATAACATAGAAATAGTTATTAGTTTAGACATAAATTCAAATAAAGGAAATTATTTGGATTCACAAAACCAAAGATCTTTGTTCTTAGAAATTGTTTTAGTTGATATTAAATAGTGATTTGACACTGCTCAATCCAACATGTTTTGTCTTAACAGCTTCCCAAGAAGTTTAACTATGGAGCTTCTGTTGTTTGGATTTTGTTTGTTGGGTTTTTTATATTTTTAGTCCACCTAGTATTTTCTCAGCTGTTACCTGGTACCAACCCACAGTAGCCTTCCAAGGGGCTGAATTCACCTGGCTTTCTGCTATGTGTATGAACATATGCAATCTGTATCCTAGTCCAGTAGACTTCTTTCAGCCCAACTTAAATGTCACTCTTGCAAACAGTTTGGGACCTTCACTTTTTCTTCACACTGATCTTCCCAACATCACATTAATTAAGAACACAACATACTCTGCAGATCTCTTTTATATGCTTTCATTTTCCTATCATCAAATTTAAGGAGAGCGTTAAATAGTATTTATTGTTCAGTCTGACATCACGTCACACACAGTCATCTGTTTTTGAATTTGCAGGTATACCTTTCTCCTCTGTGGCTAATTCAACTCCATCTGCCATTAAGTTGTCATTGTCTTGCATGTTGCTATTTCAATTAAAAAGGACTTGCTAATACAACTTCATTTTTAATATGCACAGCAAATTTCCATTAAGTATAACCGGCCTTACTGATGAGGGCTCAGGTATGCAGAACTGAACTGGCCAAAGGAGTAAGTCAAAAACGAGAACATTGAAATTTGTGCTGAGGCTTTTGACATGCCCACACAACTGGCTTCCTAAACGACCTTCTTATCTGAAAGTTAGAATTCTTTGGAAACGGTGAAATGATGAGTTGTCCTCTAAAAGGAGTTAGGTCCATCATACAATGCCTTAATATGGTGGTAGTCTTATGATTTTCAAGGTGTACTTAAAGGACTAAAGTGCTCTTTTTTTGGTGGAATTTTAGTGTGTAAATTTGATGCCTAATTCCTTGAGGCAGCCTTACGATTAAAGGATTTCAAATAATTTTCATACTGTTTAAATGGTGTACTTATTTGTGATGGTGAAACTGCACATACGAAGTCTTACGCTAACTTTTACCTTTTAATATAAAAGGCACACACAGGAGTAAAAGGAAGTGATATGGAGAAATCATCGGTAGGTTCTGAAAGAGTCTGTTGGTTTCTCTAATTGCATCTTATCTCCCACTGCATCACACTTAGTTAAAACAGCAAGGAAGAGATCAAAAAGGTAATACAGATGACATACTGCTCCCTCAGAGTTTCAGGAATTTTTCAGTCCAATTAAAGCTAGGGTGTCTGGAAAAAGGTGAGGAGGAGAAGTAAACAGAACTGTCATGACAAAAGGCAATTTTACTAGATAGTAATAAAGTGTTTTGGATTGTTCTGAAAAATAGAGAAAGAAGGCCTTGCAGTGTACCAAGCATGAGTGTATTAGCTTTTCAAATAATACAGCCATCCTGGTCTTCTATCTTGTTTCCAAGTGGAATGAAAAATTACTAGCAGCCAAAAACTGAATTTTATTCAAGTTATTTATTGTCCTTTCATATCACTGATTCCCAGGATTTTTTTTTGTTGTTGTATACCAGGAAGCCTGTTTATTAATTAACTATATTTCAAAGACACACTGCTTTCCAAGAGATGACTGAGAAGTCTGGGCAATCCTACTTAATTCCTGCTGCTCTTCTGCAAACTCTCATCTAATGTCATCAAACACTCTCCCTTCTCCAGCAAAAGGAGTGTCCCTTGAGGCTGTCCATTTTCTCCATTCCTAAAAATATTTCCTCCTGTCTCAAACTAAGAATTCTGGTGGGAAGGACAAAGGCCCTTGTCACCTGCAACAGACTTGTGGTGTCCAGGGGTCATGCTCCGAAAATTGTTACTTTAGAACATTGAATGTTTGGGAGGAAACTCAAGTGATGTTCATGCTCCAATCAGGTAGAACACAAATACGAGGTTACAATATCCAACAATGTTTCTGAATGTATTTTAGGGTAATAGACAGTAACAATCAGTAAATCCCACCTTATTCCCACTGTTGAATTAGGTTTTTATTTGCATCCTTTGTCCCTGTAAAGTCTAATAGATTGAGCTGTCTAATAGATAACACATTGTCCTAACCTGTAACTTGGAATCACCAGATCTGTTGCTTTTAGGGTTGCATCTGCCCTTTAATCTTTATGTCCAAGTATTTGAACTTGGTTTGGTTTGGTGTGGTTTAGTATTGAAAGGAAGGAAAAATTACCACCTAGAATAAAATGATTGTCAATGTAACCTATCTGCTAGAATTCACTATCATTTCATACCAAAAATTTTATTTCTTATAAATGAAATATGTTTAGTACTGTGGTATTTCTTGTTTAAAAATGGACAATATTGATTTCTCTGGCTGTTACTTGTAAGATAAAATGCAGATATCTCTATCATGATAAACTACAAAATGTAGTGTATTATGTGGTGCAATGTCCAGGGTAATGTCAACTTTGAAATTTTGAAGTTTAATGGGTTTTTTTTAGCAAATTATCTGTATCCTCCAAGGCAAAAAAAGCCCCTTCTATACTTCATTGTACAAAGGACTTTGGAAATCACGCTTCTTATCACACAGTGTTTTTAAAGGATCTGTAAAAAGTAAAACAATTGTTTAGTAAGATTATCCAGGATGTCTTCTGATCTAATAAACAGAGTGTATCAAATTAAGATAGCAGGCAACAGGTTCAAACCAAACTAGAGATTGCTTTTCCTAAAATGGGATGTTTAAACAACAGAATTGTGTCAATGGGATATTGCAGATACTAAAATCAGCTGGACAGATGATATAAGGAAGAGGAATACATCAAGCATTATTAAGTATAAAAACATCAGCTTTGACTGATCAATCATGACTCTTAAATTCTTATTCCACTTTCAAACAATTACTCCCATTAATACACATTAATGTTTTTGGAGACTATTGTTTCTGTCTCAGACACTTCGTTGTGAGAAGGGATGATTTTAAATACCTGTCTTCCTGCCATCAGAGAGTGCCATGGGAGCTTTATGTTACCTTCCATCTCATACCGTTTCGATGTGCCTCAGAACAACTAAGAAACTGCAATTGCAAGGACTTCGAAAGTCCTCATAAAACTGTGAGACAAGCCTTTGAAGATATTCTTAAACTGATTAAGAATTACAATACAATAGCCTAGAGTGGCGTATGCTTATAACTACTTCAATCATGTACTAGATGCACCTAGATCATTATGACATCATACTTAGGTTATTAAGTTCCTCTCTATTAAGTCCTATTCAGGCTTTTTAGCAGAACCATGGAACAAGAGGCACACAGAAACTTCTTTTGGCTTTGTCAGCTGGAAAGGAATGAGAAATCTGCATCATTTTCAGTATTTCCAATAAGAAGATGCAATTTCAGTTCTCAAGATATCTTAGCAAGCATCTGTCAGGGTTTGAGAATACCAGTTGTCACAGAGCAGTGAGGCATATGGTTCATAAGACAGTGTGTTGATGTGCTGTGAAGAGCATCCTCTTGGGCACAGGAAGTAATGTTTCCCACCCTCACTCAGTGCTGCTGTTAATTGCAGTCATGGCTAGGAAGGAAGGGCATTGGCAGATACCTCTCCTTCGGTGCTTTATCTGACACTCACTGTGGTACCTTGGGACAATGTGGAAATGGCGAAACGTGGAATAATCCTATAATTAAATTGGATGTAGTAGATGATGTTCATATTGGTGATAAAACTATAGAAATTTCATTTAATAAAGATTTCATTATAATGTGAACAAAGTTTATGAGCTTTAGACATCAGTATAAAAGGCATGAGAAAACAGACCGTGAAAAGAGAAAAGGACACAAGCAAAGGAAATTTTCAGAAAAAGTCAAACTTTTTGGTTACACTGTCACTTTATCTGTTTCCATAGCTAACATATTCTAAATCTCTGACCCAAGCATGCTGGTTTTTTAGAGCTGTAAGCATTATATACTCTGTGTGTTAAACTTTGTGTATCAGTATTCTCTGCTGTACTGACATAAGGCTAGTTGCAATAGAACCTGACTGTTAGACCCACACAGCCTGGCATTTTTCCCCTTAAGGCACCTCAGCCCAGTTACCAGAAATTTATAAAACAATGAAAAGAAAAAAAAAGAAATCTGTCAAACTAAATAAAGCATTCTCAACATGAGGAAAAACTTCTTTACTCTGAGGGTGGCAGAGCACTGGAACAGGCTGCCCAGAGAGGTTGTGGGGTCCCCTCTGGAGAT
Source organism: Larus michahellis (assembly GCF_964199755.1). Classification (NCBI taxonomy): domain Eukaryota; kingdom Metazoa; phylum Chordata; class Aves; order Charadriiformes; family Laridae; genus Larus; species Larus michahellis. The sequence continues at coordinate 90,086,509 of NC_133897.1, forward strand.
ATTCAAAACCCTCCTGGACGCTTTCCTGTGCAACCTGCTCTAGGTGACCCTGCTCTGGTAGGGGAGTTGGACTAGATGATCTCCAAAGGCCCCTTCCAACCCCTACCTTTCTGTGATTCAGTAACTGAGAAAAGTTTTGGTTTTGCACCCATAAGGTTTGTCTAGGTGTGTCACAAACTGATAAGATAGTATCCACTCCAATGTTGTTAAGAGGGCTTCTTGATTCTCTTATCTAGGGATACTAGTTTATAGCTTTTAAAGGCATCCTGAGCATAAGAATGTCCAGTATTCAAATTAAATATATTTACAGCAATGGGTGATTTTATAAAAAAAAACCAAACATAAATATGAAAACCCACTCCTTAAAACAAAGCATAGACTCTTTACTGCTTGACCCCCAGAGAAAGTGTGTGAATTAACAATATTTGTTATGTTACTGTTTTTTTACTGCTGACTAAACATGATAGTGGCACATCTATTTCTATCTGAAAATAAGAAAGGAAAAACAAATATCCCTTGAGTTTCTTCTTTAAAGAAATCATTGCTAATAATTATCTCTATAAATGCTTTATAATTTAATGTAATTTCAAACAACTTGGATTATTCACCCACACCAGAATTTATAATACCAGGTGGTTTATCTCTAACTTATCAGCACAAAAATAGGTCTTTTACATGTCCTACTGGGTAAGCAAATCAGAAAATGAAACTGATCTTGTTTAAAATACATATGTATTAGATCTTAATTCCTGTATCTGCCTGAGATTACCAGATCTATAAAAACAAGATCTGACCTGTTCGGTAAAGCATTCTGCCTTAGGAGAGGAAAAGACAACAGACAAGGTTGTACTCAGCAATGAAAAAAAATATAAACTTTAACAAATATAGAAAATGGCAAACCACCAAGAATTTGTCGCTCCACAGATAGTTCTGTTCTTCACTTACCTAGTCTGGAGCAATTCTTCCATATCAAGTGTTCAGCTGCCTATTTGCATTTCTGCTCCTCTGCTTTCTTTGTACTATTTTAGCATAGTTGGATTTCAACTATCTGACTAATTTTGTATTGGTAGAGAAGGATTTAGCTAACTGTGGACACTCCTTTCCTGGTGGGCTTAGAATCGTAGAATCATAGAATCATCTAGGTCGGAAAAGACCTTTAAGATCATCGAGTCCAACCATCAACATAACACTGACAAAAGCCATCACTAAATCATGTCCCTAAGCACATTGTCTACCCTTTGTTTAAATACCTCCAGGGATGGTGATTTTGCCACTTCCCTGAGCAGCCTGTTCCAATGTTTGATAACCCTTGCGGTGAAGAAATTTTTCTTAATATCCATCCTAAACTTCCCTGGTGCAACTTGAGGCCATTTCCTCTTGTCCTATCGGCTGTTACTTTGGAGAAGAGACAAACCCCTATCTCGCTACAACCTCCTCTCAGGTAGTTGTAGAGAGTGATAAGGTCTCCCTTCAGCCTCCTTTTCTCCAGACTAAACAACCCCAGTTCCCTCGGCCGCTCCTCTTAAGACTTGTGCTCTAGACCCCTCTCCAGCTTCATTGCCCTTCTTCTCCAGTACCTCAATATCTTTCTTGTAGTGAGGGGCCCAAAACTGAACACAGTATTCGAGGTGTGGCCTCACCAGTGCTGAGTAGAGGTGCGCAACCACTTCCCTAAACCTACTCACCACACTGTTCCTGATACAGGCCAGGATGCTATTTGCCTTTTTGGCCACCTGGGCACACTGCTGGCTCGCATTCAGCCATCTGTCAATCAACATCCCAAGGTCCTTTTCTGCCCGGCAGCTTTCTAGACACTCTTCCCCAAGCCTGTAGCACTGCATGGGGCTGTTGTGACCCAAGTGAAGGACCCAGCACTTGGTCTTGTTGAATGTCAGACCATGGGCCTCAGTCCATTGATCCAGCCTGTCCAGATCCCTCTGTAGAGTCTTCATACCCTCAAGCAGATGGACACTTCCTCCTAACTTGCTGTCATCTGCAAACTTACTGAGGGTGCACTCGATCCCCTCGTAACCCCTTCTGCATGGTGTCTGCAGGAGAAGGAAGGAATGACTAGCAGAGGTCTCTCAAACTCCTTCAACAGATGCTTGCTCTAGGGATTCAATTCCTCATCCTTTGGCTTGTGTTATTAGCTTCCAGTTTCCTGATGGTCAGTCTCCTGACTGTAGCTATATATTGCTTGTTCTCTAGTCATGGACTAATTTCTTTTTCCTTTTGCAGCTTGACAGAGCTTTTCCTTAGTTTATCTTGTGCTGTAATCTCTTCTGTGGTTTTGGATCTTTGGTTCTGGTTGCTGTCTGATGTCTTATAATGGGTTCTGTCAAAGTTCCATAGCTATCTGAGTCATTAATTCAATATAAGTAATAAATTAATCAAAGAATTCTGCCTGCATATGTAGTCTCTATTAAACATGTATTTTATAATAGCCTCATATTCTGTTGAGGTGTTATAATCTTTAACATTACTTGATACAACTTCATAAATAACTCTCTCATCTAACAAATCTGTTAGCATTTTTAGTTTCATGTAATTTTCTGAATGCTGCTGTATGCTGAAATTCTCTTTCTTGAAGAGTCCCTTTGCTCATATATAGGTGTCAGAGCCTTGCTTGAATGCTTTCAGGACTCTGCAAGAAAGCCTGTTGCTCCAGCTCCTTGGGAATTCCATTTCCTTCCCCTGTTTCTCCGGGGTAAAATAAGAATAACATTTTCCTTTCTGTGACTATGTTCTCTTGGAATACAAGTGAGTGGTATTGGGTTCTTGAAGAAAGAGCTTAACTGGATTCACAGTAAAAGCAAATCTTAGAGTTCCTGCAAAATCTAAAATTTCATTGCAGACAGACTGCTCTTAGGGGTTCAAGGGGTTTGTCTTCAGCAATTTTACATGCACTGTAAGGGAATATAGGTAATCTCCCCATTATTTTAGTAACATGCAATTTGTGGCCATCAGCGTCTTCTTAAGTCTTGGCCTTCACAGTCAGTGGGAAGCTGGTTGAAAAATAGTTGCCTAGTTTCTTTATGCATAAATACCATGTCAAAAAGGGATGTTTGCACACTGAGGCAAGCCTTTTATTTCCGCTAGGTGTAACTTGATTCTGCATCACACCTTCCAGTCTTCCGGCACTCTGAAGACTGATGGACATTTGAAGGTGTACAGGATGACTGTGACAGCACACAGTCTACCTAGTGGAGAGTGGTTAAGACACAACTTGATTTTTCCCATGTTAAAAAGATTAACACAATATAGTGCATAAATACTGCACTGAAGAACACATTAATAATCTCATTGTATAAATCATAGAAAACAATGTAATTTTCATTTTGTATATTTAATTTGCAGGAGCATAGTTAAATAGTTTCTGTGTTTTCCACAGAGAAGTTTGAAGCTCAGTAGTCTTTGGAAATGAATGTGAACCCTTTCAGCATATTATCTTTTTCTCTATATACATACTTTGGGTTTGTCCCAAGTGAGTAAAGGCTGCCTTCATAATGAGTCTTACAGCCCCCTGACAGAACAGATTTACTTTATGAGCACCATTAAAAATATTTGTCTGCCCCTTTTTCACAGTTTGGTTATTTTCCAGAGCCACTTATGCAGAGTTGCTGTTTCTGTCAGATGAAATATACAGGCACGTTACCTTGTCTGACAGAAACAGTAAGCATCAAGGATTTTCTGAGAAGAAACATAAATATGCAGCGTGTAAAGTTTCACATTTCCCAACGCTACTAATTACATTATCGCCTTAATGTTGGCTTCTAATAATAGCTATTACTAAAATGTGTACTGCTGTTTATCTTCTTTAAAGAGAATTCATCTGCCAGACTGCACAGCTCTTTTATCTCAGCCATTGCCTTAAAGTGACTCAGAGCCTATTCCAGATGAATCAATGGCAATAATCCAATTTACATCAATGGTGGGTAGGTTAGAACCTCAGCAGCAGGAAAAATGTCCTCCTCATACATATAGTATGATGGGAGTTGATATTAGTGTATTTAAATAGTGGTTTGGGGTTTATTTTATTTTATTTTATTTTATTTAAGTTTGAAATTAGGTACAATGTGCAACCTGGCTACAAAGATAAGTAGGGCAGCTGTCAGAAAAAGTGAAGTTTATTGCATTGAAAAGATTCCATGTTATACCTAATCTTAGTTATCTAATTAGATTATTTTTTTGAAATGTAGCTGATATATATATTGTTTGTTTCTGAGAGGAAAAAGATGCTGTACCTAATGAGAGGGCAGCAATATATGGCAAGTGAAAAAGAGAAAACAGTCTGTGGATAAATATGAAAGAGACAAAACTTGTTCTACTTAAAAAGGTATGTTAGATATATATGAATGTTATATATATGTACATTCAGCAGATTAGGTAGTGAGTTCAGGAAGTGACTAAAGGAACAAATGCAACCAAGTGCAGCATGGTGTTTCCAGGATACTTTGAAGATACCAGAGATTCATGAAGTATGTACACATAGCACTTTATAGCAAGTAGCACAAGTGTTCAACATACAGCCTGACTGAAATAATCTGTGCTGAAAAGACTGGATAAAATCCCAAAATATAATCAGTAGGAATAAATAGAAAATGATGGATGCTGAACACATTAAGGAAGAACATCAACATCTAAGACTAACTTGCACATAAATATCATTTGCAAAAATGTGCATTTCACAGTTTAATTAACCGGAAAAGCAGAAAACTAATGGTATAGCAAATACAAAGTTTTATTAAAACCTACTGTTAAATTATCTAAGAGAAGCCAGAAACAACTGCAAATTTTGCAGGGAAGGAAACTGGATATATCAAGGGTGAGGGTTACACTGGAATCTGACCTAAGGCATCTAAGGCACGGCAGCACATAAAGCTCTGCATGAGTGGGATGGAGAGAAGAAAATGTAAATGAAATTTTGGGGTCTTGCCAGAAGAATGTGGCAAGAGCTACTGAAGTAAGACTGAGGCAACAGGAAAAATCACTGGAGCACAAAACCGTGAAAGTCCAAGGAAGCAATAGATAAGCCATAAATAATTTACAGTGTTGGAAAACACTTGAGTGATCAAAGTGGGAGGAAAGCAGAGAGAACATCTTTGGGTATAGCCAGCCCTAGTTTTTTAGTGAAGTCTAAGTAAGTAGTTCAGGATAATTTGAGAGGTGAAAACAACAGACTACTTATTTTCCATGACATTATTGAGAATTAGAGTGAAGAATGTGAATTGAGAGCTTGGATGACAACTGTCAAGTATACACAAACCAGGACTGTAATAAAGATTCTGAATTCAGTTAACAGTCAATCATGTTTGGAAAGCCCTTAAACTTTGAAATTCTGCTTTAGGTGCAGAATAAAAGAACGTAATTTCTCATGCAATTGTTCACCCTCTGCTCCTTTCCTTAAGTACCAACAGATCTGACACCAAACTGCTCAATGCTTCTGAATGATCACTTCATATCACAGTTTTTTCTTCTTCACCCTACATAAATCTTGTTACATAACCAGTTGTGTCCTGGTAACTTCTTTGTGTTTAGCAAACATTAGTTATTATGTTCTAACACTTTACAGTGTGCAGTTTGCAAAGTACGGAAGGCTGTTACACACGTATTAAAAAAAGTAAAGGTTTGCAATGCCCACATTTCCTAACTCTTCTTAAATGAATATCTATCATGTCATACAGACGAATGCCTTTGAGCAAAACAATCATTTTAAAGCTCTGCTGCCCCCAGTTTCTTCCATATTTGCCATAATTGCATAACAACAGGGATTTCACATCATGTGGTACATCATGTGGATTTTCTTAACCAAATTCATATAGAATGTATTGATATAGGAATGTCAGCTGCAACACAAAAACACAGGGAGGATTACAAATGTAATAACATTTCAGTTGTGCTCTTGAGAAGGAGAGAAACTGAAGCTACCACAGTCTGATACAAAAGCCTATTGCCATAACAATTTCTGTAGCTTCTCCATAAAAAGAACAGAGTTCAAGTCTATTAGTTATGCCACAGATTAAGGAGCATGTCAAGCTTGTCTACACTGTATAATACTGCTCTTCCTAAACGTCTTATAGTACATACTACAACTACTTAGGTTGCGTTAGGATTTCAGAGAATTTATTAGTCCTGTTGGAAAATAAATAAACTGAAACAATATCTTGAAAGTAATGAACTATCTGTGTTAACTTTCTTTCCACAATCTCTTTGTTAGTACTGTAGTTTAACTGCCCTTGCCTAATAGTTGAGGATAGCATAAATATACAAAATATACTCATTTTCATATGAGTGGCTCAGTAGGATAGAATATACATACCCTGTTGTTTAAATACCATTCAACAAATTAACTCATTAAATATAGCTGGAGGGATTGACATTTAGGGGAAGCAAGGTTCAGTTTCTCAAAACAGCCAAGAAAGCCATGATATTTAAGTTTATCAACCCATTTGGAAAAGAAGCAGGAGCTTCTTTAGTGGTAGTAGCTTTGGTTTTGAAGTCTTTTGTCATTTTTTTTTTTTTTCACTGAAACTCAATCTTGTAGTCAATGGTTCTGGTTTAGAAAGAAATGAAAGAGGCTAGACTGATGAGAAACTCTCATACTAATCACACAGTATGACTATTTTAGGTGCATGGGCAGAATAGTGAAGGTAAACCTCTTGAAATATTTTATAAGAACAAAACAGAAAAAACAATCATGGACCCATTCCAATAAAAAATCCTCACTGATGAGGAGGGGGTTTTTATGGAATGTAAAGCAAATTTTATGTCTTTTGGTTTGGCAGAACACAAAGCTGCTTAAAGTATCAAAGCAGATAAAATAAGTATATGAAATTTTTTATATTACTAAGACTTACATCTATATAAATGCTCTTAATGGTGAATATTCCCTTTGATTCAAGTTGTGCGTTATATTCCAACTATTTTCATGAAGACTGCCTAGATTTGCTAAGGCTTGCGGGTTTGGGCACTAAAGATTCAGTGTTGTGACAGGTGGTAAAATAGAGGGTAGAAATAAATTCTGGAGTTTGTATCTTCAGTTTTCCGCTCCATTACCAGCTACACTTTTTCTATTTTTTTTAAGGACCACAGAACAGGGCTGTCTGTTCTAAGGGAAGAGGAGGTGGGAAAGAACAAACAGGGTGGAGCACACAAGGACCACTGTTTTAGGAAAGCCCTGATCTATTTGATGAACAAATACCCAAATGCAGCCTTACAGACTCACCTTCTGCCTTGTCCTTTCTGAAACATCTGTTCATACTTGGTTATTAGAAAAGTTTGTGATGTGGGAGGAAAGAAAAGCCTCCTACAGAATAAATCAAGGATAGGTCAAAGAGCCTTTCATTGCTAAGAGATTACTGGAACTTGGATGAGATTGTATTGAAAAGTCTGGTCGGCTTTGACCCATGTCCTGTCTCAAGCTGAAGTGCTTGAAATAGCCCTGAGATTTCCTATGCCAACCCTATTGCGCACAATTCGTGTGGCTAAATGGCATGTATTTACAGCCTGTAGCTGAATAGTAATGACGTCCTTGTCAAGCTGTGGTTAATACAACCTCCACTGAACTGCACAACATTAGTTGCAATCTGTGTGTAGACTATAGTATGCTCACAAATTGTACAACAGCATTGCAGCATGACTTCTGTTGGCTAATGGATCACCTAAGCGAAATGACTGGGAAGACTGCAGTTGAATTCCCATTTGACAAATGTCTTAATCATAAAATGTAATAAAAATTGTCACTTCCTCCTGTGCTGCCTATACTTGAAGAACGGTGGCCTTGTCATATCAAGGTTAAATTACGTAGGTAAGCAGCAAAGTAATTAATGGTGACTTACAGTCACCCAACATAATTATCATTACCGCTTGTGGTCCCACAGTTTCTGATTATAGCAGTGCAGTAATTTTTCATAGCATTAAAATTCAGTCTACATTGTGCTGTGAATAAACTCATGTCAAATGTATCAGTAGCATCTGATACTGTTGTGGTTTAGGCTGGGCTGGCCACTGAAACGAACGACAGATGCTATCTTTTACTTCTCTCCCCTTCAGGGAGAGAAGGATGAGAGAGAAAAGAGACTTATGAGTTTAAAACCTAAGCAACTTTAATAAAAATATTAAAAAATTAATAAATTAATAAAACAGAAAGAATGAAATATACACACAGTATTTCCAAACCATATCAAGGTCCCAGGGTGATGATCACATCACCGGCAGGCACTGAGAAAGTCCCAGACTGGACTCAGCAACAGACAGAAACTGGATTCCAGATCTGCATTCAGGAATGCACGGATCGGGATCAAGGGCAAACAAACAGACAGAGTCGTCCTTGGACACTGGCCATTGAAGAAAGAGGCTGACCTCTTTGATCCCTCAGCTTTTATACTGAGCATGGGGCAGATGGGATGGAATACCCTGTTGGTCAGTTTTGTGTCACCTGTCCTGTCCACTCCTCCCCACAGGTGTGACCTCTCTGCTCTTTTTCTCTTCTGACCCTCCAATGGGGCGTATAACAAAGTTATCTGACCTTGGTTGTTATAGCAATAAGTGTATGTAGGAGCCTCTCTGCATACCATTCCGTGGCATAAGTTATAAACAATAAGGTCTTATCGCTCTGGAAGTGGAGACTGTCAGAAAAATATCACGTTAATTTCAGAGAGTTCAGTTAGTTAGAAGAGGCTTAACTGAAAAGTAAAACTGTACTGAACAGAAAAACTGTTCTGTTTTACCTCAAACCAGGACACATACAGAGAGATACTTTTTAAGGTATTGTCTCAAATTTAGTGCAGGTACTAATGTTACATTTGTTAAGTGGCTGTGGAAACGGTTAAAAAAGTGAAGTGTAAAACAGAGAGGAAAAAAAGAAACTGACATGAAACATTCAACATCAAATCCAGTTTTTACAAAATATCTTGAAATTATCGTAGAAAGAACTTAACAGTTTTAAGCAATCCGGATTTACAGTTATATAACTTAATGGGATTTGAATTTTCCTTGTTGATAAATCTGAATAGTTGAAATTTGCATATATGTTTATGTAAATATACTGAGAAACACTGAAATCATATTGGTTTCTAAAATGGCTTATGACAAGTAAAAAGTTTTGATGTGAAAATTTTCTCATGTTACTGCAAAACCCTTTTCTCTTTCTTATTTTCCAAGTATAGCCATTGCATTGATCAAGATTTCCTTATGACAGACATTGCTGAAGATACCTGCCTACCCATAACATCATACCAACTATGAAAATGTCGTATGAGACTATTGGTCTTTCTGTAGTGGTTAGATGTTACAGCTAGTTATCACTGATGCAACACCTCTGAAGACTGGTAACTTCAGCTTGTGCCTAAGACTCTTGCAATGTCATGACAGAAGTAAATATGCATCTATCACATGGAACACATGATATCAATGCAATGAGATAAGAGAAATTGTAGCATCTTTAAAAACAAAAAAACATATTTTTCAATAGCTGAGTATTGTATAGTCTGTTTTATAGGTCAACAGTATAACTAGAGATGAAATCACTAAATGTTATTCTGTTTCCAATAAAACCATTAAATGACCCCCAGAAAAAAAAACAAACAAGAAAAAAAAAAACAAACAAAAAATAAACTAAAAGGTCCTACTCTGTTTCAAATGGTATGAAGCCATACATACGTATCTAAAAAAAACAGCTATGCCTGTATATAATCAAGGTGCATTACATTGTAAGAAGTAATCAGTGATGTTGTTTACCCCTTCAATAGGTAACTCGTAATAGGATAACTTCTTCACTTAAATAGTCTTTTGTAAATCGTCTCATAGCTCAAAAAACAATGAGTATTTAGGTCTGTAAATACTCTTGTAACCCACATTCATTTGGAAAAATAAGGCTTTATGTATGGTATGGATGCTCTTTTAGAAAGTCAAGTTTTCATCTCAAAGAAGATGAATGGTTCTTTTTTTTCTCCCTTCTCCCATCCCTCATGCATACAGGGTTTTGCGTTCTCCATGTTACCTAAAGAAGCTTTTCTGATTTCTTTTTTCCATATTTTTGGGGCACAAAGTTATGAATTGCTTTTCATAATAATTTCAGTAAATTTACAGTCACTGTTCAGAAATCTATGAAGATCAACTGGGGCAAACCAGAAGAAATTAGAAGGAAATAGACTTTACTACACGGGGTTTAAGTCTTCAAAAAAGGAAGGAAATCGAAGAACATTAGTAGTGACAATGGCTATACTTTTGATGATTTTGACTTTGATATAAAACATAAGGAATGCACATGATTAAGAAAACATTCAGGCCACTGTGGCTTTATTCTTTCCTTCTAATTTTTGTTGTTCCTGTCACAAAGAAATCTTAAAGGAGGGATTGATGAAGAGAGTAGGAACGTGCTGCTAAAACTTTATATTTAATACAACTTATATAATTTTTGTGTTGTGGTGGGTTTTTTTGTTTGGTTTGTTGGTTGGATGTTGTGGTTGTTGTTTTTTGTTGTTGGGGTTTTTCTGTAACGTGGTTTACCTTTCCACTGAGCAATAGCAAACTGCTAGGTCTTAACAGGGCAGCTTTCTCATGAGGAAAATTGTTCATGAAAAGTGTCAAAATATTTTATTTCACTTACAACAGTTCTGAGAGTGATGGTCAAGCAAACAATTAATTCCCTCCTTTTTGTTCCTCATAAATGTCAGCGCAGATTTCCTGTCTTAAGAAACAAAAGCCACCTCAGGAAAGAAACTTAGTCAAAACCAAAAACTTCTGAAAGTATTTCTTTTCCTTCTTCCAAGTTTCCTTTCTCTGTAGGGTCTTCTCAGTCATTCTGCATTTAAGTTATATATTTCCTAATTGCTTGAGCCTCTGTGAACAATTAAATTTGCCCAAAAAAAGATAATCCAATAAAGGAGAATTACATGACTCTGGGCACTATGTAGACTAATGAAGGCTTTGGAAAATTGTATAGGAGTTTCAAAAAATGTAGCTCTGAAGTTGGGGTTTTTTTTCTAAATACTGGGGATGGTGTTTAATAAATCTGTGTAAGATTCTGAAAAATCATGGGCCAAGTCCATAATAACTATTGAAACAGAGACTGCTCACAGATAAATATGAATGTATGGTGCTACTTTCTGAAAAACAGAAAAGTATCTTCTATCACTATTCGACATTTACTTCTGCAAGTTTATTCATTCTCTGTCATTCAAAGGGGCTCTTGTAGCTATCTCCACTATGCAGCAGAAGGCTGTCTGACACAGCAACAGGAAAACATGCAAGACTGATCAATTTTTATTTTTTCTAAGTGATTTGAAAGAATGTGTTAACCCACGTATTCCACATAGATGACAGGAAAGAAATAATTCTGTGAAAACTTACGTCCTTCCAAAATGGTCTTGGTAACTTTTAACAACCAGATAATTAATAACAGATCTTCTTGAACACTACTTTTTCAGTTTGATTTATGTAGATTCAAGAAACAGATACATTTATTTTTGAAGGTTAATCACAATTTCAAGTATTGATTTTCTTACCCAAGAACATGACCATTTTTTAAGTCAAATATTATGTTTACAAGTTTCTTAAACTATATATTTTTTCTGCTTGGAGTTGGTTAATTTTTTCTTTATTTTAAACATCTCTGTTTTTAATGCTAAGTGTAATCCAGTAAAAAATAGAAGAGGGTGTTCTTTTCTAAACCAGACTGTATACCCCTTAAACTAGCAAAGTGTATTAAAAATAAAATAAAATAAAATAACCACCTTGCAAAATTACATCTAAAAATTTCTCATAAGAATAATTAGAAGCTATTTGGTCATCTCTTATTATCACAGACTTTTAAAAACTAGAATACAAAGGTCTTCTTTTGAAAACACAGATTTTCTACTCTGGAAGGACAGATTCAGGAACCTGACCAACCTTGGCATTTTCTGATCCTCCAGTATGACAGACTAACAGTCCTCCTGCGTTCCATGAAAGATCGTGGTGAATCCCTGAAAAGCAAAGCAAAGCCTGAGGATATTTTTGTCAGAAGACTGAACAGTAAATAGGGGGATAAAGGAAGAAATGCCGTAGCGTTCTGTTTTCCAGCCCTGAAGACACTCCTGCCATGAATCTCCAGCCATGCGATTCTTTTCCTACCAACTGTCAACCTGACCTTTGGTTGCACAAAGACTGTGTTTGTGATGGCACCTTTGGGAATGTATTGCTCAAGCTATTAAATGTGTGGACTTCTGAGTTGATTTTTTTTTTTCCCCCAAACTTCTTTCTTGTAAAATACAGGGTGCAAATTAGGGCAAGTCTCAATAAACTTGAAGAATGAGTGGAGCTTAATATAATAGGTCTTGACTGAAATACTTCTGATCTGTCATTAACTTTTGGTGTAAAGTTATTGTTTGCAGGACTTGTGTTTATCCTGAATTTTGAACTCTGTTGTTAGTTGAAAAGACTGGTTTAGGTTTTCTGTGAGTGTCTGATGCCCTAGACGGACCATGTAAGTGCTGCTAGTTCCTAATTGTGCTTCTGTTACAGATCTGATCAGTGGTCTAACTTTGTATTCAACCTGTCCATGGTTCTTTGCCCCAGATCTTTAATAGGAGCCTCTGTCAGAAGTGATTTTTTTCTACATTCCTCCTTCACTACATTGGTGTGAGGTGTCGGAGGGAACTGAGATGAAAATGCTGAGCCAAACTAAGATGTCTTTTTTGGTGTCTATGTGCAGAAGAAGTGATGTGAAAAACATCCAGATGTTGTAGTTAATTTTAATTTAAAGTAATTTAAAATTTTTTAGGGATTTTACTTAAAAGTAGAAGCGTCGCTGCTAATTTAACGGAAAGCTCAATAAGGTGGGCCTGTTTTGCTTCATAATAATGAAGGGGGAATGTTTACTACAGAAATACTATTAACATGTAGATAGTTGTTCTGTTCGTCTATGGTCTGTGACCAGACTTACCTAATATGAAGTTTTGTTTACTTGTGTGTATTACTAAGATCCCAATTTAATGTAGAAGTTTAATAACTATTTCTTCATTAAGTTTGTGCCTGTTAAAAATTGTTACATGCCAGACAGAGATTGGCATCACATGAAGACACAAGGAAATAATCAAGTTTCTGCTTTATATATTGCCTGTTAGTTTTTAAAATTTTAGTGGAAGGCAGTGTTCTAAAAGACTTTTGCCCTTTTGAGTGATTGTGTTTGACTTGTTTACCACTAGAATTTTTTAAAGAAAAATGGACATGTTTCTACTTGTGACTGATTCAAGTAGAGTACTCTGTAAACAACCATTTATCGTAATACCTTGAATTTGCTTTGAAGATTCATATGCTCTATTTCATTCCCTAATATTTGCATATATATGTTTCTTACATTACTGAGTGTCCCCCTGTAATAGATAACTTTTCACTTGTTAGTGACATTTCTAATTTCTTTTAATTTAGCTGGGACTCTTTAGCCTGGAGAAGAGAAGGCTGATGGGAGACCTTATTAATGTTTACAAGTATCTAAAGGGTGGGTTGAAGGAGGATGGAGCCTGACTCTTTTCAGAGGTTCCCAGTAACAGGACGAGGGGTAACAGGCACAAGCTGGAACACAGGAAGTTCCGATCAAATATGAGAAAAAATTTCTCTACGGTGAGGGTGACAGAGCACTGGAACAGGCTGCCCAGGGAGGTTGTGGAGTCCCCTTCCCTGGAGACTTACAAGACCCGCCTGGATGCAGTCCTGAGGGATGTGCTCTAGGCAATCCTGCTTTAGCCGGGGAATTGGACTAGATGATCTCTAGAGATCTCTTCCAACTCTGAAATTCTGTGATTCCATGATTCTGTAGCTTGTTTAATACTTTCAAGAAACATAATGATGATGCATAGTTGTTTTATTCTGCTTATAGTAAAGATTATTTTTTTTAATTGTGCTTCTCTAACACACTGTTTCAGTGATAGATAGTGTCTTAGAGCACAGTCTCCAAGTCTTTTCATTTCACCTCAGCTCTGCTACTTGAAGATTCTTCCTAGGTTCCATTATGCTTTTCCAAATCCAGGCTAACATGATAGTGATGAAAGTCTTCTTTGCAAGGCCTTGTTTTGCTTTGCTATATGGCTTAACAGGAGTCTACTCAGTACAGTGTTAAAAGATTTTAGGATAATTTTCTGTAGTCAACAGCTGTTCTTGTTTTGCAGAGGGTCTGATTTGGTCCAACAGATGGACATTTATGGTATCTTACACTTGTGCTCTTCAGGGTCCTGATTTATCACAGTAACTCATTGAAACCACTGAAATTAAACAGGTATAACACTGTAGTGACATAGTGATAAATTAGGTTTTTATTGTAGTTGTGCAGAGCAGTCAGACAACTCCAGAGATAGTAAAGTATGTTATTCTCATAATTTTAGCATCAATCTAAAGTCTTGTTCTGTAAGCTTTAACATTCTCAGCTTGATTGGTCAGTTATATTGGTGGCTTTTGAGGTCACAGATATAATAAAATAATAATTCTCAACAGTTTAAACAATCTTTATTTTTATTTTTTTTGGGGTGCTTTTAGTTATTATGTATAGGTTTCTATAGAGCACTGCCACAGCTGTTGCATTGTGCGTTTACATGCAGCCAGAATATCTGGGGAGCTCACTCAGAATAAATAGAGTAGAGAGAGAAAGAATGAGGTATGTGACCATTTCTTACTTGTGGTCATTTTTTAACTCTACCAAAAATGAAGGAATACAAACTTCTTGAGAACACTGAGAGGCAGAGTTGTTAATCTTACACAAAACATTTAACATCTGGTTGAATCTAACACATCTGGGGTTTTGGCAAAGGACAAACAGGATAGATTACTTCAGTATACCAGGCAGCATCACTGATCATCAGATAAATCTATTTAGATTACAATCGTGGTAAGTGCAATTCATGTCATTAATAATAAAAATAATAGTAAAAATTAAAATATTTATGATGGATTTATAAGTATGTGCCTCAGTCTATGAAGAAGTAAGTGCACATGGAAACTTAGCTTACGAATTTAAAGATAATAAACACATTTTTTCTTTTAGCACCAGCCAAAATCAATAGGGTAAATATAACCTATTTACCATATACTTACATGGAATATATCTGCAAAGAAAATAATGGTGTTATACTAGAACTTGGCATGCCTGTGCTGGTCTAATTGAGCTAGCATAGATAATAGCAGTAGCGTTGATTTACTGAGAAGACTCAGAGGGATGTTGTCACATCCATAAACCTAGGCCTCTTACTTCTTTGCCCCATCACATGATCAGATGCCACAGCAGAATTCAAACCATATGCTGATATTCCCATCAGAACTGCACCCATCCTTGTATTATGAGATTACCTTTTAAAAACATTGTATGAACTAAGGTTCTTAATGCACAGAAGTGTTTAGCTGACATTCCTGGAGCGACAGGGAGGAAAGAGTCCGTGCGGTAGTCCACTGTCATACCTAGTTTTCACGTTGCCTAACATAGGGTATAGAACTTTTTTATGCCTCTTAGGGCATCCAAGGATGCCCTGTATTTACAGATGTGAAGAAAGCTATTGTTTTAAGGCTTCTTGTGGTGCAAATGGTGAAAGAACAAGACACCAGTCTTTCTTCAAACACAGGAAAGCTGAAGGCATAAAAGTTTGTCTCCTCATAGGGATATTTCTGATCGTACTGCTAACCACAGCAGAAATAAATCCTGTTAACAGTCATTTTGCTTCTTTGCATTGAAGAATATTTCATACAAGGAGAAAAAGGAGCTGGAGGTATAGCTCTGTGGTTCTGCTGCATCTGTCACCTTAAATTGCCTTTAAAGTACCCAATGATACACATTAAAAGTGCAGACTATCCTGTATGTTTGTGGGAAAATGTAAAGGGTGCAAAAAGATATTCATGCATGTGATTTTTCTATATCTGGAACAATTATATTTTATGTGAACAAGATGAAAAATTAGTAAGCTGCTAAGAAAGATTCGCCTAAAAAAACCAAACAGCAGGAGGTTAATCTTTGCGTTGTCAGTCTGTGTTAAGCAACTCAGAACTGACAGTCACAAAGGGAAAACATTTCACTTCCTTGAGATACTGACTGAGCTTCAACTGATTTCTGTTTAAGGTTGTGAGAATTCAACACAACACAGTTAGTTAATGTCACCTACTCAAAAAGACATTTGCATCAAGTTAGAGGGGAGTTGAAGGACATTATGTGATTTTTCCTGGATTCTGATTTCTCATTTAACATAAATTTACTGTCCGGGAACTTGGTCAGTCAATATGTGAAAGGCCTACCTTAAGACTTCATTGTAATTCATAACTAAGGAGGATGTTTTTAGTAGTCCAAAGATGAAATAAAAAGTTGTTTTCAGCTCTTATCTTCTTCTACAGTCATCTTTGCACTTCTTTTACGCGTTAGGTTAGTGGTTATCTTTTAATAGCTTGTGTCTGTATGAGCTCCCCTCCTACTCCTTCTTTATTCCTTAAATTTCAGGGATCTTGGTTCCACCTGGATGTGGAATAGAAGAGATTTTTGCAGTGTTTCTTGCATGGATCTTGTCAGAATCTATTTACATATCTCTTTAAAGCAAAAATCTCATGAAAGATGTTATTGTTCTGGAGTTCTGTTTCCATTTATGGTAATTTTCGAAGTCTTATCTATCTATTTGTTTTGCTGCCATTCCTCTTTTTATTTTGGGTTTTGCACAGTTTTCTGTTTAAAAGAAAGGCTTACGCGATCGTGTTGTGTCTCTCTGTTTACATGTGCTGTAATAAAAGACTGCTGAGTCATGTGTTTTTCTCTTCTCAGTGCACACAAAATAATCATCCCCAGACCTCCAGATCTGTAGGTGCAATTCCCTTGGCACCTGGCCAGCCTCTTTCCTATAAAGTAATAGTTTTTTTCAGGAAAATGCAGCAGTTTGTGCGTTTGCCATAGCACGGTTGCTAATGTAAATAGGATTGATTAATATTCTTAACCCCTGAAATAGCAAACTAATAAAACTTTGTTTTCTCCATCAGAAAAATACTGTTACTATACCATTCTTTTAACGGTACTGTAAATAGCAGGAATTGCAAGCCTCTGTGTTGACTAAGTGTGCAATTACATTAAGTAGCAGTGGAAAAAAGTTCAACTCAGACTAAACCAGTTTTCCTGCCCTTTACATGATGTCAGAGACATTTTTCTTCCTTTATTTACAGAAAGAATTTTACAAATGAGAATCTGTACTTTGGTGCTGAATTATTTTCAGTTTGGTTGCTGAATGGTTTTACTGATTCAGCATTAAGTAAAAATGGTAAGTCCTGCATGACTTTTTACTGTTTCTATCCACTGTACATCACCTTTCCCACCGGTGCCTTAGGAATTATTTGAATAATATGTAAATATATGGTTTGAAAATATTGTCCTTTGATGTTGAAGAAAGGACTCAGTGTGGGACCTGTGAATGCATTATTTTTTTCCCCTCTGAAATTATAGTTCAAGCAGTTCTCCTTTGCCTTCAGCATGAGGTCAAACTTCTGCTTCTGCTTTTGTACTTACAATCGATAGAGAACTCCCAAAACACATCCATGAAATTAATTTTCTAAACTGAAGTGTAATGCCAAATGGTCTGGTTTTAGCCAAACAGGCTATCCAGGGTACAACTGGACATTCAAAACGGTGAATTGAATGAGGCAACGAAGACATTTGATTTATGCCATGCTACTTGGAGAATAATACTAAGTATTATTCTAATAATACTTAAGTAACTTAACTCTAAGTAACTTAACTCTAGGTGCTAAGCAACTTAATTCTAGGGGTAATCTTGAACTTGTAAAAAAATGTTGTTGTTTTAATGCTTACAAACTTCCTTTTCTTACCAAATCAAAAAACTTCCCTTTTTGTTCATTTAATATTTTTATTGAGAAGCTA
Source organism: Larus michahellis (assembly GCF_964199755.1). Classification (NCBI taxonomy): domain Eukaryota; kingdom Metazoa; phylum Chordata; class Aves; order Charadriiformes; family Laridae; genus Larus; species Larus michahellis. Next base: position 90,104,378 of record NC_133897.1, read on the forward strand.
ACTTATCTGGATGTAGCCAAAAGAGAATGATGTTTCAGCAGTTTCACTTGAAATCTGATTTCACAATAGGCCACCAAAATACTCAAACCACCACGAGTGTTAGCTCCTCCCCACTATCTCCTGTGAGCTATAGCCCTGAAAGAACCCTGTATTCTCCCTGTTGCATAATCTATTGTTCTTATATTTGCTTAGCCTAAGTATTTATTTATATTGAAATAAATATAGAAACCCTGAGCAGGACAAATAAAATTTTTGTGAAACCTCAGGACTGCATTACTGTTGTTGCTCAGATACCTCTTTTTGATTACATTACCTTATGAGCTACGTAGTGTTAGCTTTCTGTGGAGCATTTACCTTCTATGAAACTTCCAGAAAGACCCACTCATGTAGAGCATTACTTCACCAAAACCTATTCTGTCTAGTCATTTTTCATGTTATATTTTTCATGGATAGTGATATTGAATTGTCTAACACAATTTCTTCTGTTTTCTGTATATTGGTCTTTCGTTAGCACTGGAGTTACAGGAAAAAGAAAGGGATTAGCTGAAAAGAATGGCTAGAAGGAACAATTGAACTCATGCATGTGGGAAAACACAAGAAAAGGTGGCTTTTTTCCCCAGCAATGTGGTGTTGCAGGACTGTTTTTGTTTTTTCTTTTCCCAAGGCAAGGTTCAGATGTATGAGGAAAACAGTAATAGCCTTAGCAAAAGATTTGCTTTACCAACCAAAAATTACTGGAAAATTTACTTTGCAGTAACTATGTTGCAAAACCAGAAAAAGCAGATTAAATACCAAGAAGAAGAAAAAAAAAACATTCATAAATAGTTCAGTGAAAAAATGTAGCCAGTATCTTTTACTGATGTCTATAAACTTTTTAATATCACAGTTTATAAATGTTTAGCTAAGTCACTTTTTATTTACAAGAGTATTTGTGCAGGAAAAAATGAAGAGATTTCTTGCAAATTCTTGACATTTTTACTGGTTTTAGAAATGTTTTTAGAAAGTATTTTTTTATCTACAAGCTGTTTAAATAATTGAATATGAGAATTCTTTTAAAGCTCAAATTGTTATTAAATTAGTGTGATCAGTGAAATAGCAAATAGTTAATAGCAATTTAAAGAGCAAATAGCAAATATTCTATAGGTGAAAAATTAATCAGGGTTTAAAACTTGCTATATAAAGGCACTTACAGTTGCAAAGAGGAGAAAGAAGGTCTACTCCAAATAATTTATAAGCAGAGGAAAAGATTCAATTTTGAAAATGTTCACATCTTTGAGTATATTTGAATAGGTACGCTCATGTATGGTTTATGAATATCTCCACTCTGTAAGAATTCCAAATCTACAACAATAGCATGCATGCCACATTGGGACCTCCACTGAAGCCAAATAGCACCCCCTAGCATTTAGGGATACACTCTTCTTAACAGCTTTTTTTTCTTTTTGTTTGATGAAATGCATTTGTATGTGTAATGCCATAAATGAACCAGACTTGTTTAAGAATGATGGTATAACACAACCTAGTGATGTCCCTGTTTTCTTTTGAAGTGGATAGAAAAGCATCATTATCTAGAAATTTGTAAAAGAGCCTTCAGGTGTTTTTTCAAAATGTTTTAAAGCAAGGTAGTGCAAGAAGCTATAAATGTGGAATATTTATTTTTTGTGACATTATATGCAAAAACATTTCTCATTCTGTAAGAAACAGTCTTACAAAATAGACCTGTTAATCTTGACATGCAGTATCTACATCTATATAAAAAATTCATTGAAAATTCAGTAAACACACTGAAGGCACAAGATAAGAGTTGAAAGTTTCAGAAGAAATGGGAATTATACACACTACTGAGCACAATAAATCAACAGTATGGAAATTGTCCAGTATAAAAATAACCTCTTTTTCAAATACCCTGAATTCAAGAAAACTATATAATATATAACAGAGAGATAATTGGATTGCCCTGCAATCCAGCTAAAAAAAAATAAATCTTGTAAATTCTTAAGACTGATGTTATCCATTCCCCATAAGTCTTGGAAATGATGACACACCTGGATTTCCAAGTATCAGCTGAAAGAAACAACAGCAGACTCAACAATATAGTGCAAAAGAAAGCTCCATTTTATTTTCACTTAACTACTTTTCTTCTTGAAGGAAATCAGGGGATATTCATAGCCTACAACAGAGAAAGGAAATAAGGGTATAAGGACAGATATACCGCATGAAAACAAGAAGTCTGGATAGTCCACTATTCTGTGGCCAAAAACTAGAAGCCTAGAGAAGATAGTGAAACGGTGTAAACATACAGTGTAAAGATTCTCAGGATTTTCCAGGCTGAAGACATTAAAGATTTGGAGATCCCATGCATTATAAATTATATCTTTAGTCTAACTCATATAAATATTAGTAGTTTTTACAGTGCACTCTTATTCCATGAATTTACCTAATAGTTAACTCATAGCATCTGACAGCAAAGAATTCCTCAGCTTAATTACAATGTGCCAGGAAAGCTATCTCCATCTAATTGGTCTGAACCTGTCACCTCCTAGCTTTAATCATTGTCGTTACCTGTACTGGGGGAGAGTAAAACATATTTCCTAATTGCCTTTTCCATGCCGCACATGATTTTACAAATCTCTATCTTCTTCCTCTTTCCACTATAATTTTCCTCTCTTTTAAGATTTAGAAACAAGCAAAAATCCCCACAACACCTATGTATAGAAGTGTTTGATACAGAATTTGTTCTAGACCTTTGATCATGCTTGACACCCTTCTCTGAACCATTTTCAGTATTATCTGCTTTCTGAGGAGAAAAGACAAGAATGCCACAAGGTCTTCAAGATGGGAGAGAGACATGGATATATACAATGGCAAAATAATCATATTTTCTCTCCTAATAAAGTGCTTGGGTTGATGCAACAACAAGGAGATGGAGTAAACTACTCTGAAGATCATTATGACTTCCAAGGAACTTCTTGTGCCTAGTGTTAAATGAGGCTATCACATTGAGTTACTAATTATAAATGTATTTTAGGAGTGCAAACTTGTTCAATTTCTCTTTATATATAGTGTCATAACACATTCTTGTTGAAAACTTGGGTCCTATTCATTTCAAATACAAAATGTCTTGCCTAAACTGTAGCTCTGCAAGTTTCCCAGTCTACCAGTTCATTCTCAGACCAATTTTTATCTATAATTTCAAGGGATTCAGATATTTCACACTCTAAACATGTAGCTGGTGGCAGCAGGGCCAGGCACACTTGGAACTATTTGGTACAAAATGTTTTCAAGAGAGACATGCTAAACACCAGGAGAATGCTCATGGTTTCAGGAATAGCTGAATACACTAAGGTAATTTCTTTGGTATTTCCCTATGATGCCCCTCGAAATGTCAGTCCATCTCCTCTGAGAGTTAAAATAGTTAACAGCTGCATTTTGTCAAAACCAGCAAGTTTGGGAGCTTTGAAACTGGGCCACTTTTTGCTCAGTTACACTAGAACAATATGTAGCCTTACCCTTAGAGAAGGTGCACAGTCATCTCGCAGTTGTCCATCGGTACGATGTAAGCAAAATAGTATCTGTGACTACAGCCATATTTCACGAGGAGGGCTAGCTCTGTTTAACAGTACATTATACAGTATTAGACAAAAATGAATATGTCATGTGGACTGCAGGATTGAATGCACCCTCAGCAAATTTGCCGATGACACCAAGCTGTGTGGAGTGGTTGACACATTGGAGGGAAGGCATGCCATCCAGAGGGACCTGGACAGGCTTGAGAGATGGGCCCATGAGAATCTTCTGAAATTCAACCAGGCCAAGTGCAAGGTCCTGCACACGGGTCATGGCAATCCCAAGCACAAACACAGGCTGGGCAGAGAATGGGTTGAGAACAGCCCTGATGAGAAGAACTTGAGGGTGTTGGTGGATGAGAAGCTCAACATGAGCCATCAACGTGCACTCACAGCCCAGAAAACCAAGCATATCCTGGGCTGCATGAAAAGAAGTACGGCCAGAAGGTCAAGAATGGTGATTCTAACCCTCTACTCCACTTTCATGAGACTCCACATGGAGTACTACATCCAGCTCTGGGGCTCCAAAAATAGGAAGGACACGGACCTGTTGGCACAGGTCCAGAAGAGGGCCATGAGGATGCTGAGAGGGCTGGAACACCTCTGGTATGAAGACAGGCTGAGATAGTTGGGGTTATTCAGCCTGGAGAAGAGAAGGCTCCAAGGAGACCTCATAGCAGCCTTCCAGGGCTTAAAGGGGGCCTATAGGAAAGATGGGGAGGGACTCTTTATCAGGGAGTGTAGCGATAGGACGACGGGTAATGGTTTCAAACTGAAAGAGGGGAGATTTAGATTAGATGTCAGGAAAAAATTTTTCACTATGAGGGTGGTGAGGCACTGGAACAAGTTGCCCAGGGAGGCTGTGGATGCCCCATCCCTGGAAGGGTCCAAGGCCAGGCTGGATGGAGCTTTGAGCAACCTGGTCTAGTGGGAGGTGTCCCTGCCCAGGGCAGGGGGTTGGAACTAGGTGATCTTTAAGGTCCCTTCCAACCCAAAACATTCTATGATTGTATGATATCATCCAAAACATTCTATGATTGTATGATATCATCTAAGTATATAAAATATGCACAATGGGCAGAGAACATAAGGCAAACTTCTCTATGTTACCTAAATGCCTGAGTTCTTAGCTGTGAAAGATTTGTTGTGGCTTAGAATAACCCAGTAATGAGCTTTCTTATGCACACATTCACACAAACACAAACCACTAACATTCACAGTACTGACATTTTCTGTTACTAAACACACTCAGGCTCAGGAAACCTCCTTTCCAGAAACACAGCACTGCTATTCCTCTACTATATTTTTAAAGTTGTTTGTTGTTTTTTTTTTTTCTTGGTGACAGAAAATAAACTGACTTATCATTTAGCATTTATCAAATTATATATTCTTTTAGCTGGTATATGATTTTTTTCTAATTTTTAGTTTGCTAGATTTATTTGTATTTAATCATATTTAAATCCTATAAGCCTGCTGCATCAATTAGGATTAATTTCCTTGCTCTCTCTCATAAAACCATGTCCAAAGATGAACTGTTCTTAGGAGAATCTGTGACAGAGTGGTTCCAGGGACAAGTATTTACTACATCATCATTTATGCCTGACTCACTGTAGGTATCTCAAGGGATGAACTGAAGACTGAAGTCACCAGCTTTTCAGTTTTGCTATCTGTACATGTTGTCTTTAAATCATAACTAAGAATTTCATTCCCTTGCTGCTCGTGACTTTCTGTGGCACGGATCTATCTTGTTCTCATTCGCATCTCAGTAAAGTGGTTTTTCGATTGTACTTTAAGTTATAAAAGTAATTCTTTCTTCCTTCTTACAGAGTCTTTCTGTAGGCCTCCTAACCTAATAATCTGAAGGCAGCCATATCTTCTGTGCCGATACATTATTTATAATCTAATAATGTTGTTGTTTGTACATAGTAACAGATGGTGTGGCCTTTCTCGCCTAAAATTTAACATTTATTTAGGTTTGTTTTCAACAGAATTTTATTACTTTGTTTCTGCAAGGCAGAGGACATTTTTGAATTTTTGTTTTAGAGCTGCAAAGGGAATCGTTTTAAGCTGGAGCACTTTTTATAGCACTCTTTTCACATTAGCCGTCATCCCTTCTCCAGCTCCTCTCTGTCCTTCCCTTTCCCTCCTTCACCACCTCAGAAAAGGGACCCTCTCCCAAAATCCCGTTTACTAGTTTCACACACGTGCCATTCCATTCACTAGATCAGATGCTTCAGAAGAAGGCAGAAAACCCCAGATCTTTGTTGCAGTAACTGATGCTGACCTCCCAGCCCTAACCCTACCTTATGGAAATCTGCCTTTCATGTTGGCTTATCTGTTTGCAACCACAACTATAATATTAACACAAGCCATTAAATGGGACAGCTTGCAAGAAAATCAGAAATGAACTAGAGCAGAAGGAGGGAGAAAACTTCTTTCCTTTTTTCTTTCTTTTTTTTTTTTTAATAGAGCACTGTGATTGTTCATATTGTTAGGTAGCACTAGAAGTAAGACTTCAACACTAATACCAAGTATTGACTTCAGACGAAATTGAAAAATTTAGCACTGCTTTATGAAGAAATTAGAAGGAGTTTTTGTTGCTGTTGGGTTTTATTACTGGCCTAGGAAGTAATGGATTTTTCTTTTTTTTTTTTCCTTCTTATGAGCTTTCTATTGGTACTACTCCAGGTCATAATAAATCAACTTGTTCCGTTAGACACAAATCAAGGGAAAGTTTTAAGGCATAATTTTGAGAATGTTAAGAACAAGACCTTGGTTCTATAGGCAATGATGCCTGGCTGAAACCGAAACTAGAAAAGGATATCAGTCGAATTAATATTTAATACATTAATTTACAAAATTATTTCACACAGAAATGTAGTTAAAATTTGGAAAGTCTTTATTTTGGGAGTCTTGTGACTGTCAGTCATAGTTGCTTCTGCTTCCAATCTTAATAAGCAACGTATGCCAAAAAATTTTACCACCATGAATTTCCTACTTTTAACATGCTTGCTCTTTTCTTGAACTTAGCTGTGGTGCAAATGGGAAGAATAAGAAAAGATGTGAGAAAAAAGGTTACAATTTTCTTCCTCCCACCGACTAGTGCTTTGCCCTGTGAACTCTTTGTATTTTATACCGTCTAGACTGAATAAGAGTAATATTAGTCTTTTTAAAGAGAGACTTGTTTGCAGTTATTTGTCCTGTGCTTTCTTTTTCCATCTGCTTGGGTCTGAAGTGCAGGCATCAAGCTGTAAGACTGCAGATAATATTTTGGCAGTTAAATGCAAGTTTCAAGTTTTTCAGTTTAAATTGAAGATGTATGCAGAAAATCATTTATTACCAAAAAGGTTCATGGCAACTTGTAGCCAAAAGTAGATGACCATAACAGCCAAAGTCTGCCTCTCCAAATCTATTATTCCTGATGGTTCACATAAGTCTTTGATTATCAGTCTGGGTCTCTTAAAAACAAGAATTTTACTCATTTTCAAGAAAAACAGGGTTCATGAAAGTAACAAAATGCATTTTGTCCTTGACTGTATTATTGAGAGTATGGTTTAATGCTCTTATATTTCTAAATGGAGGCAAGATGAAAATTTTAAACATGCCAAATATAATATTTCTTGTTTGCTACTCATTCAGCCTTCATTTTCTGGTAGATTATTTGCCCACCCATACAATTCAGATGAGACAAAAAAGAGTGAGAAGTTTTTAGTTTCTGTAAGCTATCACACAGTGGAAGATACTGGTTTTGCAATGTAAGTTCTGATACTGTTATGGTTACTTTATGAATTAGCTTTTCATACAAATTTTACAATTGCATTTATCTCAGTGTTTAGATCCTGCTGAAGATTTAAAAAAACATATATACGCTAGATACCATGTATGGCATCTACAAATCTGGCAAGTCATAAATGCACTAAGAAGGCTTTGAATAGCAGTTATATTTTGAAATTAAATCCTTATTTTGCATCCTTCCCTCTTAAAAAAGGTGCTATTTTACGGTTTTTCCTTAAGTGCTATTTTATAGCACTTCTGTCCTTCAAATTAATACATTTGAATCTGGCAAATTAAAGGTGGATTCACAGTGGATAGGTGAAGCAATTAATAATAGTGCTTTTCCTAGATCGGTAATAGTCTAAAATAACAATTAGCATGCAAAATAAAGCCAGCCAAGCAGTCCTGGTACATAAACAGTAAATGGGAAGGTTTTAACTAAATATTTGCATAGAAGTCATAGCAGATTGACTTGAAAACTGTCAACTGGAAGGTCCCCAGATGTAGAATAGATATTTACTTTGTAGAATCTGTCATTCCTGACTTCCTAATATGTTATCCTTTTAGCATAATTTATTTCACGTGTGGCCTTACAAAGACATAAATATTTTCTAGCTTCACTACACCAGTGGTAAAATGGACTCAATATTTCTGTCTTTTTCTCCTAGGTGTTAAAAAGACGATCCTGGGATATGTTTGTGAGGATAATGAATGACAAACAACCTTAAATTCTTTCTCTTGCCATAGGTAGATAGATCTCCACTTCTACTAGGCAAAGAAAAATAGTTTAATAACAAAGATAAACAAGGTAAAAACAGGTATTGGCAGCCTGCTTTAATTTTCAACACATTCCTCGTGCTATCTACATGGTGAATGCCTCAGTCAGGCTAATGTATCTATTGAGCAAATGGGTAAAAATGGAAATAAACTGTAGAGAAAGTGGATATATACAGTATATTAGACAAGTTAAAAGGAAACTAGGTGAACATAAACAGTCTTCATGTTGAAATAAGTTAGTGATGAAGTCATTCTAGAGGGTTGATACAGATATCTGTAAAATCATGAGAGGCTAGAGAACACGAATAGGGAAGAACTTTCCACTTTCTGTTCCAACACAGGAAATAGATGACGTTGTTTGAATGTAGCTAATGGTAGGTTCTAAACAAAATAAGGAGTAACATTTTTTATAGAACATGGAGTTAAACTGTAGAACACTTTGCCACAACTCACTGGGGACACGAAAAGTATACATGGCAGATAGAAGTCCATCATGGGTTTCTGTTTGTGTAAAAGTGATTTAATGGAAAGGAGTTAAGAAAAAGAAAACATATTCTAAGAGTTGTGGGATAATACACTGTACATCTTTTCTTGTACCTCCCTGGAGTTTTGGGGCTAATAACAAGATAAGCAATCATCTCTTATCTTGGTCATTATTTGTAGTTTGGCCACTGTTTGCACTGCTCATGACCAAATGTAATGCAATTTGAATAAAACAGTACTGTTTAATAGTGGTAGTATCTAAATAGCTCCCAGTGCATACACTTTTTTAACATCTGTAGATTTTCAGTGTCACATTTATGTATTGGTAAGTCAGTAAGCCCTTGCGGCACTGCACAAGAGCTCTTGTGGCTTATTGACTGCTGCTTAGGCAAAATGACCTGCTATGGAATTGCTGGAGGATATTTCGTTTCTGCTACACTGCAATACCTTCAGTTTCTACAATGCAGTAGTAGTTGGTATTTACTAAAATTCACTACTTTTAGCCAATTTGGGTACCCTAAGTACCCAGATTTTTTGTTTGTTTGTTTGGTACTCTTCTAGCTATACAATTTCACAAGTACTGATCACTATCACACAATGTATCAGATAAACCATTGATACAATTCTCTTGGGTAATGGATGTGCTTCTGGAGCATGCGTGTAAAAAGGTATCTATATTTATAATGATTAATCATGGTATACCAATGATTAATATAGGTTGTTATGCTTGTAAGTTTATAGTAGCCACAACAGAAATTCCTGTAGTCCTAGGATATTAACTACTGAGAAGACAGAGCTTTGAAAAACAGTTTTATAGTTACTGAGTAACAAATGTACAGTCATTAAGTAAATTACTTCCCTTAGCAAATAAAAGTTTAAAATTTACATAATTGAGATATATTTGAATCAGTAACTGTAGAGTACCCTGTCAGTGTGATGGGAGGATACTAATATGCTTAAGTATAACCTGGAACAAATTTGGGTCTATTAAACTCATCATTGTCCTTTTCAATTTTTTAGTCAAAGCTAACGATAAAAATTTTTTGAGGAGGAAAAGGAAGGAAAAAAAGAAAAATATTTCTGCTGTTGATCCAGGACATATCTTAGCTGTACTGTTTGATGTAACTAGCCTTTTGGATAGGCTTTGGACAGTCAGTTGACCTTTTTCTTCTAATACCTCCCAGCATTCATGTACTTCAGAAATGATAGCTTTTTGCTTGCTTTAGCCATACTTATTCTTATGAACACAGTGTTTATTATCCCTCTCACTCTAATGTCAAATTGAAAAGCAAACATTTGCTGTGCTATTGCCATCTCCTTTCAATATATCAAAGGTTTAAACTATGAACTCTGTATATACTTAAGGCTCCTAAGCATATGAAGTGAAGTTGGATATTGCTGTTCTTTGTCAAGCTAATACCAGCCAGAAGGCAGACAATAAGGTCACTTCAGGTAAGATCAGTACAATTGATCTTTCTTTATTGCTCTGGGTGGGCTCAGTGAGGTCACTAAGGGAAATAAGCATTTGACCAGTGGCTGTTATAACCTATGAAACAGGAAAAGTGTTGAGGATCGTGAGTAGAGCAATAACAGTTTTGCCTAGAAACAGAAATTCAATTCTCAGCTTACTGTTAATGAGACCATTACAGTGTTCTCCATAGTTCTGAACACTTAGAGGCTGTTGTGCTGAATTCTAACTGATTTGTATCATTATGTTCTGTAAATGATGAAAATTAGCATAAATCGCCTGAAATGTGCCATTTGAAATGCAGTGCAGAGTGATGCTGAGGATATTGTCTTTCCACTTTGCAAAGCATTAGTATATAATGACTTTGTATCCCTTGTGCTAATATTCCATGTATGTAAATGTTAAATGCTGCCAACAAAAATTATAAAGTAGAAGAGTTTGTTTGCTTTATGTTATATTCATCCTGGTAATGAGGTATAAATTGTGTTGGGCAGCAAAAACACTATGGGTTAGAGAGGCACAAAATACATGAATAGAAAGTATAGTTCATACAGTTCCATATGCTGGCTAAACCCACTGTAGGGAATTTAACAGTAACGTGTTTTTCTAAGTGATGAAAAGGAATCTAATGTCAACATTTTTCTCTTAGGCTTTGGGAGTAAGGCAAGGAATCATAAACAGGTACACAGTTCTTTATTGAGCAACTGCTTGTTACTACAGTTTCTCTTTCTAATGAAAAATCCCATATTTCCATAGCTTTCCGTTTTTCCCCTTTCATTTCTAAGTGGTTTTGAGGTTGTATATTGTTATAATATAAAAATCTGAATTACGTGATATGTATGGCTTTGCCTAAAACTCATTTACTAAAATATTAATATAATTTTTAATGCACTTGTACATATTTTGAAAGAAACAAACAAATAATCATCTACGGAATATGTACTGAAAATTTAGTCTCATCACATCCATTTGGAAGGCACAATATACCTAAGACTTGGTTTATGAAATCATCTTAGTTGTTACTAACAGTGAGAGAATGTGTTCTTGCTCCTTCTATTCTTTGTTGCATAGATAGCACTTGTTCCTTGTGCTCTTTATTACACAGGTAGCACTTTTGAACTTGTGTTGTTCTTGGATAAAAATAATTGGAAATAGGCAGCAACTTTGCTCCATAGTCATGACAATATTACTGAACAGGGTCTGATATGAATTTATTTCTTTGTCACCTAGTGGAAGTGTATATACTTGTTCTTCACTTTTGACAACTGTATTTTTCCACAGTTCTTGGATACATGGTTCATTTTACTGGTTCCTTTTTTGATTTTAAATTTTGACAGGATATCTTTTCATTTTCTTCATATTTCAGAACAGTCTGGTAGTCAAAATAAGGTCTCAGACCTTCAGAAACAAACAAAAATACAATAAAAAAAAACACAAAACAACAACAACAACAAAAGCCAAAAGCCAAAAGTCCGATGAATTTAGACTTCTTTACTTCTATCTGACCATAATTTATGTTCTAGCAGCTATGAGAAGTATTGTTGAGAATACTGTATAATTTTCTATAAATTGTGTTTTAATATAAAGTGATACTCTTGATAGCCTTCCAAAAAATTTTATGTTTTTTCAAGCTTTATTTACATTAAAATTCTTTGGAGGAGTCAACAGGCATGTGGATTAGAAAAATCTTTTTAGTATAGTCTACTTGAATTTACCAGACTTTTTTTTAACGATGTCTCTCACCAAAGGCTTTCAAGGAAACTTGACAGCTGGAGCGTGAGAGGGAAGGATTAAAAGGTAGAATTAAATGAATTTAAAAATTAGTGAAGTGATTAGAAATAGAAGGAAAGCAAGGGTCAGTTCCCATCATGAAGGAACTCCCACAAGGATTTCTAAGGACCTGTGCTATTAAACAGTAAAGTTCATAAAAAAGGAGTGAAGAGTGAGATGATAAGTTTTTTTGACAATAACAAGTTATTCAGGATAGTAAAGAAAGGCTGACTGTCAAGAACTGCAGAAAGACTTTACAAGACTGAGCATTAAAGTGACAGGTGAAATTTACTGCACGTAAATGCAAAAGACCTTACAGTGGGCAAAACCAATCCCAGCTTCACATACAAAACAATGGGTACTAACTTAACAGTTATTACCATAGAGGACAGATAATGACATAAATTTCTTGAAAATTCAGCACAGTGATGTCATTTGTGATCTCTTGATGAGAACTGGTTGTAGTCATAAAAGTAAATCAAATTCTAAAATTTAGTAGGAAAGAAATAGAGAAGAAAACTAAGAACAATGCTATATTATTGTATAAATCCATGATCCATTTGCATTTTTGGGTGCTGTGTGCAGTTTCTTAACTAGTCCCCTCATCTCAAAATGGGTATATTAGAACTGGAGAAAGTTAGGGCAAGTTAAGAGGTATGACAAAAGGTGTGTGTATAAAGAAGAATTAAATAGGACCATGCAGCTTAACTGAGAAAGTTCTATACTTTCCTTGATAAAGGAGGCTAGAAAACCATGAATGAGGCAGGCAGCATAGACCAATTATCTGGTATTACCATGAAGAAATTAAGGGGATATCAAATAAGATAGAAAGAGGAAAATACAAAATGTCTGATTTCATACTCTGTTAATTATTATAATTAATAAGAAGATAGATTATATAATTAATATTATATCTAAGAGTTGTAGCTATGGATCAGTGTACGTCTAAGTGTATTAAAATAGAAAAATAACTTCCTCCTTTTCTAAGATGGTAATCTCTCTGTATTTCTAGATGGTAAATAACTCCATATCCCCACTATTTTAAAGGTCTTCATTTTATTGTGAAAATGGTTATCTTTAAACTGTTTTTAAAATTTCTTCCTCAAGATTTAGAAACAGTTTATAGAATTATAGAATCATAGAATCATAGCATCATAAAATGTTTGGGGTTGGACGTGACCTTAAAGATCACCTAGTTCCAACCCCCCTGCCACGGCAGGGACACCTCGCACCAGGTTACTCAAAGCCCCATCCAACGTGGCCTTCAACACCTCCAGGGGTGGGGCATCCACAACTTCTCCGGGCAACATGTTCCAACCAGTTCCTACAGCTTTGCTATCTTTTAATGTCTGAACTGATTTAAATTCTATGCTTTAAAGTCCTGAAATGAATGTAAAAGAAAACTATAACCAAATAAAAAGAATGATTTATTTCAGTTGAAACTGTAGTCATATTTATCTGGTAAGTGTTTGGTTATTTTACAACGTCATACTGAATTCAGAACCAGGTATTGATTTGAATGCAGACAATTCATCCATTTGGAAGCTGATTGTATACGCATGTTGCATTGCTACAACACCCATTAGCTGGACACTGACAATAAATTCCCTGATCTATCAAAGTGATAATACCTAGTGCTCAGGAATCTCTTTTGTCTTCATCCAAGCCGTTGTAAGCTAGCAACTTTCAAGACATGTTTTAGCACTTGTGTGCCTTATCCGACCTTTGAGGAGTAACACGTAACAGACAAACTACTGGCATATGGCTGGCATTTACAAAGTCTGAGCTAGTTGCACTATATTATCCTTATTTAAGCACCAGTGCATACTAGAATCTGTGGCTCCTTCTTCAGGATTCTAAAATGAATAGAAATTAAACAAAAGATGTAGTTTAAATACTTTGCAAAATCAGAACACGTGGAATTCAGGTGGTCTCAAACTTAGATATCCATCTAAGGGAACAGGAAGTATGCAGACATCTTTTTATTCCCTTGTGTGGTATTCTTCAAAAACACCAAATGTGATTTCTTTTTAAGTCTGAATGTATTCAGGTTACAATATGCCACCACAATGGTGGGAGAGACACATTCCTTAAGTTCAGCTCTGTCGTGTGCTTTCAATGGAATTTGGGAAGTATTTTAAATAACAAGGCTAGGCTTAAACATCTTCCCTCAATAAAATATTTTTCTGTCTTTTTAAATTGGTATTAAGTGGCATGTATTGCCATTATTTGTAAGGTCTTGTGCAGGTGAAATGGAAGGGCCCTGCAAAAGGGACAAAGCTGCACATTAGTTCTGAACCAGGTAATACATCAGACTGCTCAAGAATGAGTGAGAGTTTGCACAGAGTGAGTGAGGTGATTTGTCAACCATTGCTTTTGACAAGCCATATTTCTTTTTATGCCAAAAAGCCACACATAGAAAATAAGCAACAGGCAAGTCAAGAAAGCAGTTATAAGAACAAAAAAAGAAAATTAACTGATGGTACCCGTGGCTCTATACTAACTGGAAATAACTTTCTACTTGTGAGTAGATGTGGGTGCCCTTGCTGACAGCTTCTTGTTGTGTTCATGGAAATAGAACGTGCTACAACCTTAAGCCATAAACAGGATTGCCTCGAATCCACTTCCCATTTTTCATTTCCTGAGGCTTGTCTGCCCCTAAGTTTGTAGTTGACTCGTAGGTTAATAACCTAACTCATTGATTAATAACAGAATACAAATGATCTGTGAAATAAACACGTTACATCTTTATCAGACTGAGTACTGTACTTCAGAACCAGAGTTTTTTCGTTCTTGTGTATTTGGTTCCACTGTGCATCTTACCAGAGAACACTAATCTAAAATTATGCCTTTCTCTTCCCTACTTTCAAAGCCACTGACAAATACTAGCTCCATTTTTTATAAAGAAGCCAAAAAACTAAATTCCAAATGTATTTTCCTATTTTAAGGGAAACAGTTTAAAATTTATTTGCTTTTATTTAGTGTGCGTATTTTATTTTCTTCTTATAGTCACTGATTATCTTCAGCAATATTCACTGGGCGGGCTGAGGTCTGCTCCCAGTACCCAGCCATGACATCAAGATGGACTATTCATTCTGGAAGTCCAAACCACGTGAGCTAAGTAAGCCCCATTTCCTTCAAAAAATATTCAGAGAGAAATCCTTATTAAAAAAAAAACAAACAACAAAACACTAAAGCTAGATTGTGGTTTTGTTCTGTTAATAGAATAAGGTTTGACTTTAAAATTATCCAAATAATACCTCCAAAATTGTAAAACTGAAAGTTCAGTTGTCTAAGCAAAAATCTGTTTTCATTCATTTTACTGACATACAGGGCAAAAAAAAAAAAAAAGAAGAAAAGAAAAACACCAAACACCAAAAGCAGCAGTTGTGGCTCTCTATAGATAACTAGAATGTCAGCCTTAGTCATCTGGATTTCTGTTTTCTTCAAAAAATTACATAGGGCATTATAAAAGGCATGGAAAAATCTTTTTGGTTTGTTTAAGGGGAAAAAGTCTAATCATAACATTTGCCTTGTTTACATCCCTTATAACCCCAAAATCTTGGGATGATTTTGGAAGTTTAACTTGAAGGATTGTACCAGGTCATCTGGGATGAAAGTGTCTGGAGAATGTGAGATAAAACAAAGTACCAGCACTTCCAGTGCCCATGTATATTTCTATGTCTATATACATAGTAAACGAGGTAGAGGTCAATGTATTTGAAAAAAGGAGGAAACATAAAAGCAAAGAAATCTTTTCTCAAAAATTCCACAGCCTTCATAAAACAACCAAGAATTTTGCCGCAGGTTAAGGGGATTCATTAAATTACCCTGGAAAATAGCCAACATGTACCACTTCAGTTAGCAATGAGAGGTCAAACATGGACACTTTGGATCATATATTGATGCTTAAGTGCTTTTTTCTGTGGTACTGAGGCCTTGTCCTCTTCAGCAACATGTCCAATGAGAGGAACAAAATGCCAGCCCCAGTGAATTCCGTCAGGCACGTTGGAAGATGGCCAGTGTCACCTTTCCTAGCTCAAGACCTGTCTCATTTTCCACAATACAGAAAGTCTTTACCTCATTTACTTACAGTGAAGAAAAAAATTAAAACTGTGAAAGAGAATCACACGTCTTTTTAAGAGAAAAAATGATGATAAACAGGAAAATTACAGGTAGTGGTAGGACAGGCATATTAGGCAGCTCCTGTTCAGCTTTCAACCCCTGAGAAAGGCTGGCTCTGGTGGCACCTCTCCAGCTGAGAATCATCGTGAGGATTGGCCATTCCTTTGCACACAGTGTGTGGGTCCACTTCCCTTCTCCCCATCCACTGCAAGGGATTTGGCACAAGAAGAAGAAAGCCGTTCAGAAGGAGAATGGTTAAGCTTCAGCAATTGCCTAGACATGTCTGGGAAAGCAGCTATACCTTCATCGAGGCTACACGCTCTGCAACTGGAGAGCTCTATGCAGTGCCTCAACACACAGTCACTGACTTGGGTTTTTGTAGCCTGAGCAGTTTGGAGCCAGTGAAGAATTCATCCCTGTTTCATTTGTTTTATAAGAAGAAGTAAACATATGGTTTACAGAGAGATTAAATAAGCACATTTGGACAATCAAGTCTATACGCTTAGGTATTTTTACTATAAATGAATATTATCTGTTTCTATCACTCTGTGTGCGAATGCAGATGTAGAACAATCTTTTAGTTTTAACATTTTTCAGAAATTCTGTTCAATAGTAAACCTGTTCTGTAATTTCTCATTTTCTACTTATCTATATCCTTTTACTGACATGTTTAGAAAGCAAAGTCAAAATAATAGCAGCAATGCATAGAGAAAAAGTCCATTGAACCACAGATCAAATTGTTGTCAAGAATATTTATTAATTTGTTATCTGTAAGCAAAAGTTGTTTTCTTATGTTGACTGTAAAATAGATTATATACTTGTATGTTTGTTCTGTTTCCCCTTCCAGTGCTCTCATTTCAAAAACAATATGATAAACAAAGACACCGTTGCTTAGCAACTTTAAATATTTCCTTTTTAAACTGAAAGCTTGTAGTTTGAAATATAATGTAAATTCAGTGTATACTGTGTGGTAAATTATTCGAAAATAATTAACTTCCTCTTTCTTGGACTTATTTCACAGAAACACATTTAATGGGTTATTGTATCTACTATTCGTCTAGGGAGAAGGAATTTGCCTAAACAATATTCATGTATAGAGATTTTGTTTAAAAGGCAATTAATTGTGCTACACATTGAACAATTAATTTTTCAGTAGTTAAAATTTAAGTAAAATTTATTTTCCTTGATGTGTATAGAACAATCTTAAATCAGTAGACCTCCATAGTGTAAATGTACTCCGTGTGGAGTGATTCTAGCTTGTATCACTCTAATGAGCACCCAATGATATAACCTGTTCATGCTGCATAGTTACACTTTGAAATTTTTTGGGTTTTGTGAAAGAATAGGCTAGACTCTTAGTTATTTATTCGTTCAGTGATACTGAAGTCAGAATCCATTCATTTTCATCTAGCAGAAGAAGGTGTCTCTACAGTTTTTGCCTAATAAAATCAACTTGTTACTAATGGCTAGTAGGGATATGTGATCATCAATGCAAGTAGGGTTATGTGATTATTATTTTGACTATCTTTCTTACTTAGAAGCTTCTTGAGTATATTCTGAAACTGTTTCTTGCAAAAGAAAGACTATATGCAGATGACTGTGTGTGACTACTTTCAGAAATTAGAAGCCCTGTGTTTGTTTAATTAATATCTTGTATGTTGGTTTAAAAATAAAAATTGACCACGCCTAATGCTCATTTTTAAATCCTTCCTGGAAACAGATATAGGTAGTAAGATTCTAAAACACAAACCAGCGGACACAGACTTTTTCTCCTCACTAGTAAGTTACACTTACATTTTGGGTTTTTTGAAAAATGTTTTGCATTCCTTTTTTAGGGAAAATGAGATTTCTGCATTTTGATGGATTTGTAAGTAATTATAGTGAATAGAACTGAGTCTTTCAATGGAAGGAGAAAGTTATGGAAGATAGCTGCATTGCGACTAAGAGGATTTTCAGCAGAAGAAAGTAAGAATGGATGAAGGAAACAAGGAAATGCTTATTTAGAGCTCATGGTAAACCTGGCTGCTGCCATATTATGGTATCTATATTGAAGAAAGAGAACAGAAAATAGTTCATTATTATATAATAAATATATAGTATATACATATAAATGTTAATTACAGTATTTTGGGTGTTTATAAACAATCCAAGTATTTCCCAAATAGCAAGAAGTTGGCAGTAATTTAATAGGCAAAGATGAAACCTATTTCTTCCAAATATTAAGTAACTTAAAGGCTATTCAGATAGATTGAGTTGCTGGTCTTCTCTTTGCTGAAGTTCTCTTTGAAATAAAGTAGGTCTTCAGTTAACTACCTGGTAGAAGGGCAAAGTTTGGCAGATAATCCTTGCACAACACCACCTGTTTAACCGGTGCATCATGGAACAGATGATAACTCCAGAATTTTGTATTCCCCAGGTTAGAATCACTGATTATGTTTTCCTTAAAAACTTTTCTATTTTTAGATGAAGAAGGAAATAGCTTTATTAATTTTGAATAAGAATTGGTACTTTCACCAATATGTTTTTGCTTTCATTTCCTTCTGACTTGAAAGAGTAGACAAATTTCTAAATAAATTAAGACATAAGAAGCAAAAATGTTGTTAGTATTTTCTTTGATCAGAAACTGCGGGCATGAAATAAATATGGATTGGAAATACTTCCTCTTTTAGTCATAAATCGTGCCTAAAAATTTGTTGAAAAGTACTGCCTAACAGTTGTACAGTTCTGTGTGCAGCCATCCACTTCTTACTGATGCTAGCATCTATTAAAGGGAATAAAATTGTGGAAGCTAGAGTTCTTGTTTTACAAAATGGAATATCAAGTTGCAGAAAGCTGAGTTGTAATATCCTCCATGCCTTGTTACATTGCCTAACAACAAAATGCTAAGCAGAAGACCAATTTAAAAAATAAATAAACAAACAAAATTATTTTTTAGTTTAGTTTCAACTTATACCCTTTGTCTCAAGCAAGTGCATGGCAAAATTTCAACTCACAGAGTTTTCTGAGTTAGTTAACAGCTAGATTTGATCAAATATCAGTAACACAAGAAAATACTATCGGTGGTAACAGCTGGGTTCATGATTTCCAGAGATAGTGACAAACTATACAAACATTTTGAAGCTTAGGATATTTTTACTTGGCAAGTCTTTCAGTAACTTTTTCAAAATCAGTACTTTATCTTTTTTCTTTTTTTTTCTTTTTTCTTTTTTCTTTTTTCTTTTTTCTTTTTTCTTTTTTCTTTTTTCTTTATTTTTTCTTTTTTTTTCATTTTTCTGAAAAGTCAGCATAAGATGAATAGATATTCTGCAGTACATTTGTTTCATACCATACGCTCTACAGTCTGATGTCTGTTCGCAATATAATCTTGTATGGCTTGCCATTAGCTCTCCGTAGGTATTTTGCATAGGTCAAGAAACAAAGGCAGCTTGTGATTCAGGAGATGATCTTAAAAAGTGCCTAAAGCTATAATGAGAATTAATCTTCCAGTCTCTCTTAAGCTGTATTTATCATGAACACCACAATTAACCATTTAGCTCAGATTGTCTAGCAGCCCCTGCCATCGTTGTTGTTCTGCTTCACAACTTTTCATGAGCCTGAACCGGTTGCTGTTTGCACACCTGCAGCACCTTTCTCCAGCTGGATGCTCAAGCATTCTCCTTTAAAGAACACTTACAGCAGTTCTGGAGTACAGGTATTTCTATTCTTCAGCTTAGCAACTTTCATTTTTCTTTTCTTCTAGCTGAGAGAAGAAAACAGAGAATGCAAAAGTACTTTTCTGCATAGGCTGTTATTCTTACAATGCAAGAGAACCTAAAATATCATGTTAACATTGTTTCTTGAGAAATGCAGACTGAGATGTAAATTTGGTATGACAAGATGGTGTAGAAGAGGAAGGATAGCTCATGCAGCTTTTGCTGATGGAGGAAGTCATGAAAGATGACTTTACATGTACATAGAGAAACTTCCTGATTTAAGGACTTCTATGAGAAAACAGCTCACATCTTTCCAAAACTTAATTTTGTAATGTGATGATCTGGAATTTGGTAACCTCACTAATGTACTTCTATTGGTGTTGTAGAGAAGGTGAATTTCTGTTCTGGAGGTCCTCCAAGAAATTGTTGCCATCAGTTCCCAGGATTTTTGAGTACTGACCAGATGCCCATGAGCACCAGTTCGTTCCTGTGGTGTGGCAACATGTTAGGCATTTTGCATCACCAGCTTCTGTTCCCACTGAGTTCAGTAAGTTCTGGCTCAAACCTGGATAGCTGAAATATAGATCACATTGCTGTTGGGCTAACACTTATGACACACAAACACACTGTAATCGATATATGTTAGACCATTAAGCTCTATCATAATGAAAAAAAGCCATCACAGACCTGAACTTTCTCCAGTGAGAGAAGTCCTCGCTTCTGGAGCACAGCACTCACGCTCCAACAAATTTCAGAAAGATGATGGTAGCTGGTGGGGCTGGAGTCATCATTCAGGAGGCCAACAGAGAAAAAGCACTCCACTCTGGACCAGAGCACATATTCTGCCAAAGGCACCGCATCCCCTAAGCGACCCATTCATAGAATGGGACAGCAGGAGACCATGCAGTGTCAGGAGGCAGAAAGAAACTATGAGGTGGGCCACCTCCACCTCCCATGCTGACTTCCACCTTATCAGGGGAGTCCTCACCCACCAACTGTGACCTCCAGCAGGAAATTGAGACTGGGGAAAGGTTAGGATAGACATGTCTGTCTAAATGCTCGTGTTCTTTTTCCTGCTACCCGAATTGGTGACTGGACGTTTGTAGTGACTGGCAAAAAATTAAGTAAAATTACATGCCGCAAATCTTTTGCCCATAGCATACAATCCTATTATTCCCTCCACCTCCTTTTTTACCTGGATTTTTCTATTTGTCTTTCTTGTGATTGAGTTCATATTTACTTGCAGTGAGGTAAAGTGTTTGCCTACAAAATGCTGAGTATTTCACAAAAGAAAAATTATAGGCAGTGAATATTCATTCATGGTGGTTAGTTTTCATATATGCAGGTTACCTTACATAATTTTTAAAACTCAGCTTTTTTCTCCAAGAGATTCTAGAGAAATGGCACTTTTAAATTGGTATTTTTCACTTCCTTTTGTTTTAAAATTAGAACAGGTTAGAACACATTCCAGAGAAATATTTTTACAAACCAGAGTTCAAGCGTGATAGAAACAGGTTTCAGGAAAGGGTTTAGAAGATATGCTTTCTCCTTATTGTTTTGTGTCTTTCTACCTGTCTCCCCCAACCTGCCCATTTATTTATATTACTAAGGCTAAAATTACATTTTTCTTCACATTAAACTGTAATTTTCAAATTTTCTGTTCACATAGTCCTTGTGGTTTTTTGTCTGGTTTCTTGAATCACATTTTAGTTCAGGAGTATTTTCAAAATTTGAAGCTTGTGATATGGCAAAAATATTGCTTAAGTAACAACGGGACCATGTATTTCACAACCATCGAGACAGAATTCTAAGACAGAGAGAGAAGTACAGACAATGAGAAAAGAGGTAATTAACACATCATGAAAACAAGATGGGATTAAAAGTAACAGCGAATTTTCCACTAGAAATAACAGGATGTAGATATCTGAACACTTATGTATCTCTTTATTTATGTTTATTAGTATCTTTTTTTTTTAGTTTACTATGACAATAGGGTAATATCGCTAAAAGAGACAAATTGTAGCAGAAGAAAGGGCCTAGAGGTCATCTAAAACATATAGCTCCCAGAAAGGAAGCAGATGCAGCAACTGTGTGAACATTTGTGCTTACTCAACTTGAATGTGTGTTCAGTAAATATTTGCAGCCATATTAGAAGGACATGAATATTTAATTTAAGGTTCAGATCACATGCAACAATCTTCTAAAAAGAGGAAATCTCAAAATATCAACAAAGAAACAAGATATCAAGACTTCTGATGAGCAGCAAAACTGACAGAAAGAGAATGAAACTTTACACATTGACAATTTGGGAAAAAATGGAATTTCTGAGATAGTGATTTAAGAAAATTATTTTTTTATAACCAAACATAAATGTATTTATTTGAATGATTATTTTATTGAAGTCAACAGTTGTTAGGATGAGCTTATCTATACAATTTAAAAGATTAAAAATATGCAATGTGCTTATTTTACATGTCAAATTTCACATTCTTCACTCTCTCGTCCTCTCTCCTCCCCTTTTTTTCTGGTTTTATTGGTTTTCCCTTTGTTCACTTGCAGTAACAAAAGGTATTTTTAGTCATGAAATGATTAAGA
Source organism: Larus michahellis (assembly GCF_964199755.1). Lineage (NCBI taxonomy): Eukaryota > Metazoa > Chordata > Aves > Charadriiformes > Laridae > Larus > Larus michahellis. The sequence goes on from NC_133897.1 coordinate 90,126,628, forward strand.
AGGGATCATTTAAATGTGTTGTACATGAAATGCTTTGTTTAATCAGGTCCATAGTGTCTGGTGCCTATTGTTTGGATTGTGTTTCAGCATTTATTACTGAGCTTCAAAACCAGAAGTTACATATGTAAATTGTGCCTTTAAATGAGTATATCTTCAGTGTTCTGCTAGCTTGCCGCTGTTTCCCATCATCTGTCCTTAATATATTAGTATTTTCTTTTCTCTTCAGGCTCCGCTCTTGCCTCTACGTACCAGCTCACACATCTTGTAGTTCCTACCATCAGCTTTGTGGCCTTTAAATGACCAACCTCAGGGATTTATCTTCCCTATTCTACACCCACCAAAGCTCTCTCCTATTATCTCCAAATAATCAGCCCTAGACCACCTGCAGAGGTGAGTCTACTTCTCTCAAGACAGGTTTTAATAAGTGACCAGAGGAAGGGAGCAGTTGTCTGCATATCCAAAGAAAGAATTTCACAGGACCTATCTGGTGTAGGTTTTCTGATATGACACAGTCTGTATGTATGTGGGACTTCTCTCCACTGTGGAGTCTTTAGTGGACTGTAAAATGAGATTTGCAAAATAATAAAAAAAATCTTTTCCCTTTAAACCACAACTTCAACGACAATTTAGCCCATGTGTCTTTTATTGAGTTGAATAAGTATCTGTGAAGCTGTACCAGCAACTGTTTACAGAGTATAGGCACTCAAATTATTTCTCACCACATGAACATCCTGGTCCTGACAAACTGCAGATCTCTGAAGGCAGCAGCTCTTGCATTTAAAATTCATGTAGTACTTCAGAAATCTCCTGCTTATTGAAATATTCTATTTAAAATTCTTTGATGCAAGCCATTATTGCTTATTCATTGGCCCATGCTTCTTTAGCAAAGCGATGGAAAATGTTGCCTGGGGAGACCCTTTGTAACATTCCAGTTCCTCAGAATATTCTGCTGAAGTTAGTGGCCTTTCCTTTAATTTCAATCATTAGATGGAATAGATTCCATCTGTAGTTAATACTTTGTATTTGTGAGAGAGAAAATTACAGAAAATAAAAATAATATAGTTTTTTCCGAGTTTTCCACATTCCTTAACGGTTTCAAATGAGCAATGGTTATGAAAACCTATAGAAATGGCCGAAAAAAAAATGGAACCAAAACTAATGTGCAGTCATTTTGCAGTCTGTGTTCTAGTCCTTGTTTAATTTCATGCTTAACAAAACCAACCAACCAACCAACAAACAAACAAATGAAACCAACCAAAAAAAAAACCCACTTGAAATTTTGAATGCAAAATAATCTTCAAAATGAAAGATTTTCCTCTCAAGCTGCTCAATAATATGCTGCAGCCATTTTGATACTTTTATTTTTAGAATTTTTCTTGTAAGCTGTTTCATTTTGAGCAAATATCAATTTTATGACTAAAAACATCTTTCTGAATTAAAAAAAGAAATAATTTCTTAATGTATCAATCTTTATTTTATCTTCCTTCACTATCTATACTTGTGAGATCCATGTTCTGCCTTTCTTCCTGCAACCTTCTTCTTGCATCTGTCTGGTAGAGTTCATGGATTATTTTTTTCCCCCTCCCTCTCCTTCATAATGTCATTAATGTGTCTATGAAGCACTTTACATTCTTTTGAATTCTGAAAAGATAAAGCTGTAACTATTCTGCTTTCATTTTAGATTTGATTTTTTTTTCAGGTGGTACTCTGTGGGGTGTTAAGTGTCACAGCAGATAAGCTAAGTTGTAAATTGAATTTTTTCTTATCCATATATTTATCTTTCAGCACTTCCTTTTTCGTCGGGTCCTGCAGAACCCTACATTTAATTCTTACCGTTCATTCCTCAGTGTTAGTTCATCACTCAGATGAATCAGAAGTCTGCTCCTAGAAAGGAAAAATGTGTGTCGTATGTTTTATGAAAAAGGAAGCTCCTTGAGTTTAGATCCTTTTTATTGCAGCTGAAGGGAAAGACGTTTGCTCTGAACAAAAAGGAAAAATAATGATGAAGTCTTTATGAGAAAATGAAACACCTACTGGGAATTAAATGACAGTCAGTAGAAAGGCTTCTTCTGTGAAGCTGTTGTATCTCCTCCCAAGAGGCCGAAATCATCTTATTTGGCTTCTGGGAGGTACCACACAGAATTATTTCTGCCCTAAGAGAAAAATTCCCATTAATTTGAAATGATTTAATGTTGAATTTTTTGTACCCTCGGTGATAAAAGCTAGAACAATTCTCCCTGCAGGCTAACAAAATATGCAAGTACCATTTAAAAATGTGTGCCTGTGTCTGTGTGTGTGTGGTACGTACGCACAACAGAAGCTACAAGAAACTGGTAGCTGTCATTATCCTATAGGTTTTCGTTTTTGGAAAATATGATCTGATATTTTAAGATAACATCACCCACTCTAACTAGACAAATCAGGAAACTTTCTAATTAAAAAAAAAATAATTATGAAAGTAGAAGAAATTTCAGTAGCTGAATGGCATAATTTTCTAAGCAATACAGTGAAAAGCAACTGATTTCCCAGAATGCACTGCTAATATGTGATCTAGCAACTACGTGTTTCTCACCTTCTCTAAGACTTGAGGAGGGTACCTGGCTTTCAAACATAAAGCCATACAGAAGGATTTGATATTCTACAGACCCTTCGTCTGACTGTCTCTTTGATGATGCTCTAAACGGTATGGGTCATGGCTGATACTGGGCAGCTTTCTGTATCATGTATCCAGTGTGGAGAGGTAAGGGCTGAATATTCATGAGTTAACAACAAGCACCAATTAGACAACATCTATTCGTGTCTAAAGTTATGACTTTTCTTTCCACAAAAGACAGTATTAGTCTTCTTTCACAGTAAGCAGTAAATACCCGTGTTAGGACATCATCTTTAAAACCCTGGTGTTTTTCTCTACTCCCCTTCTCTTAAGTTTTGGCTAGAAGGCCTTGCAGCCTTGGAGGCAAATTTGTCCAGTCATGATTATGATGCGTTCCATGTATACCATGTGCAGAACAGTAACAGAAGAGAATTTCATTTCTCAAAATAAGTTACTCATTATTAGTAGAACTACTGCAAGAAATGGTGCAAGTATGCTGGCTGCCTTAGTGAGCTTGCAATCTTTTGGCTAGCTTGGTGTTTTCCCCAGATTCATCACCACTGCTGGCTGTATTTTTCACTCCAACATCAATGATACTTGCTATAATCGTCATTTTTCAGCAGTTGTCAGTTTAGTTTTCTTAAACCAGCAACTCAACACCATTTCCTAATAATCAAAGAACAAGTGAACAGAGGATTCTATGAACTGCAGCTTGTCTCATCTAGGATTCATCAAAGTCAGGAAAGACTAAATGCACTTTTTTTTCCTGTTCTCAGATTTATTTGCTATTTCAGACGTTTTCCTGAATACATTGTATTGTCACTTGCAGGTCTGCACAGCAATCAAAAGAAGCTAACTGAATTTGTACTCAGTATAATTTGATTCTTGCTGTGACAATATAAATCACATGGAATTTCTTCTGTTTCATGATTGGATGAAAATAACTTAGATTCTATTGTGAAAATGCTGTCTTTATGTATATAATTACTTTTTCTTCCTTCCTTTTAAAATTTGCTGTTTTAGGAACATTTTTCTTAGTAAGCCCATTTCCTACGATATTTTCAGGGGAAAAAAAAAAAAAAAGAAGTAGTAACGGACACAACAATGTTATTTGAATTTCACATTTGAAGTAACATGAAAGCAAAATATTTTAGCCAAAGCTACCCAAGGTTACTGGTAAAATACACAGTGTGTGCTAAAGAATTAGGAAAAGATGAAAAAAAATCAGTCCTCCAAAATCTCTTTGTGTGTGTGCATGCATGCAAGTGTTTGGGAAATAGTTGGAGAATATTTGAAGGGTAGACAGAGATTAGGCAGCAATTATTCTTTGTGTATCCCTATAGTACTGTGTGTGATTAATTACTTTGTTTCCAGTGTTTTTCTTGAAGGAGAACAAATGTGTCCATAAAACATGAGGCAATAATGTCATATTTAGGAATGATTTCTTACATATGAATGTTCAAATACTAGTTATTTATTTGGAATTACAGCCAGATTGCTGATCTCTTCTGGAAATTCTTTACTCCTTTGAGTTCTTTGATAATAACAGCATAAAATTCCCTGTCAATAAGGATTTGAGAGATTTTCACTCCTTAGGATTATTTGGGTTGTAAGGGACTTCCAGTGGCCCATCTACTCCATCATCCTATTTTATTTTACATTGTTTGGAAATAGACTTTAGTAACAACTGACTAATATTCTAGCAGTTTTAAGACAGGACTTTCATAGAATATACAAATGAATGAAAAATTAGAGTCTTAAGTTTGTATTTAAAATGTTAATATTTTAAGTAGAAGTGATGCAAAATAAGGCGAAATAAAGGAAAGGGCGTTGCATTCAGTTGCCTAAAATACTGATCTGTGTAAGTATCCTTAAGGGACCCTATTCATGAACCAGTACTGTAGTGTGAGGCATACTGTATAATTACAACCAACAGAATGATCCCTGCCCCCAGGGCTTTTTAAGATGTGTGGCCTACATACAAAAGAGACAAAGGTACATAATAATACATAAAACTTTAATAATCAACTTGACCAATCCTTTCATACATCATCAAACTACTGATTATCATGGGTTTTATAAAAATCCACTGCAAAGTAGAGTATGAAGAGACGGCTTTTAAGAAAATGGATGGTGGAGAAGTTTGTAAATATTTGTATGGAACTTCTGTGGTGGGTTGGCCTGCCCTAGCTGCCAGACCCCACACAGGTGCTCTCTCACTGTCCCCCCTTAACACGACAGGGGAGAGAAAATAAGATGGAAAAGCTCATGGGTAGAGATAAAGACAGGGCATCTCTGACCAATTGCTATCACGGGCAAAACAAACTCAACTTGGGGAAAATTCACATAATTTATAGCCAATTAAAAATAGAGTTGGACCATGAGAAACAAAGAAAAAACCTAAACCACCCTCCTCCAACCAAGCCCCTTTACTTCCCAGGCTCAGCTTTGCTCCTTCGTCCCCAACTCCTCTATCTCCTTCTCCCTGCGCAGCAGAGAGGGATGGGGAATTGGGGGTTGCAGTCAGTCCATAGCAGCTCCTCTCTGTCACTTCTACCTCCTCACACTTATTTGGTCCTCACCAGCACAAAAAAACCACAGTCTTTGTGCTGGTGAGGACCAAATAAGAAATTACGTCTTCACTTGTGAGTACTTTGTGATCTATCCCTAGTTTAAATATGGTAAATGAAGTCTACCGTTTCTGTTGCATGTCCTAATCTCAAAACATCTCTCATCTCTTTTGTATGTTACTCTCATTGTTGCCTTTATGGTCAGGGAGACAGTGGTATTATCACAAAATTGCTTTTTTTTTCATCTAGGTCTGGACTTCTAATCAATAGGGATTTCATGTCAGTCACTTGACAGATTTTGCTTCTTAACTTGATTTGTCTATGCATTTCAACATACAACTGTATACCAACATCTTCATGGCCTGTTTTTTTTCTCGTGTATTCTTTATGTTGTAATTTAGCACTGTCCTGCTTACTCCCCGCTTTCTGCCAGGTGCTAGATATGTCTATTAGGATAGTGAAGCTCTCCCAGATGATTTCTTGGGTTTAATAGCCTTCTCATAGTTTTATTTGTATCAACAAATTGTTCTATAGTTCTGCATTCTCTTTACATGGTATTTTGTTGCAGCATTCTCTTTACATGGTATTTTGTTGAGCCTGTTTTTTTCTTTACCATTTGACTATTGCCATGCTCTGGTCATTCCTCAGCCTGTGACTTTACTGTCGGCTTCAACTGTGCAGTTGCCTCTTTCTGCATGCATTGGCTTTTTCCCACTCTCAACTAGAAGACTTGTTCCCAACCTTCTTAATTTCAAATACCAGAAACTTGGGTTTCTTATCATTCAGAGTTTGTTCCATCTTTGCAAGCTTTTTCTTATTCCAAAAGTACCCCCCACAAGAAGATCAATCTCAGTATCTCTGCATATACCACTGTGATGGGTTGACAAGATTTATTCTCCACTTCCCATCCAGCCACTTCCTGGGAAGTAGGGTCTCAGTACGCATAGTGGTTGCTTCAAAAGACAAATGCCTTAATAACGAATGTCCCCCTTCCTCCTCCTTTCTCTTAGGTATTATTGCTGAGCTCAACAACATATGGTACAGAATATCCCTTTGGTCAGATTGGGTCACCTGTCCTGGCTGTGTCCCCTCCGAACCTAATGGCCTTTGGTGGGGAGGGGGGTGGTTTAGAGGGGCAGCCTTGATGCCGTGGGACCACAGCTGAGCAGTAGCCAAAACACTGTGTTATCAAGACCATTGTAGCTACAAATACAAAGTACAGCACTATGAGGGCTGCTATGGGGAAAGTTAACTCCATCCCAGCTAGACCAAATACAACCACGTTCTCAACGAAAAACTTAAATCTTACCTTTCTGCCTCCCTGTTGTCTATATGATTAGGTCTGGAACATTTCTTGTATGTCTGATATGGATTTTTTGGTCTCCAATTTTAAACCTGACAAACGAAACTTTGTTGAGAACCTCTCTCCTCGCTATATTCTAGGCACCTATGCAGCCTGTAATCGTCAGCTCATCCTAATATGACTTCTAATGCCTATTTGTTTACCTTGGAAGGTCTCCTGTATTTTTCGTGGAAGTCACTGTGTTATCCTTTGTCAAGTCTATTTGCTTGATGATGCCTATGTGCGTAACACAGCATGCTGCTTTCTTCCATTTAACTGTAATCCCTTCTTTCAGGGTTGTCTTTTTGATATATAATCTTGTGCTGGACACAGCACTGGAATAATTTTCTATTTAAGAAAATAGCATCCTTCAAGATTAAAGTGGGATTCTTAAAGGAATGATTGTTCAGTCATGTCTGCAAACTGTGGTTACTAAACATTTCTATTTCCCTGAACTCCTTCAAGTCAGTAACCTTAGTCTCAAGGCACAGAGGTTTACCTCAAAGGCTGTTCAACCTGGAGAAGAGAAGGCTCTGGGGAGACCTTATAGCAGCCTTCCAGTACCTACGGGGGGCTTACAGGAAGGATGGGGAGAGACTCTTTATGAGGGAGTGTAATGATAGGACGAGAGGTAATGGTTTTAAACTGAAAGAGGGGAAATTTAGATTAGGTATTAGGAAGAAATTCTTTACTGTGAGGGTAGTGAGGCACTGGAACTGGTTGCCCAGGGAGGTTGTGGATGCCTCATCCCCGGAAGTGTTCAAGGACAGGTTGGATGGGGCTTTGAGCAACCTGGTCTAGTGGGAGGTGTCCCTGCCCATGGCAGGGGGGTTGGAGCTGGATGATCTTTAAGGTCCCTTACAACCTGAACCATTCTATGGTTCTGTTATTCTGTGATCATGGGCACCCTACGAGCACATACATTTCCCTTTCCCCCATCAATAACACATATGACACTCAGTTCAGTTAACTTGGAAATCCATTCTCTTGCAGGGTTTCTAGGTGTTCATTTTATCTATTTCAAATGAAGAGTAGTAACTTTAGCTAGCCTGAAGAATCCAGGTGATCTAGCTGACTCTTCTTGGTAAATTTGTCTCTCAGGTTAGGGAAGGAGACTCTTTTGGACTTAATTCACCTGTTGCTCCATTCACTTAAAAGTCCCTTTTCAGCTCATTAAGTTCCAGGCGTTGTTGATTGCTGATCTTCACCTGACCAAGATGTTTTTGGTCTGCTTCAATGGTGTATTTATGGCAATATATGTGGCCAATGTGTGTCTGGCTCCACACATCACACAGATTCTTTCTTGACTGTTTTGCCCACCCCTATATCGTTGTGTATTTATAACATCTTGGATAGTCTTCAGTGTTCCTTAGTGACAGGTCAAATCCTCAGGTATAATGGTGATCAAAAATATCAAGGTACTGAGGGTTTACACCTTGCTTCTTTCACTTGTCTCTGCAAGGCAGGTTATTGTATTTGCAACCTCTACTCAGCTAAGTTTATATTAAAAAATATTTGGTAGTGTTTTAGTCTGGTATCTTACATCTTTAATGAGTAGTTTTGCTTGAAGTTAGAGAATTTAATTTGCCAGCTCCACATTTTTTAGACTAGATTAGATCCTTCTTTGATAAGGAAGCTCTAAAGAAATTAATGAGACTGAACTTCCTTTTTGTCCCTAGCTTAACTTTGCAAGGAAATACACTTTATAAAATGAACCAAAAGTTACCCTGAGAAAACACCAGAAATCACCTTGAGACAAAAAGTCCTACATTCCGACAGTTGCAGTTACATTATGGAATAAGATGGACGACATTTATTTAGAACAGTGGACTATAAACAATAAAGCAGAATCATTTATCCGATCTCTGCCACCTCCCGTCCGCCTCAGAAAGTTCATGAAGATCTCTGCCCCACTGTCATCCCAAGCATGCCGAACTGGAGCACTTGCATAAGTATTCTGTGAAGTCAGTCTAGCGAGCTGGATGAACTGAATCATTCGTCTTGGGGAATCTTCTGCTTTGACATCATGTGAAAACTAAGTCAATAATCTACTTTGATGAAGTGATCCAAGGAGAATTCCTGGTTTTTGATATTCTAGATGTCTAACATGTGCCATATGTTTGTGTTCTGCCCAATCAGCCACAAGCAATTAGAGAGCAATTCACTTGAATATTTAAATATACAAGAAAATGTCATTAAAGATACTTGGCTAAAGAAAATCTTCTAAACCCATTAAACCCTTCTTCTAGGTGCAGAATCTTGACATACACAGATACTCAATTTGAAGTTCACAACACCCCTGCCTCGAGACAGCAAGATCATATGGTGATACTGTTGAGAATGTATTTTCTCTTCTTCCTTATTTGTGATTTTTTGTGTTGCTTGCTTTTTTACAATTTTAATAATTTTGTTTTTAATATTGTAACAAGCCTGCTGGATGGTATGGTATGGTAGCATTTTTAAGACTTTTTTTCAAAGAGAAAATGCACATCATGCACATTTGATGTTCTCAAGACACACAAAGGTAGACTTGTTATTTCTGTGGCACTTGGTGGACAATAGGAAGTCACCGGGACTTTTACTTGTCAGCACTCACCAAAACCTTACCAGAATGGATACAGGAAAGACATTGAGATTCTGGCGCAAATCCAGAGAAGGGCAACAAAGCTGGTGAGGGGTCCAGAGCACAAGTCTTAAGAGGAGCAGCTGAGGAAACTGGGCTTGTTTAGCCTGGAGAAAAGGAGGCTGAGGGGAGACCGTGCCACTCTCTACAACTACCTGAAAGGAGGCTGTAGAGAGGTGGGGGTCAGTCCCTTTTCCCAGGTAACAGGTAATAGGACAAGAGGCAATGGCCTCAAGTTGAACCAGGACATGTTTAGATTGAATATTAGGAAAAATTTCTACACTGCAAGGGTTATCAAACACTGCAACAGCCTGCCCAGAGAAGTGGTGGAATTGTCATCCTTGGAGGTATTTAAAAGGCGGGTAGACACGGCACTTAAGGACATAGTTTAGTGGTGGTTTTGGCAGTATTAAGTTGATGGTTGGACTTGATCTGAAAGGTCCCTTCCAACCTAGACAATTCTATGATTCTGTGATTCTATCCTGTCCATCACTACAAATCTATTAGAACTAGACACTTATGTCAGAAAAGGCATTGGTATCTTTATTTGTGATAGGATTGAATATAAGTATGAGCTCTTTCTAGGTAGAAGCTGTTGTTTCACAGTACAAAAATCAGCTCCTCCTATTGTTTTTGATGTGGTGGTCTATTGTGATAGGGTACGCTGATAATGATGTAGAATTGGGTCTAACAGTTCATCAGTAGTCAAATTTTGCTATAATACAGTGTGTGAAAGGAAGCAAAAAGGGACTTCGAAAGAACGCTCTGAGTTTCTGGAGATTATTCTTTAAGATCTGATTTTTTGGGAGATCAAGTCTCCAAAATCTTTTCCTCTCTGAGTAAAGCTTATTACATTGTGTCCTCCCATTCCGGATGGGAACCAAAGGAAATAAGATGAAATAGCAACACGAAAGTAACATCTGGTCCTTTGATTTAATCAGTGCAAACATGGCTCTGTTTATATAGTTGATTTAGATTTACACCACTGTACCAGAATGCATTAATTGAAATTCTCAGTAGAGATTAGCTTGAGGTGAGAAACTTCTTTTTTAATAAGGAAGACTTTTTCTGATAGTGGCTGCTTGAGAAAGAGTAAGTTGTTTCAGCAATTAAGACAAAATACAAAATTTTGTTAGAGATCCTGACTTTTGTCAATGTTTTTTTTTCATTTGCTTGAACAGATTACATGCTGCTGTTTCCAGGAGCATAGCAGAATATAGTAGTTCTACACTTTCCATATTTAAAAAGCCATGTTTTACAATTACATGAAAATGCTGAACTAATTTAAGGACCATATTGTTTCTTGTCCACAACCTGCAACAGTCATGTCTGTCTATCAGTTGTGGCTAGTGCCCTCAGCAGGCTGTGGACTGACAACTTTTTGTACATGAATAGGCTTTAATGATCTACAAAACTTTCTGGAGCAAAACTACCAGAAAGCTGAGAAGGCTCATGTTTCTTACCCAATACATTAAAAAATACTTAGAAGAGCGACAATGCCTTGTCATGAAATTGTTATGGTTCAGTTAAAATATTATTTAAATGAAGAAGACTAGATGACCTCTTCAGGGCACTTCCAACCTAAATTATTTTGTGACTGTAAGATGAAGAAGAAAGATAAAGTACTTATTTCCAGGAAGCGACTTAAGAGAGAAGTTTTCCTTCCTCCTGCCATTAAACTTAAAATAAGCATGTGCAGGTCTCTGGATCTGTCCTTAGAATGATTGCCATAGGACTGAAGGGCTTGAGGGCTTTCTCTTCCAGAAGGTGAAATCTTCATTCTCCTTTTTATTCTCCAGGAGGAAAGTTCCTTAAAGACAAAGGAACAGAATTTTCATAGTCCAGTAATAAACATAAATAAAAATACAATTTAAAATATATAATTAAAAATTCAGTAATAAATACAGATAGTTATATAGATACCTGAATGTGGTCATGAATATAGATAGCCAGATATAAAACCACTTCACAAGTCTGTAATGGCGAAAGTTTGAAAAAAGCAGAAAAGCACACTCTAAAATGCACAGACTCTGCTTAAAATAGACTTAATCTCTTCACTTTCATAAAAAAAATGTCTGAGTTTACTTGAATTTTACAGAATCTTAGGATTATTGGGGTTGGAAGGGACCAATGATCTTGCGAAATCTCCATTCTTCAACATACTAAAAACTAAACAAGACAAGGCCCTGAGCAACCTGATCAACTTTGAAGTTAGTCCTGCTTAGAGCAGGAGTTTCAACTACATGATCTTCAGGAGTCCTTTCCAAACTTATTCAATATATGCTTCTATAAACTTTGTGCAGAGTCCATTTTTATTGAAAACAACAAGTCCAATGTTCAGGGTAACACAAAAACTTTGAGTTGCCACTGACTATAGTGTTTTGAGGGTATTTTACTTTTAAATCATTTTATTTTGAAAAATAATTGATGCAAGTGAGGATGCAAATTGATTCTAGAAAAACTGCTGCAACGGCAGTTTATTTTTATATTTTCATTGCCAGTAATTTCTTCTGAATAGAATTTTTTTACTTTATTACCTTAAGATTAAGAGAGACATATTTTTAGTAACTTAGTGTTTGAAAGAATTCCAGATCTAAGGATAGCTGTTAAAAGAAGAGAAAGACAAAATCTGCAATGATAGAAGTAGTCTCCAAATTAAAGAAAAATGTCTGTTTCTTAATCAAGTATTTTTTCAAATTTTCAAAGCCTGCAGAATAAATCTCTAATCAAATTAAGGGAGCATATTTTGCCTATTTGTGTGAGAAAATTTCCAGAGAAGATAAAAACCCTATTTAACTGTAGTAGTGTATGACCCTAAATATTTTTTTAGGTTTTGTTTCTAAATCTTCTCCATCTCTCCAAAGTGTTTGTATTCGTACTGTGTAGGAAAATAAATATGGTAGGGCTCACTACTTTTGAGTGTGAGGGACAGGCTGATGTTTACACTGTCAACCAGCTAGACAGAAAAAACTTTGCAAGAATAGTATTGGAAAATGCCCTGGTTCTGTCCATTGTAAAGTAGATGTTACATTATGTGGAGCTGGCTAATCAGCAAAGCCTTAAACTAGTTGAAGAATAGTACTAATCTGTTATTAATATGTCAAAAATAAAAATTATTATATAGTACTCCTGAAAGCACTAGAGTCTAAATACCTACAATTAGCCAACATTATAACTTTTTATGTTCTTATATGGGTAGTAATAACATTGGAATTGCCTAATAAAATGTTTCTTTAGAGAACTAAATAAAACTAACTAAAACTCTTTGGAAGATTAATTCTACTCTAAATTAAATTAGAGCGATGATAATACTTTTTTCAAATATTTGGGAAACCTTTTTTCAGGGTATATGTTGAAATCTTAAAGACTATATTGAAGTATTCTGTAATTAAATATTTGAGCACTTTGTAAACTAAGATCTAATCACAAAGTCACTAATCTAAACTGATTATATCTTCATCCCTTTTTACAGATATTTGAAACAAAACTTTCAAGTTTGGGCTTGTAATATTGCAAAATATTACAATTTTTCATAGTAGCTCAGCATTATATAGTTTTACTGATACAAAGCATTATGTATTTATCCTTGAGTATTGCAGAGTGTTTGATTGGGATATGTACAGTATCTATAGTCTTTATCATCTGTTAGTGAAATTTAGCAACTTCAGATCATGAACACTGAAAGCAATTGTTCTTTCTGGGGCATGAAGTATATTAAAAAAAGAGAAATAGAAATACAGAATACCGCATTCTCTAATAGAGTATAGAGACAATTACATAGTTTGAAAAGTAGTGAAATAGAAAATAAAAACCACCAAACAAAGGAGGGACATGTCATACTTATCTGTCATGAAATTACAAAGTGTTGCTAATGTGTCACTGATAACTTTTCCTTGTGTGAAAATGAAAGAATTTATCAGCCTTTTATCTTCTTTTAAAATACATTCCTTACAGATAAATGGGTAGAAGAGAGTCCAAAGAAGAGGGATCAGAGATTTAGAAAATATGATCTACAATAGATTAAGCATGTCTATCAATATGTGAAAAATTGTTTTAAAGAAAATGCTAATAGTTTACTCCAATTTTTGCATATCCCTGTATATGCACACGTGATAAGATACTACAGAAAGCTCTGGGGAAGGGAAAATATCACAGCTAGCTGTTTTGGGAGGATTGTTCAGAACAGATAAGACAAACATCTATGTAGTATATCCCAGCTCATCATAGGGTTTTGATTTGGACAACCTTGAAGACTAAATAGGAAGTAGAATTTATTTTTGTACACCAAATAAGAGTTATTTCTAAGCATTATCACTACTATATAGATATTTAGATTTGTAGTAGAATTTTCTTCAATTTAGTTAGTCTGTGTCTTCAATGTAGTGAAGCCTTAAAGGCTACTACTTTTAAGATATTTGAATCTATGTTTTTGAACAAAGTTAATAAAATTAATTAAAAATATTATAATGCAAAATAACTGGTCACTATATTAAAGTGGTTCAACACTCTCTTGAAAGCTAAGGAGAGGAGTGCATGTGTGTGTGTATTACTGAGATTTCATCACTGTTTGTGTTTACTTTTAAACTGAGAAAACTGTGAACAAACAAATATTATGCAAACTATCTTCAAGCTCAGCCTTTTTTGTGCCACGGACTTTTTCTTAAATGTTTGAAAAAGGGCACTTGTCAGTGTGATTGTTCACATTTTTCTTCTCATTTTATGCAACTAAAGAATGCTACTCATTAAGTTCAGTTCTCAAGTGACATACTTCAGACTGTGACTTCCACAAATTGGATGGGGATGTTGGATGTGAAATGAATAGAGTGAGAGTGTGAGCGTTATTCATTTTAATGAAGAATTTTTAAAGTCCCATGGATGACTTCCCTTATTAACATCTTACTCAGATTTAAATTTTTACTAAAATATGATTTTTTTATATTGGCACTACTAGTAGACAACAGCGAAGTGGGAAACACTTTTTCCTCCCTGCACCATTAATTTAACATGTGTGTAAGTTTTGCTCTACTAATCACTTCTCCATATGTGAAATAGCACCATGACTTCAAATTACTAAAGCAGTGCAAAACAATACTATTCAAACTGTGATATTTGGCTCTTCTGTCATTGAATCTCTATGGAAGAAGTAAGTTTCTGTAGGCATATGATGAATTATACTCTTATAGAGAATCAAGACTAAAAGTTGGGTGTAAAAAGGTACTTACATGTTCAGTCATCAATGCAGTATGCCCAAACACACTTTTAAAAAATACATATGATTCTATGAATACTTAGATTTAATCCAGTTACGCTAAAACTACAAGTTACCATTTCTTAATGACAGAATTAAGTCTAAGAGCATTATTAACTGGCATCAGAAAGTGGCAAAAAGAATTCAAACTGTCAAATAAATTCTATAAAATATGTATATATCTCATACAACCAGGATTTGCATTTCTCTTTGATGTATGGAACCTCACTTAGGAAATGAATACTGTCCTGAGTAGATTTTCCAATTGTCTGTTGAGAACATCAGCTTTGTTCAAGAATGGAGTTGCTTCGAAATACTTATAGTAGAATGCAAAGAAATCAGATCATTCTTGTCACATCACTATGCAGCGATGTTTTAAATTCAAATTGAAAAGACACATCAGGATTGATGGTCATGACAGTAATACCTGGCATAAACAAAAAAAGCAGCTGGAGAGCTTGCTGTAGTTTGTTTGTAGCATGTAAACAGAAACACCTGCCTTTTACAGGAAAACAGCGTCCTAGATAGACCTCAACATATACCAGACTGCATGCTAAGTTTAGAAAATAAAAATGTTGTAGCTTTTTTAAATATTAAACCATTATCTTATTAAAGTGATTTATAATTTTTAATAGCAGCTATTTACTTCAAAGTGAATTATATGTATATGATAATCCAAATATATAAGTATGCAGAATCTGTCTTCCTGTTTAGTCAGTAGGGATTAGTTAGTTAGGTAAATGCTACTTAACTCAGAGTAGTCATGAATGAATTTTAACCTAAATGAGATACTCAGTCTTCTGAAGAAATCATTCTCTTAATATGCTGCTTACTTAGAAACATCCAATCCAGCATATTTGGGGAAAAAATGGCTATTAGCAGAAAGCAAATCTTTCTCAAACCTTATGAAGTTTAGCGTTATCTCAGATTACTGCTAGTTCACAAACAACCTCAGTAATTTTCAACCCTAGTTTTCTTCAGCTGTAGAAACAGAACAAGGCACAAAGCCAATACAACATGAAAATACCCGAAAACATGTTGTTCACACAGAATTAGAAGAAAACAAGGAACTAAGATACGTAATTTTTACAGTCTTGAAAAGTGTACAAGTAGAAGATACTTCTAGTAGCAGGCACATATAAAGCTCATGTAAAAAATGAAAGGAGTGAAAGAGCATTTGCTGAAAGCATGTATTTAAAAGTTTTATATAAAGTTGAGGTACTAGCCCATCACAACCTTAACAGTTACTTCCTGGTCTATTTTTTTTTTCTAAAACAAAGGAGAAAAACTCACTTGTTTGACAATGTCTGTGTTGTGGAATATGGAAAGGATTAAATATTGTGTAAAAAAAGAAATGGCAAAAATTTCACATGAGACTATCTCTTCCATGTAATTATATCTACGCTAAGCATATATTCTTACTGGTTAATCATTGGACTCCGGCCTGACAGCATATGTGTAATTATTCAGCTACATTCCTTTCTATTGCTGATGTACACAGATTTCATACAGAATCAAGGAACAATTGTGTCTAAAAGAATTGTAAATTAGTATAGAACTAGTGATATTTCTCAAAAATATTTGAATTCACTTTCTTACCCAACAGAGTCTTTTAAATTATGAAAGAAATATTTATCATTACATAGCTTAGGGAACCAGCTTTAGTTATGAAACCCTTTGGTTTTTCTTATGCATTGTGTGAAGTAGTACTTGGTGATTTTACACAAAATTAAACTAAGGTGGAAGTTACAATCCTGATTTTCATTTGGGCTAATACCCATTAATTATATCACCATTTACCACTATGGTTTCTTGTGATCGGAAATGTTTAGATGATTGTAATCTACAATTTTATTTCCGTAAACGAGAGTTTCCGAAAGAAGATTGAGTAATCTATACTAACAAACAAACAAACAAACAAACAAAAGGTATACCATATACTACTATAAAGGTATGTTCACAATTTGACAAGAGGAATATCTTGAATAGTTGATAGGTATTGTCTGTAAATAGAGCAATATCCTAAGGAACAGAACTAGTTAGAGGTGCATGAAGTCCAGTTGGTTTGAGAGCAAATCTCATAGTGATGCTACACAACCAGTAGTAGAATTGTGTTTGCCCCAGGATTATAGGGTAAACCAGTACGACTGAGTCAACCTGGAAATCAGTTGTGCCCCTGGAGTAGTGTGGTATCATCTACACATGGCATTATCTCAGTGTCTCATGCCTGGTAACTAAGCTCAGAGTTTCCCCTCTGCTCACCTCCTTGAGGTATATGCTTTGGAATTTACAGATACGTCAACATTTTGGTGACTTGTAAATTGAGGACACTGGACACCATAATTTCTGTGTGGATTTAGAAACAAAGTGTTTAAAAGTTGATAGTAAATTTGGGCAGAACTGACAATTGGGGATCAATGATGAGGAAAGGTAAAACTGGACAAATCTGGATATCCCCGCAAGTGAATGAGATCAAGCTATTTAAGAGCACGGAATAATAGAAATACTTTTGTCTTGGTGTTTGCAAGTCAGTGTGATGCATAAGTAAATCTGGCAAAACCTAGACATGAAACAAAACAAATTCGCATATTGCTCACTGAAATCCTTCAGAACAGATCTCTGCCAGGGAGAAATAATACTTGCAGCAGAAGAACATAATAATTCTAGCATTCCATAATCAAGGTGATTTTGTATGTAATTACCTTAAGATGACAAAGGAATACCAACAGTACTGGCATAAAGTAGGCAAAATAAAACAGACTCTTTTTTCCATAATGAATATTAGTTGCATTTTAATGCAACTGCTTTTCCTCAAATCAAAACAGACATTTGCTAAATAAACAGCATTTCATAGCACCTGTATGCATTGCAGAAATAGAAAATACCTACCTGAACTATGTGTTCAAATATGTTTATTTTCTTTTATTAATGTATTGATTTTCGCATTAAAATATTTGACTTTATGATATTTCTGATACTGTCAGAAATAATTCTGATAAGTCTTAGTAAGTGTTCTGATACTCTTCTGCACAGACATAAAAAATTAAATCATTAACAGTAACTTTTTTCTGTGATGGACACCAGTGTCTGTATTGCATGAAAGACTTCAGTAAGAGACAAAACCTGCAGGATTTACCTAAAGATGTGAAACAGAAGGTAGTGAAAGCTGTTGAAAATGTGGGTTCTGGTAGTACGGTGGGATGAATACTGGATTGGCATCCTCCCCTGGGAAGTATGGAAATGGAGCAGGGCAAAGGTCTGTCCCACAGTTTAAGTCAAAGTCTCCTATTAGCTAAATGAAAGCATGAAACAAAGTATTTGTGATACACCTGTCCAGATAAAACTGTTATTTTCGTCCTTACTACATTTCTGATTCCAGTAAAATGTGAGAGCTTCTGCAAGAAGTGGTTACAGACATAGTTATTCTTCAGTAACATAACAGGCCTCCTAAATAACTCAGCTTTTTAAAGAACTGTATATGATTTCCTATATCTGTAACACTCTAATGGCATGAGGAGATGCAGCAGTATGCTATTACCACCATCAAAGCAGTACTCTTTCAGTTAAAGCAGTTAAAGTTGTATCGAAAACATTAGCTGGTATGTGCTGGGTGATTTGCATTCAAAATGATAAGTGAGGTTTACCACATATCTCAAACTAATATGAAATAGAATAGAAAAAAACATCCCTCAGATCACAACTTGCAATACACGAATAGTCATTCGCGGATATTAACTTGTTCACTGGCAAAACAAACAGCAAGTTTTCATAATTCAGCTGTATTTCTTAAATCAATACATGTGATGTATAATTTTTAATTGCCAAACAGAAATACAAGCACTACTAAAGGATTTCATGCCAAAACAGACAAATCCAAAGCCAGGTGATTATCTAAATGCTTACTTTAATTACCTATCACAGGTCTTAGTTGTATGTGATTAACAAAGTCCAGAAACGTTCTTATGATTCTTGACATGGTTCCACATATTCAGTTAGGAGCATACAGGGGTGGATTGATTTGCTTTCTGAAAACGTCATCAGGATTTCAAGGAACATTAAGAAAATTCTTTTCGGGGTTCCACTAATGACTTCCCTCCACTGAGTACTGATTCTTTAGTTCTATTCCACATCTTACCATTTAGTGACTTTTTTTTTAATCAGTGAAAGATCTTCCTCTTTATTCCATAGTAACTGAGTTTTCATAAGAGCCTTTGGCTCCAAAGAGCCTTTGATTTCTCTTTGGATTATGATATCCAGATTATAATAGCCAGAACACCCTTTCTCATGGACTTCCTGTCCCTGTCAGAGAAGTCCCATAGGTTTATCATAGAATCATGGAATCATAGAGTTGTTAGGGTTGGAAGAGACCTTAAAGACCACCTAGTTCCAACCCCCCTGCCGTGGGCAGGGACATCTCCCACTAGATCAGGTTGCTCAGAGCCCCGTCCAGCCTGGCCTTAAAAACTTCCAGGGATGGGGCTTCCACCACCTCTCTGGGTAACCTGTTACAGTGTCTCACCACCCTCATGGTGAAGAACTTCTTCCTAGCGTCCAATCTGAATCATCCCATCTCTAGTTTTAATACATTCCCTCTAGTCCTACCATTACCCAACATCCTAAAAAGTCCCTCACCAGCTTTCTTGTAGGCCCCCTTAAGGTACTGGTAGGCCACTATAAGGTCTCCTCGGAGTCTTCTTTTCTCCAGACTGAAAAACCCCAACTGTCCCAGTCTGTCCTCATCGGAGAGGTGCTCCGGCCCTCTGATCATCCTTGTGGCCCTTCTCTGGACATGTTCCAGCACGTCCATATCTTTCTTGTAGTAGGGGCTCCAGAATTGGACGCAGTACTCCAGGTGGGGTCTCACGAGAGTGGAGTAGAGGGGGAGAATGACCTCCCTCGACCTGCTGGCCACGCTTCTCCTGATGCAGCCCAGGATACGATTGGCTTTCTTGGCTACTAGTGCACACTGATGGCTCATGTTGAGCCTCTCGTCTACCAGCACCCCCAAGTCCTTTTCTTCAGGGCTGCTCTCAAGCCAGTCACTGCCCAGCCTATATCGGTGCTTGGGATTGCCCCGACCCAGATGGAGGACCTTGCACTTGGTCTTGTTGAACTTCATGAGGCTGGCATGGGCCCACCTCTCCAGCCTGTCAAGGTCCCTCTGGGTGGCATACCTTCCCTCCAGCGTGTCAGCTGCCCCACACAGCTTGGTGTTGTCGGCAAACTTGCCACATGCACTCTATGCCGCTGTCCATGTCACTGACGAAGACGTTAAACAAGACTGGTCCCAGTACTGATCCTTGAGGGACTCCGCTTGTCACTGGCCTCCACTAGGATATGGATCCATTGACAGCCACTCTGGGTGCAGCTGTCAGTCTTTATGGGGCAGCGGCCTTTATGGAGCAGGACTTCTTTTTGCCAATGCCATGGTCACTCTTCCTCCCTCCCAGTAGGTTGTTTTTATCTACGTGTTCATTATTTCTTTTTCTTATGCTTTCTACTTATTTGTCCAACAGAGGCTTGCAAGCCTCTGCTTGAGGCTTGCCGAGATCTCTCTTGGAATACCTTTGAAAGATAGCATCGTATCTGCCACACTCCAAGGCAGTATTCAGTAAGATGTTACATTCTTCATTAGTGATTTGGATATTTCACCCAAATTGTTCCTTTAAACTCTTGGGTGAGTACCCCTCAGTACTGGCCATGTATTTCTTCCTTCTTTATCCCATTACTTCCAAGTAATCATTTCAAGTTTAGATAGATCCTAAGAACAGATTTTGGCATTAGAATCTGCACTGCTTTTTCCACAGTGGACATCATTGCTAAGAATGGATTTAGCTTCTCTGCATTGCTTTTTTTGTATTCTGATTATCCGTTCTTCCTGCAGACTCTCTGTCAGCCTTTCTGATCTTTGATGTGTTAAAAGGAGGGTCTGTTATTTTTTATTCCTTTTATTTAGACATTCCTCAAACATTTAACCTTCATTTATTTGTTTATTATGCCCTTCTGCAAGAATTGAGCTTTTCTACTTTCTTTATTTGGAAGCAATTTCAGGTTTTTGAAGGATGTCTTCTTACTTCCGTTAACTTACCTTACCCTATTGCTTAGCCTTTTCATGTTCCTTTCATCCTGTCTTAAACCTTTCCACCTGCAGACATTTAAGTGTCTTAGCTGGCCATTGCAGCTCTTTGACAATTTTCTCATTTTTATGCAGTGTCCCTTTTTCAAGATAGAGCTTATTTACATACATTACAATTGCTGTTACAGTTGAAGAGGTACTCTAACTCATCGAAGTACATCCTGCATTCAACTCAGGACCAACTGAAAGACTGCATGTTTTGTTGTGGAGCCTCCAGACTGTTGCTAGTCATTGATAGTGCATGAAAATGTGGTCTCTGCATTAGAGCCTGATATGACATTTGTCTAGTCCAGATGGAGTCAAGTGTCCCATGACTGCTGTATTTCCTGCAATCAGTATCACCACCCTGTGGTATCAGGAAAATCAATTCTTTCTTAGACATGGAATTTCAATCTATTCAGATTCTGTTATCCTCAGAAGTTTTCATATACTGAAATTCAGCATTAGTCCTGTAACCCAATTTCAGTCTCACCATTCTATTATATATGTCTTTATCTAGTGCTGTATTAAGCAGATCGTCCACACAATTTCTTAAACTTTCAACATTTGATGCAGAAGCATAAGTACTGCTACTTTGGTTCTTGTCTTTACATCCTGTATGAAAAGGACTCTGATGTTCCTAATTCTTCTGCTGAGTGTACACGTCTTCTTCCATAACAGAAAAAACACTCAAAACTGTGTGATATTTGGCTTTGATAAATTTTCCCCAACTCTTCAGCTCAGAAAAGTAACTCAGCTTTTTGTTATTTACTTCAGGCAGGAGAAATCTGGTTCTGTCACTGAGATAAAATCCATTTCTTCTGTATAGGTGCTCTTTAATCCTCTGTGTCTATGGTTTCTGTGGTTTCTGATGAATCCAAGTTCTTATTCCTTGCACCTTCTAAGCCAGACACTAAGATTCTTCATTTCCTTTGGTCTTGCACATTAGGAACTTTTCACTAACATAGGTGTACTGGCTGTCATCTTTCTTCTGAAGTGTCTGAATCTGCCTCCAGATTCTTTTTCTTGCTCTTTTCTCTCAGCAGTACCCATGTAAACTGTGATTGCTGGCTTTCTTTCTAGAACTGTCTAGGGTGGATCCAGACTCCTTATGCAATCAGACACTTTTATAACCAACAGACAAACACTATACTTCCCAGCTTCTCTGGGATGAGAGTTGAAATAGCACCTTCTACCCCTAAAATACTTCTTTCCGCCTTGGATTTCTGATTCCAGAGATGTCCTCAGTGCAAGAGGTTAAATCGCCATTTTTTAAATAGGAAAAGAACACTGCTGTCTCCTAGATGGATTATTTCCCCTTTCTTCAGTTCAGAGTCCTCCTCCCAGAAGATAGACTGCTATCTTGAATTTGATTCTGCTGTGTGGTTTTCCTGAAAATCTCTGTGAAGCTCTGCTGTCTTTCTCAGCACAGGGGTTGTTTGCTTTGAGAACAATATGCTCAAGGGTGTTCTTAGACTTACTGTGGGTGAACCTCTCCAGCCACTCTGCTCTCAAGAGCTAGAATGTCTTCTGAGGACTACAAGTGGTCTGTGTTATACATATATGTATGCTATCTTTTCAGAAGGAAGTGCTAGCAATAAAATGAATAATCCCTACTTTTTTTGCTGAAGTCCTTTCTCCTTTTCTTCTTTCAGAGTAGAGAAGACAGAGGGGGTTTTAAGTTGATTTTGTGTCTGGATGAGTTTGCGTACTGGCATATAGTGAATCATAAGCTACAATCTGGTTATCATTTAACTGCAGCACCAAATAAAACGTATACTAATACACTTTATTGTGCATTTTCTAATTGAAATTAGAAATCTAATTACAGAGATCGCTTGTGCACTTAGCACATTCATTCATAGCAATCAATATATAAATAGGTTGCATTGGTCACATGGTCTATTATTTAACTCAAATGTGGCTTGCAAATAATGTTCTCAATTAATATATCCATAATAAAATATATACAATCATTCTGCAGGAAAATACTTTCCTGCACTGGATGCAAAGTACCACTAACTTACTTTTGCATTAAACGATATAAATGTTACCCTAAACATGTAATTGAAATGTATTGAAGAGAACTTCCAGAAGGCAAACAACTTATAAACTATCCCTATTATGATCAGCTAACTTTTTAACTTTATTTATTAGTGTGCTGGTTTGGGCTAGGGTAGAGTTAATTTTCTTCATAGTGGCTAGTATGGGGCTGTGTTTTGGATTTCTGCTGAAAGCAGTGTTGGTAATACAGGGATGCTTTCATTATTGCTGAGCAGTGCTGACGCAGAGTCAAGGCCTTTTATGCTCCTCACACCACCCCTTCAGCGAGCAGGCTGGGGGTGCACAAGAAGTTGGGAGGCAACACAGCTGGGACAGCTGACTCCAACTGACCAAAGGAATATCCAATACCATATGACATCATGCTCAACATATAAAGCTATGGGAAGAAGAAGGAAAGGGAGAAGTTCAGAGTTACGGCGCTTTGTCTTCCCAAGTAATCCTTAGGCGTGATGGAGCCCTGCTTTCCTGGAGATGGCTGAACAATTGCCTGCTGATGGGAAGCAGTGAATTCCTTGTTTTGTTTTGCTTGCATGCACAGCCTTTTGCTTTACTTATTCAACTGTCTTTATCTCAACCCATGAGCTTTCTCACCTTTATTCTTCTGATTCTCTCCCCCATCGCACCAGGGAGGAGTGAGTGAGCAGCTGTGTGGTTCTTTATTGCTGGTTGGGGTTAAACCATGACAATTAGCTATCAAGGAGGACTGTCTTAGAACTAGAGAAAGCAGTTCCTGCCAACAGCAGAAAGTCCCTAACAAGGTGAACACATAAAAACACCAATCTGGCTATTACTTCTGCGCAAAATTTATTTGGAATAAAAGAAAGGCATTTGTAGATTCTAGACTCCCTTAGAATGATTTAGTGAAGACTTATGGTGAGAAGTAGCAAAAAGACAGAGGAATCTGATATCCTACTCTACTGTGAAATTTTCGGTGAAAAGAAAAATAAAAGATACTTTAAAAAGTTATATTCTTTTCACAGGCAAAGACTCTAAGGAAATAACCACTGAATATTTTCTTTTACTAGCAAAGTAGGTGCCATTAAAAAGTGATTTGACAGTATATGCGTAGGTAACTCTTTATACCCCAAATCTGGAAATAACTTCATTAGATGTTGCTGTTCTTCCCAAATTCCATCACTGTGTTCACAGACCTGATTCTTCTTTCCATTACTGAACTCTAATTCAAGAGTCAACCAAAGTGCCGGTTGTCGTGGCTTTATCTACACTATTTCTTCTAATCTTCTGAGGAATGTTCCCCAGAAGCCAAACTGAAACTTTTTTCTGAATGCAGTATAGGTTTCTGGATTGTAATAGTCATGAGCCAAACCAAGATATCAGGTATCAATCTCAATTTACTAGCTGAGAGGTGATGAGGAACAAATGAAATTATTCTTGAGTGTAAGTGATCATATCAGGCTACTGTTTCCCTTCCAGTACAATATCAAACATATTATTGATAAAAAACAGTATAGGTGAACTCATTTGAGTTTGTGATGAAAAAGAACAGGATTATGCATGCCACTATTTAGAGATGTCAGAGTCTGATGGAAAGTTTAACCACTCCATTTCAACGCAAAGTCCAATAGGCAGTAATTTTTCTTTTATTGGTAAACTTAATAGAATAATCTCTGCTTTTCTACAGGACGTGAATATTACAGCTGCATAAGAATGTCTTTGTTTTGAGCTACACCTGGAGTTGAACAAGATTAACCAAGGAAGGTACAGTTACCCAGAAATAAAAACAGATTAGGAGGTTTGTTGGGTCCAAAATTTAGTTAATACTCAAAGATATACCCTACAGAGATACAGCAATTGGATAAACACCAGCCCACAAGACATGAAGGGGCAACCTCAAAGAAAAAAGAAAAGTTTTCATTAGATTTCTTTTCTCTTCTGTGTAATTTCAGTGTCACAGGTGTGAATACAAAGCTGGCTTGTACATAATGTCAAAGCTCACTTTTAAATAAAGATGAGACTGATTGATTATTTCATTTTTTGCCCTTTCAGGAGGAGAAAGACAGCTTGTCATGTAAAATAAAAGCAGTTGCCATTCTTGCTTTGGCAGTGAAAAAACCATGCAATAATTATTTTTTTTTTCCCCTAGAAGCTAGCATTTCCTTACTGTTTAAGTGAGATGAGAGGAAACTCTTACATAAAAAATAAACTACTGATCAAGGCTGGTAGCATAAATTCTTAGTTTTTTACTTTCTAGAGCATGACTATGATTGTACTGTTTTAAAATTCCTTGCCATTATGTCCATCAAAACTAAACTGAGTGCATCCTGGGGTGGGGTTTGGGTTTTTTGTTTTGTTTTGTTATTAACAACCCTTACTGAGAGAGAGCCCTTACTGTTATAGAGGCAAGCATCTATACAAATTCAAAACACTCAGACCACTGTTCCTACTAGTACCCTTAGCAATTTCCAGGCTAAGTTTCACCAAAAGCACGTTTGCTTATGAAGAGAAATTCGAGGCTCATTTTAGAAGTTTTTTCAAATTGTAACAGACAGCAGCTCGTTCTCCTGATGACATTTCAAGTTTCTGGTATATTTGTCTTATATACAGTCAGTTTTCCAAATTGTTCTAAAAAAGCAGAATCATCCTGATCATACCTGAATATTATGTTGTTTATTTAAGCACCTGAAAAGAAATGTGAGTTCCTTTATGGTCTTTATAACCTGGGAATCTGTTGGCGTGATTCATGTGTCAGTTGCTCAAGTTCGGTCATTTAGCCTGAGGTAGAATATCAGACAGATGATTCAATAGCTTTGTTGCTAATAATTGTATCCCACAGTCTATCATCTTAGGCTACTTTCTATTCTTTGACATTGATGTTAGCTAGTTATTACCAGAGCCTCTTCTACTGATATGCAGAAGTTACAGAAAATCAGTGTTCATCTGATCTCAGTAACTTGGATGCAACTGACAGAAACTGAAGGTAAGCTTTTGAAGTAAAACAAGAATTTGAATGCTACTCCAGAAAAAGAACCTAGAATGCTTTGACAGAGCCTTTTTTAACATAATATGTCTTCAGAGACTTCATCATGTAGGTTAGAAAACCCTTTCTAAAACTTCTTAGGTTTCAAGGTTCTAAGAACCTCCAACACGGCAGGTAAGTTTTCACTTAGTTGTATGTATAAACAAACACTAAGGAACTTGCAAATCACAACAGAAGTTTGATGATCTCTTATAGGAGCAAATACAATGCAATATAACAAAAATAGTGAAATGTAAGTTCTCTGAAGTTACACTTATAAGAGAGAACACAGAATTTTATGTCACACATTATGAAATGTACATAAAAATATTTCCTTGGTTTATGGAAAGCAAGCAAGTTCAATTAATTTGAATTAGAATGCTAAATTGTACCAGAAGGCAGCTGACTAGAAAGGAGGGATTCATTTTCTGTCCTCCCTCCCAGAGGAGACTGGTTTTGTTTTGTGTTTTATTTAAATAAAGGAAAAAGGGAAAAAGAAAGCTGGAAGCTTACCTTTATCTTGAGCAGCAGCAGGAGGTTTTGGAATACAGACAAAATTGTTGAGAATTATGGAAATTATATTAAAATATATAACATACTTTGAAAGAAAAATAATTTCTCATCCTCCTAACAAAGCCAGAAGTATCTGTTCATAATATATTTGCATATGCATACCCCTTGTTTTTACATATTGAATCAATCTCTCACGTCATTGTTCTTAAATATGTGAGTGACAACAGCTTATGTTCATACACATAATATATTTCAACAAGTGAAGGTTTTGTGGGGTTTTTCCTTTTTGTTTTGCTGTTCTCAAACTGCTGGCTGTGGGAAATGCAGTAGAGATTTCCCGCCTGAGTTTGGCGCTGATATAGCTGACTATCAAAATGATTCTCCCTTACAACTGAAAGACTAAACCTACACTGTGAAGGGTGATACATTTAGATATTGCAGTACATGAAGATGTTATCCTTACAAATGTTCCAAGTTCTGTCCAAAATACAATAAAGGCAGTAGATATGCATTGATCCTGCTGATCTGTGACTGTAGAGGAATAAAATCCAAGCCATAATTAGATTTGTACAGAGATGGCATTTTCAAGCAGTTAATACAAATGTTTAGTCTTTTTTTTCCTCCTACCTACTTGGCAGCAGATCAAAGGTGATTTAAAGTAATCCAGTCCAAGCAGAACAGACCAGATTCTGTACAGACTGATGCAGAACTGTTGCAACTATGGATGGATTTTTAGAAAATTCCCTTAAACCAAACAAAATTATTTAGAAAAATCATCTTTTAGACTCAGAATTATTTGACCTGTACTGCTCTTACTTAAAAGGCAGTCAGATGAGAATAGGAAATGAAGTCTTGCTTTGTTGTGAAATCTCAGAGTAGATTACATATTAATGGTAGCAGTAAAAGTTTTAATTTCCCTCTTTTCTGATAATTTCTTCATTCATGTGTTATTTTGCTCCAGAAAAACTCCCTCAGTCTATTTACAACTTAGGGTACAAAAATACTCATTTGTATGAAACAAACACACCAAAGATCAGAGAAATATATAAATATCAAGTAAATCTATATACTGCCAATAAAGCAGGAGTATTTTCTCCCCTCTCCTCCATGCCTTTTCCTATTTACAGTATCTGTAACACCAACAATAAGGCACATCACACGGGACAGTAGGAGAGCACTTTGCTCTTCCTTCCTATTTTGTGAGGTCATATTAATGAAGTTTTGGTCTGGCCTTACAAAATCAAAATAAGAGTGGAAGATCTGAGCTGCCAAATATTTGATATTAATAAACTAGGCTGTAATTTTATTAGCCTTGAAGTATTTCTGCAGGGTCATTTCAGATACATATAAGACACGCATAAATACAATTTCTGCTGTGCTCTGACAGTGCTTAGGATTGTTTTGTGTTCATGTCCAAAGATCTTATTTCTAGGGTATTCTTCCAGCTCAATTGCTTTCTGAAAATTAGCTCTGCTATCCTGTATAAAAAAAACAGTTCCTTTTTTTATGGAAATACCTCTTCTTAGATTAACAAAACAGAGACTATTCCTCAGCTGAAGAAGAGTTTTTTAAGGTTAGCAGGAGTCTATTAATTATTTTTCCTTTTCTAATTTGATCTTCTCTGAGAGGTTTTTGAAGAGATAGTGCTTTCTTGTTTAGAGCCCTTAATTTTATGTGAAAATATGTTGTAATTTTGCTTTGGAGCTGATACTTACCAGGAGAAGGGTTTTTTTCCTGGAAAATATTTTAGCAAAGTGCAAAATATTGTGGCTACATTATGCATAGAAATTTCATAGATTGTGTGAGTTTACTGTCAAGCCTTCTAATACCATACTAGTATCACAAGAATGCCTTATTTTGCTTGAAGGTCCTGGTGGATTTATAGAACACAGCATGAAATCTAGTTTTTCCTTTAATTTCTTCTCAGTTCAATCCTCCTTCCTTCTTTCCTTCCTTCCTGCCTTCCTGCCTTCCTTCCTGCCTTCCTTCCTTCCTTTCTTTTTTAATACATATTTAGCGTCTATAAATGTCTGTTCCTCAGTTCTTTCTCAGTTTTCTCTACTGTGGTGGTTGAAGATATAAACGTGTATATCATGACTTACTTTAAAGTATAATAACATGGTGACCACCTTAAACTTTTACGGTGTTGTGGTCTAACCCCAGTAGGCAGCTAAGCTCCATACAGCCACTCAAAATGCAAAATACAGCACCATTCGAGGTACTATAAAGAAAATTAACTACATCCAGACCAGATGCAGTACAAGCTGGTTTTGATGCTCTTACAACATTGAAGCAAAGCTGCCAGAGAATTTAGTTAGTGTACCTGCTCCAGGGGTACACGGTGTTACACAAAGGATGCTGGGACAGGTTCTAATGCAAAAGATTTATTAATGTGGTGTGTAGTTGGCAGCAAACAGCCATTCTAATGGTGAAAGTTGCTTTGGGGCATAAAAAAGAAGAAAGAGGAAAAGAGAAAGAGAGAGAAAGGAAAGCGAAAACTCTTCTCAGTGGTCAGGCATGAAACGAAGTAACAGGGATACCCGGACAAACATCCTTCCCTGTGTGTCTTCTGTGATGCAGCAGATCACAGAATCATAGAATAGAATCATAGAATCTTCATGACTGGAAAGGACCTTTGAGAGCATCGAGTCCAACCATACACACACCAAAAAAAACAAAACCAAAACCAAAACCACCTACAATCTCTGCCAGTAGAGCATGCCCTGAAGTGCCACATCTAGATGTTTCTTAAACACCTCTAGGGATGGTGACTCCACCTCCCTGGGCAGGCTGTTCCAGTGCCTGACCACTCTTTCAGGAAAGTAATTCTTCCTAATCTCTAATCTAAACCTCCCCTGCTGCAACTTCAGACCATTTCCTCTGGTCCTGTCATTATTCACTTGGGAGAAGAGGCCAACCCCCACCTCTCTACAACTTCCTTTCAGGTAGTTGGGGAGGGCAATGAGGTCTCCCCTCAGCCTCCTCTTCTCCAAGCTAAACATGCCCAGCTCCCTCAGCCTCTCCTCATATGACCTGGTCTCCAGACCCCTCACCATCCTGGTAGCTCTCCTCTGGACACGCTCCAGCACTTCAATGTCCCTCTTGTACAGAGGGGCCCAGAACTGAACACAGTACTCGAGGTGAGGCCTCACCAGTGCCGCCTACAGAGGCATGATCACTTCCCTAGCACAGAGGCACGATCATTTCCCTATGTAATACTTTTCCCCATGTAATACTTTTCCTGTAGTGACTATACTATTTCCATCAGGACCTGCTCAACCTCCCAGCTGTTTGTTACTGCTTATGAAGCTGTCAGAGCTGATGAGATATGGGGCAGGTACTGCACACTGCTTGGCTGTTGACCTCTCTGGATGCATACTATTGTCCCCACTAACATAACCGAGGGACAACTTGGGGCAGCAGGGAGAATGGGGGAAAAGAAGGATCATTCTTACATTGATGGCAAGTGCTTCCCATGAGAAGCCACAGTAGCAACACTACTGAGTTTGTGGGAGCAAGGCTGTGGAAATAACAGCACCAGAATGACAGCATCAGAAAAATATGGGGAAAACACTGTCACAGAAGCTATGGAAATCACTGTCACAGCAGCTCAGGTGAAGCGGTACAGAGCTAG
This sequence comes from Larus michahellis, assembly GCF_964199755.1. Lineage (NCBI taxonomy): Eukaryota > Metazoa > Chordata > Aves > Charadriiformes > Laridae > Larus > Larus michahellis. Next base: position 90,156,307 of record NC_133897.1, read on the forward strand.
CAGGCTGTTGAGCGGGAAAAGTGAAGGCCCTTAGCAATACAAAAGGCTAAGGAACCTAAGGAACTGTGAAACACCAGGCTGGTACCAGCTGAAGAATGAAACTTTCTTATGTGGAGGGAAGGGTGAGGACAGAAAGGAGAGCTGAGATCCCATGCTGATCTACAGTGTAAAAGGATGGCACAGGTTTTTTGATGTTGTTCTACTTTTTCCCTGTCTAGTAGAAAAATATGGAATTGGTTGGAACTACTGCATGCTTTAAATAGAAATGAATAAAATTCTAAATCCCTACCTAATTCGTATAAATCAGTTGATTGAAAGGCTGAGGGTCGTTTTGTGGAATAGAGTTCGAAATATTCATTTGGAAGTGGGGAGACTTTTTTTTATAGAGAGTTTGACGTTGAATTGCATCTGCCTAGAATGCTGCAAGCAATTATGGTTCAATGAGTTAACATTGTCTTTCTTCTTTGAGGACCTTTTTTTCCATAATCTACCAAGCACAAGGTAAAACAATGTATTATAGAAATCTATGCAGCCAAAAAGATAAAATAATGCATAAACTGTATGAACTAATGACAGATGGAAGAAATACAGTTTATATTTACTGTTTCTATTTAGTTCTATATATTAAATATTGTATTTTGATAAATCAAAAATCAGTTTTCTCATTGCAACACACCTCATACTGTTTCTGTTGAAAAATCATAGCAATTTTTTTTCCTGTCACATTTACTGTTAAGATAAATCTCATAAAATATTATGAATCTAACTTTTTTGTTTAGAAAACATATTCTAAGCTTTACAAAGAGTGTCATAGACGTCAAGAAATTTTATGGAATCAGGAATTTGTAGTTCCTGGCTGTTTCGTAATAATTTAACTATTATCTTCTCTTGTTGGTGCCAAAGTGTTTTACTTACAGAGAAGTCATGTTCTTTGCTTTTACTTAAGGTGTCATACTGCAAGACCTTTGACCTGATTTGCAGTTCTTCTGCAGATATGTGCATAGCATCCTGTGATCCAGGTCACTGCCTCTGAGTCACCAAAGATGGAATTTTATATGACTAAGTAAGAGAAGATTGCTTACCTCACAATATTGTGGTTCTTTGAGATACGTTGTCTATATACATAACATGGGGGAATATTTGATTTTATATTGTTAGCCAAAAACCAATGCCAAAATATTAGAGATGATCCTGTTCTTTTTTCTTTTGAATAGCAGCTGTGGTAACACCCAGAAGATTGGCGCAGTTTGAATTGGAACAGGTATATAAGTAAAGTTCCTTTAAAATATGAGGGGTCAAAGTTCAAATAAGAAGTTACACTGAGTATGGATTTTTTGAGGCATGTACCTTCATAAAGGAAGAGGAAAAAGAGTTGGACTGTGGTGAGTGCTTTCAGTTTCATCAGTCAGTGCCTGGGGACACTAATGCTATGCTCATGCTGGTTTTCCGGAGGTTTAACTCCTAGCTCAAAATGTGATGCCCTCTTCTGTGTCCTTCATAATGATTATGAAAAGTGCTTGCTACCCTGCCTTCCATGATCCCACACTAAGCAAAAGCAGTCTGGATATGAGAAGGACAGAGACATTCCTTTTACAACTGTTTTATGCAGTAACTAATAATGACAAATGTCAGCTGCCACAGGTAGTGAAGCTTGTAGCGGAAGACATTAGAGATGCATACCATGATTCATACAATCACAGCATAGTTCAAGCTTGGAAGGGATCTCAGGAGCTCGTCCATTCTGACCTCTTACTCAAAGCAGGGTCAGCTGTTAGGTCAGGCCAAGTTGCTCAGAGATTTATCCAGCCAGGTCTTGAAAACCTCCTGGAGACTGCATAACCTCATGGGGCAACCAGTTCGAGTGCTTACCTGTCATCATGGCGAAGATGAACCTTTCAGAGAACCTTTTCTCCCCCTTTCAGATATGAAAATAAATTGAAAATAAAGCCATGAGTTTATGCCAAGAACACTAACTCGGTCTACATTTTTCTATTGAGCCATGACAAAATACATTATTTTTTCCATGACCAAACTCCACTTTTTAGATCATTTCACGTTTTCATATGTTCTTGTTTCATTGAAGCTTGAAAAAAAATCTGTAAAAATTAATTTCACCATATTCTTGGATCCATTATTGCACAAAAGTAGTTCTTGAAGTATGCCTGTTATCTGGGATTGAATGTCTTGTGCTTGGGGGCTTGTTTTACTCATGCTTTATGTATTTCTTTTGTTAGATGCCATGGGATTTCACCATACCGCAGCACTGAGAAATGTACCCACTCTTCTTATTTTTCATTTTAAAAAGTCAACAGTTTGTTATGGCTTTATCATTTGCAGAAAGTGGACAGTTACAGAGAACCACAGCCACCCCATTTGAATTTCATGTCATGTGTTATGTCTTTCTAGCTGTATTCTTAACTGTACTCACAAATACACAGCTGATAATGGGGTTTGGCTACTAGAATAATGCCGCTAGAAAAATAAAAAAATCACTACTGCCTTTTAAAAATGTGTATTTTAATCATCATTTGCAGCACGGTAATACAGACTTGCAGCTGTATCATTTGAAGGTAAAAACTTTCATGCATAAACCACAGGAAACAGTCCTTTTGACATCTCTCATTTAAGGAAACAAGAAAGACAAATGTGAGATTTTTATCTAAAAATTTTATCTATCTGTATTTCTTTTTTTCCAAGTAACTCTGCAGAAGTTTTTACATCAGGTGATATATTTAATAATTAATTAACATTAATAAAAATTACTTCATTGTACTGCAGATTTAGAAAAGTTTTATAGGCCAGACATTACATGATACAACTGGAGTAATCCCTGGTTATCACCTTTAAATTGATACAAGGAGTCAGTGATACAGCATAGATTTAAAATCCTATTACTGCTAATTAGGTTTGCTTCACTTGCTTCGCTTTCTTTTGCATCCTTGTCCTGTAACTTGTCTTGTGCTTGATAGATGTAGGTGTCTAGAGACGAAATATGGTCATTGCCAGATATACTCCTGCTTTCATCAAGTGAAAGTTCTTTAAACGTTTTATAGCTCATTCTTCACCTCCTCTGCTGTACAGACTGCTGTATTAAAATGATACAGTAATGGTAATATCTGTTTAGCTACAGCATGTAATACATCACCTTAGTAACTCCTTTGCCATCAAATAATGCTTATCTAGGACCATAAAGATAGAGGTTTTATTTTCCTCTGCAAGCCTGTGACCTCTCTACCAATTATCCCAGGCTCAAGATCAGCCAGGCAACGAGAGAAACAGCATGAGACAATGGCTCAGTGCTACAGAAGAGCCTAAACATTTCCAAAAAAACCAACGGGCTTCATCTTTACCAGGCAGGGGGTCAGTATCATCAGCAAAGGATGAATGGTTACCTACTGCGGAGTAACCAGGGTTTCAGAAGCATCCAAAGCTTTTCTGCTGCTCCAAAAGCTTACCACTGTTTAACAGCTGTCACAAGAAGGCTAATGACCACAGGGAACGCAACATGTTTCCCGTCTCTGAGACAGCGAAGTACGTATCTATGATTCTATATATAGCTCGAAAGACACACACATTTGTTTGTGGGGTTTTTTCACTACTGTTATTCACTGATGGTAGCATTAAAAATGGAAAAAAGACACAGTTCCAGTGAATATGATTTGAGAAAGAGGAGATGCACAAAATTAATGAATTAAAGGCAATGAAAACCTAAATGACACTTTTAGATGTAAAATAGATATATAAAATGTACCCACGAAGAAGTCAAAATACAAATAATAGGGTTCACCGAAGTCACTGAAAAGCAGCATATAAATAAAAATCATAATGTACTAATGTAAACTGTAAAACAAATTTGAGTTATAATTTTTGGTACTGGTGCCCACACAAGCTTGTGCAGGTCTTGTTCTAATAGTGAACACAGATGGTAAATTAAGTGACGATGGGTTTTAAGCTGAATGTATTTTAGATTTAACTTTCTTACCCTTCTACCACATAGATAGGGAAAACAGGAAAGGTCACTCTTCTGGAACTTATTTTTCAGCCTGTTCTTGTAGTATGTAAATACAATTGTAAATTGTAGATTTTTGATAAATAACTTCAAAAAAGATAGATGAGCTTACTGGTAAACAGGAAGCTTTTTTTCTGAGATTGGGTAGGGTTTTTTGGTTTTTGGTATTGGTTTTGGATTTTTTAAGGCTCTTTGGGACACGGGACACTTTGGCTGCATCTTCTATATTTAGGTAAATGAGGATGTGCTTTCTTGTTTGCCCTCTGCCTGTAGTTGTGCATATAGGCTACACTACGTAGTTTTTCTATATCAATTGTTTTTTATCAGACAGTTTTTTTGGTTTAGTTTAGTTTTTTTTTTTCTTTTTACAAAGTGCATAAGTATCCTTACTAAAAAAGAAATAGGGACAGAGTTATTAGAAGACTTGTCCAAATTTCCATAGTAAATTCACTGACTGAGACTCTGGAACTTCAGTTTCCTGACGTCTGCTTGCATACTGTCCTGCAGAAAAACTATTCAATAATACTTGGAGTCCCAAGTATTACTCCCATATACATCCCAAATGCAGAGACATGATTCTACATGCAGCATTTCACAGGTGTCCAGTACCTAGAAACCGTACTGGTGGAGACCTATTTCACACCTTGGAAGGGAGAAATAGGCATTAACTTCTGTATGAATCAACGACTGGCAGTGGTGCCTATCAGATTGTTCCCTGAGCAGGTGCAAAAAAAGCCATATCATTTAAAAAACATAACATCTTTAAAACTGTGTTTTCTGCACTGTGAGTTTCAAATCATGAATGTTAGTTCAGACCTTTGCTCTTCCAGGGTAAATGGAATTGGATTTTCTAGCTAACAAGTGCTAAAACTCTAAGCCTTGCCTTCCCCATTGGACAGTACAAAACAAACTTCCAAAACTCAACTCCTCCAGCTTGAGAGTTCTAGGCTCTATCTCCAACCTGTAAAACTGAGATAAGGCTTTTTCACTTTGCAGAAGCATTGTGAAAATTAACTCTGTAATGCTTTCAAACCACAGGTACCATGAAAATGACCAACATGTAATCAATCAAATCACTCAATCAAATAGATGGTCCTTTAGTATCCATGAGACAAAACTTTTTCCAACTAGAATTCACAAACATTTCAGAAATTAGAAGAAAGGAAGATTTCAAATTTTGTCAAACAAATGTTATCTACTCTCCTGTCTTTTGCAATTTGCTGGGTAACAATAGATTGCCTAGCTGTATGCTCAAAACAGACTATTTCACAGCCTGCAATAACCTACTCTTCAAAATGGCTTGATAATATCTACCATGATATCCTTTCCCACTTTTATGAAATGATGTGACTTCAAAATTTTCACGTTAGACTCTCGTAAGCCTTCTAATTTTTTACTGCTTTGACCTTCCCTTTAAGTCTATTATTATTATTATGTGTCGATGGTAGCTGTTTGTCTGAACTAAAACTAAATATTTTAAAGCTTTCCTCATATTTTATTGTCTATCCACGATAAACTGGGTAGCTGAGTTAACAAACGACAGATGTGAAAAAGAAATGCAAAAGTGAAAAAGTCGTTAGCTTCTGTAGGAAACATCAGAGGAAAGAGTCTTGCTGCTGTTATAATTAAATGAAGATAAATTTGGCAAAGGAACCATATTTCTGTCTATACAGTGAGGGTGTAAGGAAGGCATTTCACCTTTAAGCAGGGTACAGCAAAATCTGACCCTAAATGATTATTTGCAGAAGTGATTTGACTGCTTCCCAACCACCATGGAGCAGACTGTGACCATTGCAGGGAAGTTAGGAGATTTAAAGCAGCTCCTTGCTTTCTTATGCAAACTATGGAGTGATCTGTGTACAGATGGGACAGGTTAAGGATTTAAATCATGATCTGATCCCTTTAGCAGGGTACTCACTGGCTTAAGTTTAAAGTTTTTGGATAGACACAACTGAATTTGTTACTGAGAAAAAAATAGGATTACCACCTACCAAAGACTTGATCCAAGGTCTGGATACCCATCTGATGTCTTCCAATTTCCTCAAATGAGCTTTTGATTTCAGTCAAAGTGCTTAGGTTGGAATTTTCAAGACAGTTAAAAAAAAAAAAAGAATAGGTAATCTTGGTAATACTGTATTTGTAAGGAGATGGGAGATAAATTTAGTTAGGAAAACCTTCCTTAGCTTCCCTTCCCATCTTGTGTATAAACTAAACATCTGAATCTGGCAGGGGGGTTGGACTAGATGATCACCAGAGGTCCCTTCCAACCCTATGATTCTATGATATTGGACCTTTGAAATACTTGATCCATAAATGAAGGAGAACATGTTAGAATCAAGAATGGAAGGTGGAAGTAAGTGGTGGAATGAAAGGAGGAATCCTGCATACTAGTAATCATGTTTGTATGGTTTATGATGATTAGTCACATGAAGAGCAGTTAATAGTATTACATCTTTTACTTTTGAAATAAGAAACAGCAATGAAAGTCATCCTAAGATGACTATATGAGATTTTACATAAAGCTGCATGATGTGTCATGGAAGATGGGCAACATGTCCACTATTTGACTCAAAGGTAACAAAAGAATTTAGCCACCAGTATGGTAATCTTTTCAGCGGGTGGTGAAATAGGGGTCTCTATCTATTTGGGTGTCAGAGAAACAGAAAACTAAGGACCTCTCTAAAATCATTAAGAACTATTTAAGCCTCTCTTTAGGGGAAAAGAGATGTTGGAATTTGGATCAAAACGTAACTGCAGCTTCATTATTTCAAAAAGGGCTAAAAGCTCATTTTACTGTATAACTGGAGCTACTAAACAACTGTAGATGGGACTGTAAGTATCCATTACTATAAACAACCTATACTCTACAAAAATCAGAAAAGCCTGATCCTTGGGTGTAGATCAAGCAAATTAGTTATATTAAAGCTGTTTAATCTGGTAATTTTGAGTTTGAACAGAACATTGTTACTTGTTTAGTTCACCTTCATGTTTAAAGTGAAAACAAGTGCAAGAAATGAAATATTGCTTAAAATATTCAGGGCAGCAGTATATGCCTCAAGAGATAAGACTTTCACTGTTAGTTTAATTAAGAGACCAAAAAGCAAGCTTCAAGTGTTATTTACAGGTTCTTGACATATTCACTAATGAATCATAGGATGCTGTAAAGGTTATTCTACGTATTACAAAAGAAGTGCACAATAATTGTTTTTTAACCAACTTATTTTCTTCACAAAGTTTTATTCCATTCATGATAGATCAATGTGCTTGAAATGGGAAGCAAAGATTCTTTTTTTACTGTTTCAGCTAGCTAACTAGCCAGCTTCATATGTGAGATAGAGCACGGTGGTATGTTGTTAGATTCACTGTTGTACTTTAAGGAGTTAAGCATACTAACCACAAACTTTTTACTACTCTGTATTTTCCATAACACTCATTTTACATTTAGGAATACCAGGAATGCTTGCAGTTACTGCCAGCACACCAGGTAATGAAGAATTTCCAAAATCCAATACATTCTTTGCTTTAGTACAATCAATCTTTATCCTTTCTGCATGCGTATTCATCAACCTGATTATTTGGGGGTTTCTTCTGTTTCTTTTTCTGTTAAGATCTTTCTCATGCATACACATACAGTCTTTCTTCTGTATTTATCTGTTGCATTAGAAAGCTAGAACAAAACAAGAAATAACTCCTCTTTTCCAAGTAAGTTATTTTAGGATTGATGGAGATGATAGTGCATCCTGCCTCAGATATAAAGGGTGCTAGAAAATGTATAACAGCATCTGTATTAGCATTATGCCAGATTTTTAAGTAATAGCTCTAAATACAACATGCCTTACATAATAATGTGTTGCTTATCTTCTTCTGTCTTCTAAAGAACAGGCATTAGCTTACTTCAACTGTGGCTTGCTACAGAAAGACAGGTTTTGAGATACAGTCTTTATAGTTCTTGTTTTATTTAGAGTGCTGTCTAGATTAGATAGCCAACATTGGAGAGCTATTGACTTGTCCCTAGGAGCAAAGAACCTAAGTGCACCAGAAGATCAGAGATTCTGTATTTTTCTGTTTGAAACATCTTTGTGGTTTCTCCCATATTAAAGGGAGGGGGAAGAGATAATTTTATAATAAATCATGATTAAAATGAGATTTTTATTATTCATCTTAAAAATAAAAAAATAAAATCTTGTCTCTCTTCACAGCACCGAAATTACAGATTAAGATTTTATCTGAAAATAATGACTGACCAAACTGGGCAGTGAAGGGAGAAATAGCAATCTGAGGTAGTCTGAGCTATACACGCTCAGAGGCAGGGAAGAAAAGCTAACATTGAAAACCTACTTCAAGAGTGACTGTGAATAGTAAATTAGATACAGCTTGTGGTAAAGTGTGGCTGGAAAAAGTCCATACCTGTCCCTGCTGAGGTCCTTAGATGCATTTCTATGTCTGCTTCAGTTTCGCTGCATTTTGTGCACAGATACAGCTTTATCAGTCTCCAGCAGCCAGCAAGGGTACAGAAAAAAACGGAGGGAATTACACTTCCCTCAGCAGCAGGTGGTTTCCCTCTGGCAAGAGATTTTTCTGAGGACCTTAACTGGGCCCATTTAATTTCCAGCCATGTTCTAAAAGCTGTGTTTAGTTTTGGAGTAGACTGTCCTCAACTCGGACACTCATTCTGATGTATTTGGGTCAGGTTGTGCCCTGAAAGGTTCAGTTAGAGTCAAAACAAATGGATTGTCTCCTCTCCACCTGCCCCATAGCCTCTTCCACCAGCTGTAAGTTTGTTCACATTAGAATCTTTACCACACCTGCGGGCCCCTCTTTTCCCTCCAGTGGAGACGGAGCAGGGAAGAGTTCCATCCGCAAGCCAAAAAGAGTCAATTAGGATTGAAAAATAACGGTCTGAAAAGCCAGGAGACCACTTTATTAAGGCTATGTGCCTCTGACAACAAGGATCAGAAATACTCCTATCATTTCTCTGCTGTGTTAGACAACAAATTCTTGATAAAGAAATGTATTGAGGAATGAGCTAAAACAGCACAGATTCAGTAACTCGGTGTCTCCAGGTCTTCCAAAATATTCTGTGTAAATTAAGCTGTTGTTTTCTACCCATGTATTCCCTTGTCACATGCACTTATGAGTCTGGATCAAATTATTTCTGCTTATGGACAAAAAAATGAATGTACAGCTTTTGTCAAAAGCCTTCAACCTGATACGCTCGAGTTCCTTATGAGAAATGAAAGGGTTTGAGAACCTACTTTGTGCAGGGCCCTGAGAAACAAGAGGAAAAAAAACCAAAACACACCTCTCTTGATTTCTCTGTTACTCGGATCCCACTGTCCATTGTTTATTACTAATTGTGATCACATCTGAGATACTTGACTTTATTACTGAATTTTGCTCCTAACTGAAATAAAGTACGGAACTCAGAATTTTAGTTGAAGTTTAAGAGTTAAGTTAACAAACAAACAAAAGCCAAATTCTTACAGATCCTACTCTTTCCCACAGGCATATTTTCAACACCTGTTGAGTAGTCCTGCCTATGGCTTCTACTTCTTTCCCTATCTTCTTTTGACAAAGAATTATAAGCAAATGTGTTCTTGAACCCCACAGTAAATGGACAGAAAAGTAGAATAAGCCAAATGGAGGATTTGTAATTTCTTTCCCATACAATATATTTGAACACCTTTTCAGTGCTTTTCATGACCACCAAAACAAGTGGACGAAAAACAGCAGTTTGAATACTGCATAAGACTTCCTGAATAGAAAGTGATAACTCTCACGACAGATTTGGATATTTCTCTAACCATTCACATTAAAAAATCAATCCTCCACGTGGATTTAAAATGAAAACCTAAATTAAGTAATTATTGGTTTGTGAGCCCCAAAAGAGCAAATAAGTTTACTTTGTAAGCTAATGTAAAGTCTGTAATTTAAATACAGACTTTAAATGGGTGAAACATGCTTTGAATTCTTCCACAGTATACTTATTACAGTCTAAGGGGGAAAAAACGTAAATCTCAGTAGTAGAGTTCTCAGAATGGTAAGGGAGAGATGTAGTATACTAAAAGTTTCCTTATGGTATCAGTAGTTAAAACAGGCCTTGGAGATGTAGATCTAATCAGGCAAATCTTAACTTGAAGGAAGGATAGTCTTTATTTATTTGCTTTTTTGTACTTCTAATATTAGCAAATAATTCTCACAGTTAATTGAAAGCTAAGAAAGAATTCCACTATCAAGAAAGAACAACAGAAAAATCTGAAGAATGCCGACAGTATAGCTATGGTGATCACATGGAAATCTACTAGGCAACCCTTTGCTTTTTAAATGAAAATTTCATTTAAAATGAAAATTACTTCTCAACTGGTAGAAATCTTCTCCATACTTCAGATTCCAAAGAAAGACAGAGGAAATAATACAGAGAAAAAAATAAACAAGATGGCTAGAATAATGTAAATAATCAACATTGTTATAGAGATTCATATATAAAGGAGGATTTTATTTTTACTCTCAATGATAAAAATTCCAATGGCATGGTACTACTGAAAATATACTGTCCAAAAAACAGGAAAATATAGCAGTGTCTGGCTGTGAATATTCTTTTATTGAATAGTGCAATCTACAGATCTCACCTATCCAGAAGGAAAATCAGATTACTCAGAAAAGATAGAAATGGAAATTAAAAGGCTCATGGTTTCTTGTAATTAAATGACACTTGCTATGCTCTCTAGCATTCCTCTCTGCCTCAGAGTTAACGTGACACATTCTTTATTTTGTAAAAGTTGATTTGATAGTAGAAGTTAGCTCAGATGGAGGGAACATACATGAAGAAAATATTCCCAGGATGCCAAAGACTGGCAGCTGTTGTTCTTACCCCAAGATGCAAACAGGTCCAGAGATCCAGATATCCAGATATTCAGTAGAATGGGAGCTATATAAAGCTTACTATACAAAAACCAATTTTTTAATTTTATGTGACATGGATACATTTTCCACAAGAATTTTTCACTGTGTGTAAGATGGATCATCAAATTAATATCCTTTAAAAAGAAAGGTTAATGCAATATTATGTACAGTCTTGGACAGATGGTACTGGGTAATTTCAACAATTTTAGAGAAACAGAGGGGAATGTTTTAAATTTAAATGTTGCTTGTCGCAGGTGGAGTGAATAAGAGAGTAGTGAAATGTTTATTAACATAAAGCAGTGATTTAACAAAGTTAGTAGTGAATGCGACAGTGTTTTACGGATTCTATGCCAGGGTACACTTGATTATTTACTGCATAGAGGCCAGGGTCAGACAAGCTTTCAGGGAGACCCTCCCGTTGAGTCACAAGGTTCAGAAAGGACCCCCTTGCTTTCTAAACTCCTTCTCAGAGAGGAGTCTAGGTGCGGCTGGATCCAATCCTAGTCCCAGACTTGGTCAACGGCTTATGTCTAAAGGATTATATCTGCGCAATCAATCCTTATACCACTTAGCTAAGATTTCAAAGTTTAGCATGCTATTAGTCACTTACCAAGAATCTGTTGCGGCAAGGAATCTCTCAGCCTCGAGGAGAAGAACCTTAAGCGAGCATCCCCACTCAAGGGGAGGTCCTGTCGTGCATCCCACTGCTGTGCAGGAGAGCTCAAAGGGCTCTTGGGCTGTCCACTATTTATGGAGTAAGATAATTGACCTATAGTCATATTTGCATGGAAACAAGGTACCTAGGTTCCCACTCCAGACAGTGTTTTGGTTATGTTGCCAGCCATCTCCCACAGTTCAAGTGCAAGTCATAACAACTCCCGCTGATGGCCATGGCTTGAGCAGGAGCTGAGTGGGGGAAAAGGGGAAAAGGGGAGAGCACACCACCACATTGCTACAGAGAAAACCTTTGTTTCCTGCAAGCTTTTATGTTTTCTTTGGAATTTCCTTCAGTGCCAGCCACACTGCCAAGTGCTCATAATAGTTGGGTCTATTTGGATTTGGTGAGGGTGTAATATCTTGCTTTTCTTGTGGAGTCTTCAAAACTGTATGAAACTTGCTTAGAAGTTGCTGCCTATTTTTTTCTTCAGTTCTCTGGCAGGGAAAACCATACCCTGTTTCATATTCTTATGCACAACCTCAGGCTGCCTTCTATATTATAGAAGTATTTACTAGAATTCAGACTTCTCTCTTAGCATCTCGTAACTTTGTGGCTTCATAAGATTCACCCTAGTTTGAATCTTGTTTCCTTTCATACTTTCATGCTGCTCTTGGTGTTCAAAGGGGAGGAACAACTTATTGGCAGCTTCCTCTGTGCTCCCACTGATGATTGTAGTGTTTTGTATGACCCAAGCATTTCATAGCCTTTAGGCAGAGAGAAAACTTAGCAAAGAAAGCTATTGCCCTGTATTGAGTCTGACTGGGATGGAAATAACTTCCCACAGCAGCCCTCATAGTGCTGTGCTTTGTACTTGTAGCTAGAATGGTGTTGGTAACACACCAATGTTTTGGCTACTGCTGAGCAGTGCTCCCACAGCATCAAAGCTTCCTCTCCAACACCACCCACGCCCAAATGGCCAGTAGGATGGCAGTGGTCAAAACACTGGGAAGGGATGCAGCCAGGACAGCTGACCCAAACTGACCAAAGGGATATTCCATACCATATGATATTATGCTCCACAATAAAAGCTAAGAGAAGGGAGGAGGAGGTGGGACATTCGTAATTAAGGCATTTGTCTTCCAAAAAAACCACTATATGTACTGAGGCCCTACTTCCCAGCAGGAGTGGGTGGGACATTGCCTGCTGATGGGAAGTAGACAATAAATCTTTTTGCTTTTCTTTTCTTCCATGCTTGGCCTTTGTTTTTCTTTATTAAACTGACTTTATCTTGGCCCATAAGTTTTTCAAATTATTTTATTTCCTCTGTCCTGCTGAGGAGGGGGACTGAAAGAGCAGCTTGGTGGGCACCTGGCAGCTGGCCAAGGTCAACCCAGCACATCCTCCCATGTCATAGAATCATAGAATCATAGAATCATAGAATTGTTGAGGTTGGAAGGGACCTTTAAGATCATCGAGTCCAACCTTTAGCCTACCCTGACAAGAGCCACTTCTAAACCGTGTCCCTCAGTGCCCCATCTACCCTTTTTTTAAACACCTCCAGAGATGGTGAATCCACCACCTCCCTGGGCAGCCTATTCCAATGTTTAATAACCCTTTCAGTGAAAAAATGTCTCCTAATATCTAATCTAAACCTCCCCTGACGTAACTTGAACCCGTTTCCCCTCGTCCTATCACTTGTCACCAGGGAGAAGAGGTCAGCCCCCATCTCTCTACAACCTCCTTTCAGGTAGTTGTAGAGGGTGATAAGGTCTCCCCTCAGCCTCCTCTTCTCCAGGCTAAACAACTCCAGCTCCCTCAGTCGTTCTTCATAAGGTTTGTCCTCCAGGCCCCTCACCAGCTTTGTAGCCCTTCTCTGGACACGCTCCAACACCTCAATGTCCCTCTTGTAGCGAGGGGCCCAAAACTGAACGCAGTACTCGAGGTGGGGCCTCACCAGTGCCGAGTACAGGGGGATGATCACTTCCCTAGTCCGGCTCACCACACTATTCCTGATACAGGCTAGGATGCTGTTGGCCTTCTTGGCCACCTGGGCACACTGCTGGCTCATATTCAGCCGGCTGTCAACCAACACTCCCAAGTACTTTTCTGTCGGGCTGCTTTCAAGCCATTCTGCCCCAATCCTGTAGCGCTGCATGGGGTTGTTGTGACCCAAGTGCAGGACCCGGCACTTGGCCTTGTTGAACCTCATACTATTGGTCTCAGCCCATCGGTCCAGCCTGTCCAGATCCCTCTGCAGAGCCAACCTACCCTCAAGCAGATCAACACGCCCGCCCAGTTTAGTGTTATCTGCGAACTTACTGAGGGTGCATTCAATCCCTTCATCCAGATCATTGATAAAGATATTAAAGAGAACCGGCCCCAGCACCGAACCCTGGGGGACACCACTTGTGTCAATTTACTATATCTCCTAATCTATTGTAGGAGGTGGAGTAGGCTACTTACATAGCTATGTTGTAAGCGTGTGTAGGGTGCAGCAGAAGGACCTTTCATTCTGAAGACTTCCAAGAGTTTTTGGACAATGCTCAGTGCATCATCAGGAAAAGGTACATGCCAGCTCCACCAACAGAATACATTTAGGCATATCAGCCTGAGGCTTTACACAAGCCATCTAAGTTCTCACAATTTTGGAGATAGCACAGCACAGCACATTTAGAAGCGTGGCGGCATTCATTCTGGACTCCTGGTAAGCCATGAAGAAAAAAAAAAATCATTTGTACCAGTCCAGGTGCATGAGAACTTCATAGATGAAATTCCTAATGATCTATCTTAGCCTGCAGTGTTGCAAAAATTTGAAGTCTGAGAGCATCTTTTACAAAGCTTGTGATACATCCCTTTCTGGTTTCAATTAGTGTCTTTTGCTTCCATGACATGAGAGGGATCTGGTGCTCTGACTTTGGAAATGGAACTAGTATTTGGAAATAATATTCCTATTACGCTTAGTGAAGCTCTGCCACTCGGTGGCATGGGAGTAGAATTAGGCCTGCTGTATGTTAACAGTTGTACTTTGTGGTGTTTACTGTAATTAAAGTAACTAAGAGCTTGTGTATTAGAGGCACACTGAATCTAAGTTGACTCAAGGTATATCTTCAAAGCGAACTAGCTAAATGAGTATGTTTGCATAAATTTATTCAATGTCATGTTCAGTATCTTTTAGACTAGAAATAAGAATAAACTAAACAAAATTACAGAGATTTCGGTCCTAAATTACTGTTTCTATGTAAGGGTTTGTTGTTGCTTAAGTCATATAAAAGTTAAACCAGGTCATTTTTCTTCAGTGTCTCTACCTAGGCAAAGCCTAAATGATTGTTTTTGGCAAGCATGTCATCACATGATAAAACTCATGTTGTGATTAGGGTGGATGTAGGCATTTATCTTCTGCTGACAGCTTCAGACAAAAGGAAGATAAGTGAAGTTATTGTAATTGTAAAGTGACCTTTCTACTTTAAGGATATTGACAGCTATCCTCTTACTGCTATACAGTGTGTTTGCCATCATGATAATTAGGTTTTTGTTAGTCTATTGTTGGGTTTTATACTTATAGTGCTCTCTCTTGAAATGTTTGTAGATTTCATCTGGGTTCCTCAAGATAACATTTACTATGTACCTGACAAAATGTCAGCAAATAGCAGTACACATTTTCTTAAAAGGACTCTTGCTTTTTTCATGTTTGTATCAAACTATAATTTTGCTGACCAGAAAAAAATATGCTCTTTCTTCTTCAGTTTAAAATTTCTTCATGTATATCCCTTTGGGATCCATCTGATTATAATCCAGCAGAGCAGACCAACTGCAACGACTCACATATAAAATAAGATGCTGGCACAGGGTGTAGTTATGGCCTGATTTTCAATCTTCTTGGTCAGTACCACTGAATAAATACAAGGATTGTCCTGATTTACTGCAGCTGTAAACTTACCCTCCTTCTTTCCTCAGGGGAAGGAGGAATTTAGATTTAACAGTTTGGCTTAAGTCATAAACTCAACGTTAATGTAACTCCTCTTTGACAATGCCACCCTGTGGTAGTCAAGTTGATTCACTGCTGTCCAGAAATAGAGCTCAGCAAATAATTCATGGAGCTTCTCCCCCAGCTTCTGCAACACCTGTGACTAACCGGATCTTTCTAAGTATTAATACATTATTAGTGTGTTTGACAACTATCTTTCAAGTGACTGCTATTTGGATTGTGCGTGTGTGTATGCATGATGACGACTTGTGAATAAACAGACAAATCCCATGCCTGAGAAGAAATGCTATAGTCAATGAGGAGATAGTTTCCCCATAAATTTTGCCTTCCTTCTATTGTTAGACCACCACTACTTCAACACTAGCATTATAATTTATCAACGTACATTTACAATTTAATGTTAGGCCATTTTAATCTCTTTATAGAGAGATTCCCTCCTATTCTGTTGTGAGTAAAGTGAATTTAACAGAAAAAGATTTTCAAAGGCACAGATAGATACTTCACTCAAAATCCATTGAACTTCAAATAAGGAACTTAGAGGTAAGGTGAGCGCTTCTGCATTTGTACTTTGACTTTTACCTTTACACACTGTGCATATGATGGGATTTGTGCTAGAATCTAAAACAAAAAAAGTTTCAAGAAAACACTCTGAAATGCATCTTCAGGAAAATATTCCTGAAGCTATTCCAACATTTTCTAGCTTTCCAAGTCAGCTACAGATGGGGAAACATAACTGTCTTTTTAAAACAATATATTATATAAAATAGCTTACATCCTACATTTTATGATGAAGAAAACATCCTATATGCTATAACGACACTGACAGTAAGATTCACTGAAAAGAATTTCTTCACAAAATATCCTTATTTATGTCTGATATGCCATAGAAGAACTGCTGTTTACAACAACCTCCCTTTTATAAATCCCAGCAATAAGCCATTTATTTTCTTAATAATTGGTAATCATTAACCCTTTGCATCAAACACATAGTCTTACCTTCCTTTTATACATGTAGACTTCAAAGTTTTTCATGTTTTCAATAATTTTGTTACTTTTCATATACTTTCAGTATATTTGATGCCTTGTGTTCTAAAAGACCATCAGTAATATTCGCCGGTAGGCTAATATCAGGCTACTGTAGAGATTGAAAGGGGAAGGTTACTGGATTTATTAATATGACCATATTGTGTGCCAATGATGATGGGCTTAATGTGTGATAAGGACTATGTGTCAATACACCTTCTACCCAAAAGCCTCTCAGAACCACTGAAAGACCCTAGGTCACATGAATCATACATTGTCAGCTGCTGCTACTTAATTTGCCTTAAGAAGGAGCTGTCTTCTGACAATAAGAATGCCTGCCAAGGGAAAAAAGGATATAAAGAAAAATTAATTCTTTTACTTTCAGATCGCTGAAGGTCTCTCTGCAATTGGAATTCCGACTGAAATTCTGCAACTGTGGAGAGCCACGGAGGTGCTTACAGATCATTTTGTATAGTGGTGTCCAGACTTTTGATCCACATTACTCATTTTTTATTATTTGAATCATCCTCATAGAGGATGTTATTGGAGGCAGACAGATAGAAAAATATAGATGCATATAAAATCTTTATGAACAGCAGACCATATAGAGTAAACTTAATGAAATAAACTGCATCTTACCAGGGAAATATTGACCATCAGTCCAAATTGTTTTATTTTTCTTTGTTCTTTGAAATATAGCAAAGGAAAACAAAAAATATGCCCATTTGTTTTTATAAAAAGTCCTTATTAGTGAAAGATTAGTCAGAGAAAAAAGGACAGAAGATAGATCATATTATTGGCAAACACTGTAGTAATATGCAGTTTAAGCTTTCCAGGTACAATCATGATATTTTAAAGTTTATTTTTCTATTTAGAAAAAAACTGGACCAATCAATGTGGAATTTTTTTCTACAATACTGTAGGGAAATGGGCAAACTCATAAAACTTAGATCTAGATCTGGATGCAAACTTCTTCAAAGACTGTAAGGATCTAACACTGGAAATTAGGTTCAACCATTACTTCAGTTTCATACGCATATTCTAACTACCTGCCTTTTATGAAGAGCAGACAGGATTAATTTGGCCTTGCACTGTCAATATAACACTGCCTGTAGTCAAAATTGAAATTGTTTATGCATACTATCGTAAAAGAATATGATATGTGCTGTGATGTTTACACTTGTTACATGCATTTGTTCAAATAGACTGCCATTATTTAGGGTAGTTTCTCTATTCTTATGGTACCAAAAGTGAGTGAGGAATGAAAAGTATACAAATTGCCTAAAAGTCTCATGCAGCTTCTCTTTAAGTCTATACTTTGTATCTGTCAATGCCTAAAGCTATGATATAATGTATAACAGGAATAAGGAATTATCCGTGCAGAAAATACAAAGAAATGTGAGTCTGAAGGTGAGCTTTAGAGTAGTTACTTATTCTAGATAGCAGTCCCTATGAAATGATTTTTTCCCTGATGCCAGTAATTTAAACAATAAAAGTGAAAGGATAACAAATTGGTCTTTAAAGGTGACAATGCGGTGATTGAAATGAGTGATGTTCCTACACCTATAAAGCAGCAAGAGCTTTTTCTCTGTCTTTAGTGGTATATAAATCAATCAGATACAGATTTTTTTTTCTCATGATTAGAAGATGCTTTATATATAAAGAGATTCCCGTAAAAATAAAAGACATTTGGCTGGCTAACATCTTTGCACAGCCACAAACAATATTGCTGTCTCACCTGTTGTGATATATTTAAACAATAAAATTGAAATTGGTCATTCTCAGTTAATAAAAAGTATTCCTTCAAGAATGTAAAATTGAAAACAAATGGGATATATTAACTTTTAAATTGCTGTCTGGAGACTCCACTCTATGATTGTGGGAGGACTTCAACAAAACACTTCTGTAGATTTTTTTTTCTTGGAGAAGAATCGGATTTAGTGATATCCAAGCATTCTGCAAAATCATTACTGATTTGCCTGATCTAGTGAAATAGCTGATAGTAGCATTCGATACTAATAAATCAAACCTATAAGGAAATAGTCTATAATGTTCTGTCTCAGAAGTCATCTTTGCAAAATGATATTCTTAAAATGGAAACCATGTTTTATTGAGGAAAATTCTTCTGGTGCAATTTTTTTTAAGTGCATTGAAAGAAAAAGATATTTTTTAGTCCCAGCAGCAGAATGAGATTTTATGGTCCATTCATGGCAAGAACTGTTTCCCTGAAGGTTTTAATTCCAGGAACAGTCATTCAGTTTTGATGGGCAAGTTGATAAGAACAAGAGGGAAAGCATTTTGTTGATCTATCAGTGTAGGTGAGCAATCTGTCATTTTACAAAATAAATTTTAGAAATGTAACCAGTTAACTATGTCTCACAGAGGGCACAGCAAGCCATGCCCAGTGAAACTTATTAGAATCTGAAAATTAAACCATTTTATGGCAGTAAAAATAGAGGTTAACTCAAACCAAATTTCAGATGGAAGCAGTTCTTGAATTTTTCACACAGTTGGCTCTGGAACTCCATCCTCTTTCTCAGATGCAAAAGGGCAAGGTAACAAGTATTTGGACTTTTATGGTTGTGAACTATGATACAGCAACAGATTCTTCTGCTTATCTCGCATCTCTTCTTGCAGCCCTGTTGCACTGGTCTTCCGAAGGATTGCTTAGGATCCTGAAGCAAGTATTAAACAATTGTCGATAGTTTTCTCCTTATTATTTTCCACTTTACTTTGTGTTATCAGCCCACTTCCCATTCTTTACTTTCCAGTGATACTGTCCAGAGACTGTCCAGCAGTCTCAGTGGGTTAAAAATATGGGATTTAATGCTTTACAGACCTGTAATTTGTCTTTCCATATTTACTTTTGATTCTCATATTCTCTGGTGCAGGACTGATTTTTTCTTTTAATGCATACACTTTCTTAAGTACTAGATCTAGTCAGATTATCTTCTTTACTGTTGTGCTAGCTGATAAAGTGTACCAATGATACTAAAATAATACATTTCTGCCTCAGCCAATCTTATTTTTTTGTTGTTGGCTTGTTGATTTAGAGACTTTCACATCTCTTCTTTAGGGATTAGCTTTAACTCTGAGCATTTACTTACATGGTGCTGTAAGGGAACAAAAAATCAAAGAGAAGAAAGTGGAAGAATTCACAAGAACAAAACTTAGAAAAATTAGCTACAAGGTCTTGTGGAGATCCTGGGTGTATAAAGATGAGTTCCCCCTATAATGTACAGGGCAATTTATTTCCTTTCATTTTACTTTTGTACCTTTGCCCTGACCCAAACTTTCATCTCTTTTTTCCAAAGAGTCCATTACTTAATCTTCACATTTCTCCATTAATCATTTGGCTCTGGCAACATCCAATACTGCCAGGAATTTAAACCTTTTCCTGTGTTGGCTATGATTCTTAGCCCTGTTGACAGGTCTAAAATATAGCCTCTTGCAGTCTATATAAAGATGAGAAGTGTAATGATGTCTGAACAACAGACTGGAGCTTGAGCTTTGTGAATTCAGATTTTAACACAACACTTTTTTTCCCATGCAAAGACAAATGAGCACCACAGCCCTTATGCAAGACTGGGCATCTTCACCTACTCACTGCAGCATCTGCTCTTACAACCAAAGGATATGCACATGCTCATGAGGGGGTGAGAACATAATCTCAATTTTACTATATACTAAGGGCTAGATTGTGTCTTGAAAAACAGGAAAGAGAAACACTATAGCAAAATTCCTTAAGCAATAACGGTAGGCTTATTTCTAAGAATTTTTAGGACAGGTCAGAATGCTGTGAGGCTGCAATTCCACCTTTGCTTCCTTCTGCCACTTCAGTTATCCTAAAACAGCTAGAAGATTACACAATTCCGATATCTAAGCAAACTGGGTTAAAAATTCAGAAAGAATTAAAAGGTCAGATTTTTCCCCGTATTTGATGCTTGCAGATGAGTTGTGTTCCAAAAAAAAATCAATGCACTGAGAACTGCGGTCTTAAATGTACACAGGGCTCGGCTCTGGAAAATCTAGTCACCTTGAAACTGGGATGTTAGTATGAGGCCATGATACTGGGTGCATGGAGCAAGAGACCAGCTACCTCTGTATTGATGAATTCGAACACACACAAAAATATCTGTGGGCATGAATTTGACCTGTGCTAACAACTGCCTTCCCCAAAAATTCCCAAGCACACTTTGACAGTTCAACAAGCTGTCACAGGATAAAATAACAGAATCATTCATGTTGGAAGGTGTCACAGAAAGAAACTATTAGTTTTGTGTAGTTTACACCAAGAGCAGGTTTGAAATGGTTTATTAGTTTGCTAATGATATGTAATTAACCAGCAATCAATGAACTATACATGCAGGATGAACATTGTTAATACAGCAGGTAAGACAGAATACATTTACAATATGCTAATAAATCCATACAAATTTCTAAATATGTCTCTATAACTAATCCCAAGTAGTTCTAACCACAAACATGGGGCCCCGTTCTGCTCCCTGACCCTGGTGAGGCTTCACCCACAAGCTCGTGTGCTCCCCAGGAGGTGTGAGTCTCTGCTTGCTGTAGCCTGTACTGTTGTCCCCTGGCCAGAGAGTAGGCAGCTTATGGCATCTGACCACACTGCTCTGTCTGGCTGAGGCAGAGATATGATGCCAATGGGATTATTTCTAGCTGTGTCAAACCAGGTTTTTACTGCTGCTGTGCCTACTCCAAGGTGTCTACCCACTTGTTATAACTTGCTATGCTTCCTTTATACTTTTGTTTCAAAAGTCCCTCTGTAATTCTTTGGTTATTCTTTTTCCAGCTGATGTTTGTCTTCCCCTTTTACATGATCAGTTGAGGGCTGAGAGTTGTCTTTCTATTTAGTACAATGAGCTGTGGGTAAATGCTCTCTAGTTTTGCATGTTCAACCTGGCACACACATTAAATAGCTTCATGTTCTCACCCTAACAGATGTTGTTATCTAGGCCATTTGCCAAGGGTAGACTGTGAAAACATCCCACAAAAGAGATCTTCTGAAGCCATTTAGTTCAACCTCATGCTCAAAACAGGTTCAACGTGCAACTCAGATCAGATTGTTTTGGGTTTTGCCCAGTTGGGTCTTGGAAACCTCCAAAGCTGGAGATTATACAATATCTTGGGACAACCGGCTCCAGTTCTTAATTATACTGAGCAATTTTTTCCTTGTATCTACTTGTAACCTGCCCTGTCATAATTTAAGACCATGTTCTCTTGTCCTCCAGCCATGCACTTCGGTAAAGAGCATGGCTTTTTCTTCTCAACAGCTTGGAAATTGGAAGGCTATCGGCAGGTCCCCTCAAAGCCGTCTCTTCTCCAAGCTGTACAAACGCAGTTCCTTCAGCTTTTCCTTACAGGACACATGGCCCAGCCCCCGACCATTTTGAGGGCCCTCCAATGAACACACACAAGCTTATCAATGTTTTTCTTGTACTGGAGGGCTCAAAACTAGGTGCAAAACTAAGGACCTTGGTCTGAGGGGAGAACTGCGCAATTGCAGGCAGAGAGAGAGGTGAGAAGATGTGAGAGCAACAACTCTGCAGACACAAAAGTCACTGAAGAAAGAGGGCGATGAGGTGCTCCAAGAGCTGGAGCAGAAATTCCCCTGCAGCCCATGGTGAAGACCATACTGAGGCAGGCTGTCTCCCTGCTGCAACCCATGGAGGACCCCACAGTGGAGCAGATATTCACCAGCAGCCCAGGGACCCCACGCCAAAGGAGGTAGATGTGCCCAAAGGAGGTTGGGACCCCATGGGAAGCCCATGCTGAAATAGACTCTGTCAGGACCTGTGAACCCATGGGGAGAGGAGTCTACACTGGAGCAGGCTTGCTGGTAGGACTTGTGACCCCGTGGGGGACCCACGCTGGAGCAGTCTTTTCCTGAAGGACTGCACCCTATGGAGAGGACCCAAGCTGGAGCAGTTTGTGAAGAGCTGCAGCCCATGGGAATGACTCATGTTGGAGAAGTTCATGGAGAACTGCCTCCCATGAGAAGGACCCCATGCTGGAGCAGGGGAAGAGTATGAGGAGTCCTCCCCATGAGGAAGAAGGAGCGGCAGAAACAATGTGTGATGCACTGACCACAACCCTCTTTCCCTGTCCCCCTGCGCTGCTCGGGGGGAGAAGGTAGGGAAATTGTGAATAAAGTTGAGCCTGGCAAGAAGGGAGGGGTGGGGGGAAGGTTTTCTTAAGATTTGTTTTTATTTCTCATTACCCTACTCAGATGTGATTGGTAATAAATTAAACCAACTTTTCCCCAAGTCAAGTCTGTTTTGCCCATGACAGTAATTACTGAGTGATCTCTCCCTGTCCTTACCTTGACCCACGAGCCTTTCGTTACATTTTCTCTCCCCCTGTCCAGCTGAGGAGGGCAGTGACAGAGCGGCTTTGGTGGGCACCTGGTATCCAGCTAGGGTCAACCCACCACAGCCATACACCAAGAAAGGGTTTGGTTCCTACAAAGGCTAAAGGAGATACAAAAATTTACCTAGTCTGAAGATGAGCAGCAAAAGGGAGAGCAACTTCTAGGAGCTGGAGTGTCCCGAGGCACACTGGCAGCAGCTGTGGGCTGTGTGCTGAAGTACTGAAAGCTCATCAGGGACTGCAGACCTAGGGAGGGCGGGGGCAGGCTGTTTCTTAAAAAGAGGAAGGTGTGATAACAGTAGATTATGGCAGAACATGGCAGGCATGTTGTACTAGACCATTATACTTCTGAGCAGTCCCAAAATCTGGTAGAGTATGTTCTGTGTCAGGATGTGTGTCAGCTAATTTTCAGTCTGATCAAGGCTGACTTGTTTTGGGAAACATGAAGCTAAAATCACATAGAAGAGTCTGTTCCATGCCAGTGGCATCAGTGACAGAGAACATTCCTGAATATGTTTAACTCACTAGTGTAAATGTAGACTATATGCCGCCTTTTTCCTACTCCTCTTTCCTGCAGCCACACTGTGCTCAAGACGTGTGTTTTCTCAAACATTGTCTTAAACTGCTTGTCAACAGAGACTAAATTCTGACTTACATGTATGGCAAACGATTGGGATCCAGTGGGAAATTACACTAAAGATAAAATTGTAAACTGAGTTTTTGTTTGGAAATAAGTACAACAAAATATAATTCCTTTTACAGTATAAATAATACAGCAGTGAGACTGCTTATTTCCTCAGAATACTTTGTTTACATATTATCAGCAACTGAGTTCAGTAAACAGAAAATACAGCTTTCTTTCAAAGACTGACAGTTCCATGCACGCCCAGTGATCAAAAATTCCTGAGGGGAAAGAGTTTCTATTCCCTTTGTATGGAAAAATGAGAAAAAGCATAAGACATACATCACCCACTCACACCTCCTCTAGGGATATTTGGAGAGGCAGTCTAACAATCAGCTGATGAACAGTGGATTTTCTACTTCACAGGAGAAGCCAAAGTTTTGCATTTTTTCCCTTTGTGAAATTAAAACTAGAACTGCAATCATGTTTTCCATTTGAAAATTTCCAAGCAGCTCTAATACCTGCATATGAACTTAGACGCTAGGAGGGTAACAGATGCCTGAAAGGGTCAGTGAAGGAAAACATCTCTTACTCAAGAGCTCATTTTTCGGCAGCCAAGCTTCTAGTCCAAAGGACTAGCTGCTCGTTACTGCTGTCCCATGAGGCTGCACATTGCACAGATGATAAGAAACAGTGCTGACTGAGACAACTTTTCTCAGAGGCATGACACAGAGGATATACAGTAAGAAATGACACAACTAATCAATTTACTGCGAATGTCACAGAGGTGGCCTTACAGCAAAAATGAAGATCTTCAATACAGGAGCAGAGTTGAGCAAACTCTGGTTAGCCCTTCTTTTGTCCCTCCACAAAACAAATATTCGGTGCAACTTTAAAATGGATTCTATGGTTATTCCTCCTGGCAGAACCAGAGAGCCTGGAAGGGTCCTATAAAGTTTGCATCTCATTAGATGCCCCTAAGACTCTGGAGCAACATTGCAGGTTATTGAGTTTGAGACTTGCTTGATAAATTGTCATTATTTTGTACAGTATTTCCTGTACTAACTAGCATGACTGATACTGTGAAGAGCTGGGTAAAAGAAGAAACTGTGATTTGCAGTAATGTCTGCTAGTCATTGAAGATTTTGCAGCTGCTCAGAAGGCTTGACTATATTAAGATTAAATATGCTAATACACGTGCCTTTGTGTAGAGGGAATAGTCTAGATGCATGTAATGTCTTGTTATTTTATGTTAGTGGAAACTTAGTAAGAATGGGACATTAATAAGGCACAGACATAGCTGACACAATGTAACATAACACCAAGAAATTTTGAGGTATTGTAGTCATTTCCAGAGAAGACCTGTTAATGCCTGCTATCTTCTTTTTAGGACTTCCTACCAAATATCAAAATCCTTTAACTACTCCAGCTGTAGCCTGTGACCTTTTCTGTCTAGCTCTTTGTTACATAAAGATAAGACCAACCTTTTAGAGACAGTTTGGGTGGTAAATTAGATAACGCAATGTATTGACTGTTTCAGGGAGTAAATGTCCCTTCCTTCTTTTGAGGATTGATAGTAGGAGCTAATGCCTGAAAATGAAAAAAAGAGGGTGCTGAAAACAAATGTGAATTTTATGCCTTCCTCCGCATTATGATTATGAGTGTCATTGTGCAGATGTTAATCCAGAGCAGGCAATGCCTTTCTCAGACCAGTGAGCCTTGTCATTAGAGGTCAGATAGAAGCTTGCAGCTGGGGAGGGTCAAGCTGGTGAGTGAGAAGGAAAAGCTTGCTGAGACCATAATCCCTTCACTCATGTCAAAACAGATTTGAGCTATTGTTCAGCCTGTGGAACCTCTATTACCTTTAGAAGTCATTCTTTTTGAAAGCATTCAGAAGCCTATGGATGGGAAACTTGAAATGAGCACAGTTTGAAGGAATTCACCTGTGTCACTTCAAGGAGAGAACAGCCTGTGCCCTACAGTTATGAACATAAAACACAGGCACAGTGGAAGTCCACTGGATTATGAGTTTTAGTGTTAGAATAAATAAATTATATGTGTTTGATAGATTTTTCTAATTGTTGTTATTTAACATATAAACAAAGGCAATTAGTTGCCTTGATTTTGGTCTGAGGGGTAAAGTTCCTTTAGTTATTGATGGAAGCTGTACTTGTAAATTAGATACGAGCTGCTGAGGATAACTGTAATGCACAGCTGAAAAACTCTGTTAAGTGAGACAAGAGGCCCAGAAGAAAATTAGAATCCATTGCAGGATGAATAAGGCCCCCATAAGGGATTGAAAAAAGACAAAAGGCTGGAAAGTATCATTGTAGTCTGAAGGGAGCTCAAAAGTTACGTCGAAGCAAGAAGGGATGCAACTTGGGAAATAGCTACTAAGGCTGGCCATGCATGAGCTCATGACTTCTGGGAATCTAAATAATAACTCTGTATAAAGGAATAAAGAAAGGGAGTATAGGACACAGGATTTTGGAGACCAATCCATCTTCTATAATGCCTAAGCAGTTTTTTTCATGCTCTCTGAAATCACTGTTATGTTGAGAAGATTTTCAACATTTAGTCAATATAAATTATTAGTAAGTACATAAGCATCAGTCAACATAGTGGAATTAAAAACTGATGATGTGGTTTGATAGAAATCACAAAATATCTAGATGCATTGGTCATAAAATAAAGGGGTATATGGGCCCCTTCAAAGAATCTAAAGGAATGGTTTGTTTGAGTTTACAAGAAAACTAGGCATGCATGCTGGGTCTCAGACCAGGGTTATAATTCTCAGATGTTTGATTTAAACAAGCTTTTAGGTAGAAGGAGAAGAGAGGATAAGAGGTTTTATTCTTTGGTGGTGATGATGAGACTTGATCTCACAGAAGTTCATGGAGAAACAGAAAAGAACAGAGCAAAGGTAAATTATTGCTTTTGTTCTAAAGTGTAATGAATTGTCTCTGTCTTCAGCTTGTTTGAGGAAGAAAAGAATAAGGGAAAAAAAGAATTTATCAAGAAATTTTGACTGTGACACTGTGTGGTTGGCAGGAAATGCTTTTGCTAATCTCCTCTTCTTTTACACTCTGTTCCTTTACAGTCCTCCTCCCAAGAGAACATGTATCACCTCACAGGAAGAAGAAGGGTAAAATCTAATTCCAACGCCAAAACAATCTTATAAGAAATTTACTAGATCTAGGCAACCACAGAGACTCCTAGAGTCTATGAGGGCTGCAAGTAGGGTTTCCAGGTTGCAAAAAGGAAAGTAGAAAATAATACAAAACTAAACAAAGAAACAAAAAGAAAAGTGGGAGGATTCACCATCAAAAAAGGAAAAAAGAAGAGGCAGCTGGCTTAAACTTTGAGTTTCCTTAAGAGTCAAATGTGGTTTTTTCAATATTGGTAAGTATAAATGGTCCATCTGAAAACCTAATGGAACTTAGAGTCTCACAATAGACTGTTGGCAATTAAATTGGAAAGTTGCTGCAGTCTTACTGGTGACAGTTTCATACAAGGACTTCTTTGAGAGCATAACTTTATGAAAGATGTGATTCTCTGCTTGCAATGAGCAAGAGAGATTTAAGTCACCTCTTCGGTGTTGAAAATTTACATTTGCCAGTACACCGGCAGTAAACCCAGGGTCATCTTCCTCATCATTTCAATGACATTACCATGTTATTCCATGCATCTCTTACCATAGTTTTTGACTTTATTAGAGATTAATCAGGTCAAATGCTAGCACATATAAATCAACTTTGATGGATTTCGACTTAATTGTAGAAGCCACTCATAAGCCACTGAAGTCTGCAGGGGGTCCTGTAGAAAGTAGGAACAACTTATGTGTCAACTTTTACAAGGGATCCTTAGAAATTGCTGTCATCAAAGATAATCTTCAGTGGTGGGAATATTAACGTGGACCCCAATAGAAATGCCTACTTTCTTTCTTCTACCATGATCCTGCAAGGCTCACACTGGGGTTGTGTTGTGTAAGTCAACACGCTGTCACTAGTATTCCACATAAAGCTATCTTCAGTATCTAGAATTGCAAATAATGTGGTTTCCTTGGAAACATTTCCTACAATAAAGATGCAAGATAAATTTGACTGTCAATGAATCAGCACAACATCAATGGAGGGGCTAACAGAATTGGATTCACATGGCACAAACCCACTTGCCTGATGGTAACATATTCCTGGTGCTGAGTTGCATTGAGATAGCTGGTCTACCTTCTGCAATTGAAATGTTGAAGAAGAACTAAAAAAAAATACCAGATGTTGCATGGAACAA
Source organism: Larus michahellis (assembly GCF_964199755.1). Taxonomy (NCBI): domain Eukaryota; kingdom Metazoa; phylum Chordata; class Aves; order Charadriiformes; family Laridae; genus Larus; species Larus michahellis. The sequence continues at coordinate 90,184,184 of NC_133897.1, forward strand.
ACAAATACCTTAGTTTCTGTTATGGAAACTTCCATAAACTACATTGATTACAGAAGCTGAGATGGAAAGGGAGAGGTAGAAGGAGAAATAAATTGTAACATTACCTGAAATAAAATCATCTCAATCATTCCACTTAGTGTGGACAGACTGGTAACATCTTGCAGCGTGTTGGAAAAATGCAGACAAAGAAGGATCAAAGCTACCTTTTGAAACTTCAGATTTCAAAGGCCACCCAAGCCTGATGACTGAGTTCAGATTAAACTAGACAGCTGCCTCCTAGATCTAAAAGAAGTTAACTTCTACCAGTATCAGTCACAACTTTCACAAAACGATTTGAGACTCAGCTTGTGAAAACTGACAGTCTTAAGTCACATCAAACATATGCCCACGGTATACCAAGAAAAACACATAATATTTCTTGTGACACTTGTGTATTACTAGAATCAGATCAAGAATTCAATTTCAAATACAATGAATGCAACTGAGCTGTGCTTCATATGGGATGAAATAATGATTCCAAATATTTAACCAGTCTACAACTGTTAGGGAGGTGGAAGTTTAAGTGGGTCTCAAAAAAATCAGTCCTTATTATGACATGGACCGAGAACTACCAGAGATTCTAATGCTTCTACTACTTAAGATGCTGCAACGGCTCAACTGAAGTAGGCTTTTTATACCAATGGCAAAAATGAAAATGCAGATATCAGACACCTTAATTTGGTGAAGAAAGGTAAGCAGCAATGTCAACCAATAGATTTTGTAAAAACATTAGCTTTTTAAAATAAAGAAAAGAGCATCTCAGTATTTGGCAGTGGGAACAGATATTATTAAGGGAACAAAACCACAGCAAGGGAGTAAACTTGAAGAAAGAAGTCATATAATAGTAAAAATGTTAAGAAGGATCATGCCTTCTTCTATCATGCAGAAAGACCTTGTGTTATTACTGACAAAATGTTCCTTCCATCTGGTGTACATGCCCACTTGAGAAATAGAAGGCAGTTGGAGATACAAACACCTTAGTCTCAGCAAGTCTTCTTCGGAACAGAGTGGAAAGTCCTTTTCTACTTTTTTTATCTTTTTTTTTGTTACAGCAACCTTCCTTGCCACCCTGTGTTCCAAGACTTTGAATTCAATATTATTTCCTATTAATAATGGGGCAGGAGATGAGGTGGCATTTTATTTGTTCAAAACCCCTCCAGTTCGCAACATTGAATTAATAGGCTGAAATTAATTTGTCTATTTATTGATCAAGCCTTCTTGGAAAAATCAGTCACACTCAACTAAAGAATGTTTCATATTAAAGTAGTAAACTTTAAAATTATGTAAGTAAAGGCAAAATATTCTCTAGAATATACAAAGGTCTGGATAGAGTAGGCTAACAAGAACCTCATGAAGCTCAACAAGGACACATGTAAAGTCTTGCATCTAGGAAAACATAATCCAGAATTATGCATAGATTGGAATATACCTGGCTGGGGAGAAGCTCTGTGGAAAGGGACCTGGGCAACAAGCTCGGTATGAGTGAACGGTGTGCTGTAGCAGCAAAGAAAGCCAACAGGATGCTGGGTTGCATCAAGAAGGGCATCGCCAGCAGAGATAAAGAAGTTATTATCCCACCCTACTCAGCACTTGTCAGGCCACACCTGGAATACTGTGTTCATTTTTGATCCCTGCTATACAAAAAAGGTGTGGACAGGCTGGAGATGGTCCAGAAAAGAGCCACAAAGATGATCAAAGGCCTGGGAAGCCTGCCATATGAGGAAAGGCTGAGAGAGTTGGGTTTTTCTCTTTTCTTGAGAAAAGAAGGCTTGGGGGAGACCTTATCACCGTGTTCCAGTAATTAAAGGATGTCTACAAAGAAGATGGAGAGTCCCTTTTTACAAGGAGTCACATGGAAAAGACAAAGGGTAATGGGTACAAGTTACTCTTGGGGAGATGCTGATTGGACACAAGAGGAAAGTTTTTCACAATGAGGACAATCAGACATTGGAATAATATCCCCAGGGAAGTGATGGATTCCCCATCATTGGACACTTTTAAAATTCAGCTGGACAGGGTGCTGGGCCATCTTGTCTAGACTATGCTTTTGCCAAGAAAGGTTGTAGCAGATGATCCTAGATGTCATTTGCAACCTGGCATTCTATGATTCTGTAATTCTATGAACTCTTTCCTAGTGAAAAAATCTCAGCCCTGCATTGGATTGTAGAACCTTTATGGGCCTGTACTGTAACTCAAGTGCAGCACTATCCATACTAAAGCAGCGGCATTATTGGTTTGTAGTTAGAAGTCATCAACAGTGTACTATTATTTCATTGAAATGGTAAAGATTAACCTACAGGAGCAGTGAGCTTGGAAAGCTTTTGCCCCAAACCCAAGAAAGTAGACTATTTTTGTTGGGGCAACAAGGGCAGACTCTGACTTTACATATCAAACTATTGCTTACAGTATATGTAATGAATTTAGATACATGCTTGGAACTTTTAATGATACTAGGACTCTGGTAACATTGCATATAATAAATATTGCTATAGCAAATACGTCGGTTCCTATCCCCAAATTAATGACTGTTCATGTTAAGTAGTATCTCCATGTCTTCCAAGCAGGTTAGGAGGTTCTCAATAACTTAATAAACAGCAGATTGTGCTTGAGATGGTCCAGTGTACTAAACCAAACTGCAGCATTAGTGCTAACCACTGACAAACATTACAAACTTTAGTGGTTATACTTATTTGGATACTGGAGCTGAAAAACACTCCTGGATTCCCTAGGTTTTACACATTAAAAACTTCAGTTCTGCCTCCCAGTGCTTTATTTAGTGCAGGATAAGAACTAAACCAAAAACAGATTCAAACTTCATCCATCTTGAAAAAAAGAAGACTGTGTGGTGTTTTTATACCACATAGTTCACTGTATATGAGCCACAAATTCAGAAATATCTACAGAATGGTGCTGTTCATGAAAGAATAAATCTGTAATCTTGTTTTCTTACAGTGTACTCCTTGTTCAAAGACATTTGCTTTGAAGGTCTATGGTACTTTTCGTTAAGGACACTGAGTTAACACGTGGTTATATCACTCTAGACAGTACTTTTTTGTCATTTTATCTTATTGTTGCCAACTCTAAAACCCATTTGGTTTGATAAGAAACATCACAAAAGAATGTTCAGCACATCAACACTGTCCAGACTCCAGCCATTTAATTATATATACTTTCCTCTGTGCCTCATGATGATAGACTGTCATCCATAAGATGAAGTATGGAGAAAACTGAGAGACTTATTTTTTATTTATCTGACAAAGATACATTTCTCTGACAGCATCACTTCTATTCTAGAAGCATATTATCTCAGCCTGGAAGACTGACAGCATGCTTCTCCTGCTTTCATTCATCAGCCTGAAGCTTTTTCATGGCCTTGGCCTCTGTCTTCTTGTGAAAGACAACTATATGTCTAATAGGACAACAGAAGTGCAACTTTATTGTTTCAATGAACTCCCACAATGGTAAGAGAGATTTAACATCAACATTTTAAGCACATTCACTTTGAGTGTGGAGGGAAGGAAAAGAGTGTTTTGTCTGTTAAGATTTGGAAGTCTCTGAAGCTCGATAGTAATAAGTGTGTGTCTCTTTTCAACACATAATAATAAAAATCACACAAGTTCAGATACAGTAAGGTACGTTCCATGAGTGTGTGCTACCCTGAGTTCTGTCACAAGAGTGTAGCCCAGAAAAGTCTGTAGAAAGAAAGAGTTCTGCAGAGAGAAAGGGATCCTCTTTGCAGGCTGTGGTGGCTGAGGCCAGCTGATGGCTACTGACAATCAGCCTATTGTGGATCGGGAACGTGTGATTAGGGAAGCACAGAAAAATACATGAACTTCACTGTTGGCACCTTTCTACGCCTCTACCGTGTTGTACTAGCAATGTTTTCCCTGAGCGTACAGAACAGCTTGACATGAGGATACAACTTTAGTGAGAAGAACTCATTAAACTCAGCCTATACACTTTGGGTTTGCAAAGATTGAACTATAGCTTGCAGGTGTTTCTGACAATTAAAGCAAACTATATCCACCAGAAGCTCACATGGGCTGGCTACAGCAGCACCACAAGGTTTGCAAAAGGAACTAAAGAAAAACCAAAAATCCAAAAGCATTTCTGTACCTCTTTCTGTAGTAACAGCTCACCATCATGGTGCTCCCAAAGACTGGAGCCATCACAGTAAACGATTTAAGTGAGGCATCTTGCAGACTCATTGCTGTTACTGTTCATGGACATTTTTAACTTATTGCTGAAGACAAAGAATTAACTTTTCAAGTATGCAAAAGTCACAGAGGCACTCAAGCTGTTACATCCAAATATAACTCCTCTTTCAATTTTCAGTGATATCTGCTTCCCCCTTTACAAAAAAAAAGGAATTAAAATATCTCACATCTTGCTTAGACAATAGCTGCTATGTCATATTGGAGGGATTTTGCTCCTGATGCTGTTGTAAAAGAAGCCTACAAAAGTCTTCATTTCAATCCAGAGAACATTTCTATGGTAAAGTCAAGCTTGTAGTCTTATCTCAATTTGTACCATTCACAAACAACCTAAACCACAAAGCAGTGGGCAAATATTTAACTTATAAGACTACACTAAGATTATGTACTGTGTAAGGCAGGGGGAACATTTCTTTCCCATTTTATGGTAGTTAAGGTTGGAAGTGAGTACAGGGACCCTTTCCTGGATATTGCTCCAGTTGTGTTATATTGCATGACTTCTCAGAAGATATGAGGAGACAGTTTGAGAACAGGGAAGAGCCTTGGTTTCCACCTACCTATTCACTCTCACCTATCTGGAGAACACATGTAGTAATAATGAAAATGTTAGAAATGGCTGCAATAAGTGCGACAGAAATGTGCTTCACTGAGCTACTGGTAGCGTGTGGACTCTCAACAGCACTTGCAGCAGGTTTTTAACTACTTCATCAGAGCTCTACTTTTTCAGGCCAATTCAGTAACAAGACAGCAGTCACGTATTTTGTTCTGTGCTGGGGCTACGGCTAAAATACATTCACTTATTTCAAATGGGATCCATGCTGTTGCAATATTGCCTGATCTGGAAGCCAGAAGAATGAAATAAGCATAGAAGAGGCAGGGCAGAGAAACAAGGTAGGAAAGAAAAATAGCTATTCCGACACCTTTTAAAGTGTCTCAAAGTGAAGACTTAGTGCAAATTTGTGAAGCTGCTGAGAGAAGATAACAGCCAATTCCCAGCTTCAACACAATGGAAATTGTTTGAACAAGGAACTTTGTGAGTAAGTCACCGCCCAGTCTGCTGTGCCAAGCTGGCCACTTAGGGTGGGTAGAACAAATTTCAGACAGAATTCAGTTCTTGCCTTCTTTTATGTAACTTTTCAGTCACTTCTGCCCATACAGTGTGCTATTTAGACAGCAGTGCAAAATACAGCTGCATGAATAATATACAGACTATTCCCAATTAGTGGGGAAATGTGAGGGACCCTGAAACAGATCTTATCAATACTAAGTGCTAGTATAAAGCAGAGATGTAGAATTGAGTTCTGCTTGACCATCATGCAAATTTCCCTATAGAAGCAGGAAAGAAAACATATATAAGACATACACACTAAAAAATAAAAAGAGAGCAGAGACCCAGCTTTGTGCCAAGCCTGTCTTCACCTTAAGATCTGCCTGGTTAGACAGGCAATGGCATGCAAGACGTGATACAGCAGTGCTAGCATCATGCGGATAGAAATCATGCTGGTTGCCCCACAACACATCAAGTCATAACATCAGCTAGAAATAAATATGGAATTTTCAATATAATAATGTTCAATTCAAAACCTTTCCTGGTTTTGAGCCTTTGGAATTCACAGTCTTGAGTAACTCTTCTGTAACTCTGAAACTTGCCTTGCTTTTAGTTCAGAACAATTTGTCATTAAAAAATAAAACCATGTCATGGATCATAATGTGCAAGTTCGCAGCGTAAATGTTGTTTTACAGATCACAAGAGAATTTCAGGGTGATGACCCAAAGAGAGAATATAACGTCAGCCTGCTCTCTATCTCCTTTGTGAATAGTTGTCACTCAGTATTACTCATTTATGTTTTTCCCATGTTTGTTCAGGTTAAAGAGCAAAAACGGTATAAAAAGATTCATCTTACACTTGAGTCCAGATTGTAATAAAATACTCCAAATGTTGACTGCTACACAAAATCTAGCTCCTTTTGTCATATTTTCTCTGAGGAGTTGAGGAGTAACTGCTCTCGTAGTTCTTTTTTGCTCTGATGCCTTCACGGGGCCAAGGGTTAAGATTGTGATCATATAGTAAGAACAAGGTAGATGGAAACAAACTTTCTCTTGTGTATGCATACAGAAAGCCTCTGGGGAATGGAAGTCACTGCTGCTCTGAAAGTATAGATATCCCTGAATTACATGACAACATGCTTCTTTCCTTGACTACATGACAGCCTGGTTCTTTCCTTGAATTTGCACCCACGTGATATCAAGAATGAGTATCTTGCTCCTTCAGAGATAATACAGGGAGAGGAGGAATAATACAAAAAGTCAGTTGTTAACACAATAATCTGAAATTTTTTATGTGCAAAAATTATTAGGCAAAGGAAACCATAACATTTACTTTTTGTTCAGCTACATAGGTGTAAATCCATTAAATTTCACAGAAGTATATAGCATCTCTCTAAATCTAGAAAAAATAGTACCAGAAGGTATCCAGATGATAATCAGTCTTCAAAGGAAAACTTAAATGGCTGTCTCTGTCAGGACTTTATATGTGACTATAAGAACAGTGAGACTGAGGTGTCATAAATCACTGTTTCTGAGCGTAATTTCTTTCTGACAGTAAATATACATTCTGAATAGTGCTTTTATGAACTGCATGAATAAACTTGCCCATGCTCATAAAGGCAGTGAAAGCCACGTGCTTTAGGTCCAAATCCTATTATGGGGAGATATTTTTAATTTTTGTGGTATTGTATGTGCAAATTATAAAGAAAAGCTCTATAGTTAAGAATCAAGTTTTTTTGTTTAGTTGGTTGGTTGGTCTTTTTTTCGATCTCTGTGGTCCATCTCCACACTTGGCCTTATTGTTTTAAAGGTCATCTTCCTAACTCCATTTTAGGAGTTTCTTTTTTCTTTTTTTTAATTAATATGTAATTTTCTTGCTTTTTTATTTTCCCCTCCCTCAGACTTCTTATTCTTCTGTTCTTGATTCTTTTTTTCTTCAGTGTCTTCTGTATTGAAATTTATAATTAATTTTATTTATAATTATTTTATTGAGATTTATAATAATTTATTTAAATTACTTATGTTTAGTCACACTTTTTAATATTTGTTTTATTGTGTGATGATTTTTCTTTTCTTAGTTGATCTCTACCCTGAACAAGGATAGTGCTAACTCTGACTTCTTTCAATTTGTATCCAAAATTCAGAGAACACAGTTGAAATTTTTATCTGAATTTTTTTTAAAGTAATCTTCTTTCTTTACCCTTATAGTGGCTTGCCAACATATTTTTTCCCCTAGTTTTATTTTTTTTTTTAAATGTACCTTCACATTCTAGAACTGCAGCAAAAAGTCAGGCAAGAAGAACTGGAAGATCTTATTAGAAACATTGTAATGAAGGAAAGAGGGGGCCATGACTGTTACATTTATTGTCATAAAGCTTGTTCACTTTTAGAAGCAAGTAATTCTCCCTTGATCCTTTATCATTGCCATATAGTAAACACCTACTTTCATTTTTCATATTTTATTGTTTTAAAATATTTCGCTGAGGTGGAAGTTCAGAAGAAATAATCAGTAGTGGTCAGATAACTTGCAGCTCAGTAATCTGATTAAGGTTGCCTCCCCTTGCCCTATCCGTTTACTTTTGGATTTGTTTTTTTCTGTTTTTTCTTTTTGCTTACTTTCTTTTCCGATTTCACTTAAAACGTGAATGTCACTAAGGAATGTGAGCACAGAAGAAACGTTCTTTTCCATTTTTGAGTTTTCCCTTGTGTCGTGGTTTGGGCCGGATTGGCCAATGAGAACAACAGATACTCCCCTGTGCCTCTCTCTCCAAAGAGAGAAGAGAGAGAGATAAAGAGATTTATGAGTTTAGAAAAAAAACTAAAATACTTTAATGAAAATATTAATAATTTAATGAAATAATAATAAAAAAAAATACGTATACAAAACCTTATCAAGCTCCCAGGATGATGATCCTGTCACCAGCAGGCATAGGGGAAATTCCAGAATGGACTCAGCAACAGGTGGGAACTGGATTCTGGACCTGGATTCCAGAATGTACGGATCAGGATTAAAGGCAGAAAAACAGAGAGAGTTCTCCTTGGACACTGGCCATTGAGGAAAGAGGGTTGACCCTTTGATCCCTCAGTTTTTATACTGAGTATGATGCAGATGGGATGGAATACACTGTTGGTCAGTTTTTGGGTCACCTGTCCTGTCTGCTCCTCTCCACAGGGGCAACCCCTCTACTCCTTTCAGCTTCCAACCCTCCAACAGGGCAAATAACAAAGTTAGCTGACCTTGGCTGTTATAGCAGTAAGTATAAGCAAGAGCCTCTCTGCATACCATTCCTTGGCATTAACTATAAACATAGGTCTCATCACTCTGAGAATGAACAGTTTTCTGCCCAATATGCCGTTAATTTCAGAGAGTTAGGAGACGCTTAGCTAAAAAGTAAAATTACTGAACAGAAAATTGGTACTGTTTTACCTCAAACCAGGACACCTTGTTTTCCAGATTTCTTCCCCAGCTTCTTTTTTAACAAATGGGAAAAAGAGAAAGAAAAAAAAAAAAGGAAAAGAGGGAAATGTCAGCTTTTTCATCTGAATTAATTTAAATGCAGCATGTTTAAATATGAAGCAAAATTTTAAAAATTAGAAATACTGAATGGCGCAATGTAAATAGATACTGACATCACAAAGATCCAATCAGGTTGTAAGGTATTTGATGATTCCGCTTAACATTGATTGACAAAAATATATTAAATTTTATTTTAGGCATGTAATTTGGAGGTAACGAGCCAAATAGCACATTCTTGCTCTACATAAGATGGTGGCATGATGTGAAAAATTAATTTTTCTAGGCCCTTAATAAGTCAATAGAAGATTAGAATACAGCCTACTATTTCCTGGTAGTCCATCCCATACCTCTGCCATTAACCTGATTGCCATTATGCAGGGAGTACTCTTTTTTTTTTCTTTTTTTGTTTTTCAGGAGGCTGCTGAAACTCTGAACATGTAGAAACCGACTCTGTAATCTTATAAAATTGTTTAATTGTACTAGCTTTTATGACTCAGATAACAATCTCTAAAGCAGCAAAAATTTAAGAGGAGGTTCTTGAGAAAGTACATTAAATTGAGAAAAAAATTCCTTTTGAAAGTCAAATATAAATTATATGATTATAATATGATTGTGTGCATAGGAAAACATCTTTATGAAGGTTCGGGAAATATTTTACTCTTTTGTGCTTAACAACACTATTACATTTTTTTTTTATTTTTTTCCCTTTTTTATCATGTAACCAGCTTTAAAAAGACACTGAATGATGTTACTTACCAGTTTTTCCAGAGTTACTGCTGGAGCATCATAGTGATGACTAAGTTACTGTTAAAATCATCTCCCCAGTTCAAATAACTAGAGTTCATATTAGTGGCCAAGAGTCAAAGAAATAGACAAGATACACATTTTTGCAGTGATCGAAGTACGTTTGCAGCAACTATATATCTGAAACCCTGTGAATATTAATGATATTAATATTATTGAATATTAATGATTTTCATGAGTTAGTAATGTGACAGCAATGTGCCTTTTTCAGTTTGAATTGCAGTTTTAAAAGTGCCTTTGGATAACAATCTGATGCTGAACTGCCAGGCTCTGCTAGAAGTAGAGAAAAGATTTAAAAGACTTTTCGACATCTTTGTTTGCATCTGACTATACTTGCCCGCTTTTCCACCCTTCTATTGCTTTCACTTTTAACTCTTCAGTCTTAGCCAAGAAAGTGAATTATAAGCTCAGTTGGCTCAAAACACTGTAGTCATTACAACAGAAACATTCAACACCAGGGAACAAATAGTATTTCATTATAGTTAGGATTTGTCAATACTACAAACATGGACCGTACAGAATTTGATTAAAGTACTGCTGTGTCCTGATTTGGTTGTGAGGTGATTCTAATTTGCAGTGTTGGCCTTCTTTTACCTTTTCCACTTTATAACCTTCTCCAGTCCATTAATGATAATGGGATATGATTCTTTCCATTTTATTTTGGTGAGGAGGTTGGAGGTGTGCACCATGGGGAGCTGCTGAATTACTGTCACATGACTCAAAAAAAATAAGCAAGAACATAGCACAGTAAATTTCATTTTCAATGCTCAGTTTTAATCCATAATGTTACGCTATATGGCCAGATAATTAGCTAGTTTAATATTAATTTTATTCTCCTCTTATCAAGGTTTCTTACCGCCTTTGGTCTGCCTGACAGCAAATTCAGTTGTTTCAGCTTTTTCTTGGTGATTTCTGTGAAGTCCTTTTCCAGATATGTTTGTCTCTGTTTTCATTTTCCTGATCTTAAGCTACTTCATTTCCAAATAACTTTTTACCTCATTTACTTTCATGAAAAAGTAAACAGAACAAACAGGTAACAACATAAAATGATATGCCACCTATACATTAAAAAAAGAAAAATAAATTTAAAACTGTATTTTGTTTCTATCCTAAGTAACTTCAAAGCAGGGTGTGGGTGTGGATACCCATAAAGGTAAGGAGTATTTAAAGTAAATCACTGTCTCTGGTTAACTCAATAAGTATGGTGACTGTGTTCGCAAACCCTGACATCATGTGCTGTTGCCTCAGATTATAATAACAGGACAGCAAGCCCAGACCACCTAGAAAATGTTGGAATCTTAGGGAACATCTTGTTAACAGTTTACTTCGAGTGTTCACTCTTCAGAGTGAAAGTCCCTCATGAGTGGTGTCCCTCAGGGGGACCAATACTATTTAATATCTTCATCAGTTACATAGACAGTAGGATTGCGTGCAAACTCAGCAAGTTTGCAAATGACACCAAGCTGAGCGTTCCAGCTGATATGCTTCAGGGAAGGGATGCCATCCAGAGGGACCTTGACAGGCGTGAGGAGTGGGCCCATGTGAACCTCATGAAGTTCAACAAGGCCAAGTGCAACATCCTGCATATGGGTCAGGGTAATCCCCAACATCAATACAGTCTGGGGGCTGAATGGATTGAGAGCAGCCCTGAGGAGAAGGACTTCGGGATACTGATGGATGAAAAGCTGGACATTAGCCAGCAATGTGAGCTTACAGCCCAGAAAGCCAATTGCATCCTGGGCTGCATCAAAAGAAGCGTAGCCAGCAGGTTGAGGGAGATCATTCTACCCCTCTATTCCACCCTTGTGACACCCCACCTGGAGTACTGTGTCCAGGTCTGAGGTCCCCAGAAAAAGAAACACATGGACCTGTTACAGCAGATCCAGAGGAGGGCCACAAAAATGATAAGAGATATGTAACATCTCGCCTATGAGGAAAGGCTGAGAGAGTTGGGGTTGTTCAGCCTTGAGAAGCGAAAACTCTGGGGAGATGCTATTGTAGAATTTCAATATATAAATGAGGCTTATAAGAAAGATGGAGAAAGACTTTTTATCAAGACCTGTAGTGACAGGACAAGAGATAATGGTTTTAAACGGAAAGAGGGCAATTTTAGATGAGATATTAGGAAGAAATTTTTTACCATGACGGTGGTGAAACACTGGAACACATTGCCAGAGAAGTTACAGACGCCCCATCCCTGGTAGTGTTCAAAGTCAGGTTGGATGGGGCTTTGAGCAACCTGATCTAGTGCAAGATGTCCCTGCCAACCCAAACCATTCTATGATTCTATGAAAGAAATGGCAGTACACAAGAGGCAAATTCTGGAGAAATTGTGGGAATAAATGAGTAAACAGGAAATACAATCAAGAGTAAAGCTGTTGAGAAAAAATCCAGGAAAAAATTGTCAGAAACTCTTACATTTCTAGAAAAAAATATTTCAGGTATTAACTAAAATAAAACTAAAGCTTAAGCAAAAGGTTGTTTAGATTCACCCTTGTGAAACCGGAGTTTTAACAGGGTTAAAGGAAGATTCTTGATCTTCATTTTATTACATATTTTGACTTTTTTTAATTGACTGAAGTCAAGACAAATCTCAGTCCTATGCAAAAAATCAATGTGTAAAAAATCATTTTACATGTGTGTGGATTTATATGCACATGGGTGTATGTATATATGAATATAAGGCAAGACAGAAAGGCAAACAGCAAATTAAATCCAAAATGCATTTTTGGTAAAAATCTTAAATTCTGTATCTTACCTGTTTTTACTTACAAGGGAAGCAGTGCATAACCTACTTTTTCTGGAGATTTCAAAATTGCTTTCAGATGTCTGTAACCAGAACAAATCCATATTTCAAAGCAGAAAGAGAAAAAAGAAAGTAACGTTGGGACAGCATACAAAATTGCACAAATATGTATTTAAAAAAATGCAAAGGTTTTCCAATTAGCTGGATGCTTAAAAATGATATTAATATATTTTATTGCTCTCATTAACAGCAAAAAATTGGAATGTGGCAAAGCATAGGAAAGTATAAGAGTCATCTTTTTGTTCAAGACTGCAGATATGAAATCATTGTTTTTACGTGCACTCAGTACATACTACATTCTGAGGCTGCAGTCCAATCAAGTGGAGAAAGGTGAAAAACACATTGTGTTATAAAGGATGCATTTTAGAAGCAAGTACAGTTTTAGAATTAAATTGTAAGCCTCAGGTAAAGAGGTTGTCGTTTTTACCCTTTTTTTTTTTGCTACAAATGTAAAGTGAGCTGTTAAAAAAAATAAAGAAAAGGTAATGCAAGTCTATTAACTGTCGTGAGAACTCCTTCCATAGAAATAAAGGGACTTGAAGCCCCTTTTGTGATCTTAGAAAACTCATTTGACTTCTGTGGATGAAATCCTGGCCTCACTCACTGAGGTTAAACTGCTCTTGAGTTTAGGATTTCTTTTGCAGTGTCCAACTTCTGCATCTGCATGCTGGAGATAAAACTAATTCTACACATCAAAGGGATGGTAAGAGGCTTAATTCATTAATTGTTCTAAATTGCTTTGAGGTCTTCCGATAAATGCTGTGGAGTTGTTATTAAATTATTCAATTCATGAAAGCCGGTAGTAATGGCTCACACCAGGTATAGCACACAGATGCAAAAATTACCATTGCTAATTATGTGTCAGAGCCCTGAGTTTTCCCCCTCTTCCCTGCTGGGGTTTGGCTGCCTGTGCTCAAGGCCAGCTCTGATGTGCTGCAGCTGCAGCACCCAGGGTCGGAGAGCTAGGAAAAAAGCTTGGAGAGAAAAGTCTGTGAGAATCCTTTTTGGTATCCTGCTCCTCTTTGCACGAGGTGCTTTAAAGCCAAGATGATTAGCCTTGTCTTTGCCAAAGCTATTGTACAGCTTTGTCTGTAGTCATCCATATGTCTTGCGTCTCCTGATCTGTGGACTTAACTTTCCAGCTTGACTTTGGACCTGCCTTGTGGCTATGGGCTAGCCTGGTGATCTGAACCCAATCACTGGACCTGCTCTTTTTTCTTGAGTACCATGCCCTTCATCTTTGAGGGTGCTGCCCCTCCTGCCCTGCTGTTACTCAGTTACTGTCTTGCCTCCTCTTCCGGAATAGTTGGTTCCTGCTGCTCTCTGACTTTACCTGCAAAACAGTCATAGCATGGACTGCTCTTCTTCCCCTCTGAAAATAAACACATAATCATCATGTGTGGTAATAAAAGACAGTCTATTATGGGGAATCTAATAATAATACCTTGGTTTTTTTCTAAAACATATCCACCAGATTAATACAAAATCTGGAGCAAGGAGGGAACAACTTCTCAGGATAGTCATTACAGAAGAAAGTCTCCTTTCTTCTGCTTGACAAATAGAATTTCATTGCATATTGAGAAAGAAAAAGATTGCGGCTCCATAGCAAATCTATTTTTGCATTGTCCAAGTTGTTGACTGGATGATGGAACACTAATACTGATATTTCAGTATGTTTTGTTGTGAATGCTTTGGAAGACAGAAGCTTAAATCAGTTCTTAGATCCAAGGAGACCTGAACTTAGTGAAAGCTTGTGACTGTACTCTGCTCTGGTTTTTAAAAAGTGTTAGTAGTTTCATAACTACAGTGTGCAAGCAGTACTTCCACTGAACTTCAATAAGTTAAACTGTTATTTTTTTAAAAAAAGAAGTGATCGTCCAAACTATCTTGCTGCACTTCAATGTACCGATTAATATTGTGGCTGTAAAGGAGGATTTCTGTGTAATTTCCTTAATCAATGAAAAGGAGAGAAAGAGTTAAAGAGTAATTAGCACTTCAAAATGTTAGCCAAATTATCTATCAAGATGCCATTTTACACGAGTGGAGATGGAAACATGAGGAATTGACCAGAAGGACTAGAGTAGATGAAAGACAAAAAGAAATAACTTTGCTGTTACTTTCTGAGAATTTTCAGAAACTTCTTCATATGGACTCCATTTGCTGAGAGTTCTGGGACTTTGTGGATCATGCAAGAGTTGCCAATGTCAGTGTAGTGTAAGATATATTCATGATATCAAGAGGACTGGATCTTTTAACATCCATACAAGATTTCCTGCTGTATTGTTTTCTTTGGGGACTATACAGCTGGAAGACTATTTTCCAGAAATATGCAGTAGAGATACAATTCTGCAGTGACTGATTTGGAAAGAGATGACTTTAAGAAGTAATGAAATTCAGGGTGCAACCCAGACTGTTACCAGAAGAGAGTAGTTGAAAACAAATTCACACATTCATCATCTATGATGAGCAGATGATGCTTTTCTTCCTCATAATAGCAAAGTGCTTTGTATATGAACTGGACCTCAGACATCGTCCTGTGAAATTCATTTGGACAGCAGAAGACCAAGACATCAAAGTTTTACATTAAAGTTTGAACACCAACTCATATCTCTGCTTTGCTTCAGGTGCCCAAAGAAGGAATGTTTTGAAGATCCTTCTATTGGCAATACCAGCAAGGTAACATGAAAGCGTATTAAGTAATTTATTCCTATCTCAGTGACAGAAAACTCAACAGATCAAAACAGATTATAATACTAATGAAACTGAAATTCTGCATATTCTTTGAAGTAGCGACTACAAGCAGGAACTACAGCCAGTATTCACGATTGCTAACTCTTACATGAACACGCTAGTTGTGATGTAATTTAATCTCGATGACAGTCCGTTATTCCTATTACTATCCCATATTCCTATATTTCCTAGAAAGTATATAACACAGTGTAGTTCAACCACTAAAACACTACAGACATTAAGATTTATTTTTTTTTAATCACAATCCTCAACCACTTAAACTACATGAAGAAAGATGCTGTTTTATATTGTCCCTTACTCTGGCACTACTCTGAAGACACAGCAGCAGCTGCCAACTTCTACAAGCTTCCTGCAGAATGTGGCAAAGAATCTTTTTAGTATATTGATTAACTCACTCCGAAGGCATAGGGTCTTAATGGCATAATTTAAAGGGCTTCATGCGAATGCAAAGTACCTTGAATTTGTAGCTCACTTGATAAATGGTCATAGAACAAGAAACTAAAGGTGCTTAAAATGCCTCAAGATGCTCTTCTTTAACTGAAAAAAAAATACTGTATAGTGACCATATAAACAGAAAGTATGAGTCAAATTCTGGTTTTGGTTTGTTTGTTTTTAATTATAAAATCATTTTACAGGTTTTGACAGTAATCATTGCAGGTGATAATTGCCAGAATCTCAACATATGCATGAATTCAGCTGAGTTATTTGTACCCTAATATCACATATACAGCAAATTTAAGGTATTTTGCACGTAACTACCATTTCTTTCTCTTCTGACCACACCAACCATAATCATTCTGGGTACTGGGCACCTGCTGAAGGTCCAGACTTCCCCAGCTTGCTTTGCCTTTAGATCTTTTCTGGAAGAACATGACACTTTAGAAGAATCGGTTCTGTGTGTTTTCCTATAGCTGCATGCATGAGCCAACACTTTCTTCTACCTGAAATATACAAGTGGAAAATGTTTCCGTCTTGCTTTGCAGCCAAAACTCTCAGATTTTGTAGTCTTCTCAGTTAGATTTTTACTTTGTAATCTGGAAATGATTTTTGTGTCTGTATGTCTTATGTGCACCACTTTTCCAAGTATTACAACAAATCATATAAAATGGGAGTATTTTCGGAGAGAAACACTTTTCTTATTAACGGCCAGAGCAGCTGCAATGCCTGAGCTCCTTACAGGAAGCAAACTTTCACAGTTTTGTTTTCCCGTCATTTGTAGCAGGTCAAACTGGCAATGATGAGCTGATGAACAAAGTAATTTATTTTTTCTGTTCTTCAACTCCGTTTATCCAAGTCACGCTCAAACACCAATCCTCCAAGAGTTGGCTGTGCCAACTTCTTCAAGGGCTTCTCTCTGCTGCACCCTCAGTCAGCCTTATTAACCCTTTGCACTGAAAGTGTCATCTCATGACTGAAACACAAGGGATGCCAGTCCTATGTTATCAAGGAGAATGTGCTTTTTCCTTTAATTTCAGTGAAAAGAATAAGACTTTTTAGCTACTTAGTGTTTTGTAGACTTTACAGAACTCTAACTTCCATGCCTCACATTCAGCTTAGTTAATGATTTCTCTATTGGCAATTCATGCAGAGTCACTGGGTGGATGATGAGGGGTTTTTCTGAGCTGAACAAGTAATGAGGAAATATTCTGGCAAAAAGTCAACTACTTCATAATCCATTAGGGAAGACAGAAAAATGTATCTGTCAGTTTCACATACTGTGCAATACATTTCATGAAGGGTTGAACATTATTATTTCTCATTCAGAAATTTGAAAATGGAGGTACAGAGGGTACCCTTCCCACTCCCCAGTTATTCAGAGTTTAATTCAGTAAAATCATTTAAATGGCACATCATTTTGGAAAAATAAAATTGTTCCAATTAAGTAGTTGTCAGAGTGTCATGAAGTTATATCCACAGACAATTGTTTTTATTAGATGAATTTCTAGAATAATACCTGTAAGTATCATCCAAAGTATTTGAATGTTAAAAGAATGTTCTGTAATGAGCCTGACTATATGAAAGCTTTAATATAAACAGGACTGCTGGAGAATTGTAAGCCCCACAGAGGAATGCATACACCATGATAAGAGAGAAATTCTTGTAATTAGGTTTACCAGTCCCTGTAAGAATGAGGTCAAATCTTGCCATTCAGCTCTTTCCGTATGTATAGCAGTAAACTTTATTCTTATAAGTAATATACAAAGGCTTATCAAACCATCTGTATCATGCTAATAAAAGGGACTGATACTCATATAAAAGAACTATGTTGTTACTCATATTACATTACAACAGAGTAACTCACTATAAGCAAAATACCCTTACCACAATTCCTCTCACAGGAGGGAGTAACTTCTCAAACTGCATCAATTACTAATGCTGAAGTCATAGCTGACTCCTATTGCAGCAATTAAATCTTAGCAAACAGTTGGGTTTTTCTGTGCAGCAATGGGCGGATCTTAACCCCCTCTACTGGGTTTTGTGGTTTCTAACCTGGGAATATGAAGTAGATCTCAACGGGGGAGCATGTGTGTAATATACTTTAAAAAGATATGCTTGAATAATAGATTTACTAGAAAATACACATAGGCCTCATTTTAATCACTGAACCAAAATATTTTTTCTTTGAAAGTATAACCACTAAAAGCTACCAACACTGATTAAACGCTACTAAATCACACAAATGCATATATAAAATTGGTAACCAATCATGAAAAGAGCCATTTGGCAATGCAAGAAATTTGTGTCATAAATGCTATGCCAGTTTTAAAAATGTCCTTTTTATAAGAGTGTATCCTCTATTGTTTGCCCAGATACTTTTGTAAACATACACTGTACAGTATTGATGAGATGTATATTACACTCACTGTGCTTCAGAAAGGAGTCGTTTTACTGGAAATGAAATACATGACTTTAAGAGTTTTACAAATACTGCAAAATTTCATACAGTTTAAATCTGTCACAACAAATTTCTATAACAGGTTGTATTTTTTTATGTGCACTGGAATTTTATTATAAATTGAGTGATGGGTACATGAAAGGGAATATAACAGTCTACAGTTCTTTCCAATATCCGACAAAAAATTAAAGTAAAATGAAATGCACAGCTAGCATACACTGACAATGAAGAAAATAAATCTTTGAGCAATTACAGTGCTGTAGTTGTTTTTTTAACTAACAGCTTTTGTAATTATTTGTTTTTTTAACTAACATTTGTACCATTACAAGGAGGTCCACAAAGAATACAGAATGCCCTTATTCATGTTCTCTAAACCATAATCCAGGAATAGTATTACATAAATGGTTTTCCCATCAGCCTGTGCAAAACTCATGTACCATGCCTTTCAAGATCTGGGACTTCATGAAAACTGTCTCTTCATGCTGCCCATGAACACACAGTTCAGTGGAGATGCACATCATCATTGGCTATTATTTTCTGCACTGGTAGCAGTTTGAAATTAGAATCTTTCTCAACCAGAGCAGCTAATTCTGTATTTTGTCAAGAATCTTGTCTAAACAGTCAAAGAACCAAGCTCATAGAAACAGCGTCTGCCTTCCTTCTGCCTTCCTTACTATAAGGAAAGTAGGCATTACATATGTGTACTTTCCCAAAGGATCAGTATTTACTAACAGGTGAAACCTTTGCTAGCAGGGAAAACAGTATGAGATAACTCTCAAGGTGGTACATTTTTGAAAGGCTTTTCATGGACTTTTTTGTTTCTACCCTTTTTTATAGAAAATAATGAGACCTCATTGACCTCCAGTTAAGGCACTTATCAGTTAAAGGAACAACAGTGAAGATTATCTGTGATTTTCTCGGTTTAGATATAGATAAAAGCCGGGATTTAATTAGTCTAGTGTGAGAAACAGAAGAGGAGGAGGTGCTATTCAGATACAAGACCAACACCCAAGTCAAACTAGTACTTGACCTCTGCAGCTGGTCAGATGAGATGAACTATCCAGGCAAAGAAAGGGTGCATGTGGTTTGCATGCTATAGGGTCAGAATCTTGTACTTAGTACAGATTATGATGGCAGGAAAAAGAAACAAAGAGTACAGTTTGGTAGTGCTAAAGCTAGGTTACATTGAGACTATTCAATCACACATCTCTTAGTGTGTAACATGGACCTCATTTATGCCCGCTTAGTGCCTCGTACCAATGAAACAAATGACGATAGCAAGTATGTGGTTAGAACTAGCCACACATAGATGGGAACTAAACAAGCAAAATGTTTAGAAGGGGACAAGGAAAGAAAAGAAGTCAATTTTGAAATAACAGAAATCACAGCACCTTAGCTACAGTTTGTAAAGTAGGATTTTTAAAGTTACCAATTCGCCGGAAAGTAAAATCCTGGAGTGCCTTAAAACAAATAGTTGCAAATGTTTCTTCAACAAGAATTGAAGAGAGTAGCAAGGCTACTGGATCTGTCAGTAGAATTTTGCTAATGGAATGAGTTCAGCCGAACTTAGGTAAAATACTTTTTTTATGGTGTTGGGGATTTGTTTGGTTGGTAGTGCTTCCTACTATATGGTGTTGATCTCTTTCCCTGAGATTCTCTTAATCTGTACTGAATGCATTTGAAAACTGTGAGAAATCCACATTCTCCCATCACTTGTAAAATTATTGAGTGAAGTCATGTCTGTCCATCCTGATACCATCATTTTAATGTTACGATGCTCTGTCCTTTTGCAACTCAGTGGAAGAGTCTGAAAAACAGAGGAAGTGACTGCTAATGTGGGAAGACGAGCTGAAGGAGAAAGAAGGGATCACTCCAGATCAGATGGTCTGACAGAAGAAACTATTTGAGGTAGAGGAACTGTATTGGCAATACCTTTTCAGACATGAAGAGCTGGGAAGGTGAAAGATGAGTAGTCAGAATCATTGTTAGGGAAGAAGGACAATGAAACTGTGCAAAAGACTTGAAGAAATACAGTGTGGGAAAGGCAGAGATGTAGGAATGATTTTGATAAGCCAGGTTGAAGAAGATCTCAGAGCTATAGAAGAAGAAAAGACAGAAAAAATATTGAGAGAAGAAAAAGTGGTATCTTATAAGAAGGAGCAAAGAAAATATTGTTATGATCACTCATGTGATGAACTCCACGTTTTATGCTGTTTGTTCTCAGCTGTGACTGTCTGGAAGACCGGGTCAGAGGGAGACTCCTGAAGGACAGGGACAACCCCTGGGGAGCACACTGAGTTTGTGCAATGGGAGCAAAATTTTTAGGGGCTACAGTGTGCATCAGGAAAAAGAGAGAAGATCCTCCTTAGAGGAGCAGCATGTAGCCTGATAGCCCTGAGAGGTGACTGAAGGACCAATCTGGAACATGTTGAGTTTGCTGCAATTTGGAAAAAGATAAAGTTGCCTAAAACCACACCCAGAAGCAAAGGCATCATTGATATGTTTAGCTGTAAACACCTCTTAATTTCTGTTCAGTCTGATCTAATTTGAACTTTCTCTACTTAAAAATTTAATTACACTCTATAATAAAAGCAGATTTTTCTGAGTTTAACCTTTCTAGTCTTCACTGGGGACTCACTACAGGGTATCTACATCAAAGGTCTGATGACTCAGGTTACAGTATCTCTTTGAAAGACACTGAATTAACATCAATGGAGGGCAAATGTCTGTTGGAAGAGGGGAGATAAGGTGGAATAGAGAAGGCATGCTTTTTGGAGAGCTGTGATCTCACCTGGAGATTCTGCTTTAGATTGTATGTTGAATTTAAATAGTGTGGGTCCTTATGTACACTGACTTCGATTAAGTCCTCTATTGGATTATTCTGGATTTACATTGTTTTAACCTATGCTCACCTGTTACTGTGCTGAATTGATGCGAACACAGTTTTCTTTCAGTAGGATCTATCAAAGGTAGTTGCCTTAGACAAAGCTGTTCACTGTGTACAGCAGGGTTTGATCCCCTGGGTCATCCGTCAACGGTATCCATTACTGACACAGCAATAGGTAGTTATATATCACAGTGCCATCTCAGCTTTTTGCCTCTCCTTGGTCTCAGGGTTATTGTTGTAACACTTCAGATAATTCTTTATGTGGCGGTTTGCTTTTAAAAAATGATGGCTATTACAACTTAGGAACATTTGTCCTAACGTGTTTCCTCTGTTCATGTATTTGTTATATCTAATGCAGCACAGGGTAAAATAATGTTTTTCTAACTGTCGATTTATGAGCAAAGATCCTTACAGTATTAATAGAAAGGATGTGCATAAATTCCCTTGTGCACTGATGGCATTATATTTCCCAGAATGTATGTGCATTGCATGTCATTTGGTGCTCTGCTTGCTAGAATCCTCCCAGACACTTCTTCAGTCCTCTAAAATGCAAGCCATTAAGGTACCATCACATCCACAGGCAGACATTTCTGAAAAACTTTCACATAGTTACTGTTGCTAGGTAAATCACTCCCTTGACATCCATGTATTTAGATATGCTTCTCACTTTCTTTGTCTCAGATCTGACACAGTGACATGGATTTGGGGGCAGGGGTAAGGAGAGATGCATGTAGCCAAAGCAGCTGCTGAATTGTGGGAATAAAAGAAACAAAGTTAATTTCTTTAAGGTATTTTAAATATGCTTTAATGATATCTGGACAGAACTTATTCATACATTGACTGGATATTTATAAAGAACAAGGGTAAAGAACGGCAGTTACAGCTAAAAAGATATTTAAGCATACGTCAGTTCTGGCCCTACCAAGTTGTTGAGAAATTAAAATCTCCAGACTGAACCTGTCTTTAAGTTTTTCACTCCTAATGTACTTCCAATCAATACTTACATGCGTTTTATGCGTCTATGTTTATACACGTCTGTATTTAGGCCACTATCAGATGACATAAACAACACAATAAATTATTTGTCCATGTCCTGAATGTGAAACCTCCAGTTTCAATAAATGAGCATTGATTTCTGACTGTTAGGATTTATGGGATGAATACATAAGACACGCTAAGGAACAAAAAAGACAAAATATTGTTTTAAAAAATTCATGGGTGGTCAATGAGAGAAGGAAAGCCCTTTTTCATAAAGGGAATATTAGCTTGAGTTGACCTTTGATATTCTACAGCAGTCATCTAGGCATTATCCTCAGAGCCTTGGAATTAGGCAGGCTTGCAATAGCACATTGGTTCT
The DNA here is from genome assembly GCF_964199755.1 of Larus michahellis. Classification (NCBI taxonomy): domain Eukaryota; kingdom Metazoa; phylum Chordata; class Aves; order Charadriiformes; family Laridae; genus Larus; species Larus michahellis. Next base: position 90,206,502 of record NC_133897.1, read on the forward strand.
AATACTGACTTTTAGTACAAGGGTAAAATCCACCCTTTGTGAATGTTCAATGTACTTTTAACTGTACTGGTGATATTTCTAATGGATAAGTTACCATTCACAGAAAGAGAGATGCATCTCACAGCTTTTATAGAGTTTCCTTAGACAATCCTTTTCAAAAAGTACATGAAAACCTTAGGATTTGACTCTTAGTAACATGACTGTTATGTAAACAGCAATGGAACTGGAACTGAAACTGGATTCGGGAACTGTATTCAGGAATGCTCAGCAGATGAATGGACAGGAGTCCTCCTCGGATGCCAGCCATTGAAGAAAGAGGCTGACCCCTTCGATCCCTCAGCTTTTACCCCTGCCTTGTCCACTCCTCGCCACAGGTGCAATCCCTCTACGCTCTTCTGCTTCTGACCCTCCAACCTGGTACATAACAAAGTTAGCTGACCTTGGTTGTTATAGCAATAAGTATAAGCAGGAGCATCTCTGCGTACCATTCCTTGGTATTAGCTATAAACCTCAGACTTCATCACTCCGGAAGCAGACACTGTCTGAAAAACATACCAGTAATTTCAGAGAGTACAGTCAGTTAGAAGAGACTTAACTGAGAAGTAAAACTACTGAAAAGAAAATTGGTTCTGTTCTATCTCAAACCAGGACACCCATGAATGGAAGAAGGCTCAGAGGAGATAGGTGAGGAGGATGCACTCATGAAGCTCAGGGAATAATGCAAGGTGCGACTGATCACAACTGTTGCACAGAAGCTGACTGTATCTCAACACAGGAGACCAGAAGGAGGCCTTTGTTTTAGATAAACAGCTATCAACAGTTCAGTGGATCAACTGGTGGTGTAAATGTTCATTAAAACAATGTGAATGTCTCCCTGAGTTACCCAGACCGGCATGGGAGGAGTGAACATGTGGCTCAAACCAAGACAGAGTATGAAAACTAAACAACTAACAATAGAATTCCAAAAAGAGCAATGGGCATGAGCTGGCTTCAACCCATGTTTTCCTTCCCAGCAACTGGGGATGCCCAGCATTGTTATGGTTAACATGTTATAGACACCAGTAATGGAGACCACATTGGTGTTGTAATTGAACCATGTACTGCAATTGCTATTTTTAGCTAAGTAACTTGCATTTGTATTATGTTTTCAGTATATTTTGTATCACTCTGCTAATTCAGAAATCCCATTTAACATCAACTGTCTTCAAACACATAAATTTGATATTAAATGTTGTAACTTCCACTCATGGAATATCTAAAAGAACCTGCTCAGAGAATATTGGACTCTGACACACTGATTTCCTGCCTATTAAGTGTTTGATTTCTCTCTGCTAATGTTCCATTAGCAAATGTTCAAATTTTAGTTACATCTGCAATAGCATAGTTATGCTATTAGCATAGTAATAACATGAGTATTTTTTATACATTCACGCATGCACACACATACATGTACTATATAGCTAACTCTATGAATCAAAAATTCTAATTAAACATAAGCTACATACTTTAGTATTTTTCTTCATGATCTCTCAAGATGAGATTTTTAAGGAATCAAAACACTGCTGCCAGATTTTTCCTTTCTGCTTTCTCAGTGTCTGCATTTATCTTCACAAGCTGCCCACCTACAACATAAAATTAGGCGACTTTTCAATGTTGTCACCCGGATCATTATTTTTCCTCTTTGAGGTTTAATTTCTCTGACAGAAGTAGTATCTCAGTTTTGGGATGTTAATTTTGTTTTTAACCTTACTGATTAACGACAATGTAACCTTCCCAATCTGAATCTTTTAATTCGGGGGTTTTATTCACTACCAAAAGAAAAGCTTGAATTAAACTGGGGTAAAAAAAAAAGGCAACTGAGTAACTTAAATGTCCATTAATTTCAAAGTGGTTTGAAAAGTGCTACTGACTAACTTATATGGCACATAAAATATTTATTGATATTTAAAAATAACTAGAAGGGAAGAAGATTCTCTACAGTTAACCCTTCAGCATTTTCTGCAACACACGGTATCATATTAAAAATAAGAAAGCATTCTTCTGAATAAAAATAGAAAAGCAAAAAAAAATATTTGTCCCTAAAGTACCATCTGAAGCTTGTAAATCTTCCTAAGATCTTCAAACATCCACAAACTTATCAGCAAAAGACACGTGGTCTCTTTCCTCCCCTCCCCATCTCCCACCCTACCCTTTTCTAAAGCCTTTGGCTTGCTATTACTGAAGGGCAATCAGTTCTAGGTTTGAATGGAGCTAGGGACAAGATACTAATAATCCTGTACATCGTCATGTGTGAAGGGAGGAAACAGCCCTGGAAATCTGCCCTGGGCCCCTGACTGTCACCTCTGGGCTGCTGCTCAGCGCAGAGCGGGAGCCAGCAGTATCTGCTGCTCCCCTGCTGTGTGGGCAAAGGGAAGTTGGGCTCACACCTGGACAGTACCAGGCAATAGGCTCCTGTGGGATGGCTAGGAGGAGGAAGTCAAAGGTCATTCACCATGAGCACCAGAGTTGCTAGTTGTCATAAGTATGCCCGGACTCATCAGGAACCATTCGTAAACTCCACCGGTTTAGGATTTTTTTCACTGCATATGTTTTTAATGCATTAGTAAAGCATGTAATGTCCAGATATATTCTTCACTGAGCAATGTCAGTTGTGATTTAAGGTAATTTGAGAACAACCTAATATTTCTCTTGGGTGTGGCAGCTATTGGGTGTTATTATTTATAGAGGGGATTGATAACCTTTAAAATGGACCTTAATTTAGAAGACAGGACTCCAGAGTATTTAATTCCTTTGCTGAACACTTTCAGGTACTCTTAATAGCAGCAAGCTAGAGAAAGAAATATCGTGGTATCATACAAGTTCTCCACTTAATGTTTGCGGCTACTCAACAGACTTCATTAGGAGCACAAATAATAGCTATATACCACAGCAAGCACAGTTCAGTTTACAGAAGAGGAAATAGAAGAGAAAATAGAATGGAATAGAAAATAATGCCATGTCTGCAGAGACTGTGAATTCTCCATCACTTAAGACCTTTGGGAAGATGTTTTATAGCAGTATCTGTAGGGAATTTTGTAGGTACAGCTGACCCTGCTTTAGGATAAGGGAATGAAACGCAGGACCTCATTTACAGTGTTTCAACAAACAGTCAGCTCTCAGGAAATGTAACACAGGTTTTCCAACAGCAGACCAGAAACAACATAAAAAGCTAAAAGCTGGGTTGATTTGAATGGCATGTGCCAAGTGACGAGACGTAACAGCATTTGGCTTTTAAAAAGTAGTGTGGCATTGGTCCTTCACAATGCTTTTGAATTTGTATAGCACCTTTCATCTCAGAGCACTTTGCACAGTATTCAATGCATCACTGGAAAGGAGTTTCTTCTAAATTGGCCTGTGGCAAGGATAGCAAAAGCAGCTATACACAGGTGAAACTCTGTGCAGTGCAACATTTTTTTTTTAATTATTATTATTTTAGAATCTTCCAACATGTGCTGTCCATGGAACTGAAAGTATCTACCTTTCAGGCATGAAATAAATAAACTCTGCTTGTATATTGATGTTTGGATTCAAGGATATTATTTAATATTTGTTATTGCTGTAGGAGTCCTCATCACAAGTTGTTTGCAGCTATGCTAGACATAAAAAGATGGTTTTTTCTTTACTTTAAACCATATATAGTTTAAAAACAAAAAACCTAAAGCAACAAAGACATTCGTGAATGCTCTAAGAATGAGCAATTGTGAGACACCAGCTGTGTACCTCTGTGGAGTATTTCTGTAGCAAAACTGAGTTTTAAGAAGGGTTTTCACTGTGGATGCCAAATTGGTTGTCCATTTATTTATGAGTTTACAAAGAGCTTGCCACAAAGCCAGGAAGAGAATGTCAGCAAGAGCAAGGGTACTGCTTACAAAGAAAATTGTTAAATTGGCAGTAAAGGTTCTGCATTGCTGAAGTGAAAGAAAGAATTCTTGCACACATTTCCCGGTAGTGTGCAAGAAATGCTGGGTAGAATACACTGTGAGAAGAAAAGCAGTTAAGTTTATTTGACATATTTGAAAATAACAGTCCTTATGATTTCTGCTTGAACAGGATAATTTTCATTGTATATAAAAGGGAATTTCTTGAGATCGCAAAAGGAAGATGGCAGTACAGAAACTGTGAACTGATGAAAATATTCTCCATAAAATCATTTGTTGGAATAAAGAATCAAATTTGAATTTTAAATACATTTTAAAGCAAGGAACAGGTTCCATCAGAAATCTCATTCTCGGCGTATGTGGTTTCATTGTAGTGTTTTCACTAACTTTGGACTTTAGATCAATTTCAGAAAGCTTTACTTAATTTTTTTTTTTTTTTTTTTTTCCACTGAGGCATTATGCATCTGGTTATTTCTTTAGTCTGTCCTTCTGTAGGATCTACCCTACATACTTTCTCTTTCTTTATAACTTTCAATTTATGACCCCCAAGAAATGTCTTAGTACTTTTTCAGTCTGTAAGATCTCAAGATTTTGTTCTGGGCAACGTGAAACTTGTCTACAGGAAAGAATAATGATTCTTACCGTGTAAAACAGCTCTGCCATCAGCCACACAGAAAAATAGAAGATAATATTTATGGAATACTTTATTTTCCCAGCTTCCCAAAATTCCTCAAATTCTTCTTCTCCCTCCATCTCCACATTTGTTCAGTAGATGTTGAATACGTGTGCAACTGCTTAGTGAAAAGGACACGCTGTTATTTCAGTCTGGTTTTTTTCAGGGAGAAGGGGTAGATGCCTGGGCAATGGAGTAAAATCATCTGTTTCTTTCACAATTTACTTATCTATATTTACATTTCCAAAGCACTGTGGAGTCAACTGATAGCTATCCTCACTTTTGTGGGACAAGCTAAAAAAAGAGAAACGGTGACCAATCGGTAGGATTTATTCCACTGACAGTTTTTGTCTCTTTCAATGTTTAGTTACAGGAGTGGTGACTTTGATTCTCTTCTAAAGACCCATTTTAGTTAAAATAAACCTGGTCTAGGATGAATGAAAGGTCAACTCTTGTTGACCTCAGTTGATTTTGTCAGCAGACAGAGTGCATGAAATAAAATCTAGCATATTTCTATACAGGTGCCTTTAACCCTCTGCCTAAAATGGCAACACGGCTAGCAGATAATGAACATATATCTGGAAATAATGATCATACTCATTTACACTATCTTGGAAAGTTTGATTTGGGATTAGGAATTTGGTTGTACAATCCTGTTTCATAAAAGGGAATCAAAATAGGAGTTTTGGAAGCAGTTTCAGAGGATATTTGTTCTGGTTCCTCCAACCTTCTATCTGAGATGCTTGTGAAGTCGTTTCAGACTAATCTCTTTTTCTTAGATGTCACAGGTTGGTTTTCTGTTTTTTTATTTTTCCCGCAGAGACTGTATCCATCCCTTAGCTGCACCCATACTTTTTATTTTAATAACTCCTTTTTAAAAAAAGTCATATTAATGACAAGCAAGATTTTTTTTTCCCACTTGTGCCTCAGCTAAATTTCCACAGAACATATGAGGTTTTTTTCTAAATTCATCTAATTTCTTTGGCAGGTTTTTGGGGTTTTTTTTCATTAGTCAGCTGTTTATTTACTATTTTTTCTTGGCATTCTTCTGATAAAAGCTGTCTAAAAATCACTTGGAAAGCACTTAGAAACCTTCTATAACGGTGTCATGTGGTGCTGTGAATTAAAAACTGCCATTAAGTAATTATCCTTTGACTATTTAGTAGGGATAATCATGGCAAACGTTACGGTTCCACTAATTGTTTAGGTTTGTATCTGTTTGTCTTGCAATGTATAAAATGTATATTCCAGGTGCAACGTCGAAAAGCTAAGGATTTCCTAAGGCAGCGTATTAAAATAGTACAGCATATATTGCATGACTTTCTTTGTCTTGGGCAAAAAAATAGACCATAGTGAGTTCCTTGACATCTATCAGATACTGCTTTTTCACATGCCAAGTTCAATTGAGCTGCATATTCTTCAACGATGCTTAAAAATTGCAGAACCATGAACAGAATTTACTACTATACTGCCCCATCTTCTAGTCACTACTCTCTTTGATTAAAGCTAGTGGGAGTTTTGAGTGAGCAAGGGTTGTAGGGTCAAGTCCGCAGTGTTAACAAAACATTGAAAATACAAGAATGAAAGTACTTAATGACACAAACACTTCTGTGAAAACTCTGTCATCATTGTGTTTTGAGTGAAAAATATTCTCAATCAGCTGTCAGGCTTTTTATAAGTGCACATGAGCTGGGAAAGGCCGAAGACTGCCCTTGATTTTCTTGCTCTCCGGTCGAGTCTGGCCACAGTCAGGTCAGGGTGTTTCCTTTAGAAAGGAAACTGGACTTGGAATCATAGGATCATTTAGGTTGAAAAAGACCTTTAAGATCATCAAGTCGAACTGTAAACCTAACAGTGCCAAGTCCACCACTAAGCCATGTCTCTACATGCCACATCTTTTAAATACCTCCAGGGATGGTGCCACAACCACTTCTCTGGACAACTTGTTCCAGGGCTTGATAACTCTTTCAGTGAAGAAATTTCTCCTAATATCCAATCCAAACCTCCCCTGGTGCAACCTGAGGCCATTTCCTCTTGTCTTATCACTTGTTACTTGGGAGAAGAGACTGACCACCCACCTCTCTACAACCTCATTTCAGGCAGTTGTATGAGAGCGATAAGGTCTCCCTTCAGCCTCCTCTTCTCCAGACTAAACAACCCCAATTCCCTCGGCCGCTTCTCACAGGACTTGTTCTCTAGATCCTCCATCATCTTTGTTGCCCTTCTCTGGACACCCTCCAGCACCTCAATGTCTTTCTTGTAGTGAGGGGTCCAAAATTGGACACAGTATTCGAGGTGCAGTCTCACCAGTGCCGAGTACGATCACTTCCCTAGTCCTGCTGGCCACACTATTGCTCATACAAGCCTGGAGGCTATTGGCCTTCTTGGCCACCTGGGCACACTGCTGGCTCATATTCAGCCAGCTGTTTACCCTGGGGATGGAGGATCTGAGCCATTACCTCATTCCTGTCTTTCAAAACAGTGCGTTAACCAAGGAGGAAGGCCTATATGTGTTTTTTGAAGTCTACAATTTAGTTAAATCTGGTTAATTATGAGTCAAATCCAGGTAAACCTCCTGAAGTAATTTTGCCTTGCTGACTTTTGATAGCTAATCTGAGTATGAAGATTGCAGTCCAAACCTGGAGGATCTGGAGGTGTGCAAACAGAACAAAGAGCCTACACGCCTTCCGCATGGGGTACACTGCAGAAGTGCCAGAGGACAAATACTGTGTACTTGGTAGTATTGGAACGCTTTCTCATTTTTTGTTCCTCAGGGTTTGACTTTCTTTCATGTCATGATGAATATTTAATGTCACGATGAATATTTGCATATAAGAAGTTAGAAACAGGCATGAGCTAAAAAATTTCTTAAAGGATGACAATATAGTCCTTCATCGATCTCTATTTTAGCAATACACCAAAACTGCCACACTTACTTTAACGTGTATCTGAGGTTTAGATAAGAGGCAAGGGAGCAAAACTAATTCCTGACAACTCAAGGTGATAATGTTGGTTAGATGTGGAAATCAGTTACCAAATGAAGATAAAGATGCCATTATCTGCACTAATATTTTTTGGTCATGCAGCACAGATGATTTGCAGTTTACCCAGACCCATTTTTATTAGGAAACTGAAACTGCATCAGGTTACAGGATTGTACTTATCAAAAGACCAGAGCAATCCATAACCTCATGCTTCCTTTTGAGTAGGAAAAAAAGCAGTACAGTCAGAAGGCTGGGATAAAATGAGTGCTGCTACTGCATACATCCTTGTCATAGCTGGGGAAGCTCAGCTTCCAGAAAACAGTTAAAGTTCTGTCAATTTTAGCAATGTTCATGCTGTTATAGTTATGTCCTCTGAAATGTTTTACTGTGCTGTGGATCAGTTGTATTGAACATACTTATTTTTGTTTATCTACTCAAATCAGGCTCACTTAGCATTTAAAGCAAAATAGTTCAAGCATGCTCATAAAAGTACAGCTTTGCTGTTGAGGCAGTTATTGCTGTCTCATAAATTTTCACTTAACTGGCTGTACTTTCTGAAATGTATTCTCTGCAATGGCCTTGTTACTGCCGCAATATAATTTTTGGTTTTAAGTTGATGCATATTTTTAAAATTGCACTATTATGTCTCATGATATTGACAAAACATCTTATCCCCCTCTACTCTGCCATGCCTGCCTTAATGTAACCCAGGAGCGGGCACAGAGCACTCTGCTCAGTTTTGTTCGTTTAGCTGAGAACCATTAAATATGCTCTCTGTGAAGAGCAGGTTCCCCATCTCACGTGCGAAGGCTGAATCTCTTATCAGGATTTCTAGGTCCACTGAGCAGATTTCCTGCCTATATCCTGATCTACCTATCTGGAGTAGTTATTTGAGCTGTTTGTAGAGTAGAAATTTTTTCTAATTATATATTTCATCTGTTTGAAGTCAAAGTCTTAGTATTTTTACTGAGCCTTTGTGCTTCAGGACATTCTTCATTAGTGTAACCTATTAATCTGTTAAATTGTGTTGTTGTTTTATGTTTTTCTGTGATTTTCAAGATCTGCTTATTTCATTTTTTTAGCAATGGGGAAGAAAACAATTGAAACCACGGTATTAAATGTAAATAAATGCACTGCAAATTAAAATAGAAAAGAAAAAAAAAAGATGGGGTGCCACTCCTTGGATTGATAGAAATTCTCTCTGTATAAAATTTTAAGATTTCACGAGGGTGCAGTAAGCTTTCTAGAAATTAAAAAAAAAAATAAATCCTGAAGTTACTATTTCAGGGCTTTGTGTTCTTCCATCTTTTTGCCATACTAGAAAATTTTAAAAAGTAGTGACACTGTTTCAAATATTCATAGGGTAAAATGTTTTACAGTTGATTTATTATATAAGTTTTCAAGTTACTGTAGAGGAAATTGTATGGGTGCTTTTAACATCAGGACTGAATTACTGCCTGATGAGAAACCCCTTCTTTAATGGAAACTTCAATGGAGCTTCAATGGAAAGCTTCTCTTTACTTCACATGAAACTAACTGTGACAAAGATCTTTCCATAAAGTGTGATGTAATCTGCCTGCAGTACTTTGTCCTTCCATCATAACACTTTGACGACTATTTGGATCTTTCCACAATTTTGCTGCGGAGCTCTATTTCATAAAAAAAAAAAAGACACTCACTGCTGTGAACTTTTAGAAATGTTTTTCTAGTTTTTTCTCAAAGTTTTAATATTTTGGTAAGCCTGGCTTTGACAGTTGTGACAGTTTCAAGAATATCATCTATTGAGGAGGTGTAGCACTGATTACAAAACAATTATTACAATAATCCAAACAATATGCAAAATTTTATCTATAGACTTAAGTAGGTAACTGGTCATACTGACATCCGTTGGCCTATTCAGAAGGCTTAAATTGTGCATGAACTTGGAAGACTTGCTAGACTGTCACTTAAGGAAATTGTTGAAAAGTGTGAGAATGTCCTAGTACATAGCAAGGTCTATATAGAGGTTAAGAATCACTAATGTGTTTCTTATTATTTTCTGTCACTGTACAGTTAGAGATTGCTAGGTTTCCATACTGTTAGAAGTGCTAAATGAGTGTTAGCCTTTCTGTCTGGGCTCTGATATAGACTCTGATAGCCTACCTGATGTTACCCCAGCCATATGCCCTAGCTACCACTTACAAAGAAATAAAAACGTCAGAAAATTTAAAATTAAACATCAAAACAACAACAACAACAACAAAAAACCCCGGTCCTGTTGTTTGAAAGGGTTTTTTTCACTGTTGTGTTCTTTTGATTAGCAAAATATCTGAAGCATTTAGCAGAGGTTTGGAAGTTTTAAGTTTAACAAATATTCTCCTTTGTTTTTAAATTAAACAGTAAAACTTTTCTGGACATAGAAAGAAATGAAAACTTCACAAAACAAAAATACTTATGAAAATATATTCATATTTTCATAAACTTTATGAAGTTTAGAAAGCAAACAACTCTTGAACTGTAATGTTGCATCATTCAAAAGTTCTTTCAGACCATTCTCTAGAAAGACTGTTGTCTGCTCACACACCGCTGAGTCAGCAGATCAGTTCTATTTGTTTTAAGTGATTTAGAAATTGGAGGTCTTTGTACAGTAAGCCGCCATTGGAAATTACTGTTGCCACATTTGCTACTTGGTGTAGTAAGCCTTCTCTGGCTAAGTCTGGCTAACTGATTGATGAAACGCACCTTTTGATGCATTTGATGGATACTTACAAAATTACCAGTACGATCTTATACACCCTGTGAACCATACTCTATTTAATCCTAAACTTCTTACATTTTATATGCTTAAGAAAATAAGAAGGCATTTAATCAATATTGATTTATGTTGAGCTTAGTAAGTGTCCATACTCTAGACAATAGAGGTAAGCTAATTCTTTCTTTTAGGAGCTTATTATTTTAAGCCCATATCCTGTAAAAATATGCATGTATCTTTACCTTTAAAGAAAGACCTTTAAAGAATGACCTTTGAAATAATCCCATTGAGATCAAGAATGGTAGGGAGCCTAAGAGGAAAAGAACTAGTCAGATATACATCATTTTTGTTTATACTTAAAGTCAGCTATATGAGTTAACTGTGTGTTTGCTGTTTCTTACTGTTCCTAAGCATATTTTTGTTCCTTCAGCACCTCTTGTGAATCTAAATATGAACCAGTGATTGATGATTTCCTGTCATGTACGCTGGCCATTAACTTCAGAGTTCTGTTCAGTGTTTTGTTCAGAGTGTTTAAACATATTAACTTCTATGTATTTGTCATGCAGTTCAGTTCACATGGAAATGGGAACTTTCATAACACCAAACTAGGCCCTTAGTTCTTTCAAAATAGGAATTTGATTTTCTGGGTAAACTACTATTTCCCTAATTTTGTCGGAACACCATAAATAGGGATTCCTGCTAAGGCACTAGGTCCAAATACATTGCTTTAAATCAATCACGTTTGTGCAATGGTATTTGTTTGAACAAGCCTTCCTCTGTAATTGATGACAGCAGTGGAAAATCGCCCAGATGATAGGTGGGTGTGAGAGAGACAGTCTGAGAAGGAATAGTATTCCTGGGCCTTATTCTTTTAGTTGCTGGCTGCTAAAAGAGTATATTGCAGAAAAGAATGATAGTGAAAGTACTGTCAAAACAGAGTAGCAATGAGCCTTTACATTTTCTATCACCTGAAGAAATGGAAAGAATACATGAAATATTAAGTGATTTTTGAATTTGTGAGCACTTTGGAACGATACATACCATGTCAGGCAAAAATCTGTTCGCTTGACTGGATCTATAAATAGAGATGAGTGATAAGTTGAAAACATAACTTCTCAAGTTTTCTTATTCCCTGCCATCTAACTTTCCTAGACAATCAAGAGCATGCTTATATGGTATGGCATGATGCAGACCAGAGATCCTGAAGCAAGAACTAAAAAGCTAGCTCTAGGACTGGAAGCAGTAAAGCTTCATCAGCTTGGACTGAACTGATTTAACTTTTGGACCTGAGCTCCCTTCTCTATACAGTCCCGCACTGTGTAAATAAATATGATCTATTTTGTGGTACTGAATTGCATTGCAGAAACATACTTGAAGTGTCAGCAGAAAAGTTCCTTTAGATGATGCTATGCATATGTTTAACTGTACACACTAATGGCCTGCCTTGGTGGCACCGAGCAACTGTCACTTAGCTGCTGCCAAGGACTTCACTTGCTGGACTGTGCTGTCTCTTACGTCCAGCCCCGTAGTATTTTACTTGAGCACTCCCTGTGAAGTTAGGCAACAGTACCACGGAAGTCACCACTTCTCACCCAGGCAGCTTAAGCACCTCTGAGATCTGGCTTAAGCACCTATGAGAACTGGCTTAAGCAACATAGAGTGTTGAGTGCACATGAAAAGATTACACACAAACTGCACCACTTTCTGTCACTCCACGGAAGTCAGAATGATATGTTCAGCTCCAACATGGGTGTAAATCAAGATAGTTTTGTTTACATTTTAATTTCTCCATAACCAGTGAGGACAATGAAATCTTCATTGTTACTCAACTCAGACTTTCACATTGATGTCATGTGTCATTTCAGATCACTTCCTTGACAGCCTAAGTGAAATTTCCTTCTAGTATGTCTGTAACGTTTTGTTGTTTGACCTAATCGATATCTGTCCAGTTAACAGTTCTGATACAGAAGTACATGAAGTTGCTTTTATCTGAATTATCTCCTGAATCAGTTCCAGTAATCTCAATTTAGCACTTCAGCCTATATCTTCTTCCCTCCTTCTCCATCTTTCTCCTGCTGCAGATCTGGAAATGCAGCCCATCTGTTCTTTGCTATAACATTGCAATTTAAAATTTTTACCTAAAGCTGGCTTGTTCATTGATTGGTTTGTTTCCCCTTGGTGCCAGCATTTAAAATTTAACACTTGAAGCTATGGAAGAAGAGGAAGATGATCATTGTTACTTGCAGTGTTTAATGCTTGAATGTTTCACCTAATCCAACAGGAAAAGTAACCACTCTAACCTGTATGCTTAATTACAGTATAAATAGAATTTTAATTACCATAACCAGAAACATTGTTTTTATGAGGTAATGTCAAAAAAATCCCATGTAATACTGTCAGTAGTGCCCCGCTGCAGTGTTAAAGCAACCCTAAGAGCATTAGCTACTGGACATTTTTCAGGCTAGAAACATACTGGATTCCCTAGGTATCAGTTAACATTTAAGGGTTGCATCATTTCTCTGTCCAGTTTAATCACTGCCTACACACCTCATCTTGCTTGACTTACAGAGTTTTGACTGCGCACAGTTCACTTTTATGTTCTCCAGGAAATTTGGGGGAGGGTGATATTATCTCCACCCCCAAGCCAAATAAGATCTTAGTCTGTTCAATCAGCAGTCAAAGATGATATACCTTAAATCATGTTTTATTAATTCTAATACTCTCTTCTTAAATGATTTCTGAATTATTCTGGCAGGGAACTAAATTAAGTAGTAACATATTTTTAAAAAATTCAAATTGTTTACTATTTATTTATTCAGAAAAGGAAGTTGATGATTAAAGCAGGTGACTACAGAGATACCACTTGTTACCAAATTTATTTTCTAGCTTGAAGGACAAATTATGTTCTTTTATTATGTCTAATAGGCAAGTTGCAAATCTCTTGGTACAGTATTCCAAGATTTATTTTATTGCAAATAGCTGCTAACATGATTTAACAGAGAAATGAAAAGTTACCTCTGTTGTCTCCTCTATTAAATTATTTTTTCACACCCTAAATAATAATACATTTGTCAAAAACAAAAAGTTTCTAAAATTTACCCTTTCCTCTGTGCGTCATGAATTACTAACTGTTGCTATTGTGGTAAGTCTCATTGCATTTACTTCATTGATAATAGGATATATAATACAACAGTCATTAATTTAGTTCTCTTTGAGATAAAATGACATCTTTTCTGTTTCAATCATATAATTGTCTTAAGTATTCCAGCGTTCACTACATTAAATATGTTGGCTTGAGTTTCAGCTTTAGTAATCTTTTTATTGACAGCTATAAGACATAGCTACTAATATAACAGTAGCATACAGGTTAACTTTTTCACATTTACTTTGTAACATTATGATAAAATGAAAACTTTATTTAGAGCTGAATAAGCTGCCCAGAGCACAGATGCATTGTGCTTTGGTTTACTACCCATCTGCTCTTTGGCAACAGAGGTATGAGCATACAACAAGGTATGTGGGGCGTATTTAAAAGTGTGCTCTCTACACCATGCATTGAGAATTTTGTATACAACTTGCTGAAACTCAGACTGGAAATTACAGCCATCAGCTTACCTCACTAGGATGAGAATTCCCTCTTGCACAAGGTGGAAGAGGTATTTTTAAAACTCAGGGATGCTAGTGTGTGTGTTCTTCTCAATGAAGATGGTAGATTCAAAGGAGAGAAGATGTGCCATATACTTTGTTCTATCATCATAAAATAAAAATTCTGTATTTCTGTCTGTCCTCAATCTAATTTTGACACCCTCAAAAAATGTTACTGAGGATTGCATGAGTACAAATTGTCCTGGTGACAACTTGTCGTGGTTTTGGCCAAATTAGCCAATGATGGAGACGACAGATGCTCTCCCCCAACGTCTCTCTCCAAGGAGAGGAGGAGGAGAGATAAAGAGATTTATGAGTTTAGAAGAAGCTAAGCTACTTTAATGAAATACTAATAATAAAATAAAAAGGAAATAATGAAAATTGATACAGCATATACAAAACCGTATTAAGCTCCCAGGATCATGTCACCAGCAGGCAGTGGGGAAGTCCCAAGCTGGACTCAGCAATGGATGGGAACTGGATTCCAGAGCTGGAGTCAGGAACCCATGGATCAGGATCAGAGACAGATGAACAGACAGAGCCCTCCTTGGACGTCAGCCATTGAAGAAAGAGGGCTGACCCTTTGATCCCTCAGCTTTTATACTGAGCATAATGCAGATAGGATGGAATACCCTGTTAGTCACTTCTGGGTCACCTGTGCTGTCTGCTCCTCCCTGCAGGTGGAACCCCTCTACACTTTTTTGTTTCCAACCCTCCAATGGGGCAAAAAATGAAATTAGCTGACCTTGGTTGTTATAGCAACAAGTATAAGCAAGAGCCTTTCTGCGTACCATTCCTTAGCATGAACTATAAACATTGGTCTTACCATTTTGAGAACGAACAGTTTTCTGCGCAATATGCAGATAATTTCAGAGAGTTAGGAGAGGCCTAGCTAAGAAGTAAAATTACTGAACAGAAAGTTTGTTCTGTTTTACCTCAAATCAGTTCACAACTGTATATTATTTCCCTGTAGCGAAGTCTGAGCTCTTATAAGAGCCTATGTGCTCCAAATTGTTGTATCAGAGTAAAGCAAAGCTAAAGAATAATTATAATTTAAATGTAAGAAGAAAATTTTATAAGAAAAGGACAGAGTAGCAGATCAATAGATTAAGTGAGAACAAAAAGAACTGATTTCACTTAAACAAAAATAATTGTTTGGGAAATGGAAAAATGGGAAGATCTAGAGTGAAACAAATGGTCCTGAGAAGCAGAGTGGAAATTTACTGGAAGAATTGTGTTAATAAGATATAGAAAAAACCAAAGGCAGTAGATAGCTATGGACATGTGAGTAAGTTCTGATGGTAAACACTGAAAGTGAGCAGTAGCACAGCAGGAGAAGAAGCCAAAGGAGAAGTGAGGCATGAATTGTGCAGATTACCATCAAATACTATCTGTTGTATTATATGGGTGAAGAGAAGACCATGACGAGTTGTTTAGATGATGTTACAGATTTGAGGTGAAGCATCCCAACTGCACAGACCAAGGGTTTTATTCTTACAAGGGTATTATCTAGCACCTGAATTATACAGCACACACTATTGACATGTTTTGGTTACATGCCAAGGAACTGTATATGTGGGCAGAACGCCTCTACAAGAAGATGAGTGCTATTAACATTTTACTAGCTAGTTTACAACTAGTTGCATATGACTTCTGTATGTTTTAGTTCTGAATTTCAAGAAATTGTACTGTGTTGAATTCACCTAGTACAGAGAAGGTGTCTGAAGGACATAAATTAATGAAGTTCTTTATTTCCTGCCAAACTTCCAGCTATGAAGGAGAGCGCTATTATGTGCTCTGCACTGGATTGTGCTGGAGTAATTTATTCATACTTATGATTATGTGAATGCTTTCAGTCTGTGTTTTGTTCCTGCCATTATATGATTACTTCCAGGTCTTTTTCTGGTTACGTTTTTCCCAAGCTTTTCAACCAGAGATATTTAAGGGTAGTTGGGTGCTTAATTGCTGTGGAAGATCTGTGAAATACCATTGTAATAGATATTAAATACAGTCTTTCTCAGTTTTGGATTTTTCAGCGCTGACTTCCTCTGTGGAGAGGGGTGAGCAGTCTGGGTCAGATTGGTAGATATATTTAAACACAAGGAAAGACACTGGGCTAACTGAAAGTGTGGAAGTTCTGTACCCCTCCCTCATATGATACCCAGGATCAAAAGGAACCGTATCAGCTTTCCTGCTCTTGCTTTAGAAATGCAGCTGTAAAAGTATGATTTGCTTTTGTTATTTAATGGCTGTGCAAGACTTGTGATCATACAAGCATTGTACATTTTTAGGAAAGAAAAGAACATTTTGGTTTTCTGTTCTGTCTTTTACACTTGGAAATGGTGAGTTGTCCCTTACTGACATCTGCCTTTGATTATCACTCATCCCAACGCACAGACAACCTGTTGGAATTGTGCATTAATAGTACAGCATGTACAGAAAGATGTCACCAGGGTTTTCACGGATAATAAGCTTTTTAACATATCTGTCTGATTTCAAATACAAACCTGAAAAGATATTAATGACCTTGCTCCTAACCTAGAATAAAGTGAGACATTCATTTGTTGCAAATTGGTACAGCTTCTTTGCCTGTTTGGCACTAACCTGATTTACACATAAAAAGAGCCTGGCCCAGTGATGGTAGATGTATTTCCTGCATCGTTTTAGCTTTTTGTTCTTGTTTCATCCCTAATCCTGTGTTTGGATGACATTAAAAACAAATTCAGAAATACTGTACACGTGACTTGGAGAAGATTTTTTTACCTTGGCTTGCAGATTCCCTCCTCTCCCATGGGTGAATTATAAATCCCACTGAATTTTAACTCCCACCAAAGTCTTTGAAAAGAAGGGCAGGATATCTTTCAGAATTTAGCTTGCAAATAAATGGGAAGGTTGCTTGCTGGCAAAGGAATAATAACAGCTAATTCTGAAGAGGTGCATTCTGTTTAAATTCAAATACATCATTGTCAACCCACATACCAAGAAATTTTCAATACTCTCTTGCTCACCATGTATCCACACAGAAGTTTGAAGTTTGTGTATTTTTGTGTAATGGGCAAACACCGAGTGCCTTCTTCCATGCAGTGAGGATCTGTGTGTCTGTACCGTTAACAAAGTCTATTTTATTACAGTAACAGTGTTGCTCTGCAATTGTTACCGTGAAAAGAGTTGAATCATATTCCCCTGAATGTTCCCCTGTATTTACAAGGCCTCCTGCAATGCAGCTGGCTAACACAACAGTGAACACTTCACAGTAAGGGCAGTGGCCTGGTCAGCAATGTGTGTCGCTGTGAGAATGACCCACAGGCAGCAAGTGCTTCTCTGGGACTACGGAGCAAGCTGCAGTTAGGAGTGAAGCCTTTTTCCTTCTCTGTCTTGAAGTTCTGTTTTGCTGCTTTTTTTGCGGGGGCAAGGCGGGGAGGAAAGGGGGGCAAGGGGAAGGGCCAAGAGGGATGATTAGCAATTTTTCAAACATGACAAGCACAATTTTCACTTCGGGAGCAAGAAGCAGGGAAAGACAGGAATATTTGGGAAGGTGAAGCAACAGCTGAGTCTGTTTATGTATTGGTAATGAAAGTGCCGTTTTTTATTTTGTTTTTTCAGCTGTGGCAAGGCCAAGAGTGGAGGAAAATAACATGAGCTAAAATGTATCAAGAAGCACCATTAACTTTGAAATGTGGCAGAATGATCCAGGAGCTCCACAACGGTCGCGGTCTCCAGCCTGAAGACTTTCCTACTTGGTGAAAGAACAGGGATGCGATGAAGAGAAGGAGGTCAGCCATTTCTCACCAGAGGTGGGTTCTCTTGCTGCCACTTCGCTCCCCCACCGAGTGCCATGTAGTGACTGGTGCACCAGGAGGTCTGGGCCAGGCAGCAATGGGGCCAGCTGCTCCTGAAGGGATGGGACAGTCAGGTCTGGCAGTGCCCTCAGGGCCATGACGCTCCCAGTCAGGTTCTTTCTCATGTACATTTTCAATTAGGACTTTGACTAACGTAGATGGATTTTGTGAATCATCTGTGTTGTTTCTGACATTACATAGGAATAAGACAAGGTTTTTCAAGCTGTGTAAATAACTTACTAAATGTCCTTGCTCGCTCATAATTTCATCTTCTTTCAGTATAAATCTAGCAATATATAAATCTCTTCAACTTTGGAAGTAAGCTGTATTAGGTCACCCATCAGCTTATGGACAGAAATTACTTCTGAGTGCTTCTTTGCAAAGCTTTCCATCAGTGAGGTGATTAAGAACTACAGTGGTCTTCAGCTAATGGCACTGTATCGTGACTATGAACTCTATGAACTTTACCTAACAGTTAAAACTTTTTTTTTTGAGTGTTTTGGGCTTCAGCTACATACTTTTCATCTTATTATCTGACTTCCGCAAGTTGTAGACCACACATGGTGGATTGATACATTTGTATGTAATGAAGGATGAAAAGAGATATGTGAATTTTCCTCCTGCTAGCACACTAATTCTTGCCTCACTTAATTCTGAATTGTAAAATGTAACAGTGAGAGAGATTAAACATGGAAACAAATGACTCAGCAACATACTATTTGTTTCATTGTTTTCAGTCAAGGTATTTTTCTAAAATATTTGTTGGAACTAAATCAGAAATTAAGGATTTGATAATGAAATTAAGAGATGAAGTTCTGTTCCCTGCAGGCTGCAGGAGGACACTAAATTAATCTTGATCAGAATGAGCACTATGGCTGTTAAAGACTGTCAATGAAATTGAAAATTAATTGTATGTATTGTCATACTAGTAATTAGTAAGATTGAGAAGGTTTTGTTACATCTCCAGAATGTCTGGGAATTTATATTTATAGGTCATAGGATATCATTTGTCATGCTCACTGGATGCCAAAACAGATTTTAGTGGGAATACTGATTTTTTTTGTTTTGACATTTGTTTTGAAGAAGGGAAGAAGTCACTTGTTTGATTTTATTTATTTGCAGCCACCAAGACAGACTGATCGAACTAGGCTCTGTTGCAAGGTAACTTTCACTGCTGTCTCTGTGTGACAAGACCCTGAGTAGTCCTAAGTTTTAGATGGGTCTGAGTAGACTCTTAACATTAGACTCAAAGCTGTAAAATCAATTTGTATCTGAACATAAGCTAAAATTTCCAAAGTTTTGCAAATAGACTCACCAGAATGAGTTAGGAGTAAGGCCAGTTCTTTTATTTAGGCTTGCTCTTAGTCAGGAACATCTGCAAATTTTTTTGGACTGCAGCAAACTCATCTCCTCTAAGTCTCCAGATAAAGCTTCTTTTTTGTTCATTGCCATCATGATCTGGCTGTGTTTCTGCTGCCTGTTTCTCTCAGCAGTCTCTGTTGCACTCCAGATGCACAACTTGCTGAATACTCATTCCTGGGCTCCCCTACCCTGCACTCAATGAATTATGTTTTGGTTTTTGTCTGAACATGCTCATTTGCAAGAGAAGGTGGAGTTTTCCAAGGTGATTTGCACATTTTCCACCCTTTTAGCCATCACTTTCCTGCTTCTGGTTAAACGAAGTGAGAGTGCTAGCAAGGACATGTTTTTAATGGACTGATAGATAAATCACATACCCTGAATACCCCTTGATATGTACTGTGATTTAGCAACATACGTTCTCTATATAATAAAATACTTTTGCCGTTGACATGGTTCAGATTCCAATGCCCAAAAATCAGGTTCCTAAAACCACCTTTCACTTCCAAAATAAGCTGTAATGTTGTTTAAATCTTGTTTTTCTGACAGTGTCAATAAATATTAGTCTTAATTTTTTGTTTCCTAAATAAATTGCATGCCCTGATATTAGTTTTCACATAACCATTGGATTAAAACTCCAATTTCAATAAAATAAAAGTAAAAATAATAAACTCTTTCCCAATCTAGAAAGAAATAACAGAATATCTTTTGGCCAAGTACATTTTTAGCACTCAGGTAGATTTTCAGGCAACTCACATTGCAGCTTTCATTATGTATTTGTGTTGGCGAACAAGGGACTAGACTTAAACATAGTTGGGTTACACTTACATAGCTATTCTATGCATGCACGTACTAACTGTAACTTTGTGTATTATGTTACTGTACTTACACAGTTAAACTCAGTTAGGGCTTCCGGTGGAACACTCCTTCAAAAGTATGTTATTGTCACCAAACATAAAACAACTTGCAATTTTGGAGACGGGAAGGTATTTTTATGCCTGCTCTGCATTGGGTTCCATGGAACATATGGCTCTTAAACAAAGCAGGAAAAGTCACAGAAGGTGGATTAACAGCTTGTATATCTACTTGTTTTTACAAAGAAATCAATGTGCATTTCAACGAATTTATGTTTAGGCAGACAAGTGAGGAAATATTAAGTTAAAAATCAGTAGGGAGGCCATTAATACACAGACGGTAAAAATTGATTCAACCTTCTGTCTGATAGCTCTTCAAACACAGGATTTTGGAGTTAACAGCTAAACACTTGGTACTGATTCTGATTAGGCATTTTCAAGAACAGTTATTCCTTTCTTATTCTAAATCAGGTTTTGAACAATTTCATAAGCTTGAGAGGCCATTCTTTGTCTAGTGAAACACATCAATCTTCTACATACTGTTAAGCTTTCTTACATTCTTAGCCTGCAACAAAAATGAAGGTAGCTTGCACCTGCAGATGTGAATGTGGACACTTCATTAGATACACTAATGGTCCCATTTGCCAAGCACATTTCAATACAATTAAAATATGCTTCCAAAAGAATGTGGGATAAATTAGTCACGAGCTGGTATGAGACACAGGGTGGGTTCAAACACAATGCATCTTACATAGGAAAATAATTTCTACTTCCCCAGGGTTTGCTTTTCTCTCTTTAAAATGAAAACCTTTTAAGCCTAGAGGCATAGTTCCTGTCTGTTTGCTGTTGTACAGGAATTTAGCATTTTTGGTTCATTAAATGCACCTAATCCTGTACGTGGTGCTTAACTTGACCTGTGAGTGAGCACTACAGTGGCTATCAGCGTCATGGTGTTTCATCCATCCAAGAAGCAGTCTTGCTGCACTGTGGTGCTGCTGCCTTTTCTATTTCCTTCTGTGTAAAGGAAGGGAGGAAGGAGAAAAGTCTCACCTTGACATGGACCTACCTGGCAACCTGAGCCCTCCAGGGTACTTACAGACAGAACTGCCCTTTCTGAATTTGTCTTATGAAACTGCAGTCATCCCTTGGAGTGTCCTCTGCAGCTCTCTCCTCATAAGACAATCTCTTTTTGTGGCATCCTTTTACATGTACAGAACCTGCAAGACCTTGTTATGCCATGGCAAAAACTTTAACATGGCTAATGTATATCTCTTGCCTGACACTTCCAATATGGAAATTACCATTTAGAAATGTTTTTAGTATATTCATCAAATAAACTGTGCTTTCATATTAGTAGACTTGATTCTTTATATCTTACATGAGGATTGTATCCAGAGGTACCCATCAGAATCTCATTTTCTTGGCCACTGTACAGACATACCATAAGAGACAATCTCTCTTAAAAGACTGGGTAAAATGTGAAAACACAGCATGGGCTGGCAAGAATGAGGTAGCAGTAAAAGCAAGCAAATTGCTATGCCATTACTGAAGCCTCAACTTACGCTGCTTAGATGTTGTCAGTATGCAGCACACTGTGTGCTTGCCGTATGCTACTACACACAGAAATTTGTAAATACAAATATCACCCCTATTCAGAATTGGCATAAACACAAGAATTTGCAACCCTTTTCAGAAGAATTAAAACTTTAGTTTTAACATAAGCAAACAGGAAAATAAGTTTAGCTTCTGCAGGGTCGGTGGGGTTTATTTATTTGGTTTTGTTTTGGTATTTTGTGACTTGAAATAGTAAGAATTCTGTTTTACATTAGATTCAGATTTGGCTCTTTAAAGTGTTTTAACTGCTCTAAATTAATCTAGAAAATAAAAGCATCCACATCACTAGGGAAACGCCATCAGAGGCACCAGATGCTAGACGCGTGCATGTTCTTCAAAAGCAATCAGTTTGCTTCTAAAAACCACTTCTAAGATCTCCTCTTATGACCAAACTACTATTTCTTTTTTTTTTTACTAGGAGCTCCTTACAAGAAGACTTTCTTCTCTCAAGTACAGCTTCCTGTGCACAGAGATTAAAAATGCACTATATTGCTAACAGGTACAGGTCTTCTGACTAAGTGCTGCCTAGGCAAACCCAGGCTTGATCACTTCTAAGTCTCTTGTGTGGGTAGTGACGGTGACTGAATGAGTTTGGGATCTCAGTCCAGTTACCAATGAAATGTATCCTACTCACAAGAAAAAAAACACAGTATTGTCACCTCTCCAAGTAACTGCTTTAGAGAAGTAAAGCTCTGAATGAAATTGTCAGGCTTAACTTTCTCCTTCTGAGTGTTTTCATACATTAGATCTGTCCGGTATCCCACAAAATATTTGTTATGAACAACCTTAGCAAAGCATTCCAGTTGAAAACACAGTCAAGTACCAGCTTTCAGTATTTTTGCTCTATAAGAACTCTTCTTATGTAGAAATCCTTGTACTGTTTCTTTAATCAGATGACGCATTGCTTCTGTATAGCTTGTATTGTAGATAAAACATTGACATATATGCCTGAGCACCAGAAAAAACTGCAACACAATAAAATTTGCAATGCCGTCCCGCAAACACCTGACTGATGTGAAATGATTGCAGGCATTTCTCTTAAATCATGAAAAAGGCAGAGCTATAATACAATTAATGCATAGTATTATTTTTTTAAATAAATTAAATTGTAGTGTACTGGTAATCTCTATTGTTAATAATTCACTTTACTCCTAAAGCTGGCTATACCAGATTAGTGATCAAACTGTTTTCCATGCTGAGCAGTCCGAGAAAATGTATTTTTTCTGTTTCTCGTCTATTCATGCTGAATTCATTTCTATAAATATATTGATTGTTAAATCACTGCCTTTTTCAAAATCTTTTCTAGAACTTGAAGAGGGCACTTAAGAGAGGTCTTTTAGGGCTCTCCTTTGGGTGCTAATGAATCTAATCTTATGTTTAAAGACCTGGTTTCAAAATCCTGCTAGGTGTTGGTATACCTTGGGTTTAATGATGTTTAAGTTCATTTCAGTTCTCCTGGCTTAGGACCATCACTGCTTGCACTTGAAATTGAAGGTTAGTTTGGACTAAAGATGATTAATATGAAATAAACTAAAACAAACAAGCAAACAAACAAATATGTCATCTGTTTTTTTTCTAGAAAAGCACTCCCAAAATTTTTAGGAGCTTTCTCATTGATTGTCTGACCCAAAAGTCCTAACCCTTGTATATTTTCATATATAAGAAAAGAGAATCAGATTGGCTTGTTTGGATCCTAAAAGATTCTGTTATAAATTCTCAGGACAGATGGGACATTTAAAAAGCAATATTAAAAGGGAGGGGAGGGGGGAATTTAATAGTGGGGAACAGACATTTTACAGCAGAGGTATCTAGTTGCCTTTTGTGTTCTAATTGGTAAAACCGCTCAACATAAGAACAGCTGGAATCTGTTATGTACTCTGCATCTTAGTAAACAATATTTTCTTGCTAAACAAATACGATCAAGTGGCTTTATGGAGGAAAAAAATACAATACTTAAGTCACATTGCTGAAAATTTATTGTTCTTACTATTTTTTTAGTGTTATAAAAATTGCTCTGACCAGTAGATCCGGTTATTTTTCAAATCTATAGGTTTAATATATATATATTTAAAAAAAGGCTAGGGTTATTATGCATTATCTGGATTTATATACTTGGAATTCAAGATATATTTTAAAAAACACAGCCGAAAGTAAGAACTGATGCTCTTTACAGGTCATTTCATTGTGAGGTTCTTTTAAAAGGAAGGAATTTTTAGGTCCTTAATTTAGTAACTACTGCTTTTCTCTTTACGTAAACAAAAAATTTTGGAAAAAGAAAGCAAACAAAATGATGAAATTCCGTGATACTTTAAGGGACTCATTTCAAATGTATAACCTTAACACCTCTTCAATTTATTTTTCTTTTTCTTTAAAAGTCAAAGTATATAAAGACCACAGCAAAACTAATAGTTCACTACCACAAGCTGCTAAACAACTTTTTTTACATTCGTTTCAGTGAACTTCAGCACTGTGCAGGCATCGCTGTTAGCACTGTGGAGATACGGACTGAACGTTCAGGAGCTGCCCCTAAGTGGTTTTCCTAGAACTGAGATTAACTCCTTCTGACCTAATGGCTTCTGACCAAGTGTTAGCCACGTGAACTGTGACGCTGTAGTCAGTAGGACTATTTGTTGCAAGATTAGTACGTGCATAGCACTTTGGGAGTGCTCTACACTGTTCTAGGGCCTACCAATATATCAGTAGAACAGTAGTTGTGGTTCTCCTCCTCTCTCCTGTAACATTAGTAATTTCCACTACATAAGCAGGTTGTTGTTACTGAAATCCTAATTAAAGACCTTTGCTATGGTTTTTACTATTGTCTACTTTGTCCTTATGTATTTGTATGTAACAAAGCATATTAGGTTTACTTTTTAAGGTTTCTTAGAAACATTGCCTATAGCTAGCTAACATACATGTAGAGTCAGAAACTGCTGCAAAGGAGCAGCAACAACAGTATTCCTGCTGGCATACTGTTATGGAGTAATCAGAACAAACACCAAGGAAATAAATTGTTTTATTTTTGAACAGAGTTGACAGTGAAATCGCACGAGGTTTGATTATTTTCACCCTTAAAATAAAGCAAATAAGGCTCCTTGAGTGTCTGTTGTGATGAAGGTATTTAAGACGATTTTGGAATATCATTTGTAACATGTTTTTGTATTTTCAGCTTTTAGCTTCTTCTGTGCGTAGAGAATTGCTCTCTGGAGCGAAAGTTGGGACACGTAGAGAAAAGGATATGCACATGCCAGTTGAATTAAAAGGGCTTTGTCAGCTCTATAAAAAAAGTCTCATGTACGAACTAAACAGTTTAATTGGTTAATTTTGTGAGTGCTCTGAAGTGAAGGCACAATATCAGTCTTAAATAGTACTATTAAAATAGATTATCTCTCTATTACTTCATTTGCGAATATTTATAATAAGTAAACCATTTCAAGCTTGACTCATAGTCATAAGAAAATTTATGTTGTAACTATTTTAAGCATAACCAGAACTTCTATATTTTTTGTAAGAGCACACCAAATTACTTCATCTCTAATGCCATAGTTTAATTTCTTTTAAAAATATGAAACATTAAAATTAATACCTTGAATTATTTTTTTTTAATCACTTCATTATTTCAAGGAAAAATGATCAGCTAGCTATGAAAATAAGAATGTCATCATATTAGCATGTCATCACATGATAACATTCTCAGCCTGATTCAAATCAGCTCCCTTTGTAATGCCAATCCTGCTTTCCTAAGGGAGCTTAATTTAACAGGCTGACCGTTAGTTCTGTATTCTTACGCCTTAGAAAGCATATATTCTGTGATTTTTCTGCATACAGTTAGCACTGTTCATGTACCAGTGACAAAAATTAAATATAGATGATATATATCCAAGTAGGTGTTAAAAAAATCCTTAGGCACTTGAGTACCTCTTTTAAAAGTGTACATTTTTCTTTACTAAGTGCCACAACTGACATATTCTGAAATTTTTATGTACGCATAACTACTGAATAATTTTTGTTGTTCACATAAATATCCAAGCACACCTTTAAACCTCTTAATTGCCTGTTTTCTTTTATATTTCTTTTTATTTGTTTCATTTTTGCCATGGCTTCATTGAACCAATAGCTTTTGTATTATGGAAGAAGGTGTAAAAGCAATCATGATACGGAAAAGAATACATGGCCGAATTCAAGTAAATCTGTATGAGGCGATAGTCACCTTTATGTCCGAACTAACACTACTTCATCCTCCAAGGGAATACTGGTGACTTAAGGTAATCCTTTCATAGTCAGCATGCTATGGTATGTTACATTTTTTTTGTTTCAAGTACTTGTTCTTTTTCTTTTTGGCTCTTCTTTTTATTGATAATTGATCGCTCCTTTTATATAATTTATGCAGGACTATGCAAAAAAGTGCCAGCAAACAGCAAAGTAAAAATCTGTCAGTAAATGAAAAAATCTACAAAAAAGCAATCTACAATAAAGAAGTTGGTTTGTGAAACAAACTTGAAAACAAGAATGCTCTTAAATTAGACTTCTAGTCTCACTTGCATATTTTAAACCTACAGCACAGCAGAAAGATACCAGTAATGTGGGAAATCTGAGTTTTGGATCAGTTCCTAAGTTTTGCTTCTTGCATGTCCTGGAGGTCAAAGTACTCACTCTTTTTCGAAGGTAGAAAACCATTGGAAATCAATGAAAAGACTTAGACTTCAGTGAAGCTAAGTTCTGTAAGAGCATCATGCTCATCACTTGGATTGTAGCGAGCTGTCATGCCAGCTGACTCTCACAGTTTTATTATCAGTACTTTGGCTCCGTTTCCTCACACTGCTGCTTTTCTTGTTCTCTGTTCACATAAGATATGTCTCCCACTGCAAAAGCATAACTCACACGTTTGTTTTTTTCATCCCTTTGGTAATGCTGTAGACATGCCTAGTGCGAAACAAATAAGTAAATAGCATAATCCTGAAGCAAAATCATAAAAGGCCTTGCTCTTTTTTTTTCAGCTGCCCCTGATAGCTTGTTTTACAGATCGTCCCGTATCACATTTCTGAAAAATATCAGGGAAGACTAAAGATGTTCAACGCAAATGCAATTTCCATGGTAAAATGTTAAGGTTAGCAATTAAGCTGCTTTATTCACTGGAAATTTCTGTACGGGCACCTTATGCTCTTTTTCCTGCTTTCTTTACCCTTCGGTTTGCATGACACTGTAGAAAGCTTGGTGTATATATTAAAACAAATTTCTTCCTTCCAGAAATTGTTTGGTATCAGTTCGCCCTTGTTGCTTATCCCCCCTTGATTTCAGTGATGTCATGAAACAACGTCCGTTGCCATGGCAATGATCAGCAGTGTATGGCGTGAGCTGGGATGATTACAGGTCTGCACTGCTCCACTGTTTTTTCCAGTCAGTTCACAGAGACATCTTTTGTTTCACAGTATATTCCAAGTTGCATTATTAACACGCTTAACCAATTTTGTGCCTATATAAGTGCCTGTCACTCTAGAAAATACATTCCCCAAAGGGCTTCCCATACACCCTTTTGTGTACATGCAGACACGCTACTCAAGCTGGGATTTACACCTCTGAGTATCATTATCTTATATATGTGAAGAAGGGTGTACGGAAGGGTTAATTTCTCATATGAAATAGCACTTAAGTCAATTCTTCTTCCCAGGCCTAGAGGCAAACAGGCCCAAGCAGGAAGAATGGGGTAAGTTGTGAGTAGTTACTAAATGAGGGGGAGAGTGCTCCGCAGGCAGCTTTCCCTTAACAAACACTGTCACAGAAATCCTCCTCTTTTTTTTTTTTGCTTTTCTTTTTAAGAACAAAGGTTGAGCTGTGATTTACAACCCACATCCATGTTCTGAAAAGAGAGAATTTCCTGATGACATCTCTGCCTGCAGAAGAACTGATTCAGCTGCTGGAGACACAGAGCCACAGCTCAGCCTTTCTCACACGGCATGTAGCAAACCTTTCTTTCTCACCTTGTTTAGTTACAGTTTGCATTTGGAGGGAAGGTGGACAGAAAAGCTCATTCTGATTAATTTTGGGGTCATTGATGCCTCATACCAAGATGTAGCTGTGAGTTCTCATGCACAATTTATTAAGGTGAGATCAGCTCGGCAAGCATTTATCTGCACTTTTGCATTGGATTAGCAAATTCTTTTGTCAAATTGTTCCCAAATACTTGCCAAGCACAGTAAAAAGCCAAAAAGTTTTCTGCTCGCCAAGTATTAACCTAAATCTCCCTCTCTGGACTTCATGACTGTTATTGTATGTAGTGTCTTTTGGAAAGTTAAGGGGGGAAAAAGAATACACATTTTCTATCCATTCCTTGTCCTCCTTAAGTACATAACTGAATTTACCTTTCCATCGCCAACCCAGTTAAAATCCTCATGAATACTATTGAATAAAACCTGCAGAGGTGAGAAACAACACAAGCGGGAGAAAGTGTTCTGCTGTGTGGTGCAGAGGTGCAGAATTCCTGGACCTTGGCAATATTGTTAGGCAACGGATCTGTGCGTGACTTTGTATAAATCCTTCCTGTTCTCAGAGCTAGGGGACACTCAAATTATGTTTAGTTTAGCAAATCATGTGGTGCAAAATCACAGATGTATGCAACAAAAGCATTGGTGTGACCCTGGAGCACATCTTCCAGTTTTGTGGCAACCAAAAGGTTGCAAAATATGAGAGTTTGCTCACTTTTTACTCACCAAAGTACAGCAAAGGGAGAGTACGAGATTCACTTCAGAAATGGTTTTCTCATCTGAATTGAAATCTGACCCTGAATTGAAGGCTGTTCAGGGATGTTAAAACCCTTGTTGTTAGTGCCTTTCTTTAATGGAAAGCCATTTTGTTTGTTGTTGATTTTTAATTTAAAAAGAAAAAAAAAGTGTTATGTGTTCACATTCATAGAATCATAGGGTTGGAAGGGACCTCTGGAGATCATCTAGTCCAACCCCCCTGCCAGAGCAGGGTCACCTAGAGCAGGTTGCACAGGAATGCGTCCAGGCAGGTTTTGAATGTCTCCAGAGACGGAGACTCCACCACCTCTCTGGGCAGCCTGTTCCAGTGCTCTGCCACCCTCAGGGTAAAGAAGTTCCTCCTCATGTTTAGGTGGAACTTCCTATGCTCAAGTTTGTGTCCATTACCTCTTGTCCTGTTGCTGGGCACCACTGAAAAGAGCCTGGCCCCATCCTCCTGACACCCACCCTTTAAGTATTTATAAGTGTTGACAAGGTCCCCCCTCAGTTGTCTTTTTTCCAGACTGAAGAGACGCAAATCCCTCAGCCTTTCTTCATAAGAGAGATGTTCCAGTCCCCTAATCATCTTTGTAGCCCTTTGCTGCACCCTCTCCAACAGTTCCCTGTCCTTCTTGAGCCAGGGAGGCCAGAACTGGACACAGTACTCCAGTCCACCAGGGTGGAGTAGAGGGGGAGGATGACCTCCCTCCACCTGCTGGCCACACTCTTCTTGATGCACCCCAGGATGCCATTGGCCTTCTTGGCCATGAGGGCACATTGCTGGCTGATGGTCATCCTGTTGTCCACCAGGACTCTCAGGTCTCTTTCCACCAAGCTGCTCTCCAGCAGGTCAGCCCCCAACCTGTACTGGTGCATGGGGTTATTCCTCCCCAGGTGCAGCACCCTACACTTGCCTTTGTTGAATTTCATAAGGTTCCTCTTTGCCCAGATCTCCAACTTGTCTAGGTCCCTCTGTATGGCAGCACAGCCTTCCAGTGTGTCAGCCACCCCGCCCAGCTTTGTGTCATCAGCAAACTTGCTGAGGGTGCACTCTATCCTCTCATCCAGGTCATTGATGAATATATTGAAGAGGACTGGACCCGGTACTGACCCCTGGGGAACACCACTCATCGCTGACCTCCAACTAAACTCTGTGCCCCTAATCACTACCCTCTGAGCTCTGTCTTTCAACCAGTTTTCTATCTACCCTACTGTCCATTCATCTATCCCACTTTTCCTAAGCTTCCCTATGAGGATGCTGTGGGAGACCGCGTCGAATGCCTTGCTTAAGTCGAGGTAGACAACATCCACTGCCCTCCCCTCATCTATCCATCCAGTCATGCCATCATAGAAGGCTATCAGATTAGTCAGACATGATTTCCCCTTGGTGAATCCATGCTGAGTACTTCTGATAGCTTTCTTTTCCTCCACATGCCTTGAGATGATGCCCAGAACGAGCTGTTCCATCATCTTTCCAGGGATGGAGGTGAGGCTGACTGGCCTGTAGTTCCCCGGCTCCTCCTTCTTGCTTTTTTTGAAGACTGGAGTGACATTGGCTTTCCTCCAGTCCTCAGGCACTTCGCCTGTTCTCCAGGACCTTTCAAAGATGATGGAGAGCAGCCTGGCAATGATTTCCGCCAGCTCCCTCAGCACTCTCGGGTGCATCCCATCGGGGCACATGGACTTGTGAATATCTAATTGACCTAATTGATCTTTCACTTGATCCTCCTCAACCCAGGGGAAGACTTTCTCTTTCCCCATTACTTCCCCCAAAGCCTGAGACTCCTGAGGGCTGGGCCGAGCAGTAAAGACTGAAGCAAAGAAGGCATTCAGTAACTCCGCCTTCTCCGCATCCTCCGTCACCATGGCTCCTGTCTCATTCAACTGTGGGCCCACAACTTCTCTGGTCTTCCTTTTGCCTTCAATATACTTGTAGAAGCCCTTCCTGTTGAGCTTGACATCCCTAGCCAGGTTCAATTCCAAGGCGGCCTTGGCTTTCCTTGTTTCACCCCTGCATGCTCTGGCGGCATTCTTGTAATCCTCCCAAGGGGTCAGTCCATTCTTCCACTTACTGTAAACTTCCTTCTTCCACTTGAGCTTTTTCAGAAGCTCCCTGCTCAACCATGCAGGTCTCCTGCATTCCTTGGACGATTTCTTGCTCTTAGGGATGCACCGATCCTGAGCTTGGAGGAAGTGGTCTTTGAATACCAACCAGCTCTCTTGAGCCCCTTTGCCTTCCAGGGCCTTAGCCCACGCGATCTCTCCAAGCAGTTTCTTGAAGAGGTCAAAGTTAGCCCTCCTGAAATCCAAGGCTGTAATTTTACTTCTTGGTTTTTTGTGCGTAGTACCCGTGCTCCTGAACTCTATCATTTCTTGATCACTCCAACCTAGGGTGCCCCCAACCTTAATGTCCTCAGTTCTCTGGATAGCACTTAGATAACCCTGAACTGTGCTTCATCGTATGTTTTGCTCCCATATTTAGATTACAGGTTACCCAGGGGACTTCAAATGTTTCAGGGATTTTCTTTGTCTCCAAAGAGAAACATTAAATATATTTGAAAAAGATCATGAAATAATATATTTAATGCTGTATAAACATTCCTAGCATAGTATCTTAAAATCCTAATTGAAGAAAATACTTCACATTCATTTCTTTATTCACCCTTTACTCTCGAAATGGGAGTCTGAGGGAAAGAAACCTGCCTTTTTTAAAATGCAAGTCAGCCAAACAATTCCTCTCTATGTTCCTTCCCCTTCAAAAAAAACCTAAGAGAAGTTGTCATAAATATGGGATGAAATCTGTCAATTAATTTGGCCAGTTTGTATTACTGTTTTAAAAATCAGTGAAAAAAGGAAGGATTTATTGCTCCTTTGCTGGAATCTAAGATACTCTTTGGTAAGCAGTGATCTTTCTTTATCTCTCTGAGAAAACAGTTTACCTTAAGATCAGTGTACATTTTAAATTATACGTTGGAGTTTATATACATATAAATTATTCCTGATTTAACCCTTGGCTCTCGTTTTCTTCTCTAGTCTTTTGTTCCCTGACAGTACGGAGGTGAACTGCTATGAGAATTAGAAGTTTTGAAACAACTTTTTAGTGTCCAAAGGAGATGAACTTTTCAAGCATTGGTTTTATTTTTTGTTGGTAAGGAAGGTGAACTGTATTGTTTATTTCCACTAATTCCTTACGCTCCTAGGCACGGACAAATGTTGTCTGCTCCTGGACTGCAGGTGAAGGCTGCTTTCTGTCATTTATTTCTGTCTTCTCTATCTGTTGCTTTTCTAAGGCTAGAAATCAGAAAGGAAGAATAAAGAACATCCTTACGTATCCTATGGTAAACTGTCCTCTTTCTTCTAAATTTCTGTTCTTCCCGAGTCTCAACAGTATATCACTGTGAACTGTGTGCTTGCATATATATAAAGAGAACAACAGTATTTGTGCATGAGTGTTAGTCATGAATTCGTTTGGGATTTTGACATAAAATTGTAACTAGTCATGTGTCTAAGAATGTTGATACCTTAACACATCAATTAATTACACAATAGAATGAAGTCATAGAACCATCACTGATTATTTCCCTGTCTAAATGTTTGGCATTAATCAATGAAATGAGACTATACCAAAACCCAGATACTGATGTAAATTAGCCTGGTTCTTTCCACTGAATACACATTTTGCGGTTGTGCTTCTCCTTGTCATTTACAGCACGTGCCCTGTGCAAGCAAAGCAGTTAGTGTTAGTTAGTTAGCTAGTTAGTTAGTTAGACCTTTGCAGGCCTCACTAGTTGATAAACATTTGCAGCCAATGGTCTGTCAGTCATCAGAATTTAACTAACAAAGGAGTGGATGATTCGTAAAAGGATGCACTATCTGGAGCTTCAGTATCTGAAAGATTTCAATTGCTGTTTTTATCCACCATATCCTATGCATTTGATGGAGGTTTGGTGCAGAATGGGTTGCGTAACATAAAGGTACATGAGCTCTATAACTGCCCTTCTTTACTTTCTTTTTGCCCTCTTTAGTGGGAGCACTGATGTGAGGATCAGGGAAATACCTGATGACGTTCATTCTCCTGTGCTCACAAGTGCTCACAAGAGAGCAGAGAAGGCATTATGTCTGTGCTCTTTTTCTTCATTCTCTTAATGTCATTTCAAGCAATTGATCATCTACTGGAAAAAGAGCATCTAGGAAAATTTTCCATGTGTGTTGTGACTGCGATTAGCTGGAGTTCTAAGTGAGGAGCAAATTACTGTAGCCTATTAGCATAATTAATACACAAACAATACTAAACAAATATTTTGCATTTTAACAGGCGTTGTGTCAAATAAGGTAAATGGACCAATACATATCTTTTATTAAAATCGCGGCTGTCTCAGTAGTAGTTGTGGAAAGACAGTTTTGCTGTTTGTATTCTGGTTAAGAAAGAAGACTGCTCTCTTGCCACGGAGCAATTTATTATGTAAATATCACAGTGCTCCTAGTCCCTACTAAATTCCACTTAAGATTTGCTTGGGGACTGCTGGCCTAAACCGTAGCAACACTGAAGCATCTAAACATTATTACTATATCAGCGACTTGCTGTTGGGAGGGGGTGTTTCCAGTGGTTTAAAAGATTTTTCTTTCCATGTCAGAGCTAGCTGAATCCACAGGAGAGAAAGACATGAAACGTATCATCTGTTTCTCTAATAATGATGCTTTATCTCTTTCAAATAAGGAAAAATGTTTAATGCAAATGGCTCTCTGCATGAAAGATACTATTAAATGGCACACTTGGGATTTCCTCAGAGACATGTATACTATAACTGGGTACCTCATGTAATGTTAACTTTTTGACTAAAGTATTGAAATTTTCTCCTGAAGAACAAAGGGTGTAGTTTCAGCAGATTTGTATATTTCACTGGGGTTTTTTATATTTATTTTGTCAAGTTTATCTTTGTAACCAAAAATTTGTGCATTGATTTTTTGGTTTGTATTTTGTATTTTCTCGTTTCCAGCTTTTTTGTTCTGTTTACAAAACCAGTCTGCCTTTCTCTCATGTAACTCAAGTAACTGATAGCTGCTAATAAACATTCCCCTTAAAAAGAAGTGATGAAATAATCTCTAATCTTGGCTAAAACAACAAAGGTAAAATAAATAAAAATACTTATAAATTTCTACCTTCAGACTTTTTGCCTTTTATGTTTATTTCCTAGAACTTCCTCAAGGTAGTACTCCACAATTACAGAAGTTGTATATCCTGAAGACACACAGTAAACACATCTCATGCAAAACTCAAATTATGATGCATTATAAATAAATCTGATTGCACAAGCAGGATCTTCTATCTATCCTTTGACTTGAGGGTCTTTTGATTTTATATTTCTCACATCAATCTGAGTAATTCCAGGTTACACCAATAACCAGATAGTAAGCAGTTCTAGCTGTCTCTCCTTGTTTTTAAATCTGTTCAGTAACTTCCTAACTGCTGTGAAAGCATCAAGAAAAAGGTTCTTTTTTTTTTCTTAATTATAATCTCATTCAGCAAGGAACTACTTGGTTTTTATGTGTAGAATGCATGTTCTTGTTTTTAATATTTTATGTGGGTTTTCCACCACCAGGTATTAAACAGCTATAGATCCTAATGCAAACAGAACTAAGATGTAGGTTAGAAATTAGACTGTTTTCCTGTGTCTAGAAATTAGACTGTTTTCCTGTGT
This sequence comes from Larus michahellis, assembly GCF_964199755.1. NCBI lineage: Eukaryota > Metazoa > Chordata > Aves > Charadriiformes > Laridae > Larus > Larus michahellis. The sequence goes on from NC_133897.1 coordinate 90,240,551, forward strand.
CTAAGAGGCAATCAGCTTTATGGAGTAAGGCAGAAATGTGAACCTAAATAACTATGCTATTTCCACCAGATGGAATTTGCTTTTTCTTCTTTTTCTTCTCATTATTATCAAGAAACTTTAAAAAAAAAAAAACCACACAGACAAATAAAACCAAAAGAAAAAGCAACAAAAAAAGGAATCAATTAAAATTCACATTGACTGAAATTTTTTTCTGGAACAATTTTATACGGATAATTGAAATTTGGTGATATAAAGCCTTTATTTAAGGAAAGTAAATGATTTTTTAAAATAGTTAAATATTATGTTTTGAGTTAAACATGCATGAAATAAAATACTTCATTGAGTTGATCTGGAACACATCATCTCAAGTTAGTTCGGTATAATTTGATTCTAGTGTTTTTTCTCAATTCTTTCTACATGGAAGTTATGAGCACTCAGACGAATTCTATGCTCAGGTCTTCATGCTGTGTTGTGAAGATACATCTAGCTGTGAGGGACAGTTGGGAGTGCCAGGTTCTTGAAATCCATGTCAGGACAGAAAAATGAAGTTTATTTAAAGAATTTTGTGACAGTTCAGAAAACACTTTGTGCAGAAAGATTTTTTTTCAATATTGAAAATGTTGGAATGTTTAGCTTATACAAAGAAGAACATTTGGCACAGCTTTTTAAAGACGTATTCCCAAAATACGTATTAAAAGTTTACATTTTTCTCCCTGATTTTTATCAGAATAACAATTTGCAATTTTGCTCGGTATTACTTATTTCCAGTCCAGTTAGCCTTATTTGTGATGCAAAAATAAGACAGGATTTATGATTTTCTTGTCTTAACAGTAAAGTACCCCAGGGAAGGTAAAGCTTCTACTTATCTAAGCAGAGCAGTTGAACTTGGCTGTTACCTTTTTCAGGTCCACACTTTTGTTACACTACTAAAAATCTCTCCTTAGTGAATATCACTTCAAACCAAAATTGACAATATGTGGTAGAACGAGTCGTATTAAAGCGCTCACAGCAAAGCAAAACAAAAACTGCTTCAGCCTTATTTGGCTTAGGCTCTCCTATTAACAAATGGAACAAATCAGTGTAAGAGATACAGCAGATATGGCCAAGAAATGGTACAATGGAAAAGCTTTCTGATTTTTCATATGTGACAATCTCCCTTAGCTTCTTTTTTAGGATGGATTATAAACTTAAAAGTACTGGTAAATGAATTTAAAAAGTGAGTTTAGAAACCTAGTTATAATGATTTAGAAGGTGAAGAGGAGTAATAGATAATTCCACAATTAAGCAAAAGTAAACAGATAAAAGTCTGTGCTGTAAAGGTGTCCAGGCATTTACATTCTAGCATTCCATAAACTTGGAATGATAAAACTACATTAGATGTTTTCAAAGTCTTTTAGAAAGAAATAAAGAGGACCAGAATTTGAGTTTTGGGGGGGAAAATCCAAAACAAAACCAAACAAACAAATTAAAACATCAAATACAAACAACATTTTAATATGTTTGAGGACTTAGTATAATTATATTTTTAATACACAGGCTAAATGTACTTTTTTGAATTTGTTACCTTCATTAGGACTTGACAAATGTCCACAAAAACAATCAGAGGGCTGGAACACCTCTCCTATGAAGAAAGGCTGAGACAGTTGAGATTCATCAGTCTGGAGAAGAGAAGGCTCCTGGGACATCTTATAGTGGCCTTTCAATACACAAAGGGGGCTTATAAGAAAGGTGTAGAGAGACTTTTTACCAGGGCCTGTGTCACGTCCCACTCTCAGTAAAGAGGGGGGGTAAGTGACTTCAGATTTGTAAATTCTCAATGGTGCGGACTAAGGTGAGATAAATCTCAAGGTCCATATACAAACATTTATTAGCTTCCCAAAATGGTTAGCATAGCTCTTAACAAGTCCACGATAATTGTTTAGGTATACAACAAATTATGGCAAATAGTGAGGTATGCATTGTGTTACTTAACAACAGGTATAGGACAATTTATGGCAAGTGGTACTTAAGGTCGTACTGAAGGTCATTACTTAATAACTCTAACTGTTACTTAACAATTCTAAGAGAAAAGGGAAACTGAGGGATAGAGAAAGGAAAAGGCAGAGAAAAAGACAGAGATAAAGAGATCACCGGTCCTGGTTCCAGCGTCTTTTTCAGGCAATCTTCGCAGGCATAATCTTCTTCTTTCTTGGAAAAATCTTCCCAGGTACGGTCTCCTTTCTTGGGAAGAATCTTCCCAGGCACAATCTTCTTCTGTTGTTTCTTCTTTGTTCCCCCCTAGGGGCACTTATTTTCCCCTTTTATGTTTGCTCAATTAGCATGGTCCACCATGCTGAGGACAGCCTTGTCTCAGGTTTCTCCCTTCTCCCAGGTGATGTGTAGCATGATTTGGGTGGAGAGAAGAGTGCCATAGTCATAAATGTTTAGCATGATCTTTATAATCTTCATTAGCATATGCAGGGGGGTGTGCTTTCATAAGCATTTCATGGATAATGAAGCAAAGGTCACTCATCAGACACAATGGCCTTGAGAACTGAGAACTAGCAAGCTTACCACACACAGGACAGTTCTCCCACACTTTCAGGTGCCAGAAGTGTTAGTCTTATCAGTTCTTTGAAGGCCAGGGCCTGTATTATTTATTTCCTTGTGAGTTTTTGAGACATTCCATTGAAGGCTTGGAGGACCTTCTGCCACTCGTCAGGGAATTTACAATGCGTCCCTTACAGCTTGTAGTGACAGGACAAGGGTCAATGGTTATAAACTGAAAGAAGGTAGATTTAGATTGGACATAAGGAAGACATTTTTTACAATGAGGGTAGTGAGACACTGGAACAGGTTGCAGATGCCTTGTCCCTGGAATTGTTAAAGGTCAAGTTGGATTGGGCTGTGAGCAACCTGATCTACAGCCCCGCCATGGCAGGGGGGTTGGACTAGATGATCTTTAAAGGTCCCTTCCAACCCAAACCATTCTATTATTCTATGATTTTATGACTTCAAGTTTTTTTCAATGAAGCTTGAGAACAAGAGACAGAGAAATTCCAATAAATGCAAACTTTCTTGAGCTCCTTTTGAACATTCCAGCTGCTATAGATAAAGAATGGACTCACCAAAATCCACTCACTGAAATACAGTAAATGATTACTGGAAACACAGGATTCTTTGGTTTCAACTTTTTGGTTGTTTGGTTGAGGGGTTTTTAAGAGACCCCCATTTAGCCTCTTATACCTTCCATTTTTGCATGCACAGGCTTCTATAGAATTGTATAATGCTACACTCTGAGTAAACTGAGTAAATAGAAGTGTTCTGTTTTTTCTTAAAACATTTTGTTCTTCAATTTGATTGAGAAAGAAAAGCAAATTAAGAGAGAAAGGCTGGTGAATAGACTAGCTGCATTTCACTCAGCCTAAAACAAATCAACTAGAACTAGGGTTCAGATATTGCACTGGGTTTTTATGGCAAAGTCGGGGGTGGGGGTTAGCAAGGAAGCCTTCTGTGAGAAGAGACCAGGGGCTGCCCCCATGTCAGAAACAGCCAGTTCCAGCTGGCTCCAAAACAGACCCACCACTGGACTAAAGCTGAGTCCATCAGCAGCTCTGGTGGAATCTTGGTGATAACATATTTAAGAAAGGGTAAAATATGCTGCACAGCAGCTGTGAGAGAGAGGAATGAGAAAAATGTGAGAGAAGAAGCCCTGCAGACACCAAGGTGAGAGAAGGAGAAGGGAGACTAGGTGCTTCAGGCACCTGAGCAGAGATTCCCCTGCAGCTCTTGGAGAGACCGTGATGGAGCAGGTATTTCCCTGCAGCTCATAGAGATACCACGTAGAAGATACCACACTCCATCCAGTGAAGATACCATGCTGGAGCCAGTGGATGCACGCTGAAGGAAACTGAAGCCCATGGAGAGGCTATGCAGGAGCAGGTTCCTGCAAGGAACTGCAGCCCGTGGACAGGAGTCCACAAAGCCTTTTTTACAAGACTGTTTTAGAATAATGTTTATTTTAATATTGGCTTGTTCCATTCACAAATCCTTGCTCTTACCATTAAAACGTCATAAATTATTTTCATAAGTTACAGGTTTGTAAGCTTCAATAATGCAGTTGGTATAACAGAAGGAGCCCCTTCTTAAGAGATGAAAAATTAATCAATCTCCTGATCACTGGATTGAAATACTGCAAATTCTTGGATTGTTTATGTTCTGAATTTCAGTCTTCCTCATTTTTCTTTTAGTACTCTCCATTCCCACACAGACATTAATGTGTTTGGTAACCATTATTATTTTGTTCTTACCTAAGAAGATTTGAAACTTTGGTTCTGCAACCACTCACGCTCCTACATCTAGCTATTCTCTGCTGAATAATTGGTTTTGCTGCCTTAAACCTGCCTCAGACCTTTCCTGAATTTCATTCCACATCTGGCCCACAATCCCAGGGTGATACATTCTGTCTCTCCTGACCTTTTTCCTCTCCTTCTAATATTCTCCACACAATTTTGGAGGGAGCAGAAGGACAGAGAAGCAATGTTCCCTTACCCTACCTCCAAGACTCTGCACGCCAGGGAGAGCAGAGGAAGCATCTCCCCAGAATGGAAGTGAGTGGAGAGAATGGGAGAATTGATGGGCTCATTACAGTCCCCTTTTCTCAGCTTGTACGAGCAGCACGAGGCTGCTAAACTGAAGTTCATTCTGCTTGCCAAACAACTCTAATCGCATGCTTCTGCCTTGAGAGGCAATAAACTGGGACTGAAAGTTAACTTAAGGAGTTGCCTTCCTCCTTCCCAGTAATTATTGATTATTTGTTCACAATTCTCACAGAAATGCAGATTTTCTTTTCAAAGTTTGTTGACATGAATAGAAGGTAATTTAAATTAAACACAAGGGAAAACTGCATAGTTTTTCTAGGTGATAAATCCTTTGGGTGATGTTTTCTCTTAAGAGAGTGGTGTTTAAAACAAATACCAGTTGCCTATTAAGATACAGAAACAGAGCAAGTAAATAGAACTTTAATATTTGGTGTTGGTTGCACCATTCTTGTAAGGCTATGTTTAAACACTCAGTCACATTACATGAAATGATCTCTAAGTCAGATAAGGAAAAGTTGCCTTGTACTAAAATACTGGACTGTTTGCTGTAAGTCTCCATTTTTTTATTCTTAACTAGCACCCACCATAATAGACAAGATTGTAGAAGTGTTGGGGTGTAGGCCAATTCTGCTACACCAATTTCTTTTCCTGCTTACCTCCTGCCTTTTGCTATCAAAAGTTAGAAACTATAAATGCATTACTGAAGGGCAGATCTTGGGGAAACGTATTTGAAATTTAATAGCAGTGACAATGTTGATACACTGAAAACAGACTTTCGGATGTTAGGAAAGCAATAATAAAGGGCAAGTGAATTCTGAAAGCCAACTATTAAAATGCTTTCATAAGGAAAAGAGATTTATGTTAGAGGAGCCATTTTTAATAAAAATATCGCTTGCAGGAAGAAAATTGTATGAACCAATAGAAGCTCAGTGTGAACTTAATCCTTAGAGTGAAAGGGTGGAAAATGTAAGAACTTGTGGCTTGTCCTATTAGGAGAGACAGTTAATGTGGCCATTGTGGAGACACATCCACAGCATGCTAATCATTGACTATCTGTCAAAAGAAAGGATAACACCTCCTTCTTACTCAAAAAGAAGTAAAAAAAATAAAATTAAAAAATATATTTTTGTATTGTGTGCTAACGTTGCACTATCTCTAAGGATTTCACAGTTATTCTGAGAAAACTCAAGCTCCCAGGACTTTAAGGATTCAGACTGGCAGATCTTATTGAGAATTTGTGGAAGAAAAGCACAGAAGTCATAAAATTAATTAAAAAATGAATAAATATTGCAACCACAGGCAACGACTTGTCTTTTGAGACCAGACAGAAATTATTTCTTGCCCTTGATGCATAACCTGATTCTTGCATTTTTATCTCCTGATTCAGAAGTACCAGAAATGTGATATAAAATTGGGAAGTTAGGTGATGGCCTAGGACCCTAGAGAAATTAATCTCTCGAGTATTTTTTTAATGTCTGTTGGTAAAACAGTTGCAGTGCCATCAGCTCTACTGCATGTTACCTTCCTGTATGGGGAGGTCACCAGAAGATACTTCTCCTGGTTCCTATGATATCAAATCATCCTAGACCATAGAGTTTCTTCAGATTCATGGGAAAAGCATGGTGGGGAGTGAGGTACTTTTAATGCTGTTCAAATAACCCATGTTTGCTTAACATATCCCTGTGTGACAAATGGCTTGATATCAGCCAGTAATCTCGAAAATCACCTTTAAACGAAGTCAACTAAGGCAAAATATAAGTGAAAGTATTCATTTACGTCACACAAAATAATAATAAAATTTAGAAATATACATTACGATAAAAGTGAGACAATTAAAAAAAACAAAGCCTTGTTATTCACTTTAGACCAAAATTATGTTTAGAATGTCTCTTTATTGATTCACAGAGAATTTCTTTTCACAAATGCCTGGCACTGCAGGATGTGCACCTCAGATAACAGCATTCATTGCTGAAGCATGCTGGTTCTACAAACTATTTCAGGCTTCTTCTCAAGGTCATCCAAAGGTTCTACTCAAATTTGGTGTTCCACCATCAAAACATACTCCAGACAGTAAAACCCTTCACTGTCTTCCTCTGTTGACAGTTTCATATCATGTTTCTTTCAGCAGCACACTGCCCAACTCCCATAATGTTCTCCAGCCAGTTATTCCCACACACATGGCACCGTCTCCAATTTTTCCTGGCTCTTGGTGGCTGAGGCTGGACACAACAGATGCCATCCCCTTTGAAAGATGATAGATCTGGAGTGGCGGAATTTACAAGGGCAATTTTCAATGTTTGCTGTAGCATGGGAAGCAATGATTCCCTACGATTTTGATGCTCTGATTTTATGGTGTGGCTGCCATTCTATGAGTCCCGATTAGAGATCAGGAGGGGATTTTCGGCCTAGGTCATAGTGACAGGATAACCAGAAAGGATTTTTTTCATCGATGTAGAAAGTAGCCTGCTTTTCAGCATTTTCTAACAGCCTTTACTAAAACTGTCCTCAGTCTTGACCTCTGTTCCTAGATTTGTGTGTCCTCAATATTAGATCCTGTAAGGACAGATCCAGCTGAATTCTTTTGTGCTTTTTCTGTTGCAAAAAATTTAGCAAGTCAAAGGATTGTAGGATATTGATGAGGATCTTGATGGATACTTTTCTTATGGCCAGTATGATTGTGGATTATGACCCATTACTATAGTTCTTAAATATGTTTTAAGATAAGAAGAAGCCTTTGGTAACCCTATATTGTATGCAACTGGCTTAATATGTATTCCCATGAACCAAACTTCTACACCATTGTTTCTTGCAACAGTTGATTTGACAATGCAGGATTTTCATTCCATTTCTGAAGTTGAATGGATGTAACTGAGGTTTGTAGGTGGCAGACTTCCCAGGGTAGATGGACAACATCTGTCATTTACACCAGGAGCTGGTTTGTATCTGGAGCACGGGGTATCATTATTTTGTTAGTTAATATTTGCCTAGGCACTAAAGACTGAGGGTTTATATTGTGGACAATACTATCAACTTGAAAGGACACATTTGGAAATAGTGTTTGGGAAGTCTGCTGAGTATGGAGCAAATATAAATAAATGAGGAGAGGAAAAGATTTGGATTAATTTTGACCATGTATTTGTTTTGGAAAAATGTGAGGGGGATATATGTGTGATAAATTGTTCTATTCCACATATCTTGCAGTTATAAAGGATCATCTATTCATAGCTACTTAGCTTTTCACTAGCAAAGAGATTATATGAAAGTCTCTGAACACTGAAGAGCATTAAAAATAGAAGGCGACTGTGCAGTATGACCTATCTGTAATATTGCAGTATAATATTGCGATGATAAATATTAACTCATTGTCTCAGTAATATTAAGTGTTCTGATTTGTTTCAGCACAAGGGTTTTGCATTTATTTAATCATTTACATCTATGCATGTCAGTTTGAACAACAGCAGATTACAACCATAGCATCTAGTTACTGCTTTATGTTATATTTATAGTTGCATAACACCTGCAATAAAGCTGGAAAGAAGTTGGAAGAGGAACCATATGTGCAAGGGTGTGGTACAAGGAAAGGGGGGAGATGCTGATGCAGGGGCATATGGCTGGGTGGAGAGAGCTTACATTTTCTGTATAAGGAGAGAAGAGACATAAATTGGCTTACGTTTTGTTTAGTAATAAGTCCACATGTGAAAATACAAATTTCATTAAGAAACAACATGAAGCATGTGCAAAGAGGTGCAGCTGAACAGAATAGACTATTCCAAGAATCCTGTTTCTTGATTTTTCAGTTCTATCCTTTGCTACCTCAGACAAACTCAAAAATCCATAGAAAAGGAATGTGTGTCATTTCTTTCTAGCATGGTAACAGTGCCAACAACATGCTGAGGAAGTCAGAGGCAATGAGAACATGTAGCACAGTATCAGTAGAGGATTTAACTTACCTTGTTACAGATCGGAGAAAAGCGACACTGAAGCATGATGCTAAGGCTGAAGTTTTAGATACACATCATGACTCCTTCATGAAGTTAACAAAAAGAGAATCCCAGCATAGCTGTATATAGTTTTCAAAAGGGGAACCACAAGAAAATGAGAAAACTAGCAGGAGCAGTCAAAAAAGAAAAATATTTGAAAGCAGCATGGAAACCATACTGGATGCAAGGAGCAAAACCATACCACCTGTCAAGAAAGACTTGAGAAATGACAAAGAGAAATAGCTAAACAGCAATGTAAAGGAAGCTAATAAATTAGGAAGGATTTTTTTTTTTAAATTAATTTATGTCTAAGAAAATATCATAAACTCCAAAAGGCACAGTGCAAAAGCACAGCAGGATGGATCACAAAAACATCTGAAGAACAACTTGGAAAGAGTCAAAAATGGATACTACACATTTTTTTCATATACAACAGGAAGAGGAAGCTTTCCAGAGAATCTGCAGAGATAATAGAACAACTGAGATATTGAAAGAATGTCCTAAATAGGCAAAGGTTATACCATTGATTTTTTTATTATTTTTTTTTTCATCCATGTTAACTATGAAGGAGTTTGAAGTGTAGAAGCAGGGACCCTTCTTTTCAGAGTATGTGTCAGAGGCTTTGTCTAAAATTGAAGTATTGGCAGAAAAGGTTATGGATCAAGGAGACGATGTGAGCGATAACAAATCACCAGGAACAGATGGCTTCTGCCCCAGAGTTCTGAGGGAACTCAAGTGTGAAATAGCCAAACTACAAACTGTAGCGTGTAGAAAACTGACTCAGTGTCAGAGGACTGGAAAGTTGTTAAAACAATGCCAATTTTTAAAAAAGAGCTCCAGGGGAACTACGGATGAATAAAGACTGGAATTAAGGGACATATGGATAAATACAAGATGTCACAAACCTACTGGAGTTCTTTGAAAATATTAACGTGCATTTAGATAAAGGAGATATGACTGCTATTCCTTTGGATTTTCAGAGGGCTTTCACTCATGTACCTCATGAAAGTTTTTTAAGAAAACTAAATAGGGAAAGTATTTTTAAGGCTAAAGGCTAATAAAAAAGTTGGAAACAATACTGAAATTCCAAAATGACAGAAGCTGCTGATTCTGTTAAGCTATTCCCAGTAGTAAAGATGATGTCCAGCTGTGAAAAACTGCAGAAAGTGAATGAGTGGGAGCTGAACTGACAGCTGAAAGGCACTGTAGAAAGCTGTAAGTTGAGTCAAAAATCCCTGACTGAACTACTTTCCTTCCAAGATCCAAATCCTATCCTGCAGCAGGAAGAATGCAGCATAGGTTAGAAAATCATCTCCCTGATTCTCCACCTCCCAGATTCTAAAATTTCATACTCCATATGTGTACTGCAGCTATCTTGAAAAAGCTGCAAAATAAAATACTGGACCTGGTCCTTATTCATGTGGTCGAAAAAGAACAAACCTTAAAGGAGGAACAAGCACTTAAACCAAAGCCTGCCTGTGACAACTTGTGGATGATTTGTTTTTTTCCTCACAGCCCTTTACTCATGACAGTTGCAAACATGATTCACTTTATTGTTACTATGTTAGGATCCAACCATGATCAGTACACTCTTATGATGGTCAAAATGCAAATCTCTGAAAGGGTTTTCTTTTTTTTGTTTGTTTGTTTATTTCTTTATATCTGAAGTGGAGAGTAAAATGACAGACAGGACTAAATTACTTGCTTTTCCTATATGGAAGCTCTTCATTGCTGTGTGGTGTGATTAAAAGCAGAGAGAATACACTGTCAATTTACCAATTTACTTTGATTTGCCGATTGGAAACCAAATGTGAAAAGGCTGCGGAAGCAAAGTGCCATGGGGAAGAGGGGGCAAGGAAGAGAGGGAACAGGAATGACCACCAATTATGAAATTAGAGTGGGAGCATTATTCATTGGCTGTGCAATTTCTGAAATAAATTACTTTTTGGATAACTGTCCATACCTATTTTTAAAGCAACATGGAAACTGATGATGTAAGACATTGACACCAAACACACTGCTCCGGTGAAAACATTACACCAACCTGAGAATTTTATTTTAGCTGCTATGCATTTATTTAAAAACACTACAGTGTCAAATATTGACCTGTGTTCTGACACGATCTTTTCCCTTCTTAAGTTTAAAAAGAAAAAGAGTCCTTACATGCACGCATATCGGTAGAGAGAGTTAAAAATACAGCCCTTGGTCAGAATTGCTTTCACCTACATTTTTGTTCTGTGCTATTATTAAGCTTCATGAGCTCCACAGTTAGGTTTCTGTTCTGAAACCAGGTGATCTTTATGTTGGCAATTGGCAAAAGACAGCATGAATGGAACTATCAGTGAAAGTAGACCATTATGTTGTGTGCTGAGGATATGTATGTATGGCTACAGAAAGTACTTAATACATGCCAAGCACATCCTCATTTCCACTTTTGTTTTACATTTTATGGGAATTAGTAGTCCATTTAGTATGACAAAATTCAGTGGTTGATACAACAGAACAGTTTTCAAGACAGTGGACTCAGTATGAGTAAACCTTGTTTCTTAAATGTAAATTTCGGCTGTGTTCTTTAGTGGACTACTTGATTCAATATGCAGTTTAGAGACATTCTGTCGGGCAATAAAGAAGTCTGAAGAACTGCTAGTCATGTTAAGTTGCCCAGTTTGCATTTCTCTCTTAAAATTATTTTGATGGAAACCAATGGTGCAAATAAATCTCTGTCCTAATGTTTCTTCTACTTGTTTATGGCGTAAATGCAGGATTAAACTCAGTTGGATTATCAGAAGCTATTAACTGTGGAGAAAATATTCTGAATATAACCTTTGGTATTTATCCATCTTCACAGTTTTATAGCTCATTAGTTGTAGGACTCAAGAGTCATGCTACTTCAACAGATATATCCGCATTGCTGTAATGTGTGGAAGGTGTATGAAGTTTCATAATGTAGATTATTTAAATTATGACTGTAATCAAACCAGGAGACCAAGTGCCATATACAATAAGCACAATTGCATATAATGATGTATTTTGGTTTAGTCCTGTGGCAACAGTGCCAGAATTTAAGTTCCAAATGAGATTTAAGGATGAAATTAAAATTTGCCCTATAGTTGTAATCATGGCATAGCTATGTCAGGGCTGTGCTCGCATCCCAATCTAGTGCACTTAGTCATTAACTCCTCAGTTAATAAATTCCCTGTTATTCATCTGAATAGATGAGGCAATGGACTAATTTGGGACAGTAGAACAACTTCAGACCAAGTGATTGACTGAACTCCTAGCCACCTTCATAATTATGTACTTGAGTAGTTGCTGCAGCCCCTGTGACTGCTGTGGAGATCCCCCGCCAGGCAGCGTCTGCTGTAGCCAAACCAACCGGTATGTTTCAGTGTGTAGATTAACATCCTGGGTGGAGAATCTGGCCATCCCAGAGAGGCACATCCCATCCAAAGACTCCCAGAGAGTTGCTGATGCATCAATTACCATTGTACATAGGTAAGAAACTTGTAAATAGTCAGTGAAAATTGCTCTACAAGTGCAAAAAAATGGTTATGTAAAAAAGCATGCAATAAAGTAGTTAGTAGTTTGCACTCCATTTGAGTAAATTATTAGCAATAGATCATGTATGTGGACAAGTCTCACAGACTTGTGGGTCAGCTCTATAAGGGGTAAATAGCACAGCAGTTCAGGGAGTCTCATCTGATCCAGCTGAAAGCACCATGAAATTTCTTTTACTGTAGTTCCTGCAACGTGTTCATGAGTTGAGCTTTTTCCAGTCAGCAGAGTAGTGAAAAATCAATGTCCATCATTAAAGAGCTGTTGTTCCTTCCTTAAACAGAAAAGTACTAACTTTCTTACTTCTTTAATGGTAATTGCTTGCGTTTATACGCAATAAGAATTGCACTTTACATAGTACTACCAGAACTTCCACAATGACTAATTCCAGGTATTACAGATTTAAATGGAAGTTTTGCAATAAATTTAAATAAAAGTATCATTGCTGTTACATTTTAATAGTACCCACATTTAACAGTACCAGTACTACCTTTCAATAGAGAAGTGTTTCATACTTTCTCTTCCGGTTTAAGAAAAATAAAAATCCTCCAAAGATTTAAATCTGAAAGCATATAATAGAGTAACATCATACAGGTAAATGTGCCAGACAATTAAAATTGAAAAAAAGCAGTGTATTACCCTGTATCACCCCTGGTGATAATCAGTTTAGAAATAATGCTGAACAGAGAAAATACAGCTTTTCCTTGACTGATCTTTATCCTTTCTGATTAACTCAAAATTGACTTTTCTTTTATGCCAGTCAAGCACCATGAAAAAGTGTTGTAACAGGGCAATGTGCCATGTTACTCAGAATTGTAACATTGTTTATACAAAAGGAAGAATAAAGTTCAAGCCATGAAGCAAGATGTTGCATTTAACTTATGATTCTTATACTATGATCTTGTTGGAATAGAAGGATGTGATAATGATTTCACTTTCAAAAAGACGAGGTGAAAGTAATGGCATACAGAGGCTTTCTGCAGTTACTTATCCTTTCAAATCCAATTAATGAAGCTATTAGGAGTCAAGTTAAAACAAGCAAAGAGGTGAGTCTTCATGCAACATTTAGCAACCTTTCCAGAGGTTGTTGTGAAAATAAGATTACATTAGTTCTAAAGACTGGTTCGTAGGAAGAGAAATCCTACCAGGACCCTGAGTTCACAACACTTTAAAAGTTGGAAGGTATTCAGAGGAAATATCTTGAATTCCTGCCCTGGTTTTACTCTTTCCTAACCATTAGTACATGCCTACTCTGCTTATCTGTTTTTTCTTGCAGATTGAAAGAAGATACATCTCTAACATAACCTCAGAGCCCTCCCTGAGAATGAGGTTAATAAAAGATAACAAGGGGGGTGGGGGAAGAAGTGTTTAAGACAAGAAATTTCAGGGGGAGGGGGCGATGGGAGACTCAGAATGAACTGAAGGTCAAAGACTCAAAAGTGGAAGAATGAGGAAACCAAAAGATAACCTCAAACACAGATACCCTCCCAGCAGCACCCTCTGCTCCCTGAAAAGAGTCCAAGGAGCTGGCGGATGGGCACAGCTGGAAGGAAGATTCTGAGGTGGAGGAACCATTGGTCTGACCCATTTCTCTGTAGCCTGCTGAAGTGTGTTACAACTTTATATTGTTCAGCACTGTCTGTTTTCTGTGTGTAACTCAAAATAGTTCCCAGTGGGAGAGTACTTACATTGACAAAGACAAGGTGTCTGTGTTGACAGATTCAGCAGTGGGGCTGCAGGCTGAATGGGCTATGATGAAAAAGGTGATTTTAGTTTTCCGCACTAGAATAGGTTCTTCTTCCTTAGAAAAGAGATTAATGGCATACAGAACTCTGAATGTAAGGTAGACATGAAGGTGTTTTCCTTAGTTATCGAGGTACCCACTACAAGTGGCTAATAAGTCTAACAGTATAGCTTTGGGCTTTTCTTAATTGTTCGGGTTTTTTACAGAACAGTAAGTAAAAGTTTTTCAGTGACTGAGAGAGGTCAGTTCATTTTAACTTACTTCTATGAAGAATTTGGGAAATATTCAAGATAGTAAAAAAAGGAAGGAGCCAGATGTTCCACTGGTGTTAATAAGCCTTACTTTAATTTACACCATTGACATCCTTCCACCATTCTACAGTCTGACAGAAATAGCTGTGGTAAAGATTTCTTTAATCTCAAAATCTAGCTAATAATGGTAAACATTTGGACTGGTTACTTCACTCAGGAATTATATACTTTACAATAATGATATTTTTTATTTTAATTAAAGAACAGCAATAATTAAAAATGCAGCCCTACCTTCTACTTTATTTCCACTAGACTCTAACTTGAAAGGAACTGCAGATAAGTACAATCAGCTCACTTGAACAAGTTCATAAGCAGGATTAAAAGTAACAATTACAGATGAGAGACCTGTGAGCTTAATTCTGCACCATTGGAACTATTGAGCATTTGGCTTCGGATCAAGCACCAGATTTATATTTACTGTCAAGGAGCAGAATATAATGAGAAAGTTGCTTGAAGACTTTAAAATAGAATTTAAAAGTAGAATAAAATGGCACTTAATGTACTAAATCTAAAACACTGTGTGCATATGTAATCAAACTTTGCATCACAATCAGTGTAGATTTTTTAGGGGTTATAATTTCTTCGTATTATGTATAGGAAGGGTGAAATTGCCTTCTGTTGCAGATTTTAATCCATCTTTCATGGTGCCTACAGATTTCACACCAGTTACTGTGAGTTGAGGTGTCACACAATGACCATACCTAAACATAAATTCAAATACCTTTTTTCCATTTTCTACATTCCACCTATCATTCGATCAGAGTATGTTGCTGACAGAATTCAATTTCAATATATGATGTACTTCATTCCTTGGCCATTGTCTGCCTCTTGTTTTTTTCAGTATTACTGTCTCCCCTCAAGCATGTTTCCTTTCCTTTTCTTTCTCCTTATGACTAGTTCTCTTGTTTTATTAATTTTAACCATAATTCAGTCCTTTCTGGCTGTTATTGTATTTTATTTATTTGATAAACCTGGAATGAAACAATAATCCAGCCTCTGTTAGAGAGTCTTCCATCTCAGCCCACTGTTCTATATCATTATGCTTTGCATTGAACTGTCAACAAGATTTCTGCATTTTCATCATGTAATGATACAATGGTCTCATTTCAAATTGGTGAGGTGATATTCTCCAATATTTCAGTAAAATTTGAATAGTCTGATGCATTGCATTCATTCCATACTGTCTTTTGTAATCTGTTGAAGGAGAAATTTGTATTAACTTACTTAGAGTTTAATTTCTTCCCTCTGTCCTGACTTTCTCAAATCTTAATTTTATTGCCATGATCGGTTTCATAAGAATTCTTTTAGTCATAATATGTTCAGAATAAACTAAGATAAAATAAAAATATCAGAAACCAGAATATTTCAGGAGGAGGACACAATAAATTTACCAGTAACCACTAAAAGCAGTCTTTCTTTTGGTGAAGACTGATGCAGCTGTTATTTTCCCCTCTCTTTTAGTCTCCAGTCCTAGTAGTCTTTTAGATTCCTCTGTCAACAATATTCTTATACAAGCCAATATATTTGTTTGGCATTTTAATAAAACCATAGCCATTGTCCTATTTTAATTGTATTATTTTCTAGGAATTTCTACTACAGTCTATGCAAAAAAAGTGGGGGTTTCTTTGTTTTGTTTTGGGTGCTTTTTACAACAAACATTGAGAAGAAACATTGGCCATTCAACATGTAGTTATGTTTGTCTTTCGTCATGTAGCTTGAATTTAAATGTCTTTTTTGTCCTTCAGTTTTATTATGAGGAGTCGTTTCAGTACTGTTTCTCTTGCACAATTAGTGGAGTTTTACTGGATTTTGATAGATAAGTATGTGCTTTGAAATGTTAATGTAGTTCAATTTTTTTTTCATATTTTTAATATCACTTAAAAATGCATATAGGATATTTACATTTTTAAGTACTTGCAAAGGAGGTACTCACCTTCTATTCTTATTGTTTCTTATACTAATATTGATCAATTGAAAACTCCCTTGGTTTTTCAATATGTGCTTGCCTACCTAAAGTAATTTGCAATATGTTTTCAAAAACTGTACTTTCCAGAGAGGTGACATATCCTACATAATGCTTTGGAACTGAAAGAATTGGCTACATAAAAATTTATTCTCTGCTTTCTAAACCTTTTTGTTTAAACCACATTTGAATTTCACATATGGAGGATCATCATGTTAGATCTATTGGGGAAAATAAAACTGTTAAACCGAAAAGTCTATTTTTATGACAAAACAATGGAATCTGATACATAATGAAGGAAAGACGTCTGCAAGAAATGTACTCTGTTTACTGAGTCAACATAGCGTCAGGGTGGGAATGAGCTTTTTTCAATGTCATTTTAATTTAATTGTTCCTTTCAGTGGAATCAAATTCCTGAAATAATGTGATGCATCTGTGAAAAAGGCAAATCCAATCCTAAGATGCTCCAGGCAAAACATTTCCAAGAGAAGTAAGGAAGTATTAATGCTCTTGTATAAGATCCCACTCTGAACTCATCTGGAAAACTGTAAAGTTCTAGTCAGCCGTGTTCAAGAAAAAATTACCAAAATGGGAAGAGGTACAGAGAAGGGCAATAAGCAACATCAGGGGAATGGAGAGCCCGTACTTGGAGAGGATTCTGGTAGAAGACCCCAGCTTGGTTGTATGAGCAAAATAAAGCTTGAAAAGGGGTATGATTGCTGTCTTGGAATGCATCATAAGGGAAGCTTGTAGAAAAGAGAGGAGAAGTTAAGCTAAATATCAGTGATGGCACAAACACAGATGGGAATGGACTGGCTATAATTAAATTTAACACAGATATTACAAGGTGCCTGGCCATCAGAATAAAGAAGTTCTGAAAAAGCTCTCAGATCAATGAAAAGGGAGGGGAAATCTATTTTTAAGTTGGTGTTTAATCAGTATTGTGAAGGAACTTAGCTGGATATATGTCATTGCAGGGTCTTAGTGAGTTGCCTGACTGCTAAATATGCTTGCCTGCATCATCATGGCATCATATAAAAAACCAAAATGCTAAAATAACTGTCAGTCTCAATATGATATTTTGAGTGAGCGTCTTTTAGGTACTCTGATTTTGAGTTATTCTCTTTTACTTCAAACTGGTGTATTTTGTGCTGGTTTTGACTCTGAAGAAATCTAAGAATGCCTTTCACTTTCTTTCAAAGATCAACTTTTTTTTTTTAAACTCTTATTCTAGTTGTACTAGAATCTTATAAGATGTGCTAGTTTACCACTACTTGTGCCTGCAGGGTTTTGTTCCCTTCTGCCCATATGCTGAACTAAGGGGAAGAATATAAAATTTCAGAAGAGGTGTGGAATTTCCTCAAGTGGACACACAGATTACCATTTTTGAAGAACAATTTTATGCCCAGTTTTAATCTCAAATTCATTGCATATTGAAATCCAGATGGTGCATAACCAAGCAGCAGCCAAAGGGGAGGTTCCTGAAAAAATGATTGCATTTCCAATGGTAATAGCTATCCATCGTTTTGCACTGAAATCAGGATTTCATTTTGCATACTGTCATTTTGTAGTGAGTAGCTGGTGGTTTAAATCTATATACTAAAAGAGTAACCATGTGAGGTTTGAGATGTACTTGCAAGGTTTCCTCTATTGCCAACAATTTTCCATTGCATAATCAAATTGTCAGTAAAGTGGCAAGTAAATGAGTAGGAAGGATCCATATGTTTAACAAATAGTGTTAAGATTTTGATTTTGAATGATTTCCAGTGCACTTTGTTCATCGACTAATAAAAAACACTTTTGGAAGAGAAACACAGATGAATTCACTTAGTTTTGAAGTGAATATCATAATCCATGCAATGATTATCTTCAGAATTGTTTAGAGACTTGCAGTAGCGAATACACTGAATGTATCTGGTTTAAGTTGAGTATCCTAGACCTTTCACATACACATCACCAGAACAGGAGTGTGGGGGGGGTCAGCCTTCTGTTGTGTCTTTCTTTCTCTTCAGCATGCTGCAAAATACCAAGGAAACAGAGATTCCAGAGGCCAAACTTACTGTTGATGTAGATATCAGCTATGAAGGCAAAATCTGTCAGATTTATTTTCAGCTCTTCCATAAAGCTGAGCCTGAGCTCAGTCAGATATCATAGGAATCCTTCATCCCTCAAAATCTTGCTTTTATAAAATAGTTGAGGGGTGTTCTGGAACTTCAGCAGAGAGAATACAGGTAACTAGCTGAAAAACAAGACCACTAATATTTTCTGAGAAGTGCAAAGACACAGGATGGGTAAAAGCCCATTTAAAGCTCCCCTACCAAAAGTACACAATATAAATATTTTAAAGAAACTGCATTTTGCCTGGTACCAGCCACTCAATTCTGAGTGGACAGAAGACACAGTGAACATATGCCACAAAACAGGAACCAGTTGCTCTCAACTCCACCAGCTACCATTATATTTTTTCTAGTACTGCTTAAATTCCATTAAATTGTATCTTGATTTAAAACAGCATGCCTGAAGTATTAGCTGCTATCTCTGAGCCTACGCATTTCTGATCTACCAGTAGTGCCATGCCACTTGACAGTATTGGCTGACTCATACGCAGCCTTGACCCTTAAGGTTACCGCCAGTCTGAAGGCTTCTGTCAGGTAGTTTATTTGTCAAAACAGAATGATTTCTGTCTGACCTACTTAAATTAAAATTCGTGGTTATAAAACGTCATGCCTTGAAACTAGTTCATTAGCTTTATGATTAATTAACAGATGTGATAGCACTTGTGATGAGCGGAGGTGCCCAAAACATGGGTGAAAAAATCATATTCATTATCAGTTTAAGTATTATTCCTATTAACAAGAAAAATTAGATCACTAGGTAGTGCCTGTTTTTCATATATCACAGCTAAGATTTAAGTATACAAATAGAACGTACACTTTTGTAACCATTATTGAGCACACTAACTGAAAATGTGATAGCATGGGAATATGCATAAGTGTGTGTGTGTGTCTATATATGCATACAAAATATTGTTTTCAAACAGCAATTCTAAAAATAGTACTTAAGTTCCTGATATCTAATGAATCTTCTGTCTTTCAAAATTGGGTCACTGTCTATTTTTTTTGCTTTGCAGGGGGCTTGTCGTTGAAGGCCATTTCCAGGGATTCAGTATTTTTTTTAAAGCTTTCAGACTAAATATCAATTTAGGTTACTTTCTGGAGAAACTGATTTCTGAAAAAGCTGACCATGACTGATAAAGCAGAGTAGTATTCAAAGCATTAACACATTCTAACGTAGTACAGCCTTTCACAAAAATGTGGAAAGAGATTAATGAACTATTTGAGAAGAGTGAAAAAACTGTTATCACTGAATTAAATGAAAATTTTTGTTTTTTCAGATATTTACAAACAGAAGTGTTTGGAATGTTTTGTCAAATAGTTTTGAATGTTTGTTCACAGAAGTGGAAGAATGAAATCAGTCTTCAATGAGCAGAGTAGATTTGTAGGATTCAGGAATAAATTACGACATGCCAGAATCACTCCTCTGTTGTCATTCCAGATGAAGGTTCTTACAGGTCCTGTTTCCTACCTAATTTCTAATCTGGTGTTTCTTCTATCCACATCTTGCCATTCAGTGCTGGTGCTTTTGTTTCTTTCACCCACATCACCCTACCGGGGATCAAACTTTTAGCTGTAACACTCCACTTCTCTTTCACAGACTCCCATTATATTAAGGCAGTTCCTTTCCCAGCCTCCTCATCCTGCTATTAACATTTCTTCTCCTCTCAAAGACAGACATTATCTTGTTAATCCGTCTTTCTAGAATTCCTTCCTATGTCTCCTGAATTTGCTCCTGGACAAAAATAAATTAGTTAATTAAGGTCAAAGTTTTTAAATCACAGAATTTTAAGGTCTATCTAAATGCATATTTTAAAAGGTATGCTTGTTCGCCAGACAGATTAAAGAAACCCGTAAATCTATACGTGCCCCTGTGAAATCACTTTATTTTTTTCTAGTTAATCTATCTTCAGTATTCCCAGTAGCAGTAAAAATAAAATTCCACCTATATAATACATAGATTTTGGGGGGAAAATTCTACCTGTCAGGTGGGGTGTCTTTTTTAGTTTTTCTGTATTGTTTTTACCTCTTGCTTTAAATCAGATGAATCAAAATGCTTGTAAGGCTCAAGCATCAGAATTGAAAAGAGAGTGCGATTACAAATATAGTGTAAAGACACATCTAAAGATCATAAAAAATAAGACTTCAGCATACTTCCCAATTCATGCTAACTCCAAGGATAGCTGAAATCAATCTAGCCCTAAATGAAATTGTGGTTAAATCACTTGAACCTTAACTTTTTCAAAAACTTCAGTACATCATCCCCACCCAATATTTGCCGCAGATTTTCTATAGCGCTAACTCACTTCTTTATGCAGCATAAAAAATGGTGGGTGTGTGTAATATTGTGGGTTTCATCCTGAACTTTTCTTAAGTTAAACGCGACTGTTCACTGTTCACATACAGACAGATGAGGTGAGTCTAAACGGTGTCAGGTGGCTGTCCAGTTCGGCGTCCTGCCTACAGCGCTGCTTCAGAAGACCACGTAGAAACTTCACAGCCATTTATTATGCAATAAACTTTCCTAGGAAAAAAAGAAATGCTTAGGGGGCCTACTGCTTTTTTCTTCTGTTAAAGACATAAGGAAAATAACGCTGGAAAATTTTGTGTAGTTTCTTGCACTGAGACATATTGCACAGGTTACTTCCCTACAAAATTGCCATTCAGCAATGCCAACTGATATTAAACACTTTTTTTTTTTTAATGTCATCCTATATCTCAGATGACAAATGATTCTTAACGTGTGAACTTTTAGAAAGCTGGACTTCATGGAATGAGAGCAGTTTTCCTTTAAGCTACATCAAAATGTCACTTCCCTCCTGTCAGCAGACTGGACAGACGCAATGTCATGTGGAAATGAGATCTGGACCTTAAAAACAATTCTGTGCCTACAGGATTCTTGAAAACCTAAATATGTGGCAAGTACCTTGATGAGAGGCATCACAAAAGAGAGGAGATCTTTAAAAAAAAATTTCAGCTAACAAACAAAGGTGAAACTTTCAAAACAGCAGCCTAAATTTGAAATGCAAGTGAGATGCAACAATTTCCCTAATAAATGAATAGATTTTTTTTAAATGGTCTACTAGCAAATTATAAATTTTTTTTCCATGATAGATCTTTAAATGAAGTTCCTAAATAGTTTCTGTGAGGGAAAAAATAACACATACAGAAGTCAATGGCAAAATTCTATTCGCTTTAAGGGTGTCAGAATTACAAGTTTATTCACAGCTTTTTTATAAGCATCTGTTGATTATGTTTCATTAAGATGTTTAATCTCTATTTGCTGCTTCCTAGATAGGAGCTCATTTACTTGATAACTTGTTTTTTCTTTGACAGTATCTTGTGTCTTGGAATACTTCTATGAAATGAGGTTGAGGTATAATTACATACTGTTAATGTATGAAGCAGCACAGTTCTTAACACATCTTTAAGATCTTAAACATCTTAAATTCATTCAATATTAGTATATTTTTTCTGACACAATTTCCTCAGAATTGTTAATCCTGAAAATTATCTGTATCATCTGTTCTCACCTTAACACAGATATATCTTTTTCTGCTTAACTTCCTAGTTTTTCAACTTATCTCCAAGAAGTTGCACGGTAAAGTAGTCTAAGAATAAATTGCATCATAATAAATTAGAAATAAACCCTGCTACAATAATACACTGGAACTTTACCTGTCTTTTTATTATAATAGTGAAGAAAATTACTATTACTGAATGCAAATATTTTGTACAACTTCCCAATACTTGCTTCATAACAATCATGCTACACGAAAATAGCTGTACATCATGCTATTTACTGAAAACATTGAGAAGAGCCAGCTGGTCAATTAGAGAAAAATGACATCAAATACTTAAAAGGTGGGTGTCAGGAGGATGGGGCCAGACTCTTTTCAGTGGTGCCCAGCGACAGGACAAGAGGTAATGGACACAAACTTGAGCATAGGAAGTTCCACCTAAACATGAGGAGGAACTTCTTTACCCTGAGGGTGGCAGAGCACTGGCACAGGCTGCCCAGAGACGTGGTGGAGTCTCCATCTCTGGAGACATTCAAAACCCACCTGGATGCGTTCCTGTGTAACCTGCTGTAGGTGACCCTGCTCTGGCAGGGGGGTTGGACTAGATGATCTCCAGAGGTCCCTTCCAAGCCCCACCATTCTGTGATTCTGTAATCTTTCAGTATAAAAAATATTTTATTCAAGCCAGAATCTCTAACTTGGAACATGCTAATAAGCCTTCCAAAACTGATAGCAAGAAAAAAATAATTATGTGTAAATACTATTTTCTCTTAAGACTTTTTTCCTAGGCATGTTGTTCGACATTTTTTTCTCTGGATATTCCCAAGAGAAGCAAAGCCCTTCCTATCTCTATGAAACTAGTTCAACCATAAGGCTAGAAAATGATTCCTCTGATTTTTACAGTTATTTTTTTCATTGTCTGATAGAAAAAGGAAATCTGTTACCCCACTTGGTACCTGGATATTCCTTTCTACATAGTAATGAAGCCTTGTCGTGATCAAGATAAGTAATGGTCTGTACATAAAAAATCATGACTGACCTCTCAGCCACACTGTTAAAGGCCATGCAAAGATTAAAGTTTTCAAGTGGAATTCAGCTGCTGTGTATGTGTTATTCCAGCTGGCGCAGGAATGGTGACAAATGCACCTCTGCAGCTCTTATTTACATTTCAGTTCAGCATTTCAGTACCCAACTGCCTTAATTTAAAAGCATACATAAACTTGTTGTTATAAGCTGAAAAGACGTGAAAGGGACAGGGATGAAAGCATGAAACTGACATCTGTTTGTAATGAAATCAAAGGACTGGATTTCACTGTTCTTGAAGTGAAAGATTAATTTATCCATTTCCCTCCCTTCCTGTCACTTTTGTTTGAACTTATCTAGGGAGAACTTAAAGAGTGAGTTGATACTAAATCCATTAAATATGCTACCATGATCTTAAAGAAGAATAGAAATACTTTTTATCATGTCATTTTCTGGCTGCAACCTCTGTTTAGCTCATTGTCCTGGTTTAACCCCAGCTAGCAACTAGGACCATGCAGCCACTTGCTCACTCCCCTCCCCCCAGCCCCAGTAGGGTGGGGAGAAGAGGGAGAAAAGGAGAAAAAAAATAGCAACAAAACCAAAAAAAACCCAACCTTGTGGGCTGAGATAAAGACAGTTTAATAGAACAGTAATGGCAGAAGAAAATTAATAATAATTATAATAACAACAATAGTAGACTGTACAAAATAAAGTGATACAACCCAAGTTGCTCTCACCACCTTATGTTCAATTGCCAACCACATCCTGAGCCGTGATGGCCAATCCCTGTCCCCTGGCCAATCCCCATTTATATTCTGAGCATGACGTCTGTGGTATGGGATATTCCTTTGGCCAGCTTGTCCTGTCTATGCTCCGTCTCGGCTTCTATGGGAAGCTGAAAAAGTTCTTGACTAATGTAAACATTACTTTGCAACAACTACAGCAATATGTGTTATCAACATTATTGTGATATTAAATCCAAAACACAGCAGATACTAGAAAGAAAACAAACTCTATCGCAGCTGAAACCAGGGCACTTCTGTTGGGATGACAAGGTGCTGTTGCTTCTGCTGCTTCTGCAACTGAGAAGTGTTAACACCATTTGAGTTGTGTTTCTGGGATCTCTGGTGAATCCATGTCATTTTTCCACTGGGTGGAAAATTTTGTTGCTCTATATGGAGTGTCCATGCCACAGAAGGGTGAATATGCAGAAGAAATAAATATATGTTTCACTGTAACTCCACCTGGTCCTACGTGGGTTTGGTGGCATCCCCTTCCCATTTCCACAAAGGATGGAGCTGAGTGCAGCTCAGTATTGTTGGAGACAGATAGTCGGCATGTCCCCTTATATTAGCACTGAAGTCTTGCAGATTCATGACTGCAGTGGGCCAGCTGGCTACAAGATGGAGAAGCCTGCAGGATTTGCTACATGCCAGTGTACTGAAAACTCATTGCATCCTTCAAGACCTTGTATGAACTGCGCATTGAAGCTGCTGCAGCTTTCCCTGCAGGAGTGGGCTCTCCGGCACTGCTGAGCCCAGCCCGGCTCTACTCTCACATCCACCCACGGCCTACAGCATGCCACACGCCAGCTCGGCAGAGGCACCTCAACCACAGTGACAGCTAAGCTGTTTGGCCCAAAAAATGAAACAAATATATCTGCTTTACTTTCTACTTTTCTCTTCTTGCTTGGAAAGCGTGTTAGACTACTACTTGCTCTCTTTCTCTCTTACATCCAGTCTTCTGGTAGACAACTACGAAGAGGATTAGGACTACGAAGACGATTAGGGGACTGGAACATCTCTCTTATGAAGAAAGGCTGGGGGACCCGGGTCTGTTTAGTCTAGAAAAAAGATGACTGAGGGGCGAATCTTATCAACACCTATAAATACTTAAAGTGTGGGTGTCAGGAGGATGGGGCCAGGCTCTTTTCAGTGGTGCCCAGCGACAGGACAAGAGGTAATGGGCACAAACTTGAACACAGGAAGTTCCACCTAAACATGAGGAGGAACTTCTTTACTTTAAGGGTGGCAGAGCACTGGAACAGGCTGCCCAGAGACGTGGTGGAGTCTCCATCTCTGGAGACATTCAAAACCCACCTGGACGCATTCCTGTGCAACCTGCTCTAGGTGACCCTGCTCTGGCAAGGGGGTTGGACTAGATGATCTCCAGAGGTCCCTTCCAACCCCTACCATTCTGTGATTTTGTGTGATTCTGTGAACATGTCTTTTTTTTGACACCTACATTTTACCCTTTCTCATGACACTCTTCCCAGTGTCATGTTGTTTCCTGAATTTTGGCCTTTATCTTAGGGTACATACTTGGAGCAGCCAGGAGCCTGGAAAAAAAACAAGAATTCTTTTCCTAATGGAAAGAGTCAAAGCTACCATTGATGCCACTTTTCACTTACAATGCCTTTTGGAGTTGGGATGCATCCCTGCCTGCCTTCTCAACCCAAAATATTAACACTGGAACCGATGAACTGCACAATCATGCTGAGTCTGATGAAATATTCATTAATATTAGAGTCTACTTGTTTAAAAAAAAAAAAAAAATCAGAGACAACACAACAACCTTTCCTTATAAAATTTTTCAAATCATCAAAATAAAATTTATCAACAACAAAGACACAGCCACCACTTTTCCAATCCCTGGCTACATTTCTGATCTTGGCTATGTTGACTGTAGCACTGGGGGGATGAGCTCTGGTGCAACCTTCTTAACGTGGCAGACCTCAGCATAATAACCTTCACCCGTAGCACGTCAGGAGGAGGTTTTTAATTATGTTGGGCATATTACCACCACGGGCACTGCAAATACAGAAGGTTCTGCATAAGGGTGGTGAGGGAAACACCTAGCACAGAAGATGTCAGTCCCAAATTCCTTCTTACTTCATCAGCAGCTACACTTGAAAAATATTATCCTTAAGCTCAGTGCTCTTCCTGCCTATGCTCTTGGCAATGGTCTTGGCCACAGTAGATGAACTCCACTCTACTGTAAGAGCTTCTCCCCTTCCTTCCCTTTCCAGTATGCAGGATGTTACACAAGGTGGGAATTTTAGTCTGGAAGTGGCTGATGCTGGTGACTTTTCTTTGGATGTGTTTGGGAGGAAACATAAGAAAGCCTTGCTCTTCCTGATTAATATCTGGAAATGTAGAACAGTGCACCATCACCTCATCCACCTTTACCTCAGCTGCTTGCATTTTAGGCTCACAGCCTACATATGAAAAGGTTTGGATTGCACTCCTCCCCTTGCACTTTTGTGTCCCAGTGAATATTCACTATTTATTGCTAATGTATAGTGTGAACTTGGTTGGCTTCTTGTTGAGAAAAAATGGTGATGTGAGAGTCTGGCATGTCAACTGCTATTCTTAAAGCAAAAGACTTCATGTTGTGTTATCACTACATAGCAGAGTCATTTCCTTTGAGTACCTCTATATGCTGAAGACCAGCTGCTTGTATTTTGTCAGTCTAGCACTAACAAAGATGGTTCCTTTATGGAGACTCATCATCCTGAGTAGTTTATGTTATAATTTGTTAAGATCTTCTGTATTTGCTAGGCTTTGCTCAGTCTCCAGCTCAGCAAGGAGCCCTGTTGCCTCTCCTGAGAGCCACAGAAGAGAGTCCTGGCTAAGTTTATTTTGCCAGGGGCATCTGGACATCACCTGGCCCCTCTCACTGCTCAGAGCAGGGCAGCTTAGATCAGGTTCCCATGGGCATTCAAGGGCCTTGACCTGCCTAGTTTGGCATTCTCCTGAAATGGAGAGTTCAGCCTTCAGTCTCACTGGCTTTTCTTTAATATTTTTTTCTATAATTTTCTTTTAAATATTCTATGCAGAAAGCCTGAATAATGTGGAGGGTCTTACATCCCTTTAAACAATTCCTCACTTATTCTGCATATGAGGAGAGGAGATAATACTAAATATATATATACACATATTCTATATGTAATTGTCCTGGTTTGAGGTAAAACAGAACCAATTTTCTGATTTGTAATTTTACTTTTTAGCTGGGCCTCTTCTAACTGACTAAAGTCTGAAATTAACAGCGTATTGTTCGGAAATGGTTCACTCTCAGACTGATGAGACCTGATTATACCAAGGAACGGTGTGCACAGAGGCTCTTGCTTATACTTAATGCTATAACACCCAAGGTCAGCTCACTTCACTGTTTGCCCCGTTAGAGGGTCGGAAGCGGAGAAGCGTAGAGGGGTCTCACCTGCAGGGAGGAGGGGACAGGACAGGTGACCCAAAACTGACCATCAGGGTATTCATCCCATCTGCATCACGCTCAGTATAAAAGCTGAGGGATCAAAGGGGCCAGCCTGCTCTGGCTCGCTCTTTTTCTTCAATGGCCAACATCTGAGGAGGACCCTGTCTGTTTGTCTGCCTTTGATCCCGATCTGAGCATTCCTGACTCCAGTTCCGGAATTCAGCTCCTGTCCATCGCTGACTCCAGTCTGGGACTTTCCCTGTGTCTGCTGGTGACATGATCGTCATCCTGGGAGCTGGATACGGTTTTGTATATATTGTATACCTTTTTTAAAAAAAAATTATTATTCTATTATTATTTACTATTTTCTTATTTATTATTATTTTCATTAAAGTAGTTTAGTTCTTTTTCTAAACTCGTAAATCTCCTTATCTTTTCCTCCCCTCTCTGGGGGCGGGGGGGGGGGGCATCTGTCTTTCTGATTGGCCAATCTGGCCAAAACCATGACAGTAATATATATTTATATATATTAGTATTTATTGGCATGGAAAATAGTTTTGAATTGCCCTTTTATTTGCGTTAATTTTTGTAATTGCAATTCTTCTACAGTAGCTATCGTAAGTGGCCAGTTAGAATAACTAACAAGAAAACAAGCTACCAGATAACAAAGTAATGAGAATATCAATTGCAATATAAACTTTCAATTAACATTTAAATTTGTTATAATATCTATGATTCTGATTACCTAAATAATTAGCAGTTATAAGCTCAAGTTCTGGTCATAAATAAATGTACATGAGAAGATATATATGTATTTTAGGGAAAAAGAATAAGCATGCAATATAAGTCCTATATTAAGCAATTTGGGAAAAAACACCACCAAGACTGGAAAACACATAAAATAGATAAATCTTTTTACATGTATGTATTTTTTTCATTTTACAAAAAGCTTCAAATCCTGACTCTTTTTTTTAAATTCAGTATTTGCTTTATACCTATTGTATGAATTATGTATAATGTATGTTCAATACGAT
Organism: Larus michahellis; assembly: GCF_964199755.1. Lineage (NCBI taxonomy): Eukaryota > Metazoa > Chordata > Aves > Charadriiformes > Laridae > Larus > Larus michahellis. The sequence continues at coordinate 90,268,588 of NC_133897.1, forward strand.
ATGTGTATGTAATATATCTGTACACAGGTATAGTGTATTATCTCACATATATGCTATGAATATGTCTTGTATGACACATATATATCCTCTCTGTGTGAATGCTTAAATATCAGAGTCCTGCAGAGTACAAATTTTTAACTATCATAATTTTAAAAACAATAATATGATTAGCAAAATTCAAGTCATTGTTGTGCATTTTTGTTGGTACCCCATTGAAAGAACATTTATTTCTGGTAAATCAATGTTACCTATAGCACTTTGGATTGAAAGTGTCTTCCCAGTCTTATCAGAAATTTATTATCACAGCAATTTCTGAAGTAATATCGTATCCACATAGGACTGGAGACACAGATACTGTCTTGAATATCAAATACACATATATTTTTTAAATCACAGACTAGATTTTTATGTGGCATGCTCTGATAATGGTCTTTGGGTCCAAAACAATTTAGGGCATGTAGTTGAACCTCTTCAAATTCTCAGTTCACATCAAGCAATTAAAAGAAATGATTAATAGAGGAAATCTGATGAGATTTCACTTTTTTTTTTTAGAATATAGCAGTTCAGAAAGCAGCAGCAAAAGCAGTCAGACTGAACAAAACTTCAAGATCAGGATGCCTGCAACACAAAAAAAAAGCTAAACTTCACAGTGTCATTTCCTTTCACTTCATTTTTTATTTGGACTCTGCAATTCAGGATAAATGAATGATAGATTACAGTAGCTATATCTCTGCCCTTCATAAGAAAATCAGGGAAAATCTGTGAGATTTTCAAGAGATAAAGGCAGAGAATCAGTTAACAGGAGTTATATATACTTACAAAAATTTTAACCGACTCAGGATTGCAATGGCCAGGGAGAGAGAACATGAACTACAAGGCAGTTTCAGAATTCATGCAATTTTACTGAGCCATTAATGTGATGTACCTTCTCTATTTTTCCCACTTCAGCCACATTTTTCACCATTAACGTCACTTCATCACTTTGCACAGAGAATATGGCTGCAGCAGGTAAGAAACAGTAGAATAGAAAGCTCTTTAATGTTAATTGGTCAAAAATTAAGTATGTAAATCACCATGACTTCTCTTCCTTCAAGGATAAAGCAGAACATAAGTTACCTGTTTTCCAATTTTGTATGCCAGTAAGCTGATATTTTGCTTCACTTAATTTACGATTTGTTTCTTGATTATGAACCTTTGAGAAAGGCTATGAATGTGTGCGAAACAAATGGATTATCTTGGAAAGAAAGATGCCTTCTACTTTGGAGAAAAAAAAAAAAAAAGATCAAAACAAAAAAGCTGAATTGAGCTAGCTCTGCAATAATTTGACATTCCAGGATAGGCATCTGAGTATCATGTACAGACTAAACCCACTGCTCAAATATATCGTGCCCACACTTCCCGCTCTCCCTTCCCTTCTGTTTGGTTTTTACATAGGCGACAAAACCTACTACACTCATGACTGTGCCACTGACGGAGACTTATGTCTGGGATTTCCCTTCAGCCCCGCGTTTGTCACCATTTTCAGTGTGGCATTCTTAGACTTATCCAAAAGTTGGGAGTTAGGAACCTAACTCAGACAGCTTTATCCCTTCCTCTTCTCCTCCCTCTGTTTTACCACCCCCTCCCACACGCACAGGGAGGAAGGAATGGGCCCTTTACAATGGGCTGAGTTTCTAGCTCTCGTATGTAAAATTGGTGGTTTGATGCTTTGCTAGATTGTCATAGAGGTGTAACTCTCTTCCTTTTTGTCATTTTCCTCACCCCTTTAATGTCTTTTAGCTGAGGCTTCTCAGCATCCTATGGAATCCTCCTCCAGATATTTCTGTTGTTGAGAGTAGGACTGGTTATTGAGTAATGCTCTATGCTCATAAGCGAACAATTCCCAGGAAGCCTGCAAGTGGCTAACGCACATTGCAGTGGTGTTACCAGTGCAATGTGTAAATGCCAGTCAGCTCAGAAGTTTCTGATCAGCTTAAACTGGGGGCTGCAAAGGTAGGTCTTCTAAGACACTACCAAGTCTCTGCAAAACTTTCAAGCTTTTACTGGCGATGTTCAGTTTCTTGAGCCCACCAACAGGACACCAATGTGTTCAAAATTAAGCCATTAACACAGTTGAGAATAATTTAAAAGTCAAAGAAGTTACCTTGAATAAGACTCAACCTTATATTGCGGTACTTCAGGATTTAATGAACAAGATTTTCTGACTCAGTAAGATCAGCAGAAAATAAACCCATCAGAATTAGCCCCTGTGAGAAAACTATTAACCTTTGTTTAAATGCACACTGATTTAGGACTCAAAGTGGTAAACAGGAATTACAAAAGATTGCTGTGAGCATTAAAAAGTGGAAGTTTCGCAGCCATTCTCTACATTTAGAACAAGTAATTTCCGTTGTAAGTTCTTTCAGCACGAATTGTGGGAGCAGTTACTCAGACATGGAAAGGAATGAAAATGGTTTATGAAAAGCTACACTTTTTTTATTTTAGAGACAGAAATAAAATGTAAAAGAATGAAATTATTGAATTTGAAAAATTATTAGATTTGTTTTGACATTTCAGTTTTGGGTGTTGTAATTTTTGCCAGGATTTATGGTTAACTGACCACAAATCTTAGAGACATAAGCAGCTAAAACTAAATATTTCTCTGGACGTGTTACACATGTGCAGTCCAGTGCAAACATTGGTACAGTAAACCAAGATTTTCAGTGTTTCTTGTTTCTTTGGTTTTTTTAAGAATCTGTGTTAACATTTCCCTTCTTTTAAGCCCTGACATTGTTATTTTCAGTTTGTGCTTTCATGAATACAAGGAAAGTGTCAAGTGTTTGTTTCCTTAAATAGAAACTTTTACTGCCCTAACTATTTAGTTGATAAATTAAATGTTAAATACACTTACATCATTATTTCTTGGGATAAGCAAGTTTGTAAAAGGATATCAGTTGTGTTTGGAGTGCTTGTCTTGAAGGACATTCAATGCCTTGGAAAAAGCATGTCTGTTGTCGTTCCCGTGAAAAAAAAAAAAAGTGCTAGGAGGAAATAGTTAACCTGTAAAGACAAAGGGACCTGATGAAATTTTAGAAATGTAGTACTCTGCTCACCAATACCAGCAGGAGAGCATTTTGTTTACAAAGGTTGTGCTGAAGTGTGTCTTCCGGTTGAAATCAGAGCTGTGAATTGCTGAAAGCCATAGACACTGCAAATTCCTTATGCACTGACTGAAGTTGTTTATTAAGCATTTACAAATGACCTTGGCTCAAACAATCCAGACTTCTTAAGGATGAAATTTTAAATTTACTAAAAGCAGTCCTGGTCACCAAAACTAGAGGGATCATCCCATTTGAGCACTGTCATAGGCACCATTCCCCAAATTTGGTGTTTAGGAGAGTGCCTAATCATGCAGGTTGATGAATCAAATTATATCTTTTATTACCAGCAGTTTTCAATTATTGTCTTCAAGAACCCATGTACAAATTTCATTGAATATCATGGTCTTTTTTTTTTTTTTTTCCACTGAAATAGCATTGCTGTTGATTCCAGAGAGATTTTGGGTGTGATTCATTCTTTTCCAAAAGAGATTAATTCAAAATGCCGGTGTTTCTGAGGTGATTCTGATACATCCAGGAATCAGAAGTTCTGTTTACAGGAAGGAGAAGAAAATATCTTCCTGAAGCATAGTAGGCTTGAGAGAACAAGAAGATTAAATTTGTAGCCAGGCGGTATTGCAGAGTGAGGAGAAAATCCTTCCTTTTGAAGCATTTAGCCTGCCAATAGCTCACAATCAAACTTGTCTCAGAAAATTTCAATGTCTTCCAACTTTAGGTGAGATAGAAATAACAGAAGGTCTTTATGCAATATTTTCATTTCTGGTTAAAGTAAAAAAGTTTAAAAGTGTTCATTTTTCATGATTTAAAAAAAAAAATCCACTCCAGTTTTTAAGTCTGATCTTTCCCCCCTTGTTTCCTAGGTATACAGATGAACATATCCGTAAATTTTTATTCATTAAGGCTGACAATTAGAAACGAATGTCAGTTGCACAATGGGCATATTTTCTTCATGGCAAAGAGAGCAAATTGATTAATTTTATCATCATGTCACATGACAGTGCCACGGCACTTAAAATTATACAAGTAGTTGGCTGATCAGAATGCAGATAACCAAAGGGAATTTTAACCTCCCCCAATGATTTTTAGGAGATGATTAACTCAGGTGGTTTACAAGTGGAATGGTATTTTACCTCTCCTGCATACTCAGTCAAAGACAATATGTACTGTGATGTCATTTTTTATCTACATAAGCACTTGAAAATGGATGCACTTAGATGAACAATTCATAAGCTTGCTTTTATCTTTCATGCTACCATTCTGTCCCCAAGGGCAGGATATACACTGTTTTTTTAATGTGCTACTAACATGAGATATTTTTTTTTTTTCCAACTAATTCAGCAGTTTGGACTGTTCACACTGTGATTCAATAAAGCTCTAAAAATATTCCTGAACAGATTTCACGAAGTCATATACATGTTCAGTTATGCCTGTTAGTCCCAGTCATCTGTTAGATATGAACAAATATATTTTGATAGAAAAAACATCTTTAAAGCTAGAAAGACATTATAGGATTTTTTTTTTAAATAAAATTTACTCTAACAGCTATTTCCTAAAACAGCAATGAGAAAAAATAATTTACAATTAGGATGCTGAGCTCTTATAGTCGACATCGTTGGTCTGACACACAAAAAGGCCCCTGGGATTAATTATCTACTGTAAAATACCACTGTGTTTCTTTGTGCTTCTTTTGCTTCTTAGCTGGGTTTGAAGACATAGTAACTAACCAGATTTATTTTAGGTACCTAGACAGCACTATGTAGTATTCTTCAGATAATTTGGTAGCTTGTCTCTAGAAATTCACTGGTAAATACTTGTTCTTTAAGATGGCTAAAGTATACTTTTTTTGACTAACAGCTTGAACCCATGAGCCCAATTACCATAACTGTGTTATTCCCTTATAGCGTGAGTCACCAAAGCATGTGCCATTCATGTGGAGTCCAAATTATTCTGTCAGGCATTCAAATTTGAAATATCTGAACTTCAGTTTTCTGTATTTCATATTATCTTTTGAATTCATCATTTTTGCTAGATGTTTCCGCCATCTATTTTATTTTTTTAGTTATTGAGTTATTCTACATAAATTATTAATACAGTAATTTTGCTGCGGAAATTCAGACAAGGGGCATATCAGGGAAGAGAAAAAGAGTATCTGGCTTTGGGAATTGGCAATGGGAATGGAAATATTTTCTTTGCTAAAACACTGATGTAAATTATGTGCAATATAGTCAGGAAAATGTTTTGATCCAGAATTGCCCTGGATGTGAAAGGTTCCTGAATCTGTGGAAGGCCTCATTTTCTTCAAAGCAATTCTTCATAACTGTAAGACAAACACTGTATTTTGTGGTGAAATTCATCCCTGGGATCAAGGAGAGGAGGGAAAGAAAGAGGGAAAGATTTTTTGAGTCCTCCACTGAATGTTACTCAGTTGAACCTAAGGATACAGCACATTATCTGTAACAGCATGATATAGTAATAAGCTTATTTAGTAGCTCAGAATATGCTGCTATTAATATTTATTCTTTCAAGTAAATGTGGAGCTTTCTCTGCTCTATGAAGAGATTCTGCAGTATAAACAGATGATTCTTGCAATTCTTTGGTTCTACCTGGAAAAGAAATGTAGCAATCTCCTGGGGTTTTCTTTGGATTTAAAGAAAGCCCCAAGGTTTCCTTTGAAGGGGGATTCCTGGAGACTGGCTGGTATTCAGTGAATTTCAGAGTGTGGGGTTTAAACTGACAGAGAGAATCTTGTAAGAAGGGGAGCTGTTAAGGCACATCCTTTCCCTGCATATATCATAGTCCAATAGATGAGTAATTGAATGGGTTTATTTCAGATGTTTCATATATTGCAACCATAGTTATTCTGTCAGGTTTAGGTACCCAGTTACTATCAGTAGAGCATTTAACTCATTTCCATATGTGCTTAAGTTCTATATTTTAATTTTATTAGTTTATTTTCATATTCTGATAGTAATTGTGTTATGGATCCCTCGAAGATATGAGTAAAAAATACTGTTGTATTTCTTTCAATGACTATCTGTATCACCAGTGTATCCAAAAAGTGTAATATTATCTATGCTTTTCTGAGAATGATTAAAGAACGGGTTCTGAAAAAAATAAATTGTTTCATAAAAGTGTTATATCTTGCATATTGGGAATACTGATGTATGCAGAAGAATTTCTTACAGTCTTAAAGAAGTGCAGGCCAAAATCTGTAGCCTTGATAAGGAGATATTTCACTGTCTTATCGGAGTGCCTCCAAGCAATTCACAGTTTTCAAGGAATAATCCCATGGGCCTTCAGTAGTGCTGTAAATATTTACTCTTCTCGTTACGAACTGTTGCACTGGCTAAGCAGGGAAGGCTGCCTCATGGAAGGACAATAATAGTGGGAGAGCAGGAGGAAATGGTGCAGTTAACAACCTCATAAGGGCTTGATAAAGAGGGTGGGTAACAAAGTTATGAAGTTTGCAGTGAAAAAAAAATCACTCTCATGACAGTCCAAACTAAAACTGACTCCGAAGAACTGCATCAGGATCTTATGATGCTGAATAAGAATTGCCAAAGAAATTCTATATCTGTGTAAGAAAAGCAAACCCTGGGAGCACAGATAACACCGTACACAGACCATTATGGTTCAAAAGTAGCTATCACTGCTTAGGAAGGAGATCTTAACCATTGTGAATATCACCTCACTGCACACAGGGTGTTCAAAATCATTACAGAGAACAAAACAGAAAATGGAGTTATGGCACTGTATAAATTGATTGTTACCACATCTTGGATACTGCTTGCAGTCCTTAATTGCCCAACTTCCCCATCGTTTAGGACTACAGGGAAGATAACAAGGAGGGTCAGAAGTATACAGTGCTCTCCACAGAAGAGAAGAAACCAATCGCAATGCTTCTGTCTAAACAGCAGGAAACTGAGGGATATCATAAAATCATGAACTACATAGAGAAAGTAAGGAATAATAATTCACTTTCTGCTTAGATGGTCCTTAAACCAATGAATAACAGAAGCTATTACATCATAACAAACGGATGATTGAGTTATATTTTTCTCCTATTCTTAGACTCTGAAAAAAGCAGGATGTGTTACCTAGAACTGTGATGTGAGAATCACGATACTTCTCACCTGCTGCAGTCTTTCAGGATAAACCTGCTCCAGCCTGAACGGTCTACGGGCCACATTCCTTCAGGGAACATCCACCTGCGCAGTGGGGTTCTCCAGGGACTGCAGCGTGAATACCATCTGCACCATGGGTCTTCTCCAGGGGCTGCAGGGAAACCCCTGCCCCAGCAGGGGGTCTGGTGGTGCCGCAGGGGCATCTCTGCGGGGGCGCCCGGAGCCCCTCCTCCCCTCCTCCCGCTCTCCCCTCGGGGCTCGCAGGGCTCTTTCTCACACTTTTATCCCCCACCCTCACCGCCTCTCCTCGCTGAGGTGGTCCCTGCAGCCCACCACCACTACCAAAACCTTGACACCCACACTCAGTACAGTTATTTACTTTTCCAGTACCTGAGGTCAGAAGGGTTTAAAACATGTCCCTGACATCCTTTGCATTGGATCATATGACTGAAAAGTTTATTTTTAAATAGTCAAAACTGTAACTCAATATAGAAATCTCATAGTTTGGTTTTTGCAAGCCATGAATAATCCATGCCTCTTAAAAAAATACTATATATATCTCTTTACACGTCTCCCCAGCCTTTTGCTGTATCCACCTTCTTTGATTGTATTTATTTGTTATTTTGTTGGCTCAAAATTTTTAGCTTTTTGGCAACGTGGAACTTCCTTTGAAATATTCCCCCCCCATCTGTATGACGTAGTCTAATCTCATGTTTTATTGAGCAATTATTATCAATTGAGCAATAATGGCACAGAATAAAGTAGCTAAAAGATATTCAGTATAATTTTCAACCTTTATTCTCAGTATTGACCACATTATGTTCTTTAGCTGATATGGTAAAATACAGTAAATCTTTACAATTTTTTAAATTTTAAAAATCCCAGACTCCTGGCTTCTAATGAAGTCGTCATGATTTTTCTACAGATTTCTCTTAAGCCACAATTTTGATCTATATATGTTCTTCAGAGATATAACCATGTCTTTAATGACTTTTTGGTAACAAATGGCACTCAATTTTTTTCAGGACTTGAAAAAAAATAATCTAAAAATGCGTATTCACCCAGAAGGCTTTATTAGAACTTCTATCTTCCTCCCTCCAATGTTTCATTCATTCTTTCAGAGCAGATGTGTCTCAATACTGTCTAAATGCTCGAGGACTGTTCACAAGTCAGAAGAAAAATGAAGTCCTTTCACTAACTATAAATATCAGTGATATGAAGACCTCAGTGGCCTACAATTCCATATAAAGTCTCTGATTTTCAAGTAATAAGCCAATTAATACATTCAGATTATTCATGAATAATGTATGAGAAGAAAAATAGAAAGCATTACTGTCTTTGAAGAGCTTGCTTGCTCTAGTCAAAGATCTTTTTTAAAGATCAGTTACTGTACATCAATGCTTTTTTAGATCAAATACCACCATCAGCTGCATGAAGCTCTCCAGTAAGGGACAGAGCTAGTAAATTACAACAGTGAACAGCCTGATCAACAGATGTTTGACAGAAATTCAACATCTGCTTGATGCTGTGCAACACTGAATTAAAGAAAAACACTGAGTATAAGCTTTGACTCCAGTTCTGGTGTACAATCAGAGGTTTTCATATTGTACTTTTTGTGTTTTCCTTCTCAGAGTCTTAAGTGGTTTTCAGATGATCAGGAACAGCTCAGTGCAGACTTGTTCTTGCGTCTCACCAGTACTGAACCTCTTATACACTGTATCTCAGGAAGGAGCAACCTGAAAAACACATGCTTTTTTTACGATAATGGTAACATATGCCCTCTTTGTTGTTTCTAATTTCCTTTACTGACAGTTTTACTTTCAGTACATTTCCTGCCAAAATGAAAGTCATATTTTATATTCATTACATGCTAGAGCTATGACAATTTAGAGGCACAAAAGGAACATTTGGTAAATACAGAGAAGATCAGCTAAGAAACTGGTATTACCCCTACATGGCAAGAAAGTAATGTGCACACAAGCTGCCCAGTCAGGACACAGATTTTTCTATCTGAAAAGAACATATCATAAGGTAAGAACAGCTTTTATCCAGCTCACGGATATCAACATTCGTTACACAGCAAAGACTGACTTTTTCCTCTGCAATCAGGCTTGACTTTCTCTTACTTTTCATTGGAGAGGTAACAAAAAACTGAACAGCTTTCTCTTTTTCACTGCTATAACTTCTGTGGCCCTTCAATACTTTTGAGAAGAAAGCATTTTGAGATTCCTGTACCTGGTTCATCCTCAAGTTCTGTGGAAGTTCTACTATTTTCTGACACTTTTGTAAAAGTTTAACAAAGATACTGCTATGAACTATGTTACTACAAGCACCGATCCTGTTTAACTTTTAATTTAACTCTATCTGAATTCTGTATCAGTTCAGAGAAATCCCAAACATTTGAATTTTCTCTAAAACTGTTGATTCAGTGAAATTATAGGTATGTCCTTATTCCTTACCATATGGGGTCTCTCTCTGGAGCTGGAACAACCAGCTTTTTCTGAATCAGCATCTTCTCAAATGTAAAAATTGAAAACACAGAATAATTCATGCTGGAAGGGACTTCAGGAGGTCATATATTCCAACCATATATTCTGCTCATGAAAGTCATAAGACTAAGGCTGCAAACCAAACTTCCTGTATTCTGAGGACTGGTTGACCTAAATCCTATGTTGGGATTCAGTGTTGTTCTTGGCATTTCAAGGGTTCCACACCCATTTCAGGAAAACTTAAACTAAAGTTGTTTAATTTTTCTTCATTATCATCTGAATTATTGTCATGTTTAACGGCAACTTTTTAAAGTGTAGAATCAGCTGGTTATTTCTTGCTGAAGAAAGCTAAAGGACATTAAAAAATTCCTGTCTTTTGGGAACTTTCTTGGTTATTTGTGTTATTGTTTCATGAAATCTGATGCTTATTCACTAAATGGAAAATGATAAGATGACTATACACCTCCATTTTTGTGCTCAGTGTCCTCCAATGTTTGAAAATTCTCCAAACTGCTCATTTTTAAAGATTCATTAGTATTTTCTTTGGATGATGGAAGAACTTTCTTTAAACTATGAAATGCTTTTATAATTCCTACAAATAATATGAAAAATGTACTTAGAAAAAAAATTACCTACATTAAAAAATGAGATTAGAGTAAATTATTTCTTTTTCTACTGAGCACGTATCTGTACACATGCCTTTGTAAAGCACTGTCAAAAATTTCAGAGCCTAATGAAAACCAAAATTAATTTAGAAGTTGTGCAACTGAAATTATTTTTTTTCCAGATATTCATTTCATAATCTATCATATTACACAGCTTCTCTTTTGTTGATATATTGTATAGTCTTCAAATGGGGGAGGGAGAGCTGCTGAGTAATTTCTCTGACTTCTTTTCATAGGCTTGCTCCTTCCAGTTAGACTATAAGCCAAAACTGTCTATATTCTGAACTTCTTTCTCTTTCTTCCCTCTCCATCAACCCTTAAAGTCTAGCAGAGTCAGTAGGACCTTCTGGGAAAAAAAGCTAAATTTCATCATAATGCCTAGACTATGAAAGAAGTCAAAGACCTCCTCAAACTCTGGTGAGAAAGGGTAGTGCAAATTACATTGCCAAGTTAAATACAGGAAAGCTTCCAGAGGCAGACAGGGGGAACAATGCAAGAATTTAGCTGAAGCAGGGATTGAAAGCATAGAAGAGAAGATAATTAAAAATCTCAGAGCTAACCTATTTCCTTACCTCTTCTATTATGGTCTCTGCGGAGCATCTTTGTAAAAGCTGAGATAAGCATTTGATGGATCTGTGTAGGATCCATGGGATTTTGACAGCAAAATGACAGCAAGAAAAAAAAAGCTTGATGAATGATGGGAATTTTTTTTAGTATTAAATTACAGGATACATAAAGAGGGAAAAAGGAAAGGGAGCCTTGGACTATGGGAATATTAGTGCACCAAACAGCATCCGTGTATGTCACTAGGTTCCCTATGAGTTTACCCACACTGAAGCTCTTTGCAAGGCACATTATTTTGCAGTGAGGACATGTGGCAGCAGCACACTTTGTCTCAGAACTCAGTGATGCACTGACACAGCGGTGATGTTGCAAGCCAGTAAAGCTTTGTATTGCTACTCTTCCCTCAGGTAGGCAGAAGCTGTTCCAGGCATGTTTTGCAAACAGAGACAGTACTCATCAACAGTTATTTCCACTTTGTTCTGCGTTGTCTGAGACCTCTATAAGTTCTCTCTCACTTTGTGAAATAATGACCCTTAAGCATCTGACATCTTAAAAGTACCTCACATGTTGCTTTTAGCTTTTCCTGGTTTATTGGTACATTGCCAACCCGGTACAGTATGTCTTTGCCTAATGTATATGTAAGTTCAGAACATGTATATATTCTTTTGAAATAGCCTGATTAATTCACACAATCCTTGCTTATTCATTAAAATGAGATGTTATTTCAATCTATTTTACCAGAATAACAGTAGCACTCCCAGTTACATCTACCTGAGTATTAGCATTTGAATTGTGTGTGGCCAAAGGAGTGATATATAGGTCACTTAATCTGAAATGCAGAAAAACATAGCCACACAAACCTTTGAGTGCAAAACGCATGGCAGTTCTCTCTTTTCCTATATAAATTTTCTAAATAAGAAAGAGAAGGATGGGACTTTCCCCTGGACACCAGGGAAAGACTGGAGCAAAGAGGACCTACCCTTGGTGGAAGATCAGGTCAGGGAATACTTAAGCAAACTGAACATATATAAGTCCATAGGCCCTGATGGGATGCACCTACAAGCGCTGAGGGAGCTGTGTGAAGTCATTACAAGGCCACTCTCCATAATCTTTGAATGATTGTGGAGACATGCCTGAGGACTGGAGAAAGCAAATGTCATTCTTATCTTCAAGAGGGGCAAGGAGGACCCAGGGAACTACAGGCTGATCAACCTCACCTCAATCCCTGGGAAGATGATGGAGCACCTAATCTTGAAAACCATTTCCAGGCACATGAAAGGCAAGGTCATCAGGAGTATGGGAAGTCATGCTTTACCACCTTGATAACCTTCTATGATAAAATGATTGTCTTGGTAGAAAAGCAGTAGATATTGTCTACCTAGATTTCAGTAAGGTTTCCTGTGCTGTCTTCCATAAGATTCTCATAAAGAAGCTGATGAAGCATGGGCTCAGTGACTACAGAGTGAAGCAGATTGAAGACTGACTTCATTGCTGGGCCGGGAGGGTGATAGTCAGTGGAACAAAGTCTAGTTGTAGGCCAGTAACTAGTGGCGTTAATCTGGGGTCAACATGGGGTCAAATCCTGTTCAACATCTTCATTAATGAGACAGATGATGGGGCAGAGTGTGCCCTCAGCAAGGTTGCAGGTGACACTGCTTCGTTACCTTGAATTACAATTATATTTATTAAATGGCATGCATGGAGACAATTTCTCCTGATGCAAACACTGGTTTTAGTATTGTGTACATTAGCAGATTATTTCATTTCCCTACAGTGATAATTAGTACAAGTTATGAGGTAAACTTCATCTTATGTTGAGTAAACAACACTTGGAGCAAACATCTGTTCATGCAATCATAATTAAATGTGGTAGATGTTTCATACCAAGCTTTTTTTCCTTTCTTTCTTCCCCCCAGTCCCCAATCCCTGATTCCAGAGATTGCATCAATTAGCAGGTAAGATCTTCTTTATGCTTTTCCATTCCATTGAACATAACATTTCTGAGTGTACTATAGAGAAGTACTGATTTAGACATCAACTGAAAGATCAACTGGTTCCTTAATGGTGACTGGTTTTGACTCCAGCACATGACTTACACTGTGTTTTAAAGATAACAAGGTTATTTTCTTCAATCAATTGCTGTCCTGAAAAATCCAGTAGTGCTCCAGGGGATGGCAAAGTTTAAACTTTTAAAAGGTGTATTACTTTTTCAAGGATCGTCAGTGAGCCACAGGGAACAGCTGTGTGCCAGATCTGTAATGTTCTCACTCCCCAAGGACTCCTTGCTTCTGTTCAGCTATACGTCTAGACCCATGGAAAGTCAGATATGTAGAGAGATTGACAGAAGTACAGCAGGTCCTTGACAAGGCAAGGCCTGGAGAGAATAAATATGTTCTCAACCTGTGGTGCAGTGGTGATTAGCAGAGAATATTCCTTTCAGAATGCAGTGTTAGAATTAGAAGGAAATATTTCAGCTTGAGTGAAAATCCACTTGAAAATGCATTCTTTGTCCCCAGCCTGATCATTTCTGAAGTACCTGCTAGATCTCCAGTGCAGATATAATAGGAATATGCTTCTATAGAGCCAAGAGCAAAACACCATTTGGAATTCAAGCTGGGAATATATTTGAGAAATGAATTGTATCCTGGGTGATTTTTTATTTATTCATTTATTTTTAGACAAAGTCTGAAAGAGAACCATATAGTGCTAATTGTGTGAAATGTGTTCTATAGGGAGTATTTCAAGAAATGCACAAAATGAAGGAAACTTACAACTGAAAATCTAGACTAGTAGTTCCTGACCTTTGGCTTGGAGACAAAGCTGCTTACAACGTCTTTTGAAGTTGTGAACAGCCACTGGAAATTAGGATGAGGTGTAGACTATGATTGCTGTAGGATATGTTTACACTTCAGTTTTCCTTCATGTTTTAAAACAAGCCACTGGGCTGAATTGGTCATTGCTAAATTGCATACATTTCCACACAAGTTAATGATGATGGCCATTGCAATTACATGATGGAAATCTCTTTACATTGTTCTACAGTAGTTCACTTGTATACCTTGTTATGTCATTACACTAGCAATTATTGTAGAAAATGGATACTCTGGACACTTCATCTTACTGCTGCTGCCATATCTTCTGAGATAATTTTGCCCATAATATCTTACGTCATTGCTTCTGTTCTTGCTCTGCAAACCATGAGAGTCTTCTCTGAGAGAGTACCAGACAAGCCTGGATATGCTATTACAGCTGGAGGTCAGATGCTTGCTGGCCTATGGGATGCTAACCAGGTGGACAGCTGGTATGCCTTACACAGTACTAAGTCCATGGTGTGGCCTGTGGCTAAGCAAATCTCCGTGAAATGAATGAAAATTTTACACCTGCAAGATTAATTTTGATAATCATGTTGTTCTCTGTAGTGTTTGGGAGAGGTAGGATCTGGCATATCATTCCCTATGGCAGCATCTTGCCCTGTACATGGCTTTTTTTGCTTGTAGCACCATGAGGTCTGTAAGATGCTGGTAATGGTAAGAATGCTGGGTGTGTGTATCCATGGCTGGACATAGATTTCTTCTAGGGGCCACTTATTGTTCATTTTCTCCAGAAGTAGTCGTAGAAGTTTTTTGCCAGGTTTCCTCTGATCTAGTAAGGAACAAGTTGTGGTACTTCAGGTTGCACTGAGAAGCACTGTCAAGTAGCCAGGGAAGGGGGGTGTGAAAAATTAATGCACTCTCCCTAGAACATGGTGCCTTGCCCACTTTATTGTGTCTGACCCCAGATTTCAAGGGAGGCGTGAAAAATCAGTGCACTATCCTTGAAACGCAGTCCCTTGTCCGCTTCATTGTGTTTGACCCCAGATTTCAATGTTGGTCCAGACCGCAGACTGTCCTGATTTGCCTCAAAATATAACGTATGTGGACAATGTGTTGTACACTGATGTCTTCTCAGATGAAGTTTTGGGTGACCTCATTACAATATGAGAACATTAGACAAACTTTTCCTGGCCTCTCGTTGTCCTTGACCTTCATTCAACTAGCTTCCATTTTCCCGAAACAGCACTAGTCTATGTTTCTGTCAGAAGTTACTCACCATGTTTCTCCATGTGTTCCTACTGGGAAATTCTCCAGGCAGCAACTCTTCTTCCAACATAATCAGACCAAAAATTCAATTTATTCTAGTCCCCAAGTTATCCTTCTGTGCTCCTAGGACTAGGATTACAATATCTTCTTTTTCTTGAGTAGCAGCTGTAAAGAGCAACAAAATGCACTGAAGGATCAAGTACCGAAACAGTTGTTTCTCAACATGTGAGGCCTGAAGTTTATGGTTTTTTGAAGCCTTGGGCTCACTAGGTTAAAAGAAATTTTGGAACAAAACATTTCAGGGCTCAGGTAGCAAAGGAGGACTGGAGCTTGCAGGCTGTTGGTCCATTATATTCTGTGGAGAGCGGCACTTAAACCAGCGTATCCTCTCATACATGATTTTACTTTTTTCTCAGATAACTGAGATTGTAAAATCACAAAAAAGAGACAGGAGAATCAAAGATGTGAAATAAAATCATCAATGATAAAATAGAATAGACTCCAGAGCAGATCATTTTAGTAAATGAAGATACATTTTTCAGAGATGCAGAGATTTCAAAGAGAACCATCAAGATTTCTCAAAATTTTTATAGAATTATTGCAATAAAACTTGAAACTCCACTGGTGCAGAATTAGCTGATTGGTATTGTAATTCATGGTAAATGGCAGATTTCCCATACTATGGCATACAGTTAAAATATTATTGGGATTTTTATAAAATAGTAAAATGAGGAAACACAATTGGCTAAGAGGATTGTCTAAACAAAATTGCGTTCAGTGAAAAACAGCATTCATTGAGATTTGCACTTATAGGATTTAAGCAAAATCACTGATATTTAGCTGTCTGTTTCAAAGAATTATTCAAGAAGTAGTCTGTGGAGACAGGGTGGGGAGAGTAGCCTTTCTTCTGGAAAAGAAAGGGTGATACAACTCTTCAATGACAAAAGTAATTGGACAACACAGTGGAGACACCGATGTGCAGCTGGCGATGGGTTTAAGTTTGACTAGGTGATCTATGATGTTTCCATGAAATCGAACTCTCAGTAAATGTCTAATGGTGTAATACAAAACAATGCCCCTCGAAAGAGTTGCGAGCTGAGCATGTTCTTGGGGTTTCTACAACATATGAGAGTGATAGGACTGAAATAGTTTTTAAAAAAAAATAGAAAGAAAGAAAGAAAATTGCCTGTGTTTTTTATTGTGCAATTTTTATTTAGCTGAAGAGAGCCCTCTGTACCCACAGTAGTTACAAGGGGCCAGCTGCTATAAAAAAATCAAGAAGTTATTTGAAGCTATCATGCCTTTTAAGCCGAAATGTTTCAAAACTGTTCAGAACAAGGAAATAGTGTAGCTGTTTTCAAACCTTGTTCTAAAGAGGCCAGAGTGCAGAGATGTACTGAAAATGCTAGTGCTGGCAGGAGGCTCTGGCAGTGGCATCAAGCAGATTTGGCACTACCTGTTTTGACGATGGTCAGCCTTCTGCATGCTTAATGTCTGTATGAATGTGTGCGGAGAGGTACCTCTTAAAGGAGTCATGACTCCCCTGAGTCTCCCACATTCCCTGAGTGTTCCCGTCTGAACCATTTCATATCCATACAGCACAGAAGCAGCTTGCTTTCAGATAAGAGCGCAAAATATATTTGAAATTCTGGAAAGCGGGCTGTTTCAACCTGGTACAGACACTACCCCAGCTGTCAAGCCAAAACAATGACAAAACAATGCAGAATTTCAAGAGTTTTGATGCTCATCCAGAAACCATGGCAGCTGGGTTATCAGTAAAACGCAGCGACAGAATTACCTTTTATAGTACTCTGCTGTACTTGATGTAAGGCCCTGAATATTTGTTATGAGACAAACCCAGTACTTTGCCAGTAGCAAATATCTGCTTTGAAGTTTCTGTGAAAATAGAGACTTCGTCTGACAATGGTTGGCAAGGGGCTGTCTTATCTCATAATACCTGCAGTTAAGACTAAGAGGATTGCAATTTCCAGTTTCTAGTGACATAGTAGATGGGTTTTTATTGAAAGGATGACTGTAGACGTAGAAAACTCACCTAACATAACTAATAGTAAAATTAACATAACATTAGAAATATCTTAACACTTAAGTGGAAATATTTGAGACAAATTCATTTAAAATTTGTGTTTCCTTCACTCCACAAAATAGGTAAGCGTAGAACAAAAGTGAGAGGAATTCTAGTACATTCACCTATGTAAAAGGAAAGTAAAATATCCTGGTTTGGTTTTCGTTTTTAAACTTTGAAGCAAGAAAGTAAGATTCCTTAACTGCCAGATATGCAGGATTTTCCACAGACCTTATTTGCTTTTACTGAAGCTTAGTTCTCCTGAATTAACGTGGCTTTGTCGAAACAGCCACAAGATCTTCTCTTCAATGAAGGGGTTTTTCTAGTGTGTTTTAAAGCTCTGAAACCCAATAAAGCTACTCACAACAGTATATGTCATAGTCTGGGCAGCCCTCAGGTTCCTCCTTATAACAGCTGGCGTTGTAATAGATGGCTTTATGCACTACCCACCATTGACACATTTTTCCAATGTGGTTGGGTTGCAAGAAGCAGGAGTCATTATAACTGAATAACCAGTTCTGCAGGGAAACAACATAACATGTTCCACAGTCCAAACTGATCTATATTCAATGTAGAAACTCCGATATTCAAAACCCATGATTTGAGAGTATTTACCAGGATGGTGAAATTCTTCATCCTGTCTTCCTGTGTAACTGTATCTTTGCATTTCAAATTTATTGCAATGAATCGTTATGAGAAATCTTTTTAGTGGGCAGAAATATTAATCATACTTGCAAAACATGAAAGGCAGTTGAAATGAAACTGGGCTATTAATGAAGATGATTTTAAATCCAGTGCACCTTTAAAAACATTAATTGAATGGATTTCCATAATATTACAGGCATCAGATGGTGGTTGTTAAGAAACAGAGTCACCTGAGCATTTGAATTATGTAACTGTTACTGCGCAGAACTGTTAATTTTAAGTATGGTAATCAGGAGAATGTTATAAATACATATACATATGTTAAAAAAATTCAATGCAAGCATTTCCTCCTCTGCAGCTACGTGTTTTAATTATAGTTGAATACAACAAATTTTGTGGATAAAAGTAGTACCTTTTATTAGCTCAGCGGATGCTGCTGGGAAATACAGACATATCTTACTATGTGTTATTAGACATAGCAGTCTAAAATATCGGTCATGCCACTAACTTTAAGAGGAAGGGGCGGGGAAGAACAGGACACTGGAGCTATTAGACAAATGACAGTAAAAAAGTCTAAATATTGTTTACAGAGATGTTGTTTGTGGGGCTGCGTTAAGTTTGGAAGAAATTAAAAAACTTCAAAAATAAAGCATAATACCATTTTCACAATTTTCCTCAGTGTTGTACAAAGATGATGACCTAGCTGAATTCAGGCTTATTCCTGGAGCCACTGTCTTTATCAAAGTCATCACTTAATTCATTTCACTTTTCAAACATGAAATTAATAAATGAACTATGGAGTAAAGAAGATGAGTGACATCTTGTCAGATGGCAGTGCGTGATCCAGTTTATTCTGATAGAAAGGGGCTGGGAAAAGGCAGCAAAGTGAAAAGCATGGAAACCTGCTAAGCCTGCCAAGCAGGAAGGTTAGCCAAGAATTAACTTGTTTCTTTACGTGGGGAGTTCAGGAGGAGGTGAATAGTCCAGCTGAACTGTGCCTAATGTACAAAAGATAGGTTAAGATGATACTTTGATAGAGGTCTGTTGGAGATCGCTCAATCTATCCTACCTTCCTTCAGATTAATTTCATAATTGAATTTCAGAAGGAAAGCGAGGAACAGTTCAAACAGTGTTGAAACACTAAATTTTAAATTTTTTTTTTCATGTTTCTAACTACTGTTGTACTGGTTTTTCTCAGCGATATATATAATAAAACTGTTGGGTTTTCTATTTTATTTTATTTCATGAAATTTTTTTCGTGCAAAATCAAACAATAGAACATAAGAATATTGTCACTATGTTTGTTTTCACTAGATAAAAAAAAATAATTTGCAGATTTACATAACATGATTTTTTTTTTATACATGGGTGCTTTTTACAGGCTTCCTTTACAAGTATTGCTTAGGTATTCCTGTTACACAAGTATAGCTTGATGAGGCATAGCTAAGAAAAAATTATAACTGTTTTATGTAGTAAAATATCATATAAGAATGAGGTTTGGGTTTTTTTTTTATTTCTCAGGGTCTTAATTTTTATGGTGAATACTAAAAAGATTTCTAAAATTAAAGCAATTATCAGCACATAAATTGTAGAATTTCCAAAAGAAATAATTTTTTGCTAGCAGGATACTCTTTTTTTGAAGAGATTTAAAATTTGAACTGCTTACTTGAAACAATATAGATATATGTTGAGGTGAGACATAAGTCATGATAATTTGAATTTTAATAGATATATTAATCTTATATGTATACATAAACTTCCATTTAGCTAATATTAACTCCTAAATGTTCATTGCACAAAATACTTTTATACTTTTTTGGTAAAACAGCTTAGAAGGATTACCCTCTCAATCCAGTTTTAAGAAACATCATATACAGAACACTCAATACCGCTGTGAAAGTTTTAAATATTAATCAAGTTTAAAAGCTTCTCATACTTTCATATGACAGTTGTAACATTAGAATGCATGAACCGTTCTATACAGAATGAGTGCAAGGATATCCTTTCTTCTTTCTTTGTTTTCAGAAACTACATGAAAGGGACACATACCCTGGTGATATCATCCATGACTCTTACAAGTGCATGCACCTTGAATGGAATTTATACTGTACTATATTTATCTGCCAAAGTTTATGGGCAGCAAGCTTCCTGTGTAATTTTGAGCTGGTATATGCGCACTGCTAAGAGAAATTCAACATACTGTACTCAAAAACATTGTTGCAGCTGACTAAATTTAGGATCCTGTTTCACAGCAGATAAAATTGTATTCTCAGAAATGTGGGATAAAATCCTGTCCTCTCTGCCATGTGTTCAGGAGAGGTACTCGTCCAAGCCATCCAGACAAAACTACCTGCAAAAAAATCAAAAGTTTTCTTTCTTAAACCAAAATTCCTACACTATTTTGATTTTATGAGTACAAATGTTAATACAGTGGAGGGAAAGGCAGCATATAGGGGAGGGCACGGCAACTTATGAGGAGGAAAGAGGATAGACTGTCAGCAGTACTATACTAGTCCCAACTTAGATTGCTGTAAATTGCCAGGCAGTTTTTCCTTGAGACTTTATGCATCCACTTTTGACTTGTCTCTATAACATTTTCTACATTAAAATGAAAGTGTAAAATATAAGCTAAAGCAAAGTAACCAAGAATAATCCCTTAACATTTTTTAAAACACTACTGTTCATTGTTTTTAAAAAGTAAACCTATATACACACTACCCTTCCCCATGCCCTGCCCGCCCCCCCCCAAAAAAAAAAGCTCTAAAAAAGCAAGATCTCAATCCTAGCTAGCTAACACACATGAATTAAATTCATAAGGATAGGAGTGAAAATTTTTATCTCACTCAAAAAATAGTCACTGAAAGTTACAGATTCAAGTCAGTCAAATATTTTACATGTTCTTTTTGAATGGATTTGACAGGAAAGTGCAATAAAAAAATGTAAAAGCCATTTTGGAAATGGTTTAAAATTTAAAAATTTCATCATGAAGAGTTTATTATGCCATTTTACTCAGCTAAGCTACTCAGAACAGGTACTCACTAACTTAATTTTGTGCTACATGTTAGCATATGTACATGTATTAACTTACATGTTCATTCAGAGTTGTTACACAGTTATTCAAAATAGGTTAACAAAAATGAAAAAAAAAAAAATTAACAACCAAGTTTCCTCGTTAACAAACAACTTTGCCATATCTCAAGCATTCAGTTATCATTCATAAAAAAGTGTTTCAACAACAGCTCACGTATTTCTTAAAGTGCCTAACTAAAACACAGCTGATAGTCACTGAGAAATTAAAATTAATCTGAATATAAGAATTTTTTATATATATACTGTAGGAGATTTAATTTTGGAGAGAATATTCTGTGACTCATTTCCAAGACAAAATGCAAACTTCGGCTTTGACAACAAACCAGCAACAATGGCTTTCCAGGACATATTGGTCACGTGTGACCCTTTGTATTATTTAGTAGACAATGTATGTAGACAGACAAAAAAACTGGATATCTTTAAAGGTGCCTTTTACCTTTAGATGTGTTTTAAGTCTTAGCAAGCTCTATTAAACTCTTCTGAATGGTATACATTAGGGATACTTTTTAACAAAAGGACTTCTTTTGAACACACTGTAATAGCGCACGGGAAGGCTTAGCTTTGAACACTAACAATAGAGAATTGGAAAGGTCCCTGTGTCAGGTTTTTGCTTAGGAGATCAAGCATATATTTCAAATGATTTTTCAGTCTAAAAGAGGATGCTGTAGCAGTCTCTGCTCTTAGAAAATAAATTTGGAGTTACACAGTTTACCTTTTTTTTTTTTTTTGGTCTGGGAGTTTCTGAAAATGCTGGGAAGCCAACAAATAGCTTGTTACAGCCTGCCTTTGTGCCCTGATGCGACGCCTGTCCTACGCATACAGCCCTTGCCTTTGATTCCTATTTGACTCCAGTCTTTCTCTATCAGGCTGCAAGGACATGACTGCTCTTTAGGTTCAATATCTACTACAGCAGACTAAGTTTCCAGTACCTTTCTTGGCCCATGGGACGTAAAGTCTGGGTACAATAGACATCCAAACCAGTGCTGTCACTCTTTTGATCCTCTGCTTGTTTAGAAGTACCGTTTTCTTCCTTCCCTGACACCATTCCTCACATCCGAAGGTCCCCTAGTATTTAGATTCTTAAAGAACAAACTGACAATTAAAAAGAGAAGATATAAACTGAAGAATTTCTTAGTCTCAGACGTAATAGTTGTTAAGAAGACACAAGGTTCCCACCAAGCTACTTCTGTAAGAAGGGAACGTCACTGCATCTCCACAGAGAAACTAAATCCTCGGCTTTAGCTTTGAAAGAGTAGTTTTGGTGTGATGGATCTCATTCTTGTTTGCTCGCTAACATGCCCATTCCTCAAAACAAAGGAATGCCCTCATTCTAAAATCTAAAATATAGATTATGTCACAATATAAAGGTGTGATGAAAATCAGAACTGGGTCTGAAATATATCATTCTGACCATAGAGTAAGTCTCGTTTAACTATTCAGTGCAGCACAGTCTTCATTCTCTGATCCTGAACAGCTTCAAATATTAAAGATTTATTCCATATTCCCTGTCTAGAGTGTAATTAAAAAAAAATCATGGCATAGCCAGTGGTGGTAAAAAATGAAATAAAATTAAGTGTTTTCCCAATAATAAGTCTAAACTCTGGGTGACTGGGAGCAAGACATCATTTGTTCAAAAAATTGTTCTCTCATCATATAATCTGTATTCTTCAAATTGTAATATGCATGTACGATACAGAGCTGTATAAATATTGTCATATTTTTGCTGATAAAGAAAGAGGTTTTTCAGGTTAGTGGTAGTAGATTACATTTTAGCATCAAAGTAAGAGTGTTTGTTCAAATATGATTAATTCATTGGTGAAAATTACGTTACAGTACTGGCTTAGCTGTATTCTTTAAACAATCTAGTATTAAAATGCCAGAGCTGAGATTATCACAGCAATTTTTTCTCTTTCAAATTACTGATGTCACTAATTCCTGTTAATGTTATATGTCACGTATATAATTTTGTGCTCACACAGGCAGCAGGTGATAGAGAAGCACCAGATGGAAAGATTAAAGCTTTTGCTGTCATGATTAAGTGCTGGGTTGTGCTCTACCTTTGGTGGATCATAAATACCTTTATTTTCCTTGCTGTCTATGAGGACCACTAAAGCAGTGCTATGCACTTTGTTAATTTTAAATTGTGGTTACAAAGTCTACAGTCAAAAACTCCAGAATTAGAATTCAGAATTAAAAAATACTTGGCTTTTATCTTGAGTGAAAGCTTAAAATCTTCACTGAGCATTAGAAAACTTGCTCATCTGGACATCAGTGGAAATTACACTTCATTTTTGTCAGAATAAAGATCTAACCTGTAAGATGCGGGCAGAAATATTAGGTTGCTTTATATCAGCATCGATCTTTGCATTCATCTGGAGAAATCCTGAGTCCACTGAAACCATAATTTGTTTATACTAACCTGATGCCCGTCCATATTCCCTCCTGAAACATGCCCTGAATGTGAATTCAATATATGCAATGTGGAGGTTATGGTATAGAGAAAATATGACAGAATTCAAGATGCTAGTAGGAAAAGACTGAAATTTTAAAAAGCTTTCTTGCTTTAGGATGCTGCATCAGTCTCAAATGCATTATGCTTGATGATAGACCAATTGATTTACAGGGGATTAAAGCTCTACTCATTGTTCATCTTTGAATTTGAAAGATATACTAGTGGATAAAGGAAGATACATTGCCAAGTAGGCTAAATTTTTTAAGTGTATTATCAAGCACTTTACATTAAACAGTAAACAGTCTACTTGTGCACTGGCAGTTAAAAAGAAACAAATAAAAATACACCAAAACTGAAAAGCAACCAAATAAAACAAAGCAGATCACTTGAAAAAACCAACAAGGAATATGCATTACTTGGGGAACTGTATTTTGAGGAACTTACTAGGATAGGGATGTCAAAACCTTAACTGAGCAGATGACAAAACCTCAAGCCCTATAAAACCGTTTTGACACACTGCACAACAGCTCTGTGAGCACTTCAAGTCAGCATATGTCAGTGCTGAGCTAACAGAAGCGGTCTCACTGTCATCCCCCCTCGCTACTCTTTGATTTCGTTTCAGCTACTCTGCCTCCCCCCACTCCTTTGCTGGTGAAGCAGGTGCACGGCCGGCAACCTGCACCAGGGAATTCCTCTGCTCACGCCAAAGTTCTGCTGTTTTGTAGTGAAGAATCTCGCTCATCAGGCCAGAGAGAGATGAGAAGTTCATGCTCAGGAAAGGTAAAACGCTACATTACTGTAGCTTACTTATCAAAGTGTTTACTTGTAGAGAGCGCCTCAGCCTTGCCACCTACTCCCAGGTACCTTTCGTAATTGATCCTGTCGGTGATTTAAATTAGCGCTTGCTATGGACGTTCCTGTGATCTTTCTTGGTCCTAAGAAGTTTCTCTTCATAAACTGATTTAATATAGAAGGCAGCTAGTAGCAGTCCCTTGGTTTATTCATAATTTGAGCCATTAGAGCTTTTGCTTTGAATATAAATACTAGCCATGAAGGCCAGGACCTTTACTGTGTAATGAGCTAGGCTAAGAACAAGGTCAACTGTGTAGGGGTTGCAATACAATCTGAAACGTGGTGTCTCTAGAAAAAAAAAAACACTTTTGCTTCTGTTATTTTAATCACACTTCAGCCCAAACAGATTAATTTCTCTTTTAGGTTCAAGCCAATTTTGTGTGTGTGTATTTGAGGTCAGTGTATTTATTACCCTTTGTTGTTGATTAAAGAAACAGAAAAGGAATTTAATATTAAAATGTGAGAGACCTACAGGTTCCAAATTTAACTGCAGCAGAACCTGAGATAAATATATACATTTACACATTTGTAAATCAAAAGCTGGTAAACAGAATGAATGTTTCTGAGCTGCCCGGCTGCTTCAAGCAAGATTATTTGTACTGCGTGTGTTTAAATTAACCACAAAAGAAGCTTAATTCTGGTAGTATCCCTGAGTGATGACTTCCCTTTTTTTTACTGCAATTATAGAATGAGGTATTCAGTTTAGTCGTTTGTTCATTAGTAGAGTATAATAGATAAATGAAAGACACAAATTAATGTCTTCAGTGTTATGTAAATAATGAAAAGTCTATTTCCCTACTGTAGTTATATTTTTGATGAGTAGACTAAGATAGTTTACATTACAGGAATATTACATTGTGTTGCCTGCCTAAAACGATTAATCTAATTTTGGTGGAAGAAGGCATTGTGTTTATTTCAATGAGATCACAAAACACGATATGGAGAGCCATTTTTGTTTCACCTCAGTAGTATGATAGGTCTTTGCAGTGACAAACGTAGTGCAGAAAGCAAAGCTAGGCATTCTGCCAGATTTGCAAGCACTGCACAAAAGGTTTGTTGTCCTGTTCCATCAGTTTTCACTCTAGGCAAAATTATTTTTGCCAAACACTGTATGTTATAGTTGAGTAGGAAAAAAAAAAAAAAAAAAAAGAGGTTAAAGAGCAGAGTTTAATGTGACTTGTTTTCTTTGTTGTAGAACCGCAGCAAGTCTGTGAAGCATAGCGGTCTCACTGAAATGAGTACACAATTAAGCAGACTAGCAGAGAGAGTACACTGGGTCCGTATTGCCCATTTCCCATTGAGAAGTCCTAAAAGGGGATCACAAAATGAGAAAAGGTTAAGGCACGTGTTTTCTTTATGGAACTCTTCTCACATCTTGATCTTATGTTTTACTGCACCTATGACAGTAGGATATGGTACAACCCATCTAAAAAGAGATCCTGAATTTTTGCTAGGTCTCACAGTTTTTAATGTTGTTTCTTATACCTGATAAGACAGAGACAGGTCCCCTGAGCTCCATGAAAAGAAGTCTCCATGGTTCACACGCCTGCAGAGGTGAACCTGGTTTTCTTCCTATTCTTGGTATCTTACAAGCAGAGATGATTACCATTTTGGGCCCTGGTATTATACAACTGTCTTTTTTTTCTGCCATTAACCACTCAGAGCATAAAATTATTTATAAATAATATTTCATTCCAGGAGCACTTCAGAATTTCCTGAGCAGTAACACAATAGACAAATATTTGGAAAAGTAAGCTCTGCTATCTATTAAACTTCCTGAGTTCTGCTTAATGTCCACAGATGCTGTGCTTCATGCAAGTCATTTTCTATAGTACGTAACACCGATTTGTGAAGCTGGACACCAGTAATAGGAGCTGATATCCAGTTCATATCTTGGTTGGTTTAGGCTTTGTTGCTAATGCAGCAGACTATATAATTTATTGATTTCTTCCAGTGAGCCACTTTCTCTTTGATTGAGTTTCTGACCACTTTCTGGAATGCTGTGCTCTTTGAATTCTTTCTGTAATTGTTGTGTTTCCATGAGTTTCCGTGTAGTATGTGCTGGTCATTCGATTCTTACCTCCACATGAATGAAAAAATGTTTTTATTAACACATGGAGATGACAATACCATGTGGGATTAGTGTCTTGTATCTACTTCAATTGAAAAGATCCCTCATAGTGTGTGACTGGCTCTGTGTGTGTGTGTGTGTGTGTGTGTGCTGAAGATTGGCTATGAAAAACTCATGTCTGAGGTTTAATTGTCAAAGGTAGAGTGAGCACAGATACCAATACCCCTGTGTATGTATTACTGGAAGAATAAAATCGTTTCTGTTATCAATGTTTTTTTGCAGAACTCATAAGGATTTAAACAGGCTAGTATATGATCCAGGGAGCTGGCTAGGCTTTTGTTTTCTTCTTTTTTTAATTGCAAAAAATAAGGGAACAACCTGCCTCCAAATAGCTGAGAATATTTATGTGAAGGTGACATTTCCATTTGGACCCCCTTCCTGCTTCACCCCCAGGCTCTATGGAGCACCTGGCTATTTGGGAATTTTATGGATGCCTCGCCTTGTTGACTTTTTTTCTTCTTGAAAAAACTGGAGAAAGTTCTGTTTCTCTGGAAAAAGTTCATGTATGTTGGCCATGTCCCATCTTTTTCTTGCCAACTCAGCATGAGATATGATATTTGTAATGTAATAGGGTACCTGTTGAGTTCAATCTGGCCTCATGCATTTGTATGAAGCTCATTTATCTGAAATGCTCATTTCAAGAAACTTTTTGCTTGAAACAAATAGAAATTATATTGTCCAAATCTTGTTTTACAGATGAATGTTAAGGGTATTTTTCATCCAAATTTTCACTTTAATAGTATTAGCCTACTAATTGCTCTAATTTTTCAGTACTTGGTGTTAGCCTTTGCAAGTTGCTGGCCCCTGCTAAATTATATGTTTTTAATCAAATAAACTGACCAATGCATCCTTTCCATGGATTTTCTGTTTTTTCCTGCACAGAGACCGCCAAAAGCAGAAAAAAGGTCTGAGGTAGCTGTGTAATGCCTGACTAAACAAACCGCTTTACATAACAGATTTCTAATTTTCTATTCACGTTATTTTTTTACAGGATAGTGAAAGCAGGAAAACATTTATTTGATTCAAGTTAATGTTAATTTAGGTTGGATTTGCTATTAATTTTTTGTCTGTCCCTGTGTACAGGCAGACAAACCAAGTAGCAATACCAAAACAAAGAAGAGGTTGATTGTAACAAGGCATCTGAAAAGTTTTGAAGTCAATGGATTCCTCTTTTAGCTTGAACACTGAATGTAATGAGGAACAGAGGGAGAGGGAGAGGAGAAACGAGTAGACAGTGCTGACTCACTCTGCAGGCAGCAAAGGGTAGATGTCCAAGCCAGCTTTCAACTATTGAGAATTTAGAACTGTGGCCACAACAACCTCAATGCCAGCTCATTCTCCTCTCTGGGGCAGACACACTCACTTTCCCACTTTAACATGGGAGGTGGGTCAGGGAAGAACTGTATGGTGAGCTGTTTCCAAACTGGATTACTTCGTTGACATTCATTGGGTTTCCTTTGGTACAAATGTTACTCAGGGCTGCCGTTTTAAAAGAGTCTCCTCAGAGCCACACATTCTTTCCCAAGGTAGAAATTCTGTTGAAGTAAACCAGGTAAAGTCCAAATAAATGCTTTAGGGTTATCAAACAGCGCATATGATCAACGGCTCCGCAACAGCCTGTTCTTTAGTCAGTCTGTGTGCCATGATCACAGGGGTATGAGAAAGCTGCACTTCAACAGCTGAGTAATATTTAGAAAATGAATTTCTTTCTGGTTCTCATTGAGTAAACGTTTGTAAAACTGAAGCAAACCCTGATTTACTTTTCCATATTTACCAAGTCCTTGCTAAGGATAAGCTTAGGATAAGCATCACTATTCACCACAATTTAACAACTCTGAACATGTTAGTAGGAAATACGTCTGGACCCTGAAACAAATGACTGCATTTCTTCTTGTCTGGTAGCAAAATATGTACTTTGAGAACTATCAAAGTGCTGTTCCTCTGGAGTCAGTGACAGAAGTAGATCCAGAGGACATTTGCCAAGAAAATGCACATCCTTCCTGGTTTGTAAATTTTGAGCACCTTAAGTACTTGGCAAAATGCTTTTGAGCTAGAGCAGGCAACGTTCCAGCTGCAAAATAAGAATTTTAAAGAGGTTTGATTAATTTGCCATTCAGACTTGTACTATATAATTATATTTTCTCTTGGCTGTTTGATTAAAGAAGTAAACCACTTCAGCATTAGAGGCATTAATATCCAACATGCTGATCCTGGTGGGAATTTAATACTTACTTCCATACAGACAGTGATACAATCATTAAGTAGATGGGAAACAGCATCTTTGTCTTTGGGTGTCACACTGTAACTGATGACAGCAAAAGCAAAGCTGTTTTGCTGTGGCCATCTCAGTGGGTAAAAGAGGCTGAGTCATCTCTGCAGACAGTCAGATAGTAGAGGTCTCCCTCCATAAGACCTCTCTCATTCTGAAAGATTTGTGCCACAGTTTTTCACAGCAGACAGAAAAAAATTAAGTGAAAATAATTAACTCAAGACAAATAAGGAGATTGTAGCCAATGCAGAGGCCTGTGACACCGATAAATTATGAATGGACTAATCAGGACATAGTTAATATTAGCTATACTATAACTATTAAACTATTAAACTATTAAATGCTATAATTAACAGTAGTATGTATTTATAACACTGTGGTGGCATAGCCAGACACAATTTCACTTAGACATGTGAGGCAAAAAAACCTAGGTCTAGTTGCACATAAAAAGCATCCGGACAGCTAAAGCTGCCAGACAGATAACAAGATAAACACAAGGGACATCCTTCCAAATACACAAGGATGACTGGCAGAGAACAAGGTAAAGAGTATGGGAGTAAAGGAGGACCCCCTTCCTCTTTTGATAGGGCACTAGCGTAAACACCTCAAGCACAAGAGGAGAACTGGAGGAACCAAAGGAAGACAAGCTCACTTCAGCACTTCAGTTCTGACTTGTTGACTAACTCTCAAGCCTGATTAGCAGGACCTCTGCAACCAAGAACCACCAAAGACTGTAGCTATCGGTACTAACTAGATGGCATCTGCTCCAGTGTATTATATACTCACAGCTAATTTAGAATGTGAGTGTCAAAAGACAAGAGTTTTGCATGCATATTGGTGCTGATTAATATTAAAATCTGACTATTAACAAGTGTGTTACTAGCAAACAAATTGAGTAAAGGTTTCTTTTTACAGTCTAAAACTGTACTGATTTGCCAGTTACATCATGATGTTTCTCTAGCTGATACAGATATCTATGTGCATATACATATATCATATACATACACATATATATAGTACATACATACACATAAGTTCAGTAGTAATAAGGTGTTGTGCCATTTTTCCACAATAAGATCATCTATGCATAAGATACACGGATGTTTTGTGATATTTGGTATAAACACAGCACCATTTGCAAAGAACTTCCACATTCTTACAAGTTCGGACCTGCAACACCTAATGCTTAAGTCTTGGGGTGGAATTCAAACCGCCATGGTGTTAAGGCTCCTAAACTGGAAAACGTAACTGAACAGTATTAACCATTTTTTCTTAAAGAGCATCCAAAGAAGCCCTGATTGATCACCTCTGCCTATCCTTCATATCACTACCTAATGCAAATTGCAAAAGAAAGCTGCTTCATTACTAGGTTACAGATGCAGGCTCTCATGACCATTATTCTGCCTGATGTCATGAATCTTGAAATGTCTTTCATGCCCTTTCCACAGTCGTAGCACAACGGCTGTTGTGAAGCAACCTGACTGTTCAGAGCTTTCCAGAACCACAGGAAATTGTCTGGAGAAGTGTGAGCTCAAACTTGTTGCAAGTCAGGTGAACGTCCCCTTGGCCATCTGCTATAGTCATGATGGTATTTTCTTCCAGCTTTTTTAAAAGGAGTTGTTGCAATGACATTTAGAGGGGAATCTGCCTGTGCCAGATCTGCTCTGGTTCTAATTGTGGTCCAGGGCCTCACTGGACATCCATCTGTTTTCCCGTGTGGTTGAGACAGGAGAGGAGGTGGCAAACCATCCTAAGTGAGCAGTGTGAAAAATGAGAAGAAAAAAAAATACAGCAAGCTTTCAGGGCAATCAGAAGCACACTTGGGGAGTGGTGGTTTTGGATATAGTATCTAAACCATGGATCATACATGCGTTTCTTAACTCTGTCTAAAATGGAAATGTCAAAGCCAGGTTGGATGAGGCTTTCAGCAACCTGATATAGAGGAAGGCATCTCTGCCCATGGTAGGGGCGTTGGAGCTAGATGATCTTTAAGGTCTGTTCCAGTGCAAGCCATTCTATTATTCCATGATTTTTTAAAATTGCTTTTGCTATAGACAGAGAGAGATGTGTGCACTTACCACAGGATAGGATAGGATAGGATTTACAAACAATTTTATCAATCTTGATCTTGCAGATGGTTGCACATAAGCTTAAGTGTTATTTACCTGAGTAAAACTTCCTGAAAGTAAGACATGAAAAGAATCAGCTTGAAAAGAATGAGATTATTTGTAGAGGTAAATTCACTTTCTCAAGATTTTTTTTAAGAGCATACAAACTAGAAAAGCAACTCATTACTCAAGGGCAGTCATAAAACTAAACCTCTGCCTTACACAGCTCTTAAATGAAACTACATTGACTAACTATTGTTTTCAAAAATATACATAGATTTTACATGCATTTCAGTATAAATATTTAAATCATTTGACGGGTGTCTGCATCTGGTTCAGGCATGCTAGCTTTTCTGTTTCTATTCTGGTACCAATGATTACTACTGAAATGTTTTTAAGCTGTGTTGCATTTCATTTAGATTTAGATTTAGGGCATGAAGTATGTTAGAAGAATTTAAGAGGTCAAAGCAGTTCTTTAAATTGCTATCTACGGTACAGAGAATTTCAAATTGGCATCCAGGTTTCCGCAACGATGACATAATGCCTGATTTATAACATGCGTGAAACACGTGTAATTCTAGCATCACAGTTACAGGCTTGGACATTTAGAAACAGAATTTCAGCTGTGATTCAGCACCTGTATTCTGGTGCCAAACCTTCAGAAGTCAGGGACTTATAGATCATATTTTGTGTTTCAAATGAGGTGTGCATACACCTCTGTATCTTGATTTTTAACTTTCAATTACAAATAAAACTTTCAAACTCATATTTTATAAAGATTAGAAGATGTAGTAAAACCTCTCACAAAAACCACAGCATGTGAAATCACCAAAACAAAGGATTAAAGACCTGATATAGTAAAATGTTTAGCAACCTTAACACTCATGATTTTAATGAGAGGGTTAAGGGTACTCACTGATTCATGATATTGGACTGAAGATTTCAGATAATCATTGTATCCTTTTTTAGATGACCATAAAATTATACCCCGAAATTTGAAATCATCAACTCCTTGGAAAACTTTAATCCTAATCTTACAAACATCTTACAAATGTATCTTTCCTTAGACTCACCATTGGTTTGTATTTCATTTGTATCTTTAAGGTTTGGCTGATACATATAGGTAAGGATAGCAGACTGGGATGCACCATTATAATCAGCAATACTCAATGAAAGCATCAAAACTACTTTAAAGAGACAACATATTAGATATGCAATTTTAAGTTGAAGCACACTCCTCCCTGATGTGCTGAAGTAGGAGTTGTCTTGATAACTTCTAGCAGATTAAAAACAGGAAAGCAGATTTTCAGTGCTGTGATCAGAATCTCTATTGGCAAACTGCAATGAATAATAAAAAGCCAAATTAAAGTTCTTTCTCATTACCAGTAACCATAATTTTGGTCCCAAGCTGGCAGCACAGGGTCTCAAGACTTGTCTGCCTGCCATGGCAGAAGCTGGGTTTAGCCATGGCAGCAATTACTGGTGGCCGTCTGCCTGTCACCTCCCTGCATTAACTTCACTCTGGGGGTGCGTGGGGCAGAGGGATGGGTGAAGAGTAGCCACTGCAGGGTACGTCTAGTCACTGGAGGACAACTAGTCTCTCTGGGTCAGCTGCGCTGGGGAAAGTGTAGCACAAGGATAACTAACAGTGCCTGGGAAGCAGCGAGAAGGAGAGCCACTGTGACAAGATAATATATAAAAATAGCACCTAGTTGACTTTGAAGCTGAGGAGGAAGGGATCCCACTTATAAACATTGTATGTCTCATGGTGAAGAATTTGGAATGATGATTGCTCTCTGTGTCACCCATGGTCTCTGTTTTTGAGGAAGGTGGTCGCTATTGACATTAGTACCCACTATGACATTGCAAGGATAAGCACAATACTCAAGAAAACGAGTAGCTATTTGGAGGTTTTCCTGTGTAACAGTTTTAGGGACATTAGTCTTAATGAGGCTTTGCTATATTAGTTTGGACTAAACATATTAGTAGTGTTGTTAACCAGCCTTATGATAAATAACTGTTTGATATATTTTGATTAGACTATCAAGATTTCAATTAATTTATCAATGAATCCATGCCTTCATATGTATGGCATGTTCCCTTTTGACTGTAACAGGATTTTGAGTATCATGAAAGTACTTCCAGCATTGTTACTGGCTGAGTGAATGTCATGCTCAGGGAAAACAATGTTGAACTTCATCAGATTTTGGTGAACTAACCAACAGAAGCAATTCAGGTAGGACATATTGGATGTTTAAATGTTTGCACTAGGATTCTCTCAGGAAGCTAGTCTGTTGGAGTTGATCATTTCACTGAGAAGAATGATAGGACTCAATAAATGGGCAGAATTGAATAAACAAGAAGATTGAGATCAGCTGGCCTTAGAGTACTATGGTGAAACTATCAGATATACAAGACCTTGCCTCATAATCTCCTCTCCCTGGTGCTCAAAAATTATCATACCATTGTGGGTCTGCAAAATGAAGGAGCACCTAACAATGAGGTTTGCCTAAAGCTAAGGTGTTCAAAATCACCATCTAAAGGCAACGATAGCAGTATTCATAATGACCCTGCTAGAAGGCAAGACAACCATCTGCCAGCCTGAAGTATTACCTCTGAAAAGGAAGCTGCCGCCTTAGTGTGAACCTTCAAGAAAGGTAGCTTGGTCATGCCAAGTTTCCTAATGTTGCATCTCAGTATCAGTGATCATGCAGCCTCATGGAGGCAATATGGCTTACTCCACAACACTGATCTTGTATTGAGGTATAAAGATGTTTTCTTCTGCTGTCGTTAAACCAAGAAGAGTCAGTTTGAACAAATAACTTACATATCAACTCAAAACAGCAGAGGAACTGAAGAGGAAGGATCTGAAATCTTGCTTTACAACCAAAAACTTGGTTATTCAACATCACAGAAAGCTGGTGAAACAAATCGATAGAATTGGAAGGCTGGTAAAATAAAAATAGTTTATTCAGGAAGCATGAACAGGAAAAAAGGAAACCAATATTATACTGTAGATCAAGAATGCTTTGAAGTCACTCTCTGAAGTTGAGAAAGAGGTGAAAGGCAAATTTGTTGCATTTCTCTGGGTGAAGATAAAAGGAGAAAGAACAAAAGAAATGTCCTTATCAAAAAGAAGCTGTAGACGAAATTTTTGATCAGGCAACAACAGCAACCAAAGGATGACAGCAATGCGGGACTAAAAGTACCTAATTATTTATTGGAAAACAGTATGTAGGGCACAGCCCTACAAAATATATGGATGGTGACTTTGGATAGGGGAAGTTAGAGAAGTTCAAATGTGCAGAGAATGATAAAATTCATCCTGGAGTATCTAGTAAGTCATTGAGACCATCTCACAATTATTCTTGAAGTAATGGTGCAGGTATTATATTTCAGGAATTTTACCCTCCCAAAGGAAACAGTATCAATGGAAAAAGCTGTGGATGATGAATTATAGATTTATTGTTTCAATTTCCCTTCCTAAATCATTGAGTAATCAATTTATAAGCAACTGAATGACAACGACAGTAAAGAACATATACTGTTCCTGATTATTGCGATTCCTTTTTTGACAATACAACTGGCCTAAAAGATAAGGATGAAGAAATACTTGTGATATATTTTGACCTTGGTAAGCTTGCTGGCACCAGCACACATGACATCTGCAACATTAGGAAGATCAGGTTAGATACTACGGCCATAAGCCAAATTCCCAACTCAGTAAAACTAAAATATCAATGGTTCACTGGTGAGATGAGAAGATATTTCAGACGGATGCCTTCAGAGGGATCTGGCTTGGGCCAAATTCTAATCAATAGTTTCATTAATGGCTTGAAAGAATGAACGAAGTATATGTTTGTAGCATTTGCAGAAAACACCAGTCTAAGAAGAGTTGCCAGTTCAAGGAACAAGACGAGAATTCAAAATGTGTCTTATATTCGCAAGATCAAAATAAATAAAAAGCAACAAGTACTTTGCTGGAAAGGAGACATCAGACAATCCATCAGAGAGAGAACAGTCTTCTCTGCGGCAGGCAGTGAGTTCTGTGGATTTCTGTGCTTGGGGAGCACTGTGAATGCAAACAGCAAGAACAAGTCCCTGACAATGAAGGGGATGACCCTGGCAATGACTCCAGTGCCAACCCCAACTGCAGTGATGGTGATTCCCTTAGAAAAAACAAGGGCAGGAAGTCTAAATGAAAATCTTTCCTTATTCTTGATTCTGAACTATCAAAAGCTCACCCCTCCAGTACACGACACTATTAAGTTTATTGGTTCCTGCTATATCTTCCTGAATCGTAAAAGCTCACTCTCCTTTTCCAGGGCTGGCTCCAGCAAGAGCGCTGTGCTTAAATTCTAATCGAATTCTTTGTCTGCAAAGGCAAGGCATATTTGCTGTTATTTTTTGAGACCTTGAGGAAGACAGATTACAAGGCAAAATGCTGTTTGGCTGAAACTGGTGCACGCCAAAAAATAACCTTCCACTGTCACAACAGAGCCACATTTGGGCTCTGGCCTCTAACTCTGAGTATAACTGTTGGATGGAAACCAGAAACACATGCATACAACTAGATACGTTTCCAGCTTCCATACTTTTCCCTTAGAAAGGGACTGCTTCTGTTGTTTAACATCACCACACAGGGTCTCTTAGGGCTGAAAACTCAGTGCCTCTTATCTGGAAAGAAACAGTTCCAAGCCTGCAAAATGACTTAAAGAGAACTCCAAACTTAAAAAAGAGAGTAAGGTATAGATCCAACTCACTCTCATGGCTATCCTTCACTTTTTTACTGGACATAAAATAAGCTTCTTCATTAACAAAGTGGTTAGGAGTCTAGCATTCAGCATCTACCAAACCCAGATTCCCATAATAGCAGGAAGAGTGAGCAGAAAGTGCCTTTTGCAGGCACAGTGTAGTTTCTTTTTATGCCTGGCCTTCGCCACTTTCATAACAGAATGGGTAATTAAAATGGCCACATCTTTCTGAAAAGACAATAATGGAGCAAGTGAAGTTGCTTACAATTGCAACAACTTTTACAGGGGACAGAGGTTTTTGTCTTGCAAGGATCTTGGCTGCCAAAGAAAAAAGGTCAATTTGGTTCAGGAATAGAGCTGTGTTAACTGGAGATTTGATTCAGTTCACTCTGTTAATGATAACACACCACCACAGTTTCCAAAGGTTCTGTCCTTCATACCACAAAATTGTCCACAATTTAGAGCCTCTAAATCCCAACTGCAATAGCTGCCCCCTGGACCAGTTAGGAGGAAGATCATCACTAGATCACCGCTGGTTTTATTAATACCTATTAGCTAGTGTGTCCCACTGATTGCTATATGCTGATCTCTGCCTTCAGGTGCCAAAATTAAGTTTAGGGTAAGGGCCTTAAATTATTTTCCCAGTGTCAGCCATTTCCTTTTTCTTTCTTTCCTCCTCATTTCATGTCATCGCCGTTCTCACTGGATTATTAGAGGTTTGTGAAGCTATTCCTGCTAATTCTCCACAGAATTAAACTTGATACTCTACACCGTTGGAAATTGTTCATTACTCTTTCTGTCTGTGAAGACAGTTTTTCTGGAGGCTATTTCTTCTGCTAGGAAGTAGGAGATTCACATGGTAGTAATCAATCCCTCTTATATTGTTTCCTTTATGAATAAGATCTCTGTCACAATTTATCCCAGGTTCTACCTAAGGTGAAATAACTGACTTGGTACTAATCCAATTGGATGGAATCCAGACATGAATTATTTTATTATTTTTTTTTTCCTAGTTTTACATTTCTGATCTTAAGTCATTGTTTTTTCTGCATAGGCTCAATCTTCAGTCTCATTGCAATGAATTTCTAACTTATTCTTTGTGTCTGATACTGAAAAGGCTTGTACCAAAACTGTACTTGTGTGAAGTGAGAAAGCAACGTAGATGATGGGGGTTTTTTTTAGAACAGAAATAAGACACTGAGTTTTTTCTCATGCTGTTTGGACTGAGTGATTAGATTACAATTTATGTCCAATAGCATATTCCATTAATTTAGCAGATAAGGTCAATAGGGCAGAACACCTCCTTTAGAGGAGGTACATGTGCCTGCCATGCAGGAAAGTTTTTAATTAAGAAGCACAAGCAAAATTCTTGACATTTGCCTGAAATGCAGAAGAAGGAAGAAGAGGCTGTAAGAAAAGAATCTCATAAAATCCGACCATCTAAAGACAGATTAGCCATCTGACGTAGGCAACAACTGAGCAATAAGCTACAGCCTGTTGACTGCACAGATCTCCTGGATTTTTTTTATATAAACCTCTGCTTTGTCAAACAGTCTGTTGTCAGCAAAGGGTTTATGCCTGATTTCAGGCATTAAATAGCAGGAATTACCTCCTACTGCAAAGGAGCTGACTGTTCTAAAAACCTCAGTGGCTGTTTGGATCAATAGTTAGAGATCTCTGCACAAAGAGAAACTAGATCAGGGACTATGTTAAAATACCTTATGCCCAAGTGGATCTTCCTTCATTGATCAAAGCATATTCCACCAGAGCCAATATTATTGCAGGTGCCTTGCTGAGTGATATCTCCATTAACACCTTTCCCAAAGAATGCTCCTTAAAATAAAAAATGAAAAAAGAAAAAGAAAAAAAAAATCACCCACACTGTGAATCCGTACATGGACAAGCATTCAAAGGAGAAAAGAAACTGGAAATTTTCAAGATATTTTATCCACAAACACATTAATTATTTATCCTTCTTCACATCTTCTAGGCACTTGGGACTCTGTTGAGAAGAAAATGGGGAATGTGCAGGCTGCATTGCCCCATATATCCCAGTGATAGATTAGCATGAGGAGAAAACATGGGGAAAAAATTGCACCTGGACTTCTAGAAAGTATTAACAGAATTGTTGTTACAGTGTGGAATAACTGGTTTGCTCTACTTGCCAATACTGAAACCTTGCCAAAATACTGTGTCTCATAAGGTTGGTAAGAATGTAAAGACTAACAGCAGAGGGAATGAAGAAGAGCCTACCAAGCAATGTAAGCTGTCTGGTACATTGACCTGTAAGGACTGAGTCAAAAGATCTAGGTCCAGAAAAAAAGACACTAAAAGAGGACACAAGTTTCCCTAGAAAACAAGCTTACCGAAAATGATCAGTCAGTTGTTCTCTATGTTTGTTAGTTGGTTGGTTGGTCTAGAGAGGGCACTGGTAAAATATAATTATCATAGGTGATGAGTTATTAACATAAGTTGTCTGCCTGCAAAGCTAATTATAAACAGGAAAAAAGTTTTCTTGGAGAGTTCATAAAAACTTTTTCACTGCAGATTTTTGTAAAAAGGAGGTAGACAAACAGCTTTCAGGATATGGGTTCAGGTATATTTATTTTCCTTCATATAGGACAGACTAAATAGACCTCCTGAGGCCCCTTTGAGACAAGTGTGTTTAAAATTCTTCTAGATTTCTTCTTTTTTCTCGGCCCGTCTGAAAACCCTATGTTGTGCTACACTCCAATAGCCATGAAATGACTTGTTTTAAAATTAATTCTTGGGTATCTTTAGTACTGCAGGAGCATTCAGATTGTAACATTGATAATCTAGATTTAGAGATGCTTTAAGAGTGTTTACAAGGCCAAAAAATATCCTCAAATAAAGTAGTTCATAACAGTTTCTTGCAGTAATTCCCTGATTTTACTGTCCCCAAATCAACAAGAGTATAGATTCTGTCTTTCCGCCTTTTAATATGAGGAAGCTAGATTCTTTTCATTTCCTTTTTTTTAAGATTTCCTTTGTTCATTTTCAATAGGCTCAGCATGTTATTTCCTCTGAATAGATAGATTATTTTTTTTTTCTACACAAGGTATCACACTATATCAGACATCTATTTGAAACAAATAACCTTTGAAGTTAATTTTTGTTTTTGTATATCTTTCTAATCTTTCTTTGTAAATGGAGAGTGAATAGCAAGGACAATAATTTCTATCCTTTGTTATTATTCTCACGGTCTCCTAAAACAACATATCTATCCAAACATTTAATTGTTTGGATTAAAATATTTCTCTATACAGGATCTGAACTGATGATGATTTCTAGCAGCCAGAAGCTATGTTTAAACCTCAAAAATGCTAAATAATTTTAACTACTGATACATAGATCATTCCTTGTCATTTTCTGGTGATTGTTTAGTTACATAGAACTACTTAATTTGGATACGCTTTGGATACGATTGCCCTTTCTTGCTGGAATAAGCAGAGTGAGAGTCTGGAAAAGAAGAAAAGCTGAGCCAGACTTGGAAGATGTCACCAGTAAGCGTCTTGCAAGCCCTCCTGTCCTGGGCTACAGAGCTTGCCTAACCACCTCACTTGCTTTCAAAATGAGAATAAGCTTCAGACTGAATAAAAACAGATCAGTGAAGTCATGCATGAATCACAGAAGATCTACACAAGGGGAGGGCTCTTCACAACAAACCCTGTATATTCATTCATCTTTTTAACAGGACTTCCTCTCAACGTGCTCTTACCCAGACAGTGAAATCTTCTCCTGACCTCAATACTTACATGCGTCTTCACACGCAGTCTTTCAGTCTTTTGTCCTCACAGAAGGGTATCTGCAAGATAAAGCTAAAGAGAACAGTGATAATGATTTAGGATAACCATCTTTCCTGGAGGAAACAAGGGATAATAAAAAAAATAAAGCGCAATCGGTTGGATTCATTTTCAGCATTTCTGAAAGCAATACTATTTTCTTTTAGTAGAGCATTTATTTTTCTCCTAAATGTATGTCTCTCTTTTCCTCAGACAAACACTTCAGTTTTTGTGAGCTCAGTCTTACAACAGTTGTTATATAAAGACTCAGCACTGCACAAATCTCTTTGACCAAAGAAACCATTCTTGCCTGCCTTGTATTTAAAATAGGAACTGATATAAAATTTTGTGCAATAAATACAGGCAAAAGAACTCAGATATGATTAGGGAAAAAATTAGACCATGCAAGATTTCTAAAATGGTATGGTCATGCCATCAAATCTGTAAATACATACTCTTCTGCACGCAGGCAGTTTTTGTACATTTCTGCTGTTGTTGTTGAACTGCAAACTTTAAACTGGATTTGTGTTTTCCTAAAAGAAACTCACCTGGTCTGATGATTTGGATGTTTCAGTCTTAATATTGATACTAGTAATGAAATCCTTTGCTGTTGATGAATTTTCTTTTTCTACACTGTTTCAACCTGCTTTTAAAAAATTAGTTACAAAGTCTGCCCTACCTAATGTATTGCATCATCAACTTCAACATGCAAACATGCCTTAAATAGGATTTTTAAACTAGAATGTGAAAAAACATTGGCACTGTGAAAGAAACAGCCATATTTTCATTTGCTAACAACACCTTTTCCTCATGACCTGTACGATATGCAGCATTTAGAAAACACAGTTGGGTTTGTTGGTTTGGGGTTACTATAAAAAACTTACTTCAAGAGGTTGGAAACTATTTCAAAGGCCTTTACATCTCAGGGTATTGAGATAACACTGTTAGGGGATATGCTTCAAGACGCCATTACGATCAGGCAGACAAAGGCAGTATCTCCAGAATTTCTGAAAATATATTTAGACTTAGGTGGAAGAAAAGAAATAACAGAAAAGCTTGCTCAACTTCCAACACTTTCTAGTAATCATTAAATAAACCTCTAAATGATGACTTCTCTGAAATTTATTTACCTATTTTGCACAAAAAGATAATTGGAAACAAACAGTTATTTTCACTTTTCAGTCGTTCATTACAGACACCTCTGACAGTTAACTTTGAATTATTAGCAGATAAAGACAGTGTTAAGCTTCAAATAACTTTATTACGGCATACATTGTTAACTATTCTGAAAGGAGTATAATTTCTGTCCATAAAGCAATCACATGGGAATTAGTTCATCCCTTTTTCCAACAGTGTAATAATGAGCAACTGCTATAAATGTAACAATATTTCCATGGATTGTGGCAACAGTTGCCACAGAGACAAAACTTGCCATTTTCATTTAAGTCTTCCTTCTTCTCAAAAAGAAGAGAAGTGAATATATTGTCCTACCAAGATGTTGCAGTTTAGCTTTAGGTAAATCCTCAGTGATAATTTAATTTAGTATTTTATGAATAGTCCTTTGATTTATCTTGATTGCCTTGATCAAGTTTTGTTGCTTCTGGCACTCAGTTTTAGCTGGCACTCCTAGCAATAGAGAGGGGGAAAGGCCCCAGAGTCATTAGAAGCTCTTCTGCAGCTGGCTTCATGATACACTTTGCTGGCATTCTGAGAATTAACCACAAGCATTGTAAAAACCTCTTCTGGATAAACGACAGTCTTACTGTGGCAATTACCTCTAAAAATTCATAAAAGCATCTGAGTTCACCCTTACAGGATCTGTTACTCTCTCTGCTCACTGTCACTTGTGTTTTGGGATAAGGCAGCCTAGACTCGATGCCCTGTAAAACCAATATTTACTCAAACATGGAG
Source organism: Larus michahellis (assembly GCF_964199755.1). Classification (NCBI taxonomy): domain Eukaryota; kingdom Metazoa; phylum Chordata; class Aves; order Charadriiformes; family Laridae; genus Larus; species Larus michahellis. The sequence goes on from NC_133897.1 coordinate 90,309,705, forward strand.
TAAACCAATATTTACTCCACCCTGTAGGAAACGAACAATGCCTAAATAGCAAAGCATAGAATATATACAGAGATATTTTTGTAGAACAGACCTATTCTGGAAATATATTTTCACTTCAGTGGTGACACAAGGCCTTTGTGCAGAGCTGTATAAAATATGAGGTGTCTGGATATGTGTTCTGAGTTACAATGAGGTGTCTTATCTTCAGTGTGCTTATAGCCACTTCCAGATACTTAAGAAAATGAGGCTGTCTTTAATAATACGCAGAGCAGCTAATTTTTTTTGTTCCACTCAGTGAACTCTTGCGTTTATTAATTGTTAGGATTCAGTATATGTTAAATGCAAGTCAAGAAGAAGTCTTAACTTTTAGCCATCAATTCCTAAATGCTGAAGTCAGGCTGCAGTTAGAGGCCTAATCATAATCATTATGGAGCAGCATAGCTTTGAACTTCTCAAGATTTACTGTGACAGGGACAGTTTTATTTTGTAATGAACTCCTACAAAAAGGAACGTAATAAAAATGAGAGGCAGTACTTGATAGTGTGAAGTGTTCTTTGCTCTTTTTAATATAACAGGGTTTTAAACCTTAACATTTTATATACATGCATGTGAAGACAATATTGGGTTTTGTGGGTAGAGCTTATGATGAGTTTCAAATCAGAAGATTTTTCTGTTGGCCTAGGACAAAACTGAAGGCTCAACTCCATTCTGAGCATGCCCCTTAAAGATCTGAAAATCACAGCTGCTGAAAATATTTGTATTTGAGTATAGCTTAGCTACTAGCTCATGTTTTACATAATACATGCAAGTTAGACTTTATTTTCAATTTCTGCCTCTCTGACTTATTTTCCTAGGAATGTATTTGATTTCATAGTAAAGATCAGTTTTCTCACCACTACAGATGCAGTACATCAAGGTAATGACAGGTACAAGCATAAGTCATCACATTCTCTCAGCACATAATACATCCATCAGAATGTGATTTTTATCTGTACGATTCTTCGTTTCTTCTCTAAAAAGCACAGAACAGAGTCATAAACTCTACTTTCAGCAAGTGATGATGGAGAAGTCAAAATGTGGGAGAAGCAAGTTTTACCATTAAATAGTCTTGTTGTTTTCTTTTTATATTTAAATAATTAAATCTAATTAAATCCTTTGATCATTTTTTTTTTCAAATTGGCTCCAGCTTAACTGTAGGTATACTTAATTATGTTTTGCTGATTTTCTGTCTGCTTTTATTTCCCCATTTCTTGTAAAATTTTCTTTTTTTTCTCCTTGCTTTATTTTCCACACTCTATAGTATATATTTCATCTTCTCTTGTTACGTTTTATTCGCCAGGAAATTTGAAAATATCAGGCTGCGGTTAAAAAGACTTGTATAAACAGGTGACCTAATGCTGTAGTTAAATGGAGCAACTTCAACCGACTTCATCTGGAGTGAAATCACTCATTCTAACACTTTGAAAATCTTCACTGTCTCATTTTTTTCTGCAGATGAGAGCATGTTCTTCTGTTTTCCCAGCTGCTGTAAATGCAATAATGCTTTCCATCAAATGTCATTTTTAAAAGAGTGTACATCTACATTTTACCTGTATAAATACATTAGTTTTTTATTGCCCCATACTAAAAGCTTAGTGTCCATAGATTTGGTACTAATCTCTGAATTTTTCTCTTTGAATTAAAAGGTTATTACACTAACTTTTGACTTCTTTAGCTGTCTGTGGTGAAAACAACAAAACGCGTGCAATTGTTATGTCAATATATATGATGAGTATCTGATGATCAAATTTGATATTTGCTTACACCTTATTCACGTATTTTCTTAGGATTCTGCACGTTCATGGGTGCCACAGCCCCTTGTGCTTCCATTTTTCATAAAGATACATTTTTTCATAAGATAAAGCAACCAAAAGGAAGAAAGTCCTCTGCTTTTTAGATATTTGGATGGTTGAAGTCAACCTTTAGTTATACCCCATGTGGAAAATGAGCTTCAGATCCACATCTGAGAAAAAAGGGACAAAAACATACTGTGATGGACTGACGCTGGCTGGTTGCCAGGTGCCCTCCTCAGCTAGGCAGGGGGAGAGAAAATGTAATGAAAGGCTTGTGGGTCAAGATAAGGACAGGGAGATCACTCAGCAATTACTGTCACGGGGAAAACAGACTTGACTTGGGGAAATTAGTTTAATTTATTACCAATCAAATCAGAGAAGGGTAATGAGAAATAAAAACAAATCTTAAAGCACCTTCCCCCCACCTCTCTCTTCTTCGCAGGCTCAACTTCACTCACGAGTTCTCTGCCTCCTCCCCCTGAGCAGCGCAGGGGGAAGGTGAATGGGGGTTGTGGTCAGTTCATCACACCTTGTCTCTGCTGCTCCTTCCTCCTCAGGGGGAGGACTCCTCACATTCTTCCTCTGCTCCAGCATGGGGTCCCTCCCATGGGAGGTAGTTCTCCATGAACTTCTCCAACGTGAGTCTTTCCCATGGGCTGCAGTCCTTCAGGAACAGACTGCTCCCGTGTGGGTCCCCCACGGGGTCACAAGTCCTGCCAGCAAACCTGCTCCAGCATGGGCTCCTGTCTCCTCCACGGCTCCACAGGTCCTGCCAGGAGCTTGTTCCAGCATGGGCTTCCCATGGGGTCACAGCCTCCTTCGGGCACATCCACCTGCTCTGGCGTGGGGTCCTCCATGGGCTGAAGGTGGATATCTGCCCCATTAACCTCCATGAGCTGCAGGGGACAGCCTGCTTCACCATGGTCTTCACCACAGGCTGCAGCAGAATCTTTACTCTGACACCTGGAGTACCCCCTCCCCCTCCTTCTTCACTGACCTTGGTGTCTGCAGAGCTGTTTTTCTCCCATATTCTCACTCCTCTCTTTGGCTGCAGTTGCCTAGGTGGGTTTTTTCCCCCCTTCTTAAATATGTTATCACAGAAGCGCTATAACCATGGCTGATGGGCTCAGCCTTGGTCAGTGGTGCATCCATCTTGGAGCCGGCTGGCACTGGCTCTATCAGACATGGTGGAAGCTTCTAGCAGCTTCTCACAGAATCCACCCCTGTAGCCCCCGCTATACCAGAACCCTGCCTTGCAAACCCAATACACATACATGCTCTCAGATATAGAATACTTTTACAATACATGTAAATGCATGCACATAAAAATGCACTCTAAAACCAGATGTTTTAACAGTGCCTGTTTCTTCTGCTAACAGTTAAAATTCCCTAGGTAATAGAGCTCCAATGGCTGGTTAGCCTGTGTGGCCACTAATTTGAGATTTACATACTCAATTAGAACTGAAGGAACCAGGCCAGGTGAGGGAGTGTGAACTGTCTCCATTGCACTTCTGGCACATCCATTTCATAAAGCATCAGCCATAGGAAAGTTGCCACAGAGCGATGCTTTGCTCTTGAAAAGGAGGATGTGATATATTTGGAAAGAGAAATGCACTATCCTGAATGGCATTAGCATTGGTTTGTAATTCTGGTCTGTGCGAGCCTTTGAAAACAGAAAACATTGGGAACTGGTAAGGCAAATTTTGCACTTATCTTCGCATGACTCAGTGTGTTATGCAGTTTAGGGGCAAATGTCTGTCCCAGCAAATGCAAGATAGGTATATGGAAAAATCTGATTTGGGGGGGCACTTGAAACCTGTTTTGTAAAGACAGGAAAGATATAATGCAGTACAGAATAGTGGTACTCAGATTTAAAAGCCTTAGACCCAAAAAGTTTGTGAGCCAGTGTACAAGCTGTATCTCCCTGTTATTGCAGCACCTGGGATTTCCTGCACCCATTAAGTGTTTTGCAACGCCAAGTGAAGAGAAAATCAAGTATTGAGTACACTTTTCTTTCCTTTCCTGCTTGAGTAACTATGAATTCTATATGACTGAGAGCTACCAAAGGTTCTTGATAGCCAAGTGTCACTGCAAACTAAGAGACCTGTAGGAATATTGAAACAAAAATTATTTTTTAATTGTGCTGTCTGAAGATTTTTGTAAGATGCAATAAAACACAAGAATCAAATGCTTCCAGGAATAAAGTAAGCAGCCTGTTATGATTATTGCAGATGGAAGCTTTTCGTTACTGCAGGAGTAGAGAGCTAATGAGCTAAATCGACAGTGAGTACCTCCAGCCTCCTTCTCTGCAAGGTCTCAGCTATGCTTACACACCAAGAGAAGCAGGGCCAGGTCCTACAGGTGTTGACTGGTGAGGTCTTTTGTGGTGTTGTCACATAGCCTCAGGCTTCTGAGCCAGTTGCTTCTGCAGGCTGCATTGCAGCACGCCAGTGTGCGACGTGAGCAGTGGCAAAGCACCACAGCGGCAGACAGTGGGCTCTGCCTGTCCTTTAGCACCCAAGCCTGCGTTGCCCGTAGCCTGGCAGCCACGACAAGCCCAAGAGACCCAAGCAAATGGATCTGTTGGGCAATAGGCCCAGCAGCCAGCCATAAGGCTAGTGCTCTGTTATTTGGGCAGGGGCCAGGGTAGGGTAGCAGAGAGAGATCTGCTGTGTGCCTTCAATTTTAATTCAGAAAAATCACTGGCACAGGTGTACTTGTCAAAGCATTGTCCTTCACAGTGTCCCTTTAAAAGAGATAGATTACTCTACCTATGAAACACTACATCATAATAAGAATCCCATAATTTAGTGACCAGGATGAGAAAGAGCATATTATTAACCATTTAAAAATACCAGATGGGAAGTTTACCTTTCTCATTCCTGTCTCAGAGTCTACCTCAAACTCTCTCACTCTTTTCATCAAATGCACATATTAAAATCTCTCCTTAAAATATCTGAGACTGAGAACATTTTACACAAAAAGAATTAACAGAGTTAGGTAGAATGATTTTCACAGAATCACAGAGTCACAGAATGGTAGGGTTGGAAGGGACCTTCAGAGACAATCTAGTTCAATCCCCCTGCCAAAGCAGGGTCACCTAGAGCAGGATGGACAGGAACGCATCCAGGCAGGTTTTGAATGTCTCCACAGAAGGAGACTGTGCAACCTCTCTGGGCAACCTGTTCCCGTGCTCTGCCACCCTCAAAGTAAAGAAGTTTTTCCTCATGGTCAGATGACATTTCCTGTGTTCCGGTTTGTGCCTGTTGCCCCTTTTCCTGTTGCTGGGCACTACTGAAAAGAGTCCGGTCCATCATCCGGACACCCACCCTTTAGATATTGATAGGCATTGATAAGATCCCCTCTAAGTCTTCTCTTCTCCAGGCTGAACAGACCCAGGTCTCTCAGCCTTTCCTCATAAGAGAGAGGCTCCAGTCCCTTGATCATCTTCGTAGCCTCTGCTGGACTCTCCAGTAGTTCCTTGTCTTTCTTGAACTGGGGAGCCCAGAACTGGGCACATTTTAATAAATGATTTATGTGAAAGCTGGGTGTCATGAAAGTCTGGGACTTTCAGTATTTATTCTACAAGAATAAAGGTTATTCTTCCTGAGATTTACCAGTGTGGTGGATTTGGCCCAGCTCAGGGCCACACATCCACCCAGCTGCTCATTCACTCACGGTGGGATAGGGAGAGAAAACAGGAAGAACTGGAAAAAGAAAGCTCATGGGTCAAGCTAAAGACTGGAAGATTGCTTACCAGTTACCATTGTAGGCAAAACAGACTCAACTCAGGGAAAATTAATTTATCACTGAATACAGTATATATTTCATTACTAATTTGAGTATTGGGAAACAAAAAACCAAACACTTAAACCTTTCCTTCCCCCTTTCCCAGGCTTGGTTTCACTCCTTCACTCTTGATTCTTCTCCCACTTTTGTTACCACTGCAGTTTACCCTCAGCCCCTTCAGCAAGGACATGGGCAGAGGAAAGGCAGGGACAGGGGATTAGGGTCAGCACATGGTGGTTTCTCTCCTTAAACTGACCAGCTGTGACAGTTTCCAAGTCTTTACGCAATGGTCTCTGTAAGTAAAAGTAAAATCTGTGTGACATCTGTCTGTGTGTATATTTATGCACTTACATATATTTTAAAGTGTTATCATTTTGAATTACTTTAAATGAGAACTACTTGTTTTGTCTTCCAGAAGCTGAATGGATAAGGTTAATTTGGTTTGTTCGATACAAGTATATGTTGCAGTATTGTATAACAACTGTTCTCCAGGATCCCTAAAGGAAAAAAACCACTGCGCTTAGTTCATAAAAATCAAGGTATTTTTATGAAACACATTCATTTCCTATCAAGAGAGAATCTGGTCAAAATGTTTATTTTACAAGGCTATCCAAGTAAGAGACTTAAATAAAATGATCTGACCCTAATGTTGTCTATATACCCACCATATACATCAGCTTCTTAATACAGGACCTGGCATCCCTGTGAGACAAGTTAGATGCAGTTAGCTTATCTTTCTTTCAGCTATCCTGTTTAAATTCCCTAATAACTAAACTCAACAATTAAATAAGACATGTATTTAATTGGCACAACAAAAAGCTTAGGATAAGCTGGCACAAATTCTGTACTTATGCCAAAGCAAAGGAGACTCAGGGGTTATGTGCAAATCCTGTTCTGCATCCTGCCTACACATGAAATTCAAACTTCTCTTGGTCTGACTTTTCTATCTAGAGAAGTGCTCTGTATATTAGTGGACAAAGAAATCATTGCTTTGGAACTGACACCTCCTTTACCTCAGAAATGCAAATATTTTACAAGAGCTTCTAACTGTTCACAACAATCAGCACCTCTTGTTGACTTCCTGGAAGCTGATCGTTGGTTGGAGGAGTATTTTTAGTATTTCATATTTTTAATATTTTTTCTTAGTATCTTTGCTTGCCAGTGTTATTTTTCTTTTTAGCACTCTTTCCTGCTCCCTTTTTTATTTTCCTGCATCAGTCCCCTTTTCCTATCTTGTGCTTTCTCTTCATGGCCTGGCATCCTGATACTGAGCACTGCATTATCCAAGGGCATCCCTTCCTTCTCAAACTGCACCACAAAAGATTACTGTAGAAGGGTACATAGCTAGTGGTTTTATCAACAAGTAGATCAGTTATGTATGGGGCCTAGAATACTTACATGGATCACATGCGGAGCCTGAATGAAAAAAAAACCACAATGGAACACAAAGGAACAAGATCAAGTCACTCAAATTCCAGCCTCTTATCTTCAGCATCACTCTATGTAGTAACACTTCTCTTCCACATCTTTTACACACCTACAACGCCCTTCTAAATTTATAATTTTCTACTGAGTTTCTCTCAAAATTCTTCTTAGCCCTGTCATTTACTTCTTGTGTCCTGTCCTATCTTATTTCCTCTTCTACACAAATCTTTTCTTATTGGTCCCAAATTCATATTTCTTTGAGTCAAGCAGTTTCCTCACCACATCAGACACTAAAATAACCTTTGCTACCCACAAGTGGCATGTACTACCGAAAATGTGAAGCTTTAATTGTAGCGTATCTTATTTTTCAATGTTCCACTAGGAGCAATACTGCTGGCTGGATAGCATGGACTGAGTTCTTTTTAAGGCTTTGTCAACAAAAGACTATTTTAAACACCTTTTTAATTATATTAAAACGAGACAAGACAATAAGTAATTCCCCTCTTCTACCCCACCGCGCCCCCAGTGCAGCATAAGTCATTTTCTTTGTGAATGGACCTGTGTGTCTTTTTTCCCATTTTCTATTTAGGCATATAATCACATTCTGGAATGATTACTAGGCTCAGGACAGGGTGGGCTATTTTGGTACTTTTTGAAAAACCTTTTGGATTTCTAAAGTACAGGACTATTCTTTCCACAACATTCCATATTTTTTTCCTGAAACCCCTACCACCATCAAACTTCTAATTTCAGATGAATGTTATAATTGGTTGCTAGACAACATGTAGGAATCATTTCTGAATGTATGTAGGTGGCTTTTTAGGAGGCCCTTCAGGAGGCAAAAGATCACTAGCACAGTCATTCAGTTAGAATGAGGAAAATAGTCATAGAATTATTTGTCTGGTGTTTTGTTAGAACATCTTCAGTTGATAGAGTTATATTCAGTTTGGACCTAGCCTAGGTGAACTGACCCGTAGGACCAGTTAGTATGACAAAAATTAACACAGTGTAACATATATAATTAAAGATTTACTATAACAGGAAAGGAAATTTTTAGAAAGATATATACTACAAGCCCCTAGTGCCCACAGGGACTGCACACTTGAAATGTAATCATATTGAAAAATATTGAAAATTTAAAGAGTATCAAGAAAAAAATAATAACATGATTACTGAAGAGTACTATAGAGTACTAATACTGCAAAGTATTGCTATTGTTATGATTAAAGAACTTCAAGTAATGCAATTAAGAAAAATTTTACATGCTCTGGGCAATTGATTAGAGGAAAAAATGGAACTGCCCAGAGAAAACATTTCACTGAAGTTTGGATGACAGAACTAGAATGTGGGTTGAGGACATATTAGAAGTTAACACTCCATTATTCAACCAGCAGACAGACAGTGTTGAGATCTGATTTGTCATGCCATCGAGCCTCAAGATTAAGGACAGGCATTGTTGGTACTATAATATAGTCTATAACTTAGCAAAACTAATCACAACAGCAAAACATAGAAGGTAACATAGCAATTCATGTTTACTGGATGGAGTGTCTTCTAATCTTCTGTTGCTTAGATTCTCTGTCTGCACAGTTGGTCCTGATTGGCCACAGATACCTTACCTGGCTGCAGGATCTTTCTCATGGCAGAAATATCTGCTTGCTTTTGTAATTAGTTAAATACTTTCTAACTTTAAAGCTGTGACCAAAGTGCACAAATTCAAAGCCTGCCTGCCTTGTGAAAAAAGAACTTTCTGTCTCATTCCTTCAAACCAGGCTCCACACGCTGAAACACAGTCTTTGGGGCACAGGTGCGGAGCAGGGGTGCCCTGAGACTCATAGCTCGGTATCCCCATGGAGTTTGTCAGCCAGAAAGGCTGATGACTGCATTTGCCTCCCTTATCAGAGGACAGAAAGGCCCAGAGTATTATAACGCAATATCATAGAAATAAGGTAGTAAGATTTCTGATCCTGAGCTGAAGTTATATTTTGCTGTATAGCTGGGGTCAGCCTTAGGCAGAGAAAAGGAGGAATTGCATGTTTTATTTTTCTCTTGCAGTATGCTGTGATCATCTCAACAAGTGTGATGTCAGACTGGTATTTGCACTCTTCCTTTGTGAGAATAGTAGTAAGTTGAATTAATGATCAGCAAGTCCTCACCAAGAAAAGCCCTGTTTACTCAGGACAGCAGCATTACAGTGAAAATGAAAATGAAAGGGAGATGTAAGTGCCTGTCTTGCTTAGGAGTGGCCTATTCATATCCCAAAGGGAATATAAATCTACATGTCTTCCCTGTGATTGTTCACTAAGCTCCTGCCCAGCTTTTGGCCTAACACACAGCTCCCGCTAAGGTCTGATGTATGCTGGGAGCAGTACTGTTGGGTCAATGCAAGAACAACAGATAGACAGGACAGGATGGACAGCGAGGGATGAAGGTCATTATGCAGCTGTTATCACCTGCAGCTTGCTGTCTCCAGCAGCCATGCCCTCTTGCATCCTTGCATATTAATTGCCCAGAGTTTCTTCATTATCCACTAATTTATGGAAATGATATAGGTCAAATTTACAAGCTGGGAGGTATAAACACATCAGCTTACCCAAAGAGATTTTGAAGCGGATCCAACAGCAGCTGGACTGCTGAGGGTTTCATGCTTCCCTGTGTCGTATGGGGGACACCTGCACTCTGGGGGAGAAGAATAAGCACTCCCACCCTTTGCAAGGTAACCACTTTGCTCATTGGCGCATGAGTTATAAGTTAGAGAACTTGTGGGTCATGAGTACTGGTCATGAGTGAGTGAATTCACATTACGGTAGCCTGTACAAAGAGGATTGAGCCCATGAGTGGTGGTTTAACACCAGCTGGCAACTAAGCACCACACAGCTGCTTGCTCACGCACCCCCAGCAGGATGAGGGGGGGGAGAATTAGAAGGGTAAAAGTGAGAAAACTCATAAATTGAGATAAAGACAGTTTAACAGGTAAAGCAAAAGCTGCGTGTGCAAACAAAGCAAAACAAGGAATTCATTCACTGCTTCCCATTGGCAGGCAGGTGTTCAGCCATCTCCAGAAAGGCAGGGCTCCATCACGTTACTTAGGAAGACAAATGCCATCATTCTGAACGTCCACCCCCCCCTTTATATGCTGAGCATGACATCATATGGTACAGAAAATCACATTGGTCAGCTGGGGTGAGCTGTCCCGGCTGTGTCCCCTTCCAACTTCTTGTGCACCCCCAGACTCTTCATTGGTGGGGTGGTGTGAGGAGCAGAAAAGGCCTTAACCCTGTGTAAGCACTGCTCAGCATTATTAACACTGTTTTCATCTCAAATACAAAACACAGCCCCATACTAACTACTATGAAGAAAATTAACTCTATCCCAGCCAAAACCAGCACACCTTGTTTGATGTGTTTGTTTGTTTTACTTCATAAAGTAAAGTTTAATTTGCAGAGTATGTTGTCCTGTAAATTCAAGAGATTTAAATGGATCATGACACTGCTCCTAGTGCTTGTTATACCTTCTACAGGCCCAGGCTAGTCATTTGCAAACAGTATCTATTTTTTCAGGACAGGACTGCCAATTCTGTAAGTTTTAAGTTCTATTTTCTTTTCTGCCTCTCTGACTAGGTTTAACTACTTCAAATATTCCTCCTGAAGAAGAGATTTGGACAGGGACACTTTAAATGAGTTTTCACTTGCATGGTTTCACCCTAAGGATGTGGTCTTAATGGCTCCTAACATTTTCCAGACTCTTGAGGAGCACCATTTAGCTCACCAGCTTTCTTTTGGGCTTGCTGTTGACTGAATTCCTGGCTCCTTGTATATCATTTGTAGCACTAGCACAGTGCTACAAGCCTTTGCTTGTGTAGCCTTTTGCTACACTATGATCCTATAGCATCTGTCACATTGGGTATTGATCACTCAAATCCATGAATATTGAAAAACAAGAATTTATTAAGGTTTCCTATAAGCTGTACCAATTCAATTATTCTGCATTTAAATAATTCACAATTAAATAGCGCTTCTGTATTACAGTACGCCATCTACACCCTCCTACAAATTTCGTTTTGCTAGGTTTTGATATTGTTAAATTTCTGAATTCCTCAATTTATAAGTTAAATCACCCCTTGCAATGTAACAGAAAAACAGCATTTCTTGCAACAGTCATTTTTGAAGCAGCAGTTGGTTTCTGTTCTGTGTACAGAGATTGGAGTTTTACTTAGGCAATGAATGCAAACCTCAGCTAAAAGTAGAAAATGTTGCTGTCAAATGCTTATTCAATGCTATTTCAGTACTGTGATAATAAATTAAAATTGATAATAGCACATATTGCATCCTACTGAGGATACCTAAGAGATCTAAAAATGACTATGAATTCAGCTGCAAGAATCCTGTAAGGTATTACACACTGTAACAGAAGACAAATCCACCATGTGATATGGCAAATTGGAATCAGATCCAAATAATATGATTATTTTATGGCTGAGGAATATGTTTTCTTTCACCGCATAAAGTAGAAGCAATAGCTAATTTTCACTTGATTGCTCTTTTATAATTTAAGGTAAGTGTAAAAACTGGGTTTTGGTCTTGTACCACTGCTATGAACAGTGTTATCACAAACAGGATCACATACTTATTCAGACCGTGAAAGGTGATCAGACTACTAATTTCTTCTATCAAACCATAGAACTCTATGAGTCCATCTCCATTTAACTAGGTAATATTCATTGTTTTTCAGACCATTACCTATAAAGGAATAAAGAAAAGGTTTTTCAGATAGTGAGGTAGCAAAACCTTGTCAAGCCCCCAGACTTTATTGGATTGGTTGACAGAAACGTAATGTGCTGTGGAAGTTGAAGGAAATATGCTAGAAAGGTGTGCTTCTCAGGCAATCTGTTTACTTCAGTATAGGAAATACTGGATGCAATTTCATTTTGGAGATTATCCTTATTGGGAGATGGATGTAAATATGTATTTTTTTAATTATATTTTGTTTTGTTTTGTAGGTTTCTTCTTATGTAGATTAAGGAGCAAAATACCACAACCCATTGAAGTTCTGACTAGGCCACGTGAGAGTTGAAAATCAGCAGTAGTAGCTGGTATGGTTATGACTTTTCCTTTTGAGTTTATGACAAAAAAATGCCTACTTCTTATCTTTAAGCAAAATTTTATTATCATTTTAGACCATCTGAAATTTGGTTTCGAGACTACCTTTTAGCAGTCTGGTTCTGTCCAGTGATTACTCCCAAACATGAGGTGAATATGTTATAACTTTCTTTCTTTAAAAATGAGGTAGAAGCTACAGTCTTCATTATCAACGATTTCTTTTTCCCATTCAAGGCAAAAGAACATAAAGAATATCTACTTTATCTGAGGAAGATAAGCAGTTGATAGAAGTTTCTGAATGTACTGTAACTATGCAAAATGTGGTAAAAATGGTGAGTCATTTCTTCCAGAAAGGAGAGCTACAACTGCTAAGCAAATACCCATGAAGACTTAACTCTCAGTAGACCCTACAGAAAATATCACATAGAGGACTTTTTATACTTTTTTATCAGAAGGAAAAGTTTGTCCTGTATTTACAAAACTCAAAACAAATCAAAAAAATGAATCACTTGTTCAGCTCTGTTGTCCTAAGAAGTGAATCTTTTTTAATATATATTCACTTTTTTCGGTGAAAGTCAGGAAGTTTAAACAACCCTTGTCATCATTGCTAGTTAGAAGGACATAGAGTACATTCCCATTGCAGATGAGTTTCAGAAAAATTTAGTTGCCAAATGCTAGAGGCTCTTCTAAGCATGAGGAAACTAAGCTTTGCAAGAGTCCTACAACTTGATAACAATTCAAGGATCACCGTAAGAGCTGAGAGCAAGGTTCAGTTTGTTAACATAACAGCTGAGGATAGCATATTTTTCTATGGCTGCTGTAGACTGGCATATTTCCTTGCTTTCCTTAGCAGCAGAAATTTCAGGAATTTAATGAAAGCAAATACATAAAAATAAAAAGCAGAGGGAAAGGAAATGAAATAAAAATACTAACCCCAAAAACCTTGATTTCAGCCATGCTATAACCCAGTTTCTTATCAGGAAAAGGATTATCTTATCTTTTCTGTAAGTGGTGTTATCACCTACACTTATGATAGCGTCCTCAGATATCAAATATTTATGGAACTCTAGCTGAAAAAAGACTAGCAGATACCCTTGTGAATGCATTTTTCTTAGTTGAGCAATTAATGACCTGCTGTCCGATTATTTTTTTTAGATAATGGGAGTGATCTCATGTATTATTTTTGTTTTTCCCTTTACACACAGAATCTCAAAGGACAGTCCCCGTAGCTAGTCTTACTAAGCCTGCAGTGTTTTCTTAGCTATTCACAGATGTGGGTTCTAGGCCAGACAGTGTGAGCTGTTACATCCATACTGCTTGTAAGGTTCAAGTTTTGAGTTCAGACCAATCCTCAGCCTCTGCAAATTTTTCCTTGCTTAGCAACTGACACTTCTCAAGCTGGTGAAAAACCCAAGAAGAAAGCACTGATAGAATTTACCTAAAATAAATTCAAGCTCAGTCCTAAGGCCACATAATGCCATACTGAATTAATTAAAGTATTGAGTAACAGACTGGAAAGAGTCTGTTGAAGTGTCTCCGAAATGGCTAGCATCAGATATACTTAAAGACACTGAGGGAATTTGGTTTATTTAACATGGATGAGGCTGAGGGGAGACTTCATTGCCCTCTACAACTACCTGAAAGGAGGTTGGAGAGAGGTGGGTGTTGGCCTCTTCTCCCAGGTGGATAATGACAGGACCAGAGGAAATGGTCTGAAGTTGTGGCAGGGGAGGTTTAGATAAGATATTAGGAAGAATTACTTTCCTGAAAGAGTGGTCAGGCACTGGAACAGCCTGCCCAGGGAGGTGGTTGAGTCACCATCCCTAGAGGTATTTAAGAAACGTCTAGATGTGGCACTTCAGGGCAGGCTCTACTGGCAGAGATTGTAGGGGGTTTTTTTGGTGTGTGTATGGTTGGACTCAATGATCTCAAAGGTCCTTTCCAACCATGAAGATTCTATGATTCTATGATTTTAAGACTTGGGGGCATCTAACTGCAGCTATCCATTGCATTAAGGAGGGGTTATGCAAAAGAGGGACGCAAAATAATCTCAGACCTGCGCAATGAAAGGATGAGAGCAAATATTCACAGGCAGCAACAAAGAAAACCCAGTTGGACACAAGGAAAAATTTCTTAACAAGCGAATGTAGTGGTCAAGCATTGGAATAGGTGGGACAGAGACCCACCTAAAGCTCCGCCCTTAGATATTTTCAAAACTAGATTGAACAAGGTCCTGAGCAAACTAATCTAACGTAGAAGCTAGTTCTGCGTTGCAAACTTGAGTGATCCCTTCCAAATTATATTTTTTCTATGATTTCTGTGAAGTTGCCCTGAACAACAATGTGGCCAATTCTGGACTTACCAGTACAAGAAAGGTAAGGAGCTACTGCATAGAGAAAAGTGAAGGGCCACAAAGATGATGAGGGGACTGGAGCATCTCTCCTATAAGGAAAGGCCGACAGAGCTGGGACTGTTCAGCCCGGAGAAGAGAATGCTCAGGGGGGATCTCATAAATCTATATAAATACCTGAAGTGAATATGCAAATTAGATGTAGCCAAGCACTTTTCAGTGGTGCCCACTGACAGGACGAGAGGCAATGGGCACAAACTGAAATAACGGAAGTTGCCTCTGAACGTCAGATAACACTTTTTCACTGTAAGGGTGACCAAGCACTGGCACAAGTTGCCCAGAGGTTGTGGCATCTCCATCCTTGGAGATATTCAAAATCTGCCTGGACATGGTCCTGGGCAACCAGGTCTAGGTGGCCCTGCTTGAGTAAGGGAGTTGGACCAGATGACCTCCTGAGGTCCCTTCCAACCTCAATCGTTCCATGATACTGCAATATATACCATGTTAAATAATTGTCCTGGTACTGTGTTAACAATACATATTAATCCTGTGAGTTTCTCTCTTTTTTCATGGTTACAGCCATAAGTGAACTGAGTGTCAATAGTATCCAATATTCAGTGACTGGTTTTGTCCAATTTATAAAATATGAAAGTTTTATTACATAGTTATTGTTAATTACTTGAAAATTAGTTGTGTAAACTTCTGCAGAAACAGGGGTATTGACTATTCATGAGTTTCGTAGGCTTTAATAGAATTACTTTTTTAAAGCAACATTCATTTTAGTCATAGTAAAGCATTATTCAAGATAATTGTGGAAATGTCTTGCTAGGTCCCTGAAAGTACTATATAACCATACTTTAAAAATAAATTGAAAAGCCCCTCCTTCCCTCTCTCCATCACAGCAACCTTTTCTCCTGTACCTACTGAAAACCCAAGAAAAAAAAATAATAAATTTGAGCTTCAAACTGAGATTCAAATTAAATGCACTTGGCAATCAAAATTTATTCCCAGTTTGAACTCTAATACACAGAATTCTTTCAAGATTAGGTAATAATTTAAAGAAATAAAACCTAATGATATCTGCTGGTCCCTGTGTCGGTATCAGCAATGCAATTAAATAATTGAACTGTTCTACCTTATGCTGGAAGCAATGTTTTCCCTGGAGTAATTAATGTTCAAATGGAAGCAAAACCAAATGCAAACCAAGCAACTGTATGTGACATGATTAAGATAGTCTTTGGTTTTATTTTTCTAATAGTGTTAGCTATATAAAGCAAAAGCTCAAGAGAACATCTAGGTCTGCTAGTTAACAAGACTCTCAACTACAGTAGCTGTCTAGCATATATGCTGTGTGAAGAACTCTAAACTTTTCATAAGTTCTCTCTCTTTGATGGGTTTTTTTTTTCCTTCCTTTAATAGTTCTGGATGAGATAAACCAGAAAAATAAACAGAGCTTTTCTGAGGAATCCATAGGTAATTCACCAAGGTACACAAGCTAACAAATGAATTTAACAAACAGGTTGGCTGATAAGGATTCTTTTTTTTTTTTTTAAGCTGATTAGATTTTTTTTTTACATAGGCTAAGTTTAGAATCATATTCATTTATGTCTCCCTTAATTATTTCCCTTAATTATTTCTTCGAAGCATTTTTACTACAAATTAAATTGAAGGATAAAGTACATTTATTACTATAGTGACATGCCACAGCCCAGGTCGATGTACAGGTTTCAGTTTTGTCCACATCATAGCCAGCGGCAGTAGAAACAGGGATGAATCTGTGTCGGGTCTTTTTGTGACAAATAGACCATTTTCTTTTTTTTTAAAGAAATAGCAGGAACTAGACAATGACAGTCCAACAGGGCAGG
Organism: Larus michahellis; assembly: GCF_964199755.1. Taxonomy (NCBI): domain Eukaryota; kingdom Metazoa; phylum Chordata; class Aves; order Charadriiformes; family Laridae; genus Larus; species Larus michahellis. The sequence goes on from NC_133897.1 coordinate 90,326,065, forward strand.
GGTAGGTACATCAGTAACATCACTAGCTGAGAACATTAGCATGGATGTCCTGGTTTGGGGTGGAGCAGAGCCAACTTCCTGTTCAGTGAGAGGCCCTTGCTGTTAATTTTTGCTGTGACAACCAGGGTCAGGTTTACCCTATGGAGGGGTCACACCTGTGGGGAGGAGGGGACAGGTCAGGTGATGCAAACTGACCAATAGGGTATTCCATCCCATCTGCCATGCTCAGTATAAAAGCTGAGGGACCAAAGGGCTCAGGCTGGCTCTTCTCCAATGGCTTGGCTGCTTCAATGGCTTTCTTTCTTTGATGACTGACATCTGAGGAGGACCCTGTCAGTAGGTTCCAAGTGTGTTCCTGAATCCAGTTCCCGTTTGTTGCTGAGGCCAGTCTGCAACTTTCCCTGTGCCTGCTGGTGATATCTCCCTGGGAGCTTAATATGGTTTTGTATATATTTGTATCTCTCATTATTTTCTTTTTATTTTATTGTTAATATTCCATTAAAGTAGTGTATTTTTTTCTAAGCTCATAAATCTCTTTATCTTTCTCCTTCCTTGGAGTGAGAGACTGGGGAGAGCATCTGTCGTCTTGTCATTGGCCAACCCAGCTCAAACCGTGACAATGGAATAAGACTATCCTTATTGCTACCACAAAAGAACTTAGGTATCCAAAGTTGTTAATATGTGAGTCCAAAAATAAGATATTTTTTTTCAGAGCCTGTTGAATTGTTGCAGACCATGGGAACAGGAAAGTCCTTCCTGGATGTATACCCGAATTCATAATTCCCAGGTTCATTTGCCAATTCTGAAACCTTTTCTCACAGTAGGTTCCACAGTTTATGAATGTCACTGTATGCGTAGTAAACCACCTCAGGAGGACATGGCTGAACAACTCAGGATCTATACTACCTTTAAGTATAAGTTAATGACGAAGTGCAAAAGGGTAAACATATAGAAGATATATAGTCCCTGAAGCAGAAAGTGCCAGTTATTCCCTTTTCGATGTGTATTAACAATTGGTTTGGTCTCTGACCAAGTAGACCTTGGATTACCTGTACAACGGCACATCTCGCATAAGATTGCTACAAAATATCTCCAGAACCAGACAACCAGAATATGATATACTTACAGCACTCTTGTAGGAAATAAGACATGTAGGCTTGTATTCTGACACTTTAGGGAAGAATTGACTAAATCATCTGCAGCCAGATGCGTGGCATTAGTAACCAGTAGAGAAAACTGGGAGACCTGCTTTGTTCTCTGAAAGAATGGACGTGTGTGGATCTATCCTGACAAGCTCTTGTCTCTGGCTTTCTAAACTGGGGCACATCTAGATCTTGCAGAATCCCACCGCTAGTCACCCATCTATATTTATACCAGTAATCTCCAGAGGGCCAGGACAAAAGCGAAAGAATGGCATGAAATAACTTTTACCACTTAATTCCTAGCACATTGCTTGGCACAATTTTGGCCTGTGCCAGCTAGCATTGTCCATGCCAATGCATAGTTCAAGGGATGATATGGGCCAAGACCACTTTCCGGTTGGCATTTTGCGTGTGGCTTTCCAGAGAGTGCAGCATCTTGGACCTGCCTCTTGACTCCAGAGCCATAGAACTGACCCTGGCCTGCTTCGAGTCCTTCGTGTTGGTTCTAAACCTTAAAGTCTGTAGCTGTCTGTGTTTCCTCCACTCATTAATTCCATACCTAAATTCTTCATGCTGGATATACCTAGAGTTGCCTACCTATTGACAGAAGTGAGTGGTAAGGTTCCAGTTGTGTTATTCCCATGTTAATATTTCAGGTTTCGAAAATTTGAACTACTTTCTGTTATCATCATAGGAAAGGAAAGGGCCGTCGCTGGATACAATCTGGATACAAGGAGACAATCAGGATGTGACCCAAGTACTTTTCTATTTGCAATAACAAAAACTTATGCTTAGACAATCAGGCTTGTTCATGTCTTGCTGCCAGCTCAGCAGTAAGAATGGAATCAAATTAAGTCTTTCCACTCATTTGGTTTTTGTTGTTTAACACTGGCCAATTCCAAACCACAATTCCTTGGGTAGTGCCAGGACTTCTTAACTTCCAAGACAGGAAGAGACTCGTACATGATGTCCAGCATAGCTGTGGGTGTGAGAGTGATCATTCTTGTTTATCTATGTATTTCCATTTTTTAGGAAACTATTTGCCTTCCTGAGAAAATGAGGTGAATTTAGTGTTCTGCTCTATAGTTACTTCTGTTTCTCTTTTATTCATTTGTGGCTGGGACATTAAAGCACTGAATGGATTCTTTGCTTTATTTTTATATGAGAATATAAATACACACTACAAGTTTGTCTCCTGGATTCATAGTTCAATGAAATGCTGAAGTGCTATATTTTTTATGTGACACTCAATTTTGTAAGCTAAGCAGTAGTGTAAAGTGGTCTGAAGGTCTGCTTGATTTGAAAGATAATTGCAAATGCTCCTGAGACTTTAAAGAATTGTGATTTATTATGGGGCAGGTTATATTTGAATTTATTAATAGTATTCTGAAGTAATGCAAATTCTTGTCTGTGAAAGAAGGATTCATAAAGATAGTATTAATGTTTTGTGACATGGTGAAATGACACCTTTCACTTCAGTGTATGTAAATTGCTATAAATATAGCGTGACACCTTTGCTTTGCTGTCAAAGGTTTTCCATCTGTAAGCATGTCCAGTTCTCCCCTGCTGTTCAGTAAGACAAGCAGAATATTTTGGTTTCTGAGAAAAGCAATAGGGAACTAACACCCCAGTTTGCTATTTTAAACACCTTTATTTTGCTCCACTGACACTACTACATATGGAAAACCCAGCAATCAAGGTGGAGAATACAAAATACAAAAACATTAACAGAGGGTATCCAGACTCGTCAACATAAAAGTGGTAAGGCTGGTCTAGAAGTGAGCAGGGTGGAAGCTAATTTAGGAATGGGTTGAGATTAATGAGATATGAAATGACTAAGCAGATAAAGGGCCTAACTGAGCTGAAAATGGCTCGGGAAATGTAGGCTCCATATGGTTCCCACTGTGCTTTTCCTTTCTTCATACCAGTATTCACAAAGAGGCCGTTAAAAAGAGTGCAGGAGGAACTGAATGGCTCAGGGACACCATGGCTTCATTCCAAATTTCAGGGAAGACTTCAGTGCTCTCCAGGTGGATAGATCTCCCCCTCGGCTCCTCCAACATGTTTCTGAGCAAGCATCCCAGGAAAGTACAATAGCATCTGCAAGCGAATCTTTTGTTGTGAAGGCCTGGTTTTAGCCTGTATAAAGATCTTAAGCAGTTTATTCATTTTGGGGAAGCAAATCTCTGACACTCTAATAAGGATAAACATTTGAGGGAAGCATGTTTCAAATGATTGGTACAAAAGATGGAAATCCCTTCACGCACAACAGTGGTTGGTATTAAGACATAACCTTTGTTTATTTTTATCTTTAACCTCTCTCCCCTTTAAATTGTTCAGTAGTTTGAAGCCAAGTAAAGGCCATGAAGTGATGCTACACCAGAACGGGAGCATGTTAGAGACTCCCTGCCACAGTGTTGTACAGGCTGGGGGCTCCCCAGCCAGGGTCACAGTAAGGACCCATCCTACCTCCCCAGCCAGGGAGCAGGGCAGGCTGGGGCGGACACCGTGCGTAGCTCCAGCCTCATGCATCGGGCACCTCAAGAGCACGTGAGAAGTTAGATGGGGCTAGAAACACTCTCCCCAAGGATATGAGCAGGAAGGGGTCATCCCTCAGCTGCACTGCCTCTGAGCTGCAGCAGCCAAAACCACAGGAGGCAGAACAAGCCCAGGGCCCTGACAACATTGTGGAAAAGGCAACGCAACCTGGGTCCAGACCCTCACTGTATCAAAATAATGTCAGCAGATTCCTGTTGCTGCTGATGGTGTTGCCACTCTCCTTAAGAAAAAGTGAAGAATTCCAATCTGCTTTCTGTTTCTAGCAAATTAATTATTTTCTACTTATTTTTCACCCATTTTAATTTCAAAATCTTTTTTTGCAAGTGTGTATTTAACTAGTTCTCTTTGCTACTGTTTACAGTGAACTTTTCAACTAGTGTCTGTAAATTGTATAGGCTAATTAATGTCTTTCATTTCCTTGGAATGCTTTCAAATATTATTCTCTGTAACCCTTAATGCTGGTCTTACTTCTGCTACACTAGTATTTGCCAGACTGAAAATAAAATATTTAGGATGCTTGATATAATATTTTTACAGCTTCTAGAATCTTTAAATCCTGATTTTGTATAAAAGAATAATATTGACATGTAGAAGGTGGAGAAAGACAGCTAGATTTCCAATTGTATTGTAAAAATCCTTTTTATCTCTCAGAGGTATTCTTTCCCACAATGGACTGGGGTTTTTTATGTTGGTTTTTTTTTTTCCTACCAAAATGCGTATCTGTCCCCTGTCAAAGCAGATACAAAATCATTAGAATATGAGGGATTAGGCTCTTCTGCTTCACCATTAATATTACAGGCTAAATTGAAACAATTATAGCAATTATGAAGTCAAATAACAAGGACAGGAATGTAAAGCCTTAAAATAAACTATGAGTTTTGATTATAGTAACAGTGATTTCATTATAAAATTGAGCTGGGACAATGACTGTGGCTTTGGTGACTTGAGGGACAGAGGTTAGTTTTTCTTTAGGTTGGGATGCTTTTGGCGCAAGCCATGCAGTATTATAAATAGGATACTTAACTGGCTTCAAATGAATTTAGCTTTTCAGCATTCAATTAGGGCTTCATTTGTAAATGTAATGGTACCCAAAAGATCTAGCAAACTGTTACTCCAAAATTTCAGACACATCGATAAAGATGCCATCTTTGTTCAGTCCGGATTTGGGCTTTCAGGCTTTTCTAGTCGGAAATGCATTAACCACAACTATAGAAAAAAGAGATGGGGCAATTGTGCTATAGGAAATCCAGCATATTTTGTATTTAGTCTGGAGCTATAACTATACCATAATACGAATACTGTCCCTTATAAAGTAGACATCATTGGATGATAGTCTGTGTTATATAAGTAATTAACTGCTGAAAAGTTTATAGGTATACATGATACTTCCATTTCTATATTCTTTTAACTTTTCTTTGGTTTTGTCGGGAAATTGGACTATAAAATTATTCTCTCTCTGTTTTATGTAAAAAGAAAAAAAGTGTTCTGTTCTTTGAACCCATTACTCTTCTTTTGGCCTGAAACACTTTCCTTGTGGCCAATACAGACTTTTTTTACTGAAATTCCAGGCAAGCTTTTAAACGTAGTTCTTGGCTTCTATTTTAGCTGCTGCTTCTATCATTCAAAAAATTTAAATGGATTTAATCTTATGCTTGTAGCCCTAGGATTTTATTTCCTATTTACTTTTTTTGGACATGGTTTTCCCAGCCTCTTTGCAGGGAAGCTGGCTTATTGCTAAATCTCCACTCCAGCCCTACTTATAGATTGCAAAGAGATAGACTTACAAAGAAAACCCCCACCACAACTGTCTTTGAAGATGGCTTAGCAAGAAGAGGAAGAGAAGGTGTGAGAGAGGATATAAATGTGTAGCTGTATAATTAAGAAGTCATATAGGAGATTAGAAACTGATTAAGAAAGGCAAGGTAGAATACAGAGCAGTACAATTTGGGTAAAACATATTGTCTAGCTATTCCTGTCCTTATTTGTATTCAACATACGAAGACCCAGAGTAAATGCTATCTCCCTGATGAGCTGTTAACACTAGCCAGTATTAAAAATGAATAGACAATAGCTTCCATCTAACACTGGGAGAGAATAAAGTTTCAGTATGACACAGTATGTATGTGTATGTATGAGTATATATATATATTCATTTAGATGCATGTGTAAGTATATATATTGATAAAGTACAATATAATCTATCCTGCTAGTATAGTATATATGTGCTAGTATGTATATATATACACACATACATGCAAAACCCTGTACTAATATAGATGTATAATATTATATGTGTACTTGTAACATGTTTGCACGTATGTAAAGAAATGCACACATTTTTGCCTTTGAAAGTATAGCTAGCAACAGAATTATTTTGAATTGCGAGGTATCAGAATGACTGAGAATGACAACATCACCTGTCTGAAACTCTGTTCTGATTGAAACTTTGTGAACGATCTGCCTCTGGTACACCAGCAGCTTGTTGCTAAAACAGAAGTGACTAAATCTAAGTGTAGACGGGGAGGGAGAAGGGAGCAACCTGCAGCTGTTGGTTTTCCCTGAGTGCCAGACAGTCCTTGCAGTACCAGTTCAGAGATCCCCATTTGCTTTAACTGATTTCTCAGTCTGAAAATTAAGGTTCCTGCTGCTCATTATTCAGAATTTAGGAATTATGGAGATACCCAGGAGACTTCGTAGCCAAAGCTACCTGTTAGTTAAAGCAGGAGTGAAATAATTCTTTTGTATGCTTAATTTTCAAGACTGGTATTTAGAATTACTCATCCTTCTGTAGCCAGCTGAAGTTTCTAGAACAGTTTTTAGTCAAATGATTACTGTCAAACATTTAAAAACTAATTTGTCTTGAATAGGCAACGGACTTCAGATTGGGGAGGTTCTTCAAGTGAAGGAAATCTACTAGCTTCCCTGCCATACCTCCTACGTATGAATTCACATATAAGCACAAATATAGGCATCTCTGAATTGAAAATTTCCCCTCCCCGCAAAAAAAATTATGAAACAGGAGTTAAACCTTTCTTGCAGTCTCTCATTTCTATAGGGAAGTCCTTAACCCATTAAGCTGTTTTTCTCAAGCAAGCCACTACCCTGCCTCCTTGAGCTCCTCACATTGCTTCTCACAGAGACTCAGAAATCAGGCATGCAAGCAAGAAAACTGTGTGGAGGGATACGTAGGGATCTGTGTAGGGCAGACTAAAGGAGTATATGTCCTTGCAAGAAGAAAAAGTGGGATTTCACCCTGCTCCCTGCATTCAGGCAGTGGTACCACAGGGAGATGGTTACAAAAAGTGAAAGTGAGACTTGGAGGTGGGAGGATAGGGTATTGGCTGAATTTTGAGGAGCATAAGGGCGGAATGAAACTCTTAAAATGCTTAATATTGCTATGCACTTGTCGTGAAAAAAAGGTAATGGACAACCCTTCTTCTTGGGAGAAGGTGTTTAGCGACCACATTCGTTGTATTGGCTGGAGGGAGGATTTCACAGAACCATTGAAATATTACATGTTCCCCACTCCCTGCATGTCAAGCTCAAAGACTTAAACACAATCTTAACTCACTTCAAAAATGCTTACAAAATAACAAATGGGTCTTTGCCACTTAATACATATTTTAAAAAACAGTTTTTTCAAATAAATTTCTTTCTTTCATTCAGCTGTGCAGGTCTGTTAGTTGCATACTGGGGGGTTGTATAAGTGCACAGGCAATATTATACAAGTGTGTGGACCTGAAGAACCTATGAATTTAATTTGGATAATACATTTGAGGCTTTCAGAAACATGAACAGAGACTGTCTTCCCTGTTTCTCAGCCACTCTGTAACTTACAGCAGAAGTAAGACACACTTGCTTTAGAGTTTATAAATGAAGTGAGCTTTAACTGTCTGTTAAACCAGAATTGCTGGCACAAAAGCTGTTAAATTTTTGAGGAATAACACTCTGGAGAGGCATTAAAAAGAATCCAGGAATGTCATAGAATAATCAAACATCACGATGGAGCATGCTGCAGATGCTGTTTTTCAGAAGAAAATGCTTTCAACTGAATTTCCATCACTCCTTCCTGACACATACTGTATGCTCTCTTGGGTCTCTGGCTCAACCCCTTTTCTCCAATACAGTTCAGGTTGGGAGGGCTTGAAGCTGATGTGATTATAGGGATGTGGTTAAGTCTGTTGAAGCATATGAAAGTTTACAGAATTTCCATCTTGTTTAAATAAAGCTTAATTTCATGAAAGAAGCAGATGATCAGGATTTACAGGCAAAGTTAGGAAGGCAGAGAAGGAAGAGGAATAAGACTGGATATAGATTTAATTGTAACTGTCAGGCTTTGAAGACCTCACAAGTCATCTACTTGTTCTGTACTTCAAGTGCAAAGAAAGGATTTACAAATTGACTCATTTTAATTTAGGATTTATTGGGATGATTTGTAAATTAATCATAGGAATTACATATAGAAGGTAGGATTTGTAAGCCTAGGGGAGGATTATAAAGTATGATGTAGGATTAGTAAATCTATTGTATGTATATAAATATATTTCCAGACTTCTAAAGCTATTACATATGTAAGCTAAATCATATGTTTAAATTAATGATGTCTAAATCAAAACTGAGTAAAATAACTTTCTTTTTTTTAACCTAGTGGCAACATAACACGAGTTGGTAAAAAGTCTAAAAAAGGAACATTAATGGATAGAATTTATAGAATGAAGTCCATATGGAGTACATTTTACCAGCGTAAACATATGGGAGGAAGAAGAAGAGGAGGTAATATTGAAATAGAGACTTCCCAGAACTGGTTTCAACTTTTAGAAAACTATCCAACTGGAAGAAAGCAGCAGTCTAAAACAACGTGTTCAGTGGTCACACACACGATGCTGAGCGGAAGTAGGGAGAGAGTAACTGAGTAAAGCTAAGGAAGCGTGCATGCATTGTCTTGACTAAGCCGATTAGAATAGACAATTCTGGTGACAGTGCAGTGATTAGAAATAACAGAGAATTTACACTGCTAGCCTGACAACGCAATTGCCACCCACAGTAACTTTGGGATCCGTCCTCTTTTTTCCATTCTCCTTAAGTCTTAGAGCAAGGGAAGACTGGTTTGGTGAGCAACTGGCACTGAGTCATTTAAGCCTAAAGAACCGATTTAATCTTCCAGATGGGCAAAATAACCTGTAATGATAGCATGAGCAATTTAAGATTTTTAGTTGCACAGCTTTCTAGAACAAAAACCTTACATAAAGACAAAAATGAGAGCCTTGTAGTAACCTGCAATCATTCAGTAGAAGGTACCAAAAAGTAGCAGCTACATTCAGACTTAAAATGCAAAAGAAAAACAACTGGCAGCTTTATCAGAACAATCTGAGCAATTTGACTCGCACCATGAAAGTGTTTGAAATCTTCCTTGGCTGGCACTCAGATTGCATTTGCCAACTTGTAGCAAGTTGCTCAGATTTGCTCTGTGTTTGTAAACACCCTACAGACTTTATTTTTATTCCGTTACAAAATCTATTTTTATTCTGTTTCTAAATAAGCACAACATATAAGAGGGGAAGAGAAGTCAAAGCAAAATGAGAAAGAGGCACTCATTATGCAGAAAACTTAATGGTAGAAAAATCATCATTCTCTGTAATTAAATGAAAGGGAATGTTGATCTAGGCTCCTACATGCAACCGAGTTTCCCCAAAGTTTTAGCACTAGACAAATTAGTCAGGTGTTCAGCTTCATCCATATTTCATTGACAATTCCACAAAAACACCTCAGGAAGGAGTAAAAGTTTCCCTTTTTTTTAATTATGACTTTTGCACCAGTTCTAATTTTTCTTAATCACAGTGCAGTTGTCTGCCTGATTAAACAGACTGTGATGTAAAGGATCACTGCACCAGGTCTCTCTAAGTCTTGTGACTAAAGCAGGATAGGTTTTTAATGTTCTTTATTTCTTGCTAAAGCTTACTATTAAAGTACTGTCTTCGGCTCAGGAAGTCCTTGACTCACACATTCAGTCTTCAGCAATTTCTGCTCTGAGGGGAAGTTGTACTATGTGCTTATCTTGGGTTTAGGTTTCTTCCCTTGTCATCTGTTTTTGATGACTGATGGAGACAGACTATTTGGCTAGACAGATGCTGGGTCTGACCTGGGATATCTACTCTTATCTATTTTTTAAGATTCTCACTGTTGGCTGCTTGTTTGCATTAGTGCTTTTCACCACCGTGGCACAATGTGAACAATTATATGAAAAATGAATGGCTAACCAGACTGACAGATTTACCTCTATGTACTGCTATCTGTTGACTCTCTTAGCCCTTAAGGCTGAGAGGTTGTGGGATGAATTCAGCTCCCTATTTGCATCAAGGGAATGTCTTAGTAAATTCCAGTAATGGACTCAACCACTCATTCTGCAAATGCAGTCGATGGTCACAGGGTAAATGGTGGAAAAGCTTCTCCTTTAAATCACTGTCAAGGTTTAAGATTCAAGGAAAGGTAGGACTTGATTTTGAAGTTCCAGAATGAGCTTGCAGAGGAGAAGTTAAGGAAAAGTGTTGTTCCGTGCTAAAAAAGAAATTCTGACTCCAAATAATTGGAACTGAAGACTTAGGATGCCAATTTTGCAATTTAATTTTATATTTATTCCTTCTCTAAAATGCAAAGGTATAAGAAAAATACAAGCAAAGCGAAAACAATGAAGCAACAAAAATTGCTTGAAACTGAAAGCCAAATCAGGACAGCATTTAAGCATAAACAAGGACGAAAGGTTAGAATTGTGATACCTGACAGGTATTTACCTTCCCTCATTTTCCCACAGAGCTCTTTCTGCAGTGCAGTCGTATTTAAGAAGTAGCATGTTATCACCTCCCAGTCATCTGGAATGTTTAATCCTGCTTTATGTTGCCGTTTTGCAAGAAACCGGCCTGTGGCTTAAATATTTTCCTGTAGCTCTAAGTACCTTAAATTATTGCCATCACACGCGTACGTTGCAACTGCAATGTACAGGAAGGCCATCAGTTAACAACTCACATCTGGTAGTAACCTTACTGCCTATTTCACTTATGCTGTCCCATTCTCTTCTTCTTGTGGTTTTCTTATATGCTGCTTCCTCCCCTATAAAACGCAACTGAAGATGATTTCTCGCTTGCATGTGCTTTTCATGAGACTGTAGAATTGTAGAATCATACAATTATTTAGGTTGGAGGGGATCCCCAGAGGGCAGTCTCATCCAACTGACTGCTTAAAGCAAGTCTCATTAGACTGTGTTGCTCAGGGCCACGTCCAGTCAAGTCTTTAACAACTCCAAGGACAGTTTCTACAACCTCCCTGGACAACCTGTTCCTTCATTCTGCTCCACCTTGTGGAAAACAAAAAATAATCCTTGATTTCTATCAGGCCATTTCTCCAACCTGCCCACATCTCTCTGTCCTCCAACATATTGCCCGTTCTGTACAGTTGGTTGTCACCCACAAATTTGCTGAGTGTGCACTCTGTGTCATCATTCAGGTTTTAACAGAGACATTAAAGAGTGTTGGTCCCAGCACTGATACCTGATGATGCCACTAGTTTCTACTGGCCATCAGCTGGACTTCAGCAATGATAACAACTCTTTAAGACTGGCAGTCCAGCCAATTTTCCATCAACCTCACCAGCCAACCCACATCTCACCAATGTGGTGATAAGGACACCAAAGGAGGGAGACCGTGTGAAAGGCTTTGCTAAATAAAGTCAAAGTATACAACATCCACTACCATCCTTTTGTCAGCCACACTAGGCATCTCATCATAAAAAGCCATGAGGTTGTTCAAGTATGATCTGCCTTTTGTAAATCTGTGCTTGCTGCTGCTAGTCACCCTCTTGACCTTCATGTATTTGGAAATGGCTTCTAAGAGGACTTGTTCCATAATCTTCCCAGGGACTGATATGAGGCTGATCAGCCTGCTAACTGGATCCTCCTTCTTGCATATCTTGAAGATGGGTGTGTCACTTGCCTTTTTCCAGTCATTAAGAACTTCTCACAACTGTCATGACCACTAAAAGATGATAGACAGCACCCTTGCAATGACATCAGCCAGCTCTTCCAGCAATGTGGGACACATCTCACCTTGTCCCAAGGACTTATGCATTTCTACCTGGCTTAAGTGATCCCAGACTCTTCCTCTACTGTGGGTTCTGCTTCACTCCTATAGACTCTGCTAGTGGGCTCAGGGACCTGGGATGCCTGAGTAAATATGGTAAATATTTCACTGGTAAATAATACCAGTGAAGCTGAGGCAAAGAAGGCATTTTCCATACCCCTTGTCACTAGGTCCCTTGCCCGACTGAACAATGGACCCACTTCTTAGTCTTCCTTTAAACTACCAATGTACTTACAAAATCCTTTGATGCTGTCCTTCACCTCCCTCACTGTTTTCAACTCCAGATGACCTTTGGCTTTCCTAGCTGCATTCCTACACATGCAGGCAATACCTTTTTATCCTTTTTTAAGCAGACTGTCCCTGCTTCCATCTTCTGTGTATTTTCTTATTGTGTCTGAGGTCAGTCACATGCTTCCTGTTCATCCACACTGACCTTCTGCTCTGCTTGCTCAACTTCCTGTACACATGAATAGACCACTCTTGCACTCTAAGGAGGCTGTCCTTGAAGCGTCCTCTAAAGCCTCCTCTGAGGAGGCTGTCCCAGCCTTCCCGGGCCTTTGATATACAGGTGAATTTCCCAGGGGATCTTGCCAAGCAAGTCCATAAGGAGGTGAACATCAGCTCTTCTCAAGTCTAAGGTTGTAATTCAGCTGTACATGTTGCTTACTTCTCTCAGGATCTTGAACTTCAAATCTCACAGTCACTGCAGCCAAGGCTGTCCTCAACCTTAACATCTTCAGCCAATTAATCCCCATTTAGGAGTAATTGGTTCAGCAAAGCATTTGTTTTAGTTGGTTCACTGATGACCTACATCAAGAAATTGTCTTCTGTACATTACAGATCACTCTTGAAACAGGGTCCTATCCTCACAAGAAGCCAAAGCTCTACCTGCAACACAAGCCATTCAGCAAGGTCTTGATTTGAGGTATGACCCCACTTCTGCTCAAGCCTTTCCTCCTCACTGGCAGGACTGAGAAGACAACACCAGCCTTCACCACCCCTTCACCTCACCTCTAGGGTTCTGTAATCACTCTTGGTATGCTCCATGTTACCAGGTTGCCCTTGCAACATCATTGTTGCACACGTGGAAGAGCAGCAAGAGGAAAGAATCCAAAGGCTGGCCATCCCAAATCTTGTCTCCAGCAAACAGCAAACGTCCTGAGCTATCAGATCATGTTCACATCAGATGGGTCCTTCCATCCCCCACAACAATGAGTCTCCTATAACTGTCATTCACATTTTCCTCTTCATATGGACACTAGGCTGGCTCAGCTGGCTCTGATGCATCTGTTGTTGAGTCTTGTTTGTCCTCACCAGTACTGTTCTGAAGTTGCAGATTTGCAGATGAAGCAGGAATCAGAAATAATACGCTTCCAGCTTTCTCCATCTTGACAGTCTACTTCCACTGCTTGTTTGACTATGGCCTCTGGCTGTCCCTCTGTAATTGCTTTGTGTGGCTCAGGCTCTCATTTCTGCCAATTTTGTATGAAGACACTGTCAATCTCTTCATCTTCACTGATGACACACAGCCTGCTCACCCTTTCCTCCAGCTCTTTCACCAGGTGACTGAGTGCCTGAATCAAACCACACTTCCAACATGAGTGGTCTCCAGCAACAGGCGTTTGCCACAGCCCTACACCTAGATGGTGGTATCCCTCCCATGGAGCTCTGTTGGCAAAGAGGCCTCCAAAGCAACAAAGGCATTTGTACCAAAGAGTGTACCCACAGCATCCTGAAACCACCATTGCACAGTTTTCAAGCAGCCTCGCTCAGTCTTCAGTAGATTTTCTGTGTCCTTCTGCACCTTCTGCTGTGCAATAAGAACTGCATACCTCTGGTGTGCTCAAAAAGCTGGAGCAGTAGCAATTGTTTCCTCCTCTCTGCCGCTCTGTATTCTGGTTTGCCCTTGCTTCTTGGATATAGATGTAGCTTCTGGAGCTGGCAGCAAAGAGGAAATATCATATGTCAAGAGCATGGGTTAGAAGAGAATTTCAACATAGGACATTAAAATTGAAATGGGTGATAAGTGAAGTAATAATTCATTAACACTTAATCATTCCAGCTAAGGTCTTTAACCTTGTACTTAAAAAAATAACCCAAACATATACTGGACTAAGTGCTACAGCTAATTTCACTATTTTAGCAGTTTCTGGTTTTACGTGAGTAGACATTTTTGAAATTCTTTATGAACCTTATTAGAACTGACCAATTTAAAAAGCCATGTCATTGTTATGTTCAACTTTTCATCTGTCCGCATAGCACTGGAAAACAGGCTAAGGAAACCACAATTCCAGGCCTTAATTACTCACAAATGTGTTTGTATTGATTTATTGAACACATTGTTCGTGAGCTCTCATTGCAAGGGTTGCACTGTTTCTGATCTTTTTGTCTTTTTCCTGACACTTGCAAATCAAACATCTACTTGAAAGTCAAGAAAGCATGTTTACATTACTGTTGCAATCTGACAAAGCACACCTGTTATCCTCTCAATTGGATAAATTAAACTACTGATAGACCTTGGAAATAAGTCATGAAGGGGAAATGTCAGTTATTTGAAGTAACGTGGAACATGAAATGTAGGAATGAAAACCTAAAAGTAAACAGCATGAAATACAGTGTATGAACATGTGTCAAACTTACGCAGCTTTGTGTTTGGATTAGTTATTCTATTTTTTAAGTAGGCACTTCAAAGATAGTGGAAGGCTTTTTGTGTGTGTGTCGTGATTTTTACCTCCTGACAATGACAGTTCTTTCATCTGAACTATGGGGAGAAGCAGTCCAATGACAGTTCTTTCATCTGAACTATGGGGAGAAGCAGTCCGGTAGAGCACTAGTAGTAAAATCATTAACAGTAACAAAAGAAGTGAAACTAAGCAGGCAGAGGAAAGAGCAAATGAGGAGGGTGAGCACAATCATACTCGTCTCTTCTTAACAGATGCTTGCCAATCCCTTTCCTAATGACAGTCGTTCCACACCTTTCTCAGACAATTTACCGATATCTAAGCGCACTTAGCTTTAGAGCTTTCTATATGTCTAATATAAACCCTCTTTCCTCCTGCAATTAAAGGTCCATACTATTTTCTACATTTTCTTTACAGTGAAACTTCAGGACAGTTTATTTCCTTCCTCTGTGTGACCACAAATAACATTCAAAAACTGGAAAAGAAAATGGAAAGGAGTTCATGAAAATCAGAATCTCAGTGTTAGGTCCCTTTGTTACCTTTCAAACGGTAACTCAAAGTTTATTCCATGGTAGTTTTTTACTCAAGTAATTTTTGAAAATTCTCATCTGGGAAACATTTTCTTGGTATGTTAATTTTGTTTGCTTTTAATAACTTTAGTAAAAGTATCTCTAAAAATAGGCTGCTGTTTATTATTCATGATTTTGTACTCACTGTTCTTACTGATTCTACCGGGTCTGGCTGGCATGGAGTTAATCTTATTCATAGCAGCCTGAATGGTGCTGTGTTTTGGATTTGTGACTAAAACAGCATTGATAACACAGCAGTGTTTTGGCTATGGCTGAGCAGTGCTTGCACAGCATCAATGCCTTCTCTTTTTCCCACTCTGTCCCACTAGCCAGTAGGCTGGAGGTGCACAAAAAAATTGTGAGGGGACACATCTGGGACAGCTGACCCAAGCTTACCGAAAGGATAGTCCATACCACATGATATCATGCTCAGAAATAATAGCCGGGGGGAAAGAAGGAGGAGCAGGGGCTTTGGAGTTATGGCATTTGTCTTCCCAAGTAACCATGACATGTGATGAAGCCCTGCTTTCCTGGAGATGGCTGAACACCTGCCTGCTGATGGGAAGTAATGAATAAAATCCTTATTTTGCTATGCTTGCCTGTGAGCTTTGCTTCAACTGTTAAAATGTTTTTATCTTGATCCACAAGTTTTCTTTCTTTTGCTCTTCCAGTTCTTTTCCCCATCCCACTGAGCAGGGAGTGAGCCAACAACTGAGTTGGTGCTCAGCTGCTGGCCAGGGTCAACCCACCACTCTGACGGTACATATGAGAAGATGTATTGCCAATCACAAGAATTTCTGTCTAGCTTTTTTAACCCACAGGAAACTTTAAGATCAGGGTCTTAGTAAATTTTAATGGCACTTTATTATTTGCTTTTTTTCCATTATTCTTTTCCCCCCACATGAAATGATATTATGGGTCAATTTAGGAGTAAAAGAAGCTTCATCTGTTATGCTAGGTGCCATCATAGTAGCTAGTGAAAGTAGGCAACAAACATGCACCTGAATAAACCCACACAATTACCAATAAAGACAGACATTCATCTGACACTGTAGTAACACTTCCCCCAAAACAATCACCCCATTGATTCCTCAGCATAGTTATTCTGGCAGAGCCTAGGAGTCTGTCTCCCTGTTGGAGATAGACTCTCCAAGGATATTCACCGGGGCTCCCAGTGCAAAACTTCACTGAGGATATACCTCTGCCTTGCAAAGGCCATTTGGTGGGTAATCCGCATACGGCCCAGCATTTCACCTTCCCAGTTAAGTTTTCACACCATTTTCCTCTTGCACTTTCCTTATATTCATCTACATGGAGTATCAGCTAACATCGTATTGCCTCTCAATTTCCCTCTTGCCATTTTACAAGAAACGCTCACTTTGCGTGTCCTGAATAACCTGGTATCATTAGCAGATTTTCCTACCTCACGCCTTGCTTTTTTCACGGGTATTTGGGATTATACTAACAGCACAGTTCCCTGCAGTACTCAACTGCTGACTGCCCTCCATTCTGAGGGCTGAATATTTAATTTAGTTTTCTGTTTTCTACCCTATAAATAATTGTTGGACATGCTGGTACTTTTTCTCTTACTCCTTTCATGTATTTATTTTCTTTAAAAGTCTTTTATGAAGGATTTTGTCAATGCTGTTTTCTGAAAATCCTTTGAATTAAGACTCAAGGACTATCTGGATTATAGGCACCTAATACGGAATGTCTTACAATTACAATGTCTTACAATTAGTAGTTACATTATGAAATGAGATAGTAGACCAGGATTTAAAAAATACCAATAATTAGGAACATATACTTGGCAGCCTTCTGCTGTACAAACTTGTCCCTCAAGTACTAAGTTTTATAGTTTTACTTAATATCTAAAACTACAGATTCATTACAGATGTTAGTTTTATGCCATGTTGCACCTCCCCTCACATCTCTACATTGTAAAGACTGTAAACTACTTGTCTCTCTCTTTCCCTCAGGAGACTGATACCTTATCAGCTCTCAGAAATGGATTTTTTTGAGAAATTGAAGTGCCCCCCCAAAAAAATCTTTTCCACTTCACAGGTACCAACTACCTTATCTTTCAGAAATAGTCTAATACATAACAAATTCCAATCAGTTATTCCAAACTTGCTTTTGGTTTTGTAGTTTGTTCCTTCTGTTCACTGACCTGAAGAAGGATTTGTTTTTCATGCACCTTCAATAAAAATCTTATTTTCTAATGTATTTTAACAGTAAATATCAATATGCTACCATATTTTCTCTTCGATATACCAGCAGAATAAAAATTTAATAAGATTTTAAAATGGATATAGACTGATTCTCTTTAAAAGCTTAAAATTCTCAATGAAACCAGTATGAGGTTTGGATGGCCAAGAATTATAAAAATGCCTGGAATTTAGTGTCACCAAAGGCATATTCTAGCTTATCTTAGTGTTTGGTGACAGTAGTAATAGTGTTGCTGCTCTGATTTGCCATGAGTTATGACCATGATTCCCAATATTCTAAATTTTTATTCATGTTTTAAAAATGGCAAAATAATAGAAATGGCTTTCTAGACATACCTTATACTGTACTTCTCACACCTTCCACATGATTAAAAGTGAGTGGAATTCTCTTCTATTCCTGTACGCAACTGTAAGGTATGAAGTGGACTCTGAATTCAATATTGTAAGTTCTTGTGAGATTTTAAAGTTTATTTTACATTTATTTGGGTTTCAATTTTTTTAATTTTTTTTCTGGCAGTAAGATTTTTTGTTTAGGAATGTCTCTTTGCTCTACGCAAGTTACTAAACAGGACTTAGAAGCTCATTTGTATTTTAAAACATTCCTAAAAGAGGGATAAATAACTTATTTATTGCCAGAAAAAAATACAAGTTACATACAATTCAATACTTTATCTAGTTTCCCATTAATGTGGTGTTCATCAGAAATCAGCAGGAGGAATCCATCCCTGGAAGCTGCAGTGAAAGTATTGAATCTAATTGCTACATGTAGCACACTGCGTGTCAGCTTCTAGACAGCATACTCAGCTAACTCTTGGGGCAAAAGAAGCATAGCATAAAAAAAGGAATAGCTCAAATCTTCAATGCTTAACTCTTGATATATGCAAGTGTTTTTTCTTAGGAAGAAGTGGGCGTGAACAGCATATGCTTTTATACACACATTTGTTACATTTTTAATTCAGGGACAAAGTGCAATATGGATCAGGCAGCGCTTTGTTTCTAGAGTGTTGAAAACTCACAGCTGAAGCAGATTGTCAAAAAGCTCAGCAACACTTCCAAACAATTAAATACAGTAACTTTTTTCTACTGCTCAGCACCCACTAAGACCATCATGTCTGATTTTTCAAAATAACCTATCACCTGATGTACTAGTCTATTCAGCAACCTGACCGTTCATTTTGACACATAAGTAAGATCTCAACCATTTAAAAAATCTGTCCCTTCATATACATAAGCTCTTTCTCTTGGGGTTCAGAACTAAAGACAGGCTTGACTTTGAATTTTACCATACTCAAACAATCTAAGTTTTTTCAGAATCAAGGGAATTCAGCTCGAGCACTTGAGAGTTGGCATCAGATTTTCATTCCACTTGCAGACAGGACTAATCTTTTCCAGTTTCCCTGTCCTGTGAGCCATCAAGAGACACTAATTTTAGCTGACATTGGATTTCTATTCATTTCTGACACTCTAGGAGGGAGTTAAGACATCAGTGACAGTGAAGAATTACTTGTCTGCATAGCATGTTGCATATTGCAGCATTCACTACATGCAAGAAACTTTGAGCAGTGACAGTGATGGCTTGATACACACAAGACTTCAAAATTATTGATGTCACACACAGAATACCGGGTTTTAACTGTGGCTCATCTTGTTACCCGATTTGTCACATCCTTGCACAGAATTAAGGACAGCGTATTTGTCATATTACCTCATATCTCTATTGGTATTTCCAAAATGATTTCACAAACATAAAACCATCCAAGCAATGCTGATAATTTTTAAATGCCTACCTACCTTGCTAATGTCTGCACTAAATTCACAGCAACACATTTTTCATTTTGTCTTCCATACTTAAACACTGTACATACAACCACAAAATCATCACTATTTCCCCTTTTAAAAATAGACTACAAAAGTATATGATCAGAAAGTCATAAATAGAATTTAATGTTTTCACTCTTCTTTATGACTTGTATGTGTTTTCTTTATATTTCTACTTGAGGGTTTCTGTAGGGTGAAGAGCCTTGAAATATTAATATAGTTATAATTACAAATTTTTAATAATCTAACAGGATGTAAGATAAAAGCCACTTGAAGCTCTTTATAGCCTGAGGGACTATGTTGATTCCTTTCTGCGCTCATTTCTTAGAGTATTAAAAATGCATTATTGGGAGTGCTCTGATAACTGCTTACATGTCTATTTATTCAACTCTACAATTGTTTATGTTAGAATTATGGACTTGGTTTTCTATTCAGACAGTTAGTTAGTTTGCTTGCTTGCTGAGTCTTGAAGCTATTTTAGTTCAAATTATATTAGAGAACCACATACAAAAAATTCTTTGTTCATGGCCTATCCAACAAAATGGAGAGGGTTCAGAGGCATCTATAGCTCCAGGGCCCAGTAAATTAGGGCTTGACTAGAAAAATAAAAGGAATAAAAATTGCCATATGTAAGAGAATGGTTTGGATGCGCTGTCTTCCACTAAGAGCAAGGAAACATTATTCTTTTATAAATTGAAAATGTGTTTATTTTACATGCTTTTTCAAAAACTCACATATTCTTAGATAACAGGATCTTCTCTAAAATAAAGAGATCTGATTATGTTTTTTCTGTGGCCCAAATTATATTTTCCTATGACAAAAAAGAAAGAAGTCAGACTAGAAATCCCTATGAAATTTACGTTGTCCTGGTGACTACCCATTTTTGTACCAGCCATCAAAGATATGGAGGAGAGTGGCTCCAGAGCATCTAAATTTTGCAACACCCTAAGCATCACTGATATATCCTTATTGTTGTACAGTAGTAAATCGGAAAATGCGATGTATTTGCAGGGGCTGTTTCAGAATAGAATGGTTTTCTTCCCTTCTTTCTCTACTTCTGCGCTTCTTCAAAAGGCTGAAAATTAATTTGCAGTGTAGGCTTCTATTGAAGCAATCACTGAAAGATAACTTTGTAAGGCTACAACTGTGCCATGATAATCCTGGTATCATCAAAATGTTGCATTTTGACTCTTATTCTTTTAATGACCATATTCTGGAACTGATATCCTTTTAAATAGTACTCACAGAGTAGAATGCATTTTGTTTGTTTCCTGTAAATATCTTATTAGCTATGCCATTTTCCTTAATATTTTTTTTTAGCTAGCTGATGCATAGAAATAAGTGTAAAGTAATAAAATTGGCTTTATGTACAATTTCAATAGTTTGTTTTACATGGAAAACTACTCTTCTGTTTTAATACAAGCTGCATACAGTGGATTGTTGTTAACTAAGTTGAATAACCCTTAATATTATAGTAAGATAGGATGTGATTTTATTCATGTCTTGTTATTTTTTTATTCATGGCTTATTGCAAACTCTTCTATGTTGCTTCAGAGAGATCTCATTCTAAGTCGAATTTTCCATTTGTTCAGTGTTAACTTGCATGTAGACTGTACACATGCTATCCTTTAGCTTTCTTCCATTTCAATTTCTGCTTTCTTCCATTCATGCTTCCCAGGGATGAGGATCCATTTCTAGTTGTATTTCAGAGCTCTTTACAGAGACATTTTGTTTCGATCACTTTGAAGTTCTTTAAAAGACCAGATCCCTGCATCTGATGTATGTATTTGCAAAAAAAAAAACACAGGAGGAATTGTGTTGAAAAAATTAGTAATATATTGAAAACATATCAGATGCTATTTTTGATTAATCTGTATTATACCCATGCATCTTTAAACCAGTATAAGTTGCTTATTTAAAATTTGATATACCTGTTGAATTCATTAATGTAGTAAGCTAAAAACTTGTTCTTTAATGCTTCACGTGGTTTTACTTTGGACCAGGAGGGAATTGTTCCTATTTTAAGAACCTTTGTCGGAAGCTATCAATCAGAATTATAGATTGCATTTCATTGGGACAATGAGGTATTGGTTTTTTTCTTAAAAAGTTTACTGCCTTTTTTGCTTCCATCTGCACATAAAGAAGGGTATTTATGACACAATATTTTAGAAAATCAGTAGTGACAAAAGAATAGAAACAATGACAGAAAGGGGAAAGAATAGGTTAATAAACATATAGATAAATCGGTCAAACTCATGTTAGATTTCAGGGTTTACTGTAAGGTGTTTAAAAGTCAGTCAAATAAATGTTTTTACTGTTTAACTTTAGGAGTTACAGGAAGATAGGCCTGATCTCGGAGGCAGAAGGGCTGCAAGACCACACCTATATTTCAAGCAGGGAAAATAAAAATGGAAATCTTAGACTACTTAGCTTCACATTTTGAAAGATATTAGCACTAACTAAATAATTGGTGTTCGCATACGTAAAAGATGAGAGTATAACAAATGTCAGGCACAAATTTACTGAGACTCAATGTCCTTCTTTGCCAGAATAGCTAGCTTACTGAATGGAAGGAATGACAAATATAACTTCATTTCAGTAATATTTTGATGGGAGCCTATAGAATCATAGAATCTTCTAGGTTGGAAGGGATCTTTAAGATCATCGAGTCCAACCATAAACCTAACACTGCCAAATCCACCACTAAACCATGTCCCTAAGCACCACGTCTGCCCATCTTTTAAATACCCCCACGGATGGCGATTCCACCACCTCCCTGGGCAGCCTGTTCCAGTGTTTGACAACCCTTTCAGTGAAGAAATTTTTCCTAATATCCAATCTAAGCTTCCCCTGGCATAACCTGAGGCCTTTTCCTCTTGTCCTATTGCTTCTTACTTGGGAGAAGAGACCAATCCCCACATATCACATGAAATTCCTATAAGCAAGCTAGGAAAATACATTTTAGAAGATTCTGTTATGAAGTATATGAACTACTAGTTACAAAAATTGCAAATTAATTATAAAACATTCATTGTCAATGGCTGGGCCATAAGTATACCTACAGGCTCCAAGTAGCCTCACCAGCCGCATGTGGGGACTCCATCCAGGCACTCTCTCAGCCTGTGACCTGCATATAATATCTGGTCCTCTGCCTTGGTCCCTGCCTGATCTCCAGAGTGTGAAGGCTGTGTTGTGCTACCTGCCTCATTGATGTTCTGGCTTGACTTTGGCCTTGTCTTGTCACTACAGACATGTCTACTCGTTGCTGGACTGTGGCTGAAACCAGTTACTATCACCAGACCTGCTCTGCTCACCATACTCAGGTATTGTCCATGAGGTATCTGCCTCTGCCTACCCTGCTGTCATCTTTGTCTTTCCTTGCACAGCAACCTCATGCTGACTGCACCCTGATGGTCAATGCAGGCACCACCTCAAGTGGAGTCTGTCCTCAGTCCATTTCCACTCACCACAGCACTAAAAACATGTCAAAGCTAGATTTGGTAGAAGATACGGATACTTGGGAGATCCACATTAGACAGAAGAATGAAATACAAAAAAAATAATTAGATCAGGGTCCAATCTACTCAGTAGTGTCAAGAAAGGCAAGTGGATCACTGGATCCAACAAATGGTGCTCCTCCCCTTCCAAATAAAAGAATTAGCAAGCTTAAAAACCTCAGAGGAAAACAGGGAAAAGCTGAAGCCACTGCAGAGCATCACCTTGAAGAGTTTTAGAATGCTTTCTGTGCCTTTTAACTGAGTCCTTTCTAATTAAAAATTAAAATTAATATAGCTTTATATACTGCTTAATAAAGTTAGTGTCTTTTATGAAGGAAAATAACTTAGCTTTTTACCTTGCCAGACCTGGACAACCTATAACTCCTCTTCTGAGGTGAGCAGAAAGAGTTTATAAAGACCTCTTAAAATAACTGCTTCTGTGCAGAACTTTTATTTTGAGCATACGTGTGAATAATGGCTTCTCTGCTTAGCCCTGAAGACAGTTTCAAAGTGTAGACTACCAAGAAACCAAAAATGTCATTCAGTTGTTAGCCAGGATGTAGCATCAAAGCATCACAGATCCTTTTCTGGTAATGTACCATTTTCTGATCATTCTCCTAGGTACATGCAGAGTCAGGCACTTTACAGTGGTGCATGGTGGGAGAACACAAGACCACAGACACAGCCAGAAACTGGAGAGGGTCCAGTCTGATATAAGAAAACAAAATTTCAAGGACTGGAACAGGTTGCCCAGAGAGCTATGCAGTCTCCACTGTTGAATGTTTTCAAGACCCAACTGCAAAAGCCATAAGTAGCCTGGTCTGATGCCACAGCTGACCCTGCCTTCAGCAGGGGGTTGGACCAGAATCCTTCTGAGGTCCTTTCCAAACCGAGTTATGCTATGATCATACGACCAGCAGCTTTTCATATCATTAGCTAGGTGGGTTTTCCTCGTGCCTCTCTCAGGTCTGTTTTTTAAAGTAATTGATAATATAAACAAGTATGGATTATAGCCTGACATTTTTAGTGAAGTTAAAATTTCCAGGTTTTTACAGATTGTGAGCAAAAATGTTATACACACAGATACTATTTTGGACATAAACCAGACTCATTAAGTGAGACAGCACTCATCTTACTTTATATTCTAAATGACACCTTTCTGTGGACAATTTAGTGTCTGTTGATGCCTGAATTGTGTTGGTCTGCTTCTCTCCGGCTCTTAAGGCGTTGTATAGATGACTTGCAATACACCTGTGAGAGAATTCCTTTTGTTAAAAAACATGAAGTCAAGATAGTCTTTTCTGTTTGGGCTCCCATTCATAGCCATGTTTACTTTACTACCCTCTCATCTTTTCTTTTTGCTCACAGCTTCTAAAAAGCAACTTTTGAAATCAAAAGAGAAGATTGACCATCTCTTTATATGGCTTCTTACTTCCCCAAAACTACTTTTGACCCGAATGGAATTTTTGTCAAAAAAAAAGATATACTGGAAACGTTTCATATTTGGGCAGAGGGAGAAATCAGTTTGATGGGAGAGGGAAATAATTCACATTTCTTTCTTTACACTAAGAAAAACCTTGCTGATGTGATGCCACAGAGAATTATCAGAGTTGCTTTTTAAATAATACTTTAAAAATTAATTGATGCTTTATAGACTGTTATGACTCTGAAATTCCACAGTTGCAGAGCTAGGACTCAAGAATTAAATGTATAGTAATGCAGACTACGTACAGTGACTGTAGTGAGTTCATTTCTTACTTTTTTCCATGACAGACAGTGATGAAGGACAGTTCTGTGATGCCTTTCCTGGTCTGCTTCTCCAAAACGTTGGTGATTTGAACTAAAAGGATTTAGAAAGAATACACAGCAGCATTTTCACATTTTTTCTATTTGTGGTGAAAGTTTGATCAAATCTGCCAAAAATATCCCAAACTTGGCATGGAGTTGTCTGGGTTGTTCATGTCCTAATCATAACCATTCATAGTTGGCCAACTCTGTCACTGAAATGAAATGGTCTCATATGATCAGAGAGAATAGATATTTTAGCAAGGTGTAATTTTTCAGTTTTTCTTTTTACTGTGGTATCTTATGCTTACATTCTGTTATCAAACTATTAATTGCAAGTAAACGTAGGTAGCCAAAAAACCTAAAAGGAAATAAGATTTCAAATATATCCCTGTTTTCTCTTCACATAATTCACACAATTCACACAGACTTAGTTGCATTTTCAGAAAAACACATATGTTCATTGACTGCATCTTTTTTGTTGAATCTTTTTAGTTTTTTAGATTTTTTAGTAGAAGTTTGAGAGCTACAAAATGGTTTTTTTTCCTTTCTTGTTTAAATCTTATTTCTTAAAACAACTAAGTAATATATCTACCTCTATAGCAATATATATTTCAACTATAACTACATAGTCCTTCCCTGCATATGGCTGTAGATTTTCCTAAAACATCAAAGATATAATGTTCTTGAAAAGAATATCTCAAAAGATGAAATACAGCCAAATAATTCTTTGGAACATAAATGTTTGTACTGCATGTAATAACTTGTGCTGGGAGTAGTAAGCTAAACCTTGATACAGCTGCAATGTGCAGGAAAGCATCATTATCCAATATCTGATCCTTGTGAAAATGGGTCACTCCTTCCTACAACTGCAAGTTTGTACTACCAGTTTCCAGTATGACTATCTCTTATGTGCTCTGGTGTCATTATTCTCAGTACATTGTGCTCAAAGGGTGACTCTCTTATCTATAAAAACTTTGTCACAGACACAAGATAACTATTAGGACCTAGAGACCACAGACTCTTCTCAATATAATGTTTGGTGATTTTTACAGGCTTTCATTATTACATATTTGGAAGAATGTGATTGACAAGATGAGTAGCTTTGACACCAAGTTAGGCAGGAGTGTTGATCTGCTTGAGGGTAGGAAGTGTCTACAGAGGGATCTGGACAGTCTCGATCGATGGGCCGTATGAGGTTCAAGAAGACCAGGTGACAGGTCCTGCACTTGGCTGACAACAACTCCATGCAGCGTTACAGGCTTGGGGAAGAGCGGCTGGAAAGCTGCCCGGCAGAAAAGGACCTGGGAGTATTGGTTGATAGCCAGCTGAATATGAGCCAGCAGTGTGCCCAGGTGGCCAAGGCGGCCAACAGCATCCTGGCTTGTATTAAAAACAGTGCGCCCAGAAGAACAAGGGAAGTGATCTTCACCCTGTACTCAGCACTGGTGAGGCCACACCTCAAATACTGTGCTCAGTTTTGGGCCCCTCACCACAAAAAAAGACATTGAGGTGCTAGCGAGTCCAGCAAAGGGCAACAGAGCTGGTGAAGGGTCTAGACAACAAGTCTTACGAGGAGCGGCCGAGGGAACTGGGATTGTTTAGCCTGGAGAAAAGGAGGCCGAGAGAGATTGCTCTCTACAACTACCTGAGAGGAGGTTGTAGTGGGGTGGGGGTCAGTCTCTTCTCCCAAGTAACAGGTGGTAGGATGAGAGGAAATGGCCTCAAGTTGCACCAGGGGACGTTTATCGGATACTAGGAAAAATTTCTTCACTGAAAGGGTTGTCAAACACTGGAACAGGCTGCCCAGGGAAGTGGTGGAATCGCCATCCCTGGAGGTGCTTAAAAGACCTGTAGACATGACACTTAGGGACATGGTTCAGTGGTGGACTTGGCAGTGTTAGGTTTACGGTTGGACTCAATGATCTTAAAGATCCCTTCCAACCAAAACAATTCTATGATTCTGTGATGTGTCTCTAAGGCTACATCAGATTTAAGGAGCTTGACCGTCAGATTCACAACTAAGATTTCTTTAGCTTATTATTCAGATTTTTTCTTTACAAATTTAACCATTGTGACTGCATGGATTTCCAGATATTTCAACCCACCTGACCTTTTGGGTAGAGAGGAAATCTATGCAGTGGAGTGCTTCTTATTTTGCTTCTTAAGGTATTTTGCAAAAGGCTTGTGATTGGAGACTTGGATATATTCTAGGAACTCACAGAAGCCAAGCACAGTTGATACATCTGCATTTCAAATGAAAGTGATGTCAACCAAGTAATGCTATTTATTTTACAATATTTTACAATTTTTTAGTATTTTCCACTACAGAATTCAAAGCTAAATAAAGTATTCATCTGTCATTCTTAAATGAGTTATTTAAAAACTTTAAAGTTCAATAACAAAAGAAGCATTGGAAGTCTATTATGAAACAGCAAAAAACCCTCAGCAACAAACTCAGGAAACAACGCACAGTTGGTCCCATGCCTAAGTGAATCTTTGCAAGATAAACATAAACAATGGTGAAAATAATTGCAGATCACTTATATGAGAAAACTGGGAGCTGAATATTTTTCACAGAAAATATGTTTAATTGAAAATTCTTCAGAGTAATTAAAATGTATAATTAAAATGAGATGTGGCAAGATAGTCCTTGAAATGCCCACACAAGCATCTAGTTGAAGGAACATTAAGCAATACACAGCACAGAATACCATTATACATTAATATACCATGATCCTGTTCCTTATGGTTAACATTTATTATCCATATATTCCAAAAATATTAAGAAACTGCATTGCTTTTAACTATTGAAAAATTCCTGGTCCTAACAATCCACTCAGAGGAGTCATATTTCTCCTGTGATAAGAAAGTTGTGTTGACCAAGTTATTTTTATCTTCCTCTGTATCATCATGTGTCATCTGTCTCCCAGGCTCATCAGAGCATATTCACCTAAAAAAACTTATCTGCCATTCTACTGACATGGGGATTGCTGATACACTTGATTGTTCCTGCCCTCCTCCTCTTTTTGTGATCTTTTACACTAAAGATCTTAATTTCTAAGGCACTGAAGTGCTTTGTGATGCAGGGTATGTTCGTATGGCCCCTTCCAGATGAGATATTTATTAAACGGCTGTCTGTAATCACAGCTGGGTGGACTTGATGGGTCAGGAGGTCTTCCTGAGCGTACAGTCCTAAAACTAAATGTGATTACATAAGGTGGGAAGTAGTAAAGGATATTTAATTACTAAATCACGTAGGCTATTATTCACAAAAGCAGTGATGCATCATGAATAAGGCAGTGGAGCTCATTGCTTTTATCCTCTCCTTTCAGTAAGCAAGGACATCTGCATCATTCCTCTGTAGGCTGTTTATCCCATCAGTGGGGATTGTTCTCGTGAGCATAGTACAAATGAGATTCTTACTTATTCCTTTAAACAAGGCCAGAGTCTAAAATGTATTGCCATACTTGCTGTTGAAACAGGTATTTTCATCCTTTTTAAGCAATTTTTCTGAAACTCAGCCTGATGTTCCGTGTGTATTAAAAGGTATTCTCTTCTGCTGATTATTTTTGTCATTCAGGCTACCCCCCCCGCCTTGCTGGGGCTGCAGTCTGATGACTGCCTAGGTCTTGGTCTGGGACTGAGCTAGTTGAATAGGCATGGGAAACTATTGGAGAAGAGAAACTCCTGGATGTAATAAGGCGGATGTATGGGGATCCAACGGAAGTTACAAAAGCCCCACAAGAGGATGGCTGGATTCCGCTGGTGGTTCAGGACCGCATACACACGAAACAGCCAGGCTTCACAGGAGGTGAGTATGGAGGAGCTTTGAGGAGGAGAATCTTGCAAGGCCTAGGAAACCTAGGAAATCATGTCAGCAATACCATATGTGGCTGAGATCACCTGGTTAACAGTATCAGAAATAGCAAATTTGGGTACAGATGTACCAGAACAGAGACTAATGTGGTGAAAAGTAATTAGGGACAGGTTGTTTGTTTGGTAGGGAACAATGGTAAAAAGGAAGAACCTAGGAGGAGAAAAAGGGAATAGAAATCAGCAGCCTAGGATGTGTTTGGGGCTATCTAGGTGGACCAGTCAGGCAGTCTTGGTGCTTGATTGCCACACCTGGGGCAGGACATCAAAACAGAACTGTTTTTCTGACCATACAAAATGTGGTGAACCTGCCTCTACCCTCAGGTGGACCAAAGGGATCCAGATACCTTCACTTGCTAGCAGGGGAATGCCCAGGTAAGCCTCCTAGTGTCACCTTGTCAGCACTCTTTCTGGGTCTCATGGAACCAGCACCTTCCTCACAGCTTCTCAGCACACTTCCAATCTGACTACAGGAAATATGTGATTAAAAGCCTGGAACTTATATATGTTCCAGATAAGATATGGGTAAGGGGTGTAATCCTATGGCCTTGGGACCATTTTAGATGGATGCACTGCTGTAGATAAAATGAATTAGCCCCTACCTTAGAGAGCCCAGAACAGGAGGACAGGAAAATAACATGAAAATATACATGAAAACCAGTCTCCTAGTTGTGTTCTAGTACTTTGCAGTCCATGCCAAATGAAAAGTTTTCAGGCTTCACAATGAAGTTTTTAAAGCCTTCAGCATCTTCACCGAGTTTCAGATTGTTTGGTCTAGGCTGACACGCTGGAGAAGTATCACTGTAGAATAGCTCTGCTTTCACGATCTCTCACAGGCCTCCACTACTGATCACAGCCCAAAACCAGGCTACTGAGTCAGGTTGCCTTTTGGTCTGGTTCTGTACAGACAGTAGTAGATGCAAGGGAAGCCCTGTCTGCACGTTTGCATTGAAGCCTTACTTTCAGAAAGGCCCCTTGGAAGCACTGGTCGATCGTACAGCAGGTTACACGTTGAGCAGATCCATGGATTTGAAGATGAACTCTAATATTTTGTATTCCAAGCAGTCTCCTCCTCTTCTGCCTAATGAAGGTGTTAAGAAGAAACATCATGAAGCATTTCTCCCTTGATAGTCTGCTAAAGGTTTTTCCAAATGTCAAGCTGGTCTGGGTGACTAGAGAAGATCTATGATAGCACACCCAAAAAAAAGGCATATTGGAGGGGTAAAACGCATTAAAATACCTTAACCAGAAATTTGAAGATGAATTTAAAACAAACAAGAACTAGTCTAATAGAAGTGTTTTGAAAATACAAGCTTAGAAATTCTAAAATTTATAAAAGGTTCGGTCCACTAAACTACAGTCTAGGCAAACACTTAAAAAAATTATTGTCTCACCTGTCCGCTAATGAAAGGAAACATTGAGGTAAGTCAGATTTGTGCGTGTGTTTTCCCAGTGTAATGGCCAAACGCAGCTTGGCTTCTTTTTTATCTATCTGACTACTCTGCAACCATTGTAAGTAGCATAGTTAGGCGTAAGCAGGACTAATGTAGCTGGAGCCTAGCCTGAGGTCAGTGGACTACGGCTGTCCTTCTCCAGGGCCAGATGTCAAAACAGCGCAACATTTGGTGAACAGGTGAAGGTAAAATGCAATAATCTGTTCTCAGGGTAGCAACACTGGGGACAGGGACGTGACATGATTTCTGAAGTGAGAGATATTTTTGCTTAAACAGAATTCCCTGTCTTTCAATGCTGACACGAAGTACCTTTTCCACAGAGTCCTTTATGGTTGCCTGCATATGAAATGAATACACTCCGTTTTCGGCAGTGTTATTCAGTCTCATGGTGACCTGGATATCACATTATCAATCAATTAAGTTCAGAAATAAGGTATGATTCTCTGAGCAATCTTTTAATTTCTGCCCAAGCAAACTGACTTAAGCTAACATTGTGCCTGTTTTCCTACAGTTAGCTGTGCTTCAAACAAAGACTATTCACGTATACCCTGTATGGCTTTTTCCTCTCCCATCCCACACGTACTAAAAGAGAGTTTAAATAATACTGGATTTATCTTCACAGAATACATCCAGTAGAATGTGCACAAGTACACAGCATATGCAGTGCATGTAATATACAGACAACTATGTTAAATATTGGTTGATGCCTTTGTTGCATATACTGGAGAAGACTATTACAGAGATTCACGTAACGCATGAAAACTTTTATTTGCATCTACTCTTTTACATTTACTTTTTCACCCCTACACATTTACTTAAGTTTTACCATGAGAAGCTTAGAAAATAGTTGAAGTTCCTATGCATCCAGTACATTTTAACAGGCTTTCTTTGGAACAGCATGAAATAATAAAGCAGAATGCAATGAAACCAGTTGTGCTACCTCCACCATATGCAAAATCTGAATCATTTACAAATGCTGTTGTAGCTACATGACCAAGGGACGTGCATATATTTTCAGTATTGCTGCCTGAATCAGAATGCAATCATTCACAGTAGTAATCAGTCTGCTTCAACACTTCCTCATGTTTCTAGGCTCTCACAACAAGAACCTTTTTTTACAGTGCAACAAAATTTAAACCTTACAGGAAAGTAAAGTGCAAATTCTGTATCTTTCATTTGTAAAGACTTTCTTTACTCGGAACACAGGTGCAAAATACCCACATATCGGTCCTTAGAGCTAGATAAAAACTTCAATTATGCTTATCGTGTTTTGGTTGGTTTTGTTTGGCTGCTTGCTGAGGAATGGATTGCCTTTTTTTCTTTTTTTCCTCAGCTTATTTTTAAGAAACATATTTATGTCATCTTTTCAAAGGAAAAACCTATGTGAGACACTCTTCCAGGACTGATGTGCCAACTCTTCTTTTTCTGCTGTAAAACTAAATACATATACGTTTACATCTGTTTGTTTTTTCAACTCTTCTTTGGCTGCCTCAGTGAACAAAGTATAAAATACAGTTTTATCTTCCTCTTCCATGTCCATTCCTATATATGTTATCTCATTTACCAGTCTTTCAAAAGGAAAAATTTTTGCAAGGCAAAGATATGCCATCAGCAGAATTAACAAATATTAACAAAAATGATCTCCTACATGGAAACGTATGATATAAAGAGACACAGTAAAAGTCTAGGGAGCCTATTAATTTGCCTTTCACTAAAGTGAGCATGAAACAGCATTCAGCTGGTGTAACTCTTCACTGAGGATTGTTTGTGAGTAGACGTGTAGAATTTCAAGATATTTTCTGTTGTTGCTGATCATTTGTATTGTTTGGTACTTTCCTACAAGCATATAGTCTCCATAAGTTGATCCTTCCTAATTAGGATGATTGTTAGGATGATTTAGAATTATCTAAAGCAACTATGTGCCTTGCTGGAGGCAAGATATTATTCCAGCTGAACCTCTCCTTAAGATTTTCTAGGAGAACTTTAATAAGGGAATATTAGAAGTTCTAAAGAATACTTTCTCTGTATCACATAGAACAATGAGTCAGAAAAAAGGTTGCTTTGAAAAAAAGAAAAAAAGCTTGACATCTCAACTTCTTCACACAGCACGCTGTTGCCAATTAGCATTCCCATTCTTTTCCACTACTGTCAATAGATTTTTCAAACTTACTGTCAGAAGGTTTTCAAATGTATTAGACAACTAGAATAGAACTTTTTTCCACCATGTATATACTGAATTAATTTCTTCAAAATTTTCATAATTCATCTGTTCTAATCCCTTTAATTATTTTGTCATCTCTTTTGAATTCTCAATTTATTGATACAAAGTTTTATGATGAACTATGTCAATCTATAAGTTTCCACATTTTCCTTTCTCCCTTTGATAAATCAAGGTAGTTCTGATTAAATATGTCTATGAAGCCTACTCTCCAGAATGGTGACACTAGCTAACATCTCAGAACTCACAAGTTCTGTGCTAAGAAACCTGAAACTTCCCTTGTTTTGCCGTCAGAAATAAAGCTCACATGAAGCATTCCCGAAAAAAACTAAGAAAGGAAAGGACAGCCAAGGGAACAATAATTCTTTCAAAAAATCAGCTGTCAATTACTTCTAATGATACCTTCCATTTTTCAAATGAAGTCAAGAAAGTTAAGACCTTTTACTGGTTATAAATGTGACTAATGTAGAAAATAAACAGAAAGGTGTAAGTTTATTATTAATTGCATCTTAACTCACAAATTTTCAACTTGACTATCCACGGGCATTTTGAAGGAGATGCCAGGTGCTTTTCATAGATGTTTATGTTTAAAGCAAATAAAAGTTTCTAGGGAGCAGAGTACAACACCGATAATCCAAAGTCTATGTGTAAATATAGGATTTGTTGTTGATAAAAGAGCATACATTCAGAAATATAAGTACAAGGGGCATGGAGAGAGAAGAACATGGGAGGAATTTCAATTGACACAAAAAGATGCAGAATTGCACATAAAACCGTGAATGTCATTTCTTGTGACTGTATTTATGATGAAAGAAACCATAATTTTAGTTTTTTAACTGTTTTAACTAAGATGAGTTAAAAAGGGCAACTAACAGAAGGGCTTGCATCCTAAAATTAGATAAGGTCACTATGGTTCAGTCTAAGCCACTTGCATGGAAAACTGAGATGTCAAGAGCTAATGAAGATCACATCTTAAAAATGTAAATTTTCATATTTATATAAGTTATGTTAATATAGTCAGTTAACATTTGGGATGATTATGCTCATATAGGATCCCACCGGGATCCTATGTTGCTCTGCCCTCAAATATAGCAATTACCCTCTTCCTTGCATTATTTTCCTGCTTTTTCCTTTGTGGAAATTGAGTAGATTGGAAAACTGATATTTCTGTTCATGTTATTAGCCATGGATCTTGGAACAGAAGTCCAAATGCAGGGAGATAGATGTAAGGTAGCATTATCATTTAGAGGCCAAAGGACATGACAGTGTAAAACCCAAGGATATTTATCAATGGGATGAAGAATATTTGAGGACAGATCCTGCTTAACTTCACATATCAGACATAAGCTACTTTAAAGAGAAATTAATCATTCTTTGAAGGGTCCTGCCTCTCCCATAAGATGTAAAGGTAGTCTTAATCACAAGGAAAGACTTGGTGCTTAAGTAAAGGTAAACAAGGTGTTTCCAATTCTAAATTAGTGAATGTAAGCCTCTATTCTATGCTCTTTACTTGGCCTCATTGCATTTTAAGTTACCAATGCAAACAGTGTTTGTATACCACGTTAAAATGTTCTGATCATTACGGTTGCTATGGAAACTTAGCTCAAGTTTTATCAATATAAACTCAAATAATTGAATTGTGATTAAGCACAGTAGGAGAAAGAAGAGCTCACACCACATCCTCATACTTCAGAGCAAATTACAAGGTCATGAGTCCAGGCATGCAGGAGCAGGACCTTCAGGGTACTCCCTCTGCTCCCATCAAGGCGCAGCTGAACAGGAGTAAAGGTTACAATGGCTGTGACTCTCGGTACATGCTGTCCGTAAAGTATTGTGATAACTTCTTTCACCTGCTGTGCTTCGTTGCAGGATGGAAATGGAACTTCTGGAGCCTTGCAACGGCAGTGAGGGCTTGGATACATCTGCAGAGTTATCCATTGTTCCGTCTCACAGCTACACCCTTTCCCCTAAATGTAATGTTGATTTAATGTAATTTTGTGATACCTAATTTGCATAATTAGCTCTAATTATCAAATAACTAGGTGCATAAATTCAGTGTGGGAAAAACGAAAATAAGTGTTAAACATTTATAATATTTTCTATCTGTGGAAAGGCACAGGTTTTCAAGCCAGCACAAGAAGAATTTGGTGCAGTAATTAATGATTTAGAACAGAATGTAAGTAGAAAAGAGTTAGATTTCAGATGGTTGAAAAGATTTTGGGCCTGCAGCAGTAGAATACGTTGTAAAGGTTTTCAGGGCAGCTAGGCAAAGGCAAGAGATTGCGAAGTATTTGCCATGGCAAGGTAATGTTAACAAGCACAAAGACACGCTCACTGCAAGGGTTAAGAGGAGCTGCTTGTGCATACTGGGGGGCACGTGCCATTGCTCAGGTGCACCAGTCAGGAAAAAGAACTGGGTGCCATTACGCAGCTCGGTTGCAGTATGGTGTTCAGTTCTAGTCATCTTAACTAAAAAGGGAGAAAGCACATAAGGAGTAGGCTCAGTAAGAGTCAATGTGAATCGGCAAAATCAGAGAAAAAGCACAAAAGAAGCTTCTCTGAAATATGTCTGTTCATTTTAGCGAGGAATAAAAATGCATTATAGTATCAAACAAAACAATGAATACCAGAGAGAAGAAAAGGCAGAAAATTCTACATTCCTTTGCCATTTCTTTTTGGGGACAAAAAAGGGCAGTTAATCTGGTGCTACTGTGTGTCATTCACTGAAAGAACTTGCCACAAAATATCACCAGGACAAAGTTTTTAGTTGAAAGGGGAAGTGAATTTGATATTTGCATACTTGGTGCGTACTTCTGCAGTTAAATCCTAGGCAGAATTTTAAAGCAGAGAAGTTTGTAAACTGATTCTTCGGGACCAAATGATCAAAGCTGCTGCTATCGTGTGCCAGTTTTTCCAGAATCTTTCTTATGTATTATTTCACACTGGCAAATATCAAACACAACATTAACAGACTATGGTTATCAGTATAGTTAATTAGTAATGGTCTCCAACCATTTCTCTGATCTGTTAACTCCTTTATTTCTATGGCAATCTCAAATCACAACAATCTCTATGATGCTGTAATTATGTATTAAATTAATCTGCAACAAATGAGCAAAGACGAAAATTCCATGAGGTGTAACTGTTGATCAAGTTTTACCATCGGAAAAAAATTGCTAATTTATTTTAAAAGATGGAAAATGCTGATTTAAATGACATACTAGAACTATCAAGCGTAGCTGTATGGGGAATAGTAAGTTTGTGAAGTGCCCTTTTTTTTTTTTTTTTTTTTTGTTTTGACAAAAATCAGAACAACACTGGTCTAACTTTGCTCCTCAACATAGATTCAACCTGATGTTGTACTGGAATTCAATTTCCGTGAAACACAGATAATAACATAATCCTATCTCATAAGGATGCTGTGAGAATTAATTAGTGCATAAAAACACCGCAAAAAGCATTATATTTTTTTAAAGAAGCTTTAAATGAGACAAAATACTACGGCAAACTCATCAATAGCACAATATCAATCCATAAAACAAATTTCCAATGAAAGCAATAGGAATTCTGTGCTAGAATCAAGAACAAGGACAAAGGAAATGAAGCAGATTCTTCCAAGGAGCAGATTCTGCCTGAGAATACAGACACCTCTGTATTCTTTTTCCCTGACTGAAATAATTTGATCTGGCCAGCAAGTGCTGTGACTAGCTTTACAACTGATTTGTATGAACATGCTAACTGGCCACTTGTCAGACAAACTTCTCGTACTCAGAATGTGCTCTTTCACCCAAGGGAACACTAATTTGAACCTTCAACTTGTATGCAATAGTTTATTTTCATGAAGCTTGTGGGAACTTAATAGCTTTGAGTCCTCGGCTGCACTTTCAAATTTGGTTGAAATTGGATACTGGGTTTGAAAGTTGTTGGGGAGACTGACTGACTGACAGACAGATAAATGAACACGGACAACATGATTGCATAAAACTTTTCGTCTTAGGAAACCAGGATAAAAATAAACTCCCATATTATAACACCCAGTAGACTTTCAGAGTTGCTAAGAAAGCTTCCATAATTACAGTACTATACTCCTAAGGCTGCTTGAAGGTATATAATGGTTATAACTGTTATTCTTGTCTGACTATCTGTAAAATTGCTGCATGTCACTCATTCCTAATGGCTGTTTAACAATTATTATTGTTGACTATGTGCTACCAACTTACTGTAGCTGGAAAAAAAACAAAAGGCGAGACAAAAAAATCAATCTCAATATTCATTTAGGATTGTCTTTACTGGGGTGTGTAAACAGCACCTATTAACTCAGCTGGGAACAAGGTGAGCCCTTATAAGGGGTATAGTTAAATTATAAAATCCAATAAAAATCCAAATAAAAAATCCAAAAGAACTGAACTCTTACAAGAAAGCTATGATAGGACAATCACAGAATCATTTAGGTTGGGAAAGACCTTTGAGATGATGGAGTCCAACCATAAACCTAACACTGTCAAGTCCACCACTGAACCATGTCCCTAAGTGTCATGTCTACAGGTCTTTTAAGCACCTCCAAGGATGGTGACTCAACTACTTCCCTGGGCAGCCTGTGCCAATATTTGACAAACCTTTCAGTGAAGAAATTTTTCCTAGTATCCGATCTAAATTTCCCCTGGTGCAACTTGAGGCCATTTCCTCTCATCCTACCACTTGTTACTTGGGAGAAGAGACCAACCCCACCTCACTACAGCCTCCTCTCAGGTAATTGTAGAGAGTCATAAGGTCCCCCCCTCAGCCTCCTTTTCTCCAGGCTAAACAATCCCAGTTCCCTCAGCCTCTCCTCATAGGATTTGTTCTCTAGACCTTTCATGAGCTTCATTGCTCTTCAAATACAAATCACTTGTAATTATTTTATGATGCTGCCTTTTGAGAATCAAGCAAATACTTGATTCTGAAGTATATCAGGAAATGCTGAGGCCCTTTTGGTCATCTAATAGAATACAAAAAGCCATTAAAATAAACTATGTTCCTCAAATGAATATTTATTCGTATTTTGAAGTGGCTTATTTCAACGACTTTGAATTTTAAAATTTTCTTTGCTGCATTCCAATTGTTATTTTCCGTAAACAGATTGGCACTTATCTAGAGGCAGAAGAGCATTTGCCTGTAAAAATACCCCTTTCCAGTGAAATTATCAAGGTTACAATGTATGCAGCATTCAACAAAAGCAAGTTCCCTTTCTGGAAATTTCCAAATGCTTGATGCAACTAAATTATTTGCTATGTGAAAAGAAAAGCCTGTGACAACTCAGTGAAATCTGGATTTGCCTAGTGACTGCTTTTGTCAGGGAAAAGAAGCCCCTGCTTGAAGTTTGAAGCTAAGCTGAGGTGATGCAGACTCCATTGCTGCCATTAACGTTACAACTCGGATACAATTTGGGCCAACATCACTGCAGCTTAACGCTGAAATAAATGTTTTTGATTAAAAACTCAGCAATGATAATTGAGTTTTCTATCTCATATTTTTCAGTAGCATGGCCATAAGCTACAAAAGGGGCAGATCTTGTTCTTCTTTATTCTTGTGGAAAGACTTCTATTGTCATCGACAGAAATCGTTCATGCCTGAGTTTTATGACCCGTTTTGTCTCGCAATTGTGAAGCACAGAACAGCTGACCTGTGAGGACAGTAGTGGGGAGGAAAAAGGAATATTTTAGTTAATCAACTTCTCCATTTAGTTAAAATAACATTGGCGATTCTTACTTAATAATTTTATTTGTGATATTATTTTTTTTATCTCTTTATTCCTCGTGCATGTCCATTAAGGAAATTCTCTATCTGCTGATAAAGAGCCTGGAATAGCAGCATTGCAACCATACATTAGAATAATGTAGGATTCAATGGTTCTGCCCTTATCACCTTGTGGTGCTTTAGTCCCTCTAATAACAAGCAGCAACCTGGACAAAGTGTTTTTTACATCACTGGAGAAGGCTTATTATACCATAATGATCCTCTCTGGACAAAGTCTAAAAATGATGCAATATAGCTCAGCTGATCCTATATCTGAAGTCAGTCCTTAATATTCATCATTACATTTGGCTTTCCGGATTACAGAGGCATGACATATATTCCTGCATCTAACTCAGTTCGGCTACAGTTTTTGAATGAGTTTGCTCCTAAGTGCAAATAAGAGACAAGATGCCAAACTTGAGGTAGAGCCATTTTTCATCACAGGGTTGGGGCAGGGGAGAAGTTGTGTGTCTTTTTTTACATGTATATCTCACCTCTTGCTTGTATGATCCATTTGCTCCAATGGCACCTTAGTGTTTTGTTTCTCTTGAAAGACCTTGGAGGTGAGATTTTCTTTTTGATGAAGGGCTATTCAGAGCTTAGTGTTTTCATATCTTAAACCATTCCATGCTGAAAATATATACCCTTTCCATCGCATGCCAGAAAGAAGACAATAAAACTGCCATAGCAGAATAGACTGCAAGGTAAGTAACTGTTTTCTAGTTCTTTAAGACAACTTGTAAAAAGAAAATGGGCAGTTTTTTATAACAATAGTTGAAAGACTTGATGTATTTATCTTGAAACCTAGAGGAATTTTTATATCATCAGTAAGTTCTGACCTATTGATCTGCCTTCCATCTGGTGACACTATTTATACTCATGCAGAGCACAATCAATAGTATAGAAAAACCATATTTTTCCTGTATTACAGTTATATTTTAAGTGACAGAATAGTCAAGGGAGAAGGCTTCAATAATAAAAAAAATTTAAATAAGAAATATAGTTTGGGGTTTAATAGCTTGGCCATATTGATTTTTACCAGCGTTATTTGCCGTATTTTACCATCAGAGGAGTTGTCATCTCTGCAAAAGCCATCTTTTTTTCCAGTTAACTATTTGAAGTTGGATAAGCAAATAAGCACACTGAGGGATTGGTATGCTTTCCTGAACTGTAGGCCAAACTTTCCTACCCCAGGGTCCTGGCAACTTTCTGCCCCATATCCTCTGGCTCCTTGGGATCCTTTAAGCTAAACATTTTTCAAAAATATCCAAAAATCCCAGTGCTTTCCCTAGTCTAAGCAGTGCAGACAACCATGTCATAAACCAAAGAGGTTTCCAGAGGTTGTGGTAGGAGGAGGGAAAGCAAGAGGACATTCTTGTCTGATGCTCCAGCAGAAAGCATTTAGAGAAACATAGGCATAGATGCTGGTCTTAGGCAACAACAGCTGCTCAATACCGCAGAGGAACATGAAAAAAAGCCCAGTGTCTCAGCCAGTCTGACCTGGAAGAACCTCACTCTGAACTCAGCAAATTACGTTCCGTAGAGTTTGTGCCATGGGGTAAAGCTTACCTGGAAGCACTGCTCAGGCAAATGAGATCTTGACTGTATCTTTGCAGCTCTGACTGACTATCAATCCAGCATACACTAGAAAATAAAAAGGACAGATAAACTTCCTTACATTGCTGTTGCCAAATTGACACCCTTGTAACATATTTGGGGCCAGGAGACAAGAGTGTAATAGAAATCCAGATAGAAAATGCTAACTGGCCTTCAATGTAGAGAAATGCAAAGAAATTGACTTGGGCTACATAATTAGCAGCTTATCAAATCTATTTTAGAAAGCAGTAAATAGTGAAAATAGCTGCTGAGGAGCTGAGAGGAAATCTATACATAGAAATCCGACACCTTGAAGAACACTGAGTCCAAGGTGGAACCACTGTTCCCAGGGGTCAGGCTGCCAGCAGACTTGGACACGTTGAGAAGTTAGACTGGTGTCATGCTCCCCCACATCTGTGGTGCTGGTCAGACCTGGACTGGAGGGCCTTGGTTATTGTGAGTGAGAAGTCTGTGATTGTTGTGGAACAGAACTCTTAGAACAGAATTTATTACTCACCTTCTAGAGCTTACTAAATAAAATTAACTTTATGCGTCAGCGGTGTGCTTCTGTTCTCATGTCCATCCGATTCAGATTCCCTCCAGGACAGCATAAGAGCAAGAATAGCAGAGCTGACATTTTGGGCCATTGGACTTGCTGAATGTCATCTGAACACTGGTGTTGTCTTCTCTGGGGTTCCCTGCATTCATAGATGATCAATATCTGATGCTTCAGAAGAAGAGGGGAGGAAAAATAAAACATAATTTAAAAGAAGAAAAAAAAAACCCTTTCTTGCTTCTACAGTGAATTTCTATTTTCGTAGCCACTCCCATTAAAATCTTTTGTGTTGTTCCCCTACAAGAGTAGCTAGCCTTGTGAAAAAATATCAAGAAATAATAATAAGCGTTGCCTGCATGAAATGCCTATGGAGATGACATGAAATGCTGCAACTCTACTGTATTCCTCTAATCAATTATAGCCCAGAGTACACACACGTGCTTTTAACTGTTTGTTGAAGGAATTTGCAGCACTCTGCTGAGGCACTGTGGCTTCATGCAGCTCCAGGGAGCCGGTGCCTGTCAGCGCAGTGCCCCATCTCAGCCATCATTTTCTTCACTTTAAGAGCAAAGTCAGAGAAACTGCCAAGGAGTTCATCTTGCACAAAGCAGCTTGACTCCCTCTGGGCCCTGAAGCAATCAGCATCAAGTGGTGAAATCCAAAAAAAAAAAAAAAAAAACCAAAAAGATAACTCAGGTACAAAATGTATACCTTAAAAGTTAGGAAGAAAGAGAAAAGGATTGTAATAGAATATCTGATATTGTTCTAACAGCCGTCCTTTGGGAATTGTATATTCCTTGTAAACTTCACAGAAAGAAAAGCTGAAAGATAATTCATCTGAAACCAGTGAATGAAGAAAACCACAGCTGGAAGAGTAAAAAAGCATTCACTCTGCAACAGCAATGAATTTATTAACTTCAAGAGGAAGATAACAGATGCTGTCAACACTGTATTTGCACTTGCGCATCACACAGCACAAGGTAAAGGAGGTGGCGCAGCTGAAAGTTTCACAGGGGCCTGAATTAATAAACAACACTAATTTTGATACAATGTAAAGCTGAGGCTTAAGCTGTTGGGGACATTTCCTGTAAAATGGCAAAAAACCTACACTCCGTTATTCCAAGATTGTTTGTTTCTGTTTTGGTTTACCAGGCTCATTTTATTTCTTTTGTTATTAAAGAGGAGATGGAGTGACATGGATAACAACAAAATTTAAAAAAAAACAGGTTTTGCCAGAACAAAAGGAAACCTCAGATTTAAGCGCAATTTTATGTGAAAGACAGACAAAGGGAAAACACTGATTTACCATGAAAGGTAAATATTTTAAAGTAACCGAACAATGCGTTTCTTCCTACATATGTATGAATGTCTTTGTGCATTACTCTTTTCATTAAGCCAGAAATCGTTCAGGCCATCCAAGGGAGTGTCAGAACACATTTTCAAGCTCGTGAAGTGACTGTAACTTCCTTTGAATTCGAGACAACCAGTACTAACATGTAGGTAGGCCTGAATGATGTCTACTTTAAAATGGTGTCTGGAAGAGTTGTCTAGAACATGCATAGTGGCACGACCTTCCACTGTGTAAAAAAATGTGTAAGGATCTTCGGAATGCTTTCAAAACACCTGTAAAAATCAAGCAGGGCACTTGAAACACAGATTTACTTAGGAAAGTCTAAAGTAACAGCAGAACCATTTTAACTGAAAAAAGCTTGAAATGGTTATGTCTTGTATCATTCTTTGTTTAATATAGTCATGGTCCAGCTTTTAGAAAGGTACTGGAACATGGATACTATGAAAACAGGAAGATGTGAAGTACAAGAACTGTACAAGTCATGAAGTACTAGAGTAAACAGGGAGAGTTCTGTCATTATAATGAATGTTTAGACCCTGATATATTTTAATAGACTATTGGATTATTCCTGTTAAATCAATTTAGTGTTCAGGAGATGTTGAACAATTTTATAGTTGTAGAAAAGTGGTAGATAAAACAATACCTTTTAATCTGTTCCTGGCTAACACTAAAAGGTTTTTGACCAGTGGTGTTCAGTTAGATCTCATGTAAAATGCATAGACAAGAGAATTGAAAGACAAGTTAATCTACAACTACAACAGCTTCACTAAGCTAGATTTTAATAGCTGCCTGTAGTCATCTGAATCCTTCTCACTCAGGAAGATAGATGTAACTGTCCCTATTTATGTGCCCCAAAAGAGCACTGCATGGTAACTAGGTTTCAGGTCTAACGTAACATAAGAATTAAGGAATGGCTTGGAAAACAAACTTGTGACTCCGCCTTAGTGAAGGAGCAACACAATGGCAACCCATGATCCCAGCTTCAAAATCTTGACCACCAAAATCATGAGTTGCTTAATTGTAGAACTTTCAATTTCTAATAATGTGACTGACCTAGTTACTGGATGGGGTTGCCAGATGCAGATACTCTGAGATCCAAGAGCTTTGTTCAGTGGTTTAAAAACCCATAGTTACTTCCTAGCCTAGCTCTCACTGTCTTCTCCAATGACAGACACCTACACTGCAGCAATCGTTTAACTAACATACCATATTCCACCAGAACGGAGAATGTTCACATATGAAATCAGCAAATGTGAAGCAGACTCTTATGAATAACCTCTTGGGCATTTAATGAGACAAAACATCTTACTCCCAGATGAGTTGAGGTGGTAGCTGTGTTGCAGAGCCTACCAAGAGCAGAGGACCGGCCCCTCTGGGCCCACAGTGTGCTAGGGTGTTCACGTGGAGGGGGGTGCTTCAGGCTGAAGGGGTCGGTCAAGGTAGCATAGGCATCCAGTGTGAAAGTCAGCCTCACCTTCTCTTTGCTGTATGAATGATCTGCCTGGAGGACTACAGCCCTCGAGGTGCAAGCTAGAGGAAGAGGATAGAGAGCTTTACTGAATCAGGACTCTCAGGATATTAGATCAATATAAATATAGGATTTACAAATAGCACGTATTTATTATAGATTTTCCTGGCAGTTTGCTTTTCACTTTAGAACTCTTTCAACATATAATACATACAAATATAATGCTTTATGTTATACAACTTGGAAATAAACCTGGTTTTATGCTTGATATTTCAGTTTTAAAGAACTTTTATTAGTACTTACTGCACCACACCTGTGCAAGCCTTAGCAAGAATCTTCTGCAATTTTCTTTCTTTGGGGGGGTTTTGCCTCTTGTTTTGAAAGGATTCTAGGGGATACTAGGCTATGTTTAAAACATTAACCCAAATTCAATTCTATATTGCACCGATACTGAGAGAATTTGATATCAATTAAACTACTATAACTCACCCAAACACAGCCCATGGAAGCTACTGCGAAGATCTATGTGGTCAGGAAAGCGGGACATCTTGCAACACACCCACTTACCACATTAAAAGAAACCATTTGAGTTGTTTCTCATAAATTTTTCATGCTACAAACTTTCCTGTATGTCATATTTCTTTTGTGTCTTATTTTTTGCATTGGTGTATGATTTAGAGATGTGAGTGCCTTGAATGTTGGAAATGTCCACACAGATAGTGCGCTAAGAGAACTGAGTGGTTTTATAAAATACCAAGAGATATGCACAGTAGAATATCAGCCAAAAACTGGCTACAAACTATCATGCACCAATGCGCACAGAAGAGGAAACCACAGTCACAGGTCTATCTGTTTTATTACTGTATGTTTTTCTTGTATTTGCACTTTTCAAAGCTGCACAGAATCAAACAGGTCAAACTCTACATTCTCCATACTGAGTGTAAAATCCATCTGGTAAAATATTCCAGGACCATATTAGAAAAAAAGATACTACTTCACCTGACAAAGATGTTGACAGTGGCTTCACAAGACTAAAGGAGAGTTTGGAACCTGAAAGGAAAGGCAAGAGGAAAGACGGTAAAGCGCTTTCTCGTAGCCTGGGTGAACACCACATCTGTGTATGAT
This sequence comes from Larus michahellis, assembly GCF_964199755.1. Lineage (NCBI taxonomy): Eukaryota > Metazoa > Chordata > Aves > Charadriiformes > Laridae > Larus > Larus michahellis. The sequence continues at coordinate 90,369,892 of NC_133897.1, forward strand.
TCTGAGATTAAATATCTAGACATTGTCAATGATAGTTTTTTAGGTTTGTCCCAGACCAACGTGCAGGAAACTGTTCAAGTGATATCATTAGAAGTGACTATGTAATGAATAACCATAGGACACTTCAGGATTTCAAAATCCTGAAGCTACTAAATCAAAAGGTCTACTGCTGATTGATTTCAAAAAGAGAAGTCATATATAAATGAGAAAAGTTGTTAGAAAAAGGTTAAAGAGATTAATCATTCCCAATGGCACAGTGACTACCTAATAGCACCGTATGGCTTCTCAAAGTTAAGGTATACAACCTATTAGCAAGACTTGAGAAAACCCAGCAGGCTAGGGGGTATCATTAGAAAGGAAAATTCTTTAAAAAACTTTAAACTATGCTGAAATTTGGATAATAGCTGGAATAATAATCACTAAGCAACCAATTATATGTAAAAACACAAAATGGCAGCAGCACCAAAAATAAAGAGTTTGAGAAACTATCTGCAGATATCACCAAAAAAAAAAAAAATCCATTTTCAAACACATGAGGGAGAAGCCTTCTAGGGAGTTTGTAGTACAAGGAAATGAATCAAGGCATGAAAAAAGCACGCAGAGGAAAGGAGGCCATAGCGGGGCAGAAAAATTACTTGTTTACAACCCTCCTTAACATGGATAATTTCAGGGAGATTTCTGAGCTGAACCTTTTTTTTTTTGGTGTAGACACATTAAAGAATATGTGCAAATGTCAGCGGAAGTTATTGAACGAATAGATAAAATTAAAGAGTAAAAAATTTGCAAGACTGGTTGATATTTACCTTTTGCTTTAGGGAAACTTGAAGATGAAACAAGTAAATCACAAACCTGTCTCTCAGAAACAGTGTGGAGGCAGAGGACTGACACATGTGACACCAGTTATTTCAGAAGGCTGTAGGGGAATCCAAGGACTGACCAGTAGCTCAACGTTTCCAGCAGGTTAATTAGTTGAAACTGGCTGAAAAATAGAATTATTGTGTACCTGAATAAATATGAACATTATGGTTCATAAATATGAACAATTAGGGCAGAGCAACATGTATTTTGCGAAGGAATAGCTCTTCTCACAAATATATAGTTCTCTGAAGTAGTCAGCGAGCCTCCAGACTGGAGTAAGCAGGCTGATATAGTGCACCTTGACTTTGGAAAGGAGTTGAGCAACATCTTCTACCAAAGGCTCTTTAAAAGATGAAGATGTCTGTGGAAAAGGGGACTAAAATGGGTAAATAAATTACTCAATAAGAGAGAGAAAACAAGTGGTAGAAATAGTTTTCGCAGGGGAGGAAGATTACCAGAAGAATCCCTCAGAGATTTGCACTTGACTCCATGATTTTTAATTTAGTCATTAATGATCTTGAAAAGAAGCTGCCCAGTGAAGTGGAAAAGTCTGTCAATGTTAATAAGTTATTTGGGACAATATATATGAGCAATGGCTGTGAAAACTGCAAAAGCACTTCATAGTAGTGACTGACTAGATGACAAAATGGTGGATGAATGCAGAGGAGAAAGCAAAAGTCCACTTTATTACCTTAAGTGAGCTTTAGTTAATCTTTTGACAAATGAAATTTATAGAAATTAAATACAAAATTAAAGTCGTCAACCCATTTCAGAAACAATACGGAACCCTTAGAAAACCTTCCAAAATACCGATTCAGTTCAAAATTTGTATCTGCGAATTGCATCTTTAAGTATACAGATATGCTTCCCTTGATTTTCAGGTTTCATGGACTAGATTGAAACATCTGATTTCTGTTCTATTAAATCAAATCTAGCTATGAAAACTTCTGATGTAGTGTTATAATTTAATTTTTATTTCACATGTGGATAAACCATTTAACATCTCTTTCCAATGTAAAGATCCAGAAATAATGTCTCAATCATCATTAAGCTGCTGCAACTTTTAATGATCTTTTAAAATAAATATATTGCAACTTTTTTATGAAGCCAGGACAACAGTAAGTATACCTAATACATATCATAAAATAATTAATAAAACCTAAAGCCAAAAATCTCCTAAAACTAAACCTGAAGAACTTTTCTACATATTTTCCCCCCACAGGGCACTTCAGTCAATATGAGTTCATCGAAATTGTTGTTTATGCATATTTTTCTGTCTAAAAAAAAAAAAAGTTTGGAAAATTATTTCTGAATATCTTTAGTTCAGAGGATTTGCAGAAAGCTTTCTGTGACACTTAACCTCCGAGTAGGGACAACACAGGCATTTGGGAATAGCTACGCACAACTATGTGGAAATTCCCTTATGAAAAAAAAAGGTGGAAAAAAAAGAAAAAAAAAAGAAGGAAAAAAAATATAAAAGATGCCTACCTGTCTAGGTGAGTTGAAAAAGCCACAGGCCACAGGCAAGTTACACAAGCGTGAGGCATACATGTATCTGCAGCAGCAGTGATGCCAGCAGAGCCTCTCCAGGCAGTGGGCCACATACAGCATCCAAGCTGTTGTCATGTTCACAATCACAACTCCATCAAGGCTGGGCAGTGCTACAGAAAAAAGAAAATTGCATGAGAACAAAGCCTTACTAGGAAATATCCTCAGATGAACACTGTTCTGTCCATTTTTTATTTAGGGGACTGATAGAGCAAATACATCTTCTCTTTATACTGAGAATTTGGGATTTTCCTATTTTATTATACCTTTTCAGTGTTTTATCTACATTATCTATGTGATTGGTTGCAGGTATTTTTGCTATTTCAGGTAGCAAGGTAGCTGTAATAGCAAGATTTTTTTTTGGTACTCTTTAGTTCCTTTTTTAAACGTACCTGTCTCTTTCTACAGTGATGCAGGTATAAGTCAATTGCTAATTGCCTCCTCACTCATTTTTCCTAAGTGTAAGAATGCACTCTGGTTCCTCTTCTGTAGCAGAGATACGCAGTACACGCACATAGTTCAAAATGCTGAGCATCTTTAATACCCACTAAAATATTGTTCATCTAAACTAAAATATAGTCATCTAATTTAATTTTCTCCAAAAGAGTTAGAACATACTGGACAATTTTTGGTCAATCTCAGATTTTGAAGAAAATTATTAAGTTACTTGATGGCTTTAGAAATAAAGGGCACCCTAATACTTTTGTTGATTCAAAATTTCAATGTCAAATATAATTCTTCTAATATGCATATACTGTTATTTTAGTTGAATGCAGTTTTTGGCAAAATCTTTGAGTACATGCTTATTTAAGTTGCTCAGAGCTTCTTGAAGTTTATTTTTCTTATAACTGTCTCATGATTGGCATTCTAAGTTACAAACACATCTGAATATTGATGAACTAATTGGAGAGGTCAAGACTGGTGTCAGCCTGGGCAGCTCTTATGCCATCATGGAATTCATAATCTTCAAGGATACGGGCCAGCAGAAGAGTAGAACCAGGAGAACAAACTTTCGATTGTTTAAGGAGTTAGTGGATGGGACCCCCTGACAGAATAAAGTCCCTCCCACTATGGGAGAAAATCAGGTTCAAGACCACTTGAGAAACCTGAAGGTAAATAAATCCATGTGACTTGATGAGATGCATCCCAGGGCCCTGATGGAATTAGCTGGCTAATCTAGTGGCCTTCTATGATGGAGTGACTGTATCAGTGGACAAGGAAAGAGCTACAGATGTCATCTACCTCAACTTCTGTAAAGCCTTTGATATGGTCCCCACAACATTCTTGCTGCTAAATTGGAGAGAGATAAGGGTTTAATGGATGGGCTGTTAGATGGATAAGGAATTGGCCGGATGCCCACATCCAAAGAGACACAGTTATCGTCTCAATGTCCTAGTGGAAACCAGTAATGAATGGTGCCTCTCAAGGATGCATACTGGGACCAATACTATTTAATATCTTCATCAATGACATAGATAGTGGGATTGACTACACTTTCAGCAAGTTTGGAGGTGACACCAAGCTTAGTGGTGCAGCTGATATGCTTCAGGGAAGGGACGCCATCCAGAGGGACCTTGACAGCCTTGAGAAATGGGCCCATGCAAACTCAAGAAGTTCAACAAGTCCAAGTGCAAGGTCCTGCACCTGAGTCAGGGCAATCTGCAACATCAGTAGAGGCTGGAGGATTGAGAGCAGTGCTGTGGAGTAGGACTTTAGGACACTGGTAGATGAAAAATTAGACATGATCTAGCAATGCGCGCTTGCAGCCCAGAAAGCCAATCATATCCCGGGCTGCATCAAAAGAAGTGTAGCCATCAGGTCGAGGAAGGCCATTCTCCCCCTCTGCTCTGCTCTCATGACACCCCACCTGGAGTACTACATCCAGTTCTGGGATCTTCGGTACAACAAAGACATGGACCTGATAGGGATGGTCCAGAGCAGGCCACGAAAATGATCAGATGGATGGAACATCTCTTGTATGAAGCAAGGCTGAGAGAAAGGTTGAGATTGTTAACCCCGGGGAAGAGAAGGCCTGGGGAAGATCTTGTTGTAGCCTTTCAGTATATAAAAGGGTCTTATAAGAAATATGGAGAGAGACTTTTTATGAAGGCCTGTAGTGATAGGACAGGGGCAATGTTTTTAAACTGTAAGAGGGTAAATTTAGATTGGACATAAGGAATAAATTCTTTACAATAAGTGTGATGAGACACTGGAACAGGTTGCCCAGAATAGATGCCCCACCATTGGAAGTGTTCAACGTCAGGGTGGATGGGGCTTTGAGCAACCTGTTCTAAAAGATGTCCTGGCCGGGTATTTGGACTAGATGATTTTTAGAGGTCCCTTCCAACCCAAATGATTCCATGATTCTATGATTCTATGATCCATGAAGTGATGATTGTATTAGTTTGTAATACAACTTTTCGGTTCTTTAGGATGAAACACAGTGTAGCTTTGCAAATAATGAGATTTCCCAAAATGCTCACTTTTGTACAATGTTCCTCAGATGTATCAGTGACTATTTCAAGTTGAGCATTTCTAAACATCTGCTTGTCATATACTATATTGTGGTTAAAAATGAAGAAAAATAAGATAGCTAAATGCATACCAAACATGCAATCAACAACTATATTAAAAATACCCAACAAACTAACAAACAAACAAACTAACTAAAACAAAAAAAAAACAACAAAAAAAACGCAAGCATTAGTTAGAAAAATATGCTTTGAAATAATCAGAATGTTAAAAAATACTTTTAAGGAACAAAGCCAATGAACATTATCTAACATATGTAAATAGTATTGACAGTTTCTGATATGGAGCCTGTATATTCAACCATGTAAATGATGCATACATTTCTTCTTCCTTTTCTTAAATTGATGTTCTCTCAGCTAAAATAATTTTGCTTAAAAGTGCTTGAAAGGTAGACCAATTTAGAGAATCTGCATCTGCAGAATGTAATTGCCATCTAGTATTCCAGGCAGCTTTGCCCATCTATAGGGAGAAAGAAATAGATAAGGGGGAAACATAAAAGACAAGCAATGAGAAAGAAGTGGAATTATAGACTGCTGAGAAGCAAAACTACTGCTATCAGTCCTGCCAGTTCATGAGAAACTGATCTGCAATTCATGAATGTGACAAAACACATTCTCCTTACAAAACAATAAAACACAAAGACGACAGATAAATAGGGACAGAAGGAAAGGTGCCCTGGTATACTCAGTGTAGAACTGTGAATAGTATTTCCACTTAGGTAGATCTTCTGTGTGTTTACAAAGCAAGGGCATGAAGAATGCAGAAATAAGAAAAAAAAATCATATTTTTACAATTGAAAAAATGAACCCTACAAAAATGAAGAGGTAAATGAAAAATTTTGAAATTATATATAACCTACTGATAACTGGGAAATCCTGGAAGCCTTGTATTTGAGAAGCTATGAGAAAAACTGTTTACTTTTTTCTTGTAATCTAGGCTTCTTCCTAGCTGATAGAAGCTGAGATTCTTTTATGTGTTTTCTATTGTTGTTTTGCTTTTTTCATAAGAGTGGAGCTCCTGCAATCCTTTGTCTATGACTCCTTTTTTCTCTGATTACTCCGAAGTAACTAGGTGTCTTTTTTTACTTCTTTGTATTCCCACGTTTTTAAATGCATTGGATAGGAAATTGCTTTTTCTCCTCTCTGTTGGAAATGCAGGGGTGTTGTTTTGCTCTGGAAGCAAAGAAAGGAAACTTCAGGGATCAGACTGAGTGAAGGTTTTATGATTCCAGGCTTTTAAAATCAAGTCAAATAATACATGCTATTGATTACTCATTCAAATGCAAGCATGGTACTTTTAACTGCTACTTTCAACTTCATCAGGTTTGGTCTTTAGGCCTTTCACAGACCTCGACATTCCTTCTTCCATGAGTTTATAGGTTCATTTTAAAACCCAGCTGTAGAATTTCTAGCCCCGGATCAACATTCTGGAGTTTCAGATTAACATGAGGAAGTAGGAGAATCTCTGATGGAAGAGGTCTTAAATCAAACGGCTACCCCCACATGACATTATAGAAAGTCTTAATCTAGCATATTTGCACAATAAGACCTTTTTAGAGCTTAACAGCATCACTGGTTCCACAGCAAAAGGTCTGTGTCTTCTTGGGCATTAACACTTCCATTACAAGCCCTTTCCATCTTTTTTTCTCAGCTAACAAATTCCTTCTCCTTCTTGCATATGTATGCAGAACAAATAAGGGTGATATCTCAAAGGAATTGCAGTAACAGATTAAAAGTAATGTGCAGGATCACAATTATGTTATACTTGTCCAAAGTGAATAAAATAGAATTAATTTCAGATTTATAATCACAAAGAATGGGGCTAATGAAAGGCACTAATTACATCCCTTTAACGTGCTAAGCATAAAATAAGTAAGTATGGATAATGTATTATGATTTTAACGAAGGTCAGGAGCATAGGTTTTCAGAAAAGTTCTAGGCAACAGAGAAGAACCTACACCTTTAAAATTGGCAAAGATGTCTGGAATATCAGATTTTCTTTTTGGTCTCTTTAGATGACACCTTTCAAAACTTCATTTTATATCCCTGTAGTAAGGCCAGGAAGACATAACTGTTTAACCTCCATTTTTTGAATGTTCTTTGGGGCATCTTTTTTGATGATAACTTTGAGTCCTATCACATCACTCTATGTTTATTCTTTACAAACATTTAGCAAATTATTATTTTCTCAGGAATGCCTCTAAGTGCTGATTTTAGTTGTGCATCTCAGCTTACTCCAGAAAAGTAGGTTTTTCACTCATGTAAATGTCGCCACAAGAAAATTCTAAAAAAAGAATTAGGTTTCCATGCAGGAAACAGAAATACAGAATTAGACAAAGGTATGGAAAACCAGTCCATCTTAAAATTATAATATTCAATATTTCCAAATAACAGCAAACAGAAGCACTCAAAGAAATGCCAAGAAAATTACGTCAATCACAACCTTAGTGATTAGCAAATGGAAGAGGAAAATTAGCTTGCTCTTTAACTGTTATTTCTGAAACACGATTGAAGTAACTTTACATCAAGGTCCATAGGAGCTTGTCAGCTTGCAATAACATTCTGTCAGCCAGGCTCCCTTTTCTCTATCTGTGCTGTTATTTAATATCTGGTGTCTAAAATATTGTTCCATAACATATTGTCATACTCAGAATTCAAAAAACCTCTCTGTGAAGATTATCTTCTGAGCATACCTAATTCTAGTAACCAGTTAGTGACAATTTGACACAGAACAAAAGTCTCTGAAGAATTCTGTTTGTTTGTTTTACCCTGCAAGCACTCTTTATGCTACCATGGTAAGGAGCTTTCCTCTTTATGTGTTTGATTCATGTAATAATACTGCTTGGGATCTTGACAAAAATATTATGGAATCAAAAAATTTCTTTCACAGCCATTCAAGTTTGCACCAAACCTTCCAATGCCCATTATCTTTTTATTTGCACTATTCTTCTGAACTAGCAGACGCAGTGATGAGCAGTGGGCTTTTCAGCCATGTCCTGTGCCCTGCTTATCATTAGGTGCTGTGTCAAAAGCGTGTTCTAAATGGCACGAGTGTCGCCTAACAGAAGAAAAGGTATTTTAAAAAGTACATGTTTTCAAGTTGTTTTGGCAATGCTGTATTTAGCTCTATTTTACAAACAGAAGATTAAGTTCTTCCTTTTTTTTTTTTTTTTTTGGCAAAGTAAAGCTAAAGCTGGTGAAACTTGGCAGGGGTATGTGGAAGGGAAGCAACAGCAACTCTATTTATGTTTCATTCTCTGTGAAACCACAGAGCCTCACAACCAAATTGCAGCTGTCAGGCTTTAGCCAGTCTGCAGGCACTACAACAGGGTAGGAAAGAACCGAAGCTGAAAGACGAGCTGCTGTATAGTACATCTCAGGTGAAAACTTCCCAGGGTGCAAATAATGTCTCCGAGCAGCATTAACAACCCCTGCGCATTGGCTGCCCAGCATTGAGGAGGACCCATGTTTGTGTAGCTCCCAATGGAAAAGCAGCTTTGCTAAATAACCAGAAATGGAGACGAACTGAATATATCTTAAATCTTAAGAAGCAAAGCGCAGAAGCGTGGGCTTATTCTCCACATAGCCTTACCACGTGGGGGAAGCCACGTTCCTTGGGTCTGATCAGAATGAAGCATGTGCCGGAGAGATTTGTTGAACTGATGCTTCTGCGTTCATTGAAAGCCCACTAAGTAAATGAAAAATGTTGCATTAGCATTAATAAGCTTCAGAAACTAAAATCCTATGATCTGCAGAGCATGAGCCTGATTTCACAGTAAATCGCCTCATTGCAGTTTTTGAGCTGAACAAATGTAATGAGATTAGCAGCCCCCTTTCATAGATATTTCTCATTTCACTATATAAATGGATACGTATAGCTTATAGATTTGTTCCTGTCTGTTCTTTACCACCAACTAGTAATTCCATCAGATGTGTATTCTTCTCTGATAATCCCTTGAAACCGGTTGGACTCAACTAATCATTATGACTTGGAAAAGGTAACAACTTTGAGTCAGTACTTCCAGGAATAAACTTGAAAAGACAGACATTTTTATTACTTCTGCACAGCAAACACACTGATTAGATTGTGACATTCTGAATGAAGAAATTATAAAATATTGGTAAGCAAGTGCTGACATGACAAAATTCCATTGAGTTATTTCACTGATCAACATCTTGAAAGGCAAATTTGTCAGCATCTATAGAATAAAGAAGCAGAGAGATTTACAAAAAATACAACTCTTGAAGGGAAAAGCTTCCTTTTCTGAACATGAAAATATCTTGGTGAGAAAGCAAATCAAACTCTCCAGAAAATGAAATCCTCATTAAGAAATGAAAGCTGGCAGTGGAAGAAAATTGTAAGCCAGGTTGCTCAACTTATCCATGTTGTGTCTTCAGCTGGATCAGAGGACTGGCTTACTTTGAATAGCACGCCCTGAACAGTCAAAAAATCTGTGGATACACTCTGCATCGCTGGGGACTTACCCAGCAGAGAAAGGCAGCTGAGGTAACAGACCTCCACTTCCAGTCTCGCACTGCACCACGTGGCAGAGGCACAAGGGACAGTGCCCTAGAGGAGACAGCCAAAAGGTTTGTCCAATTCCATGGACCCTAAAGTATTCTTAAATGAATGCTACAACAAGAAAGTGGGAAATCAGCCTCCAGTCCTGGTACTGGGCAAGCTGAGGATCTCCCATTCCAGCTTATTTGCAGATATACCAGTTGTAGTAGACTATTTTGCACCAGCGGAGCGTTGCAGAGGTATCCCAATGGAGCAGTAAATCTAGCCCAGCATATTCATTACGGAAGGAACTGCTGAGCCTGACATTTACATGACCTGTAAATGATATCGGTCTTCCTTATTTCACAGTAGACTAACCATGTTGGATGTCACCTCAGGGTGAAATGTGTATACTTGGGTATACATATATGGTTTTGTGAAGGAACTGCAGTACCAAACATTTTGGTAGGAGAAACTTGCTCATACCAACTCTGACTCTTGCATTAAGCAAAATTAACATTGAATAACACCACATATTCCCCAGGATCATGGGATTTGACAAATTATCTTGGCCTATCCTAGACACAGGTAATGAGGGGCTCATTAGGTGCTTAAACATAGTGATTTATCCCTTTTATGTGCACAGAGGTATCTGAGAAACATATGAGACAGACAGCGATAAGCACACGGTCTGGTTTTCTTCTGGAGTGGCAACTGGAAGCTAAACAGGAGGCCCTGTGCAAAAATGGCACAGGAACCCACCTTCAGGTACCTGAATAACTCCCTATTGCTTATGGGAGAAAACAGGAGTGAAAAAAACCAGTCCAACAAACCCAACTGTGCATGCTACTAGTTAGAAAACTTTTGGCTGCGAGCACTAGCACTGATTACAAGCCAAGTGATTATTCTGAACCTTTAAAAAGAAAGTCATTAAGGATTTCATGTGGAACCAGTATTGAGATTACAAAATTTATGCAGCGCCCTCCTTGCTTCAGAGCAAAGCCATCCAGTCTGGCACCTGAAATGCATGACACGTGTTTTTGTTTGGCCAGGGGTGGCTGTGGGCATCGGGGTGTGGGGAGGGAGGGAAGGGTGCGCATGTTGCCCAAATGCCCTGGAGAGAACTGGGCTGCCGGTGATTTTCATTCCATCACTCCCACGTCACTCTCGCCTGTTCATCTGCTTGTCAGCCTCAGCTCCCTCCTCCTCCATTCCCCTTCATCCTCTTCACCACGGGGTTTATATCAAGGTGATAGGAGGATTCTGGCTTCAAGGTCCAACGAAAAATCATTCATGGAAAGGACAGAGACTAGCTTGTCATTTAGAATTTTGTCTGAAAGGACATTCCATATTTCAAGAGGTTAGCCTCCCCTGTCGCATGAGATGGTTGGACACCACCTGCAAAAGAAAACAGATTCTTTCCAAAGTGCTCGCAGGTTATTCATGATCAGTCGTGAACAGTGATTAACCACACTTTTTTCAGCATTTCCTCGCTCTTATTTTTTTAACTTAATTTTTCACCTATTTTTATCTGTGTTGGTAATTCTTCCTTCTGCTTTTATCCTATTTCAGGAGACCTTTTCCCTCTTTGGAAACAGGAGAACGGGAGAAAATATTGTTTAATTCTTCAAATGGGCCCTATGCTTAAGTGCTGTAGGGAAGAGTGTTGTGAAATACAAAAGCAAGAGGTGACATAGACACAGCAGGCAAGCAGGAGTCACAAGTTTCAGTACACAGTGGTTTTTGCATTTTGTTCATTTGGGTGTATTATCCAGGGACTAGGCAAACATATAGAGAATGAAAGGCTTCAGATTGCTACACTGAATGGCAAGATTGGTATTCTTATTTATACAGCTAACTTATGCAAGCTGGTAGATGAGCATCCACAGTGACATACATGTGATTTATGGCAATCCCAGATGAATGGTAGCAGAATTCATGCCAAAGATTATTTTTAAAAAGGAAAAGGAAGAGAAAATTTACTCCCTTTCCAAATGTGGAGCTTATTTTTCATTCATTCTGCTTTTCAAATACTGGAGTTATCCAGGAATAACTACAGAGTCATTGACAAACTTTATATATAAAAGCATTATACAACACATACTATCAATGACTATGCAGCTATACACACATAGAATATATTTAAAGGAAATAAACATGGTTCTTGTTTTGTTAATGTAAACTCCATTAAGCTTAAGTTTATGAAAATATCTTTAACTGATTTGAACACTTCGTTTTGAAAATTGAAAAACACAACTGAAAATTGAAAAAGCTTAAAAACAAAATACATAATTCTTCTGCCTCTGTATCATATTCCAAGCAAGTTGAACAATTTATTTCCTATCTCATCTCTCTTCTTTTCTGCCTGGCGTAGTTTTCTTTTAATCATATGACTCCTTGTTTTATATTAGCAGTATGTAAAATTATTTTATTAGGTCCCCGTTTTCACTGTGTACATGCTATGTGCTTTAAATTTCATGTACATTTTACTTAGAATATGACATTTTGCAATATATTGTAATCTTCTGTATTCTGTTATATCTTTTTTAGTTATACATTTATTAGTTATATAAATTACTGTATGGTGGTAGATTTTTGTCAGTTTAATTCTTCCTGACTATCCATTAGAGGTAAGAGCTCGCTTGTTAAAGAAAGCTATAATGAATTACATAAAATTTCCTTTCATATACTTCAGTTCTGCTAAAAATATTTTTCAGGCTGCTGGATAATTAACTTTTACCCCTCCTTAGATACAGGCTGGAGTGCTCAAGGACCCACAAAATTAACGTACCATAGAATGTGCATCATAAAGGAGAACGACATTACGGTTCAGCCTCTCATACTTCAGATGAGTCAATTATAAAATTTCAGTGACAACAACAGTGCTAGGGTTTTTTTTTACTTGACGAGCGGCAAAATAATGAATTGTTCCTTCCATTTTAATGCTTTCAGATATGTTTGTTGCAAGCACTAGATTCATGCTGGATGCAGACTGAAGACTTATTAGTTCAGAGAGCTTATGTGGGGCTTTGAGCAGCCTGGTCTAGTGGGAGGTGTCCCTGCCCATGGCAGGGGGTTTGGAACTAGATGATCTTTAAGGTCCCTTCCAACTCTAGTCATTCTGTGATTCTATGAAGAGCAAAACATGCTAGAGACAGTAGAACAAAGCAGGGGTCAAATAAGTCAATGGATTTATATGAGTATAAACAGAGCAGCAGGAAAAGGACGTGGAGGAATCAGAAAGCAGCAGAAGGGAAATTTTAGGAGTGAAGCACTGGCAAAGGAAATGAAAATGTAGGGAGAGAGAGACCTGAGTACGCTGTTAGGACTAACAGATTAGATAGATTAATGAGTGCATACTGAGTCTAACTACTTTAATTTTATTCTCAATAGCTAAAATTAGACACCTCTGGCCTCTGCAAAACTAGGATTTTGTAAGTAAGTATTTGAGACTGAATTTTAATAAACTTACAGGGAAACAGCCCTTTTTACCTTAGAGGTTAAAAAATGGAAATCAAAATAAGGGAAGAAAAATGTAATTTTTAATGGTTTTTTTAAGCCTTACTTTTGCTTTAAGATCACAACTTATAATGGGCAGTCTAAATCATGCTCTTGTACATCGCAGCACAATGCACGTCAATGTCCTAAGTGCATGTACAATGTCCTGAAAAAATAATGCTGACAATTAAAAATAGTTCTTCAACAAACCTAGATAGGAAGAAGACCAGCGATCTGCATAGCAGAAACCTATACCATATGTACGGAAAGACATACATGAAAGTAGAGTCAAAGGGACATTTTATTTAAATGGTTGATGGTAAAGTATCTAAGGCTTCAACAAACCAAGTCATTTTTTGATGAGACAGGGTAAAAATGTCCCAAAAATTAGTGTGTGGGGTTTGATACAGAGGACTGAGTCTTGAGATGGATAGGAATTTTTATAAGATTATAGGACAAATAAGTAACGGTGAAAATGGAGGGATAATAAGTAATCTTCATTTTCCAAACCTAGACCTAGAAAAATGAATGCACTGGTGTAGGAATGTGTCTGAGAGAAAATGGTCACGTGAGCCAGCCTCCCTACTATGAGAGATTAGATTAAGGGCAAAACAGGTGGTAGAAGATGGAATTAGTACATGGGAAAAACGGGGACTGAGAAGGTAGAAAACATGTTGTGCTAATGACTAAGCAATTTACTATGTGAATTCTTGTAACCAACCTGATCTGTGAATGAACTGCATGGACAGCGCGTGAACAGAGACTGTAAGCCAATCATATAGCTGCCGCTAGCGCGTGTTCTTATTGCCTGTCTGTATATACTCTGTGAAAACTTGAATAAAGGGAGAACGATCATACTCATATTGAGATTCCATCGTTACTCCGGGTCCGTCTCCCACTCCGACATCCTCCGACATCTGGTAGCAGAGGATGGTTCAGCGCGACTGAGTTCTCCGAGACTGCGGTAAGCAGCTAGAGGAGGGGAGTGGGAAACTTCGGCTGGGAGACGTGCTGCTTGGGCGCATCAGCGGGAGCAGACAACGGCGTGAGGTCGCTCCTCACCTCCCAGGCGCAGCTATGGAAACAGAAGCTGCGGCCACGCTACTCGCTGGGATCCTCTCTAAGAGAGGGATTGAAACACCAGCGAAACTGTTGTTCAAACTGATTAAGCCGGGGCAGGAGATGGGACAACAAGTAACAAAAGAAGAAGGGGCTATATTAAGACTTCTCCTGCATATCCTCTCTAAGAGAGGGGTGAAATACGATGAGCGTATGCTCCGAAGGTTGTTAACCTGGTGCAGAGAGAACGGATTTGCACCAGAGCCCCAGACAGCTTTTAAACCAGAAATATGGGAGGCTGTTGGAAAAAAACTGTGGGAAATGATAAGTAAAGGAGACAAAGAGGCATCACCGTTAGCGATGACATGGTGGTTGGTGTTATTGACCTTACAAGATATGAACGCGGAGCGAGCCACAGCAGCCGGGGCTTTTGCAGCGTTACAACCCACGGGAGGGGGATCGAACAGGCCAGGTCCGAAGGTCTGGGACAATCCCCTGCTGATCCCCTCTGCTCCACCTGAGGCCGAGGGAGGAGGCAGAATGTCAGCAGAGAAGGACAGAGCCGGAGCTGTTTGCTCCTGACATTGCCCACCTCACCCCCTCCCCTCCCCAGTCGTCTCCCTGAGATAAAAGTGCTGTTTTTGTATGTCTGCTGTGTAAGTGTGTGTGGGCGCCAGCTTATACCTGCTGATCAGCATGTGTGCTACTGTTTGCTTTTTGTTGGGTGCAGTATCGTTAGGTGACTCCACTGGAGCAGGCGTTCTGCCCGGTGTGGTACTGTTCTCGTATGCATCTAGGGCTGACACTCCGTCAAGTGAAGAAGTTTGTATATACACAATGTTTAGACGTAAGGCGAGCGCACCCCAGGTAGATACACCAGGATGGGCTGTAGAACCGATGGAAGTCCTGAAATATTGGGGGAGTTTTCACGAGCCGACACGTTTACGGTCTCGGGAACGGCTCGCCCGTGCAGGGTGTATCGCTGATTGTTTGTTGTTTGTCTATAAGGTCATGGTTGATTGGGAAAAGGAGTTGAGACAAAATCTATAGGATGCTCTGTATGAAAATGAGAAACTTAAGGAAAAATGAGAAACTGAGCTCTTGTTGCAAAGGCAGACTTTTATGTCAGTCGTAAGTGATGGGAAAAAAAAAAAAAGAAAAAAGAAAAAAAAAAGAAAAAAAAAAGAAAAAAGAAAAAAAAAAGAAAAAAAAAAGAAAAAAAAGAAAAAAAAAAGAAAAAAAAAAGAAAAAAGAAAAAAAAAAAAAAAAAAAAAGAAACCAAACAGGAACAATTAGATGGGAAATGTGCCATGTTAGCACAAAAGTATGCCATAAGCATTATGAGAAAGCATCAGAAAAAGAGAAATAGGACACCTGATTCAAAGCAGTACCATAGAGATATGGTTTTGGTTTTTTCCTATATGTGTATATGTTATTGCATGCCTTAGTAGATTGCTCTGTGTTATACCCTGCGAGACTAAAATGAACCCCAGCAGAAGCGGTCTCTTGAGCAAGGGGGTGGAATATGGGAAAGCAACGTCAGATCGGCGAGGAGGACTGTAAATACACTCAAGGGACTCGCACCTGGGTGCTGGAAAACACATATATCACACCAATTGTTATTCATTCTCGGGTGCTTGCAAGAAAAACATTTGGATGACATAAGCCTGTAATGGACTCACAGACACCTTATCTAGCTGCTTGAGAACCTTGGCCTGTTGTGGAAGAAGATCAAAGCACAGTACCAGCAAGAACAGGGAGGCCGCATGCGCTCTTGCTAACAAGGACTCTTTTGCTGCCAAGGATTTGTGATAACAAGGACTCTCTTGCTGCCAAGGATAAGTTTAACAATGCTACTAGTACCGCTATTTCTGAGTTATTGCTAGATGTAGATAGTATTTGATATGCGATGTTGCAAAACAGAACTGCTACTGATTTTTTGCTTTCAGCTCACAGACATGGTTGTCAAGATTTTAAAGGATTGTATTGTATGAATCTAAGTGACCACTCCAAATCCATCCATGCCCAGCTGCAGGAACTGCACCGACCGAACCAGCAACTTGTGGAGACCACTGGGTGAAATCTCTTTGCTGGATGGACTTGGGGATGGGGTTGGTTGAAGCAAATTATACTCATCGCCTGTGTGGAAGGAATTTGTCTGTTATGTTTAGTACGCTGTTTGCCGTGTTTAATAAGCATTATATGATCAGCTGTAAATGCCGCTTTGCATCGTACCCTTGTATGAGTTGTAGAATATGTTGCTCTAAAAACTATGTGTGTATCCATGAGAACCCGATCTTCACAGAAGAAGATAACAAGAAGGATTACAACAATGTAGTCACGTATCAGACAGCCACTGTCAGCAGAGCTGGATCATGAGGTTGGTGAGACTCGCTGCGTACGCTGGCCACGTGTGCAGTGACTCTAGCCTGTACTTTTCTACTCGATCCAGTGCAGGAGAGTCTGGTGGGACTCGCTGCGTGCACTGGCCATGCATGCAGCGACTCTAGCCTGTACTTCTCCAGTCAATCCAGTGCAGGATATAAGGAGGCTGTCTCGGGTCAGAGAAGGGGAGAGAGACATGAGCACACTTTGAAGGTACAGGGGATGCCCGGAAGCACAGTGTCTGCCCCCCGCCCCCCCCCCATAAATTCTATGTTCATTAACCCCAACAGCT
Organism: Larus michahellis; assembly: GCF_964199755.1. Taxonomy (NCBI): domain Eukaryota; kingdom Metazoa; phylum Chordata; class Aves; order Charadriiformes; family Laridae; genus Larus; species Larus michahellis. The sequence goes on from NC_133897.1 coordinate 90,386,564, forward strand.
CCGAAGGCATTACAGTATGTTGCAAGATAAGATATAGTCTACTACTGCTGCAAGACGCACTGAACACCTTCCTACAAGAATTTCAACTTTATGCCCTGATAGGACAGTGGGATGATGCACTCGCAAAGAGCCTGACTGCATTAGAGTGGGTATTTTTGCCACATACCTTTTCAAAACCAGTAATTATGATGATTGAAATGTTACCACGATTGTTTTTCCAGGGTCGCTTGTGCTGTCAGCAACCGCAATGTATTTGAAATATTACAAAAGGATTTCTCGTGGGTAAATCCAAAGAAATTGGCTTTCTGGGCTAAATTTAGGAATCTGGATATTTATTGCCTTAGCAGGGTTCTTTTTGATTCTGTTTTTAATTGTGTTTAGTATATGACCTGCTAAGAGCGTCACAACAAGGATAACATGTCCAAATTAAAAGCGGTCAAAAATGGTTTCGATGATTGGTCAAACTCATGGGGTATAACGGGATGGTTATCAGACTTACTAAAGCAAGGCCTCATGCTACTGTTGGTTATATTATTATTGATTATGGTAGCCTCGTGTGTTCTCCGCAAAGTGACTGACATGATAGAAAATGCCATGCATAAGGTCTGGCTGGCTCAAGAAGAAAAAGGGGGGATTGTAGGAATGTGTCTGAGAGAAAATGGTCACGTGAGCCAGCCTCCCTACTATGAGAGATTAGATTAAGGGCAAAACAGGTGGTAGAAGATGGAATCAGTACATGGGAAAAACGGGGACTGAGAAGGTAGAAAACATGTTGTGCTAATGACTAAGCAATTTACTATGTGAATTCTTGTAACCAACCTGATCTGTGAATGAACTGCATGGACAGCGCGTGAACAGAGACTGTAAGCCAATCATATAGCTGCCGCTAGCGCGTGCTCTTATTGCCTGTCTATATATACTCTGTGAAAACTTGAATAAAGGGAGAACGATCATACTCATATTGAGATTCCATCGTTACTCCGGGTCCGTCTCCCACTCCGACATCCTCCGACACACTGGTAGCAGCAGATACCACATTCCTTGATATGGTAAAAACCATATTCCTTTATCAAATAGTGAAGTCATAACAACAAAATATGATGCTAGTTGTATTTGTAGTGAGAGAAAACTTTAGCTTAGTAAGTCAGGAGTTCAATTCAGTTGGGATTTTAGAAAAACAAACTGTGAGAAATACTGGAAATGTTCTAGCAAGGTTGCCTAGAATGATGAGTTCAAGAATTTGCACTTGAAGAGGATGCAGAATCCTGTTGTGTCCAAAGTATTAGCATCACCTGGTGCTTGAATGTCAGGGGGAAAAAAAAAAAAAAAAGAAAAAAAACCACAAAAACCCACAATAAACCAAAACCCTGACAGGGCTACAGACTTCCTAGGATGACTAAGCAGTTCTTACAGAGAAGAGGAGCAAGAATACAGCATGTAAACATGGAAACAGGAATGTAGTAGTTTTCTACATCTTGGCAGTTTAAAGATGTGGAAAAGACCAACAGCCTACTGTAGACCTAGATCTTGCAAAGAAAATGAAAATATGACACTAATGTTTTCTTTATTCATAAAGCCAGAAGTGAACAGAAACGGTAAAACCAGCGTACTGCAGACTGACGCAAGATAAGGATAAAAATAATGAAGTACAGCCAAATATTAAAAGATTATAATGGAATCAAGTAAGAAAAGTGAGGATAGAATAATAGAAACAACAATATACGGCATGGAAAAAATGGACAACAGGATAACAAAGGGAGGGGCTGAAAGACTGACATTTGAAACCACAGGTACAAATACTGAAATGCTATAGAATAGGGGAAAAAATTTTAAACACCACCACCATCTTTTTGTGAGACCCTGCATTTATTCTAGAAATTGCTGCTTAAATTTTTTATTGACTTGTTTATTTTTCTCTAGTGTTATCCTTTGCACTAGAGAAGTTATCCACATTGTACTATAAAAGCATCTCATATTCATATGATATCATAAACCAGTAATACTGGAAAACTTTGGAGCATTAGGCATACAACTTTTCCTACAAGACACTGAGAAGCCAATTAAAATAAACATTTCTAATTATTCCCCACTGTTATCAATAAGACATTTATAAGAGCACCAGTTCTTTTGCAGTTATAAAATAAAGCTGTGCAGTTTTACAAGCGTGATTCATGAACTACAACAAATTTGTGACCTGTCTAAAACTTTGGCACCTACTAAGCCTTGCCTGAGATTTTAAGCAGAATTGTAAAGAACCACCTCAGTAATCAGTCCCTCTCTGGTACCATAGCAGCTACACAATGAAATAATTAATTTCAGAAAGTTTCACAGAAAACAGTAGTCCACAGAAACCTATGTAGAATCCTCTACTAACCTCAAGATCTTTAATCAATGCCCATAACCATAATGGCCACGGGAAAAGACTGGAAGAGACTGAGAACTGTCAAGGCCTAGGTTCTTGTATTAGTGAATAATTATTTAAAAAGAATTTCAAACTATCCAAAAAAGCAAAACAGACAGCATTGTACGAAAGAAGGCAAAAGAACTAAAAAGAAAGGGGATGATCCCTGTGATTTGATCGGCAAGACAAAAAGTCTTCCTGATTTCAAGTGTAGTCATCACTCTAACCCTGGGCAGGGGTCAATAGCAAGGCACCTGGTAAATCGATGCTACTGAGAGCACTAGTGAACACCAGTCTCCAGTCTGCCATTGTGCTCAATTAAGAAAAAACTTTGAAAAAAAAAAAAAATAATGCATGGGAGGAAAAACAATGGTCTTATTTGGCAACAGGCAAAATTTCTGAAGCATATTAATACAACTATCCACGTATGCCATATACAAGTAACTATCAGTCTCCTTTCAAATCTCTTTGAAGATATCAATACATCATACAGGCAGATTCCATTTCAAACTTCAAAAATTCTCATGTTTTGCCATCTTTTCCGTAAACTTGTCATCTTCTATCTTAAAACAATTAAGATTCTTTGTTCTTATTATGCTGTTTTGGAAGATTATTTTTGAGCATAAACCTTTGGATAATAATAATAAAAGTGTTTTAAATTTATTCTTATGTCTAAATTTGCATTTCTGTGGCTATTTTCCTCTCCTGAAATGTATCTTTATATTTATCATACAGTCAACATCCCCATCAGAGTGTGTTCCGCTTAGCTAAACAAGCCAACTAATCTTAATCTCATTTCTTTAGAAAGATACTCTGCTCCTTTAATTAATCTAGTAAACCACAGGCTGTCTTCTGATCAAATTTTTTGTTTCTGGACAAAAGGTTAAACTAAGCTTTATATGTTATTCCAGAGGTCCTGCCAATGTCTCGAAGAAGAGTTCCGATTATTCTACATCTCCATCAGATGACAGAACTTTCTGCCCAAACTCTCTGCTTCTCTGCTTTGCCAAATGTGTCTTAGAACAGTAGCTTCTCATGCTGTCTCATGCTGGCAGCTCAGATGCCTTCTCCACTTGTCCACGCACACAGATGTCTCTTCTCCTCTGTTGTTTCCATTTGGACAACTGACCAGACTACAGCAGTTGTTTCTGCCTCCCTCAGGGCCTGACATTTCATTGCTCAATATCATTCTATTCCTACACCTCCAGAATAGCAACAGTACCCTCTAGCTTGTTTCCCCAATTAAATGAACCCATGCTTATTCCTCACCTGGTGGATGCTACTGCATCTATTAAACGGGATCAGTCCCAACAGTGTTGTCAAAAGACGATCCCCTCCTTTCTGGCAACTGTTAAACTCTCCTTTTGATGTTTTTTTATCTACCCCATAATTCATTAGCATCTCTGTCATCCACACCTCACTTTATAATTGTACAGGAGTCATGTAGCAGATGCTTAACCTAAATCTAGATCAGTGGCATTCTCCAGATTAGATCCCTTCTCTAAGAAAATGAAGATTAAAAAAAAAAAAAAAAAGGGGGGGGTTGGTCTGTCATGATCTACCTTTACTATAAACATGCTGATAATTGGGATAATTGCATTTCCTTCTTTGTCCCTACTCACTCTTTCCTTCACGATCTTTTCTAAGACAACATCCAATACTGAGGTGTGCTATCAGAGAGATTGTTGGTGGATAATTTTTCACATTTTCTGGAAAAAGCTCTTAAACAACTTCAGCAACAAGTTCTGAAATAGACAGATTTTCCTCCATGGAAAAAAAAAAAAGAACAAACCAACCCAAGATTGGTTTTGCTGTTCTTTAGTCCACTTGATAAAAAGAGTTCAAGAAAACAGCCATATGCTGAACTTACAAAAATGGTATTTATTACAGAACAGCACTGATATAGTCTGCATGTTCAGAGATTAAATATTTTAGTAGTTCTTGGTCCCTGCATATTTTTTGATTAGCCAATTTTAAGGCTAATGTTCACACAAATATTGTTGGGGGATGAAAGAGGATTCATCTAAGTTTGCATCTGACTCTACTGACTACAATTGCACAAAGAGTCCACCTGAATCTAACGTAAAAATGAGCTTCTCAGAAGATCTTTTCTTAAAAGAAACAAAAAAGTTTGCTAAAAAAGCTACTGTATTGTCAGGTATATTCTAAGATGCAAGGAAGAGGAACCAGGAGCAACTAAGAAAACTCAGATGAGAAAAATAGCTTTACTATTACTTTTCCAGCAAAGTTCACAAAGTTCTCTCACAGAAAGAGAAGTGAAAATAAAAGTTGCTATCTTCACAAGTCATCATTAGTTGGCTGCAGATACCTGTATCTACTAAAAGCAGTGGCAAAATGCCTGTTTAATTTAAAGGGAACAGAATTTCAAAGACTCTTCAAAAAAAACCCTACCTGGCTAGTTAAGGCATCTGACAAGCCTGGACAGACAAAAGAAAAAAATGACAAAACCAACAAAGCTTTGCTGTCAGTGATCGCACCTATCAAATGTCACACTCTAGGATATAATGGAGTGCAGACACAGATACTCAAATTACGTGGAGTACTGGAACTAACACAGGAAAATCAGAGCGGTGCTTTCTCCATTGTCCAGTACTGATATTCAGGACATGAGAGATTTAGATGCCACCATCCTGTCGAAGTGAGCTTTTCCTTTTCTTTTCTAAAGTCCTCCACACCATATTCATGAAACTACAAATGATGCCTTAGTCATTGCAGGGAATCTTGATACTCAGCTACTATTTGTCTTGGAAAATCTCCCTCTATGAAACATCAGCTAAACTAGATGCCTGCCAGCTTAGACCGAAAGATCAGAAACGAAGTAATAGCTTGAAAATCACAGCATACTCATGAAAGCTGGCAAGGCAGATAGCAACAGGAATCTTGACACAGGGTTAGAACTCAGCTAACCATGTGATTTCCAAGCAGACAGTCTGTGCTATGCTGCATAGCGCAGGTACAAGTCTGAAAAAATGCATACATGTTAGCAGAAAGCATATAGTAGCTGTGCTGAAAAGAACTCAAAGAACTCAAAGCTTTCTAAGCAGTCATCCAGTTTGAGGATGTATTTAAGTATTTTGTATGGCTACAAACGGCGACAAGGGAGGCACGCAATACTAGTAATTTTCTCTTCCTGTATGTCTCCAGACAGCCTACACCTACTTAATACTTTTTTTTTGACTCCATAACATACCTTAAGAAAAATACATTTTGGACAGAGGAAATAAAAAAATACAAAAAGAAAGAATGTGGATCAATTTTCCCCTGCTCATTGAAGTATCCATGTGTGATATCATGGCTCAGCTGCAGATAAACTACTGTACATCTGTGTAGATTATACTGTTTCCTCTTTTTTTTTTTTAAAGATACACATTGGAATCCCATGGAAAACACATGCTAAAAAAATCAAACAAGAATAAGAATAATTCCATGACACAAGAAACCAACTTTTTTAATCCACCACTTTTTCAAGACAGTGCACTTTTCTAAACTGCATTGTGGAAAGATGCATTGGATGTTCAATGTGTCTAACATTTATGATGCATGCATCAGAAATGAAAAAGCTTGCCCCAGGTTGCCCCAAACTTAAGGTAGGTTCTATAATAGTTAAGAGTACAGGAAGTCTAGCCTAATTCCATGACTCCTAGTGAAATCCCAAGACACACAACACTTAACTACCTCCAAGTATAAATCTCTGAAAGGTTCATGTAGATCTGGCATGGAACTAGATTCTCCTTCTGCAACAAATATAGAAAATTAGACAGGAAGTATTAAAATTAAATTCTTGTGATGTGCCTTATGCACAAGCATTCAACTGCCAGTGAGTACATGTACACTGAAAATAGAGCCCCTGGTCTCTACATTCAAAGACTCATACACTTTTAGTTCTCGTACTTGAGCTAAAAGTGAATTTGTTGGTTGTATGAAAGCTTTGTCATGTACCTTAATTACTGCATTGCAGAACAAAAGTGCAATGACCATCATATTCTTAAATGGAAACTTCTTGCACAAATACATTTCCTACATTAAAGATAATGATAGAATTAATAAATTACCACATGACTCTCTGAAATAAAAGATGAAGTCTCATAAACAGAAAACTATTGAGAACCACTTTCTATAGTTTACTCAGTGATGTGATGACTTACTTATAAGACATGGTATGGTCTCTAAATGTAGCAATAAATCAAGGGTGTAATGCTAGGAGAAGTGTGATTTATTTTTTCCTTAATTTATTTTCATCCTGCTTTTTTCACTCCTAATATACAAGGTATTTTCAGCCAAAAGCTTCTCTGGGGCCTGAAGGACTGCAAAAATACCGTGTTTCACCATTTGGTGACTAAAAATTACTGTCTGAACCTGAATTCCCAAAATTTGTGGAAGCAAAGCCCATCTGAATGCACACATCTTCCTGACTATCTAACCCTGAAATCTATGAAACCAAGGGAGTATACTAACTTCTCAATGTAAGCGTGATGAACAATGTGAGTCCCTGTCCTGAATTATAAGAATTTTATTTTGGACAAGGTCCATTTAAGCTACTTTTCCTCATGAGTGATCTGTCAGTATAAAACAATCGCTACATGCATAATTTTACTACAGTTGGCATTTTCAAATCCTCCATAATTTGTAACATAAAACTTGGAACGCTTTCCAGAGAATCATCATTCAGAATGTTTTCCTGTCTACTGTCAATTTAAATCAAAACTAAAATTCTGCTTATTCTTACCTGTACCTTTTACTCCATATTCTGGTTTCTACTTTGTTATGTATTATTTCCCACTGTATGCTGTACTTAAAGAGAGCAAATTATGAGTTTTGAATTGGACTACAATTTAATCTTTTAGTTCTTAATATCCTGATATTTTCAGGCAGTAAGTACTTTGTAACTGAAAAAGTAGGGAGGGTTCAGAATTTATATGTATCTAGCACAAAATACAGAATGTGATTGCCCAAGAAAAAGAGGGGACATTAAAGATTATATACTGACTGTTAATCATGGCTAGCTGTTGACGAAGTATCAAGCTGTGCCTTATGATACCAAAAATCTTTTACAAGTCCCATAAAAATGCCAGCAAACCAGTAAAATTTTCAGAACTGTTATATATATGTGGGCATTTTTTTTTTTTTCATTAGAAAGTAGAAATTAATTTAGTTACTAACAAAAAAATTGAATTCCTAAGTAGTTTCCCTAAGAGTAAGTTCCACTTTAAGTAAAATCCATATTACAATATGAATATGTTAAGGAATATAGAAATTCATAGTACCACCTGTTGGTGAAAAATAGAAGTAACTTAATTTCCTGCTAAATGGGAGATGCCATGCTTTGGTGAAGAGCTGGAATCAGTCATGGTTCTTGACAATTTGCCAGGGTGCATAATGTGAAGCAGAATTACAAGAAATCCTAGTTATTTATGATTTAATTATTTCAGGTTGATAATATGTAGTGCTGATTTAGCAAACCACATTTTGAGTACTTTGCAAACATTATCTAATTTGTTTACAAATATGTCTCTCTGTTTTTGGTTTTTATTTAGGCCATACTTTGTTTTGGATAAATGTGTTAAATTAAAATTAGCCACCCCAATAAGCAATATAGTAAAAACAGAGAAGCAGTAGAATGTAAGAGGATTTAATGTAGCACAGAGCCCATTCTAGTATTAATAACTATTATGCCAAAATTGACGTTTTGAAAACTGCAGTACTGCAGACCAGACTGTATCATTAAGGCACATCTGTGGAGATGGTGGAGAGAGGCTTCTGAAGGCACTGAAAGATAGCTTTTTCCCTAAAAGAGGTATAATACACATATCTTAGCCAGCCAACAAAGTCAGATAGGAACACAGTCACACAAACACACAAATACACACACAAAATAAGCTAGCGTTTGAGCAGTGTGAAAGCTGCTGTCATTTACAGTTGCCACAAATGCTTCTGCCTGTTTACAGTAGAGCATTTTTCCATGTTTCTCCACACTACAGACCAGCAGGTTTCTAATGGTGCTGAGCTTCAGTCGTCTTGAAAGGCCTGAAAGTTTTCCTGAAGTCTGTCATTACATGAATTCATGCCCTGGAGCAACTACAGGTGTGAGATTCAGCATATCCTGTGTTAAAAACACAGTGTAAGTCTCATCTGCCTTAACTTCTTTCAGATCTAAGAAAATATCCATCCATGAGGCCCATTTTGTTTTACTAAACAGAGGGTAACATTTCTTTCTAATGCAAGTACCTGAAATAAATAATAAACTAGGCATGAAGGAAAAAAAGTACCTATCAAACAAATTATTCAAAGAACAGTATAGACCATTTACTTTTCAGAAGTTAAAATTTCTACTAATTTTCAATGAATTTTGGCTTATTTTTCTTTAAAGTTTGTTTCACTAATCAGGAAGAGAAATAAAGTGCAAGATTTCTGTAATAAAGTTGTCCTCATGATGGATCTAAATTAATTACAAAAGAAAAAAAGAGGGCAAGAGTTACATATTTGCACTCATTTTTTAAGCAATATTCTTCTTTATCATAATGTAATCCAAATTTTTATTTACCCTGTAAATGTCTGCAACAGGGGTAGGCAGATTCTGACACCCAGGTTACCAGATAGCCTTGGAGCAAAGCAAGCTTGCTAGAGCTTTCTTCCATTTTTGTTTTTTAACTTGAAAGTTCTACAAAAATTCACCTACCTAATCCCGCCTGGCTAAACATTTAGAGTTATGACTCAGGTCTTGGTTTGAGCAAACAAAAACTCATCAAGAAAGAAGTGGCATATAAGGCTTCTGCAGGCATGCTTGAAAAATAGCTAGTGCGTCCCGATGGTGTTCAGGTGCCTCAGAAACTGCTCCAAGCAAAGACGCGGCTGCTTCAGACCCCGGGTGACATCAATATGTTCTGAAAACATTTTTTCAGTTGGTGATCTGGTCTTTTGAACTACCTCTGCACGATCCTCCACCTCTGCCTGAATCACATATGCAGTATATATGTGTTTGTGTCTATGTATATATGCATTTGTAGGTATACAGTCCATATATATATGGACATATATAAATATTGTGTGTATATATATGCTTACCACTGAGCAACAGATACTGCTCCTGGGACCTGCTTGCTTAGCACGCAGTCACTAACCTGTGAGTGCCGGAGTCTTTTACAGACCTGGCCATCTCCTTCAAAGGACCTTTGAGGGCCAAGACAGAGGCTCAGCCATCAGATGCTGAGGCTCCAAATGCTTAGCTGTCAAAAGGAAAAAAGAAAGACAGACTGCATCTAAAATACTTCCCTCCACCATGTATATGTGCTGCAATAAGAAGTGCAATAATGTCAAGCTTGGCTTATGAACTCATTTTCACTATTTGATAGGATACAGTATCACTGGGATTTGTTGAAATGACTAAAGGTGTCTTTTGGGGAACGGAAGGCGCTAAGCACAGCTATAGTATATTTCATTTCGTTTTTTGCGCAAGGAATGCATCATTCTCATGCTGCCACTGACACAAAAGTCAGTCTTTATTGCTGCCTGGAAAAAAGGCTTTGTAAGAATCTAGTTGCCACTTGGACACATCTTTCTATGGCTGTCAGGATCTTTTAGATAAATGTGTGACTCCTGACGGCGAGCTTCAGCAAAAGAACTAACCGGTATGCATATATCAATCAGTATATTTATATACAGGTATGTAGTAGTCAGTTTAATACATATATATTGCTGGAGATGTTTTGTTATTTACTTCTTGTCACTAAATTATGACCTATAAGAATTCAACTTTTTCTATACTTTCCGATTCCCTTACTAAAATATAACAGGGATCTATTTAATCTTATGTGGTCAATGAACATTTCAGTGCATTTTCACTACATTTGACAACTGGAATAAAAATAGATATTTAAAATGTTTTATGAATCAATTCATGGAGCATCTAATACTTGTGACAATCAGAAGGCCTATGTTCTTCCCTTGTTCAAACATATGTTTTATTTTACAAATAAGATTAGAGAAGGGTTGAATAGTTTCGTATAGCAACAACATTCTATTCTGAAAACTCTTGAGTTTTCTCACCCCACTTCCTACTGGAAAGATGGTTCAAAGTCTCATTTTGTTAAAGAATATCTTCTTAGTTCCTACATAAACTTACTTGTGCACAGCATACAGCTATTTTTTTTTTCTTGTACCAATATTATCTTTTGGCTTTAGAAACTCCTCCACAGTTTTTGCTCAAGAAAAGCAGAGAGGGAAATGAAGGTTTCTCACAGAGGGATCAAGTGTGTGTCATTCAGTCTTTGTTTAGTGAGACTATTACACCATATTCTGTTAGTCACTGTTTGCAGAAAATTCTGCCCTTTCTCTGAGCAGTCTCTGTACTCCATTTAATACAAATTCCATTTTCTTGAATGTGGATGATCACAATATATGTAGTACCCTTCAAGACAATTTTCTAGGGCCCTGCATTAATACTTCTTACTCTCCTGCAAATTCTTCTGATATGTTTAATTGTATTTCCTTTCTCTGGGCCACATCACACTGATAACTTATAACCTATCTTGATGAACTCAAACTGTTCTCCTCCACTGCCATTTCCTTTTCATGAACCTTTCATTTATAGAAGAAAATTCTTTTATCAGTCCTTACTAGTAAGACGTTCTTGTTCTTGCATTTTATACCAATTTCTATTTGCCTCTCTACTCTTAATTGCTTTTTATTTTACAATATATTCCAAGCTTTGCACGCTGCAGAGGTCAAAGTAATTTCTCTGAGGCTGTCTAGATAACTTCCTTCTGAAAAGTTACGGCTTCATGAACTATTTTTGATGCCATACAACATCAGGCTTTTAGTAAAAATCATTGCTACCAGACTAATTTGTGCACTTTCCTATGCTTCTGTAGTCAGAAATCTAAAAACTGGAGGTAATCCATCCCACCAGTTAGTCCACGGAGGGTGCACCTGATGAGGAGGTACTGACCTCCTCAATTTTTCCTGTCATTTCAGATGTCTCAGTTTCCATTTCCATACCTTCGTTCTCATAGCCATCTTACTGCTGCTGCATATTCAGCAATGTCCCATTTTCTGCAAACAGAAGCCGAGCACTAATTTAGGCTGAAGCCTGCCAGTAACCTGTGGTTATTTTGACCCCTTCATCACTTAGCGGGATGAGCTTGACTGTGGTTAATTATCATCATCTTTCTTAACTTCCTGATCTCCCTGATAAGATTCCCTGATGATCAATCTTTTCTCTTTTTTTTCATCCTCACAGGATTCCAGTTTCATCTCAGTATCCTGTTTCAGCTGTCTAGTTATCCAGCTAAATCTAGAGCTCTCCCCTACAGAATTTCCCTCGTGCTTGGCAACAAACTCCAAGTACTCTGTGAATGTTTCCTTCACGTCATTCCAGAGCCTTTGATACACAAATCTTTTCGGTCTGACCTCTCTGAATTCCTTTCTATACCTCAAATCCATGATTTTTAACTAGAAAACATTTTTAGTAGCCTGTTTGTTTATCCTTCCTTTTAATTTAATCTGAACAAGCTCAAGGTATTGGATTGTGTACTTAGTACTTATCAGCCTTCTGGAATAGCTTAATTTCTTGACATTGTGTCACTCTTTAATGACAAAATCTCTGAGCTATCCCAAACAGAAATGACAGTGCTGTTCTTGCTAATATATTTTTCTGCCATCCATACCTAGGAAATTAAAAATCTAGTAAGTACACAAATATAAATACTTGTAGTATTTATAATATGAAGAACCACAGATTTATATTCTTGGAATCTATACAGTATTTTTATGTTGTCGCAGGGTACTAATTTTTTGCAATGCTTTCCCAAAATTAATTTGACTAATGTATTAATTCAGGGCCTCTGCTCCTTTTAACATCTAGCTCGGTCATGCTTGAGCCATTTCAGTGGGAATATTTGTCCTCGATAATAGCAATTAGTAGATTTCTGGTTCCATCAGAGTCTTTTTCTTTTTTCATGTTATATCCACCTTTCTTATTCTGTCTGGAGGGCATTTTTCCATTCTGTGGTTCTGCTTTGGCTTTGGGACTGTCAGCTCTTTAGCAGCAGTCCCCACTAGCAAAAACTTACACAGATTTGTGATGTTTGCAACAGGCCCTTGTATTTCCCAAGTATTTAACTTTCAGTTTTCTCTTACAATCTCTTTGACATCATTCACCTTTTGGGGGGATTCCTGCCTCTGTCTGCCTCCATTTTCTTCTTCCTCTGCTGGAAAGAGTCTTCTTTCTCCTTGTTCTTGTCACCCCATCTCCTACGTGACTCTCTTTTTACTTCTCCAGCACAGCAAAGCTTGTTCCTCAGGAAACAAAAAGACTTGCTCTTCTTTATCTCAGGAACTAGCAAGCCAAACCCAGGAATAATCCCGAGCTATTAGTTTGAGCCTGCATTCAGCAGTGAGGAGAGGGAAACATGGGAAGTTGCTGCTGGAGTGGGATGAAGACTACATATGGCAGAGTCCCAAAAAGCAGCAGCTCTTTACTTCTGCTTAGCTCCTGTCAGTCAGTTGTCATTAGTTGTCTTATTTAATTAACAGTTTATGCAATTATGGGCCTAACAGTGCAGGCCTTATTCAGGCAAGGCTCCTGCTGAGTTTTTAAAGTGACTTTTCTCCAAGTTTTTCCTTTCTAGACTTCAAGATCAAGTACAAGAGAAATAATAGCTGGGTTCCCTCTCTTTTGTGTCTGGACTGATTCCCACACCATCTGTAATAAGCATCTTTAAACAACTTGTTTGTGCTCTAGGGTTCCCTACAGAAGCAACATGCTGAGTACATTACTGAATCAGTTCTGTTTCAAGAAGGGATGAGGCCATTATCTAGCTAAGTCCTAGCAAACTTCCAGTGTCAAGCATTACTTCAGAGTTTCAGGAAAGTCTTACTTATAACTCAAGAGTTTAGTCATCAGCAAACATAGCAGCTTAGGTTCATGAGATATAATATTAAGTTTTATCTTTATGCAATACCACAAAGAAAAACAACAATCTTCACTTTTTGTGAGAAGCTAGTCCAGATTCGACCAAAATATATGTAGTCTCCTGCATAATGGAGTAAACTTCCCTGACTAAACTTCCCAGAGCCTGGACCTTTGAGGAACAGTAGAAATGACAAGAGAAGCTCTAAGATTATTTAGAAATGTCAAGCGCAGCAATGTAGCAGCAAGTGCTTTCATTTTTTTCAATTTTGTTAACTATAGTATTGAATCAGCTTTACACTGAGAAAATAACGGATCTATTTCTGATGACTGTAATAACTGAGGCTCATGAGGTCTATCCCAGTTGCGAGCTCAAGTGCTGCAAGGTCAATGAAAGTTTATAAAATGTTCCGGTAACCGTTAATAACATATACTGAGGGGGGAAAGTAAAAAAGAGAGAGAAAAGAGAGAAAAAATAGCCTAAGAACAGATTATATCAGCCTGTGGATATCATAAAAGGACGGTACTGAAGCCACCTTTGGTACGAAAAAGCATCGTGGAAATGAATGAACCAAAACTGGAGTGTTGGAAACACAGCCTGTTCAACATCTGCCCTTAATCACTGCCTTTTTAATGGTCTTTAAAAAGTCAGTTTGAAAGGAACAGGTGGACACAGAATCCAACCATTAGGAAGGCCAATACTATTTTTTTCACTCCAGAGACTTTGGCCTCTGTTTGTGAGCCCTGAATTTACCTCCCTAAGGGTGTTACCAGATTAGCTTGTTAAAAGTTAGCAAAAACCCCTTTCTGATTAACGTGAGACCTTTCTTCTCTATAAACTTCCCAGGATCCAGGGGAAGGAATTTGGTAGTAGAATCTACTGTGATTGAACTCCAGCCATGGATGCTAAAAATTATTAAAAAAAATAAAATTCCTATTTCTGCTGCATTACCAGATTTCAGTTTCCCCATGTGTGTTTCTTAAAAAAGAAAAAGAAAACTAGCGTCTTTCAAAGAACTGAAAAACAGAAACAGCCTTTTTCTCTCCTATGACATATGTCCCTATGACAACATATTAGATATTAACTAGTAGATTCTTACATAAAAAAGGTCTTTGATGCTTTTTGATTATTTTTTTTAAAATCATTATTTCTTATTTTACATGTATTTCCTAGTTTCTGTGAATTGGTAACAAAGTATAAGTATCTCTTGTACTTCAAGTATCATCTGACACACCATTACAACGGAATTGCCATATGAATATTGATAATCCTCTAGGCTTATTTATCCTTTTGGAATAAAGGAAGTTGTACAGAAGCTCAAGTACAACAGGGCTATCCAGTGTGATTCCACATCTGCTAAATCGTGCCACCAAACAAACTACCCTTCGTGGGCTACGGCAGAAGGTCTGAGAAGCTAGCAGAGACTTGGCTGAGAAATAAGAGGACATCAGACCACGGAGACAAAGGACACTGTTCACACTACAGCAGCAGTTGTCCAATCTGCATTCGTCCATTCCTGGAAAAGATTTTGCCCTTGCTTTCCTTGCCAGAATACAGCTGCTGCTGACTAATGAACGCTGCTCAGAATAACCACATTTTGCTGTAAGCGAACCACAGACTCTATGCTTCCCCCATGACTACTGATGGAGAATGTAACTGAAATATAAGTTCTCTTTAAATAGTCCTATGATAGCTTAAAATATATTTTAATTTGATAAATGGGTGGGGGGCTTACGGAGAACTACGCAATGTATATCTACCATCATACAAATAGTGCAAGACAGTGAGGGTCTCACTGATCATGCTTGAACGATAATTTCTATGGGTTAAAGGACATTTTGTATTTTTCAATGTAAAAGGTTACCATGGTATATGAAAAACTCCTCTTCCTTTCATATGTAGTGGGATTGCAGCACAAATACAGTCCAAAGTGAAATTATTCTGAAATCATATGATCTTGTTAACGCTTAGGTAATTTCACCATGAATTATTTACAAATCTCTGTTCCTCAGACCTGTTCCCCACTGCCTACTGAATACATGATTCAGGTTATTTCACCTTCCTTTTGCATTATCATGCACTTCCCACGGTCTTGCCACAGTCTTATTTCTTACCTCACTCAGCCATTTCTTCTTATGTTTTATTTTAGACAGAATTCATTCCAGGGCATATGACTCAACTTAAGAATTTAATTATATTTTAGCAGGTAAAGTTTAAGCGTTTTGAGTCAGATACATCACTGGGTAATTTTTGCATCACCCAGTATAATATCACATATCGGTTTATATTAATACACAGTTCTCTTTATTATATGAATATATGGCTTGTCTCCTCCTTAGATGACACAACTATTTAAATCCTGTATCAACAAGGATTTAAATAAACATATCTGCTTTATGATAGCTCGTTTTATGGTTGAAGGGGGTTCAGTTGGCCAGTTGTTCAGCTGTCATTCATCACAGTGAAATAGCACTGATATATACTGATTATTGAATCTTCAACAAGCTGGATAAGCAGTGTTTCCTTACCAGCTGACACTATGATATATTTAGTTGCTAGTACATTTGTATTCTGAAACTATGTTATGAGGCAATTTGGTTTCATATTCCTGAAAGTATGCATTACTGTAAAATGTGAGTACTAACTGGCCATGAATTGTTCATTTCCTAATGTTTTTAAATCACTGTGAAGGTTGTTCAACTGAAATGATTTCACATTTTTTTAGCCTCTAATGTTCAAAATGTATGATATCCTTTAATTGCAAGAACTAAACTCCTTATTAAATGCTTTATATCAGCACTGAGTTTATTATTTTCAACTATTGTTCTTCTGTACCCAATATGTGCAAGTTATGATGGAGTTAAATGATTTAAGTAGACTGAAAATAAGGAAAAATCATCTGTGCAGTATGACCAACCACTCTCATACCTGAAGTTTATTGTCAGTATTATCTCCTATATATAAAATTCTTCAACCAGATTTTGGTTCCTAACAACGCTTAGCCAATTTGAATTAATTTTTCATTATATTCTGAAAAAAAGGTTGTGCAAAGTAATCTCCAAAGAGCATTGAGGTTTACATAAATGGAAGCTAAGGTGATATTTCACTTCAAATGAAACAACATATTGATTTTCCACAAGAATTCTGATCTTTGATTCAGCAGTGCACTCGCATGATGGTGCTATAGGAATATACTCATTCATGGATAGGGATCCTCAGACTTTTATCCATCTGGCTGAAATGAATGTTATAATGGACAAAACATCATAGTTCAGAAAAATGGCAAAGTGACAATCAACTGATTAAATACAGAAGGAATTTATGCACTGTTTGTAACAGTTCAGATTATGCTTTCAGGAGGTTGCTACAAAGGCCATCTTAGTCTGTAAAATGCACAGAGGAAGCTGACAGAAGCCATTCACCCAGAAAACCTCTTCTGTGATAGTTACTGGTTTTGTTCTTAGTCTTTGTTTTAGTTTTAAAAACAAGGAAGAGGAGATTTGCAGTTAGCAGGAGTGGGACTGTCTTGTTGCAGGTGAAGTTCCTATGCAAAAAGTAGCATTCATAAATAAAAAAGACATTTTAATTTTGCTCAGGAAAATTGTTGATATTTCTGTTTTCTCCATTTTCAAGATCTTTGAAGCACTGCTGTTACCATAACAATGGGGGATCTCCTTTGTTTATACCTATAATACACAGACATATGCATGCACACACACATCTGTTTATGACTATCCGTTTATGGATAGTTTCAGATAGATTTCAGATAAATCAGCAGTACTCATATTCCAAGCACTTTTGGGACTCAGTACAAATGGGACCCTCTGACAGACACTAGAATTAGGGATTACAAGAAAATAGGAGGAAAGCACTGGAGAGGCTCTTTGCTTAGTCTGAAGAAGGCTCAGGAAAACAACTAGAGTTATCCTGTTCTGTCTTTTGGGAAAGGCCTGGAAGGAAGAATGTGGGTAAGAGCTCTCTTTTAAGAGTCATGGAATATGAGATCCACAGAGATGAGAAGGAAATAAATAACAATAATGAGTCGATTGGGCAGGTAAAGTCCACTTGTGAGCCCTATACTAAAGCACGATGGTAGAAGTGTCAAGGATGATAGAAGCAGTGACCCTTTGGCGTGCTGTCACATGCATTTACTCTCACTGAAAAGCCTGCCCAGACAACGCAAGAACGTCTTTCTCTACCTCTTTTCATTAGTGAGGAACATCCAAGTGGATGACAGCAGGGGGGAGAGAGAAAGCAGCAGGGAGAGTAAAGTGTATATGAGGTTTCATTGTCTTTTGGAGAAATGATCTTGTTACCATGAGAATTCCTTGTGGCTTAATAAAGATGCTAGCACACATTAATACACATGAAAAAATTACAGTTTGATCATCCCCAGTCTATGAATGGAAAAAGGATGGTAGCTTCAACAGCAGACCAGTATCTGATGATTTAGCACGTTGCCTCCCTAATTACCCTTGAATTTTAAATTCCCCTTTCCTCCTCCCTGCCCCCTCAGAATCTATATTTTTTAACATTGTAATCAAAATTGTGCATAAGAACAATCCGAGTTTGAAAAACACTTTTTGTCTGGATTATGAGAACACATGGTTCTACCTTTTATTTCAACTATCATTTTACTGTAAATTTTTGTCCTAACAGATATGGGAGAAGATATGCAGATTTAGAATTTACAGAAAATTTAATGCAATGCATTTTCTAAGATAGAACGACAATTACCCAATTTCTTTTCAGTTATTAAAGAATAAAAGAATTTCAATGATCATAAAATAGAAGAACATGGAAATGAAATTTGACCTAGCAGGATATATGGAAGCATTGCTTGAGAACAAAAGACATTTTAGTAGATCATATAAGTATTTTGTTCCTTTGTTGATGCAACCACAGGCTACAGTTTTAGGGAAGCAGTTCTTCCTTAAGGAAATTAACAAAAATAAAATTGTCTGCTTGATCTTCATTCATAAGTAGCATAAATAGCTTGTTTTGGTACTACTTGGTTTTGATGCTCTTAAGAAGTGCTGTGTTACATTGTAAACATTCAGGAAACAATCTGATTAAATGAAAAGGAATTCATAAGACATTTATTCTACAGATAGAGTTATTTTCTAAGACAGGCTATTTCTTAAAATACACTCCCCCTTCCTAACATATGTCAGAATTAGGATCCATAAAAATTTAAAATTGAAAGAAAATGTTCTTTGTGACATATATGGCATCACCTATAAAAGCATAGTAGAGTACAATCATTTAAGTGACTTTTCATCTCTGTGGGACGTGAGATTACATCTTTATGAAGAATAAAATTTTGACCTAGGCTAAGGCAGTTCATAATATCACTTAATTCTTACTCATAACGTGATGGGAACAAGTTCCAACTATCATTTTTTTGTCTTTCCAAAAATAAGATTAATACTATTTTTAGTAAATAGAAGAAAATAATTACTTATATAAAAAAGAACTATTACAAGGCAAGGGTTGAATTGTTTCAAGGATTTCACTGTTTTATATGAAGATTTTTGAGATCTGTTTAATTGCAAGGCCATTTCCTCACATATCAAAATATGTAGTTTTAATATTTTTTCTCCTGTATGAACCTTTAATCTATTTTCCCTACATTAAACTCACTGAGAGCATGACACTGTAGCCTAATGCTTGTTCTTACAGGAAAGCAGCAAGTAATGTGTGGAAGACAAGCAAGAACTAGAACCAAGGAAAACCTGATCATTTGCAGCCTATGGATTCGTGCTTCCTATTTTCTGGGGTTTTTAAACCTTGTAAATTCTGATTTTAGTTTTGAAGCAGGGGACAGCATAATTATGAAATGTAGTTGCTAAGTCAGGGGTCTAAATATAGAGACAAAAATATAAATTTAGATACTTACTTTAAATTTTCTTGATGCAATTTATGTTTTAAAAGGTTACACTTATGAAGAGAGAGTTCTTGTGATCAAGTTCTGCAGCTCCTTTTCTTTAGCTGCTCAGACGGACATTCAACAAACTGCATCAAGAAAAACTGCACTGATACTTTATACTTGTAACAGTGAAATGGTAATTCTATTTTCAGCTCAAGTGGAGCCTTATAGTTGGATATTCTATTCAAGAGCTTCTCAATCTTTTTTCCTCCTACATCTCAGTATATGTAATCACACTTTCCACGGCTTTCCATGACCCTACAGTCAACTCTTTGCAGCAACTCATCCTCAGATTCAGAAGTGCTCCAAGATATTTTCTGTATGTTTTAGAGACACACAAAAGTAACACCCATGACCCCAACAAAAACACTGTTCTCTGCTCTGGTCATAGGACTAAGTAACTCATAAATTGAGATCTTCTGATCCACACAAAAATTGGCAGACTACATGAGTTAGAGGAAATGCTGAAATATTTCAAGATTTTATCTCTTAAGAAAGCAGAGGAGAAGTGTGAAGATCAAGCAGATGGAGATTGTCAAAAGCCTTTATTAATGTTTGATTTTATGTATCACACTATATGAGGCACTGATACACTCAATCTTTTTACTGCTCCAGATATACATTAGATAGGATCTGTGTTGCCTGGAATGGCTGATAAACATAAACCACCTTTTGTAATTTCAAGAAAAGAAGTAGTAAGAGTTATTACACAGGAAGAAGATTTATAATGCTGCCACAGGGCACATTACAAATAAACAGGAAAACAAATGAACATTAAAGGCCAGAAGATGATCACTTTATTGTTCTTCAAGGTCTGCCCTCACCATATGGTCTATCTAACAATCTATGATTGTTTTTACCTTTCCCAATTTTTTATTGTCCTTTTGTGTTACACACATAAAATGTCAGGAAAATTAACCACTGGCACATTCTGATAAGATGGTTTTCAAACATAAGATGAAAAACCTTTCAGCGTTTTTCCCTTTGAAAATAATACTAGCTTCATTTTGTGTCTAGATTTAAAACTCTCATTTGTTTTCTAGGAGCTGCCAAATGGTGTCCAAAATGATACCTGACTGTATCTTACAATACAAAAAAAATGTTTGTTCTAACGCAATCAGGCGCAAGTCCTGCCACTGCATGGAAAATCAGGCAGACAAGAGGGGGAAGAGGTGATAGCAGCAGAGGTGATAGCAGCTCTTATGCTGGCTGCATACTCTCCACCGTTTGACTACATCCAGAGCACGTACGGCCCATATCTCCATCCCAGCCCCTCTGCTGCCTGCTCCTAGCTCATTGCGAGCACCCACGCAACATGGGTGGTCAAGGTCTCTGAGATGTGGGGGACATTGACCTGTTGTTTAGAGTGCTGGACGCTCCCCAGTCGTTTTGGGATGCCTTGTTTCCTCCTTTGAGCCCTGATCATTGTTTCCTGCTTTTCTTCCTGACTACTGTTACTGTCTGCCAGCAGATGTGACTGAGCAGCCCTGGCTCCAAAAGTGGCGAAGATGTGCTTTCCAGGACCTTTGAGGTGGGGTTCAGAAACTTTTAACCTGCCTAACTGAGGTGCACTTTTAGAACCACGTCCTTCCTTCTCCTTTCATACACAGGTGTGGGGTAAAGGAATTCCAGGTGCCTATCTTGCCACTGAAATAATAGGAGAATGACATCCCCCAGGGCAGTGAATGTGTATCTCTGTGTCTTCCCTCCTGGCATGTTAGATGTAGGTGTACATGTGTGCGTGCTTGCAAGGGTATGGGCATGTGGTGGGAAGAAACAATTTTGCCCCCCCTGGTTTTAGGAGAACTTCATCACTAATAGGACAGAAGAGGTTTCTAAAATGCCCACGCAACCGATAAGCTGATGGACAATTTCCAGCCTTCCTTGTCTCACCTTTTTCCTCTGCCTTGTGGTAGAGATAGCTTCTGACAGAGCAGGACGAAGAGTAGCAGACAACGCAGCCGCTACAAACAACAACACCAGCTCTGCTGTGCCTCCCAAAAGCAAAGTGGTGCCTAGTTAGTGGCTAGTTTCCCCTGCATATTCTTTGATTGTACGAATAAGAAACACTAGAAATTAAACCTAGCCCATTTTACTCTCAGTCAATGCCTGTGGGAGCGTTACATTCTGTTAGAGCTAAACTCTGTGAATTTGAAATACATATTCAACCTTCAGTAATATAAAGGCTCCTTATGTTCTTCTTGGCATGGGGAAAGTTTCATGAAGAAGGGGGCAGAGTTTGATAGAGAGCTGTTTTGTGCAATGGCATGTTCTCCTGAAATGGTAAGGAATTTCTCTGCAGAAGGGCAACTGCACCTCTGAATCAGGCACATCAGAGGTGAATCCACCAGAAAAAGAAGGTTACAAAAGGTCTTGAGACCAAAGATACTGTAAAAAAAAAATGCTGTCTACAAGCAGGTGCTGTAGTGCTATGGGAATTTCACTGTGGATCTCAGGATAAGGAGGTTTGATGAGTTCTCTCTTCCGACCAAATCACAGAAGACGGATGGGAGGTCAGTTTGACCCTCAAAGACTTTCTTCTCATATGAAATATGTGGCAATATTTCACAGCCTGAGGCACGTAACACATTCCTTTGTTGCTCACTGTTTGCATGTAGGACAGCATGAACTGCAGATTTTTTATTTTCCTTGCACATTATTTGTTAAATCATTTGTTTTTGTGGAGTGAATGGTCATCTTTTCTCCAAAATAAATAGAAAACATTAATAATTACAAAGGACCAAGATACTGTGCCTTGTGAGATGTCATTTATTTTGTAAACACTGAGGCTATTTAATGCTTTCAACATAAGGGGACCCGCCCTTGTCCAGCAATACTGAATTCTGCAGTGTTAATTATAATAATGCTTACAGGCTGTAGTGACAGCTTTTAACGAAGAAACAGCTGATCTGCTGCGGATGCATCAGTTGCCAGACTGAGTCAACTTTCAAGCCACAATGAGCTGATGAGTCCTGCTTATGGGCATGTGTGTGTAAGTAACCAAAACAAAAACAGTCAGAAACTCGTAGAAATGGAAATGCCAGCATTGTTCTTATCTGTAAATTTCTGCTCATGTAGTGACTCAGTTGGTAATCTGTAAAGTGTTCCTAGGTCTTGTCAAATGCTAGCTAGTATAATTGACTAGTATTAGCACTGTTTGCAAAACAGAGTTAATGAACTAGTTGTAGCGTTATAAAACAGACTTTATAAAAACAGGTGAGAGACAAAAAAGGCATTAATGCTCTCCTAGACAAGGTTATTGTATTAATCTTAAAGTATTTAATTGATGAACTCCAGCAATTCCAATGACTCTGCATGCTATGTAAATGAGACGTGCGGCTGATTTAGAAAAAGCTAACTAACTCTTTATTTTATTAGCTATATATCTTTCTCTGTTAAATTTGTATCCACCACATCCATTTCTGTGTAGCCATCACCTGTTCTGAAAGAATGTCACCTTACATGTGACTTCTAAGCCAGAGACATATTTTCGCACAATCTTATAGAGCAGTGAAGAGGAAGGATAAGAAGTCATCGATTTAACTAATGAATTCTTCAGTTACTTCAACCAAAAGAAGAATTCAGGAAGTAAAGACTAAATCAGATATTGCTAAAAATGAGCACAAAATAACACAGGCGAGCATGTGGAAACAAAAGACCAGGGCATAAAACCCTTGAAACCAACAAGACATATCACAATAACAAATGCACAGCATGCTAGCAGAAGAGTAAAAAAAAAAACCTGGCTCATTACCCAATGGAGAAGGAAACTACTAACTAGCATAGAAAGCCCATGTATTTTGTGCCCTTTTTGAATCTTGCATCCCCAAAATCTCCCATCTGTCAGCCCTGGCTTTCACAATTGATGACTTCACACCAGTGGGATAAGATCTCAGCCTAGAGAAAGGGGAAAACAGGTATGAATACACTTAGGTAAGACAACTGTTTGGAGATCCACTGTCTCTGATAAATTTCATTCTAAAATATTTATGAAACTGGCTGAAATAAACATATTCGCTAGCAATTATTTTCGAAAATTCATAGGGCCAAGAGGCAGCCTAAATGCAGGCTAACCCTAAAAACAGTAAAAGGAAGTGAGCTGGAGGATTTAATGGGGATTTTACAGATTTTTCAGCTTCATTGTGGACCCTGAGTAACCTTGATACAAGTAACTAAACCATTTGCAAGCAGAGAAGAGACTGAAAGGTTACAGGATTAATAGCAGCTAATGTGGATTTGTAAAAAATTAAATGTGTCAAATCAATATAATTTTATTCTGCAGTGGGGTAATGAGGCTTGTAGATAGAATGGAGACACAGAAACGTGTTTCATATCATGACAGTAATAAAACTTCCAATGATGTCGTGCATGATACTCTGATAAGCAGGTTAGGGAGACGTGATCTAGACAAAATATATTACAGGACGATCTGGATAAAATCTGCTACAGCGTGGGTTGTAAATCTTGCTGGAAAACTGTAATCAGAAGGGTAGCTATCAATGAATTACTGCCCACGGTAGAAGAGGTCTGCTGAGAATCTGTTTTTACTTAAATCTTGACATTAATGAATTTGACATTAAAGTAAAAAAGCAAACGTATTAAATGCACAGATGACGGAAAACCAGGTGAGGCTTCAAGTATGTTGAGACATAACATTAGAATTCAAAATGACTCTGACAAATTGCAGAAATGATCCAACAAAACAAATTTAGCAGTGAGAAATGCGGTGTGCAGTTGTGCAAGTAAAAGGTGAAAAGCAACCTGTTAGAAATCAGTCCTACGGGAAGAGATAAACAACGTAAGCACAAAAAGGTTACTCTCTGAGGATCATTTTTGACAGACAGCACACTTCTAAGCCATCCATGTGTACACATTGTGCACCTGCTATCTAGTCCTGTTCTCCATATACCAGGAAAGGAGGAAAAAAATTAATATCAACTATGTACACTGAATATTTTAGGGAAGGTAAGATCTAATTTGAGATATTTAATGTCTTTAGATACACTGCAAAAGGATGAGATCTGCTCTATGGGAAACTACAGTTATCTGGACAATAATGTTTCTTTATTAGGATTTTGAACCTGAGCAAGAGGTAAATACCCTTTAAAATATTGCCTGCAGAAGCAACCGTCCCTTCCCTGGGTTTTCCAATGTGGAGCTACAGCAGACCAGGAGGTCTTGACCTCTAGATTGGCTGGCTCTCTTGGCATGTGAGGATGGACTTTAAAGGGAAGTTACCTTAATCTGTGGACTCTTGGGAACGTGCAATGAAAAAAAACATCACCAGTTTCTAAGAAAATATGCTGTCTTTTGTGTTGTGCTGTGTAAGATGCAATACTGGTCCTTTCCCCAGGAGTTCTTAAGGGGAAGTTCTTTGTAGGCTGTAAAAGTCTATGCCATTTCTCTCAGAAACCTCTTTTATTCATCCATGTATTTTCCTATATCTAGGAAAGTTTCTGCTTTTCTGATGTAATTCTTGCAGAAGACAAAATGGCTTTAAATCTCACCTCCCCACTCTTTGACTGCTTTGAGCTCTAGATCGAAGTCATCCCACAAATCCATAGGTCATGCAAAATTCTGATTGCCTCAAGGTGAGGGAACCGGTCTGGCTTGAGTCACATGGAGACAGAACAGGGAAGCATAAGCTGCCTCTGGGAAGGGGTTGGGGTCTATGGAATATCTTGACAGGCTTTTTACAGCAGGTATAAATTTTTTAATCGATTAAAATTGAGACAAAATTGTTCAGTTGCTTTGTTGTTTTTTTTCTTTCACACTTTGTCTTCTTCAAGTATCCTCTTTATTGAAAAAATAATTATTGAAAAATGTGCTTTTCAGTAATTTCAGATTTGCAGCTGAAGAACATCATGTGAAATGAAGTCTCATGTGCAACTTCTCACATAAGGCACTACATCAGTGAAATTGCCAAGAAAAAGCTCAAGAAGATACTCTGGGAAATGTAGAGTGTTGCAGATAAAATAATATTCTGGCTTTCAATTTTTTTGCTGAATACTAGGAGTTCTGTGCAGAATACGCAGACTCTCTCGGTTGCTGTTGTATAAAAGCTGTCAAAGCAGCACTAAAAGATCTGAAGATTACTGAGTATTTTAAAAGCCCACAGGAAAGGAGTCGTTCTTGAGTCTTCATGCTAAATTATGATATAATCCAAGTGGCTAGTTATTTGTTGTTACCAGAGGTGTTTTTAATATCAGTGTATTTCTTCTACCAGTAAAATATCGTGTAAAAATCAAAGTCATTTTCTGAAGCTGTTGCTGTCTTTAGGGTCTGCAAAAACCACATTGTATTGCTTAGAAGAACATTGGGTGATGTTATCCTCAGAATCTTGTCAATAAATGACTCTAACAAAGAGGACTGGCTTTATTTTTTGGCTGTAGATCAGTTTTTGTAAGCAGATGAGTTCTAGTTGCTCAAACATGGTAGAATATTAATAAGCACTGTAAGGACATGTGGAATGTAAAAGCTGATTGAAAAGTAAAGGATATGTGGGTATTCTTGAGAATATTGTTGAAAAACAAAAAGAAGAGACAGAAAAAGTAATAAACCCCACCTAGATACACAGACCCTAAGGAGCAAGGCATAAGAGAGACAATATCAAAGACCAGATCTCTCAGGACACATATCGAGGGAACACCACTGAATGAATGAATCAATGCCTTGGAGGGGTTCCACAAGCTTTTTGTAACTTTTGTAGTCATAGTTTCCTACATCTGCTTAAGAAAAATAGGAATGTGATGACGGGCAGAGAAGGAAAACAGTGTCCTTAAGAATAAGCATGAAAGTCCCTATAGTCTATTAGGATAAAGGGGTATGGCTTAGAGTCAACAGGGTACTGGCAATGAAATTTGACCTGAAAGTAGCAACAGGTCTGTACAGAGGTCAGTAGCACAGAAGAAAGAAAACTGAAGGATGACAGAGCTAGCTGTGGTAGACAGTAACAGTGAAAAGAAATCAGGTGATGACAGATCTACAGAGACAGGAAATCAAGAGCAGAGGAGGCACCTGTGATACAGTAGGTGAAAGAACCTTCCCCATTGCTCTGGAAGGATAAAAAAGCTCCACCGTCTGTGCTGGTCTGAAAGAGTAGTCAGGACTGTGACCGTAATGGTCAGCAGTTTTGGCCATTCTTCACAACGAAATATAGCAGCAATATGCAGTATGTGGTTGTCAACCACACTTCTTCCGGTAATGTCATGTTTCTTCGCCAATTACTTGTAAGAGGAAAAGCTGAGACCACCTGACAAACCCGTGGAAGAAGAGAAGCCTACCAGCATAGCAGCCATAGTCAGGATGGTCTGCCTTTCACCGCAGTTCACGTTGTGGTGGCTGTCTGTACTTGCCCACTATGGAGCATACTGCCTATATTCTGGGATTTTTTGGATCTTGCTTATGTGTTGTCCCTCATCCAAAGACTTCCGTCTAGTCCATTAGTGTGTGTGATATCACCATTTTATAAATGAAAAAGTATGTATGGAAAGTTGTATGGAAGTTATGGATATGCTGTGACCCAGTGAAGACCTGTTGCAGAGCATCCTGACCCTCAATCATCTGTTTTAATGACTGCCTCATACATATATTAACACGTCTGTTATCCCTACCACTGTAGGAATCTTGAGATTGTTATTAGATATGTTAAAGTTCCAGATCACGTTCCTTATAATAGACTAATGCAACATTATACCCGAAGAAAAGTCACTAAACAACCACTGATGAAATATCCTTTACATATCAAAGTATTTTGCTTCACCGTAATACACTGATTATTACTTCTACATATAAAACCTAAGTGAAAGATAAAATTTACCTATTGTTCAAATTAATGCTTGCCATTTTAATACTTATAAACACACATTGCATTCTATGAAGAGTTGTTGTTCTTTTTTTTTGAGCTCTGTGTATGAAAACAAAACCTGTAGTTTTAAAAAAGCTTCTTTTTTAGACACTATGGATTACTAAAATGACATGTCAGCAAGACGAGATCCCTCACACATAGGGTTTTTTACAAGAAATAGCCAGCTCTGCAAAGTGAAAGTCCATCCTAAACTTAAAATTCCTATCAAGGGTATATAGATCAGAGTCTACACTGTGTCACACAGTTGCTTGATGTAATATCAGGTTAAATTGGCAACCATCTTGTCAGTCACTCATTGGAATAAACAATAGGAAAAAAGACTCCAAAAATGGATAGCTGCTCACCAACATTTTTCTGCAGAATACGTTCAAACTTCCAAAAGCACAGTACTATTCTCTGCTGCTTTATAACAGTTGAAAAATCTCCCAGGCATTACAAAATAACATAAACATAACCAAAGGCCACTGAATCTAATACGATTTTCTAAACTGATATCCTAGAGTAAAAAAGAAGATTTGCCATCTAAACTCTGTATCTGACAATAGTAACTTATTTTAGGGACACAGTTGACATGGGAAACGTCAAAGATTTTTTGTAACTTGGTTAAAAGGTTTTGCCACTTTAAAAGTATTCTTGCTGTTGAGTATGTGAGAGCTGTCACAGCATACTTTTAACACCTCTCCAAAAGGACTGATGCTGGGACCAACTACGCTACTTTGGAACATCTCCAGTTGTTCTCACAGTATACGGCCACAGTAGAAGTTGTGGGAATTCCAAAATCTAGCCAAAATCACTGCCTAAATAAATCTAATATAAATACATTTTTAATAAAGTCTTGATTAAAAAAAGGGAAATCTTTACATTAGGATTTAGAAACGTCTTATTTCCCTCTTAGTACTTTGTATTACTTAATGGCTTATTACTTCGATTTTTTTCTTCTTGCATGAAAGGTAATAGAATACTAAACTCAGTTATCTTTTCCTTTTTAATTTAAGCAGCTGGTGCTGATAAAACATATCTTTCTATTTTCCACTAAGTTAAAAATAACAGGAGGAGGTCAGGTATGCAGTAATACAGAGATTTAAATAACAGGATTAGACGAAAATAAGCAGTTACTTTTTCTGCTGAAAAAGCATCGAGTAAGAAACTCAAGTTTTCTTTCAACAGCTGCTATCCTGAAACCAAAAGAGTAGGAGGAGAACAGGAAGTGAGGGAAAACACATCCTGCCCCATGTGCTCCACATATTTTCTGGAGGCATTTAAAAGCAGTGCTGAAAATGATCCCACAGAACAAAGAATGGTGACTGCCTTCAACAGAGGTACCAAGCTGGACAATTTATAATTGTTTAAAGGTTGTTCTGCTCGTTTTTTCATTATTTGCATTTTTACAACATCATTGTGAAAATCTAATTTTCCATGTAGAAAAGCGTGATGTTGAAGACTTTCATAAGGAAAACTCAGCATTGTACCTATCCATTGCACACTCATCCGTTCTACTCTTAGGTAGACGGCCATTTAAATTGTAGCAATTGACGTTCCTGCATTGCTGAAAATGACTCTTCCAAAACAAGTTAGTTCATGGAAGTGAAATTATGACTGAAAACTCTACAAGAGTCTCTCTAGTACAAATCCTGTATAGGACTAGAGATATCCAATTATGCAGGAGAATCTGTAGTACAAAGTGGTTAAGACTGGTTAACATGCATGAACCAGATGATCTGATATTCTCCAATATTTTTTTGAAGGAAACAGCAGGTCAAAGCAGGAAACAACCAGGCATCTGCCTTACAACTATGAAGTACAAAAGAGCTTAGCTGAGGAAACAGAGGGAATGAAGCTGTTTTGGTTTTCGTCCCACTTGGCTGAAATGTCCTTTGTTCCAATAGGGAATATCTACATCACTCACTGGTAGGGAGCTAAGCGGGGAAAAGTGGGTTTCAGGACTCTATGTCCACATTACATCTATATCAGCACTACAGTTCACAGTAGTTGCTGAGCCTCAGTACGTACAGGGAATGCTGGAGGACTTCGGGTCTATGCTGCAAACAGTGCTCTCCAGACAGCACCCATCTGTGACTTCAGCCTCGGTGCCACTGGTGGGGGAACCACTTTAAAGGCACCAGGAGCACACGCAAGAAACTCCTGGTATGGATGCAAGGAATAGTACAAAGTGTCCTCCTGTACACTAAAAGATTAATGTACGTGCCACACAAGAACACTAAGCAAAAGCTTTGAGGAGCAAGAAAATTCTTGTAGAGTCCTTGCTAGCTGTTGTGTACCCATGGAGCTTCAGTGGTTTGGGGTTTCACAAGAGTTGCTACTGTAACTGTCAAACAAAACTGAGAAAAAGGATTTGAATCGGTGTCAGATGAGGCACCAGTCTCCTGACCACTGGGAAAACAGATCAACAGTCTCCAGGAACTTAAAGCCATGCTGCTTGGAAAAAGCAGAAGCGTGCGACTTTTGGAGCGTGGTGTTCATGGAGTTAACAGCCAAGCAAAGTTAGCTTCATCTTTCCTGATACTGACTAAATACGATAGAGGATAGATTAGAAAGTGAGCCAGCACTCCATAATTGCAAGATATGCCAAGTCACTGATTTTGTGTTCAGGATAGGTAGTACCTCAGTCATATGCAATACGGGGTCTAACTAGATGCTCAATCTACTGGCTCCTCAAACTCTGACTGTCTTTTACACTGTGGAAAAATATGAAGTAAAAGTCACACATAATTTGATTACATAAAAGGATAATCAGTATAACGAGGTTTCACTAACTGTTATTCAAACAGCATCATTTTCTGAATCTGTGGCAAGATTTCTACTTGCAGGATGGCCTTTGTTGTTGAAATGGACCTATTCAATACACAAGTATGGTGGAAAGGAAAAAGAATCCCAAATGTACAGTACAGTTTTGTAAGTGTTATACCTTAATCCTAAATGCTTTTGCAGCTCTAAATGTATTAAGGGATACATTCTGAGAATGGCTTGACATTTCAATTGACACTAATAGGGATAAACGTGTTTTGAACTACAAAAACTAGATTGTAATTTGCAGCTGAGTTGACATCGTACTGCTCATAACACTGGGTCACATGAAGATAGATTGAGATTACTTTCTTTCATGGGATTAGGGTTTAGAAAATGTTTCAGAACATTCAGCTCTTTGTATAGCCTGCGCACGTATAGGATATGCATCTATAACAGCAAACTTCTTTTTACTGGATGGATGGTGGAAAGAACAATTTTTACATTACACTAAATTTTGTTTCAACTTCTGGCCTTCCATCTACTGAAAGACAATATACCAAAAAGTTTTCAAAAACCTCCAAACCATACATAAAAAAACCCAAATACTCTTTAATTTAGATGTTTTTAATTGATAGGAATAATCAGTCACATTCTCTCTCACCCCCTTAGTACATTCATTATATTTTTCCTTGGAGTTGAGTAAAATTCCAACTGGCTCATTAATCAGGAACACTTCGATAAAGTTTTATTATTAAATAATGCAGTCCCCTTACTATAACTTGAATAACAGTGCTGACTGTTTGTGATTGAGACAGACAATTGAATTCAACTGAATTTTTACCTTTTTGTATAATTTTACATGAACACCTAAAATGTTGAAAATACCAAATTGCTTAGGAAATTAATGGCAGATATTAGTTAAATAACAATTCTTAAAATGATCTTTTCAAGCAGGTCCAAAAAAGCTTTTAACTGAGCTGTTTCAGAAAGATTTTGTTCATAACTGCCTATCTGATTATCTATGGACGAAGCTGGAAAGAAGAAAATCCCAGTTGGGTCCTAGGTAACTGAGAGTTGTCTTCAGTCCCTACAATCCGACTCTTCCAATGCAAATATAGATTCATTTGTGAAATCTGCAGGTACTACAAATTCAATTGTATGCTCCTATTGCCAGTCGAGTTTAGCACTTCAACAGTAATTTGCTCATAATCAGATTGAGTCAAAACCAGCTGTGTCTCAGAATAGAAAATACCTTATGTTTCTTTAAGAGACTACTGCAAAAAAACATATTTCCATGAGATCAGGACACAAGCTTATGCAAATACAACCGTGCAAACCTTCTCCTGTCATTTTATCTTTGTTGCACAGAAAGCCTTCCTCATCCCAGGATTTACATGTACTTTGCTGTTAGGTAAGTGATGTTGTATATAATATTAACAATTTAACAATTGTAACAATTTAGGAAAAATGCAAAATACAAATAATATTACTATAATTGAATGTTGACTTGACTTATTAAAGATAATATCATAGTCAAGTAAGAGAGAAGGAATGTGAATCACTTATTTAAATTCATTCCCACTTTGCTTTCATTAAGACACCATACTGTGTGTTTCAAGAACCATGCTCTTTCTTATCTGAAATATATTTCAGTGGGTGTTGTCAACTTCTTTTCATAATTCCACCTTTAAATAATTCTTAGAAAGTGATAAGACAATAATTGCAATAACTTCTTTAAAGTATCGCTCTACACTTGAAAAACTAAATATGTTTAGATGACTTTTCATTTTATTAAAAAGGGAAAAAAACATGTTTTCCTGATTTTATTCCAGATTGCCTGAAACATTAGTCTGTTTCATAGACCTACTTTTACTTCGGTTACATTCTTAGCACGGACAGTTTCCATTGACTTCAGGGTGACAAAGGAGGGTCCTGGACCCCAACCATGACGGAGGATCTCAGTAACCTTCATACAAAGTATACATTTAATTTTAAACGTGATCTAAAAGTAAACAAGTCAAACCAGTCAAGAAATGCTCACCCTTCTGTCAAAAAATTCAGAAAATAAACCCCCAAACTCTGTTCCAAGAAGGATTAAACGAAGATTAAACATGGTTTATGTTGATTCAGAACATGCAGACACAACTAGCGCTTGTGTCTAGTATCCCATATTTTAGACGCCTTGTCTAATTGCTGACCAATGGACTTTTCCCTGTGCTCCTCCACTGCTAGCTTCATCCTTTACCTGAAGATAAAACTTTCCACAAAGTTGTGTTTTTAGTTAACATAATGGGAAAAGAATCACTGGCAACCAGCTATAGTAACATGCTTAAACAATTTGTTGTTGTTATTGTTCATTATAATACACTCATTTAGAAGACAAATTATCTGACAATTCTATTACTGGATTTAAATCTTTTCATGTTACTAATTTTTTTTTTCTAAAATTTTTACTTGTCATTATTTTGACCAAATAGAAACTTAAGGCCTCAAGAACCTTTGTAATTCTTACAGCCAGATATAAATGGCAAAGATGTTTTTACACGTTGAAAATATTTGCCTTCTATTACAATAATTTCCTTATCTTTCTCCACCTTTTTCAAGAAAAAAACAACAACCCAACAACAAACAAACCCTCAAGATAGATAGTTAACAAAAGATTAGGGTGAATCTGTGAATCCTGCCATGTCTTAAGATGAATGCCCTGCCATGCAAGATAGTGATGGGAAAGGAGGAAATCTTGTGAAAGAAAAGCGGATGGCTTCTGACACCTCTCAGATTCCTCCAAAACCCTCCTGCTTCCAGCCCTCGCTTCCCCTACAGAGGGTCCTCACTGCTGTATACCTTTATTACTACTATATTTAACTTCCAGGCCAACAGTTTCCGGACTAGTACATATACGTCGGTATATGTAGCTGGGTAACATTTACAGCGTGGGGAGAATCGGGTGTCTTAGGTGCGTCCTTCACTAGCACTCTCTGCTCATCCTACAATTAGGCGTACCATTTCCAGGGCCATGAAATGCCCCTATAACGTGGCTATATTTCAGGGGGAATGAAAGGAGGACACAGCCTGTTTCTAGCCCCTCTGTCTCCTCTCCCTTTACCGACAGAGGGACTTTTCAGGTCTGAAGAGAAAAGGCTGGGCTGCAGAAGGTGGATCACATGATGCTATGGTGGATCTAGGATGCTGCGACACCCAGTAATTTTATTTTCAAATACATCTTGAGGTTTAAGAGTAAGACAGTGACTCTAGGTATCTACTGGGCAACCCACTACTTCCAGCCCAGAATTAGATCCCTATCCCAGGCTGGGAATCACAAACCCAATGCCTTGCACTTAACAGATGTTATATTCTTCCTCCAGAGGCAGGTGATGAGCTACTTTTTTGTTTTTTCTCTCCCTGTGAAAGTAGCTGCTGGTGGGTCCCTCCTTACTCTGCAATACTTTGGAAGTTAGAACATTTACCAAGAAATAAGAGTGCTGAGTTACATGTCTGATTAAGAGTTTCAGACTGGAAGACCAGTCTGCTTCCCAGGATAGTGCCCTAATCACCAAACCGTGGGCTAGGCTACTATGGAGGCAGTTTTTATACCTCCAGCTGCTGCTTTTTCCAGCCTCAGATGGCCCGGGCAGGCCTGATACTGCTGTTACAAGTTTGGATAAAGGCAGGGGAATCAACTTTTCTTCTTTCATTAGATGAGAAAAAGATTCAGATGGACAAACTCTTTAATTCCTACAGATTTGTTTAACTATTTCCTGTTACGGCTTCTTAAATTGCTTAAGTAGGCTCTTCTGAATACTAATTTTCTCCTCTGTTCCTAGGTGCATCTCTGAGTAGGTGACCAGTGTGCTTACTGCGAGGCCTGAGAGAGCTGATAAACGAGCCCGCCTCAAGGCAGCGCGCTGACTCCTTCCCCAGGTAAACAGCACAGGTAAAGACGAGTTGTACAGGGAAATAAAAAAAAAAAGAGACAACAGGCAGAAAACAAGCCCTTCTGGCGCTGGGCACAGCACGAACAATGCGACGAAGGGAAGGAAGACGTAGTTTTTTTGCCTCGTCGCGAAGCGAAAGGAAGGGAAACCACCCCAACCCCCGGCGAACCCCCAGCGAGGTGAGGTTCCCGCTTACGGCGGTGCCGGGGAAAGCCGCGAGAAAGGCCAAGCGAAAGGTGGCAGCAGCGGGTCGCTCTGCAACCCGGCGGCGGCGGCGGCGATCCTCACCGCGTCGGCCAAATCCGCCTGCAGATAACATCTTTCAAATCCGCAGCTGTTCATAAAAAAAAAAAAAAAAGAAAAAAAAGAAAAAAAAAAAGAAAAAAAAAGCGCCTGCTATGATTTATTCAGGCAGCGACGCGGCGGCTTGGGAGCCAAGCGGACGAGGTGAGGCCACCCCAGAGGATGGCGGTCCCCAGGCCGGCGGTGGCCGTTCCCCAGGGGGGGGCGGGCGGCCGCCCCTCTCCCCCGACGGGGACGCGGGTTTCGGCCGCGCGAAGCCGGTGTCGGGGCCGTGGGTTCGGGCGGGCCAGCAGCCCACGGCAGGCGTTGCCCTGACGTCTCAGCCGAGTAAGCGGCCTTTCCTGATCGCTGCGCCGATATTCAGATCGCTGCGAGCGTGAATTAGCAGTAATTACCCCAGGCAACAACAAAAAAAAAAATTGGTATTTTCCCTCAGATACCAAAACTCCGCGCAGCAAGTTAAAAGGACCAATGGAATGGCAACTTTCAGGTGAGTGCTGTAATTGCATTTTACACAAGTTTCTCAGTAAAGGGTTAAGCGTGCCAAGGAGTAAACACGACTTCCATGTTCCTTACCCTCTGTGCTCGCCAGAAGACTTCTGAAAACATGGTAGATTTTCCACCCAGGTTTCACAAGGATGGGGAGAGAGAACCGAGGGGAATAAGCCCTTACTTCCCTCTTGCTGTCAGCGTTTTGGCTGGCAGACCTCAAGTTTCAGCCACTCAACCCCAGGCGGCGGGGACCGCTGTCACTGGCGGGGGGGTGGGGGAGAAGCTGCTCCCCACCGCCCCCTCTCCCCCCACACCTGCATCCGCGGCCCACCGCCCTGCCTCCCCCTTCCCCGCTAACCCAGAGCCCTCCCCGCCGCTCCCCGGCCGCGGGGGTGGCTGTCGGGCTGGGGGGGACACACGGGGACGCGCCCCTCCGCGGCTCCGTGCGGTGCGAGGCCGTGGGGGACCCAGCCCGGCCCCGCCCGGCGCAGGCGGCGGCGGCGGCGCCTCAGCGGGAGCGGGGCCGCCTTTTCCCCCCACCCCCTTCCCCAGCGCCGGCTGCTCGGCAGCGGCGGGCGCGCTCCTACTGGGGAGGGGACGGGGGGAAGGAGGGGCGGAGGCAGGCGGGGAGGGAGGGCGGGAGCGCGGCGGCGGCAGATGCTGCGGCGGCGGCTGTCTCTCCTTCGGCCACATCCCGCGGCCGGTGCGCCCGCCCGGCGCGCTGCGCTACGGCGGCGCCGCGCAGCCCGCCCCAGCCGCCGCCGCCGCACCGGCAGCAGCAGCAGCGGTCGCGGCCCCGCACCTCGCCCCAGCGGCGGGGCGGTGGATGCCGAGTCCGCCTCGCCCCGGCAGCCAGCGGGCGGCTTGTCCTGCGGCGGAGCCCCCTCGGAGCCGGATCGGGGCGCTCGCAGGGACGCGGGGACACCGGGGCGCGCAGGCAGACGGGCAGACGCGCACGCCCCGGCGGAGTGGGGGGGGGGGGGCGAGGGGGCAGCCGAAGATGCTGCAGCTGGGCAAGGTCAGGACCTTGCGGTGAAGCCCGGGGCCGTCGCTCGCCCCCCCCCATCCCCCCTTCTTCATCTTTGCCTGGCGGACTGAGGATTTGCTGTTGGGTTTTGGTATATGTTCGGGAGAAAGCAGGCGGAATCGGCGCCGATCGGTGAGTACGGCAGGCACCGTAATGGTGCCAGGTTCCCCCCCCGCCGCACACACACCCTTCCCGCTTGCGTGGTATTTCTTCTTGGTGCGGGCTCCTGCGCTGCTCCCCTCGGCGAGGCAGCCGGGCTGGGTTGGGCTGCCGGGAGCTGTGTTTGTGCCTTCAGCGGAGAGGGAACAAAGTGCGTTATTTTCCCTTGTTTCTTCCTCCCGCGCCTCCTCCCCCCTCCCCAGCTCTTTCTTTCTACGTTAGTCGTTGCTTATGTAGGGCATCGGCGGCACCGTGTCTCCCGACGCCCTGCGCTAATGTACTCGTTACGGCAGTGAAGTCATGGGCCGGGGAGGAGGAGGAGGAGGAAGAAGGGGCCGGGGGAACCGCGGTCCCGAGCCCGCGGGCGGGGGCAGCGCCCGGCCCTGCGCGGAGCCCGGTCGGGAGATGCCGGCGCGATGGCCCGGGCCCTGGGGCGGCTCCGAGCGGCGGCTGCTGCCTCTGTCTCTCTGTCTGTCTGTGTGTCTCCGTGTGTTTGTGCGTGTGGTGTTTCTTCCTTTGAAGCCACCGTCTGCGAAATCCTGCGCTCGAGGAGCGGGCGGAGGGGGGGTGGTGGTGGGGGAGCCGCGGTGTGCAATGTGATGTTTCGTTGATCTATATTTAATGGCTGAAAGGAAAGATGCTTTTTCTTTCCTTTACCCTTACCTTACTCTTATTCTGGTGTGTAATGTGCTTGCATCGATCGGTCAAAGCGTAGCTTCAGCTGAATCAAGTCGCCACAGAGGAGGTGCAGCAGCACAGGCAGTACATGGAATACACAGATTCATCTGGCTAGGGATCTCAGAGAGGAATAAAAAAAGCCTGAAGAAGGATCATTTTAGAAACCATGTTAAATTTCCCCTGGAGGGACCGGTGGCACGAATTAGAGGCATGACTACATGAAAGACTGGAATAAAGCATCTTTGTGCAGAGACATTTTCTTTCTCATAGTTTTAAGTGTTAGGGTGTGCTTTGTTCGAATTCAGGGTGTTGTGATTAACCCTGTGCATTATAGAAAAATATCCAAAACTTGCAGAAAATATTTAGAAAAGGAACAGGGCCTTTATAAAACACCCAGCTGATAACTTTATCGGCTGCAGTAACTGATATTCATGCCCCTTAGAACATGTATGCCTTTTTATTGTCAATAGCAAGATAAAGTAAAAACTTCATGTTGCAGGTTTATTTTCACAGTCTCTGTAGGTGGTCCGTATGTAAAGCGAAAACAGTGAGCTGTGGTTCATCGGAAGCCCCTCCTTAGGTTATGCTAAGCCTTACGTACCTCAAGATAGCGAGAGGACTACCCAGAATTATACAGAGTTTATGTAAGTCTGTTGTGGGCTTTTGTAAAATCAAGATAGGGGAAAAATATCTTTGTCGTCCTCTCGTTAAGAATATATTCATTAAAAAATGAACTGATTATCTAACTCATGTAGGCTGGGTCGGTATTTTTCAAGCAGCTTCATTAGTTGGTCAATGTGTGACTGACACGGTGTGAGGGAGTTAGGTGCAGGTCTCCAGAGAAAGCTGCTGAGTATCCTACTTATGGGCCTTAGAGACTCAAATGGCTTTAGGGCTTTTGTGAACCTATTTACCTTTACCCGGGTTATCTGGGGAGGAGCCCCAACCCTAAACCCGAAGTGCTTAGGAAGTTTGGGATATGTAAGGAAAACTCGGACATTCTACGATGATCAAATATCCTTGTAAGACTAATTCTGAGCCAAGTTGGTGAAGCTGTCTCTTTTCAGTCTGTGAATGACTTTACCCTTTGGGAGCCTTGACTATCGGTCTGCAATCTGCAAAACTGCAGAGAACTTGCCGATAGATCATCCTCATTAGTAAGAAGTTGATTAATGGCTCGGGACTCCGTTGAATGTGATTGTGCTGAATGTTGTAGTACCGAAACAGGAGATCACATCTCGATCAGAGATGGTTTTTTGCAGTCTGTTATATAAGAGAGGCTGTGAAAAAAGGAGTAGCGGGCTCTGCCGTGTGTACATACCAAAGGAGATACCCTTCAAAGCTGCTGGTAGGAGGCAAAGTATTTATTTCTGAATGCCAGTTGCATGACTTTTTATGAATTGTAAGGAAGATGCTTTTGGGAGGA
Source organism: Larus michahellis (assembly GCF_964199755.1). NCBI lineage: Eukaryota > Metazoa > Chordata > Aves > Charadriiformes > Laridae > Larus > Larus michahellis. The sequence continues at coordinate 90,424,457 of NC_133897.1, forward strand.
AACTCCAGCTACGGTGCTCGAGTTCTGTTTGTCAGGTGTTAAAAGCAATAAATAGCTCATCACTGGCACGAGCTTGTGACTTTTGCTGTGGTTTGTTTTTTTTTTTTTGAATAATGCTACTAAAATAATTTCATCCTCACATAATGAACTCTGACAGACAGCTGCACAAAATAGAAATAGTAGCAACTAAAAAAAAAAGGTGTTTGCATAATTCTCATTTGCATAATTTACCTTTGCTGATGGATGGTATCACTTTAATGGCTGTGGTTCGGTGTTAAGTATTTGTTTCTCAAGACACGTGTAAAATCAACTTATGCTACAAAGGAGGTACCGGAGCAGCTTATTTTAAGGGTTTTAAGAAATGCATTTTTAGGTAGGGCTGTAGATTGGCATGTAAATGGAGCAGATAACAGAATCAGCAGAACTCATGAGTGTTAAATTTTGCACTAAATTTCAGATACATTTTCTATTTCATGGTTCAGTGTGATATGATTTTAAGAGCCTATCGCTTGTGGAAATTCCAGTATATCTTTGTTAGGATTTCAAACATACATTTCAACAATTCCTAGAAGCAACTGTTTTCAGGAGTATCAGCAAGATAAGGAAAATACATTATTACAATATTCTTTACTTAAATAAGGACCTGTGGTTTTGATGCTTATTGATTGCACTTGTAAGTCAGGAAGAGTTTGATATTTCAAGTTACAGCTGAGGTTTGACAAAAATGAAATTGATTGTTCCTCCCCTTTGAAGGTTTCAGTAAGATCTTATCACAGGATGAGTTTTGGATGCTTACTTAACTGCACAGTATTAAATTTAGTAGTCTAGTTATTAATAACACACAAGTAAACAATAAACCTTAATGGAGGCAGCATTGTTAAATATGGTGCATTTCTTTTTTAAATGACAGCATGGTTCTGAAGTAAAACACATTTGCTTTTAAATAAGAGATTGATTTTTTTCTTGACAAAAGTCATTACACCTGCGAAAACATTATTTTTCTGATCTTTTTTCTTTTTTTTTTTTTTTTGATGGGGGCATGGTGGGAAAAGTTATTTCTCTTATGTCAATAGGAAGTCTCCGAGCAGGACAGGTGTGCAATCCTCTGCTCATGCACTGCAGAACCACACGACCCTTTGGCTAATGGCTCCTCTATAATTAGGCTCACTTGGAAAGAAGTCTGAATGCAGCATGACACACTGAAACAATTTCTTCTATCCCCTTGGGATGTGCTAACTTCGTGTCGTGAATGAGTTGTAAAAGCAGATTGCCTGACCAGATTCTCTGGCAATATGCTGGACAAAATTTAAGTTCAATTAAATTGAAAAGGAAATATGGTATCTGTTTATATGTAAACTGATAGCCATGTTAATAGATTTTTTTGTCTTCTATTAGTTGCCAGCTTAGTGTAAAACTAAGAAATGGAGAAACGTCACATTATCTATGAGAGCAAGTATTTAATATTTGTTTAAATTGCTCTTGGCATGCTAACTTCTAGTGCATCCTACTGGCTCTTAATCTGCCTGTTCTACTTTACAAAATTCAATTACAGTAATAAGCAGTAACTTCAAGAGACATAAAGCATGGAAGAGTTTGTATTATCTTGTCCTTTTGGCTACTGCCTATTTTATTGAAGTTTCTGGAAAAAACCCCAGGCTTCTAACGAAACTTTAAAACTTCATACTTCTCAGACCTACCAAAAAGGTGGTAACTGTTTTAAATTCATATATAAAATAACCATGTTTGATGATACATTTTATTATGGTTTATTGCATTAGCCATAATAGTTGTACTGTATAACAAATCATTATTTTTCACTTGTTTGCATTCGAGAAGCCACAAATATGCAGAGTCCACTTTGAGTAGTAACATCCAAAATCAAGAATACCTGAGAGCTAAAGGGGCTTTTCCTAAGAGGTTCTCAAGGGGAAGACTTTTAATTTCCGCATGCCCCCCCCCCCAGTCTCTTCTACCGTGTCCCTCCCCATCTTTTTTTTTTTTCCTGCCAAAGTTTGCAATTGATTTCTTCATTTCCCAAAAATCTTCACAGTACAGTAATTTCCATTTGGTCGAGAAAATTACTTTTGGAAAGTGACAGTAAAACTTAAATTTCTCTGCTTAGTGTAACATAAATGTATTCTTTTTTCAGCCATAGGTACATTCTTCTGTCCTAACACAGTCAATCATTGTTCAATTAAGTAACACCAAAATATCCCTTTAAGGCTGAATTTTTGAAGTGAGCCAAATGAAATTATGCAGGTAGCGTAAATAGGGATTCTGATGGGGTTCTTAATTGTTTTAAACCTACTGAAGGAGACTTAACTCTTACGTGCTCATTTCTATCAGCTTAATTTATTTTAAATTACTAAGATGTTTGGGGACATAAATAGACCTAAGTTTCAATGTGGTGGTAGAAAATTGCTGTAGCTTTTAGTACCACTAGGATTACTAAAATTTGTAATTTGCATCCTGCAAAGGTACAGGCTTTCCATTACAAGCAGCGAGCAGTTTGGAAGGATGACTGGCAAGGGTCGCAGGGATAACTCAAGGCTTCAGACAATAAATTTCAAGGAATGTGTTACATTTTAATTCCTGCTTCCCGTGAGAGTACTTCTACAGTTTTTGAAGCTAGATATCTGAAAAGCAAGACAATCTGTACTGCATGTTGAAAACAGAACATGTGAACCTTAAAATTTTTGTTTATATTTTTCGACTGAAATACTGGAACTCATGACTCTATTTCTGGTATGCTAGCTGATCTACAGATATATTTTTTTATTTTCATTATTTTAGAATTATCTGAGCGAAAAGTCTAACTTGTACAAAGGAGTGCACTTCTCTGAAAATGACATACATGATGATGTGAATCAAGTCCTGGCATTCTGGTATTTTCTCCTAATGTTGTACTTGGCTGGATAGTAAGCGGGTTTCTTTGAAAGCAGGTTATTGTTGTCCCAGTCAAATTTGCTTGTTTAAAAATAATCATTCTCCTTGCCAAGAGATGGACGGTTGCTTTACCTGTTTGGCATATGGGAAGGTGAAAGCCTTTTCACACTTATTTTTTGGCATGAAAAATGGCATGGCATTGGATATGGAGCTTCCTGTTCAATGGAAAGTGTTGTGAGTGAGAAGGCAGAAGGAAGGCTAGGTCAGAGAACCGTTATCTAAGGCAACAACAGCTTGAAGGTTTTCAACAATGGAAATGTCTCAAGGTTAGACAGGGAGAGCCTGTTGGGCAAACCTTATTGTTGTGTTTTTTGCCAGAATTTTTAGAGAAATTGAGTTCTTTAAATAAGCGGATACCTGAAGGCATTCTTAACACCATCTCTTTCTCACTTGCATTTCTTACAGCAACTCAACTTCAGGACAGCTTGTGAACATGCCTAATGGCATCATCTCATTTCTGAATGGTGTGGTACCTCTGAAAGTGAGATTCTGCATGATCTAGAAGCTGAAGTCTCATGGAAAGTGGGAGCTGGCTCCTAAACAGTGTAGATGCTAAATACAGAGTGGATAATCTAGTGGATTCTTATGAATCAAAATCTAGGTCAGTCTATGAGCATTTTGACATATTGTCAAATATGACTAATCATTTTGTTAAACTTTCTGACTATCTCTGATGAAGTACCTTATCCTTGATCACCACATGATGTAACCTGAACCTTCAGTTCAGTGCCTCACCTTGTCTGACCTAGGGTGCTTAGAAATGCAGTAAATAGAACACAAAAGCTTTGGGTATTTTGAAAAAGTTTGTCCTTTAATGAAGGAGGTTGACAGTAATTGATGAATCGCATAATTCTTGCTATTCTTACTGCAAATGGTTTTAAAGCTTGAATTACAAGAATAATGTGACTTTATGTATTGGGTTTACGCGGCAAGGTTTTGGTTGCAGGGGGGCTACAGGGGTGGCTTCTGTGAGAAGATGCCAGAAGCTTCCCCCATGTCCGATAGAGCCAATGTCAGCCGACTCCAAGACGGACCCACCACTGCCCAAGGCTGAGCCCATCAGTGGTGGTGGTAGCACCTCTGGGATAATGTACTTAAGAAGGGAGGGGAAAAATAATGCATGGCAATAACCAAAGAGAGGAGTAAGACTATAAGAGACAAACAACTCTGCAGACACCAAGGTAAGTGAAGAAGGAGGGGAGGAGGTGCTCCAGGCACCAAAGACGCGGTTCCCCTGCAGCCCGTGGTGAAGCCCATGGTGAGGCAGGCTGTCCCCCTGCAGCCCATGGAGGCCCACCTTGGAGCAGATATCCACCTGCAGACTTTAGAGGACCCCATGCCGGAGCAGGTGGATGCCCAAAGGAGGCTGTGACCTCATGGGATGCCCATGCCGGAGCAGGCTCCTGGCAGGACCTGTGGACCCATGGGGAGAGGATCCCACGCTGGAGCAGGTTCACTGGCAGGACTTGGAACCGCATAGGGGACCCACACTGGAGCAGACTGTTCCTGAAGGACTGCACCCCATGGGAGGTACCCATGCTGGAGCAGTTTGTGAAGAGCTGCAGCCTGTGGGAAGGACCCATGTTGGAGAAGTTGGTGGAGAACTGTCTCCCATGGGAGGGACCCCACGCAGGAGCAGGGGAGGAGTGTGAGGAGTTCTCCCCCTGAGTAGGAAGGATCAGCAGAGACAAGGTGTGATGAACTGACCACAGCCCCCATTCCCCATCCCCCTGCGCTGCTCGGGGGAAGGAGGTAGAGAAATGGGGAGTGAAGTTGAGCCTGGGAAGAAGGGAGGGGTTGGGGGAGGTTTCTTAATTTTGGTTTTATATCTCATCCTCCTGTGATTTGATTGGTAATAAATTAATTTTCCCTAAGTCAAGTCTGTTTTGCCTGTGACGGTGAGTGATCTCCCTGCCCTTATCTCAGCCCACGAGCCTTTTGTTATATTTTCTCTCCCCTGTCCAGCTGAGGAGGGGAGCGACAGAGTGGCTGTGGTGGGTGTCCAGCTAGGGTCAACCCAGCACACTTTATATGTGGATTTCCACTGCAGTGCTGATGTATGTCATCTGGTAGTACTGGGTAAAACTTGGAAATGTGATAATATCTCTTCTACATAAGCGTCAATAATATAGGAGGCCTAATGCATTCTCAAAATTACCGTAACAACCAAAAAACCAGGAGGCGCTTGCATTTTATTTCTTTATTTCTGTTGTTAAACCATGTCCATAGCATTTGTGCCCAACAGAAGGATTTTGAGTAACAGGGTTGGAAGTTCTGCTTTGGGATCACCAAGTGAATTCCCAAATGCCTCTCAGCTATGTCTACATGATTTTTAGAAGGTAAAATTTGGTTCACTCTGGGGAAAAATAGTATTTGTAATCTGGCACAGACCTCATTAAGGATTAACTACTACAAATGCTTTTATTTTACTAATGGCATACAGCTTCCTACAGCTGAATGCACGTGAGATATGCAGCACCATTTCCTCTTTTTCTCCTGTGTAAATGTGATGGTCCCATAAAGATTTTGTAGGTTCACAAGGATGTATTTTTGGTTGAAAGTGTTTCTGAAAAGCTTAGCAGTTTATTGCACTTATTTTTCACTTCTGACTTCTATTGTCTTTAGCAAGAGCAAGTAAAGTATTGCACAAAGCCTCAGGGGTCTTGGTGGACTCTGACTTTAATCTCCTCAAAGAAGGATGGGCAGGTTGAGCTTAATTAGAAACATGCATGTCTAATCGAAGGGTAAATTTAGAATCACAGGTTTTAAGAATTGGCATTAGAAACAGAGTCATGATACCAAGAAGTCTTTTTCATATAAATGGGAGCATTGAACAGAAGCCATAGTATACATGAGAAACCTAATGCACTATTCTGTTAAGCAATTGTTCAATGCTCTCAGGTAAACAGGTCTTTAAAATATGTGTCATTACTTTTTTTTTTTTTTCCCTCCAATAAAAACAAATTCCAAAGCATGCATTTCTGGTCAAATTAGGGAAGTTTGTTAGCCTCTGAGTGTTTCCACTGGGAGCCTGTGCGCTTAATTCTCAATGCTGACTGTCATAATGAGCACTCAAAGGATGGATAATACTCCTCATTTCAGAAAGAAACAAACATTTCCTTACATTCTGTGTCACCTTATGTAGCGTAGGTCTGTGCAGCAATTACTTTATGTGGATGAAATGCAAAGGTATGGTGTAAAACTTGACCTTTATATCACCTCTTTGTCTTTTTGAGGTTGAGTTTTGATCAGTTGTCTTAAATGTTCCCTCTCTGTAAATAAATTTTAATTAGAAGTAGTCAAGATTAATCAGCTTTATAATTCTTAATTTTCTGTCTCTAGGTCCAGGAGGTACACTGCATGTATAGGTCTTGCTGTCTTTTTTTTTTCCCCAGTCTGTTTGAAGAGAGGTGAATTTTCGGTAGCGAGTAATAAATATTTCTTCTATTTCATGTGTATTAGTATAAAAAGAATTAAACTGAGCAGAGAAAATACAAGTTTTTGAACGGTAAAAACAAAAGTCAAGACTTTGATTGTATTTTGTGCCTTCAGTTTAGCTTAGAATGGCTAAAACTTTGCACAGTTAGATTAAGTAAAGTGATTTAGTTTGTTTTCCAAAGTAAGATTTTTTAAAAATTTTTTTATTATTTTTAGCAAGTGCAACATTGGTGCTTGAGGAATATGCTATACTCAACATTTATGTCCAGCTAAGTGCCATGTAAACTCGACCTACTTTTAGTACTTCGGGCCATTTTGTATTTTTGAGGTCTGGCACCTCTGTCTGGCCTCCTGAACATGCTGGTGTCCTTTTGTTGGGTAACATGTGGGGCAGTGTCACTTCAGAGAACCTGATTTTCTTGGTTTTGTGTGAACTACCGAAATATATTTACTCAAACCAGAACCGGCCGTCGAGGGGAAGCAGGGGTTTCCTCTACAACATTCCTCTGCCCACTGGAGTCCTCAGGCTGACATTGCTGATGGATCGCTCTGTCTGAGACTCTCTCAGCATCGCCTCCCCTCTAAAAATATCCATCGAGGAGCTACTTGGCTTTTGATCAGTGGTGATGACAATATTTCAGGTCCCCAAATGACAGATTGCTGGTGATCTATTGACAGAACAGACTTAGAGCAATGATATTTTGTCAAGGAGCCAAAGACTCTGTAGTATAAATTGCTTTTGCGTTTGGTTTTTTTTTTTTACTGCCTATCTGGTGTCCAAGGCAGAGAAGGAGATCTGAGGTACTGTTAATAGCAAACCAAAAAAGGCTGGGGGAGGAAAGTGGGGGCAGGGAGAGAGGCTGGAAGGCACAGTTGCTGTATTGTCGATGAGTAAGAAAGGTGCTAATTCAATCTTTTAACGTAAGTGGTTGAGCCAGTCTGATGATTTCCAGTAAATACTTTAAGAAATACATTTTCAGAAGTGTATTATTTACAAAAGCATACCAGTTCTAACAGGAGATCTTGCACAGATACAATAAACAAAACACAGTTTGAACTTTAAGAAATGCATGCCTGCATATATTCTATTCGTATGCTATAAGCAGGTCTGGAATTAGCTGGACCTGTGTCAAATGTTAAAATTCCTCTCTTGCACGAGTGTTACATAACTTGTATTTCGAGCTCAAAAGCCATGTAATTTTGTATTTTCCCCCAGGCAAACCCCCGTTGTACTCTTGTTGAGTATGGTAACAGAAATCCAACTGATTCAATGGGACACCTGTGCTTTACAAGATGTCCCTTAGTAAAAATATTTTTTCTCCTTATTCAGCCTTCTTTCACTTGTTCTTCAATAACTCCACAATCTAACATTTATCGTGACACAGGTGTTTGTTGTTCTTTTTTTTGTTTGGTGGGGGTTGGTTTGTTGGTTTAAAGAAAATTACAGGTATTACAGTGTTATCATACAACAGGCAGGATGAGTGATCTCAGTAATAGTTTATAATTTTTATACTTCAGAACTCATAAATTTTGCTACACTGGGTGAAATGATTATTTTCCAGATTTGATCAATATATGAGTTCCAGGTGGGGGAAAACTGATGGAAGAGTGGGAAAGAGAAGGAAAAAAATCATAATGCTAGTTTGCTTAGCTAACTTATCTTACAGACATATCCTTCCTGACCTGTAGAACAGTGTAGTTCTGGAAGTACAAGGTTTGTTTAGCAGATACTGTAGTGTACTTGTCAATAAATGGTATTGCTCTCTAGAAAGTCATACAGACCTCTAAAACAAGTAACTAAGTTTATGGAAATACATGTTCTTGGGAATGAAGCAATTATTTTTCCCCTTTTTGCTGTTTTTAAATTCACTTATTCATAAAGTATTTAGCATGCCTGAGTACAATACCATAACTGTAATAAAAGAAGCAAGGACTACTGATTTTTGAAGGGCTTAATATTCTCATCATAACATTTAAGTATCCATGTTTTCCAAATACTTTTCTAATAAATCTGTATTAAACTATGGTCTTTTGGTTCTACTTTGGATTTAATAACGACGTAGTATTGGCAGGTAGCCAAAAATTAAGGGGTTTTGTTACATGGTTTTATTTAGGAGTGTCTAATTTGTAGTGCTATGCAATATAGTCATATTTTTGGCTTAACAAAAGTGAATAAGTGGTTGGTAGGAAAAAGCTGAGCTGGCGGGGAGGGGAAATGGGACAAGTGGAAAAGAGCAGCAGTGCCTAGAACTGATTTCAGAGTGAGAATGGGGAGGAAAGGAGTGATTGTTCTTGGGGTTACAAAGTTAAAAGTATTTCCCTAACTGTTCTACCTGTTGATCCACTGAAATGCATTAGTCCTACACAGGGGACTGTAAGGATCCAGGTGAATCCTTACTATATATAGTCTCTTGAATTGTTTGTCTGTAGAGAAGTAGGTGCCAGGTTTCCTTCCCTGTGCACATTCAAGGTGATACTAGTTTGTCCTCTTTCATGCTTACCTACCTATCCAGCAAAACCATGTGCTGGTGGATGTGTTGTAAATGTTAGGATGCTGTCACCCTACAAAGAGGCAATTTTGGTGTTTATACTGAAAATAGGGTTAGTGAGTTAGTTTGACATTTTAATGAAGTGATTTAGTCTTCAGGTCTGGAGTAAGCTATTGGACTTTAGGTTCAACTTTTTCTGCTCATCTGACAATAGAAGTGCAAGCTTTGGATACTGAGAACACATTTAGAAATACCCATTCTTCTGTATATTTGGTGAATGCACATGCATTAATATGTGGGACGTTGTTATTTGAATAAAAGTTGTAAAATAAAAATGAGAGAGAATTTTAACTTCTTACTGCTAGGAAGTGTGGTAGCCACCTAAAACTCAGGTTAGATGAAGTTCTTTTTTTAAAGGAGAAATATTTGTGTTCTCACAGTGAAACAAGACTCTACAGTGCTTAGTTACAGTACAACTAAATTAAGTAGATGGTATAAGAGAGACATACTTCAGGGTCTGTATCAAGGTGGGAGAATGTATGTGCAGGTAGAAATGTCTACATAGAAGCGTGGTATGGGCTTTCAGTGGCTGCTCCCATTCAGATGGGAAATCAACCTCAGCAATAAGTAGTAGCTACAGCACCTCAGATTGCCTGTGTGATTCATCAAGAACCTTGCCTGTTGGAACGGTGTGAGTTGAGACCTATGTTTGGTTTTGGATCAGCTAAAGGAGGCAACATCACTGTGATAAATCCTCTACTACTTCAATAGAGTTTGAGGATAGCTAAAATAATTTTATTTTTGTATTCCATTCCCTTCAATGTGCAGCTCATAGTAGTTTATGTGAAAGGGCTAGAGACTTGTGATTTATTTCACAATACCAGGTTTTAGATATAAAGTGTATTTCTGAAGCACAGCTATACATCTGCATTTCATAGGAACAGTCAGAGAAAGGAAGGCCAGTACAAAGCTTTTTCTTCTTTGCACATGAGTCATTTTTGGAGCTTCTTCAAAAAGGTGACTTACCCTGCTGAATGATTTTATAGAACATTGTGTAATGTTTCTGATGTATTAATCTTCATCTTTTTCATATATGTGTAGAAAAGAAGAATAAAATGGGGATTGCAGTTTAAGGTCTGAGCATTTCTATGTACAGAACTTCTGAAGTTTGAATATATAGGCAGAGTTTTTAAAAGTACCTAAATATGACATTCCAATATTACCCAAAACATAACAGACATTTAAAGCAGTGCTGCCTCTCTCTTAATTATTTATTTCTGTCATGCGGGCTTCCTCTTCTGTAACAGCTTTTTGTTCAGTTGTCTTGAAACAGTCATTAGTGGCTTAAATAGAATATCACCAAAGTTTTTGTTGCCTCCTGAATTCTGTTGTTGCATTATTATTTCATTTTTTTAAATTATTTTAAACATCTGGGATCTCTCCTGCTCTCTGACAGAATGTGAGTGCTGTCACTTGTTAACAAGTGTGCACGCGTTACATATGGCAGCCCTCCGTGGTTTATGATACTGCTTTATAGATGAAATAATTTCATGGTGCAAAAACGTGATGTCAAGGGTCTCAAGCTGCTGTCTCGAGATGCAGGCTAGCTTGTGGTGGGAGCCTCAGGAATTCCTCCGGTCATCCGGTCTGCAGCTCTCGTTTCAAACTTTCTTATTGTTCTTCTTATATCAAACCAAACTTCTGAATGTTTGAGTGGAAGTGTATTTGCTTCTTATTGATACTGTATTTCAGTAGGCTAATTTTGTTATGAAACTGGACTTCAGAACTAAGTTACACCAGGAGCTCGAAGCTGGTTGTAATATGCCAGTGTTTCCCACCTTGAAATACGGAGTGATCTCAAAACATTTGAGTTCATCCGTGACCTTTTACAAGCAATGACAAACACAAGAACCACAGTCAGGACTATGCTTCAGCACTCTGCCTGTGCAGAGTGGCATCTAACCAACTCCTTCCCAGGGCGCGTTGAGAAAATTGTGTGCTGTAGATTCATTAACTGTACCGTATACGAAAGACCATATGCAAGAATGCAGATGGAGTAGCAGACTGTAGTGTTAATTTACCAATCATCTAAGCAATCAAACATAGTGGTGGCTCTTCTTTTTGTACTCCCTCAGTGTTTTGACAACTGAACTTAGATCACAACCCTGTTGAACTGGTGCTGTCCAAAGCACGCTCACAGATGGTCCTTGTGCTGAAAAGTTCAAAAACCTAGCTAACACAATTGCTGAAGGGAAAACAAGTCTAGAGAGGGTGAAAACAGGTCAGGTACAAACATGAAAATAGGATCCTTGTTGCTTATGTACTCCGTCTCCTAGAACATGTAGCCCTTTCCATGTCGTGTAAGCAAATACTTGTCCCTTGTTCTGCTGCTCTCAGTGCATGGATGGCATAAAACTTAACTTTTGCTTGACTTCTTATGATGCTTTCCCAAGCAGGTAACAACATGTTTTATGTGATGCAAGTGGCTTTTTTTCCAAAACAGAACGCGTCATTACTGAGCTTGTGCCCCTTCTTTTAAAAAAATGAAAATCAGTAAAAGGGGTGTCATTTAGAGGGGAAAAAAGAAGGGGAGGAAGGTAAATTGTACTGGGCGTCTTCCCTGTGAGAAGTTTAAAACCAGAACTTGCTTTTGCAAGAATAATGAAGCTGTAGAAGGTGTCAGTGAATACCCTGCTGGTGGTCACTTGCTACAGCATTTATACTACTGTATTAACACAGAGTGTGTAAGGAATGGTATTAAACTCCTTTGTGAGCAAGAGTCTGTTGCTGTTGTTTCATCATGTACTAAGAGAGAGAACTGGCCGGACAGCTTCTGTTCAAGCCTTGTTGTGGTACCAGTAATAATTTCTTTCCAATCCTTTCCTTCTTTTTTTTTTTTTGTCTGTTTCAAGACAAATGTTTAGAATTCCTATATCCATAGGTTGTCTTCTTCAAATAGAGGTCAAGTTGATGTGGAAGTAATTGAAGATTCTTTCAGCAAAATAATTAGCATAGGTAAGCCCTAGAATACCTGGACAATCTCTCAGCAATTTTCTGTTAACTTTCACAAAGCATTAAACGCTATTCTCATTTTGGTTTGTTTTAAAAATATCTCAGAGCTTTTAAGATGATTTCTCAAAAGTGGTCTTTTTTGGCGTCATTTCTCTTGACATTCATTTTGTGAGGAGAAACAAAGAAAGAAAACAGAAAAAAAGAAACAAAAAGGGAACAAAAAGGGAAAGGGCCAAGGTGGCTGAGCACCCTAGGGTTTGACTCAGTGGATCAGAAGGTAACCATAGACTTACCTTTGCACTTTGTATATAAGGTAGAAGTTGCCTTTATCACTTAGTGTGTTTAAAATGAAGTAAAAATACCTCAACAACTGTAGGTAATGACTTTGGTGGCAAGAATGTATAATGATGTTTTTGGCCATACTATGGATTGTGTTTATTGTTCTGGAATAATTTGCAGGTAGTGATACAATACACAATCAAAAAGATATTTAATGCAATATTAATTTGAAAAATAAAATTTGTTAAACATAACAAATTCCATGAAACGTTAGTTGTAGCTTTTGTAGCTGCTGCTATTTCAGTTAAAACAATAATTAAAAAATAAAAGGTTTGCTGAGCAAAATGAATTCAGTTTATTGGAGAAATTTTATTTTCACAACTGATCCATGTGTATACTTGTAGTCAGCCTTGATAGTATTGTCTATTGAAATGCACAGTGAATTTTAGAACATCTGCCCCTCTCATTATTCTAAATATTAGTATCCTAAATGCATGTACATAAGGTGATTACTCCTTATGTTTTTATACACTGCAGTTCTAGGAGCTGCTCAAAGCATGTCTTTGTTTTTCTTATCCATTGTTCCTCTAGGTTGTCAGATTAAAATCAGCAAGACTTTTGCATAGTTAACAATCACACCTCAAAAGGGTAAATACAATGTGAATGACAATGGTATTTCCTACAGATATAATCTGAAGAGAAATTTCAGTTTAAAAACCATAGTTCCTAGGAGATAAGTTTGTTTACCGTTATGTGTGGATATAGCAGAGTACATTATCTCCTTTATCCATGGTAGAGATAATATTTCTTTTGTGTGTGTGCTCAGGGGACGGATAGACTTTGAATCTTTTTTTTCTTTTGTCTGTCTTTTTTTTTTTCCCCGCCTTCTTCCAACACACAGTTCCACAGTTGAGCACCCTTCCCTGACATCACTCAGTCTCTTACGAGCTTTGCTGTAGGCTTCATTACCTGTGTTTTCAGCTACTAGCTGGCTTGTTTTGGATGCTGCTTTTTGCTGGGTTAAGGCACAGGGCGTTGTTAGTGACAGAGAACCAGAGCTCGCTCCTCATGGCTGTGGCAGCATGAAATTCCGTGGCATCTCATTGTCGGTCTGTGACTATCAAGCTGTCTCAGGGTGGTTCCAGTAGAGCTTTTCCTGTTATTCCACTGTACACTCTGTTAGAGAGGCAAGAATGTATCTGATCAAATCCTAGTAAACAGCTGACTTTGGCTTCAGAATTAGTTTGTAGGCAACAGTGTATTTGCTCGCTGAAGAGTGGTGGAGTTGGTACTAATCCACTTTGTCATGGCATCTGCCCATCACCTACATTAAAAATTCTACTTTTATACTAGTTGTAGGAGATTTAAAGTCTCTAATAATTATCTTTGAAAGGTCATGGCGATCAGGGGAGGTTCCTGAGGACTGGAGGAAAGTGGACATCATTCCTGCCTTCAAGAAGGATGATCTGGGGAACTACAGGCCTGTCAGCATCACCTCATTCCCTGGGAAGGCGATGGAGCAAATCCTCCTGGAAACAATTTCCAAACATATGAAGGACAAGAAGGTGATTGGGAGTAGTCAGCATCAATTTATGAAGGAGAAGACATGCTTGACCAGCCTGATAGCCTTCTACGATGAAGAAGATGGATGAAGGGAGAGCAGTGTTTGTGATTTATTATGACTTGATGGGAGACTTTTGGCAGTCTCCCATTACATCCTCATAGACCAGCTCTTGAAGTACGGGTTAGATAAATGGACAGTGACATGGACTGAAAACTGGCTGAACTACTGGGCTCAAAGGGTTGTGGTCAGCAGCATGAAGTCCAGCTGGAGGCTGGTCACTAATGGTGTACCCCAGGGATTGATACTGTGTCCTATATTGTTTAATATCTTCATTCGTGATCTGTGTGATGGGACAGAGTTACACTCAGCAAGTTTACAGATGATACAAAACTGAGAGGAGTGGCTGATACACCAGAGGATTGTGCTGCCATTCAGAGAGATGATAACAGGTTGGAGAAAAGAGCGGACAGGCACCTTGTGAAGTTCACAAAGGCAAAATGCCAAGCTCTGCACCTGGGTTGGAATAACCTCTTGCACCAGGACATGCTGGGACCAACTGTCTGAAGAGCAGCTTTGCAGAGAAGAATCTAGGGTTCCTGGTGGACAAGTTGGACATCAGCCAGCAGTGTGCTCTCATGGCAAACAAGGCCAGACAGCCCCCTGGGCTGCGTTAGGAAAAACATCACCATGAAGTGGAGGGAAGTGACTCTTCCCTTCTACACAGCACTGATGAGGCTACATCTGGAGAGCTGTGCGCGGTTCTGCTGCATTTCTAGATAATTTACAACTGTTCTTTGACTTCTGCTTTGGCATCTGCATTGTCTCAAAGTAATTAGTGGGCTGCAGTATCCGTTTAACTGTTACTTAACGTTGAATGAGGAAGAAGGCATTAAACTGGGAATGGAAGCTGTTTTAAATGAGGGTACGGGTCTGATATGTTCCCACTGACACTTGCTTTTAACACAGTAGGCAACTGGTTTCTCTGCAAATGGGAGTCTGTACATGGTCTTCAGATTGAACGTTGGATAGGTTAATCATCCCAAGAATGTCAGTTGCATTGTGGCTTGTCCAGTGTGCAGGACAAGTTTCTTGGCAGGCAGATGGCAAATGAATGTTCTGGTGCTGCCTGAGAACTTTGACATAACAGGATGCAAAGGAGCTCAGAGCTTTGCAGAGTTTCTAGTAGGGCCAGTACGCCTGCAGTAAGGGTGTCTGTACAGCGCCATTCAGCTTTGCCCGAGACCAACTCTTCTACATTCAAGAGCTAGTCTCCTGAAATTCAAAATTCAACGTAGCGAAAGCTGGATCCCTGAGGAGCCCATCATCAAGATATTTCAAGAGTCTTATTACAGTTTTCTCCAAAATAGACCCTGTATGATTTTGTTAGCAATTGGTCTTCATTTCATTTCACCAGTCACTGATATGGCACTCTACTTTATTTAAAGTGATGTGTATGTCTCAAATTACTCTGATACTGGAACTGGAGAAGTATATGTAGCATGCTCCCTTTTTTCTGGACACTCTGATCCATGTGGGTTTTATTTGCTTTCTCAACAAAAAGAAGGAGAGATGTTTGCGACAAAAGACCAGCGTTCTCGGAGTCAGAAAGCTTTGGATTAATGGCTTGCAATTTTAAACTATCTTAAAAATAAGCACTTCACAGTTGGAATTTACATTTTTTGTCATGTTATTGATGATAGTAAATGCCTCTTTAATATTCAGATTCTAAAATGTTTGTTCATTTTTTCTTTCATAATGAAGTATCATATCATTATCTTTCATAATAAGCTATCCTGCTTTGGTTGGAGGAAGTTGCTTAAAATCTGCACGACTGCTTGAAAGACTCTGTATTTTTGGACTTATGGGATGATAATAGCAGAAAATTAATGCTTAATGTTTGAGCATATTTGTCTTGGATCAGGAGAGCATGATCTACTGAGCTCTGAACAGGTAGTTCCTTATTATATAGTATAGGAAGTTGCATCCTAACATTAACTTTCTCAAAAAGTCATAAGGCATAGAGCAATTTTGTAGTCAAAAGTCCTTTTCCCCTTCAGACCTTGTATGGGCAGGGTTTGGGGGCAAGGGAGAAGAAGCTGGACAAGTGAAGATTAACACTGCTTTTATTCAGAGAACATGAATAAAATTTAAATTCCACTCTATTAAAAAAAAAAATCTGTGTGACAATAAATGTTAGGAATATTGGTTTACAGGGTTGCATAGTGGATGATCTAGTATTTTACTGTCTGTCTCTGTGTTTGTTTTATTTTCTCATAAACTAAGTGAAACGTTAAATTTTATAAAGCTGCAGAGTTATGGGGGGGAAATTAAATTCCCCTTTCTTATAACAGGGTAGTATTAATTATGATTTGTTTTTCTAGTTTTTGTTCCTATAGACCCAGATGTCCTGGGCTAGTTGAAAGAGGTGAGCGGTCTGATCACACTGAATGAAATCAGAATTGAACCTCTAATGTATTGGTTTTGTATTCTCGCGTGAACCTTTCTGTACCAGTCTGCATTTGTTAGAGGCTGGAGTTCTGGATCGTAAGCTCTTCCAAATTTCATGATAATTCTAATTACCTAGCTTCTGAGTTGCTTCTCTGTGGGAGCAAAACCTCTAGAGGGTGCCAAAAAACTGGCTTTGCTTACAGAAGCTGTTAGGTCCTGTACTGCTAATGTCAGAAGTGCAGGTCAAAGTTCAGTTCCTGGAAGCTCTTCCTGCTCTTGGTAATTCAGGTGCCATAGAAATACCTGCTCCTTTAATTTTAGTTCTGAAGTCTTCCTACTCTGCGATGATAACCTTTTTTTGTAGTGTTTTTTTTTTTTGTACTGGGCACTAACTGTATGATGGACAGGACTGGTTTTACATTTTCTTTTTTTTTAAAACATACTTAATCTTTATTCATAATTCCTCCAAAGGGAAAGAATACCTGATGTTTCTAATGTCACACAGAGCATACACTGAGATAAATACTGTTTCCTTGACCAAAGCTTCCTTTAACAGCAGGGTCTATAAATCACAGATTTTCCCATTCCTTTGTAACTCCTAATCTTTCCCAACATCATGCCCTTCACTGTTGCCAGGTTTTCAAAAGTTCCAGCTAGCTTTAGGCAAACGCTGCATTTAAACCAAACAAAAAAAGGGAGGGGAGATGTTCAATAGTAGAGATGGGTACAGGGTAGATGGTCCATGAACAGTTTCTCTAAATAGTTACTTGTAATTGACTTCTTGACATGTAACCACATCTCAAGAGAAACTAGACCAGAATTTTTTAAGAAACACTATTTAATACCAGTTAAACATGTACAACATGACAAAATATTGTCAGCTGGACTATATATCAAGCAGTGTCACTGCCAATCTGCTGCAGCTAGCAATGAAGAGGACACTGTTAGAAGCACTAGGTTTTAGAGGGCTAGTAATTGCTCCTGGGGCACCTTGTCAGACGACAAAATTTGCTTTGTTTCTTGTCTTTCTCCATATAGGTGTGCCAAAAATACCTGGATATATTCACGTGTTGTAGTTTGAAATATTCCTAGGAATTCTTCTTAACCCCAGCCTTGCATGCAACCTCAACATGCTTAAAGTGGTTGTAGACAGTAATGATGTGTGTCTTTAAAAATAAGGTGGTCTATCAAGGTTGAAGTCATCAACACAGACTAAAAATTGGGGAGGAAGGTTCTTAGGGGTTTTGTAGGTATTTGGAAGCTTCTGCTATAACATATGATTCTTTGGGGGTTTTGTATATGACCTAGGACCGTTTCCCCCACTCCCTCAAGTTATGTGAATTCTTTGTATCTTTGTATTCTGGTCATTACAATCAAATCCTGTTGATGTTTACTCAAAATTCTGTTGACATCAGTCAAACTATTTACATGAGTAAAACCTGGGGGATTTTCCCCAGATTACATAATCTCCTAATGAATGTAATAATTTATATATATTAACAGAGCATTTATAGTGGTTCGTGATCAAGATCAGTATTTAGTCTACAGAAATTGCATCATGTATAAATCAATTACATGATCTGCCTGAAGAGGACTTTAAGAATATTGCAAAATTAAGTGCTTGAACTTGCCAAAAAAAAAAGTTAGTATATATTCTTAAACTGTGACACACCATTTCAATAGAGTGCTGGGAAAACATGGTGAAAATGGTGAGAGAAGGCTATCTAAAGAGAAAAGTTTGTCCCAGTAAATAGAGACTTGTTAGTATGGCAAGACTAATGGAATCGATTGCTTTTACCAAAAAGTTAAGATAGTTTTATTTATGCAGCTAATCCTAAGAGTGCAGAGAAAATCTGATGTCATTTGCAGGAAAGAGGTTGGAGCTTAGGAAAAAGGGAGAAGGGGCCTGTTCCAAAAAAAAATCACATGGCATGCGTTGGATTAAAAATTAGTTGAATGATCTCAAATAACTGTGAGTTTAAGGATCCTTACCCTTCATTGCAATCAGCTGAGACACTGCAAGCGTATTCAGAAGAGTCTTACTGGAGTGAATCATGATCTAGAAAACACACCTGCAGAAGATGATAAAGAAGGTTAAGCTGTCTTCTGTTGCCAGCTGAAGGGGGTAAATTGATTGCAGTCTGTTAGTACCTCACAGGGAAGTCATTTCTGATGGAGGGCTTTTTAATTTTGTAGCAAATGAAACAATGAGAGTTGGAGGCTAAGATTAAACAGATTGATTTTTTAGAAATGAGTTTAGACTTTTAACACTAGTTGTAGTTCTTCATGGAAATAAAGCGATCAAATGGCAGTAGTCTTCATATATTTGCTTGGGGGCTATATACATATTTAAAATACATAAATAGATTGGTAAACTATTCTATTGCAGCTATGAGATCAAATGATCATATTTTGTGGCCTTACATTAATGAATTCATTACTGAACTGATGCATTTCAGAGGTTATTGTTTGAATTGTTCTCGGTTGCTCGCTAGTGTTTAGTGTACTAGTTGTATATTCTGTCCTTTCTTTTAACGTAGCACTTGAAGCTAATTTATTTCTACTTATATTACCACTGGTTATGTTATGGATTATATTACTTATATTACCACTGGTTCTGGGACGATTCCAAGAGAATCATATATTTATAGATACAGTAAACCCTGTTTTAATTTCTTGCATTTCTTGATGCTGGAATGTAAGAAACTCATCAAATTTGAAATCATGAACAAAATCTCATGTGCAGCCCTAAGGACCTGGTTCTTTCTCCATCCAAAATTCAAGAACTCTCTGAATTCCATCTTGCTTCTCAGTATTCCTCAAAGCTAGGACCAGAAGGCAAATAACAGCATTTCATTGCCTTTTTTTGGTTGTTTCCAGGTTTTTACTTCTGTCTGCTTCTTGAGGGCGTAAGGGAGAGTTTGGATTAAATAGGATCCTTGCTAATATACAATAAAAGGTACTGGAAGTATGCTTTTGATGATGTGCTGTTTTAGTCTTTTGTTTGTCTGTTTGTTTTGAGATCTGTCTTAGAATATTGACGATGTTGGACTCAATGATCTGAAAGGTCCCTTCCAACCTAGATTCTATGATTCTATGTACGTTCCAAATTTTAGCTGATTTAATTATTGCTTAATGAACGTAGTAGGAGTTTGTTTAGAAAGAAGAGAAAGAAGTGTAATGGTAATGAAACTTGCTCAAGCTGGGGTTACATTTTTCTCTACTTGAGTTGTTCACTAAGTTAGAGAGGTGAATTTCTTCAGAGTGTGTGTATGATGTCACCAAATAAGACTGAGGAACATAGGAAGATAGAACTTGGTGTGAAATTATGTTTGTTTTGTTTTTGGTTTTTTTTTTCTGGAGTAAATATTTGTGATGACTTTCTAAAATAACTCAACAATTTCAGTGAGGTGGCCCTAAAATGATGTCAGTGTGTTCAGATACTGGTGCAAGCACCTGTGCACCTTAACATAAGGATTATCTCTACATAATGCTTTCCTGTCACCATCACTTCAGAACTTGTTTCTAAACCTGGCTTTACAATCAATACAGGCTTAGTAAGTCTTTTGGTACTTGGCAATACCTGAATATCCAAATACTTAACATGATACATGCCACTTCATTTCTTAATAATAATGTAAACAATGAGTATTATGAGGCTTAGGCTCTTCCATGCAGTATAGATTTAGACGACTGTGTGGAAAATAAAAGTTTTGAACAGCTTTAAAGTGTGGTGATACGTGGTTTTGCAATTTAAGAGTAAACGTGTCTCTTCTGCAGCTATGGCTACTTCTTTTGAAACAATTTAGGCTTCTCAGGTGTGCTAATTAAACTTTATTAATTTTAAATGCCTTAACTACATTATGGAGAGCAAGAGAGCATTTGTTTATGTTTTAAGAAGGGGGAAGAAAAAAAGGATTGATATTTCTAGTTTGTTCTTCTCCAAATCCCTTACTTAAGAAATAAAGATCCCTTCCTAAGACTGCAGTAAAAATTACAGACAACTTTTATAAAATCCATCTGTTGCAGACTAGTGAGTAGCGTTTGGTTTTAAGACACCTACAAGTTAAACTTTCATTCTTGGGTTTTAAAGTTTCTTTTTTCCAAGCCTTGATGTGTCTTATTTTGTATACCACTGGATTTTTATTTCTTGAGGATAGATATTTAGGGTATTTTGTATCAATTTCGATACACAGAGATAGATTTTATTAGCAATAGAAAGTGACATCTCTCTCTTTATCATTAATTTCTGCCATATCAGTCTAGTGTTAAATCCTTATATCCTGGCATTCTACTCTTGGTGGTGCTGACTAATAGATTATATTTTGTATCTACTTGCTAGTCCATTTCCCAGGTTTTATATCCAGCTGTGATTATTTTGTTGTTTGACAAGAGTGAGCCTCGTTACTTTTTTATTTCTTATTGGGAGAGAGAGAGGTACTTAACCACCTTGTCCTACCGTCAGATAATTCAATCATGATGTCATTTACCTGCATGCGAGGAAGAAGAATCCCAATCTCTAAGGCAGTGAAGAAGGTCCTGGCATTATAATCTCTAGTTGGTGTGTACGTGGTAAATACTTGTGAGGCATTTGAGGTTTTCTTCTTGTTGTTTTGTTAAGAGTTTTGACGTTAGGGTTGAAATTGAAGAACTTGAATTGTGACTTCAGTAGTTAACTCAGCTTATACTAATTTTATTTATTTGTTTAGTATTTTATAGTATGTTATTTAATTAGTAATATAACATTAAGATGTTTATAGTATAATAAAGCATATAGACATTGTTTATAGTGTCTTATCACATTTAACGTGGAGATATTTCAATTTTACTACATTCCCCACAAATGTTCCCTTTGACAAGGTAATTTCTTGTGTTTTCTTTAGTACATACCTGTCAAAGGGAAACATTTGTAAGGATTTAGTAAAATTTCAGTGTTTAGAAATGTTTTTTTGTGAAATTATAGTTCTTGTTATGAATAATGGTGAGCTTGTCAAAGAACATAATTTTGTAATTTCTAGTGTTGCATTTTATTGTTTCCTAAATAAAGTAAACGCATGGGCCCTTTGAGTGCCTGTGTCCAGCTCATTCCAAGACTGCATGCATTAGTCTTGTAAATCCTAGTTTCCCCCCAAATATCATGGCAATTGGTGATTATGTTTTCTTTGAAGAGTAATGACCGATGTAACCTAAACACCTTTAAGTGATGCAGAAATGATTTGTTACATGATGATATGTAGTTTAGAACAAGGTAATTCCTGTAAGAGCGTAATGACCAAAACTGTCACTTTTTTTGTGGTTTTTAATCATTTACGCTTGTAAATTGAAATGGATCAGATAATAATGAGGCTTCAGGATTTTTCCCTCAATTATAGTAGTGAGAGCTCTTTAGTGAACTAGGAGTTCAGAAATAGAGCATCTCATAACTAATTGAGAGAGAAATGCACGTGCAAGTAGAAAATGACTCTTGTGCTTATTTTTATACCCAGTTTTTTAACAGCTGCATATTTCAATTATGTGCGGCTAATTAGAAGCCTGGCTTAAAGGCAGTACTGCTTCTGGGGTTTTAAAAAGTACATTGGGCTATTTATCACAAGAGCAAAGTTCTGAGTCAGTTTTCTCTCTGGACAGCTTCTTCCATGTTGCAAACCGTGTTTCGGTGCATAAGTGCTCCATATTTGCCTGGAGAAATGTGGCATTGCCTTCAGTCATATTTTAGTTACTCGGGCGCTTTTTTTTCATAGGATCTTTTTTTTTTTCAGGGGATGCTAAAATGGTCCTGTAATCACTCTTGATTGTCAAGCTGTTGACCTCTTAAAATAGACTCTTTATCTGTGGAATGTTTTTAATTTTATTTTTCTTTTTAATTGGTAGTAATACATGCACCCGGATATTTGCTTCAGAGAATTTGGAAAAAACTATGACTGTTGTCGCCTTCTGCTTGCTCCAGGCAGAAGTGAAGTCTCAAAGTCTAAAAGTAATGTCCACTGTTTTCTGAAGGGCTCTGTGCTGGTGGACCTTGAGCAGCTACCCGCTAGTCAAAAAGTCAAGCTCTGGTTCCCTTTGTTGCCTCTTGCACTATTCTCTGAGGTCTTTGGGTGAAGCATTAAAGCTTCTCTCTTAAGCAGTGGATAAACTGTGAAGTCATTTAAATGGTGTGTAGCTTTTCTTGCGCCAGTTTAGGCTTTGCCAAGAAGAGACATGGCTTTTAATTCTGCTGTTGGGCTGCATGGTCTGGATGAGTAGTGCCTTCTGAAAGGTGCAAGGACCAGCTTTGCGCCAGGGTCTGGGTCTAGAACTGTCACTCTGGGGGGGAAACGGCTCTGTTGAAGATAAGGCTTTCAGAAAGGGGAACTGAAGATGCTTTCTCAATTTATACAAATCATGCTTGAAAGAGCAATTGCAATGTCAGGTGAAATAAATAGCATTATGTAAGGGGTCTTGAAACATCCCCAAGCTGAAGTAATCAGGACAAGATTCAGTCCAGTTTGCTGACAGTTTGCTTTCTGCATCCTTCCTTATGGTAAATCTATTAAAATTCACTCTGACTTTAACAGAGGAGTTAGTGGACTTGGTGATTAACTGCTAGTGTTCTAAGACTAGGTTTACCTCAGAGTGAAATGGTATGTCTAACACTTTCATACAAATAAAATAAGCATGTTCCAAAAATACTGTTGTGAGGTGTGAGTTTGTGTTTTGTTTTGGGTTTGTTTTGTTTTGTTGTTTTTTTGTTGTTTGGGTTTTTTTGTTTGAAACTGGTGAAATATATTGACTTACCGAAAACATGAAAGTATTTTGTCAGCATTCAGGAATATAATAGAAAGTTCAGCAAGAAGCACATTAGATGCTATAAAAAGCAATTTGAATTCTGTTCAGGGCTGTTTAAATAACCCAATTGTTAGTTCTAAATAACACCCATTAATATTTGGCTATTAGTGGAGTTCAGACTGGTTCAGAAAGGCGTTTTAGCTTTATTAGGGTGGGGGTTTTGGGGTGTTTTTTGTGGAGGGTTTGTGTTGTCTGATTTTGGTTCTGTGTTTGTTTGGTTTTTTTTATCTTAGTCTTTGAAAAACTGCTTCTGTCTTCAGAATAATTAATGCTTATGTTCTTGGTGCCCAAAGACACCTAATTCCACACAGGTACTTGATGTGTGCAGTTGCAAAGAGTCATCACATCTTATGATTTATTTTTTTTAATGGTAAGATCGTCTATTCTTTGAATGGATTAAGAACAGGCAAATAACTCGCAAAAAGACTACAGAAATGCTCAGGAGGAGAACAAAAGAACAAAGCCAGATTCAAACATGATTTGAAATGACGTTGGTAGAACTTTGTTTTCACTTTTAGAATCCTACTTACACAAACGCGCACAGATAGCCATTGACTTCAAGGGGGAAACTTGATAAACATGGACAGAATCAGGTCCACCAGCATTAATATCCTTTTTTACTACACATAAAATACAGTCTCTCCCAGCTGTTTCAAATGTTTTCATTGTCATCTTTTGAACCTCGTTTTGATGTGGATAATTAAAAGATTCATTGCTTACTTAGCAAATAAGGAAGAATAAATGTTTTGCAGTGTTTTTATTGTACGTGGCCAGATGTCACATTATCATGCTGCATTATTTTTCTTTGAGATTAATAGTGCTTTGTCTGTCTCCCAGATGTATGCTAAACACCTGCTAGTTTAATATCTGTCTAGGTCATTGTTAGAGGGAGTCTCTTCACTACGTGTATGCTGTAAAATGGCTTTGCTCCATTTTATGCTGCTTCTGTTTCGGCGTTTGGAGGATATACGTATTGATCTGTGGAAGTGCAGGGTAAGTCCTTAGCTCCCTTCTCTCTCTTCTGGCAGCGAGAGGGCTTTTCTGTGTTTTCAGGCCCAATTTTACAGTAGATGTGACTGAGCGCAGAAGCCTTTTCCCAGTTTGGCCAAAACCTCCGAGTCGATACAGACATCAGGATGGAGAGTAACAGATCTGTCTCTTCCACCTACTAGTCCTGTCAGAGGAAAAGAGAGGTGCAAATTTCTTTCGCTATCCCTTTATCCTCTGCGTGGCGTTTCTGGCATCCATTTAGCTCATGAATAAGTGCACCGTTTGTTTCGGATGCTCTTCACAGGGTCTTGCCAACAGCAGCACTGTGAAATAAGCGTGGTTCATGCGAGGTGTCGTGGCTCCCCACTGGGCTCTCGGTGGCAGCGCTGAGTGATAATAACACGGTCTTTTTGTTTTCACTCTGCTGCGGTTTAACAAGCCCGTGTGTAACGGTGGAGATTAATTCAGCTTTCCGTCTGCTGACTTGGGACAGCATTACAGCACTTTGCATTAGGAAGCTTAGGTTTACTATTATACAACGTAGTAGGATTTATTATTGTTAGTTTTTAGGAATAATTTGGCCCAGGAAAGCCATGAGGCAGCTTGGCTTGTTTTGGGAGGCTCTACCCCTTGATAATTAGCAAAGTAAAATATAAATTTAGGAACCTCTTTGTGCTGTGCAGTCTGATCAGTATAAGTATTTTGTCCGATTCCCACCAGGAGGATGACTGCTTATGGTGGTGGTGCTAGTGATAATCCCAAATTGACCAGGGCTTGAGTCAAGAAAAAGCTAGTCTTGCAAATGAGCCACATTTGCTTAATTTAAACACTTCTATGGATGTTGCTTTTTTAAGTAGTGAGTGTATGTCAGTTCAGGAAAGACATGGACCTGTTGGAGCAGGTCCAGAGGAGGGCGACAAAAATTGTCAGAGGGCTGGAGCACCTCTGCTATGAAGACAGGCTGAGAGGGTTGGGGTTGTGGAGCCTGGAGAAGAGAAGGCTCCGGGGAGACCTTATAGTGGCCTTTCAGTACAGGGCTTGTAAGAAAGATGGAGAGAGACTTTTTAGCAGGGCCTGTTGTGATAGGACAAGGGGTAATGGCTTTAAACAAAAAGAGGGTAGATTCAGACTAGATGTAAGGAAGAAATTTTTTACAGTGAGGGTGGTGAAATAACTGGAACAGGTTGCCCAGAATGGTGCAATTCTGGGATTGGCAGGGATGCTCCATCCCTGGAAACATTCAAGGTCAGGTTGGATGGCTCCCTGAGCAATCTGGTCTAGTTGAAGATGTCCCTGCTCATTGCAGGGGTTTGGAACACATGACTTTTAAATGTCCCTTTCAACCCAAACTATTCTGTGACTCCCTGTGTGCTGTTGCTGGTCCATGGGAAAGAAAAACTAGTTGCTGTCCTTATCAAGTCTGTTGCTGAGAAAGGGTGCAGCCTTTTTTGTTTCTCCTTGCAGAAACTCCAGCTGTTGCTTCTCCTCCCCAGGCAGCACGATGGACTGAGGTCTCTCCTGTATGGGATCACCAGAACTGCTGCTGCTAGTTTAGAAAAGGTCTTCCCTTTCCAGATTCCCACGCTCTTTTTAAGGTTTCAAGACATGTTGCATCCACGTCCTGATCTCATGGCTTTTTCTTGCAGCGTATTTCCCTCCTTGGTGGGTGGAAGGGTACAAAAGAAAAAGTTTTGACAGGATTTTTGCTGCTGTTAGTGAATGTCTCGCTGTACAGTGGCTTCCTCATTTTTAACATGCTTTTGAAGCGCTCTGTGCTGATTGACCAAAAATCATCATCTTCAGATATTTAAAGATCTGGTCTGTTTCAGATCCTCTAAAAGAAGATATTTAGTTTTTTATCCCTTATGAACCAGGATATATTCCATCCAGTTCTTCTCAATTACCTCAACTATAGAGGGCGAGACAGTTGCTTGAAAAGGATTTTGTTTCCCCCTGTGGCCTGCATTGTACTGGTAATGCTGCTTTTATAGCACTTCACTCTTCCTGCCCTCATTCTGGGGACTCAATCACAGCGAGCTCTCCTGTCATGAAAGCAGAAAATTCTCCTGCTTGGCATGAAGTTATGGAAGAAAATGCATAAATCTCCCATTCTGCAGCACTGCATAAAGATGGAATCTTTTTTCCAATACTGTGAGATCTGCTGAGCTGTGATGCTCCTGTTTTGACACCGTTATCTAATGTCCAGAGCCCAGATTACCCGCCTTTGCAAAGAAACGACCATTGCACTGTGGTAGATGGAGTGAAAGATCCGTGTGTGGATCGGAGGTGTATAGGCAGATCTGGTTATCGCCTTTCATAAAATGCTTTCCAAATTGCTGTGGAAATGCAGTATGAAACTTAGATATTTGCTCTCGCTGATGAAGCTGGCATTTGTATTTGCTATGGTGTAGTTTAGTGGGTTTGTTAATTAGTTTTAATATGTGATTGAGGCTGCTTCTGGTACCTACAAGTAGATAGGCACTGAAGTTGCCAAAAATCAGTTGTCATTGCAGCTGCTTCCACTTTATGAAGAGATGGAGTGTATTTTTTTCAGTCTGAGATGAGTGTATCTGTGATGCAGGAACAACACTTGCAGACAAACGCCAACTATTTGTCATTTGCATCCAGTTCAGACACTGTTCAGAAGTCAGTTAAAATTAGTCAAAATTAGTTCCGAAATGTTAAATTAAAATGTGTCCTTTCGTTTAATGTCATATTTATCCTGAAGTTTGAGGACGAACATGAAGTTGCACATTACTACAGAGCTTTAATAAGCTTCTGCAGCTAATTTTTGGAAAACAGAATTTACTCCATCTGCTTGCTGTTATTTAGAAGTGTGTGATTTCTCAGGTGTCCAGGTGACAGAGCCAAGCTATTTTGGTGTGCACAGAGTAAACTCACGTTCAAATGTCAACATAAATTTTCAAATGTACCTTTTAATAAATTCACTCGTTCTCAACCTTCAACCTTTCATAAATTGAAATGATCTTTACCAGATATTAACTTAGATTTTAGTAAGCTTAAGTATCATAAGTGCTAAAAAGGAATGGAAATTTGTTTTCGGGGCAAACTTTTGAGATGTGAAGTTTCTGAAATATTAATAGAAAAGTTAAGTTAAATGAAACAGTAGGGGCACTGCATTTTATGTATTACATGGCTATTATTTTTTTTAACGTGGGGAAAATAATCCTTTTGAAACGCTGTTCTGTTCTATGCTTCTCTTTTCGACGTGACATTTCCCTGAGATCCAGATTTTCCTCCACTCTAAAAATTAAATCCTGCTTTAGTGTTCTAGGAAATAATTTTTGGCCAAGCAGAGGAGCTGTGCTGCAAATAACTTCTTATGGTATTTTTGGAAACTTTTTGAGCAGGTGAAGCGGAGGGCTGTAAGGATGAATATTCATCAAAGCAGCAAGCCTATTACATGGTCCATCAATGCAGTTAGGCACCTTAGCTGGAGTCAGCAAGCAGAGGCGAGCTCTGCGTTTCTGTGTTTTGCTGGGCTTTTTGCTGATGTGAGGAGCTTTGGGTTTCAGCTGGAGGTGTGAAATATGCCCTTTTCATATGTTCAGCAGAAAGTCTGTGGATCGCATGAATCCTAACTTGCTAATAATTTGAAGGCTTTACAAGGCCTTTATGTGAAGTGCAGGCTCTCTGCTGGGCCTGTTGGCTGGGATGTATTTCACTGTAAGTAGGGAAGGTGTCCTGAAATTAATTATTTTTTTTTAACTTCATGTTGAAGGATGCAGATATTTGGTGTAAAATGGATTCTTTGTGAGTTTATCTCATTGCAAAGAAAATAGCTATGTGTTTCAACTGAAGAAAACATACCTTTTGTCTTCCTCCCCTGGTAAGTCCCAGTGGCCTGTACTCTCTTCAGGACGTGACGAAGTGAGCTTTTCCCTGAGCTGGTGGTCTCATCTGTGAATTACCCATCTGGTGTAGTAGATTACTGCCAGGTTTTGGAAGTACTTTGGCTTCTGTGACCGGCTTTCCCCTTGACTGTCCTGTTCTACTGCAAGTGGTGCTCAAATGTAAGATGGGAAGCTGGGGAACGCCAGGTTCTTGCTGATGGTGGAAGTCGTCCGTGCGTGTAATCCTGCAATTCTGGCTTACCCAAAGTAAATCACACCTGCTGTGAGTATGCTGCTACCTGCAGTAAACCCAGACGCGTTTGACTCTCTGTTTATGCATGATAGGATGAAAGTAGTAAGGAAAACACGTGGAGTTAAAGGAATGTGACTGTGTTGACCATGTAGCTCTGATGTGACCAGAGCTTTGACATGCATCTCCATAGACCTTCCTCTCTTAGAAGGTCCTCAGAGAAGACTGGATGACTTTTACATTAAGAAAGCATCAAGTTTTACTAGGAGGAAAGACACTTCCTTGGTTTAAAACTTTAAGTGACGGGCATGAGACAAGAATAAGAGGACTGTGTGCACAACGTTTTTGGTCAACTGTATCCTGTCAGGGAGAGCCCTTATTGCTGGGCTTAGCTGTTATGGCAGCACACTGCATGGCCCTGTCTAATTTGGGGTAAGTTTTTCCGTTTTATAATCCCAGAAGGAATACTGTTTGTCATAAAGTATTCAGTATAGGGTAGTAAAGACTAAATGCCACTACTAAATGTTAACTAATAGTGCTGGATTACCTCAGACGACATATTAGGAGGCTAAGGAACAAACTTTTTAAAATCCACTGTAAAACGATATATTTAATTTCATTATTACTGTGTGGTTTAGTTTTGTGTTGTTTGTTTGTTTGTTTTTCTTCGCTGCATTCTTTCCAGTTTCTTCAGTTTTTTGTCTGTCTTTCCCTCTTCCTGTTTTTTCTGTTGGCAGTAGTCCATTTCTTTTTATGGCACTGGTTTGTAGTAAGTAAAGAGTGGCTGATAATGATACTTAGCATCTGTAAATAATCTTTCATTGTTCAAATGAAAGAGAGAGCTAAGAGAGGAGTGTCTGTGTATGTACTGCCTAATGATCTTAGGCACTTCAGTTTAATTGTGGGTGTTGCTATTTGCTCTGTAAATGTTTAAAAAATCAGAAAAATTACATTATACATTATGGGGAAAAACCGGGCTGCATATTGAGATGATCATATAATGTTCAGTTGTTTAAAAACTAGCATAAAAATGCTACAGTATCTTTTGAAATGGCTTATTCAATGACCAGCTTCATCAGCTAGTATGCGCACTGATTGTATGCTCTTTCCATTGTATACTTCAGAACAAAATACTGCTTATTTGCCAATGACTTCTGTGTCTGGTGGAATCTCGTGGTAATAAACTTGTGGAACACTCTGATATGGGGGCTATCAAGACTCTTAACATTTTTGCTGTATACTTAACCCTGCTGTCCACTTTTTAAATTGAAATTTATACAATCACGACTAAAGGAATACTACGATATAATTAGCAAAAATTACGTTGTGGTATTTTAAGGGTAATTTTACAATGAACATAAGTCATAATGCAAATATGAAATCCTGTGATTTGGTTGGTATATTACATGATCTGGGTTCAAAATGTTTTCTCCTTTCTCTTTATTAATTTAAAAAAAAAAAAAGGAAGAAAATAGAAACTGTCTATTTCTTTATATCTGTCCAGAACCTTTTATGTATAGTTTTAATTTATAGTGAAGGATTGTATCTATTTTGATTTTTATTACTGAGACATTAGGGAGAAGATGAAACTGGCTGACAGCTTTTTTTTTTTTTTTCTTGAAATGAATGTTCAATAATAGTACATTAGAAAGCCCTTCTGCCACCCCTCCAGAAAACCCCTACTTAGGTTAGGGAGAAGATGAAACTGGCTGACAGCTTTTTTTTTTTTTCTTGAAATGAATGTTCAATAATAGTACATTAGAAAGCCCTACTGCCACCCCCCCCCAGAAAACCCCTACCCCAGAACTCATCAAATGAATGCTACTGGAATGACCATACAACCTGAACTTTGCTGGAAAATATGAGATAAACTGTTCTTTCTGAGGCAGAGGAGGGGGTAGAGAAGGAATTACAGGTCAGGATTCTTTTATGTAGTGTAGAAGGTAAGCTATGCTACATAAAACACATTTAGCTGAAAAATTTAGAGATGTTTAAGCTTGATAAGAATACTTGTTACTGCTTATATTGTATTGTAGTATTAAATTCAAAGTTTATAGGACTAATGAATTCAGGCTGTTGCTTCCAATTATGTTTTCACAGGGTTTCTGTGACCTCCTTTCCCCTTCATGAGTTATGAGCAAGATTATCAGAGATCACAGAGAATGAATAAACTTTAGAAGTAAAATTCAGGTAGTTTATTTCTCTAAACCTAAACTAATAGAAGTGTATGCAGTTTTATGGGCGTGTTTGAATATAACATGACATACATATTTAAGCTGATTTATGGCCAAATATGCACACATCTAGGGAAAAATAAGGAGCTTGCTTATCGTGCCTGTCGAGATTGTACATGTTTCTTAGAAGAAGAAAGGCGGGAGGGGGGAACCCAACCCTGCAACACCTCCCCCCACCCCAACTTATTTACTTTCCTTAGTAAGCGATGGTATTTCTTGAGCGTGTTGGGCTTTACTTTGTATATTATTCATACTGTCACTGTGCCTAGGGCTTCACTAAAGCTAATGAATAAATGCATCAGCTAGCTGCACAAGAAACCAGTTCAGCTGGAAGGCTGATTCTGAATTATATCAAGGAATGCTCGGAAAAGAATCAAGCAAACCGAAATACCTACAAAGTTAGGAATTGTAAATTTGCAGATGGTGATCAAACTTTTAATATAAAGCTGCAGCTTTCTCCAGTGTAATGCACTGTCCTGCATTTGGCTCTTTACTTCCCTAATGTGTGATGAGAAGCAAAAGCAGCAAAATAAGTAGCTGCAAGCAGTGAGTGGGGTAGGAGTCAGCTTTGTGCGTATGGGATTGTGGAAGTGCGGTCTCTACTCTCTTCTGCCTGGCTGATACCTTTCTGTAACAAAATAATGGATGTTAACATGTTAAGTCCTGTCTCTTCTTCTAAAGTAGGCTGATTAACTTACTTATATGAAGCATAAGTAACTGGTGGTAAACTTGTGTAACAAATTAGATTTGGAGGGCAAAAAGATTACCAGGCCTTAAAAATTGTAAGCACAAGAAAATGTTGCTTTAGATGGGATTAAAACAGAATATATGTCCTTATACTTTAGGGTGCCTGCCAAGTACAAAGGGATTAGGAAGAAAATTCTGTAAAAGGCCATTTGTTGCATGCTCACCCAGAATGGGGTTTACTTTTCAGATGATATCCTCCTAGACACCTTTCTGTACTAGCCATGGACTGAGGAGCAGGAATAAATGAGTGCATTCTGATCCCTCCTATTGCATGGGTAGGGGATTGCAGTAGCAGTCTTAAAAGTGATCTGGTTAGGAACGTACAGGTGTGCAAGCACTGGGAAGAATAAATTGCAGGAAAAGGGGCTTAGGAATGAACGGGTCTAAAATGCAGCTTTTCCTGAGACCCAGGTCAAGAGGCAAAGGACAGTGATTAAGCCCTGATGACCCTCAGGATGGAAAGACTGATCACTGTCAACTCCTGAAGGCAGCAAAAGGCCCACCCAGAGCTGCTTGTGGCTGCCATCCGACAAGAGGTCCACTCATCCTGGGAGCCCCTTGGCTCCCAAATCATCATGGGGGGCCCTGGATGGGTGCCAGTGACACACTGACCCTGCAGCCTCACTGCTGGGCAGGCTGCTCAGACTGATGTGTCTTGGTGAGTATTTCAGTACGAAAGTGACAGTGTGAGTGAGTGAAGGCAGTTTTGTTTTAAAATAAAATCACCTTCCTCTTCTGTAATATTTGCTGAACTCTGCAATAATCCAGCAACATTTCCTACCCACAGGCAGCGATCGGCGTCTGCTCACCAGTGAACCATTGCATGCATAATTAAAGCCTTGGGAGCCTTATAGGGTCTTTGTGGGGCGTTGTATGTCTTCTCCGCAAATATCCCATCTGTGAGCAGTTAAGTACTGGAAAAACACTTAAGCCAAAACAAAACATGAACGGAAGAACTCAGTCACCAAGATCTTGTTATGCTTCTTCAGTGCGTTGGTCCTGGAGCGCTGGGGGTGTGGGTGGTGCTGCTTGGTGGACTTGGGTGGGATGCCAGGGGGAGGGGTCTCATTGGTGTGTGTCTTCCTGCAGGACACCCTTATGCAGTAGGTGTCAAGTCAAAGCCAAAATAAGAGTTGTTCATGACTTTGTTTTAAAAGAAGGAGAAGGTTTTGCTCTGTCTTCCTTGTATGTTTTGAGTAAAGCTTTGGATGGCTTACGGGGTTTATAGGACTCTGTTCTTTTCAGTTGAATAGCTACATGCTGCTTTGTTTATCTCCAGCTTTAATTTTTAATCTTGTGTGTTTCACAGTCATCAGTGGTCTACTGAGTGTGTAACAGTTAATTTCTTGCTCTGTTTTTTCTGTCTCTTGCCATGAGTCAGGTGAATTAATAGGGGAAGAAAAAATTAGTGGTTTGATTTGCATCTCC
The DNA here is from genome assembly GCF_964199755.1 of Larus michahellis. Taxonomy (NCBI): domain Eukaryota; kingdom Metazoa; phylum Chordata; class Aves; order Charadriiformes; family Laridae; genus Larus; species Larus michahellis. The sequence continues at coordinate 90,456,961 of NC_133897.1, forward strand.
TTCCATGGTACTTCCTGTAAAACAAGCTACTTTTCATGCGTGGAGAATCCTTGCCTCTGTCACTGATCGCTGTTGGGCTCTGGGAAGTCTATTTACATTTATTATTTTTTTTAGTTAGTCTTTAACTTGGGCTCTCATCAGGTTCTCTCATGTACGTGCTCCAGTGAAGATGCTTTGTTCTGCCAAAACAAGAGGTATTTGGTTCCTTATACCATGGACATGTGGTAGCGGAAGTTTCATAGGTCTGTGTGGGGGTCGTGACAATGCCATGGTTCAACCTGAGTTTGTTTTCCTTAAGTGGTTGGAAAGACTTTTCAGCCCTAGCATAAGGAATTCTACATTCCTTTCTGTCGTGCAGCTCAGAGGTGAAAGGTGTGGTGTATATGCACTGTTCTCCAAAACTGCTGAAGTGTGTACTGTGGATCTACACCTTGGAATAGTGAAGAAATCGGAGAGATTGGTCGCTGCAACGCAGTGATAGTTTTAGAAAAGTTGATCCCCTGGGATGCCTTGTAAGCCGTGCTGTACCTAGGCAGAATGTTGTTTGGCGTCATAGGTCAGTCTGGATGAGTAGAATTTACCGAAGGAAATAGGCAGTGGAGAAATTTTCTGTTGTCTACATGAGTTGATGTTGATTTGATGTAAGGAAATTAACTTGAAAATTGGATTCCTGATAATTCCCTAAGAGTGTTAAATGCATTTTCACCAGCAGTAAACTGATCATTTATTAGTTTGAGTCTAGTCATCTGTTCTTTCAGCTGCAGGGGCATATCTTGAAATTTTCTTAAGTAGGAGAAAGATCTTTTTAAGTGATTCTGTTGGACCTAACGGTGCTGAACAAATTCAGTTGTCTGAAAAATACTATGGATAATCAATCCAATAATACATTTATTATGAAGATGTAAAGATTACAAAGTAAATGAATAATTAGCACACTGGCAACCTTACGAAGTCTCAGCCTTTACTTACTTTCATTGCTTATTCTTTCAGGTATTCCTATATTCTTGCCATAAATTAGCATATTTTCTTCAAATTCTTTTAAAATTCCATTTCCTACAACATTCAAGAAAGTTACTCTACCAGGATAATTATTCATTATTCTACCAGGATTCTGAAAGAAGCTGTGTGCTATTTTGGTTAGATCCTGAAGGTGGATGGGGGGAGACACAGCAGAACTAGAGTTAAGTCGATGTAGCATTTTTCATTTGAACAGAAAAGTTTACCGTTCAGCTGGTTTCCTGCCAGTTATTCCTATACTAAGAGGACTCACGTTGCAGAGTTAAACTAACTTTACGTAAATGAATGAAGTGAATGGCTAGTGTGCTCTGGCAAACCTACAGGAGTACTAATGAATGAGGCCATATTTAAAACCATATCCTGGAAGCAAAATATATAACCTCGGTATTGTTGCATTTACTGCTGTTTCTTGATTTGTCTTTTTTTACATTTCTTTTATTCACTGAAAGCTTTTCTAGGAGACTGGCCAATCTGCTGGTGACATTCAGGGATGGCACAGAATTACCCATCTGTTTCTTTGTGTTGGAAAGGCTGAAATATTTATTTCAAAATATACCAGAAAACCCTGATCCCATTGACTATGTACTTTTCATTGAAGACCACAGTAATGACATATGACGTACTTGTCACTACTAGTCAAATTAGGACCATTGTCTCTCCTAACTTTTTTGCAAGATGAAAATGTTGGGTGGATTGGGGGTTTTTTGTCACTTCCTGCACCTTCAGTTTCTCTTGCTAAGAAGTCAGCTTCCTTTAGCACAAATCAGTATTTTGCACCTTGAAGGATTGGAATATTCTTTTAATATAATTACTGCAAAAACATTTCCATAAAAAGTTAAGATAAAGATTTTGCTGTCTGTGAATTCTGTTTCTGTTTTTCTTCAGAGACTCTATTGCAGGATAAAGATGCTCTGCTTTTTCATATTTTTACGTCTGCAAAACCATCATACTTCTGTAATATAAGTATGTTTAATAAATGAATTTGGTAACGAAGATCCAAACTAGTGACTGGGATACTAGTACAAAGAATAAGGGGTCCTATGTTGCTTTGTGAGCACATTTTTTCTCCTGAAATGCTTATATAGCAGAAATTATAAATTCACAAGCTAGTCTTGAAATAAGTATACAGATAACTATAAAATATATCCATCAAATAATTATAAAATATGACTGTCCATAGAAAAAAACATTTAACATGCATGTGGTATTGAAACAATATTGATTTATGCTTTATAACCCACAGCTACTGATGAAATGTTATCTTTTCCCCACATTTTAGCAGTGACAAAGGCTTGCTTCCTCACAGGTTTAGAAAAAAATTCAAGTTTTTACTTTAAAAGCAAAATTAAAAGCTTTTTAATTTTCAGCAGTTGAGAAACTTTGTAGTTTAGGTAGAAAAAAACATTGTCCAAGTAGATGCTTTTACAAGTGCTTTATTTTTCTTTGGAAACCTACTGCGTATTATAGAACTTAGTTTGGAAAGTTACTGACTAAGAGTTTCATAATTTTGCTTGCTTCTCCTGAAGAGCGTGTGCCTTCATACCGTGGTTCATTTAATGCAACTAAACTTGGCTAACTTTAAGCTTCCCGTCTCTATAGACAGCGTAATGTTATTATATCTGAGGGGGAGGAGGTATAGTGGACAGGATCGGCCTTATGGTGAAGGAAGTGCCCGGGAGAATGTGGAACTGTATTCGATACGAAATGGGGAAACTTTTCCGTAAGCAGATGTCTGGCTCTGTGCACTGAGTGACAGTGAGGAAAACCTGAAGATGAGAAACATGGCTTACTGTGTGGTGATACTTAACTCATTTTGCACATAATTTATTAGAAATATTGTGGAAAACATCCTGTGCAGCTGGACTTTAGCTTTCTGCTTGATATGGCTGTCAGTGTGTTAAGTTTTGAATTTAATAAATCTAGTTTTAACTAAATGTTTTTGTTTTCTTTATTGTAATTACTTTTGCTAGTATCTGCTTTAAGCCCAGATACATCAAAATGTTGACAATCACAAAATAATTTTGGGGTTTGGAGAATATTTCTCCACAAACAGGAATGTAGTTCTTGGCCTTGCTTCGGCCATACAAGAGCAGCTTTGGCCTTTTTAATTGGGGCAGAGCTGTATGTCAAATACTACTTACAATAAATCCTGTCGTTCTGATGTTTAGAATGTATAAATCCTATCTGTTTATGACACTTGCATGTTTACGGACATATGCATTGATATCTTTAACTCTTACTCTGGCTTGTGATTCTTCTATATGTTATTTTCTTTATTTTGTACACTGTAGGGAGTTATTGCTGAAGACTGAGCAGTATCTGTATGTTGCACAGATATTGCCTTGCTAGTGCTGTTTTCTGTATCTGGAGCTTTTCTTCATCCGCTGGCCTCTTGACTGCTCAGTGTGGCTATACCAGGTGGCTGTGGGAGTTGAATTGTTCTCACAGCTTACGTGAAACTCTTCCGTTTTTCTTTATTAGTGTTTTACCTTTCTTGTAGGCCTCCTGTTTTGTTAAGCAGTGTTATGAAGCTCTGAATATCTGATGTGTTTGCAGAGGTGGAAAGCTGTAGTAGTGCCTCTGTTACTACATGGTATCAGATTTTTTTCCATTTGTTCTTTAATACCATGTTGCAAAACATTGAGGTCTGTTGGGACTCTTTACATGCTATGAATGTTATGGGCTTTAATAATCACTCAAACCTTTTTGCACATAATCCTTTTTTCTGACACTGGAAATCTGGCAACTTCCAGGTCATTTCATTTTAAAACAATCCAAATGTTTGTAAATCGCTTGAAACACAGTTGGTATTTAAAAAAAAAAAAAGGCAATTATCTTTTCCTTTGACTGTCTAAAATAAACAACAAATGCTAAGAATCCTCTTATTCTAATTCCTCAATTTGGTTGTTTTGAAGTAATTGATGAAATGTTATTTATCAAGGCCTTAACTCTACAAAAATCTTGTATTTAAAAATGGTGTGATACCTTTGAATGGAAAAGCATAGCTGTCTCTATGAATGATGTACGTGAAGCAGTATAGCTTTTATACTGTTCAGCATTGCCGACTTATTTCATGCAGACTAACTGGCGTCATTGAGCCTGGCTTCAATGGGGCTTTGAGCTGGTTCTTAACTGGGCAGGGTGTCCCAATTACTGAGATGCTGAATGTATGGTATACCAACATGGTTCATTAAACTATGTACTTGCCTAGTGCTGAAGGAACTTCAGAGCCCTATCAAAAATCTGTCCTATACAGTAGTCCTATTACAGTAATATTTCTTGTGAGGTGATTGTTTGAAACTTACTCTGCTCTTGAATTCCTCGCTGATCAATTATGGAGCCTCTGTCCAAGATGAGGAACCTGGAAGGCCAAGGCATAAGACGTTTATGTAGCCAAGGTCATATTCCAAATAACAAGATTTAAATCCATGGACCAGTCAGCACTAATGGACATGGAGAAGTCATTGCTACAGCTCTGTTAGGTCCTTCCTTGAACAAGTTAGAAGTTTAAAACCAACCACCACCACCCAAAAAAATCCCCTAAAATAAACAACAAAAACACCAATGCCCCAAAACAACAACAAAAACCCCACAACCAAAACCAGTGCTAGATGAAACATTGATTTGCCCTACAAAAGGAATATGCTAGAGGCAGTTCTGTCTTAAAATTCAAATGTCTCCTTGAGGTTTGTTGTCGCTAAGGGGGAGGGAGTCCGCTGTTAGCACAGCGAGGCTGCTAAAAAAATGTTACTCTTCTTGGTGAGTGCCAGAATTTAGGATGGAGTAAAAAGATGTAGTATGCATGCTGTTAGTTGCAGTCAACATTGTACTGGTGCTCTGTTGCTTCAAGTACAGAATTTTTAGAAGGATGTATCATACTGCTGTCATGTAAGGCGCGCCTGTCCCCATGTGGCACTCAAACTCAATCGTAGAGAATGGCGCAGAACAACTGTACTTGCAATAAACAGTTTCCTTAGTGAAAACCAAGGCTGACAGAAACTGCTTAGCCTTGGCAGACTAGACTAGCTGGCTGAGAAGAGCATCTCTGGACTAAATCTTGGATAGAAACATGACGTTCGTATTTCCGGTGTGGAAGTATATGAATACTAAGAGGGTTCTTGTGCTGCTAATTCAGGGGGCATGGGACACAGAGAGTTTAGTATGGTATGTTGTAATTTCTTTAACAATAAGTGACCATAAAAAAGCAAATAAAAAAAACCCAAAAACCTGCATTGACTTGACAGTGTAAAATCTTTGATTTATAAAATTGTGTTTGTCGATAGTTATGATAAAGTATTGGGTTTGTGTTTCCTCCTCACTTAGGAGGTTTCTGTGAATTTTAGTACCATAATCAGATTTAACCTGCTGAAATATTTGGTTCTACAAATTGTTCGATGAATATTTCTTTAAAATGGATAGAGCTTTTGTCTTTAGGGTACTAGTTGTATTAATCTTTGTTTTGCCAGGTGTGTTATAGTAATCTCAAGCACAGTCCTGTATTTCTTACAGTGGCTCCTTAAAAAGCCTGGAAGGGTACCACATCACTTTGCTGAGGTGGGAAGGAGCGATTCTCTCTTGGCCTGCAGTCTCTGTGTATGTGAAGATGAAACCACGGCTGCCCACCTGCCCTTCCTCGTGCCTCAGGCAGCCTCGTTTCTTTTAGGCTTGTGTCTCCAGTTTGGAGATACTCCCATATAGATTAGAGAATGACTGGGGTTTCGCGGCTTGCATGCTAACCAGAGGATTAAGAATGTCATGGGCAATGGCTTGAGATCCCAGCCTGGTCAGAGAGACCTGTGTGAAGCAGCTGTCTCCCAGGTAATTCCAGAAATGCTGCTCTGTGGTTTTGTAGCATTATTTTGTAAAACATATTTGCAAACTTGGCAACACTTGGGAAGCCCAGTTGTTCAGTCTCACTTGGCAGAGCAGAGAGGTGTATGTTGTTGTAATACAGTATGTGTGTATGTCTTCAAGTATATGATGCTTATTAACCCTTTTACAAGCTTCTGTAGCGGCTGTGTAACAACTGCATCCAGAAAAGAGAAAATCATAAAACCGATGTCTGTATTTTCCAGTCTCTTTACTGACAAATCATGAGCAGAATGGGTCCGGTTTACATCTCCACTAGAGGACATGATTTGTTGGGTTCCATATTGTTTTCTTTGAAATACTCTTTCAAAGAAAATATAGAGCCAAATAACTACTATACTTAGTAGTGCGATCACACAGGTAAGCTTGCTTAACATTTCAATGCAATTCCTGCAAACCCACCTGAAATGGGTGTAGGTGGAGTGGAGATGATTTTGGAAGAGTACACTGGCTGAGTAGTGAGCAGGTGTTTTCTTGATTTGGCCATTGGATTAGTTCCCCGTAAAAAGGAAGATGCCTTTTCTTAGGATATGGTTCTGGAAGGAAGCTCGGGTGTGTCTCTGTGCTACTGTGTTAAGGGGAAGGGGGAATTAATAGCATTAATGAATTCACAGTAGTTCATCATGGTTCATTAGTAGCGGTCTCATGAAGTAAGCTGTATTTTCAACTTTTTTCTGTGATAAAGATGATCCTCTTACAGCGCTTAGACACAATTTCATTATAATGGCAAGTATTAATTCTTAATTGGTACTATAGAAAGAATAAATTACAAAAGAATGTCCTGTAACAGACTTTAGAAAATCAGTACAATTTCTTAAATAAGCATTTTTTTTTAAATACAGGTGGCATGATGTCAAAGGTTCTATGTAAAACTCTTTAATTGCGATTTTATTTTTTTTTAATTTAATACTTACATTTAAAAATAATCTCATGGTTTAAAAATTACCCTTATTTTAAAGATGGGAATAACTTCAGAGGATACAAAATGAATAACTTTTTAATGATGAATTTTAGCTTTCAGAGAAATATAAGAATTGTATACACAGGTAATTAATTCAGCAATTGATTACTATAAGCTATTTATACTGGAAGATTTAGACATAAAGATTTATTTAAAAAAAAAAACCTTTTAGGTACATGGAAGAAATTTCTTGTTTATCTGTGTGCACTAAGTTGCATTTAGGAGAAATAAAGCGCTTCTGTTTTCATTCTCTGCTGTTACAATATTCTTGTTCGTTTTCTGTCATCTCTCTCTCTGCTAAACAGTGGGTTGTGTTAGCATTTGAGGCTTTGTGCTTGGACAAATAGCTGGTTTATTTTGTAAATGGTCGAGAGACTGACTGATAGTCTGTGTAGCTCATTTGCTATTCTTAAAGGGAAGGATGATATTTTGCAGTTGGCTGTGTCTGTGTTTCACTGCTGATTTCTGGAGGGTTAAATTGCTTGGGCCAATTTTTTCTCCATACTCCTGCACCTGGCACAAATGAGATTCTTTTTCTCTTTTTGGACAGAATCCTCTTAACGTTGATATATTGATTCCTCACTGGAGAAGCTGATTTGGTTTAACTGTTACTCAAAAGTACAACATGAAGACTCTCATTCTCTTCTGTTCCTTTCCTTTTTTCTTTTTTTTTTTTTTTCTTTTGGCATCTGTTACGGTTACAGAAGTATTTTACCTCTTCATTTGGAAGGAAGAGAAGGGTGCAGTCTTGCTGGTCTTTAAGGGCAGAGAGAAGAGCAAATGGAAAGACTGTGGGACGCTAAAGTTTTGCATTACACAAAGAATGTGCAGCAGACTGCATGTGCTAATGTGTCCTTAACAGGTCTGGGAGACAAGCTTCCATCCAGACAGAAAGATCTCCTTGACTAACCTCCATGTCTGTGCAGCTTGACTCAAAGATGTTTTTTCAACTTCTCATCAGTTTGTGAGTCTGTTAAATAGACAAGTGCACACAGTTCTACTGAAAGTTAATGAGAATTGGGCTTCCAGAATCCTCAGTGATTGGAAGTCCCACCCTCCATTTCATATTGTGATACTGAGTCCTTTTGCTAAGTAGAAGACGTGCTTGTCTCGCGTGAGAAGGGGTTTTGCTGGAGTTGCTGAGCTGTTGGTTGGGTGTGCCCTCAGGAGCCTGAAATGCCGCTGGCTCCACAACCAACACCAGCTGTGCTGCATGCGGGTGTTGTTCAAAGGTCTCTTCCTTCACAAATGGTGGCCCTGACTTGGTCAAAAATACTGTAGTTGCTGTAGGTCTGCTGGACGTGTTAAGGTACAATGGCACGGCTAGATCCCAACAGGAAAGCTGATGGTCTGCGGTTCAGTTGTTCTCGCTTAGTATCTGCAGACGTGGCGTGGGGAAGGAGCAGCTGGGATGAGTGCTTTAAGTAAGTAGGCAGGATGAGGCGATGTTTGTTGCCTTTTCTCTGAGGGACTCCTTCATAAGTCGGTTTCCATTGCTTTTACCTTCTTGACTATTTTTTTCGGCTAGCCATAAATGGTAATTTGTGTACAGAAAAGATCCTGCTGACTGCAACTGCTTTGTATTTCTGCTGAGACCTTGCTGGAGTTTATAGTCAGCATTTTTACTGTGGTGAAATCAATGTTTTATTGCTGCTTAATGTACAGGAAGTAAATCCTGTCGCAGAGTTCCTTGTTACTTGCCACTTCTTAAAATTATTTTTTTTTTCTTCAGCTCGCTCTGTCATTCCCTGTAGAGAATGGTGCTTGTTCTCTGCAGTTGTAAGTGAATTGTGAGACTCCCTGCCCTGAGCCATATTTCCTTCACATTTGTTTTGCGGCAAATGTTTTAGGTGGCCTGGCATCTTCCCCAGACCAATTAACATTAAAATCTGTCAAGAACAGTTCAAGCAAAAGAACCTAGCCTCTAACGTGTCAGACTACAGTGAGCAATTGCATTTTTGACAAAATTTAAGACAAGCATCTCTGCTCTTTAAATTATTATTCTATTTAGCTCAGATTTTCTTCTCCTGCACTGTTTACTGTCTGTCTGGCAAACGTATTCCCTAAACATAGGCAATGCTCAAGTACAATCTCTATTCCAAACATTTTAGAGTCTGTAATCTCCCCAATCAAATACCTGTCAGAGCCAGAATCAAATTTCTGCAATCTCATTTTCCTCAGACTCATGAACAGTAGAATTACTCCTCCATCACTGTAGGAAAAACAAGGAGGGTTGCCCTGTGGTGAGGCAGGGTTTTTTTTATGCCTGTAATTTCTCCCTCTGTCCCTGATCATCAAGTTGAGCCGTTCTGCACTGCTTCAGGCGTGGTTAAGGAAGCTGAACTGAGAAAGTGACTTACATGTTTCCCTGCTGTATTTAAATGTTGTTAAGCCATAAAGATAAGGAAAAAAATTAATTCATTTTTTTGCAGTCGATTTTCCAGTAGCACCTAGAAAGTCTAGACAAGGACAGTGTTACAAACATGTAAGAAAAAGTGCAGCCTCTCTCCACAGAACTGTGTCAAACTTCTCGTCAGAGGTGGGCAAGAGATGAGGGAACTTGTTAAGACCCCTAAAACAGGGTCTTGCAGCGTTCCCTGGCAGCAGTGAAAGCGAACAGCTTCCTGGGCTATATTAGACAGTACACTGATGGAAGTGTTTTGTTCCCCTTTTTCTTGGCACTCATCAGAGCTCATCTGGAATGTTGTGTCCAGGTTTGGACACCACCTCCCCTCTTGCCCCCAGCCCAGTCCAAGACAGACATTGATTGACTGGAATGTGCTCAGTGCAGGGCCACCAAAACTCTTGAAGGCTGAAGCGTATGTCCTGCGAGGAGAAGCTGAGAGAATGGAGCTTGTTCAGCCTGGAGAAGATGCTTCAAGAGGGGGAGAACCTAATGGCAGCCTTCCAATACAGACAAGGATGCAATCAAGAAAACAGAGCTAGGCTATTCTCTGAGGTGCTTGGCTGAAAGACTGGAAAGCAACGTACATAAATCAAGATAAGAGGCTCAGACTTAAGGAGAAATACCCATTCACTGTGAGAATAACCAAGCATTGGAAGAGGTTGCCTAGCGAGGTTGTGGAATCTCTGTCCTGGAGGTTTTCAAGTCCTGCCTGGCAAAGCCCTGAGCAACTGTGGTCTGAATTTAGTGTTGACTCTGCTTTTAGTGGGAGGTTGGAGGAGATGAACACCTAAGTCCTTTCCAACATGATCCATACAATGATTGTATGAACAAAGGAAGATCCCAGGAAGCAGGATAATGAATGTTTATTGTCAAAGATCACGGTTTATAAAAGATGAGCCTTGTTGCTGATCAAAAAGATGTTCAATAGTTTTCAGGAGGCCGTATTTCAGATTTCTGAGAGATTCATACCTTCATCCACCAGAATTATACAGTGATCCAAAAGTACGACAGTGATGACGAAAGTACAGAAAATGGAAATAATTACCGTAGTATGGGACAGCTTCCCTGTGAGGGGTGGTAGGTGGTCAGGATGCACAGCCTGGAGAAGAGGTAGCTGAATGAGTGTAAGATAGATCCCAGGGAGTAAGGAGGATGTGAACTGGGAGCTCTTACCTCTCTTCCCACTAGCAGGCAAATGTGTGGCCATCCAATGCAGTAACCAAGAAACGGGTCAAAAAGATAAGGAAATAGTTCTCCCTAATAAAGGTAGTTACGTGGAACTGCTTGCTGCAGCTGTCAATTTAAATACAGAAATAATCCTCATGTATTTTAAAAAAAATTGAAAAATTACTCAAAGAAAAAAAATCAATTGAGGACTCTTAAACAGAACTCTACCACAGACTTGGGAAAAATATATGAATGAAAACACCTGGTTTTGGCTAGTACTGGAGACAGAAGATGACACACAGGATGATAGGACTATTGGACCTGCCATGTCCTGGTTCAAGGATCAGTCTGTTATCTATACGTGAATTGTATCATCTACTCTGAATTTGCCCGACTTGCAAACCTTAAAATTACATGCTGTCACAGTCTGACAACTGATTGATGATTGATTAATAGTCATGATCAGAGACCCTGAAATGATAATAAAGACAGGAAATCAAAAGTCCATTTTTTACTACCATTTTTACTTTTACTACAAGTTTGCACCTTGCTGCTTGTTTTGTTGACTTTCAACAGTAGTTCAGCATTCCTTCTGGCAAAAAAAAAAAAAAAAGGAGTTTTAGCATTGAATCTTTTCCACGGAATTTGCATCCTTTTGTAAGCTTATTTTTCTCTGGTTATAAAAGAATAAAAAAATAGTCCTTTGAAGATGTCAGTAGGCATATCATATATAGAGAGGTATTTAGCTCAGTAATTTTATTATGATAGTTGGATATAATAAGGTCAGGAGGAAACTTTATTTCAGACTGCAAAAAATTATACTTGGGCTACTTTACCCTTTGGACAACACATCAACCTTGAGCAAATGAATGTATGCATACAAAGAATTCGGTCTTTAATCACATTCAATAATATTCCAGATCCCTTCTCTTTCTGGACAATCTGAGGAGGCAGCAGAAGTCCAAATGCCAAGAACGTGAGCTTTTTAAATTAGGAAACTTTTGTCCTTTGTGGTTGGTGGCAGTTTCTAATTGTCTACAGAAAATATCCAGTACAGAATCAAGGGAATGTAATTTAACATAATGCGCTTTGAATGCTGCAAGTGAGCATAGAGTATGAGGGTATTGTAACAAATTTATTCACTGTAACTTTTTTCTCAATGTGTGTGGGATTTTTAATCATCACAACATGTTTCAAGAACTGCAGATAGAGAACTGCTATAACAGCTTCTTCGTATTTGAATAAATTTATGTTAATAGCAAATATGCGATGACTGCCTGAGATGTAGGAGCAGAACTCTTAGAAATACTAATGAACTTCCCGAGCTTTGTGCACTTTTTCCCACTTCTGATTTGATGTGTATTAAATCTGTTCTGTGGGTATAGCATCCAGCAGCCGCCTTTGGAAAGCATGTGAGTGGGATGCAGAGGACGCAGAAAGGGAAGTATAGACCTGACTACAGCTGCCAGGAACATTTTTTTACAAAATGAAAACTCGAAGCAGGGACTACATTCCATAAAAAGTTTTCCGAGTGAAGATAGGCTGTGTTTTGGCACGCTCTTTGTTGGTGTTTGATACACGGTTCTTATCTTCCCTTCAGTGCTACAACAAATGTAGTACTCACCGTATTATGCCGGTGGCTGGAAGGTGGTTGTCTCCCACATGCTGCATCCTTTGCATTGATTTATATATGGAGAAGCCAGAGAGTGTATGCATATATGCCTACTATTAATTGATGGCTTTCCTTTACTTGTTGGTGGTCTTTGTCCACGTAAACGCTTAGAGACTGTGTGATAGAAAGCTTGGAAGTCTCACCAAGGTTGCTATCCCTAGAAAACATCCTTAATGAAAAGGATTTCCAAATTTCAGCATTGGCATTGGCTGACGAATAAATATAGAAGTTTTAAACTATCCTCAAAGCTCTTGTTAGTACAGTCTTTACATGGCATGACAAAAATTGACATTAAATGGTATTTTAAGCAGAAGAGTTAACACTTGGAAGAAATAAGTGTCTACGCGCATGTACTGTAAAACAAAAGATGTGACGCAGTTAAGCAAATACACTCCTTTGTTCAGCTGGTTTTGGTCTTGCATACTGAATCATCCATTTGAAAAAATACATATCTAGTCAATGACAAAGGATTATGTCTATTACTGGATCGCGGAGTTTCATAACAAATGAAATTTGATTTTTATGTATACTTAAGAATGCCTAAATAGAGTTGTTCCATTTTGTTCACTTTATGCTTTCTACTTGAAAACACTTGCAGTGAAATGAAAGGTCGACATGCATAAGGTACATTGTAGTAGCTTTTATTTTAAAAAAAAAAAAAAAAAAAAGAAGAAATTTGTATAAATATGTTGTTTCCCAAAGCTGTACACTCAGAGGTTTGTGTTCAGCTGTGAATAATCAACTGGCAAACGCTCTACTCATTTCTAATTTTAGCATACTTTATGCAACTGCGTTATATAGAAAATGTGTGAAAGACTTTAGATGGCTTTTATCTGTCTGTATTGGAGGTCTCCATACCATATATAGTTTTCTGTTTTAGTGTCAATTTCTGTGCACTGAATTGTTCTTGGCAGTCCCTAACATCCACATGTAATGACATGTGGTTCAACTCAGATAGTCATTATTTTATTTGTATATATTAATTATAATTGCTTTTATTAAAAAAAACAACCCACAAATAAAACCAAAACCAGCGCACGTGCACACATGCGCGCACACACACACACAAAACCCCAAGCAGCAAAAATAAGAATTTAATAAATAGCTTGTAATGGTGTAATGGGAATCTGTGAGAATACTTTGAAACCATGTGGAGAACAAAAATATATTCTGAACAATGTCATATTTCACGCACGAAATCTGTTCTGTTGAATGATCAAATGCTTGTTTTTTAAGTATTTCTGAGGATAATGAAATAGTCTCAACAATGGAGTTGATGAGACGTTTATGACAGACAGCTAATGTCAGATGTAGATGTGCTTGGTGACTAATTCTTGTGAACCAGTTCATATTATGTACATGTGCTAAATGGCAAAATAGCTACTGAACTCTTGAGTGTTGCTGGTATGTTAACAGGTTGATTTAGACAACAGGAGACATTTGAATGTATCTGCCACTAAAATATCTTCCCTATAATTTATTAGCGAGGATCAAAAATGACATCACTGCGCACAGGAAGATGACTTCTAACTGAAGCAAATATAGTTGTGTTGTCATTGTCTATTAAATTATGTTAAAGTAGCCCTAAATAACTAGAATGTGAGGAAAGGCACAGTGAAGCAATTGCTTATGGAAGATGTTAATAAGTCAGTGTAATAATTCTGTATGTGCTCGTGGACAAAGATGTGACAAATTTCAATAACATAGCCAAAGTCACAACTGTGCTGGAAGGAAATTTGCATTTTTGGAGGCCTGTGACGCTTCTTTTTATTTTAACACCGATTTCTGGAAAGGTGTCAATGAGAGAAGATAAATAGTAGGTACTGGAGCTTAAATACTTTTTGTTTTGCATTTAGAAATTAGTTGCTAGAGGACTCTGAGGAAATCTGCTTGTGTTCAAAACCAATTTACTAATTTGACAGATGATCGTAATACTTGCAGCTGACTGCACATGTCCATTTTACAGGGATATATGATTATAATTGTATGACGCTGAGAACTGGTTCTTTGAACCTCTGTGTAGGGTAAAGCAAAGCTGAGATGTTTTGAGGTCCTTTGGTGGTGTCGGTGGGTTTTTTGTAATACAGTGGGTATGTCAGTCACAAAGAGAGGAGGACCCTGTGTGCTACTCACGTGCCTCCATCAGAACTTTTACTGTTCTCTGGATGTGTTTAGTGGTGTTTTGGAAAAGGAATGCTAAAAGATTTGTAGGTGAAGGTGGTGGGGGTTGAACATCTTTCGCAGGTCAGATTCTTCTACTTCTGTTGCCCCTTCAAGTGCAGTTCAGGATATGTACAACCATCAGCTGGAAAAAAAAAAAAAGTATTAAAAAAAATATTCAGATATTCAGTTCTAAACACGGTCATATCTCGTTCTGTAACTTCCTGACACTTCAAAGCCATGCACATGAGAATATTAATGGTTGACCTCATACGGAAGCTGCTGTCATATCAGGGCTTCAGTTTATTTTTCAGCTTCCTCCTTGATGTCAAAGATGACTGTGAAAACAGTGACTTATAGAGGCTATTGCAGAAACACGGTTAAAGGAATGCTTCAAGACTGCACAATCCTCAACTTGTTGTAACAGGGAAACTGGAAATAAATCTCTTTTTCTATAACTCTTTTCCTGCTCTTGATGGCTACTTTCCTGTTGCAGTGGTGAGATACATGCTACTAAGATTAATCATTACTAAGCAATAGCATCAGCATATAGCTATACCTCACAAGAATCCTTTGTTTCTAGTATCGAGGAACAATATATATATTTACATCTATTAGTTCCCTTCACTTGCTTGTAGTTTATATGCAGTGAGTTTCCCTCTTCCTATATTTGTTTCTCTTGGTGCTTTTTTTCTGACGTTTCTTTGTTTCCTACTTTGCTAAACCAAGTTTGAGGAATTGGTTTTATTAACTGAGACGTTAAAAAGAATCAGTGGGGTTGCTGGCATAAGAAAGACTTACAGGAATGACCTTAAAGTAATACTACAGAGAAAAATCTTGAAAATTCATATTCAGAACCTAGTTCACTTCTTCTTGTTGTCCGCTTTCCATCGCTACACGTTGGGCAAAATTCTTGTTCTTTTGTTAGCAGTTACTTCTGTTCTTCAGTTGTTTCTAGTACCTGGATAGTGATCATCAAGTATTTCCTTATGTCTTGCATTTTTATGTATGTAACATATATTACTTGTGCATTAATCAAAAATCGCTCATCTGAGCTGCCAGTTACTGCACAGGTATGACAAAAAGTTCTGTGGTTTAGCAGGATTTTTTAGTCTGTTTGACAGATGTTGTGGTGAGATGGTAAGCAGGAGGGCGAGATTGTATATTTGGCAAAGAAGTTACACCTTTCAGAGCAAATACCTAGTTTCAGGAATCCTCCAGTAATAACCTTTTTTTTTTTTTTTTTTTTTTTAAGCTGACTCAAACTTTCCGGCACCCAAGGAAAGCTGTAGAATGACTGTGAAACTGTTGCTTTTCTTCTTTTAAAGCCATTATGGAGCCATTTGTTCTAGTAATACCAGTTTGTAAAACAGTTCCAAAGTGTTTTCTCCACCTGGAAAAGAGAACATTTGTCTGCGAAAGAATGGAAGAGCTTAAATTTCATAGCTGCAATGTGAATATATAATTAATATTTCCCTGTTGCTACCATAATAGAAATTAAATGGTAAAACAAAGTGTTTTCTCTGTGAAATGTTATTGTAGAGAAAAAGCAGTGCTGCAGAACTGGCAGGTTGAGCATTTATGAGAAATTTCCATTTAATTTAGTAATTTGGTGAACAAGAAGAATGTTGCTAATAAGGAGACACATGAGAAAAAAAGTACCGAACTATCTCTTCTCAAATATTTTAGTCCAATAAAATTGAGTTTCCTGAACGTTCTACTTTTTCCTCAACCTAAAGGAGGTTAACATTTTTGAGAAATTGCAGATATGCATGACGGCTCCCTGCCATTCTAACTGGTGGAGAAATAGAAAGTTTTGGGGAAAAATGCCCTAGGAGCATCCCATTCTTCTGTGCTCCTTGGTGCTGGGATATATTCTTCTCTAGAAGAGACGTGCATGCAGAGACTGCCCATCTGTTTTTTATGAGGCGGACCATTAAAGAGGTGCTTGGCACGTTTCTTCTGGCTGGCAACACGTGCACGAGGTGAGGGTAGGAGTCGGAGCATGCTGGGGGAAAGAAAGGGAGAGCTAAAGGGGTAACCATTTGGTTTTAGAATAATTTTTGTAAATGTTAGTTTTATGCATGGAGGCACATCGAGACTAAGAAACAGTAGGTTGATCTGTCATGAGAAGTCACCAGATTGTACTTCTCTACCTTTATCTAGTCTGAAAACAGACTTACAACACTGAAATTGCTTAGCCTTGCGGCTAAGACTGTATTATATGGAATGTGAGCTCCAAAGTTTTAGATAGATGTATTTACTTTCTCTGTAGGAAAAAATTAAGGATTATCTCCTATATGAATACACCATTTTTGTATGCATACATTCAGTTTATTTTTTATAATAAGATATTCCTGTACACTCATTACTGAGATAAAAATACATAATTTCTGTTTTTCTTTTGCTGTTTTGTTTAAGTATCCACTTTTCTTGTTGTAACGAAGAAAAAAAACAAACAATTGAAGCAAAACTTAGAGATTAATGGAGAGATTCAGGGTTCAGAACAGTCAAGGGGTTCTGGAGCACGTTGCTGGAGTGCCAGTGCCCGAGTATGGCTGTTCCTAACTGCGTGCCCTCAGGGAACAGGTCTGTTGAGGTAGTTTGAACAGGATCAAGCTATAATATGCGGCAGACCTCAATATGTTTTTTCTACTTGCTTTAAATGGATAAATATCCTCTGGATGATTTTTCAGTGGGAACGGGGTTTTTTCACTCTTCACTCTGATTAGTGAAATATGCAATTTTTTAAATCTTTTTTTTTTTTTTTTTAAAAACCTTCTTCCTTC
Organism: Larus michahellis; assembly: GCF_964199755.1. Classification (NCBI taxonomy): domain Eukaryota; kingdom Metazoa; phylum Chordata; class Aves; order Charadriiformes; family Laridae; genus Larus; species Larus michahellis. Next base: position 90,474,003 of record NC_133897.1, read on the forward strand.
CTTCCTTAAAATAAATTATTCACTGTAGCATCCCTGGTAATTATTGCCTGGGTGAATTTGAGACTAAGAATTCCTACCTTATTATGGCTGGAATTAAGAAACGGACAGTAGTGGGGGTGAGAAGAGGAAAACAAACTCTGCTGAGGTTCACAACTTCTTAAGGTCACCACAATGTTTCTTACCATTTTTCATGCTGTTCCTTCATTAGATACGTGAATGTATTGTGCACATCTGTTGTCAGAAATAAAAATGCAAAGGAGCATTGGGAATGCAAATAGTCCCTGAATTCTAGAGCTTGCCCTTTTTCCTGTGAGATTCAGCAGCGTGGCCAGGAGAGAACTGTCGTCACTACTTATGTTACTCTCGTCAACCTTTTTACCAAGAATGATACCAACAGAGGGCTGTCACTACTGCTCTCTCATAGTAATTTAGGGAATGGGAGCAGCCTGGGGGACAGTTTACGCAGAGACTTGTCTCCTGTAGTTGGTTTTGCAGCAACGACACTAAAAGGGCTGCCAGATCCACACTGTAGTGATGGATTTATGTTAAAAAAATGATAATTTCTATTTAGGGTGTCATCTTGAAATAAAACAAGGAGGTATCAATCTGCCTCGAATTATGTCTAAGGAAAAGATTATTCATTGCTCCTAAAGGAAAAAAATGTATTTAAATAGAAATCTAAGCACCTTAGGCTTCAGTTAGTTTCATTCTATGCAATAGTATATGATTATCTTCATATTGTTTTCTTGTTCTGTCATGCAGGCTTTTTAATCAGTTTCAGCAGTAAAGTAAGACAAATCTTGTAAATTAAATGGGGAAAACCTGTAAATTTTAAATACTATCGTCTAAGAGGTTTGGGGTGGGGAGAGCAGTACTCCACTTTCTTCAGCTTTTGTATGCCAAGTTCCTGAGCTGTTTAAAATGGGTAGTACTTCTGCTTTTTTCAGAATTATGCTTGTATTGTGAACAAAATCTTCCTTGTCCAAATGAACTTAGTTTTATTATTTCAGTGTGATTTGACAAAAGGGAGATCTTGGATGGAAAAATCTGAGCTGGAAACTTGACTCACCCATAAAGAACAAGGTGTCGTGTCCTGCTGATCCGCCGCGCTCAGGAAGATACTGAGGGGGAAAAAGCAGGGGAGGTGAAGCAAGAAGAGCTAGGGATGAAACACTTGTCCCAGATCTTGGAGTCCATTGATTGTGTCTTTTTCCTGTTACTTCCTTTCTGTTCCACTCCTTTTAGTGGAAGGGGTGCTCAGGTACCACTGGTGCTATTGCAAGCTTTCATGTTCTTGGTGAAGTTCCTTCTCCAGCTTTTTCTGCTGCCGCCCTCTCTCCTGGGAATTGTTCTGATTATTTGAACTTGTTGTAGGGGTGTTTGTGGTCTTTATTTTGAAAGTGATTCAGGATTTAATTTGTTACCTCTTTCATAAGCCCCTGCTTACAATATTTTATGGACATACAAATGGTTATCTTGGGAAGGTGAATTTTAATGTAGTGTACTCTTTGGAATTGGTATGATTTGGTTGAAGGGTATTTATAGGTATTTAGAGGTTAATGTCAGTCTGTTTAGTGAGTTTGGGAGAGCTCTCTGTTCTCACAGTGGGCCTTCTGTTGCAGGGAGTGAAAAGGAGGGATACATCTCCAGTTATGAATAATACGAACTCTGATGGGTTAAAACACATTCAAATTTAGGTTATTTTTAAAATTCCGTGATAAGTGACTCAGATTTTGGGGTGCTACTCGATGCTATGCACAATATTGCCCTTAACAAATGCTAATTTGCAATTTGTCTGTTGCTGCCATGTATAGAATGGGGGGGCTGGCGGGGAGAATAGCAGTGAACTTGTCTTTCACAGCTGAAAATGGAACTTTTCCCTTGATGACACCGTGGTGTAAATTATCTGAGGTTGTGCATGTTTTGCAGAACAGCCCTCTACCTCCACAATCAATCAGAAAAAATGCTTTTACTGGAAAATTTTTTAAACCTCTCTTTGTAGTTGCATTTGGGCTAGCATTCAGCAGGTCAAGGAAAACCTAGAATGTTAATATTTGCCGCTCTCATTTTTTGCTTGTAGTTAAGGCCAGAGTAGTTCAAGTGTGTGTGCATGAACAGGTTGAATAAGCAGAAGTAAATTTAACTTCAGTGGTATTGTTTCATAATGGATACATTAATTGCATATAAAATAACATATGTTTTTGTTCATTACACAGTTAAGAGTAAAAGGAAATTATTAGTTCATGCAGGGAAGGGTCAGTTTGTTAATTTAAGTTTCATCTGCGATGCAAATGTCAAAAATATTTATTGTTTCTGCTGGTGGGAGATCCGATAGGTTAAAAACTATTTATGTGGCAGGCTGATACACTAATGTTACTGATTTCCTACAATACAGGAAGGAATTGGTCTTCCTAAGCTGACATATAGTTTACTCGATCTCTAAAATTTGTAATTCTGTAAGGGGAACTCCAAAGGATGGCAGATACTGCACTATGCGTAAAAATCCTGATATTGAGATAAAGGTGATTCCTGAAAGTTAATTTTTAGTATGTTCCTAGTATTTGGTATTCATTTCAGTGTTCATTTCTTAATTATGAAGACTCGTGTTACAAATTAAGGATATTTATCCAGACGAGGTGCACACACATTTTCAGTGCAGTGAATGCACGAAAGCATCCCCACTGTTGACGCACACTGCACGCCTGTATTACATTGGACTGCATGAACGCAGTCTGCATCCCTTCTTTCCCTGGTAAAGTTTGGAGGGGCAGCACCCTGGGATCAGTGCTTATGCCATCTCAGGATGGGGAAAAAGGGGTGGTGGTGGAGGTGGTGTGTGTTTTTTGGTTTTGGTGGTGGTTGTTTTTCTGGCCAACAGACAAACAGGCACAGGGAGGGGACAGTGCTGCTGCTGTGCCAGTTACTCTGCCGCGTTGAAGGGAGGGCAGGAAGAGGGAGCGCCGTTGCAAAAGTACAGGGCTGTGTGGTCTTCATGAATGCAGAAAGCAGAAGCTAAGAAATCATAGTTAGAAGCGGGCAGTGTTGCCCTGAGACACATGTAGTTTGTAGGTCAAAGAAGCACACCTTATGTGCGAAGCCAAGAATTTATTGTTAGCCTAAATGAAGTTGTAACGGTGTCATGGCACTAAGCACCAGGCAGCCGCTCGCTCACTCTCCCCCAGTGGGATGGGGGAGAGAATCAGAAGAGTAAAAGCGAGAAAACTCTTGGGTTGAGATCAAGACAGTTTAATAAGTAAACCAAAAGCCATGCACACAAGAAAAGCAAAACAAGGAATTAATTCACTGCTTCCCATTGTCAAGCAGGTGTTCAGCCCTCTCCAGGAAAGCAGGGCTCCATCGTGCGTAACCATTACTGGGAAGACAAATGCCCTAACTCTGAACATCCCCCTCTTCCTTCTTCTTCCCCCAGCTTTATATGCTGAGCATGATGTCACATGGTATGGCATATCCCTTTGGTCAGTTGGGGTCAGCTGTCCCGGCTGTGTCCCCTCTGACTTTTTGTGTGTCCCCCCTTCCCCAGCCTGCTTGCAGGTGGGGTGGTGTGAGGAGCAGAAAAGGCCCTGAGAGCTTAGCAACAACTAAAACCACCAGTGCACCATCTACACCATTCTCATCCCAAATCCAAAAACCAGCACTACAGCAGCAGCTAGTTAGAACGTCAACACTATCCCAGCTGAAACCGTGACAGTCTAATCAAGAAGTGTCATTTTAATTGGACTAATAATACCAGGTTATCTTGGACTCAAAAAACCTCATTAACAATATGCTTAAAGTTGTTATTCATAAATGTCCTTGCACTGACCTCTTTTGTGTCATGCTCAACTGTGCAACATCGAGGACTTCCTCGAGCACCGCAGGGCGGGGGATCGTTGGCATCCTCGGCTCTTCCCTGGGGGTGGTACAATACCGTCTGCACTAGGGGGAACCTTCCCTCTCTGTCTCAGGTCTGTTTGGGGCTGGTTTTGTATGTTTGCAATCTGTTCAGCCACTCTTCTAAACAGCTCACAGGGTAATTGCAGAAGGACTTATTTTACTTAGACCTTTATCACAATATGGTTAAGGCGCATCACGGCAGAGTCAGCATTAAGCGGTAGCAAAGGCAACTCCCGTTAAGCTGTAGAAAATAGGTCATTGCAGAGTCAGTGTCCAGTTATAGGAAATAACCCTCCTGACCCTCTCCTGACCCTTATCAATATTTGCAGTTGCAGCAGACCCGTGACCATTTAAAGCATTCCCTGGAGAAGCCCCAGGGCCGGCGTTGTGAAGCTGCCCGTGGGCTGCAGCTGCAAAGAGGAGGGGCATGGCGGGGGCACCATGCGAGCCAAGGAGGGAAGGTGCTCGGGGAGAGGATAGCGAGGGCAGGTGCAAGGAAAATGGGACTTTACATCGTCAGTGGGCAGTCTCTCAGAAGATGTTACCTAGCACTCCGCATGCAGGTTTATGAAGGCCATTCGTTAGCCTAGGCTGGGTGGTAACAGTTCAAAATGTCGCTTTTTTTGCCTTAAGCTGATGAACCGACCAGGGCAATTTGAGCACACAAGAGAAAATCAAAGGTTGAAGCATATGTTGCCATTTTTGGCGTTTTAAATCTTTGATTGCGCTTTAAGCCTTCAACTTTAAAATGCCATTGATTTTCATTAGAAGGCTTTGTAATCTATTTCAGAACAGCTCTCTCTCTCAAAAAAATAAAATAAATTCTATGTTGTTAAGGAGTTATACCGATTTCCTATTTTGGCCTCTTTCCAGTCTTATAAATTGTGACTTAATCAGGGCTACTGAACTGAAATAGATTTTATAGAGAGTAACAAGCCATTAATAAGATCTTTTGCTTAAATAAGTCTTTAATTGCAGCTTTGTACAAATGTGATAGAGGAAAAATCTTGCGGGTTTCTTAGTGCTATGACTTAGTATTGACTAATATTTCTTCTCTGAGAGAGCTATATGAAGAACTTTATTCTAAATTTCTGGAAGGAAGTAGAACCACATCTGGATATAAGCTTTATTTCCCTAACCAAGTGTAGTTCAGGCATTAACAGAATTTTTTTTTCTCACATCTGTCAATTTAACCTTGTGTAGCAAAGTTGATTCATCAGTTTAAAGCTCTAAATTGTTAGAATAGAGTAGAGTAGAACTCTAAGAAATTTTCAAGCTTTGGGAAAACCCTGTTAAAGCTTCCCCCCCTGCCCTACCCCATCAGTTCCAGTGCTGGAGGAAAAAAGTCTGGTCAGCTGAAGTATGAAAATGAAACAGTGTCCTTAATCAAACATGCCTTAAATAAAGTTACTCTAACTGTATTGATTCCCCCTCCTCTTATTACTGTAGTCATCTTTCTTTCAGTCTCCATCTCTTGTTGAAATACCTGAAGCAGTTTTTGCCTGATAACTCTTACACAAGCCATCTTTAAAAAGCCTGTGTGTCTGTATCAAGTGTACTCTCTTCATTTTCAGATTTTATTTTGAAAGGGCCCAGTTGAAAACATTTCCCCTCTCCCTTTCAACAAGCCTGTGAAAATGGGAGATTGCGAGGTGTCACGTTATGTTGCTGCACAGCTGCCTGGTACAGTGATGTATCTCTGGCTGATTAACGTAAGAATTACTCAACGTTGTATAATCGTTAATCCTTGTATAATGAGGTGGTTGGGCTGCTATTGCTCCTATGCCTCTGTCCTCCCTGCAAAACTACCTTGTTTCTTAATTTTAGAGTTTTCAAGTAAGTGACTGTGTTATCTCTTTGGGACAAGGGTTATCCTTTTCAGCTGTAAGCCCAGGGCCCATTTTGGGGGCTCTTGAGTTTACAAATAGTGATCAGACTGGAGTACTGGTTCCAGGCTTGAGACCTGTAAAGTGGTGTTGCCATTTTTAATCCATTTGAGGAGGCTTTACAAATCCTTTCAGAAGTTATGCTGAATTCTGAAGTGGACATATAGTTGATGTGACATTTCTCAAAAGAAATGCAGCATTGTATTGATAGCAAGCCATTTATTCTATTGATGTGTCACTTGGTGAGCACAGCAGTGGCATGGCTTTTGGTGGTAGTTTTTTGTCTGTGAGCTGGGATACATCTCAGGACGTCACAGTCAGTGTATGTTGACAGAGTCAGAAAGTAGAGAAGTAGATCACTTAAGCGTATGTTGATAATAGCTAGACTACCAGTTAACCGTACCAGCCAACGGCAAGATCTCCGGAGGATTGCTGATCTGACTAAGTGGTGCTCCAGGCACTTGTTGCAGCAGCTATGGAGTTAGCCGTGGGTGACCAGTGCAAACTCAGGCCGTGTCTTCTACACGTTGGAAAGATTCATGTGTAGTTGAAGCTTAAATACAGAAATCCCTGCAAGGAGTTTGGCTGTTTATTTGAACTAGGCAACAGGTTTGCCAACCAATACCTGGGTATCTTTTCCCATGCAACTTTACACTTACCAAAGTGTAAAAAGCTCAAATACGTTGCAGCAGACGTTTAGTACGTATGGCCTGTAGATTTCCGACCTATTTTCTGACCAAGAAAACAGCTGGACTTTCTCCTTCAGAAGTAACTCAGGCTTTATTAAGATGCTGAACCTAATTAGTTCCCGTCCCAGATTCCTTTATCATTCTCACTTGGAAGTACTGCTCTTTGAGAAAAAGATATAGGATCTGTATTTAATTGGTTCACCATCTAACCACAAGTTGGCCAGTAAATTTGTAAATGTATAACTTTCAAGTTTGTGTCCCAAATTAGATTTACCTAAGGAGTATTTGCATTACTTTATGCAAGTGGAATAACTATCTTAGTTAACTAGCATTCAACAATTATTTTCAGTTTAGATAAATCAGAAATGGCAGAGTGAGAAAATCTTACGTACTCTTTAAATCTCAAAATTAAAATCTCAAGGTCTTAATTGAAACCTTCAAAATTCTTTATATCTACTTCCCACCCCCAAGGTTAGTAGAAATGGCCTTGTGTAGCACGCAGACAGAATCAAGTCCGTTTTCCCCCTCTATGCCAGGAATCTTGAAAAACTGAGATTGCCCTGACTCTTCCAAGCGAGGTCTGTGTCCTCCCATTCAGTTTGTTTTAATACCATACCTTTGTAAAGCTTGTAAACATCAAGTGAAAAAAAATAATCTTGCTGTATTTTAGGAGGTTTTTTTGGCTGTGTATACAAGTGTAGCTCTGGAACATGTATTTGCAACCAGTCACTTAGTCAAGGGAAGAAAATTAAGGGTCAGTAACAGAAGGCTAGAAATTATATTTATTTTTCAGAGATTAAAACCCAGACCTGATTAAGTTAATGGATAGTATTGGGGATGGACAGAGGGGTTGGGGCTTAAATGCTTCAATTAAAAGGAAAAAAAAAAAAACCAACCCAAATTAACCAAAAATGAAATGATGCATTAATTGTGAGGGTTAATAAACATCTGTAAATGAGTTGGAAAATTCTTTCCCAGTCAGAACCTAACACTTGTTATCAGAATGACTCTTTTAAATGCTTTTAGAATATGGTATTTTAAGAAACTCCAAGTCTTTGCCTACTTTGCATATGCCTTCATTATGCATAAAAATTACACGTGACAGGTTAGTCTTATGTGAATAATTTTTTTCAGCTTGTTTCCCTATAGTATCAGAAACTCCTCAGGATTCCAAAACTGTAACTGAACATAAACATTGTTTTACCAAAACTTGTGATATTGCTTATTCCTAAGTTATTGGTGTTATTGGTACAGCCTACTTTTCAGCCTTCTTTTCAATCTTCTTCCTTTCCTTTCTTCTTCCCCTGCACCTCTCCACCACACCTCAAGCATGAGGCTGGAACACGTTATCCACCATCATGTAAAGGTTTCTGCTATATGTCAGTGGATTGTCTCTGCTACTTGCAAAATTCATTTAAATGAGACACTATTTAAAAAACAAACCAAAACCAAAATGAAACAAATGGAAAAGCCCCACATGAGTTTCAAAATTAGTGTCCTGATGTTAGGAGGAAGAAAAGAGAGAGGAGAGAAGGCAGGGAAAAAAATATTCCTGGCACAAAAGATATTCTGTGTGTAATTACTTATTCATTCATTTTTACATAGAGTAGAAACAGTGATTTATTTTTGGCATGAGACAAACTCAAAATATTTCAGTGTAGGCTTGCAGCACAAACATTTGTGAAAGACATTATTAAGTTTGAGCGGACGTATCTGAAGATATGCCACCTAGCCTTAGGCATGACCTTCCTTTCAGTGGTAGCTTGTTGAAATAAGTAGTTCTTATCAACCTTCCATAAGACCTCTCAGCTGGTAGATGGATCGCTTTGCATATTTATATTGCAATGGTCAGCATGTTAGTTCTACTGAAATGGCTTTTACAGAGAGAAATTGAACGAGATGCGTGTACTGCTGCTTTAGAAGATGTTTCTTTTTAGTACAGAGTTTCTGAGGGGCTTGAATATAGCTATCAACACCTATTTCTAAGGCCTACTTGTGACTTTTGAGCTAAAAAGGCTCCTAAGTATAAACTGCAGAAGCTTTGTGATGTGATTGTAGCAGTGGAGCAGTGCTGGAGAGTCTACTGTAGACTGAAATTTAGTTTCACGTTGCTTTGTAGAGTGAGTTATGCTGGCAAACTAGCAACTCTGCCTGTGTAACTGCTGCTATGGCAGGGGGAGTTTGCTGTTTCGGTTCTGTCAGACGGTGGAGAAGTAACTGTGGTGGTGAGAGACATTAGCACGAACGTGCTCTGGTATGATTTAGGAACATGTATCATGGTAGTGAAATAGGATTTAGTTTGGGGTGAAAAACTTGATGCATGTGGTCTGCTACTAATGATTTATATCCAGCAAGTTATTCAGCTGAGGTTAGTGTGGAAGCTGATGGCAGAATGTGGACCTACTCATGGATGCTTTCACGGGGACCTCACTCGAGCAATTTGAATAATAAAAACGGGTGCGTTTTCCCCTGTTACAGTTTGGCCAATGGACGCTGTTCAGTGAATAGTAGTAGTGTTGTCAGACCCTATACAGTCGAATTTCAAATTTTTGGATGGTATCGGTACTGATGTCGGGACCACCTCTAAAAAGTTACATAAGACAGTGCATATAAGATGAGAAAAACGGATTCTCTTCCGCTACCACCCAGAGGAGAACTCCAAGTTATCCTTAGCAAGTCTATTAAGGAGATCAAGAAAGCTTATGAGTATGGAATTTAATGATGAAGTCATTATTTTGAAGTGTTGATAATCTGAAATCATAAATTACTTTGCACTGATACTGCCTTTAAATAGAAAAAGTTATATAACATTTGACAGAAGGAGTATTTAATCCTAAATTAGCTTTTTAAGGAGCTACTGAATTGCTGAATAACACCAACATGGAAAACTATAAATTCTTCTATAATGGGAAAAGATGCAAAAGGCATGAAACAGTGTGTGAGCTTGCAAGTAAAGGGTGAAACTCAAGATCGACAGTTTGAACTAGGTAGCAAAATTAAGAAGCAATCGTCTTGAGAAGCTGCCCATGCACGTTGTTGAGTCCCGTTCACTCACAACGTACCCCATAGTCACCTTTGCAGCCCGACGGGAGGAGAGGAAGGCTGGCTGTCCCCTGCCCTGAACGCGAGTGCCTCCGAGGTCGAGAACTCCTGGAGGGTGATGAGGAGCAATAGGGAAACCACAGCATTGTTTTGTTATTCATCTGTATCGCAGTCCTCTTCAGTCCTTGGCTCAATGCAGGGCGAGCAGCTGCCGGCGCTTATGCGACGGTGACAGTTCCTTGTGCAGTTGCAGAGCCGCTAGACTGGGGTGTACCCATCTCTTCTGGTGGCAGCAGTAGTTAGCATAGAGACCATTTTGGGGGGGATATCTGTCGGTATACTTTATCCAATCTGATCTAGTTAAAGATGTCCCTGCTCACTGCAGGGGGGTTGGACTAGATGACCTTTAAAGGTCCTTTCCAACCCAACACGTTCTATGATTCTATGAGTGAACATGACTAAGTATGCAACTAGAAAGTAAAATAACTTCCTGAAAGCTGTGTGGGAGCCTATACGATTTTAACTATGTAGTTCAGTAGTATGGGGAAAATAATTGATAGTATAAAAGAAGTTTATCTTCTCATCATTTGTATAACTCTGATCAGATTTTTCTTCGCTTTGTCTGCCTTTAAGAAATGCAGTGTGGGATTTTTCACTGGATTTTGTGTTTCTAAATTTTTCTTGGAATATGTCATGATGAATTACACTTTGCTGCACAGTGTAATACTGTCTTACCTGTGCTGTGGTCTTAGTGTGTAAATTGCATAGTCCTGCTGAAACTAGTACAGGTTTGCTCTGTTAAAAAGGGGTAAGTTTTGGATCGGTCACCTGGCTCCAACAGCTTAATGAAACCTGGCTCCTGGAGTCAAGCCTGTAGACAACACTGCTGCATGCGTTTGATTCTCTCCACCACTCTGCAAGTGTTAAAGAAATTGGCCTCAAATAACTTTTTAATCCAAGAAGTGAACAACTTTTCAAAAGTGCTGTACTTTGGTGGCTTTCCACTGCAGAGGCAAGATAGCTGTCTGCTTCCCATCTGGTTATCAGTGCTGATCCTACTTGAGATGAAGTGATGCCACACAAAATGAGATCCCCTCGCACTTTTCAAATATGGTGTTTTATAGACTTCTGACAGATAAGTCTGTATATTTCTACCTGATGACATAGGACTGTGTAAGACTGAGCTAGCACACCAGGCTTGTGGATTTTACACAGGCGTAAGAATTTGTCTACTCATATCAGCTTATAATATCTGAGATTTGCATCAGCCAAAAAATAAGTATTGCAAACACAGGTAGACACTTAGACATTAGGCTGTTCTACTGAGTTTCTAGTACTGTCCATGTAAACTTATTCAAATAAAGTTGAGTGGACATGAACTTGGAAAGTTAGTTATCTTTGCGTGTGTGCAGTTGCTACTCGCTAATTTATCAAGTTGAAGAATACAGTGTATTATTCTGTGAAGGAATCTTCACATTTGTGAAGATGTGAGGATTAGCTTTTACCAGTTGCATTGTAATTTCCAACTTTTGTTTTTGATTCATATTTCACTAGATGTACTGAATATGAAGCTTCGGCTTCTTCATTTAAAGGTTAAATATGGATCCATAATTATGACCTAGCTAAAGATGCTCCAGATTATTGAAAATGTTCTGATTTGGCTAAGGAACATATCCTTTCAAATTCCCTATATCAGAGAGGATGAGTGAGAGGTTCCTGGCAACTTGTTCAGTTTTTCTCTGTGCAGTCAAGCAGCTTGTTATCTCTTAGTGCAACATTTAGTAGATAAAAGCATTTACAAATGAGAGCTTTTGTAAACAAAATAGGTAGCAGAGATGGGAAGGGAGAAGTGCCGAACTGGAAATATCTCTTGTTTCTGTAATGGGCTGGATATCAAGTTCTCTGTTGATTACAAACATCTGAAAGGGTTGGACAGTGTGTGTTTACTACACGACTAATATACCAAACAATAAATGGCTTTTTCAGAAACATGTGATGGAAAAAGTAGGCAGTAGTCTGACAGCTAAGTTAGCAGCAAAGCGAATAAAAGCACCAATGCTAAATAGTAATCCCTCTTTATTTGGACACATACTGTCTGCCACTACCTTGCTGGGGAAAATCATAGTGAGATAACACTGCCCCTGAACTCGGGGGCATTCTCAGTCTTTTCCTTGCTAGTAGCCTCTTCTGATGCCAATTTCAGAAAACTCAAGTCATTTATGAGAATTAGAAGAAGAGCTTTGAATTTTGTTTTCCTGAGTCTAAGGATCTTAGTTGGTAAACAGAAGTGGTCCACAATGAATTTGTTTATAGTCAAAGGCTAATTGTAACAGGAAATAGTTAGTGGGAGTGACCTGAAAATGTGTTAAATCTGAATTGTTTCCTTCTGGTTTCAAATTCAGTCTTTGTCCATTTAAAAATTAGCAAAATTAGTCTTAGAAGAAAAACCCAGCCTACCAAGGTCATATACAGTATCATATCTGTACAAAACTGCTTGAAGGAATAGAGAAAGGAAGGATGAAGTCCATCTTGTTTATCTCAAATGGTGAGATATCCAGTTGCGCTGTATCCTGCTCTGCCAACAAAAGTAGTTTGACTAAATTGAAGAGGGTCATAAAACGTGAGGAATGTGACAGATTGATGAGTGGGTTGAAAATGTTTATCCTGTAGAATATGGAGGCTTGGGCATGAAGACCATCATCAATCTGTAAAGCAAATGAGATAACTTGAGAAAAATGTGAGCTGAATGTGGCATAATTTAGTCATAAGAAGTAATTTATGAAGGGTTCTCATTTTTTTCCACAAAATCATTATGTTGGTGTTGGGTTGAATAAATGACTTTCATATCATGTTGTCAAAGATAGTTGTTGTAACCATTCACTACGAAAATGTGGTTCCTGTGTCCTCATTGTTTCTTTTCACTGCCCGAGTATTATTTCAGGATACGACGAGTGATATTTTTTCTGGAAATTTTTTTGTTGTGAGTTTTCTCTGGGAGAGCCAGAAACAGGAGATAAGAGAGACTGGGGGCATCGTGGGGGTAGGGATGGGCAACAACAAACAGATGAGAGAAATTTTGCAGAACCAGATGTGATAACTTGTAATGATTTGCTTGTTTGTTTGCTGCACTCTGTTCCGTGGGGATACTCCAGAGTTTCTGAAGGATACTAACCTTGTTATTGTTAAGGACAGTAATTTTATACAAGCCCAGATCAGAATTTTAACAGTCCTGTGTGCCTATGGAATGCACCCTTCCTCCTGCCTATGAAAAAAAAAATGAAACAACCCCCTTACCATTACCTGTTTGTGTAGTGACAAGGGATGGCGGATCAGTCACTCCTGGCTTTTATAGGAGACATGGCTATATTATTTGTAGCTACTTGAACAATTATCTAAATTGGCTCTATCAGCTAAATACAAGAAGCTAATTCTAATTGACTGCATTTAATGCAGCGTCACCTGAAGGTATCTATATTGCTAAATTTAAACATAAGCAAAATAACTTATATAGCCCAAGAGGAACTTCAGTGCATTTCTTTTCTGCTCCGCTTAGCAATTAAAGAGCAAGTCTCTCAAGGTTAGCCAGGTGCAATCTGCTGCTACTCATGTTTCTGCGCAGCATCAGGTGTTGGCCGGTGCTGGAGGCCACATGCCAGCGCGCACAGAGCAGCAATGTGATCTGCTGTGACAAATCCTGCGAGTCCTTTCGGGGAAGTGGAAGGCTGTTCTGCTTTGAACGCAGACGCATCTTCCACAGGTGGTGTTTGTGGGTTTAGCGGTGTGTCTATTTTTCTACATCCTGTTTCACAGTAGTAATATTTCCCTCTCCAACTGTTGGTCTAGTAAAATCCCTCCTTTTTTTTAAAGTTTTACCTTACATGTCAGTATGAATGCAGTTAGAAGGATGTAAGTACTTAGAAGGAAAGCAGCAAGGGCAAGCAGAAACAGAGATACAAACCAATGAGGAATGCATATGCAGGGCTACCAAGTTTGCATGCCTATAGGCAGCCTATTTATTAGGTGAAAACGAAGCAGGATTTGCTGAATCATAGAATCATAGAATCATAGGGTTGGAAGGGACCTCTGGAGATCATCTAGTCCAACCCCCCTGCCAGAGCAGGGTCACCTAGAGCAGGTTACACAGGAACGCGTCCAGGCGGGTTTTGAATGTCTCCAGAGTTGGAGACTCCACCACCTCTCTGGGCAGCCTGTTCCAGTGCTCTGTCACCCTCAGGGTAAAGAAGTTCCTCCTCATGTTTAGGTGGAACTTCCTATGTTCAAGTTTGTGCCCATTGCCTCTTGTCCTGTCCCCGGGCACCACTGAAAAGAGCCTGGCCCCATCCTCCTGACACCCACCCTTTAAGTATTTATAAGCGTTGATAAGGTCACCCCTCAGCCGTCTTTTTTCCAGACTGAAGAGACCCAAATCCCTCAGCCTTTCCTCATAAGAGAGGTGTTCCAGTCCCCCAATCATCTTTGTAGCCCTCTGCTGCACCCTTTCCAGCAGTTCCCTGTCCCTCTTGAACCGGGGAGCCCAGAACTGGACACAGTACTCCAGGTGCGGCCTCACCAAGGCAGAGTAGAGGGGGAGGATGACCTCCCTCGACCTGCTGGCCACACTCTTCTTGATGCACCCCAGGATGCCATTGGCCTTCTTGGCCACAAGGGCACATTGCTGGCTCATGGTCATCCTGTTGTCCACCAGGACTCCCAGGTCTCTTTCAGCTGAGCTGCTCTCCAGCAGGTCAGCACCCAACCTGTACTGGTGCATGGGGTTATTCCTCCCCAGGTGCAGCACCCTACACTTGCCCTTGTTGAACTTCATAAGGTTCCTCTCTGCCCAACTCTCCAACCTGTCCAGGTCTCTCTGTATGGCGGCACAGCCTTCCGGTGTGTCAGCCACCCCACCCAGCTTGGTGTCATCAGCAAACTTGCTGAGGGCGCACTCTATCCCCTCATCCAGGTCATTGATGAATATGTTGAAGAGGACTGGACCCAGTACTGACCCCTGGGGAACACCACTCGTCACTGGTCTCCAACTAGACTCTGTGCCCCTAATCACAACCCTCTGAGCTCTATCTTTCAACCAGTTTTCTATCCACCCCACTGTCCATTCATCTAACCCACACTTCCTAAGCTTCCCTATGAGGATGCTGTGGGAGACCGTGTCAAACGCCTTGCTTAAGTCAAGGTAGACCACATCTACCGCCCTCCCCTCATCTATCCATCTAGTCATGCCATCGTAGAAGGCTATCAGATTAGTCAGACATGATTTCCCCTTGGTGAATCCATGCTGAGTACTTCTGATAGCTTTCCTTTCCTCCACGTGCCTTGAGATGACACCCAGAACGAGCTGTTCCATCATCTTTCCAGGGATGGAAGTGAGGCTGACCGGCCTGTAGTTCCCCGGCTCCTCCTTCTTGCCTTTCTTGAAGACTGGAGTGACATTGGCTTTCCTCCAGTCCCCAGGCACCTCGCCTGTTCTCCAGGACTTTTCAAAGATGATGGAGAGCGGCCCAGCAATGACTTCTGCCAGCTCCCTCAGCACTCTCGGGTGCATCCCATCAGGGCCCATGGACTTGTGAATATCTAGATGATCTAATTGGTCCCTCACTCGCTCCTCCTCAACCCAAGGGAAGTCGTCTTCTTTCCCTGTTACTTTATTCAATGCCTGGGACTCCTGAGGGCTGGGCCGAGCAGAAAAGACCGAAGCAAAGAAGGCATTCAGTAACTCTGCCTTCTCCACATCCTCCGTCACCATGACTCCTGCCTCATTCAGCAGTGGGCCTACAACTTCTCTGGTCTTCCTTTTGCTTCCAATATACTTGTAGAAGCTCTTTTTGTTGTGCTTGATGTCCCTAGCCAGGTCTAATTCCAAGGCGGCCTTGGCTTTCCTTGTTTCATCCCTGCACGCTCTGGTGGCATTCTTGTAATCCTCCCAAGGGGTCAGTCCCTTCTTCCACTTATTATAAACTTCCTTCTTCCACTTGAGCTTTTTCTGAAGCTCCCTGCTCAACCATGCAGGTCTCCTGCGTCCCTTGGCCGATTTCTTTCTCTTAGGGATGCACCGATCCTGAGCTTGGAGGAAGTGGTCTTTGAATATCAACCAGCTTTCTTGAGCCCCTTTGCCTTCCAGAGCCCTAGCCCACGGGATCTCTCCAAGCAGTTTCTTGAAGAGGTCGAAGTTAGCCCTCCTGAAATCCAAGGTTGTGATTTTACTTCTTGTTGTTGTTTTGTTGATAGTACCCATGATCCTGAACTCAATCATTTCATGATCACTACAACCTAGGGTGCCCCCAACCTTAATGTCCTCCACCAATCCCTCTGTGTTTGTCAGTACCAGGTCTAGAAGTGCTCCTCTCCTTGTTGGCTCCTGTACCACCTGTGTCAAAAAGTTGTCATCAATGCACTGGAGGAGCCTCCTGGACTGTGCATGCCTGGCTGTGTGGTCTTCCCAGCAGATATCGGGGTGATTGAAGTCCCCCATGAGAACCAGAGCCTGCGCTTGCGAGGCTACCTTCAGTTGTCTGTAGAAAGCCTCATCAGTCTCCCCATCCTGATCAGGTGGCCTGTAATAAACACCCACAACAGTGTCCCTCATATTTGCCTGTCCCTTAATCCTCACCCATAAGCTCTCGACCCGCTCTTCATCCGCCCCTAGTGAGAGCTCGATGCATTCCAAATGCTCTCTCACATAGAGTGCAATTCCACCACCACGCCTTGCTGGTCTGTCTTTCCTGAAAAGGACATAGCCATCCATGACAGCATTCCAGTCATGCGAGTTGTCCCACCACGTCTCAGTAATTGCAATGAGATCATGGCCCCGCAACCGCACACAGACCTCCAGCTCTTCCTGCTTATTCCCCATGCTGCGTGCATTGGTGTATAAGCATTTCAGAGAGGGAGTTGTGTGTGTAGTTTTGACCCTTGAGATGTGGTGTGCCTTCTGGCTTTCAGAAATACTGGCACACTGGCCCACGAGCGCTGAGCAACTACATGCTGGCACCTCACCAGCAAGCCCAGTACCATCCCCACCCCCCTTCAGATCTAGTTTAAAGCCCTCTCAATGAGCTCCGATAACTCTTGTCCTAGAACCCTTTTTCCCCTGGAGGTCAAGGTATTCCTGCCTGTTACCAGCAGGCCAGGAGTTTTGTAGATCAGGCCATGATCAAAGAACCCAAAGTCCTGCCGGCAGCACCAAGCTCGAAGCCAGGCATTGATCTGCTGGGTCCTTCTATTTAGCCCCTCATCATACCCCGCAACTGGGGGAATAGATGAGAACACAACTTGCGCTCCCGATCCCTTGACCAGCCGTCCCAGGGTCTTGAAATCTTTCTTCATTGCCCTTGGACTTCTTCTTGTTACCTCGAACAATAACAGGAGCTAAGCAGTTAAGCAAGTGCAATGGACTTAAGCTCTGCTTCACCACTCCACAGTTATTGCCTGAAAACCACTCCAGTCAACTTGTGTCATGTTTTGCAAAGGCTGTCGTGTGATGTTACAGATGTCTCCTGGCTACACAACCCACAAGTGGGAAAGGCAACCCTGGGCACAAGAACGTGCTGGGGGCCACCCAGCTGGAAAGCAGCTTTGCAGAAAGAGACCTGAGGTTCTGGTGGACACCAAGTTGAATAGGAGCCAGCAATGTGTCCGTGCAGCAATGGCAGCAAGTGGTATCCTGGGCTGCATTAGGAGGAGTGTTGCCAGCAGGTCAAGGGAGGTGATCCTTCTCCTCTGCTTAACACTAGTTAAGCACCTGCAGTGCTGTGTCCAGTTCTGGGCTCCCCAGCACAAGAAGTACATAGGCATACTGGAGAGAGTCCAGGAAAGGGCCACGAAGATGATGAAGGTACTGGGGCACCTCTCCTATAAGGAAAGGTTGAGAGAGTTGGGACTCTTCTGCCTGGAAAAGAGAAGGCTCAGGGGGATCTCATCAATGTAGAGAAATACCTGAAAGGAGGGTACAAAGAAGAGGGAGCCCAGACACTTTTCAGTGGTGCCCAGTGACAGGACAAGAGGCAGCATGCACAAACTGAAACACAGGAGGTTTCAGGGTGACCGAGCAGTGGCACAGGCTGCCCGGAGAGGTTGTGGAGTCTCCCTTCTTGGAGGCAGTCAAAAGTTGTCTGGACGTGGTTCTCGGCAGCCTGCTCTAGGTGGTCCTGCTTGAGCCAGGGGGGTTGGACCAGGTGATCTCCTGAGGTCCCCACCAACCTCAACCATTCTGTGATTTTGTGTCCCTGCTAATCAAACTTCTGAGCAGCTAAAAGTTCACCTGAACATTGTTTTGGGTGTTATTGGGAAAAGCCGACTGAACTAGTGGCACAACTACTTTTTTTATTAAATTTCTTAAAATCTATCATTTCAGAAGTTTACTATACCATGGTAACAAAAATTAATAAAATTATCACATCATAGTACCAAGAAGAAGCTTGCTGTATCGCAGCATTGACATGGTGGAACAAAAATACAATTTCTGTTATGAAAAGGAGGGAGCACATCGAACAGATCAAGAGCAAAGGGGACAAGATGTTGCAGTATCAGTCAAATTAGTAATGAATAACAAAAGGCAAAGAAGAGGGTGTTAAACAATGCAGTGCTCTGAAAGAAGGAATAGGGACTCCATTTTTAGAAGGATGACTTTGCAGACCTTTCAGTATGAGTGTTTTCAGGACAATGCTTCAGTGTTTTTAGAACTCTCATTGAAAGAGGGAGCAAAGGATGTTGAAAGAATTTGGGATGGGTATGAGGGAGATAATTTAATGCTGTATTTCTATCTAATGTCAATTCAAGGAACTTGGAAATATAAAGGCAGCTTGGAGGATAATTACAAGATGACTGGAATGAATCTGTATGAGAGAAAACTTTCAAAGCTTTCTAGACTTTGCTTTTATACAATGAAGATTCAAATTCAAAGTGTAGATTGCTGATATAGTGAACATCATCATTCCCTTCTTATTTCTTCTCCTGTTGCACTGTGGACTCAGTTTCAGAACTTTACTCTCCATCCACATTGCTGACAAGTTCCAGTAAAACGAGTGCTAAATCAGACACCTGTTTATGAGGGCAAAATGCCGTATTCCATGTCTTGAATTAGTGCTTCTGTCAATTGCTTGCGATAGTGGGATGAATACTGTTCATGCTTAGTCTAGTTTTAATTCCAGGATGATATTCTCAAACATTACCAGGAAAGGAGGTGGATTTTTTTTCTCCTTCTCCCCTACTTCACCCCCCAGCTGAAACTAATTGAGTATTCAACTTTAAAGACACAGAAGAATTCCAAGTTAGAAAAATTATTCATTCTTAATTGTTATAAGTAGGTACACACAGATATTGGATATGTATTTTAAGGAGTATCGGTGGTTTTGCTGGGTCAGCAGCATAATGATCTATAAAACAAGACAGTTTGTATTCCAATTAGTGGGACGTTTTTGTTTTCTTTTTTAAGACTAGATGCACTGAGTATGAAAAATGGGAGAGTAACGTTAGCAGTGAAAGGATGATACAAAACGCATTAAGTATCAGAACAAGGTGTCTGGAGCTTTGCTGTCCTTACCTGAGACTTAACACAATATGGAAACCTCACAGTTGTAATTAGCTGACATTTACAGGAAAAAAAAAAACGTAAAAAGATTTTCAACAGAAAGTAAGTGATGTCAGGGTTCATCTAGCAGAGAGTCTGGGTTAAGGTGAGGGAAAGGGAGCAGGCAAACCTGTTTTTGGGATGTTGTCACATCCCTCCTAGAATGAAATCTTTGGAGAAGCACATGGGCTGTTAGGGATTCTTATTTGTCTTTTTGCATGTTGAGCACTTTATGAAAGATCCCCGTTGACTTGTGCGATAGTTTGAGCTATCTGCCCGTGACAGAATCTCAGAAATTAAATGTTCACAGGGATGACCTAGGACTTTTCCACTTACTGGTTAAAACTAAGGAATAGACTAGTCCACAAGCACAAACTTCTTGATCTGACTGTGATCTGCTCTAAATGTTCAGAATTGCCCACGGCCCAACAAGTACAAGAAAAATACAAAGATTTGTACTTTAGGGAATTCCTTGGGATGTTGCCTGGCACCTTGAAGATGTTTTTACTTGGAATTTATGGCTAAAGGAAACAAAAATCTTACTAGATACCCCCTTTTCTGCTCAAAACAAGCAACAAAGCAAATTTTTCCCCACTTTCTCTGAGATTTCTTGTTGTTGCACTTGGTGAACTTGAAACCAGCTAAACAGAGTAGATCACTGTAATTTCTCAAAAGAAATAAAAAGTGAATTGCATTATTATTCAAAGAGTCCATTCTAAATCAGTAAATACCTGAAACACCTGCAATGAATCAAGGATCCTGCTTAAAAAAGACCCAATGCTGGTTGCACAGATTTCCTTCTGTTTGATAACAGAATATAATGCTTTTCCATAATCTGCTTTCTCTGGTGCAGAAATTATTTTAATGTATGTTTGCGTGGGTAAATAATCCCAAAATAGGTGTTTTCAGAGTAATGGATTGTTCTGTTCATTCAAGAGGCAAGTAAGTATGAAACTAGAATATATTTATTTACTGTTTTTATTGTCTAAGTGCAGATTTAGATATATTATGTATGTTTGCTTTAAAAAACAAACAAGCAAGCTCAAAAGCAGCAACAAGAAAAGCTCTGAACCCAAAACCTCCAAAATACCTACATTTTAGCCTCTCATTTATCCTTAATCTCATCTAATCAGCAATTCGGATCTCCTCCAAGACTGTGCCTTCATGGGATTGCACAGCATATTGCACATTTAGATATAGAATAAAATAGACTTAAATGTTATCTTTTAACTTTATTTTCTCTTGTTGATTATTTTAAGGCTATGTGAAATGATATTTTCAGTTTTATTGCTAAGCCATAACCAAAATAATCTGAAATATTACAATTCTGGTATTAATGCTCACTCTAAAAGAGGGAACTTTGTTTACTATGTTTTTTATTAAACAAAAAATTATTTTCTATATCTTGGGGGGAAAAAAAAATTGTGCTGGAGTAATAGTGTCATCCTTTACTAAGATGCATTTATTTTGCCCAAGAATTAAGAGTCCTGCATAAGAAGAGTTGTATACTTACATTCCAGTTCCTCCAAGGGCACTGCAGACACCCAAATTCTTGTAGCTTTGGGCATAGCCTTACTTGGTCCTCATTTTGGGGAGTTTCCCAGAATGTAAATTATTCTAAAAGTCTGTAAATGAAGCAGAAAGTCTGGGATGTTCTGTGGCCTAGATTTTTTTTCCCTTATTTCTTACTTAATTTTTTTAACTCCCCTTCTTTTTTGAAGGGCAGCAATAGAGTCAGAAATCTGGAAAAATCTTTTGCAAGAGACAGGTTCAGGAAGCAGGGAGCTCAACCCAGTTCGCGTAGTTGTCTTTCCCTGAAACATTCAGAAAACTTCTGATTTAGATATTATTATATCTTTAAAGCAAGATGTCCACTGGTGAATAAAGATCCTTGTTAAACTGCTGCTGTGGATGATTACCCTCTGTGTTAACAGTCTTGAAATGAATTCAGAGTATCAATCTGCATTTGCTTGAGATCTGCCTCTTAAAGTAGCAAATAAAGATAGTATTTCTATTTTGTTTATCTGTTCCCATATATTTATGGAGATCAAGATTTTCTGTAACCTACTAGGTTATTGATAATTGATTTTAAAAGTCAGGCTTTTTTTTTTTTCAGTCTAGAAGTGTTCTCTTTCAGTGCACCTTCTTTGTACTATGGATATCAGAATTTAACACATTCACCACGTGTTTGGCATTGGGTTTATTAACTGTTTTTTCACTGTCATTTCAGTTCATGGGTGTTATCTGTGTTCTTTCTCATTACAGAAAATTTCACATCTGTATATACCTGGCAGTTTTGTATCCATTTAGCGTGTACCATGTTGACTTCCTAGATCCATTTTCCTAACATTTCAGTGGACACGAAGGCATGTGCCCTTAGAGAAGAACACCAACATTACTATGCTTTCAGCCAAGGAAAATTGTCCTTCTGTATTCTGTTCCTTATTTCATATAAAATGTTATCTTGATAGACACATAATTACTCTAATCATTTTATCAATAGAGCATTTACAGGGGGTATTCTTTTAGTTCAGCCTACTTCGTATCTTAAGAACAGTTCTCAGTAATTTCATTTGCACAGGAATATTAAATCTGCTATTCAGGGAAAAATTCTAAGTGGCATTTTAACTTGTGCATATCAAGGTATACAGCTATTTTTGGTTTTTATTGATTGATCTATTCTATAGAACAGGTATGCTGCACGGAGAGTGCTTTGCATTACAATTGCAGGTAGGGATTTAAATCTACATCTAGGATTACCTCAGGGTGTGAAGGCAAGCAGCCTTTACTATGAGAATATATGAGACTATCTGTCCTGGTTTTGGGGGGATTTGAGTTATGTATTATTCTTCCCATGCTAGTAATTGTAGGTGTGTAAGTGCTTCTGTAAATCTGGCACGCTCCCACCTCCCTTTAATCTAGCTAAGTCCTGCACGTATTTAATTTGACTGCTTACATCTGTAAAGTTTAAATCAATACAATTTTTAGTAACAGTAATAACACCTGAGTTTTGTATCATGTTTCATTTGTAAACTGGGATTACTACACAAATAGAAGTTACTGCTATTCACATTTTAAAAGTTTGAAAAGTAATCCCCTTTTTGGAAGAGGTTTAGATCTAACTATAATAAAATTATTTTTGAAAGTCCATGTATCAGTACTCTGGAGGACATTCAAATTACAGAAAACACTAAAATCAAATTGTGGTTGTAAGGCTTAATCCAGTAATGTAAACTGACAGAGTTCCAAACCTGGGTCCCAACCAGTATCCTGAATTGCTGTGTAAAAACATAGATTAAAAAACAAACAAACACAAAACAAACAAACAAACAAACCCTTTAAGGCTATGTTTCCCATTTTATGTATTTATAAATATGAAGGGCCTATACCTATTCATAACTGGGTGCATAATCTAATTTCAAATAATGAAATTTCAAATATTTTTTTTCTTCAGAGCATTTGTGGACTGGCAGATATGTATGTTCTCATTCCAAGTCATCAGTTTTGAATAATTTCTGGATGTATCTTAGCTTTCCTGAACAACCTTTTTAAATCAAAGGAACTCTCATTTTGACAAATGTTCACAGCAGAAAGAGATGGTATTAAGGTCTCAGAGAATTTTACTGCATATGCCATTTTATGCTAGCCAAAGCTAAGGTTGAAGCATGTATTTTGAGCATACATTTTCCTATACACTTTATGGAGAAAATGGGGACAGCATGTATTCCCCTAACCGCAGTCCTTTAAATTCTTTGTTTGAAATCAGAGATGATTTTAATCATGTTGTTGCTAATTTGTAGTCTGCACTGAAATCCCTGAACCTCCCAAACAACCCAGGAGTGCCCTTTTTCCTTCACTTTTTTTTCCCTAATGAATGTGTAAGTTTTTTCAGGCGTTGATCATTCACTGATCGTTTTCTTTTTTTTATGGCAGTAGAAACATTCTCAGCAATTTGTTAATGTGAAGAGATCACTACCACAGCCTGATAGTGACATTTGACCTTGCTAGAAAGACATGAGGGAAGAGGGTAATAAATGCAGTAACAAATGTTTTCATACTGATGGGATTTTTTAAAATGTTTTTTCTAGTCTAGACAAGTGTTTTGTTTGTCCTTGTGAATAAATTACTCAAAGTAAATGATCTAGTACTTTCAGATTTTAATTTTTTAATAGATAACCTAATGAAAACCTTTTTTTAAAAAGGAGGATTTAGCTCCTCAGGTGGGTTCTTAATTTTTTTGTTTGCTTCATTTTGTCATTTAGGTGCACAATTTCGTAAACAGCCACTGAAGCGATGTATTTTTAGCAGAGTAGATGAACTAGTGTATTTTGGATTATTCAGATCCTCTTTGAGACACGTGATTTTGTTTCCGTATATGGCTGGTAGCAATGAAGCATTCAGGTAACTGATGGAGTAACAGGCCTGTGTTGGTTAAAGGGCTGTCCTCTTCTCAACCTGCATGCATAATTTTGCAGTGTTTCCTTTCTCCTGTAAGAGATCCTTGCTATCGTGTATTATCAGTCCAGATGGTTCCAAGTGTGAGACACAACTTTTTAAGCTTTTCCAAGTGTTTCTCCTGTCTCCACAGTTGGAGCAATTTCGGCTTTGACTGATTACTTTCCAGCCTTTGGTCCGTTTAGGCTGCTGGTGGAGGTTCTTGGTGAGCTGGACATTAAACACTGTTTTTCAAGTTTATTCGTATGATGGTAGCTGGCACAGTGGGATTCGTGTGGTAAAGCATTATTAAAATGTATCTCTGTCTTCCAATTTCCCTAACACTTGGCATTTTTAAAATTTCCTGTAAAATCATCCTGTGATAGTGACAGATCAGTTTTTTGAACAAGGGCTTCTAAACATGGCATTATTTTTGGTCACCGGCAGATGAGTAGCTTAAATACCAAAGGTTAAAACAAATACTGTTTGAAACCAACTAAAATAAATCATTCCAAAGAAATTTTATATAGACAACTTACAGATTCACTTTTTTGTCTGAGAAAAATAACTATCATCATACAACCGGCACCACAGATACTGAATCCAGCATAACTTACACAGTTTAGGGAAATTTTATTTCTGGTGAAAAGAAATTTACCATGAGAACAGCTCGGCAGTTGATCAGGTTGCCCAGAGAGGTTGGGAGCCTCAGTCCCTGTGGGTTTTCAAGACCCAGATGGATAAAGCCTTGAGAAACCTCGTCTGATCTCACAGCTGATCCTGCTTTGGGCAGGAGGTTGGCTCAAATGACTTTCTGAGGCCCCTTCCAACCTCATTTAGCCTTTGATTCCATGAAACTCAGATGAGGTCACCTGCTGCTACTGAAAATGAAGTAGTTGTGTTGTAGCACATGGACCTCTCCTTTAATCAGTTGTACCTTCTACAAAGATAGCTGAAGTGGGAGTAGGATGCAAGAAAGAGGAACGTGGAAAAGCGAAAGAAAGGTTTCCTGCTTAGTGTGGGAAACCTCACATCCCTGAACGTTTTGATTTCTCCAGTTGCCTTTGGATGTCAGGGAAGTTTGGTGTCCCCAAAACATTGCTGTTCATCAGGCTAATATAGGGACTTTATTGATTCCTAGTTTGTGAAAGGGTGGGTTAGCTGGTCAGAGGTCAAGGTGTGTCTTTGCAGTCCTCTGGTGGAAAAGTGTGTGCTGTACTTGAAACAAATAGGGGGATTGAGAAATATCTGGAGGAAGGCAATAGATTTCTAGATATTAAGAAAAGATGTACCAAGGTCAAAGAGCTTGCTGCAGAATGGTGCCCAGAAAACCAAGAGAAGAGGCAAGGCGTGGAAAATCAGTAAACTCACTCTTTACTTGGTATGCATAGAGTTACTTAGTTTTGCTTGTGTGCAGTGTTCACAATCTACTTTTATTAGCTGCCCAGTCTAACACGAAGCATTTCTCTTGTAAACAGGAGAGCAGTTGGAGCCCAGGCTATAGAATAATTAGAATAATTACTACTCTTAGTATAGTGTCTGTGGTAGCCCTGATCTAGTAGTATATGAAGAGTGACAGGGGGTAAAAAAGACACGTTGATTTTTTTTTTTTTTTTTTCCTCCCCCTGACAGCTCTTGGGGGCACAAGGAAAATTTTGCGAATAGGAGTGGGGTGGCCTCGGAAGGAATCCCCATAACATGAAAAAGCTGTCCTGTTTTCTTGTCTCCTGAGGGTACGGGAGATGCTGCTGCTGTGCACGGGGTGGTACGTAGCCCCTTGACTTGCTCCCATCTTGTAACTCTGGTGCTTGTACGCTTTGTGAACGTAAAGGTACTTGTGTGTTTGCCGACAAACTGCTTTGTATTTTTGAAGAGATGAGACTACCATAGCAGTTCCTAGGCATTAGAGGATAAATAAAATGTGCTATAGACATCTTGACTTCTAGTCTGAGTCTTTGCTCAGGCTTCACTTTTGCCATGCAGTATTAGTCTGTGCCTGTACTTCCAAAGGGCATTCATATTTTTAGCACAATATATGCCTGCCAGACGCTTTTCAGAATATTTTGCTAACAGAAACAATGAGATCAATTAAGTAGGCTAAGATACTTTAGCAACTGTGTGTTACAGTTAGCTTCTCAAGGTAATGAGCTGTCTTGTCTATTTGTTAGAAATGTCTGGTATGATCTCTAACGTGCTGCCCTTTACAAGAGAAGAGAAAATAACGTCTTAAAATTTGGAATTTGAATAAAGTGTTTTCATTGATCAAATTAAAAAATATTTGATATTTGAGAGTTTTATATTGCAAATTAAGAAGAGATAAAATGCTACTGGCTCGCGGGGCATGGGGGGGAAGGTGCTTACGTTTGTTCTAAAAGCTGAATCTTTCAACATAGTACCACGCTTCTCAGCAGCCCCGGCTGGACTCCCCTCACAGTTGTGGGAAAAGACTTTTAAGTTTCTTTCAAACCAAGAGAATGATTTAGAAATCATGCTTTTTTTTAAAGCACGCTAATGAGAGAGATTGACTTTCAGTTGGGGGAATTCCAAGTCATGTAATGACCATTATCTTTGGTGAGTTGAGAAGTATTTTAACTTTTTAAACACTTCAAGTGTTTAAAACTGAATGGGCAGAATCCTTGATTCTAGGTGTTTGGGGAGGGTGAATGGGTAAAGTCTGCGTTGGTGGTGTTCATGTTGGTGATGTTCATGTTTCCAGTTGACCGTTTACAATGCTGGGAAGCCAGGGAGGTAGCTGTGCTGCTGTCTGTACATGTCAACATGGTGTTTTCACAACCCTATGAATTTGATGCAGGTTCATCTGGTAGCTACTTGGCTTTTTTCTGCAGGGCTCTTTTCTGCTATTGCTTGTTCATCATTGTGTAATTAGTTGTCTCTCAATCTGGAATCTGGCAGTTATCTGTATGGGATCAGGTCCCGTCCCTTTTTTTCTCCCCATGCCATGTTGGATTCCAACTCCATTTTCATTGTGTTTGCACTTCATCACACAAGCTGCAAGTTTAATAACCACAGCCGATCATCTCGGTGTTGGAAGTAGTAGGAGATCAGATTGATGGGAATTGCACTCAAAGTATCCTTCTCTTGCGACAGTTACCATTGACAACTATTCTCAGTATTGTTTTCTGAACAATTTTATATTTCCTTTTTTTTATTTACCTAGACCATGTTTCTCGAGCTTATTTTGTGGTGATGTGAGATGGTAGAGGGATCGCTTTGATTCTGCAGGGGCGTCTTTCACTGCAGTTACAGACATGTTGATTTATAGGGGGAAAGTAAAAAAATCTTTTTGCGTTTCTGTGTCTTGTCTGCTCCAAAATATTGCTCCTTTAGCTCATTTAGCGAGCTCGAAATACGTGGTTTTGTCCCTAGTCCTGTCCTTTAGAAAAGCAGTGCAGAATTGGCAGAAAAGGTACACGTTCATATGAAAATTACTTCAGAAAAACTGTCTATCAAGTAAAATACCAGTTTCTGTTTAAATGCAACAATATCAGAAATACGTTTGTTGCTCGCCTTTTATGTGGAACATTAGAATCAAAGTTACTGGTTATCACATTGAAGATATTCAAGACAGTAAAGATGATTGTAATTGAAAGCATATTTATATTAAATGGCAAATATGCTCATTTTTAATATACAGAAAAGCATTCATTAGAAAAAAGTAATTCATTTCTTTTGAATTGAATGCAATGTAAGTTTAATTTTCAGAACATTGCCTGGGGCAATGGTTTGACATTTTCTTGAAACTGATCTGATTAGTTCTCAGAATTATGCTGAGAAATGTCACTTACTATGGAAAGTACCTTTTTAAGCAGTGAACCTCAGAAAAGAAAAATTATTTTTTCTTTTTCATCACAAATTGCTTTGTGCATTTCAGTAGCAAGGGCAACAGTTAGTTCTAATTGTGTATTGAGCTTGTTTTTATATGATTATGGAATCAATTCAGAATCTTAACGGAAAAATGATAGGGATTGAACCAAGTCCATTGTGCTATTTTTGTGAAGGTGACCTGAAAAAGTAAGTGTAAAGGCTTTTAAGTTTAAAATTTCAATACACTCCTGCTGTAATTCTTAAGAGATAAAGCTGAGAATCGTTTGTGTAACGTCTCCCTTAAATGAAACAGGCCTTTTCATCTGAATTAGTGGCAAAGATGCATTATATATCTCAGACATGGGTTTTGAATGAGTGAATAAATATAATAAAGTTATACAGTATCATTTATGGGACTTGCTAATATAAGTATTTTGCCTGTACCTTCATTCTGTACTATGAAGATTTCAGTGGACTTACTTGATCTTACTGGACAGTGAAATGCTATTTTGAAGTATGATATTCAAATTAGTACAGTATTCAGCTGGTAAGATTTCCAGAGCTTAAAACCAAACTTTGATTGTCAGATTTCATATGGTGCAAAGCTTAGGTTTCTGCCAAAAGCACCGTTTTCACATCTGAATCAAGATTTGTCGTTGTTGTATACGGCAAGGACAGCAGAATGCATTGTCTGGAGGATGATCATTTTCGGCACTGGAGTGGTTTTAATGATTAGGCTTAACGCTACAGACTATATTGCTTTCTTCATTAAGAATATCTATATAAAAAATAAAGACTGCACATATTTTAAAAAATTAAGATTGTTTATGATATTCATTATTTAAATTATCCCCTGTATCTTCATCTTTGAATTTAAAAAAGTGAGGGTTTGGACCTCCTCGTTAGATAACTTCAGTAGAATAGTTCACTGTCTATTTCAATGCAGCTTACTTTCTAATTAGAGGATTTTTTACATGACAATAAAGTTGATACATCTTAATGCATTTATCTATCTGTATTTTCTTGCAATGTTTAATGTTGTCATTGTAAACAAAGCACTATTTTCGGGGGACTTCAGTCTTGTCCATTAAAGACAAAATAGAAAGCCAGTTGTTTTTATTCCCCCAAGTTCTGGAAAATGTCATGTGCACCTCCAATTAAAAAAAGTATTCATATTGAAGAAAAATCCTTTACAAAGGGAAGAAGTTGCGTTTGATTGGTATGCATAGTGCAGGTTGCGGCACAGAATGTGGTCTCTGCCAGAAATGAGGGGAGCTCCTTTAAAATTGTTAGAATGACTTTGAAGTGAACTCAACCTTGCACTGTGCTCGTTGCTGACATTGATTTCAATGTTCATATGTTAATGCATATGTAAGTAGTTGGATGTGCAAATTGATGTATCTCAGATCCGTTCTGACTACTGTTGTCTGAAATGTCTGTGGCTTTATCTTTTTTTTTTTTTTTTAGCATTTGGACACTTTGTGACAGAGGTCAGTATCTTTTTTTCTTCTTCCTTCTCTTTAATTCCCAGGTTTACAGGTTGGGGAATGGAGACGAGAAGAGAAAAAATGATTCACCCAAGGTGAATTAAGGGCAGTGATAGGACCCAGATCTCTGTAGTCCCAGTCATACGACCTTCCTTATTCCTAATCAAATTCTCTTTCAAGCAGTGTTAGTTTTAATTAAGTAGAACTAGTCCTATCTCTAAGCTTCATTAAGTTGTCATTAAGAAACCAGGGAGATGAGAAAAGGATGTCAGAGTTCCTTCAGCAGGACCTTAAATTCTGTTTATAAACCATAATGTAATTTTATATTCCAGTTTATTTAATTGTTAAGGACACTGGTTTCTGTTGAACCCCTCTGAAACATAAAAATGCTAGTCATGTTCTAAAGGAGCTTTACAAATAAAAATAAAAATCAGTCAAATGACTCGTCTCCCCTTAAATATTCTTGAGGTCTGAAAACACCAAACCAGCTAATTGTGGAGAAGAAAATGCTTAAATACAGTACTTGATAGCTTGGAAAACCATACATGTTGTGACTGAAGTATGGCTAGATGGAAACTAGCATTTGGGACATTTAGAAAATAGTAAGTTTTCAGATGCTTTCTTTTGATGCTAAAATATCACTGTGATCCTGAAATACTCAAGCAACAGATTTGACTTTATGTGATATTGTGCTTTTGTTTGGGTTCTTTTTTGTAATTTTTTTTTTAAACATAATAAAGTTTATAGTTTCAGGCTTTCATCCACAAGCAGAGGTCTAAAGACAGTTCAGAGAATTGTATGACTCCATGGGGATGCATCTTTTAAAGGAAGAAGGGGAGAAAATGTAATGTTGGGAGGCTGTTTATGACCAAGCAGTTGAAAACTGTTGACTTTTTCTTAGAATCTACAGCACCATATGTGAGCATTTGAAAGTAGTCCTCTTAATTACACAGTGTTTTAAAATTCACAGCATATGCTTGTGTGTTGGGATGACTAATTGATGTCCACTAGGTTTTCACAACACTCATAGGAGCAGGAGCTGTGATCCAGCATTTTTTTTTTTTAAAAAGTAGTGGTAATGGAAAACTACAAGCACTAGGAGGTAATGGCAAGGTGGGCATTAAGCATTTGGCCCTGAAGTTCATAGATTTCAAATTGCCTGCAGTCCTGTAAAATTTACGAAGGAAGCCAAGTTAAAGCTTTCTCCTTAATTTCTTTTGAAATGGCTTTTCCAGCTGACTTTAATCATCTGAGAGGTAGAAGACAGAGGACGTGTCCTGGAAGCGCATTGGCTTGTTTCTTTGGATTGGTTTGTTTTTCTCCAGAGACAGAGCTCAGCCAGTGTTATCTTTGTTAGACAGTCTCACCAATATGCCTTATCCCTGGTCAGTTCCTTCCCTGTTCCTGAAGGGGATAAACCAGCTTTTATCCGCTTCTGCTCACCACTTGCGCAGAGCTCTTGTTTTGAGGCATTTCGTTTATGGCTTTGGTAATCTGGGGTCTAAGCAACTGGCCTTCTTAGTTTCCGGTGCCACTAAATTGAGCCAGGGACTAAGGAAGGGCTATCAGTTCAAATCCAAGCAAGGCTGTGATAAACCATACATTGATTTAAAAAAGAAAAGAAAAAAAAAAAAAAAACCCACAAAACGAAACAAACCCAACCACAAAACGCTTTTTCTAACATTTGCTTCAAGCACTGTGCTTCAGGAAGAGATGACTCAAAGAACTGAGTCCCCTTCACTTTTCTTTGTTGTCTTGGCATTTTCCCACTCTGCTTTCCGAATCTGCAAGTTAGCTGTATTTAAGCAGCGTCTTACCCCTCTTTATTTTATTATTCACTCTAAAGATAGAATATGCATTCGTTACATACATGGTAAAACCTAATGAAGTGATACGGAACACTGGATGCAACCATTTAACCCTCCCCAACAAGGACACTTGCACACAAAATGTTTGCGTTGGGAGCATCAGCCACGTTTTGAGCAGGCTCCAGCTGTGTTTAAAATACAAGCTGCTCTGTGGTTTCTGGGTGGAACCACAGGGCTCTCTTGTTCCGGTCAGAACAAAATGTGCAAAAAATCAGAAATCTGCGTAGTTGAAAAAGTGCAAAAATTGTTTTGGACTCTCTCCATGCTTTTCAGAATTTGGGCTCATTTGGATTCAGTGCTCTGCACGAAGCAGATTCACATTAACAGATTCGCACAGACCGACTGTAGGGAGTTATTATGCAGGTGAAGGGTGAGCTCTTATTTTGGTTTCCATTTAGTTTCACTTGAGCTGATCCCTTTAGGAAGAGATTTCATCAGCTTCACTGCTCTCTAGGAAGAAACATGAACTCCTAGTTGTAGGCTGCAAACTGGGCTACAGTAGGATTACAGAATGAGGTGGAAACTTACAGTGACCCAGTCTACCGCAGGATAATACGAATATTATTTCATAATTTTCATATTTCCTAATATGAAAGCCTAGGATGCCAGCTCTCTTTTGCATAAAAAACTTCTTCCAAAGAACATGCAATTTATTCATCGAAATGGGTTTAGCATCCAGAGAAAAGGCATGCCACAGGAGAAAGACTTAATAGGCATGGGTCTTAAATCTCTAATGCCCTGATATCTTGCCACTGAAAGCCATTTATTTTCTATTGCTGTGCTAAGAAAAGCACATTTGCAGTGTTCTCCCCATCTTTTTGGTTCTAGCCAAGAAGCTATGCCTGATGCACAGCTCTGATTTTTGAGACCAGTATCTCTAAGGCTTTCATAGTGTTTTGATCCTGACAGCAGATGCAAGAGGGAAGTAAACCTGCTAGTGTATTGATTGAAGGAGAGATGTCACCTGCAATAATCATTCCCTCCCAGCTGTTTTCCTGGAGACCTGCTTTGCTTACTGAGGAACTCAGTTGTGGTCCTGCAGCTTCTCAAGAGCAAACTGTCCCCTGTCAAGACTCCTGTGAGATCTGGGATGCTGATGCTGCAGTTTCCCAAACCACAGTCTTCTCAACCCGTGGTTGCTCAGATGAGATGACCTGCTCATCCTCACAAGAGGGAGACTCCTGGTAGTCCTTTCTCGCAGCCTCCTCCTTGCTGTGGAAGGGGGAAATTCAAAGGTCTTCGACTTTGTCCACTCCACAGAAAG
This sequence comes from Larus michahellis, assembly GCF_964199755.1. Lineage (NCBI taxonomy): Eukaryota > Metazoa > Chordata > Aves > Charadriiformes > Laridae > Larus > Larus michahellis. The sequence continues at coordinate 90,505,975 of NC_133897.1, forward strand.
AAGCAGCCTGAAACGAAGGACTGTCATGAGTCTACGTCATGTAAGGGTCACAGGATATGGATTACTATGTAAAGAGGATTTTAAAGTAAATATGCACACACATATGCATATATATGGGCATATAAACATGTATGTAATATATAGGGTATATTTACATACGTATGTGCAGTTTGTTTGAACTTAAAACCCTTTTGCATGGTGAATACCTGTGCTTCCTCTTTAGTCATCCATTTTCTGTCTTAGTGATTGTATTTTTACACTTGCTAATATTTCCAGGGACAAGCTGTATATTATAACTACAAAACCGAAGCATTGAAAAACCAGAGATAATTTCTCATTATGTTGTTCCATCTTCTAACAGATGAAAGTAACATTCCCATCACTTCCTTCTTATACATTAAGGTGCAAGTTTCCCTTAGGATTTTCTACCGTTGGAAATTCAAAGGTAAGAGTGATAGCCATGCCAGCAAGACTGAGGTGTTGACCTGCAGACGTGTGGTGTCTTAGTTTTCTATTGTTTTGTTTCCCATTGATTTCCCCTGTAGTTATTTTCAGTCTAAATCTCTTAATTAAAGCTAGACAAAATAATATTGGACTTATATGTAATAGTTATGAAAAATTATTTCATCTGTGGTTAAGGTTTTGCTCTCTGTCCTAAAGTATTTCCGGTTTTGACAGGAAACTTTGTTGAAGATAAGCAACTTATGAGAAATTTAAAATTTCTTGTGCTTCAGCAGTGAACAAGGACTTGTTACCAAACGTCTTTCACTGATACAATAGCTCAGAAAATAAATTTAGTATTTAATGTGAATATTTCTTCAAATATGAAATATTCAAAATTAGTATTTGAACTTATACAAAAGTATAAAAATTGTAAAAATTATAATCAAGGATCTAATTTAGCTGACTGATTATACTGCCCTCATTCATGCATGTAGTTTGATTGGCTTCATTGGTGCTTCTCATCTGACTAAAGTCCTCTGAAGTTTTAGCTGAACAGCACCAAACACATGGTATTATTTATGTCAAATCGTTTGCCTACATGTGTTATTTAAAAAAAACCAACAACCAGAACAACCCCAAAAGCACTTTTTTTCCCTTTACCTCTATTTAAAACTTCCGTCTTTTCGATGAAGTACTTGCAGTCCCTTTTCCCGAAAAGCATAAACAGATAAACTAATATAGAAACATTTCATCAATATGGTGTTAATTTCATCAATATGGTGTTAACTGTTTAAGCTGGATTTGAAAGCTGCTCTCTTGAGATCTATGCAAGAAGCAACTCCTGTACTGCAAGTATACAAATGTATACTTAATTTTTATTGTATATTTCTATGTTATTAAATATAAAAGGTCATGCTAATTTTGTTCCAGGTCTAATATTGAGCAAACTAATCAGCTAATGAATGGAAGTATCCCATCTTATTTAATCATCTAAATGGGTGTATTTTATTGGACTCAAAGTATCGTTACTGTAATTCTTTATATGCATGTACTTAAATTAAAATGCCATGTGTTATAATTTGCTGGTGGTATGAACTGGAAAAAAAGATGCCTTAAGGTTTCCAAAACCTGGCTTATGAGTGTAGCGATCATTTCAAGAAGTTCTATATAAAAATGCTTGGTCCTTTTGTCATGCATTTTCCGTTTAAGTCAGTGGAAGCTGTATAGCTAAAATCACACTCAATTCATTGCAAATCTAGGGCATGCTTAAGGGGCACTTCATCTGAGCAAAGAAATCATTGCTTTGACTGTGGCTATGTTAAGTGAGAGATGGAAGTGAATAGCTTTTAGTTTATTGCTCATTTGAAAGCTGGAGGGAAAAATGGCCTTTGTCTACCTGCCAAGCTCTTCCCCTCCCCTGCCCAGGCTTCCTAAAAATGCTCATTTGAAATCTGGCAGCAGTTACCTTTGATTTCTTTCAGTAGCTTTTCCAATTTTTCTATTTTTTTTTTTATAGCACTTCACTTTTTTTTCTCTTTTGTTCCAGTAATATATTTGATCTATTTTTAAAATGTAGCAAGTAAAAACTAATGTGGTTTGAAACAGACCACAAAGAAAAAGTCACTTAACGATAATTTGATACTTAATTCAACGTCTGATCGCCACTCTTGAGTTGCTTAGTCCTTCTCTAGTTTGTTGATATATGAACCTGTTGAGCTTTCTTTAAGTAAATTTTAAAAGTATTACCTTTCTGTATGTACTATAATGACATCTTATTGCAGATGCAGTCCAAGTGTGTGGCATAACGCTGAAAACCAGTAATTGCAGCTTGTAGCAAATTTGTGATCTGTACGTCTTTGAATATGACACCTTATTGTTATGTAATTAAATGAGGAAAATAAAATTATGAAGTCTATTGGTACCTTCAACAATAGTGCTTTTAATCCATCAGTTACATGCACTTTTGCTCTGACATCAGCATAAAGGACAGAAAATATTTGTTGTTTTCATAGGAGAGCATTAAACAACACAGGCTTTTCTTAATATAAATAATCATGTGTTTATTGTGGTTTTGCATTTATTGTACTTTTTGTCTTTACATTTAATTGGGAATTTTTTGAGCTCCTGACATCACCATGGATGTCAAGTTCTCGGAGATCTTGAGAGAATATTTTCTGGGGAGGAGGAGTAGAGGGTGGTATCAGTCTTTTTTTTTTTTTCCTTCAAAGATGTGTTATTATAAAGCGCTTTCCATACTCAGGAGTTCTAATTAAGTGTATAGCTAACTACTCAGGAAATCTTGCGAAGTCCTGCAACTCATTGCAAAAATAAATGAAAATGCTTTCTGAACAGTGAATAAGATGCTGTTCTGATGCTCAGTGTCTTCCTAGATGATGTGGTGAACATGCCCATTTACACTTTCCCCAGGTAAGAGAAGTGTTACTCCCATAGAGTTTTAATAGCTTTTTTTCATTTGAGATTGAGTGACTACTGCTACCAGGAACAGAGGCAAGAAATAGTTTTCCAAGAATAGAAAAAGAAGCCAGTTTAGATGAATTCAATCTCTGTTACTGTTCGAACTGGATTCAGATTTTATTAGTGGGTGTGAAACTGTGAGGGAGGCATTAATGCTAATAATAAGCACGTGTCTAAGGGAATAGATTCTTCAAAAGTTAAACTTTGTGGTGGTTTTAGTAATGAGTTTGCAAGCAGTGCTTACTGTTTGCTGCACTGCTCTAACTTGCTGGATTTTGAAAAGTCAAGTAGAGCATTCCTGATACTTAAAGCCCTTTGCTAATTAAAAATATTCTGATTATTGGAGTGCTTGGGTATTTTAAGCTGGTTATCTTGAAGCACTATCCCTAATTTGGTTTCATTTTGTTTTCTATAGAGGTAAAAAGTAGACAGTTATTGGCATCTCACAGTACCTTCTTCTTGTCCTTTTCCCATTCTCCTTCCTTTAGGAGTAGTAAAGAAATGCATACTTTGGTTTTGTGAAGTAGAATTGGTATAATCTACACGGTAGTCCCTGGTTAAAAATAAGCAAATAAAGTGGATAGTAGTTTGGAAAGTGATGTTACGTTCTTTACATTATGGGTAATGCCTCTGTCATCTTTGGGCAGAATCCTCCTTCTAATGACATTATGGAACGTTCTGTAAATCAGAGTCCTGTAAAAAAAAATAATCTGTTTTTGGCTGACATAACATTTCTTCGCCCATTATTTTTCCTTTGAGGGTCCTCTCAGCGAAGTTCTGATGTCATTTTAGCTATTGCGGTCTTGTATCCATCTCCATCTAATTAAAACAACCCCTTAATAAACACTTACATTCCACGGATATAAAACTCGAGACTGCTAATTTTCTTTCATTAAAATGTTGACCAGCGAAACAGAAAGTTGTAGCAGCATAATGATTTCTGCTTGATAAAGATGCTACTATAGATAATGATGCTGCCAAATAAATGTCATTAGAGTAGGAGACATTTTTCGAAAACAAATGTCGGGCCTCATCTGATGTGCATATTGATCCAATAAATTATTTTTTCATGAGTCTGGAAGGTGCTTATTTTTGCAGTAGGCACGTTAAGGTGATGGTTACTTAGGAGAGTTAATTTCTCTTTCTGTCTTCCTGATTAAAAAGCGTGGACTGAAGTTGTGTGGTTGCTAGGCCCAGGAGTGCCCGTTCATATCTCTGTGTAGTGCAGCCTTGTTTGATAACACACGATAATACACGGTGTGAGAATTTGTATGCGTATGTGGGCTCACAGTCATGCTCAAAATGCAGTGTAAATGTACCAAAAGATTTACCTATCATAAAAATACGCATCTTCCATAAGAGATGACATCCCCCTGCTGGCAGCTGAGCCAGGAAGAAAACGGAAGGGTGGTGCACAACTGGCCGTTTTCATGAACGTCAGAGGCCTGATTAAAAGCTGGTAGCTTCTTGTGGTTTGTGAATCTTTGTGATGATATTTCACAATTAATATGCCTTATAAGGTAACTGTTTGAAATAATAATGGTACAGAACTGACAGTCTTGCTTGGGAAAAAAAAAAAAAAAGGATTAATTCTGGTAAATTCATTATCATAAATTTGAGTTAAGTGTGTGTGTGTGGGGGGGAGCTGTCTTCATAATGTGACTAAGCACTTTTAAGGCCCTGTCCATGTTAAGATAAGACATTTTTAGGGAAGGAATGTCTTCTTAGCAAAACAGCTTTATTTCCTATTAGTTCACTTAAGTGTTTTCAGAGAATATCCTTCATGCAGTTTCAAATGAACTTCAAAAAAAGAATGTTAAGAGTGTTCCAGGCCACTTTGTAAGAATAATGTATGTATGAATACTCTACAGGACCATAGTTTGCAGCATCATTGATCCTTATTTCAAAAGAATGATGATTGACAAGGTACAGTAGATGTTTGATTTCCATGAGCTTTTGATGGATGATATTGCTATATAAAATTAAGTTTTGAAGGATACCCCAAGCTCATTTTTGAAATCTCTTTGTCTCCTTTTAAACAAAAGTCACAAATAACTGCTTTATTCATGTTGGCTTATTCAAAAAATAAAAAGATAAAAGTAGTTTAGCATCCAGTTTAGCTATTTTGGTCTTTGATATGGTTTGGGGGGACGATGATGGGGGTGGTGTTTGGGGTTGGGTTTTTTTGTTTGTTTGGTGTTTTGCTTTGGGTGATGAGTTTTTATTGTTGTTGGGGTTTTTTGGCTTTTTGTTTGTTGTTTTTTTTTTTAATGGTGGCATTGTAGTCTTACAAAAAATGTATGTTTTTCCTTGGAGGCAAGAGTTAATGTAGGCAAACTAGTTTTCTGGAAGTGGCTATGCTTCTAACCCTTTTCAATTTGTGATGTAAACTGTAAGTAGATAATTGGATCTTTGGGAGGTATTTCATAAGTGTTAATATTTCATAAGGTGATATGTATTGGATACGTTTAGAAAATGTCAATCACCACACTATTTGTGTACACCTCTCAGTAGTATAAATTTGAGGTGTTAATGCTTCCTATTAAAAGAGAAAATCAAGATACAGCCTACATTGCCTACAGCTTGAAAGATCAGGACACGAATAGCATCTGGCCAGTGAACATAGCTGCAGGATGCCACAGCCTGTAGTCAGAAGGAAACCCAGTGAAGTCAAGTCTTGTAATTCATTCCGATTATAGCCAAGTTTGCTTTTGAATTCATTTCTGCCAGTAGCAAATCCCAGAGATACGTATCATCTGCCAAGAATTCCCCCCTCCTGGCTGCGGAAAATACGGTGCTTGGAACCTGTCAGTGGCTTTGTGTGGCTGGGTTAGAGAAGGGTAGACAGTTGGTCTTTGAAAAGACATTGAATGCAGGCGATTTGCAGTTGTATTGACTGCCCAGGGCTGGGTATTTCACATAGAACATGTATTGCCAGCTGTCCCAGAGCAGCAGCACAGCATTTTTACCTCCCATGCATACCTTCTTATAGATAGCATGCTATAGTTTTTACAGCAAAGTCCTAGGCTAAAACATCAGAAGTCACGTTTCAATGATTTTTGTGTGTATTAAAGAAGCAAACAAACCAACCCATCCCTGGCTTACCAATATCGTGCAGTCTTTTCACATCTTGTCATTTTTAAAAAATATATATAGATCTAGGCTGAACAAATTCATTTTCCTGCCAACATTTTGTTACCCCAAACAACAGACCTCAGACATTCCTATCAATCATGAATGCTGTGAAGTTCAGGGTCCTCTCGCCAAGGATGGAGTGATGCTTGATTTTTCATCTCCTGCTTTCATTCCCAAAGTAGAGAAGACAGATTTGGCTTTAGTGAGCAGAGCAAAATAATGTCAGTTGTAAAAGCAGTACGTGGAAGCTTTCAAAAGCAGTAAATCAATATCTTGGTATTTCCTAAGCTTTTGTTATGTTTGGGCAATGTTTTTTGTTATAATTTTGTCTGTATTTTATCAATATTCAAAATGCTTTACAAAACATTTCTAAATGTAAAGTTTTAGACGTTAATAGTGGATATGAGTTTGGACTGTTTTTCCTTAAATACCCTCTGTAGTAACAAAACTGGTAGTATATTTGGAAGTGATAACTACTTTGCTAAGTTGACTTTTAAATAGTATTGCTATTTTGTAATTTGTCATAGAAATGTTATCTCCCTGAATAGCACCTGAGTTATTTACTAAATGGCAGATATAATTTAGATTAAAAAACAACATATCTGGCAGTCCTGTAGTTAAAGAGGTTCTGAATAGTGAATGATAAGCAGAACTGAAATTCCTTGACATTATGATAAAAAATTACAAGATCGTTATCAGTGTTGCGCTCTTTCAGTAAACAGGACACATTTGAATTAGGTATCTGAACTTTATCCTATGTTCAGCTTAGATTAGCTAGTAAATTTTTTTGGTTGTTGTTATGCAGTGCCCTACCCTTCTTTTGGGAAAACTTGTAAACTTCCTTCTGTTGACGATTTACCACTTCTGTGTGGAGTTGGGTAGGTCTTATCTAGGTAAAAGCGGTACATCCTCAGCAGAAGATACTAGTGCTCTTGAGAGAGGAAAAGTTTTCCTTCTGCAGGGCCTACGAGATTTGGTCCCACAGAAGCTGGGAAGCCGCCTTGCAGCGTGTTGCCCAGCTGGTAAGAAGAAAAGAGGAGTAGGCCTCATTTAAAAAAAAAAAAAAAAGAAGGAAAAAAAAAAAGGTACAATGTGAATTTTCTTGCTTTGAGCTTTGCCTCAAAGCAAGCCAGACTAAGTTGTTTTCTTTTGTCTTGGCTGCTTGTTTCCTTTGCTCGTCAAGATTGCCTGGTAGAACACCCTTCATCAAGGCACTCCTTGCAACTCCTGGCCTGCCTAAGCTTAGGCTCTGTTTTCCAAAATCCCACTCCTTGCTTTTGCTTCACTTGCTTATGCCTTCAAAATCATCATTTGTTGTGTTCCCTTTCCTTACGTGATGGTCTAGTGCATAACCTCAGCATTTAGTTTGGCAGGGCTGCTATAATATTGACAATATTTGCTGACATTCTCCTGAGCAAGATACCAGAAATGTAAAATACAGGCTGCCCAGGGAAGTGGTGGAATCACCATCCCTGGAGGTATTTAAGAGACGGGTAGACGTGGTGCTTGGGGATGTGGTTTAGTGGTGGACTTGGCAGTGTTGGGTTGATGTTTGGACTCGATCTTAAAAGGTCCCTTCCAGCCTAGATGATTCTATGATTCTATTCTATAAAGTTATGCAGGCATGATCTTGAATACATGAATGTATGCAAGGTAGGTTGAGTGACTGTTGATTTAGTGTTAGGATGTGGATCTTTTGTGGTCAAGGTCTTGACTTTCTTTTTCTTGATCATTCACTTTTGGGACGAGAGTCATTGAAAAAAGAATATATTTGAACAGCCTTTGCTTTTGCATGTGATTAATGTGTGGTTGGAACAAATTGCAATGAAGTGCTTTAATATGTATCCATACCCAGTATTATTTTTAGAGCCTGTGTTAAAATGGCCTTAAACTTACTGATCTATAAAAGAAATTATGAACAAATAGTGAAAATGAAGAGAAAACAGTAGCAAAATTAACAGATCTTGAGTAAGGACTGTATAATATGCAATTCATTTGTGCTGGATATTGTTTTCAGAATCGCAACAGAAGTCTGAATGACATAGATGTCAGAATTACAACATACGTAGCCTCATGGTCAGCCCTGCCCCCCCAATACTGTTACCTCTTTTGAAAGAAGTAGTGTAGTATAAATCAACAATCGGGATGCATTGAGTGGTATTAACACTATGAGAAAAGTAAAGGACTTTTGACTATGGGACTGGCAAGTTTAGAAAGGCAGCTGGGATAGTGAATGTTTTCAGTGTGCCTTAAACCTGCAGAAAGGTTTCCCCTTAAACAGAGGAAAGTCCTGTTGGGGCCAAAAGATTGACTTCTGGACAAAAGTAGAACTGAGACTCCTCACTCCACTTCTGGAACTGTGGTACAAATGTCTGTAATCCTTGTATTATAAGGACATTTATACACATTTTTCTTTGTGAAAATGTGTTTTTAGAGATAATCTCATCCATCTGCTGTAAGACTCTCTTATGCCTGCTACCTTTGTGCGAAGATGATCAATAAATTTATTACTGAGTTTACTTTTATGAGCACTGCTGACAAAACTACTTGTGCGAATTTTCTTTTTTGGTAACTGCCATCATGTATTTTAGCTTTTCATTTAATCTTTATATATATATATGTATACGTATGTGTGTGTGAATTTAAGAATATATATCTAATGTGGATCTAAAGCATTCAGCATTTCCGGTATGGGAAAAGAATGATGCTTTTCCTAAAGGGAAAAAATACTTCTGTTCTATTAATTGACTGTCTTGAAAAGGGCTGGCAAAATTCAGTGTTCTTCTGCATGTGATTCAGCTCTGAATGCCTTCCTTTTTTTCCCATTAGGCTGAAGAGATGTACTATAATATATTTTCAAGCATAATTTTGTTGTGAAGTGCTAGCTGGTGAACTACTGCTAACACTCCTTCCTGTTTCTCTTCTGCATCTTCGTCTGCTTCACCCTCATAGAAGGCATCTCAGAAGGAAAACCATTCAAGAACGTTTGATATTTCTTAGGGGTGATATTGCATACTCCTTTTTCTGTCCGCATTCTCTATTATTTTTCTGACTGTCCAGACAGTTCTTTCATGCAATGTACATAATACGTGGCTTGCTTTTATGGATCGATTAATTTTTTTAAATCTTACTTGCTTATCTGTTCCATTACTGATGTCTCCAAAAGTTCTTGTGCTGTAGATGGTACTGTTTTATGGGTGGCAGAATGTGAAGTGGTGTGCTGGGCTGGTGAAGGGTATTTCTTCAGTCCATTGTCAGTGTTTTTTGTTTATCTTCCTATCTTTAGTAGTTGTCTCATACTTGATAGTTACTTTTGCATTGCCATTGCATTCCCTGTGGTGCGGAGAGAATGAGGTGCAGTTGATGTCACCGTCTGTACATGTTTCATAGCATATAGCAAGGTGAGCTGTCCTGTAGAATCCCGTGTCACTAAGCTGATGGCGTTTTAGACTATCTATGGGAGAAACACTAGACCTTGTGTCCTGGAAAAGGAAATAAATAAAACTCTAAAATCCCATTCAGTTTGGAAAGCAGAGTTCTTGAACCACTGACCTTTTCCCTTTTCTCTCCCTTTTATTCCAGAAAGTAACCAATGGGGGAGAGGAAGTTTTTTTTTGGGGGGGGGGGAAGCTGATAAAACCCAGTATCTTCCTTTCAAATCTGAAGTACCTGAAGCAGGCTTCCCTCACATGCACCCAGACTTAATGCCAGCATCATAAGAAACCCTCAGACCCTAAGTAGTCCCTCTAGATATACTGCATCCTTTTGTCTCCTTTGAGTTTTGGAAAGCAATACAATTTCTTCTTCTGTTTCCCTCTCTTTTGATACCTATTTATATATATTTGTTTTTCTTTTTCCTTGGCAATTCAATGGCTGTATAAGCATCAAATTAGAAAACTATATTCTCCTGTTGATGCTTTCTTAGTACTGTTCGGTGATGATATGGGTTACTACGGCATTCATTTTGCATTTAGTTCGAGATAGTTGTAGCTAGTCCTAAAAGACTGCATTCTAGATTCAGCTTGTTCAGAATATAAAGTACTTCCATTGGAGTACTGGAAAGACCAGATAATGGGAAGTGGCAGAGAGCCATCACCAGCAATCATTACATTTGTAACGTGATGAAAATCTTACGCATCTGCTACATAGATGCCAAGAAGAGCAGGAACAGCTGCCTTCTTCCCAAACCTCGTCTCAACTAAACCACATGAACAGGAATGAGAGAGATTCAGAAAGCGTCTGTTTTTAAAGCGTGGACTGTTTAATTTTCAATTTTAAGAAAAAATCACTAGGGGGGGCAATGGTTGAAGCACTTGTCTGCTACCTAAAGCTATTGATCCAACCCAGAAATTCTTGTGGGTTGAGGGTTCAGGATTTTGTTACTTTTTTTTTTTCTTCCCAAGGGACGCTCGGAAAAAGGAGGCAAGACTCAGGAGTGTCGTCTTCTTTTAGAGGCCTCTCAGAGCCGAAGGTTGGAGAGCTAAAGTCAGAAATAATTAGGCTGTCAGGATTAGTCTGCACTTGATGTGTGTGTTTATACATTCATTCATTCATACATACGTATATATATACATGAAAAACAAAACTAGGAAGAATAGTAGCCCCTATGAAAATCTGCAAGTCCACAATTTGGGTTTCTTGTACTGGTAAGGCCATAGCTCGGAGAAGGAACAGGGTCATTTTGTCACAGAATCATAGAGTGATTTGGGTTGGAAGAGACTTTTAAGTATCATCTAGTTCCACCCCCCTGCCCTGGGCAGGGACACCTCCCACTAGACCAGGCTGCTCAAAGCCCCATCCAGCCTGGCCTTGAACACTTCCAGGGATGGGGCATCCACAGCTTCCCTGGGCAACCTGTTCCAGTGCCTCACCACCCTCCCAGTAAAGAATTTCTTCCTTCTGTTCAATCTAAATCTACTCTAATTTTAAAACTGTCCTCCCTTGTCCTGTCACTACAGGCCCTGGCAAAAAGTCTCCCTCTTTCTTATATGCCCCATTTATATACTGAAATGTCTCAATATGGTTTTCCCGGAGCCTTCTCTTCTCTAGGCTGAGCCACACCAACTCTGTCAGCCTTTCTTCGTAGGGGAGGTGTTCATTATAGCAATGTTGGACAAATTTTGCGTGTGCAATGCTTTTTTCCCCTCAAATAGTGGATGAAATAGCCTGACCAACTGTACCAAATTTAATTTCCTCTTTAAAATAACTACAGCTGCAAAATCTACAATCCCACATAACTTACATATACATTTATTTAAATTGTTTTATTTATTTTTAAATATAATGCTTTTGCCAAATGATGAACTGGAGTAATATCAGTGGGAGATCTCTTTTTAAAAAACAATTAATTTGAATTAAGTACATATTTGTAAAGAACTGCAGAGCTAATTTAACTTTTTACTTTATATTTTTAACAGAAAAGCCTTGAAGGATAAATAGTATTCTGTAAATATATATATTTTTTTTAAATATACAAACCAATGACTTGCTTCTAATTTATTGATGGTATTAAGCATAGTAACTATGGCTGTGATCAGAATGAAACCTGATGATGTGAATTATTTTTGCTGGTGGAAAAGTGAAACAGGGTCAAAACATTATGCTCTTAAGTCGTAATAAAATCTCTTCCTCTTAGCAAGCCATCCTGGTGGTATTGCCGAATGTGACCATGGAGTTTGGTAGTTGAAGAAGTGAATGTTAGCAGACAAAGTAATGTTAGAAAATAATAGAAAGCCAAGCAAAGCCGGAACATTAAGTGAATCCCATTGCACATTGTGGTTGGTGGCCATGCTGGGCTTCACGCTAGGCTTCAGCTGTAACAGTGTTTATGTAGCGGAGAGCTTTCCCTCTGGTCAAAACAGAAGAAAAAAGCATGTTTGAGATTTTCTTTTTCTCCCCAAGCAGTTGTTAGCAGTAGGTATCCCAACTTTAAAATTTTTTTTTTTTCCTCAAAGTTGCTTGAACTCTGTAGAAGTAATTGCAAAGAGGGATGTCTGTTTCTTGTCTAACTGGCTTGACTGGTTGAAATACTGAAGGTACACTGTATAACTGAAGTAGAATTGGGGGGGGAGGGGAATGACTGCCAATTCTAATCAGACTGGCATCATAAAGTGCTGTGAAAAAATTTCCCTCCTTTTCCACTTTGTTTTTTAAACAGTGATGCTTTTATGAATTGATGTTGCATGTGTGATTCTTTTATCTTATTAGTACTGCATATGCATACTGCAAATGTCAGCTTAGGTGGCAAAGCCAGGGGAAGAGTATGTTTTGGTTCATTGCTTTATGCCACTGTGTTCTGTCTAAAGGGAGACAAAAGAAACTGCATCTGCCTAGTTTGTTTACGCTTTTATGTTCTGTAAATATATGCTAGGTGAAAAGCCAAAGTCATGGATCTCATTCAAAAGAATTTTCTTTGAGAGGCAGTTTCCTAAAATGCCTCCATTTATTTAGCATTGAAGTACATTTCAGTTTTCACTTGAGATGTATTCTGTTTGGGTACTGGATTTTCAGTGGCTTCATTTGAACTTAGGGCAGGAGAATTCAAGAATATTTTTCTTTATTTGTGCTTCATAGTGTAGATTTCAGCCTTCTTCTAAAATATAATTTCTACAACTGCAATTCCATCTACCTCGAGCTGTTGCAGAAAAACCGTGGAAAAATTTATTCTGCAAGCGAATGGTAAAAATCAGTGCATAGCGTAAGTGCTGATTCATGTCAGCTTAAGAAAATTATTACTTTATCTGCCCGAAGTATCATAACCTTGTGTTGCTTGGGGGTGATCTTCACTGTGGCCTTGTAGACGTAAGAGCTTAACCAGCGCTCAAGTAATTCTCTTGACGTCAACATACTTCATCTTGTCAGACGCCTGCCTCACTGTGCTTTGAGTTACAGCATCGGAAAGCCTTTTTTGTAAACACGCATTAAATCAGCGGTCTCAGCCACCCTCAGAAATGAAGGTCGATAGGTACCTGTTCTGTTGTGAAGGAGAACGTGTGCCCACGGCGCATCGTCTCGGCTCTGCACCACCAGCCGGCTGGGTGCCCGCTGGCGCGGTGGCTGGTCTGTCGCAACAGGTACGGGACTTGGGGCAGGAGAGGAGCAGGGGAATTAAAAAAGAGAGAAGGAAATACTGTCGGATCATGAGCATGTGAAGTCAGCAGAAATGCAGAAAGAAAACAGAAGAGAAGATTGTGTATCCTTCAGCAGAGGTTAGGGATTTATTATTTGAATTTGGGCAAAAATTAAATTGCAAGTGTGTGTGTACTTCAGACATGCGGTTCAAGTTACTTGGGTGGGGTCTTGAGTTCAGCATTGGTAAGAAAGCGGTTCTGCATGTAGCGTTATCATGTGCTAACATTTTTATCTTTTACCTGTGATTTCATAAGATTTTTATCCCCTAGCAGAACTGGTATAGGCTGTTATGGACTGAGTACAGGATTTCTAATCTCATGGAATAAATTCACAGACAGTTTTGCAAAAGCTGAAATACAAATTTATTCAAACTAGCTTAGTGAAGCAAATTTTGGGGTTTCTGCTGGAAGCAGAACATCTTGTACATCGGAGAACCAAATTATGTATCTGATTATTTGAGAATTTGCATAGAAATAAGAAATTATGCAGAAATCAAAACATAATGTTCGTTGGAGTTTGGGCAAGGGCAGTAAAGAGACTTGGAGCTGCACAGAGCAGAAAATGAAAGCAAAATCTGTGATTTATGCTACTTCTATTGAGATTATGCCCAAAGAAAGATTCCCCCCCTCCTTTGTGTATGCCTCTGAAAAGGAGCATTGCTATCCATTGTTTGTGAGATATTGCCCTTTAAATATAGTGATAGTACTGGCTATATTGAGAGCCACATAATTGATCGATACTGAATTTTCAATGCATTTTTATCTTCCTTAAATGTTTGTTTATGCTTGCACCTATTAGCAATGCTCAAGTGGATTTTAAGATAAGTAGGACTCCATCTCTATTTTTTCTTGAAACACAGCTCATGGATGAAGTTTATACTTGGGGAAGAAAGCAAGCTGTTAGCCTATAAAGGTATCTATAGTTATATGAAACATGGATAGCATATATTCTCTTGTTCACTTATAGACAAAGGACAAGGATAAGAGAGTAGAGCCAGACAACTTTTAAAGCCAGCCACAGGCAGAGCACCATCATAGCATTACATTTAACATCAGTGAAATGTTTTAGAAAATATTATTGAAGTCAAATGAAAGAAATGATTTTTTAATTTACTTTGTGCCATTCCTAACCAAGTGAACAGTATGATACTTGCCTTTGAGTTTCATAGGAGAAAAATGAGACAGGCTCTCTGAATTAATTTTAATCACGCTGAAACTTACTTCTTGGGATGAGTACAAAATGTGTGAATCTTTTTTTAGACATCATCTTTATGTCTTACTGTCACTGTATGTGACTTCGCTTATGGATGTTAGATGATCTTACATATGTTAGATGAGCTTATGCATAAAGAAAAGCGATGTAGAAGAAGGTACAAAGGTGAAAGGAGAGGCATTAATTTCTGACAGAAATTGAGGAGAATTCTGTGGGAAGGCATAAAGGAAGGGCAAATATACACGGGCCTTTGAATAAAGTAAACAAAATGCATGAATGTGAGAGAGGCATGATGAAGTAACTTAAGCCATTTAGAAAGGGGATGCATATCCTCCGTACTTCAGAAGTATTCTGAAAGAAACGTAGGAGGATGAGAAAGGTAAACATCAGATCTGGAAAAAGGAAGATCTGATACACAGGTCTGTGTTTAAGCTGTCTTTGTTGAAATTAAAAGCAAATGACAGATTTTAGCGATGACGTGAAGTAGATCTAAAAGGCAGCCCCAGCTCCCTACACTTGCAGGGACTTGGGACAGTGTAGTGGAACTTGCTGTGGGGAAGGTCTAAATAGGCTCAGACATCCCCATGGGTGAAAAACTTAAAAAGACGCCTTAGCTTGAAAGCCTTTGAGGATCTTCCTTGTTCTTTGGTTTGAGGTTGAGATGGCTGTGAAGCATCTGACAAATGACTAATTAAAAGAGACCAGATTCATTCTTTGTGTTAAGGACAACTGTGTACTTTAAATGTTTGTGTAATCTTAGCTGAGGAGGAAAGTTTATCAGATTTGAGGGCAGGGCACAGTGCATGAGCTGACAGCCAAGGCAAGGGAGATGATAAAAGGGCATCATGCAACTAATTAGGGACTATTAGCCTACAAGGTGATAATGGACTTCTTCATAAAGCAAATTACCTGTTGATACTGGTGCAGCTGAATCATGAGAAAGTAAGAATATGGCTGCAGTTCACAAACACGGGTTTGTAACAGGCAGAACATAAGATCACCATGAAATAAGGAATTGCCAGTTAAAGATCAAAAGCAGAAAGGAATGCATTTATCTGAAGAAAAGGAGGAAGGAGAAACAAAACAAAAGCCAAACAAGCTCTATAAATACCAACTATGAAGTAATAATAAAGAAGCCTTTCTAAAAAGAAGAAATTATTCTTGTAAAGTATAAAATAAAGAATCAGTGAATCCCATTTCATTCCAGCTATAGGACAGAGGTATAATTTTGTGGTAATTAAAAAAAAAAAAAAGAAAGCAGGAAGTATTTCTCTCCCAGCCAAGCTTCTTTACTAGTAAAATATGTACAAGGTACCTTGGAAAATGGAATTTTGCGCAAATTATATGACTCATCTATATCCCCAGGGTGTGAAAGAGGGTGGAGAAAGAAAATGACTTCTCTATATCAGTCTTAGTGGTGGAGAAAAGGGAAATACTAGAATTGCACAAAACAAGCCAGAAAAGTGATTTCCTATAGCTAGCTGAAATAGTGTTATTATATACTGTATTTCGTCAGATCTGCCTCGCAACTGTGTGAAAGTACTAAATGTTTCAGAAATGTTTAATTGAAGCACCAGGCTTTGCAGTTGTTAATTATTTTCATTGAGAAGATACTTGGAGATTAAATATTCCTTGAAGAGGAATGCACAAAAACTAGCATGTTTTAGTAAAGGTGAGTGAGGTTCTCACTGCATAGTGAATGGTAGTGGTGGATGTCTGCTCAACATACCACAGCTCAGCATTTCCCTAAGAAAATACTCAACATAATGAACATTTTGAAATCAAAGTAAATCCCAAAGCTTCTGTGGAAGCAGCTCTTGTTCACTGGTAAAGAGACACAGACAAATCTCTGTTCTTCAGTGGTTTTCTCCAACTTGAATGTGTGTGGATGCTTTGCAGTGAAAGGATATAAGCCAATGTGCCAAGATCATCATCTATGGCTTCCTGTTCCTTCTTTGGTTTGTCTTTCAGTTTCTTGGTTAAGAATCTAGAAATTGTTTTCAGATGCTGATCTCCCCAACAGCATCCTGCATCAGCTCTGTCCTCAGTAAGGAAGGCACTTTTCTGGGCCTCTCCGTGTCAGCTCTGGTGGAAATCTACTATTGTTTATTGGTCTAATCAGTTCCGCTCTCTGCCTGGTCTCATTAGCCACTTTCAAAGTGACTGGCTGATGTCAGTAGTAATTTCATTATTTCTGTCTGTCTTGTGACAATCTGTTGACCGCACTAAGTGCAAGTCACCTCATGGCAGTAATAAGTACTGCGTTACATCAGTAAACGGTTTATTTGGTGTATGGTTTCCAAGCAGACTTGACAGACTTCCCAGGTGGACCTCTTTACAGTTGTACAATCTCTGGACTGATTGATTTTTACCAAAAATGGACTTTGTAAGCACTTCCTTCAGGTTATTGAAGTACAGTTTCAGTATACAGAAGGATATGGATTTCTGTCCAATAATGTTTTTATCTTAATATCTGATGAAGACATTAGTTTATAGCTGTTGACATCTTAGACTTCATTAGTTATTCTCCTGATCTTTTCTAATTACATATTAGTTAGTTCTTTTCATGTGGGTTATGCATTGTTTTTCTTGATCTCTAATAACACTGATGTCCTGACATGTTTCCCTCAGATCTAGTTGCTGTTATTCATGTTGCTTTATTCTCATGGCTGTGAACACCAATGTTTTCTGGATCATTATGTGCTATTAAATATAGTGCACACTGTAAAATCAGTGCAGAAAAACGAGGTTTGAAATTCAGTCAATATTTGTATAAACACTAACTCTGCACGTAACAGACCCTTTCTTTATCTGGACTGGAAAAATTGCTGCTACATACATGTATACGTTTACATTTTAAAAAAATGTATATGAAAGTTTTCTAAACTTGTGCTTTGTCACTTCACAGAAACAGAGAATTCATTATTTAAAATAAAAATGTATAGTAAGTTTTACAGCAAACTGATATCTGGGGAAGAACATTTCTTTAGAAGACTTTTGCACAATTTGCAGTACTTTGTGGTATTTATATTTTTCTAAGGTAACTGCTTCTTGTTGGTTTTGGAGGTCAGTATTAGAGAAGACATTCCAAAATCACTCATCTTTTTTTCCATTATACCGATTTTTATGTGTGCTTTGCTGAAATTCTCTTTTCTATTCAATGTAGTCTGCCCAACCAGCTGATCTCGAGGCTTGTAGTTGTAAAGGATAAGGAAGCACTGTCAATGCCAATAAGCAAATAATAAGCATGGTAAAATGACTGGGCTTTGTTTTCTCTTTTTCTTAACAAAGTCACCAAAAAAAAGGAAAAGTGTTTTGAAGCAGCACGTTGTGGTGTTGCATTGCAAATTGTATTCCATTAGGAAAAATAATAAGACTGCATGTCTGTAAGTGCATTACAAAATATTTATATAGGTTCTTGTAAAGCTTAACTTTATAATAAGTCTTCATTGCATGTACTCATCTTTGTTACACATCATGTTTGGTATGCGTCTCTTGATGTATCTGTTTTCATACTTCAAACTGTTCCTGAGTGAGAAATTTAGTTCCAGAAGAGAGAGTTCATACAGTAGCAATTCCATAGCTGTGTAAATCATTGCAGTATCACCTCTATTCGATAAACGATTTTTTTTTTCTTATACCAAGATGTCTGACATGTGAGCAGGAAGAGAATTTCATAAGAACTTGAATAATTTAAAGCTCTGATAGTGGAGTGGTCTTTTCTTTTCAGTCCAGCAGTTTGGATCTAGCTGACCGTCGTTTATCGGTTGGCAGATGTTGATGAATGTGTGTGTAGGACAATACAGAGCAGGCAGCAGATTGTGCACCACTGTTGATCCTGGTGCACCTCTCTTACAATCTTGTTCAAGAGGTCACAGGTTCACTGACTGTAGACAGAAACATTTTCTTGCTCAGTGAAGATGGCTCCTTCCTTCTTACTGGGTATGGGCTATCTCAGAAAGGCAGAAGCTTTGTAATGCAGCTGGAGTTTTAAAGAGAAATGATGAGGAGTCTGGCTTTCTGTTGTGTAAGTTATGTGTGCTCAATTACCTTTGTACTTAGAGAATTATTATTTTTAGTATAAAAATTTTTCATATAAATAAGCAAAACCTCAGTTCTGAGGAAACCTTTGGCATTACAACTACCAATTTAAATCTATATTGTCAATGGCATGGTATAATCAGTTTGCTATTTGTACTCTGTGTATATATAACTTCACTTACCCTGAATGTGCAAAGTAAAAATAGAATTTTAAGTATTATGAATATTATTTACATTGCTTTTTGCTGCAGATTTCTTTTTTTGGGCCTTAGTTTCAAGGTATCCAGTCCTAATTTCAAAAATTATCCTAATTTTTTAAAAAAATTGTATACGTAATCCTGCAATATGTGTCTCAAAAGCAGTCGCACCTGAACACAAAAATAAAATATTGAACAAAAAGATATGTCAAGGATTTGTTGTACAGAAACAGCTCAGTTCACATCCGCCAGCTCCAATAGAGCTTAATAATGTGCGATTGTTCCAGTTGGCATCCTTGTCTAATGTGACAGACCAATGGCATTTTGCCTCGAAACTCCTGAACACCAGCCCTTGCGAAGAAGACAACTTTGATTCACTCTGCATGTGCTCTGGCCACACTCCATTGCTTCCTGCCAGTAATTCTGAGTATTTTGCTGGACACTTCTGAAATTCTTGGGGCATGGGGTGTTTGGGAATCTTTTTTGCTTCCTTGTGTGTTTGCAGTGCCTAGCATTTTTAGTAGGTCATGGATCTGCTCCTGTATGCTGGCAATATTGCATGCCTATATTGGAAAGGGGGAAAAAAAATTTTTTTTTAAACAAAATGACAGAGTGAAAGTCTTAAGGAGTGTTTCTTAAGTTATAGGAGTTTCATAAAGTAACTTAGGAAGTGAAGCACAATTTTGAAACAGTATTTTTCCAAGTGTTCTTGAATTTACAAATGTTCTTGTTTTGTTTAAGCAGCGTGGTTTGTATAAAAAGTAGTTCTAAAGTAGTCATCTAGCAAACTGTACAACTATGTAGGGTGTTTCCAAAATTATATTCGAATTCCCTGTCAGACTCTTTAAAAGAGGGGTAGAAGTCTGAAGTTACTTTCATAGAAATTGTTTTGTCTCCTTGCTCAAAATAGGTCAGTTTATCTATGGCATAGTCCTGTAGTTAAGTCAACATGCTTGCCAGTATCAAGGTTGTTTTTTCTATTTTTTCATATTTATGTTGCCTAATTTTACTTCTGTTCATGAGCTCATATGGTGTTTGTCCATTTGGTTAACAAGATTTTGCTTTGAGCCTTTGCAGCTTTCCGTAGCTCATTGATTAAATCTCATGTAACTTGCAGTCACTGAGGGGTTGCAGTGCTTCTGGGGTTATGCGCTAAGTCTGTTCCATGTCTCCATAGCATGGA
Organism: Larus michahellis; assembly: GCF_964199755.1. Lineage (NCBI taxonomy): Eukaryota > Metazoa > Chordata > Aves > Charadriiformes > Laridae > Larus > Larus michahellis. The sequence goes on from NC_133897.1 coordinate 90,525,793, forward strand.
GTAAAAATAAATGTCTTGTTTCCATAGCAAGCTCTGGTATACTAAATTTTCTCTGATTTAGGTGTGCACTGTGAAAACAATGGTTTTCCTTGGAAAAATATGTAAATTGTTGCTGTATTAAGCTCTTTTTGTGGCATTTTTCTCTTGTTTTGCTCTGTTCTATGAATGGAGGGAATCCAGTTACCCCGACATAGATGCCTAATGCCATTTGAGTTGCCCCTGGTATCTGCTGTTCCGGCATAGCAGGTAGGATACAGGACCTTCAGGAGACAACTCCTGGAGTGCCACCTGGAGTGCAGGCAGGGTTACCCAAAGGCCTCTCAAACGGCAGCAGACACCCATGGTTAGCTTTAGTGTAGTTATTTTTAATTTGAATATTGTGAGAAGTCAACATAAAGAAATTTGTAATGGCCGTATTGGATCAGACTGAGGGTCCGTTTAGCCCACTATCCTGGCCTTAACAGTGGCCAAAGACAGATGATCAGAAAGGAAGATCTGAACAAGGCAACTGCACATTATGTATCTTTTTAGCACAGTATCAGCCTCAGGGACTTTTCAGAAGCTGTGGCTCTGTGTGTTTATTTAGTAATTTCAGTGCATTTTTCTCGTATGAAAACATGTACATGTTTAGCAAGTGCAGGATCATTTTCACAAGGACTTCAACAGCTCAGTGATGTACAAAGAGCCCCTTCCTTTTGTCTGCGTGGATCTTACCGCTCGCTCACTTCATCTGCTGTTCTCGTTTGTTCTAATCCCCTGTTCACCCTGCCTGTGCCACCCAGGGTTTTAGAGACCTTTCTCATTCTCCCCCTCAGCCCTGTCTTTTCTGCATCAAAGAGTTCTGGCACGCTTCGTTGTTCCCTACGTGGGGGCCATTCTGTGCCTCTGGTTGTCTCCGTTGCCCTTCTCTGCCTTTCCAATTCTGCTGTATCCTTTTAAGGAAGGGGAACCAGAGCTGCTCGCAGGATTCAAGGTGCAGGTGAACAATTGTTTATCACCCAGCCGTTCAGTCTTGTAAGGCCCTCTGCAGTTCTCCCTAATTAGCCATTTTCTGTAATGCTTTCAATTTAGTATCATTAGGAACTTTCATTGTCTCCTGTCATCCAGAAAAGGGAATGAGCGGTATGAGTATGTTCCACACCCCAGCTTGCAACCCAGCTGTCTTTGGGAATCTGTCAGTGGTCTCTATAGGAAGAGCTTAGCCTCTCTTTACTTGTGTTTGTTCTCTCTTTATGTAATTAGTCACTCATGAAGGGACCTTTAATCCTATGTACTATTTCTCAAGTTTACTCAAAACCTTTCAATGAAGGACTTCAGAGGGCTTTGGCACAGGCTGCCACGGCACCCTTGTCTCCGGGTTGGGGCATTACATCCCAGTGGTCTACTAAATGGTTGAAAACTGGCTGGGTCATCAGACCAGAGGCGTGTCCTGTACCCTTGTCTTGTTTAATTCTTCATCAGTGACATGGAAGAGGAGATGCAAGGGACTCTCATCAAGTCTGTGAATGACAACAAATTGTGAGGTGTGCTCAGAGCACTCAGAGGCCTGGCTGCCATTCAGAAGAGCCTACACAGGCTCGAGGAGAGGGCTGACAGCAGCCTTGTGAAACTCTTAAGGGCAAATAACTTGAGGCCTTGAGCCTGGGATGGACAGACTCCCGTCATCGGTACATCCTGGGCACTTGCTGGCTGGGGAGCACCTCTGCTGAAACATACCTGAAGGTCATGGTAGACAGCAACCTGCGTGTGAGCTGGTAGGATGCCTTGGCAGCCAACAGCATCCTGGGCTGCACTGATAGGGGCTACATTGATAGGAGCGCAGCAGATCGAGGGGAAAAGTTTATTCACTTTTACTCAGCGGCCATTAGACTATACCTAGACTACCATTCAGAGGTTTGGGGGGCACCCCAATACAGGAAAGACATCGATAAACTGGGGCAAATTCAGCAGAGGGTCCCCAGGCTGGTCAGTGGCAGGAGCACTTGTTCTGTGAGGAGAGGCTGAGAAATGGGGCTTGTTCAGCCTGGAAAAGAGATGGCTTAGGGAGACCTAGCAGCCACCTGCTTGTATCTGTGAAGAAGTTATCAAGAAGACCGAGGCAGGCTGTTTAGATGAGGTGTATGGCTGGAGGTTGACTCATTAACCGAGAGGAGATATTTTGACTTGACTTAAAGGGAAAAGAAAGTTCACTAAGCAGTGGAAGAGATTGCCTAGAGATGCCGTAGGATCTACATTCTTGGATGTTTCAAGAGCCAACTGGACAAAGCCCTGAACAACCTGGTCTGAAGGTTGATCATCTGGCTGAAGAAGATCATCCTGATCATCTTTGATCAGGATTTTGGATAAGAAAACCTGCTGAGGTCCCTTCTGATGTAAATAATTAAGTCTGTATGATCATTGTTCATTTTATACTTGTATATTTGTTAATATCCACCTTCTTACTTGCAAGTTTATTAATATCTAACTTCTTACCTAAAAACAAAATAATGTTTTTAAAAAAGTAATCATAGAGAATAGGTTTTTTCACATTGTCATTCAGCACTCACTTGATTGAGTTCTTATATTTTAATATACAGAGATAAGTAAAGAACAGGTAAAAATAATGTCATTTTTGTAAGGGATTCTACTTAGGAATAAATCCTCCTCTGCACTGGAGGAGTATTATATCATCTCCTTTTCAAAGGGAAAAAACCAGTCAACTCTATCATAAATGCTGCATACTTTGCATAATTATTTTTGTACTGAATTTGCATGCACATACATGCGTGCTGAAAACTAATGTATGAAAAAATCTCCCATGATACTTAATTCTGTGTATGAAACAGAAAAGGTATAGGAAAAGCTTGGATGTTTTCATGTCAGGGAAAGTTTCTAGTAGTGGATATTTATACTCATGTTTCCAGAAGAAGTTTTGAATAACGTTTTGATTATATAGCATTTCCCTGATGAGCTTGTTTGTTGGTATATTTGTTCTGCATCTCAGATGTAATTCATCTTGCCTAATTTTAGCTACCTGAAAAGGTAGTCATTGAGTTTAAAATAGTTGCCTAGGCACCCGCTACAGGTAATAGAGATGATTCCTCCTCTCCCCAAACATGAGTCATCCTGTCTGCCTTAGAGGCTTGTCTTGTGATAGAATTAATCCCTCTGCAGAAGCACCTGTTTCACCCTACTGACTAGGAGAAGACTATAGGCACCTAGCTCTAACAGGACAACTAGTTTTATATGGTTACTTTGCAAATGTCTACAGCCAGACTCATTCTGTGTTGTGTTTCCCTTCCCAAACATCGCTGAACACCTTGGAGGAACAGAAGTGAGCCCAACTAGAAAAAAGTATTGTTGGGAGACTCTGTGGAAACTGTAGAAGTGATGCATGTGCGATAAGTCTCTGAACGTGTTCTAGAATTTCCTTTCCTTTTGCTTCTTTTTCGTGAATGGTATCTAGACCCAACAGATCGACGTTGGATACATGCCTCTTTTCTTCTTGGCAATATGTGAGTGCTCTTCAGGACAGGTCATGAGTTTGTATCCACTTCAGATTAAATCAGATGAAATCTGAAGCATTACTTCATTCTTTTCTTTCAGAAAGTAATTGAAAGCAAGTTCTTTCTTCCAGCAGCAGAATTGGGCATACTTCATAGAAAACTCATGTAATTCGTAAGAACCTCTAAAGACCCAACTTGAACTCATGGGCTAAAAGTGATAGTAATAATGCCTAGCGTTCAAAGACTACCTGTAGCGGAACAATGAAAGCAATACCGGATCGGCTCAATGTATAGAATGTATCTGATGATTTAAGGTATAGGACAGGAAACAACCATTTGTGGTGTTAAGATTAATCTTTGGTGCGACACAGTGTAATGAATGTGAAGTCAAAAGGATTAACTGTGCTTTTGGGGCTGTATATTCAAACATCTCTAGCAAATTCTAACACCATTAATAAAGGAAATGGATAATTGTGAATACAGCAAATTGATAGCTATTTCTAGCCTTGTACAGTCTTTGTGTCTAGTATTTTCATTTGGTAAATCTTGCAGATGTTTGCAGATCATAAAACAACTAATGATTTGCTGCCTATTTTAAATGATTTTAAATGCTTCTTTAATGATTTTAAAGAGTTGAGGGGTTTGAGGTTTTTTGTGTTGTTTGGTTTTTGGGTTTGGTTTTGTTTTTTTTTTTTTGAAAGTGAAGGGTGAGGGGAGAAACAGTGTTCATTAATAAGTGGCCATAAAGAGATCATGAAGTTTGAACTGCGTCAGCTTTAAGTCACTGTAACAGTATTATAAGGGGGTTTCAGAACCATGAATATCCGCTGCTTCTCCTAGCTGGCTTTACTGCAGGCTAGTAAACTTCCAGTTGAATTTCTTTTTCCTATGCGTGTTTGGGCTAACAAGCCTCAAGTCTCTTATCAAGTAACAGTATCAAATAACTTACGAATAATGCTTTTGAATAATTTATTTTGTAGTCAGAAAATAATTGCATAAGTTAAATTCTGTGCTTGTTTGATTGAGCATATTGAATTCAGTAGATTTTTTTTTATTTTACGCTTTTATGGTATTTTTGGCTTGCCTTTTCTTGATTTGTGCAGTCTTTAGGCCAGTGGATTCTCAGTTTCAATTGAAGGCTCTAGATGCTCCTGTAATGCAAATAATAATTTTGCTGCTATGTGCTGTAGAACATAAACTTGCAGATCTTCAACTTTTTGAGAGACTTTTTTTATAAAAGATACTTTTCAGAGATACAGTTCTTGGAAATGTCTGAATTGTCTAAGACTGGTGTGTGTGCTAATTATGAGCCAGCTGCTTGGATGGAGTATTTCAGCCCAAACAATGACCTTGTGAAAAGTGTAAGTGGCTCAAAATAGGATCTTAAAATGAGAAGTGCTAAGCACTGCTAGCTCTGCTTGTTAACTAAAACAGAAAGCTAGAGAGAAAATTGTGAAATTTCCTCACCGGCTTTACATCGTGAAATAAGTTAATTCCTCTGGAGCTCTTTTCGAAAACAGCTTTCAGCAAACCGGACCCCCTGCTGTTGCTGACTGCTTTCCTAGAAGCTGTGATGTCTCAGGTCTGTGCTGCGCACCTTTCCCCCCTCTGCGCCGTCTCGGGTTCGGGAGGCAGCGCCTCTCACCTTGGTGGAGGGTGGGAGAGGGAAGAGGAGGCACAGGGAGGAGTGGGCACCTTCCTTCTTGGCTTCTGGCCCACATCCTTGGCCGCCTCCTCCCCAGAACCAGCCATTGGGTGTTGTCTCTGGCAGTACATCCCTGAACGCGACGTTTGCTTAACTTGTGCAAACTTTTTTAAGATAGAGAAGCTGGATTTTCTGTTATGACGTGTAATTGGACAGGATGAGCTTATAAATAAAGATTATAAATGCAATGTAGATTCTGTAGATATAAGTGGATTAGAACATCCTGTAAATGCATTCATATAGTGTTGTATGTAGTTGATTAAAACGAGGTAATGTAGACCACTGAAACAGACATTGGAAAACTTCTATAACTTTAAGCAATTATGTGCACGTCTTTGCATCTGCAGTGAAATGTATCTCCTTTGTGGGGATGTTGCTGCTGTTCCAGCCACTTGACAATGCAAAGGAATTCAGTGGCATTTTAAACCAACTTTGCAATGAAAGTGGGGGACAGCAGTTGTTATACTGCTTCAGTTTACCCTGTATTATATTCAACAATAGGCAGTGAGGCAATTTTTTGGACTTAAACACTATTAATTCTGTTGAAGAGATGGACAATACCTCTTGTTTGAAAATAATAATCTGAAAAGAAGAAATGCTTGTAAGAAGTCTATCTGCATGAAGCCTGTGACAGAATGTTACTGAAGTAGTCGGTCCATGAAAGAGTGGGTAAAAAAAAAAGGGGGGGAAGCAGTGTATCTTCGTAGGCATACAATAAATGGAAGAAGTAGATGCTGGAGGATGTGTACTGAATTGAATATATTGATTTCTGTTTGTGATAATAACTTTGATTTAGGAAAATAGAGTTACACAGTGTAATATAAAATTCTAGAACGGGCAAGTCACAGGCAATTTTCAGTTCTATTCAAACTAGCATGTTTAAACCCAAGTTACTGAGGGGAGTGCTGACTTGCTGCTTATGCCTTGTTGCCACTACAACTTCATTATTGTTTGTGTTACCTTAGCAAATCCTTTAATAATAATGGACCTGTTATTTAGGAACCAGATTCTGCACTTGCCCATGTTCTTGGTAAGTCCTCTGAAAGTAAACAGGCCCCTAAGAGAAGACAGTGATATTAGAGTATTGTAAAAGCAAGCCCCAGTTTTAGGCTTTTTGACAAAATTATTGTAAATTCACTTGCCTGGAATACTTGTAGATGTAATAAAAAAGTAAACATCATTAGATTGAAAGCCAATGTAATGTTGCTGTGTTGGTTGAGCTATTTATCCTTGAAAAAAGGGTCTAGTATCTCCTTTCAAGGAAAGTTTGAGGCTTTTAGGCAACATATCCCTGATATTAAAGTAAGAAATTTGATTGAGCTTCAGATAGTGCTGTGGGACTGTTCCTTTGGGTGAGTTATTGTAGCACTAAGCTGTTTTAAGAATCACTTGACTAGTCTGTTGATGCAAGGGGAGGTTACTTTTCACTTGTGGTCTTGTAGGCAAAGTGGCCTACATGCCAAGCAAGCGTGCCACAAGCAAGACATGATGTACGTTCTTCACAAATACAGGTCAAACCATCAGTCTGAGTCTCCCTCACATTTAAGTCTATACAGCTTGTGTTTGGAGAAATGCTGTATGTTCTCTTCTTAAGCAACAGCAGAATCCTTATGTGAGAATGCTCCCCATCTTTTATTGCTTAGCAGCAAAAATATTTAAGTGAACATTTTCTGCACTTTCTACCTTGCAAGTTGTGACTAGCACTTGCTTATAGTCACGAACTTCTCTCTGCTATTTCCATCTGGCGATCTAAGCGTCCCTGTCGATATTTGAGGCGCTATATGCTGTGTTGCACTCTTTGGTCTTACAGTCTTTCTAAGCATTAGCACATTCATTAGATTTTATTTTGTACATTCCAGAACAATTAGTTTCCTAAAACAAAGTTTCGGAGTCCCTTATCTGGAAGGATCAAAGGATGAGAAGTTCCAAGCTGGTGGTGAAGGTGGGCAGGGATTCTTAAATGACCCTTAAAACAGTTGGCTCTGAGGGAATTAATGCAAAGATTTAGGTTTGCCTGTATTTCCACACCCCCCCCCAGCAATTTTTGCTATCATTTAACAGATTATCCAACTTGATGTATCGAAAACGTGACGAAGAAAGACTTAATATAGCCAATCTATTACAGTCTTGCAAGTGATGTGTTCCTATCCAATATATTTTAAGGATGTGCTCAACGTATGTGTATAAAGATAACACTGTAAACTGATACCCATTTAGTGTGACAGAGTGAAGACTGAAGCTATTAGACTAATTACAGGCTTACACAACTTAAACATATATATTTTTATTCTTTTCTGTCAATTAGCTGTCTCCCAGATAATTTTTGGCTAGAAAGAAACAAAAATAGACACTGGTTGTGGTTGAATAACTATGTGAGGGGATTAGTCCAAACTTTCAGACAGACTCACTGAAAAGAAAATGCAGATGACTGTTCTCCCTATATCACAAGACACAACATACAAGTAGACATGTAACCTCTTATGTACTTTACTATAAATTACACATCATCTGGCCATAGGTTTTCAACCAAACAAATGTAGAAAATAGTTGTCATCACGTTCTCATAACGAGAGTCATTGCTGATTTAAGTGTATTCCAGTTAAGTCCAACCTTGCAAACTTCATTTGTGTATGTAAAGTATATTTTGTAAAAAAAAATATGCATTAATGCAAGGACTTCTCTTCAGGCAGAGATCCAGAGACAGTTTTCTACTCTGCTGGCTTTTTTCAACATCGTGTTTCTAAGGCACTTTATTAGTTGTTGTTTCTGTTGTATCTTAGGTAAGACACTTGGCCTCTTTGAGCCTCTGCAGTCTATAAAAAGGGAATAGTAGCATTTCCTTTTCTCAAAAGTGCCAAGAATGGCTGATATAGTAATACTCCTTATATCTCCCCACTTCAAAATAGTGAGGTAGGGCATATAAATTACTTAAAGTTTTCTGGCATCTCAGATGCAAACAGTGTCAGGAGTGCTATTGAGTTTCATGGAAAAACTAGGCAGATCCTTACAAATCTGCCGTCTCATATTAATGGTGTTTTTTGTTTATTTTTTTTAATGGAATTTTATTTTTCATGTTTACTTAGCCAAGAGTTTTTTATTTCCTCCTTTGTGTAAACTTGTAATTTCAGCTATACGTTAGCTTTCTCTTATCACCATTTTAGGAGTTACAGTTTTATGAGCAATCATGCACACAAAGAAAACTATGGCATTGGTATTAAGTCCATGTATATCCTAAAGCAGAACTGTGTGGATAACATGTTACTTTGTGTTCTGTCAAATTTCATAGTATTATACTTACTACTGCTTTCATATGAACATTTAATGTGTCTTCTGATTGAAAAACTGTATTTTTTTCTTACAGTAAAAGAAAACTTTATTTTATTTATAGGGAAAGAAAATTTATGTAACTTTATATGTATTTATACAAAAAGAAAATTTATTTTTCTTGTAGACTTAAGCTGAAACATCTTCACTTGCTACCGCTCAAGTCTGACTCTTTATAACATGCTGATTAGGGGAGAGAGGGAGAGGGAGAGAGAGAAAGTGAACTGGATTTACTATACCAAGCAAAGAAAATGCGAAGAGTTGTACAGTATGATTTTAGAAGCAGTATATTGGGAGCAATAAACTCAGTTTTAAATGTGTGTATGTTTAAAACCTGTTGTCAGGAAAGCAGGTACTAGCCTGCTTGTATTCTAATTTTTCCACTGATGATGAACTTGGCACAGTCAAAGTATCTACCATACTGAGCTTAACTCTGGAAGATCATGTGGAAAGAACATTTCTTAAGGAAGCTAAAAGGGGTCAGTAACAAAACTAATTCTTTGAAGGAGGCATAGAGATTACTTAAATTACATGACTTCGGAGTGGTGAACAACCGGGTACCACGAAAAAAGCAGAAAAAAGCTGGCGAGGGTATCCAGCAGAATCGAGTTCCAATGTAAGAAGTAGAAGCGATTTTGTACTTTGGCAGGATAAATGTAAAAACATAATAAGCAGATTAGAAAAAGCTTAAGAAACAAGAAAAGGCCAAAAAAGTTAACGAAAACTTTCTAATGCCTGGAACAAGAAGCTTGGCAGCAAGTCTGTGGGGCTAGCTGTGAATAGGGACACTTAGAGATTGTTGCCATTTAAGACCAAATGACAGTAGGGAGGCTACATGGATTTGGATACCAAAAAACCTTTATCACACATATATGCAGTTTTAAGAATTACATGACTTCTCTGTTCCATGGGAAAGAGGACTTGGCCCAGGAGAAAAACCGTGCAGGTTAGTGTAGTGTTTCCTCACGCACTTCGCCTTTCCCATGGGGAAGGAGGGAGAGGTGGGTCAGGAGAAGTCAGGGGGGTCAGCACTGTGTTTCCAGCTGGGCTCTGTGCAGCCCTGGTGTGGGGTCACAGGGACCCTGGCTGCTCTCTGGTGCTCTCAGGTCCTCTGAGTGTTGGTGAGATGGTCCCAAATTCCGGTGGTGCAGGATCATGAGGTTCTCATCTCTTTTTTGTACTCCGGCTTCCCACAATATTAAATAACCTTAGTTACAGGATTGGGTAGGCAATACTGTGTTGGTGATCAGTCCTTTCAGGTGGTGCTCTTTTCTGTTTTGCGGTTGCTGCTGTTGCTCCTCACAATCTGCTTGTTCCGGATGCTTCTGGACATGTTTTCACTTTATGATGATCCAACACGCTGTTTGCATAGTTTAGCTATCTGTTTTCTTTAGCACACAAAAACTATTCTGGTCTTCAGGACAGGTGTTTGACTATATTTCATCCGCTTTTACCACAACAAAGAGCTGGTTAACATTTACTGGCTTATGCTGACAGCTGTCCTGTCTGCATGTAACTCATGCTAACTGCTACAGAGAGTGAAGAAAAACTAAGAAGTTGGGTTTTTTTTTTTCCATCTTTCTTGGCCATGAAGTATGTTCAGGGAGCCTACCATACTGCAGCCATTCTTTGCAGGGATGCCTTAGGGCCTCAAAATACCGTGCAGAGTTTATGAAGCCAAAAAACCTAAACCTGAGGAGGAACTTCTTTACTTTGAGGGTGGCAGAGCAGTGGAACAGGCTGCCCAGAGAGGTGGTGGAGTCTCCATCTCTGGAGACATTCCAAACCTGCCTGGACGCGTTCCTGTGCAACCTGCTCTGGGTGACTGTGCTCTGGCAGGGGGGTTGGACTAGATGATCTCCAGAGGTCCCTTCCAACTCTATGATTCCATGATTCTACGAAACCAAAGTAACAGATGATAAAAGTTCATGTGGATAAATGTAAAATGGTACGCTTATGGAGAAGAAGGAGAGTACAACATCCCAACTTCACCTATTAAATGATGGATTCTGAGCTCATTTTACCACACAGGAGTCTGATGTGGGATTTGGTGCTTTTTGTGAGCTTGGGCTGTATTCATAAGTCCGTATCAAAAGGAGCGAGGAGACGAGCAGGCACAGTTGCCATTAGGAGTACTGCTCAGGGCTCTGCCTGCCCACCAGACAGCTCTGCCAATATCACACCAGCAGGAGTATGTGGAGAGAGAGAAAAGCATGGCAGTCACCCTGTCTGCAGCATTTTCCTGAAGACCTTGGTTCTTCAGGGAAATGCTAAGGAAATGTTTGATTGTCATGCTCGTCTCTGGCTGGGGGAGGTGGATCCAGCCGTTTAAGAGAAAGCATCCTTACTCCAGCATGTTCCCACTTCAGCACGGAGTGACCAAGCGAGGAGAGCTCATGTTCTTCTACTAGCCCTCCATTTAAACGATACAGCCATGAAAGGAGTCCCAGCGTGACTGCTGCTCTGGTCCCTAGTGCAGCCCTAACTGCTAGACTTTGTTTGCGTCTCTGAAGGTTAGTCTGGAGGTACATTGCACGTGGTGTTGTATGGGGGTTTGAAGTATGCATTCTGCTGTCTGGCTCTAATAAAAGTGAGACGTGATGCAAAGAGGATCTGTGCAATTCAGTATGATATATATAAGTAAGCTCCTTAACTGTAGGAATTAGTGAGGAAGTAGATTAGTCCTAAGATTACACCAATACCAGAACTGTCTATCCTACTTCAGGTTCAGAGCCATGGGAAACATTACGAATAGTCATCATGAATCAGCCTGCAATTTAAATTTAAAGTAGTAGTAATAAGCAGTCTATTGTGGCACAGAACCTTAGCGGATTACTTGCCTCAGACTTAAAGGGCTGTGCTTTTGCCTTGCTAGTTCTGTTTGTCATAATGAACGTGTGTCCTCAGGTGTTGCTGCCATTGACCCCATCTCTTGCACTACAAATTTTTTTTCTCTTCTTACTGTTGTGATGTTGGGGGGGAAATACTTAGTGATGGTGTGTGGTGGGTTGACCCTGGCCAGCAGCTAAGCCCCAGCCCTCTCATTTGTTAACCCCGCACAGCAGGATGGGGGAAAGAATTGCACAGGCAAAAGTGGGGGAAAACCCCTCTGCGTCAGGATATAGACCATTTAATAAGTGAGAGAAAAAGAAAAGTAACACGTGATGCAAAAGCACTCGCTCACCACCGGCAGACTGATGGCCAGCCAGTCCCCAGGCAAGAGCTACTTCAGAAAAACTACCCGCCCAGTTTTACTGCTGAGCATTATGTTATCTGGTATGGAGTTATCCCTTTGGCCAGTTGGGGTCAGCTGTCCCAGCTGTGCCCCCTCCCAGCCTCGCTGGAGGGACAGAGTGAGAAACAGAGGCCTCGGTGCTGCGCAAGCGCCGTTCAGCAGTAGCTGAAACACTGTTTTGGTCACAGATCTAAAGCGCAGCACCACCATAGGAGCTTCTGTAAAGAAAATTAGTTTCATCCCAACCAGACCTAGAACATGATATCACTTAAATTCTAAAGTCACTCCTAGTCAATAAATGACCAATGAACGGTAAAAAAACCCAACCCAAAGGAACACCCCATATTATGTTAGAATCACCTACTCTCATGATATCTAGGTCATACAAGATTTTAAGAATTCACTGTAGGAATGTTTCTGGCTTTTGTTTGTAGATGTGTGTTTTTCTCTGTATGCTTGAGGATATTGGCATTGTCACTGAAATAAGAACTCCTGTTTCCTCAGTAACGCCAGCAAACAATATTTTCTTATTGGATTCCATGAATGGAACAATTTTGCTTGATTTATGAATAGACTTTTCAGAAAAACTGAAATCAATTATTGTAAATCCTCATGCTGAGATCTCTAAAATATTGGCAGGAGTATGAATTTTTATGTTGGTTTCTCTTTGTGATCGTGTTGCTGACTCCAGCTGTGAAATATTTTCATAAGAATCTTAGGACGTTGCTCAGTTATCAAGATGGTGCAGGCTAGCTGGTTAGGGTAAATTCTTACAGATTAGGTAGGTGGCTTCAGTACCAACGAAGTAGGAACATGTTTTAAGCCAGCATGTGGTTTATCTGTCGCCCTTAATCACTTATTCAGTTGCTATAATATATTGACAGAGAAGGGGGCAGGGGACAGTTAACTGACACAGTGCTGTCTTTGTGGTTTGGGTCTCATCTTTAAGTCTTCGTGCACCCAGCATTGGTTCTGACTTTGGTTCGAGAGAAAAAAGCAAAGGATGTACTATTGGGCCATCTTTCTCTTGCATTTTTTTCAAAGCCCTTCAGGCCAAATGTGTATCTTTTCTCTCATAAGCAGTTTTTCTGAGTTATCATGCTATCCATTGAGAACGTTTTAGGAATTTTTTTGTTCGATTGTAAGGCGGAAGGCTGTATAATGATTCAAAGTACTTGAAATTTTAACTATTATAGAAAAAAGCCAAACTGCCTTGTTTTAGGACATACTACTTGAGCAAAATAGTACTTATCAGGATCATATTGAACTTAAAAGTTTGGAAGCGTTGCAGATGGCTTAAGCTCTAGGCGAGATTCAAGGTTTCATACAGCTGCCAGCGTTCTAACGCTGGCCGTGTAGATAGTGGTAGGAAAATATTTGATGCAGCTTGCAGAGACCTCGTATTGGATACTGCGTGTATAAGACCCTTCATTTTGCTTCCTCTTTGGAGAACAGGGAAATAGAGATGTTTCAATCAGACTCGGGGCAGGAGCAGAAAGTCCCCGAGTAAGAAACTTTTTTCCTGTTGAGCTATAGTCTTTGATTGTTTCAGCAAACGCCGTTTTGAGTCAGCATCTGTGGAAGAGAAGGGATAAGGAGGTTTCATATACACTGGTTGTGTGTATGCCAGCATTTGTGGGTTCCATTTTAGGTATTACATTACTTTAGGGTAGGATAAGTGAAGGAAAGTGTTGGGGCACGTTTGCCAATATAACTTCCTTTCAGTCAAGTTTTAGAATATGGTTGTCTTTATCCTCTTTTACATCTTCTATCACACTTTTGCAAAGTGCAGGAGAAAAATAAAAAAAAAGGGACATGTTATGGTTTACTGAACCTGGACTTTTACTTTATCTAAAATTTAAACCCAGAGGATTCCTTTTTTTCTCCAGTTAGAGGCCCTTAATACCTAAATAGTACGGTTAAAATAACAAAAGAAGACAAGAGACAAAGTTGCCTGTCTTAGTGGACAGGCAAATGGATGGATCTACAGACAAAGAACAATCACAGAAAGAAAATGGAACTCTTAGTCTTTGTGAAACCCCTGTGATGGGTTAGCTAGAATAAGAAGAGTGCTAACTTGATCCCTCATAACCCTGATCCCTAATTGAGCTTGAGCTTTTGCAAAGGTCTTTAAGATATCATGTCTTCTTTAACTAATCTGTTTTCCCATCTAGTAATTTAAACATAGGCGATATATGCTTTAGGTTATTGTGATAACTACTTAGGCAATCAGAAGAATTTTTTCTCTCTGAGGTATTTGGCAGAGTCTGGCAGATTTTCTTCTCTTCCTGTTGACTCAAGAGATTATCAGCCTATTTTTAAGAATACTTACGGAGCCGCAAATTGTATCAAACTGTCAGCAAAGATAGGACAGTAAAGGAAATCTACAATTCCAATGGTTATGTGTGCAGAAGGGAGGGCTCATCTTTACAGACTGCCTACCCTGTCTCACTGTTGCACAGCTGAAGGATTCAGCTTCATTGCAGAAATGTTTAATGCAGTATTAGTAGATATGTATCCAGCTGCCTAGAGCCAATGCTGTCTCAGCCTTCAATCACCTCCATAGTTTGACATTACCAAAGGAATGCGAATAGGTCATCTTTCTGCTGATGCTGATTCCTTGCATGGCTAAATTTTCAAGTAGTGCCAATTTCTACTTCTTCCAGTTGGGATTTTGTTCTGGAAACCTAGTGTAAACATCTTGGTTAGTCTAATAGTCACATGTATGTTGATAATGTTTGAATTAACTTTACAATGTATAATAATGAAAATGATTATTTTGGGTCTTTTTTTCCTCCATACCTGCACCAAATATGGCTTGTGATATAGGTAATAATTTGCAAGAACTGTCAGGGCTGTTGTATTCTATGTTGTTCTAGCTCCTAACTTAAAACCACTGAATTCTTAGGTATCAGAATGACTTGGTGAACGCCATGAAAGCTGCTGGTTTGCATGTTCATAGATACAGTGCCAAACCTATTTCTTCTTTTTTTTCTTACCACAGTTGTTAGAAGCCTAGTGTGTTTGGGCTGTTCACAACTGTACGTTTTCAGATAACAACTGTTGTTCATATATGCAGGGAAAAATAGAGGTTCCCTATAGCAATCGTGCAATTATTATATTGAAGAACATTGGAGTATTTTATGTATTTGTTTTTGAATTAAAACCAGCTAGAAACAGGATCAGCATTAGTCCTTGCTTCTGAAATCTTGGTGTGAGTTACTGAAATTATAAACAGTACATTTAAGTGTAGCCATAAACATGCAGTTTCAGGTTAAAAAAATGTATTCAAGTATTTTCATTTGACAGTAAATCCTCATAATTTTGAAACAATAGTAAAAAAGTAAGCAACTTTAACAGAAACGATAGAAAAGCATGTTATTAAATGGTAGCCATACTGTAATCTCTATATAGCACATCTAAGGTAGAGGAAAGGGAGCAAAAAATATTTCTAGATGCATAATTGCATATTGGATTGTTTTAAATGATTGGTTCTTATTCAAGACTACTTCAGTGTCATTCACGGTTATCCAGATTAGCTCAGCAACAAGCCGAATTTGATTGCTGTGCAGTAAGACAGCACGACTTACACTTTTATAATGAACGCTCTCACTGATTAATGGTTTATTGTGCAGGGAGAACCCACTGGGGAGCATATATTCCTTACCGCAGTATCTTTTTAATTAAAGAAACATATTTGGATTTTCTGATTACACGGATTTGATGCAGTTGCCAGTGTAGTGCATAACTTGGCTTTTACTATAGATTTCCAGACATTGTGGAGCTGTTTGGTTTGCTTTTTTATGTTTTTTTTTGTTGATTTGTTTTGTTTAACCTATTTACACTTTCTACCCATGAAAGGGTGATGTAACATTAGACTATGTAAACAGCGTTAACAAAGTGACTTTTAAAGGAATATCAATCTAATATTGAAAAATGGAAGTCTGCCCCTTTAAGCAATATTCCCTTTTTCTTTAAGCATATGTTATAGAAGAACATATTTAAACGATGCAGTTTAAGTTGGAAAAGGAATGAAATGCTCAGTTTACAGTTGCTGCTGCTTTTTTTTTAGTTCTAGAGTTTTTTTCAGTGTTCTACATGGATGCAGTAAATGAAGCACAGTATTTCTGATGTGGAGGAGGAGGAGAATAAGGTCACTGAAAGGTAGATGCAGCCACCCCGCGTGAGGAGAAGGGGCAAGTTGTCATTGTTGTCACCAAATGCTTATACCAGTGACGTCTTCATGGCTACATCTCATTACTTCCCTACTTAGTAAATCCGTGCTCAGTATTATTATCTATGTAAAAGTGCATGTGCAAAATTAAACTTCCTGGTGAAACCACAGCATCTGACATGACCATTTTAATGTGTATTTATAAATCGTAAATATTTTGTTTTACCTAAGGATTTATGTATAGCATAGAATGCACCTCAGTGTATTGTGTATGTACCTCTGTGCCCGAGTTCAGCCTGAACAGACTTTTGCAATTTGACCTTGCTACTAGCTAAATTGGTTGTATTACCTCAAAGAAGGCATGAAATCCTGCTATAGGGAAGGGAGTCCGCCATCTAGCATCCACTGCCGTCCCAAGGGTCGCAGAAGGAACGTGGTCTTGCAATCTTTTATTTCCCAGTTCTGAATGTCATGTTACTACTGTCGCTAGACATTTGTGGGATCTAGTAATAAAAATTTGTATCCATTTTTGTTACATGTTGTTAAAATGTCCATGATGCATCTGTAAGAAAAGAATTAGATATATAAACCACCTCATCATTCACATACATTTGAATAGAAATACATGGGACCAACAAAGGTCTATCAGTCCAAGCGCTGTTTCCCAGAACAATCCCAAGAACTCACCGGACAAAGTCAAGTTGCAGATGTTCAAAAGAAATGCTAGAGAAATTAAAAAATCATTTTGAAATGTATATTGAGTGCTTAGTTTGAGTAAGCATTTAAAAGTTAGTGAAACCTCTCAGTTTTTTAGTGTGTGTAGAAGGTAGCTTTAAAAAAGAGGTCCTTTCCTTCTTCCTTTTTCCCTTTTTCCCCCTTAAGTTTATGAGCCAATACCATAAATAGGATTCAACAGTGAAAATCAGCAATTCACTTGAAAAAGTGCAATTACTTTGAATGTCTGGTATTTCTATTTCAGCTCTTTGAAAAAGACCATTTTGAAATAATCTATCCCTTTTATTGGTTTGGGGTTTTTTTTGTTTGGTTGGTTAGGTTTTTTTTTTTTCTGTGTTGCTTTTTAACACCTTAGCTAGAAAAGTGAAAATCATTTAGTCTTGTTTTTCCTGGTGGTCAGTCTCTCTGAGTCTTACAACCTTATAATGTTAAGGTTCCGTGCATTGCAAAAATGTTTGTTTAGAAAACGCTTTTTCGTTGGAATTCTATGAATTTTGCATGGTGATAGTTTTGGGGCTTTAGTAAGTATTAATACAGTGTACCTTTTGTGCTGGAATGGAAATGTATGCCTTTCCATCAGGAAGGTGCCTTAACAAGAGGAGGTGCAAACGTCTGTATTTGAAATGCAAAAGACATAGCTTGAGCTCAGAGACAAGTGGGGTTTAACTGTCTCAGAAGTAGCTTATTTTTTACTTACCTTCTGAATCAAAACCCAACCCACTGACCCTCTCTGTCCTGTTTATCATAGGAGTAATGCTTCTAGTAGGACTCAGGTCAGATTTTAAGTTTCTAATAAGTAGTTACATGACAAAAGTGATTTTTTAACCTGCCTGGCAGTCAGTTATGGATTACGGAACTACAGTAGGTAAATAGCGAAGAATAAAGAAGTGTTGCTGAAGTTATTTTGATGGGTGTTAAAGTAACCAGTGTACCCACAGAAGCCGTTGAGTTTCTTTCGATTCAGCTACTCACTGAGCAGCATTTGCCCATTGGTATTCCAGACAATAAACTGGAAATCAATTGCATACTTTGGCTTTATTTTTCTGATGTTTATTATACTGCTTTTTCATAGCTATATAGATGGCTGTTGTTTTTTTCTTCTGTTTCTTCTTTTGTCCAATCAATTTTTTGAAATACTTCCACCAGTGTACTTAATAGTGATTTAACGAGAATCTTAACCGGATGATGTTCTGTATGGGTTTCATTGGCTCATGAGATGGTGACCGTGGTAGTTGTCAGCTGTAGATTATAGTTGTACACTGTATACAACCATAGATTGTATCTATCTGTCCAGGAATCCATGTTGTCACAGGACAAAAAAAACCCAACCCAAACCAAAAAAACCCCAAGCCATTTCTGCTGCCTACCTTTCTTGTTAAAGTCAAAACCAGCGGTGGGGCCGCTTCTCACAGGGGCCACACCTGCTGCCAGCACCTGGGTGCTTGCACCTGGTACATGGGGAAGGGATGGTTTTGTTTGGATTTATAGGGTTGATTTTTTATTAAAGTGAGGTAAAGTTTTTAGATGCTCTTAGAAAGACAGCAACAGCAACAAAAAAAGGGTCAGACTCCACATAGAATTTTTCTATTGCTGCGGAGTATGGGAATCCATGAATTATTTATGTCTGACTTCCCAGTATGTTCCCAAAAGGCTGGTAGTATTTTTCCTGTTCATCTATCTATGATTGTCTAAGATTTTAATTTGATTCTCTCAGGAGCGTGTATATGCTCTGACTTACAGAATCTCATTTGTGTTTTTGTGACACCGATAGGAAATATTGTTGCTGTTGTGGAAATTAAATGCAGCTGGTTTACTTTTGTGTTGTAGTTACTCAGCTGTGGTGTACTCTGCTAAGCTGCTTAATTTCTATTTTTCTTCTCATACTTGCTCAAATTTTCCCTTTGTTTTTAGTGCTAAGCTCCCAGGAGTGTGGATTAAAAGGCTATTGGCCAGTTTATTTTATGAGGAAAAATTAAAAGAATTGGGGTAACTTTTCTAGAGAACAGAAGCCAGAGCAGAAGGAACAGTCATCATCATCATGTAGGGTAATGCTTTTTTGAAGAGGTCTGATGGAATAATTCTATTTTTTTCTGTCGATGCTGGATAGTGCAATAAACAGTGAGCTTAAGTGTGTTATATTAAACACTAAAGCAAATTTTCTACTGGTAAAGGCAGTGGAACCCTGAACAGAGGGAGGCAGCCACGAGAGGCTGCAATGAGGGAAGCGGTGAAAGACTCGTTATATGTACTAAATGTTAAGAATGACTCAGGAGAAAAATTTGCCTTGTCTAGAGATTCGGTAGTGGTCAGGGGGCTTGGAGGCCCATTTCAGCCTTATTTTCCGTAATTCTACAGTACTGGCAGTTTTAAGTCCCATAAAAACCTGAGAATGTTCTATTTCTTCCAACAAAGACTGAGCTAAATTAAAAGGTATACCTATTCTGAGCAGACAGAGTGGTGCAAATGCGGGCCTTTGCTATGTTGGTGTGTGCTGTTGAAACACTATTGCCGATTCATGTGTTATTTTTTAAATATAGCTACCTCCTGTACAGTGGCTTCTCTGTTGCTTTTGAAAACTCATTCTGTGTTTCCTTTCTATGTGGTATTTCTCATATGAATTTGTGTAATGAAAAAATGTTAAAATACATAATGGTAACAGCTCGTCTGGATAACATCACACTGTAGATTCAATGATACTAGCTAAGTGCAATTGGTTGCAATCATTCCCCATCAAACAACTGTAGTAATAAACTGAACTAATGACATAGGTGTTAGAAATTATATTCTCTGTCCAGAATTTTAATAGGTGCACAAAACATTAATTTTAATGTCACAGACATTTCTTGTGATTTCTCCATTTCTAGATGAAGAGGACATGCAACGTACGTTTTTTTAAAGATTTTTTTTTTTTCTTTTATAAGATCTATATTTAAAAAAACCACAACCAAATCCTGGAAACATGCATTGGTTGTACAACATTAGCTACTGTTTTGTCCGGATTCTGAGCCTATTTGAAGCAAGTACAGTTTATTGCAGCAGTTGGTTGTGTATTCAGAGTTGTTTTTTTTCTAAGTAAACTAAAACTTGCAAAATTGCAGACTACTAAAGCAGTTTTTGAAGTGTCCTTTGGTGGAGACAAAGTGTTTACAAAAACTTAGAGCCTGAAAATTAAAATTTACAGGAGTTGAATACAGTCCCAAAACAAGTTCAGAATAGCAGGTGTCAGTTGCTGCCTGTATCGCAGGGATGTAATTGTTTTGAACACACAGAAACTGGTGTCATCTTACCAGTAGCATCTTTTTGGACACTAAGCGGCTTCCCCATTGACCATGTGGCCTTGCTGTCCCTCTCAAGCACACTTTAAATATTTCGGGGTGTGTGTTTGTGCTAGGACAAGCATTTTGTGTAGCAGATAATTTTTTGCCAGCAATTCCGGCAGGCTCGTTTCCTGCCATCTTCCTGAAAACCTAGGAAGCCCACTGTGCCTCAGTGGGCTTCATTTGGATTTGCTCTTAGGGAGTGTCACAGGCCAAAACAAGTCTTTGAGTCAAGGAATTTCACTTGATTAGATATATTGCCAATTAACATAGACTGTAAATTACTGATTTTTGTATTGAAAAATAAATAAGACAGCCACACATGACCACACAGAAAGAGAAGGAGCTACTGGAGACAGTCCAGCAGGGGGCTATGAAGATGACCAGGGGACTGGAGCACCTCACTTCTGAGGAAAGGCTGAGAGACCTGGGTCTGTTTAGCCTGGAGAAGAGAAGACTGAGGGGGGATCTTATCAATGCTTATAAATATCTAAAGGGCAGGTGTCAGGAGGATGGGGCCAGACTCTTTTCAGTGGTGCCCAGTGACAGGACAAGGGGCAACAGGCACAAACTGGGACACAGGAAATTCCATCTGAACACGAAGAAAAACTTCTTTATTTGGAGGGTGGCAGAGCACTGGAACAGGCTGCCCAGAGAGGTGGTGGATTCTCCGTCTCTGGAGACATTCAAAACCCACGTGGATGCCTTCCCGTCCGTCCTGCTCCAGGTGACCCTGCCTTGGCAGGGGGGTTGGACTAGATGATCTCCAGAGGGCCCTTCCAGCCCCAACAATTCTGTAATTCTGTGATTGTGTGTGTGACCCATCCTGGTGTCCCATCCGCTTGCTACATGTTAGGTTGGTTCCTTTGGTGAGGTGATGGGTGAGGTCCTCCAACACAGGTCAGCCCTGCAGCACCTTCCACCCCCAAACATGCACACTACCAAAACCCCAACATTTTTACCCAATACAGAGAGGTGCAATATGGGAATGAGGGTCTCCTTGACTGCATCCAGAGGCCTTCTAGGTGGTGTTTGTGTCTTCCCAGTCAGGCCCGGTAATGGTGTGCTGTGATAGGGAGCTGGGGATGGGAGGGAGCAGGTAAGCCCTCTTAATTTTTCAGGTGAAGAGGAAAATTTAAATGGATTTCAAATAACAGTTAATTGCAGAGATGGGAGCAGGACTGAGGAGTTCTTCACTCCTAGCCTGGTTTAATTCGCTGGGTTTTACCCATTTGGGCTAGTGTTTATGGAAAGGCCGGTTCAGCAGAGTCTCCTTGCTAGGAGTCAGATAGGGCTGGAGGAGCAGGAGGCTGAGCTGAGCAGACAAAAGGGGCTTTTTCCAGGAAGCTTCTTCCCAACTGCCGAGAAGGCAATCCTGCAGCAGGGGGGCTGCTCTCAGCCCACGTGTGTCTGAAACTGTTTGGCAGGCACCTCATTCGCAGCTCTGGCGTTTCTTCCCATCTCAGCGCAGTCTTGGGGAGGCAGTTCTTTGCGCCTCATGCTCTTGTAGTTCCATGTGTCTCCCTGGTGAGCCGCCCTGACCGGGAAGCATGGCTCCCCAACGCCCAGGGCAGTGGGACAACTTCCCATCAGTGTCCTTACTCATGTTCCCGAATCCTGTGGTCTTCCCTGTGCACAATTTTCAGATGGACTTCACAGGCTGCGGGGTTGATAGCAAGGAGCGTTGCGCTCCGGTGTTTTCTGCAAATACAGCTCTACGAGATGAACGATTAGGCCATTTGTATTTTTTTCAGGTAAATTGCAATACCAAAAGGAAAATTACTTTGCTTTCTATTATGATAGTGCAATTGATAAGTTAGTAAAAAAAGAAAATAATTAGATTGTTTGAAAGTGAGATAATAGAATAAGCATGTATGTGTGTACTTGTCTTTTCTGTGGTACTTTACAAGAGAGTGCAACTTTAATTGTATGCCACAAACTAGGTAACTTGTTATAATAGAAGCCGGTTCCTTTGTTTCACAAAATAAGAAAGTGTAATTCAAAAGTCCTTTTAGATTGATGGATTGGAATCACATAGAAGTTTTGTGCAGTATACTTGTACTTGTGATAGAAGGAGACAGATATATCATCTGAGATTTTAAAGATTAACTTCAAATAGTGTACGTATCTGGAGCAAGGACACCACCAGAGACAAAGATGCGTTATTTACCACTTTCAGTGATTTGCTTACAAAAAGCAAGCCGTATGAAAATACGTAGCTTCTCTAATTAAAATGATATATAATCTCATGCTTCAATATATAAACTGAGATTTAGGGAGACTTCTCTTAGGAGAAATAACTGACCTTTTTTTATGAATAATCTGTATCTCCATGTTTTTGTCTTGCATATGTATGCCAGTGTCCTGAGCTTCAGGGAGCTTTTGGAAAAGGCTGCCCAGCTGGGCTGAATGAGTGTTCTTGGGCAGCACTGCAACTTCAGAGCCAAAGCTTTATAGAATGTCATCTCCCCTTCTTTTAGAGCCCGAATGTCTCTGGCAAACTGGTGCAGGGACGCTTGCTCTGTGTATTGAATTTTATGTTTGCTTTTACCAATTACCCTTTCCCACTCTTTTCAAACTTCTTATTTCTTCCCGAAATAGTTCTATTTTATAAAAACATGGGCTTTGAAAAGCAGAATGGAGCCAAGGCAGGAGTTTGGCCATTGATGTGAATGGCGAGTGCTGTGCACGTGTGACCCCTCTGATGACATCCCTCTGTGTATCCCCGCTGCTCTTCAGGAGGGCCTTCCAGCTGGCAGCCTGCGAGCCAGTTCTCTTCCACAGAATAGTTCTGGGCAGCTCCCACATGAACGCGGTCGTACCCTAACTCGCCTGCTCATAACCGTGCAAGCTGCCTCTCGGCTCCTTTACTTTTGGAACGTGGCGCAGCTTGCCTGCAGAGATGTGCCTGTTGTGACATTTAAACAGAGATGCCACGCGATAGCTTAGCCTTCAGGAAGATAAGTCTTTCCACAGTCACCGCCACCATTTTCCTCTCTAAAAAAGAATACCAGAAATTCCTTCGAGTGTTAAGAATCTTTGTTTTTTGTAACAGGTCTAAAACATGGCTTAACAACTGGTGTGCTGTTTTTCCTCAAAAATACTTTGATAAAATGTTGTCAAGATGACCTTCTAGACTAGAAGAAAGGCAAAGTTAGTTGCCTAGGCTTAAAATGTAATACATATTAAATAATCATGCACGATGGAAAGTCAACACTAGATGTTTTATATTTCTCTCATGTATCATTTGTTGGGCTTCTGTTTGCAAAGCATTTCATGATTCATTACTTTCATGATATTGTAATTTCATGTTGGATGCTGCCACTGGAATACTATACAACAATCACAGCTGTAAATTATTTGAATCCTCTCCAAATGTACTGTGGTGGATATTTTGGAGTACGACTGGGAGTTCATTTAATATTTTACTTTATAATTAATTTAAAACTAGTTTTAGTTTTAAATAAATGATATATTAATTCTATATCACAGAACAGAAACATGTTCTATAATTTTTTCCTTAAATTAGTGTTGTTATTCTTATATGCATATGATTTCTCATATACGTCATGTTTCTAATAACAAAATCA
Organism: Larus michahellis; assembly: GCF_964199755.1. Lineage (NCBI taxonomy): Eukaryota > Metazoa > Chordata > Aves > Charadriiformes > Laridae > Larus > Larus michahellis. The sequence continues at coordinate 90,549,358 of NC_133897.1, forward strand.
TTGTTTTGTTTTTCCATAAACTGCAGAAACTATGCCTGTTCCAGACCAGCCCTCGTCTTCTGACAAGACAAGCTCCCTTAGTCCTGTGCTGAACACGTCCAATGGCGATGGCTCTGAAACTGAAACAACCTCTGCCATTCTAGCTTCAGTTAAAGAACAGGTATGCAAGTGCTGCATCCGCAGGCTAGAAAACAATAATATGATTTAGTGTTTTTTTGCAGAGCTGTCATAGGTGGGACCTGAATAATGTAATTCACAAACGCACATTGCAAAGAATCTTAAATATTTCTTCATGTTTTAGTATACTTCCATGTGCTGTCCTACAATAAATTTACTATAATTTAATTGAATTGTTCATTTTATTCTCCACTTTCACTCTTTACTGTGAATGACGGTTTTCGGAGCTCTCTCCTTTTCTTGTTGGCAGTCTGCGTGTGGAGTTACAGCATACAGGCACGGCATTTAATAACTATAGAGAAATGAATAGTTGTGGAGAAGATATGTTACCCTAGACTTTCTAGTGAAAAGGATTTATAAGAATCCTAGGATTTTAAAATTTGGCATACACATGTTTTTGATTTTTTTGTGTAAAACTTGATGTGAGATTATTTTAGGGCAAAATTGGGTAGGGGCAGAGGCTTTCAGCCTTGGATGATTTAAACCAAAAGTATTAGAGATTAATGAAAGAAAGGTCTTTAGTGCGATTCTCTGCTCTATTCCAATATGACAGGCTTGGACATTTTAATGTGAATTTTTGTGGGCTAAGTGTCGGTGATTTTGCTTAGTGCATCAGGAGATCGTTAATATTCCAGGTCATGAAAACACCTGGTCTCTATCACTACCTCATTTGGCTCAACAGCAGCAACAGGTGTCCCAAAGAGAGACATTAAAAGATAGCTGCTTTTAGTCAGCTTTCTCCTTGCCGAAGGTGTCTAAATTGGTTCTCCAATTATAAAGTAGTGATCTTTCCCTTGCCTAAGACATTCACTGCTTCTTTAGTAAAATTAATGCATGAATTCAGTTTATGGTATCTTAACACCGTTGGAGTAATAGCTGCTGAGTCATTGGGCTTTTAAAAAATTGTGACCTTGCTCTTCATTTTTTCTTCTTGGTATGTACCAGTTCTCTCTTTTGGGTGTTAAAGGTTAGTTATATTTTCTGGTTCTGAAAAGAGCAGTGCAAGAAAGGAAAGTTGTAAGGTGGAGTTTTGTCTTAAGATTTAGGGCACATTGTTGTATTGGAATTACTTATGGTTTAGATGTTTGTATGCGTATTCTCTTCCAGGTCAATAGCATTACTTGGGCGGGTACCAGTGTTTCAGCCTGTATTACTGTATTATTTTGAAGAAAAATACCTGCCTTAGCTTTTGACTCTCTGATGTTGAAAAAATGTGTAGGGAAGTTACATAGGTAGAAGATACGGTGCATCTGCCTGTTAGAATGTGAAACACAGTATTGAATAGTGATAAGTTCTTCTCTGGTGTTGTGTTCTGTAATGATATTGCTAGTTTATACCTGGTCATGTATTTTGCAACTGAACCTCCCACCTCCATAAATCAGTTGAATTGAGTGCTAGAGGGAATCGGTGCTGGATCCACTAGATGAAAAGGATTTTAAGTGGTAAAATATTACCAAAATTATTTCTGATTCCTGTGAACTACAGCAAAAAGGAGCCTGTAGTAAAGGAGTACTGCATTCGCTTATCACCAAGAACAGCCTAGCCAGCTAACCTAAGGTACTGCTGACTAACAAGGTAGTCTCTTGAATTATTGTGGTACAGGGTAACAAAATTTCACAGGTGTTTTGTTAACTAAACTTCTTTCTTGACAGGTCTCTAGTCAGACCTATCTTGAAGCTGGAAGGCTGTACTAAGCTCAAAAATGAGACTGGTTTTTATTTATTTTTTTTTTTCTGATCTGAATGCATTCCTCAGAGTATATGGTGACTTTGGTAAATTCGGCTTAATGGCACACATTCACGTCAGCTACACTCACTACTGGGAAAACCGTGTAACTCCACTATTCTTTTTTTATTTTTAGTAAAGATTTGAAAGGAAAATAAAACCTGAGACCCAAACCTGGTTTTGGGCTTTTTCTGTGTTTTGGCAGACTTAAAATATATAATGTTCTGTTGGAAGAATTCTAGGTAAGGCCACCGTCCCCTGCTTCAGGCAAGTGAAAAGCATTACACTGATTCTGCATTAGGGGAGTAAATGAAGTAAGTTTGTAAGTGTCTGTTCAGATGAGTAGCCTTCTGCTTTTTAGAAGAAAGAATGAATTACTTTACTGCCTGGTACGTGATTTTGCTTTATGTGCCCTTTGACTGTAGCCAAAAATGTACCTAGAGTTTTAGAAATGCAAACACAGACAATTATTCAAAAGTACTGATAATAAAGAAAGAGATGATTTGATAATTTGATAATAAAGAAAAAGATGATTATGAACTCACATAATTAAGGTATATTTCTATGAATGAAATACGTTACATTTTCTTTATCTGTGCTGATGCTTAACTTTAACAAGTTTCCTTTTTAAAATTCTCTTGGAACACTTGTAGCAACTTCACGTGTTACTTCTCATGAAATAACTAGAACAGTGTCCGTGAGTGACTGCAACAGAGTAAACTGCGGGATTTATGGTATTGATGACTGCAATAGGTGTTTGTAGTCTTTGAAGAGGGCAGGATACGTGAAAGAAGGCACAGAGAAGAAGCCATAAATGTTGTATTTATTTGCTCTGCTTAAATTTCCTATGTGAAACATAAATGGTTTATTCAGAAAATCTGAAGTTTTGCTGTGCTTAGTTTGAAGAACATATATCCCTGTGCGGTCCTATTTTGAAGAACAGATTTATTTGGTCTAAGAAATTGTGCTTGCTATGTCAAATGTAAAGTGGCATTCATGCTGGTCATGACTGGATCAGAAGATTTATCCCCGTGCTTTTCAAAGTGGGGATTTCTGTCAAAATAGAAATTGAAGCCTGTATGATGTTGTTGAGGAGTTAGGTTGATTTTAGGAAATTCAAATCCAGAACTCCTTGCTTTAACGTATAAACCATTTAATTTGTGTTTTACTTCTGGACAAGCATGCTGAGTCACTTTTGGGTTTCAGACTTCTGAGATACAATTGAGAAGAAGTGATGGATAAAGAACGTGAATAATTTTTTTTTTTTTTCTCTCGGCGCTAACTTTCTTAAGGTCAGCAGGCACTGCTTGGCGGGAGGTCAGAATCATACACTGTGTGTCCAAGAAATCATGAGATGCCAGTCAGTGAACTTTGGCTTAGGTGTTTTCAAGCTGTTTTTATGAAGAGGAAGGGTTAATGACTTCTATGAAAGTGAAAGCTGTTGAGTTTTCTTTTGTGTTTTTTTGCATCTTTGATTGTTTTTAGACAGTCAGAATCAAGTTCTTTAAAGAGAAATCAAGTAGTGTCAAACCACTGGACAAATAGTTTCAGTTTTCTGTGCTGTATAAAATGTGGTTAAATATCTGTGTATGAAGAAGAATTTTTTCTTACAATATACTGTCAAACATATTTGGTCCAAATGCTTCAGTGTTTCATAGGTTTTAGAAGACATGAGGATATTTCTGTTTCTGCTTTGCCGTCTGCTTTTGTATCTGTAAATATGGGGAAAATTCTTCAACAAACAAAGTAAGATATCAGGACTCCGTGATTTGTAAGAACATATGTAATAGATACAACTATTTCTTCTGCAAAAAGCATGATATGTTTCTGACTGGCAATTTCCACCCATGCAAGAGACTTCTGATCCCACACGGTGTTAAAAAATTCCTGGGGAGAGAGCTATTGATAATGCTGTTTCGAAGGTAGAAATACCTTTTGAGTAAATATGTAGTAAAGCTGATGCTTTTCCTGGAAGTCTCCAGACATCTGTGGTTCACAGTACTTTGGTTCTTGGCATACAGAAACGGCTCCCGTGGAAGCTGAGGAGGAATGTAGTTGACCTAGCAGAGGCTTGTTTTGGCAGATTTTTTAATAAAAACACTTGGAGAACATGAGATAAAATACTTTCCTAAGAACAAGATCCATGTTGAAGCACTGACAACTATATTCAACTTGGAAACAGTATCATACATTTGGTTTAGGTTTATTGTGGCTCTAGTTTCCTTTATCATCTTAGTAGTATCCTGTTTTAGAGAACGGCTCTTTCCCTTTCAGAAAAATTATGAAAGAACAAGTTGTGTAATGTTTAATATTGCTTATAAATGCTTTTTAAATCTACCTATTTCAGATAAAGATACTTGTTTCCAGGTGCCTGTTTTCATTTACCAGTCTCTCCAGAACACACTTAAACTCTAAGACTTTCGGAATATTTCTCACGCTGTTTAAATAAATGATCGATTAATACGTTCTTTAAATCATCGGGTTGATTCCTGAGAAAACAGAAGTATTTGGCTTTGAGATGGTTGCTGATGGCTTTTGTTTGTTTGATTGGGGGTTTTTGGTGCATTTTTTTTAGGGGTGAGGTGGGGTGGTTTTTTTGTTAAAACAAGAATGAGTGCCATCTTTAGGATTAAAAATGTCCCAGCTTTGTAAGATTTGTACTTTTTCTAGAGTAACTTCTGTTACTTACTAATATTTACCAATTTTCCCACTAGAAAGCTACCTGTTTGTCAAGAAATTGTTAAAACTACACTAAAAACCACATACAGGGTAATAATGACTAAGCATTTTAATGTATGTCAGTATTAAGTAAGGAAAATACACATGACTTAAGTGAACTTGTATGTTAGGTGTTAGTACTCTTTGGAAACAGGGTTCTGTAGGTATGTCATGCACATCTTACATGTGTATATGTAAGTAAAACTGCAGATAGAAGTGGCTGTAGAAGTTGAGAGATTTAATTTCTTTTCTTGGCTCTGCCAGGTTGTTTTTCCCATGTCTTTGTATCATGATTGGAGTTTTAGAACAAAATCACGTACCTAGATGGATGTTTCAATTCAAATTATTTTTTAAGGTTTTACGGCCAGAGGAGACTTGTGAAATCATCTAGTCTGACCAGGAGGTCACGGCACTTCATACAGCCATCCAAGTATTGGGCCCCAGATATGATCACAGAATGACTTTTGCAGACGTTTTCCTAAATATAACGCATGCCATAATGTAATACGTGATATTCACCAAAATAAAATCTTATTCATGCCCTATAGGAACCAGTAATTACTTCGGTAACCTTAAGTATTCTGTATCTTTTCTAAATAGGTTCAGTTACGATATATTAATGTCTTGCTTCCCCTCAAACATCAGGCTCTATCTCTGCCTTTAAAAGTTTTACCAGCTCTTTTTCACACCCATGCTAATTATATTCAATCAATATATATTTCTTTCATCATCTTTCATCACCTTGTTTCCAATGAGGTTTTAAAATATTCTAGAGAGATATTCTTCTTCCTTTTTGCCATTTTTTTATTTTCATTAATATATTGATTTTAGGTAAGAACTAGACTTGGCTGAATGATATGTGTTGAGTAGCACAAGTCTATACAATGGATACCATACTTCTAAGTTGCTAGGTGGTCCAACATATTGAAATACGAAGCTTTGCAAGTACAGCTAGTGCTTCTCAGGTACATCTTGAAGTTGACAGGGATTGCTTTTGAGATGCACAATTCCACTACTGGAAATAGGGAGTTGGGTGGAGAAGTTTTGAAGAGCGTCATCACAGTGGCTGGTGAAGAAGGAAATCATTTAATATACTTACTATCCACACTGCTCTATGGGATTCTCAAGTTCTTGATTTAGCCTGGGCCTGGTCTCATGTAGCTCTTTGGAGCAGCTGTGAGTGTATTCCTGTTGTCCTTCTCAGGAAATGGCAGTTTACAAGAATGGAGACCTAGACAAGTAATTCCTATTCAGAACCCTGTATCCTGTAAGTCATGCCAAAGACACAGTAGCCACAGTAGATGCGGTATGAAATTACTTCATTGTACTTCATGAAATCACGTACTTCGTGAAATCACTTCAGTGAAGTAAAAATTACTTCACTGATAAAAGGATGTGGTGATAACCCAAAAAGATGTATTTTGGGGATTGTTTGAAATGAGCTGGAAGCGGAAAGGCTTCTGTGAAGATTTAGTCTGATAGAAGAGGATTGAGAGAATATATCCTCCCAGCAAGACCATCTTTGAAGAGAGGGAAGAAAACGCCAATTATCAGAATAAAATTAGAGTTAAATATGATGCTATTTTGACTTAAAGTAGTGTTGAAAAATTAGTAGTTCAAAGCCAAGAATTTCAGAGAAGTATGGGGAGCATGCCACTTAGTGACAGCTCAGTCTAATGCTAATTTAAAGCACTATGAAAGGCCATCATAAAGAACGGCAAAATATCCTTTCTTATCATGCAGCCAGTACATGAACATGCGTTTGCTGATCCACAAGAACTTCTGCATTAACTTATTTTTTTTTGCCATTAGTGGAAGATTTTCGAACTTGGAATAAAGATACCCTAAGAAAGTAGTAACATTGATACCAATTTCAATAGAATTTAGATTTTAGTATATTAAATTTCTAACATTTTAACATATTATATTTTTAATATTTTAACGTTTGATTTATTTTTCTCTGGTATCATTCATTGGGGCTTTTTAAAATGTAAAATATTTTCACACCTAAATCTAAGTCTTTTAACCAGAAGCGGAATAGATTCTCGCTCTCACCTTAAAGTCACTTGAGAGGGAGATCTAAATGAGCTAAAAATAGTTAGAAGTAGCTAGTCAATTTGTGCTTTTTCCTGTACTGACGCAGCTCCCTCTGTTGTCCTGACAGATGTGGATTTACGCAGCCGTGTCGGCAACGCTGCTGGGCAGAGGTGTGAGTTGGAAATAACCATCCAAAACTATAAGAAGGCAGCTTTGTGTTATGGAAGGTTGAGTGTGTCGCTTTCTTTGTTTGGTGAGGGGCGGTTTGTTCAGTTTGCCAACTTGCTTTCGACAACCAGGCTTTTTAGCACAGCTGCTGTAAAAGTATACTTCAAACCAGGGGTTTGGTCAACTTTTTTTGTAATATTTAGAATTGATTCAGAAAGTCCAACATAGCATCCCGATTTAAATGTACAGGGGAGCAGAGGCTTTGGGTGCGTCTCCCCCGACTCTGCCCTACGTCCTTGTCTAAAAGGAAGTCACAGTCGTGTTTCTGTGTATCTTATGTTCCTGAGACCTAGCTAGCATACCTGTTTCCAGTATTTTTCTCTTTCTGTGCTTGAATTAAGCAGTATCCATCAATAGTAATTTTTATTTGCATAGAAAATATATGAAGCTGTGAGACCTGTGGTTTTCAAAACCTGCATATGTCTTCTACAGAGAAAAGAAAGTGCTGCTGAAAGACCAAACTGTGAACATTTCAGTTAGTGATTGTTTTTATTTCCTCTGTCTTCTCTGGAAATGAAAGAAAAACACTAAAAGCACTTCCCAGACTCCACAGTGACCCTCCTCCTTTAACTTGTCTTGCCGGTACTTTTCATGCAGATTGCTCTTACAGCTTCAGTTTTGAAAGGGATTTTTGAAGAGGACTTAATTTTCGTCATTGTTTTAGCAATTTTTGTTCCTTTTATCTCATTTTGAAAACTTGAATACTTCTGTTGTGTTTTCCCATCTGTTTCTGTGTGTTTTCTCACATGATGGCATTTTCTACTCCTGATGGAATTGCTGCTAAAGGGAACTGTATCTTTCTGTGGGTAATTTAAATCTTTTGTATTCCTAGCAAAAACTACTTAATGGCTAGTTGAATGCTATGCATGTTATACGTTGATAAAATATGTTAGAATTCTGTTTATCCTCAAACAAGAAAACTAGAACCCAGCAAATGCTAAGCTAAGTTTAAACTTAAATCTATACCTGAGAGTTAAGGTACATTACTACCCAAATAAGCTTAACTTTGGCTGTGAGTTGTGTAGCTATGATAACACTAAACCAGTTTAGAATCGCACAATAAAATGATTTTAACAATGTGTAGCATGCACTCCTCTTTTTTCCCTCCTCTTTGGTGAAAATGAAGCATTTATCTCTGAAAATTCTGGTGGCAGAAGCTTACTCTGTAGTTGCCTCTGATGAGAACCTTTCCAGTGCGAAGGGATAAAAGGTCAGCAAAAGACATTAACCTTTAAAAAAAAATTGAAGATTCATCGTAAAGTTCTACACAAATTAATTGCTTGATTCATAATTCTTACCCTCAAGTTTAACACTGCATTTTTGGTAGAAGATCACTGGGTTTGTTTTGGAGGGAGGCTTTACATGTATTAACCTACAACGTGTATAACAGTGGAGCCAGGCTTTTTGCATGGGTTCCCTGCTACTCTTTATACATACATTTTCCTTTTCTGTGCAAACAGCAAATCCAAATCCTGAGGCCCAAAGAGTTTTTTCTCCTTTTTTTTTATTTTTAGAAGATTTCATTGAAAGTGTTTTTATTTTTTGGTTCTTCTTGTTTGTTTGTTTTGTTTTTGTTTTGTCTTTGGTTTTGGTTGTTTTTTTTTTTTTAATTTAAGGGGTAGATACAATGAGATGATAGCAGCTTAATTTTTGAAGTCTGTTTTGTAGGATGTTACCTTTTTTTGTTGTTGAGACCTTGTCATAGTACAATACTCTTTGACCATGTTCTTTTAGATATTCCATATGCGGAGGGCTTAATATATAGTACAAAATTTAATTAATTTGAAGTTACTTGCAGTTACAGGGGATTTTGATTTAGCATAGCGACACAACAATGCACTCAAATCCCAATTTAATTAGAAATTGCACTTAGTGGAGTATAGCAATTGCAGTATACAACTGACACAATATAAAAGTGAATCTCATTTTCTAGAATATGTTCATGACACTGAGCATCCTCAGTCGCTAGAAAGGAATGTGTGTGTTGAAGTCAACTGAAGCCCACAGCTCTCTTCAGAGCTCTTCTCTTTACTCTTTAGTTTTTATATTGGGCGTAACCACATATATACTCCTCATGTTGGTCTGTCTGAGTTGTTTATAGCTGTGGGGACCCCAGTGCCAAGTTTGTGGCCCATTTTTTTTTCCTCTTTGTGTCTGTACTATGGTACTCTGCCTTCACTTCTAAAGGCTACTCCAGTCATGCCAGGCCTGTATCTCATCATGTTAGTGGCATTAAATACCTGGCTTTATGCAGAATGACCGCTTGATGCTTCTGTCTATATAAACTATGTTCGTAACAAATTAGCCGTAGGCACCTTCTCGATTACAAAAATTGCTGTTACAGCTGAACCAAGTAAAACAAAGGTGCAGGCAGATCAAGAGAACTTTGGACAGAGGAAGCCTGGCGAGGGTCAGGCCTGAGGTCTTGCAAACTTCGTACAAAGCTGAGCCATTACTCGGTTCATTAAGCACTCCATAGGATTCATATAAAGCTATCCAGCAAGCTCCGCAATGGGGAACATATTCCTTCCTCCATCACTCTACGAGCCCAAGAGAAGGATTGAAGGCCCTACACGCCTGGAGCTGAAGGCTGGCAGCTGCTGGGGTGCGAGGCTCCTCTCCCCGGGGGTGTATCCCAGCTCAGCCCCCTCGCCTCCAGTCTGTGCTGTTGCATTGTGACTTCATCAGTCGCTAATTGTCAGCGGATTGACAGCAGGCAAAGTCACCTGCTGAGGGAATGACTGGGCTCTGCAGAAAAGTATAAAACAATAAGCTAAATACCTATTACAGTTATATGAGCAAAAGATACTCTCGAATAGAGTTATAGGATCATAATTTCTAAGCAGATCCAATACTGATAGAAGTTACGTTATTTTAACCAGGAGCACCCCTAAACCTAGTTTTGTTTTGCTCTGGGTCTGCATTCCTTTCATTCAGGGACAGGCAGCTATGCAAACAGTTGAAATACTTTGCTTATGTAGTCATTTTGTCTAAAACAAAGACACCCTTGGGTTTCCTTTGGCATTGAGGTGAGTTTGGCTTCCTTTTGCAACAGTTGTGATCAATCATGTCATTATTCTCCCCTGAGCCTTCAGGTCATGTAGCCTCTATTTATCGCTTCAGAGCATTCCTTCATTGTGGGTGTGTAAGTGGGGGGTGGGGGGGATGCCTTTGATCAGTCCACCCCTTTGTCCCCTTATTTTACATCATGCAGTATGAAATCTTGTTTTCTCATGTGCAGAAATTTATCTTTTTGGGTAAATTTGACTTGTCACATCAGCTTTTGTAAGTAAAAAAACACCACTTTACCTACTTGGTAGCATGCAAAGTAGTATTTCTATTTCCATTAGTATTCCCTCAATTTATTTGGTCTGGATCGTCATATAGCAAATAGCTGCTTGTAGTCTTTTTCCTTAGTTGTTTCAAAATGTGAGCCCTACTTCTCAAATTTCATCTCTTCCTTCAGGTGCCACATTTTGTTTTTCCTCAAGTCCTCAAAAAGCGTTATCCTTCACATTTTTCAGACAGTCCCATCTCTTAGGAATAACTAGTACCTGTCTGTGTTGGGCTTTCCTCCTTAGGTATCTAGCGCCTTCCAATATAATGATCTGATTAATCTGGAATGGCATTTTGCTGGTTAGTGTGGTATTCTATCACTCTCACCTGCAATTCATGTTGCAATGTTATCCCATAGTCATGGTAATCTACTTACCCCAACAGTAACACAGTGCAATTATGTGCCTGGCTGTGTAATTAAGATTTAAATCAAGCCTTCTGTATATCATTACCAGCCTCTTCATCAGGAAGTCTTTTAGTTTACCTTCACATTGCTAAGCGTTTTTCAACAAAATTTTTCAGTGAAAAATAAAGAAAAAAAAAAAAAGCAGAATGGAAAAAATTTCTGACTTTATTTCTTCACTTCTATGTATTTTATAGTCTTCAGAGTCTTGATGTTAGTAGCTATATTTAAGAATTGTATGCTGCCTTGAAACTGGTAAATTTTTTTTTTCACCCCTGTCTGATTCCAACAAAGCAACACATCTTGGTAAAATCCTGTTTATATTTTTAGCATATAGTTATTTACTGAAGTACATCTGTGCTTCAGGTGTTACAACTGGTACCCCTGGAAAATACTATTTTCCTTTTTCAAAGCAGTTGAGGTTGCTGGTCCCGTCCCCCTCCCGCGCACCCCCTGCTTAACACTGCCTTTCCTGTACATAGTTACACCCATCTTTGTTCCCTTCATTGTCAATCTAGGTCATTATTTGAAGCTTTTGTTGACAGAGCACTTGAGGGTAAGTGCATCTGATACTATAAATAGGCTTGATTCTTCATAGTAAGTGAGTAGATTCACTTGAAAATTCTCAGTTTTGTACTAGGTTTGACAAAATGGAAGGTTTCTTGGATTCTTGTCAACTAGTAGCGTAACAACTTTTAATGAATTGGTATCTTCAAAACTTTGATGTGCCAGAACTGAATAATTTTCAATTAACGCAGGATTACTAATTTTGTTTGGAAGGGAAAAATGGGCCCTTTAAGCTATTGCTTTTTTATTATTTTTTAAACAACTTCTATTTTTATTTCACAAAGCAATGCTTGCACATGAATACCTGTTTCAACACAGTTTATGCTGTTTTATTTGATCCAGGTCACAGAAAATAGAGGATACTGTTCCTCCTACTATATGTTTTCAGTGACCTGTGCTGTGACAAGAGATGATTCTTTGGATTAGGTTTTCGTTTGTTACTTTACCACAAATTGTGGCAGGGAACAACCAAACAGTATGCACTCCTGCCACAGCATAAGGCAGCCTTCTGGTACAGCTCCAGGTGCTGTTCTACTGGCAAAAGATGTTCATGCATGGAAAAACCTGTGATAGGTTGTATTTTCTGTATGGCTACAACCGCAGGAGGGGAGTTAGGTGCAGCTCTGGCCACAACATGTTCGTGGGCACCTTTCCAAAACCTTTGACCGCTATGTATGCCGTATGATAACCAACATTTTATTCCTGATTTCACATTCTCCAGTAGGCTTTAAAGCCTTATTTAAATAGTAAGTAAATTCTTGAGATTAAATTAACAGTGTAGTTTCATCCTGTGCCCTTTCTGTGTGTACGACAAACGTACTACAAAACCAGGCCTAACAGTAGGTAAGTGCCTCTGTCTCTGAAAGCAGGAGTGGATGTACCACTGTGATGCATATTGGGATTGCAAGGCATTGTAAAAGGTGTACACAACAGTGACTTTCCCCCACTGCAGTCTATAAAGATTTGTAAGCACCCCATAGCTTGTATGCAGCACCAGCATCCCCTTTAGAGGTTTTTCATGCTGAGGCTGGATGATGGACTGTAGGAAATGGACAGTTGTCCATAATAAATTTGATAACCACTCAAACTGAGGTTTGACGCAGTGCCTGTTTGCTGATATTGAATCAGCACTGCTACTGGTGCTGTACTTTTATGTGCCAGATTCACTGTCGGACACAGAAATATAAATTCATTGATAGCATATGCCACAGTGATGCCTACCTAAATGCAGAAGAGCTAAGCTAAGCGAATGACTCAAATATACTTATTTCCTTATAATAGGTGAATATTTAAAGGCTAGTGGTAAGTCCACTAAGAGCTTTTCATTTAATTTTAGAAAGTGAACTACAGTTTATTCCATGAATGTGTAAAAAAAAAAAAAAAAAATATATATATATATATACACACACAAATGAAAAAGTACTTTCTGCATGAGTGGTGTGTGGGTGATATGCAGCTGTATTGCCTTATTTGGCATGAGAAATTGTCCAACACTTAAAACCTTGCTTAGATTGTCTCTGTGTGTGAGAGAGAGAATTGCCACTGTCAGGTAGTTTTAGCGTACTTCGGTTTGTGAAGACATACCTAGTTGTCTTTCTGTTACGCATCGGGATGGAAAGAAATCTGTCTGGTTGTCATCGGTTTAGTCTGAAGAGAAACCAATGTGTCCCCTCCCCGTTTCATCTAGGATGAGATTCATGTGAAACTTACTCTTCTTGGTTCTCCCCACCACATACAGTTTACCTTCTGATTTTCTTGTGTTGACAACTGTATCTGCTCCCTCTCAGTTTATCTGTGGTCTTGCAATGAGCTGCCTTATGGTTTCTTACTGTAGGTTTGAATGGTATATAGTGTCCCTTGATGGTTGGTTTTTTTGTTGCCTTTTATTTAACAAGGTAGGCTGTTAGTCTGTAGTTACAATGCAAGATTTATAGGCATAAGTAATATCTTTTATGAGGCCATCTGTTAAAGGGAAAAAATGTGCAAGCTTTTCTGTGGGTTTAACTTATGCACCTGAATGTTTGCCCTTTTAATTTTTTTCACCATTAGTTGTTCTAATAGCATCTTACAAGCCTTCTCATTACAAGCCTTCCCTGATGTGAAGATGTCATATGATAATAGGTGTTAATGGTTTTTTGGTTCATTTGGTAGAATAATTTAAAAAAATATATTGTTGTTTCATGCATCTTGTGTTGTTAATAGACATGGGCATTATTGCTCTACCTGCACTGTTTGCATGGTTCATGGACGTATGAATACAGTCAATGGCTCCTTTTAGTATAGCATGCAGAGAAGTAAAGTCTTTTAATAAAAGTGTGTTAATTTGTATCTCTTCTGTTCAATATTTTAGATATCAGTAAAGATTTCTCTTTTGTGACACTTCGGTTTGAGTATTTTTTTCGGTTGGGTGTCTCTTTTGATCCCTAATCTGCATTAATAATCAGCATTACTTGAAAAGGCAGAAATAGGCATAGAGGTTCTTCCTCTCATCAGAGATTGGGGTAAGTGCTGGGTGAATGGATTGACTTAAGAGAAGTGTGAATCTTCAGGTTAACATTGAAAAGGGTTGTATTAACATTGACAAAATTGCATATACTACTTAAAATAATTCTGATTTAAATTGCAATATTCTTGACATATTCCTTCATAGTTGGCTGTGTTTATTCTTAGCATTTGTTTTCTCAGTATGTGCTTGAAAGAGCCATCAAATTATGGAGTCAATGTGTCCTTGCAGTTGTGGTCTAATACTGCCTTTTTTCCCTGGAGTTCAAGATTAATTGGTTTATATAATACAATACTGCAAATTCAAAATGTTTCTATTCATTACTGAAAAGCATAGTATGCAAAAGCTTACTTCAAATCAATTCACTTTAATAAGTGAATTAAAAAAGATCATCAGAGCTGTGTTCTTTTTTTTTTATGGCATATTAATTATTTTATATTTTAGGGATTTTTATAGTAGGGAAAAACTTACCCGCTTTCATTTCTTTTTCACTTCCTGAGACTTTTCAGAAATTTTTCATCTACATTCCCTGCTGGATGAAAGTTTCAACATGCAATTCCTTGTGACAGTGAAGAAAAAGCCTACATCATTCCTTCAAAACATACAGAATTTGATTTCTAACCGTATGCATATTCTGATCTAGAAGTTTAATGCAATTCTGCTGTAGAGTGCTTCATAATGGTAAATTCCTCCTTCATTATTTCTGGAGAAAGCAAATTGAAATCAGGAAGACCAAAGCCTATTTGGAACTGAACTTGGGGGCATAAAGTAACAGGAAAGGATTCTGCAAGTATTGCCCTAAGGGAAGTCAGGGAAATGTGGGCCCATGGATGAATGCTGGAGGCAATCCAATGGTGGACAACACAGAAAAGGCAGAAATTTCCTATTTCTTTTTAACTGTTCCCAGATAAGGGACAGTAACAGGAAGGAGGCACAGGTTAGGGTCTGTTTAGTGAAAGTGGGCGTATTCAGCTTCTTGGGGCGCTGTGCCAACATTGACAGGATCTCATTCACATGATAGGATTGCAAGGCAGCTATTGTCCAAGAAAAAGCGTAATTGAGGAAAGTCCTGAGAACTAAGAGGTGGCTAACATTGCACCAGTCTTTACAAAAGATAAGGAGAATGGTCCAGGGATCTACAGGCTGTGGCAGGTCAGTGTCAGTCCCCAGAAAGATCATGGAACACCTTCTAGACGCATGAAGGGCAAGAGGGTAAATAGTAAGAATCAACACAGATTTCTCAAGTGCAGTTAGTGTTTTACTAATCTGATTGCCTTCTAGGATGAAATGCCTGACAATGTGAATGAGGGGAGCACACGTGACATGGTGTAACTGTAACTTTATTAGGACTTCTGATACCTTCTCCTTCACTGTTGTCAACAGTAAGCTGAGGAAGCATGGGCTAAGTATTGAGTGGGCTGAAAATAGGCTGGACTGCTGTACTGAAAGGGTAGTAATCAATAGCTTCACCACTTAGCAGACAGTAAGAAGTGGAATAAATATCTCAAGGGTTGATCCTGGTCCTCACGCACAATTCTTCAGTGACTTGGATGACGGAATTGAACAGAATGCACCCAGAGCAAGTTCATGAAGGGTAATAGATTAGGGTGATGCTTGGGAAATCGAAGTCTTAAAGCATCTTGAGACCTTAAACAAACTGAGGACTGAGCCAACAGGAAACTCATGTATTTAGGAAAGAGCAGACTGAAATCCTGCATCTGAGGTGGAATAACACCACTCATCAGTCCAGGCCAGGAAGCACCTGGCTGAGTCACAGCTCTGCTGAAAAGGACCTGCAATCATTAAGAATGTAAAGCTGAATATGAGCCAGTGATGTGCTTTCACTGTAGATAAAACTAGCTGTGTACTGGGCTATGTTAGAAGGAAGGAGCAACATGACTAGCAGACTGAAGGAAGCTGTTATCACCCCCACTTGGAGCTGGTAAAGCTGCTCCTTGGACAACTGTATGTCATTTTAGTAACCCAAGTACAGAGGGGATGTTGAGAAACTGGAAATAGTCCAGTGAGGGGATACTAAACTGGTCATAGTGTGATGGGAGAGGTTAGGGAGCTGGGATTTTTAGGGAGCTTGGTCTGGTGAAGAGGAGGCTGAGGGAGTGATCGTAGGTTAACCCACAATAACTTCATAGGGAGTGACAAAGATGATGTCACCAAACTTTTCTCAGTAGTGGCATACAGTTTAGCAAGGGGCAATAGCCATAAATCGCGGCTTGGGGAGTTGAGGCTGGACACAGGAAAACTTTTTTATGGAGAGGATACTGTAGTAATGGAAGAGGTGACCAGAAGGGCTGAGAGTTTGATCTTTTCCAGTCAACTACACAAATCCTAATTTAGTGTTGGAAATGATCATATTTTTAGTGGGAAGTGAAACTAGGTGACTTCCTGCCAAAACTTCTGTGGTTCTATGATGATTCTGTGGTAATTCAGTGATAATGCATAGTTTTACTCAAATTACAATTTACACCCTTATATGTAGACCATGGAAAATATATTTTGAGGGAGGATAGCGTGGCTTAAAAATTCCCCCGATTTGATTACTTAGCTTTAGTGCTTTAAAAAATAAGATTAGAAACTGAGGATAGCTGATTATTGAAAAATAATCTCATTACTTTTCAATGTTTGTATTAAGTGGTAAGGACTGAAATAATAGATCAGCCAACAGGATTGGTGGTTGACGGGAAACCTGGCTAACACAGAATGGGATGTTGGAAGATATTGGTAAGATTTACTTTTTTCCCCCTGGAGATACTCTCTACCTGTATTTTTGCATAAAGATTTCACTTTCTAAGCAGGTCTCAGAGACAAAGCTATTACTTCTCAAGCTCTACCAGACCTTAATATTTACAGGACAGCAACCCATGGAAAATAAATAAATTAACAATATTTTCTTGGAGCTAATAAAATGACAGTGTAAAGGTAGCCTCACATTTAGATTTGGTATCCTTTTTGTCGCACTTTATATGACTGTCCTATTCTCTTCACAATCCCTTAGCTCCCTATTTTTTTTTTTTAATTGGGAATAGTAACATTTACCTGAATTTCAGGCAGGTTGCATGTATACCTATATGAAGAAAGCCAGTATAGATCCCTTAAGGGAGGCAGGGTGCTTTTGTTTTCTGTCAGTTGCTTGTACCAGGTTGAATACCTGGAGAAGAGTAAAATAGGTACAGAAACTATGTTACACACTTCAATATGGTGAAGATTCCTATCTCACGAGGGCTGAAGCTTCCCTTCAGAGAATTCAGAACTAATTCAGAGACACTCTTCATCTCCCCATGTGACTGGGACCTCAGGTCACATAAAGTAAGGCCAGGCAAGCCAATTATGCCTTCAGCAGGAAAATTAATCACCTCGTGGTCTGTGTATAGCATATAAATAAATAGACCGGAAATCAGGGCAAGATATTCCTGGTAAAGGAAACCGAGTGGCTCTCTGTGCTGCTGCAGTAAGCTGGCTGCCTTTGGCTGCTTGATCTCAGTGGCACAGAGAAGAGTCAACACTTTCTGAATGCACGATCGGGTCTGCAGGAGGCTATTCTTTGGGTTAATCCTCGGGTTCAGCAAGCTATTTCCTGGTGTTTGTTCAGCTCTCTCTAGAGCTAAGGGAGGAATACAATGTAATAGTTGCAATAATGGATTTTAAGATGTAGTGCGTTGATTGTTATCTCTATAATACTGAAGTGGTTGCCATGAAAATAAATGATTGCTCAAGTCAGTTCTTGTTCTTTTAGGGGTTATTTAGAGGAAATTCCAGTGTCAAAATGCCAGATAAGGTTTTCATGCAACACAAGTGGGATTGTGGCCTGTTTCTGTCTACGTTATCTGACTATTTATACAGTAGCCATATACCAATACCTGTTCCTCCCACCTTCTCTCCAGGTTAAATCCTAAGAAATGCATTGTGCTTTAAAGGAAATCCATACTTTAACATCTTGTAGTTTACCGAGACGTTATTCTACAGTACTGGTTTAGCTTTTGTGTTGCTTTTAATGGATATTTTCTTTCAATTCTGTGCTGTATCCTATTGACTCCAATGTATTTAAGCAGTGCCCAGAAGGGTGGTGTAATAATAATGAAGTCTTCTGCAAAACCTGCTGCACCTTATGTGGTCTAACGTAACTGCATACCAGTGTTTTCCACAGCAGTCTGTTTACAGTTAAAGTTTACTTTCTCCAATTCCTTTTGTTGCATTACTGTCAGTAAAACTAAAGTATGTTCTGCATTTTCATATGCTTGTAAAGCCTTATTGTCTTCAGTGAGTTTATGTAATTTTGGCCGTTTAAAGTAGTTTTGCAATAGTGTTCTTGATTACCACATGAATATGTTTTCCATCTTAGATACTGCCCAGATTTGGATTATGGATGTCATCTGATGTTGTGTTATTTTTTTCAGTAGCTTGTGCTATTCTGAACACATTTTGAAATAGTTGAATAAAGACTTGGAGCTTTTTAGAGGAAGGATTTTGCATCAGGCTTAGGTTTTTAAAGCTTGCTAGATACGATGTATTCGTTATATCTGCACTTTTAGCCCTAATGAAGTGTAGATATAATGAATACATCATAACTAGCAAGCTTTAAAGCAAGAATTGCCACCCAGTTACTATGTCTGTGTCTTAATTTTATTTCTTAAGTCAGATTTATTTTATTGTAGAAGGAACAGGTGTATTGCATAGAAAGCTCACTTTTCTGCATTAGCATTTTTTTGCTCAACACAGTAAAATCCTTTCGTATTGCTGGGACCTCTGGATGCTGTCATGCAATTTTTGAATTAAAATAACTCAATCTTCAGTATCTTTGACACTTTCATAGTAAGTTAACATAATCTCTAGAAGTCATTTTTTCTAAACAAGACTTCTTTATCTGCGTACCCTGTGTAATGGAATAACATAGGTGATACAGGTGTGGGGCTCTCTCGGTGGCTTGGCAGCCAGTCAGTGTCTGGGAAGGCTAGTACTGAGCTTGTGTTATTAACTTGCTGAGCAAGACCCGAGCTGGCGTCTTGTGATCGGATGGATTCACCACGTTTTCTAGCACTTGCGGTTACAAAAGTAGAGAGATGAAAGAATAGAAATGAATTGCTTGTAGATCCCAGCAGGTGTTGAATGGCTTGCAGAAGCTTGGTGCTGTACCTGAATGAATAAAATCCAATCGGTTTGAACTGTCTCTTCTTGACCTCTCATCTTCCCACAGTTCCTTAGGTACAGGACTTTGTCGTGTTATATTTCTGTCTCCTGGGATTCAAGTCTCTAAAACCTACTTTTTCTCCATGCTCCAAAGTTGCTACAGTGCCTTTGCTGGACCAAACTGTGTTCAGCCTTCTGAGCTGGTACTAAAGGTATCAGCTACAAGGATGTTAGAAAAAGAAATGGGACAAAAAGGAGGTCTTAAAGCATGGCTAGTTGTCTGGTTATGGCAAATATGATCTTGGGCAGGAAAGAGTTATTTGGTTCTTCATCTGAGCTCCCTGTTATACCCTTGCTATACTTGTGATCTGGGAAGTCCTTTCTCATGTAGTTCCTTACAACAGAGGATGTGAAGAACAGACAGACTAATGTAGCTATTGAATAAGAAGCTGTATTCATTTGAATAACTAGAAGTTAATTTTTCAACCTGTTTCTGTGTAAATATAATTGGGAAGGGGGTCTAATCCTGCAGATCCTTGAGCATTACAACTATACTCACCTGAGTATCACATTACAACTAATGAAGTTACTCATATGAGTTATTTGCTTGTCAGAGGGCTTAGAGATTTGAGTTGAATACTTATTTTAATTCTGAAGAGTTGGCTTTGAAGACTGCGATTCAAATGATGTTAAAGTTGGATTCAGATGATGTTAAAGTTAAATATAAAAAATGAATCCTTATATGAAAGTGTAAAGGCAAATTTAACATATAAATTTCCAAAATGTAAATGAGGTACTATGCAAATCCTATGGCTTTTTACATCATCTTTTTTTTTTTTTTCCTGTACTGCTGGAACTCATTTTCCTGTATGAAAAGGATGTAGGTCATTGTATTTACATAATTTTAAATACAGCAAGTTACCTGTTTGTAAATATTTTGTACTGATAACTCATGTTATATAACTTAAGGCTTGTAGTATGTTTAGCTGTCAGAGGCGCTTTGTCTAGTTTTTCGCATATTTCTTACTTAAGATGGGTTTCAAGGTTAAGACGCCTGTATCTGTTAGGCTTGCAGAGAATTTGGAGTTGTTCTTTATATACTTTAAAAGACTGTAAAAAGCCAGTAGAACGTGAAAAGGCTGCTCTGCTGCTGGACAAAAAAGAACTAAACCGAGAAATTAAGTCAATGCCTCAACAGAGTTTTGAGAACGAGTACTTGTTATTTCTCTCTTGGTAAAAAATACTTAGGGTTTTGTGTCTTTAGAGATTTTTTGGTTTTGTTTTTTTTAAGTCTGGTTTTTGGTTTTTGCAGTTTCTTTCAATGGCTAGAAAGAAATATCTGAAAGCAAATGATTAGTTAAGCATCCAGATTAATAATTTTAACATGGAAATATGTTATAAATTCCTTCTACTTTAGGAGGTTATTATTAAAATATCTGTGTATCAATATAAAGTTAGATAGTGTACAATTGATGACTTAGAGTGGTGTGATGTATAGGTTTAGCCAGTGTTTTGAGGATTACTTGTCACTGAGTAACAAGGTTAGTTTTCCTGTCTTATGATACAGTAAAATAGAATTAAACTCTGTGCAGTCTTGTGCTCTCTATTGTGAGATTCCAAACAGAATTGTGCAAAAACCTGTTAGGTTTTTTTCCAAAAACAAAGTAGTACTTTTATTTTCCAAAAATGCTTAAGATTAAGTGTTTTGGCCTTATTGAAATATTCCTCCCTTCTTCCCACCCACCCCCACCCCCTGTCTTTAAAAGTAACATCTTGCTCCTTACTAATCAGCATTTCCCAACAACAAAATATTTCAGTGGAATATTCTAAAGCGAGTCTAACGATGAATACAGCTAAGATTTTAATGTTATCTAATCACTTTGCAAAAGCAATTCTAGACCACTTACACAACCCAATTCTGATGTGATAAGCAACTGTAATACATACACAGTGAAGGTACTACCAACCTACTGATATAAAAGAAGTTATGGTTGTTTATTTAACATGAAGATGAAATCGTTTTCACAGATCTTACTCATTACATGCGTTTCAAAATTTGATGCATTTAGTGAAAACTGCAAGGTTATTTTATCCCCGGTAGCATGGTAGTGTTCTAGAAGAGTGAGCAAAATCCCTTTTGTTCTCATGCATCTGCTGTCTGATTTTTCTGATTTCTGAACGTTTGCATTCTGTCTTCGCCTTCTCCTTTACGAGCTCGTTGAATTTTATTAGTTATCACTGCAAGCCAAATGAAATAAAAGGAGTTGCACAGCTGCAGTGGTAAGAGTCTGAGCTGCATCATCATCCATACTTGCAGTAATATGCAAACAGGGAAAAAATGGGCTTGATTATAGATCTCGGGAACTTTTCCGGAACCAATATGCAAGTGATTTCCTCAAAACCAAACCATTTTGCACAAGGAATCTTAAAAACAAAACCTGAAAAAAAATCAAGAAAAGATAGTCTCTTTTTTCACAGATGCTGAGCATTCCTTATCCTCTGAAGTCAATGAGAAGTGTAGGCTCCCACTGTCTTTTGAAAACTGGACCAGTATGCAGACAGCTTCATTGATATTTAAGTTATCTTACTGTAACAGAAGCATATCTTAATGCACTTTAGCTGAGCTTCTGTATTTGCTGCAGAAATAGCTGTGGCTGAAAATTGATATTGGATATCATAATAAAACCATTTATTTTTGTGTACCAGGACAACATAGAAGTACATAATATAAGCTTCCAGAGTGAACCCTTTTGTGCTCTGCAGTTAAGTAATTCTACAGTATTACAGGCATAAAGACTGGAGTGAAGGGACACCTGTCCAGCGGGGTTATACCTGTTCAACTGCTCCTTGTAATTCATATTTAGTGCGGGCAACTACTAACATGTTATTTTAGAAAAAGAACCAGTCCATCCTCATTGATGGCATAGATAGTGGGATGGTGTGCACCCTCAGCAAGTTTGCAGATGACACCAAGCCGAGTGGTGTGGTCGACACACCTGAAGGAGGGGATGCCATCCAGAGGGACCTGGACAAGCTTGAGAAGTGGGCCTGTGTGAACCTCAGGAGGTTCAACAAGGCCAAGTGCAAGGTTCTGCACCTGGGTTGGAGCAACCAGTATCGATACAGGCTGGGGGATGAACGGATTGAGAGCAGCCCTGCTAAGAGAAGGACTTGGAGGTATTGAGGGATGAAAAGCTAGACATGAGCTGACAATGTGCGTTTGCAGCCCAGAAGGCCAACTGTATCCTGGGCTGCATCAAATGAAGTGTGGCCAGAAGGTCAAGGGAGGTGATTCTGCCCCTTTACTCTGCTCTCGTGAGACCCCATATAGTCCAGCTTTGGAGTCCTCAGCACAGGAAAGACACAGACCTGTTGGAGTGGGTCCAGAGGAGGGCCACAAAAATGATCAAAGAGCTGGAACACCTCTCCTGTGAGGAAAAGCTGAGAGAATTTGGGTTGTTCGTTCTGGAAAAGAGAAGGCTCCAGGGAGATCTCATTGTGTCCTTTCAATACTTAAAGGGGGCTTATAAGAAAGATGGTGAAAACCTTTAGCAGGGCCTGTTGTGGAAGGACAAGGGGTAATGGTTTTGAACTAGAAGAGGGTAGGTTTAGACAAGATATAAGGAAGAAATATTTTACAATGAGGGTGGTGAGACGCTGGAACAGGTTGTCCAGAGAGGTGGTAGATGCCCCATCCCTGGAAGCATTCACGGTCAGGTTGGACAGGACTCTGAGCAACCTGATCTAGTTGAAGATGTCCCTGCTCATTGCAAGGGGGTTGGACTTAGATGACCTTTAAAGGTCCCTTCCAACCCAAACTATTCTATGATTCCACGATCTGAGATTCTTCAGTGTGTGTGTCTAGTAAATAATTTTTCTGGGGTTCCTACTTCATAGGTTGACAAAAATTATGCCTGAAGATTTCAAGCTGAATTCTCCTGAGATTTTTAACACTGATGTAGGTTGACTTCAGCAGCAGAGATCAAAGCAGTAGTGTAAACAGGTGGCAGTGGTGTCTTTTGATAGTGGAATTAGTTGTAAGAGCTCAAAAGACAATGTGTGCTTTCACACGTGCAGCATGTCTGTACTGATTTGTGTACTGGTCTTGTTACTCCAACGGAGTCACAAAAATCACAGCGTAGGTTAGGCTTAGCAAATAGCTGATGGAGACGTGAAACGGCAAGTACGTCAAAGGGAGTCATGGGACTGGGTGTCTGCCATTAAGTGCAGTTACTTCAGTTTACATAGCCAGGAAGGACATATAGCCTGTGTAGACACAAACAGACATCACGTACTTTTGGTGCAGAGCCGTGCTAAGTTGAAGGTAATGAAAGACAGCAGTAGAACAGCTGAAGGGATACGCTGGGTCAGAACCATACATCATATTTTGCCTTCGTGCCAAAAAAGTTTTGAAGTTTTATAAACGGTTTTTGTCTGTCAGAAAGACATTGTGAAGTCTTTAAAACAAAAAAATCATACTTTCAGTGTTTCTTGAGGTGTTGTGTCTGTCTATTAAATAATACTTAATCTTAAAAGTATTTCAGTTGTATTTGTAAGTTTAAGAATTTTCTTCCTTAGCTATGCGTTTTCTTGTACTGCAAAATTATAACTCTTCAATCCTCTCTTGTTGGGCTACGACACCATTATACACCTTTAAGGACAGTAAAATAATACATGCATAAAACACTCGTAGTACTTCTACCAGTAAGCCTCTTTTCCAGTCTTAAGTTCATTAAAATAAATCTACTTGTTTTAATCTGATAAAACTAAAAATCAGGAAAACAATTTTATGGGCATACACATGAAGTTACTATGTGAACCATGGTAACAGTACCAGGAACAGGCATTAGGAAGCAAAAGAATTGAGTTCAGTCCCTGTGTCTTCCTTCCTCCAACGCCATTTCTATATATTTCAGACAAAGTGGAACTATAATCCAGTTTTTTAACATATATTTGCATTTTTGCTTTAGACTCCCCAGAATGCTACTAAGGATCAAATCTGACATGATAATTCTGAATTTGTTTGTAAAGAAAAGAATCTGTAACAATTTATTATTTGCTTTTTGGTCTTAAATTCCAAGGTAATGAAATTAACGTTTGGTAGTATGTTAAAAAGAACCAAACAAGTTGAGCAGCTGTTTATTCTTTCCCACTCTTGCTTCTGTTAATGGCAGTTTTTGAAACTAAAGACGAGGATTAAAGGAACAATATCTGCCATCCAAATCTTTTCAGTGTTTTGTTTTGGGTTATTTTGGTTTTGTATGTATTTATACTTCATCTGCTTAGTATCAGTTTCAGTGAAATAAGCAAATACAGTAATAAACAAAAGAGGCATTTTGAACTAACATCTAAATATTTTATCTTTGCTGTTAGTAAAACATGAGAATTCAAATTATATTTTCCTGATTTGATTGTCATTTTTTTATGTTCTTGCCTGATGTGCCGGTGTATCCTCTAAGTAAACCTGTCAACATTTTTTAAAAATGCTCTTCTCCTACCTGTCAAATTTTAATAGGGTGAAAGCTTTCAGTTGCTAAAATCAATCCTTGTTTGTTTGTTTTGTTGGAATAAGAAATTATTGCACTGTAGGAAAAAGATTGTTGTATTCACTTGCATGGAGAGTAGGGTAAATTTGTTCCTGTATGGGTATATAAATAAAAATGGAGGTTTACACAGATAATGTGCTTTTGTCTCCAGAGGGGAAAAACATTGCTCTCCCCTTTTTTCTTTTTAATTTGCAATGTGACTCTTTGTTTCAATTCTTTGAGTAAGTTGTGGCTGATGCTTTGGTTCCTAGTGTGAATACCTGGTACAGTCCTCAGCTCTGCTAGCCAAACCCGTTATCTCTGGCTGTTGCTGGTACACCGTATGACAGTAAATGGTTTAACACTGAGAACAGCACATACTTGACTGCATCTTACAAGCTACGTGGGAAGAGAGAGCAAGACAGTGCACGTGTGCCGCTGACTTGGTGTTACACGAAGCATTGGGTTTCTTCTTTTTGCAATATAATGTATAGCACCATCTCTTCTTTGGCTGCCCTGTAAGGAGCAACCATTGCGTGGCTGGGGAGACCAATGTGCAGCTGTCCCTCTGGAGGATGAGGAGCACTGCAATGTTTGGAGACTTGACTTCTTAGTGTTATTAAGTGTTAAAATATGCCTTTGGATCACTCAGGGGGCTGACTGGTTTGTTTCAAAGTTCACACATATTAGTTTTGTGCATATGCTGAAACTGGTATGTTTTCTGTCATGACTCACGTATGGAAACAGATGAATTCCACTTATTTTGACGGAAAAATAAAATAAGGCAAAATTACTGTGATTGCTTGTGGCAGTTTTCTCAGAATATTCTGGGAAAGAAAGATAAAACATCACTGGAGCCAGTGGTATTTTAAGTTGTTTTCAAGTCTCTCTGTTACTTTTTAGTGCTTTTAATAAACATGATCTTCAGTGCAGTGGGCGAAAGAATTCTTTTCCCCCTCCCCCTCCTCATTTTTATCATTGACCTAAATCTTTATATCATCAGAAGACTGGCAGTGGTACCACTGCTTAAAAAAGGCAGGAAATAACACTCCTTATGCCAGGTAGTCAAATTGATATCCCAGTCTTGTAAATTCTTGAAGTGCAGAATCCGTGATGCAGCATGGTGCACCCAGAAGCAGTGAGCAGTAGTGTGTATATTAAAGATGGTTTTGGCTTTTGGGAAGCATAAGAATGAGGCACTTTTGCTTCCACTCTCTTTGTTATGGAATCTCTTAAGTTTAGTAATGTTTTTTTTATTTTTGGAACGGGGGGGTGGAGCAAGTTGTATGTTTGTGTGTGTTGGGTTTGGGTTTTTTTTCTAAACTTAATATCGGCCTACCAAATTCATGTTTGGGTGTGTAAATAAATGATCTAATATCTGATAGTGGTGGGACATCTCGAAAGTAGCCGTATTAAGCATCTAGCAATGACTAAAAGTCAATAATTCATATTTGAATGTTTTGAGGAATCCAGTCTTTTTTATTAGTAGTAGTATCAGTACGTGGCAAGAGGAAGGCTTGGTCTCAAACTCATAAGTGACTCACAGAAATTTTTACACTATTCAGTATTTTCATATTTTACAATATTTAAAATATAAAGGAAGTCCCTCAAATGTTGTTCCTGCTCAATCCCTTTGTTTTCTTTCCTTTAGTGGATTACAAAGTTCAAAGGGTACTTCACAACCTATGAGTGTCTATAAGATTTTAAGTTGGTGTTTTTATAATGCCCAAAATTGTGTTTAAACGTGTATCTACAAAGGTGTTCTTTTTTCATTCAATCTGTTCCACTTTGTTTGGAGTTACGATTGCAAGAGAAATCTTTTAAGTCCCTGTTAGAAATAAATTAAACCATCACTCAATAGCAAACATTCCTTGCCCCTACTAGAAAATTTGATTTAGAGTGTAATTTGCAATTAAACTAATATTTAACTTGCTGTCGAAGCTAAATTTAAATAACAGTCTTATTAGAAATGCTGACAGGTCAGCACAGGTACAGTTTTAAATCTACTTTTCTGGATGCTGCTCTGCTTGCGCAGAAATCTCAAAACCTGAATACAGTGGCAGAAATGGCAGAATTTTACCTGGGCAGAAACTAAAAAGAGCATGACACCTGTTCAGGATAGGCTAGAAAATAATGAAGCAAGCTGAAAATGGCTACCAATAGTTTTTGCCAATGCCACTAATTTGCTTCGGTTTTGTTTTATGGGGAAGTGATAGACCTCAATCTCTCCGACTTTGAGAAGAACAATAAAGAGTGAGAGGCTTTTTGAGTGTCACTAAAATGAAAGTAGTTCAAGTCTTGTTAAAATCAAAGTCAGCTTGGTTCAGCTTAAAAACAATTTGTGTTGTGTGAGACGGTGGTTTACCCCAGTGACCCAAGCACCTGGAAGGGTGGTGCTTGGTAGTGGTAGTAGGTAGCATAGGATTCTCGCCGAGGTAGAGGAGTGTGCAAGTGGTACTGAATACTCCACTTGTTTTTTAAATCTGTTCCAGCTCTGTGCTAGTAAATGAATGAAAGAACTATCAACAGAAATACACCTTGTGGAGCAGTACTCCTTAACTACTAAAATAGTCTTCTAAAGGGGAATACACGAATAACCTTGAGAGACCCTAGTGCAGCATTAAGTTACACTGAAAGCTGTGTGGATACCCATTTTGTCCTGAACCGATACCTATTAAGATGTGTGAAAACATCAAGGAGACTTGATGATGCAGTAGGATAGTTCAGGATTTGATCCATCGTGTCATCACAGTCAGTAAGAGTAAATCTACGTAGAGGCATAACGACTTCCTTTGCTTAAAAAAGTCATTACAAAAATAACTGAATACAAAATTTCTGAGAGAGAAAGGAGAAACGAATTTGTGAAAACAGGGATGGAAAATGTAGTCTTTCTTATTGTAAAAAATTTTGTAGTAACTTTTGTGATGCAGGGGTTTTGGTTTTGTTTTTTCTTTCCCGTCATGAAATTCTGAGGCTTACTATTTAGCTCCTTCTGAGAGCTAGGACAATGCATCAAGTTGTATAGGACTCTGTTCCTTTAAGCAGGAAAATTGTGCCTGGTAAAAACGCTGGCATGTAAGAATGAACAATTTAATACTGTGGTTTTGCCACATACTATTTCTGATGACAGGATAAGGGGTAAAGTGAAAACTACGTCCAGCTTAAGTCTATCATCATGTCATAGTTAGAACTCGTTATAGAGAGTAGTTTTCTTGTAATACTACTCATGTTATACAAGCAAGTTGATATTTTGATTTGATGGATGATTCAATTTGCAATTTTGGTTTCCCCAGCCACAGTCAGCTCTGCAGGTAACTTGGGCTCAGAGGATGTGAAATACTCACTACCACCTCATTCTTAATTAATGCGTCAATCCTGTGTGTAATGACCCCTGTAAACACTAAAAGTTCACAACAGATGTTTAATGCAGTTTTCCACTTAATTCATTCCTGTCTGAAGATCTATGTCGTATTCAATTTCAAGTAATATGTACGTTACATGGGCTGGATCTTCACCATATATAGTCTACTTACTATATTGGCAGGCTTCACATTTTTCAGATGCTCTTATTCATGAGAATCTTTTTCAAATGACCATAGTAACTCAAGGAAATAGTCGCTGGCAAATACAAAAGCCGAATCAGCGTCTTCCAACACGTTGTTGGCAGTTGTTCTCTGTTACTGTAACTCATGGAAAAAATAGTTGTTCACTCTGGCAGTAAAGACCTATGTATTTTCACCTAGCTGCATTCTCTGCTTTTTCTGCTTGTATACCCCCTCTTTTAGTAAATGTATTTTGGAGCATGCAGTTTTCCGTAATGCAGTCGGCTTCCTGTTACCTGAGATGCGATGGGACTATCCTGTGTCAGGGATATGGCTTGGAAAGGCAGCTGTCCCCGGGAACACCCGTGGAAATAGACACCAGGGAACTTAAGCGCGCACACACACACACACACACACACACCCCCCAGTGACTGCACAGGAGTAGAATAGCCCATGTATAGCACGGTCTATGTTGAACAAGACAGCATAAATGGGTTGGCTAATTCTGAGGTGACTCCTATGTAACTTGAATGTGTTAAGCTCTACAGTGCTCTGGGAACCAGGAAAGTTTATTTTCCCAGACATGGCTCTTCACTTAATTGGTCCCCTGTACACGCAACGGGACTGTTCTGATAAATCTCCATGGACATGAATGATTCAAATACCTAACTTATTAATTAAGGCTCAGCCGGGGTATAAGCCACCTTGTTGGCTCTGTTTCAGTGTTGACTCTACTGGAGCAGAACTAGGCTTTTTAGGGGGGCCGTCAAGAAAGTTGACACCTTGTTCCTGGTTCTCAGCTATCTCTCTTAAGAGCTGGTTTATCTTAGCGCTGTGTGCTGATGGACACCGTTAAACCTGCCTATAGAAAACTGAGATCAGTCAATAGGATGCTTAACTTTCTTTGCAGTTTTAACAATTAAGCGTGTTCATATCTGCAAAAAGGATACAGCTGCAAATCTCACCTGTGTGTCTAGTTGGTCATGATGTATTACTGGGAAGCAGAGGAAGATGTGCATGTGTGTGACTTACAGATACAAAGCTCAGACGGTGCTTAAACAGTTTTTCAAAGACTGGAAGACAGTGCTAATAAGGAGATGTCATGTTGAAATGCAGTTTTCATTACATAGCTCATAGATTTTTAAATGCTTGTAACTTACTCAAGTGCTTTTCAGGGGGCTCTCTTTCAACTTGAGGTCATTAATTTTTAAGCTTGCTTTTTTTTTTTTTTTAAGAAAAAAAGACAAATAGAAAAAAAGAACACCAAACCTCTTTATTTCAAATTACAGGAGAGAGGGTTTTTTTTAACTACAGCACTAAAATGATTGTTTAAACCTTCCTTGTTTCATGACTGTTTAGACCCTTGAACAGTAATCATCACATAAAGAAAACTGGTGCAATTACTCCGGGCTTTTCCTCGTAAAACACTGTATTTTATGAGATGTTAACTTATAACTATTACATTAATTTATATGTAAAGGAAAGATTGCTGAAATAGTCTTAGTGCAAGGCAAGCGAACCTAAAATACCAATACAAAATTTAACTGAGTTGTGGTTCCATAAAGTTTGACTTGTTACATTCGTAAGTACCGTGTTGTTAAAGAAGTTACACTCAAGTAATTAGACTTGTAATGAATACAAATTCCATTCACTCATTGATACTTAGTTTTCCAGAACTGCATGATAGAAAAGCAAAAGTTATTGTTAGTAAAATGACATTCAGTGAATATTTACAAAGTTGTTGCTTCTGGATTGTTGAAAGTTTGCTATGTAAGTTTGTCCCATTATAGTTATATAGTATCTTAGAAGGCTTTCTGGATGAAATAAAGTTATCCCAACACTTATCTCTTTCAAGGATTTAAACCACAACTCTGACGTTTTGGGTTAGATCTAGAAGAGTTGAGCTCTTTCTCTTACTCGTGTTTACTTAATTTTAAATGATATTTCATTCCTTTTTTTGACTATATGGAGAATGCTATATGGATAGTACCTATGGTTTTGCTGAAGTCAGAATAAAGCAAAACTGCAAAAAACAAATTTACACAGAAGTTTTCTCCCAAATTATTTTTTTTACAACTCAGACATAGGTGGCCTTTTTCTTAGAGGTCATTAGCAGTGAGGTGAAAGTTAAATGAGGTCCCTAAGTGTAATGCTTGATAGGTACAAATACTGTTGTGGGTGGCATCATCTATATGGTGGAAAGGATTGTGTAGGCTGAAAACAGTGTACACGTAAGCAGATTATTTTCTTCGTACAGAGTAAGCTGAGCATTTCAGTCATTAACTCAGTGCAGCTTTCTAGTAAAAGTGTGTAGGTTTGGGAGCAGCCTCTACAGAAGGGGAACAGTACTGGCTATCAGGCCAGTAGCTTGAATGCTAGATTTCTGAGTATACGAGTGTCATTGAACTTGGTTTGCAAAGACCGAATTTAAGTACGCTTTAACCGTGTATCTTGTCATTAGGATGAGATGGAATGCAAGTATTTCTTTTAAGAGGCCTTGAAGCCCACAGGGCAGATATAAGGATGGCAGCCAGGGGCTGTGGCAGTGCTCTCATCAGGATTTAATCAAGGATAATACACAACTACAAAGGGCTTCTCCCCACTTCTCTGCACTGCTGTGGGAGTGGCTGATGAGGGAATTTTTCAGCCTAACTACTTAGTGAGGCTGGTGAATGAAATCACAGTTTTGATTTCAGCCTTAACAGATTAGGCATCTGTGGGGGAAAGTAATTTTAAGCATATAACTCTTAAGTTTAAGCTGATTAACTACTCTACTCCCTAATCTCTCATCCCTTTTGACATATAGGCCATCACTTTTAACTTCTCCCTCACCCACAACGTTTTTTGTCATTTTAGAAGGTGATAATGTATGAAACATCGTCCTTTTTCTCTTTTGTGCCTCTTTTTTGCTGTGTGTGTATATCACAACAGTTTATTATGGGGACAGCAAAAACTACTTTGTCATTTATCTCAGCTTATATATTAAATTATGCTCTCCCGTTTACCATGTCTTCAGCTGTTCACTTACAGCCAAAATTTAGGATTTATTAATCTCTCTGACCATTTCTTCCACTTAGTAAGTCCACAGAGGATTATGACTGTCATATGGCAACCAAGTAAAAAAAAGGAAAAGGGAGATGCTGAATTTTTAGTCGCATAGGAAGATGGAGTAGAGCCTAAATGCAAATCTGAATATAGTTACATCCCACTGGTTTTAGGCCGTATTTTTTTGTTGAATGCTCATTTGTTATAGTACCCGTATCATGTTAATGCCTGAAATATTTATCTAGTAATTAGAACGCGATGAGAGCCTTTGCTTAAACCTTCAAGCAGAACAAAACAACACAACCCCTCAAACCCAATAAACAAACCAATAAACAAGTTAAAAAACCAACCAAACAAACAACAAAAAGCAACCAATAGAAAATTGATCATTTCTTAACAGTCTCTCTCCCTCCTTCCCCCTTCCCTCCTTCCCTCCCTTCACCACCCCCTCCCAAGTTTGGATCACTGACACAACCCTTTGGAATATTAGTAAGCATGCATATTTCAAAAGACTTATAAATTCTTCTTAAATTTAATCTTGATTCTACTGAAGGCAGAGGCGCAAAGAGTTCTCAGATGGGTAACAGAGGAGCAGGGGTAGATCTCAGGACCGCTC
Source organism: Larus michahellis (assembly GCF_964199755.1). Taxonomy (NCBI): domain Eukaryota; kingdom Metazoa; phylum Chordata; class Aves; order Charadriiformes; family Laridae; genus Larus; species Larus michahellis. Next base: position 90,580,922 of record NC_133897.1, read on the forward strand.
ACATCCCTAGAGCCATAGGGCTGTCTGTGTTCTCTCAGATATGGAAGGATAAGGGGAGGAGCTCGCTTTTCCAGTACGTTGGAACCTATGCCTTTGGAGGACAGGGCTATCAGAGCCAAGTCCCTTGAAGGGGAAATGAAAAGGGCTCAAACACACTGATAGGTCTGAGACACTCCTTTCCCCCACCCTCTGATGAGCACAAAACCAAGAAATTGATACCCACCCTTTATCTTTCCCATTAACTTACAATCCACTGTCCATCTATCCTTGTGCATCTGGACATCAGACAGGTCTCAGCATGCTTGAGTGAAGCCCATTGTGTCCCATGTGTGGGTCGAGATCTCTGTCTCATGTAATTGTTGATTTGATCCCCCTTCACTGCTAGTATTTCCTCTCATTTCCAAAACCTGCCTCTGGGCACAGCATCCTGGGAGACCTTGTTGGTTCACCTTCAGGCTGAGGCAGAGAAGGCATCAGGTACCTCAATATGTATCTATGTGTTCTGTCACTAAATCACCCACCCTATTCAACCATGGTCCCACATTTTCCTTGCTCCGCTTTTTACTAGTAACGTAGTGGTCTTTTTGTTGTATTCAGTTTCTGCTGCAAGTTTTACCTCTAGTTCAGTTTTGGCCTTTCCTAATACCATCCTTGCATGCCCAGACAATGTTTTCAGACTCCTCCTTTGTAGCTTGTCTCTGCTTCCATCTCCTGACAGAGGAGGGAGTTTTATTCCACAAATATTTATCTTTAGTTATGTGAATGCTCACTGCATGTGTGTGAGAACTGGGAAACTGCATATATAAAGTAGAAGCAGTTGCAGCGTGCATTTTCACATGTGCAAAGGAGACTTTTAGATGGTCTTTCTCTCATCAGTTTTTACGTAACAGTTACTATGTGAAAAAACAGTATTAAATGCTTCTATATGAAAGATGCGATATGCACAATATGAAATGTTTGCTGTTATCATTTCCACTCAGCATCACTGGAGTGACTAATTTAGCCCAGTTTATTTATAGATGCAGTACAACAAAGCTGAATTTGACTAGTGCTTTTAGCATTCCAGTCAGTAATAAAATTATTCAGAATCATACTTCTGTTCTTTTGGAATTTACTACTGATAATTATCTTGGAGAAAAATGTGGCTTTCTTTGGATTCTGTTTTCAAAAGTCCTATACGTGTTTTGTATTGATGGGCAGGAAAGTTGAGGTCTTGAGGGCAAAAGAATTTTTTAAATATGATTTCTTCAGTAAAAAATCTCATGGACTAAAATGCTGTAGGTATTGACATAGATTTGGAAATTTCACATAAAGATATTTCAGAAGGACAGCTACATTAGCAAACTGGAAAACCTGTATAGAAAATGTTTGAACATTTTATTTTTTTTTACCACTTGCAGCGACCTCACAAGTCTTTTATATATTGTATGATCACTGAATCTTAAATATAGACTATACTAAAAAGGAAAAACACTGAAAAATATCAGTTATGTTCATTTGTGGCTCTTTTGTATAGTAACTTCTCATATCTAGTGTGTCTACCTACCATTGTCGTAACACATTTATCTCAAACTATCACCAGTTATCCTGTTCCAAATATTTGTTATAATAATATAAGTGATGTTCAATTACTGTCTTGTGGTATTCAATATGATTATAATTATAATCCACATGATGATCAAATGTTTTCTTTTAATAGTGTCTTATTACTACCCACTCACAACAGAGACAGTATGTTGTTTATTTGTTATGAAATACAGATGACAATAAGTGACACTGAATGTTCCAGAATTCATAGTTTATGGGGAGTTAAGTAGTACTGTAGTAATTTAAAAGAGTTATTCAGTGAATCAAACCAAGCCTGTTACATATGGCAAGATATGTGTCTTATCGAGATAAATGAAGTTTCAGCTATTTCTGTCTTTTCTAAAATTAGGTCAGCCATATTGTGATATGAAAATGTACACTTAGGGCACCCATGCAACCTTAACAGCCCTATCACCAATGCCCACACAACCTTAACTGCTTTATCACAGCTGTTTCACAAACAGACACTTCTATTTCACTGACATCTTCAGGCAGAATATGCTTGAACGCAGGAATAATTCTATTTTTGTATAGCAAAGCTTATGTCAGAAGTTGGTTGTTACATAACTGAAAACATTTTGGTAAGTCACCATCATCTGTAGACCTTAAAAGGTATTCTGCTTTATGCTTTTAAAGACAGATTTTGAAACCTGGCTGCCTTTTTTAATCTACAGATAGCAGGGGTAGGTGTTTGAGAATGCGGTTACTGGTACTTGGATATTGAAGCACCAGCTCCGTGTGCTAAATCAAGCTTAGCTCACAGAAAGTTTGTTAAAAATTTAGCTTAAAACATTGAAGGCACATTTATGCTCAAATCACCCTAAGCATTGATGTCCTGGTTTGAAGGACTGATGCGAGGTTCTGTCTAGACAGCAGTGTGATGGGGTGATGCCTTCCAGCACTGTTTGGGACCCATGGCCAGAGTATGGCAGCAATAGAGTGGGCATTGTAAAATGAAGGGTAAAGAGCTTGTTCAGGTGTGCCTCTCCAATGTCACGCAGGTGTAAATTCAAGTAAAAGAATACTTGAAGAGTGTCAGCGTGGTACCAAATGGTTCCAAATTCCTGGTGTCACTGCTGACCCCTGAGTAGCTACGCTGCTGAGCAGCCAAGTGGATGTCAGAGTCTGTTTTTGTAAATAAAAACTGGTAAGCTCATGCATAGACCAGCATGGGAGACCAGATATAAACACACAGTAGGTGTTTTATATGGAGATGACTTGGGGGAATGGGCTTAAAAGCAAGGAATCATGTAGGTAGATCCTTAGTATAGATATTCCCTGAGAATTTACTCATATTAACATTAGAGCTGCAGTGCATATGCCAATATTCTTAAAGTGCAAGTCAGCTATATATCATCCCTATAATACCTTAAATTCAGTTGATAGTTGATTAGTCTGAACTTTGTCATATTTTTGAGAAATGAGACTACTCCAGTTCTGTGCTGTCAATCTCTGTGCCATTAAAAAGGCTGAGGAAACGATTCCCATTTTTAAAGTAAAAAAAAGATGCCAGAATTATTTTCCTGATGTATTTTTAAGTTTATTCATGATTATTGGTAATCTTTAGATTGTGAGAATGCGGAGTGTAGGTCTGGTCTCACAACATTCCCTTTTCATTTCCCATTACATGAAGTATAATGTTGACTTGTAAATTTGGCATTTCTCTCTTAACGCACCCGCGTTGATATTTTAGATTTGGTTTTACATATTTCTGCTAAAACTTGCTGTTTAGGCTACACACAAGCAAGGCTTGGATGAGGGGTTATTTGCTTTTATTTTCTAAGTTTTCTTCATATGCTTTGCTAATGAGGAAACACAACTGTTATCCATCATAGTCAGAAATAGCTTGGATATTCAAAACAACATAACTACGTGAATAAAAGCAGAATGAAATACTCATGTAACTGAGAACATACTGTTTTGCAGACACTGAGGGAAAACATGGAATCTTCAAACTTGGTTTCTAATGTCCTGAGCCTCTCTGGAGGCACTGAAATATTTGCGTCAAGAAAAGGCTGTTGGTTTTGGTTAGTGAACCCTCTGATAGTACTGATGTCAGTGGATACTGAGAGTGTTCCATGTTTTAAAATCAACTTATATACTTGGTGAATGAATAAGGATCTACAAGCTTAAATTAAGGCATCAAGCTCTGAAAATTCTGGATGGAGATTAACACTGATTCTGTTCATACGTTGTGCTTGTTGTGTAGCTACAAGCATGTTCTGATAAAACATACTCTTCAGATCCCACACTGACCTCTGCTCCTTTCAGATTCACTAGCCAAATGAGTACTTCTTGTAGGAGAATATTTCCTAGCTCCTCTTCTAGTTTCTGATTCCTTGCCCTGTCATTGAGTCTTCTGAAATCAGCTGTTACTGAAAGGGACTACAAATACACTTTAAATATTGATTTTCTAGTTTACATATTGAAGGGTGGTAAAAACTAACAGAAAAGTGATTGATTTAAAAAACCAAAAAACCAAAACCACCCATGCAATTTGTTATTTTGACAGCAATTACATATAGATTCCAGATCAAAGTATCTCCATAGCAATACATTGCAAATCAGACCAGGATTTAACTACATAAAACCAGCAGACGTTTTTGGAAGTATTCATAGAGGAGTTAAAATTTGTTGTTAAAAAGATATAATGTAAAATTTTGTGTAGAAGGTGTTAAATTTCATGTCTTGATCCAGTCGTTTAAATCTGGCAAAGAACACTATGTTTATCCCTCTTCAAGGATGTAATGTAGTCGTTCATGGAGTAAACTAAGTTCTGCTGCCTCAGTGTGGATGATGGCTTGATCTTGGATCTCAGCAACTGTGTTTCAACCCTCTGTGGGAGGCAAGGATATAAAATACGTGTCACAGCGGCATTGAGAAATTGTCTGGAGTAAAATGGGATTAGAGGGTAAATCCTACCTCTATAGCACTGACTGACAGACTTCATAGTGTGGGGAAACAAGATAAGGAGTAATGAAGAGAAAGTGTTATTCTCCTATATTGTGCTTTTCCTCAATGATCAATATTTTTTTTTACTGTTTATTTTATTATGGATTATTTTAACTCATTAGTTAACTCCTTCCACCAAAGAGGACTTAGTTTTGTGGCCAAAATGGGAGGCCTGTATATTCAGTTGGAAGGTCTAAATGACTCTTGCATCTGTGTTACTCCTAAAACATACTGTCTTTAAAGGCTGAGACATCAATATCTAAGGATGCTGAGCAGTAGAATGCTCATTCACTTCCTTTGTTTGCGCGTGATAAATTTCCTTCATGTAAAGAGCTTAAAAATGGAGCTTATGTGAGGTGAACAGTGGATGTAATATGTGTATAGATATAATGGTATGTCCAGTGGTGATGATACTAGATATTTTTGGAGGGGATATTTTTAAGAGAGTTGTCTTACCCATGTTTGATTAATGCTATTTAATATTTTAAAATTGTTTCATATTATCTGGTTTCTGGAGGTTTTTCTATGCATCTTGGCTGTAACGAAAACATCAGGGTTATTTAGGGTTTTTTATTTGTAAAGGATGTGCATTTAACTGACTCTGGAAATTAAATCATATATCTATATTTTCTTATTTTTATTTCTGTTAGTCTTGTAATCTTTTTCCTTTGGTAATGAATTTGTTTAGAAGCTACACTGAATACACACTCAATATTCTTTACATTTCATTTTACCAGCTAACGTTAGTAATGCTGGACTTACGACCACAGGAGAGTTGATATTATGTCATGTTCAGGCCTCAAAGTTTCTAGCTACATAAGGTTTATTGTAGCTGAACATTTGTGTTTTATTTTGCTTCTTAGGAATGATTTTTAAATTATTTGTACATCTCAGATTGATCAGATATTGTTTTGATCGGGTCTCCCTAGTTAAATTCATATCCTTACTACTCTTCTAGAGATTCAGAATTTCTGCCAGTAAACTGTAATACAAATAGTTTCAAAGCCTAACTGAAAAAGTAATTTCTGTTGCTTTGTTCACTTGCATTAGAAATGGTTTCTCAATGCCCTAGGTTTGCGAAGACGCAACTCTCTTGACTTTGGGAATTTGCATAGGAGTGTCTTTCTTAATTCTTCTGCTTTTATCTGTTGTGGGGTTTTTTTGTTGTTGTTTACCTATAATGATATAAACATGGTGAATACTGTTTTCCTGAGAGGTTTTTGAGTTTAAGGAAGCATGCCAGAGACTTCAGCTTTTTGGCTTCTGAAGCATTGATTCAGAAAATATCTCCATGATTTCAGAAAATTGTTGCCTCTTCCTTTATTTTGGTAACTCTTCATGATTAAGACAGATTCATATTTCATGATAAGCTAACATAATTTGCTGAACTTAAATTGCAGTATCAGCCCAAGAAAAAAATAGTAAGCGTTTTCTAAATAACGACCGGGGGTCTCAGGCCCAAGAGCATGGTATGACAGGCGTGAGGCAGGTATAAGGTTTACCCCAGAGGTTAGGGTGACTTTGCCTTTCGTTAACACTGGTTGGTACAGCAGACGCTTTTGCATCAAGTGGCAGAGTCACAGGTCTGTGCAACCATCCCCTTGGATAAACTGAAGCCTCATCCTTCCATGTGGGATGCTAGTACAGAAAACAAATACCTTTTTTTTTTGTTCCTTTAAGCTATCAGTTTGAATCCCACGTTTTATGGTTTGAGAAACCCATAACAATTTATTGCCTGGGTCTCGCCTCTCCTCATCCCTGCACCTGGCAAGGCTCGAAAACATTGATGCCTTGAATCCCACATGGCATAGCTGGCTATAAAGTAAATATTTTCACAGATTCAGACACTAGATTCTTCTAAAAGTACAGTTTTCCCAAGTGTTAGAAGAGAAATTAGTCCCATGTTGCTCAAAGCAGGATGCCATGCAACAGAGTTTAGTAGCTGTCAGTGGCATATCTTTCCTCTCCTTCTATCCAGACAATTACACGTCTGAAGTAGGAAGAGGCCAATCTTTTCTGTGTAAACTGTGCATATTACCGCATATTTCAACAAATAATCTGGATCAGTTTTTCCTTCTCCTTTTGGAGTATGTGGGTATCCTAAGAGTTTGTGTGTAATCTGAATCTTCTCTTAAATAGAACATACTAAGAGGCAGTGGAAAGAAAGAATGGTTTTGTCCCAAAAGCTTCCTTAATGCTTTTCAATACAGGTCCCCTTTCTTTTGTACGAGCAAAAGATATGAACACTAAAAGCAACTGTTTCAGCATACGTATGGGACTGACTGAATTGTTATACTAATTTACATGCCAGAATATGAGTCATATTTACTTCTGCTACTACGCAATTCAAGTATGTATCCAGAATAGTTAATCATTAAAGGGCTCAAAGTTAGGGCAGAATGTAACAAGATTAGGTTGGTTACTTACCAGCCAAAAATCAATAAAAGAGAATCTAATTATCACTTGAACTCTGTCCTTGTCAAATCATTGGTGAATTAAAAAGGCCAATATCCTAAGGCACAGCATAATAAATAAAATAAACTTTGAAACCTGTTTTAGGAAGGAATACGATTTTCTTTCTACTTGGATAACTGACACGTGTGATGTACATCCCCATACTTTGTGTACCTTGTAAACTAACAAACCAGAGTAAGCTACATGTTAATTTTCAGTGTCAAAATTTATGCCTAATAAACCAACGCTTTTATTATCATGTGGTGATACTAAATTAATGAAGAAAGATGTATCCAGAAAAAAAAAAAAGCCAACACCCACAACCTGTAGGACTTGTGTCTGGTTTTGATTGGCTTTCAGGGATGCATTACGTGTAGTATAGATTTCAGGAAAGACTAGAGTACTCTCTTCATTTCCAGGATTGTGTGGAGGAATGTGCGTTTATTCGACAATAAATCCCCCCTCTTTCTTTAGTTACAGTGTTTCAACTTGCCATGACAAGAAAAAGTGAAGGTCATTGGAATAGGTGATTTTTTTCAAGTTACAAATATTGTGAATTTCTGGAACCCATACTTTAGTTCCTTAAATTTTCTTATTTCCTCATGTAATTTAAGCTACTCATGGATTTTTTTGAGGTATAGCTAGCGCTTATTGTAGAATTTTTTGTCTGTACATAAGAAGGACTATGAATGAAGGATGTTCAACTGCTCAGGGCTTCTTATGGGATGGGAAACAACCTTCTAAAATTGCATATCTAAGATCACACAATAGGCAAGAAGGAAGAGAAATTAAAATTTTGTGCATGTCTACACAAACCTCGTCTGAGTTTTCTCAGCTAGAATTAAAATGGTGGTTCTGTTTCAGAAGGAGAACAAATTAAGTAGTTGAAGAACAAGAGAATGAACCGAGATTTTTCTCTGTTATTTTTATGCTTGGTGGTTTTTCCCACTTTGCCAGCTCTCTGCATCTTGCTTAGGACTGATTTTACCTTGAATTTCTACATGATCTCCTCTCTTTGTCATGGCTTCTATAGCAATAATCCTGATAGCTTTGAATTTTTAATGGTACTATTTTTGGTTCCAGAACTAGTTTAAAAGGGAACGTCCCGTTCTCACTGCGTAGCTGCTTCCCACAGATGAACTTCCCTTTTATCTGACCATGCTGGAAGGCATCTGAAAAGCTTCAAACAGAAGTTCAGAGGAAGCTTCTAGAGAGTGGGATGCCCGATTGGGTTATAGATGCCTGTGTTGAGCATAGCCATGGCTCATTTCTCCTGTTAGAAGAAGGGATTGTTCTTGACTATTCTGTGTCTTAAAAAAGACCAGACAGCAAATGAACAAAAAAAGTTGCTCTAGCTAGCCAGACCGTGGACAGAACCATTGATTGTATGGGGCTCTATATATTTTCTCAGTTATTGCCCAGTAGTAGTACAACGAAACATTTTGTGAAGGTTAAAGTTATGTTTAACCCCTCTAAAAAAAAAAAAAAAAAGGTCCGTTGGACATACCTGAACTCTTCCAATAGAGTAGATTGCTGCAGTCCTACTATTTTGTAGCCCTTATAAATGGCACTGTACTGAGGTATTATGGAACATAGATTGATTTTGTTTGTAACATGAAGCTAAAGGAGAATAGAAACATAAGTGCCATCAATCACCCATAGAATTTGGAGTTAATAAATTAGCAAATAATGATAAAGGAAAATACCACATTTTAATTTCCCTTAAGCTTATTTTTTTCTATAATGGGTACAGATTTTACATAACTGTAGGACTGGAGCCTGGAAAAGTGTGGGAAAAAAACAACCACCTTGAGAAGTCTGCTTCATCTGTTCCATTTAAATTAAAACATTTAGTGTGAAGAAAACAGTGAGTGAGTTTTTTAGGGACCATTGTTTTTTGCCTCTTTTATTTTGAAAGACGTGTTGTAATTCTGACACTCTTATGATCTGATGTTATCCTTACAACATTTTCTTCTTAGAGGGATCATGGGATTCTGTTCTCAGAAATGCGAAGTACTCTGTTCTTAGGTGATGGAAGATTTATTTTTTCCCCAAGCCTCACATAGGTAGAATTTGCTTAATTTGTTAAAAATAAGAAATCTTGTATTTTGTTGGAGGTGTTTCTTATCTCACTCATCTTTAGGTAGTTTGCTGTAGCGTTCTTGTGTTTTCATTTTGTTTTTCATAGCCTTTGTTTCTCTTCTGGTCTTGTATAAGCATCAACCAGTTTTGGTCTTGGAGGTGTTTAATAGCACGTATTGTCAAATCGAGGTCTTCTGGTCATTGTTTTCCTCTATCTTTCAACAGTATTACTTCTGATCAGGTGAGTTAGTACTCTTTGAACTTGGCTAAGGTTCCCAATATTTTACACATCTTTCTTACGTTTTGCATACTTCAACCTCAGCATATCTTCCTGAGTCTCACTCCATCAAATTTCATTGTTAAATATTACCCTTGACTTTTCTGAGCATCAGTTGACACAGTTGTTCAAGGTGTTGTGATTCCTGTTCCTGTGTAGGCTCACATCATTTGCCTGAAGTAATTGTCTTAGGTACTAATTATCTTCCTAAACACTTAGATATAGTATTTGATGTGTAGTTGCCCCTTGTAAGTATGAGTGCTTCAAATCAAACACAGGTTATACACATTGAAGCCAACCTGTTCGTGTTTGGCCTGTAAACTACAATGGGAATCATAAATAGCGACATTGTGAGAAGTTACCAAAACCTTTTATGTGTGAAGATTATTGCAAAAACTGGCACAGAAGGTAGGTGAGAAATGGGGTGTGTTGATTTTAATAAAGATACAAGGAACGTGTGTCATCTAAGAATGTTAACACGTTCAGGAGAGAGCTGAATACAATTGCAAATGATAAAGTAGACTGATAGAACAAGGTAATAAAAATGCTTCAGAATAGAGAAAATCATAGCTTTTCAGATCAGCTGTAAGCAAGATGTCAAATCAAAGTGGGAGGCAAAATATCTCAGGATCACAGATTTATTAAAATCTACTTATCTTATGTAATTTTGAAAATGTTAATTTTAATTCTCTAAATATGCAAATAAAAAGATTTGGTGGGTGACTTTATAAGTGGCTTAAATTTCAGCTTTAGAAGAGATCTGCTTGATAAAATATTTCAAAAAAAAAAAAGAGAAAACCTGGTTTAAAGCCCCATATGTGTAATCATAAAGTGACTTAGATGTGGTAAAATTTATTAAAGCTCTCAGAAGTTCTGCATTAAAATAACTGTCAATTTTTGGTGTCATCTTAGCAGGGCTTCTAGAAACTGCTACCGATTGAGTCCCATAGTTAAGAAAAGAGTTGGCGTAAGCCAGGAGTAGCTGGTTTGTATATTCACTATGCCAAATTAAAAGCAAAAAATGTCTGGTTGTATCCTACACACTGCTGAGTGGTAACTCCTGATGAGGGTCTTTTTTTTTTAAAAAAAAAAAAAAAAAAAATCACTTTTTAGAACTTTGCAAAATTGATGCCTTAAGTGACTCAATGCAATAGTAAGTCAATAGGGATAAGGATGGTGGGATTTTTCCCAATTTCATACTTAGAATAAGCCGTAAATTCCAGAGCCAAATCACAAAAGAAAATTGCTTTACTTTTGTCATGATGCAAATGTCTTTTAATCTGGTAAAGTACAAACTTTGATTTTTAAGTCTCAAAGAATGCGGTTCTGTACCGATTTTAAAAGTGCCAATTGATTTATGTAGTAAAAAAATAAAGATGTAAACGAACTCAAGCATGTGCACAGGTGCCCTTGCTTCCCAGTTTGCTCTTCTGTGACTTCACATGGCTGATGTGAACTCCTCCTAAGTATCGGTTCAGGGAAAGAGTGTGCTACAAAGCTTGAAACAGAAAAGGTATTAGTTTGTCATGTAGTTCTGCAGCAGTTCCTGAGAGAGGCAGGGAAGCTTAGTCCTGGTACTGAGTGTGACCATGAACTGCATCACACAAGCGGGAAATCTGGCCTTGGTGGTATACGAGGTGACCGCTACTTCAGGGTGAATCACTTTTTTTTTTCCCCTTCTGACAGGCCTGAGCCCTGTCTCTGGGAGTTACTCTCACCCACTTTCTTTGGAGCCGCTCTGCAGAAGCGTACAGCATACACAGCTTGGGCGGGAAAGCTGCTGGAGCTGAAGGCGAATGTGAGCGCTTCTGTGTTCCATTGACTTCCACCAGCTGAGAACTGTTCTGAAACTGGGCAGCTGGTGAACACACTTTCCACCCTTGAAAGCTTCAGTGTCCCACTGAGTGTTTACTATGGCCTCTACAAGAAGATTTGAAGTCACTCTATTTCCTGATATCACATTGACTTCTCCAGAGCTTGGTGTCATTTTGGTTACTGCTTCCGTTCCAGGAGTTGCTCCGCAGCTTCGCTATCATTATGCAGCCTTCCTCGCCCCCCTTGGCCTTCTTCTGTTACCTGTTACCACCTCTGCAGGTCACAAAAAGCTGATGTTTATGGGCGGATCCATGAGGAGAAGGAGGCATCAGCTCTCTTTTGCCTTCTTCACGTGTGTTCCCAGGGGTTTTATACTTGAATCTGTTCCCTGGCTACTGGATCCTGGAAATTTGTAGGTTAGTTGTTTGAGGATGCCAATGAATGGCAGGAGGCTTTATGGTCTGGGGGAGTAAAGAAGAGCAACTGAGGCAGACGGAAGTGCTTTCTCATGCTGATGCCTACAGCACAGGGGACAGAAGAGGAAGCACAGGGGATACATGGAATACAAGACTGAGTGTTCAGGGTAATTCACAGTATCTGGACACTCTTTTGGATTTACTGAATCACACAGGAATTCTGATCCCAGGAAGGGCCCAAATGATAAAGCAGAAGTTAAGGAAAGAGGAGGCCAGTGCCCAGTATGAATATAAAGCTGTTCTTTGAGCTTGGCAAGGTGGAGTAGGATACACTTTGAATATTTTGAGCCTCTACCAAAATAGTCCTTTCTCTTACTCTCTTCTCAGGTTTTATTCCACAGATGTTGCTTCTCCGAAGTACTGCAGGTGCATTGGACTTCTGTGTTTCCTTGGAATATCAATATATGTTATCACTAGGGGAAGAAGATTGAGTGTTCTTTCTGCTCTTATTATTCTGCAGCTTTCAACCTATTTATGCGGACAGTTGAAAAAAAGAACAAACAATCCCCCCAAATAACCTAAAGCAAAACAGAAAGCCCAACAACAAAACAGGTTAAAGAAATGCGTGTGCCAGAAAGCTTGTCTTGATAGATTTAAAATAGGGAGGAAATTAAATACTCCAGCCTTAGCTTTATTAGCCTCTTGTTGCTGGCCACTACTGAGGTTAAGGTTTATTTTTTCTTAGCATTTGCTGAAGAATATATATATATATATATATATATATATATATATATATATACACACACACTGAATCACACAGGAATTCTGACCCCAGGAAGGGCCTGAATGATAAAGCAGACGTTAAGGAAAGAGGAGGCCAGTGCCCAGTATGGAGTAGGATACCCTTTGAATATATATATATATATATATGAATATATATACTTTGAATATATATATATATTTTTAACTGAAGGAGTTCTGATTTATTGTTCTTTAATGCTTGCTCTTTATCATATGAACAACAACTGTTGGCTGTTCCCCCCAGCTTCTTAAAGAATTCTCTGAGGGAAAGAAACGCCTGAAAGGAATGACCACTAATGCATATTGGGGCAGGGAGGGTAGCTGTGGTGAGTGGAAAATATGGTAAAAAGTTAGGATAAAATAAGAGTCCAGATCAAAATCTCAAGCAGCTTTGGAAAGCAAGCTGCAGGCCCAGACAAATTCAGATTTTTGTAGTGCCTTTATATTTTCTTGAGAATATTACCAAGATTTGGAAATGACTGTTACAAATGTTGTTTCTAATAGCTTAAATTTGTGAAAGGAAATTATGGATTCTCTATTTGGTTTGTTGTTGTGCTTTTTATGTGGGGCTTTTTTTTTTTTTTTCAGGCTTCCTCCCCCCTTCTCCCACCAGAGACGGTATCTAGAGAAATAGTACACTGTTCTGGTACTTTCGGATGGTTTAAGCTCCGGGATGGGTTACGCTTAGCACCTGATACAGATATCAGGGCAATGGGCTGCTTTGAGAGCTTAGCTAGTTGTCTATTTGCTGTTTTATGTTTCCCTTTCAAGGAGACCTCTGAAATTCTTGGTGATGTAAGGGAAGTTCAATGTCATCTCGTTGCCATTCCTTTATTAATAGCAAATAGTGTGCATGGCTAGGTAGAAGCATTCCGTGGTAAGCTGTACTTCCGCTAAATTGGATTGGTTTAGATTATTTTATAAACCCTCTTTTAGTAGCATAAGGAGCAGCTACTCAGATCCTCAGCTAGCTTTCTTAAATATTTTGCTTATAGTGTATACGTCATAGTATGAAGATAATTCAAACGATGCATTAGGATGCAAGATGATTCACCAGCAGTGAGCTACAGATGGTCTATTATTGAATTACAAAGTAACAGTGGGAAGGCAGGGACAATAATTATGGTATTTACCTGCGCAGGGGCCAGCAAGCTGTTCAGAGCTAGTTGCGTGTGAGGCAGCCTCACTGTTTTGCACACTAAAACGTTATTTTTTTGTTCGCTTACTGGTAATCGGGAGGCAAGTGAGAAAAAGAAGCCCTTTTCAGGATGAGTTAGCATAAACTAAGAGCCCAATATGGGCATTCTCCAAATGTCTGCTTCTATACCAAAGATCCCAGGCAGTATGTAAATGGTTACAGTCAAAGCTAACATTAAGCACAAAAGATCATAGCCGTGTATTTAGCATCTCAGCACACAATGTGAGCTATGTCATGCGGGGAAAAAAAATGTGAAACACATGCTTTGCTACAATTTAGCTCAGTATCTAGCAGACAAAATACATTTTTGTCCTTTTTATAATTTTTGATACATCCTCATGTAGCATGCTTTTGTATCTCTAATCTAACTGCAGTATAGATAAGCACTTCACAAACACATTCATCATAAGAAGGATGAAACGAGTATGTAGCAATATATAGGTATTACAACAGAAAGTATAATTATTCGTACCCGATTTACAATTGAGTAGGAGAAGAACTATTTTTGACAAAAGATAACATCTAAGCAATTAGTTGGGAAGATGGTCTATCACATCATTTTAAATGTATTTTGCTGACTGTGTCTTACAATTTTAATCCTTTTTCTCTCAAAGTTTAGATACAAATTAATTACACAAACTCGTTTTCTTTTTGGCAGTCTGACTACCTGTTTGAAAAATGGCCGTGGGAGAACAAACTCCCCAAGGCACTTTTCAGGATGTCTTCTACGCTAGAAAACAGCAGAAAGCCTGATCACTCAGTAGTTTCTATTGACTGACTGCTTGTGCATTTCTGTCTCTCTTGGTGGATGGAGTTTTGTCTCAGATTCCCTCGAGTTTGCTCAAGTGGCAGAATTACGCAGTCCCCTTCATTGTTAACAGGTGCACCCACATTTTCTCTCTTTAAATAATTCATTGTGTTTTGAAACTCTTTTTGTAAACAACATCTGACAGCACAAGACTGTTCGTATTCTTTCTGTTCTTTGCTTAGAGATGTCACTCAATCACACACTTGATTTCGTATTTAAGTATGAATTTAATATTAAGCACATGCCCCAAATTCCACTTTGTGCATAATGTGTTGAGCCAAACAGATGCATATAGTATGTGCTTATGTATTTTATTTCATTGAAACCACAGTAACTAATATTTTACCCTAGATTAAAGCCTTTTGTTTTACTTTATTGTCTCAAAAATCACGATTTAAGCCATGAAGACTTGGAGCGGATGATCAATTGGATGGCATGTTAGCTGTGGCTAATGACTTTAAATGGAAGAAGCTTTTTAAAATGGTGGAAAATGACTGATGTAAAATATTGTGTATTCTTCTCACTTTTTTTCTCATAGTCGTAATGCTCCCCCCAAGCTACCGCAGATGGTTACAGTCTTTTTTCGAACTTTTTTTTGTCTTGCATTTCCACAGCATTAGGCTTGATTATTTCTGTTGAATTGCTTTAGGGAACCCAACATCAACACTCATTTGCGATGCCCAAGTAGGATGATGCAGTATGAAAGCTTGCTTTCAAAAGAAGGTCATTATTTTTTTTCTTTAACCCTTCATGTAGGAATTCTATAGCCAGACCTATTATCAGTAATGCCAATAGCTCCTTTTAGTAAGAGGGAGGCTGCTGTTGGCAAAGGTTTAATATTATAAGCTTTCACAGTGTATTCAGTTTGTATGTCTTTTTCTATATTAAGATAATCCCATACAGTATTGGACACTGTTTCTATTGTTCACTTAAAGATTAATATAATCTGTCATTTCACATTGTTTCATTTGGCTTGTTTCATAGAATCATTAAAAAATTGAGCTAGAGAAGACCTATGAGGTCATCTTGTTCATCCCTGGAGTCCATAGGCAGAAGTAACTCTACAACTAAATTATTATTGCCATTAAGTAAAACGTCACCTTTCAATTCAAGCTTTCCCTGCTGCAAATGTTTGATTAGCTCCATCATGACCAATTTGCATCTTCTTTCTCATATGTAACAGTATCAGTAGTACTGCAGTTTTAAGTTATTCTGCTTCCACTGTCTTTCCAACTAGTAGAATGAGCCATAGAGACATTACATCCTGTCTCTTTCTATCTTCCAGTAAATTATTAGGGGGGCTCAGAATTCATATGAGCATTAGTATTTTTAATAGTTAGCCAAACCTAAGTTTTTCGGTTCTGCTATTTTAATAATATTAATATAATAATTATGTAGTCATAATTGCTTATAATAACCATTGTTTGAGTGGCACTCTGTTCTCTAACTGCTTCATAAAATCCTAAAAAAAAACCCCCATACCTTGGTGGCCTCCAAATTTTGCAAATTTAGTCATGGCAAACAAAACAATTCTGAATTTAGCAACTGAAGGAAGGAAAAAAAGGAGGCGTTGTTGCCAAGGAGAAAAAAAGGCAGTATTTTTAAGATAATTGAATTAAAAAGAACAAACAAAAAACCACCCCCAAAAAAAACAGAAAAGTGAAAATGGGAGGTATGGTACCAAAAAACCCACCCAAAACAAAGAGGGAAAAATAGTAAGTTTGGTATACATGGAAAAATATATGACTGGGAGAATGTCAGATTAAATGAGAGAAGAAATACAGAAGCAGTCTTGTTTTGGCATCTTGAAGAGTTCATATTTTCAAAAAGGTTGTTATTAGTAGCAGTATAAGAAGCTCATGAGAGGGGCTGCTGAACAAAGTATGTGCACTACTTAAGCAGTGACTTTGTGCGTCGATTCAAGAAGAAATCTTCCTGAAGAGTAAAACAGTTTTTGTCTTGTCTCAGGTCGTAGTATCAGGGAGAACCTAAAAAGAAGACGGAAGAGTTAGTGGCACTGTTGGTGAAAGGAGAAGGAAGGAGCTGCTCAATCTTGTTTTCATTTGTATGTTTACGTAATCACACTTCAAATGTCACACAAAAGTGTTAATGGGAAGTCTACTAATGTGTAAGATGTTACTCTCTTATTCTCTTGGATATCATAAAAAGAGGTTTGGCATTTACTGGATTTCTCCCCCCACCCCATTTCTCGTTCCTTCCCGAATCACATTTTGTTTCAGGCATCCAGTGTCAGTGGTGCAAAGTCTTATCCTAGAGACTGTACTTCAGCTGTCTGTACACACATTAGTTGTGGCACACTGTCATATCACAGTCTCCAGAAGTCTTAAGGCTTCTTTATATCAGCTTTATGCAAGTGCTCAGTGTTTCTGTTACTGTTACCTGTTCTCATCTGTGTAGAATTTTCAGTGCTTATCATTTCTAGGAATGCAAATTTCAACTTGAAAGGATTTCTTTATGAGGAACAATATCTGATGTTTGTAATATTTATAAGAGTAAAAAAACCTATAAGTTTTGTTGTTTCGTTTTTTCTCATCTTAAGCTTTACCTTGCAGTACATACATATTACCTGCCAAGTTTATACACATCGATGTGCAGTGCCCCTTCTGACACGCTGCTCTTTCTAGTTGTGATTTGGGTTACGCAGATTGCTAATAAGATTGCAGAAAATGAGGTTACACTTGGCACCTCTTTTATAAATTGTAGTCATTGGTGCACTCCATATGTCTTCTGTATTTAGATTTTTCTGTAATGTTAAGTTATTCTTTGTCATGCTTCTATTATCTGCCCACTTGCTTCAATGCCTTTTTACTTTCCTATATAGAAAACACTGTTGGTGGCATAAGTCTGTGTAAATTTTCTAGATGTTATCCAGGTTGGAAGGCACCTCAGGAGGACTTTACTTCTACCCCCTACTCAAACAGGCTTCACGTCCCAGAAACATGATCCAAGAGGACTTGCTCCATGATTTTCCATTGGGCTGAAGTTAAGCTGACTGTCTTTGACATCAGCCAGCTCTTTCAGCAGCCTTGGATGTGGTGCAGTAGGTCCTACACACTTGCATAAGTAGAGTTCGTACGAGTAATCCCTTACCTCAGCATCATTCACTGCTGGTAATTCCTTTCCTCCTTGAACCCTGCCTCTCAGCACAGAGGCCCAGGAGCCTCAGCAGTATCCACCCACCCCATTCAACCACAGTCCCACATTTTCTTTGTTTACCTTTTAACGTAGCAGTAGAAGATCCAGCTAGCTGGTTGCTTGCTGGGAGCTCTGCAAGAGCTTCCATCCTAATTCCCACATTGTATCCAACTCTCAGGAGGTTATCACCTCTCTCTCCTATAAATGGCTATGCTTTTCCCACCTTATGGTGGTTCATCAGCATGCAAAGGGTCATACTTGTGGTCTGAAGAGCCCTCACAGGGGAACAACTTCTGTTCTAACAAGTATTTCTGCACACAAAGCAGTTGGTGGCCAAGTGCCCTGGTGCACCTAGCACTATGCAGAGACTAAAGGGAGCTATTCATCGAGTGACCATGCCCTCCCCAACTCATGGTGATCCGTTGACATATTTTGGTCTCTGCTTTCTGTGTCAGCCACTTGCCCCATATTGTCCCACACCCTCAATGATAAACATGTAAGGAAGGCATGTAGGAGTAATACTTCAGTGATGGATAGTGTGGACTGTTCAGGTTCTCCCACATGGCAAGCCTGGCGGTTTGAGTTCAAACAACCTGCTGAGCTCAGGGATGCGCTCCCAAATAAGCTGGAGGGTTCAGTGATGTGCTCCTATCTGAAGCCCTTTTTTTGTAGATTAAAGTCTGCCTTGGTGACCTCAAAGTATGATTGTAGTTCCTGGTTTTCAAGAAAGCTGGCTTCATCTTTTGGTTTAATGAAGGATTCCTCTCATACTAGACTGCAGTCGTAAGTTAGAAACTTGCTGGTGCTGTTACCACGCTGAGCCACTGCTCAAGACACTTGCAGCCCTCTCAGAGAGGTTAAGATTCATAAGTAATATCGTATTGTTGGGACACCAAGTGACACCTCTGTTTTCCAAGAGCAGGAATAGATAGCCATTGACTGATAGGCCAGAAGAGAGTTGAAAGTAAAAGGGATAATAAGTTATAGTAGCAGAAATGAAGTTTAGCAAGGGGCAATTGCAATAGAAGAAAGGACAGGTAAAGAAAAGAAAAGATCTCAGACCAGAAATGTGTATGACTGAAGAAGGAACAGTTGAAGAACAAGTTGAGGACTCTTAGTCATTGGCAGTCACTTTGTATGGTGGAGGAACCTCCTCGTGTGTGCTATGGTTTGAGAACTTTTAGTGGTGCTGAAGTTGCATGTGGTGGTGTCAGCTCTATGTGAGTTTGGACCTAATGATCCACATCAAAGTTGTAGAGGACTTCGGTGAAGTACTTTTAGTTTAGTTTTCTAGAATCTAATTTGTTGACAAAACTGCTCTGAGAACTGAGCAAGCCCATAGGAAATGCAGTGAAGTGAATCAGAGGATTTGGTTTGAGACTGCACTGTTTGTCCAAATGCGATTGCTAATGTATTCACAGCTTCACTTAAAAAAGAAAGAATAAAAAAAAAGGCAAAAAAAAGGGAATTAAAAAAAGGCAAAAAAGCATATTTTGCTTGTATGCTTGTATTCTACCAACAGCATGGAGAAATTACTGTTTGTTGTAAATTAAAATTAAAAAAACCCCAACAAACACAAAACATCTCTGTTTAATTAAGTTTTCCAGATATTTTCTTAAATACATGTTCAAGTGTTTGACTTTTAACACCCTTGCTTTGCTTTTATTTCCTTTACTCTTGCATTCAGTGTATTGTTTCCAGCAATCTAAGCTGTTTAATGGGCTTACACAGCTTTAAATTGCATTTGAATCAGAGGCTCAGATCATAATATGCATGACTAAGAATCTACATTTATAGAAATTTGTCTTTTTTCTCTTTACAGTTTACTGTACAAACATAAAATAATTCTTCGCAAGCTTAAATGTTTACTTCATTTATATCTGACATCTTTGTTCTGACGTTTGAATTTCTTCATTCCTTTAAGAAAACAGTGTCAGCTATGTATAAGCTAACCACCAAGAGACAAAAAGAGTGTTTTAAAATGAGATAGTAGTTCAAACTTGTTGAGCCATGGCCAATTCTCGCTCCTGGTCTTCTCGACTTCATATTCTAAGGTAACTCGTTTTGTATTACAGTAGAACGAATGCTGCTCTAAAATACATATTGAAGAAAAAATGTAATTAAATCAACTTTTTGGCCTTCATAACTTTGCTTTCCCCCAGTCCGTGTAATTTGCTTGATACTTTTTTCTTTGTACAGACTAATTAATTGTTTGCAAAGCACTTTTTATGTAAGTGTTAAATAAATGCTTAATATCATTATTACAAGTGTATTTATTTGCAATTCACTCACTTAATTGACCTCTATCTTACCACTGCTCATAATGACAATCAATTAAATCCTTTTCCAGCCTTCATTGATCTTCTTTCATCCCACACTGTGTTTTCTAACTGTTTTTCATCTCAAATCCCTTCAGAAGATAGTAATAAATCTAAAATAGCTCAAACCTATTTTAACTTCCCCCTCCTTTTCTCAAGTTAGGCCCAGAATTGCAAGATTTTTACAATATTTCAGCTATAGAAATTCAGAATAAGCACACTTATTCCGGATCCGTGCAGCTTAAAGAATGATGACCCTAATCAATTGAAGTGAAATACACCAGAAGTGCAATATTTTATCAGTGTGTTTGAGAACAGGGCAAAAAACACCTCAGGTGTTTTGTTCTCTTCAGTGGTAAAAGTGAAGTGAAATAGTCCTAATAATTTTTATTTGTCACTTGGGGAATAACTGGTCAGTTTTATATTTTGGCTGTAACACCCTACAGCAGAAATAAACTTCTAAGAAAAATTTTCATCTCCTCTGCCATATTTTTTTCTTATTGCAGTACTCCTTAAAATGTCAGCTTCATAATATCCATCATGGTGTCCTCAGCAAGACTACAAGCTTGTTTAATGCTTATTTTTTTAAAAAAAATATTTTAACTCAGTTTTGTGGGGTTCTTTTACATAGAGCAGCGCAGGTGATTTGCCATCCATTCACCGTAACACTTCTAAAATTTCTTCCCTGTGATACATCTTCCATATGGATGTTTTAGCTTATTTTCCAAGATCTGTTCTGCATCTGGTATTTGTGACCTTGCATTTTACTTGTCAAAGTAATTAACTGTATTCTGAATTAGTCTTACTTTTAATGGCAGATTCCCCCTGCAATAAGGATATGTTTTTTATCAGCTATGTTTATTAAAATGGGAAGTCCCAATGATGCCATTCTTTTTCTGATACTTATTCTTGTGAATTATTTGGAATGGTAAAAACAGCTTACCTATACGATGGGATACATCCGAATTCCATGGCAGAAAAAAGAACAGCATCTTGTGAAGTTGGCTAAGAGCAAAAATGAGAAAGGCCTATCAAGATGAGTGAGAAACACAAAAGAAATGCAGTGATTGAACGATCAGTGAGTGAGACAGGTTTTAAGGTTTCTTTCATCTACGATCATTTTCCAGTTACCTGTAGCTCAGAAAATCGCAACTAAAAAAACCATCCTGCCACAGCAAATACTGACTGGCAGAGGGAAGAGAGGGTATGCCCAGAGCCTTAGATCATAAGTACAGAGAGGTTACTTTTTAAGCTTGAGGTAATGATTCAGAGATCCTTTTTGTGTCTGACCTGCTAAATGAAGGTTAACAGTCATCTGTAAAAAAATATTGGATTATTAATTATTGCATTAAAATGAATTAAAATCTAAGTCAATAGGAATGGTAGGTGCTGTTTCTAAATAGCTGATTTCATAGTATAAGGCACATAATGTGGAAGAAAGTATTTAAACAAGAAAAGGAAATAATAGTAGAAAACAAAAAGGAAATAGTAATAATTGATTTTTCAAGATAACTAGGAAATAATGCTGGTTAGAAATAAACTGGGATAGAAAAGAACAGCAGGAAAAAGGCAATCTGAAGGCAGTTTAAAAATATGTATTTATTAGTGTGTATATGTACACTTCCAAAAACATAAAAAGTTTAAGCTCCTGGATGTAAATACAATCAGAAGGAATCTGAGAAATTTAGAAAATGTGATACGTGGTAAGAACTACAAACAGAAGTGCAATTAGCTAACTTAAGGCAAAAAAGTGGTTTTTGAAGGATAATAGGAGTTGATATTACACAGCATGTTCACAGTCAAAAAGTAACTTCAATTAATTTTTTTTTTAAATTGTTGTTATTATTGTTACTACTGCATAATTCAAAGAGGAAATAGAATCATTGCTATTTAGTTGGTAATTTTAGAAGCAAGATGTACTTTTTTTTTTTTTTTGGTTAAATTCAAATTGCGTTGATAAAGATGACAGCAATGGTAGAACAGACTTTCCTAATACACTTGATTCAATATTACTTCTCTGCTGAGAAATCAAAATAACATGCATTAAATAAATTCAAAACCAGATATTTGATGAATTTCAAATTTGTTAGAGAAAAGCTATCAAATGCATTGGTGTCTGGTGGACAGCAAAAAACTTTGTCTCTCTTTTTGTGAGGTTTTTTTGGTAGTGTCCCAGATGACAAAATAAACTTGTTGCTTTAGATATTTGCAGGTACCTTAAGAATGAATACTACAATTGAAAAGGACTTACTGTTGGTAAAGGAACAGTCATGACGGGTAAATTTACAGACAGTATCAGTATTACCTCAGAAGGGTTAAAGAACAAGCTGTATATCATATATATGTATATCAATATAAAGATATACCTTTGCATATTGTACATACAAAGATTTCAGGCCATACTTAAAAATAGTCAGCTTTGTTGTGGAAATGCTTGGAAGTCATGATGGGACAGTTCCTAGTGTGACTCTGAAGCCAAGAGAGATTACTTAGTTGGAGCGGAGTGGTTATTTTAACAGTGTCTTTGTTTTAAATTCAGCTCCTAAAGTATACCAACTAGTTCTTATGTGTCAATAATTCAAGAAAGATGCTGATAAACTTAAGAGTATTTAGAGAATGGTAATGACCAAAGGTCTAGAAAACTGTCTGTGTGGTGAAAGATTCAAGAAACTTGATCTGATTACCTTATCAAGGGGGTGACTAAAGGTACCTGCCTAGGAAAAAGGTATCTGATAACAGGGTTAATCTGCAGTCCACCAGAAGTAAATCACCCAAACTCTGGAAATCGAAGCTATGAAAGTTCAGACTTAACTAACAAATCGTTGGTGGTAAAGGTAAATAAGATTTGGTAAACCTTTGTAAGAATTGTCACGTATATACCATGAAAATTATTCTACTACGGGGACTGTATTTTAAAATAAAAGTGCTTAGTTCAGAGAAACTTACACCTTCTTTTAATTTGGAAGCCAAAGTGGATATAGTTACTTGTTACAAAACTCCAGTCTAACAAACTTGAGAAGTAATATAAATAGAATCTCAAATGTCACTGTTCAAAATAATTTTTATTACACAGTAATCCTTCATAATACAAAAGGATTAAGTTCGCTGATTTACATCAGTGCAGTTTGTACTTAATACAAGGGATGTTACACCAAGCTAGTGCAAAGATTCACCTCCCTTAGTATCCTGTCTTCAAAAACGTAAGCATGTGTCTAGAAAAAGGAGTACAAGAGAGTAAGTATGTACTGATACTTCCCCAGAATGCTTTTTACTTCCTGGACCAGAAGTGATGCATTTTGAATTTTTCTCCCCTTAAACCCAAGTACATTTTTATCAGCTACCATACCCTAAGGACTTCCACAGCTTCACTGTGTCTTGTCAGAAGAACCACCACCTTATTTTGAATCAGCCATAACTCTTCGTTTGATGATCGCTTGGTCTTGTACTGGAAGAGAAATTCCTTATTTACTCTTCTTCAGCCATATTTCTTCTTCAGACATTCTGTTTTTCTATCTTGCTTACCTGCTCTTCAAATAGTTGTTCTACATTTTTGAGCTTCCTATTACTCATCTGATGTTATAGTCTCTCATCTTTTAAAAACAGAGGGGACCAGATCTGAGTAGTGATCAAGATAACTGGGTGAGTTTCCTGACTGCTTGCCAGTGAGAAACAACTTGATCATCCTCTTTGAAGTATTTTCTGAAAAGTTATAAAGACCTCAAACTTGTATCACAACTGAAGAAATTATCTTATGGAGCCAGAATCTTCCTCTTATGAAGAAAATAAACTTTTGCAGCTACAGTCATTTCTCAAAACAGCTGAAGGCGCAGAATCTGAGAAAACAAGTTTTGATGCCTTCTACGCTGACCACAGATAATTACGATAAGGAAGATTTCATAGAATTTTGTTTTTAATGCATTTTTAAGTAATCTAGGCTAAATTCTTAACCAGTACAATGATGTTGATGAAATCACTGTGATGATGGATGACCAAAGGAACGTTACTAAAAGCCAATATCAGCAAAAGACTTGATTTAGATGTTAGGAAAAAAAAAAGTTGTGTGTTAAAAGCATGGATGCTGTCCTCTGTCATTTGTCATCTTTGCCAGTGTACGTGGCTGTATGAGACAAGCACTCCATTACTCATTTTTTCCTAACTAGGACAACTCATAAGGTTTCTCACTGTGGCAACACATTCAGATTAGAAAGGAAATGAGCACTTAACATCTACCACAATGGTTTTGTAATGATTCAAACTGAGCTTCTAAATTCTCTTGGCAACTTCAGGTATAAAAAATAAGGGAATATGTGTTGAAATTACAGGATAAGCACAAAACACACTGCACCAAAAAGTGTATTGAAAGTCTCATATCTATATTTTAGCAAAATCATGTTCGAGTCTACTTGGCTTTTAGTTCAAACGCTTTTTTTGGCAAAATTATTTCTGTGGGTGGTTAAGAAAATGATAAGTGAAGAACACTAGCAAAGAAGACTTTTGGTCCTTTTGAAACTTTATTAGCAGGGACACAAGAATGATGGAGTCTCTCTGAGTTCAAAGTGACAGTCTTCTGCTGGGGCAGATAACCCAGCTGTTACACAAAAAATGTTGAGACAAGTTCACATGCGTGAAGATTTACTGGCAGGGATCTGTGGCTGATGGCCCATACTGACTCTAATGGCGTAAGTTACCTTTGGGGAAAATCAGAAAAAAGAAAAGAGGAGAGGGAATGAGAGAGGAAGGGGAAACCCCCCCAGTGGTCAGCTGGGAGGAGAAGTGCCAGGGGGACCCCTGGTGAACATCCTTCCCTGTGTGTCCTCTCTAGTGCGGTGGGTGTTTTCCCCCGCACTAGTGTTTTTTTCCACAGTAACTGTGTAGTTTTCTTCAGGACCCGCTCAGACTCCCAGCTGATTGTTCCCACGTATGATGCTGTTAGCACTGACTGGAGCACGCTTAGATCAGCAGAAGGTGCCGCACGCTGCTTGGCTGTTAAGCTCTCTACATGCATATATTGCTCGCCCAAAAGTAAACCAAGAGCTACGATGAAGGGCTAGGAAAAGAGGGGAAGGAAGGAGTGACCAGTGACAGTCGCTTCCCTTGAGAACCACCATAACAACGCTGTTGGGGTTTGCAGGTACAAGGCCATGGGAATTTAATTTATAAAATCATAGAATCTTCATGGTTGGAAAGGACCTTTGAGATCATCGAGTCCAACCATACACACACCAAAAAAAAAAAAAACCAAACCAAAAAAACCCTCCAAAAAACCAAAAATCCCACCACAAACAAACAACCTACAATCTCTGCCAGTAGAGCATGCCCTGAAGTGCCAAATCTAGATGTTTCTTAAATACCCGTAGGGATGGTGACTCAACCACCTCCCTGGGCAGGCTGTTCCAGTGCCTGACCACTCTTTCAGGAAAGTAATAACAGCGCACGAGCAATTGCATGGGAACAGCGGGGAAAAATACTGCCACAGAGGCTCTTGAAAACACTCCCCTGGCAGTTTGGGTGAAGGGGTACAGAGCCACAGCTAAAGGGCTCTTAGCCTTATGAAAGGCAAGGCACCAAAACCACTATGTGAAAACACCTCTCAGTCTTTGTTATGAGTAGATGTGTTTAATGTATCTCTAGTTGTCTGAGAGATGTTTTTACCCTTCCGAAGCCTAGTTACATGATGCACTTGCCGATACTTGTCGTTGAGTAGCGTTATGTTAGCTGCATTAGTATTCACTCATGAGATTATACCATCTCCTGCTTTGAGCAGAGTAAACTCTATGGTTTTTTTCCTTAATATATTTTTTTTTCCAATTTGGACATCACTATTTGTTTCCATATCCTCATTCCACTTTTTCATCCTCATTTCCACTCATTCCTCCTTTCACTCCTTCCTAAACAGTTGTCCTTACTAAAAATGGAGGGAATTACTCATTTAGTTTTTAAGCCATATATTGATTGCCTTTAATTTTGTCCCCAACCTCACTATGTAAAACCTTCCTTGTTCATTTCAGTATTTGGTAGTTGTATCCATATTTAGCTATTTTAAAGTGAAAATGAAATATGTCTTAATGGTTACTGACCAAAGGAAGTAAACTCTTTGAAGGACATAAAAAACAACATAGAAAAAGAGTTTTAAAACTTAGCGACTTAATTTCATTTTGATTTAAATCAAAGAACAAAGAACAAGAAGATAAAGCGTCCTTTGTATACCACAATCGATATTTATGCATAGAGGTGTTTGAAAGATGTAGAATACCTAAGAGGGAACATTAAAGAGGGCAATTTAAATAATTCTTTAGAACTTCAAATAAACACGATTTTGTTTTTATATTTTACAAGCTGAATTGGCAATCTTGGCCAAGACAGAAGTGAAAATTTTATCTTTTTATTCCACTGCAAATGGTAGAGAAGTGATAAGCCTGATGTGTAGGGCTTTTTGTTTTGAGTTGGGTTTTTTTTTGTGTGTGTGTCTGGATGTGTGCATACGGTACAGGGATTTTTTGCTTTTTACATGCATAATTCACAAACTGCTGTTGGGGATTCAGCCAAATCCAAACATGCCTGTACAAGACAAATAAATAAATAAACACTGATAGTTTTTGAGCCAATGAGTACATTAGGAAGTTTACATTTTGAATGTGCTAAATTACGAGAGGAACAATAAATCTTCTTAAGAATGGTGTTTTAACTCTGATTTTTACACAAAATTGTCTGATTGCCAGGGTGTTTCTGTCCATACAAAAAGATTGGGAAGCTTTAAAGAAAAGGCAAATCAAGGATGTATTTTTCCCTTTTTAAAAAAGATTTTATACCTTTTTGCAATCTTACCCCTCATACGATTACCAAAAAATAAAATTAATAGACTCCGGACAAGATTTGCTGATCTTTATTAACATATTTTATTGTGGATTTTTTTTTCCTTTGGGAATTCAGGTACTTAAAATTACTCAATAAAAGAAAAAAATATAATGAGGGAATGTAGTCTACACTTCAGATAGGGAGGTCTTTTTTTTAATGCTTTTGGCGCTTCTACTAATCTGAGGACTGATGTTTGCCATTGAAATCAGAGTACAAGATTGTTCCTTTAATCAGGCTGTCCCTGGTGGGGATCAGATTTTGGATTTTGCCCTAGATCATAAACTTGGTATCTCAGCTGTTTATTTGCAACATACTAACCCAGAAAGAACTATAAGAGAACTATTTGAAGAAAACACTATGCTGATGATATCATATAAAGCCTGTGTCATCATATAAAATTGGTAAAGAAGGTATATCTCGTGTGTGTGTGGAGGAAGGTGACACTAGATATACATATATATGAGTTCGTCCCTGAAAAAAGACAACCAATGGAAAGAATGCGTTGCTATTATAGTTGCTTTCCAAACAGGGGGATAAAGAATAATACCAAACGGCCTATTCTTCCTGCAAGTGTCACACTTCATTATATTCAGGCTAGTTGCCCAGGATAGATTCATTTGATTTAGGTATTTAAAGTTGATTGGAAAATAATATAATACTTCCATTCTTATGGATTAGATACTATTATGAGGTTCTTGCAGTTCTTTTTTCATATTATAAAATATGAGTATAATAATCAACAAATGTAACTACAGGTATTATAAAATCAAGCTTTAACCCATTCCATCTTTGGATTGTGTGATGACTTGCTCATTTTAACCAGTCCGTTATACCTTGGTAGTAAAAAATTCATTCAAGTAGATAATTATAGGAGTAATAGGAAAATCTGGCAGGAAGCAAAAGCAGAGAAAAGAACAGTGGTTTTAAACACTGAACAGTTGGCACAAAAAAAATTATTTCTGACAGCTAAACACAGAATAAGAATAAAGACAAGCAACTCTTGTTCACCGTGTTCCCGCAAATGATCTCATAAGCACAACAGCTTAGCAGGAGCTTCTCCGTACTCACAGCAGGGTCTAGCTGGTACCAAAGACATGCTGCCCAAGAGGCCATGCGAGGGCACTGCCGGCCTCTTCTGCTGCGCTACAAGATGTCCTGAGCGAACCCCGAGATGGGATTCCGAGTTACAGCGTATTGCACTGTTGGATGCTGGATAGCATCCTCTTGAGCAGAATGACAGGGGTGGAAAGAATGTTCTCTTGTTTTTAAGTAGAAAAGAAGGAAACAGAAACTTGAGAGACAGGAGTGTGCAAAGGGAACAGTGCAAAAAAACCCAAGTGAGAGGAGAGGGAGAGGAGAATAATTTGTGAGGGGAGAATAAGCAAGCTTTGGTGTTTGGTCTGGGACTCACCTCCAGCAAGGCCAAAGAATGTCCTGTCTTGATTCCGTACTAATCAAAGTTGGCAGAATTCTCCAGCAGAGGCAGATACGGGACAACACATAAGGCCAGAAGCGGCTGCTTCTTATGCGGGGAAATTCCCTCTCAGAAATGGGAACCAGACATCATGACAGTATAACCTAAGCCACAAATGAGATTTCAGTCTCAGATGCAGGATGCTGAGCGGTCAATAAAGTCAAAAGCTACACTGGACTTAAAAAAATACAAACTATGAGTTAAGTATGATACGTTTCATTTGGGAGGGCACCTAGAATTTAATATACCAAAAATGGGTTCTGTACCTTGACTTCAGAAAAAGAGACTCTGAAAGAAAGTGGAATGAGGTGAAGAAAATTCAGTAACGTCTGAAAGAGCCACATTCAAAGGTGAAGAGAAATTTGATAGTGTTGAGTAATCCACACTTGTAAGTCATATTGAAAGCCTAAAATATCGGAAAAAGGAGCAGAAATAATTGTGGCTTATTAGAATTAAGAACACATTGAGAACATTAAAATGCAAAGAAATAAGGAAAGTGGCTGTTCACTATTATTTAGTTTCAATGTTGTAGAAATAACCATGAAGAATGAAATAGAAACCAGTAAACTCATGACAGCAACCATGAAAAGTAGATTTTCTAATTGTAAGGAGAGACCGCGAAAAAGAGAAGCTAGTTACCAGATAAAGAGGTCCAAGTGTGTGTTATTAAGGCTGAAGATGTGGTGTGGGGTAGTTTGTTATTTATAGAGGATAAATATGGATTTCTGGCAAGTCAGTATTGGTTTTGAGAGGCGAGGGGCTAAAATCACATAAGAAACAGTCACACAATTTAAGAGAAAAACTAGAACTGTAGTAGTTCATAATAGCAACCAAATCTGTTGCTGTGGTTTGACTTTCCATATGAGCTCTCTCTCTTGTCTGTAAGATCAATAGTATTGCTCTTGTCAGCTCTGACGTACCCTACCTTCTCTGTTTAGGTACAGTTTAATGCTAGTGTGCTCCTCCATCTGGTGGGAGGTATGCTGGTATGTTTCACAGGTTGTCCAGAGAGGTGGTAGATGCCCCATCCCTGGAAACATTCCAGGTCAGGTTGGATGGGGCTCTGAGCAACCTGATCTAGTTGAAGATGTCCCTGCTTATTGCAGGGGGGTTGGACTTAGATGACCTTTAAAGGTCCCTTCCAACCCAGACTATTCTGTGATTCTGTCAAGGTAAGCTTCTTGCCCTGAAAGTATTGCTAGAAATAGCTGAAAATTGTTGGCAGTCCTGTATAATTGTAATGAAATGCAACTCGGGAGAAGAGTTGTAAAAATCTCAGAGGTGGTCTGAGAATGGGTCCCTCTCATTTTCTTTTCCATTCTAACACTAACTCAAATAGCCTTGGCTGCTTAAAAAGTGCATGTGGAGAAAATGTGCCAGAGGGCTTGGTTATCTGTTGAGAATGTGAGCCAGCTTACTTACTATCTGAAACTATACGGTGCTAGCAAAAGATGCAAGATGCAAGTATAGAAATTCTGTGCAGAGACTTGAGATGCAGTACACTGAGAATAGATATGGCCTTAATTAAATATATACATAATCTGCAAAGTATCTAATGTTGAAAAAAAGACTCTGCTCAACTCTCACTTGATGTTATGAAGATTAATTAAATATTTGATACAATGCTTGAGGTTTCTTAGATGGCACAATAGTTGTCTGATGGGAGAGAAAAATGAAGAAACAATACCCCAAAGCCCTGATTGTGAGAAAATCTTTGGAAATCTATTTTAAAGATATGGCAGAATAACACCTAGTAAAACAGTTTGATAAAGGATATCCAGCGTGAATTCAGGCAGAAGAGGTCATGCTGAACTAATCTGTTTGAGTTCTTTGAAGGTATTAGTGGTAAGAAAGATAAGGAAAATTTAGAGGATGTAGCATCCTTACATTTCAAAAAGAATTTGACAGGCTTTCACATCAGAGATAAATGCCTACGGAAAGAACTCTAGAGTAGGAGGTAAATGAAGATGTTGGTAAAAAAATATTTGAAAGCAAGGAAATGGGAACTTTGTGAATTTCAGAGAAGTAGAATTACATTCCTCTGGTCAATCTGTTTTGTGGAACTTGGAAAATAGGACCAAATATGATATTAATTTTTAAAAGCGTTGAAGAAAGAGAGCAGAAGTAACTCAGGGTTATTAAATCAGTTGCTCAAAACTTGAGTCATTGGGATTAAGATTTATCAGGAACCTATTTATGTCCACACTCAAATAATCTCCTGTTACATGATCACACCACAATTGTCCACAGCGTTTGCCTTCTTTAATGTATAAGGTGTTTGGTATTCACTTGGCTATTCAGTAATTTGCTTTACCTTCATTCAGCCTCAGGTTCTATTAATTATTACCACTTGACTTGTGGTTTGAGATAGATTTTTTAATTTCCTCATTGGCTTTTCCATGACAGTTTCCAATAGCCCACGCTGTACTACAACGAAAGAATATAAGTTCTGTCTTTCAGTGGTGAGGAACTGAGACGCTGAGCAATTACAGTCAAAGGTGTCTACTTATTTTGTATTATCAGTCTGGGGTGCCCAGAACATGACCTTTTATTGGACTTTATTTATATATTCAAAGCACAACTTCTGTTTACTTAGGATGAAGCAGTAAGTGAGGAACACACAACTTGTGATGACTCCCTCTGAAAAGCTTTACATTTATTTAAATTTAAATTAGCTTAGTACAGCATTTGACTGTCTGAACTATCTAGCTGTCCTGTCTATTCATGCATTAAAACTAAAGGAAAGGACTGCAAATTATAAATTATGATAATTATACCAACAAATAAGGAAGAAAATAGTCTCACTGACTGCAGAATTTGTATATCCCCAGTATATGCCTATTGAAATAGGCAGATTTCCCTTGTTAAAAAAAGAACTATTACAATTCATTGAACATTTTTTACTCATAATTCCTAATTTTGAATGAGTTGCTTTGCAGTCTTGATAATAGCATTTTGATGTATCTTTCCTCTATTTATAGATGGGAAAGTTTTCCAAAGGTAAACGTGAAAGTACCTTTCAGTATGTGGCAACGTGCTGACGCCTATAGAGCTGGAGCCATCACATCCCCTACGCAGGCTTCTCTGCCTGAGGCTAAGGAGGCAACTGGCAGCAATTGCAATTCCATGCACAGATCAACACTGAGGAGGACATAGGTATTTCTTGGGTATTTCCAGACAGTTGGATGAAATACTGGTGATGTCCAGGAGTGTATGGAGTCTTCCGAGACCTAGGTGGGATTATGTAGTTAGTGTGCATAGGCACAAACCACGTAAACATGATGCTTTGCTGTGCCAGGGAACTGTTCTCTTCTGGTGTTAGGCAGGGACAGTTCATAAGCAGGACAAGAGACCTTTTGCTGATTCTGTGAGCTGCTGAATGAGATGCAGCACATCTTTTCTCTTTGCCTTGTGTCTTGCCATCACTGGTTTATTCCATTACTGCTCCTGTCACTATTTTCTTCAAAAGTTTGTTTTCTACAGGTAGCAGAGCTTATTCAAGACAGAATACGAGGTGATGCATTAGGTCTTTGCTGATATCTCTTGCTGATGTATTTCTCCTTTCTACTATCAATCACCATCTTTGTTCATTAGAAATTACAAATAATAGAGTTTATTTGAGTTGCTGGTTGAAGTGTAAAGCTTCTATTACTGCAGTTCTGACTAATGTCATTTGTGTAGTAGCATTCCCTTTAAAACGATTTTCAAGCTTCCTGGTTCCCTTAAATTGAAGTTTGAAGAAAAAATATGTACAGATTGTTAAGGGGGTATATCATGCTTAGATCTGACAAACACAGAAGGAACCATTTTGTTTCTTTCAGAGAGGGTTTTTGTAGTGTGTGATGTCTTTCCCTTATAGGACTTACTGAAGTTGAATTTTTCATGAAGCCACCTAATTGTGTGGTATGGGGAGCTGGGCTTTGGTTTCCTTCTCTTTTACTTTCCTAGCCACATATATGTTATATACGAGGGAGTATAAGAGGTTTTCTTCATCAGGGTGGCCCAAGGGAAGCTTAAACAAGGCAGGAAGGTAGAATTAGGAAAGGCAGCAAGAACTCTTCTGTTTTCCCTGCCAGAAGGGGGAATAGCTAGTGTGGAAGAATCATGCTAATTGCTCCTGGTGTCAGTAGTCCACTTGAGTAAGAAAGGCTTTCAAGTGATGAGGATGGAAGAACACCACTCTGCTCTAAGCACTTCAGAGGTTTCAGTGGTAATTTTGATTCGTACTCAAATGTAGCCAACAGAGAGAGGTGTAAAAATTTTCCCCAAAATCTTGATTTATTCGTTCAGGTATTTTGTGGAGACATAAAAATTTAGGTGAAAAGCATAGGATTCCTTTCTGGAAAATTCCCCTTTAAAGTAGCATTCTGTTAACAGTAGTAGATGCTAAAATTGGTAAGGAAGCATATTTTCTGACCATTTCTCCTGTCAGATTTTTTTGAAAATGTTCCTTCAATCTGATACCTATCATGCCTAATTTATATCTAACGTTATAATTTTGCAGAGGGGGAAATACTTTCATGTTGTGATGGTGACTGAGCACTGGCACAACAGAGATGTTGTGGAGTCTCCCACCGTGGAGATACACAAAAGTCGTGGTCCTGGGCAGCCAGCTGAAGGTGGCCCTGCTTGAGCAGAGGGTTGGACCAGATGACCTTCAGAGGTCCCTGCCAACCTCAACTTTTCTGCGATTCTGTGGAAAGGTATGAAAATCAGTTCAGCTACTGCTGATTTCTGAAAAGGGATGTAACACTTCCATATGTTACAAAAGATAATACAGAAGATAATATGGTACAGTTTTTAAAGTGTGTAGTATTAAAATCTCTAAAGTTAGAGCCATACAGTCACTGCTGAGAATGTGCTTTTTTGTGTATTGAGGCGAGAGGAAATAGTAACTTTTGCTTTCACAAAATCGGTGACACATTTTCTGATTACTGTTTCTCCTATTATTCCTGCATACTTTGCATAAATGGTCCCCTGGTAACGTGATGTAACTGCCTTCAGTTTCTACAATAAGAAAATGCTACTGTTTCTTATTTCCAAATACAGAACTGTTGGATATTGCATCATCATCTCCTTCCACTCTGAAGTTCAAGCCTGGCTGGAAGAAAGTATTTTTAGTGTTATGCTGGTTAATAACCATTCTGCTTAACTCTGTTGAAATGTTGTACCTCTCTGTAGGCTGTCTCCTTGGAGTGCAACGTCGGGAAGAAAAAGATTCTCTTTCATATCTTTAAATTGAATCTGGCAAACTTGAAGTCCGATTTTAATGGAAGCCCCTTGGAAAACATGTAATAAAAATGGTATATTGCATGGCTGTTATTACGTCAGCACAGGATGCGCAGGAGATACAAACATGTAAACTGAAGTTGGTTTTTTTTGGTTTTTTAGAAGCTTGATTTCATCTAATTGTTGGTTGTGGTTAACATTGGGTTTAGGAGTATAAATAAAGAGATCACTCCCCCTTCAAGCTTCAGATATTAAGTCATGGATACCCGTTCCTTGACTATCCTCATTCGTATCTTGACTATCCAATTCATATCTTTTCTTGTAGAATCTTTATCTGTCCAACTTAAATTCTGTCTCTGTCTTTGCAATGAGTTCTGTCATGAGAGAGATTATTCCCTGCAAAATATTATTATACTGCAATACATAATAGACTAAAGAGGGCATGATTTTTTTCTCTTATGTGGTTTCTATATATCTCTTGGTTTATTTAATTCAGGAACTGAATTACTAAGTAAACAAAGATTTGGAAAGCCATAAAACATTATTTTCTAAACAAAATATATAATTCTACATAAAGCATACAACCACTCAGAAATACATTAGAATTATGACTGTTTATATACCGGGTTCCCTTGCTTCGAGGTGCATTTGCTATGAATTTTTCCCTGGGGCAACTCACGTTTAACATTCTTAAAATTACAAATTGGCAACAGAATGCACAGAGAGACAATGTGCATTTCTACAATAGACATGAATCAAAGATGTCAGTTGTAGGTGTTTGAAAAAAGAAAAACAGATGTGGGATCATGTTGTTTTGAGGAAGCATTAGCAACTTGAAAGCCTTGAATATGCTGTTGTTACTGAATGTGCAGAAACTGTTGTGTTTACTTCTGGGGTTTCCTCAGGTGTGCAGAAAATCTCTTAGAAAGTTCAATTGATAAAATTGAATCTTTTAATTTCTCTCCATATTTGGTGTATATTATTGTATTTATTAGACCTTCGGTCTTGCAAAATATTAATTTAAAAAACTTAAAGTGCCAGCCATGCTTGGGTCCTAGAAGTTGAATCATTAAGACATCATCTTGAGGACTTAGATGGTTTTACCGTTGGTATATTTTTTTATGTGTTGAGTTCTGTGCTGACATGTAAGCAAAGCTAGTATTTCTCTTAGGTTATAGTGATAAACTCTATGAATGAAAACTGTACTCACATCACCATTTTGATGCGTCAGGCTTGACTGAAGATTTTTTCCAATGGAGAGATAGTGCTGTTAAATAAGTATTTGTGTTGTAATCATCCTGCTTGAGTCATTACAAGTCTATTTCAAGAATTAGCTGTGTAACAAGTTTTAGGGTAGGAGTTTGGGGATTTGGTTTGGCTTGTCGGTTTTGTTTTTCACAAAATGGACAAAGCAGTGAAGGGGAAAGAAGGGAAGCGGGGAGAGAGGGAGGGAGAGGAGGAAAGGAGAACAAAAGAAAGAAAGAGGTGGAAAGGGAGGGAAGGAGAGAAGGAGGGAGGAATTGGAACAATCAGAAGCTTTGGGCCAGTCACTGGTCTTCAGTTGCAATTTTGGAGTGCTTTCACACAGATGGTAATTAATTTACTCTTTCACACTATTTCCAGATCTTAAAAAAAAAAAAAATTACCTTACTGAAAAAGAGGTATATAAAAAACAATCATCTCCTTCCTTTGTCATTTTTCCTCAGTAAAACCAGGAAGATATCTTTGCAGATTTCAGACTGCACCTCTGTGCATTGACTCATGTGAAATGAATGTCACATCCTATATTCATTCTGGTTTGTTCTTCACAATTTATTCAGGTTGTTAAAGTTCTGGAATTCATTGCTAGTCCTCTGGTTCTTCATATTATCACAGGACAAAAGGAATGACCTCTATGGGTGATTTCATTTTATTGTTGTTTTCTACATGGGTTGATGATGGCAGCCCATGGGGCTGAGACACTAAAGCTTAAACAGTAAAGCTCTCTTCAAGGATGAAGCAGTAAAAAGTGAGGGGATTTTTTTCTTTCTTTATAAATAAGGAAAATGGTTGGACTTGATGAGTTTTAGCAATGAAATTGGTGAGCTGGAAAACTTCAGTCAGGTGAGAGGGCCTTCTCTAGTCAATTTTTGGAGGCTGCTTGATGGAATATGTCTCTTTAAATAGAAACTGAGAGTGTAGAAAAAAGATTTTATTGAGTATGTCATCTTTGTGTTATAAAAGAAACTCTTCTTGAAGTTTGGAAGACAATTTGCCCCTAGGGAGCCTTTGGAAAATAAGTGGATTTTTTATTCTTTAATAGAGGAAGTCTTTAGGAATATTAGAAAGGAAGCTGACTTTTTCAGCAGTCCCAATTTTGATTTCAGAAAATTATTAGCTCAATAACTGCCTGAGGCAGGAAACCAAATTAGTTTGCTGTATTTCAGAAAAGCGTAATTACAATATTTATTTCCAAATATGTTTATTAGGAAAGAAATTTATTACTGTCCCTTCAAAGGGAGAACCAAAACTAAGGTTGGTGTGAACAGGTACAACTGATATTGACCCTGTGCTTAAAAAACCTGGAGAAACAAAAAGCGTGATGACTAGACAATACTCCGTTGTCCTAAGCATCATTTCGTGGTACACATATACATGTGAAAGACTGACCAGATATAAAAGTAAATTAAAAAACCCCACAACACTAACTAGCTGGTCAGTAGCACAATATTGTCCTTTTTCCACTGATAGAAAATAAAACATTTCGAGGCCAAAATGGTTATCCTTCCTCACCTGATGAACTGGCTGTCAAAACCTTCGTTTGTGTAGGACTTGCAGTCATATACCTTGGAGACAGAAAGGGAATCACGGAATCATAGAATCGTAGACCGGTTTGGGTTGGAAAGACCCTCTGAAGATCATCTAGTCTAACCCCCGCTTGCTGTGGGCAGGGACGTCTTTCACTAGATTGGGTTGCTGAAGGCCTCGTCCATCCTGACCTTGAACATTTCCAGGGGCAGCCACAACTTCTCTGGGGAACTTGTTCCAGTGTTTCACCGCCCTCATGGTAAAACGTTTCTTATATCTAGTCTAAATCTACCCTCTTTCAGTTTAAAACCTTTGCCCCTTGCCCTGTCACTATAGGCCTCGGTAAGAAGTTTCTCTCTGTCTTTCTTATAAACCCCCTTTATATATTGAAGTGGAAGTGGACCTCTGGGCTGAGTAGGAGACAGTGGGATGACAATGGCTTGAGAGAGTGGAACTGTCCTGGACTTGAGTGGTTGTTAAAATTAGCGGACATTGATGCACAATTCAAGTGTGCAAGAAGTCGTTCAGAAGTAAGAAGCAAAACCACTATTACAAGCTTGCACGCCAACGGTAGTCAGCTGAATAAAAGTTGTAAGCGTGAATGAAGATAAGCCTCTGAATTGTGTGTATTTCACCTTTTTCTATTACTGCTTTAACTAACTGAACTAAAGACTCTGGCTCGTAATTACACACCAGGGCCCTAGCAAAGGCCGTGGTTAGCTTCCCTAACAGATAAGCCGTGTTTAGTTCCATGCCATTGCAACCCATCGTTATTTGAGCATTGAAGAGATACACATTCAATAAAATTATATCCACGTAACTTTCTTTTCAAAACTTTCCCTTTTTGTTGGAAGTGTATTAGGCAAGAAGACTGACAGCATTTAAATAAGGTTTTCGATTTATTCCAACCTGTGTAGATATTTAAATAACTGAGTTTTATTTACATGGGAAAGCTTTGTCAGCTGTTTAATATCGAGATGACAGGAATTGTTGATTTTTCTCCCTGTGTTTAGGAAGAAAAGGTTTGTTGCAGTAATTTTCCATGCATAGGGCTGTTCTTGTGGCCAAGGCCAGTATTCCAAAAGTTGGGCAAAATTTATGTAACTGCTTGCCTTGTCACAGGACTTGTGTGGTGGGAATCAGTTTAATGTGTTTTATTTTAGGAACGGTGATCTATTTTTATCAGGTTTTTCGAATGTATGGAGTTTATTGGCAAAAAGTGAGAAATGTACCAGCAAGCCAGGAAACTTGTGAGTTTCCCTGCTGAGCTTAATATAAGAGCAGTTCTCGCTCCACAGGGGCGCTTCATTTTCTGCTAGCTAATGTCCACATGGTGGGCTTTTTTTCATTTAGTAAAGAAGATATTTTTAAAATCTGCTCCAGAGCCCATTAACAATGGCAGGAAAGCTTTTGAGCTCATGCTAGAAGTAAAACATTTACTTAAGTGCTTTCTTGAATCTGAGCCTTAGGTGCTGACCCCGGAAATACAGAGTCTAATTTTACACCTGCAGAGCTAGTGTTGCAGGTGGAGGTTCCAATAATGTCTAAAAATAAGTTAATGTTGTTATTCTAAATAAGCCACATCTGTTACAGGAAGAAGGAGCAAAGACAGGGCTGCTTTGGGCCATCCACTGCAATACTGGGCAATCTCAAATGAAAAGTCACTGCAAGGGTCTTAAAATTTAGTAGTCTCGGATTGTAATGTAGCAGTTCTGTAACGCTTCTGAGGTTATGCACAGCCTGGCTAATTCTGTAATGCGTGAATTACCTGTCATTCACAACGAATTTTTTTCCTGGTCAGTAAGAATTCACTTAAAACATTATGTAATAGTGTTTATTTTCCTAGGGAATTTATTTAATTGGAGTATCTTGTAAGCCTGGAATAGGGAATTTATTTCTTAAATGCCTTTTTAAACACCTTTAGTGTTACATAATAGCAATTTTAAGTTTCATACCGTTTGCTGGCCTTGAGCCATAGGCTGGACTAGCCTTTACTTGAAATAGTATTCCCTTACGGTTATATATTTAATTTCTTTAAATAATAATAAAAAAAATCAGATTATTTCTATTTTTTTTTCTCTGTTTCACTAAAAAGGTTTCAGTGTGGGGTGAGAGGAATGTTTCCTTCCCGGTAAAGGAAAGCTGCAAGATGTAAAGTCCCTTCATATCTTCATGTAAGAAGTCTTTCACAGATCCCTTTTAGTTAGTATTACCTCAGCTGTCATTTGTAATTATAAAATATATATTTTTCAAACACAAATCTAGTGATTTTTCTCTTACAGAGGATCTCATAAATTGCAGGAGCATGGCAGTAGTTAACATGGAGGGGGATAAAATTAGTGAATCGTGTTTTCAATAACACTTTTTCTAATTCGATTTTAAAAAATAATTATATCGTAAAAGGTATTTCAGAAGCCTATGGAAACACTGCCATGTGTGTTGATTTCCTAGTACGTACGATCCACTTTTAAAGTAATGGAGTTAAAAATGTCACGCTTGACGTGTCTTCCAGTCTGTTGTGGAGCAGTTTCTCATCTCGTGACAGGCCACTCTATTGTCTGAAATCCCTTTGGGTTCCCAGTAATGGCAACAGACAATATTCGTGGTCTGTTAATCATTGAGATGCCAATTCAGAATATAATTAGAAGCACTTTAACATACCCTTAAATCCCAATAAAGCCAATTGAAACTAACTATGTGCTTAAATGCTTTGCTGCAATGAGGACTAAAGGAATAGAGGCAGGCTGGCTGAATGCTTGTGCAGTTGCTCTGGTATGAACAAAGCATTGCAAAAGCAACTTAAATTCTTCCCTTCTCTCCAATTCCACTGCCAGGTTCAGCAATACAAACCTGAGTTCAAAAGCGACCAGCGTTTACTCCCCTTTATTTCCTTGTTAGTCTAGAACATGGTGGCTGGTTTCCTGGTTAGCAGCTTGTGGGTTTGTTCTAATAAATATATACTGCACCTCTTGGCGTATTCTAGCAGGGATAACTGATAACTTTTCTAGTGCAGGAAATGGTCAAAGTGTTGCTGGTCCAAGCAAGTTTTTCCCTTCCAGTGATAATGCCTCTGTACAGTCTGTTGTCTTTCTGGGTTTTTGTGGGGCAGCGCAGATGCACTAGCAAAGTAAACTGGCCACAGCTCGGGGGGATAAAATCTGTGTAGGGGGGTTCTTATTTGATTTTCAGTTTTGGAGAAATTGCAGAGCTTCAGCTGTGGCAGCTGACATGGTGACCTCGTTTTTGTACATGTGTAAACATACACTATTGCCTCCTTTCTTTCTTTTGGTGGAAAGAGTGAAATAATACACAAGCTATTACATGGTATAGGAAGCTAATAGACCAGGCTAGGATTCAGCATTTCCTGAGTTATTTAGGTCTTGTTACTTAATAAGAACATGGTGAAAGTTTACTTCGTCACCTAATACGTGGTGAAGTATTTCCATGATTTAAGAGTTTCAGTATCCCAAACTGCAACCTACCACTGCAGTATAAGGCTTTTAAACAGAATCCCTTGTATGGGATTGACTGTACATCAGAAGTAGTGAATATCAACCGTCTTTTCTGAAGGACAATGAAGTAGAAGACATTTGAGTGAAAAATATTTTGCCAGTGCTGAAATTGAGCTAAGATTCCTACTTTTCCTTCTCAGCTTTGATGATAATGCTGAAAGAGCAGTAATTATTTGTGATTATTGGTTTTTGGCCCTTCGGTTGCGGTCTCTATCTTGGCCTCCAATTAGAAACCATCAGTCCAGCAGCAACTTGCTTCGGTAAGCATAGGGATGCCATCTCCCGAGTGGCTAGTGTGATTTCCTGCAACAGCAGGGGTTAATTTGAGCCGATCTGTTTGATGCAATGTAAGACTGTCTGTCTGATCTAATGGAAATATGGCACAAGTAAAACTTCTTCGCTTCCTGATCTCTTGCAAGTTGAGTGTCCTTGCATTTCTCTACCTGACTGCTTCAAATGTAATGAATGAATATTAATGAAAACTTGTGATGAATTTAAATTATGGAATGTGTTTGATCATTAGATTATATCTTTGAAAAACTTCAGTTAGAACAATGAGAAAGAATTCTGTGCTGAAACTTGATCCTGAATTTATGTATATTAGGTTCATTTCTTATTATGTTAGAAGGTCATTAGGTTTCACAGAACATGTATTCTGCTGGAGAACTGTGTTTTTGTAAAGGATTTACTGAGGAGTGTCAACAAAGTTCCTTTCCGCTTAAATTAAAATTAGTTTTATTGCAATTGTTAACATTCAGCTGCAATTGCTTTTTAAAGAAAAAAATAACTGTGGTGAATTTATAACCATATTAAAAAGGTGGTCGATAATTTATAGGGTAAATGAAATCTGTCTCTTCACAAAAGGAAATGAAAATGCTGACTTTGTGCCAATTCCTGCCATCTTTATTCACAGTGTCTTATACCTTATTCCACATTAAAGCTCTGGCAGAGAGACTTGGACTACTTGCCTAGAAAAGCAATTACCTTTATAAATGAAGATGACAGAGTCTGTTCTTAAATAAACATGAATAATCCTTCCATCGGTTCAGAAAGCTGAACATACAGGTGCCATCTTATCCTGGCATAACAGTTTGTTAAAAAAAACCAAAACCTTTTAATTCGCCATTTCAAAGGGCTGGATTAAGCTACAGTTTTTTTCATATTTCTTGCTCTTTATTCCTGGATTTAATTCATAGGTAAGTAATAGGTATTACAACAATTTAGGATGAACTTTCTAATTTTTGCATGAACGGATCAGTAAAATAGTCTTTTCAAATAAGATAAGCCTTTGCAATTACTGTTGCAATTAAAGTTTCATGAAATCAGCAGGCCTTTTTTGGATACTTTTCAGCGCAGACATTTCGTTCCAACCAAGAATATTATCCATATTTGAAACAGTAGAAGAAACTAGGTAAACCCCCAATAGGTTACATTCTAGATGAAGTGCTACTTTATGTGTATCCCGTTTCTGGTTTGGCAAAATATGTCAAGACTTTCATATCCTATTAATCAGGTTATTTTCACTGTCTTTCATTGATTCGTCTCTTGATTTAACTATCAATGAAGATTTTCCTATTATGGAGAGGAGGATCCAAAGCAAAGCACTTCTAACTGTATGATATTTTTTATTTCTGGTTTTCTCCTACAGGAAAGAGAAAAATTAAATGGCAAAGTTTAACCCCTCGTATTTTTGTAGTTCTGCCCTATGACAAAGAAGAAATGAGCCAAATTTCCCAGAGTTTCACAAACTATTGTATCTTTCCTCCATATCGTAATACATTGTCTTTAGATAAGAGGATTGTCTTGCCTGAATTCAATTGGCCAAATTCATACTGGAGCAATTTCTAAAATAAAATTAAATAAAAAATATTAAATTATTGTTAACTGAAACTGTGGCAGCCCCATACAGATCCCAGCGTTCTGCAAAAGGATGTCACGAACACAAGACAGTCACGGCTAAGGTTCAGCTTGCAATATAAAAAATGCAGTCATAATTACTGTAGAGGTACAGATGTCCTGCCATGGTTGGGAAATATCATTCCCCAACCTCATTAGAAACCATGTTGGGAAAGAGAAAGAGTTTTTCCAGGTTTCTTAAGACTTTAACCTGTTTCCCTCAAAGCTCAAGACCTGCCAGGCACAAATTTGAAATTCATTGCTTGGCACTGACTGCGCTTTGGCTATACTGTCTGCACTGGGCACCTCTGCAAGGCTGGCCGTGCCCAGGAAGACGACAGTCTCACAAACTGGTGGGCAACCTGCCATATCCACTTGGGTTGATCCTGCTTGGATTATGAACAGTCAGTCAGTTGTCACCAGCCTGGCCTGGTATGAGCTCAGGATGACAGCCCAAGTCACAGAAGCAAGGCCAGAATGGGTGAGCCTACTGACACCAGCGCTAACAACTTTATGGAGTCCTGAATACCTAAATCTTAAAAGAATCTAAAACCTTCTCTAGGGAACTGTCCTTCATTTTCCTTATGAACTCATGTTTTAACTTCCTTAGCAGACTTTACGTTTCTAGGTAACCTGATACCTGATCTTTAAACGCAGGAAAAAAATGTGAAATTTTCAGTTATATCCATTTCTTCAGCATGAGACTGAAAAGGTCTTATTCCTTGGTACTGGAGCTTTATGCTTCCCATCCCAACCTGCCTTGTCACCTGAATCCTATTTATGAGCGCCTTCTGTCCCATCCTGTTCTGTCTGCCCTTTATCCCTTTAGATGTAAAGGGAGATTACACGGGGACCTCAACAGCCTATACAGCAAGCTGAAAACTCATAAAGCATGTGAAAATATTTTCATTAAAATCACAACTATAGTTGATAGTCACTGAATGTGCTGCCCTACAATCCTGTCTGCAAGGACTCTGGGTGAGCATCAGTAAATGAGGAATCAGAAAAACTGAGACATCGCAGTCAAATTTAGTTTTCAGTGGAAAAACTCCTGCCTCCTAGGTCACTAGATCGAGCTTACTTGTTTTCAGTCTTACCTTAAGCTGTGTGTCTGAAAGAATTTAAAAATACCCTAATGGTCCCCAAATGTGAACCAGCCAGCTTGTGTAGCTTGATGAGTTACATAGATGAATGCCGAAGGCAGTTACAAAGACCCATAGTGGTCTCTGTAAATACTGTACTGTCATATGCTGCTCTGTCGTCTGCTTTTCTTTTACTGTTTCTGTACTAATTGAAAGGGAAAATGCATCCGTTTATTCCCTACATCAGCTGTTATGTATTTTTTAAGCCATTGTATTTCACCACAAAGTCCCTGAAGGGATAATTCTCAGCGCAGTTCTTTGCCCGGGGTAGGCTCAATGCACAAAGGCCTCCAAAAGCTGTAGCCTGTTTCTGATCACAAGAATGACTGAGACCTGAAACTTTCTCTCCGATAACTCCGAGGCCAGAACAGCAGTCCTTTACCTGGCCTAAGGCTGCCTGTCACGCCTGGGCTCTGGTGTCAGGGAGCAGGGCTGCTCTCGGGGGGTTAGCAAGCCAAGGGTGGCTGCAACACTGCATGGGCAGTGCCCTCACCCAGGGTGCAAACTGTGGTGACAGTAAACCGGTTTTACTGGTAGTCCAGATGGCAGGGTTAGGGACTGAAGCCTGAAGGTGAAGACCACAGGTGAGGCTGGTCAGGGCCATTAAGCCCAATTAGTGCCCTCAGGGCACTGATATCTGCAAGCCAATGAGGTTTTTTAAGGCAACTCACTACCCTTTGTCATTGCTCTCCTTATTTGTCTTTGAGTTCAGAGATGGCAGTCATGTCTGCTAGAAGCAGGATAAAAAATACTTTCTAAGCAATTACTTTTCAGCTCAGAAGAGGGAGATAGAGTCCCTTAAGCAGAGAACGTCTTGCCTGAGTTAACTGGACTAAATTCAATTGTTTCTAAAAGAGCATAAACCAGGGCTGTTTTTGAAAGAGCATATGTTGGGTAGTTTGTGTAGGATCACCAGTCTGCCAAGCTGGGCTGGACACCCACTGAAATGGGTCTCATAATCTGAATATCACTGTGTTTTCACTGTGCCAGGGAATTATGGAGAACATGTTGACCTGAAGCATCTTCCTTTGTGCCACTGTCAAGGCTACTGAAACTGATTGTATCTAGCAGCCAAACCAGACTCGGAACTCCATCCCCAGCAGTGGCTAGTGTAACTGCTTTTGGCCCTCTGAGCAAGTACACTGCAGGATGTGGGTGCAGCCCCCCAAAACCACAGAATGGGCATCCAGGATCTGTCACTGTTGGCTGACCTTTGTACTGTCTGGTATGATAAAGCATGTTCTTTGTGACCCTTGTCTTGAGAGTCATATGCCAGTGCCTAGGTGGCCTTTACGTGCTGGGCAGCTGCAGTCTCCATCTGAGCATCTGTTGTTGACTCCACTGAGAAGGGATGTTGACAGAGCTGCCACTGAAGAGCTGCCCATGCAGAAACATGCTTTATAGTCCTATGCCTCTGGCCAGGAAAAAACCCAACCCAGTGCCCACCCTATTATCCTCACTTAGCTCTGAATTCTGCACGTCCCATTAGACAGTCTTTCTAGGCAGTCCATTAGGCTTCTCCTCAGAAAATATTCCCCATCAGAGGTCGTAATAAGCTGTTGTATCCTTGTCCCTACTG
This sequence comes from Larus michahellis, assembly GCF_964199755.1. Classification (NCBI taxonomy): domain Eukaryota; kingdom Metazoa; phylum Chordata; class Aves; order Charadriiformes; family Laridae; genus Larus; species Larus michahellis. The sequence goes on from NC_133897.1 coordinate 90,625,260, forward strand.
AGAACTTGGCTCAACAGCCAAGGTGCTGTGGGAGCAGTCTTTCCCTTTCTGCCAACCATTCTCTTCAAATTAAAAACACTAATCAGACTGATGTTTTTCCTGCCTTTGACTGATTCTGTGTTGCACAAGATTTAAAGTCTTGTTTTGGCTAAACAGGCCAAAAGCAGACTCTACAGGAGCTGGAACTGAATTCTCCATCATCCCTTCCACCCTGTAATACAGTAAATATGGTTTTGGCATCAGAAATAGGAGGCCACAGGTTTGGTGCAGACCTAACGGCGCGGGGTCTCAGGACGGCTCTGGCCCTGCCTTGGCCGGAGCTGGTTTTAGCCGTGGCAGCAATTGCCTGGTGGCCACGTGCCTGTGGCCTCCCTGTGCTGGCTTCGCTCTGGGAGCGCCCGGGGCAGGGGGCTGGCACCCCTACGTAGTCACTGCCGGACAAACAGCCCCTGCGGGGTCACGGGGCTGGGGGAGGGCAGCCTGCGGCTCCCAGACTTTGCCTGGGAAGCAGGGAGGAGGAGGAGGCAGGCTGTGCAAAGAAAATGTAAAATAGCCCCAAGCAGGTCCTGAGACATAGGAAGAAGAGACCCCCGCAGTGAACACTGTACTTACTGCTCTCAGCAGATACCTCAGGATGCCCATAACTTGTGTGTCTCTCCCGCCATTCATCTTGAAGAAGACTGAAATGGTCAACCTGGGGACGCAGAGGAACACTGACAGGGTGAGCACAGCCCCAGAGAAAAGCAGTAGGTTTTCTTTAGAGTATTAAAACACTAAATGGACTAACAACATTTTGAGTGTAACCCCCTCACTATAGCATGTCCAGCTGCAGCAGCTGGGGACATAGAGGTGAAATCCAGCTGAGACAGAGAAGGGCTGGCACTAGAGCGGATTCCTAATGCAACCTGGTTTTGCCTGGCAGGACCCCTCGCAACTGAATAGGGATGAACTTTCAGCCTGGCCGATAACCCTCAGTCCTCCCAGTTGTATCGAACCAAATACTGCCACCTATCCTTCAGATGCGGCATTTTTGCCTTGACAATTTGTGCTCCCCTTTTTTTTGGATACGTTAAGAGATTCAAAACTATCTGCAATATGCTGAATGGCAGCATCCAAGCTGTAGTTGGATGGTACCAAAAAATTCCACGGCAGATTTTAAACAATATGGCAATCTGTTGATTTGCAAGAAAATAGATTTTAAATACACCACAAAACGGGTCCAAAAGTTCTGGTTTTTCTCGTAGATAGCAAATGTTACCTGCTGTGTATCTCTTCTCCTAGCTTTAGCCTACACAATAGGCTCAAATTTTTACTGTTTAAAGTTTGCCTCAGCATTTATTTAGAAGAACATTTGGGCCTTTAAAAATTGATGGAACTAGTTATTGGAGTCATTGCTTTCATACCTATCATGAGATATCTCCTTCCTTCCTCTTACCTCCACGTCCTTTGTTGTCTTGAGGGTAAATTGCAGTGGTGAGTAGCTGCAGATTCTCTAAATTAAAGCAGTTCCAGCAGGAATGCGATCTGTACGCCAGCATTCCTGTAGCAGTTTGTTTCCTTTTCTCAAGATACGATTTCAAGTGACCTGTATCATAGGTTGGGTAGGGTGACATGACATATTATCTATTGAGGAGGAAACTGTGCTTCATTAAGTTAGCATCTTTGTTGACTGCAAACTCCATTTACTATGTTAGTAATTATTTCCCAAGGGCTACTTCACTGTTGCTTGGAATTTTTCCTGAATTAATCTGCTGAAAAAAGCTGTTCTAATTGCTTTAACATTTCAACAATCTATGCAATGGATCCACTTTAAAAGTTCATTCAAATTTATAATTATTACCACTTCAACCAATATTCTCTATTTTGTGCATTTACAATAAGGAAATGCCATTGGTACTGATAAGAGTGTTAACCCTTACAGCATGTTTGAACTGTAAGCAACTATATAGATGAAAAAAATTATTTATTAGAAAATTTTAACCTAGGGTCATCTACTTGGATGCAAAATTTTTCCTTGAATTAGAATGGACCTGATAAATACGACATACCTTTCATATTTTAGTATGACAAAAATAATTTACAATATTTCTGTAGATAATTTTCTTTTAAGTAACTAATTTACTGTATGTTTTACTAATTTCATTATCAAAAATGTAATTGACTTCAATGGATTTCACTCCTTTCCGAGGTAGGATCAAAACTCTTGTAAGAGTAGTTTCTGCTACTCCTTGCTGATGCGTTCCTCCAGTTCCCATGTAGGTTCCTGAGGGCTCCGCTTTGGCAGAATAGTCAGGTGGAAGAACAGTCAGTTCCAGCATTTAGTAATTTTTTGTTTGTTTGCTTGCCCATTTTTAGCAGCCAGACTAGTCGCTATAGATATGGACTGGTACTTGTTGTTAAGTTGACCTCTTCTCTGGAATCATGCAGGACTCCTATCTAAAAATCAGTCTTACAATCTAGCTTTATAACCAGATGTTTTTTTATCCAGCAGCATGCCACTGTTGCGAAGCAAAATATGCATTGACCTTTTCAGTGTTGTAAATAGGGAATTTGTTGTACACTAAACCCTCCCAAGACAAAGGTAGGTTTATTTTGTGCTACAATAACAACTATTTCAGCCAAGGAATAAGAAATGAGAAATGTAAACCTTAATGTTGCCAACTTGACCACATAATACAGGGATATGATACTCAGCAGCGGTATCGAACATAATGTTTTCTGTAATGTTAGGTAATTTATTTCAGTGTGAAACAGATTTATTCTGTTAATAATTACAAACAGCTTTGCTCTCATCTTTGGTCCACATAACACTGAATGCCTGAAATTCTATCTACTAAAATACAAGCAAATAAACAATTGGCCCTTACCAGAAGAAAAATAAATTACAGTACCCTTCCATCCTTCCATTTCCTAGCAACAATGTCTTCAAGTTATATTTTGTTCATCCAAAAGCGAGTAAAATAAGCTCCACACTTTCCTAGCCTAATTCAGTTTCATTCTTTCATTTGTTTGTTTATTTTAATTGATTTCTTGACAATTTCAGCAGATGTCATCATGTGACTGTGATGTGTAATTTGCCTGATGAGTCTCACTTTTGCAAAAGATTTGCAGTGAGATTTATGAGAGTGGAAAATAATCCTGCTGATTTAAGTGTACCGGTACTTTTTATTTAAGTGTTGCTTTAATTTTCAACTCTATTTTTACTGTACAACACAAATTTAGGCTTTGTTTATGACTAAATTTTTTATATGTATAGTGTTGATCATTATTGTGAGTGTTTTATAGATCAACACTTGGATCATCTCCAACGCTTTGTAATATGTTGAATTCCCATAGGGATAAAGGTTTGTTCCGTTAAGGACATTTAGTGTGAGAAAAAAATATTATTTTGTACTATTTTCACTGAAAGAAGTGAGAAAGGACGCTGAATAACAATACCTTTATAAGAAATCTTTGTAGAAATAGAGTAAGATTATAAGAGTGAGATACAGAGTAATATACAAGAGGTCTAAAGGAAGGCTGGCTTGCTATACACTGTTCTTTTTAAAGGGCCTTGGTTGGAGTAGGGAGCAGCTGCACTTAAAGGTGTTTCATCTTGTGCATATTTGGTGGGTGCGCAGGCATGATTTATAAGGAGAACGCCTGTAATGGGAATGTGTCAAGCTTGACATACTGAGAAGAGTGAGAAGGGAGACCCTGAAGAGAAGTACTTTGGTCTAAAAGGGACTTTAAAAGTTTTTTGTTTGGATTCTCTAAACACCGGCCTCCGCGCCCTTTCGCCATTGTAAGGACAAAATATTTCACACATAAGATCCCAGACAGAAGCTGTCGAAATTTTCAAGAAGCTTCATTCATTCATAGCATACGTTGCTCTTTTGGTACGGTCAGATCTTGAAAATGGTGCCTCATGGGCACAGCTGCTGGATTTATTACTCAACACTTGAAGGACTTAGCTTTGTATTCATGCTTTCAAATTCAAAATCAAACTGTTGTTAAATTATACAGTGAATTATTGCTTAGCAGTCACAAATATAATGGGAGAAAGTAATTAACAAAAAAAGGAAAAACCTGCTATGGGCGAGGTGTCTTAGCTTCAAGAAAAAATGTTGCTACTTGATACGGGAACCTCTCTTTGTGCTGCATTCACTCAAAATGCATATACTTTAAACCTCCACTTTTTTGTACTGATACTTGCTGAAGTATTGCATGACAAAGGATGGAACACATATTATGTCTTTGCTAGAGTTAAATGTCTTAGAAATGCTTTCTATACTCACAAATTAACTCAAATTTCACTTGACTGAAAAAATAATACTGGAAGATACCCTCTACAGATAGTTAGTAGGCAATTTTGGGGAAACGAGTCATTAAGAAAAATTTAAGCCATTGGAATGTCTCTTAGTATTCATAAGCCCCAACAAGTCCTTAATGCATTTTAGCTTGCCTGATGAGAGCTTTTCACATATTTTTCTGACTATCCATCATTATTACAGGCTGGACAGAATTTCGCTGTGGTGCTTCACTGTTAATTCTGCAAATCCACTAGTATCATGCCAAATAAAGGACCTAGGGATCCTGGTGGACACCAAGTTGACCATGAGTCAGCAATGTGCCCTTGTGGCAAAGGCGGCAAATGGTATCTGGGGCTGTATTAGGCAAAGTGGTGCCAGCAGATCAAGGGAGGTGATCCTTGAGGTGGGGCCACAATCTGGAGCATTGTTTCCAGTTCTGGGCTCCCCAATACAAGACAGACATGGACATTCTGGACAGAGTCCAGAGAAGGACCACCAAGGCAATTAAGGAGTGGGAGCATCTCTCATATGAGGAGAGGCTGGGAGGGCTGGAAGCGTTCAGCTTTGAGAAGAGAAGGCTTAAGGGGGAAACTCATCCATGTATATAAATACCTGAAAGGAAGGTACAAAGAAAAGGGAGCCAGGCTCTCTCAGTGGTGCCCAGTGACAGGACCAGAGGCAATGGGCACAAACACAGGAGGCTCTGTCTGAGCATCAGGAAACACTTTTTCACTGTGAGGGTGACTGAGCACTGACACAGGTTACTCAGAGAGGTTGTGGCGTCTCCTTCCTTGGAGATACTCAAAAGCCATTGGAGCACAGTTCTGGACAACTGGCTGTAGGCAGTCCTGCTTGAGAAGGGGCGATGAACCAGATGACCTCCAGAGGTCCCTTCCAATCTCAACCATTCTTCAATCCTGTGAAGATGCCTGCCATGCATGGTTAGGGCCTGTATCCGGTCTATCCAGGCATCTTAGCTTCTTGCACCGGGAGAAATATTTACTCCTTTTTTACGATTAGCACAATTTAGGCAGCTGACATCCTAGGCACACGAGCAAAATCGTAAAGCATACTGTGCACTCACAGACAGTCGTGATCTGTTACAAATTCCCAACAGAAAAAAAAGGCTGACTGATGAAACTGTTTGAAGCCAGCACTTCATGGGCCCACCTGTTCTGGCAGTGTCCTTTCACTGGAGGTAGAGAGTAATTTTCTTGTTACAAAGGGAATTACTATGAGACCTCAGAAGGTGTGTTTGGAGATACCATGCTGCCTCAAGATAGCTGTTTTAGTCACTTGACAGAGTGGTGTAATCAAAAGATTATGCAGTAACAGCAAGACTGTTGATGCATGTGCAGTGCCACCACTTACTTTATGCTCTTGATAAACGATTGAGCGGGACAGCCTACGGGGCCGGTGTGCACCGTGCAGCAGGATGCCCAGATCTAGTGATGTGGATTGAGGACAGATCTTCTGAGCTTTCATGCCTGCTGTTACACACTTCTTTTTGCAGGTGTGGCTGTTGCTTCTCTTCTCCTGATTGTAAAATGGAGTATTTTCTTCCCACCGCGTTGTAAGGATTAATTAGTTGACATTTAGAAAGAGTTTCAAAGAGGAGAGTTAATAGGACAGTGTTAAGTCTAAGACACGAGAGAGCACAATCTATTTGTTTTTTATCTAAGCAATCTCACTGATGTCAGAGAGCCAAATTCCTTTTCTAATCTGGGAAGTGGAACCCTGGGAGGTGAAAAACCTCTGCAGCTTGCATTTGAAAATTTGATTTAAAATCTATCTGACCATGATTTCTGAACCGTGGCAGGATGAATTAAATCAGAGTAAGGCAGCTGAATATGTGACTTGAGTTTCTGTTCTGAGTACTCAGCAGCTCTCACTAAAGTCAAGAGGAAATGTGCAAAGTTTTTTGATTTGGGATTTTTTTTTTTGTTTTAAATGAGGTCACTTAAACAGCTTCTTCAAGTATGGATTTAAGAAGCTAGCTTTGGTTATCTTGTCTTCCCAGAATATTAAAAAATTTAAGAAGGGCTTTCATTATATAGGGAAGTCATAACGTGCCTTCTCTGAAGGCTTCATCCATAAATAAACTCTTGTAAGCAGGAATTAATATTAATATCAAATGAATAGAGTCTGCAGCTACAGCAGGTGTTTGAAAGGCAAAGAGTGGCATCAGTAGGCATAATACAAATTTCATTGAAATCAGTGGAAGAAAAACGTATATCTTTTTATTAAGTTCTATATTTTGACGAGAGCTTTACAAGCACATAAATGCATTGATTAATTTTAAAATTAAATATCTAAGAACAATGTTAAAGTGCTTTTTAATCAACACAATATGCTTCAGAAAAGGCAGGTTTATAAATAAAGTATAGATGAAAAGAGGACTTCATTAGAACGGTTAAATAGCTTTAGTATGTAGGGCTTGACTGTGGTATCTGTGCAGGGCTTATGCACATAACAAGAATCCCAGGGGTGGACTCTTAACACCACAAGAGACATCTTGTCTTCCAAACCCATCAGCAGAAACCCCGTGGATGCAGAAGCTGTCTGTTCAGTGCCCAGGTCTCCTGTGACCACCGCAGTAATGCGCACCGGGGTGGGTGCGTACACTGTTGGGATTGCACAGAAAGTGCAGCCTTCTGTGCTGCCTTCCCGGCCCTTGCTGAGGACGTGGGGAAAAGAGAATCCTGCCTTTCTGACTGCTGCATCCCCCCCTCCCCCCACATTAACCTCCAGATTGTTTCGTTGCAGCTGTGCTGAAATGTATTCCATACACCAGCTGTCAGCCTAATGTAACTTGAAATGGGCTGCTGTAATAAACCATTATCAAAGCACTTGAGGAGAATGTGAGCCTTGACCTTATCTGGATAATTATCTAATAGAGTGCACAGAGTGATCCCTTTAATTGGTGTTGTCATCCTTTGCAGCCATACTAGAATGTGCTGGCTTGGGCAGTTACCCATTCCTAGGGTGTCCTCGTACTTCTAATATCAACATCTCCGTTATAGTTCTGTAGCTTTTGCTATAGATGAGAATCACACAGGATTGATAAATGAATTTTATTGGGAGCATTCTAAAAATTCTGTTATTTAAATTGTTTGCTAAATCGACTCCAGTCAGTTCTTGCCGATCACTGATCTTTAGACTGTCTTATGTAAGAAATCCCTGAACTATACGACAAGCTTAGGTGATGGTCAGCAGACTGTCAAAATGCAGGTCTGCTTGGTCAAGACAAGTTTTTCACCACTTCATGACCCACTGTCATCATGTGAGGCAAGAGGCTCAGCTGTTCTAGGACACAAATTTTCATGTTTTGCTTACCACACAAAAGCAAATTTATTTTTCTTTTTGCAAAGTAGGTTTCAGCAGCACATCTATAACAACTGTAACAGTCTGGTGAAGGGGGGCAAAGAAAAGGACCAAAGCAATTTCTCATTCAGTTATTTTATTTGAGAACTTTGAAAAACTTTGTTTTTTGATGTGCAAAGAAAGCATTTTCTGAGGATCTATATATGCAGATGGTGGGGGCGTGTGTAGTTCTTAAGTCATTCTTCTGTTACGTCTCTCAGCTGCTTTCCATTGCAAGTTTATCCAGTGGGAAAGACAGTAGCAAAATACATTATCAATTCCCATTACGGGAACTCACGTTTTTTGGACCATGAAAAAAATTCTGCCAGCGTTCATGTGTTAGTCGTATTAATATACTTAACTGTAATTTAGGTAGAATGTAACTGAAACTTAATCATAAATCCAGTTTGTCATCTCTGAAAGAAGTATCTCATTATCTGTATTGCTGTCATGTTTCTGGTCCATATTGGATTGCGAAAGGTCAGATTCTGGAAAGCAAAATCCGTGGGTTTAATATATGCTGTTTTCTGACAATACATTGGACAGTTTTTTACTGAATAATTACGGTACTGAAATAATACTATTTCATTCTTCACCTTGCCAAGAAGCCTTGCTCTAGCCTGTACTCTGGGACTTCTGGCCTCGTATGTCTCTCAATACCAGGTGCCCAGAAGAAAACAGATCAATGTTCTCATTAAAGATGTTTATGGTTTTTTTTCATGCTCTAAGCTATTTTTTCTTAAACAATATATTACGAAAATACTCCGATCATTCCTTTATGCTAGCAAATTTATGTCAACTTAAGTAACTTTTAGTTGGTTACTATATTTTCCTAATGAATAATTTAATCCACTATATTATTACACTGAAATATTAGCAGTTTTTCACTTGCACCCAATGAGAGAGAGATTTCAGATGTGAATAGCAACTGTTTCAGACTCTGAGAAGAATGGAAACTGAATGCGCCCCAGTTTTTTATAAACGTTTGTCGGTAACAAAGGCCTTTGATTTTTTTTGCGTGCATATCAATGAAAACACAGTGCAAAGACTGTCGTTATTTCAACAAAATCAAGATTTAAAATACAGCAAACAAACCCATTGTGCCCATGCTGTAAAAATAAAGTAACTGTATGAGCGAGTACTGATGTAGGTCAATTAAACTGCGCTCCATATTCATTGTGACAGTTATTGAAATAGCTGGAGGCGGGGTGGTTACTGATACACTATCCTGCATTTAGAGTTTTAGATGCTATGGCATCAAAAGCAAGACCATTGGGAGCACTTAAAAGGATATTGATGATACGGAGCTTGAATTTCATCCTGAGAGAAAATATAATGATTCTCATGGATTTTCGTGCTGAGACACAATTGACAAGGCAGTAGGTACTAGATGCTTATGTGAATTTATTTTTTTGTTGTTTTTATTGTTATGACGCTAAATTTCTCTGTTCCACAGTTCTCCACGCTTCCCTTCTTAATGGAGTGCATAAGGAGAAATACATCAAAAATGGTTAGATACTCAGATATTACTGTAACAAAGATCATTTAGCCCCACCTAAATCATAATCCTAAACTTACTTGTTATATTGATTAGGCAATCGAGGATGAACATTGCCATGTTAGATACTGGGCAGACAGAAAGTAGTAAAGAGTTCTCATCCCATCCTGAACTGTTCGCTTGTCACACAGTTAAAGCATTTGTAGCACGAGGGGTGCACCAAACAAGAGTAGCAGAAGAAATATTGTGGAAGTTCCACAATCCTGTTTTATTTGAGTGAGGAAGTAATTGGATGGAGACAAACACTGAGAGGGATAGAGATGACAGTAGAAAGGAAAAATCAGAGGGTGGTAAAAGTGTGGGGTACAGCAAAGGAACAGGGAGTCAGGACAGGTCTGGTCTGGCCACTACCGCACTTACCATTTGGCTTGGTTTTTCATGCAATTTTCCCTGGGGAAAAGGAGGGGAGGGAGTTACAAGAACATTTGTGATTGTTACTGGACTCTATTTTTATGTAATGGAAAATACTCATTTTTTAACACAGCACTTATAGAGGAATAAATTCATTTGAGAAATGGAGTTTTCTTTTTTTTTTTCCTTTTTTTTTCTTTAGCACAGGCCACAATTTCAGGAGCATTAAGTAATATATGCCATTACCAGCAGAACTGGGATATTCTCAGAACTACTTCTTGTGTAGAAATAAATATTGTAGCTTAAAACCAGATACGCAGGCCCCTAACATTTGTGCAGATCTTCTCACTTCACATCGGGTCTGATGCCTGGGCAGACAGACTTCACAGCGCTGCAGATTTGTATCTCCTTGATAAGTAATCCAGTATGGTTGAAAGGTTGCTTGGGAATATTGTAAATAAAGAGCATGTAGCAAGACCTTTTCAGCCAATGTTCGTAGTTAAAGGTGAGAAAAGGCTAGGTTTCATGATGACTGATTAAGTTTGGAGTTGCACTATGCCTGCAACTTAATAGCAGTTATCAGTAGTCAAGATGGACTGTGAATAGTGTGTTCTATTAATATTATTTTAAGAGACCACGTTCTTGACTGCAACTCTTTCTTTATGACTATTTTTTCTGAGAATTGCCTTCATTTTTAGGGGAGCGTGGAAAAATATTTCATGTGTACTGTCACGTAACAAATATGGGTTGCAGCGTTACTAAGATCCGTCGTTCATGATCACAGCTCTAGCCCTCACATAGGCAGCTGCGCTAATGGAGCTTGAAACTTTTGGTCAAGGTGCAAGTCCGATTTCCATGGTGCACATAGGGCGCTGTACCCCACAAGCAAAATCAAACATGCTTTTTTTCTTTTTTACCAGCTATTAGTTACGCTGCCTTAATCTTGCAGCTTTTTGGATCTTCGTGAGCCTTCTGTTGCAAGATAAAAGCAAGACTTAATTTGACATTGACTTGACTTTCTGGTAACTCGATTTTTAGCAGCAAGTAGGTAAGATTTTTTGAATGCACTTGAATAAAATTGGTACTCTGTGCTAATTCTCATTAGAGGATTAAACTATAAGCATTTTATGAAGTTATTCTTTATTCTTTATAAAGTTATTTTTATCAAGTTAGTTTTAATTGACAGAAGAAAAAAATTAGAGGAACTCAAAATAGAGGAAAGCACCATTATTAAGATGCTTCCAACCAGGAAATTATTTGTCTACTTTGAATATAAAAAACCAAGTACTCTATAGAGAGACCATACTGGGCAAACCATATTCAAAATTCTTTTTTTCTGGGCCCTCTAATAAAAAATTCACCTGAAACATACTTCAGTTTCGTCGGTCATTATTCTCTATAATATGAGGATTTTGAGTATGAAGAGGAAAGGCGTTATACATTCTTCCTCTGCTTTTTCTTTCCTGCTTCATCTGTGAAAACTGGCAGAATTTGCACTGCTGATCCGGGTTTATTCTATAAGAGCGTGAAAATCTACCTATGTGCAACAGGGCAGTGAAGGGGCTACTGAAGCATAAACCAGCAAAAGCCTTGTGATTTAGAGATAACTTCTTTTCTTTCCTTGAAAAAAGGCTGTTGTTTTTCCTATATATCCTGGGCAAAGGCACCCAGATATTTCATAGCGGTATTCTTTCGGTTGTATTGAGTTGCATAAGCTGTTTTTATCTTATCTTTTACCCTGCTGGGATAAAAATCATCTCCCTTCCATATCTCATTTTATGTCTAGTCCCAGTGGTCCGTGTACTGTCCTGGGAGGATGAAAAAGAAGTAGCTTCCTTTCTGAAAAAGCAGTGTGGCCTGACTAGCTGAGGATAAGGGAACGGAGTAGCTCAGGAAGGAGAATTGCTGTGGCCGAGTGGCGAGGATGAAACTAGAAAGCTGTTGTCAGGAGGAGAGGGAACGGAAGAAGCGCTGGAGCTGAGAAAGCAAATGGTGACGTTGGGAAAAGAGTAGGAAGGAAACTGATTTACCAGGGAAGGGAAACAACTTCAAATACTTTAATGTTGAATTGGAGTGATTTTGTGCTTATTTGTATTCCGACAAGGAGAACCTGAATTGTTTTATTCTAATAATAGTAGATGGCAGCCCCAGTCAAATATTCTATTTAAAGAGCAGCAATCACCTCATGGAAAACACATGGTATACGGACAGGTATTAAAAACTGGGCCCAGTGAGTGAGATAATTGTAAGCTAGTTGAAAAGTGATATCAAATGATAATAACTATTATAATTAATAATTTGCTATTGGTTGCTATAGACTTATTGCCCATTCGAAGCGTATGGTATATCCCTTTTTCACTTCAGTCACAGTGCTTCTTTTGTATTCAAGCTTAATATACTGTTAACAGGTCATATAAATCTATTGAATTAAAAGATATTGTGTACAACAATTTGTTTTAATTACAAAATATCACATGTTCTATTTAACTGTGGGTTTAATGAATGGCTATTTAATTAAGGGCTTTAAATCAGGTAATCAGTTTGCATCACTGGGCAACAAGTAATCAGTTTATAACATGCAGCTGAACAGTGAAAAGGAGCAATAGGCAAACCTTTCCCCCTAGTGTTTATTGGCTAATTAAGTAGTCTGGACTCTGGGGTACGTATAAAACAGGGAATAGAAGGTAGGAAGGATGCCAGAGGAGGGTACTTGACAGGGCTGGATGAAGCCATGAAAATGTTGGTAGAGGCTTGTCATAAAGGTAGAGGCTGCGTAAACTATAACAATTCACTGCGTACACTATACCACGTTTGGCAACAGAATGTCTTATACCTTTGCCTATCTTTGGCAAATACATGACAACATTAGAGAGACATTAAAGATATTTATGAGACATTAAAGATATTTATTGTTGGCTATGATGTGAAAGAACACATCAGTTAAGATTTTCTTTTTGTGGTGATATTAAAATCTTCTTTTTCCGCCTTTTTTCTTCTGGTTTGCTGTCTCTTTCTAGTTCTATCACATCTTAAATGACTTCTCATTGAATGAAATTGATTATATATTTCCATGAAAAACCTACTGTTTACATCAGTACCTTTGAGAACACATGCAATAATTGAGTATACTCACATCCTAAGGGTGAGATACACCTTCTAAAGGTCTAAAGTGAGGTAAAAGAGGCTTTTCTGTCTGCGTAGTCCTCCTACCCACTTGTATTTATGATCATAAACAACTGTCTTCATATGATGTCTCTGCTGTTGTCCATTGGGATTTTGATTTAGTAGATTTTAAGGATAAAGGACGCCATTCTGATAATCTGTGACATATTTTGGAGGCCGTAAGATTTCAGCCAGCAATCCTGGTATTTGTCTCAAAAGCTGTGTCTGATCTATTGAATCATTTTAGAAAGACAGTCAATCTAAAAATAGGAAGTGATGCATAATCCAGTACAATGCTGAGAAGTTATTCTAATATTTTATTTCCTTTAGTGTTAAAGGCTTGTATCTTATTTCTCAATTTGTTTCGCTTTCCTTGAGCTGAGCCTCGATGAACTGTCAACTAAAGAGCGTTTCCTTCTCATGTAGACCCTATTTATACACCATAACTAAAGCACTTCATACTGTTTCTTCCAGGTAATAATATGAAATAGGTAATTCCTAAAGGTTCCAACTTAGAAGAATTGTTTGGGAAATGCTAGTGGTTTGTGAAAGGTATTCCAGTTCAGCTGAGAGACCAAACCCAAGCATGATCCTAAATGCAATATGGGGATGTTGCATGGATTTGGTTATTAGTTTTACCTTTAAGGCTTTTAGATTTCATTAAAAAAAAATTAAATCTGGTACACACCACATGTGCATGAGTCAATTCTTTTTTTGTTTTGTTTAGGTTATGGCAAATACAGGTGTTGCATTAGACTTCAAGGATAGATTTCTTCTCTCCCTCATCATAAAAGAGCAAAGTTATCATGATGGTAGATGTGTGCAAGACACACAAGACATATAGTACATTATAAATAACTGCAGTAGTATTGCATATATTAAAGTTCTTTTACTGTGCTCCTTTCTTCATGGCCAATTTATAAAGCATTTTTTTCCCTTTCCTTTTCATTTTGCCAGGGCAGAGGGGGTGATATTTTTCTGTGTGGGAGTTTTGGAAGGGAGAATTAGAAGGTTTTGTTTTGCTGTTCTTCTAGGTACAACTTCAAAATACGTATTTCTTCATATCAGCCTAACAATGCCTGCACAAAATATTGCATCTTTACAGTACGCTGACTGAAGAAATTGTTTTTTGACTTTTATAGCTATTTTAGATTAGGTCGTGTGTCTTGACTTTCTGCTCAGATTACAGTTTCATTTTTGACACATTCAGTGGCTATTTGAGTGAATTATTAAAAATGGGAAGAAATGAAGATGAGTTGGAGTCTTGAGTTAAGTCATGCTTAGCCATAATTTAAAAGCAACTGCAGCTTTAATTCTGCTTAAGAAGAGCCCGACAGCATCTGTAGTAGAAAAAAATGTATCAGTGATCGTAACACCTTTCACTGTCTTACTGGACTAGCATTTTACAGTAAAGACTACCTATAGATGGCACCAAGAGTAAATATTACAGGAGCTGCACAGGAGAACTCATAGCTTGAGAATCCAGACTATTTGTGATTGTATAGAAGCACTATTCAACGCTTTCTGAATATTTTTACAGTGTTCAGTATTTTTATTCATTCTTACTGGAAATAATTGAAATCCTTCATCTGACCTCAGCTGAATATAGAAAGCGGGGACTGGATTCAGGAGATATTTGGCATAAATGGCCTATGGCTTGAGTTTTGTCTTCCTAGTCTGTTGGTCTTTTGACAGTTCTGGAGAGCATACCTTCTCCTGGCAGTGAGCAACAACATCTCGAGGGTCTCAACTCCTGTGTATGCAGCTGCAGAAGTTGCAGGGCTATAACATTGTTCCAGATGTTCTTCCTTTACCCCAGCTGCAGCCTCGTTCTCCTGGTACACTAGCAAAACCTTTCTGGGGGAAAACAAAGGAGTAATGTCAGGGATGGTCCTGGCACTGTAATGTTTCTTTATGGCTTTCTTACCCCCACTCTGAGATGTCTTGGGAAGCAGCATCGCCCTCTGAGGCATCATGACCTTTGGTGTCAGTGGTTAGTACATGCGTCACTATAGTTTTGTTGTCAGTCATTTTGTCCAAATTGGCTCAGCGTTCCCAATCATGAAGCTTGCAATGCCAACTGGAAGCATCAGCATCATTAATAATGCTGTGCTACTTCCCATTTTTAACTCCAAACATCGTAATAACCAAGAAAAAACTGTCAGTAGAATCTGCACAAAGGAGTTATTCATGGCATTATTCACCTTCATAAGTCAAAGTAACATGACATTACACTCATTGTGAAGAGAAGTCAGGCTGAGACAAGAGCAGGACGCTGGAGATTAGTACAGAGGTGAAAAGCCCGTATTACAAGTTTTCCTGTTATGCTGGAGATAAGGTGGAAAACAACAGTATTAAGGCAATATAATGTGTGAAATAAAAAGAACTAAAATTTTGCAAGGTAGCTGGTAACAATTTTCATTTTTACATTTATCTTTAAATGTTGAGTTGTGAAACAATAATCAGAATATCACAGTACAAAAAATGAATGGATGAAAAAATGCTAAAAGACTGAAAAACTTTGCACAGTGCTGTTGGAAGCTGACATAAAAATGGAAAGATCTGCTTGGTCTGAAGTTGCAAGTATATTCTGACAGTAATCTTTCAGCTATTCTTCTTCCAAAAGGTGTGACTGAAGCTGGTTTTCCATTGCAAATGTTGGTATCGCTAACCTGCGTGTAGCTCAGTGCTAAGTGAATGATGCAAGAGATACATAATAATGAAATTATGTCCCTCTATTTTTCCCCCCCCCAGAGGGATTTGATTCCTAATAATGTCTTTGGTGTGATACGAGCGGAGAAAGGCCAGAGGCCCCGATTCAGCATAGGAATTATCACCACTTCACTCATTCTTATGAACATGCTTTTTACTATGTGGAACTGGGGAAGATTTAGAAGTACGTGCTTGTGAGAATATTTCACAGAACTTCTTAGATTTTTGCAGTTTCCTTAGTCCTTTACTACGACCTCACTCTTTACTTTCATTCCTAACTTGAACAGAAAACATGGCGCAAAACATGTTACGTGGTGAACGGCCATTTGCCAAAGCCCTAGTACCTGGAGCTCACCACCTCCGGCAAACAGATTTGTGTGTATAGATTGCACACTAGAGGTACGAAAAAGCCTCTAAAATAAAAAAGGGGACAAGGTTGAGGTACATATATTTAAATTTATTTTGTGCATGGCAAATTTTTGACACTGCACATCTACTGTAGTTTTTCTAAGCAATTCCGTCTCCTCTAGCATCCTGTAAATACAGAGAAGCTGTCTTTTAATGTTTGTTTTTGAGAGAGTGAGAGAGCGCTCACAGTTGTTGAGGTCAGGCCATGAGAGGGAAAGGAAGGAAGAAAGGAAAGCTTCATATTTTCAGGAAATATTGCCTTCAGAGTACATTTCTCTTTTGATGTTAGCTTGAATACTGTTTTCATCACACAGATTAACTTTCTGTTCCTACTGTTTACTTCACGTGATTAGACTGCAAGCAACAAAGGTTTCTATGCAAGAGATAGATACACAAGTGGTTTTTAATTCTTTGCCATCCTTCTTTCAGAGACTAAGTCCCAAATAACTACCATTGCGGGGTTAATACTCTAGGAAAGCTTTGTTCCTTCATCAAACAGCAGATTTTCTGGTTTGTTGGTTTTAAAAACCCTCCATAAAATAAGTTAAAAATGCGGTGCATGGCAGTGCCATTTTGGTTGAATGCTGGTACAAGACCTACAGTACCTAAGGCTATTACAGTGCTAACGCCACCTAACTTTCTTTCAAAAATCAAATGTTTTGTCTCAGAACAGACACGACCTGACATGGCATGTGTCATACTCTTATAGTACTATTCTTTGTGTCTCAGCCATTTTGAAATGAATAAATGTACTCTGCCATAATTATTTTGATAGTGTTTAACAAAGTTGAAAACGTAGTCTGCTACTTTAATTGTATTATTGCCTTTATTTTTTCTTAAATGACATTTAGTAATTTCATCCCCAAATCCTTCCCATTGAAAGAGTGAAAGTTGTAATTGTTTTAATGTAACTCTAAGGGTACGTGTAGCTCTTTCTAGCCATGATATCTAACTGTTGAACTGTAAAGACAGAAGTGACCAGCACTGGTAATATCAACTGAAGCACTGAAGTGATGAAACTATATGTTAACCTCCTAGAACCTACAGTAGGCATTAGCACCATGGGTATTTTGTGTTTGGAGAGTAAAGAATTATTTTGGATAACAGAGCAAAAAGTGAATTCTCCTTATCTCCTACATAACTTCTCTCATATTGCAACAGACTTACATAAATTACTATATACTGTATTGCCATTTTTCACATGTTTAGTAATAAAAGTATAAAATAATGGTAGAATTGAAAGGAAGTGTAATCGTTTAATTGCGTGCTTTAAAATTTCTTCTGTGTGTTTCATGTATTCTTTTTAATTATGCTCCAAGCTGATATACAGTTCTTGTTATTGTTACTTTTATCTTCATAGAATTTTTTCAGTTAAATCAAAACATCTTTGTACAGGGGAAATCATGAAGGTATTTGAGGCTTCTCTCTCCAGTGATAGAACAGAAAAACGTATTGGCCACAAACAAAAGTTCTTTGCCATAGCCATTTTTCCTTAATTAGACACTCAGTAGTATTCTTGGAGTTTCTTTGCTTTATGCAATGTCCCGAATTGAAAAATTACGTGGCATTTTTAGGTGCAATAGAATTTAATAGGTTTGTGAAGTAGTTATCTTAATTAAAAAGAAGAAATATTGGAAAGTAGCTCTCTAGTCTTCCATGTGAACTTTATACAAATTTCATTTCATGTTCAAAGTACGTTTAAGAGAAAGTAAAGCATAGTTGCCTTTACTTTAGCATACAGGAAAGTAATTGGAGACGCACTCTAATAGAAACAGCAAAAGATATGAAAGAGAGGGGAAGGAAACTGGAAAAGGCAGGGTAAGAAAAATAGCTTCAAAATGTCAGGTCGCAGAGAGTCAGGAAAAACAAAGCGAGCAAAGACTTTCTGCAGCCAGCCTCATGTTCAGTACTAAACACTCCTTTCTGCTTTACTCTCCTCTTTGGTTCGTTAACAGTATCAGCTGTCTTTAAGAGATAAAAACCTCAGCAAAAGCCTTGCCCTTTGCGAATGACGTTCATGTTCTTCTCCACGATGTTCCACAGTCTTTGGTGTCACGTTCCCAAAATGTTTCAAAGCCCACGACGGACCCCAAAAAAGGATGTTGCCTGTGAACTGGTGAACGGTTTAAGGAATACAGCTGATGCCTAAGCTGGCGTTTCCAAGTTGTCATCCTGTTCAGTGAAAAACTACCCACGGGCAAGGCGACAAGCACATCTCCACAAGCGCTTGCTCGTGATTTCCTGCAGTAGCGCTAACAGCAAATATCCCACAGGTTGTGGGAGCTGGGGAAATAACCTCGCTGGGCTCTACGCCCTCCTTACTCACTGCTTTCAGTTACGTTCCCACAGGCCAAGTAATTTGTTTTAGTCTTACGAAGTAGCGTGAATTAATCTTCAGACTGACTTTATTCCACTACTTACTGCTAAACAGCTGGCAAAAGACTTTTCTTTTAACTGAGCCATTTCTCATTTTCTCATTGTCTTCCGTAACAGGAAGGAGCAGAAACGTGGACATGATTATCAATTATGATTATCACTTATTTACATCTGCTTGAAATTGTAGATGCTTGAGGAATCCGCTTGCTTTACTCAGTATGAGAAAAATCTTTTCATTAAAATCCCACAACTTCTTGATAATTCTTTTGATACGTCTTTCTGTATTAATGCAGTCTCTAAGAACATGGTATTTTGAGGCGGTTGTCATGCATTACCTGCTAGAAAGCTGTACTACCTACAGCTATAAAAAGTAAATATTCCGTGAGTTGTAAGCTGGATTAATCTCTAGGTGTCCTTTGCATAAAGATTTCTTTTCAAGTATGGAAAAGGTAATTTAAATAGGTGCAACGCTTTCTCCTCGTATATTCACTCCTGGGGTGCATATGGCAGCTGTAGGTCCGTACCAGTATTACATAAATATTTGCCTGTTTCAGGCCTTTCAAAATGTGCGAGTTTAACTTCTTTCTGTGATCATTTATTCTGAGTTTAAAAGTTTATCTGCCTCGATTTTTATTGTTAAAATAAGTAAAGGCCACTTTGCATGCTGTCTAAGCCAGGCGGGTCTATTGGAATCAGTTCTTTTGTTCTCCAAAACAGCTCCAGCTGACACATAAGGGATATGCCTGCCCCTGAGTGGGAGCTCTCCCTGGGTCATGGGGAATGCAACCCAGCCCATAAGTGGAAGAAAAACAGCATGTGCCACTTCAGGTTTTTTTAAGTTTGGAACTTTGTAATAGGCACCTCCTTCCCCATCATGAAGGAAATGTAAAAAGTCATTTCCCCAAATGCATGCAGAATATGTCTCAAGATTCTTTCAGGCAGATATAGCTGCTGTTCTTCGTGCAGCAAGCCCCTGTTCTCTGTCATACCCTCACTCGTAGTGTCCGTAACTTCCTGCTCGAGAGAAATTCTGTCTGCCACTGGCAAAGCGTAGAAGACAGCTTCATCTATAGTAATTAGGCCGTATTGACCACTTTGTAAATGCATCCAAAAGGCAACCCTTTTCCTCTGGAGGCCAAGGGAAGGAGACAGTCTTCCCTGAGATATGGCCGTTTCCAGGTATTTTAAAGGTGTTTCAAGAGGCATGAGTTAGGGAAGATTTTAGCCATTCTTTTCATAAATGTATATGGCCAGAAAGATTCTCATTAGGAGGGTTAGCTTTCTTACTCTAGTAAGACGTCGTGGGAAATGCGTTGCTACCTTTCCTTGCCCGATCCCAGCAGATATTTTGAATGTAGGTCAGTTTGAGCTCTTCTGTGGGTCAACATAACGTAACTTTGCATCTTCCAGTTCACAGAGATAATGTGGTCCCAAATATCAAAATAAGTTCTGAGACCGAACGTTCTCTTAGTTATCATGAGGTAGTTTCCATTAATGTTTTCTATACAGTGTGTCAGCTTGGTTTACTGGTAGCTATAAACATCTCACACGAGTGCAGCTACTCGACAAGCTTGGGAACAGATTTTGAATTTAACACTTGCCGGCAAGGTGTAAAGGCTGACAGACGGCTCAGCGTGGGTCAGGGCATGAGCAGAAACTCTTGCAAAATGCGTTGCCAAAAAAAGAAAGGAGACAATAAATTTGCATCTCTGCATGGGAAGAGGCAACGAACCAAAATCTCTTGAAATTTGTGAAGGGGGGAGAAGAAAATAGCGTGGCGGAGCACTCCGCGCGCAGAAAAATAATCATCCACTAGGTCAAAGTTTCTCATGGCTGACTGGTCAGGTAGAGGTGGGGTGAAGGGTACCGTAGGCAGTGATACATATTGTCACCTTTCAAAAATAAAAGCGATGCTGTAGGACTGCACCCGGCTTGGGGAGGCCACTGCCCTGCCCATGCGGTGGGCACCCTCCCACGCCCCTCCCGGTGCCGTATTTTGAAGTGTAAAGAGACAATTAGAAAGCAAGTTGGATTAAAAAAAAATATACTACTGCTGCTCAAGCTTAGGACACCATGAGCAACTAGCAACTTAGTCTCCAATAGTGCGTACAGAAAGGGCAGTAGGTGTTTTTTTCTCTCCAAAATATCGTTGGGTTTGTTTGAGGGACAGGCAGAGAGAGAACATGCCAGCAGAGAGAATAGTGTGCTTGCAGCGGGTTGCTGGGATTTTTGTGTTGTTGCTTAAGGGAACTGGACTTGGCCTAAAGAGAGGGAGGTGAGAAAAGGGAAAGGGAAGGGAGAGGTAAAGGGAGAGACTGAGGAGAGAGGAGGAAAAAACGTGGAGCTGCAGAGTGAAGACAGTGTGGAAAGGATGTTAATCTAAATGTAGCATTGGTAAGTAAGTTATTAGAGTGAATGCATGATTGACTGGAGAATGTTAGCAGAAGTTTAAGTCACTTAATTGGTCTGTTAATCGCTGGCCAAGTTGCTTTCTCTCAGGCGTGCATAACCGTTTCTTGTTTCTTGCAGCAAATATTTAAAAAAAAAATGTTCTACACCTTGAGTATTTGCTAGGATAGTATGTGAGCATGCTTCCATATCTTTCTGCTCTACAAAATCATTATATCCTTAGTAAAACTTATGAAACAGGTGCACTGTGTGCTTTTTGGAGAAAAAAACAAACCCACTTCTATCTTTATCTAGTAAAAAGCCTAGACTAAAATCCCAGCAGCCAAGCAGTCATGTTTATCCCAAAGAATTCCCTGTAACAGATTTATTTTGTACCTGATACGACTGCTGTAGCAAGTGAAGGTTAACGTGCCTGTCATCCCAAAAGGAATGGTGGGTGCAGTCATTAACGAGTGCCTTTCTCTCTTTTCTGTTGGTATCAATGGCTCAAATACCTTTCTGAGCACCAGATTCACTCCCTGCTTTTTATTTGTTCTCCTTTTCTCCCTCAGCCTCCACAACTCCTTCCGATCAGGTTAACTTGTTTTCATTTGTGGCAATCATTCATCAATTTATTCTGAGAACTTCCACAGCCAATACAGAAACCCATTAAATCTATATAGCAGGTTAATCTCAACTAATAATTACTCATTAATCTTGCTGGAAATACACATTTTTTTCATCCCATTGCCAAGTCACAAGCCTGAGAAAAAAGTGAAGTATTTAATCTGTTTCGTAAAGTTTGTTAATGACAAATTCTGGCTGACAGATTGAAAAATTAGGTCCACTGTGTTGGGGTGCATTCAGTTTTAAAAAGTGATTAACTATATGCCAAGCTGTCAAAGAAATTTTGCATGAAAAAAGAGAAGTTGTTAACATTATGTCTGTGCCCAATGATTTCATAATGTGAATTTTAAATATACATGGAAAAAAATAAATCAGCAGCATACAGCCATTTTCAAAAAGTGGAGTTTTGAAACTATCAAAAGAGAAGCCTGAAACAGCTTTTTTACTCCCTCACACCCTCCCCCAATTTTTCCCCCTGTGTCTTGGACTTTAAAAACACTTTTATTTTCCCTCTAAAATTTTAGTTACGTCTGCTTGCTAATTAAATTGAACACAGACTTTGGCTTTCCTGAAGCACTCCTCCTTATTCTTGCCCTCCCATCAAACCATGGCCGCATCCTGGGAGACTCCGTTTTCCAGTGCAGTCGGATTCGCTGACACAGGTAGGTCATAGCCTAGGATGATTTAGAAGTCCCACACTTGCTAAATAATTCAACCTATTTTATGGCTATTTGCTTAATATCCCATTTCTGCAGAGTTGGTAAAGTGTCTGACAAAAGGTCAAATTGATTGCGCAGCTTCTCTCCGTTGAACTTAACTTCTGCTGCTTCCTGGTGCGGCTCTCCGTATATTTTCACTTCTGATTGATTTTCGTAATTCAAAAATTGATGCAAAAAGTCCTTTCTAATGAAAAGCGTGTTTGTCAATATTCTTCACTCCCTCTATGGATTTCTGTAACGTTTTTATTTTGATTACCAGCTCCTGACCTGTTTATATTCTGGTTTGCCTGAACACCCAAATCTTTGTTCTCCATACAAAATACCACATTTGCCCTCATCTTCTATATCGCACCGTGCTCTTTGGCGAAAGGCATAATTTCATTTTCAAGATCTTTTTGGGAGCAGATAGCAGGCTCATGTTACCAGACCAGCAGAGTATTTTTATATTCAGAAAGAGAAGAAAAATAACCTGTTGTGAGCAGCAAGTCTTTATTCCTGGTCAGGGATGAATTCCTAGATAAAAGGATATATTTCTTCTTTGCCTTGTGACACAAAGTCAGACTTAAAAAGCCTTCTACTTGTTCAAAGTGACTCGGAGGCTGAAGAAGCGACACTCTGTAAGGCTGTGTGTGACACACAACGCTGCTGTGTGCTTGTTCCGCGGATTCGAAGGACCCCTTTGGTTCTTGAACTCTTTTTAGTTTGATAGAAAACCCATCATAATGTTTGACTATTACAAAGCTTCAGCATCACAGATGTTGAACTTCACCTGACGTTTGTATACATCATACAAGATGTAGCAAGTGAAATTGGGTTACAGACGTTGTTTTGGGTTGTGGTGATGAATTGTTTCTGTCACTGATCGCCACAGCAGCAATGGAGTACACAGCTGCAATAACACATTTTCACATTCCGTTTGTTAGTTCCAATATTGATTTAATCTTTTTCTGATATACCATTTTTTCCCTTGGACTTACTTTCCTATTAAATAAAGTAACTTTGAGGTTTCCTTTATTCGGAGAATAATTTCTAACTTAGAAAGCCCCTATATTTGAAAGGGAAATGGCACACATTACCCAGTCCTCTTAAGATTTCATACAACCTCATTAATTTGGTTTTCCGTGGTTCTGTATTGCCGGCGTGACAGGCAAGCTGTTGAGGTGAGATGTATTATGAATGCGCTTGTGACAGAAGCACCTGCCCTCCTTTCATTCCTTACTGGTGTGCAAGATACTTGTCTCCTAGAACAGCAGATCTAACAGCAGGGGCTTCCTCTGCTAATGCAGAAGATCGTTCCTCACGTGGGTACTACGCACCCCTTCTTCGTCAGTTCTTCAGCGTAATGTTGCTAGTTAGGGAAAAAAGGTCTTTCGCTGCCTATGACATGATGTTTCTTTTTCTATTCCTCTAATATTTTGAGTGAGCATTATGTGTCAGAAGGATGTGAAGTGAGACTTTGAACCCTGAATCGGCATGGACGATCAAATTTTGGTTGATAGGGAAACCTGTACTAACAACTTTTGGTGTGGAAAGGAAGCGAGTTGGTAGTCTTCCTTCCTATCCTAATGCAGGGTATTCAGCATTGCTGGGCATCTGGTGGATTTTTCTGATGCAGTGAACAGGCAACGGATTTATTCTGGAAGACTTAACCAGCAGTCATGCCTATCAGTGCACCCATTTTCTTCTGGTTTAATAACTGTAGCAGTTCAAGATGAAATATTGTTAACAAACTACGGACTGCAAACTAGTCTCATTTGTGTTTACAGCAATACGGCCATAAATGCACATAGATTGCAGAAATAGAATATTCCTCTGGGGGAGAATTTCTCCAATTTCTCCAATTTTCACTGCATAGGATGACAACCAAGATTTGAAAACAAGAGGGGAAAAAACTTCCCTAGCGTCATGGCTTCTGTGCCCCCTTTTCATGCTACATTAAAGCTTTTAAACAGTATAGAGTGCTAAATAGTGTAGAATAGCATTGACCATTGAGCTTTGCCTATGAGAGACAGGTGGTACGGGTTTCTTGAGATTAGGTTTTTCTGTCAGGCCCCGTGGTTCTGATGGTGACTAAATCAACAACAGAAAAAAATACGCACATTACTCTGTTTGGAATAGCCTACTTCTTTTTTGCCCTTTTTTTTACCCACCCCACCTCTCTTTCTTCAGTACAGTGCTGAGAGCAGCTTTCTGTAACAAGGCTCCGCACGGACCAGGTGATGTTGCAGACATCCATGTTCTCTCCATGAATCTGGGATTACCTTCAGCATGCCTGTTTAGGTACAGTTTCCACTGACATTAGCAGAGTTTATCCCAGATGGATTTGTTTCTATTTTTTTAGCATTTATAGAAGGAGGAGAGGGTGGGTGCATGAATGATCCCTTTCGGACAGGGACAAGGGAAAGCGGGAGTTACAAAAGAGTAATTGTAACTTCAAATAGGAAAGGAAAATAGGAGATACAAATCCCCAAGGTCGGGGGGACAAAAAACAATCATCTCATTTACTTTCTGTTAATACTTCAAAATGTGGACAGCAGCAGAAATAACTACTCTGTATGATCTAAAAATCCTTCAAGGGTTTGCTGGTCATTTCCATCAGTATGAGAGGTATTTATGTACCCTATGAAAGGGACTGCCTGTCAGTCTAGGAATGATAAAACATATAGCCCCCAGCTGACCAATTCTGAAAATGAAGCTGGCTGCAGATAGTAGGGCAAGTGTTTTCATAATGCAAATGGACGCGTTAGTATACCTATCTCATAGCAAAATCCTAAGGTGTTTCATGCTGCTTTTAACACAATCACCACAAAACAGAAACGGAAATGAATTCTCAGGTATCACAAGCACAGGCTCCACAGTACGAAAACAGCTGAAAGGAGAAAAGCTGTTAGGTGGATAAATGTAAATTTTGGCAAAAGGCAAAATCCTTTTTCTTTTTTCAGAATTCACCTGTATTTTTGATGTTCGACTTTATCTGCCACAGCAGATCACACTTCCAGATTTGGTTGTCGTGAAGGATAACCTTACTTTTAAAACAGAAAACATGACATACAGTCAGTTACACTGTGTAGCTATTAAAAATCTGATAAGGAACTTCCAATGACCTTTTTAAATTGCTAATCTTCATGTTTCCTTTTGTAACTCGGAGAAACCACCACTAACCCAGTTAGTTGGGATTTAAGTACTGTATTTCCATAAGCATTAGCTCCCCGTGGTAATTCTAGTTGTCCTAAATCTGTTCCTACTGGAATCAGAGTGAGTTTTACTTTTGGTTTCCAGGAAGTCATGGAAGTACCCAACCCTTCTCAGATTGGTTTGTTTTCTACTGTCTGACTTAAAAGTGGGTCATATTCTGCAAAATTCTTGCTGGGTATTGAAAAACTTTCAGGAATACTTACAGAGCTGATACAAAGCGGTAGGAGATGTCTTGGTAGCTCTTTTAACAAAGCTGGTTAGCAAATCTTCAAGTGCATAGGCATGTTCCTTCTTTCTTAACATTACTGAATTGGTTATTCCCACAGACAGGGAAACAGGGTAAGTGTTAAAGACCGAGTGGCCTGTAATATTTTTTTTAAAAGAATTCTGCTATTCATTAGTGTGGCAGAACACGAAGAGCAAAAGTTGGTGGAAAGAAGTGCTATATACTACTGTCTATTCAGACCCCAAGAAAGGCTTTCTTCATTTATTATGCGAGAACAAAATTCCCTGTTTACACTGTTTGCCTGAGATGAGTATGTTATGGAAGAGAAATTGTAGGGATCTGCAGAGCCACTGTGCACGGGATCACACAAAACCCTTACTTGTTCTGAGCGGTCTTCCCCACGGGGTTACCAAATCAAGAGAGAAATGGGAGTAAAACACAATGAGAGATTGTGACATAGGACTGAGTTCCTGAAAAAACATCTGAGGTTTTGCAGTACTTGCAGTGCTATTGCATGGTAACTTTAATGTCACAAACCAGAAAATGTTAGTAGAGAAAAGGGAAAGATTCTTGAGTAATCTCTGTCTGCATATGCGTAGATTGTCAAGCAGAACAGCAGCTAAATATGCCCTAGAAAGGGTTGAGTAGAAAAAAACCCAATACAACCCAGTATAGAAACCGCTACCCAATAATCCAGTAAAAAATTGTGTGATTTTGAATGAAATAATCTTATTTCTGCTTTGCACAGCAATTTCTGCTGTGCATGCATCCTGTTGGCTCACTAGACACATTAAGGAGAGCACAAGCTAACCCTTAACACTGGCCTTAGTACGGCTACCTTGAAATGTTTACAGGTTTATCTCTTCGGAAAAACATAGATTTGAGTATTGATTGTTTTCATGCAAATTATGAAGAATCCACCTAGTCCCTACATTCTTGATGTTTGGAGGTGTTTTAAATGTTTCTTAAAAAAATGGTGAAAAGGATGGGAATGTGCATTTGTGTAGATTAAGGTAAGGTTGTGGATGTTCGCGTAAAAACACGGAATTGTGGTTCAGAGTTAACTGTTCCTGTGCTGCATAAGCAATTGAAAAATCCTGCACCTAAACTCCTTTTTCAGTGTACCAACTTAAAGGCATTTTTCCTTGAGTAAGTATTACTGGGAAGCCTAAAATAATACATTATAGGCTTTCCTTCTACTTCTCCCTGTCCAAACTCTCAAAGTTTTCACAGCTTCAGCATACAATAAGTCAAACATCAACAGAGCACTTAAGGGTTTGATCCATTTTAAGTGTAAGGCAATTTTTGTGATTCAGAAAAAGTACGTATTCTAATGACAGGAAGGGTGTATGTGTTTGGAATGAAAATAGTTTCCTTCCACTTTCATCAATCAGTTTTATGAGATAGGATCCCTTTATATAAAGATAGCCGTCTGTACAAATGTCGAGTTATTGAACAACTCTTGCATGAACATGTGGCAATCCATTTTAATGCCAATCATTGATCTTGGCAATGAGAGTGAAATCCCTTTGAATTTTATTGTTAGGTTAAATTTCTCTATTAAGTATACTGCAAAACTCTGTGTGTGGTGTGCGCTGCTGCAATAGCTGTAATGCCTAAATAATACCCGTTTCTTATTTTTTCAACAGAGCTTTCCTGAGACGGTGATGCGTATTAGCGCATTGAAATGAAACAGGGTGGCCATTCACTGTATTTCAGTGAAAGAGAACATGCTCAGACTGCTGTGTCATTAATTACCCCTTGGAGATATTACTTCATGTGGAGCAGATTTTCTTCTATTAAATTGCCATTTATTTGTGACCTTTAATTTATCATAAACAGTCTTCTTTCTATGTCCGCGGCAGCAATGGAGAACAATAAATTGTCGCATTGCTCTCCTTAAATGACACTTACAGCTTGGCAGAGTTAAAGGAAGCTAGCAGGTTTGCCATTCAGGAGCTAGAATAAAGGGCTTCACTGTGTAATTTTCCATCCTTTGCCCCCAGCAAAATTTTACCCTTGAAATTTTAGAAACACAGTTAACTGTTGGGTTTTCCTCTTCCAAAAGTTCCTGGGAAAAGTAGCCGATTGTGTCCTCTTTATTATTATTATTATTATTATTATTATTATTATTATTATTATTATTGCATTGGCCTCAGCAGGTATTTAAAAGAAGTTTCTGATGCTAAACCTGTGAACCTGCTTAGCTACTTTCTGTTTCTTCTCTGTGTCCCCTTTTGGGAAGAAGCTGAGGGCAGTCCCTGGAATTACCCAGGGAGTATGGGTAAACCCCAGGAAGGCTGGTAGAAGCCCAGCCAGCGTGGTTTTTTTTTTTTCTTTCCCCTTTTTCCCCTTCAGACCCTGAAATGTCGCTCTTCCTTCCTCAGCGCGTATACCGTGTCCTACAAAATCAGGAAAAACTGACCTCAGCTTCCCTGTGACATTTTGGGAGAACAGTACTGAAACGCGCACTGAAATTTTACGACTCCCCATCAGTAAACGATAAATACTAATGATAGCAGATGTTAGGTACGTGGTCATTGTGGTTCAGAAAAGGGGAGAGGCTCTTTGCAAGTAGAAAGGAGCCATTTCTCTTGAAGTTCTGGATTGAATATGGAATTTAAAGAAAAGGCTAAAGCACAAGCCTCTAGTCCAATCCTTCGGCCTTTTACCTAAACGTTGGCAGCAAATAACGAAGGCTGCGTGCTATGACATTTTTAAAATCTTTAATAATAATATAAATAGATAATAATATAAAATAAAAAAATAATAATCACATGTCGTTTCATTACAAATATTGTGAATGGCTTATTTCGGAGTCTAAGCTGATGGGGTTTATTCACATAAAGCATTTGAATATGAAGCTCATATTCACATGAAGGAAAGGGAAGGCTGTTTTTCCTGGCGGGATCTTTGCATACAAAATAATCAAACGGTTGTGATGGCACAGGTGTTGACCAACTGAAACGGGCAGAATGAATGAGGCACTGTAGCAGGAAATCCTCAGAAGCAAGTTCAGTCTTTTTGGCTTCAGCACAATAATTGAATTACTTAACCATTTGCAACCGCGCCGAAGAATTGAAGGTAATCTTTTACAAGCGTAATTACATCTCGCGTGGGGTCTTGCATGGGGCGGTAGGAATCGGCCATGAGTATTGCTTGAGCCTTGCTTCCACCTTTGGCGTCTCGATCCTTGGCCCCAGACCCCTCAGACCTCAGGGTGCACGAAGAGCCTCGCTGCCTTCAGCGGGAGCGATCCCATCGCAGGGATCCAACATCAGGTTGTTCCTCGCAACACGCGTTGGAGCCCCGGAGCCATCCGTGCATTTCGCCTTCAGCTTTTCACCTTGCCGTTTGCTGCTGCGCACACTTCTAGAAGTTTGAATGTGAGTTTTATTTTCTAGATGCCTGTGTTATTTAAGACAAAAGTTTCATAGCTTCAGGTCATAAGACTCTGCAAAGCAGAAGTTTAAAAGAAAAATAAAAAAGCTATGCCCCAAAATGGAATGTTTTGTATTACAAGAGACTGATAAGCTAAAGAATGTGGAGTTTAATTAATTCAGTGTGAAGTTATGCTATGCTGAGATTCTGTAGTAGCGTATCTCCCTCTCTACTCTGCTCTGGTGAGACCCCACCTGCAGTACTGCGTCCAGGTCTGGGGCCCCCAGCATAAGAAGGACATGGACCTGTTGGAGCGGGTCCAGCAGAGGGCCATGAAGATGATGAGAGGGCTGGAGCACCTCTGCTATGAGGACAGGCTGAGAGAGCTGGGGCTGTTCAGCCTGGAGAAGAGAAGGCTCCGGGGAGACCTTAGAGCAGCCTTCCAGTACCTAAAGGGGACGTACAGGAAAAGGTAGGGAGGGACTCTTTATCGGGGAGAGTAGTGATAGGACAAGGTATAATGGTTTTAAACTGAAAGAGGGGAGGTTTAGATGAGATATTAGGAAGAAATTCTTTACTGTGAGGGTGGTGAGGCACTGGCACAGGTTGCCCAGGGAAGCTGTGGATGCCCCATCCCTGGAGGTGTTCAAGGCCAGGCTGGATGGGGCTTTGAGCAGCCTGGTCTAGTGGGAGGTGTCCCTGCGCATGGCTGGGGGGCTGGAACTAGGTGATCTTCAAGGTCCCTTCCAACCGGAATCATTCTGCGATTCTATGACTTCTACTTAGAAAACCTAAATAAATATACCTATGTATAAAGATTGGCCGGCATTCTGTGGGGGGAAAAGAAACAAACAACAAAACAAGAAGAAAAAGCTGAAAACGTGGGGGGGGGCCGGGGCGGGCAGCACCCGCTCCCTCCCATGGCGCTGCATCCGAACCGCCGCTGCTGCCTGAAAGGCGGGTTGGCGACCCGGTGTCGCCGAGTGGCGATCGCTGGGGGTTTGGTTGGCGAGCTGTGTGGGGGGGGTTGGGGGTGGGGGGAGAGGCAGAGGCAGAGGCAGCGCGCGGGGCAGCGCGGGGTGGGCGGGGCGGGGCGGTGACGAGGTGTTGCATGAATGGGGACGAGGGGGGGGGTGGGAAGGGGCTCGGCCCGCCGTTGCCATGGAGACCTTTGTGCCCGGCGGCGCGCGCGCCCCGCCCGCGCTGGGGCCGGCGGCAGCTGCTGCCCCGCGGCCGGCGGGGCTCGGGGGCGGCTGGGAAACGCGGAGGGGCCGGGGCGGCGGGCGAGGTGGCGGAGGCGGGGGGGGACCGGGGCGGGGGGTCGGTCGGTTTTTGTTGCCGCCGACGTGTTCGGCAGCGTTGCGGATGGCCGGCAGCCTCCCCCGGCTGGTTTGGGGTTTATTTTTTTTTTCCCCACCAAGTTTCTTTTTGTAAGTGGTAAAAAGAGGGGGAAAATTATTAATAGTTTTTAAAAAAAAAAAAAAAAAATAATGACTAGACCCGCTTGAGCTGGTGCTCCGGAGAGGGGGGAGTGGTGGTGGTGGGGAAAACTCGACTCAGCTTTGAGGAGGCTTCCCCGGAGCGAACGCTGAAGTGATTAAGGAGATTAATTTGCAAGCGGGCGACAAAGGTAAAGAGTTGAAGGTGGATCGCGTGTTGGGGGGCGGCTTTGCGATTTGTTTGAGGTGAAACGAGAGATTTCGTGAAAAAGTGTGCAGCGTGTTTCAAACGTCACTTCTGAACGGCTTAAAAAAATATTTATTTTTTTTTTTTTAACCTCAGAATGCTTTAAATCTCGTTATACAAAGGTGTGTAGGTAGCAGCGTTTCACGTGGACTTTAAAATCTATTATATCTGACTTGCGTCCGGTAGGTTATGGTTGGTTGTTTTGTTTTGTTTTTAAACTTAGTTCTTGGCTCAAAAAAAAAAAGAGATATGGGTATCTTGAAGTACGTAAAGACAGAGAAATGGGTATCTTGAAGTCCATTAAAGACAAGAAAGTAAATGTTACTCTTCAGAGGAAGCGTCTTGGTTTTCCCGAAATGTTGGGAAGAGCAACACTCTCTTTGACTGTAGTTATTTCTTCTTTCACCTTGTCTAAAGCAAAGATTTAAGGAAACCAGTAGTTCCCCTGAAATAAAATAATTTAACAGAGTAATCTTTCTTGTGCAAAAATGTGCATGCTTTGAGCTTGTAGACCTGTTGCTTTGTACGTTTACCCTAGAAAATCTTAATAACTACAGTGTACTCAACCGTAGTGTTGAGTAAGATACATATCTTATATATCAACTTATATCTTTTTCTTTTTTTTTTTCAGATTGTAGTCTCAAATAGGTGAGAATGGGATTTGCATCTCTTCTAATTATATTTAACCTTTAAGTCTCTAGCAAGCTTTTTCAGGTAGACTTTTGTGTAGATGGGTCAGCTAACTTGAAATTCATTACGGAAGATTAGCGAAAATAACGCTTGGTTATGACCTCCTAATTTCATCTGGTGCTGCGCAAGTCCCAGGGAAATGTGACTGACTGTTCAAGGGATTAAATAAATGAATTTCATGCGGAAGTCAGTTACGTGAAAAAGTCCCAACAGCCTTTTCTGACACAGATCTGTATACTTTTTAACAGCTTATTTACTGGTTTGATCTTTCAGCTAAATTAAAGTGAAGTCTCAAATGTAAAAACAGCCTCCTGTGTCTAGTGCTTCCTACAAAAAAAGAAAAAAGGGTATAAAGCGGATTGGTTTTGCGTTTTATTCCTGACTCGAGACACTGCAGGAATACGTTGTTTTGTAGTAATACTGTTTACTAGGGGATTGCGTTTGTCAGATTAAATGAATGAGCACGTAACCTTCAAAATGAATAAAACATATGTCTCTGAGGGAATTCGTTTTTGCTGTAACTATTAGTTTTTATTAGTTAAATTTGGAAGCAAAAGATTTTTTTCTATATCAAACTAGTTTAACTGCTCAATCTTAAACTAAGGGCTGTTTTTCTCTCCTTTTTTTTCTTTTTAAGAGCATTTCAGAGTATTCAGCATGAAAAAATCTTACTTCACGAGTTCTGATCCATAATAGAACAATGTAACTATATTAATTGCTTCAAAATCGGGAACTAGTTTTATCTCAAAAAAAAGTTCAGTAAAACTAATTCGATGTTTGACTGGCATTCAGTAGTTTAAATGCTTTGCCCAGCTGATCCTGGCTTGTTCCTAGTGGATCCAGCCAGTCGTGTTAACTAATTCATGCCAGTAGATTAAATTGAGTAAGACCGCTTCACTCGTTGTGTGGCACCGTCTGAGTTGACTGCGGTGTCTCAAAACATACTCAATACTGTGGATTCTTTCAGTAGCTCTTTAATTGTATACAGTTTGTGTTTAGTGGCTTCTGAAGTCAGGCATCCAGAAACCTGTGATCTTTCTCTTCTCCCCTCTAAGATGCACTGTGCAAAGACCTCAGTTAGTCTTGGCTGTGGGAAGATCATTAAAGTGACTTAAAAACAGTTATGAAGGGACTTGTGAAGCCGGTGGTGACAGAGCAGTACCTGAAGTTGTTTCAGCAGTTAATTACAGCCTCCTTTTCTGAAGCCCTCTGAGACAGGTGTAGAAATACAAATTCAGTGAAGTCCCTAATATAGTGTGCTCGTGGTGGAACCTCCTGCGGTTGATAAATATTTCAAGAAGCTGAAAGTTTGTGATACATTTTAAATGCGCTGCTAAACTGAGATACTTCATGGTCCTTTGCATACACATTTGCATTATTCATTTGTGCTGTGCAGGTAGATAAAGGGCCAAATCTATCTTTGGTATTACTCCACTGATTTCTGAGTAACTGAACTAATCCAACCATATGTGTACATCTTGATTTTTGGAAGTTCAAGGCACAGTTGGAATTACTTCAGTGATTTTCTTATACAGGTAAAAGTTGCTTATGCACAAACTAATGATGTTCAGTAGCTTAGGCATTCTTTCATTAAAATAATTGTAAGCAAAAGGTATAATTTAGGTTTTTTTTCTCCTTTTTCAGAAAAAAACAGTGTTCAGTTTCTAGTTCCTGAATCCTAAAGTGACAGATAGAAAGTTATAAAACAGCTTTCTGTCGTTGGTAAAAATTCATCCTAATAACCTCCTGAAGTAGAAGATCTCGAAACTTTTCAGTAGCTTGATACTTGCTTAAAGTAGAAACTCTCTCCCCACGTTTTAAGCAGCCTTCCATGCAGTGGGTCCATGATACTAAGTGATGCTACACTTGTGTGTGTGCACGTATACAAAGACATGTGTATACTAACTGTACACATTGTATTAGGGACTTGTGTTAACCTATGGGGAGAGGCAGAGGTAACAGAAAATGGTAAGCCTTGGTCTAACAGCATGCACTGAATTTAAAATCCTGACGTTGGGTTGGCCATTCAGATGGAAGAATATTTGATGGAAGTGGTGTCCCTACGTTTAAATCTGGTATATGAAGACTATTATTGGGTTTTGGGTGTGGATTCTTGATTTTGTTTATTTATTTCTAGTAGAGATTGGTGTTGTAGGAAATAATTGGGATAATTTTAATGAGACATTTTAAATACTTCTTTTTGAGATCCAAAGAAAACTCTTAACATGAGGATTCATGCTGTTACAGATAGTTTCTGCCAGAGGTCAGGACCTTTGTATGACATTCTCGGAATAACTGTTCCATTAATTGGCTTTTGAAACAGCTAACCTGACAATTGAAGCAGGAACTTCGTCTTTCCAGCCGTGAACACATGCACTCTGTGGCTGCAGAATTGTGATTCTCTCTGTCAATCCTGAGTGCTAGAAAACTGCAGTTTTAAGGATCAATCTGGAAGAAAAAGTAGTTGGAAACACAACTCGAGTCAGGGTAAGGCTCTCCTTACACAGCCTGCGTCTAACCCTTTCTAATTACGGCACGTACGGCTGAGTTATCAGCAAAGGTCCTTGATTTTGTGGCAGTGCAGTGGAGCACATCAGAACCTGGGAGTTGAGAAGAAAGGCGCCTATACATTTAGTACACTATGTGGGAATTATCACAGTTGTGTATAACTTTTATTTAGACCAGTTCTAAAAGTTCTAGTCTCAGTGGACTGAAACATGTTGAAGCCAAATAACTCTCACAGTCTTGGAAGTTGTCAGAGAAGCTAAGAGTTGGGACACCTCTCCCTTCTGTGCTGGGAAAGGCTGTAGAAGTCTATTGAGACTGCAGTAAGCATTCATTGTCAGTTTCTGCTGAAGCTACAGGCAGAGAAATAGTACCTATTTGAACTGTTGAGTTAAGTCATCAAATCATTTGATGATCAACAGACACTCAGACAGATGTCATCATTTTTTATATAATTTTTTTTTATTTTCCTAATTGAGGCCTCAGTTTTTCTGACACTGATAATTCTTGATACTTACTGATAATTCTCGTTTAAAGGAAAACTTGCATTCTTCTAAATAGTATTACCGCTGGATGTGGGTGCGCTGCTTGTTACTTTGACTGTGTAATAAAGAAATTAGTACTGACTATTACCATTCTCTTGGGGCCATACAAGTGTTGTATAAGGTTATCTGCATCTGGAGCGGCAGCAAATAGTTTATTTGGAAACTGAGGGCAGGTGCCTTTGCTTTTGAGTACATACAGGCTCTTTGTTTTGGCATATGCCCAGGGCTATTTCAGCTGAAACAGGTACCAGTTCCTCGTTAGATTTGCATGAGCAGTGGCTCGCAGAGGATGTTGGCTGCCACGGTGAGAAGAAGACAGACTGTTTGTCCAGCCTGCAGGGTGGCCCAGTAGACTGTATGGGAAGTATCAGCATCTTTGTTATGGCGTTGATTGTGCAGTTGCTCACTTCTGTTTCATGAAACCCCTACACAATTGGAATTGGTGGTAAATCTGAAGTCTGATGTGGTTGAGTTAGCCTCTGCTGCTTGACTTTTCACTCCCTCTTTGGGTTTTTTTGAGTGAATTTATTGATAACCTTATTTCAACAGCAACAGGCAGTTCTATTTTGATTTCTTACCTGAGCTGACTTGGTTCAGTACCGAGTTTGCTTTTCTGTGTTTCCAACTCTTTCAAGTTAAGTCCCAGGTTTATTAATGTTGAAAAGGGACAATGCCAAAGGTTTGTTTGGCATTTATTAATGCCAAAACCTGATACAAATTCTCTTGCATAGAGGATTAAGATTAATCCATCATCAATAATATCAGAGGGGTACTGTTGACTAAAATGTAGATAACAACATAAAAGTGAAGAGGTGGTATTACACAGTTGTAGTTTTTTGCTGTGTTTTTAAATGGCTTATCTTCAGAAGGGTCAATATTTTATCACTGGGCCCAGTCTAGCATGAACCTTCTAAAGCTTTTATCTTTTAAACTGTCGAAGCTGTTAGTTCACGCAAGCTGGCCTTTAAGCAATAGAAAAGTCAACCTGTTGCTAGAAATCTGTAACTTGGAAAACCTCAAAAATTCTTCTCCTGCAAGAGGTGATTAATTGTCAATAAATAAAGACAAAGAATTAAAACAAAAAGATCTGCTAGCAAAGATTTTAAACAAGCAAACAAACAAAAAAACGGCAAAACCCAACAAACACTGGCAATTTTTTCTTCTTCTTTTTTTTTTTTTTTTTTTTTTTCTTCAAGGTTGCACTGCTATGCAGCTGCCCTGATTTCAGGTTAGATTTCTTTTAGCTCCACAGCTGACTCTCCCAGCTGGCTTTGGATGTGCTAAAAATTTAATAATCAACTTTCAGATTGAGAGTCAAGCACAGAAATGGCTTGATGTCAGCTTTCTGTGAGGAGCAAGTTCTCATCTTTATGCTCCGGCTCTGCTCCTTTTCTCCGGCTCACTCTGCACAGTGGCTCTGTTATTTTTCATTGTCTGTCTTTCCCTGACATTCAAGGCCATTATCTGTGCACAGTCCTGTACTCATAGGCTATAACTCTTTTTAAATAATTTCTTGCCTAACCGATACTCAGTGACGTGGGTAAAGACTTACTCCTGAGTCCTTCAAAAAACTACTGTCAGCCCAGACTCTGCCGTTAGCCAGAGAGAGAACCAGTCCTGAGTTCTCATATGAGATTCAGTGCCATTAGGGAAGAAAGTTTGTGGCTGCTAAGCCAGAGGAAGTATTATTAGTGATTTGCCTCTTGTATTTTATTTTATTTTATTTTCTAATCAAATCCATAATATACAGTAAAAGCCAGAACAAGTTATTGGATGCTTTAAAATGAGATATCAAGATCTACTGAAATTAGTAGAACTTGGTTGACTTAGAGGAGGTAAACCTGAGTTGGGTTGCTTTATGGTACCCTTGTAACTGTGGAAGAGACTCACCTGAGCTTCCAGAATTCATAGGTTCTGTTCTGCTTTTGCTGAAACTAAGTTAAACAACCGTTATAAGTAACTTCAGACATAGTGAACTAAACCACATATTGGCATATCCTGTGGAGGAGGTGAAATGTCACCAGCTTTATCTCTGTAAATTGTGTTTGAAATAGCTTGCTTAGAATGATGTGATTAAAGAGGGGGGAAAAAAGTTTCTACATCTAGCTCAGATATTGGTCCTTCCAACCAAAGGAAAAGGCTGCTCTTATTTTAACAGAGCAGTAAAAACACATAGACAGTCTCAAACAAAAATTAAATGAGGAAGGGTTACAGATCCATCACATCTTGAATGAGATTCAAAGCACCTTTCCAGTGTCCTTGTATGCATTTCAGTAATGGGTTCCACTGAAGTGAAATGAGTCAACAGACTGGGGAAAGCTCATCTTTTTCCTCTGCACTATGGCAGTGCACTATTTGGAGGATTACCTGAAAACGTTCCTTACAAGTTACAGACTTTCCTTTCATGGATACGCTCTTGTGATAATGCCTTCCTGAAACTTGTATCTTTAGGTTGTCTTCTTAGCTTATCATGTCAGGATTATTATTATTTTAAAATTTATCAGTTTATTCATGTGTCAGCGATGACTTGCATACAGACACAATAGCATTGCTTCAGAGCACATGCATTACATGTGTGAATTTCTCTCTTTGCAGTAAGTTTATGAACTTACACTCTTGCCATCTGAAATAATAAGGCATCTCAGCCTTGTGAATGTGCGTGATGATATGCTTGGTGATAGTTTGAGAAAAACAGGGGGAGTAACTGGCTATGGCTCCTTTGTCATCCATTTTCCTGCAGGTGCATTCATTAAGACACAAGTGGTGGTGTTTCGTAGGATAAGATACTTACTGCTTAATTGGTAGCAAAATTCTATGTACTTTGGACTGTAAGATGTTGTTACCGTATGTAAGTTATAAAGCAGCCACCCATCACTTGCAAGCGCTCACAGCAGCAGAAGACAGCAATGGTCAGCCAGGTGAGATTCCCTCTCAGGCTAGATCTAGTCCTTGAAGTGCTGACTGGCTGCCTCCAGCATAGCAGATGTAAGTTATGGGTGAGTGAAAGCATATTAAGGATACCAGGTGTGCAGGATGAAGAGGATGCTGTACGGATTTATGCATTTGTTCTCAAGCAGTTTGGGTATATGCAGCCCATGTTTTGATTCAAAAAATACAGGACTGACAAGGAAACAGTCAGTTGTTACCACAGAATGTGTTGGGTTGGAAGGGAAGTTTAAAGGTCCTCTAGTCCAACCCCCCTGCAGTGAGCAGGGACATCTTCAACTACATCAGGTTGCTCAGAGCCTCATCAAGCCTGGCCTTGAATGTCTCCAGGGATGGGGCCTCCACCACCTCTCTGGGCAACCTGTTCCAGTGCCTCACCACCCTCTTTGTAAACAACTTCCTCCTAATGTCTAATCTAAATTTACCCTGCTCTCATTTCTTTAGTTATCCTTAAGGCAGCTGTCAAAAATCATACTGGGGTTGTTTAAGTTTTCTCGTATTTAGAGTGTTTCCATGGGTGATCAGACCGTTGAGGAAGCCTCAGGCAGTTGGGAGGGTGTGTGTTGTGGCAGGCTGCCCTTACTTCCACTGGGTCTCCTGACCCTGAGAGTTGTCTTCTGTGGCTTATGCAGCTTTCAGAAACATAACATTATAACATTTTCTTTCATGTTACTCTCGCTTTGTTGTTTGTTTGTTTGTTGTTTTTTTTTTTTTTTTTTTTTTTTTTTTTTTACCACCAGGAATAAAGCTTGTTGCATTAGGAGTAACCAAGTGTGGTAGTGAGTCAGGCAGTGCTGCACCACTTTCCTTCTTCTCTTAAATTTTGCTCTGTGTGCCCTCCTGCTGTCCTGTCCTGCTGTGGACCAGGCTTGCTAAGTTCTCAAAGACTGCTCTGACTTCGGGTGTCATTCTCTTATCTGATATTATGTATTGAACCATATGGTATGTTTTTCATTAGGAGCTGCATGAGCTCATCTAAAAGCAGAAGTTATTTTCTACCTGAATTCTAAGTTTTGAAGTGCTTAGAAATCACACATATGGCTGTAGTAAATGCAATACTAGAGATAAGTGGACTCGTTTGCTCCTAAAGAGAAATGAACACACAAATAGTACCTGCGTTCACCTCAGTAAGCAAGGCTTTATTTTGTCTGTATATGCATGGAGATTAAAGTGTTTCTGTATATTTCTGATTTGCGATTTTTTTTTTTCAAACAAAAAGCGATTGATTTTTTTAATTATTTCCGATATTATTGAATCCCACTAGTAGTTAGTGGGCTACTACCAATCAGTGTTTTGAATGCTTAAAATCTCCTATGATATTATTTGACTGTCAGTATGCCTTTAGCCTATGTCTTCTTGTAATGCGCTCAGAAATCATGAGGCTACTGAACGGCTTTAGCTCGGAAGGTCTGGCAGCAATAATCTTAACTGTTTCCTATTCTTATTTTTTAGTTCTTTGGCATCAGTGTTATACGGCCTCAAAATGGAAATGAGCTTGGATAAATGTAGAGGCAAGGTGTCCAGACACTGGTTTCTGGAAGTAACTTCCTTCTGTTATTAAGTCATATAATAGCTGTGGCATAGCTGCAGGATAGAGCAGACAAAGAAACTGTCTGGTTGGCTGTGCCCTCCAGGATAGACTCTGGATATCTGCTTGGACAAACTCTGAAAGGCTTTACGGTTAAACCTTTTGTCCTATCAGGGCCTCCTGGCACTATCTTTACACTTCTATGATGGGAAACAGACTGAACCTAAGTTTCAATTAATACTGGCTCCTGAAAAACAGAAATGCTGTCCATAAAATCATTGGAATTCCTGTTTGGACAGTCACATTCTCCAAGCTCTTACAAAACCTACTTGTGCAAGTTTCTCTCTTTCCTTGCTTTAAACTTTGATTTTTAATGTCCATGGAACACTTTAAAAGAGTAGTTAGCAATTCGTTGCAGAATTGAGACAGACAGACTTTGCATTTTCTGATTGATTTTTCTGAATGACAGAGTAGGTTTACTTAAAAAAAAAAAACAACCCAAAAAACAACAACAAAAAAACCAACAACCAAACAAACCAAC
The DNA here is from genome assembly GCF_964199755.1 of Larus michahellis. Taxonomy (NCBI): domain Eukaryota; kingdom Metazoa; phylum Chordata; class Aves; order Charadriiformes; family Laridae; genus Larus; species Larus michahellis. Next base: position 90,664,459 of record NC_133897.1, read on the forward strand.
AAAACACAGCATGCTATTACATCTAAAAATGAATATATCTTGGAAGGGAATTTGGAAGAATGAAATCTGTACGTAATGATGGGATTGAGAATGTTTCTGGGGATGGGAGCCCAGTCATTATTGTTTGCCAGCACTGTCCTTATTGCTTCAGGACACTCTTCCGTCATGACACAGGATTTTATATATTTTACGGAATTAATGTTCATTATGCTTTTTTTGTCATTCACCTCATGCTGATCTGGAAGTGTTGAAACACACACCAGTAAGGCACAGTACAGCTGTGAAAAACAGTAGCTTTTGTTTGGTGGTTTTTGGGTTTTTTTTAAAAAAAAAAGGTTGAAAACTGTTTTTTTTTTTTTTTTTTTTTTTTTTAAAAAAAAACCAACCTTTTTTGAAAAAATCAGTTTGGCCCAGTTTGCCAGAACATCTGCAGAATTCATGAACAGCTTGTTGTCTGAGCTCAACAGCAGGAGAAACTGTAGTCGATCAGTTCTGCCCTCTTCAGCAGGTGTAATACCAGTTGATGGAAATTGCAATACATGGTTTCAGGGGACATGTGGCTAATGTGTCCAGATGATAGCAACATCAACAAAGTATAGGAAAAAAACATGGGCAGATGTTTGGCTTATTCTGTCTACATGGATACGTGTACTTAAATTCACTCTAATGGAGTTTATCTACTGTCACATTGTGGTTTGCTCTGTTACAGAGAAGGATTTTACGGTAGGCTGCTAATCTTGCAAAACAGTCCACCTGTTGCAGCAGCCATATTTTGCAGTGTCTTAGCTGCAGATTTGTTGACCTTTTTTAAAAAAAAAAAATAAACTCTTTCTTTCCAAACATATTTGAGTGTTAGGTTTGTCTACAGTGGGATGAATTGCTTTGTGGTTTTGGCATATAGCAGGTTATTCGTGCAGTGAGACTGGATACTTCAGACCTTCACAGGCATAAAGAAGATAAATTACACACTTTTCAACTTCACCCCTTAAAAAAAAAAAAAAAAAGAATGCCTCTAAGTTTATCTAACTGAACGATTTTTACTTTTGGTTTTCTGCTGTGTGCGCTAGGAGTATAGTCAATTCTGAAATTACTGAAAGAGGATCTCGTCTAAACTTGATCAGTAGAATATTCAAATGCATCAAAAATTATTAAAGGTATTTAGCCACACTGTTAAATTATGAGTCATTGTACTTCAAGTCCATTTACGTATAAATGAAAATGGTGGTGAATCCTGCTGTCCTGTAATCAGAAGGTCCTGTTGTCAGTATGCAGACACGGCAGGAGCGTCCCATGTCTGTTATCTGCTCCAGGCCCTTCTCTCTTCATTCCCACTACTAGAGAACTTTTTAAAAATTCTAAGTCATCACAGCTTGCAAATTTAGATTCAGTGCTTTGTATGATTAATTAAAAAATGTATCAAACTGTAATTTTGAAGCTGATGTGAGCATTTAAAGAAAAGGGGCTTTATCTGTTATTCATTTAATGCTGCATTAAATTAACATCTGAATCAAATAGCAAAATTTGAGTAAATAAGATCTTGTAGTTGTTATGAGGCCTCGTTATTCCGTACACATAGTAATATTTTCAAAGTGTAATTTTTTTCTTCTTCCTAAGCTGCTTGTAATGTTTCCCCCTGTTTTTTCAACAAGGCATTGTGTGTTGATGTTTGTAATTAGATCATTTGCATACAGTGGTTGTCATTAAAAAGTTAGCATTTTCAGTAGTTACAATGTCATGTTATCTGAGTTATCCAAAGCTCTCCCATTTCTAAATATTTAAAATTATAATTTAGGTCACACGGTTCTCATCATGCTAACTGTTTTTTCAGTGTTATTTCCTCGCGTGGCTGCTTCTCAGGTTCAAGTTTGTTTCACTGTAAATAATTGCGGAGTCTCCATTTTAGTGGGATTCTAACGTAGAGTGGTTTGTTGCTTTTTTGTGTGTGGTGGTTTTTTTTGGTTTTTTTTTTTTTTTTTTTAGATAAAACATAGTTGTGGGTTATTTGCCTGAAGTCCTGTATCCAGAGCCATGTGTACTCAGTTGCTACAGAGATACCTGTCATCCCCTCTTCCCTAGACAGATGAGCCTGGTACCAGACGTGCTCAAAGTAGTGGTGTGCATGAGAGACGGAGAGATGTGCTCTGTGGAAGCTGGAAGACATGGCTGGAAGAACAAAAGATAGAAACTGTTCTGCAGTGTGGAGACGCGAAGCTGCTTAAAGGGAAGGGAACTGATTTTATAAGAGTTAAATTTTCAAAATCCTTCTCTCGAAGTGGTGTTACACTGTTGTGGAGGGGTTTGCTCTTCCAAAAAAAAGCTGTGGAAAGTGGCTAGAGACACTTTATATTCTGATGATGCTGTCGAAGACATCCCAAGCATTGTGGCAAAGGTCTCTGCCCGCTTTTCATGAATGTATTCAAGGGAGGGAATGCTGTATTTCTTTCTGTCTTTCTCTTTCTGACTTTGCTCTGCAATGGACATGAGCCAGAGAAACGTCTCCCTCGGTCAATGCAGCCTCTTGTTTGAGGAAATGAAGTAGAGTGACTACAGTCAGTGCATGCCATTAAATTATTCCTTTCATTCTAGTTCCAGTGACTTTGCTTTTGGAAATTATATACACTTGCCAGCCATGTAATAGGAAAAAATCAGTCTTTACCAAATAGAAATCAAGCTTTAGGAATAGGAAAGTAACACAATAACAAGAAAGCTTCCAATAGAGGTGAAATTAGGCTTAAAGTCCTGACTTTGGCAAACTAAATATATGCTCTTCCTTTTTAAGCCTGAATTACTTCATAGATTTCCAGCACTTGCTAAGTAATAGTTTGATGTTGCATTTTTGCTTCTCAGGTGGTTGGATAATCTAAAATACACAAGGAACAGACAACAGAACAGGCCCAGAAAATTAAGTAGTCTTTCTTCTATTCTCACAGTTTAGCATTGCAAATGTTGCTGATACTTGCGTATTCCAGGCTGCTGAGGCTCCCCTTGAAAGGGCCTGAATCAAAGGAGCCAGGCTTATTCAGCAGAGAGGCTTCTCGGGGCTACATCCAGTGTAGCTTCTCAGGTAGAGTAGGGAAAGTTAGTGTTCTGCGTGGGATGGGCTGTTATTGAAATTGGAGAGAGTTTGTGAACAGAGAGGAGTTAACCTTGCAAGATAAGACAAGATGGACCATCCATGATCAATTCAGAAAATAATGTTCTCCCATATAACTTTTCATATAATTGAACAGCCTCTCCATTCCTAGTCCTCGGGCACACAAGGAAAAAGGTGTACCTCTCACACTGGTCAGAATAGGAAAACTCGTAGAAATTCTCTCTTTTACTGCAGAGATGTTCTGGGAGGGAGAATAATTTTAATGGCACAGAAAGTTACCTAGTACTGTGTGCATGGCAGCTGTCTACTCAAGTTTTTCTGCTTCTGGGGTGACCTGTGTTTGCCTCAGTAACCTTGGTAATGCTACTTGCAGGCAGGAGAATGCCCCTTAATCCTATGCACCAGTACATGCTGGGGGCCACCTAGCTGGCAAGCAGCTTTGCAGAAAAGGACATGGGGCTCCTGGCGGACACCAAGTTGAACATGAGCCAGAAATGTGCCCTTGTGGCAGAGGTGGCCGTCAGTATCCTGGGCTGCCTTAGGAGCAGTGTTACCAGCAGGTTGAGGGAGTTGATCCTTCTTTTGTGCTCAGCACTGGTGAGTCCACACCTGGAGCACTTGATCCAGTTCTGGGCTCCTCAGTTCAAGACAGATATGGACATATTGGAGGGTGTCCAGCAAAGGGCCCTGAAGGTGATGAAGGGACTGGAGCTTCTCTCCTATGAGGAAAGACTGAGAGAGCTGGGACTGTTCAGCCTGGAAAAGAGAAGGCTGAGTGGAGGATCTCATCAATATGTGTAAATACCCGAAGGGAGGGTGCAAAGAAGATGGAGACAGGCTCTTTTCAGTGGTGCCCAGTGACAGGACCAGAGGCAATGGGCACAAACTGAATTACCGGAGGCTCTGTCTGAACATCAGGAAACACTTTTTCAGTGTGAGGGTGACCGAGCACTGGCACAGGCTGCCCACAGAGATTGTGAAATCTCCCTCCTTGGAGATATTCAAAAGCTGCCTGGACACAGTCCTGGACAACTGGCTGTAGGTGGTCCTGCTTGAGCTGGGAGGTTGAACCAGATGACCTCCAGAGGTCGCTTCCAACCTCAACCCTTCTGTGATCCTGTAAAGATACCTGCTATGCATGGTTTGGGTCTGTGTGTGGTGCTGATACGTTGCATCATGGCTTGTGAGCAGGATGAGGTTTGGAAGTGGCCACAGTAATCACATGTCTTTGATATGTTGTGCAAGCATAGACTGCAATTTCAGATTCTTATTCTTTCAAGCTAGCCAAGATCATTCGCAAGTGTCACGTTTCATCTCATTTCTGTCTCTGAGACATTCAGCTGGGCAAATCATATGGCTTTGACAAAATAATCCCAACGCATACACAGTCCTGAGATGCTGAAAAATCCAGTTAAGATGTTGGTACCACAGGTTTGGTGTTGGTTATTTGTAAAGTAAAAGTGAGGTCCCCTCATGCTGTTTCAATTCATGGCAAATGCACATCTCTACTTCCCCTTAACCAGGGAGCAGCCAGAAATACATCCGCTAGAGAATCGCGGGCAACGTGTTCATGGAGGACCTGGGAGGGGAGGAAAGCCAAGTGCTTGCCAGCCGTCCCAGATCTCCTTCCGCTTACCTGCACGACTGGTCACCCAAACTGCAGTATCGTGTATTTGAACCACAGCAGCTCTCATCAGACACGAAGGGAGGTTTCCATGCTGCATGTTGCTGCCTGTGCCTTTGGTTCATCACAGGCTGCACCATCAGCTTCGCTCCTGCCCGTGGTATCTCGGAGTGTCTTGTCCAGGGAGGTGAGAGGGAGCTTTGCTGGGGCCGGCGGTTCAGTGGTTCTCCTCACCTCCTTCCGTGACCAGTTCAGAATGGTTTTCCTGGTGCTGCCATGGAAACAGTCCCTGCAGTCGCAGAAGAGGGAATGTGTGTGGCATTCAGCTGCTGCCAGATGTGGGGAGGAGGGAGCCTGCGTTTCACCCAGTCCAAGTTCCCACTGCGGGGAGAGATGGCAGATTTAAGATAGGGGCAAGGGGGAGAAAAGGTATGACTCTAAATGATAGCTCTCAGACCATGCTCGGAAATTAGTTCAAACCCCCTTTTTTGCCATTAAATTAGCTAAAAGCTCCAAGTTTAAAATTCAGTATGCTTTGCCTTGTTTTTATTTACTTTGCCTTTCCTTTTTGATACTACCATATCGCAGACTGGTCTGTTCTGAGAAGGGAGCTGGAGCTCCTACCTGCTTGTTTTGTGCTCAGGCCATGGGGCTTTAGCGATGTGCACTGTATGTGCCAGGTCTCAGACGGAATCGTTGGGGCTGACAAGGCTGTCAGAAGGTTCCTGCGTTCATCCCGCAAGGGTAGATACAGTTTTGATTGCTGTGTTTTTTCTGTAGTAAACACTTAAGTAGCAGATGACTTCCACAGTAGTGTCAATGAAATATCCTGATGGCAGTTATGGAACAAGTGGATTCATTTATTATTTTTACCCCACCCCCCAGTAAAAATAACAATGATTCCTATGGCTCTCATTTTATAATTGTAGCAAAGCAGTAATTCCGATATCCCTGCTGTAAGAAACATCCCTATAGAGATGCTTCTGTCCATTTTCATCTGCCGACAATTTCCTGAACAACATTTTGGTGTCAGTTGACTAGTCTTGGAATTGAAATCTGCCCTGTAATTGTGGAAGCAGCACTGTTATTTTACTGAAACTTGGTCATTCTGTGGTGCAGCAAGCATTGATTTGTATGTTTGATCTCCCACAGCCATAACCACAAATCCAGTCCAGTATATTTAATTCTTTTGTTCCATTCACTGTTTTACTTAGAATAAACAGTGCAAATCTGGGAATCTCTTTGTTTATTTGAAGACTCAACAGCAAAACTATTTTGTGTTTTATTGGAAGAATGGCCCAGATTCCCACTCTGGATATTTTATGGATGAAAATCTGTTTTTATATAAAAAAAGTGATCATTATGTTTACTGTTCTTTGTTTTGTGGCAATAAATATATGTTTTGCCAATGGGAATGGCCATGGTTGGTCAGACAACTTGTCTCCACCAATGACCATAAGTATATGCTGAAGGAAGAGTAAGAACAGGGCAAGAATAAATGATACTGTCCCCTAATACTCAAAAGTCACCTGTTCTCAGATTTCCACAACCCAGTGAAGTTATGATGTGCTTAGTAACCATCAAAAGCATGCCTGTTACACAAAGAATCATCTTCTTTCATCTGTTTTCAGGTCTGGCTCTTATTTTCTTCATTTGATGTATCCTGCTTCCTGTTTTAGAAGAACTAGTGAATATGCCATATATGCCATTTTGTAGACCTCTACCATGTCCTCCCTAAGCTGTGTCTTTTCCAGACTGAAGAATCCAAACTTCATTGTTCCTTGTACAGAATCCATTTCATACCTTTGATCATCCTTGTAGCCTTTCTTTCTGCCTTTTCAGTTCTGCCACATCATTTCAGACACGGAAAGAGCTGTAAAATGACAGTTTTGATAAACAGAGGCCAGCTGTGGTCTGTAGAGTGCTTTTGGGTCAAAATTGGAGCCATCGAGAGAGACCTCATGGTGTCTGTGGCAGACGTGGATCAGGAGGAAGAGCTGGATGAAGCCGCCTTCAGTCACCTCCAAGAAGTGTTGGGCCTGCAGGCCCTGGTTCTCAAAAGGGAATTTAATCATCCTGATATTTACTGGGAAAGCAACGCAGTGGTGCACAAGCAATCTGGGAGGTGCATTGAGGACAGCTTCCTAGCGCAGTCTATGCATGGGACAGCTAGGAACGGTCCTGTTCTGGACTAAATGCTTACTAATAAAGACACGTTTGAAAATATGAATGTCAACAGCAGTGCTGGCTGCAGCAACTGTAAGAGTGTAGAGGCGAAGGGGCTTGAGGAGGACAAGTGATTAAAGACCTGGACTTCAGAAGAGCAGATTTCAACTCAGGGAGCTGTCGGGAGGGATCCAACAAGGCTCTGTCATGCAGGGCAAAGAAGCTCAGGAATTTGGGGGTATTTCCCAGTACAGCTTCTTCGTGAAACACATGAACAGTCTAGCCTCCTAAGCAGGTAAAGGAGCAGGCGTAAAAAATCACCTGGAAAACCACCAAACTACTAAGAGAGCTCAAATGAAAAAAGAAGCACTTGAACAGTGCAAAAGGGGGCAAGCTCCCAAAGAGGAATATGGAAATACTGCTTCAGTGTGCAGAGGTGCAATTAGGAAGGCAATAGCTCAGCTGGAGCTCAAACTAGCAAAAGATAAAGAGAGTAACATAGAAGTTTTTGCAGGTATGTTAGTAGGAAGCAGAAGTCCAAGAAAGATGTAAGTCTGCTGCTGAATACGGCCATCAAATTAATAAAAAATGGCACAGAAAAGGCTGAGGTACTCAGCCTATCTTCACCGGTCATGTCAGACCCCAAAACGTTGTCAGGTAGCAATGATGAAGGAGATGACAAACCAGTGATGGTAGAGGAGGGTCAAGTGAGGGAGCATCTTTACAAACTGGGCACAACTCCTGTGTGACCTGACAGGGCGTAACTGAGGGTGCTGAGAGAGTTGGCTGACATCATCACAAAACTACTCCCTAACATCTTTGAAGGGTCTTGGAAGTAAGGGGAAATCCCGTGTATCTGGAAAAGAACAAATACTACAGTTATCTACAAAAAGGGCAGAAAGGCAGATTCAGGAAACTGCAGGCCAGTCAGCTCTATCTATGTTTCTGTGCAACTCATGGAAGCATTTCCAGGCAGCTGGAGGGCATGTGAAGTTAGGATCAGTTTTGCTCCAGGAGGATCACCTTCTACTGATCTACAGGGAATTTCATCTCCCATTTTGTCTTGCTTTTTCAGGCTGTGAAAACATCCTTCTGAAATTCTCTGTTGTTGCTCTTCAGCTTTAGTCCCACATAATTTTGTATTATTGCCAAACTTGGTCACCCTGTTGTTCTCTCCTTATTTTAAGTCCATTTATGTATGTATTGAACAGTGTGGACCACAGAACCAGAACTTCACATGTGGACTTCTTCAACTGTGAGAATTTACCACTTATTTCTAGTCCTCCTATTTAAGAAAGTACTTATCCATACAGACACTTCCTGGATAAGTAGTTCATGTTTATGTTGGTGTCCACTAATTCTGTTCTGTGTTATAGTCTCCACTAATTTGCCTGATATGACTGTCTGGCTTGCTGCTCTGTAGTCTTATAGACCTCTCTGGAAGTTGGCATGGCATTAGATGTCTTTCAGTTGTCGGGTACTACATCTGTTTTAAGCTATGTATTTTCTAGTTCCTTCATAATTCTTGAGCGAATACCATTTGATCTTCCAATTTGTTACTGTTTGTTTTGTCAATTTGTTTCACGACCTATTCCACAGTCACTTCAATTTCAGGCAGATCCTCTGATAAGACTCCCTCAGTGAGTTCTCAGCATGGGAACTTCCCATGAAATAGCAAAACCTGTTCTGAAGGATTCATTTAGTTTCTGTTCAATGAACCCTTTTATATCCTGATCACCCAGTGGCTCTACATGCTCTCCAGGCGGATTCTTGCTCCTGATGCATTTGAGGAAGGATTTGTTGTTAGCTTTGATGCTTTTGGCTGTCTGTCCCTTAGGACCATATTGTGCTGTCTTGTGTTTTTTATATTTAACCTGTCAGTGTTTGTAGTCCTTTATTTTCTTCATTTGAAGATGATTTCAGCGTTCAGGAAGAGCGTTTTTGTTTCTCAGGACTTCCTTTGTCCTCCTGTTTAGTTGTGCTAACTTCTTTTGTTATGTCTTAAGCTTTTCTTGACACATTGCATTGGTCCTGTGCTTCCAGAATGGGGATGTGGAGTGTTTTCCATGCTGCCTATGAGGACTTAACTCTTATCTTTAAACAAACTTTTTGATTTCTTTCTGTTACATATTTTCTCTTTTTATTTGGCTCATAACTGGCAGATTTTCTACCTTCTGTAGGGATGTTGGATATGAGCACAGAATGATCATTTAAAGAGTGGCTTCTCAGCTGCAAGATGTCAAAACATCTTTTGTGCATTATTTGAGACCAAGTCAAGAATTATATCTTTTCTTGTGGGCATCCTAAGCAGCTGTCCATGTGCCATGTCTTTCTGTTACTTTTTTTTTTTTTTACTGTACAAACTACAGGGGTAGTTGAAGATTCCCAGAACTATCACATTTTGTACCCTTCTTTCAAAATGTGCCTCTGTCTTGATGGACAGCCAGAACTGCCAACTCCATAGTGTGTCAACCCATACAAGTTCTTTTTATTCAATTAGATTGTTTATTTAATTGGATTCTAAGCTCTTTCCCTGTCTTCGTCCATACTACTAATGTTATCCTGAACTGTGTGTTCCTTACCTATTTGTTTTCAAACAGGTAATTTTTAGACTGTAACTTCATTATAAAAACCGTTTTAGTTTGTTCAAAAGATGAGCTATTCATACCAGAAATTAGGAGAATAAGATCGTAATGATACTTCTTAAAACTAACATTTTCATTACTAATTGCTTTTCTCTTCCGTAAGGAACAATATGAATCAGTTGGGAATTTCCTTAATCTGAGGTATTTCTGCAGGGTAGTCAGAAAAGGAATGAATTGCCTAATTATTTTACTAGTTCTCTTCTTTGTAATAAAAGATGTAATAAAAGAGGAAAGATTCAAAAGCATAGTTGGAGCTATCAAAGTTAACTGCTACTGCCACAGAATTATCTTTGAGAGAAAACGTGCAAATCTTGAGGGTTTGCAGTCTTTGAATTCCACTTTTTAGCCTGTGATATTTGAAAGGCTGTTTTTTTCCAGTAGTACTTAATAGTAGAAATAAGTGAATTATTTGACTAATCCACATACTGTCTGCTAGAATTTTTTGTTTACAAACATCCCTGTATTTCTGCCAAATTTCCTTACAGTTTCATTTTAATCCTCTATTTACTTGAAAGCCCATCCACATTCAGTAAATGTAGCAAACTGAATTTTGCAAGTATGCAGAAAATCAAGCTTCTATGTTGTTAGTTGTAAGAAAAGAAAAAACAAAATCCTGTGGTTATTAATTTGCATGCAGTAGCTTGCCCTAAGAAGAAAAAAAAAGAAAAGCCCATTTTGCTTAGTGACATAACTTTTGAATCCCTTACTAACATGCTAATGACTAGCTCTTTAATAGCTACTCATGGCAATATTCAGATCTAGTATCCTAATTAATTCAGAGATTCAAGGATAATTGCAAATTATGGAGTCTGTTCTTGGATATGCTGCACTAATAGTCCACGTACGGACTGAGAAATCAGTCTCTTACAAGGCAAGGAAAATCAAAAGGGAAAATTGTTCATCGGAATAATTTCTCCAGTGGAAGCAGGAGAAGAGGAAGGGACTAGATGTCTCAGACCTCTTAGACCATTCTGGACAAGTGGAAAGCTAATGATTTATAATGCTGGCTCTCCATCTGTACGTGATGCCTAGAATGACGTGTATCTTCAAAACTCTGGAAGGGAGAACTATTTCAGAGATGTATAAATAGGGAACTGGAGAACCCCGTGAATAAAACACTGGAGAAGACTTCAGATCTCTAAACATGTAGATAGACTGCACAAAAAGTGTTGTGTGTTGTTGGTATCCACGTATATTGGGGTGTACTGACACCTCTGTAGCTCTTGCTAGCATCTTAGCATGATGCCCATCAGAGCACAGATCAGATTGGAGCAGAAAGGGAGAACAGAAGCTGAGTATGTTGTCGGCACCAAAAAAGGTTTTCTTAGTACTTCAATGTCTAGAACATTTTTAGAAGTTTCACTTTTTGAAACCACATTGTTTCACTTTCTTAGCTTTTCACATGTCTTTAAACCATACAAATAATTTTTACATCATAATAAAGTATCTTCCAGCTGCAACAGGATTGTGCTTTGCTGTTTTCAGAACAAAATGACCCTACAGATATGTATTGGAAAATCAAGGTAAAAGGCATCAGTTCACAGTTCTGTCTGATACATTAGATTTGCTGACCATGCAAAGTAAGGCTCCAGCTACTACTATCATAAATGGAATTACTTGTTTCTTTTCCACTTCGGCGTAGTAAATCTTTGTAAGAAGCAAATGAGAATTACAAGCTCAGGCCATCGTAACACTGAAGAGTCAGGGTCTGTTACTGAACTCCAGCTCTCTCACTCTCACTTTCCTTGGAGAAGATCCACCATCTCTGAGGTTTTGTTTTGCTCCCACATTGAGCTTTACAATTAATAACAGTAAGCCCTAAAGCAAGTCAAAGCTATTGAGTTAGAAAGTCAATTTATCTCCTTAAATTGCTGCTGAAGGAGGAGAAGCAAAGGTATGAGATTAGAAAGCTCTTAGTAGTTCTAATCCTATCCTAACACTCCAAGGCTTTTACTTACACTTTATTACTTTGGAGACTGAAGTAGTTTGCATGGGAGGAAGTAGAATAGCACAGCAATCATGGTGGGTGATAAACCATTGGGAGTGTTGGCAAGGGATGCAAAAACTAGTGAGAAGGAGAAGAAAGCAGTGAGCTAAAAGACTAAAGCTGAATACAAAACAGAGAGAAGAAAAAATGGGATAAAAAAGGACCAGGCAATTTGAAACAGAAAAATGGAGATAATTTGAATAACTTTGGTGATTGTGTTGGAGAAGAAATAATACAATTTCCCTAGGAAAAGAAGTCCAGGCAATTGGGCAGCGTGCCTTCAGAGAGCAAGGTTTGTCTGCAACTCACAGAGGAACAGGGCAGTGTGCTTGGAGAGCTGAAACATGCAGCTGAATGCAATTGTGACCTCATTTGTATCAGGGTCCTAAAAATAGAAAATAAAATACGGTCTGATTTCTATAAAAGTTTTTAAAGGCATGAAAGGGACTTCTTTGAAGTAATCTTACATGAAAAAAGAAGGAATAGTTTATTTTAAACACCATAATAAACCAAACTAGTTCTTTAGCCCATAAGTAATCCATATGCAGAGTAGCCCAGATGCCATGCTTATCTCTTGTAAAGAAGCATGGGATTGCTAAAACCCTCAGAGCAGGTGACAGAATGAGCTAGAGAAATACTGGTTCAGGCTGATAAAATACTAGCACTTAGATCAAGTCTAATGTGTCTTTATGTAAGCATGATGATGATCAGAGAGTCTGATAGCGTCTGATCTGTAATACAGATTGGCATTGGCATAAAGCCTTGGAAAAATTTCCAGAACTCATCAGTTCTAGGATCGTGGAAAAACTAGGTTGAGAGAGACCTCTGGAGGTCTACTCTAAGCAGGTCTATCTTCAATGTTAGACTTTCAAAATCTCCGAGAATGGAGATTCTACAACCTACCTGGGCAACCTGTTCTAGTGTTTAACCACCCTTGCTGTGTTGTTTGGTTTTGGGGATTTTGTTTATTTGCTGATGAGTTTTTTTTCCTTATATCCAGTCAGAATTTACCTCATTGCAACTTGTGAGTGTTGCGTTTGTCCATTTGCTGTGTACTTCTGTCAGGAGCCTGGTGATGTCTTCACTATAATCCCCTATTAAGAAGTAAAAGTCTGCAATTAGGTCCTTCTTATACCTTTTCTTCTTCATGCTAAACAAACCAAATTCCTTCAGCTTCTTCTCATACAAAGTGTGCTTCAATCTTCGGACCGTCTTGGTGGTCCTCTGATGATCTTGCTTCAAAATCTTGTCATGTCCCTTGTCCTGGTGGGCCCAAACCAGGCAGTGTACTCAAGATGGCAGTGCCAGCAGTACCAAAGGAAAGGGAATAATTACTTACTTGTTCTGCTAGTGATTCTCTTGCTAGTGCAGTGAAATAAGTGGCTGGCCATTGTCACTACAGGAATGCACTGCTGAGTCACAATTGTTGTCTACCGGACCCCTTGGTCCTTTCTGTGGAGATGCTGTACTGTTACATGGGATTCCAACCTCCGTGTGGAACTTTTCATTTTTCTTTCTTGAACTTTATGACAGTATCATTGGCCTGTTCCTCCAACTTGTCAAGATTCCTCTGAATGGTAGCCTTGCTCTCCAGTGTATGAATTGCGTCCTTCGGGTTGGTGTTACCTGGAAATTTGCAGTTGTGTATAGGTGCAGTCATAGCTATTAATAGTTGGTTGTTTGGATTTTTTAATCTTGCAACGACATTGCTAGTGATGGTTTTTATCCTGTTTGAAAACATCAAGAATGTTTTTCTTCCAGATACAGAATGGGCTGTCGGGTCTGGTTTGTGTCTGATGCTGTCCCTAGATTTCCACCAAGTTAAACTTCCCTAGATTTTGCTGTTTTCCTCAGGAAGTATGTGCCCCAATTTTAGCTGCTCATGTGTGGCCGGTACGATAGGTTAAGAATGGTGTGTTGTCTAAGTAATGGCATTTACTTGGGGTTTACAGATGTGCAGTATATGGAATTATGCATGATGCCACAGGATATGCATAGCAATATACACATACCTTAATTAATGTCACAAGTAGTACTTGTTTAGTAGGTTACAACAAGATAGAGCCAATGTTGTACATTTCTACAGCCTATATACTTTTGGGATGCTCCTGTGAAAGACTTCAGTCCAGGAGATGATTTGTTTGTTTGTATAGCTGTAATCAGGCTTTCTCCATTCATCTCACCAGGGATTCCCAGCCTTAGCTCAGTGCTGTTATTTGTCTGTATTTGAAGATTCAAATGATCGCCAGTGCACCAATTTCTCTTTGTATAGCATATTTACAGTCAAAAGCTAAACACTTTTCCTCTTTTAATATTATGACCTTAAGATTCATGTGAATTCAATAAATCTGCAAGGCTATTCAGCCTAAATTTAGATAGATCCTTTTTTTGTATCAGCTGCTTTTTACAATCTCTGCTGATTTTGCTGTGTCTTTTGCTCAGCATCAATACACATCTGTCTATGAAAGGACTGAAGCATAACTTTAAGATTGTAAAGGACAGAGATCAGCTCTGAATATCAGCCAAATTTCTTTTGATCTGGTTTACCCCTCCCAACATTCAAACGGGTCAGTACAGACCACGCAGCAGATACAAAGCATAAAAATAACCAAATAGCCTCTTACTTGGTGTGCCCTGAGCTCAAGAGTTCATAACCTGTCCGAAAGCTGTGAAGATTTCTATCAATCAGGCTTATTCAGTTCCTGGACCACTGTGGAATGTATGACCTTACTCAAGTCTTATTTAATGCTTGAAGTTTTGGTGTCTGCAGAGGGTAGATAAAATATAAATCTCGTACTGAAAAGGCAAATATGTCCAATTGCCTTCTATGGAATAATGAATATTTTTTACAAAAGAACTCAAGGTAGTGAACAAATACCACTTTTAAATATAAATGGCTTCAGACCCTGGCAGATACATACTCTTTTTATCACGTCAAAACAATTTGATAAAGTTATCAGGAAGTTCCTCCCTTTCCAAGCTGCTCTCTTGGGTGATTTCTCTGGATGGCTCTCATTGTTATTTCTAACCTTTGTGTTGGCTTCCCCCTCCCGCACCCTGTCTGGTACTAAGTGCTGAGGACTACCAGATTCATCACTTCAGCTTTGCAGTGCCTTTGCATGTGCATTTGCTTTGGCATCATCGCCCTTTGTAGCACAGCCCATGAAGCTGCACTTGACGTGGCTTTACTTAAATTAAACGTGATGTTTCAATGTATTTTCTGCTGTTCTTCATTCTGCAATTGTCTTAACAAGATTTGCATAATCAGTGGGTCAGAATTTGGTTTTAATTTTGATGTTCTGATTAGCTTGATTCATATAAATAATAGAAGGCTGTGAAGATCACACAACATGGCATGAACTGGTGAAAATGACTGCAAACAGAACAAATAAGACAAATGATGGAGTCCGGTTCAGTAGTTATTTTTATAAAATGTAAGCAAATACTATTTCTAGTTTCTGTCTTCTTGCCCTGTGACAGCTGCTTGAAATCTAAACATATGGATTTATTCAAATATTAGTCACTCTTGCTGCTTCCCTAACAAAGAGAAGGAAGCTTATTAATTTGTTTTCTGCCAGGGATTCTTGATACAGAGGGATAGTCTCTCTACTTGAATTCTGCTTTTCTTCTTTCATTCACAAGGCAACCCTGTGGACCAGCACCTTTGTCATCACACAAGAGAATACCTAACACAGTTGTTTGGTAAATTTAGCGTAGAGGATAATTCTGAGGTAATAATTGTTTGGCTCTGCCCTTTCACATATCCCACCTCCTGACCTTTCATCTCCTTCCTTCCATCCCTAACTTCTGATGACACCTGACAGAAGACAATCAAGTGAGAAATAGCAGGAATTAAGTCAAGCTAGTAATGACGTTACTGTTCACCTATTGTAGCCATTTTCATGCATTAAAAACACAAGATTATTTTTTTTCTTCAGTGATCCAGCACATCTCTGCTTCCAACTTGAGGAGGAACAGTCCCACAACTGTCCTTTTCCAGTCATCTCTACAGGGCAGGACTTAAATAACGTGGGCAGTGAAACCAGCAGACATTAATTTCTACATCTTAAGAAAGGGCAGAGTTTCCTCAATAAGGGACCAATTATTGAGAGAGACACAGAGAGAGAGGGGCTGCTTAAACTGATCATTTTAGGGCATTTGCTAGAGTAGCAATTTGTATTGTAGGACTGAAAGAGATTAGTGGAGGGTGAGTCATCAAGTGTGCTAGGAAATGAAAGAAAGATGCAATGCAGAAGAGAACAGAAAGGAGAAGTAGGAAAGAAAGACAAATGACAGAGTCAAGAGAAGAAAAGTATATTTTGGAGACTAGAATCATAAGCAGGAGTGTTCAGTAGACAAAGTAATCACGACATAAAGATGTTAGTTGGGAAAATGCAGAAGTGTCTGGGAAGTAGTCAACCAGAGTGATTAACTGAAGGAATATGAAGCATAGAAAATATATAAGAAGATATACAGTCCAGGTAGCAGAAGAAAAGAAAAAGACAAAATAATCTTTAAAGTATTTCAATTTAAAATAGGTTTGGGGGCATTTCTAAGTTGACTTGGGATAGCATGGACAAGAGGAAGCTGGAGAGAGGTTGTTTGCACACCTACTAGAGTAAAAGGACACAGGAGCTACGCTTGTCTATCTGGGAAAAGGCAAATGACAGCGTGGACGGTTGGGAATGCTAGTTAGTCCTTGATTCTTACATTCTCTTAGTAACGTTATGAGAACAGCTGCATCTTCTCACTAGGCTGGTAAAAAAAGTGCCCTCTGCTAGGCCATGGCAAACATGTCTGAGCTGCCTCCCCGGGATGGCGGAAGGTGAAGCTGGCGAGATGAAAACGTATGCTAGGCATCAAAATGTTCTTTCATACCATTGTCGTGATAGAATCAAGTAACTTAAACAATGCAGTGGAACAGAATAGCTGTTAAAGCTTTTGCTTTAATTTTGAAAGTAAACTTAATGCTCTGGTTTTGCTTGGTATTTTATACTATCAAATTTTCTCAGTGCTTACATGCTTTGATACAAGCATGCTAGCGTAGCAAATACTACACCACTTTGATTTTACGTTCTTCAAAACTTTAGTAATATTTCTGTTACAGTCCTTTCTGCAGTAAGGGCATTATTTTATGCAAACAAGGCCAGGATCTGAATAATAACTCTTGGAAAGTTGATCAACGGTCTCTTCAGCTTTTCAGACAATTGATTCTACTAGGTGAGAGACGAATGCTCTGTGAAGTAGGCATATCTGAAATAAGTGATTATTATTAGGTGATTTTTAATAGTCCTATCTACAAACAACAGTGAAAAAGACATTTCTGAGTGCTACAAAAACGTGCAGAGAATATCATTAACTATGATTACTAATGCAATATTAACATTCAGTGAGCAGTGATGTTTTGTGCTTTACATCAGTCTGACTCTTGGTGGTATTCCTGTGCTCCGGATAGTCTTGCTTGGAATAACGAATACAGAATTAGGTAGGCTTTGTCAAATAGTCAGTGCCTACTGAAGTGTACACCGGCTATTTTGTGCTGTACTTAACCTGCTTGGACTTCGCGCCCCGTACTCGTAGTGCAGGACAGAAGGTATTCCATGCAAGTAATGAGAGAAACAAAGGGGAATGATCCAGGTGAATTAGGTAGAACAACCACCAGCTGCCTTCCACTGTGGTTATGGTTTGCCTCATTTCAGAGATCTAAAAGTTTAATGCCTCCATTTGCCCTTGGCTTCTTGGTCAGAAGTTTTAGGTAGCAGATAGGACAAACGCTTTTGAATTCTTCTTTCTACTCCTGCCATTTCTTCCTTTCTCTCAAATACTGAGTTCTTCAGTTGTACTTGGTGGACATAAGTCTCAACCCAAGTAATTTCCAGTACTGTTTTTCTGTAAGGCAAGGCATTGCTGGGGAGTTACTCAAGGGACTCTCTCCCATACCTCTGCATTATGGGGAGGTCTTTTTTTGAAAGAGAAGTGGGAGAAAGAGATGGAAGAGGGTGCATTTGTGTGGATACAGGAATAATTTAACAAGTGGATTCTCAAAATATTTCTCCTTCAGCCTTCAACAAACCCAAAGAAAAGGGGCGAGAGAGCTTTTCTATTAACTTGTGAAAATGACTCAATGTAACTGACCAAAATGAAAGGGCAGCAACATTTGGCAAACTTACAACAAACATCATTCCCTAAAAGTGTTTCGATTTAGTAGTTGATAGAACTACTGCTAGCATATGTGGGAAATGGAGGTTTTTAAGGAATAGTGGGGATTTTACTTCTATCGGTTTTGCGTCTTTTTTTTTTTTTCCTTTTAATTAAATAATCTCCTGTGTATAAAAACAAAAACTCTTTAGAAGTACATTTATAAGCTCTGTGGATAAATCTTATCTGGTGGGGCTGGTTCGGCTTCCTTGACAGAACAAAAGGAAATACGTTCAATTAATGGTAGGATTTTTAACATGGCTTTTGTCCAAAACTACTTGAGTTTCCCTTCTGCACATCATTAAATGCAGAAATTAAACTGCATTCAGTACATAACAACATACCTCCAATTTAGTTTATTTCACTAGTGTGTACTGTGATGGTTGTCTTTTTGCGTACAAAAGCTTTTGTCAACCCATGATCATCTGCAGAACTTTGCATCTTTTTTTAAGTAACACAGATTCTCATTTGTGGCCATACTTAGATCAGCTTTTTAAGAACACATTTGTGTGCTGCTAAGGGGTGTGCATGAACTATAAATGATTCTGGCGAAGGCCTAAGTTGTTTAATGTATTTGGAAATTCCATTCCTGATAAACCAGCTCATTCTACAACATATATCATTAGAGTGAATGAAGGAATGAGTAGGTGTTGCCACAAAAATTTGGATTGCGAATGTGTTTAAAAAGAAAAAAAAAAAAAGCTTTCCTATAAGGTATCATATTAACAGTTCTTGCACAAGTTATAATTTTATGTACTGAAATTCCTTCTTAATCTCAAGAGAAGTCAAACCAAATGGTTTCATTTATTTTTTCAGGAACTGCAGTTTGAGCGACTGACTCGAGAACTTGAGGCTGAGCGTCAAATTGTAGCTAGCCAGCTGGAGAGATGTAAGCTTGGATCAGAAACTGGAAGCATGAGCAGCATTAGGTAATGTACGAATTGTTAATTTCTTTGTACTGTAATGCAGTTTGTTGCTGTTACGAATTACCACTGAGAACAAGATTGATGATCCTCTTGTAAAAAAATTACATGCTAGGGAGCGTGAGATTTTAGTAGAGCTTTTAAAAAGCAGATCAAAATACAAATTTTCAAAAAGAGGCTTAATTTCATGCAGTTTGGTATCTGATTTGTCCAGTGACAAAACAGTAGTCACATTTGGAATTCAGTGATTTGCTGTAGTCTGAATGGATTAATAGCAAAAATCCTGTTTCTGCTACCAATACAGCTGTAATTTTCAGCCAGAGCTTTTTAGCTTCATATTTGCAGAGATGTATTGATAAGTTTTGTGAACCTGTTTTATCATAATTTCATCATTCAAGGTATTAAAAGCTTTAGAGATTACTTAAAGCTGCTGACCTGACACCAAAATGTAATGATAAGATATGACTCACTCTCTGTTTTTTAAACATTGGCTTTCTTCAATATAAGAAATTGTTCTGGTATGTTGTTTGGATGACGGCAAGATTGTTCAAGAAACTAAGAAAATGAAGCTGATCTTTTGGTCAGTTTGGTGTGAGTAAAGATTTTGTAGTTTTGAGCTCCTTGATACTAGTTTATTTGTTTTCTCAGGTGAACCTAATAAACGACAGGTGATAGGACTTGAGTTGAAAGGATAAAAAAAAAGTTGCATAGGTATATCTTTTGTTTTTATCGGTGGAAGTATTACGTGTGATATATTTTGAATACTTAAGTATGGTATTCCAAGCTTAGTGCCAAGTTTTGTGTCATCCTAGTAGAAAAGCTACAAAAAATACCTATCACTACCAGAAGAAACTCTTCCTCAGTTTAAGCAATTCAGGCTACACTTCAATCAAATAAGTGATTGTTTTCCATGACAAGTGGGAAATAATTATTCAGTATAATGCCAAAGATGCAACAAAAATATTGAATGTAACGGTTCAATTAAAATGGCAGAAGTCAGAAGACTTTTTTTCACTAATTCAACAGAAACTGTAAATGAAGTTGACTTAAATATAAACATTCTTAATAAATCAAGTGAGAACTAACTCCCGAAGATAGAATCTTACTTTGGTCTATATAATCTTCCCCACCAACCAGATTTATATTAACATTAGAGAAACTGTACTACTTAGAATTATTTAAGCACAGAGTAGGTAATATTTGGCAATACAGTACAGTACTATATTTGCACCTTAAGTGCACTCCCCCAGCATTTTAAATTTTAAGTATGGTATGACTGCATTTCAAAAAAGCTATCATCTGAACTGTGTTTGAATAATACTGAGCTATGTTTGAATAATACTATTATTTTAGGATTATTCCAGCCAATGACATGGAGGTTGGGAAATTTCTCAGTTGGAAGGAAATGTTTTCTTGGTGAACTTCTTTTCCTGTTGCTAAAGTTATATTATACTTTTGAGTCATCAGTGGTATCAAGGTCACTTAGCTGTATCTTAAGAGACTACAGTTCTTTGAGAAGTTTAAAATTTTGACTACTTATCTCTCTGTGGAATAAACTAGTACCTAGAATAACTGAGGAGACTTCATGCAACTTTTTGACATCTGTAGTTTGCCCTAGAAATATTTTATATGTAAGAGTTTAAAATCTATAGTGTTTCAACTAAAAACTGTTTTAGTATTTCTTAGAAATACTTGAAATACTGTTGTCCAGAAAATAACATTGAAAGCTTATAATTAGATAGTTGTTCTTAGACTTGGCAAGTGATTTAAAGAAGAAATCAGTAACATCTAATATTGTTTGTGTTGTGTTGTTGTTTCTCCCATGCATGTTAAGTGAACTTCAATTTTCTATTAGTTACAAAAATTCTAAATCGTTATGGGAGTGAGTAGAACTAGCACAAATATTAAGTGAAGTTCACTACCAGTCTGACTGCTGTGATGAGTTTCCAGTGCTCAATCAGATTTGGGAATGTTCTTTTGACATGGTATAGTGAGACAAAGACCTGGAAGATAAAGAATTATATAGTGGAATAATAACGTGTTAAGAAAAAAAGTGTCTAACTTCTTATACTACTTTGGAGTCTGTGGGGGCAGAAGAGGCTTGCTTAAAAATAACTTTTTTCATAGATGTGACCCCCTGTGAAGCTAAGCTTTTTAGACTTACCTCCTTTAAAACAAGGTGATGAATAATTTCATGGCAAATAGTAAATGCTTTAAAAAAATCAGTTTCTTAGTGATACAGGGTAATTTGAAGATTTTGCCCTCTTTATTTTATTCAGCTACTGAATAATTAATTGTTTTAATCATGGTTTTCTGGTGGAACACAAATTAAAATCAGAACTCTTAGGTGTTATTACTAAGCTTTTATTGGTAACGAGTTTTTTAAAACAATCTTTAAATCAATTGCATTTATTTTAAATACTGTCATTATTCAAAGTGAAATGCTACCTGTAAGTCTCCAGTGGAAGTGAATATACATCCTTCAGTGATGTCACCGTTGTCTGATGACACCTAAGTTTATTATTCAAATGCTTTTCCTTATCAAGGAATAATCAAACTGGACTAATTGTAATCAGCATATTTTAATATTGGGAAGTTAGATTATTTTTTTTTTTGCCACTTGAAAATAATTCTAAAAGGAATTTTTCTTGTTGACGTTTGTTACCTATGTCTGTTAGTACCCAAGTATCTAAAACTAGTACAATGGAGCAGCTATCCATATTTGCAATTTTAGTCAGGCTGAAACAGCTTACAGTGATGTTTTCTGCCATACCTTGGTCTAACATCTTAAAACAACTGCAAATATACGTAACTAGTGCTTACAGTGCCTTTCATTTTGGAGATACCGGGAAAATTGTTCTCGGCTTTACCTCCTTGGGACTGTAGTTTCATGGAGTCTTCCTACATGTCTTAAGATTGTGCCCTTGAAACCAAGTTTTTAGGAACATGCTAAAAGGCTGTTATTTCTGGCTTTAATTTTGCTTTCTGTACTCCTCCTGCATATTTGATGCATGGCCCAGACGCTGTGTATCCAGCTGTACTGTGAAGCTCCACGTGGCTCGACTTTCAGTCCTTAAGGACTTGCTATATAACTTTTTCTTGTCACAGAAATTGGTATCCGGAAAGTAGCGTGAGGTGAATTTGCATAGCACAATGCAACTCAGCACAGAATTATGCAGCCTGGATCCATGACAGGAATTGCTGTATTTTACACTAGTATAGGTCCATAGCTAGCCTGGTGAGAGGCAGGTCTAACTAGCCAGGAAGGAATCTGGGATTCATAGTTTCTGAGATACAAAATGATATCTCTCTACGTTTGCCTGTAGATGTGCCAGTTTGCTCAGAAGAGACTGGATTAGCCAGAGCTGACTGCTCTATCCAAAGCCCTGATTGCAACAAGTCTTGCTCAATTGAAGGGACACAAATGCTCAGTTTGTCCATGGAACTCTTTGCTGACCTCGAAGGAATTGATTTTGGGCTTGCGAGGAAACACCACAGCTTTAATAGCGTTCAGCGTTTCTGTGCCGGCCTATCTCAGAGCTAGGTTCCATCAGAATACCCAAAGTAAATTTTCCTTGTCGTATTTTTGATCGGTAGTCATTTTTTAGAGGGTTAGGGGACTATGCTCGCTAGGAATTGTACCAAAAGGACTTGTCGAGTGTCTTCTCTTCAGAAACAAGTTCTTGGCTGTGAATAAAAGGGGGAATCAGTGGCTTCTGATAAAGCTGAATGAAATGCTCAGACCATGAAGCAGGACAAAACTTAGGGAACTGTTCCATGCCACAGTGTTTCCACATTGGCAAGCTCTGAGCAGTTCATTACTCAGCCTGCTGAGTATTAAAATTTCATCGCACATTGTATGAAGAGCCTAGTCGTGTTCTGTACTGCTCCATCCCTCTGGCCGAGCTGCTTATTGCTTCTGCGCCAGATCCATCAGTCTGTCACTCCTGTCTGTACGGAGGACAATTAGTTGCCTGCATATCTTTGAGGTGTTCAGTCTCTGGTAATTTTAAGCACATATTAACGTATTTCGAATTTATGAGTTTCCCGTGACCCCGTCATGTAGTTCCTCAAAACAGAAGCTGATGAAAGAGAGGGTGGGGTTTTTTTTTTCCCCTTCCAGAGATGAAAACAAAATCTCCAAGACACTTTGAAGACTCAGCTACATGTTTTCACGTTTTCTTTTGAAAAAATTCAGGGAAAATAGTGCCACAGAATGAAAAGACTGAACAAGCAAGAACACAGATTGCATGCATAGACATGTGACATATATGGAAGCTGTGTCTTCGCACAAACAACCAACCTTTAGACTTCATTGAAGAACTGTACTTACTTGTTAGTAAATCCTTAAAACTTTAAAATAAATTTCTGTTTCACATTTTTTATCACTGTTTTATGTGAGCAACTTCGGTTTATTTTTTTTTAAGTTATTTTTTACTGATTGAACTCAGGAATGTAGCTCAACCATAGCCTACTCTTCTTCTTTGAACCTATAGTTTGCAAATTGGTCAGGCAGTAGAATTTTTCTCAACTGAATTTCAGCCTCCCACTGAAATTAGTAAAAGTGATTTGCCGTTTGCAAATTTTCCTGAAAAGAGTGATATTTGTGCATGAGTGTCCTAAGCAACATATTAAAGTTTCTGTATTTTACAGGTAGCAAAAATATAATCTAATTTACTGGATTGCATGGAAAGCTTACGTGCTTTCTGTATTCTTTCTTCAGTGTAGTTATCTCTTGGAGACGCATATGTTATTCATACTTTATGACTGGGGAAACTGATATTTTCCTTAGGAGGATACAATTTTTGCAAATTCCCTGAAAAAACATCCAGTGAGTCTAACTGATAAACCTGTAAGGTCCTTCGTTTCAAGAACATTCAAGAGAGAGCTGAAATGTGCTCTGACATAGGGAGACAATTTCCACTGTGTTGGTCAAATAAATAAAACTGCAGTTATAAAGTTTTCCTGTACAGCTGTGGGTGTTAGATCTAATTTAGGCTACTTATTATAGAAGTATATGTCTTTGTAAATATTTAATATTAGGGGTTGATAAATCCAGTAGTCCAGTAGAAGCAAAGCTGCCACAGGCTAGATCTGCACAGGCTGGAGAAATGGGATGAGTGGAACTTTGTGAATTTGAAATTTATAAATGAAAGCAAATGCATATTCCTGCAGCTAGGATGTGCAACACACGTGACAACACAGCCGGGGGCTGTCTAGATAGAACAGCTTTACAGAAAAAGACCGGCAGGACCTCTTCAACAACAAACTGCACGTGATTCAGCAGCGTGTCCTTGCAGCAAAGGAGGCCAGCTACACCCTGGGCTGCGGTAGCGGAAGTGTAGTCAGCAGATTGATTCAGTCAGCAAGTGAATCCTCCCTTATATTTGGAACTCGTGAGGCTACATCTCAAGTACCGTAACCAGTTTGGGGCTCCCCAGCACGAGAAAGACATGAGCATGCTGGAGCAAGTCCGGTGCAGGGCTGCCAAGAAGGCTGGAGGCTAGAGCACATGGCATACGAGATGAGGCTGAGGGAACAAGGGGTTTTAGCCTTCAGAAGAGAAGGATCAGGAGGGGTCTTTCTTCTGTCTACAGTAGGTAATGGGAGGATGTAGAAAAGACAGGGTGAGACTCTTCTCAGAGGTGCATTGTGGTAGAATGAGAGGTGACAGGCACAAATTGGAACGTGGAAAATTCTGATCAAGTTTCCATCCTTGGAGATACTAAAAACATGACTGTTACAAGGCCCTGAACAACCCGATCTAGTTGGACCTGCTTTGAGCTGGGGTTAGACTAGGTGATGTCCAGGGTCTCTTTCCACCTAAGTTTTTGCTGTGCTTTTTATTATCATTTCCACATAAATACTAGGAAAATAGTTGTATTAGAATTCTGTGTATTTTTTGGCATCAAATTCTTCAGGTATTTCAGGCAAAACACTCTCTAATCTAAACTAATGAATACGTGGTTTGCTTTTGCCTGTGAATGTAGGTATTAAAAAAACGAAGTTGAAAAATGTATTATTAGTGTGGACTCCGAGCCAAAAGACATGTTTCTATTATGTTATGAGAGCAGAACAGTTGTTTGTGTGCAAAGAGTTTGGTCAACAGTCACATTTAGGAAATAATGCAACTTTCAACTAAAATTTATACACCATCATTATTGGAAAACTGTTTTGCCTGCATTGTGGTTCTTCATCAACTCAGCATGTTATCAGTTAAACGTCTTAAACTTTTTAACATTGCTTTGGTTACAGTGATGTCTCCAAGGGGTACTGGGAAGCCTCTAAATTTCTAACAAAAATTAAAAAAACCTTCTATTCAAATATAAATCAGAAAGTTAATTTTTAAAAAGAAAAAAAAAATGCACAGCTGTTATTTCAGAGCAGAAATAAAAAGGATCAATATTTTATCATTACTTATGAAAATGTAGTAGTATAATTTTTGCACTTGCTTTTTTAAACATAAATCAACAGCATGATATTAATAGTTACTACATTCAAGAAATGTAGTCAGATTTTTAAAAGTGATGTTCTTTAAGATGATTGGCATTTCACCAGTGGACAGAAAAGATTTTGGCTAAACTTTTGACAGCAAATGCTGTAGGTCAGAACTTCATCTCGTTCTGGAACGTATGTTTGCTCAGTAGTTCAGAAACTGAATAAGCTTAAAGTTTTGTCACACGCTGTTGCTCATCTTCATTGTGGATTGTGTGAAGCTTAACAAGTCATGCTTGGATGAACTTTTGTCAACTGAATTAATCAAAAAGTTTATCTGAAAAAAAAATGGAAATAAAAGTAGGCAGGTTTTTTAAAATGTGAGTTTCTGAAAACACTCCTCACAACTTCTACAAGTTTCTACGAATTCTACCAAGTTGTGGTAAGACAGCATTTTGTGGGTTTTTTTGTTATTTTTTTCACTTTATGTCACAATGATTTTATGTTGCTATAAGTGACCAGGGCAGGTGGAACCCTTTATAAAGATGCAGAGGTTGCTCCACTCTTGAAGAGCAACTGAACTTAGTCAAGAAGGGAAGATGTCAGAAAATTCAGGGTACAGAAGGAATTGCAATCACAAGCAGGAACCTCCAGTTTGTGTACAGACCATCAAGGTATATGAGTTCATATACAGTCTGCAGTGAACGTTAGGGAGCAGCCAGCCAAACTGCAGAGTAATGGAATGAAATTGCTAAGGGCGAAGTGCGACTGTCTAGACTTGAGTCAACTCAAAACATTCTTCAGTTGGCTGAGACCAAGTGACAAAGCAAGGACCCAGCTGTGAAGACACATGGGCTAAAGAGTGGGGTGTATAAACCTTTAGTTGTCTGGAGGAGAGGGTGTGGGGGGTTTTTCTGAGATTTTTTTTTTTAAATAAATGTTAAGTTTCTATTTTCTACTCTAATAAAAGTTGTGTGGGGAAAATGGGAATTCAGTAGAAGCCTTTCATTTGTCTTTATGGAAGGTCTATGTACATCTATCCCAACATTCTGACTAGTTTGGGATCCTATAGCAATTCAGAAATCTTTAACATTTTAAGGGCAGAGTATCTTCACAGGTGATTTCCGTCTTCAGTTTTGTGAATATATGACAAAAAAGAAAAATTCTTTTCCTTAATATTTTACTTGCTCTTTTGCAGTGAAGAACATCTTAAAATGGTTTCCCTTAGTGAAAAGGAGGTTAACAAGTCGTCCCCCCCCAACTCCATAATAAACATGCTATCTTCCAGTCATCAAATTTTACTGTAGATCTTAGTGTTTAACAGGAACAGCTGAGAGCAGAAGAAATGTAAATACAGCATATATAATTTCCCTCTTTCTCAGAAGTGTTATGCAGAATCCATGAAAAGCAGTGTTAGTAAATGTGAAGAATAATTCACTTTGCAGAAGTAGATAAGCTGAGTCAAATGAGAAATCAAAGAAAGGGGACCTTTTTTTTATTTATTTTATTTTTGTTCATTCATACCTCATCAGCTCATAGCTGTGTCTGCATTAGCAGGAATGCAGCACAATTCTTGTAGCTCAGCAGACGGAAGCACGTGATTCTGAGAACACAGCATCCGTATCATAAGAGTTTTGAGAGGATTTATAACAGACTTCAGTTTCGCCCTATGGATTGGCCTGCCGTTAGTTGTTGAAGTAAAGCTGGGGTCCGTGAGAGCCTTTTCCAGGTTAGTTTCTGCAAACTATTCAGTTGGTGTGCGATGAGACTACTTCATGATGCAAACTGAAGCTTGGTGAGGTTTGCTTCAAAGATGCACTGTTACTTTGAAGGACAGTGCTAATGTCATTGGAACTGATACTAAACATCATTGTCCCTTAGAATGCCTCAGTCTGTGGGGAACAGAAGGAAAATGTTGTGCTGGACCCGTTGATATTAATTTGTGTCACTTGATTCAAGTCTTTACTGCGTCTTATTTGACGGCAGTTCCATTTAAAAAGCCCTGAACAGGTACAAAATTGATGTTGGGTCTTGAGTAGGAAAACTAAGATGAAAAGTGGGCCATGCATACAGTGTTGTTTTGGGGCAACTCAAATCTATCTACGTTGATGGGGAATTTTTGTCAAGACCAAACATGGTACTATCTGATATATTTTCAGATCTTGTATAAAGCTTTTCATGCATTACTGGGCTTGTGGTAAAATGGAGTATCCTGGTAAAAACATCCTGTAGGTTTCAAGGTAGTAGAGAGAAAAACCCCACTGTTCTTTACAAGGAAGTCAGCTCTCTTCTTGCGTAGTCGTGTATCTTTGGTTATAATGCTACTAAGCCAGCATGAGAATGAAATGAGCTGAAAGGAAACGTTGGATTAGATCAAAATGGTGGGAAAATGTATAAGTGTTTGTTATACCACAATGTTTTCATTGAAGTCTTTGCATTATTTGAGTTCTTTGCTATCAGTAAAAGGCATAAATTAAAAAAAAATGCCTTAAAAAACCACCCCAAACAACAACAACAACAAACCGGGGGGATTTTCTTAGAAAAAGCTGAAGAGATGGTATTTTTGTTACATTCAAAATCCTTAAGGACTTCATTTGGATAACCTTGGAAGAAACTGAAGCAACCTTTGTCCAACCACAACTAAGAATGAACAATGTGGTTTGAATACTTGGCTGCTTTATTTACTGTGTCAGTTTTCAGTTTATAGCTTAGCTAAGTCGTTCAGAGATTCTCCTCCCCCACACCATTCATCTTCTCCAAAAATCTACTTACCTATCAATAGTTGGTGACTTCCTAGGTGTTGGATTGCTAGCTGATGGATGATGATCACTGTGCTAACGTGTGTCTGGTAAGTAATAGCTGGAACCCAGCACTTCTGAAATCAGAGTACTAATTTACGTGCCTAAGCACAGTATTTAGGCACTTCTGAAATCTTTGCTTAGAAATAAGAGTTTTGTGAAACACACAAGTTGTCAGGAAGTTGAATGGCCAGATTCTGCTTGTTGTGACAACTGTTGCACTGTATCAAGCCTAATTTCCTACACCAGTTTGACATCAATAGTTGATGTTGCTGGCTTCATGTGTACTACCAAATGTAAGAGTGTTCAGGTTGGAAAATGTGTTTTACAAGTAAGAGAAAGTGATCGGGGAAATGCTGCCGTTAGTATTTTCAGTACTCCTGTTTCACCTTGTACTTCCTACCTCTTGACCTTTTGGCTATGAGATATAAAGACCTGAAAGGTGATGGACTCTGTATCCTGTTAGACTTGTTCAATAAATTAGTTTAAGATCGCTACCAAAAAAGGAAGATTTGAAGAAAATGTTCATTATAGGAAATAAGTTGTGTTTGGAACGGTTGGTACAATTCACATTAATAATGTGATTAGTTAATTATGTTGTACAGATAGACAGTTTATTGGATTAAAACATCAGACTTGTGATCTGGTCATTCAGAGCAACCTGATATAAGATTAAGTTTGAGCCTGTCGGTACGCACAGTTTGAAAGTCCAGTATTTAGGGAATCAGTTAAAAAAAACACTGAGAGAAGCTGTTGGTACAAAAGCAAGAAAATGAAGTAAAATGTTGCATAACTTTTTTGTATTTCCATTAATATAACATTTGTGGGGGCTTTGTGCTGGCTCTCCATAATGAGGCACATCAAGAAAACAGATTAGTCCTGTTGATCCTCTACAGGGAACTAACTGGTTTCACAGTTTTGCAGCATATAAGCTTCTGTTGCTGAAAGGCAGATTTCCAGCAAATGTCCAAGCAATCAGATCTGGTGTGATTTTCTTTTTTACAATACATCCATATCCTTTACAATAGTATCATAGGTCGTATCATTCCATGATAGATACGTCTCTGAAGGCACCAACTCCAACAAGACTTCTACAACACCCCCTCCACAGATGCTCTCCCTCTTGTTCTGCTTTCCAAGTACCCTCCTGAGATATCACCTCCATGACAGCCGTAACACAGTAATGTTCAGCATTGCCAAACTCATAACACTGGCATGTTTATGAAAATAAGGTATCAGATTTTATTTTAATCTCATCAAAGTTACTGCAGAGAAGCTGTGGCAATAAGGATATAGATATTTTTTTCTCTAGTGCCCTAAGAAAGGGTCTTACAGGCTGAAAGCCTTGTCTGGGGCTGCCAGTTGTTACTTAGATTCTCTCGTATTTAGCTCACGTCTTTCATTATTCTGTTTCACTAATACCAGGAAAAATTAAAAACAAACCCACAGAAAACCAGAATTACGACAACAGAAAAACTAGCAAATACTTTAAATACTAACATCTACTGATACATAAGCCAATGAAGACTGTCCTCCATAGTGTATTCTCTACCTTTGTGCACTTCTGGCACAATAGTAAGATATCTGACAACTCTTTCCAATTATTGCATTCCTAATTTAAATGTGTTCTTGCAAGCCTGACATTTGAATATTGCACTAATTTGAAATAAACATGAAAATACCGATCTTAGGAAATGTATCATCGTTAATGGAAAACTTGGTTATGTCTTACGGAGTGAGGTTCTGTGTTCAGACTATTTTTGACAAGCCATTTGTTGAAAAATTAGAGCAATACAGTTTACCATTAAGGACAGATAAGCACTGTAATAGATTGCCTAAGGAGATGGTAAAAAATATCGTTTGAAGCTTAAGGACATGTAGAATATCTATCAGGAATGGAACACAAGTGACAAGACTATTTCTCCGCAGCCCTTCTAGCTCTCCTTTTTATGATACCTTGCTGGGCTCTGCTTTAATAATTTGACAACATTCTTTTTGTCCCCATCCTTCCTTATCAGATGTTGAAATGGTTTTGGATAGGTTTGGAGGAAGACAAGACTGGGGATAATGCTGAGGGAAAGTGCTTTGCTATTACAAAGTTCTTGAATTCAGAGTGTTTGCAGGAAAGTTTGATAAAACTTGTCCAGAAAAGTTCATTTTTAGTGCTTACTGCTTGTGGGTCAGAGGTACTAGGTACTGTTTTTCTGATATCTTAGAAGTAGCTAGTTTACAGCTGGGAGTAAATCCTGTAACGTGGTGGCAGTATTTAATGGCCGTGAGCAATTGACATCAAACACTGAAACAGAAGTAAGGTATCCAAGGTGCTTCAAGGTGTCAGGTCTGAGGAATCACGAACAGAAACTGTAGTAGCGTCTGTCATTAAATGTTGGCTGCTGCTTTGTATTAAACCAAGATTTCAGTTGTTCCTTATTTGCTAAGCTACACCTTCCAGGTTGAGTATTTCCTTCTCAAGATGCACATACTGAGGTTTTGAAGGGGATTTTAACTAATCATCATCATTGTTGTTGTTATGGATTTGCACCAAAAGGCCTGGCTATTTACAGAGGAGCTAAACATACTTTTGCACAGAGTTACAGAGATAAATCCCTATTTTTCTACAATGCTTGTTGCTGCCTACCTAATTTGGTGTACGATGGGGCAGAATGTTGGAGCTGGGAGGGCAGTCTCTTCAGTATTATCCCATTCTTCCTTCCGTGTTGCCAGGGTGAGGAGGGGTCCTTCCAAGTCCAATGGCAAGAGGTCAAAAAGCAGGCATCCCAGTTACATGTGTGTATGGGAGGGAGAGTTGGGGAGGAGGGACTTCTTTTCAAAACGTGGGTGAGGCTTCTGGAAGAACCCAGATTCAGTCTATAAAGATTTGCATTTAAAGGTCACACACAAGAATCAGAGGGCCTGAGAAATGAAGAGTGCGATGGAGCAGGATGAAGAAAATGAAACAGGGGCAGAGTCTAGAGAAGAGCAGGACACGAGGATAAGGCTGAGGAGTCAGAGAACCATATTATGCTCTGCTTACAGTTGGAGGACCACAGATGAAAGTTGAAAATATGCATTTATCCTGGCTACTCGGTCTGAGAAATCTAGGACTAATTGCTGAAAACAGGGATCTTGCTGGCTTCGTTTGTGAGTATTCATCACATCTCTGTGTTGGTTCCTGGTCTGGTTATTAGGATCCCTGCATATCTGAAAGGGTACACAGAGAAACGAGTAGCAGAGAATACCTGACAAGGATTCGAATGAATCTTTACAACAACAGAATTAGGCAGCAGAAGTTGATACAATTCCACTGGATTGCCTTCAGCTATTATAAGCAGATAGCTATTTCTTTTCCTGATGCACATTTTGCAAGTTATGAAACTCCATTGGTCCTGTAGACAACAGCATCCCTCCACACAAACATGATTTATCCCTAGAGCAGTTTAGAAATGAAACGGTCATGAAACAGAAGTTGTATAACAATGCATTTGTATGAAGAGTAAGTCAAAATGCAGCTGAAGGCTTCCCAGAACTCCAGGCAACCTCCCCCCACCTTTTTTTTTGTTCTACAGATGAAGACAACAGCTTTGCTGTTCTTGAGGAAACAAATTCAGTTTTGTATTGAGTTGCAAAGAAATACTGTAATCAGGCATAGTATTTTCTCTCCCTTCACAACCCATACGTTCTTCTTCTCACTGTCTGAGCTTGTGTAGGTGACCTTGACTTCTGCCTTGAGCATCCTCTCTTTTGATACCTTCTTCTTCATTGCCTAAATTTATATTCCACCTAACTCACCAAACACTGCCAAAATAAAGTCCTTAACTCCTGCTCTTGGCACTTCCTTGCTCTGGCAAGTCCTGATAACTTGCTGCCAAGTGCGGATATGGGAATAGTTGCTAATGTTACAGACTTGTCATCAGTCATAGCTTTCAAAAATGCACTCATCTCAACAATAGTAATTTCTGCTGTCACATCGAAAGTGGATTCTGTGTCTTGCTGCGATTTGTCTTGTTACAAAACCATTTTGTTGAATTTAGCTATAGTGTTTGATACAGGAAATTTAAGACTTGGCAATTCACTTTGAAAAGATTTGGGTTTGTTGGGTTTTTTTTTCTATGTTTTTTCCCTTACTTTAGAAATTAACAGTGCTATTACTCTTAATTATTAGGTAATCTCTCCTTGTCCATATGTGATAATTTGCACAGGAACTGGTCCTGATTTTCCTTTGTATTGTCTGTATACTTCTGAGGGACTGACATAAACATCTTAATGGTGTGGCTATGACTGACATCGTTCTGTAGCGGAAACTGAGCTGTACATTCCCTGATACTCGAGTATATCGAATATCAGAAGTGCACAGGAAGTATTACTAATATGTTTAGTTGAATTCCAGGAACGGCGTGAACGAAGACAGTTCTGTTTCCACAGGCATCTCACAAATGGATAGCAATGTACTTTGAATGGCTAATGTTACACGCTCTCTAGGCACGTTGCCATTTCAGCAGTTAAGGAAGATTTTATATATTTTAATATGTTAAACTTAAAGGGGCTTTTAAATCCCTTGTGCTTTCAGCTCATAGTAGATGTAGTCTCAGTTACTGCTAATTGTGAATAAATACTCTGCCTCCTTCTGGCTTTACTTTACCCCTTTTATTTTCACCTTGTTCCTCCACACTGCTCATTCGCACAAAGATTTTAAAAAAAAGACTCTTGCACACCAGCTCTCTACTTCTTCACTCTCTATAAAGCAGTATCCCCCAATTCCTCAGGTATAGAGAAGGAAGATATAGTACACTTTTTACATTTATATCTATCTATCTGCTCTGTTATCTTGAAACAACTAGATCAAGACTAGATAGTTGTGGGGTTTTTTTTTCATTTAAATCTTCCTTCTGCATTTTATTTTGAAAGTCTTCACCATAAATGTTAACATACAGATGGCTGTGAATATGGCTGTAACAGGATTACTATCAAACTGAGTATAGTGTGAAGCTTACCTTATTTCAAATGTCCTGTGAAAGTTACCTTAAAGGTTCCCAATATAGCTGCTGATTTTTTTGACTGTATTCATGAATGGCTAACAGGAGCCAGTGACTACCATGAAAGGAATGTCTTTAGCTTAGATAAAAAATACTTTCTTAAAAGCTTAGCTGAAAAAAGAAAACAATTATAGGCCCTCAATATTTGGTAGAAATGTTCTAGCTTCAGTGGGGGCTTCAGCTAGCTTCACAGCAATAGCGTTCCTCCCCCCTCAAAATCAGACATCGGTTTCGAGAGGACTAACTTGGTAGCAGGTTCTGTGGATTCTGGCCAGTGTTTCTGCACCAGCCTCCCTGCTGGGTTACAGCAGTGCTCTCCAAACTAAAACATTTTTGAGCACTCACCCACCATATATGGATATTTATTTACTTATAGATTATGTACGTGTACTACTGTACTAATTTACTATGAACCTTATAAAACATAAACGAACCCAGAAATTTAAAAAGGATGAGTTAAAAATGAAATTAACAGTATTTTTTATTTTCTTTTATGTATTAATGGTACAGAAGTATTTTCTTCCTGCACTCCAGTGACTTGTCGTGCGCAATGCCTGGTGTGTGCGCTCCCCGCTATGGAGACAACTAGGGTGGAAGAGTACTAATCTCACAGCGGTAATAACTGTTCTGCTGAGGTGTCTGATTGAAATCTGGTAGAAGCAACCAACCCTGCTTTAGGTAATGCCCTGGAAGAAAGGAGTCAAAGACAGCAGCGTTGGCAAGATGTCTTTGTTGGCTGAAAGCAAGGAAGCTGTCGGGTCATGAAGGCTAACGCTGGCAGATGAGAGTTTCCCCCTCATCTAGGCCATCTCTGAAGGCTGCAGTCTTCCTTTCACAATATTGGGCACCGTATAGAGAATGCAGCAGGAACAGGCACACCGAAGTTTTAGGTTTCTTCTTTTCCCCCTTCTGTCACTGCCTTCTTTCCCCAATCTCCCTCCGTGAAAGAGAGACATCGTTAAACTATTGGCTCAGGTTTACTGAGTAATACACGCACGGCTGTCTTCATAATAAACTAGTGTTGCACCTGGGGTTTAACTCCTCATGTTTATGTGACCTTGCCCTATAAAGCCAAGTAGTTGTCTGTGCTGGAATACCTTCCCTTCCGTAAACTGTGGCATATATAGTTGGGATGGTGTAAAGCAGTTAATAATTCATTTTTAATTTTATATTACTCATTATGAGATTTGTTTATTCTAAAAACCAGTTTGTAAGTCGTATTTTAGTCTAAACACATTTAAACCACTTCAACCTAATACAATAACAGGGTTTCAACAGCATTGGTCTGGAAGCATTGGTCTGGAAGCATTGGTCTATATTGAGTCACTTTTAGTCAAAACACTAGACTACTAGATATAGAACATTACAAGAATTTTCTTTATTAACTTATAGCACTGATCCAATTATAATCAGTGCTTTGTAGTTCAGCTATCCAATTTTCCCCTTCTAGTTGATTAACAGAAAATTCTGGCAGGTCTTTGGAAATTCATGGCCAAATAATTTGTCAATTAAATGTAGTGTATGTAAATTGATAAATGTAGCTGTTAGGAGGAAATAATCATTGCAAGTTGCTGATGAGAACAGAAGACCCTATTAATAGTTCAAAGTAATCATCACTTCCACTTTCTATCCTAGTCTGGTAAGTATGTGCCATCACAATATATTGCATTTTCCTTCTTAGGGATATGTAAATGTCAGGGCATAGGTGACTTCATATATGAAAAGCTTTTGCAAAAAGTTTTCTGTTTTTTTCTGTCCAGTCCCCATTAATCCTATCGAAGAAAGGAGCAAAGGAGATAGAGTTTTTCACACGTAGTGGTGTTTATAAATCTGCTCTTGAAAAGGGAGACATAGCTTATGCAGTAAGTTACAGAAGCCAATCTGAAACAGCTTCTGTAGCAGCATTTATATTTCCTAGTTGTTGTTTTTTCTGATCTCAAAAAAAATACTTGTGTTAGATGTCGAAAGAGCAGTCTTTTTATTTTTGGGTATTCTTCTCTCATCCATTTCCCTTCCTTCCCTCTCGACCTCAGTCCCCCCAGTGTTTTCAGTTAGTGCTGTAGTTAGGAAGGCAATAGCATTTACATTTGAAGTTAAAGACTTTTCAAGGCCTTCGCCTTCCTTGAGTCTTTATTTTTGGCTCTAATCAGAAGTTACAGAAATAGCAAAAGGTTGTGTGTTACCCTCTGTAGCACTATAAGAATAGGATTGTACTACAACTCAATTCTGAACTGCTTTTTGAATCCGTGTAAACATTGCTACAGCCAACTTTAGTACTGAAACCTTAATCTTACCACCTATGAGATGAAGAATTAACAACAAATCTTTTTCATGCCTTCTGCTTTAATTTTCACATAGGTTTCACTTAAATCACCTAGCTTTTGTCTTTACTGATCCATGTTGCAGAGAAAGGAAAAAAAATAAAGTAAAATCCATTAATGTCTCTACATGTATTTATTTTAGCAGGAATACATAAGTGTTTCAAGATTAATCTCTGTTTCTGCAGTGAAGTACTGATAACATGTTGCTTTATTCCTTTGCAATGGATTTAGATTACAGTTTATATTCAGCTTAAAAAAAAGACCCCAACAACAGAAAGGGATATTGATGGAGTTACAGTCAATGCCCTTGTTCACATTATTAAGAGAATCTGTGACATGAACCTCCTAACATCAACGATGTTTAAATAAGCATGATTTTTATTCCTTGATGAGTAAAAGTTAAAGAAAGCCCTGTTACCATGTATAATGTAACCCTTGTCAGGTTTTGATTATTTAAAGCATTTGCTGAAAATGTAGGCTATGGATGGCTTGTCTTTTGTTTAAAATACTGCGGCATATACACTGTGAAGAGATATAATTGTGGCTAGTCATTTAGAAAGTTATTATGGTTAATGTACAGCTTTCTGCATTAATGCTGACTTTAGTGAAAACAGTACTACATTTACCTAAATATTTTAAGAGTAGCCCATCGTTAATTAAGAGTGCAAGCAGCCTGGGGTGCAATTTTTTTGGATCTAATTTTTTTTTTTTTTAACTTTATCCTGTTATAATTTAAAGCTATATTAAGTGATGCTAAGCAGTAATAATGCTAAGTAGACTTAATCTAATCCAATGATTAATATAGGATTTTAAAGGTTTATTTTGCCTTTTTTTATTCAAACTGTACAGGAATAAGTTGTTTTGATGTTACTGTTTTGCTGTTCGGAGTTCAAGTGGCTTGGATTTAACTTGTGAAATATAGCAGTAGGTATCTTTCATCAAAGAAACAACAAGAAGCATGTCCTGTTTAGTGCGTGACGTAGGATGAATTACAGATTGGTAGCTGACTCACAACTGGTTACACTAAGAGAGATAGTAACTGAAAAGGCCTTGGGTCGAGCAGGACCTTGTTGCCCCAACGCTGCATGAGCCGGTCCAGTTGACATATTCTTGCACTACAAACGCCCACAGGCATCCAGGTGCTTTAGTTCTGAGCTGCCATTTTGTTCTTATTCAACACAGTTGATGGCGTAAACAAGGCAGAATTGTAATTAATCTGCTGTGCACTTTTTTGGGGGGGAGGGGTATAAAACAATATTTGATAGTCTTAATGCCATTTTCTGGCCTTCTTGCAATCTAATATTTTCTGCTGCTTCCGTATTTTTCTTAACATTTAAGTTCTGATTTAGCTTCTTGTCATATTTATAGCTGTTCCTTCTATCCCTCCTTTACTCTTTTATTGATACTAGAAAGGATTAGGTCTTTTGATGAGCAGCGATTTATTCCATCTGATTCAAAGGTTTTGCCACCCTGGAATGTCTGGCGTGGTAAATAATTTATTTTACCAGAGTGATGTCATATTGATGAGTTTCAAGACCCAGGGGCACTGAAGTCTTAAAAACTGTAATTCCTTACCAATTAACTCTCTCTGAAAAATAAGACGTGTCTAAAACGACAGAGATATTTTTTTTGCTCTGTTGAGCATCTCTGGTTCTCAGCTGATCTAGGAATAGGTACAGAACTTTCCAATCTGCTGTCTTCACTTAAATCAAAATCCCCTTCTAACTTTCTCTTTTGGCTTTTGGAGGTATCTCATTCTTTGCTTCTGCAGGAATAATCAATCACTTTGTGTCCGTAAGCTTTATCATCACTTCATGGCAATGAGAGATACGTACGTAGTCTCCTTTGTGTTCTGCTAACATACTCCATTCAATAATGGGTCAGAATCTGGGGCTGCAAACGTAATAAAGTCTGGAAAAGATGGTAATGCTTGTAGTCTGAGTGAATAAAGTACTTCCATGAAGGTCTCTCAGAAATATTACATGCTATATTTCTTGATAATAGCTATAAATAGAATATTATGTGCAAACACATGCACTTATTGCGGATGACACTATCCATTTCAGTGAAGCGTGCTTGCCTTCCTCCCTTAGACTCCTTTGAATTGCTCAGTCTGAAAGTATTGCACCAATGTGGCTAAAGTTTGCAAGCACTCTATTAAAAAAATTAAATCATTAAATCCGCTTAAACTGTTACTTAATTTTACTGCAGCCAAATCTCAAAGAGGAATACTGTGCAATGTGACTTGTAAGCAGGCTGGAGGACTTTTAATGGAAGATACAAATCCTGCAGCTAGTCTTTAATTCAGTGACCTCTCATTAGTTTCAAAGGTATAGCTTGGGTAAAGAACTTAGAAAATGACCTGTGATTTTGCCTGTTCAAATTGCTAGTGGAGCTATTGCATCATCCTTCAGGAAGAGAATTATGGAAGTAAAAATGAAGTTACTAAATGTGTGGTTAAAAGTACGTTCTGTAGATTTGCTTCTATATTGATTTTCAGAAGCTTGGCAATATCTACTTACTACGCCATGGTTAGAGGGTAATCTCAAAAAAACCTCCACCTTACAACATTGGTTTGACATTGGTCCTTCTTGTAAGATGGAATTGCAAGAGGCTTTGAAATGGCCAATGCAATCACAGCTAAATTGAAACGATCTGTATTAGATTACAAGTTCTGTTTTGTGGAACTTCAGCCCCTTGAAAATCTGTAGGAATAAGATTTTGAAGAGTTTCAAGGCAGACATTCAAGGTCATTTTCTACTGGACAATTTTTATATCAGAAAGGTAAAATCTTAATTGCTTTTCATAACACAATTTATACAGAGATAAATATTGAAGTTTTACTTCTCTGTTGAATTGTCATGCTTCTTTTTAAAAGAATGGGACCTAGATGCCGTGCCCCATAGAGACAAGTTGATTTCCTTCTTTCAGTTCTTTCGTTAGATGGTCCCACATGCAGGGGAAGGGAAAGAAAAAGCTTGATTTGCATGGAGGAAGGGAAGATTTCAGGGGCTGAATGAAGCATTCAGTTCTGCCAAGGCATCCGTTCTCATCTGTGGCATCAGTGCTCTGCCAAGATTGTCACACTGCGATACCTCCTTTATTTTTAATTTGGAGACTTTCTAAAACTAGGATCTTTTAGGTCTATGGGTTTGCAGTATGATAACATGAAGCCTGATGGGAAAGATACACCGTCGACTACTGCTCGGAAAAGCTTGGCCTATTGTTTTTGAGCAGAAAGCTTGCAGTGAAAGAAATGGGGAGGGAGGGAAGGAGCAATGAATGTTGAGTAAGGTTTCTTTACTTTTTTGACAGGACACTATGCAGAGTCAGCATGACTCTTCTTATCTCTTCCACTGTCATCTTGATGGCCTTTTGGTACTATTAGGTGACAAAACTGTTAAGAAAAAAGATTCAAATACACGAGGACAAACAGACTCTAATGGGAAACACAGCATATAAAATGGTATTGCTCACTTTTTGAACTCAGTTCAAAATGCCTTCAAATGCCAGTTTTGACTGCATTGGGTTTTTTAAATAATGCTGATGTTGAAAAAAAAGAAATATAGGGGAAATAAAGATTAAAATGAGCTCACTACATTATTAGAAGTTATGGCAACCCTAGAGATTTCAGAGTATTACTGTAAGAAGAGAAATGTCTTACTGGTCAAATCCAATTTGTTTCAATATTGCAGCATGTGAGTTTTTTCATATTTCATCTAAGTTCATAAGCTATAGAGTAATTATTAAAGGAAATACATTTTACATAAATAGCTCCATATTTCTGTTTCCCAGAATCCAAATAATGCTTTTGATTAATGAAAATAATATCAGATGTTTCTTTAAAAGGGCATTGTGAGTCCTTCAGTGATTTCCAGATTTTCTCTGAGATGTATTAACTAAAAAAAGCTGACAGCTCAAGTGTTCCAAATAATTCCTAACTATTAAAGATAGTGCACGATTACATTCAAAGTTACGATATTTTGGATACTATTAATTGCTCCACTTACTAAATACTGCGTTTAAGCTGTCTTCTTGATTAAAAAATACAATCTAAATTTCTCATTTATTTATAGGATTATAATAAAATATCTTCCATGTGGAACTCATTGTTTTTAATTACTAATATTTTGAGTGTAGGCTTTTAGA
The DNA here is from genome assembly GCF_964199755.1 of Larus michahellis. Lineage (NCBI taxonomy): Eukaryota > Metazoa > Chordata > Aves > Charadriiformes > Laridae > Larus > Larus michahellis. Next base: position 90,703,832 of record NC_133897.1, read on the forward strand.
GTACTCTGTTCTTGAAATCCTAGGTCATGTGGCAGTTTAGAGAGAAAATTGAGTTTCTACCCTGCAGAGTCTGAACACACAGAGACTAACTGCAGGCTGCATGCTGATACAATTCTCTGGTTTGGGGAATAGAGTGGTCAGCCGCTTACAGGTTTCTGTAGTCACTGGCTGAATTTACCCTGCAGGGTCATTGTGTCTCATTGCACCTGTCCAGCTGTTGCCTGGAGATGGAGTCCTGAGTGTCTGGTTGTAGCTTCATCACTGCCCATTTAGCCAAGTTTCTTTCAAGTGGAAGCCAAGGTGTGCGGGATCATAGTGCATGCTCATATCTCATCATAACCAATATTAGAATCATTGAATCATAGAATCTTCATGGTTGGAAAGGACCTTTGAGATCATCGAGTCCAACCATACACACACCAAAAAAACCCCTACAATCTCTGCCAGTAGAGCATGCCCTGAAGTGCCACATCTAGACGTTTCTTAAACACCTCTAGGGATGGTGACTCAACCACCTCCCTGGGCAGGCTGTTCCAGTGCCTGACCACTCTTTCAGGAAAGTAATTCTTCCTAATATCTAATCTAAACCTCCCCTGCCACAACTTCAGACCATCTCCTCTGGTCCTGTCATTATTCACCTGGGAGAAGAGGCCAACACCCACCTCTCTCCAACCTCCTTTCAGGTAGTTGTAGAGGGCAATGAGGTCTCCCCTCAGCCTCCTCTTCTCCAAGCTAAACATGCCCAGCTCCCTCAGCCTCTCCTCATATGACCTGGTCTCCAGACCCCTCACCAGCCTGGTAGCTCTCCTCTGGACATGCTCCAGCGCTTCAATGTCCCTCTTGTACAGAGGGGCCCAGAACTGAACACAGCACTCGAGGCGAGGCCTCACCAGGGCCGAGTACAGAGGCACGATCACTTCCCTACTCCTGCTGGCCACACTATTCCTGATACAAGCCAGAATGCTGTTGGCCGACTTAGCCACCTGGGCACACTGCTGGCTCATGTTAAGCTGGCCGTCCACCAGCACCCCCAGGTCCTTTTCTGCCGGGCAGCTTTCCAGCCACTCTTCCCCAAGCCTGTAGCGTTGCTTGGGGTTGTTGTGACCGAAATGCAGGACCCGGCGCTTGGCCTTATTAAACCTCATACAGCTGGCCTTGGCCCATCGATCCAGCCCGTCCAGGTCCCTCTGTAGAGCCTTCCTACCCTCAAGCAGATCAACACTCCCACCTAGTTTGGTGTCGTCCGCAAACTTACTGAGGGTGCACTCAATCCCCTCATCCAGATCATTGATAAAGATATTAAACAAAACTGGCCCCAAAACTGAGCCCTGAGGGACTCTGCTGGTGACCAGCTGCCAAGAAGATTTCACCCCACTAATCACAACTCTCTAGGCATGGCCATCCAGACAGTTTTTTACCCAGCGAAGAGTACACTTGCCTATGCCATGATTCGCCAGCAATAGTCTGGTTGCAGTCAGTCTCAATAGTTAGGAAACACTCCTCGGTCCACAGGCTCTGATATACCCTTTGTTTCTGTGGTTTTGTGTGCCTCTGCAACTGTTCTCAGCTGTTCTCTTTTTAACTGTTCTAAACCGGTGTTTATCATACCAAAAGTACTAATTTCTCTCCTAACTTCAAACTCTGCTAAGAACACCAACTGTTCTTTTTGGTTCTTATTTCACGTAAGAATTTTTCATTGTTTTAATCTGTGTTTTGCACTTGAAACTTTTAAGTTATATTTGTGTAATGATAAAGAAATATCAGTGACAGTTTCTGTACTGTAGCAAGGCAGCAGTCATTGCTCCCTTGTATGTAGTATAACTGTGTAATAAAATGTAAATGCTGTTAAGGAAAGATCACCTTTCAATGGAAGCTACTGATTGTAAATACAAGGCTTTGACAGATACTTTTAGAGACTACATTTAAGGGAGAACAACTATATCAAATGAAAAGGCCAGGAATTATTTAATGGGGACTATTTAAGTATTCTCTGAAATAATTAGACCTGAAAAGCCTTTCTGAATGTATTCCGGTGCTTTACCTGCAAAAAATGTATACTGCTTCCCTGATAGATAGCGTTGTCAATTTTTACCAAGTGTTGCAGCCAAATGGCAATATGTTGGTTCTCTGTGAGCTTTGTACAAGATGACTGCACTTCCAGACTGGCTGTGAGAGTGACAGTGACACAGAACTTGCTTTTAAGTTTGCTTATGTTACTCTATAAATATATAGGCAGGTTGTGCTTGAAATGAATGTGTTGACATTACATTGCTATACACTGGTATCTTTAATGTCATTTCCATTTCATTACCCTATCCAGAGCAATTTAAGTTATCTGTGATAGTGTTCTTTGTCTGCTGTCAGCATAGTATTGATAAGGCACTCAGGGACCAATGGTAATAAATGAAGACCGTGGGCATCCTTGCCCCACCTGCAAGATAAATTTGCAGAATGGTGCACTAGTAACGCTCAAGTTTCTAGAAAACTTTCCATGTCTGTCCTGTGGACTAGTCTTAAGCCAGAAAATGTATGACACTGAGACTGAATGTCAGTGTCCTGAGGGCACAGAGGCATTTTGTAGGTTTACCAGTTCCCAGTCCTTTCTCCTGGATGAACATTGAATGCCCATTGTAGGTAGCCTTGTCTCCAGTCCTGTGTATGGCCTTGTCACCTGGGTGGACCTTGGACATATGTTATAGGTAGCTTGTCTCCTGGATGGACCTCTTGGACATGCACTATAGCTTATCTTCAGTCCTGTCCCCAACCCTATCTCCTTATGCTCATGACTGAAGCCCCTAGATGGATCCTGGACCTGAGTGATTACTTCACTGTTTTGGGAACTGTTGATAGACTCTGTTACCACCACCCTGCTCTGCTCAGTTCCTTGGCTGAAGTGAGGAGCCTTGGCACAGTGCCATGTGGGGCACAGAGCTGACCAAAGATGTGTCCCTGAATGTTTCTTCAGAAGGGTCTTCTGTGGGGTTCAGCAATGCTGGAAGGTGTGCTCTCCCTGAGGACTCTTCCATGTTGGTGATCTTGGGTCTGAGGGTGTGAGTATCCGAATGAGTGGAAAGCTCAGTGCTTTGTTCCCGCGTGAAAATGAGCTCAGGATCTCTGTAACAGAGACATGACTGTTTTGCTACCCCAAAAGTCTGGTGGTTGTTTACGGTCTTTAAAGACTAGAGCTTTTAATTTTCACAAAGAGAATGCAGCGTCTGGTCAGCTCACCCATAGCAGTGTAGTATGAGAAGCGCTACAGAGTAGCTCTGCGTGCCGAAGCCTTTCATGAGCCTTTTGGATGGCATATGAATGTTTAGCAAGCATATTTGATGTACCTGTGGAACAATATTTTCAGCTAAGTTTCCTCCTAAAAGAATCTAGTTTGCATGCACCGTAGCTATTCTGCAAATTGAACCAACATTCAGTATGGTCATTACTTCATGGATTAACTTCAAAATCATGCTATTGCTTCAGACTGAAAGAGTAACGTAGATGCAGCCTGAGGACACGAGTTCCTATGATGTTTAGTTTGGTTTGACTGCCACTGAAAGGAGCAATAGCCCTCTCATTTTCACATCAACTTTTTGTGCGCTGCTTCTTCCTCTTCTGAGTTTGACTTGTCATGGTAAATCTTCCCTGCTTGGAGGGAAAGCTAACTCATGAAAAGCTGCGAGTTTTCCCCCAGATCAGCAAGCTGATGAGAGTCACTATTGAATTGCACAATTGCTAAATTTAACACAAGGGAAGAGGCAGAAAAGCAGGGAAAAAGCAGGTCCACCCCCTCTGGCCTCCGCCTGCTGTTAGATTGAATTAAGTACAATATGAAACTACACCCTGAAGGAGAAGCATGTAAGCTTATTCAGAGAAGATTATGAGTGTTGCTGCTGGTTGAGAATTCACACAGCTGAGGATTCACTGTTTAAAAAATATGGTGGAATTCCCCAAATCATTCAGTGGAGGTTTTTTTTGCAGCAGATAATACAGGTTTTTAAGTGGCTTGTGGAGGTCTTTCCGGACAAACGGACAAACACTGAATGCGTATTTAGCTGTCCTCATTTTATTTGTTGACCTTCTTAGGAGAGTGGAAGAATTTCAGAAAGCAATAGCAAACTGGTTTATATCAGTATGATATTCATAGATACAGTAGCAAATGCACCACTAAGTTTATGCTTCTTTATTGGTCTTTCCAAAATCTTTAGATCAGTTTTGGTATGAGGTCAGCTCTCTTACCAATTTTTATTTGGCTTTGTCCATCTGTACTTAGAAGAAGATAGAAATTGTACATTACATTTTTCTACCCATACTTTACAAAACTCACATTCTCTGCTTTCTTTCCAATCCATTTGCCTTTTGCTGAGGAAAAAAACCCTTCTTAAAATACCATATTAAAACACTGCTCAGTCTATGGTTGAATCTGAGCCTTCTGGTGGAACTGCTCTCACCTCACTTTAAAATAAACATACCAAAAGGCAGGGGAGTATTCTATTCCTCAAATATACATTTTGTTACAAATAAGGTTATCTAATTAAAGCACGTTAGCCCTGGAAATTGGGAAGTCTCAGTGCTGATGTATAGGCAGATTAAAGTCAAAGTTCTAAAACCAAGTCTGCCTTTTGTATTCATGTATTGTAAGTTGTTGCCTTTCTGCTTGTATTCTGGCAGCTTTCAGAGACTTTTCTGGGTTGAATAGATACCATACAATCCCTCTAGGCTCCCAAAGGTTTGTTGTTTTTGTTTTTTCCCCAGAGATTTCTCTACAGTATGGCTGAAGTCTGCTTTCTGCTCTGAGCAGAGCCTCTCCCCTCTCCGCATTTCTCCCTCTCTGCCTCACCCTGGAAGCCCTTCCTCCTCCCTCTGTAGAATTGCTCTAAATCTGAGTGCAGCAGCCAGGAAAGATAGCTAACCACACACGCTTTTAGCGAAAATAGCAGATAATGTTTATGCATTGTGTTCAACAGTACAATGAATGCATCCAACACACTGTTAGAGCATTCAAGAAAGAAGCAGATACCAAGGAAGATCCCTTGGCCTTAGTTATATCCTGCAGTTGTTGAGAGCTCGTAGCCAGGACAGTCCAGGTTTAGTAATAGGTTTGTGTCAAATGACTGGAACTAAATGCTTGGGCAATTTAATGTACTTGATGTTTATTATATCCGTTATATTAAACATGCTTTAGGAAGTGAAATCTGATAAACAAGTCTGGCTTCTGAAACCTTGGCTGATCTGATATTTCCATGGTTACCATTCATGAAACCGAAATGATTTTTCTCCAGGGGAAAATATCCGTGTGGCTATGTCCAGCAAGGTTGTGACAGGTTATATGAAAGTATATTGGTTTGTGTGATGGAGCTTTACACAGGAATCACCAAGGCAGTACTTCTGACGAGTGCTTAAGGATTGTGCTAGAACAAGCTTTAGAGTCATCATATTTTTGGATTACAAAAAAAAAATTCCCTTATGTGGTCATCATTTACAGGGAATTTGCATACATATCATTTTACCATAAGCTAAATTTTGCCAACTTCAAGAAGGATCCATGTCTATTTGTGACTGGTGCCCCCTGCTCCTGACCCCTGGTGCCGTCATCGTTCTGCCGAGGATGCCCAAAGAACCTGTCTGTCCCCATAATGTCGGGTGACACTACTCTTAGGGCCTCTTCTGAGGGCACTTCTGAGTTCCGTCCCACTGAAAATTTTCCAGAACTGGGGCAACGTAAGCATAGCTGGGCCTCTAAATCTGTGTGGATGATTCCTCTTTTTTGCCATTTTTGTGTGTGTATGTATACGCTATTGACACAGAATGGCTTTTGTCCCAAGACCGCTCCCTGCTTCAATCCCAAAGCTACTATACACCTTTCTGCAGCTTGCTTCAGGGTCTCTCTCCTGCATATTAGCTTTTTTTTTTCCTAAACTGGTTGAAAAAAAGAGCTAAGTCTGAAAAATTAAAACTGAGCCAACTATAATTTTTCTTTTCTTATTTTAGTCAGCACAGAATTATACATGTCTCTGCAGTACACTATAAATCATTATCATCATTAGCATTATCCTTAGATAGGCAATTGTAGTGCTTTAAACCTGCTTCTTTCCAGTTGTTCTGTTCTGAGCTTTGGCTGCCCCTCGATATGAAGCCATGTTATGATTTCCCAGGGTTTCTCACTTCATTGTAGAGAACATCACGTCTGAATGTGATGTGTGTAAATGTTAATGTTGTGTGTATAAGTACTGCAGCTACCTAATTATTTTTATTGAAACCATTTTATCACGACATGAATGAAAACAATTACTTTGTCAGTAAATCAAGGCACATTCCAGAATATATGTTGATGGTACAACCAACCAAAATCTTTAATTAAATAATGTGGAGACTGTTGCTTCAGTTAAAAAAAAAAAAAAAGTACATTCAAACCCTGACAGTTCATATTTGTCATCATCCTGTAGCTAAAATTGCAGCAAAATAGTGTGGCATGTCAGAGGACTGACATCACTGATGAGGTAAGTGCTATGTAAAAGGAGTGAATGTGGTGGGACATGACGATACTCCCGTGATGTATTCCGTTGGGCTGACATACCCGTTACAGGGAGGACAGCAGGGGCATGGCCATTCCCACAGGTGCAGAAATCATGTCTGAGGATAGGTTTCTAAGACAGTTCTCGACCATACAATACTGTGGAAATCCTCTAATGAAGAACTAAATATAAGGACCCAACAGTCTTGTGGGACCTGCGATGAGAATCTACAGTCCAGGTGTCCTGTTCTTGTTTTTCATGACTTCTAGACTCAGATTTTCAAAAACTTCCACACTTTGCCCTGTCTCTCGGGGTTACCTTTCAAAGAAGAGTTTCCAAATGCAGAACAACTTTACCTAAAAGCACGCTCTCAACTGTGTTAGCTGCTCAGTGCAGTGTCGGGGTTGGTTTTTTTTTTCTCCTGAGGACTGATGCGCTAACACCCGATGTGCACCAACAGGCACTGAATCTCAGGCCCCTTGGAGGATCCTAAGGGAACAGGGAAGAAAGGGACAGTTATCTAGAGCTTTTATGCTTCTACAAACCTTTTCCAAACAGAAAGAAGAGGAAGTGAGGGTGTAGATCTGCAAGGATGCATCCTGGTCTTTTACTGTAATGGCCAGTATAAATCAGTTTCAATGTAGTAGTTAAAGTAATGACAGCCTTCTCAGTTCTTGGAGGCAGACCAGTATTGCTTTGAGCTCTCCAAGTCCTCCATTCTACATCTTTTTTCACTGAAAAAAAAAAATTGCTCCTGCTATATAACCATCTTCTTTCTCTGTCATATTTTTTTTTCTTTAAAGTTGAAAAAAGCAAAACTGCCACTCTGTCAAACCTGTCCCCTTTGGATGTCACAGGCTTGGGACTGCAGCACAGGGTGAGTGTAGCATCCAGCTTAGGTGGGAGAAAGGGATGTGGATGAATTGCAGTTCAAATAGGAAGAGCAGATATTGTGAGAAAACCTGGTTTTAAATACAAGTAAATCTGATGAATTCCTTGTTCCTAAGTCCTTTCTCACCTGAGCAAACAATCTCTGTTTTTCCTAAGCTCTTGAACTTCCATACTGGTAGCTGTGACTTCTCCACAGGGGCAGGAGGACCCTTTCTCTTTTCATTCCCTAGATGAATGTGTGGAGGGTGGATGCAGCCGCTGACTCTTTTTCTGGCTTTCAGAAGGGTCTGCTCTGTGTGGAGACCACGAGCTTCCAGACCTCTCCTGCTTGTCTTCATCTGGTTGTCTTTGTGTTGTGTTAATGTTTTTTGAGAAAAGGGGAAGCCAGGAACTGAATAGAGCAAAACTAGAGGAGGAGGTGGCATAGAAAGGTAAAAGGATGTATATGGTTGAGAGGCTCAGGAATGCAGTAGCAGGGTAAGTTAGGAGCAGGAGAGGGTGTGATAGGGCTGGCTGAGCAAACACAGGAAGCCAACAGTGTACCAAAATTTAAGAAAGAAGTAACTTGAGATTATAAAAGGAACTAGGATAGGTGAATGCAAGCCAAAGGAAGTGGGCAGACAGAGTCGATTAAAGATAGGCAAAACTTGTTTCTGCACAAAATGATGAATGTTAGACTCAAAATCTTGTTATCACCGAAAGGGAACACACCATATATAATGCAAACAGCAACTTACTGTTAGCCAAGTAAATATTTTAATTGTCTAAAAGTCCAAATTATCAAATTTATAAAAACATCATTTAAAATGTATACAAAATAAACTTTCAAGCAGCTGCCCCTTCACTGTGCTGCTGTGTGCATTCTTGCAGTGTCGGTCTGAGTCCCGGGGCTGACAGCATCGGTCTTCCTGAAGAAGAAAAGGGGGACGGCTAGAATGATTTTTCAGCAGCCTGCGGCCTGTGCTGGGGGGAGGTTCATGGTGGGGGTCCCTCTCTCCTCGGCCTTGGGTCTCTCTGGGGATATTTTTATGTAATGTCTTACCACAGCCTGCCTCCTCCTCCTCCCTGCTTCACAGGCAAAGTCTGGGAGCCGCAGGCTGCCCTCCCCCAGCCCCGTGACCCCACAGGGGCTCTTTGTCCGGCAGTGACTACATAGGGGTGCCAGCCCCCTGCCCCGGGCGCTCCCAGAGCGAAGCCAGCACGGGGAGGCCACAGGCACGTGGCCACCAGGCAATTGCTGCCACGGCTAAAATCAGCTCCGGCCAAGGCAGGGCCAGAGCCGTCCTGAGACCCCGCACTGCCAGCTCGCCACCAAGCCTCATATTTACAGAGCTATGGGAAAAAGGCTGAAGGAAAAGACAAAGATGCTGGAGATATAATCAAACTGGAAGAAAACGCTCAGAAGTGAACCTACACGTCGCTATGCAAGGAGATGGTGTCTGACACTTCCCACCCTGAGAAATGAATACCGGAGTTGGTTAAGCGTATGGAGTACTTGTGGATGAAGAAGTCAGAGCTGGGGAGGAGGTAGGACTGAGATCAACAGCTTGTCACTGTAAAACAGAGGAGGTCAGGCTTGGAGGAAAAGCAGAAGAGCCTTCTGGAAAGGAACAAATGTACTTCTAGAGAGGGAGGTGGAGTCCACGATTGATCCTGCACGTTCCCATTCCTTGCTGTCAGGCAAGTGTCCCTTGGGAAAGTATGTCCAGTCTTGATATAGGCAGAGCATACCAGCCTTTAAATTTGTCAACTACTCTATTAATTCAGAAGAGTGCAGAGCCTATTGAGAGAGCCGCATCAGGCTGTTGATCTGCATGGATCGCAGCACGATGCCGTATTTATGGAGTCAGTTGTACAATAGGTAGCATCTGTGTGAAAGGTTACCCAAGGTAACAGTATTTTATACTTTTTAAGTCACGATCCTTAATAGCATGGTAAGGTGATATTTTTCTACAAACATCTGTGTCATTCTGTAAACAGGACGGATCAGCTCTAAGAATGGTTTAAAATTATTACGCAGTTTAAGGTATTAATAAGTTGAATATAAAAATAAGTAAATGAGTTGTATTATGCTAGATATTCTCAAAAATGAGTTCTTAATCATCTTTCATATATATGTCTGTGAAAGCATACGTACCTCTCCACTCCTTCACACTTGCAGTTGTGTCACGTCAAGGGGCCTGTAAGTTACAATATAATGAAAAGTGGTATTTCACCTGTGCTTTTGTTGTATTTTGGATATACTTTAGAGAAGACAGTTGAATTTGGTATTCAGTCTGTGACAGCAGCCTCCTGCTGCTTTCTTTCTAGGAGCTGAAGAATTTATCAGCAAAAATAATAGATGAGGATGAAACCAAAACATGTATTCATAATGAGAGAAACAAGTTTTGTGTTGAGGCTATAGTGCAGGCATTTTGGTTCCACTGTATTAAAAGTAATAATACTTTTGTTTGACATTGCTACAGTAAAGCAAGTATTTAACTTAGATGCATTTTGATTATCTTGCAGAAAAGATTCATTTGTCAGCCCTGTCGTCAGTTTAACTTATCAGTAAACTGAGCTCAAAAAATGTGACTCGGTACCCACACATATTTTAGTTTCTGTGTGAAAATACCAAGTAATCTAAGTGTCACTGATCTGATGGAGAGGCTTCATTAATTTTGTTGGTTTTGCTTTTTTTTTTTTTAGAAAAAGGTCACTGCTGTGCCTTTTGGGAAGAAATCCTAGTGCATATATGGCCTTCTTTTGATGGTTTGATTAATCTCAAGGATGCTTGTGGCAAAGTTAAATGATGCAGGGACAACTGCTCAAACTCAATACTTAACTCTGTAAAGAGGACATGTACCTTGCACATACTGGCTCTTCCCCCGTCTAGGTCTTCTGGCTCTGGGCAATAGAAAGAACAGCCAGGCTAATTCAGCTCTGAAACTGCAGAAGAAATGTCCCCATTGAGCCGTAACTGAAATGCTGAGATGGGGGGAAGGGACCGAGAAAGGTAAAGGGGAGGGAGAAAGTTTAAACTGTAACTCGAAATGTGTTGTGGCAATGTTTGGAGGCATTCCTTTTTGCTGACCTGCTGCCCAAGCACTTGAATTGTTTACATTTGAGGGGGCCGAGGGGCCACCTTCCCAAGGTGACTGCTGGGCCTTTGTTTGTAGCCAGCTGAGCCTGTTCGTTTCTTCCCTGCCCATGGAAACACCGCTGTCAGTGAGATGGGGCTTCTCTCTGCTACGTTCTGTTGTGCTTGCGGTTGTGTTGCAGCGGTAGCGGAGAAGCCACAGACCGTCCTGTGAGGGCGATACTAGAAGCGGTCCATAAAATCAGGTCAGGCAGATGTCTCCAGGGCTCTGCACCTGTGGCTCTGAGTGGTTTTACATATCCAGAGTAGGTTAAGAGATGTAATGGGCTCAAATAATGTGTTGAAGTGGAAATGCATGAAGTACAATTAGTTGCCCCACACTTTCTCTGATTTCACCCTTCTTCCTTTGTCAAGGCATGGTCCTAAGAACTTCTGCATTCCTACTGTCACTGTGGGAAATAAAAGTTTTGATGCCTGTGTCAAGTACCGGGATTTGATGTACGGTGTTATTTTAAGTTGTGAACTAACAGAAGGAAGAGAGGAATATATTCTGTTATCTTGTATGGGGCAACTTAAAATTGGCAACTCACAAAGAATGAGAAAATCCATATTTGTCAAATTGTTCACTTGTCAAATGCCAGTGTCAGGATACGGGTTATAATCTAAAGTAAGTGTTGGATACTGTACAGCACTGTGTGTTCTCAGTCAACGCGCAGGACCATGCTGCCTCTAGATGACTCTTTCTCTGACAAAACTGTTTCTCTACTAAGAATTCAAAATACTCTGAATATTTTGATCAAATGGAACAGGACTTTGGAGGCTCTCTTCACCTCTGTATAGTGTGTTACAGTATATCACTTGTTTCCTTGTCAAAATTAATGTTATTTTCTCATTAATGTTAAATTTCGCTTAGAATGGAGGAAATCTTAGGCAGTTTTCTTGTGTATGTGACTTGGCTTTTGATGTCATTCAGATGGTGATGCTGTAATTCACTGGTTATGTTCAATTGCTGTTTAACTGACCCATACTAAAATTGGATCCCCAGAAGACTTCCTTTGTGATCAGGCTAATCAGCGCATTGGCAGTCTGTCCCTGTCGTGCGGGATCATCCCACACCACAAACAGTTGCGGGGAGCCGAGGTTCTTTTTTGCTCCACGTCAAGCTGAAGGAGTATAAATTCTGCTTTTGAAATGACTGTTTGAGAGGTTTTACTTTGCTGCTCTGCCAGCATCCCTTACAAAGGCTACAGTGTTTGAGTACAAAATAGTATTTCTTACCACTTAACAGGATGCTCTTGGATTCTCTTCCCAGCTCAGCAGGGCTCTAACACGGTGCCAGACCTTTATTTTGTGGGTATCCGGTCTGTACTCCCAGTTCCAGCATTCCTGTCAGCTCCAGCGAGGGACGGCTGGTCCTCAGGGGTGGGGAACCAGGGACAGAGCGTGCCAACAAGCCCGTCAGAGCAGGGGACTCGCCAGCTGGGGCCCCATCCCGCAGGGAAGGTCTGGAGAGAGGAACGAGGTTCAGAGAAGAGTAGAGATCACGCAACGTTCAGTGAAGAGGTCAGACAAGGTTGTGGTGATGGGGCAGGTTTGAGGCGAAGCTGGGAACACAAGTCAGCGAGTCGTGGTCAAAGTGCGCCCAGAGTCAGACAGAGTCCAGTGATCAGGAAGATCTCAGTGATGAGGAGGCAGCTCCCAGGTCAAACTGGAAAGTTGGGCTGGGGCTGGGTCAGTGGGGTACGTGGCCAGGCACAGGGACGTGCAGGGCAGCTGCAGCATAGCTCAGATGAGGGTCAAGCGTGACAGCCTCAACTCAACGGCCATTCCTGCGCTAGGGGTAGGGCAGCCCCTGAGTCTTCTTCCAGCTTTCTCTTGAAAAACTCCAAGGCTGGCCAGGGCGTCTCAGAGCTGGCCTTTGCCACACAAAGCTGGACTAGAGTGCCTTGCAGTCCCGACAGTCACTGGGATGTCTGACCTCTGTGTCCTATTTAATGATTATTAGAAAATACGCTCTTTTTTACTAACGTTTGACCAAGTAAGAACCTCCAAAGACGATCTGCTGGGATATCTTCTGTAGCACATGAATTGGGCAAGAACTATTAAAAAAAAATGAAAACAATGACATAGGACAAGTATGTTGCTGCTTGTCTGTACTCTTTATGCACAGATCTATGACATTTAATCTCTTCTCTATACGACCTCAGAGGCAGACCATACATGTCAATTAGTGACGACGTAGACAGGGTGAACGCAACAGAGCGAACAAAGTAAAACTCTGGTTTAGACACTGCCGTTTTCTTTCAAGTACCTGTAGGCAGAGTACCTTAGTCCTGCCGCAGAGCAAGTCTAAAGGAAATATTTTTAAGGTCTTTGGGCCCCTGGGTGTGCTTTTATCAGCAAAGGGATCTCTTTTCTTCTCACAAAAGACCACTGTCCGTAGACCAGCCCTCGCTCTTCTGCCTTGGGGAAGGCAGTAGGTGGGGAATGGTAGAAGGCAAGCCAGGATGTCTCTGTGGGGTGCCTCTGTTAATCACTTTACTGGCTCATGGAGGCTGAATCAGCCCATGAAAGCTCAGGTTAGGACAGGGACTCCTCCCCTCTCCTTATTTACACTTCACATACCTCCAACAAAAAAGTTTCTGTAAACCATTAACAAGACCTCAAATACTGAATTTACGGGATCTGGCACAGACACCGACCTTAGGATTAGCAAAAGTGACATCATCCATTCATGTGGTCTGAAACAAAATACCAAAGGGGTAAATGAATTCTCCCTACATCTTTATTGTTTTAGGACTAGCACTCCAAGTCCAACACCATAGTAGTAAATTTTGTGGAGCAGCAAAAACTCTGGGGGAAGATTTTTCAAGGAAGTGTGCTGTGGGCATTTAGAGCAGAGCAAGTTGAGTGCGATGCCTTGCACTGCTGTGGGTGATCTGCACCTCCCACACCATTCCTTCTGCATGGTGGCCTTGGGAAGGGCTTCCCGTTTCTATGGCTGGGAAGCACGGGGTAGTTTTTCCCTGCTGGAGTGGGCACATCTGCCCTGATGGGCTTACGCTCTCAGCTCTTCTGCCTGAAGATTTCTGGGGTCCTGGGCATGCTTCAGTGGGCAGACTTTCAGAGGTGGAACGTTATCTTGTCTGGCACTTGCTGATAAGGGTGGCTTGCTTCCAGGACGTAACAGAATAGATATTTAGTGTTGTGGTTTTGTGGACCTCATTACGCGAATCAAGGCAGTGTTTTATGTAAGGCCCGTGCAAAGCTTTCTGTACATAATGGGGACGTTCGGCGGGGAGTCTGCAGGGAACTGCTGGTGTATTTTTCCGCTTCAAAGTTTCTTTGGCGTTCACCCCAACTAAAGGCACCAGCTGCTATTAAGGCTTGTTTTTTTTCTTATTTTCTCTGCTTTTGTTTCTTTGCAATTAAATAATTACCTTAATGAGAGATTTCCAGTTATTCTGATAATGTCTTGGGACAATGTTGAACTTCTGTGATCAACAGGAACTCCGGCAGGTGTTGGGATCTATTTACTGTAGCAGCAGCCCGTCGGTCATGCAGAAAGGTAATGAGAAAGAGCCAAAAGCAGCATAGAGCTATGACCCAGCACAAAGCAGTTCAGTAAAAACACAAAGTCCTTTAAATCAAAACTGTCTGTCTGTTCAGTGAAGACCTACAATGGGTGTCTCAGTTTTGTTTCATCATTTTTATTTATTTATTTTTCTGACTAGGAAAGGAGTGAGTAGGAAAAACTGGAGGTTATTTCATAGTAAAGAAAACAATTTCAAGATATTTATATAGTACAATGTACTTTGATACTTAGGTTAATACACACTCGTCAGGAATAAAAGTGGGACTTTTTTTTTTTCCATAGGCAAAACAGGGCATGAAGAAAACCGATTTGTAGCTGTAAAATTGTTGTCTGGGTATTTGTTCTGAGCGGTACGTGGTTTGCATGTCAAGTTAAAACATTTTTGCTGCATGTGTGTTTTTTTTAACTGTTCCACTTAAGTGCACTTGGAAAGTTTTATTTTGAAATGGTGAGTGCATTCAAGCAATGCTGCCAAATTCCAGGATTATTACAGTTAATATGGAACATTTTGTTGACTTTAATTTGTGAAAATGGTATTTTAGCAGTTTAAGAGTTGTTAAGGGATATGCACCCTCAATTATTTTTGAAAAAATTCTACAAAATCTGAAAGTGTTAGGACACCCAGATGATTCATAGAAATATTAATTTATTGTCAAGGATAATGGACCTGAAATGCATGCACAGGATAAAGTCTTTCTGAAAATGAGATGGTGTCTCCCCAGTACTCTAACTTCTGTTTTTTAAGAACCCACCACCCCATCTTTGCATTTGCACCTTTCTAGAGGAAAAGGCATTAAGCCAAAAAACTATGTGGTAGCTGGTTTGAAAACCGTCCATCCGAGCAGAACCTTCGTTTTACTGAAGTTCTCTTGCCATTAGAAGATGTACATTGTAGGAGGCTGTGACAAGATCTCCAGTGAGATGAGTGAGCCTAGTCTTCGTCCTTAAAATGAGCTCCCCAAAGAAGACCAAAAAGGCTTTTAAAAGCAGAAGGGAAAAGGGGAAAAAAGTTTTTTTAAAAAAAGCTAGAATACTTATCTTTTAAATACAGAAAATTCCAAGTGACTAGGAAAAACAGCATAGAAGTGAAAGTGGTTCCCACTGTGTCGTTGTGGTACAGTGAATCCGTCCTTCTGGGCTTGCTTTATGGCAGCTCAGTGACCTTGAGTTGTAAGGAACTGTGAACATCTCCCCCCACCTCCGTGGCTTGCTTCATTTCCCCTCCTTCCACCCCTGAAGCCCGGCTGCTCCGGGGTCCCTCTGGCCTCCCACTCTTCCCACAGCACCTCGCGTCCCGCCGTGGCCACCTGCCCCACCAGGCAGTCCGTGACGACACTTTTCCCCAACAGCCGCTGAATTACTTGGTGTGCGGCTGCTTGTTGCTTTCCAGCAATTGCGAAATCACAGTTCAGTCTGAGGCAAAACAAAGCTGCCCTTGACTTCGGGAATAACAGGCTGCGGCCTTAATTATTCTTGAATTTAAAGGCCTACTGTTAGCGCCAGACAATCAAAGAGAAGAACACTTTAATACTACTCATGATACGGATTTGCTGGTAACTGGCACTTCATGAAGCTGCTGTTTCTTCATCTGAGCAAGCTACCCTAGTTTTTGTGTAGTTTCACACTGCTTCTCCGGAGACAATAAGTGGGGGAGGAAAATTCCTGATTCCGAGCGCAGGGTTAGGGCAGGTTTTTTTTCTCTGTGGCTCAAAGCAACTTTGACAGCTTTTCTTGGTGGCTGCCCTCTCTATGGTGCTTCACCACATCTGCTGATGAGGGTCCGTGCGATATGGAAACTCGGTAGTGCAGGGAAACGAGAAAAGGTGCCCGCTGCGAAATGGTTGCTCCAGTGACTTTTCAGAGCCTCTCACCAGACCAGGCAGGAGCGGGCCGAATGGCTGTCGGGACTGCGGCTTAATGGTATTTTCCCTAAACAGCTGGCACTGACATTACGTTTTGAATCTTTTGTACTTCTTCACAAGTTAAGTAAGATCAATTTGTCAAATATCTGTCCAGTAAATAATCGGTAGAAATACTTCAAGTTGCGTGTCTCTTTAGCTTGGCCGGGTTTTTTTCCGCCCTGTTACTTTACAGTTTGTCTGTGAGCAAAGTGGCTGCATCCCCATTTTGTCTGCAGATTTTCAAATTGTTAGTTTGACAGTGTTGTTTTAACTTCCGAAATTCTTAAATAGGTAGAGAAAATTATTATCGATTGCTAACAAATTTCATATTCAAATAGACTTTTCAGAAAATAAAATACAGGCCCTTTAATCCTAAGTTTTTTCCACTATCCTGCTCCTTGCCAATACCCTCCACGCCCCCATTGTTTAGAAAACAGAACTTTAAGTGCCTAAAAGGTTGTTTTTAATTCTGACACATAATGTTATTTACATGTTATTGCATATCAAAAGAAATAAAGCATTGGTAAACTGCTGAAGCGAAAAGTGAATATTAAACACAGAATTCGTTTTAAGCATCTGTTTATAAAACTGCACGGCACACATGGACTCCCTGCATGTTTTCTTTGCTTCTGTTTGCACTTACAGACTGCGTGTCTAGATCCTGATAGTAATTGAACCATTTGATCAGTTTCTTAAATGTTCTGAACAAGAAATTATTTAGCTATTCAGACTAATAAATGATTCAGTGCCCTGTTTTGGGTTGATGTTTAAAGAAAACACTTCTCATTTATTTTTCCTAACTCTGAGCAAAATATTTCATGATTCCCATCAGTGGCGTTTAAACTATAAAATTTCAAGGGCTACACACGTTGCCATTATGCTTGACAACACTAGGAGACAAAGCAAAAAATAGAATTGCATGAACTTAATTTTCCATAAAAAGACGGTTCAGCTGAACTCTATAAGTACAGAAGAATGGGCAAAGGAAGGGGAACAAAGGCAAGTGGAAAACGGTAAGAAAACTGTGTCTAAAAACGTATCTTTCAATTTCCCATAAATGTTTTTCTTTTCTTTTGCTCAAGTAAGGCATTACATGTGTAAAATCATGAGCAAAAGAGCAGACTATAAAAACAGAGTAAAAATCAATGCCTTTTTTTTACATTTAGTTTACAATGCCTTGCTGGAGGTAAGGTTGAAAAACAAGGTAAAAGGGAAGGGGTTTCTTGAGTTGAAGAGAAATCTCATATAGCTACGTAGTTGAAACATGTCTAAAAATGATGTTGAAAGGTTTTTTCTTTCCTTTTTTTTCTTTTTAACAGCTATTTGATTTGTTAATTAACACTTAAATATAAATTTTATGCTATATCTAGGTCTTTTAAAGTGGCCAAATACAAACTAAGATGCCGGTCTGCTCCCTGAAGAAAACAATTGTATTTTAAAAATTTCAGCTCAGGTTTTGTCAAGTGGTTTGTGAAACTAGACCAGGAAAAAATGGGATACAAAATATGCAGAAGAAAATAACCTTTCCCCCACTGTACACATCAGTTTTGAAGCCCTTGGGCTTTGAACTTAATAGCTTGGATTTCTAGGCCACTTTTACCCAGTTTTCTCTCCTTGTCCTCCTTTATTAACAAAGCAGGTCTTGTCTTTTTCAAAAACGGCCACGTTGTCTTCTAAGGTGACAGCATCCTCTGGAAGAGATTAAAGTGCATTGACAAATAGTTCTTGGTTTGAATGTTTGCACTTCAGTGACCAAATTTGGAAAGGTGCAACAAACTTACTTGATGCTGCTCTTATTTGAACAAATTGTTATCCATGGTAATGGATACTCTTAAATACTCATTGTTAACCCTGTATTAGGTTGCATACTCTCTTAACGTTCAAGAATATTGAAGTCCAGTATGGGAATTAAAGCAAAAGTGAAGGCATAGTGCGGTGCAAAGGAGAGAAAAAATGTTTCACCAAGTATTTGAATGATAGGCTTGAAGCATTTAAGTTTTGGAACACTTTGTACCTTCACTTTCTTTGCATACCCTCTTTAACTTGATGAATAAAAATAATTCTGCATTTATTTGGGAAACTCTAGACATGTGATAATGCTGTTCCTTACAAAATGCACATTTTAGTTGTCTTGGGACTTCAGTGACTTGAGCCTGTATTTAGCATTATTGGTGTTTTCATCAAGAGGATGTCATACACGATGAAAAAAAGATCATAGAAGTTGCTTAGCTTTTTAAAGAATTCACATTTTTGAAATATTTCTAATTTTATTATTTTTTTAATTTATTGTCCCTTTAGGTCTGTGTAAATACCCATCTGTTTAATTTTGTCGGTAGTAGCTGTCATCAGTTTGGACGTCTAGTCTTTCTCATCATCTAGTTGAGACTAGATGATCTCTAAAGGTCCCTTCCAACCCAAACCATTCTATGATTCTATGGCAGTAGGAAAATACCTTTGACTGAATACTAGCTTGGCAGATGACAAGAGATGCAATTATACATGTTGTAGTTTTTGCTTATTGCTTGTAATAATTTTTCTGATTTGGGGAGGGGGGAAGGAGTTTATTAAAATGTCTAGTTCAAAAGGACAAATGTTGGGATAGTAGTGTATATCTGTATTTCATGTTTGAACAAATGTGTACAGTATTTATTGATGACTACTCCAATTATATGTTGGGGGTCTGCAGGAGAAAAGCTGAGTGGCCACAGTGTAAGAACAGAAAAAATATAAATTTATGCTTCATATAACTGTCTGGTTTTTTCAGCATGACAGTGATATGATAAAATGAGTTTGAGTAACTTCCAAAGTCACACAACGGGAGGTGCTTCTACGAAGAAGAAAGAAAAATAGAAATAAGTATGGAGAATGCCTTTAGTTTTGACAAACTTTTCTTTCTATAAAGATTAACTGCTCTTCATTTTACTTTTCCAACCAGTGATTGACAACAAACATTTCAGAACTGTAGATGCAACAAAAGGACTTGAATTTAATCCTTTCTGTAATTCAGGAGAGGAGCAGTAAGGCCTCGATTCAAGATAAGAGCTAATAGCATTTGTTTCAAGTTAAGCACATCTTCGAGTACCGTTTCTGCACTGGAATTTTCCTGGTTTAACCCTGCAGTTACAATCAAACAAACGCCGAAACTCTTTCAATCAGCACTCTTGAGGCTACAGCTGCCGAGTCAGAATTGTGGTCTTGAGCCCACATGCCTCAAGGGGAATAGCCAATTTATTTGCCAGTAGTGACTTCCAGAACTGTCATGGATTTAAGAATGAGGATTTTTAAATCCATTTTTTGAGATAATGAACTAATTCAAGAACACTTCCTGACTGTGGGCTCTCAAGAGAGGGGAAGTGTAAAATGTGAGTGTGGACTGTAATGGGAGCGATGGGTTTATATTGAGGAGAAAAAGGAAAACCTTACATTTCTCATAAATTAGCTATAGTAAGTTTCATGCATGACTGTTTGATTTCAGTTTTCATTATTCTCTGTACACAGAGGTTCCACTACTATGAGCAATATTTAGTTTTTGTGATGTTATTTACTGTGTAATCCCATTTTGTGGTTTTGCTGGCTCGTAAATGTCATTAATGGTGGACATTACAAAACTCAGTCATGTTTCAACAGGCACCCTGTCTGTCAAGGTGACAAATTAGCCACTGAAAATTGCATGGAAGTCCGTGGATTTCACTGAAGTTATAGC
This sequence comes from Larus michahellis, assembly GCF_964199755.1. NCBI lineage: Eukaryota > Metazoa > Chordata > Aves > Charadriiformes > Laridae > Larus > Larus michahellis. The sequence goes on from NC_133897.1 coordinate 90,723,507, forward strand.
TGTGTGTGACAGCACTGAATTTGGGACACTGTTCCAAAACACTGAAATACTGACATTAAATGTGTTGATGGCCATTGAGTCCATAGCCTTCAAGTAAATTCATCGGACTGGGAGTTATCTTGACCTCCTTAGGAGCCCTATCCTGAATCAGTTAATCAAAATTTCATCACTGGTGTGTGTGTGCTCAGCATGAGGCCCCAGACTGGCAGGATGTTTATTGAAAAACACACGTTGCAGCGTAACAAACATGTTCCTTTTGAGGATCTGAAGGACACCCCACCAGTAACGTACAAAACTGGTTATCCAGTGTAGACCCTTAAGCTACCTCAAATTTTTAAACGCTGTAAAGAGCACACAAGGAAAGTGGTGGAAGCCGTTTATTATCCTGTTCATTAATTTTTCCTTTTCATTGTTTTGTGAGTATCTCAGTAAAAGTTTTACTCTTCTTCTAGAGGACCTAAATGAGTGACACCTAAGTGAACAGTAGATATCTACTTTATCTCAATTGAAATCCTGAAATATTGAACTATTGTGTCAGGCAATAGAGGAAGATGCTGTGACAACAAAAATGATTAAGTAGTTTCAAGGAATTTTAACTTCTTGGAAACTTAAGTTGATGTTTGTGACTCCTGTTTGTCTGAGAGAGAGAGAGGGTTGTCTTCCATACATCTGCTATTGGCTGTGCTGAACTGAAACAGTCTCAATCAAGACAACTGTTGAGAAATACTTGGGAAGCTTAATTTCTACCAGCTTTTTCATGGTTCCAGAATGTGTATAATTCCTTTCTCCATAAGTGATTTTCTTATTTCTAACTGCTTGTGTTTACCGAAAATTGTTCCTTGTTTTCCAGTAAAATTCTAGTTTGTACGCAGATGCTGTGCTGCAGGGCACGCAATTAAATATCAGAATATACACTAGTTGATTTATTTCTTCTATTAAAGTCAGAATTTTATGTCACTCTAAAAATTTGATTTAGTAGCAGTTCCTACTTTCCCAAATGTCAAATTTTATCCTGTTCTATCAGTGTATTTAGATAGTGTTTATGTACAATACTTGCATTTGCAGAAAGATGTCCTTACTGCAGTCTTAAGGTTGGCTATCTAAAATCAGCCTAAAAAATAAAAACAGTCCAAAAACAGTACTAATGCCTTGTTTCATCCCCTGCAGACTTACTAATGCTCCATTATGGAGGTCAAAGGGAGGAAATTGAATTAATTCAAAAAAGCTCCTTGAAAGTAAGGGCCAATGCTATTTAACTATTAGTTAACTAAGTGGTGGAGGTAGGGGCTTCAGCAGTGCTGTTCTGGTTGCCTCAGAAAGAAGGCAACCTTCCTCACCACCCTGAAGGGGCCTTGGGACGCCAGAGCTACATGTCATTTTGTTGTCTTTCAAGTCAGGTAATGGGACATGAATGGCTACATCTATATTTTACTAAAAGCACAAGTCATTGACAGCAAACATGAAGACTTCTTTGATTGCATTTTTGAAATAGTTCAAACGTTGCCCTGAAATATTTTCACCAGAGTAAGGAGGTAGTATTGCCGCAGTGACTCAGATTAAGTTTACACGGTCTCTAGTGTATTGTGAATAGTTTACCTTGCAGATAAAAATTTCTGATACATACAGTAACATGTACTATTCTGTGGACATTGCCTGTTGTCTTTATTGAACATCAGTCTGGAGGGATGCAAAAGCTAGCAATAGAAAAATTCTTCAACTTCAATAAATTAAAAAAAATTGAGCGCATTGGTGATAAAAAGCAACCAAGAATAGATCAATTAGCAAGACAAATGTCTAAAGGGTGGGAGCGGTCAGTATAGGATTGGAGAAAATGCTGAAAGCATCTGGTTTTGCTTCAGTGGTTTCACAAGTTGGAATGAACTTTGCAGTTTAACTTCGGCTTTGCGATTCCAAGTCTGTAGTTCAGTGTGGGCCTGGGTGAGTACCTGGCTTTTTTCCTTCTTTCTTTCTTTTCTTTGCAAGGTGAGGGGGATGTCTGCGAATGAAACGTTTTTCATTACAGCAGTAAGATGTCTGTCTAATCATTGCTGGCAAGATGTAGAAGGATAGAAACTTAGTTTGTGATTTCATTTTGTGTGTATCTGGGAGCACCGGGCCAGAGAAATGCTTTTCTCAGTTATCCTAAAAAGCACGAGCGTATTCTGTACTTCACACAGGCATACTCATGTGCTGCGTCCACAGGTTGCGTCCACGCTTGCCATTGTGTCTTGTGCCTAAATGAACTGGAAATGTAGAGCGAACATCAAAAATACGAGGAAGCACAAAGAGAAGATGGTGTAAAATAGAAAAAAGACTTGTAAAAATATGGGGAAAAAAATTATGGCTAAAATGTGAACAAGAACTAAAACTGGATATCCAAAGTACATTAGGTGAATGAAGAAAAATGTAAAAAAAGAATAAATTAATCTCCCAATTAAGATTTTCAAAGAAGTCTTGATAAGGTTATCAATTCCTGTTGGCTTTAAAGAAGAGTTACAGGCCTAATTACTTTAAGCCTCTTTTGAAGCTAGGGAATTTGATGTATCATCTTAGATGCAAACGATTCTCTCATGAGAAGACAATTAAAATCAGTTGTACAAATATGAAGTTCTTAATGTAAAATATTAATGTCTGAGAACGCAAATAAAGTGATAATAAATGATAAATGCAATTATATGGTAAGAGGAAGGGATATAAAACAAACAACAAAGATTTCACTTCTGAGGAAAAATCTAGAAATTAAGAGATAGAAGTCTAAGGAAACAACTATGTTGTTTGGTAGCAAATATATTGTTAGCTAATACTAAATATACAGCCCAACAAATACATACTTGGTTTTATCCACTGTTGATGGACACACATTAATTAGCCTAACTGGATATTACCAAGTTGCTTTTTTAAGCTACAGGTTTGTGAAATAGCACCGTCTTACTGCTTTAAGTGTTGCGTTTAATAGAGCAGGTAATATTGAGGCAGGTTTTTTACTTGCACTTTTTATATCTTTGGTATAAAACCAAAGCATTAGTGTGAGTGAGAATTACATATAACTGTCAGTATAGTGGAACATACTATAGTGTATAACGGAATTGTAAATAAGTTAATGGTGTGGAAGGAGGGCCGCACCAGCTCCCTCTTCTGCTGCTGATGTTTTCCATGGAAGCTCCTCCTGGGATTTGCTGTTGCACTTTTGAAATAGCTGCTGTTCAAGCACACGGTACAAGATGTTTGAGCTGATTTAAATACTTCATTGAAGTTGCGTATTGTGTATGACAGCATGGAATTTAGATAAATGCCTTTATCCACCATACCTTAACAAATCCTTCCAAAGATGTGCTGCCTTATTAATCAATTGAGATTTGAGTGGGGATGGTTAATGTTCCATAGTCACACAATATAAGAAGTTGACATCTTTAAAGTGAGCGACTACTGTTTAATTCAGGATATATACAACTATGAGTACAGACTTAAGAAATCACATAAACTCAGTGTACATTCCTGGAAATGTCTCAGAACTAAGTGCTTAACATAAAACGCCTTGAAAGTCCCTTATGTTTACTAATTCTTCTTCATCTCAGCTTAGCTTCTCAGGAGATTTACATCACTTTTGTAAGGTACCTTTGTAGTAAGAAAGTAGTATTCTGGTATTTCTATATGAGAAAGTAAAGGCAAATATGTAGTGCATGGGTCATTCACAGTATCTTAGATTGTCTTTTTGTGAATGGTTTTCTGTCATGGTGTCATATATTCATTTTATTATACTTTTTTTAACAAGGACGTTTGGTCAAATGATATCTGTTAAAACTAAACAAAGCGGATAGCCCTATAAAAGTCTGCACAATGGCTATCATTAATTACTGGGTAATTTAGCAAACGAATGTGGACTATTGCATTGTTCCATGTGTATTTTCCTGATGAGAGCAGAACAAAGAGGAAAAGAAGGGATGGAGAAAATTCATTTCTGTGTTGTGGATATCTACTGACAACCCTTTTTCATGATCTGTTACTGAAAGGGTGGAGTTGGAATGCAAATAAAGCTTGTAATCTTCTGACCCAGGAGGTTGTAGGATATATTAAAATACTCCATCAAAGAATTAATATAACTTTAAATACTGCATAATTACTCACCTGTGTCAATTGGTGCCATACAAGTACCTGATCTTCATTGAAGAAATATATCCCCAAAATGTATGTAGTAAGCCTAGAGGAAGTGAATGTTTGCAGCTGTAATTTGTATTTGTCAATGTAGCATCTGCAAAGAAGTCAAGACATTGAACCGTCATTAAAAATGCAAATTAATTCTTATCTTTTCCAAACACTTGATAGTGGATGAGCTGTGATAAGACTGGCTGTGTGCTACACAGTGCATAAATCTGCAAGCTGTGTCAATGCGAGATGGTTGTTGTAGGATCATTTGGGCTGATGCAGGCGGCAATGCAATTCCCCAAACCTGGACATCTGTTAAGCTGTACACTCTCTCTCATCAGAAGTGTCTAGGTCTTGCGCTGAAATTATTTCTGGGGTGGATGTTATCCCAAGGTCAACTGATGCATAACCAGTAGAAGCATCCCACATGATCCAGGATGATGTTTAAGTAGTAAAGGGTGGAGTTGCTACTCATGAATTTCGTAAGAAAAATGGTTTATTAGAAATTGAGATGGATGCATTTTTAAAATAAAGCTGTTCCGCTGTAGGTCCACTATAGATAATTATGTATGTACCCTTTAGAGTTTTGGGGAAAACTGAAGATTTATGTAAATACAACACCTCTTAAATACATGCAAGATGTAATAGCTCCTGGCACCGTGGAGGATGATATAAACGAGGATTTATTATGAGACCTTTCCTCTGCGTAGGTTAGTGCCTAACAATGTTACAAACACAGCTTTAGTTGCATCTAGGAAGGTGTGCCAGTCTGGAGAGCTTTTTAACCCCTTCTGGTTAATGGTTATTTCAGCATTTTATTTCTCCATTTATTATGTGGTCAGCTTGGTGATAAATCTGATTTGTCAAAGAGCCTTAGTTCACCTACTCCTTCTGGACTAAAAGTGTAAATGTATTATTTACTGTGATTTGAATTACATACTGGTTTAGGTCTCATCTTTCACTGAGTATCGCCTTGATGGAACAATATCTTTCAAAGACATGATAGCTTCAAACTCTTCCAAGTAGATCCTTAGCTTCTGTTTGGACAGCCTCTTGCTATGGGTTTCTTGCACCTGAAGTGACCAGCTCACTTTCCCGTTCCTCAGTGAAAAACAACTGTTCTGGTGCTACATTGACTCGCAATTTATATTTAAGGATGTGAGTTTACATTGGACTTACAGAGAGCTGAAGTCCTAGATAAACACAAGTTTTAAGCAGTAGGCTGTGATTTTGTCAAAATCAACCTGTTCATGTGATTGTAATGTTTTTTTAGTTGTCCTCTTTCCTTCTGCTAAATGAAAAGGTCACCTCCATGTGATGCTTTCTGGTGTTCTGGGTAGTCAGAGGGCTCTCTCAAGAATACTCTGGCCAGTCCTTTTTTATACCTGAGAAATAGTTGTTTTCTGTACAGGGTGTAGCAGTAAGTTGAGACAAACCATATTGTTTTAAAATACTAATACATCTGTGTTAATTAATGTAATTAATGCTCTCCAGGATGGTAGGATAGGGAAGTGGAAACAGCCCTTTAGCAATCTTCATCAGTTGAGAAATGTTCCTTCTTGATTTCAGAGTATTTGATCATCTGGATATGCCTGTGGCACAGACTCTCATGGACAGCATATTTGTTAAAAACCAGCCAGCTTGGAGATCAGTCAGTCCACAGGCTCAAATCGGTCCAGGGTCTCAGTTGTGTTTGCCCAAACCTGGCAGTTTCTGGTGCGTGGAGGGAAATGACAACAAAAGTCCTGGGTTAGCACACAGGCAGAGCCCTGATACCCAGCCACACCGCAGTTATAATTTCCTCTTTGTTTCACGGTTATAGTTTAAGCCCTGTAGATCTGGACACATATATTTTCCTGAAAGTGCACATCCTACACTAGCACTGTAGGGAAGTAGGATAAGACAGCTCTAGGGCAAACCCACTGAAAATACATAGATATGTTAAAATCATTGCTGCATCCATGACCAACGCTTCTCTCTGTCCTGAAGGATGGAGGCACAAGTCGCAGTAAAATGGGCCCCATTCATGTTCCCAAAAATGTTTGCAGTTCCCTCCTTAGAGGTTTTCTTCTTTGAATTCCAGTTAACAGTCTTGCCTGAGACAGGCTCAGATCTTTTTTGAAATGAGGCCCTAGGAGAAAATATGCCGTGGGGCCACTATCAAAAAAGACCGATCCTTAGCTGCTAGAAAGGTTGCTTTTACCCTTATTGCAGCTGTGGATAACATAAGCTCTTAAACTTAAAGCTCCTCTTTAAAGGTGGTGAGCCTGTGGAAACTTGTCTGGGAAAGGTTCCTAACTGTGGAACGTGCCTCCCAGATGTCCTGAGAAAGCGAATTGACCTCAAATAGTACATTACAATGGGTTAACACTGGAAGTGAAAGAAATTTTTATCTTTTTCTAACAGACTCTTTCATCTTGGAATTTCTAGGAGCACATCTTGTTTTTCATTTTCATTATAGCCAGGGAACTCGCTTGTAAGAAGTGCCAGAGAAGGGGATAGGGATAAATAGTACTAAATGTACCACTATCTATTAGCCTTATAATGGTGATGTGGAAAAAATGACCAATTTTTGACGGATTTTCCTTTTCTGTAGATGTCTCCACAGCAACTGATTACTTTTTAAGGGGACTCTCGTGTTTACCAGGCAGTTAGGAAGAACTGATACTGCTTGGCTTCATTTGAGTCATGACACTGGAGGATGCAGAGGCTGCAGAGCCTGCATGTGGACGTAGGGTTTACAGAATAGCCCAGAGCTGTGTTGAATCCTGGAAGCCATGCTGGGTTTCTAAAATAGGAAATTTTGTGAATTTAAGGGGAGAAATGGTCTGCGCTAAGGAAGTTTTCATGAGGATAGCATTCTCGGTCTTCTCTCATCCGTGTTAATCGTTTCAGTAGCTAAGCCATTACTATTGGCCACTTCATGGATGATAAAAGTACTGCTATCTTTAAACCTTTAAACTCAAAACTGCTGACATCTTTATTTAGGAAGAGCAATATTCCCTCTGGTCTTAACGTAGGACAAAACCATCATTAACTGAACTTTATACATTGTGCAAGGAAGTCTTAGTTTAAGTACAAGATGAGAAATCAGTGAATGTGTATTAGCAAAGAGCAGTGAGGTAGTACCTGTTGTGAATAAAACGGCAGTAAAAGATACACTCCATTTTATTCTCCCAGTCAACAGTTCTACCCCCCATCTATATTTTGATGTTTCTCTTATATAAATAAATGTGATCATGTAGTTTCTGAAAACGTCCCTTGAATTAGGGGCTTTCCACATTTATTTTTTTTCTTAAAGTAGGAAATATCGGTATGATTCCTAGGAAAATCCCCAACAGTAACACATTAGAGAAAAATGAGGTTCAGTGAACGTATGAAGCAATACTATCAAGTGTTCCCATATTGCAGCCTGGGAAGCCTTTAGGGATGGTACTGAGAAAAAAATGACAGCATTAGATTACAGGTGAATGTTGCATTACTCTTTGGCACATAGTCCCACCCATAAAATGGGTCTCCATGAGTGAAGCTTTCAGAAACCTTTTCTGAAGAGCTTTGGGGCACATTTCAGTATTGCCTCCTTTGGTTTTAAGGGAAGGAGAACCCATTACCAGAAATGCATTGTTGGAGGATTATATATTTCTACCTGTTCACGTTTCTGGACTGGAGATGTTGGAATGTTTTCCTTTCTAGCGTCTTAGTGACAAGAATGATGTCTTTAGAGGATCATTGTTATTTAGGCTCTATATATCAAACATGGTATGGGTGGTGAGAAACTGGGCAAATTCTGTTGTCTGGCGTATTTTGTAAAGAAAGTGACAGACCAATAAATAGGACACTGATAATTCCATATTATGACCATCAGTCACGTTGTGCACTGATGCGAGTAGAGGTGTCTCATCAAAAATAAGTAGAAAACTTAGTTCCAGGTTATTGTTTGTCCCATCAGATAAAATACCAGGGTTAGATACTGTAATTAAAGCAATGCTAGAAAAAAAGTATTGTCAGAGACTGGTACTGTTATAAAAATTCATAATTAGCTTATATACTCATGGAATGTCAATAGTACATAAAACACTGTAGTAATTACCTTTCTTGTTAATATAGTACGCGTATGTAGAAAAGTGATTAATTTATGACCCAAATGTTATTGAAACTAATGAACGTAATGCCCTGGAAAGCTACAGGAGTAACTGTCATACAGAAACGATGCTTTATAGCTTGGAGGCTATCTTCAAATGTTTTGATGGTTACATATTGTCATCAGCTCCCTACGGTTAGCACAGGATGCTTGCTTTTGGTACGGTGACACTGATGCCATATCATACGCAAGTTATGCTTCTGCCTACTTGATATCACAGAGCGGTTGAGGTTGGAAGGGACCTCCCAAGAGGTCCACCCAGAGCCACTTGCCCAGGACCACGTCCAGATGGCTCTTGAGTATCTCCAAGGATGAAGACGCCACAACCTCTCTGGGCAACTTGTGCCAGTGCTCGGTCACCCTCATAGTGAGTAAGTGTTTCCTGATGTTCAGAGGGAACCCCCCGTGTTTCCGCTTGTGCCTGTTGCCTCTGGTCCTGTCACTGGGCACCACTGAAAAGAGCCTGGCTCTCTCTTCTTTTCACCCTCCCTTCGGGTATTTATATACAGGGATAAGATTCCCCTGAGCCTTCTCTCCTCCAGGCCGAACAGTCCCAGTCCCAGCTCTTATATCTGGTGACTTTTTTACTACAAGGCTATGCCCTTTGGGTGCTACTTGTTAACTTGAAACACTGATTTGCAAGGCAAATGGTGCTTGAATTATATGGTAAAATATTGCAACAAGCATATAATATCTTAAAAAGCATTACTCGTGTTTTTTTTTTTAAATTATTTTAAACAGTTCTCCTAACCAACATTATTTATTTGTGTAGAAAAGCTGATTATGTATTCTTCTTAATGGTCACCTAGAAGTAAAATTTGTATGTAACGTAATATGACATCTTCTACAGCTTATCTGTTTCTCTTGTCATGTTCATGACTAGTCAATATAATCTGATCAAGGGCTACTTAGCATTTTTGTTATTGAACATTTGGTTCAATAATATTTGGAAAGTAGGTCCAGAATGGTATATCCCACTGGTTCTTGACTCCATTGCAATTTCTCAGGTTTTAAATAGTTAAGCAAACTTTGGATTTAAGGATCCTTTTTTATTTTGGACATGTCAGGTCAAAACCTCAGTTGAGTAGGTGCGTGTATCCATTTAGCCTTTGAGTTTCTTCATGTAAAGGCAATCTTTCCTTACATCCACATAGGTAAAAAAGCTGGGATCTTGAAAGAAAAAATAGAAATGACGGGCTTTGTGCACCAATTGAATTGCTTGAATGTATCAATATTGATATAGGATATGGGATTTCCTGATGTTGAGATAAAGAGTTTTAATCACTTAAGTTTGGACAACGTACTGATGTTTTTGGTTTTGTTTCCATGCAGCTCAGTGCCAGAGTATTTCTCTCCTACTCCTGTGGTACCTGATATATTAATTACTAGCCTACTCTTGCAGCTATAGGCAGAATGTCTTAGATCAACGGCAGATTTTAAATTCTGTTAATCATGGGGTTTTTTCCCCTTCTCCATTACCACAGAGCGGTTACCTGCATCATGTATATCCAAATCTGAAGGCACCTGAGGAATCATGAGTTATCCATGCAGAAACAAAGCAGTAGTAAGCTGTGACAGAGCTGTATTATAAATGGCAATTTGTTACTCGGATGTCATGCTACGTCAGATAATTGATAATCTGATGCCTCTCCCATCCTGCACCTGCACCCTAGTTTACAAAGAACTGAGCTGCTGAATAGCTGCTGTGAAAAAAGCTAGATGTGGGTATTAAATGGAAAGAATACGTTTTGTTATTACCTTTCCACCCTGTACTCCATTTAATCTCTGGTACAATTGTCCTTTATGTCCTGCAGTTCTTTTCATTTTGCGCGCAGATTAAATCCTGCATCTGGAATGGAATAACCCCATCCAACAGTGGGGGCTGGGGCTGCCTGGGTAGAGAGCAGCTCAGGGGACCTGGTGGACAGCACGTGAGACGTGAGCCAGCAGTGACAGAATGAACGGCGATGGACACAAACAGCAACATGGGCAATTCTGATTACATATTACAGGTTGTTTTTTTTTTATTTTCACCACAAGAGTGGTCAGGTTTAGGAACAGGTGCGCGGTTTGGTTGTGGAATCTCCATCCTCAGAGATATTGAATCCTCACCTGAACACAACCCTGAGCAACCTGATCTATTTGGACCTGCTCTGAGCAGAGGGTCGGGCTAACTGATCTCCAGAGGTCCTTTCCAACCTCAGTTTCTCTATAGTTCCATGATAAGCACGGGTGAGCCCCACAAAGGTAACAGAAAGTAGCTAATGAGGAACCTTCATTTCATTGTTGAAGTTGGAATAACGAATGATATTGTTTTCTTTTGCGTGTATAATTTTTGATCTAAATTAAGAAATCAAACCTAAATGAAATACGTTTTTCAGAAAGTGCTTTTGAATTTTGCGCCTTACATTATTTGTGTGCCTACTGAATTTGCTTTTGAAAACATTTTAATCAGTTTTTTAGGACAGACCAGTCATTGACTCCAAGTTTTAGTTTTACAACTATGGACATATGAGAGGCCTGAGTTGTAGGGAGAAAATCCTCAACGCAAGTATTATATATACAGAAGTTCTATTTCTTTGGAAAAAAATAATTAACAAAATTGTAAATTATTAAAAAATAATTTAGACTAGACGATTTTAGGGATCTCAAAACTCTGTATCCAAGCAAAAGCTTGGGTGAATAGGTCTACGGCAATAAGCATCTATTTTAAGAATATTAGGAGTGTTAATTTGTAAGAGAGACAGTATGCAGGTTTCTGTTGGATTGTGATTTATTGTATTTTTCCTATGGAAGGAAATATAATACAGCCCTTGTTGCATATCAGGGGGGTTGAAACCAAGAAGGAAAGAGAGACAGGGCTCTGATTCTGGCAGTTCGCTGGCAAGTTTTGCCTTTTGGATTCTGCCAGGAGGGCAGGACCCAACATCTGTGCAGCGTTGATCAAATTGATTTTTATTCCAGTGAAACCAGTGAAACACGGCAACTATATTGCTTATATATTCTTGTATGTATAAAAAAGTGGTGTATATGTATATTAAATAGAAACGTAAAACACTTACATATTCTTCTGAGTAAAAAAAACAACTGAATCCCAGCAGAAATCTTCCCTGCAGGTCTCTCATGATTTCAAGCTTAGAATTTAACAGATAATATCCTAAATGTTCTCTGAGACATTTCCCTTCTTTCTACTCCAAATGTGATCTTTTTTCAGGAAGTAAAATTATCCCAAAGGCAAGAAGGGAGAGGGGGAAAAAACCCACCACTGTATAAATGTCTCCGATGTGGCCGATAGGGCGGCCCAAGTATCTGTATGGGTAGCCCCATTTACTGAAATATTCGAATGTTACTCTTTCATGTCCTGTAGTTTGGACATTGCTGAACAGTGTCATGTTGTGGCATTCATTTCTGCAGGTTTGGTTTTTGTTTGTTTTTTTTTAAACGTGGCAAATAGAATACGTCTACTACAGCCAAAAACAACCAAGAGATGGCAGCACTGCTTTTAATATTCTGTGTGCACCATCTGCACTCAGTGGTACATCTGTCAATAATACTATTGAACTTTTCCCTTCATACATGGTACACAGTTCCACCGTTCAGTGAATAGGTCTTTCTTAACAAAAGACCTATTAAAATTGGCAGCCTTGCTGCTAATGGAAATTGTCTTTTACCACTGCAGATTTACATAATGCTGTATCGTCTCTGCGGCAGGAAAAGCCTAGCAGACATAGGAACTCCAGTGAATATTTAAATGCCACAGGGCTGCTTTAATCAGTGTGAATGAGCGATCTCGCTTCATCATTTGCTTTACTGCCCTGCAATTATTCCTGTTCCATTTTTACTCCAGAAAACATTTTCTTCCTCACCAGGCAAGGTGTTTTAGAATGTAGGACACTGAACTGTCCGTGTCAAGTGCTTTCTTTACCAGTAGTTTTAAATGCCTTCTACCGCTCTGAAATGAACATTAATCACTTCAGTTTAATCCAAAGAAAACCCCAAGGGGACACAGCCATCAAAGAATTACTAACGTTGTCAAGAGATTGTTAGCGTTTTTAGTAATCGTCCATAGCCTGTATAAAATGACTTTGTTTCTTACAGTGTAATGGTCACGTTGCATCACTATGCATATACAAAGAGTCTAAAAATTTTAATCAACTAATTTTCTTTTTGTACTGTATTTTTAAGTGATTTTTTTAGCAAGTAGTAGACATCTGCAAAGAATGATAGAGTAAGAATGAGGTAATTCAAACTACAAATGAAGTATTTGAATATTAAATGAAATAGGTGGTGATACAGTGTGAGGTTTGATATTCGGCATATAAATGTGAGCATTTTTTATTTTACATTTAAAGAAGGTAATAACATGCGTATGTCTACAGTGTCAACATTTTTCATTACAGATTTGGTCATGTTGAAAAGCAAGAAAATTTAGTTTAACCCTTCTAGAAGCAACATCCATTTCTAGCAAACTGACATACCTCTTACTGTCATTTTGCAAGAAAAATAAACAACCAGTATGCTACTTGATCTTTGAGTTTCAGGGGGTGTGATTAATGTTTTAGCGCCTTCACTCTTGCCAGGACAGACTACATAAAACTTCTCGTTCTGAGTGACATTATGAGACTTACATACCTGTGGACGCCTAAACATTCAGAAAAAAAGTTCATGGGTCTGAACTTTGTTTTTTGGCATTATTTGACAAAATACCTTACCGTGTCTTTGCTAAGAAATCGTGTCATGAGAAATTATGCCTATTTCTGGCATTGCTGATCTTTCAGTACTCACCTAACTTGATTGTGCAGCAGTGCTGCTGAGTGAACTGGACTGTCATTATTTTAAAATAAGCACTTGGTTTTTTTCTTACACAGAGAACATATAACCCAAATGATTAGCCGTATTTAGAATCAGAGTCAAGTTATTTCAGCATTTCTCTTGGCAACTGCTGTGGACGTGGCTGTCACCATGCAGCTCTTACGGTCAAATCTGCCAAACCGCACATCGATAATTTCAAATAGTCAGTGGAAACCGTTTCTTCAGATGCAGAAATGGTCATGCTGGGAAGTCCTCTGTACAAAGCTCAGATAGTTAGGAGATAGTGTGCTGGAGCAGTCACACCAAGGTGGTGGATTAGGGCTGGTATCGACTTTACAAGTTGCTGGATCAAGGAGAGCAGCCGGGGAGGCATGGGGGCAGCCCCAGCCCCAGGCACCATTGGGCACTATTCTGGAGACGGGGACGGGCTGAGGCCAGTCTGGGACACGGCACAGCTTGGTGGGGCCCATGGCCAGGCAGGGCAGTGGGGAGCTGGAGACCAGCCCTGTTGCAGCTTCACTGGGGCAGGGGCTGGTGGCCCTGGGGGGCTGCCATGGTGTCCTGGGCTGTGGGCAAGGTGAGGGGAGCCCTGGGGGAGACTTGGGCAGGGACAGCAAGGCCTCTTGTGATGCTGATATGTCTCGACAGCTCCTAAATTGACCAACCATGATAACAGAAGACTTTATTAGCAGCATCTAGTTGAAAAAAACCAAATAAACCACCTGCAAGTAGATATTGCAGGCATTACAATAAAGTATTTGTACACCTTAGATGATATATTTTCAAAAACTGAAGCAGAAAATGAAGCAAAAAGCTTTGTTATGCAATCAGTGTTGGTAAGTGATAACACTAAAGAAGGGTCACTGTGGCTTAACGCTGCTCTGGGTATGTGTTGAGAGTCCAGTGGAGTAAAACCACAGGGGTGACAGTAGGGAGGCCAACTGAAATGAGCAACTCTTGTTTCCTTATTGACCACCACCTGAGTTTTTGGCATTCAAAAAGGCCAAAATTTGCAACAAAAAGAACTGTTTGGAGTTGGGCTGAAGAAATGGTCTCTTTTCCTTCAGTTTCCTCTCGCCGTTTCCCTTCCCTCTTTGTGAGTGGGAGGGTGCTGTCATTAATGAAGTAGGAGCCTCAGGAACATTTGAACCTTTTGAAGGACTTCACAGTCCAACAGACTTTAGCAGATGAAGACAAGGGGAAGAACACAGGGAGGTGTTTACCTGAATAATGTCTAACAGGCCTGTCTACAGGCTAGGCCAGGGACAGAGACATTAATTCTGTTAATGGCTGCGTTAGAAATGTATTCAGACCATACAGTGACAAGAGCTTTGTGACAGTAATACTGGATTTTAAATTCACCACAAAGCCTAAAAGCTTTTCAGAGCTTCGCTAACTTGAAAGCGGCATCTCAGTTTCTCCATAACCTTCAGAGTTCAAAGTATTCCACTATGAATAGTATGGGTCTTGATATAAACCAAATCAGAGAAAATGATAATAACAGTTAAGGCCTCAGTCATTATTTTAATTCATTATGTATTCATAATAGGCTCATCCACTATTGCTAACTAAGCAGAAAATGCAGCCACTTTTAATAAATAAGGATGTATTTGAGCAACTTAATTGGCAAATGACTTGAAACAAAGACCTGAAAGCATAAAATTGATCAAATCAAGATCGGTGAAAGGTACAACAAAATAGTTTGTGTTCACTGGTGGAAAAATAACTAGTGAAACAAAATCCTGAGTAATCTTTAATGGGACTTGAAGTATGTCCAACAAACCAATAAAGTCCTGCACAACAGAGAAGTGCAGTCATGCAATAAAGGAATTTAAATAGCATTGCAAAAAGTATTCCAAGTGTAACAGTAAAAGTTAACTCTAGAATTTAACTAAGATTTTGATTAATAAGAAAGCATTCCTTTAGCAGAAAGTCTGCAAACTTAGTTGCAGATGAAGAAAAAGGAATTTCTAATAAGTAACTTCACATTATAAATAACTACAGTGTAAAGGTTTTAGGCTTTTAGGCTAAACTTTCTAGCCTCTTTATAGGTAGTAGGATTCAATTCTAATATTCCTACTCCTCCCCCCCAAAAAAATTATAAAACCCTAGAAAATTATGTTTGAGCAAAATATCTACCTTTTTCATTTTTCTCTGTCTGATATGAAGTGATGAAGGAATGTCAAATACAGCAGATGAAAGCAACTAGTCAAAAGGAGAGATTTAAAGTAAAAACTCTCCAGCCTTACAAAACAAGTCTTTTGATTTTCCTGATTCAGAGAAGTAGTTTGCCAGTAAATTACAAAATAGTACAATTACGAAAAAGCCCCACTGTCTTTCATGTGTAAACAACAGGCTGAGTATAGAAGAAAATACTGTATATAGTGGCAGCCTAACAATCTTGAAGAAAACAGTTGGAAAATACATACTGTAGAGAACCTCTATACGGGACATGCTTCCAAAGAAAGAAGCAATAGATGCAATAGATTTTGTTTTAAAAAGTGTTTCAGATGGCAATGTCTTTCATTAACATGCTCAAGGAAATCTTGGATAAGAAAGAATGGATCTTAATTTAGTTGCTGCAGAATTAAAACAGGTTGGGTCACCAGCAATTGCTGCTACGCTGATTGAGAAGGTACTGCCTCTGTAATGCTATTAATGCCTGGAGTGTTTTGAGGGTGGCAGAGCACTGGAACAGGCTGCCCAGAGAGGTGGTGGAGTTTCCGTCTCTGGAGACATTCAAAACCCACCTGGATGCATTCCTGTTCAACCTGCTCTAGGTGACCCTGCTCTGGCAGGGGGGTTGGACTAGATGATCTCCAGAGGTCCCGTCCACCCCCTACCATTCTGTGATTCTGTTATCTGACACCAGAAAATTTCTTGCAAAGGACACCTACGCACGGGAGACAGAATGAAGGAGAGTTGTGAAACCTCATTGGTGTCCCACTGTGTGAGCTTTCCAAGTAGGATACAATTGAATTTTGGACGCCGAGTGCTCACAACTCACTGGCAGGCTGCACAAATGCATCAAGCAGCAGACTTTAGGCAAGGTAAAATAACTTGAAGGATGAATTGTTGACAGATGTGTATTTGATGTATATTTATCTCTATATATTTGAATTTAATTTTTGAATACATGTCAGCATATTGTAGATGAGAAAGGGATCTTAGAAGGGACTAAAATCTACTGATACAGAAGCAGAGCTAAACAGTTCACTATTTAGTTGCCTTGGCATTAAGAAAAACATCAAGGGCTTTGGCTTGCAGACAGCCCTTCAAAATTTGTAGTCTTGCTGAAATAAAAATCAAGTTAAGGTATATTTCACAATCTAAAGACAGGTCCAAGTCCGCACTTCAACAAGTCCTGATTTTTATAATGGAAAATGAAAACCTGTCTTTCTAAGAAGTATGCCTTCATCAAAGCAAACATAATAAAACTTCGGCGAAATCGGTAATGCAAACCTTTCATGTACAAGCAAAATTAATTGAATTCTAAATTAATGACCCTTTCTCAGTGGTCTGAATCATAGCATGATGTTTATGCACAAGAAAAACTACTATATTCAAATATTAGGCCACACAACAAATCTATGTTGTTTGGTTTCTGTCTTAGAAAGCATACTTACCCAGATCATGTGGGCTGCATCCAAAAAGTAGTTTCACTGTGGGGAGCAAAAATCCTCCTTCAGGCTTTTCTGTGTCAGTAACAATAACCTCAGGGTTGCAGTTGTCTAAATGGCCACGTTGCTAATTTGTTATTTAGATTCTCTGGTTTTCTGGAGCTGGCTTAGCAGGTGACCTCAGATTTAAATTCTCTGGAGCAGGGACCATACATTTATATGTGCATGAACAGTGGGGATTTGATCTTGGCTGGAGCTGCAGGCTATGACTGTGATGTAAATGTCAAATCATAATAGAGTAAGCTCAGGCAATTTCTCTCAGAAATAAAACTTGCTGCTTTCAAATGTCACTAGGCTAAAGAAACTTCAGCATAAACTAATGCTGAAGTCAGTGGAAAATACATTTATCCACAATGTAGCTTCAATAACTTATTTAATTGTAAGGCATATTGAAATTTTATTAATCCAGTTATGCTGTATTCTTCACTCCAGCAGCACCTCCATTTGAGATCTTCCATTTTTTCCTCCATTTGAGAGGAAAAAGCTTAATGGATGCCTATGAAATTGCCACACTTTCCTTCTGTATCTTGGGCACTCTTTGCAATTTTTGGCCAGGCATAGCCTAAAAATAAACAAACAAATAAGCAAACAAATAAAAATAAATATAAAAACCATAGTAACGTCTCTAAACATTCTGTGTTAAATCAACCATAGTGCACACTCTCTTTTTAAAGACAAGTCAAGTTCTTGAATGTCTTCTGCATCATCAGTGTGATTTCTGGTTCATCTTCCCTCACTGCAAGTTCAGAAAAAAGTGTGTCACCTTGATGAGGAACCATAATAAGTTGGAAAGATTTCATCAGTTGTTTAAACTCTTTTGAGCTACTTACTTAGAATCTCTGATAGCTATGGTGCAATTTAATTACAAAACATAAATTTTAGTAGTCCAATCTCAATGAGTGAATGGAAAGAACTCGATAGGTGTGATCTTGTTCGCTTTTCTTGCAGGGAGCCTTTTACTCATGGAGTATACCTTTTGTTTTTAGGCAACTTAATTTGTTGCTGTAGTTGGAAGAAGTCACCCTCCTCTCTCTTGCAGCTCATGGGCTTGCTTGCAGAACAAAGTTAGGAATTTAGACACGAGTTATACTAGGACTATGAGGAGAAAATTATCTATGATATGAAGTACGGAAGTATATATTTGAGTTGATGCATATGAATCATTTTGTTTTCTGTATTATGTATTCTGTATTTCTGTATTATGTCCCTCTCCTGGAGGTGTCCCAGAAATGGTTAATGTTTGAATTTCATAGCAAAAAACTACATAAAAATTAGATGCTGTTAATTTGGAATCACAGATACAAAGTCCACTTACGTAAGTTAAATAGCTGCCATGATTAAAGGGAAAGAATTGAGAGGAAAATATGGGAAGTCACAAAGTCTTACAGAATACAAAAGAGAAATATGTGCTATGATTTTCTTATCTTTAGGTAGACTGTTGCATATTTTGGCAAGTTTTGTTGTTGACTTCAGTGAAAGAAAGCTGAGGCCTCTAGTACTGAGCTGATGCACGCTGGGCTCAGGGGCTGATGTCTTATATCATGAAAGATGCATTTAGGGCCCTGGTCCTACACCTGCTTTTTATTTGATCTTAAAGTGGGTAAAGTTGGTTGGGTGCACACTTTCTTGGATAAACCAGTAGCAATACATCAATAACCATTGCCGTGGCTCACTACAACGGTAAGCTCCGACCTTTGAAGTGGACAAGCTGGATCCTAAGGCAGGACTCGGAAGGTGTGTCCACTCTTACAGTTTGTTCCCTACACCTTTGTGAGAATAAGGAAAAACTAACAGGAGGAGGCACATCTCCGCCAAGTTAAGGCTTTTATGTAGTTCTGTCTACTTCCTCCTAGCATACAAAAGGCTTTGTCTCAATAGCTTTGAATTAAATCTGTGTGTTGTGTGTTGTCTGACATCTAGTCTGATGCAGCTATGAAGCCTCGGCAAAGAGAAAAATTAATTAAATGTAGGTCATTGGTGGTGTATCTAGCAGTGTTTTCCTGTCATATTTATCACTGAATGTGACTTGTAGAATCATGATAGGTCTTGAAAACACAGTTACACACTCACGTATATTACTAAGATGTAGCAGTCAGCATCAAGTTATGTAGATCTCAGTTGTATAATATAAAAGAGATGTTCATATATATATAGCCATCACCTATAATTCATCTCCTTACTCTAAGAAAAAAATGGAGACCACTGTGTAAGAAATTAATCCACAACCAACGAATTCTGCAAAAATACTGTATTATTTTTGTATCTGAAACTCCTAAGCTATTTTTTCTCCTCACTTGGCTTTCAAATTGACAAAGCAGCTGCCAGGGGTTCTCCTGCATTGCATTCATCTTCAGTTTCACTGAGGGATGCTGGAAATGCTGACCTGCATAAGGTTGTGTTGGTTCAATAACTTATGTTTGTGTTTTGGCGTAACAGGAAGGTTCTGAGGAGAGAGCCTGGAATGGAGATGCAATCCAAGGCAGAAATGAAAAGTCCCACAGGTTTAACCGATAGGCTGCAGATTTATTTGTAACACAGTATGTCCGTATAAAGACGTAAGCCATGTCTAGGGCAGACTGAAGATGAATACTGAAATGCTACCATCCATCTAGGGAATGAGCTGGTCAAAGATTTGAGGCCTTAGCTGTATGTGGGGGCCTCTGCACATCTTCCCAAAGCTTTGAAGGTTGCAGCCTGCAACCACGCTTTCCTCTGAGAGCTTCCTTGGGCCATCTGGCCAAAAGAGCTGCCTTGACAGTGTGAAGTATAGCGCTGCTTGTCTCGCTGCACAGTTTCCATTCTCTTGCTGCTCTGAAAAAAGGACAGAAAGGGAAGACAAAACCAACCAAACCTCACATAGCTGGTTTTAGTCTCTCAGAAGGAAATTTCCTCTTGATCCCATATTGCTTTAGGTGACAAATTGTCTGATGGTGTCATTTGCACTTTTAGTTTGACATAATTGAACTGGAATAGCAGGGCTCAGGGAGGCATTGTTGATCTGTTCACTATGGAAATAAAATGGGCTACTCCCAAATGAGATTGGATAATCCATAGTCCAATTTACCTTTACTAAGGAAAGTTCATTGATGGCTGTCTAAAGGACAGCGTCCTTAACTGAGGGCACTGGCTTCAAATCCTGTATCTGGCCAGCAGTGTGAATGAGAATACTACCTGAAAGCCTAATTAGTCCTAGGGTTAGAAGGTTGGTAAAATTAAAAAAATAATAATTAAAAAAAAAACTAATTTCAGAGCAAGAAATTTATGTAAAATGAAGGTAGAGGAAACAATAGCTTTATAGAAAGGGGAGAGATGCATAGAAATGCTTTAAAATCATTGAGACAACTGTAAGAACTGAAATAATCAATTAGGATTGAGAAAATCATTATCATTGCCTCTGCAGTAAAACTATCAGGATATCCTGCAAGTTTCAATATCCACAAATTGTTATAAAGTAAAAAGAGATGTTGTCTCCTTCCTATAACTTATATGCAAACAGTGAAAGAAATAGTTTAAAGCAACTTTTTTAAAGGGGTGGTATATGTGGGAAATCCTACTGATGGTAATAGTTGCTGGTACAAATAATACAATGTGTTAATTTGAATGAAGTAATTTTTAGCTTCAATCAATTTAGTACTAGCAAAGTTGCATACCAGGTGACCTGATACGCTTATGATTACTACTCACTTCCTCAGTGTATTCTATTCCAGTGTCTCAAATCTAGTTATAAACTGCACAACAAATGCTCCTTCTCTTTTTATTCCGTAAGTTATTTGCCATAGATGAAAAAATCATACATGGACTTGGTATTCAAATATTTTTTCCCTTTTAGCAAATACATCACAGTTTATAATAGTTGTAATCATGATCAGTGATGTATCAATCACTGATGATCAGTAATTGTAATTATGGTTAGCGATGTACTTCCCAAAATAAAATGTTACTGTGTCAGAAAATTGCAGGCAAGTATTCTTATTTCAGTAAACAAGTGGAGTGCATTTATTCCCCCTAGCTTTATTCCCCCTCAAGATTAATGCATTTCATCCTCATCCTACTTTAAAATTAGTTCTGAAACTTGAACAATTTGCAGTAAGTTCTCGGGTTTTTCATTGGCTTTTACATATCCAAGTGTGATGTAGTCTTAAATCTTGATTTGCTGACGAGCATTAGTACCTCTTCCAAATCAATTAGCACGGAAACTTCCACATGCCTAATTTGCCTTTACTGTAAACAGTTTTCTATTCAATCTAAAAAAGCTAAAGAAAAGACCTTTCCATGAATGATTTTCCTTAGAATTTTACTATTTAACTCTGATTCTAAGGGCTGAAATGTCAAATAATGTGAAGACCGTCTTAAGATCACTGGTAGACTTCTGATCTGAAAGCTCTGTCAGTCACCCAGTCAGCAGCTGAAGTTCTCTTGACAATTTCAACATTCATTTACTGGGAGTGCTACCAGGGACGTGAAAGGTTCTGTGAAGAAAAAACGGTGGTGGTGGTGGTGCAGGACTCAAATAAGGGGCTTGTGTGCCATCTGTAATGGTTGTTCTAATAAATTACCCCTCCTCTCCAAGTGTCCCGTGCTTGAATGCAGAAAAATACACATTGTGCTAGGATCTGAGTGGGTTAGATGATCAGGTTTAGGTCAAAGGTTGTAATAAAAGCTGATCTCCTGCTGGTCTTCAATGTGAATCTTCATGTCTCTTACGTTCCCTAATAAATGACTGCAAGGCATATTCACTCACTTTGGGTATGATTTCTTAAGCTTCCTGAAGTACTTCTACTTTCCATCCATACTTATGTTGTACATTTTACTTAGCCAGTTCATCATTTGGTACATAATAACAGTAAGATATCTCCATAAATCATTTTCTTCTTACACCCGGTGCTCTTCCAGCTTAGGCGGACAGCTGGCAGGACTCTTACATAGCAGAATACAGTATTCATCTAAGTAATGCCTTAAAAAAGCTGTAGAACCTCAGTGCTCTTTTTTTCCCTTCCTCTGCAGTTATGAACATGCGTTTCAAATGGATGTCACCTTGTCTGGAGCTTAAATATGATCTGAATTTCACTGATTGTAAGCTGGCGCCTGTGGCCTCATGTTTCATACATGTGCTTCCAACAGTTATTCTCCCAGCCACACTTCTTGCAGCCTTTTTGCATTCTCAGCTTGTGTTCTTTTCCTTACTATTATTTCCCAGGATGCGGCTCATGTTAATACTGTGATGGAAATGTCGGGCTAATTATCTGTGAGGATAGTAATAGTTTGGAAAAGAAGAGGGTAAAACAGTTACACCACAACAAAAGAGCTTACTGCTGTAAGGTTTGCCAACTCTATTTTGCTGAAGTGAATGGCATTCTTTCACTTCTTGAGGCAAGCATTGACGTCTGTCAGTAAAATGTATAAGGGAAGGTGTTTATGGTTCCTAATTTTCCCTTCTACGAGCAGTAGTATGTTTACGGCTGGGATAGGAATATCCATTCCAGAAAGGATAAAAGTGTTTTAAGAGAGGACACTGCATATTCATGTTCATGCCTGTAGATGTCCCTTGTGTTAGTAGAAAAGACCATAGCATAGCAAAAATTACAAAATCTATGCTGCCAAATGTTTATCTGGTTGGAAGTTACTTTACTTTGCTAATAAAAATGTTGGGCTGGGCTTAAGGTACAGTTGTCACCTATTTAAGGAAATG
The DNA here is from genome assembly GCF_964199755.1 of Larus michahellis. Taxonomy (NCBI): domain Eukaryota; kingdom Metazoa; phylum Chordata; class Aves; order Charadriiformes; family Laridae; genus Larus; species Larus michahellis. Next base: position 90,745,972 of record NC_133897.1, read on the forward strand.
TCTTCGAATAAGCCAAGAAACTAGAGGTTCAGATGTTCTGTGTCTGGATGCTATCCCTTTAGAGCCATCAGAGATGCCCTATCAGGTCTAATTTTCTGCTTTCCAAGGACAGCGGGTGATGACTGAATAAATGCTTAGAGTATTTTGGAGGGAACGGTGACTTCCCAGAAGAAGGTACAAGAATACTAGGCCACTGTCCTGTTAGAAGGGACAGGAACAAAAGCCTTGCTGGTAAACACCAATCAAACTTTCTATCTGTGGTCTGTCTTTCTCAGAGAAGTAATAGTTAGAAACTTTCTTTTCTTTTTTTTTTTTTTTTGTGTTAAACTCTTCTCTTTTAGAGTAGCGTGCTAAGTTGGGAGCTTGTTTAATGAGGTGCATCAAGTCAGCATTATTTGAACATTAAGACAAGCCAGTTTCAACAGACCAGCTCTGTGGTCCTATAAATACAGCTATATCTAAAACAGAAATTATTGGAGAAAAAGATGCTTGTTTCTCAATTCAGTATAATACTGAATTTTAACTTTCAAATCACCTAAAATATTTTCTTATTCATTTATTGTGTAGGAAGGTGTATTTTTCAGGTGTTGAAAATGATGGAAGAAGTCCTGTCTTCTATATACAACACCATATTGGACCGTTCTCTTACATCAGTCTGTTTTGTAAATCGGTGAGAAGCAGGATGGTAGAATTGTATCCCATGACAATTAAAAAGTTTAAATACAAAAAACCCTAGTAAAACGACTACATTGGCATTGTGGATTTAATTCTCGAAAGATTTCATACAACAGTTTTAAATGAATTCTAAATGTAGGGCTAAGACTGCGGTCTAAGACTTGAGATAGGGAAGGATGTAAGGAAGCTTGTTGGAAAGCACATCTCAAGTTCAGCTAGGAGATAGAGGGTAATATGCTTATGGGTATTTTTTGCACTTTATTTCACGGGTCCAATTTTTTTTTCCCCAGAACTTACATACAGAAAGACATAACATGGATCCTTTGAAATGAAGTTGTTGTTGTCTGCAGTTAGTTAAAAATAGGCCTAAAATACAGCTGAGTGATTTTTTTCTCATTACCTAAACAAAAAAAAAAATTTCCTTTGACAAGTCACTTAGAAGGTATTCACGGAATCACGGAATCTTCAGAGTTGGAAGGGACCTCTAGAGATCATCTAGTCCAACTCCCCTGCTAGAGCAGGATTGCCTAAAGCACATCCCTCAGGGCTGCATCCAGGTGGGTCTTGAAAATCTCCAGAGAAGGGGACTCCACAACCTCCCTGGGCAGCCTGTTCCAGTGCTCTGTCACCCTCGCTGTAAAGAAGTTTTTCTGTGTATTTGAACGGAACTTCCTATGTTCCAGCTTGTGCCCATTGCCCCTTGTCCTGTCACTGGGAACCATTGAAAAGAGCCTGGCTCCGTCCTCCTTAAACCCACCCTTTAGATACTTGTAAACATTAATCAGGTCCCCCCTCAACCTTCTCTTCTCCAGGCTAAAGAGTCCCAGCTCTTTCAGCCTTTCCTCATAAGGGAGATGCTCCAGTCCCATAATCATCTTGGTTGCCCTACGCTGGACTCGCTCCAGTAGTTCCCTGTCCCTCTTGAACTGGGGAGCCTAATGTATTTTTTCTCTCTTTTTTTAAAAAACCACTATTTTGAACCCGAGCAACTCACCCTTATTATAAGTTCATTTTAATACTTTCTAGGTAAGTACTGGTTCATAATCTTAACTTTCCTACCTGTTTATCTAAGAGAACACATATATAGCAACTTTTAATTTTTATAACAAACATAGAAGTGACAGCAGCATTAGTAATTGCTTTAAGGCTTGTATTACTCGAGATTGGGGTAATATGAAGCATCCTTTTGGCAGAAATAATATAACTAAGCATCGAGTGAATACATAGTATAAAGCCCTAAAAAGGACTAAAATATTCTTTATATACATTCAACCGTCTGTAATCACAAATGCATTCAACAGGAGATTTTTAATCCTATGTTTCAAGTGCAGGACCTTTGCATATTTGTGTACTGCAGGCTAAATTCACAGTGCATCTTATTTATGCATTTATGCTTTAGAAAAAAAAAAAATTCTTTAGTCTTCTTACAGTTGCCAAAGTTTCTAAGTTCTTTCATCTAAATAACGTTGCTACCACAGTAGAAAATCAAGTAAAAGTGATATAGGATCCACTTGTAAAGGAATTTTAGATAGAAAACGAATGTGTTATCCAAAATGTACATAATAATACCAAAATACTGTTTTGGAATAATAAGACAAATGCACTGGCTCTCCCCGAAGTTTCCTTTAACATAAACTGGATGACCGGTCATCTTCTGATGTCTAAACACTGCATTCACACAGAATCTTGAACAAGCAGCTAATGCAAGAACCTGTGTCACAGTGGTAGAACACACGACTTTGAGACAAAATCGATGGTTCCTGATTGTATAGTAGTATAGTTAGTTATAGAAGTTAAGTGTAATCTTGAATAACTTCTAGTATAAAGCAAAATAAAAGTTTTGATTCTTTTTCCATTTTGCTTTGTGAAATACCTCTAAGGTATGATCTGTTTATTTTGTTCTGCCTAGCCATCATGGTCTTACCTGTCTTGCTTTCCTGGGTTGAAAATTTGTGCACATATCTGTTCTGACATCTATTAGCTGAGGGTCAAATCCTACAGCTTTGATAAAATCTTTGAGGATGAGTGGGATTTTAGCTCAGTACAAATGGAGTTTTGGCTTCAAGATTTGTCAAGAAATGCTTGAAGGATATTAAAACAGGTTCTTTGTAATTCTCAGTGCCTGGAAAAATAGCATAAGTCCAACTCTGGGGAAGTTGTTATACTGAGGAAACGTAGCCAAATATTTTTAAGGCGATGATGATGATAGTAATAGTGATAATAATAACAACAACCTATCTTTTGAATAACCATGGAGAGATTCACAGCTTTCAGTGTGTTTATGTTTGATTGCAACTCATGTTTATGTTGATAGCTTTAATTTTGTGTATGAAGGGTCTCTAAGCTCATCTCTGGCGTTTGTGGTTTGGACAGATGGATGCATAGAGCACTGGAGTTATCGGTTGTCTCTCTCAGACATCTGCTGAGTGTCCTTGGTTATGGCTGGAGTTTTTCGTGAGTGTGCTGAGCCCCAAAGAGTGTAAGTGCTGGTTACTGTGGACATAACTTGTCTTTAATTTACTGTGGCTGTGAGCTAAACCACATGAGGTTAAGAGCTTCTCAGTGTGATCTGAAACAGTCAGCATACTGAATGGGGCATTACCTCAATTCACAGTGTAGTAGAATGCAGCTGTACGCACCTAGTCACATTTTAGGTCCATCGCTGCAAGCTTCAGGAGGTCAGTTCTGTCTACCTGAGGCATGCTGGTCTAAATCTCTTTCTGTATATTAAGAATGTAGCAGATACCTTCCACCCATCTCCAAAAGGCCACCAGAAAAGGTGTTTGATGCTTTAGGTAGAAAATGTATAAGAGCCAAGTTCAATTCATTTCCTTAATCTGCTAGGAAAATTTTCTAATGACCAGACACACAAATTATTTTTGCTGAGATTTTTTTTTATACTTCCTGTGATGGCTGTTCTACTATACATGGAACCGAAGATTCATTAGAGTGGAAAGAGGTCAAGGAACATTATTCTGACAGCTGGGGAGGTACCTGTATTCCCATCTGTGCTTCTAGGACTGTTTCTGTGCTGTGGTTTCAAGGACTGAGACATCAACATTTAAAATGTAAAACTTCCCTCCCCACCCCACCCCACCCCAACGGCCAACCCCATGTTTGCTAAATGTGAAATTCTATTTGGGTAAACAAATATGTTAATAGACATGGAAAGATGTCTTAATTGTCATTGCTCTGATCCTAGGTGAAAGAAAACAGTGGGTCTTTTGTTGTGGGAAGATGACAGTATGGTTTGTGTAACTGAAATTGTTGTTGGGGGTTATTGGTTCTCTGAAGGTTGTTCAATAAGAATGGCACAGCGAGGTGAAAGTTTCTAGCCTCCATCCAGGGTGCCTTCAAGTAAAGGAAGTTTTCTCAACTGAGGATTACGCCTCTTACAGAATTTGAAGTAGTTTTACTGTGCAAAATATTCATATCCTAAAATAGTTGTTAGGATTTTAACCACTTTTTATCTGTCAAATGTGGTGGTTTTGTTTCTAAGTGACAGGCTTTCTCTTCAAAAGGTTTGTGTTTTTTGTTTCAATCCCCAGCCATGGATCTGTGGGTGTGGTCTTTCTTACACATCGCTGCTAGTATGCTGGTGCTAACACACAAATGTCAGTCTTGGAAACAAAAGAGGTAATTGTCATTTAGACAAACACGTCTTTTAATGAAGTCCAGGACAGTACAGAGCTGTGCCCATTATCCACAAGTATACCTAGCTTTGCATGGGTTATAAGAATAAATTAACCACGAAATTATTTTAGTTGCTCCAAAGACCAGATCCAGAATGAGTATAAGGCTTATGAGGAGGAACGGTAGTTTCTTTCTCCCCCCAAGCTTTTTCTAAAATGAGAAGAGGACTAACCAGAAAGTTAGCACTTACTCTCACAGAAAGAACATCACAGAGAAGAATGCTCATGTGACAGCACACAAATCTCTAGCATGCAAAAGAAAATCAAAGCCTGTAGAATATCAAGCATTAACATTCGAGCCAGATGTCATAAGATTAATTATTCTTATGAATCCTGTTTTTAAGGTTTTACAAGCTAAGTCTACAGTTTTTGCACAGTTCTCCTTCAGTGCATTCAGTCTAGTGGTTACATAGGGTTAGCCTGATCCTACAGAAGACAATCACACATTCCGAATAAAAGACCAAATGCCTTGAAGTAGATCACTTGGAGATAAACAGTATTAAAATGGAAGCACATCTGCCAAGTATCAGCTGTCAAAGCCCTGCAGCTATCTGAAACCAATCAAGTGTTAGAATAATCCGTTGTAGTGCACTTCATCTTTAAGTCTTTGTAATCATCCAGCCAATTTTATGAGCTACATGGAAGAGCATACGTATGTGTTTGTGATTATAATAAGGCTTTAAGTGAAATCAGAAATAAAGAACAGACACTGAATCTGCAGCTACGAATTTTAGCACCTTATTTGATCATTATTTCCTGATTTCCCATTAATTCACAATTTCCTATGGCAGCTAAAAACATTTGTTCATTCTATATCTAGATGAGAATTAAGAAAACTTGGTCTAAATACTCTAAACCTCTTACGCAAGTACATACAAGACTTAAATGATTCCAACATACACATTGTTGCACTTTTGTCCTTTAAAAATGTTTGTATAAGACTCTTTGCAGAGGGGTAGGACAACCTGTTTGCTAAGATCCAAAGTCTAATTTTCAGCTTATCCAGTTGTCAGCTCAGATGTCTGCTGTATTTCTGTGGGGGCTGCAAAAGTTAGATGACTTCCTCGTATTCTGTCGTGGTCACCGAATAAAACCAAAAGCGTTCTCTGATAGAGAAAAGGTTGATAATGAGAACTGGAAGACTGTCACATAGAACTGGAAGGCAGTCTATGGGACATAAAAAAAGCCATGTCATGGTCCCCCTCTTTCTTTCTTTCTTTCTTTCTTTCTTTCTTTCTTTCTTTCTTTCTTTCTTTCTTTCTTTCTTTCTTTCTTTCTTTCTTTCTTTCTTTCTTTCTTTCTTTCTTTCTCTCTTTCTCTCTTTCTCTCTTTCTCTCTTTCTCTCTTTCTCTCTTTCTCTCTTTCTCTCTTTCTCTCTTTCTCTCTTTCTCTCTTTCTCTCTTTCTCTCTTTCTTTCTTTCTCTCTTTCTTTCTTTCTCTCTTTCTTTCTTTCTTTCTTTCTTTCTTTCTTTCTTTCTTTCTTTCTTTCTTTCTTTCTTTCTTTCTTTCTTTCTTTCTTTCTTTCTTTCTTTCTTTCTTTCTTTCTTTCTTTCTTTCTTTCTTTCTTTCTTTCTTTCTTTCTTTCTTTCTTTCTTTCTTTCTCTCACCTCCTCCTTCATCCATCATCGTATTATTTTGATATTTTATAGAGCAGAAAGTGACCTTTTTTATAGACGAGGTCTAGCATGTTTGGGTGTTCCTAGAGCGCTTGGGCACTATGCTGTACAAACTAACTGCCTTCCTTATGCTACCTAAAGGCTGCGTTTCAGGCTGTTGGATTTTCAAGTGGGGCAGAATTCTGGGAGGAAGGGGGGAGGAGATGCAGGAGAGAAGTTGAGTGAAGTCCAGGCCATGTCCACTGGAACATTACAGATGCTAAAGAAGTTCAAGAAGTACTAAATATCAATGGCTAAAATTGTATCTAACCTTTGCCTTTGGTTCTCTGCTCTTCAGCATGGTTACTAACTTCAGTGCATAGATAGACTATTTTCCTTGATATGCAGATATGCATTTGGTGCAGTCTTTAAAAGTTGCATGGACAGAAAAGACTCTCTAAGTGCTCACATCTGACCTCTCACTTAAGTCATTTAATTTCAGTCAGCTTATATGTATTTGAATAATACGTGTTTACATCAACATAATTGTCAGAGAAATGCAAACTTTTGGTTTATAGGCATTAAGGGATATAGAGTCTATTGGTGCCGTTGGTAGTTTGTAGCTCTAGTGCTTAGCTACCATCATGAATATTTATGTCAGATTTTCAGAAGAAGAGTTTGCTGTTGTTGTGCTCTCCTGTTATGCTTTCTGTGCTGGAAGAAGACCATAGTGCCTCGACTTGGGGAAATAGTTTCATATATATTGTAATCAGGCAACCTCTCAATCTTCTTGATTAACTGATCAAACTAAGCCTTTTAATCATACAGGTCATAGAGAGGCATTTTCATCAGTTTAATTTGTATTATTCTTCACTTTTTTCTCTAGTCCTTTCAGTGACCCCTTTTGAATTTGATCTCTGTAAGCAATATTTTAAAATCAAGACTATTTCTGAAAGCCTTTACCAAAATAGAATTTTCTCTGGTACTTTTTATTCTCTTTCTACATACAACCTTTTTATATTAGCTCTTCCTTTTACTCATATCACTCTCAACTAGCTAGATGTTTAATCATGACCCCTAAAATCCTCTGTCACTGTTTTTCCAAGACGCATTCTCCATTCTGCAGGAAAGACCAGAATTCCTTGTTTTTTAATGAATTATTCTTCTTTTTAATAAAACACATTTATACCTAGGAAAGTAATCACAGTCAGTCTTTCTACTTGTTCCCCTTGCATCTAAAAATTTTGCCAATTCCAGTCATCAGCAAGCTTTATAAAGTCATTATAATGCTTAGTTCCAGCTCATCAACAAAAATGTTAGCTATACAGAAGCCCACAAACTGGCTCCATTTACCACTGAAGATGTCAGCCATTTCTCCACACGTGCTTTGATTCTGCTTCATCCTATTTTTTAGCTGAAAATACTAAATCAAAATGGTCTTGTAGAAACTGTATCTACTGTTACTTTTTCAAAATAAAAATTTAGATCTAAGAAGGCAATGAAATTACTTTGATAATCCTTGTTCTTGGTAAAGTCTTGTTGACTGACATTTGGGACCAGCTCTAGCTTGGTCAATGCAAACAGAAGATATCTTATTAGACCCAGCAATAGTTTCAGCAAATGGGAAAACAGGTAGACCGAAGCAAAAATCATGAAAATCTTTCATCTACAGTTGATCTGTCTTCTCAGTGTGAAAAAAGCACAGATGTCTTAGACTGATGTTGTTTCTCCTGTCTCTGTTGTGTAACCCCACAACAGAATTTCAACTTTAGCAGCTGTTAATCAGGCATGATTTACTTCGGAATTTATGCTTAGAATAATATTCTTCTTTTTGGGGGCCAGAATTTGCTAAACCAATTTGCACATTGAATCAAGAGATGGTCTAATAACTAGACTACAAGTGATGTGAACAAAGTGGCTTACATACATAGTCTAAAGCCTGATGAGGCAGGGAGAAACTTAAGAGTACTTTGTTGTGTTGTACCAATAACCTGTTCTTCATTTTAGATTCCAAGTATAAATGGATGAAACATGAGTTGGGGTATAATTCTCGTCGAGGTTGTATTTTGTAGAATATTATGTGCTAAATAAACTTGCAGTCATTATGTTTACAATTGTTAAGCGTCCTACCAGGATACACGCTTAAATACAAGTGACTATTTAGAGTGTGGTTTAAGTTTCATTGTGCTTCTTAACATTTTCTAAGTGTAAATCATATAGGAGACTAACCTTGAGCTTTTTTGAAATTCATTGAGTTGGCAGGGTTTTGTAATCAGCATTTGAGATCACAGGCAAATGAACCAGTACTGGAATTACTTTAACTGTCCTTCGCATGCTATAGCTTTGTAAGATGTTGCATTGTCTATCCATTGTAAATAATTCGCCATTCTTTTGAAAAGATCCTGGAATAAATTAACCTGTTAATTGAATAAAGGGTTTCCTGTATTAAATTTTCCTGTTTCCATTAAAAAATCCATTCTTCTCTTTTTCATTATTCAAGCTATTAAATAGTTTGGACTGTATAATATATTAGATTCTTCTCACATTTGAATCAGAGCAGTGTCGAGATTGCTTTTCGGTTGAGACAAACCTGTTTCTGTAGCTTGTAATACGCCTGCAGGAGTGCACGATGTTCAAAATGTTGGTGACGGTATCCAGTTCTGAGGGGCAGAGAGGCCAACTTACCTTTTTTTTTTTTTTTTTAACCATCAGACGTAGTATTAGGAAACCATACTTTCTAGACCAGGCAGGATGAGTTCAGCAGTTCCTGCAACCTCTAATACTCTTCGCGGGCTGACTGAGTTACCCTTGAGGATCAGTTGTGAAGGGGTCACAAATCTAAGCAGGCTCTCCTTACTTGACAGCCCTGTTCGGGAGTTCAGCTAAGGAGATGTAGGTAGGAGCCATATGGCTTGGATTACCACACAGTATAAACACTAGAGACGAAAGAGTACAGGGACTTCTCTGAAGGCTGCTGATAGGGTGTATCATCCCCCCAGACAGCAAATACAAAGATTTGCGTATTTTTGCCAAGTCTGGTAAGTGATACTGTATTTGACATTGGGAGGAACAGTTGTTGCAGTCATTTATAATAAAGTTAAGACGTTTTTGTTTTCCTTTCTTAAGGAAGTTCTTTCTTCTGTCGTCAAAAAAATAGCACCACAATTTTGCCGATTTAACAGGATGAGGTACTATTCTTTTTGTTTATGTGAAATTGTCCAAAATCCTTAAGGAACTGGGAGCGTGTAGATAATGCTAGTGTCAGTGTTATAGCTCTAGCAAAAATACAATATGGAAATTAAAGTATTTGTACATGCATATAATTCGCATTGGTGGGAACTCTACATGCAATCACTCTTATTTTTCCTGGTGAATGTGCTCATAAGGAAAGAACAATACAGCATCTCAGCACTTTGCAATACTCAGTGGTGATTAGCCTGATTAAGTTACCTGGTACTCACAATAAGTAACTTCAAAATATATAATATTCAGAGATAAGAGCAGGAGAGAACAGGCTTTTTGTCTGAACAACATAGCTTCTACCCTTCAGTATATGCTTACTGTTAACTCTTCAACAAATGGCCTTTTGCTTTGTAAAACAACGTAGTTCCTTTTAAATGCCAATTTTGTGACTTTTGTGAATAAGACATACAGTGATAATATGCACCCTTCCTTAGCTTTTAGGAAACACTTGCGAACTCTGGCAGAGTTTGGCTTCTTCCCTTCAAAATTTTGATCTGCCACAGAATATGGCTCGTTACTTCTCCTAGGAGTTTGTTCTCTTTAGCCGACAGGGGAGTTCAAGGTTCCCAGCCTGTCCAAAGTTGCCTGTTGAAACATCTAATTCCAATATAAATTTCTTAGCTTAATCTTTTAATCCAGAACATGACACCCAAGGAGAGATGTGAGTTCTGTGGAGCAAATAAAATGCAATAGTTTCATCTAATGAATATGTTATAGCTTTTTGCAGTCAGAGCTTAAGAAACACTGGGTAGCAAGTAATGTTATCCAAAAAATATTCCCCTCATTTTTTCATTAAAAAATATTCCTTCAAAGTATGTATATTTATTCTCAACCTGATTATACCGTTTGAATTTTTTAGCCAAAATCCTCTTTGGTCTCCTCATAATGATCATGCTGTAAAATGCCTTCAAATATTAAAAAACAAAACAAAAAATTCAATAACCGATTGTAATATTTAGTGTCTATAGATCTCTGCAGAAAAAGCCTTTTTTTCTGTCAAATTAACTACGGAGGTTCTTATTCCGTCCTTATTGTTTTTTTTCCTGCAATATTGCTGGCATCATTACCAAACATTTATGTACAGCCGTGCATGCACTAATGATTTGAGAATATTTTGCAAGCGAGAGAAACTCAGTATTTGCATCTTTGGTAGCTTTATCCTGACTTCTGATAGATGCCTTTCTACCAGCAATACTTATTATGTACCGCTCAGATTTCAGCCTTTGTTATTTGATTCAGCTACAAAACTGGAAATTTCCATATATAGTATTTGCTCTAATTGCCTCTGATTTGCCTTACTACATCACAAATACCCAGAAACAACAGAAATATATTGACTTCATAAACAGGTTATTAATTATAGGGAAGACTGAAATGCTCTGAATATTCAGGTGCTATTTGGTAGGCTTGCTTGTTTTCAAGAACATACTCTAGGATGTCTTGTAATAGAGACAGAACATCTCCAGGCCTGCCTTGTGCTGATGTAAGACTGATAAACAAGGTATCTTTCTTTAATTATTATTATTTTTGTCTGTGGAGAAATCGAACTAAAACTACCCACTCGGTTCTAATCCACAGACCAGCTATCTGAGGAGGCAGCCTTTCCAATTTGGATTCTAATTTAGACAATAAAATGAGGTCTTTATCCTGTCATCTGTCTGTGCCCTGCTGAGTGCACTAGAAGAACATAGCTATAAAAAATCAGGTAGTTTTAGGGAAGAAGTAATCATGGTAGGTATGTATTCGGTTCTGAGATTTAGAACCTAATAATGGAATATTTTGATTGTTTTAAATGATAAGGAAGTTTATCTCAGAGTTGTAATTTTTTTATTTTCTATTCAGACAGAGATACAGAAGATGCTATTTATTAGCAACTACTGTTCTGATGAGGGAGTGCTGGCGCCACACTTTCCATGAAAGAAAAGATTTTTAATAGTACAAGCATAAGATAATGATTATTTTAACTTAAATCAACATTTGCAGCAAATTTTGGCACGGTTTTTATTTTCTGTGTGTATCTGATTTGAACAGATTATTTTTTAATACATCACAAAAATCTGGAATTTAAAAATAGTTTGTGGTGTAAGGATTAGAATCATTATCATCATCATTCTTTTTTCTTACTTTTCAGAGTAGAAAGTGGAGACTATCTGTCCATTAATTTTTTTCCTTAAGTTCCAACTGTAATTATTTTGTAGTATCACATAGCTTCATGTTTAAGCATTCCACTTGTACAAAATATTTTATTTTTGACGCATCTCAAGGGTGTGCAAGAATATCTTTTCCCAACTCAGTCTGGACTGAATGTTAACCTGTAGCTCATGGCATAAATGTTTTTCTTGCTTAGCCAAGGTGCATCCTCAGTTTAAGAAGAGTCTTCCTTATCTGTTTTTTGTACATGTCTCAATTTAAATATTTGCAGAATGCAGTTTGTGCTAAATTGACACTTATCATAAGACTGTTCTTGAAATATAAGATTTACTGAGCAATTTAGATGTGGGAGGAACCCAGCTTTCATCCTGGGTGCATGATGTTCTGAAAATAGAAATGGTATTTCCGATGCTTGCTTATGATCCAGCTAAGTTGATATATGCTGGCATGGTTTTTTGGGAGCTGCACACATTTCTTATTTTCAGGATGACTTCTTAGTCTGAAATCAAATCTCCCTTTCCTCCAGCTGACCATTAGACAATGGAGCAACCACCCTTTGAGTTCTGAAACTCAAAAGAAACTGCATTCCAGGGCAGTGTGGTTCTGTTCAGGTTCTTTTTTAAGATTTGCTTGGGGTTAGATTTTATTTTGCAAATGTGAACATCACTTTTTGTCTTCTGAAAAATGTGTTTATGTTGTCTTCCAAGTATTTCTCCTTTGAAAACTAATGATACAAAGTCTCTGATTGTGGTAGCCAACAGCGAGGCAGCAGGCAAAAAGAATGGGACTTCATTGTGGAAAAATTTAGTAGCTAAGATGGAAAATAAGAAAACTTGGGGTTTTTAAGGTAATTACCATTGTTTTAAGGTAATCGGGTAATCTAGAAACTGGTTTCACTTTCTCTCTGTTCCTTTACAAAACAAGAGTGTTTGCAAAATCACATACAGATCCCAATATGCTCCATCTTTTTGGAATTCTGATGTAAAATCACTGAATGGTTGAGGTTGCAAGGCACTTCTGGAGGTGTCAGCTCCAACCTCCCCGCTCACAGAGGGGTCAAATGGAGCAGGTTGCTCAAGGTTGTGTCCAGTGAGCGTGGAAGATGGGATTCCACAACCTCTCTGACCAACCTGTTCTCGTGTCCTAAGTGCAAGAAGTTTTTCCTCATGTTTAAGTGGATTTTCTAATATTTTAATTTGTGCTCATTGCCTCTTGTCTTCTCACTTGCTACCACTGAGAAGAGCCTGGCTCCATCTTCCTTACTCCCTCCCATTAGGTATTTATACACATTGATAAGATCCCCCTAAGCCTGCCCTTATTGAAGCCCTTCTTGAAGCTCTCTCAACCTTTCCTCATGTGATAGAATCTCCAGTGCAGTTGTCATCGTTGTGGCCTTTCACTGGATTCAACCCGGTATGTTTATGTCTCTTGTGTCCTAGAGAGCCCAGAAGTGGACACAGTGCTCCAGGTGTGGCCTCACCAGTGCTGAGCAGAGGGGAAGTGCTTTTCCTAATGCAACACAGGGTGCTGTTGACCGACCGCCTTTTACTTCACGGCCACACTGCTGGCTTATGTTCCACTCGTTATCCAACAGGACCCCCAGGTCCTTCTCTGCAAAGCGGCTTTCTAGCTGGTTAGGTCCCAGCTTGTGCTGGTGCATGGAGTTGTTCCTCCCCAAGTTTTGGAAACGCTCCTTGTTAAACTTCGTGAGGTTTCTGTCAGCCCATTTCTTCAGTCTGTGCAGATCTCTCTGAATGGCAGCACAAGCCTCTGGGCTCTCAAACACTTCTCACAATTTTGCATCATCTATAAACTTGCTGAGGCTGCGCTCGATCCTATCATCTACATGATTAAATTATGGTGGTCAAAATGCACATCTCCACACTGATACTAATCCATGTGGATTTTTCATCCAGGCGCCTTTCCCTTGAACTGATGAAGAGAGGGCAGATGTGTTAGAGGATAGTTGTGCTGCACATAAACAACTGAAGAGCGCTTAGTTTCCTGTAGTCTGGCAAGGGGGTCCAGAAGAGTGATTTGGATTTAAAGCATCCAATTGGGTCCAATTTGTATCTAAACGACTTGCAAACTTAGGTGAGACTAGTTATGGATATATATGTAACTGTAGGATTTTCATTGAGACTTCATTTTGAGCACCAAATTTATTAGTTCTGGATCTGGCTCACTGATCTAGCATGTTTCTGATTGCTGCTATATGCCCCTTCTACCTTGCACACCTAACCTCTCTTACATTTACTGGTATCTGTATTTGATTCTGAAGTATGTAGATCATTCTATTTAATTGTTTTTATATGCATTGCTTTAGAGAAATTTTAGGAGATGCGTCTTGAAATTAATCCTGCTATGCTCAAAATGTATCCTACATATGTCTATACGTAATAGTTCACAATTTCAGAGTTCATACTTGATGGACAATAAAAGCCTATTAAATAACCATCTTCTTGAATATATGTTATTTTTGTCAAGAATATTCATTTATTGGTTATTCATTTAAGTAGGCTCTATTTAAATGTTTGTGTAGTTTGATTCAGGCTACAAAGGCCTTGACCGTAATTATACTGACAGCTGTGGATCCAGTAATCCATTTGTATAAAAATCAAAGTATTACCGACAGCCTTAAAGCTGGAAATTGTTAAAATGGTAGACTAAAATTTAAACCTGGAAGTCAGAGAAAGAGAGAAAAAGAAGTTTTATGACTGGAATATTTATAAGGTTAAATTAATTTTGAATATGATTCACTCTGTGATGTGTGGAGTGATGGTAGCTTCAGAAATAAATAAAAATGCCATCACCTCTCTTAGCTACTGATTGAGCCATGTTCTAGTCTCATGGAGTTATTCAGGTATTTTTCCTGCTGTAAATATGTGTAGAATTTCTACATAGATTTGTCTAATTTCTAGGGAAAATAGTTTTATGTTAGGTTTAATAGCCCACAGCTTCCACAGCCAAAGTATATGTCCATCAAGTAGACTAGCTGCTGGTACATATGGCAGGTAGACTAGCTGCTGGTACATATGGTGTGAATGGGACCAATGAGGTGTGCTGACCCTTGCTAGTTTATTTGCCTGAGAAGTTGAGAGGAGCCACCGTGAAAAAGCCACTGTCAAAGAAGTTTGACATGTCTTGCTTCCTTCTGTCCTATTTCTAGTCATGTGGTGTCTTTGGTTGCCCTGCTGCTGCATGTCAGGCACAGATAGCCTGTGCTGGAGCTGCGTTTGCCATCCTGAATCTGCCTTTGTCTTCTGTGTGGACCTTGGACCTATGCTGTAGGTAGTTTGTCTCTACTTCTGCCTCTGGCCCTGTCTCTTGGGTGGACTTTGGACCATGCTGCAGCCTGCCTCCCGCTCCATTTCCTGCTGCTAATGGCTGGGCTCCCTGGAAGGACCCTGGACCTGTCTCGTCACCCTGCCCGGCCCAGGGCTGTTGACCGAGCCTTTTGCCAGCACCCTGCCCTGCTCACTCAGCTCAGCTGCTGGGCGGTGAGGGCACGGCCTGGGCTGTGGTCACCCTCGGCTCATGGCTTCTCTTGGCTGACGGAGGAGCCCACCCTCGCAGTTCTCCTGCCCGGCTCCCTTCTGCGAGCTGTGACGAAATACTGCCACAGAGAAGCTATGAAACCTTTTCTGCTGGGCTGCTGGTGGAGAACAGGGGCCTCTCCATTTCCCTGACAGTGAGTAGTTAGATCCCCAAACTCCCCAGAAGCACATCATTATGAGAGCATCAAAATAACTCTTGTGGATCTTGTCCATAGTTCTGCCTTTGTTTGATTCAAACTTACTTCTCCATGTAGTAGGCATATATATAAACCCAAATTAGTCACATACTTCATGTATCTCTACAAAATGCTGTCAGCAAGGCCATGCAATAAAGCCGTATCATCGCTGATTCCCTCTGATACGTAGGGACTCTTTTCCCACATAAGACAGAGGTGGTTAGATGACAAGTAACAGCGTATGCTGCAAAAAGATCTTTCTTTTGAAAGATGTTTGCATAATGTATGATTTTGCTTTTGTTCTGATACAGTAAGTTAAGATGCAGGCCCCATGTAATGTACACTGCAGGGGAGCAATATGGAATCTGACAGTGGAAACTGGGGGGTTCCTGCCAGGGGCAGGTAAGATGCAAAATGGGATGGGGGCCATCAGGGATACAGAGGGAAAGAAGGGTGAATTCAGGGCAGGTATAAAACACATCGTGGTAGAGCATGGCTTTCTACGGACTCATTTTGAAGTGGCCAATGCTTTCATAAAATAATGGTGCCGATGTTGAAAATTCATCTGTGTAAACAGATAAGCTTGAGCCTTGTGGAAAAAAGGGAAAACTGCAGAATAAGCGTGCGGTTAGCAGCCCCCATGAAGCTGAATTTGCCACATGCAGTAACTATGTCAAATACCCTGTAACAACTAATAGACTGACAAAGAATGATTTTTATTTCTGGTTTGGTTTTTTTTTTTTTTCCTACAGAAGTCTTAGGTTATTCTTTGCTCTAATATAAACTTACAAAGGGCTTGACGAAAAAGGGGAAGGAGGCTATCTGCTGTCAGATAGCCTTACACTTGAGATAACGCCCCATTTGTTCTTGGCAGATTGTTCTTCTGCAGCTGTGAGAAAGGTTGCCCTGTCTGTCACATGCATACCTTGTGTCAGAGCTCTAAAGAGTGAATTGCAATGAAGGAGGGCTTGTTGTGAGTTTCAGTTGCTTTTCAGGTGTTGCCAGGTATGCCTTGTTGCCCTCTGCTGAAGAGGAAATTGAACCAATCCTTTCCTTTCAAATTCTTCACCAAAAATGGAGTTTAACCCTGAGAAGGTGGTATCATGGGCTGCTGCCTCTGCTGTCCCAGTGATTCCACATTAAATTTTCACAGTTTAGAAGTAAAAATAGGAGTTAGATTTCCCTTCTCTTTTTCCCATCTGAAATGCAACTTCAGACTGGATTTTAAATGCAGCCTGGTTTCTTACACGTAATGTTCCTGGTTAGCAGGGCACCAGCACACGCTAATGCTGAGCACGCTGTACAAGCCAGAACAAGCCACCCGTTTTTTTCCAAGCTTTGTTGACTCTTAAGTTTATGGAAGTTAAATTTATGTAGCTAATGTAAGTACTGACATGCTCAAAACATATCTGCTTCATATATTTGGAACCAAGTTACTTAATAAAGCACCATTTTTAATGTCTCGTTTTATGGGCAACCTCATTTGCATGGTAATCCTACCTTCTTCAGCTCCTACTGATTTGAGTAAAATCTGAAGTCCTTAGGAAGAAATGAAAGGATCCACGAATAATTTGAGATAAACATATTTATTCACTGGATAAATAGTGTTTGGGATTCCAGTGGGCTCAGTCTTGTCACAGTTTCCTTTAATGCTTTTTCTAATAGGGTGAAAAAAAGGCAGAAGATGGGAGGAGGAGACAATAGTTCTAAAAAACAAACTAAAAAAGTTTTAAAAAAACTCTGAACAAGTTACGCTAAAGGTTTTCAGAAAGACAGCACTTCTGGTAGAGGCGCAGTTAGCAGCAAAATTGCAGTTCTGTCAGAACACCCTGTGGTTTGGGGTTGGGGTGGACAGGCATGAAGTAAGCGATGAAGCCACCATGTTTACAAACACCATCTGCCGTAGGAGGATTTTCCTCACGTAGATTTACTGGGAAATCCTTCTTGATCCTTCGCCCCTGGTGCTGATGGTGGGTTTGCACGTCTCTGGATTCCCGCTGGCGCCAGGCTCAGCTTGCCCTGGTGCGAGGCAGGCGAGGGTGCTGGCGGTCAGGCTCACGTCGTCTCTTGTCACAGTGTCCCCAGCTCCGTGCTCTGCAGCTGCCTGGCACTGACCTGGCACACAGAGGGGTCCGTCTGTGATGGAGCGGTACCTGCATCCTTCTGCAGGCTACTTTTTTTTAAACCATACATTGATTCTTCAAAGTGCCTCTGCTGTTGTAAAGCTGACTTTGTAGTGCACGTGGAGGAGACAGTTTTGCCTTGTAATATGGAAACATGAAAGGAGTTCTGGGCTTACAGTGCTGCAGAAAAACATGTTTTCAAATTTAATCTGTCAGTAGTGAAAACAATGACTTAAAAAATAGGATGGAAAACTTTTATCCCCTATTAGTCCGCATCACCTAAAATTCACATGCAATTTGCCTAATAGTGTTTATTTCTAGATACAATTCTTTATAAATAGCTACAAGATATTGACATAATGATAATTGAAGTGTTAACTTTTGTAAATAAGTATGTTAGGGAGTCACTTGAATGTGTTTATAATTGCCAAATTTTGTTTCAGGCTCTTATAAATAAATAAATAAATAAATATAAGATTTAACGACTCATACAAAGAGATATGATTCTGAAGTACTCAAATGGTTCAGTGCTATGTCTGTGTACCCATACGTATGTATGCATATATATAGAGAGAGGTGTAGATGAAGATCTGCTTTCTCCGAGACTAGAGGCATTTATTTTCCTTGAAGCCTGGAATGTGGAATTTAAACTAGCCTGTATTTGTCATCTTGGAAGATGAAAGTACGCTGCAACGTGCAGGTGGAACGTGCACATACTGTGGTGCTTATGGAAACTAATAGCTGTGTTTCTAATACAGCTTTGTGTCTATTCTTTCTTTGCTGTCCTATGCTTTTTTCCTCTTTCAATTACAGAAAATATTTCCCTGCTGAATGAAAAATTAATGAATATACTGGACCAAATAATGTTTTAACTTACTGTTTCATACAGGTAGTGGTAATCATAGTAAACCTTGATTTCCTTAATGTCTTTCAATTTGACTATCCATATTATTGACAGTACATTTTGGAGCAGTTTATTAAAGACTTATTTATGAGCAAGATAAATTGTATTGCTGACATACATTCTATTTTATAGATGACCATGAACATATTTTCAGAATTCTTCCTTTCTTTCAGAAACCTGTTCAAGTTCATTTCCTCTTTTTTCATTGAAAACAAAAAAAATCAACACCACCCCCCACCCCAAAAATTTGTCCAAGGAGAAGGAAGACAATTTCTAATCTTAGTTTGCTGAAAAAATTCAGTCCAAGTCATAGTAAGAGGAGGCTAGAATTAACCTAAGGAACAAAGACTGCAGTCTTATGTGATATCAGAAGACTGCTTTAATACATTCCAGGTACTGATCTCACCTCATCTTCAAACTGTCTGAATTTTTGGAAAAGTATATTCCAGGATCAACCCCAAGACTCATTTCTGAGTAATCCCTCTCACTCAGCTTCACTCTAACACCACCGGTATGGCCATGTTTATGCCCACTGTTCAAATCTTATATTGTTTCCTACTTTGTTTTTTTTAAGCTATTAACTTGGCACTGTCATATGATAACGGGTTAAATGCCTGATGGAGTTCCAGATATATTAGATACACATTTCCTTTTATTTACACTTTGAGAGAAATTTACCATTTTATGTGCTGCCTGAAACCTTAATAAAATCATGTGCATTTATTTATTTTCCTGTTGACCATTACAATTCTAATTATTAGGGAAGTTTTAACTTGGGAAGTCAGCCTAGACGAGTTGTGTTTGGTTTAATTTATTTCCCCCTTTTGTAAATAGGTACAATACTTTGTAATGTCTATTTAGAAAGCGCCATCCCCAGCTTGACACATGAATACAATCTGTGATTATCAAAGTTATTTCAGTTCTGGACCAGAGACTATATGGTTCATCATGGGATGTAGAGTGTACTGTATTCTTTGGATTCTCCTTATCGTGATCCCTCTGTAGAACATTCTTCTCATTGAAAACAGGCCAGACATAATTCTTGGCTCTATATAGGTCACTTTTATACTAGTCACATCCTAACTTCAAAGTTGTCCTGTATTGCAGTCATTTTGTGTTGAACTATATTTTGTTACACTTCTACAACGTTGAATTTGCTTGACCATTAGAGATTCTTAAAATGTTCTTTATCAGCGGGTGTTTTCATGTTTTCTTTGTAGACTTTTTCCTTACTCATTATATTCTTTAAAATAGAAAAACATTAAGATCTGGACGCAATTTTTAAGAATAGAAGACTGGTAATACTTCCCAGCCAGTGCTAGTTGACCCTGCTTTGAGCAGGGGTTCAAACTACATGATTGGGAGTAAAAGTCTGTCTCTGCTTTCAACGCTGACTGTCCTTAAGCTAACTGGCAAATAGCGCTCTTCCTCAAAATGGCCACAGACACATTGCTTTCTTGTTTTCAACTGTGAGCCTTAGCATTTCTATACTGTGAAAAATTAATTTTGTCAAGTCCAGATTTTATGTGGTTCATATTCAGAGAGAAAAAAAAAATCAGTCTCCACTCTTTTCATGTTAGCTCTGTTTTGCTAGTGAAAACAGATTTAGCTTTTTGATTGGACTATTTCCGAGATGCACTGAACAAGTAATATAACAGTCTCTATTTTACAAGCAGCTTTTAAACCTAGATTAAGATATTTAAAGAGAAAGAATTTGCAGGGTTAGCAAAATGATGGGAAAACTCAGTTGAGAACCCTTCAAAATTTCATTTAGTATAATCAGAGAAAAGAAAGCTAAAATAAATGCAAAGCTGGTAACTTATTTTATGTATATGTAATATTTCTGATCATAGAACATGTGATTAGGATGGGCATCGGAGGGAACAATATTACTTAGTGGCATGAACCGTAGTGAAAACTGAAGGATTCTGTATCTACCAGCCATAGGGGAGAAGGAATTTTAATGAATGGTTTTGAACAAGTGATGCTGAGGCGTCCTAGAGAGGGATTTGCATAGGTGGCCAAGAACTTAATTTTCATATGGTTCAGGAACCTTTTCACCAAAACAAAGGCTAAAAAAAAATTGTATCTGCCAACATAAAGCTCAGCTAGTTACTTGAGATCTGTGTTTCATTTCCCTTGTCGCTTTTTCAGCAGAGTCAGCAGAGAAAATTAGTGCTTTTATTTAACCTAATACAGTTCAACATTTTTCTGCATAATTATACAGACTTTCCAGAAAGTACTAGATGGCCCCTTGAGTAGAATGAAGTTCACTGCCTTATCTTAACACTTTAAAGTGTTACAACTTTTCTAATTTGAAATGCTTTGAGGACTGCAGTAGGTGGAATTTGATTTTAGCAAGTAAGCCATCTGAGCGGTTGAATTATTGAGAGGTCTGAGATATGACCTCAGTGCTACCGTAAGTGGTACAGTAACTGGTCACTTAAATTTTTACAACTGATAAAAGCATATAGCTATGCCTCCTGTGTTTTTTTTGAATGCAACGTGAGAACTTGTAATATTTGTGAAGTCACTTCTCTAGTATATTAGGGACAGATTTGCGTCAGAAAATTTTGCACCAATTAAGTAACAAGTAGCTTTCACTACTGGTCCAATTTACTCACCGCTTTGGTCTCCCCAGTTTGTGGGGAGAAAGATGGTCTTTTGTCAACCTAAAGGAATAATAATATAGAAATTCAGGGGCATACTTTTGTTTTTCATAAATATCAGTGGGATTGCCCAAAACAGGAGTGAGAGAGACAAAGTACAACAAGGCTTAGGAAACAAATCTTCCGTTCAGCTGTAGCAAAATCAGCTGCATGGTAATAGGTGCAGACAAGGAATTTGGTACTTGTTTTGATACGCAGACAGTGAGCAATAGAGAGGTTATGGAAAAGCCAAGCAGAAGAAAGAAGTCATGAGTAGAACTTCTAAAATCGACTGAGCACTTGTCTTTTGATTTAATCTGATTTTCAGTCTAACTCTTACTATTAGTGTAGCCCTTCGTGGTTCACCTGGCTGGCAGACCATAAAGTACAAATCAAGGCACACAGGACCAGGAAATCCCATTGCCAAAGTTCTCTTGCAAAGTTTTAACGCAGTATTGAAATGTGTAGATTATGTACCTAAACCAAGATGAAAAGATTCAATATTTAACTACCTCGTGAAACTTCATGTTCTGGATGTAGGGTATATTTAAGTAGAAAGGTGGTTTCATCCTTTTGTTAACAAAACAAAATCTGAAAGGATTGTTTTTGTTGTCAAGTAACTTTCACAACATTTAATATTGTAATATTCTGCTAGGAATAAAGATAATTCAAAATATGACTGTGCTTGGTATTACTGGTATGGTATCTGGAAGATACGTTTCTTTAAGCTTCTACAAAAATACTCTTTAGGAATATTCTCTTTAATGCCACATACTATTTTTAGAAATGGAATTATAATTTGTTTCTTACGTCTGTCTACCAAATGTCTGACTTACGAGCCTGGTTTTACATGCATAGTGTCTCCTGTGTTGTATTTCTTTAGTCACTGGTAGGCAATGATAATGGAACAAATATTATTTTCTTAGGGAACTGATCCTTGTTTTCTTCTCTGAGTCTTAGTGGTGGAAAAAGCCAGAATAAAAACACTGTGTTCTTAGAGCAAAGCTCCAAATCTGTCTGAAGGTTACATTTATTTTTTGTCAGCTTGCATTAATATAATTTTAGTCATTTTCAGTAATGAATCTGTGATTAAAGGTTATCCATATAGCTAAATAGCTGTTATTACCATGTGCCATTTTAGTTACTTGGATAATTTGTCAACTCTGTATACAAACAGACAGTTTACAAATAAGAATTTTCACTCCCATAGTTAAAATCATAAATCAGTAGCAATAGTTCAGGGTTTGATCCTGCTGCTTATCACCCACCTAATAGACCAAATTACCTTTACATTAATCCAACATTTTAGGTTAGAAAGTAGTTCTCTGCTGCCTTTACGTTCATCCGTTGAAATACGTCATGGTTTAACCCCCACTGGCAACTAGAACCACGCGACCGCTCGCTCACTCCCCCCAGTTTGGATGGGGGCGAAAATCGGAAGAGTAAAACTGAGAAAACTTGTGGGTTGAGATACAGACAATTTAATAGTAGAGCAAAAGCCATGCACACAAGCAAAGCAAAACAAGGAATTCATTCACTGCTTCCCATGGGCAGGCAGGTGTTCAGCCATCTACAGGAAAGCAGGGCTCCATCACTCATAACAGTTACTTGGGAAGACAAACACCATCACTCCAAACATCCCTCATTTCCTTCTTCTTCCCCCAGCTTTATCTACTGGGCATGACGCCATATGGCATGGAATATCCCTTTAGTCAGTTGGGGTCACCTGTCCCGGCTGTGTCCCCTCCCACCTTCTTGTGCACCCCCAGCCTACTCGCTGGTGGGGTGGTATGAGGAGCAGAAAAGGCCTTGAGAGCTTAGCAACAACTAAAACCATGAGTGCGCTATCAAAAGTATTTCTCATCCCAAATCCAAAACGTAGCAGTATACCAGCTGCTAACGAAAAAATTGGCTCTGTCCCAATTGAAACTACAACAAAATGTAAATTTGAGACTCATCATTTCTTGCATACGTGGTTCTTGATACTGCCTGCTTCTGGAACGACTGAGTTTCTCCATTGCTCACTGTTTCAGGTGGTATGAGGTATTAATTTATGCAGTTGTGCATATGGTGCTTCATGTAACAATCCCCAAGTTGCCAGCATCACAGATTAAGTAAGATTAGCTCAAGTACAGAACTGGAGGCACCATCCTGGGATGTAGTACAGTTCCTCAAAGCTGAAACTAACGTCAGCTCTTTCTAATAAACTTATCAAACAGACTTGTGAAAGCAAGTATGGTTTTGCCACCTCAACTCAAATTGGATGGGGATGGCTGCTCCCATGACATTTTAGTACCTTTTTTAAATTTCCAGCAAAAATTTCAATGACCAGTTTGAACCTGTTTGTTCTTGTCCCACCTGTGTGCTTCCTCTGATTATTTATTTTTCTCCTGTCATTTAGCCTTGCTACGTTATAAAAGCCAGTTGTGCTCCCTTCTCAGACTTCAGTTGTCTCATCTGAACTCACCAAACTCTTATAACTTTATCTTTTATCAGTTTTTATTTTCTCTCTTAAAAAATGAGAAATAACTAAACAAATTCTGAACAGCAGAATACTGAAGGGAGTCTCCTGCACACTGTGGTACAACATTATGTCCAGGACAGTACGTTGAGGCTTTGAAGTGGGGACTGGACCAAATGTTGCCCAGAGATCATTCCAACATAAATTATTCTATGATTATTCCTCTTTCATCTCAACAAAAAATAATTTGTTCAACACATGTATTAAACTTGTCTTCTTTAATGTACACCTCAAATTGTTTACTTAATCTTCCCTTAAAGAGGATCAACAAAATCTTTCCTGCTCCCTGCAGAATCGTCTGTTTCATGACAGTGTTTCATGTCCGCGTATCTGGTGGAGGATACAGAAATAAAAGATAACGTGTAAGGTAGAGGTTACTACCTTGCAGGCGGTTCAATGTCAAAATTCAGACCGTATATTACCATTAAGAATATTCTTTGTTGGTTACAGGGGACTCCCCACCACTGTGTTGGCACAGCAGGAGTTTGCTCCTGGCCTAAGCAGCTAATAATGGGCATAATCTATGGGAAAGAGAATAGCAAAGTGATCAGCTAAGCAAGAGAAGAAACATCCTGCCTCTGCGCTTTGTTCTGTGGGAGGGGAGAGGGAATGGAAAGGAGAGGAGAGAGTTGTTTACATGGAAAGAGGTGAAGGGGAAGAGCCCTGAAGGGGTCGGTTTCTTGGAAAGAGCTGAGTGAAGCTAATGTGAAGAGGTTGCAGGGGAGAGGAACTGGGAAGGGCTGCGATGTGTGATTTCACACAGTGACAGACTACCTGTGTGTGTGTTGGGAGTTTTCTGGGTGGAATGCACTTTCTTCAAGGTAGGGGCCGTCTGGCTCCTGCCTGCATCATTTCCCTAAGGAAATGCTGAACTCGAAATGAATCATCCCTCAAAACCTAGAGAAAATCACTTTCTTAGTAGTTATCAAGGACAACACAGAACAAATATAGTAGCTGAAATAGTCATATAAAAGCGTGGTCATACTTAAAATAATTCACCTAAAACAATGGTCAGCATGAAGCTCTTAACCTGCATGTTAACAATTAAGTCTTGTGCAAAAGGGGTATCCATGTGCAGTTTGTCTGTAATGAGAAGATGAGGAGCTTCATGTTACTAGTGGGATTTTACGTTCTAGCAGTTAGCTACCCCAGGAGGAAATATTGCCGTTTCCTCCTGTACAGAAGTGGATTTCCTTAAAGGGATTGTATATATATTGCACCGTATTTCTTTCGAAATGAACTTTCTGGTACCAAAGTCCAGATCCAAAAAGGTACTGAAAAAGTGTGTTGCAGTGCTCATTTTCAGGTGACTGTCCCCGTGCATCCATGGTTTGGGTTGAGTTCCTATAATGCTCATGCAGTGCACAGGGAACTATGTGCCTCAGATAAGGATCAGACTCAGTTCACTGAATGTTTCTTATTTAACATCAAAATGTTGGGCAGGATCTTTAAGGTACACGAAATCCAGTCTCACATCTGGATCTTCAGTACCTCTTTCTGCTCCACTGGGAAACTCCCTTCCCTCTCGTGGGTATTATGGTCTTGCTCCCTTTCTCTGAAGCCGTCTTGCAAAACTTGGTGCAAAGAGAGGGCAGCTGTGCTGGTGTCTTTTACAACGGAATTCCTGAACTAAAATACTGTGTTTTTTTCTACACAGGCCTGAGGACTCATAGGAAACACAGAGAATAGTCTGGTGGTTACATTCAACTTAGATATTGGTTTGATTTTGCACAGGTGAATGTGCACAAGTGTGTTTAATAGCTAACTATTGCGGTAAGAGAGATATGGGAAAGAAGAAACTAGACCTCATTTTATCTTGCAGGGTACTGTTTTGTTTGGGCTTTTTTTTTAAGCGTGGCAACCATTACCATATTTTGTGTGTGATGCTGTCTGTTAGGCATGCTTCAAGAATGTAGTTTTACAGGTACTGATAGGCTGCGTGGTGATTTAGGCACCAAACTGCTCGTTTGCCTCAAGGCAGAGATGATTCTACCTCTCCACCGTTTCATTTCTCTAATTCACAATTTCTGATTTATTTCTTGAGCACTTTAGTCCTTCCTCAATATTATTTTAGATGCTTGTTTGGTTTGGATCAGATCCAGATAACACCACTGGGGCTGAAGAAATACAATTGTACACTACCATCTAAACTGATATGCTGTGGAGACGCGGTAAAATTTTAAATGTGCTCCTGTTGAGGTAGTTCAGTTTTGGAAGTGAGCTCCTTTCTCAAATAGGAATAGGTTTGAAGCAAACAGGAAGAACTAACATTATTACCTTAGCAGGAATCCAGCCCGGAGCCAATTCCTTCTCTTTGAAAACCATCATCCTTTCTGTTAATTAATTAATAAAGGAAAATTGCACGATGAAGTAATTTGATTTGATTTTAGCTTCTCTAAATAAGAACATAAGAATGATTTTATTGATTCAGAGTTAGGGTCTGTCTATCCCAGTATCCTGTCTGGAATACATGGCGGCAGAAATGGACGCCAAGGGAAGTGTGAGAATAGGGCAGTCATATAATACGTGTCTCCCTAATGCTGTCATTGCTTCCAAGTGTAAAGTTAAATAAAATATAACAAGTATTTGCATGTGTTGCCCTGCAAATTCTTTTTTCTTGGAATAGTAGAGCTTCACAGGCTTCCGCCGTGAAAGGATTCTCTGTCTTCGCTGTAACTATCTGCAGCATTGAAACCAAAGGAAGCTGGCTGGTATTGCAAGCTAAGTAGCAAGTGTTTTGTTTCTAGGTGGCTACGTTCAATCAAAACTTCATTAAGTGTTTTCTGGGGGGTCGGTATGTGTGAAAAGAATTCAGCAACTTACAAGTAAAAAAAATAAAATTACTAGAATTGATACTCTTGTTGACCATTTCAGGAGCGACGGTCAAAAACTACAGGGAAATAGAGCGTATTACGCTCTCTCTGTTAACTAGCAGCCTTTGCAAGCGCCCCAGCAGCGCGCTGCGTGGAATGCAAGAGTGCTGCTGCTGGCCTTCTGTGCACGCTTGGTGCTTACATAGTGCTCTTAGCTGTGTAGCACATTGAACTTTAAGTCACATTTAAATAAGAAGAAACAGAACAGTCATTATTAAGCACAATCAGTACAGGAAAAGTGAATATAAATAGGACTGGAGCAGTTAAAAAGTTGCTTTTAAAGGAAAATTATGTCTGCAAATTTCTGCGAGTGCTAAATGCGGAGGAAAGCATTGATCTTGGGGCCTTTTTGAAAATTTGGCTGTGAATATTTCCACGCATCATTGGAAAGAAGTACAAAATGTTCATAGCACAGCCACAAAGTTCTGGTATTGATTTTGTAAAACCTAGGGAATAACAATAATTTGTCTGTGAAAAAAAATAGAAAATTTTCTTTCTCTGTAGGAGCTTGTAGCAAGGCCTTTCTAATAAAGATGGGAATTAACTACCTGAATGGTTTTCTGGCATCTACAGCTAAGAAGTTGTTTTCAGTAATTTTAAAAGCCAGTTTGAAATTGACAGGGTACAAAAGAGCAGCCATCAGTAAAATATGTGGTGGATTTGTGGGGCGTGTTGTTTCCAGGATCGTTGTAGGGGATTGGATTAGGTTTGTTGGAACATCAAAAGGACTTGTTGATATGGCAGCCAAGTGGATAATACAGCTGACTAATAGAGCACAATTAAATATTTGACAGAGGTTACTGTGTCACATCTATAGAGGTGACGACTGAAGTCAGAGATTTTAACGTAATTTTAACTTGGGCAACAAAAAAAATTTGCACTTGGGGGTTGATCTTTTCTATGGTAATTTCCTGATGGGTTGGTAATTTTTCACAGATTTATTTAATGTAAAACTTATTCTTAGGTCTTTTATTATTTTCCAGATAGTTGATACCGAAGTTTATTTACTGTTTTGCAGATAACCTGAAGTGTACTGCTGATTTAAAATCTGCTTCTCCTTTGCTTTAGATGGAATATTAGTTTCTCAACCTCCTTGCTTTTTGCGAAATGCTTCTGAATCTTTTTTCTTCCACCTTCCACAAGCAGAACAGCAATTGAAAAATCAGTGAGACAGTGTCTGCCTGTAATTATACACAGCAATGTTTGTGTGGCTCCATTGCAGAAATAATTGGAAAGATCATGTGCTGATACAGCTCCTTGTAAAAATGATTTCATAGCTGCTGTATAATAGTGTTGGATATAATTTCATGAATTGTTTTAGAAAACAACAAAAAGAGGTACTTTTGTGTAGCAGATAGCTATAGCACTTTCTCCAAAAATGAGTGACAACTGTAAACTGAATGACTGCACACAAAGAAGAGGCACACAGACACTTCTTGGATAATGAAAGGAATAAAAAAGTGTGGGTTTGCCCTGGCAGCCTGTGTGCAGGCTCTGTGAGAAATTGAAGAGGTGTGACTGAAAGAAGTGACTGAAAGAAGACCTGCACCCCTTCCCAGCAAGAACTGAGTTTCTTTGCTATGGTGTCCTTCTGAAGAGCAGTAAGGGACAAGACTTGAATAACCAAACCATATGGCCTGATGTGCATGTGCACTGATAAATACTGGTGCGCAGGGTAAGAAAAATGAATTTCTGCAGGCTGCGTAATAAATACCTGGATGGAGGTATGCTGGAAGAAGTGTGTAGTGGGTGGTTAGAAGCTATCAAGAGGCATTCATCTAAAGGGAATCAGGTCTGACATTAGCCCATGTAATGTCTAAAACTAACCCCAAGCGATGCTGCAAGTACCGCTGTGACCAGGTGGCACTCAAAATGTGTGTGTTGGGGTGGGGGTTTGATCTAAGTTGCTTTTGCCCCACTGTTGTCCCTGCTACCAAGTCCACGGGGACACTCCCAACTTCTAGGAGGTTAGGTGAGTCCAAGGTGCCCTTGCTGCTCCCCGGCACCTGCTTTGAAAGCAAATCCTTGGGTGTTTCCACAGGCCCTGTGGCAGTGATGTCTGAGGATGTCTCAGGCAGTTTTTCTTCTGCTAGAGTGCTCAAAAGTCTTCCCCACGTCTGGGTTGCCTCCCGTGAGGCTTCTGGTTACTTTTACAGAAACATGGCTAGTGAGCACAGTCCAGGAAAGCAGTGTTTTGGTGTCACTTTGAGTGTTCACTCCAAAAACTGCCACCAAAACTGCTTTTGGTGCTCATAAATTGTGGGGAGACGTGTTTGATGGTCATACATAACTCAGCTCGTTCTGCCGGTGCTGGCTATTCTGGGACAGTTTGGTCGTCTCCACAGAGCCCTCTTGTCATGCTGGGTTCCTATCCCTATCAAGTTTGTCTTGAAGAGGACACCCACTTCCTGTTTAGCTTTACTTGAGGTACAGGAAAAAATAATGAAGGCACGATTTGCTACGTGTTTATAGACATACTGTAGCTCAGACTGGGATTTTTCTATCCATGCCTGAAAAGGGATAAAAAAAAGGGATGTAAATATAGATTGCCGGTAATAGTTGGACATCCTTTGCTGACCACTGAAACTTGGCATTTTCGCAATGCTTTGTGCTTCTGATATTTGCATGCTGTGCAGAGACAGGTAGAGCTCCCTGAGTGCTCTACTCATGTGCTGTTCCCCAAAACGAGCTCCCTGCAGCACGCCATGCTCATTTGCCTTTCGTCCTCCTGGTGTGCAAGGTCACACGTAAAAGGTTTGTTGCTATTTCGGTGCTTTTATTATATGCCTGCAGAAGTGGGAACACATGAGTTCAGCGGGAATCAAGATGACCACTCTGTGGATATTTACTTCACTCATTCTTGCCTAGGGAGGAAAACCAATTTTCACTGGAATATTTCCTTGCACAGGTGGTTATTGAAGGTAGTTTTAGGCACAGTGTCATGCATCCTTGCAGAAGATAATCATAGAATCATAGAATCATTTAGGTTGGAAAAGACCCTTGGGATCATTGAGTCCAACCCTCAACCCCACTCTACAAAGTTCTCCCCTACACCATATCCACCAACACCACATCTAAATGACTCTTAAACACATTCAGGGATGGTGACTCCACCACCTCCCTGGGCAGCCTATTCCAGTCTCTGACCACTCTTTCGGTGAAGAATTTTTTCCTAATGTCCAGCCTAAACCTACCCTGTTGCAGCTTGAACCCATTCCCTCTTGTTCTGTCACTAATTACCTGTGAGAAGAGACCAGCACCAACCTCTCTACAATGTCCTTTCAAGTAGCTGTAGAGAGTGATGATGTATCCCCTCAGCTTCCTCTTCCTCAAACTAAACAGTCCCAGCTCCTTCAATCGCTCCTCATAAGATGTATTCTCCAGGCCCCTCACCAGCTTCGTTGCCCTCCTCTGCACTTGCTCCAGCACCTTGATATCTCTCTCTTATTGAGGTGCCCAAAACTGGACACAATACTCCAGCTGTGGCCTCACCATTAGCTTCAAGATGAACATCCAGAAATAAGCATATGACAATATCTGTTATTTTTTTTTGTTTGGTTGGGGGTTTTGTTTGTTTGTTTGTTTGCTTGTTTTTTAGCATTATCTTCTCAATTCTTGAATTATTCTGCTTCCCTGGGATTTTTCTTCAATAAATCCTATTTTCCAAAGACAATATAAGTATAGAAGAATCAAAGTTTTGGATAGTTGAATGGTGACACAGGATTCTTTATATCACTCGAATAGAATTAAGTGGAACAGTTGTCTTATTTGTGCTAGAGTATTTGAAGTAGATACAGGATGCAATGACTACCAATAATGAGAGAAGAACACGGCAAATAAATCATTATTATTCTTCTGGGTTTCGACTACGGGAATAACAATTATACCTGCCTGAGTTCTCAGCTCAACATTTTATGCTACTATCTTCTAACACTATACTAATGTAATTCTGGTTAAAATCTCCCTCCTCAAACTCTTAAGTTTCATACAGGTTTCCATAGTTCAGAACTTCTCAATAAAGTATTTTATTCCTCAGCTTCCTCAGTCAAAGTTGGTAGAGTTTGCAAACATATAATGAGGTATAGGAGTTTGCAAAAAAGTGGTTGATAATGAATTTAAAACCTTTTCTTTAGAAGAACTATAAAGCAGAAAGCTTTATTTTGCTGAACATGCTGAAAAATTAATTAGGGGGAATACTTCTGTTAATTTCTTTTTTTGTCTTTTGATGTATTTGATGTGAGTGCACAGTCAGTTGGACTGATCTCTTGTGAAGCTGGAAAACACCTAAAAGAAACGCACAAAAAAAAAAAAAAAAGTACTTTTGTTCACTCAAGCAGATTTGGCATACTTGTGTGACAGCATAAAGGCTCCCTGCACAGACACGTCTGGTTGCTTCAGTCAGGAATCCTTGTCAGGCCAAGAACAGGAAAAGCTCATTTTTAAAAAAAATGTTTAAGATGAAAAAAAAAAAAAAAGAAAAAGCAGGGTATGTAAATTTAAAATATGTCAAATTCTAATAAGATTTTCCTAGGGAAATCGTTTACGTGTTTGCCTGCAAGACTAAGGCATCGGTTTATTGATACCCTTGTAAGAGCAAACGTATTTTTAATACAGAATCACAGAAACAGAATCATTTAGGTTGGAAAAGACCCTTAAGATCATCAAGTCCAACCATTAACCTAAACTGCCAAGTCCACCACTAAACCACGTCCCCAAGTGCCACACCTACGTGTGCTTTCAATAGCTCTAGGGACGGTAACTCAACCACTTCCCTGGGCAGCCTGTTCCATCTGTTGAATAAGGAGGTGGCATCAAGTTAAGAATTTTGATGGTCAGTCTGTTACCTTGACTATAAAAGTTACAGTATTTATTAAAAGACCCTTATAGTAGTTGTGAGGAGAAGCCTGGTACAACTGGAAAAGCCAAACTATGGTATAAAATTATTGCAATCCTTTTTTTAGACCTTCCCATCTAAGATTTCGTAAGGCAAAATGTTAAAATGTTTCTGTGGAAGTCAGACTAGTGATATTAGGAATCACTACTAATCAGCCACTAGTGATTCATTTAATACTATCTGTACAATGCCAATAATGAACTTCTACATTTCATACAGTTTTACTGCTTAAAAAGGCTAAGCTGGAATTCCTGGAAATGGTAATTCACTCTTTATGCACAAACTTGATTTTCTTTTCTCCCGGATTTGGATGAGGTGGCACAGTCTTCGCTGTGTTCTTGCCAGCAGCATTCAGTAATTCATTCTGCCAGCAAGAATGCCACCCGAGATACTGAATTTTTTAAAACTTTTTCTGTCTTTTGAGGTGGTATCTATCACATAGAAATCTGGATACTGGAAGAGGGACTGTATAGTGGAAAGTAATATATTGCTTATTATGGATGACACTAATGCCAGAAAGGAATGTCGCTCTCAAGTCCCAGCGTGTCAGCTGAAGCTGCAGTTGTTTTAGTGATTTTCAAAATCAGGCAAAAGGATTTTCAAATTGGAAGAAGTAATATTTCAAAAAGAGACACTGTCCCTAGTCAGCACCCAATAGGGCTCCATATGAAAAGGTAATTTCAATTAAAGTAATTTCTTCCAGTTTAGCTTTTTGCCATTATTATTTGCCAGAGGATTCTTGCTATGTTTATCTTAAATATTATTAACTTCAGTAGGCTTGAATGCAAGCACTTTCCTTGAGTGTCTCATCAAAGGGCTAGTTTCCTAATCTATGAAATCTCACTACAGTGAGTCAATATAAACCACAGATGGTAGCTATTTGGAAATTGATGATCACGTATAGATTTGAATTTGTCAGGTTAACACTTTTGATGCCAGCTAGAAAGTAAAAGTTGTCCTTTTAGAGCTACTTATTTAAATTAGGCAATTATCCTTTCTTTAACACTATTAAATCTGATAAATAATTAACCCAAGTTCTTTTCCTGTAAAAAGAAACCTCCAAAAAGAAGCATTTAATTTCATTTTCATTATTCTTATTCAGAACATAGATAGTAGGAGCTATACTCACATATTGCCAGGTGCCCACTAAAGCCACTCTGTCACTGCCCTACTCAGATGGAGAGGGGAGAGAAAATACAATGAAAGGCTCATGGGTCGAGATAAGGACAGGGAGATCACTCACCAATTACTGTCATGGGCAAAACAGACTTGACTCGGAAAAATTAATTTAATTTATTACCAATCAAATCACAGGAGGATAATGAGAAAATAAAAATTAAATCTTAAAACACCTTCCCCTCACCCCTCCCTTCTTCCTGGGCTCAACTTCACTCCCCATTTCTCTACCTCCTCTCCCCAAGCGGCGCAGGGGGACGGGGAATGGGGGTTGTAGTCAGTTCATCACACCTTGTCTCTGCTGCTCCGTCCTCCCTCCTCAGGGGGAAGACTCCTCACACTCTTCCCCTGCTCCAGTGTGGGGTCCCTCTCACAGGAGACAGTTCTCCATGAACTTCTCCACCGTGAGTCCTTCCCATGGGCTGCAGTTCTTCACTAACTCCTCCAACATGGGTCCTTCCACGGGGTGCAGTCCTTTAGGAACAGACTGCTCCAGTGTGGGTCCCCCACGGGGTCCCAAGTCCTGCCAGCAAACCTGCTCCAGCGTGGGCTCCTCTCTCCACAGGTCCTGCTGGGAGCCTGTTCCAGCATGGGCTTCCCATGGGGTCACAGCCCCCTTCGGGCATCCACCTGCTCCGGCATGGGTCCTCTACAGGCTGCAGACGGATATCTGCTCCACTGTGGACCTCCATGGGCTGCAGGGGGACAGCCTGCCTCACCATGGTCTTTACCACGGGCTGCAGGGGAATCTCTGCTCAGGCACCTGGAGCACCTCCTCCCCCTCCTCCTTCTTCACTGACCTTGGTGTCTGCAGAGTTGTTTCTCTCCCATATTGTCACTCCTCTCTTTGGCTGCTGTTGCTCAGTTGTTTTTCCCCCCCCCTTCTCAAATACATTATCTCAGATGCTCTACCACTGTCGTTGATGGGCTCAGCCTTGGCCAGTGGCAGGTCAGTCTTGGAGCCTGCTGGCATTGGCTGTATTAAACATGAGTGAAGCTTCTGTCAGTTTCTCACAGAAGGCACTCTCGTAGCCCCCTGCTACCAAAACCTTGACACGCAAACCCAATACATTCCACCCCTCACCTCTGTGAATCACATATTTAAGAATTATCATAAAAATCCACATTCATCACACAATCTTCACAAACTTAATTCACATCCACAAAAAAGAATTCCCCACACCAAAATCAAAATAACATCATCACAACACCGAATGGAAGTGGACAATTTACGCACAATCTCCCCCTTGTCCCTTTGCCACAGTGACAACAGGAATTCCCCTTGTCACTTTCTTGCTATGTTCAGTCCATATTTTGCCCATTACCTCTCCCAGTTACTATCATTATCTCGAAATCCTTATGCCCTGCATTGGGTGCCAAGAAGGACTGTGGTGGGTTGACCTTGACTGGATGCCAGGTGCCCACCAAGCCGCTCTATCACTCCCCTCCTCAGCAAGACAGGGCGGGGGGAAATAAGATGGGGAAAAAAGCCTCCTGGGTCAGGATAAAGGCAGTTTAATAAAGCAAAAGCAAAGACTACGCACAGAAGCCAGGGAAAACGAAAGATTTATTGTCTGCCTCCCAGCCTCCCATTAGCAGGTGATGTCCAGCCACTTCCCAGGAAGCAGGGCTTCAGTACATATAGTGGTTGCTCTGGAAGACAAATGTCGTAATAAAAAATGCCCTCCCCCCCCGCCCCGCCCCGCTCCTTTCTCTTAGCTTTTATTGCTGAGCAGACATCATATGGTATGGAATATCCCTATGGTCATTTTGGGTCAGCTGTCCTGGCTATATCCCCTCCCAAGATCCTGCCCATACACCATAGTGTTGGTGGGGAGATGTTGGAGAGACAGCCTTGACGCTGTGGGAGCACAGCTCAGCAGCAGCCAACACACTGGTGTGTTATCAACACCTTTCCAGGTACCAGTACAAATCCCAGCACTGTGAGGGCTGCCTTGGGGAATATTAACTCCACCTCAGGCAGACCCAATACAAACTTCAATCCTTTCTGTATTCTTGGCATGTGAGAAAGACCTATATTGAAGCATAAACAGATGATGCCTTGGAGGAAAGTGTACTCATTGCCTAATTGAATATATCATTCATTTTATCATTTGTTTGAATTTATCGTTCATTTTATAGAAAAAAGACTACCTAACCCATCCTCTAGTGTGCCTGCTTATTATCTTAAAATTAAGACCTTCCACTGCTTAAGTGCATGTACATGGAAGCACAAACACATCTAAATTTACTCTCTTGTGTAGTCCAATTGAATTAACTTAGCTGCACATTTGAATAATATAAAAATGCACATAATGATCAGTAGAACCAGGAATCATACTCCGAATTTCTTTTAGAAATCACATGTAACTATTCACCTGAGAAAACAATTTATAACTTTCTCAATAAAAATGGAAAATCAGACTAATAAGAGGATCCAGAAAAGTTGCAAAATGTTAACATTTTGGTGTTGAAATGGTGTAATTCATATATCAAGACTAAGAGGACAGTTTCTATATGTATGTTTTAAATTAATTAAGAAGATGCTTCCTCCCTGCTGAATGAAGGCTGTTCAAGTCAGTCATTTTAAAAAAAATATTCCTTCAGAATAGATTTAGATCTGGATATTGATGGCACGCTGCTGAATCATTTAATAAAAAATTAAGCCCCCTTTTTTTTTTTTGCAGTTCAACAGAAGAACAATTTCACTGGCAAACACAAGGTAATGTACTTAATCTACATATACGTATTACATATATTCTCTCACAGAATGATCATATTTCCTAAAGAAGATGGAGGGGGAAACAATTTTTATTTATGCATTATTTTGTTTGTTGTTGCTAGTATGTGAAAAAGCTACTTAAAACCTGGCAAAATTTGGCATTAGTTGTTAGGGTTGGCAAAAAGAACACCAAGACTAACGTAGAGTTTTGAGAGGGGGCATTGCTAAACGTTTTAAGATTAGACCTAAACTTTCTCATTTTGCTTTTATTAATCCAAGGCCACGCTTTCAGAGGACGGAATAATTTTCAATATGGCCAGCCTCCTCTGAATATGTGATCTTGGTGTGTTCTCCCTTCCTTCATCAGCTGTGAAAGCTTAGTCACATGTAAGTGGTTATACCTTTTGCCTTTCTTTTACATTTTTATGTTGTTAATTTTATTACAGATGGTCAGAAGGATATAGAAGATGAGCTCACCACTGGTCTGGAGCTGGTGGACTCCTGTATTAGATCACTGCAGGAATCAGGGATACTCGATCCACAGGACTATTCAGCCAGTGAAAGTAAGTTGCTAGAAATGTGTTTTCTGCAACCCAGACATATTTGTAACATTTCATGCTTTAAAACTGAATGCATGCATATCTTATAGTGTTTTTCTTGATTATTTTCTGGTATTGGCAGAAGACAATGTAGTTGTGAGCAGGCAAATTGCCTCCTTGCCTTTGCACGTTAACTTTTGGTTTTGTTTGTAAAGAAGAAAATTTCACTGCTAGTTTGTGGGAAAAAAGTCAAACGTGGAATACATTTTAAGAAAAAATATTTTGTAATTGCAGTATTGCTGTACTGTACTATAAGGTCATGCCACAAGACTTCAGCATCACCACTACAAAAGTAACTTCTAAACAGCGCTTTTTCAGTATGCAAAAATAATGCAGTGAAACGTAGTGTAGGGCTGTGAGTAACTCTGATGTCTTTTCATAACCACTCGGCCAGGTCGTCGATACTCCTTAAGGCTAAAATTTTTAAATGGATAGACAGACAGAAATTGTTAGGGGAACTTTTTAAAGATGATGCAGAGAATGGCAGCTGTAGCAAGAAAGCTGAAGTCTTTTCTCAAAGGTTGCCTCACTGGTCATTTATCAGCCATTCTGTTTGCAGAATTGTGCAGTGAGTGGGTAGATCCTCTGCTAGGACCAGCTGTTGGGGAAGTGAATCAAGGCTAAACAACATCAGAAGTGAACAAGGGACATGCCATTCAACGTATTTGTAGAGCAGATGTCTACAAACGCTTGTGCTCATGAGTCACAGTGAGACAAAGTTTTCCAACAGGTTAACAGGTCTGTTGTCAGAGGTAGCACTAGATATTGAAAAAGCAGGTTAATTCCTTATTTTCCTTTCCTTTTCCTCAGCCTCCTATCTGATACTCTGTTCCCATCTGCCACAATATATACCCACTTTCACCTCACTCCTGCTGCAGCTCCTGACACTTACCTTGGCTTTTCAGTTTTCTCAAGTATTCCTTTACATCTCCTTCCCTCTGCTCAGTTGAGCCATTTTTGTCTATTTCAATCCCCCACTGCCCAGTACCCTCTCGCTGAGTCATGTCTTTTGAGGTGGCTGCCCAAATTCAACTTCTGGAAACCAAAGGGGATGATTTTCCCTTCAACTGGAAAGGCTAATGGATGTGACGGCCGCCTTCTGCAAAGCGTCTCCAGCGATGACAAGTCATCACCTGAAATGTGGTCATCAGGTGACGAAAGGAAGGCATTGCAAATCGGATGTAGAATGTTGATTTGTCAGAACATTTTTCATTATTTTCAAACAAGATCTGTAGTATTGAGATTCACAGCTGAATATCCTGGGACAGTGGAAAATTTTTCACTTTTCGTATGCACAAGATTTCTGGGCCAACAATGTCACTAACATTTTTGTTAAGGTGTTGCTTGGTCTGAATAAAATTGAGAAAACATGATGAACCAATGTAAGCCCTTATAATTTGCCCTGTTTTTTCTTCATTTGGGAGTGAGGAGAAACAGATTAAATGACCAGCATGATAAGGATTGCCTTCAAAATGTGATTTGATAGAAAAACGAAGCTGTGTAGATGGCAATAGAGGAGACTGGGGGCAAGGAGGGGCTAGCTTGGATGGGAAACTGGCAGAAACTGGCTGAAGAGATGGAAACTAAGAAAAAATGTTAGGGAAAGATGAAGACGGTAGATGAAGAGAAGACTGGGTATGTGAAGAAAACTAGTACTAAATCAAATTTCTGGGGAGTATTGCAAAAAGATTAGATACAAATAGGAATGTAGGTAAATGGGAAGGAGAATAAGGAACGTGGGCAAATGAAAACCAGTGATGGAGAAGAGGAGCAATAGGGATGGGTTGTGTGGGGGACCAGCAGAGGAGGAACTGAGATTTGTTGAAGCAGGAGGTCCAGTCAGAAAGTTGAAAACTGAATTCGCTTGGTTGGATGGTTTGTCCATGGGTGTCCATAGGTGCAAAGAGAGGGAACAACAGGGTGATGGGAATGACATTCGAGAAGGGAAATAGTGATAGAGTTATGGACAGGACAGTAGCTGTCCCTAAGAAACACAGGTTTGGAGAGAGCAAGCGGGTCCGTCTGCTCACAAGGGAGCAGGCTTCCCCACAGAGCTGCAAGCTCTTCTTCATTGTCAGGAAATATTTGTGAAGCCTTTTGTCACTGTGCCCCATACGCCTTTGTTCCAGGCCCACCTCATAATGAAACTAGATTACTATTTGCCACTTACAACTTTAATTAAGGATCAGATATATATGCCAAAGCTAACAGTTGCAGCTCTGCTAATCACTCATAAAGGCAATTAGGTTGTCATATACTGGATTTTCTTTTTGGGGTCTTTTATCAATCTAGAATAAAATGTCACAAACGCATCAGACAGTTAAAATGTTACTATGTTTGCAAAGTCAAAAGTAACAAAGTCAAGGCCATCTGTACAACATAATTTGAATTTCTTACGACTGCATTATAAAACAATTATTATGATGCTCTTTTTTGTACATTTTCTGTCCATGCCTCATTTACCCCAAAGCTAAGGCCCAGATTGCAGAGCTTACTGAAGGCAGATTTCATCTGGAACGCTTCTGACTTCTCTAAGCATTGAGTAGAACACACGTGCTATGTGAAAACAAAAATCTCATATTTGACAGTTCAGCTTTGCACTTAAAATTTAATTTTATCCCTCCTTTATCTCCTGACGTTCTGATGCTATAGTTGTGAAATCATTCAAGGTATCCTCTACTGATACTTAGTTTTAGGTGTTCCCAGTTAGTTCGCAGGTGTGCGGAGAACAAACAACTGTAACTGGACACCGTGGAAGCACAGTCTCTAATATATGAAGTGTGATGTAAAAGAAAGTTTACAACTCACTCTGGAGTCTCTCACACACAACATTTGTATTTTGTAGAAACTTTTGATCTTAATTCCTTCAGTCTCCAAATAGGAAATGAGATCTATATAAATGTCTCACTTTACAGGTATTCTAAAAATCATCATTTGTGATGTATTTGAAGTAAACGTTGAGTGTCAGAGAATAATCCACCAGGGTGCTATTTTTTTTTCTTTGTATTGGACATTTTTCAATGAAGACCAGAGGTCATGCGATAAAAAATGAGGCAACTACAAAACACTGAATAGTTTTGCATTGTGTGCACTGTCCCTAAGCCAAGGAAGGAGGGGAAGAGCAATGATTCAGAAAAGACAACTTAGTCTGCCATTTTCTAACTTTTGAGCTCTTAACTTTACAATTCTAGTTATGTTTACTTCTGCAGTTTGGCTGCATAGCTGTATTTTAAGTAACAAGGCTGACTCTGAGGAGAGCATTTCCAGCCTGCCATGGCAGTTCTAGTCTAGTTGAGGCAGATTTTTTAAATCATCATATGAAAGCCTGCCCAGGGACGTGACCACAGCTTCTTTTTCTGAACTGTGTGTGTCTGGTCTAACGAGTAAATCTATCAGTAGCTCTGCCTTTGTAGAGGATTAGTGTGTCTGCAGTCAGAATCTTTACAATTTTGTTTCACGCACTCTGATTTTCTCAGAATTAGTTTTAAAAAGTCGTCACATAGCAGACGGCTGGTATAATACTCTAAATCCCAAACATCACTTCACATGTGCTATTCCTTTAGTAGCAAATAAAAGCCATGAACAAAGGCTAATGGGACAAGTCACATGAAAGTGGCTTACACAGGAGGGGTTCTGTATTGCTAATAGAGATGCTCGCTAATTATCTTTACTGAGTGTGAATCAGCAAATTAAAAAAAAATAAAGCTTTTATTAATTTGGGGAAATGCAAGCAGAGCAATGACTGTTTTTAAAGTAATTATTATCAGACAAAGACGGGCAGATTCATAGCTGCTGCGTGCTCTCATACAAGTTTTCTGTGGTTGCGCTGACCCTGGGAGAAGGTTATATGCATCTGAGGGGAACTCCTGCACTGTTGCCCGTCTCTTTCTTCTGTCGCAACTGAGTATAAATTGGCTTCCCAGAAGTATGTGTTTCCAGTTACAAGTGAACAAAAACCAAAGTAAGGAAACTTCCACATTTATGCAAGATGCTGCAGCTGAGTTAAGACCTGAACGTGCATCTCCATGGTCCAGTTCCCTGTACTGCAGTGATATCTCTTTACCTTCACGTAGCTATAGATCTGTCACCGCTGCATCACTCCAGTTTACATCAAACATGATCTGACATATTTTTTGTGGAGTCAGAGGGGAGTTCAGCTTGTCCTAAGTGTTTGTGGGGATGTCACCAGCAGAATGACAGTGGCCCACGTGTACCCTCCGTCCCTGAGGGTGGGCAGGTACAGGCTGCTGCTAGTGGCAGTAGCCATTAGCTCTGGTGTGTCCTAGGGACCAGTCTGGTCCCTCAGTGTCACTGTGAGGGCACTCGATCCGTTCTTGTCCGTGCTGTACATTGTTTTAACACTCAGCGTGGCAGCCTGGAGCTGACTGCAGAGCTGGCTGCTCCTCTCTGAAACCATTTCTTCTCCCCATCGTTACCTCTTTCTGACAGGAACTCAAAAATACTGCTTTTGCGCAAATGAAGATAAAAAACTGACTTTAAATAGGATCAGGGCAAAGACCACACACGAGAACCCCAATCTAATTGCATGTAGGACGCTGGAGACAAGTCATGGGAGAAGGACGGGAATGCACAATATCTGTAGGACCTGGAATCACTAGGGAAGGAAACATGCAGAGGAGCAAAATTTATTTCAGGACAGAGATAATGCTAGGGATGTTTCAGACAGACATAAGATACAGGAGTACTGAATGGTGACTGTAGCTCAGAAAAGCTATTTTCATGGTAGAATTGGTTCATTTAGTTGGGAAAGAGATAAGACAAAACATTTTGTGAGGGCTGAGTATGTACTCTGGACATGAAAAATTAATATTGAAGATGAGGACACTTGGGAAAATGGGGGATAAAGGAAACAAAAGGCACTTTTTTTGTCCCCTTCCCATCACTACAGCACTGTCTCAAAATCACTCAATTACTTCAGATCCATTCCTTTTACTACCTGGTCAGTACACCTCCTTTTTTTCTTTTTTTCTTTCTTTCTTTTCTCTTCATCCTCCCCGCTTTACACGTAAGAAGAATTGAAAGGAAGAAGGTTTCAGGGAAGGTAGGAGAGTAGACACAGATACACAACTCTGGGTGAAGAAGAGCAATTACTGGAGGACATTTGTCATTCAGGCTTGAGAAGGTCGCATTATGGCTTCTGAGTGATCATTAAGGACCAAACTACCTTTTTCTGCAATGTTTGTAAATTTGCATTTTACAGGTGGGTAGCGTGAGTAAAGAGTGAGATAAACGTGGAACGAGAGGAAAATTTCAGTCCTGTATTGCTTTTCCTCTTACTAAGTTCCCCTTTACCCCAATCCCTATGGGTCATGATACTAGCATCAAAACCATTTCTGAAATAATTAGCTGAAGCTCATTGAATCCTTACAGACAACATTGAATCCTTACAGGCTACAGCAGTGAAGGTGGGCAACAGTTACTCCCTCTGTCATGGCATTAGCAAAATGAGAGTGAGATGGACTGCGGAGATTACTGAGCAAATCTGTTGGCACTTTCTTCCTAACTTAAACCACAGACTCAAATGTCTTGTAATCCAGAAGTCTCTGATTTTAATTTAAGGTATCTATACTTCAATCTTTCATACTATTTCCCTTGCTTCAGTCTCCACAAAATGAGCATAAGACTGGTCTTAAAAAGGATTATGGGGCAAATTGATGAAGCTTTTGGTGTTTAAGTTTCTAACTGAAATAGAATCTTTTCACTGGTTTTCACTTGCTTAATCTCTGCATGTGGCAACCCTCTTTCTTTGCTTTCTAAATAATTACTACAAACTGCAGACACAGAGTTCTTGTTGACATGGGTCAGAAAACCTCTTGGATCAGTCTTGCAATTGTCTGATATTTCTAAAATGATACATTTTAAATTTCAATTTAAAGTCAAGTGGTTCATATTGGGATTGCCATTTCCCCCACCTGACATTGCCAGTACTCCAGACAATTTTTTCCCCCAGTTTTCTGAATACATTTTTATTTACATCTCTGACCCAATTGTCGTGGTATTCAGGATTAATTACAGAATTCAGCACACTGATAAGGGAATAAATACAGTGTAGATTAAATAACTGTCTTCTTGGCTAATGCCATTTCAGAGTGCACTTCACCGAGGCTACATGTTGACAGAAATGCAGGCAGCTAAGGATGTCTCGATCCTCCTGGGGAGGAAAAAGCATGGCTCACCACTGAGGACTCCGTCCCACAATATATTAACTCTTTTAGTCACTTGAAACCATTTGCCCAAAATGCAGCATAACTGCGTAGTAGTACCATTTAGATGTCAGTTTTTTTCCTCTGAAGAATGACTTACGTTACATGAACAGATTATTTTTGTCACATGAAATTATATATAGCTGTTGTATTAGACAGCTACAGTTTTCACTTCACTAACCTACCTAATTCTGAGGCGAAAAAGATGGGCTAAGCTCTTATTTTATTTTCTTAATTCAGTTTTGTTTCAGCAATTTTTTAGAGTAAGGGAGATCCTCCTTATTCAGTGTGAAAGCAGATGTCCCAGTTTGAAAGTGCACTCCTTATTCAACCTTTATGATTTTCATCCTTTATCGGCTGATTTGTTTATAGATACTGAAAATGAACCGAAACAAAAAGGCACTATTTACACAATGAATGTTTAAAAGGATGTGTGTTTATGTGTTTTCCATCCCATAGCTCTTGCTTTGTGAAATTACCACCTGTCAGATGGCTGACATGCTCAATGAGATGAAATTTATCATCAGTGGACTTCACAATTTGTTGATAGATAAAGTTCTTTCCATTTCATTATCTGCTGCGAGAGCCAGGGCGATCGAGCTGAGTCATTCTTTCTGCACACCAAGGAGGTGTTCTGGTGAGATGTCCTGGTAAACATATACAATAATAAAATCATGTGTTCTCTGAGTACATTTCAAAAACGAAAATCACCTAGGAAGTGTGCGTGCCCCTCTTTCATTTTAGGATTGGAGTTTTGGAGTAGGAGTGGCAGAAGTGTGTGACGTGGGTTATGCCACCTTTCATTCTGCTGCATTAATGCAAACCTGGCAGTTGACTCAACAGTCAGACAAGTGCCAGTCAGACAAGTCTTAGCTCCAGATAAATTGGAGTATGAGGTCTGAGGAAATTTTGATTCATTGATGAAAGTTCTGTCAGTATTGTAATATATTTAGGGTAAATATTTGTGGTTCGGCATTTTGGCTGCCTCTCCCAATTCCATCCATCTCTGCTAATACAAGCCTTTTTAATATCTTGTCTTCAAAACTTCGGGGTTTCAAACTCATCTTTGTGCAATTTGTAATGGAGTAAATCTTGTGAAAGGTGGACAAAAGGTGGTCTCACAGTTATTCGTTGTATGTTCTCACGGAGAAGGTTGTACAGAAACTGTCTCAACTGTGGGCCACGTTCAGTCTTTTGAAGTAGTTGTTTAAATACTTAGATTTCTGAGAAATGGGGATAAGAGGTTGTTTCCTTTATTCTCTTCCCCTTCCTGGCCCCAGTCACCCTAAGTGTGAGCATGAAATAATCATGGTGTCATTGAACGTTGTAACAGCCACCGGCTGGTAGCAAAACCAATCCCTACAACACCGAGACCTGCTTCCAGGGGCAGTCCTCAGCAGGAGATTACTGTCCTTTTGCGAAAGAGCTGACCATGTAAAGTTTCTGTAGATTCATCACTAAAACCCCGCTAAGACATTAAGATTTGATAATACGGAGCAGGCTCTAGTGCTGACCCAAGAGCCAGCTCTTACATCTCAGCATCGGTATTTACAGCCAGTGCAGCCTCAGGAAATGCTCCATCGGTGCTGGCTGTCCCGAGCTTGGACTTTATTGTTTTCATCCTCTGTCAGAGGCAGAGTTCAAAGGCATTGAGAGTAGCATCGGATGAAATGATGTAGCTCAAA
This sequence comes from Larus michahellis, assembly GCF_964199755.1. Lineage (NCBI taxonomy): Eukaryota > Metazoa > Chordata > Aves > Charadriiformes > Laridae > Larus > Larus michahellis. The sequence goes on from NC_133897.1 coordinate 90,789,430, forward strand.
CGCTGTCATTCAGTACTCCATCACCTCTGCTCTTATCGCAGGTATCAGGATGGTAAGGGCCAGGTAAAACAGGTACGTCTTTGTTGCTGACATACTGCATCCTATTAAATCCATGCCAGTGTTCTCACTTTAAGAGCATCAGTGAAGTTTCCTTTGGTCTCTTCCCTTATGAAAGCAGGAGACCACTGCAAAGAGTCAGACTTGAGACCAGAGCCACAGTATGGGCCCTCACCACTGGGATTCCTGTTCCAGTGCCTCACCACCCTCGTTGTAAAGAACTTCTTCCTAATGTCTAATCTAAACCTACCCTAGGTTTAGTTTAAAACCATTGCCCCTTGTCCTATCGCTACATGCCCTTGCAAACAGCCCCTCCCCAGCCTTCCTGTAGATCTCCTTCAGGTACTGGAAGGCCGCTATAAGGTCTCTCCAGAGCCTTCTCTTCTCCAGGCTGAACAACCCCAGCTCTCTCAGCCTGTCTTCGCAGGAGAGGTGCTCCAGCCCTCTCATCATCTTCGTGGTCCATGGGCCTGGACTTGGGTCCAGCTGATCTTCTGCTTTGGTTTGCTGCTTGTTTTCAAGTTCATGTGTGGTTGTTTACAAGCAGAAGGCCTGGTGAAGGCTGAAGGAACCATCACAGTTCCTCAGGGGTGGCACAGTGGTTGCTGTGGGCACTCTCCTGTGCAGGGCTTCAATACAATTCTTCTGTGGCCCTTCTGTAGATCAATAAGGTGTCTGGGGGGGTTTATAGGCTTCTCAGGGAGAAAGCACTAGAAGCCACTGTTGAAAACACGATGGTGCAGTACGTGTCCTTCCTGTTGGACCTAAACTGCTGTAGGCTGCCTCTTGCAGTTTCCTCTCCTCTGGAAGGAATGTCCAGCCAGAGATGCTCATGCCATCTTGGTGTCTCTCTCTAGCCCTCTCCTTTCCTCTGCTCTCTTGCCTTTTCTTGCTGTCCCATCTTCCCCTAAACTACCCATTACTGTCGTACCATATCCTTATGTCTGTTGCTTCCCTTCTTGTTTCAGTTCCATCTTTGCTTTTCCAGTTCCTTTATCTTTTCTGTTCTCACGCATCATGAAATAAAGCCTGTGTCTTGTCCCCGAAACAGATGATGATTCATCCTCAGAGGCAAAAAAAAAAATAAAAAAAATTCAAAACACGTTTTCTGGTAAAAGTGGCATTGCTATCCTCACTTTTTACATGCTTATGTAATTTCAAGCAAAACGACATTGCTCACTGGTGTGGCATGTTGGGAGTCCAGAGGTAATGCAATGACAACATTGCAACTAAGTAATTTCTAATTTCCCTCCTTTTCTGTACTGTAGCCTATAGGCTGATTTTTTTTTGTTTCAGTCTGTCACCTGCAGCATGTTTCTTGGAGTTCCCTTATCTCCAGTTATGTCTACATGATGAAATGTGCTTTTATATTTAAATTCCATACTGATACCAGGATAATACTTCATGTCTCTGAGCTTGCTTGTCCTGAGATGAGTCTGACTTTGGTACCTGGTGTCATTTAATGCTGTGCAACTGGCTTAAAATCCTTGCCTAAAGAAAACAACCCCTCAAATTTATCTTTATTACTGCAGTACAAAATGTGAATGTCAAATAAACAGAGGAGCAGTAACAGCAGGTAAAATATATATGGAGGGGGGAACTGGAAAGATGAGAGAGTCAAGACCAGGAAAGCAGGAACAATTAGTAGCAATATCAAAGATGGAAAGGAGGTAGCGATCAGTTTTGCAATGCTTAGCCCGTGGCAAACACACATCCCGCACAGGCAACCAGGTGTTCCCTCATCTACTGCAGGAAGCAGTTACTGAAACTCATTAGAAAGTGACAGTGACTTATGGTAGCATCTGTAGGAGCAGAACAAAGAAAGACTTTTGGCATCCGAACCTAGAATGCAAAAGAGCATCAGTAAATATTGCGCCTGTAGTATGGGCCAGGAAATAAAGGCACCCACACCCTCACGACAGACGGATAAACCACTTGCCCCGCTTGTGCCTTAGTGTCATGCCAGCGCCCGCGCGCTCGGTGCCGTAAGAGGTGCCAAGAGCCGCATCGTCCTGAGATCTGCCGGTGCCAGCTCGTGAGCATGAGCAGTTGTGTAGATGCAGCCTTGAAAAAAGAGATAGTTGGCTTGTTAGCCTGGGTGAAATGACATATATGGAACTGAAAATTTTGGGAGGTGTGGGTTTGGGTTTTGGGGTTTTTTTGTGCTTCCTGCAGTTTACATAGCTCTCAATAAAGTAGGATTTTTGTGACTTCTGTGATAACGCAGAGTAGGGAGTTGCCTCAGTTTTTTCCATTCTGGCCTCACAAATGGAGAAATGCATTTTCTGAGTACAGTATGAGAGCAGAGAACAGTGCACAACTGTGGACACAGACAGAGAAAGCAGAAGCAAAAGGGCATGCTTTCTGTTTTACGGCAGAGGAGTTTTTGGTAGATGAAAAAGATTGTCATAAAATATTGACCTTTTTGACTTACTTCTTAATTGACTTCTGTGGTAGTGCTAAACACATTCTGAACTGGCTCGCTTCAGAGACCTAATAGCCATTTTCATATGTGGACAGAAAAGACTGAAGATTTAAGCCTGCCAAAGGTCAGGAAAAAAGGGAGTTCTACTTTGCACAAGAAGAGAAAACCTGTTTTGTGCAACTGGTTAAGTTCATAGAACAACATAATAGCACAACAGATCTACTGATGCCTTTGTATTAGATCCATATATCTGTGACTAGTTTTGTATGGTTTATAGTCAGAAGCTGGTAGGCTGTATTAAAATTATTATTCTTTTTCAACAGTCTAATTTAGGTTTATCAGAAGAGATTTGTCTTTTTTTTGATTTCTGAAAATGCATTCAGCTTCCATGTGAGTCATGTCTGTGTGATGTCTATAACCATCTGATTTTATTTCCTAGAAATAAAAAGGGAACATATTAGTTCAATACTATCAATAGCAGCTTTAGGCTGCGCTAGGCACAGAGAGTGACTAGGAACACTTGACATTCAGAGTTGGTCTTTAAAGGTATAAAATACTTCCAAAAAATTAGGGTTTAATCATGGAAAATATGTTCTTAATTTACTTGGCTTTTTTTTTTTTCTGTAAACAAAGCACACACTCCATTTTAAATGTAGTTATTCTTTGCAAAATGGGAGACGGATAATGAAAACACAAATTGAAAAATAAAATTGTTTATGCCAAAATTCACCGTTTCCCAAATGGAGACATGGCAGTTCTTTCCGAGTCGGAGCTTGCAGTCTGTGTTGCCGCATGCAGTGCCTCCTCCTGCATGCAAGTTTCTTCTTGTGGTCACATTCAGAAATGCATCTAATCCCATCCAGAAGCCCAGTTCAGGTACTGTTCTCCTGTGGTTCCACAGTCTGATCTTTTAATAGATAGTAAACTTCTGTTACAGTGAAATATTGTGTGACTTCTGCCTCTCCTAATATCGCGTACAACCTGTAGAGTTTCACAGAAGTACCAATCATGCCATTTGTGGAAAGAAGTGATTTATAGTCTTCATGTAATTCATATCATGTCTACCGTAGGCCACTGACAAGGTTTTGTTGGCAGAGGCTTCTTGTGGACGTGTAACAAGTGCCAGCAGAAATTTTAGTGCCAAAAGAGCTCCACATTATCTTTAGATATCCTTAGATGGAAGGCTAGAGGATATTGTTTTTCCTCTTTGTGTCCCCCATAGTGCAGAAATGTAATTTAGTAGTTATCCTTGCTGCCCATCTTGTTCCTGTGTTCTTCCTATTTATTGCTCCTATAAAGCACATCATCCTAATGGCCAATGATAAATTATCTCTTTCGGAGACTATCTCATTTTGTTATCTGCCGAGTTTAGCAAGCGATTTCATAAAATATGATTAATCTTCTGCAAAAGAAGTTGTTTAATCTTGGGGTCATTTAAAAATTTGCAGTAGTAGGTTATCCTTGTTTTTAATCTAAATTTAGGATAGCTTTTTCTATTAAAATAAAGGACAAAGGCAACTTCTGTACTCTGCACTTAAATATGCATAAACCTATTCTTGCTCAGTGCATGTCTGTAGGTGTTGTTGTCTAGCATCTTCAGTTATTTCTCTCATTAGTAATGGAACTCCGGATTCTTTTTCTACTGTCAAACATTACCAAGTATTGCTTGTGAAAGAAGATCTGGCTGGATTACATTTCATACAAACATCTGGAGTAGTGCGATGTGTGGTACGATAGAGAAAGCAAAACATACACTATCTGAGTAAATAACACTGAAGTTACCCAATTATGTCAGGATTGTTTAGGCTTTGCTGTGTTACCTTGTTCCATGAATCTATCTGATAGTATTTCATATTTGCAATACGTTTCCTAACTTCCAGAAGAACTTTTATGTAAACTCACTGGAAATTCTATTCTCTTTATAATACACTGCCTACAAGCTTTTGCCATAAAGTTTATCTATCCCTAAAGAAACTCCTTGCTATTAAATACTTCCTTAGTATGCTCAGTTATTGAAGAACTACTTATTTCTCTTTGGTTTTCTTCCTGTCCCTCGTAGGTGCACAGTTAGTGAGTTTTAACCACTGGGTAATATTTTGCGAGTGCCGAGGTTTTGAAAGATGTTCCTACCAATCGCTAAGAGGAGATCACATTTGACACTCTGTAGCCCTAGCTTAATCGCACAGGGATTCCTCTTACTCGGAGGCATTTCATTAGCATTACGCAGTAGTTGGAAACCTGGTAGTGTCAGGTGTCTTCTCTGAATTAGACATTGGTGCTCTCCCCTGCCCCGACTCTGGGATTTCAATATGACCATCCAAAAAAAAACTATCTTCCAGTAATCAAAAAAGAACCATTTATTCTTGGGGTGTGATGCCTGATGTTTTTCTATGCACTTCAGGTCTTATGTTTTTCTCCTGCTTCTTGTGGACATTTGTGGTGCTTTGCTGTCCCTTGGAGTAGTGATTTATTATTTCAAATCCTAGCCAACACCTCTGTTTTCCTCTTACAATAATGGCAGAATTTTTCTCTTGTGTAAAAAGCATAAGATAATCAGCATGTAATGAAAGTGTTTTCTATTCGCAGTTCACTTACTCTTGAAATAAAGAGTTCTTCATCTTTTGTTCCAACAGCAATTAGGTCAGAAAGAGAGTTAGAAGGGATATCCTTGTATTGTTCCCTTACATAATGGTATCAGCCTACTTTTTGCATCATTTCTCCAGATATGTATCGTTTAGAGAATTCTTGGGTGAAAATGAACTTATTCTACATTTCTGAATGTATTCCACCAAATCCTATTTTCCAGTACCTAAGAAGAGGTTCTGTAGCAACACTAAAGCCCTTTTCTCTATTTGTAGGTAGAACATAGCCCTCTTAATGCTGGTAGAGCATGGTATTGCATATAAATTACTTTCCGTTTTTGGAAAACAAGTTTGTTTTCAGTGTACTCGTTTAAGAATTGCTGCCTCTAATCTAAAGAGAAGTGTTTGTTTCATAATAAGGGAGCTGCTTGTGATTTAGCATATAAAGTATTGTCATTTCTTCATTCTAAGCATGCATTCGCTCCCCCCCCCTCCTTTTTTTCCAACTTCCTGCATTACAAGGCAACGTAATACCTTTGTTATATTGCAGCTTTGGCATTTTTTCTTGTAATACAAAGGTACTGATATCTTTAATATTTAATGCCTCCTAGAAGGTAGGTCTTGAAATATTTTCCTAGTACTATTCTAGTACTAGTCCTGGATTTGGAGGGAGAATGGGGGCAATGCTTATTAGTATTGTTATAGCTACTTGTTATCTTCTGTTTGAGATCTCACTAACAGTCGGCCCGAAAGTCCTACTTTTCCTACAGAATCCATTTGACCAGTTGTAGCTGGCAGGATTTGTTTTAGTCTTCAGATCTTAAATTTAGCCTTGGTTTAATCTCTCCTTTCTCTGGCTGTAATTAAGAAAACGTCTTCTTTTTATGATAGCCACAGAGGTTCTCACATCTAGTTCCCGGGATTTTCCCTCACAATTTCCCCCTGTCTCCACTGCTTCCACCTGCGCTTCTTGCAACTTCCCCAGAGACTAGAAAATGGGGAAGAGACATCTGCACTTCAGTGGCAAGGTGGCTGCTCCTTGCCAGCCCCTGAGGCACCCGCAGGCCTTCCCTTCCCCGCAGGCCTTCCCTTCCCCTCACTCAATTCCGTTGCTTTCCAAAACCATCCTATATCATCTCAGTTTCTTCAAAGAATGTTTCACATGACCTCAAAAATAGGCCATACCACAGCAGAGGGGTTTAAAATAAACAGACAAACAGATGTTCTTTACTGTTACGATTTGGAGGGAACATTTACTCCTGGACCCAGCTGGAAAACGCAGCTTAATTCTGGGAGCAGGACTTGAAAAACAGGATACACCAGTGAGATGCCGAAGTATTTAGTAACCCTATGAACAGGTCCATCCACCTCGTCTGTAACTATTATCCCCTATTCCCTACTGTCAGATGCTGTGGAAAGACCCTGGCAGGTTACCATCAAGAGCCATCCCTGGTTTTATTGCTCTTTCAGTCTAGTTGTAGGATTCCCCCAGCATCCCAAATACAGTGGAGCACTTGGAAATTGAGTGCTCACTCTACAGGTACCCGACCTGATCTTTATTTTATTGCATATTTTTTAATTGTCCATCCCTTTGCAAATCTGGGCAACAAATACAACTAGGAGCGGTCAGCGACTACTTACTGTGAGTATACACACTTAAATGAACAAGTGAAAAAAGGAGGTTGTAGGGTAGAAATCAATGTTTCACACTCAAACTAAATGACCTGAAAGGCAGAAGGAATAGTAAGTGGTGACTTTTTGGTATTTGCAATCCTTAATTAGGCATATACTAACAGTTAGGAGATGGTTCCTCTCTCTGGGATGTGAGGCACCTCAACCTATTAACTCTGTAAATGAATGTTTAAAGGACATTAAAGGAGTTTTGCTAGTGCTTTCTTTCAACTGTTACCCAAATGAGCAAAGCAGGTTGAAGAATGTGTGAAGTGATTAATTACACTAATTAAAAACACTTTATTTACACTTACTCTGTAATTTATCATTACTACTTCTGTCAGTTGATCGAAGGTGAGTGAAGTGTTGTTTATAATTGGTATGGGAGCTAATTAAATGTTCGTTGGAGCACGTTTTGGTCTATTTCCTTTGTCAATTAGAACTGGCAACGCAATAGATGACTGACCAAATGGAGATGTATAACACAATAGTAGTGCTCCACTTTACTACTTCCTTGGAGAAGGAAAAGTGCCCCGGTAAGCCAACGGGCTTGAAATCTTAAGGAGAGAAAAAAAAAACCCTTCTCCTTTCACTTGCATGATGTTTTGGTTGGGAACTTCACATGACAAACTAACAAGCATGCAATTATCTCATGGGGGCTGACTAGGTATATGTTTCTGTAGTTTGTAGTGTAATTATTCTAGACAATTCAGAAGTAATTATTGCATAGATTTAGAATACTGAATTAATCATGCCCTTATCTTGTACTAATATGGTACTGTATGTAACTTGTCATTATACGGTAATTATTTTATAATTGAACAACTAGCAGATAATGTATTATTGAATAGTTGTTCCACGATAAATTCGTCTCTGTAATGTATTAGTCCCATTTCATAATTCAGCCTTTTTCTTTTTGTTTTGAAGATTGACCAGACTATTGCTGTAGTATCATCTTGAATTCTTACATACGGTGAAGGTACAATTTGTGAAGCATTCCATGAGATACTGCAGTCTAAGGATTAGGCAACTGGAGTAACTTTTCAGATGTTTGACTGGTGGACACTATGGATAGGCTGTCATGGATATCCCCACAGGGAACAAATTTTTTTGGTTTCTTTTTGTGAGTTCCTCCTTTACAAGAATTCCACGTTCATCCGGCTATTTAGCTTTATGACCCAGCAATGAAACTACAATATAAGATAGAAAAGGTATAAAGTCGTCTGAGTTTACAGTGCAGTTAATCCACAGATTCCTACCACTTTAACTATCTGCCCTGTATGTAAAAATACATCATCACAAATACTGATTGTACTTAATTCTTATCTGACTTCACATCATGTGTTTGTTTTTAAATCCTCACTGTAGTAATGTGATGTAGTAATACGACAAATAGCAAAATTTAAGAGGTTGTGCTTCTTCGCCCCCTGTCTCTAATCAGTGTAAGGGTACGAGAACATACTCTCACCAGTTAGCGTGATTTCTCAGCGCTTGGAAAACTGCTTAACTTCTGACACTGGTAAGCTCCTTAGAACCCAAGTCCTAGTGGGTTTCCTACGTGAGATACTCTTCTGCTTGTGACAATGAAGGGCTACAATTCGGGTGAGCTCTGCTACTGCTTGGTCACCAGGCAAGGCCCTACCCTCTGGGGGAAGGGAAGAAAACGTCAAACATCTCATGACTCACTAGCTCTGATTCCCAACCAAGTTTCCTGGCTATTCCTTCACTGACGGTGCTGATGCATAGTTTTTTGTAATCTCACTGAAGCTCCCATAGGCTTTGATGACTATTCATTGAATCAATATTCAGTACTGTGCTGATTCATTGTGGTCTTTGTTTCTTGCTCTTTTTTTTTTATTTATTTTTATTAAATCTAATCCTTTCTTTGCATAATTTGGGCATTGTGCTACCTGGCCCAGGACTGTGGATTGCAGTGGGCAGCTGACACCCAGCATCTTTCAGGGTTTGCTTCCAAGCAAGCGAGGAAAGGAAAGCTACGTGCCATACTCTTGGATTTTGGCGATGCCAGGGAGTGTTGAATCCCCTCTTGTCGCAGGAAAACTAGCAGAAAGAAACACGCTTTTAAAATTTGGAGCAGTGGTGCTGACATAGTTGGTCTGCTAAACATTTCTAATAATATAGCTACTCTGTTAACAGCAGCCTATAAGTTAAAAATGGGTTTTATACTGTACGTTCAATTGGTGCATTTCCTGTGTTAGCACATGTCCTGGGTTCAGCTGGGGTAATTTTCTTTCTAGTGGCTGCTGTGTTTCAGATTTGGTATGAAAGGAATGTCAGTAATGCATATTGTTTTAGTTGATGCTAGGTGATGTGAATACCATTCAAGGACTTTTTTCGGCTTCCCATAGAAGCTGAGAAGGAGCACAGGCGGAACAACAAAATGGCCAACAAAATGTTCCATACCATACACCTCATGCTTTGTATGTAAATGGGGGTTGGCTGGAAGGTGGGAACTCCTGATCACTGCTCGGTTCAGTGCCAATTCACCAGTTTATTGGGTGGTGAGAGTGACTTGTGTCATTATTGTTATTATTGCTATTTTCCTTTTCTGATACTGTTCTGTTGAACTGTTTTATCTCAACCCATGAGGTGGCTTTTCCCCGCCCTTTCCTTTCCCCTCCTTTTCCTTCTCTTCTCCCTACCCATCTGAGGGTGAAGGGGGAGAACTGAGAACTGGGCAAGCGCCTGTGTGGTCCTAGCTGCTGGCTGGGGTTAAGCCATGACAGCACACACCACTTTAATACTCCTAGAATATCTTAAAAACTTATTTGGCTCCTACTGAAATTGGCAAGCATATTCCAGTGGATTGGAATATAGTAGCCTTAGCCTTTGGCAGTTTCTGAGCATACAAAAATGGACATTTTGGACCTTTCTTCAATGTATAAGTTGGATTGTTATGATGAAATGTAGGTATAACTTCAGTTGCACAAGTGAATATAAATTTTTATGCTGAGGAACAAGATATTGTTTAGAAGCAAATACACTTTTTTTTTTTTCACACAATGGAAAGCTTCTTTTATCTTGTTTTAAGTATGCTGCAAAGTGTGGTTTGAAAAACAGGAAATCTAAGGGATGACCTAAATAGAGAAATATGGTAAAGTAATTATACCAGTGGAATTTTATTGTTGTATTACCATTCTTTTTATCTTCTTTTTTTTACTTACTGGTCTGCAATATCTTACCACGTCTTGAATAAGAAGTGGAATAATTAGAAGTTTATGTGTATTTGTTGTATATTGTAACTAATTTTTTGTTGCCTAAGCAAGCACGGGTAGAGGTAGAACAGTATGTGCAGGTACTGAGAAGTATCCTGGTATTCTGCTGTTCTGAAACAGACATATATAGTATTTCTGCATGCAAACATTCACTGTTCAAGAATAATTTGTTTAAAAAAATAATTCAAACTGAAGGTTTTAGGTTGTGATCTTTTATTTTGCCTGGTTGGATTTGGTTTGGTTTTGTTTTTTTTTTTAACTCTGAATGCTGGAAGAAGGAAGAGGAGGTGGTCTGAAGAGAGCAGAAATGACAGGCAAAAGATTTCATTTCCAAAGGAAATATTGTTTTTGAAAATAAGAGGACAAATGTTTTTATAATTTCAATTTTTTCTGCATTTTTGACCCAGCCATGGATGATAATAGTAAGCTGGATCCTTTGTGTAACTTCAGTTTCCCGTAATCAACTGTTACAGTGATGCCCTTGAATTAATAATAATCTCATCATTTTATGGCCACTTACTTACTTCCTTGGTTTGGTTTTTAAATAGCTACGCTGCGCCTTATTGCAGCATTGTCTTGTTATTCAGAAAGAAAAACAGCAGCCCATGAAGAAATACTGCCAGTGCAGTACCTTATCCCTCCCGGGTGAGGGGCGCAGGAACAGCCCCAGCTGCGTGTGGTGGGGCTCGTTCTGCAGCCTTTGCCTTGCGCTTCCACCAGCTCCCTGACATACTCCTTGCTGGAAGATCTACCTAGCAGGGAGACGCTGGGGAAGCTCTCCTTCTACTGTGGCTTGTGAGGGAGTCTGTAACTCACCAGCTTACATTTATGGCCATGTGCAACATACTAAATGCCACGCATCAGCCTGTTCAGCGTGACGCCAGGCTACGCTCATTTTGTTGAATGCAATATGGCAGGAAGGTGGCAAAGTGTGGGCTTCAGTGCTGCTCTCTTTAGTGGTGGAGCCCAGGGGAGGGTCAAGTCCTGCAGTGTATCTGCTCCTCTTCCCTCTTTCGCTTGAAGTAGGTAGGTCCTCTCAGGTGCTCCAAATCTCTTCAAACTATTAGGTTTTTGAAAGAGAAAAATAATACATATAATAACATAACTGCCAGTAAGAGGGGTGGGTAATATAAACTATTTAAAAGGGCTTCACAAGAAGCCTGCCCCCTCCCCTCCCTGTCTGAATGGGTGACTCCTTTCCTCTAATTCTGCTGTGCCTGCTGGCACCTGGGTCTCCGGACCACAAAGGAAGCTCCTGTTTCCCTTCCCCAATTCCTAGAAAAGTCCTCTGCTCTCCATCACCCCTGAGGTTTCATTGTGGGTTAGCTTCCTGATGTAGGCATGTCCTTCATCCTCCTCTGTTCTCTTCTTGCCTGGTCTTCTCCATGCTCCAGCAGCTTTCCCCAGCTTCAGTGCACTTTGTCTGTGTCCCAAGGTAGATGCAGACCCTCTCTCTCTCCTGTGAGCTCCTTACTGAGCCGGGTTACAGCAGCCAGGATGAGGAAGATGTGGAGCCTTGCACACTGCTCTGCTCGAGGTTAAGAGGAAGAGGAAGGTACTGCCTGCCGTATGTGTCCGCCAAACTGGAGACAAATTAAAGAGTTAATTACTATGCCCTGCTCCATCTTTTGAAGTTGGTCCGCTGTGGCGTCTCCTGCAGTAGGGTGGCTCTGACTTAGTTTCCTGAATTTGCACTCATATCTCTACTATTTTAGTGATGATGGTACAGGAGGAAAGTGGCATTGACTGAATCAGTGAAAATTTGGTACTATGCATTATGAATAATCCAACACTAATATTCATTCACAAGGCAAATAGATTTATTTTTTTTTTAAGGTGGTGGTTAAAAAACAGGGGAAAACAGGTAGTTATACCTTCCCCATATCCCCAAATAGAAACAAAATGTAGTATGAATTTTTAAAGCAATACTACCAATCCTTGGTATCTGCTAAACTAAACCTTATGAAGCTGAAAGTGTTTGTTTTCAAGCTTATTTTAAATTGAAGATTGGTAGTTAATTATGTAGCATTAAGGGAACAAAAAAGACCGCATTGTTCTGGTAGTTAACTAGTGATTTCCAGTGCCTAAGTGAAATTAGAGAATTTCCAGCTGCCTTCGCACTTCTGAAAACAAACGAAAAATAGTTGCATGAACACAACAGGGTTTAAATTTTTGCCAGGAAGAAACAGTATGTTGTCAAGAGCCATCAGCCTATGGAAGTACACAAACAAACCACTTTCTTCTCTCCTGGGTGAGCTGCGGGCTCTTCAGAAGGTTTCGTTTTGCCTTCAGATTGAAATCTCCAGAATGTTAATGAGAAAAGCAATCTATCTTTTCCCTATCAGACAAGATGGGACTGCTTGTAGTCCCTAAAACTTGAAAAAGGAACATGTGTTTTTTCAAGATCACGCTGATTGATCTCAAATGTATGCTGTAGATTGTACGCTTGGTTTAGACTTATTTACAGGTGAGCAGCCACAAGTCTATTCTACGTTTGCTTGAGAAACGTGGGCTTACTTTAAATTTAAATATCTATCTGTTTGTCTCTCTCAAATGACTTTGTAATTACTTTATTGTATGTATGTTTTAATTTTTCGTTACTGCTTGTTAAGGTACAAAATAAAAAATGCTATGCAGTAGTTAGTGAACTTAAAACCACGTGCTCCAAACTTTTTACTAAAAATCTTTTTCTACAGTTTGGATAAGTTTCTTAAAGTGCATGGAAGTGTTTAGGCTAAATGGTGCAGGGAACCCATGTATGGGATTCTAGCTGGCTATGTAAATCCCCTAGTGAGCCACAGTAATATGAAAGGAGCACTTGAAAGCCAGATGCAATGAAAATTTAAACATATTGAGTTCATAGCATGTGATAGTTTAATCATTATTTAAGCTGCTGAAATGCCACAGCATAATTACTTTCAGAATGAGTACAAACACTTTCATGCACAAAAATTGCTGCAACTTCTGCCCCTCCTGGGAAAGTTACGCTTTTGTGAATTTTCTGAACTTAATCATGTCACTTGATGGATCACGGGCAAACTCTCACTGAAAATTCAAAATCCAAAAGACTAAAATAAAGTCTACAGATACATTTTACAACTAAGTCTGTATTTCCTCTATGCTCTTTAAAAACATCTGTGAAAATATTTCTTTCACTAAAGAACAAATTTGCAACAAAATCAGTTAAAGGGAAAATACTTAGTAAACCCTATTTGCAGAGTCAGAGAATGGAAAGCTGCAAAATGTTGGATTTATAAGCACCCATGCAGGATTACTTTCATCTCTCCTATGCATGTGATACATTTTTAATAACCTCACAGCATACGTGGAGCCCTGACTCCTTCTGTACTTGTAAGGAAAATACAAGTACCAGAACTTACTTTCTAAATTTGTTCTATATCTGGAATATTCTGGTGAATGGAATTGACTTTGCAGTATAAATTGGGTTGATAGGTGAAATAGTGTCATAATCCCAGTCTACACTTTAGATGCGAACGCTGCCGCTTTACATAGCCTACTACAATTTGTTTATAAGTGGTTCGGGTTGTTTTTTGGAAAATGTCAGTTATAATGGTTCTGCCATTTCTGACAAACAGGCTAGGGGAAATTTGTTAATTTGGGGTTGCGGTTGTTTGCATGTTTTCTAAGTAGAAATCTTTTGGGAGCAGCTGTACGACCTTGTAGCAAAGACTTAAAGGACATAAAATTTGGCCTTTGCTTCCGGAATGTACAGGGAGTTATTTCTGGTAAAATTCATTGGCGCTTTGCCATTGTGAGTCTTTTTAAACTGAACTTTTCACGTGTTCTGTAGGAGCAAAATCAGTGTAATCATTTCACATCCCTTAAGGTTTGTGTCACCTTCTGTGCTCTCATGAGCTTGTTAGTGCCAACCAGAAGATGAACCTGTCGTCCCCGTGGAGCCGCTGAATCCGCTATAGATGATAGCTGTTGGGTTGAAGGTAGACCTCTCCGTAACTCAAGCAATGGCCAAGGCATAGCTCTCTTCTTTTCTCTCCTCTTGTATTTCACTTGCTGGGCCTGGACACCATGGAAGAGTAAGCTAGTTTATTGAGAATTAGAAGAGACTAGAATCAGTGAAGGCATAGGGAAAGGATTAGGTGGGCATTCTTTAGTGTAGTTCTTTGTGTACGGAGACAGAACGAGTTCACCATTAAAAGTGGTTGTGGAAGGTCATCTCTAAACCATGTGAGAGCGCAGTGTAGGAAGAGCCTTTCCCTGTCTGCTGCATGCTCTCAGAGCAAAAATCGGGGAATTTGCTGTGTGTACGTGGTAAGTTAAATCGCTTGTACTTGAACCTAGTGAATATTAGAACATGCACTGGTTTTGTTAAACGACTAAATAACTGTGGAAGGTGTCACTGTTCACGCTCCCAACACGCCCTTCCATCTGGCAGCCCCAGTTTAAGCTGGCTGCCTGCACTTGGCTCTCCGGCCGCGCAGTGCTGTGATGAGGAAGATAAGATGGGCTGACAAAGATTCACCAACATCAGGGTGACTCCTATGCCACGAGAGGAGCTATTAATATTTTAAAGGCTGCCATCCATCCCTACAGGCACCAAAGTATTACATCACCGTGTGTACGCGACAGTGGCAGTAATCAATAGATCTAATGTGCTGGGGGCCCAGGAAGGGACAAGTTAGCATTTCCCATGCAGAACGACTGGATATAATTAAGTGAAATAAACAAGGCTTATCCTTAGGAAAAAAAAAAAGAAAACTCATCAAGTACTCTGAGCTGAAAAACAAGACTTCTTTATCAAATAGTACGCTTGGGTTTGTTTAGGCTTGGAATTTTTTGGAAAGAAAGCGACGTGGACTGTAGCTTGAACACAGTAATAATGATGACTGAATGGTAAAGAAACTGTTTAATATATGCGATCGTTATTACAGAAAAGCCAAACTGTGAAAAGCTGAAGCCACATACATCTGTTAATTTCGGGGCTCCCTACTAATACAGGTGTGCTCTTTCACTGAAGGCTTTCTGACCCCCTTCTGACTTTCTGCTCCTGCCTCCGCAGGGCCCAGCCTCCTCTCCCAGAGCACGCTCCAGCTCAATTCCAAACCTGAAGGGTCCTTCCAATACTCGGCCAGCTACCACAGCAACCAGACCCTCGCCCTGGGCGAAACGGCGGCCGCCCAGCTCCCGGCCCGCAGCGGTCAGGCCAGAGGTGCCATCCAGAGCTACAGCCAGGTACGTGTCCTAAAAGCAGCCCGGGTCTCTCGCATCCAAAAATCGTGCAGGGTGGCTCCTGGGAAACAGAGCTGTTGGGTGCCCACCGGCACGTGAATGTCTGCCTTTACTTTCTGTCTTCTTCAACGCATCTGCAGCAGGAGATGTTACCTGCTCCATGTTCCACCTCGATGTTTGTAAATCTAAAGCAAATCGTAAAAAAAAGTTCGTAAATCGAGTGTCCACCTTGATGTTCATAAATCTAAAGTGGGTTGACTCGCATAGTAATAAAATAATCCTGATTAAAAAGGAGATTTACATTGCCAGTTTTACTCGCTTGCATATGTATTTTGGTGATCACATGTTTAGGCATTTAAGTTTGAACATTTCTGTGGCAGTGCTGATTAGAAGCCCTAACTAAGGTCTGGGACCTCCCTGCCTTCGTATTAGGATACTACTGAAAGCAATAGGCATCAGCAAACAAAAACAATGCCAGGCTGACACCAGATGCGAAACCTTCTTGGGATACCATGCATCGCCTGGTGCTGCAGCCTAATCCCAAGTGTAAGAATAATTTTTTGCCCTTTTTCCCCACCCCATATTGTATGACATGCAATCTATCAGACAGCCACCTGTACGTTTCGAGCATTTTGAAATATTGTTTCAGATACTCATGAAAACTTTATAAATCTCTCTTCCTGTCTAAACGATCCTTCCTGGCTTTGACGTGTAACCCTCTCACCTTCTGTGCTTCTCACCGCGACATCAAAGCCTCTCACTGGGAAGTTAAGCTTCAGTTTAGACAAATGTTTCTAGAAGCTTTCATGCTTCTTGTACATAAACAAAGTCTGCCTGGGTTTCGTTGGTCAGCTCAGGTTATTTTCTCTGTTGAGATTTTAACCGTCCCAGCAAAGCAGACCATCGCAGTGTGACACTGGCACACATTATAATTCAGGGTTCTGTAGAAGTGAGTAGTATTTGAATTTCAAAGCCTTAAATTGCTAAGAGATTTCCAGTATTATATAGTCATTGCACAGCTTGTGGGATACCGAGAGACATACAATATTCTATTCTCTCAATTTGCTCGGAAAAGCTCCCTATCCTCTAAGACTGAAAAATGAAATGAAGCACAGTTAAATTTCATTTCAAATTGGGTAGGTACTTTTTTTTCTTCTTCGAAGGGTTTAAAATGAGCCTGCATAGTGGTCAGGCCTCTTGAGTTTTTCTGTGTTTACCAAAGAGGACCTCCCTCATGTTCTTTGGGATTGGAGCCAGCAGGAGAGCAGGACTCCAGCTAGAAAGAAAAAGGAGGCTGTAATATCCAGTTGTAGCCTGGGCAGATGTCGTCAGGAGTTGTGCTTTGTGAAAAGCATTGTACCGTGGGGGTTAGCGTGAAAGGGTGGGACGCATTCTTCAAGGCAGCTAGAAAAAGTAAGATGATGGAAAAGGAATAGGTTATGAGAGCAACAGAAACAGAAACAACGAAGAAATGAGAGGGGAAGGAGAATGAACCTTAAAAAAAAAAAAAGGCAGGGAAGGGAAAGTGTGCAATTGTCTAGTGGTTAGAAGTAGTGATACTCTTAATATAAATTTCATCATTCATTCATTCACAGAAAAGGATGAATTTATGGAGAAGGGAAAAAATTAATGATCTAGATTTCTTTCATTTAAATTACACTGAACAGCCATTACTTAGATCGGAAAAGCTCTCATGAACCAGCTACTTCACAGAGAACTGATTACCTTCAGAAAGATAACTAGTAAGGTAGTAAGGCAACCTTTCCTATCCTTTTTTCTTCTTGGTATGAGAGGGCAGAAAATAGGTTTTCTTTCTTCTGGTTCCTCCAGATTGTATGGTAGATGTTCCTGCAGGAAAATAACTCACAGAACATAACTTCACACCATCATCCTGCAAAGGATGCTTTACAACTTCAGGTCAATTAAAATATATCTTGAAAATATTAACAAACTGCCATATAAACTATGAATTAATACCATAAAAAGCATATAGAGGAAGTTTTAAAAGAGGCAAACAAGAAGGGGAAGAGTCAAAAGTTAAAATTAAAAAGTTCTGAAAATGACCATAGCTGATCCCACAATTAAGGAGAAAAAAAGTCAGTTCTTGGAATTGTTTTGCTATCCTTCTTATAATTGAAATAAGCCTCAGGAGTCAAAACTGCTCAGATTGTGATAATTTCCTTTGGTATTTGTGTGCAAGGAATATAGCTATCTCTGAACATGAATGATAGCCCAAATGAGTGGAAAAAATATGTAAATAGTCCCAAGGCCAGCTGTGACAGCAAGAACAATTTCTGAAACTGCAATTGTATAAAAAAGAGAAACTAATTAGTCTTGGGACTTCCTGTATAGTGCTGCAAAGTGCAATCTAACATTTTTGTCAATTTGGAGGACTTCATTATAGATCATAGAGTTGTTCCACTGCTTTGAGTACTTTAGAAGACAAAACTTTTATCTTCCAAATGCTGCTGGAATAGGATTTCTTAGCAACAACTGCTCTTCTGGCAGGGAATTACTCTGTTTCTCCTCTGAAAACAGCTTATCAGACTTGGTGTCCAGATCCTGATATATGCTGTATTAATCGATCAAGGTTATTTGTGAAGAGTCACTAGTGGCTCTTCCTACAAAAAGTAGCAGATTTTGCAGATGAGTTGCTCAAAAGTGAATCCTCCATTTGGACAATGGAGTTTGTGAACAACGGATTGATTTGGTTTACTGTCATCTTGAGAAGGGTCAGCTTACATTGTAGCTATCGTAGGAATCTAAAGCATAGCGTGTACTACAAATAGTGGTTTTCCACATGCTCTGCCGTGTATTTGCAAGGGGAGGGGAAAGGAAGTGAAACTAGTTTGCATCTCTGGATGAGGACTTTTGTAGCTTCTGGTGATGCTGTGGTCTTTTCAGAAGCTGAGCCAGCAACCAGAGGTAAATCCCTATTCCGTATTATCCTATGCCGCTGAGCCTTCTGGACTGAACAAGCTGGCACAGAATTTGAAATCTCTTAAAAACAAAAAGTAGATGGAAAATAAAGGTAAATAAAAAAAAAAGGCCTTGAAAAATCATTAAAGGTTTTCTAACTTGCATCCTTTTTCCTGTAAACAAGTCTTAAGTTTGTCATTCATCAAACCACCATACCTCACTGGCCCTATTTAGAATATTAGCAAATGACTACAAGAATGTGTTCAGCTGTCAAGCAAAAACTGTATACTGGCCTTTTTCAGTTAGACTCGTAGCTCTTCCCGCCATCAGTCACCTGTGCCACAAGGTGATAGACTGGCTGCTTGATAATCTACCCAGACAAAATCTAAAATAAGGACTTCACTTCTGGCAGCATGTGGCAGATGATGATGTGTTTAAACCTGGATTCCAAATACGAAAATGAGATTTTTTCTGTCATTAAAGGAAGCAGATGACATCTTAAGACAGATTACTCTTATTATGACATTCATAGAGAACAATTCCTTAGTATAGCTTATGGTAGTGAAGAACGGATCTGCATAATGCTGATCCTACAGTATTGATCCTACAATAGGTAATGATTGCAGCTTTCATTGCTGCTTTAAAACCAGAGACTGACCATCTCTGGACACTCTGAAAGGATGTCACAGAATTCTGTTTGTGGATGTAGAAGACTCTGATGGTATTACCTACCTTCAGCTGTACGTATGGCCTTTTGAGATTAGGATCAGGTAGGTTGCCAGGTTTTTGTAATAGCGTTGGGGTGTATTTTGCAAACAAAGTATAGTGATGACCTTGCGCTGGCCATGACCTTTGTGATAAAATCAGGAGAAACACATGGAACAGGCCACGTTTGAGGGATCCAGGGGTATAGGCTGGCATCTGTTATCATGTAAGTGCATTTGAATATAGGTAGCATCTTTCAAGTTATGTCAGGAACTTATAAATGGCAGCAAAGCAGTCCTGCAGAAGAAAGACCCTTCCACAGGTGCTGCCCAAGGACTGAAGTCTGCATCGCAAAGACTAAAAAATATTAAGCATTTTCCATACCCTCTTTTCCCCTTTGTAGAAAAGTGTTGATAGAGGTATTGGGCCTTAGGGGGGATCTTATCAACACTTATAAATACTTAAAGGGTGGGTGTCAGGAGGATGGGGCCAGGCTCTTTTTAGTGGTGCCCGGGGACAGGACAAGAGGTAATGGGCACAAATTTGAGCATAGGAAGTTCCACCTAAACATGAGGAGGAACTTCTTTACCCTGAGGGTGGCAGAGCACTGGAACAGGCTGCCCAGAGGGGTGGTGGAATCTCCAACTCTGGAGACATTCAAAACCCACCTGGACGCGTTCCTGTGCAACCTGCTCTAGGTGACCCTGCTCTGGCAGGGGGGTTGGACTAAGTGATCTCCAGAGGTCCCTTCCAACCCTATGATTCTATGACCAGAGCAGAGGGATACCTCGAGTGAAGACATGTGGAAGGTTCTTTGGGCTGACAGAAGGAAAGCCCTCAGTAGACTGTCAAGCTTTGCAGTCATTGAAAGAGCACAGAGCATCACGTAGATCGTGGAACAGAGATCGACCTTTTTACAAGATCACTTGTGTCTCTTGAAAACCCTAGTAAGGATGGTCAAGTTTGCTGCCTAAAGCTGGCAACAACCACAAATATATGAGAAGCCAAAGCAGCCTGGAGGGACGTCTTCCACACAACTTGAGCATCCAATTGGAAAATTCTCCTCAGAATCGAGAAAAAGGGTCTTCCCATAGGCAACAGCATACTGCATATGACAATGTTCATATTCATCAGATATGACCTTGTTTGAGATTTTAAGGGCCAAGTTATCCCTGAAAGTTCCAGACAGCAAAACAAGCTGAAAACTGCTGCTGGCATTTAGTGCTAAACTAAAAGTGCTTGTTGGATACAAGTTCATCTAGACCTAAGACGGGCGTGCAGACTTACTCAAATGTAACATACCTTTTCACTTTCTTCTGTTATCTGTCAGAAAAGTATACAGGACTTTGAGCACAAATTGTCATTTCTTAAGGGTAACTGGTACCATGATTCAAATTTTCCAGCATTTTCCTGGAAATTGTATCATTATCTCACTACCAAGAAATGACTATGAAGCCTTTTCTGCTCTTAGTTCCGTTTCTAAGACTCACGCGGTTGCACTGACAGAAGTTCTGTTCCTTAGCACCTGTGAATTATGAAGCATAGATGCACAAAATCTACCAGGTTTTGGGTTTGTATTTTGGCATGCCTAAGAAGAAAACAGTTTGAAGGGATTTTAGATGATATACCAAATAGATCTGCTGCACCTGCTAACACATTCATAATGGTTCCTCTTGTTCTCTGAGACCTTTGCTATTCCGGTTTTGCTGGTCTTACACACCATTTGCCCCTCTGGGAGCAATCTCCAAGAATCAACATACTGACATTTCAGTAATTAGCAGCTGACCCCAAAGTTTTGCTTAAGCTGTCTAGCCATCTAGGATTTTGTAATTCCTTATCCATGAAAAATTTTCAGGAAAATAGATAATTCAACACAGTTACTTTCCCCCATCAATTCCACTTCATAAAACAGAAATCTTGTATAGCAGTCTCTCACTTAACCTTTTTCAGTTAAAGTTCTGATTAAAATTTTCAATTGGAATTGTAAAAAAATAATAATAAAAAAATCCTGAAATTTAGTGTATTAAATGCATGAATTATGGCAGGCAAACAGCAGTTAGACTTTTCTCTAGTCTACTATAACCTAACTGGACACCCTCAGTAATTTTCTTTATAGAGCTCTACAGATCTCATTTTGTCCATATCAGTAGAGAATGATCTTTCTACTAAGATTAAATGAGAAATAAAATATTTTCCTAGCTGTATTGCTGTTTTCATATTTTTTTCACATATTTCTGCTGTTAAAAAGGATATATCAGAATCCATATATTGAATCCAAATAAGCAAATCAGGCTCCTTTTCTTTGGGATACCCGAAAAAATTAAAGCTCTGAGTCTTGGAATAGATAGGGCTGTAGTAAGAAAGTTCTTTATTTTTGTTCAGGTCTATGAAGTAGATTGTTGCAGGAGGATATAACAAATGGGAAGCAAATTTGCTCTCAACTTATTAGTTTAAACAGTTTCATTATCAGGTTGACAACAATAATGGATAAAGGGAAAAATAAGGGGGAAATACCATTCCATTTTATTCTTCCATACCAAGTATAACCTCACACGTCGGGATGAACAATGACATGTCTGTGTGGTTGTCTTCAGCAACAGACAGGGGGAAACGCAGGGAGAAACTAAAACACGTTTTACCTCTTGAAAACACGAGTGGAGAATGTGAGTGCACACTTGGCCCTTCGAAAAAACATAAGAACCTCACAGTAAATTTAAGGCAGGTCTGAGATTAGTCACATCCTAGAAAATACTGCATGCTAATGTTTTCATTGCAATCTGTTCATCCAAAAGTTCTCTCCTTCATACAGAGCAAATGCTTAGCTTTTTAGGAAGTGCTGTACACTCTGGTTTTAATTAAGCATTTAATTCTTGTGCCCTGACGCTACACCTTCTTCCCTATAAGAGACAATCATGAAGTGGGATTTTTTGAGTTTTTGAAGTAGTACTTGCAAGAATGCCTGCAGCTTTATAGAGATTTATTAGGAATATGGGAAAATATTGGTTTACTCAAAATTAATTACTCTAAATCCTTGACACATCAAGCCATGTAGAAATAG
Organism: Larus michahellis; assembly: GCF_964199755.1. Lineage (NCBI taxonomy): Eukaryota > Metazoa > Chordata > Aves > Charadriiformes > Laridae > Larus > Larus michahellis. The sequence goes on from NC_133897.1 coordinate 90,811,291, forward strand.
ATTAGAAAAAGAAGTGCTGTTATACATGTTGACAGTGCTTGCCTAAAATCCTTATGATCGATGGCAAACTGCCTAAGTTACCAGTGTGTTAGCAGTGTGTTGCAGAAGACACTGGTAACGTTGCAGAAGACTATTTTGGAATGACGTTGAATATTACAAAATGTATTATTATGCCTCTGAACAGTCCAGAAAGTAAAATTTATTAACAAATTTCAATTAATGATGTAGCTGGTTCAAATGACCTTTCATCATGTGCAAAACTTGCTCTGTCCATGTTGCCTTAAATCTTGCTAGCCTGTTTTTGTTTTATGAAAGTTGTTACCATACAGTTTAAACCTTGAAAATGAAAACTGTACTCCTGTCAAATACGTTACTGGACAGTCAGTTGCAGATTAGAGCCCTTCTTTCCAGTTTAAAGCAGAGACGGTAAGTAGCTCAGCATGAAAGTAGCTTTTAAAAGTCCGTTGATGTTCCCAGACTTTGCCTTCCTGGTTTTTGTTAGGAGTTTTTCAAATGAGCAACTTGAGCTTGATGGCCCTTTATGAAAATGTCAAAGCCCGTACTCGCTGCTGTGGTGTTTGTATCTCGCGGCCGCAATCAGAACGGTCCACCTCACCAGCGAGCAGGCTACTTGTATCTGTGATCCCCTCGCCTGCCAGGGGCTTACCATACAGAACAGCTGGAGGGGTCAGTTTACATTGCAGTTATCTATAAGGCTGTTGCTCTTCGGGGTGCAAAAACTCCTGAAGCCAGTGAGGTTTGGGTCTGGCAGTGCTCCCTTGAGACGCCTGAACACTGCGAGCGCTGGTAGGCTCCATGCTGTTAAATGACTGGGAGCAAAGCACCAGGAGCAGCTCCTCCAAAGCCTCACTTCTTGACCATGTCTAGAAAAATATGTGTTCTTCCCCCAGATGCAAAGCATTTAAGATGGGGGGCGGGGCTCCAAAAGTTAAAAAGGACAGAAAAATTTCCAGTGGGCGTACATGGGAAGAAGTGCAAATTTCTGGCATTTTGAACCTCATTAATTCTTTGCTCTGATTAGTTGTTTTATCTTGCCCTCGGTTCCTGACTAAATCCTTTATTGGGTATGGTAGTGAAAATAAATCAAGTTTCATAGCAGGAACGTGCTGCTTTTGTTTACTTGTTTTTTTTCCCTGTAGGATGCTAGTAAAAAACCATGTTGCTATTTAAATGTGAAACAACGCTGCTGTCGGCATTCACCACACCTCTTTGAATTGAGTCACAAAATTCATTATTCACATTTTAAAGGCTTTTCTCGCTAAGGAAATCAGTAGCCGAGAGGTGTGCGTGTTTGGGCGAAGCACTGGTCAGACCGTCAACTCCCAGGATCTGGAGGACTTTCTAAAGATTTCAAGTAAATCCCCTGCATGACCAGAAAAAAAAAAAAAAAAAAAGTATCTGAAACAAGAGCGCGTCTTCCAACAGAGCGCTGAGCTCTCGCTCACCGCGGGGTGCAGTTATTAGAGGATTTTAATGTTGCCAGACTCACAGATGATCTCTTGAGCCCAAGATCCGCGATAAAAAAAAAGGGGGAAGCCGCCTGTGTGTAAGGGCGGACTCCATCCTCCGCTGCTCCAGAAGCGGCTCAGGCGCATAACTGGAATTTCTAATGGGCAGCATCTGCCCAGGATTTTCGCTCGCTGCCCCCCTCCTCAGTGTCCCGACCCCCCCCCCCCCCCCCCCCCCCCCAGTGCCTGGGTTTAAGGCAACTCGGCGGCTGGCGGATCCCGAGGCCGGCGGGGCGGTGTGGTCCCTCCCTCCATCCATCCATCCATCCCGCTGGATTCTCCGCTGGATGCGGCCCGGGGGAGGAGGGCCCGTCCCCGACAGCTCCTCCCGCGCCCTCCCTTCCCCTTTGCGCCGCCTAAATCAACGAGAGGAGACCGCCTGCCGTGCGGCGGGGCCGGCCGCCAACCCGCCCGGGGCGGCTGGGGCTTTTCCCCGCCGTTCCTTCAGGAGCCGCGATTCTGCCGCCCGTCGCGCCCTGTCGCGCCGGCGGCAGCATCAGCATCGGCGGCGAATCGCGGGTGCGGTGTCGGCCCGGCGCGGTGCCTCCGCCCGTGCGGACACCGAACTGCTGGTCTGCGAGGGAGGAAAGAAGTTACCCGGTTAAAGCCCTTTTCCGCGGCTTCAACCGCTGTCTTCTCATGGATAGAACTATCTATACGTATCTAAATCTATAAACCGCAGAATAAAAGTTTGGGGGGCGATGAGGGAGTAGGGGTATTTAGTTATTTATTTATTTAAGCTCGGGCTAACGGGTGCCTGGTCGACGGGCAGGTCCGTGAGCCCGTTTCAGAGCAGGAGTTCCCCCATCCCGTCCCCCCCCCAACCTCACACACCCCCCCCCCCGCGGAGCGGTGCGCCCGGCAGCCGCGACGCGGAGTTTTGGCGCCGCTCGGCCGGTTCCCCCCCTCCCCCTCCAAACGCTCCGGCAGATTAACAGGTCCCCCCCATCCCCGGTGCCGCCGGCCTGCCTTAAGGGCAAAGAGGGGGCTGCAGGCGGCTGGGAGGGGTTCCTCCGGCGAGCCACCCCCCACCGGCGAGCGACCCACCACCACCACCCCGCCGCCGCTGACGCCTCTGCCTTTCCTTCCCGCAGCAGGGCCCGGGGGGCCGCGGCGCCCACCCGGGCGTCCCGGAGCCGCCGCCGCAGCCGCAGCCGCCCGCCGCCCCGCAGCCGCGGGAGCCCTTCGCGCCCAGCCACGGCAGCGCCTTCCACCTGCCCGAGCCCCAGCACGCCGCCGCCCTCTACTACGCCAGCTCCACGCTGCCGGCGCAGCGGGTGAGCTCCCCGCTGCCCGCCCAGCCCGGCGGCTCCCCCACCAAGCTGCCGCGGGCCGGCTCCGCCGCCGAGGGCGCCGCCTACGCCGGCGCGCAGCGCCTCTCCTCCCCGAAGCAGTCCCCCAGCCGCCTGGCCAAGTCCTACAGCACCAGCTCGCCCATCAACATCGTCGTCTCCTCGGCGGGACTGTCGCCGTCCCCCATCCGAGTGACCTCCCCGCCCACCGTCCAGTCTAACATTTCCTCCTCTCCTATCCACCAGTTAAGCTCCACCATCGGCACTTACGCCACCCTGTCGCCTACCAAGCGGCTGGTTCACGCTGCCGATCAGTACAGCAAGCACTCCCAGGAGCTGTACGCCACCGCCACCCTGCAGAGACCCGGCTCCCTCGCAGGTAAATCGCGGCCGGCGCCGCCGCCGTCTCGGGTCCGCGGCCGCGGAGCGGGAGGCGGGGATGGGGGCTGGGGGGACGCGGGGTGCGCCGCGCCCGCGGAGGCGGGGGGGGGGGGGGGGACGAGGGAGGGGGAACGGCGGCCCGCGGGAGGGTGGGGGGTGACCGGGCTGCCCGCCCAGGGGGGGGAAGGCACCAGGTGGGTTTGATGAAGAGTCGTTTTGGGGGGGAATTGTGGGGTTTTTTTCATCCCGGCAGCGGTAAGCGGGGAGAGGCAGGCCGCCCGCCTGCTGCTTTGAGAAAGTACCGTACTTCTGCCGGCTCGTCCCGTCCCCCCGGGCCTTGGGGTCGGGGCGGAGCGGGGCCGGCAGCCCCGGGGGCCGTGCCCTCGCCTGCGGTTGGGGTGGGGAGCAGGTTACTATGGTGAATCCCTTCGCCCACCGCGGCCAAAACCGGTGAGCCTTTGGCAGAGATTCGCTCTTCCCCCGATTTCCGGGCGGGTCAGGGGTATTTGGCAAGTTTGGGGTTACTTGGGAGGAACTCCCGGTGTACCGAGTTGTGCCGAGGAATAGGTAGCGGTTCTTTGGCTCCGAGTGCTCTTTAGGGAATAGGCTGTTACAGCTGATTTAATGTCTCTGTAACCGCAGACTTTGAATAGATCCTAGAAGTGAGATACTGGTGCGCTGTTCCCTAAACCATCTCTCTGCTAAACTGAGCATCCTTCAGGGGTGGGGTTTTTTTGTGTTCTCAAAATTTCCAGTTTCATTGCTATAGTAACAGCTGCTATGCTCATATGTTCTCTTGTGTGACATAAATAGATTTGAAGATAAATAGGATACATAAAGAGGTTTGTCTGTGTTTATCAGGCAGGTACACAAGTTTCTTAGTGGAGTTAAAACCTCTTCTCATCCCGCTTTCCCCTCTCACCCATCTCCCCTCCCCAGCTCCAGCAGTTGTTGGCATCCTGTAGAATTCTAGTGTCTGAGATCTAAACAGACAGATTAAATTAACTGATAATAAAATATAGTATTAGTGCATCTCCCTGTAAGAACTGTTGGTTGGGTTTTCTTTCCTATTTAAGGGGTGGGGATTTGAAAACTTTTTTGTTTATGTAACACTATTTTGGAAGTTCAGAGACAGTGAAGAGGTCGCATCGCTAAGTGATGCCAAAATCGAGATCTCAGGACACTGAAATCAATCGTGTTGTCAAATATTCGGTCTCAAATTACAAAGTGGTTTATTTAGCAATTATGCAAGTATAGCTTCTCGCCAGTGTAGTCCAACACACTCTTGGCCACAGGTATTAAATACTGCCTTTGCGGAGTAAAGTGGTAATGTAGAATTGCCACAGACTTTGTATTTTAGGGAGTTTTGCCACTTCATCCAATGGCAAGAATTGCTTGAGTCTGAATAAGCATGGAGGGAATTGTCAGCGTTGAAGGAACAGAGGATAATTCAATTTAAAACTTGTGTACCTCAGGGTATGAACTACCAGTATTTCCCTGATTTTTCTTTACCTTTGTTCTAGGATAGAAGTCTCTGCTTAGGGAATTTTCTAACAGGCGCAGTCCGTATTTCTTTTTATGTACTTTGAGCATTGGAAATCGTGTTGTATCGGGGTTCTGGTTTTTGAAGAAAGCGTGTTTTATAGCATTGCAGCATTAAGCCTGTGACAATAGCTTAGTCAGGACTTGTTCTGTAGGGCTTAAGGCCCATCATAATGACTCTGAAGTGCTACAGTGTTCGAGAAGCTGTTTGTCCTGCACCAGACCCAAGTTTGGGTCTTTGGATTTTGACTTTTTGGGCCTTTTTGGCCAATAGCGCTTGTACAGGCATTCCTAATGGGGTTTTGTTCTTTGGTTTGAATACAAGTTAAGGAACTGGCATTTTCTTGGATTGCTGTAAAGTAAAAGCTTTTGATAAGACTTCTGCATCTTGCGTAACATAAGTACTTCCCTCCCTGACTCTTTTTAGGTCCCACTGTGAGGAGTCCCTTGTCACTGATTTATGGCTCGAGTGAAAGAAAAGCTTATCAATACATACATTTAAGAAATGGCTGGTGTATTTTTATGTGGATTTTAATGGGGGGGGAGCGATTGCTCATATGAACTTGCTATTAAGTTTGTAAAACTTGGTAAAGCAGCACTAACTTTTATGAGCGTTGTGCTGTTCAGAACAAACATAATGAGCTTCTGAGTTACTTTTTCTCATAGGGAACTGCTGTTAAGTATGCTGAAAATCTCAGTGTCTTACTTTATATCAAACGGAAAAATCCTGTAACTCGAATAAGTTGACAGACATGCAGAGATAATACTGCTACTTAAAAAAAAAATCAAAGTGGAAGCAACAGTATGTTAGTAAATAGCATTTATTTTATTTTTTTTTTTTTGCACAGCGGTGACATGCCTTTCAAGTAGTCCTTGAAAGGAGCTCTATCACATGACCTGTTCTTTCGCAAAAGTTTCCTATTGTGTGCTCCCACCCGTTGTTTTCCATTACCATTCTGTAGCATGTTCCTCGTGGCCGCTCTGCCATCCCAGAGTTACATGTTTGCCAGCAGTGTTAAGTGCCTGACTAATCTAGACTTTCACTGGATTCACTGAAGTCAATGGACTACATAGAGGCTTAAAATTAAGACGTGCTTTAGAGTTAGCCAGGATCAGATGTTACAGGTACTACCAAGGCAATCTTTTTTTTTCCTATAGGCGTTTTTGCTCAGAACAGGTTTGGTATTTGAGCTGTAAGTATATCGTATTATTGCAGGTGTTTTCCAGTCATTGTGTTAGAAATCAAACCCATTGAGAAGGAGAGCAAGCAATTGTACGTTGGAAAACTGTTGTTCACTAGATGAGACTTCTGCTTCTTGTTCACTACATCCAAAGATGGTTTGGGTTTTTTTTTCTTCGAGAGAGGAGGGGGAGGAGTGGAGAATAGTTGTCACATTGCACTGATTGATGGTTTGCCTACGGTGATTAATGTGAAGTTGCATTGGTATGTATGTGTCATCACAGGGATGATGTTGCTGAAAGTAATCTTTTTTTACCTCCATGAAGAAAAAAATGATTATTTGTATTAATTACTGGGGATACAAATAATGCATTTGTTTTAGTTTTTTTCATGATATTAGAAAATTGTACTGGAGCTACCTAGTTCATGAATACTACCAGGTCTCAGTGTGCTAAACAAGCTGAATGATACCAGTAGCAAGGTTAGATGTTTAAAAGAAAAGACCTTCAGCTATGATGAATTTTTTTAAAAATTCGTAAAAAATTTGTATTTCATGTACAATACAAACATAGATTGTCCAAAACTGAATCTGTGTAAGACTTAATTGAAGAGATGGCATTATTTATATTAATTTCCTACAAACTTGATTATGAAACAGCTCCAAATTATAAAAAATGGCAATTCTTAGACTGCATCCTGAATTTAAAATAAGACATGCAACAGCATGCAGTGACTCAGTTTTAACCGAGTAACCTTAGAAACGTCTTCAGAAATGGGTTTTAGTCTAGTTATACTTGAACTGTTACCATTGCGAAGCGTGTGTGTGTATGGGTATGTGTGTACATGTGTATATAGCATTTTTTCTGAGTGTACACTTACCGTGTTTATTCTTAGTCTAGCCGCTTCATTGCTATGATCTGCAATTACGATTTTGGAAGTAGTTTTCCGATCAGCTCTGCTCCGAAGCCCACTGTCTGTTCAAGCAGCGATCGGAATCCAGAAAGCACAGTTTGTAAATACCTCCTTGCAGCTACCGCGCCTGGACTGAGCTGCGGAGTGCCGCTGGGAGCCAGACTCCCCAAAGCAGCCCGTTTTTCTCTGGAAGGAGGAGTTTGTAGGACAGCAGGCAGCAGAAACATGGGAAGACCCTTCTGGGAGGCAGGTCATCGCACGGGTGCCCACTCTTCGTGGTCCTCTTGAAGCATCTCCCGCTGGCCAGAATCAGTACAAAAGGAGTAGTGGGTTTGCTTCGGAGCCAAGGGAGAGGAGGCGGTGAAAGGGTGTTGTTGAGGTAGTTTGTGCCTCAGGTTAAGTGATAGGGGAGCAGCGCTGGTATTGCTGAGCTGCTCCTGCCTCTTCATCCAGGCCTAGGGAAGACTAGAGAGACGTAAGGCAACGGTAGGTAATTTTATGCATTGCTTTATTACAAAAAACTAAAAAGGAAACTAAGTGCGTTTGAAGACCGCATCATGCTCAGTCAGCTGTACTAAAAGGTTAGATTTAAGAAATGAGTGTTGGTGTGAATCACTTTGTGTAATGTCAGCTGGAAAGAATATTATGCAGCTATTCTTCATGTAGTGGTGACATGTTCCACTGAAACAAGAGCTGCAGCATCCCTCAGGCAGCCCTGGTGCCGCTGCTGAAAACTTCAGTGCTCAGCCTCGTGTTTGCAAACAGAATCTTCATTCGGGTCCCTGTAAAATCAAAAAGAAAAGGAATTTGTCCTTTCTGAGGTAGTACTGTTTGTGAGCATCTGTGGTATTAATACTAAAATATCACCGGATTATAAAACTGTGGCATGGGTTAATGTATAAAATATGCGTTATGCTCTTTATTGAGCAAAGAGTTCTAAGTTTATCACGGTCTTAACTGGTTCCTTCTGCTCCTTCATCTGTCTTGTCTCGCTCTTCTCTCTTTGCTGGGGACCTTCCTTTGCCCTTTCTCCTTCTGTATGCTTTTCATTGCATATGACACGTTGAACCCTGGTTTCCTGTTGAGATTTATGGCAGGGCTGCTATTTGATGGTGAGTGTTGACATGTTCTAGCATTTTGGTGTGCAGTCATATGGATACAGCTGTGTATCGGAGGGCTGATATACATCACCACTAGCGTGGATTTGGATTTCCTTTCAGTTGCATGAAAATATTGGGTCATCTATATGCAGCTCGTTCGTTGCTGTCTTTACAAAAAATTACCTGGTTAAGTGTTAAAATTCTCCAGTAAATCATGCTGTGCTATGCGTTTGGGCTAGAATGGCTGCATTACTGCTCGTGGGCATATATGCATCCACCCCCTTCTTTCATACCACTACAGGGCAGCAGAAATAACTCTTTTAGCAGAGTTAGGTAGTATTAAAATCAATGGTAGTGCTAACCTGCGTTAATACTAGCCTCTTTGAGGGGTTTAAATTGTATGCAATGTATGTCAGCCTACATCAAGCCCAGATTCCCGCCAGCGTTTGCAAATGTAGACGAGGCTCCACCACATGCGTCACCATTCAGCTTTTGAGCAGGGCGTTACAGATAGGGAAGGTACAAACTAAGTGTTAACCCAAAGCCGAAGTGGATCTAAATCACCCCAGAATTAAAAGTTCTCTGTGCCTGAGGCACGGTGCTAAGCTAATAAAACAGTGTAGGTGTGAGGTTTGTCTTTGGGCAGGTAAGGAAGGAAAATCTTTGGAGTTTTTGGCTTTGAGATAAGCTGTGAGACCTGGACTATCAATATGATTGATCATAACAAAAAGGACACTCAGTTGTTTCCCTTAACTATTCTTCTTGTATTTTTACAGAATCCTGTATTTCTTTTATAGAGAAAACAAAATTGCTTCATTAATTTTAACCAAACTAGTTTTCCTGTAGATTTTTTTCTAAGTTTTTTTGTTTGTTTTTATTAGCTAGAAAATTCCTTTATCTGACAGTTAGAGCCTTTACACATGAGAACATTTTTAATGCCCTTTTTGTTCTTGGGACAGACAGTGCAAGCCTAGGATTTTTTGTCTCCTTCTACTCTTTGTTTGTTTTGAGACTCTTTCTTTCAGACAAGAAAGCAAACCAAAAGATTTTGAGGCATCCAGTAATATTTAAAATCGTAATCAAAGACTAACAATTTGGTGTCTTTCTGATGCTAAGTTATTCATTTCCACATTGTAATCTGGAGGTTAGAAGTGCTGTTTTGGTCTTGGAGCTGATACAAATATACAACTTCATGATCACTTTCCTTTTCTTTGCCTCTAATTCTACTTCCACCTATTCCTTCAGCGATAATTATGTTATTCATTTTTACAACTGAAACATTTACAGTAGTGCTCAATTCCAACTTGGACAAGGTATCCAACACGGACAGTCTACAGCAATAAAGCAGAAGGAATAAGATGGATGTCTTTAAAGTATCTTCTTATTGCCATGATTTTTGTTCCTGCATCTTTCAGATCTAGCTTACATGAAATTAATTTGCTCGTAGAAGAGGGATAATTGACAAGAGCCACATATGGAGGCCCCATGTACGTGGATTATCTTTGAGCTAATGAACTTGATCTCTGACCTCCTGTGTGAGTAGGCACTACAAATATGTCTAAACTTGTGTCCTATTCTCATACTGACCGTCACCTTTCCCTTTGCTTCCTGTTCTTGGTATGGGAAATCGTTTGACTGGTCTTCTAATGGTCTTTCAGAGGGATGAGAAATCAAATAATATTGCAAAATAACAAGCTCTCAGGCAAAGAAAACTGGCCTGCAGCATTGCTGAAAATAGATTCAACTGGTATGAAGCGTTGTAACTGAATGGCTGGGGGAAACTGGGTGGCAGTGGCTGTTTCTGGCCTTTTAGGTGAACGTAACATTGAAGGTGCTTCTGCTCAGTACCGAAAGCTGTGCTGTTGCTTGGAACCACACAACCTGGCATGCAGTTTCTGGCCTCTGGTCCTGAACTTTGGCAGTGTACCTAGAAGGCCAGGATTCAAACGCAAGCATGCAAGCCACTGGAAGGAATTTCTTAACCATCGGAGCAGGGTTTAAGATGTCTGTGCTTACAGACCTGCTGAAAAGATGCAAGAGAAGGAGCTGAAGTTGGCAAAAAGCTAGCAGAGAAGTGTTAGTATCCATAGCAGAAAGATGGTTAATCCGAGGATTTCTGATTTCTGGAATTCTTCTGTCAATTTTTCTTGGCTACTGAAATTCAACGAAAGATGTGAAGTCAAAGAGCATTGTTTTGTGAACCTAACTTTTTGGAACTTTTGTTTAGAGCAATAGAAATACATCAGCCAGTGTTGGGACTCCAGTTCATTCAGCTGTGTCTTGCTAATGTTGATTTGTATAATTTTTAGTATGTGAGATTACAGGAAGAGGCTGGCCCCTCACAGACTATGACATGTCCATACTTTTTGGTCTTGAGGGCATGCTAGTGAGGCTGAGTCTTGTCTGTGCCTGTTACCACCCCTTTTGCACTCAGGTCTGAATGATGTCCTCATGTACCTGTTGTCCTCTTCAGTCACCAGGAATGTGATTTTGGGTCCTTCCAAATGTCTTTGGCCTTGAACTCACTTGTTCAGAGCAGAAGGGAGTGTCGTTGCATGGGAGAGGGGGTATTAGGCAAGGGGAAGGTCCCCTTCAACTCAAATTTCTGATAGTCAGGTTTTTGTGACATCAGTGAAAATACTTGCTTGTACTGTACGATCTAAATTGGGATGACTGATTGTCTCACTTGTGCCCTGGGCCAAGAAGGCCCATGTGGAAGTTGTAGCTTCCTCATTGTCTGAAACCCCGTTGCAAGGCCATATCCAATAGCCTGGAAACGTTTGTCACAAAAGTCTCAATAAAGAGTGACAAATCTTTAGTCCGTCACGCTCTTCGGGTATTTAAGAGAAGTGAGAACATGCCTTTCATTTTTACTGTGGTAGAAAACATCATGCTTTCCAGTTTCTGTGGCACACAAACCGTGGTAGGCAGAGTAGCTGAGATCTAGAAAGTCAGTGCACAGCTCGTTAGTAATGTAAGCATTCATTTCTTGGGATATTTAATAGCTTTTTACTTATTATGTGCATGCACCAGCTTTAAAGCTGTGCAGGTGACTTTAATCCAAAGTGATTAACTATGTCAGGAAGAAGATTGCAAACTGGTGGGTTAAGGAAGGCTCCCTTTATTTCAGGCCAAAACTTGGGTGGGGATGTGCCCATGCTGAGATGCAATGTGCTCACAGGTGAAATATGTTAGCCATCAGTGGTGGCTGCCAGAAACTACACTGGACGAAGTTCTCTCTATGACCAATCATGGGAGATAAATGAGGCAATTTTGCTGTAATTGTAGGGTCAAACTTGAAGATCACCTAGGTATGGACCCAGAACGGACAGAATACTTTTTGTTTTTAATAAAAGTGGTATTACTGAGGGCAGAGAGAGATTGTCTAATGGTAATGAATTCATGAAACTGTATATTATCATAAGTGGGCAGAAGCAAAAGTCAGAATTTAATATGCTGAAATGAGAAGGACCAAGTGATGACTAATCTTACAATTATAAGGCATGGCATATGAAGCTGCCAGTTGGATGACATAGATTTTTAATAAGTACATCAAGTTGCAACTTGTAGTGTGTAAGTGAAGAATAGAAAAGTGCCATATTAGTTTGAATACAAGTGGTCTTAAATTTTAAGAAACCCTCACTTCTCTGAGGAAATTTTTGCATATGCTTTTCTATATTTATCTCTTCCATAGCATATGTCTTTATTTTGCCTTATGGCCCCTTACTCTCCTCCTCCAACCCAGGTGCAAAGCAGTCCCTTTTATCGGATAGCCAGCTGTGCTGTTCTCAGGCAGTAAAACCTTTTGATCACAGGTCTGAAGCTCTCCCTGGGTTTAAAGAGCATTGCCTGGGAGGAAAGCAGGGGTGGAGAAGGTGCTGTGGCCCTCTGATGCTGGGGCAGATTTCCTGTGACTGGAGAGCAAAAGGACTCTTCTCCATGGGGTCCTTCCCCTGCCCACACCTTCCCTGAGCATCCTGGTTTGGGAGGGATGCAGTTGTGTTTACGTTTGCTCACCAAAAGGTGCTGTCAGCTCTTCAAAGGCTTTGTGTCAAAGTCCTGGGAGCATGATCTGTGAAGGAGGGTGAGTTGGACTCTTTCAGGTTTTTTTGGGGTTTTTTTTTGGGGGGGGGAGGGGAGAGAAGGTGGAGGGAGATGAGATGACAGCTTTTTGTGTGTTTGAGGCTAATAATGCCCTGAAGAAAGGGAGGACTGAGTACAAGAAAAATTGCAGACCAGCTAATCATAGTGCCTTGTTGGACATTACAACAAAAGCTGATAGGATAATACAAGACATGAAGATGGTAAGTGGTTGATGGGATAATTTGCAACATGAGTTTACCAAAACCGGGTTGTGCTGGAGTAACTTGCTCACTGACCTTTTCGTACATTATATCTGATGTCTTTCTATTTCCTATCAGGGCTCTGAGCACACATTTTCTGGAGTGCCACTTGGGAAATGTTTATTTAAGCTAGAGGAGATGGATATTCTTGCAAGAGTGTAGGTGGGCAAGGACCTGGGCAAAGCAGCATTGTCAGTTTGTCATTTTGAAAATCCAATTAATGGAAAGGAAGGATGCTACTAATAAAGTCCCACAAGAAGAACTCTTTCAGCCACTTGAAAAAGACTTTTTCATTTTGTTATCTTGGCACAAAACCCCAAAGTATGCCAAGGAGACTTTTTGATAGTGGAATATTAGGAGGCATTTTCTGAAGAAAGGGAGATAAATCCTGTGTAGAACGAGTTTCCCAGATCAGAGGGAAAGAACAGAATTGGAGCTGAGCTAATAATGCACCTAGTGGCTAGTTACAAATTAGGGATCTTTGGCTGAGAACAAGGGTAGGAAAAGACCTGGGTGACCATCTTGACTACAATACATCTCAGCCACCTATGTTAGGAACATGATAGAATATTTCACAGCCTAATCATGTAACAAACAAAATTGTGAGCGTTATGTACGGTTAGGACTTCATCTGGGGAACTGTGCGCAACTGTGACCCTCTGTGAGCAAGAGAGACTCTTTCCAGCCCTCTTCTCTTCTATACTGGTCTATCTGGATGATTAAGAACTTAAGAAGCCTCCTGTACACAGAGCTGACTTAGTGTGTTTCCTTCTTTTCTTAACAGTGGAAGGGCTGCTATCTTATGTAGCTGCTATTAGTAAATGGAGGTTATACATCAAGACTGCTGAATTGTGGTAAGAATAAGTAATTTGATGGAGGATTTGACAGCCTTTTTTCAAAGACAAGATTGGTTGAGTCCTTGGCAGCTTTTAGGATAGCAGCATCTGACCAAGGAGGGAGTGAGGCGGGGGAAATAAGAAATTAGTGGCTTGTTTTCAGGCAGCAGGCTTTGCTTTTAGGGCTTTGACTAACCAGCCATGTTGTGTTTGGCTTATGTGGAGGATCTCTGTGGTACTGATGCTCTTCAGTTTTCCCTCAAAAGAGGAAACATGGTAGCCATGTTGAAGACAGAGTGATTCTTGAGCCATGATTGCACTTTGTCTGGTCTCTGACCAAGCCTCGAAGTTTTCAAGGCTTATTCATCAGAACTTTGCATTTCTTTCAGTCTGAAGCTGGAGTTCTTGTCTAGCTCATGTCATCCGTGTCAGCGTAGCACCTTGAGCAGCTTTTGTCAAGAATCTGAAGCTATGCAGAACATAACTGAGCAGCCTTCTCCAAATTGATCACGTTTCTGTCCTGCCTTGCTTAAGGTCCTATCTCGCAAGTCGGGGAATTCAAGGATTGACTGTCTTAGCCGAGAGTCTCTTTTTCTCTGAAGTTTATTAAGATTGTGGTGGGTTGCATGTCACTATTCTTCTCAGTCTGCAGTAGGTTTCAGACTGCTTTTGTAAAATAGGGCAAAACTTGATGCAAATGACTTCAGCCAGCCATATGATAGTGGAAGTGTTGGCCTCGCAGGTGAGGCATCCATTTGGCATGCAAATTATGTCCATTTGCATTTATGAATAACCAGGAACTAACTGTGGGACAGTTCGGAATCCCTCAAGTGTTTGTCACCTTTGGACTAACATGCATCTCATCCTTCTAGTTGAAAGTACTGTTAAAGCCCTTCTTGAAGCTGAACCCTTCCAGTGGTTTATTGCAAACTGCTGTGAACACATTTCTCACGTTTCTTATCTCAAGTCTGCTTTCCTTTTACCTGTGACCTTCTGCCACCATTTGTTTCGTGCAGCATTTGTCATGGCCATTTATTTTTAGCAGGGACTCTCTGCTCAAGTGACAGGACTCTTTCAGCTTACGGTCCTTTAATATCTGAATTTGTGGGATTCACGGCATATTGCAAGGTCTGTTGTGCTGGTTTTGTTTCTTTTCTTTTCTCTTTTATTTCTTTTTTTTTTTTCTTTAAATAAGTTCCTGTAAAAAAATCTATAGCCATCCGTTTTCTTTTTTGCTTGCTGCATATTGTGGAAGGATTTTCATAATGTATTTTTCTGAGTTTTTGGAAGCTGGATACTGAATGCTTACTATTGTGCAATTGTTGTATTAGTAAGCATAATGAATTAAAAGAGAAAACTTTATTTTATGGGATATGATCTGTACGATGATTACTCCAGCATAAACTTTACTTAAGTCCTTAAGCCCCTCATGATCTCAGTGTTAACAGTTAATTCCTTTTCTTTGTCTCTACGCTTAGCATTTCTTTTATTTCTTCTGTTTAGACCAAGCCTGTTAGAATTGCTTTAGATTATAATAGGTTTAATAATAGGAGATTATTTTAAGTGTTTTATCAGAGGTCTCCGTGTATACGTAAAGGGAACAACCTAAAACCAGCTTGAATAATGCTATGACAATCTATTGAACAAAAAGCCATAATTGTAAAAGTGGATAATTGCTGGTCTAAACTTTTTTACAGGCATAACTAAATTCTTTAGTAAGGTCGTATTCCAATTGATTACGTATACACTTAATAAAAGCTCCATGTTTTCACTCTAGCGTTTTAAATGCAATGAGTCTCAAATGGGTAATGAAAACTTGATGAGTAATACCGCATGTTACAGAATATCCAAAGAGATCTTCCCTTTCTTGAATGTGGCATTGAAAGACAAAGATAATAAACCCTGTTTTTACCCCTGGAATGTCACAGACTTATACCTTGGGTCTTGGTGAATTCTAGAAATTGAGGATCACAAATAAATGGCCACTGAGGAGGAGAAAGACACTGGGAGGAGAAAGCATTTAATATTCTATCAAAGATGACTTTACGTAAAAGAACAAATGCTATCTGATGCTTTTCTCCATTCTCTCAGTGAAATGCAGGCTTGAGTACAAAGTGTTACAGATAAAAATCTCCAAAAGTTAATATTGTTCACACGTCTAATAATATGCAATCTAATTGTAAAATGAATTGCAAAAAATAAGTTGATAACTTTCTTCTGTGAGCAAACGCCAGATGTGGTGTCTTGGATTTCAACTGCAGGTATCAGACTGGAGCACAGGTTTGCAAAAGAGGTATGTGCAACAGTATTCATCATAAATTAATACCCTTTTAAAAGATGCACATGTGGTTAGGATTTATTGGAATTATCTATTTGCATTTTCCCTGGTGGCAGGAAAACCACCTGTTGGAACTGTGAACTCCCAGGAGTGACAGTACAATTAGATCAAAAATTCAGGTTGCCCAGCAAAAGCCAGTTGAGGAATACCGTAGTTGGACAGACTTGACGCTTCATTACCCAAGTGAATTTTGTTTTCTGGTGTTACCCTTCCCACAGTGTTACACTGCAACTGTTCTTCCTTTGGGAACCACTGTTCTGCAAAAGCATGCTCCTTAATCAACAAATTTTCTGTGCCAATCTTGAGACTTCTAGTTGGATTTAAGCTCTAGAAATTCTTTCTGCTCCATATGCAGGGAGGAGTCGATGCAGAAAGGCTTTCCCCTTCCCCCTGCACCGGGGCTGCTGTGAAAACTTGGTCCGTTCAAGGTTGAGTGAGCTTATGGTCGGTTTGGGGGGAAGGGTTGTGAGTTGCTGGGGTTTTTAGGTGCTGTGGTTTTCCATGATGTTAAACACGATCAGAAAGGGAAGTTTTCGCTGGCGGGCATCAGTAGAATAGTGCCTGATTTGTTTTGCTGGAGGCAGCAATGCTTTTTTTAGCAAGTCAGTCATGCTGCTGGAGGTGATCTGTAGCCCTACAGAGATCTGTGGGGTTGGAGATGTTTAGTCTATACTGGTGCTTAGCAGGCAGAAATTGGGTCCCCAAGTCTGTCTTGGTATGGCCTCATGAGAAAAGA
This sequence comes from Larus michahellis, assembly GCF_964199755.1. Classification (NCBI taxonomy): domain Eukaryota; kingdom Metazoa; phylum Chordata; class Aves; order Charadriiformes; family Laridae; genus Larus; species Larus michahellis. Next base: position 90,827,480 of record NC_133897.1, read on the forward strand.
AGACCCAGCTTTGGGGAATTAAAGACACACTCTTCTTCCTTTTGATCTGCAATCCTTGTCAGAGAAGTGCTAACTGTAGGGTTTTACAAAATATCCCATAGAGGTTTTTACTCTGGGGGCACGTCTCACCAAATATGCTAGTATTTCTGCTCCTTTACTTGCCGAGTTGAATGTATCGCCACAGCACCTGCTTTAGCATTGAGCCCATGGCGCGACACAAGTTCTTGCAGTTCAAAATCGGAAATAATAAACTTTTGTCCTTCCTAAGATAAGGATGTTTAGCAAAACTTCAAAGAGATCTCTTCTGCTACAAAGGCTTGGTGTTATTTTGAATGGTCGTGAAGCCGCGGTGAAGTATCTAACCAGCGTATGTGCGGCTGCTCGGCATCGTTGCTTAGTAACATCATGCTGTTGCTGAGGCACTCAGTCCTCAGTCGAAGCGGTTAGCGAGCAGGAAAGTTAGAAACAGTGATTTGTATCGCTGGATAGCAGGATCTATGCTAGGTTCATGCGTAGGACTTCTTTCCCCTTTTTTGTAAAATTGGCAGGGTTGAGGGGAAGGGAAGAGGCAGAGCTTAAGAGAAGGAAGGGTGGGGGGGGAACCCACCCACAGTGATCATTCAGTTAATAGTTTTGATAGAAAATTAAAAATTTTCTATAATTTTCTGCCTTGCTGAAGGCAAGTTGTTGTTGCTGTGCGGTAGTGGTTGATTTGGGGGGGGTTTTGTTTTTCGTTCTTTCTTCAGTGACAGTTCCCTAGATCAGAAATGAAATGGGAATTATCTCCCTGAACTTGTCTGTCACATTTAATCTGCTGTTTCTTCCTGGCTATCTTTGCCTCCTATCTCTTTGCTCCCAGTCACACTTCTCTTCTTCCACTAACAATTTATTTTTGATAAAATGTTTTAAGCAGGTGAATGCTTTTCAACAGAACGAGGACAGTAGCAGGAAAAATAAAATGCTTGTGAGGAAACACAAAATTATGGTGTGGGGTTTTTTCTGTTTTGTTTTTTTTTTTCCCTATATTTGTAGAATTAAAATAACCCATACAATACTTTGCAGTAAGGTCACATTGCATGACTGAAAAGTAAACATAGACAACTTAAGAAAATATTTTTAGCTTTATTTCTCTTTTTAAATATACTTAGGAGTGTAATTAATATTTGGTTAAAAACTAGTTTAAATGGGATAAAAATTATCCAGATACGTAGTAAGCTTTTTCAAATGATTTTTTAAAGTTTATTTTGGGCCTGTTTATTACACTTTTAAAAGTGTAATCCATTTTTTTTTTTTTTCCCCTAGCTTTCTCTATTTTTAGCACTGATGTGAAAAGTGCTAACCCTAGGTCAGAGGCTGGTTTTGCAGTCTCCCTTAAGCAGACAAAGCCAATCTGTTTTGAGGAGACTTTCCTAAGAGACTTAAGCTGGTTAATTGGACAAATTATGTCTGGGAAATGCGACAGTGTGAGCCATTCCGCTGAACCTGACGGTATCCTGACAGTGAAGCTGCTAATAGGTTTGATGGTGCAATGATAGTTTACGAGAAACACTCCAGGCCATGCGTCATATTACACTTTAATCTTTTAAGTAGAAAACCTGAGGAAAAGCAGTCTTAAGATACTGAAAAATGAGGCGAGTATGTTCTTTCACTTCTGAGGGCTTCTGTGTTATAGCACATACTTGTTTTGTGGTGATCTCCTGCAGTGTGGAATGGGGGTGCCAAAGTAGCAAGTCCATGTTATTTCCAGACATAGGGAGTTTGACATGAGTTGAAAGACATCATGTGTAACCAGTCAATTCAGTGATGGTATTATTTCTTTCTTTATTTGTACAAATAGTCCCGAGTCTTGGACAGAATAGTGTAGCGAGAATGCAAAAAATATAAAGACAAAAATGAATTTAATTCTGAACTTTCATTAGTTAATCTGAAATTTCCGTATTTGGAGAAAGAAAAACTTCAGACCCAAATCAATATATATAGTGTCTGTGTGTCTAAAACATAAACAAGTGAGAAACCTGTGTTTAAGGAAAAGCTAAACGAAATTAAAAGGAATATAATCCATACTGTGTTTTGGTTCTGGTGACTGTAGATCATTGGTATGCTACGGGTGCAAGCTGACATACCCAAGGTGTGCATTAGCTGGTGCTGCCATATGGCCTGTCGTGTCTTACTGGTTAATTTAACCATCTGTCATGTCTTGACAATTTGTATTCACTTTCAGTACTTGGGTTAGGTACCTTTCCTTCTCTTTGGTACTGTTCTTTTCATCACACAGTGCTGGCATATTCCCATTATCTGAGTTTTATTAGTTTTATTTATAATAACATTTGTTGTAGATCATACTGTCATCTTCCAATGTTGTTAGAAGAAGAGGCATGTATTCAGATAAGCATTTTGGAGAGGTTTCTGCATACATTTCTGGGGAAAAAAAAAAGTCAATATATGAATGTTTGACTTCTTTCTCCTCCTCCTCTGCCCTGTTTACTCCTGATTCTGCACTTGGGTTCACATCAGCTTCTTTACTACATAAAGTGAACCAGGTTAATGCCTGTAAAATAGGTTTTGTTACATATGAGTTCAGAGTAAAAGTCCTACTGTTCATATTCTTTCTCACATGTTGCTTTTTCAAAATTACAGTGAAGCTATGACCTGATATATAATTTTTTTTTTTATAAGGACAGTAGCATTTTAGGGCGAGCATCTAAGAGAAAATCATGTCAAAAAGGGGTTTCAGCCCTGATATGCCGTTTAAATCAAAAAATTCTTTCAGTCCCCTGGAAAGCATGCAACGTGCCAAAGCTACAAAATTGCTCTGATTCCCTTTTAGTTTCTGTGCCTGCCGTCTCTTATCTCGTTGATGGGGTTGTTGCAATTTTACTATTGTGTGGGGTTCGGTTTTGTTGTTTGTTTTTGTTTTTTTTTTTTTAAAAAAAACTTGTAATCTAAGGAAAATTCAGTGTAAATTAGATCGGTGATGTTGTCATTGTACTTGTAATTAAAGTTCATAAAGCCAGTTGTGGATGGCCAGTCCTCTTCGTGGTTAAAAAAAAAAAAATCAGATCTCCTGAGTACAATGTGTTGTAGCGTTTTCAGAATCAGAGTTTGATACTTAGAGCCTCAAGTAGCTAGAGATACGCTGTGTGTTGAAATGTGGGGGGGCTGCAATCAAGTAAGTTAAATGGTGTAAACACATTACTGGTAAGTGGTAATATAATGGTCATTGAGCTTCATCCTCAGATCATATCTCATTGATGATGTTCCTGTATCATAGACATAAGGAAACTGCTTAACAGGACTCTTGATGAATATATTTTGTGATAGGGGATTCCTAAATGAGGGCTGAATGGTTTATCTGGCCAACTCTGGATGGCTTGCTTCATGTTCAGATGATCACTTGCATATCTCATGCTTCCAATGAGCTCTTAAATCCTGGAGAGGATGGCCGTACCGTATGCTCTTGCTATCAGAGGTGTTTATAGAGAGTATCATGAATTTGCAGGGCTCCTTCTTAGGACTGCAGCAAGGCAGGATGACTGGTTGTAAAGGCTTTCACAAGGGCCACAAATAGAGACTGTGCAGGTTTTATTAAGCATATGCAAATGCCTGTGTATCCATTCATTTGAGTAGTTTTAGTGTCTTCGGTTTCTTGAGATGACAAATGCTGCCAATATAGTGGTTTACTCTATTGACCTAAACTGTCAGATTAGCAGTGTCATCCAAATGTGTCTGTTGTATTTATTTCCATGACCGCCCAGACAAGCTCTGACAAGTAATTGGGGATTATTTTGTGTATTTCTCTGAGGCTACGCTTGTCTGATTACAGCACTTCCTGTGGAAAGTGAGACTTTGCCTAAAAACAACCATTTCCCTATACTGCTGAAGAACATATCTGAATAATTTGGTAACCTTTAGCTAGTGGGGGTACGGTTTGTCATGTAAAGGGTGGAGATTGTCTTTTTGATCCAGTAGGTAGGACTGCACTCCTCCTGAGCTCTTTCTGTTGCCCCTCTTGAATGTCAGAGGAGGGCAAAGTTTGTAGGAATGTGGTATCTTCATCTGGTAAAACTTCTGGGTGGTTCTAGGTTACCATCATTGCCCTAATCTGATTGATCTGGCCGGGGGCTCACACAATAACCCTGCTGGAGTCTGACCACGGTCTACTTCTACAAGCTCTATAGAGAAACAGAAGAAGGGGCATTCCGCTTGCTATTGGCTTTCAGCCTTAACTTGGAGACTTCGGAAGACAGAGAGGACTTTCTTTTCTATGTACTTTGTTCTTATAGATCATCAGTTTCTGTTTAAAATAAAAAATAAAAAAATCCACTACCCTCACCCCCAGATTGTCTGCTTCACTTTTGATATCTCTCACTGCTATTTTAGAGCTTTTTCGTTTTCTCCACACTTGCTGCTGTGATGCATCTCTGGCATTGCAATCAAATAATTTCTCAGTCTTTTGTCAAACTAAAGATTTGACTATTTAAGTAAGTAATTGTGAAACAGTTTCTTCAGCCCCCAGATGATGGTTTAGCTCTTCTCTATGTTTTTGTTTTTCGTTTGTAGTTTGTTTTTTTGTTTTTATTCTAGAAAGGAGGAAAAAAAACCCACTCCTTCAGAACCATTATCATGAGTTCTGTGCCTACTCTGATGCTAAATACATCATCTGTAATTAACGGCTTGCAGAGCTGTAAATTTAGTAATGATTTCTCTTTGAACTTGTACGTAGACCTGTCTTTGAATGGGCTTGATGCCTTATACTTCCTCAAGGGAAAAATGGCATCACTGTTGGGGATGGGTTGGCCATGGAGGGGGATGAGTGCATTTTTGGAGTATGTCAGAGAGTTGCGTGTTGCCTTGATGCACATCACCACTTTGGTTTCAAGCACCCCAGAGCAGTGCAGCGTTATTACTGGGGTGAAGGGGATGGTGGCTGGTTGAGGTTTGGACAAATGCAGTTTGGGTTGAGCCACGTGTTCATGATGTTACGTGTAGGGAAGCCACTTCTGAGGGCGATGAGCCTCCTTGAATGCGAGAATGCTAATGGACCTTGGTAATCCGATGTTTTATTGCTTCCTGGTAGTATATTGATTGCTGCTGACCATTCTGACCTTGTTGCTTTTCCAACCTATGTGAGCTTTAGACTGCATTAACGCAAGGGCTTTTTTGAAGCAGATGATACAGCTCAGCTTGCAGCTTCAGGTAGTAAATGATATAGCTGTTTGCTGCTAACCCAAGATGCAGGCAGGAGGTGTGCTATCCCTCTCTCTTTCTCAGTGGCATCAGTGCTTTGAGTTCACGGTCTTTGTTTTGATTGGTTATCCTAACCATCTTTCCAGTGTCTTCCAAAGTAACATCGAAATATGATGGAGGGGCTGAGTGCGTAGATGAGGTAGGATGCTGTTGGCTGAAATTCATCACACTTCCCCCTTGTTCTTTTTTTTCTTTTTATGATAAAAATTATCAGTGTTCTCCAAAGAGCACTGTTAATTTGTAAATGTAGAAAAGAAATGTAGTACTTATAGAAGGGGCTGTAATTCTTTATTCCGTAGCAAATCTGGTCTCTTGATGCACTGTTGAACCTCTGAAACATTGCCCTCCATTTTTCTATTTTATTTTATTTTTTCCTCTGAATACAGATAGAACCAAGTGCACGGTGAAATTTGGATATAATAATAACAGGCTGTATCTTAGGCCACTCTGAAGGATGCTAGACTGGAGTATTTCTAGCTCTGAGAGTCAAACTCAAAGATGCAGGGTTAAAGAGCATTTTGAAAATGAGGACCATGTAGAATTTAATTCTGTAATAGTGATATCAACTTCCTGGATAATTGCAGTAGTTATAGGTAAAATATGTCTTAGGGATTCTTGGCAGACTTTCTAGTAAGGGGAACAACAGAATTACTTTCAGTAGTGTGCTAATGGCAAGTCAGTCTGAAAAATGTTTGAAGTGAAAAATATGCAAATAGGGTATTCCACTGAAAACATGCATGTATGTTGAAAAATTCAGAAGCAAACACCTATATGGCACAAGCTGATTAGAAAGAAGGAAATGGAATAAATTATTCTTTTCCTCCAGACAATTTGTATTAAAGTTTAAGTAACTTTGTGTGTGTGCATCTTTCTCATTTTTTATCCTCTGTTGCTGTCACACGTTGTTTTATGTGTGTGCTTTGCATTTAAAAAATATTTAGTGTTTGTTTACGCAACAAAACCACTGTCAAAAACACTGTGAATGTGGTATAGATTTTCGGCAGGTGTGGCTACGCTGTTTTTTCTGGGCAGCACAAGCTAAGCTAGTAGAACATCACCCACATCCAGGATTTTAATCTCACAGGAGTATCAGCAAGGGATGTGATAGTTGTATCTTTGATTGCTTTTCTAAACATTTAAATAGCATGTTACTACTTTGTGGCATGGACCTAACCTTTGTCAAGTGTTGCTTGCATACTTGCTTGCTTCTTGCCTTCTAAATGTGTAATGTTTGCATGGCTTCCCCGTGACGCTCCTTGGGAAACTTGCTAACAGACCACAGAACTGAAGTACCTAGGTGACAAAGTGATTCAAATGACAACAGCTGGAAATATATACAGTTTTGAAATATTGTGATAGAAAATAATATTTTAATAGTAGAATAATAACATTTTAATGCCATTCCAGTTGATCTTACTTAAAAAAAGAAAAAAAAAAAAGCCCTATCATCAAAATAATTTTCCCAGAAGGCATGTTTAATTTATTCATCCTCAGAGGATTTAAGTTGGAGAAAGTCTTGCTGATGTGATATTTTTTTTTTTAAATTTTTTTTAATGTTGAGGACAAGGTGTTAATAGGGCATGATGGTTCTGTTGTGGTTTAGTAGAGCAGCAAAAAGATCAGCACACTGGAACAGGCTGCCCAGGGAAGTGGTGGAATCACCATCCCTGGAGGTGTTTCAAAGATGGGTAGACATGGTGCTTAAGGACATGGAGTAGTGGTGGGTTTGACAGTGTTAACGGTTGGACTCGATGATCTGAAAGGTGCCTTCCAACCTAGATGATGCTGTGATTCATGTCACTACATCTATTCATCAGCTTTGCCTTATTTCATTTGTAGATATAAAGATATGAACATAAGATGTGAATTTAGTTCTGACTGCTTCTTCCTTCTTCTCTTCCATTCCTGATTCTTCTGTGGACCCCTCTGGTCTAGGGCATTCCTGGATCTTGTAGCTTGATTTTTATTTTTCTTAATTTTTTTTTTTCCCCTCTGTGTGAGAAGATATATGTATCTCTCCAAAATATGTAGTTTTCTTGGAAGAAATGGGGCTTTGGAGTAGATACAGACAGCTGTATGATGCAACTAAAGTGATTAACTGAAGCTGTTGCTGCCCTTGCATGCTGGTTTTAATTGTATGTTGAAAACATTTCTTTCTTTGGGTTTTTTTTGGTTGGGAGTTTGTTCTTTGGGGTTTTTTTTGGGGGGGAGGGGGGGTTGAAGGGCTGCTTTCAAGTAAACTTTTCAAGAAGTAGATCCTGCATTTGTCACTTTTTCCTCTCTCTCAAGTGTCTTTTATAAATCTGTTTGCAGCTGGGTCTCGGGCATCTTACAGCAGCCAGCACAGCCACCTTGGCTCCGAGTTAAGGGCACTGCAGTCTCCAGAACACCACATAGATCCTATTTACGAAGACAGAGTTTATCAGAAGCCCCCTATGAGGAGTCTCAGCCAGAGTCAGGGGGACCCTCTGCAACCAGCACACACAGGCACATACCGCACTAGTACAGGTAGGTGGATGTAACTTGCATGATTGTCTTTTTATGAGACATGCCTTATTCTTCAGTATTAATTATTCTTCTCTTTCTAATGGGCTAAACAAAATGTGTTATGTGCATGCCAGTCAAACAAAATACCTCGTGCAGGTGGCAGCTCTGTCAGAAGAATCCCAAAGGCATGCATAAATAGGAGAAATACTTAATGTTGTGCTATACATACAGTGGGTTAAGCTAATTTGGGGAGGGGCCTTACTCATAAGGCAGGAGAATGTTTTTATTACTCTTGTGTATTGTCTTTGAGGAAAACCTGTTGTCTCTGAAGAAATTGCTAGGATTTTGCTTGCAAAGGTATTTTGTGTGTTGCAAAGGGACCACAAAATTCCTTTCATGTGAAGCTAAAGGATTGTTCACTTGCTTTTGAAGTGGATCATACGTAAATGTTCTTCCTCTCTCCCACAGAGGTACGCTTAGGTATAGGTACACTTACTTATGTCTGTTGGACTACGGCATAGAGAAAAGCTTCTAGCATCACTGGTTTATCCATAAATAATGATTGTCCATGAAATGCACTGGTGTACAAGTCCTATTTGCAGAATGTCCTCTCAACCAAATGAAATACAGCTGTATGTTGGAACCCACAAATAGATCACAAATCAACAGGGATATTTATGGTATTTAATGCACAAAATAATTAGAGTACATAAATGCTACAGCTAAAATAGCCTAAAGCAGATGTAGAAGAACTTGCCTTAGGAATTGTAAGTATTTCTGGTGTTTTATCTTTGCTGTATTGATCAAAGAGGGAGGATTATGTCCATTCTCAGATCACTCCCATTTTCATCAAGAAAAAGTTATGCGTACTTTTTTGGAGCAAGATACTTTGCTTTCTTTTAAAACTTTTTTTTTATTATTTTTAAAACCACTTTTCCCAGGGCAAAGCTGGCAGTTTTTGCACGTCCAAAATTTCTGTTGCTTTATGCAAGTTTTGGGTGTTTGGAGTACAGGAGAAAATCCTTCAAAAGAAGTTTTTCCATAGAGTTCTCTAGTTAAATACCTGTGACAGCTTATACTTTTTGAAGAACACCATTACACCATTTCCTTCTTGTGAGAGAAAATACTGTAGTATGTTTTGTTTAGTCATACGTGTATATGAGAAAAGATTGCTGCTCTTTGCATGAAGGGGACAAGACCTCTGCCTCGATGACTGGGCAGCGGAGGCAGTGATAGTGAATGAAGCAACTACTGATATTGAACTTTACGCCTCATGTTCCACATGCTAGGATTTTGCTTGCAAAGGTATTTTGTGTGTTGCAAAGGGACCACAAAATTCCTTCCATGTGAAGGAACGCTTTCCCAGTTGTGCCCTGAACAGGGTTTCTTGTTTTGCTTGCAAAATATCCCTTCCTTCTCTGGGCTGAAGCAGCGGGCTGGCTTGTGACTGCAGCCTTCACAACCCCTCCTTAAGGAAGGAAGCCCTGTCGACACAGATCACAATTATAGTGAACGAAACTGGGACGCAGGATGTTTGTGGGTAATACCTGAAGATGAGTTTTCAGAAGGGAAGAGGAAAAGCTTAAAAAAAAAAAAAAAACAAAAAAAACCCAAACAAAAAAACCCGCTGATTTGGGTAGCAGAAGCGGGCCCTGCAAAGGTGAATTTTCTTGTACTGTTTGGGATGCGGATTTGAACATTTCTCCAGGCTCGTTCTGAAGAACGACCCCATCAGTCCAGCTTTGTTGGGTTGATCCTCGCTGGCTTTCCCCCTCCACCCCTATCATCGAGGTCAGGGAAATAAAAGCAGGAGGATGTGTGCCAGGCCAATTATTCTATTGCTCTGTCAATAGCTCTTAGCTGCGGATGCTGTCAGCCTTTCACACAACCAGGCTGAAGAGCTGTCAGCGCTCGGAGGGAATTTTGAGCTGGATCGAATCGGCTCTCGGACTCCTCCTGCCTCTACCACAAATTCCCCTAGGAATATATCCCTTCTGATGAAGGCCATAGCGTTTTTCTCAAATTAGCAGAAAGGAGGGGAAGGAGTTCAACTGAAGTTTGGCACACGTAACTTTTTATTTCTTCTTTGAGTTGTCTTAAGTGTTTTTTATTGTAGGACTGAGTAGCTATTTGTCTTGACTATTTGGTGTAAGATATGAGGGATGTAGATTGCTGTGTACTCCCTGAAGATACATGCCAAAGGTTCATGGCCGGTATCTTCTGTGTGCATGAATCGCAACAAGGGGGGGAGGGTGGAAGCTTTAAGGCTTCAGTGTGTTCCTTTAGAGACCACAGTTCACTTTCTTTTGTCTATTAAACAGTACTTCTAATCATGAAGATGGTACATGCTTTTTCCACCTCTGATGGAATAAAAAAAAGGGAAGGCAAACTTAGACTAAGGACTTTGTCCAAAGCCTGGACTATTTTTCTCTGCAGCTAACATTGCCCATTAGAAACAAAAATTATGCTAGTTATTCTTGCAAGTCATTTACTTCTGTATGTTTGGGATTTTTCTTTTTTTTTTTTTTTTTTTTTTTAAAAACCATTCTTCCTGAATTAGGAAATTTCACTGAATTGGGAAGATAAGTGACTCACAGAAAGAAAGCTTTTTTTTTAAATATAGACATCACCACTTTTTCTCTTTTGTGAGCTCTTCAATACTTATTACATTCAGGAATGTTTACACAACTAAGGATAATGCCCACTCAGAGTTTTTCATCCTCTAGGTGAATCAACATTCAATGAGCAGAATTCAATAAGCTAAAATTTTTCTATGGGGTAAACTAAATTCAATTTGTTCTATTTACTCACTGTTTTTTTGAGTGTTGTTTTTTTTAACTTTCTTATTTTCCTTGTATTTCATCCATGACGATAGTTCTTCACTAAGGGCTGCAAATTGCAGAAGATACAAAATAGCAGGAGTTTACTGAACATCTCCCTTACTAGCATAACTTTAGAAAGGGGCAGGATTAATCTTTCATTGCTTTGTGGCTTAAATTATGACCAGGTGTGTTACTGTCATGCTGTCTAAACTAAAAGTAATCTTTCAAACTTGACAGCAGCAGCTGCATAGGCTTTTCTTGTCTATCACTTTTATTTAACAATCCCTTTTGGCCTTCAAAGGGTAATACCTTCTCTCATATAAAAAGAACCAGCCCAAACTTTTACGCTAAAAGGAGCAATAAACGTGAAATTCTACTTTTGAAATGGGAATCCACAAAAGATATAATTGGAGGAAGTACTCAAACATAAATAGCAAATTAATTTACTTGCTGAATATCAGTTTAGAACTTGTATTTGTAACCCAAATAAATAACAGTAATAATGTCTGTTCAGGCAGGTGTGTTACTTATTTTCATTATGTCATGGTTTCAGCTGGGACAGTTATCTTTGTTGCTGGCAGCTGGTTTTGGATTTGAGATGGAAGCGGTGTTGCTAGCACACTGGTGGTTTTAGTTGTTGCTAAGCAGTCAGTGCCTTTTTTGCTCCTCATATTGCCCCACCAGCAAGTAGGCTGGGGGTGCACAAGAAGTTGGGAGGGGACACAGCTGGGACAGGTAACCCCAACTGACAAAAGGGCTAATCCATGCCATATGATGTCATGCTCGGTATATAAAGCTGGGGAAAAAGAAGGAAGGGGGGGATGTTTGTAGCGATGGCGTTTGTCTTCCTAAGTAACAGTTACGTGTGATGGAGCCCTGCTTTCCTGGAGATGGCTGCACACCTGCCTGCCCATGGGAAGCAGTGAATGAATTCCTTGTTTTGCTTTGTTTACACACACAGCTTTTGTTTTACCTGTTAAATTGTCTTTATCTCAACCCACGAGTTTTCTCACTTTTAGTCTTCTGATTCTCTCCACCACGCCACTGAGGGGGAGGGAGGCAGAGAGCATCTTCATGGTGCTCAGTTGCCAGCTGGGATTAAACCTTAACAGTTCTTTTTGGTGCTACACATTGGGCACCAAAAAGGACTGTTGTGATTTAACCCCAGCCGGCAACAAAGCACCATGAAGATGCCCTCTCAGTTCTCCACCTCCCTCCCCTGAAGGGTGGGGAGATTAGGGAGAAAGGGAGGGCAAAGGAAAAAACCTCATGGGTTGAGATTGAGACAGTTTAATAGAACAATAACAGTAATAATAATGGTAGAAGTATATACATGATGAAGTAATACACCATACATCACTCTTGCCACCCAGTGAGTTGGTTGCCCAGCCTGTTCTGAGCAGCAATCGCAGATTCCTGCCCCCTGGCCAACCCCCATTTGTATACTGAGCATGATGTCTATGGTATGGAATATTCCATTAGCCAGCTCATTCTGTCTGTACTTCCCCTCAACTTCTATGGGAAGCTGAAAAAAGTCCTTGAATAATATAAACACCACCTGGCAACAGCTAAAACAATATGCATTATCTACGTTTCTTTCATACCAAATCTGAAACACAGCAGCCACTAGGAAGAAAATTAACTTTATGCTGGCTGAAACCAGGATGGTATCATAGAATCACAGAATGTGTTGGGTTGGAAGGGAACTTTAAAGGTCATCTGTTCCAACTCCCCTGCAGTAAGCAGGGACATCTTCAACTAGATCAGGTTGCTCGGAGCCTCATCCAGCCTGGCCTTGAATGTCTCCAGGGATGGGGCCTCCAGCACCTCTCCGGGCAACCTGTTCTAGTGTCTCACCACCCTCATTGTAAAGAACTTCTTCCTAATGTCTAATCTAAACCTACCCTAGGTTTAGTTTAAAACCATTGCCCCTCGTCCTATCGCGACATGCCCTTGCAAACACCCCCTCCCCATCTCTCCTGTAGATCTCCTTCAGGTACTGGAAGGCCACTATAAGGTCTCCCCGGAGCCTTCTCTTCTCCAGGCTGAACAGCCCCAACTCTCTCAGCCTGTCCTCGTAGGAGAGGTGCTCCAGCCCTCTCATCATCCTCGTGGCCCTCCTGGACCCGCTCCAACATGTTCATGTCCTTCTTGTGCTGAGGGTTCCAAAGCTGGGCACAGTACTCCAGGTGGGGTCTCACAAGAGCAGAGTAGAGGGGGAGAATCACCTCTCTCAATCTGTTGGCCACGCTTCTTTTGATGCAGCCCAGGATGCAATTGGCCTTCTGGGCTGCAAGCGCACACTGTTGGCTCATGTCCTGCTTTTCATCCATGAGTACCCCCACGTCCTTTTCCGCAGGGCTGCTCTCTATCACATCATCCCCTGGCCTGTATTAATAATGAGGATTGTCCTGACCCAAGTGCAGGACCTTGCCCTTGGCCTTGTTGACCTTCATGAGGTTTGCAGGGGCCCACCTCTCTAGCTCGTCCAGGTCCCTCTGGATGACATCCTGTCCCTGTGGCACATTGACCGCACCACTCAGCTTAGTGTCGTCAGCAAACTTGCTGAGAGTGCACTTGATCCCACTGTCTAAATCATTGATGAAGATGTTTAACAGCACCAGTCCCAGTACGGGATCCCTGAGGGACACCACTTGTTACCCCTCTCCAGCTGGACATCGAGCCATTCACCACCACCCTCTGGATGCAACCATCCAGCCAATTCCTTATCCACCAAACGGTCCACCCGTCAAATCTGTATCTCTCCAACTTAGAGAGAAGGATGTTGTGGGGGACCATGTCAAAGCCCTTACAGAAGTCCAGGTAGATGGTATCTGTAGCTCTCCCCTTGTCCACTGATACAGTCACTCCATTGTAGAAAGCCACTAGGTTGGTCAGGCAGGACTTGCCCTTGGTGAAGCCATGCTGGCTGTCTCGAATCACCTCCCTGTCTTCCATGTGCCTTAGCATAGCTTCTAGGAGGATCTGTTCCATGATCTTCCCAGGCACAGAGGTGAGGCTGACAGGGCGGTAGATCCCAGGGTCCTCCTTTCCACCCTTTTTAAAAATGGGTGCAATGTTTCCCTTAATGGGTGCGATGTATCCACCCGTAGTCTATGGGCCATCCCTCTGGTGTTTAGGTTAAACCATGACACCTTATAAACCTAAAAGCCTTACATTACTATTATTAACTTAGAATTTAAATCAATAAAGATAAGCTTATTTGATGGGATATTTACATGAACACTGATGGAATCTGAAGGGGGCTATTACTTAAGAAGGGGTAAGGATTACCTTTCAGCCAGAGTGGGACACAGAGCTGGCGATTGTTTGCTTATTTGCAGAACTGGAAGTTTGGGCTAGGAATGTAGTCCTTAATTACTGGCATTTAATTCACATTAAACATGAAACAGGTCTTGCTGTTTAGCAAGCCTGGGATTTCTGTAGCTGCCTTGAAGAAGCAGCTTGGCTGCTCAGGTTCTGGGCTGTCAGTGCCGACCTGCAGCAGGGGAGCATGGCTTCAGCAGCGGTGGGGTCTGTGGGATCAGTTCCCATCACCTTCTGGAAGCTGGCAGCACTTTGGAGGTTGGTAATGACACTTCCTTTCATCATGATCCCTTGGTGAAAGAGACGAGCCCTCTTTTCTAAAAAGGATGTGATTTCCGTATGAAGTTATTAAAAGCTTTGAAAGAGTGCTGTCCCCAGCGGTCTGGGAGGTAGGGGTGGTAGTTGGGAGGGCTGTGTTTGTTCTGAACTCTCCACAAACCTGGGCTTTATCAGTGAAATAAGTGCTGCTGGTTTAAAGCAAGGCTGACTCTGGTAACTATGGACATTTAGATCTCAAAACCTACAGAGTGTTCATGCTTTAAGAGCCCTCGTCTGGTTTCAGGGCTGCAGGCAAGTATCTTTGTCCTCGACCTCACACGAGTGGCAAGGATGAACCAGCAATTACACCGGAGGGGTGAACCTGTCCTCGGCAGCTCTGTGAAGGATGTACATACACATCTCACTGGCACCAGGGGAACCTTGATGGCCTTGAAGAAAGTTTAAGGATTGCCTCAGGATGCACAGCCTGTGGATGATCTCTGCCTCTGGCCCCTGAAGGTCACCATGGGGAAGGCCTCATGATGCAGCTCAGTTGTGGGAAGTCCAGCAGCTTTGTATGGTTGCGTGGCCAGTTGGCATTAGTTTTGAGTACTGGATGTGTGGAGCTGAAGTGCCTCCTTGATGAAGACAGGGCACATGAGGAAGGCACTGTGAGGGCTCTTTTGTGCCTCCCAGAGGGAGGGGGAAAGGGTTAGGAAAAGGAAGAGTAGGGTCTGTGGCTGATACTGCTGAAATTAAAAAGAGGACTCCGACATGAAAGATTTATTGAAAGGAGGTCAAACAGTGAAAGGAGAAGCAGTCAAAGTTTGCGTTGCCTCTGAAGAGTGGCTTAGTGTGGGACTTGAAGGGTTTACCAGGCATGTTCTTGCACTGGGTTATCTGTCAGGGAGCATGTGTGGGGCAGGGGCTCCTGCAGCACTTCTCATGCTACCTCCAAAGCTGCCTGATGTCTCTGTGTGCTCAGGTGGTTGCCATGCTGCCCTGCAGCTTCTCTGGTGGCCTCCTGTCTGTCCGTCAGGCTAGGTCTCCCCGAGCTTCCTCCCGCTGGGGCTTGGGTGGTTCCACCAGTGCACCACCACCTCTGAAGCTTTCTCTTAGCGAAAGCTGTGCTGCCACAGGCTGCACCACCTCCTGGGTGCCATGGTGGAGAGTGCTGATCAAAGAGAAGAGGGCTGTGATGTTCGTGATGGCAGGCGCAAACCAGAAGCATGGCTCTCTGCGAGTTGGGTTTCTCTGCGGAGGGAGAGTGCTGTCAGGAGAGCTGTGGAGCGTCAGGGGGCTCCCTTTTTGGAGGGAAGAGTTATCTGTTGTTCCTGGATGTGGCTTCTGTTCAAGCGCTTTCCGGCAGCAGGGAAAACTCAGTGTTCCATTCCGTTGTGATGCGGCTCAGGAAAAGCTGCTGAAAGTGAGAAATACTGTTGTGTTTCTGGACAGATGCTGCCCTGCTCTTCTCTGCCTTCCTTCCCACTCCTGCCTGGTTCTTCATTCGCTGGAGGAAAGGAGTCTGTACTGAGGGATGCTTTATGTCAAGTCTTGCTCCTACTTATTTGTAACTTGGTCTTTCTCCTGTAAAAGTGTGTCTTCCTGTAGTGGGGTAGGGTCAGCCTTTGCTCCCGAAGTCCAGTCTTTGTTCATGGGTTAAACATGCTGCTGGAGGGATGGGAAGAGGACGCAGGCGACCATGCCAGGGTTTGCTGCTTTGCCCCTGCCGCATTTGGCCCAGGCTTTTGCTGTCCTGGAGGTTAAGTGGTGTCTGGGGGCAGGATTTACAAGGAAAATTGGCGTTCCTTTTCTCGTCACTGAGCTGGTGACTTTCTCACAATGTGGCTGAATTGTTTCTCTTTTCTGCCTCCTTTGTCCATCTTGTGAGGTGCCTGTGGTGAGGATCAGGTCTCTATCCTAAAGGAGAGGGAGAAGCAAAACCCCCTTTCTCTGCCGTCCCAGACAGGAGCAGCCCATATAAAACTGATTGCACTGTTGGTTTGTTTTTTTGCAGGGGGGAGAGTTGCTAGTTTTGATGCTTGTGGGTGGTCAAATGCCTCTGACCTCTTCCTCCTCTCCTCCTTTGCACTGCACAAGCGAAGCTCTTCAGTGTCCCATCACCTCCCATTCTCAGTCCCAGGTTCACGTGCCATTCTCCCCCACTCCCTTCATAATACTCCATAACTGCCAAGTGCAAGTCAATGTTTTATTTATTTTTTTTTTTTTTAGCAATTGAGATTTTTACAGTAATACGGAGAAGGGTATTGCATGTACTGCTTAATGCTGCTTCCCAATACCCAAGTACTTCATTTGCTGCATGTTTTTTATGCTGGTCTGGCTTAGGCTTTCTTTGATTCTCAAAATTTTATCATGTCTCAGCTCCTTTGTAGTCCCTTACAAAAGGAGCACAGGGCTACGAAGGATACATGAATTGATCCAAGATACATCATCTTCACTATCCTGTAAATATTTGTTTTCATACATATAAAGTACTGGATACATTTGATGTTTTTAGAAGTCATTATTTCAAGGTGAAGACTTTTTCATATTGTGAGACAATTTTCTAATATTTGAAAAATTTGCTATATGAAGAAAGCTAGACATCTGTATCCCGTAAGAGTGGTTTACTCTTCTTTCAATGATAATTAAGCCTATTTTATTGCAGCCCTGTGGCATCACAAACTGATGGTGGTTTTCTGTGTCTGCTTTTACAGATAAACTTGCTCTTTAACCATTTTTAAGGTTTTTAACCTTAAATGTTTAACCTTTCAAGGTTTTTCTTTTTTTTTTAGTGGTTATGAAATATTTTATAACAGTATTCAGATATCATCTGAAACAAATATGAGAATGTTTTTTGAAACGTTACTTTGAGAGGTATCTTTTTGATAGTCTTTTGCGATACCTTATAGCAAGCGGTCCCTTGGTAAGTTGTTCTCTTTTGCCATTTCGATTCACTGAAGTTGTCTATGACTTAAACATAGTGAAAAAACTTCAGAAAATGAGCACAGCATTCTTATGTTGAAATGAGACATTGTAAAAATGACGTTGTGGGACTCCAATTTTAATGTCATGATGAATTCCACATAGAGGGCTTGTGGAAGAGTAACTGCAGCTCTGGGAGTCAGACTCTGAGTTTGAGCCTGGCACATCACCAGTGGCAGGATCCCCAGGGCCGTTTGTATCCTGGTTGCCCCCAGCTATCTCATCCTTCCCCAGGTTTTGTTAGTATTGCTTCTTGGCATGGAATTGGAATAAAGTTAACGAGATGTATCACTTGTAATCGCATAGGCTTCAGATTAATGAATAAAAGGAATTATAAGTGGGTTAGAGGGGGGAAAAAAAATAAATATGCAATTATATATATGTATGCAGTTAGGTGTTTTTACATTCTCACAGTGAGCATCAATGAGTGCAGTGGTGTAGTTTCAGTTGCTTTCAGAGCAACATCTAGGTATTAATGAAAAGCTGCTGTTACATGCTAGTTCCTGTATTACAAATACTTAATTTAAAACTGAAAAGGGAACCTCAGTTTCAAGAATACTTTTCTTTATTCGGCTTTAAAGTTATCACTTGAGGCGAAAAGGAGCAGCAACAGAAAAATCAGCTTTGACTAAGCCCCATTTACATCGAACACTTTGTCCATTATACTAATTCTCAAATCTTTATTTTGTTTTTGTTCAGCCTGAAGTGCAGTAGTTAGGTGTTAAATACCAACCATTGGCTCTTTCTGCTTAGGTTGTGGGGTTTTTTCTGGCTGGGGGACAGGTTTGTTTGGTTGGTTTTTTGTTTTGTCACAAGCGGATGTGCTGTGCAGGGGCATACTGTGATGCCACAGCTGCAGATTAATTGAGAATCATGCTGGTAAATCACACAGCATGGAGTTCTGGCTATAGGACGTAATGTTTTCAGGGAAATTAAAAAGAAAAATTATTCCTACCGCTGCATCTCTATTAGTTTGGTAATGTTGTGATAATAGACCTGTATTCCTAGCTGACATCCACTTGATAACATTGCTTTGGGAGAGAGAATTATAGGAAACAAGCGGGGAACAAATCTTCAGTACAAAGTAAATTGAGCACAAAATACCTTAGTGATCTGCATAGTGAATAAGAAGTCACCTCGAAGCAATGCAAAGTCATAATCCCATTTCATCTGACAGATCCGGGGTGTCTGCTGTAACCTTATCGGTGTAATGTTCTTGCTTACATGTTTTTAGATGATTCTTTTTCCAGGTACAATGGCATCTTCTCTGAGAAAGAATTATTTTATTTCCTTCCTATTAAAATTTTGGCAGGAGTGTAATAAAAGACATTGTTTTCAACTTCAGTGGCATCCAGTGATGGCTGTAAAGCTGTGGACAAGAGCAATGAGAGAGGGAGGGAAGTGGCAGGAGGTGAAAGCCCTGCGGAACCACCTTTGTAATCTGTGAGCAGTGTCCCCCTCAGAGTGGAGAAGCATTTCTCCATGTAAGATATTCGTAGCTTCAAAGTATTGAGCCCGTGATTGGGTTCCATAGAGAAATTGTACCCATCTGAAGACAGCCCAGGTTTCACTGGTGCTCAGAACAGAATCCTTTTAAAATGGTCAGTATCCGGAGCTTTCTTCCTCTGTCTCACGAACAGGATACCTCCAGAGGCTTGCGGTTTGGCCTGTGTATTTTCTAATTCTTCTAATCTCCTTTTTTAATAGAAGGATGACTTAGAGCGTGTCTCAACACTTCTCAGATGTCCCTTGACTTTTGCCACCTATTGAGGGAGAAGCGTGACTATAAAATCTTGGTCAGGGAAGTATATACCCTGTAAATCTCACCTGCCACTGTTGAGAAAATACAGTGTCTACTCTGTGCCAGAAACTAACAGTGTATTTATCATTTATTTACTGTATAGGTGTAGTCTCAGGTTAAAGTCTGGTCACATTACACTTTAGTGATGCAGGGCTGTGTCCATTCTCTTTTATTTATTTCAGTGTTGTGTAGAAATACAACGCTGTCATTTATGAAATAAGAAGCAATTCATACACCTTTCATAAATCTCCTTCTTGTAAATCTTTGCTGAACAAAAACACAGTGCTGTGCCTGAGGTAACTACTCAGTAATGTCTTCAAGACAACTAATGCTTTTGTTAGAGGATCATTCTTTCTGCAGCATTATATTTAAAGGCACTCTTTTAAAAATTACCGGCCCGTTATTTATTTTTTTTTAAACTTAAATTGTAATTTTTTTTATAGAAGACTGCCTACTTTTAGAGGTAGTGTCTTCCTCTATCATAGTTTCAGCAGCTTATGTGTAGGGTTGGAGTTTTTATGAGTACAACAAGTATTCAAAGATGTGAGTTTTTACTCTGATGGGCCCAGCAACTTTCAAACTGTCATTGTCAGAAGTTGGGTTAATGTTTGAGGTGTACATATCACATGGTCTAGCACTGCAATACAAATGTGGTTAACTTAATAGTAAAACAACTACTCCAGAGTGGAAACTATTAATTAAAATAGCTGAAGCTCGGTAAGGTGTTCTAAAAAATACCAGTTAGTAGCCATTTTATTACTTAGGATTATAGTGTACTAAATAGGGAGAAATCAAAATCCGAAAGAGAAGACATCTATGTGTTTGATGGCTATAGCGTGATGCAGTGCAGGTTGTTCATCTGTTATTATCTCATAATATTTATACATTTTTTTTTTTATGATAATTGTAACTTTCGCCTGTGCGTTCTGTTTTATGTTGCCCAGCTGGACAGGAAA
The DNA here is from genome assembly GCF_964199755.1 of Larus michahellis. NCBI lineage: Eukaryota > Metazoa > Chordata > Aves > Charadriiformes > Laridae > Larus > Larus michahellis. The sequence continues at coordinate 90,847,363 of NC_133897.1, forward strand.
CTTTTAACAGGGTTTTCAAGAGAAGGTGAATTTGGAGTGAAAACAGAAATTTAGTTGCAGTAGGCCAGTCTATGCGCAGTAGTATGGTCTGTGGGGTTTCGCTGTGATCAGGTTTTATAATGGTTATGATCATTATGTCCCAGGGGCACAATGTGAAACCGCGTAGAGGTTTCACAAAGAGGAGGAAAGTGATGTGTGTGTCTTGTGTTGTGCCATTGCTCAGGGTTGAATTTTATCTCCAGTGAGGAGATGAATTTTACTATCTCAAATTCTGAAAGGGCAGTTGCTTTTAAGAGCCTTGGCAGTTGTGGCTTTCTCTGTTTAAATGCTCATGTAACAAATGCATCAAACTGCACATTCTCCCCTAATTGTGGGATGCAACTGAGAGAGACAAGAGACAATCTGAGAAAAGATCTTGGCGTAACACCTTTAGCAGCCAAAGTTGGCATCTGATTACCACGTTATGTGGACACACCACTTTTTTCGTGCAGAGCAGCAGCACTGAAACACGCTAGAAGCCGAGTCTGAGAATGGAAGTTGCATATATTAGTGGAGATTAAAATCCAGCAGATTTAAAATGCAGTCAGTTCCTGGAGGTGGAAAGGAGTATTTTTTTTTATTTTTTTTTTTTTAACACCACAAAGTTGAAAAACACACCTTCTGCCATGTTTGGTTGTAAAGATGGAAGGAAGTCACTCCTGCCTTGAGTCAGAGAGTCGGGAATCCAAAATAAATGGAAATATGTAGTTGCCTGGGGAATCCCATTTCCTCGGTGTCCCCTCAAACTACGTGAATTTCAAAATGATGCTTTAGCTGTATACACTTTTGAGATGCAGGCTGTGTTACTGTGATGGACACCCCGTAACTCTGGAACCTGATAGTGAAGGATGACTAGAGGGAAGTATGTAGAATTTGAGAAGGTTGTGAATATGGAGAGGCTGGGCACAGCAGTGAAGCTTCGTAACAGCCCTGGCGGTGGAAGAGGCTGCATTCAACTTCTGACTTCAGGTTTCACTGAAGTTGCATCAAGCACAGCTGCAAATAAACTTTGATTGGAACTCATTCATCTCAAGCACCGTATCTGTTGTACTGAAATACAAATTTCTAAGATACAAACTCTGTTACCATTGCTGCTCACTGAATTATGTGTCTACCTGTTTCTTGCTTTAGAAGTACAAAAATCCTTACAGATGACTATTCATAAGGTATGTATTTGCTTCCATTGCTAACCCTAATGGAATTAGGCAATTTCAGATTGATACCAGCTAATCACATACTTGAACCCATAAATAAAATAATTAATAGTAAAGAAATGCCAAGTCTAAATTGGTGATTAGGAAATTATTCCATATGCTAAGGGTTAGGCAGTGGCTGTTATATGGCTTCCCCCAATGGAACTGTTCAATAAAAGAAAAAAAGGTACGTATTTCAACCAAAAAATAAGTATGAAAGGAAAACTAAGATGCAGACAATGTGAGAATGTGCAAACTGAAGTGGGACAATATAGACAAAAGGAGCCTTCAAAGTGACCAGATACCAGCTGTTCTGTAAACAGAGGAATAGCTCAGAAACCGAAGAAGCAGTATTTTCTTTCACCGATTCTGTCTGCGTTATGGAAAAACATCAGTTTCTAAGCAAAGGAATGTTCAGCCTTATTGTAACAATTAGTGTCAGATCTAAAGAACGCTCTTAGAAAATTGAAATGAAAAGATACATCAGTGCAGTAGCAACTTCAGTCTTACAAAGATTGTCAGTTTTTGCAGTGGAAGAGGACTTATTAAGCATGACAATATGCAGAACACAAGTGATGTTTCCTTGGTTTCTATGAAGCTAGGAGTTGTTCTCCTGCAAAAGCGGCACGCGAATACCACGATGGTCAAGAGATGATTTTAAGATTATTTTGTTTTGAAAGAATCAAATAGCAAGTGGGTAACAATTCATTACTCGCACATACAATCACTTTGAGTGTGTCTATGATCTTCATTAGGCTTAGTCCTCTGCAGCTGCCAGTGGTGGGAGTGAATCAGTTAATTCAGAAATGCCCTGAGTATTTCCCACAGAAGTGGCAGCATGGTGGCTAAATGGCTACCTCTGGTTTTGAAGATGGGATGGGAACGTATGAACAACATAAATCTCCTGTGATGCCATCTGGAAGAGACGCGGATGTTGCTTTGATTATAAAGGCTTTCTCCTTACCACGTTCATGGAAATATCTAATGATAAAAATATTACTGAATACGTGCTTGCAACAGCATGTAGACACACTGATTACAAGCAGGTGTGACAGCCAGGTATAACCAGGACCTGAGAAAATTGTGACTAACATGCTTGTGGGTGGGAGAGAGACCTTTTTTGCTAAGCACCGTGCTGTTCAGTATCTATTTCTTTCGTTTGCTTGCATTTCCCCTGTACAGCGCGTTACGTTCCCCTAAACGGACATACCCGGTAGAGCAGAGAGACTGCCTAAGTGCCATACCCGCCTGTTTGAAGGCACTGAGCTGAGCATGGTGGAGCTGACTGGAGGGAAGGAGCTTGTATCTCCCCTGAAATACACAAAATGTGAATATCTGGAGAAGGCTGGAGCCAGCAGAAAGAACTAGGTGGAACAAGGCTAGCTGAGCGTTTGAAGCATGACTAGAAATCCCTGAGAGAAGGAGGGGACGTGGAGGTGATAGAGGGAAAGAGGCTTTCCCACTTGGCTGTGTGGAGTTCGATGCAATCCTGAAAGCCCTAAAAGAGTGATGCATGGAGAGCAAAGGCTTGCTGGATGGAGAAGAGCCTGTGTGAGGATGTAAGGGAAGATTTGCTTACAGATTCCTTTGATTTCTCTTTGGCTGAGAGTTTGGAAACTGGAGTTTTCATTGCAAGATTAGTGACAAAATGGAGAGTGTGGAGAAGCAAGGGAGAAGAAAATGGAGAAGAGGAGGAGCAGAAAGTTGTGATAGTTTTGACTGTGTTTTTTCTGTTTTGACTGCAAGAAATGATGTGGCAAAGTTCCCAAGCTACATAGGACTTCTGTCCTATGGGGGGGTGGGGGTTTCCCCCCTCTTTCAGTGTTTTTAGGTTCCCTCAACCATATATTTTTCTAAAATCTTATGCTTACAATGTGAAAAAGTGCTGCTAAAAGTAACTGCTAAGCAAATTTATTATTATTATAATACATGTAATATCATACATCTTGATGAACAGTGTTAAACTTGACTGCTTGTGCTTGTTACTTTTGATTGCTGATTTGCTCCAAGTCTGATTGTAATCCATCTTGCTAAACTTCTATTGCAGAAAAGCTAGTGCCTGCTCTAAAACACTGACAACGTTTACAAATAAAAAGTGTTTGTATCCCCCAAACTTGATAAATTCTGTTTACTAATTGACAGAGAATGCACAGTGTTATCTTTATGGTGTACTAGATGGGGGAAAATATCTGGTTTATGACTCTTCCTGTATATTTGCTACCACTAGAATGCACTGCATTTGTATCATTTATGAACTCCTAGAGGGATGGTGGATGTACCTTGCAATGAAAGGACATCTTACTGAGATCCAATTTTCGACTTTCACCTAAGAGTGAGAATCGGCTGCAGGTGCAAATCAGTGGAGAAAAAAGAAAAAAAAAAAAAAAAGAATTGCGAAATCTGTATGAAAGGCACAAGGAGAAGGTTAACACAGGGATTGAATGTCTAATATAGAATAATAAGATGAAAATTTTACAAGGTAATATCCACAAGTCAAACAGCAGCATCAGCCAAGTAATTTTCAGGAAGAAGGTGTTACAAGATAAGTCTCATAAATGAGTTTATCCTTTCTGAAGGTTTGATCTCACATATGTTAACTGGGCAAAATGCCCTCTGACTTTTAAAAAGTCTGAACATTTTAGCAGTTCTTAGTGAATTTGGTCTCCCTAAGATACTTAGGCGTGGTGTAGTAGTATGCCTGCCTAAATCAATGTGTTCTTGCTTTTTGGGTTTTGTTAGTTGTTTCCAGAGATGTCATAGATTTTAAAATAAAATACAAAACCTGAAAGTGAATTTCGAAGTTGAATATCTCATTATGAGCATGGTTGGAGACACGCGTAAATTTTCAACATTAATATAAAAGTTGCGTTGTCTTTGATGCTAGGCAAAAGCCATAGAAAATGATGAAGGCTGGCTTTTCTATGTGCTCTTTCTGCAATCAAGAGAACCGTAATCAGGGCACACATCAGGTCTTTGGAGGGTTTTCTCTATAGTTAGCAGGGGCTTTTTGTTCTCTTTGGCAAAAATTTGTTAGAATGTATTAGATGTTTGTGTGGTACCCCAGATGCTCAGTTTTCTGGGGATGTGATTTTGGTGCTGCAGTAGTGAAGGGTTGAGATGATATGGTATTTTCAAGGTATTAATGACATGCCAAGTTAAAACAAAGTCTTAAATTTTTAGGTGACAAACTGAAATCTCTTCACTGAGATTGTAGTTCTTGATTTGCACACTTGGGAATTCTCAATGAAACCCCTTTCTCAACTCAAAATTAAAACCCTCCTCCTCGAGCATGATTCTTATATTGAAGTTTAAAATTTCATGAATGTATAGAGATCTGTTGGCCTCCCACTGAGCCTGTTATTTGCTATACCCAGTATCTGCTAAGCTGCGGCAGAGAGTGGGTGCCGTGACCCTGCTGTCAGTGGGACCCAGCCTCAGCATTGTAGGATGCCGTCCGTGCAAGCCCCTCGTGCGCTTGGAAGGGGTGGCCAGCTGCCCCCCATCTCCCCATGCCTTTGCAAGGCCACTGTGCCCAGCGGTCCTGGGAAGGAGCCTCCGGTCAGCTGCCCAGTGCAAAGGGAGCAGAACAGAACTTGTGAGACTTACTATGGGGCATCAACCACTGAATTCCCTTGTAAATTTTTAAAAAGTGGGGGCAGCAGTCACTGTTTAAAAATGGTGCTTTCATGCATTGTTCCTTAGGTAAAGCAAGATAGGGGAGAAAAAAAGGTTTGAGGCCTTTTGGTTCTTTGATTTTGATCTGGATCTCCTTGTCAGTTTTTGGACCGTTGAAGACCAGAGTGAGTTCTGGTTTTGTGGACAACTTTATCTCCAAGCTTCTCATTAAATCAACGAGGCGTCAAGGTGTCCACAAAACTAGACCTCCTTCTTCACAGTCTGGTCATGACTTTTGGTTGTACCTTTGTGCAGAGTCAGAATGGGGTCTGCCGTAGACCCAACGTGATCCCGCTTCAACTAGGCTAGATCCCAGGAAGGCTGGGCTGGTGGCTGGTGCTGGGAGCCGGGAAGGCAGCCCTTTTTCTCCAGAAACAGCACTTCTGTTGCAACTCCTTCCCACCCCTCTCTTCCCTTGTTGGGGCAAACCCCCGACCCTTGTCAAAGTAGTATTGCATCTTACGCTGAGCTGATTCTGGTCGATGTGTAGCTGGCTTGGATTTGAGAGAAGTTAAATGGAAAAATTAGAGGAAGGGGTAAGCGTCTTCAATTTGAAAACACATTAAAAGGTTGCATTGACCACCTGGAAACATAGCTGGCACATGAACGCTTTCTGGTCCACTCCAAGTGTGTGCCTTCTGGATGCCCCTGTGCTCTAATGAAGATTTACTGTTGCTGGGTGAGGCAAATGGACTTCTGAGTTTATTTATTTTAATAGACATAATCACTACGGCTTTGCTCTTATAATAGCTGAATAGAGGGGAGATCTCGATAGACAGAAAGTTTGCCATATCCTAAAGAGCCACACTTCAGTCAGTAAGTCTGGCTGCCGAAAGGATTTGTTTAAGCAAGAGGAACATATTGGTAGGAGATGGCTTTGCTTCAGTTTTACATTAAATTGTTTTTGTAAAAATGTCTGCTAAAGCTTAGCCCTTTTACAGTCCACAAAGGTGGCTGTAGTCAAGTTGGGTGTAGAACTTATTCTAAAGTATTAGCTATTTGGTTTTTCTGTTTTCCTTTTAACTGATCTGGCCAAACACGCTTATCTGTGAGTATTTAACTAAGTCATAGATTTGTCTCATTCTTGTATTCTGACTATGGCACTTCTGTGTTCGTTGCGATAAAATTCAAAAGGAAGTAACAGTTTGCTAGGAAGATAATTTGAGAAATGAATCAGAGTGACTCAAAAAGCATGTAGGTGTTAGGGTGACAGCTAGTTTCAGTTCATATAAATAGCTATTTTGATAACAAGACAAAGGAGAAAATAGAAAGAAAAGTTTTCAAAGAATTTAAAAACAAACACTATTTCCATTGAAATGTCTTGCAAAGGAGAGGAAGGGAAACACAGTGGACTATTTTGCAAAGCAATCTACATTACAATGAAGTTCTCGTTTTCAGCAGTATTAGTGTTGTAGGGTTTTTTGCAATTCCCCATATAATGTGTCAAAGCTAGCAGCATATTCTGCATAGTGACAGTACTTATGTCAGTATACCATTACATTTGTGCTTTTTCACTTGAAAATATTTCCAGTGTTTTCTCTAACTTGTTTTTTTTTTTTTTTACTCTCTTTCTCACAAGGCACCAAATTTTGGTTTTGAACTGTGTGTATTTTCTGTTAAAAAGTGATGTTTTCCTTGTGTCTTGCTATATTCCTAAAACTGAATTTAGCATGATTTATGCATGGGATGTTTCAGTGTGCTAATACTGTTACTGCATGTTAACTGATGCAGTTTTACAAAAAGGTCTGTATGTGTCTTATTACCTTATTTCTTAAGGAAATATATACTAGCATTTAAACAAAAGCAGTACTTTTAAAATGTTGCTGTATATGTAAGTTAACGTAATCATAGACTGGTTTGGTTTGGAAGGGACCTTTAAAGGTCATCTAGTCCAACCTCCCCTGCAGTGAGCAGGGACAACTTCAACTAGATCAGGTTGCTCAGGGCCCCATCCAGCCTGGCCTTGAACACTCCCAATGATGGGGCAATAGGTAAATCGGTGATTTCACTTACCTATGTTTACAACAAAGTTATAAGACAATACTTGTTATTGTAAAATTATATACTTCAGAGCCATAAGAAAAAATGAAAATAAGGCAAAAAATTGATACAAACATAAAATTTTCAGGTGTTGTAACTTTGACAAGTACTAGGTCACACGGAACTGCTGTGGTTGTATTTGAAGCTCAGACTTGTTCATTTGCTGTCACTTTGAGATAAAATGCTTAAAGTCCCTTTCATGGACCTATAATATATTAAAAATATTTATTTTCTTAAAATGTAAATGTGCAGGTTAATGAGAAATGATTGGGAAATCTATTATGAAAACCTGTCTGTTGAATATGCGGTTTTGCCTACAGTTTTGCATATGACTTTGGCACAGCTAAAAATAGTCCTGCACCTGGGCCCACTCCTGTTGGCAAAAGTATTCTTGTTACGTTGGGACAGGGGGAAATGGGAGCCACCACCATGAGTTCACGTGCCACTTCAAACAGTCCGAATTTCCTTCGGAGCAGATCCAGCATTTAATTTGTATTTGTTTCCAGGCTAAAGATCATGTGGATATTGGTCCTCTGGCCCTTACAGTGAGAATCTGTTTTCCATTACCTGGACTTTGGTTGAAAAATATTGCATGTTTTAATAACAATCATAAAGCAGACTGGATCTCCAGTGCACGGTGCTGTAGCAGAAAGAGAATGGGCTACGAGACAGATTAATAAGATTTCTGAGTCGCAAAAGCATTAAGTCAGTTTAAATCTATTGGTTAAGCGTCTCAAAACTGGTAATGCATTAATCTTGAGCGGTGGTGTGTGAGCACAGCCGTTGTTGGCGTGCATTAAGACATCTCCGTGATCACCTTGTGCTTAGCTCTCTTTCAGACTCAGCAGTAGCAGTTCCCTAAGTCTTACTTAAGGTGAAATATGCAGAAGATTGGTTAACGAAGCATACGCAGCGACTCTCAGTAGCAGGTGCCTGGTTTTACCTGCTTTATGGATACCAGGACTATAAATTTGGGATGGCCGTGGCTGTCTATTTCTTCTGCCATAGCGCCATCCGTCCCAATTTGGAGACTTGAGCCTGGTTTGACCCTCCTTCTGCTGGTGGATCTGACTGACTTCCACCCCTGTAAGGACTGCAAAAGCCTCACGGGGTGGTGGTTGTGAATCTTAGCTTGACTAGTCTCTTGCTTCTGCTGCACTTCTTTCATTTCAGGTTAGTGCAGTTAAAACCCCACGTGCAAAGCACTGCTACGGTCTGTTTAACTGGTGTAAAGGTCTTCTAGTCCAGAAGTGGCATGTCATTTAGAAATTCGTTTAACGATTATTTACTTCAATGGTTTTGAAAATGACAATGTTGTTTGTTGTTTTTTTTTTTGTTTTCTCATTCTTTTTGAACCCCTGTTTTATATGTGTGTGTTTATTATTTTTATTTTTTTCCTCTGCCTAGACCTGGTTAACCATTTCTGTGAACAGGTCCTCAATTTTTTACTTTGTCCCTACTTTCCTGTCGTAGCCCCATCTTCCCCTGGTGTCGACTCCGTACCCTTACAGCGCACAGGCAGTCAACACGGCACACAGAACGCAACAGCGACCTTCCAGAGGGCCAGCTATGCGGCCGGCCCAGCCTCCAATTACGCAGACCCCTACCGACAGCTGCAGTATTGTCCTTCTGTTGAATCACCATACAGCAAATCTGGGCCAGCCATCCCACCTGAAGGGACCTTGGCTAGGTCACCTTCCATTGATAGCATTCAGAAAGATCCCAGGTGGGTGAAACCTTCATTGTCTACTATTTCTTGCTCGTGCAAAGGTTTGTAATTGCGGTTTGCTTTGTATGTTTCTGCTGTTGAGTATAAAAAACAAAACAAAACCATGGTTGTACATGAAAGATTTTGTTTGCATAACAGCTTTGTCCTACTGTTTTGCCTTGGAAGGCTCTCATGAGCTCTTCTGTGAAATGAAATGATAGGTATGGTTTTGAATATGTGTGTTTAGCCTGCTTTCAGCAGTGCCACCCCTCAAAAGGGTATAAAAAGTAATTTTCTCTGAAAATGGGAGGAGCGGTGTAACTGTTTTAACTCTGTAACCATTGTGGATTGAATTTTCAAGTTGCTCCTTGGGCAGAAGTTGTTAAAAGTTGTTGGTTTGTCTCTGCAGTTAATATTCATAAAAGCTGCAGAAAAGGGTATTCTGGTATTGAACGAGGAGACTGAGCAACGTGGAAGCAACACGTAATCGGGCTTACGCTTCACCCTGTGTGTTGTGCGGGCTTCCAATGCCAGTACCCGGCAGCAGAATGTCTGCACTACAGCTTTGCAGAAATGGTTGTTACTGTGCATGCTTTTTAAATATATAGCACAACTTTTAGTGTTGCTGTCAGGCATGACCATTCTCGTATACCTAGAGAAGGTGCAAAGAGGAAACTTTATAGCCATACATACCCCAAGGAGGTGGATGGATTAGAGAGAGTGAGTTTTCTGGCAAACAATTTGACTTCGTGCAAACAGCAAAGGAAATGCTAACCGTAATCGCCAATGCACTTGGTGATTTTGTTCAGTTTTCTGATGGAAAAGAAAGCAAGTCTCTTCCGTAACTGAAGTCTAAACTTGTTGAAAGTGTTAATTTATACAAGGTTTTTCTATGGCAGATGGTATGATTTATTTATTATTTCTGCTATGTGTAATTTAATGATAGGAGAGCCCAAAAATTTGCCCCCAACTAAAATGCTGGAGGTGTTTAAGCAACAATTTGAAAAGACTGCTTCCCCTGCATTAAAAACCAAATACTCGCAGTCTGATCTCTCTGCTCATTTAGCATTATAGCAGTTCTCTCTGTCTCTCCAGCCAGGAACACAACAGCAGCTAAATTTTATGGCACATCAGAAACATCCCTGCTTGCAGCTACTTCAGCCATTGCAGAGCTTTACTTGTTGAGAAAGCTTCTGCCTTTTTTTTTTTATCCCCCCTTAGCTTTTGATATTCCTCCACAAATTTGAAAAGAATATAATCTGAATTCCTCCTGCCTCAGAGCAAACATTGGTAACCAGGGGGAGACAGTCTTTTTCTGAAACCTTGGTATCTTGATATACTTGTATTCCAGGATATAAAAGCCCTTGAAGGAACAAAGCTTTGCTTTATAATACTCGTGTTCAGATGTAAAGAAAATTATATTAGGAGTGCACTAAACTAGAGGAGAAATTACTGTAATCCATATGGTATGTTCTTAGGAGAAGCATGATAATGTTGAAGGCACTATTCCCAGCAGACAGGAAAAACATATTTACAGTCTCTCTACAGGTCCTAGACGTAATATCTTTCTAAGAAGATATTATCTCTAATTATTTGCTCTTCTATCACTTCACAACTGTTATTCAGCTACTGTATAGGATACGGGCTTGTAAAAGAAGATCTCCTCATGCAAATTTTTCATTTGTCTGTTTTTCGGTTCTTTCTCATCTTGTGATACCGTTTGTGCATTCGTGAGTATTGATTTCTGTAGGCAAAGTAGGAGCGAGCAGGCATCCAGGTATGAATGGAACTTGATAAACTCTTTAGGGGGGATCATTAAATATTATTACAAATTACTATTAGATGGATTGGGATTTTTCACTGAATAACTTTTGTAAAAGAGGTTTGCATTACTCTTGATCTCATTCATTTGATCCATGGACTATGCCTGGCATCTCTTACTTAGTATTGCTGCCTTTACTTGTTGGTTCAAATAATTCTTATAAAACGATATCAGAAGCATCCCTGACTATGTTATGCCTTAGTCCCCAGAAACAGTAGTCCACCATCCCCAGAAGCTGTAGTCCACTTAGGCAGACTGGCTTGTGAAGCTGTCTGTGGCCCACAGCAGCTGCTCGTCATTCATGGAAAGGCATTGAAAAATCAGGAGGAGTTCGGAGAAAACAAAAGCAATCAGGAGACTTTTAACATGTTGATTTCTATGGGTAGACTACAAAAATGTGGATAAATGACAAGTGTGGGAAGGAGGGGACAGAAGACTCTTGAGATGCTTGAAAAAATATTGTGGAAGGATAGAAATAATTTAGGGTAGCACAAGGGAAGTATAATCAGAAGTACTGGTTTTAATTAAAAAAAGGAAAGCCTGGCCCAAATACAAAAAAGACTTTTAATGGCTGTGTTAAGTTGTATTGTATTCTCCAAAGGCTTATCCTTTATACATTACGTAGCAAGAAAGAAACCAAACATGTAGGTCAGTGGATGACTTTGTCAGCTGATAATTCTTGAGTTTCGTTCTAGACCTATTGCTGCTTTGGTTGGCTGGATTTTTTGTGACTGAGATGAATCGTGGAGGGGAATGGCAGGCATCACTTTCAGACGCTGAGCCTACCTGTCCAACCAGGGGCTCACTGGCAGAGGAAAAAGTGCAGGACAGAAGCACACTAATTGCAGGCTTTTGATTAGCGTTTGCTTTATGTCAGTCAGTTCAAGATGAGAAACAGACACACAGAAGAGAACATACTCATCCTAATAAGCAATTAGAGTTCCTAAAACCGAGCATTATTTTCTGGAATCTTCAATTCAATTTCCATCTCAAGTCCCAGAAAAACGGTTGGCAGGCACTGATGTAGTTGGCAATTTTTTCCATTGTTTTCACCATGTAGTTTGGATTACTAATACTCCAGTTTTACATACGTATTCTGAGCTGACATTTGGCAAATGAAATTTTAGCTCAACATCTGTTCTGCATCATTCAGCTGTCATAAAATGCGGTGTAATGTTCATTACCTTAAAGTTTAGGACGAAAACTAGTTTTGAAAAGTATCAAGATATTTATTATCAAGTTTGTGGTAGGGGATAATTTTTAATTTATGCAGGTAGACTGCTAGCTGATATGAGCTCACATAACAGGTAGTAAAAACTATATGCATCTGTACTGGCAGAGAGTCTGAGTCTTTGTTATTTAAAAAACAAGCCCCTTATCACCTGTCAGAAATAAAACTTAAGTTCTGCATGTGGAAAATGAGGAGGTTGAATATCAAAGGTAATTTACAGATTGATTCTTCAGAGCACTCTTTTTTTATGTTTACTTCATGTCAGAAAAGGAAGAGAAGTATGCAGTAGGGCTGTGATATAAACTGTTCTATGCCATAAGCTCTTATATGAAAAAGTGGCATAGGAGGGAAAGAATACAATATTTATTTTCTAATTATTCTCTTGCTTTTGGTTCCTACCGAACTATGAATTTGTATTTTAAAGTACCAGAAATATATGTTCATGTGATATTTTCCAGCCTACTTCCGTTTAAGAAAGATTAATCTGTCTCTTGGCACCAGTAAATTATCACAGGTTTGTCTGTTCCTAGACTTCAGGGGAACTGGTAAGCCCTAGAAATAGAAATGCCAGTACCCAATTGTCAGTCTGCGTGCCTTCCCATTTTTACTTCAAAATACGAACCTGACAAATGTGTATAAATTTTTTTGTTTTGTTTTGAACCTACTAAGAAGCCATGTACATATACTGCTGCTGATAAATCACACTTGCTGCATAGCAGATGAAAAATACATAATTTTCACATCCTTCAGTTTAAACACGTACCAATGAAGTTTTGCAGTACCAGTGGTTTTGCTTCTTTATGGACTCACTGTGTCTAGTTTGATGAGTTGAGGTAACAGGTTTCCTTTGTTGTTTTATGGCTTCTCTTCTTACTTGCTTTTATTGATATGCCTATATACACATACCTTGTCCAGCAAAGAAGCTGGCAAGAAGCTGAGTTAACAGCGAGAATTGTTGAATACACTCCATTAAGGCTGTCAAAATTAATTTCAGAGTTCAAATGCCTGTTTTTCATATTGCATTGAATTATATTGATCTGCACTTTAAATTTTCCTTTATGGCATCCCTCTTCTCAAGATACGTGGTTCAGAACCTTTAAAACTATTTATTCAGAAGAAATGGGGTAATTTGGTGAGTGAAGCTGTAAAGAGTTCGTTTTTCATTATAGAGCAGATTGCACTAGTGATCGGGCTCTTGTTTAAAAAAAACAACAAGGCAACACAAAACCACTAGCAGTAGAATCATGTTGCAACGTTACAAGAAAACAAAATTTTTAAAACCAGCTATCTCGTAGTTGTTCTCACCTTAAGAACCGTCTGGGTGTAGGTCAAGATAGAAACAGAGTTTTCCAGCTATTGCATGATTTAACTGTAATATCCTGAGATGTTTCTGCTCTGTTCTGTGCTTTCAGAGTCAACTTTCCATTTCATTACCTCTGCTGGCCTTAATTTCCTCCTAAGCAGAAGATGACGGTACTGTCTGTCTATCTTCTAAACTTCTAAATTGACTTTCTTTCTGCTTATGAAAGGAAATAAATTAGATCAGAACATTTTGTGTGGACTGTAAGTTTCAAAACTCATCTTGTTTTTTTTTCTGGTGTTTTATTTTCCCCCCCAAAACACACTTTTTTTCAAAATGCAAGTTAGAGAGCTTTCTTTTTCCATAGAAAAAGTGATAGAAGTAAAATAACTCTAGTTAAATTTCTGCGCTCCAGTAAAACTGCTTGTGAGATTAGCACACAGAGTTTGGAACGTAGCCTGTTAAAAGATAAGTGTTTTCTGCCGGAGTCTTCACGACATATTTAATCTCACTTTGTTCCAAGGATTGTCTCAGTGTTAATAGTGTTAGTCTACTGTAAATCTGAATAGCAGCCAGGCACAGGAACAGTGTAACGAGGTAAGGAAATAGCAGGGTAAACCTGCATGTGTGGGAGGTTGGACATCTTGGTGGGAACATGTCTGGTAGCTTCTTTGGGAAGGGTTGTCACCTTCAGAAAGAAGCTTCTGGTGGGGTAGAAGGCCTTGCTGTGACTACAGTAGAGCGGGTGGCAACACTGTGCAGCACTGCTGTGATCAGTCCTGAGGTGGGAGCTTGGGTTTTGAGCATCCAGAGGGCTGTCGGTGGGTCTCTGGCATCACTCTCTAACCCAAGAGACAGAAGACTGAAGTTCATATTCCTGGTCTGGATGAGACAGAACAGGGCTTGTGGATATACCTCTTCACTTTTATATGACACAATGTGTGATAGGCAGCTCTCCTTTTCACTCAGTAGTTTACCCTTTTCTGAAATTAAGGGTAAAGTAAAGGGGGAGGTGATTCTCCAAAGGTGGTGGTAGTGGAGAAGCCATGGGAAATGTACTTCTAGTGGATCTGAGCATATAAATGTTTGTCAGTGTAGGCTTACGTCCAGAAGTAAATGGTTGAACGTCCTAAGTCCTACTAACACCCTGCTAAGAATTTTTGCATCAAATTTACATGGGCCAAGCCCCTTGTATTGGTAGAACCAAGGAGATGGTTTTTGAGAGCGCTCATTTTGTAGCTCTGTGTTTAAGTATGTCTTTCATTCAGCAAGGAAATACCTGGTTTATTTTCCCTACATAAAAATTGTACTGTCTCTCAGGCTTTAATATATACTCCTCTGAGTATGAAAAACTGACCCTAAAAGAAAATAAAATTGAAGAGTCTAAACAGGACAAAAATATACACCCGTATCAGGATCGCAAGTCTGGACCAAATTGCAATTCCTCATACAGATTCTTTCTACATAAAAGGCATGAATTTTTACTTAGTGCACAGAATAGTTCTAAGAAAACATAGCAGGTCTGACAAAATAAACAGCAATCCGTTTCCCCTTCCTGCTGTAACTAAGGATGAAGACTGCTTCCTTAACATAGGTGAGGTGGGAGTCCATAGACTATCCTACAGTCTATTAATTTGGGATTTCAGGAGACTTACTTAGCTGGAAACCTGTGCTGGAAAAGACTTTCCTAGAGAATAAACGAGGAGCAAACTGGTCCATGCAAGTATCAACTTGCAATGAAGTAGAGGAGAGTGGTGCCTAGAACTTGTAAAACTCGCTTTTGTGTGTATTTGAACACATTGCTGTATATGCCAACAGTTTCTGTCTTTCCAATGTTTACATCGAGGTGTTTTAAATGGTTGTGGATGCACTGGACATCAGTGGAGTAATTTCACAGTGCAGCAAACATGATTCAGTATGCAGAAAAGCATCACCTGTATTTGCTATTTCTAGAATTTTCCCCATGTTGTTTAGCAACCTCCTTTCTCTGGGAGAAATACTTGGGGAAACAAAAAAACAAAACCCAAAAAAACCTCCAAAACCAAAACTCAAGTGTACTCTACAGCAATAAAGCGTCCGTGCTTTTAGCTCGTGAAGCACTAGTACCCACTTTCTCTTTGTCACTAGTACCACTTTATCGACAGTGCAGGATGCCACTCCATTTAGTTGCCATCCTATCTTTAAAGAAATCTGATCCTATCATTAACAAACCTGCCCGATTGTAACCCCAGAACATCACAATTTCGGTATATCACAGTAAGACGGACGGTGCCGGTCCATGTACTTTGAATAACGAGTCTGTCCAGAAGTGCTTACTATTCCTAAACCGTCAGCAGAGTAGAAGAGGTTATACGTAGCCATTTTATCTGGTAGGTTATTTATGCAGCATACAGGGTATAATTTTGAGAGGGATGATGCCTCATCTCTTTTTTTTTTTCATCTGAAAGCTTAGCTCTTATAATCCTTTTCCTCCACCAAAAGGTAATTCCTTTCCTTTATATTGGAAGAAGTGAAAGGCCACTTACGTACTTGTCAACGATACAGGGCATTCAGGAGGACAGTGGCAGGAGCGCCACATAGCGTTGAGAAGTGGACCTCTAATAGTTGGAGGGGAGATGAGACTGGTGTCTCCTTTTTGGACAATTTTATTTAATGCAGGTCTGTCACTTGAAGAGCAGCAACAAACTCCTCTCCACTGTTTCTTTCTTAATCTGTTGCGTATTTTAATGGCTTCATTCATCCGGGAAGGAGCAGGTGGACAGTGTACCTCATCCTCATACTGTCCATAGCTCATTTATGGTTCTTGTACAGCATAATTGAGCTTCTAATGGTGACTATACGTCTCAATGCAGTTTCTGCCTTTGTTTGCCACACATTTTGCTCAGTATCCTGCAGCTCATTTGCAAACTTTGACAGATGCAAAATCCGCGTGGTGCCTTTCTGTGATGACAGACTGTAAGAGCCAGAAAATGTTGTAAGTATATTTTCCAACCAGACATCAAAAACATGGAGAAGAACCATACTTTCAGGCTTTACTGGGCTCATGTAAGCTGTTACGATCTCCTGGCAAGATAAACCACATAAGAAGCTTCTCGGTAGTAACTCTTGGACGTCTCATCAGCCAAATGGATAATAATGATCTTACGGTTTACAGGAATGTTGAGACTAAGTTAAATTTCTAAGGTGCATCGAAGTTCAAAGGATAATCTTACTCTTACTTCCATGGGAAGCATGATGGGAGGGGAAGGGAAATGTGTTAAGTGGAGGAGATGAATATGGAAAATTTTCAATAAGCTTGCTAAAATCAGGACACATACTCTCAAATTTTTCTCATTAGAAAAAAGCAACTGAAAATCATCCTCGCCACTGAGACATAATTTGCTGTGCAGAGGTTGTTAGTTTCTGAAGCTGGACCTCAGTGTGATGTTGCACAACTGTTTTATAAGCAGGAAACAAAAGCCAGCTAATTTTGTAACCATTGTACAAAATGTGTCATTGAGAGCGCAGGGGATTTCTGTAAGAGAATACGACCAAGGGTTTGCTGAAATAATGTTTCTAGTGTAAAAACTGTTAGCTAAAAATGATGAAGGGAAAGAACTATCAACAATGTTTATTAGTTTCTAGCAGAATTTTATAGCTTTTATAAATTAAGAGCCTGACTTTAAGAACCCTAGCTTTATGTAGATTAAATATGTTAGACAGGAATAGACCGATCTCTGTCAGCTCACTCAAGATCAGAGCCTGATGTGAAGTCACAGAATCACAGAATCATAGGGTTGGAAGGGACCTCTGGCGATCATCTAGTCCAACCCCCCTGCCAGAGCAGGGTCACCTAGAGCAGGTTGCACAGGAACGCGACCAGGAAGGTTTTGAATGTCTCCGGAGACAGAGACTCCACCACCTCTCTGGGCAGCCTGTGCCAGGGCTCTGCCACCCTCAGGGTAAAGAAGTTCCTCCTCATGTTTAGGTGGAACTTCCTATGCTCAAGTTTGTGTCCATTACCTCTTGTCCTGTTGCTGGGTACCACTGAAAAGAGCCTGGCCCCATCCTCCTGACACCCACCCTTGAAGTTCTTTCTCCAGCGCATCACTGTTCCTTTGGCTCTCTCCACCACCTTCACTTAGATCTTTCTTTCTCACCCCACTCCACTGCCCCGCTCCTGGAGCCCGATGAACAAGTGAGGTTCAGAGATGCATCACAGTTCTTAGCATTAAGCAAGTGGTTTCCTAGGACGCAAAAACCACTGATCCCATGGAAGTCCTACAGCCATGGTTGCCAGGGAAACTCACAGCCTCTAGACTTACTGTGAAACATTTGATCTTTTTACTTGGCTTTGGTTTTGTTTTGGGCTGTTTGAGTTTGGTTTTTTTTAGCCACTGCAGCAACAGTGTGATCGCTTGCTGTTTAGCTTGCCACCCACCTCTAATAATGTGGGGTTCATGTTTATCCTCACCGCGCAATGAAGCGGAGGGATCTGAGTAGTTGAAGACCTGGGAAGAAATGGAAAGGTTCTCTTAGCCCAAAGGATGACAGAGTGAGATCTCTAGGTTTCTTTGACATACCAAAGGTAAAAATATGGAGGAGTAAAGCACTTGTGGAGAAAGGAGGAGCTGTGCAAACCCTGTGTCAAGGTAAAACAAGTCATTTAATTCAAGAACTGAGCAAAAACTAAACAAGTTTAAAGAATAAAGTAATTTAATTTAGTTTTTTACTCTTTAAAAACCACTTGATGTTAGCTTGGTAATCCTTTTGTTCCATACCGGGACATGATGTATTTGGTTCACACACTCCATTTCAAAGAGGAGGGCTGGTTTTTGTTTTTATGCCATTTGATGCAATGTTTTCCCTTCCACCTACCTGAATTTGAGCGTCTGGAATATAAAAACTTAGTTTGAGTGTTTGGCCCTGATAGCTGATAAGGCTAAAGAAAAGTGATTGTGCGTGTGCTGGTGGAAGTGGGAGGAATGAATGCTGACAGCGCAGGTGAAAAGCTGTTTCTTAGTGCATGCAACTCCCTTACCTTCCTGTTAGTCAGGATCAGGTCATGTTCTGTGTTACCCTCTCTCAGAAGCTGTGCTGATCAGTCAGCCTCAGTTGTTCCAGCTCTTGTTACTAGTATGAAAAGTGATCCCTCTTTTTGACTGTCTGTGAGTCCTGAAAAGATTCAGAAACTAAATTTCCTATAGCTGGTTTTTGTGCAGTTTTCATGTCTTTAAAATACTCATGCTCGATAACTTCTCTCAAACCACTGCAAACTAATGCAGTGTTTGCTGTTCCAGAGTCCTAGCCATCTCCTTACAGAGGCGCCAGTATGATTTCTGCCTCCAAAAATCATCAAGGTTACTTCCACAACGGTTTTGCAGCGTGGGGTTCTCCTATTTTTGATTTATAGATGATTGAAGTGCAGAATATCGTGTGACCTTCACGTATCAAACAACTTCTGCCAGAGTAAAGAATTGACCTTAAATCACCTGCATTAGAACAACGAAAAAGAAAAAAAAAAAGTTTTTTTTCTATTTTATTTCTTAACATGTCTCAAAAAAGAAGCAGGGAGGTGTTCCAGGGGTGGGTTCCTCTGGCCTAAGGCCCAAAATGGTGCGTTAGGTGTGATGTTCATGACCTGGGATTTTCCCACTAGCAAGGCACTGACACAGGTGGAAAATTACCACCATACTTTTCCTTGGCACAAGGTGACACAGGGACAGCCTGTCACCATGGTGCCCATTGGCTCTTCGGAGGATACCTCCCCATGGGACTGACTGGGGCGGGGGGGGGAATGGTGCTGACTGGAGATCTACTGATCCCATGCCCCTTGTGTTGAGGGCAGAGCAATGCCACGTGTGCAGCCAGGGGTCACTAGATGTGGGTGGTGACAGGGTGGGGTGGCCTCGCTCACCAGCGACAGAGGCTGGAGCTGCTGCCACATTGCAAGGAGGACCCCAAAGAACAGTGGTGGTGAACCCCAGGAGAATGTGGTAGGACTCCAGACAGAGGGTGAGCCTGGAGCAACCTGCAGGTTTTGGGTGGTTTTTTTTTTTGTTTTTTTTTTTTTGGAGTTGATGCTTTCCTGATGGCTGAATTATATGACTGCCATCCCTTTTCAATACTGTGAGCCGAGCATCTCCAAAATGTGAGTGTGCAGTCAATTATCTGCTTGCAGAGTCAAGGTGTCTGGGCCTACTCACAACAGGTATTTTGCATATTTTGCAGTTAATGAAGTTTACTTTAGTGTTAGACATACAGTGTTTGAAGTATTTTAGTCCTTTGTAATTCGCATCCAGTGATTCAAGGATAGAAGCTGTCTTTGGTGATGTTGTCATGTAATTACGTAGGTGTTCATCTCACCGTACCTAAATTTATGGTCTGGAATAGCCTTAAGATGGATGGCAATTTATACTTTTTTCCCCTGCAAGAAGTTGACTTTTGTAACGGGTTACCCTTTTTATGCCTTTTTGAGTTTTCTGTGTAGTTCTGTGATTCCCTGCAATAGCTTTTAATAGGAAAGGTTTGACATTTTCCTGCATCCAAGTAGTTCTCGAATGTCTTGTAAAACTCTGGCTGCACACAAATTGGTGCGCAGAGGATCCTTTAGATGTTTTAATGTTAGATAGCTTTCTCAGGAAAAAAATGGGAGAAGGAGTTTGATTTCTCCTGTGGCTTTACCAACCTAGCTGAGAGTGGAGTTTGCTATGAGCAGCCAAATCACAAAACCTCTGTTTAGGCAAAGCTTTTCCTCACGTGTACATCAAGATTCTTTTAAATGCATAAAATCTTCTCTGTGTGATGAAATCTTCTTTGCATAGACTTCTCTAGTGGATGTTTTGTTCCATTTGTCAGCAGCTACGTTTTTGTAAATGAAATTGTATCCTAAAGTCTAAAGGTTTTATCTGCAGGCGCTAAGGGATAACAGATCCTGTCAGCCGCTGCATTTTCTGTGGCACCTCTCCAGCAGCCATCTGTTACCTTTTGGCTTCTGCGTGATTTATACATCAGAATCTCCCCCCCCACTAAAAAAAAAGAAAAAAAAAAAACCAAAAAAAAAACCAAAAAAAAAAAACCAAAACAAAAACCAACCAAACAAACAAAAGCCACCACACCACCCAAACAACAACAGAGAAGTGCTTCAGAAAAGCTTAATTCTGATGTATGTACGATTATATACACTATTTGAGTAAAAACAGGGGTCCGGTTCTTGGGTCTGATAAGAGCAGAGACTTCAGAGCAGTTTGGCTATGCTGTATAGGAAGGAGGAGGCTTCCTTTTCACAGGGGGAACTTCCTAAATGAAGTTTCCTCATTGACAAATGCACACATTTGGCTTTCACAGAGGAAGTCGAGAGCTGATGTCTCGAAATGCGCACTGAACGCCTCTCCACCTTTTCCTTTCCAATTACGGGTTCTCGCTGATTCAGTTTTCAAGTCAGCTAGATGGAAATAACTTTCATCGAGGAGCCTATTTATCACCCCCTATATGCCTGTAATCATATCGGTTGCACACACGGGTACAGTGAAACTGAACCTAATAGTTCCTAATCCCCAGACCGTTTATTACTAGGCCAGATTTGCCTCATAATAATAAAGCGAACAGCTTCTCAGAAATGTGAATGCAGAAGCCTTACTCTTGTTCTCCTACATATTCATTGGCATAAAGCTGTCTGGTACTGAACTTACATCTTCTTTCCTTTTGTTATTTTATTTTAAAATCATAATTTGGCTTAGATTTTGCTTTTTAGTAGCATTAAACATGACTTAGTTTCACTCAGTTTTAGTGAAGTGTTTCTGTTGTGCTTTTGGGGTGGGTTTTTTTACTGTTTTTTTTTTGGTTTTGTTTTTTTTTTAGTTAGCAATAAGAATGGGATAGGAGTCATCAGCTTCTCAACTGTTTTTCAAGAATCCGCAATGAGGAAAAGCCTGCACTTCATGGCTAAAAGGAAAAAAAAGAGGGGGGGGCGGTTGGAAGGGAAAAAACTGATGGATCTGTTTTCCTTTAGGAGAGTGCTTATGGGGGAAAAAAAAAAATGAGGAAAACAATCTATGCATCAGTCTCTCTAAAATTTATTTCAGAGCATTATTTATGTTGCCTCTGTACAATTAAGAACAGAATGGATGGCGGAGGAATGATAGAGCTGGTAAGTGACAGCTGAAATGTGCAGAATAGTGAAGGTAGCCTGTCACGCTTGTGTTGACAATTTCAGTGTAGCCCGAAGGATAATGAAATGCACGAAATAGTTTTCAGAAACATTTTATAATAAACTATTTATGAGCTCACTTCTCTAACATTTTAAACTTCTTTGGAAGATGGAATTCTCTGCACATGGTATTGATTTAGTTCCTTGGTATCACAGGCTTCTTGGGAAAGCTAAGTTCCTGGTGCTCCCGGTTGTGCTGAATATAAGCAATATAAGCTAAATCTTGCAGTCTTTTCAAAGAGGAAATTCCGTTTACTTGGTAACATAACTTTGAAGGGAGTAAACGCAATAATACAAAGAGACTTCTAAAAGGAAATTTGACAGCGAGTCTTGATCAACAATGGTTAAGAGGCAAATTTTGATTTCATATTAGTTTCATATGAAAATTAAGAAGATAAAACTTCCATATGACACTTTATTAGATTAAGGTGAAAACTAGTGAATTGCAAACATTCAGTTGACAGTAGTTCGAGGTTCTGTGTTTGTTCTCAGTACAGGCAGAGACTGGGGTTTTACCAATATATTTTTCTCCACTTTGTGAAACTGCCTATATGTAGGGGGAAAAATGTTTAAAAGGCACCATTGTCAAGTTTACAAAATATGTGCAATGAGAAATAAAGAGAGAAAACTTTCTCAGCCTGTTTCCTCTAAAACGCTCCTGTAGTTTCCCTGTTAGTACCTTTGTTAAATGAAACGTCTGAGTCCCTCAGCCTGCTCACAGCGCCTAGGAGCAGTTCAGGGTGGGGTTTTTTTTCTGCTTTCAGACAGGTAAAATTGCTTGATTCGAACAAGAAAATAACATTTCTTGGATAATAACTGTCTGTTAAAATAACTATCACTCAAATGTTAAGATGTCAGTGTAACAAGAGAAGTATTTTCTACTGCCAGCATCAATGTAGAGTAAGGATTTCGTTTCAACCTGGATGTCGTGGATCCAGCTTTAGAATTTTAATTAAACCTATAGAGAAATATGTTTTACATTTTTCTAGTAAGACTAAAGCTTGAACTCATTTCTTAATGATAAAAAGGAAAAGCAAATAAACTTCTAGTAGAGCTAGTAGTAGTTTTCATATGCTGGCATTTGGTTTTGGTTAGTAACTGCAGAAAAATAATAATGATCTTTTGAAATAAAAGCCAGAAAAAAGAATGGAAACTAGAGTAAATGTAGCTTTTGAGTTTTCTGGGAATTCAAAGGCCTATTGAGTGCCTAGAAAGCTCAGAGGGAAGAGGGATGGCTGCTTTCAGCTGAGTCTTGTAGTATTATATAAAAAAGAAAAGATCTCTGACTGTTTCTTTTACCTCAGGGAAAGAACATTTTGGGAAAGAACATTTGCTTCCTTATTCTCCCCAAACCCATGTAAAATTTAGGCTTTGTAATACTGAATTCTCTTGGGATCCCATTGAAAAGGAGACTGGTGTGAAGATTTATGTATTTCTCTCAATATATGCATGTGATGGTGATAATGATGCAACTCCTGTGAGAAGATGCGACTTGGAATGGAGGTTATGAAAACCACTTGGTGAATTACCAGCGTGTGTTACTTGTTAATATGTAAAAAAAAAAGGTAAAAACATGGATTTGTGCTGCTATTTTTGCACATCTTGCTAGTATTTAAATGGTCCAGTGGTTTCCTTTTCCTGTACATGCATAAAATTGCTGTACATTACATTAAATTGCACATCCCTGTGCCAAAAAGCTCATGTTCAATTTGAAATGAAAGGCAGAAAGGTGGACTGATGAAGAACAAGAGAAAGTAGAAAGGAAGGCAGGGTTAAAAATAAAAGCAGTTAAATTGTTTAATTATGTCAATAGATTTACTTCTCTGAATCACTTAAAAGCTTTTATTCTTCACAACAAATAATTATTGGTATCCCCCGACTGTTTTTAGTGTAGTCACGTTTTACTGTTACTCTGTTAAGTGTGTCTTAGTAGAGAAAACCCAAGGATTAAGAAAGAGCGTAGTTTCTTTTTGGATAGGTCAGCTGTGGAAGGCTGTAGGAAGGATGCCGTGTGAAAAAATCTTCTTTGGAAGACGTGGACAAATATGTGTTCAAGGTTGGTGTTATAAAAGAATTTCAAAGGGCGCAGCAAAGGGTAGAACTCGGACATCTATGAAAACTATGTGGAAAATGTAGCCAACTATACTCAACAATCTCATGCTGTCATCTTGTAAAAATCAAAACTGCTGTGAAAGCTTGGTTGCTGGAATAACAAAAAGCCACGTCTTTCAAATAGGCTAACAATCTAAGTGCTGAAGTATTAAGTCTAGTCAACTAACTTGGAAACAAAAAATATCTGTTTTCTTCACCACTCCACACTTAGCACTTGCTAAGCTTAGCTTACTGTAGATACGTATATTTATATGTTTGTGTATATATGTATGTATATAGTATTAGGTAGGGCTTTTAGGCTGAGCACAGGTTGGCGTGGAATGTCTCAGAAAGCAGAAGCACAGAGCACAGGATTTCCCACAGTGACGGGACACTGGAACACCACCTGCCTCTGCCCAACCTACAACCTTTAGGCAGTTTGTAGGAACTTCAGTCTTTGTGTAAGTAGTATAAATATGAACTATAAATATACATATATATATGTGTGTATATAGTATGCATACAGAGATAGAATCCGTAATCCATGTATGCATGGCATGGAGCTGTATGTTGTCAGCGTGTGTGTTTAGGTGGGGGTATGGGGCACAGGAGCAGGGTCTGATTTTTTTTGATCAGAGGCATGCCAGATTACTTTGTTTTATAAAGAAACAGTAGGATAGGTACAGTGTGAGTGGAGTCTCCTTGCCAATACAGCTGTCTGCTGCTGAAATTCATTGCGTAGATGGTGATAAGCGCCTGGCCTGATGTAGAGCCCAGGTTCTCCAGCACTTCTCACGCAGAAGCCTCGTGTTTAAAAGGACATGGTCTTTCCAGTGTCATCTTCAGAAAGAATATAAGGTTGTTACTTGTGTTCTCTACTTCAGGTAGAGCCACTGCCCATATCCTTGTATGGTCTTTGTACTGGTCAGTCCAGAGTATCTTCTCTGTCTGCTTTGAAGTTATGAGCTTGGGAGCTGCAAGTTTTACATACCCAAATTCAGTTGCAACAGTTAGTTTTATTGATGCCATTGGGATTTGCTTGTTTATAAAGTGGAAACTGCAGTATTGTTTTAATTCAGTTGTATTTCTGATATCCTTTGCTGACCGATATCTCAATGAACGACATGTTCATTTTCAGTATTTTAGTAACAGGCAAGTTACGAAAAATTTCAGGGTTTTTCCGTGCTTTCAAATACAGAGAAAGTATGGATGCTTTGTTTAAAACAAATAAAAGTTATCCGAGTATTTAAAAAATAATGGTTTCATTGCCCTGGTACCACATCATTGGGTAGTTGTAGCTTAATACTCTACCTCGGGCACTGCATACACTAACACAAATCTAGTTCAGTGATCAACCAGACTGACACATGCTGCACCAAATTACTTCTGCAGGCATATTATATGGAGAACCAAAGTATGTGATAAGGAAGTGTAATTCTGAAGTGACAAGGACCGTTCTGACTTGGTTTATGTCAGCTGGTATGGCTAAGAAAGCCTAGCATCTTACTAGGGCTGTGATATTTGGAAGCTCTACCCCAGTAGAGCCAATGTGTAAGGTTAAGTTTCTTTGTTTCATGACTGAGTTTACGATAAAAAAGAAAGTAGCTTTCCAGTTCAAAAGAGGTAAAGGAGTAGGTTTTGGCTTAGTCGTAGCTAATTTGCTTGCCAGGAGATGTTGCTCTTCTTGGAAGACCTTTGAATGAGCCCTGAGCTTGCCTGAACTTTAAAGAGTATTAAAACTTTAAAGATGAATAACACTCTTTGTATTAAATGCATATATGTATTTATTACATATTTCACATATGTGTGACCGGATCCTTCTTTGTGAAAACAGTTTGCTGTCTAGGACAGCAAAGTTACTGTTTTTCAAATGAGATTTAATTGTTGGGTGATATGGTACTGTTTCATTTTGGCTTTGTCTTTACGTTTGAATTGAGCAGAGCTATTTCTTCTTAAGGACAATTATCCCTGATTAGGGTTTTAATTTTGCTTTGTAGAGTTAAAATCCCTTTTGCTGAGGAGTAGTGGAATAATTTAAAATGATTGCATGTTGCATCACATAAGAAGATGCTTCCTCCTTTTGGGTAGGATGCAGACTCCCAACATGCTTACTGGAGAATTATGTTTTATAGCCTGTTAGAGAAGACTTCTCTCTCCATAGATGCTCAAGAAACTGGGGGAAGTAATAAAACCCAGTTTTTACTGGGTAATGCTGGGGAATCCCAACAACCCTACAATAATACAAACCGAATAAGAGTCAAGTGATGAATCCCCCTCGTGTGTTACCCCACCTGCAAACCAAAGACTGTAGTCTCTGAAGTCCTTAGAATAGATATTTTCTTTCTCTCATGTTCACTTGTTTGACACTTTAACTAGACGTAGTTGGGTGATCTTTAGCGAGTAACTAAAAATATGTAGGAGAGTGACAGATATAAAACTAGTATGAATTAAAATGGTCATAAGATTGACATGGAAATGTTTCTTCTAAATTTGTCAAAGGGAAAGCAGAAAAAAATGCTTAAGACCTACAGTAAAGTAGACTTGCATGTGAACTCCAAGAGCAATATTCCTGGTTTAAATTTGCTTCCTGCTGTTTTCATCCCAAGAGGTACTTCTGGCTCCAGGGTCTCTGAACCCTTCAAATTTGAAGTATGACCTGCAGGACATGGAAGTTTCTATCTAACATTTGGGTGAACTGTAGCATGCATGTGTCCTGCCAAATAATGCTTCCTTGGAATGGCAGTTGGTTTCTGCCTTTATTTCCCCTTTCCTCCCATTTTTCGAGTCTCTAGTAATATGCTGCGTGCCAGGGTGCACAGCCAGCTCTTCAGCCATGGTTTTCGAGTCTAAAGCATTCTCTGCTTTGAGCGGAAATTCTGTCCCCTTGCTTCATGCACAAACCTTTTTTTTTCATTCCCTCACAAAGCAGGCTGCAAAATTATTTTTCTTGGGATAACCACGGACCTCTCTGATGAAAGAGGGGGGATTCAGAGCAGAATTTCATTATGGCTACGTAAAGTGCTGTGAGTAGCTAGGAGAGTGAAACTGAACTCTTACTTGCTTACGTGCAAGAGGCAGCGTGATGATACTTCGGCTGTGAAGTGTAAGGCTTAATGCCTCATCCTTCAGAACAACTCACAGGGAAAATTACAACTGAAATTTGGTAATGGAAGAGAGACACATACTCACTGAGGGGCATATTCTTTGCTATGCTGCACGCAGTATGACTGCTGTATCAGACTTTGGTCCCCGTCTGGTTTATTATTTGAATTTTCCTTACTGTCAGTTTTCTAGCTGGCAGAGCCTGAAGTTTTCAGGAGCAGGTCTAACAGGGACAACCGTGTTGGAGTTGGTAGAAGAAGCTGTGAGTGTTGACAGTAAGCTGCTGTTGAAAAATTATTTATAGATTAGTTAATGGTAGAAGCCCTTTGCACGTATCAGACTTCTGGGAAACAACACTGGAAATGATGTCTGGATTTCATTTATCAAAGTTACTGGATGTGTATTATATAATTGAAAAACTTATCCTCGCTTCACCTTAGAGTTTAGTAAGTCTAGGCATATTATATTGATGACTAAAAGGTGCGCAAAACCTCATTATAACGTGGTTGGTGTTTGTTTTATAGGTAGGAAATAATTTTTTTCGCATTGGGTTACTTGGGCTTTGAGCTAGCTGGGGGTGGTTAGAAGAGGATGCCTTTTTTTTGCCTCCCTCCCTCCCCCTGTCTACTCCACAAATTGTACTAAGACTGGAGCAGAATTGAAGAGACGTGCAATTTATGGTATGCCATATGGAATGCCATATGGAAAAAAAAAAAAAAGCAGGGATCAGGAATCTTCCGTCACGGGAAGATAATGAATATTTTCAGAATTAAGGCTGACCTGAAAGCAGTGGCTTGATGTTGCAGTTACTTGCTTTAGGTTACATCAAGCTGACCGTAACTTTGGAAGTCCTGCAGAAGAATTCTACATTTCAAAAAAACCCAAGAAGAAGGGATGAAGTCTGCCTTTCCCCATAGAAGGGCACTCGCCGAGGGGTCTGATGGTTCTCATTGCAACAAATTAGTAAAGTTGAAGATAATGCAAAACCATGAATTATTAAAATATGGCATTCCTGAATGGTTTAAACTTATTCTAATGTGTTCTGAGGTGAATTGTCTTTGCATGTTCATTCTGAATTTACAAAACAATTTAAATACTCTAAAATGATTTTTAAAAAAATTCAATTGTTCTATATTTTGTCTTTTTATTTTAATATAGTCAAAGAAGCGCTTAGATGCATTCAGTAAGGAATCTATTCTTCTACAGCTTTTTATGACTAAAGGAGGAGTTGTACAATTGCATTTCAGTCTTTAGTTTCTAAAATATTAAGCTGTGCTTTCAAATACATGAATAAAGTTTTGTTTAATAGAATTTGAGTGTAGAGAGTATCTGAGGAGTAGCTGAAGTATAAAATGTGGAGAGGAGGGGGCTTCTTAATGCTTTCACATAGAACAGCGTTCTTCTTCACAAGCCGATTTACTGTATATTTCAACTTTGCTGTTTGTTTTGATGACAGTTCACACTTTTCTGTGAAGAAGTAGCTGCTAACTTGATAAGAAATTTCATCCACTGACTGTTTGCCAAAGTTTTGTTTCCAGTGTAGTAAATAAAGCCTAATAGGCAAAATTGGGGAAAACCCCCAAATCCTTACAGTTTCTGTCAATCAGACGTTTGTTTCCATGGAATCTGGTTGGTGTGGGAGAGAAGAGTGATGCAGTAACAAACCACGTTTGAAGTGTCTTTGAAGGAAAAGTTAATCCCTGCTTGCAATGGCTTACACGAGTAATTCTTCTGATATCAAGTTGATCATACTGATGTAAAGGTTTTGAGAGTTTCATGAGTACTTGGGATAGCAGAGCTAAGAATAAGCTACAGAGTCAAAATCAGAATTTCTTTTTGGTTTACATATTGCAGAAGTGCAGAGACTTTTGCTAGTAATTCCCTATCAGAGCAACCTGTAGCAGTTGGAAACTAATGACTTTATGTGGTGTAATCATTTACTTATTTAAACTGGTTCATACCAATGTATTTAAGTGGTTTATTTACCCAGCTTTTTTAGAAGAGATCAGATTGTGTAAATGCCTGAGTATTTCACAGGTCTTGCAAGAAGAGATTTCCATTTTATTTACAAAATTTACATTTTATGTTTGAACACTTGGTCGTAGCTCATATGTAACAGAAGGTATAGTGTTTGATTCACAAGAAATGCTCTAAAACTTACTGGTCCACAGACATGAAACAGAATGGAAATTGTTTTCAACCCCTCTTTAAGTTCCTAGTGTTGAAGATGACGCCACGTTTCACTAAAGGTAAGCGTACAATACTGTTACTGTTGTGAGGCAGCATAAATAGTATAATATGAACCTGAGCCAGACAGCCTGAGTCTTGATAACAATGTGCAGAACCAAGATTGTTCTGCAAAGCGATCAGAAAAATGAGACTATCAGTTGCTGTCTCAGTGGGTAGATGAGGCAGCTATGGCTGAAAGCTAGTTTGAGTTGTGAGCATAAGCTCTAGCTTGTGCATACTCTGAAACTACTGAATTCTCCAATGAAAAATGTCATAGATTGTCAGGAAGATCTATTTTCTGTATGTGAAAGAGATACACCTGTCTCTGGGACTTCCAGAGGACAGTGTTTGAATGTGTGACTGCATTTACAGAGTATATTTTTTCTAATGTGGCTTGGTTCTGCTTCTGCAGATTTTATCAACCTTACTTTCCACTGTCATCTTCAGCAGAAGACTTACCGTACTAGAGGAAGTGATACATGTATGTGTGTGACTATGTGTGTGCAGCTGTGTGTATCACAGAAACAGGCTTAACCTAGAAGTCCGAGAAAAGATGTGATGGAAGGGAATTACAGAGAAGGAAAAGGGGTAATAGAAAAAGGCATGTGGCACGCCTCATCTGTCATTTATACTGTCTAGTACAGAGCTCAGCCTGTGTCATGTCACAGGATGGCCCTCATGATGCTGTGCAGCCCCAGCATGTATTGATACAGTTTGGCTTGTAAAAAAAATGGTCATGATTTAGTATGGAGTAGTTTTTGTATAGGTATTTTCCTGTTTCAACCTTACCCATGAAACAAAACGCTGCTTTCCTGATTGTTATAAACACCAATTTTTGATACAGATTGCAGTTTTATTTCCAGTACTTTGAGATAAGTCGTACTTTTTACATGATCCTTTTCATGTGTTCTTGCAAGCATGGTTATTCTACAGCCATGCTTGCAAAGTGTGATCTACGTTGTTTTTATTGTCACCAGTTGCTCAGGCCCAGTGATATTTACCTATTCTCCTTAAACCCCTTATCTGCTAATTGGAAAATTCCTCGGGAATTGCTTGAGGTAGTATTATCTTAACTCATTGTAACAGGTAGGAAGTCATATTACATCATACTTCTGGTTCATGTACAGAACATTACTAGAGAGGTGCCTCAGGATGAGGCCTCTAATTGTTGATAGTGTTTTGAGAAGTGGGTAAGGGGTTGACCAGTTTTTTTGTCTGGGATTTATTTTCATTGGTTTAAAGTGCTTTCTTTTTGCTTGTTTTTTTTTTTTTTTGTGTTTGTGTGTCTGTGTTTGGGGGTTTTTTATTATTTTTTTAGATTGCTTGACAGAGTTTGATTATAAGCTGTGTCTCCTTGGCTTTAAGGTGGTTGAATACCTGCTTTATGTCTCCACAGAAGTTTGGGAATAGAGATACTGTCTTTTGTACAAATGAGTTGTGAGTAGCCTTCCAAATTGTAGTTGCATTGTTCAGCCATGCATGTATATAAGATCATGTGGCGAAAACAGAACGGTACTGCGTATGAAATCTTGTTGCCCACCTTCCACAAAAAAACTATTGGGTTCGTTCTAGATACCTGTCCTTTTGGCCACAGGTTAAATCCAGACGTGCAGGTAGTCTATTGTTACTAAAAAAAAATTCTAAGGATGAAAAGGCTGAACACTGTGATTTTAATTTAAAAAAAAAAACAACCACCCAACCACGAAACCAGCGCTTTTAATTTTGTTCCTGTTACAAGTTCTGATGTTTAAGAAAATTTGCTATACAGAATGGGCATATTATCTCATTCGAAAAGTAGCTACCACGCCACTTACATGTTTGTCATATAGCACATTGAAATTTATCCATGAGAGTTTTAGTGTGATAATTTCTTCTCATACCCAGATCTCTCTCTCCGTACATTGAAAAAGATGAACTAGACTTGAGATCAAAAAAAGTGTTGGCTTACTTTTTCAAATTTATAATTGGCTTCATATTATTAAACTGAAAATCCTGTGGGATACTAGAGTTTATCCTGAACAACTGTTCCTTGGTGGCCATCTGGGCTTTTAGATGATAAAACAATGTACTCATTTTTTCTAACACTGTGATATTCTGGAGTACAGTGCAAGATCTGTATTAAAATCAGCTTCCCTAGGGGGCTTCCCCATCATCTGTCTCTCTTACACCCTCCCACCACAGTATTTTTTGTGCCCTGCTTACAGACTTTGCTTATATAAAATCCAAAAGGGAAAACGGCTTGTGTCGATTTTGAGCGTTTCTTACCTTACATAGGTTAAAGTAGTTCATAAGCTTCACAAATGTTAATTATTTTTGTTATGCTATACAACATGGAGAGAAATAAATCTTCAAGGTTTTTAGACTGATAATGCTTAGGAAGCTTCTTGGCTTCCTAAGTGGCCTTCTGCCTATTTATTATAAGGTGTTACTAGGGAATGTTTTTTAAGATTACTTCAGTTTTTCTGAATATATTATTCTTCACAAAGCGTTATGGCTAGATTGTTAAGTGATGCAATCAAGACAGGCAATGTCACTAATCTAAAAGATCCTGGCCACAGAAACGGTGTGGTGTACGGTGAAGAAATAGGTGCAGCGCTACGGACTGAAGCAGAAAAGCTTTGCTACGATCACTCCTCGGCTTGTGTACCCTCGTTCTGCTCAGGGGAGCTGATGTTGAGGGTTGATCATTACCTGACTGCTGTATAAATCTCCCGAGGTAGCTGCTGGAGAGTGAGTCAGTGTCTTTCAGCTTGGAGCTTAGTGAAGCAGAGTCATCACTGACCAGACATTTTCTCAGGCCAGAGTCAAAATGTCTTTTTCAAGTACATCACACTTTTCGGGGCGGGGCGGGGGGGAGGAGTGACGCCTAGCCAAAATTCATATTTAGGCAGTGATAGAGTGGCAAAGAATATGACATCTTCCTAGAAAAGTCTTTCTCTGAAGGACCTTCGGTATGGAATATTACTCTCTTTATTCTCTGATTCTCTATCAGATGATGAAAAGCAGTCAATCTGAGGATGCTGACAAACCTGTAGAAAATATGATGGATTATTAAAAAAAGAGTCTGAGTTTTCTGAGATCTGTAATGTTTGGAAGAGGGAGGAGGCATGAAAAGTGTGCTAAAGCATCTACCCTAAAATATCCCTTCCTTTTGCAAATACATATCTTGTTTTCCTTGGTGGAAGTGACTACTTACATTTTAAAACATAATTCCTTATGACGAACATTCTAGGGATGTTTTTATTTCTAAAATTGCAACTGTTCTAAAGATATTCACAAGAGTTAGCCAGATAGAAGAAGAGTAGAATAATGGCATAATAAGATCTTTTGTTCAAAGTCCAAACCAGTCCTTGTCCCTGGGAGTCCACCTGCTGTCAGAAATACCGCTGTCATTAAAGGGAAAAGCCTAGTTATGAAATGCTGGACGGTGCAACTTGCTGAAGCCTGGGCTTTTTAAAGACTGTTAAGAATGAAGAAAAATGAAAGAAATGAGTGCTTCAAAGCTAGTGCATTTTCTTCAAGTCTGTTTTTCCAGAGCCGGAGTATCTGTTGTTTATTTCAGTTCAGGGGAACAGCGATAGTTGAACTATACATAAGATTTTTATACAAAGGCAGATGCTTCTGTGCTTTTAAAGCTTTGTGAAGAAAGGATATTGCTAAAGGGAAAATTATTTAGCAATGAGTAAGAGATGAGCCTGTCCTTGCTAATAGTCTGTCTGAAACAAGGGCACGTCATGAGCTACCTTAAGTGGCTAAATGTCCAACTTCTGAACTTAAGGGGCAACTGCTCTGCAAAGGAGGCATCTCAGCCTGTTTTCTGCACTGAAGTTGCCATACTTTTTTCTCATTCAGCTCTAGAGATGTGACAAGAAATACTGATTTACCTTTATGGAGATCTCTCCTTAGCTGATAGAAATGTTACAGATCAGCAACTAGGAAAATGTTCAGGGCTCTAGTTCTTACACATACATAAGAAAAAGGTGAGGCACGCAGAGCTTGCTTAAGAGTTTGATCCAGCTCATGAAGAAGCTTTAGCATCTCTTGCTGGCACGTTCTCCTAAAAAGGTCAGCTGATGCCAGGGGCCTGATAGAATATTATTTGCATATTCACATCAGACCACACCATTAGAAATTTCTTTGCTTTTCCTGTAAAGGTTGTTGTTGATACTGAATATCAATATGCATAAGCTGGAGCTTTGTTTGCAGTCAGGTACAGTTTAAGGATTCGTAATTTCCTAAAGCAACACACGCAGTAGTCTTGCAAGAAATTATTTTAAATCTTTTTTACATATTGATGCTTATAGTAAATGGAAATGAAGCTTCTGTTGTGTCCTGTTGTGAGAAAGTGACAGAGATGTAGACTCTTTCCAAGAAAGTTCTTGACCGTACAACAGCCTTTAAAGATTGGAGACAGATAGCTGTACACTACTGTTATCTACACAGCTAGATCCAAAAGCAGCATTTGCAGCTTATTTACACTTACAGGCAGGACGCCATTCCTGTAAAGATAAATAAGGAAGAAGCAATCCTGAAAGCATGATAAGCTTGTATGGAGGGGGCTATTCTTGAGGTATTTAGCTTGGTTCTCTTCAGAAGGATTTGTTGATGTGCATCACCATACTCGATGTGCGTATGCTGGGTCTGGTTGTGAAGTTTGCTTGGGGTACCTGCACTGTAGACCATCCCTCAGTGAAAGGAGAAGAACAGAAACTAGTTTAGGACTTCTTTCCTCTTGGAGAAGATAAAGAGGGTGTGAGACAGCTGTGTGGTCCTACAAATAAGAGTGAATTGCCTGAGATGTTTGCAAGGACTGTGGAGGTGGACTGAAAGTGAGAATCTTGGACAATTACTGTGATCAGTGTTCAGAGTGGATGTAATCAGGTACCATGGATACTTCTAAAAAATGGCATTTGGTTTGATGCAGGCCGTTTCTTTTGAATAATAATTTTTAAATTGCATAAATATTTGCATTAATAACTTGTGCTTTAAAAAATGGTGCATGTTACTTTGTGATTCTTTCTTCACCTTTCACTTGGAGTGTCTTCCTACAGGCATTTGTTTTGACGGGCAAAAGTTATAACTATAACCAAGGAAGAGCATCAGCATGCACTCCGAGGCTTTGAATTTACTGATGCTGATGTTAAAATTAGTTGCCACTTAAGAGCTGAGAGAGAAGCTGACTTAGAGACCCTTTTTAAGATAAGATACTGCTAATGAAACTACGTCTAAAGAGTGCACAGTTAAATATTGTGCTAACTTCCCTAATTGTTTTCTATTGTAGATCTTTTATGCATCCTTTTTTATTTAATAAACATTGTCTTCATTAGGTTTCAAATGTGCGTATACTGCATGATTTGGCTTTATCATAGGTGCAAGGGCAGCTGAGATTATAAGAAGAACTGGTGTAAAATAGTACCCAAAGCAGTACAATTAATGTGGATATATGTCCATCTGTTACTCGGGGGCTGCTTACATTATGCTTTTTATACCACTGTTAAACATGCAAGAGAGATTTTTTTTTTTTCCCTTCCTCTCAAATTGCTGTTGGCTTCTATCTGAGATTTTAAAGGGGGTCTGTACGCTTGTGGCGTTCTGAAAGAGAAAGCAATGTAACATCAGAATTAGTTAGATCAAAGATTGATTGAGCCCCACATCTCCTCTGGCAGAGGCCAACACCAAGATGCCTGGGCAAGAGGGCAGAGCAAGCCCGGTGTTGTTATGCAGAATGCCTCTCCAGTCCCCACCAAGTATCATAAGCCAGGAACCTGGCAGCTTTACGCTTAGTGCTCCTTTATGGACTTGTCATTCCTGAATGTGCCTATTCTCTCTTTTGAACACGTGAGCTTTAGTATCCATCCTGTGGGAAGGAGTTTTTCGGCTTATATGGACCTTTTGTGAAGACTTCTTTGGAAACTTCCACTTGATGGTTTCATTTGATGTCCCTTAGTTCTTGTACCAAACACAGCTATAAAAAACCCCTAGAGTAGATCCCCTACTCTGCTTTTCCATGTTGCTCATAGTTGTGTAGATCTCTACCACACATCCTGTAAGTCATTGCTTTTCCAGGTTGAGGCATTCCACACGTATTTAGTAGCACATACCATGGAAGCTGTTCCTTAACTTCTAGTGCTTCCTGCTAGCCTCCTCTATTTTTATTAAGGTTTACTGCATTATTTTTGTGAAAGAGAGATTAGAACTATTCACAGTATTCAAGATAAAGGTGTACCATAGATATGTATGTTCAGTTAATAATGATGACTCCTTTGTCATTGTTTTCCTAATAATTCACATTCATATTGATTTCACATGTTTCAGAGTATTGAGCTGATACTTTCTTAGAACTCTGTTATAATCTAAGATTTTTGCTTTTTTGAAGAAATAATGCACCCCTTAGCTTCTCCACAAGATTCCAGTGGCTTGTGTGATTGCTTGTGCTCATTAATTCAATTTTTTAGAATAGTTTCTAAAAATTTGGATAGGGTTCTACAGGCCTGTGGGTCCCCACATAACTCCTGTAACATTGTTCATTTTTAATTACCTTGACTTTATCTGCCTCCCAGTTACTTAATGCACGTATGTTTTTATGCAGGAGGTTGCACGCTCCAGCTAGCGGTTCTCTTATTTCATTCTTGTATTCTTTCACTGTTGGGGCATATGCCATCTTAGAACAGTTTGAGTTGGAAGGGACTTCCGAAGATCATCTAGTCCAACCCCCCTGCAATGAGCAGGGACATCTTCAACTAGATCAGGTTGCTCAGAGCCCCATCCAACATGAGCTTGAATGTTTCCAGGGATGAGGCATCTACCACCTAT
The DNA here is from genome assembly GCF_964199755.1 of Larus michahellis. Lineage (NCBI taxonomy): Eukaryota > Metazoa > Chordata > Aves > Charadriiformes > Laridae > Larus > Larus michahellis. The sequence goes on from NC_133897.1 coordinate 90,882,794, forward strand.
CTGGACAACCTGTTCCAGTGTTTCACCACCCTCGTTGTAAAAAATGTCTTCCTTCTATCTAATCTGAATTCTCCTACAGTATTCTTTTATCCATTTTAGGACACTGTGGTCTAGATGGGACAAGATGTCAATGCGTAGAAAGCTGGTTTTACTATCAGGCTCAGAGACTTTCGGTATTCCCTATTTATATCCATTGGTTTTCTAATTAGCTGTGGCTTAAACCACTTTAATTTTCAGGTGACTTTGTGTTCACCGTGCTACAATCTGAACCCAACCCATTATTGTTTCTTATTGTCCTTGGACAGGAAGGCTGGTGTGGGCAGACAAATAGTCCCTGAAGTAGACACAAAACTGATACTTTTCTATGCTTCCTATGGAAGAAAAATGTTTCCCTCAGTTACTAAGGCTTTGATGGAATTTGAGAAGATTTACTAGGTTTTAAACTCAATTCAGGTATATAGAATTCCTAATTATACCTGTTAAGAAAAGAAGTAAGCTTAACGTAAGTGCTGGTGTATATGAACAGCATTTTTTTGTTCTCCTTGCTTAAAGGTTGTTGAGCACTTTTTCCCTAATATGTCTGTTTTATTTCGGCTGGATTTCCTTTTTTTTCGTGTGGCCAGCAAGTAATCATTGTTGAATACTTTCATCAGTGTAACGTCTCAGTTTAAAAATATTGCTACAACACAACACTGAAAATGAAATTAAAGGTATTACAATATTAACTTGGACTTAATGCAGACAAACTCTTACTTTGTGAAACGTTCAGAATGGAAAGTATGATTTAAATTACGTACACTTTCACAATGACAGATAAAAGAAAAACTTCCATTGTTAAGCAAGACTAAAGACTAGTAAGTAAAGTTAGCTGCAGGTAGGTTTGCACCAGGTATGACAGTGGCTGGGTTCGGCATGATCTTGTTTCAGGACAGCATTTGGATCTAAGGTGTATGCGCTCTTTCTCCTTTTGCCCGTAACTGATGCTTTGTGCCACGGCGCAAGGAAGAGGTGTACGTAGTTGCTCGCTTTGTGAACAGGAAGGAGTGTGTTTCCAACCTGGGTCCATGTATGTGGTTCCTGTTAACATACATGTTCCTTTTATCTGGGGGAAAAAGAGCATAAAACCCCCAATTACAATAATGATATATGATGTAGTTTGTAGACATTCGGTTTTCTGAAAGCTAAGAAAAGAGTCAAGCTCTTAAGTTAGGATGGTGCTCTTCAGCAGTTTACTTATGGTCCTAGAAATGTCCCTTGTAGGTTAACAAAAGATCCATTTTTTCCTCTACAAGATAATAATTAGCTTTAGATTTTCTTCTTTAAAGAGAAACAATGAAAATAATAAGAGCTTAAATAGTTTATCATAGCTGCCCGCTAATTGTCCATGATATCCAAATGAGGAGACAGGGAGGCAGCAGCACTCAGGTGCTCTCCTGCCACCTTTACCCGTGGCAGGAGACTTGAGTCAGTGACCTTCTGAGGCCCCGCTTACTTGGCTCTTTGAGAAGCTAGTCAAGACTTAATCAGGTACTATTGTGCAAGGAGGCAGTATTAAGGCACAGAGAAACATTACAACTATAGCGAATTTTACTTGAGATACTGTTTTGATTGGTCGTTTCCTAATTTGTGCAGTAACTAAGGGAAGCCCTTTCCCATACCTTCTGGAAAAATAGATGGAGCAAGGAAAAAGCTCCAGTTGATAGAGAAGTTGTTGGACTTGAAGCAAAAGAGTCTATAGATATTTTTATAGGGTGGTTAAGGGGGGTACATACTACAAATTGTGAAGGTGTGACAGGAGATCTCAAAATTGATATAATTAGGAGCAGTTAAGCTATCTGTAAAATTTGTTTACAGTTGCCATCCTAACCATCTGTTCTCTTTCCTTCTGTTGTAGTCAGTTGGGGTAGATGATATTCTGTAATAGGTGAAAGGTTTTTTAAAGTATGGTTTATGTCTCTGGATATACATTTATAGAGTACATCTTATAACAAGGCCTAGATCCCATCGGTGCTATTTGGAGGTGCTGTTGTACTAACAGTGATGTATTACATGCTGCTAATGTTGTGTTTGCAAAGCATTTCCAGTTAAAGTCATTATGCAAATGGATGCTGCCTCCTTGCCCCATCTGCTTGTTTGCACACAGGCTATGGCACACTTTTCAGTGAAATTATTTTTGGTATTATCTTTTTTGAAAGGCTTATCTTTATTGTTGGCACAGGGGGAGGGGAGAACTTCAGTCGTAGGGAGTCATAATGTCCCTTGACAGGAATTGCCACCAGCGTGTGGACTTCCTGGATATACAACTCTGTGCTCTAGAACTTGAGCTGATGGGTAATTCACAGGAGCAGTGTCATAGTCTGCGCCCACTTGCTGGTTCGGATATGGAGACTGCTGTTTAATGTCCAGAATCACAGCTGCTTTCTGGGTGGTCAGGTGGTATTAGGAGGCCAGAATAGGTGTTTAGTTCCAGACACAATATTGCAGTGTGCTTCAGGGTGACGGACAGGAAAGTGTGCAAGATTCGACTGGGTCTGGATTGTGAGTTGCCCTCTGATCAATAGACTTGGTTCCTCCAGATCATGTATGGGAAACCAGAGACAACTTTTTTTCCCTGTATCTTAGAGAGCACTTCACTGTGCAGGGCCACCACTCTTAACACCTGTCACAGGGACCACGGGATGACCAAAAAGGGTGGAGAATCAGCAGTCAGTTTTGAAAATGAAAGATAAATTCCGTTCTGTCCAGGTATTTACATCAGTTGAAAAGGCAAAATCTTCATTCAGACCGACAGAATTAAGGTTATCTGAGATTTAATGCACTGTTATGGAAGGCTTTATTTCATTGCAGTTTTTATCAGGAATTGTCAGTCTCTCGTGTACCCATGACCAAGCTATTTGAGGCCCATTCTGAGCGTGTACCTAATATTTTGTGATAGTTACTTCATAACATAGTATTCATTTAAGAGTAATTGCATCTTCTAATTTCATTTTTACAAAGTATTAGGAGTTTAAGTTAACATCTATGAAAGAATATGTTCAATATGGATATGTTTTCCTTGAATATGAGGAACATGACTATGGAACAAATAATGTTGAATCTGAGGCTATATGGTCCTCTCTGAACAAAACAACAAGCAAAGCATTTCTGCCAACATTAATAACTACTTGCTGTAGTGTTTAATCTTGTAGAAGCTAACTTCTTGTTGTCCAACCTAAATGACTCTTGTGTGTTTGATGTAAGACAAGTCCCAGCAGTTGTGATCAGCACTTCAAAGAAAGATACAATAAACCTTTCTGCAGTTTCAGATAGAGGTGTATTACCTTCCTCTAGGATCACAGTATGTGGTTTTCCTTGGTAATGGGGTTTCTAATTATGTTTATAATTAATTGACTGTGATGGCAGCTTATTCTGATTGTGGGGCCAAATCATGGCAAGTTTCAAAAGCTGGTGTGTACTGTGGACTCAGTATCAAATTGCATTTCTCTCCTCATAGAGGGCTTGGGCTTTCCCACCGCTATTTGTGGATTTTGGTAGGTATTAATCACCTGTTAAACATCTTGTATTTATAAGAACTCCACAGAATGAATTTAGTGTGTGAATCCTAATGCCATGTTACAGTGCAGCACCCAGGATGCGTTTTCACATACTAGCAGAGTACACAGATGGAGAAATACCATACAGTTTGATGACTCTGCTCCCCTTAATACATAGTACTGCAGGAGGTTGTATATAGTTATGTGTCCGTATATACATATATATGTATAGTTGTATACATATCTTTTAATATACATACAGTATCTGTATTTCTATATGTATTATATCTATTACTATATCTGTATATTAGATATGTTTTTTCCCAGAGAGGCTGATGCTGTTATGTTAGTATTCGCACTTGGCAAGGAGCTCATGGTATTGCTATCCTTTCATTCACATTCTGCTTTCTCATTTCTTAGTTGCTGGTTCCAGAATACTAGTAGTATTAAGGGATTAAAAGAACGAAGACAGGCAAATTTTCTTTAAAGTAGACTTTTGGCAAATATATGTGCTGGACTGCAAATCCTCCATAACCTATTTCATTCTCTAAGGAGCAAACCAGGGAGCACATGTAAGGCAGATACTAAAAAGTACTTGTTATTGTAGGTAGCTGACAGCTCCAGACCTGTTTGTCAGGTAGCGTCATTCCATAATTCACACCTTATTCCACTACCGTGGTAGTTTATGGTGAAGTGGGTCACACAGTTCGACAGAAAAGTTTGTCCATGGTTTAGGAAATACATGTTGGATTCTTCCTTACTGGCACAACATGGACAGATGCTAGAGAGAAAAAAGGTCAAGATTAACTTAAAGTGCAGTATTGTAATATTTCAACATACTTTACATGTTCAAAGCACTTTGGTAACTTCCGCTAACGTGTAAGTGTATAATGTGTAAAGCATCTTAAAATTGTATAAGGCAATTAGTAGTTAATTGGTAAATGTGATTTAAAAAAAAAAAAGTGGTCTTCCATGTTAAAAGGCAATTTAAGGATGAACACCACTAAATATAAATTTTAAATTTGAATATTGGGTGTGTCTCTGTCCCTACAGCCCATGTTTTAGCCTCAGGGGCTGAAAACCTGTAGCTCTGTCATGTGGAACCTCTGAATAACATTCTGGTTACATTTAAAAAAATCCCAGAATGACAAATAATAAATTTACATAGTTTATTTGATTTAATATTTAATGTGCATTATGAGTTTTTGAAATCAACTACTGGCAGCAATTTGTTATGGAAAGATAATTGAGTTGATGTATAATTTTTTCTGTCCTGTACATTCCTCCTGATACTGGTCAAAGAAAAAAAGTTAATAGAAATTTTGTCATAATTAGGAATAAAATTTTCACTTTAGTATTTTTTCATATTTTTTTGGTAAACATCATAAACATGGGTTGTTTCATAAATACTTCAGGAGTTAAATATTCTTAATGAGAGACTGAAGCATCTTTTGTATCTTGTTTTCCTTCCTATTTATATGAGAATAGGCAAACATTAATCACTGCTGAAATTAATTTTTTTTTCAGTAGGCCAGAGAACCCTTAAGAGAGAAGTGCTTGTTATGACAAAAAGATGTTTTAAACTACTTCGTGTTTTCATTTGCCCCTCTAACCCCGTTAAGCGAGTCACCTCAGTGCTATGAGTGGTTGCAATTCCACAGAGCTTCCAAGTAGCTTTAGTGGTTGTGGAATGTAATTCGGTTGTTAAAAATTTTTTAGCAGGAAGAAACAGTTTGTACTGCTTTGCCCGTTGCTTAATTATAAAAAGAAATTCAAATTAAATCTGACTGTTCAGTCATCATCAGATGACACAATAAATGTATATCTTAAGGTGAAACATTTGAGGTGGAAAGTATTTGGTGTTCCTTTCTGAAGTGAATAGTCCTTTCTTACACAGCTAGTCATTATCAGTTCAGGAGATTTGCTTCTGCAGACACTTATTAATGTTAATGAGGATTTTGGAATTGGTGCATACATTTCTCTGAAATTAAAGGTAAATGAAACACATTTGATGAAGTTTATTTCTGTACCAGTGCTGACCAAGAAACTAGAAACATTTTTGTCCCTTCCAGCCCAAACTATTCTATGATTCCGTGTGATATGGTTAGATAGGCCATCTACATTAAGAAAATCTTTCCTTCTCTCTCTCTCTAAAAGGAAAAAAAAAAGGAAAAAATAATAAAATGTTAAGTCCTTTTTAATCTGTTGTGTTAAACATAAAAATGTCATTATTCCCACCATGTTTACCTCTGAAGGGTGAAGAGCTGAATTTGTTACTTGCATGTTGCTGCAGAAATTATGTGCCGTCATAGAAAGAAATCAATGTTTTATATCTGATAGAGTCAACATTATTAAATTCTTGATCATTAAAGTGGAAACAGCTTAGTACTGTTTTAATAAGTCTGCAGTATATGAGTGCTAAGACTGTTTGACAAAGCACTGTTAATTCTAACTAACTAGAAAAACTTTACATAGGCCAAATAGAAGATGGCTATCCCACTAGCACGGGGTTTTTTTGTTGTGTATTTTTGTTGTTGTTCTTTGATTTCAATTACCAGGTTAGTGCTTTCTTGAAAAGAGCTAGTTAGAATTGTAGAATTTTTCCACTTGGAAGGGACCTCAGGAGGTCCTAATCCACTTCTCAGTACAAAGTCAACACCATATTTAGACTGGGTTGCCTCAGGGCTTTGTCTAGGTGTGCCTTGGAAACCTCCAAGGACAGGTATTTTGCAGCCTCCCCTTGCAACCTCTTACAGTGCTTAATTCTCCTCATATTGAACATTTTTTTTCCTTATGTCAAGTCAGAGCCTCCCTCATTTTAATTTTTGAACACTCTTTCATCCTCCATGGACCTCAGTAAAGAGCCTAGGTCAACCTTCTGTATAACCTCCTCTTTGATAAAGGAAGGTTGCTGTTAGGTCCATTGCCCATCCTGAGCCATCTCTTCTTCAGGTTAAAGAAGCCCAGTTCCCTCAGCCTCGCCTCATGCACTGTGTCAGCTCTTTACCTTGTGGTGGTGGCCCTCTACTGCGCTCCTCCTGGTTTATCAACATCTTACATTGTTGTGGCCAAAAACTGGATGCAGCATTCCAAATGCAGTTTAATGAGTGTGATCCCTTCTCTTGTTGAGGTACTGTCTGCGCTCCTGTTATACAGCCCAGGATGTTAAGTTTAATTGCTGCCATGGCAATTGCTAAAGTCAAGGTGGATGATATTCATGGCTCTCTTCATCCACAGATCTAGTAATTTCGTTACAGAAGCAATGATGTTGTCAAACATGATTACCCTTGGCTCATTATTGCCAATAAACTACTCCTAATTCATGTGCCTAGAAGTGGCTTTCAAGACAACCTACTCCATGGTTTTTCCAGGTGCCAAAGAAAGCCAGTAAGCCAAAGAAAGGCTTACTAGCCTGTAGTACCCTGGTTTGTCATCTTGCCATTTTTTTAAATACCAGTGTAATATTTTATTTTCTTCAGTTATCAAGGCCCTCAGCCAATCTCCGTACCATGACGAAGAGCAGCTTTTCGGTGTCATCAGCAAGCTCTCTCAGCACCATCACATGCATTCTCTCTAGTTCCATGGGCTTGTATGGGTTTAAATTTGTCAAGTAGTCCCTGAATTGATTCTCCTCTGCTGCTGGTAGTTTCTCTCCTCCTTGAACCTTTGTCCCCGACATAGAACTTTGGGAGACCTTGTTGGTGAAGACTAAGACAAAGAAGGCATCAGGAACCTTGACCTTATCTGTGCTGGTAATTACTGATTTAGCAATGAGCTTGCATTTTCCTTATTCATCTCTTTACTGTTAACATAGCAATAGGAGCTGCTCTCATTGTCTTTGACGTTGCTTGTACCTCTCAGCTCAAGCTCATCTCTAGCTTTTCTAATGACACCCATGCATGTCCAGGCAGTATTTTTACATTCCTCCTTCTATAGCCTGTCCTCCTTCCACAGCCTGTCCTCACTTCCATCTCGTGTACCCATCCTTGTTACACTGGAGCTCAGCAATAAGTTCCTCAAGCTTTTTATTTAGTACGCTAACGTAAATAATCTCGGGTTTTGGTCTGTTCAGTATTAAAAGTTGAGGTTTGTTTCTGTTTGTTGCAACTGTTGTCCTGTGACAAAAGCTGAAGATAAAATGCCATCAATAAATCAGTTGATTAGCCTTCATTCTCCTTGTTTAAATTAGTTTTACAAGGAAATGAATATTATTAAGGACATTTGTCTGGAATTTTCTGAGGAGCTTGAACGAGGTTTCCAGTGATAACTGAATCTCATCGTGCTTTGTTTCTTTGTGTAAAATTCATGCCTGTACATTCATGTACTGAAAAATTGAAGACTCTTTCAATGTACTCTTCAAACCTGAGAAAAAAGAGAAAAATGCGGCCTGTCTGGAAGAAATTAGATAGAGGAGGTGTAGCTTTTGTGTGTCTGTGTAGCATTTGATGCTGTCTGTCATGAATTCACAGTAGCTGAAATAAAAACTTGGTCTCATAGAGCAAAAAAAAAATAAATCTGAAAACTGTTTAAAGAATAAAAGATAAGACAGCGATGTAGGGGTAGACAGCAAAGCATATGGTGCCAGGAGCTTGATGCTGGGAACAGTCCCACTCTCTGTCTTCATTATTAATCTGGAAAGAGTGCAAACATATGCTAACTTTAATTTTATGTTTTGTTTTGCATAGATGGAATCTTACAAATTGAAGAATCTTGTATTTACCAGTCAGGACAGAGGACAACACGATTAGGCACAATTATTTTTTTATGTTAAAAAAAAAAAGGCAAAATAGTATTAAACTTAGAAATTACAAACTAATGTAATTGGGAGAAATGAGGCAAATTTATTTATTTAAAGACAGAGACATTCATGTAGGAAGTAGTGGTACTAGAAGAGACCCTCGGGTTTCCTTCTCTGGGGCTGCAGGATGGGAGCGCAGAGAGTTGCGTTCCAGAGCCGTTGGCTGTTCATGGATGAGGGGAGAAGGAGCTGCCCTCTCCTGCAAAGACATGTCGCTTTATTGCAGAATGGGGGACACAGGTCAAATTGGGATTTAAGGAAGACTAGTAGACTCTGTGAGTAAATGTAGACTTTCTGCTGTTAGTGATTTGTAATTTTAGTAATCAATTCCTCTGCAATTAAACAAAACAAAGTTCAAGGGCTATGTTAAAACCTCTCAGGGAAAAAAGAAAACCAGAATTTGGCTTGTTCTGTCACTGCTGTAAGGATGTTCTGGAAGGTCAGGAGCACGGTTAAAGTATTCTGGGGCCTCAAGCAGAACAGAGGCTACAGGCAGCCATTGAATTTGGCCATTTTGCAATGTGAAAATGGCATCCGAACGTGTTTAAAAACGTTAATAGCAAAACAGAAAGATAAGTCACGCAGCAGTTCATGGGCACGTAGCTATCTAGCGATGTAATTGGAGTTGTTTTACAGCAGCTCAGAATGCCAGGTGTGCTTCTCGCAGTGATATTGTTACAGTACTTGCCTGCCAGCCCTGTGGTGAATGAGTCTGAGGGACAGGCAGAGACCAGAATTTCCCATATGTCTGCTGTCTGGGAAGTGCTGTGTTTCAGCAACAGGTATCTTTGTGCCTAATAATACGCCTTTCTTCCGTATTGCTTCCATTCTCTGCGGAATAGTAGTTTGGGTTTTATCTTTCCAAAAAATAAGCAAAAAGAAAAATAAATCAATAACCCAATAGAATAATTGCAGAGCTTAAACTATGTGATCTACTTTTCTCACCTGTGTTTTCATCTATTTCTTTTAAAACTTTTTCTTCAGTCAGTAGATATAAAAAATAGATAATAATTAGATAATGACCTCTCTGCTGCATTTGAGGTTATACTTGACATTTTTTCTTGATATTTGCTAGTTTATGCTGCTGGTTTTATTCCCTATAGCATCTTAAAATTTGGCTTATATCATACATATTGAACAAGCACTTCTTATCATTTAGCAACTGATCTTAGCTTAATATTTAATAAGTATGAATTCATTAAATGTTAAATTAATTATTAATAATAAATACAAATTCAGAAAATGAAGATGTAATGAGATTGGCTGATACGAAATCATTTTTCTATTTTAAATGAATTCTACAGGAAAGTTCAACAGCCGTTGCATGCTGTGTTCCTGTTACAATTTCTTCTGAAGATTTTTTTTTTTTAAATAGTCATTGCACAGTAAGATGGACAGCTTTTTACATAGCACATGTAGGATACCATTTCTATGATTTGTTTCCTATAGGGATTGCTGTAGAATAGTAGTCATGCACTTAAGAAATTATTTTAATTTGCAATGTATGAAACTACAGATTCAGGAGTGTGTATCTAGGAAAGCACGTTTGAATTACAGATTTAATAATAAATTTCTGATGTGATTTCATTTCTACTGTACATGACCTTTGTATTTCTTGAAATCATGTAGCTGCTGTTTGAGGAACTGTTGCTTGGCATCTTAAAACATCTTGCAGTGATTGTATCTAAGTGGGGGTAACACATGAACAAGATGAAAAATGTACTTAAAAAACACAGCGCTGTAGTAATTAAGTGAAAGAAATTGATCAGCTGGTATAACAATAGGCAAATAATTATTGAAAAGACTAGCTTCATGTGCATTTATTAACAAGGGTAATCCTCTTTATTTTAGAATATAATCCAGATAATCTTGGGATTTCCCTTAGTTGGTTTTACAGTGTTTGAGGTTAGCTTTAAAAAATGCCTTTTCTCCAGTCAGATTAAGTGACTTACCTGATATGTGCCAGTTTTCAGTTTCATATTTTGACTTTTTTTATAAGCTCAAAATGCAATGATTCCTCAAGCCAAAACTGCTCACTCACTATGAAAATGTTAAAAGTATCAGTAAGATTTTTGCCTTTTAGGATGAAAAAATCCCAGGCAGCCCAAAGAATACCAGGGACCCAGTGTTCCCTCTGGTATTGCTGTGGGTGAATTTTTGTATCTTGATATTTTCTGTGGAGTAACCAAGAGTCTCCTCTCCACATTTGCAGTGGTTGGACATCAGATCATACCAGCCTGATTCAACAGGAAAGAAAGAATGAGAGTTCAAGCAATGACCCAAGTTAGAATTGCTTCTCAGATTTCTACATGTTGTGATTTATTTGGGGTAAAAATAAAAATGTATTAACATACAATATATATAGGAAGTCTTGAAAATAGAGTAGAGCTTGGATTTAGTTGTTTACGTATGTGCAGTTTATTTCCACATACTTCCCTAAAGTGGGCTAAATACAGAAGATCAAGTGCAACCATATCAAACAGGTCAAAATCATTTAAATCAGAGAGGCTTATATACTTGAGAAATGTGTGCCAGCTCTGTACTGAAGGTTCCAAATATTATCCAAGTTTACTCAGCTGCAGTACATGAGATTGCATGTTTCAAGATGGCACTTAATCATCTTGATCTCATTTCTCTCACTCTGAATTGAGGTTGGTGAACATCGATAGAGTTCCATCAGTGCGGGAAATCCACAAAAACCGCTTAGCAATTTATCTGGCATTTCAACTGGTTGCCCCATTGTAATCATAAAACTTTAATGGCTTATTCAGTAATGAAGAGGATTTGGGGCCTTTTTTGAATACAAGGTATGGAAAGGGCCTTCAGCTGGGCTTAATGTATAATCTGAGTGTATTTTGGAAGCATACGTTTGAGTTTCACAAAATACATGGCTATGATTTAAAAAAAAAAAAAAAATAGTTACTAGAGGGTTGAAAAAGTAGCTAAAATACTGTGATTGTTAATAGTTGTCCATGATGGTGAGTGGACATTTATTTCAGCCTGCCTTTTTCTAAGTTATATTCACTGATTAATGTGTGCCAGTGATCTTATTTTACCACATGCAGTCACTAGTTAGAATAAGCTCGATTAAAGTTTTTAAGAAGTGTCTCAAGCTCTTATTTTAAATAGTTTCAGGTGGACTTAGATACTGATTTTTGTCCATGAGACTCTTGAGTAACAAGAGACGTTTTGACTGTTGGACTGTTTAGGGATCATGCAAGTCATACAAAATCTTGAAAGGGAAAGTCCCAAGAGGCTAAATTCCTTAGCTAGCTTATTACTTTAGAGTTTATTCCTGTTCTTTTCTTTTCTCCTATTTGTCCCTTTCCCCTTGTTTTTTTCGCAGCAGTACTTCTTTCTGAAGATTTCATAATCTTTAGCTTTTGTAAATCATTGTTGTAAGGCTACCAAGATGTTTAAGGGACTGCAACATCTCTCTTATGAAGAAAGGCTGAGGGATTCGGGTCGTTTTAGTCTAGAAAAAAGACGACTGAGGGGGGAATCTTATCAATGCTTATAAAAACTTAAAGGGTGGGTGTCAGGAGGATGGGGCCAGGCTCTTTTCAGTGCTGCCCAGCGACAGGACAAGAGGTAATGGGCGCAAACTTGAGCATAGGAAGTTCCACCTAAACATGAGGAGGAACGTCTTGACACTGAGGGTGGCAGAGCACTGGAACAGGCTGCCCAGAGAGGTGGTGGAGTCTCCAACTCTGGAGACATTCAAAACCCGCCTGGACGCGTTCCTGTCCAACCTGCTCTAGGTGACCCTGCTCTGGCAGGGGGGTTGGACTAGATGATCTCCAGAGGTCCCTTCCAGCCCTACCATTCTGTGTGATTCTGTGTTTGTAAAGATTAGACAATTGCCGCTTTGGTAGCGAATCAGCTAGTATTCATTAATCACTGTCTGGAGTTCGTTATTGTTCTCTGTGTATCTTTACACAACAAAGATTAGAAAATGGTGATTAGTTCAGCAAAAGCATTCTTAATATCACTCTCACTTTAACGTGGAGTATTGCTTTCTCCTTCTACCAGCTTGTCCTTCCATCTCTTCAGATTTTATCATTTTTGCAGGCGTGTGCCAGATGCATGTTCAGATACAGCCTTTCTAAGAATGGTGCTGGGAATGCTACAGGCGATGGTAGCTTTGCCTTTTGAGTCAGCTTCTGAGTCAGAGCCCAGGCTTTATTTGTTCCTTCCATGAGATTAGTAGCTAGCTCCAAAGTCTCTTCTAGTGTTACACTGAAATAACGATGTACTCTTTCTGAGCATTTGGAAACTGTGTTGGGTAACTTGTTGAGTCCGAGTTCAGATGTGACTTCATTCTTAAACCGTACCATTGAGTCACCATCCCTAGAGGTGTTTAAGAAACGTCTAGATGTGGGACTTCAGGGCGTGCTCTAGTGACAGAGATTGTAGGTTGTTTGATTGGACTCGATGATCTTAAGGGTCCTTGCCAACCATGAAGATTCTGTGATTTGATCCATCTCAGTAAATTGATGTTTATAAAGTATTTTCAGCTCTTGGAATGAACTGAGAAAAGCAGTTCATTCAACATTCAACAAAAATTCCTAAAGCTCTCCATTCGTAGATTCTTACTGACTTTGCACATTGCAAAACAGTCCGTCATCTCTATGCAAATGGTTCTTCCATTCCTGAGTCATCCATGGATGTGACGCAATGATGCCTTCCAAATTCCCCTTCACTACACCACACCTGGGACAGATTTTACTATTTTATCTGCCTGTAGGTAGAATCACATCATTTCACTATGCCTGTCTGGAGCTGATGATCTAAGCCCACTCTTGAATTCTCCTTCATTCTCCAACTTCACTAAATTGTGTGCTTTTTAGATGAACAGATTTCAAAGACCTCAGAAGCACTTCTTGAAAACTAATTTTTCTCATCTTTTTACCTCCTTTTTACCTTTCCTCAGGCTCCTTTTGGATAGGTGATTTGCACTGCTATCGTGCTTTCCTTATGGTGTCCTAAGGGAGCATTCATACTGTGTTAAGTATCTTAGCTACCCTTTTTATTATTTATTGTTCTTCTGTAGTTGCCTTCTCTGAAGTTAAGTGAGACTATGGAGGATATTCTGGCCTTCATTTTTTACACAGGGATGTTGAACCGAAGTACATGTTGGTTGGTTACGGATTGGGTCTTCAATTGCAAGAGTTCAGACAAGAGCTTGCATGCTATCAGAATCAACCATTGCACCTTTTGTTATGGACTCCTTAAGCAGGAATTTTGCTATGCCCTTATTTTCATTAATAGTAGAACACTCATCCTACAGCACGTGCTATTCTGCAGCCACCATCTTGTACCCTTCCTCACCTCAGCCCCCACTTATCAGTAAGAAGCTCACTCATGACCTTCTGGATTTGAAATGCTACCAGGTTGATTCCCTTAAGGTTCAAATGAGCTCCATCACTCCAGAACAGGCTTCTTCTTTCCAGCATCTGATGTCTCATACAGAGGAGTCTCCACTCCATAATGAATATGAATCCTCACTTTTTAGCCAAGCATCTTTGCATTTTTGTCTGTGTACAGTCCTGTGTGGTATACAAGTACATTATTACATGGAAGACCTTGTCTTCAGCTTCCCTTATAGGGTCCTAGATTTTCTCTCTAAAACCTTTCTTTTGCCTTTTCCCTGTGCTACCGGTACCCACAGAGAGCGGAAGTGCAGGCTTCTCAAATGCAGTGCTTCTTACTTGGTGATCCTTTGTGCCCTTCCTATAGCCTTTGCATGCAGCAATCAAGTGACTTCATGGTGCCATCTGGTCTTGCAAACTCACCTGACCCCTAGTTCCTCTGTGCCAGTCCCACTGTAACAACACACCTCTTCCCTTCACGATGGGGTCCCTAGTTCCAGAACAGAAGGGTGCATAGCCATCTTTGGATAGAAAAGCCTCAGCACTGTAGTCGTTTCCCCATCAGTGGTCTAATGCCATGCCGTCCTGCCACATGATATCATGGGTGTTAGTCTGGACTTAATCTTGTTTTATGATGTTCCTGAAAGTCTCCTCTTCCAGTCTGATCATGTTGTTTCTTAGAGGACTTGGTTTCTGTGTATGGAGACCACACTGTTACCAGTGTCTCTGAAAGTGCTACCCATGACCCATGGACTGTGTTTCTCTGAGTTCCTTCAGTCCAGCCTCCTAAAAAAGCTCCCAAAGACACTGTCCGCATCATGGTGCATCCAGGCTGCTTTCCTAGCTTTCCTAGGGGGCAGGTGTTTGTACATGAGATGTGCAATAGACACCTTCTTGCAGGAGCTCTACCTTTATTTTTCTATCTGGATGTGTAACAGTGGTTCTTTAAGATAGTGTCTGTATCACAGTGATTCACCTGACTGGCAAATTTCCAGATGTTGCCAAATTCCCCCTGGATCCAAACTTCCCATTTATCTTCTCAGCTCACTTCCATTTATGTTTCCAACAGCTCTGCTCACTCCATGCTAGGACTTGCCTCGATCCAGCAGGGGCTTCTTGCTCTGCTTCTAGTTTTGGATTTTCAGCTGCATCTTCCTTCCCTCCCTCCTTCCTGCCACCCCCAGGGCTTTCCTGAGTGAGTTTCTGTGCTTGATCTTGCTCACAAAATTCAGAGATAAGACAATTTTTGTTGATGCAAGAGGACAAAAGAAAAACGTGTAAATATTTTATGTTGCACAAAGTAATATATTCACTTAATGTATTTTAAATTACCGGCAAAAAAACATAGGTTCTGTTTTTTGAAAATAGGAATAGCATTAAACAATATGCCGTGGTCAGAACAGAATTTCTGGCAGTTTTGATTTCAGTTTAAAGAAGCAATTTACTGGGGGGAATTGTATTCTTGCCTTTAAGCGTCAATTATAAAATACACAAAATACAAAAAACCCAAATAGATCACAACTTCCCTAGTCTTAATGAAATCAGACCAAAACCAGCTACAGCCTCTGATCAGGAATCAGTCACGCTTAAGGGAGAGTCAGGTCTCAACTTGAGGTTGCCTTGCTGCCCTTATCCATAAGATGCGTGTTGATCTACACTCACCCTGTTTTTGAGGGTATTCTCGGAGTTGGCAAGGCTTGGGTGGGTCCACCTTCTTTGGGGCATCTCCGAATTTACTCCCTAGGCATTTCCCATGCTATCCCCTGAACTCCAAGACCAGGATTCTTAAAGAAGTTGTTACCAAGAGCGCTGGGTTGCTGACTGGACCATCCCAACGTGAATCCATCCGGTATTAGTTCTTTGTGTGGTCAGTTTATTGCTCCCAGAAACCGTGCCCACGACCTCACTGGACTGAATAGCTTTAACCACTTAGGACCAGTGGAGCAAAAGTCCGTCATCCTCAACACAAAGTGCATGCGCACTATTACCCTCTTATACCAAGAAAGTCTCACTTTTAACTAAAGGCAGTTCTGTGGGTTAATTCTGCAATTGGCTTGAAGCATCCTAAGCTGTGAATAGCTATTATGTCCTTCAGGTATTTCACAGAAGCTCTTCCTGAGCTTTCACTGCCATGTTTTGCTTTCCGTTACTGTGGCTCCATATCTGTGTTTGGTTGCGGTATAATGGTACATTATTCTGTTTTCGTTTGCTCTGAATAGATGACTTGTGTTTTCAAAGATATTTTGTGTCAAAATGAGCTTTGCGTAAGGAAGGATATGTAGCTGCTGAACACTGAATGATTCAGCAGTGTTCCAAGAGAACAGACTTTGACATATAGACGTGTAAATGACATCGAGTTTTTCCAATATACAAGAGTTAAAACATTGATTCATTTACTTATTCGTATTTTATCTTGCTATATTTATTCATTTGTAGCCTGAATGTTTTCCTAAAGGACTGTTTCAGACTTTAATTATAAATTTCCAGCAATCATAAATCTTCTCTGACCATTGTTTCATTATGATTGTCTTGATGTTTGATTGTACTACAGAAAACTGAACACAGATCTATAATCTTGGTGTTTCTTAGCTTCTGAATCCTCTGTCTGGAAATTTTAATATTTTAGTAGTAAGTTGGGAGTTTTATATATTTATATGAAATCTGTTAGGATTTAGTTTTGCATTTCATACTGTGCCTCATGAAATGTGATTCAAATTAATTCACATATTTTCAGTTTGAGTGTTGTCATCTATTCCAAGAGCTTGTTGAAAGGCTTTAAATTAGGCATGATTGTTAAAGCTTGTGGTTTAGGTTGTGGAAAAATACTTTGTTTCAAAAGAATATCTATATCTCATCATTCTAAATGAGATGTCCTTATTAGCAAAATGGAAGAGGGAGTGAGGAAGCATCGCAACAATTATTGTTTGGAAGCCTTCCTTGCAGTACCTTGGGAGAAAGACAAGGCAGAGAGATATAAAAGAATTAGGAGAGTCAATAAGTAAAATACTCATATTTACATAGGAATTGATAAAAAAAAAAATGTGAAGGAGTAATGATGCAGAGTCATGTTGGGTGGCAGATCACATATTTTAGAGGAACGGTATTTGAGCTACAGTAGTTTGTAAGACTTTCCCTGTGGTCAAGTGCAAAAAAAAATGTATTCCTTGAAAGCTAAACAGGATAACGTACAAGAAAATATTCTTCAGAATTAGTCAGAAGATGGACAGGCAGCCTCTATGCATTAAATTTAACACAGGAAAGCAAAAGCCAATTAAAATTTTCTGTATGGATTGCTGTTTGCAAGAATTTTGCTATTCCTTTGGGTATCTAGAGTGTAATTATTTTCCAGTTCATCTGAGAAACATTTGCTGAAAGAATGTAAATAATTGTGTTTATCTAAATCAAATTTTTACTCTTCATTGAAGAAGCAAATTGCAAAATCTGAAAATAATGGAGAAGCAGATCACATAAACCTTTGTTGCTGTTGAAAAGAAGTTTATGAAGTTTCTCATTAAGTTAAAATAAATATTAAAATATGTAATTGTAATTACTTTTACAATTTGACTTCGCACCATCCAGTTTATGACTTTTTTTCAATGAAAAGACCAAAGCAGGAAAAACAAAGCCAAAGTTCAATGTATTAGAAGTGAGCTATTAGTGAACAGAGATGAGCAATACATTAGAAGGGAATTACATTCCAGAAGCGCCGCATGCTTGCACAGCTCAATACTGAGAGTGTAGCTCCTCTAAAAATCAGATACTTTTCTTCTCTCTCTTAATATATTGTTCCAGAAACTACCGTAATGTTTAGTCTTGTGCTTGTGTTCTTTTAGCTAGCTTTTTTTTCATCATGTTGTTAATCCAAATTATATCTGCTGTCAGGAAAGAATCTGCTTGTTATTGAGACAACAAGGTTTGCCAAGACTTATTTGCTGAACGTGATCTGCATCTGGCATAATTCCTTGAAGAGACAGAAGAACTTGGAATCCTGAGAATGCCTCAATCTTAATTACAAATTGTTTCCTCTCCCCTATAATATCTACAAATTATATGTGAAGAAGCACAAGATAGGACTAGTAAGAAATTCTGTCTCACAGAATTTAGAGTAAAAAATTTCTTCACTGTCCAACAATTAACCTTGAATTTTATTTCAAATTTTGCATTTAAAAATTTTGTGAACTTTGATTTTTGAGACGCCAAGTTACATTTGATCTTTTTTCCCTTGATATGCACCGAGCCATAAATGAAACCAGTGTTCTCAAATCTGGAAATCAGTTCCCTTAATCCCAGCCCATTGTCCATGATATGCACTGAGCCATAAAAGAAACCAGTGTTCTCAAATCTGTAAATCAATTCCCTTATCCCAGCCCGTCGTCCAGTGGATACGAAGTATTTCTCAAATTATCAATGAAATTCTAAACCAGAGATGGCTTCTCTGATTTTGATTTTTCTTAAAATATTTTCTACAACTAAGGATTAGACAATTTTTAGAAGTAGGAGGAATGTGAATGCAACATTTAAACATCATTAATCGCAAAATGAATCTGTCTAGTGAATAGATGTGAGACTGATTCATATGTCAAAGTGGTTTGTCATTTGTGAAGGAGATGAAACATAATAAGAAATGAGAATTTTTTATTTGTAAAATTTTAAAATTCATAATAAATGGATTTTTATGAAAGCTATCTTGAAATTCTGACATAGTAGCAAGTCCTAACCTTTACTAAAATACTTTATGTTTTTTAAGAACAAGCAGGTTTTAGGGATTGTCCACCATGTAATGTACTAAACCTGCAAGACTCAGTGACTCTAGTATGGGGTTGTACATGATATCATCCGTAACCCAGGATAAACATTTCCCAGCCTACCCATAGCATCCAACTTGATCTTTTGGTTTACTCTTTCTCTCGTGACAAAGAGCGAGAGGGAAATCTTGGTCTGAAAGGCTTCCAGGTTTCCCATTCTCTCATATGCTCGGATTTACAAAGAAACTTTCCAGGTTTCCTTTGCTGCTTAAGAGGTGATCTGCTTGTTTGGTAAAGTAGCTGTGCAAAACACTAAGGGCTGTAAGTGCAAGCTGTTGGCTTAATTGCTGCCTTAGCCCACACTGCCTCTGATCCGATTCCTCCCGTTCTTAACGGCATAAACGTATATGCCAGTTTTCAATCCATAGCCAGCTCTTTAATTTAGAAAATATCACTTCTGATCGGTTAAAATGATGCAAGTTTCTGAAGTCTGGCATCCTGAAATCGAGTCAGGCAAAGCTTAGAAATGGCAAGAGCTTACGCTTGCATAGGGTGGAGAAGAATGTAAGAAAACAGTTCAGTGAGAATGCCCTCTGTATAGGATTGCTCATGCAGGCTTTGCCAATAGTCAGTTCAACCTGTGATTCACAGTGTTTGTTACACTAGAAGAACATGTATTTCTTCCTGTATTTCCCTGCCAGCACATAAATTTCCATCAAAACATCTGAAGAGCAAGTGAAAAGTTTTCTCTTTCCCTCCTTCACCTTTTTGAGGGAGGGAGAAATGAGTTTATATAATCTATCTCAAAATGTGGTATCGGTGGGAAACTTGGGGAGCAAATACTGAATTAGCAATAAAAAATTGCCGGGACAAGACAATATTCATCCAAGAGTGAGTAGTAAGAGCACTCAGAAACAAAATAGCCAAACTGTAGGCTATAGCGTGATGATTTTTTTCCTCTTTTAGCCCCAAGAAGCTCTCCAATGCCTGTTTTCTCAGAGGACTTCAAAGTAGGTCTAAGCAGCTCAAATCTGTACCGCATTTGCATCAAACTAATAGAAACGTCAATGAAAAAAATCGTGATGCCACACCAAAACCAGATGAAATTCATTTTGGGTAAATATTAAATGATGTATGTGAAAAAAAATCCAGACTTCACATATACAGCAATGTGTTTTAAGCTGATATGAGGCAAGAACAAGGGTCATGTGGTGATAACAGGCTGTTCCATAAAAATGGCTGTTCGTTGATCAATAACGGCAATAAAAAGAAGGAGATGCTTGGAAGGAGGAGCTGAGATGAAGTGTTAGTGTGGTACAGGGTGACTTTTCCTACTCTGTAACATACAACTCAGCGTGGCATTTTTGGCAACTTTGGTTTAGTTTAGCAAGTTCCTTAGCATTCCAAACGGTAAGTCCTGAATTGCCTCCTGAATTCTCCAGTATCATCTCCTGCCTGTTGCAGGTCTGTTTCTCTTCATCAGACCTTCCACTGTCATGCTGCAAACTTACAAAAAATACACAGAGTTCTTCGTTATATTGAAATAACACAGACCTTCAGGTCCAAACTCTTGGTGACAACCATTTCATCACTCTGAACATAATGTAGGTTAATACTACCTATGTTATGTGAGTACTAGTAATGTTTACTCACTATTGTGAGTAAAAAAAGTAGTGAATTCATTTATATGTTTCATATTCTTTTTTAGATACAAAAGATAAAAAGTGCCATGTATCAGGAGAAGGAGAAAGTGCCTGTTCTGCTGCTGCTGTTTTTAAAACTATGGGCCTTAATTTGCGATACAGTAAAAGGTTTTAGTCCCTACACAAGACTTCACAAAGTCTTCTGAAAAATCTAATCCACCAGTAAGCCATATATTCTTACTAGAGAATCTTTCAGCTCATAAAGTTGTGCCATTTCTATTATATTACTGAGATTTACCACATCCTATCCTTTCTTCCGTCGAAGTGTTAGTCCTTCCATCTGTCTTCTGAGCTTTTGCTTTGTGAGTCCTAAATGATGTTAACAAGCGTGCCCCAAATAGCCTTTCAGATCACATCTATGGTTCTCCACAATCAGCTGCCGCTTTCCATACTGCCCTAACAGTGTCAGTCTAACGTATAAGGTTTGATTTATAAACAAGTAGAATGACCCAGCTACATGATCCACAGCAGTGTTCAACATTCTAAAATATAGGATAAGGTGGAAGATTTTAGAAAAAACACTATTGTTTAGGTAAAATACATGTTTGTATAATGAAACCACTACCAAAAAGAAGAAGGAAAAAAAAAAGAAGCCCTACTAGAAAATCTAAATACTCATTCATGCTGTTTGTGGTAGAGATAAATTTTAATGTCTTCACACTCCAGAGCAGCAAAAAAATCCATTAGCGCACAGATTCTCACAGTCATTGACTGTGTGGGAAGATACAGATGGGGTTTTTTTCTTCATTGCAACAATATCACTAACAGCAGGAGCCGAAACACACTATGTCATGTCAACCTGAAACAAATTAGGATTTAAGAATCTAATAAAGTTGGGATTGCTCAGTAGTGCAGTTTGCTAACAGAATGTCATTGCACACAAATGGCGTGTGCTCCGAGTCGGGTAGCTCTGGCAGTTAAAATGCACACGTTTCCCTGTTGAGCCAAAATGCTGCAGCTACCCCACTGCGGGTTTTAGTGTGATACGCTGATCCCAAATTTTCCTTGGCACTGGGTAGTGGAAGAGCTGTATGGCTGAACAACTGAACTGAACTTAAGTTCTATTAAGAAAAATACCTGGTAACCTGACAAAAACTTAAAAACTTCCTAAATCAATGATTACCATACTGTGATACGCAGAATTGCACAGATTCAAATAAAACAATATTGATGTAACCTGTGTTATACCTAATGAAAAGGTTTTTAAAAAAATCTTCCTAGTTTTTTTCTTAAGAACTAAGGTATTAATTGTCTCAATTTTGTGTATTATTTGTATTACAGTAAGAAAGAAACCAAAAATGTAAAGGGCGGACTTCTCATTTTATTACCAAGAAATGTAGATGTTTGCGATTTTGCTTCACATATAGCCAGGGCTAAGAAACATTTAAGATCTAAATAGCTCCCTATGCAAGTGTCTTAAATCTGATTAGAATTCATGCTCACAGCCACGTATGTAAAGTCTGAAGGAAAAATTTGGATATAGAGGTGTTGATGGCGTATACTGTCCCTCTTGGTTTTTTAGTGGAAAAAGAA
This sequence comes from Larus michahellis, assembly GCF_964199755.1. Classification (NCBI taxonomy): domain Eukaryota; kingdom Metazoa; phylum Chordata; class Aves; order Charadriiformes; family Laridae; genus Larus; species Larus michahellis. Next base: position 90,904,478 of record NC_133897.1, read on the forward strand.
AACTCATATAAGCATGTGCTGTATCAACGACAGACAGTTGACATAATACCAAACTCAGAATAGCCTCCAATTAATACTGCAAATGCAAAGCCAAGTTATCCTTCCAAAAATTGGCTGTCCTCAACTCAGTTGATTTGTGAAGCAGGACACAGCTCTCTTGTTCCCGAGCATCAACGGTGCGTGTTAAGAGTCCTTCGTACGGTGGCGGCTCCTCCGTGCAAGGGTAGTATCAATTTGACCTCCTTCCTGTGGCAAAGGTATTCTTTAAACTGCTGTGTTTAGAAGCGTAAAGATTGTGAAGTGTATTGGATGCTAGGTTTTCGTCCACTTCAGTCAACTCTGTTCTTGAATTAGCTTAAAAATATGAAAAGTATTTGAACATCAGTGTCATATATAAAGTAAATGTTTTTACAACTCTTTTTCCCATAAAATAGAAAGGTCTGTTAAATCTGTGCTATAAAAACTTGAGATCTTCAGGGTCTGGTTGATGGGTGCAGAAAGACATCTTTTGGTTTTGTTCTTTTGCTTAACCTCCAGTGTACAGGTTTGTGCTTTCTTAAAGCTAATTGATGGTAAAGCTGGTGCTGGTGATGCTGTATTTTTTTCGCCCTATTTTTGTACTTAACTAGACAGTTGGACCTCATTATCTTCTAGTATACTGATATTTCCACAAAATTTAGCACTATTAATTGTCAGTTTCAATGTGCGTGGAAAGATTTTAGGAAGAAAATAATCAAGTGTCTGTAACTTGCAAGGTTTTCTGTATCTGTACCTAAGATGGATCACTATTTGAAGGAGAAGAAAACTCATCTCTGCTACTTTCATGTCCTTTACTGAAATAAAAAAAAACAGCAGCAGAATTTCTATATGGAAAGGGAATATTTTGTTTAGAGACTAAAAGCTGGAGTAGAAGGTTATAGGGAAATGCTGAAATCCTAGTGATTAACTGCAGAAAACTTAATGCAGCACACATTTCCCAGGCTGACTGCACATTTCAGTGCTCCTTGGGGACATTTTATGGCACCACTTTCTTGTGTCTTACGAGCTGCTGGTACTGCCTTGGCATCCTCTGCCTGTATGGTGCAGGAAGCTCTCCCAGCACCGCAGTGTTCTGCAGATAATTGCTGCTTCTCTCACTGGATCTTACGGAGTTAACTCCCCACTCTGCATAAATGTATTGCGGTCTTTTCCATGTCCTTTCACCTACCAATGGTAGGACAGCATTTTTAGAGCAGATAGTTACATAGGGTTTTTTGTTTTCATTTGGGGAAGGGACAATAGCTGGGGTCTTTTTGTCTGCTCACCTCGTCTATGCCCACCTTTGAAATGGGCATTTGGGTATCAACAGATGCTTGAAGGCTGGCTTGCTCTGAATGTACCTTAAACCAAGTCCTTACAGAAAGCAAGTCATTATTTAATTTTTCTGTATCATCCTTCGACTAGTCCTTAGCTTCCAGCAGTGCCAAATGAATCTCACATCTCACAGAGAACCGTAAGGTTTTTTAAGCTGTGTCGCTCTTATTGTCACTCAGTTGGGTGCTGGGTGGTCTTACTTACTCACTTCTGCCCTTCCATCTGAGTTTCAGCAATAGCGAGCCTTAAAACGTCATTATGCAGTATGGTTCAAAACAGATCATATGAAAATATTCATAATAATTGCTTGGTACTCTGCCTCTTTTACAGCTCTAGGAAGTGTTTGAATTCTCATGGATATTTCGTTTCTGGGATTTCATTACAAACATTAAAAGCGCCTCAAGATTTTTACATGACTCTAGAAAACCTCTGAAGGTTTAAGAATAGAGGGAGAGATGTGACATTCTGCACCTTCGCTGTTATGTAGTGGTGGGTGCCATGCCTTTTTTTTTTTTCCTTTTTTTCTTTTTTTAGAGCAATTTCATTGCTCTTTAAAATTTCATGAGCTGTTACCTCTACAAAATGGGATTTGCTAGAACTGTTTTGATCGTTTCAGCAGCTACTTCAGTCGGTGCACCTCTAAGGGCTGGCCACCCTCATCCAGTCACAGTCTGGGTGGGCAGATGCAGGTTTCCTTCCAGAGGAACATTCAGCAGCTCAGGCAGGCTCCTGGCTGCCTTCTCCTCTCCTCTGGGGTTCACGTGGCAGGAGGTGGTCGCGGCGGGTAATTTATCTGAGTGCTGCCTCCTCCTGAGCTCAAAGAGGGCTTTGGCCTGTTCAGATTATGCTGAATCATCACAGTAAACTATGGTATAGTTCTTTGATTTAACACTTCGATGTGTTGGGAACTGCCTGTCAGTTGGTCCAGTCATACCTGGAGATCGCGGGCCACCCACCAAAGAAACAGGCAGTGGGTGTGTTTTAAATGTGCAGGGCTCATAACTTTACCTCACAGCCTGCCTTTTCAAGCAGTTTTTCCTCAAAACCCTTACTCTGAAATGTGTAGAAGGCAAGAAGAAGGTAGGCCTGCAGCATGTCAATAAGCTTTTAAATTTATGGAAGTGTTGTTTGGCTCATGAGTTTTACAATGAACCGAAGATAGTCTTGGAAAGATGTAGGAGAAGGCTTCGTGTGGTAATAAAGGCATTCTTGACAATTACTTATCAGAACTGTGAATAAAAGAAGACAAAAAATGGCTCGATTAGTTCAATTACCTATTTCCAGGTTTAGTGTTACCTCTTGATGGCTACCCCAGAGCACTTCTACCAAACTTGTGTCCTCTTTCCAGGATAAGTTAATTACTCATGAAATAGGCATTCAGTATATTTGATCTCCAACTCTCAAAAATCTTCTCCAGGATAAGGGAAAAGTACATATCGTGTTCCTTGTTCTCCTTCATTTATATTGTACTTTCCTCACGAAGCAGGCCCCTGAGAGTCTGATGCTGTGCCTTGTATGGTTGTAGGTACCATTTATGAAAAAAAGGACATTGGACAAAATGCAATGTCAAACTCTTAACACATAAATTGCAGTTAATAAAATACATGCAAATTCATTTCAATTTAAAAAGAAACTCTTTGATAACTTAATTTTGTTGTAACTTAGAATAGAGTAAAACATGCCATGTAAGTATGTGGCTTCAATATAAAAATGAAAACGTCTGAAAAGTAAATCTGGTCCTGAGTAATCACGTTGATAGCTAAAATTCTGACAGTTCAAAACGTTGTCCCTTTTTGACCCAGGAAGAAACCAGTGCCAAAGCTAGCAGCATTCTCCAGAAACGGTTATTGCGGGTAGTGAAGGTGTTTTTATGGAAGACGTTGGGAGTAGTATGTAGATGTTTACCAGTTGGTAAACTATTGAGACAGCTGAATAGGTAACCATAAAAGCTGATAGGTGTTGGGGGGTCTGGTGAGTGGTACCAGATAAACACTCAGTTATACTGTTTGCGCATCCCAGACCTGTCCAAGATTAGACATAAAATTGCTTTTGAGGGCATGTAAAGTAAAACTCAACTTTTTAGGCAGATGAGTCTTCTTTTTGACATCTCGGTATTGATGAGTCATTCCATTATCACATTAAAAACCAAGTGGAAGTCTAACTTGCTAAAACAGTCGTGAAACCTCCCCAAACTGTTCAGCTGTGAGAGGCATTCATATTGACAGCTTGGTAAGAGAACAGGTAAAATGCTGGCTTAAAGTGTCATTTTATTAAGTGCTGCCCTCAGTGTGTATTTGTGATGGACCATTCTTGCAGCTGCATACACTGGGGTTATTTTTAATAAATCGAGGAGTTCTTTCAAGCCTCTTTTTCTCCCCTTAAATATATATATTGTGTATATATTCTCCAGTCAGCGTCAGTTCTCAGTACTGGGATACGAGGAACCTATTCCAAGGAAATTCAGTTTTTAGGGCAAGAGGAAAACACCTGACAGTGTAAATGAAAAACAGAAGCTCTTTAGGCATGTGAAACAAATTGCCTTTTACTAAGCTTCTCTCATTTTCTTTTTGCACAGTGCTTGCTTAACAAATTGTAGTCAATAATCTGCCTCCTGATGGTTCTTTTTGTCGTAGATCTTTACCCTCTTTAAAACCATCCAAGTCTCGGTCACTACTCCCCACTTCTGTGGCAGCACTGGTAATAATATTTTGCCCTGGAGTTAGTGATTTTTACAGCAAGCTCTCAAAAATCTCTCGGAAGAGCCTTTCAGAAGGGCCTTTTTTATAGGTAGCAAAACAGATGTATAGAGAGATGAAATGACATGGAAAAGATAACAATACATTTATGCCTCCCATTTCCTTGTCTCTTGCTGTGCTTACTCTGCATGATCTCTGCCTGACCTACAGGTTTTTTTTCTTAGTTTAATTCATGGAGTTTGTGGCTGTGAGTATATTGCTTTGCTTTTATCTTATGTCTTCAGGCCATAACTCTTTATCTCCTGACTCAAAGCTGCAGGACTGGAGGCTGAAGCTGAATTTCTTTCTTCTCTTCTCAGTGCTCTGATGGTCTGGAAAGAAAAATTGGCAGAGCTAAATAGCTGTCAAGGAGAAAGAACAAGAGAAACATAGCAGACCAAGATTTTCAAAATTGGCTAGTAATTTTAGATGCACTAATTTTGGGTGCACAATTTGACAAAGGAGACTCATTTGCAGCCAGGCCTCTAGTTTGGCAGCCAAAATCATTAGCGTCTTTTGATAATCTCAGCAGCCGTAGTATTTTTTTAGATAACCTGATTTTAAACAGATAGCTAAGATGAAATTGTATTAGAAAAGATAATTAAAGTCTCTTGGAAATGATGACTAATTTTATTACTTGTGTATTCTGGTTTTAACTATAACAAGAAAAGTTAACCTTCTAGAAAAGGTTATTGCTTGGCTTCTGACAAGCTAGCTTTTAATTTCTGATGTGTTTAACAAAAGGCTCATCTGCTGTTGGCTTTGTGTTGCAAACCGATGAGACCTGCAAAGCTGTGGCCATAAGCAGACTTGTCTGGTGCTGGTCCAGAACAGGCAACACGATGCCTGTCCCGGGAGCATCCTCCTAAGCAGCCCTGGGCTGAAAGGCCAAGCAGGTTTTGCAGGTGCAGAACTAGTCGGCCGTGGCCTCGCTGCCTCTCTCCCCACTTCTGCCAAAGGAAGGCTCCCTCAAAATCAGGCTGCATCACTCCCCGGGGAAGGCAGAATGAGCAGCAGAGCACCTTCCCGGGGCTGCTTCTTCAGTTTTCCCCGTGTTTTTGAAACCTCTTGAACTGGCTGTGTTTATACAATAGTCTGTAGACAGTAGTTGATACATCATTTATATGTCTGAATAAAAATAAAAGTTATTTTCCAACCTCCTTTATGATGTATTTCCTTATCTTAAATTCTAATCAAGCAGTTTGCCTGATTGTACGTATTCCTAAGAAAGCAGTCAGTTGAAATAGGTATTGCCAATTTGTTTTTCTCCAAGAACTGATGTATTAGTTTGCGTTGCTCTGAATTTGTGTTGAATTTTTAAGACATCTCCTTACATGTTACATTTCAGCAGCAGGAGTCAGTGACTGATTAGTATGCAGAGATCGTTTTGGTCCTGGTCTTGCTTAATAGCACTAACCTCAAAATAAAAAGTTAATTAGAGCGAGTAAAGTTATTAAAAGTGCCTGTGTGGTTTAGAAGTTGAAGTCTACATTTTCAGGAGAGTCTTAGGCATTTTGGAAACCTGATTAAATGAAAATCCTTTATGAGGTTACACAAAAATAGGACTTTGGCTTTAAATCACCTTGGTGATTTTGAAAATCTTGCTCGGTGTCTTTCATCGTCTCACACAATAAATGGTAATCCTTCACAGGTGAAATTATCTGTATACCGTTCGTAACTATGGAAGAGTGCAAGGACATTGTCGCCAACAGCATATATTTAGTCAAAGTCCTTCACACAACCCAAGAGCACTTCAGATAGCAGTTAATTTTAAACTACCAGTATTTAGAAACAGTTAGGTGAAGGCACAAGCAAGTATTTTTTTCATTTTAGTTCTTCGCTGTCAGGAGAGGCTCGTGGCTGTTTGTGTGACAGTAGAGGTCACATTTCATAGAATCATAGAATGGTTCGGGTTAGAAGAGACCTTAAAAATCATCTAGTTCTAACCCCCCTGCCATGGGGGGTTTCGTAGCCCAGACCTATAAATCTGATAGACGCAGACACCCAATGCATTGTGGGCTTAGGCAAGAGAAGAATAAGCTGGGTCAGAGGGTTGCTGAGGGGAGGCAGAACCTCTCCTCCAAAACTCCTCCTTCACATCAAGCACAGCAGTACCCGGGTGCTGTTGTCCACATACCTCTCTATACATGTTGTCCACATTGGCCCTTAGAAAACTAGTTTGGTGTCGTCAGCCCAAGTGCCGGGGAATAAAGTGTCCATAAGGGGCCCAGTTGCTCCTAACTGGGATTCTCATTGCTGAATCCTCGCCAGCAAACCAAAGGCTAAACAAGCCTGGAGACCAATTGGTCTTTTCACCTGCAGTGACTCTGTTCAGTGGCAGTTGACTGGCTGCGCTTAAATTAGCGTAAGAGATGCAAGACCATATGCATTTTCCATTTGAAGGAAACTAATGCACCGAATGGGATAATGAGTAATCTGCTGGCTGCCCTTGGTGAGACACAGTGACGGGATGAAGGAGCTGCAAAGGACATGGGGCCGCTTCTAGTGAGGTGGCTGAGGGACATCTCAGGCCCTTTAAGTGTTTTCCTTATCTTCTCCAGTTCAGTAGGAGTAGTAGTTCAGATAGTATTGAATTCGTTTTCTGTTTTACCGTGTACTATCTTGATAATATAATAGGTGTTTAATGCAGCTCTGCCTGTCTCCCTTTTTATGCTTGTCTAGAATATCCTTGGTATTTAAGACCAAACCTTATGTCAGCTTCTTTATTAAAGAATGTGCTGCGGAAATTATGCTAATTAAGCTGGAGTGTAATTATGGGCTAGAAAGATTATTTCACAGTCAGAATTGAATTGTTGTAGATAAATGTGCATTAACTTAATAGTGTGCAGCTAATTAGTTTTGCTATTTACTCGTAGAAGTTAAAAAAAAAGAGATGCAATCCATTATACAAAAGCTTGAGAAACGAATATATTGCAAAGCCAATGGGAAGCGCACTCTGAATCTCTCTTTAATTATTGTTTTGCTGGAATTTTTCTCAGTTTTCCTATTCTGAAATGAGAATGGGCACAAGTATCTAATTACATACTTAACTTTATTTCTACTTAAAATATATATTGTGCAAGTAAAAGGTATGATTGCCAGTTTGACAGTTACGTATGTGTAATTCATACTAACGTGATTACAACATCATGTATTTCAGATCTCATTTTGTAGCAAATGAGGGTAGGGACTTTTATTTGCTGCGCATATCTAACTTTACTTTTCATGTTCATCAGCAAGCTGAAATTTGTGTTCCGTATGTTTTAAGGGAGAAAAGACCTAAGCGCTTAGACAATGGACGCATATACACTAAATAATGCTTACAACATCGCAGGTGCATAGTTGTGGTGAAGTACTGAAAACCAAAGAAAGTCGAGTTACTTTATTTTCCAAGTCCTATCTGGATCCCCGTCTGACACTGAGAGCCTTCAAGAGTTTGCCAACAGACACGTAATTTTGTGTGTTCCAAAAATACCCATGTTTGCTGTACTTCTCAGACATTCATGGGTGTGAAAAAAGGCTGGGAAACATTCTCCTGTAAATTAGTATCAGCTTCTGCAAAAATCTAATATAGCCATTTGATTTGTGCATGTAATTTCATTTATAGGAATTCTTTATAAGCCACCTGTGAGCATAATATTTCGTCCCTGGACTTTGGAGTGAAAGAGAGACTCCAGTATAAATTAAAGTAGTGGTTAAAAAGTGCAATGTCAAACTGAAGTGTGGTGTGCTCTGAACTGCATCTGTGATGTAGCCGACAGAGCTTGCGGTATGATCACCTTTCTTTATGCTCAAATGAAAAAAACATAGAAGAGGGAGATATTTTTATGAAACAGAGACAAAATCATTTCGAACAGTGGTTTTTCCACTAATAAATAAATAACTATAGATATAATATCCTCTGTTGCAGAAGTTCCACGGCTTTTCCACAGTGAGTTTTAATGAAACTGGATATCAGTTTCATTTTTATCAGGTAGTATCAAGAACACAAGCTCCTATGTGAATTCATATTTGCCATTAGAAGAAAACTTATGAACAGCAGGTATTGACACGGACAAAAAAACATCTCAGATTTTACCCAGTCCCAGCCTCCCCTTGTGCAAACAACACAGCTGAAAAAGCTGTGAATTCGATGTGTTTGAACTTGACTTTGAAATTTGCAGCAGCAATTTGAAATATGAATTTCAAAATCCTACAGATTTTGTCCTAAGGTGACCAAAAATGTGAAATTATGGAGGTGTAAGAAACTTGTTTATTCTGCTTGCAGACATCAGTGGCTATGAAAAAGGGAAAGGGAAAAAAAATCAAAAGTTTGCTTCTGTATTATGTGTGACAGGCGGTTGATTGCCAGCCTAGACAGAGGGCTCTTGTGCCTGTTCTGCCCAAGCATGCTCCTCTCTTCCGTAAAGCAGGCTATGCTCTCCAGCCTTCGTCCGAGGGTATCTCAGGGGAGGAGAGGGAAGGAAATAAATGGTTATCAGAATGGGTTTGGTGTCTGTGAATGAGGCCTGGTAGAGGTGACTGGGACCACCTGTCATTACAATTTTCGTCACTCCAGCAAGTGAACCCCCTGTTCATTTTCTGGGAGCGTTTTAGAGCAAAATTAATTTCTTAAGTCTAGTCAAAAGCTACTAGATCGAGATAGGGAACACATGCCACAGGACTTGCACATACTACAGAATCAATGTTTAAGTCTTTAACCACAGTTTGGACTACTTCGAATTTTGAACATATCAGAAATTATTTCGTAATCAACTCTGGTATCAGTTCCTCAGTTGCCTGTAACCACGATCTGAGCACAGGCGCTGAAGTCTGAGGCAATCTTTCATGTTAGAGCTACAGGTCGTAAATACTGGGTGTTTTTATAGCTAGAGTCAATGCTGTCAGCTGAACACATAGGGGACAGTTTCAAAGTCAGAGCGAGTGGCATTGGCCTTTTAGCTTAAATAAGAGAATGTAGGGGGGAAAAGGTTACCCAAAATCTGAAAAGGAATTAGCTCTGAGGTGAAAAAGGGAAAGGCTCAATTCACAGTCTGTACTTCTTGCAGTTGGCAGAATACATTGCAGCGTATCGCACACCAGCTAAATTCTTGAATCAGTGAAGGGAATGGGCACAGGGATTCAGTATATCAGGTGAAAAATCCCACCCAGAACGTGTTGCATGGAAGTAAGTACCATACAACTGAGAACTAAGTACCATACAACTAACTCATCCTTCTTCTGTAGGTAGCTTCCACAGGCAGAGGAAGGATTTTTGATAGGTTGGGGTACGTATTTTCCCTTAATATATTCTAGCTTCAAAGACCTCTTTAAGATATTGATTCTGATTTCTAAATGACAGATCCTTGGCAGTATTTCTCTCATTCGTTAATAAGGGCAATTGCCCTGAATCAATAGCGTGATTATTTTCTGCAGTGGATTTATTAGATATATACAGTGTTTCACAGTTCAGCTGGAAGCATTTCTGCAGAAGTGCTGTGCAGAACAGTCTGCAGCCTCATTCTTTTTGTAAAGGATAGAAAAGTCGTGTCCCAGTTGTAACCTGATGGGATGGCAACTAAGAGAGGAGCTAGTTTTTCCTGGTCAGAGGATGTTTTTCTGTGAGTTGCATTTTACTGAGGTAAACCTATCAAATATAAATACGAGATGTCTGTTTTATGTTTATTTAAAATCTACAGCCCTACTTCTGCCATAAACTCTGAGTATTGTCCATGTGTAATTTTTTTCTCTGATTTGGCTTCTGCATTATTTTTTTAGGTGAGACATGCTGTTCTTGGTCTGGTTTCGTTGGTGACAGCAGTTGAATTTCCCTGATGTTGTACGGGTAGTACTTTCTGTTAGTCTTATCTGTCCTTTGATGAGCTCGTCATCCTTCTGCTGGCTTTTGTGTTATTGTGGAGACTCTGGGTTATCCGAAGGCCCAAACAGAGAACAGAAATGTTACCATACGAGAGACTCAGTTAGAAACCATCCTTTCTCCTTTTACTCCTCCCTGCAAGTGCAGAAGTACAGCCTTGTTTCCTGATTTAATACTCAGAAAAGGAGGATACGTATTAGGTTTGTTGGTGTTTTGAATAGCAGAGGACATGATTGAAACATGATTTCTAACAAGAAACAGCAACAACAAAGCAACACCCCTTCTGAATGGATATGCGTGGACGAGTCTTTTTTTTTTTTTTTCATTTATAAACTAAAACTGTTGTTACAGTCAACAAAATCTGAGATTGATGAAAATTTCCCTACACGAGGCCATCTGTAGCTTGAGCAACGTATGCTGCAGCACACGTGCCGAATAGCGGGAGACTGGCGATCAGAAATGGCTTTGATGGCCCAGAAGGTCTCTCCTTGTGCTGCGCTCCCCTGAAGTACTGTCCAGATCCTCTGCGTTTTTAAAATCTTGAAAACCTTTTGCAGTCAGCTACCAGTGAATCAGTGTATTCGGTTCAGACCTGAAAACTAGGGCTGAGGATTTAATCATGGCTCTTCTAACTTTTGCCAATTTTTCTATTTTTCTGTGAGAGGGGCACGTAAGCGCTGCCTCTCTTTATCCATGCCTGACATGAAGATGATGATACCTATCTACTGCATTAGGAGAGTTACCTAGAATTTCTACCATGCTTTGAAGTAGATGAAAGGCATGTGGTGGGAAGTAGCAATAGTATTTGAGTGTCACTACTCATTACTGGTGGATATTTTTCCTTCCATCCAACACCTTTCCATTTGAGCAATTTTTAACAATTTGACTCTTTTGTTATTGATCCCATGAACTTTCTGTCTCCTGAGTGTCAAGTATATCTTGCATTGTTACATTGTTTTGGTGGTTGTACATTGAGATACATCAGGCTAGCATGCAGGAGACCAGTTTTCTCATGCGTAATGAAAACTGAAATAAAGGCAGCAAAGAAAAGCCATTAGTCTGTATTTCCCTTTGTCGAGAAGATCAAATTCAAGTGCATTTATAGAACTGTACAGATTGCAAGTTTAATGAACAGAATTAGTTCCTCTGCTTCTCTAAAAGATTGAATAGGAGTCTAGCTGTAGGAAATGAAAATGAGAACAGTCTGTTGTTTGATTTTACTTTGAAATTCAGTATTAGACGTTTATGTGGGTTTTTCTCTTGGCTTTCCAGACTTGGTGTTTGAGTGTTTCAGGGCAAATTCTGGGGCTTATCAACTCGTGCGATATTTGGCGTCACCTTTAAATTTTATTGTTTAATATTCATTATTTAAGTATCAAAAGATTGTCTACTTTGAAGAGTTTACTGTGCTCGGAAAGACAAGGAGTGCTGCAAAGTGTTAGATAGATAAGAACAATGCCTGGGCATGTATGCGTGGAGATAAGGTGAGAGCTGCTGCCATGAAGTGACAAAGTAAGCTAATAATGCACATCGCTAAGGAATTGAGATAGTACGAGATGTTTAGGAGTAATACTTACCAATACTTCAGATGGTCACCCTTTCCTTGCCCCCACCCCAGCTGTAAAAAGTGTTTCTGCTTGTGCTAGACTGTATGCACTGTTGGCATTTCCTGTTGTCTGCTCTTTCAGCACACAGAAAATACCCAGTTTCTGGTTGTAGTGCTCCCTCCTTTCCCATGGCAAGTTACCCAGATGGCCGTCTGCCCGTTATTTGCGGATAGGAGAGAAACATCCAGTTTTCTTGCTTTTTTTATTTCCCCCAAACCTGAAAAAGCTTGAGTTTCCATCATCCCTGCTTGGAGAAGAGTAGAAGCATCCTCTCACCCCCCTGCGACTGGGCAGATCTGCTGGGGCCAGAAGCTTGGTCAAGCAGAGAGCAACAGGGAGAGACAATCCATGTGTTGTCACATCAGTTATCATGAAACTCGTTGTACTTAATATCATGACATTAAAAGCTTAGACTGGAGAGAGGTGGAGTGCCTCATAGCCTTTTGGGAGGTCATGTGGTGGTGATTATTTCAAAAAATACTGTGGATGCTCTGAGACTTTCAGGGAGTGTTGAGTGTGCCAGCTTCCTCTCCTGCAGATGAGCGTGGTTTGAATTGTTAACATTGGTGCCATTAGGCTAATGCTAAATTGTTCCTGCTGCTTTTTTTGTTCTTTTTTTGTTTTGTTTTGTTTTGTTTTTTTTTTAAATATATGTAGCTGCAGTGATTAGATGTCTTAGTGTGTGTGGGGAAAGAAAATAAATATCTTCCTTTCTAAAGGGCTCTTTCCATTTCCCTAGGAAAATCAGTGTTTTGTGGAGTAACATTTATTCTTTGGAAAGCATACATTTCTTTGGAAGGCCAGGTAGGAGCAAGATCTCAAAAGCATTTTTCCCCTGTTGTTGAAATACAGAAAGGTTTAGGAGCCTATGAATGGGAACACTAGTTCTAGAAAAGGAGACGATTTTGATTTACAGGTCTCCAGAGACAGAGAATCTGTCAAACCTCGGAGAAGGGCATTAAAGTAAATAACTGTGTGTGACAAAGTAAGTCAACGACAGAGTCAAGGCTGGAATCCCTGAGGTCTCTCTACTGTTTTAATCTCCTGTCTACGTTTCCACCTTTCTGATCTATGAAGAAAGCATACCCACATCTGTAACAGCTATCCTGCTGCTGAGCAACATTTCACAATCTTCTGAAATCTTCCCTGTGAAGCGTGAACTCCTGCACACGGACAGAAGGAAGCACGAGCTGATCCCTCAGGGAAGGGTTAACTTGGCATATTTTCACAGCTGCAGTGTATTAAGCTGCTGTAAGACCCCTCTGTAGTAGGGGGTCAGAAAAATGTTATGCATTGCAGGGAGAAAGAAAAGAAATTAGGCAGCTTAAAGACATCTTGATAGCTTACCTAATTTGCCTCTTACTCGCCTTTGCAGAAGCAGTCCCTGTATATGCAAATGCCTGCAGAGGAAGAGATAAAACAAGATTTTCAAGACTATTTCAGCTTCCTCAAAAGACGAATGTCACTTTCTAACAAAAGAAAAAACCACAACCAAACAAAACACTAAACAAACCAAATGGTACAAATGGCAAAATTAAAGATATCCTAAAGCACTGAAGCCCCTAATTTTTCTCTGCTCCCAACCTCACTGTCTAGAGGAGAGATAACATTATAGCAGCTACAGCAGGGTATGGATACCTCAGGACACAGGCAACTTTTTTCTTAGAAGCTCCCTCACTGGGACTGTGGGAATTAGGTATTTATAGATCAGTACCAATAGTGTGAAAGATTATTTCATAAAGGTTCATGAATATATTTCAGTTAAAAAGACATTTGTAAATGTAATCAGGGTAACCTTGAGCAAATAATACCTATACCTCTGGATGTAATCATGCGGTACAGCAGTCAGTAAGCTGGAGCTGTAAATAGTACCATGTGGGCCAGTGTCATTAGGTAATCTTTCCTCAACTGTATCATAGAATCATCTTTAAAGTCTTTTCCTCTTAAGATGAAAAAGTTCAAGAAATCTACAGACACTTCAGCTCCAGACTATTTCTTTTACGTTGAAGTAGTTCTCATCTTGCCTCTTCACAAGCTCACTTCTTGCATTTTTCTTACTTTAAAATCTAAATCACAGGTAGTAATGTAAAAACAGAAAAGTGATGCCTTATTGGAGAACGTGTAAAGGATACAAAAGTGAACTGCAGGAGGGTATATTTTCCGTTGTACAAATCAGTTTTAGCCCTTTGCTGTATCGGAGAAGTGATTTTTTGAAGTGCTGGATTAGCCCTGAGACCTCAGGTTTACGGTTCTGTTTAAGACCTGGGACACACTGAGCATCTCCATCGCTGCTTGGCAGAGCTGGGCAGGAATCCTGTCCACCTGCCACAGCACACCCTCCCCTGCACCTCATTAGCAGACTCAAATACACTGTAAAAACCACAGTTGTGATGAATCTGTGTAAGCACTACTGCATGGTGGTTCCAGTTTAGGCCTCGTGGAAGCATAAACCAAGGAAAATGTCATAACCTAAGAGCAGCATCCAGGTTTTCATCAGGATTGCCAAATGTTTGTACAGCTGTTTTACATTCAGCTGTGCTAAATTTGAAATTTAGGGAAGATGTAAGCTACATGCTTCACTAAAAATACAGTATATATTGAAGTGCAGTCAAATGTTGTTGCCTGCTCATGTAATATACACTTAAATGTTTAAATGATTTGCCAGAATGCAAAGTGTTTCCTGTTTGCACCAGTGAAATTACTGATCCTGTAACGTGGGTCCAGATATGGCAGATAGTATCCTAACACTGCATATACTAACAGGTCTCAGTACACCTGGGTAAGTAATCTGGTGTGTCACTCCAATGAAAATCAGTAACTGTTGGGCCAGGCGTGTCTTTCTAACATTTGCCTGCTCAGGTGTTGACAAGCTCTGAAATCAACTTTTCCCATACTTCAGGTGTCATTAGACTCTGTAGTGAAAAGTTTCCTCCTCTTTCTGATTCCATTTGTACCATTCGTACAATTTTTTGCCTGCAAACCAAATTAACAGTTGTGCATGTATTTAAAAAAAAAAAATAAAAAATTAAGCAACCCAGCAATGAAGAGGTTATTGCGATCAGTTTTTCATGTTACAAAGCCATTTGGCAAGCACGCTGCTCTAACAGCAGCTCTTCAGAAAGTGTTAAGAACTCCATTAGAGGAAGAAGCAAATGGTGAAGATTTGTGAGATTCAAGAGTTGCAGGTTTGGCGAGATGGGTACATTTACTCTGATTGTGTGATACGGGATGCATTTGCATCAGTCATATGGAGAACCCCGCACAGGCTGTGGTTTTCAGGTTGGACTAAACAATAATGTAGATGGATTTCTTTATTTCATTAGAACTTACATTTTTATTCATAGAAGATACATATACAGTGCCTTTTCTCTGTCCTTACTTCTGGTGCTTCCACATTTAGCTTAAACTGTGTCAGATTATATTGTTCCTAACTTTTCCAGTAGACAGGGTTTGGTTTATCTTTCTTGAAAGGACAAAACAGAAGTACAGGGAGCTCTCTGCTGCTGAGGGTTCACTGCTGCCCTGAGGGGTTTGTATGAGGCCCAAACCTGTTGTAACTACATCTTGCGGATATGTGTTGCTTGTATCAGCGTGGGGCTGAAGATGAAGGTGATCTTGTTTGTGCTTGTACACTTTTTTGGCCAAGTTTGACTAGAGAAGACAATGTGGTGAAGGGTTTTGAGGGTTTTCCAAGGTGAGTGGAACAGAGGTTGACATCTCTGTATTTTATTTCCTAAAATTGTGTGCTAAAGGTACCTAACATTCTTACGTTTTGAAAGCAAATATAGTAGTTCTGCCTCCACTCGAACTGTGGCAGATCATTCAGACCAGGCTGACAATCTGCCTGTATGTACGTGCTCGCGTATGGTGAAGCACGTTTGAAAAAGGGAAAATACTTAAGGAAATGCTCAAATTTAACTCCCAATAAATTAAGTGTAACACGTATGTGTTCACTTTTGTTTGAGCAACTGTCATAGAATCACAGAAAGAAAATGAGGGAACGAGCTGGTAGATGGCTTCTTCCTCTTTATATCACAGTCCTTGTCCGTGGATTATGTTATGGTATTTTTGATTTTTTTTGACCAGCTTAACATCTTGTCTTTGCACTTTTTCAGTGTACTGAGATAAATTCCTTAGAGAGAGGTTTCCTGTAGTATTGGTATATTCCCTTCCAAATATTTTTAATAGGAGTAAATTTCTCCCTTTAAACATGGGAGGTAGTTCTTTCTTTGATCTTCTCTTGGCTCTTGATTAGTTCTGCTTGCATTTGATCCTGAGCTACATGTAGTTTGTTTTTTCCTAGTAATACCAGCAAACCGTTCTCACAGGTCTCCTTTCAGAAACGAGGCAAAAGAGATTCTCAGGCTTTATTTATTGAATTTTTGGGAGGAGGGGGGGAAAAGCAAACGGAAGGGTATATCTCAGTAGGCCTAAGTTCAGCAAAAATCTTGTAGACTGGCATTAGCAACGCCACAAGGTATATGAGTTAGAAATCTAGGGAAGATTATCCTTAACTCAGGTTGTATTGTCTTTGCCTTTGAGCACCACTTCATGTATGAAAACCTCTTTTTCACCAGTCTAAGACTGTCTCTCATACATGCATGCGTATTAAGGCAGGCAGGCACATACGGACCAATCTGGTTTAAACATACAGTTTTGTAATAAATATATCTAAAAACTGTGCATTGTCTTTCTTTGATAAATGCTTGGTGGTAGCTCAGTCTTTGTCAAGCATATGGTTCTTTATCGCAGGCGTCTTCACAGCACTGCCTTTGGGGAATGCTGCTGAGACGGGAATAGCTCTGGGTGTCGGTGCTTGCCTGTGCCAACTGCTTGATCAGATGTGATCTGCTTTAATAATGTAAACCAGATACAAGAACCCAAGCTCTCGTGAGATTCGCTGTGACCAATGGATGGAGAGTAGACAGAACCATCACACCTCCTTCTCCAATGCTGTGTAGAAGTGCGTGGTATCCTTAGTTACCAACTGGGGACCTATGCTTTTAAAAATTATTTCGGAGCCTTTTTAAAATGAGTGCAAATATAGTTGTAACAAGAATTTTGGGTTTGCTTTTCTGTGTCGCCAGCATTTGCAGTAGCTGAAAAAGAAAATTCTGGCATAATTCAGGCAAATATTCAGACGCAGTACAAGCTCTGTATTCAGCAGCACCTTTAAGTGCTCCCATATAGCCAGTGCACTCAGCTGTGCTACTAACAGTCTCTCTTGGGTCTGCATCTCCTTTATTTTTTGACATGGGTATGTGATATGATGGCAGGAGCAGGAGTTGGTTTTGATGCAATACTTGCTGTACTCAAGTCAGCCTGGATTTCTTGGTGCTGCTGCGTCTGCTGCTCAGTTTCAGAGCTGTTGTGTCTCATGTCCAGCTCCTTGTTGATTCTCTTCAGTTGTTCACAGATAAAATGTAGCCTATTGTGATAGTCTAGGCATACATATTGCCACCTTACATATGACTTGGTGTTCCCCTTTGGGTCTTCTTCCACCTCTGGAACAGTATCCTACTGTAATCCGTGGAACATCTGCCTTGGTCACTACTTCAAGCTAAAACCTTCTGCAGGATTTAAAATGAGATCAGTCCTACATTCACAGAGCACAGTTTCTATCAAAGAAAGAAGGTGGAACACCTTGACGTGCTTTGGTCGGTCTCCTCAGATGAGGACTCTTCCTAGAAGTAATGCGCTTTTACAACCTGCTGAAATATTTGGAGTGCACGGCAAATGCTGCTTTCCAGCCAAAGCCGTGGAGTTCTCGCACAGCTGTGATTCTCTTGTGGAAAAACCCACGCCAGCACCTGACCAGCTTGGTGTTGGTGTTCCAAGGGAAATGGAGGCAATAGCAGAAGATGCTGAATGTACAGCTGCTAGCTTACTCTTCATTTTTGGATCAACTACACAGATAGTGTTTGATGGCATTCTCAAAATTGCATGCCATGCATCTCCTCAGATTTACTCCAGCCTTCTGGCTTGTTTCACCATCTGTGTGGATCACCTCGCTCGGATTTTGTAAGCCTGTGTTAATAAAGGACACAGGCTTAGATAGATAGTGTCTGTTTAGGATACTCACTACAGTTTCAGATTTTGCTTAATTCTACTTTATAATTTTACTAGGGATTGGATCCTCGTGTGTTGCCAGTTTAACTAATTTCCATATGTCACAATATCAGATGTTTCACAGAAATTGAGGTAGATTTGATTTTTATTATCCTTCTCCCTTTCTTTAATCTGACCCTTATCTTTATCAAGTGCCGACTCTACTACTGGTTTTTGTTGGTAGGCAGTAAAAGATACTTTGCTATCTAATTTCAGTTACTTTTCCAAGGTGGAACCCAATTTATTCCAGCTCTTGACTTCTACAACATACCTTCCTTCCCTACTAGGTTTTTCTTTTACTTTTGGTTTGGCTCTCTATTTTAATATGCATTTTTTGTCATATAGGTGTGCTTGGAGCCGTGGCCTGAAGGTTCCCCCACATCTATGCAAAATGTTCCAGATAGTTTTGTACCCGTGTCTTCAAGGAATTCCAGTCCTCCTCCCTTCTCAAGACCTCTGTCAGTTGGCTTCATTAAATAGCCTTCCTAACTTTTCATAATTAAACCAAATAAAAAAATAAAAATCCATATTTAAATTTTTCAAGTAAATGTTAATAGAACTGCAAGTTTGCTGTCCTTAAAAACAAAATCCTCTCTTTCTCTAGCTCACTTTTTTCCACCTGTAAGAGACTTGTATAAAACAAACGAAAAATTTAAACCCCTGGAAACAAGTCCTTCTTGCCCTGGAGGCTGCTAAAATTATCACAATTATTCAAGCAGCCTTAACTGTTGACAGAAGTTTTTGTTTGTTTTATATAGCTACCGTATTTCATTTAGAAACTACTAAAAATATAATCATCTTGGAGACCATCTGCTCGAAATGACAGTGCATACTGGGGCTAAATTTTTAAACTTTTTTCCCAGCTTTGTTCATTATCTCTCCTAAGATTGGTTACATGACAAACTCAGTTTCCAGTGCTAAGGGTTTCTTTCCTGAATTAATTTTCTATTTGCGTCCAATATGCACACAAGCATTTCCAAGTATTCATACATCCCTTGTTTGCTAACTTTTCTTCTGGGAGATCAGAGGGGAAAAGTAGGCACGACCTCGTTTTCATATGTAAATACCATGTCGAGACTGCAGGTTCATCAGAACAATTAACTGTACCTTTGATGAAAGAAACTTTTCCTTTCTCCCCCTCATTGCCTCTTCTGGCCTGGATTTCAGGACAAGAGGAAGCAGAACCTGAGCTGGTTGTCAGGCTCCATGGTGTACTACTGTATGTAACGGGCTTTTTGGTTATTTTTTTCTGTTCAAGTAATACACATATTGTGAAGGAGGACGTTTTCTTTGGGAGAGAAGTATAGTTATTTGGTGTAAAACAAGTAATTTCAAATGTTCCCCCTTGTTGTCTTGTCATACAAGCCCTTTTCTTCTGGTATTTTGTATCCTCTCCAAATTACCAACACCTGCACTTGGCATCTAGGTTTGAAAATGAGAATAATTTAGAAGTGGAGCTGGAATAATTAATTTGTCCTCTCAGTAAGGCTGGTGGGTTGGTTTATTTATTTATTTATTTTATTTTTAATTTTAAAATATTTTGTGGAAGATGTCTCTGGCTGCCTGAGAGCCATGTATATAGGAGGCAGGTCTCATGTGCGTGAAGAACCTGTGAACATGTGTTAACATGGTTCACAGTAAGAAAGCAAGTACAAAAGGAAGCTAACACATCAAATAACTGTTTCTGTAACCTCTGCCAATTTATGATTTGTTTATGGGTTTGTACTGCCTGTTCTTAAACAGAAATAAGTGCTTAACCAAAGAGTCACTTCCCTTTCACCTGTTAACACAGTCATAGTAAGCTGGTATACACAGAAAATGCGGTGTTTGCCATCTTCCTCTGCTGAAATTTCTACCCTTCCCTGATACTTTTTACAACATTGTCTGACTTTTCCAAATATCAATTCGATGTTAAGATGTTTCTGAACATATGCAAAAGGTCTCTTGTAGAAGCTTCCCAACAGCCTCTGTCATCTCAAGATTCATTGGAATAGTCCATATGTGATTTATTATTTCGTCTTCATGGTTCCCTTGTATTAAACATTTAATGTGAAATTCAATTTTCATGAGTTAACATCTGTTTTGTCAGAAGATAAATAGCCAGTGAAATTCTGAGTGTGTTTTTTTACATCTCCCATTTATATTCTGAATCGTCATAAAGATGCAACTGTAATGACAGCTCTTAATCTGGCAAACATCCCGTATGAGAAGAGAACAGACAATACCTCTGTTCTGTAGTGCTAATTCATTATTATTGTAAAAAATGTCTTGTTTCAATGAAGTGTCTTGGAGAGCTGTTGTACTTAAAGTGCGATGCCTGGTTTTAGTTGAGACAGACTGCAGAGCTACTGTAAGCGTTATTCAAACGTGGGTGAATTTTCCCAGTGATATACATACACTTGGCCTCAGCGCAGCAGAATCCCCATAATTTGGGAAGGAATCTAACGATCAGGAATATTTTTTCAAATATTATAGCTGGACTCTGCAACAACTCTTGTGGGGTTTTTTGGCAGTGAATTCCCAGGTGATGGTGGTGACTGCTACAGAGAACATACGGCATTTTTCACAAGTCACCTCTTTCCCCTAATTTGCCTCTATTACTTCGTACACGTAGCATTAGATAGAAGATGGTGAAAATATTTTCATGGCACAAAAAATTATCTCTTAGGGAAAAGCCATGTGAGAATTAAGTACCTCCTGCAGAGTGGCTGTGTGCATGCCTGGCGCTTGGGACACAGAGTCCAAAGCCATTTTCATGAATGATTTTACCTTTAACCACAGAGGGGGAAAAATTTTTAGTTCAAGAAAAACTTTAGTTCAAAATTTTTAGTTTAAGTTCAGTTCTGGAAGCTGCAGAATACCTGCTGAGACAGAATACCTGCTGAGATTTGTTCAACACGCTTGGATTCAGTTGTTTCATTTGATGCTAATGGTGTTTCGTGCTTTGTTGGAGTAAAGAAAAGTGCAAAGACCTTTGTATTTGCCTAGCTGCTTTAGACTGAGTAGTATGAATGAAGATTTAAAAGAAATCTGACGTGTAAGCATTGTATAATTGTAAAATTACAGAGTCACAGAAGGGCCGAGGTTGGAAGGGACCTCTGGAGGTCGTCTGGTCCAAACCCCTGCTCAAGCAGTGCCAGAACTGTGTAATAATTTTACATTGAGTATGGACTGTATCTGGAAAAAATAAATGAAAAGACAATATAAGTCGTTGCTTTCTATATAAGATGGCAATTTATATCAGATAAAGATTGCAGTAAGTAAAAATGACTTTTTTCACAAACGAGTATTTCATAGCAAACCATTTGTGGTTCCGATTCTAGCCTCCATATTTTAATCTTAATTGATAAAGTATAATAGTATGGGCATGTCTCTTCTTTCTTTACTTATATTTATATTCCACATAATCATTTTCATATAGGAAACCTTAGCAGTTAGACACCTAATTCCATAAAGTTATTTAAGTTATTTACTCTAATTATACTTTATATGACCTTTTTTTTTTTTTGCAGAGAAGTACAGTTTAAAGTGAAAAATAGCTTCATATTTGATTTAATGTTTGCTTTGAAAATAATGGGAAAAAAATCAAGATTTTACTTGGAGACATCTTTCTTCTTTTTTGGCCCAACTGTTGCCACATTTATCCAATAATAGCACATTTTTTGATGAATCTTTCTTGTTTGTTTTTGCACAGAGAGTTCGGATGGCGAGATCCAGAGCTTCCAGAAGTTATACAGATGTTACAGCATCAATTTCCCTCAGTACAGTCCAATGCTGCAGCCTACTTACAACACCTCTGTTTCGGAGACAATAAAATAAAAGCAGAGGTAAGACTTATAAATCCTTTTTTCAACAGTGATGCTGTCTGGCATTTATCATAGCTAGTTATTTATATGTAATTTAAAAGGGTTACAAACAAAATTGTGTATGCGTCTGGACCCATTTTACTCAAGCTTTCACTTAAGTCATTTGTTACAATTAGAGAAAGGAAAAAGTACATAAAATATTTTTGTCACTCTTTTTTGGTCTGGTTTTGAATATTTTGATTGATCGTATACCATTTAGACAGTGTATGAGTAGTTGTTCAGTAAACAGCTAATGGTATAGTCTAGATCCCACTGAAGCATATGGGCATTTCCTTAGGACTTTCAAAAAGAGATGTTTAGGCACTAAATACAATTACAGAAAAATTCAGCAAAAGGATTCTGAATCAAAGCCTGCTTTAATGTGTAATTGCGTGAATGGAGTTTAATTTCACTGGGTTTGCAGCATGAACTGTGATCGTTGGTCTATGATCTTGGAATTCAGCGCAGATTGTATCTAAAATGTAATTCAAACAGCATTATAGACTTTGTTCTGTACCTGTAGCTGACGGGTACTTCTTGCTTGCTTGTTCCCTGTGGTTAATGGGACCGGCTCAGCTTTTGGCACAAGTTAAAACAGAAGGAAGGCAGCTCTGAGGGATCTGACAAACACACAGGAGTCAATTAAAATTGAATGAGTGAAGCTGTTACCAGCCCCAGCTGCCTCCCCTGGCCCTCCCAGAGATACTGCTGATCAGGGACATGTGGTGTGCACATAAATCTGTGCCTGTGCTGGCATCTTTTAGCCTGGCATGTAAAGGTAAACTGAGATCAGGATCTGCTATTGCTTATTTGTCAGAACCGTGCAGTGATGCTGGCTTGCTAGTGCTTCGTTATCCTCACCCTCAGCGCGTACCGCTCCCTGGCTCTCTCCGGCTATAGCGGCGTTCCCGTCTAGGCTTTTTCATGCTGAGGAAATTCCCGAGTGAGTAAATCTGTGGTTTGCTAGCACTGACAGAACCGCACTGGTTGCATACATCACCCCAAACATCTTAGAAATAATAATAAAAAAAATATTTACATGGATGTTAAAATGAAGAATGGTTGTGCGCTGGGAAAGCGAACTCCGTTCCAGGTATTGCTGAAAATTTTAACCGCATGGTCTCCCCATGCTCTCTTCTCATCCTTACTCACAAATTAGTTTTTCAGTAAAAGAATTGATTAATCTCTGAGAAAGGCAGTTAAATGATTAAGGCAATTTATTCATTGTACAATCTGTGCTTTCTCCTGCTAGCCATAGATTGAGAGCCCTTAGGTAGCTATCACATTTGATGGAAGAAGACGGTTTGATTTTCGTTGCTAACCATTTAGGGAAAAAGAAGACAGATTGTTGTTGATCTGACCCATCCCACTAGGACATCAGCTTTCATAAGCTTCAGGCTCATGAGCTGGAAGGGTGAAGGTAAGTATATAAAACAGTAGAGCAGCTCTCTGAGTTTCTCCTCTGAAAAAAGATAACGAATAAAATGAGCATTTCCCCCCTTCATTTGTTATTATTCAGGGCTTTGATATTTCCCTCACTCCATAATATGTAAACTGTCTTTGGAAACAAGCCAAAATACTTTTTTTTTAAACAAGTCCACCTGAGAATATGCTTTCAAGCTTCTGGTACTGTGGATTTTTCTAAGACGACAAGTAATGAGATGTGTTGTGTACTTTCCTAATGCTTTGTGAAGCTTTTGAGGCTAAAGCATCTAATGGTAGCAAACTATTTTATCTCTAGCTATTTATGTACCAACCTATAGTATGTAATGATTAAGTCCTGTTTTGCTTAGGCCATGATTCAGCAAAGCACCTAAACAGTTTCTGTGTTTGTTTTTTGGAATCAAGATCTACCCGAAGGGCTCAGTAGTGTGTTTAGGGTCTGCTTGAGTTCTCCACTGAATAAAAATTTCCTGAGGAACCTTTTATGTGAGAAGATATCCCAGATTTTTACTAAGCTTATGCCTGGCCAGAGGAACTTGAGTGGTGCTGTTAAACCGCCCTGGGACAACTCATGTGCTAACTCTTAAGGATGTGTCTGAATTATGAGATGAACTAATACCTAAATAATAGGAACTGATGTCAAAGTTCACTCTTCTGCAAAGTATTTGTGTTGCAGTTGTGTGTTGTGGCCCGTTCTCCTCTGTTTGAGAACACATTTAATATCCCATTCCTTCTTCATGGAAAGTAGAGTGCAAGTCCTGCCACACGCAGTCACAGAATCACAGAATGGTAGGGTTGGAAGGGACCTCTGGAGATCATCTAGTCCAACCCCCCTGCCAGAGGAGGGTCACCTGGAGCAGGTTGCACAGGAACACGACCAGGCGGGTTTTGAATGTCTCCAGAGTTGGAGACTCCACCGCCTCTCTGGGCAGGCTGAGAGTCCCTTCCCAGTCACGGGGAAACGTGCCAGCTCAGACACAAGGCGCAGGGAAGAGAAGCACCAGGACACGTCCAAATTTTTGTTTTCTTTACAACCCCTTGTCAAATTGGTAATTATGAATTTTGGAAGTCCGGGTGTAAGTTTGAGATTACAAAGATGAAAAATTCCAATTCTTTTGAAGCACAGAAAACTCTGCTCTTTTACCGAATGCCTAGATCCAACAGAGCAAATGGCTTGGACTAAAGAGAGAAAACTGTCTTGGTGGTCTTTCAGACCCTGGAGAAAGGACAAGCGTAGGAATGTGTAAGTTAAGAAAACTGCTGGTATTTTGTATGCCTGACAGGCACTGAGGAAAAAGCAAATTGAATTCACTATGTAATTTTTTAAGTGTTTGTGTGTAACATGCAGTTGAACATACACACACACGCAGACAGAGAATGAATATTATTATGCAACAGTTCAGTTTATTTACTGGTTGCATTGAATTTGAAATGCAATGCAGTTGTTAAAGTTTCAACTTTGGAGTTACCTGACAGAAAAAAAATAACATTCATTTACCTTTATCACTAATGAGCATCAAGTTGTTACACTGCTATTAATGGCTATTTTATACAGAGTTTCTGGAAATAACTGTCTTGAAATACCTTTTTTTTTATTCTTTTAAGCTGTATTGTCTATCAAAAAGGTGACTAATGATCTATCCTCTGAACCTGACCGTTCTCTCAGTCTTACAGTTTTGTTTTTGTACAGTGGTAAACTTTTCCTACTCTCATAAGAGTTTAGTGTGATTTGTATAAAACTTCTCCTCGTGTACTTGGTAGGACGAGACCTTTATATTCCTTTTGAGTAGAACAGCGTCAACTAAAATTTAGGCAGAAATAGAAAACAGCATCTATGACTATATGCATTTCTGAGATTCCTAACAACTTTTATGGTTTTACCATTACGTTTTTCTCTTCTAAAATATTTTCACCCCCCCAAGAAGAGGTATAGAAGACAGCTATAAAAAAGAAATCCAGTCAAAAACGTTTGAAATGTGGCTAGGGCAATGAGAGATCTTTTTCCTTTCATGACCATGTTCTTTATGGTAGGTGGTATTTCTAAAACACTTGTTAATCACAGGCATACTTCTGAATTTGGTGATATCACTCTAAATGTATGTTTATTGCTACAGGAGTGTAAAGGCCTTGCTCAGTCTTTCATGTAGCAATTCTCTCAGACCAATGAGGTGTGCAAATGCCCTTCTCTAATTTAAAGGACTTTCAAACAAAATTGGTAACCGTTTATGTCAAGATGCCCCGGGCTGGCTACTAAGGTGTCAGAAGTCATTTACTTTTCCACAAAAAAACTTCTGGAGTGAATTAGGTTGTACATTTCTGGTAGAATTTATATTTTTCCCCTTCCAGCCCTGAACATACCTGTATGGTGATAAGTAAATGTGATAAACACTGACCGTTGATAAACTTGGTGGTGTTATTTCTTGCAGATGCTGGTGCTTCTATGCTGCTCAGAATTGTTCAGTGCTAGTCTTTGTTTAAAAGTATGATTTTAACTGCTGCTCTTACCTGACAGTTTTCCGCAAGTGCTACTTCTGAGTCTCCTTAAGTATTGCTGTCTGCAGGGCAGGCACTACATCTGCTATTGGTAGTGCATCTCGTTCTCTGCCTTTATTCCCCATGTTGGGTGCTTCGGTGGTGCAGCAGACATTAGAATAGAGCTGAAGAAGTTGGATTGGTTTTGCTAATGTCCAATAGTTGGATTTTTCATCTCCTGTTGAGCAGCGACCAATCCTCTCTGAAGGGACAGAAGGAGGCAGAAGGCTAACGGTTGTAAAAACTACCAGGCAGCCCATTACAATTAGACATCGTAATTCTGAAATTCAGAATCTCAGAATACTTAGTAATTTATTGTATAAATTATTCTTTCATTGATGACAGTGAAGGATGCGACTAAAAGGCAAAAGGAAAGGAGGGAAGACGTTTCGATCAGGTATTTGAAGGCAAATGAAAAGTTGATCAGGCAGAAGAGCACAAGAAGCCCCTTTTAGATGGCATTTTCTCCTTAGGAGAGGGCTCTTACACCAACAATGGTGAAATTGTGAGCAGAGCCAGAGTAGCTGGTCCTGGATGCCAAGAAGGAACAGGCAGGGGATATAGGAAAAGAGATGCGTTTTAAAATAGTTAGCAGAGAACATCTCTTTAAAAGAGCACATTCTATTAAACACAGGGTTCATTCTTCCACGGCAATTTTTCTTCCTATAATGACAGCTTACTCTTTTCTATGAGGTCACCATATAAAAGGATTGAATTGTGCAGTTTCACACGCCAACACCGTTTTTGCTCTCATGGAAAATGGCAGCCGGCCATCAGCTGCAAAGGTGTAACAGGTCATTTGGGGTTTTTGGCACCAATGACTCCGTTCTGCAAGCTAAGAAATTAATTTTTGCCATCAAAGCCACGGCACTTGAGGTTCTCATCTCAGGAAAATCGTGCAAAGATGCCAAATAAAAGAACAGTAACTACTGAACTTTCTTGCCTGAAGCCTTCCCTTGCATCCTTAATAAACCTTGCTGGATCGGACAATTTCCTCTTTATCTTGGAGAGCGTTCCCATATACTCGTTTCACACAGTCTTAGAGGAAAAGTACCAATCTGGACATTCTTCCATGATGTTCTCAAAAAACGAGTGATTGCACACTGAAAGTATTTTCCAAACTTGCTCAAAACCATCATTTGCATTTATTTTGTCATTAATCTTAAGAGTTTTTCTGCATCTTCCTCTGTGAGTTCTTCAGAATGTGCCCGGAACCCTTTTAACACGATACCACCACTCTTCCATATGTCAGGCAGCAAGCACCTCTTGTTTATCGCCATTATTTTTTATATTTATGTTGCTCTTTATTATTATTAGTGAGGGCTTGTTGAATATACATCTGCTTTTCCCATCCTCTGTTCCGTTAAGCGTGTGATAGGCCATCTGGTTGAAACGGAATATGAACATGAACCATATAAGAAAAAATATCTTATTATGTAGTGTAAGTTATTGTCATCATCTTCCAGGATACATTTTTTTCCTTTGTCCCAAGGAAAACTTCCATGACGTTGCTTCTAGACCTGCTGGCTAATGCTGACAGAATTCTTCACCCCATAACATTTGAAGGATGCAGAGGGAGGTTGGAGGTGCTGTCATCATCCTTGAAGGGTATCTTGTTTTCCATAAGGGGTCCCAGAGAAAACAGAATATCTTTCTTTTCCTACGTGTTTGAAGAAGAACCGTAGCTTTGCATTCACTTTTCCATGGCCTTCCTCTTCTCTCTTTCTTTTTTCTAAAATCTCTTCAGGTAAAGGCTGGAATTTGGCTTGTCCAGTAATGATACTGTCAGTTTTCCATTAGAGACATAAAGTAAACTGTTTTAATCGTTGCTTGCCGGATGATATAGACATGGTATTTAATTTAAATGAAAGAACAATCTCATAGATGATACTGAAAAGTAATGTAAAAATTGCAGAGAGGCTCTGAAACATTTGTGAGAGTGCATTTTAGTGCAGACAATAATTGCATACTTTTGGAGAAAGTATACTTCCCTGTTCAGTTATAAACCTTTTATTAGTACTTTGATAACCATAATTTTCATGTGTTAAACATCTGCATGGGTAAAATCTCACAGTTTGAAAAATATTCCCCTAGATGGCTTCACAAGGAATTTACTATTTTAATGCTGATTGTTTATGTGTAGGGGTGCTTGCCTATACCCGATTCCCAAAATAAGCACTGATATGTTCATGCTTTTGCATTCTTATGTTTAGATTACTGCGTGCAGGATGGTTTGGGTCTCTCTCCCCATCATCCTGGGCAGTCGTATTCGCTGTGCAAGTAAATGTCAAACAGTCCCTTTCAAATACACTTTCTGTGTCGTTTTCTCTGGTAGAAATTACTCTAACGAAGTAAAGCAGCACCCAGTGACTTACCCAGAAACAGTCTTTATGTAAGAATTTTATTTTTTTATTTTATAAAATATCATTAATGATGATTTTACGGGAGTTAACTTTTAGGTTCTCAGTGACTTCTAGTCTGTTTTCTAAGAAGCCAGTCAACAGTTGTTGACAACTGGGTTGTTTTGCAATACAGGTTGGGCTTTTTTTACTGTCAATTTTCCGTATACAAAATGCTATTTGTTTGGGTTTTTTTTTAATATTTTACTCTCAAAATATTTTTGGAAGTGACTCTTTGATTTGTCTTTTGTAAATTGTCTTAGTTTGCATTTTTGGAATAGTTTTTCCAACAAGATGTTCCACTCCTTGCACCTTGTCATTCAAGGATATGATTTTACGCTAAAGTTAGGTGTAACTTCCATGCACAACCATCAGCAGCACCACAGAGTCTTACTCTCCACAGCAAGAAAAAGTATACAAATAGCTTTATGATTGCTTCTTATGCCATTACATTTTATATACAGTTTTATTCTTTAGCTTGAGAAATGCCATTTTTCATTCTGCCTCAAGGCTTATTTATCCTTTTAACTTCATTTTTGCAAAGAGCTTTTGAACTGGTGGTACTTGAAGAATGCATTTCAACCAACAGAGGCTACACTGTTACAGAATTTGTGGTGTACTGCATATATCTTACATGAGAAATGTGCAAAATAAATGACCTGTCATTATTACATGAGACTTGATAATAATTGCAAAACCAAACTGTGACAAGAACAGTTAATTTGATCAACTTGAGTATCTGTTATTTTAGCTTTCTCTAGCATATCTATGGCTTAAATCCACTCTATCATGGTGTGACACAAAAAATTACATATTTATGTTTCATTGTAGCCATAGAGAGAAGAGAAAGATGGGATAAATATGCAAAGATGTCTTAAATGATGAACAGATTAAGTAAAAGCTGTATCCCTGAATATACCTGAAATAAAATGGGTTTACACTGAAAGCACTTGACTAAGTTTCAAGCCCTAGGTCTGTTTTTAGCCCTGCATGACCGTGGGCTCTCCTGTAAAATGGGGATGATAATTCTATTCTACTTTGATTATTTCTGTTTATTCTTCTCAAGGGTGATAAGTTGGCATCAACCCACCAATATAAACACCTCTGCGGTTTCAGGTTGAAAATGTTCGTGAGGGCTGTCCCACTTTGCTTCCATTCCGGGTGCTTTTACGATATACTCAAAAATGGTGCCAAAAATGCCGAATCCTGTTCTTTGACAGAGACATCTGTGAGAATCATAGAGTCATAGAATCTTCATGGTTGGAAGGGACCTTTGAGATCATCGAGTCCAACCATGCACACACAAAAAAAACCCCTACAATCTCTGTCACTAGAGAGAGCAGAGGTGTGCACTGGCTGAGCAGTGAGCGTGGGATAGGATCGTCCCAGTCCTCTGTTGTAGGGCTCTCAAGGAGCTGCGTCTTTCATCACCAGCTACTTCAGGAGGTGGGAAGTTGCCCAAAGGAGACAGCGGCAGTTCATGCTCCATGGGGCTGGACACACGACACTGGATCTTTGCTGGTGACAAGCTCTCATATGATGCCCTAAATCACTGCTTTCTCCCATATGTTGGGTTGAGAGGGGAGGGTGCACAGCTGTGTCCCAAAGGTCTTTCTGGCTCCAGTTTGCCTGGCACCGTGCATCTTGTGGCACTCTTGCAGTCACATTAATTTGGAGTGGGATAGAGGGGCTGAAGGCGTCTTTTCCCCCTATCCTGTTGGAAGATTCATAAAACATAAACCTGGAAGAGATGAAGGATAAATCCTCTATTCTGTTACATTTACAGAAACAATGCCCTTCTTTTTCCCATGATCAAGGTCTCATTGCTCTGATATACTAACTATGGCTTGTCTCATCTTCTTTCCATAGGAGATTTTTTGAAAGCAACTTTTGTTTTCTGCTATTGCTGCTGCTTTTTTTTTTAAAAAAAATCATCCCCATTTGATCCCATCTTCAGACCTATGTAACCTCTCCTAATCTCTCTACTCCCTTCCATTTTATTTATTCCAGCAGTCAGTGGCTTGAGATGTGTTTCTGTGTTAAGGGAGGCAGATGTAAATGGTCTGTTTCTCCTGAGTAAAACAGCGATTTCTGCACTTCAAGCCCTTCTCTATTGATAGGTGTGCCAGAGAGTATATTTGATAGCACTTCAGTAACTACAGCGCTAGTTTGAAGTGCCTCATATGTCTGCTTTGGATGTGCCTTTATGTTATGTCTATGATACCCTCTCTCCTCTTTTAGTTTGAATTGTGTGAAGTAAAGAAGCACTAACTCACGGCCTATAATACAACCCTGTGACCGAACATTTTCCCTTTTTAATATAATATAACTAAAACAAATGAGGCAGAAATGGCTGCGTTGGTCTTAACAGAATAATCTGTGGTAACACTGTTGTTAGGACTGCTTACACTCTTAATGGTCTTAAAAGATTATTATTTAGAATAATGATAATAGAAAACACACTTTTGTTCACTAATCTCTCTCAATATAGAGTCCAATGCTGAGTTACTAAATAGTATTTATCAGAATATATCAGTCTGTTCTTTCTTGCTAATAAATTGTCTTGTCTTTGCTAATAAATTCCAGAAATGTGGTTAACTATAAAATGGTAGGCTTTTTCACTTTTTTTTTAGGGCTTTTCACTTCGTGGGGGTTTTTTAAAGCATAGAAGCCCACCTTCTATAAGGGAATTAAATCTTAAACTGATCTTCTTGCTCTCAAAAGCGTTTCTGAGTGCATCTCTCCATTGTTGCACCATCTAATTTATGCACTATCATTTTATGACATTTATCTCTTCTGACGATAGAGAGCACGTCTTTGTTTTGTGCACAGTCTTTACATTTATTAAGACTGAGAATTAATGAATGTCACTGAGTGCTGTGCTGTGTCCCCACAATCTGTGCTTTCTGTAGCACAGAAGGATTGGCATTTTACACTCTGGGATCCCTGTGGGGTCATTTAACCATGGTTATTCTTGATTTCATTGTCAGGATATTTTACCTGGATTGTAATCATGATTTACTGTGCACCTGGCGTATATTTCACTTGATGTAAGATTGGGAAACTATTACAGTTGTTAAATAAATGAATTAATGACAAGCTGCGCCGGAGTCACATGCAGTTAAAAGAGGGAATTGAAGAGTCAGGATGTCAACTGAAGACTGCACAGCAAAGTCATGGCAGATTGCGAGGGCCAGTTCTTGTCTTTCACTGCTCTGCTCTGCTAAGAATCTTGATTGGTGCTTTGGGTTTCTTGCATTCACATTTCAAAATTATTTCTTTTGGAAAATAGTCTCAACTGGGAATAAAGCATCAGTCCTGTAAAGTGACAAAGTATCCGTCCTGTAAAGTGAAGAGGTTTCAAAAATAAATAAAGAGTATATTATTTCATAAACGTAATTGAACACGTAGTTATGCTTGGTTTTTTTCTGAGTTTTAATGCTAGATAAGCAAAAATTAGACATTTGGCTTGCTGCCTTCCTGTTGTTTTCAGTCGTTTTGTAACATTACATCATTCTCTCTCATTTCGCAAAGAGACTGAATTGAATGAATTTGCAAAGTTACCGAAAACAATTATTTTGCAAAATAGGGGGCGTGCTATTGAGAATATGTACCTGTATTTTTACACACCCCCCTGCCACATTGCTTTATACTGCTTACATGTTCTCCCGTCTTCCCCCATGTTATTCCCTCTCCAGGGCATAGCCAAAGGGACAAAGTTGTGCCCACTCTTCCCAGAAGCTCCTCTTTAAGATAGATTTTTCTATGGTCCTAAGAAGAAGTCAGCAATGATTATTTAGAGCCAAAGCAAGCCAAAATCATTTTTTAAATTATTAACAACTGTCCACGCTTCATACGGACAATTGCAGCTTCGCTGCTGTTGTCTGGACTGTCCTGTTCATGCAGTACACGGCGAACTGTTAACAGTGTCTGCAAACATCTCTGGGCTACTGAGTCTGACCTCCGTTTTGCTGCCGTTTAGGGGCCTGGCACTGGTCTTCTTGTGGGCTGAAGGGAGCGAGTGAGGTCTCGAACAAAACCTGTCCAGACCTCCTGTTTGTCTGGGTCCTACAGCATCTGCCTCGCAGGAGATGAGGGTACTGGCTAAAAGGTTCCTATCTTTTTCAGCTCTGGGCGGACAGAGTTTGCCTCTGAATGAGTAACCACACAGAAGAGAATTTTAGGCGATAAATTCAATTAGCCAGAAAATTCAGTTGTGAACATCTGGTGATAATGCTTTTCACGTAGTTAGTAGGAGAGAACAAACCCCTCAGCGTTCATGTGCACAAGATGAATACCTTAGTGCTACTTTCTGTGGCGTGCAGCAGATGCAGGCAGAACATTGCCCTGTGTCGTGAATCTCTCTCCACTGGTCTGAGGAAAAAATGTCCCGGTCATATTAAAACACCTGTAAAAGCTGTATCTTTTGTATTTGAAAATATTAGGCACTAGGGAAGGAAAGGTAATACACACTGAAAGACAGTGTCACTTGACATAAGTAATGTGATGGTTCCCACATTGTGAATGAGTAATAAATATATTTGCAACATTTTCAAGCAGTATAATGTTCTAGTATATATGCCATGGATTTCTTTCTATTCATAACTCTTCTGCCAATTGCTTCTCTGATTTATTAGGCTGATGTGTGAATGCAGAGGATTACTTTCCTATTGTAGAGCATATTTTTTATTACTGTTATCATCATCTGGCAAGCCACAGTAAGACTTTGCACACTATACATAGAAATAAAATACCATAGATTATATCAGTGTCTGTAATATGATGCTTTCTCAATGTATCTGTACTAAAAAGGTTGGCAGCAAAATTATTTCAATAAGGTGAATAGTAGTCCTGATAAAAAGGCCATGGCAATGAAACATCTAAGGTAAAGACCATCAGCTGATCTCCCAAATGTGTTTAAAAATACGAAGAGATGGCTGTTACTAAGCTACCGAGAGTGGCTGCAGAAGGCAGCACAGGTTTGTAGAGGCATAAGGACACCTAAGGCTCTAAAATTAAAATGCTTACCTGTCTGTCCAGCCACTGCAGAAAATTCTTTGAAGTCGCTTGAACCAGAGAGTCCTTAGTGTCATCTCAGAGTCAATTTATAGCAATGCTGCTGAAGTCAGTCCTGCTCTTCTAGGGTTTACACTGGTGTAACTCAGAGTATGACTCATACCACATGAGGAATATAAGAAAAAACAAGACAATTAAAAGCAAGGTATAAAAAGTTACCCGTTTTGAAATTGAAGTTGTGTATGTTTTTTGTGGGTCATGTGCCAGATTCTCTCCTTCTCCTCTTCCTGGAAGAGTACTGATAAATGGCTGACATTTCTAAGGTTTGGTATCTTGTGCAGGTGTTGGCTCACACAGATATGGAAATACAGTAGATCTGTGAGATATGGCTTGAAAAGTTATTTGGCATATAATAACGTTTTATAGTTTTACAGAGAGATTTGATTGGTTCCTGCATACTCATCTGTACAAAAAGCATGGATTGTAATGCCCGCTGCAAGGGTCATTTAACATCTATAAAGAAATAGTTAATGCAAAACGATAAATGACACAACAGGTCCAAATCAGCCCCTTATATTTGAGCTGTTGCTGCTACCGCAGTTGCTGAAGAGCGGGTGGGAACGTTGCCCACCAGTGTCAGCGGCGCTGCTGGATGTGCCTCTCTGCTTCCCTAGCCACATTGTGGGCACGTGGTTAGCCAAGCAAGGTCCTAAAGAAAGGGACACACTCCTTACTCCACACACAAAAGTATTACAGGGTTTTGGGTGAGTTTTTATTTTCGAAACTGCTACTTTGCTATTCTTGTGTCCAGGAGCAACTAAAAAAATTGCTGCAACTCACAGGCTTTATAGATTAGTAAGCAGAGTTAGTCCATTGGCAGTGAGGTGGCACTATTTTTGATGGTTATTTAGCTTGCTCCTCATTTCTGTATGCTTTTTCTGTATTCTGCTGATTGAAAAAGAGAGGTTTTGATTGTGCTGGTCAACTTTTGGAAAGTGTCATCTGAGGCTTACTGGCAGTCCAACAATCAAATGGAAGGTTAAGTGTCAGGAAAGCAATAGAGAACGTTTCTGGGGCGTTCTGCAAGTCTGTATTATGCATGTCCTGGATTCTGCGTGAAGTTCTGGTCTTCCCCTCTTTCAAAGAGTATAGGAGATTTAGAAAAAAAAGAATCAGAAGTAAGTTGTGGATTCTAGAAGTGAAAGAGAACCTGAGCTAGACAAAGGGAAAAAAAAATATTCAAACCAGGACAAGTATATATATGTATATACACACACTTCTTATAATACATACTTTTAAAAATATATATATATATAATTTTGCATATTGAACTGTGGGTATTACAAAGTACGTTGGAAATGGGGCAGATTTACTTGTGCTGACTTTTACTGCATTTATAATACTCACAAAAATGGGGAGACAGTGGAAGGATTCTGTAGCGCATCTTTCCACTGAAACTCTTAAATTACAGATCGTAGTCACAGCTGTGCCACAGCCTGTCTTTGTGACCTTAGGCAAATAAATTAATTGTATGTGCCCGAGTTTCTATTAGCAAAACTTTCTACCAAAGAGGGATGTTGTGAGAATGCATTCATTAGTTTTTGAGACAGTAAATACTTGAATACTTCAGCTTTAAGACAGAAAATTTTCGTGGGACTGAGATTCTTTGGAGAGTAAGACATCAGCTACAAGGAGAGAATACCTCTTGTTCAAATCTCAGTAGGGAATGTCGTGGGAGCAGAGGTCATCAGGGGGCCGTATGATGCTTGATCTAATAAGTTGTAAATGTGTTTTTAATCTGAGAAGAAGCAGTGTGTTGTTTATTCTGTGAGGCAAACTATCTGAGGTAGCTACAGCAAGCGTCAAAAAAGGATCTTTTTGAATTTCCAGTTAGAGCTGAAATGTCAGATAGAGTTGTTCTGTTGTTTGGGCTTAAATGACTGAAAAAAAAAAAGAAATGTTCTGTGGTCTTATTGGTGACCACCTTGTTCCAAGTTGGTATTTGTGTTCATACTGACTAAATCACACTGATAATATGGTGAACTGGATATAGTTAACTACAACTTCAAAAATTTTCTTCTAACACTAAGATGGTGTCCTCTGTTACTCTTAGAATATTTGAAGTACTGACCTACTGCATTTGTCTAAAAAACTCAGTTTTTCTTTACATAAAAAAAATTGTTGAATTTGCTGTATCTTGTTTAACTTCACTAGGAATCTGGTTATAGGAATACCAAGATGTTCTTAGGTGAGGTATATACGTTGATTTCCGCCCCCCCCCAATAATAAATGTAGTCCTTCATTCTCAAATAGATGCTTAATTCTTTTTAAATAGCATAAAGTGAATGATCCAAACCCTTGGTGTTAATCATCATTTTTCATTTAACTTCAGA
Source organism: Larus michahellis (assembly GCF_964199755.1). Taxonomy (NCBI): domain Eukaryota; kingdom Metazoa; phylum Chordata; class Aves; order Charadriiformes; family Laridae; genus Larus; species Larus michahellis. The sequence continues at coordinate 90,939,766 of NC_133897.1, forward strand.
CACTACTAGATCAGTGTTTAAGTAATGCCAGTGTCTTTTGCATCCTAAATTAATATTATCGTTGCGTTATCTATAAAGTGCAGACTGACGAACCTTCTTTAGCATTGTGCCTTTTTCAACTGTTTTGAAAAGCGAAGACCCCGAATTAAAAGGAAGTAATTGCCATACTTTCTAAGGGCTTTGGCTTGTGTGTATTTTTCCTAATTTGTGTGTGTTCCTCAGTGTTAGTTTATACCAGCAGTGATTCAAAAGCTGAGAAGCTTGGTTAATGCAGGTCAGTGCCGACCTGTTCATTTTAGGAGATACCGTTATTAGCAGTGGGATTGAAAATCGCTCTTCTGATACCTTCGCAGTCAGAGAAGCGCTTTATGTCAGCTCTGCGCCTGCAGTTAGGAGTGTTATTTGGATGATCCCATTAATGCTTGATGTTTAGATTTAGAATAGGATGCTTGTGCCAGCCTTCAAATTCATGTTTTTTAAGAGTATTAAGGTAAACTGCTTTGCTATTATAGGTAACTTCTACCTATCCAGAGATTTTTGTTAGTGAAAAATAAAATCATGCTAGGACTTCAATATGTAATAGGCATAGCCTTCCTACCAAGCATGAAAAACAGAATGTTATACAAAGTACATTAAGGCTTACTGACTGAGGAAGCAGCACATTTATTCATAGCTTTTCTGGGAAATTTTGGAACGTGGTTTTGAGTCTCCTGTTTGGAACATGTTTGCCAGTCTCTGTTAACCGCACACATAGGTCCCAGGATCTAAAGAGGTCACTTAAGAAACACAGCGAAAAGCAAATATATATTCAGTTAACAGAAATAGAATATCCACTCCCGGAAGAAAATCTTCTGAGTATTGACCCCATGTTGTGTGTCCTTAGTTGTCGCGCAACCATTCCTCCAAACACCCACCTCATTTCTATGGATGCAGAAAAAAGATCCCCTTCCTTCTCCAGTGCGCTACAGTTTAGCACTCAGAGAGCAATTCTTATTTAACTTAAAGCAGAACATTGTGTATGTACCAGTGGCTGAATTTATTTAAATTATGCCTGTTCACAGCTTTATGTTGCCTTTGTGTCTGAGCTAACAAGCCCTTAATGACAGTTCTACAAAACCATGCTTAAATGGGACCTGGATCCAAACCCTGATTTAGATTCCTTAAACAAATTAGACTTTGGAGCTAATGCAGCAATTTGCATAACATTCCGCTCTATTTTAAGCTAAAATTGCTCAGCACTTTTTTGAACTTGTAGCAAATTACTTTGCTAATGAGACTAAATTACCCTATGATGTTGCAGGTAAATTTGTCTGTAATAAATCTCATGTGCGTTTGCAATGTACGGATTTTGTATTGTCTACCTGCTGTTCCATAGGCATGTCAGAAGAAGTAGTGGAGAGGAATTAAAGTTTGAACCACTACATTTCTCTTAAGAGACGTGTGCTATGCTCAGTGCTCTTCCTGTATTCTTTTTTGATGGAGATTTGTTTTCTTCCCTTCATACCCATTTTAAGTTTTTAGGAATCAGCCCTCTGAAACTAGCTAGCAATGAGTCTGCCCATCTTCCAAACCCTTCTCCAAAAAATACATTGGTTTTTTTCCTCTTTAGAGTAAAGTCTTTTAGTAATGTAAACAAGGCAAAGATAAGCAACAGAAGGGTCTCAGAGAGAGGGTTTGGAAACGCTGTAAAAAAAAAAGAATACTGTGTGTAACGGGTCAGTGCGGTCAAGTTGCTCTGTGAGCAGTGGCCTCTTGGACTCTCCTGGCCTGTGTGGCTGGAACCAATCTACCCAAAGGGTGAGCCTGAGAGGAGCAGGGTGGCCATAGTAAGTGTCTCAGAAACTGCCTGCCACTCTTTAAAAATGCTTTTGCCATTTGGTTCTCCTCACTTGTAGCTTCTGCTTCCCACACCCCTGGAACAGAATTGCTTGGAATCCATTCAACATGTGAAATAATAAGCACTTATTCCGCTAGCTAGTAAACTGGCATCTAGGAACATTAAAGCCAATTATTGCTACAAATTTCCAGAAGCAGACTTAAATGGAATTGTCCTTTTAATTTGGGGTTTATTGGATATATACCGTCACCTGTGCTAGCAGTCAGTTATTTTTTAGTTCTGTTCTGTATGTAACACAGTGGCATTAAAAATAATTCCATGTGTTTAAACACTTGTATTTTGATATATTGAAACATGCTTTCTTAATAATGGAAATGTCACAGAATAAGTGGTGGATGATGCAGTGTGTTACATCAATTAAGCTGGCAATTAATATCGATGATGTCTAAAAAGGCTTGATTGTTGTTAGATTTCCTTCACCTCCTTTGGACGGAGAGTTATTCAAAAGTGATTATTAAGAAAAATGTGGAAAGTAAGCATTTAAGCATGAATTAATCTTCAAATTAGGACTGTGGAGCTGTTAATAGTGGAACGCTTAATATCTTATTGGGAAGAGGAGATTGTGTTATTTTAGAAACACACTTTATCACTCTGTCAGTCTCTAACAATTTTTGTCACCTATTCTTAATCCTGTTCTGTTTCCATTATATTTTACTTTGTAATGCAGGGTAGTCCGAATTAAATGCAGAAGAGGATGTTCCAGTTATACCTACTGGCAAAATTTGAACAATATCTCAGATACCCACTTGCTGAGTATAAATAGAAGAGGAAGGGTGTTTTGGTTTCTATCACAGCAATATTTTTAGGCCGTGTTGGAATACTTCATTATCTAACAGTCTTTGGCTAAGCTGTTTAAAACTTGAAGCTTCACTTTTCTTCCTTTTTGTATCTCTAGCTCTGATTTTTACAGCCTTCCCAGGGATGTCAAAGGCGATTTCTATTATGCAGGGATTGAAAGAGAGGGGTTTGCTTCTCTTCTTCGCTGCTGGGAGGAATAGAATTTTTATTTCAAAATAGAGTTCAAAACCATAGTAATAGTCAAGACAGCTAATGTCTATTTGCATTAACTTTGCTTCTGCTGTTGCAAAGCCATAAGCAACAGCCAGATTCCAGGGCCACTTTGCTGATACCTAGATACAAAGAAAAAACGCTCACCTATATTTTGTTCACATTTGAGGAGTTATCTGTCCTTCTAAATGTGAGAAAATAATGCTGTTGATTGTAAGTCAAAGCATGCATTCTGCTCAGTCTGACAGTCCTGGTTGTCCTCACTTTTCGGGCAAACCTTCCCTATCCCCAGGGAAGCAAGCCCGTCGGGTTTTCACATCCAGTTGTTAGACTTCAAACAGACAGCCTGGAGGAACAGCATGGCTTCTGTGCTGAATCAGTGACAGGTAGCATGTTTTGTCAATTAAGGTCATGGACTGTAATGCTGTTACTGCTTACATCTGACAATAATTCAGTTTCAAGCTGTGTTAAGATTTGTGCAAGCTTTGGCATGCATTTGTAAAAGGTAAATTAAGAAGGCTGCGATATTCCCTACAATTCCCTACAAATTACACTTTAATTTCTATTTTTTTTTCTGAAAGGTTCCACGTTCATAAATTGTTATTCTGTCAGTTCTTTTTAAAGCACAGAAAGTATCCTTTAACCAGAGTAGTCTCAAAGTGAGTAAAGGTTATATTTAACCAGTGTAATACAAAGCAGGGAGAAGATACCGAAAGCTGTAGATCCAGATGTATTTCCCAAAGGGAGCTAAATATTCCTTGGGAGATGTTTCTGGTTTATTTTTTTTAACAGAGCTCTGTATTTGATCCACTGACTCCAACGTATGCTTTGTATAAGAGGAGTGCTTGCATGCTGCATGAACCACCTCCTGCCGTCTGTGGGATTAGTGTTAGTAGTCTTCAGAGTGATGGGGACCAGACCCTTAACTGCTGCTTGGAAAAGGAGCAGGACGCGTTATGGCATTGCTCAGAAGGTGGGCACTTCTCCTTTCGACTAGCTTAACATGTCAGCTGGTGATTTCTCTTGTTCTCTCTCCTTCAGTAACCACTCTCCTTCAGTAACCAGATACAAGGCTGAACATGTAACCCAGTTAACATTTCAAGTACAGTGTATATACTAACCTAAATTACAGTGATGGTGCCTCTGTACTCAGCCCTGTTGAGGCCTCACCTCGAGTGCTGTGTTCAGTTCTGGGTCCCTCTGTACAAGAGGGACATTGAAGTGCTGGAGCGTGTCCAGAGGAGAGCTACCAGGCTGGTGAGGGGTCTGGAGACCAGGTCATATGAGGAGAGGCTGAGGGAGCTGGGCATGTTTAGCTTGGAGGAGGGGAGGCTGAGGGGAGACCTCATTGCCCTCTACAACTACCTGAAAGGAGGTTGGAGAGAGGTGGGGGTTGGCCTCTTCTCCCAGGTGAATAATGACAGGACCAGAGGAGATGGTCTGAAGTTGCGGCAGGGGAGGTTTAGATTAGAGATTAGGAAGAATTACTTTCCTGAAAGAGTGGTCAGGCAGTGGAACAGCCTGCCCAGGGAGGTGGTTGAGTCACCATCCCTAGAGGTGTTTAAGAACCGTCTAGATGTGGCACTTCAGGGCATGCTCTACTGGCAGAGATTGTAGGGTTTTTTGTGTGTGTGTATGGTTGGACTCGATGATCTCAAAGATCCTTTCCAACCATGAACATTCTATGATTCTACACATGTTTACAAAACCAGTACAATAAATGAATGAGAAATTAATCAGATATGGATAATTCTAGAAATAAAAGCATCCCTATTCATTTTGTTAGGTATGTATGTTAAAGAAGCTTAGATCACACAACAGATCAACACAAACACGAGGACAGTGCCTGCACCCCATGCACACAAAGCAGCACTCACGCAAACACGAACAATAATATGTGCTCCTTAATCTCCAGCTAATCAGGCTCAAAGCTTGCTGGCAGGTCTCATCTCACACACATGGAGACACAAAGAGGTCTTTCTGGTAGCTGGCTCAGACCCAGCTGGTCTGCCTAGTAGCACATCCTCAGACCCTGACCTTGCTGGTATCTGTCCCCTGGATCTACAGTGTCTCTGATAACTCTTTCCCAGATCTCCGGTTCTGCTCGCCAGCTAATTACAGCTCGAGGTTCACTAGCATTACACTCCTCCAGAAAGTAGACTGTCCTCATCCAGGAAAACTGTTAGGAATTAGGTTTGATAAGAAGATAAAACAGACTACAGTGATTATGCGCAGGGTTTGGCTGGACAAGCATAGTGAAGCACAACTTTATACACAATCAGCCCCTTTCATCACGCCCTTCTCTGTATTTTCTCATGTTGTTCCTTCCCCGTGCATTTGGTTGTCTCTTTTCCTACCTTTGCCCTTCTATCCATAGGTTTTGCACATTGCCACAATCCTGTGAAAGCATCCCATAAGCATGCTCTTTCCCATAGGATATGGGGTGGCAAGGATAACCTTGTCATTCATTCCTCCCTGGGTGGCCCAGTCCCCCTTACCACTTAACAAAGCTCAGGCTGAATCTCTCCAAGCCTTTGAGTGGTTCCTTCAGCAGCCCATGAACCAGTGATCTTGCAGACCTGGTCTTTGGTATCTCTTGTTCTATAAGGTTTGCGTAAATGAGTGTGGTTTATTACTTTTCCTGTCTCATCTCTGTTTATATGCTGGACAGCCATTGACCAGATGTCCTCACAAAACAGATGTCCATACATTCCAGGTATCTGTGTACCATTTACATCCTACATTTCTTTTCTTTCCACACATCCATCCAATCTCGTGTATCAAATTGGAAAACAAGCTGTCAAATAATTCATATGCTAAAATCATACAGTAATCAAGTATATCTGTATTGTTTCAGACATATCATCAATGTATTATTGACTTGTTTTACCAGTGCATATGCTTCAGGCTGGTCACGTGTAACTTCTGGTAGATTAAATATCTAACAATCCACTGTCATGGAAAATTTGTTGTGATAAACACCATCGAATCGGAGGTCAGCCTTGAAACTGATAAATTGTACCTCTTGGTATGAGACATCGAGGCTCTCCTTCTTAGGAACATAATTAACATCTTCACTGCCTCCATCACTAGTCCGAACCCCTTCTTGAGTCCAAGTTCACCTTGTATCTGCATAGTGTGGATACAAATATATTCTCAGATGCAGAACGGAAACAAACTTTATACGATGCCAGAGAAGACTCTGGAATCCAGCTGACAGGAGTGCGCTCTTACTGGTCGATGGACCAGAGGGTCTGTCACCTTTTCCTGTCCTGTCTGCCTGTATCGTGGCATCATGGGACTTGACCAGAGCAAGTGCTTCTGACCAGCAAGTAGAAGTAACATTAGTGGTGGAGAGCCAACTTTAAAAGGAAAGTTTAAACATTTCCTGGAAAGAGAAGACACGTGATTCATCAGATGAAAGCAGCTCTGTGCATTCTTCCGTGGAAATTTTTTTGTGGCAAAATTAATGTAATCTCTGTTCTTTCAGTTTTTACTTTGACCAGCATAGGTTTACACTGCACAGCATGGGTCCCTAATTTATTAGGAAAGCTCAACAGAATGAATTCAGGCTTATGCATGCTGGGCTTCCTGGTCCTGATAGGATTTGCCATACATTCCATAATGCCTCGTGTGAAAGAACACAGCCTGTTTTATTGATTTAACAGCTCTCTAACAGCATCTTCCAAAGATAATGCATATCATTTCTAGTGAGAAAAAAAAAAAAAGGAAAGAACATTCAGAAACTAGCAGTGTCCATGGATTAAAAGACTGATGAGAAACACTGTAACACGGATTCACCCAGCATTTTTAATACTTCTAGTCTGAAGACAGCAAGAGAAGACAGTGAGAAGAGATGGCATAAAAAAGGGACAGTATATTCAAAGCAGGAAGAATAAACTTTATTATATGACGGATACGATATGATCAAACTCAGTTGAGCTGCAGAGCTGAAGGTCATTCTTTTGACTTCAGAATTGGTCTGGAATTGGTCTGTGTGAGAACAGAGTTGGTCTGTATCTCCTGATGGCTTGGTACTATGCTGATTATTTGGTTGTAGCAGGCAAACAGGCTCCGGCGTATTCTGTTTTCTTCTGGATGTAGCAAGGCAGCAGCCACTGATGTGTCAATAGATGTTACATTAAGAAATGTCCTCTTCATGTAAAGTCAAGAGAGAGACACAAGTATTTTACCAAAAGTCCTTTCAAGGAGTGGGATTTGACGCCCCATTGGTGCAAATTGCTGCTTATCCACCCGTGGCAGTGTTCTTGGCAAAGACGTTTGGCAGTAGCACTGCTGAACTCTCTGGAGCCATGATAACTTTGCTTGGCTGAGATCTGCCCCAAGAGACTCACTCAGTTAGAATTGTCCTCCAGGCTGCAGCTCTAACTCCATAAAGGACTTGAACAAATAATTTAATTTCCTTTGCCTGAGTTTCCGTAAATTTAAGTAAGTGCTGATAACATTCATCAGTGTCTCACAATTTGTCAGGCATAGTTCAACCTGCTGGAGAATATAGTATTAAACAGCGATATAGATAAGTGATGGAAACATGAGATGGGGTGAGGCTTCTGGTGAAGAATGGAGTGTTGGAAAAATGAAAACAAAGCCACACAGTAATCCAGATAAAGGACAGCATCAGAAACTGAGCTCCCGTTTTTGAAGAATCGGCTTCATCTCTGCCTGCATGACACAGCTACTTTTGCCAAGTACCTGAGCTTGGAAATTCAAAGTTTGCAAAAAAACAAAAAAAGTTTGTCTTTCCCAGGTAAGAATAGGTTCTTTCTTCAGTAGAATCTAAGGAATTTTGTCACGTTAGGTAAGGTGTTATGTAACATCCGTTTCATTTCTGTTGCATTACCCGTATTTTTTTTCTGACAGAAATGCATTTTAGATGAATATTTAATGCCCTCGCTTTTAAGGACTTATCTTTGAATCACTTCAGTCTGCTGCTGACTTCAGGTTCCTGGGAGAGGAGGAGCTGCGTGAGCTGAATCCTGGTGTGCTGTCAGATGCCGTGACTGAAAAGGGAAGGTACAGCTCAGGAATACTGGCTGAACAAGGCAGAGCCACATCTTTTCCCTTAGAAAGGAGCAGAAGATGGCAAAACCTGTCACCTGAGAGTGTCCACAAGAGAAACTATGGAGGAGCCTGAGATGCCACTTGGCTGTGTCCGAGAGGGAGAGTGGGGAAAACGATACTGGCCCAGTGTGCCTCTGAGTGGAGGCAGAGCCCTCGGAGTCTTCAGACGAGTTATAGTGCACAGAATGATTTTTGCTGCAAAGTTAATAGCTTTTCTCATTCATAATCTTTTTTTACCAGTGAAGCAATTAAAATATTCATTCAGCATATTGTGCTTCAAAGATATAAAACACAAAGATCAGCGGGCGTGTTTTCATTCTGTCATTCCTGGTATTACTCATCATACCAGAACAACTCGTGTGTTTTTTAACTGCGTTCTTTTTTCCACCAGATCTTATTTCTTTTTGGAGGTTGAAGTGTGAAGCTCAGTTGCTGTTTCACCTTTTGTAGAACTGATGCATGAATTTTTGTTCCTCCTCTGTTTCAATAAACGTCATCTATTTTGTTATGTAGGTGGCTCTACATGTAGTATGCTTGGTTTTGAGTATCTGGTTAGTAGCGGAAGGGAACATATTTTAATCTTAAGATTAAATGGTGATGGATTGTGAAAACAAGCAAACAAACAACCCTACCCCTCCCAGGTAAACTTGGTAATTTTTTCCTGGCTTGGAAAGGAGAAAATGATTTCATTGCAAGGTGTTCACATGGGAAAAGTTTTGACCCGTGAGATGTGTTGCAATACCTTTTCTCTTTGATCTGGTTTTCTGGTTTCTAAACTGAAAGATGTCGTGGTTTCTCTGAGCAGGAGAAGAATGGGCTCTCCAAAAGATTAATTAATTTTTCCGTCTGAACTTGATGCATTGTACCAATGTCCATTCACATCTCTGCACTCTCATGTAGTGCCGGCTGCTGGATATTACTCAGAAATTTGGATGGGAAGTACAGATACAATGCCTATTTAAGTGAAAATATCTTAGTTTATCTTTAAATGCTGTCACTTCATTTAGTCCAAAGCTGTGTTGTAACTGTATACACATCATAACATTTTAACTTAATACCGTAACATCTCAGTATATACACATTTTAACTACAAAACTGCTATATTATACTGGGTCTTGCTGTTATTACAAAAATAGGAATGCGCCAGATAAGCCAGTAGAAGAAAGAGAGAACTTCTATTTTATCAATGAGTAATTTCGTATAGCTCGATTTTGGAACCTCAAAGGCTGAATCATTTTTCAGTCTTTATTTGCAGTGAAGTTTGTGTTAGATTCATGAAATGCCATACATTGGTTCTACTTAATATATTAAATATTTTGAAATCAGTAGATAAAGCATGAATTTCTAATAAATTTTAGCACGCTTTGTTTAACCATTTCCTACTCCTTTCCTGCTAGCAGTCTTTCTTTTAATGTTTTAGGGAAAATAGTACTGGAGGTGGTAAAATGGCCAGCTGAAGTGCCTGGCTTGCTTTGTGCCTCAGCCAACACCACACATGGAGAAACTTTTTGACAGAGACGTCTATATAACTTACTTGAAGCTAAAGCATTGTACTCCTTGGATGTTAGTTATGAACCAGTCTAGTTTCTTGAAATTAGATCCAAGACTGGCTACTGTTTGAGGACCAAATAGCGCCAGAGGACAATAGAGATGGATTTGTTGCAAACGGATTTTATAATAAATAGTTCGTGGTATCCTTGACCTTCTTGATAATTTCCCTCAAACATTTTTGTGCTTTTTCTAGAATGATATTTTATATAAGATATTGCATTAGAAATTTATTTAGTAGGCTACCTTAGAAATTAATAAGACTTCTGCTCCTGTATCACTTAAGGGTCTCCCTCAGCTATAATAGAATGAGCTTTCTATGATTTATCCACCATCCTTGTCTTTAAGTTTGTGCAACTTCCTCCTTTTCCTTTCATCTTTGCTTTTCCAGTTTTGTTGATATAACATCCTTGCAGAGACTACAGTAGCTGCTCACATTCCAAGTAATTAAATGTAAAGGGAAAAAACTAAAAACTTTATTGCATTAAGTGCTTTTTTTTGTTCGCTGTAGTCTTGTGGGTTTTCCTCTAGCTTGTGATGTGTTACACTCTGAAGCAGATGATGTTTCTCCTGCGCAGGAGAAATCCTTGCCAAGGCAAACCTTGCTGAACTTTGAGAAATCTTGATGAGACAACACTCTTGACTAACTTTTGGCTGCTTTTGCAGAGGTTCGGGTTCGTCATTGTACGGTTATGTTGCCACTGAAAAAATAATACAAGGAATCAAAGCAGTGTACCGTAGCAGCTTTGTGGGGCTACCAGCCTGCCTTTGCTGGAGCATGGCCTGCATAAACCACAGCTTAATTACATTGGGTAGCATATATAATGCTGGCGTTCATTCCCTAATTTTATGATTGTCACTTTGGCCTATTTCAGATAAGAAGACAAGGCGGAATACAATTACTGGTGGACCTATTGGACCATCGGATGACAGAAGTCCACCGTAGTGCCTGTGGAGCTTTGAGAAACTTGGTATATGGGAAGGCAAATGATGACAACAAAATTGCTCTGAAAAACTGTGGTGGCATCCCAGCATTAGTACGGTTACTCCGCAAGACGACAGATTTGGAAATCAGAGAACTGGTCACAGGTTTGAATCTTTCAATATTTTTTGTTCGAACTGTATATAGGCTCTGCAAGCACGGTTCTGTGCTGTGCGCCACTTCCTTCATCAGTAACTCTTTATTTTTTTACCATCTTCTTTGCCCTAACAAAACACTTGCAAGCCCTTTGGATATATGTAATGTATGAAGAGCTTTAGTCAATACTATGTAGGCGGTTTACAGATGGAGGCATGATTTATGCTTGCAGTTGCTGGTCACTTTGGTTAGCCCTGAATGTTCTTGCAGAAGATGTGCTCCATACACAGATACATTGCGATGGTAATCCTCTGCTCTCCCTCTTGTCTGGTGTAGGGCTGCACATGCAGAAGTCAGATTTTACTGATTTTTCTTAGAAGCTATTATTAATTTATTTTATATCCTATATAGTGAGAAGGAGGATTTGGTTGTGGGTTTTTTTTACCTTTCTTGTGGTTCTGATAGGAAAATGGAAAAGCATGTTGGAGGGATGGACAAGGTCATCTTCTGAAGCCTTTTTTTCTGAAATTTGATAGCATGCTATGTGACGTATGTTAGACACAGGGCATGGAGGTAGTGTTAAGAGTCTTATTTCTTGTCTTGATATAGTAGAATCTGATCTTTTTAAGATTGTTTGGACTTTTTTGCTTATGAAATTCAAGGTGTGTTGGTGGGGGGTTTTTTTCAGAAATACAGAAATGCTGTCAAACAGCACCGATCTGAAACATTGGTAGATTTTTTCCTCTTTCCCCTAAGCTATCCTATTTAAAATGCAAAACAGAAGCTAGATGGTTTTTTTGATTTTTCACTTTGTGATTTCATTCTATTTGATTGCTAACATCAATGTGGTGATTAATTTAATACTACAAATAAAATATCTTAAGACCTTTTCATTATCCTGTTTTACAATGCCTGTATTTTCATTATGATTTCCATGCTAAAATAAATAAGAAGAGTTCTCATTTCTGTAGTAGAAGCATCAGAGTACACGCTACCACCTCTGCTTCTGCTGAAATTACTTACCCTCGTGGGTTAGGCCTCATTTAGGATACAATTGATAAGATTACCGTCCTTTGGTTGACTGCAGGTTCCTTCCTTGAGGGTGTCTGAATAAGCTGCATAGTGTTTATTAAAAGTAGATTTTTATATTTAATTTTGTTTCTTAGTTACAACACCTATCACCTCGTACTTGTCAGGCAGGATTAATGGGGCAGAGATACTGGGTTATGTGGGCTCGGATGGTGCCTCCTGCAGAGTGACAGAATTACTGACAGATCTAATAAAGTGTAACCACCGCTTCGGATTCAACATACTTGCTTTTGTCTTGGTTATGTTGCCTGTGTCCTGGCTCCAGGGAACATTCTGCCTATTTATTCTGAGTAGTAAGTGGCAAACTGCTAATGAACATCAGCAGTACACCTCGGCAGTCGCAGTGGCACTTCACGTGCTGTCTGTAGACAGAACACATAATGTCATTAGGTCATTTAAAGAAAAGATACCAGGATACAGTTTGCATTCCTTCCACTGCACAGTATGTTGTTAAATCTTCCTGAAGTCCCACAGGAAGAAAGGAAGCGTGTGCTAGCATGCCCTCAAACTGTTACTGCCAAGAAGAGTAGGTCCTGACCATCAATGGTAGGCAGCTTTTGTATGGGCAGATGCAGCTCCCAGGGATGGTGAGTGTCAGGAGTGATGGACATCTATGAAAGGGGAGCAGAGAAAGATGGTGACCCTGAGGAATGGAATCAAAGTCAGTGGTATTTCAAGATATTATTCCTATCTGGTTTCGTATTGGGTTTTTTTTTGGTTTTTAATAGCCAGTGCATCCCAGAAGGCCACTGCCTGCTGTGGCCAGCTTTTCTGCCTTTCAGAATGCAAATCACTGGTCCTTGGTTTGAAAATGCAAACCTGGTAGTGGTAGTGTTCTGCAAAGCTCCTTTCCAATGCAACACTCATAGCTGCACCTCTCATCTTGTATCTCTTAGGAAACAGGCTGGAATCGCACATCTGAATCCGTTCTCATTTGCTTTTTTTGTAAAGCGTTGTAGTATGACAGCTGCCCCAGTTAAATTCCTTCCCTCTGTCCTTTCTGGGGAAGGAAAGATAGCTCCTGCAGCAGCTGCCTTGGTAATGAAAAAATATGACGTGGTGGTGGGCACAAGGGAAAATAAAAGAAGTTCCTCCTGCTTCCCATCAGCCTTCCTGAGCCGAAGTGGCAGGAAGATAATTATTTCAGTAGTGCCACCATAGCCTGAGGGAAGTACAGAGAACATAATAGCATATGTGTGTTTTAGGAGTAAATGTAATACCCTGAGCCTTTCCATCTCATGTTCATTGTGCTTCCTGTCTACACAAAAACTGTTCTTGTTACTTTTAGAAAGGGCACAAAGTTCCTGCCTTAGGAATTCATATAGGCTCTGCCATCACTGCCCCTACATACTGCTCAAGCATTTGTCCTCAGAGCGCTTCTCCTAGGTGGGGAAGTGTCATTATCTCACAGAATCACAGAATGGTAGGGGTTGGAAGGGACCTCTGGAGATCATCTAGTCCAACCCCCCTGCCAGAGCAGGGTCACCTAGAGCAGGTTGCACAGGAACGTGTCCAGGCGGGTTTTGAATGTCTCCAGAGACGGAGACTCCACCACCTCTCTGGGCAGCCTGTTCCAGTGCTCTGCCACCCTCAAAGGAAAGAAGTTCCTCCTCTTGTTGAGATGGAACTTCCTGTGCTCAAGTTTGTGCCAGCTATCCCTTGTCCTGTCCCCGGGCACCACTGAAAAGAGCCTGGCCCCATCCTCCTGACACCCATCCTTTAAGTATTTATAAGTGTTGATAAGATCCCCCCTCAGCCGTTTTTTTTTCCAGACTAAAAAGACCCAAGTCCCTCAGCCTTTCCTCATAAGAGAGTTGTACGGATGGGGAACTGAGCCTATCAAGTCTAAGTGACCTGTCCAGAAATCTGGCAAGACAAAGTTGTGAATCCCTCTGAGTAGGCACATAGCTGTGAGGGAAGAAATATGGGCGGGAGAGGTTTTTAGCCGCTCGATTTGTCTGAACAGTAGCGAAGCATTCATCGCCTGTCCCAAGTACCGTGAAGCACGTGCCAGCCAGAGCAAAAGTTATGATATTAGTTCCTTCCTTAAGCATGCGCATTTTCTTCCTTCTTGTTGCTTCTCTCTAAGGAGATTATAATTTCAATTTCCAGCTATCTCAAGACTGGTTTTGGAAGCGTGCATAACCCTGCAGACCAGCTTTCTAGCCCAGCAGGTCCTTGCTTGTCAGGATTGCCTTTGGCGCCATTGGTAGCTTTTCCTCTGATCCAGAGATTTCTTTCTGCCATAATCTCTCCAAAACAGAGTTTTTCACGTCTTCCTTTATCTCGTCTTTCTCCTCCCTGGTAGCAGAGGACTCAGGCTAATGTTGGAAAACCTTAACACGCTCAAATTTTTCGACTGGGCAAACTGAACCATATTGCAAAGTGAAACAGCTTCAAGGCTTTCTCACATGGAGCAAATGGTTTTGGTGCGGGCTCCCATGTAGAAGCCGTGAGGGAAGTTTGCTGCCTGGCTGTTACGAAATTAAATGCTGAAATACTGAAACATTACTTTTCTAGAAACACTTCCACAATCACTGTGTTTTACGAGAAAAACCTGGATAAACTGAGGTATACCACTGGATATATATATACATTGACGCAGAAGTGAAATACTCTGATAGACGTAGCGATTTCAGCATGGCTTACAGCCTCTCATAATTTGCAGAGTCAAGGAGATCCTGATTTACAATATCTTCTTTCACGTAAGTCTGTAAATGAAAAGAAGTCGGTATAAGCTGGATGCACCATACTTAATTTAGCCATCTTTTCACCCCAGCACTGTGTTACTGGTTTCCACAGTGGCTCCTGTTAATGGGAAAAAATAAAAGCCTTCTATTTTAAAATAATTAAATGTTAACGCTTTTCTAATAAATATAAATAGACTAGAACACAGTACAAAATTAGCACAGATCCTGCAGATGGTAAAAAAATGTTTTCACTTGTTAATAATGACAACCAGTAGCTGATTTGTGACTGCCTTGCCTTTCCTGAGTTAATTATGAACTGTTCCACAAAATTCCATTTTAGCATTCTTTCTATTTGTTTTACTATCAGAAAAAAAAAAAAAAAAAGACATGAAAAATGTGAAATGTTAGCAAGGATAACGGGAATCCCGTTGATGCTTTGTGGAGGTGAGGTCAAGCAGCTGTTGCTAGATTCAACCCACGCTGGCTCCTTGTTCCATCAGCTCCATCTGATAACTGGGTACCTATCTCAGACGACATGATTTAAACTGCTGTTCTTCTCCTCTTAAACAAAATCCATCACAACTAGAAACACAGTTTCTGCCTACGAACAGTAAGCTAGCTGAATTAGAAACCGCTCCGTTTTAAGAGGCCCCTTACACGACGATCACCCATTTTCGAAATGTCTATACCATATTTGATTGAAAGGTAAAAGCGGACAATCCGCTTTTAGAAAGCACACGAAGACAAAGAAATATAGCTATAAATAATAACAGGAGAAATTGTTTTTTCTTGTGCTGCAGACAGCCTGCTGCTTATTTTGGTTGACATTAAAGTGTCAGAGATTTAACTGTTGTCTACTGAAAATATGTAAATTATGAAAATTATCACATTTACAAAAAAAAATTAAAAAGCATAAACTCTCTAATACTATACATTTATACTATATGTAGATAGATAGACATAGACTCCGGGTATTTCGTTCACATTTTTATTCACTGAATCAAAAAGCATATATTCCATTCCTGAAAAAAATTATAAGATACTTGAACATAATGTGGCTTTCAAAGAAGCACTAGTTGTCCAAGTGTATTTGGCCCGTGGTTGGGTTGGACAGTAAAAATTTTTCATTTACTTTCCAGATTTTGGATTCCAGTATTCATTAATGTTATCTTTAATTTCAGCTATGGCCCGTTTGTGTTTTGGCTTGGTTGGTCCTCTGTTGCCACCCCACGTTATGCAACATTATTATGTAGTTGGTTTACGTTTCCGTTCCCTTTTTAGTAGATGCCACATATTTATAATGAGGTATTTATAACCTGTCAGTGGTGTAACCTGTCTGTCAGTGTTACTGAAAGCAGTTATATGTTGTCCTCCTTATATCTACCAGGTCTGAGGTAACCGCTGCAGTTTAAACCTCCTTTTGATTGCGTACTGCTTATTAGTGTGTGCGTAAATTGTTGGCAGGTTGGTCAAGACACTCCAGAAGGTCCCTTTGAACCTTGTGTGTGTCTTTGCTCATCAGCGTAATTGCATGTTAGTGAGCTTGCAGTGATGTGTAAAGCAGGTTTAAGGGAATATTCTATTTAAGTGGACCTTTTGGCTTACTTCAGTAGAAGATTTATTACGGGGTTTTTTGGTTGTCTGGTGGTTCTTTTAGGTAATTCTGGTCATTTCTTTAGAATTTATAGCTTCCTAGTAAAATGGCAATTCTTCTTTTGGGGGTTCCCAAAGTCAAAATCACATGCCGGTAGTTGTTTCCTATTTGTGATGTTATTTTCTAATTGTTTTTTGTAAGGTATTACACTTGTGATTTTTTGTATAGTAAGTCATTTTTAACAATATTATGGCAAAGGGATAACTCTCTCATACTTCGGATCTTGAAGCAGTGTATCAGTTTAATAATTTTCTGCAAAAGTGCCCTTGACATTAGCTTAGTTACTGGAGTGTGTAAACACAGATGTGAAATTTTATTGTGATAGAAACTTTTCATTTAGAGGTGGCAACTCTTTGTAGCCCTATTGCTCTTTGGAAATTTGATTTGAAAATGAGTCAAGGCTGTTTTATCCCACTGCGAGGTGACTTTCCCACAGACTTAACAAGAAACGAACTCTTCCATGAGCTGCATTCTTATAGTACTTCACCTTGCAGGTTTATATTGGATGTCGTTCCAGTGTTGTTCATATTAAATATCCCGTTTTTCAATTATATTCAAGTTTTGTAATGGAGCAATGCAAGTATAAGGAAGCCTGGCCAGTGAAAGCCCTAATTAATTTGCAGCTTTTGATGTTTAGTATAAAAAGAAAGGTAGGAAGAAAAATGTGTAAAGTGGGTTGCTTTTGGAACCAACGAGAGGATTTCAGCATTACGTTAACTGAAAATTAGATTATAAATGTATAATATGTTTTAGGTTCAGATACGTATCCTGGATATCACAAACTTTTCAAACAGACAACGTGAAAAGCCTTCTATGTGCTTAAATTGTCGTGATGGTGTAACCATGGTAACACTGCTGCCACAAGGTTGACGTCAATTTTGTTCAATATACGCTCAGCTAAGAGAATAAGACTGCCAAATAGCATTTGGGGCACATAACTCTATGTAGCTCAAGAAAATGGAGAAACAGGGTAAGTGCAGGAAGTATACGAGTGCCTCTTAAGATGCAGCTCTGTGAATTAGCTTCTCCCCTGCCTCCCAACATCCAATCACGATGTCCTGTCAAGTCAAGGAAATTAGGAAGGTTAAGCTCGGAGACAGATAACTGCTAGCAGAAAACACAGCTTTCAGAAGTGCTTGTTTTGATTTTGGCAAGAAAAGAAGTTCATTCGTTTCTGGCTTAGTTTCTCCTCTGCAGATAAGCAAGTTCTCTGTAATAAGTTTAAACCAGTGCTTTGAGGAACTTGCCAAGCACAGAGACAGGTGACTTACCGACTTCAGGCTTAATAATTTTTTAAATAATAGATTTAGGATAATATTCACAATTTTAGTCACTAAGATTTGCTTATATGTTTTAAGTGCTTTTCATTCAGAAGGGAGATTTGAAGGGTACTAGCTCTAATAAATCTTTCCCACTCTTTCTTTAAATTGATGCAAATGTAAGCACAATATCCTTCCACAATCAATTTTAAAAGCTGATTAAATCTTTTGTACTAATTTACTTCTAATTAGGTGTTTTAAATAACAGTTGTTTTCAACATTAATTAAATTATTTGTGTGCTGAAAATTTGTATGTGTTTACTCTGGATTGAAGCCAATGGCTGCATGAGGAATTACGTATTATAGTTTCTTCAATATTTCTTTCTTCAAGTCCAAAAGCCTTTTCAGTTCCCAAAGGTTACATGAGAGTTTGAGTCCCTCCCATTGCTTGAGATACTTTTAATCAAGTTATTCTTCAACCTCTGCCCTGAGTTTTGGGAGCCAGAGAATTTCATATAGAATGCCAAAACTCCGACAAATCTCCTGCAAGTCTCAGTCTTCAGTAAAAACGTGCATTTCTCACAGCTGAAACTTTGCATAGAGTAGTTTATGGTTCCTTGCTGTTACATTTAAAATCTTGTTATGGGGAAAAAAGAAACCAAGGGTTTGTTGAATGCAGAAAAACTACTTGTTACTGCTAGCTTGGTAAAATTAAGCTTATGCCATACCATGATGCAAAGCAAAAGCAAAAGAAATGAAGCCACCTGGACTGCAGAAGCGGTTGCTAGGGTTAGTCAAACTAAAGGTCCAAGTGCCCCAATGCAAATTCAAGCAGCTCAACTTCGGGGGTCTCACCAGGGTAGTACAAACCCTCTGGCCTGTTGCTAGCAATGGCAGTGGCATGGTTAGTGGGCTACAGGGCCACTCTGCTTTTCCACCCCAATAGTCAGGTACTTTCAGGTTTAACAGCGAGTCTTCAAAAACGGCTATTGCATCATCATAATTTTTAGAAAATACTTGAAATACCTATTTGTGCTTCTCCAGACTGATGTTTCAGGCAGCGGATGTGCTATAACAAGGTACAGCCGTGTAAGGAACAACACTGTTGTACTTCACAGTACGATTCTACAGTCTGTTAAAGTTTAAATTTTAGATTTTAGCATCACCTATAAAAAACATTGTCAACATTTCTAGAAATGTGGAAGTGATTTTCAGACTAATTCAGAGCAGAAATTAATTGGTATTTTTATAAATGCCAGTGAGTTCATCCTGTGAACCGGTTGTGCAATCACTTACTGAGACACCAAACCTTCATAGCCATTTTCCTTGCAAGCCGGGAAGGTAAACAGGCGTACAGCTTACACCCCTAAGTTGTTGGGAAACTGATTTCCAACCTATAGGCTACGACATCTTCAAGAAATTCCAGAGCCATTCAAAACACATCCTATTTATAGCTCATATGTAACGGCAAATCTAAAAGTAATTTAATAAATCGGGTAATTTTGCTCCAGAAATGATTCTGTCTTATCAAATAACACTTATGCAAACAATATTGACAGTTCAGCTGGATCATTTTATACAAAATCTATTACAATTTACTGTCTAATTATAAAACAATCTTTACCCCCTTTCTCAATATGCTGTCACTGTTTTGGCTCTGAAAATGGGAAAACCCACTGATAGGATTTGTTGTATTCATGAAGGGTCATTCTCAAATATTTTGTGAATTATCAGATTAACTCCTTCACCCCCTGCTGCTCCCAATCAAATAAGGAGAGGTTTTAAAAGAGATGTCTTCTAAAATCTTCTGCCCTGCTTTCTTAGCAACAGGCTGGGGCACTGATCTATCGCATAAGGTGTTGCATTGAAAGTAGCGTTATAGGTAAAAGGGAACATAGTGATAAAACAGCGATACAAAACCTTCCCCAAGCTGGCAGTGCCTGTTTCCCTGGAGGGTAAACGGGGGAGAGCCAGAACAAGTCCCCAAGGTGCCCAGGTCTCCGCCGGGAGCAGCGCGATGCCCCTGGCAGGGGAGTCCCTCTCTCCTCACTCTTGGGGGTCTGTTTGCGGCTGGTTTCATCAGTTTTCGCATCACAGCCTGCCTCCTCCTCCTTGCTTCCCCCGCAAATTCCCATTCCGTTGTCCTGAATTTACCACACTCACTCTCAGCACAAAAGCCAAGGTGGTCCCTTTTCGCTCACCTTTTCTCTCTGGCACTGGGGTCGCTCCCGTGTATGAACCACATCAGCTTCCAAGTCTAAATGGGAAGGAACTATTTTTCCCTTGTACAACCAGTGAGATGCATCTTCTTTGGAAAATTCATTCAAGCTGTTTTGATTCATACGGCAATGAAACCAATTTCATAATTTGCTTGTTAATATACTACGTAAATGATTTTCTTTTTTTTTTCTTCTTTCTTCGTTTTTTTTTTTTAGTTTGGTCAACTGTAAGTTTAAGAGGAAATATCAAACAAGGCAATCTGGAGTGATAAATAGGGGACATCTGTTGCAGCATATGGCTTGACATAACAGCTGCATTGAACTTTTTCAGCAAGTAGTAATCCTTTGGAAAAATTCAGCTGAGCATATAATTTTGATGCCCCTGCCTGAATGATGGACTATTAAAACACTTGCAGTTTAAAGTCAATCTGAAGTTTGAAATGTTGACCACTTGCAACACAGAATACTTAAATTTTATTTTGAAAATAGTTTTTGTTAGAAACAGATATGAATATTTCACTTTTTTTTTTTTTTTACAAAATTAAAGTTTGAGGATACACTGAAACATTTTAATTTTGTGATGAAGTTACTTTTTTCACTGTGGCCACTAATTTTTTACTTTTAGGTTCAGAGGCCAACCTCCTATCTTCCCTTCCAAACAATCTTATTTTCAGTGCTGTCTTTATCTTAGATAACAGTTTTAAGATTTGGCTAGTAAATAAGCCTTTACTCTTTTTTCTTTTGGTGGTTTTTTTTGGTGTTTTTTTTTAGCAACTATACACTGAGCCTTTTATTTTGCATGTCGGTGCAACTTTATAGATAGGACTAACTTCCTAATTGGTTCTTGTGAGAAAGGAGTTAGGCACTTAAAGCTGTAACTTGATGTTCAGTTTTAAGTATAACATTTTTTTCTCTTTAACAGGGTCTATTCCCAAACATATATTTTGATTTTGGGTACTAGAAAAAAATCTTTCAGTAAAATACATGTGTAAACATTGAAAAAAAAATATCTTTCAATTCATATATGCATTCTTGTTTGATTTCCTTGCTTTCTACTGAAGTATTTAATGGGAATGGTATTGCCCTTAGTCATGTGTTAGGATGACATTTTGTTTGAAAACAGTTGATGTATTTTTTTCCTGTGTTTCTCTCACTTAGAATTACTTGCTTTTGGTTTGGCTTCTGTGTTTTATGGGGCCAGTTTAATTTCATCAATTAAGGGAACAAGCAGGAAACCAGTCGTCTTTCCACAGTAACTTAAGTCTTCTAGTAATTGCTTTGCTGCCTAACGTTAAAGCTAATAACTGTCTAATATTCTTGTCTGACAGTTCTTCCTCTCCACAGTTATACGTTATTTTAAAGTGTGAAGCAGAAAGAGCAGCAACGTCAGGTCAAAATTCAGATCTGTGAGAAGAATACAGACTCGTTCAGTTAATGCAATAGCATTTGGACAGGATTTGTTTGCAAGCAATATTAAAATTGGTCCCTCCTTTTTGTTTTAATAAAATCCTAGATGTAATTTCAGAATGAGAAGAGCAGTAGTTGAGAGAGAAAGAGTTAGCTTTTCAGAGGAACTGCTTATATTACTTACATTATATGTGGTCATGTACTTATATGTAGGTAAGATCAAGATGCGTTTGTTTGTCGTTAAAAAAAAATTTTCTCTGTGGAAGTTTTTGTTTTGTAAGGCTATGAGTGGCTGCAAAGGGAAAAAAATTCACCTGGCTGCACCTTCACTTACTGTTCCTTAAACTGCTGCCTGCTTATGACTTTTACTGAAAGCCAGTCTTTCTCAATTTGCACTTTTCGTGGGTCGTCTTATACACAGATAGAAAACCACCTCTGTGCATGTGAATAGGTGAATTACAGGCCGGTGCACATAGGTATTCATTTAGTAACCAGATAAAAAGTTATTTCAAGAAAATTGGTGAAACTTCCTCCTCTGTTACACCAATTTGAAACTTATTTTTATAGTGTGCTTTTAAGGAGCTATGAGCTGTGAATTGTCCAGGTGCCAGAATTCAAATCAACCACTTTTTGATTCCTACAGAAATTCTGCTATTGAGACCGTTTCCTCACCTTGTCGGCTGAGCTAGCTGTGAAGTCTTCTTGCACTTAGTATTAAGGAATGCCGTGGTTGGTATTCGGCATCTTTACAGCAGAACCGATGCGACACATCAGGAGCCCGCACCCAGCTGCCACGCAGCGGATCCAGCTCTGCAGAGCAGCGTTGTGATTACGGGGGGGCTCCAAGTGTCAAAGCTGCAGTAAAGAGCCAGCACGTGACTTCTCTAGAGCTTGGGGTAGAAGGTGCTTTTCCTAAAGACTCCAGAAAAAGATCCCTTGTGCTTGGCTTCTGCGCAGGGTGTTTAGCTCGCAGATTTCAATCTTAATTGTCGTGTTCATGAGGGAAGCTGCCTGTAGTACCCGTGTGCCTTCAGTATATAAACAAAAAGGCCTGCCAACGCTGTGTTCGGTGGATGCCGGATCTCCCAGCTCTACCAAATGGCATTCTTCATCAGTCCATGACCAAACTATTAAATTAAGATGGAAGAGAAAAACCTAGATGAGTTGGAAAGACTTTAGATTTTTATTTTCAACAAAGAGTATTAAATAAGCAAAATCTTGGTATAAATTTAGGACTAACTTAAGCATACCAAATTGAGAAGAATCGAACTCTTGTTTCTCCCAATAATACTTGTTTACTTATGATCCTTTTGTCCTATAATTTATTTGGCAAAGTACATCTTTTGCAGCACAATAGAAAAATAAAATACGTAGTGGCAGTGTGGCAGGAGCAATGATTTTTGGAAAAGCTAACTTTTCCAGTTTCTTGGTTTCCATTTCTATTTATGGTCTAAGTTGTTCTAAGGGGCTTGTTTATATATATATATATATTTATATATATATATATATAAAAAGTTGTAATTTCAGGTAGTGTTAATCATGCACTGAGTAATTGTTTAGACTTCCCTGATTTCTCACATGGTCTCTTGCTAGGGTGATATTTTTTGCATGGAAATGTATGATCTCTATTTTCTTAACTTCAAATGGAATAAGGATGGCATGTGGCTCATCGATCTTTAGTTATATCTGACTGCAGATATACATATGCAAGTACCAGTTCTAAGTAAAACACTGGGTAAAAAATACATTGAAGAGCTTAATCAGGATGATTTTGAGCTCCAGCCCGATTCAGATATGATGGATTTTTGGCTCAGACTGCTCCATTAAATTGAGTGACTTCACATTTTTTAAATATTTGCTTTGCTTCTTTAGGGTAAGTGATGCAGTATCTATTGCAATAGCTGAGAGGAATTTATGTAAAAAGGAATGCTGTTTCTAAGCTGAGAGTGTGGTGGATAACTTCTGTCTGCTCAGCAGTAGTAATGTCTCGTCAACCTGGACTGTTGGTCTTGTCTTCAGTCTTCCGGAATTTGGCTAAGAGAAAGATAAATCAAAGTTTTCCTGGTTCTCTGTTCTCTCAGTTTCCTCTTCTAGTGGCGGCAAACTTAAATTGCCTTAACAAAGATCTATGTGTAGTTTTCCTCATGAATGATATCTGTGCAGTTATGTCCTTGAAAAGGCTGATTATAACCTTTTTAAAAATTTCTAACCAGTTTTTAAATTTGATCATCATTATCTGTGAAAGGCCTTCTTAAAAAAGATGATTTACATTTTGTATGCTAAATATCCTGTTGAACATAGTAGTTGCATGTCCTCCGATAAGCTACTCCAGAAGATTTAACTTGGTTCAGCTAGATCTCCATAGCGAGCATTCCCGTAAACTCCTCCAAGAGTCCTTCATCTGATGTCTGCAAGACTGGTAATGGGTACTCAGATCCAAAGTCCGTCTTCCAGCTGGAACCAGATGAATCCTTTCAGTACCGGTTTCTCCTTAGTTTTAAACTCAAAATGAGATTGCAAGATATTTTTTCTGTGAGCTTCAGTTTGTTATATGTAAGGGTGAAAAACTTCAACCTGCAAATAGCCATGATCAGTCTGGTATAGCTATTTTTCTCTTTCTATGCAGCATCCAACACAACCTAGTGATGTGGAAATAGAGACAAAATGCCTACTCTGAACGCATCACAACCTTAAAAACAAGGAGGAGATAAGGTTGAATGCAAGTGATGGAGTAAGAGATGTTCAGCACTGATCTGATTAGTTCCTTACTTCCCAATCCCTCCCAAGAGTCAGTCTACAGATGGTAAACTGTTGAGTTGGGCTATTGAGTTGTTGGATTACCAGCTCTCTTCCAATCCTTACACAGCAAGATGGGTCCCACTAATAGCACTGAATCACTGATATGCCAAGTCTGGTCCCTTCCTGTGGGCAGCTGATGACAGGGGGCAGTCGAGGCACCTCTGAGGCTATTCCAGGCTTGCTTATTGTGCTGAGAAATCCAATTCAGTCAGGACTTTCGGAGTAAGGTGGCAAATGATCTCAGTGACCAGCTCCTTACTATAGTCTTAAAGGGCATGCAATGCATACAAGCTTGAAAAATACGTTCCCAGTCATATGAAGAGTGTAGGCATAACGGAAGGTGCCTCAGGTAAAAGATTTCGTATTTTTTAATCACTTCCCCTTGCAAAGTCAAGAGAATGGATCATCTTCTTAGGCCTCACATAAATCTAGCTCCAGGTCATCCTCAGCAAAAGTAATGGGAAGTGAATTGCTAGTGCCCTTTAATAATTGCAGATCCTTAATTAAGGAGGGGTACAAGGAGACACTTAAAATGCCAACCTCAGCAAGTAGCAGACTCCACTATTTGTGAGAATAAATTAGAACTTGTCAGAATAGAATTGTTTTTTCCATTAATGTGGTTGTTAGTATTCAAAGACTTAAAATTAGGTAAAAGGCATTGTTCTAGGGTGGACGAGGATTATCTTACTCCTTAAAACTCTGTGTGAGGTCCAAAAACTTTGAAGGCGGTGTCAGGCTTACTGGACAGTGCCATTTTGCTTGATTCTGCCTTGACTTACAATCATTGTGGGAGAAGGCAGAACAGCTAATTTAGTCTGGTGGTCCCTTCGTCCTCTTACTGTGAAGGTTTAATTTACACTTAGTGAAACCAGGCCCCACTTACTGGCTCTTGGGTGAATATGTGGGTTTTTATTTGGATTTTTATTTGAAGCTCGCCTGTTACTATGGCAGTTTATTGAACAAAAGCTCATGTGCAGTGCCAAGTGGATTTCAAATAGAGAAAAAGGGCTTAAAGAATATTTCTGGACATCTCAACCATTGCTGAATACCAACTTATCGTGACGTTTATGTGAGTTTACTTTGAATTAGGAAAGACCTAGAGTGAATAGAAAATAGTGTATACATACACATTTTTAAGCATTTTGCTAGACAGGGCTCTTATGTTTGCTTCTTTAGTATTTTTTTTTCTGCTTTTTGCATTTGTGACTAGTTCTTGAAGCCCAAAGTACTGTTTTGTTGCCATCAGAGCACTCTTTTCTGCTTCATTTCCAAAATAGAACTTCTTCACAAAGGAGCAACACATTGTCTTGCATAAGAAGTAATTCTGACCTTGAAGGGGGAAAGATTTGCATCCTGATTCACATCACTTAATCATGCACATCACTTACTCGTGTCTAGATAAATGTAAAAAAAAGGCAACCGTATTGGGTTTTGCGCTGACTAAAACCGGCAGAATAGTAGGTATTTCAGGAATAATAGATGTGCCAAAAAAGCTTACCAAAAAGAGGTCATAGAGAAGTGAGTATAAATATCTTTATGAAGGTCTCTATTCCTTTAAATACAGTATTACTTTTCATAAAGGCATTCAGAACAGAATTCAAACAAAGGTTCTTTTCCCTTTAAAGCACCAATTCTTAAATGAAAAAAATGAACAGTATTCTTATTTCTGCCTTTTTTTTTTTTTTTTTTTTTTTGTCTGTAGCTGAAGTTTTTCAGGTTCTGCCTGTTTGCCACATATAGATTATTTTAAGGTTCGGGGGTTCTTTATTGGTATGCTAAGGAAATTTTTTACATTTAACTGCATAACTGTCTTTGCATACAGTTCCATATAAAATAATTAAAACATGAGATTGTATAACTGCAACAGTCTCCCCATAGAGGTAATTAATTTTAAAGGGAAACCCAAAAATGTAGGTTGATTCCCGTTAATTACACGTCTCCTTCAAAACACAGAATGCCTTGAGCAAGTGGTATTCTTGCTGCTTATATTTATAAATGTCTGAGTCTATGCTCGTAAGGTCTTTAGCGGTTTCCTCCCACCCACTGCTCACTTCGGTTTTGCACGGTGTAATGTTCATATTTGTAACGTCATGTCTACAACGATGATAATCGTTCTCTGTGGTGTTTCGGGACTCAATAGCCATAGAGGCAAAACTCAATTTTGCCGCTCAAGGTTAGGTGTGGGGCCAGGCTGCTGTTGCTACCGGGAGGCAAGTAAGAAGGAGCAGGATGGGACTGTAGAGGAGAGGCCGCGTGTTGGCAAGGGGAGAGGCAGGAAGAGGCAGGCTTGCTCATACAGCTCCTGGGAGGACGCTGGGCTAAAATCATAGAACGTGTTGGGTTGGAAGGGACCTTTAAAGGTCATCTATTCCAACTCCCCTGCAGCGAGCAGGGACATCTTTAACTAGATCACGTTGCTCAAAACCCCATCCAGCCTGGCCTTGAATGTCTCCAGGGATGGGGCCTCCACCACCTCTCTGGGCAACCTGTTCCAGTGCTCATTGTAAAGAACTTCATCATTGCCCCTCGTCCTAGCGCTACATGCCCTTGCAAACAGCCCCTCCCCAGCTTTCTTGTAGACCCCTTCAGGTACTGGAAGGCCGCTATAAGGTCTCCCTGGAGCCTCCTCCAGGCTAATATAAAGACCACAAAAATAAAGACCACTGCTTCTTCACAGCAGCCTATTGCCCTCTGGCTTCACCCTGCACTCATAGGTGCCCAGCACCAGCAGGCTGTTGTCACAGCACAAAAATCAAATGCGCTTTTCCTGAGCTCTGACACAAATATATAGAGGGGAATGAAAGCCAGGGTCACTTTTGCCCCCAACAATTTCTTACCCAGTCTCTCTGTGGCACATCTGCAGTGACCCTGATCCATGCGGCTGTGCTCAGAAAGCTTTAGCTCTTGATTGTTCTTTTCTTTGGCACATTTAGAATTTTAACAGAAGTGGGTTTTTTTTAAATTTCAGTAAATCTCCTTGTGAATTGCACCATTAAGCTGCTTGTTTCTGTGCAAAAATGGTAGTATTCTGTGATTTTGAATAGTAACATATTTATGAAATAAAAAGTGGCTTGTTGGAGGCCAGTATAATACCATACCACTGTACCCGGTTGTGAAGGAAGTCTTTTTGCTTGTAGTACTAACTAAGCTAGACAGTTACTTTCATTACGCTGAAGATCACAGAAAGAGTTAGGGGGTTGTTCTCTCAATGCCTGTCTATCAAGAGTTACAGTCTTAGTGTAAATCAGAACCTATTTTCTGCTATTAGTTTTTATTATTTTTTTTTAGAAGGAAGAAATTTGAAGTCCAAGCCCTAAAAAAATACATGTAATGCTCCTTCATTCCGCTTGTTATTCACAGGGTAAATAGGCCTTGATCATGACCAATTACTCAGTTTTTAGGCTTAGCTCTGAGAAATTTCCAGTGTTGCTGTGACTATTTGTTGCATATTCAAAGCTGTATTCCCACTTCAAAAGTGTGCAGGTCTCATCCAGCCCCATTTACAATGTAGTCTTTTTTTTCTTGACAGAAACAGCTTTATTAGGCGCACCAATGCTATGAAATATTTCAGGGGTTTTTTAAAAATGAAAACTATTCAGTCTTTTTTTTTTTTTTTTTTTTTTGAGAAGTGTTCATTATTAATCATTTGCTTTTTTTTCCTAGGAGTTCTCTGGAATCTATCCTCCTGTGATGCACTGAAAATGCCAATCATCCAGGATGCCCTCGCAGTGTTGACCAATGCAGTGATCATCCCTCACTCTGGATGGGAAAACTCTCCGCTCCAGGATGATCATAAAATACAGCTCCATTCATCACAGGTGCTGCGCAATGCCACTGGGTGCCTAAGGTGAGTACTGCAAAACGTTTGCTTTGCCTTAATCATCTTGCTTCAGCTTGAGTTCTTATTTCTCATTTTTAGGCATTTGTAAAGTAAATAATTGGTTTGTGTGTCAGCTAAGGCAATGACTTTCAGTGCTGTAAGCTTGAAGTTGGAAATTAATTAGAAAACAAGCTTCAGGCCATTCAAAAAACAATCTCTAGAAGCGCTGCTGTGGGTTTTTCTTTTCTCTTTTCTTAGCAGCTTTGACCGATCTTCTCATCCAAGCTTGTATATTACAGATGTTTTGCGCCTTGTACATTTGCGCCATTTCTCCAGTTACTTAAGTGAAGTCGATATGTTCTCACTATTACACCCAATTTAATCAGCACAAAAAATAATGAAGATGTTCACAAAAAGTAACATGCCTTACGGGTTCCAGATGCCATTGCTGGAGTTATGATAAATATATAAAGTAGATTTTTTCTGCGCTGTGAAGATGAAAAATGGATTTCAATAAGAGAGCAACCAGTTTAACATAAGTGCAGCTAGAATACTTAAATAGATCCTTAACAAGTATGGTATCTGTTTATATTTATATTTGTATGCCAAACTTGTATGTGCAACACCAAGGTGCACTTACATAAATATGTGCAACATGATCTGTCTATTCCTAAAAATCACTGTAGACATGAGAATGAAAATAGGGTGAGTAAGAAGAGTTTCAGTTCTGACAAAGACTTACAAAAGGATTGATTCGTAGCAATTTTTGAATTCCAATCCTTATAATTTTGTTTATTTTAAAATATTTTAACGTACTAAGCAGGTTCTTTTAAGCATTGTTTGCTTTTTCTCCTTGTATATCGGAGATTCTGTAATCTGTATCAGAGACATGAAAATTGATTAGTTAATATTTTTACATAGACCACAGGAAAATTGTTAGGTGAATAGTATGTATCAGTGATACAATCTGTGTTGTATGCTGCGTCCAAAGCAGATATCCATCAAAGAGCTAAATAAAAAAATCACTATTGATTAGGAGGCAAAGTAAAATAGCAGTATTTTTTACATATCTATAGCAACCACCTTTTTTGTATTTATGCCGTTTCATCAAATGAAATGTCTCCCTTTCAGAAGTATTATCTGAAAAGTTTAAGGGAAAAAGTAATAATTATTATTGATTGTTTATATGTAATCAGAAAAGAATGAAATGTAGAAGGTGATAGCTTCCATATTGCAAATATACTTGTAAAGGACTTAACTGCAGGTATGTATATGTGAACACCAGCTATGCTGGGATACGCGACTGAAGCTAGGTGTTTGTACCTGAGTTGTGTTGATTTTGAAAACAGTTTGGAAGTGTTGCATTATGTTCAAATTACTAGAAAAAAAGTTACTCAATCACTGTGACAGAAGTCACTCCGTGAAGATGGGTGCCATGTTATACTTCTCACACTTCTGATGTTTAACCTGTGTTAAAGAGCTGCCTCTAAAAGAAGTGTCCATTATAAATTTGAGGCTTCACAGTGCTCCTTCTCTGAACGGGCATGCCCAGTGTTGGTCTCCCCGCACCATAAGCTCTATCTTCCTGTTAATTTTTCCCAACTGCTTCTCAGGGACTGATGACCATCCCTGATCCTGCAAACTTCAGTTCATCCTACCTCATAGTTGATGGATTCGTTGCACATTGGTCTTGAAATCTTTCTTCTTTGTTTTTTTTTCCTTCATGAGTGTATGTGCACGCCCATTTGCAAACTGATGTGAGCTTACTGTAGCCTGCCCTGTGGGTCAGCCTGAGGACTTGTGACCACATGAGAATGGTACGTTGCCAGATCTAACACACACTGCTTTGCAGCAAGGCTTACTACCAAGTGCTTGATGGTACGCAGTCATAGCAGAATGGCTTCTGGTCAGCTCGTGCAAAATAAGCTCATATCTGCCTGCAAAAGACTGTGCCTATTATATCTCTTCAGTCCTTCCCAGGTAGCTGTAACAGCAGCTCAAACGGCTGTCCTGAGCAGGTTGGTCTTCCTTCTAAACCCAGGCCTTTCAACCATAGTATGGCTTTTTAATACCCTTCTGATATCAAACCCTACCTATTTCCCAGATGCATCTTGCTGTCCTCTCTAACAGCTTCAGATATTTATTTGGCCTTCATCCATCTTCTTTAGATAATTTCATCCCACTTAGTCTGTGTGGATGCTCTTTGGCAGAGACAGAACATTTGGAGAGGGTTGAACTTTCTTTTGCTTCACACCAGCGGGAACTTTCTTGTTTACCTTTCCCCAGTCGCTGTTGAAAATCTCTCCCTCTCTCTGAACAAAACATCAAGTTTGAGTTTGTGCAAGGGAGAAAAGTGTAAGTTGACCTCTGAGATGGTAACTGGGTTCTCGTGTTGAATTCATGTAAGATAATGGGGCTGGAGGCTGGAGGAAACAGCGGATGTCAGAAAGATGAGAAAGCTCTATGGAGACGACTGGAGTAGCGCGTGCTTTGTGCACGTAGTACCTCAGCTAGCATTCCTTAAATACCCACCACCCCCAATAAACTGAACAGCTCTCTCTCTTTCCACTTGTGACTAGCTACAAGCCTCATTTTTCCATTTCAAGATCTCACTGGCCAAGGGAGGTAATGTAAATCGAGAAGATGGTGGTTGCTGGCTGAGGTAGCTCTGTGTTTATCTGGTAAATGGAAAGACCGTTGTTATCTTCCATGGGAGAGTTCCTGCTAAGACTGTGGTTTGGTTGTCCTCTGCTGTTTTTTCATTTTCTCCTTTTGCTACAGCTGGTTTCTGAAGGGACAGTGGTTAAAATGCGGTTGCATCAGGATTCTCAGTGATGATGCTCAGTATCATAGGAAAAGTAGAGGTGTTCAGAATACTTGTCAAATATTTCTGAACCTGTAACGTTGACAGATTTTAGAGGCATCAGGTTGTATTACATAAGGTGTAATGCTAGCAAATATGCCAGGCAGATATGGGGTTTTTTTTCAGTCTTCTGTGCCTTTGGTTTTCTGATGCATTCACTGCTGAAAACTAAATAGTTCCTGAAAGGTGCGGTAACATAATCCATCCCATGTACAATGCTAATAAATAGTTTGCAATGGCTATTATATAGGAATAGTCAGATCTTTGTATTGTGTTTTTTCACTACAGTATATGAATTATTATTCTTTCTTTCTCAGTTTCTTGATGAGAGTTTCTTATGCTTTTTCAATTAAAAAGTTGCTTATTAACTACAATTTTTAGTACTCTTATCTGCTTATTCATTATCATTCTTAACGAAGTTCTTAAGTCTGCAACTCCAGTCACACCGTAATCCAGCTGAAATCAGTATGAAATCATAAGAAAGACAGCAGCAACATCAGACCTTCTTTTCCTGTTACTTTCTTTTTTCTTAAAGACGTTATTTACAAGCTGCACTTTGCATACTTTTGTGATTTGAAAAAAGAAAATAGCTTTAATACAATATTGTAATAATTAATTTTACATAACTTGAATACTTTGAAATGGTTTAGATAATTCAAAGCTCTAGATGCAGTGTTATACCTATCACTTATAAATTTAATCTTAATATTCAGCTTTCATAAATTGCCAGACCTCATTGTGACATGTATTAGAGTAATCACCCAATTTACTTGGCTTCCCACTGAGATACTAGTACCTTACCTCATTAAGCTCTGTGAAAGTTTGACTTCTTTTTTTCCTTTTGGATTTCAGCTGTGACTGCTTTATTTGTTTGTGTTAGGGAAATACTGTATATTTGGTTTATAGTTTCTGATTCATTTAGACTTATTAGGGGAATTCAGGTGAAAACTGAATTTGGAATGCCAGTTGTTATAGTGGGGGGTTTATAATCCCTGATCTGAAATGTAAAAATCAACAGGAGACACATTGAACAATGTTGTCTTAACCTGAAGCATCGTGCTTGCGGTGGTGGGTTGACCCTGGCTGGATGCCAGGTGCCCACTGTCGCTCCCCTCCTCAGCTGGACAGGGGAGAGAAAATATAACGAAAGGCTCGTGGGCTGAGATAAGGACAGGGAGAGATCATTCACCAGTTACCATCGCACACAAACCAGACTCGACTTAGGGAAAATTAATTTTATTTTTGCCAGTCAAATCAGAGTAGGGTAAAGAGAAATTAAAACTAGCTGAATTAAACCACCTTCCCCCCACCCCTCCCTTCCTCCCAGGCTCAACTTCACTCCCGATTTCTCTATCTCCTCCCCCCCGAGCGGCGCAGGGGGATGGGGAATGGGGGTTGTGGTCAGTTCATCACACCTTGTCTCTGCTACTTCTTCCTCCCTCTTCAGGGGGAAGACTCCTCACACTCTTCCCCTCCTCCAGTGTGGGGTCCTTCCCACAGGAGACAGTCCTCCATGAACTTCTCCAACATAAGTCCATCCCACAGGCTGCAGTTCTTCATGAACTGCTCCAGTGTAGGCCTCCCACAGGGTCACAAGTCCTGCCAGCAAACCTGCTCCAGCATAAGATTCTCTTTCCATGGGGCCACAGATGCGGACTTCCCCTGGGGTCACAGCCTCCTTTGGGCACATCCACCTGCTCTGGTGCGGGGTCCTCCATGGGCTACAGGTGGATATTCGCTCCACCGTGGACCTCCGTGGGCTGCAGGGGACAGCCTGCCTCACCATGGGCTTCACCACAGGCTGCAGGGGAACCTCTGCTCAGGCACCTGAAGCACCTCCTCCCCCTCCTTCCTCACAGACCTGGGTGTCTGCAGAGTTGTTACTTTCATGTACTCTTACTTGTCTCTCTGTCTGCTCTTGCATCGCAGGATTTTTCCCCTTCTTAAATGTTATCACAGGGGTGCTACCACCATGGCTGATGGGCTCAGCCTTGGCCAGTGGTGGGTCCATCTTGGAGCCGTCTGGCATTGGCTCTGTTGGACATGGGGGAAGCTTCCAGCAGCTTCTCACAGAAGCCACCCCTGTAGTCCCCCCATGCTAACAAAACCTTGCCATACAAACCCAATACACTTACTTATCACAAAACTAGATCTCTGCAGAAAGACTATCTGAAAAAAATCCCTGACAAAAATCTTTTCAAGAGTTTTAATCCTGATGTACAATCTGGAACCTTGTTTTCTCCTATGAATTGAATATGAATTTAAGCTAATATGATCTCATCTGAGGACTTTAAAGAATTTTAAGAATTTACTACTTTTAAGAGTCTAATCTGGTTTTAGATTCAAAATCATAAAATGCTGGGGTTTTATTTCTTCCATGTTCTATTTAATTTTTCATCATACACTGAAGGTACAGGGGCAATTGTGAAAATCAAAGGTCTGTTAAAATATTTATCTTCCCCCCGTTAGTTGATTAGAAATTGTACGTGAGAGTAGCTCAAGTAGTTTTTGTTTATAAAGCCCCATACTTTTGAAATTTTCATACTTCTATACTTGTCAGACCTTTCACAAAATACCGTTAATTATTCTTCTACTGAAAAAATAATGTAGCAAGCTGTCAAAGAAGGCAGACAAAGGGGAAAAGTGCTTTTAAAAAAGTAATTGAATGTAACTGACCCGGTAGTATTTTCTGGAGATACCAACTTTTGGAAGGAACAAATTACCTTGTTAAAACAATTTGTGTCAGTTGTAAGGCCTGAATATCAAATGGTTTTAACTGTTTTGTGGATGAAATGTATTTCACAGATATTTATAGCTAATGCAGTTATCCCACCATCTTTCTCCTCCAGTTCTCTTCTAGGTATCCAAAGTCTATTGATCCCTATTCTTAGGAACTTCTGTAATCTGTTTTGAATATAACGTTCTGCTGCCTAGGACAAAAGAAGATGTGGGAGCAGCATAAAATAAATCGCGCAGGCTGTATTATTCATCATCTGTTTAGTTTCTAAAGAAGCATACATATATATGAAGAAACATTCTTTTAAATATGTGAAACATGTTTCTTAAGAAACTAGACTGTTACATGTTCATATGTGCATGTATACATGTGTGTTTATGCGTATATACATACAGATATAAAAGGCATGATGACTGAAGCTAAAATATGTTTCTGTCTTTACTGACTGGTGCAAGCTCTGTATATCTTCAGTTGGGTATGAACAGAGGTGGCTTCTCACAGTAGGACCATTTTTTGCTGATTTTATGATTCTCCTCCTATCAAAAGGACAGTCACATTTAGTCCATCACTGTATATGCCATAGTGGATATAGAGGTGTTGGACTTGCCAACCCATCTCAGTATCTCCCTTGCTTTTTCTACAGACCAGGAGCTCTTCTCTTGCAATCTTGCGCATCAGATAACAAAAAAGCCCACTCTCCGTTAAGGAGCCTGTCAGAATCCAAAGTTAGGACAAAGCTGATATTAATTGTCTATGTCCACTGGCAGCCTACTCAAGGGAGGGACTGCTACTAGAAGCAGCTCCAGCAAGCAGAAGGCATGGGAGAGAGGCACTACCTAGAGGGATACTGAGGCAGGGTTATCCCCTTGCAGAAAGGAAGCTGTCCAAATGCACAGTTTTTCCTCCTCTTAGCCTCTTCACATCCAGTCTTATCCTGAAGAAAGGGGTGATCACCACTGTTCTTGTCCTTTTTGATTTTTGAGCTACTGCAGTTACAAAGCTGGTGTAATTAAAATCCAGGGATCATCAGATCAGCAGATTTGATGCCAATTATCTAGCTACATTCTATAAATGTATTGTGGTGAAACACATGTATTTTACATAATCTACAGAGTAGCACACCATGTGTTAAACCTCATTTGGACACAATTGGGCTGTTGAATCAAGTTAGAGAGTTCCTAAACTCCAGATTTATACAGGCTATACTGGTATGTCCGTTTTTACACAAACACACGCTCCCCTGACAGCTCTCCTCAGCTTGGGAATTTCTCTATGGCCTGGAGCTGGAAGTAAATGCAGAGGAAAGCCTTGTCAAGAAGCTAAGGGAAAGCTCAGTTTTAATGTCTGGTTCTGTGAAGTTCAATCCCTTTTCTCTAAAACTTCAATTCTTACTAAAATTATATCATTTATGCTCCTGGGTCCCAGCAACGACAAGCTGTGGAGGAATTGAGGGGCTAACGTCAACTCTCCATTATTTTGAAGAATCAAGAAGGATTCCTGACAGGTACTATACAAATGACTACCAGTAATTTCCAGTTTAATATAAATGAAGGTATCTTGATCACAGCTCCTACATCTTGTCTTTCCAGGTTAAAGCTGAATGGCATATTGCTTACTTTTAAATATACTAGCTCAGAAGTTCTGTATTACTTGTAGATGATGAATTTTGAAAAACTGTTGAAAAGCTTAATAATGCCTCCCAGAGTATCATGCAGGAACACAGATCACAGGAGGGAAAATGAGCTGAACTGCTGTTTCTTGTCTTTTAAAACAAGGTAGAAAGGAGTAAACTCCAAGTTGCATTTACCTAATGGGAGGCATTTTAATCAAGGAGTAGGTGTCTATGTGAGAGCCTGGTTTTTAGAGGCTTCGAGCATTTCTAGGTTAACACTGACTCACCAGCTCTGAAAATCATTTGTAGTTTTGATGTCGTTGATGATGAGTTTAAGTGTCTAATTTCAGGCACCCCAACAGAAAACTTTCAGACAGGCTGCTTTCATGGGCATGAATTATGCAAAATGTATTTTCCAGAAGGACTAAAATTTTCACTAGCTCATGCGTAAATGCTCACAGCCATGTTCCTGGTCTTCTAACCACAAACCAAAATGGGAAAATCACAGGAAATTAATAAGAGTCGGTCTGCTGGGGAAAATGTATTTCACCTTTTCAAGAAGCTGAAAGGCCCAGCCTAGAAAAAAGTCCCAAACCAGTCTGAGAGGCCACAATGATTGCATCCCAGTTAAGCATAGAGTTTTGGACGTGAATTTCTGCACGATATGAGAGAGAGTGTTCCGTACTGAATGCTGTGATAATTCAGAAATGTAGCTGAAGTAAAAATCTAATGTTAACATTCGGGGAGAGAGGGAGATTTTAGTATGAATAGATCACTGTCCTCTGATTGCTGCTGTAATATTTTTATTCAGAAGATACTCGAGGGAAGAGTACTAACAGAATTAAATGTGTAGCTGTGTCAGATACTTAAGCACCCCACTTTTTCTTCACAGTGCAGTTACTCCCACTTTGCATATTCATGAACAAATTTATAAGGTTTATACAAGGTCATGCTGTATTAATTATAGCAGTGGTATTCAAATAGCACTCTGAAGTTTAATGCTTTTTCAGCATTTCTGGTAAAAACATTCCTTCAACCTATCAAACTGATGCTACAAATTCCATATAGCTCTGGAAGTTCATTCCAGGCTCAAGTTGATCACAATCTCAACCAGAAATTTTGTTTTTAAACTGATGCTATGGAATGCCTTTTGTATTCTGCTTTGGTCTGAAAAATAGTACAGCATAATTCCAGACATTTTTTGCTCTCCTGTACTTAAAAACATGTAACAAGCTTCGGTGGTGTAACTCCTTCCTCCGTCATTTTATCTGATAAGAGATGCTGGGCTGCTCGGCCTAAACCTGCCTTCAAATGCAGGAGGAACTCCCAATGTATTGATTTTGCACTGAGGTAGCCAAAAAGTGATCTGTCAACATCCGTCTTCAGAACACTGGGCAAACAAGGAAAGTCATTCATATTTCAATGGGGCTTCATGTTTGGGTACAAATTAGAAATACTGGAGCTATATGCCAGAATCTGATAATTTAGGACCTAGCTGAAATTTCTGTTCTTCAACTAGGATCTTTTCTTGTTTTTACCATGAATGTATTGTTTTTTCCCTAAAAAACTCAACAACTTACTGAGTGTCTTACAGTTATAAATATTTACTTGTTGCTATGGCAGGAGTGTGTTCTTCCTGTAATTTACTAATTTACTGTTGATGGAAATTGTACATACACTTACGAAAAGAATGACTGTGCCACAGTACCTTTGCTTTCATCTTACAATATTTTTGGGCTCAGCAACAATGACAAAAACTGTCAACTGCTGCTTCTTAGGCTGAATGGTTTACGGCGTACCCTAGCCTTGGATTAGGGATGTGTTGAATATCTCAAGTACGTGTTGAATGACTGACTCTTTCCCAGCTTTTGGTAGTTTTAATTCCTTTCAGGTTGAATGCCTGCTGTTAACTAGTGCCTAATGTGAAAATTAAGTGTTCGCTCATATTTGCATGGTTAGGTAGTGTTAATTTACATTTCCTTCTGTCAGAGGTTTAAGATATGTGGAGCTGAATGCTCTGAAGGAAGTAAAATTGTTTGTTTTGTAAAAGGGCTTAGATTCTGTGTGGGTTTTTTTTTCATTTAAGAACAGTTTTTGTTTATGCAGTAGTGAGTCTTAGCTTGGCAGACACTGTAATAAAGTATGATGTGAATCTTGGTGGCCTGATGACTTGTTTTGGGCTGACTCCAAGCCCAGCTGACTACAATGGGCCTCCTTCTCGCTGGCCAGCTGCAGAGCCGAGTGTCACAGTGGCACAGCTGTTTTCTTTTTGGGAAGAGTCCCTAGGCCTGTGTGGCACCGCATCTATTTTAGAACCGCGTCAGCGCATCCATGCAGTCACTGTGTGGGAAGCTGAAGGGATGGAGCCAATTTTGTCTCAACTGTCTAGGCCCATTGGAAAGAATCACGAGGACCGCAGATGTCAGTGGGAACCAGAGTGTACCTCTCTTTTTGCATTGCTGACTATCCAAAATCCTGGATAGTCCTTTCCAAATGGGTACTTT
Source organism: Larus michahellis (assembly GCF_964199755.1). Lineage (NCBI taxonomy): Eukaryota > Metazoa > Chordata > Aves > Charadriiformes > Laridae > Larus > Larus michahellis. The sequence continues at coordinate 90,977,032 of NC_133897.1, forward strand.
GAAAAACCAGTATAGTCTGGCTCCACAGAAAATACTCTTTGTCTCAGCATGAGAGAAAAACTGATTGTGACAATTCTGTAGCACCACTCGTGGTCATGGTGACTGATGATAGAAGATGATGTTTTGTTTACCCAAGAAAAATGAGAAACACATTTATCCAGAGTTTGTATGCCCACTCAATTCCACCACGGATAGTAAAATAATATTCGGTAAGGTTGAGGTTCTTTGGTGCTAATGGCTTGATTTGTATCTTAACTAGATTTTCTCATCTTAAAACTGTTGGCATTACTGTGCAATATGAAAAAGGAACGTAGGGCTCTGCACAGTGAAGAAAAGGTAGGGAATACTTGTGCAGCTTTCCATCATTACCTTATGATAGACTGCTTCAAATCTGAAGAAACTTCCCCTAGGAGTGAGAAGATCATTTGGTCTTTTTGCGCAGTCTGAGGATTTTCAGTAGAGATATCTGTTTGAAGTACGCTGAGCTTGCTTCATCCTTCTGGATAAGCCGGCCAACATCACAAAGTAAACATTTTATCACCCCCTTTCAGAATGTTTTGGGCATGTGAACCGTCTCGCTTCAAGCACAAGAGTAATTAATGCCAGCAGCTCAAGTTGAGCCAGTGCTCAAGTCTCTTGCTGCAAGAAGGCTTTGATGGCATTCCACATTTCTGCAAGTTGGTGAGCTACTGAGAGCTCGTGAGAAACGCTCTCCAGTAATATCCTTAGCACTGAAGCCCTGAGACCGGCAGTCCCCAACAATCACACTTACAAACTTTGTTACTTTTTCTGTTTTGGAAGTATTTTCTGAGGAAGCCTCCTGATGAAGTAAGTAAATAAATAAAAATACGGCTCTTGGGGGGGTGTGATGAAATAGGCTGCAGACTGCCAAGCCTGCTTAGCTTACGATGTCTGAGCAGTGGATCATTTCTGGATGTCGTCTTTTGTGAAACTTTGCCCAGCGAATGTTGAGCTTGTGTTCTTACTGTCACTACACATCTCTGTAGAGGAGTTTTAGCACTTTGTAAGATTTTTCCTTGAGTAAGAGGACAATCTGGTAAGAACACATTGAGAAAGGAAGATGAAGTTCATTAGTTGCAATCGAATGGATTTCCGCCTTTCTGAGAGGGTTAGAAAAGTGGACAGTTAATTTGAGGGTAAATTAAGGCTTTTATAAAGACTGAAGTAAAAAGCATGTCATGCCCATCACTAATTGGTGTCCCTGCCCATGGCAGGGGGGTTGGAACTAGATGATCTTTAAGGTCCCTTCCAACCCAGACCATTCTGTGATTCTGTGATTCTGTAATTCATTTTCCTCAATTTTATCCAATTTGAATGTTTCTCTGGACGTGATGAAAACTAACACTCCCCCATGTGGAGTGAGAGGGTTCAAAGCTGGGGGAAGGTGCAAGGTGATGCTCATTTCCAGCCATAGCTCACTGATGCGCACACAGCCTTGTGGACACTGCCTTAGAAAGGCAACAGCAGAACAGGGTGAGAGGATTTTCCTGTCTTCTGCCAGCAAAGTCTGGACGAAGTTTATGGCAGGTAGCGTGGGAGACTTCCCTCTTTCAAAATGAGTTAAACAAAGATATTAGAGGTTTGTGGGGTTTAGGGTTTTTTCCTGTTGTCTTCCCTAAATTATCTTCACATTGTATCTTCAAGTTCTGTAGTACCATTGAGAAAGTTCCCTTTGGAAAGCATGAACACATTCTATTTTTTAAAAAAAGTTATAATAATCCTGTATTTTAACTGCATCTGCATGTACTATATAAAAACATTTAACATCTGCCTGATAGTATTTTTAGCTAGGATCACACACTACATACAGAGGATTTCCGTGACAAAGTACTTTTGAAGTATTCATCCTAGTGTAGCTTTTTTACTTTCACAGCTCATTTATTTTTGTCAGGTACTCATTTATTATAGTTAGTTGGTTACAGCTTCAGCGTTTTCTCTTGAAGGACAGTAGTATTGTGGAATACCTCCTCCTCTTCCCCTGCTGTCATTCATCCATCTTTATATGATTTACTATGCGCAAAAGTACAATACTTGGAAAGTGTTTCAAAAGAGAGAGTCATGAAGGGGCACAATGTAAGTATTGTGCATATGCAAATGTGGGTGGGGTTTTTTTTATCCTCTAATGAAGTAGAAAACCATAATAAAATAGAAAATAAAAATAAGTTATTTACCAAAAGAATATTCATTTAATTCTCTGGGCTCACTTTTTATAATTAATTTGTGTTGAGGACTTTTTCCAGTAGGCTGATCAAATTGATTGAATTTGATGGATACCTGCTGTCTTTCGTTGCCGGACTTCATGCTAAGAAGGAGTGTCTTCTAATGTACGCAAGTATGAGAAAACGCACAGTATCATCTGTAGTTTTGGTAGTTATTCATGTGTTGCAGTCAATGGGTAGACCTCCGTCTTCCTGGCCTTGGGCCAGGAAGTATTTAGTATTTAAGTTTTATAGCCCCACAGAAGCAAGGGAGATCTCATATTTAGTTAACAAACTGGGTGGGGGTGGGAGGTCATCCTTTTTATAGCCCACGTGGTACAGGCACAGCAGAGCCAAATTACTCTGTTCACATTCATCTACAGCATGACCAAGTGGCAGAAACAAACATTTACGAGTTTGTACAAATATTTGCTGTGCTCAAGAGAATGATCAGCCGCTGGGACAAATTTGAGAAGGAAGATGCAGCTTTCTTAACTTCACTCTAGGGATGGTGATGTAACTAGGGTAATGTCTTCTATGCTAGACATCATCTGTCTGGAAAACAGCATAGTCCTCCTTGCCCCTCTCCTTGGCACTATTGTGTCACCCTTCCCTGTCACGAGGTTGCAGAGGTTACTGAGGACAAAAGCTCGGTAACAAATCCACACACAGGCACAGGATCCACCAGCAAAATCAGCTGGAGCGTGGCAGCCACTGGGAGGGCCGGCGCTGAAATGGGGGAAAGGGAAGTTCACATGAATTACGCATTTTTCTGAACTGAAATTTTACATGATTTACAGTAACAGTGTGGGAATCTTTAATTGTTTTTACAGGAACAATGTGTTTGCTTGTTTTCTTTTGTTTTGGCCTTACTTTTGAGAGGACTGGTAATTTTGGTTTTGCCTTCAGTTAGATTGTAGAAAAGTGAACTAAAAGAGTTTTTGGGCACTGCAGTAATCCCAGATTTCCCAGAAACTGGGGGGTTTTTTGATTGAGGTTTTTTTCTTTGGGGGGGGTTAATGAAGAAAACTGAACTACCCAAAGTTAAGTAGGCAGCATCTCCGCCTTGGAGGAGTTCAGAGAAGTTAATTACCCTCCTTTGATGAGAAAAGCAATTTATGACTCCTTTTAGGTGGCTTGCTTACCTAGGCACCTGAATGAAATACTGGTTGTGTAGAGACATACTACTGCTGTATGTCACACTTGTGTATACACAGATGACCTGTAAATAATCAGTTTGGTTTACCATTTGCTCCTCCAAATGTACAGGTACTTTAAATACTTTGATATTATTATTAATATAAAGAAAATATATCATTACTTGCTAAAAAAAAGGAAAAAAAGAGTGTGTGCATCTGTGTGGGGGTTTGTGTGTCTTTATATAGCTATATACTTTCTTTTTTCAGTACTCTTTGGCCTGAATAACAGCAGTTGATAGTATTTCTTTTCAAAAAGTGGAAAGTGACTACATTAGCACAAACATTTTGTTCTATAATCGTGGCTCCAGATATCATGAAACACATGGAAAGCATTAACTGATTAATTATCCCCCATAATGCTCTGACATATCTCTGTCTAGACTATAATGCATGCAGTATTGCTTCTGCCAGGATTACATTTTGCTTGACCTTATGGCAGACATACAGTGTAATTACTAAATGGGGGCTAATTTATGTAAACAAATGTTAGTTTTTCATAGCATGAGCCCTATCATTATGTTTTATTGCTAGTGGATGTGTTACATAGTCAGCCATTCTTCAGGAGCTCGGGTATATCAGTATTTTAAATTGTCTTTTTACTGTAAAGTCTAAAGATTTAGGATTTACAAAGTGCAAGTATCCTAATCCCGAGATACGATTTTTGTTTCCTCTCCTCCAACTATGTGAGAACTTTAATTGATCATGCTTAGCAAAGTAAATATATCATACTTTGTATAAGGGTACTCAAATAATTTTCTAGTTAGTACACAGTGAGTTTGGGATATGCTAATGCAAACCACATCTGGCATTATCAAACCTAATAGGTAAAAACAAATATGCAGGAACTGGAATATGCGTAATACTTTGATAACTGCCATGTATTGGCCATCATCTATCAAAACCCTTAGAGGTATCTGCCACAGAATTAAACTAATTGACTTTCATAGCACCTTATAAGCCGAGCTAACGTAATGGCTCCCATTCTTAAATCAAGTGCGGAAAAGTATTACGAGGGTAATAGTGAAACTAGCCACCAGTTTTCTTCTTGGGTTTCAGTAATATCAATAGTACCTTTTCTTTTCTTTCCTTCTTTCTCATTCTCAGGGAAATAAAGAAGGAGATTGATCATGTTTACAATGCTATCTGAATAGCTGGAGTTTTCCTTGGTGCAGACATGCAGCGGTTTTGGGAATGTGACTCTTGGCAGGCATCTGAGCTTATTCATTCCTTTCCTGCTTAATCATTTCACACTTACTCCTCTCTGTTGGAGGTCTGTCCTTGTGCTGTTTGTTTTGTGAATGTCATGTGTTCAGCAAAATACAAACGATTTCCCTGTCTTGTCAATAATAAATATTTGTTCATGCTCAAAATCTGCCGTGAGAAACAGAACAGTTTCCAGCAGATGCCAGTTTGGAGTTTGCTCCGCTCTTTTCATAGTTCGTGTGAAATTAATTTAGTGGCCTCAGCACAATTCCTGCTACTGGTCTCGCTCAAGGCAATACTCCTGTTGTCAGCCCTTGATACCCGGGCAGGAAACAGGAATGGTGCTGGCAGTAGAACTGGAAGGCTAACTTGCAGCACAGGGTAGGTGTACCTGCAGCAGCTTCGCATCAGCACGTTCAGCCAGCAGTACAGACTGTTGCATCTGGTATAAACCTCCTCTGGGCCTGGACTGTACTTTTAGATTGTTATTCTCAACTGCAGTGGCATACTTTCCATTCTAACTTTGGTTGTTAACCATACCTGCCTATGGTTTGGTCATTCCTCCTGACACCAGCACCAGCGTTTCCGTGGCAGTCACAAATTCAATGGATTTTGAAGTCTCTGTGAAGCTGCTTCACAAGAGAAGGGTGCGCACCAAATTTAAAAAAACCCAACTCGGTAAGAACTTGGGGACGAACTGCCCTGTTGTACAGGAAGAGTGGAAATTATGGCAGAAGGGTCACTTGGGTAAACAGAAAGTTTCCCGAAGCACAAAAAGAAACCAAGGAGTGGAAACCAGAACAACAGAGGAGTATGAAATGCCTTGGTTCTTGCCACTTCAGGATGAAATGAGGAAGATCAAAGCCCAGGTGGAGCTAACTAGGGACATAAAGGGTCACAGCAGGGGATTTTACAGGCACATGTATCATGAAAGCAGAAAGAAGTTGGGAGGAATGTCAGCCCATTGATGCATGCGGAAGACAAATTAGCGATGGACAAAACGTCTGAAGAACTCAACACCTTTTGTGCCTCAGTCTTAACAAGCAAATCCTATTCCCAGACTCCTGTACATTTCAGCCTGTTTTAGGAAGGAGGAGAAGCCAGCAATGGGCAAGCAACAGGTTAAGGACTCTTTGGAGAAAATAGATACATTCAGATCCATGAAACTGGATGGAATTCACCCAAGGGTATTGCAAGAGAAGCTGATCCATATGGCTGTGAGGCACCTGTCATGCTGGCGTTTGGGGGAGGTGTCTGAAGGCTACAGAAAGGCTAAAAATGTATCTATCTTTGAGGAGAACAAAAAAGACAGTCTGGGGACCACCTATACCTCCAACCCTGGAAAAACTATGGAGCATGAGTTTTTTGAATCCATTTCCAAACATGTGAAAGAGAATACAGTCAGCATGGATTTACCAGTGGCAAATCATGCTTAGTGAGTCTGATTGCCTTCTGCGATAAAGTGTCCAGCCATGTGGATGGATGGAGAATGCAATATACTGATGGGTCACTTAATAAAGTGTTTTATTAGTGCAGGCTGGAAACCCTCTGACTGAGCAGCACCCATTTGGAAAAGGAACCGGGGAGTATAGAGGACACCAAAACAAATATGACCCAACAATGTATTCTCATCATGAATAAGGCAGACTGGGGTACCTCTGTGGCTAGCAGGTCCATAGAAGATTTTCCCCTTTTATTTGGTACCAGTGTGGCCCCATCTGCAATACTGTGTCCAGCTTTGGGCCCACACAGTTCAACAGAGATGTTCAGAAACTGAAGAGGGTGCAGAGAAGAGGTCACAAGTTTCCACTCGGAAGATTCAAATTGGACATTATGCTTTACCAGGCAGGTAGTGCAACACAGGAACAGAGAGGTGGTGGGGATGTCCATCCCACCTTTGATGTCTTCAAGACTCTCTAACAAAACTACTGGCCTTATCTTGCGTTGATGATAGTCCTTCCTCAGGCAGCAGGCTGGACTTGGATGATTTCCCACATGTTCCTTCCAGCCAGCATTTCTGAGATTCTGTGAGTGACTCCAGAGTTTCAAGTCAAGCCCCCAGAAAATGAGGAATAGAGAAATTGCAAGCTCTGAAACAGAATCTGGAAGAGAACAAAATTCCCTTACCTCCTTTCCCTTCTTGGGACCGTTATTTCTCTTCCCTCGTAATTGTCATGGAGTACTTGCTGACAGAGCAGAGCAGGTTAACAGAAAGCAACCCCGTCTACAGCATAACTCTGATTCACGTCAAGTAAGTCCGTCCAGTGCAGTGGATGAGGCTTGAGTCCTGTGGGGGTGAAAAGTGACAGTATAGACAGTATCATGGTCATTCTCTAAAAAAGGGGTTGAATTACAGTTGCAGAGGCCAACTTAATTTGGGTATTACTTAACTTTTAAGTGCTTGACTTTCTAACCGAACTGTTCTGTAAAGTATTTTATAATTCATAATGATGACTGATTAGCAATCGCAAGTATAATTACTTTAAAACGTCAGCCAAACAGCTAGAGAAAGATTTGTATTTGGAACATCTTTTTTAAATTACAGTAGTGTAGGTTAATGAGTGTTCATTTGGTTTCTCTTAATTTTTGTTAGGACTAATTTTAAGTCATAGAATAGTTTATGAAGTAAATAGAATTCTGTGAATTAGTAAGTGGTATTTTGATGGGATTTTAAATTGAAATGCGTAATTATGACATTGGACATATGTAGTAAGATGTTTATTTAAGTAGACTCTGTTCCGCACACTACAGAATTAAATAATCACCGTGACTTGAAACACTAAGCAGACAGTTTGAACACAAGGTATTTAAGTGGCATTTCATTGTCAAAGAAGGAATTCTTTCCAGACGTACAGTAAAGGGAGATCTGCTTGTTGCTCTTTGCATAAATATCATTGCATAAATGCAGTGGGATCACTGTAGAAAACATAATTTTAATGAAACTGACTGTGGAATGACTGAAAACGCTCTGGAAATGAATTCTGAAGTGTATTATTTGTGTATTATAGTAGCGTTATGAAACACGCCACGAGTATCTGCTACTTGAGCTCAATGGCAAAACTGCCTGCTCCAGGGCATGAAGTGCCCATCTCGAGAGGGGGGTCCTGCTGCCAAGCCCCCCCAGGAAGACCCCCCCCCTCGCTGACGGCAGAGGAGCGGGGCCGGGCTGCCCGTGGAGTGGGCTGCTCTTCTCTTCAGGAGGGTGGACAGCCTGATGCACTCTTTGCGGAAGGAGTTTCAGCTTGTTTATGCGGCAGCACATGGCAGCACATTGGTTGAATGAACTTTTATTCATCCCATAAGCAACGTGTGTGTTTCTTTTCATTAAATTTCATTCTTTGCCGGCTGTCACACAGTGGAAGTTAAAAATACAGCGTGACAATGGAAAAGAGAGAAGTGGGATTAAAAAAAAAACAGATCAGAAAGACATTGATGAAGCAGTTTTTCTGGAAGAAAAAGACTGGGCGGGTTGTCAGTCAGTAACTGTCACTTTTTCAAATACATGTTTATGATTAAAAGAACACAATCTCAGAATTGCAGTTACAAGCTGCTGTTCATAATTTTTGACATCAAGATGACATCGCAATGAGAAAAAAGTATTGACCTTTACATGCACAGTATCTAAAGTGCCATTTGCAAGTCTCTAAAATCAATTAAATCCTCTCAAAATTGAGATCAAACATCAAAACTCTATGAAAAAATATTAATGTTATATTTTTTGAAGGAACGGAGGTAGGGGAAACGCAGTGGATTTTTCATTGATTCATTTTTCTAACTAATAAAACTTTGGAACATTTAGGTGGTGTTGTGTTACTTTTCGATCTCATTTATGCCTCCATATTTTTCTGGAGTTCTCTGGACTTGTATACTGAAATCTTTCCAGAACTCTTTGCTGTTGATTTCAGAGTGACTTCATCATTGGGCTAAATAAGCAAAGTTGGTTGCACTTTATCTTTGAAGTAGTTTCAGAGTTTATGCTTGTTACTGCTGTTCTTTCTGGGTATTAATAGTAGCAATCAGCTTCTCCGGCACTGCAATTTTTTTTGGCTGTCATGCTTCTTCCAGTTAATGGGGTAGATTTCTAAAGCAAGTTTACAATATGACAGGCTGCCTGAATCTTCTGGGGCAGGTTGTAGTGCCTCCCTTCAAGTGGAGTTTGAGTTATAAATGTGTGAATTGAAGACCTAAGTCGTCTAAAGCAGTTTTATTTGGGGAAGTGGGGAGGGAGGCATACTGAATGTCGTGAAATGATTACTTTAAGAGGCTAGAGGAAATAGCAAACACAATTGATTTTGCCTTTTGAATTATAAATGTTAAACAGCTCAGTGTAATTAGACATGTTCTGAGAAAAGATTTCATTATGCAGGTTGAAATTCCAGCAGTCACCTACGTGCATTGGAGTGGCTTGGGCTGCAGCCGCTGCCACAGCAGTACCCCTGACTGGCAGAAGCAGTAGTTGGAGCAGCCCACCCAAAACAGCCACAAAAGGTGTGGGTAAACACTGAGGTTCGTGTTTTCCATCTGCCAGGGTGCTGCTTTCCATGGAGATTCTCGGAGAGCAGATGACATGCATGACAGCGGTGTTGCTTGGCTTAATGCCATGATGCTGAGGGCAGCGTTTTAGGTAGAATGATCAGGCAAGAGTGCAGACATGGTTGGTGGGAGGTAGGCTTAAGGTTTGAATTGAAGCTGGGTATAGGTTACTTCTGCTACTTGTGGCTGGGCTAAGCCTATGTTGTGACCAAGAGTTGTGTCTTAGGGACTTGTCTATGCATCAGGATAGTTGTTTCCCAGTAGTTCTCCCTTTGAATCTGTCAGGGTAGACCACGTGTCCCCAGAAGAAGTTAGTGCAGGATAAATACTGCATATGGAATTCAAATAACTTTTCCATACGCTTCCCCCAGCAGAAGAGTCCATACAGTGCCTGCGGGCTCCCGATGTGTTCAGTGGCTCCCATCGGTGCCAGTGGGTGTTTCTGGAGTGCGGGTGTGCAGCTCTGCCCTTCATGTCAGCGTTGGTATGGTTTCATACAGCTGAAGTCTTGTTCCCAGAGCTGTGCTCAGGGGGATACTTACCTGCTGCTGGCATCCGAATACACAGGGAGAGGCACTTGTACCCAGCAAAGCCCGAGTTGTCTGATCCTGACTCTGGTGGGGGGAGGAGGAGAGGTTGATCCTCGGCCGAAGCCCCTCCGATACCTGTATCCCACATGGCAGGGGAGGGTGCAGGGCCCTCAGCGGCATAACATCCCGTGGAACAAAATCAACAGGATGGAGAGGTATTTTACCGTATTTTACGGGACTGATGTGACTCCCATGTATATGCATACATAAAATTATAACAAGAGCTGACTTCAAACTTGACATAGCTATGGCTTGTGGTTTATTGAGGAGCTTAGATGGAGATCTTAGATGGAGACCATATACTTAGCACTTGCAGAGGCCAGTGAATGTCTGCCTAGTCTGGTTAAGTATGCGAGTCTTAACATTCAGAATAATAGACCTTTAACCAAAAGCGCTACTCTGTCTTGAGTGGCTCTAGGAGTGGAAAGAGAAGGAACATCAAGACCAGCATAGCAGATTTGAGGGAGTCAGCTACCCAATGAATTGTGCCAGGGAGCAGCAGGAGCAGGACTGCTCCCTGGGGTCGGCAAGATGGTAGCTGAGGGTGGCCCTGATGTGGGTGGGCAATGCCCTCACCAGCAGGCTCAGCCAGGGGAGCAGAGCTGGGGGGACAGCAGTGGGTCCTGTTGGCACTCCAGGGAGCATCAGGTGGCACCAGGGGATCAAGCCAGGTCCAAGGCTGAGGTGGAGAATCCAAACAATGAGCCAGATACAGGGCTGGGAACCAGCACTGCTGCAGCATCGCTGGGACAGGGGTAGGGACAGGGACAGGGCATCAGGGTCGGCTGCAGGGGGATCCTGGGCCGTGGGCACTGGTGTGTAAAGCTGGCAGGTGAGTAGGTAGGTATGTAAAAAATGAGGTGAATCAAATAATACAGAAGCGGTAGGATTGACTTCAGTCATAATTAATAAATGGCAGGGTAGTTCTGCCTTTCTCAGTGCAGTGTCCGTAAATGAATCATCTTGTGCAGAACAGACAGGTAGTTTATCACTTACCATCACGTGAGCCTCCTGTATCCCTGCTGCTCTAGCCGGAAAGATAACTCAAGCACAAGGAACTGGAGCATTGCGGTACGTGTTTCATGCAGTCGTCATCTTGATGGAGTGGCATTTTACCAGAGCCACCTGTTCAGAAAGGAAAAAAAAAAAATCCACTAGTTTTTGGTATTAGCATATTTATTTCAGCAAGATTTGGCAATAGAAGTCAGCTCGGGCTTGGGGAATAACCGCTGGGCTTCCTAAAGTTGTATTAAATAGTTTGCACTCTTTTATACCTAATAGGGGAAATTTTGCTGTGATTCTGGGAATTGTGTTTGCGCTGTACCGGAGGAAGCTATGTTGCTGAGTAATTGATAATTAACTGAGAATGGTAAAATAATAATTACAAAATTAGAATGAGTGTTTATTCATAAAAGAACAGACACCTTTGTAAGCTGTAATTATCTTTTTGCTAATTTGGTCTCTGACTGGCACACAAAGCACACAAAAGATGAAACTCTTGCCAGGCAGCACACCGCTACAGTCAAAGCACTGCAAGGTTTGTACACCGCGTGTGTTGTAAGAGCAGGTCACACAGGAGCAAGTCTGATGGTGCCGAGTATCTGTCACTCAGGGAATGCTTAGCTGTCAACCGAAGAACGATCACAGCTGCAGAAATCCTTTAGTGTAGGAATAATTATCGAGAGGTTGGGGCTGAAGGTTGCCGCAGCACCAGTAGCTTTGCACTTGAAAACAGCTCCCAGCTTTGTCTGGTGGTTCAGTTTGCATAATTCTCCCCCCGCTCTTTTTTTGTTGTGGGTCAGTCGTGGTTTTTTAGAACACAAGTGCACTCTGCCCCTCGGCCCAAAGAACATATAGTAAAGCCCCTAGGTAAGGTGAGACTTGCTGGAAATAGGATGCACAAAAGTGATCATGGAAACGTAGGGATTCTGCAGAAGCCTTTGCTCAGTCAGATACAGCTCCTGCAAAGTCAATTTTTTGGGGGGGGGGTTGTCCTCTTCTTTCACTGCATACAAGTGTTTTGGTTCAATTTATAGGAAGAATCGGAATGAAGCAAATACAGTAACGTGCTAAGTGTATACATTTGCAGATGGGAGGGTAAAATATCTGAAGGCAAGCAAAATAGTAGATTGCTTGGTAAAGCAAATGACAAAGTGGAAGAAGAGAGCCTGCTCTTCATGCAAGAGCTTCATGAGCATCTTGAGGCACCAAAGGGAAGTCTGAGTTTAGTTTAACAGCAACGAGTGAATTGACTCAAAGGGTATGTGTTAAAATGGAAAGGGAAAAAAGAAATCTCTGACAATAAGTAATCTATAAGCAATTACCGTGACATACAACAGAGTCAGGCACTGAGACAGGGCACTGTGGGATTTTGTAAGAGGTTGGTTTCGGCAGAAGAGCCAAGTTGTCAAACACCATCCCTGGGGTATAAGCCAAAGAGGTAGAGAGCATTGACACTGGTGCCAGCAGCAGAGAGTGTTTTGTTCATCTTTTTATATGGCAGGGACTAGGCGGGGATAAGTAGGGTTGTGTCAGAGTGATTCCCTTCTTTTTTTACAGGTTATTTCGAGCAGCAGTGATGCACAATGACTCATTAGGCTGAAGGGCACGCTAGAGGGTCAGTTCTTTCATCATCTCTCAGTGTGCACATAAAGCCATTTGGAGGTAGGATGAAGTGACATAATCTGAGGTAGGATACGCACTCTGGCAATTTCAGGTTAAGTGTCATGAAAACAGGACGTGAACATACATATTTATTTTGTGTGCTGAAGGCACATTTAGCCAAAGCGTAAGAATTATAATTTATTATGCATCACATCATAGTATTTCTTTTTACAATTAGGCAATTTATGATAATGACATTTTTTAACAGGTATTTAGCTTAAAAAATCATATCACTGTGAGATGTTATTAGGGAGAAGCAGCATAGATATGTTGACGTTTTTAATGGAGTTAAAGCATAAAAATAATAAAATTGAGGGGAGAGAGATTGTTCTAGAAACAGTAAACTGCAATTTCACAGGAACAGTATCGTAACAATGAATTATGTGACTATAAAGAAATAACATGAACAAATAATAAAGGAATTTAGAGATGCCTAACTGAAAATTGTGAAGGAAAGGCTGGTAATATAGAGCATGTGGATAATGATAGTAAAACAAAAGTTAGAACTAATATACTTGTAACTAGTCGTGCTAGGAACTGAGAGAAATGGCATATAAGACAGCATTTATAAGCATTTTTAGTCTGGTAGACTAGAAAGACCCCTCTTTGGTTTGGAGGAAGATTTCGGATGGAGAAATATCTGTAGCAGTCAATTCACTGGCAGTCTCAGTATCACACAGTTGAAAAGCATTTGACTTCTACTTTTCTATGCTATGCTGTAACTTAATTTGATTCATTGACAGTAGTGTTTCATACTTTCTAATATTCTAATGAGTGTTCCGCTTTGTGACTTCTTATCCTCTGTATTAAAATTTCTAAGTAGCTGATCAGAAAGAGATGAACCTAATAATCTAATGAACTGATTGGTGGTGTAATTAATTGTGCTCATCTGATTAGTCAACAACTAAAGCTGATTTACCATCCTTTCTTCTCGAGGCTCTGCACTGATAATGTTTTTTCAAGACTGCAAAATAGATGCAGGAAGGCACTTGAAACTCAGGTGTGACGAGGAGATTGCTTTGTAGGTTAGGGGAATCATCTTTCTTAAGCAATCATGATCCTGTTTGTTTGTTCCTCCAGGTTGATAGGATTGCTTATTGCAAGTCGTATATTTTTTTCTGGAACCTAATCTTTATTCATAGGATTTTCAGACTGGTAACTCTGCTGAATGTAACTATTTACATTGTTTATGGTCTGATTTTGGTGATTATCTTTTTCACTTGATTCTAAAACCAAAGCAAAAGAACTGTATAACTTTCCAATATTTCAATTCATAAGACCTGAGAAGTAGTGCATTTCTTCTTTTAAATGCTTTTAAATGTTTCAAACGCAAGGGCATACGCAAACAGACTTACTGAACTTAAGTGCCTAACGAAATATATGAGAGGAATATGCAATATGTTGTAATACCTGATCCAAAACTCTATGTTTTGGTTTAGTTACAACGGTGTCGATGTAAAAATCAGCATAACAAATGGAAAAATGAAAATAGACCATAAAAAAATACAATCTTATATCAAAATGGAATCCAGAATGCATCTGTAGTGGCATTATTTATTTCCTTATTGGTACAACTAGAAAGTCACATCTGAATTGTCATCTAGCCCAAGTGGAAGGCTTGTCTAAAAGAGAGAGAAACCAAAGTGACAGTGTCATGAGATCCTATCCCAACATTTAAGCTTGTTTGCCCTCATACAGATGTTATTCTGAGGTAATATGTATGAAGTAAGCTTTCTTTTTCTTTTTTTTTAAGATGCAGCTTTCGTGTGTGCATAGACACGCGCTCACATCTGTGTATCACCAAACTAGGAGATCTCATTTTAGCTTGCCTCCATTTCAATGTGTCCACTTGTTTGGGAATGTAATTGTCTGCCCAGTTGACTGTAAAATTAATGTAAAATTACCTGAATCTCAGATTTGTCATTTTGCATTGTCTTGTAGAAGGAATTTGACAGTTGAGGCACGGGGCTTTTTACTGCAGAAACTTGGTTGCCCTCAACTGAATTTTTGTGACTGAAACTTCAGGAGGTCCTTCAAATATATGGCCAATGGGTCTATTTGGCATAAGGACTTTATTCCACATAACAGGCTATTCATCGGATATTTAAACTGCCTGTTTTGTCTGGGAGACTGACCGACTCCTTGGTGTTTCAATTGCAGCTATGAACAAAAAAGGAGACCCAAGTAATAACATCAGCAGGACAGGGAACTATAATTTAACTAATTAAAACACTTTTTTCTTCTATAATGGAAAATTTAGAGAATGTATGGATGACAGTTGAGATTCACTGGAAACAAAGACAGTCAAATGACTGAGAAAGTTTAAAGGCAGATATTAGACTTCAAATCGCTTTCTTTTTTTTTGTTTCTGTGTAGTAGCACAGCCATATTCTTTCAGCAAAGACTTCTTATGAACTTGCTGGAGACTCAATTCTAAGGGCCTTATCAAAATGGAGCAGAGGATGACTCCAGAGAGTACAAACTCTTAGGACTTCTTGGGTTCATACTTTCTTGACAGAGCAATAAAGGATGCAGAAACTAGTCCTTTAAGAAAACAAGATATTTAACAAATAAACTTGAAAAAAGCATAACCCAAAGTCTATTTTCTGTGGGTTTTGGTATGTGGTGGTTTTTTTTTTTATTCCAAAAACTATACTTGTGAAACTTTTTCGCAGATTTTTTGGTTTGGGGTTTTATTAAATCAGCAAACCGTTCCATTTGGAAAAGCATCATGCTTTTTTTTAACCGTTAATTTTATGTGATGGTCTGGTCTATTACTGTAGAGACAAGTGTGTCTTCTGTGGCTAGGACATGCCTGCTAGCACTAAAGAATTTCAGCTAAAAGCCGGAAGCAGGTCAAGAATGCATTTTGGCCCTATGTTGGGTTCTGAAGTTGCAGTTTTACCCTAATCAACTCAGGCGTTCAACATATTTCTGAGTGTCTAGAAAAGAGGCTCGCGTGTATCCCTGAAAAGCACGTGAGCTACACTGGGAATAAGTCAAGGGGAAAGAATTGTCAAAACCAAACTGTTTTCCTTTGTTAGTACTAGTCGTTCTTAAGCTAAAACAAGGTGAAATACATCAGAGGATGGCAAGAAATTTCACTCACTGTATGAAATTGGCTAAATTCCTTTTCACACGTTTCAGGTATGAAAGAAAATCCTTTTTCCCAGCTGTTGTGTATGTTAAAATTTTGGCTGAAGGAGAGTGATTTTTTTTTCACAAAATAAAAATTATATTAGAGAAACAACATTCAAAGGATTTTATGTAGTGATGTCAGCAGTGTAAGACATGCTGATAAATACAGGCAGAATAATGTTTTTAAACACTTGGTAAATTACTGTCTTTTACAGGTAGTATATTTCTTTGATGCTTATTCTGAACTCTAAAGCATTTTGCCGGTTTCTTTTCAATTTTTCTTACGAATGCTGTTGTAACACCAAGTTTTTCCTAAGAATATAGCCTACAGAAAAATAAAAAGGGGAATATTTTTCTTCTTGTGGAAGTATTTTTGCTAGTGCAGCTCATGCAAGACAGGGACTTTCCCACAGGACTAAAACGGACTAATACAGACATCATCTTTTAGTAGAGGAGAAAAATAGACATAAAGATGATGAACAAATAACCTGAATTTTAATACTTTAGAAATTGCTTGAAGAGTTAATATAGAGGGAAGCAATTAAGAATATCAAAACAGACCGATTTGTTAGCATTTGAAGAAAGTAATATGATAAATAATAGGTAGAATGAGGTTAATTGAAAACCATTTATGTCTGATCAGTTGCTTTTGTTCTGAATAAGATAACAAGCTGAGGAGGAAAATGAAGAAACAGGAGAGACTACTTGACAATACTAAAGCATCTGACACAATGTTTTTGAGTTTTCACAGTGACCAGAGTAGATGACCAGGGAAGAAGAAATTAGACCAGTTATACTTCCTCGGACTGTGCTCCCACCGACCATGTATGTGTTTCTCTGGGTGCTGGTATCAGAGGGGTAATGCCTGTGTTCAACAGCTTCACTGGCATCCTTCTCCACGAATTTGTCCTGTCGCTCTTGGGTCCATGCAGGTGTTAAAAGCTGCAGTGTCCTCTGGCAGGAAGTTCTGTAGGCCAGAAGTGCTTGAGCTAAAGCTGGAACAGATAGTTCAGGTTCAAGGAACAACGCGTCTGTACCAGTGTTTGTGCTGAGTTGGTCACCCGTGTGGAGAAGCAATCGATGAGAAGCTGGTGAGAGGGCCAGCAGTAGCTCTTGTAGCTTGAGTAGTCTTGTGGCTCTTTCAGAGCCAGCTTCTGTGTCCTCACTGGCTGCTCTACTGTGCCTTGCAGGTGCACCTCCATTTCTTCCAGTACTAGCGGGGTGGGACCAGAAACCCCTCTGGACTGTCCGCATCTTTTCTTCTTCTATGCTCGTCTGCTTTTATTACTGTATAGAATAATATTATTTAGCAAAAGTTAGGAGGTGCATGTCTCTCAGACCATCAGCTCTGAGTACTGATTCAGAAGCCATTGCTGAAATGCTGTACATCTCCTCTTTCTTCTTCGGCTCCTGGACAGCTGTTCAGATTGCCTCTTCTCTCTGGGAAACTGCATGACACCTCAGTGTTTTCATTTGTACGTAAGATCAAAAGAAGAGACCCAAAGCAGTTTTCAGGGTTAAATCCAGGATTCTGAATTCGTGCCCTTTCAGGTTCACTTTCCTCTTTGCTCTACCAACCTCTTGCTGGCTCCCAGTCTTCCCGAAACAGATGTGATTTCTTTGGTTTTAATAACTCTTAATAGATTTCTCTTCTGTGAACTTGCCTCTGTTTGAGCCCATATACATTTTTTGACAGCCACAGCTTCTTTTATGCATGGCATCTACAGCTCCACTTCACTCAACTACCATCCCTTTTTTCTTTTAAGCCTTCCTTATCTGGTTCCAGCTGGTGACACCCGGTTTTCAACTGAGATTAAAAGTTCATTTCTATCCACCTTCTTCATGACCATAATGACTTCATAGATTTTTATGATATTCTGTCTGTCAGTCTGTTGTCTGTCACTCTTTCAACGTGCTGGGGTCTGGCTTACTAAATTCTTCGTAATGTGGAAGTGTCTACCCCTCCTCTGAATCTTCTGTTCTGCCATATCATTTTTGAGATGAGGGGATCATAATTGCATACCGCAATAGGGACGGTGCATACGGTGGTATACTCTGTTGTAGTTTATGTCACCTGCCTTGTATGCTATACTGTCCATTTCGCTCATTTGTCTGCTATTGAGTATTGAGCTCTCTCTTCATGGATGTCTGTTGTAATTCCGAGGTTTCAGTGGTCAGTTCTGAGCCCAACATACTGTAAGTAAAATCGGAAATATATGGGATTTTTTTCTCATGTACATCCCTTTACATTTATGTACATTAATTTCAAAGTCCCGCAGTACTTCCTTGTTAGCGCTTAACTTATTACTCTGAATAACTTAGTATCTTCAGGAAACTTTCATTTCATGGCTCATCTGTTTCTGATAGGTTGTGAATAAATTACACCACTGGTGACCGCCTTCCATTGCGAGAACTGACCGTTTATTTACTATATTTTAACAATTATCTATCCATCTTCCCATGGTTGCTTATATTCATTGAAGTACGTTTGTTAGAGATCTTGTAGAAAGTCTTTTGAAAAGTTAAATAAATATTATCAATCAGTCTGTCCTTTGTCTAACAGGCTTATTGCTGATGCATTTCATCTTTGAAGTGCAAAGGTAGGATTGTGAATCAGCCCTTTTGACTCCCCTTAGCATATCTTATTTATTCCTACATTCGCCACTTCTGTTTTTTATTATGGTTTGCTATAGTTCATAGCATTTTTCAACATGCTGTTGTGTTTACATTCTTCCAGTCCTGAGATACCAGGTGGTTATGGCACAGTCAGGGAACAGTGAACAGTTTGGGCACTACCATTAGAGATTAAATAAAGCTCTCCTAAGATCTGCAAAGTGCTACTGGCTGCGTACGGTGTGTGTTGAAGCAAAAGTAATGGTTGAATTATACCTGATACCTTCTCATTTAAATTCAAACAACCTTCTGCTTTTCAGTGGAAAAGGCAGCCATTCGAAAGTCTTAGGTTTGGCCAGTTTATTGTGCTCCCCCAGATAAGGAAGAAAAAGAAAAGACTTGACTGAAAAAAGAAAGTCCCCTTTTCCTCATCCCTAGATTTGCCCCAGTCTCTGACCATGTGTGAGCAGCTGTGTGGTGCTTGGATGCCGGCTGGGGCCACCACACCGGCTGCCAGCCGGGGCCACCATGCCATGTCATGCCATGCCATGCCACACCACGCCACGCCACGCCACACCACGCCACGCCACGCCACACCACACCAGTGTGCAGTAGGCCTTTAACGCATGCGGAGCAACTTTTTTGTTCAAAGCATCTGATTAAATCCTGGGAAAGAGTCGAGTGGGAAACGTTACAATTCCAAATGGAGAAAAATGTCTTCGCATTGACGTCTTTAACTGTTCCCATTATGGTCTTCAGAGTCTGCACCACAGCAGCTTCTTCCCAAGGGCAGTAAGTGGCACAATATTTCAGCTCTTATGAACTGAAGGAGCACTGGTCAAACTGACTCACCTCCTGCAGGTAGTGCATTAAAAGTGGATATATGCATAAAGAGCTGAGCGTTAATGAGTCTAGTGATTTTTATGGAGCAAGATACTACATGTCAGAGAAATGAAATATCAAATCAGAAATTTGCTGCAGGATTTTCTTTGTACCATAATTTAAAACATTTCCTGAATACACTATACATAATTCTGTGCACAGTATATAAATAGAAGTTGCACTTCAAATGAAAAACACATAGCAAAAGGCAGGGGGAGAGTTAGAAATATTTTTTGTTTCTTTCAGATGAGGGTATCGTTCATTATACCATGAGCCCTTACCAAAAATACTTTATGCCATAAAATTTTGTTTATTTTGTTTTAGGGAGACAATTTCTTTTAAGGTGTTTATGGCAGTTTGTGTTCTTTTTCCATCACATATCAAAACATATCAAAATAGCCAAACATTATGTTAGAAGTCAATTGCTTCACAGATCCCACAGAGCGTTCATTAAAAAGAGTGCATTTAGCCTAAGGATTGGACACGCAGAAGCACAGCAGTAAAAACTACCTGTTGAGTGCTTGACTTGGTAGGCTAATTGCTCTGATGTTTTGAAAATGAAAGGTATGGCTGAATAATCAAAGCTAAATCACATTGTCATAGCATTTGATAGAAAGGTTAATAACCAAGACTGTATCCACGTTAGACTGTCGGATGTTCGTCTAATTGCAAAGTATGCTTTTAAAGTGAAATGAATACCTAAGAGATAAAGATCTGGGGCCAAATTCCTTGTTGATATAAATTGGTCTTGCTTCTTTAATTACAGTTGAGCTATTCTAATTAATAGGAGAGAATTTGCCCCAAAACCTGTGTTATTATTAACCCACATGCAGGATCAATAAATTATTACCACTCTGAAGGCCAACTTGTAGGTAAAGAAGTCTATAACTGGTACTAAGAACATTTAGCAAGAAGAAATCTTGCTAATACTGTTCAAATCAGGCAAAATTGCAGGGGGGATCTGTGGCAGTGACTGAAAAATATTTTCATTTATTATTACTTCCGAACAATAAGCTGATTTTGTAGTCACTATGAGCATAACTCTTAGAAACTTGTAATAATGAAGATGAACCCTCTTGTGTTTTCTTATTTTCTGACTCACTGCTTATTTTAAATGTGTATGTTGTCTGAGAAATAGCTACTCTTATCTGCTAGTTTAGTTCTCAGCAGTAAGGGATGATTCAAAAAGGTCTTGGTGTACAAATAATGATAAAAAAAATTAGAATATGTCTGAAAGTTACAGTAGTAACCGTAACTACTACAGCTAATCCATTTATAGTATGTCCAAAGGCTGCACTGAAAATGTGAAGATAAGCCAATGTGACTCAAGGTCTACTCCATTATAAAGAGCCTGTAAAATTGTGCGGTTGTCAAGGGACTGGTGATGACTGAGCACACTTGCCGGATACGTGCATGCTGTTGGTTGCCTCTTTTTGCTGGAAGTGTTCCTGTGTTAGACCCTTGCAGCAAAGAGCCTGAATGCTCCTAGAAACAGCTGGAAGTACACAGAAAAAGTAATAGCTTTTACATGATCACCTGCTATGTTGCAGACCAGCTCAAGAGAATCGTCACCGCTCACTGCAGACTGCAGCGGGACTGGGGATGCCAGCTTGACACCGAGACAAGGCTCTGTCCCTGAAGGAGAATGCTTAGTCAATCAGACAGAAATAAAAATAAGCAGCATATAGGAGAGCACAGATACAGGAGGCCACTGTCAAGGATTTTTAAAAAAAAAATTTAATGTATATGTGTGTTTTAAAGATGAGTATTTAGTTGCAGCTTGGTTATTCAGTATTTTCCCGAGGGTTTTTCCCTTGCTAGCTATCCTCAGGGAAACATAAACATGGTTCCTACATCAATGAAGTTTCTTGAATTCTTGGTCTGTATAAACTTTTCCCCCTTTCTGTGAAAAATCTCTTTTTGGTGATAATTATAGCAAGTAGGAGGATGAAAAAGATTGAGGCTGTTATGATTAGTCCATCTTATACAAAATTTTTTGAAATAATAATCTGAAGTTTCTGTACCGAAGATAACTTTTGAGTTCCACCTGGTTTAGGATATTCCCCTTCCCATGTCTTTCCTTTCTTATATCACATCAGTCCATAGCAAAAATGTCACATATACTAGATACTAAACATGCTTCCTCTTTTTATCGTGGAGCCTTAAGGAGGACCCATCTCGATTTCATCTTTGCTAAATAGTCGTAATTGGTTGTCAACAATTATCCTCCATGACTGCAGTGAGCTCTGGAGTCTGCAGACGTGTAGCTGATACAGGAAAGGTCAAAGTACTTGATGTGACCTGAGCATGCTCAAGGAGGGCAGGTGCTTCTGTGGATACTTTAATTCTGTCTTTGAGATTTGTAGAACTGCCACTGGGAGTAATGTCAACAGCTTGCTAAATCGTCCCATAGTCAGAGGAGTTGTGTCGCAGCACACTGGCTTTCTGGATGACCTTCCCATAGAACTCCGTGTCCCTCCCCTGGACAAGGCAGCTGGAACTTAGTTACCTTAGTCATAAGGACATTGCTCAAAGCCTCTCACAGTTTGTATGAGTGTATGGAAAATTACTCTATAGAAGAAACACATTAGTTGGTACCACCCATCTTCCCCCACCTCAAATCCCACCAATTATATATAATAATCTAAGTGCCAGAGTTGACAGGAATCAGGTATGTGTTGCACAGTGCGTTCCATTATACCCCACAATTCATATCCATAGAGCATTGGATTGACACCCCTTAGGTATGTTTGGAGGGTCATGCCTGCTGTTAGTTATCAGGTGGTGACATGACAGCTGTGACACATCTTCCCATAAAACTGAAGCTGGATTATTGCGGTTCTCTTTCCATTCCTAGATTATTAGCAAAATCAGTCTTATATTTGTTCAGAAAACGGCACTGTGATGAGACATGTGTTTGAGCTCTTCTTCTGACTGTCTGTTCTTGGTATTCCTCTCCTGAGAAGCAGCTCTTTATGATAACTGGTTTTTGGAGGTCTGAATGGGACCTGCTGACTAAACTGAGAGTTATTCTTCAGCACTCGGTATTCTTGGTATTCCTGTGTGACTAGATTCCATTCCAAAATAATGTTACTGGTTTATGGAGGCCTGAAAGACTCCTTATCCTGTTAGATTCAAAATGTCACTTCACATACACCCTGTGAGCAGAGCTTCTACAAAGTATCAAAGTTCAGAAGGGAATGAAGGTTTTCCTGGGCTGCTGTTACCATGGAGAAGTACTGTTTTCCTGAAAACCTGTGAATTGTATCTCCGCATCTTTTTAAAAAGAAACAGAAAATGTGGTTTCACCTGTTTGGAGACCAACGCTGGAGAAATATGTGCTTGCTTACTGGGGTGTTTTGCTGACAGTAGATACTACTAATGCTCCGGTTTAAGGTTTGCACAGTGACCTGTAAATTCACAAATGACAAATCGTGTCTTACTCCCTGTCACACTGACACCCACAGCATGTTTGAGTTAACAATGAGAAATAAGAAAATTAAGATGGCAGTGTGTTTTCTTTGACAGTTCAAGTAATCTGTAACTTGCTTCTCTTTCGTAGAACTACATAGCCTGAACGTGGTGGTATTAGAGACCTTCTGTGAAAGATCTCAGTTAACAATGATTCCTTCAATAGAGGTGAAATGGGAATAGTTAGATAACGGGGTGTGTTTCTTTTTAAATGCTCAAATTATTATTTCTGCCAAAATGTTGATGCAAGGTTTGGATTTCTCTTCTTTTTTAAGCTATTTCCCACGTCAATAAATATGCCAAATATGGGGAGGGCTGTTGTAGCTGAGTCAGTGGAGAAACTAGACAGAGACTTTTAAAAGGAAAGGAAAAGCAGTCATGGGAATTCAGTATATTCACCTATTAATTACAGAAGCAACTGGAGCATAATGGGGAAGGGTGATAAACAGAAGAACTGAACTCGACAGCTCCTCCACACAGGGCAAAGAAACGCATTGTCTGCGCAAGATGGGCCCCTAGTGTGTCTGTATTATGTGGTATAAAGGCTTCATGTTCTTTGTTTGGCAGGAAATGAAAGAGGCAGACAGCTCCCAGCTCAGGGACTATAAGGTTGTCTGCATTGCTGTCTTGGTGAGGAGGAGTTTCTGGTGAACTTGGAGAGGAGCTGAGAGGCTGCCAGTCTCTGCAGGCTCTGGAGAGTCAAGGTGACGTGCATTTGGCCGTGCTGGAGAGGAGGAGAAATCACCTCAATGAAAAGATCAGGGAGAATGTATCTCTGTTTCTACCCATGTCTAAGTCTGTATATTTTGAAAGCTTGCACTTACTTTATGTAACTGCAGAAAATGAAGAAGCCTGGACACATTATGTTAGTACAGACTGTTACATCTTCTTCTGTTTAAAAGGAAGTAGTATTTCAGCTTTTTTTTTTTTTGATGGTGGTGCAAGGAAAGGTGGTGTGCTGAGAACACTTCCTCAGCATCCTCCTATTGTAATTTGTGTGATTATTCTTTTAGGGCTGGATATAACTCTCTCTCTCTCTTTATTTATCTTCCGGGAGGGTGGGAGAGTAGAATTTCAGGTAAAAGTCCACCAGTCCCCCTTGTCCTCATTGCCCACACCCAATGCACGTTTCAGATCCATGATTCTGCTTTTCCTATGTGTGCTGCCCTTCAGGAATTTCAGATGGAGCTGTTGCCTTTAATAAGGGGACAGTCTACTCAAAATCCACTTTAGGCAAAGTCCTCAGCCCTGCAAATATAAGGCACAGGAACAGTTTTGGGAAGATCATGCTCTGTAATTTTACCTTCTGATTTCTGTCACCCAAAGTGAAATCAAAAGGTTTCCATCACTTCAGAGAGAGAGACAGTGGAAGACTTTTTCCAGTTGATGCTCTTCAGACCCCAGTTCCTGGATGACAGAAGAGCGTTTCCCCATGAACTGGAGGAAACCCCCTCATCTGCTGCTCTTGTAGCAGCAGAGAGAGCGGGGAAGAGGTATATAGTTCAGGGACCAGAAGAAGAAGACGACAACACAAAACTTGCAAGCCATTATGAAGGGGACACTTCTGACGTGTGATGCGGGCTGAACTGGGGAGTCTCATCAAGGAGAATGGAAAGCATGAATTTGTGTGCTGGGGAGATAAAGGAATTCATTCTAGTGCTTCATTTGTTGGACTGGCTGCAGAGGTGAAGGGAACAGTATTGAATTAATTGGGGCAGCTTATGTGGGGGAGAGCAGAACTGATTAGGACTGTGTGGGGATGCAAGTACAGATGGAAAGTCATGTGTGTTTAGGGAGCAGAATCAATTAGGAACCTGCTTTGGAGGGGCTAGGGGATTGTCCAGTTCTAAGATTATTTGATTAGGAAAACTTGGTGCTTTGTGGTAACAGAATTGCTTCTTTTCAGATGATAGGGAAGCAGAACAGGATGAAGTAGGTAGAGCAAAGAAAGAATTGAAAAGAAACTATCTTTATGTCCTCCCACCTTCCTCCGTCTAAAATTCATTTCCCCCTCCCCCAGAGTCTCATCCTTTTTAGTTCTTTAATGCAAAGGCAATTGAAAATAGTAGAAGAGGAAGAAAATGCCTTGCCTTCTTCCCAAATCAAAGGGCCAATGGCCTCCCTTCCATTTCCACACACTGGCATTAAGAACGTAGGGCTGGTGTGCTCTTCTCTGTTCTTCCTTCATGTAAACTTTAGTAGTGGGGAGAGAGGAGCTACAGAGGAGGCACCTCAGCAGAGGGTTGTCTTCCTCTACCGAAGGAGACTATGTGAAAAGTTTTACCCCATTCCTGAGATTGCTAATTCACCCATTTCCAAATCCACACTGCTGTGCAAATTTGAATGCAGTTTCTTTCAGGGAGGCGTGATGTTAGCAAATATAGATTCCATTTGTATATGCTCATTCATACATATTTGTTTTGTTATATATCAATATTTTGAACTTTATGACACATTATGTTATGCAGTAAATTTTGTTTTAATTGTGTTTTTATAAAGGCGTTCAGAAAGCCCTCTGGCCGTGTCTGAGGAACACAATTACTGTAATAAGCTGAGGTTTTGAATTTCGCAGTGTAAAACAACTTGTGAGCAACTATGCAAAGAGAAGAATGAGGCATTAATGTTCTCTGAAAATGAGAGGGAAAAGGAAACACTCATGTAAAATGAGAAGCAAGCAATACCAGGTGTTTTATGTTATGCTTTGATACTATTTTTCTCTCAGGTTAAGAGCCCTAGCTACTGGGCTCTTCAAATCCTAGGAGACTTCTTTGGCAAAAGCTCTAGACTTTTCAAAGCTTGATTTATATGTACATATGCACATTTTTAAAATGCTTTCTCACAAATGCAAAACCTACTTTTGAAAAAAAAAAAAAAAGAAAGAAAAATGATCAGCCCTTCTCCAAATTTTAGTAGGCAGTGAGTCTCCCAGCTCCGGTGGGCGCATGCTGCTTGGCCTCTCAGCCCTTTCTTGTGGAGGACCTGATGACTTCCATTTGTTCCCCTCCGTGTTACATTTCCTGAGCTCATTCACAGCTGTCTTCATTATTCACAGCTCTGAACTGATGAAAGGAGAAAAAAAACCCGAGCGTGGTTATCTGTGTGTTAATTGTGAGAGCGTTTCGGGAGGGGAGCCGTGGAGGTGGTGACCCTTTGCCGTTGCCTTGCAGGAATGTCAGCTCTGCTGGAGAGGAGGCCCGCCGAAGAATGAGGGAGTGTGACGGCCTGACGGACGCATTGCTGTACGTGATCCAGTCTGCTCTGGGGAGCAGTGAAATTGATAGTAAGGTTTGTCATCTTTGTCTTTTGAGGAGCAAGAAATCCAGGTATTCAGGGCACATCAGAACTATAAAGTGACAGGTTTGGGTTTGGTTTTTTTTTAAACGGATTGTCAGGAATGCCTTAGCAAAGCCTAATTTAGCCCTTTTTTTTTTTTCTTTCCCTTCTGTTGAGCTGTGTATTTTTGTGTGCTAAGTGTTGGATTTGTGTCTACCTGTGTCACATGCACAGGTAAGTGCATCACACTCTCACTTGAATTATTAAGGGAGAAAACATGATAGTGGTTTAAGAAGAGCAAATATGTCATATTCCATGTAAACTTCCTTACACTGCTCTGCCAGGTTTGCCTTAAAATTAATTTTCAGTACTCTGCATGAGACAAAACTAATAACAGTGAGGTAGGCTTACAAGGCAAACAAATAAAAAAAATTTGTGCAATTAATAGGCAGTTTTGCAGTAATACCAATATTATTTCCTCTTTGAAGAGGATCAATGAATGCATTCAATAACAACTGTTTTAAGATGTATTTTTATGTCAACTTTATTTCTCTGAAGTACTAGGATATGAACATGCTTCTCCAAAGGTGAAAGGCACTGCCTAATTAAAAAGACTTCAACATTTACAAATTGAAGATTTGTAATACATTAAAGTATTCCAGAGAAGGAGAGAAAAGCTAGTTTCAAATACCTTTTGCTTTCAGTATACGGTGCTAAATTAATTACAGTTGCTGCCTTAGGGCAACCTTGGTCCATTTGCAAACCCCTAAGAAGGAGAGATGCCTTTAGCATAGCAAAAATTTTGAAGTCCACTGGGTTTGTATTTCTAAATGATCCTTCACAGATAGTTATCCATGCATTTCTGTAGCTTTATAGATTGCAGAGGGGTAATCTCCACAACTTTGTGGTCATTAGCCTGAACCAAACAGGTAAAATTTGCTTATGAATTCAGGGGAGGGAGGTTGGAATTCTGAGAGGTTTGTAGCATGTGGTGCTGGCAATGGTTTTGTTTTTTGAAAGGAGAAAAAAACACCCGAAAGTACCCAAAAAACCCCACAACCCACTACTCTATAATCATTTTGCCATTAATAAGAGTTTAACAGAGTGAGGATGGGAGGATGCCACCCGCAAGGTGGGCACCGCACTTGCAGCAGGTTTCAGAGCAAACTGGGCTGCGTCTCCCACCTCCCGCAGCGCAGCCCCCCAGCACGGGGCCTTCTTCAGCTTCATCACCTTCGGAACAGCTGGCCCCGGGACTGATTCAAAGCTCCCTGATTCGGCTTGCCTAACAGAAAGGAGAAGTTAGAGAGGCTTCACTGGAGCAGAGCGGGAGGTGGATGGAGGAGGAGGAGGAAGTCAGTTTATGCCCCGTCTCACAGCTCAGCTGCTGCTCTTCCACCAGTTTCTTTGTAGGTGACCCAACTGACTTCAAGATTGTTTTACTCTTAAAAAGGCTAAATAAGGAGCGCAGTAAGCTTCCCGTTTTGCCTCTTGCTGTTTAGTAGACTATTCTGTTTATACTCTCAATTGTAGCTGGTATGACTTGCAAAAACTGCAGGCTAAGTCATATATGGAGGAAAAAATGAAGAAACGAGAGAAAAATTATTCCGCCTGCCTTAGTAGTTCGAACCTCCTGTCTAACAGGTTTTTAACCGTATGATGTGAAGCAGTTGTGCAGCTAAATACAGAAGACCATAGTGTAGCCTCTTACCTTGCATCTTTTTCCCAAAGTAGAATGTAATTTTAATTAAATTAAATATCAAAATAACTGACTGTAAATCACTTTTTAATCTAGTTTCAAAAATGGTGCTATTAGCACAAAAAAAAATTTAACTTTATTTTACAGTTAATAAATGCTGTTTTCCAAATGCCGTGACAGTTGCCCTATTAGATAATTTTGTAATACTGTTAGTGACCAAAAACTGAAATACTGAAAAATGGATCCCTGTTCTTGCAGGCTCTGAAAGAGGATGGGGGACTTGCAAGCACATGCGGATTTGTTGTTAAAGTTATTCCTCATGTTGGTGAAGTTAAGAGTGCATAAATCTTAGCAGCATTGCGAGCTTCTTAGCAGCAGTTTCGTATAAATGTGTAATAAGAAAAAGCTACGGTAATTCAAGTTAAAGTATTAAAAATGAGTGACTTGGACAGCATTACCTGACAAAGTTACGCTTCATAATTTTAATTTGATCTATTAAAATAGAAAGACTCCTGAACTATATTTAGTCCCCTTACAGTGAAACTGAGAAATATCTGTAGGAATAATGAATACAAGGACCGTTGAAGGTTCAAAGCTACAAGTCAAGGAGGAGTGAAGTTTGTCCAACTGGATGACCAGAACCAGCTTCTTTGGCTTGTAGCGTTCACCTCAGTGAAGAAGGTGTTGGTTGTGTTTGAGCCTTGGAATTTTGCTTATAAGTTTTTAGTTTGAGGTAACGTTGTTCTTGCAGTGGACTCAGTTTATTTGTTTTCAACGTAATGAGAATTTTAAGTGTGAAAACCATTATTTGTAAAAAGGAGAATTAAAATTTAGAACCGTAATCGACAAACACAAAGCTTCAACTTCAGTGCGCTATGGCTGCGCAGAAGTAAGATTAGCAAGACTGAATAAAATTCACTTATGGAAATCTTAAAGAAAAGCAGAAGAGGCAGCAAACTTTTTTTTTTTTTAAAATGTATGGTCACTGTGAAGGCTGCAAAGCTTTCAGGTATGAAAGGTGCGCTAAGAACACGTTCTACACACACATAGGTACATATATTTCTACGTGTGTTTATGGATTTGGCTGGAGATTTCAAATTAGTCCAAGTGTAATGTGAAATTTCATTTATGTTTAAAATAAATAAATAAATAAATATTCCTGTCTAGGTGAGTCTGAGTTCAATATCATCTCCGGAACTTAATGTCATCGCAAAAATTGTGTTCCAAGTGCATACCTGGCATAAGCTCATGCAGTATATGAAAGTAAATGAATCCCCATCTGTTGGCCTCGCTGGTGAATATGGCAGAGCAAGACAGAGATGAAAGCCTCCCACTCATTCCGTTCTGGGTTAATGGAGCAGCAGAGCTGGATGTAGTGACTGGTTTTTTGTATCTCCATGGAGCACTAGGAACAGTTGAAATAAATACAGATAGATACAGACTGGCTTTATTAACCATGCTTTCCCTGCCTCCAGAAAATTAAGCCAATACCCTTCTTATTAGGGATAGTCAAACCAAATTGAACTAACTCCTTGAGTAGCCTTCAAGTAAGTCTAAGCTGAGCATCTTTTAGACCTGCAGAAGTTCTGTTGGATTATCAGTGATTTTTCCTCCACTTGGGTCTCACTCCATTTCTGGATTCCTGCCAGAAAGCATAAACTTTTAAGGGCACAAATGGATGAAAGGGAAACACGGCTCCTAAGGTATCTGCAGCCTGGGTAGAAGCAGTGAAAGCAGCAAGACTCTCGGATTTCTAGTCTTACTTCTGGGACTTGGGGAGCATCATCTGTTCGTGCTACACGTACTTGTGAAATGGGACTCGGATCCCAATTTTCTGATAATTTACATAGAATTGATGCCAGAAAAAGGTTATTTCTGGTTGTAAGAACAAACAAAACCAGACCCACAACCTACTGCCATTTTGTGTTTGTAGCATTTTCTATTCACTGAGGTGGGAGTTTGCTGTCATTCTGTGTGTGTTCAGGTTCTCTTGATCGCTTTTTACCTTGGCTTCTGTTTCACAGAGGGCTCCAGCGTGAAATTTAGAATGACAATAAAAAAACTTACAAAAAAATATTGTCCAGACTACTGATTTCTTTCCATGAAAATTTCTAAATCTCTTAAGCTGTGGTTACCTGGGGAGCACTCAGAAATGAGCAGATAAGAATTTTGCTGGGAAAATGTTTGTGTAAAGTCCAATGAGTTTTCCTCTGCTTTGTATACAGAGTGAGCAAGGGAAGGATTTTAACTGTTTTCTTGTTTTGTTTTCTGTTGTGGTGTTTTTTGTGTGTCACACTTTTCAGACCGTTGAAAACTGTGTGTGCATTTTGAGGAACCTCTCATACAGGCTAGCTGCAGAAACATCTCAGGGACAGCAGATGGGAACAGATGAACTTGATGGATTACTCTGTGGTGATGCCAATGGAAAAGACGCAGAGAGTTCAGGGTGCTGGGGGAAGAAGAAGAAGAAAAAGAAATCACAAGATCAGGTAATGAAAGATACTTGCAGCTGTGTTGCAAGTAGATGAAGTGCCCATCATTTAAAACATAAATAATTAATGTACTGTATTAGAAATTAAGTGCATGATGCATAATATATAAAACTGTTGCCTTTGTTAATTAGCTGGGAGCTTAAAGCAGGGCATGGCTCTGGAGTAACGAAAGGAAATGCGTTTGCTTGAGAAAGTCGCACATTATGTGGTGGCACCTGGAAACTGTTGTCACAGGTACACTGTGAAAGCCATAAATACTGCAAACTGCTCGGTCGATAGAAGGAAGTCGTTTATAATGAAAAGTGTAAGTCTTAACATTCAGTTGTAATCTGCATAAATTTTTCACTGTACTTCCACGCAGCCACATGTGTATAGAGAGGCCTTGATGCAAGCAAACATCAGGCTTATATTTGTGTACTTATTTGCTTCAAAGTTAGTCTTGTATTCTGCCACTATATGTTGAGAGAAAACCGTACAGGCCTGAATCAAGCAATATCAGTGAATGCTTAAAAAAGCATGCATGTTTTGATATATTTAATGTCATTACCAGGCAAAGATTGAGAAGTACAGTCTTGATAGTTTCCTCAAGTTATTTGAGGTGCTGCGGGTTTTTATTGTAGGTGGGTTGTCTTTGAAAGTGTATTTATCTCCTTGTTTTCCCATTAACAACTTAAAATGTGGGGAGTGCTGACAATGATATTACAGAGAAAGACACGGTTGTAGCAGTACACACACTAAATAGCAATGAGAATAACTACTGATTTAGGAACTTTTTCAAATGACCTTTGCTGGCAGCAGGTAGTTCTCCATCTCTTCCAACTTAGTCTTTTCCATTGCCATTTATTTCTGTTTCAGATTGCTGAAAGGAAATATTCATTTGAGTAACCAATTAGATGCACAAGGTATTTGAATAAACGATGTAAACCAGTATTGAAAATATTCCTGAGTACATAAATGCAAATTGTGTTAATGTGGAAAAGTTGTAGGAACATTAACAAGCTAAGATTCAGGTGCTGAAGAATGTAGCGCTCATGACGAGTAAGACTTTAATTTCACCTACTCTTCTAGTTAAACAGTGCAGTCATTGGATAACTTGAACTTATTATGGCCTTTTGTTGGGATTTCTATATTAGGCTACAGCGAGATAAAAAGCGCCAACGCAATCAAATTTTAACCCATAAAAAGTCATCGTCTCTGTTCCTGAATTAACAGTTTCCACATGCTACACTTGCAATTATTCAAAGTGCAGGAACAAAAATTGCACGTCTGGGTATGAATGGGTCATACTGCAACTCACTTTTCTCTTTTGGTGCTCTGTTTACCAACACACACGCATGCACACACACACAGAGTGTATATAAAGTCTTTTTCAACTCTTCCTTTTATATTCCTTCTGTGATTTCTGAATCTCAGGTTCATACTCTTAACTCTGTACCACTGACTGTTTCATTGTTCCAGTCAGACTCCTCTGTACTTCAAAGGTTTACTGTAAAAGATCTTTCTCCTCCTCCAGGCCAAAGAACTAATGTCTTTTGGCTGATTTTGGTGATTTCCTTTACAATCTACATGCTTCTGCCTGCTCTTAGATATCTTTTGTCTTTCTATGAGCATTCATTATCAGCATGCAGCACAGTGAAGGTCTCTTCAGATCTGCTTGTGTTTGTCTAGTGGAAGGGTGTAACATAATTTTTAAAATCCAAAGAAAAGTAAACCTATGCACATATTTTCAGGTTTATGTTCACTAGGCTTTTCTGTGGCAAGGAAATAAATTTACTCTTTCCATAATTAATCTTGTGGTGCAAAGAACCACTTTGCCTTACAAACATTAGAAGTATTTTTCTACCTATTTTTCTTCTTTCATCTCCTTTCCTTTAAATCTGGACAGCCTACCCTGTCTTGCCATGTACCAGTTCTCACCTGTGGCTGTTACTCAGTTCAGGGGAAGCCTTGTGAGCCTTGTAAGCCTTCTGTAGAGCGCGTTATTCTCACTCCATGATCCTTGGCTGTTGTCGACTGTACCAAACATTTTAAAATATGTTATCAAGATAAGTGGAATGCTACTAAAAACAAATGTGACTGAGTTCTATCAGCAAGATTACCATGCCAGAAACAGCTCTACCAAATGGAAAAGAAAAACAGAAGAATGTTTTTCATGTAACTGTGCCTTTATATTAACAGCATAGAGCTTGACCCCCAACTCAAAATGGGGTAAGGGTAAAGGTAACTTTTTTGTCCATTTATTTCAGAAAAATGAGCATACAGCTATATTCAGTTGGCTTTCTTTCTGGAAACCACACAGTCCAATTATGTAAAAAAAAAAGAAAAAGTTCTTTCTGCTTCTTCGGCTCCATCATTGTCTTGTGGTTTTTCAGGACTCCAGTACCTTCATTACTAATGAAAAGTAGGAAAACTGGAAACCCAGGTCATTTTCTGGACTGTGTCACAGTCAGGAATACTCCGTTTACTGTTTCGCTGTGTCAAGAAAAATCAGCATTCTTCGGTGTTTTGTTGGGGTTGTTTTCTTCTTCAACAACAGGATCATCTTGTGTTCCTCAGGTTAGTCAGAATTCACCCATCAAAACTAAGCTCAGCAACACTTTCTGCAGCTTGCAGGAGAACGTTTTCACGTGTCCTTTCACCATACATTGTCTCCCTATGTGCTGAACTGCTGCCCTGTGTATTACACGCGTACATATTCTTCTGCAATAATCTCATCGTTTTTCTGCAAGACTTTTAAATTTTTCCAGGTAACGCCTTTCATAATCTCTTTTCAATTGCAGTGCTTAAGCTGTTGCCTGCTGCTTGTCCTGTCCCTCAGAACAGATCTTGCGCTCTCCTCGGGATGCTATTTTTAGAATGCTTATTCCTTAAGTGCCTCAGCAGGGAAGCTTTTATCCTCTGAAATATCTTATGATATAGTTCTGAAGATCACGCTCATGATGGACAGTGTTTTACATGTAAATAACCAGGGCATACTTATGGAATCTTCATATGTAATGATTTACAACATCTGAAAGACGGAAAGTGCTGCACACCACCACGGATTTGGAACCTGTGAAAGAAAACTTCAAAGAAATGGAAGACAATAAAGATATAAAAGTAGTTGGTTACCCAGATGCCCTGTGAAGAGATGGCATTGAGCTTCAGGTTATTTTAATAGGTCATACATACTAGACTATACGAAGCTAGTTACCTATCGGAAAGGTTCTTCACAAATGTAAAAACAAATTTTTCTTTAGGCTCCTTAATATTGTCATTTACAGATACACAGAGTGGAGTTCAGCCCGGTATTAATACCTGAGTTGTTTACCTGCGCGACTCCTTTAATACTTGTTAGAGTTTTGTTTGTCCCATCAGGCAAAGCACAGGGCACAGACACATCTCTTAAGAGTTGTGACACCTCAGTACAGGGGACTAGTTTCCAGTTCTGCAGCCTGCTACATTTTATGTCCTCAGAAAATACGTGTAGGTATCATTCTTTTTAGGCGGTGCCATGGGGTTCTCGTATAATAAAATTGTCTGTTTCAGTCTTCCTCAGAAAATAAGATTCACGAAACAGGAAAATGTTCAGATTTAAATGAATGTAATTGTGAGATTTTCCTTTTACTTCCTCACTGGTTTTCTCTGTAAAGAAAATAGAAGTTAATTCCTTGATTTTATGATTTAGGAAACAATTACCACTGTTTCTCTAGGTTATATTTCAGTTGTAGTCGCACGTAAGTTTCTTGAAGAGAAGAACAGAACTGAGCAGTAATATCAAAAGTGCTTTTCTTTGAAAGGCCTTTCAAGAACAGATTGGAATATATTTTTCATTAATGACATCAATCATCTATACCAATGGCAACTTCTCCTCATCTTGAAATCAAATAAGAAATGTTGCTTTTAGAGCTAAGTCTAACGTCACCTTTCAAATTACTTTACTTGAAGAGTTCCATTAGGGTCATAGTTCTCCCTATCTCAGAACAAAGGTGGGTTTTGTTAAAAGAGCCCACAATCCTACCTCTGGCTCTCTGCCAGGGCTCAGACGGGTACCTGAGCTGTGTGCTTTGTCATGCAAAGTTTAATGCCCAAAGAAACCCAAACCTTCTAAAGATTTGCAATAAAAGCCAAGTATAGCATCGGTATTATCTACGGAAAAACAGAAAGCAAAGCTTCTATAAAGGCTTCAGGAAAGATAAGTGAGGCTCACCAGTCTTCATTTCTGTCTCAGATCCCAAGGACTGTAGTTCCTGCCATCGCTGCTGTTCATTATATTCTCCCTGCTGCTTACCTGTGACCAGCTGTTACTGACCCTTCCTCCCACAAAGCTCCCCAGCTGTAGAGGCCTTCATCTCCAACTAGAACATTATAGACATTGACCTCTTCTGCCTTGTATCCTGTCACTTTTCAGATGGAAATGGATTTTTCCACTGTGGAAAATTTTGTCGCTGTTGTTGCTGTTCTCACTGCTGCCAACAGGTTTATTCTTCGAGCTGTGTAAGAAGGATTAGGCCAAAAAGCAAGCGTCGTGGTTTCAGCTGGGATAGAGTTATATTTTTTTTTTGTAGTAGCTGCTGTATTTTGGATTTAGTATGAGAATAATGTTGATGACCCATATTGTTTTAGTAGTTACTAAGTGATGTTTTCACTCGTCAAGGACTTTTTCAGCTTCCCGTAGAAGCTGAGAGGGAGCATAGACGGAACAAGCTGGCCAAAGGAATATTCCGTACCACAGATGTCACGCTCAGCATATATATGGGGGTTGGCCAGGGGGTGGGAGTCCGTGATCACTGCTCAGGATGGGATGGGCAATGGGTCATCAGGTGTTGTTGTATCACTTTATTTTCTATATTCTTTTACCATTATTATTATTATTATTTTCCCCTTCTGTTACTGTTCTATTAAACTGTCTTTATCTCAACCCATGGGTGTTTTTTCCTCCCTCCGTTTCTCTCTCTTCTCCCTACCCTACTGGGGGAGGGAGGAGTGACCGAGCAGCTGCGTGGTCCTAGTCGCTGGCTGGGGTTAAATCATAACAAGCAGTTAGGGAAAATAACTTGTATGGTCCAATTTCAGTAAAAGAGCCAGGGAGTTGTCATTAATCCTTATTTTATTTCTTGTTACGCAGCCCATCAT
Organism: Larus michahellis; assembly: GCF_964199755.1. Taxonomy (NCBI): domain Eukaryota; kingdom Metazoa; phylum Chordata; class Aves; order Charadriiformes; family Laridae; genus Larus; species Larus michahellis. Next base: position 91,012,123 of record NC_133897.1, read on the forward strand.
ATATACATGTAGATTATTTAATTTCTTTTCCGTTCTTCACAAAGAAGAAAGAGGCTGACTCCTTGGTTTCACACTCCCCTCGAGTTCCCCACCTGTGATCATTCTTGGCAGTCCAGAATCTAGCCCAAAATCTGAGTTTTGATAGGAAGTGGCACTTTTGAAATGAGCCTGACCTTCTCTTTCACCTTCTGTCAGGAGCCTTAAGGTATAACAGCAACACTTCAAGTCATATATCATTATCAATTGACAGGCACACCTCTTTAGCATGCTAGCTAAATGGGCTGTAAATTCGTCTATCCAGGCGAAATAGGAGGCTTAAGGCAATAATATTTCAAAAAGAATAAAAAATAAAGCTGTGAGATATGCTTTTTCGTGTGGTGAGACCACTATTTTACCAAGTAGATTTCAATACTCTACCAAGCCATACCAAATTAATAAACACAGAAACAGAGAAATGGTGGTGGCTCCTGGGTTTGGCTAATAACCTAAACTGGGATTAGGGATGAAAGATTCTGCTACCAGTATGTTCTGCTCAGGGAGGATATTATTTTCACTTGTTGCTTCCTTGTCTTGCACAAGGTGGTTATGTCAAGTATTGATTAGCAAGAAATCAACTATCTTGAGCGGTTCCTTACAGAGCTTCTTAGCAACCATTTCTAAATTCCTGCTTGCCTACACAGAAATATCCCATGTACCCCGGGAATCTCTCAGTATCATGTTTAACCAAATTGGTTTTGAAGTCAAAACTACAGGGTTATTAAGTATCATTTGTATTTGTCAATTTGCGGAATATAGTGCAAAGCCCATTAGCTTCAGCTTCCTGTGGAGAGGAGAGGGGTGAGGAGAAGGAGGTGTAGTGATATGCCAAAAATTGTTGACCCTGGACTGAACTCCATCCTGTTTTATTTGAGAGGGGTCTGGTTTTTAAGCAAAGACAAAATGCACAAATGGAATTAAATTATTTTTCTTAGCCAAGTGTAATAATATTAAAAAGTTGAATAAAGGCATTGACAATTATTTTAAGAATGTAATATATAATCTGAAGTAAAATTTAGATTTATTCATATCTCAGATTAGTAATAAAGATTCAAAATATTGGAATGTTTTGAAAGCACTCTAAAAACCTTTCCCAAAATTGTGAACGCCGTCGGATCAAACTGGGCAGGTTACCCTTATTTATGCAATAAACTGTATCTGAAAATTATCCAGTTTTCATAGAATCGTCATGGAACGATAGTAACAATATCAAAAGATATTTTGTTGGGAGTACATGTTGCTGGACCACAGCAGCTCTGCCCTCTCCCACCCTACTCCTGTTGTCTCTGTGTGAGTGGACACCTTCAGTTACATTCACCACCTTTCTTTAGGCCTGGATGCCTAAACTGAAATTTGACTTGATTTAAATAGCGGCATTCCTGCCTTCTTTGTATCAGCTGCATGGCATCCCATCGCCCCTGGAAGCAAGCTCTGTGATTTTGATGAATTTTTGTTGCTTAACTTTAGATTTCTGCTCTTGACAGCATTGTCCAATGCATCTCTTGGACAAAGGCTTCCAAAAGCGGTTGTTGACATGTGTGGGGACAGCTGTCATAGACTGCTGCAGCCACAGCCGCTAAGATACCCAGGGTGAGAAATCATTGTCCTCTTAGGGGGGCTGTTAGTTTAAAGTCATTTAGTCACTGCTGGGTTTTGTTTGAATTTTTTCCTAGATTTTCTTTTTTTTAGTGGTGGTATTTTGCACAGACTCGGGCCGGGGGGGGGGGGTGTGGAACACTCATATATAATAAATGAAAATAAAACACTGTTTTTGGAAAACCTGTTGTCATGTGATACTCCTTAATGACAAACACCACCAACTTGAGGTTGTTAGTACAAAACCCAAAATATGGAGAGTGCACTTCCTTACTGAGTTGAAGCTTTCCCAGGTAGCCAGTACAACTACGCCATAAGCGTAGATTTGAATTCACTAAATTGAGAAAGAAGGTGGTAGATGATCTGTTGTGTGGCACGGGGGAGCATCTCGATGAGTGATCTTTTTCTCCTCTCAGAGTTCCTTAGTAATGTGAAAACTTTGGAAACTTTATTAGAATACTCTTGCTCTAAAAAGCCTGTTGTTCTTAGAGATCTTTGTGTTCGGCTTTTTATTCTTCTTGACTTTCATCCTTTGTTTGCAGCAGTTTCAGGAAATGAGAGATTTGTATCTCACCCACATAACAAACAGTTTGTCAGCTTCGACCACGATATATGTGGGTAATTTCAGCTGAAGGAGAGAAGTCTGGAAGGAATATTTGTTTATGACTTTTTTTTCCTCCTTAGCATAAGCTAGGAAGAGTAATCGCATGCAGTCGTCCTCTTTTTCAGCGGCTCCTAATATACACACAGCCTATCTCAAATAGACCTTACTGATCATTCCTGATGGTCTGCAACAATACAGTAACTGTTCCGGTAATTCACTGGGTAGAGTTGTTTAGCACACGCTGCCTCGCGTCGTTAACATTGAGCAATGTGAACTACAAAGCAACTTCTGCTATGCCTTACCCACCATTTGAGAAAACGGACTCTAATATCATTTTGGGGGAAATTTTTTTTTTTTTGCTCAGGCAATGGATGTTTATATTTATGAAATGCAAAATAAATGGGGGAAGATCAGGAAAATCTCCTTTACAAAAGCTTCTTTTCTGACCTGTATCAGTCCTGCATGCCCTGCAACAGTTGGGCTGTACAGCTGCAGGCACAGGTCTCAGCTACGTGGAAGATGCCAGAAACCTTTAAGTCCTTCAGTGAAGGGTTAGCTGAGATCACACATGCAGGAGCAGAGAGGAGCTGAAACACGGAGACAGGGAGTGCATGACAGGTCATAGAATCATAGAATGGTTAGCATTGGAAGGGACCTTAAAGATCACCTAGTTCCAACCCCCTGCCATGGGCAGGGACACCTCCCACTAGACCAGGCTGCTCAAAGCCCCATCCAGCCTGGCCTTGAACACTTCCAGGGATGGGGCATCCACAGCTTCCCTGGGCAACCTGTTCCAGTGCCTCACCACCCTCACAGTAAAGAATTTCTTCCTAATATCTAATCTAAATCTCCCCTCTTTCAGTTTAAAACCATTACCTGTCGACCTATCACTACACCCCCTGGTAAAGAGTCCCTCCCCATCTCTCCTGTAGGCCCCCTTTAGGTACTGGAAAGCCGCTATAAGGTCTCCACGGAGCCTTCTCCAGGCTATACAGCCCCAACTCTCTCAGCCTGTCTTCACAGGAGAGGTGCTCCAGCCCTCTCATCATCTTTGTGGTCCTCCTCTGGACTCGCTCCAGCATGGTCCATGTCATGGTTGCTTGTGCTCTCTACCTCCCAGAAAGTGTCTGCAGTTCTGTCACCCTTTATCGCATGACCTTGAAGTGGCTTCCATAGGCACAGCACGTATGTTATGCGTGGTTGGCAGTGACAGTCTCCCTGCGCATGCCGCTCTGCTGCTCTGGGCGCACGCACGACATCTGAGGAACGGTGCAGGACATTATCCAATGTCACTGGATTTACTGCGCCTTCCCTGCAGATGCAGGTGCGGTACCAGAGACTTCCATCACCCTTACAAGGACCCTGAGGCATCACAGTGTCTTGAGAAAAACGTCTTCCCCCACAGTTGGTGATAAATTAATACAATCATGTGCTAAAAGAGAGTAGCAAGAAGGGCAGGGAAATGCAGTAATCTGTCTCACATTTTTTTTCAAACGTTTTCTCATTACTGGGCAGAATGGCAAAACCACATTAAATATTAATTTATCTGCAAGTATCATTTCTAGTGCTTTATAAGTACCAGCACAGCACGAACATATATACAGCTCTATTTGTGTCAGCTGATTTTCAGCAGTCTTTGGGCTTGTAAATACCTGCGTTTAAAAAAAAAGTTACATCCACACATAGGTGTAAAAAATGTATGGGGTTGATCTGATACCCTTGATATGTTATATGTACTTTGTCTGTGACATACTATTATTAGTACCCTGTGCAAACACTATTCAGTTGCGTGATGTGTCCATAATTTGTGCAAATCGGAATGAGATGGATGAAGACCTGAATTTGTGCCCTTAGACATCACAAGTCATTCGTTAGTGGACTCAGTAAGGTACAAAGCCTAAAGCCGGTGTGAGGTCAGGTTTGACCTGTAAGATAAGTTTCTCATTTGTTTTCCAAAAAATTCTGCCAGCGTAAATGATTGAATTCCAAGAGTTAAAATAAGAAGCAGGCTTTAATGTATTTTTTATGAGCTGACGAGAAGTCATTTCTGGCAAGGATGGTGATTTATATGGAGAAAAAAAGAGAACTGAGTCACATGCAGTGAAATCAACCTATTGGTTTAAAGGCAGAAATGTATTAAAAATATTCAAAGGCACAGCCCTACAATAGTGTCATTTAAAGGGATTGTTTCTCTAGAAGGCAATTTTCCTGTAGTTTCGCAAGCACCACTGGGTATTGCTGTGCCAGTTCTTTTAAACTATGGTAGCTTTTGCCCAGCGCAGTGAGTTTCGTATCTGAGCAGCTTTCTGGTTTTCAGTAACTGCTCGTGTGTATTAAGTGGTCCCACTAGCTTTCTACTTTGGTGTTTCTTCTGGTTTAATTTAGAAAAAAATAGGGGTTTGCATTCTTAATGGTAGTGATCTAGCAAAACCTTGTTAAAATTGTGTTAGTTGTTTTTAGATAAGACTTGATTGGTTGTCCCTTCAACTATACGTAGATTTTTAAAATTAGCTTAAATAAAATGATGATTGATAACTTCCTGAAAACAAGAGATTCTAGATCTTTGCTGTGCAAGTACTGTTGTGTCGTTTGACTTCTAATTAAATTAACTTTTGCAGATCTAAACAAGGAATTAATTTGGTTTGGGCTATCTTTGTATCTCTTGTAAATGTTTAATGTTAAGATACACATTTTTTATCTACATAATCACAGTAAGCTCTAACCCGAGGCATGAAAAGGTTTACTTTGTATCGTGTCGTGCAATCTGGACATGTCAGAGGTGTTAGAAAAGAGATTGCATTAAAAAGTTGAGGCTTGTTCCTAACAGTAGTGTTAAGGCTATGAATTTTCTAAATCCCTTTATCATTACAAACCTAAGCAAAATATACGTTACATAGATAGAAAACACATTTAAGATTTCATTAAAAGTGCATGTTGCAGCTTACTTTTGTTTTAAAAAAACACAAAAAAGTCCTTGATTTTCCTTCTTTTAAGATATTTCAAGCTTAGGTGCAAGTATTGTGCATTCCACTGGAGAGGTGAATCACTGTCCTCCTGGAATAAAGTTTCTCTTTCTGTTAAGAGTGGGTTTTGGGCAATAACCTGCGTGTTGTCCAGGTTTTAATATTGCCCATCTGGGATATCAGACTAGGGTTATTTTCATCGCAAAACTCTCTATGCGATGAGAGAAAGAGTCTGGTCTGTGGGATGTGGTTCTACTGACTACATCGGAGTCTCAGACGGGGCGGCTGGCTGGCTGTACGGCCAAATGCCTCCGGCACTCGCACGGTGAGAAGCCAGAAGAAGTTGTGAAGTTGAGGAAGATTTGTCACACTTGGGCTTTTCAGGGGACGGAGGGCTCATGGCCTTTGGCGATTCAGTTTGCCACAGTAGTGTTTCATGGTGTTGTTTTTTTTTCTCATGAGAAGAGAGAGAATGTGGAGAACTGAGCAGGATGGGAAAAAGGAAAATCTCTTCTTCCCATGCAAGTTCTAGATTTGCCTCTTAAGATACGTTCACATTCACTGGGCTTCCGTTCCCACACAAAAAAGTAAATGCAGTGAAAAGTGGTTTTGTTATGTCAGCTAGCTAAAACACTATGATTTCTGCCAATGCTGTAGCTCTTCTATAAGGAGTGTTGAGTAGGAAATTTGGGCTCTCTATGAAGAGTCACAGGATATGCTAAAATCGAGAACGGCTGCTTGCAGGCAGATGCGTTTGTGTACGCACACGTAGATGTTACAACTTCAACTGCGTCAATTCTCAAGTATTTTGCTGTTCCTCGCTGACAATCTGATTTGTACTTTCCAACAGTGGGATGGCGTAGGACCTCTCCCAGACTGTGCAGAACCACCCAAAGGAATCCAGATGCTGTGGCACCCTTCAATAGTCAAACCCTACCTCACACTTCTTTCTGAGTGCTCAAATCCAGACACGCTGGAGGGGGCAGCAGGGGCACTGCAGAACTTGGCTGCTGGGAGCTGGAAGGTAGGAATATTAACCTGATACGTCTTTCTTTTTCAGTTTGGAAAAAACCCTACAGATGACAGCAAGCTGGTGATATATATGTACCTGAATGCTCCTGGTAGTGGAATAACCTTCTGTTTTCACAGAACTATCTGCAGTCAAATTGGGGATAGTATTTCGAGTCCTCTGAATTGATACAGATAGTCATATCATAGCAAAAGTTGGCATGCAGCAGTGAAAATCACATAGGTCAAGTCAAGTATGAAAAATTGCTGCTGAAAACCAATATCCAAATGAGGAAAAGCAGCTTCTTTATGAATCTGGGTGACAGAGCCATGAAAAATGAGCCAAAAATATCACCAGTGACAATCAAATGAAACCATATTGTTCTGTTAGTGCAGAAACTGGTTGACATTCTGTCTCTTAAGAGAAACCAGGCAAGAGCAGAGAGCAAGATCAACACAAGTAATCTTACCTGCTTTTTTAAAAAATAAGACGTTATTAAATACAGACGTTATTAAAATACGTCGACAATATGATTAAAGATGTACAATAAGCAAAGAAATGCTCAATCAAAGCACTCTATTCCAGCTAATCCTACTTTTCAATTATAGTCAAAAGATACATTTTTCTCCCTTGTATTATTTGCAGTGAATTGAGAAAAAAATTAAAACTCATTTATTAGATTTTGAAAATAGTTCTAAATTTAGAACGAATTGGTAAAATTCAAGATAACAGTTGAGCCTGGTTTACTTTTTAGGGCAATTTCTTTATTGCTTTCCCGATGATAAACTGGCTTGATTGTGTGAAAGTGCTTACTATCGAATCCTATTGTGTAAATATAATGCGTTGATTTTAAGTTAACTCTCAGTGGGTATTTTTCTCATTTACTATGAAAACACACATGTATGGAGAAACACAGTTATCAGAGTTGAGTCTCAGAAGGTATCCGGTTTGGTTTTCAGCAGTTGGGCATTCACATGTGATATGTAAATACCAATTTAATTAGGCATTAATTTTAAAATGTTAGCCCTGACACTAATAAATTGGGGTTTTTTTTCCTATAAAGTTTTATCAGAAGTTGAGTTGGCACATTCAGTAGATTTTCAGAGGCATGTGATCTTTTTTGAGCACTGTGTTCCACATGCTTTTGACTATAGCATTGAATGATGTATGAAATAAGTAACAAAGTATCTGTCCGGTGATTTTTCTCCTATGAAGTGCTACGTATACACTGCGCCTGAAAATCATTATGCTTTTATTATTCTCATACTGTAGACCACATCAGATTGTGTAATCCTGGCACAGAAACACGATAAATGCACTTTATGCATCTGGGAATGGGTGTAGCCCTGCTCCAAACGAGAAAACAATGCATGCGTATTTGCCAGGACTAACAGGCGTGCTAAAATCCAAGTGGTGCCCCTACTCCCATTTCTAATAAATCTGTATACCTGTCATCCTTTAGTTGGCAGAAGTGTACAGGGAGGGGAAGGACGGCTCCGCAGAGCTCTTTGGCAAGTGCCGGGTTAGAAAAACTGATCTGAACTTTTAATACCATCCACGCTGATACCATGGGAAAAGCTCAGTTGTTCTCGTGTTGCTGCATTTTTCCAAAGATTCACCAATTCCATTACAAGTGATGTGCAGACACAGAATTAATATCCTTAATTTCACATGTCATACTAGCCATTTTTGTGAGGGGAATAATCCTCTTTGGGGATTACATAAGCATTGATGTTTCCACCTTTTGACCTCTCTTTTCTACTGCTGCAGTCTTCTGGATATAAAATGACTGAAATAAAAGATAGAAAATTCTTGAAAGAAGAGGTTATTCCTAAGGGAGATTTTCATTTTTTTAAGTTCTTCCAAGAAAATGTAATTGTGTAAAGAATAGGAAAAGATTATTTTTTTTTTACTTGAAATTTTCAAGAAGAACTTTTAAGATGCACTGAAAGAAAGAAAAAGAGCAAACTGCATTAAAATAAACAATGTTGCTATTAATATTAATAGCAAGAGCAATTGTGGGGTTTTTTACAGTTAGCATTATTTTAACGTCAGAAGAATCCCGGTGCAGCAGGCATGTTCACGCGCTGGAAGATGAAAATGAAGATACGGTCTCTTCCAGAACACAATACAGTGCTATTGATACATATGCGTAATTCTTTCCTAGCTGTTTCACCCTGCTGGTTCCTCTGGTATAAAGGTGTCTGATCCTCTTCAGTGACCGAGAGGTAACACTTTTAACACAGGCAGTGCTTAACCAATGCCATTATGAAGGGAAAGTGAGCACAGAAAAGGAAGCCTGAATAATTTTTAAAAATAAGAAATTATGTAGAGGATTTAGATAAATGTCTGCCCCTGGAATTAACAGATAATATGTGTCTAAATCCCCTAGACTGCTTTCGAAAATTTCAAACACAAAAAGAAAGCAGCAGTTCGTAGCTTTAAGGATTAATAGCTGAGAGAGGCTGGAAGTTTTCATTATTTCAGGGAATATAGTTTCTCATTGGTACGTGCACATAAGATCAACACATGCACGTAATAAATCTTAATCTGTAGGATATTTTTAGCACTGGTTCAGTTGCAGAATTTCCTTCTAAAATCAAATACTAACGAAGAAAAAAGTGTGACATATATATATATATTTGCATATAATTTTTCTACGTCAAGGTAAAACACTTTTGACCAAAGTCTTGCCATATATTAATTACCCATCTGCAAAATAAACTTGTCTTTTTTGGCTGTGCAATTATTACCAGAACCAAGGCAATCTATAACAAACCAAAAAAGGAGCGTATCGGTGACAAATACATTAACAAGTCCAAATGAAAGTTTACCAACGAAACAGGATACTGATACGAGGTATGAGGAAGGATATTTTCAATGCAAAAATGTAGCCTGGGATAGATCACATCTTCCTGTCTTAACTTCGATGTTTATTCTGGTTCTGAAGAAGAAATTGACAGCTTATATACAAAGCAGAACTCATTTTGGAAGAGGCTGTTTCAGGTGAATATGGAAGTTCCTTCATCTCAGTCTTGTGTACCAAGACGTCATTACACAGGGAGGACGCTGGTATTGGGATCTGAAGGAAGCAAACCCATTCCTTTCATGGAAAAATACATGCATATCCCCACCGATCTGTCTTTTTTGTTTGTGTACTTACTTGAGGCATCTACGCATAATATGAATGGCCCTTCTGGGATAATATATATGGAGACATCCAAATACGTATGCTTTGGAGTGGGATTTGACAAATTGAAGTGTTCCGCATCTCTGCCAGGATACCGCTCTGTTCAAGGTCTGACTACTGCTTTGCGCAGTGGCCTGTAACACTGGCAGTTGGTCACTGCGTGTCCCCCTCCTGATGGGGCTGATGGCCACTGTGAGTACGCACTCCGAGTACACACACAACCTGACAGCCTGCGGGTCAGTTGTCGGCGCTGTACGTGCACGAACCTCCCCCCTTCTGCAGAACTCAGCTGCGACTGGCGGATGGTTGGGTTTCTGTTTGAGGGGACTCATTGCTTCCCAAGATATTTTCTCCCATCATATCATAACCAGGGTAATTTCACTGTGTCCTAAAGGCTGTCTGCTGTCCTACAGGCAGAAGGAGCAATGCATAAGAAGGATGGCCATTCGTTTTGGTTTTACTTTCTTTCAGTGCCACTCCAAGATATATATTTTCTCAAAAGTAGACTTTTTTCTAATTATACTTAATATGAACTTGCATTTTAAAGCTGCTTAGTAATATGAGATAAAAATATTGGCAAATACATTCCTCATCAAGCTTAGCTGGAGTTTTCCCTGAGCAAATAAGGCTTGAGACAGGCCCTTGGAAGCAGTGGAGACTCTTTGCTTCCCATTAGGTATCTACTTTCATTAGGAGCTCTTTTAGTTTTCTTTGCCATATAATTTGGGTTTTGCCAAGTTTGTGCACAAATAAAAATAGGATGTTTGCTGACTCACTCAGCTGTATTTTGAAGACACTTGCCTGCTTCTTAAGAAATTTCTGTCATTACAGCACTTCAAACCTGAAGTCCTTTCTGCAACCTCTTATCATTATTTATTTTAATACCTTGGCTTAAAAAAATTAGAAGGTATAAAAGTACAAGACATCTTGTAAAAGGAAATCTCCATAGATCTTTTTATCTATAGTCTGGCATCAGTATTTTTCCTTAGATGGTGGAAATAAAAGTGGAAAGTTCTTTTTAGTTTTCACCTTGGTCAATGGGCTATTAATACATTAAATCTACTGAGCATGTAAAAAGTTATATGCAAAACGTCCTAGAGTTAACGATGTCAAGAATCCAAGGTTATGTCCCTTTTCAACAAAATTTGCTTCTCAGGAAGAAAGGCGATATTGGAATATCTGTACATTACTATGTCTATCTATATGTATCTGACAGCTAAATTTAGACTGATGTCAGTTTATCTGCCAGAGACATTTCTGCAATACCCGTTGCTGTGAACTCATAGAATCACAGAAGGGCTGAGGTCAGAAGGGACCTCTAGAGGTCATGTGGTCCGATGCCCTGCTCAAGCAGGGTCACCTAGAGCCAGTTGCCCAGGACCATGTCTAGATGGTTTTTTGAGTATCTCCAAGGGTGGAGAATCCACAACCTCTCTGGGCAACCTGTGCCAGTGCTTGGTCACCCTCACAGTGAAAAAGCATTTCCTGATGTTCTGCAAACCTCCTGTGTTTCAGGACCTTTGGTCCTACAATATTATCTTTTCTATTACATGCCGTTAAAAACACAGTTTTGTCACCGCAAGTAGGATTTCTTTAGTTTTGTCAAACCCTTCTTCATTCATATGATCCTGTTTTGGTTTAAATACTATTATAATAAATACCTTTTAAAACCAGGGAACAAGACCTACTGTGTTTTGTATTGGCAACATAATGGCTTACATTACAACAGGTAGCACACCTGCTCTGGGCCTTGGTCAGTCCCTTCTGTGTGCCCAGACTTCTGTCCCAGTTGCTTTTCAGGCTTTACAAACTTCCCTCATCTGCTTTAATGACAGGTTGACCAGTTGCATTTCCTTGAGTGTCTGTTAGTTCCTTGGGCTCCTCAACATCAGGAACAAGTGCTGCTCTGTTTGTCTTGCAGTCGCCTGAGGCCATAGCATTCGTTGACTAGCTCTTGCTACCTCCTTTCCTTTCACTTCCACATTTGATCAAACTCAGCAGGGAATGATAAGGCTCTTTGGATAGACAACTGAATGTCCTTGCCTTTGACCCCCAAGAGGTACAATACCCATGTGAATGGGGTCTATGGGTCATTGGCCTGATCTCTGGAGATAGCTAGATGAAATCTCAGTCTTTGTTCCTTAGGCGAGTTTGTTTTCTTAATTCCATCCTAGAGAAATCTGAGTCTCCTGGGAGCAAGAGCTCCATTAAGTAAATTATTAGATAAGGATACTGAAAACATAAAAGGGACTGATTCAGTCACAAGGTCAGTGCAGCTACTTCGAAGAGTAGTATGAAAAGAGTTTCAAGCTCCTTACTTACCATCCAGACACTTGCAGAAAATGAGTAATTATTGTCTAAAGCAGCAGACATCTAAGTTATCAATCTTCCTCTTATCAGGCAAGGACATAGTGTGTGTTCCTTGACAGACTTCTCTGATTACTTTCTTTATTTACATATTACTCCTTTAGGGTTTCATTGGGCTGTTCCAGGAGCAAGTTTTTGGATTACAGTGAAAAGGCTTACATTCATTTCCTCCAAAATACCAATATTATGAATCCTTACATGATAGGATAGAGAAGATCGCTTATAACACATCACCTAATCAACAAAGGCAAACTTCTAAAATAACCAATGCATTATTCTGTCAGGAAATCTTACCTGGATGGAATCCTCAGCATAGATGAGGCAGCATCAATTAATACAGAAAAATGTATTGGCTCTATTGGAAGGAAGACAAGATTAAAGGGACAGGACAATATTCAAGAAGCAAGACCTGCTGCTGCAAACACCTGTATCACAGACAGCATGGACATCAGTTAGTGGAATGGGATCACAAGTAGCTCATGGTGAATTCACACTCAAAGTACTTCCTTACTGTGCTGGGTCACTTTGCTTCCCATGAGATGTGTCACTTATGTCTCAAAGCCTTTCTTTTTTAAATTATATTAGATACAGCTCTTGGAAAAGTCATTGTAACGGCACTCAGATCATTTTGAATACACAGTACATACTTGTATTGCAGAACCAAGAATGACAAGGTGCAAGGGCAGTTCCTTCTGAGCTTTACCTTACTCAAATGTTTAAGATATCTTCTGTTAACACCATTTTAGTTTTCTCCAAGTTATTTCTTTAACTGTATATCTTTACCCACAAGATTTTTTCCTTTCTCTTTAAGCTTGACTGAGGTCATGGAGAAAGAGAAAAGTAACTAGTTAATACTTTTCTTTTGTCCCAAAACAGAGACATAGAGAACTTATTGGTGGCCTACCAGATGCAATCATTTCCAAGAACAAAACACTGCAGTCAGGGAGCAGAAAGTCAATGGAGACTGCTTGCACTCTTCAGAAACTGCAAAAAGATAACCAAGCTTGCAGAGCCTTCCTCTCTGTCAGGTGGTGTGACTTCACAGGGATCCCAGTAGAGTTATTTGAGTGAAGTAGATCTGTAATTTTCTAAGTGGAATGTAAAAATACTCTTTTTTTTCCTGGTGCATGTATTACATCGAGTATGATCAGATAAAGAGGAATACTGATCTTTGATTACTTGTTGATCTTTGGTTATTCAACATGCAATTCACTGCCATGGTCTATTGTTCCACAGCTGTTAGCATACAGCCCCTTTCTAAGCCTCTGACTAAGCAAATTCTGAGTCTCTCTAATCTTCCTGGTTCTTTTGGTAATTTAGTTTGCTTTGTCATGCTTGCTGCCCTGATTTGACTTTCATTTTGTAGTTTGTGTCTCATCAGTATCCTTTAATATCCGATATCTCAGTAGTCTTTGAGTCACAGCGTTGAACTGTACCAATACAATGCAAACTCTAGTCAAAACTGAAGTATGTGATGGTGAAATATTCTGGAGCTATTCCAGTAACACTGATGGCAATGGCAGGAAAGTGAATCAATTCAAAATATCAAGTGTATGCAATTGCTGGTATTCCTTGGGGCTTCTTTGTGGGTTTATTTTGGTGGGATTTTTTCTTTTTCATTTTGTGCTGGAAATTTCTTCATTTTTTTAGTTTGGTCCCCTGTGGTGGTGCTTCATAGGAGAATAAAGAAAACCATGTGAAACACTAAAAGGACCTAACTGCCTAAATGCTTTGCAATTTTTCTGAACAAAATAAGTTTTATCTAGATTAATTACTCTTTTGTTGAGTTTCAGCATAATGTAATCTTAATCCCCAGAGGCATTCAGCTCTGGAGAGGGTCCTTTATAATAATAACTGTGACAAACTAAAAAATAATTTTCCAGTTTACTGTATTTTTCTACTTAATTACCATGACAGAAATAAAAAGGGAACTACTAATGAAAGTGGACATAGAGATGCACTAGGTACCTTCAAAGTGATGTATAGTAGTTATGCCCCCTGAATTCAATTATCTGTAAAGAGTATTCATGCACAGATTGTGGCTTCTGTGCTTGTCTCTGATAATTTAGCTGCAATCTGATGCAACAATAATGATTTTATTTTATTTTTTGGCTCCTTGTTCCCTCTGAAGTGTTTGCTGCTCCCATAGGAGCCCTATCTCTTTACAAACTGAACAGTTATTTGATCGTTGACCCTGCCACTGATTTGTGGAGTAACAGGATGATTAAGTATATTGGCAGAGTGCCTCATTTACCTACTGATAGGCAGCAAATCCTTTGTCTCTTTTCTTTTTTTATGATTTTTTATCTCTTCTCTTTTATAATTCACTGAGCTCATATTAGCAATTGACCTGCAATGTGGAAATGCAGGCGTGTTTCACGATGGCTTTAGGCAAACAAAAGGATCATCAGTATACGCAAGAGCGAATCAATTTTTCCATTCTCTGCAAGAATAAAATAGCCGTTTTGAGGCATCTCAATTTGAGCGTTCCTGAAACCCGCACAGCGCAGCGTAATTGCTTGCAGAGACTTGTCCTAATTGGCAGCTTAAGGAAAGAGACACAGACAGTTCTTACCACTTTCCACTTGGAAAGTTCTCTGGAGACTGTTGAAACAATTAATAGACATTTCTGTCTTTCTGCCTAAGGTGCATGACTTGAAAACGCAGATGAAATGATAGCAAATCACACATTGAGGAGTCTGTGAACTTTTCCCAAAGCGGATGGTGTTCTCTGCAAAAAGAGAGCTGGGGGGGGAGAGGAATGCTCAAGGGAGAGGAGAGGTTTCGTACATACTTTTCTCTCTTTCCCCCCTTGTTTTATGTATGTGTGTGCATATGTGCGTCTGTAAAACATTAGATCTGGATTTTTCCCCTATGAAAACTTAGGAGCTGTATTTTTTACTATTGTGATCAAATTAATTGGTTCATTACGGATGCAGAAGGCTTGCACGTCATTTATTCAGTAAGGGGCATTATATTCTCTCTTTCTTTTTCCTTCTCAGTTGTTTCAGTGTTTCTCCTACGTCTTCTGCTCTCCCTCGGGTTAAAAAAATACCATTTTATAATTTATTTCTTTCAGACTTTTGTTTTCGAATGGATGATGAAAATACTACAACCCGAGAAGTCTGTTGTAAACCTGGGTTTAATAAAACAAGTGCTTGTGTTTTCCCTTAGTAGCTGACTAAAAAAAAGTCAAAGGGAAACTGTTTACTGAGGGTTTAATGTGGAGGTTTTTATAATATAGCGAATCATCTGTAAGATCGTTTTAGATTCTCTCTGGTATTGAATAAACATAAGTAAGATTTTTCTGCAAAACAAACGCCCCCACTGATTCCCCGTGTAATCCGTATTGGAAGCGCTGCATCTGCGATGTGCTTTAGCACTGAGGGACAGCATCTTTCAGTGTACCGCCTGCTGCCCCGCACTCGCACCGCAACCAGACGGGCTCACTCCTTTCTCAAAATAATCTCACTGCCACCATGAACCTCTCGCTCCGGCAGTCACCTCGCAATCACAGCCAGGGCAGTGGAGGCCTCTCCCCTGGGAGAGGTGCAGGAAATAGAGCAGTGGGAATTTTGTAAGAGCAAAGAGCTGTTGCTTTGGGTTCCCCCAGCTGCAGGTGAGAGGGTGTTTAACTGACAGGTAAACGCACGTTTGTTAAAACAGGAAGCTTAGAAAGATTAATTTGGTGATTTCATAGCATCCTTTATATTTAGTATCCCATTGAATTCAAGGTATAGGAAAGAAATTCTTTTTCAGCAGATACTTTCAGTTAAACTCACTGATGCTTAAGATATGTTTTAGTTTTTTATCTGATGATCACCCTCTACACTGGTTCTAGAGAAAAGACTGGAGGAGAGAGCATAGAATAAGATCAATCAAGAATTCTTCTCTCACCTAAGAGCTATTTGCTTTGCTGCAGAAAATGATGGCACATTTACATTTTAGACATATTACATTACTGTGCTCAGTGATGCCGAGAATCCCGTGGCCCGTTTACCTGACTTGAAAGCTTATCGTAACCATTATCACTTTTCGTCTACAGCAAAGTCCAGCCAGCTGGCTTTTGTTAAGCGTAGTTACTACAGGGGAGAAATAATAAAATATTCTTTAAATGCTGGTTCCTTTTCCTTTTTCCCAGTTTCCCCTGAGTGACTTCACCTGGAATGAGTTTGCACTCCAGATATTCCAACGTTGTGGCCCTTGGCTGTCTCCCTATCTACTGTTCTTATCATAAAATACATTCTGGCTGTTGCTGTTCAGGGCACCTCTCTATAGTATAAACAGACGCTAGCTTTTAAAGCGAGCACCGCAGCTGTGGTAAGCGGAGGCTGTATGCAGGGGTCGAGCACAGTGTGCTGACAGTGAGTGTGCTCACCTTTTTCTAATGCTTTATTTCATGGAATTTGTTTTTACTCTTCCTGTTTACGGAGAAGCACTATTGCAATGTAACTGTTCTTCAAGGTGTGACCTAACTGTTCTTTAAGGAAAGTTTGTCGAAAGAGGAAGGTCATCGTGATCTGAAAATCCTAAGGCTTATCATACTAGATTCTGAAAGACTTGAAATATTTCAAAGGCTAAGGGCTTCCAGAACTGTGTCTTCACCTGCCAGGTACGATGGCAGGATAATCATCCATGCCATAGCACTGCAAGGAGGGAGAAGCTCTGCTTCAGTAAATTCCTTTCAGCTATCAGTACCAGGAGCGTGAACGTGAACTTTATGAAAATCCCAGAGAAGAGTTCAGGATGTGTGAAGGAATATATATGCCTAGTAGAAGGCTTCAAGTGCCCTGTGCTGAGAAGACCTGCACATCCTGCAGGTGTCCAAACATCTCAAGTTTGGCAGTACCCATAGATTTTAAAACCACAAGGTCACGCTTTTGGTCTTGTTAACATTTTTTCCAACTTCTGGAGCTAACAGTGGAATGAAAAAGGGGATAGTATAGTTAATGTTTCATCCCTTCAGGTGCTGGGAACCCCAAGCTGTGCAGCAATGGAAGGACCCCCTAGTCACAGCACGTTGCACAGATCCCATCCATGGAGAGGTTCACTGGCATGATAGTCTTTAGAGCTCTTAGAGGATTTTCTTAGAAGCAAACAACTCTATTCATCATTTCTACTGTCAAACTAAAAGGATGTTCACAGGAGAGCACGCTGCTTCGTTTTGAGATGAAGACAAGGACATGCCAGTGGTGGTGTGATCATCTGCCAAGTGGGAGATGCCTACAGGTGTCTCCGATACAACCAGCCGCTGGGTTTATCCTGCAGCTAGGCGGTAAATGCAGCACGGCACAGCACTGGCCTGCGCCTGCCTCAGGTCAACTCTTACGGGACTCTCTAATTTCTCAATGTACAATAGTCTTCCAGTTAGGACCACTACAGGTGCCAAAACCTGTCCTCATTTTCCTTCTGAACAAGTTGACAATCACTAGAGAAATTATAACAGCATTTTATTTTTTTTAGACTGAATATTTCTTATGGTAATAACAAATAAATACTCAGAGCTCTTGAACATGTTTTGTAATGTGTGTTTTGTAATATAAATTTTGTTGTTTTAGCAGTGAACAAGCATCATTAGGTGTTGTATAGGAAATGCTGATGCAAAGCAAGTGGTCTGCAGACTCGGGCTCTAAAAATGTAACCAGGTGTGCTAGGAGTGAAGTCAATTCAGCATTTGATTTCTCTGCCACCATAAAAAATCAGTGCAAATTTCCAAATCAAGTGGTTGCCTAGCATCATAAATGCATTTCCCCTCTTTTGAGTTTGCATCCACATGCTTCTCTTACCCCTTATTCTGTATCTGTTATAACCTCGCATGCCTTGCTTTCTACAGTGGACTTCTTACTTCTTCACACTCTCCCATGTGTCTTTACAGTGGTCAGTGTATATCCGCGCTGCTGTCCGCAAAGAAAAAGGATTGCCAATCCTGGTGGAACTGCTTCGAATAGACAATGACCGGGTGGTATGTGCAGTTGCTACAGCTTTACGAAACATGGCCCTAGATGTCAGAAATAAGGAGTTAATAGGTATGTTCTGTCCAAACAATCTATATATTCTGTGGGTTTGGGGTTTTTTTTCCAGTTTGCAGCAGAATGAGCGCAATGAAAGCAATTATTCTCAGATTTCTAGCATAATTTCTTTAATTCTTTCTCTAATGTGTCATATTCACATTTTATGTGACAACTTAGTGTTATATTGTTAATTTAATTAAACACCATGCAGTGTTTCGTTATCTGTCATACTGTAATCTCCAGATGAAAAGCAATGGCTTTGTTCTGCTTTAGCACTTCATTCCTAGGCTGGCAGTAGCACCTGCATCTTCCAGATTGAAGATCTAAGCAGAGCAGCCACTCCTGATCCTCAGATTATCAATTACAAGTAATTTGGGGTCATGAAGTGACAAATCATAAAGATTTTAAGGTGGTTCCGGGAATTTACTGAGCAGATTAGTAGCTCCGAGCAAGAGAGCCGGGAGATAGGAAAGGACAAAAATTTACATAAGTCATTGTTGCCTCGGAATTCCGATGGTATGGTAAGCAAACATCTTGGGTTTTTTTTTATTTTCTTTAGGCTTTTGGTGGGTTTTTTGGCTGAAATTCATCCAAACACTGGATCATTGAACGTCTTTGAGAAATAATCACTTCCTTGAACTATTTCAACAGTCATGACAAAATTATTTCTACTTCTTCTGTACATTAAGAGCATATTTTTTATTAATTTTTGCTAACTGGTTAATTTGTTATCATTACAGCATACTTCTCCTCCTCTGCTTTTAGAGGAATAGTATAATTCCTCTAATAGTATAAATAGTATAATAGTATAATATTCTTTAATAGAATAAAATTGATACTTTGATCGTAGTGTTTTATCATTTGTATCCAGTGCTGTCTCAGGGTTAGTGCTCCATTACAGCAGTGCTCTGCAAGTTCTTCAGACAAGGCAGTGGCTCCCCTCACGTATTGTATGAACTAGAGAGACTTCACTGACGAAATGTTGTAAAGCAAACAGAGGTAGAGGTTGGCGAGTAATGTAAACCTGCTGTGATTGCCAAGGGATTGAACTCAAGACTGATGCTTTACCTGCAAGACCAGCCTGCCTGTTCAGCTTTTGCTCATGTTATAGTTGATAAAATTGGCATGAAATTAGATTTTGTCGATGTATTGTGTTCGGCTTTCAGGAAGCAGGATGCTGCATATGTGTTTCTGGTGTTTTTTTCTTGTTTTCTAGGAATTTTAAAGTAGAAATTACTGCTGAAGCAAGTTTATCAGGCTGTCAAATCTGAATTAATAATAGACCTTCTTTCTTCTCTCATGATCCACCTCCACATTCAGTCTACAGTGTGTCATAGTGTCTGACATCTTATTCGTTTGTTTGTGGGTCGTCCTCTACAGGGTTCCTCTACAAACCACATCCATGCTGAGTTTTCTTCTGCATTCTCTTATCCCCAGTTATTGACATCACAAAAAACTCTTTACAGTTGAATATACTGAGTATGAACATGGTTTGTAATGCCATGAATTAGGCTATATATGGTTACCTTTTCTGTGCTCTGATTATTATTTTTGAATTGGAAGTTTTACTTCCTTCCCAAATTTGCAAATTTCTTTTAGGAAAGTAAGGCTAAACATGTGAAAATGGAGCTGTCTTAATGTGATGTGACATTCAAAATGTTCAGTAAAGTATGGATAATAAGCTTGCACAACCTCCACATTCTAGTATTTCATGGAATTCTTGGAGAACATGTGATATAAATAAAGATGAATTTTAAAAAGGTGGAAAAAATTGAAAATAATTACCTAATAAATTTATTTATGTAGCCAACCCGTAATGGCTATGCAGTGCTGCTTAGTTTTAAGTTATTCATGGGGTCATTCTGGGGAATTTTACTTTACAACTGCAATACAAATTTGCTGCAGTTTAAAAAAGTCCAAACATGCCAATGTGACAGGGACGTTATGTCTATAATTGCTGAACTATTTCAGCTGTGATCTTTATATGTTCTTTCTTTGGCTTTCATCATTGGACTTCAAAGAAACAGTAATAATGGTCAGTATTTCTCTTGTTCTTCAATATTTTTTTGCAAAGAGGGCATATCAGATCTGATTTTCAGAAATGCTACACACCTGGAGCTGTCAAGGATTTCAACTCGTATTGTAGGCAGTGCATTTTTGTGAATGTTCCATGTGTTGTAAATGCCTTAGTTGTTGTTACAGAAAGGAGGATTCGAAAGAGACTTCTTGAGGTTAGTCACGCAAGCATCTTTCTGCCCAAGCAGAATGAACATCCTTTCAATCTTTCCTCTTTGCATTTTCTGTTTGTGCATCATATTCTTGCGGTGACAAACTCTACCTCACAAACTGGAATTTTCCCCTTAAGATAACCTTTTTTAAAGGTGAATTTATTACATACTTCATATGTAATAAAATTGTGTAAGTAGAATTGATTTATTTTTTCAAATGCTTTCTTTGCAGTGGTGCCATGGTTCCATTCCCAGCTGACAAATTTTTACTAAAATGTGACAGAGAATAAACCCATAAATCAGTGTTGAGGTATCTGGCAAATATAATAGAAAGCTTGCTAAAATCCAGGCTCACCTGTACTGAACTACAAAACAAACAAAAAGACTCTGTCTTTAAGTGACCAGAAGTTTCTTTCTAGACTTCATCGAATTGACTAATCTGTTTTGGTTTTCATGCAGATCTATCAAGTGTGGTGTTCCATTGCTAAAGGTTGGTGCCAGGCTTCTCTTATAATTTAACCGAGCCATCCCCATAGCAGCATTTTCTTTATTTATAGTGAGGTCTTCTTCCTGGGTTTCATTTCAGGCATGCTCCATATCCTTAATATAACCTTCTTATTTCTCCTTCTCCATCATTTTTGCATTGTGCTATATGTCTCTAGGCCGAGGCAGTGGCCATATTCATCTTCCTCCTCCCCAAAATTAAATTGCACTCAGACAAAGACATAGTAAACTTGGCCTACTTAGTACTGGCACTAGGTAGTCCAGCACCCGGTTTTCCCTCCTTGGGCATACTGCCTAGTTGCGTTCCCAGTCACATTCAGACCACATTCATTGCCTGCTTGCCTTTCAGGACCCTCAGCTGCATGAAATAGCACCCATTCTATGTCACTTCCCAAGCGTGCACCCCATGACCCCATGGGAAGGTTTATCAGCCTTTTCTGTCTCCCAGCAGTGCCCCAGCTGAGGGAAGCGGCTCTTGAAAAGAACCATTTCTGATGTTGCCTGTTTTGTCGTTCTTGGGTTTCAGCAATCAAGGCTGCACAATGCTTCTGTGTCCGTCTGGTACCTCAGCATCTTCCTGCTTCTTTTCACAGCTCCATAAGCATTTTGGGAGCTCGGCTTCCCTCCCTTTTGACCAAGTGTGGTTGTTTTCCTTCCTCAAAGCAGGTTGTGTCTCTGCTAAGCTCCCCCATGGGGCTCCCTCCAACCTCCCTAAAGGCCTCCAAGTTGCCATTTTCATTCACTTCAATAGAAAAGATTCACTTTTGTCCCACAGTTCCTCCAAGGGCTTTGTCAATGACATCCGTGCAGTTATGTCATCCCCATGTTCCTTTCTTCTTCCTTTCTCTTTCTCTCTCTCTCTCTCAAAAAAGAAAAGGGGGAAAAGTAGAATAACAAATCCACCCTTCTTTGTCCCTCAGCACTGTATAGGTGCCTTAATTTGAGGATATGGCATTATTGTCCCTCCCCCAGTAACCTCACCTACAAGTAGTTTAGAACTTGAGGATTACCTGCAGACCTGCTGCTTCTGGCAGTGCCGCGGCAGGATGGCAGTCAGGCCAGTGCCTCGCACTGCAGCTGTCGCACCATCTTCCCTGCAATAAGTGCACCTACAGACTTCTGATCTCTAAAGCCACACTTTGTTGGAGCGATGTCAAAAAATTGCTAACTTAGAATAAGGTTGTTTTGTTTCTTTAAATAGAGGAACTTCGGATCAGCTGGGCAGGGCAGAAAGGCTTAAAAATAAATCCGTCTCCTGTAAACAGCATCTTTGCAGTACAAATTGTTTCCTTGCAATCTGCTCCAGCAACCTTCGGTGGCTTTCCGATTTGAACACCTTCCACACAGTCCTCTGGGCTTCCAGGAAACTCTGTGGATCATCTGAGCCTGCGCTGTAGACTTGTGTCCTACTTTAGATGAACTCTCTTTACCTCCGTAGAGTTTCCCAGCCAGCACCAGTGCAGCAGCCTCCCTCCTTGCTATTCCCTCTCCCCACTCTGGATGCGAGAAAGCTTTCAGAACCGAGATTCCCCATTCAATCCCGGGGAATGAGCCAGCTTCATCTTTCTTTTATCTGAAACACAGCCAGCAGTTTTCCTCTCTGCTGCGATCCACGACCTCTTTAACAAAAGAGAATAGGAAACGTACGGTTAATTGAAAACTGTGACTTGTTATTCTGCCTACACAAACAGGTACAGACTGTCCCTGTCAGTGAAATTTTTAAAGGATGAATCTCTGTCCCCAAAATTTGCATTTGCATTGTTCTTGTATATGCACAGCATTTACCTTTGATTTTAAATGACAATTATTGTGGCATTTTAAAGAGCAGTAGGTGGTCTTTCAGAGTTGAGCTGATTTTTCAAGCTGCCCCGGATGAGAAATTTGTCACTATTCATGTGCAGCAGAATATGTACAATATAGGATTTGCCCTCTTGAAGTACAGTTTGGAACTAGTGTTAATATTGTGTTCATACAGTTTAGTGATAAGTCCTCAGGGTATGGGGCTTTGGAGTGAATGCAGAACTGGAGGTAAAATTTATAAAATTTCAATGCACAGTGTTGTGCTTGAGGTTTTTCTATCAGTTCTCCCTTGTCCTGACAGTGGTTTCTAATGCTATTCTGGGTCAATGTTGATTGAGAGAAGTGTTGTACTAGTAATTCAAGAGCACCATTCTTTCTCTTGGCCTCTTGGCCCGGATTTTTGTGGTTGAGTAAAAGATGTTTTTAGAGACTGGAAGTATTTTGATCACTTACCCTTGAAAAAAAAAAAAGGAGGTGAATTCCACCTAAAGGTTTTTGTTGACTTCTTGTCCTATGTACAAGATACATCCTTATGTATCTCTTCCCTTAAAATGTGTAGAGAATCCATGTGTCTGTTCAGGGTGCTAGAGTCTAGGGATTTTAATGGGATAAATTGAAGTGTTGCAATACTTAAGACATTTTTTTTGTGGCTATCGCTGTAAAAGCATGATTCAGATAAGTGAAGTTAGTGGTGCAGTTTCTGCTGCCTTCACAAGGTTTTGAATCAAGTCCTGAAACATGCCCGGTAGCAGGGGTCATTTTTTAATAATTGTTCCTGAGTTGGGGGCTACAAGGTGTCAGTATTGAATTATTCTCAATTCACTACTCATCTGTTGGTAACTCAATTATAAGATACGCACAAAATTCAAGGGTAGCGTATCAATTAGATTGTTACTTAATGTGTGTTGGAACCTGCTTAATTTTGCTAGTTGTCTAAAAGTTTGGTATCCGATAGAAGATACCTGTATTAGGCTCCCTTATAGTTGACTGGGAGAGAGAGACTCCCAGAAAGTGATTTATTTTATCAAACATGCAATAAAATGGATCTCACCCTATATTACTGTCTTACCATTGTTAAGCAATGAAAAAATTCTAGGGAATGTGTACATTGCTACTGGGTGTGTGCCTTGCCATCTCATGAACAATGTGGATCTATTTGGGTACCTGAAATAACTGGTGTTTGTTTCAAAGTTTCATCACTAAACTTGAGAAAGTTTGATCAAAATATATATTGGGAGTTCACAACTCTAATGAATTGTTAGACTCTCAGAGTAATTCAGATTGGAAGGAACCTCAGGAGGTCATCTTGCCCAGCCTTGCACTCAAAGCAGGGTCAGGTATGTTATTTCAAAGTGTTATATTGATTCACATTTGGAAAGATTTGCTTTCAGCTGTTAGGCTGAAAACACATCAGAAACAAGTATTTGCATTCTCACAGCAGAACGTGTCTCTTCTGGAGCATAACTAACTACATGGGGTTCTCCTATCTTAGAACACGGCCACATTTTCAGACCGCAACTTTACTTCAGTAGTAGTAATAAATACAAGTGAAAACAGTGTTCACTTTTGTAGTTAGAAGAGCAGCAACTGTCAGAAATTCTAAGTCCTGGTAATGTACATTGATAGAGAATATGGGGATGGGTTGGGAGATGATTAAATCAAATATGCAGCTTTCATCCCACTTAGAGTGTCTATATGCACTTTTCTCTTCTTTTTAAATGTGAGCACTTCTGAATTTCTCATACATACATCTGCAAGGATCTGAGAGGCGCTGAATTTTTTTATTGAATTTTTAATTGACTTATAAAGTAGCTTAGTCGCTGAAATGTTAAATTGACATAAATTTGCAATGCACAAGATGCCAGAAAGCATTAATCAGGGATCATAGACATTTGTTTGGAAGAAGGTGAAGACAGAATATATGCTGCAATTTGTTTATTTTGTGTCAGTTTTTATTGCACTTCATTTGTTGTTTTGATAGTCGAGCCGTGCAAAACCTATATTACAACAAGTGGATACCTGAATAAGAAGAGGCTGTCATCCAGAAGTTGATTTAGGAAATGGAAGATACGGTCATGCATTAATAGCTGGTGCTCCTTGCTCTGTATCAATGAAGAGGAAGATGTTAGTTAAGGTGGTAAATGCATAATAAAGCTTTGATGTTTTATAACACCTATATGGCAAAGTCCAGACTCCCTGGTTTCTAGCGTTGTATGCATAAGTTAGCTGAGAATTCAAACTTTTAAAAGTTTAAATGTTAAATATTTTTTTCCATCATAGAGTAAAAGCCTCGTGTCAAGGAGATTTTGACTTTTCACATGCCTTCAGCCACTTGTGCATTGCCTTTTTATCCAGTTTATCCCAGTTTATCTCAAATACATTTCTGACAAGCAGACCTCGTGGTTATAGAGGTTATGAAAGGTTTCCTTCCTCAGACATTTCTTATTAAATAACATTCTCAAGTGAAGAGATTTAGGGAGAAAGACAAGGTTGGTAAAACTTAATTCTCATTTTTAGTATCAAAGTCAAGATCAAGCATTTTCAAGACTAGATTAAGTTTTTTACATCTGCATTTCCCTATTGCCTATGGCTGTCTGGATTTGGAGGGAGTTTTCTCTACCGTGAACCCTCTAAAAAAACTGGTGTTTCAGCTAGTTGGGTAGGCTTCTGCTGTGGATAGCAGGGAGAAAACAGTACCTCTAGGTGTCCCTCCCACTTACCTCTGTCACCTGAAGTCTTGAATCTTAAGGTGGAATGGGTTCTCTGTGAGAACCTCGAGAAGTAACCAGAGATTTTGGGTGACTGAAGATAAGCAAGTAGCATCCCATCAGAAGTTGTTCTGATTGTACAGAATAAGTACTGTCCTGCTCCCCTTTAATTAGCTTGGTAGACTTTGCAAAGGCAATTAGTGAAAAGCACTGAAATTTTTCGTTGTCACTCAAAACAACAGAAGTAACTGTATACAGGCTCAGATCCAGGATTACAAAGAATATCCCTTTCACTGATCTGTTTTTCATTGTAGTTCCAAGTCAAAGAATCACACAGCATTTCATCTCCATAAAATAAGATCAAGATGCCTCACAATACTAACCACAAACCAGCCCCAGGTCAGCTATTCCTCATAGTAGAATAACCTGTGGGGAAACGTCTGGAAAACGCTTGTGTTTCTATTTCAAATGCCAGAGTCTCAAGAGAATCACCTCCAGTATTGCAGCACAACAGCTTACCTACATGATAGCGGTAATTTTAAATGGTGCCATATAATGTTTTAAGGTTTATAAACCTTAAAGCCTTTATTATAGGTTTTATAAGTTTATATTCACGTTCACTATTACATAAGATTAAATTCTGAGTGCATATCGTAAAAGTTGCAAATTCCTGTGAAGGTGGCCCAGGAAAGCCTAGATTCAGTGTGACTGCCAAAAACAATGACACCAAAAAACAACAAGCAGCCAACGGATGGGCCTTTTCACTTCATTGATCTGCATTTCACACATAAGAAAGTGCCCCAGCCTGCACCTTACATTTTGTTTGAGATAAACAATTTCTGATTGGTTCTGTTCTTCTGCACAAGGCAGAAAGCAATTAAACTGTAACCGTATCCACTTTTCTCACTCAGAAGATTGACATTTCAAACAATTCAGCATTAATTTTCATCTCTGTTTCTCAGTATGTTCATGCTGAGAAGTGCTACTTATCGTTTGAAAATTCTGAGTTCTGATCTAAAAAGTGCATGTAATTCAGTTGCATATTCCATAAAACAGACCAAGGTAGAAATGCAAATGTCACGAACTGCCAAAGTAATTTTAAAAGTACTTTTAAATCCATGAGGAATTATCCTAAATCTGCAAAGCGGTTTTGAAAATCCAAGTTTTGTGACAACCTTACATTAACAGATAAACGTATCAAAACAGATGTTTCCAGCCTGTTCTCCATCAGCTTCAATTCATGGAACAGTGAGCTAGTTTCATTCTAGGTAAGATGGAAAATAACCTATCTCCTGAAATCCTTATCAACTGAAGCGATTCTCAAATGATAGAAATAACATACATGGTAGTTTTTACCAAAAGCACTGAATAGAACTCCTATTCTATTCATGACACTTGTCGGAGAGTAGAATATGGCAGGTGAATTAGCTTTTGATAGAGGAAAGGGACATCCTTTTCTTCTCACATGTGAAGACCGTGGGAATGGGGCTGGGGCACTGTACTTGCAAAGGACAGTGGAGGTGGAGATGAGAAATGGAAAAATTAAAAAAAAAAAAAAAGATTAATATGTGTTGATTAAATTTAAGCTATCTGTAGATTTCTTCCAGTCATATTAATAGTAACTTTCTCTGCGCGTCTCCATCCTTCCTCTCTCTAAATTAGTGCAATTGTTCTTGCAAAATCTCATAGAATCGTAGCTCCCGAGTTAGATGCTGACAGGTGAATTGGCAGTACACAACGTCCCTCTCCCCACACGTGACTTTCAGACATACTCAGACTTCTATTTCAGGGTCCCCAAATTTGTCTTCTGCATGTTTCAGAGTGCTGGTTGCTTAAAAAGGAAGAATGTTAAACCCAAACACCCTTCACAAAGGTGACACCGATAGAAAACTCAGGTGGCAGGGACCTAAAAGATTTATATCCCCCTGCACAGGAGGACTGTGCTGGCATGGTGTAGGCTAACACAGAAGTAAAATACCTGTGGATATGCAACACAGATATTTGTCATCATCCATTAGATAAATATTTACACTGTAAAATGTCTCATTTTCCCCACAATAAAAATATGACAAAGGTAGAAAATATGAGAGAATCGGTGTTCAAAGAATGGAAGATTAGGAGACAGTATGGATGTCTGGGTTCTTACACCTGGCATCCTAACTAAATCCCAATGCAGTAAAATTGAATTTAGTTTTTCTTTCCATTCCTGACCATTAGGTGATTACACAACATTGCTGGTTGTTAGCAGTTGCCCCAGTACAGGCAGCAGGTGATTGCATTTCTCTATTGGGTTATATGTATTCTGTGCCAAAATACATGTGATCCTTGTGCTGTTTAGTCTTTGACAGTTATAAAAAGGGAACTCAGTCTCATACTTGTTGGTTTCTGCGTGGCACCTTCAGATGTGGCTGTTTTCTTACAGAATAATTATTCTTCATGAAGTACTTTGATATAGGATTTGCTTGCTTGGAAGAACTAAGTCATATACTAGTTGTTTCCATCACTTATTAAGGGTTTTAATGTTAAAGGCTCTTGTTTCAGATAACATTATTAAAACTTCCAGTATCCTTTTGATTACAGAAAGCAGAAAAGTGGTTGTTTGCTGCAGCCTTTACAAATGAATTCTTGCTTTTCCTCCTGAGTATTGTATCTTTAGGTGCATGTAGCATCTCTAAAAATGCACTGTCCAGGACTGGCTGGAAGCACTGTCACTATGCGTTAGCTTCCTGCTCATTTCTGGGGTTCTTATTTTGGGTACTAGTTGAATAAGTCTCAGATTAAATCAGCTCGCACCCCTGCCTAACAAGCAATTTTTTTTAAAATCCAAATCTGCTGTTTCATGCTTGTTACCGCTGGGATTGAATAGCAGCAGTTTTGTAATACGTAGTTACAAAATATTAAAAGGGTAACAAATTCTCATCATCTGAGATAAGTGAGGAAATAATCAATTTGCTGAGGGGCCTTATTATCATAATTCCATAAGGTAAGACTGTGATTCTGGCACTTAGTATCTCGATGGGCTCAATTAAACAAAAATAAAGAAATTTAGTTTTCCTCCCAAAGAAAGCCTAGAGAACCCTTAGAATCAGCTTCAAAGCCCCATTGATCTCTCCATAGTATCTCTATGAAATTATTTTAAATCTGGTATTACTGATACAATCTTTAGTATCATTATGTTTTTCATTTTCCTTTTGCTTCCTCTTGTGGCTGTGTTATGCAAGAGATTGTGCGAACATGAAAAAGATACAATGACTACCCCCTAGAGTTAGCAACTTTATATATGTATAATGTATAATACTTCATAATGATAAATCAGACTTCAGGAATTGATCTAAGGAAGCGTTTATACGCATTACTGCTTAAACCCGTGCTTTTTGTGTAGAAATGTAGTATGCATGGTGCAAATTGAAAGATCAGGTTAAGACAAAAGAATACAGCACTTTGATAAAACTTATAATTGAAGTCATTTGTTTATTTTTTTTTTTAAAAAGGAATATTTTAGATATGATCCCTCCTGTACTCCAGAATGAAGATTTTGAGCAAATTTATAAAAGAACCACCTCCAAAGATATAATTTTGAGAGTTTTCAGTGGACTGTGGAGCCCTGCCCTACAGAAAGAAATAACAAGGCAGATTTTATTTACATTTCTTTCACCAATAAAATTCAAAAGTACTTGCCTTTGTGGGCAGTCTTAACTGTGTCAAGTAATTGCTAACAGACTGGGATACATATACTGTGGGTGGGTACTAGACGGTCTTGTGCCAGTTTGCCTCCTTTTAGTCCATGTAAGCCTAGAAAATTAAGTTAACTGGGTAACTTAAGAAAATGCGTTTAAGAAAATAATCTCACTTTTTCAGTTGGTAGGGAAGGCTTCAGTCTGCCGGTGCAACAAAAGGCAGAATTTGATCTTACTGAATCCTTTGGACTTGGAAAGGACCTCTAGAGGTCAGCTAGTCCAACCTCCAGCGCAAGGGAGGTCCAGTAAGAGCAGGCTGCTCAGGACCTTGTCCAGTTGATAAAGGGATGGAGATTCCTCAACCTCCCTGGGCAACTCGTTGCATTGTTTGACCACCCTCATAGTAAAAGTTTTCTTCCTTTTACCAGTTGGAATTTCCTGTGTTCCAGCTTGTGTCTTTGCCTCTTTTTCTGAGTCTGTGGAACTCCAAGATGAGCCTGACTCCATGTTCTCTACACCATCCCATTAAGTACTTGTAGACACTCTCTCTCTCTCCTTAACCTTCTCTTAAGGCCCAGAAAATGCAGATCTTGTATGCCATGTGTTCCAGCTCCCTGCCTGTCTTCTTCCAACATTGCAATGTCTTTCTTGTACAGGGGAGACCAAAACTGGATGCAGTACTCTAGAGGCAGTATAGATGCAGAATCATTTGAGTCTAGAGGAAGAATTGCTTCTGTCATTGGTTGGCTAGACTCTATCTAATACAGCCTGGGATGTGGTTGGCTGCCTTCGCTGCAAGGGCACATTGTAGAGTCATGCCCAACTTGTCTACCAGCACCCCTAGGTTTTGGAGTTTTTTTGAAAACCTGCTTTCCAACAGGTTGACCCCCAGCCTGTGCTGGTGCAGGGGGTTATTTCATCTTGAATGCAGGACTTTACATTTGCATTTGTTGAACTTTGAGGTTCCTGTCCAGCTGTCCATCTGAATAGCAGTCCTGCCCTCCAGTATATTGACTACTCCTTCCAACGTCGTATTGTCCACAGTCTTTCTGAGGATGCTTTCTATCCTATCATTCAGGTTGTTAATGAAGATATTAAACAGTATTGGCCCCAGTATCACCACCTGTGGGACACCACTAGTAACCATCCGCCAGTTGGATTTTGTACTGGCAGTCACCCACCACCTATTGAGCCCAGCAGACCAGCCAGTTTTCCACCCTCCATATTGTCCACATATCTGGTCAAAATCTCAGTAAGGATGCTATAGTGAGAAAGAAGTGGGTAAGCTGCCATGTTTGTTATTTCAAGCCATGCCGAGTAAACTCTGTAATTCCTAAATTAGAAGTGGATAAACACGATTTAGATGTGTTTAACCTCAGTGACATCATTGCATATACTTAAGTTACTTCAGGACATGTTTCACCAAATTTTAAATCGCAATTTCAGTGTGACACTCTATAAGGACCAGGGTCAAATCATCTTATTGTAGAATCAAGGCTATAATAGGATAATTGCCACTAAATTCACTTAGACACAGGATTTTGCTTTATTTACCAGAGAGGAAATTATGCTAATAGCTCAAAGTGTTGTGTTTTCAGTAAGGCACTGTACTTGCAGATTTTAAAAAGGAAATACTGTGGAATGTCTTTACCTTTGTCTTTGGAATTGGTTACTTTAAAATCAATGGAAATAAATGTAGTTTCGTAGTGTTCAGTAGTGATGCCTATTATTAAACTAATCTTAGTAATTGCACGTAGACTAATAGATTCTGATCTGATCTGATTTATCATTCAATTATATAGCAATAACATGAATTCTAAATTATTGCAGACATATGGAAAAAATTAGTTGTTGTAAGAAATGTAATCACAAACACTCTTGTGTCCAAAGGTATTTTCATTCTCTCCTTCATTGTAACTTTCTTCAGCTCACCTCTGAATATCGTCTGCAAAATTATCCCCGTATTAAATTGACATAGAGTGATTTTAACTTCATCTTTATATATGAATATATAGACACAAAATATATATGTGTGTGTTTGTATGTACGTAGGTAGGTTTTAATCTGACCTTTTACCCGCACCAAAGAGGAAGGGGTAGTTTGTTGGGGAGTACACATGCACATAGAAAAGTACTCCATTCATTTTAAATACACATATTGTGGCAGACAACAACCAGAATAAAATATTGTAGCTGTCAGCTTAATCTTACTCTCATGGAAGCTAAAAGGAATTTTTCCACCAAATTCCTGAGAAGCAGGATTCAACTCAGAGTAACAAAGCAGCATTGTTAAGGTAGAGTGAGTAAGCTGCATAAGTGCTAACCATCATAAGAATGTCAAACAATGGTGAGGTCTACTTTAAATCAATGAGTTAAGTATTGAGAGCAGGGAATGTGAAAGTACACCTGGTTTTTACCACATTAATAACACCTGGGTAAAATTTCTAGGGGCTTGATGGTGAGTTGAGAACTGAATTTCTATTTCAGTCATGACATAGGCTCTAAGCAGCTATTTTAAAGGGACTAATAGTCTGTTTTGAAAAATGGAGTTGGATGCCAGTTCAGTCACTTTGGTCCTTTGGAAATATTTGAAAATGTGTATGTCACAGAAATAAATTCATATTGAACTATTATATTATATAAACCAGTTCCTTTTTTTAATAACGGAATTTCTATTTTCGTTCTAAAACTATAGGTTCTCAATTGTTTGATTTGGCATGTTTAGGAACTGACAGTTCCCTCACCTTAGACGTGGTAACTCCCCTCCAGGCAGACAGTGGCAGAAGATATTCCTGCTCCTAGGCTCCCTCCAGCCTCTCATTAACACATCACTTGTGTGAGTCAGCACTACCTGGCTTATCGGTCAAAATGAGCTGGGTGAGCAAAAAATTATTCTTTCCTATCACAGACAAACTTCTGTTAAACAGAACGAACTCAAACAAGTCTTGTGAGCAGCCAGCATGAGGGGTGGAAAACTCTGACTTGGCCCAGTAATGCTTGTGAGGCTCAAAATGTGGTCATTACCTTATAAACTTCCACACTTGCTTACCAGATGTCTGCCCGCACCCTGAACGTTGTTTGATTTTGTTAGAATCCAGCCACAGTGAGTCCTACCATAGTATTACTGCACCACTGTAAACCGTTGTGTTACTACAAACCCTCCCCGCCCTCTCCTCCCCCCCTGCCCAAAAAAAAAAATAGTTTTGGTAATTCCTTCATGTCTTTACTAGAAAATTAGAATAACAAAACAGATAAGCTGCATTCCTCATCCAGACAAAAGCAGGCTCCTTTGGAACACGATGATATCAGGCAGGCCGGCAAGCCAGCGTGTATAATTTCCCTATATAGGTATTAAATCTTTGGCAGCTAAAGGTGTTATCCTCTGTTGTACAATACTGTACTGCAATGTCTAAATCAAGCACCAAGGAACGGGGCATGTCTCCTGCTCTCTTGTGAGCCACTAGCAATCCGAGATACCAAGTACATCACGAGCAAAGCCTTTGAGATGGGGCTTTGTGCATTATCCACTGTAGTTAAATCCATTCTTTTGCCTTGGGATTGAATATGTATATGCCTTATACTGAAGAGCTCAGCCTCTTCCTAGGGAGACTGAAATTCATCTCATTCACTTGTAGACCTATTTAAGCATTTTTCATTCTCCGGGACTTTTCTGATAAGCTATCCTCAGCTTACAGAAACTTCAAAGCTGAGGCAAAGTTATTAAAAGAGAAAGAAAAAAGGACTGCACCTTTAGTTCAAGCTTCAAACAAGACAAAAATTGATTAAGAGTCAGAGATTAGTTTGGTTGTAACCATTTCCACATTCTTATGGAAATCAAATGTTGCCTCTTTCATTACCTTTTTTATTCTAAAGTCTACTTAAAACTTAAGAGATCAGTAACTATTAGCCTGGCAGTATTAGTAAGTCACTGCAATTAGGAGCCCTGTGGCTAAAGATTTGTTGTAGAGTTGCCACTGAAGTAAACAAAGAGAATTAAATGGTTTAGAAGACAAACACAACAAAATCACATCTGGAAATTTGAAGAGTTAATTTGTTCTCTAGGTTTGTTCAGTTATTCCTGATCGGGAAAACTGTTAAGTCTTAGGTGGCTTCTTGAGTTGGTTGTTGGCCTGTCTTGCCTTGGCTTTCTTAATTGCATATGAGTAATCACATATGTCTTTGTCATTGTCAGGGACAATTAACGTGCAGAAAATGCCCAGAGATCATCAACTATAAAAGGCATTATAAGAAGCGAATCATTATTATAAAATTGATGGAAGCACTTTCAGAAGCAGCAGTACTAATCTGAAAGCTAGGGTGACATCAGCTTGCTTTATTACCAGCCCTGGGGCACAGCCTAGATTAGATTGCAGCAGGAGCCCAGGAGAAAGCATCCAAGGTGAGCTGTTCACACACTAATCTTGCTGCAAAGAGCAGTGCCCTGGAGCATTGGCCCTTCAGCATGTGCATGACTCTTGCAGAATAGGTGGGTCAGAGAAGACACTTACTCCATCTGGCAATGGCAGCAGCTGACCTGGAAGCCGTGATTGCCAAGTCACCTCAAGACAGTGAACAAAGAGAAAGAATATCCCCCAGATTATGAAAAGGAGTTGAAGGAGATAAGATGTCTCTGCTTTTTTGCTCCTCCTTATCCTGAGAGAAAGGGAGCAGACAACAGGGAGAGTGAGAAAAGAGGGATGGTGATCAAATGAACTTGGGGAATCACGTGGTTTGAAAATGTGAGGAAAGCAGAGATTTGGAGACCTGGGTCTGACGGTTAGGGTTTTCCTCATCTCACTTGCTCTTCTTGGACCTCTTGGTTTTTCCCTTTCTTCCAAATACCAGTAAGTTAAGCGGTTCATTCCTTTTGCAAGATCATCTTACGCTATCTTCCAACCAGTGTACTGCCCTCCTTCACAAGCTAAGAGGGTTCTTCATCTAAGAAGTATATTTACAGGGCCCTGGAACCACAGAGACCTCAAGTGAAGGTCTCAAATCATTATGATCCTGAAGAAGATGAAGAGTATTTTTGAAAGCAGCTGTCATACTTTTATCGCAGGGATTTTGAAAATAAGCCATCTGCAGAGGGATTCCTGCCAGCCGTCATTCTGAGCCAATACAACCAATACATCTGCAGAATCAGCTGAATTTCACCAATAATTCTAAGGGCACTGTCAGTGAAAAGCGCTATGAGCCAGTCCCTCAAGTTACAACTCCTCCTCCTGCTCCTTCAGTACAGTATACACAACCTCAGTCAATTAATAGTCCTGTCCTGTCTCTCCCAGCACATCACAAGTCTGCACTTTCTGAAGTTAACTCTGTCTGACCCTCCTCCACCTCAGAATAAGCCAGCAGTTTTCGGGTGCTATATAGAGGAGACTGTGCAGTCCACTTTTTATCCTCAGAAAAGCTTCCCTGACTAAGGGTCCCGTTAAAGGAACTGAACAGATTCAGAAAACAGTCACTCCTCCTTACAACTGCTTTACAATAAGACCTTACACTAGTGCTGCAAGGCCCTTTCAGCACAAGTTTGAAAGACCTAAACTCAACCGTAATCTCTTGGCAAATGAATCTCAACATAAACCAGAGTTGCCATCAAAATCTCCAAATCCTCCTTAACCAGTTTTGAAAGCACACAGCTCATTGCAGCCTCCTGACATCAACACTGGAAGGGATACCTCCACTGTACACGTCCAACAAACCTAAACATCAACCAAATAATGTTAATGCTGTGCCTAAAGCCATTCCTGTAAGCCTATCAGCACTTGAGGATGAGAAGTAAGACAACAGGCACACAGTTGCAGCCACAGCAAGAGGTGTATTTAACAGCAATGGTAGTCTATTGATCTCCACAGAGACTGGAGTTAGTAGTTTTATACCACAAGGAGCCATTCCAGAGGTAATAGAGCAAGAAATACATTTCAAAGTCTGCAGAGATAGTGGTATACATCCACCTTCGGACAAAGACAAAGGTGAAACACTTCTTAGTTCCTTGGTAATGTATGGTCCTTGTGGACTAAAATTCCTGGTGCCACTGGAGCCACGCCTGCCATATTGTGACTTCAAAACCTGGCAGAAATGTCTCTTCCTGGGGATCCAGACTATCTTACTGGAGCAACCTGTGTCTCAGTCCTAATTGACCACTTACAAATATTAAGTTAGCTGACTGAATAAATAGCGTGAAACTGAGATGGAGCTTACACGCAAACTGAACCACTCTATTTCAAGGCCAGAAAGAGAAGCTTGGACGTCTAAATTCAGAAACCACAAAAAATCAAACCATTTCTTTGAAATCTTCCAATTTTGAACACCTGACTCACCATTTTCTTTGTTCCATTTCTTCAAGTAGGCCATATGAAGACCTCATCCTGAACACACCGTGGGGCCATATGTTCATGGACTCTGCATTTCCTATATTGTCTTGATGAGCTGCAGCCTCCAATAGAAGCCTCCTCTGCCATATACTAGTTATTCATGAAGACGGTAAGAAAGAATGATACCACTGCAGTATAGTACCACAAAGAAGACAGCATTACACCTTGTTTGCAGATTGAAGAGATATAGTCAGAGTAGTTAAATGTATTATTGAAGCTGAGATAGCAGTCGGTTTGGTCTGTCTTCCTAGCTATTCTTGTTACTTTCATTTGGACTCATTCTAGTTGATCCATATCTTTCCTGAAGTTCAGCATTCAGACTAGTTGTGGTATTCCTTCATAGGCTTTGCACAGAGGAACATATTATCTACGTGTTCTGCCAGGAATACTTGTTAATACACTGCTGTATAGCTGTCTTTCTCACAGCAAACTATCTTGTAACACATGCTTATCTCATGATCCTCTCGGGCTTCCTCATCCTTTTCTGCAGAATTATTGCTTAGTAGGTTGTTCTTCATTTTGTATTTCTGCAGATAATCATCTCCTGCCTGTGTATATTATCCATTTGCCTTTAATGAATTACATCTTCCTAGATCAAGATAACTGAATTCTAAATCAGTCCTCAAACATTTTCCAGCCCCTGTCCTCTCTTTTACCATCCATACCACTGACTGACACTGGATGGGTATAGACCCAGGACAGAAGATTGTATACAGAACTTTCTCCATACGTCTTCTACAGAATTCATTTGATACATCTTTCTATTTCAATGACAAACCATTGGTAACTGCTCTGAGTAGCACTATCCAAACATTTTTCATCCTATTTGCAGCAGTTTCTGTCAGCTTTCTGAAGAGCGTTACATGAGACTGCTCTTGTAGACTTTACTGATGGCAAGACAAGTGAGATCCATAGGCTTTCTTCCATGAGACCTTCTGCTACAAGATATTTTCTTTTAAACACAAAATGCACAAATATACCATATTTTACTGCTTCGTTTGTATTTTAATAGGTGCAAAGTGCCAATGGGTTACCAAAAAAATACCCTCTTGAAACCTTATAAGGGACCCCATGTTACCGTTGGCATGATTTTGAACAGTCTGCTCTTCATTCCCGAGTTCTTTCTGTATTATTCTTCATTCCTGCAGTCTGCATATCTGCAAGGATAAAGGCCAATACAGTGAGAGTAAACCGCACCTGCTCTAGCAGTGCATTCCTTCCAGGGACATAATCTTAAGCCCACTTTTCTCCCACATTACAAAATGTTTGAAAATTAGCATCAAGTTTCAACTGCCGTGGCAAGTGAAAAGAAGCATAGGTTGTTTTGGGGATAGCTGAAACATGGATCAGTTTGAAATCTTAATGTACTAGTGGTTTCTGTTGAAGAAAGATTTGGGTTTTAAAGGCACCTGCAGCTGCGTGGTAGTATGTGCATGTACCAATACATAGAAACCACCTTAATTTCCATTCCTATTTTATCAATAAATACACATTTTCTTCTCTGTATTAGCTAATCTCTCCACTTACATACTCTTGCTGCCTTCATCTCCCAGAATCTATTTGTATCAGAAGGAATGCAGTCCATTGTGGTCTTTGTGTAGGCAAAATTCTGTTTAAAAATTTTGCTGGGAGAAGAGACTAAACATGAATGTGGACACATGAAGAGTCACATTCATCATGTTTAAATATGTATTTCATTATGAATAGTAGCCTTTTTAGCAAGAGAACAGCAAAAGGACTATATGTGCCATCCAGTGTATTACGTCAACTATATCAGATACATGTATTTTTTAAACAGTCTTCTCCTGTCGATATGCAGTTGTCTGTTACGATGTTTTTGCATTGCGTAGGTTTGCCATTTGCGACTAGACAAACTCCAGATGCCCTTCCCAACCTCAGTTATTCTGATTCTAGATGTAATTATTAAATTTACTTGATATTAGTATAAACGTTTTTTTCATGTGTATCTAAAACCAAATACTTCTGTGAATTATAAGCAGAGCATTATCTGACTCAGTCTCTGAAAGGAAAAATAAATAATTCCAGGACAAAGAGAACTTGAACATAAATGACAGATTTATCTACTTTAATTTGTTTTCAGCAGAGGATTTCATAGCTCAGAAATGGGCCAGGTTCCAAGATACTCTCCAGGATGTTTACTTTTAATATTTGAAATAAATATGTACTGAGGATATATTTCAGACATTTTCAAAGATAAGAATA
Source organism: Larus michahellis (assembly GCF_964199755.1). Taxonomy (NCBI): domain Eukaryota; kingdom Metazoa; phylum Chordata; class Aves; order Charadriiformes; family Laridae; genus Larus; species Larus michahellis. The sequence continues at coordinate 91,049,412 of NC_133897.1, forward strand.
TGTGTGTTAATAAATCTGGAAGCTCAGAAGTATCCAATAGAATATCACATAATTGGCAAGAGTGTGCTTTATACTGATGATTTTTAAAGAATCTTTTCAGTATGGTTTGCTATAAATTTCATATAACATGACTGCAAATATTTTTGTATTGCTGATTATATTAGATAAGGAGCTCACGTTTAAAGGAATGCATAGCTGCATGATATTGCTGTTAACTGCATCTCACTCAAAAGCTGACATGCCAATACTAATATTCTCTCTTCTTCCCCCATTTTCACAAAATTTTCAGTTATCTGAGTGGATTTTTTTTGAATAGTATATTCTGTGATATTTAAGATCCATTGAGTTTAGTGATACTAAAAGAGCATTTAGCATAATTGTCAAAGGGAAGACCAGTGCCATTTGCTAGTGCATTGCATCAGATCCATCACTATCCTCCAGCTGCTTTACACTGGATTTGATTCATAGGCAGGAATTTTAATTGGGTGTTTCTGCTAAGTCAAATAAGCTGGGAACGAGCTTGTGCTGCAGAAATACCATGGCTAATGGGAGCAAAATCTTTAATTTTCTCACATAGTGAAAACTAATGTTTGCTTGAGACAGTGATAAATGAAGCCTTACCTCACTGCTCCTGCTCAGCGTTATGAGAGCAAGATCATGCCAAAAACCTGTGGTTCCTTTTTTGACAATTATAAATATTTCTTGTGGCAATTGATTTTCTTCTTTTACCAGACTATTCATTATTGGTTTTTCTTAGGGACCCAGACTTTGTGTTTGTGATATTGGGCTCAGGGATAAGAGTTTGGGATTGGGGTAGGGGTAGAGGTAGGACTTAGGAGTCAGGCATAGGGTTAGTGGTCAGAGTTAGGGTAAAGGCTTAACAACTGTGGTCTCACAATTGATGTTGTATCACCTGAATCCCCCTAACAGCCATAAAATCACCCTTCCTTGTTGGCCTAGCTCTCTCACACCTCACATGTCAGCCTCCAGCTCCTGCCTACTCAAGTGATGAAGCACGAGGAAACCCAAGATCCCAAGCCTGTGCCATGTCCCCCTGCCCTGCCCTGCCTCTCCTCTGCCCTCCCTCTGGCTGCCTGCGACTGTGCTCCATTGCCTCACAGTGCTGGTCTGCTGCCCGGCCAGTCAGCTTCTACATAGAATCATAGAATTGTTGTGGTTGGAAACCGCACTTTAAGGTCATCGAGTCCAACCATTAACCAAGCACTGCCAAGTTACCACTAAACCATGTCCCTCAGCATTACATCTACACTTCTTTTAAATACCACCAGGGATGGCGACTCCACCACTTCCCTGGGCAGCCTGTTCTAGTGCTTGATAACCTTTTCAATGAAGAAGTTTTTCCTAATATCCATCCTAAACCCCCCCTGGTGCAACTTGAGGCCATTTCCTCTTGTCCTATCGCCTGTTACTTGGGAGAAGAGACCAATCTCCATCTCTCTACAACCTCTTTCTGGGTAGTTGTAGAGAGCGATAAGGTCTCCCCTCAGCCTCCTTTTCTCCAGGCAAAACAACCCCAGCTCCCTCAGCCACTCCTCATAAGCCTTGTTCTCCAGACCCCTCACCAGCTTTGTTGCCCTTCTCTGGACCCGCTCCAGCACCTCGATATCCCTCCTGTAGTGAAGGGCCCAAATGCTCCTCACAGATGCCCGCCCACAGCTGCTGCCAGCACAACTGCCCTCACAGCTGACACCGCCAGCTCTGGCCTGTCGCCCACATATCTGCCTCAGTGTCCCAGTTCACCTCCTCGGGCCCTGCCCATCTGCTGGGCAGAAGTGCCTGAGAGGTGGGGTCAAGAGGGATGGGTGAACATGCAGGGCTGAGAAGGAGGGGTTGGGCTTCGGCTTCAGGCACCTGCGCAGGGTTAGGCCAAGGGGGTTGAGCTCACCTTTTCGGGTGAAGGTTGAGCTCACCTTTTGGGGTGAGGGATTAGGCTTTGGGGTTAGCAAAGAGACTGCCAAGAGCTTGTGGGAAGCGATTAGGGTGTCGGCTTAGGGGCTGAGTCAGGAGCAGGAGTGAGGGCTAGGGTTCGGGTTAGGGACAGCAATTTAAGGCTAGAGACCAGGGCAAGGGGGTTTAGGTGGGGATAAGATAAAGGGTTAGGGGTTTGGACTTTGGCTTTGCCATAGGGCTCGGTGTTAGGGATTAGAAGAGGGTGCTGGGGTAAGGAGTCAGACTTAGGGTTAGTGGCCAGAGTTAGGGTAAGGACCTAACAAATGTGGTCTCACAATCAATGTACTGACTACATTGCCATCGCTTTAATTGCCAAGAAAATTTTAAAAAAAATAAAACAAACATGAAAAAAAGCAGCGTGTCCCAGCAGCAAAAAAGGCTGATAGCCTCCTGGGCTGCCTTAGGAGGAGCGCTACCAGCAGGTCAAGGGACATGGTCCTTCTACTCTGCGCAGCACTGGTGAGGCCACATCTAGAGTACTGGGTCCAGTTTTGGGCTCCCCAGTACAAGAAGCGTGGACGTACTGGAGAAAGTCCAATACGTGCCTCAAGGATGATTATGGGGCTGGAACATGTGTCCTGTGAGGAGAGGCTGAGAGAGCTGAGACTATTCAGCCTGGAGAAAAGGAGGCTTAGGGGGATCTTGTCCATGTGTCTAAATGGCTGATGGAAGGGTGTAAAGAAGAAAGAGCCAGACTCTTCTTGGTGATGCCCAGTGACGGGACAAGGGGTCATGGGCATAAACTGAAATACAGGAAATGCCATCCAAATATAAGAAAACACCAGGCTGACCCTACTTTGATCAGTGGGATTGGACTAGATCTCTAGAGGATCCTGACAACCTCAAGCGTTCTGAGATTTATAAGGAAATTATTTTTGTTTCAGTTTTTGCTACCAGAAATGTCGAGGTCCACGGTCAAGCATGACTAAGTTATGAACTCATTCATCCCTGGTTGCACCTCAGTTTTATACACTTATCCCTTCAGGGAACAGGAGCAGAGGTGGGCTAGTCTTTCTAACATAGGGAACTTATTCATTTAATTGATCAGTGAATGACCTTGTTAGTTTATGGCTGTCCTTGCATTTTATTCAAGATAGAGGCTTTCAATTTCCTTTTCTTCTCAAAATCCTGAGAAGTCCTCTGCAATCCTGAGAAGGTGAAAAAAGCTCCTAGTCCAAGTTTACAGATTTTGCAACATAAGGCAGTAACTCGTCTCTGTGTACCAAAAGAATGCGCAGTGGTGATGTTCAGAGTTCACCTGCTGTTTGGTAGATCTAATGTGCAACATGAGGAAAATAAATTGCCTCATTACTTGCTCCTCTCAGGAGAAAAGTTACAGGATCTCTTAGATTATGTGCTACTCAGGGTGCTCTTAAAGTGATATGTTTTATACATTATTTGGATTTCATAACTCAGGATTTTCTAGCAAATAATCAGAGTGCTAATTTTAATTAGAGGAAAATGCATACTATTAGCATGAGTATATGCAAAGTCATATATTTGTGTGCAAAATTTTTCAAGGTGACACTGACAACAACAGTTGCTCTCACAAAGCAATGATATTCTGCAAGTTTAATTTGTCGTTTGCAGTGGAGCAGTCTATCAAGAAATAGTTTACCTTTGGGAATATTGTCCTCTGAATCTCCTGTGGTGAGGAGGTCAGTGTTGTATGTGACCTCTTGCCTGCTTTGCTTTTTTGTCGTCAGTGTTAAGTCTTTTCTAGCACTTCAAACCTGATCTCCCATCCTTCCCCTGCAATACAGAGTGTAGTTTATAATCAGCCATGTCACAGGGAAGCAGGGAGGCTGCTAGGTGCACGTCAAATTTACACTCTGACTCCACCCTAGTCTTTCAGAGCACTCTGATCCTTTAGCATAAAGAGTGTGGAGCCAGTGAACCAGCTGGTCTCTGGCAGATTCTTCTTATCCCCAAGCCTGGAGAGAGGAGAAGACTTTTGGAAGAACTTGCACAGTTCTCCCTTTCTTTGGAAGTAGCAGAGATCAGCCAGTGTTGCAGAGGTCTGAGAGATTAACTTGAATGATCTAAGTGGTTATGGGCTTTGCTTTATCCAGATCTCCTCTGTCCAACTTGATCTCCAAGAAGGTCAAGTCTAATGTGTGGACTCTCTGACTCTTGCCATGTGGGCGATTGAGGTAAGAGAAGGAAATTCAGTGAGTGCTCAGTCCTGAGAGTGCTCCCTCCATGTGTTACTCAGATGTAGGAGAGCAGCTGTGACTCAGGTTAAAAAAGCAATAATTTAGCGACACTGAGCAGGCTCAAATAGATGTCTGGAGGCAAGGATTCTTTGGGGGACACTGGAGAAAAGACCTGATCAGCTGCTAGCCTGAAGATGCCACTTGGAGCTGTTAGGTTGAAAGGAACAGGAGTAGCACAACCCAAAACAAAGTCACATTGTGAATCCTTTGACTCCCACCTCCTGAGGAAGCACAAGCAGAACTGTGCTCTAGTAGATCTGTACTCCAATGGGGGAGTCAGGACTAGGATTCTGTACAACTGTTCTGTACAACTAAGAAAAGCTGAGGATTTTTTTTTTTTATGAGAAATGTAAGAACTAGTTGTGTTATTGTCAGAACAAAAAAAATATAATTACATTGGTTAAGGAAGGTTATTAGATGCATTTTTGCCCTTCCTCTGAGAACACAAAGCTTATTTTAACTCTGTACCATATCCTTGTTTACATACCTGCTGTATTCAGTCCTTAAATCGTAGTAGCTTCAGGTGAATTAAAATATAAAACTACAATACAATTTGCTCTTTTCCTATGACGTGTTGCTAAGAACACAAAGCGCTCTGTCAAGAACAGGCGTTAAACTGAGTCAGAACATTAGTATTATCTGCAAAATGAATTAACCACTAAAAATACCTAGTAAACCTGACTACCTGTCCACTTTCTGCATGCTCAGTCTGAGAGACCCCATTTCTAATAAATGCACCTATAACTTCATTACTCACGAGACCTTTGTACGGTCTGCTTTAGTTACACTGATGCATTAGCAGTTCAACAGATGAACACTCTGTCTTCATGAGGTCTTTGCTAACAATTCCAAATTGCAGAACCTTTTCATGGATAAATTGTCTGAAGTTTTTTTTTTTAGTATTTTTAAGTATTTTTTAAACAGTTAGCACCTTTTCTGTTGCTGTTCTTTCCCTTGTTCTTTTTCTTTTCCCTTCTGCCTGCTCCCAACAATTGACATCTGCGAAGTCAGTGTATGGTTTCACTGAGCCTTAGATACTAATGAGGATTTTGATATCAAATATAAATAATTTTATTGTATGGTGCACAATAAAGCAATGTGAAATACCAATATGTATCCTCAGTATTGTTGTTTTGCCACCATGCACAGATTAATTATCTTAACTGCTCCATGCAGAGTTTTCATGGTGATGACTTAAGAAGTGTTTGAACATTACAGTAATTAAGGAATATATGAACATTGCAGTATGGCCTGGAGTGGTTTTGATATTTGTTGGAAGAGTTGTTTTCAAAAGACACTATCGCTTTACCAAGATTTCTATTTAGTGAACTAACACATTTACATCTATGACTTTTATTTAATCATTAATAACAGAATCTATCATGAGGATCCATTTTTCTTTTATTTCTTTTACTATTTTAATGTACATCTCTAAACATAAGAACTTTTGTATGTTTCACTATGATATTGTCCTAACTGCATATAAAAGCATGCAAAAATAATCAGTCTTACAGAACATACAACGGGGACAAATTTGTTGATGGGGAGTTTCAGGCAATATTATAGCATAAGTGAAGAAGAAGAAAAATAGTTGCAAATAAATAGCAATTGCTTCATGGGCATTTAAAGCAGGATAATGTCTAGTTGCAATTCATTCTGGCTACATCAGTCTCCTGTCAGAATCTTGTTCTGGTTTTGGACACAAAGTAAAAACCAAAGTTGAAAAGAAAAGCTACTTCTTTATGAATCCAATTTAATACCTCCTGACATTGGTAGACAGGCTCATTAATTTCAATGGGTGTTGGATCAGGGCATAGATCTTGAAGCCTAAACTTATTTTTCCAAAAATAGATTACATTCTTATTTCTTCATTATGGCCTAATTTAAAGTCCCTTGAATCAGACTATTAACAAAATATTATCCTATCTCAGAAAATAATACAGATAAAACTAAAATTCCGCTCAACACTCACATAGCACTTTCCCTCTTCAAAGCACTTTAGAAACACTGATTAATCATAACATTAATTAAACGACTATATTTTTAAAAATTCAGCCTTCCAAAAGCTCTATTCTCTGCAGGGAGCAGGGAAGAGGATAGCAAGGGACTAAAGCCAGCTCCAGTAATCAGAAAATTTAGCCTGCAGCAATTAAACTGAGGAATCACTTCCCTTTGCAGAATCTTTTTTACCTTGGGCTAGTGGAAAGATGAAAGGAAAGATGACAATGCAGTCTAAACGAGAAATAGATCTGTTGGTGTGTAAAGGAGCTGATTAATTAGGTATATTTGCACTACCTGGGTAGGCTAACAACCCCTTTCCATGCCTTTTCCAGTTTGTATACTTGGCAGGAAATGTAAACAAAAATGAATTAAAAAGGAAATTATTTGAGTGATTGCCCACATGGGCTCCATCCATTCTGGATATAAACACCAAGCATGCCAGGTCAAATTCCTTGGGTTCAAGAACAATGAAGCCTGGGTCTGTCATTTTTGTTCCTGGCCAACCTAGCGAAGCTAAGACTGCAAGGGAGGCATGCAGCGCCGCCACCCAAATCCCTTTTTCTGGCCAGATGAGCAGGATCAATGGAAAAGCAGTAATGTCTGTGTGTTTGTGACAGTTTACCTTAAAAAATGCTGCTTCCTTTGCTGCCGAGGGTGATAAATAGGAGCTTATTGGTGGAGATTTTTCTCCTTCTGTGGACCCAGTAATTGTTTGGCATACCAGGTCAACGGTTAGTTAGGCAGGTCAAGCTGGACTTGAACTGACTCGTTTTCATAGTCCCACTGTGGGTGAGACAGTCAACCAGTTAGCGCTTACACTTCTTCCCAAAGAAGCGTAAGTTAGAGCGCGTACCCTGATTTGGGCTGCCTGTGTTTGATGGTTGGTTTGCATCTCCAGCATGAGAGGGGATAGAGATTGCGCAGCTATTACATGGATTAACATTCGAAATAGAAGCCACCCACTGTGCTGAGTGAGAGGCACTGTTAAGAAACAGGAACTCCGTTTGGCTGCGGTACCCATAAATCCATTTCTGTACCAGTTTTCTGGCTGTTCTGCTGCAAACATCTACTCCCTGAAAGGAGAGCTGGTTTCTCCAGAAATCCACTTTTCTGTGGCAGCATGCATCCCGTGACAATTGCCAAAAAGACAGCGATTTTGGTGACTAAGTCAGATGAAAGAGGCAGAAACGTACAGCAGGGTCTCAATACACTGCTTTAGTTTTGGTGCTGGCTCTGATGGAGCCAGCTGAAGTGCTTCTACATGCAAAGTGTAGACAAAGATCCAGCCTTTAAAGCACGTGTTGGGACAGATATGCTGTATGAATCAGCAGTTTAGGGCCAGCTAGAGAGCCCTGGAAGTTCTGTAATCTCTAGCTCTTAAGAATTGCTAATATAAAGCCTGAGTGTCTGCAGTCTTGCTGTGTGAGAGAAATGCAGAATATGAAGGTATTCCATTGAGAGAAGAGTAAAATCAGTATTAGGAGAAAAACAGTAGATTAAATAGATAGCTGTCTATGGAATTGAGATATACAAGGCAGACAACAAGAGAGACAAAAAGAGCAATAGCTTTTAAACATTTCCGAGTCTAAAACCTATGCTTGTAAAGTAGCTAAAATTTCCTTTAGTTCAGAACATTAATCAGCAGGAGCATGGTGGGGGGGTTAAGGGCGTGCAGAGGTGTGACAAAACCAGGATCTAGCTGAGCATCAAACTGAAGGTGTTTAAACAAGTATGAGGAGGGAATGGAAAAGCTTGGCAGACAGGGGAGATGCAGAGATACATGCTTAAATATCAGATAGGCACGGGATAGCAAAGGAACATGAAAGCTTAGTGGTTAAGACCCAAAGGGCTGAGGGGCTGTAGCTCAAGGAAGAAAAAATATCAGTCATGTAATAGAGAGGAGAGGGGACAGCCCCGAGAAGGTGAGTTGAAAGCAAGAAAAATGATCAGCCAGAGGGAAGCAGGAAATACATGAAATCAAAAAGTTACGTTACTGGAAGCAGAGAAGCTGAAGGAGGAAGGTGGCTGGGTTAAAATGCTGCTACAGGGAAGAAAATTTATGAAGGATCGTGGATCTGAGAAAGCAATTTCCTGAAAAGCATTGATTGCATTGCACCCAGTTGGGATTTCCCATGGCGTGTTCAGGGTGAAAATACCAAAATGCTTCTCTTTTGTCTCTTACCCAATGCTACTGGCTTCTATACGTACTACTCTTCCACCCCTGTTACAGCCGTGCCTGTTGTCATTCCTAGTTCTCCTCATGCCATACCTTTCTCTTGCAAAATATAGAATCATAGAACCGGCATCTTTAATCATTTTTAAAAGATAAAAGCTTCTCTGTTGGTTGCTCTCTTAGTTATTTGATTCTTTTACCGCGAATCTCAATTGACATTGCCAACACAGCTATTGGTGGTTCACATACTTTCATTGCTCTGTGAAAGTTTGAGGATTTCTGCCCTGAAAACGTAAAAGATGACTATTCCTGCTCCCTGTAGGGCTTTATATGCTACACTACCTATGGCTGAATTTGTTCTTGGTAAAAAAGATTTTTAAAAAAGAAAACCAATGAATGGCATGTCACATACAATGCATCAGGGAAGATATTGTTCCTCTTTGTCATGGTCCATACTGAATAGCAGTCTTATATCTTGAAGTCTTAATGCCTGTCATCAGAGGTGGTAGAAAAGTGAAAGCTATGTATCGTTTTTCTGAGAGGAAGAGGGAATCTGAGACCTCCACCTGATCTTTTGTTCTGTCTCAGCAGCCGTCAGCAAAGTGCACCTGGGTGCTTGGGGGCACAGGAGGCCATGTGTGTGTAACATTATTTATTCTTTCTGTCCAAAAATAATTTATCTCCACAGAGTCTAAAAATCTAAGTTCAAATAAACCTGCAAGGAGGTGAAATCTGACATTGTTCTCTACCTCAAAGCACTCATTATCCCACCTTAATTGGCAGGCTAAGCTTAATGTGAAGCAGCTAAAGCAGTGGCTCCAGCCCACGGATTTTGAGGTGCTTACTCAAACCAGTCTAAGTTATCTCATCACTCATTCCCTTACAGATGATTGAACTGAGATGATAGTTTTTTTGGGTAGGGATAATTGCAGTATTATAGTCAACTAACGTTATGTAGCAAAGTGTCTTCATATGCGTTTACTATGAAGTGCCAGAGATTACAAATGTTTTTGCACATCCCTAACATAAGAAATAAAAACATAAGAAACGGGCACCTAAGAACATTTTTGGCTGAACATTGGGAGTTAGATTCAGGTGCCTAAGAAGGTAAGCATTGAACATTAAAGACCATCGGGCATCCTACCTTTTTTTCAGCTGCTTTTCCAGAAGGCTGTGTGTCTTCCATAGGTCTACTAACTAACTTTGTGCAGACATCTCAGTTATCCAAGGACATTTGAAACGGCATTAACCTCCCAAGTTTGGATCCATGCATTGCCCCCTACATGCCTTAAAAGTTCTTTTAGCTTTGCTTTTACACCTAAATCCCAAACTGATCCAAAATCCTCTGTTCTCTGACAAAGTGGTGGGACCCATGCTGTTTGGGTGCATGCTTTTCAATCCTACTGCTCAGGTTTTTTTCCGCTTTCCTCATCTGATACTACTTCATGCACAGTGGTCTTAGGAACTTGAAACCTATCTATTGTGATGAGCAATGTCACAGACCATTAGCTAGCACTGCTCAGGCCATGTGGGTTTGACAGCAGCCGCTGCATTTGAGTTGCATAAATCTGCCCTGTCAGTAGCTTAAGCCGTGTCAAACCAGAAGGCACCAGACAAAGGGCAAGAGAGAGTTGCTGCGTACAAACTGTTGTGGTTTATAGTTCCTCATACGCAATGTACGCTGCAGTCGGCAACGCTAGAGACTGCATTATGGAGGGGGTGGATAGCAAAGTCACTGGCTGAGTGGCTGCAGTGGAAAGCCTGTCTGGAGGTAGTCACACCGTTCAGTGCTGAGCAAGAGGACGTTAAACTTTGGGGTGGCTGATCACCTTTATTTCAGTTTGTGCTGCTCTGTCTTCTGAAATGGGGGTCCTTCTTTATAAAGCAACATTGCCACGTCAGGTAGATCATTTCTTGTTCTTGTGTCACCTACACCTTTCCTGGTGCCTCCTAAAGCCTGAGGAGTAATCACCTACTCACATGGACAAGTGTCTCTCGACCTCAGTACTGCAGCCTTTCTTGCTTTCAAAAATGTTAACTGTCTCCTTCCATCCCCTTACCTTTGCTGTTGGCCCAACAGCTCTGGCATTACCCTGCTTCATCTTCTTCAATTTGCTTCCTCCTCTGTCCCACAAAAAACTACACGTTTGTCTCTAAGACCCAGTCTGCCAGCATTTCTTACCTCTAAACCTATTTTGCCTGTAAAATTCAGGGTAGTTTTTCCTCCTCAAGTGTTTCAGTGGCAGAAGAGAATCTCCCTATGAAAACTAGCAAACCTTTACCCTCTTAAATTACATGGGATTCACAGCTGCTCTGATGCCTACAAAATACCTTTTACTGCCTAGGCAGTTTGAGTCCAGACTTCGCTACATATTGTACTTAGCATCATCAGTTTTTTTGTGGGCTCTTACACGCCACTTTTGCATCTCAGTCCGTACTGAAGATTTCCAGTGTTCAGAAGAGGGACATTGTTCCTCTGGTACAATGACACCTGGACTCTGAGGGTCACTTTCATTTGCTACACTACTGCCAATAGTGATTACGCCTTAAAACAACAGTATCTGACAAGAGAAAGCATGGTGCACAAATGAACTCTTTCTCAAATACGGTAGCAGTATTTCTGCCACTGCTATCATGTGATGAATACACTCTAATTTATTAGACTATCAATCAGTTGAATACACTGACTCATGATCAAAATTTGTTCCATCCAAATTAAGTAGACAGTTTTAGCACATTTATTAAATAATGATTGAAAGTAATAATAAAAGCTCTCCTAATAATGTTCTTTCCAAAAAAGGCTGTGAAATACTGAAGCTGAATGGTCCTAAAGGGTGATGAAAAAGCACAAAACCATGTATGTCTGGAAATTTAAGCTGGGTACATATGTTCAAACCAAGAGAGGAAAATTCACATATATTGTGACATTCAGACACTGATGCTTCTGGGATAAGCTATCTATTGTTGCATTACAACAAAATTAGGTGGCATTTTGCTATTTTTATGTTATCTAGCTACAAGATGTGAATTAATGGGTATCTTTGAGGGGGAAAAATGATGATGTATTACTTTTATTAGAACAAGCTCTACCTCTAGGACAGGTTTCTGAGTTTGGATTAATATCCGTTTAAGGTTTCTTGTGTTTTCAGTAGGTTAATTTTCCTAGTCTTGTTCTCTCAAACTAGGAACCATGCCACAACTATTTAATAAATGTGCCATTGTGTCAAAGTCATTTTTCAGAGATGAGTGAAAATGGAAATGAAGTCAATGGGGTTACACCAGCAGTGAATTTATCTCAAGGCAATAGTAGGGAAATATTTCCGGAAGTGGAACCTTATCTGTGATGATTTTGCTCCTGTTAAATCTACCAGAAGAATAGTTTGCTCTACATTTTTGCTCTGAAGGCAAAATCTTTCGTAGGACAGCTATCAGTTTGATCCTATGGAGGAAAAAGTCTCCTGAATTAAGTAACAAAGGCATGCACTAGGGTGCTAATGAGACTTTATCATGCAGAGGAGAAGATACTAAATCTGCATTGTTGAAATGTTTAGTAAGCAAACCTTATGATCTTACAGTCAAAGACTTAGTGTACTGAATCCTACTCTCTATATAAAACAGTGATAAAAGTCTTATCTTAGAAAAGCAACTTCAAAATGTATAGTGTCAGAAAAACGCTGTCCCAAACATCTACAGGACAACCCTTTTCCTGTGACATTGCCCCCAAATTATGGCTATTTAATGCCTGTCTTCCTTCCTTTATGAATGAAATGGAACAAATAAATATGATTTCTTTTTTCCTTGTCAAGCTGGGGGTTGTGTTTAATCATATTATATAAATCCTCTTTCAAAGCATCAAATCAGTTTTGGGTCTTACAATTTGTAATGTTGCTCAAATTAAAAAAAAAATAAATATTTGTACATGAAAGCAGTTCTGTATGAACCCTAACAAAAATTAACAATGCTATTTATTTTTAGTATTGTTTTCACACACATCCACCTCTCTTCCCAGGACCTTCATCAGTTCTCCCTTCCTCAGCTCAGGAAGACTTGTTGAGCTGCGAGTTGAATTCCCCAGCCTTCCTCCTAGCCGGGCTAGATAAAACTTTGCTGACATTACAAGACTAGTTTCCATTTCTACGTTGCAGTCTGCTTTCAGAAGAGGTTCTTAACATTGAAAAAAATAATTCTAAATGCAAACGCTCTGCAGATTGTAACATACACTAATGCAGAAGTCAAGGATCCCATGTGTTGTCAGCTGTGTTGGGCTGATGTAGCAGTAGCTGTGCTTTCATTGGCATTACTCGACATTTCCACCACTCTAAACTCAAGTAGGATTTCTTCTATAGTTAATGCTAAAAACCACAGCTCCTCTCTCCTTCATGCCTGTTGTAAAGCAGCAGGAACAAACCTGAGACAAGAGGAGGTAACTGATACTGATTTTTTTTTTCTCTGAATATAATGCAGTAATTCATTAACTATGTATAGTTTTAGGAATGCAAGCATTCAGAATGCAAGCAAGTTACTGTGGAATGTTTCCTACGGTATAAAGAATAGTCCTTAACTTTTAACTTTTATGAGTTAACTCTAAATTAAAGCAAATTTACTGCTTTTTCAATGTAAGTTCATATGTTTTGAATTAAATTAAATTAATGACACATTTTTGTGGCTAAGACGGGGGGCTTTCTCATCCCAAATACATTTTCAAATAGCTAAGAAAGTGTTCAAAGTCCTAAAATCGCAGAAAATATGTTGAGTTACACTTGTTAGATTTTAAAAGATGTAGAGATTTGAAGAGATTTAATAGATTTTAAGACCATGTAAACAAGGACCCTTAGATGGACCCTGTAGCCCAACCACTCCCCTCTTCTTCCAGCTTTGACACCTTTTTCTGGTGAACCTCTGGAAGGGCGTTTTGAACCGTGATGCCTGCCTATGTGGTCAGCTGCTTTACCCACATGGAGGTGGCAGTTCCGGCTTTCGCTGCACCTCAGGGACAGGGCAGGGAAGACGAAGGCTGTCTCCCCGCTGCGGGCAGCACCTGGCATGACTAAGGGCCTGTCATTATCATTAGCGGCTCTGATGGGGGGGGTCTCCAAACTGGACACCAGCTTGCATGGCTGCTGCTACTACAAAATGCATTGTGAGTCTTCTGGCACTTTCTATCCAAAGGCTAAATTTGATTCAATTCTTAGGGGGGGGGGGAAAACAACCAAAAATGCTCAGAATATGTTTTAGTTTAAATATGCAACTGATTAAGAATTGAATAAAGCTGGAATTGCTACAGCCACTCAGAATAAGGGATGCTGTACTGTCCCACTGTTAGACATTATGTATAAAAAGCCTGGTTTACTGTTTTGAAGTTTCTAATGCTGATTTGATCTTCTCATGCCTAATTTAGGTGTGTGCACAGAAGAAATATTAGAACTGTTGAGCATCAACATGTCCAGAAAGCTTATACCATGTTTGATTGTGTTTATTTTAGTTTTCCCACTGAGCTTTTCCTGATAGCTTCAAAGCCTTTATTTATTGTAAGAAGCATCTTGTGTGCCTGGGCGTGTGTACTGGCATGAATGCTATTAACTGGAATAATAGGCCAGTCCGAGGAAAGAAATCTGCTTTGGGCAGCCATCCAGGTTTCCTTATACACAGTGCTAAGGGACAGAGTCTTTGGCTGCTAATGGAATGATCACTGAGATCTGGTTCCACCAGAGCACTGAGATGGTGAGATGCTCCATTGTGCTTTAAGTGAAGTACGAAAGGAAAAAGGAGCATTGGTCTGTTCTGGATGCGTGTACAGGGTAAAGCAGAAAGTCTCACTGATCTGATTTATCTAGTTGTACTTACTCCTGACCCATGGCGGACACTGCACTAGAGGAGTAAAAGCTACAGCAAATCATGGTTGTTGTTTATTTTTTGATACACAAGCTAAATTTACCGTATGCTACAGACTGAAGTAATCACCTTAAGTGATAAGCAGCTGTTAGTGTGTTCGTGTTACATAGAACAAACTTATGGAGATGTAAAGAGCATTTCAGGCTGTTCTTGAACAGTCTTTCATATATTTATGGGGGGAAAAAAGAGTTTCCCTTCGCTCAAACAAACATTTTCTGAAAGAAAAAGTGGTGTTAACATCTGTACTGCATCTGATGTTAATAATATTGCAGAAAAGCTAATAATGCAAACGACCAATTAAATATTACGTGTAAAGAAATAAAAATGTTTGAGCGCAAGATTTCTATCTGTATTGCAGCACACCGGTGAGATTCAAATTTTGTTGGTCATGGTATGCTTTTTATAATCAGGAATGTTTTTACATGATATAGAGTGAGTAGTTTCTAAGGTCTCACATTACCACAAGATCTATTTGATAATGTTTAAGTTTAACATTTCAGTACAGAGGTTTTAGTTTTTATCTGTACTATGAATACTCTGCTCCAAATGACTGGCTGTATTTCCACTACAGCAGGCAAAATAGTGAGAAATAAAAATAGTTTAACATTTGATAGTTAAAAGATGTGATTTTCCTCTTACCTCTGCTTTCAAATACGGACACACACAACTGAATTTATGAATTCAGAAATATGATTTTTAATAGGTACTCATAAATACTAATTGATCAGAACTTTTTTAAGTTATCAAGAAAAAAAACCTGATTAAATTATCATATTATATACAATAATCATACCTGATTATTTCATTCATAAAATGTAATGTAGATTAGATCACTAATTATATTTATTTTTCCCAATTTTCCTGTCCTTTTCATCCTGCGTGATACACTCTCATGGTGATTGCTGTATGCAAATTCCTAGCACAGCTGCACTGAAGGTGATTCAGAGTTGTTTCACTGACCTCAGCAACAACTCCATCAAGCCCTCGCCCTCTCTGATCTTGTCTTCGTCACGTTGAAGGACTGAGCTGCCATTTTACCGTAATAGTGACCTTCTAGAACTGGTGTCAGGCTTCTCATATGTCTGCCGGTGCTAATCTCACCCTACATTTATATGTATTTACATTTACATTTTTAGTGTATGTATATATATAAATTCCCAGAAGTTGCTCTTGTGTTATTTTCACAAGCACTACATGACTTTCAGGCACAATTTTGCAAAAAAAAAAAAAAAAAAAAAAAAGTCTTTGTTCATTTAAACATGAAAAAAGTTACAATAATCAACAGAATTTCTTTTCCATGTCTTCAGTTCAATGTGACCATTTTAAAAATTCATTGCACCTTTCATTTTAGGAGATTTTAAGTTCTGGAAGTTAGTGTTCTATAATATAATCTCTTAACATCAGACAGGAATAGATGTCAGAAAGGCTTCCTTTCTGGGCTGTACCATGCATACAATAAGGATGTGTGGAAGAGTGCAGTGTCATCTCTGAGCACTGAATAAGCAGTAGACATAGAAATACTAATAAACCCAGTTAAATGACTGTATGTAGTATAGAATTAACCTTGCTCAATGAAACTGGTCCTTCGGAGAAGACTTTTTCACAAATAATAACAGTGTCATGGGTTTGCATTCACTGTAGTGTTTTTAACAACTGGTGCTCGTTTTATTTGTAGTAACTTGTGTTATGAGTTGTGTGATGGGAAATAAGGACTTGCCAAGCTCTGTAAGTTGTGGTATTCAGGTTATCTTTGTACATGTACTTGGCCTGTACTGTCAACATTTCCTTCTCATAAGGGCATGATGCAGCCTATATCTGAAGTCTCCAACTGGTGTAATATAGAAATATTAAAAGTCCCTAATGTGTGAAATGCTTGAACATGCAATGTTATAAATGTGGCTTGCTCCAAAATAGTACTGGTAGCCAATTAGATCACATGCAATGATGCAAATGGTGCTAATAGTCTTGCGTGTTTTCCCTGTACTTCTTCTCCATCACCCTTTATTACTGTATCTTCTGAATTCTCCCTTCATTTTCTTTCAACAAAGGCAAGTATGCCATGAGGGATCTGGTCCACCGACTGCCAGGCGCTAACAACAGCAACAGCTCAGCGAGCAAGGCCATGTCTGATGACACCGTTACTGCCATTTGCTGCACTCTGCATGAAGTCATCACTAAAAACATGGAGAATGCCAAGGCCTTACGAGACGCAGGCGGCATTGAGAAACTGGTTGGCATATCTAAGAGTAAAGGAGACAAGTATGTTTTGCAAATCACCTTGCACCTTTTCTAACGTCCCCAGTAGTTATTACTAGTCCTGTATGTGTTTGCCTCTTCTGTGCAATCGTGAGTTGAATTCTGTAGTTTCATCAGAAATCATGTGTCCAGTGTGAAAGGTGACAAGAAACAGGGAATACCAATAGCAAAAGTCTGCTGTGGTTTATTTTTGATGTACCATCAGCAGGGAGTGGAGTGCACTGCATGTGCAGTTTAAGAAAGAGTAATTATCTACAGTAACCGCTCCCTCTAAGCGCTTTCAGAAGATCCTGATAAATGTTAGGGACCAGAGCTGTTGGATTGCACCCTGCAGGAGGGGCGACGTGCAGGTGGAGCGACTCTGTGAAAGGATCTCTGTTACTGCTCCTCTTGCTCTGGGATTGAAGAAAGTAAAGTCACTGTCCCTCTTCACAGCACCCTTTTCCCTGCCACTGGCTTGCTCATAAGGTGGGGCATAGCAGAAAAAGGGACCCATGGATTTTCCCAACACCGTGTTCCTGAGAGAGCATTAGGATACCTGCAGGCTACTTTGTGAGGCACCAAAACATGCAAAACTCTTACACACAACTGTGACATTTTCAGAGCAGCTATGATTTCATCTTACCTGTTTTCCTATGTACGCACTCTTCACGAAGAGTTCACTCTTTATCCTTCTTTTGCCTAAAAGAGATAGCCTGGTTCTCATATTTGTCAACCTGCAGACGTATAGTGCAGTGGGACTGTGGCAGTTTGAAAATAAAAAGCCTTCACTGTAGTGTACGAAACCCATCAGTCCACCTACTCGAAGCTGTCATCACACAGCCTACTGCAGCATCAGAGCTCTAAAAGAGCCCCACAAAGCCAGGCCACAACCTGAAGGCAAGATTTACGCACCCTACATTTGGTGTGAGAACTTATGCTCGCCTATGTGATCAGAGCATTGCCAATATACTTTAATCACATTTCTTTTCCTCTTTTTTCACCCTTTTCTTTTCATACCAAATTCATTATTGAAACATTCTCACATTCTAATTGTAAAGGGTAAAAAGTAATAGCATAACAGAGTATGTGATTCCAGTTGTGGGAGCTCCCTGTGCTCTGCTGATTTATTTACATTTGCATTTCTATTATCATTAAATCTAAATCAAATGTATTGATATTGAAAGCAGGTTCATAACCATTTCTCTTAAGTTGAATGTGTCTTTCCACAGAATACTGCATCTGTCTACCTGTTCATTATCTGGTAGAGACGATTAATACCTGTTGAGTCTGGAACTTTACAGGTGTCATGGGCGGTTTTAGGAGGATCCAAGGGAATAATTCCCTAAGCATTCCTCATAAGTGTGAAAGACATATGTATGTAGAATTAAAGTATTTAGCCCAGATATTGTTGAGCAGTCCCAAAATGCCCTCCCAAATCACAATACGCATCCCTCTTCTCAAGTACTTCGAGTTGCGGTCCTGTGTTATTACTGTTACAAATTACACAGTTCTAGAACAAGAAAACCTGTCAACTCACAGCACTACGAATACCCATCTTAAGTGAAAGTTCCATTTTTCAGCTTTCAGAAATGTTACTGTTGTGCACCATTGCTTTGATTTGGTTTCTTATAGGTACTCCATTGTTTAAAAATCAGAATTGCTGATTGTTAGACTGATAGCAAATTCTGGCATGATCACTTAAATATGGTAAAACACTTCAGTATGAATTTATCTTGTCCAGTATGAAGCATCTGCTTCTACAAGTGCAGGATACCAGCCTGGCCATGCATCCTGGTATGTGTCAGTGCCAGGAGTGTGGGGCTGGCCCCGCTGTCCTTTGGAACATGCCCAGGGCTTGAGCACTTTCCCTCTGTGACGGCACAAGAGAACTGGCATTCATAAGGTCATATTGGCCAAGCCCACATTGGCTTCACATCATTCCTGTTTCTCCTCAGTACTCACAGTGTGGTTGGCACAGTTATTTTGCTGGTTGCTCCATGCTACCGGCAGCCAACTAGCTCGTAGAGCTGGGAGTATGATAAAAACAATTATGCTTGAAAGAGTTTTCAAATTCCTGTTTATTCACCAGTTATTTACCTACTGCTGTACTCTGGGTGAGAAATGAAAGAAAAGGGGAAAAAAAAGCACCAAATAAATTACTAGCAAAATACTGTACAAGTTACTTGAGTCCGTTGCATCAGGAACGTTGCTTCACCAGCATGAGTGTCAGCCTACCGGTGGTCCTTCTCAGAGGTCACAGGATGCACCAGAGCCTGACCCCTCAGAAGACTACCTGCCCAAACCAGTAAGATATGCTGCTGGCTTTCTGGTTTCTCTTTGGTTTTGCAATCCATGTGCCTTTTCTGACTAAAACATGAAGCACCTCAGTGACTGCCCTGAACTCCATCCATCTTCACTCCAGACTTTGACCTTTACAAGGTTTTCTAGTGCTCTGCTGCTTTATGTGTGTTATTGGAACAGCACAGTGTATGCTTCCTCAGTGGGCTGAGTTACCTTCCTTGTCCTTTTCTATTCAACCCTTCTTCACTGAGATGAATACACTCGGATATATTAAAGTTCCCTATTCCAAGAGGAATATATGAGTCCAACTGATTGTAACAATAGTTTAGAACTTCTTTCAAAACCTTTCTGAAGAGAAAGTCCATGTGAAGTTGGGTTTCAACGTGACATCACATTGCCGTCATTAAAGGGTAATGGTGTGAGCAAGATGCAAGTCCTAATTTGGATTCCTAAGGAAATTTGTCCTGAATTTTTATAATCAGTTGTATATCTGCATCTTGGCTCTGCACTTCAAAGACAGTGCTCATCACCCATCTACAGTGGGTTTTTTGGCCACTGCTAAGAGGCGCTTAATGTGTTGAGCCACACTGTCATGGGTTGAAGTTTGGCAGCTTATAGAGAAAGAAACTCTGACTCTAACTTCTTGTCCTTTATGCCAAAAGTTGTAGCCAGGACATCTTCTTAGAAGTACATAATCCAGTTGGGTCCTCAACAATTTTGCCAATTGCTGCCTCTCCTTACGCTCTCGGCATGAATCCTTGGTCTCAGTGTGCTGAGGAACACACATTTTGCCCCTCACAGAGTAATTAGTACTACAGAAATAACATGTATTGCCCTTGATTAAAAACACATTGGTCTCCAAGATGCCAACTAAAGATCTTATGGTACATTTAAAACACAACTTTAATTGTGGGTTTAAATCCATAGCAGTGCATTTGAAAATTGGGATGAATGCAGTCCTGTAATTAACAGTCTCTTTCTCACTCTTTCTTTCTCTCTCTCTCCCTTTTCAATATATGTGTGTAACAGGCATTCGCCAAAAGTGGTGAAAGCAGCATCTCAGGTCCTCAATAGTATGTGGCAGTACAGAGACCTGAGAAGTCTCTACAAGAAGGTAAGGCTTGGGTTTTTTCTAGATTTGTCATCTTTCATATGGTTACCCAAATTTGGGGGCTGAGAGACTTTAGACCAAAACATTTATGTGAACTGGAAATTCACCTAGAGTTTAAGATTTCGGATATTTGGAGCTATGGGGTTTTCCCTTATTTCTACTTTTAGCATAGAAATACCTTTTGAAAATACGTGTGGTGGTGAAAAAGGCATGTGAATTTGATTTTCAAAAGAATTCATACAGAAAGTGATGGGTCTGACAGCCCTGGAGAGTGAAGTCCTCTGTTCATAGAACAAACTTATGCAAGCTCTCCTACTGTACCGTACCTTCTTACACCTCCCCACCCTCTCCTGAGGAGATTACCAGATTTCCAGCCCTTCAGCTCCCAAATTTCCTCATGAGTTTGTAAACAAGAGTATCTGAAGGAGTGGTGCTTAGGGACCAGTTACATGTGGAGCTGGGCTGAAACTTGATAGCTTCACTTCCAATCGGCTGGCAGAGAGTAGGATCATATACTTGGTTTTCAGACAGTCTATGGAGTCTATAGCACCATACCATTCCCACAGGCCTGCTAACCTCTTAAAAATTAATCACAATACAGTAATACGACCCTGTGAAACAACATCCAATATAGCTTTTAAAACATAAGCGTCTACTTAGTAAATGACAATGTTTAAAGTAATTCTTGCTGAATATTTGCAAACTTAATTACACTCCATGTATCAGCCTGCAGATTTAGTTCTCAAAGGTCTTCTTGCTACATGGAATTTCACAGTTGATCTAATTGATACTTGTATTTGTAATCTCAGCAGAGAGAGCTAAGGCTTCATATGGCACAAAAGTTTGAGTCCTGGTTAAGGCTGAGGCATAAGAATTGTGAAGCAGAGAAGATTCACGGCAGTGTAGTCTGTGCTGTGTATGTATTTTGCACAAGAAAAGAACTTAGTTATGCACCAAATCTCAAACTAGCAGAAGCTGACCTTCTGTTTGAAATGCTGTTCTTTTGCATGCCTCAGCCCTGCTTGTGTCAAGTCTGAGGAGTAAGGAAGGTGATTATTGAGTCTCTCCCATTGTTCACTTCCAGTATTTTCAGTCATCCTTGGCAGCCCTAGGGATACCATATGCGAAGACGTTCCAAGTAACGCGCTGGTACTGAACTGTCCCATGAAGAGGTGGGAACAAACATGAGCTAGGGTAGGCTTTTCTTGACGCAAGGCAGTAACACGCTGGAAGCATGCATAGCCTGACTTCTGTGCGTGTGGGTGGCTGCACTGTAGAGGCTGAACTTTATTGCACCGTAATCTCTTTGAGGTTCTTACAACGTCTGGCTCATTTCCAACCTTCTGTCTGTATGTATATGCTGTGATGGAAAAGCAGTTTCTGGGGTTGCTCCATGCTTGAGTTAGTGTATATGCTGTATGGCTTCTGAATGTACTGCTACCTAAAGGCCATTCTGTTGGCTGCCAATGTGAATATCTGGTAATGTGCTTACACACTAAGCATGCGCGGGTACTAGGTGCCCTGCATGCTTTAAAGAACATTTTCTGCAGCCACAAATACACACCTGCGGTATGGAAAATAGGGCAGGCTAGCCTTTGAGGTAGCTTCCAGGATGCTCGTTACATATGCTGCTAAGCATTGTTACTTTTAATCAAAATGTTCAGATAGTTAATTTAAGATACCCCGGTTTGTTAAAAGACATACAGTAATCTTTATAAAGTCCATAATATTTCTTGAACTTGCCAATAATAGGTTGACTGTTATGCTGGCTGGCTGAGTTTCACCACTGTTGGGAAAATAATGTTTTTACGATACAACTATTAGAAAAGTTTGCATTATAAAAAAGTTTGCATTAGAAAAAGATTTGCATTATAATCAGCTAATTATGTAATATAAAGATACTGGGTCAATGCAGTCTTTATTTTGTCCCATTAAAATACATATGCTAGTAAAAACGAGCGAACATACAGCTGACAGTATCACATGATCAGCACTTTGCAGTGTCTTGCACTTGCACAGCCTTTTTGAAGTGTGCAGGTAAATCCCATTGCGTAACCATCAGCAATTTCTTCCTATGTACTGAAGTATCTATACAATTACTTTCAAAGAATTGGCGGCCTACGGAGAGGCACAATTTTGTATCGTAATACAAGGAAATTACAAGCATCACATCACATTTAAGAAAAAGCAGCAGCACTTACCTTACTGTTTGAGAAAACGTGTAACCAGATAGTTTGGACTGTGGTATATTTTAGAGCTACATGTTTACAGTAGAGTAAGTAAGGAGAGGTAAAAAGAAAAGGATTATCCTTTTTATGAATGGGGAAAGAAAGCAATATATGTTTACTGCTGATACAGTAGTAGTCAATATATTTAGTACAAATATGACTGTATCAGCAAAAACATGAAAATCTCATTTGCTTTTCTAATTTTGCTCAGCATTATAGGAGTTATCCTGCAGCTGGCAGAATATAAGCTGCACTGACAGAAAGTCCATCCAGAGCTGGGCCTTGGTGTGGTGACCTAATGACTTGCCACACCTGTGAAGGACCAAAAGCCAAGAAGCGCATTGGTACCACTTTCCCACTTGCAGCGCTCCCCGATAAACTCCTGGCTGTGAAGTGTCGAGAAGCGCAGGAGTCAGAAACTAGTCCCCCGCTTGGTGCCGGTAGCGGGGCTGCCCTAAGCAGGGTGGATGCAGTGCTTCCTGCAAGCTCCATCCCATCGTGGGTGAGCAGGCTCTTCAGCTTTAACCAAGGCTATAACATTAATATGCCTACGTAGTGAAACCTAAATTAAGCAGCCTCTAAGGACACTGTCAAAATCAGCTATTGCATAAAAAATAGCCCAAATGTAACAGATTTCAGGGCACCAGCTTCAGCTATGTTGCTTAAGAAGAATAGTAGTGTGCACAAATTCCATTGTGCTGCTCAGTGTCTGACAGATACTGCCCGTTCTCTGGTCTGTTCAAAGCCGAAAACTGCAGCAGCAACTGCAACGACTCAGTTAACTTCATTGACCAAAGCAAGCAATGTACCCTGTCTCGAGGTCGTAGTGTATCTGGCTAAGAATACAAACAGTATCTTTTGACAACACAAAAAATTAAGGCCCTACCCATGTTTTTTATCCTGAAAAATGCAACATTATTCCACAAGTCAGTCAGGTAGAAAGCATAAAAAATTAAATCTGGTAAACCAAGTTAAGCTAGTGATATAAGTGTTTCTGGAAAAAAGAGTTTTAGGCTAGCCCATGTGCTGTGTTTAAAAAGAAAGGCAGAGCAGATGGACAGAACAAACCCTGCAAGCAACGTAGCTCCGACGGTCCAGAGCTTAGAGTTCTGGTACCCAGGAACTTCTCTGCAGTGGGCTGATCCTGCACATGATGAAAGCAATGAGAAAGCCCTATTGATTTCATAGGTCCTTTCTGTAAGGCCTCAGAAGCAAGAGCTGGCACTTTTGCAGCAAATTGAACTTTACCAGGGAGACAAACTAAGCAGTCCGCAACATCTGATGTATCCTGGGATTCCCAAGATCCTATAAAAAATAAGGATTGAAGGTTTGTGTGTTGCTTTCGTTCAGTTTGCTGGAGCAGGAACATTGTGCCCATTTATTAATAGCCAATACAACAGGAGTTGTACTCTTTGAACTGTTGATCTCTCAAATAGCTTTTTATTCTCTTGAAAGCCTGCTTAGGTGGAGACTAGCTTTTCTGGCGCAGGAGAATGATGGGTAGAATTCTAACTTGCCGCCTGAGCTGCAAACTCAAGGAAGAGGAGGGAGCATAGGCTTCGTTGTCTCAGTTTCCACTTGGAGAGCTCTGAAAGTCCACGATACCTTAAGCACTGTGTTTGCAGAGCTATGTACCCTGTCCCCTCCACTGAGGTTCTATCCAGTGTACTGCATTTCCAACTCATAGCTCTGTGGTGGCTTCAGTGGGACACATAGACTTGTTCGGCTGGGCTGGCATGGAAAAGGCACAGAAAATAAATAGTCAGCGTTCAGATCTGTGAGTGAGGTGACAAGTGTTTGCCATCCATTGTAGGCTTGTGCCTACAACGACAAAAAAGATTTCACTCCCTGGTATGGTTAATTTGGCACCATCCTAACACAGTCCAACAAGGAAAAGTTGTAAAATGCATAAATGTTTCCGGTCCTAAAATTAAAGAAAAAAACGACCTGACAGACCAGGAGGAAGCAATGACTTTAGTCTGGAAGTGAAGGAGTTGCCAGCCATCCCAGAAGTTTAACTTGCAGCTACTTCATCATGGAAGAGGTCAGAGGAAATACCTGCTCTGTTTGCTGAGCAATAGCTGAAACAGAAATCTAATCTGAAAAAAAATCCCACCAAGAGGAAAACAAGGTTCAGGTTCATTCCCATATAAACAGTATTTACATTATTTAGTGTGATTAATTTCTAAATACTGCTAAAGCTTAGCAAGCAAAAAAGAGGTGATCATCACAATTTCTCATCAGTAGATGAAATATTGTCTCCTTAAGAGTAAGTTTAATGTCATTTTCAAACTTCTTTGTTCTCTACAAGTAAGACTTATACAAGTAAGACTGCCTCTGAGTCTATTCCAAAATACTTAAAATCTGATGTGCAAAATTGATTAATGGTGATGTGGTCCCATGGTCCATAGGCCCATGGATGGTTCAGTGGCTCAGCACTAAGGAACAACCAGGTAGAGGAGCTATCCTGCTTGTCCCTGGGCTTCAGACTCATGGTACACCCCTCTTCTTCAAACATCTTGGTAACCTGTACAATCAGCAGGAGAATTAAGTGCTGCTTACAGTCTCCAGAAAGAGGTCCTGTCCCATTTACATTTAGCCACCTAAGCCAGGTGAAGGAGCTACTACGGTGATTCTTTAAGGACACCTTTTTCCAAGTGAGGAACACTGGACCCCGCGCCAGTTTCTAGGGTGCTAGCAGGTTGAAGATTTGGGGACACCTTGGAAAATACAAATGTGACTGTAAGAGAGAAGATTTCCATTAGCTGGTAAACTCTTTATCTACCTCAATATTCAAGAAAATAATCAACTACTCTTAAACACAGATAGCTTGTTAAATTACATGAGGAAATTTGAGCAAAAGGGTTGTGCTAAATGAGCTTAACATGAAAGAAAATTTATTAGCTAAAACCAAGCTTCAATTAGCATTAAATGTGTGTAGTATTAAAAAGCTGGAAGAACTGTCAGAAAGAATATGTCTTCTATTAATTGGTTTGCTTTGCCTAACTACTTAGGCTCCAACAAAATATGTTTACATTCAATCATTATGTTTACACTTATCCTCTCTTCCAGTGTATAAGTAGAGATCACAATGAAGTTGTAGAAATTATTTTTCTTTTCCGTTTGTTATTGTAGGTTTCTGTTCTGCATGGAATAATAGAAACGTTTGCCCTATTCACCTGCCATATGAATAAAAATACAACCAGTTATTTGAAACCAGGGAGGCTGTTAAAGGCAGTCGTCCTTCAGTGTGTAGTGTGCCGTTTACAACAGGGAGGGTATTGTGGTAGGCATTTAATGAAGTTAGAGTAGTCACTCTGAAGATGGCCTTGTCCGTCATTGGCTGGAAAAGACATTTAGAATTGCCCGAAGCCTTAAAAGCAGTTAAGCCAGTCTGGATCTAGAAGAGGACTCTCTTTTCACGTGACTTTCAGAATGATAAAATGAGCAGGTCCTTTATTGCTAAATGCTCCATGAAAATTGCCAGCAATAAACTTCAAAACTCAAGTCAAGGAGTTTTAGAATCTAAAGTTCTTTCTTAAATAAAATATACCTACTCACCCTTTAAAAATGTTAATTACATCGTGCTATAATGTAGACTTGGATTTTCTCCTGGTAAGGTTATCGTCAGTCAGACATTCCCCCAGAAGATGCTGTCTTTAGGTTAAATTTACCTGGTGAAAAGGTTTCTGCAGAACTTAAACTGTACATTAAGGATCTACTTTCCAAGTCCAGAACATAATAGTTCCTCAAAGAAGTGGCTTGACTTGAAAGAACTATTTATGTGTTCCTGTTGTTCATAAGCGCATGTATTTTGCAGTGCTGATCTTTCAGCGGGGCTTAATTTGTTTCTATACAATGGGCAAGGCCTTGTTCAGAATAATATGTCACCGTTTTAGAAAAGGAATGGATTAATTTAAGGTAACCCCCCCACCACTGTAATATAAAACTAGATTATTGTTGTAGAGAAGGCATTGTCTGGAGCCCATTTTTATATTAACTATGAAAATGCAAGTACCTGCTTACCAAATGATTGACTGATTGATTGATTTATGGCAGTGGGCGGCCCCAAGCTTCAGTGTGACTGATGACAGAGGATTTTCACCAACCCACCACTCTGGGTCATGGGAAGCTCAGCATACTCTCTCCCAGAGCCAAGAAACCAGAATCTATTCCCCAACCCAGGTATTCTGGCTGTCAGCTGACCAGTGTTGAATTGTTCTGTTTCATGCATACTGAGATTTGTACCCAAAGGAATTCTACAGGAGGCGTTTGAATCAAAAGTAACAAAGCCTTTATATATTTTAGAATTATACCATTTAATTTACCGAACCCTGTAGGTTCTAGATGGAAAGCGTCTCGCTTCATTTAGGAGAGCGGTCCCATTCATTTCAGCCGCGTGAGGAAGGTCTCAGAGTTTTGCTCTCTCTGAGGTCAGCAGATACCCAAGAGAGGGACAAGTGCATTACATTCAGTTCCCTGGCAAGCTTTCTAGCATTTCTGTAATCTCTTTTTTGATTGTCTGAACCTTTCAAACAGAAAGGCAGTTATTGATAAGCACTATGTTGCAACAGCAGATTAAATTCATCAAGCACTTCTCTTTCTTTTCTGGCCCAGTGGCATCTCCAAGAAAAAAGCAATAGCTGAGTATTTCGGTAAGAGGATCCCAGGTAAACTAGCATATCTGTAGAAAAATCAGTGTGTCCAGGAGTGAATTAAATTCTTCAAATGCTAATTTCCAAAATCTCTATTAATAAGAACAACGGAGATTTCCTTCAGCCATAAGTACAGTTGATGAGAATTAGCGTTACTGGGCATTTATTTATTAGAGGCACTATTTAATTTTATGTACTAAATCCATTTCCTTAACCAAGTGTAGTCTTTTGGTTTCCCCCTAATATTTTTTTCACAATAAAATGTGACTGTGGCATTATTGCAAAAACAAAATACTTACATATGCACAACGTTCAAGTAAATCCATGGAGAAACCTTTATATATGTCTTTGTGTGTCTGTGTATTATTTCTGATAAAATATTTAGAGAAAACAGGAATTGACATGTTTTTCCTGGTCACACAGGACATAGTAGTTGTGCTATTTCTTTCCATTCATATTTTTTTTCTATTAAATTTTCCTGGAAAAGAGAGAAGACATCAGAGAGGACCTCATTTAAATACTTTAGACATAAATATCTTTCAGTGTTAGGATAAATCCTTTTAATCCTTAGCTAACAGGAATATGATTTTTCAAACAACCAGCATTTCATCATCTGATATATGCCATTACTTACCTCTGTTAATCAGGAATTAAGCAAATTCCTAAATTGATTTTAAATAAATGGAATGTGGAAATTTTCTGTGCAATTAACATATTCAAGCCTTTTTAAAGCATCATCTGAGTAATTTTAGAAGACAGAGATTCTATAACCAATTTAGCAAAAAAAATTACAGTCTTCAAATATATACTTTCTTTTTTTCTGTCTGTTTCAGTCTTTTTTCCCTAAATACATGTTATTCGCTTTTAAATGAGCATTTTAAATGTGGCTTTTTGTCAAATGACAATCTTGTTAGGTTGTTAAATCATGAAATTGTCATTGGTGTCAGTACTGGAGAAAAAGTTAGTATTACCGATTGTTGTGTTGTGTGTTGGAGTATTATTAATTCTACATTTTATGCTGTATATTAGTTTCCAGTGTTCATGTAAGATAGGCTTGCCTTTCCCAATGCACATGTAAATATAAAGTATCTCTTCATTAAACCAAAGGCATATTTTCTATTATGCAGGAAGTAACAGGTAGTAGCTGCAGACCAAAGATAATCTGTTAATCTTTTCACATTCTGTTTTAGAGACACAAAACCTCTTCAGTGAGGAATGATACGTTAGTCTGGAATTCTGTTTTTCTTTTTCCTTGATGCTACTTTTTTCAACATAATTAGCACTGTGCAGCATCACTGTATAGTATAAACTTATCATTTAACTTGCCTCCTCTTTTCACTGCATATGCCTTGCCAGGGATTGTTTTTTTAAGAATCATTCAAAACTTTGTCAAGTAAATTTTGACATTTGTGGCTTTTTCCTAGCCAGTTGCCTGCTTAAATAATACCCTGATTGTCTATACAGTAGGAATTTACGTATCATGAGCAAAATCATTAAGCCTAAAGAGCAAATTGTGTGAATAAATTGATCTGAGCTATACAGGTAAACACTTTGGCCTATGCAGAACTATCCAGAAGTATTCACTCATGGAAAAAATGGTATATAAGCTGTGCCTGAGTTTTTAAAAAGAAAAGAGAGAGGGGGAGAGAGAGATTCTCAGCATTTGGCATAACACAAATACATTGTTTTCACCTACCTGTATTATCATTCTAAATCATTTGGCTAGTTTTTAAGAAGAACAATTCAGAAAAAAAGACAAAATTTGTATCTAAAATATTACAAAAATGCTAAGTCAAACTGAATGGTATTTTGATTTCATTTTAATGCAAATAATTATCTTTTCACTTGTGCAGTCAAGTAGATCATGTTCTGATTTTCCTAGCTTATCTATCACATCAAGTAATATTTTTGCTAGGTCCTTCTAACCCCCTTTGAGTTTATTAATAGTATCAGACAATACTAGAAAGAGAAGGGATTGTCATTATGTTATAACATTTTTTTTTTAGTATTTTACACCGCCTACAGAGGGTAGAAAATCTTTTGGAATCCAAAACATTAATGGTCTTACCTATATGACCGTGACAACATATGAGTATCAAAATCTGTGTTTCTGCATCAATTGTTAGAGGGAGATGTTTTCAAATGTTTTATGCTTCTGAATTCCATTGTTTACTGTATAATAGACTTCATTTATTTTCATCATTTTGCATTTTGCATAGTTAAATTCTTTGTGATACTCTCGACAAAGGTTTATTTACTATGCAGTGTCACCTACCATTCCTTTAGTCATGTTTCAGTTATTTCAGTGTTTATACGTTTCTTTCTAAAACATTTTTACTATGGAATTTAAAATATTAGCAGTAATGCAAGATACAGTCTGTACTGAACTGAAGATTCAGTACTGATGATAGTTATTTTCGGGAGAACAGCCCTGTGTAGCTGAAGCAAGGCCTTGCCCATCCTTCCGCTGTTTTGCTGCAGGCTTTTTTACTGAATGGTATCCAAAAAAATCAGGTATGATGACTAAGCACAATTAAAGCCAAACTAATGGCTTTTTTTTGCACTCCCTGCGAATACTTGTATGTCTGTGTGACGACGTATCTGCATTTTTGCTCGTAAATATCTATGTGTGTGTAGGTATGTATATACAAATCGGAGGAGGGGGTGTATGTTAAAACATACACATGAGACAGCATGGACCTAGAAGATGCTGCCTTTAAGCATGACGTCTGAACAAAGAAGGCTTGGGAATTCCTAAAGGAATAAACCTTAATGGTTTGAGCTATGAGCATAGGAAGTATCTGCAGCTATGCTTCACTGTTGCTTTTCTGATGAGGGCCTTAAAGGCGTGATAGTCCTTTCCTTTAACATTCAGCATTGTAGTAAGTGGTAATTCAAGAACCAGACTTCGCAGTAATTCTTCTAAATTATCAGTATGAGGTGTGTGGAAGCTGACACCATTCTCATCCAAAACCTGCTAGACTCAACAGGTGTTAAACAAATAAGAAAAGAATCAAAGTTTGTCCAAACAGTTCTCTGGGATGAGCCATACATATATATGATGCTAAATCATCCTCGGCATTGATAGAGAGCCTCATGCTAAGCTCCAGCTGACTTATGTGGGAACCACTAGATTTTTCCCACCTGAAAACCCAAGACCATTTTAAGGTTACTAAGTACAGATTTGAAAGAGAGAAATTTAATCTCATAGTTGGGTAACGTCTGTCTCTATAGTGCTCCGCCTTTTGAACTTCTCTGAAGAAAAGAAAATTTAAAATGCAGCCCTGGAGTCAGTATCTTTGACTTAGAGCCTTCTTTCTGAAGGGAATTGTGTAACTGAAGTTTCTGAAATACCCTTAGGGTAGAGGTACGAGTAGGCAACCAGAATCTGGAGGATTATGCATAAGCAGAAGGTCACATCTACAGAATTTTTCTTCTCAAAGTACAGTTCCTCAGAATAAGACTGGATTTTCAAACTTGAATAAAAAGCAGATACCTAAGAAAATTATCTCCATGTCTTTCGGGACTGGGAACAGTTTTAGTCCACTTACGTAATGTATTATATTTTTAAAACAAATATAAATAACGTTCATTAATGGCAAAAAAAGTTTAGCTGGGTTCAGAGGTACAATACTGAAAAGAATCCAAAAGTCTTTCTAAAGACTTTCAAAAGTCTTTTAAAGATAAATGATAAGAGAAACCATTTTTCATTTATGTCAACATTTTTCTCCAAAATTCATTCAAGGAACATGATTTCTACCATTCAGAGCAAAGTAACATTTTTATTTAACTTGTATGCTTCATGTTTGCATATCTAGGTTCAGACATAGATAAAAGCACACGCGTAGTAAAGAGCATGGGTGAGAAACTCCGTTTCTCCCAGCAAAGTTGAACCGGTGCGTTGGATGGCTGCTTATAGTTTTGCAAATGAATCGGATCAGTAGAACTTTTAGTAGTAGTAACAGCATATGCAAGCAGCACAGAGGGGATTGAAATCAAATTCCATTTATTATTATGGCAATCAAAGCACGTTGTCTTTTCAGAGATAAATTATCTAGCTGTGATGGTCTGGTGCATAACACGGGGCATCTTTTGCTGATGCTCCTCTGTGTTGCTGTACTTATGCTATCATCCTCCTCATTCTTCTTGGTCCTATAAGGAGATTAAAAGTGTTTGTTTGACGTGGCCAGTACATGTAAATTCAATCAAAGTTTGATGAAATATTAAGCTGGGGCATCAATATCCTACTTTCAGTTCTTTGATGTTGTACGTGATCTAATAATAGGTGAGGAAAAAAACTGCTGGGAAGTCCTTCTCATTTATTTCCTCTTCTCTTCCTAAAGCTGCTAACAGAATTCAAAAATGGCCTAAATACGTCTGCCATTTCAGTCTCTATGAAAGAGACCTCGTATTTTGAAAGGAATCTCTTTTGTACTATGCGTGCTTTGTTCTGAATTGTTTTACTTCATTTACTAGCTGGTACAGTTCATCGTGATAAAAGAGCTATAACTTCTTCTTCCTGCAGAAAGTAGAAATGAAAAGTTTCACTGGGTCTTTCTAAATTGGTTTTATTACTTTTAATTTTACAAAATGCTTTTAGAAAAAGTTGTGGTTCCTCTAAAATGAGAGTTGTAGGCTGTGGTGCAATTGTTTGTTCCTGTTTGAGTTAAAAATACTAGAGCTCTTATTTACCAAATCAAAAACTCTTAAAGATATTTCAGTAAAAAAGAATATGCATTTCTCATTATTAATGTCTAAATGTGTTAGTAAACTACATATTCAAAGGAGTATATCCTTAAAACTCATCCAGCTTAGCAATAATCACTGGGATCTCTAACTCTCTAGTTTAACTGTATTTATGCAAGAACTTTTGACCTAAAACCAAGGACAGCATGAAGTTATATAGTAATTTTTTCCAAATGGGTGCTAATTCCTTATTTGTCAGGCAGCTACACATTTGAATAAAATGATCCCCGATTTTCAGCTACAGTGCTGCTCTTCAGGAAGCAGAAAGTCCTAATAGCTCTTAATGACGGTCAGTATCATCAGTCCTTCCATGTTCTTAGCCATAAGAGACAATGGTGCAAATTTTATTCTGATAATGCTTTTTTTCGTGTTTTACATTCAGAGGTATAATAGAAGAGTTGTATTGGGTTGATTTTATGGTTTAACGCATGCAAAGTAAGAGTAAGAGGTGTTGATTAGTTTCTAGTCTTCGTAAGGCCAGCAGGCTTAAGAAACTGCTGACCCTGACCATAAAGTAGTATTTGTCCTGCCCCCGAGATTTTGTGACCAAGAGCCAGAGTTTGCATTTCTAGGGCATAAACGTGTTAAGATAGGTGAAATTGCATTGCTGGAATGAAAATGACAATGCAAGTAAAAAATTACCGTAAACACTTTCTTGAGTGCAAGTTTTTTTGTGCATGCAAGATACAGGCAAAAAATAGTTCTTTGTGATTCTAATGATTTAAATTATACCTTATATAAGTTATGCAGGGGAAAATAGAAGAACAGAAATTCTAGCTGAAGGGCCAAATACTGCCTTCATTTCCTCTAAAATATATTAAAACAATTTTATTTCTGTTTAAGAGGCAAAGTGATGCTTTGAAAAATGAATTTATTTCATTTTATTGCAGTGTTTTGAAAGGTTTATTATTTAGCTGCATATAACCTCAGCAAAATGAGTAATGAACTCTGCCGTATCTGAAGTCTTGTCCTTCATGCTTTGCCTCACATACGATTCACTTTTCTTATAGCTATTTTATTCATCAGATTAGGTCTTGTCATCTTCACAGTTCACACAACAGGAAATCAATAATTAATTATGGATAGGTACAGCAATGCCTCAGTGATTTCCCGAAACGTCCCAGACTTGCACTAAATAAAAGAACCAGGGATAGTTACGTAGCTGTTTCTCACTCGGATAGATTCAGCAAGTAATTAACATATCTTCCTTATCACACATGTCCCTCATCGTGTGTCTCTTCATAGCTAAAATCAAGGGATGAGACGTAAAATTATGGTGGAAGATAGGTGATCAGAAGATGAGAACACTGCACATGCAAAAAAGCATTTGAAAAAGAGAAAACTGGCAACGGCCATCTGTGATACTTAAAAAAGAAAAATAATTGGGTGATAGTCTCAGAAGAGTATAGTCCCTCAGGCTTTGTGATGACAAGAGAAAAACAGGGAGAGGAAATATTCCGAATTATTTTGGGGTGGACCACTGACAATAGGAAAAGAATGTCCTTGCTTTCAGAGAAGCTGAGATGAAGGCTGGGAGGTACACATCTCGTTTTGAAAAGAAGGAGTTTAACCACTGATTCTGAAAATGTCACTTTAAAGAGCCTACAGAAAAATTAATAATCCTCATCCACTGCCAGACAGTTTGGCTGTGGTTAATGACTGACTGGGAGCCCCTTTTTAAGCCGCATGCTGCCCTGAATACGTATTTCTTTTTCAGCTTCTTAAACAGTTGAACTTCCGCTGCATCTGGGATGCGGGAATGGTCACTTACAAGTAAAAGCCGTTTGTACATTGAAATTCAGAGTGAAAAGGAGAGAAGTGCTGAGGTGAAGGCCACTGCACATCCTAAGAGAGGAGGCTGAAGCGGTGCGTGCGTGTATCGCACAGCCGTGCCAGCTGGGAAGCAGCGAGTGGGGCAGCCCCCAGCCATCGGGCACTGAGGTGGGGACACAGACCCCCTGGGAGAGGCAGCTGCTCTGATGGCAGCTCTGCCGCCCAGCTGGCTCCATCTTTCCCTGCCTCGCTCAGCCACCGCTGCTCTTTGCCTTGGCTCAAATGGCACTGCTCCCCTGGTGCTCTCTGCGGGGTCTCCATCCTCCCCCCTCGGTTATGCCTCTGGAAGGGAGGAGTGAGTGGCCTTCCTCCCAGGCTCGCACAGCGGCATGTGTCGTGCTCCCAACATAACCTGTAACCACTAGGTAACTGGCATCATCATCATCAGAAGGCACAGGAAGCAAACTCTATTTTCCTTTAACCGCTTCAGCCAAGTGATCGTACTGTGAGCAACTGCTGCACTTTTATCCAAATTATTATAATACTTTTAAATCCCCCAAAACTTGAATAATTTCTCTGTTTTAAGTAATTTTCTGGCTTTCATAAGCTGTGGAAATAAGACAATGAACATAAGTACTAAAATCCTCAAATTAAGATGAGCTTCAGTAATCCATGTTTTCACTGTGTTATTTTGAGGGCCTGGCTCAAAACTCTTTAGGAGAGGAGGGAAGGCAGGAGAATTGGAGCCAGCAGCCCTTGGTCTTTTGAAGCCAGTGAAATTACTCCACATTTCCACTTGCAGACTTAAAGCAGAATCAGTCTGAAGGATTTAACCTGAGCAACAACCACTAGCGTATCAGACAGGTGAATGCTGCCAAGATCTTCCAGGCTCAGTCCCTACTCCTCTGTTCAACAACGTATCTTGAGTTCCCACTTTGGAAGCAAAAGACAAAATCCTAGGAGTAAAAATGTCAATATACTTCTTATAATTGTTTGTAGTTTAGCTGGTGGCAGTAAAAAACCATCAGTGAAGTAGATTTATTTAGAATACATCATAAAGCAGATCAATACCTAGGAATTGTCTGCTGGTTTTGAGTTTTCCTGGAAACAACTCAACCAAATCCAGAAAGGACAATCCTTTCAGGAATGGCTTACTGATAATAGTTTTTGGCGCTGTAAATTCAAAGGGAAAAAACGAAAGAACACTTTTCTTTTTAATATAGATAGTTTATCTAAAACTAGTTCTGTTTTTCAAGGGTGTTTCTATAGTTGCTGAAGTTGTAAGAATTTAGTTGAAATCCCTCTTCCAAAGTAAACACGCTTCAGGTACGAAGGCAGGGGCTTTTTTAGAGAACAGCTGTCTCTCCATCGCTCCTTCAGCAGCTGACATTTCCGTGCCAGCTACTTTGGTGGCACGCAGGGAGCAGTCCTGCCAGCAGACTCAGTATTCAGGTACGCTGATAGCCTCCGCTGCCGTGGGGCTGGCAGAGGGAGAGAAGTCAGGCTCGCTATCTCTGTTGAGAAGCACTGGCGAATGTATTTATTCTTGCTTTTGTATTAAAAGAAAATAATATGATCCCAGGTTATAAAGCCTAATGATGTGTGGTGGTTGGTGACCATTTAAACCACAGTATTTCAAAAATCCCATTTAAAAGCTCTGTGAGGTACATATGTACATCACCCCAACCTTGTTACCGTTGTAGATTTCTCACCGCAGTCAAGTCACACGCGTAACTTTCATATGTCAATGTATGTAGATAATTTGATCCAGTTCTAATTTCTGTTATGTCTTATTAGCGCCGTGACAACAAATTCCCAGTGAAGAATTGCCCAGACCTGTGTAAGTCTGATGAGCCCTGACTTAATTCACATCAGATTTATCTTTTCCTCTAGACAGTGTCACACTGGTGCACACCAGTCAGGGTGTTTCATTTAACCTGACAGCAGTGCTTCAGCTTGCAAAAGAAGCAACACCAGCAACTCAGAGCAATGTCTGCCTGAGTTTCAAAGCAAGTAGACTCTACGTTACGGACTTACAGGCACTTTGCCTTGCTGCTGTATCGCCTACTTCTAACACCACGGTGGGTCTGGTTACTGATTCCTGCAAGTGAATGCCTATCAAGACTTCACATTTCTTCAGCTTGCTACCATTACAGGAGCAGTTATTATTACAATTAATTCCTGGAACCAGTAAAATGCTGGCTTACAGAAAGGAAGTAGGATGACAAAACAAGTCTTGTCCTGTGTGCTTCAAGTTGTTTAGAAAAATGTGTATTAAATCAAGTCACAAGGGGATCGGGCCTGAAGCTAGAAGTAGCATGCTGGAGAGTTCGTAAGCCTGGAGGTGGCAGGGCACAACGTTCTCCGCAGTTTCTCAGTTTTATCTGTTTCCTTATTGGTTTTTTTGCATCATTTTTGTTGCTGTTCCTTAGTGAGATTCCTCTGCTTCCAAGAAGTTGGCTCTCTTTCTTCCTGACAATGTCAGGACATCACTGGCCTGGCGTCAGGGCAGACTGTGCTCTTCAGCATTGAGATGTTTGTGTGCATGCAGCTACAGTACAGTTTTTCTAAACCACTCAGTGCTTTTTAAGTCGGTGTCTTCTCAGCAGCTGATCAACATAGCTGATCAGTCAGATGGTAGAGTTTGTTCCTATTTTTGCTGCGTGGCTATTAGCACAGGAGCTGATGGGGGGTTTCTTTCTGAGTGGATGCCATGAGGTTGTCCAGACTGGGCACCGCACTGGAGCTGGCGATGTCGGTGCTCCTTCCCAACTCCACCACACGTTGCTTGGCCACCTCTTTTTCCTCTCTCCTCTGTGCATCCTTCAGGCAGGAGCTCTGGTTTCCCGTTGTGTCAGCGTGGTGTCAGTTCCCATCAGGGCTTACTTTCATTCAGTCCTCATAGTATTACTGTGTTAGGAAGCGAGAGAATTGCGTGTCTGATACCACCCACCTCCGCAAATCATCTCCTCAAGTCAAGGACTCTGCTGCCAGAGAGTTCTGAAAATTTGAAATTCTTGCAAATATGATAGAAAACTGCTTTCTCTTTTTCCCTACATTTTAAACACAAGAATAATGTGGAAAACTCAAATTATATTTTCATAAGATACCTAAGCAATAAGTGTTTGGCACAGTAAGTTTAGTCACGCTGACAAAATAATTATTTCCTGTGGGCCTGATGAAAATTATTTATTTTTAAAATAACTGAAAGTTGAACAGGGCGACTGTTCGCTCCTTAAGCCCAGTAAAAAGTGATCAGTGAGACTACAGTACCACTTCTGTGTTCTACAGTGCTTATCCAACCCTTGCCCCAAATCTAATCCCTGCAGCTTTCCCAAGAACGTACCATGAGAAACATGTCACTGCCAAACAAGCTTTAACACTTGGACTTTATGGAGTGTAATTGAGGGAGAATATGTATATTCATTGTCGTCAAAAGAGAAATGCCCAGTAGAAGATACCTTGGAAGAGGCGATAAGGACGTATAATGATATTTCTGTAGTCTGGTTGTTCTGTGCCCTCCTGTAGTGTGCAGTTGACACCTATTAATTAATTGCTGCCAGTGAACAAATGCGTCCATTCTGTAACAGAATTGCATTGAATTTCTTTCCAATTTGTCAGATCTTTTTGTCTTACTCTTCCTTTCCTAGATCACGTTTGTGGCTGGTAAATTGGTTTCTAAAATGCAGTCTCACACACTTTGCTTTTGAGTTAGCTTTCTTCTCTGCAGGACACTGCTATATACTGTACCTTTAAGTACCCAAATCAATTTAATTAAATTTCATTACGGGCACTAGAGCTGAAACAGACTAATGAAAGCAGCCATCACGTCAGGTGGTATTTATCTCGGCATTAAATTGAAAATGCTCCCTTTAGGCTCTTAAAAATTAGTTTCAATATTTAACGCTAATAGCTTTTGGAATTGTTGATGGGATGGTTTTAATGAATTTGTTACAAACTGTTTACCTTTCCAAGGAAAGAAGCTTGTTCCTTGCGGCAGAGGACAGCTAAAGATAGATGACTTAAAAGTATTAGGGTTTTGAAATACTGTGAGGTCTGGGAGCTACCTATAATGCCGTTGAAAAACATCGTGAAGTTGTCGGACAGTGACAGCAATATGCCTTGTTTAGTCAAAAGCAACGCCAAGTCACCACAATACTTGTGTTAGAGTTTATTCTTTGCCTGACTCGTTTCGTAGAGCTGATTGAGCTAGCAAACTTGAAAGTTTGTAGCAGATTTTATTTGATGAGCTCTTCATAGGCACTGCTCTCAGCAGAGAGAAAAACGAAAATTCTCAGGGAGGAGAAGGAAAAATATCTGCCAAGCAGAAGGATGCTATTGCCAGCATCCCAACTACAGCTGGATTTTCCTCCCTCACTGTTGCGGCACCTTGCAATGCTGTTTCTCAGGAAACAATGTTGACAAAGTACCTGTTGACATTCTGCAGAACACCACTGGTGCCATGCACTATTCCTGTAGAGTCCGTGGGACTGTGCAGGTAACGGGGATTTATTTCATCCACTTCCCATCAGAGCCGGGGTCCGGGTATTAATGTAAACAAGACAGATGGAATGGAAAACAGGAGGAAAGCTTTAGGGGAAGATTCAGGTCACTTTTTTCTGATCCACATGCCAGGGATTGATTTGAGGGAAGCAAGAGTGCAAAAGGAGAGTGTACCTGGCGAAGCATCCATCCAGATCAAAAAAACCCGAAGCATTTCTGACTTGCACTATGTAAGCGTGGCTGGTGTCTCCTCCTTTTGCAGGCAGGCACTAATAAATAGTCTAGTCCTTCTCCTTTTATCAGATCTAGAGTCTGTCCTCTTGGTATCTTCCTCTTCAGCAGTCTGTTTAAAAGAAAATAAATGATCAGGAAACTATAACAGAGTGAATTATAGAGTCACCTTTCTGGTAAAAACTTCTGAGCCCAGAGAAGGAGGGAGACCATTTTTCTTCAGCTGGATAAAGGCATGGGCTTCTCAAATGTTTGCTACTTCATTTTTATACTAGAGAAATCACTGTGCAAGTTATTATTAACAGGAGATGTAAAAGTAATGCTATGTATTTTATTTAGAGTCTTGATACTTGGCTGAGATTGTTGGACTTAAGCTATTCATTATAAACTATTATTTATTTTAAAAAATATATATGTGTTATATATACATATTATATATGTATATATTGAAAAGTTTCCAATAATTTCCAGTTTGATTTAGCATTAAGAAGTTAGGGCTTTACAGATGGTTGTGTTTGCATTCTCATTGATCCTCCCTCTAGGTTGGAGGACGCCGCTTGTGTAGAAGCTGCTTGGTGGAAATGAAAGATTGGATATAGAAAATTTTGGCTTAAGCAAGTCGTATTAAAGATTAGCTATTTACTTTTTCAAGTTACTCTTATTATTTTTTATTAATTCACTGGTTTTCTTCCTTATATTTTCTTATATGACTCTCACGAAATATGAGGTGCAGTTCAGTGAAGTGTCCTAAACGTGAGTGACTTCTGTGGACAAACGCTCACTATCGAGTCTAGGGAAGGTCATGATCTACTATGAAAGCCATGGCCCAGTCTTCACTCTTCCTTTTTTCTCCCTTTGACATTACAACCGAGACACACGCATGTTTGTACAAGTGCGTTATGTAAGGAGTACAGACATTCAGAATCTGTAGTTAGGTGTCACATCTGTCTATCCTCATTGACTTATAACTTTTCGCTCTACATCACGTACAAGTATCTTCTTTCCTCCTGCTGTTTTTAAAAGAGAAAGCGTCACGCGCTTGCTGAGTTCTCTTTCTTCAAAGTTTAGTGGAAGGGGGATTTTCAGGACATTTTCTCTTGCAATTCCGAGAGCCAGGTGCCCGTGGTTTCTGTGGAGGGAACAAAGTCAGAGAGATGCCGTGGGCAAAGGCAGAGGCTGGGGTTAGGGGGGCAGGGGGGATTCAGGGTTGGATGCCTGGAGTAGCCTGAGGTGCAGGGAGTGGGAGTATTCTTTACTACGCCAATGGGGAATCATTTTTCTGTAAGCAAGAGGAAAATTCCAGCTGATCTTTGGTAATAGTATATTGTGTTTGGTGTTATTCAGCATTTCATTGCAAAAACTTTGTTGAGCTCCATGCTAGGTGGTGGGCTCGATTTCCACTGAGCCCAACAGAAAGCAGGCATTTTTAAAAGGCTTATGCCTTCATTGTGAGACTGGGAAAACTCTGTGTTACTGATTAGATTTAACATTAAGCAGTTAAAATCTATCGATACTTTAAGACATTTGAAATACTGTCATTTAGTAAGAGCACTAGCAAAAGTCCATTTATTCTCTCATGATACTTTCAAATTATTTTTAATATCCTTTTAAAAATGTAAAGTACATTATTTGGGATTATTGCATTATTTTATGGTACAGGAACAAAACACGAATTATTAAAACTTTCCTTTCTTATTTCTGAACTAGCTGTTTCTGGTGTTTGTATTACTTTGTTTCTTTTCTTTTAAATACATCACCATTACCGCAGTTTTAAATAGAAGGAATAGAATATCTTTCTGTACATCTTGGAGAAACTGCAACGAGGAAGATGCATTGATTCTTTTTCCCTCACACATGAACAAATGGGCAGTTAATATAGCTAGATACCCAAATACTTACAATAATTTTGATAATGCTGGAGCTTCCCCATCTACTTACTCCAAATTTTCCTTATCAGGTAGAAGTGATTTAAAGCAAAAACTGAATTTCACTGTGAAGACAAGCATTCATGTGATTTGGAATATTTTCATAGCCAGAATGACACTTGCGATGTGAAAATAGAGGCATGGAAAAAGACAGAACAACTAAACAAACAGTCTAAAAAGTTGTTCAGCTTTTTCATTATTTAGAGTCTTTCTGAAATGCGTTATTTTACAGAACTTTCTGCATTTTAATTTTTCTCCTGGCATGTCAGTACAGTCAGAATGTCGTACCCCACACGGCCAAGAACATTTGCCACCCAGTGGCAGAAAAAAGATGGTAGCCCACTTGTGTATATGTAGGGAAAACACTAGAGGAAAATACTCTTGTACTTAAACCAGGGAACTATGCGGCGTTTCCACTGACTGCTGTCGCAATATTTGATGTTGCAGGACGGATGGTCGCAGTATCACTTTGTAGCCTCATCTTCAACAATAGAAAGGGATCGGCAAAGACCGTACTCTTCATCACGCACGCCCTCCATCTCGCCCGTGCGCATGTCTCCTAACAACCGCTCAGGTAAGACCAGGCTCTCAAGACTGAAGTAAAGACAATTGTAATCTATCGCTGTCATTTTCCTTCTTTAAGCAATGTCACTGGCACCCGGATTTGTTGCTAACAACGGTGGAAGGGCACAAAACACCTTCTTTACTCTTACCTCAACTATCTGTTCAAAACAGGAATTTTATTTTTTTTAATTAACACCTTGTAAAGTTTTACAGCAGAAAGGATATTCCAGAACTTTTTGTTAGGAATTCTCATGCGGTGTTTTCCTGACTGAGATTAGCCGACTAGATCTCAGGGCAACGGAGTCCATCTGCAGCATGAGGAAATTCTGTTACTCACTTTGCTAGTCAGGAAAACTGCTCTATTGTTTATGACCGCTCTGCACACATAGCGGAAGTTGAAGGATCCACATTATTTTTTGTAAGTTTTTATTCTGATTGTATGTGTATGTGTATATAAGTGTGCGTACACATGCATATATAAGTTTCACAAAAGATTGACTACAGGTTTTTGTGCAATGTTGATGGCATATTTACACCAGCTATCATTAATTCTGTATGATCCATACAATGAATTAATGTATCTCAGTTTATGCCGCAGTGTTGATTACTTTTTCTATTCAGAAATCTGGGCATTTTCCCCTTAGCTTATTCTAAGGTAGAATATACCTTGGTTAGGTAAAACCATCCCCAGTGAAAATCTTCTCAGATGAACAGCCTAAAACAGTCAGCCTTTCAGTGTGTTTTTTACTACTTGTTCAATCAAACAGGCGTTCATAGGTATACCAAGAGTTTAAGATTAAAATTGGCCAAACTGATTATTGCCGTCAGCATTGTGCCATGGTTTTGTTTTTAAGAAAATTGTTTTGTTAATTATCTAGAAGCTGATGCTTAGTCCTGCAGAATAACCACTGAGAAAATTTGAAAATGGAGCCAGAAGTACAGTGAGAGCTGTTACTCAGTTTTCAAAATCTGTCATTACGCAAGTCCGTAAAGGTCTCTTGTTCTCTTTTTTCTTCTCCAAAATCTCTTGGATTGTCTTGAAACTGTCTGGTCCTGAGATCTTAGTTCCGTCTCTTGCCAGAACTGTCTCCTCACTTCTGTTACACTATTGCTTAAAGAACATACTTAAAGAAATTTTGGATTAAATCTTACTGCCATCATCAGTTATCATAAGACTGGAAAAGGACAAATATAGTGGCTGTTTCTGAAGGAAAAGGAGCCCATGTAATTACAGACCAATCAGCTTAACTTCATTCTAGAAAATTGCTAGAACAAGTAATCACAATCCGAGCACCTCAAAGGTAGTAGGAACATAAGATACTGCTTAACTCTAGGAGTATATGTTTCTACATAGTAGTTTAAGTTACTGACTGACTGGCAGTATCCGCATCAAATCCAAATATTGGTTCAGTATGATTTGTTCTTATAAAATCCTCCTGAATTCCTGCTACAACATACTGAAAATGCTTTGTGGAAAGAATAGTCAAGAAATGAAATCTACTGTAATCAGTTTTATAGGCAAGCTAGGGCAAGCTAACAAACAGTCCAGAAAATGTCGTGTGTGGTAAATACGAAACCGTCTGAAACCCGTGTGCAAAGAATGGGTATTACTTACTGCCAAAATGGAAGAATGCTTTGCTTGGAGGTTTGCTTGGGCCCAGTACTCTTCAGTGGTTTCATGAAAGGCCCAGATAATATACAAAGAATGCCTGTTATCTTTGCAGGTGACATAAACCTGGGAGAAACTCATGTACCTTGAAAGGCATTGCTGGAATTCAGAGTGATCCTGGGAAACTGGAGATACTGTCCAAAGGGAAAAAAAAATCCAGTCCTTCACAAATAAATTACAAGCAGAATATTGGGATAGTCAAAAAATCTTTAAAAATTATTTAGGG
Source organism: Larus michahellis (assembly GCF_964199755.1). Taxonomy (NCBI): domain Eukaryota; kingdom Metazoa; phylum Chordata; class Aves; order Charadriiformes; family Laridae; genus Larus; species Larus michahellis. The sequence continues at coordinate 91,091,835 of NC_133897.1, forward strand.
ATTTTTGTTAAGTTGCAAACACGAATCGGGAGATGGAGAATTCAGGATATGAGGACACACTGCATGGACTGTAATTGTTAAATGAGAGAGACAGAAGATGGGGACATTGGGCAGAGGTACACATCAAGTATTCAAGCACGTAACAGCCAGCTGTGAAGAGGAACAGCATGAACTTTCTGTACTTTCATAGCAGACAAATACAAATAATGAGCAGCAAGGAGCCAAGCTAGACATCAGGAAGCAGTAGGGAAACAAAGCACTGGAACAGACTGCTTGGAGCGGTTATGTGGTCTCTGTCATCAGAGATCTTTAGTTTTAGATGAAAATCTGTCAAGAATTGTTTTGGTACACTGGATCCTACCTTGGGGTAAAGAGTTGAAGTAAATGAACTCACAATGTCCCATCCATCCCCAGGACTTGGTGATAAGATGCTTTAACTAGCGTAGAGAGCTCTGTCTTCTTTTCTGTGTTCTTTAAGAACAGGAGCAGAAAGCCTTGATATCACTTTTCAGCTGAATGTCAACCAATAATTTTGTGTCTGCTTCCAGTAAAAACTCTGAAAGAGGGCACTTCTGGATTTTAACACTTGCCAGAAGGCAGTTGTTCTCACATGGGCGGAGAGAGATAATTCCCACAGGGAGCAGAGAGAGATGATTTTGTCTTTATCAGTCAATTTTTTACATAATTGTGTGCTTAAAAGTGTGCTTAAAAGCATTACCAGAGTACAGGAAACGAAATGCATCCCTGTGTTAGCAACTTTTTCAAGGTTTGCATTCTGGTTTGTTCCCTATTTGACCAAGTTGCCATTAGCCTATTTGGTAATTTAATGTCATGTGTCTTTATATCTGCTGGATTATCAGCTTTAGAATTACGTCACTATTGACAAGCAATTTAAAAGCAATCCTCAATTCTAATGGCTTCATAAGAAAAAAACATCTGTCCTGCATTTGCTCCGTAAATTCAGAGACCAGGGCCAGCACAACCAATCTAAGCAGAATTCAGCGTCACTTGTGTTTCCCTACTCCTTAACTAAAAAAACACAAAAATGAAATATAGTTTAGAGATGATGAAAGACATAACTATGATCGAGCTTCATAAATGAGCTTGTCTTTTTTTAATTTTTTTTTTTTTAATTTTTTTGAAGCAAGGACATTGTTATTGCTTTTTGAGCTTCTTTTGAGATAGCAAGTATCTGGGTGCAGGCAGGGGAGGGAGTGGAAGTAAACACCAGCATTGTAGTTATTTTTACATACTTAAACATATCGAAGTCAATTTATTTAAAAGCCATTATTTTTTCCTCTGCTTTTCTCTTTTTCTTGAGCATCGCAAGCTCTAAGTCTTAACGATCAGTGCCAGTAATCACATTTTCCAGCACATGAGGATCAAGTACAAACCCAGTTCTCCTCCTCCTCACCTCATACTTTCCTCCTTTTTGGCCATACCACGAGTACTGATGATGAAGGATTTAGTTTTAATGATAACTTGAAGTAGCAGTTGTTGTTTTAATGGCAGCTTTTCATACATATATATTTAAAGACAGAGAAATTACTCAAATTACCTTTAAGTGTTAGGCATTCTTTGCTATATGTTTGCTGTGAAAAACACCTTTCTCTTCTTCCTGTCCCCATTAGAATCATTTAATGGGTTTATTTTCAACAGAGAAGGGAGGAAACCGTTTTATAAGGGTTTTTACACACAGTTGAAAGTTAATGGTCTTTTAAACAAAAATAAATTAACCATTTTGAGAAAAAAATGGAAGTGCCTATACCAGAAAGTTTTGGCAAGATAAAGAAATTAAAAAGCTAAAGGGGAAGAAAAAAACCCATTATTATTATACTTTTTTTCTTAATGGTCATCTTAGAAGTTGGGTGTAAGTGAAAAAGTAAAATGTTTAGAGAGAAAATGACACTTGGAGTTGGTTGTCCCATGAATACCTTTGTCCTGTATTTGAATTAAGAGTACCTTTTCTTCCATAATGGGGTAATGTTTTTTCAAACAGCTTAATGTTAGTACGCTAACAAACATAAACTTTACTAAAACATTTACTCTAGAGTTAAACACTACATTCGGTCATGTGTGGCAAGAAAAAATAAATCCATTTTTATGATCTAGCAAGTGCCCCAGCCTCACCCCGGGAAATGATCAGCCTAAAAGAGAGAAAAACAGACTATGAATCAACTGGAACAAACGCCACATACCATGGAAATAAAGGAGAACACACTTCTAGGAAAGACACCATGACAGGTGAGATTATGCTCGCGTAGCATATTTAAAATCAGCTGTGATAGACCGCTGATTTTGTAGGCTTGGCTGGGTTTACTGTACTAGAGAAAAGAGTCAGCCGCCTTTGGCTGATTCCAAAGTTGTAGCCACCTTGAGAAATACAACTGAAGAAATATTTGATCTTAATGAATACGATGCTGTGTAAAAATGATTTGTGAAGACCATGTTTGTTCATAGAGGAAAGCGCAGTTTTACATTTCTTTTCAATTTTGAGCTTGTTTTTGTTTCAGAAGGAAGTGAGTAAGTCCACCTTGTATTAACTAGTGTTGTTTCTGAAGCATGACAAAGGTTGAACATGTGCGGTGATCCCTAACATCTGTCTTTTGCAGGGAATGGCTTTCCGGAACCAGTTAGCTTATTTTGCACATCAGTCATTCCTAGGAAATTCTGTAGCAGTTTGTAAAGTCTATCCCTGTTACTTTCTCAGCTGGGCTGATGTAAATAGAACCATTTTCTCTGTGTATGCTATGGCGTCTATTGCAGGTTTCACTGAAGGCTTCTCTCCCTTAGTGAGCTCATTAACCTGTTAGCATTACAATCATATAACCTGTTAGCAGCAATTATAAAATGTTGAGTGCTTTTGCCTAGTAATTCACCTCTTTGTTAATTCTCCTCTAAAATACGTGTTGGTCTCCATCACCATTGCACAGGCTTATATAACCTCTGTTGAGCATTTTCGTACATTTTATACAGTGCTGAGCATCGTGGTGTCCTCTCCTCCAAATGCTCCCTCGGGGCAAGCAAAAAATCACAGCGAGGAGCCACTTCGCACTTTCGGAATGCCTGTTACCTTTTCCCATGCTCGCTGTAGAGGTCTTTCTCAGAGGATGCCAGGATGGGCTGTCTTGTGTTCCTCAGCCGACTGGGGACACTGGTGGCATGCTGACTCAGCATCCAGCCATTCGTACTAGCTTTCGAGACCGCATTTAGGATACGACAATACTCACACCACATCTACTGTGTTATGCGCTATTGTGCAATCAAAGCCTAAAGGCCAGCCTTCGAATTTGGGTGAAAATGCAATACGGAACATTAATTAGCATGAAAGTGAAAATCTGAAGAAGGGGAATGACAGTCGAGAGCATTTGGAAACGACAGAAATGAGGAATGTCCTGAACGGCATCTGCAGCGCACTACGTGAGGTTGCAGCATATTCAGTCAAGGTACTGCATTTTATGTGTCTGTAATATTTTGAGTGTTTCATAGTCATTGCACAAGGTGGTTCTCTGAAACACTTCAGTGGTCCTTACTTGTGTGACTGTGAAGGACAGGACTGCATTTTTTTCACCGCTTTGTCAAGGATCCATGAAAAGGGAATCTCAGGAGTAAGAGCAGCAGGCCGAAAAGGCAGAAACATTAGTGTTTTGTTCTAGCTGTATCTGCAAATTTAGGCTACCAAATTGTATCAGAAGGTTCACAAAAAAAAAAAGAAAAAAGAGTTTCTGTGTGGAAAATCTGTGTTTCCTTGCAGATAGTCTTCTCTCTCTCCACACTTTAAAAAAATTGGGGTTTTCTTTTTCCCCATCCCTTTTCATTTTATCTTTTTACTGTAGTGTTTTTCTTCTCCCGTTCCTGTTTCCCTTGTTTCTTTTCTCTTTCCGTATAATTTTCAGATAGTGAGGTTTGTACTTCCCCAGCAACCTTTGCTCCACTTTGATTTTTGCATCGTGTTTTCCTTTAATATCTGCTTGTATTTTGTCTGTTCGTATTGATCTTCTGGGTGGGCTTTTAGTTAGGAAACTCAAAACTCTCAGCATCACGCTCAGCTATCGACTATTTTTCCAGCTACTGAGCTCAGTGAGAAAAATCAAAACCAATAGAAAACTGAAAAGTTTAGTAATATTTCACAATTACATGGCCATTGTACAAATGAATACGAAATTAACAAGTCACTTTCTCTCTTTCAGGTCACCGAATCTCTGCTTGTTTGGCCTGAGCTTAAATTAAGCACCATTTTAAGAACAAAAGAAAATGTCAGTTAGGAGGAGTCTCGATCGTCAACATTCAACATCAAATTTGTGTAACATATTTGTAGCTCATAAAATAAATATTTCATTAAAGAACAATATAAAGTCAGTATTCGTTATTTTAATTGTAAGACATTTTGACTTTACTGGGATGGTCTAATATAAGTTCATGTAGCAAGTTCATTGCAATGCCTGCATTTAATTTTGTGCGTTGCAGCTATACATCCACAGAGCCTATGGGGCTTTGATAAATGTTTTTTCAGGTTCCACCTGGCGTATACATATTTTGAGCTGCTCTTGTATTTTGTGCCAAACTGATGTATTACACAAAGCTTTCTTTGACTTATGGATTTACACAGAATGTAGGGCCACAGCTGTAGTCCCAATTTATCCACAACTGTCTCCATGCTCTTCTCCAAAGCTCTTCTCAGTTTATAGTTTCAAAAATTTTATGACCTCTGGGCTGGGACTGAAATGAAGCTTTTTTGATGGATTTTCGAAGTAGAAATGTTGGCTTTTTGCCATTGTGGGGAGTTGTCAGGAAACCTCTGGGAAAAATGGAGAGTCTATGAAGTAAACAGTTTGGCTGAAGATGATAACTTATATTGATTTCACAAGGACAGCTAAAAAATAGAGGAACAATATCAAAGTTCTCATTGCCCTCTTCCCTTCACAGGTTTAGGATGCCTTGTATATTTACTGTCCATCTTCTCTTCTCTGTAGAAAATAATAACCAATAATAAAATTTTATCACCTAAAGTATATTTTTAAGACAAAAACTATTATATTCCTTTTAAAAAAAGCAGGACCTCTAAGTGCATGTGATAACGTTATTTATGCCATGGTGTTTTCCTTCAGAACGGGGAAGATAAGGTTACTGTATACTATCATGGGAATCCTACTTTAAAGTTTCTTTTAGTTTCTTAGTTCCCCTACTGAACGAATACGTGCATCAGAGTCTGCGCCCTGTATCCTCACTTCCACCAGCAGAAACACCTTCTGATTAATGTACTTTCTTTAGGTATCAAGAATCAATCATCTATACTTTTGTTATTTAGACTTAACTTGCAAGTCCCTGCACATTTAGAACACAAACAACCACCATCATCTCTTACAATAGCTACAGATGCTCAGGCTACTTGAACTTATTATTACTTTAAGAAACCGTAATGCACTGTAATCTTTTCTCATGCCCTTACCTCATCTTTCACCGTGCAGGAAGGCGACAGGTAATGATCTCTGTTAGCTGAGATTTGTGAGGCGCAGAAGCATTTTCCTTTAGTGGCTTGAACTAAATTTTAGAAAATGAAGTCGTGCTGCTTACAGCAGAAAAAGCAGGTTATGCAATACCAGATGAGGATGACTAGCTGTGCCGCTGAGCTTTCCTTTCTTACTATGGACCTGTGTTTGTGAGGGCAAAAGGCTAGCACCTTGTTATTTCAAAGTGTCTGTAAATGTGCTCAAAATGAGCGCTTATAAGAACTGAAAGCCGAATGTTAAACCATGAATCAAGTAACTGGGATGTACAGGGACGGCTTCGGCCTGTAATACCTTTGTCACATAAACCACTGAGTGACATAATTTTCAAAGCTATTGTCAGCTTTGCAGAAAACTGCTGTGGGGTACTATATGATTATTTTTTAACCAACATCACCTTGAAAACTGAACAGGGGGAAAAAAAGGAAGGTATATATGTTCTTTATGCAGTGCAACCACAAAGTACTGCAGGCTGATCATAGTACTCATTTTAGAACCTTCACAGTTTGGCTAGTTAGAAGTACCTCTTCAGTACTATCATGTACTAATGTTTAGATACTGCTTAAAACGCACACATAAAATACACACTCTCATCACTCCTTGAATCATTTAATTTGCAGCTACAATTCTCACATCCCTGTAAAGAAGTGTGGCTGCTGGAAAAACTCCATTTCTTACTCCTTGTACCCCTTTCCCTTCTCTTGCCATGTTTTAAAAAAGAAAATTATTTCATTAATCTCTCTTTCTCTCTAATAATTTTACTACGATGGTACGTATACAACATTAACAGCAAAAATCAGATACTAACCACACAGTACCTGTCCACTCATCTAGCTCATTCTCTCCCTTCTTTCTTTTATATTTGCCCTCTGCTTTTGGACAGCAAGAGTCAACTGCTCACTGAAGCATGGCAGAGCGGGAATGGAGTTCCCAGGGATGCCGCCTGCGTGTTCAGAAGCAGGTACTGGAGCGGGGCCGCATGCATTGCGAGCAGCTACATTGCTTGACTTACATTTCCTCCAGGGACAGAATTATCTCAGCCTCCCGGCTAGACTAAGCCAAGATTTCTTGTTCTTGAACTCTTTGGCATTCATTTCCAAGCATTGGATGTGTCATTGTTCTTATTACATTAAGAAAGGAATGCTACTTTTTTTTTTCTTTTTTTTTTTTTTGCATTTTTAACTTGTGAATTTGTATCCGCATCACTGCAGTGAAATCAGCAACACAGACCTTGCAGTTATTTTCATAAGCTGATATTATCCACTTTCCATTGCAGAGTATGTGATCTGGGAGACTGTACGTCTTCAATCTGGCATGTGACAATTCGGAGCACATCAGTGCAAATGTCACAGTAGTGCATTGGACAGCTGTGCACCAGCTCTGCAATATTTCTGTTTTTTTAATAGTCGTGGCTGTTAATGGCACGTGTACCATGTGCCTTTTTATATACCTGTAAAAAGATGAATAGGTCATGACCCTCATTAAAGTCTCTCTGATTGCCCGTAGAAACAACATACAAATTAGCATGTGTCCAGTTTGCTATTTTTCATCAGGTTCTTCATAAAACTCTCGTTCACTTTCATTTTTTTCAAGAAGTAGCACTTCACAAAATGAATAGCTGAAACACTAGCTCTTTAAGTCTTGAGAAGAGGAACGTGTATAACTCAACTTCTTCTAGCACTTCTTGGGGCGAGCAAGAAACTCAGAAAAACAGCATAAAAAAGATGGTATCAAGAAAAGATCTGGTAGTTGCACTAACGAGTGCCGTGCCATCATGAGATGCACCATAAATAGCAATGCTGATGCGGACTTCTCTGATACCAAAGACTGTCATCAGGAGGGAGAGTTTCAAACACCAAAGCAGGGGATGCAGCTGGAATATAAAAAACACTGAAACAACTGTCAAGTCTCACACGTCGCTCAACTTTGGCAACAAAATGCAGCCTGAGCATAGAGAACCTCTGCAGATCAACCTTTCACCACTAGCATCTATGGCCAAAGGCAAACTACTCAAGCAGTCATCATTTCCATCTGTTACCGCCTATTGGCACACTGGCAGAATTAAGAGTACCTACCACTGGAAAAGACCAACCATCAAGTTACTAGAGTTTGTGTTCTTCCCACCTTCAAAGAAAGGATCCTGCTGCACTCCTTGGAGACATCCAGAGCTCTTCACCATTTTCTACACTGGACTATGTGCTGTCTCAGTAACCACATCCAGCTCTTCAAGAAACAAGAGGTTTTTTCACCCCTATTAGTTAATGGTTGTCAAGAGAAAAAAAACTCTTTTTCTAGCTTTTAGGGCTCATCACCCCACCATATAAGCCCTGTCTTTATCCTGTTTCAGGAACATGCTGGAGATCTTTAAGAACACCATCTGAGATCTGTAAAGCAGCAATATGGAGCAGTACACCAAACTTGACAAAAATTCTACCCTCTGCATGGAACCCGTGGCAGCTTTGAAGATCAGAATTGGCGTATTACAATCAACTTTGGCTAAAGGCCGTCCCATTCCTTTCTCCATAGAGGGTGCAGTGGCTGGGGGAAAGATAGAGGCAGTTGCACATGCTGGGGTCCATGTTAGCAGGTTGCCAAAGGAAGAAAGAGTGGTTACTTCTTCAGTAGCTATGGTTCTTCTCGGTGATGTGGCTAGCATGGATCCCATACCCAGCTTTTAGCTCCGATGCTCAGTCCTCACCCTCAAGGGTTTTGAGTTGCGATGGTATTAAAAGCAACTCTTGGTGCCTCCAGGTTTTATACCGTTGGACAGAAACCTGAGAGAAGTTGCATGAGCAACATGTTTCAATTCCACTGACAACTCTGATTCACAGCTACTCGATTTTCACTTCAGGTGTGTGCTTTTATAACGAGAATCCTCATGACAGCATCAGACCTTTGGTTATAACGTCTGGAAAGTTAATAACGCATGCCCAGTAAGAAGCCGAGTACAGCAGCCACACAAAATACTACCCTCGTATTCTTTCAAATATGAGAAATAACTACAATCATGCTGGTTCTACCAGCAAACTGGATAGCCAAATTAAAGTGATCAGTGACATCAGCCTTGCAGGGAAAATCCTTAGCTTTCTATCTGTTTTTCTGGGGCAGGGTGGGAAATGAATGTTTGCAAACCTGTATGATGTTATCCTTGTCTTTAGAATTACTTCTGATTTCATACTCACCTCAGTTTTATCCATGCATTTTAGTAGTAGGACATCTGAGAAGAAAGCGTCAGCCATTTGTGGATTTCGGACTATCTTGGCAAGACTTCAGTGTAACTGCATATTACTTTTTTGCATAACTCATTTTTCAGTTGCATTTAATCACTTTTCCCATGAATAATTTCACAGTATAGCAAAAGCACTGTAGGATAAATAATCCAGGATTTGGTGTAACATCATCCAACGGAAGTGAAAGGAATGAAATGTTTGTTTATCGCAATATTTACAACTGTTACCTGCTTAGTGTATGTGTGATATGAAATCCCATATATAACCTGGAATATATTACTGAATGCTATAATTACAATTATGTAATGATTTTGTTGATATATTTGAAGTGCACAAGATTGGTATGAACGTGACATGGCCCCTGTTACCATTCGTAAGTGTATACCATGCACATGCATGTACAGCACAGCAAAGATTATGACTGTCTAGTGGCAGGAAGAGAAAAAGGAAGTCTGCAGATGCTTTTAAAGATATTTGTGTGTGGGAAACAGGCACCGTATTTAATGAAGCCTTCAGAATTCATTTTGAGGCCAAAGAGGTATGTTTGGTAAACCTGCTTTTCCCTTCCTTTTTTCTCTCTCCAGCTCAGAACACTGGAATCTCAACTTTGTACAGGAATTCGTATGGTGCACCTGCTGAAGATATCAAACACAATCAGGTAAGTACGGAGACTAAAATGTTACTGTTCCAGATGGCAAAAGACCAGTGTAAGATCTTCTATGGAAACTAAGAAAATCAGAGATTGATAAATCTAGATTACTGAGTCATCTGCTTGCACAAATGCTAGCAGTTCCACTGGCTTCAAACAAGCTACGTTCTTTATGCTAATGGATAATTTCAGCCCAAGTTTCAAAAATATCCAACAGGTTATGACAGCGTATGTACAAAAATTATCCAAGGTGTTTAAGCCTGTAACTCATCATGAAATCAAGAGGGGCTTGAGAGCTAAATGCTTTTAACGATTTGGAGATGTGTGACACAGACTACAAAAGCCAAGCTAATATTAATGGGCGTTTCTACTGTCTCTGGTATCTCACAATGTCTTGTGCCAATGAGTTTGGTTAAGTCCGGTCACATCTTACTACTTGAGTACAGCCATCGTAAATTTTAACACCACCGCTGATGCCACATGGGTCACGTGCTAAGGTATCCTAGCAGAAACTCAAGTATTGAACAGGCCTGAAGCCGGAACCCCCTGTACCAAAAGGTGCAAAAGCGGGGAAGCGTATAGTACACATAACGTGTAGTAACAGCCCTCCGTTTTGCCATTTAGTCACTCCAGAATCATGATTGTAACAAGGCTTTTTGCCTGGTTGTTTTTTTAATGTATGCATCGGGGCATGGGCAAGAGAAAATCTAGACTTCAGTGGCAAGGACGCTTTTTCATGCATATACATCCAAGCCATTCAGTCTAGAACTGTGGGACTCTCTTAAAATGTCCTGTCCCTGAAAACCAGAAAGCAATAAGTATGTCGGGATAAGGTGGGCATTACAGAAATGTAATGTGTAGCATGGGTCCTAAGCTAATGCACTCATAGAAACAGTTGCAATATCGACATGTGTGGCCTTCACACAGCCGGTATTTCCACTTTAGTATCTCCTCAGTCCCTGGGAAACAGACAATTTTCTGCACTCGTAGGCTTTTGTTTAATCATTATGTGTAATGCTACTTTTATACTCACTTACCACAACTCCTTAATATTTTCGCAACTTTGGTATGTAATATGCAAAAGCTACAGCATTTCTTCAACTAGAGAAATGAGACAAAAAAACATTTCAGGAAAGCACTTAAAAAATTATTAATGCTATCAGACAGGTAAACGAATATTTAGTAAAACGGATACAAAAGATTTTTCTCTGAAAATTTTACTAGATTACCTGCAATTTCAATTTAAGGGACTGATATTTCGGTTCTAATCCACAAACTTGAGGTGAAGAGAGTTTCTGATATTCTGTGCCCCCATTTCTGTTTTTGATTTTGCTTTTTAATTATCCAGTGTTTCCTGTGGTGCACCATATTCCTTCTTTGTGTGAGACAGTTCAGTGCATGAAGATGTTTATGCTTTTATTGCATTTAAAAAGATTAAGCTCTTCTAATTAACACAGTATTTAGGGAAAAGGGTATGAGGTATTGTAACAGCAGGTGCACTCTTAACTGCAGTCATGAATCAACTAATTTGATTTTTGGGGTGAGAGTTTGAGCAAAAACAAAGCAAATGAACAAACCAACCACATGAAAACAAAACCAATTTTCCACCTTTCCCACTTGCTTTCTCAATGAAATGTCAGGTTTACGATTGACATATCAGAAATAATGGTTTTAGTGTAGAAGAACACAGAAATACTACTTAAGTCCCCTATTTTCTATTCAAAAGTTGACCGTCTCTCACTTTTTGTCGTATAAATATGTTGCTTACTATAGGATTTTGCTCCTGTGACCAAAATTAAACACCTGTGTTTGAATATGTGAAATGAAGCGAAGGGCTCAAGGTCCCGTACACCTTGATAGCAGTACTAGAAATAGAAACTAGAGTATTTATGCTCCCTTGTGCTGTTCTAATATTGGGCCCGGTGTTTAAGATCACTTGTAGGATTGTCAAAGGACATAGACAGCCTTTTACTCTCTACTCATAGAGTCCGATACAGGCATGCTTTGAAAGAGTATCAGAGAGTTTGGGACATAGCAGTGCCAGTGTTCCTCTCTTCTTGAAGGAGCATTACTGACTCTCGCAGAGTCAGCAGGATCAGCAAAGTGTTCTGACACGACATCTGAGCGGCGATATTCCCAGTAACGACCATTTGAGGACTGAAAGGCTCCATCATTTTGTAGTCACGAAGTCTGCCCAGACTTACTAGAGGTGGCAGAGGGTGAAAGGTAGCGTTCCAACTATAAAGACAGAGACTCACTAGGGCTGTCTGAAAAAAACCTGATGGCAAACGTTGGTTAGGGGCCCACCTGAGATTTTTTTTCTGCATATCATAAATATTTCAGCTTTGAGGCAACTTGCTGGAATGTAACAACAACACAAGATTGCCAGCATGAAGTGTTGAGGAGGTGGTAAGATGATGGTTCGGCTTAATAGTAGCAGAAGAACACCTTTCAGAGCATTTAGCTTGAAACTTTCTCATGTCAGTGCCCTGAAGACTATAAATGGTTCTTAAGGATATGGTGTCACCCTAAATCTCACTTGTGGCAAAGGCAGCTGCAGAATGTTAATGTTTAGCATCTTTGGAGTGTCTACCAGTTCCATTAAAATTCTTCAAGCCTGAGTTTTGCCCACCGATGTTTGCATTATATAACTGCAAAATAGTCAGAAAGTAATGCACAGATCATAGGAATGAAAGTAACTGTAAGCTACGCCACCTGAACTACTTGTGAAGTAGACCAGCATCTATAGCAGCAATAATATTAAATAATACGTGTATTTAATGATAATATTAAATAAATAAATGTAAAGAAGTGTAATGACAAGACAAAGCTGTAGAATCAATTCACTACCATGCAATACCTTGAGCAGATGTTAAGATACTGTACTTGCAGCATGATAAACATAGCGTGAGATTTACTCCTCCTTCCATCCTGTTGCCCACCGTAAGTTGTATCTAACAAGCTGTGGGTATTACTACCTTTCAGGTTTCAACACAGCCAGTTCCACAGGAGCCCAGCAGAAAAGAGTATGAACCATATCAGCCGTTTCAGAATTCAACAAGAAACTATGACGAGTCCTTCTTTGAGGACCAAGTGCATCATCGTCCACCTGCAAGCGAATACAACATGCACCTGGGACTAAAGTCAACTGGCAACTACGTCGACTTCTATTCAGCTGCTCGTCCCTATAGTGAACTTAACTATGAAACAAGCCACTATCCAGCCTCTCCCGACTCCTGGGTTTGAGACTTGGGCAGATACAAAAGCTCCAGGAACTGTGCATGTGCATGCATACCACAAGACATTTTTTTTCCTGCAAATTTAGTTTGTTAAAGCCTGTTCCATAGGAAGGCGCAGATAACCAGTATGGAAAAAATTAAGAGATTTTTTTTTAGAGGGCTAAAAGGTGCGAAAGCTAAACCTGGGAGTAATTAGAAAGAAATATATGTATACATATATATATTTTACAGTGTGGGGCGACTTTACTGTTGGCCCGTAGAGTCTAAAGTTCAGTGCTGTATATTGAATGTGGCTGAAGGAAGGAGGGAGAACACGACAGTGGATGTGGGTCAAGAGTTAAGCACAAGTAACTGAGCAGCGTACATACTTATGGGGAACAGCTTCTCACACTTTGTTTAATATCCTCATTCATTGTGAATCTAGGCTTCAAGTTGCATTTGGGGTTTCCTCTGTACAGCAAGATGTTTCTTGCCTTTTGTTAATGCATTGTTGTAAAGTATTTGATGTACATTACAGATAAAAAAAAAAAGTGCATTGTGTATATTACACCAATGCCACAGTGTTTCTTCATCTATGGTTCTAAATATTGCTTCAATTTCAAATTTTGAAAGATGTATGAATTTCCAGTTTTTTGTTTTCTTTTCCCCGGTGCGTTTTAACAAAAAAAAAAGTCAAAAAAAATCAAAAAAACAAAACGGAATATTTAGCAGTATTGTTCGTTCTGATATGTGGATTTGTTTGTGGCAACTAAAAAAAAAAAGGCATTCAGCAGTTTCTGACAATTAACATTCATCATTCCACACTCCTTGTCAACGAAGTGCTTTTTCACTGCCTAAAATTTTAGATGTAGATATTTGAAATAGATTTTTTTCATTTATACCAGTTTTCTTTATGATGATACAGTGTTAAAAGAAAATAAATTACAATTGATCTGTCATCCATATTTGCTAAGAATGTCTATTTCCAAGAACCTACCATACAAATACACATTCTTACTTGTGTGTGTCCATGTATGCATAGTATTCTGTGTGCGTGTGTGTGTGTTTGAGTGTGTGTGTTTGTGTGGCGTAAGACTTCTTTTCATCCAATGTTTTCCTTGTTCAAGCTTCAATTTTTGTTTGATTTTCAGTTTTTTTAAACAGTGGAAACTCCAGTATGTGCTTTCTCTTACTCACTTTCTTAACCATTGATAGCAATTCAAAATTGTTAGGCCGCATACTCTCAAAGGAAGGGGTTATCAGATTTTTTTTTTCACTGACTCCTTCACCTTTAGGTGCCCTTTCCTTTAAAATAGCATCTCTCGATCTTTTCTTGAGGAAATGTCATTACCCTCCAGCCACCAACCATCAAGTGCTCAAGGAAGGCAGAGTTTGATCTTGCCATCTCCCTGAGGGAATGGAAAACAAAGACCCAACAGACTTAAGTCTGGAGTCTCCAACCTCTTTGGGCTATACAAGAGTCCAACTCGTGAATCATTAGGACAATCATTTATTTTAACCCATACCAAAAAGAAAACCCGATACCCGAAACACATTCCTCAAATATTAAATATACCGACCATTTCTGTGCATTTAAAGTGAAACCCTCAAAAGTAAAAAATGTAAGGGACAGAAATTTTTTTTTTTAAATTAAAAAATAGAAAAGGAAACTAAGCTAGGAGGCCAGAAGAGCTCGCATATTCATCTTAGCTCTTGGGATTCTGGAAGTAAAAAAAAAGAATCTAGCGTTTCTTCATTGCTTTGATTCAGGCAACAGTTCAGCATACAGTTTTCACGGCATAAAACCCACCACAAATGGCATAGTTGTAAATTGCTTGAATTACAGTTAAGGAATTTGTTTTAGGTTGCAAACATTTCTGTGATTAGTCATTGTAATAGTCTTAACATCACCTGGCACGCTTCTGGCTGTGCGCGGGGGGGGAAATCTCTCCCAAGTCATCGCCTGCTCTATAGGACACAGCCCGAGTAGTTCACGCAGGCGAGTATTGTAACGTAGAATTGGTTTCTCGGTAATCTAGGACTATAGTTGAATCTTTTTGGCAGCTTTTCCCAGTGTACGATATGTAACCTTATCTGCTCTTTGTAGTAAACAAGGGGAAAAAAATCGCATGCAAAAAAATTTTTTAAAAATTTAAGAAAGGGTGGGCGGGAGGGGCACAGCGGGCCAGATGTATAGTGAGGTAGATAAAAATATTATTCATAGTTTTGGACACAGGTTGTTTATATTTTATTTATTACATTGATTTTAATATGATAAGTGACATTTGCAGTGCTCTTTTGAACAAAGCACATTTTCAGTATAAAAACTTTTTTTTAATAAAGAATGTCACTCGCAACTTGAAGTTCTTCTTGATTGCCTGATAACCACCAGGCTGGTACGGTTCTCCAGGCGCAGGATTGCCAACAGGCTGAAGGGATCCATCATGCCGTTTGAAGGTCTTAGGACAGGAGGTTATTGTAAGTTGGATTTATTTCCATTCTTCAAACTACTGAAATGCCCACATTGCCCCCTTTCAGCTCCTCTTAGGAATTCCTTGGAGTCAAAAGTTGACCATTGCTCAAGTGGGAGATTCTGGATCAACGAAGTGGCATAAAATACCTTTTGTCTATAGTTTGTGTTGTTTTGTTTCCATTCCTCTGTAGTGGCAAGTGCTCCGACTGAAAAAGTTCATTCTTGCTGTACTGAGTTTTGAGAAGGTGTTGAATTACCCGCCACCTTTTCCAGGCTTGGAAATCCAACACTGCCGCCATACTGAGCAAGATATATATGATGCATTTTTTTCAATATTGAGGAAAGTATCATTACCTATTGCTGTTCCCTTCATTCTTGTACTAGATCACACACAGAAATAGAGAAGAAACAAAACTGTTCCAAAAAAATGTATAAAATGCAATTGATGTACTGTAAAATGTCGGATTTTTTTTTTTTTAACAAGCTTCATATTAGAATCTTGTTCAGCTGTGTAGAGCTATATAAATCTCACTGTTTTATTAAATGCTGTTTATGGTCTGGAAGGAATGGTTAACCTATCTCAAGATTAACAAATTTGCACTAACATGAGCAATATTGATTTGAAAAAAAAATAATATGAATTCAATATTTAAAAGATAAACTATGATTTTAAAGGTATATTAACACTGAAAGTACATTTTGACAAATAACATATTTAAGCCCAAATATAAATGGTTATGTCAGATAACACAAAAGAACTATAACAATATAGATTGAGAAAATAAAATGTGTTTCACTGTACATGTTGCTAACATGTACAAAGACAAACTCATATTGACATATTTTCTATTAATAAATCCTACTGTATTGTGGAGAATCGCTGGTCATAGTGCAATATGTTTAAACTCAGAAGTTGACTCCATAGAGTGATGCCTAGCTTCACACAGCCAACAAACCCCTTTATTTTAAATATTAATCAGATGATAACTAACTTTCAGCTCTCGAGTCATTCGCTGCCCCCTTCCTCTACGCCAGGTTTATGAGAACAACCTGCTCTACAACAGCAAGCGAAGGGGAAAGGTATTTTTGGGAAGAGTGTCAATGCCCAGTTCACCCCTAATTACGGCTGCAAGAGCTCAGCTGCCACCGTTTAGAGAGACAGAGTTTATCTACACCTGTAGAAAAAGCTAAAAAGCTCAAGGCTGATGCCGCTGGATAGGAACATGCTGTAAAAAATATGGTCTTGGCCCCAGTGTTACGTCGACTGTGGCCAAGAAATGGAGAGTGAGCCATTAATATTACTTGTGCGTTGCTGGGAGTCCCGGTGTACGGTGCATGTAAAGGCTGGGGAGTAACTGCTTCCTGGGGCTGGGTTGCATTAGCCTGCAGAAGCCTCTCACCAGGGAGGCTTGCCACTCAAATCTGAAATGCTGACTTTTATTTTTTTTTACACCTTGGCACAGCACAGACTGTGCGGGCCCGTGCGTTGCAAAGGAGGCTTCCTCACCTCCTCCGCCCGTCTTACTCATCCTCTCCTGATGACAGGCAGAAAGAGATCCAAATTTAGTGTTTTTGAGTGTTACTGCTGATATTAGGGGAGTGGTGAGAAGAGCGGGAGGGATGGAGGCAGCAATCCAAAGGGCGGCAGGGTGGGGCGGGCGTAGAACAAACAAGGGGCCTAAAAATACAGAAACTCAGAGCTTGTGCATGAAGACAGATACAGACCCGTAATTATAAGAGCGGAATGCACCCAACAAGAGATTTTATGCACTGAGATCATCAAATATTACTAACAAGCTAATGTACCGAGCATTTAATAGCAGCAACATGATGCACACGAAGCTTCATGCTAGAGAAGAGGGAGGGAGCAGCAGGGGGAAATCGCAGGTCACCGTTGGGCCCGTCCGGCTTCAGCCAGCCGAAGGTGTTGGGCATGAGGGCAGCTACTGCTGTGAAGGAGAGGAGACGGATGAGGCTCTCGAAAAAGACCTTAGACTAAGTCCAAGACTTTCAAGACTAGGCCAAAAAGACCTAAGAGGAAATGGCCTCAAGTTGCGCCAGGGGAAGTTTAGATTGGATATTGGGAAAAATTTCTTCTCTGAAGGGGTTATCAAGCATGGGAACAGGCTGCCCAGGGAACGTGGCTGAGTTGCCATCCCTCAGGTATTTAAAAGACGTGTAGACATGGCGCTTAGGGACACGGTTTAGTGGTAACTTGGCACTGCTAGGTTAATGGTTGGACCTGAAGATGTTAAAGGGCTTTTCCAACCAAAACGGTTCTTTGATTGTATGACATTAGGCACCTAAAACAGAGGCAACTTTTTGCAAACCTCCCCCCTTGCCCCACCACCCTCAATGGCAGGCTGTGGTCCCCCCAGCAGGTACATGGACTCAGTGCACCCAGAGGACAATCCCACCATGGACCCAGCCCACAAAGGCCCCTTCTATCAGCTGTGCAATGCCTGGTACAGGTGTGTGGCCAAGCAGCCCCCGCTCTGAACGCTGCCGGGGCTGGGGCTTGGCTTGCCGAGGAGGAGAGGCTCCAGCCACTTGCAATTCAAAGCCCAGCATTTTCCCTGGAGGTCAGGTGTGCACCAACATCTGCTGAAGAACTGTGCGGTGCTGGCCCTTTTCCAGGGAACAGGATTTTAAATACTGGCCTAAAGCCAGTTTCAGGCATTTAAACTGAAAGTGGGGGATTTGAGTTTCATCCCCAGGCAAGGGGACTGAAGCCTGCAGCTGATACCTATAGGGAAGAGTGAATCCTCACCTTCCAGGCTCTTCTGAAAAACAAATAGAACAGTGACTATCATGTTTTTTGATAGCCTGGGTTAGGAGACCTTGTTCCTAACTCTTCCTACGCTCTTCTGAGGACCAAGCCTAACAGCTCCGTCTAACACAAGCACTTCAAGTTCTTTCTCCCCCACCTTGTGTTTTGCACCATCTCGACTGGACCACATCGTTCAGAAGATCAGCACACCACACTCAGCAGCAAGTCCATCAAAGCACATGCTTTGAGTGCTGGTGCTAGCCAGGCACAGGACTCTAGCAAAACACCATGCCAATACATTAGTCTTAAGCTTAAATTCCCAGTCAAACTCACTTTAGTATTTTTAATACAGTTTTAAAAACAGTTTCCTTCCTCTGTGGGCATTGGTATTACTTTGCCAGAAGAAAGCACGTGCTAAACTCCTGCAAAGTGTAAACCTTTAGCTTACACCTAATTTTAAAGGCCACGGAAGTCCATGGAAAGACTTTCATCAGCTTCACCATGGATCAGGCTCAAAGTGAAAACAGGTGAAGAACTGATGAAACCTTCTTAAAAGACAAGCACATCCAGGCTGCTCCTGCCAGCATGCCAAAGGCTGTAACCTTCTAATAGATAAAAGGAGAAAAAAAGCAAGTTATTTGCTAGTACCTGTCTGTCAAAATTTACTATAGAGCCTTTGGTTCTCTGTAATTTTATTTTCACTGCTTTAAGAGAGTGACATAGATAAAAAGTACTATCAGTGACTGGTTGTTGCAGTTAATTTCCGCAGCCAGATGAGTAGTTTCAGACACTGAAATACCTTTCGTTTCCAGACAAGCAAAATGTGAAGCTTGCCACTAAATCTGGGAAAGCAGAAATCAGATCAGCAGTGTCTGCTGATTCATTATTTTTCACAGATTCAATTAAAACATTAATTCACATAAGCCTTTTCATTTATACATAGCCTAGTGGCTATGGGTGTTGCTTTTTACATAATTTACTTATTTTACGTGAATGTCATACAGACAGAAAATGTTGATAACTAAACACGTCAGGATAATAACTAGCACATCAAAGCTGAAGAGAAAATGTGTGGCAGAGAATTCAGACTCCTGTGTACAGACACATTCAATTATTGTTTCTGTTTGACATCAACTGATAGAGAGGGGGGAAAAAAAAGCATCTACTGTATGAAGAACAACATCTTCTATAGCAAATATAATTCCCTTTAAAAAAAAGACACCTTTTCCCTCAAAGAACCCCACCACAATCTTTTCCTTTAAGCTACCCTGGGTTGTCGTTTTATTGGGGTGGCAGGAGGAGAGGAGTATTTGCAAATTTCAAAGTTCAAATATATGCAATATTTGAACCATGTTTTGTGTTGCTTTTGTTGCTGCCTGAGGTCTGTGGATGTGAAGGCGGCGGCCGCTCGCTGCAGCGCTGAAGCAGCATTAAGCAAATCAAAACCTGCAAAATAACAGCTACAATTTGCAAAACGTGACAACCGTCACTTGTAATAATACCCTGGCTACTGCTGCAGGCTCGCCATCACGGGAAAGGCAAGAAAAAAAGAACAGTGGCTGGTTCTTTGGAAGTAACGGCTTCCTGTTACGCAGATGCACCAGCGCTTGGCCAAGACTTAAAAGGGTCACCAGTGCAAAAGCTGCTGAAAAGAGACCCGCTGACTTTGGGGTGCCCCCAGCCGTGGGGGCGAGCAGGCAAGCTGGGGCAACCCAGTGTGGGCTGGGGGCCCAGGGACGGCAACAGTGGGCAAAAGTGGTCAGAGCCATGGTAGTCCTTGGCAGGGCAGAAGTGCTGGAGCCGAGGCGCGAGATGGAGCAAGTGCTGAGGGTGCTGCATCTTCAGGAAGGTCCAGGCACCACGGCCTTAGCTTTCTGCTGCAGCTCAGCCAGGGACCTTCCAGTTCAGTTTTTTTGCATTACCTTCCATTAGAATAATTTAAGAGGTCACCTGTTTAGGTTTTTTTTTTTTTTCCCTCTGGTTCCTGTTTAATAATGCAACAGTTGTCACGATCCACTCCGACTACCAAAACGCAGGTGGCATAGCCAACGCTTGCCCATCAGCAACTCATTCTGCTCTTCCGGTCACAGCTTATCTGTGATGCAGAAAGAAGAAAAAAAAAAAGAAGTCTCAGTTAGTACACTGATAATTATGTGTCCCGAACAAAATTTGCATTTTCCTCAAATTCCGAAATAAAAAACCTGGTAACTTTAAACACGCCTGGTTTGTTGGCCCATTAAAGCCTGGGCTACTGACTGCCTGAGCGGGGAGGTCCTGCCCGCAGGCCACTGCACAGCATCCAGCAAGGAGGAGGGCTCCCTGCCAGCATACGGGCATCAGTAATGTCTTTTAACTTAGTCAGAAGGGAATGTTAAGTTGGAAGCCAGAGACCAGTAGAATTGAAGCCGTAGTTGTTAACATAGTGCGAGCTACCCCTTCCCACAGCTAAGGTCTGTGGTTTGGGCTTTTTCGGCTTGCTTTTCCTTTACTTTCAATAATTAGGGATTTGGCCGATAACATTTTTGGTGTAACTATGTGTGGAATGTGTTTTGACTAAGTAAAAAGGAAAGCAATGTTAATGTATATAATTACAAAATACTGTTGGAGACAAGTTGTTTTAACTTTCTAAAATTTGAGATATATTTGTAGGTCCAGATAGTGATTTGGTTTAACAACACTGTGACGTAAATGCAAATTATGTACTCCAATAGACCGTGAAATTCCAGATCTACCAGAGTAGCTGTGTATACCATACATAGTTCATTAATGACTGTGAAAATCAGCAAAATTAAGGTTAAACAGGTGTTAAAAGACAGGAGGATTTGGGAGCCGCTTCGTAAAGCGACAAATGATGGCTGTGAGTTGTCTTGTCTCTGCCATGCCCCCGTTTAAGTGTGATGTTTGCCTGCTGTATTAACTTTGATTTAAAAAATAAAAGCAGTTTTATAAACCAGAACAACTTCAGTCACAGCTAAGCCTGACCCGCTGAACTAAGGGATGTAAAAAGTGGGAAATTAAGTATATAATCTTTTATTGTGTTTCCAATACCATGTCCAGAAATCATGAATTACCCCAGAAAGACTTGGACTCTTCTACTTCCAGGGACTCTGTGCCTTGCCGATGGCACTCACTGCCTCTCACAAGGTCGTCTTTCAAGGCACCAATGGAGCTCCGCAGTATAGCTAGCAATATTTTCATAAAATCTCAGCAGGGAGGTATGTGCTTGGGAAGCAAAACAGCAGGTCTGTGTCTTGCCACGACTGAACTCCTGATCCTTCATCCACCCCATGTAGGGCTAGAAGGGCAGAAAGGGGATGTGACTGCCCCAACTGGCTATTTGAAATAGATCACTGCCTGGAACTAGGAGCATCTAAAACTGTTTAATGACATCTTAGCTCTAGGGTTTTTTTGGTGTGTGGGCTCCAATATAGTTTCCTTATGTGATTTTGGCTAAAAGGCAATAAAAGAGGAATTTTTTTTACAGCAGGAACAATTTGGGGCAATTTCAGTTTAGACAAACTCACTGGAAACGTGGGGTAAATCAGACACCCTTAACTACGATGTAGGTGCTCCTCGCTTCTCTGTGCCATCTGGATAGATCTAGTGGCTGATGGCTAAAAACAAGCAATCCTATCTGCAAAATTATTCCAGAGGGAAAAAGGAGCTAAAAAAGGGAGAAGTACTCTATGAAGATAAGTTGGAGGGAAGGAAAGACAAGTAGAGTGAGCAGTGGGCTGGCCTGTAACAGGCATAGCTGGCACGTGTCATTTCACTGCACTTGGGAGGCATTTCGGCTGAAAAAGACAGCGTGCTGTAAAGCAGAGAAGGGTTTGTAGCTGGAGGTGCTACAGGTACGCCCCAGTTAGGTGCCTGGGGTGAGTAATTGCTCTAAGATAAAGCAGTAACAGCCAGTCCTGGGATGTAGAAGTTACACTCTAAAAAAAAACCAAAAAAAATCAAGCACCTTTTTTTTCACTTATGACTTTTGGAGTCAACTGTAAAGTGAAGAAGCTGTTTCAGGAGTGTTCTCTATGGAAAAGGACTTTGTAGGTCCTACTTGATATATCAGTGTTGTGGCAAGGTGAAATAACAGAGACAGCTAGCAGCGCTGGCTGGAGTGGCTGGCTCAGCCATGCACAGTGTGGGGCACAATTGGTTGCTGTGTTCATCTCACAGAATCACAGAATGGTAGGGTTGGAAGGGACCTTCAGAGATGATCTAGTCCAACCCCCCTGCCAGAGCAGGGTCACCTAGAGCAGGTTGCACAGGAACGCGTCCAGGAGGGTTTTGAATGTCTCCAGAGTTGGAGACTCCACCACCTCTCTGGGCAGCCTGTGCCAGGGCTCTGCCACCCTCAAAGGAAAGAAGTTCCTCCTCATGTTTAGGTGGAACTTCCTATGTTCAAGTTTGTACCCATTACCTCTTGTCCTGTTGCCGGGCAGCACTTGTTACGTTCTCATTTTTCTCCCTTTCAGTAAAGTATTTTAAGGCAGTGGGTGCACCATGGCAAAGAGAGAAATTTAGCTTATGGAATGCAAATAAGTTTTCAGCTAATTATTTTTTTTCCCCATGCCTCTGAAGGGTGCTGAAGCCAGTGTTTTATTAGCAACCTCCTTAAATGTACCCGCCTCTCCTGTTACTGCCAGTCAAGTCCCTGCAGACTTGACTAGTTGCTGTACCTGCGTCAATAAGCAAGATAAGAAATCCTGCCACCGGGAACTGAAGTTAACCGAGGCTTAATGAAGGCAAACCACCTTGACATAACGGAAAAGACTTGCAAGGCAAAGGTTTGGAGAGTGTTCAAAGTGCCCTCCCGAAAGAGAGCTCCCCTAATCACAGAAAGGGATGAAAGGCAGCATGCCTGCAGGAGAGGCAGAGGTGCACCGAGTCTGTCAGGTCTTTGCACAACCCTGTACAGCTGCCTGCTAAGCTGGACGTGCAGTTGGCTGTGTGTTTTCAGTGCCTTTGCTCAGGACGGGAGGCACCAGCCACTCTCACTGCCCCGAAGGAGACGGGACTGACCAGGGCTTTGCACCAGTTTGTCCTGGGGCGCAGTCCCAGCCAGTGGCCACATCTGGCAGGACAGAAACATGGCTCATCCTGAGCATGGGTGGCACCAGCAGAGGCACAAGACCAAAGGAGAGCCGCTGGGGAACCAAGACTTCACTGAGCTCAGACACTGGGACAGAGATAGGCCAAGGTCAGCGAGGCTGTCAAGCAATAATAATAATATTAATGGAAACGATGCATTTGTATTAATAGTCAGTTTTAAGCTTTGTAACAATAACAGAATGTACTAAGCCTCAGGCCTTCTCTGGATTTGTCTGGTCTTGAACCCATTTTAGCAATATTTGCAAAAATCATCCCAGAAACTTTTGTAAGAGCAACTCTGTTATCCATCTTTCTTTGGCTGTCTTAGTATTTATACATCTTAGCCGAGGTTTTGCTTAGCCTTGCGCAATTGTGTGGTGTCAGCAGTCAGCACGAGCAAAAATACTCATCCAAGTACAGGAGGGATAAAGAATAACCAATTAAACAGTTGTAGATTAAGGCATGAACAGCATGTGACAAGTGAGGAAAAAAAGGACACGAGCTGCATCCAAGGCCAAGCTGATAGGCATTACAGAGCACAGATGTGCCCATGAGCTGATCAGCCTGAGGGGAAGTAACAGGGCCTGGATGTTAACCTGGATAACAGCAGACGCGTCAGGGAGACACTGCTTTTTCCCCAATGGAGGGATACCAGAGGAGGATGCTTTGTACAGAAGGAGCTCCTGTCCCACACTTCTCAGGCCTGGCAAGCTCAGGGGAGGAAAATTAGCTTAGCTCTGAACACGTGTCTGTTCTTCACATGCGTAAGACCTTGCTAAAATTACATCAAGAATAAGGAAGTTTTGTCAAGTGGTCATTGTGCAGCACAGACGGTACCCAAGGCCTGTAGAACAGTGTTAGCATCTGTCCCATCCCAAAATGAAATCTCACCAGAAGGGCAGTTGCTTCTCCCTAGCACACCTATGGCTGTGAGTTTATAGGTAAGGACCTCAAAGATTATTTTAATAAGATATTGCTTTAGTGAGTTCTCAGCTGTCAAAGTCACAGAGCTTCTTGGCTCTGTTTTTGGCTTACTTTGCTGGAAATGAAAAAATTCCCTGTTAATGCAGGGTCAAACTTCAATAAAATCAAAAGCTTTCAGGAGAGCAAAATTCTGCACGGCATTCCTTCATGCTGGAATACAATGGGAAAGGACTCAATAGCCTCTGAAGCAAAAGCCCTGTTGAAGGCTGGGTCCAGCTGAGGGGATCCCCACAAGACAATGGAAGTATCATACTTGATCAGGGGGAGATTTTGCTATATTCAGCCTTTCTTCTTGACCTCAGTTTTCTCACAGAAGAATAAGAGGTCCCTCTGCCAATGGCCTGCTAAAGCTGACTCTGATTAGGACAGATGCTTTGAAATATAGACAGAATTTAGTGTAGATATATGAGATCAAATACTGGGTTTTATTCTTTGTGCTCTTTATGTGTTGTTATTGTCCCCTGAAAGGATGATGAGTGTCATTTTTCGGTGTTTGATAACTGATTTACATTATTTACTTATTTAATTTCCTTAATGTTGATAGAGCTAAGTAGTACAATATGGATTATATTGATTTTTCTGGGAACAAAATGTTAGTCTGCAATTTCTGTTAATTCACTGAAGACATTTATGCTTTACAGTGACAATCAAATAACGCATAACTGGCTTTCTATTGCTTTCAGGAAGCATCAAGGATGAAGTGTGATCAATTCATAAAGTTCAATAGTGGAGCTCTGTTCTTTATAAAACTGTCTTAATTGTCTTCATAAAAGTAAAAATGAGATCCTAACACTGGATTTACAAGGGTTCCTAGAACTCTTCATCCTGGGTAAAGCTTGGTTCCAGAATTCACTTGCTCATCCAGTCGATGAGAGACAATAAACATTTTGTGTTGCAGGGAGCATCTCTCGTTTTGGACTCCCCAGGCGTGACGTAGGCTGGAGGAATAAGTTCTGAATTAGGACAAACATGCATTTTAATTGAGCTTTTTGGCTAGATATGTGTTTTTTGAAAAGCACATGCACAGGAACTTGTTAAAGGGAGTTTTTATAAGTTTCAGTAAGTCAATATTGCTTTTCAGTCCTGAAGGGAAACCACGCTCATTAGAAAAATCTTCCTTGCCTGGGTCTGTGTTGCAAACTATGTAGAATCTGTATGGCAGTATCTCATGTCAGGCTTCGAAGCTTACAGTCTACTGTCCTCTTAGAGCAATGTAACTGAAGTCAATTGTATTTGTCGATTCTGACACCTGTTAGCACAGAAAGATTTCCTTTGTCAAGACATTTGCCAGATGGGTTCCTCCAAGGTGTCTGCGAGGACAGGTTGTTTTATCATGTTGACTAGAGTTTGAATGTGCATTTTGTCCGACAAAATAAGAAAGACAAGGCTCTAGCATTTGTCGAAATAGCAGTTCAATTACTGCATATCACCTCTCCCACTAATTTAGCTCCCTTTTTTTGTTAATATCTTACACAAGAATAATTTCTTTTTCATGAGGAAACGATCTTCCCCCTTATCTGTTCTAAAGGGTTAAGTAGCTTTTTCATCACACTTAGGAAGACAACTCTAACTTTGAGTTTTTCATAAAAGCCTTGATTTCCTTCAAGGGCATGCTGACTAAATTCATCCAACTTTGCCGCTCTGATTTGCATATTAAAGAATTGTTTCTTCTTGCAGAAAAACAATGTGAGCGAAATCCATGGCTTTTGATGCCAACTGTAAGCTAGATTAATGTTAGAAAAAATAATTGCAAAGACCAAAATAATATATAACTTACTAGAGAACTAACAAGGCAGTAGCTAGTCTCAGGGTTAACTGCTTGAAGAGAGAGTTCTGTTTCAAAGGCTTTCATCTTCCCACAGAGGTCTGGGAAAAAAAGTTGTCACAAGAATACCTAATACTTTAATACCATGCTGCATCTGTAGAGCTGAGCTGGGAGGGCATGGATTACCCACGCACAAAACCACATCACAAAAAAACGAGCATCCCAAAGCCAATATTTGGTGGCCATATGCAGAACAAGTCAAGGATTCAGTAAATGCTGTCGACCCTTCATTTGAAAAGTCCAGCTTTTACACCCAGCTTTCAGCCCCTTCTGCCAAGGAGTTGAAGTGCTCAAGTGGATGATATGGCGTCTTTCTTATGAAAGATTTAATCAGATTGATGTGGTTGTAAACTTGAGCGTCAAAGATGTTGGAACAAAGCTTTTTGACGGCTTCAAAAGGTAGGTGGGAGAACAAAAGAGATACTCTACTGTCTATACATATACTTTGTATAAGTACAGGCTGTGGTTTTCCTATGAAAAGATGAGGACACCGAACATGTCTATAATGCAGGTTATTTGCCTGTGTTTGAGGAGCCGAGTGCATTTCCACCATGCTTTGTATTCCCGAAGGGTACAGTATTGTTTGATAATGACAGACATTTTAGGGCAGAGACAAAAATCACAAAAGTTCTTCTGTCATACAGTTTTCCTTGGTTGGAGTTAGCAACATTTGCAGGCTTCTTTACCATGTCTGTAGCCAACAAATTTACTTGCTGCTAAATCCTGCCTGAATGTGAGGACTATGGCGTCTCCTACAGTTGTCTCTTTTACCATCCATTTTAGGACTATGCTGCTAATACAGTCCCGAGGTGCATATATACCACCCAAACAAAGTTCAATTCAATCAATTTTTTTAATCTCCCCACTTGTCTTTGCCCGAAACAACCTGAACTGAAATCCCCTATTCCTTCCTTTTTTCCTTTCACAGAGCAGCCAACCATTTGATCGACTAAATAGCATCATTTCCAGAAATTGAAGCATACAGATTTCCCACGCTGAGACTACCTTTAAAGAATAGAGTCAATGTGAGCTACGCTTACACCACAGAGCTAAGCAATGAAAAAGCAATCAGAAAGAAGTATTTGAACTGCTTCCTCTAAGGTCTTGTCCTTTGCTCTCCAAAATACATACAGCAAGCTTTCCACTCTTTACTACCATGAAACTGTCTAACACATCTAAATTCCCATCTCTATACAGATGCTTCCAGCAATCCATGCCAGGGCTTCATATTCTGCAGCACCATTTCACTTGGATAATTTGTGCTGAGCTTAATATTTCTCCACATTTAAATATATGCTCTGCAAAACATTTAGAACATTGGTTTAGTACTTTCTCAGACTTAGGAAAGCAATCAAACATGCTTTCCATAACAAGTCACTTCAGCAAATGTATTGGCACTTCATCAAGAGACTTTCCTCACTTTCATATTCCTACCTGCTTTTATGACTTGCTCCTTCTAAATACAGCCGATCTCATCCCAGTTAGATTTACATGATTTAATTCCTCTCTTGCATTCTCTTCATGTGATACTCTCGCAAAATAATCACTCCAAGCATTGCTAATTAATTCTGCGTTCATTTCCAATATACCTTATTTACTTCTATCGTAAGCAACCCTTATCATTTGTTCTCCTGCCTGGATGAGCTTGCAAGTGATTTTTTTCTATATCTTGAGTCTTCCCCTCCCTTGGGAGCCGTAAAATTCACTGCTAACTCCACTTTTAGCTGACACTGCTTCTTTGGCTTCCTTTTTTGCTTGTCTTATTTTCGCTGTTCAAGTGATTGCCCCCCATCTTTTCGACTCAACAGACACTTTTACTTGAGTTTTTCATAAACAAGTCTACTTTATTATCCAATTCAGCTCCCATATTACTACTGGGGACTTTTTGCAGAAAAATTACCTATAGTTCCTAGCCTGTCCCATTTGCCTTAATTGTATTTAACAGATCACAAATCTCAGAGGTGGTGTTAATATTGCCTGGAAAATGGGGGTTACATGTACGCAATAGGAGACACACAGTGGGTTTGTCTCAGTGATTTTCCTGAGGTTCCGATGGTGTTCTAGACAGCAATGAATTCCTTTGCCCCAGATGTCTGTAAGGGACAAAACACTGTTACACGGAGGAGGAATCTAGGTAATGCAAAGCACACAGGTAAACCTAACAAGCATTTTATAAAATGCTCAGTGTTTGAAGCTTCAAATATAATTTTCATGGACAGATATTTTTTTTTTCAGATGATCTCACTAGCAAACATGTGTTCCTTTTGAAAAATTGGTCCCTGATCTTTTTTCATGAAATACGTCTTCTACCGAACAGACGATGGCTGCACAATATGTTTGTACGAAAGCCAGGGAAACTGGGCACCGTATCCTGACTCACTATGTTGTGGTTTTACTACCCAAAATCCTTCCACTGTGCAACCCTTGTGCTGTCTGGCTGCTGTGCATAAAATTCAACAAGAAAGCAGAGAGAAAAAAAATTGGCTTTCTGAAGAGGAGGAAAGATTAATCATCTTTGCAATGTCTCAGTGTTGTGATGGAAAATAATTTCAGTGGGGCAGCAGAAAGCATGTGTGCAACAGCCACTTGCAGCCAAGAAGAGGGAAATGGGATAACCTCTAACCAGAACATCTAAAGCTCTGTCATTTCACTGGAGTGTTAATTTAATTCTTTGACAAGGTTACCTTAATTAGTTGGCAGGTGATAGAAAGAAACCTGACAGGTAAGCATAACCTGACAGGTCTTGAATCACTGCTGTCCCCTTTGCCTTTTCATTTTGAGGTGAAATTCAGGCTAAAATATGCATTGCCATGAGGCTAAATGTTGGCATGGAAGTTCCTGCACCAGATGTTAGTTTCACTTTTAGGAGATTTTGGAGGCGTACTTTGAATATTTTAACAACCACAACAACAGAAATGCATAAGAGCGTAATTATTAAAGGACTGAAGTCAAGGCTGACCATTTCCAGTTTTAGTCAGCAAATAGGAGCTGTGCAGGCCTTCCCATATTCAGAACACTTCTTTCTCTCCAAAAGGGTGAGGGGGCCTAACAGAACATGACAATGAAACAGCGTTCAGGGTCAGTGAGGAAAAAATGAAATAAGATGCATTTTAGGGGGGAAAAAGAAAAGCTGTGTAAATCTGTTTTTATTTTTATTATGATTTAAATAATTTTACAGTGATTAAGAGCACAATTCACTGTATAATTAGGATAGCAGGCTTGCTCATTTTCAGCCTGCCTTCTGACGGTCTGATGGTCAGAACTAAGCCTGAGAAATGGGAATTACGGATACCACGTCTGGGACTGCCACTGATCATTTGGGCTTGATCCTGCATATATTTCTGCATGTGAGTACCCCTGTCTCTACACGAAGAGACCCACATCTCAGCGGGACCATTCATAGGTCTTAAGCTGCATAGGATCAGAGTCCTAACTTCTGGCTTGGTTTTTGAAGTGTGAAATGTGCCTCCGTACTCTGAAGATGAACACAGCCTGCAGTTTCCTTTCCTCCATCACTTCCAGGTAAATCGGTGGAATTTCTCCTTAAAACTATTTTTTATCCTTGAAGTTGATCTGATTGTGTTCACTCCCTGGAGCCCGAATGCCAGACATGGTATTCAAAACCTCAAAAACGTATATATGACATTCCTGTTTCATAATGTTGTTCTGACTGATAGAGAGTGTGAGCGAGAGATGAGACAATGAAGAAAATCTGGGTGCATATTGATGCGGTGGGGTTTTCCTGTGTTGCTTTTATGTTACCTCAGCTGTAGTATTAGACGCTGCTCAGTAAAGCCACTTGTAATTTCTCCGTTGAGACTTTTATAGCTTTCAGGCTATTTCACCAAGCAATGCTGTCTCTAACATCAGATATATATTATACTGGCAACAGATAACGTCCTCTTGGTGCACGTAGTTCTTGTCTGAAATTTTGAACTTCTCACATATTTGACCACAGGATGGGAATTTTGCATATTGAGCTTGAGAAAATATCTCGCTTCAAATTATTCGCTATTTATGAGTCTCATCCAGTTTGGGCCAAGGGACGTTCCTGTTTTCTGCATATTATAGAAATGACCTTGCTCAGCTCTAGGTAAGGGTCTGCTGACTTTTCCAACAGAACCCTCAATTAGAGGTTAGCACCTTGGTCATAAAACATCTGATACGGGAAGCAATGTCTCTTCTTATGGAGGATACTATTTCCATATGGAAACACTGTCCCTGCTCACTGCAGGGGGGTTGGACTAGGTGGCCTTTAAAGATCTCTTCCACATTCTAACACATTCTATGGTTCTATGATTGTAGACTGGTCTCCATTTCCAGCTTTTCTTTCTCTCCTTTTGATAATCAAATGGGATTTTTCTTTGAGAGAAGCGTGCAGCGCGTGCTGCTAAGACCCCCATTTCCAGGGAATGGCCCTTCCTGCGTCTAGTGGCTGTCACTGTTTTCAGGCTGCCAGGAAAGGTCCATCTGACTGAGCCTTCACTTCTTGTTCCATCACCGACGAGAGGTGTTGTACCTGCACGCTGTCAGCCCATGTCTCCTACAGGTGATGTGCTTTGCATAGGTCTGACTGTCCTGGTTTGAGGTAAAACAGAAACAATTTTCTGATTTGTAATTTTACTTTTTAGCTGGGCCTCTTGTAACTGACTAAAGTCTGAAATTAACAGCATATTGTTCGGAAACTGTTCACTCTCAGAGTGATGAGACCTGATTATACCAAGGAACGGTGTGCACAGAGGCTCTTGCTTATACTTATTGCTATAACACCCAAGGTCAGCTCACTTCACTGTTTGCCCCGTTAGAGGGTCGGAAGCGGAGAAGCGTAGAGGGGTCTCACCTGCAGGGAGGAGGGGACAGGACAGGTGACCCAAAACTGACCAACAGGGTATTCCATCCCATCTGCATCACGCTCAGTATAAAAGCTGAGGGATCAAAGGGGCAAGCCTGCTCTGGCTCGCTCTTTTTCTTCAATGGCCGACATCTGAGGAGGACCCTGTCTGTTCGTCTGCCTTTGATCCTGATCCGAGCATTCCTGACTCTAGTTCCGGAATTCAGCTCCTGTCCATCGCTGACTCCAGTCTGGGACTTTCCCTGTGTCTGCTGGTGACGCGGTTGTCATCCTGGGAGCTGGATATGGTTTTGTATAATTGTATACCTTTTTTAAAAATTTTTTATTATTCTATTATTATTTACTATTTTCTTATTTATTATTATTTTCATTAGTTTAGTTCTTTTTCTAAACTTGTAAATCTCCTTATCTCTTCCTCTCCTGTCTGAGGAGAGAGTGGGGGGAGGGCCATCTTTCGTTCTGATTGGCCAATCTGGCCAAAACCGTGACACTGGCCCTCGGTCCAACTGTTATGAGTGACAGCCCAAGTCGGAAGTACCTTCAGTGGAAACACTTGCAGAGAAGTTGCAGATACGCAAATCAGGGACACGGCTTGGTGGGTAGGAGGGGAGGGGAAACAATTTCTTTCCCAACTGAAAACCCGAAAACCCTGGCAACCACCTGAATCAAAGCCACAAGGAACTTGCGGGAAAGGAAACTCGTTCTCCTCAGCCACCCAAAGATGGTTGTTTCCCGGTAAGATTTGGGTAAATGTTGTAAAATTAGCATTGCTCAACATGTTCCGTTAAAGGAACCTCTGCCTCAGCTGAGAGGTTGTGGTCTGGTCTCTCACTCAGCTGGAGGGTTCATTGCACCTTGACTCCTCGCTGGGTGACACTTAATAATTTCAGAGTTTCATGAGGGACAAATGATGACTTAAATCTAATGCTTTTGGTTATAATATGAACACGAACATCAGAAATTCTGTCTTTTAATTATTAGGCTTTTACATTTCAAACCAATAGGCAGGTTCCTCATGAAGTCAGTCCTAAACTTGGCTATATGACCAACATTCAGGTGTATAACTTTGCTTTTACCTACAAAAAAATGAACTTCGAAATATTTAAAAGATTTAGTTTCTAGTTCTCTGAGAACAGTTCTTGGTCTCTCAAATTTTATTTCCATTTTATCATTTCCATCATCTTGATGTCTATTTACAGCACCTGGCTTGGAATGTATAAATAATAACCTCACGTTCAAAGCAAAATTTCCTTTCTAATAAAAAACCCCCCAAACCTCAATTCTGTTAATATTACAGCAAAGTTTTAGGTTTTTGGAAATAAAAAAAAGCCAAAACATTGAAAGCCAAGGTTAAAGCTGATGTTTGGAGTTAAAGTGAAAATAAAATTAAGTGCAGAACTTTTAAAGAGATCTATCAAAGAATTGTGCTTTGTCATTCATATATATTTTATATGTATTCATAATTCATGTGCGTGTGTTTGTGTGTGTGTATGCATATTTGGTACATAAGCATTTATTTCAGTAGCTGGTTTAGCACAATTCTGACGTTGTTAATGAACCAATCCAATTAGATCTTAATGCATGTTATCTACAGTTTCATAATAACACCACAGACAGAAATCTGGGCCATCAAGATTGCAAAGATCAATAATGGAACGTGAAAATGATGGTCACAGCACTCAGTCTAACCTGCCAACCCTGCGGAATGCCCCAGTCCTGCTCCCTGGGGTCGCATCCCTGTTTCATAGCGGGAAGATGCTTCAAGAACCTGGTGCCCTTCCAAAACAAGAACCATGCACAAAGGCAGGGGAAATCCACAATGAGTTTCTGAACAACCCCTGTTGAGAGCAATAAGAAGAGTTGGGAAGCAGGGCACGCCGGGAAATACCTTTGCTTGACAAGGTAAACAGCCTCAGTTTCTCTAGCTCACTTACACTGCATCGTTTAAAAATCCTGATTACGGCGAGGTATCACACTCAAACCAGAGCAATTATCATCTGTAGTTTTTCAACCCTACACTCAAAACTGTTCAAACAGTTCTTGGCAGTAATTAAGTGAATGAAGTTGTGGAGACTCTGGTATAATTGTGAGAAGACAGAGTCCCCAGCCTTCTTTTCTAGTTAAATATCTTTTCAGCGCTTTGCGAAAGCCTCACATCATTTGCACAGAAATAGATTTTACTAACATCTCTGAACGCATGCTTTGAAGAATTAGCTACTGTGTAAAAGGGAACAATTTCTATTTCCAGAAAAAAACCCATGGTTTTTAATTGAAAGGTCCATCTAAGCTGGCTGTCAGCTTGCTGCCTTTTTTTGCTACAGTCACGTGGGGGAACTGGGAGAAGTCCCTCACTGCCCACCCTTAGTGAATTGCCTCAGACCCCTTCAAACAGATGGGGTTTTCCCTTTTCTCTTTGGAGAGGGGAAGAGTTTGGGCGTTGCTGTTGCTCTGTGTACAAGCCCAAACATTGTTGTCTAAGTTGAATTCAGGAGTGCAGTCGTTGCTTATTGAGCTTGTACCTGTCAGTAAAGAAGTGAGAGGCCACAGGTTCGTGCGGGTTTTACTCAGATTTTACAATCAATTTCTCCAAGACACGTTTCTTTCACGTACAACAATACATAAAATATTACCCAAATGTTCACTAATTCTGTTGGAAAGCAGATGAAAGCCTTCCCTCCGAGGCATTTTTCTTTATTGGAAGGAGGAGCATTGATGGGATTTCCAGCAAAGCTAATTAATGAGAAGATTATATTGCAAACACCATGCTAATTGCGCAGGTCAATATAATGCTTTTCAGATGCTGTCTTAAGGCCAGTTGCCTCATTGCAAAATATTAAATACGTATTGCTTCACAGGTGACTTTATAGTAGAGCCATACAAATATGACAGTGAATACTGATAGTAGAAGAACTGTGAGAACTCTTACAAGCTATTTTTCAAATCCACTACTGAGCTGCATGGGAACTGGAGAGTCTACGTCTAAGGAGGGCATGATTTGAAGTCTGCGTACACATTGCTAGAAGGCAGGCACAATTGCACCTCTCCATCATCGCTCTTAATAAATACCTAACGTAGTTTTATGAATTGGCTCTGTGAGTACATCATTAACCAGCACAGGGTAAATTCATCATGGTGCCTAAGATAAACTTAAAGAGATCCACCACAGGGAAGAGAATGTGACTAATGGATGTGGAGGGTGGAGAAGAATTTAAAACTACAAAACAGCCGCAGTACAGGGTGTTGGGCTGTCAGGAATGCTGTATTTCCAGAAGGAAAACAAAAAAACAGTTCAGAGTAGACAGCTGTCAGAGCCCTATGGTTTTGGAGAGGGAGACGGTGGTGCTTCTTTGAGAAAGAATGTGAAATGGAAAATAAATAAAAGAAATTGTGGCTTGTCTGGCAAGATAATGTGTTTGGGGGAGGTTCAGATGGGAAATTACTTGCTTATTTTCAAAACAAAAAAAACCCCACATGGAAATATTAGCAGTGAGATGAGAGAAGCCTCTTAAGCAGAATGTATTAGCTGGTTAATTTGTGGTTTTATTTAGAAGATCTAGAATATGCATGCGTGCATATTTGCTTCTACATGCATGTGCACACAGATAAATGCATATATGCATACGTATTTTTACGTATACATGAGTATATTTATGTATATGTATATGTATTTACAGACATACCCATACACACGTTCATTTCGACACATAGCAGATGTCTGACTGTCATTTCCAGACCCACTGCATACTTTGAGTACCAGTTGTACGTGCTTAAAGTGGGATATTGCGCAGGAGATTAAGCAATATGCTCCATTAATCCAAGTAAAAGGTAAATCATGTTAAACAGTTCAGTCAGGCCATGCTTATCTGCAGAGTATAGCAATGAACATGGCCATAAGGCTTAATGATTTTTCCTCTTACCAAACAGCCAGGTAAGTGAACCAAAAACATATCAAACAGTAATTGTAATGCATTTGTTTTGCATCCAAAATGTTCTATTTTAGAAATACCTTATCACACACAGAACAATTATGAAAATAGAAACTCGTCATTCCAGTTGCATGATGAATTTCTCGGTCTGCCAAGAGCTAAATATAATCCAAGGTGAAGTTTTACTGTTCCTGTATTTGTATTCTGTTCCCAGGTTTTATTCTACTCAAACAATAGTGAAAACTGTAAACTGGAAAATAGCTCCAGAATGAATCACTGAGAGACGTTCACAATCTACTGCCTGAAAATTTTATCAAAGAAATTCTTGAACCTCACTAGCCCTTTACAGTATCTGTGGATCACTTTTACTATCTTTTTATCAACACTTTTCTCAGATGTAAAATGTTCTTGAAAGGTTACTATGAGACTGAGTGTCGGTGTGTCATTACCAATTCAAAGTCAGAAAAGCCTCACAATTACCTTATGATTTCTTTGTGGGCTTGGGAGACATAAAAAAAATTGTGTAGGCAGCAGAAAAAGTATTACACACAAATGTACTTCTAGTTAGTTTTTCCCTTGTTTTAAAATATAAAATGAAATATGTAAGTATAGTAAGAAGATAGGA
Source organism: Larus michahellis (assembly GCF_964199755.1). Lineage (NCBI taxonomy): Eukaryota > Metazoa > Chordata > Aves > Charadriiformes > Laridae > Larus > Larus michahellis. The sequence goes on from NC_133897.1 coordinate 91,126,985, forward strand.
GGCAATGGAAAACTGAAAAGCTTTTGTTTCTGAAATCCATTTCCATTTGAAAATCCATTTTCATTATTATTTTTTTTAGCAGGAAATTGGATAATTAAATGAAAATCATCATCATTAAACATAAGAAACACATAATCCTCATTATGCTATATTATCTTGAAATCCCCTTGCTAACCTTGCCTTTAAGAGCTTTAGTCGAAAACTTGCATCTTGCATAAGCGTGTAACACTTAACACAGCCATGCCTATAGGCAATACAAGATGGTTTACCAAATCTTAAATTATGTATATTATAGGTTATTCAGTCTGTGAATAAACTATTAAATCAGTAGTTCAAACTTCAGCAGCTCTGCAAATCTGTGACTGGAGTCTGTGTGCTGAGGTGGCAAGTTAAGGATAACACTTTCATGAAGTTTAATCAAAAGCCAAACATCAAATGCACTAACACATCTACTTTTGAGAGTGTCTGGATGAAAAACTTTCTTGGTGCTGCAACGCTCTTGGTAGACTTCAGACCAAAGATGTATTTAAAAATGACACGTATTCAATGAATTATTTGCTTATATGATTGTTGCCAAATCAGTAGAGAGAAACATCATTGCAAATTTGAATGAATATTCATATGGCACAAATAAACAATGAATACTCATCATGGCAAGCGGACAAAAATTATGCTAAAATTATGCTGAGATTGGATTTGGAACAAATTCAAAATTCATAGCCTGTTCGCAAATAATTCCCTGAAAGAAAAAGAGCTACAATTGTCATAAAATCATTTGCATACTTCACTTGTTGCACTCAGTTATTTTATTTCGCCATAAGGACTCTAAGACTTTCAAATCTGAAATCAATTCCTATGTGAAATAAACAGGTTTTAGAAGATATGCTGATAAATTGTCTTTGGCTCCCACCATTACCCCTCTCATCAAGACAGATGTACAAGCCTGGTCTACAGACTTTCATATTTAAACGCCATTACATATCCTTGGATATCATTACTGGAAATTAAAACATATTAATTTTGAATTCCTGTTCCAATACCAAACTTGAGCTGATCTTTTGTTGTCTTTCTTTCCACATCAGTTGATATTTGAGGTGGAAATTAAGCAGGCAGCCATCCCTATCCTGGCCTGACTTTTTCATACCTTTGCATTCAAAACTCACTTCAGTCACTGGAGCCCATTAACACCTGGTATACCTCTCAGCCAGACTCTAACTCAACACTTGTTTGGCTTCCCCATCAGCTGGCTTTTATTGCAAACACACCCACTTTTTCTTTTGTTCTTATTGTGCTCCTTCCTGCACCAGTATATTACTCTACCAAAGCATTTTACTTTAAACGGTCCATGCAGACAGCTGCATTGGCAGATGCCAAACTTGCCTGGGAGGGATTTGTCTTTCTGGGATTGCACTTTTCATAGGAGGAAGCTGAAGGTATTGTTTCTAAAGATCTTTAAGGTTGTGCTTTTGTTAATAACTTGGAATATCTTTAGTTTTCAAATTCACAACTAACTTTACCGTGTCTGAATCACTACTGAATGGAATAGAGAAGGCAGATCCATTTTTAAAAAAAACCCCAAAACCTAAAGGCAAATTTGAACCCACAAAAAGTGGTAGCAAGATGCAAATATATGAGTTTAGCCACAGATGGGCCCTGATAATTAAATTGATGGCAGCATGTACTTTGTCATGTCAGCTGAATGGTACCTGCTTGTCAACACATCCCTGGACTTCCTACCCACAATGTCACTGTGCTCCTTAAATAAGGGACCGTATGACACACCTAACTAAGAAAACAACTTGGAGACAATTTTTCAAGTATCTACAGCCATCACATTGTCAAAATCTGTTTCTTTTATCAAGCCAATAATCTTGCAAATAAAAGCAAGAGGCTGAAACGCTAAACTCTATTATAATGACTTCACTCACAAGATTTCCACAAACTCAGCAAAGCTACGACTAATTACCACAGTCTTACAATGTGGAGATGAAGGCTGCTTAGAGGAAGATCTCTTTAGAAAGGCAGTATTGAAGGAAGGCAGGAGTTGAAATCCAGCCATGAAGCCAACATTTTGAGCTTAATTAAAACAAGAAACTTTTCTCCAAAAAAAACCCTACTGTTGAGATGTGGAGAAGTAGTTGGGGGAATATTTCCAACTCCATCTCAATTTAATGACAGTTGAAATCTTAAAGGTACTTGCAAAAACAACACAACTTTGATTGAATACTCACCATTCCTGCCAAATCCTTACCCTTCTCTATATCTCCTTGGTGTCGCCCTTTCTGGTGTTGCAACCCCATCAGTACCTTTGTGCTGTCTCCATTCACAAATGTAAGCAGTGGAGTTTTGTATTGTAATGAACCTGGGCTTTTCTGAGTTTAAAAGCTGCTTGGGGAATTCGTTGCAGGAAAAGGTCCAGGCAAATCCTCTTCACATTTGTACACCATCTGGAGTCCTGTCACATGCGGTTTTGAGCATAAGGTGGTAAATGCTGAAGGGCCTTTGTCTGATTAGACTTCAATTTACGTGTCCTTGCTCTGTTAGTGTCTCTGGGCAGCACTGCTTCCAAGATACCTATCTGGAGGTCTGAGCCTTTCTTTCGGGCACATTCAGCACATCTTCTGTCCCCGACCTTGTGCTCTTGTTGAAGGGTAACTAAGGAGTGCGCTAACTCTCTTTCGCAGCATTGCACCCAGATCATGAGCATCCCCAAAACTCATTGACCTATTCCAACTCGCTCATAACAAACCGTTCTCCTTTTCTCTCAGAAACAACTCCAACAGCAGCAGTTCAGGATAAAAAATTGTCACACTGTAAAACTGAAGTCCTTAAATAGTGTGCATTACCTGATCTGTGCAGTAGCCTCTTGAGAACTCCACAGTCTCTGCTCTGACATCAGTGGGTCCTGGACTTCTAGTTTCAAAACTACAGCTGTTGCTAAGATCTTGTCAGGCAAAACCAGCCTCCTGTGCTCCCCTTTTTCTGGAATTTGGAGGTGACATTTCTTTTGACTTTGCAGAGTGGATTTTTGTCTGATGTGACTCTTTCACCTGCATGTGGGCTAAACCCCTACAACGCCTGTGCTACCTGTATGCTCTCTTGCTTTTCTTGGGTGACAACAGTAACCAGGATGCCAAGATAAACTTTTTTTTGCTGTTTGGTTTTATCGCCAGCATTGCAGAATATGTTCCTTAGCCTTAAGTCAGTCACAAATTACTTCATTTTCACCTTCTTTGGTACTCCCTGTAAATGCAGCCAATACCATTCACATGTCTGTAAAACAGATCTGCAGTTAACAGAAAAATAGTAAAACCATCAGAATTAAAAACTGAAGGCACTCTCTGTGTCATAAGTGTTCATAGAATCATAGAACCATAGAACGGTTCGGGTTAGAAGGGACCTTAAAGATCATCTAGTTCCAACCCCCCTGCCATGGGCAGGGGCACCTCCCACTAGACCAGGCTGCTCAAAGCCCCATCCAACCAACCAAGCTGCCAGTGTTGGCAGCTGCTGTTTGCAGACCCAGAGCAAGGGGCTGCTTTCAGTCTCTCCAGACTTCTGGAGAGATTCAGCTTTCCTGGAGATTTTAAGTGCTTCTTCATGCTTTCCAGGCGGTTTCTCTAGGTGGGTTTTTTGTTGGTGCATTGGTTTTGGGTTTTTTTTCCCCCCCTAATTGCACAGCAGCTTCAGCGATGACTGGAGAGATTTGACAGAGATGAGCTGCCTGAAGCGTTTCAGTTGTGCCCGAGCATTATACAGAGGAGTGACCCACCACTACTAGGGCCCGGCGTGTTTAGCACTTGCTCCCCTGCTGCCGGGTCCACTGCTATCACTGATACATTTTTTTTTTTGCTACTGCAAAAATACAGAAGGACTCGCAGGGAAGTTTCCTGTCTCTCTACTTTAAAAACACGTTTGGTTCTTTTTTAGTTTTTGTCTCTTTTTTTACAGCAGGACAAACTTTTGCAGTATTTCACAGAGAAAAATGCTGCACCCTTCCAGAGAACCCCCATTTATTTCCATTTAAAGAAGGTGCTACTGCTCCTTTTCTTTACATTTGCAGCTACAGCCCCCTTTTTTGTCAAAGCAGACAGATTCTGTGGTAGCACAGGCGCCTGAAGTGGCTGAAGCCTAAAAAAGTCGAACAGCCTCTCTTCTTGACATCTGATGGAGAGAAGAGATTAATAAAACAGATCCATGGAGCATGTCTTATTTTAATGTATCCGTGGGGATATTTTTCTGGTTCTTCCTTTATGCTATGCTCTTTTTTAAAGCCAGTTAATTCATTGTTCACAAGTGAGAAAGATTAGGCCATTGAGGAACTGCCGGTTTAATTTAGCTTCCCCCAGTTTCTGGATAAGAATGCAAGTCAATGTTTCATTCGTGACTTCTGAAATTTGAACCTGGCCCTTACTGCTGTCAGTCAGGTCCTGGCACAAGGGCTGTGCATAGATACCACACAACAAGAATGTTGCAGATGCGGTATATCCTGTAATCCAAGGCACCTGCATTTACAGAGAGCCACGAGGACGTGTGGGCTGTCTCATTGCATTATCTAGGTATGAACGGACACAAAAGCGTGTCAGATTGCCCAGGAATTTTGGATGCCGATTTGGGTCGGAGAGTAGGTTTATAACATAAAGTATTTAAAATTTAGCAGGTTTTGTAATGCATTTTCCCCTAGCAGAATAGAAGACAGTTTCTGAAATTGCTTAGTTTTGCTCCAACTGCTCAGATTTTGCAGAAACGGTACAAGTTTGTTGAGGCTACAGGGGAAACAATTACATGTCTTCCAGAAACGTCAGTAGCAATTAAAGTCTCTCTAAATCAAAGTTCCGGCAAAACATTCTTATAGTTGTAACTTCACATGGAAGTAATATAGTAGGTGAGTTTTCAGTCATTCCCTTTTAATTTAGAGATACAGCACAAGGAATAGCTCTTGGCAACATTACTGTGCAGTAATTTCTAAAGCCCCATATCAAGAGTATCTCATACTACAATATCCATATTTAATAAGAGGGTCATAGAGAGGAGGAAAACCAGAACAGCAAAACGTGTCTAAATCTTCAAGGCTTTATTAAACTAGAAACTCAAAGTTTAAAAAAAAGTGTCTTTCACGCAATGCCTGGACATGCCATCTTGGAACTTAAGTTATCTTGTTCAATATGAGAGTAGATGCGATTTAGAATCAGAGAGAAAATAGCAATAACCCCCTATAACTTATATTAATGTGGCTGTCAAAGGCCTGGACTTTCTATCAGGGTAAAAAGTTGTAAGAATTAGTGTATTCATACAAAGCCATGCACGTTGTCACAACCTGGGGTTTCATTCCTGTTCTGCAGTTATAAAATGTTTTCCAACCGCTAGATTGAGAGCTTCACTTGTGCTACTGGAGATTTTACTAGCCATGGTTTACTGTCCCTCAGTAGCGTGGAGCTCAGCTCTGGCAGTACGGGTCCCTGAGCTGCTCTAATATAAAAGCAAAAGAAAAACGACTTTATACAGTGGCAGACAATGATAAGAAAGAGCAAAAGTTGGCAGACGTGACCATTGGAGAGGCACAGACGCAAGAAAATGTTTACATGAAGGAAGCTTACAAATATACCCTCTTGATGAAGTCCGTCAGCTTTCTTTTGTGAGTCAAAACCAGTGCATAGAAGGAACTGCACACAGCAACCTTTCCTGAATTCATAATTGCCACAGTTAAGGAGGGAGAATTAAATGCATTTGCATTTATGGAAGTTACCTTCCACTGCCTGCCCTTTAAAGTCTTTGCCCTTGTAGGAAGCGACAGCAATACACTGTGAATTAATTCCCTTCTTCCACATGGGCAAGAGAATAACTGTGCCAGAAAACAACCCAACCAACCCAAGTCATACTGTCATTAACAAATTACACGCAGAAAGAATCTCTTCCTGTCTTCAGGGATTAGGTGACAAATATTCCTCTTGATGTTACCCTAATTGGTGGATAGGCTCCCGTCTGGGCTGGATGACCTACTTAACTCCTTGTCATTCACAATGATTTCCATGAATTTGGAATATGCAAAACCATTTCTGGTTTTTGTTTACATTTTGCTGATCATGGAATAAATAAAGCGTCCCCTTGCCTACATTTTATCGGCTGGTGGTAACGAGATCTCCCAATTACCCTTTAGTATATTATGTATTAAGAATGTATGAAATGCCCGATGGGTTCAGAATAATAACAGTCTACTTCTTAGAGGAGGCACATGACTGCCACTATCTGCAGCCCACCCTCCTCGTCCCCTGCCAGCAATTTGGGACTGTGCGTAAGAGATGTTAGAGGGTACAAAGCCTTGCTTGGTCCCTTTAACAAGTGTGCGTGGACCTGCAGACCCTGAATTAGAGTGCTCCCCTCTCCCCTTTGGATCTGCTGACAGTGTCTGCCTCCACAATGTCCCGCAGCAACAAACCCCAGCTGTTTACCACCCACAGCCCAGAGCGGTGCTTTCATGTCTCTGTTTTAAACCAGTCTCCTACTAGTTTCCTTGAACATCCCCAGTACCAGTGCTTCATGGGATCTGGTTCACAGCCCAGTTCTGCATTTGCTTCATCTGCTGCCTTTGTGACTTTGTAAGCCTCAAACATATCCCTCATTCATCTCCTCCTCTACTCACTGAAGAGCTGCAGGCTCTTTAGTTGCTCCTTATGAAGCACACCCTGCATCCCTTTGATTGCTGCAGCTTCTCTGCTCTGTACCTTCTCTAAAACAACCACATCCTTCTTGAAGTGTGACATTCCCAATGCTTTTGCTGATGATGCCTAGAGCCTTGTTGGCTTTTCTGGATGCTGTTACACAGCAGGTCACTGATTTTAGAAAACAGTCAGCAATGATTCCAAGATCTCTTTCCTGACTTGTATCTGTCGGTGCTAAGTTACAACAGTATTTTATGTTCCCCTATTCTATCTTCTCCTAATAGTCTTTCCAGTAATAACCATGGTCGTTTGCAACTCCCTTCACATAAGCAGCAGCTCCAGATATCCAATCTCCTGTTGCTCTTCTCAAACCAACTGCTTCTATTTCACTTACATTCCTTTTGAACCACAGTAATAAAGTCTGATGGGGCTACCCAAGGCAATGTAGAGCAAGACATGGCATGTCTGAAATATTTTTTATATTGCACTCCTGAGTTTTACTTGTATATTCTAACTTCCCAATGAGAAATTTTATTTGGTATAGAAACTATGTGGTTTTTGACATACAAAGTATCCCTTAATTAGCTTCTTCATTTTATATTTCAAAATGTTTCCCAGGTTTTGAAGAAATTTCAGCATATCCAGAAACAATGGAGTATTGCATTCCCTGTGTGTTACCAAATTATAATTTTTTGTCGAGTTTGGAGTTCTTCATGGGCATTTCTAAAATATGGAACAACATATTGCGCTCTCTTACTCATTTCCATTCTTCTTCCAAAACAATCAAGTCCTCAACCAAGTCTATCGGGACCAGCTGCATACATATCCATGTATTCCTACCTTGTTCTTTATCTGTAGAATTGTTTTTGTTCATGCTAGGGTTTCTTGCAAGCACTGTACCACTTACCACAGCACTTACCCTTTCAAACACTCAGGTGCTGAACAGGTGCCTGAAGGCTATGAGTAGGTTTCAATAAATATTGCCCCGAAGAAGCTCCTGCCTGGCCCAGCTACACTATGTATATCAAGAGAGAGCAGGAATATGCAAAAGTAATAAAAAAAAAAAAAAAAGAATGTAAAGTGTGCTTAGCAACCATTTTTTATCTAAACAAGTAAGAAAGGTTTTTAAGGGCTAGGGAGCCAAAGCCTAATTTTTGTAAGATGGGAGTAAAAAGGGGTTACAAAAGCACACAGAATATTGCCAGGAGAAAGAGAGAGAATTAATTTGAGTCTTAGATAGCGTGGTCTGCAGTGGACTTTAATTATTGTTTTCCAAGGAAGGTTGAAAGCAATAAAAGCACTGATAAAAGATAACCTGAAAAGCAAATCAAAGGTGTCTGGGTTTTCACCAGAGTTTTTTGGTCTTACATAAAGCTTTTCAATTTCTTATTGTATATATTGTATATCACATATTTGTGTACTATATATTACATATTACATATTTACAAAAATATAACTCAGCATATATATTTTCTAATTTGTATATGTATATTTTGTGCAATGTATATTCATAATATACATTTTATAAAATAATAAAATGTATGTAAAGTTTTCCTTTAGATCATAGTCTTGCAAGAGGTGCTAAGCAAGAGAGATTTTCTATTGACTTCGGGAGAAAAAGTTATGAGAAGGGCAGTTCAACCAAGTTCACGGATGAGGAAACCAACGGTGATTTTAGTCAAGAGGATTGCGTTCATGTCCCACACATCACATTTAGACAAATACAGTCCTGAAGATATCTGGGACTATGGTCAAACTTCATACTCTTGCAGGCTCCCTGACACCCATTTCTTGCTGATACTGAAACAGCATCCAAAATATCAGCATAACTTTCTACTTTGAATTGTCTTACAAACCCTAGCGAGGAAAATCCCTTCTCTGCTAGTGTTATCCACATCACAAGATTTTTCCCCAAACTTGACTTCCGCTCATCAGCTGCCCTTTTGCATGAAGAAGGTAGAGGTGATACTGAAAGACCTGCATTCCCTAAACAGCAACTGCCAATCCCCCTCTCCTCCCCACAAATGAGTTGCCAGCTGGACTTTTCTTTTGATCTGGGCTGCTCTTTGACTAGCAGTTGGCCTGCCTTCCCCAGCTTGCCTGGGGCACCTTTAAACATCTGTTGCATTGAAGGGGTCACGTCATGGACCATGCTGGGGATTGGCCTTAAGCCCCACTATCTGTTGAAGAAGGAAGATTGCCTGCCCTATTACAGGAACAAAAGGTGGTTTCATTGATATTTCAGGTGATTTCAGGAAGCATTCTTTTTTTAATCAGTTTTTTGGGGAAGAAGCAAAGCATGATCTGTATTTGAGAAAAGTATAGGTCTAGCCATGGACCAAACAGATGCATAAATCAAGGCTTTTGGCAGCTACGTGCATGCTGTGAATGCATGTAACTACACCTCCTATTCACTTCCAAGGAAGTTGTTTCTCTAGACTTTCATTCAGTGCTGTGAAAAAGCAAGGCAAATGGCACTGCTGCGTCTCAGTGCTCTTCTACACATTTATCAAGTCTTTGTTCTTAGTGAATAAACCAAGGCATTGCATATGATGGTTGTTGACAGTACAACAGCCCCTGTACCATTAGATGCTTTCTAATAGTTTGTGTAGGCTAGTCCTGGGCTGCGTGCCTTCCATCAGCTGTCTGGCAACTGACGGGCTTCAAGGGAAGGCTTGCAATTTGTAAGACCTTGGACTCCCACTCCACGTTTTCCTGTCAGCCTGAGTGGCTGGATAACTCTGGTAGGCAGGCTCATTTGGGAGCCACCTACACCTAAGGGGAACGCAGTTGCAGGCACTGGTTGCAAGCGTTTCGAGAGGCAGAGCCCAGCCCCAGCTGTGACGGATGCCTCAGAGCACAAAATGTGTTGCTGTCTCTTGAGACGTTTCCCTGCAGTAGATTTGGACATATGGAGCAACAGATTGGTGGACAGGGAAACTGGTTAAGTTAGCCTGTAAATTTACTGACATTAGGTCTCATCAATCTTCCTGAATGATGATTAACATATTTGCAGTTGAAAGGGTACAGTTTCAGGTCTACTTTCAAGTGAAGTGTCATTGTTTTGCGATCTCCGGACAGATTGTTATATAGGAATGTTTTTGCAGGCTGCTAGTAAGCTAATGTCATTACTGCTAAGCATTCTGTCTGGGTGATATGTTTAGCATATTTTCTCTTTAAAGCACTCTGTGGTTGTAGACCTACTCGTTAGAAACATGTCATCTTTCTGTGCTCCTGAGAAAAACAAATGAGTGAAAAATAAAAAATGGCTTTCAGCCGTGCAAATAATATTTAGTCCCGTAATGCTATGAAGGAGACCAAAGCCAAGAATAAGATTTGGCAATGTAGATTCCAGGGCACTGAGATGTGATTAATATGTGTCCCCTCTTGCTTGTTGATGCTTGAGTTAGGCCTACACTATTCTTCATAGTAAATTTTAGGATCATGTATCAAGCAGTAAGCATCCAGCTGTTCACAGAATCACAGAATCACATAATCACAGAACGGTAGGGGTTGGAAGGGACCTCTGGAGACCATCTAGTGAAACCCCCCTGCCAGAGCGTGGTCACCTAGAGCAGGTTGCACAGGAACGAGTCCAGGCGGGTTTTGAATGTCTTCAGAGACGGAGACTCCACCACCACTCTGGGCAGCCTGTTCTAGTGCTCTGTTAATAGTGTCAAACGTACAGTTAAACCACATAAGTAACATCAAACTCTTTCTAAATAACCACGGTTTTGCAAGAAAATACCTATCTTTTACGACTAATGCGAAGTAGAAATGAACAGAGTAGAAGCACTCAAAGAAGAACTAGACCCATCTCTCAGGATTCCTTTTATATACTTTTTTTTTTTTTTCATCTGGGATGTTGCCTTCCATATCTGCTTGTAGGATGAGCACCTTGTTTGGAAACTTAAATTCAAAACTATAAACATATACTGTTCTATAGCTACAGTGACCAAGCGAATAACCTGGTTAGTGAGAAAGGGAAATGAGACACGATCTAAAAAGTGCTGTAACGTACTGTCTCATGTGCGTATGCATCTGTGCTATGGAGCCACAATAAGATATGGACTGCTGTAAATCTAAAGGTTATTCCCCTTACGTCCAGATGGCAGAGTCCTGTGCAGTTGCAAAAGAGGACCTGTCTCTGTTTCCCACTGCTACTGTGAAGTGGCTCCTACATGCAGCAGCAGCAGGCATGAACCTGCGTGGGCTTATACCTTTACAACTCTAATATCATGCTGGTCTGCTGAACGCCAAATGATGCATGGACCTTTTCTGATTAGAGTGATTTACTGGGAGCTGTATACAAATAGAACATGCAAAGTGTAGATTGAAAGGAGTGAGGGAAAAAGTGGTGGAGTGTTTTTATGTATTTATGTATTTACATATTTATGTGTTTAGGTAATTTGTGCGTGTGTGCTGTCATGCAAGAGGGACAAGGATACACCGTGCACATGTACTGTAGCAGATAGATAGAATACAAACGGCCTAGTATGTTTATAAAGCCAACCTATAATACTGTTTTTCTTTCATCTCAAATCATGAGTCCTGACTCGTTAAAGATCAAGGACCTGGGCTCTCACTGAAAAATTAAAAGCTGCCATTCAATACAGTACATTGGAAAACAAAGAGCAGTGTAGGGTCACAGTTTTTTTCCCAACATGACTGAGTGTTTGAAGTTGTTGTGAAACATAATTGCAGATGCAGAAGAGCATAACTGCAGGGTGTTTGGAAACTGTCTAAGTCTTCAAAATAATGATCAAAGGAATGAAATAAAAAAATACTTGAAGAGCATCCAGAGATATGGAAATCTTTGTTATCTGGCTGAATCTGTTCATACATATGAAGTAACCTGCCCAGGTCCTGGATGGGTCTCCTGAGAGGTGGTAAGCAGGAGGACTTCCCTCTGAACACACAGCTACTTGAACATCTGAAGATTAGATTCGCTGAATGCAGCCTATAAGCAGCTGACAGAGACCTGCTTAAACTGTACAGGACAGGAAAGAAGTGCCTGGAGTCAGGAATTCTCCACTGGTTCACAAAGCAGAGAGAATGTGGATGGCATAACATCCAGACAGCAACTGGAATATCTATTTCCTTAATGATGAGCAATTACCCTTATAAGCTGCTGTTGGAATAATGTGTTTCAAATTTGAAACTGCCTGACTAGATTACGAATAGGCCCCATGTGGCATACCATTTGGTTATCTTTATATGTGCTTTTTAAAAATGAAGGAGTCCGGCTTGGAAAGATTATGCTGCACTTCCAGTAGTTTACCTTTTGGTAGACATTACAGAAGATAATTTGCAGAGTCCACAGAGACTGCATATTACACAGTGCATAAGACAAAGAAATGGATACCATTTAAAACAATGAAGGAAAGTGTAGAGAGCTGATCTGAAAATAAGAGGAACTTATTTTTGCTTTTACACTACCTATTCCAAATGGCAGAAGAGGGAAGAAGCAAAGTGAAAATTTTGAGGAATTAAATGACAGTGGTGTGTGAGATGAGAAAGAGTAAATGCCTTTATAAAATAAAAATCTCAGTATTACTTGTAAGTCTCCGAGGTGCTAACCCGTATATTTGTGTGAAGAGTCGAGAAGAGAGCAGGTTTACATATTCAAACCACTTCCCAGGAAAACTAGTGGTGTGGAAGGAAAATATATTTTGGTGGTATTGACAGGGCTTACTTTAGAGACAGGAGGCGCTAGATGATGGACAGATTCCTCTCCTCTCAGGGGGGAACGTGCTGTGTATGCTCTGGCTGGAAGGAGCCTGTGCAGGGTTGTCTTTTCATATGCCCTGACACCAGAGCTGTAGGACAGAACAGTAAGACCACGGTGGCCTTTCACAGCAAGCATGGCTTTCAGATAACCTCTCTGGAGTATCTGAGAGGATTCAGGTTCACGTGCCCAAGAGCCAGGTGGGAAGCGTATTGAGAGTTTCTTCCCTTTTTGTTAACATTAGGGTCTTCTGCTGAGGGTCCTGGAGAGAGCTTTGTGAAAAACAAATAGCTAAATACAGCCTCTTAGGTTGTCCTTTGATCCCAGAAGTGACTGCTCTCCTCAGCAGTGTATAAGCCAGCTACATTTAAAACAGGCAGTTGGACTCAGGGAACGAACTATGCTGTTTTGTGTTCTGCTATTTTAGTGCTTCCTCGAGGAAGCTTCACGTGTCTCTGAGGAGAGCAGTCACTTCTGGGAACCGAGGCTTCTTCTTTGTATGTAAAGCCTGGCTTTCAGACTGTGGTTTTAATCACAAGCACTAAAACCTTTCTTGGTGTCAGTTGCAATCAAATCCTTCTACAACTCCTTTCTCAGTGCCATTGCAAGCTGTGGCAACTGAATAAACTGGACTTTTCTGGGATAACCTTCAAGTATGTTTAACTGGGTTTCATGACTACCTAGGAGCATTTAAAGAAAACTTTCCCTCTTAGATATTTTTCTTTCTCCAGTAAAAGGCATCAATGGTTGCAGACAACCAGCAGGTAGAGTCAGTTTGCAGAAAACGGAAAGTCAGTTTGGGCTGGACTGGAGGATTTACCATGTGTAAGTGTGGGGTAGTTTTGTGATTGCTGTCCTGATAGCTTTGCCTAAATTCCAACGGGAATTCTGGCATGGATAATCGGTTACTGCTTGAATGGGCTTGAATGTCTACATGAAGTTGGTGTCAACATGTACTTCTATCCAAGGCTATGGATGAAAGAGTTAAGCTGGAATATCGAGTGGGCCCCTGCAATGAAGTGATTGCAGCCTGAAAAGAACAAATGGGTCATTTTGCAGTTGCATGCTGCAGTTCTGGAGAAAAGCCATATGACCATTTGGAGATCAGATATAAATATGAAATTAGCTTGAAGAACTTTTTCCTGTGCACTGAGGTGTTGAGAATATAGCCATTTATGACTAAAGAATGCTCAAAAATGCCTTCAATTAAAAAATTGCCTCAAAATAGTGAAACTTGAGGATAAAAAAGTTCTAACCCCCTGATAACAACTGCTGGTTCACTGTCAGGACTACTCACGTTGGTTTTCTTATGGTTATGTTTGCATTTAAAAAACTACAGGTAGTTGTGCCCAAAATGCATCCACAGGAAGGGTGTTAATACAGCTGCAAGGTCATGCCAGCCTAAGTCAGCAAGAGCCAGGATGCCCTGTCACCTTCGCTTGTACCACTGTGTCGATGCATTTATCTACATGTGCAACCGCCTGGGATTTTCCACTTTGTGGGAAATAGCATCATTTCATAAAAAAATAGTCTTCTGCACTGGATAGAAAACAACAACAAAAGTTGGTCTGCCTGGAATACAGGGGGGAGGTTACGCTTATTTCCTCAGAATGAAGGGAGTTCTCTGCACTGTGCACAGTTTTATATTTTCTACATCTGTATCTTTATAACTATGCTCTGGGTTGTGACACCCTGCCTTGAAAGGTTTGTTCATGATGCCTGTGATGGAAAGAGACAAGAAGGATTAAAAAGAGGGGGGAAAGGGACAGAAGAAACTGTAGACAGCATCAGCTGCGTTAGGTTGAAGCTCAGTAGCTCCTCCATTCTTTAGAAAGTGGGACTGTCAGTAGCACCTTGCTGTCGATATTAGGTGACAGTAAAAAGCCCAGATGAAGAGCTAGAGCGCTGTGGAGAATAGTGCTTCTACTGCTCACATTAACAATCAGAGCATGTAGCTGGACTCCTTCCCTTGCCAGAGACTAGGCAATAAATGAAATTTCAAGGGTCTGATGAGCAAAAATTCCAAGGTCACTCAACCTGAGTAGGACAAATGATAATAAGCTTCGCTATAAATAGCAATTCTGTGACCTGTTGTTGCAATTCTGGGTGAGTTATCAGTGATGAATTTTCAAGTATTCCCCATTAAGAATATTATGCACCATGTTGAATTTCAGTCTGTAGAGGTTACAGCTCTTTTTCTTCCTCAGATGCAGGGGTGAGACACATCCCATCAAGCTGCAGCCATTTCTGAGGCATCTAGTTTAAGTGAGTTATTTAGGCTTCCTTTGTAATAAAGAGGGATTCATCTTGGTATTGACTTCTGGAGGTGCCTATTTTCTTCTCTGTTAACTATGAAGGGAGCTTACATGACCATCCTTAAATGAAAGGTCTGTCTTTTAGGACAATAAAGCATACATTTCATGATTATGTTTCGTGACATCCAGTGTCAGTATAGTCACTAGTCATGGTCTTCCATCTCACCCTACAGGGCTAATAAAATAAAGGACAATACTTACGCTAGATATAAATATTTAAAACACAAATGTTGCTAAGTTCACATGGGAAGAAAAGGATGAGATGATGGCAAACACCTGGCAAGCAAGAAGGCATTCAAGTGAGCTTGGAAAGCATCACTGAGTGGAGTGGAGGCAGCCATGTGAGCTGGTTCTCCTTTCCTCCATCAGGAAGGATCAAGAGGTGATGTTTGTGTGGGTTGTCCTTTCTAGTGTTAACTGCAAACACAAGTGACACAACAGGCAACCCTTGATGTCCGGCAGTCTCCAAGACTTTAAAAATTGTCTTAAAAAGAAACGTAAAACCCTAGTATAGTCTCATGATTACAGGAACTGAGGCTTTAAAAATAAGAGTTCTGAGGGGTAAAAAAAAGCAAGAAAAAACCCACAACATCAGCTTTAACTGCTGCCTCTTGTTCATCTCAGGAATGTCAATGCCTGACCTGTCTCTCTTGATAATATACATCAATGTAATTCCACTGTAGTCATCTTCGTCTTTCTTCAAGAAAAATCAGGGTACAGTTCCCATTATCAGGAGTATGGGTCACCTTCGTCTATTGATTACAAGTTTTGCATCTCAGCAACCACAATGAATTCACTGTAAATATTCCTAACTTTTTTTACAGTGCAGGCAAGAAGAAATTGATAAACATGATGATTTATTCTTTGCCAGTCAGAAACTATTTAAATAAGGCACATTCTCTATTGGGTTCTAAGTGATACTGCATGAACATGAACTTGCATTGTTTAATATCAATTTGCTGCTAAACAAAGCCTCTTCTGACTTCAGTGTGACTCATGAATAGCAAATTAATCGAATTTGGAGCTGTTTGTTTGGTCTTTAAAATGATTTAATCAGACATATCTCATTTAGAAAGTAATTTAATAACAGAGGTAAAGTAACAGTTAACACAGAAAGAGTCATGCTTCGGCGTGAGGCAGATTGTTTAGATCAATTGGCTTATGAAGCCAACATGCAGTATATAAAAACGCAGACCTATCACCTTAGTCTTTCTGGATCAATAGCTTCAAGAAGTTCCTAATAACAGGTTCCAAAAAGGCATGTCCCAAAAAAAGCATTCAGACAGAAATTTCTTATAATTTTGATTTGTGAAAATCAATGTTTGAGTTCAACACACAATTTTAATACGCAGTATGTCAAAAGGTCAGTATAGGCCAGATTAATACTAATTTACAAAATCTGAATCACTGATGTCATTGGAGCCACTCTGGTTCATTTCCGTGATGGATGTATTCCTAGCCATGTGAATGCATTGTAAAATAGGAAAAGCGCAACATGAAAATCATTCTCTGTGGAGAAAAGACTTGAAAAGTCAGGAGTAATAACTTGTCAGTGCCCTAACTCCATAAGGAAAGGATTGCGCTTGTTTAGGGAGCAGGACAAAGACGTCCTGCCACTACTGTGATGTTGTCACAGGAGGAGAAAGGAAACAGATTCTGAGAAGATTTGGGTTTCCAAAACCCAAAAGTGCTGTCATCACCTTCTAACACGTATGCTTTAAAAGTGCACTACAATTAGTAGAGGAAAGGTGAAAATAATGAAGAAAAGACACCACTCGTATGTCCACATTGAAATGAATCATGCTGCTATATAAAAACCTTCATGTTTCAGCAAGCACAGGAAAAGGACTCAGCTGGGGTACAATGTAACCTTTTTTTTCAGGTTATAATTTTTATTATACAAATTAGGGTTTGCATTTATCACTCTTCAGCTGAGAGATGTAAACTCTCAGGTACCCAAACAGGAATTCTAACATGAGTCAATCAGGCGTGCATAAAATCTGTAGTGTACCTCCTCTTGATATAAGGTGATGTTTTACCTGAGGATTCATCACCACCTTGGCATTCCCATATTCCCTACCCACTGCTCCTCTGCTAACCTCACTCTCCCTGGCCTCCCACCACATGCTCAGCATCATATCATGCTCCTCACCCTGCCACAAAATGCCCTCAGCTCTGCAAACTCTGTCACACATCTCACTAATATCGTCCTTCTTCCTTCAGATCCACTACTAGCCTTTGTTTCGCCAGATCCACAGACAAAAGGAAGCACAAACCAGGACGCTTCCCTGCTAAAGATGTGCTTTTTAGGTGATTGCTGTATAAATGCAGAAGGTCAAAACGCACTAGCATCATGTATAGCTGACAGGATACTGTCTCTTGACTCCATTTGTATTTACAGAGAGGACTGCAGTGGATCAAACCAAGTGTCTGTCTAGTCCAGGATCTTCAGTTCAGCAGCAGCCAACAGCAAATGTACATGGAAGAGTCTAGAAAGTAAGGTAACGTAGAACAAGGGCAATATTTTCTTAAAGTTTTCTCCTAGCTGTAGCCCTGTAAATATGATCTTTGACAATAAAAAGTAAAAGGCTTTACATGTGGCAGCAATTGCATGGTGGCCACGTGCCTGTGCTGGCTTCGCTCTGGGAGCGCGCGGGGCAGGGGGCTGGCACCCCTACGTAGTCACTGCCGGACAAACAGCCCCTGCGGGGTCACGGGGCTGGGGGAGGGCAGCCTGCGGCTCCCAGACTTTGCCTGGGAAGCAGGGAGGAGGAGGAGGCAGGCTGTGGTAAGACATTACATAAAAATATCCCCAAAGAGACCCAAGGCCGAGGAGAGAGGGACCCCCACCATGAACCTCCCCCAGCAAAGACCTCAGGGCGTTGGTGACTTGCTGCAACCCCACTTCATTTTTCATGAAGAAGACTCAGGTCCTTGACCTCAGCGCCTAAAGGGAGATTGGAAGGTCCCTCAGAGCATCACAGAAAAACTTCTTGTGAAACAATTTTAACTGTATTACTAATGAGGCTTCTCTATATTAATTTTGGAATGCATGTTATTGTAAATGCCCTAGTAATTTGGACTATTAGACTGTTAAAACATTAATAGGGCTGATACTAAACAGTGCTTCCTTTTGGCAATAAGAAGGTTTTGAATGTAAATAGATTCTGAGTGCAAACAGCTTCCAGCAAATTGCCATCCCCCTAGGGACTTCCCGAACCAGAACTGGTGTCTCTCCATAGTTAGTAGCTGTGAATGGGGTGTTTCTACCATGATTTTGTCCAGTCAGTATTTAAACCCACACAGCCCTCTTGCAAGGTTGGGCATACCTCATGTACTATCTCACAGCTACCAGTGAGCTGAAAAAGGGCTTGGGGGCACATGCATTTCGTAAACCTGCTTGGCTTTACAATACAGAAAAATGGAAATTCCCATATTCTCATTAAGCTTTGCAGAAACTTCTCCAGAATTGTGAAGATGTGTGAGAATGTATGACTGTGCATGTCATTACAGAATCCACACCAATATCTTTCTAGTGTCCAAAAAGCTTTATCTATGCTGTTGTCCAGCTGTGTGGAATGGTTGGTTTTGTTTTTACCATGTGCCTGGTACTGGTAGCTGAACTGGACTCAGTTAAGCTCCTTGTAGGCAGCACATCACTGCAATATGCAGAAATGAAGAGGTGGGCTTTGAACAGAATCTGGAATTCCTAAAGGAGGAAACAATATTTGAGACGTCTGGCCTTGTTGGTCACTTTTGGTTTATGGAAACCACAGAACAGCATAACAAAAATCTGTCAGATCAGCTAAACCCAAGAAGCAAACCAGCTCAGGACTCGCTGGGGACTTTTTCCTGCTTTTGTACACCGCAGGCCATAGCTTTGCATCCACGGGCTTGTTTGCGGAGGATATTGTTTCTCCCCCATTATAAATCAGTCAGGCATGACTCTGCTGTTAGAATATCCAAACATGAATTGTGACTTCAGTAATTTGCCACTGAGTTGTGCCTCTGCCCTGGGCAATATGTGTACACTCTCAAAGGCAGTGAATGAAATGAAGCTGTCACCAAAACTTGTCTGCAGTTCTTTATGAAACAATCTGTGGGAGCTTCTCTGCCTCTGCAGCAAGCAGCAGGGGCAGAGGCACAGGGCACTTCATCAAAAGCATTATGAAGGTGTCTGTTTTCCCTGGGAGGCTGAAGAATACAATTTTCTGAAAATTCCACTCTATTCATTATTGGGGGAAAAAAACCCACCAGTTTTAACAATTATTGGAAGATTGCCATGTTGTGGTAGTGCTGAGCTAGACCTTAGGAGAATAGCATTTATCCAATAGCTCATTTTTCCCTGTTCTAAGCAATCTTCGGTGAATCACGGCATATCTCCCTATCTCAGCTTTCCACTATATACACTCCCTTTCTTCCATTCTTTGGGTGCCTCAGGCTGCCCGTTCATTACTGCAATGACTTGCTCTTACTGTGGGTAGCAACAGACACAGTAGTGAAAGATTTTTTGGCACTGCTAGATGTTATCATGATACAAAAAACCCACCAGTGTTTAGCCAATCTTGTTCAATATAACAACAACCATCAGAAGGCCTGTATTAACTTTTCTGTTTGGAGAAGGCAGGAAAGTTATTGTATATGCCCTTATTTCAGGAAAGCACCCTTATTTTGGATATCCTGCACCTAAAGTGCTTAAAGTAGAAGGCAAAATTGAAAAGTGAACTGTTGGAATAAACCTAATCAGGAAAAATGTAATGCAGTTCTTCTGGGAAATTAATATTGTGCTTATAGCCCACGGGGATAGATGATCTGGAATGGCTTTGTGACTGCTGATGGTACAGAACCTCTCATTTGTGCTACATGTTGGTGAGCAGATCAAAGAATCATGGTCGTGTTGGCGGGAAGGGACCTCGAAAGGTTACCTAGTCCAACATGCCACTCAGAGCACAAGTACCACCAACACATTATCAGGTCAGCCATGGCTTTGCCAGGCAGGTTCTTGAAAATCTTCCAGGTTTCCCACGTTCCCAGGTAAACTGTTCCTGTGCTGCGCTGACATTTTAGTGAGGAAGTTTTTCCTCAAGTCCATCTGAACCTCCCAAGGCACAGCTGGTGTCCTTTGCAGCTCTCTGTATCATCTGCAACTGCTATGCACCATTCGGCTCCCCCATCTCTGTGGGCAGCTGTGGGCAGCTACCACATGGCCCTTTATTTTCTTCTCCCGCAGACTACACGAGCCCAGCTCCCTCTCACTGTAGGCCCCTGACCGTCCTGGACAGTGAAAGCGTGTCAGCACCACAGCTGTATTTGATTACCCTAAACTGATGAAAACACCTCCTAGTGAAACCTAGGCGAGAAAAACAAACAAACAAACAAACAAAAAACCCCAACCAACCAGAAAACAACTTGAGTCACTTTTTTAAGCTTTTTTGGAATAGTCTCTCTCACACCACATCAGAGGGATTTTATTTTTTTTTTCATATGAAAGCTACATTATGTTGAACTTTAATTTTTTGAGCAAACTCTCCACAACCAAGCAGCTTCACAGTACCGTCTCCTGTAATAACGGAAACTGCAGTTTACATTTTAATGGGTTTGGTAGTATTGAAACAGTGCATCATTTGCTATTTGCATATTAAGTGCAACAAGCAAATCTCTGCCTAGCACACCAGTACGACTATGCATTATACAGGATTCAACATCTACATAATATCTGTCAAAAGACATATTTGCGTACAGGCAACCAACCACATAATATAGGTTAAAAAATCCAAAAGAACAGTGGGATAAAGGGTTCAAATATGTACAGAAATGATTGAGTCAATTCCAGCATTGGTTTAGTGATCTGGAGCTGTGCTGATATTCCTTAACAATACATCTCCCTCCATCTGCAACAGACACCAGTTCTATTTCTGTTCAGCACAAACACATCTTCATGTAATTCACGTACTTTAGGTTGGACTCTGTGGCAAACCTGGTTACAACGTCTGCCGTTTCTGCAGTATTTTCAGTTTTTTTGCAAGACATTTGCAGTAATTGACAGTATACTGCAGCTGTAAAACTACTTTTTTTTTTTTTTTGGTGTGTTTTAGATTTGCTGTCTTGCAGCTCCACATGTATTACCTTTGTAAATTTTCACGGGTCACCCTCTGAACTGTGTCTGTCAGTGTTTTTATTCTGAGAGGTTCTCATCGCACAGCATCTTCTCTGCTTCCAGACGGGCACGTCATGATCAGTTCCCTGGGAAAAAGTCGTGTTCTGTTCTTTTGACGGTTTGATCTTTGTCTGGGGTGGCCAAAGGTATTAAATTAGAGAGACCGTTCACTTTAGATCTGGAATGCCATGGGGACAACATGACATTTTTCATCCCTAAAGAGGAGCGTGTAGAGCACGAGCTGGCCTGCTGCTCCAAGGCAGTGCATAAGCGATGCATACCTTCATGCTTCAGAAAGCTTTTTGTCCCTGACTGCAAGTATATCATTTCAAACACCCTGATGCAGGTACGGCGCAGGCACTGCAGGGATGGTAAAGATAGACTGAGGGCGCATCCTTGTCACCAGCTTGCAGTATAGCCGGGAGAAATGGAGTGGGCTCCTTGGAAGCTGCTTACCCAGGAAAACCTCTGGCAGTACCACACCACCATGGCAAACGGCAGGGCACAGCGCCTGAGGCCACTGCATCCATCCCCTTCTTTTCTCTTCACGTTGACACGTAGAAGCGTTGCGCTCTCTTGTCCAGTACCAGTCCTGCAACGCTGCACAGTTTCCCATCTTTAAATAGCTAGTTATGCTAGGGAAGCTCACTTTAGCCATCCTTGCAAGAACATTGCCTGCTGTATTGTTATTTCATATCTATTCCTTCAAGAACATTCTTCTACACAAAAAACTGTCTGACTAAATGAAAAGCAGTATGTTGGGGGTTTTCAAAAGCTGCTCTTTCTAGCTCTGTGCAATGAGCCTTGAGTAGCTTGGTTTTCTCCAGTCGTGAAACATGGTTCTCCATTTCTGAGACGGGTATGAAGCATAGCTTTCTTTTTGAGGATTGCTGAATCTGCAAAAAGTAAACACAAACCATCACTAAGATAAAAAGGAAAAAGAAAAGGTAGTGTTAGATAGTCTTCCTGTTAATGAAGACCCTGTTGAAACCAAGATATATTTTCTTCTCATTGGAGACTGTCCAATTTCTGATACAGAGGAAATACCCTAACATCTAACAAATGCTTTCTAGTGTTTTCATCTTTTCTGAAAATTCCTACTGAAAAAGTGGAGGAAGACTGTGTGCTGAGATTTCATAATCCCCGTGTGAGGAAATCTTACCGAAACGGTACGTTTTTGCTAGCAGGGAAAAGAAAGGGGGGAGAACCTGTTAAACGAGGTGAAAGCAGGGGGGTAGATTTATATTGTAAGACTTTTGAATTTTGTTTTCAAATGCAGAACTTTGTCTGCTGTTCAAAACCAGAAAATAATTTCCTCTGGTCTCAGTGAAATCCAGAAATGATGGCAACCTGCTGCCTGCTGCTGCTTTACTTCAATGGTAGCTTCTAACAGCAACTCCCTTTCAGGAAAGTTCTTTTATCTCTGAGGTGGAGAGGAAATAAGCTCATTAGCACATTTTCGTTGTACACTAGGGATGCTTTTCTGTGTCAGTCCAGGATCCGGGGAAAGGCACTGTGCAGTTGCTGGGACCTCAGGGTTGTCCAGTTTCATTTTTCCTTCCCTTGTGATTAGGAAACTGTCTTAAAAGCGAGGATACAGCAGGCCAAAAAGGGTAGAATGACAGAGTTAGGACTTTGTGTTCAGCCTCTGAGAGCTTTATTGCACACAAGATTTGGGGACTATTTGTTTGCTATTAGTTTGACCTTTTTACCTTGCTTTGCTTGTGTTCGTGACTCTCTCTTCAGCCTGGCAGATCTTAATGTCCATTATCAGGATTTTTTTTGGCTGAATTTCGCTACCAAGCTAAACAACCTGCATTGAAAAAGTATACTGGTGTTAATAATAATACAGCTTGAAAGCATTCCCTAAAGGAAAAAAAAAGGCACGAAGGACAGGGCTTCATAAAAACTGGAGGCTTCTGTATTTTTGATGTATAAATCTTTTCCTAAGATGGTGAAAAACACTGGCTTATCGTAACATTCCTCCACCCTGCAATAACCTTAGCAGGTCTAAGCTTGTGACTTCCTTGAATTGGTGTCACAGTTATCTTACCCCTTTCCTGGGCAATAAAGCACCAGAGTGCTCGGTTCCTTTTCTCACAGAAGGATTTGCTGGGGGCTCTTTCTAACTCCATAAAGTTCCTCTAGTCTGACTGTAATTCAATGAATTATCGGCTAGGGGAAAATTATTGAAGCTCATCATGACAACATTGTTCATCACATTAAGCAGTGTTGCTGAGGGAGGAAAAAGTTGTACTTCCGAGACAATGCACCTGCAGAGAATTAGCTGATAAATGAATAACAGGCATGTGGCTGAAAACATTAATGGGGAAACATATTTTTAAGAAGAACTTGGTTTTTTTTGCAACAAACACTAAATGCCTCCTCTGTGTGATTTTAGCAGCTAAAGTATTTGGCAGTCCAAAGATGCAACACTACACTTTGTGCCACAGGAAGCAAATTGCTCAGACATTTTTCCCTCTTGCATGCTGTTTGATGGTTTTCCTCCCTGTCATTTTGCCACTGACACTGGCATTGCACAAATAAATCATCATGGCCGCTGATTCTTTTCCACTCCCACGGAAAAAGTGGGAGCATGTAACTACGCGCCCAAAAAGGACAACCATCTCTGTGCTATTTATACGTCCTTGCTTCAAGTATTGTTAACTATACTCTGCAAGTTTATGATGATTATTTTATATTTATACTACAGTAGCAGTAAAATATAGCAGCATGTTACTGCCAGACCCTCAGAAGTATTATATGGATGTCTAACTCCTTGGCCTTCGTTGATGTGCGGTGCCTGAAGTGAGAGGAGAAGGCTGTGTGCAGATGGAAGAAGCAGTCAAGCATCAAACTACACCATTTGCTATAGCACTCCTGATTCCCATGTTGCAGCTTTTGGGAAGTATGGGATGAGTAAAGAAGGAGCCTGCAGGAATAAAAAGAAGAGATGAGCCGGTGGAATGGTGCCATGGAGAAATGTACCTTATCCCCGAACCTCCTGCTGGAGAATTCCTATGTGATGCTCATTATTAAACTTTCCAAAGTAATTAGTTCCTTGGTACCCAAAACCAAGCACAGAAAGGGCTGGTTTTGCTGAAGTGTTGATCTCTGAGAACAGTGGAAGCGTCTGGAAAGCAACGTGGTCTGGAAACGTCTGGGAGGCAACACATCTTTCTGACCAGCTTTCTGTGTCTGTACTCCAGACACCTAACAGGATCCAACTAGGATTGGATCTTCTGTTCCAGGTCCTCTCTTTCTTACCTCCATCCTCACCTTTTTATCTTCTGAGTGCATCCTTACTTTTCCCTTGCCACCTTAATTTATTCCCCATTGCTTCCTCTCACCTACTGCCTCCTACTTCTTCTCTTTAATCTCTCTTCTGTGAGGTTGTTTACACTGTACTCCACACCTTTCCTCTCTACACTTCACAACTTGGATTATTTCCTCCATTTCTTTCCTTCCCTGGCACCAGTAGAGTAGCGTCAAATTCAGTAATTGTCAGGAAAGTTTTGATCATTCCCTGAGTCCCCATTATGTGCGGTCCCCTTGCTGAGATAAATCAACCTCAATTGACTTAAATTTTCTTCTTTCTGTGGGAACATGTACTATGCCTGATATCCAGATGTCTAACCTGAATCTTTCCTCCTGAGTTTAAACCTATTACTTTATCCCCTGCCTATTACGGACGTAGATAAGAGCTTATTCACTTGCTTTTAGCAGCAACATCTTTACACATCCGAAGACTGTTATTATGCCTCTCCTTGACATTTTCTTCTCTAGATTAAGTAACCTCAACTGACTTAACTTTTCCCTGTAGGTGATGTTTTCCAGTGCTCTCATTGTTCTCTCTGCAACGCTTTTTTGCACATCCTTTTTAAAGCATGTCACAAAAGTGGACATAGTCCTCCTGCTGAGACTCTGGCAATGCTGACTGCAGTGGAATTCAGTCTTTTAAGCTATAATCCCTTCTTTCTCTACCTATATATAGAGATATAAAAATAGTAAATATCTTTCAGCATAGTGGGTTTAGTGCTTCTCTTTTTTTTTTTTTTTTAAGCAATAGCGTGACACTGCTGACTTATGTTCTTCGCTATAATTTTTTTTTCCCTGCAGAATGATTTCTTGCCAGTTCTTGCTCCTCCTCTGTTTACAGAAAGGACCGTTCCTGCCTAAATATTTTACTTCTCATTACTGAATGATACCCTGTCTTCTTTGCAGGATATTCTTCCAATTGAACAAAATTATCCAGAATCCAGCTTGCTCTCTAAGGTCCTTCCTAGTTTGACACCATCTGCAGATTCAGTAGTCATACTTTCCCTTCCATTGCTTCCACTGTCCCCACTTTCTGTTCCCAAACTTCCTGATCCAGATCATTCATGAAAATGTTAAAAAACACTGTATACAGATCAACCCTTAGAGGAACATTGCTTGACATATTTTCTCCCATTTTGACAGTGAATTGTTATGACAGTGTCTCATTTTCTAGACAGTTTTTCCCCCGTATAACATTAATTCATGTAGTAGTCCTTGTTTCTTTAACTTATTTATAAACTGTAATGGAAGGCAATGTCTTTCTACAGTCAAGATATATGAAACCCGATGCTTCCTCCACATACAGAAGACCTGTAATTCGGGCATAAAATAAAAACAGATTGAGAAGTCCATGTCGGATGTGCCACCTCGCATCATCATGTCCAAAATGCTTATGTGCAGTTTGCTCGATTGTTCTGCTATTTTCCCGCGAATGAGGTATCTCTGTTATCTACGTGTTAACACAGGTATTTATTAGAGCCTTTGTTCATAGAATGATTATTTCTAACAGACACTGTTAGTGTTAATGCCTGCTACTTCTTGCACACAGACCCACAGAAACAGCAGAGAGACAACTGGAGGAAGTGTGTAGCTTTGGCAGTTGACATCTGCTGTGTTTGTGGTTTGCTGCGCAATATGCATTATTTCATTCCACAGCCTTCTCCTGGCTGCTGCAGTCTGAGTCAGGAGGAACCTCTGGATGGAGCAGAAGATTGTCCTTCCTGCGGGAGCCACTGAGCATGGCCAAGGGAAGCGTTGCGGGGGACAGGATGGGCCCAGCTGAAGGGAGGCAGGGAGCAGGCAGTCAGGCAGCAAGGAGCCTGCTGAGAAAAGTGAAAAGCAGATGGACAGGTAACAGCAAGAGGATGTTCCCTACAGAGCCACAGGAGATGGCATAGGTCTTGCTTCAGTCAAAAGTTAGCAAGTAGCAAGCCTGTAAGAAGGGACTTGTCCTGCAAAGGCATGCTGGTGTAATGAAGACTTGCAAAAAAGTCCTTTAATTTCTGTTCGTTCTCATCCTGTATTTTCTTTGTTTGAAAAAGTTTAGTCTTTCAGTTTATGGTACAACCTGACTTCAGCTTTTAACTACACTTTTGATGTCCTGACCACAAAGAGACGTCCGATAGGGCCATCTCAATGCTCTGGGTGATACAAGATGTCATTGTAGTAGTCATGAAACCTCAGCTCCTAATTGTTCATCACCCCATACCAACCTGCTCCCTCTAAGTATTTTTGGGCAACACTCTCATTTCCAGTGTTTCCTGCCTGATTTTGCCATTTCACAACACAACCGTTGTTGATCGTTGGCATGAGTATGAAGTGCAGGGAGTTTGGTTAAAGAAGCCCTGAAAGGCTCAGAACCCTCAGCAAGCTGAATTTTCCTCCAAAAAACTCTAAACCTGGGGAGATGTACATCTGTGGTTGATGGGGATTACAGTATGCACTACACGTGACGCAACAATTTCATTTCCTTTGAGCTTTTCTCAGGCAATCTAAACTAATTCATAGAGAAGCATTACATTGATTTGTATAGCTGATATTTTATTTATGACTTCAATATATTCAAATCCTGAATGACGTCTATCATC
Organism: Larus michahellis; assembly: GCF_964199755.1. Classification (NCBI taxonomy): domain Eukaryota; kingdom Metazoa; phylum Chordata; class Aves; order Charadriiformes; family Laridae; genus Larus; species Larus michahellis. The sequence goes on from NC_133897.1 coordinate 91,153,750, forward strand.
AGGATCCAGCTGTAACATGCACAGGCAGAGCTGGCTCAAGGCATAGGAAATACACGCGAAATCAAATTTTTTCTCACCCAAGGATGAAGGACCAACACCAATCCCTTGTCATTAAAAAAGAAGCCTGCAGAGTCTGGCTTGCTACTCATAGGGCTGCCTGGGAGCAGGAAGCGGGGAGGTGGCAACCACGACTGCTGGGAAGAGCTGGAGTCCCCATCTCATGGAGAGCCTGCTACCTCTGGGATAGCAGCAGCGGCCAGCCTGGCATTTTAGGACTGAACCTCCTACTTCTCCTCCCCTTCCACCCAGTGACCACTTTGCTTCCCCATGGTTTTAACTAGCAGGCAGGTGGCTAATTTGCCTCGGGCCATACCCAGCATGGGACTTTATCTATGTATGGGTGACTTTACAGCATTTTTATGGAGCCTGTCATACCCCAAAAGGGTGTGTTAGGAACACGGGTGCTATAAACTTGCATATCTTCTGCCCTGCTGATTTTGACAAGTTAGGAGAAGGGTTAGGAAGATGGCAAACGCCACATGTAAAGCTTTTCTGTACTTTACACAAGCAAAAAAAGAAAGGGAGTTGAGTGTCAGAAGAGTTAAAAATATTTCTTTTTCTTTCACCGGGTTTCTCTGATTTGATGGTCCTCATACACTCTTAAATTTATTTTTTTTACATTTAAGCTACTTCGAGATCTTTAGATATTAATGTATACTAAAACCGTAGCCACAGGTACCTATATAACAAAGTCACCGTTAAATTGCACCAAGAGTCTGATGGCTTTTTGCTGGGCAGGCCTTTTCTCCAAGAGGACTCCCAGGAGTCTGTGAGCAAAGATTTGTGTAGCAAGGCAAAATCCAGGCAGCTCAGTAAGTGCCTAAAAATGTGGCCCCCAAGCAGTGAGCACAAAATTAAAACCTCAGTGCCTTAGCAAAGCACAACAGATCTTTCTGATATTATTTGCACGGCTGTTCAAACCTTTCCCTTCGGTGGCAGCTCAGAAAAGCTTCAATTCGGCAAACTGATATGTTTGGAAGACCCTGTGCCGTGCAGAGCCTCCTCAAATACTGTAGCTTCTGAAATTACAAGGCAACTCTTCAATTATGAGCAGGTAGAATTTACTGTTTAAGAAGGCATTTTTAAACAGGAATTTCCATTTTGAAACCTCTGGAAACTACAGCAAATAGACCAATGAACTCAATGGAAAATTATCACTTTCTAAACCTTACATTTAAGACCTGCTCACTGATAACCCTGAATATTTTACTTTTTGGGGTCACAGCATCTAAGACTATCCGTCACTATCACAGCTGTGATGATTACTGCATTATAGAGGCTTTAGAGTTTCAAAAGGGAGGATTTAATTCTTTCAAGAGGAAATATGGACAATACCCCTCCAAGCAGAAAGTCCAGCAAGTCACTAAGTTCTCATTACGGGGATTTTCTGTATGACAGAATTTTGCGCGTTGGCCTGAAGCTGCCTCAGATGTGCACTTCTGGTCCCTGGTGCTCTCTCTCAGAAACAGGGCAGCTAAGAGTGAAGTTGATGATTGCATTCTGGTTGCAGATTAGCTTGAAACAAGATTTCACTAAGTCATGGGCGCTAGAGGGTTTCTCTGGGTTATTGTAGTCATGACTCGTGTGTGTACTGCAGGGTGCAGATTGTTCTACACAGGCTCCCAGGCATTAGCGAGGCTACGGAAAGTAATCTTTTTGGCAGCAGCAGCCTTTGTTGATTGCAAAAACTGTAAATGCTAGGGGCTACTCCAGCCAAATAGCATATTTCATCCTTTGGAGTCCTGAGAGTGCAGGCTGGCTTGGTCAGGCCTCAGTGACTTATTTCATCTCAAATAAGGGAAGCAGAGTCAGCACTGGTGATGTTGAACTGTCCGTTATCTCCTATGCCAAACTATTCACACGAAAGAATTCTTATCAGGAGAGAAAAAACTGTCACTATAAAATAAATTTTTTAGCTTAGAAGTATGACTTTAGCTGTGAAAGAAATTATTTTAGCTTACGGAGCATTTTGACTTTTGTTGTTTTTATGCATGGGAATGATTCTTGAAACTCTTAATATCTGATTTGCTCTTCTAGCATAAATGTGTCTTTGCCTTCAACCTCATGAATGCACAATGTCTTAAATAACTAAACTAATGATATCTTGCAAAATAACATAATTTATGTATCAATGAATTATCAAACATCTACCTGGATTTTCTTAATAACCAAGCAAGGCTGAAAACAAAACCCATTTAGACTCTGGAGACAAAACAATTTACTAATTACTCCGAAGTTCTTTTTTCAGTAAGACACTTTTTTTTTTTCACACTAATCATTGGTGTTACTAGGACATTGTGTGCTTAGTGTGAGGATTTGGTTATATCATGGGCATTGTTGGCCTGCAAGAGCCACATCAGTCTATGCTATTATTTTTAGTTTTCAGGCCTAACCTAAGAGTACTATGCCTAGTAAATAATGGAATAATTGAAGCTTCAAACTCATGGAGTGCCTCAGCACCTTTGTTTAACACAATGACACATTGAGTTTCTTCACTACATTTCACAAACTGCAGTTTATATTAATATAATTATTACTGATTAACTAAAAACGTGTCATCATATTAGCTCTACCAAATGGCTGAGAAACAGACTGGGAAGTCATTACCCATCATTAAGTCAATGGAGGAAAAGGAGGATTTCACAACTGTTCTGTTCCATCCGCTCATCTTTCATCTGCTCTTTCTTAGCTTGGGATAATTCAGAAACCTGTTTCATGGATGGAGTCTTCAGCACAAACGGAGCTGTTTATAAGTTTCTTAAAATCACACACACACACACACACACAGAGGAGACAAGTAGGGCAGAAAGTTGAATAACTGCAGAAACAGAATAATTATTTTCCAGTCCTTGCAGCATTAATAAGCGGGATGTCATTGGCGTGTTGGGCTTTGCATGTGAGGGGAAATCACACTACACTATTGGCAGACTACACCTGTCATGGGCTAGAAGTAGACTGACTTCCCAGATATGAAAACCAGATCATGCAGCAATGACTCAGAGCTGAGTACAAATACACACAGAAGGTGAGGGGGATTCTGAGGGAGCTGTTGCTTTACAAAATAACGGTTGAAGTCTATTGAGCGACTATATACACCTTCCACTACTAATATGATCAAGAGCTGGCAGGTCCATCTCAAAAAGGTCTACTTACCAGGGAACGTCTGTCTCTGTTTATATGTTTATACCCTGTTTACCTTAGTGGCAGAAACCGGCACACTTCAAAAGCCCTTACCTGTATCATAAATAGATTAAAACTAAAACTTGCTTCTTTTTAGAAGCCTGAATTTGTTCTTACATCCTGCCATCGTGTCCAGAGGAGAGCTACCAAACTGGTGAGGGGTCTGGAGACCAAGTCATATGAGGAGAGGCTGAGGGAGCTGGGCATGTTTAGCTTGGAGAAGAGGAGGCTGAGGGGAGACCTCATTGCCCTCTACAACTACCTGAAAGGAGGTTGTAGAGAGGTGGGGGTTGGCCTCTTCTCCCAGGTGAATAATGACAGGACCAGAGGAAATGGTCTGAAGTTGCGGCAGGGGAGGTTCAGATAAGATATTAGGAAGAATTACTTTCCTGAAAGAGTGGTCAGGCGCTGGAACAGCCTGCCCAGGGAGGTGGTTGAGTCACCATCCCTAGAGGTATTTAAGAAACGTCTAGATTTGGCACTTCAGGGCATGCTCTACTGGCAGAGATTGTAGGGGGTTTTTTTGGCGTGTGTATGGTTGGACTCAATGATCTCAAAGGTCCTTTCCAACCATGAAGATCTATTCTATGATTAATGAATCTAATCATGGCATGTGGTGATAATACAAACGGTAGAAGAGCTCTCAAATTCACCAGCTTGACTTGGATGTTAAAACCAGAATTAATTCTGCTCTTATTTGTCATGCTGTCTGTTCTTTCCCACCTATATACAATGCAGTCTTTAGATTACAAGTTCCACCCATAATAAAAGATTTTCTATTCTTGTTCATCAGATTACCTCATTTAAACACCTCTGTCACCGCTGGCTTTTGTACAATTAGCTTTACTATAAGTGAGGGTTGGAAATCTAAATTGCCTGGAACTCTCTTGCTAATATTTCCAAGACAGTCAGGTTAGCTGGGAATACTGGGAACGCTTCCTGAAATTTTTCTCCCAGTAGGTCTATAACAAGGACTTCAAACCTTAAGAATTTAGGGTATCTGTATTAAATTTTGAAATCCAGCTGGGACGTCTTGCCTGAAAGAGGGGCTGTGACTTTCAAATCATTCCCCCAAACCTCTTTAAAAGCCTGTTTCACAGTTCTTTCCTCTTTTTCTTTTGTGTGCCTAACAGCTGCCAGGTCTCTGCACTGTATCATTCTCCCGTGCGTCTCTTCCATACCTCTTTATGATCCTCTGATTTCAGCACTGAAAGATAAGCTTCACTGAGACTTGTGTGTCTGGAGTAAGTCTTTAAATAAGGAGCTTGATTTTCAAAGGCACTGGACACTTCCTGCTTCCACTGGAGTAAGTGGAGTTGCTCTGGAATTACTTGACTGGCGTTTTGTGAGAAAAGTGCAGTGGCGTGCATCTCGAATGCCAACCTTACCATGGTGGATGGAAAAAAGAGCAAACCAGCCCAAATGTTGGTGATGTACCAACAGCAAAATGATCTTACCTGCTAATGATTTCATGATCCTACATTATGATTTAAAATAAAACAAAACAAAACAAAACAAAACAAAACAAAAAAACAACCAAAAACCATATCTAGATTTCAGTTTATTAGCATAAGTACGCTGCTTGGGTTGGAATTACGTGACACTTTGTAACAAAATAAGGAAAAACTAGTCTGATCCTGAGCCTGAGGTGGGAGTATTTAACATAGCCCTAAATCCTGTAAAAGATTCTGGGAAACAGGGGCTCAATTTCTGTGGACAGGCCAAGTTTTGAACAAAGTTAACTTGAGCCTCAGATAATCTCAGGCTGATGCTCAGGCAAATCTTGGCTGACGCAGAAATTCTTTTCATGACACAGAAAAGTCAGCAAGGGCTTGCTTTCATTCTGGAGGCAAAACCAAGGGTGTCCTCTCATTTGTTTGGAAACAATTTGCTCCTGCTGGCCCAAAGCAGCTACCTGCTTGGGAAAAGCCCGCTGAACCTACATGGGAATCCCACATGAGAAAAGGTAAAACCCCAGACATGACCGGCTTAATGAAATGCCTACCAGTTTCTGGAAAGATGAAACAAACATCTGGGTGATCAGAGAACAAAACAGCAACAGAGAGGAAGAGTCAAGAGAGTTGGGAGGAGAATGAGGGACAGCATATAAAATTACCTATAAATCTTTGCATTGCTATCTCACAGTTTACTAACCCCAGCTCCTGCTCAGTTTGTAAAGCTCGTAGAGTTTCCTCCTGTTCGTAAGAACCTGCAAGCCCTGGGTTAAACTGGTCATGAGCGCACCAACAGGATCTGCAACATCTTCCCTCACTAAACATGGTTTGGCGTCTTGTGTTCAGGATCACCTCTGATATGGTGCAGCAGTGAAACCTTGTGTTACTCTGCTGCGAAAACAGCTGTGCTTTGAGAAGCTTTGTCTGGGGCCAGAACCCTATGCCCAGGAGCTGTGTTTCAGCTCAGGCCCTTGCTCCTTGCCTGAGCTATGCGGTAGGTACCCCTGTGCCCAGCCATGTATCCTGTTGAGCCTGACCTTGCCTTGCTGATGTGATCTTCAGTGTGAGCCTCATCACTACAGACATTTTTGGTGATCGTTGTCAGCTGAGCTGCTGCTCTGCTCTTCTTGTTCAGGTGCGTTGCTCAGCTCCCCTTATCCTTGAGGATCCTGCCCCGACATCATCCTCAGCCCTCTACCTGCCTTCCCTTGTGTGGCAGCCTGCTCTTGCTGCTCCCTGACAAGAAATTTAGTTCAGATTAAATTTAGCCTCATCCCCTGGCCCAAGTGCTTTTACTATATGTGCAGTTCAAAACTTTCTAAAGTAAAACTGTTATGCTGGAAAATTGGATGCATCCCACTCAGTAGTTCAGAACTTAATTGCCCCCACTTAAGTGTTCGAGTGATTTTTGAGGAAGAGCTTCCAGTTGAGTTTTCTCCAAGTAGATCTAGTTTCTGTGCCCCTAAGCCATACCAAGAAGTGACAAAAACTGGTAAATGTAAATGGGATTTTCTTCAAAACTGCACCAAACCATTGTCTTATTCAGCCCTTGTGATCCAAAATGCACCAGCTAAACACATTGACTAAGAAAGGTGTTGATTTCCACGTGAGGCTCCAGGAAGAAAGGCTTCATTACAGAGTGTCCCGTAAATGTTTTTCCAGAATGCTTCAAGATTCTAATGAGATAAAAGATGTCTACTTTCTCCCAGAAATGCTAGAACCTAATTAATTGTAACTCTGTGATTAGTGTATAGTAGTAAGATAGATACTGACTATAGCAAAGAAGGGTTACTACGGATTTGGCAATTAGGCAGCAGTGCGCAAGAGGACCCAGACACGAGGCTGTGTTCTGAAACATTGAAGCAAAATTTTGCTTTCTACATTTGTGAAGCCTCAATTGTAATAATACAAAGAATGCCAACTCATGGAAAACAAAATTCAAATTAGGCAATGTTCTCCTTTTCCAAGAAACCCCTCGTGGAAACCGTGCCCAACTGTAATTTAGAGAGTTGTCGGTGTAATGGTGCAGACTGAAAGGAACAATCACAGCTACAGACTGCCCATGCCCTAAAACAATCCATCATTCAGAAGATGGGCTTATCTGTAAGGACAAAATTGGAACATCCAAAGGTTTTAAGTGTGCGTATGAAAGTAAGAATCAAACGCACGTGAAATATCACGTAGTAAAATCCTTAGCGTTTAATTTGTAATGCAGCCTTGCACATCTCAGGCATAATGAATTACTTCCTGTTTGTCCTTTTATGTAGTAAGGTCTTTATTACTTTTGCCTGCAGCTTGGCTATTCACTGGTATTTTTTCAGTGAAGTCCTAAAAACAGGGAGAGAAAACAATCTATTCATTAGCTCCAGCCATTGTGGAGCAGCATCAGCCTCCGACCACAGTCTGGATGAAGGGTGGTAGCTGGAAAGAGGTTACAGCAGGTCAGTCATTTGGGCTCTTTGCTCAAAGTGTTGGGCTAACAGCTGTTCATGGGATTACTCACAAACAACACTGTAAAAGGAGACATTCAAAAGGTAATCTGCATCCTATTTTAGGAACAAAACTAAATCCCCCAATTTTGAGTAATCTGCAGTGCTCGTTATGCTGCCTTTGCTCTGGCAACAATCTCAAAGTTAATTACCTTTTTTTTATTCCAGTTTTTCACACATCATTTCTAGTGATAGTAATTTTACCTTTGATGCTCTTTTCAGCTGCTCACCAGTTCCGGCAGCCATCTTCTGGGAATTCTGAGATCTGGCTGCAAATTACAGCGCTACAGGCAGACTGCTCAGAAAGAAAGCGTGGTCAAGGAATGCGGCGTTAGGCTCTGTTCTTGACAGGGATTTTTCAATAGGTTTTGACTTAGGTTGGGTGAAACATTTCACTCTCCTTCCTTGACTGGAGCCAACATTTTTATGATGAGATGCCTTAAGGAACTGTGCTACACTGAAAAAAAATAAAATGCATGGTTCTTTGATGCACAGAAAAAAAAAAAAAAGAAAAAACTGTCATGTTGGCTGAGACTCATTAATAGTTCTACTTTTCAATTTTTTATAACTTTGCTGTGTGTTTTGGGAAAATGGGACATGAGGAAAAAAGCATCAAGGCAAAGCTAGTGGCACTGTGTTCAGTGTCTGCTTTTTAGACTAACAAGTTTGTTGTGACAAAACAATGAAAAGTTTATACTGAGATCAGAACATTTTGGCCTCTAGTCATCTGAACTCTGATGCACAAAAAATTGGGTATTGAATTTACAGGCTATGTATATATGTGCTGAAAGTATAAGATAGATTGTAAAATAGAGTAAAGATGTGTTCTGTACAATAACCTCAACTAGAGTGCATGATATCCAGCTACGTTTATGTAAGCAAGAACCTCCATTAAACTGAAGCCTTATATGATCTCTGCCATCAGCATCCAGAAATTTTTAAACTAGGCGACACTCTGTGTTGTCTGAGGACCTTCTGGCAGAGCGTGAAGCAATTTGGCTAACATCTGTCACTTTTTCTTCTCAAACTCTTAGATCTTGCACACTGGTCTCATGAAGCCATCAACAAGGTAGAAAACAGAAGATTTTTCAGGCTTAAGTTCTCTGTATAATCCATGGAGACAGAGGAATACGTGCCTAAGGGATCCACACAAGTCAGGTGGCTGGCTCTGCCAGGCAAGTAGCTTACCTAACCAAAATGGGAAAAAAAAAGCTGAGATGTCTGTCTTACATTTTGCCCTCTTTAGAGCCTGGATGCCTCACCCTAACGAAGAGGAAGGTGCCCAGCTCCCTTCAGGCTCCTGCACCCTCTTCCAGGGCCAGGTGCCAAAGTCAGTATTTCGCAGAAAAGAGAGGACAGACATAAATTGTATGTGACAGCTCAGTTACTGAAGTGAGAGATTCTCATGCAGCTCTCTCTTGATATACCTCTTACGAAGGAAAATGTTTTGACCATCCAGCTCCAGAAATCCCAAAAGAAGTGCAAGCCTTACCAAAGCAAAGTGTGTTGTATTGCATTGGAGAGGAAGGCTATATAAAAGGATATATTTTTTGCTACAGCAACGTCTTCTTGGGAAGAAGCTGGAGCATTCTTTTTTTTTTTTTCTTTTTTTGGGGTGCAATAATTTGGAAGTCACTGGGCAGCAGCATTCTGGTGTAAAAGACTGTGAGATGGACACTCTGTTTCTTCTCTTACACTAGTGAAACTACTAGAGAGAGAGAGAATAAACATGCCTCTAGCCTACTGGCTTGGATCCATGCTTGGGCATAAAGAAACTGCAGGTCGTTATCCACATTTCAATGGGGAGACAGTTGAAGCTCAGTCTTTTGAATCCTGGTCGGGTGCTCCAGTGAATACCCCTGCTTCTGGTCCAATAGTAGTTCTTCTTCCCTCCTGATATCATACACTGCCCCCTGATGTTTTTTAGACAACATCCGTACTCCTTTTCCTAACAAGGATCTTTGAATAGTTTTCTGTATGTTAACCTCTCTTTTTCTCATAATTCTAATAGACCTTCTTTCCTGCATCAGTTCCGGCTTGAATTAATTTTTCTCTAACATAGGTAAGTAAAAGTGAGACATTGTCAACACAAGCTGCTTCTCCCCCTGGAAGCGTTCTGGGATTATTATTTTTTTTTAATGTCAGAGAATCGGGACCTTGTTTATTTCAAGTTGGACTACATCAAATAATGGAGCATGTTGCAGCTATTGAATTGGATGTCTTTTAGCTGGGGCATCGCCAATGTCATTTTTTTTGCAAAAGGTCTCCTGATTGAGTAAAACTTCAGTGTGGCTGTGATTTGTTTTATGTATCTGCCAAGACCTTAGAAAATAACAATATGAATTGTGTTAGAGGAAGGTCAAGTATTTACAGCAACTTTTGCTGAAGCTCATAGCAAAAATATGCCTTTCATTAATAACTTTTTATTTCTGCTAGTTGTAATATTTTCCATAGGTTACGTCTGGTATTTTTCAATTAAATTGAAAATAAACCCAACCATCTTATTTCTCACAGATGTTTTCTCCTACCACATGCTTATATTTTTTTTCTGCCTGTCTTCCCCACCTCTCTGTTGATCTTTATGCTTATTCTTGGCTCTTACCTTAGCTTGGTCCAGTCCTTCAAGCACTCCTCCATGTGCTTGACGTTAGGGCCCTGCCAAAGTAGAAACACAAATCCCAATGTGGCTGGAGCATTGGATGAAAAATATTTTTAGGATATGGGTTGTACTTCTGCTTCATAAGCCTTCCCACAAAGCAGAACCTTACTCTAACCTGAATGCCTGCAGGAGATTGAAAAAGAAATTATTTTGTAAATAACCTCAAAAGAAGAAAGAATTCTTGCCTGCTTCTCAATGTAGGAATTGCTTTTCTCAGCTACTGAGAAGAGTGCCTGGTAAAAGTAGCTGGTTCTCACCATGTTGAATGGGCAGAGCAAGAAATGTCACAAATTTGCGGATTTGCTCTAAAAAAGTTGTATGCAGATGCGTTGGAAACGAGGAGCGGATTTTGAACATGAATGTTTCTATAAACAGCAAATAATTACTGAAAAACCTTAAAATGGCTCTTAACAACACCAAAAAGATATGCAGCCTTCAGCAAGCATAAAGATCAGTTAGAAGAAATGCAAGTGTGTTTGTCTTTTCAAAACACTAAGTAAGACGTTGATTCCAGAGAGGTGTGTCAAGCATTTCCTTAAATTGAACACTACACTTCAGTGCTGAACTAACCCAATGGGCGGTGTGGATTACTATTTTCATTTGTTGGTAGTTAAAGCACTTGGAATAGTAATAGCAATAGTAATAGTAGTATTCCCGTGTCTTGTAGTTAGTGAAATGCAGGACCTGTTGGAGTGCTGTTGTGCAAAGTTTACATATTAACTGTAAGAAAAAAAATCTCTTTCTTGTAAGAAAAAAAGACCACTTGGAATTGCACTTTAATTTCTCTACATCCTTTACAGGCTGGGAAATTACCTAGACAGAATAAGGAGTTTTGCTCTTAAGGAAATTCACTGCTGAGCTTCTCTCAGCACTGTTAAATATAGGGCACAATTTCAATCTCTAAAGCAATTCTCTGTCCTTTCGGCCAGGCACACACCTGCCCCTTTTCTCTGCCCATGCTGTGTGCCGAAATGGAAAGACATTTGCGTGCTGTTCAGAGAAAAAAAGGAGGAATTTTCTGCTGTGAGAAGTGATGAAGATCACTTAAATGTATATTAGGGGCTAGCTTCTGCCTTTACAATCAGAGTCCACTTAAACTGGGATAAAAAGGGTGCTGCAGTTAAGTTAGGCCTCTGGGAAATATTTCAGCTGTCTATAAATAAACACTTTGTGGCCTTTTGAGTGTCTTGTATGCAGTCTATCTCTGTGACACCTCTGTGTAAGGTAATGGAGAAAAATGATCATTCTGCAAATAAATTCCTTCTGTACTAACTTTTATTTTATTTCCCCTTAGTCAAGCATAAACCCTCCCTTGAAGTTGTCAGATGTGATTATTGATCTGGTTCTGGTAGCATAACTCTAGCCAAACAGTCCAGGAATAACTAAAAAGTTGAGTCTTTCCCTTTTCTTGCTTTTAATTTAAATTTGATTTTAAAGAAGAGTGGCAAAGAATGGAGAAAAAATGTAGCAAACTACTGAGGTTAAAGCACGTTATCAAAGCAGAATCATCCTCAGAAGCCCGGGAGTCCTCCTGTAAGAGCAGTGTACATGTGGCCATAGACCTTTCCGCACCTGGAGGGTTTGATATACTGTGCTGACTGAGTAAAGACAAAAAGACAAAAGACACTAAAATCGGAGCAAAACCGGAGCACTGCAAATGTTGAACGAAGGCTGGCAGGAGCATCTTTCACCATGATCTGGTGACTTGCCCTGCATGTTGGCGGAGGCCAATGTCCCTTCCTTACCTTCTCTACTTTTGTCAGTTCTTGCACAGTCAGAATTGTGTTCTATTCATGGAGCTGTGTATCTTGGTTTGGTGGTAGGCTGTAGTCTTGTTTTTACATGTGGCCCTCTGTAGTACAGAAAATATTTGTGCAAGTTTAGTGTAATGAGGAAAGACTCATCTTTTTCAAAAGTGCTGTGATGTCCTGGAGGCTTATTTATTAAACGATTTTTTTATTGCAACTATTGCAAACTCCAAAGCTTTTACTCCATTGATTTCTGAGGGTATTTGCTTCAGTAAAATATATGATGAAGCTTGAATAAAGATATGATATGGATCCCACATTTCTAACCTGAGGCGGAGCTGGCTCAAGGCTTTGCAGAAGTACAGGCGTGCAACAAAATAATTTTTCCACAGAAAAATTACCTTTTTGGGGAAGGTTAGAAGAGACACAAGCATGACTGAAAGTGATCTGTAGAATATCTGTTAACTAGGCATGGAGGAACAGAAAGATCCAGTATGAATTTTGGAGATCTGATTCCCCCTTCATGACCTCTCTGCTCAGCTAATCAGCCCTACGTAGAAGGAGCCTTGCATTGGCAAATAAAAGCAGCTGTACTAGACTGACCCAAAAGTCCAACAATCTGTATCTTATTTGTGACAATGACCAAAACAAGGAAAAACTGACCAAAACTTAGGGCAAAGGAGAAAACAGGGCAAGTATATTGCAATTCAGTAAATGTTTTTGCCACCACCAGCACAAGGCCAGAGGCTTGGTGGCGAGCCGGCAGCGCAGGGTCTCAGGACGGCTCTGGCCCTGCCTTGGCCGGAGCTGGTTTTAGCAGTGGCAGCAATCGCCTGGTGGCCACGTGCCTGTGGCCTCCCTGTGCTGGCTTCGCTCTGGGAGCGCCCGGGGCAGGGGGCTGGCACCCCTACGTAGTCACTGCCGGACAAACAGCCCCTGCGGGGTCACGGGGCTGGGGGAGGGCAGCTGCAGCTCCCGGACTTTGATTGGGAAGCAGGGAGGAGGAGGAGGCAGGCTGTGGTAAGACATTACATAAAAATATTCCCAGAGACACCCAAGGCTGAGGAGAGAAGGACCCCCACCATGAACCTCCCCCAGCAAAGACCTCAGGGCGTTGGTGACTTGCTGCAACCCCACTTCATTTTTCATGAAGAAGACTCAGGTCCTTGACCTCAGCGCCTAAAGGGAGATTGGAAGGTCCCTCAGAGCATCACAGAAAAACTTCTTGTGAAACAATTTTAACTGTATTACTAATGAGGCTTCTCTATATTAATTTTGGAATGCATGTTATTGTAAATGCCCTAGTAATTTGGACTATTAGACTGTTAAAACATTAATAGGGCTGATACTAAACAGTGCTTCCTTTTGGCAATAAGAAGGTTTTGAATGTAAATAGATTCTGAGTGCAAACAGCTTCCAGCAAATTGCCATCCCCCTAGGGACTTCCTGAACCAGAACTGGTGTCTCTCCATAGTTAGTAGCTGTGAATGGGGTGTTTCTACCATGATTTTGTCCAGTCAGTATTTAAACCCACACAGCCCTCTTGCAAGGTTGGGCATACCTCATGTACTATCTCACAGCTACCAGTGAGCTGAAAAAGGGCTTGGGGGCACATGCGTTTCGTAAACCATCACAGACATTGCACTGCACCCAACTGAGACCTGAGGATGCTGATGACTTGTTCTGACCCCCACCATTCATGTTGAGGAAGACTCAAGCCTTTATTTTGAAGACTCAAGCCTTTATTTTGGCACCCAGAGGGACATCAGAAGAGTGAGCACAACACCAGAGAAAAGGGGTATGTATCAATAAGTTTTCCTGTATAACAATTTTAACTGCATTATTAATGAGGCTTTCTTATATTAACCGTATAATTTTTACAAGTAGACTGTTAAAACATTAACTGGGCTAACAATAAATTCTTGGTTCCACGTGTATGCCCACAATGAGATTTTGATTATAACAATGTGCTCTGTTTCCCCAAATTCTCTCCCAGCATTCCACAGCTCATGACTCAGGGACCACCTGAGCCAGATGTGCTGACATGGTACTCGATGACTTTCAGTTAACTAACTTTCTTCCCCCCGGAATTGTCCAGTTGACCCTTAACTCACAGAAACTCCCAGCATTCGCACCATCCAGTGGAAAGGTGTTTGGAAGGGGAGCTACATGAGGTATGAGAAATTGCCTCCATGTGTTTGTTATGAACTTGCCACCAGCTCAATTTGTCTGATGCCCACCTAGGTGGCAAGTAGCAACTGCTACCCTAGTAGTGGTTCCTTCTTTGCCTGCCACCAGCTGACCTCCTTTCCCCTGTCTCCAGGGGCTTTTGGTTTATACCACACCTCTCCCATATGGGCCTCTTTCAGGACCTTGCTCCTTCCTCACGCCTGGCACAACCCTCTTGGCTTCCCTTCCCATCCTTCCCTAGAGGCTGCAGAAGGGTTTGCCCTGCAGATATCTGTGTCTCCTGCAGCTGGTCTCCTATTAAGAAGCAGCCTTGCAAAAATGACTGGCACATCTGGGATCCCTGTTGCTACTTTTAGCTGGGAGCTCAAGGCTTGAGATAGCATGGAAAATGACCTTCCCGAGAAAAACAGCATTTGGAGATTAGTATAGTAAATTGGGAATAATTCCTGCTTTCAGGGAACCTGTTTGGATGACAGAAGCCTTGGGGTTTCTGGATACATGAAATACCAAACACAGAAAATCATAAAATCTGTTAAAAATCTGCCATTTTCCAACATAAAGTGCTCAATTTATTCAATCAGTTACAGGGCATTTTTGAGAAGCTTTAAACACAGAAAAGGCACAAATGTAATGTATAATGTGTGCGTTGCCCAAGCTGGATTCTAAGAACCAGCTTCTGCAAAGCAAAAGTGAGGACTTAGATTGCCTGAGCCAGTGCACTGACCCTAGAGCTGCTGAGAAGAAGCGAATGGAAGTGGAGGAGAATGGCAGCCACTGCTGCCCTCCAAGCAGATAACCAGCCATTAAATGCTCTTAGGCCGTGCCTGTTGACAGGGTCCCTCTGGCAAAATAGGTGGCCGAGTACCGGCTTATGCATGAATAGATTTCCAGAGGCTCTGCCCTGTCAAGACTGAGACAAGCAGAAGTGCATGCGTAATAGGAATATTGAAAAGAAAAGAAAAGAAAAGAAAAGAAAAGAAAAGAAAAGAAAAGAAAAGAAAAGAAAAGAAAAGAAAAGAAAAGAAAAGAAAAGAAAAGAAAAGAAAAGAAAAGAAAAGAAAAGAAAAGAAAAGAAAAGAAAAGAAAAGAAAAGAAAAAAGAGAAGAGAAGAGAAGAGAAGAGAAGAGAAGAGAAGAGAAGAGAAGAGAAGAGAAGAGAAGAGAAGAGAAGAGAAGAGAAGAGAAGAGAAGAGAAGAGAAGAGAAGAGAAGAGAAGAGAAGAGAAGAGAAGAGAAGAGAAGAGAAGAGAAGGTAACTTTGAGTGAGTTAGGCATGAGCAGAGCACAGGTTTTGGAGGACTGCAATGTTGGTCTTAGATACCTAAATCCCGTCCAAGTGGTTACGTGGATCTGCTTGTGAACATCTTTTCCCAGCTTTCTAGAGTGGTAGAAGAAAGGATAAATCATACTGCTGTGTAACAATGAGGACTATTCATGTATTTCATATAGAAATGAAAGAAGTGTCACTTTTTAAAGACACAAAGATTTCAGGAAGTGCATAGTGCCAACTAGATTTAGGAGTACCATTAGGAAATAAAATTGTATTATTCAATTAGCAGTCACATTTGTAGCCATTAGTTCCCCTGGAAACTTGTCAAAGCTTTAGAGTACAGCTGTCAAGGCAAAAACCTCAGTAAAGGAATACTTTAAAAACAATTCGCAATTGACCTTTAGATGTTGTTTTCATCAATGAAAGCAACAATGTGGAAGACTTCTCAGAATAAATATCTTATGCCTTACTAAAATTATACAGTATTCTGTTTGTGTTTTGCTTGATATACCTACATATATATATATTTATTTGATATGCATACAAATACTACTTGTACATATATTATATCTACGTATTACATTAGATATTTCTGTTATCAGCGGTAGGTTTCCAAAAATTCATTTTGGACAAAATTAGGACATAAATGTTAGAAACAAGGGGATTCATGTCTCTTGCTCCAGATCTAATAATGATCTCAGCAAGAGCGAAGATGAAATTTCTCCCCTAGATGTTCAGTGGTGCAAAATCAGACAGCTGAACCACAGATTTTGTTTAGTTTGTTCTTTGCCCTCCTCTGATGCACCAAGTGCTGACCACTGCCAGAGGCAGGATTTCAAACTTGAGTTGAAATATATTTCATATAACCTTGCAACTGCTTGGTTCCTATGCAGCAAAAACACAGTCGTTGGAGACTGAATAAATAATTTAATCTGAGGTTTACTAAGCTGAAATAAATTAGAGTTTCATACATGGTGGAAAGTGCATTACCTAGGATGTACACAGGACACATATAAATATGTTTTTATACAAGATAAATGTAATTCACAACTTTTTTCCTACTTCAGCAAGCAGATGAGAGGCTAGATATTTTGCAAGTATTGACTGCTACATAAAATTGTGTCGTACAGGATTTTAGAGACTAGTATAACATTACAGTGGGAAACATTCAACAAGACTTGCTATTTTATAATCCTTAGGAGTTTCGGTATTGTGAAGAAATCTGTACAGTCCTTGAATCTGTTCTTCTTTTTCTACTTTTACTCAGGACTTCTCCTTTCCACACCTGTCTTGTTTCTGTGCATGCTAGCAGAAAAGAATACACATAACTTTTCTAATTATATCTTTATAGAAACACTAAGAAGAAAGATTTGGTGCTTAGTACTTTAGGATAATAATCTAAATTGCCTGGTAAAGCATTTATTCCAGCTTGGGTTCAAAATGCAGCCATGACTTGCTAGTCAAACAAACAAGCAAACAAAAGCTCATAACACACTCTCTCACATACAGAACAGTGATTGCATTTTTTTACAGCATCATCATTTGCTATTGATTATTCCCAGGGAACATCATTCTAATAGACAGAGTGGCAATATTCTAACCACTGTGAGTATCTGGCTCAGGTATATTTCAATACATGCTACAAGGGGAACACACTGTGGGGAACGCTGCAATGAACACAGGTTCTTCAACTCCGCTGATAAATGTGACAAAGAGTATTTTACAATTCATGTTTCAAAAACATCTAGTAAAACATAATAAAAGAAAAAGTAAGGATAATAAAAGCGTATGCACATGATGTTACCAATTTAATGACGTTCATTCCTTTTATTAGTAGCAATCCCACAGATGCCTGAGGAAGCACATTTGCTTTTGTTAAAACAAATCCATTCTAGAAACTGTTCTGACATCCATCATTAAAGCATTTTATGTGAGTAGTCTTTCTTACTGTATTATTAAACCATTCATTAACATGGTAGATAAAAACTCCATTCCACTAAGAATCTGCCATGGCATTACAGAAATGTACCCTCCTTGGCAATGATGAAATACGCCACGACAGGAAAACAATAACACAATGTAACTTAACATTAGGCTTTTCAAAGTGTGGAATATTTCTATTGTGGTACTTAGAATATATACCAAACACATTTTCCTCTTAGAATAAATAAATAAAAAAGATTCCATTTGTACCAGAACTGAATCTTGGCAGTGCAATCTACAAAATGATCTCTAAAACATGACAGAAAACAAAGACGGATAACTCTTTGTATAGCACTCACTGGACTGACTCCATGTCATTCTAAGTTCTGCTACAGTTCTTAAATGTGTCTGGACAGCCAGAACTGTATCTCTGTTACTGAGCAAACAGCAAATGACTGTACTTAAACCACCTGAAACTGCACAGGGCTCAGTGAACACCGTATTTAGGCATGAAGGAGAATATCACCAGCCTCTTCTTTCTTCAATATACCACAAGGAAAACTGTATTTTCAAAACTCGGATTTATAGGTAATTTCGCATACTATTACTGCAGTGTTTAAGCCCCTTGCAGCCTTCATCATCTCTTTTAGTGTCTCTGTGAGATAGAAAAACACACCTTGGAAACTGAGATAAAACCAATCACAGAATCAGACAATCACTCAGTCTGAAAGGACCTAAGAAGATTGTCTAGTTCAAGCCCCCTGCTCAAAACAGAGTCACCTGGAGCAGGTTTCTCAGGGTCATGTTTTTGATATCTCCACGGATGGAGAGTCCACAACCTCTCTGTTCCAATGCTCACTCAGCCTCACAGGAAAAAAGTGGGTTTCTTAGGTATAAGTAGAATTTCTTGCATGTCAGTTTGTGCCCATTGCCTCTTGCCCCGTCACTGGGCACTACTGAGAAAAGTTTGGCTCCATCTTGTCTACATCCTCCTTTCAGGTATTTATATACATTCACGAGATCCTCCCTGAGACTTCTCTCCTCCAGGATGAACAGCACCAGTTCTCTCACCCCCTCCTCATATGAGAGATGCTGTGGTTCCTTAATCATCTTTGTGCCTCTTCACTCTTGCTCCAGTAAGTCCACGTCTTCCTTGTACTGGGTAGCACAGAAGTGGACCCAGCACTTTAGATGTGGCCTCACCAGTGCTGAGAAGAGAGAAAGGATCATCTCCATCAACCTGCTGTCAATGTTCTTCCTAATGCAGTCCAGGGTGCTGTTGTCTTTTTTTTGCTTCAAAGGCTGGTTTTTGCTCAACTTCTTGTCCACCAGCACCCCAAGGTCTGCCAAACTGCTTTCCAGGTGGTTGGCCTCTAGCCTGTACTCGTGCATGGGGTTACTCCCCACTAGGTGTAGGACACGGTATTTTCCTTTGTTGGATTCCATGAGGCTTCTCTCTTCCTATTTCTGCATCCTGTCAAGGTGCTTCTAAATGACAGTGCAAGCATCTGTAATGTTATCCACTCTTCCCAAACTTATGTTATCTGCAAACTTGCCAAGTGTGCACTCAGTCCCATTATCCAGGTCAGTAACAAAAAGGTTAAACAGTATTGGACCCAGTACTGACCCCTGGGACACACCACTAGTGACTGGCTTCCAGCTGGAGTTCGTGCCACTGATCACAATTCTTTCAGCTCAGCAGTTCAGCCAGTTTTCAATACACCTCCCTGTCTACTCATCTGACTTGTACCTCATCAGCTTGTCTATGAGGATGTTATGGGATACATTGCCAAAAGCCTCACTAAAGCTGAAGTAAACCAAGCTGTTCATCTTATCGCAGAAGGCTATTAGGTTGTTTAAGCTTCTTGTCCTTCATGCATCCAGAAATGTTTTTGGGGATTAGTTGTTCTATCACCTTCCTAAGGATTGAGGTGAGGTTGACTGGTCTGTAGCTCCCTGGACCATCAGTCTTACCCTTCTTGAAGACAGGAGAGACATTTGCTTTCTTCCAGTCCTTAGTAACCTCTTATTATCGCCATGACCTTTCAAAGATAATCAAGAGTGGCCTCCCAATGACATTGCCTAGCTCCCTCAGCCTTCAAATGTTCATTCCATCAGGTCCCATGGACTTACGTATGCCCAGTTTACTTAAATGTTCCCTAACCTGATCCTCCTCCACTGAAGGCAAGTCTTTCTTGCTCCAGGCTTTCCAATGGGTCTTGGGGGCCTGGGGTTCCTGAAGGGAAATCTTACCAGTATAGACTGAAGCAAAGACAATGCTGAGTACCTTGGACCCTTATCTGCCCTCTGTCCCCAGCTCACCAGCCTCATTCAGCAGCAGACCCACATTTTCCCTAGTCTTTCTGTTGCTGCCTATGGACTTACAGAAGCCCTTCTTGTTGTCCTTCATGTTCCTTACCAGTTTCAACTCCAGACTGTGGCTTAATTAAATCCACCCCTGCATGTTCAGTGTCTCTATATTCCACCTGGGTCACCTGTTTAGTCAGGAGCTCCTCATATATCCACGCAGGTCTCCTGTTACCTTTGCCTGATTTCCTATTCATCTAGATGGGTCATTCTTGAGCTTGGAGGAGGTGATACTTGAATACTGACCAACAGTCTTGGACTCCTCTCCAGGGCTGTAATCCACGAGATTCTTCCAAAGTCTGCTCACCTGAAGCCCAGGGCTGTGATCCCGCTTTTAGCCCCGCTCCCTCTTCACGAGATCCTGAACTCCTCCATCTCTTGTCACTGCAACCAAGGCTGCCCCTTACCCTCTGCAAATCCTTCCTTGTTTATAAGTATCAGGACTCGCAGGGTGTCTCTCCTTGTTGGCTCCTCAATCTTCTGTGTCAGGAAGTTGTAACTGGTGTATTCCAGAAACCTCCTGGTGGAGGCTTGTGGCCGGCTTGTGGCCTGCTGTCTTGTCCTTCCAGCAGATATCAGGGTGGTTAAAGAGCCCAAGAGGACCAAGGGCTGTGAATGTAAGGTTTCTAAAGAAAGACTCATCACCTTATTCTTCCTGATCAGGCAGTCCACAGCAGATACCACAACAATGTCACCCATGTTGGACTGCCCACTAATCCTTACCCATAGGCTGTCACTGGCTCATCACCCAGCTGTAGACATAACTCCATGCATTCCAGCTGCTCTTTCACATAAAGGGCAACTCCTCCTTGCCTTCCCAGCCTGCCCTTCATGAAGAGGTCTTTGTTGGTCCACCACAACAAAAGACTAAAAAGCTGTAGCTGGGCAGCTGTGTGACTTCTCACCCACAGAAACTTAGGCACCATAAGAACTTGACTGTAAGAAACTTACAGGTCTGAGGAACTGAGATAGTCCCATGAACAGGAAAGAGTTTAGCGGAGTTTTGAGAATGTCAGTGTTTGACTTGACACTTTACTGCCCACTGCTGTGGCAGGTACGACAAAGCCTGTGCTAGCACAGTGCAGCCTTCCAGTACCTACAGGGGGGCTACTTGAAGGATGGGGAGGGACTCTTTATCAGGAGTGTTATGATAAGACACGGGGTAACGGCCTCAAACTGAAAGAGGGGAGATTTAGATTGGATATCAGGAAGAAACTCTTTACTGGGAGGGTGGTGAGGCACTGGAACAGGTTGCCCAGGGAAGCTGCAGATGCCCCATCCCTGGAAGTGTTCAAGGCCAGGCTGGATGGGGCTTTGAGCAGCCTGGTCTAGTGGGAGGTGTCCCTGTCCATGGCAGGAAGGTTGGAACTAGATGATATTTAAGGTCCCTTCCAACCCGAACCATTCTGTGATTCTGTGTGATTCTGTGTGATTCTGTGTGTGATCTGCCCAGGCTGATCGGACTTGCTTGTTGCCTGAAGCTGTGCTATATCAGAGGGCAAGACTTCCTGTTATATTACAAGGTAATACAGGAGGAAAGCCAACTTGCAGTTTCAGTGTGTTCTCCAAAACAGTAAAAATTAGATGTAAATTTAAGCTAGGCTGTGTATATATGAGGATGACCTTACATGCAGGGTACATACATAAAAAACAGAAGTATAGACCCAGTACTTTGAAAACTTCTGATACAAATCTTGGACATGTTCAATTGGGATAAAACATCAGTTCTTTACTGACTTTTGAAGTTCTTCAACAATTTTAACAAGCTGAAGCTCTGCTCCTTCCTAGCTAGCAAAAAATAAGCCAAAATGTAAAAGCTAAGCTTATTTAAAAAGATTTCTAAAAGCAGAAACATGATTCAGTAGTACCTGAAGAAAACAAAATTAAGAGTCTAGGTGTTTTGTCAACTTCTATCAAACATTGCTAACTATTCCATAAAGACTCAGCCTTTAGCCACATTCCGTAAGATCTAGTATTTCTCATATTATAGAATGGAGGCCTATAATAATCATAAAATTTAAACAATCCACAGTGATTATTTAAACAGACTTGCAATTTATAATTAAATTTTTGCAATTTAAACAGATTGCAAAAATCCTTGAAAGAATGTCTTGTATTTTCATTGAAAGCACTGAAAATAATGACCACAGGTAACAGGCATCAGATTTATCACCATTTGAGGGACAATTCTTGCAATAATTATCAGAGGATTGATAAGTTAATCACCAGACAGATTCAAAAGGGAAAGCTAAAGTGCATATATTAGACTGCATAGAATTGCAGAGAACAATATATTATCTGTTATATTTTAATTTGTATACTGATGCTAAGTTTACCAAGTATCATTATAGTAATTTTTCTCACTGTTTAAAAAATGTGGGACATGCACAGTAGTAAAAACCTCTTGTCACTGTAGCAGAATTTTGCTTCTGGCAAGACTGTAACTCCATTTAATGTCTTTAAGTTCTCTGCAAAAATAAAGATACTTACATGCTTATATTTCACTTGGATTTTATGAAGTTGTGTAGAATAACGGTATATAAAACATAAAATACTACTAATTAAAAATTTAAATATGCATTAAATTGATGGGGAATTATCTCCATTATGCCAAAATTGCCTTTGAACTGTAATAGCCATGTCACCCAGTTTAATGGTAGAAAAGTAGCAACTGTACAGGTCCTGTAGTAGAACTGTTAATATTAAATCTCAGAGAAAAAAATACTATGGAATCTTTTCTTCTTTTTTTTCAGTCAGGGGAATTTTTGGGTGCAGCAAGGGACTGAAAATTTGATAAAATTGCCTCTGAGTACAAAGAATTTTTGCTCACATTTAAAAAAAAAAGTAATAAAAATGAACTCGGAGTTGGATAGCTTTGATTTCTGATAGACTTAGTCCACTGAGACCTAACCATCAGTTATCTACCCACAGTTGCCTAATCCACACTGCCGAGGCCACGACTAGACTTAATGGTCTATTAAAATATAGCTTAGAAATCTAGCATAGGGCAGTTAAACTGCAAAGCTGCCAAGTCTTACAATGGGAGCAGGATGAAAAACACATCAGCTGATGATCAACCAACCAATTGCTAAACAATTTACAGTCCAGATCTCTCAGCTGGAGCAATAATAGTTGCAAAAATTCCCTTCACAAAGACAGTCACGTCGCCGAACAACTCCCATTCGCAGAAACTCAGTCCAAAGTTGCTATATATAAACTTGCTCCTTTAAACTAGAAAGCCAATCTGAAGCTAGTCCTTCAACTTCAGGAGGGGCGGGAAATCAAAGCATCAAAAAGTTAACCTCGGAAATGATGGCTGTTGAAGCTCAGTTCACAGGGACAAGTTTCCAAGGAGGTAAGCCAGCCTGTAACTGCAATGAATCTTCCCGCTGCTACTGATCTCGTGGGGTCCCCGCTCTCTGCCACATGTTGGGTCAAGTCCTGGGGCTGCTGTTACATGGGCACAGAGATTAGGAGGGGTGTGTGGGACACACAGCAGAGACACTGGCTCTTTGAAGCATGATTTGGGCTAGAAGGCACGCTCCCCTGCTGCCAGGCCATTCCTTGTCTGGAAATCAACCTTTAAGGTTTTGTTCAACTCCATCTTGTACATGGGGGCTAGAAGTGAGACCAGATGAGATGAAGGACAGATGTGCCCCTAACTACAGTGTCAGCATATTGTCCACCAAAGTGCATTAATGACTCTTTCTCATTCCTGAATCCCACCATCACCTAGATCCCCTTTGCTCTGTCCCTGAGGGCAAATGTCATGGCACATTTGGTATGCATACAATCGAACACTTCCTTCGCAAAACAGTGTGCTCTGATCCATAATGCCAGCTAAGAACAGTTCCTGACTCTTGCTAACTCTGAACTGTGTCCCAGCAGCATCTCAGGGAATACTAGCCAGCGTGGGCCAAGGCTGGGTGGGGAAACACGCTAGCAATTAACCAGTCCAGACAGCCACCAGGCAGCCTCCTGTGAACCTGTGTCCTTCCCCTGTTTTGTTTACCAGCCAGGGTGCCATCCCATTTCCCATGGATCCCCGTGGGCTTGCTCCCCAAGGAGCTCTGGGTGGTGGCAGCGACAGGCTTCCAGCACGGCTGAGTCTTTGCAACATTTCTTCGTGAAGCTGCAAGGCTGCTGGGGTGCTTCAATTTGAGGGAGTTTTAACCAGAGCTGCCTTTTATCAAGGGAGGGGAGGAAAGGTCTCAGGCCATGCCCAGGGCCTTATTCCAAGTCTGCTGGTCCAGCATTCGTAGTTTTTTGCTCCTGTGAGGAAGAGTAGAGAGCACTTTTACAAATGAAGTAAACTGTACATCACCTTGGAAATGAGCATGTAGCTCCCCAAACCAGAGATCTCGTTTCCCTGCAGCCCGCACGCTCCAGTTCAAACACTGAAGTTATTAACCCATTTGCTACTTCACAAAGTTGCCAGTGACCCCAAGCAAAGGGCTTAACATTTCTAAACCAAAATGTTGCCCTGTTATGTGCTTGGGCAAAAGACCAAGCTCTTCTATCGCGTGTCCTTCAAAGGGAATGGTGATTGGAAGCAGTAATATACTACAAGAACAGCACCAAAACCTGAAGGAGAGGGGCCCCGTAAAACTCAGAAGATTTAAAGGCACTCCAAAAGCAACACACTAGGGAACATTTAAAATATTTCCCCTGGTCTAGAGAGGGAAAAACAACTAATTGGGATTTCTGCCAGCACTTAACAGCACTCAAATGCTGGCATCAGACGGATTGCTATCCAGCGTACAACAGGATGAACTAAGCCTAGCCTGGGAAGGGATCAACACGTTACTCTGCAATGAACCTCCAATTTCGGGAGGCCGAAGAAAGTTCCACCTCATAGTGTTGTCACATAGCTTATAGTGTGAAGCAGAGGGAGCCTGGCCCACCTGGGACCTCAGTGCACCTTGGAGGCTAAAAATCCAAAACTTTGACGACTTTGTTGAGTAATGTGGGAGCTTCAGATGAAAGGAGGGAGGATAATTACATATATCAATTGACTCATCAACAGTCATATCAGAGAAACCAGATTTTGTCACATACTACTGCTTCAGTTACCATCCAAATGGCTACGCAGGTATCTGGAATTGGAAAATTTCAACACAATACTATGGTCAATTTACAATGCTGCAGTTAATTGCAGTTGACAGAGATGAGATAGTCTACAACACTGAAGGATATTACTGCAGTCAAACTGCATTACTGTTCT
Source organism: Larus michahellis (assembly GCF_964199755.1). Lineage (NCBI taxonomy): Eukaryota > Metazoa > Chordata > Aves > Charadriiformes > Laridae > Larus > Larus michahellis. The sequence continues at coordinate 91,178,312 of NC_133897.1, forward strand.
CATGGTCAAACTACTCAAAGTCCTTGTTTGGCCCTCATTAGTCTTTTATTCGAATCCTGTAAAATCGTTATGTTATTCATCCTCACAACGCTGAGTAGAGGGGCACGTGATTACCCTCAGTGCTGATAAGCTGAGGCACAGGAAGGCCAGAAATCAATTTAAGCACCTAATTCTTAAAAGCTCCTTTCTACTCCAATGAGCATTTGTGTTTCCAGCAGTCAAACTACTTAGATGCTTTAAGTTTTGCTCTTGTACACGGACTGATCCTTTTTTGGCTGCGCTTGTGCACCTTACTAGAACAGGATTTAGAGGCATGTTCAAGCACTCTGTGGCTGCCTTATTCTGTTCTTACTGGCTCATCGTTAGCACGCTCCCTAGCATGGGTTTGCCCATGCCTGCCCTCAGCTTCTGAGGCAGATGAACCAAAGACCAAGGACACTGGGCAGCACGGACAAGATCGTACCACATTTGTCTGGCCTGCAACTGTCCTTCAGTGCAATGGCAGGCGACTGGGCCATCCCAAACATTTTTATATGCTGGCATGCCATGCCATGATGCATGCAACACAGACCCTCTTCTTCATCAACGGCAGGCTGTGTTAAAATGCTATCATTGTTTCGGACGCTACGAGCTGAAAGTTAGGCAGACACATAATATTTACATCCTGGAGACCCAGAAGCACCCCATGGAGGAGACTTAAGGCTAGTTGCTATGTCATGGATGCACTCAGGCCAAGCCAGGCCAATCCAGGCCCAGCTTACAAAGCTCTGGTCCACAGAATACCCTTTAGCCCTGTTTAGTGTATTGGTAGAGACGTCATTGCAGCTGAGCAATTGTCTCTAAATACAATATGGATCCTTAGGTTAAGTGTGCTCCAGCCAATCCAGCTAAGAGTGATGTTCCAGAAGGAAGGGTCTCTCCTACTCCCTTCCATTAGGATAACAAACCGTTCAGTGTTGGGAATATTCTCCTAGAAAACCACTGATGTGTATTTGAATCTTCCCCAAGTACCAGAGGAAGTGGGATCTTTGATTTTAGTTTCCTAGTGAGATCTCACACTTAGGTGACTGAGTACCTCAAACGCAAGAGCTATGACATCAGGCAATATGGCACACAACCAATTCTCTCCAAAGAATTATTAAGTGACTTGCTTAAGGCCACCTCAGATATCATGGTGCAGAGAACTAAAGCAGACTCGTAGGCACATACACCACCCACCCAACTGCTCTTCTTTCTAACCTGCTGGAATTTGCCATGCATCAAACTAATAGTAAAATTCTATTGGGTTCTATTTATCATTCATTAATTTTCCATAAAGCATGAAGAGCCTGTCTTGCTAGAAGCGGTGCTTTACAATAGGAATAATGGTTCCAGGACCCCCTCCTAAAATTTGTCACCCTTGAAATTCTTTTTTTAGCCAGTGAAAGACATATTATTTGTACCACCTAAGGACTGGTGTCATGAAAAACCAAGTCATGCCACTTGAAACTTCTGCTCAATTTACCAGACACATGACCCAAGTGCCAGGACATATATATAGTAGGAAATGTCATGAAAGCAAGAAAAATGTTTGGCAAGATGTGAAGACTAAGAGTATTTATTACATCTTGAAATCAGGTAGGGCAATTATTATACAGAATTTTCTGAAATAAAATGTACTAACTAAATAACTACTTTGCTAGATAATAACTACTTAGCAGAGTAATTTGAGAGCAAAAGGCCCATTTATATTTTCACAATTTAAATTAATTGGGTATTTAATTAAATACTGCGAGACTGTGGTGCTATGTTAAAAATGCAGCTGGTCAACGCTTTCTCTGAAGATAGGGAAGTCCCTGAAGATCTGTAAATGTTAGTTATTTGAGGGGTGATTAAGCACGACAATAAAATATTCAAGTACAGAAACTCTAAATAAATCAATTGTCAAAGGCATAATGAGAAAAGATACAAATTCATTTTTGTCACAAAGAGTGAATTTTTAGTAAATATCACAAACTGATGAAGCTATGTGCAGCAGGGAGGCATCTCAGTCTGACCACAAGGTACCACGTATCATGACTGCCAGAAGCCATCAACACGGCTCTATGTCCAAATAAACTTTGAGGCTCAGGCAAGAATACACTATTAGACTTGTACTCCTGGGATGAAAGTTACAGCTGCCATCACGTCAAGCCTCTGGGCAGTTTCTGTCCACACATTATTTCAGTCACACAGTGAATCCTGTTGCTCTTCCCTCTTCCCAATGACACCCCGCAACCAATAAACTTAGCTCATGAAAAGAATACATGCTACCCAAGGGGATGGTTCACTCATTGAAACATTCAGAGCCTTGAACAGCAGTTCGGTTTGATCTGAACATATACGCAGCATGTAGTGAAAGTAGTCTCACAAAATCAACAATTAATTACTGTGAGGGAGAAGACTGACTGCTTGCTGCAGCTCTGGCCATCCTGGGTCAGCTAGTGAGGCGGCAAGGACAACCTAACTGAGCTAGTGGAGACAACAGGAAAACAGAGCTGGGCCTCCTGGCTCAGACAGAGAGCCGCTGCCAATCATTTCCACAGGGGGTTTAAGCCAGGTCAGGAACCCATGGGTGCCATCATTCAAGCCTGGTCACCAGCAGAGGAACTTCAGCATCCCCTGAGGGAAACTGGCAGTCCCAGCCCAGCCAGCAGCTAGTAACTTTGGGCTGTGCATTGATGGTGCACAGGAAAGGCAATCATTAATCCAGACACAAAGGAAGAGCCATCTGTTAAGCTGGACGTGGCTGACCAACACACGACCACATTGTTCCAAGGCAAAAAAGAGACAAGATATATTGTCAGCTAAATACAGTAAAGTGAAACAAGTAAGAGGTTACTGTAAACGTGCAAACCTTGACAGCAAGGACTTTAGATAAATGATAAAACACTAGGTAAGATTATAGCATTGTGTTTGCTTATTCAACACTTTGTAACATTATTTGGGACAGTTCTATGTAATATCTTTATCAATGATCTGGACAAGGGGATCGAGTGCACCCTCAGTAAGTTTGCAGATGATACCAAGCTGGGCAGGAGCATCCATCTGCTTGAGGGTAGGTTGGCTCTACAGAGGGATCTGGACAGGCTAGATCAATAGGCTGAGGCCAATGGTATGAGGTTCAACAAGGCCAAGTGCCGGGTCCTGCACTTGGGTCACAACAACCCTACGCAGTGCTACAGCTTGGGGGGAGTGGATGGAAAGCTGCGCATCAGAAAAGGACCTGGGGGTGTTGGTCGACAGCTGGCTGAATATGAGCCAGCAGTGTGCCCAGGTGGCCAAGGCAGCCAAAAGCATCCTGGCCTGTATCAGAAATAGTGTGGCCAGCAGGACTAGGGAAGTGATTATCCCCCTGTACTCAGCACTGGTTAGGCCACACCTCAAATACTACATTCAGTTTTAGGTCCCTCACTACAAAAAAGACATTGAGGTGCTGGAGTGGGTCCAGAGAAGGGCAACAAAGCTGGTGAGGGGTCTGGTGCACAAGGCTTATAAGGAGTGGCTGAGGGAGCTGGGGTTGTTTTGCCTGGAGAAAAGGAGGCTGAGGGGAGACCTTATCTCTCTCGACAACTATCTGAAAAGAGGTTGTAGCGAGGTGGAGGTCGGTCTCTTCTCCCAAGTAACAGGCGATAGGACGAGAGGAAATGGCCTCAAGTTGCACCAGGGGAGAGTTAGGAAGGATATTAGGAAAAACTTCACCGAAAGGATTTTCAAGCTTTGGAACAGGCTGCCCAGGGAAGTGGTTGAGTTGCCATCCCTGGAGGTATTTAAAAGACATACAGATGTGGTGCTTAGGGACATGGTTTAGTGGCAGACTTGGCAGTACTAGGTTAATGGTTGGACTTGATGATCTTAAAGGTCTTTTCCAACTTAAACGATCCTATGGTTCTGTTTTTCTTGTACTCTGCTCTGCCGAGCAACCTCCACCTTCCAGCCAGTCCACCTTCCATTGAGGAAGCTCAATTCTTGCTCGGCCAGACGAGCCATGGTTTTAGTGACACTGTGAGAAATGTAGCCTGTTTTAGTCTTAGCCGGTTGCAGGCTTGGCTGAGAGAACGCATGAAGGCCTCCAAGGCTGGGAGTCAGTGGACTGGACACATGTCAGTGAATACTAATTAGAGCCTCTCCTTTGCAGCCGCAGCCCACACGTTTGGGCAACGGCTTTGTCATACCAGCTTAAGCACCTGGTTTTCAGACATGTCTGACAGATGCTTAGATATTGCAGCTTAGGTAATTGCTTTTTGGGTCCTTTCCTTGGAAAGCCTGCTACCAAAATCCTTGTGCGTCTTTGACGCTCTTGTGGATTTTCTCTGACTTAGAACATAACAGTTGCATTTAAATTGATTTAAATACTTAATATCTGTCTTTTACAGAGTGAATAGTAATGCTCTCCAAACTTTCTTAGTTATGTGCTTTTTCACTCTCCCCTGTTGCTGGCAGCTAAACGTGAGAAACATGAATTATTGGTAGCAAGTGCGGGAGCTTTTCCTTCTGACTTGTGAAGCTTCAGAGACATTCTTTGGTGTATACTGCTCTGCCTGACCTCCCCTTTCTTCTAAATGATATTGGATCTATTATGACTGGCTCTGTCTCCCCCTCCCTATTGTTCCTTTCTTCCCAAGCTTTTTTTCCCTTGACAATTCAATTTTCTGAGTTTCTGTGGTATAATTTTAATCTTTCCTATGGTTTTCTAGAATTTTCTTCAAAGGCCATAAGGTCCTTTCTTATGGATTCTTCCTACTGCAATACAAACAGTTCCCCAGGCTTATCTAATTAATGTAGCTTGCATAAGTTTGTAGCAATTTAGCCAAAATTAATGAAAATTTGTGGTAAATTACCAGAGCTCAGGGGCCTGCAGGTCCGACTTTTTATTTGGGTAACTGACAGAGCCTAAAGTTGCTCACCATGCAGTACTATTTTAACCTTCAAACTTAAATCTATCCACAAAATGTCTTTTGCATTTTCTTTCTGCTTTTATCCAGCAGCCTCAAAGCATTTTGGAAAAAAAAAAAAGAAGTACTAGTTTTGTGTCAGGGTGTTTCTAAGAGACAAATAAAAATAAAAGTGCATGCAATAAAGCTGATTTACCTGTGGTGCGGAGGTGGAAAGTGAAGTAGGTCTCTAATAGACTCACACGAAATGTCGCAGTCACTCTGCTCAGAAGAACGCGCTGCCAAGTGCATCTTATGATTTCTCTAATGAAGGGTAACACGCGTCCTTCAGCTGCAGAGAATGACGTGCCAGCCATCTGGCCCAAAGGCTGCCCGGTGTCTCTGACTGGTAAATCTGTCTGAACTGTGGGAAATGATGGACACTAACTGGCAAGGAAGATTTCCTCCCTGGCATCCATCAGCCATCTCCTACTATTTTGAGAACTAAGTAGGACTCCTCTGTGTGTTGCTTATGCAGCTGGAGATGGAGTTTTTATGCTTTATGCTTTCCCTCTGACCAGTACAAGGTTTGCTGGGACCCAATGTAACTTTCCAGGAACCGTGTAATAAAATCAGAGCAGTCGGGAAGAACAGCTGTGAGTCCCAGTTGCCACTAGGTGTACTATCAGTATATGAAAACCAGATACAAGAGACCGGTCTGAGCTTTTCTTTTTCTCCCTTTTAATCTGGAACGTATTCAGACCTCTGAGGAATTGTTAACTTTGATATCAGCTGTTTCCCCAGCTGTTTCTACTTAGAAAAAGCTTGTAAAATCTGGATTGTGCCTTCGAAGGCACCCCAGTAAGAACTTGCAATACCACAGCAGTAAAGAAAATGCAAAATACTCATTGAGCCACTGAAGCTCTGCAACCAGCTCTAACAGATTTTCACAAAACTACGTTCTGTTTCAAGCAAGGAAGTGTTACGTTACTTCAGCCAGGGGCAGACTAAGAAAACCTATCTCAGTGGCTAAGATCTGCCTCCTCCTTTTTTCCCCCCAATCACCATCCTACATTTCTTCTTGATGGAAGAAAAAACAACAAACAAAACAGTAAAAATTAATTAAAAGAGCTGCTAAAGCAGAAAAGAATATTTTAGACATATGATCTTCTGAGTTGTCTCCAACAACATCATCTTAGGTTATGGTTTATCACGTAACATTTGCTTTATTTTCTCTTTAACAGTAGGATATTTCCAAACTTGTGCATCCCATCTGTATCCATTTTCACAATGACTGAACAAATGCAATTAGTCTGCAGTCAGCCATGTAATGGTCTCCTACTACTAGCACTAGGTATTTTTAGTCCATGGATTCTCTTATTTCTCAGCTATGCCTTCTTTCTTTTCCTAGCTTACATTTATTATCTGAGCTGCTTTTTTACCTTCGCTGCCACTCTGTGTTACTGAAAGAATCCCATACGCTTTACCTTTTCATATTTTTCTCATGGTCACCTCATTACAACATACAGGTGGTTGAAACAAGAGGACAGTTTTCAGTAAAATTATTGCAAAATTTGTCCTTTACTTCTCTCAAATTCTGTACTTCACACTATTTCCTAGATCTGTACAGTCTGCCTCTACCCAGACTCCCTTCTGCTGATTACTATTTTTAGAAAGATGTATGAACTGCTGGAGAAGAGAAAATCTCCATGTCAACCTATTGAGAAAGGAGTTCTGTTTCCTTCTCCCACAACAGATTTTCAATGATCCACCCACCTCGCAGCAGGATGCGACATTGATTTTTTTTTTAAGTCCAGATTGCAGTTCTCTTACGTGCTGAACAGAGCAGGGATGAACGTGACTTTGTGTGTGCTCTTCTTTGCTTATGACACACAAACCCAGCAGCCTTTCCAACTTTGCTTCAATCCATTAAAAACAAAGACTTGTCGCCTAATCTTCCTCCATCTTTCAGAGTCTTAAACATGACATGCTTTAAATTCTCTGAATTTGTCAACTGGTTTCTTCACTAAGCTAAATGCGATGTTTCTCTGCCTGTATCAATGATCTTGGCTTTCCTTAATGCTGCTTGTTGAACAGGCCTTTCTGTCTTTCAATGTCTTTAATTCCTGATTTTGTGGTCCGATATCATGCTGTGTATGTGGAATTTCCTGTTTGTGGTGTTGTTTGGTTTTTTGGGTTTTTTGTTTTGTTGTGTTTGTGGGTTTGTTGTTTTTTTTTTTCTATAAGGCGGTCAACTTGTCTTGATTCTAGCTTCTTTTTCAAAGTACTTCTCCAAAAAAATGGTGAATCCTCAGTCGTACCTCCTCAGCCATACTTTTGTCAGGTTTGTCTCTGATGTGGACAGTGCACATGCTTAAAGCCTTCTTTACAACAGAAAGATGCACTGATTTAATTTAAACCAGGTTTTATGCCAATGTAAATTTAACTATATTTAACAAAAAAAAGTTTAACTAATGTAAATTGTTGTGTAGGCCTGCTTACTTGGTATAGCATACGCAAGTTTTTCATTGGCCTGAATTAAAAATAAAAGAAATTGGTTTAAGCTCAAATAGGACTGTCTGTACGATTTATTTAAAACTGCATACCTAAACAAAATGGTGCAAATTTCTCATGGAGAATAGGCTTTAAACCATACACAGTAAGATAACAAAAAAAGTATACACAGTCTCCTAGAATATTTTTTCCTCTATTCTGTCAGTTCCCTATCTTTTCTACATTTCTATCTCTGATTGCAAGCACAGTTTCTTAGTTGTTTCCCGAAACAGAACTTGCATAACTTTCACTGCAGCTTCTGGGGACCTCAATGATCTCCAAAAATGTTCTTGTGCTTACACTTCCTATTCCCCAGTTCCTGTTTCCCTTTTTACCCTGCTCTTTCCACACTATCTCTGTGGACTGTACTGGCTCTAGAGCAATTCTGAACATTTAGACTACAGCATCTCCCTTCAAAAATGTAACCAAGCTTCTAGGAATATCTTCAGAATATATATATTTTTTCCCCTGACACATTCTTACCTTTTAATAGAGAAAGAACCATTAAAAAGAAATATTCTGACAGTGAATAGAAAATGAAATGTATTTCTACCTCTAGGTTTGCCTAAGTTATACACAGAGGCAGGATATACTGAAGAAGTTACAGAAATACAACAAGCTGAATCTTTCATTACCTTAGAGAATAACCAAGCTTAGCAGCAGCGATTTCATCTCTAAGTCCAAAATCTTCAGCTGGAAATACTTTCCTTGCTTCCTTTTGAGCAGGCTCGGAAATCTTTTCTGCCTTCATCTCGCTTCTTTTCTCAGCAAAAGAAATTATTCTGGTTTCTCACTCAGCCTATTTTCACTAGGCATTTCAGTTTGCGCCCTCAGCTCAGGTTCACGTGTGTGAACCACTTCAGCAGACCTGATAGGATGTTACTATTGTCTTTTTTTCCCCTTATGCATAGGGATATTTGCCATTACATTTCCTTCCCTTTGATATCAGATTAGTGAGGCTACATTAATTATTCATTCCTCTAGGCGACAAATGCTCGGTGTTCAATAGTTGATTGACCTGGTTCTTTAAGCTCAATAGAGATGTTAGTTTTAGCTATTCCAGGGAGGACAAAGGAGAAAAGATACCTCAGCAAGAGTTCAAATATTTATAACAGATCATTTTCCTACTGCTTCTTACAGTCCTGCACGCCTTTCACTTTATGAAACTTGACATTTAAAAAATCCGCTCATTCAGTGTTAGGAAATACTTTGACACCAAACTGGCAGAATTCTTGAGTTAGGCATTCTCTCCCACTATTCTGCTGCTTCCCTGACTAGCACCGGTCACCAGAAAATGCTTCTTCTGTTTAAACCCCTATCTGCCAAGCTCCAGAAAAGAAAAAAAAATAATGCATTGGGATGCTGGGCATTGCAAGAATATTCCAGTAAACTGGTTCTACGGTTAGCCACACCTATGGGATTAAGTCATTAGCTATTTACCACAAAATCATCCTTAATTCAAGCCAGCCTAAAGTAAAAGAGAAGAAAAATGTTCGCCTACGGAATTTAAAATAGATGGTTGTAAAGTTTTCTAAAGTCCAAGTGCCAAAAGGAAATGGAAAACGCATGCAGATCTTTGGTCATTATTTATATTGGCTCTAAAGTTTCTTCTCACCCATTATGAGGCAGCTGAGACACTGCTAGAAGTTCACATCCTCTTGACTGAGGATCCAGTCTTGAAATGACTACATTCTCAGGTTGGGTTCATGGAAGGGGATCGTGGCGCAGGGAAGAATGTTACCTTTCATAATATGTTCCTTTAAACACATTTGAAGCATGTGTTCAAAATCAAATTTCTCTTCCTACAAAAGTTTGAACCTTCACTTCCTAAGTGAAAGGCGATCCTTTGCTTTAGATCTTTTTATTGACTATTAATTGCCCTTGGCTTTTTGAAAATGCTTCTTTCTTTCTGGCAAACCAGACATAGCCATCTCCTTGACTTGAGTATTCGCAAAACGTTAATCAGTTTATCCACCAACTGATACACTTCTCTTCCTACCTCATCAAACCCAAAAATATTTCTGAAAGTTAGTGTGCATTATCTCTTTAATTAGAAAGTTTTATTTCACATAAAGCTTCACCCATGTTTTATACAAACGTAACAATGGACTATGCCACATTTGTCTATCAGATATGATCACTGGACCCAATGCAACTGAGCTCTACCCCATAGGGTAAGTCGGGCATGGGATGTCTGAAGAGCGTCCTCAGCTGACAGCTACAATCATAGCACAGGGTTTGATTCACTTTTGGTCCGGGATGCCGCTAATTGGGGTCAGTGCAGCACGCAACCTCTAACGCAGCACTTCTCAGTCATCGCAGCAGCACCCCAAGGCCACCGCAGGAGCAGAGAAGTCCTTCAGGCACAGGCTCCCTTTGCTGGAATCCCAGCATTTGCCAAGCAGATGTCCAGGGTAAAGCCCCTCATAGCTGTGGGGACAGCAGAGATGCCCAGGTGGCACAAGGAGGGTGGGTGACAGGCCACAAAACCCACTCCAACAGATGGAGTGTAAGCACTTGAGGATTATGTGAGATTATTTGTTTGGAATTTTTCATTTCAGTTTTTCCCTGCAGACTTGGGAATCGTAAGATACGAGAAGTGCCCATAAGACTAAAAAGGAGCTGGATTGTTTTCATATATATTTCATTTGCTGAGGGTGAGTTTGATGTAGGAGAACTTTTTTCCAGGATTGTCTCCAAAGGATAAGCAAGACTATGTGAACAGAAGGCAGGCAAAAGAAGTATTTAACTGACTTATGGGACTGAGCAGAGCAAAGAAACAGGGCATTTGTTCCTGAACAATCTGTTGGTAGAGGGATTTCCATGAGGTGTTCAGAGCTGGTAGCAGTATGGAGGACTGGCTAATTTTCTGGAAAGACATTTGGAACAGGACCATACGGAGCTATTTTCTTTGCCACATTGGGAAAAGATAGCAATAAAGTAGAGAAAGGAGAAGTCAGAGCTAACAACAAGCATTACAGAAGCAGAGGCGGGCGCCTTTTGAGTCTTTTGAAGGATGAGCTTTTAACCTGCGATTGAATTTAGACAAGAATAACTAATGGACAGGGGACAATGGAGTGAAGTGTGACTTGTGGCCGTTGATAATGACAATAGAAGTGCAGTTCAGTTTCAACGTAGAGCGCTGTCTTTCAAACAGCTTGTAAACTTTCGTACTGCTGTGCCAGATGCCGGTTTGGAAACTAAGATTAAGTTTGTGCCATGGAAAAGGGCAAGTAGGATGTTAAGGGGTAGATGGAAGGGGCAAGGAAGGAGGACTAATCCTTCAGCACAAGGATGAGGTAGTTTGGGGAGCCAGAACTTACCCGCTTAATCTGTATGAACTTGAGTCTCTGTTTCAGGATGACCATAAGAGACAATATTTCTAGCAGAGTTGTCCTTGAGCGGGAACCAGGAGTACTGTAACAGCCAAGAATTTAAAATCAGTAAAGGGCTAGAAAGAAATTGCCTATAAAAAAAATAATAAATGAAGTGGCTGCAAAGAGGATTATGGGTCCCTTTACTCCTCTAGGACAGATATTGACAAAAGGATGTGATGAATTCAGAATGATACATTCAGCCCCCCTCTTATCCTCTCAGAGTGTCCATAAATGATGGTGGTGACCCTCAATTAGTTCTTTGATACACATTTTCCTTGACCTAGCAGTACCAGTCATTCTTCCCCACGGCCTTGTAACATGGCTTGCAAACTGTGACACCAAATTGGTATTTCAGCTATTACCAGCTCACCATCATGATTTCAATTTGCTGGGATTCAAGATCCAGGGACGGTATTTCTTCAAGAAAGCTGTGTCAATAGGTTGCTCAGTGGCTGGTACAGCCTCTGGTAATTCATCAGAATGCAGTACAGGCAGTGAAATGGGAAGTGGAAAGCCTCTGGCAGCTTACTGTCCTCAGGACTTTGCTGGAAAGGGAGGGAAGAAAGGACAGTAGTACACAACAACGTGGCAGCGAACTGTGATAGCAGGGAGGTAAGAAGTCCCTATGGCCACATTAGAGGACAGAGGGTTTCTGGACAGAAGCTGCCTTAGGGAGGTAAACAAGCTAGACCTCCGTATAGGACCAACCCATGCTGCCACAGGAGGAGCAGACAGAAATCAGAAGGACAAGGGAGGCAAGAAGGATCATTCAAACAATTACAGGTGTTCCTGGGGGACACTTAGATCTTGTATGCATCGTGGTGGTGATTGCGCAAAGGCGTGGTGCACTAACCACTGCAAAATTTGATGGTCATGTACAAAAGGGGCTCATCTGTTAATGAGCAACCTGATCCACTGTAACATAAACTTGTGAGGAGTCTGTGATACAGTGCTGATGGTGTTACACCTTGTTCCAAATAAGAGCATAGGAGGCCTGAGTAAATGTATCTGCCCGAGACAACTCATTTCAATTTCAGATTTGTTTGGGAAACCAGCTCCTCAGCTGGTAGACTGCTCAGGGTAATGCCTTTGCGCCTATGGATCCTTAGTAAGGGTCGAGTCCCTGCTCACTCCCTCCCTTTCTCCCACCCACTGGGGGGCACTGGGAAAAAGAGAAAGCCTCGATGAGGTACAAGCACTGCTCAGCAATAGCCAAACCACTGTCGTGTTACCAACACGTCACAAATCCAAAACACAGCACAATAAGGGCTGCTATGAGGAGAATTACCTCCATCCCAGCCTGACCCAGTACAATCATGAAAAAACTTCTAATGATATTTTGATAAATGCTTAACACAGGATAATTGTTGAACATAAAACTAGACTTCTGTGAAAAGTACAAAAATTGTAACACTAGCAACTAAAATAAATTAATTTAAATTATGTAGTCTGGATGAGTGGAAAAAATTGAAAACTGGTAAACAAACTGAATCTTTGTGCAAAGAAAAATGAAATACAGATGCATACTTAAAAAATACCTTATAACCTTTAGCTGTCAGCCAGCAAGTATTTTGAAAATAGACTCATTAAAACTGACACAATTCTGGAGCACAACTGTAAAGCAAGACAACCCTTCCACCATTGTTCAAACGTTGCAGTTTCCTAAGGAGAGGTCATAAGACTTCCCAACCCTAAAGAATGCTGATACTTTGCATTCTTTTCATGTAAGAAGAAAGAGAACTGGAGAGATAACAGCAGAAAGAATGTGTTGGCCTCATACCCTTGAGCTGTGATGAAATACCAGTCTACTTACATTTAATTATGTTCAGTTTATAACAAAGCATTCAGCAGAAAACATCAATAAGAATGTTGACACACTCAGACTCCTTCTAATAAGAATGAAGAAGAATTATAGTTGGAAATCTGGAATTGAGAATTCAACTGAAAAGGGATTTTTGCTGTTTAGCAATTAGTTCTCTCTGTCATGTAAAGTAGTGTTTCTAAAGAAAAATTATTGGGTGGATTTACAACTGAGTTATGTGTTAAGATCAGTTCAGAGATTAAAAAATGACTACATTACTCTACACAAAGACACATTCGGACTAAATATACACCACAATATATATTTTCTTGTTGTCCATTACTTAATGTTCTCTGGAAGGAGCATAAATAAATAAACCATAGAGTAAAGACCTGAACTTTGCAACGGTACAATAGGCTCTTCCAGAATAAAAGGTGTTTTTTAGAATAGGTCTGTCTACGGTTCTGTGATTCTGTGATTCTGTGATCTCTTGGATGGATAAAGCGGGGTCAGGTAGAGCCAATGTCAGGTACTATTACTGTGGGAAGCTAAATACCAGCTTCACTCATGTCTTAGAAGTGGTTGCTTGCACCTAAGCTCCAAGACAGCCACCCTGGCAGGTACTGAAAGGTTCTGACCTATGATGAGCTTGTGTTAATGGCAGCTGTTTATCATCTGTAATAGTCAAACCCTACAGTCTTAAACGGTTGTTTCCTAGGAGCTAGGGCCAACTGTCCACGCTTGGGTACAAGGAAAAACTCCCTTTGAAAGAATAAAAAGAACCTGAAGATGTTGAAATCAACCAAGTTTGATGTTATTTACCACGGATGTGGCATCTGCCCCTAAATAGGAAATATGGACACTAAGCAACCATCACTTCTGTAATGAGTGCTAAGTCCAAGGCTTGCAGTCAGAAAGGTTCTCAGTTCCCACCACAGCCACAAAAAAGAATTCTGATGTTAACTGTTTATAGAAATAAAATGTAGCAGAAAAAGCTCCAGCAAGCCCAATGAGCTTGGAAACATTACGAATTTAAATTGGTTTTACAATTGTTCATTTTCACTTTTAAACTAACATGAATTCCTTCCTCTATTGAAATAGCACAGCTTCCACAGGTCCAACTCAGCAATCTCAAAGACAGAATGGAAAACAGAGGAACAGAGAAATGGTAAGAGCCAAAGCTGAGTACAACACCTAATTCTCTTGATCCTCATTTGGGAGCCATACCAGTGTCTCCCAGGAGCGCTGGCAGTCCCCATTCCCACTGACGCTGAAGCTTCCGCGGGACTCAAAAAACCCAAGAGGCTGTGCGTGCTCACACTCGTGTGGAGCAAAGCCTTGCTGTCTACAGAGCTAGAAGAACAAGACTCTCTCTAGCTGGGCAGCAGTAATGTGCCCATTATCTCTAATGATAAAATACACAATTTCTTTAGTAAGTCCCAGACTAATGAGACTTAATGGAGAGAGAACTGTGCCTCAAGAGGCCTGGCTTCTGTTTTCATCTCTGCTTCTAGTTTGGCTTTGGCAACTTATTTTTACCTCTCTGTACTTCCACTTATCCGTTGCAAGGCAGGGGATAATGAAAATGATGGCCTTTATGCAGAATTTTGAGATCTTTGGATGAAAAAACTCCAAAGGATGGCTTTTACTTTCCCTGTTGCACTAGCCGTCTTCCTTCCTCCCTCTCTCCCTCTCTTCTTACTTTCCTTCTTTCTTTCTCTTTCTCTCTTTCTTCTTACCTCTCTCCTCCTCCCACCTTCCTCTCTTCCTCCTTTTGCATCTATAAATTGCTTTATTAATCTTCAATATTGGAATACTTCTGTAGTGTTATCACTGTGTGTAGTGTCCTAAGGCAGAATTGAATTGCACTGAATTGGAGGAAGAACGAGAGCAAGGTTTCTGGAAACTCGAAGGGGCTTATTCACTTTATTTTGCTTTATATTCTTTTTTAGTATATAGTGGTAGAGACACTCATAAAGATGTTAATGAAAAGCACTAAATTTTAGCTTAATGTGAGGCTATATTGTGATAGTGGTTTCCATTTGGGTTTTCCTTAAAGGTAGAATTCTCCCACGAAGTCAATATAAATTTCCACTTCAGACACATGGCAAATAACAACCCACACCTGTTCTTGAAAGAAAAGAAACCTACTACAAATTATGTCACCCTAGCACGCGTTATGTCTAAAACTTAACAGCTAAAATAATACTGTAAACAACAGTGGGGAGACGCAAATGTAAAAAGTAGTAATTGCATATAAGATAACTATTAATAGAAAGCCAGAATGCTTTTGTGAAAAAGGCATACAGAGCAACTTCCCAATTTGCTACAAACCTCCTGAATCTGAGTCACATATCAGCAGTAATCCATCATACTGAGAAATTGCTTTTTGTGCTGATTTAACGTTTGATAACAACTCGGAAGCCTGAACTTTATGATGGTATAAGGTAAGAGTGGCAATGTAAGATTGCAACATTTCTTTATGAAAACATCATTCCGCCTTTCTGATGAGATAGACCTGTTGTACACTTTTTAGCAGAAACATTGCCAAGGAAATTTAATAAATCGCTAAGATAAAAGAGCATTTGACTTTTACAATTACATTGTGATTCAATTCGGTAACTTTTAATACTCAACAGATATATATGTTTGCCCCAGTGGGAACTTATTCTAATTCTAAAGAAAAAAAAATTAATTATATAGGTTTTCCTGGAAAAACGAATTAGTAAATCCAGGCAGCAAATAAATCCGTGTTCCCTGTCAGACTAACAGTGCAGTTAGTGTAACTACGTGGAATCAATCAGATCATCAAGATAGGGAGAAACCAGCAAACACTGGCAACCCAAGTGACTTCAGTGAGTCAATGCAACAGCAGTTCGTAAGGGAAGGGTGGAAAATTGTTACTAAAGCACATGTTACTCCTTGCCCCAGATTTGTTTGCTTGTTTTCTTACACAAACTGTTTTCCCAGATCAGCATGTTATAACAAAATCACCTTATTGGGTGGCAGCCCACACAATCTCTGAAGATTTCCAAGCCAAAACATCACCCTTTTCTTAATCCAGAGTAGCAGTGGGCAGAACTGAAACAACCATTATCTGGCTTTTGCTAAAAGCTTTACATATTTCCATGGAAGTAGAAAAGCAAGGAACTTTCACATCCGATGGTATCAGACCGTAAGCCCATTGTTTTAAGTAGCGGTTAGCAACTTATGCAAGTAAAACTCTGCAAACACAAAAAGTCAAAGTGAAGGATCAAATTCCAAAGAAAACCCTTTGGTTTGTCTCTCATTTCTCAGAAACTATCATCCTACGCTAAAAATGTCACAAAGGATTAGGACTGTGTGGAGAACTGCTATTTTTATTAACTGGCTGGGGAAAAAAAAAAAAAAAGCAGAGAAAAACCATTTAGTTTCTCAGTAGTTTTTAATCTTTAAAAATAGCAAAGTCTTAAAATACGTTGTTGGAACAAAATAGGCCAACTTTCAAAACAACTAATTGTTTCCAGGCTAAATTATTTTGGATGTGTTATCGATAGTTTTCATTGACTTGATGCTTATGTATAAACTTGGCAAAAAAACTATTCACTGAGAGAGTTTTGCCCACCTTACACCTAAATAGAGAGCAGTTTATCCTCCCCCCCAGCATTTACAGCGTGCACGTGCATATGCGCGCTGGAAACCACAGCGGAAGTCGAGTGGCAAAACACGTAGCTGCCTTTTAACCGCTGAGCGACCCTAGCTTGCACTATTATAATTTCCCCCCGACTTCAACCCCAGAAACGGCTTTTCTACGTGTTTCAGTATTTTCAGAAAGAACACAAAGCTCTGCTGCAGGCCCTGAGCGAAAGCACCAAAATTGCGGCCGTCTGTTAAGTACTGCAGAGTATTTTCAAAATAGACAAAAACGGTGTCCTAATCATAGTTCAGCAGACTGCCTATTTTTGAAATAGTCTGCTTACTGAACATACTTTGGGCTATACAGCACAAAAATAAAACCCCAGTATTACCGTCAAAAGTGCTGTGAAGGGCCAACTGCCACTGAAAATAGTTTTTATATGCATGCTTTTGCATACTTTCCTATCTGTTCTCTTCACATGTTTTTTTTAACTTAGCCTTTAGGATCTGTAAAGGGCTTTTTTCCTGGTTTTGGTTGTTGTGTTTTTTCAAATGCGGGAGCTGGGTTTTTGCCTGTACCGTCACCACAGAAGACGTAGCTTCTTTCTGCTTGCTATTTCAGTTTAAATTAGTAGTAGCTGGAGAGTACTCTTTCTTGGTTGTGCTGGATAATGTCACAGATACTTGAGATGTCTATTATGCGCTCTTCCCTATTAACTGAAGAGGCGTGCTCTGCAACCCTTCACAAAAATGCTCTTATTCTAAAACATCCAGCGGTCTTCAAAACACATTAAAACATGGAATAAAAATATTCCAAGCAGCCTGATCTATTTCCTCTTCCTTCACAGTGCTGCTGCGCTTCGGTGCCCTGCCTTGTGATGCTGACATTTGCTCGTTTTCCAGCAGGGACTTGCCTTTGCTACCAGCTCTGGGAAAGGGGTGTCAGCACCAGGCGTGGCTGATTTGGCAAAGGAAGTGACTCCACGGCCAACTTTTTTGTAAAAACTCTGCCCGTTTTCCGTTGGAAGTTTCCCACAGTTGCTGCCACTCGCGCAAGCTGGTACAAACAAGGGGACTGCGGGAAAAGGCAAAGCCACCGACAGCTCCTGGCATTTCAAGGCCTGTCGTTAATGAAGAATACCTCTGCATTTTTTGTAAACTGACACAATTGAGAAGAACATTGCTACTAATATTATGGCACCTCTGCCAAGCAGGGAAATGCATGCTGCCTTAGATGTGCTGAAGAAGCAATCACTGTTTCACAAAAGTGAAATCTCACTTACAACCTTTACGGCACCTCCTCATTTAGGTGCTTGATTTTACAAATGTTGGGTTTTTACTTTATTTTTTATTTGGGATTTTTGTCTCCTTTTTGCTTCTTTTTTTTGCAACATTTTAAAAACAACAATGGCATAAATAACTGAAAATGAAATTCTATCCTATGGTATCATAGTGACACCTATATAATTCTCCCACAAGCACAGGAACCTAGCATTTGCACAAGCCCCTGTCGCTTGAGGAAAGGAGTAATCATATGTACTGACAAGTACAGCGAGGTCTGAGAACCTCCAGGCTCTGGAAAGCAGCAAAGATCCTTCCCTCTCCCTCCCGCAAGCCTGATCCTCTGCACGCTCGCTCCTGCCTGACCCACCTTCCGTCTGTCCTCCCTCCCTCTGGGCTTCTCATCCTCCTCTCACCCAACCAGCCCTGTTTTCCACTTCAGTGTTTGAGGCGAGACATTTCTTATCTCCCCCCATGGCACTCACTTGGCTTCCCCAGTTCTCGTGTCATCTCTCCTACTCAACTTTCTGTCCTTGTCTCCGTGTCCACGCGGGCCAAGCCTTCCTGCGCCTCGGTTTTTCCTGCTTCCATCTCTCTTCCCCTCTTCCAGTCCCTGCTCCTTCTGCACCAGACTGGCTCGCCTGGGGATCCCAGCTTCCAAACCCGATGCACAGCTGCATTTGTGGGAAATGCCCCGTTTCAGCCCTGCGTTTCTGAGACATGCTCAGGACGGGTGTCCTGTTTTAGCAGTGAAGCCACAGCTTCACTTCATACAGCTACTCCTGTTATCCGTGACACGCTGTCCTGGTTTGAGCGACACGGGACTAATTTATCTTCTAATGCTGGGGAAAACTGTACTCTTAGAAGACTCTAGTGTATGAATTTGTGAAAATATTTATTTTATAGCCCGCTAGGCTATGTGGGATTCAAGGTCTTGGTGTTTTCAAGCCTTGCCAGGTGCGGGGATGAGGAGGAGCGAGACCCGGGCACTTGACCCAGGTTGGCCAACAGGATTATTTCAAACTGTGAATGTCACACTCGATATAAATTAGAAAGTTTGCTGCGTAGTGCTCTCTCTCCCTTGATGGCGGTGGTCCAGAGAAACTCCTTGCCTCGGTGCCGGACCCCTGAGCCCTTCCCTTCCCCCCGAAGCTGCAGCACTCGCAGTGTCCAACATTTGCTGTTCACAGCTGGGAGTGCACAGCTCCCTGCTGATGGAATGGCCTGAGTATAATCCTTGTGCATTTTATAGTGGTATCGGGATCAATACTAGTTCTTTAGTGTTATTAATGTTGATTATTTCATTTTGTCCTTTAGTGTTGTTAATTATTTAGTCTTATCCTATTAAATCTATTCATATTTCAACCCTCACGCTTCTTTATTTTTCCCCAATTCCCCTTCCCAGGTGGGGAGGGGTCATTGCGTGATAGAACAGTTGTCTAAACGACAGTAAATTGTTACGAGTGTCTCAAACCCCAAGACAACGCAAAGTCTCGTAAGGTTAAGACACGTCGCCAGCTTTCGCGAGAACAGCCAAAGTCTGTTTTTGATTGATGCAATGCTTCTTCCCAGCGTGCCTCCACGCATCGAATCCTGGCACCGGAGTATGAAATTATTACCCGATGGTTAAAAAAAAAAAAAAGCATTAACTTGCTGGGGTTTTCAACGTCACAAAGCACGTTTTCCTTGATTTCAATTCCGTAAACAGCGGGTGGACCTGCAACAGCAACGAATGCGTAGCCGCTCCGGCAACCAGCACGGGGAAATCCAAAGAATACCTGGGAAAACCGAAACTAACTGAAAATGTCATGTTTTCATTCTAATCCAGGCTGTCACACCTCTCGACGGGGGAGGGGGGAGGGGGACGGACCGTGCCACGCCTCTCCGGGGGGGTGGGCGGGGCCGCCGGACGGCGGCCCCGCCCACCCCCCCCGGAGAGGCGTGGCACGGTCCGTCCCCCCCCATGCCGTGGGCTGGCGCGTCCCCCCCCCCCCCTCCACGCCCCCGGGTGGGCGCGTCCCGGCGGCCACGTTGACAGGGCGGGAGGGGTTGCCGCGTCCGCGTAGCGCCGCGCAGGGCGGTCGGGGTCGTCACCCGGTGCCACCACAGTCCCAAAATGTCTTCGCCTCCCAAAGAGAAAGCAGAGACGCGGGCCGGACACCCTCCTGCTGGTACGGCCGTCGGGGTTCCCGTCTCTCCGCTTCTTTTCTCAGACACGGGGACGTTGCGGGGCGGGGGGGGGGGGGGGGGGGGGGGGGGGGGGGGTGTGCGTCTGAGCAGCCTGTGTCGGGGGGAGGCCCAACGCCTCCGGGAGAGCCCGGCCCGGCCAAGTCTCCGGTTTGCGGGCTGCCTGCGGCTGAGGAGTGCGATGGCGGCCTCCGGCGGGTCCCGCCGCCGCCGTTGCCCCGGGGGAGGAAGGGGTGGTTGCGAACGCCGGGTGGGTTTCCCCGAGGTCTTCTGCTCCGAGCGACGCCTGGTCCGGCTTTATGGCACCGGGAGGTCCCCGTCCCCCTCTCTGCCTGCTGCTCTCCCGGCCCTCTGGTACCGGGGGGGGAGATGCTCCCTGCCACCCTCTCCCCCGGGGAGCTGCCTGGTCTCAGACATGTTCCTCGTTGGGTTCGTGCTGTTTGGCATCTCCGGCTTCTGGTCCGGGAGAAGGGCAGTGTTGTCTTCACCGCCCCTCGTCCATGAGCGTGTCCCCAGTCCTCGAAAGGCGGTAGAGGCCTGCGAAGCCACCGCCTGGGGCTGGTAAAGGCGGGAAGGGGAAAGAAGCCACCTGGACCACCTCACAGCCAGCCTGGCTTGTTGGCAGCACTGTGCCAGCAGGGTGTGAGCAGGCAAACTGGGAATTCATGGTCCTCCCCTGCGTCCGTTTTGCCCGTGGGCCTTGCGGTGCGAGTGAGTGCTGGAGCAGGCTGCAGGCTCCTGGCTTTGATTCTGGAGGCTGGCAGGGTAGGGGGCAAGTACAGCTGCCCAGCGAAGGAGCTCCGGCACCCTCCATCCCGCTGCTGACTGCTCGTGGTCGAGGTCGGAGCTGTGTCCCACCTTTGGTGGGGCACTGAGCTGCCACCCACCATAGACAGGGGCTCAGGTGGGGTTCAGCTGCTCACAGTCCCTATGTTGTCTTCTTCCTTCACGTACTGTTAGTTTTTCGTCTTCTTTACTGCAGTTTTCTTTAAAAAGGGAACTTCAGTCCCTGCACCAGCAACTTCTCAAGTGTCTTCTAGTGTTTCCTGGTGGAATAGTTGGGTTTGGGTTTTTTTTAAGTGTTTTAGTCAAAAAATGCTGAAATTTTTAATTCACAGGGTGGTTAGTGTTACGTTCAAATCACTTGATGAGATTTAAAGCTAAATTTGAAAACAGTTTGTGAACCCTAATTGAATTCTGCTCTCTTTATAATGAGGACCTGAAATTCCTTTAAATAGATAATAGAAGTGAGAAATAATGGTTTTGCTTTGCATGGCAAATACAGTTCCAGTAGTACAATTAAGCTGATCTCTTGGCTGAGCAGCGTTGTCCTCGTTCTGCAGCCTCCCTTGTCATGGCATCAGCTCTTACTGACCTCCTGGTGAGCTGGTTGGGGGAACCAAACCAAACTAGCTTTCCCAATGTCAACAGCTTTTGCTGCCATAGCTCCTTGAGCTGGCTCGCTTTCAGGTCAGGTAAACCTCAGCTTCAGTGTGAAGGGATGGTTAAGACCTTGGGATGGTTTAGCTATGTCTTCCTGCTGCACCGTCGATGGGATAGGAACAAAGGATAAATGGTGGATATTTTCATTTAGATGCTTTGTCACCGTATTTTCTGATGTTGTTGCATGTTTTAGAGTTTTGCTTCAAAACCTGTCTTTTTAAATGGGTGTAATTTTTTAAAGACCTGAAGTGAGCCTCCGTAGGCCACATGAGAAACTAGCAATGCACAGTGCAAAAGTACACCTGGAGTACAGAACAAGGTTTCCCTTGCTGTCAGAGTATTTCAGTATTATTATTTTTTTTTCCTTTGTAAAACATGCGTCCACATATGAACCAAAGAACTTTTTCAGCTATGTGCCCTTTAAGATCGTTAGCATCACTGAGGGTTTTTCTTTTTGTGAGTATGCACCAATTCAGCTTTGGAAGGAAGGCGATCACCAAGTCTGTCTTTGAAGCCAGAAAAAAACTAATGTGTGGCAGTATCTTCAGGTCATTTCTGAAAGAAGATGGTTCTGAGCTGGTTGGCAGAGGAAGGTGGCCCTGTGGTCTCTTTAACACTTGGAAAATCCACAGTGAGTGTGCTGGCTATAGCGGCTGAAGATAGGTTTTAATCCTCTATCTCAAGCTGGCTTAGTTCCTTGAATAATAATATAATGCAACAGGGCAGTTTGCAAACAAGTTTTAATAAAACGAAAGTAAAAAATTTCCTAAAAAAATAAATAAAAGATGACTACATAAATACAGGTGGAATTGTGTTCATAAATAACAAGGCAAATTCCTAGCAAGGCAAAAATGTGAATAGGGAATCTTTTTTGACTTATGGAGCTTCAGAGCTCTGGTTTTACTGCATACAGTTGCATAAAGACCTACCTGTAATTACAGATGTGTTTTACCCCACTGAGTATGAATTAGACACGTAAAAGTTAGGAAGGGTTTGGATCATCAAATTAAAGCAGAATTGACAAATCCATTGTTTTTCATATGCGCTGTTAGCCCTTGCTTACTGACTGTGTGCAGCCTGTTAGCTTCCTCTCTGCATTGATCTTTCACATAGGGGGGAAAAGATGACAAGAAAAGCACTTGAAAAGACAAAGGATAATGCAATGGAAGGAAACCTCAAGACCTCAGGCTGGTAACAGGGTGCACAAAGTTACTTTGAACTCCTTTCTGAAACTTAAGAGGGCCCCAGCATCAGCTTTATTAAATATCCGTCTGCAAGTGAGATCAATGCATCTATAATGCGTTGCTGAGTAGGTTTGTACAGCTTGCAGTCCTCTGTAGAGGTCCACATAATTATACTTTTAGCTGTTCATTTCTTCTAGTAGATACTGTGGAGGAATAAAGCAAGGCAATTGTGTTAATAGTTTATTTATGAAGCTTTACAGTAGGTTTGTGAAAATAGTTACGTGCTTTTTCCTCCGTTAAAAAATATAGCTCTGAGCCAAGGTTTCTGTGAAATTAAGGTATGTAATAACTCTTACTTGCATTCTTGTTTTGTCAGACACTAATGTATGCTCCCTTAAGCTTGCAGAATGGCGTATTTTGTGTTTCCTTCGGTCCTGGCTCTTCATACATCTTATCAATGTAATAGAATCCATTATTATAGAGTACATAAGAAATAAATTTTGTATTAATATTTAATACTATGCTCAAGGATAAAGGGGAGCTGCCAAAGCTCTTGGTTATACTCTGGATTTCTAAAAGTTCCTGTCTGGTTGCTGTGACCAGTGGGCAATTTGGGTGGAGCTGGAAGGTGTCCCCAGGAAGGACTGCCTCGGGTCTGCCACCCGAGTGAGCTGGGGACGGAGCCATCGCTGAGCTGTGGTGGTGCTTGGTATGGCTGTGACACGGTGGGATTTTTTTTCAGAATTCAGTCTTGGAAACTGGGTGCAGTCTGAAAGAAGCACGGCAGTGAGGGGAAAAAGAAAAATGGGTAAATAGGCTGAGAATGTTTACCGACTCTAGATCATCTTGAGTAGTAATTGATTAAGACAGGTTGTTTAATACATTTCTGAAAGGAGTAGTCGTACCCTTAAGAGGAACGCAGGCTGGTATTCACAGGACAAACAAGACAGTCCTGCGTGCCTCTCAGGGCAGGGGGGGAGAAACATGACAGATAATAAATTTAAATGCGAAATTCGGCTCTTATTCAGCAGTGGGGCAAACAGACTTGAGCGGTTGCTCTTCTTGGAGCATGCTGGCAGATGGTCCCCTCTCTATTTCACACTTCAAAGGCTGGTAGCCTCTTGGCCACCACCACCATGGGGAGCCATTCCTGGTCCCCTCCTGCCTTAGCACAGGTCCCACCAGACCTCTCCTGGGCAACTGCAGCCTGAGGTCCCTCTTCTGCATGGGAATGGCTTTCTTCCTAATCCCGACACCATGTCATTGACACCGTCCTCTTCTGGGTACTGATTTCTGGCAGCATTCTGGAAGGTGGTTTATCAGTTATTTAAATCCTCTCTCTGCTCTGTGCACGTTTTACTATAAGGAAATCTGGGCTCTCAGTTTTTTAAGAATGACTTTTAAGTGACAAAATCACCATGGTAAGCATCTGTCAAATTATGTAGTAAATGCTAGGCGAGTAAGAAGTAGATGAATCCTTGTGAGTCCCAAGAAAATCTCACAAATGGAGTGGGTTTTTCTTAGGTTGGCGGATGTAATCATCACTTCTTCTCTCCGTCTAACCCTGATGTGTAGCTTGGTTGAAACCTTTTGAAAAGGAAGGTGAATTATCACAGAAAGACTTATACGATCTGAAGAGAAAGCAGAGTATGTTGCAAGGGTATTTCTCCTCTTAAGCTAAATCTCTTGAAACTAGATTGGGTATGAGCATGTTGTGTCATGGGTGGCAGAGATGTACATCAGCTATATGTTCAGGACGCTGATCTAATTATTTCACTTTTCATCTCAGAAATACACATTATTACTGCAGTTGTTTGCTGGATTCTTCTTTCGATTTCCCAGATCTGCACAGTAACCCTGGGTTACTAAAGATTGTTCAATTATGCACCAATGTACTTTTAGCTGTCTGTATTATGCCTGTTGAAATTAGTGCAAAAAATCAGATTACTAAAATTATTAAATTACTTTATTGGTCAGTCACTATTATGTCTTTTAATTGTCTGGTTATTTACTTTTGTAAAGTGTTAGCTGCATATCTTTGCCAGTGACAGATAAAGAGAAAACAAGTGGCTGGTGGCCTGATGATACACGATATGGGAGGAGAGATATTTTAGACCACCTAAATTAGCACTAAATCTTCAGGTATTGTTTTCTTTATTTTTCTATTCGATGTTGAAGAATGTGGAAGCCTGTGTGTGTTGTTCAGAAGTGCTGTTTGTAACCTGTCAGATGTTGCTGTGGAGACAGCATCTTCCACAAAGAGTAATTTGAAAGGGAACTAATAAGAACTGATTGTGCAATGATGTTAAATTTATAAATTAATGTAAATAAAACATACCAATCTCTTTGATTAACTGAGGTGTTAGAAGACAGCACTTGACAGAACTCAAGAGTGTTTGCTTTTGCAAACAAACTTAAATTTCTAAGGAGTTTGCATCAAGGAAAATTAACAGGAATTTTAATTTTTGTTTCATTTTTAAAACTACAGTTCTTCATTGCCTAACCTTTCTGTCTTTCCTTTCCCATGTGAAACACCTCTCACCAGTTTCAGTACTGTAAGTTTTATGCTGGAGAGAGAACACAAAATGGTTAGTGTTTGGGGTTTTTTAATGCACGATAAGGTTCTAAAACCTATTTCTTTGATTTTGTCTGTTGATTTGCTGTCTAGTTAATGTTCTTTATTGAATCAGAAATTTATCTTTCAAATATTACACAAAGCTTAAAATCTATTGAAAAAAATCCCAGGGCCAAAGAAGAGCTGTCACTTTCTCCTCGGGCAGGTCACTTTCTCTTTACAGCTTGCCTTCACCCAGGCTGTCATAAAATCACAGAATGGTTCGGATTGGAAGGGACCTGAAAGATCATCTAGTTCTAACCCCCTGCCATGGGCAGGGACACTTCCCACTAGACCAGGCTGCTCAAAGCCCCATCCAGCCTGGCCTTGAACACTTCACATGTCAAATGTACGCGCAGGAGTGTCCTTTCCATTGCTGTCCTGGTTAAGAACTGGGACTGAAACCTGCTTCAGGGATTAGCATCAAACTGCTGTGGGCTGCCCTGATCCCTCTCTGCCTGGGCACTGGAGGGCTCTCAGAAGCCCAGCCTGCCCTCGCCGCCATGGCAAGTCCCTTTGGCTCCATACGAGGCTAGTTCCAGCATCCTGCTGGCTCTGGCACCGTGCTTGCTTGGGCTGTGACATCTCTGCCAAGGCTGTCCACGGACTTACTGTGTCACGGCCATGTGAAACACAAACCAACATGCCTGTAGGTGGTTTCATTGTCTCCTGACTGCTATAGTGGTTTTCTGATGTGGTTACTGATAGCAGTGTAACCCATCCAATTAGCCAATGAGATGCATTGTCTTACCTTGTGATGTCCTGTAAGCGTGTGTAGCGATGGTTGAAGAAAAAAAAAAAAAATTTTAAACCAGAAAGCAGATTAAGAACAGCCTGCCTGTTGCTCTGCTTAGTAGCTGCAGTGTTAGGCCTGGCTTGGTTCTTATTTTATATTTCGCTTTGGAGGGCATAAACGATGAACACAAGTGGATTTGCTTTGTTTGGTGTTTCAAAGGGATGCTTTCACGTTTGCATAATTTCTACAACTAAATCATGACAAGGATTTGAAACATGGTAAACGCTTATGTTCTGCAAAACAAAAAGCTCTGTTCTAAATGCAAGTTAAAAGTCCTCCTAACCTTTGCTTTTTATTATATAGTTCATTAAGTACTTCTTTGTATAAATGCTGTTATTATACCTGTAGTTTTTAACTTGAAATGACAAGTGAGGTTCTTCATCCCTTCTTGTTCTATGGGAGTGTTTAACATTCATGTTTGTGGCCTTTGGCATAGTGTTATGCAAGCCATCGCCTCCATTTCTTCGTCTGACTGCTGCAAGTTTGCATGGGTGGAGGAAAGTTAAAATAGAGTTGAGTTTTCCAAAATGGTATTGGAAGCGAGTGGTAAAATGGGCTGCAACCTCTCAGGATGAGCAAAGATGGCATGATGTGAAAGAGAATGGCAGATGCAGTCCTGAAGCAGCTGTTCCTCACACTTGCCACTTTTAAACAATTTGGCCCCTTTTTCAAACTGTGATTGCTATGAAACTATTCTGTAAAATAGTAAAATAATTCTGTAAAAACTAGTCTGTAAAATAGTTCTGTAAAATAGTTCCCAATGGAGGGAAGGGCAGGGAGACTCATCCTTAAAACATTCTTCACTTACGCTGATTTGACTGAGGTTTGTTGTGTCTATCTAATTTTCATTTTAGTGAAAGCTGGTGGGATGCGGATTGTGCAGAAACACCCACACAATTCTGATGCCAAAGAAGAAAAAGACAAGGATGACCAAGACTGGGAAACCAGCAGGTGAGCATTTTGATTCAGTGCATGTGTGACAGCGAATTTCCAGCACCTTGAACCTTATCACCAGTTTTGTTTTCCTGGTGGATAGCACACCAAAGATACAGTTGTTTGTGTATGATAAAATTGATTTAAAGCGGTAGCAAGTTATGTGCTCCTTCAAGAGAATTGTGGAATTTGTGAATTTTTGCCTTGCTGAGCTTCCTTTGAATGATCCTGCCCGGTAAGAGAAGGTTAGAGAAAAAAATACAGTTCAAGTAAGACAATAGCCGCCTTAAAATCTGTCAACATCATTTCACACTGTGCAGAAATATAGAGGTTAGGCACATTTGCTCAGAAGCATTAGGTTGTCAATCTGCATATGAGGTCATCTTGCTGTGTGCTGGGTGTGATTCTTTCTACCCTTTGGCCCATGTTCCTGTCTCTGTGAGGTATTTGACAATATGGTGCTTTTTAAAAGACAACTAAAAATAAATACTATTAATAGTATCTGCTTTTATTTTAGGTGGGAATTTAGCAGTTTTACTGGTGGAGGATACCAAAACAGATGGTCATTACTGTAGAGTAATAAATCGGCTTAAAACTGTTAGTAACTGCTGTGTAGAGATGAAACCAGGGAGGTTCGATGGACTGTTGCTGTATTTCTGTTTGTACAAAACCCACCTGGTTTTGTGCTGCTTTCCTTGGCTAGCTGTTTTTCTTTGTGGCCAAGACTATATTTACCTGAAATCCTTATGTACTAGCTTATTGCATGGGTTTGTCCTTGCTATTTGCCCAAGGTAAAAAATAACAAAACAAACTAGAGAGCCATTCTCGTGCTTTGGTAAGTTGACCAACTTATATCATGTTTATTTTACATGTAAAACAAGGTTAATAAATAGGCATTGTGAAAATGTCTGTGTAAATAAGAACAAACGTTTATTTACTAAATCATAACTTGACTAGGAAACATGATTATGAGAAGGGAAAAGTAATTTTAATTAATGTATTCAAATGAAAGGCAGGAAAGCAAAACTTTATGCTATTTATTCATCAAGCAAATTGGTCATCTTTTATTTCTGTTTAGTGGAATGTAAGTTGGAACAGAGTTTTTATTGCATTCAGGTGTTGTCCAAAGGAAGAAATCACATCTTGTGGTTAATTTAAACCTTGCTTGGGGATACATCCTTTTATTTAAGGTGTGTTATATACCTGCTTATTCTTGCATTTCCTTGGCATGCCAACCTCGTGGCGAGAGAATCTCGTTAGGATCCAAATAAGAATGACTTCTTATGCCTGTTCACAGATCTAAACTTCTGTTACAATGTAGCTATCTGATTTATTCCTTTCTTCAAACAAGATTATAATTTTCACCTCTTGCTCAAAGAATGTAGAGAGAAGTTAAAATTTAACCTTGGTATTTGTAGCTGTGTCCGCTTTAGCAAGTGCAGTGGCACAGCAGAAGCATATCTGTAGGGGGAAACAGCTGGTGCTGAGGACTTTGTGTTCACACTGTGTGTGTGTTTTGGAAATTACTTAGTTTGGCCTTCTGAACTGAAGGACAAACCCTAGCTGGTGGGTGTTAGGTGTCTCCTTGGACTGCATGTTCCAGTTCAGCTTCATCTGCAAGGAGTCTGCATCAGGTGCCCAGGTCAGGAGATCAGTCCACGGTGCAAAACAATGCCTGGCCAACAGAACAATCGGGAGGAGTGCACTCCTAATCTTAAGATGCTGACAAAATACACACTGTATATTAATATTGTAAAGCAGGGCCGGGAGCAATTTTTATGCTTTAAAGGCAGAGGAGAAAGTTTAATGACCTCTAGAGGTACCTTGTTAACTAGAGAATAGTTAGCTGTTGCACCTCAAAATTCATTCCCTTGGCCACCTGATTAGTTTATTTTCAAAATACGCACTTAAGAGTGCGCTCTCCTCTGTGGTTTTCTTGTAGAGGATATATTATCAGTCCCTATTAGGCACTTGTGCGTACAGTGATTCTTGAGCCTGTATATTAATACAAAAAGCATTGGTCTGAACTCTATTTCTTTGATTTAATCCTCTTGAGAAAGAAAGAGGCAGGAGGGACTTAAGGAGCATAGTTAGATGGGAACCAGCAAGAATTATAAACCAAAACTGTAAGTTGGTTTAAAAGTCTAAGAGAAGCTGTTTTCCTGGTAGAACTGGGAAACCTTTGCCTCTATGAAGGAAACAGTTTAATGTGCCTCTTGTAGGCTCCCGTGGGAATACTTCTGCAGCTGGTGGCTGTACAAGCTATAGATGTGAGCAAGAAGTTATTTAGCCATAGACAGAATGAGCAAACTCCACAGGCCATAGTACATAAAGTTGTTGCTTGGCAAAATTAAATTACATTTGCAGTACATCAGCCGCTTTTGTGCTGGAAGGTGCAGTCCCCTGGAGTTTCTATGTATGCTCCCGGTGATTCATGGTGCCCTTTTAAAACATCGGGATTTCTGGTGCCTGTGGAGGGAAATTTGTCAGGAGATGGGGACAGGTTTATCAGGAGGGGGAGAAGAGGCCACTAGTGTTCTGTTCTGTGTTCTCCGGCACCAATATATGTGTACTTTTTTGTTTTTGCTGGCAGGTACTTTATGTCCCTTTGCTAAGCTGATGCAAAGACATCTGTGTTTCTGAGTTTCTACTCTCATGTTTTTAGTCTTTGCCTCATTAAGGTAGTATCGTGAATATGATGCAATCTCTACTCCTTATTGCATTCAAAGTCAAAAGAAGCAAACAGCGCTTCAGGCAATTCTTATCAGGTGATATGGGCAGCTGACAGTGATGTGAGAGAAAAGAAGAAGAGTAATCTGAGTGTGTGTGAAGAGGGAGGCTGGGATGATTGAGTGATTATTTTAAATCTCATTGTAGGCTTAGTTGAGGACAGATT
This sequence comes from Larus michahellis, assembly GCF_964199755.1. Lineage (NCBI taxonomy): Eukaryota > Metazoa > Chordata > Aves > Charadriiformes > Laridae > Larus > Larus michahellis. The sequence goes on from NC_133897.1 coordinate 91,207,884, forward strand.
AGTGGAATTGGCAGTAAATAGAGGCAGAAGATTTTTGATGTCTCCTGGAGTTCCCTGGGAGCTCTGAGAGCATGTGTCTTCCCCATGGTGGCATGAATCTGAGCAGCTGTTCAGCAAGAAAGCTTTCAGCTAGTGTTCATGGAAGTATCTGTGGCTTCAGAGACAGCTGGCATTGCTTTTGCAGCATGCTAGCAGAAAAAGACATTGGGTCAGTGTTTCTAGTCTTAATGTAAACAAAGCTGATACAGGTAAATACCCCTGAAGTAGCTAACTGTGCTGTGATAAAGGTGACTTTACAGTAACATTCACCAGGTATATCTCCTTTGACATTTCTTTTTCTCAGTTGTTTAGCAACTTGCAATCCAGTTACTGTAACTTACTCTGCAAAGTATTTTATTCACTTCTGGTTCCTAAAATAAAATTGTTATGACAGCCTGCTATTTCATGAAATGGTAGACTAACTTGTCATAATGGTGATTTGTGTTCCCTTAAAACAATATGTGGTAAGATGATTTTATACAAATTTAAACTTTTCCCACAAGGCAGTTCTCAGCCTTGAATGGTAATGGGAATAATTTTATATGTCTGGTATTACTATAGTTTTACTTAAAGAGGAATGGCTGGATATTATTATATGGAGAAGACTCAATGGAAGAAGGGAGGGATTGTATCATTTGGTTTAGGTAAACTAAAAAAATGTGTGGGGCAGCCAAAGATAGCGGCACTGTTATGGTCAAGATGTCAGTGGTAAACTTGACTGTAAGTTGGGGTCCTCAGCCCACGTGTTCTTCAGAGCAACAGTGATTTTGGTCAGCTGGGTTGGAGAGAGGATACTGGCTGGATGAATGTCTGGTCTGATCTGTTATTGATTTTCTTATGTTTTTCTCATTGCTTAAGACTTGAATTGGGTTTTTTTGGATTTGGTTGCAGTTTTGATTGATTGTCAGTCATACTGATTGCTGCCGGAAGGTGTGTGGTTTTGTGGTTTTTTGGTTTTTTTTTTGTGATGTTAGATGAAGGGGAAACATATAATTAGAAGTAGGGTTATGAATAGAAACCATCATTTTTCAGGACCGTATGTTGTCGTAGAAAGTACTTGGAATAAGTAGGCTACTCATAGTCCTGGGCTTTATTAGGATGCATGTTTAACTGAGATTTGCAGTATCACAGTCACTCCTGTGCCAGCATCTGACTCTAGCCATTATAAATGCTCCTGAAAGACAGGTAATTTGAAGTAAGAGCTGCTCGTTCAGTTTTGCACAAGAGCTTCATTAATTGTCAGTCTGGGACCTCAAGAAGAAACTATGATTATGTCTTAGCATCTGGATTTAAAAAAAAAATTAAAGCAAATATCTGGCTCATTTTGTTTTCTAACAGACAGGGTAAACTGCAAAGGCTTTCATGTCTAAAGACTCTTTCCTTCTCTTTTGTTATATTTCTGAAACAAAGTGGATAATTAGAGTGATTTAATTACTGAATATAAATGCAGTAGAGTGGTTTCTGAGTATACATTGTAAATTGTGTGTGTTTTGTATCTTAAACTTACCTGGAGATTGTGAATCCAGCATTATCTCTGACTTTTCCATTAGCTCCAGAAAGAATAAATTATGCAGCCTGGATTTTAATTCAGTTTAGGATGTGGATATTTGCCTTAGCTGTATTCATTGGGCAAAAGAAAAAGAAAAAAAAATTAAGAGGATAATTTAGAATGTGGTGACTCAAAAGCAAAATGATGCTAATGAAGCATATGGGTGTCCGTATGTCAAAAAGCTGCTCTCAGTACTTAGGCAGTTCCGTGGCGAGAGAGGAGTTGTTGAAGGCCCCTGTCATCCTTCAGGTATCTCTGTGTTACTTATTAAGTCTGAATGCACTAGTTAAGCTGCGCCTGCTTTTTTTTCTTCTAGAAGTGTGGTAGAAATCTCAAAAAGTCAGGCTGGCGAGTAGATACTTTCATTCCAGAGTAAATTTGTTTTTCCTTTCCCTCACTTTGCTCTGTTGCAACTACCAAGAACTACGCTACAGGCATGATTTCTTTTTTTCATTTGCCACTGAAGATTTTGCTGTCACGGAAATGTAATTAATTTTTGCCTTGTAATAACCTGAGTTGTCCAAACTTCTGGCACAATTTAAAAAAATGTAAAGTGGATTATACAACTAGGCCATTAGAGCAGTTTTATATGTTTATTTACACCCTAAATATGGAAATGCTTCAAACTGTTTCTCTTCCTTGTATTTCACCCTGTCATTCTGGCTATTTAGCAGGGGCAGGAACTGTGAAGTCAAAGTCCTGACCCTTTCACTTGGGAATAGCTGCCCTTCAGTGAAGACCTGGTAAATGATGTCCGGTGTTCAGCTCGCTTGCACACAAGTCCTGTAGGAGGTAGTTTCTGTCACGGATGAAGATGTTTCAGTCCAGTTAGTTCTGATGTCTGTTGTGGAGTCAACAGGTGTTTGACAGAGGGAAATCTTGGGAGTTCTAAGCTAAAAAAAGAAAAAAGTGAGATACGTTACAGCTCGGCAAACATGGAAACCAAATCATCAGGGTCAGGGTGAATAGCCCGTTAGTGCTTCTCCCATGTAGTTCACCAACATAAGGCTGAAAGAAGACCTCTTTACCTGTGTTCATGCATCTATAAAACAAAATATTGGAAAAGCAAGCAGACATTGACTCGGCATGGTGAATATTTAAGGTTAAAAGAAAGAGACAGGTTGGGACATCTTCTGATTAAGTTTTTGGAGAGAAAATAAGCAACTTTGGCGGGTAGAGGATTGAGTGATTCTCCTTTTTGCGCTTAAGTGTTGGCTTAAAAGGTCCCTTGGGCAGCTGTGTCAGTAGAAGCAGCTCTGAAGGAGTGAACTGATATTATGTACAACCATCCGTCATCAACATCTAGATCCTCTTCTTTAAGGGAATTCACATTTATTCTTCCACTTTTCAAACCACCTCTTCTTTCCCCTCTTTTTGGGGCCTGATTCTGTTACCTCTGTGAGCTGATATGGCTTTACACAAAGATTTGTGTTCGCAGACTATATTGCCATTTTATGCTTGACCGTATAAAAACTGAAACTTGGTTAAATGTATGGATACAGTGGGTAGGACTCTTGAGGGTTTTTATTCATGTCTTTGGCCTTTGAGCTCTCCTTATTCAGATGTGGAGCTTTGAAGGCAGTTGGCCTTAGAGGATGAAATGTCAGGGGGCAATGCAATGAAAAAGAAACCCGGTTGTGAACACCATGCTTGCAATTTCTGGGAAAGATGCAAGCTGCAGCAAATATTAGACACTATCCCATTATCATACCAGAGTTTGGTGTTACTGTAACTTTTTCTTTACTTTGTTAAATATTCCAAAGGCTAAGAGGAGGTTCTGCTGGCAAAAGAGCTGCAAAAAATTTGCAACTGTAATTTTGTAATATTATTAAGCAGAATAAAGAACATAGTGCAGTGAGGGAAATAGCTTCCTACCTTCTCCAAAACATCTTTATCATCTTTATTTTCCAAAAAGATTCTGTGCTTAGTGCTTTTTTTTTTTGTCCTTCCTCCATATCTTTATTATTTTGGACTTAAATTCACTTCACAATTAAGGGAATAGTTTCTTAATAGTGTCACACTCCTTTACATAAGTGATATTACCTTCAATGCATTTTCCTACCTCGTTATTCATCTTCACATCTTAATCTTTTGCATAGAGTTTTTACAATTACCAGATGCTCAAGTCGGAAAAAGTTTATAGAGGCATGATTTGTGTAATTATAAAAACAGACCCCAATATTAAGAGTTTTCATGTGATTTTTAGGACAATACCTTCTGCAGATGACCAGTTACTTGGAGAAGTAGCAAAGTAATTGCTATGACCTATGTTGAACCACATCAAATGCATATACAGTTATAGATTTAACTATAAGTACAGAGAACATAATATGTAATGCTGATTTTTTTTTTTTTTTTAAATGCAGAACTACTGTAAGGCAAGAAAAGAGGCTGTGAATATCTCCATTTAAGTAGTGAAAATATCTGTGAATGTAGGGAATGGAGAAAAAGCTAGACAAGATTATGAATGAAGCATTCTCATACAGGAAGATGTGAGTCTGCTGAAAGACTGTTTCATGCTTCCAGTATTTCTTGATGATTGAAGCAGTAAGTTGATAAATCCATCAGTGTAAGTGCTAGTTATGACATTATATGGATAGCTCTTTTCTTATTCCTGCAGTACTGTGTGCATGTGTGAAAGAACTAAAAAAAATCTGATATTTCCCCCCCTCAAAGTGAGTAGAAGATACGCCATCCAGCTCAGCGAGAGCCCGGTTCGATCCCAAAGAAACATATGCTGTCTTATGAAATTAGCTGGAAGGCTGAGTTGAATTGTCAGCCACGCTGGTGTAAGAAAAAGATTTTAAAAGAATGGAAGTCAGTAATTTGTAGTCTGTGTGATGAGGAAAGTGGGAAAAGCTTAGTCATACGTGAGAGGAAAATGCATGGGAAGTAGTATCTTATGAGTAGCACAGCTTAGTTAGCACGGCATTCCATGTCTGTATGGAAAAGTAAAATGTCTTAAGCTAATAGCTGGAGTGGTGGCATTTTGCTTTGTGCTTTTCTCTTGGTATTTTTCTGAAGTATTGGAGTGCATGGGATGAAGGTCACCATGCCAGTTTGAAGGCACAGACAGTGTCGAAAGAGATATTACATGGGCATTATAAAGCACAAAAATTTCCAAAGCCAAAAGTATAATCAAATCCTTTTCATCATGCCAGCTAAGCCCAAATCTCTATTATTTAAATGTTCAGCAACAGTGAGAGCCTTTCTAAAGCTAAAGGTATGAATTTCTGCTAGAAAAAGTTGCCAGGGGACCAGATGCTACTCATTTATTTAGAATCAAAAACCTATGTTTGAAGTGAAGTCGCCATGAGCTGAAAATGAGTAGGAGGTGTGTGAGATTCACACCATGTGTGCCAAGGAGGAGGATCTAGTTTTTCAAGTAGCACCTTCCTCTCCCTTAAGTTTCTTCTGCTTCAGCTGCATCAGGCACCGAACTTTGTAGCAGTTTAATATTAAAATAAAATTAGAATTATCATTTGTTAACTGGGCCAAACAGGAGGGAATTTCACTTGACTGCTCCCAGGACACTGGTACTAAAAGCAGGAGATACACGAGAGATAATAAAAGACGGCACTGAAAACATTTGTTATGTTATCATCAGAGTTTTATTTAGTTGACTGTAGCAGTTGATAGAGCTGTTCATTGTAGCATATTACTTAATGGGAAAGTGTTCACTGCTGTAGGCTTGCTGTCTTCTGATTTTATTGTAACATTTCAATGATTCCATCTTGGTCACAGGCATCCTGTTAAATAAACGGCAATTAGTTAAAAATACTTTAGCAGCATTCACACAAATCTTGGTTCTGATGAGTTTCAGTTTCTTCGGGACTCATTCCTTAGACTATATATAACATGGCGAGCCTGGGGCTGTTAACGCGTTCAAAGGAGGAGCTGGCTTTGTTGCTGCGGGGTACAACCAAAGTGGTTTGTTCTTTTCCCTAATGATCTCAAAGTGTAACTATTTTTTCCAGATTGTTAGAGCCATAATTAAGTATTAGGCTAGCTCTCAGTCATGGAGAGACCCATGGCGTGCTTCATCTAGCACCCCATACTTCAGTACTGCATCAGAGTGTCCCAGCGTGTTGGGTTTCGACTGTCTTTCGCAGCAGGTGGACTCTACCTTCCCCAGTCTCGAGGCAGTGATTCACACCGAGTTCATGTCACTTGCCTTGGAATTCTGTCTGGGGTAGAGGGAAGTATCATTAAGCTTGCAAACGACGATGTGCTGAAGGTATACCTGTGTAGGTGCCTTCTCAAATTATAAATTTCACTCTGGGAACAAAACAAGTTACAGAGGACTGTATTTAAGACAAACACTTTCTTATGCTTTGCTGTCATGACTGTTCGTTATTGCTTTCCAAAGCCTACTTGCAAGCCTTCTTTATGATAGTAAGGGCAAAGCTCCAGGTATTACAGTGGCAGGGCTAGACTATTTTGCCAGAACAACTTCAGTTATAGTGTCTTTTTTGAAAGTATTTGGGACTACTGAAACTCTTCAAAATAATTCAGTAAGCAAAATTTCCTTACTGAGTGTGTGCATCCTTGTACGCCTTCAACACTGATAGTGACCTTGATTATCCACCAGTCCTGACAGTCACTCTTCTGAGACTGTAACCTCGTATTAGCATTTAGTACATGCGTTGATAAACTGTGATTACAGTTTGGTGGCTGTTAGGATGATCACGAGTACTTTGAATAATTATGAAAGCTGCCATTGCTGTATTTTTAATTTTTAAAAAAATCTTTTATTTTTGCATGCAACGTATTAGCATACTAATATGCAACATGTTATTATTAGTAATAAGCAACTTGTTTGCATGCAATGTATTAGACTTTTGACTTTGGCTTGCTTGTTAAAATGTTGCCTTTGTATTGGAGGTGATGGCCTGAAATGTCAGTAAACTGAACTGGCTATTTTTACACTTCTGTGATTCTTTTATTTCTGGCATCATGCTAACTTGTGATTCTAGAGGAAAAGCATATATAGCCATGCGTATGCTGTTTTATGTCAACAGTGACGCTAATAACATTACCACAAATTCTTCCACATAAGGCTATATAGAAGGCTTTTGACTAAATGAAATTTAGCATTCTTATTGCTTTGAAAACTGCTGTAGAATTAATTTCCTGTTTTCAGACATTTCTGATGGTGTGTTTGAAAGATTTTGTTCTTGTTCCAGTTTACAATGGGGGGGAAAAAAAAAGCCAGAACCGCAAAAGCTTGTAAGGAGCAGAGCTTCTGCCTTCTCCAAACATGGGTCTTTTGGCTGATAACACCTCCTCTTCTGGTTCCTTCTCTGTTTTGGATGACCTCAAGGTGCCTTTGAAGTTAATACTACATTTTTCCTTCATATCTTGTAAGCAAGCACAATTCCAGAAATCTTGCAGTCTTGCTGATGATGTATTATCTATTCCTGCTGTAGCCCTTTGCAGGATATCCCTTTATGACACCTTTTTGCCCAGTCTTCATGTTCTTATTTTGTGTTGTGTCTTACACTTGAAATTATTTTTTTATTAGTTAGGGGTTGCCAGTTGTCCTCTTCCTGTGATTTTAGGAAAATCAACCTTCTTGTGAAAAGAGTTCTAATGTTGAGACACCTCTGTGTATGTCGTCTTCTATCCTTCTATGCAGAGCCAACTAACCACGTAGCTGCTCTGATGATCAGGACTTGGCTCTTTTGTGTTTTCTGTGTCAGGCTGAAAAATAAATAAAAATCATGTTTAGGAGCTGCATAGTTCTAACAGAAATAGATATGTAGTAGTCATATATGTTTTAAAGCAGTGATGTGTCATTTTTGTGTTTGGCTATTCCCATTTCTCATCCTCAAGAGTGTCTTCTACCGTATCCCATGGTAACTCAGTTTAATGAGGGGCCTTGTTGGCATTTTTTGGAAATCTGTGCATACCAAATAGGCTAGAAGATTTGTTTATTTATTTTCATTGCTTTGATAATTCATTTAGGTCTTAATACCTTTACTGGGAAGAGGAAATTTGCCAAATTAATACACAGTGGTTTTCCCCGCCAGTAAGAGGAGGAGAAGGAAGAGAACTGCGCACAGTTAATGCACCAGATTTTGTCTTCGTCTTCACCATTTTTTTAAAATTTATGTAGGTTGTTAGCTAATGGCTTTTTAAGACACTGTATAGTTCACACTTCTCCCTGCCTGTTGCCATGTCTTCTACAATAAAGAACTATTAATACAATGAAGGAAAGGGAGTTATAATCTCATTATAATCTCTTCCTCTTCTGTTTTAAAGAACATGAATGGCTACGCAGGGCCCGCATGAAGCTCTTCTCTCTGTTCTTGCCTACCTGTGCAGTGCTCCTCAACAGATGGTACTTCACGGCAGTGGACAAGAAGAGATGGTGTAAAATGAGCCTGATGAACTCTCCCAGCATCTAGCAATCCAGATTACTGCTTAGGAACTTGCTAATCGTATTAAATTACTCTCATTGGACCTAGTTCCTATTTTTCTAGGTCTCTTGAGCATACATATGTTTCTCACCTAAATGCATGCTGCAGATTTACACACTGGCATAGTTAATGTTTTTTCTGCTTCTTTTTCTTCTCTTAATTGTTCTTGTGCTCCAGTTGTCTTTTTAACTGCCTTCAGGGTATTAAGCTGCTGATTTCAAAAATCTTTACACGGTGATTCCAACATTTGTTTTGAGTTTAGTAACTGTTCTAGAGCCTGTCATTATGTATGTACAGTTAGAATTGTTTGTCCCAGGATGTGTATTCTGCATTTATTAAGGTGTCATCTTTCTCTTTTACTTCATTGTTCCGTTGTTCCTCTGAGATCCCCTGTAACTCTATACATTCGGGTTTTTTTTTAATCCTGAATAATTCGCTAATGTTAGTATATATTGTCATCTTGCTATTTAGACCTCTTTCTGAGACTCTTGTAGGATTCCCACTGTTAACCTCCATCATTATGATATTTGATTTATTCCTGTGCTTTATTTCTGGTTTCTGATCCTCAAGAGTGTCTTCTGCCATATCCCATAGTGACTCGGTTTATTTAAGGAGGAGCCTTGTTTGCATTTTTTGGGGAATTCTGCACATACCAAATTGACACTGTATTGTTCATTCAGATTTTAATACCAGTTGCATCAAATATTTAGCCAAAATATATAACCTCTATTTTGTGGTAACTTTACAGTAACTATACCCTTGAAAACCCATTCATAATCTCTCTAGAAAATCCTGAGCTAAAGTTTTCTAATGTTATTACGCTCACTAGGTGGCATGCAAAAATATGCAAACAAAGGAATTGAGTAATAGATTCATATGCTGAATATAATTTCGCATTCACATTGCTGAAACAAATTAACTCTTTATTTGCTTGTTTTTAATATTTTCTTTTCTGTTATTTCTTTGTACCTACTTAAGAGAGAAACTTTGGCAAGTAAATAGCTTCTGTGAGATAAGTGGCATTCATTTGTTCCTATTTGAACTTAATTATGTTACTATAAAATGTGGTGAAAAGGAAGATTATCAAATGGGACAAAGTGTCTGTACAAGGAACCTAACAGCAGAATTTCCATCAGAAGTCATCTCAGGTTTTCACAGCCTGTATAATGATGTTTGCTAACAGTGGAGTGATTGAATCTTCACAGTTTATGTTTAGTCTGCCATAATTTCAGTGAGTGTTTAGTGCCATGAGGTTCCATAGCCCATCTTGCCTTTCAGTAGAGAAGGCAGTGTTGGGCCAAGTTTCTGGGCAAATATTCATGCGTTAGGATTTGAATGAATAAACAAAAGCTGTATTTATGGAAATGGTGGACATATGACTTCATAAATGCAAACAGTGAAACCACTGATAGTTGCCAGTGACTTCAACAAGAAAGTAAACAGTGAAATCTTCAAGTCTACACATGATATGGAGCTGCTTTGCTTAGTTAAATGCCCTACTGAGAGTGAGGAACTCCAGAAGGACATCACTAAACTCTGCGAAAGGAAGTTTTGGATTAAAAAAGCCCCTGGAAAAATCCATGGAAAATAGTTTGTGGAGCGCTACTAAATACAAGGACATAGCCTCTGGCTTGGGAAGTTCCCGAGCAGCAGATTTCTGGAGAGTGCTCTAAGGAGCACTCTTCTACATTCTCCAACATCGTCTCCTTCCCTCCATGTTCACTGCTGCCTGCTGAGAGTCAGGATGGTGAATATGTACGGCTAATTGTAGGCTAACTTAACGTTAAGGTCAGTTCCCATTTCAATAGAGACATACGTGTGTTGGGAGGAAATGGTTACCTCAAGAAATATTTATGGTTTAGTACTAAATAAGAGAAGTACCTGGGAATTTGGTTTCTCAGTGGCCATGGCGGCATTAGTTGATTTTTGGAGGCAACCCAGTAGCACTGCTGCAGTAGTTTGCAGAACATGTATGCTTGATTTTAGGAACTTGAGAAGTTGGAAACCTGCATCAGAGCACCTTCTAGGAAGGCATTTTAAAACTGACTTCTAAATTATTCTAACAAATTGCTTGCTGCTTTAACCTTGTTATAAGTAGCATAAGTAGGCTAGATCCTCAGCAGACCTGGCCCCATAGTCTTAGATGAGGATCTGGTCTCTGCATCCTACACCTGTTTCGTCTATGTGGCATATCTGTAGGCTCTACAGCAAATTCAGGGAACAACTCAAAAGCAGTGTTATTCTCTGGATTCACCACTGTTGCACAAGGTGTTACCAATACTTCTAGTCTTGCAAGATTCACTAGGCAAAAAAGGCTAGAGAAAACATAAATCTAATTGCTTGACATAATCCTGATACTCTTTACAGTACCTCAGGAAATCTCTCCAGGGTAGATTCTGAGAATTAGTCAGGGGGAAGGGGAGGAATTTTAAGGCATACGTATAAGTTTGTTTGGTTTGGTTTGTTTTTTAAGATTTGATTGCCAAGGAATGCTTTCGGGAGTTCAGTTTTGGCATAGCAGTGTATGAGTTAGCACCTTAACTCTCCTAGGCTTTGCTTAGATTTGTATCCATTATCTTTAATATATGGCATAAATTGGGTATGATTAATTCTTTCCCAGTTTCTTCAGACTATAGTCATAAATGTAGACTGAGTTTTTCTAGCAGATACCAGAAAAGAATGAGAAGCAGAGAGAGGAGAAGAGCCTTGGTTTATATATTTTTCAGTTTGATTTCCTCTTTCTTAAATGAAGGGAGATAAGAACTGCAGTGTTAGTTGATGATTCATGATCTGCCAAAATCAGTTTGTCTAAAAGGGGAAAAAAAACACCCTACCCCAAACCCATGTTTTAGATTTCAAAATATGGAAAAGGAAGGAAATGTAAGAGTTGTCTGAAAAAATAATTTTACCACAAACCTGGCAGAGATTTTTGTAGAGAGATGTCTGTGTTTTTCCAGTTGAAAAATTGAGAAAACAACCTGGTAAATATAGATGAAAAATTTAAATGCCATATATTAGTCTAACTATCGTAGTCTCTGCAAATAGATTCTATGGTGAGACTAGTCAGTCTTTGGATATATGTCAAGGCATGGATGGTTTTGATCTAAAAGTTTAATTTGGTTCTCTACATCCATCACTTACTTTCACTTCCATAAAGTAAACTGTTGGAAGTGATGAACTATCGCTGTATGGGAAGAAGCCTGAAAAATCTTTATGCAGAGTACAGCTGCTTTAATTCAGTGTGTAGTACTTGATGTTCATGACTTTTCAGACTCGGTAATGAGCTGCTCTTCGCCTCCCCATCCCTGCACTCTTGGTGTGATAATTTTCATTTAGGATGCAAGTCTGTGGTCCTTCTGCTGCTAGGCATCTTGAAATAATATGGAAATGGTGTTGTTTTGGAGAGAATGTCCTGGAAGAGTTCACATTTGGTAGAATTAGTATTGGCAGCACAAATATTGACTTCTGTGGTAGGGCTCGTCACCTGGTAATTAAAAACAACCCTGAAACAATCAGAACTGACATCTGTCACGTGTCCATGCAGTAGTTGGGACCAGAGGTGCTTCTTTAATGGTGTTAAAAAGTAAACCTCTTTAATCTAGAGCAACAACAGCGTTTCCTGAGGCAAGAAGCATCTTCTGAAAACATGTGGCCTCTTGTGTCTTTGTATTTAGTAGCCCTCAGCAAACTACTTTCCATGACTTTTCCAGGGGCTGTTGTAATCCAAAACTTCTTTTTGCAGAGTTTAGTGATGTCCTTCTGGAGCTCCTCACCATTGGTAGGGCATTTAACTAGGGGACTGACAGCAGGGCTGGCTGGTGAGCACTGAGGGTTGGTGCTTGTGCTGTGGGTGGCGGTACTGTGTTCCGGGAACAAGATTGCAACTAGCCGGCTCAAAGTGCACACAAGACCTGAAGCTGGCGACTGGGTCTGACCTCAGGAAGGACCTGTTTGCTCACTTCAGTCCTTGCGCCGCCCCCGTTTAGAGCTCTCCCCTGTAAGGCTGTGTGATAAGCAAGAACCTCCGTTATTTTGGCTTTCCTAGTCTTAACCAGTTCAGGAGATGGTCGTTTTGGAAAGGAGAGGCAAAACTTGTGGCTACTATTACAGCATAAAGGTAAGCCTGACAGAGTAGTGAGCCTTATTTCTGTTAATTCATGTGGGAATTAACTTTTTTTTTTTTTATTGTAGCACTTGGTAGGTTTTCAGGGGAGAACATTACTCTGATTCTTTTCTAGGTGAACCTGCTCTGGCAGGGGGATTGGACTAGATATCTCCAGAGGTCCCTTCCAACCCCCGTCATTCTGTGATTCGCCTAAATCAAAGCCTTTTAAGGAGGATCATGTGTTGTCAAAAGCAAGAGATCTCTCGGACTGGCCATAAACTGGGAACCAGCTGCAGTAATAAAAGCCTTTGCAGGGAATCCAACAATTTCTTCAGTCAAAAAATACTAGTGTCCCCTTTGTGCTAGCCGTTCTCTCTTCAGGTGGAAGATACTGCAAGTGGAGTCACAAGTGTGGCGGGGGCAGCTGCTGGAGAAAAGGGGCAGCCCCACTGCACCCCAGAGAGGACGCGTGGTCCCCAAAGTGGCTGCCGTCACCAAAGCCAGGGGAGGCAGCGAGCTAGGTCTGGAGCCCACCTGGGGAGAGAGATCATTGAACTGGGATGGCAGGAGGCAAGACTTGAAACAGATTCAGCAGTGGTAAAATGACATGAAAGAGTAGTTTAAGAAAGCAAAAGTCAAGTCATTCTCGCCTATGAGGGTACTTTATCACCTTAGCAAAACAGAGGTTGGTCAAAGTAATTGGTGTCTTGTACCAGTGTTTTCAAAATGCATTTGAAACAGGCAAGGAGAAAGTAAGCCCTTTTAGGGAACTTGATCACCACATTATGTGGTAAATAAACTACTTAATGAGCAGTTATAGAGAAGTTGGAGGTGGACTTTTCCCAGAAGTCCACAATGAAAGGGTAAAAGTCAACACCTGCAAATGGCAGCAAGGGAAATTCTGATTAGACATCAGGAGGAAAACCCCACCATCGGAGTGATAGCGGTCAACCACTGAAAAAGGTGCCCCGAGAGTTTTGGAATCCTCATCCTTGGAGGTAGTCAAAAGTTGACACGTCAAGGCATGGCAAGGTTGCCCCACTTTGAGCAGGAGGTTGGACTGGTCACTTACAAAATTATTACAAAAAATTTAAATCACAAAATTATTATTGCAAAAATTATTCTGTAGTATTATGGAATATGAAGGAACTAATAGACGTATCAGTAAATCATGTAGAGAGGTGATGTGGGACATTTCTATTTACCCGCTTCCATAACACAAGACTGGAATATCCAGTGAAAATACAAGATAACGAAAGGAAATATTTATCATGTGTTCTTTCTCAGATGAACTACAAAGTCATCAATGAAGTTTTGTTCATAGGTTTCCTAGCAAACTGACTGGTTTGTGTGCATGTAGAGAGGTTTTTTTATGATCAGATACCACAGCAATGTGAGAAACTGATACAGATTCAGTTACACTGTAGTGTCTGCCTTGCCTCACACACCGAAGTGCTTCCGAGCGGCTGGCAGTCTGGTTACTGTCTGAAATATTCATGTGGTACCTTGCCATCTTGATGAGATTCCTGTGTCTCTGGTGTGGAAGCGGGGAGAGAAAGAGAGGTGGAGGGTAGTGGCAGTGTGCTGTCAGTGGAGTCGGGCAATTGGTAGAACAGTTAAATCTTTCTTCTGTAGCAGTCGCTCTGCCTCTGTTCCAAGCTTCACCTTGGAGCCCTGGCTGTGGGCTAACACATTTTTATGTTGGTTAACAGATAAAATGAGTGAAGTCTAGGTTGCAGCCAGAATGTGAATTAACTTCTTTCCCCCACTTCCATCAGCTAAGAGGAATTTGTTGCCTGAGGTTGTTGACAGAGTTTGAGCCCTGTGTTTACTCTCTGGGACAGCCAGGAGCCAGATGGTAGTGCTTTTGGATTTGCAGACTATACTGCTAACCCTCTAACTCCAACTTGAGATACCTTCTTGAGGTGAAAAGAATTAAGAGCCTTGTGGGGGGACAAAGATGACTTCTTTTTCTCCCCTCACGTTTCTGCAGAGCTGTTTACATGAACCCGATTGCGAGTTAGAAACTTCAACTGTGTTAATTTATAAACTCGTAGTAAACAAAAGCAGCATCAATGTTTACTTCTATAAGCAGCCTCTAAAAAAAATTGGTTGTTAAATACTGTTGGATTGTGTTCCCACCTGTGATCATCCAAGAGGAATTGCAGGCAATTGTGCTTTTGCCCCCAGGCGCCAGTTTAGATTTTATCCACGGTTATCTGCAGTGTCTTCTGCTTTGGGTAATATATGAACAAATTCTTCAGGGACTCGGGCGTGTTTTAAGGACAGCAAGCTGGCTTCAGCTCAGCCCAGGTGAGGTGAGACATTATTGAGGAGCCCTGCAAAGCAATCAGGTTGCTGTTATGCTCTTAGGGTAAGCAGAGGTGTGGAGGTGCTAGCTTTAAACACTTACTTATGAAGTAAACTTCTGCATCTTAAGTTTAACTATGCCACTGCTCTGTGCAGATCTGTGCTGGTTCTTACTGAAGTTCATGAACCAAATGTGGAGTTTTGGTTTTAATCTGTAAATCCTGAATGGTTTTCTTCATTACCTGGCGTGCAGTAAACATAGCTGCTGAACTTGAGATTGCTCAATAAAACATGCTGCACGAGTGCTTTGAGGAGGTTATGAAAATCTGTCTGACATACTCCAAGTCTGTTAAAAAGAGAAAGATCAGACATGCCAGATGCTTTTGCACTTCCTGTCTAAGAGAGCAGAAGGACTGAGCTGAGGTTGATCAGCAGGCTTGACAGGCTGGAGAAGTGGGTCAGTGTGAACCTCATGAAGTGCAACAAGGCCAAGTGCAAAGTCCTGCACCTGGGTTGGAGCAACCCCCAGTATTGATACAGGCTGGCGGATGAAGGGATTGAGAGCAGCCCTGCCAAGAAGGACTTGGGGGTACTGGTGGTGAAAAGCTGGACATGAGCTGACAATGTGCGCTCGCAGCCCAGAAAGCCAACCACATCCTGGGCTGCATCGAAAGAAGTGTGGCCAGCAGGTCGAGGGAGATGATTCTTGCTTTTCTACTCGACTCTCATGAGACCCCACCTGGAGTACTGCATCCAGCTCTGGGGCCCCCAACATAAGAAGGACATGGACCTATTGGAGCGGGTCTAGAGGAGGGCCATGAAGATGATCAGAGGGCTGGAGCACTTCTCCTGTGAAGAGAAGGCTCTGGGGAGACCTTATTGCATCCTTTCAGCATGTAAAGGGGGCTTATAAGAAAGATGGGGACAGACTTTTTAATAGGGCCTGTAGTGACACGACAAGGGACAATGGTTTTAAACTGGAAGAGGATAGATTTAGATTGGATATGGGGAAGGATTTTTTACAATAACTGTGGTGAGACACAGAACAGGTTGTCCAGAGTTGTGGATGCCCCATTGTCGGGAGTGTTCAAAATCAGGTTGGGCAGGGCTTTGAGCAACGTGATCAAAGGCAACCTTAAAGATGTCCCTGCCTATGGCAGGAGAAGGTTGGTCTAGATGATCTATAAAGGTCCCTTCCAACCCAAGACATTTTGTGATTCTATGTCTACAGGTAGTACTTTAATTATGTTGTTTTCTATCTTGTGGGGTGAAATTTCAGGCCATTGGATAGGTTATAAGTGTATTTTTAAAAGTCCAAGCAAAAAAAGAATGTTTAGCTGAAGCACGTTTGACCTAGAAACTTGGTTTCGTTGCAAACAAGAGCTTTCAGGGTTTTAAAAAGAAAGATACTTACATAGCATTGCTTATGGTCTCATTCATGTATAAGCTATCTTCCTCAAAAAAATGCCAGCCTCCATGTGACATAGTAGGAAGAAATTTCCTTACAGATTCTTGTATAGTTTTCTTACTGTTGTGTGTCTGACACCTCCTCCTGAGGCAAGATGAGCCTGTGAATGAGAGGGAACACTGGCTGATACTGAATTAAAAATACCAACTCTTCAAGGCTAATTTTGCTGGCACTTCTTTGAGTGTTTCTTTTCACTTAGATACAGGAAGACAGCTGTCCTTCAGTGTCCTTGGTTTCTGGTAGCTAAACATCAAGCGTCCTCACTGTGTTACTTTGGTTATTGTCACTCGATCCTGGAGCCACTTTGTAGATCTCAGTTGCAAAAGGTAAGGGCTTGGATAGATGAAGAATCTGTCTGAGGATAAGCAATGAAGTATGGAGGGTACTCTGTTTATTAAGTGTCAGTTCCTCAGAGGGTGTTGTCATCCTCATTTAACAGGCTAATGTAGGAGAAGTTCTCTCTCCCATTCTGTTTTTATACATTATTAGAGGTTATGCCAGTGAATGATGGGAACACCTACATCCAGATTTCATGTCTGTTTCTTTAGGGAGGGGAGAAAATCTTCATCTTGTTTACCACCTGAGGGTAATTGAGAGGCTTGCTGTGCTCGCAGTAAGAATTTGTGGGATGACAGGAAGAGCAGTACCCCCTAGCAGCAGGAGAGTATCACAAAAGCTGTATGCTTGGTGGAGGAGGTATTTTGAAAGAGAAGAGGTATGTGTTTTAGTTAAATTAACACATGTTCTTTCACCAAGGGACTGCCTGTCAGGTTTAATTTGAAATGAAACTAATTGTTAGTCTGACAGCTTGATGTGCTGGGAAACGCGATAAATACATTGGTACCAAAATCTTTTTCAGCTCTATTATCTAACTGTTGTTTGACTTAATGAGGAAGGAAGAGCTGAAACATGCATGCTTTTAGGAATGGCTGCCTATAAATTCTGCTTATGTAGAAATAATGCAAGTTTTTGTGCTGTTTTCATCACATGCTTTAAAAAACTGTTGTATTCTTGTTTCATAATCTTTGCTAATTAACATAGGCATAAAAATATTGCTAGTCCTGGTGACATGTTAGTATGTTCATCCCGATGTTTTTGGTCTTGTTAATATTTTCTTCCCTACTCTAGTGTATCTGGGACAGAGAACAATCCAAATTCCCTGAACTATCAAGATGTAGAACTAAAGCATTAATTTGCATTTTTGGTCATGAGAGATTTCGTTAGAATCACTTGAACTTTAAAGCACTAATTGCAAGCTTATTTTACAGTTGGTATTAAAAGGACAGTGAGGTCACTTTCTCTGATCAAAGCAAAGACTGAAAAGATCTGCTTGGCAACTGGCATAGATAAACTTGGAACCAATTGTGTGAATCATCAAAGTTTTATTGTTATCACTTCAAACTAGTGCAATTAGGCACTACCTTTTAGGCAGTCACAGAATGCAGTCAGTTCTCTCCAAAATTGAAAGACACTTGCCAAACACTACTGTGAGACTGGCTTTGAAATAGAAAAGACAATGGCTTCTCAGGAAGGTGAGACCTCAGCCACCAGTCTGGATTAAGTGCTGTTTTTGTAGGCAGCTGTCTTTACTGCTGCCACCAGTTTCTTATCTTTGCTTTGTTCCACCAGTTGCTTAGATTTTCTGAAGAAGTGATAAAACGTTTATCAGCTCTTGCCTTGTGACAGTGGCCAAAACTGCACAACTGTACCAGAAAGATTTTTAGCAAAACTTTGAAGTTAACACTTAAATATATGTAGGCATTTGTTTCTTTCCTGAAGAATTGCTTTTTTTTCTCTCTTTGCAATCTGCTGTCAACTCTGGAGTGGTACTGGTTAGCGGCAGCAGGGAAATATTCTGCTTCCTGAAGTTCCTTTTTGATCCTGCAACAAGAAGTAAATCAGCAGAGGAGCCTGACTGTAGAAATATCCAGGGACTAACATCTTCAAGCAGTAATTTATCAGAGCTAGATAATAAGGGGAAGAATTAAAGATCCTGAGGGGATGAATATCTTTCTAGGACAAAGAAGGGAGATTCAGGGAGTAGGAGGAGGCTCTTGGAAGAAAAGGTTGTAATTGTCTGAAAAGATAATGGGAAGGTGGAGTTGTCTGAGTGTGAGAGAGAGACCTGGACTGCATTAGACAGTGAGTGAGAGGCCTGGTAAAATTAATAAGGAGCTAGGTGGAAAGGGAGAGAGGAAGGAGGAGATCAAAAATCAAGATTCATAGTGGAATGGCAGAGGGGATTAAATTTAAGAAACAGAAGGGAGTGCAGAAAAGTGTATTTGCTTCTAATTCTGCTGCTCTTTTGTGGCCAGGAACTAGACACAAGATATTAGCAGAGCGTCCTTACCTCATGCTGTGCTGGCCAGCGCAGAGGATGACAGCTCATTACTACTATAACTTCCCTTCTGGCTTAAGTAACTAATATTCTCTGTGAATGTAACAACCTACAAATTTTCATCAGTGTGATGGCCAGTATGATGCTGTGTCATTAAATTTGTTTTCCCACTTTGCTTTTTAAAAGCAAACTTGCAGAAGATTTCATCCCACGCAGGCTTACCATCATCGAATGAGGTACGTGCAGCCCTGCACCCCTTATGAAAGTGATCTTCAGAAGAACAAAAAAGCTATCTTCCTTTTCCTTACCTTGCTGCAAGAAAGATTTCAGATAGTCTGAATAATATTGCTAGGCTAAACTAAGCTTAAAAAAGATAGTACCTGCTTACCTTTCATTGAGCTTTGGTTTGGTGGTTTCTTCTAAAAGCAGTAGGAGCTGCGGAAAACCTGTCTGTTCTTTCAGATGTCATTTTGAATTAATATTAAACTGTTTCAGACTTAACTTTTCTTAATTATTAGATCATCACGCTTAAATCATACCAGTCAGAAGCTTCATAAGTGCAAAGGTTTTCTTTAAAGTAACACTACAAAAAACAAAACATCCACAAAATCCCCTAGAACTAATAATTAGGGTTAAATCTGTTCCCATCTATATATTCGCTGACAGACTTTATGTGCATGATCAACTCTCCAAGTTTTCTTCAGAACTTGCTTTATTTCATAGAATTTATGCCATTAAGCAGCTACTCACTCAACCTTTTATAATCCCCTTTGAATTTCCTGTGGCTCTGGTTCCTATTTATTACACTTTGAAAATCTCCTTTCACAGCAGTCTCTGAATAATTTCTTCGTGGACTTTTTCATGGTGCTTATAAGTGGTGCTTCCAGCATCAGTTTATTTTTAAAACATTCTTAAGGGATGAAGAGGCTGAGTTTAATGTTAAAGTGCAGAGAGTACAATTCATTGGCTGGCCAGCTTGACCGTAAGACCCAGTCATATTAGAATACTTAGCTTGCATGGAGCTTTTTCTATCTTCGAACCATAGCTCCAGTTGCCTTTATTTGTGTTGGACATTCTTTGAATCGAGGATCTCAAGTCAGACACCATAGAAAAAGCACACACACGCACACCCACACACACACACACCCCCACACCCACACACCCCCCCAACAAAAAACAAAAATCTGTGAAAAGTTTGGTTATGTGATTTGCTAAGTATAGCTTTGGCATGTTCTCCAGGAAATCACTGGACTCCCTTTGCCCTAGATGTTTTGTCTCTTGGGCATTACTTAGTTTATTTGCTAAACTCTTTTCAACTGTTAAAGCAAGGGGATCTCCTTCTGCATAATCCTTATTCATCACCAGAGGTCTGTTCCATTTGCTGAAGAAAGGCAGGGTTATATGAGGGTAAAATATAAAAGAAAAGAGCGTTCAATTCAGTTTGTGAATTCTGTTTGTTAGCTGTTTATTAGCAGACAAACTGAGTAGAGTAATCTAAATCCCATGAAGTAACGTGCAGTTCATATGCACCTTCATCCCACTCTTCTATCAGTTTCACAGCCTCTTTCATTTTAAACAATGTATATTAGCAGAATTTTGTTTTCTACCTAGATACATGCTAGATGGGAGTATAAGTTAATTTTAGAGATGATTTGAGATATACGCTGACAGCAAAGGCAACAGTGAGATTTCAGAAATCTCTCAACAGATTGCCAAGCTGGATGGGAATAGATGAAGACAAAGAGCTGTTGATGAGATGAGTAGCAGGGAAGTGATCGCTGTATACTTTAGTCGTTAGCACTTTTGCTAAAGGTTTGCTGTTCGTCACTATTAGAAACAAATTGCCTGGTTTCAAGTAGTATACTTTTAAGCTTCTTATAAACCATAGTATCTTATGAACACAGTCCAGGCCCTGGATCATAGGATAATTCGGGTTGGAGAGGACCTCAAGAGATCTCTAGTCTAGGCTCAAAGCAGGGTTAGCTATGAAGTCAGACCAGAATACTCAAGACTTTATTCAGCCAGGTCTTGAAAACCTCCAAAGATGGAGGCTACACAGTCCCTACGAGCAACCTGTTCTACTGCTCAACTGTCCTCATGGTGAGTTTCTCCTCACAGACAATCTGAACTTCCCTTGTTTCCACTTATGCTTACTGTTTCTCATCCTGCCACCATGTGCCACTGTTTAGACCCTGGCTCTGTCTTCTTGGTAACCTCCTTGTAGGCATTGGCAGGCTGCTGTTAGGTTTCCCCAAAGCCTTTGTTCCTGCAAGCTGAAGAAACCCAGTTCCCTGAGCCTTTCCTCACGGCGTAGGTAGTCCAACACCCTGAGCATCCTGATGGCCCTCACTGAACTCGCTCTACTTTATTAATGTCTTGTGTTGGGGGCCCAGAACTAGACGCAGTGTTCCAGATGTGGTCTAGTGAGTGCTCAGCAGAGGGGTATAATCTCCAGCATGAAATACTGCCAGCTTTATAGGCTGCCAGGGAAGACTGCTTGCTCACGTTCAGCTTGCTGTTCACCAGGAGAACAGGAGAGAAACGTAGCGTATTAGTTGTAAAACTTAGTCTGATCTCTTCTTCAGCCTCATCATCTATAGCTTGTATTTCATCACTTAGCATTCGGTGTTATGTTTTTCTCCATTTTAGCTTCAGGTGTCTGTGTCTCTTCCACAAACCACAATCTTTTGACTTTTTTTGTCTTTATCTGTTCCTGCCTGACCTGTGAAGCTCATATTTTCTGTGCTCAGTTCTCCTGGGATTTTCCTCTCTGACCGCATATAGGAGGGACAACACATAGAAGCAATGATGGTAAAGCATAGCTGGTGTTTTATGTGTTGTTTTGGGGAATATCGCTGTCTGCTGAAATTGCAGGACAGTCCCATTTGGCCCATGAAGCTTTGAGGAATCTTGTACAGGGTGAACTGTATTCACTCTGCCTTAGCAAGTGTGTGGCAGATACGTCCAAGCAGAAATGCTGTGTCTACAAGCACAGATGGTATATCTCATTAGACCTCACAACATAGCTGGAAATTTAGATGAGCTTTTGGTCTTGTGGACCTTTATATATGAAATATTCAGACTTTTGTTTCACACCTGCAGATGCCTACACATCTTGCCTTGCCTGTGTCCTTAGACCATCATGGGAACAATGCCGTCACCTCAAGACCTTGTGTTTTTTTGCCATACTCACAAATGCCAGAGGGAACGTTCTTGACAAAGAAGTGGCAGTTGAGAATCTCCTATAAGCTGTGGCAATGCTACTACTTCTTAAATATGCTTCCACTTTCAGTGTGGCAGAACAACTTACCTTCCCTTGAAGCTAGTTATTTGAACAGCTGGGCTACATCCCTGTTTTCCAGGGGATCAGCATCTGTGGCAGAGATTTCCTCTACCTGCAGAGGGTAGGCAACCTTGTTGCTGTGGAGGAAGTCAAGTCCTGGTGGGAACTGTCTCAGTTCTGCTGTCAGTCACGCATAAATATTTCAAAAAGTATCAGGATGAATTTTTAAAAAGTTAAGAGGTAATATGCACTGACTTCTGTATAGCTAGAGGTGTCCCACTGAGTAATGTCATGTGAGTCTCACCCCATGACTTCTGTTGTACATCTCTTCAAGGTCTTCATCTTTTTTGCATTTATTTTCCCTTAGCTGAAGAATTCCAAGAACCAGTTGATCCTAGAAACCAACCCTTGGCAAATCAGTCCACTGATCTTAAGGTATCTGGGAGAAACAGAGGTAATTTTTCTTGGGTTTTCAGAAATTCAGAGGATAGTAGCATAGAACATGTGAGATTATCATCCATCTGTTGCAACCAAACAGTTCAGCATCTCAGAGTACGTCTTGCCATGGGTAAGGGATTCATTCTCACTGAGATGGACGTTATCTTGGACAAAGCTCTCGTGGCTAGAGAAAGTTGTCTGCAGTGCATGAACTAACGCTGCCAAAGTACAGCACAAGAATAGCTGTCCAGCTATGCATTTGATTTTTTTTCTTTGTGTATTGGATTAATAGACCTGAGTGCACAGAAAAGTAGAAGGCCTGAGGTTACCTCAGTGTGGTTTTTTTCTTCAGATAAGATCTAAAGATCTAGACTGCTCTGTGGACATAAGGATGACTTGTCACTGACATAAATTTTAATTCAAGCTTTGTGTTTTCAATAGCAAAAAGTTGTCCCTGTGTCTTATAGTAAGAGAAACTTGTTATTTAAAGTGTTGATATCAGCCTAATTTAGGAAATGTGCATTTTTTCCTGGCTATGGAAATCATCTCAGCAAGAGCAAGCTTTGATGTGAAGGGTATTACATATTCCTTTCTAAGGGGATGTTGCAGGTTCCTGTGTCCAAGCTATAAACAGGATGAAGCTTCTCAGGCCAACTAAAGTAAAAGGCAGTTCCTAGGCACTAATTTCATTTGTTTGCCTATGTGTATTTTTTGCAGTTTTAGAATTGTTTTTACAGTGTCACTTTTATCAGTGGTTTCTTATTCTCTGCTCTCAGAACTAGATTTTTAGTGTTCATATTTGTAATTTACTGTGGTAGCTCTGGCGGAAACTTTGCTTCCTCTGTCATGACTCTGGTCTCCCATGGAGTGGGGTTAAACAATCACCAGCAAACCTTTGGACAGCTTTGTACCATTCATTTTAGGGTGAAAACACTAATGAAAAAAGCAATAAAATCAATTTACAAGTTAATTTTCAAGGGACTTGATTAAGATTGCTGCTGAGTCACAAGTTCACCAGTCTTCTGTTAAGTTTTTATTGTCTTTTAATGCACGCGGTTTCTGTGAAGATGACTGTGGAGGTCCATGCTTCCCAATTTGTTTACATTCCAGGAATTTTACATGAATCTTCTCCAAACAGTTTCAGGAGTTCAAGGTTTAGCTAGACCTTATACCAGGAATACAGTACTTTTTTAGTGTTACATGTTACTTCAGTATGTTTCTGTATAATAATTCCTGAAGTTTCCATACCCCAGAAGCCGCTCATCTGTTAGATGAGGATATTAGAATGGTTGAATTGTTTTATACAAAAGTTAAGTTCATAAATGCAAGGAAGGAGGAAATCGAATTCTATTGTGCAAATAGCACTATGTAAAAACTATTTTTGTAGATAATAACTTTTAAGACCTTGACTATATCAAAAGTTTTAGTGAGGCAAATGTAATACTGCTCAAATTCACTATTCTGCGGCTTTTCATAGATGAGTATACATACATGTACATAGTTAATCCTAAACCATAAAAAAGTAAATGGGGATATCACGATCACTTCATGAGTTCATAGTTCTGTAATTATCTTTTGTATTTGTAAATGTCTTTGGTATTTGGTATGACTGCACTCAAAGAGTTACGGTCAACGGCTTGATGTCCAAGTGGAGCGTAGTGATGAGTGGCATTCTTCAGGGGTCAGTACTGGGACTGGTGCTGTTTAATATCTTGTCAGTGACATGGACAGTTGGATTGAGTGCACCCTCAGCAAGTTTGCCGATGACACCAAGCTGTGTGGCACGGTCAACGTGCTGGAGGGGGAAGAGATACCATCCAGAGGGACCTGGACAGGCTTGAGAGGTGGGCCCATGCCACCCTCATGAAGTTCAACCAGACCAAGTGCAAGGTCCTGCACAAATGTGGTTTGTGGTCCCAAGCACAAATAAAGGCTGGGCGGAGAATGGATTGAGAGTAGTCCTGAGGAGAAAGACTTAGGGATTTTGGTGGATGAGAAGCTTAACATGAGCTGTCAATGTGCGCTTGCTGCCCAGAAAGCCAACTGCATCCTGGGCTATATAAAAAGAAGCGTGGCCAGCAGGTTGAGAGAGGTGATTCTGCCCCTCTCCTCCACTCTGGTGAGACCCCACCTGGAGCGCTTGGATCCAGCTCTGTAGCCCTCAGCACAAGAAGGACATGGAGCTGTTAGTGCAAGTTCAGAGGAAGGCCATGAAGATTATTAGAAGGCTGCAGCACCCTTCTGATGAGGATAGACTGAAATAGTTGGGATTGTTCAGCCTGGAGAAAAGAATGCCTGGAAACAGATTGCTCAGAGAAGTTGTGGATGCCCATCCCTGGAAGTGTTCAAGACCAGGCTGGATGGGGCTTTGAGCAGCCTGGTCTAGTGGAAGATGTCCCTGGCATGGCAGGGGGAGTTGGAACTAGATGATCTTTAAGGTCCCTTCCAACCTAAGCCATTCTATGATTTATAGCAGAAGAGTCACTGTGTAATCTGATGTATATGTCTCAACTTAAAAAATGTTGATTGCTCTATTATAGAACTATATTTGTCACTTAAAAGATTCAGGTAAGTTAAAAGCTAAATGAAAATAAAATCTTTTGAAGAAGAAAATATCTTATTCATAGTTTTGACATTTCAGTCCCACCCTTACAGTAGCTTTTTTGTTTTCTTGAAGCACCTAAAAGGAACTCTTAGAGTAAGAATTGTATTTCTTTCAACAAAGGAAAGAAGAAAATTCCCAATGTTCGTAAGCACTTCAAAAAAGGCAGTCAG
This sequence comes from Larus michahellis, assembly GCF_964199755.1. Lineage (NCBI taxonomy): Eukaryota > Metazoa > Chordata > Aves > Charadriiformes > Laridae > Larus > Larus michahellis. Next base: position 91,232,611 of record NC_133897.1, read on the forward strand.
GAGGAGACAGAGAACTACAGGCTGGTCAGCCTTATCTCAGTCCCTTGGAAGGTGATAGAGCAGTTAATCCTGGAAACCATTTCCAAGCACTGGAAGGACAAGGAGATGATGGGAGTGGTCAGCATGGATTCACCAAAGGGAAGTCATGCTTGACAAACTTGATAAACTTCTGTGATTAAGCCATTCTGTGGTTTTGTTGTGGACTGCTCTGTAATTACAGTTCTGTAATTTGTTTTATTAGTTGTTTGTGTTTTTTGTCTTTTAGACTTGGCTCTTCTAGTTCTCAAAATAAGCAGAATCATTGCAGGCGGTTTTGTTTTATGAACTCTGCAAATAGTATGTCTAGGGAATAGGTTAGGAATGAGTGTTTCCAATACTCTGAGCAGATTTAAGAGATGTAGATTAAAGGAGTGATATAATCCAAGACAGCAATTTTAAATCAATCCAAAGTGTAGTGACAGACCATTAGTAACAGTGGTTTTACAGGAAGCATTTGTCTGTTGTGCCACTGTCCGGGAGGAGCCACCCAAGCAGCATATACTAGAGACTGGATGATCCAGGAGAGCCAGCTCAGAGTGACACCTTACGCAGGCATCTCCAGATGTTACAAATTGGGTTGGTGGAACAACGAGGAACCACCTCTTGGTTATCTCTGCAACTTTACTTGTCCAATCTGTCTTATCTGATTACTCATCAACAGACTGCCAGTGTCAGATGAGTGCGTTTTGTGTGCGAAAAATATATATATGCAGCGACATGCTCCACAAAGGGGAAAAAAAAAAAGCCAGCGCTCTTCAGGGTGAAACATGCTGCAAACTGCCATGGGCATTTGAACCTCCAGAGATAGCCTGCTCTGAGCACTGAACCAGTGCAATCCTGTAGTGATGAGAGCGTTTTCTGTGGCCTGGTGTGTGTTTATGGGCACCACTAGCAGAGCCTAAGCTGCAGTCGGATAAACCACCAGGGAAGATACTGAGGTGCAGGTCCAGGGACAAGGTCATATTAGCAATGGTGTTTGAGTTGGCCTCTGCTTGCATTGCCTGTTCTGTACTTAAAAGGACTATGATCTTTTGGACTGTCAAGTCCACATTTTGCTCAGTATTGTATTTCCTTATTACAGCCAAACTGTTTGTAGAAAAATATGGATTAGCTATTGAAAACTCGACTATATAGACTAAACCCCAGGATTGTGAGTGAGGTGCTGAACAACGACCTCTCTTGCTCTATACTGTTTAGTCTGTGCATTCATGTTCAAATTCTTTTCACGTTTTCCCCAAGGATTATATCAGGTGTTTCCATTTTGTCATGCTGCTTTGACAGTGGTTATGCAGGCTAAGTTACACATTCTACTGAAAATTAAGAACTGGTGCAAGTACCCTACTTGATACTCTTCACTCAATTTTCAGAGGTACAGCGTTCCTATTTAAATCAAGTGATATTGTGAATGCCTAACCCCCTTGGAAATTGCGGCTGGGTATGTTAATGAAAATACCCAGGCTTCAGGTTTATGAACTGCTTTTGAAACTGCTGTATTATGTGCACAATACTCAGATACTGAATAGATTTTTCCTTAGATTTTCCAAGGACACAAACACCACCAAATTACACCTTCACATTGCTATGTTAATATTTTGATCTGATCCAAATCCTGACCTACCTGAAATAATTACAAGCCTTTCTGAAGTTCTAAATATGCATTTCCATTAAAAAACCACCACTGAATAGTCACACCTGTCAGCCTGGTTTAAGGTTTTAATTAATTTGTTCCTCAAGATTGCCATACCTAAAAGAAATGGTAACAGCTGATCAAATTGCTTCATATGCCAAGAGTGACAGTGAGATAACACTAAGTGAAATCAAAATGAGACCTTCTGAACACGGATTGGTTGATGAGAAAGTTATGAGAGGCTGCTTGCCAGTCTCTGAGAAAGACAGGAATTACTTCGGGGTGGACTTTCTTAATAGTGGATTGGCATAGCTCGTGTTTTCTGTAGTGTTTCTGTTCTGAGTTAACACCCTACTGTTACTTGAAGTTCCGCAAAGCGAATGCAGACTAAAATCAACATGGCTTCTGTTACTTCCACGGATGATCGTAGCTTCCCCTTTGACACAATGACAGGTATGTAATTTCTATCACACATCATGATTGTGCCGTGCCAGTACGGAACCGATACAGAGGGTGGACAATTTCCCATGCGTTTTTCTTTTGCTGTGGACAGTTGTGGGGTTCCTATTTCAAATGCTCAAGTCATAACCTTCTGATTCATAACAGATTGAGTAAGGACCTCCAGTGGACTATATGGAAACTAGGATTCTGGAAACAGCAGAGGTACCTGCCTGGTGGTTCATTACTGCTGATGGCTTATCAGTGCTTTTTATAGGAGTTGCAAATCTTTTGAATCTTTTGGTGCTCTCTTTCAAAAGGGTGAGAGTGCTCCTTATCTCTGTATAGGCTACAAAACACTGGGCTCATTTCTGCATGTGACATCAATAAAATGTGTTGTGGGGAATTGCATACATGTGACTAGTTAGCCCACCCACACGGGAAAGAGGGAGGAGGAGAGGGAATATTTGTGCATCAGTGTTGTCTCCCTTTGTGTGCTTAACAAGGTCATAGCCGAGCTCTTTGTCTGGCTGAGGCGGTAATTCCATGGCAACATGCCGGTTACTGATACCCTACGGTATCTACATCAAAGCACTTCATGGACAAATCAATGGCATTTTTGCATTGTCTTTTCAAGTGCTTTCTCTAGTATTGCTATTGTCTACAAGACAAGATGCCTAGTTCTTGTAACATGAAGTGTGTCACTGGATGTCTCTTCTGCCCTGTCATCTAGGCCTGTCACAGGAGCTTCCACTGTGTTTTAGGAAGTTTTTCCTGACGCTTATTCAGCAGTACTGCCAAAGGAGAGGGTCCCCTTATTTCCTTCCTTTTTTTTTTTGGTTTTGTTTTGTTCCCCTTTCCCCATCTTTTCCCTCCCCTTGCCTCTACAGTTTCCTCTCCTACTGTACTTATGCCCAGTACTCACAAAATTCTTGAACGATCTGTCCTTGGAAAGAATGGGCCCTTCTCTTCTTACTTCCACTCAAAGATCAAGTAGCATGACTGCACTGTGGTTTTTTTCTGAACTGTGGACTGTGCTGTTATACTCTCTGTGTTACATCAGGAAATGTTACCAATCTTCACAGCAGAGCTTCATAACAAAGCTTGCTTTTCTCGACTAAAGCTCCTGGAGACATTTTTACTTTCCACTTCTCTCGATGTGTTACAGTTATGAATGAGGATCGCTACTATAAAATTTGTGGAAATTTCTTTCTTTGCAACTGAAAGTAACTAGAAGGGATCCCTCTGATAGACAAAAATGAAATTAAACTTCAGTTTGCAGCTGGCCATTATGTTGCGGCAATAGCATTGCTGTCATCTGGGTGCCTAGGGTATGTCTCCATGGACGACTTCTGTATAAAGATTTTAAATAAATATGACAGGAGCCCAATACCCTTCTGTCAATTTTAATGTCATAGCAGCAAGTATTCTGAGCAAGTATACACAAGAGGTCTGTCTTCTCTCTTGAAAGTGCAGGTTAATAATAGGAATGCCACATTGGTTAATACAAAGTTTTGCCATAAATACAGAGGATGAAAATTAGAAAATGGTTTGGCCTTTTGATAAATTAAGGGTGTTCTCTTTACACCTGCTCTTTTTGTTTTTTCCATGGTGATAAACTCAGAATGAATGGGTAGTTATTTGACATGAAAAGAGCATGCAAGCTTGTTTGCTGGTCAAAAGTTAACACATATCAGTTTATAAAATGTGATCCTTGGTAAATAATGTGAAAGGAGGATTATAATTGAATACAGGTACAAGCAGTTAATGTGTCAGGCATTAATTTGGCTTCTTGTGTTCTTGTGTTGAAGTCTTAAGCATAACTATCTGGTTGTGACCACAAACCTGTCAAATCCAAACCAAAAATGAATACATGTGATTGGGGTTTTTTTTTTTTTTTTCAGCCCCCGTCAGAGACTAGATATTCATAGGACCTCAGCTTTGTGTTTCTGGGAGCAGCCTGATTTGTAGTCCATCCTCACCACTTGATTTGCACTTACTGTGTGGTGGGTGCTCTGGGAATCAGTATGAGATTGAGGAAAACTGACCACAGATAAACACCATTTCCCAAAACCCATTGTTACTTCTTGCTTTGTTGCTTTCCATTGACCTTCTCTGTTTTATGTTTCAGAATTTTGTCTCATCTGAATAAAAAATTCAAATAATATCTCTAATTTTCAATTAAATGAAAACTTGGATTTTTTTTCGTTGCCCAGTTTTTAAGATTTATCTGTATTGTAAGTTATCAAACCAGAATTTAGAGCCTTAATGGAGTGTGAGACCTTTCTCAGATACATGTATTTCTATCAGTATGATTTCTATTGTCTCCATCTCCTGCTGTTCGCGCTCTTTCGTGGTGTGTTTTCCTGATGTGAGCAGGTCAACCATTTGAATCCTTTCTTGCTGTTCTTTAATTTAGCAATCTCAGGCTGGTATCTTTAATTTTCGCAGTAAGTCTGTGATAAAAAAAGAAGAAAGTTAAGTTCCAAAATGGTGTGCAGTTCCTCTAAAGGATTCTTAAGAGTTCTTGTTGCAGAGGTTTTCAGCTGCTTCTAAGATCACGTGAATTCAGGAAAGTTCATCTGAATTGGGCAGTGCATCATCTTACGCTCCAGCCTGCAGCAGAATTTGATCGCTACAAGTTCCAAATTCCTGATCTCTGTTTGCATGTGAAGTCATTGTGCTGTAAGTTACAGAGACGTTTTCTCAGGAAAGCACTGGATTTGGAGATATGTTATCCTTACATTCCTTAGAAAATAAACAATTTTGTGATTAATTTGCTGTTGTGCACAGTTAAAGTGTCATTATTAAAAACAACCAAAAAAACTATTGGTTTCGGAACTAGCCCTTGGGGGCTAAGAGGCTGTTAGACGTAGCTAGAGGTGCAGGGAATGGAGAGAAGGAGAGGATCGTTTCCTCCCCTGTACCCTCTGCCAAAAAGTACCATTAAACCTCTGGTTCCTGCTCCTGCAGATCTTGAGCTCCCTCTAACCACTTGCTTTTGTAATGAAAACTAAGTGGGGATGAGTTTTATACTGAATTCTTAAAACAAAGAGTCAGCATTACACAGATGTACGTCCCAGCAGATTTCAGGGAGTCTTAATGGTGGGAAGGGAAATCAGAAAATGTAATGGAACCAAGAAATAAATAATGGGAAATGCATTTTTGTAGTGAAAATGTCTCATATTTACAAAATGTTTCTTCAAAATGTGAAAAATTGAAAAGAATAAGCTGTCAGTAAGTCATACCATGTTATGAAAAGGTATGCAGTATGGCATTTACAAACATGCACGCTTGTTTGTATGTATGATGGAAGGTGTGCTTATTGTGACAGTTGCTGTTTCCACTTTTAAATTGCTTGAAAATCTGATTGCAGTGTCATGTGTTTTCATTAATTTTCACACCATACTGGGACTCCATTACTCTGTTGAACTACATAGAGTAAAAATGACCTACTGAATCAGGGGAGATCTCTGCATTTGCATGTTAATAGAGTTCTACAAAAGGTATATCCCAATTCATTAGCAAATAAAAAGCTATTAATTCAAATGTTTATATGTCCAAGTACTCACAGGATGACAGAAATGGCTTTTTGAAGCATTTCAAAGGATCGAGGAATCTTTAGAAATTATTTTTTTTTGCTAATGTAGCCTAAATTGATACTTAGATAGGTTCACTTTATTTTCGAAATAAGAAGTACATTTTACTTATGCCCATTGTCCCTGATTTCAAAGGTGAGTAGGCTAATGATTTCTTAAGTCAACTCCCACTATTGTATTGTCACTTGTTGTAACATCCAGACAGTGGCCAGAGGTTCTGCCACTAGGCAGCTGTTTTGTAAAAATTGTGTTCTTGCTGAGGGACACCTTTCAGCTACAACTACAGAAACATAACTTTAGACAGCACTCTAACCAGAACAGTGCCACCAGGTAGTGGATAAAGTAAAACAAGTCATTTTTAGTGTCTTTTTTTTTTCTTTTCTGTTCTGCTCTGTATGGAAATTACAAGTATAAAATAATATTACAAACCACCAGTAGAGAGTAGTAACAGTATGGCTGTTGTTTTTTTTTTTTTAATAAATGTAAACTCAGCTGAGACTGTGCATGCTTGTTTTGTTTTTTCATTTGTCGGAGAGACTGATCTATTTTCCTGAAGAAGCAAAGCTACGTGTGCATCACAAACAGAAAATATCTAATCTAACCACGTTCTGTGTGGTAGAAGGTAATCTTGCCAATAGGTTAGCTGCCATCTTGCAGGTGCTATAATACTTCCTTAAGGAAATGAACTGCTTTAGCTGTATTATTAAAGCAATTAAAAGCCATTCAAACAAATGGAGCACCAGGACGTGACAGATCTAACAGACTGAACTTGAAAATTAGCAGTCGTTTTGTTAGATTAACAGAAAAATCACTAGTGGTATTGACATTCAGGATTGTAGTTGCTTTAAGATTTTTACATCCCATTGAAATGAATGGGTACTACTATAGAACTATACGCAGATTTAACAGCATGTTGATCTGTTAATTTGTTGACTTGCATTGTCATGGCTTTTATTATCACTTAAAAAAGCTAGACATTTATTTCACGCTGAAAGCTTACCATCTAAGAACTCCTCTTGAAATCCTTCAGATTGTAATGCTCTGAATCCCATTGCTATTGATTTCTTCAAGGTCATTTTCTGTGTGTTTTCTTGGTGCCAAGTTCCAGTCCCACTGCGAGTGGAAGTTTTGCAGATGATTGTAGTAATATCCAATGTTGACCTTCTAGATGAAACCCTTAAGATAAATATGGAAGGAAGAAACAGCCTGTTCTGATTGTGTTCAGGTGGTTGGATGTTTCTAGATGGAAAATGAAGATGCTGCCTTTCCAACTGCTACAGCTCGGCAGCAGGCATAGTAAAGGTAGTAGAGGAATGAAGTAGTTGCTTCCTCTCAGGTCAACGGAGGTCACTTTCTCTGGAGAAATTAAATTAAACAAAGATGCACACTTGTCTGAATACCTTTTAGAGAACTTTGTTCCTTGCCTTTTGTCACATTAAAAACCTAGCTGGGCTAAGTTTATTAGGGGTTAGAGAATTTCCTACCATTAAAAGTAAGCTCTTAAGTTGAAAACATTTTTTAATTCTGTCTTCTGTTCCTCCTTTATGAGCTCTAAATGTAAGATTGCATACTTAAAGAATGTTTTCTTTGTTTTCTATGTGCAAATTAAGATGAATTCAAAGTTCTAGGGTTTACTGGTCTCTTATTCCTGTGACAAGATTTATGGCTCTAGAAATGCTGCTTGCCACTGGAGAATAGGGAGAATTGTGTCGATAACTTTGGCAGGGTTTGAAATAAAGCGAGTTCCTGGCCAATACAGCCAGATCACACAATCTTCAGCATGGGTTCTGATACTACCTGAGTGTCTTCATAACCTTCCACAATGCCCTTTATCGTGCTCAGAGCTTTCCCAGGAATGGCCTATTGAAATGGGCAAGAAGTTCAGCGCGGTCTGTTCTGCAGTGGGTGGAGCCATGAACAGTCACAGAAGTGAAAATACGCTGATTTTAATCTGTGTTTGCTTTGGAGAGCTTCACGTAGCAGTAGGGTGTGACTCTAGGATGGAAACCATGCATGGTTGGCCTCAAGGAACAACCCTCACATTTGAGACCTAACATACTAATTGTGCGGGATGGAAAAAAAGATACTGTTCATGTTGTAAGTGTAATGGGAAACACTTAAAAGCCAGTCCAAGGCTGAAGCCTACGCAATCAAAAGTTCATACATGCTATAAAAAAACCACCCCTGTTCTGGCAGGGGGGTTGGACTAGATGATCTCCAGAGGTCCCTTCCAACCCCTGCCATTCTGTGATTCTGTGTAAAATTGGGTTGAGAAGACTCCTCGCAATGGTGCTGTGGCTGTGGAAGACGATGTGGTATTTATGCACGTGCAGACACACGCATGTGCATTTGATTTTGTGTCTGTGGTGTAGTTTGGGGTAATAAGAAACGATACTGCAATTGTTCAAAGCAGTAGGAGAGTGAAAGGTGCACATCTGCTGAATGATTAATGGCTTGAGACATTGGAAAGCAAAATTCAGGTACTAACTCCAGAAAGGTTGGGAAATTCTGGGCCACTGCTGTGTGTCTCTGAGACAAACACAGATTCACCTGGACAGAAGTGAGATTTTTACCTTCTCATTAGCTTCTACCTTCCGTGTCTCCTTCCTTGCACTGGCATCATGTGTTTCCAGTACAGTGTCACGCCTTTTTTGCAATTCTGCTCTGTCTTTCATCTGCTGGGAGATGGAGGAGCTACAGCAGTGCTGCAACTGGCTAATGTGTCTGTGTAGCTGAGACACTGCAGTGCAGGCCCACGGTCGTGATATTCTTAGTATGGAAGTGTGTTACTGTCATGGGAACATGCATCAGGGTAGATTTCATCACGTGACTAACACATGGAGGACTTGGTCCTCTCTCCCCTTTGCACTGTGGTCTTTGCTGGCCGTTTTGCAAATGCTTAGAGTCTACCCTACTTCATTCCTTATTTTAGAGTTTCCTTTGAGTTGTGTCAGCGTTTAAGTAATGTTTGCTTTATGTCAGTTTTCATAGTGCTCAGTTTTCCACAGTTAAGTGTCTACAGATATTAAGCGGGCTAATGCTGCAGTTGCTGCCTGTCGCAAGTTTGTCATTGATGTTCACTAAGAGCTAACGTACATAGTGTGATAACAGGGTTGAACCCTAATAAATGAATCAGCAGTTGGAGAATTACAGACTATTTCTAAATCCTCTGTGTCTATAGAAAAGGTGAAATACTTAAATCTTCATTTCGTGATCAGAAGAAGGCATCAAAGACAAATATACTCTCGGATAGCAATGCTACATACAGCAATATAGATAAGAGATGGTGGATATCTTTCTTAAATAATTTTCTTTTATGGCTAACACATGCACTAAAAACAAAGATGAATGAGAGGCTGGTGAGATTAATCAGGCCATATGCCGCAATACATTGACAGTGAATGTAAGAACAATGAATGTCAATCAGTTGCTATTAAATATAATGGCCAGTGATTTACCACCTCATTAAAAGATCATGACACCCAATTTGCTTTTATGTGAATAGCAAAACAAATAGTCATTAAAATTTCCTGATAGGGCATTGAGTTCTTCCTTCAAACACATTAATTTTGCTTTCATAGGAAGAGGAACAATTTAGCAGAGTGGAAGCTATCTCATGGGGTTTGTCGGGGCACAGACTAATACAGAGGGACAAGAAAATTGTTTTCCATAAGTATTGTCTATAGGCATGTGTATGAATTTGAGTATGAGTGTGTATATACATAGTGCATTTCATCAAGGTTTGGCATCAAGGGGAAGTATTGCTTTTTACTTGTTTTAATATTTGCCACAGCACCTGGATTTCTTTGAGATTGTTCCCTGCTTACTGTACGCGACACTCAGAGGTTCAACAGTGCCATCCTGTGGGTGATCTTAAAGGTTTGACAACTATGGCAGATAAATAAATGACCTCAACAGGATAAATTATCACAGAATATCAGATACTGTATGTCCCCGTGCAATCAGCTAGAATATTTCCCTCTGGTAGTCAGTCAAATTAATTATTACTTTTCTGTCCAGAAAATTAATAACCTAAATGTACTTTAACCAACGGGAAAGTATTTCAGGCAAGCTGATGAGCAGTGTGCTTGTTAGTTTTACTCTGTTACTGAGAAATGTGTTTTTAATCATCTCAGTGCGCTTTTAATCATCTTGGAATTTATTTTCGCAGACAATGCCAAAATCAAAGGCAACTATGTAAATTCAAATAAGTACCCCTATGAAGAAGTATCTGGACATCTTTAAAGAGGCATCGGACTGAAACTAAGACTAGTTAGCTTTCATGTTTCATAACCAGGAAATATGAATTCCCAAGCGACTTTGCAGATTAAGCTGGATGGTTTGAACAACTGGCCAAAATGCTTTTAATTCCAGAAAGATAAGGGGAGGATGAAAGTCTGAAGTTGTGTTGACTGAAGATGAAATTCTGCTCAGAATATTTGGAGAACTTTCTGTTCATGGAGTGAATATCATGCCAGGACAAGGTAGAAAATAGCAAAGCTTGCCCTAATTAGGAACAGTTGGGGGAATCAATGGGTAACTGCAGATCATCCTAGTTCATATATGTTTTTTCATTTTGCTTGCCTTAGTAACTTGTTAACGAGCGTGAATGATAAGTTTATTTGGCAATGAGCAAAGAAGTAAAAGGCAAGCTGCTCAGTAGAAGGTTCTGCTCATTTTTCAAGTCCCTGCTGTTCCGGGGTGCTGGAGGGCGAGGTGCGGGCTATCTGCACGCTGCCGTTGCCCAGTGCTTCAGGGAGGTGGGCGCAGCTCCGGGTTCTGCATGGGTGCTGCTTCGGTTCACAGCCTGGTACTGAAAGTTCTCCTTTGCTTTCCACCACTAGGCACCAACTAGGAGTCACAGTACATGCTGCTGGATGATTAGATTAAAGGAAGGAAACACCAAATTACAAACTCCACCGGTACTCTTTGGTAGTTAAAAATTATGGCACTATTTGTGGGTCCTGAGTCTTCCAAAAAACACATCACACTATATATTTCATGTGTCTGTTTGCCAGGCCCACTTAAACAGCAAAAGGTGATCACCAGTGATGAGACGTATCATTAAGTCCTATGAGTATGAAAAAGCAAATATGAACCATTCCCATTTAGAAGATTAGTTTAATTTAAAGATTAAGATCTGCCATTCAACCTGCCACTGGAAACCGGCGTCAGATTCAGATCCATCCCCTCGTGTGACGCTGTGGTAGGCAATTCAGATGCTGCCAACAGGAGAGTGGCTGCAGGCGTTCATCCCCTGCGCGGCTGTGAGAACGTGCTGCACTCTTTCCTGCATTTGGGACCACTCTTCAGCAGCTGTGAATCTGTGTAATTTCTATATTTATACATGCATAGCCTCTGCACGTGTGTGCGCGTGTACACTGCATAGATAGATATAGTTAATAACTAAAATTCCCTGTTGACTTAGTAAACTAATTTATTCAGTTTCTCTATTTTAAATGGAGTTGGATAAATAGTCATCTGCCTCATGTATGTTCTGTGGTCTGTAGGAGATTTCACAGTAATTCCAGCGTCACTGCATTTGTCTTTACAGTATGTCTGTCAGACTTCAGTTCAGCCAGTCCCTCTAAGGTGAAGGCATAAGATTTTAGTATTATTAATGCCTCATTTCGTTTAGTTAATGATCTTTTCCAGTATTCCATCTTGTGATTTACTTGCAATGTCAGATAAAAATCTTATTTAAGCTAAGTGTTATGAAATAATAGAAATCTTTATTTTATTTGAATACGATCAGGATAAATGAATCCAGTAGAGAGTCTGATGTTAAACAGGTGCAGTTCTTAGCAGCATTGCACATGTAAAATCAGGGTAAGTTCTTTGAACACTCAGATCTTAACAGATGTGTTGTTTTTCTCCATATGTTATAATAAAATAAGAATTTGCTCTGAAAGTATTGACACACTCTAAGCACTCTTGGCAAGCACACTGTTGTATTCCTTACGCAATATCGCCTGTGGCTATTATTTAACTTTAAATAAATATGTGCATTAAATGGCTGTAAAGCACATATATGTATAAACAAAATCAGGTTTTGTCAGAAAGTAATATTTTTTTGCTTTCTTGTTTACTGACGCCTAGACAAAGGAATGCTGCATCCTCAAAACAACATCTGTCAAACTGATTTTCATCAGATTAAGTATATCCTCAAAGCAACCATCACAGCTTACAAAATACTGGAAATCTAGGTTGTGCTTTCCATGAAGCACCAGTAGAATTTAAAGCACTTGAAAGCATTTTACAAATGTAGCGATGATAGCCTGTGCATATTCTCCATTTTTGTTTCTATTTTCAGTAGGTTCTTGGGGAAGATAATGAGTGATGTTGTACCACTGCAATCCCAGTAGATGTCCCAGAGTGTAATTACGGAGTTACTGTTCTGGCAGCTAATCGGGGTCTGCAAAAAACCAATGGTTTGGGAGTCTGGCAGTACAGATTGAATTTCTTGCGAACAAGTTCATCTGTAGAAAGATTTCTCTCATTTAAGAAGGAAATTAAAGCGTGAATCAGTGAGTGATTATCCAGGCCTTTCTCTGATCTTGAATTCTTCATAGTGTACATGTGTGATTATGTATGCTCTGGCCTGATTCTGGTTCTATAGATCATCAAAGATAATTGATAATATTAAATTTTTCAAGATCTTTTCTGGGACAATGTAATCTATTGAAACCTTGTTACAGTGTGTGCCTACAGCTGAGTATGGGAACTCAGGTCAGCCAGAGATGAATGCCAAGATTTCTGTAAAAGATCTTTGTGGATGGAAGGTAGAGGCGCTTGAGCTGGAAGCCACGCCAGTGTTCCCATTAGTTCTTCTGTTTAGAAGTTGGAAATATAGCATAACACAAGAAGAGTCCAATCAAAAAGCCGTGGAGATGACAAACAAGGGTGAAAGTTGAAGACAAATCTGTTCCAGCATAGATATATTTTTACAACTCTGGTTTCCCATTAGGGTGTTCCCTTTGTGTCAGTGAATTGCCCTGTGCTCTCCTCAATGTTCCGCATTAACCTTAGGAGAGTTAGTGTGAGGGGTTTTGGTGCCTGCCACACACACGCCTGTGGCTTTGTCCTAATTGGTCTCCTGTTCCTAAGACAGTGCAACTGAAGACAGTCCCAGAACCAATTGCATACACACAAGGCTAAATATGTTATTTCACGATAGAGTTCAAGATAAATGCTTTATGTCCGATGGGTATAATTTTACCAGGAAAATAGTATTGCTGATTTTTGTCTTCTTTATAAAGATAAGTTAGCTAATTCTGCGGTACTAGCTGAAACGTAAACTTCGGACTGGATCTTTAGCTTAACTGTTTCTGAAAATGATCCTTACAGGATCTTTAGCCTAGTTCCTTAGACAAAAGAACATACAACTAAGTAAAAATAAGTATGAAAATGTACCAAATATTCTGACTTTATCCAGCTTTATTGTGTACCCAGGGAACTTGTCAAGCTTGGGTCCTTTTAATATTAATAGCATGACATTTTCAACAGGAGATCAGGGTTTCTGAGAAGACTTTTACAATTTGCAGTGGGAAAAGCTGTGTTTGCAACAGCCATTCATTATGCTAGAGATTCCTTCTGGTTGTCATTTTTGGCCAAAGCCATGGAGCATTTAACTTGTTTTTAAAGCAAGAAGTATGGAACAGAGAGCAGATAATACAGTCTGGTGGTAGGCAGACAAGTGGTAGCACGTTCAGCAAATACAGGCTCTTTTTGGGAAATGTTGATTTGAATTTCATGCATCATCCGAGCATAGTGAACACTGAAAGGTCATAGTAAGAATATAAGGACAAAAAAAATCCATCTGATTTGAATTTCTCACTATCCAATATTGTTAATAATACAATGTCAAACAAATAACTGTTTCTCTGAGTGTGACTAAAGCCAGATTCCATGTATAGTTGAAGAATAACTTGCCACACATTTTTTTTCCATTTACTATTCATTTGCTTTATAATGTCATGGTGTTAGTTTATGAATGGTACCGTGAACCACTGCAGTACATCTGTGTTTTCGCAGTCAGAGTTATTTCTTTGAGTTTGTTACTCAGCATCCAGGAAAACTCATGCAGACTGTAACATACTAATTGGCTGAGTACAATTAGGATAAAATGAAAGTGTTTTACTATTGATCTTTGCTTTTTATTAATTCATACTAACAGAAAATTAGATAGAAGTCTAATACAGTATCAAAATATCCTTTCTCATTGCCGAAACTATCACTGGTACTCTTAAATGGAGGTATTTTAGAGCAGAACTCCCTTCCTTTCTCCTTTTTTCTAATCCTGTCTTTCTGACTTTTAAAAATTTTTTCAAAGGGATGATGAGTCTTCGTTAAAGAACTAGGGTGTTCAGAGACTGTAGCAACTCTGACTTAAGCAGGGCTCCGGCAATATTTTATTAGACCATTATCTCAAGGTCTAATATTGTGCTGCTTGTTAACTTAATTTCACATAACATCGTATTAATAAATCTTCACAAGCTGTGTAGTTGTAAAGTGCATCATAATAATCAGTATCATTCCTCTAATAAATCATTGTATTTGTGTTTGCTTTGTGTTGTTCCAACCTCCTCAACCATAACATCACAGGGTAGGGACCCTTCTCTTGGTCCAATTAATGAACCACCTGCTCTGAGTCCTTAGAGGGAGGCACAACTTCACCTCCACACCCTCATTCCCTTTGCAGTGCCTCAGGTCACACCGTTTTCTTACAGAAGTATTACCTCTATTGTGGAGATTTTCTGGAGCACCTGATCGCCATCCTTCTGCAGATTCCATGCAGGTGTATGGTTTTATTTGCCCAGGAGACCACTGAAATTGCTGGGCATTTATAATTTAGACTCTGTGGCAATGCCCACCCCCAGGGCTGCACTGTTAGATGTGGCTCACTTTGGCCTCTGTGTAGAGGTGGTCGGTTGAGTAGATCGGTGGCCCAGGGAAACTGATCCCTCATGCTGACCAAGCTTCAGAGTCGAATTCTACCTGTGGAGGGTCTGTTCCTATTGGCATGGATGGAGGTCTGCAAATGAAAAAGCAGGACAGATTTTGCTTTATGTTTTTTAACATTTGTTTTATTGCAAATGTCATTGTCCCTCTGTGTAACAGAGTAGATAAATACCTGCTTGAAAATCCATGATTTAAAGTTCTGGGTGTTGTTTTTTCTAAGACTCAGAATCTTAATCCATTTGATTGACAGATATAAACTTGAATTTTATTTTATTCTCTGTCACAGCAGTAAGTTTAGTCCAGCTGCAGTTTTCATTGTTGCAATACAAATATATTAAGCCTAAAGTACTGCTGGCAGCTTATATATAAAATTTGAGGATTAAGAATCCAATGCAAACAAACAAAGACTCTCAGCTTTAAGTAAGGAACAGAGTGTTGTTGGACTGGCCTTTTACTGCTGTCACAATTACTGTGAAGTAATAGCGGCCAAAACCTACAGGTCTGTTCTTGGGTTCAATAAGTACTAATAAGGCAATAGTCATCCGAAGAGGAAATTTGTCTTGTCTATTTGAAAGGTTCATTAATTGCCAAAAACGCCATCTTTTTTTGCATTGTATGTATGATGTACTTTTTACCTTCTAAATAATTTGTACTAATAACCCCTCTTATTTTTTTCAGCCCACCTAAACCAACGGTGTTCATCTCTGGTGTCATTGCTAGGGTAAGACTACCATTAAATTTCTTTCAGTCATAGAAAAACGATTGCAGGCTTCTCAGAATTATCACTGATCAGAGCAAAATTAATCTTTTTCATTCGCCTTCCTTTTTTATGAGAAGAGGCTTTATGGTTTGTATATTTGTGTAAGTCCCTTTGAACATTCTTTTTAGTTTTGTGTGAAAATGAAATTATTTATTGAAATTGCCTCCACCGTTTTACTTTGAATTTTAGCACTTCAGGTTTATTGGATCTTCTTTTCATATCTAAGCTAGATATTACTGCATTCATTTTCTTTGAAAGTGGTTGCATCTAAGTCTGCTGCTATAGCTTGATCAGTGATGAGAAGGAACACTTCTGCCTGTAAGGATACGTGTTGGAAGATACGTGTTTCAGCTGCCATATGTGCCTTGAGGTACTTGGGACTCAAGGCATTATTCCCTGGATTTTAGCAGCAGGCAGGACCTGGAAATCCATAAGCTAAATCATTAGTATTAACTAGCCATTAACGGTATGATCAGTAATTCATGCCTTGTGTGTTGTGACGGGGTTTTTTATCGTGGCTTTGCATGATGGGTACCTTTATCATGATGGCCATACATCACTGGGGTGTGTAATGGGGTGGTTTGCCTGTAAGATGCTGTAGGTGGAACGAGCGAGCTGATGCAATTTTCCCCAGCCCATAGGGGTAGTAGACAGGCACTGCTGTATTTCCCGGAGCTCCATCTACACCAAGGTGGATACCTATTTAGGCATTTAGATGCATAATTACTTCTCACTAATTATTGCATTAATGTTTAGTAATTTTGATAGCGCTTCAACAATTGTAGGGCAGTGATTTTTTTTTTATGAGTGATGTAGGAAATCTCAGACATAAAAAACACAGGCTCCCAGTTTAGTAGGCATGCAAAAGATTCAAAATAGAAAGTTTTCTTGCTTTTGTAACTCACCTTTTCTTTAGCTAATCAGTTACTTGATAGGGTGCTATACTTACCCCTCAGTAAGCGGTCAGCTACAGGTTTATTTATTAAGCTATGAAGAGCAAAATTGTTCTATCATTTTCTGAGATTTTATAACTCCCAAATATGCATCAAAATTTCTTCTCTACGTAATAAACAAAACATAGCAATGCTTTTTTGAACACAGAGTAATTTTTCAACTATATTTTCAATTTTCCTGATAGTTCTCATCAGTGTCAAGTGGAGGTTTATATACCGTGACCTGTCCTGTTTAACGCCTTTATCAGGCAGAAGGCTCCTCATCAGGTTTGTGGGTGGCACCAAATTGAGAGGAACAGTTAATAAGTGTGAGGGCAGGGCTTCTACTCGGAGGGACCTGGACAGGCTGGAAGAATGGCAGGCAGCAGCTGGACACAAGCCAGCCGCATGCAGGACAGCAAGAAGGCCAACAGCATCCTGGTCTGCGTTAACAGGAAAGTAGCTGGTAGATCGAAGGAAGGGATTATCCCCCTCTGCTCAGCACACTTCAGACCACATATGGGATAATTCATCCAGTTTTGGACACCCCAGTGTGTGAAAAGTGTTGGTGAACCAGAGCAAGTTCAGTGGAGGGGCCAGCAAGGTGGTCAGAGGCTGGAGCACATACCCTGGGAGGAGAGGCTGAGGGAACAGGCCTTGTTTAGCGTGGAAAAGAGATGGTTTCAGGAGGACCTAACAGCAGCCTTCCCACATCTACAAGGAAGTTATCAAGAAGATGGAACCAGGCTGTTTGGAGTGATGCATGGCATCACACGAGAGACAACAGACACAAATTGAAATGGCAGGGCCTGACTAGACATAAAAAAATAAACTTTTTCACTGTGAGGACATTCAGGCAGTGAAGCAGGTTGCCTGGAGGGGCTATTCAGCCTCTGTCCTTAGAGATTGTCAAGACCAGACTGCATAAAGCCTTGAGCAAGTTGGTCTGATCTCATAGCTCTCTCTGCTTGGAGCAGGACATTGGGCTAGAGACATCCTGGGGTCTCTTCCAACCTGAATTATTCTATGATATTTTGATTTGAGGATAGGCGTTTCCTGTTGATGCTTACGGACTGCTTCTGTCATCTGCTCAACCGTTACAGTACCCACAAGTCATAGAAGAGCTGCATTCCCCTCACCGGTTTGAGACAACAAGGTGTGAGGGGTCAGACAGGTTTGGAAAAGGCAAACAGCAGCATCAGGGGGAAAGAAGGTAGAAAAAGTCAAGTCTGAGGAGATCTTTGAAAACTGGAAGCAGCTTGGAGTACAGAGAAAAGTGGAAAAAATGTAAAAAGTTAACCTAGTGATCAAGGTTTAAAAAAAGTTAGATCAGAACAGAAAGGAAGAATTTGGAGTAGGTTGAAATGTGGTGAGGTGTGAAACAGGCTGTCTGATACATCAACTTTGTATAAAATACCTCCATGTAAGGTTGTCACCCTGTGAGACGATGGAACGCAGGGAGTTTCTGGATTATGATATGTTTGTCACCATTTCTGAAGGGGGAAGTTGTGGTGCTATTCTCCTCCCCCTCTCACTGAGCACTGGTAGTGGTCGTTTCCCGTTGCTTTTTGAAAACCTCATGGGACTGACCCTAGAAATGACAGTTGTAAATAGGTGGCATAAGGGTTACACCTGAACTGTCCAACAGCAGCACGTGAGAACTAACACTAGCAGACCTGGCTACAGGAGTATGTTAAACTTACAAGCCAGCCAACCCTAAGATTTGAGTCGAAAGTAGTTTTAGATCCTGCCTTTCTTCTCACTGAACTGTCATTCCTACAGTAGGTTTTCTTGTGCGGATAGCTTTTCATTCTGCCTTACCTTATTTGTAAAATACTCTCTCCTCTTTCTGGTTGCTTTGTGAAAACCAAATAGGTGAAGTAGAACTGACCACACAAAGGCAGTGAAAGTGATGTAGCATGAGGAGCCACTAAGCACTGAAGATAGGAATGGTTTTTTTCACCCCCCAGCATCATTTTAAGATATTACATTCTTGGATGGTGTGTGTAATTGGAAGAAGTGAAACGAACATAAGTGAAGTTTTGAAGTTGGCTAAAAGAATGGCAAGATAGGATGTATACAGGGGGACTTCAGAGTAACATGTAATACTTTTTCATCTGCTCTTCACGTTTTTAAGAACTTGTGTCCACTTGAACTGGAAAGTACGCTTTTAAGATTTCTTTAATTTTTCCTGGTGTGTTCTTTGAACAGGGTGATAAGGACTTCCCTCCAGCTGCAGCTCAGGTGGCACATCAGAAACCACATCCTTCTGTGGAAAAGCTTCCTCACCCGCAACATGTCAAACAGCACATCCACCAGCCTCGCAAGTGAGCTCTCCATCAAAATCTCAGCCAAACTGCCATCGGTGAATAAGTTTTTGAGAGAAGACAACCCTTTAGGATTCACACTGTCAAATCAGTAAAATTGACCCCTAAAATAATAAGCTGTTTCTTTTACCTTAATTCTCAAGGGTTAATAACAATGAAGACATTGTTCAGTTGTTATCCCAGATGGAAAATTCTCTATTAAGTATTTGCTGATCAAGGGTGGTTTTTTTATAAGATTTTCTCATTGCCAAGATAAAACTTCAGTATGAATAATGTGATTAATGAGCTTAAAACTTGTACTTTTTAGTTGTGGCATGGCAATAAGCAGATAGTTAATGTAGTTTTTATGCTAAGCTGGTAAGGAAGAATAGCCCTTTTGTACTGGTACCTTTACTATCTGGAGGGAGTTTGTCGTATGTGGTGAGACAGAAATCGGTGGTTGGCTTGATCACATAGAACCCTTGCAGCCTTCAGTATCCTACGGTGTCACACCACAGTGGCTGTGCCCTCTGATTTCAATTAGTGAGATGACAAAAGGGCCCCAAAACATTCCCAAGTGGGTAGAAATCCAGCTGAATCTTCTTTACACCCCTTTGCACTCAGGCAGTCTTGCTGAGGTTCTTCCATTTGGAGATCGGTGTGTATGGAGAGGGGAGAGATATCCGAGTTACAAGACCACTGCTGCTGTAGGCAACTGGTTTGTGATCTCATGGATCTCACTGGGGGCTGTATTTTTATGAGGTGATGATTTCTCCATTCCAATAGCAAGCTGAAGGAGCTCAGGACCTGCCAGAATTGAACTTAAAATAAACTGGAGAAAAATCTATTTTCCTTTTTTAACTTAGAGTTTGAGATCACTGTTGAAAACTAAGAAATACCATTAGTAAATGTGTTTAACTTTATACCTAATCTCTGTTCCATATCATATTTTTTCATAGTCATCTTATTGTGAATAAGGGATATGAGAGAATAAAAAAGTTAGTTTTAAAATAGAGCAATTGGATTAGTTTTGGCCACATAATTAAATCTTTTCATTATGCAGTTCAAAATCACTTAGCTCTATGGTCTTCCTTCTACAGCTCATCTCTATAAAACCCAGGAAAATAATTTTTTTAAACATTTCACCTACATTTTTAAAGTGTACTTCTTTTTTTAAGTGACTACAAATACAGTACAGGCTTTAGTACCCTCTAGATTTATAAAACTTCTAATAACTTCAAAAAAAGTGGGTACTGGAGCTAGTGCTGCAAACACTCACCTGGCAAATCAGTGAAGGTTTGGGGTCACTTGGGGCTTTACTAGTTCATTTATGTTTAAAATCAAATAGCATGGAAAACCAGTAAGGAGAGTTTTAAAAATTTAAAGTTTGGGGCTTTTTAAATTTTATTTTTAAAAAATTCTGCAGATTAAATAATTATTCCCTGAGCAGCTGATTTAAAACAACAATGACCAACAAAATAATGTGAAATATGGCCCATTTCACAAGTGGAATAACTCACTTCATGTGGGTGAGAGGGACCAGACATTTCTGTCTCTTTGTAGGCTTGAAATGGAAATGATGTTTTGCAAAGGGTATGCATGAATATATTTATTCTACACCCAAGAAGGATGTACAATCTGTATATGTAGTCCTTATTTGCAGTTAATTAATAACCGTACTTGCCTTAAGAAATGAACGTTGTTCATAAGAATTATTCTCTTAGAATATGCATAATTTTTAAAAATGCTTTCTGTTTCTGATGTCGGTACGTCTGAGGCCTTGTTTGTAGCTGCTCATGGGTGTACGAGTGATTTACGCATGAGTAGCTCTTTCATAAGGGTAGCATTGTTGAGCCTCGTGAAATATCTGCACAAGGTAATTTGCTGGCAGGAATGTTTGCAGATTCGGGACAGAAAGTGGTGGCATCTCATTGATGGTTCAGCCAGTAGCTGTCGACGTGCTGCATCAGCGATGAAGCAGATCATCGTAGTCGCTTGGTACTGGTAGCTGGTGGCTTGAGGGTGAGCTGGATGCGATTCAGCTCTCCTACTCTTGTGCCTACATCTGAAGGTAGGGTCTAGGCTCCAGCTGTAGTCAATGGTGATGTTGCCAAGACAGTCGTTAGAGTTTAGGTATGGCGCCTTTGACCAAATGGAAGTGTTTTTCAAGATGAGCTGGATCACTCTTGACTCCATTGACTGCGGTGGAAAACTAAGCGTATCTCAGTGTAGAAGCACGCAATTAGGTGGGGCTGGGCACCTCTGCCCTGTATCTAGGATAGCTGGTAGAAATGTGTATTTCTATCTTCTGAAAGCAACACCACATTTCCATTCAAATATTAAAAGTTAGGAACATGGATGCTTTTGGATTACAAACTACTGCTCCTCGTTGTTAATGCAATATATACAGCATATGTAGACAATACCTGAATTTTGCCTTTGATTACTTAGATGGGTATGTAAGTTAGTACAATCGAGTATGACTCTCAGGATAGCTTTAGTGGCTTTTAGAACGCAGGAATTCCTATATGGTTAGAAAATGTCTCTGTATGAAAGCGTATTCTATATTGTTGGGAGGTATCCATGTTTATACACAGATGTCCTTACATTACCTTGCCCAAAATAAAGAATTGTAACTGGTGATCCGGATTGCCTATTGATGGTTATTGATACTTTAAGAAGTATGTTACAATAACATCCGAGCACAGAAGTTGTTCAGGTGTTAACTTGAAATGATTGCAAAAGAAATTTTCTGTAATTGTCAATGTGGCAATAACACAACAATAAAGCATGAAGTTGTATATTGGGCTCATTTTTCTGTAAGTACAATGTAAATCAGCAGGGGGGGGTTTATGGGATTTTATTACAGAATGTCACATAACTAATCAACATTTTATAGCCAGTGAAATTTATTAGGAAGTTTTATGACACAGTGGATGAGCTGTTTTGAATGGTCCAGTCTCATTAAAATAAAACTAGACACTACCAGCTAGAATGGGAGTTGCTGTTTTCCACTATGAAATTGGAGATCCCCACTAGATCTCTGTGAAGGTTTGGAATCTAAGCCTGGTAATAAATCAGTCTGTTAAAGGAAATTAAATTTAATGCTTTCCATTGCTTTGTGTTTTTTTTTTTTCTCCTAACCTTCTTTCCAAAAAAGAAAGTTTTATAATCGGAAATGGTGGCAAGCTTCTCAAACCACTGCCGTTAACATTACACAGTGCGTGATATAACAAGGGATTCACAGAAGAGTTTGAAGAAATGGCCACAGGGATTTTGGAAGCTTTCTGATATCCTATACCTGATATCCTATAGGTATCCTATATTTACTATATGTGTAGTGTGCATGCAATACAACAAATATCTGTGATACCTCACAGTGCAAATGATAGATTTACAGCCCAGGGACGCTTACAGTGTTTCACCCTTCGATTCTGCAGGCACATAATGATAAGCTATATTATTCAAAAACTACCTTCTTTCATTAAAATTTTGGAAAAATAGATGTGCATGACATCTGGCATGCTGTTCATAGAGTTGTCCATAATTATTCCAAGTTCCATGGCCCTGCTATCAGCAATATTGCAAAGTTTATTAGTAATTGGAGTTTATTTACTTCTAATTTCAAGTGACCCACTGATGGGCCAAGGCGGAGCCCATCAGTGACGGTGGTAGTGCCTCTGGGATAATGTATTTAAGAAGGGGGAAAAAAAATAATTAATGGCAATAACTAAAGAGAGGAGTGAGAATACAAGAGCCAAACAACTCTGCAGACACCAAGGTCAGTGGGGAAGGAGGGGGAGGAGGTGCTCCAGGTGCCTGAGCAGAGATTCCCCTGCAGCCCGTGGTGAAGCCCATGGTGAGGCAGGCTGTCCCCCTGCAGCCCATGGAGGTCCACGGTGGAGCAAATATCCACCTACAGCCCATGGAGGACCCCACGCTGGAGCAGGTGGATGCCTGAAGGAGGCTGTGACTCCATGGGAAGCCCACGCTTGAGCCCGCTTCTGGGAGGACCTGTGGAACCGTGGAGAGAGAAGCCCACGCTGGAGCAGGTTTGCTGTCAGGACTTGTGACCCTGTGGGGGACTCACGCTGGAGCAATCTATTCCTGAAGGACTGCACCCCATGGAAGGACCCACATTGGAGAAGTTCATGGAGAACTGTCTCCTGTGAGAGGGACCCCACACTGGAGCAGGGGAAGAGTGTGAGGAGTCTTCCCCCTGAGGAGGGAGGACGGAGCAGCAGAGACAAGGTGTGATGAACTGACCACAACCCCCATTCCCCGTCCCCCTGCGCCGCTTGGGGAGAGGAGGTAGAGAAATTGGGAGTGAAGTTGAGCCCGGGAAGAAGGGAGGGGTGGAGGGAAGCTGTTTTAAGATTTGGGTTTATTCCTCGTTATCCTACTCTGATTTCATTGGTAATAAATTAAACTAATATCTGCAAGTCAAGTCTGTTTTGCCTGTGACGGTGAGTGATCTCCCTGTCCTTATCTCAGCCCATGAGCCTTTCGTTATATTTTCTCTCCCCTGTACAGCTGAGGAGGGCAGTGACAGAGTGGCTGTGGTGGGCACCTGGCATCCAGCCAGGGTCAAGCCACCTCAAAATGAGGTTTAAGTCTAGGCCAGTGCATTTAGCTATAGGATTAAGATACATTAATTGCATTTTAAAAAACGTGGGGATGTCAGTAAGGGGAACAGTTACTTTTACAGCAGGAAGAGATGTTGCTGCTCAGATGCTGCAATGATGTAAAGAATTAGGAAGAGAAATCTCAGTTTTAGTTGAATTTCTTTGCACACAAACTTCCTCCCTCACAAGATAAAGACACTTAATGTTAGCTGTAGCAGTTACCTTTATCTGCTCTGTCGGTAAAAGAGGAATCCAGATTGTAGTGACGGGAGGAGCCTCCATGTGAAGAAACTGAGTCAAGTCTACAGTGGTAGATCTTCATCTGACTTCTTCAACAGATGAGTAAAATAAATCTGCATTGTAGCTGTAGCCGTTGGTAAGTGCTGTGCATGATTGTATTATAGATAATTAGTAAAGGTAATTGCTAAGTACCTAATTTGCGTTCCTAAGGAGTTCCTTTTATCCTCAGAATTTCTCTGTTGCATCTCTGGCATGCAGGCTTTTTTCTTAGGAAAGTGGAGGTTTGTATTTTGCTTGTTGCTATGTTCTTGGGTCTCCTTCAAGAACGTGGATTTATTGGCTTTCCTCATCCCCCATCAGAGAAGAGGCTGCCCCTAGTGTATGCTATTTTTTGAGTCTTTTGGTAAAATGGTAGCACTGGGATTTACCTGGGAAGCCTGCGAGGAAAGGTGGCATGGGTTCTCTCTCTCCATGAACAAAGAAGTCAGTTCGGTTGCAAAGGCTGTTTCCCTTCCCTTTTAGGATGCTGATCAGAGGCGAGCACAAGAACACAATACCGTTTTCTGAGAATATAATGTATTACTGCGCGGCGCTGACAGGCGTGCATGGATGCTGATGACTTTTTGTAAGACGCACTCCCAGCGCTGCCAGGGACAAAATGAAGACACAGCCACTAAAGCGGTTGCAGGCATAGATCTTGCAAGTGACCTTGAAAGAAGCCCTGTAATATAATCTCTGCTGCCCAGCTTGCGTTGGAGATATTTTTAGAAAACTGGAGTGGCTGGCGTTCTGTAGGTCACTCGCGGCTTTAGGAAAAGAAAAGCATTTGTAATCCACAGTGATTTTAAGGATTATAAAAATTGTTTAGCTGTTAACGAGCTGTGAGCTCTCTCCAGCCAGCGGCAAGGACACGTGTGTTACCTGTGGTGTGTTCTCACATTGTTGTGGCTAAAGCTCGTTCAGCAAAATGTTTTTTTCTCCTTCTTTCTGGCTGACAAACAAGCGGCAGGTTATGAAAGTGGGTAAAATAAACTTCTTGCAAGCCATTTTTGGTAGGCTGTCTCAGGTGTCAATGGGTGTCTGATACCATGTTAAGAAGGATAATGACATCGGTTTGTCACGTATGAGAGGAGCAAGTGCGCCGGAGAGCACAGCAGCTCACCTGGCTTCCCTCTGAAACCACGAGTGCCTCTGGAAATACAGAACAGCGGATTTAGTTAAAATGAAAAGCAAAAGTTCGCTGCTAACCTCAGCGTGCTGCCAGCGGCTGAAATAGCTAGTATCTTGTCGTATTTCAGATGTGACCGAAACCACAGATATGTTCAGTGCCTTTCTGAGTAAAATTGCACCAGCCGGCCAGTGTTTGGGTCTCAAGGAAGAGAGGCATCAGTTTTCTCCTTGTGTTACTTGTGAACCTACTGTATTTATCTGAAAGCTTTACTTAGTATTTTTTTAAAAAAGAGCCTTGTTTCTAAAGTCACGTGCACCTAATCTTAGGCGTCATTTCATTTTTCAAGTGATGTATCGCTCTGCAGTGAGGGTTAACCTTCCTCTTGAGTTCTTCTGACCTCATGGTTCGTTCCTTTAAAAAGCTGTTCTCATACGTAATTGTTGCTGTGAATTCAGAGCAGATTTTCACAAACAGGAGCCATGGGTTGCTACTAAGAGGCTCCTAATGCTGATGGAGGTCAAGGAGTAAAGGGAGAGCCCCCAGAAGTGGTTCACGAGGGAGGGAGGTGAGCCTTCAGCTGCTAGGGAAGGCCCAGGAGGTGGGGGACAGTGGTAGGGATGGTAGTCCTGAGCCAGCGGGACATAGTAGACCTATGGACCTGGTCTTTTCCACCTCCCTCTGTTGTCCTGGCCTCTGTTATTGAAGTATCGCAGAAGCGTGGGCTGAGTGGAGCTCTGGTTCCCAGCTCCAAGCTGCTGCTCCAAGGACTGTCGCCAGCGGCAGGGTGGGTCAGCTGGGTTTGTAACATGGTTATGGGGAAGCTAAAAGTCTTGTAGCTTTGTCTCTTGAAGACCGGCAGACTGGGGCACATGCTGGTGGAATCTTGCGTGCTTTGTTTTATTTATTGGACGTATTTAAATCTGCAGTGAACAGGAGCTGTGACTAAAGCAGTAAACCCTCGAGTATTAGAACTAGCATAGGGAGTGGATCAGCACAGAAGTGGATTCAGTTGTGCTCTGTAAAACTGTTGTTAGAAGATGATGAGAGAAAAGAAACTGAGCTATCATCTCATTTCAGAACTGGATACTGACCGTTTCTTAGGCTGCTTAGTGACCTCAATTTCAAATGCCTGATTATATACTTGAAGTACAACTCACTGATTTGTAAATCTGCATGTCCTTGGATCTTTTTGCATGGGAGGGACCTTCGGATGAGGAAAATCTGCAAAGGCAAACGTATTTTAACAAACTTCTGGTTCTTTTAACGTACAAGGTTTAGGATAAAGAAATATATATTATGTCTCTTTGCCGCAGAAGCCAGCACTGGGTGTATGCGCATGTAGGATGTGGAATTGAGACATATTCTAGTTGAACTGAGACCTAATTAATATTCGTGTGTGTGTGTGTATCTACAACGAGAGAGAGCAATCAATTTTAGAATCTAAAATCTACTATTTTATTCATCTCAGAGGCATTAAGCAATGTGAGATCAGATTCCTTGGAACACACAGTTTGGGCGAACACCTTCACATCCTTTTTGCAGGTAGCTTTTCACTGTGTTAAGTCTGACTTGCTGATAAAAAACCCCCTAGATTAGAAGCTGATTCCTTACCTAATTCCTGCTCTCTGGATAAAAGATAATAGCAAATGCAAGAATTCTCTTTTAGAGCCTGATTTATCACCCGGAACAGAATAAACATTAGCACACTGCTAATGTGACAATTGTGACAGCTGGAGGGGTCTGGAATGAAAGGCTGAAGCCTTAAATAAGCCTTTCAATTAGGCTTATTATGAGGACGTTTGTTAAACACAGCCTCGCTTTTCACCGCGCCAAATAGCTCCTGCAACGTACACACTGGAAACCTATACTTCGTAGCAGGAGGGCTCTGCTTTACATGCTAATAGCTGGGTCACCATAAGCCAACTGTTGCTAAGATAAGCATTTATGGAAAGTATAGAGCGTGCTCTGACTATTTGTCATGACTTACAATATTCCTCTCTCCTAGGTTTGTATGTTTAGTTTGTTTACGGACACAAGTTTTTTTCCTGGCTGTCATTGCGCGGAGCGTGAGTCACTCTGATGGCTGGTCCTTTGCAACAGGTATGACTTTGTTCAGTGGGAGCAGGTTAAAAGGCAGAATCTGTACCGTAAAAGGTATAGAATATGTTACCAATGGCATCTAAGCAGATCTCTCCTGTGACAGTTAGGATTCATACAGATGTAGCTTCCTTCAACACAGCTTATTTTCCCGTCCCATGCAAGCCCCCAATCTTTCAGAGAGGTTTTCTACTTTATGTTTAGGGAGTCCTGTTAACTTCCGTGGTGCTCTCCAAGAAATTAAGGTAACTTCAGATTTATTTTGCAGAACTGGAGTGTCAAACTAGATGTTTTACATGAGGTAAGGACCTCCAAATGTCTCTCTTCTCCAACACTGTGTGGCATATCAACCTGAAAAAATGGTGGAGGAGAGACCTGGGGGCAGATCCTTTGCTTTGTGGGAGTTCTGTTTGTGGAGGTCTGCAGAGGAACGCAAGTGTTAGATGACTATGTCCCATCTTCAATTCTGCAGCTTGGTGGCTACTAAGCCACTTTTTCAACATTGGATTGTGGGGTTTTTGCTGACTCCCAAATGTGTTGTAAAGCCATTTCAGGGATTGAAATGCCAATTATGACCCCAGCCTGTTGTGGTGTAGGTCCCATGATTTCCAAAATAGGGGACTGGAGTTCAATAGAGAGCCTTGGAAGAAAGAGCACCTGTCTATGCAGTGCTTCCTGCCGGAACAACAAGTTTAGAAGAAAAGATGGTATGAGTGAAAACCTGGGTTATTTTGAAAGCAGTTGAACAGAATACCGTGGAGTAAATTAGCTTACTAGATAGGAAGGAAAAAAAATCCCTATTAAAATACACGTGTACATGCACATCTTTGCATATCCATGTTGTATAATTCAGTATTACCTGATTTTAATAACATGGGGAACATGCCCTAATTTTGCCGTTCCTGATAAATGAGTGTATAGTATGTCTCAGCAGAAACAAACATAAGTCCTACCACAGCCATTCTTTGAGGAATGATATAAACCTCACGTTAATTTACAAAAGCAGTCCCAGGGTTACTGCCCTGCAGTTTCTCCTTTACTTACGCGTTGCTTTGCCTATAGTCAAACAAGACTGCAAAGCGATTGGCAAGATATCTGCTCAGCCTGGAGATACTATTGAAATGCTTTTAATAGTCAGAATCAAGCAGGGACTTCACTCTTGATTTATTGTCCTTTATGTTCCGAAAATACAAATATTTCCGTGGCCATTTGTAAGGCGCTGAGATTATAGAGTGAAAAGATTAAAGCGCAGCGCTTCAGGAAGAAGAGATGTACCAATTACCCTGAGAAGCAATTCTAAATAGCATTAGTGACCTAGCACTACTACTCTGAAAGGTGTCTAAATAAAGATGGCACCTTTGTGTTCATTATGGGCCACTGCATTTTGATAGCTTATAATATGTACTCAAGGTAAAATGCTAGACCTGATGTAAATGGAGAATATTACTTTGATAGCATTATAGTTCTAATGGCTAATATAAGCTACAAGCAATGACTATGAGCCCTGTGTATTTTCAGCCGTTATTTGCTGGCATTAATAACAATACAGCTGAAGACTTTTTGCTTTCCATCAGTTGCGCAGCAAAAGCTCTTTAAGTGCGAAAGGAGAGGTGAACTTGTTTTCACTCTGCAAACTTAACAGAAATGCTTCTTAAGAGCAAATCTTTGATCCCAGCGTAGCTTGCTGACAGCATCTGCTGGAGTTGGCTGGGGCATCGCTTCACTGTGATCAACGCAGATTTGGAGGAGACTTTTTCTGGCTTCACAGCCTTTTTCATCAGCAACATCAAGGAAGAAAAAACAGAGAGACAGAGAGAGCAAGATTCTGCAAAAATATCAACTAAGGGGTAGGAGGAGGGACTTAAATTGCCAGCAAAACCTGGTGGACCTGGAGTACCTGAGAGCCAGCGGTGTATAACACGTAGGCCTGTCCCATCTGCTGGCATCTCACTCCCCAGCGCTGCCTCTCCAGGACACACTGTCATGCCACGCCGTGGCCTGGCTCCTGCACATGCCTTGCAAGCTCCCAGATTAAATTTGCTACAGTGGCTGGTATTGTTTTGTGGTGGGCTAGGCTTCTCAGAGGTGAGAGCTCGTCCAGGTGCGGGGAGGTGTCTAAAAGCAGTGGGAGACCATCCAGGGGAGAGACCTCAAGCTGAACATGCATCTTTCCACTCCCTAAACTTGTCACTGAATGCTGAGAGTCAGGTAGGCATTTTCTGTAGATTTGCTGAGGGAGGGCTTGGCAGCAGAGCGGAATTTGGGGGAGATATTAACGAAAGATTGTGGTAGCAGCTGGGCAGATCTAACCTTGATATTTTGAGAGGGAAATGCTACAGCCTTCTTGGAAACGCACCCTGGAAACGTTGAAGTTGGGGCTGGAAGGAGAGGAAAAGAGACCTCTTAAGGAAGATGCAATTCAGAGAGGAAGCGAATGCAGCTCATGTAATTATGCAGGACTACTTTGTCTGCGGCACTCGGAATAAGCAAGTCATGAGCATATATTCTGTGGATGCAAAAACTGTGTCAGGGAGAAATACACACATGCATGCCCTGCAGCTTTCACTTGCCCGGCCCCATCATTTCTGTAAGTACAGATCCTTCTTCTTCGTCCTTCCCTTCAGCTCTCGCCAAAGACGTCACCACACTGTCTTGCATGGTCTTCTGGTGACCCCTGTCTCAAAACTCCCCTGTCCCACTTCCCTGAAACTTTATCACCACCGGGGCTGCGCTCCTGGAGGGAGCTTAGGCACGCTCCTGGCTGTGCATCGTCGCTGCCGACATCCCAGATGAGAGCCTGTCAGCCAGGGGAGAAACAGTAATGCCAAAAAGGTGCCTTTGGCTTGCTCAGAAATTTCCCCTGGAGTTTGCCGAGTTGGGAGAGTCTGGGCATGGCAGAGATCTGTACATCGGGGAAAAAAACAAATAGTTACTCAAAGAAAAGGCTTTTCAAGGCTGCCTTTGACCACCTGAATAATCAGCACCAACAAAACCTAAAAGAGCTTATGAAGTATCAGAAAGTGGTTTTGAGTGTTCTCAACAGCTTTTTGCCTTAGATATGAGACTCCCTGTGTTGTTCTCTCCCAGTCAGTTATATGGATGATGTGGTGGACAGCCCACCAGCACGGAAGACCAGAAGGTGGTCTTTGTATCCTTCCTTTTGGTGTGAGGGTCTCTGAGGTTTACACCCAAATGCTGTAGGAGTTTGGAGGGCCACTGCCAGGGACACTCCAAGGGACACTTCTCAGGACACTGCCTTGCATGGTCTTCAGGGCTCAGGCAGCTCGGAGAGCCCCAACACGTGGGGTGTTTCTGGTGGCGTCCAGCCATCATGTGCTTCTCTTTCAGAGAGTCTGGGAGGGCTTGTTGCCGGTGAGCAGCTGACGGGAGAAGGGGGAACAAAAGTGTTTTGTTCTGGACCACAGGATATGTTTTGAGTTTGCACCAGACAGAAAATACATGGGGTTACACACCACACGTGACTGCGTCTGCTGGTGATGGTTACATCAAGTCCCTCAATCAGCAGTGTTTATAGCAATGCCTAGAGCACGGTGATTAGAATATGGACTCTGATTTTAGGGATCTGGATTCCTAGCCCATTTCAGTGGAAGCTTTTGTTCTCTTTCATGGGAATTGATTGCTTACCAGTAAAATGCATGCGGGTATTGTTACAGTTTAATAGGGTTTGCCTGCGAAAACAGATGTGAAAAAGCCTTTAAATAGCTACAGTGCCCTGCCAGCATCCCAGCATTCACTGCCTAACTCAGTAGATACTTTCTCAAGGGAAAGACACCGATAGAATTGAAAAGAGCAAAAACGCTTTGCAAGGAATCCTAGGAAAGGTATGAGCAGCTCCCCAAGTATTTTGCAGGTGCTGCGGAGGTCTGGGTGCAGCTTGGTGCTCAAGAATTCCCACTTCCCCTCCTTCCCACCACCACAGTTTTCTTCACACTGTCTTGAAAACGTGAGCAGTGTAACCAGGGCACTGGTATCTGAGTTTGCAAGTTGCCCAAAAGTATCTCTAAGAAGAAAGTACTCTTTGTGCGTCTTAATGGGATTGCTGGCTCCGAAATCCAAAGCTGGCAATTGGCAGCATCATTAAAACTGAAGTTGAAGGCAGGGTAAAACACATTCAAGTTAATATCAAAATAAGGTGTCCGACTACTGTACTGACTATTTTTACGTATAGTTCAACAACTTCGTATAAATCAGGTGCGAAAGTGCTGCGTTTCCTCCAGCCCGCGGCAGGGTTGGGGTTCAGCTGGCTGTGGCGTCCCCAGGGCCTCCTTTACCACCTTCTGCTTCATCCTCACCCGTGGCTCCCTCTCAGTGCCCAGGAATCTTTTACAATCCCATCCAAACATCACCCGCCTCAGCTAGGTTTCTGGACAAATTCAAAGGAACTGAGACAAGATGATGCTGGAATGCTACATGGCCTGTTTAAAAAGCAATGTTGCCCAGACTAGAAGTAGCGAAACATTGGCTCTTCTCCTAAAGCGTTTATCAATGCGTGCTCAGAGCATCTCGTACTCATTTCATAAGCTTTATTATCAGATATTTGGGTTGGGTTTGGTAACCTGTGACATGACAGGCGTGCCTGCTCTGGCACGAGGGGAGAGGCCTCCAGGCCACAAGCCAAAGTGACGCTGCTTTCTTCAGCCCTCCCCTGGGCCTGGAAATCCAAAGGCTATTTTTGGGTGGGTGCAAACCCACAATTGCATAAGAAGATTCGTGTCCATACATTAATGGGATTTTTAAATAACTCTGGCGGGAGATTATCACTGTTAAATTAGAACCTGGATTTGTTTGACTTGCTGCTGCTGGGTTGCAGCCGCCGCATCTCCCTCCTCTCTTCTTCTGCCCCGGGTTCATTTCAATTCCTTCTAAGTGTTGTTCCCTCATGTGTCTTTTCAGCTGGCACGAGGCTTTCAGAAGAGCCCAGCTAATGGGAAATGGCAGCACAGGGATTTAGTGGCATTTAGGCTGCACGGACCTGGCTTTTGCTTTCATAACTTCATAAATCTGTTAAATAGCCCACTGGAATCTCCAAAAGCTGGAGCTCTTCAGAAAAGTAGGCTGTGATGGTGGTATATGATGGAAAACCTTTTTCGCCTTGCATTTCTAGGTGAAGCTTTCAGTGTACTTTTTGCTATACAGCAAATACTCATTTACTTGAGGAAAGCACTTGGTGGGAAAAACAGGCCAAAGACACCATCAGCTTCCTGCTGCTCCGAGGAAAGTACTTTTTTTTTTTTTTCATGGGTTTTGAAAGATGGTCTCTTTAATGGTATATGTCTATACTGTGGGGAATGCATGAGCACTCTCGCATTTTTTTTGTTTTTAGAAGCTGTATGGGTTCAACCACCCCCCAGCTGTGAGTAGCAGCAGCAGATCCACGTTCTGGATGTGTCTGGCCTCACCATCATTTGACACCTGCAGACTACCATCGGCATCGCCCCAGGCTCCGCTCTGGCCCCTGCCATCTAAAATACAAAGAAATCTACGTGGTTTTCCAAACCTAATCGATGACATGTGCTCCGTTTGCTTGATCGATGTAGTTTTCCTTATGTGCTTTGGTTTCTGTGGGTTTTTCCACCCATCCTTTTCCCTCATTACCTGATAACCAAGAGCTGCCATTATGAGTTAACTTGGGATGTAGGAAAATATTTCTGTTTAATTGATGGGGAAACTGAGGCACAGAGGAGACAAGGAAGTCTGGCTGGAACAAGCCCTGCACTTGATCCAGCATGTGCCACCACAGGAACAGCTGCAGCTTTGATGCTCTGGAAATACCCGGATGGTGACGTTGACTTTAATCTGTTTTATTCCCTAGATGTTTTCTTCAGCCATATCCCCTTGTGGTGGTGGTTTCCTTTGTCTCATCCAACCTCACATCTCTTTACTTTGGTCATATCCTAGCTGACTGGTGTATTCAGCTCTTCACAACAACCTCATTTTATTGATTTTTCAATTTAACTAATTCTTGCCCTGAGGAAGTGCCACTCGATCCTCTAAAAGAAGAAGGGTGACCAATATAGCACGTCCTGTGTCATGGGATGATGGGCTTAGGAGGGAAAGAGACAGAGCTCGCCTACCATGTTTGTAGATTTTGCCTACCATGTTTATAGATTTTCTGTGCTTTTTTCTTTCTTGTCCAGATAGACACATCCCGAAGCTGAGACTTTTTTTTTAGTGACTAAGAATAGCTACAGTTATGGGTGTGTTCTACACTGGCAATTGAAGAGCATACCTGGAGATAAAGAAGGAATAGAGGCCTCCAAGCAAGCCCCAAGCTTAGTGTCTGGGAGGTGGGCTGTTTGTCTGCAGTACACGGTTAAATCCCACAGCTGGCTTCTGCGCAAGCTGTGTTTTGTAGGAGGCAGCCTTGGGAAGACCTGCAGACAGGGAATTATTATAATCCATCCTGGATGTCACAAAAGCATGGATTAATATTTCATCTTCTGCCTCCGACTGTTGTCAGGCTCACTTTGTTCCTGAGTTGGGGCTGTGATCCTCAAAAGACAGCCTTGAATTAAAGATTAAGCTAGCGTTTTACTCGACGGAGAGAGAGCAATTTCCTGCAGAGGACAGTGACGATACAGTTCTCACCCAGCTCTGCACACAGGGGTTTAAAGTTTCCCAGATCCAAACGGTAGAGCAAAGCTGCAGCGTGGTGCTGGGGACTGTGGGAGGGGAAGGGCCTCTGGCAGTTGAGAGCCACGTTAATGAAAGTGAGACTGGTAATTAGCCGAAGGGGGGCAAGAGGTGCTGAACTGCTCCAGGAGATGCCATTGACTCTGCTGGGTATGAAAGAGCTCGTCAATGACAAACTGTAGAAGAGAAAGGAGTACCTTATTGTCTTGTTGGAAAAGTGAAAGCTGCAAGGAAGCCAGAATGGGTCGGCAGAGAACTCAGGGCAGAGCCTTCCCCCAGGTCTAGGACATGGCAGGGCAGCACTCTCCATTGAAAATCAATTTAGTTAAGCTGCCACAACTCTCTGGGTGGAAACTCTGATTTCAGGATGAATGATTTATATCACTTTAATCTCAAGCTGGTTCTGATTGATTAAATCAAGTGAGTATTAGTCTGATTTAAACCAACCCAAGAGAGCCTGTGCATATTTGCTCTGCTTAACTCGTCACTTAAATCAGTTCAACTGTTTTTTACTTTTTGGTTTTGTTTTTAAATACAGGCAAGACCTCACCATGATACCTGGCTATTTTTTCTTTGGACAGCTGACATGCAGTTTAAGTCCAGCACTTTATCCTCGGCTTTCTCTGAGCACAATAGCTTAGTCAGTCATGGAAATCCTAAGACAGTCCAGGGCATTTAAGATTCAAAAATGGGCACATTGTTGGGCAAGTGATTACGCAAGAAAGTGGAGAACCCAGTTTGAGAGCGCAAGCAAAACTAGTGCCCATAAGTCACCATGACTGAGATGACGACTGACACGCAACGAAGCCCAGTTCCTGTGCCTGGGCAATAGCTGAACAAGTGTCATCTAGAAAAGAGCAGGTGCAGACACTCGATAGTGCTGGTGCGGGAAACCCTGTGTAAGCCTAAAACGGCTCTTGCAGAAGGCTGCCTCATGGTGGCTGGGAAACCACTGGCAAACACTGCTCACTCTGACCAGGAATACAAATAAAAAGGCTAATAGAATCGATCATACGAAGAACAAAACCCACAGTTTTCACAAAGCACAAGGGAAAAAGTCACATCCACAAAGTGTTTTTTTATCTGAGCACGTCAGTTGAATTTGAGTTCGCAAAAAAAGTATTTTCAAGAGCAAAACTAGTCTGATCAGTTCTATTGCTCACCAAACGAATGTTGTTTTATTTCGCTTATAACAATACACTTCAGGAGTCTGAGACTGCAGCTTTTGGAAAAGGATGCCAGGTGGTCAAAGTGATCACTTACTTACAAGACCACATATCACTTGCACGGAAACTGGGTAAATCCTGAGTGACGGCTATTCCACTACACTTCCCTGGGAGAGCAACCAAGCTGATAATACAGCATGCCTGCTTTCAATACAACTACATTTGAATATTCTTTGGAAATGCTGTTGCACCTTGCTTTGGAGGAGGACTTTTAGTGGGGCCATTACTTAACGGCATCGCTTATTGATCAGTGCCACATTAACACCGCCACACAATAATGCAGAGCATCCCCACGCTACTGACTTCTGCAAGAAGCTGGCTTCAGTATAATGGCAGCAAGCACGAGGAAACCTTAACTCCCATTGCCAGATCCAGTTGGAAAATAAAAATATTATCACCTTTGTCAGCAGAAGGTTGCGTTTAGATACTCAGAAGCATTTTTGGTGGTTGACACTGCCCTAAGCAGATTTCAGTTACTACGGGACCAAAAGTAAAAATATCATACACATACACATATGCGCGTGAACACATGCAATGGAGATGTTGGAGCAGTTCCTGTGCCCCTTTCTTGATCCCCACATATCAGAGCTCACTGTTCGATCGGTGCCTTATGCAAAATCACTGAGTGCATCCAGGATGGTGCCTGCGAGCACGGATTTTTCACATCTGCCTCTTGAGCGTTTGTGCTTATTTTTGATTTATTTGGGAGGAAGGGCTTGGGCAAAGTAACAAACTGTCATTCATGTGGGAAGCTGCTATGACAGGAAGGGGAAAAGGAACCACCTGAACCCATTTTCCCAACCTCTTCTGTTTTCCTGAGAGCGGGCTGAAACAGCAGCATTTGGCCCACTCATTATCCACAAACCTCTGCACAGTTTTATAGTCATAAAAGAATGCTATGAACATTGTAAATTCTGATGTGCCAAGAGAACTGCCAAATTTAAACCTGACTAGGCAAAATTAATATGCATAATAACTTTAATTACACTATGAAGTACGATTTTTCACAGAATCCCCTGCCTCTTCCCATGCAAGTGCCCCATAGTGCTCAGTGAAAAGGCAGCTGGTCTGTTTTTTCATTGTAGCCTCCACATTGTACCCTGAATGATTTGTTCCTCTCACAGAACAATTATTTAATGCTAGCTTTCTTAGAGACGGTCATCATTAACATAGCTGAGTGCTTCACATCATCACTAGCAGGTGAGAGGCCTTTTATATGTATATATTTTATAAATATCTAAACATATATGACTACATATAGATGTTATATATATATATATAATGTAGCACACCTGTTACTTTATATATGAATGACATATATGTATGACTGTTACCAATAGGTAGTTTTATAGGTATGGTCTAATTTAATATCGTGAATAATTAATATAACTTAATTATATAGGTATCTTATAGCTAAGGAACTGATTTGGGGTATCCAGTTTGCTAAGTTTGTGATGTCCTTATTCAGTGTATTTAGCATTATAAAACACATCTTGGTCTAAGCATGGCTCTGGCTGACGTCATTTGTGCTTCTCAGTGGTCAGCAGCTCCACAGCCACAGCAAAAGGCGTCCAGAGTTTATGAGGTTTTCTTTAAATGCCATATTTAGCTGTACACAGGAATTGTCCAGGCAGAAGCAAGGTGAGCTGGCCCTTCTCGCGTGCCATGAGACACTCTCCAGGCCTCCTGTGTAATAATTTGACAGCCAGCAATACCTTTGGAGGTATCTGTGGATACTGCATTTTTTGCTTACTTGAAGGATTCAAGAGCTGGGTCAGAAACACTTCAAACACTACATCTCTGAATACAGTTTCCCTCTTCTGTGTCTTGGTGGACTTTCCAAACTGGCTTTCCCTGGAAATAATCACTCCTTGGCCTTCTGCAAGCAGAGAAGGTGCCGTGAGAGGACTGGTACCTGGGGATGATGAGCACTTTTGTTTTCTTTTGTTTTTCCTTTTTTTTTTTCATTTGGGTGGGGGGGAGATCCTGGAGAAAGAGTGTCCCCAGGATCATCAGGTAGACAATGCTTACAGCTCCCGTGGGGTTTCTAGTTGAACTGCGCTAATACAGGACTATTCCTGTCTGAGTTAGATATGGAGCTGAAGAGTTTTATTTCTGAGGTTTTTATCTGAGGAAGCCTTTGCCTCACAGCACGTTTGAAGCCCTGGTTTGTGTTTATAACCCTAGAAATGACCTCTTGGCCTCCGTGTTAACACAAAGGAACAATTTTGGCCTCACTTAAGGAATATGTCCATACTGAAATCAATTGCTTGATGCATCCTATCCTAAACAAGCTGATTTCATGTTTTCATTGATTGATCTGTGTGCATGCTACAGCCAGCCTGCCACTGCTCTGCAATCAGGCCTGGGCACCTTGAACGTATTTAACACAGGTACCCAAGGAAGGACTTAAGTGATGTTGCTTGTTATTGGCTATTATTTTGATTTTTGTACTCTTCTTAATGCATAACATGTTGGTAGGCAAGATGCTCTACAGCCTAGAGAGGGTCCCTGGTGGCCAGCCTGCTGGGTGACAGGCTTATTTGGCTTTCTCATTTTCAGGATGCTGTTGGAGGCATGTTCCCCGACTTCAGATCAAATCTTTTACAACTCTGTCCAAAGTCATTGCTGAGTAAAAATCGTCAAAAGAGAATGCTGGGGAACTAAGGCGACCCTGAAGGAGGCTCGTACTGAATCACTTTCTTTTTAAATAATAAATTCCTTAGCAGACCAGAGCAAGTCTTTATGGATGCTTTTGACTCTTGTGTACACGATACTCAGAAAAATTTCTGTCAAAAATACGATCTTGTTTTAAGTCAGAACCATAGACATCAATGTATTTTTCTTTCCTCCTCACTGCCTCCATTACCTCTTGTCCACTCTTCCAGGGATTATCTCTGCCCACTAGTATTAGCATTAGTTTAGCAGTTTTCAGTGACTTGGAATTCGAAGACTGAGTTGCAAAATTTACAATAGGGAGAGTCTGCAGAACTGTCAGTCCGGTTTTTGCTTGCCTTGAGAAGATGGCTGGCTGGCTGCTCTCTCTGCTGAATACACTCTCTGGGTGAGTAATTATCCAAGTAATGAAGGAGCTCTTTAAGTGACTCAAATGACTCTATGGGTTTGTAATTCTACCTGTGATAATTTAAAAGGAAGAAAAATGTGAGGATAATTCCCACTTCTTACAAATCTTTTATGGCTGAAGTCGCTGAGCAGCTCTGTTCCTGGTGCCTGTTTAATCTTTCCAAAGGAGAATGGGAAGGCAGGAGGTTGTAATTTTCCTAAATATCTGCAAACGAGTCCAAGCCCCTTTCCTTGGGGGTTCAGAAGAGATACAAATGCCTGTAAGAGGGTGTCAGCTCTGTGTTTCACGCTGCTAGATGTTTTCTGGAGCTACCTAACCTGTGCTGGGGAGCTCTTCCTCGCTGCTGGGGGCACAGCCTGGAGCACTGCCTGAGCCACCTGGCAGCTCGCTGCCTCTGAGCAAGACCGTCTCGCCCCTTCCTTCCCCTGCTTCCCTGCATTGGCTCCAGCGATTTTGTCTAGCTGACTAAATTGGCGGAATACTAATGGAGCGAAATGCCAGCTTTGCTGGAGGCGAGCAGGAATGCATGGGCAGGAGAAAGGGACACGACTGCCCTTTCCAGCCTTTTGCCCACCTGCAGCCTCCGGGTATCTGACCCAGCTGTGGAGTGTGAAGTTGTGAGGCACAATGAGCGGATCTAGCACAACCAGGCTGCATGAAGTACAGAAGGAAAAAAAAAAAAAAAAAAAGAAAAAAAAGAAAAAGAAAATTAAAAGGCGGCTTCAGTTCAGATCATCTGCAAACTGGCATATCCTGCTTATTGGGTCCTAATTTCAGTCACAGCTTTTGGAAGTTTCTTGCTGAAAAGTAGATGGTTAAAAAAGAAATACCCTTAAAGAATGTTGCGTATCTGTATGCCATTTTTCTATTTGAGGTGTTTTTTTACCAGCTGCTCTAATGTCTGTCCTGTAACAGGACAGCATGAGCACTCAGGACTCTTAAGAACATTTCCAGAAAAAGGTATTCAATGAAGAGGCCCAGTGAGGATTTTTGTCAAGGCTTAAGGAACAGTTTTCATTGGCATAAAACCCCCCAAATTAATAATACATAGTCACACAGGGAGCCAATTATGTGTAATTTTGTATTTCCACCTGAAAACCCTCCATGGGGTTGGTAGTCTCTTCCTTGTGACACCATTGCTCTCCAGGGATATGTATCCTTTCAGAGCACATTGGGAAGTACTTGGGATTTCTGTTTCCACCATCACTATATTAAATCCCTGTTGCTTACCGCAGAAGTCAATCAGCCCATCGGGCCGGGTGCTTCTCTGCGAGTGAGCATCAGATGGCAAGAGGCTGGCCGTCACCTCAAAGCTCGCAGTGTACCGAGGCAAGCAATGGCCGCGAAGGCAGACACAGCCCCTGCTCCGGTTTCACCCAACACTCAGGAGCATCGTTCCCACTAACATGCCAGGCTGCAACCTGGCATCGAAGGCGGGTAGAAAATCTTCCTCCGCCCTACAAATCTGTGTCCCCTTCCCCACAAGGGAGCATCCTGCTGCAGGAGTGCCTCTGCGTTCCCTCAGGGGCCTCAGCTGCCAGGAGGTGCTGTTTTGTAGGAGGTTAACCGTCCTGCTTGAGCGAACAGGAGCAATTTGAAGTACAGCCGATGTCGCTTGGCATTTCATAGTTACGGGTCTCTTGGAAAAAAAACACAGCAACCAAACACAAAACAAACCACTCTATTTGTGCTGAAATCCAAGAGAAATCAAATCCTCCTCGGCAGCAGCAGCTCAAGGGGAATTGGATGGCCGGAGGAGGGCCAGGCGTGCGTCCTCTCATACTATGGTCCATTTGCCACAGGTTTCCAGAAGCGTGTTTTGCGGGAGCTTTGCCCCCTGCAACCTTCAGACCCTTCAGACAGACAATAAAAAAAGCAAGTGAGAGGAGCAGCACTTCTGGTGAGAACGGTGATGAAGAGGAGGGTAATGCAGTGCGGCAGCAGGAGAGGAAGGCAATGAGGGGACAGAGACCTGTGCCTGCGCTTCCCACCCTAGCGAGGGCCAAGCTTTATGCAGACGCACAAAATGCAGCCCTGCTGCCCATAACGATGCCGGGGGACCGCCTGCTTGCAGCCGAGCAATGTGGCTGCGGGTGACTGAGGCAACGGCTTCTCTCTATGTGGAGATGGCCAGCCAAAGCCCGACGTCGGGACAAACGTCGTGGTTTTCTTTAACTCGTAGGGAAAAATTCACAAGGAGTGGCAGTTAACCCACAATAGCTCCCTCCAGGGAAACCAGACTGCTTTCAGGTGGTGCTGATTAGTCCATTGGTGACAGCGGCTGGGGTTTTTTATCTGCTGAAAAGTGAAAAGCAGCACCCCCAAACCGCTCTGAAGAATAAGGTCGCCAAATAAGTTTAACAGCTTGTTTAACCTTTTAATGGAAATATCACATACTTATACACATATACACAGTAAAGTACAAAGGGTTAGAAAACAGGCTTCATTTTCAGCCCCTAATTCTAACATACTGTATGTTAATCCCTGAGAGCAGCTGCCAATGGTATGTCTCCTGAAAGTGATACTGAGAGTGCAAATTCAAGTGCTCACCTGCAGCACAGGTTGCTTTTCAGATACTGAATCTGAATGCTAGATCTTCAGTATGCTGGGCTGGCGGTAAACAAAAATTAGTGGTTAAACCATTAAATCCAGCGTACCAATTTAAAAAAACCCCACCATCCTAATATCTCTGCCACAGGCAGCTAAAAGATGTCTTCCTGCTCTCCAAAGAAATGAGTTCAGCTTATATTCTGGTCACACCAAATCCATCACAAAGTTGGTGCCTATGAATTGCACTGCACTGATGCACTTGCAGACTAAAATCCTCTTTATATTCACAGAGCTGGGGAGGTTTATTAGCAGGATGGATATTCCTTCAGCTCTGACCTGGGAGGCTACCTGGCGATGCCGTCTAGCCAGCACAGCTACTCCAGCAAGAGGTACAAAGAACAGGCTGCGTAGAAAATCCTTGTTTCACATGTCTGCCATAACCTCTGTCGAGCCCTGACCCCCGCGGATGCTAGCTAGCAATACCAATCTGAGCACTGATTTTCAATCAACTGAATTTATTTCTCCCATGACACGCACAGTTTCATTACGAGTTCAGTGAGACCATGGCCAGCCTTTGTGCTGTGGGAGTAAAGGACGGAAAAGTTTTCCCTCTCCTTAATTGAAGGGAGAAGCTGGTGACAGCAGCAGCTGGGGTCTGCCTGGCCCCCATTAGAGCAACACCGTCGGGAGAACACACCACAGCACATTTCATTTCAAATGGGAGCAAAGCCTGAGCAAAAATGCAGCCTGAGCACGTGCTGTGTGACTTGTTGTTTGCGTTTGACCTCTACTCTTATGAATGTGGTCTTTCTTCAGCAAGCAGCAGGTTTACAGCCCTTCCTTGATGGAATTTGCCAGGGTTTGGCACACCGTTCAGTCTGGCTACTGGTAACACCTTAACATGGACCACAAGAACCTGCAGTAACCCGTGGGAACTCCCACTTTGAGATGCACTCATGTACTAGGGAAGGTTTTCTCCCAGTGTTGAGATAAAGGGGTGATGTACTGCCCTCTCCGGGCACCCAGAGACGTACTACCAAAGCTCACAGTGACATCTGGCCACCATTTCCAAATTTTAGCGGATGAGCTGCCTGGTCCTGCATCTCTGACTGGCTGTTCATAATATATGGCTGGACTTGATACCTAGGAAAATGGATTGAACTTCTGGAAGCTGCAGAATTCTCCTGTCCTGGCTATAATATGGAAAGGCTCCCAATAAACCCGGTGGTTTTTTTTAACAGGAACTTAAATATCAACCTAAAAAAAAACCCCCACCTGTCTAACCATCTCCCTTATTTCACAGTTAAACGCAATGACAGAGAATTCCCTGAGACTAAAGAGGAGACAACAGACAGTGGATGCAGGGAAACTTCATGGGGGAGGCAAATCTTAGGTGATGGTGGCATTCAAAAATTAGCTCAGCTTCTCTGTTGCTCGAAAGGAATCAGTCCCTGCCTCTGATTCATACCTGCAGAGGATGTGAATACCTCAACTACTGAAATATTTCATATGCAGCCCTTTTAATATTCAATAGAACAAACAATAGTGTTAAGAACTGCATCCATACAGACTGTATAGAGCTGTACAGTTTAATACCTATCCTGTCTTAAACTTTGATTACTGGAATTAAAATAAAGTGCTTAGTATATTCAAAACAATTGTAGACCTGGATTTTCACTGCCCACCAACACTGTGGTATATTTTAAACTTTTCATTATTACTATAAAACCTCGCAATACATCTACCTAAGCAAGGAGAGGGAGGAATGTCTAGTGTCAAAAGCACAACTCCTTAATTTTGTCCATTACAAAATGAACAAACACCAAATACGATCCTTTCACACACATGTTGTTTTTCAAGCTGTTTCTCAGTCATTCACCTGGAACTGGAAAAAAAGGAAACCGCAAGAGGACTGCGCCACTTAAAACTTCCTATCAGCGGCAGACAGGTGAACTTAGTAGGTCTTCAACCTTAAAATACCTTCCTGCTCCACCATCAGACACACTGTGGCATAGCCCTTGCCCTGCTTCTGCACCTTTTTCTGCACTGGGCCATTATTCAGTATTCCAGCTCCGTGAGCAGCGGGCATGCACGAAGGCATGCGGTCTGTTGTCTTGCTCAGATAACAAGACTAACGGCTCTAAAACCTTCTAAGCAACTGCTTTTAAATCAGGTCCTGCATCTGGCAGGAGACACCTGCTTCTGCTTTTGAGCCTCTGCTGCTTTTTTCTTCTCCTGTTCCTCTGCCTTCTTCCGCTCCTCTTTTAGCTCCTTGTATCTCCATTTGGGAATCTGCAAGTAGGGGTCGTCCTTTGCACTGCTCCTCCTTCTGGCCTTTTCTGGCTGGAAGGTGGGTGGAGGAGCCTTGCTTATACGGACTTTGGGGATGACAAATCCCGGCCTGACGCTGCTCCGTCTAAGCAGGTGGAGCGGCAAGAGGCTTGCTTT
The DNA here is from genome assembly GCF_964199755.1 of Larus michahellis. NCBI lineage: Eukaryota > Metazoa > Chordata > Aves > Charadriiformes > Laridae > Larus > Larus michahellis. The sequence goes on from NC_133897.1 coordinate 91,275,369, forward strand.
CCTGGTGGCTATGGTGTTCACTTGGGAGACTGAAAGGCTGATGGGCTGCAGGCTGGCTCGACGGTCCTTCTTCTTGGGGATCACCGTGACTTTGGAGTTCCGAAATAGCTTCTCGTAGCTGCTAAAGTGGTCTTTGTCCTGAGATCGGATCTCCTCGGCTCTCTGCTTCCTAATGATTTCTTGCACAGCCAGTCTGCGTTTCCCCACGGAAGGTGGGCTGCCTGGGCATACTGTCCGGCACGACAGGGCAATGAAAGGACTGCTCAAGCTTGTTGTCACCTTCACCATGTGATCGAGGACCCCATCTTCTTCTGGGCCGTAGAAAGACCGGAATGAGACAGCTGCCCTCATGCACTCAGAAATCCTCTGCAAACAAGTCTTTGGCTCTGCAGCCTTGGCAAGAAGTTCCTTCATCTTTGGCCATTCTGGTTTATATTGATCACAAAACTGTTCCGGGCATGGCCTGTCCATCAGCTTTTGCATGATGAAGGCAGATTCTGATCTTCCAGTGTAACAAGCCCATTCCCATGAAGTCAGTCCACGGCTTGGGTCAGTCGCGTGAACATTTGCCCCTCAAATAAAAGAAAAACAATTAGTGTTAATTAATGAAACCGCTCACACTTTTGTTGCTGTCCTCAAGAGTTGAATCGGGTAGATCCCTGCAAGAAAACATCATATACGACACACTATAATATTTGTGTCAAAATAAACATGGAATAAGGAGAGACACAGCTTCCTGACTTTCTGAACTCCTGATCTAATTAAAAAAAAAAAAAGAAGAAATTAAGGCCATATATATTAAATTCTCTTAAAGCAATGCAAAGAACAACGTAATGAATTTCAGCTGCATTGAATGTTTCTTGCCACTGTAAAATCCATTCACTCAGGCTCATAAGAAAAGAGTGAAAAATACAGAAAGAAACAATTCTGTATACAAAAATCCTTCCCATACGTAGTAATGGGCTTTGCCACTCAGAAGAGAGATCTTGGGGTAATGATCACAAGTACCACGAAAATATCAACTCAGTGCTCACCAGGGGCCAAAATAGCAAATAAAATACACGGAATTTCTAGAAAAGCATTAAAAAAATTGAGAAAAAATAGAGGGGGAAAAAAAGGAAAAAATAGAGAAAACACCAGGTGTACAATTCAGATTCTCTTATCTCTGAAAGGACACCGTAGAATGAGGGAAGGTTGAGAGGATGGTGACAAGGCTGATCAAATATAAGGAAAGTTTCCATACATGTCAGAGAGTGGATAATGGACGAGGTGGACTTTCAGTCTGAGCCCAGAACAGCTGTTTTCATCTACCTTAGATTACCACCCCTGAGGAAATGAAGTAATTGTTAGCAAAAACATGCTATTATCGCTGAGTGGACCAGCCATAAGAGGCAACTGGGACATGTGCTACACAGCAGAGGCTTAGGCATTTGAAGTACAGTGTTAGGCCCTGGAAGGAAATTATATCAAGTGGATATTGTCTTTTGCCCTGTCCTCCCCTAGTTCACAATTTATGATCTTTATCCACCCAATTCTGACATCTGTCCCCATTGCCATTCTTTCTTCTCATATATTTCTGGGTCCTTTTCCAGCTTTGCCTTCCTTTTGATCTCTCCATGTTCCTATAAGCCCCCTCACATGGGCTTCTGCCCTTGTTCTTCACTCTTGTGCTTTCAAGTGGGGTTAGACTCTTCTCCGCCAGGGCACCTGGCTGCCTGAAGAGAGGATACAAGAGCAACAGGAGGAGCAAGCATCCTAGTCTGCTCTGCTGTATCTTTTACTTCTGTAATACTATATCCAATGCTGCCACATTCCCTGGCAGCCAGAAAATTGCAGGGAAGTTCTCTCAGTCCTGTTATTGGGGTGGCGCCTGGGCATTTGCCAATGAGGATGGCATGTGCCTAGTGCTGCACACACGGAAGAGCTCTGTAAAGGACAGAGGAAGCTCAATACAGACAGCACCTTTGGAAGAATTGCTGCAGAACAACCAGCAGCAACAAGCCCTTTTGGTAGCTGAAGTCAGCAAGACTGTTGCAAAGGACCAACACATTATAGCTGGTGACCGTTAATCGGTACCAAAGATCTGGCCAAAAATCAGGCTGCTGCCACCAAGCAAAAAGAATCTCAGAGACATGACGAGGACTTGACAGCCAGCACCACGTCCTCTGCATCTCACCCAACTGATCCTGGAAGTACCACTTGGGCATAGGCGTCTTGGTGTTTTAGAGTACGTGGGTATGTGGGTGAAGGAATGACAGCAACAGGAGAATGAGTATGCGCATATACCCTCTGGTTTCAGGCGTTCTTAAGCTGCAAATCCCTTGCTTTATATTCTGCCTTTAAACTTCGACTGATCTCAGAGGGAGCTTTGCCACACCAGAATGTTGACTTTGTTCAGCAGATCTGCAGCATGTTCTCTGGGGCAGGCACAGACGCTTTGCCCAGCTGCTTTTAACATAACTGAGCTCTTTAACATTCAGTTATGGTTTACGCATATCTCTGGCCCTGTAGATAATTTCTGAGTTTTTGAAAAAATTCTAAGCTGGGATATGAACAGGCTACAGTGTTTGACTTCTTGAAAGGCTTCTCTATAAGCTGAAGCACCATTTTCAAACAGCCAACACAAAACTGACCTACACAGATCTTTCCACAAAAGAAAAGACATTCTGTCCCATTGCTTTGGAAGATGGAAATGTCCAGAGACTGAGACCCGACGAAAAGGCAAGAGAACAAACACCATGATAATTTTTTTTTTCAGGGTGGATTATCTTGGTAACAGCATTTCAAACTAGCACGGGGGGAACTAGATATCAGGAATGGCAACCAGGAAGCTGTTTGCAGTGGCTCCAGTATAACCTTCCACCCAAAGGATGGTTTGCCGTTGCAGAGAAACAGAGGAAAAAGGAGAGCATGAGGAAAATGATCAGTAGTTCACGACTGCAGAAGCTATAAACCCGTGAGGGGAGGAACAAATACATACAAAGATATGTCCTCCTGCTGCACTAGCCTGTTTTTGACCCGACCTACCCAAACTTCCTACCTCTGAATCTCTCCCATAAATTTTAATGAACAGTATGCTCTGCTTGTAAACAAACAAGAGGTATAGACACCCGCTTACTGCTATTGTCAAGAAAAAGACAAGCCAGCTCTGATATGGTGCAGCTGTGGGACCTTGGATCAGACTTGTGCAAAAAGAGCTGTGCGAGAAAGTGCTCACCGGCGTCTCCCCATCTGTGCCTGGGGGCTGCATTGAAGCTCAGACGCTGGGCTCTGGTCCTTGCCTGTGCTATGCTGCAGCTACGGCAGTGCTGTGCCTGTGCCTGGCCACGTGCCTTGCTGATTCAGACCCTGGCCCACAGACTTAATTTCTTGTTTGACCTCTCGGGTCAGACCTACGTTGCCTCTCGGGACATGCCTCGTCGCCAGGGACTTCCCTGGCAATCACTGCAGCAGTGGTTGATCCTGGTTATTGTCACCAGCCCTGCTCCATTTCTTCACGAAGCACCTTTGTTGATGAGGCTAGTGCCTCTGCGTGCCTTGCTGTCACCCTTGGTTCTCCTCCCTTTGAGGAGAAGCGCACTCCTGCTGCTGCCTGACAGATTCCCCCCCAGGTGTTTCGGAAACTTTATCTCAGGAAACAATACTACAGAGTATTGAAACCCTGATCTTTCAACAGAAATCAATGCTGACTTTGTACCTTGTATCACAAAATCTCTTCTAAGGCGTGATTTATTATAGTGGTATTGATTTTCTGTACAAATCAGGAGAAATTTGTGAACAAACTTGTCATTCAGCAGAATGTCTCATCTGGAAGAGACATGAATAGTCATGTCCCTTTCTAAATGTGATAGCAGTCTTATTGAACTAATTGTCGTTTCAGTGTAAGTATAGCCTACAGCTCTTCCTTTAGGAAAACTGCATTTGCCACTTGCCTTGATTTTCCTACGGAAGTTGCCCTGAAGGTAATTTTCAGCACAACTAGTTTGAATACACGTGTCCCTTTGAGATATCAACATCCTATTTGATTAAGAAGGTTCGATGTCCCTTGAGATGCAAAACTGACATCCTGAGTTTAAAGACCAGGAGTGAAAGACCTTAGGCATATGCTGCCGAGCTGTTTTATACACACTATTTAAAGCCCAGTCTCGAGCTCCACAGCCACTCCGGCGACTTTACTAAAGCAGCACTGAGTTTACACCAGAGATTTCAACGGGGCTTGAGACGTGAATTACAGCCGGCGTTCCTGTGCTCCGGCCGGGGCCGGCTCACTTGCTGAATGCTGGCAGCAGCCTGGTGCTGGCAGCGCAGCAGCCTGTGACAAACTGCCGGTGAGGTACTGGGTTCCCCCCCCTTCCTCCTCCCGTCACTCGCTGTGCACTCACGAATAGCAAATTCACATGTTCCAAAGACTCGCTTCGAAAGAGCAAACATTACGGCCAAGTGTCTCAGAGCGCCTTAATCTTGTAGTGATTGACCTTGGCCACCCTCCAGGAACTCAAATTTCGGGAAGAGCGGGCGCTTTGACAATCCAGCTCCAACCATCTGTCACACGTTGCTGTTACCTCTTCCCCATCTGACTGTTAAATCCATGCTTAGGCAGCTAGGAAGGTGAGTTATTTTCCTTTAGTGACCTCCTGTGTTGCCATAAGTAGGTGCCCGTCAATAGAGGTTTTACCCAAGCCACTAAACAGATATTAGGTTTAAAAGCCTCCCGGCATAACTCTTTTTCTAAAGACACACACCTGCTTTGTAGCTGTTCCAAAAGTCAGAGACTGTGGAAGTAGACCCACAGCTGATTATGGGTGCTTCCCCCCTGTATTTCCATGCATTTTTATATTTTAACACAGAGAGAATTTTGCTGTTTTATTTGTGAAATTGATTTTTTTCACCAAATCTTTTAATAACAATTTATTTCACCTTCTTCAGCAAGCTAGCACTTTATGATCAGCAGCCACCCATTATCCCTTAAGCCCCAAACTACTTCTAAATCCATTCTGAATGAGCAGCTCCCTCCCTACGTTTCACCAGACCATACAGTGCTAAAAAAATAACCAGATATTAAAATGGGTGCAGGCAATGTACCACTCTTCCTTTGTGGACCCTATTTTGAGCTGAAAATGTGAAAACCTGCAAAATACTCACCAAAACGTGTATATAAGCTGCAGTTTAGAAACTCAGAGTATATTAACGTGGCACCCCTTTCGCCAATGGGTGATCTTTGGTATCCTCACTCTCTCTGACGCACAAACAGGCCGATACAACCATCTGTAGGTAAACTTGATATGGAGGCTAACAAGGCCATTTCCTATCTGGCAAAAGGTTTGTTCTTCCCAATTTTCTGTTTTCTTATGAAACATGAAAGCAAGAAGGTGGCTGTTTAGATGCCAGAGGCAGCAGCCACATACTGAACTTTGATACCGATGCTTTTTGTACAAGAAGTATAATAACAAGGAATGGATGGAAAGGTTGTTAAATAGTTTCTAGTGAACAAAACAGAAAGAACAAGCTTCTATCAGATCTCCAGTGATAATAACAGAAAGCCATGACACTGTAAGGTCAATTTGGCAAGTCATAAGGTCTTGGGATTGAAGTTTCATTTTAAGTGATAATTTGTAATGGGCACTGGAAAAATCTGAACTAGCATTTGCACGAAGTACATGTTAGTCCAGAAAGTGCATCTGTGTCTATCAGCACTCTAGCTCGGACAGTCATTTTTTAATTTCGTCTCATAAAAATGTAACTCCAAAATGCATTATCTGATTCCAAAACCTTGATTCCGGTACAAGAGGCTACAGAACCTCACAGAAAATAACAGTTACCACATCATCCAAACATTTCGTGTGTCATATCAACATCTAGAAACTGGATATTGTGAAAATGGATGAATATAATATCACTATGCTTGATAAATGCCTGCGACTTAAAATATTCCAATTATGAGGGGTTAAACTTCTGTGCCAGAAAAATGGCTGAAAGGAACTACTTGTTCAAGATGTCTCACAATAAAATGGACCTGTAGGATTCTCAGTCTAGACAGTAACAATATTCACATGCAATCTATTACCATTTCTGTAATGTTTGATTTGTGTCAAGTATCTGCAACTGTAATATAATAATATATACTAATATGGGCTAATTAATTATTAGTAATGTATATGCCAATTACTTAATATAATAAAAAAATTACAACATTGTGCCTAAAAGAGTATGCTGGGACTGCTCTCAGGGGGGACTCTTCCCAATGTCCTTCTGACTTTCCTCTCCAGGACCCCTTCACCTGGCAATGCATAGGGCTCGAAATTCAACTACACTCAAGGGCCAACAGCAAGAAACATATTTCCTGTTCTTAGATGTGTAGAGAGGCAGGTGGGCAGAGGTGGACCTGCTCCCTCCCTGTGCCATGACTCCCTCCTTGCAGCAGGGACAGACCTGCTGGTGCCCTGGTGCCCATAAACCGGGAGACCCGACTCAGACCCGTAGAGGGGTTAGAAAGGGAGGGTTTTTTCCTGTGTTGCCAAACTTCCCATCGATGTCCCTTGTGGGATATGAACCCAACACCCAACTCTCCTAACAGGAGCCAGAGCCCCCAAAGCTCTCCACTCCCTGCCCCAGCAGGAGGGAGAGGTCCACCCGTGGGGCTCCATGGTCCGTCACACCCACAGAGCTGGCAGCAAGAGACCTGCGTGTCTTTCCCAGCTGTGTCATGAACTTCATTAACACCTTGTCTACAAAACTTGATGATCACACTCCCTGAATTCCCCTCGAGACAGTGAATCTCACCCTGAGAGCTCTTGGGGAGATCCTGGCTGAGTTTCCACAGGAAAACTGAGCGCTCCTGCACCTGCAGCCTGTGGCTTCACCGCCTTGTCCATGACTTTTTTAAAAGCTGCACCCATTTCCAGGGAAGGCTACACCGCACCTCTCAGAGTAAACACCCCAAGAGCCAATTAATTTTTTTCTTGGTGTTTGCGTGTGACTGTCTGGCATATACAGGTAGGTGATGAGGAAGAAGCAGCAAAGCACTTTGCCTACCTGCCAACATCAAGGCTTTCACGCATTCAGTTCGGCCCTGCATCGCAGATTTCATCAGTGCTGTGAATCCGAACACATTCCTCTTCTCAATATCAAGCCCGGGAAAATAGTTCAACAAATAGTTTGTAATGGTTATGTGCCCTTTAAAGAAATGAAAAAGCAGAGAAAATATGTCACAGAGCTAAGGCGCTGTCTCAAGGTTAAACCAAAAGTGACTCCTGAAGGACTGCTAGCTGGAAAAATGCAGATTAGCCTTAGGGTTAAGTGCCACTGACTTGTGACCAGAGTGTTGGGCTAGGAGCCTGGAAACATGGGTCCCCACCTTCTCTCAAGTTGCTCTCCTCTCTGGAAAGTCAATTTAAAGTAAGGGAATAATTGAAAACCGGAGATGGTCACTCTGAGGCTGCAAGGGGCCTAAGTTTCTTGGCCCAGTGAGTGGCACTGCAAAGGGAATTCCCACAGCTTACGGAAGGAAGACCCATCACCTGGGAGAAATGGCTGCAACAGTTCAGTTTTGTCACTCCCCTGGTAAAGTTGAGCCTTGCTGTCATGGTGCTTCATTAAAAAGGGATTACATGTGGTAGCTCCAGCCATAATACTGATACGAGACAAAGAAATATTTTGCGTAGAATCCCACATTTTTATTTTTCCGCCTGACAGTGTAAAGCCACTTGTCTGCTCTCCAGCAACAGAAAAATGGGGCTGATGTTCTGATTTTTTAGTAAAATAAATGACGTGAGTTATGTTTCTAAAAGCAACGGTTGTTGCCATTCATGTGCCTGGTACGCCAGGATAACTGGTGTCAGCAAGGGCATACTGAGTAGCTGAAGACATCTCTTGCTAAATGGTTGGAAGACCAATTAAAACATCAAGTCTTTATAATTGGACTATCAGAACAAGACGAGTATCTCGTTGCATTATGACTCACTCAAAACAGTTTTCCCTTCACTTGTCATTCATTTTATGATGCTTTGACGCCTTATAAAATAATGCAGTCTGTCAGGCAGCTGCAACAATCACAATTTAAGTACTCGGAGCTGCAAAAATATTCTCTCATCTCACTCCGCAGTCCAGCTGAATGTTCTGTGATGCATGTCATTCAAATTCCTCTAGAAATGCTACCGAAGCAGATTATAATTCATACATGACGACTTTAAAAGTCTGTAGTGTCACATCTGGTGCAGATTTTACCAGCAGTCGCTTTGTACCAGCACAGTCCTGCAATCACTTTGGAAAGCAAGTTAGGAAAATCTTTACCCTTCAATTTAAGCTGTTTTCTAGGTGCTACTCTTTATCTCCTAGAATTTGCTGGACTCTGCTACGTTGCAGCATAACTGGAAACTCCTGAAACCCGAGCAGACGTAGAGAGAGCGCAGATCAGCTCAGCCACGCCGGAGTGAGAGGAAACCAAATAAGGAGCTCCCCATACCTTGTTGCAGTCTGATGTAAAGGGAATATAAAGATAAGGGCAAACCACACACAACAAGCTGAACAAAGCGAAAGTGAACTGGGTTCAGGGCAGGATCAAGTGACCCGGTCCTGCTTACTCAGTACAGCCTAGCTTCAGCTTCACTGACTTTATGGCATAGGATCAAATCCCAGCAGGGTATCGCTTACTGACAGGAGAATCTTGGTGCCCAAATTGTTTTGCAGGACACGCTCTGTTTCACTGAGGTACAGTGTACAGTCTTCATGAAGGTTTTGGAACAGCTGAAATACTTGCTTTTTGACCACAGAAACCAGAGACAGGAACTGAAACAAGGAGAAATAGTAAGATGGAAGATTTTTCAGCGGTTATTACACTACTAAAGATGTTCTTCCCTTTGCCAAAAAGTATAGCTGCAGTAAGAGATGTTTTGCAAATCTGGGGTGATTCTGGGAGTCAATCCTGAAAGACCTTGCTCAGCCAAAACTCTTCAGGGGACTACAGATGGCCTCAAATGAGACAGAAAAAATGCCAGCAATAAAATAACAAAGAAAATGAAGAGGTTTGTGATTCTCAGAAGTTTTGTGTCTCAGGGATTCCGGAAAACCACCTCAGTTTTAATCTGCAGGAACTTCTGTCCTCTGAGGTTTGCTTCCAATTTCGAGTTCAAACAGATACCAAATTCAAAGCAAAACACAGAGCTGCCACGTTTTTGTTCAAACCCTGTCACAGGCTTTTGATTTAAGGCCATAAAGTTTGCTTCAGTTCTCCTGCGCCTGGGCGAACTGGAAGTGTGTATCTAAATCGTGAGTCTTATGTAATTTAAAGTCTGCTATGAAAGCTGTACGCGGCTCTAAAATAAATTAGCCCGGCCTCAGCCAGTGTGGTGATGCTGAATTCGTATCAGGCTCTTGCTGTTTGTAAGCCAGGTCTATCTTCTAGCAGAACTGGCATGCTAAGGGTACGCTTCTGCAACCTGTGAGCCGTATTTAGAGATCAGTCCAGATGTCTGTCGCAGCTTAATTCAATTAATTGCTGACACAGAGGAAATGCATATAACAATGACAATATTACCTAGTAGTCTACGTAATACAGGCATAGTAATACAGGATAAGCAGCATAGTAAGGAAGATGCTCTGTCATATAACATCACGATTTCAAATTGTACCTGGATAAAGCCTGTATTTGGCCTATAGGTGGTGAATGCTTTCTGATGGATGGGTGGAACCAAAGACACCCAGAACCTTTTATCCTCTGGGTGCTTTAGCTGTCTGTGTTCTCATGTCTCCCTCAATAAGCAGAAACCGGGATCGCGTCCGATTTTGTGTTCCCAGCTCTATAACCTTGCCCCAAACTGGACCCTGCATCTATACTTTGTGAGCAAATATGACTCTCCCTAAATGTATGCCAACTCCCATACACTGCTACTCACGTAGTTATGCCCTCCGCAGCAGCAGCCCTGAGGAAAAAAAATAACGTAAATTTCCTCCCTTCCCCCCTTTTTTTTACACCGCTCTCCTTCCTTCTTTTCTTTCTATTTGTTATTTCAATCCCATTTGCATCAGTCTCCTGTCTTTTCTGCATTGTCCTTGTACTGACGTTTAATGATTTTTCTTCTGCTTTAACAGCATCATCACCCACTTGTGGGCACCACCTGCTGCTGGCTGCAACAAATTTAGTGTTGGAAGGCAAGCTCTCTTTGAGAAGGGATCCCACATCTGTAAGAAACATTGAGAGAGCAAGTGAACGGACCAATTTTCAAACCTGGAATTTACTTTCTAAGCGTGGCACTTTGTGGCTATTTTTCCATATTGATAAGCTTGTTAAGTACTGCTTTTCACTGGTCCCTCCAGCCTATCTTACTTAGGGTCAGCCCATGCAAAAAACTTCAGGTTTAGATACTTTCTTTGAAGGACGAGAATCTTACATTATTAAAAGCAATATGAGGAACTGAGTTCACTTATCTTCTGAAACTCTAGCTGGTCTTTAAGATAATTCTATTCAATTCAAGCTGATGCTCACATTCGAGCGTCACGTCTGGGCAGTCATGAAACGGCATAAGCAAGTGTGGATTTTTAAACTCTAGCAAAAGTATAGAGGCCTCCCTGTCAGCTGCCTTAGTATCTGTACCTCGTGTTACAGATGCAGCCTCTGAAACACAAGGAACGATCCCTCAGGACTACGACCTCTTTTCCATCCAGCTCCTCTTCAGGGTCTGGCCACAGGTGATGGCCCACCTGGTCAGCGGGTTATAACAAAATCGACAGCGCTTTCTGAAACCATCTGATATCACCTTACAGTTACCTGAAATAATGTGGATTTGCTATTAGACTTTCCACAGGAAACCCCATATTTTTGGTATACATAACAGCAATATCTCAGAATAATTTATTTTGCAATAATATTATTATTTTCATGACCTAAAATTAAAAACAAACAAACAAATAAATCCTCCACTAAAGAAAAGCTCACCTAAGCTTTGCTTTCGGTTCTTTATAATACGCTGCTCAGTGTCCCTACTTAACATTCAGCAATAATTAAGCAGCATCTATTGCACTGTAGGTCCTCTGGTTGCAACGTTAACCTCACAGTAATCTCTATTAACACTGCAGCAGTATCTTGTGATAATGAATTAAATAACTGGTGTCAACACTGGAGCTCAGGATTATCGTAGGCAGGGGAAAACATCCAAGTTGTTGGGAGTTTGTGTAAGCTTCTGCTGACTACAGTCATTTCCAGTTGCTTTGGGGATCAATAACAAGTACTGGCAGAGAGTGTCATGTCAATGTCAGCTCTCTGGATTAATTCTGAGCTCATTATCATGAGTTATAGAGGTCAGGAAGGAGTCAGTGTTAAACCTTTTATAGTCCAAATTTATATTAGCGCAGATAAATAAATGTGGCTTAGGGTTTTGGAGACTTCACTTTCTTTGGAAAGCTACTATACTCACGACTTTGCTATGAACGGGACTACTGTGGTCGCAATTCTTTCTTTCCAGTATTCAAGACCTATCTTGCAGCGAATTCTTTAGCACTGTTGACTTTTTGGTACAACACAAAGCAAAGTTCGGTACTACCTGGAAATGTCTAGTGGCAATATTACTAAATTAACATGAAAACCAAACTGCTCCAAGCTTTAGACATGACTTATAATGTCCATTGACATTGCCTGACGGAAATTTGTTTCCTCCAGACAGCCAGAGTCTGGAAGGAAATGCCATGTCCCATGAACTCCCACGAACATCCCATATTCTTCATCAGTGAGAAGATATGATAAAGACCAAGTACGCACTTCCTTGTAAAGTGATTGCCTTTGAGGAGCACGCTTGAGTGATGCAAAGGAAACCACAGTTGCAGAGCCAGGCAGCCCTTGGAACAGCTTTTGGACTACAAAGTGATGGCCTCCTTGGTCAAATTTTTCCTGATTTACATGCTTTAGCACTTTGTTAACACTTGTAAGAGAAAAATACAACTTCCCTTACAGGTTAAAGCCCAGTGTTTTGGTTTTAACAGAAATAATCGACGCATGGCTTTTTAACTGTAGACTTGAAACTAGTATTTCTTTTGGGACCATCTCTTACATTTATGTGATGTGTTATACTTATTCACTGAATATTACCATGCTGGGTGGGATAAACGAAAACCTGGGGATAAACTCTGCTCTCACTCCAGTCTGCATCGGGATTAACGTGGTCGATGTCAATATAATCAGCCTGTTACAAAAGCAGCATTGGCAAACACTGAATCCTGCTGAGAGTATATAAATAGGGTTTTTTTGCTTTCAACTATGGAGTGGTTGAAGAATGTCTTAGCAGCTAAGATATTTCTTAATGATGATACATTTTCCTATATTCAGCAGTTACTACGGACCCACTGAGGCAGGTGCAACAGGCATGAGAAAAGAGATGCTATCAGCACTAACGAAGCACATTACATGACCACAATGATGAGTGGTTGCTTGCCAGAGCAAACATAGGAAAATAAGCTTAAAGGAACAAAGCAGTATAGTACTGCACACTTGGGGCAACATTTTTTTTTATTTTTAAGTTAAAAGAGTTAATGGCATCTACTGGAAATGTATAGCTTTTTCTGTCTTAATCCATTGGATATATATTACTGTAGATTAATTAGTTCAAAGAAAATAATGACAAATTGACTTGGGAGTGGGCTTGGCCAGGATTATTTTATGCAGACTGATTTCTTTTAGGGCCTTGAAAAAATCCTGAAAATAATAGCCACAGCACAGGCTCCTCCTACGACCAGGTATGTAAGAGGTGGAACAAAGAGCCTTACCTGCCTGTGCAGCTGTAATTAGAGCCGTGTTCCCTTCGTTGTCCTGCCAGTTCACGTCGAGGTGAGGGCATTGTGCTAAGGCTATTACAATATCCACATAACCTTGGTAACAGGCAACGATAAGACCATTCTGTAAGAAAAATATAAAGAGAGAGTTAGGCTTACCAGACTCAGAAAAGTTCACTGGGGAAGGATATTGGTCTGCTTTTTCATTTATTTTTTTTTTCAGACTGAAGAACTGAAAAGGTATCAGCATAACTAGTGATTAGCTCCAGGCACAATGTTCAGATCCAAAACACTGCTTTTTATCCCTGCCCTTTGGCAAGTAACATTTGCTATTCCTCAGAAATACCTAAGAGAGTAGGTATTATATTATGCTACTTGGAAAGTAACTGTTTATAAATGGCTTATGCTTATATGGCTATATACTCTATATCCAAATGAGAATAAATCAGATTTTATTATATAATAAAATGAACGAGGCAAGTAAGATGAACTGGACCTGCTCTGAATATTAATTCTCTGAAAAACAACTCCTTGTTCTCTGAAGAGGAAGAGGTAGGCAGGAGTTGTGTTCATGCTGCCTGTTGCTATCTTTAAATACTTCAGGTTTCCTGTTAGATCTAGCCCTTTTTTTTATAATCATAAATAAAATAAAATTGCTTTTAGAGTTCCTGTTTAATGTGCTTTATGACAGCTGGAAGCTGTAAAACTTCCAGGAGGTAAACCTTATAACTCAGCTTGCTACCCAGGTAGCATTTCACTCCACAGCAGCAAACTGACAGCTTCCCTAAAATACAGCGAAATACACTTGTCAGTAATTAAATGGAACTACAGTACTTAATCCTGGCTGCTCACTTGACCACTAGGATTGAAACCATTATCTCCGCTCTTCTGGATTACTCGGGCAGCCCGGTGTTCATCTGCATGGGGCTGAGGGGTGTAGAGAAGGGCAGCTGCAGATAAACCAGTGCTTCTCCCTGCCCTCCCTCTTCACTGCCAACACATGACTCAGTTTTCCTGCGCTCAGCGTCAGTATCTGACTATAGAAAAGATTAGGGCAGAGATACAAGTCTTGGCCTCTCTGGTAACCCTACCTGCCTAAAACGCACTCATACAGGCATGCTGCGAGTTCATAACCACAAAAGACTAGAAAGAAGGAGAATCCAGTTATGAAAACTGAATGGCCCGCCCTGACTCCTCCATCATTTTTCTAAGCATCTCTTGCCTAAACATTCTCTTTATTTCTTTTCCCCACCCACGCTACTGAGACAGAGACATACACCAAATGACAACTGCAGCTTCTGATTTATTCTCATTATAAGTAGTTAGTTAATATTTCACTGTCCTGTTTCATTGTTATTCTGGATAGTCCATTTGGCTTATGTAGCAAACAGCTTCATTGAGGTACAGAGGCAATGCCAACTCTTTGGGATGCTCACAGGCTATGCAGGGTATTTCTCAATTATATATTTTGATAAAATTATTACTCTAATTTCTTTTGTTCTCAATTTACTCTTGTTCTCAGTATGAAGCCACACCTACCACTGCTTTATAAAGAGCAACTCCATTTCCTTGTGAAAAACCTGTAATGCTTCAAACCGTTCTATTGAATTTGTACAGGGAATTCTGCTTAATGTCGTATGTGTATATATATATTTATGTCCTGAAATAATATCCACTAAAACGTATGCACTCTCCTGGTGGGATTGTTCAGATTAATCCAAGTTTTACTACAATGTAAGCATTCTTGGCATTTAAAAAATTGTGTTAGTGTCCACTTGGTAAGAACTTGCGCACTATTTTAGTTCTCTAAGAATTTCTGGATATAGGTCTTTACAACTCCAAAAACTCTGCAGATTTAAAACATCACCCAGCCATTCAGTAAAATGTCAGTTACTAATGACAGCAGAAAACTAAGTATACGATAGTTTGGAGACCTAAAATTCTTGACAATAAGAAGGGGGATCCTAGTGTTGAAAAAATTGGCATTTCTGAAGAGAGTGGTATTTTCAAAAAGCCATAAGAGTAACTTAAAGTAGTTGTCATCTCTAATGGAAAAAACTGTTTCATTCAGTATCTGAAGGATACTTTCACAGGTCATTTTTGTGTTCTAAAAATATTTACCGGATGCTTAAAAAAATAAGTTAATTTTTTGCTCTCTTTAAAAGAAAAATAAACTGTAAAACAGTAAAACAAACAATAACAAATAGTAAACATTAGCTCTTTTTTGCGAGAGGCTTTTGCATTACAGTATTTAGGCACCTTTGTCCTACTTTTATTGGGTACCTCCATCAGACAGGATCTAACGCATTTAACACAGACTGGCATTCTGATTTCAGCGGACATGAGACACAAATGATCTCAAAATCAATCAACCTCATTCACCGTTCTGAGTTTACAAACCAGGATTACTTGGGTATCAACATTTTCTGAAGTTTATTTTGCAAAGATGCTATCAAAGACTGCTTAAGGATAAGGAAAGGCAACGGGGAGTAGGAGCTTTCTGAGGGATTACGTGATGCAGTAGCGTGGAAAATCATTTTTGAAGGACGATTGCACGAATCTGGAGTGGGTCAGATAAGAGTGTGAGAACCTGGTGTTTGACGGAGCGTGCCCAGCACTCCCTGATTGAGAAGCAAAACGAGCAATCGGACGAGGACATAAAAGCAAGTCGCTTCTCCACCATATGGTTCCCAGCACCATCCAGGGCTGTAAAGCTGATGGAAGCGCTCTCTGGTTGCCCTCACCGCTTACGTGTTTCACAGGGAGGTGAGTGAGACAGACCGCTTGCTGAGGCACTGCTTGCCTTTGCAGAGCTCTTCCAAATGCACCAGATATTGAAATGAGGTGCAGGAGGTTACAGCTTTAGAATGAAAATTGCAATGAACCCCTGGATTCAACGGTTATTTCCCAAATCCTGGTTCAATGATACTATGATAATTTGCAGTTTCGGGTTGCTTTTTTTGTTTTGGTGTTTTGGGGGTTTTTTTCCCCCCTTTTTTTCCTTTTTGCGTCCATTTCTGGCCCTGTCTGTATTCTGCTTGCTGAAAGTTAGTACAAGCAGATCAGCCAGGACGTGCAATCCATCAGTCGCAACATGAGTTATTAGTCTGGAATCTTTAACTTCATATACCAATAAATACTATTATCCACAGCCATTATATATTACAAACTCTTTCAACAATCTCTTTTAATAAGTAGAACTGATACAACATTGCTTTCAGCAAACTGCCTTTTGAAGCAATTGGTAAAGCGGCAGCCTGTATCATGGCAGTCTGCAGGAAAATACAGCTGTGCACTTAATTTTTTTTTGAAAGATAAAAATAAAGCAGTATAAATGAATTTTATCTAGAAAATTCTGAACCTGAGTAATCTGGTTATCCACAGAAAAGAGATGACGTTTCATCTCATCAGTGTTCTACCAAGGCATCAATTATTCTGCTCCTCATATGAAGGATCATGGTGCAATTATGAAGTGGTCAGTGTATGTGGGAAAAAAAATATATCTTTAAAAAATTGAATCTGACTATTATTTTGTCAGTAGGATCAATTCTCAGACATATTCACTACCTTTGAAAGCTTTAGGAGAAGGAAGATTGATAACTCTTAAACCCTTGTCTTCACCCTAAGACTTCAACCTTTCTCCTTCAACAGCATCCTTTTCCCTCTTTTCCCTTTCAAATGTCCTCAACCACCACTTATTTTAAATCATAATAAAACCTAAAACTATTCCCACTAATATATAACAATAATAAATTATCAGAAGGAGCAACTGTACATATGTCACAGCATGCAAGCGCAGTGTCCCTGCTTTTCAAGGGCTGTTGTGTTAGCTAAGACTTGCTCTCTCCCAGCCAGTGGTCAGGGCCGCTGCCCATAATTCTCTCAGACCGATGAAACAGAACAGGCAAAAAAAAAGGTCTGCTTTGGTCCTCTGTGCAGAAGCGACCTTAAACGTGAAACAACATTGATGCCTTTGAACTATAGGAAAAGGGATTCCTTCATTACAGGCGACCGGGGCTGCTGGCTTCTCTGAGGTTTGCAACAGATCCTATTTCATTTTTCAAATACCGCGTACAGACTCTGCGTGACTAACAATAGAGCATGAGTCATCCATCACATCAACTACATTAACATTTACTGTTGATTTTTCCACATAAGGGGGGGTTGAAATTCAGCTCAGTAACAGTTTTTTTCCAAGCAGAAGCCATAATACTGCCAGGTGTTGAGGGCTCTGTCTTTCCTCTGTGGAATATTTGGCAATTCACAGAGCTTGCCCACAGTTTTCTACAGTACATGACATACCTTATTTTTATGTAACTAGCACAGTTTTGAAAGATCCCACTTCGTTTTGAAACCACAGAGCAAAATGAACAATACTTTCTTTGGAATATATGACAAAACTGTCAGTCTGGAATAAATTACTTATTTTCCATATATTCTAAATAAAGTCTAATGAATTTTCTTAATTTCATCCCAGAGTACATAAATGGACATTTCAGGTGTGGGACTACCTGAAGTTAATCAGATGTTACAACACCTTGCGAATTGTAAGAGTTTCATAGGACCCTTCTGTCATCAGACTAAAAGTATTCTATTAAAATTTCCTACGGAATCATAAACTTGAAATTCGCATGTTTGAAATAGAATAAAATAGTCTTGTGAAACTTTTGATTCCTTTTAAACTGATATTTCTTCATGTGCCTTTCATTTTGTGTAAGACTGGAATAGTGCTGCCACTATAAAAATAAACTGCTTTGCTCAGCTGTGTTGGCTAATGACATAACAACGAGTCTGATTAAGTGAGGTCATGGGTATCTCAGGAGACAATTTTATAAATCAGATGTTATGACAAAATTACAGACGTAAGGCTATTTGTACACTAGATTATTACAGATAATAGAGATCACAAGAAATATTAGAGGATCAATAATGAACTCAAGCTGAACAGCAGAGCAAATCACATCCAGCATGCAATTATTTTAGCTTTTAAAAAAATCTCTTCAGGCAACTTATTTTCCACCAAGATGCTGAGAATGATAGCAGCTTATTATAGCTTTTCGCCTATTATCCCAGACAAAACTGAGTCTGGCAAAAGACTAAACTGACATTACCCGTTGCTTTTCATAAGCATCATGATAAACAACTGTCCAGTTTGCTTTGCATGCATCTGTAAGTATTAATGACGATTCTGCAAGGTTGGTTTAACAGCAATGATTAAAACTGCATGGAACTGAATTAAATGAGATAATGATTCATTGTAATCCATAATCATATGCCGGGACAACGATGAAAATTATATCTAAGTTAAAAGCATATTACACAAAAAATATTATGAGTAATAGAAATAGAAGAACAATAAAACATAAAGGAATACGAAGCTGTGTTTAAACTTTTCCTTGTTGATTTATTGAAATGATAATTCATATACTTAATATATTCTGTTACATATAACTCACTGTTATAACGGAACTGTACATAACTGTCACCCACTATAACATAATTCACATACAAAGCAAAACAAAAATTAAAAAATCAGGTCATGTATTTCAAAATAAATCTACCAAAATTATTTGAGGGAAATTCTGATCTCCACTAAAAACTCTGTAACTCTGTGAAACCTGTGTTAGTAGAGATTCTAAACATACACTGTATTAAAAAAGAGCAAAATTTAGTGCTGAGCATCACTGTCTGCTATATTCTAATTTGTGTATAGTGCACAAAACCTTCCAGTCTGCATAAAGCAATCTGAGAAACTTTCATAAATGGCTCGAGCTTATATTATAATTGGTTTAGCTGATTGGATCAACGGTGACTGAGATGAGGTAATTATTCAGGTCATCAGCCCCATGAGAAGTGGTGTTTATGTGCTATGGAAATCCATCAAGCACATAAGCTTTAATATTATCTGCACAAAATAATTTAGGCTGACCTTTTCGAGAAAGGGCCGCAACAGCTTAGTCACATACAAATTTATATCAGGAAAGTGCCAAAAAAAGAGCTGGGAATTTAAATGAATTTTTTCTGACTGTTGCTTGGACAAAACTTCACGTGCCTGGAGGGGGGCAAGGGGGGAAGATGTTGATTTTGCTGGGGAAAGTGATGAGACAAGTGCAAAAGAGTATTCAAGGAGGGATGGAGCAGCGGCGCGCAAAACTCTCCCCCTCCTCTGCAGGGGAACACAGTAGCCTGAAGCACAATCTTGTATCCCAAAAAAAAGCTTAAATGACAGTGTCCCTTCCAACGCCTAAATACTGAAGGCACAAAACTGCCACCTTCGCTTCACGGCGTTATGAACACTCACAGATTCACTCCCCAGCGTGAACTGCACTCCTCTAGCTAAAAACACGGGCCTGTCTGTGGACATGTGGATGATAACCCACCATTTTTCCCTCCATTTTGTGGGATATGTATGACTTCACTTATTTTGTAAATGCCTCTTGTGTCAGACAGGCCACATGTCTTTAAGTAAAGGTATAGCTTAGTATATGTATCATCTCTGCAGAAGTCTTTACTTAATCTATTCTAATCCAAATCTCCGTGATCACCTCTAAAAATAGTCCCAGGAAAGTTCAGTTTACTGTGCCTGCAAAAGCTGGCATTACACAACAAAGAAAACCAGTGCCACTTGTGTAATAAATTAGACAACAAAAAAAGGCAATAAAATCAGCGTGGCTTTCCTTATTTACTAACACGTACGTTGTCTGAATCATTTTCGGCGTCACTAGTGATATAAGCAGCTGGCAGAAACCTCGGGAAGCTGCTGCCAGGGGCCATAAGAGACACACAAGGCAAATAAATGCACACCATGTAGCCAGAGATATTCCAGTGGGTGGAATATATATGAAAAAAATTGCTTTATGATATGGCAATACTGAAAGATGCTTGTGAGGGATTAACCCTTCTCAATATTTTTTTAAGATCAAGCCACAGAATAAAAGCAAAAAATTCAATGGGAAATCAAAACCCCTTGATCTGATGGGGACTTGGGGGTTGTATACTGTTCCACAGGAGGCTGGAACACGTCCACAGCTCCCGTACTGCCCGACCGCTTCTCCCAACACCAGCCACCCAGCTGTCTCTTGACACAGCTCCCTTGACCAAAGCTGGGGGGAGAGGACAACTAAGAAGTCAGATGATTACATCTCCAATCCATTGGAAGCCTGATGGGAGGAAAACGGGAGTGTTACACCAGAAGTGGCAACCCATTTTTTCTCCTCACTCCTACGGGGAGTTCTCCTCATCTTCCCATGAGGCAAACTCTGGGTGAGACAATACCTGGTTGCTCAGGAGCCCGTCACCATACCCTGTCCCGCCAAGGATGCTTCGGGAGCTGCAGAATCATAGAATCAAATGATGAGAATTGGAAGGGACCTTAAAGATCATGTAGTTCTAACCCCCTGCCATGGGCAGGGACACCTCCCACTAGACCAGGCTGCTCAAAAGCCCCATCCAGCCTGGCCTTGAACACTTCCAGGGATGGGGCATCCACAGCTTCCCTGGCCAACCTGTTCCAGTGCCTCACCACCCTCACAGTAAAGAATTTCTTACTGATATCTGATCTATATCTCCCCTCTTTCAGTTTAAAAGCATTACCCCTCATCCTACCTCTACAGTCCCTGATAAAGGGTCCCTCCCCATCTCTCCTGTAGGCCTCCTTCAGGTACTGGAAGGCTGCTATAAGGTCTACCCAGAGCCTTCTCTTCTCCAGGCTGAACAACCCCAACTCTCAAATTTAATGTGATTCCATTTAAATGTATATATAAATTTTTAAAAATACTCGCTCAGGATGTTAGCAGGTATACACATTCACGCTAAAGACCAGTTTCGTTAAAATAATGTATTATTTTGCAGTCACAGCTGGTAAGACTATATGAGGAATGTACTCATCAGTCCTAAGTTTCATCAGGTGGAAGAAATGCCTTCACTAGTGACAGCAGACTGTTGTGCAACAAAGCAATCTGCAGAATGAAGAAGTTTATATGGAAAGAGAAGAAACTGTGATGGTTTTCCCCCAACTGAAAAAAGGAGTGACATTTGATGTAATCCAAATGAAAATAAAGCTTTGCAATGCATGAGAGACCTCTAGTCACAGCCAACGTAAACAAGGTATAATTTTAGAAAAGGAATATGTAAGGAATCTTTAAGGTAATACTTTTTTATAAAAATGACACATACTTAAAATGAACTGACAGGTCACCTAGTGGAACTTATTGCCATTATCCATATGTTAGAAGGACATTATTTCTGGATTCAATAACATGGGAAATCAGCCCAGGATACCATTTTGGGGGAAAGGTTCTCTGTCCTGCTTATGGGGTGCCTGACTCTAAAGGACAAAAAATACTGCGGGTAGATGACAGGGTAAGTAACACAATTTTTATCAGGTTAATTTTCACATTTTCAGTTTATTTAAACTGTCATGTAGATACAACTACTAAGTAGTGATGATCCCTGACAAATAATGCAGCCTTACTAATCCTAGCTTTCCTGTTTGTATAGCACATACTAATCAGTGTTAATACTGTCAAATGTTAGTGCTAAGTTTTGATAGCATTGACAGTAATAACACATGATGCACGGCAGCCAAATTTATACATCCCTCTTTGCTGTGCCTGTTTCTCAAGGTCTGTGCTAGACGCAGGTCACTCTTCTCTGGCTTAAAAGTAAGGGAAGAGATATTTATAAGAAAGAAGTCAGAGGTCTGACTTCAGAAAACAATGTAAACAATGTACTGAACTTTAATGGGGGGATCCTGATGTGAACAGGGTCAATGTATTTCCGGATCCTTAAATGAACAGCACATTATTATGCTTTGCTTGGACCGGGTGTTTCCAGCTAGCGATGGATTTAAAACAGTGAAGTGCCGACTGCTTCCTCCTGTGAATATACGGGGCCGGGAGCGCCTGCTGCTCCCGCCACTTGCTGCACAAAGCTGCAGTGAGTTTGGGAACCACTGAAAGAAAACAAGTTTTTAATAAGGACCAAAATATAGCTTTTGTGGAAGAAATTATATGGAAAACATTTTGGAGAATCTCTTGATAGCCAGATTACTTTAAAATCTGATGTTACAATAATAGTCTTCCTATCAATTATATCATTGAAGCTTTTTTTTTTTTTTTTTTCCAGAAAGGCAAAACCCCTAAGAGCTAAACAAAATGATAGTCTGAGGTGGATCGTCTAACAGGGTAACCCAAACCTGATGTGACTTGTATCCGTTGCACTCCCTCACCACCTTTAGGAAGGTGAGAGAAGGAGGAGACCTTTAGGAAGGTTCAGAAACCTGTTTAGATCTGAACTCCAAGTCCTGAGCCGGACGGACACTACTGCTGACTTCTCTGCTGGTCTCTAAATATGTGCATATATTGACACGCATTTAAGATAAAAAGGAGAGTTTGACACATTCTAAAAACATATGTTGTAGTGCATCCAGAAGCCATGTGAAATGCATTTTATGCACTGACATAACTCTGTCAAAAGTACTTCCTTTGGCTTTGAGGCATACGATTCGACTCCTCTCTATGTGTTTAATAGAAACGTTTTCCTTTCTGTTATGTTCTGTCAGACACAGGCTGACTGTACCTTAGATATGTTGCAAGCGGCTAAACAAAGTGTTTGAATGCATAGGATTTTTCAGGAGACCTCTCCAAAAGTCATGACTCCCAAAATCTTTGTAAGCAATAATTTTCAGTTTGACACTGGCTAAAAGATAAATGCACAGCTTTCTACTCCATCATAATCTATCATTGTATCTAATCTGTCTCTTCTGTAAACTACATTTTAAAGGCCCTAGTGCATTTTCACTGTGGAGCTCTCTGAAGAGACATGGCCAGTGACGAGCTTGCAAGCACCCTCTTGTGGCAATGAGCTCCAGTAGCTATATTTGGCAAGACCTTCCCAAGAAGTTTCAGTTCCTTTCCTCCTACTTCTGTAAATTCATTTTGCTTTACTTTCTCCAAGCCTCTTGGTCGTGGCATCGCAACAGACCCAAACCTTGTAAAGAAAGAGCCCAGGAAGAGGCCTGTCTGTCAGTGGTTAATCTGCCACTGAAAAAGAAAATGTCTCTTTCCTCAAAAGGAAAGCAACTTGATGAAGAAAAAAACCCATCAGGGTGAAAGCTCTTCCTTGCAGAGGCCCTGTACTCACCAAGAGGAGCATCTGCGTAAGCTTCTTGGGACACCAGAGATGGGAGCCTGCCTGCACACTACACACAACACTGCACAGTACCACACACAAAAGCCTGTTTCCTCACCCTTTGATCTAAAGAAGCTGTAAGAGCAATAAAATCCCAGTCTCCATCTTAGTCTGCTATTTGACAGTAAGTTTCATAATGCCGTCAATGGGTAAGTAACACCCTCATTGTCTCTTCTTCCCAGCCTCCCCTGCGCCCTGGTTTTTGAACACCATTCCTTCCTTTTCTGCAACGCTTCTAATAATAACCCTCCTTATTGATCTTGGATTTTCTAATAACAAGCCTTATTGATCCTGGAACTGACATGAACGGACCGAGAAACCGCGGTAAACTTTCTCCCCAAGTGAAAACAAAGAGAGGAGAAAAGACCAGCTGCCCTTGCACAGCAGAAGGGCAAGTGATTCTCAGATGACAGAAATGTTAGTATTTAGCCTACAGGACTCACCTTACATACTTCACTCTAGATGTGTTGTCCCATAGCAACAGTCAGCATCCTCTTTTCAACTAAGAGGATAACATGGTAACAACAATCAGTAGTTGTTCATGAAAACACAAGCTAAATACTGATATTCGGGAAGAAACGTATGCTGAAATATTATTGGTAGACATAAGAAGGTTCTCCAGCGGGACCAGGTGTTATTATTTCACTTCAATCAAGCAAAGATCCCACTGATGGGATCTCATTAGCTTGCCTCTTCAGATTATCATCAACTAGTGTGAGTAGCAATGGTTCTTCAGGTGGTAAAGCATCCAGGTTCTTGAAAGCCCTTATTAAGCTTTCCTCAATGAAAGATCTTCCTTTACCTAGGATATGCATCTGGTTTTACCTGGACTGGCTTTCATCTCAGTTATTCCCCTTCGTGGTTTTTCCCCAGCTCCAACAAGGCAAAAGATTTCTTTGAGCATAAATATGCAAAAAAAAGTCTCCTGCTTCTCCTTAGAAAACAAATAAACTCTTTAAGCAATACACACATCTGTGGTGAACTGATGGGAGGTGTCTATTTTTTTCTCAGAGACCTAAAGTGGATTTTGGTGTGTATGGATTAGTGTCAACCCTCATGATGCTAAAGGGTTGTAATCCCGTAATCCCACAGCTCCATGCAACGCAGCTACTGTGCAATATCACAGATGACCATGCTGGAGGCCAAAAACCTCAATATTTATAAGTATTACTCCTTGGATTTAGGCTTGTGAAACTTGGAGGAAACTGCTGTGGTTCCTGACTTCTTTAGAACTCTTTCACTCTTTCCCACCTATGCGCTACTAATTACTAGCGCTCCAGAAATTGCACGGAAAAGTGGGTCTCCACAAAGAGAGATAAGGCACGAGTAACTGTAATTATTTAAACACTGCCTTGGTAAATTCACTTTCTCTGAATAGTGCAGATTTTCAGTTCCGGGTGAAAACATTATCTTCAAACAAAGTATGGAATTTTCAAGTAATTCATCGTGAACTAGGATTGCTAACACTAAGAGTATAAATGTTACGCCCAAGTTTCTCATGTTTTACAACTGTTGGAAACACTGATGATTCAGATCACATTTTAAATCACAACAGAACATGTGTAATATGTTTCAGATAGACCTTTCTAGTTTTTATGTAAACGTGCTTTGGTCAAGGACAAAGAGGGTTGCGCTCTTGTGACTTACACCTACGCATACTGATGACTCCATGGCTGGTTAGAGAGCAAGAACTAACTCCTGCTACAAAAAACATCAAACTACAGTTCTGTCTATTTTAGGAATAAAGTAACTGATGGGCTGCATACAGACACTGGAGAGGAAAACCAGCGTGCCTCAGACTTCCCATTAAAGAATGGTTCCTTCCTGCAGGTTTAGCATCACCCTGTGAAAAGTGCATCTGTTTTAACAAAAGGCAGAATTACATTTTTGAAAGATCAGAGAATAGCACTTGGCCGTATCAAGAACACTGCTGCTACTGGCTTGCAAGTCCTAGCAAGTACCTTCACATTAATTTAACGCTGTATTTAGGGAATGGGCTCATCCACAATGACGCTTGTCTGCAAGAGGCTCAGCCTGATTTTTTGTTTGAGAAAACACACACTGTGACATTGAATTAATCTGTTCAGAGGAGAACTTTTTTCCTCTGGAAGCTCACTATTTTTTGTAGATTCAACTTTTTAAAAATCCTGAAGAAGATAGTTCTAAAGCAGCTTTTTGGTGTGTTGTTTTTTTTTTTTTTAAGTGTGCATTCCCATTTTAAATTTCTCTCTTTTATTGTCTCAACTAGCTAAATAAGGATTTATCGTCCACTGCAGCTGTCGCAGGCATCAGTGCATGAGCAGACAGTTTGGCAAAGGTGAAAATCATATTTAGAATATCCGAGTGAGAGACAGTAGCATCGCCATCGCATCTGTCTCAAGTCAACCACAGTGCTGCAGCTTGAGTTCAATAAGCAAATGCAGCACACACTGGTAATGCCACTACCGAGTGGCAAGAGCTGAGTGAGGCTCTACCTGCCATTGGTGCAGTCTTCCCTTTTATACGGAGCCTGTGACCACCCTGTTTATCTCAGCTCAGCACCTATCTCCATGCAATAAAAGCAGGAAAGCATCTTCTGCCTCTGGGTTCGGACCTAAGAATCTCCTCTTCCAATGAATACACCCCATTCACCTAAGTAATAAAGAAGAGGAGGGAGGGATTGAAAATTAATATATTGTTGAGTTTGGAGTAGGGATGATAGACTCAAACATCTGAAAAAAAGAGGGAGGAATAATTTCACATTTATATTCAAATGTCTGGAATTACTAGAGACAACTTGGCTTTGTAAAAAACTGCTAACTCATTAATACAATATATCCACTTCACAGAACAGTTTCAGTCAAACAATCCAGAAACTGTTCTTACGCCTCATAAAATCGGAGAATATCTGGGTAAACTGCAAAACAGCTTTTCTTGAGTCAGGACTCTGGGAATTCATAAAAGCAATTTAGTTTGTAATTTAGGGACCTATATCTATGAGAGAAATAGTAGGCATTTAAAACAGTTTTCTTAACAAAAGAACAGCTTTTGCTGAAAAGAAACATGCTACAAAAAAAGCAGTATGTATCAAACGCATCTGACAGAGGTTTTTCAGAGCTGTTTGCAGTGAGCTTGACGCGACCCCGTGCCCCACAGCAGCTGAAGAATTACAACAGTCTGGTAGAGAGTCTTTTGGTACTTCAAGACCTTGCAGGATGGCATTTTTGTTGATAGAAGCTCACTAGTGAGAGCAGTAACTGAATATACTAAGGGACCTTTGAATGATGGTCCAAGCCCCTGGAGAAAAAAAAGATATCTGATTTACAGGGAATTTTCAATGTACAGTTGGAAACCACATCCTAAAAAAAAAAAGGTGTTGGTTTTTTTTTTGCTTAACTGGCTGCAAGCCATACAGCTTATAAAAGCAAAGAAGCACATTCTTATGCCCAAGACTCATCACAAAAGCTCTCTAATCTTTCCAGCTGAAGATTTGTAAATAAATACCGTTATATAAAATAAAAGGATACCGAAAAATATTGTCTACCTGACACATTCCATCTCAGTCTATGACAGCTGTTACTGTTCGCAAGAAGACTATCTCCTATTGCATTCAATGTCGGCCAAACATCATAACAATTATTGGACTAGCACTTTCACATAACTAAGCATTTAGCTGCAGCCTTATTATTCATGTCTTGAAAAAATTAGTAATTAGCAAGTGGGCCTGCATATCCATCAGCTGTCTGTGTTGCTTTCCAGGATTTTCGGTTTTTCTGTTACAGGAGGGTACTTCCCAGCAGCTCAGGACGGCATTAGGCCACACAAGCTGTCATGGCTGATCTGTTGCTATTAGAAAGGTCCATCTAAGCAAAAAGGCTGGCAAGCTCGGAAAACTGGAATTGTATTTCTACTAATGGTATAAATAAAGGTACATCAACAGCTGCTGAGATTTCTGTATGGTAAATGAGGACCTTTGATTGCAATGGCCTTCGTTACTTAAGAGACACTTGTCTATTAACACAGTAAAGACGTGACCTGTAAACACAATTTTCTTCACTTTTGTTGTGCCCAACTCCAAAGCACTGGAATTTGCTAAAATATGGGAGCAAAGAAACACATTTATCTTGAAGAAATATTGCAAAGAAGGTTCAATTTTTGGAATATTTGTGCAATTTTTCTATTTCATGATGATGAAGAGCATGATAGAGAAGGAAACTCTCCAACCATTGGATAAGCATAGGGCGGTTAGCAGTGAACAGGAATAATGAGAACAAAAAGCTGGGATGAAGACATATTTCTGCAGTTAAAAGGAAGACAGTACATGTTGGTGTAACTAAATATTCCACTATAAATTTGGCATTTTGTTATTAGCAATGTATGACATTCTTAATGTAAATTTTCAGCCGTGCGGCCTTATTACATATATTACACTGAACAAAAAAAATACATTTCCACCCCATAAATGAATAACAGTCATTTTTATAAAGTTAGTCCTTGTTCATTTAACAGGCACTCACAGGCCACACTCATGGATAAATCAAGCAGTTTTGCAGGAGGCTGAGGCAAAACCCGAAGACTGGCATTTTCAGAGTTGGCTGATGACTAAATATACCCAACAACAATCAAGATGCTAAATGGTAAATACTTCATCTACAGCTTTTTGTCATTTAAAGGCTTCTTTTTGTTTCATCACAACTGCGTACGTGGAGCACTAGCTGTCCTCCTTCAGCAGCAGACCCTGAGGAGCCTCCCTAAATCCATCTGTGCATGGGCCGAGAACAGTAAATCTCAGCAGCGTTACACCTCCCAGCTCCGCGCAGAGCTCCCCACAGAGCTGAGCTGAGCACACCAGCAGCACCAGGCAGTGCCAAAGCTTGGTCTTCTATCACCCTGTGTATGGACACAGGGCTCGGGAGCAGCAAACACTGTCCTTCATTACCACCAAATCTTCACATGTACTGTTTCTTCAGTCATAACCTCCAGAAGCAAATGCACTGAGGTCTACTTTTTCTATTCTGCATTTTTTTAATTCCTCTAATGTGCATTTTATCATCCAATGCTGAATGCTTCCTTTCCCAGGACTCACTCTCCCACCTCGTTCTTTTGCCAAAGAAACAAAACGTACAACTAATACTTTCAGCTCTGAACAGGTAAGAAGTGATGCGCTCAAAGCCTCAGCCCTTTATTTCATAGACAACTTTCCAGTTGCTGCAGAGGCCCACCAGATTGTGCCCAACACTACCAAGCGAGAACCAAAATCGCCTTCCACACCTCAGGAAGGACATACAGGTCAGATGAAATTGCATCAGCTACACAACGGCAATGACTCACACAGGAGCAGTAAACTGAAGGAGATGATTTAAAAGAAAACTCTTGTTCAGGTTATGATACTTTCTATTTTTGAGACAGGTCCGTCCCCCCCCCGGCTTCTTAAAAATGTGTGTGCTAACTCATCGTACTCAGCTGGATATTAGAAAGCGCAGAGAGAAAATATCAAGGTCTTGCCTCTTTGGAAGACTGACAACTTACAATTTCCTTCTCCTTTTTTAAGCTCATGTACAAGGAAAATAGCTTTTACACGCTGATTTGAAAATGACTGATTTAATAGCATTTTACTTTCCATATATCTTCATTCATTCATTCATTCAGACTAAATTATTTGTGGCATGAGGAACCTCATCAGTACATGCCTTTCCGTGTCAGATGTCTCTGGCCTACATATTTGCTTAAGGACAAAACCTCCAGTATGCTGAGAGATTTAAAATCTTTTCAGAGAATACATAATCAATTTTCTAAGTAATTTCTGGTTTCCCTATGATGTCTACTAAAATTTTCATCACTCTTTTGAAATGCCTTGATCTGGAGATACGCTGTGAAGCTGCCAGTCTCCTCTGGCTTCTATTTTTAATTCAATAGAAATTAAGGTGACTTGGGTCTGTGTAGAAAAGCTGCAGTGTAGTAAAAACAATAGGAACACTTGCTAAGATCTTCCTCCACTTGCACTGATGAGAAAGGTAAAAATTCACAGAAGTGAAATGAAATGGAAACCAAAGACTATGAACAAGTGTGGTCACCGTCCGTTTAACAGTTCATCAGGCAAAGCATCATTCTCATTCTCTCAGAAGATACAGTTTTGTTTGTTTTTTCTTTTCTTTCCCATGAGGAGTGGAAGTTAACATATTTAGATAGTTTACAATTACTGACCAAAAGTTGCAATTTCTTATTCCATATTTTGTAAGAACTCCATATCACTATTAGCTAAAAAGATCACAGAGTAGCAGTGGAAGAATGGTAAAGCTTATGTTTTTCTCCCTCAGTTTTCAGGCACCTTGAAGCAATAACAGGTTTTCCCCTAAAATAGACCTCTATACATTTTCAAATGTTTGGCTAAGCATTTGGAGTTATTTTTTTGTATTTTTCTGATCCAAAATGAGAGAGTGCTCCTTGGTAATACTGGAATATTTTTAAGAGCAGAAGGCCTTGTCTTTGTATTTCTGCCTCAAAATCATGGGCAGGCTGTTTCCTGTTACCTTCAGAGTCCAACTCCTTCAATCCACCTCTGGAAAGACACAGACAATAGCAAATATCCAAAATGAAGGCTTGTTGCAGTTAACTGATGTAACTAACGCAAGAATCAAAATCCTACAGCCAAAAATCGCCTTCTTCCCTGTAACATTTGGAAATCTCATATTGGATATTTGCACAGTAAAACTGTTGTAGATAAGATGATTATACTAACTGATATTGCTTTGGAGCAATAATCTTAAAAGTTCAGCCAATACAGGTAGACTTCAAAATCATGTATTTTGGAATGATATTATCGATTGCAGTAGCACCGATAATAAGGTAAAGTCTTTCCTGATGTACTCCCTGAAGACCTTAAAATCTGAAAGGAAACAACAGGAGGCAGCTGTGGCAAGGAAGAGAGGCAAGTTTGTGAAATTAATGACGACAATATTTGAACGTTTTTGTTAGGCTTTGTATCACATGAACAATCCTCACTTGCCCTTTCCCCTGTGACTGATAGGCTGCCAAATTGTAGAGGCTTTGCTGTAATTCTTATTTCCTATAAGACATACACCAACAATTTAGTGATAAACCAGAACTGATGCAACAACTGTACTAGAAATAGAAATTACAGGAGGAAGTGGAAAATATGGTATTTTTAGACAGGTATTCAAAGTCTGAACTGGGTATCTAAGTGCTGTTTAAAAAACTTCCTCCCCAGAGGAATGTGTTTTGTGGATGACAAGGAGGAAGCAAAAAAGGGCCAATATACGCATTAAACTCACCAACTGCAATTACAATTACTGTTTTGCATTATAGAAACACTAGTACCAATTTTCATTTTTTTTTAAATTCTCAAACCAATGAATTTATTCTTTTAAAATGCTCAAAACATTAATTTTATTCCACGGATATATTTGGCCTAAGCTTTCAAACTCTGCAGTCTGGCAGATGAACGAGAGTAGGCTAGCTTACAAAGGATATTAATTGCGGAATTGTGAACTGCACTTTTCTGCACACTTGACTTGTCCAAATAATCATGGCAGCATAAGAGAGCCAGAGGCTGAAGTCTTTAAACGCAATGGTTGGCTTTCCCTGTGAGAATAAAGCCATCAGCCCTCATTTCACTCTGCTGGGGAGAGGTACTTCAGTAAAAGGTGGGTGGCAGAGCACTGGGACAGGCTGCCTAGAGACGCTGTGGAATCTCCTTCTCTGGAGGTGTTCAAAACCCGCCTGGATGCGTTCCTGTCCAACCTGCTCTAGGTCAACTTGCTCTGGCAGGGGGGTTGGACCAGACGATCTCCAAAGGTCCCTTCCAGCCTCCACCATTCTGTGATTCTGTGAAAACACGCATAAAAGCTCTGCAGAGTGAACTTCCCACATAACTCTTTAATATCCGTAGACACGGCCTTCCGAGTAGCTGTAGCGCGTTACCTCTGCTCCACCAGCCACAGCAGCCAGGACCTGAGCTGGAAGTGGCACCATGAGGGGGTCCAGCGCTGGTGCTCCGGATACCCAGTTCCCTCTCCCGCTCCTACACTGCCGCAGCCCATGGCAGAGTCGCTCTTCCTTTGCACCCGATCCCAAAGGAGACCCCGTGTTTTAGAATCCTTCCTCTCGGCGATATCGTCACAGTTAGTGGGCAACGTTGGTCTGTTTTGCCACACCGTTACTGTCTGTGTCTAATCGGGTGACTGATTCGTGGACCCAGCACAGGAGGGTAGAAGTTCCTGCGGATCTCGCATCAGGTACTGAAACTCCAAAGAAAGATCATAGTATTTTTTACTGACACCTGATAGCTAGGGAATTTCATAGCTTTAATGCCAGCAGAAAAGAGAGCGCTAGACCTGAGATCCGAGACACACTGGGGAACGGCATCACCTTACTAGAAACCTCCGGGTAATTATTTTTTTCTTATTTGAACTCAGATCCTTAGAGAACGATCCGTTTGCTGTACGTTTGTGATCTGTGAAATGCACAGTAACAGTCACATTACTGCACACCAAAATATCGCAGCTCCAACCGTACCCACACCCACACCACCGTCTGTGAATGGAGCCTCTGCCCATAAATCAACTGCACTGACTGTAATAAGCATAAACTAGGTCAGGCTAAAAATGTCCACGGAAAGATAAAATGACAATAGTAAGTGAAAGGCATTTCACAATCTTGCGTCTTAGAGAAAAATAATTTGGGTGAGAAATTTTAAGAGAAAGGCTGACATTTATTCACCATGTCTCTTTCTTTTTTCATTCTTTCTTTTTGCCCTGGCATGCTTATATTGCTTACTGCTTCTAAAATGTCTCACATGAGTATTAAATACTTCAATGTTTGCTTCACGCCATATCACTAGCAGGATGATGACTGGGAGGTAGCGTATGGTGGGAAAGGACTGCGGTATCTGCTTATATTTTTAAAATTCAAAAGCAACTTTTTCAAAGTCTTCAGGCAACTATATTTATTGCAACGGGTTTAATTTGGTGGGGCAGCTCTTGCCTGTCAGATTTAATTATCTTGCTTTTGCAGGGAGTTTTCCACATGTATGTAATACACTTCATGGGAACTTGTATGGAGACAAGCATTGCAAATGCACCGAGGCATCTGAACGCAGTAAACTGCATACACGCTATTTTAATTCAAGTAAGGTACTAAGAAGATGATCATGTACCTAGTACTCAGTTCAGGTTCCTATTCCGCAGGCAGTTCTGTTCATGAGTATCTTCACGCGTCGTCACCCCTGTTGCATCCTCACGAGAGGAAGAATTTTCCAGGCTGGGAAATGCCCGCGGCCCATACAGCAGCAGAGCAGTAAAATAAAACAAAGCACAATCAGCAAGAGCCTCCTTTCCCTACATGATAAATAGGTGGGAAGGAAGATTCAGTCCCACCCTACGTAAACGGCAGCAGGACGCAGCCCGGCGTGGACTCCGTCTTGCGAGATGGTGCTGGCAGGAGGTCAGTGGGGGACCCCAGAGCCACCCGAGCCCTTCCCCACAGCCACCGCCTGCAGGCGGTGGGACAGTCCCTGCTTGGGGCATCACACTGATTTTCTGTCCCTAGGGTACAAGGAAGATGCTTTCACTCACTTCCCAAGGACCTCGAAATTGTTTTCTTTCCACATGACCCATGACATGGCAAATGGCTTCACTCCCCCGTCAATCCACCGACTGGGTTGCCCTCCAGGAGCGATGTGGGTTTTTTTCCAGGCTGGCGTTTCCACGCGGGGAGTCTCTGAGACACTTAGGCTGCCCTGTCTCCCATGCAGACAGGACTTGGCTAACACAGTGGTGACCAAGTGCCTGCAGCACGGCAGGCAAAAAACCTGTTGCTTCCCGGCCGAAGGTTTGCTCTGGCTGATGTTGCTCCATACATCTAGGCATTTACTATGCAGTACCGCTGGTCTCAGTGTAACCAGAACACGCTTCTACTGTCTTTGCATTTTTTACTAGCTCAGAAGGGCTTTGTAAATCTAAACACTAAAGTTACATTAATGTTTGTGGTATTTCATAGAACCATAGAATCACAGAATCGCCTAGGTTCGAAGGGACCTTTCAGATCATCTAGTCCAACCAT
This sequence comes from Larus michahellis, assembly GCF_964199755.1. NCBI lineage: Eukaryota > Metazoa > Chordata > Aves > Charadriiformes > Laridae > Larus > Larus michahellis. The sequence continues at coordinate 91,308,375 of NC_133897.1, forward strand.
CGACCTAACTCTGACAAAAACCATCACTGAACCATATCTCTAAGCACTATGTCTACCCATCTTTTAAATGCCTCCAGGGATGGTGCCTCAACGACTTCCCTGGGCAGCCTGTTCCAATGCTTAATAACCCTTTCAGTGTAAAAATTTTTCCTAATTTCATTTTCCAAAACTAACCGATACTTGTTATTCTATACCCTTTGTCTAACAAGCTATTGCTATTTCATGCTCTTCAGAGAAAATATTTCTTTGCAGAAAGAAAAATATTTTAAATGAACTCCTTTATGGACCTGAGCTTTGGCTCTGCCTTCTCTTGAAACCTTTATCAAACTCATATGATACTTCCAGATATACAGAAGTACGTTACCACCTTCCCTTTCCTTTCATACACACCTAAAGACACTTTCATGAACACGTAGCTACCCTTCCTGTGTTTCCCAATTAAATGCTAAACAGGTATGCCGAGCCTTTTTTCATAAGAGTTACAAACAGCGAGATACCTAGGTTTTCTAAATAAAATAAAAAAGCCAAATATCCCTTAAAAGGCTGCTTTTATGACCATATTTAACATGTTCAGTTATCTGCCAGTTTTCCACTTCAGAAACCTAATAACGATGGCTTGCTTGTAAGCCCGCCTCTCCGGTAGTAATAGAGACAAAATTTCCCCGAGGGCCCAATTCCCAGCTGTAGTGGCTGCCGGCAGCATCCCTCGTCCTCAGCGGTCGGTCTGTCTACACACAGGTTGTCCCAAAGACTGGGCCTCACGTACTAAGAGGCAAAGAAGCAAACGACCCCCAAAAAACCCGAAAAAAGCCACACATATGTGAGAGGTTATTACAGGCTCAGGCTCAAAATGTTATACATCCGAAGCGTGTGAAGCAACAAAAGCCCAACCGTGAGTCATTCCCGTTTTGCATCAGCTTGCTTTCAAATTGCTCCCTGTGGAATTTAACAGACATAATAGAAAATAATAGAATTGAAAAATGGGAACTATTTCCACATTGTGGGTTTTTCCCACAGTGGATACGATTTGAATTGCTAATTCACCGCCAGATGTGCAACCACAGACTCTGTGACAACCATCCTCTTCCTACGGTACTTAGTTATTTCTTATTGTGACACACTGGGTATGCTACAGGATTATATTTAGCCCAGGTTGGAGGGTTTCTGGTTTTGTTTTTAATGAAAAAGCCCTTGGAAATGGGTAAATTCATACCTATGTGGCATAACATTTTAAGTAATTTAAAAGGGTAACCTTCTGAGAGTAACTTTATTTATGAAAACATTAAAGATGAACTCCTGTCGCCAATAAAGCCTGTGGGAGTTCTTCATTACTGCCACATTCTCCAGAGATTTTCCTTGCTATTTAAAAAAAAGAATCTACCAGCAGTTTTCAGTAAGTGGCCTTTGTGCAACTCTACCTCACTCACAAAAGTTAAACCTAATTCCACAGTGCAATGACAGATGACATAGGAAGAACATGCAGAAAAACTGTTAGCAGGCAGTATACTCTCTATGTTAATTGCTAAAAAAACTACACAGAACAGAATAACTCGTATAAACAAAGTGTAGGAACTGGAAAAAGTACCAAAAATAATGACAAAAATACTAATTTGGGAAAAACTGGAGCATCATATTGTCTGTGTCATCCTACTTGAAAGCTATCTTGTCGTATCTGACATAAGTATACAGCGTATGCAAACAGGTATTATAACCATTTTTATCAGCACAGTTAATGATTTCCAAAACCATAACACAATAAATGATACTAGTTTCAGCACTTTGAACTGAAAGGCCTAAAAAAAATATGTCGAATTAGGAGAACCACTTGGGATTCAGAGAAAACCCGGGCCAAGCGCTCTCTGTGTGGGCATCATTGGTGCACTCCAGAGAGCCAAACTCTGAGCAGGGTGGACGTGAGCGGAGCCGCACACGTGCTCTCATGCCGGAGATGGTTTCCTCTGGCAACGCACACGCAGCCCGTCGCTCATCTAACGGGATTTTCTACAAGTAAAAGGCTGCTGACAGTTTCCAAATCGATCTTTGTTTCAAAAATCAAGAGTGAATTTTAGTTGGTGATCATGTATCCCTTTTCTTTAGAGGAAGAAAAATGCGTTTTAATGAAATGTAATTTAAAATAAACTTGATGCACGTTAGGCTCATCTGGCACGAAGCAGACAACACCTGTGAAGTCAGACAAGAGTTACTACTCAGTCTCACTCTCATTCTCCTCCGTGAAGATGAAGTACTACCAACACATGACAGTATTATAATAAATCACCTGGGGTTTGTTGGTCTCTATTACACAGTAATCATTACCAAAATGTGTAATGGGGCTTTGTTTTTTTCAGCTCTCAGTCTATCTCTTCTTGAGTAGTATAACACATTTTGAATGAGCAAACTGCTGAAATGTCTGGATAGATCCGAGTAGAAATTTTGATTACTTGTACTCCTTGTTCAACATTTGTTAGTATTTATTTTAACAGCTTGTATTATTCCCAAACACACACACACAAGACCGTGTGACTAAAATTTATATGATGCCAAGTGGTTCCTGTGCCACACGCAAAAGAGAATGTTAATATGTATTTCAAAACCCTTTTTGAAATGTCCCCTGTGACCCAACCACAAGCCAGACTGAGTGAAAAACAAGCAAGTCTCACATCTCTGAAAAGGGCACTACCCGACGAGGGGCTGGGTGTCCCCATCCCTGCCTTCCCACCTGGCAGCCCTTACTCTGGTCCTTCAAAAGCCACAGCCCACATCACCACTTCCAGCGCTGGCAGGACCAAAGGATGTGAAGGGAACTCATAAGCTCTTAATGGTCCTGAAAGACGTGGCACTGAGGACCTGCTGTCCCTCACAGCTGGCCACCTGAATCCACCGCTCCTGTGGCGTGTCTTGGCAGACAACTCTCAACTCAGCGCCTGAGATGGGAACATTTATTTTGTCTTCCTCAAAGACCCTGCCTCGAGACCGAAAGCCTTGATAGGTGAGGTACAGATGATGATTTCTGGTACTTAGCTTGGAGAACTTGGGAATTTTGGGACCTGCTTTTGGACCTGCTTCCTTTCTCAGTGTACGTGAAGCCCAGTAGCTCCTACGGGCTACTGAAACTCAACAGGACCCAGTTTTACAGAGCAATCAGATGCTTCTTAGTGGTGCTGTCTGTTTCAACTTCCATTTTCTTACTGAGAAATAGTATTGGCATGCACTTTGTTTCAGGCCAGGCATGAGGCCTGAAAACCGATTTCTACACAAGTAGTATTCTAATTCAAGGAGCACTCCTTACCCAAAGATTTGAAACACCCCTCAGGCCAAGCATTTGTGCTATCTTCGGCTCATGGAGAAGTGCTACCGGAAACTGAAATTTTTTTCTGTAGGTTAGAAATCTTAGCCCTTGAGGTAGAAGAACAACAGTGTCCAGAGATGAATCACTTCCATTAGTGTGTATGTTGGTATGTCAAGTATCAGTAGAGTTGCTGGGATCAAAACAAGGCAGGTGTTCTCCATATAATCATGCATTCTTTACACGTGTTGATGCACACTGAAAGTGACTGAATGGCTCAAAAATGAATGCCTGAACACCACCACAAAACAGCTTGTTTTAGTTTTGGTCTTATCATATCCTCTTTAAAAAAAGACAAAATCTGTTAATGACTGTAGATACAGCATGGAAAACCTAAAGCAGCAAGATCTGCAACTGAAGGCTTTTGGGATTGCGAACCTCTGTGTAGTGTCGTACAAACAGAAGATGCCCTCTACTTCTTAACTTCTGATTCTGGATTTGCAACAGCCATGCTGCCCACATCCCAAATGTGAGGTCTCTAAAATAACCTCTTTCAAATTTATTCATACCCAAAATAGTTTTTGAGCTCCAGGCTTTGTGGCTGATTTCTGCTTAGGGGTGAACTGTAAATACAGTGAAACCTGAGCGCCCATCCTTTCAAAGAAGTCCCTGCCTGACCTGACCCCCCTGACTGAATACCTCTGACAGGTTTCAGACCACACAAGCTCTGAAACAGACATAATTATATTCTGGAAAGAAGCAGCACACTTGGCTCTGGCTCTGAGGACTCTCTGTCCAAAGCCATGCCAGTTGGAGCACCCCTCAATAACCATCGAGCCACATGGGAACGAGCTGAGAAGAACCCACTTCTCTGAAGCCACCCTGAAGCCACCAGGCAATGTCAACCACTGGTTACTTCAGCAGTCCCTTACAGTAAGGAGAATTCCCAGATCTTCTTGCAGATGTCCAATCTGCACTTTGACACTACCAATGCTGTGTGCATGATACCATTTTATGGAGCTGAAAAGCCAGAACCGCAGTGCTTACTTTTAGAGCAACAGTAGGGAGGCAAAGCAAAACCAGGAAGAAATTATTAAAAATTGCTCATTTCCTGTATAAGAAGGTAAAAGATTGCTGGGATAGACAGCAAAAAGGAAAAATGTTTCTTTTTCACATCCGAGGGGCTTCTAGAGTTTTCTTACCTTCTGTCAGGCAGTAGTTAAAAACCTAAGTCTCCCGCATGGGAGTCTTGAGGAGAGCAATGTCACTGTCTTTTTCCACATCCTTTATTGCAGGATTTAAACATGACTTTTCTAAAGACAATTGCTCTTCGTGGACATTTCTGAAACTCCTTTCTCCCTCTTGTGTTCTTTTAGACCTACTTTTTTTTGCAGCTTCAGCATCCGAAGGAACTTTTGTTGGAAGTTGCCCATTTACAATACCTATGCATCACGTCCAAATAACCCTTTTAAAATACCAAGCTACAAGAAACCAAATTTTATCAAAATCTTTAATTTTGGAGGGAATTTTGTGCCTCAATAAAACCTCAGGAAAAGGATCTTAGGAACTTCTAAGGAAGAAAATTAGTGTCAATATTCCCTCTTGAATAATTTCTCCATGAGAATATAAATTTTCATTTCCAAATAGGATGAAGGAATTAGGAGTGTCACATTGTGCACTGTGAAATAAACCTCAAAGATTCTCCTGGAAAATGCAGTAAGGCGTCCCGAGGTCACATTTCTTACCTGCGTAACAGACATGTTCTATTAAAGACATCATTATAGATCCGTCATAATTATTGATGACAGATGTCCCAGACAACCGGTCTTGTTAGACTACCACTGGATTTTAAATGCAGCTATATTTTATTACATCTGGAGTCAACCTGTGCTCAGCTGGGCAACCAGGATCATTGCTGCATCCCTGAAGAGGTCTGCAAGTCCAAACGCTTGATTTAAGATACTAACATGAAACACTGCTTGAACTAGAACAAAAGATTGCTACGACCCTTACTTCTGGGCTACTGTCAGGCTAAACACATCCCTCCTGTTCCAAACACTTTGCATTAAGCAATTTGTCAAAATTCTTCAAGGAAACTGTTCTTCATCTGGTTTCTCTAAAAGCTGCATCACTTGAAACTAGATTAAACTTGTACAAATTTCTCATGTTGATGAGGTCTTCTAATCTTTATCTAGCAATTTCTGTAAGAGTTATACCTGTTAGCTCATGCTGCTTTTTACACTATGTACAAATCATATTTTACCACCTGTCTATTATTACATCTTACTATCTCTCTGTCCTCCTGTGTGGAGGATGCAGCAGGTCTGGTCATGCATTTCCAGTGGTCTACTGAAGACCTGCATTTCTCTTGTTTACGTCTAGGCACCCTCATGGTCCTTATTAATTGTTCGCTTTATTCCATAGAAATCATGTTCTAGGCGTATACTACTTCTTCAGTTGAGTTATTTTAAAGGATATGTTCTTGTGCCAGATTTACAAAGGCATTACTCACCTAACACTTCAGAGGAACGCCGAGAAGGGCAGGCAGACAGCTAACCTGCCCACGCTCTTCTGACAACGCCTCCACGTGCCTATCTGTATCGATCTGGTCCGTACTCTGCTTAGCTCACTGAATTCCATCTTAGCCAACTGCCTTCACATTTTCCATGCTTTACCTACTTCTTTCTGATGGATTCCCTTAAGTTGGAATTACAGTATTTGAAGGGTTCACAATTTGTTTTGAGCAGCTTCTGTATTTTGCCATCTACTATTCCTTGCCTTGCCTTGCCTTGCTCACTCACTCCCTTTTTAAACACATACGTATTTCCAGGGACTTTTTTTAGTTCATTGGGGTATTTCTGTACTTTTTTGAAGGATTTAAATTAGATTATTTTTGCCATTAGGGCCTTTTTAAAACTGTTTCCACCCTAAAAAAAAAAACTCCCTTTCATGGCTTAGTGTCATGATGTTAAGTTTCAATACAATCCCTCCCATGAGAATACCTTGTATGGAAGAATACGAGGGAAATGAAACTGCCTATGAAAATACAAAAAAAAGTTCCCAGCACTGTGGCAGATGACATTCTTCAAATCCTTTTTCTGACATGGGATGACTTAGGCTATGTGCCATGACAACTGAAAAGCAATATGTGACAGGGAGATCTTTATCCCTCACCCAAAATGCTGCACTCCTCACTTTTTGTTTTTACATGTTAGCATTGTGAAGATAACAAAAATAATAAAAACAGGTTAATGGAGTGTTACACAAGCTCTGGCTCTTTTTGTGATACATGACTTTCTAGAAAAGCATTATCCAGCACAATATTCCCTCACCCGGGAAGAGGGAATGGAACCACCAGCTCCCTGTCCTTCTCAGCCAGTCACGATTTTAGGAGCACAGCCCTTCGGCAAAGACAAATTCAGGTGTCAGCTCCATGGAGGATTCACTGTGCATCTCTCTGTGAATAACTCTGAAGGGTAGCGCTCCCTAAACTAGCCGAGTAGCCTGACACGGTCTCACTGTGGCAGTACAAAGCCTGTGGGCTACTTTGCCTTGCTGAGGAGCAGTCTGCAGCGGAGGGCAGGGAGACCGGTGTGACAGGTCTGATGCCTCAAACCCTGGCATGGGTCCAATAAGGAGACTGGCTGAGTGGTGCCATTCCGAAACGTCCTTTTACGCCCGCAACACACAAACAAACCTAGGCTGCACTCAGAGAAACATCTCCACTCGATTCCGGGGGTCACTGGCTGATGACCTCCAATGCGGCGTGTCCACTTTGGGAGGTAATTATTGTGCCCAAATGATAAGCCTCATGTGCCCGGTCTCTGCAAACTCTCAAAAGTCAGCAAAAGAGAGACTTTTTGGCAGAGGGGGTGGGGACAGCAGTTAGAGCATGAGCATAACATAGACACGTGAATCATCCTCTGGAGAAACCCACCTTTCTCTGCTGAGGAGAGTAGGAGAGCAGGGAAACCATCTTCCAAATTCATGCACTACACCATGATGTGAAACCCCCCCTCCCTGGGAACTTCTCTCCTGCTCCTACTTCTCTGGGCTTTCTTCCACAGTTGGCACAACCCTACGTTCTCACAAACTTTTTAAGTAAGTTTCTAGCCAGGACATCGCTACCTTATTTTTGTTTCCTCAGAAACAGCAACTTCCAGGCTTTTGATGCATCATTGTTCCTCCCCAGGACTAAGCATCAGGAGAGGGGAAATCAAAAGCAATTTAGATGAGGAGGAACAACAGCAGCATTCAAACCTCTGTTTTCTTCCTTCATCAGAAAAAGGAGAGATGAACAAAAAAAATCCAGTCCTGCTTGGAGATGGAGCTGGAGAACTATTGTGCCTCAAAGGAAAACTTACTCCAGAGCAGCACTGATCAACAGCATCCTGTACAAAGTATTAATGGGAAAAGTTAACTGTGCTCATCTATGGATTCAGGAATATTTTCTGAAAGGAGAAGGAAGAGCCACATAGATTATTTTGTCATTACACCTTTGAAGGGGGTAAAAAAAAGATCACATATGTATGATCCCCGCTATATAGTGGTATACTTACAATAAACTGTTTAACTGCAAATTGGTTTCTAGTTATCTATGGAACCAGACGAAAGACTTACTGAACAATGGCAGAAAAAATGAAAAGCTGAAAAAGACCACAACAGAATATTCTCACACATATACCAACTCTAAAATAGGAAGTTACAGAATACCTACTAATAAAGACTATACCACATGGATGGTTAACACAAAACCTTTCCGAGGACAAGCTGTAGTGATTATTTTCAATCTGGCAAGGGAATGTTCTCTGCCTTCTTTTCTCTCTCTCCCCCATCCCTTATTGCCTTCTCTATTGTCATGGCAAATTTCTAAATTTGCTTGCATTCTGCAGTTAGGTAACGCCAGATTTGGAAACTCTCTGAGTATATATAATCCTGGTCACCAGGCAAAATTTAATATTAAGTGACGTTAAACTTATGAGATGCAAATATGTGAAATTCTGGAAATGTGACTAATAAGGAGGCAAAACCAGTCCCCACATCACTTGGTGAAAGGCAGCATCATTATCCAGATGACACTCTGGTCTCAAGTCAGGTCAGGAGATTTCACCGGAGCCACGATTTTATTTCCTCATATATATTTGAAAATCCCTCTTTACTGCCAGCGTGAGGCAGGTAAATATATCAGCGTTAATGAATGAGACGCCGCACTGCATGATCTACAATTAGTATATTATATGCTGTCATAGTTATTTTCCAAATATTCCAGTATGAGATTTTGGCAAGGAGAGGAAACGAGCAGTACCGAGCCAGTCTTTTGGGACTCCATATAGAGAGAGCAGGGCAACAGGAGATGCGGGGATCAGCCCTTTGGGGATGCTCTGCAGACAATCACATATAAACTGTTGTTGTCTCGACAGTAATGAAAACGAGACAGAGAAGGTACCGGTCTTCAGGCTACATGCGGTGACTGATAAATCAGATGTTGTGGAGTCTGGTTTACTGCAGGAAGGTGAATCTAATGAAAACCTGTGCCTGGCGGGAGGTTCTGCAGCTCATGAACAGAGCACGGGAAAAATACACTTCTGCAGAAAAGCCACTATCCAGCCCTTGGCAAATCCACTCAAAAGAGCGAATCGATGTATTTCAATGAAAAGGATAAAGGAAAATAAGGATAGCATTTTTGGAAATAATTCCTTCTGAATTTTAAATGTATAATTTACACTTTAGGGATGAGGTAAAAATCTGAAAGCAAAGCAATGGCAAAACTCCAGCTATTGGTGCCCAAGTTCATTAAAAGAATTCAACCAGTTTCTTCTTCATGTTACGTTTTGCGAGTTGAGTTTAACTACTTTGAGAATCAAAAATATGGTTTGTCTTAATACCATAACCTGTTACTTATTTTGCCTATTTTGAAAACAACCTCATTTTTAAATCATGAAAATGAAACCCTATTGTACATACCTAATAGACGTTATCAGATCAGGATTGTGAAAATAATATACTCAGTTGGACAACCCTCCCTTCACCATCCCCCTTCTCAAAAATCAAGTTATTCTTCCCTCTCTCTCCTGCCTCACAGAAAAGAAACAAAAACTTAGAAGAAACAAAAATTCAACTTACTTGTTTGCAGTGTAAATAAAAAAAAATAAATAAAAGAAGCTTTCCAATTAATGCATGCAAGATAGCAAAATAAATAAAAGAAGCTTTCCAATTAATGCATGCAAGATAGCATTGTAAAGAAATATTATCTCAGCAAAAGAAGACGCTGAAAGCCAACAGTACAAGTTTCAGCAACTGAAAAATTTCATTAGCACGAGTGTGTAATTGGTTCAGTTATTTTTTGGCAGTAAAACTAAGTTTTGTTTGTCGTTAATGTCCAATGACTTTATATGACCTGCAAATTCAACAGCTACAAAAATTCCACAGAAAGGGTGATAAAAGACCTGAGCGAAACTTCCCTTCTGTCAGGTAAATTTCTCCGAAAAAGGTGGTTTTCCTTTGCAACACAATGTGACTTTGCCCTGATGTCCCCTGTGGGGGCGTCGGGACTGCAGTCACACCTGAAGTTTCAGCTTCCCAGCAGAAAGGTTTCTCCCATCCCTTTCACAGCTGTCTGGAAAAGAGAGACTGTCCTGCTGTGATTAGGGCACTTCTGTGAGGGAGGCAGAGAGAGAAACTGAACTTATGTCTCCCACATCATTCCCGAGGCTTCCAGAAGTTCCTGAATTCCAGAACTTTGACTTTGTTTTCACAAAAAAATGCAGAAAACAGAATTTGTTGTCAAAGTCTAATTTCAGGAATGGAATGTTTGCTTAAGTAGAGAAAAACATTTTTTTTAACAGTATGAGCAAATAGGAGGAACTTTCACTTTCGGTTCAAGCTACAATTTTGTTTCTTTTCTGGGAAGCTGCAGAGCTAAAGAAAGGCACCTTGCTTTCTGGGAAGTGGGATGCTGAAGGGCAGGCTGTCCAAACGGGTAAATCCACTGTTTTCACAACCCTGATCTGATCACCTCTGCAGAAGGTGCTACTGGGGGATGAAGGCTGATGCCTACGCTGAACTATTCCATACCCCTGGACTCAGCTCTGCAGGACCCCAGCCCTGAGGCAGAGGATGCCTGCAGCTTCCCAGCCAGCTGCGTACCCTCTGCTGGGTGGTGTGAAGGCCACCCTTTCAGAAGGGGCAGCCATGGGGCAGTTGGTCTTTTAGGCCATGTACGGTGGGGCCAAATCTCTGCCACCGTCACCCACTTGAGACACACTGAATCCATGGGCAGTGACTGTCTACACAATGTCGGGGCTGGGCTTGGGCTCCAGCTCAGGTCCATACCTCATACACAGGACTGATGTACCTGCAGGATCTTCAAAATCTCCTGTAATGTACATTTGGATCTCACACGTTACCAACTAAGAGTATAACTACACCGCACACTGGCCTGGGCAGAAAAGTTGATTTAAAACATTTCTCCCCTCTGCTGCTTGTTCCCACCCCCATGCCATAGGTTGCTGTCCCCTCAGGTGTGTTAATACAACTTACTGTATTTGTATCTTTTGCAGAAGTTTATTGTAAATCAGATCACTAAAAATCTGTATTAAAAACAATCCTTTGAGGGGAGACTAAAGATATTTTTTGAAAAAATCATACAAGTACGTACATGTGAGACACAAGAAAAGCCCCCCTCCAAATTATCCAAAACCCAAATTATTGCATTAGTTTTGATGTAAAGACCGCTTATGTCGCCAGAATGTGCAAATCACTTGCCCAATTAAAGTACCGCAGGCTTTCTTTCAAAACGTTCCTGTCACAGACTAGTCATGGAAAAATTTTTTGTAGATTGTTTATGCAAACTACAAGTAGAAATGTCTTAGTTGAAATATAAATTGTAGTAATAGTAGTGAGAGGAGTTGTTATTGCTAATCTTCAATATTGTTGCTCAAATGTCCCACTGACACGTTGCCCAGGAATTCTTTCCCAAGTTTTCACCTTCTGATTTAGTGACGTACACTTCTTTTCCTGGCAATTAACAGGCAAAAACTGAAACACAAAACTTGTACTGACACCAAACCCCCAAATAGTTCACTAGCAACAAAACAAATACCAGGAGAACTCCGAAAAGTCTGCTTTTAGCACAGGAAAAACCCTAGCCCTGCTTGGCATTCTAGGAACAGGGAGCAAGCTTACATTTTTGAGGAAGCTAAACTGAAAAAAAAGCCCCCCAAAAAAACCCCAAACCAAACCAAAACAAAAAAAAAGGAAAACACAAACTTTGATCAGTTGTTCAAATTCTCAAGGTGAAAAGCGTGAAGTACCACAGGTGATGGACTGGCCAGCAAAGAGGAAGGTTTAACCCTGCTGAACACAACCCACACTAGCAAAGCCACTCTCTCCCCTCCGTAAACTGCGGGAAAGCAAGACCCAACTCAAAACCGACAGCGGGAAAACAGGAATCTCGGTCGTTCTCTCTTCCCATAAACCGGACCCTCCCTTTGCCAAAGGTGGAAAGTCACGTCCAGCGAGGCGAAGCTCCGCGCCTTTCTCCCGTCCCCGCTGCGTGGGGTCCCGGCCCCTCCAAACGCAAGCGGTGTCACCCAACCCACGCACGCCTGCCCCCGCCCTCCCCGCCGGCTCTGCTCCGCTGGGGGGGGGGGCACTTGGGGTGGCGCGGCAGCGGAGATGCTCTCCCTCTCCCCTCCGCGGGGATGCTCTTCCTCCACGTGGTGATGCTCTCCCCCCCAACCCGTGGTGATGCTCTCCACCCCCGGTGGGGATGCTCTCCCCTCCGCGGGGATGCCCGCGGCTGCCGGGGGCGGGCGAGGGGCGGCGCGGCGCGGCGTGGCGCGGGATGCTCACCCGGCGGTTGCGGTCGGTCTCCCGCACCTCCTCCTCCTCGGGGCCTTGGCGGATGAGCGCCTTGAGGACGACGGCGTTGTTGGTGCAGCAGGCTCGGAAGAGGCTGAGGGCCTCGGGGCTGTCGCGCCCCCCTTGCTCCAGGGACCAGCAGTCCTCCTCCTCCTCGTCCTCCAGCCCCCTCGGCGGGTAGAAGGAGTCGTCCGAGGCGATGCTGCAGGTGTCGGGCAGCTCGGAGAAGTCCTCGTACTCCTCGCAGTCCTCTTCCTCCTCCTCCTCCTCCTCCTCCTCCTCCTCGTCCGGCCCCTCGGCGGCAGCCCCCGCCGCCCCCTGCTCGGGGCTGCTCTCCGCCTCGCCGCTGGCCATCTCCGCCGCCGGCGCCGGGCAGACCCGCTCCCCGGCCACCTGCTCCCCGTCCCCGGACAGCAGCACCATGGTGACCCCGGGGCCGGGGCGCGGGAGCTCCTCTCCGCCCCGACCGGCGCCCGGCGCCGCGGCCAGCGGCTCCCCCGGGCTGCCCTCGCCTGCCGGCCGCGGGGGGTTGCCCGGGGGGAAGACCACGGCGGCCGGAGCCGAGCCCTGCCCCGCCGGGAGTTGTGGCTCTTCCCGGTGCAAAGCCGCGGCGGGCAGGGGATCCCTCTCCCCCCGACCCCCCCACCCCCCGCCCTCCCTCACGCAAGTTTCAGGCCCCTCCCGTCGGTCGCCCTGCAGCAGCCCGGCGGCCGGTCGCCCCCGGGCCGGGGCATGCTGCCGCTGGGGGTTTCCCCGGGGAAGGCGGGGGAAAGGCGGAGGGGAGGACGGGTCCGGGCTCGTCTAGCGCCGCCGGGCCGGTGGCTGCTGTAAGCGGGGAGAGGCTGGCGGCGGGCAGGGCAGGTCTGGGGAGAGGAGGCAGTTCGCAAACTCCCGTCCCGTTAATCGGCTCAGCATCTCTTTGAGGAGATTTGGGGCTCGGGCTCAGGGCGTTGACAGCAGGGGCGCGGCGCAGAGGCGGTGTGCGGGGGGGGGACGGGGGGAGAGGGCGGCGGCGGCGGCTGCTGCTCCCTGCGATCCGTAGCTGGCGGGTGGGGAAACCCGAATTTCCAGAGCCCTCGCCCACCGCCGGCCGAGCCGCCGCTCCTGCCAGCCAAGCGGAGGCCGTGGTTGCCCTTCTGTGAGGGCAGATCGCCCACCGCCGGCCCAAGGGATCGCCCAGCCGCGGGTGGGAGAGGGCAAGGGGGAGCGGGGCCGGCGGTACCCGGGGCAGGTGAAGTCCGGCTGCAGGAACCGTGGGGGTGCCGACAACCGAGATTTACAGTGAGGGGCGCGAAACTTTCCGGGAGCGCAACTAGCCTGTGTAGAATTCATCTTTCGAAACAAATATTGCAACTAAGGAAAATGATTCTGCAGGATTTGGATGCTTTAAGGGAGCACTCGCTTTAAAGCGAATAATTCATTCAATCACATAACGCAGCCCCGACAGTTACCAACTGTAGAGATGTCAGGCACATACTTTTTATGCAAGGCGTTTGGAGATTAGGTTGAGAGGAATAACGCGTGTATAAATGGAGCTCCCGCTTTGTCACAGTTCTTCTGAAATCTTTTTCCCTTTCAAATGCCATGGATTAGCACTGTTCACTGGCAGGGAGATGGTGGGGGAAAGCCTTTTGGCCAACAAAACAGGATAGTTGATTCCTTCAACAGCACTTTGAAGTAAACCTTATATATATATATATGATATGCTTCAGCAGGTGGATATTCAGGGTCCGAGTCCCTGTCTGTCTGATGGGAGAGAAACAGGCTGGTATTCCTGCATGAGGTGAGGCAGGGTATGGTAGACACTTTTTACATTAAAAGAAGTTATGAATGAAAAGTAAAACATAACTGTGAGTAAAGGGGCCTGAGTAGTAGGTGTTTACAGGCTTTCAAGAAAACATCGTGTGACCCAGACGTCACCCGTGATACAAAGCCCAGTGGATTCTTGCTGATCTCTAACTGGCAGGGTTATCCCAGTGCCCAGCAGAAGGATATCTGTAATCAGAATTAGTAATAAATAGCTCCCTGATTGGCTGCTTCTGCAAAGAAGCTAAACTGGGAAGAAATGAGATTAAACTATTCTTTCACCTCCAGACACCTCTGAGATCATAGCTGACGTATACCGCCAGCCGTGTTCATGCTGATGCTGCCTGTCTCCCATTATTTCTTCCTGTAAAGAAGAAATACTCTGACACTGCTCCATGTGGCTGTTCCCAAATCAAACACTTCCGAGTTGGCTTTACTTGCAGCACGACAGCTCCATAGGATTAACTTTTTGCTCTTATTGCCTATCAATTTGTTGAGTTTACATTGATCACATTCACAAAGTTTAAGGGCGCCATTTAGTTAACTCTTTGTTTCCTACTCAGCTAGTGTGGCCAATGGTCTGCTCAACAGAATGTTATTTCTTAGGGTAGCCCTTGTATTTTGGAAGAACTTTATTTTTCCTTGAGACCCTGCAGCTGGTGGGGAGCGTTTGTGTTGTTATTAGCCTGAACTCATCATAAAAGCTCAGAAAGACTTTTGGCTCCAGTAACTTTGAATAGCAGAAATATAAAAATCCTAATACAGAGGAACAAAAAATTTGGGGGTATGAAGATTTGGCTCATCTGTAAGAACTGATTACTCAAATATACTTGCTTTGTTTCTATCTTATAAAATAATTTCACAAGAATAAAGATTTGCTTTATTTACCAGATTGTTTTTTAAAAATTTATATGAAATATGGTAGCAAAGATGCAGGTACCTGTAACTTTGAATAGCAAAAAAAACCCCAACCCTGAAAAACCCTAATTCTAACTAGAGGGAAACAACAGTTATTTCAATACAGGAAAAAAAGTTTGATTCTGAAAATTCACCCTTTCCCCCCCTGTGTTCAGAGTTTACCTTATCAGCTTATTAATGGAGGAGAAATGAACCCGTTTGCGCCCACAGCTGTAGTGTTTCTGCAGGGACCTCAGAAATAAAAACTTTCTCTCGCCTGAACCTGACACTTTCATCCTTTCTCTCAAAAACCAGTGCTATATTGCTCGAGCTTTCAAAGCAAGGTGTCAGAGCAGACACTGTGTTTCCCACTGAATTTTTCACTTTTACAACTGCTGTTGAGACTGCAGTTCAAATTATTTAATCTCTGTGCAGCTTGACAATAAGCTATCACCAAAAGGTGCAGCTAATTGGACATAAACTGTTACATGGTTCCTGAAGATGCTGCTGCAGCCATTTATCTTGTCAGCACAGAGGCTCCCACCAAGGCTAGTTTGCTTGGGCACAGATATAAATTTAAAACGGGTTATGCCTGCTTTCTCGGTTCTTTCAGTGACACAGCTTGTATGTGGCAAACAGGGTTTCTTGTCATTTGTTCTTCAGTGTGCAAATCAAATTAAAACAGTGGAAAGAAATGTAAAGAGAATAGGTCTGCAATGGCTCTCAAATGATGAAAAAAAGCCACTTTCATGGCATTTGTAAGAGGACAGCCTCAAACCTTTCGTCTAGAAAAGATACCAGTTAGCATCATTGAAGTTAAATGCGGGTATTTATAAACTTTGTAAAAAAAGCAAAGAAATAAACATTATCATCTTAAAGCAAATAGCCCAGAATTATTAGTCATTATCGTTATCAGTATCTCATCAAAATTTATTGCTGGGAAATTAACAAGGCAGGAAATTAAAATATCCAGAGCAGATCCCACCTGTCCCTCTGCAGACAAAGCTTCCCTTGAAGAAACCGATTTTTGCAATGACTATGGCATTGGGTGCCCCCAGTTTGCTTCATTAAGGTTTGTAAGCTATTCCATTTATAAACAATTCCGAGACTGAAATTTAAGGAGATCCACGTGCAATAGTAAAATTAGGATGAAGATTCAGTGAGTCTTATGTGTCCTTCTCACTTTCAATAATTTAACCTAAGGAAAAAATTCCCAACACACTGAAAGTTATTGCCAGTATTCTTAAAAATGAAATCTAGTCAGAACAAAAGCACTCGTTTCCAAAATTAAAAAATAAAATAATAAAATAAAATAAAATAAAATAAAATAAAATAAAATAAAATAAAATTAAATTAAATTAAATTAAATTAAATTAAATTAAATAAATTTAGTTCTGGTTGCTCACACTGTTTCAGGATCTGAAATTTCTGATTAACAAGAAACCTGTTTATGCTTTATTTTTACCCATCTGTCATCTATGCACTCATTTTTGAAATTCTGAGGATATTTCTGTCTTCCTTAGTTTATCTGCCTATAAAAATCTGTCGGATGAGAACCTGAGGCTTAGTTAGTAAGGCATTTACGCTGTTCATGCACCTTCCTGGTGTATTCCCACAAATCAACAACTCAGGCGGTTTCAACGATTCAAGGGTTTTATAAATTCCCGGTTGCACATCCAATAGGTTTTTCTGCAGCCATTGGTCTCCTCACCCGTTGCTTTGTGGCTTTGTTCTGGGAGCACGTGAAAGGATGGAGCCGTGTATCTTTACCTGGCAGTACCAGCAGTCATAGCAATACCATGCTGTTAAATATTAGAGCTGTCTGGCTTCCTTACTTTCATACTCCTTTGAACAGCTTCTAAAAGGTCTTTTTTTGAGATGCACAGAAGATGTTTCTGTGGACACTGGAACTCTCCTTCACGGCAATTCCACCAGAGCCACCAAAGGAAGTATTCAGAGCACGAGGAAACCTCCCTTGAGCAATCTGCCCATCTTCACAAGTGGAAGAGGAGCTGAAGCCTCCAAAAGACCAGTGTGGGGAATGGGTTTGGTGGCGTGACCTAAGCTAGCATCACCCCAACGCTAACCTGGTCCATGCCACAGGTCACAACAGGTGCCATGGGGGTGTCCATAGAGGAAATGTGGCTCTAAAAGAGATAGGGTATTGCTTTTTACTGACAGCGTCTTTTTGATTTTTGGAGATAGGCTGATACCAATTTGCGCTTTCAGCATTACTGGCTCCAAGCCTTGCCTTGATCCTCAAAACAGAGTGCTCACAGCTTCAAAAACCAGCTGCTTGAAGTTAGTCTCAATACAATATTTATGCATGGATGTAAGCAAAGTTGTTTCTGGAGTTGCTGTATTTTTCGCAGGGCTCGCAGACTAATAAATCCAATTATTATGCCAAATAATATATTTTTTATTTGGATGCTTTGCTAGGGCTGTAGCAGGATTGTAAACAGGTTAGCTGCTGTGAGGCATAAAAGTGCAATTAAGTTAGTAAAAAGGCGTCAGGTGAGGTACTGTACTTGAGTGGTACTGTTGGTGAGGTATGTGTGAAGAAGACATTCAAGGTAAAGGTTAAGAATTAAGTTGAAGAGATCACTGAGGAAATGTGTCCCGTCAATTAGAAAGAGCCAAAGGGAGACAGCGCTTGTTTTCACATTTACCCGACTCGAGGGGTAGGTTGGGAGGTGAAAGGAACAGATTCAGCAGAACTTGCCAGGACCACCCCACCTACAAAGTCCTGTGGAAGAAGCAGGGTTGGAGCCTCAGTTTTCCTAAGCTCTGGCCAAGATTCGATGTGAAATCCTGCTTGATCTGAGAAGTAACATCTGCTAAGGAGCTATGGCTGGAAGTTGCAGTGTGTTTCCTAGAAATCAAAGGCTTCAGCTGAATGACGAGAAGGGAGCCAGAGAATAAGAAATATTAGCAATCATCTTGCTAAATGTTAGCGTTTTCTCAGTCGCTGGTATTTTCCAGCTGATGCTCAGTCAGATGAAATGTTGTTTAAAGTATCCGTAATACCAGCCCATTGGTGCTTCTGTTCAGTTAATACGCCAAAGGGACATCAGTGTAAAATTTTGATACTCGGTCTTGTAATTTCATTTGCTAGCTATGAATGAAAATAATTGGTGTTTTGCTTTTAACATGAATCTGTATTTTGTTTCTACTTGAAATCAAAAGCATGCCCTATTCTAGAACAAGATTATTTCCTCAAGGAACAGTATCGGGTCTAGCTGGTCTCAGCTTAGCTTGTAGTTGAACCTTGCAATCCCTGCCAGCCCTGAGCGCCCTGGGGGTAGCAGTGGTTAGTAGCCAGTGGGTTTCTCAAGGTAAATTGTGCTAGTCCTGAGCAGGCCGGGCAGTTCCCTGACAGCGAGGAGCACCTGGGAGGTGTGCACCTACCTCCTCTGCACTGGTTGGTGGGGCTCAGCTTCACTGGAGGAAGTTTGGAAGCCACTTAATTAACTCTTTTTGGATTATTTCCTCAGGACTGTGAAGAACAGCTGTTGTAGCATTGGTAAGGCACGTCAAATATGCTAATGCTGTGGGTTTGTATGTTGTTTTGATATTTTTGAAGGTGGTGGGTAGAAGGCTGACAGTGGAGGAGCGAATGCAAGGGAAGGGGATAGAGATGGATAGAGTTCCCACAGAGCTGCTCTTCTCAAATATATACTGCTGTAGACTATGTTGATGGTTAAGATCCTTAAGGCTTCTCAATAATTCGCCAGCATGGAATTCTCCAGCATATTTCTCTTTGTTTCTGTCTGAGGGAATTTCTCAGGAGAAACTGATGAAAATTTATTGTTATTGTTCAGATGTTGCTTCACGAAAATACTGAGGGAAAACACAAGTTTGTGTAAAATCTTTGTCTGGGGCTCTGCCATCTCTGAAGAGTGGGTTACAGAAATCTCCACTTCAAAATACTTCTTTTTTCTTTTTATTTTGCGTATTATTTCTTAAAATGCTACACATGCATATAATAATGTGGAAACATTCATTGTTTGGAATGTCAATGGCTGTATTTTTCACTGGACAAAGGCTAACAAAGATTGAGAGTAGGAGAGCAAAATCTATGTTTCTCAAATGATAAGTTTAATTTTCTTTTCCTTGATTTTGGTATCTTTTACGGAGAGAACAAAATACTAGAAATTAATACATGTATGAAAATGATTACGGAAAAAATCCCATGTATGTTCCATTACCAGGTTATAATTAATGGATCATCAGGGGTTTTTAACTGGACTAGTGTGCATGGGAATTTATTTGTGAACTGTTATTTTATTTTTGAACTCTAGGGTAGCAGAGGACTCCTCACATATGTGTGAAAAGGTGTCACCAAAATCTTTTTTTCCTCCCTAAAGGCATTTCTCTCCACATACAGAGAATAAACCATGCATTTGCTTCACATTTTTCCTAAAGTTATTCCTCTTCCTTTATTGTCAAGTTCTGCAATCAAAAATAGGTTGGGTTGATACTGGTACGAATAAGCCTGCTGATGCTATTCCATATGGAGAAAGCATGTAGCACGTCTACTCTTGCACTTCTGAAGCTTAAGATCTCCTACAAATTTCCTGCATGACTGTGGGGGCTTCAAGCCTTTCCATCCCTCGGGTTTTGCTCCCGAGTGACAAGGGTATGTCTCTCCGCTCCTGGGATGTTTGCGACCTAAGGACTTTACAGTTTTATAGAGGTTCAGATGGTGTTTGACTTCAAGCCATGGAAGTACCACAGATACATGTCCATCTGTCCCTACTGTTGCGCCACATCAGTAAACTGTAAAGGAGTCAGTGCTGAATTCATCCTAATTCTAATTTTTCTGGCAAACCCCAGAGAAAGCCTTAATATGTGACCCAGTTTCTATTTCTGAAATATTATGTTTTTAATCCTCTTTCTATTTCAGTTTCATCTAATTCAAACTCGGGGTTGGACACTGCTATCTAATGCAATCCAGTACTGGAGAGACGTTGGTACAAAAGCAGAAACAGAAATAATTCCACAAAGAAATTAAAGGGAAAGTCTAGAAGTTTTGCTGCCGTAATTTATTCATATGTACCATCTGCTTTTATTAGCCACCTTCCTGTGAGAATTTGGAGTGCTTTAGAACATAACTTGCGCTGAGTGACCTGTTTCAGCAAAGCATCTCAGCTCGTGTTGTAAGGGTGAATATCATGCTCATTTTATGGGTGCTGAAATTGAATTAGAGACTGTTCAAATACAGCAGAGCATTGTGTAATGTAACGTCAAACATACAGATGTCTGAATTTGGCACTGCTCATATGCTTTAAATGACTCATGGTTTAAATGGCTTGTCCAAATCTGTACAGCCAGGCAGATGGGGGATAGGGTATGGCTCTTCGTGGAGACCATTAGAGAAATCCATCTGAATACATGTGGTGTAGATCCATCAAGGACTGCAAGTGGCCATCTTGGAACGATTTCTTTTCAGAACATAATGAATGCTGGCCAGCAGATATTACAAACAGCAATTTATGACAAACACAGTTATTATATTCAGTATATTGTAATTTTCTCCAACTGTTTCTTCTATGTTCTTAAATATAAATCAGGATACTGAGAAACAAAGTGGTCTCCAGCAAGGCCACACGGATACAAGACCACTTTGTTGCTTCAGCACGGGGTTTCAGAGTTTGCATTTATTTCTTTGTACAGTATCAAAAGAATAACACCCTATATTTGGAAATATGGCCCCTTCTATGTGCAGTGAATCATGCTTGGAGGATTTCTTGTTTTTCCTCTCCCACCTCTTCCTGAGATAATTGGTCTTTCTGGTGTTAATTGGCATTTCACCAGGGTGTGCAATCATGCGATTAACTAGAGGCTTGTATTGAAAGACAAATATGCTTAAATATTCTGGAAAGGCTTTGTGCATGTATTTAAGCGATTTAGAGAATTAGTGTCCTGGTAAAGATATGTGTGGTTTGAAAACATTTTAGAAACTCATAGAATAACTGCAGGGCTATTACTATTTGCATATCATGCACATTATCTATTAGGTTTCCTTGTCTCTAACAGGATCATACTCATTTTCATCTCTGCAGAAATGCGATGCTCTTCAAGGAGATTATTTATTTAATGTTTTCCTGAAATCATTTAAATTGCCACACTGCCAGGTTAAAATAAATAGACGCTCATCTCACGCAATGGTTCCCTTTTTTCTTGGTGTTTTCGTAATGCAATTTTCACAAATCACAAACGTCATGGGACTTATCCCAAGAGATGCTCAAGTGAAAGCAGATTATCTGTAAAACGTACCACTTCAGAAACCATACCTCCCATGTGATCATTATTTAAGCATTTTTAAATATCTTACTCAGCCTGTTGCATGTCTTTCTATCAGAATTCTTCCACTTGAGAAAAATATATTTCCGTTAATTTGCTACAGAAGAAGTTAGAGGGGTAAAGTCAGTAGATAACACTGACTACACTTTCGTGGTAAATCCCATGCAGTTCCATGGGTTTCAGTTCTGTTACTCTCCATACTCTTCTGCATGGATACGGTGTATTAAAATGAAGAGCTGTCACTGTTCAAAGCCTATTATGCCATTTGGGGCATGTATGGAGGGGCTTTCTGACCATCCATGCAGAGCTGGCTAACGAGCAATACCACCCGGAGAGTGCAATATCTCCTTCCTGCACTGTTCTCATTGCCTGTGTTTTCTTTACAACTTCAAATAAAGTCTGTTACTGATTCAGTAAAGGAAATAGATGCTTCCGTGCGGTTGTATTTTCTTTGGAAACATCCTATGAGTCCAGTGTGATTTCCTCTCCATTTCTTCTTGCATATCCAGCACCAAGAAAGTCTTTAACATCCTCTGTGAGAAGGCAGCATCGAGGGATGAAATTTCCATAGTCAAGCTGCTTCACAAGCAGCAATTAATAATCAGAAGACACTGAGATAGGTAAATATTGTTATCTCTGCTTTTCAGTTGGTGAAACTGGAACAAAGAGGTCAAGGTCACTGTCTTCCAATTTAAAATCTATGGTTGGACTTCAACAGCTAAATTAGTGACACGAATTGCAAACTTTTGAAACCCATAAAATCAAAAGGACTGCACGTTCTCGGGAATCCTGGAAATCTGAAAGCTTATTTATATGCCAGAAGTGTTGTAACCGAGTTAAACGTTCTTGCTTTAATGATTAGGGCACGTTAGGTCACGGTCAAAGATATCCTGAATCTCATTAGATTTTGGAGTTTTGTCTTATGTTCAGCAGTAGATATCTGCATTTACGTTGCCCCCCTCTATTCATTTGCACTTGTGTAGTACTGAGATCTTAGGAGGAAATTTTCCTTAAATATCTTGGTTGCTCTTAAAGTTAAGTTGTATTTAGATTTCTTCGGTTTCCTTCACTACAGTCTGTCTCACATTGGTGAAGGAACTTGCGCACTAAGTGAAGGAAAATGTACCATCTCCTCTGTGGGTGGTTGCAGAAGAGATGAAAACATGCAGTTTCCTGGTGAAGAGAGAAGAGGGAAGAAAACATCTTGCTTTCCCAGGGGACAGTAGTAGGGAAAGGACAGGGCCAGACAACGCAGCTCCCTAGAATAGAGTTTGCACTTGATTCTTTTCTGCGTCCACGCAGTCCTGTTTGAAGGGGAGCCCAGAGTACGGTGGCAAGCGGTGATGCAGACCAGGAGCCATATGACTGCTGTGTTCTCTTCGCTTACGGGTAATTTGTTAATGAAGTGCTGACCAGATGGCACCCCAAATGCATCGCATTTTGTAGGACTCTTAAAAGTTTGGGGGGGTTAACTGTAAAACTTGAATGTTTTGGACTGATTGGCCCTTTTAGTCCTCTCTCTCACATTAAGGCACTGTTGCGTGAAAAGGGGCCAAGCGCTTTTGGCAGAAGATAAACCCCCTTGCATTCTAACACTCCTCACCGAGGTGGGAGGCCAGGTGCGGCTAGGTTTAAATTCTGAGTGATGCCCAATTCAGCACTATCAGTCCAATCGCGTTTAATATGTATTAAACTATCACGATTTGGATACACTAATAGTGGGCTGCACCTTCAGTCTAGTCGTGCTCCTGAACTAGCACAGCCACTCTCGAGTCTTTGGTCGCGTTCAGTGAGAAAGTGAAACGACTAGCTACTTAAACAGTGCAGTTTATTTAAACAACAGATATACAGGTTCTTTAGGATTGCCTGTGATAAATACACTGTCTGCAAAGCAAGTGTTAATAAAGATATTGTTAAGTATACAAAACGTGCGACAAAATTATAAACGATACAGCCTGGCTATAAATGTAGGGTAGAGATTCTCTAGAGAAATTTCTAAGTCCCCGAGAAAGCGCTCGGTGTAATCGAAGTCTTACCCAAAGGCGTCCCTATGGGGGGGAAGAGAGGCTCAGCCCGTCGACTGATCCCGGAAATCAGCGGTGGAATTCTTCGCGATGGTGTCTTCCCCGACATCCCCTCTCTCTTGGGATATTTTTATACTATTTTTTTATCTTCAAAGTGGAGTTTGAGTGACTTTAGTCATACGTACTTTTATTATGATTAATGTACTCAAGGAGGAGTGTTCGCACCTCGGGGGCGGACAGTCTCCGGGATGGAGGTGTGTTTTGGTACATTGTAGTGAGCAAAGTTCGCACAAAGGACAGCATTTCATCAGCATTTGATGAAATGTTGACTCGGGTAGTGTGTAGGCCGCTTATCAGTTCCGTAGGACCATCTCGCCCCCATATCTGCTATTCGTCACAAGGGAAGGCCATGGAAGAAGCATGTTCCGTTCCATCCCTCGTGTAGTTTCGCAAACAACCTTGTACAGGGAATCACAGATGTGGCATTCTTCGCGTGCCAGCTGCGGCTGTATTCTACCTCAGAAGCCTCTGGATTTTATGACTTTCCTTAATGTGTGAACAATGCTGTACTTTTGTATTCTTGGCCAGTTCAGTAATTATTCCAAAGGCACCTGGCCAAAGCCGAGGTTTTTCCATTTTCAGCAGACATGTCACAGAAAATACAGTTGTGCTGCCTAACTTAGCAACCAGCGGTGGAGGAAGATGGGTGCTTCCTTTATCTTAGCTCTGCCTTCACACGATCGGACTCCCCCGCGTGCCGTATATTTCTCTTCCCCCAGCAGAGGAGCGAGAGGCAAGTCAGGTATCTCCTTTCTGGTTATTGCCTGGAGGTGGCATGTCCTGCCTGGAGGCACGGAGCATCCTCACCATGTCCTGCCCCACACGTGGCCAGTCGATGGGGGGGAACACAAGCTGGGGGCTGCTGCTGAGGCAGGTGATAACTCTCCCATCGGAAGCCTGGAGACAGTATTTTGGCAGCCCGGGAAAGGTACATGCTTTGCCTTAATTGTAAACGCAGTTTGTTATATCACTTGTAAAAGCTCATTACACCAGTTAGCATATTAGCATTACAAGCAACATAATGAAGCATAATTGGTACAAGGGCTCAGTGTGAACTAATTGATCTGGAAAAAATGCCATTTCATAATGCAAACAGGAAAAATAAACCTTGACCTTTCCTAGAAATTTCCAGGAGCAATTTTATTCACAAAATAGTAAGAGAGAGCTGAGAACTCACTAGCAAGGGGATTTAATTTTTTTGTTGATTGGTTTATAAAAACGGCATTTTGCTTATCACCTAGCAATGAGATTTACCAGCAGGGACTTGTATATTGAGCTGTGTTTGATTGCAAACTCTGCTGAAAATGTTGTTTCGGGAATAATAGGGTACAACATATTTAAAAAAGAAAGACTGTTGCTAATTTTTGTTGTAAAGGTAAATATCTGCAAATAAGGTTACTGAGAGAGGGAAATCCATTCTAGCTGTAACAAAACTGCTGTAAGATTTTGCACCGTGCTATGCTGTGCGGCACGCTCTGAAGTTAAACCATGGGAGATAAGTTTTTGCCAATCAAAAATAATGACGTGGTCTTCAACTTAAAAACCCTTCTGCTGCACCTCTCTTGTTCTTAGCTAAATTAAAATACCTTTCTCAATACTGACAAAAACCAGATATATAACATTTAGTTTTACAAATTTGCCTTTTGCTTACCCATAGTAAACCTAACTCTGGAACTGTGCTACGTATAAACCTTTCCTTGTGGTAGAACCAAAATCATCCCCTGTGCTTCTGTAAAAAAATTGGGTCCTTTAGAATTATAGTCATGAAAGATAACGAAATGCCCTTTAAACAGCTAAGAAATGTTGTCATTTAAACAAGGACTTGGAACTAGATGATCTTTAAGGTCCCTTCCAACCTAAACCATTCTATGATTCTACGTGTGAGAAGCACCACTGTCTTTCTGCAGAGACAATCCTTTGCTGATGCCATTGGGACAACTTCTGTAACAAGATGCAAGGGTGGAAAATGGATCGTCCACTTTATCCAAGACTCTTGGATAACAGATATATTGCGGATCATATGCATGTTTTCAGTGGGTGTCACTGGTTTTATACCACACAAGGCATTCCTAAATATTTGAATAGCGCAGTCAGAAGGCTCCTGATGCTCCCAAAGACAGCAGAGCGATTTCGCAGCCAGGGCAGTGAGGAGCGAGGCCAGCCCAGTCCCCCTGGGGATGGGGAGGAGGGCTGGGGGCTGGCCTGGGTGAGGGGGACTGAGAGGAGACAAACACGTTGTGCACCAGGGCGGGGAGCCATGTCACCTCGGTGGCCCATGAGCAGGTAGACATAGTGCTTAGAGATATGGTTTAGTGATGGTTTTTGTCAGAGTTAGGTCGATGGTTGGACTAAGTGATCTGAAAGGTCCCTTCCAACCTAGACACTTGTATGATTCTATGATTCTCTCCCAGAGTGACAGCAGTAGCTGTTTACTGGGATACAGGGTTCCTTCTAGTGGCATCCTCCACGCTCTTCACCCCAGTTGTGTTTACCTCTGCCCAGTAAATCCCTTAGCAGGTGAGACAGATGCATTAATAACACTTTAAAACATGCCAGAATTGCGAGAGACGCAGAGCTGAGCGCTGTGAGAACCAAGTTCAATTCACACATAATTTCCCCATTTAAAGGATTTGGAATGAGCCATTTTGGGCTGTGCCGGCACCAGTGCTGCGATAGGCAGTGTTTCTCTTTCTGCGCGGTGGTGTGTCGGCTCAGCACAGATGGTGCAAACCCCCCGTCGCTGAAACACCCGGCTTCATGCTACGGGTGGGTTTGCTTCCTCCAGGGGTGGAGGAAGAACTGGTGGGATGGGCTGAGTCAGGAGACCTCCCCAGCCCAGCGCCACAGCTCCAAACTGCACCAGGCAGGGGCTACTCAGCAGGGTACCCCCGGCCTGTCAGCAGGGATTTGAGAGAAAGTGAATTTTAACCATCTGTTAAGTCAATCGATAACCTGCTTTCCAAATTACAGCATTTGAGCTAATTAGAAATGTGGAGCAGGGCACATTTCTCTGGTGGTGCTCCACTGGTCTGGTTGGGAAGTGAGGCAAAGGTTCCTCATTCCTCTGGAGAGCACGAGGAGGACTGCCTTCTGCGTGTCAATACCAACAACGTGCCCAGGCTGGAGACTCTGAAATAGGGTCCATGTGGCCAGGGAGGCTGCTGACACACCTGGAGGGTCACAGCAGAGGTTTTAGCAAAGGATGATGCTAAAAGACACGTTCATGGGCTTTAAAAGGCTTTGAGATCAACTGGGAATAACTTTTGAGAATGAGATACATACTGGTGGGAAAATTCCCACTGAATAATGGGAATAGGCCATGGTCTTGCGTAACTACCTGTCTCGGTTTCCAACAGAGTCTCATGATGCTCCCATTCCATTTTTTGCTGAAAGTCAGAGCTTCTGAAATCACCTGCTTATCTGGAAATCACGTTTCTAAACTAGAAAGGTGAGTAAAAGGAATAGTAAGTGTGCTGTTTTAAATGCATGATGATTTTGAAGATGATCTGGTGATTTCTGTTGCTGAGTACAGGATCTTTGAAAGCTTGAGTGTGGCGGTCCTTGAAATCTGTGAATCCACCGTGATACGTTTCCTTCAAAACGATGCACAAATTGGGAGTAGTCCCCAAATTTGTAGCCAGTCTGAGCTAATTCTGCTGCAATCTGGGATACAGATCCCACTTTCCCAATGCTTGCTGATGGTTACAGTGCAATAGTATCTCAATGACTTTGCAAGTTAGTCATTAATTAGTAAAAACTCTGCATAGTCTGAAATTTAGCAGTTAGGAATCAGTGGTTTGGAAGTACACCTGGATGAGAGTTCTGGTGAGGGACATATATTTATGGGTTAGTAGTAGAATGGGCACTCCCACGATGTATTGCCTCATTTTTCTGCTGTATAGGCAGAATAATCTTTCAGATATAATAGACAGTCCAGCATCCAGGCACCCAAGAAGTTCTTGGCCACTCTTCTGCATCTACCTTTAATTTCATTTCCTGTATTGCAAACTTTTCACGTGTGGCCCAAGGACATAATAAAGTGATTTTATATGGCCAGCCTTTCACTAGCAGGGAGCAGGTTTCATTAGCTATAGATCTGCGCAGACTTTAAGAGAGAAGTTTCTGCAGTTGGTGATCAATATCAAACCTGCCGTAACAGAGATTCAGCCTCTTGGGTCCTGATGTAATTAAGGCAGCTTTACGCTTTCCTGTTATAAGGAACTCTGTTCTGTTACTCAAAAATCCATCACATTTTAAATGCTCAGGCAAAATTCCTTATGTTTTAGGGAAGTTGCTTTTATGACTTTGGGTTTGTGGTTTTTTTCCCTAATATGTTTTGCTGCTTTCAAGAAAGAAAAAAATGAAAGGACAAGTGTGCTGTTCTGGCATGTTAAAAGAACTCCGGCGTCCTCTTTGAAAGTTGACTTGCCGTAAATCTGTTGATGACTCCTTTTTCCCAACACTGCCGACTTTCAGCTCTTTGAACCAAGCCGACTAGTGATCACCAGCTGTGTGTTCCTGGTTTTCAGAGGGTCTTGATTCTTTCTTTTCAGTCCTTGATCCTTTTTTTTCAAAAAGCCTGATCATTCACTGCTTTAGCTGAAACATACCTATGCTAAAGAGAGAGAGCATCCTGTGAAATTCTTAAGGCAAAGATGAAGGTAATTAGGCGTATGTATTAAGTATTTAAACACATTTAAATTGTTCACCTCATATGCACTGACAAAATCCAGGTCTTAAGCACCTCCATCAGTGTACTCTAAATTAGTGGGTACTCAGGACCCCTGCCTCTGTGCTTTATCTCCTTTGAAAAAGCTTTTTTAGTGTGTGACAACATATTTTTTTTCACAGTGAACCAGTCTCTTTAAAAAGACAGGCTTTACTTCACTTCTCATGTCATTCCTTTTTTCCCCTTCTTTTTTTTACCAGGAAATGTAAAAGTTAAGGAGAGATGGAGACTAAAATAGTTTCTGAACTACCTTAAAAAATTCTGAATTTCTGCCAGGCTGCCTTGACTTTAAGCAGACTCCTGTTTTCACCAGCCCCCCCGCCCCCTTCAAAAGCGTTGCTCAAAACATTTTTAATCATGATGCCTCACGTGCCTGGCGTTGTGCTGCCGTCCCTAATTAAGCAGTGACATGCGATTGTTTTTCCTACCTGTGCCGTGAGCGGCACGGATGGGGCAGTGTCGGAGCTGAGGTGCCGTGGGACAGGCTAAGAAGGCTCTTATCTCCGTGCAAAGCAGCTTCTTTGAGGGGAGGCAACGTACGCACCGTGCCCTGCCAGTCCCGTACACAAGAATTTGTGAGGTGTCTGCGGATTACTGCCGTGAGGATGCTCGGTTTACGTAACGGTACCCAGAGCTTCCAGGCAGCGCTTCTCGTCAGTAGGTATTAAAGCGCTCTACCTAAAAAAAAAAAAAAGTGTTATCATCCTCAATTTACATATTCTGTGTCTGGCTTCGAGGAAAGAGCGTTTTCTTGTGGTCAGAGCTGTGGTACAAGACAAGGCGGCTTGTGCAAAGATTTGAAACGCTTGAGCAGTGTGCCTGAGTGAATGAGGCTTACCTATTTAGGATTTAAGACCCGTGTCTGAATCTGAAACATGCTTGAATTACATTTGTGTAACCTTCCAGTCATAAAATTAAATACTGCTAATCACCTGTCTGTCTCTGACATCTTTTATTTGGGCTGCAGAAGCAGCAGTCCCTATAACTTGGTTTGCTCAACACTTTTCGTACGAAGACCTTGCCTTTAGTTGCGTGGAGTCCGTGCATGTGTGTGTATGTATGCACAACTGTGCAGGTTGGGATTTCCAAAGCTGTCTCAAGCTGGTGTTTAAAAACCTTTTAGAAAAAGTGCTTCGGCAAAACCGAGTCAGCACAAGTTGAAGTTGGGGGGCAAAATATTTTTAGGCATATCAGGGGGGAGTTTCAGCCCCACCCTGCCGCTGGATGCAGGCTTTAAAGTTGCCAGGGTTATTTCAGTGTGTACACATCTCATGTGCCCCATTCCCACAAGCCCTTTGCTTTAGTTCTGCCCCTGTAAAATGTAAAACCACCACTTTCTTTCTGCAGTTTTTCCTGTGTTTTGCCTTTTTTGCCTGTAAAGTCTTCAGAGCAGAGTCTCTGTCTTAAACACCCTGTCTGGCTTGTCTAGACCCCAGTGTTATTCCAGAAACTTGCTGTAGCTTCACTGCAAGAAATTTATGCTCATATAATATTATTGTAGGCTCTTTGATCAGCGTTTCACAACATATTGAAAGAAAAATACGTTTAGGAAGAGGAGCGTATCTCGTAGGAATGATCATTTGTTTGACCTTAATCTGTCATTGGCAAAGCTTCCAGGCTGCACTGTATTAGCAGATGGATAATCGGCTCCAGCTGAATTTACTTGCACAGTTAAGTAGTTTATTTTCTCATTTTCCAACAGTGAGAGTCTCTAAGAACAGGGCTGGCATATAAGTGCTCACGTACGTTCCTGTACAAACGTGTTGGGCTCATCGTTTGGACTGCTCGAGTGAGACGCCGAGGAACAAAAGTTGGAGCCAGGTCACCGTTGCTTTCCTTTGCGGCGGGGGGAGGGGAAGTCTGGCACAAAAGTGCAGCACCTCATTTGGGACCCAACCCACAGGACACAGGGAGGGAGGTTTTTCGCAGACTTCACTGAATTACAGACCGCCTTCAGGGGTTTTTTTCTTAGAATAGCTTGCAAAGCTTCTCTGTATTGAGCTTTTTCAGTGATGTCTGTGTGCCATGTAGAGAGAAAGTAATTAAAAGAGAAAATTTACCATAGCGGTAAATAAAATCAGAAGATCACAAGATTCATAGGAAATAGGATTCAGGTGATAAAACCAGCGAAAACAATAGACTGAACGCTCATTTTCTTATGCAGTCTTATTGCCTATAACTTTTGCTAACAAATTAAGGAGAGCCCTTACAAAGATTTTTATAAAAGTCTAAGCAACATGAAAACCAAAAATTATCAATGCTGCTAATTACACAGCTTCTGATGGCCTTCACATCTCTGGAAAGGAATTCCTCGTGTCACGACTGGATCAGATTTGCATAGTTTTTGTCAAGATGCCTACTCCCTTGAACGATTCAAGTATTACGAGAGTAAAATTAAGTGAGATGTGCAATTCCTGTCTGTGTCCCGAAAATAGACTCTCATTTGAATATGAAGATGTAGAGGGCTATTGATTATAAGTTAAAACAATGTATGCAAATCATGCACAAACTAAGAGGCGCATCCAAGAGTTTTGTTAGGGAATAATGCCTTTATTTACTCAGGAATGACATGCAGAAATTTGCATCTGCTGAATAATAATGTAGATGCTCAGTAATATGGTTACAGAAATGTTACGGTTTTGGTGTGGTAGAAAGTTGTCATTTGAAGCTGACTTCTCTCCTTGGCACGTAAACCTGACATAACTGTTACCAACAACACAGGGTGACTTTAATGAAACATAATTGAAAGAAATTGAAAGGCAGGTTAGATTTGGAACTCCCACCTCAATTATATTAATTCTGCTTATATTAACCACAGACAAAAGAAATTCATTTACTTATGCTTTATTCCTAACAGAATCATGGGTAAATGCCATTCAAAGAAAATGGAAAAAGAAAAGAAGAGCAGTTCCTCTGATTAAAGTTGTAGAAGCTGAACAAAAAGGGATTTTTTTTTTTAAATAAGGAAAAGCTGTAGCAACTAGTGAAATAGTCACAGATTTTGCAAGGATATTCAGTCATTCCAGATTTTGTGATGTAAAGAAAAATGATTCAGGAACAGACAAAATGAAGCTAACACTGTTGAGACAAATATGGGCTGGTGGTGCCAGTCTTCCAAATGATTTTTATCTGTGTATGAGTTGCTCTGTTGTGTGCCTTGTTAATATTTAGATGCTGTGAAGTTGTTTGGAGAGACTGTGCTCCTCGGAAAGGCTGCTGTAAGTGGAGTTTGCTTATTTTGTTGCTACTCCGTTGTACCCAGTTCTTGAGGCACCGCGCCTTAGTGTTGGCCTGAGATTCCTAGAAGAAGGGATTGTCCTTAAAATGGTTTGACCATCCCCATTTCAGGTCCAATTTATAGGTGAGAATAAAACAATTTACCTTTGGAGTGTATCCAAGTAAGGAACTGATCTCTCTTCTCCACTTAGAAGACGACCTTTCAGTACCAGTTACTATAGCAAGTGGACACCCGTGTCAGAGGAGTAGGCAGCTCTAGTGCCTGATAGGGGAAAACCTTCCAAGAACTGGATCAGTGAGTTTCAGTTCGGTGAAGTGTTTTTGAATTTTTTTGTTTGGATGCATGATCCAGCTGTTCCAGTATGGGGCTAAGCCATGCACCAGTTTTTTCCCCCTATACTTTTTGTTTGTTTGTTTTCAGAAATGAAGCAGGTGCAAAGGTTGGATGGGGTTTAAGAGATGTTCCAGCAAGTCCCTGGTGTGGTTAACTGCGGGAACAGTATGGTAAGACATCCAGTGGTTGACTTAGAGGCAAGTAAAGAAATCTGTGAAGAACTGGATCACCCGGATGTAGAGCAGAAAGGAGTAAGCCATGACATGAAGTCACAAAAAAATACAATGAATGTGGAGTAAAAAAAGTAGTGGATCAGGAGCCATGAGTATTTCAAAAAGAGACAGAAAGCTTTGACCAGTTTGGCGCCCCTAAAAGAGTTGCCACCCATGGTGTGGCAAAGCCTTGCAGACGCAGGAGGCTGCAGTCTCACTTGCCCTGTGGCTGGCCCACAACTGGCCACGCAGAACCGGGAGGTGCAGAGCTGAACTACTCCAGCGCCGAAGCAGCGTCATGCTGTGCATGAGATAGTCAAACCTGCTGAACTGGGACCAGGAGTCAGGGCTACAGCAGGAATTTAAAGATTTGGGAATTTGTTTTGAGGCTGAATTTTCTCTGATTGCAAATAGGCACGTTTTAGTGCGGGCAGGGCATCTGCAGCATCTCTGCTACTGCTGTACAGCAGGCACAAATCAGCTCCAACAACACACATGAAAAATCTTTCTAGGTTGCTTTGTGGCTATATGTGATTGATAAGATCGACGGAGCAGAAGCAGACGGGATACTTTTTATTTAACTTTGGGGAAGCACACAGCATAGGCTGTGTTTACATTAAAAAATTTTTACTTTGTGATAGGAGCAGGTCAGTGACCTAAACGGTGGTGAGCTCCCTACATCCATGTTGCACAGAACTTCAGGTTTTTACCTGAGATGACATATAGTCAGATAGAACACGGGGCCCCCAGCATAGCTGTACCCTGCTGGGAGAGAGGTGGGATGCTCTTCTGTGTCCACAAGGGCATGAGGTACCTGAACCTACATCTGAGACAGTTGTGTGGGCTCCAGCTGTGGTCGACGGAGTCTTGCAAGGACAGGCAGCGGAGACTAGGTGAGACTCCGGTCTCCACTGACAGCATCAGGTGGATCCTACACCTGGCCCAAACAGAGGTACTGCACCGTACCTATATTTGTGGGACCACCCACAGTTAAGGCCACCCAAAATTAAGGAATAAAAATCCTACCTAGCTTTTCAGCAGTTAGCCCGAGTATTGCGGCTCTGCCAGTTGTGCAGACCTCAATGGCACAAGAGAGGGATAATAACATATTTCCCGTACAAATTATTTGGAGACTGCGGCTGGTCTGAACTATTCAGGATTCGTCTAAGGGCAGGAAAGGGAGGAAAGGTGCTAAAGGATACGCGTGCGAACTGTGAGTGAATGAGAAAGGTTGGTGTGACTAGATATTCCCTGTAGAGGCACACGGAATTTAAATTTTTTAAAAAGGTCATTTTTTTAATCTTCTAGAAACCTTGTAGTGTGAAGTCTGTTGTTCCAGTGTAAATAATTATATTCTTAGTTCAGTGGCTGAATCAAGTAAGAAATCATGACATTTTTTTGGTTTGTTTTAGGATAAAGGGTCGGAATGACAAAAATACTTGCAAAAACTATATGAAACTGCATTTTTGGTGGACTTAAAATTTACTGGCAACATTTTCTCTAGTTCTGATGAGTCCCTCATCTTTGCATAAATCAGCAAGCACTGGCATTTTCTTAATGTCACTAATGACATTTTGGCCAAGAGGGTCTCAGCTGACTTTGTTCACTACAGAAGTGCACATGGCGTGTCCTGAGGGGAATTACTGCATCCCTGTGTTTGTTTACATTACTCTTTAAGCTGCCATCCCCGGCAAGTGTAATTAGTTGTCCAGTGAAACAAGATTTTTCATTACCATCTTTCCTAATGCTTAATCTAGGAATAATTCTCTGGGGTATTTGTTATATACGGAGTAAACAAAATATTTCCTTCTCGGTGTGGTGAATAAAGTTACCGTCGTCAAATGCTGAATTGATGAAAGACACAGTTTACCCAAAGGCACTGATTTAGGGTGATAAATGAGGAAAACCGGACATTGATCTGGTGCAATGTTGTCGGGCTTATTACATGGCAAATTTAGTGAGGAGCATATTATTCCAAGCTCTCACGGAATTATATCAGCCAAGGGACCAACTAAGAAAGTAAAAATCTCTTTCCAGGAGAAAAGAAGACCGCACCGAGTATTTGATAACAACTGCGCTGTTACTCAAGTGATGGTGATGGATTAAGCCAAGGTTAATGTCACCTGGCTGAACCCATAGCTGCTGATGTACACAGGAGGGAGGTCTGGTTACGCCGCTGGCCACCATACTGCACTCTGGAGAACAAGAAGAAAGTGCTTACTGCAGCAGTCGTACGTCTTTATCACAGCATCCAGGCAGACTGAGTGCTTTTGGTGTCAGTATTCAGTGCTTCGGGGATCGGAAAAGAGTAAAAAGCGCTCCCAGCGAGTGAGTGAGGTTTTAACAAAACGTCTCAAATCGCTTACGAATCAGACTTGCATTAGGACTTGTAGGCGGAGACCACTTCAAGAATGTTGTGAACCCACACCCAGGATATCTGGCCTCCTACCGGTAGGAGAGTTCAGCCACCACTCTGAATACGAGCAGCCTTTTAGGCCAGTGCTGTGCTTTTAAATATCCCTCCTTAACTCTTTTTTCCCAATGAATGTATATTGCCCTTTTCCTTCTGAACAGGTCAGCCGCTGCCTAAATGGAGGGGTGTGCTGTTACACGACATGTGGTGTCTTTCGGCACATTGTACTTCTAAGGTCTTGATGTCTTGTTTCTTCGCTGCGCAGGCTGCCTTAGGGCAAGGCTGTGTTAGCACTAACGTCCCGTTGGTCTCAGAATAGCGTTATTAGAGGGCTCTATATAATAAAGTGCACCGAGGGCCAAGGGATGTGAAAACTAAGTATCTGACATCTGAGAAAGGCTTCAGTGCATAGGATCTGTGCTTTCTGTGCTCCACAGAGGTTAATTATTTTTCGGGCAAAAATATTGTCTCTGAATGGCATGTTCCCCAGGAGGTTAAAATGCTCCCCTGTTTAATTGGGTTACTGATTCCCTTACCATTAAGAAAAACTGCATCAGTTTTAGTTGGAGAATAAGGCAGTAAAAGAGGTGATGGAACAGCTCATTAGTCAGGGACCGTGACATTTTTGGGCAAATGAGCAACAGGGTTTTCTTTTTATTATTTGATCAAAAAGAAATTTGTCAAAGAACAAGTAAGCAAAACATGAATTTTATCAGGCTGACACCAATGCAAAGAAAAGGAGCAAGTTTGCCTTTAGATTCTGATGCGAACAGGTTGGACCAGAGGAGAGGTAATTACAGCACCCATTGCTCCCCCTTTAAAATGCTCTTCCCTCCTTGTATTAGCCTCGCTGCCCAATTATTTTTTTAGTTACACTGTTGAACAACTCTACTGCAGTTGAAGTAGTTTGGAGGAAAGACAAGTCATCCCCTCGCTCGAACTGCTCCTCTGTCATGGCAGAACCTACGGATTAAGGAGACGAAGCCTGGCCTATAGCCAGACAATTTGCATTGAACTGTGCCCCAAATAAAAGTGATGCAGTCTCTGGACTGCTGGTGTAACCTCCCCCTAACTAGGTAAAAAACCCTAATCAATTCTAGAGCACACACAGTTCAAACATGCTTCAGGAATATTAATTAACAGTAGTCCAGCTATGTACAGATGGAGAGAAATTGTTCCAACCAAAAAGAGATGAAAGAAGTGACCCATGGCCCCCCTCACCCCTTCTTTCCCTGAATCCTCTGGCATTTGTGCTTCTTTGCTACAGGGTGAGCATCTCAAGTACTGGAGGAGGAGATCAGTCTCAGCATGCGCTTGTCCTTTATGCGCTCGCAGGGTCTCTCCTTTTGCAGCTGGAGAGCCTCTTCTGAGGAGAGGCTGGGGATGGTACTAGTCTGACACCAGGGAATTTGCGGAAGACGTCAGATGAGAAATAATCCATCACCCTTCCAAATTAACTCATATCCCCTCAAGCAACCAGGATGGAACCTACACGTGGAAGCAAAAAAGGTGCACCAACAGCAGCCAAGTCTCTGCCAGCACTGACCAATGGCTGGGTAAGCAAAAGCCTTCCACCAGGAGGAGGTTCACACGGTCCGCTCAAAAGACTTGACAATTTCTACCAGTGCCCAAAATTTCTGAATTCCAACCAGAAGTGATACAGATTTCAGCGCCAAGAGGCGTAACGCATCTTCTGGAAGCAGAAGGCAGAAGAGCCTTCCAGATAGATACCGCATTGTCGCAATGACATAGAGAGCTGCTGGTGGTGGTGGTGAGCGGGGTTTATTCCCATGTTGCAGCTGACGGCAACCCAAATTCATCAAGTGGATGTCACTGTTACTGAGATTTACTCATGCAGTAAAGCTAGCCTTGCAAAAAACCTATCTGAAGTGCTACCATTAGACTATACATAAGGCAGCAGGCAGAAACACTGTCTGAAGTGTGTCGCAAACAGATTGGCCCGGCACTGTGATTTTCTCAGTTACAATTTGCTGTCCAGCCTACCCATTACATCTGGCAAAGGTGACTGCTGTGTCTTTATGGATGGACCTCAAGGTTCGGGCTTTTTCCTGGTTGTCCTGCTACACACCGGCAATGCCACTAGTAACCGACTGCAGACAAGCCTTCAAATCACAGGGAGGAAAATGCTGAGATTGTACAAGACAATGAGACAAGTACAACTGAAAGCATTTGGCTTACAAGACCTCATTTATTGATTTGCACCAGAGGAAGTTTTTTGAAAGGGCTGTTTCCCATGGAAAAAATGCAGATTTTTTAGACACTTTGCGGTACCGCGGCATGTTTAACACAGCATGTTAGATGGGAGCAAAGCTATACAATGGCTCGCACTATCTCACCAAAATGTTTCAATAATGCTCAAAAACCATTAGAAGTAAAACAAGACACATTTTTCGCTGACTTTACCATTGTAATTTATTCTATTTTGACTTGTATGTGGTATCAAAATATCAGAATATGTTTTTTAAATTAATTCATTATGTATTAGATTGTGATATAAAAAATCAAAGTTGAAAATGCCAGAATTTCGTTGCAGAACAGAAATTCTATTTGTTGAACATCTCAGTAACCGGGCGCTGCAGCCTGTGAAGGTTGCAGCTTGGGCTTTCAGTTGTAAGAGGATGTTTTCAGGGCTGGTGGGTGGTGAGGCGGGATGTCCCAGGGGTTAGTTTGACACGTTAGCTTGAGACTACAGTTGAGGCTCACTTTCTGTGTGGCTATAGATGGATCACTTGCTTTTTTCCGGGCCTCATTTCTCTGGCTGTAAACACGTGACTAATAGCAATTCACAGATGCGTTAAAGGAGAAATGCATTAATGAACGTGACATGCCGAAGTATCCTGGACAAATGACTGAATTCAAAGGAAGCGGAATACCAATACTGCTCTTTCTACCTACAACACAATTGGTTTTTTGAATTGAACAATAATGGGATTTCTCCACGGTGTTCCTTACATGTTTAAGTTAAGTAAGCATAATAAAAGTCAAGTAAACTCTGACATGTATAAGCACTTTGAGTCTTTTTTTTTTAACTCTGTTTTCAAGAAAGTGACTGGCAATTCAGAATTAACCTGGTCACCACAGCCTTCCACGAGAGACAAGAGCTTAATTTCTGCTTGAATGAAGAAGCAAAGAAATGTTTTTTTGTCAAATACTTATCAAATTGTTTTAAAACACTGTACAGAGGAAAAAAGCCATATACACAGCTACGGTCCTTCGTTTCTTGGCAGAATACCTGGAATGTGAAGGGAAATGTCTTTTATAATAGAGTAACATGTTATGGGATAAGTCTTTCCTAAGCAATTACGTTCTTTCACAGTAATGCTTTCATGAAAGATAATCTGATGAAATTCTTTTGGTCAGGAGCCTATTTTTAATTAAATACCCTAAGGATAGCTCTAAAAGAGAAAGCATTTAGCTCACTTGGTTTCAATGGCTGCCAGTAAACCCTGAATGATTCACGTGGTCAAAGAAGATGAATTTGTGATTAAATCCTAACTCATCCCGGCCTGAATCTACGGTTGGGCAGAGGGGTTATAAAGGGAGTTAAGGAGACTCTCTCTGCTGCACAGATCTCTGGAGACCTCTGCTTGCCCTGACCCTGTGCTCCCCTATCTGGTATAGGACACTTTCAGATGGACCATTGGTCTGATGGGGTGCAGCTATTCTTATGCTGCTATGTTTCAACCTCCCCCAAGTTTTACCTTGGGCATACCCAGTAGTCTTTTGGGTCCCAAACACAAGGAGACTTCAAGCAGGCTCTCCAGAAATGTTTATGCACAGCTCTGACCATGGGCAGTTCAACATACCAGGGAGACCAATCAGTGATTTAGGCTGCCTACATCTCAAATGCAAAGGGGACCTGAAATTTTTATATATATATATATATATATATATATACACACACACACATGTTATATACATATATATATGTGTGTGTATATATGTATATAATATATCTATACATATATATATATAAAGTACATTTACATATGTATATATACTACATTTGAAGGTTATTCACACAGATTAAATGCATACTTGAGCTAAGACACACAGAGCACACACAGGTCTCTAGGAACAAGTGTCTGGATATTTTAATAACATATTCTCGGGTGCAGCCAACAGAGGCAGCTGTTTGGGCAGCAGTCTCTGCATTCTGCTTTGGGAGCTTCTGGCCGTTTGGGGGACAATGTCCAGAATCATTGGGTACACCTGGGAACCCTCTGAGAAACTGGGGGGTTCCCGCTGCTGCCAGGCAAGGGCGAGGCAAGGGGAGACACCAGGGCATGGACGCAAGGAAGCTCTAGCAGCTGCTAATGAGTATAATCAACTGCCCTTGACCCAGGGTGCCTGGAGCCTTGTTGCAGCTGCCCCCAGTTAGTGAGGGTGAAGCACCCTTTAGCCAGTGTGCAGGAGAGGACTATATAAGAGCCACGGCCCAGGCTATGCTCCCAGAGGCAGCAGTTTGTGCAGCAGGGTGTAAGGAAAGGGGATCTCAGTTGAGTTTGCCCTGTTGTGACAGTCTCAGTTGTGGTGGTGACAAGCTACAGGGTGCCCTGCTCAGCAGGTGTTGGAGCAGCTGTCCCTGCTAGGGCAGAGGCTTTGATGCAGGCTGAGCTCTAGATAGCAGATGTAGCCCTCTGAGTCCTGGGCTGCAGGGAGTCTCTGATGTCCAGAGAGATAGCCTACTGTCCTGCAGGGTATGGGCCATCTTGGAGGAACTGTGCTGCCGAGTGGAGGAGTTACAGGAGGAAGTAAGCAGCCTGTGCAGCATTGGAGAGGACAAAAAGGGAGATAGGTGGGGGCTTCTTTAAGACACAGCAGCTTGAAGAACTCCAGACCCCAACTGTGTCAGAGAAGCATTGCCCTAATATTAAGGTAATGGTAACTGCTAGTGTATGGAAAGGATGGAAGCTGGTGACTTCTGGCACCAAGAGAAATGTTCCTGCCCCACTTAAGGGCTTACAACTGCAAAATATGTTTACAACCCTCAAAGTTGAAGAGGAACCAAGATATCCCTGCAAGCAACGGATCTGGTCCACCTCATCTAAACCACGCAAGACCACCTGGAAGAAATGGTGAGTCCATGTAAACAGGTGAACCTGCTTCAGGGGACAGAGGCACCTGTCTTTTTCCCCAACCTATCATCTAGAAAGGTTTGCTGCCTGCCAGGTTCCAGGACTGGGGGTGCTGTGGCAAGACTGCTGAAGCTCATCCAACCCTTTGACTACTGTCCCCTGCTGTTATTTTGTATGGACACAAATGGTACTGCCAGGGAAACCTGCATGGTATCAAAGGTGACTACAGAGCTTTAGGGACAGTAGTCAGAGACATGGGTGCACAGGTGGTGTTTAATACCTCTGGTGAGGGGAACGGGCATGAGGAGGAGGAAGGCACTGATAGTACAGGTCAAGAATTATCGCAGAGCTGGTGTTGGCAACAGTGTTTTGGGTTCTATAACCATGGGACCAGCCTGACAAACTTTTATGATGAAAGGACTGGCCTGGTAGCTGAGGGTAGAGCAGTGGATATTGTCTACCTAGACTTCAGTAAGGCTTTCAGTGCTGCCTGCCAAAAGGTTTTCATAGGGAAGCTGATTAAGCACGGGCTGGATGAGCAGACAGTGAGGTGGATGGAAAAGCTGGCTGAATGGCTGGGACTAGGGAGTGGTGACCAATGGCACAAAATCTAGTTGGGGGACAGTAATTAGCAGTGTACCCCTGAGGTCAACACTGGGTCCTATCCTGTTCAGTATCATTAACAGTATGGATGATGGGGCAGAGTGCAGATGACCTCACACAGAGAGGAGTGCTGAGACACCAGAGGGTTGTGCTGCCATCCAGAGGGACCTTGACAAGCTGAAGAAATGGGCTGATGGTGATCTTGGAGCTCAACAAGAGGAAGTGCAAAGTCCTGCCCCTTGTTGGGGAGGAATGACCCCATGCACCAGTACAGGCTGGGGGCCACCCCACTGGAAAGCAGCTTTGCAGAAAGGGCCTTGGGGGAGCGGGGGGCGGGGCACTGGGTTGACCATGAGCCAGCAATGTGCCTGTGCCACAAAGGCGGCGAATGGTATCCTGGGCTGCATTAAGCAAAGCATTGCCAGCAGGTCAAGGGAGGTGATCTTTCCTCTCTCCTCAGCACTGGTGGACCCACACCTGGTACGTTGTGTCCAGTTCTGGGCTTCTTAGTACAAGAGAGAAATAAGTAAACTGGAACGAGCCCAGTGAAGGGCTACAAAAATGAAGGGACTGGAGCATCTCTTCCAGAAGAGGAAAGGCTGAGTGAGCTGGGACTCTTCAGCCTGGAGAGGAGAATGCTCCGGGGTGAATTTATCAATAATGTATATAAATATCTGAAGGGAGGTTGTTAAGAAGATGGAGCCAGGCTCTTTTCAGTGGTCCCTAGTGACAGGACTAGAGGCAACAGGCACAAACTGAAGCACAGGAGGCTCCACCTGAACATCAGGAGACAATTTTTGCTGTGAGGGTGACTGAGTGCTGGCACAGGTTGTCCAGAGAAGTTGTTGGAGTTCCTGGAGATATTCAAAAGCTGTCTGGGCATGGTCCTGGGCAGCCTGCTCTAGATGAGCCTGTCTTGATCAGGGGGTTTGACCAGATCATCTCCAGAGGTCCCTGCCAACCTCAGCCCTTCTGTAATTCTTCCTGTTACTGCCACAGGGCTTTTACGTGGCAAGACTAGAAATGTATTAAATGTTACTGTGCTATTTCATGCTTTGATTTCACTTCAAATTTTTGACTGCATCAGAAAAAAAAATTTGCAGAGTGCTACCGTGAGACAATACTCTAATGAGAATATGCTCGTTACAGATGGAGCTGTCTGAGCCCATTAGTTGTATGGAGAAGAGCGTGTCTGAAAAACAGTCCTTGGAGCATTTAAAAAAACCTTTGCTTGATTACGGCACTACTACAGAGGTGTAGCCTCACATGTAATGTGCTATAGATGGTCACGTTGCACCGAATGGGCAGCCACTCAGCAGCCCTAGTGGTTTGCCCTTTGTTAGAAGAGTGATGGACTCCATCTTAGGGCGTTATACATGTAACTTTAATTAATTCAGCAGCTGGAAAGGAGGCTTACATTATGTGTGGCTAACTTAGCATGCTGGCTGAGCACACACTCATCCTAAAAATAGATGTG
The DNA here is from genome assembly GCF_964199755.1 of Larus michahellis. Lineage (NCBI taxonomy): Eukaryota > Metazoa > Chordata > Aves > Charadriiformes > Laridae > Larus > Larus michahellis. Next base: position 91,349,720 of record NC_133897.1, read on the forward strand.
GCCATACTGTCAATGGTACAGTGAGTTTACTTTAATTTGGGGCTGACGCATGGGCTCAGCACTGGCAAACAGAGACAAGTCAGGAAAATATACTTCATCCAGAAGTAAAATTATAAAACTCGATTTGTTTTAATTTTAACTTCATAATGTTATGCTCCAAACATTTTCTAAAGAGGAAAGAAATAGTACTTGGGTCTTATCTTTCACTGAAGTTGTCTTTTGTTTACAAGTATTGATGAAATTAGGACAAGAGGAAACAGCCTCAAATTGCACCAGGGGAGGTTTAGACTGGATATTAGGGAAAACTTTTACACTGGAAGGGTTATTAAGCATTGGAACAGGCTGCCCAGGGAAGTGGTTGAGGCACCATCCCTGGAGGTATTTAAGATGGGTAAATGTGGTGCTTAGAGAGATGGTTTAGTGATGGTTTTTGTCAGAGTTAGGTTGATGGTTGGACTAGATGATCTGAAAGGTCCCTTCCAACCTAGGCGATTCTATGGTTCTAAATAATCCCCACAGTAAATAAAAGATGTATTCAGCTTCTTTGAGGAAAGTGAAGGAACCAACAGCATAATGAGTTCCCCCAGCTCACACAATGTAATTATGTTCCATTTAGAAATACAGATAAGACCTTTCCACTAGCTACAAGCCCTCCTTTCCTGAAAGCTTCTTGAGAAAATGACATCTGGATTAGGAGCCAAGAAATTCTTTAATCTACCAAAGCAAAGTTTGGAGTGCAGAAGCAGACAAGGTTTGAATGCTACTAATAAGCTAATCAGTGAATCTCTATTTCTCCTGGTCTTTGATGTATTAAAACAATTGATGTGAAGTTTCTGATTAGAGTGAGTATTTCAGGGGGCACTTATTAATCAAGTCTGCTTGTTTTTTACTAAGCTTGAACAAGCCTTCTCATCATATGCAGTTAACACGCTGTTAGTTAAAAACAACATATAAGCCTTAATTCAGGATCCTATTGAAAGTGTAACTAAATAATGTATAGGTCCATCTTAAAGCAAACTTGTGAGTAACAGTTTATTTTTACTATTCAAGTATGCTATTTCTTTACTGGTAACAGATATTAAGAGTGATCAGGATTTAACCTACAGTGGTAAGTGGGGGAAAAAAAAATAATTGTGAGTTATTACAACCAGCTGCATCCTGAAAATGGTCACAACCAGCAGGCTGACAGTCAAATTGGACTGTTTGGCTGAACTGCTGCAGTACTGCCATATTGCTAACGACCAATTTCCACAGCAGTGAGTTTTCTTTCTGGTGCCGTTAATTTTTCCCTTGCTTCTTTCATAGGACTCTGGTTGTCTTTTAGGCGCAATCCTGTCTTGCTACAGTATGGTTAGCAGTCTGTAATGGCAGTTTAAAGCCTTTTTTTCTTTTCCATAATTTTCACATTTAGGAGTAGAAAACAGTGCATTGGATTAGAAAATGTGTTTATGTTCAGCTTGGGTATTAATTGCTCCTGGGGGTCTCAATGCTTATCTGTTTCAAACCACAGGATTCTCTTTGAAAGGCAGTCCTTTGCGTAATCTGTCTTTTTTACTCTGTACTGGACACAAACACCAATGCTCACAGAACCAACAGTGCTATTCCATGGAAAGACAGTTGTTCTAAATTTTAGAAAAATAGTCTTTTCCCAGCAAAGTCACAAAACTGGGATCTGCTCAAACTGATGAAGGGAGACTTAGGAAAGAGGTCTGAGAAGGCAAAAAATTGCTGATCAATTTTTTTAACCACTTTAAAATCTGAGCAGGTGCTGGCAGGATCAGATGGGAGAAAGGTCAGCAGGTGAGATGCAGAGCTATAATTCCATGAAGAGGTTCCATGCCCCGGAAACATGCTTGGGGCTATTGCTGCGCTCTTGCTTTATCTGCCCATTTTGTTGACTGTCACCTGTATGATGTGGTGTCTCTGCACTGCTCCAAGGGCAGCACAGGCACCTGCTGAAAGTAGGTTCCTGCTACATGCAAACACTTTCTTGAGGCTTCTTTTTAAATAAGGACAGATGCAATCCCGAGCTGGCTGTATGAGGGTCCCTATATCCGTTACTCTCCTCTCCTTCAATACTACAAGACTGCATTAGCCAGTGCTAGAGGGGGAAGTTTTCATCCTCCTAAATCCATTCCTGTTAAGGACCCTAGAGCCATGTTGTTTGATGTTATAGCAAGGGTTGATGATGGTAGATTCAGGTGGGACACATGCAGCCATACCTGTTGCCGTTCCCCCACTTCTGCGAAGAGCTTGCTTGAATGGTCATTCAAGAGGACATAGTGCAGATGCAGACTTTCCCTCTGCTGCACTTGGCAGGGGGAAAAAAGCCAAAAAGCCCTAGGTCTCAAGACCTAGGACTTGTGTCCTAGATCTGGAGATCATTGTTGGCAACATGGACAGCGGGACTGAGTGTACCCTCAGCAAGCTTGCTGAGGACACCAAGCTGTGTGGTGCAGTTGACACACTGGAGGGGAGGGATGCCATCCAGAGGGACCTTGAGAGGTGGGCCCATGCAAATCTCATGAAGTTCAACAAGTGCAAGGTCCTGCATGTGGGTCAGGGCAATCCCAAGCACAAATACAGGCTGGGTAGAGGATGGCTTGAGAACAGCCCTGAGGAGAAGGACTTGGGGGTGTTGGTTGATAAGAAACTCAACATGAGCCAACAATGTGCACTTGCAGCCCAGAAAGCCAACCGCATCCTGGGCTGTATCAAAAGAACTGTGGCCAGCAGATTGAGAGAGATGATTCTCCCCCTCTGCTCTTGTGAGACCCCACCTGGATTACTGCGTCCAGCTTTGGAGTCCTCAGCAGAGGAAGGACATGGACCTGTTGGAGTGGGTCCAGAGCAGGGCCACAAAAATAATCAGAGGTCTGGAGCACCTCTGCTATGAGGACAGGCTGAGAGAGTTGGGGTTGTTCAGCCTGGAGAAGAGAAGGCTCTGGGGAGACCTTATAGTGGCCTTCCAGTGCCTGAAGGGGGCCTACAGGAAAGATGGGGAGGGACTCTTTATCAGGGAGTTTTAAACTGAAAGAGGTTAGATTTAGATTAGATATTATGAAGAATTTATTTACTGGGAGGGTGATGAGACACTGGAACAGGTTGCCCAGGGAAACTGTGGATGCCCCATCCCTGGAAGTGTTCAAGGCCAGGCTGGATGGGGCTTTGAGCAGCCTGGTCTAGTGGGAAGTGTCACATGGAGGGGAGGGGGATTGGAACTAGGTGATCTTTAAGGTCCCTTCCAACTCTAACCATTCTATGATCTGGGAAGATGAGGGTTCCAGTCAGAGTAGTAGTGTACTCAGATGTGTAGAGGTGAAAAGAGAGAGTACTGCAGTGCGCTGAGACCCACAAGCAACATCTCTGGCAGTCCAGTCCTGTTTTCTGAGCCTAGCATGGTACAGCGTGCATGCATACAGTTCTTCCCTCCCACCTCCCAAAACCACATGGCTGCATCCAGACTGTTGATGGGGGCAGTCCCCTACCCACCTGTCCAGTGCCTGGGAGCTTTTTGGGCGGGTGCTGGCTGCTTGCAGGTGAGTGACAGGCTGGGGACCATGCAGCAGCTTCACAGGACAGTGGCAGGGCTGGTGCCTGGGGCTGAGTGTGTGACAGCCATGGCTCTAGCAGCTGGGGACACTGAGGCTGCATGGAGCTGGCAGTCTGGGGGCAGGCACAGCAGACCAGAGCAGCCAGCTGCAGAACACCAAGTGAAGTGGGTTGATGAGGGTGAATTAAATACTTGTTAATTATTTAACTTCCTCCTAAGGAAGTGCCCTTTTAGAGGATGAAAAATACCTGTGTTTTGCTTTTTTTTTTTTTTACAGAGTTTGTGTTCTGTATTTGCCACAGGTTAGGATAGCAAAAGAAAACTTCTTAGTGCCTTCAGCAATCCAGCTGCTCTTTGGGGAAACTTTGGCATAAAGCAAATTGTTAATAATACTATAATATGATCATCAATAATAATAAGTAGATGTAGTAGGCCATTATTATGCTATGCATAGGGCTCTTATTATGCCTTGTATATAACTCCTGCTAAAAGAGGTCTCCTGTCCCGAAGGATTTAAAGTCTAAGGGCTCTAGTTCTGTAATTCACGGTATATGAGCGCATTTCTTAATCTGTATGCAGTACCAACACCATCAGTTGCATGGGAGCAGTTAGTCACAGGACTATGGCCATCCTAGAGCAGAAATGAAAATTGGCTGGGAGGACCCAGTGCTCATTTTTTTTAATTTAGCTAATACTTTATTTTCTTGTAAAGTCGAGGCAGCCTTCACTTTAGGAAGAGTAGGGCAGCTCCAATAACTTGCTGTGATTGCCAAGTGAATACAGTTGCAATGAGTCTCTGTAAATCCCAGAAAGTCTCTAGGATATACCATGCCTTTCCCTTAATTTGGAAATGGTTATTTACAGCTGGCAACCGCACTGGGAGTACAGAGAAAGGAACAACTCCCCTCAAGTGCCTGTAGCTTCTGCCCTCTGACTGGGCAGACAGAAGCCCCAAGCCCCTAAATTACCAATCTTACTAGTAGTCTAAAAATTGTCATTAGTAAATAATTAACCATAACTCAGTAGTACCAGCTTTACTGCAGGATAAATGTCTAAGAAGCAGTGAATTTTGTTGGTCCATAGTGGCTAATGTTGGTGAATTCATAGCACTCTGTTCTTTTATGCTAAAAGGTCAGTGGTAGCAGAAGGAGAAGTTTGCCATGTGTGATCTGATGTTTTATTTGTATATTTTTTTTAAGCTTGCAATTGCCATTCTCTGGACTGTCACCATACTTTGACACCAGCTGAATGAGGGCTCACTTGGAGGGGATGAGAGGAGTCACTTGTGAGCCAGGGGGATGGTACCCTTGAGGGTTCCCAATGGCAGCCAAATGCAAAGCACTTACTCAGCAGCAGCGGTGTTTATGGCCCAGCCTTGTGGTCCTCCCTTGTTTTGCTGCCTGTGTGAAAAATGCACAGTCAAGTCCCACATGCACTGTGAGCGCTTTCTTGTGTATTTTGGAAGACAGAGCCACACAGACACAAGAAACTCACTTTCCCAGCTGCGTTGTCAAACACTTTCTGAAGTGAAAGATCAGAATAAGCCCTATCTGTTGCTGTGGTGGTAGACAGCACCAATTAAAATAGCTCTTGGGAATCCCCATGTTTCATCACTCAAAAGTCCACTCTGACTACTTCTTTTCTTAGACCTCTAAAAGAGTGCCTGGACTCTCTTCTTTCCCCCCTCAACAAGCTTGGCTGGAGTTAACTGGTATTTCCCCTGTATCAAGCATTTGATGCAGCTATCATGCCAAAATGAAAATTAGCTGTGTGGGTTTTTCCATTAGTTCTGAATGTGCCTAGCTTAAAACATAAGAAAATGAAGTGTGAGGAGGGAAAGTAGTGTCTTCATTTGTGATTAAAGATTTTGTTAATCTAGCATGTATTGCAGGGGGGGGGTTCGCCACTCTAAAGGTGGGTTAGAGGTAGCAATACATCTTAGAGCTCCTGACTGTTTCTTTAAACACTGGGTATCGTAAGACTTTTCTTCAAAACTCAATTGCTGCCAGCTAACCTAAATTGGGGCTGTGCTTTGAGGAAACCAATTCCCCAGCAAGTGTGGGTGTAGCCTGTTGAGGGATGGCAGTTCTTCCTCTCTGTCCATCTGCCAGCTGCCTCAGCCCACAGTCTGCTGTACTCCCAGCTGGGAAATAATGAGCTTCAAAACAAGGCAGCAAAATAGTTGAACATATTTTGAAATAGCTCAAACCATTAAAACAGCAAGTTTGAAAAAGCCCATCATATTGGCTATCACAGCTTAAAAAGAGCAAAAATCTTTGTATTAGCCTTTGTGCTACTTACAGGTGAGATAATCAATTATTCCAGGGCAAGTTTACCTTCCAGCATGACCAGTGAAAAGTACATAAAGCAATACATGTAACATCTTAAAACTATGTGCATTTAAAATAAAAGGAATAAACACTTAAGGTGAGCATGATGAACAGTTAAATAGTATGTCCCTCCATCATCTTTTCAATAAAAGTGTAGGTATAAAACAAATCTCTTTTTCCTCAGGGGGAAAAAAATAAAATCTGTGAGTGCGATTTACTTTGTGATATGGTGATATGTTGTTTTTATTCTTTCTATGCATGTATATATGAAAGAATATTTTTTTCCTCTCATACCAACACTTAAAGTTATTTGTACTGCTACATATATAGAAGATGAGATCTCAGAGTTCTTCTCATACTGTGTAATATTACACTTTCCCCTCTGGCTGCTTTTCTCCTTACCCCCCAGTCCAGCCTGATGCACGTGATAGCAGTGCTGCTTGCCAAGTCTCACTTTGGCTACTAAAATACCTCCTTTTCAGTGTGAGATAGCCAGAGTGCCGCTCTGCGTGCAGCAGCATGGGAGGAGCAGACATTGACAGCACTGTAATACAGCGTGTAACGCAGGACCTGACTCATTTGCAAAAGCGATAAGAATATTTATTGACTGTTGGTAGCTAGAGTTGAGCAAGGACTGAAAAAAGTGTGCTTGCTTTATGGATACTTGTGGTGTTTTTACTCACAGCTGCAAGGGGAGGTGTAACCCTCCTGCGCCTGGAGCGATGCTCCCCCAGGTCAGGGGGGATTCCAGGTGGGGCTGGAACTCCAGGTCAGGCTGGATTCTCATCCTGGCTCTGCTGCCCAGCCCAGCATCACTGCCTTCAGCACGCCCTGTTGTCTCTCTGGCCCCACTCTCTATTTGTCAAGTAAGATTAATTGCAATCAGATTTTTCCCTCCTGCTACCAAGATTTGAAGGGTAAAGCTAAGCGTGTCTGTGAGGGACATGGGTGGCGTGTTGTTAAGAAACCATTTTGCTGGTTTTGTGGACGTCTCTCTTTAGTGACGTGTGGTCAGGCAGGAACATCCCTGATCTCCCGTGACCCTTCTCCATTAAGGAAACCAAGAGCATAATCTCATTAGCTAATCTGTGTTGCTGCACCTTGTTTTGCAGAGGACCAATGAATCCTGTCACAGGGGAACTCAGGGAAGAGCCCTGCCATCAATGCCTGTGCAGAGGCACAGCATGGCTACCTTCCTTATTGCCTACAAATCACAAAAATGTGAAACGGAGAAAGGAGAACTGACAGGGGCCCGCCATAGAATGCTTTTACTGTCTAAAGGCTTTCCATGAAAAAAAGAAAAACCAAACCAAACAGGCGCAGGTGATTCAAAGCATTGCTTTCTTTTTCTGTAAGAGTCTTCCCTGATGCTGCTCCCAGGTTTCTACAAGAGGTAAGAGATTTTTGGTGACTATGCTTTTTTTTTTTTTTCCTCCTTCTCTCAGTTTCTTTTCTCTTGCATTCAAGAGATTATCTGAACCCTCCCTTAACAGAAGCACGATGATGATAGTTACCTGGATAATACTGTCTTCTGAGGTTCAAACACGCAGGTACAAAGGTACTGTGCTCTGACCACAAGCTAAAAGCCAAGGCTTCTGTGCACAGCCTGAGTGTGTGAAGCTCCATCCTGTCAACATGTGGTTTATGGTTGGTCACCACAGAGGTGACATGGACTCCAGGATGCCATCTGCCTGAGTGTAGGAGTAAATATTACTCGTGTCAGTTTAGCATTTAGCCAATCCGTACTTACAAGTTTCTAGCACTGGAGTTTCCACAGCCTCTCTGACGGTTTACTCCAGGTCTCCTTCGTTTTTGAAGGGCAGTGTCCAATCTAGGCAGGGCCTTACAAGCACTCAACAGAATATAAGTACTTGCAGGATTTCTTGTAGGTCTTCTTTGGTAGTCTCCTGTTCGTATGGTCCTGCATAGTGCTCACCTATTGCACAGCAGTCTGCCACAGGCTTGTGTTCCATTTATAGTCCACTGTAATCCCCAGAACCCTTTCTCCAACACTTCCTAGCTATTCGGTCCCAATTTGTACTCATGAAATTGATTATTCCTGTCCAAGGGTAGTGCTTTGCACTTGTCTTAACAAAACTTCATCCTTGTGTTTTGTTGTTTTTTTTTTTTTTTCCAGTCTGTTTCTCCAATTTGCAACTTTGAATTCAAATCCTGCCCCTGGTATATTTGGAGGAAGGAGGTAAAACGGTGATGTGCTGAATATGGTCACAGTAACCACACATCCTGGTTAAAAATGCAACAAGAGAATTCAAGACTTGGCACCTTGCACAGACTGTTCTACGTTTGCAGCAGGAGGGAGAAGTAGTGACTACAAACTTTGTTCAAAATCCAAAAGTCCATCCTCCGGCACAGTCAGCCGTGGCCAGGTCCCATTTCTGCCCTTGGCTGCCCGCGCAGCCGGAGGCTCTCCTGAGGGTGTCAGAACATGCAGAATTCGGCAGGTTGCCCCCAGATGTGCTCCAGCACGTGCTGTCAGCATGTGTCTCCCCATGGGTTTGAAGTCACTGAAACGACAGAGCAAGGCCCATTTGAAGCGAAGCGTGGCGTTTGTTGCTTTGCTGGATCGGGGCCTTCATCAGTCTTCAGATGAGGTGTGAATACAGGAAAACAAGTAAGGTTAACTGCAACCAGATTTTTCTGCCTCCTAGTAAGAAGGATAAACCAAGCATTTCTTGGTTTCACACCTGTATTGGTCTGACAGGACAGAGAGAAGTATGTTATAAAAGCTCACTACTGGCAGTTAAGCAAACAGCAATGCATGATTTTCATAAAGGCACTCGTGGCAAATATGCAGATTAAGGAGGTTGTACTTTTTAGTCTTGCTTTCAGTAGAAACATTGTCTTGCAGGCAGATTGGTATATTTGATAATGATTCCAGTATTTAGCAGTGGCTATTTTGGCCTGTTTGTTTGGAAGCCTCTTCTAGCTTAGTCTGGTTGAGCTCATTTCAGCGCTTCCCCTAACTGCGGGACCATCTGTTATCCACCTCACTTTTCTTTTTTTTTTTTTTTTTTTTCTTTCCTTGATTGGTTTCACACAGGCCCTTCAGTTCATTTAAAATTAGGGTGGTTTGGAGAAAATCAGACTGTAATCTGCAGTAGCCTCCCCCCCACTAATTAAATGGAAAAGATCCCATGATGAAGAGCGTTGTTGAATTTACCGGGCTTAGTAGAAAAAGGGTGTGTGGAGATTTTCTCCGAAGCTGGAAGGTTTCTGCAGGTAAGCCTTCTGCAGAAAAGGGTAATGATTATAAGCCTTTACTGCCATCCTAGGTGACCTCCAGTATTTTTTTTTTCATTAGAACAGCTAAAAATATTGAGAATCTCTTTACTCATACTGTTGACATTTTATGCATATCCGCACATACATTCATACATATATATGTATACATACACACTGATGACCTTTTAAATGTATGCATAAATAAATAAATAAACATTACATATTTGTGTATAATAAAAAAAAACAAACCCCAAAAAAACCCCCACAAAACACCTGTCTCATTTCCTTGGAGACTTTCTCTTTAATTTAAAAATCTCTGGCTTCCTACTCCTACAGGTCATGAGTGAGGCTGGAGAAGTATAAGGGGAAATTAAGAGATATTAGAAAATTCCTAGGAGCCTCTTGAAAAATATCTCCAGACAAATGAACCTGGAGGCCTGTTTTGTTTCTGGGAATTGTTTGGGGTTTTTTAAATAATATCAGACTCTAAGCAAGAGCTAGAGAATGCTGGACTGGGGAATTGCTACTGTGGGGAAGGTTTTTTTAGAAGCAATAGTTCAGAAACAGAAGAGCAATGCCAAGCTGAAGGAACCTTGCCTTGCTTCTCTTGTCATTTTGACATAACGAACAGAGTCCTGTGAAGTCCTCTGGGCTTTAAACAATTCACATTTCAAACTGCAGAGAAGAAAAAAAAAAACAAAGATCAAGGAATAGCTGACAAGTTCTAATATCCTCTGTGTTGTCTGAAATAGCGTTGCAATAGGCCAAACTATTGACAAGCACAGGAGTGATCTTAATTTGAGACATTAATTTTCGAAGCACAAAAAGTCCACTTGATGGCTGCAGGAAACGGGGTTTTTGCAGAATTGCTCATGGCAGGTTACTGCTGTGGGATTTGCCCGAGCGCAGCCGTTGTGCCTCCAGTCTGAGCTTGGCACAAGCTCCTCTAGTTGAAATCTTCTTGTATCTCTGTTTCATAGCCCCCGAGAAGAAAAACGCAGGCAAAATGCAAACACTGGCCTGGAAGCATTTCCCTTTTGGCTGGGAGAAGAGTGCTGCACATCTCGGGCTGGCTGGGGAGCCCCTTGGCAGGGGGCTCGGGAGAGCTGCTGCGTCTCTCCTGCCCACCGCAGGTACCTGCCCTCTGCTCTCCTTGCCTGCTCCTGGAGCCTGTGCTGGGCCTCCGGGAGGCTGGGCGAGTGAGCTAGAGGAGTCACTGGTGGGACAGGAAAGGTTTCCAGGGTCCCTCGTGGGGCTGGGAAAGAAACCCCCAAAGTAAAATGGGGAAAGGCAGGGTGAAGGACGTGCTCCAGATTTCCGCTGGGAGGAGTTTGAGGGCTACCCCTGGTGATGGAAAGGCATCAGACTCCTCCAGAAGCTAAGGAAAGGGCTTGTGCAACTGTTTCATTACCGAAATATCACTGCATCTGTGTTGCTACGCCTTTCCCAGGCAGCGAGATCCCCTACCGCTGCCTGCAACAGGCAGGACGTGACGCAGAAGAGCCAGTGTGGCAAGACAAAGCCATGGACGCTTTGAGGAGAGGGAGGTGCTCCCTCAGTGGCCCTGTGTCCGCACCGGTGGTGCAGAGCTCTGCTGCGGTTTTCACAGCCCTGCCTGCCGTTTCCAGAGCTGTTTGCCTCCCAAAACTTCCTTCCCCCTGCTCTTCCCCTCTCAGTGCTTAACACAAAACCCTGTGGAAGCCTCCTGAGGTGCTTGGCCAGTCCCACCGCCCCCTGCCCAGGGCAGCTTTGCCCCTTTCCCAGGAGTAGCGCTGGTACGAGACACATTTTAGCTTTGCAGCTGCCGTGGGGAGATGGGATTTCTAAGAAAGGATTGATTGGCGTTTGGCTCTTACACCGAGTAAGTATCACTTACTGGGGTAAACTGGTGGTGGCCTTCTCATTTATCAGCGTGACAAACCCGGGGTGCAACCTGAAGCGTGCTTCTGCACCACCGGGCCAGGCAGTAAAAGCCAGCACCAACCCACTTAACCAGGCTTGCTTTCTATAAGCAAGAGGTGCCACAGATAAGGCTGTTTCCAGAAACCGCGTGTTTACAACGTGCTGCACCGCTGCCCCGACAGACGCCAGGGCAAGGAGAACGAGGAGGTGGCCAAGGAGCTCTTCTCTGCCTCCCGCCTGGCACCTGCTGCCCGGGTGGTTGCACCTGAGCAATGCCATGAGGAACCAGGGGGAAGCCCAGGTATCAGGGAACGGGATCCTGAATCTTCAGCGCTGGGGTTATGTCTGCAAACAAAAAAAAAACCAGCCTGCTTCGCAGGATCTCGCATTTTTTAATGGTACACAGTGACCAGTGCTTTTTTCCAATGCTGAGTGAAGAATTTAAGAGCCGAGACAACGCTGCTATACCTTGTACGAGTATCTGGTTTAAATCAGTGTTTCTACCCGACTTGTCTTATGGTTTCCTATGTGGCCACCTACAGCCTAGGAAAAGCAAGACTGCGTTTAGATACCCTGACTTCCCTGGCTGCATCTCCATTCCTGTAAGACACGCAAATATCCTTCCTCTTACTTTAGGAAGAAGGGAGGGATTCCCTGCCAGGCTTGGGACAGGAGACGTGGCTTGCAGAACAGCTCCAAATCCCCCAGAGGCAGCCACAGAGATTTTCAGAGGGAGCCCTTCCAGCCATGGGCTCTTACTTATCCTGCTCGTAATCACAGCCCTACCCATTAAGACTTTGCCGCCAGAGCCAGGAATAGACCAGAGTAATCCCGCTGCCTGCCAGCCTTACCGATAGTTTTGTAATTCACAGCCATGTGCGTTACATCTCAATTCAGCCTGTCCCGCCAGGGCATTGCCACGTAATGATACACACGGGTACGATCTGCTGCTGTTCTCCATGCATGTCACGGACGTGAGAGGCTGCAGCACCGTGCATGGGCCCTCAGCAACAAATCCGGCTTTTCCTACATTTGAGTATGCAGTTTAAATGATGTAGTTTTAAAGCAGCTCTTTTAACATGGCTTACAACTGTGTGTACGTATTAGCTGGACCCTGGATTGATTATTGACGTGCTTTTCCTTTGCTAACAGCTTTTGCCGATGTGAATGGAGCTCTCGTCTTAAGATATGTCCTCTTAGTGTTTCTATATTGCTTCTGCTGTGGTGGGCAAGAGATATATCTGAGGTGAGACACTTCACCGCACAGTGCGTTTGACAGGCACGAAGAACAGCACATGCAAGCTTCTGCCTGACTGTCTGGAAAGTGGAATAAACAAGCATTAAAAGAAAATAACCTTATTTTTCATGCAGACTTGTAGGAAAGTGCATGCCGGGGTGCTGTGTGTGCGGGGATGGAAGATGCACCCGGTGAAGTGGGTGAGGGTGGGGTGGGTGCTCTTCCTTTTCGCTCCAGTCAGGCCACTGCTTGCTTTGCAAGGCGGCGCCTTCTTGTGAGAAACAAAGCATGGGCTAGGGGACACGCAGCACGACGGTTCAGGACTGCAGAAATAATGACGGGAGAGCAAAACGGGGCGTTTTGCTTGGCTGAGGAACACTTCTTGTTTAGAAGTAATACTGTAACAGCAGAGTGGAGCAGTTCCTTCAGGCTGAGAGAGTTGGGGTTGTTCATCCTGGAGAAGAGAAGGCTCCGGGGAGACCTTATAGCGGCCTGCCAGTATTTAAAGGGGGCCTGCACAAAAGATGGGGAGGGACTCTTTATCAGGGAGTGGAGCAACAGGACAAGGGGTAACAGTTTTAAACTGAAAGAAGGTATATTTAGATTAGGTATTAGGAAGAAATCCTTTACTGGGAGGGTGGTGAGACACTGGAACAGGTTGCCCAGAGAAGCTGTGGCTGCCCCATCCCTGGAGGTGTTCAAGGTCAGGTTGGATGGGGCTTTTGAGCAGCCTGGTCTAGTGGGAGGTGTCACATGGAGGGGAGGGGGATTGGAACTAGATGATCTTTAAGGTCCCTTCCAACTCTAACCATTCTATGATTCCTGCTTTTCAATGAAGGTTTTGAATACCAGTGAACAGAATCAGAAAGACCTAAGACCATGCAGCTACTGACATGATGGGTGGGGATACTGAAGAGGTGGGGATGACTGCAAATCCACGGGTCTGGGGAGGAAATGGGGGAAAGCCTGCAAAGAAGGTAAGAGAGGTTGGAAAGAAGCCTGCACCGAGGAATGGAGGGATGTGGATACCACAGTATGCGTGTGGTGAGTGCAGTATTTCAACTGCAAACTTGTAACGGCGTGTGTGTGTAGAGTCGAGAGAAACTGTCCAAGACGTGGAGTTTGACGCTAATTTAGGCATGCACAAGTGCCTGAGGACTGTTTCTGACCACAAGCAAGCAGCACTTCTGTTTCGTGTCTCAGCTGAGAGGTTGAGCATCCAAACGTGATGCCACTGGGGTGCAGTTTTTGTGCTGAGCCTGATGAAATCCCATCGCTGATGAGCTCAGCAAATGCGGTGATCTTGAATTATGAGTCCCTGCGAGAGCTGAAGCCACACCGTGCTTTCCCCATTGGCAATTACGGAGTGGGATCTCTGTTTCTCTCCTGCGCTCGCTTTCTCCTTCTCCCTGCCCCCAGGCACTTGGGAAGCCAGAGATGGTGTGACCATCTGAGCACACGCCAGTGTCTTCAAAGGGCATCTGTAATCCCCTGTGCTAATCCTCCTGCGAGAGGAAGGATGCTTGTAGGCAGCGCTTGCAAATCCACACCCAGAATATTAAGCTTGTTATAAAACCTGGCCTGTCATTGCATCTGCTGACTTTTGTTTCCAAAGAGACTGTTGCGGGTGAGTAAGTTTCTCCTTCCTGTGGACTTCCTTTGAAATGTTGCTTCAGGTTAAAGTAATACTGCTTGTTTCACACACCCTTATGAGAAGAAATGGCAACACCTAGGGACAGCTATCATTATTCACTGCACTGATAGTGCTGAACACGATCGGCCACATTTTCCAAGCGACCTCTAATGCTGTACAAGTCTGCAGATGCAGCAAAAGCAGGCGGCTTGATCTGTGTGTCCAGACATCGCTTGCTGGCCCCACGCAGGCAAGAATCCCCCAGAGACTGGGGCTGAAGTCCCCTGCACCAGCACAGAGTGAGGCACACTTAGGACATGCCCACATGGCAAGTGCGAGGGAGACTTTAGCGACAGCTGAACCAGCTGCACCTGACTTCTGTGTTGCTCTGAAGCTCTTGAAGTGGTGTAAGTGCTGACAGTGCTGTAAGGTCTGTGCTATTTCGGCCCTTGCCTTGCCCCGTGTGGCAGTTCATCTGCCGGAGTGTGGCAGGGCTCCAGCTGGCTGTGGCGCAGTGATGTAGGGCTGGGACTCAGCTGGCTCGCTGGGCAGCCTGAGGTGCTCCAGAGGTGGCAGGTGGCACAAAGGGAGGGATGGTGTCCCTCCCTGGAAGGCACTTCCATGTGTAGTGTTGACAAAGGGTTGGGTTGGGGAGCAAGGGGATGGCCCGCTCCATCTGATCTTTGGCAGGTGATCAGCTGGGCAGGTGCCCCATGCTCAGGAAATACAATCCTATTAATGCACACCAGGCAGGGACAACAGCGACCCAAGGACAAAGGCCTGGCAGAACGCTGGGGCAGCGACGCATGGAGCAGCGTTCATCTGCTGTTGTAGCCTTAGGTGCATTCACAGAGGGAGGGAAACGTAATTTGGGTAACACCTTTCAGCCACATAACAAATCAACAAATACTTAATTCATGAGCTCTTGTTCCGGGGTGGGGACCTGTTACTGTGCAAAATGAAGCAGCAGGAGTAAAGCTTACATTTTTGGAAAGTAGCTGCATGTTATTGTCGCCTCTGCTGTCCTCTGCCCACTGGTCACTCAGACCCTGCTCTCAGACCTTCCCAGAGAAGCAGCACTGCTAAGTGACTGCCTCCAATGAATGCAGCCAGCACCTTCGTCTAAAATCCTGATTTACGACGTTGACAGAGGAGGCTCCAGCCTCCCTTGCACCTCTCCCAAACCTGCTGCACCTGCCCTCAGGCCAATGCCTTTGGGGCTGCAGCCTGAGGCAGGTGTGTACGGTTACACTGCATTATAGAATCATAGAAAGGTTTGGGTTGGAAGGGACCTTGTAGATCATCTAGTTCCAACCCCTCTGCCATGGGCAGGGAATTATGCCTGATGTCGGGCTTCCTCTTTGTCAGCATCAGCTGACTGACCTTGGGGGTGGCTTTGCAGCCCTGGGGAGCAGCGTGCAGCGTGGGCTCTCTTGCTCAGCCCGCGCTCGCTATTGGGGAGCTATCTCCAGGAGAGACAATGCAGCTAAGGCAGCACCCGACCTCCTGGCTGGGACAAGTTACACAGCCTCATGTCAAGCACAGAGCTGTAAAGGCTTCCCAAGGAGACTGACACAGGGAAACAGCAAGCAGATGAGTAAATTCTCACCTCTTAATTTCAAGCAGCCATCAATTGGACATCAATAGCCTGCTTTCACAAGAAAACTGCAGGCTCCTCTGCACTTCCTTGGCAAAGAGCACAAGCAGCCCCATGCTGGAAGGGTCTCCATGCCTGTGGCGTGCAGGGCCCTGGCACAAGCAGGGGCCAAGTCACTAGCCAAAAGCTGCCAGTTTCCACACTTATGGAGCCTTGGCCACATTTTGGTTGAGTTGGTTTCCATCTCAGCAGTATTTGTGACAAAAAGTGTGCAAGAGGTTCTTGTTCTTCGCAGGGATTATGCTTAATCACAACGGTTGTTAACTAAATGAACGTGCTGAAAGCAAATGCCGGACTGTGCCCACCAGGCCGTTAAAAACCTGGGAGAAAAAGGCAGGTGAGGAACCTCATGTCCGAGTGGGCAGCCGGCACTGCCCGGTGGGAAAGCTCCGAGCAAAGGAAGGGCAGACAGAGCAGGCAAGGGATGAAGGATCGCAGTGCAGCAACTGTGAGGGTGTTAGGGCTTAACCAGAAAAACCCATGCAAGCTCAGAACCACACATATTAAAAGTTCAGCATGCAAGAGGACACTGGATTTACTTCTGGCTGTTTAACGATGAATTCCCAGCTCTGTCAAGTGAGAATGTTTTCCGTCAATATTCCTGCAGCGAAACATCTTGTCATGATGTTTAAGCTCAGATGGTTATGTATCTTCCATACGAATCCAGCATGTGGGGGCAACATCAAGCTTTCAACTGCTTCAAAGATAAGGATGATGCCAACCTGATAAATTGGTCTAAATCTGATGAATCCATGAGAGATCACATGGAGATACAGAAAGAGGAATCAATAAGTCATTAACAGATGCTAGAGCTGATGGCTGTAAGTCAATTTGGAAGTGTCCCGTGTACTGCAGTTTGTAAAATACACCTTAGGCTGTAATTGTGACCTGGACTAAACTACGAAAGAATAAGCGTCAAGATCCAGGAGCCAAGGACCTGCATCAGGCTCTGGGTGATACACAGCTGAGGAATAAATCAGCTCCATTCCCCTTGCAGAGGAACCAGTGAGGGTCTGAGCAGTCTCTGACTTCTCTGGGTGCCATCAGCACCTGCACTGCTCCACACTGGCGCTTTGGGACAAGCTGGCAGGGCAGCAAAACTAGAACAGAGAGAGCAAATGATGAAAATTAAACGCTGGTCAGGGGTCCAGTGAAGGGAATTTTGAAAAATCTGCCTATGCCATAAAGAATATTTCTATAAATTGATTCATGTGTGCTAGAGAAATTCACTTCCTGTCCCTGTAGATAATGAAGCTGATTCAGATGAACCTGTGCTACAGATTTTGAGCGTGGTGTCTTAGCTGAAGTCTGAGATAGCAGGGAGTAATAGCTGCAATGACAAAAAATTGGAATTCAAGTGCCTGTGTGCTTCATCTTTACAAAAATCTCTCTCTAGTTCAGTAGCTTTTTGCTGAGTGACGCCCATGCTATCAGCCTGGACACCACATCTCCTTCCCTGGACAAAATGAGTTTGACACATGGGCTCTAGGGGCAAGGGAGAAGCAGCAGCATCGCTACAAAGGCAAACTAGCAGAGCTGCTCTGAGACGAGCACACTCAGTCTTGCCACCAGGGTGCTGGGACTCCCCCCCGCCCAGCCTCCCTGTTCAGCATCCCCTACTCAGCAAACCCCTAAGATAATTCTGAATCATTCAAAACGTTGTTATTTTGTAGGGCAAAACATCTGTTCTGATCATGATTCCTAACTACCAATTTAATTTATAAGTAAACAAAATCAAAATGTTGTTTAATCTTTACTCTTAAAAAAAAAAAATCTGCTTGGATACTTTTTTGAACTTGACACTTGCAATTTTGAAGAAACGGTACTTTCCAGTGGAGATGGTCAGAACAATTTTACCCAGCTGCTCTTATTACCCTTTTGATAAAATGTGCTAATGTTAGCGAGCGTACTCTAGTACACCATAGACAAAATTGCAAGGGCAGCTGGGAACTCTTCCACTGTAAGTATTCTGTATCGTGTAAAGTCAAAGATCCTCAGGCAAACATAGCTAGAGACAGTAAATCTCTCAAAGGGCTAAAATCCCAGCTGAGTCTCAAATTCACTGTGCAGGAGAGAAAGGGCTGTAATCTCCTAACGAAAGCAGATGTACAAGAGTCATTCTGGCAGCTACATCTGTCATGTTGCCTCCCCCCCACCCCCCACCTTGTTAAACCCACTCTTCCTTCTAGTCATATGTGCTTTTCTCATCGATGACAAAAATAGGCAAGCACAAAATGTCAATCATGTGAAATTTATTCCTTAGGACAGGAATTCTTTCCTCATCCTGCGTTATGGTCTTATTGAGTCCTGATGCTCCCTCAGCCTCTAAGGGAAGGCTCTCCTAATTTTGGCCAGGTAGCAGGCAGGACTCCCTGGGGTACGCCGCAGCCATGCATCCCACACCCGCATGTGCTGCCTGTGCATGTGGAGCGGGGCTGGGGAGAACCCAGCCCTGCGTTAGCATGCTCCTTATGGATCCCTGGATCCTTACGGATCAGCCTGGAGAAGAGAAGGCTCTGCAGGGAACCTTATAGCGGCCTGCCAGTACCTGAAAGGGGCCTACAGGAAGGCTGGGGAGGGGCTGTTCGCAAGGGCATGTCGCGATAGGACGAGGGGCAATGGTTTTAAACTAGAGCAGGGTAGGTTTAGATTAGACATTAGGAGGAAGTTCTTTACAATGAGGGTGGTGAGACACTGGAACAGGTTGCCCAGAGAGGTGGTGGAGGCCCCATCCCTGGAGACATTCAAGGCCAGGCTGGATGATGCCCTCAGCAACCTGATCTAGCTGAAGATGTCCCTGCTCACTGCAGGGGGGTTGGACTAGATGACCTTTAAAGGTCCCTTCCAACCCAACACATTCTATGATCCCCTCACATGGCCGGAGGCTGCCGGCAGGGCTGCCCTCTTGCACCGCGTTCGTCGTGCTTCAAGCAGGGAACAGGCATCAAGAGGCTCGATGGTGCTGAGGAGGCCGATGTTCCTCCTGCCCCAGCGCTAACAGGCCGGGGGGGGTCTGGCTCCCGCTCTGAAGCGCCCAGGCAGGCACAACCTGCACTCAGAAAAGCAGCTGCCCCTCGCTAAAGCTGGCGAACAACTCAGGCCTGGGTCCCGTGGAGAACAAGCCGGCTGCCCTCAGCCTTCACTGTGCTCTTTAGTGGCGCAAAGCCCCAAAAGGAGCAGGGAGGGACCAGCCCCCTCACGGAAAAACCGCCGCCGACAGAGTCCTCGTCCCCAGAGGAGCCCGCACGGTGCGGGGCAGGCCCCGCAGCGCGCCCGGAGCCGGCCCGCCGCTGCTGAGGCCCGGGGTGGGTGTCCGGCGGCGGGCCCTCTCCTCAAGCTGCCGGTCCCGGACCGGGCCCCCGGAGCCCTCCCCGCCCGCTGGGCCTCAGCCCTGGACACGGCTGCCCCCCGGAGACAGGGCACGTCCCCGCAGCACCACTTCGGCGCTGCCTCCTGCGCTGGCCGCTCCCCGCTCGGGACCCGCGGCCTCCCGCCGCTTGGCGGCGCCCTCTCCCCCCTATCGCCCCGCCTCCGGCCCGGCTCTTCCTCGGGTTTCCCGCCGCGCCGCACGGCCTCGGCAGCGTGTCCTCCCTTCCCCCGGAACCGGCCGCCGAGCAACATGGCGCCGCAGCGCCCTCAGTAAACATGGTGCCCGCTCCGCTCCTTCCTCCTTCCCCCCCGGTCACGGGACCTCGGCGGCTGTGCCGCCCGCTCCGCGATGGCGGCTCCCTGCGCGGTGTGGCTCGGGGACCCGGTAAGACGGCGACAGCTCTGCCGGGGACGTGGGGGTAAGTGGTGGGGGGGATTGGGGGGGTGGTGCGGGCTGAGCCGTGTCCCGCTGGCAGGTGGAGCGGGTGCCGTGCCCCTACGACGTCCATCACCGCGTCCCCCGGGCGTCGCTGGAGAGGCATGCCGCGTCCTGCCGGCTCCGTAAGATGGGATACTCCGCCGAGGAGGAGGTGAGCGCCCGGGCCGGGGCACCCGGCTCGGAGGGGCTCGGAGGGGGTGCGAGGCTGGAGCTTCTGCCCCGGGTGTGTCGCCTGCCCGGCCTGAGGGGGTCCCCGCTGGCTGCGGCCGACTGGGCGGCCCAGCCCGGGGCCGGTGCGGCTGGGGGCGGCCCCGGGGTCTTGACTGAGCAGCTTGGTCCCGCAGGCGGAGATGTACGACTCCAGTTTTTTCTACGAAAACCTGAAGGTTCCCAGCGTGGCCATGGGTGAGCGACAGCGGGGGCTTTGCCTGACGGGGGCGGAGGGGGGGACAGCTGGGGCGGAGGGGAGACCCGGGGGGTGCAGAGGGCGGGACTGAGGGGACACCTTGGGGAGGTGCAGAGGGTGAGGGGCTGAGGGGAGGCCCTCGGGGGGGACAGAGGGTGAGGGGCTGAAGGGAAACCCCATGGGGTAGAGTCCTGGTCCTCGCAGTAGCCCGGTCAGCCTTGTCAGCCATAAACTCTCCAAGGCCTCCTAAAAAAAAGCCCCTGAGTGTTTCCATCAGTAGGCTTATTATCTCACCGTTGTACTTTGCAGTAATTATGTTATGTTTCTGTCACTCTGTAATTCCGCTCTGTGGGTCACTTGGCTGTTTTCAGATCCAAGGGGGATCTTTTTTTTTCCTCTCAGGTTATTTTCCAAGTTGTTTATGTGTTCTCTTTGCATCAAGTGCAGAAAGTGTATTAAAACACATGCTTAGAAGGTGGAAAAACTGTCCCTAGAATTTAGGGATATAGTAATGATACAGAAGAGAGTTGCAATATACATACATTTATTTTTCTATATCCCTGTAATCCAGAAATCCCTCTTTTTTTTTTTTTCCTCCCTTCAGTTCAAATATGGACTAGATTAAAATGATTTTTTTAGTTCGGACCTTCCCTTATGCATAAATAAAACTACGATTTTCTGTAACATACCATAACTCTCATAGTAGAGGTTGGGGAATAAAAAACTAACCCTACCAAGTACTTGATGTGAAAGTTCTGCGATATTTTTGTCTTCTCTGTCTGCAGATAAAGATCTACAGTTTCACATCGTTAAGCAAGCTAGAGCTCAAAGTGTGAAAGAAGGTACGGGCTACAGCGAAGGTAAGTTAGCAAGCAGATACTAAGATGACTTTGTTAGCTCTCATGTGGAGAGCTGCTCTTGTCTCCCCCTTCACAGCTTCCTTCATTCTGCTTGTGAACTGCTGTGAGGAATTTTTTTGATTTATTTTTAATATTCCTTCCCGTGTATATTTTGGAGCATAACTACTTTCTCTGCTTGGGGCAGCTAGATGAGAGCACTTGAGTCTGTTGTGCTCACACCTCTAGTTCTCTTCAGGACTGGAAAATCAACACTGCAAAAATTTAGGAGTTTCTTAAAACACTGGTCCTTCACTTCCCATTCGACTACCTACGCTTTACTTTCTGCCTGTGTTTTCTGACACTATCCTTCTGCTCCTTGTGGCCCAGACTCTCCTAATGCTGCCTCCAGCCTTGTTCTTCATGTAATGTTTTGTTTAAGGAATAATTGCTAGCCATGAGCTGTATGTGCTTGTCCACCACTCCCCAGATCAAAACCCAAACAACACGTGTTTTATGTTGGATAGTTTCAAGTAAGAAGTTGTATAAGAAATATGCTGACGCCTCTGCAAATACGATGTTGTCCTTTGCCACTGCTTGTAGCTCATTAGTTCCTTTATGTTTCATTTTTCAGTGTATTTTGTGACCAGTCTGGGGACCAGGTTAAGACTGAGCTACACCTCTCTTTGAGAGTTCAGACCAAGACAGTAGAAAAGTAGGGCTGCCTGTAGAAACCACTGTAAAGCTGCAGCGTATGGTCTGGAAATTACTGTAACACCTGAAAGATACAGCATTTATGGTCTGTAGTCCTTTAGTTCGGTAAGCATACGTGTGCAGAAGGAAAAGTGCATTTGTTCTACTTTCCTGACAGTCAGGTACAGCAGCGCTTGCTCAGGCGTAGTTTTTCATGTTGTCTTTGTTTCTCTGGCATAGCAAACAGAGCCTTAACAGGCAGTTGCTTGGGAAGGAGCTCTCATGCGATGGGCACTGTGTTCGGAGCATGTTGGGTGCATTTCCTCTGGAGGAAAGTGGTAACTCGTTAATTTGACACAAGTGCATCTAAGTAGAGGAGCAGATAAACCCTTTATCGAGTGGTGCATCGCAGAGGTACATCAGTGAGCCACTAGATGCCAGTGTTTGCTATCCAATTTTCACTGCCAGCTCGCATTTCTCTGAAGATCACACTAAAACTGTGTGGCACTTCGGCCTTTTGTAAGGTTTACTGACTTGGGATTGTTTGTTTAATTTAAAGTCTTCGGCAACAGAAACAAATGGAAAGCATTTTTCATTGTAAACTGCCTTTTGACTAACTGTATCAAAGGAAGTAATTTTCTTTCTTTGTTTTTAAAAAATTCTAATCATATTTAGAATGTTAGAATAGCTAGATAGTAGGACAGGAAAGCTGGTCTTAATCACAAGTTGTGAAATTCTTGTAAAATCACAAGCACATAACTATTAGGGTGCTTTTATGGGCTTCCATGACCCTGTAAGAACAGTGCATTTTAAAAATAAAATTCTAATGTTCATGTTTAAATCTGTTAGTTTGGATTAGAAAAGTTCTGGTTTAGGCTCCAAGTACAGTAATGAGGAAATCTTGTATTTGAGGCCTGTTGTTGTAGAGTTATTGTGGCTCCTCTTCTATGGTGTCTTGAGTGAAAGCAGGATGTGAAAGATTGGCCCAGCTTCCATTAAGTGCTGAATAATTTAGAGAAGCAGCAGCTTTGCTGTTGTGAAGGCTCCTGCATACACCCTGTCTTACGTGGTGGCTCTTCTGTCTGCCTGGAGACGTACGTATGTGTGTGATTGTGCCTTGCAGGGGGAAGGTTGCGTTGTGCGGAGCAGGATTATGGAGGTCAGGTCCATGGTTGCTGAGAATTTGAATGTTCTGGAGTAAAATGCTTTTCTGCAGGCATCCTGTATTTTTAGGAAAGTCACTTTGCTGCTGTTGCAATGGATTGAGAATGGATTTATTGTCTGTCCGAAGGATATGTGTTTTAACTGGGCATGGGAAGAGTGAATACCAGGCTGATCATTCAGGGAGAAAAGAGTGTGTGGGCAGTGTGTTTGTTTTTGTAACTTAAGTTATCTGAACTAATATCTGGAGCATTTTGAAAGTGCCTTTGTAGCCCTTTTAGCTATCAATGCCTGTGGCAGTCTATTGTAAAAGCTCTTTAGAGAAAGTGACAGTGTGAGCGAGAGTGATTTGCACAGTGCCCAGTTATCTAGTCTCCTAGGAGCTTTCATTCTTGTTGGCAGAACAACAGGTATTTTGCAGCTAGTACTTTACACAAAATTTTAGGAGTAAGACAAACCCACAAGCTAGAGCTGCAGCCTCCTCTCTCTTGCTTTAACTAGTTAAGCCACGAACTGAAATTGATGGGACAACATAGTGCCCTTTGATTTAATCTAGTGCAATCTCTTCAGAGCATATGAAACCTGTAACTAACAGTGTAAGCAGCCAAGAGAGTTATTCAGCCTGCACGGGGCTTGGAGGGATTTGGGCCTTTTTTTTTTGCTTTGAGTAATTTTTATCCTTTCAAATTACGAAGGACGAAACGTCTTACAGATACATAGAGGAAGGATGAAAAGAGCATGGGTGTTTACTGCATTGTTTGTTGAGCTTCTCAGTGTTTTCCTGTATAATTATGCTGTTTTACTAATAACGGCTGTCTGTTCAACCTCCAGGATCGTACTCGTTACTGCCTGTAGAAGTTCCTCAAAATCACAAGCGTTTCACCTGTGACCTGACTCAAGCTGATCGCCTTGCTCTTTATGATTACGTTGTTGAGGAAACAAAGAAACAGAGGTCTAGATCCCAAATCACGGAAAATGACAGTGATCTCTTTGTGGATTTAGCAGCAAAAATCACCCAAGGTTTGAAGAACAATCTATTGTTGAATTTATGTCTCAGAACTTCCACTTTGTGTAGTTAGTTTTGTCGAAAGCCAAACGGAATCGCTTGTGCTATTTTTATTGGGAAAAGCATACTGTTCTTAAAAGCCACAACGAAGGCCTGGCATCAGAAAACGCTAGTTTGGTGTCCTTTATGTTGTTTTCCTTTTGAGAAAGGCTCAGTGCTCTGCTTTTGGCACACACATTGTGTGTATCTTAGTGGATGGATCTTTTGTCTTTGCTGCAACTAACTTCAGGTTGCTTAATGTTGCCAACTTACTGCGCAGCTTGGAATGGTATTTTTTGTAAGAGATGATGAGATTAAAGATAACCTAAGAGTAAAAGCTGAACAAGAAAGGTTGGCAGTTATCTGATGGAGCTCTTGAGCAATATACAAATGGGTGTATTGGACCGAGGCCTCTCATCCCAGTTAACTATACCAAGTGCAACATCAGCATCTCTGTTATCCTGTGGGTCCTGCTATGCCTAGGAGGTAGGAGATAGTGTTTGTCACCTACACAGGTAAATGTTTTCCAGAATGTGGCTTTCTCAGTCTTCTTCTCTTATTGTAATACTGGCTTTGAAAATTTTGTAGGTGTTTGACCAAATTGCAAGCCTGTATATCGATTTGGATCACTGTTAAGACACTGAGATCATGTAACGAGATTTGCTTGGTGGCTTTTTAGTCTTGTGTAAACAGCCAGCAAGAAGGCTGGAGAGGAAGCTTGCGCTAAATTCATAATAGTTACTAAATACTGGAGAAACCAGAAAAAACACAATATATTTTATGTTTCATAGCATAGCACCAGACTTGCATACTGGCAGGTGCTAGTGACCATTTGTTCTACTTCCAATTTTTTGCTAGATGATAGTCAGAAAGGTCCGAAGTCCCATCTTGAAATTCTGGCTGAAATGCGAGACTACAAAAGGCGGCGGCAGTCATACAGGGCTAAGAATGTTCATATAACAAAGAAGTCTTACACTGAGGTGAGATCTGAAAATAGTTTTTTTACACAAGTGCTTATTGTATATCAGCATAAGCAATGATACACCCTTTCAGACAAAGGTAATGTCTCTCTCTTTCCGCTTCTTGTACCCTGCCTTATTAGAGTTCCAAACTATAAGGGAATCTTTTTGGTTTGTTGCAGCAAGTTAGAAATAACAGGAGCGTTTCTGACTACTAAATTTTGAGTGTGAAAATGACAGCAACCTATAGTTGACTGTCTATTCTAAAATGCTGTTTAAATTTGTGATGAAATGTTTCTGCAAATAAGACTTTCCATTCAAATATCTGATATATACGCTTGGGGGGGACACTTTGTTTTGGAGCTGTTTAACTTCTGCTGTCTATTTGCTAGTTCAGGCTACTGCCATGACATGCTGCTTTTTGTTTTGTTTTTTTTTAATCTGTCTTAAATCTCCAGGTGATTCGGGATGTGATTGGTGTGCATATGGAAGAACTCAGCAATCACTGGCAGGAGGAAAATAGGTTGGATAATGCAGAGATATGTGAAGGAGGAAAGTCAAAATTTTCAGGAAGGTATGTCACAGTTGGCAAATTCCTCAGGAACGTCAGCAGCCTGATAGCCTGTAATGTTAACCTCTTTCTAATAGGTCATACATCAACCTTGGCTGAGACATATGCACAGTTTATTTTATACTAATTCTGTTAAGCTTTTGCTTGAGAAGCTGTGTCTGCACGAAGGACAGGTAAAATGAATTATTAGCTTTCTTTCAGGGGCAAGGAGCTAAGCTGCAAGTGGTCCTGGTGAACAGGTAGTTTCTGGTGGAGCTGGGGAATGAAGAGTACTCCCTTTGTATCCAAATGCATGTGTATGTCGTAGCTGGGGACAGAAAGATGCATGAAAATCCAAGTACAAAATTTCTTCCCCTTCCCTACCACATGACGGGAAATGCTATGGTAGATATAATATAAAATAGCTCAGAGAAAAGGTTGTCATAACTTACTAAATATGGGGACCCTTTACAATTCTCAGTATGAATGCTGCTGTGTTAACTGGGAGTGTGTTTTATGTATACATATTTCTTCCTGTCTCAAGCAACACTGCACACTCTTCCAAACATTTGTCACTGAAATGAAAATGGAATCATGAGCTAGCGATAGTCTATTTGTGCTTCTTCAGGAGATCTTTGAGATGACAATGGCGTTGAAACAAACTGAAAAGTGACACTCAAGGTGCTTGTTTTTTAGCATTAATATGAAGGTGAATGAAAAGACCGTACAGGAGATCAGGCTTGCTGGGTTCTCCAGCTGTAGGTAGCAGCTTAAGGCAGGTGGTTGAAGAGTTAGGGATTTAAAGCAAAACCGAGCAAACCCCTCCTACTGTCTCCTGTTTCATGAGCAGAGGTGATAAGTCTAAGGGGCAGTGTTTGTAAGAAATAACTGGATTAAATAGTGTGCTGAGATGTGCACATATAAGAGCATGGACTTTATGCCTCTTTTGGGGGAGGTATTGTATTCCTTAGGGAGATAGAGAGGTTTAATAAAAGATATGTCCTCTGTCTTAACACTGTTAGTAGGTCATTATATTACAAATCTGGTACTGAAAACAATACTGACTGTCACACGATTTTTATTGAATAAAATCAATAAACTTTTTTTCAGAAAGGAAGACAGGCGGTCAGCTTCAGTGGACTCACGGCAGTCTGCAGGAAGCTGTAAGGATACTGAACGCACCAGACACAGGAGAGAGACCAGCAGGAGTCCAAATAAACGAAAAAGGAGTCGTGAAAGAGGCAAAGACAGAGATTCTCGGAGAAAAAGAGAAAGGTGAGCATACGTAGTGACAGCTGACTTCTGCTTCTGAGTCAGGCAGCTGTAGCTATTGTCTGTGATAATTTAGTGTCGAGAATCAGAATATCTAGTCCAAGTAAAAGCTACACTAATCTCGCGTACCGTATAACAAGCCAGTGGCGTGAGGCTCTAATACTAAACAGAATGTGCTGTGAGATCGTAAACTGATCCAGACTTGAGAATTTATTCTAACATCTGAAAGGTGACACTTTCACCAGCGTGTTGCAGGATTAGCACAGTACTGTGGCAGATTATTTTACTCCTTCATCAACATATGCATAGGGGGACATATTGTCTATTTAACCAACTTAGTGTGCTTGTCATGTCTAATGCTGATTTCTGCTCTAGGGACTTGATGAATAGGATTATTTGTTTCACTAATATGTATATACATACAATCACTTGACAAGCTTTTCCATGGTAGATGCTTCAAAACAATGCTGTTGCTCTTCAGTAGTTCTGGACATATTTTTAGGCAAAAGAAAACAAATCTAGGCCAGACCTTCTAATACCATCAACAAGGGCACATTTGCATCTGCAAGACCGTAGGTGGGTGGCACCTGTGTTTGAGCAAAGACTTAGGCGGTTGTGCAGAAGAAATGCTGCATTGTCCCTAGCGTGTAGGGAAGAAATGCTGTAGATAACTGTATGGATAGGAATGATTGCTTGTCTCAAAACTGGCTTCGTTACACAGTGATGCCATTCATCCTAAACTAATTGCCACTATGGCACTGTGTGACAAGGCTTTGAGTAAAACAGCATGGGAAATAAACTGTCTTAAGTAAAGTAGTTTACTTTTTTTCCTTAGAAGAGGACATGATTACATTTAATGAGAGCTTTCCATTTTCCAAGTATTTTTTTTCCTTCAGATTTTGTCAGTCTGAACCTAACAGCCCACACAATGTTTGTGGTTTTGTTTCAGGGATGAAGACAAGTATCACAGCCACAAAAGAAGAAAGTAGAAACAAGAACCTGATTATTTTGTTTGTCAGCTGTTCAAAAAAAGACTTGCACAGGAGCTGCCATTACTGCTGTTGTGCCAGGGAGAGTAACACCGTGTGCAAAATACTGGTGTCGCAT
Source organism: Larus michahellis (assembly GCF_964199755.1). Lineage (NCBI taxonomy): Eukaryota > Metazoa > Chordata > Aves > Charadriiformes > Laridae > Larus > Larus michahellis. The sequence continues at coordinate 91,377,112 of NC_133897.1, forward strand.
CAGAGCTGTGCTTGGAGACAGAAATGAAATAGTGTTGAGATTTGTCAGGATGGAAGCTGTATATATCAGAGAATGTGTACATCTGTAACATTAGTGCATCTGTTAATAAATTATATTGATCTCTCTCATCTATTTGAGGTTATTCTGACAAGGCTGAAGAATGAATTCTGTGAGAGGCTGTACTAATTTGCCTTCCTGGCCCATAGTTAGTGGATCTAGAACAGAGCTAGTCCCTGGAGTCTAGGTTCAATTACAAATGCAAAAGGCATGAAGAGAGCTCCCCTCCCACCTGACATTGTCACCTCTGGGAGCAGTGTCCCAGAAAGACAGCACTTACTGCCCAGTTACAGCATGTACCAGAGGTGAGAGGGTGGATTTCGGAGTTCTCCAACAGGCTAGAATACCTTCAACTGCAGCTAAAAAGGACAATAATGGGAAAGTTACTGTTCCTAAGCTGATGCTTAAAGAAATTTAGGATCAATGTAAACTGGCAAAGATGATGAGAATATAGCTCACTTTAGTGAGATTTTTATTCTATCAATTTCTAGTCCTGTTAATTCCTCACGCAATTACACAGCAAGATCAGTCATCATCAGCCAAGCTTGTTAACAAAATAAGCAACTATAAAAGAACAAGGTTGCAGATCCATCTTTCCTGCAATACTTCATTCTGTTTGATCGAGGTGCCAGCAGAGGGCACTCCATATGTTCCTGGCTTTGACTCTCAATGGAATCTCTCCAGTTTTACTGTAGCCACTAGTATCCTGTCTCTTACCTCAATTTTTTCCACGATTAAATGTGATTACCTGTCACTAAATACTTAGTCTAATTCTGATTGATTTAGACTTCTGTATCTAGCACAGCTGTTCAACTCAGCCCAGCTGAGCTCTGTGTCAAATGCAGTATCTTTTCCTGCAGAAAAGAAGACAAGTCTACCTAAGAATGGAAAAAGATATTTAAGTTCTGAAAGTCTCCTAATTAGAGGGAAAACAAATGGAACCATTGCCATCCTTTCTTGAATTGATGTTTCTTCTACTAACTCAGCCACAAGGTTCTCATGAAGTTCTCTTGAATAAGGCTTGGTAAAACTGTTTGTTTAATAGAGTGTGATCATGCAGACAAGGTAGTCAAAAGACAAGCTGGTTTTGTGTAAGGGTCAAAAAAAGGCAAAGCCGGTGCTACCAGAAGCATAATGAGAAATGCACCAATGATAGCTGTCCAGTCTTCTCTAAATTTAATTTTGTTTGTAAGAAAAGAAGTAAAATGCACTTAACGAAGTACGGATAGGAAGATCCATAACAAAATACCTTTTACTTGCTATAAACATATGAGTGAAGGTATCACTCCCTAGGTGTAAGTATCAGTATTGGAGAGGCAGGAGAACAGTATAGCCATGTATTCAATTAACATCCACTGAAGGGCCATTTCAAGAGTGGGATACGGAAAAGGAAGTGCCAGAGAAGAGGATCTGCTTGTATTGTAATGTGCAAATAATGGTCCTTTGAACACAAATTATTTTCTTGCCTATATTTATTCCTTTTTGTTTTTTCCTCCTCTCACCTGCCGTTGAAGAGTGGGCTTGATCAAAACAGTGTTGAGGTCTGGGTCAGAAAGTTTCTGAGCAGCACCATGCCACTTTGTTGGTCACTGGAAAGGAATAAAACAGATGTTCTAAATGAACACTTTAACATGGTAAATCCAAGTGTGTTGGACAGGATACAGTTGAGGGTTACATTGATTGTAAGCAAGAGCAGTGTGGTTAAAAAGTGGTTCTTAATAAAAACGGTCAATCTGGTAACAGTAATGACAAAACAAATCAGTTCAATTTGTGTGCTCCTGCATTTTTTGACTCCCATGTACATGGAGCAGGTAGCAATCTAAGACAGTGTATTGGGTTTGCGTGGCAAGGTTTTGGTAGGAGGGGGGGTGCTACAGGAGTGGCTTGCTGTGAGAAGCTGCTAGAAGCTTCCCCCATGTCTGATAGAGCCAATGTCAGTTGGCTTGAAGACAGACCCACCACTGCCCAAGGCTAAGCCCATCAGCAATAGTGGTAGCACCTCTGTGATAATGTATTTAAGAAGGGGAAAAAGTAACTGCACAACAGCAATTGCAGCCAGAGAGAGGAGTGAGAAGATGTGAGCAACAGCTCTGCAGGCACCAAGGTCAGTGAGGAAGGAGGGGGAGGAGGTGCTCCAGGTGCCTGAGCAGAGATTCCCCTGCAGCCCGTGGTGAAGCCCATGGTGAGGCAGGCTGTCCCCCTGCAGCCCATGGAGGTCCACAGTGGAGCAAATATCCACCTGCAGCCCATGGAGGACCCCACGCTGGAGCAGGTGGGTGCCTGAAGGAGGCTGTGACTCCATGGGAAGCCCATGCTTGAGCCCGCTTCTGGGAGGACCTGTGGAGCCGTGGAGAAGACAGGAGCCCACACTGGAGCAAGTTTACTGTCAGGACTTGTGACCCTGTGGGGGACCCATGCTGGAGCAGTTTGTTAAGAACTGCAGCCCATTGGAGAAGTTCATGGAGAACTGTCTCCTTTGGAAGGGACCCCACACTGGAGCAGGGGAAGAGTATGAGGAGTTCTCCCCCTGAGGAGGGAGGACGGAGCAGCAGAGACAAGGTGTGATGAACTGACCACAACCCCCATTCCCCGTCCCTCTGCACTGCTTTGGGGGGAGGAGGTAGAGAAACGGGGAGTGAAGTTGAGCCCGGGAAGAAGGGAGGGGTAGGGGGAAGGTGTTTTTTTAAGATTTAGTCTTATATCTCATTATCCTACTCTGATTTGATTGGTAATAAATTAAAGTAATTTCCACAAATCAAGTCTGTTTTCCCCGTGACAGTAATTGCTGAGTGATCTCCCTGTCCTTATCTCAGCCCACAAGCCTTTCATTATACTTTCTATCATCTCCTGTCCAGCTGAGGAGGGGAGTGACAGAGTGGCTTTGGTGGGCACCAATTCCAGATAGATGGTAGGAAGAGTAAGTATCTGTATGCAAACATGCCACATAGTCAGCAGTAGGAGGACAAGCCTATTATGGATCTTTTAAATCGGTTAAAAATAAAGTGCATTTTGTGTGACTATGGATAAAATGACTGAGAATTTATCACTGATACCTGGATGGAAGACACTGGCATTTTCATACATTCCTAATGCTAATTCCATGCTAATTCTAGCAGGAATGTATGCAGTATCTTGATGGATCCTTCCTCCAGCTGCTAAAAATTTAGGATGTTTTGACACTGAATTTTGTGGGCACAAGTCTTCACCTAACCAACTAAAGTCTATTAGAGATGAGATTTTCACCTGTAACAGTTAGCATGAGTTAGGCCTTGTCAGCAGTGCTGTTAGTACCAGCCTATGAATTTTAAGTTTTTGCTGTTGCAGAAGTTGACAAAAATGTGATCAAGCATCAGTCTAAAGCAACAGAATAGTGTCGCTGTGCTCTAGAAAACAGTTAGCCAAACTGTGCAAATACCCTGTTGATCATCATGAAGTGCAGGTGTCCAGAAGTAGTCAGAACAAACAAGCTGTGAGCAGCAACAAAGGTGACAGCACATCAGAAAATGGCATTTGAATGGCTCGATCATCAATGGGGTACCCTCTACCCAATCCTGTAAGAAAGGCACCTAATAATACTGGGGGAAACCATAATTTGCTAACAAACTACCCTATGAAGTCAAGAGGTGAGGATGGGGTTGCCTCTTCATTATGAATCAAGCCAAAGATTACACAACAGCACAGAGAAGACCTGAACCACGTCTGTCATTGTTAGCAAAACAGAGAGCCAGGCCGTGAGTTTTTGCTTAACTTTCAACCTACACGTCTCCTGCTTCTGAAGAACTGCATCAGTTCATGGCTTACTGACACCAAACTATAAACCCACCTCAGAGTGAGCAGAAAGAGGAACACAACAGACTAGAAATGTACCCAACCACCCCAGCCTGGTACAAAGAGCAAAACAGGATGAAGTATTCAGGTGTGATAATGTCCTGCCTTTGTCTTTTATATCTTCTGAAGGCAACCAACACTAAGACCATTCCAAGGACAATTTACCATAGCTAACACTACAAAAACTGAAGAGCCAAACCATTTAAGACCAGGTGCATACTAGATGTTTTCTCAAGAAAATTTCTAAGGAGAAGTAATTCAGGAGAAACACAATAGAAACTTCAGAATTCAAGTGTGAATTCCCAGTTTCTCCAGAGATTTCTGGTTTATGACCTATCTTAAATCAAAAGAGCAGCCCATAAGATGCTGCTCGTTCCAGTACCAGTAATATGCAGATGATACAAACCTGTATATAATTGCTCCTACAGGGAAAATTACACCACCAGATAGGGACTTCAATATTTCAAAGAAAGATGGATAAATAACAGTTTATCATTTAAGAGTTCAAACCCCAAGGCTGACCACTTAACAAGAAATAACTATGTACACCTTTGATGTAACCTTAGTCAAACTTTACTCCGTCATTACAGCTACGCCCAAAGTGAAGATAGACTATTTACCTGAAATTAAAGGTTTATGGAGAACCCAGAGGTGATCAATACATTAAAATTCCATGCACGGATTTTTTACTTACGCTTGTTCTTTAATTCCATGGAGGAATGATTCAGTTTTCTCTTCTGGTATCTCTCCATCAATACTGGCCAAATATGAGTAAAGGAACGAGAAAGTTTCAAAGGGAATGCGGGCTGCTCCACCTTCTGGGTCCCTTGTTAAGATTTCACAGGCTTGTTTCATTGAACTCAGTAAGGACTGCAGGGGGTTCAGTCAAGAAAGGAGAAGAACAGTAACAGAGCCATGAACATTCTTTGCGTACCATGACAAAATCCACACTGTAAACCACTAAAAGTGAATGTAAATGAGATGAAGGCTTTATCATCATTACCCAGCTTTCAACCCCAAATTTACCCTCCGGTGCAGGTGCAGAGATGGAAACAGTAATGAAGTTCTAGTAGAGACACAAGCAAAAAATACTAGAATCCCATAATGTTTAAAGATTGCACGGGGTAGTCTGAGCCCTATCTCCAGTGTGGCCAAATTACTCTGTTCTGCTACTGTAAAAGCTCCAGCATCACTATACCTAGTGAGATATAGATATATATATGTGTGTGTGTATTTATTATCTCAATAAATCTAAATGAATTCTCAGCAGCAGTTAAGACAGACATATCTACAAACCCCAGAAAATTCATAATTGTTTGATGATTTTTATTATGACAAAATATTATATTAATTTTTAGGAGTGCTGATATTTACTGTTTTCCCTATTTTTATGCAAGTTCCATTTGCGTAGTTAGTAGAAAAAGCCCCGAGGCAAAAAGCATTTCAAGAATATTTCAGTTTAGTCAAAGTCCAACAATGTCTGAGTTCCCTTAAAAACAAACCTACCTCAAAGCATTAGTTCCAAATACACTTTGAAAAAATCCTTTATTCAATACAGTGTCTATTATCCAGTGCCCTATGCTTGCTAAGCTATTACAGGGAAATGCGTGGAAAAACTCTGCATTGAACTTCATTGATTCAAAGACTGGTTGGATGCCATTAAAACAAAGCAACAATCAAAAAGAAGAATCCCGCGCACAGGCCTTTTTTAACCCAAGTACTAGTATTTTTGCTGTAACTTTTTTGGTTTACCCTTACCTCTTCATTAACAAGAAAACAATGATTTTTTGAAAAGATAAGTAACAGCAGAACAGCAATATTTAAAGTAAATGCATATCTGCTCAAGATCTAGAGCACAGGCCAGAGAATCGTCATTTTATAACCCTTTAACTGTTTTACTTAATGTAGTTCCTCCCCTGGGAGGCCTCTCTGGGGAAGGAGAGGCAGCTGCCTATATGACGGCAGACTCTACCCTCTGCAGTTTGCCACATGTCTACTGCCATTCCTGCTCCTGCCACTGTCTCTCTCTCAACTCAGCAAAGTTATTCACATTGGTTTCATCACCTTTGAAAGACAATTTAATATGCTGCCTGTTTCTCCAAGGCTGTAAAAATACATCAGTGCTTTACAGAAAGATACTTCAGATGACTGGTGTTCTTAAGAAGTTCATACTTGGCTACTCTTGTATCTTAACTCTGACCCTATTCAATTATGAACACCATTTACAGCTGCAGGAAACTAATGTAAATTTCTTGTGTGCATCTTCCTCGCTGGTTTAGGACACTGAACTTTAGGTCTCATTATATAGAGATGAAATCAAATCATTCATTTAATATCTGAAAGGATAGAGGGAGGTAAATTCAGTCTGTCTAGCTCCATCAGAATAATGTTCCTGAGACTCTGTTTTTGTTTTGATTTGATTTTTTTAAAATAAATAATGTTGCTGTTACTTTTTTTAAAATGAAGAAAAGAACCCAAACTACAAAATCATGTTGGGAGGGGGATTGGAATCAAGAAATACACAGTGGAAATGAATACATATATATACACGCACACAATTGCAACGCCAGGCCAGGTCAACATTCAGGGCTTCCACATATTGCAACATTCTAAAAATATTATTTAATATGTATTTTCTTTTTACTGCCCCTTCTTCCCTACTGTAGAAATCATTAAAACATTATACTTCATAAGAACATCAGCTTAGTGTATTTTATAATCTCTCATTCTGTTGAAATGCTCTCATGAGATTTTATTACTGACATTAAAAGAATTAAATGTAGATTTAGTAACATTAACTGCTTCTGTGAAAATTTAATTGACTACACAATCAATTAAAAATTGATGTTTTAATTTCTCCCTCCAGTTCTCCACGAACATTTACACTGATGCCATACGCTTCATTCCTCTATCATCCTCTTTCTCATGGTTCAAGCTCCCTGCAGACTGTTCTACTTGCTCTACTACCCCAGTAAACTGAGGGCTTAGCTATCTTTCTGGTTAAGTTCCCCTGACCAAAAGCTGATGGGGAACAGAAGTAAACATGCAAGCCGCTTTGCCAGCTGCTGCAAAAGCAATCACCATTCCCCAAAGTTCATTTGCATTAATTTTTCTATGGTCTAACTCATATATGATCACATAAGACAATTTGCATTTGGATATGAGGGCTCTTGCTGTGAACATACGTACCTTGCCAAGCATGCTGCACCCAAGTGCCAGAAACTTCATCCATTCCACTTCCTCACCGAAGTTGCCCAACTGCAGGATAGCGTTCAGCTGCTCCTCTGGCAAGCACAAGTGCTTCCATTTTTCCTTCAGTTCTGCAACATTCACCATGCCTTTGGGAGAAAGCTTTAAAAGAAATCACGGCACCACAGTAAGAACTCTGAAAACCAGAATGAAACTAAGAACCTCCCCAAAATAAATCAAATACTTGACAGTCAGTCTCCCCAACCAAGACACCAGCATTCCTCGATGGCATTGTGCATTTGATAAAGGCCGCTTTGTACCTGTTTGTGCAAGATTTTAAGGAGTCCTGGAGTCAAACCAGCATCTGTTTTCTCCGTTGCTAAAGGCATTTCAATCCTCTCCTTCACAGGAAGGGGCTCGCCTTTTGACAAGGCTGAAAAATACCTAAGGAAAAGGGAAGAGAAACACACTTCAATGCCCGTGTCCATTACAAGCTGCACAGAAGTAAATGCTCTTACAGCTCAGTGAATGAATCTGCATGCTCATGTGCAGGAGTGGCAGCACTCGGCAGGCTGCCTGCCCTTCTCCCCATGCCCAGATACCACCTCTCTTTCTAGTGGAAACCACAATCTTTAGACTTTACACACTCCTTTTTATGACACTCTAGTAATTCTTTAATTCTTCAACTTATTTTGTACGTGATATACATGGCCCTTCTTGGCAAAGGCAGAGAGTGATTTATTAACATTAGAGTGTGCTCACAAACCAAAGCGCAGGCTTTTCCCATTTGATTGACGAGCACCTGAGGGCTCATTTGTTTAACATTCCCCTCACAAGCTACCTGAAAAGCACAACTACCTATTTATGCTACAAGTCTCTCATCAGTCTTTCTGCTATTTATGTCCACTACAAAATAAAATTTAAGACTAGAGCAGAAAGGGAATTAGATGCACATCCTTTTAATAATAAGGCTGCCACAGACATAAAAGCAACCACCTCTGCCATAACTGGCCAGCAATCTGAACTGTGCCAGGAAAACTTACTTTTCAGTCAGTGGTAGGTCTAATTTAAGGGTTTCTCCACTTGTCCTCCTCCCTCACCCGCACTGGTCAGCCACGTCCATGCCCAAGCTATCCCATGCTGTGCAAATACTTACAGCACTGCACACCTGAATTAGTGCGACTGTATAGAAATAGATGCATAGTATGTATGTAAGTACATATAACACCTGAACTATTTTTCAGCCGGATCCGTTTCCTCATCTGATTATTCACAGGGACAAGCACTACACCGGCAGCACATCCGAAACCACAGCCTTGCTCTGCTTCTGCTGCTTGGTTGGGGCAAGCTTCCTGCACATCCATCACCCAGAGGTACGCCGCACCCCACCTCCATCACATCCCTAAGAAATGCCATGCTGTTTTAAGCTGTTCCCACTACCTTTCTCCAACACTGCAGCTGCAGCAATTCAGTTTCAGGTTTTTTCTTTTTAAATGGACAAGCCAGACTCCAGCCCGGCTTTGTCAAAAGCCTCCCCACCCTCACGTACACGGTACAGATGTTTTTCAGTCCAACTGAGAACATCTCATAGATACCTTTCAAGAGCTTGTCCACACAAAGCACAGGACAGGAAAAAATGATAGTGAGCAGTTGAGGTAAAAGAAAAAAAGAAGAAGAAACATTTAAACATCTTAAATCAACTTTATAGAGAGAGATTTATTACACGGACTATCACCTAAAAGTTGTGACTTTTTAGGCTCTTTTCCTATTTAAGTAACATTTAAGAAGACTCCTTAATTTTGTTCCTGGAAACAAAAAAAAGTAATCTAAGCAAGCTTGAGAATTAGAAAGCTGTTTTCTAGGTTTCCTTTAAATTCCAAGAATTAAGTCCCACATGAGAGGAGGCGGAGGGAAGTTTGGTCTTCAGAACAGAGAAATTAATAACAAAAAAAATTATATAGAATCATAGAATCATCTAGGTTGGAAAGGCCCTTTCAGGTCATCTAGTCCAACCATCGACCTAGCTCTGACAAAAAACATCACTAAACCATATCTCTAAGCACTATGTCTACCCGTCTTTTAAATACTTCCAGGGATGGTGCCTCAACAACTTCCCTGGGCAGCCTGTTCCAATGCTTAATAACCCTTTCAGTGTAAAAAAATTTTCCTAATATCCAGTCTAAACTTCCCTTAGCGCAACTTGAGGCCGTTTCCTCTTGTCCTATCGCCTGTTACTTGGGAAAAGGGACAGACCTCCACCTCACTGCAACCTCCTTTCAGGTAGTCGTCGAGAGCGATAAGGTCTCTCCTCAGCCTCCTTTTTTCCAGGCTAAACACCCCCAGCTCCCTCAGCCACTCCTCATAAGACTTATTCTCCAGACTACTCACCAGCTTCATTGCCCTTCTCTAAAAAAAGATGCTTTTTTCTGTATGGAAATCAAACTATTCCAGAAATATGCAGTCCTAAACTGCAACAAAACAGAAAATAAATCAAACATTACACTATTTTTAAAAGGCTCACATGCTGCATTAATGCACAGAAGCGTGTAGGCAATATACAGGTTGGTTTAATATTCAAAGCCAGCTCCACTGTACAATAAACAGGAGCAGTGAGATCTTGTGGATCCATATGCATAAACATACATCATTATGCGAACATCATACTTACGCAGCCGCCCACTGCAAAACATCACGAGGCTGAGTCCTAATAGCAGCTATAGTAAATTGCTTCAGAATATCAGGTAGCTCAGGGGGGATTTTGATCTGCTGAGCACAAAACATGGTTTCTGGAAGAGGCATGGTCTGTTTGTGTTCGGTTATAATGGCCTGAAAGAAATAATAACAAAACAGCAGTTCACAGATGCAGAATATGAATGAAAAACTGCGTGTACCCATGGGGGCCAATACTGCTTGTACCCAAACTCCTTCCTGTCCTACTTGACAGCTGGGGCTACTGGAGAACTGACAGACTCCGAAGGGTAAACAGATGAATACTGTGCAATTCTAAAAAACAAACTTGATGGCAACACCAAGTAAAAGACTGGAGCTTAGACACCAACCACAGCTCCAGGTAAGGAGAACTGCTACTTTAACAGGTGTTTTTAGATAGTTTTAATCTGCTCAAACCTACCACAATACGAACTTGTAAAATAGGTAGTCCAGACAAGTGACACCACACATGCCAACATGAAAGCTAGCTATGTTGACAACTCACTACTGCATGCTAAGGAGAGTCTTGTCATTTCTGTACAGAAGCTAGAGTATACACACTACCAAGTCTCTACTCTGTTTACGTATTCAAAAAAATGCAGTAGCAAAAAGTTACTAATTTGTGTTCCTGGCAGACTTCATATCAGCGACAAACAAAACATTCATGTGTGCTGCAATTGCGCATTGCGCTTTGCTCATACAGCTCTACAAGTAGGTTTGTCTCATTCAGGATGTAACTTACATGTTGCAAGGAATCCCGTTCCCCAGGATCCAACAGAAGGGACAGACATAGGTTATTGTATGGTCCTTTTCCCATTATAGCCATGGAGCACATTTTTGTGGGAAATCTGGGCACTATCCTCATTATTTCAAGGACAAACTACAGCCTACTTAAGTTGAATTAGCAACAAGAGCTGAAAACATGTCACCTATCTACAGAAGGGAAAAGCTGTGAAAGCAATGGCATCAAGAAAGGAATCAATGTAACAGCAGGTTTTATCCCTTTAGATTTATTTTTAAGGTGAAAATAAAAGAGTATCTGGCAGGTGGCTTTCTGCCTCTGTCATGTGAATTTTCCGGTATTGGAAAAAAAAAATTAATAAAGTCAGCTATGGAGGAATGGGACTGCTGTGACTCAAGGCTTCTTTGAGGATCAAACCATACTTAGAACTTGGTATCCCTGCCCATGGCAGGGGTGGTTGGAACTAGATGATCTTTAAAGTCCCTTTTAACCCAAACCATTCTATGACCTTCATTTCTGAAGAAACACAGACAAGGTACATCTTCATTACTTCTACACAGCAAATTTGCAGCAGGGGCAGACTTCAGAGTGTGCATTTAATTACTACAATGGTCACTCACTTTCAGTAATGATTCAAAAAAGCAGCTCTAGCCAAGGGACCAAAGCTGAAGGCAAAAAGTTGGGGATTTCTGGATAAGCTAGAGAACAGAAAAACATTGAGGAAGGAATACACACGTGTGTGTATGTGCCCTTGGCAAGCAATCAAAGAAAAGAATAAAAAACTAATCAGAAAAGTAGAGGGGGGGAAAAAAAGCACAAGACCTGCTCTTCTATAGTAAGGCATTAATCAGAGTGTCACAGAAGGGTTGAGGCTGGCAGGGACCTATGGAGGTCCACCTGATCCAGCCCCCTGCTCAACCAGGACTACCTAGAGCAGGCCTGCCAAGAGCCACATAACAGGTGGGTTTTGAATATCTCCAAGGACGGAGATGCCACAACCTCTCTGGACAGCCTGTGCCAGCGCTCGGTCACCCTCACAGTGGAAAAGGGTTTCCTGATGTTCAGAGGGAACCTCCTGTACCCACACACACCTCATAAGCAAAGAAAAACGCAGCGGGGTCAGCGAGCCTTTGCAACTTTTCACGGTCAGCCCATGGCGATACCTTCCATTTGTGCTCTGTTACTCTCTTGCTAAACACAAAAGCCATCTGAGCTCCCCCGCCTCCGATTGGCTCTTATTTTCTATTTTTCCCTTCACGCACCCAAAACTAGCCGCAGGTGCTCTGGGCACAAAGCCAAACCCCACAAGCATGCGCAGGCAGACCAGACTTGCCTGGCTGCCGGCGACAGCCGTCCATCGCCAAGCCCGGGGTCCAACGGGAGCCCGGCTGGCTGTGAACGTCCCCTTACCTGCCCCAGCAGGCCGGACGGCTCCCCGCGGCCTGCCTACACTCTCCCTCTTCCCGGGCCTTCCCGCTCGTTACCCGAGGCAGCCCCGCGGAGGCCGCCGACAGGCCCCGGCAACGGGAGAGCTGCGGACTGCGGGAGCCCAACCGCCCAACGGCCCCAATCGCCGCCCCGGACACTCCCTGCAACGGCGGCGCCCGGCCGAGCCGCCCCTGCGCGGCCTCCTCACCACCGTCAGTGCTTCCCCCCTCACCGCTACCCGCGGGAGGCCGGGCCGGCCGCCTCACCTGCCCCGCTCCGCGGCCTCGCTGCCCGGGCAACGCGCCGGGGGGGCCGGGGTGGGCGGGAGACCTGCCCGGTGCTTAACGGGGGAAGGCGGGGGCCACGCGAGGGACGAGGGTTGTTGCCTCCGTTGTTTAAAATGCGAAAGCAACACCAAGGCTGCCTTTTCTGCGAACTTCTGAAAAGACCTGAAATGCCTTATCGGTTAAGTTGGCAGCAGAGTCTGGGAGGGGGAGGTTGGTGTCAGGGCCCCGGCCCCTGCTGCTCCAACCCTGGCACCACGCATGCTGACAGGGCAGCACGGGCTCTCCCACTGCTCGAGAACGCCAAGGAACCTCTAAATCCTGGCGGAAGACTACAAGACCTCTGCTCTTTCCTCTGAGGATAAAAACAGCACCGGAGGTAATCTGAATGGCATTCTCTGTGAAGACGCTGGCGCATCCCTTGCTTATAAAGCAATGCCCTTCTTGCCCCTTCTAACATGGGCTGTAAGCAGCCCAAGCACTCAAATGAACTTGGTAATAGGATTATTTGCTTCAGAAAGCTTTCACAAGCCATTGCTCCAAAGAAACCTGAAAGAGAACAGAGTCTTATTTGAAGCCAGCCCTTCTTAATCCACCTTATGTCCCCAGAGGTAAAAGGGTGGTCTCTGGAAAACAAAAAGCACACATTTTAACAACTGTTTAATCTTTCATAAAACACAGAGCACCTCTGCTATGAGGACAGGCTGAGAGAGCTGGGGCTGTTCAGCCTGGAGAAGAGAAGGCTCTGGGGAGACCTTATAGCGGCCTTCCAGTACCTGAAGGAGATCTACAGGAGAGATGGGGAGGGGCTGTTTGCAAGGCCATGTAGCGATAGGACGAGGGACAATGGTTTTAGATTAGAGCAGGGTAGGTTTAGATTAGACATTAGGAAGAAGTTCTTTACAATGAGGGTGGTGAGACACTGGAACAGGTTGCCCAGAGAGGTGGTGGAGGCCCCATCCCTGGAGACATTCAAGGCCAGGCTGGATGAGGCTCTGAGCAACCTGATCTAGTTAAAGGTGTCCCTGCTCACTGCAGGGGGGTTGGACTAGATGTCCCTTACAACCCAACACATTGATCCTATGATTCTATGAATACTCTGCATAGGCTACAGGACAAGTATTGGGCCTCAAAATACTTCCCACATTCCTGCAACTACACAAAACCAGCAAACTTCAGACATATCATACCTGTTCTTTAAATGGGTAGATGGCTTTAAAACAATTAAGAACACAATAGCAAAAAAGACCTGTAGCAAATGTTATCCTGCAGGGGTTTGCAGAATAAAATTAAATTAATTTCACAATGCAGTTTTTCAAAGGTGTCTAAGGATAGCAGGTAAACAGCAGAAGTTTCCTATTCTCTATGATGTGCAGTCCTTGGACACACTTGGAACTATCCTGAAGATGCTCAAACAGTAAGTGTCATACCCTCAATTATTCCAGCTATTTGGTCCCCTGCAGTGAAATCATGCATAAAGCTGACAGACCACATTATGGGAAACAGCAGCATGTAAGTGGAAAATTTTTCTGTGACTATTTCATAGAATAGAACACTGTGTATTCTTAAAACACTTTTTTTTAATATGAATTGCAAACTGGTGGAAAAAGCAAAAGGCTAAAACTTTCATAGAAGAATGCAAAATAATTGGAAAATAAGAGACCAATTAATTGCATGCTGCTGCAGAACATGCTTAATCTATAAAGGCGTGACTAAAGTAATCTTTGTATAAATGCTTGCATGTAACAAATTAACAAGACATACTTCATCAAGTAATAAAAAAAACCTCTGGGGGATATGCTGCTTGCTTTTTGCAGAAAGAGGAGCGTGGGTGCTACTCTCCTTTCTCCTTTGACCCTGAATGGCCAGAGATCGTCATGTATTTAACTGCGGTTACATGAGTTATGATCATCCTTTCTACCCAGTCTCCTGATTTATAAGCAGAACCAGATGTACTGGACATTTTCTACTCATTATTCCTGTGTTAACAATACACAAAGTATGGCATAGTTACTCATGTCTTAAGGTTGGCATATTGGGATATCATTGTGCCCTTTTTAAGAAGTCATTTATAGGGAATTAACACTTTTATCTAAAACCAGCATGCTTTTCACATGTAATTACACTAAAACAAGGAAACAGCATAAATCACAGAGTGGAACAAGTTCTGAGATGGTGAGTAAAATTAAGATCAAGAGGTAGGTGAGGGAGGAAGGCTTCAGCTTCAGTTTCAAGGGTTGGTGGTGTGACAAGTTGCTAATTATACACAGGTTAATGCAAGGTTGTGTAAGGAAATTTGGGATTACACAGGTTAAGTAACGTGGCTGTTAGGTCAATAAATCCCTTTCAATGAGGAAGAAAGAGAGATCACAGAAAAGCCACAGAGAGAGGGACATTGATGGGTCATGTTGAGAATCTTGGCCCAAAGTTATGAAGGCTTAAAAAAAAATTATGTTAAGAAAAAGCTGATGAAACTCTATGAAAACACAGGTAGTAAATACACAAGGTAGATTCAGTGAAAGAAGTAACTCTGATTCTTCCTAGACACTGAGTGCTTTCCCCTGTGCATTTTACCCATTACTCTGTTATATAAGGAGCATTAAAAAGTACATCCATGGACATAATTGTTGCTTTATAGCAACATTGCCTGATTTCAGCTTAGAAGTTCTGCTGCTGCTTCCTGCTTCCCTGACTCCTGGTCAGGACCAGCCAAAATATCCCACGTATACTCCATTCTAATACAGCAGTATTTTTCAATTCAGCACATTCCTTACCAAACTCAACCAGGGCCTTTATACAACTTGCATCTGCTGAACAAGGTACACCACCAATGCAGTTCTTCACTACCTAGGTTTTAATACATAAATTCTATTCAATATAAATAAACAATGAGCTTTGCAGTGCTCTCTTTTTTATAAGCAACTAGGAATTCTGTTCTCTCTAGGTAAAACTAGTCTCCTGTTCTAGGAAAAGAAACTCCTTGAAAGCCAAGTGATTTAATATAAATCAGACAAGTAAGGTTAAGGGTGTGTCATGCCCCCCCTCTCTCCCCGATGTCAGAAAACTCCAGATATGTTTGATTTCTCCTTATACGGGGAAAATAAAAAAGCACCTATGCAGCTTTAGCATTAACCACTGCTCAGAAACTAAGAGGTAACAGCAAATAAGCAGCAAAACTGATGTGCGGAGTTGTGAAATAATCTTGTGATTGCTCCGTCCCTCAGTAGCCTATTGAGTTCAAAACATTCCGTTTGTTTTGGAACAGAATTTGACCTTCGGAAATACCGTTATCTAAAAATTTCCATTATTGAGTAACCTTGATTTCAGCATATTGTTTCTCAATTTATGGTGACTTCTAAACGAAGAAATTAAAACGAGCAGCACAGCTTGTCTGGAATAATCATAGACTTGATAAAATTGCTGTTAACTATGCAATTCTTTAGTTCCAGCTAATCTAATTAAGAACTGAAATATCGGAGTAAGAGACCTCTAACTTACCATTATGCTTTGTAAAAGTTTTTTATCTGTTTCAGAAGACGGCTTCTTTTTTTTGCATCCTGAACTTCATTATACTGCCAAGACTCAGTTCCCTCTTTAACGTTTGTATTGCCCGTATCATCATTTCTGATGAACCCCATGCATTGCTCAGGCTGTACAGTGCCCATTCCGAAGGCAAGCAGCACAAGAACACTGACCCCGCCACAAAGAATTTTCAATCTAGATACAACGAAAGGACAGAGAGTGGAGTAACAGGAAACAAAATGACACTGATCAGCATGCCAGGCAGTGGAATCAACAAATCAGTTATCCATGCTTTGTAAGGTAAAGGGCGTTTTACAGACTTCTCTGAAGAACAGTGGGACTGCTGCACAGATTTTTATGAAGACCTTTGCTCAAGCTTAGGGGAAAGCAAGGAAAGAATTAATGCACTCAGCTGAAAAGTGATGTGAATACTGTAATTGGTGTTGGAGCTGCCATCTTACTGAGGAAGTTACTGACAGAAAATAGTCACAGGCCCCAGAGGGCCCTCAGAAACAAAACCAAGTAGCTTAGGCTTTACCCAGTGGAGAAGGGGGAGTCAGAGAAAGGATACAGAGTTGTAATTATTTTTAATCAATATAAAATAATCTGTGTAAAAACAGTCAAAGCCATGCTGCAATTAACTTCTTTCAGTATGCACAAGATAGCCACAGAGGCATGTGACAGTTGTTAGATGAAGCCCTGTAGAACTAGTAACAGCATTAGGTACTCAACCCCACAAAGGGGATACAATTAAGCCAGAACGTATCTCCTACCCCTCCATTCAAGACCCAAAGTCAACAGAAGTTGTGGTGGAAGCACACACACACAGAATTTTTCCCACTTGAAGAGTAATATAAAGACCACTGCATGCTGTATTACTCTAGCAGAGATGGAAGCCACTGGTACAGAGCTCATCAGCTGTCTTCATAACAGCCAGTTGATTTACATGCTTACTATCAAGTTTCTATCCCAGAGGAATACGCACAGCACAATAAGGCAAACTATTAAAATTGAAAACAATAAAAGTAATGTTCTTTAATTCTGGTTCTATACAACCTCCATCTTCTTTCCCAAAACACACGTAAAAATAAGGAAATAAGGAGATGAGATTTTTTTGGAAAGGTCGCAATGGACAGTTTCAGAAACAAACTTCACTTCAACCCGGGATCTGTAAAGCAGTGCAAAACCACAACGGTTTGATTCGAAACCAGTTCTCCATAACAAAGAGTGAATACAGATAGTGTAAGCTACATTAAAATAGCTACAGCTCACATTACATGACTGGCCCAATTCATTTTTTTTCTGTCACAACTTGTAAAATAACAGTAATAAGAAACAGCACAAAGGCTTTCTTAATAAATTTTAATGTTAAGACCAGTTTGTCCGGATAAAAACACCAAGTTACAGGAACCGCGCTACTGCAAATTCTGCATGATGCACAGTAGTGCTCGCAATATTTGAGTGGCAAGACCATTTTGGAACGGAAAGATATGTCAAAAGATGGAATCTTGGCATGAGTAAGAATGTATGTTACCAGTGAATTTAATCTTGTGAAAATATATCTGTCCCACAATGTACACCACTGTAAATAGTCAAATGCAACATTTATGCACATCGAAAATATATGGGGCGAATACTCAATTTAGCATTTAGTCAGCAACAGTGAATGAGAGAGAAATATACTGGTTATTTTTCTATGATTTCATTTCACTGGAAATTTCTTAAGAAATCACTCCAAAGGTTCAAAACCATCAGGACAACTAATTCTGTAAAACAATACTTTCTGATCTTCTGATAGTGACAGCCCAGTGCTCCTGCCACTACATTCAGATGCATTTGGCTTGTGCTCGCTGCCTTAGAACACGAGTCCAGACACCAAAAAATGCACTACCACCATCACAGCCTGGACCACATTAGCTCAAAACACGCCAGATCAGAGATGCAATATCAACAAAAGGAGATGACACTCTCAAAGCACCTGCCAGATTCTCAAGTATTAATTACATACACATAGGTTTAAGTACAGAATACTGAAGGACAGTGTACCGAGTAGCAAGTTAAATGTTCAGTCAATTTTCTGATTACTGCAATGGATGCTCCTGTTTTCCCCATTTAATCCAGGAAAGATACTGCAATCTAAGCATGTGGTTTGATGCCATTTAAAGCTTTGTGATACTGTTATGTATTTTCTTTTAAAATATCTACATAAAAAACCCCAGACATTACTGCAAAATAACTCCATCTACATCTAGAAATAACACAGACTTGATTTGGTGGCTCTTGTTTGACTGCGTCCTTGCAAAGATACCTTAACTTTTCCTTGCCTGTTTAATAACATATGTATTTCCCTGCCCCACAGGCAATAAATGGATCATGATGAATCACTTCCTCAATATTATTCCCATAAAAATTCACAGTGACCAATTCTGAAAGAAAAGAGAATTTTTGTTGTTGTGGGTCTTTTTTTTCTTTCCTTTTTTAAGTAATTGTGCAATATAAAATTCATACTACAATTTGCAACTTTGGTAACTTAGAGAAAAAAAGATTTCAAGCTTTTTAATTAAGGACCAGGTCAGAATGTTGCTTACACTATGCTCTTTGTTTCTGTGCAAACACATCAGATAAGGTTCATGCCTCCTCTTGAGGTCCTGAAAAATTCTATTACTGATAAGAAATTAGCTACAATTTAAGTTGTGAACCTATCTAATTTTCCCTGGTACCTTTAAATGCTTCCATCACCTAGCCTTAGTAAATTTTTTACTTACTGTTTCAATTCAGGAAATGCTGATTCCCAAAGCCAACCCCCCTCCCCCCTCAACCAAACAGAAAAACCCAGCTGAGCCTCAACAATTACATCTGAATTCTCAGAAGAGGAAATATTTTCTTGATTTAACAGCAACTGTACAATATTACAAACTCAGACACATGAAAAACGATCAGGCAATAGAAAAATGTACAACAGCTTTGGTGTTATACAAAATAATAAAAAAGACTTGACAGCAAGATACATAGTTCATTATGTTCTCACCACGGCCACTTCATTGCTGACTGTAAGACAGTTATTTACTTTTGATATTCTCTGTGTGGCCTTTCCACTCATGAAAAATCATACTATATTACTACAATAAGAACTGTTATGAACACCATAAAGTAAGCTCCAAATATTATAAAAACATCTTGCCTCTTCGCACTATTGCTTTGTGGCACATTGTCAACAGAACAGCAGTCCAAAATAAAGTGACAACTAGATTTAATAAATTAATATACTTTTTTAAAAGATGTACAATGCACATTCTTTTTAATCCAAGGTTTTAGGGTGTCAGGATACTTCTATTTACACATATACAGACCTCAGACAGCATTGATAACATCAGAAAATGCAGATAAGGAAGAGAGCCTTAACTGCTATCTGGATGCTACTAACAGAAGCCAAAACACTGCTGAGAGTATTATTGGGAGAGATATCCAAAGACTGAAGAAGAGTCTATGAAAGAGACATGTAAAGGCAAAGGGAAGGTCAAGATATTTAATATGACCATCTATTCTTGTGAAGACTGAGGTGAAGTTGTTGATGTGCCTTGTTTACCAGATTTTCGTTCATAATTCACAAGTCGTTGCCCAACAAGGTACCTAGGATTATAGTAGAAACAGTGAGAAATTAACAAGAGTTAATACAATTCTGTAACAGAAATTCACTCTATCTCTGTTGCTGCAGAAGTAGCTTTCTCATTTCAATAAAAGTTATTCTACAAGCGATCCTCCCCCTTAATGGTCTTCAACCATCCTCAATTTCTTTCTTACTATTCAGGCATTTCATAATGTAATACAGACATTACAGGTTTGTGTTTACAGCCTTAACTTCAGTCGTCACACAATTCAGACACATGCAAGCTGAATGGAGATATGAAATACAAAGAGCACGTTTGCACTGTTCACATACCCAGCTGCTTTGCTGGATGACACTTTTAAGAGCATCTTCACAGTGTCTATTTGAGCCACTGCCACTTGAACATGTGGAACAACCACTCAGATACAAAACCAAATGAAGACGCTAATGAGGTTCTAAGTTTAAAAAAAAGAATCTGCCACAATGCAGAACATGCATTGGGTAAGAGAGGCTCAGCTCATATATCCAATGAAAAACATCCTGGTTGAAAAAAGTAAAAATTGTAAAGGAATAAACTTTTACTGCAGTTTAATCTTTCTTAAAGGGAGAGAAAATATCCTAATGCTACCCCATGTAAAGCCTAAGGGCTGTGAGATTCCTTTATTTAAATTCGATTTCGACATCTCACCAGTTTAGCAGTTTTCCTACCTTTCACATTATTCCTTACTTCTCTACCATTGTTTCACACTCCAACTTCTTGCCATTTAAATTCCTTTCCATGCTTCCTATTTGTATGCTGTTTCTCCATGCAGAAAAGCCCTATACACCTACGAATTCTTCCCCTGAAACCTGCCATTTCCTTTAGAAACTTTTTCACCACTGCTCCTTTTCTCACAGTACCATAACCAAACAGCTATCACATATTTTTTTGTACATTTCAGAATGTCACAAACACATGTATATGCTTTTGATATTTGTTACATGAAAGACTTAATTAAGCATATATCTAAACCATAAATCTCTACTGGCTAGCATGACGACATTTCCTTACTGCCTGAAATGAGATCATTAACTTATGTTGTACAACCTTTTTGTCTACAAGGATGGATATAACATTTAAGAAGTTAATTTAATATCAAAGTAGTTTTCACTTAGAGGTATTTTCAAAGCTTTGTATCCTTATGCCTTATTTACACAAGAAAGCAACTTGTAACATTAATGCAAGTTGCAATTCAATATGTGTTCTGCCTGAAAGATACTAGCATTTAGGTCAAAGCCCACTTGTAAATAAAAATACCAGCTATATGTATTACAGAACATGTTATGAAGGCAGGTGGGGAACAGGATTTAAATCAGCTGATCAAATAAAAGGTGCTAAAAAATAAACTGAGAGTTTAATTTTAGTTACAGTTCTCTTAATATTTCTAGATACTATTAATTTCACATTTACACCAAACAGGTAATGTATTAGTCAATTCCTAATATTTAAGATGCAAAGAACTTTATTTTAGGTTTGACTCCTTTTGTAGTCAGTGGAAAGCAAAACCGTTCTAGGATCACTCAGGACATGAACACAACAAACACATTTATTCCTTTTCAATACAAAAGAAGCCTAGAAAGACTAGTTGCTGGGGTCTAAAAAATTTATTTTTCTAAGTAACTAACACAGAAGTAATTACCTTATTTTTTGTGTTACCCTAATAAGAATAACACAAAAAAAGCCTTAGACTAAACTAGGCAGGATAACCAGAAAAAACACTGGGAAAATTAATATTTTTTCAGGCGTCTCAGTAATACAAAGTAATAATTACGGAAGATATCAGAAAACAGTAAAAACTTTGATAAGAACAACTCTATCAAATCAACTGAACATTCTGAATAGGTTAATTGGACTAACGAGTAGAAAGAAGAAGAAAAACAGGCAGAAAAGGATGGAGAAGTGGTTTTATAAGCAACAGATTGAGACATAATTTTACTTCCAGATATGTCATAATTATTACATTCACTTGTCCTTCAGGACTACAGAGGGCAAGACAAACAAGCAAGTGGCTTCATTTGTGGTAAAACACATTTCAGGTTAGACATAGGGGAGTGTCTTCCATTTATAAAGACAGTCTGTTCCTGTGTTTATCTACCTGAACCACAGATAAAACATTTGCCAAGAGTTTAGGTCTGCCTCAGAGGGTCATTTGTCTAGAAAGCTTCTTAAAATCCCTATCAGTCCTAAGTATCTACAGCACCTGAATTCAATCTGAAGTTGCTATCACAATTTAAGGTGGAAAAATTAAAAAACCCACACTATATACTCACTTGTCATTTTTAATATGTTCATAAAGGCGCTTGAACTGGCGGACTTGGAAGGAGAGAATTCCCATCAAAACCACCACCATAAGCAGAAAAGGATAAATCCGTCGCTGAACGAGGTTTTGCATTTCAGCAGTAACTCCTACAAAACAAGACACAAACCTCACGTAATCTAACGTTGCTGAAGTAACTCATGCGTTTCTGCTTCTGTACCTGCTTCTATACTTTGTTACACTGTAATTTCAGAAGGGCTATGAAATAAAAAACACATCCATTTATGTCAGAGATCCAACATGACAGCTGCTGCTCCTTCTCATCTGGAGCATTAAAGCTGAAAGTTTTCCATTAACACAGTGAAAATCCACAGTAAAAAACCTGGGCTTATCAGCTCTTGTTGCTTATTGACTTCTGTATACCTCATATCAGAACAACATTGAGACTATAAAAGTCTGCATTCAAGTGAGAGGTCAAAGAATAAACCAGGATTTCTTGAACACGTTAACATCAAAACTAACTACCAACAAAGACAACTGTTCGTGAAAAAGCATCTACTCTGCTTCTAATAAAATGATCTCCCTCAATTACGAATGGACAGGGAAGTCTGAAAAAAAATTATCTGTATTCACAATTTACATTTTATTCTAATACTGAATGAAAGCCTCAAAACAAAACCAGTATTTTCACCTGTTGTAAGGTTCTGTTAGAATCTGACAAATCAGAAAAGATGTCCTCAGCTCAGTATAACTCTCAAAGCGAGACTAAAATTAAAGGTTGATTGTCCAAAGAAGAAATGAGTTAATCATCCCTTTCCCAAACTAACTAGATACCTACATTTCTGCTGTTAGATATTATGCAGTCCCATACTCTTGATGTATTCTGCACTTTCTTCATTAAAAAGCCAGTCAGAATAACGTATCGCATTTCTCAATCCCCACCAAACTTTTATGGTGACACAGCAATCCTTAAGCAGAAACATTCGCTGACAGAAGAGTGTGTTTTTTGCCAGTTTGGTTTTTTTATTAAATAACGCAGAGCTTGAAATTTTATTTCCACAGATATATTTACATTGCTCTAAACCACCAGATGATAAAGAGGTATACTGAATGTATACATACCTAATAGAGGTACAACACCAGAAGCTATGATGTATGGTACACACAGGGAAAGTAAGAGAACAGAGATTACAGGTGCCGCCAGTTTACGGATTATGAAGTGTAAATCAATGTTACGAATCCCATTTGCATATACCTGAGAAGAACAAGTTAGAAATAGAATGGATCAATCAAGAAAGCCATGCTTTGCACTTACAGTAATAATTGCAAGGTTTTACACAATTCTCCTTATGAGAGGACACAGGTGTTCCCAACTTGAAGGAAACCATGAAGGCCACAGTCAAAGAAGGAAAAACTCTGTCACAATCTACATCATGCGTGTTCCAGGAAATCATTTAAAAAGTGCCCAGGGGAGCAACTTAATCTGGAACAGTGTTGTGATTTGGTTGCAGGAGTGCAAGAGACCAGCTGAAAGATCATTAGAGCTGTGGATGGTGGCTTTGTGGGTGACCTGGGATCGCTGTTAACTTGCTGAAAGAGGATCCTGTCTATGCTAATAGAGCAAATCTATTGAATATAGTAACATAGGCAGAAAATAAGATCTTATTTTGTACTTGTTTGGACAGACCAGAGTCTCTGCATGTGGAGTCTGTGCCTGACGACAGGGCCTCTTAAATTCTTGTAGCGCTAAGGTCTCAGCATGACTAGTCTAATCATGGGAAAAGACAGATTTCAAATGGCTACGATCACATCGAGCTAGACAATGGCCTTGGTCGCAACAGCCTGGATGTCACCAGCTCTAAGGATGGCTCAGGAGAGCTTTGTATAACAAACAGGCATTCAAAATGGATGGAAGAGCCAGGGTATGCATCAAAAGGTACTCACAGAATTAAGACTACATTTCTCCAGTGTGACACCTAAAGCATAAATGGTTTAATAACTGGGACTATGTGCTAGACTTGAGAGGCAGAGGTGTGTCACCTTTTGTACAGAGGTGAGCACACACCCCATAGCCATTCCACATAGCACTGCCTTGAAAAGTTACTTTCCGACAAACAACTGTGATAATTCATTGAGATGACAAGCGTAGAACTTAAAGCTTACAGTCAAGGAAAAAATACTTCTGTCAGTGAAAGCAACAGGTCATGTGACTCAGAACTGCTCGCAGAAACTGTTCTGTCTTGCTTAATAATCAAAGGGGAATGGAAATAGTGCCTTTCATGTGCACTCATCTATGAACGAGGGGGTCTCTACGGCTCTGGAGAAGGCAGAAATTTGCTGTTCTTGAGTGGTGGACATAAATAGTGTCCAGTATTTGGACACACGTGAATTAGTCTGAAGAAATAATGATATTTCTCATTTTAATACAAACCTGACAAAGTTGCATATATGTATAAACAGCACTTTCTTGATTTCAGATTTTTGAGGTTTATTTTTGTTTTATTGTTAAGTGTACCTGAACGGCTACACGATTTAAAAGGATTCTACAAGACCAGCTGAGTTTTACTCAATTACTTAAATTACACCATTACTACAACAGTAACTATGTTTTCTGACTCACACATTCAAAAAAACGTTCAAAACTTATTATACAGATAATCCACACGAACAATTTTTTTCCTACCTGTTCAATAACAGTTTTCAGCCACCACTGGGGACCCATCAGTGTTATGGCAGCAATTATTTTGGCATGCAGAACTCCAAGAGCCCAGTCCTAATTTTGTAAAAATGGACTGTTAGCATTAACATATTTTTTTAAATAGCTTAACAACCAAAAGCTTTTAGAGCAACTTACTACTATTACTTATAAGTGAAAAGATAATTACTTTTCTATTTACATGGGACATTGTTTACAAGAGGTGACATCTTCCACAAACTCCTAAGAAAAAGAGGATGCCCTCAAGCTTAACTGACATCTGTCAAATACTCAGTTCCATGGAACCAATAAAATCAGCTACCACAAAGGCAAATACAAAATCAAAGATTTAAGCTTACTTAAAGCAACAGACTAACATTCTGGTACAAACTAATTAACATCGCTAACATTTACCTAGAAATAAGTTATTTTGATTCCCTTAAAAAAAGAAGAGAAACAAGATACAACGATGCCCACAGAAGTCAGGAAACAAGGGTTTTTTTTCATCTTTTAAATTTTAAGTTGTTCACAAAACCCTACCTGATGTGAGAAAAACTAAACAAAGCAAGGCAATGCTCTTCACAAAAGAACATCATAATATTTGGAGGAAAAATTATGCTTTAACATATACTGCAATTATTACAGCATGGAATTAAAAGAACTCAATATAACTACAGGCCTTTAGTAACACTGCACATCACGAGTCAGTCCTTTCTGAATCACAGATATTTGGTAAGAGATTCTGCAATAAAACCCACCAAAACCAGAATGCAAACTATAGGCTGACAAGGCAGAATAAACAGCTACAGAACTGGTAAGACTTAAGACAGCATTAACTTTCTTAAACCTCTGGGAAATACATTTTCTTTAACCAATTATTTAAAAAGACAGCTTTTGTTAATGTCTATTACCCCAGATACTTTAAAAAATTTAAGAACTTATTACTAAAAATGTCAGTGTTAAAAATTGCTTCCTGTTTGCTCAAAGCATGTATAGTTCTATTGTCTTTTGTGAAAAATGGAAGTTATTCTCAATTTCTACAGCTCCTTTTTAATTTAGAGCAAGTCACAAATCCCTCTAACCTGATATTTTGAGGAAACTCTGCCACATGAAAATAAAATCTTTTAGTGTATTTAATTACAAACTTTTAAAGAAGTTTGTACTTTGAACATGCAAAAGTTAGGAATTTTCAGAATCTCAAGCACTACAAACCCTTTCCAAAACTGTTTGGAAACCATGATTATCTACCACTGCAATCACATGAAGTCCTGACTTACTAGTCATTTACTTAAACAGACATCTCCAAAGTATACCTGTACTATAAAATAATGGAATATTTAAATTAGCAGTGAAATTCTTTGTATTATGACTTTCAAGCATTTGGATACTGAAAGTAAATGAAAGCTTATTTGTGGACATCTTCGGAAAATCACTATCCCTAAACACTTCCTTGTCATTTAGTAATGTGCATTCTAAATCTGTTGAGTTATGGTTCCCTCAGTTAGGTTCTCTTTGAGTTACAAATCCTTTCATAATTCAACCCAGGTGATACAAGCAATTGTCACTCAATCCACTGTACCTTCATTTCTTCCACCAACTTGCAGGAAAAAAGTTTTCATTCCCTTAACCTGTGAGGCTTGGCCGAAGAAAAACAAAACACTACCACCGCCAAATCTTGTATTAATGATTTGACATCTCAACCGAAAACCAGAATGATCCTAAAGCATATCAAAATTTTATTTGCAGTGTGTATCATCACTGATTTAAAATCTTGTATGTAAAAAAAGATTAGCCAAACCTCTTGCTGTGTAACTGCAGGCAGAAAGTTTTCCAGAAAGGTCAGACAGAATATGTACATCTGTGCATACATACATACAGCTATACTAACTTCTGTACGTAACTTTACAATTATGCTGCTGAAAAAAAGTGTCTATCTGATCACTGAAATGCAAAGATCTTCTGATGTCAACCCACAAAGTTCAGCTTTTCATACTTAAAATTCCTAAGCAAAACCTTTTGGTTTAAGTAATCCACACACCCAGACTGGCTGTCTTTCCTCTGCCACATAGAAACACGTGGGAGATGTTCTGAAGCACCGAATCAACATGAAACAAGAACTCCTACACCCCCTACTTCTAAGTAAAGAAATGTATCAACAGCCAAAGAAGAACAGAAGTGACTGACCTGCCAAGGGTAGAAGAGAGGTGTTTGATCCAAAGGAACTCTCAAGGGTGCGACAATGACCAGTTCAAACAGAAGACCAAGCAGAAGTGGAACCACACCAGCTAGCAGTATAGCCACTATTAATGTCTTCATTATCTAAAAAAAACAATACATCTGTTTATCAGAGGATTCTTTTTGTTTAAACTTCAACATGTAACAAGCTACACAAACAGATGAAGCTGGAGAAAAAAACTATACAGACCTTTAATTCACACATATACTCCCTTAGAAATAGTTTTTATTACATACATAGTTTTGCAATGTAAGCTTTCAAGATTGGGTCCTATTCCATGCCCCCTCCATAAAAGGGCATGACTGTGCCTACTGGTGTCCATATAGTTTTAAACCATAAAACCACCTTTGACTGTTATCAGTAGGGAATACTATGGCACTTCATTACATCGAGAATTCTTGTATGTTGGAAAATTAGAGAAGAATCTTTCCAAAACTGCTGGTTTTTCTCCAGTGAAAAACCAAACTTTAAAAATTCACTCATTATGGAATATTTCTGACTTAAAAATGAAACACTTGGTTAGAATACCATGCCTGAATCTTTCTTTATTCTAGAATTCTCTTGATTTACATGCATCATCCAAAAATCAGATACAAAACTAGTCTGGCATAATTAACATGATCAGGAGAAGGGACAGAGGACAAGTAAAGCATTACATTTTAGCTCTGAATTTTCTTAAACAAGCTTAAGATTTTCTAAATGAAAGTGACGGATTTGGGAAACATGGTAATACATGAAATACATACTAACACTGCTCTTCTGTCTGTAATAGTCCAGTAAGCACACAAGTATGTCAAGATACCATTTATGCTATGAATGTTTAAAATTACCATACTTAGGCAAGAAATCTACTATAGCAATCCTCAAAACCAAAACCAAGCTAAAAAGATGGGATATAAATTTGTTGCTATGATGAGAATCTGAACTCCTGGTAATAAAAAAGTATATTTTCTTTAAAAATATTAATTTCAACACCATAGATCTGACAAATCACAAAGATCTGTCTGAAAATATGTATCAAGCTACTTTGTAGAGATATGGTTCATCATCTATCAGCTTTACTAGGTGTTTTTTTTGTTTGACAATGACAAATGCTAATTGAGTAATAGTTAAGCTTCCAGCTGTATGTGAAAATCTAAATATATTTGCTGACATAACACATATGGGATAATACATTGTAATATATTAATCTTTAAAGGAAAACAGAAAAACATACACACATATATAAAAATATATACACAAACTTATTTACGCTCATTGCTTAACATTGTGCTAAACGGCTTCCAAAAAATACAGTTACTCTATGCAATAAAGCTGCAAAAGCTTCAAAACGGTCTGAAAAGGAAAATATAATATACATTGCAGAGTGAAACCTGCAAGCAAGAATGAAACAACAAGTTTTGTTAGCTACCTTTTTCAATAATTCAGTAAAATTTTGTCTCAAGACTCACCATGAGAGACCATTCTTTGACCTTCTGAAAAATCACTCTACGACCCTGTGGCATCCAGGCGACCAGCACTGTCACTGCTCGGATAGTTAGCCAACAGACATAGAGACCACAAGCAGCAGTGTACAATTCATGGATTTTGGCAGTCCCCGTCCAAAATGACATTAACCATCGGCCAGCAAATACTGAAAACACAAACACTGTTAAATAGAGTAATGCTTTTTGATGTATTAAGGAAGGATGCCTATTAAAAAAATACTTGTCAATTTTATTGTTAAATATCAATGCACAAATAGTATTATGCATAAACCAGGATTTTGGTTCTATACCCATAAGGCATGAATGTGTGAAGCACTACATAAACAGATAGATGATGCCAAATACATAGATTTTTTTTTTTTTCCCCCTGAAATTTCATTACACCAGCAACGTGATCTGAACTACAGCAAAACAAAGCCCTGAATACTGTACTATTCAGAGCCTAAACGCTAATCTTCAGAACTACAAAGGCAGTAATGAATTAGTGCATAAGCTTGAACTTAAAAATCTTATGAGCTATGTTTGGGTTACTTCACTGCCTCATATGATTTTTTAAGACTTACTCATGGGGCTTCTGAAACTCTCCAACATAAACAGGAGACTCATTTGCTACGTTTCATTTTTAATGCTAGTGACTAGAAACACTATTATAGTGGAATCATTTTATGTGCTACTATTAAAACCATCACAAAATTCCTAACTCTGCTCTCAACACATTATTGACTTTAGGATCTTTAATACAAGCAGGTAAAAATGACATGGTACTACAGTGGTAGCCAGGTTATAAAATTCAGACGAGTTTACATGTCTTAAGCTGTTCTAATTATTTAAAAACCCCTACAGAGTGCTTTTGATTTGGTTAAAGTACTTATTCATACATATTTGCGAAGTGGCATGTATATCACTTCAAAGTCTCCTAGTGACCTGTCATGACGACACCTTCAGAATATTTAATTAAAGAAGATACTGTAGAAGACCCAGTAACAACCTATATATTTTCCTTCTCTAAACCGTAAAGCAGGTGCAAGAGTATCAATTCTCTTTTTCTCTCAATCCTCCTACAAAGATTGTCTCAGCATTTGGAGCCCTGCCCTTAAAAGAAAATTATTCTATAACAAAACAAAGGAAATGGCAATCTCCGCCATTTAAATATGGGTATTACCTCTATCGTTTAGATTTTAGACAATTACAATTTGATGATGTACCATTAAAAATAAGACATAGATTTCCATGTTTTTCCTCTTAACTTTAAACAATGGTTTAAAAACATCTGCCATTGTTGAGCATGGCAACATGCTGAGTTGCTTTTAATTACAGTTTTATAATAATAGACTTACCTGGTAAGGTAAGGCAGATAAGACTAGCAATCAGTAATGTTATGCACATGAAAACAATCAAAAGAAATATCTGAAAGAGGAGAAAGAAATAGTTTAAGAAAGTTACTTAACCAAAGCCAAAAAAAAAAAAGTAAAAAGATGTATCATCCTAGAAAGGATGGCTCAAATACCAACTGATGTTTCAACAGTGTAAATAAATCAACAATAAGAAACCTATCCAGAGTACATGCTGCACACCTAGAGTGTTGTGTATTTCTTTGAAGAGTTCGCATTACATGTAACAACAGTAAAAATTAATGTTTGAATCCAGAATAACTAAAGTTCGTTATGTTACTTTAAAAAACAATCTCTTTATTTCTGCACTGACCAGCACGACTCTCAATTAACTCTGAAAGGTTTCCAGCTCTGTATGCCAGATAAGCAAGCCAGTGATTTTATAATACGGAAAACCTTGCTGAGAAAGTTCTTCCAGATGCCCTCAGGTTTATGTGACCAGCAGCTGACAGCAAAGCTGGTAGCTCCTTAGCCAGGTTTACATCTTATCACACAATCACAGAATGGTAGGAGTTGGAAGGGACCTTCGGAGACCCAGTCCAACCCCCCTGCCAAAGCAGGCTCACCCAGAGCAGGTTGGACAGGAACGCATTCAGGCAGGTTTTGAATATCTCCAGAGAAGGAGACTCCACGACTTCTCAGTGCAGCCAGTTCCAGTGCTCAGAGATTTCTCATGTACTTGACTTCTTCAAATATTTGAATGTCTCAAGCATCATGTGCTATGAAGTTCTGTTTCGTTAATCAAAGCCACACAAGCAGCAAGCTTACTATGGGAAACTAACACCTTATCAAAACAGCCTACTGAGGGAAAGTTAAATTTGTAATACACGTTTTCCTTGATGAGACTCTCGGGGACAATATAGATTGTCTCACCTCTAGGTTAGGATCTTCAGTACTGCTTAAAGGAAGGAAAATCTTGTGATTTTTTAGACATTAGCTTGTGTGAAGAGGGATGATTCCAGAATACCCAATTACTTGCAAGGTGACAACCACATAGCCTTTTTCACACAGAATATCCTCTTTAGGGTTAGGGATCCCAAATGACAGAAAGAAGAAAAACATAGTAGCTGACAACTGAACTGCAGGCAAAAAAACTTCTCTATGGTGAGAAGCACATGGTGTGACTTGCTTCGGTCTAAATAATTAGTTAGGGAATGCTGGGGAAAAGTCAGTCCATGCGGGAATAAGCAATACATGAAGGACTAAAGCTGATGTGAAGATTTAAACACCATACAGGACCGCTTCTTGGATCAGTGAGCATGAGAACATACAAGCGGAAGAGCAACTCTTGACTTGGATGTAAAAACTACACAGGCAGCCAGTCACTTGTATCACAGAAGCAGTACTGACAGCGACCGCAACATATTCAGACTCAAAGATCTTGCAAGGACAGCCCTTTTCTCTCAAAAAAATCTCCACCACAATGATATTATTTCAAAAAAGCAAGCTAGATAAAGTGAGGACGTTTATTGAAAGAATATTGAAAATAGTAGTCAAAAGGAAAAATGCTCACAGGAGATGTGTTTAGATACACTGAAGTGAAGGTTTGGCACAAACTCACACTACTAATCATAAGGCTTTAAAAAAAAAAAAAAGGAAAAGAAGAAAAAAGTCTCCCCAAAGTTGTCATAATAAACAGTAAAATACAAATGGCTCTAGAAGAAAATATTTCCAGAATCTGGAAATAAATCCACAGGGGAATAAAACCCCGGAAAACAGATGAATTCTGGTAAGTGAGATTCCAAACTACAGTAGGACAAACCAAAAGGGATTTTAGAAATAACATACCAAGACTATGAAAAGTAATGATAAATTTACTTTTATAGATAGGTTGAGGTTTTTTTTAAAGGATCAACAATAAAGTAATAAAATGTAAAAATCCTCCGAAAAAAGCTTGCCAGAGAGTATGCAGGCTTTGTGGGAAGTCCGAGTTATGAAAGGAAGGCTAAAGGAAGACAAGGCAGTAGCAGGAAAATTCGACACATCAGCATTTGTTCTGGAGAGGCTTTGGGAGGTCCCCAAAAGAGAATCTTTTTTAAAAAAAGGAATGAGTTAGAAGAATTATCCAAGTTGCTTGACAAAACTGATAACAGGCTTTTATGTAGAATAATTAAAAAAAAAATACGACCTTTTAATTTTGTTTGAGAATAACCGTATGTATTTCATTAAATTAAAAAAATAATCAAACCCATAGTTTTAGATGCTTATTTGTGACTGAAACAAAATGAAGAATCAATTCTTATTGCTTACTCAATCGATATGGACACGATGAGTGAGTTCTAGTGGAAAACATTCGTACATAATAAAAACTGAATATAAACCACCACCTTCTAGGTTCTTACAACTTGGTTAAAATGAAAAAACTTAGTGAAAGCATAGAAAAGATCAGATGTTTAGATTTTTTTTTTTTTGTCTCAAATGCTTAAAATCCCAATTGAGAAAGTAATTAAAATACAGTGTTGTTCCATAGTGGAAGTCTGTTGGGGAGACACATTTTTCCTAAGATGAACTTATCCAAGTAAACCAAGGTCAATATACCAAAAATCATAACTGAAGCACTTACAGTGATCCTGACATTATGTAAATATTCCAAGCAAGTGGAACCAGGGACACCGAATCATATCAGTGAGCTACCGTGTGTTTGAGACTGTTTTCATCAAGAGATATGACAAACACTTGCAGAACGTAAAGAAATTCAGTCAAACCAGATTTTCTTTTTATTTCTACATTCTGTAGAGTTCTCCAAAGAACAACTTAAAATGTCTAGATGAAGGTAAGTAGACCAGAAAAAATAGTCTTTGACAGCTGAATATGAAACTTAGTTATGACCAGGTCAAGGTCAGCACCCCAAATTACTGAAAGCTTACACTAGACTATTTCAGCAGGTGTCCTTATCCAGAGGCATGCACAAAAATAAAATAACCCATGCAAAGGTAGTTCTAGAAAGGATTTAATGAGTCCCTAGGTTAACAACCCCTTCCTTGAAAGCAACATGTCCACATTACAGTTGTTATATATTGCCAAATCACAGTAAGAATCCACTTTAATTACTTCCTCAGCAGCCAAACAGGGAACTAATTACAGTTAACCTGTCATCCCAGGAACTTCATCTGAACTTGACTCAGTCTAAGTGAAAATGTCACAAGTACAATATTTTCTTTAAAAATAACACTATAAAGTCTTAGCTGAACTTTTAAACATGTCTAAGTAATGCCTTCTGCATATTACCTCAGTTTTCAGCTGGACCAGTTTCCTGTTCCAGCTCATCGCGCGTATGTTCTAGCACAGGCACTCATGCTAAGAAGGGAAGAAAGGAGCAATTACCATGGAAAGAATACCAGCACTACTCCTTTCAGCAGTACATGCGGATTTATGCTAGATTAAATTGGTCTCAGTCAGGGCATGCTTTGACTTCCTGTTATGACCAAACTGAAGAGGCAGCAGCTGCTATGAGAGGGGCAAGTTCATTCTGCTTCCCTAGCATTTTCATCCCTGAGCTGCTTCTTCCCACTGTTTCCTCTACAACAGTGTTGAAGCCCATGCATTCCTCTGGAGAGCCATTTCAGAGGGTAAAAACAGCAGTGGAGGAATTACCTCCTCACCCCCAAAAAGCCTCAACTTCAAACACCCAGAAGCTTCCAAATTTGCTTTCAGTTCTACTAGGTTGAGATTTATATAAAAAAAAAAGTTCTGGTAGACCAAGCATTTTAAGGAAATTTCAGGAGCAATACCACACTGTTCTAACTTTAACTGTTACTTCCATTCTTGAGTTATACCCAAAAACACAGATCATTTACAGTGGTTAAGTTTATATTTGATTAACTCACAGTCTGGTAACAACAACACAGGAAAGGTGGAGAGCGACCCTTTATCAGGGGGTGTAGTGATAAGACAAGGGATAACGGTTTTAAACTGAAGAGGTTCGATTTAGATTAGATATTAGGAAGAAATTCTTTACGGTGAGGGTGATGAGGCACTGTAACAGGTTGCCCAGGGATGCTGTGGATGCCCCATCCCTGGAAGTGTTCAAGGCCGGGCTGGATGAGGCTTTGAGCAGCCTGGTCTAGTGGGAGGTGTCCCTGCCCATGGCAGTGGGGTGGAACTAGATGATCTTTAAGGTCCCTTCCAACCCTAATCATCCTATGATTCTATGATAACTGTAAGTTCACTTTTTAGAAAGATGCAAACTGTACAGAACATAGAACAGCATGACCCACCACTTGACTTCTGATAGATAACATGTGGGCCAAGTCTTTCTTACAAAAAACCCCCCAAATTTATACCCATTTTTCAAATGCCTTTCCCTTTTCTCTTAATGCATTAGATATACCTACCCTGAGCGGGAATTTTAAAGGCCTACGGTAAGGCTGGAAACCCACAGGTCCTCCTTGTTGAAGTATGGCTTGATGGGCTGCATGAAGACCTTCTCCCACAACCGGAATAGCATTATTATTGCGAGCATGCTGGTTGTTAGGCTGCTGGTTTGCATTGTTTTCATTCTCTTCCTGGTCACCAAGTAGGTAAGAATGGAGATCCCTGTAACAAATCAAAATTTCAATTTTGTTCTGTTTGATATGAAGGAGAATCTTACGGAAAGATAGGCCTATTCAGAATGGGTACAAGTTGTATGAAACTTATACAGGAGTACTGGCAGAATCTTGACAAAGTAAAATAAACCATTTTCTAATAATGTACTCAATGTCATCCTAAACACAGAATACAGAAGAAAAAATGCTACTGTGGATGCAGATTAGAACAGTGGGAATACAGCCACAAATAAAGATCAATTTTCTGTTTGACTCCTTTAAAAACAACACCTAGTATTAAAGTTTTGCATTTAAAGGGAAAATTGCATCGATATTTCAGTTTATGTAAAAAGGCAGCTCAACTGACAGCTTTTATTTTACTGCTACTAAGCTCTACTGGAAACAATTGCCTTAAAACATAAACTGTACAAGGATGGTACTCTATTGCTATAGACATGTTTTCAAAAGTACAATCAGGCAGAGTCTTTCAAGAGGATTCTAAATTGCCCAAAACCTGTTCACAACTTTCTAAGAACATCAGTCCTAGAAAGATTCAATTTACTTTAAAAAGTATTCTGTTGATATTTCCTGCATGCATCATTAGCAAAGAAAAATAGTTTCAAGTGCTACAACTCTGCCGGGCGGTCTAAATTAAAGAACCTCACTTTATATAATCATTTACTTCAGCTGACAAAGATAGTTTTACCCTTAGTTTAGAGACTGAAATTTTAACTTTAAAATCCCCAATTTAAAAGGTATTCACTTCTTCAGCTTAACGTTCTAAATTATTTTTCCTTATTTTTTTCTTTCTTATAGTAAGAAATGCAAGATGTGCACAGGAATTTTACTTAGATGACTCATGGAAATGCTCCACTGACACTTATGACTAATTTTTCCATGTAACAGGAAGTTAACAAGCTGTTACCATACTTGTATAGATTTTTTTACTAAGCAAATGCTGTAATAGTGTACCAAAAGAATTACTTCCCAAAGACTAGTCCAGAAGTAGGTACAACTACTGCTTAGAAGAGGGTACTTCCATAGGAAATCACTATAGAAGTTTTTCATCATGCATTTGTCCGTAAAATAGCTTTTAAAGGTACTTGTTGGGATAACTCTCTTGAAAGCATGCTGCTTTCACGTTAGAAGGCTAAGCTAGACACAATGCTTGATTTGATTTAGGTTTTTTATACTTACAGCAAGTATCCAGCAGTAACAGTCCACGCTCGTACGAGACCTTTCAACCACTGTCTTGTATGTCCTTGTTCTAGCAAAGCTGGAAGCACCACCTGAAGCAAAAGGAGCTCTAGGGAAAGTTCACTTACTGGAGCGTCACTAGAAACAATGGCAAGAGCAGGAAGTCAAACATAAGGAACATTCTGATGGTAATCTTTGACACTGATTCATAACACCACCACAATTAAAAAAAAAAAATTGGATGCCAACAGGAACAATTCTTAGGTTTTTGCAGACATTTTTCCTTGTATACTACACTGAGCACAGGTTAAGTGCTCACGAGTGTTTAGGCACCCAAGAGCACAAGAAATTTAAGAAAAAAATGTTGAGAAAGATTGTATTAGAGAATAATATTTGCTCCTCTATTTGCTTCTATCATTGCTGTTTCAATTTTTATTTAGAAAGATATGCTATCATTAAAAAGACTTGCAGTTACAGATAGCCTTTTATTCTTGAAGCAATGATAACCAGGAATGAATGTGAAAAACAAACATGGAAGCCACTTCACCATCAAAAAGTTGAAGGGGAATGTGTTTCAAGGGCACATAAAACCCAGAGTTATCATTATGTAAGTAATACAAAATACCTTCTATTTTTCTTTGTAGCTTTTTATTTGACAAATTGTATGATGTATCTACATCTTTTATCTTTCTACTTTTCCAGGACAATGAAGTTCAGATAAATTAAAAACAAACAACATACCAAACAATGTCACATTAATGCCCACAGAGCGCTAATACACTTTTTTCTAGTTACAGGGAGACTGCAAAAACATCTTTTTAAAATTAAATACTTACCTGTAGAGCATAACATTATATGGAAGAAAGTTAGGCAGGAGATACTTAATAATGCGTATAGGAAGCCACAGCATGAGCAGTACAATTGACCCAAAGACAATCTGCAACAAGGAAGTTAAACAAGTCAGTCCAAATAGCAGAAACAACCAAACCTAGTTTCCCACCCATCTCTGACATGTTTCCTCTGTGCGGTGGCTTAGCCTTGGCTAACAGCCAAAGACCTACCCAGCTGCTCACTCATTCCCCTTTCTGGCTGAACGGGGAGGAAATAGAAGGAAGGCAAGATGACTTGTGGATTGAGACAATGACAGTTTAGTAGAGAAAGCAAAAGCTGTGCACGCAAGCAAAACAAGAAGAGGAATTCATTCTTTACTTGCCATCAGCAGTCAGGTAATTAACGACTTCCTGGAAACCAGGGCCCCAGCACGCATTAACAGTTGCTCAGGAAGACCAACACCATAACCACGTGCATCTGCCCCTTTCTCCTCCTTTCCCACAGCTTCATGCTTGAGCATGATGGCATCTGGTACAGAATATCCCTTTGGCCAGTTTGGGTCAGCCATCCCACGTATACCCCCCCTCCCATCCCTCAGTTTATTCGCTGGAGGGGTGAAGGAACAGGGCAGAGGGAAAGCCTTGACACTGCAAGCACTATTCAACTACAGACAAAACACCTGTGTGTTAACGTCTTGGTTTGAGGTAAAACAGAACCAATTTTCTGTTCAGTAATTTTCCTTTGCAGCTAAGTCTCTTCTAACTGAACTCTCTGAAATTAACTGCATATTGTTCAGACACTGTCCGCTTCCAGAGACTGATAAGACCTGACTGTTTATAATTTATGCCAAGGAATGGTACGCAGAGAGGCTCTTGCTTACACTTATTGCTATAACAACCAAGGTCAGCTAACTTCACTATTTGCCCTGTTGGAGGGCTGGAAGCAGAAGAGCATAGAGAGGTCGCACCTGCGGGGAGGAGCAGACAGGACAGGTGGCCCAAAACTGACCAACAGGGTATTCCATCCCATCTGCATCATGCTCAGCATAAAATCCAAAGCACAGAAGGACATCGGCTGCTATGAAGAAAATTAATACCATCCCAGGCAGACCAGTACACTATCGTGCCCTCACCAAACAGGACTGTGGCAGAACAAGCACTAACTGGCCAGCTGACAGTTAGAATAGTGTCAGACAGTTCTACTTTTTTCCCCCCTCCCCCAGCACTGGGATTACTAATTTTGGATTCCTTTCTTTCCTTAGTGGCTGAGTTTTCAAGCAACTAGTGGAAGCCTCGAAAGATCTTTCGGGCTCTTATTTTCTCACATTTTAAATTAGCTGAAAGATCAAAATTTAGTAGGGAAGATGAGGTGCATGATGACATGCACTTCTGTAAAACCTGTTTCCTTAAAGAACCAGATTAAAAATCAAGTATATTTAAACTCATTCTTACACGCCATATAAATGCACCACTAGAGACTAAGAACACAAAAAAATCACGTGCTTAACTGTGCAACAAAGAAAAATCAAATCCCATTTTTCTTAAAACTTAATAGTTTACATTCTACACAAGAAATTTCTTAAAAATAGCGAGAAAGAAACATAACTTGAAAAGTATGACTTGTTTTTTGAAATAGTAAGCTGTAAATGATCGCCATTTGAGTCCCATATTCTAGCATGAGGCTGGTAAGAGTTCTGAACTAATTACCAAAGCAAATCAAAAGGTGAAGTTCAAGTA
Organism: Larus michahellis; assembly: GCF_964199755.1. Classification (NCBI taxonomy): domain Eukaryota; kingdom Metazoa; phylum Chordata; class Aves; order Charadriiformes; family Laridae; genus Larus; species Larus michahellis. Next base: position 91,414,874 of record NC_133897.1, read on the forward strand.
ACCACCAGTTCCAACACAGTCTGAGAACATACCTCTAAGACCTTTAGTAACAAGCAGATCTTTGCTTATATTTGGGCCACTTGCTGTAACACAAAGTTTCAGGCGGCTAAAGAATTATGATTATGTAAGGAGAAGATACTCTGAAAGGTGGACAGGTCAGCTCCTCTCACGTACCGAAAGGCTCTCTAATAGAACTAAGATCCCTCTATGAGCTTTCACTGCTTGAAGCACTTTAGGTGTACTAATACAGCACGCCAAATAATAATGTTTATGGTATATCAGTTTTCACAGTTGACAAAGATAGCCTGAGACAATTCCCTTACTGCACATTGGGCAAACTTCAGACAAACAAGCAAAAGGAAAAAAAAACAAAACAAAGCTTTCATTGTTTTCAGTATCTTACAGTGATAATATGACAAGCCCCTGCTCTGAGCAGATCCAGTTACATCAGGTTGCTCAGAACTTTATCCAGTTCAGTTTTGAGTATCTCAAAAGACACAGATTCAGTTGGCAACCCGTTCCAGTGTCTAATCATTTCATGCGGTGTCTAATCAGTTTTCACATGGTGAAAGTGTTTTTCCTTAAATAAGCAGTAGCATATATGGGAGCTAATGTACGAAATTTTCTTTCCAAATAAATATATTTGAAAGAAGTCCTTACCACCGATAAGATAAACCTCCTGAGATGTCTATAAATGGGTAAGTGGATCATTTCCTGCACAGGATTAAAGTCTGGATCATTCAAATTCCTGAGAAACCATAAGACACCGGGTCTCAATACCTGAAGTAGGAAATAGAAAACAACATATGAAGAGAAAGTTAACTTTGTGTTATTTGTTTTTCATTTTGGATAACACTGCTGCAGCAAATAAGTTTTGAACATAATAGGGGCATTTGTGGAATAATGTTCAACAAAATGGTACAGAAATAGAACACAGGAGGCATTATCATAGAGAAGAAGAGAGAAGCAATAACCAATTACAAGCATAATTTTCAAGTATTAATCTTAAACAACTGAAATGTATTTAGATTCGTTTGAAGGCAACATCTGTGTTTAAGGACTCCTCATAAGCTAAAAATCTTTAAGTAAAATATACTCTAAATCATCGTTTTCCACTGCAGTAAGTACCAATGTGGCCCTTTTTACGTAAAGCTGAAATCCGATATGCACAAAACACAGTACCAGACACATGTGAAAGATTTAACTGAGTTCAACACGCAAACTTCTCTAGCTAAGTTACATACCAATGTTGTTCTTACAGACTTACCTCTCTCAGTAAAAGAATGAAGGATGCAAAATAAAAGACGTAAACCATTCCAACCAACCAGTGCAGAAACATTGTGGTACCTGGAGCAGACTGAAAGCTCAATTCTCTATCTTTCAAAGTGGCATCAAACATTTCCTAGAAGGTACGCAGTAAGCGAACATGAATAAAGTTTGTCGAGCCTCCAAATTACTCATTTTGTTTAACATAGTTCATATATAGTACTACTAGGCATTTAATTTAAATGTCTGCCTTGTGCTAACACAAATAATTATAACATTTAATTAGAAAAAAAAGAATAAGTTACAATAAGAACAGCAAATAAAGATCGATTTCTGATCAATTTCTTTCTTCTGACAGAAAGAAGAAAGAAGTAAACTCAAACCCTAACATACACAACATAAGTTATAAATCAGTTCAAAGCAGCACTCCCTTAAGTAAAATTCTATTTCTACTAAGGCTATAAGAAATTAATTTTCTCCATTTGAAATTAATCACTTATTTTTCAGAACAGAAAAACCGTCCATCTCAATTCCAAGCATAAACAGCATGTATCTTATTCAAAACAGAATGAGACTGGACAACTATTAAAATATGAAATCATTTCACATAAGATGGCTACCTATAGAAGTTTATAAGACCACTTGTGTACTGAATAAGTGCAGTAAAAATTATTATTTTAATAATAGCATGTTAATTTGTATTTAGTAACATAAAGGAAGACAAAATTAGCATTAAGCAGTACCTAAAAAACCCTTTCTGTCTGGAAACAGTATGCTTATAAAAACAGAAGAGTGCTGTCAAACACATATCAACAACTCTTATCAGAACATTTTTTTCCTTTAAATATAAACACTGTTAAAGATTTTATCCCATTTATTTCATTCTTACCAAAGAACATATATCCAGCCACCAGCCACAGATGAGAGGAAACACACCGATTTCAACCACTACTAACAAGGAAACCTTTAGGAAAAAGAGAAAAGAACACCTCACTAGTTTAACAGAAATTGCAAAGAAAACTATGATGTAATTTTAAATGAGAGGGTTTTTTGCCACACAAAAAAATAGGGTTACCTTGACAACAATATAGCAAACTCCTAATAAGCGTCGTGATCGCTGGAACTTAACAAGTGCTGCCAAACCCTGAGTAGTTTTGTCAAGAAAATAATACTGAAAAATACTTTATAACACAGTTTGATTAATACAAAACACTGTATTACGTGGCTTTTAGCAACAGGAAATTTTATGAAAGACAAAAGTAGAATACAAAAGAATGTATTCTATCAGGGCTCTATTTTCAAAATTGGCTGTGACCCTGGAAGTCACAATCTGATGTGCTGTATAACTCCCACTGTCCCCCCCTGCAAACATGCATCTAAAATAAGTAAATAAATACATAAATAAAAATAATACTACCACCCTTATGAAATTAAGGATGCAAATGTTTTCTCAAGAAATAAACAGTTGCCTTTGAAAACATCTGCCCCGAGTAGCCAAGTTTCAACACGTAAGGCCTACTTTAAACAGCAGCTTTCCTTTTCATGAAGTCCAAAGCAAATTTTCACCTTTTCCAAGAAACACTGGATGCATATTACAGTTTGGTGTTTGTTTTTTGTTTGGGGTTTTTTTTTTTTGAGGCAAAAGAGAGGCATGCCAATCAACTTTACCACATTTGCACTGCACATTGGCATAGCGTGGTCTAAAGTTGATGTTAGCTTTGTGTACTCTTGAATGGAAAACTGTTAACAAATGTATATTCTTTCAAACTGAAGTTGGTGTAGTCCCTTTAAAAACACGCAGCTAGAATACAGACTTTTTACTTGTGACCAAATCCTTCTAGCTTTCAGGACTCTGCTGTAACTGAATTTTCTCTGTAGTCACGAGGGTTATCACCTGAAAGAAATCCTTGCTGCAAACTCTCAGTGGTTCAGAGACATCAAAGAGAAACTAAAACAATCCGCACTCTAAAGATCTGGCAGGATCAAAAAGATATGAATAAGTTTCCCATCATACCCTACATATTTTCATAGTCCCATTTCTCTTTCTGCTGCAACTATGTAGCCCACAGCAATAGTGTAAGGACAGTGAGGAAAAAACCAAACACAAATAAGCCTATGATTTTGTGTTGTTAAACATGGGCAAGTGTTCTGAAGAATTCAGTCACATTGACAACTTTTAAGTGTCCAAGAGAACAGAAAAGACCTTGTCTTCTAATTTCACCAAAAGAGCACAGCAAAATGGTGAATGAATTGCATCTGCATCACATCTGCGACTCCTCAAAATATAGCCAGAAAAATGTCTTACATGTAAAATTTGAACCAAGTAACTACTGACAAAAGGATACATGACAAACAATTAGAGTCACTGCTAGCAGAACATATCCGACTATAGTTGTAATCAGGCCTTCAAAGTGAGATGCTTGAACCTGGAGGGGAGGAAAAAAAAGGGAAAATTTATCACTCTTAAAATTTTTTAGGTAATTAAGATAAATTCCAAATCTCAACTCTTCAAGAAGAATGACGTGTTTCCTTAGTTTTTACATATTTTAATAATCTACTTTTTTGGTATCTCCATCAAGAGTAGATGATGTTTACATTTATTGGAAAAGTCTAACAATTACTTTCTTGAAACATGAAACAACCTCTATATATGAAACAAAGTGTCACCTTACACTACCTCACAGCTTTCACTGCCTATTATCAACTACAAAAATTACTCAGTACACAAATTTAAAGTGTACATGAGGAACAAGAGGCTGTTAAAAAACCCTAAAACATATGCATATTTTTGTAAAAGGGGGAAACCTCACTTGAAACGTAAATAATGGAGGAAGTGGGAGACAGTGAGAGAACGTTTTTAATCATAGATTAAATAAAGGTTTGAGGAGGAAAAAAAAAAAAAATGAGACACGCTCCAGGTTACTTTTGTGAACACAAATAAAAGTGGAAGGATGCTACAAAAATATTGTGATTAAATATCAGCAATTTTTACATTTTTGAATTTACAAAACAGTACTTACATATTCCTCAAAGCCCAGGCCAACAATGGAGAAGTGACCAATGTGGTACGGACAAAATGCTGCATAATGTAAGCAGAAAGAAGAGTGAAAAAAGGCCATGAAAACTGCTAACCAGAAACTTATTTGCAGGATGTGTATTGTAACATGTCAATTATTCTACTTCTCATCAATTTTATGAAAACAACTAAAAAAACCTACTTTCTGTGCAAATATTTCAAGTGTTGTATTTCTATAATTTTACAAACACTGAAACATCAGATGAGAATTCACACCGAAACTCTACAAACAATACAAAACTACACAGAGTAAGAGGACAGTCTTTTCCTTCTTAGTTCATCTTGCTGTGTATAAATTAATTCCATTTCTCAGTCTTATGTACTGAGGGTGTTATCGGTCTCATAGACTGCTGTAGGAACCCATTCTGTATATTCACTCCTTCACTCGTGCATCACAAGACTTAAGTAGCCATTTTACATCTTGGTCAGATGGGACTTGCTTTAGCAAGGTTTCAGTTTTAGTGCTTTAAGAATACTGTGAAAAACGCAAGCCCTGCAGAAATTTGCAAAGGGAAGAAAAGATGAGGGGGAGAAAGACAAGGCTTCGGTGAAGGGATGACGAGCAACTGAGTTGTCTTTTACGTTGAATTAACGTATTAAGAACTGTCACCAATCCTGAGAACTCGCTCTTGCCAATTCTGAGGTCTCAGAAGGAATGAATTAAAAACCACAGCATTTTCTCCACTTTTGGACATCTGGGTATTTGCAACAGGATCACGTAGCTGTTTTAGTTAGCTCACCCTGTGGTCTCCTAACCGAGGTATGAAGGACTACAGAATTCAACACCACTTTCCTACAGGAGCAGATGGAGTCAATAGGAAGTAAAGAGGCTGCAGTAACTGCAGCCTATGTTGCCTTCACTGTATCATGATAATCCACTCTGGGGATGACTGTACATTAAACACACCCTCAAATGAAAAGCCTGATGATTTTCTCTTTCCTCCTCATTTCCATATGACCAACATGTAAAAAAAACTAGGAAAAGATTTAGCAGGACTTGTATTACCCTAATCAACAATCAGAAAGTTTTAATTTATGTCCCTTTCAGAGAAATCAGCAGTTACTGGGAACAGCAAGAATGTAAAAGACAAAGAGAGAACCTGAGCTCTTCCTGCCCAGTAAGAACAAGAGAAAGAAAAGCAAAATGAAAAAAATATTTAAAAAAAAAAATCACACTCAAATCCTATATACATCAGACTCATGACTTAAAAGTTGTACCTTTTTGACAGTGTTTTATGAGATTATAGTGGACAGTTTATCATGTTTCTTGAACAACTTTCTTTAAAAGAATTTCTAATATATCCCTTTTAATAAAAGGCATGAATGAGTACAAACTCCTCTGTGAGTGATAATTCGTATTTTCTATAGCTCATTTTAAGTTGGAGTTAACTAGCTTGTCCTAGAGAATATCATAGGAGAATTTCTGTACCAGTAATTAAGGTTCCAAATTCTTTCCTTCTCTTTTATCTTCTAGAAAGTACCTCCTGTGACATTTGGAGGACAACTCAACAGGACTGTAATTACAAATTACTAGGGATTTGGCAGTTGTAAATTAGGTAGCATTACTTAATGGGAAAGATACTAAAAATAGGCTTGAGAGGCACAAATGAAATTCCCAGTTCTACTGCTCACTTGCTTGGTAAAGTCAGTCCCCTTCTTATGTCTACTTGTTAGTTTCCCACTTGTTAAAGCACACTTAGAGCCACTGAAAACACATCTATATGACAACCTTATTAATTATTCTTATTACTCACTTACTATTGAATTTCAATCAAGGATTTAGAGATTTCATATTTAGTATCTACTTATTTAAAAAGCCCTAAATTTAAAAAAACTGATTAACTTCCGATAACTAGAGATTAAAATAGACTCATTATCACAAAGAAATAATTCAATTATTTTCCAACTCTTATTAGAACAGTTATAGTTTTTTGTGAATTAAATACACATGATGGTTCTTTTTACTTTCTTTCGATCTGCTGATTCGTTTCAGTAACCAGATGCTCAAATCACTGGTTCAGTATCATGAGCTTTACTTTGCCAGCACAATTTTCTCACCTACAGTATGACTTCAGCTTTTAAAGCTCAAACTCTTCTGCCAAGAAAGACCATTCAAAAAAACAAAGCAACATAACCAATCTCTGTCTAAATTGACAATTCAGAGCAAGTGAAATTTTGGGTCTAGTAACTCTTCAAGTATCTAAAATGCTCTATCTTGTCACTAAAATGCTGCTGCTTCTGCACACAGTTGTGTTAAATTAACAACACTAATGAGCTCGAGCACCATAATCCAGAAGCTGCTGTTAGCAGCTAAACAGGCAAAATCAAGGTACAGAGAAGAGCTGTTATTCTCCCACGTCACTCAACAGGTGTAAGGTACAAAAAAATAATATCTGAATCACAGTCTAATGCCTCTCCAGAAGGTCTTAAAAAAAATATTTCTAAATTTTTTAACTCCCTTTTTGCAGTAAAACCAGAGTGGAAATGCAAATTTACCCTGCATGTTATAAGCAGTAAATATAAAATAGAAATTTCATAAACTCTTAAGAGGAAGCTTACTGCTATTTGCAATAAGGTAGGTATTTTAACCTTTTCTTTTACAGTTCAAGTGATTGGAAAATATACACCTACAGTTTGGGGATTTTTTTTTATTATTTTTTTTTCTTTTAAGCTGTGACAAGTTTTTGTCCATGAAATTTTCCTAGCGCTAACTATACATGGAATCAGAACATGGAAATATTCCTATCTTGTACTACAAATAGAAAGAGTCTTGCAAACATTTAAAGTTGCAATTCAGCTTTAGCATCTACATGAAGGAGAAAGGAAAATAAAGTAAAACACACCACTGATTATAATTGACTATTTTCCAAAATGTAAGTCAGTCTAAGTTGTACGAGCTAAGGAAAGTTGCTCCATAGAAATTCTGTATAGAAAATGAAAGTATACTTGACAACTCTACAGAATCAGCTACGTTCTTGTGCACCCCCCTCATGATTTTGAGCTCCAAAAATGGATACTTGATGTACAAAGTGATTTAACTGTATCTAGGGAAAACTACAAGGAGAAAAAATATCCTAGCCATTCCTAAGAGTAGTGCAATTGCTCATAAATTAAATTCCAGGAGGTTCCTCCTTTAATTGAACAGTATTCCAAACAAATATTACTGTCTGTGCTTTGGTTGCCATCGTTAAGCTTTTGGTAGATTTCCTATTTTAAACCTATTAAAGGAATTAAAATGACAAAACTAGAAGCAACTAAGATTTATTATTCTTATTTCCAGTTTGTTTGTGGTTCCATTTTTAGATGTCACAACTTCATTTATTGTGAGAGAATAGCGTAAAAATTACCCTCTTATCACTTCACAAAGAAAGATCTTTTCAAAACCTAACAGCAAATGATACTCACCAAACACAAGTATGAACAACGTATTTAAAGATACCACCCAAAAGACATGTTCCTGTGAAGAATATGGGTGAAGGAGGGAGGAAGACAACAAGGAAACAGTGCATAAATATCAGTCATTTAAATAAGTGACTTTACTTTTGTATCTAAACTTTTTAATTCATTTGCCTATTACTACCAGAACTCGCACATCTCATGGTAGAGCCAAGAAGTTTGCTCTAATGCAAAGACCAAAGCAAGCAGGACAGATTGTGAAATCATGTTTACATTTACAGACATTTACCTAGATAAGAGCACTTATATTTCCTTTAACACCCTTATTTTATAAAGATAAGCTTTTATTTTAAAATTAATAGTTCTACCCTTAAAAACAATTATATGAAATGTATGTGGATATTTGTTTTATAAATGAAAAAAAAAATACTCATCTGAACTTTTGGCAATTTGACTTTATCACAAGAAATCTGCTAACAAAACTGACAGCTCTCACTCTAGAAATGACAGCACGTCTCTTTTTTATTGCTACTTTTAGTTAAGATATGAACTCAGCCGTAAGTACACTCAAACTTTAATTCTTTTGATATTGATATTTAAGGTCAATCACACATTCTTTCACACATGAAATAAAGTAAAATTTATCCTGCTGGAAAAGAGCACAGATCTTTTTTCCCTTTAAAATATGACTTATTTTTTTTAAAGTCAGTCACCTGGCAGATGATACCCAACAAATGTAGTTATGATGGGTTAAAGTTTTGTTGCCATTGACTCTTTGCACTCTCTCTCCCCTGGCACTGAATCAGAGCTAGACATCTCCAGCACTCAGGCAGGACGGGCAGCAGAGAGAGCCCTTTAAATAAACTATAAAAAAGCCCACTAGAAGATACCCATTATATACGTAAGAGTTTTGTCAGGGTGAAAACCAACATGCGTTCACCCACAGTCAACTGTTGAAAAAACAATAGCTTTTTTAGGAGTGCTTTGCTAAATTATCGTAGTCATAAAGATTTTTGGAACCAATTTAAAAGATAAGTGCTCCACAAGACAGACTGACTACTGTGAAAATTTAAAATAAATAAATAAAAATTTGATACTGATATTGATTAAAATAGTATTCAAGAGGGGAAAAAATTCTAGGGAGGAACAACAACAAAAAAAATCCCAAATTATGTCAAGAAATGTAACTGAAGATCTTAAATTTTTAAATCTAGTCTACACTAAAAATTCACTAGGGGTGTTCTGGTGGTAATAAGGCAAATCAGAGAAGTCTGAATGAGCACACTATTTTAATCATAACATAAAGAGCAAAACTTAAGGCTAGAACAGATATGTACTTTCAGTTTATGCTTTTTTAAAGTGTTTAATTTTTATTTACAGTGCAGTACATGATCCAAAGTTACCTATGTCTTTTAAGAAATTCCACTTTTATGATGCACACCCACCCCACTACTCTGAAATTCTTAAAAAAGACAATTTGCTTGAACATGACATCCTATGAAAGTCTCTTTAAAGAATATCTATGAGAACAATGACTTCAAATAGAATGATGTAATTTCAAAAAATACAGTTTATTTTTAAAAAGTGGCTTCTATAGAAATTCTTGAAATGCAGGATTTCACTTACTAAAAAAACCAGAGAACCATCAAGTCCAAGCATCTGTGAAGATAAGAAAGTTAATTTTATTTATCCATCAGAAGAACTAAGCAACACACATCTAAAATAAGCCTCACAGAAGCCTCTTTCACGCCAACTTTTAATGGCTGATACAGTCTAAAGAGTCTTTTTTATTGAAAACAGAACCTGGACATAAATTCTTAAAGACTGAGACAGAAACTAAGTTCTTGTTCAACACAGTATACTCAGTTGATCAAAGGCAGTGATATATATGTGGAATATCTTAATATACGTGTATTTATATATGGCAAACCAAACATATAATTAATTTATAGGCTATTTTTTCCCAAGCCTTTGAAGACTCTGACAAAGATTTTATCTTTATGAAAGATTTTAGTGATTGAACTGTTATTTAAAAACATGTTTAAACAACTCGATGTTAAAATACAAGAGCAATTTGGTTTTTTTCCTAATTTCTAAGTATCAGTTTGTGTCGCACTGAGAAAAGTCAATGGTTAGCATTTTACCTTCAACGTATAAAAACAACTAGTAACAGGATAATGTTGCTATGTTGTGTGTTATAAAGTTTAGAACAGAACTGGTTTACAGCTAGGGAAGACAGGAAACAAATCCTCCATCACTCCACTCAGCTATTATGGAAAGCGTCCACAGAACAGCCAAAAATAGATCATCTATTAAGAAAAAATAATCTCTCCTTTCCCCCCACTTCAAGGATTTCTCACTCTTTCAATACAAACACTCCTACTCCACGATTACTACTGTAAAGTATTAGGTTCAAGGCTATTTTGTACCAGGATGTTGCATTAAGTTCCAACATATTAAAGTTGCACATATCTTAGAAAGTAAACAAAGATGCAAATATTTTTGAAAATTCAGAAAGCTTGCGTGCTATTTTCACAAGATGAAGTAGCAGAAAAGCCTACCTCACTTTTGATACTAAATGCCAACTAGATGTCTATTGCCTATGCCAGCACATTTGACTGGAAATGGTTATGAGAGGTTGCCGACACTGATTTCTATGCTCATGGAGAGGCATCAAAATATTTTCAATTAGTAGTACGTCAACATTTCCCATCACATAAATTGGGTTCAGAAATATAATACTTTTGTCTTGAGATACACTGTAGAATGGTTCAGAAACCTGAATTTAGGCCCTTTTTCACCAAATGTCTTTCAAAACAAACCACGAAGTTTTCACTAGATAGAAAACAAAGACCAAGACCTGTCCCTCATGATGAAAACTGTATTTCTACTACACTGCAATCAAAAGTAACACCTATATCACAGCCTAGAACACAGTGACAAGCTTTACGACTGTCTGCCATAGGCACCAGTGATGCTGGTACCTCACATGAAACTGCTGTTATCTACCTTCAAGTAGGTTTTGCTGCATGTGGTGAGCTTTGAACTCAGATGTTGGCTACTTCTAAACCAGCTACAAAACACTAGGTTCTTGAGTCGCTACATTACTCTGTGATTGCAGTGTACATGCGCCTCATGCTCTAATTATGGAATTTGTGATCCATAAACAAAACAGAAGCAATGATGTATTAAAATGCTCCATCATTTTTTAAGACAACATTTGTCCTTTAGAAGTATGTAAATAAAGCAGATTAACCAAAATTTCTGGTTCTCTCTTTTCTTTAGTGTTTTCGTGAATACAAAACTTAAGCATTAATATGTAACGCAACACCTACATGCTCCTAATCTGGCCGAGCATCCTCAATGCAAGCTGCAATTCATTTCTAAGCCTGACCAAGTTGAAGACTTCAGAGAAGTCTGTGCTAAAACACGTTTTAAGCTGCTACTACATTTCAAATCAAATAAATGCCTTTTTGATAGTTAACAAGTAGCATAACATTTTGTTTTTAATATGACAATTTTTTTAGGTCACAGAAGTCTCTTACTGATAGATCTGGATACTGATGTCTAGTGTGAAAACTATCTCAAATGGATTTTAACACAACAATACTACTAATTATTTCAAGTATGAGCCCGAGTTATTCAATTCAAGAACATTATTCTTACTCACTCGCTCCCAAGTGAGCTCTTCTGCTGCTCGATCCCATTCCAAAGCATTCCAGTTCATGTCATCTGAGGGGACAATGGCCATTTTTACAGCTGTTAGACTCATCCAAACCAAGACATAACCACTCCATGCTATGTTTTAAATGAACAGACTTAAGCGCATAACATTCAGCTCTTAACTGCTGATAGCTTTTCAGCAAGCACATGCTTCAGCACTCAAAAGAAATATATGAAAGTTGCAAAAACAAGATAAATAAGCTGAAGTGGGAATTTACACAGCTTCCTTGAATTATGACAGTTCTATTTTCAGTGGTTTCATTTATATTTAAAAAGAACTAGAACATTACTGTTTTGAGTCACCTGTTACCTTGTGCTCCATTGTTTGCATCTGCTGCATCTTCTACTACGGCATCTTCTTCATCTTCATTATCCTCCTCCTCTTCATCTACTTGTTCTTCTTGAATTTCAGGGTTCTCACCTACAACTGCATTCTCAGCAGCTGGGTTGGCAGGTTGATCAAGGACAGCATTTTCAACACCTCCATTTACCACAGCCTGAGCCTGCAGAAACAGGATTTAGTATTCTGTTAAATTGATCGATCTCTCTCTGTACTTTTATCCTGTATATAGAAAAAGTGAACAGCATTACGAAAAATGTTAAATATGTATTTTTAGATATGCATTAAATTTGGGACCATTAAACCTTTTAAAAGGGGAAGACAAACATTCAGACTTCTTCACAGGGTAGCTGAGGTTGGAAAGGGCCTCTAGAGATTGTCTAGTCAACCCATCTACTCAAAGCAGGGCCAGCTACTGCAGGTTGCTCAGTGCTGTTTCCAGTTGGCTTTTGTGTAACTTCAGAGACGGAGGCTTCACAACCAATCTGAGCAACCTGTTCCAGTAGTTGATCACACTTATATTAACAGAAAAAAAAATAAAAAATCAAAACCCCACCTCTGTTTTGGTGGGCGTTTTTGTTTTTCTCTAAATGGAATTTCCTATATTTTAAATTGAGCCTACTGCCTGCTCTCCCGTCATGCAACACTACGAAGATGACTCTGGCTCTGTCTTCTTTACATCCTCCCATCAGGCATTTAAACATACTGCTAAGGTCCACCCTGAGCCTTCTCATCTCCAGGCTGAACAGTTCCAGCTCTCAGCCTCTCATCCTATGTCAGATGCTCCAGTCATTTTTGTTGGCTCTTCACTGCGCTCACTCCAGTATGTCCATGTCTCTTGTACTGGGAGAGCCTAGAACTGGATAAGGCACTCCAGATGTGGTCTCACCAGTGCTCAATAGAGGGGAACTCTCTTGATCTTACGAAAACTGTCAATACATTAGATAGACAATAATGCAAGGACAACACAAGTCAGTCATCAAGCTGTGGATCTCTATGTCTGTCTTTAAAAAATTGACATTTATTACAAAAGAAAACAAAATTTTAATTCCCGCCCCCCCCCCCCAACCCGCACATATTGCTTATCTCTTCTCCTGGCCCAAGAGGCTCCTGTAAGCACTAAAAGGGTGCACGTGTGTGGGGTGTTGAGGGGCAGGGAGAGGGCAGAGAAGCTCCAATTTCAGAGTTTTCAATAAAAGCTCCAACTGCTGTGAGAACAGTGAATTGTCACCTCATGAACTACTGAAATACTTATGAAAAAGACAAAATAAAGGGAAGCTGCACCTTCATTGACTACGGCTGACAATTCAGGTTTATATGCACAAAATTATCTTAAAATAAGTTTAAAGATACAGACATAAGAATCTAAACAATGTTAAAGTTACTTTACAAAAATTGTAGTGTAATAAATCCATTAACACTCCATTTTACAGAACTTCAAAAACGTAACAGTGGGGTGACTGAGTTTATACAGGAACACACATTCAACTTCTGCTAATGTACAAATAAAGATATCCTTCAGTAAAATAACATTACTGTTGGGTTCTGATAATATTTATTCACAAAACCACATTTTCTAAATTTATCATGAACTGCTGAGCAGTTAAGTTTTACCTCATTTTGTTGACCAACACCATTGAGTGGCTGTTGCTGATTTTGTTCCAACCACTGCGGTGCTCCTCCATGGACGATCTGTTCACGTAACCAAACAAGGCTGATAAATGCACACAGGGTGCATGTTACCACAAAACAGCCCTGCAAACAGTCAGCCAGTAAGTTCTCCCTGTTAAAGAAAGAAAAAACCCCACATTTATGACAAACGTGTTTCACTACTAAGAGTAAACTTAGTCATTGTTAACTACTACAAACAGGCCCTCCTAGTCCAAATCAACAAATAAACTGGTATTTATGCAAAAAGCTGAATTTATTTATGTGTCCAGGAGAAGAAAGTATCTAGAGGTAATTTTTATTTAATCTTTTTTTAAATCTATTCAAGGATTTCTTTTAGAAAGGCTGTACGTACCTACGTACAAATGATTTTAAATGCCAAGATAAACACTGATTTGGAAAAGGTTTTATTTCCTTCTGGTTTGGTTTCTGAAATTACTACTGTTTAAACATAAATATTCCTGCAAAACAGGATCTGACTCAATATGAAGAAAAGCTTTAAGAGTAGTTCAGGAAAAACAATCTTCAAGAATAGCGAAGGAAACACAATACTCATGAAGTAAATGATTTGCTACAGTAAAAGATCTGTTTAAATGGCTATACGCATAGTATCTAGTCCACCAAAACATTTTATCTGCTGAGCTATCCTAACCAAAAGAATGGGACTGCAGGGTTTGACTTCAACTGCTCTACATTTTGGGTAGTCTTTTACCCCAGATATCATTTCTATACTTTAAAAATCCTAATCTATCAAGGCATACATAACTGTAAAGCAGCAGCAAAACAAATTTCAGTTAGCCAACTGAAACTAGGGTTTCATACAATGCAAAAGGCACTTAAATTGGCCTAAGCAACCCTCATCCCAAATCCCAGGTACCCCTTCCCACTTGTGTTTCCACTCTTGCACTACTTGACCACAGTGAATTTGCTCAGGAAACTAACCAACTACAACACATTCTTTAAAATAAATAAGAAATATGCCACCACAGCACCCTGCAATCCCCCAAGAAGTATCACTCTGGCTCTCCATGCAGCTGTACAAACACTTGCGTCTGCAGAGTACAGTGAATACCATAGAGACAAGAAGTCCAAAATGAAAAGACGACATGAGATGCTATTGAAATTGACTCTGTCAAAGAAATACATGTCAAAGCTCCACGTCATTAAAATCTGACACATACTTGAGTCCTTTATTTTCTCCCTAGACTGTAACAGATGCAAAAAGAGGTGCTCTAGGTTCAGTTGTTTCAGATTCTTCTCAGAAAAATAAAAGTAAAATCTACACTTACTGGTAGATAAAAGGAAAAATACTGTTATTCATCTCAAGCAAGCATCTCTCTCCATTAATAAAAATTAATGAAATGTAACATGACCTGATGTCTCAAATCTGATGATGTATTAGCTGAGCATGATGATGCTCAGCTGAGATGACTTAGCTGAATCACACAGGACATTCATTCAAAAATTTGCTTCATGTGCACCTGATTCTACTCAAACTGAGTTTCAGTTGCTCAGGTTCAAGATAATAAAAAAAGTAAGAACCAGCCTGAAACCCTGTGTTGGTATTTACTGATTCTTTAAATAAAATTGTTTTAAAAAAGACAAAGACAGGCAATATTCAATAGCATATGGTGACTGAAGCATTAAAAGTGTCAGCTAGAAGGCAATCTGATAAAAAAAAATCCCTATCACATAAGAGACACAGGATGGATATAATTAAATTCAAAATATAAAAATGTAACGATGCAAACAGAATGTGAAGTTAATATTATTAGCAATATATATGAATATTCTACTATGTGGCATCTGATTTAAACTGTAGGAAATTAATTTAATTATTAAGTGTAATTTTGCAGCATAAGTTTTCTTCACATCGAATTCAAATTTCTTTAACCTGGACCGTTTTGTAAAGTCAGTTTTCCATTCCAAAGAACCTGAATAACAGAACTTCAAAGTGAAAGATTTCTACTGTAATACTGTTGGCTATACATCTCGTTACGCTAAGGCCAACAGGCAGCTGCTCGCCTAAGATAATGGAAGATAAACATAACTGGAAGAAACGGACACTAAGTTCCAAAGCAACCGTTTTCACGGTAGTCTGACTAGAAGTTATTTGTATCAAACTGTTTAAATACTTACGTTGACAGGATATCTAATGGCAGTGTCAGTAGTGAGCTCACAGAGCCAGTAAACAAGCACTTGTAGATACGACCTGCATGAAGAAATGGAACTGTGGTATAAATTCAACTTTGGTTATAGCTTCACTTGGAAAAGACCATAGGTACCCTCTTTTCACCTGGTGTCCTAACTAAATTTATGACAAGTAAAAAAAAATACCTCCTCAACTATCAGTGAGCTAACAGAACTCAAAACCATATACAACCATGTGGAAAAAAAAGCTGAATTTTAGCTGAACATTTTTGATAAAGTATATATTCAAAGTGTAAGAATTGTCATACTAGGTTAGAATCAAGATTCATCTAGACCTGTCTCCAGCACTGGTCACACCAATGGATGCCTAAGGAAGAATATGAAAACGGATTAAAGACACTTGCAGCAATACTTCCTCAGTACATTCTTATATGCTTCAAGCAAAGCAGATCAGTTCCTGTGCCATAATAGCTCAGTAATAATTAATCCATGATGGATTTTTTCCCCCCATAAATTTGTTCAATCATATTTTGAACCTGCATAAACTTTTGGTATTATAGCAAGGAGTCTCACAATTTCATTATCCATTTTAAATAACTGTTTTATTGATTAGTACTTGATGCTAATTAAAATTAGCTTTTTACCACAATTCCTCAGGCACATAATCTTAAGAGTAGGTTAACAGTGTATATAAGGCTGCTTCAGAAAATTAGGTTCAGATCCATAGGAGGATGACATAGGGGACAGATGCTCAGAACAGGAGGGAAGAATTAAGACACCCATACCCAGAAATGCAATTCTTAAGATTCTCATTCTACCCTCTAGGCAGGCATAGGTACCCAAGTATGTACTAGCACACTATGGTGTCTGTGACCTAGAATAAATAGCTCAGTTATTACCTCTTGAATAAAATTGTTTGGGATTTACAGAAAGTTTATATTTCTATATCTCTCGTGAATCAATCCACCAGAAATGCCCCAAAAGGTCTACTGTTTATGGTCGCCTTTTATATAAGACATAATATAGCACGTGGAGGAAGGTAAAGCATATATCCCCAGTGCAATCCCAGCCCTCCTGCTGAAGTTCTGACATTGGACACAAAATAATACAAAATAGTAAAAGAAAATTCAAAGGTCTAGAGTAAGTTAGAACACAAAAGTGACAATGGCTGTAGCTGATCTAATGAAAGCATTCAGTCTCACTGCAGTCAGTACTACTTGCATATTTCATATTGAACAGTCACCAAATCAAATTTAGCAAGATGGTACTGATCCTCTGCTGCCAGTGAGATTCAATAGTTTGCCTCTGCCTACTATCTAGCTACATGGTGGGGGAACTTCAAAGGGGCAAGACACCGCTGTGAACTCTAGCAGGCTGAAAAGGTCAAAGAATACAAGCCTTACAACTCCTGATTACACTACACTGGTAAGAAACCAGTGTAAGAAAACTCACTGTGAGATTTTATGGATGAGGGAGGGGACTTTATTACACAAAATCTCTAAGCAAACTAATCTCCAAGCAAGCTGTTTTTCCTCACAGATTTCACTTGCCCACTCATACAAGCACTAAAACACATACGCCCAAGGGGTCTGGACAGGATCACTTGTGGACAACACTCAAGACAAAGCACACCAGCTAGTAAATCCTTATCTTATCTCTTGGATTATTCTTGATTGGCATTTATGAACTGATTTTAGACTTGCCTTTCATACTCTTACTGAGGCGATGCCATTTGGAATCTTTGCCCCGTTGTTTTTCATCCCTCTTGAGTGAGGCAAAATTCACAGTTCTCCTCTTTTCCTTATCTATCTTGTAACTCCTTCTTGACACCTTATTTTTAGTCTGTTTGTTTTCCCTCCTGATTTGAATGAAATTACATATACGGTGCTCTTTGGCAAACAGCAAATACTCCTTTTAGCCCTTCTTCTGCTGGTTCTTCTGGTGCTCACATATGCAACTCCATTTATACTTTACTCATTCCAATTTAAGTAGTTCTATTATACATCTCTACCATTTTAACCTCTACACAATTACATGAAACATGTATACAACCATTCTTTTCAGCTATATTGGTGTTTTATAGATAAAGGAGGCACTTCAGACAACCCAACTCCCACTCTAGCACTTCCTACTGATTAGTGTACACATTCACTTTACTCAGTGGGTACACACCTATTTCTTACCCCGTGTACTGCATAGGTACCTTGGCTATTTCACTCTAGGAACCGTGCAACTAAATATAAATATCACAAAGAATAAAACCACTTTAGATTCAATTGGCCCAATTAATCCTACTTCTCTGAACAGATCATAGCAAATTGTATAACTGGCTTTTTTCATCCACTAACATAAATATGCTTTGTGCTAACAGAATAGCAACAGCCTGCTGGGATGAGGCTGAGGGTATGCACAGACAGATAAATTCCTTTTACTCAACCATATAAGATGGGTATGCAGTAAAGTGAAGTTGCCAAAAATGAATGTAGAATTTATCCCACAACGGGATAACTGCATGACTAGCACGTTAATCTGGAACACAGATTTGTTCAACCATGCATCTCCTTTGGTATGTTTGACAAGTGTTTTATGCTGCACCTTTTTCTTCCTGACATAAAATAACAAGACGACTTCTTGTGAAGCCATCAACACACCATTATGTGAGCCATATGACAGAAACAGGGAAGGCAAAAGATTACATTAATATTTAAATATTACAGAAAATTAAAGATTACATTAAAAGCATTTAATGTAAGAAAACAAGACCTACACAAAATTACATCCACAAGCCAGATCCTGACAAATTTCAAAAGTAAATGGATTTTTCAGAGTTTGTTAAGACTGAATGTCCCTGTCATGTTGGACACCTTCCTTTGTAAATATGTTACCCTTCACGGTACATTAATTCGTAAAGGAATCCACAAATAGGGGTACACGTGCAATCTTATGAGATAGAAATTAAGACAAAGTAAAAAAAAACAAACAGTCACTTGTAAATCAAAATCAGAAGTCAGTTATATTGGCTTAGTAAATGCGTACTAAAACCCTGAAAGGACATTTGTAAAAAAAACCAACCAACCAATCAAGTCTTATGTAAGTAAATTGTAGGTGGTGACTTCTGGTAACATTTCAGTATTACTGAAGAGCTAGCATCAAGTTTTCAGACAGTTATGAAACATAACTACCTTAATTAATCTATTGAATATGATTTTACTGTCCTTCAGAAGTTTTAGTAAGAAAAGTATACAACATTTGCATTTTGAAAGACAACGGTAGAAAACCAAGACTCATCTAAAAATCCAAGGAAGAAATTTGCAATATTTTTTTAGTTTTAATGCAGCGCAGTTGGTAAATCTTGTTTACTCCATGCCCAGAAAAGCTCTTTTTCTTGCACAGGAAGGACAGACTGCAGAAACGGGATCACTCTTTTATAGCTAATGCCAGTATTGTGCTATTCTCAAACTAAGCCAGTGCCAGCTACAAATAAAAGCACAGAACATATTGAGAAACTGTCTAGGGAGATGCATTTACTAGCTCCCTGCTCTTTTATTCAAGGCATATATTACTCTTTGTAAAAAGATGCACTTCCAATCATTTCCTTGACTGAACACTATATACCTTTTGCCTTTTTTCCTCTTCTCTATATTTTTAGCTTGCTGAAACAATCGTTCTCTTTCCATTAGTATTTGAAAAGTGAATTTCAAACTGAACACTACAGTAATTTAAGCGTGCTCTCTTTTTCTGTTAAATTCTTTTACTACTTTGTTTAAGATTTTTTAAGAGGAGTTTTACTAATCAATTTAAGTACATCTGTAAAGGAATTTCACTTTTCATACTAAAAAAAGCCTGCCCCTTCATTTATGGATGGTTAGAAAAACTAGGACAATTCTTCTATCCTAATATTAATAAATGGTATCAAATAAAAACTTCCATGTAGATTTTAAAGAAGATGATTGAAAAGAAGCCCTTTGTTGGAATAAGAAGTTCAAAATCCCTTTTATGCATTTACTTCTATCTCTTAACACCTTCCTGCATTGCACTACTGGCTTAAGAGTCAAATAGCTAGAACTTCTGAGTGAAAAATCAGTGAAATAATGTCTCTGAAATTATGATTATTTTTTTTTTTAAAAATAAACCAACCGTGGTCTCACAAAACTTTGTTGCAGGAGGTGACATATTTTCCTGCATATAAGATTATTACAGTACAAAAAATTAATACTTACATGCAGTAAGAGGTACTACTCCCAACCATGCAAAGGCCACAAGTGTATAATGAAACCAGTATCGTATTGCTGTGCCAATACTCGTAACCAGTCCGGCAAAGATGTCTTGGATTGGAAGCCGTGAAGGCATATCTGGGGAATAAACTGTGTAGAAAAGGCACTTATGAAACAGTTCTTCCTTTAAAGAAGCATTTATGTAAAAGTCTTGCCAACTACAAAATGTTTGCTTTTGGCAGAAGCTTACTAAAAGAATAAGCATATTTTATAGATTCCCAAGAGATGACCCCAAACAAATAAAAAAACCAACTTAACGATGCATTTGTTACATTGTGTACTGAGTGGAATGAGAAAATTAATAAACTCCATGCTAGTTTTTGACTCAGAGAAGTTTTCTTAATAGCTTTATTTATCAATTGTAAATTCCGATTATATCAAAATAAGCTCAAGCCTGCAAGAAAAATCAGATTCTAAGTTCAGTAGCCCTCCCACTCAGCACTACCTCAAAGACACCCCTGTCTGTTATTTATAAACCTAGTTCAAGAAAGAAGAGCAATTAGCAACTTTGCATACTGTCAATTTGCTTGTGCTAGATAAGTGAGATTCCACTTGCTATCCAAGAGCACACACACATACAAAAATCAGCAAAATGAAAGCACTACAGAGACAGGAAATCTGAAGGGAATTGATTAAGTAACTACAAACATTGAAATTTACACAGAATGACTTTTACTTTCAACAGATACCTATTTCATACCATGCAAGATTTCTTTTAAGGTCACTGCTATTATAGAACATAATGCAAATCTCTCAGCCCGTATAAACATTTTCATAATAGTAAATTTTCTTGACTTTTTAAATTCAACACCTATATATTACATAAACCCATCCCTACTCAAAAGCCAAGAAAAACAGTGACAGGGCTTCTTCTTTTGCAAACAGTTAGAAAACATCTATCTCTAACAATTTCATTATATTCAGTTAGCTTCTACGTGCTTATACGGATGCCAACAAGTGGTAATGCACAGTATCAATAACAGATTTGAATAAATAAGATAAACTACAGTTAGGAATTGCACAAAGACATTGCTGCCTGGATATTTAACAGTTATGTTAGAAACAGCTGAGCTTGAAGACTTTAACACATTTAGTTAATGGGCTATTTTTTAAAACATCACATACTTTTAACTACACAATGAAACTCAATTTTTATAAGTACTAGTGAAAAGACTTCTCCCCTCTCATTGAAAATCCTTTGACTTAGAAGTCTGAGAAATACCGCTTCATGCCATCTACCTGCATCCCCTCCTTTTCTCTAATAAAGATCGCTGCTACCTTCACCTACATTCCTAATCATCCATTTACTAATCTCAGAGAGGAAGCCTCTACAGGATTAAAACCCTCTTCTTTACTCTCCAGGTATACTTCCCGAAGTTTCTGTATTGTAAAGAGAACTTAAGAACACAGAAAAGCAGCATCAACATGAAGAAGTAGCCAAAGAATGTGGAGAGTTTGGTGCATTTCAACATGCGGATTACATTTGACAAAGTAACAAAAAAACAGTAACCATAAGACAAATAGCAACTGGTTTTAAATTTCAAAGGTTCTTAGTTGTCAGGTATCTGGCAAGGAACTGGAATTTGTAGAAAAAAAAAAAGGACTAAAAATAACACTAGGGAAGTTTAGCTGAAAGAACATAGAGCAGTAAATTGAAAGCAGAACACTAATGTATTTTGACTGTCTACCAATTTATGGTGTTCTTATTACAGAAACAGATTTAGTATACAATTTGTAAGTACCGTAGAAAACGCCAATTGAAGATTTACTAATGATCTCTCCGCTCACACTGAACAAACATTCTGGAAAATTATCAGAGGAGAGCAGCAGACATTTGTTAAGAGTGCTAAAAGAATACCTACCTAGAGTATATGTGTTACACATTTATGGTATCAGTCAGACATAACTGAACTCAGCAGATACTTTGAGGCTTATTATTCTTATTTACAAAAAAATTTATTTTGATCATCAGTTTGGAATTGCAACAGAGGCTACAAGAAAAATCATTAAAGCAAAGTTAATGTTTATTTGTTAGGGGGAAGTTGGGAGGGTTAAAGTTTTTGAAAAAAATGCATCTTTCAGAATCACTGAACACTTACACGAAGCATTGCAAAAAAGGATGCCCATCCTAACTTGGTAAAGCTGAAGTGGTTATCAATGTTAGCACCTCTACATACTCATTTTCCTAAAGGCTTCAGGATTACAGCTGAGCATTCAAATAAATGCACAAGATAGCTACTACTCACAGAAGACAAGCTACATCCTCTAAATTTTAACAATTTGGCGATTTTTGATGATTTCAGGAGCTGGGGGTGGGGGAAGACTGCTGTTTTTCCTCTGCTTTGCCACACCTCAAAACATAAAGCTGCTATCACTAGAAGCTTTATACCATGATGATAAGATAAAGCCCTTCTCTGTCCTACAACATTTGGGTAGGTGAAATGTAAAAATTCCTAGCATGACAGGAACCCCTGGTGTGCAAGCACACTGCAACACTGAAGCTTGCTGCCAGTGATTTTCATAGCTAATCCCCCCATTTGTGCCTGTCCTCTACTGCCATTTTCTCTCCATGTTCCACCCCCTTTTATCCACTCCCCACTACCACTGTGAGGCCTGAGACTTTGACCCCTGCCACCGCACTGCACATCCTCTTCATTTCCTTAGGCACCCTTGTCCTCCTCTTCCTTCCTCCATCCCTAACTCCCATTCTAGTAAACTTTCCCAACTCAATTTCCTGCATTATTTACCACAGTTCCTCCAAATAAAAATCTCCTTACTAGAGGCCAATTAAAGCAACAGTTTTTTGGTTTTTTTCCTATTACAGCATGAAATTCAAACAGACTTTGGCTGAGCATAAGTGAGCTTTCATACCTTTAGTTCAACTTTGAGCTGTCCAGGCCATAGGAAAACTACTAGAAAGCTTTTTGGATACTCAAGTCACACCTGTGCAGTGTAATTGCTATTTTACTTGTGAATACTAGATTTGGGTGGGTTGGGTTTTTTTGTTTGGCTGGGTGGTGGGTTTTTGTTCCACCCTCCCTACCCCCTCCACCCTCCTTTGGGCCTAACTTTTTCAGGAACACAAATATTAATTCTGTTTCTCCAAAGCAGACAGCTCAGGACAAAAATCTCCTATTACACTGACACAAATAAGGCAGGAAAAACACAAGGCTGTCTTTAGAAATTTTCCTTCTCCTAGAAAAACTAAGGAAGAAAGCAGACAACAGTAATTAGTAGTTTTCAGGGAAACAGTTTGTCAACAGATTTCAGGTGACAAAAAAATCCAGAACAGGACAATGGAAAAAAAAAGTTCCCAGTGCTCTAGGTTCCAAAGTGATACCTTTAAGTTTATTACAGGAAGCTTTCTCATCGTTCCCATTTCCTCAGAGGCTATTTAGTACAAACATCACATCACTGTACTTTGACAAATACAACAGGGACAATCTGCTGAACCTGAATGCTACAATTCCCACCAAACTTACAAAGAAATAAAACAAACTAACACTTTCAATTTAACCTCTCTCTCCCAATCTTTTCAAAGTACCAAAACTTAATCCAGATGAAAACTATACTGCCCGCAGTCTCCCTTGCACGGGGACACGAGCAATATTAAGCCATAACTTGGGCAGTAAAGAAAGAAGCTCTCATCAGAGCGGTATCTGAGCAGTAACAGGGGCTTTTTGAACACCCCCACGTTCTGTTATGATAACATAAGATGTAATGATAATTATAAATATTAGCAAACCTGGACAGTTTCAGACTTCACTTTTGTTGCTTGTATTAAAAAAAGAAAAAACAAGAAAAAAAGGAGGAGCAACATCAGGAGCACAGGCACTCTGCAGTTATAAATGCCAGCTGCACAACAGAAAAAAAGGACCAATACAGAGAGAACATCAGGCTCTTCCTCCTCCCGAAATTCTCTTGCTCCTCTTTCCTGTCCAACACCGGCAGTAGAATCCCTGTACAAATCCACCTCCACAACCAATCATCAGCAATATGTAACTGGTCCCAGAGCAATGGTCCAAGACTTTCCCTGTCTCCTAAGAGCTTACTACCAATGAATGAGAATAGGTGCAGGTTTAAATATGTTTATATCCTGCATTTATGGCTAGTTCCGCCACAAGGTAAAAAGTGGACACTTTCTGAAGCATGCAAACATTTATAGATTTATGTCAGATACATGATCATTATGAACTAGTATAAAATACAAAGAAAGTTATCCACAGTTTTCATGTTACTGGCCAGTAACATTTTGAAAATGCAAATCTCCCCCCTAGAAAGAAATGAAGATCCTATATTATTTTCCCAGTTTATATTATACCAACAGATTTCACGCCTCCCACAAGTCCATTCCTATAATGCATCATCTTACTTTTCAGTGAGGGAAGCAGAACTGCAGAAAGACACTAGAAAAGCAACAGCGTTCTGACACATGCTGTGTCAAAAAATCCCTACCACTATTTATTATGAAGGCTCAAACTTTTTTTTAATAGTCTTATTTTTCTCGACAGCTGTCACAATGTAACTGTGTCCTATTTCATTTCTCACTCTTTCCCCATCCAAGTCAGCCTATTTATTTGCCCATAACCTAAACAGGTGCATGCCTACTGTGGAAGAAAGCAAACTGTTTTTCCTTGATTAGGTAAAACTGTCATTTCGCCTACTTCACAGAATCTCCACGCTTACAGTCCTCTTATCGATAGATTTTATATTTATTATTACACTTGCAAGCCCTGTATACGCCACCTCAATCATCCTTGTGCACCGACCATGAAATAAGACTATATGACTCATTAGTAAAAAGCATGTGTTTTATAGCTTATGGGCTAAAGCACTGGTTTGGTAAAACACAGGTTGCCAGCTGTTCTTTAGGTTGGACTAGATGATCTGCAAAAGACCCTCCCAATCCACACCATTCTATGTTTTACACTCACAGACATACAGACTTTGCTCCAGACTGCTAAGGTAAAATGAGAAAAAGACACCACCCTTTCTCATGCAAGCCACACAAATATACGAAACAAAAATATATGAAATGACACGCACACATATCTCAACTGCATGTTTACCCCACACCCTGGAGCTGGCAGCAGAGATGTTGAATTCTGTGCCAGCATGCAGTATTTTGTTCCAGAAGTTTATGTTTTTCCAAACTATACTTTGTAGAAATGCTGAGGCTGTGAACTACTGTGTTAAAGTTTGTCAAAATGAACAGGTAAAAAAATCAGCCCATTATATCCTTCAATAAAACCTTAATTACTTCGAATGATGAGCCCAACAAAATGGGTCACTCAGTATAATTACATTTTGTACAAAACGAAAGATCCAAAAGTTTGGAACTTAATAAATTAAGTGTTATTACAAACATGCAATTACTAAGCAATGGTTTTTGCAAAAGTTACTTAAAAATATGAATATATAATTTAATATTTTACAATTACGTCAGTGATACTTATTTTTCTTTGCCTTAAAATCTATGAACCATGAACTCTTTCACATTAAGCTAAACATGCTAGTCGCATTCAGAAGGTTTTAAGAAAAAAAAAAAGTATCAAGGTTTATGGATTAATTAAAAAACCCCTAAGCTTAGGTATTTAATGTTGAGAATCTCGGTGTGCTATAGGATATCTTAGGAGCTCAATCAATCCAAATGATTCACAGGAACAAGTAGTTCCTGATCCAACAAACTTTCCTATTAACAGTTACAAAGGTGGCAAGCAACAAGAAAGAGGAAGAACAGTAAGAAACCACAACCACAACAATACAAACAGTGAGGTCCAAGCACATGCAAGCCTTGAATTAGTAACTTTGCGAGCATAAATCAAAAGCTTATTTCAGGTAATAATTTATAAACTGAAGAACATCCTACCCACACGGCTTCCTTCTGTTTTACAGACTTTGTATTAACTAAGCTTGTGACGTTGTATCAACCACTTACCAGCAATACAGCTGCTTAGGAAGCAGAGGAATGAACCCATCCCAACCTCCAGCCAAAGATCAGGTTAGTCTACTTCCATATTTGTATTTTTGAAAATATTTATGTTAATGTTAGCTTCTACAGAAAAGAGAAGATTTGAAAACTATCTTCTCATGGGAAATAGAGAGTCACCATCTTTCATGGGTCAGTGCTTATGAATGTTTAGTGCGACATCAAGAAAAGTCCATCCTAGCACATGACAAAGGAAAGTGCATGTGTGGGAAGGAAAAGAATATAGAGTAGTTGCTCTTTAAAAACTCAGAAAGAAAACATACAAGTTAAAAATGAACAAGCACCCTGACATAATTAAGAAAAAAGTCCAAAGCTACTTTTTCAATATTTGCATTAATTCATGCATTAATTCAATAGCTGCATTAATTTCTGCAGCTGAAGAACTGCAGAAAATTAATGAATTTTAAAACATACAAAATCTAGCTTCAAAGTGTGCATTTGAAAAATTGAGTCATTTGCCTATGTGACTAAACATTTTTAGAGAATGATTCAATTATTCAAAAGAAAAATCAGTTCCTCTGTACACCTGCCAAGATGCAAGTTGAATCTTCTACTCTTTTATTCCTTCCAAACAGTAACTAACCTAGTAGTTCAGGTGCTAAAGAAGTCACAGGATGTTACAGAACTTAAAGATAATAAAGGACTTAGAGAATATACGCACTAGGAATATTTTATGGATACTCTATACACAAAAAGTTATATTAGCAAAAGAGCATTTTTGACAGAATGAAAGCAACAGCCTTAACAAGCAAACCAAGCTAAACTAAAAGAGGAGTTGCTGGTATTACCGTACTATTATTCTCAAGTTAGTGCCTGTCTTTTGAAGGACAGATACTAATTATGTAAATGCATTTATTTGACCACATCCTGTGGTGAGTTAACTTATCTTAAAGTGCTTTAAACCTGGCATGGTCATAGGCCAGATCCAACTTTGTTTTAGATGACTGGCGTATACATCAATCCCACCTCTGCCATATCATTGTCTCCCCAACACCTGTGACTTTTTCCCACAAGCAGATCCAGCATCCACATTATCTTCCAAATAAAGAGGGATGAGAGAAACTAAGGAAACCATAACTGCAGGAGTGTTGGGTGCGAGGGAAAAACGAAGACAGGCTGGGTAGAGGGCTGGAGGAACCTGTGCTAGGTACCTGACATATGCTACCACCGTGTGCAGCCTCGTAGGGAAAAAACCCCCAAAACCATGCTGTGCAATGTGGAAAGCCAAGAAGAAAACATTATCAGCTGAGGGTGCTCAGTCTGGGGAGTGGCCAGTGTGTGACAGGAGGATAAGCAGATCTTTGCTAGAGGCTGAACGTGGAGGAAGTACCCTATTACATGGGGGAGAAAGACATTTACTTGCTACTAATTTCAAGGCTCTTACGACAAATGGTAACTTAAACCACAGTAACTCCATTATGTTTTCTCACGTGTTTGTAATCTGCAACTACATTACAAGCTGTGCTGGTAACACCTATGTCAGTCAGGGATTAAACTTCTGCAGGAACCCCTCTGTTCCTGGGGTTGAATAAGGGCGGTGAATAAGCTCTCTAGTATCAACAGTAACACACTTATAAAGTGTGATTTATTTAGAACTTCTCATCCTCTTTTTTCTATAGCCTAAGGAAAACACTATACACTTTTGTCTTTTTTTTCCCCCCAAAAAAAAACAAACTAGAAAGTCTGCTATCTTTTTAACAACTAGTAAACCACTGAAATGCAGTTTTATGGTCTTGCACACTAAATTCTGCAGAGGACCTAGTAGCATTACGCAATTTTGAAAGTGGCTAATTAGCTTGTAGGGAGCTCCAGAATTGGGGATCACTCTTAATTTGCAAAGCTTCCAAATAGAATGTAATGCCTTTATAAAAAGGTTTAACAAATAAAACCTGCAAGCAGATGACATCTCTCATATTTCTTATACAGGTCTCTGTAGCATTTAAAAAAAAAATAACATGAAAGCATTGCTACGATCAACATAAAATATGTTGTTCCCCTCACAGTTGTAAGAGTTAACATTGCACATTTCACTGCTGATCATCTAAAAAAATGGCCTAATGTGTTTAATTAATTGTTGGAAGAAATGGAAAATTCTGAGGTTCAATATACAGAAGGAAGGTGAATTACAGGATTTTTGGAACAGAAAATACATGAACTAAACCATCTGGCTCCTTAGCCTCAGTTTTCGCTACCAATGTACAAAACTAGTAAAAAAAACAAAAAACAAAAAACAAAAAAGGTGAAAGGGTAGTAGGAGATGGGATGAGCGGTCTGTCCTTCTAACTGGGACCAGCTAACTTGAAACGGAGCTTTGATTTTTATCGCACCACACACCTAAAAGTCAAACCTCATTATCTTTCCCAACTCAAGACAGCTTCTACAGTGCAGATAGTTGTCTGCTTAAAAAAAAAAAAATTACATATCTGCACCATGAAGAACCGAGCTGTGAAGAATTAATCAGCAAAAACAAATTTAATGAGAAAAATACTTAGCACAAGAACCACTTTACCTGTTCAACAGGCAATACGTTGGCAACAGCAATAATAAATAATGAGCCTAGCCTGTCACCAAGCCGAAGGACCTCACTTATTTCTACTACTATTGGTTAAAATGTAATTAAGAATCCTCTGGGAACTATATAAAAATACAGTCATTCTTCAACACAAGTTGCCTAACTCAGTTGAGTCTAACATAAAAGGAGATGTAATACTTGGTAGTTACTGTATCTTGACTGAAATGCAAGTGGAATAATTATAATTTGCATTATCTGCCAAGATCATTTGAATCGAAACTGACAGTAGTCACGTGGTAGCGGTGCAGGTGGATAGTTCAAAGGTAACTGAAAACTGATTTTCAAATTCAGATTTTGCTGTGGTTTCACCTTAACATTCAGACTTCCGAACACCCAAATTCACCAATGAAGCTGAAATCATGCCATACACGTAACACTGTTAACAAAAGAACGGGACCGAGGCAGTCAGAAAAGGTATAGAATAACACTTCTTTTATGGCTCACGTAAGATTATGAAAGAACCAGATTATCCATTTTTAAGCAATTCACACAGTCTGCAATAATATGCATAAGAACTGCAATTCTAACAAGAATACAGAAATTAAAACAAGTATGGATCTATCGTGCTGAATGAAAAAGTAATCACTTCATACATACCAACAGAACAAAAGAAAAATTCTGAAAAGATAGGAGCAGTAAAACATACTTACTTGGTGTGAAAGCAAATCTGTGCTTACATAATTCACAGTATTCTTTTCTGCTGTGTTTAAGCCACTGAACTAAGCTGCAATAAAAAGTGATCATATTAATACACAGTATTACACCTCTCCACCTTATCCCTCCATTACAGAAAAAACACCAATTCTCTGTTTTCAAACATAAATCAGGGTATCGGTACTATCAAGCAGGACTTAAATTAGCATGTTTATTAAGTCCATTTAGGCCATCAAGTAAGTTTCAAAGAGTAAAAAAGGTAAGCTGACTGTGAGTAACAGCGACTCTTCAATTACATCACTTACATTACTGATAAATTACATTCTCTGAGTACATTATTGAAAAGGCTAATAATAATAACTCAAAGCACAGATCCCAAGATGGACACCTACTAGTGACCCCAATCCTTACAAATATTTCAAGATACGACACATATATGCACACGGCTAAGATTCAGACTCTTCTATTTGTGAAAGAATATCTATTAAAATACCATCAAAAGGTATGCATGCTATAGACCAGAATTAGTTTTCACTTTAGCATTTCCCTGATCAAACATACACCTCAAAATGACAAAAAAGTACTGGGGTATTTTTATTTCTTGCTATGAGGTTACATATTCTTTTTATTCACAACTATAAGTGGGCAGAAAAAAAACCCAATATACTGATTTTTCTGCTTAGTTTTCATAAAGCTGACATACAAACAGAACTGTAGTCCTGAATACAAACAATTATCAATACTTCCTTTTCATATATAATTACTAAACTGTAATGAGCCATCATGTAAAAAACCATCAAAACCCCTAATGCATTTCCACTGAAAATTGGATTTTCTTACTACTTACTCGTATTATTTTTAGAAACATGCTAATGTGTTTTATTAAAAAAAAATATTAAAAAAATTAAAACCCCCATAAACACAGAACTCACCATTCCTGATGAATAAATTTAATACTGCCAGTACACACACATGGATGATACAGGGGTTTCTCAGGAGTTCCTTCAGACCGACAGACTCTGCATATATCTGCTGACAACGACATAAAGCTTATTACACTACTGTTTAAAGAACTCAAATTTACAAGACAAATTGTACAATTAAATTCCAGAAAGCTTGCCATGTAGCAAAATGAAGCCAGAATAAATTGAAAGAGCATGAAAGAGAGATTTCATCTGATGCAAGACATGAAGACAGAGAGATCACCAGAAAAAGCAACAAGAATGTTATCTGCCTGATCACATTATAAAACCCCCAAACCATGTCTTATTATGTTTTTAAGATTTCTAGGAAATAGACACAGTAAAACTACATGCAGAGGTGCTCTTTGACTAAATAAGTTATCACTAAAATAACATATAGATTGTTAAGGATAATCTTCCTGGAATTGGAGACTTTGAAATGAAAAAATTCCATCTGAGTTTTGAACAAGTTAAAAGCAAGGCTGAGCAGAAGAGATTTACTAATGTTTACTTAAACACACCATTTGCTATTCTTGAATCTAACATGGATGTTCGTTCGTGCTCTACATGAAAGGGAAAAAACCCTATCATAACAAACAAATAGGTATTTTCCGAGTTTGCTACCTGAGCTGAATACGGCCATCCATTTAGCAGTCTACAGTCCAGTCACAAGAGGAAAGACATTTTCTATTTGTTATTTCATAGTTTCAATATCAACAATATTTCAATAGATCCTGCACCTTCCGTATTGTCTTTTTTTTTGATAGTTTCTTAGAACTAAAGACTGCAAGATGCTTGTGGGCAAAGAAGTGAGTGTAAACCTCTCCCTCTAAAGAAGAGATGCCTACTTTAATACCATTCAGTTACCCACAGCATTTAAACACACAATGAAGTATAAATAAAAATCAAGCATTTTATTTGCTTATTGACAGATGAATGGTATCTTCCCTTTATTCCTCCTCCTACTTCTATTAAGTAAATGAACATAAAATGTCCATTTTTATAGAAGATTTAAGTTTTGGATTTTCTCTTTTGTTAGTTATTTCTCTATCAACCGCCACTCAGCAAACCTGCAAGAGCGTAACAGATACGCATCAGAGATCTTTGTTAGAAAAATACCAACGGGTGTAAGGATACTGAAAACATGCAATTTCAAGTCTGAATCACCCATCCTCTTTCTTGGTTGAAATCTCCAAAAGTTAATGTTTTTCTACAAAGAGTTCTAAAAGGTACCAAACATTAAAATATTAATGTTTTTCTATAAAGAGGTCACAAAATGACCATATCCATAGTTCACATGGTCTTAGAACAATTTTAACACATAAAGCATAAGAATTTAAGTGATTACAAAGAAAAAGAAATAATCTTCTATCTATAAGAGATTTGAATTCACTCGTGTAGGCCAAAAACCTAGAATTAACAGAAACATGTATTAAATACCACAACAATGACGCTACAGAGAGACATAAAGAGAACTTCCATCACAGCCATATCAAGCAACGATGTATCGCTGCAAACACCGAGCACCCCTGGTTTCTCTGCCAATGAGAATGACCAGAACCGCTACTTCATCTCACAAATGATTCTTTTATCACAGAGAGTATTTCCCGATGGCTGCACAGGACAGGTCTCTTCAACTGACAGGCAGGTTCTACCCACTAGCTGTGGCATTCCCACCGTCCTGCAGCATTCGTTCAAACACACCTATTTCATTACAGTAAGCTGGCAACTTGGTACACTGGATCAGCCTCAGAAAGCGTCAGACAAGCACTAAAGCCAGCACGTGAAACGGCTGCTTTAAGAATACTCTCCGGCACCAAAGACAGCAAGTTAAAAAAGCACACTGTTCTCTGAAAGACCCCCATAGCCCTCCGAACCCACTCATTAAGGGGCCATTGGATTTCACAGCAGATTGTCCACTTGTTCTCGAGACTGTTGGGAGAAAGCATAATTTGCTTTACTGAAAGCAAATAGATTCTTTGTTTGGAAAAGGATTTCCTCTGTTAGCTTACTAAAATAACTCAAGTCTAAATATTATTTTTTTCAAAGGCTATGAGAACTTCTAGACACCCTTGTTTTATAAATCCAAATAAACATATACAAGAGTAACAACCTAGACTGTTAAGAAGTAGACAGCTTCAAATCAATAAACCCCGCTAAGGGTCAATATGTAAAGCTATGCACTTTATGACCTACTGTCATCTTCAGAGGTAATGTCATTGTGTAATAGATGCTATTTTTCTACTTGCACGCACACTTTGCATCCTATTCATCATGCATATGTTTTGGAAAGCGTGACCTTGGGTAATACAGTTCTTTTTTGTTCCCCTGGAGAATTATTCTCTGCCTATCACCTCTCTAACTAGATGTTCATCACCGTAATATCCAAAAGTGAAGATTACGTTATGGTATCTGTTTTTTTCAGGTGCTACAGAGATGCAACTCTCACACTCATTCCAAGGAGAAGAAGCTGCCACTTCAGTCTGATCGTTATTACCCTAAACTGCCTCTCTTACCTGAGCTTTCACCATTCAGTTAAGTTTTCTAGCTCCACAATACAATTCAGTCAAGGACAAAACCCAACAAGAACACAATGGCCATAATATTGTTAATGGGCTACCAATAGTTAGGAAAGCCCATGTGACACTTTGTAGCAGAAATTCAGGCACACAGTACTATTAGAGCACGCACTTCCTCTTCCTTAAGGCACTAACGCAGTCTTTGCTGCTGCTAGCGTTCAAAGCTTTCTAACCTTGGGAAGTCTCTTCAGCATTCTGGCAAGCGTTGTGCAATTCTAATAGTGGGAACTGAAGTTTGAAACTGTAGAAGAAGTTGTAACATTCTAGGGGTATTTATGGAAAGTGAGCATATAGACCTTCATCCTACTACTCAGAGCTTTCGAGGGTAACATTGATAAGACTACAATATAATATCTAAGGCTACATGTGGTTTTGTGTGTGTTTATGTATCTATTTAAACAGAAAAGTCCAAATTCCAAATGTAGAGTTTAACATGAAGGTTTAGTTAAAGGAGACAACACCTTAAGACGTAACTAACAGCCCCCTCTTCTTTCTCTTCCTGGTCTCTCTGTCCACCAAGTTAAGCCCTGTAAAAGCAGGTATGATCAAAGACTACCACTGTTGACAGCCTGTAACAAATTATCAACTATGCTGTTTGAATTAAATCCACTGAGATGGATTTACCAGCTACTAGAGTGGTGGGAACTCAGCTGCTCTTTTCTGATTATCCACTTCACAGTTTGCTACAATCCAGATTTTTCTGGGCAACCAGAGGCCAAGCAATCAAAGTTTGACATTGTTAATTTCATCAGTATAAGTAACTGTTGGGTCTACAGAGGCACGACAGATTGGCAGCAAGCAGTTTTAAAGGTAGTTAGATTAAAAAAAAAAAGTTTGCTAAACCATCTGTTCTCACAAGTACTAAAGACGTCTACAGCACAACCCAACGGACATTTCTACAAAGGTGCTGTCTTATTTCATCTGGTGTTTCATGTTCTTCCAGCTTTTTTCTTTTTAATACTCTCAAGCCGGAAAGTCAAGTGCCTTTAGATAAAAAAGCTACATTCGAAATTATGCCAAAGTAACAAAAGCCAAGACACAAAACACTTCCCTTGGAACTGCCTTGCTACTGCAACATATATTTGTAGTTATTGCTTAAGATGACAAACAAAGCTCAAATACTGCAAGAAACATAGCACAACACACATCCTTTATTTATTTTGGTTCACGCTATAATATGATGTCCTGGTTTATGAAAGCTCTACATTACCAGCTTGAGCTACGTAGTTCCTCAACATTATCTGAGCAGAGCGAAAGTGCTGATTAAACATATCCACATTTGGCCTCCAGTAAAGCAATACTCTTAAGAAAAGGAAACTACACATTAAAAAAACATGACTATGATCTCTTTAACAGCTTCTTTTTTAAAAATGAGGTAAGTTACTATGTATTAGAGAGATGGAAGAGACGGAGAAACGTGCCAGTTCCTGCATCGCTTTACCATTTCAATCTTCCAAATAGATTTTTTTACAGCGTATGTAACAAAGCCAACCTTGCCAAAGAAGCACCAGCAGATAAAGCTGCTATTATTATTATTATACCGCTGAAAGTGGAAATTTAAGACTCGCTAAGTTGCGGGAGTGGATATTACACGACCTACTCCGGGCGGCCCCTTCCTCGCGGCCCCTTCCTCTGTGCAAGCCCCCCGCCTTCCGCCTGCCCCGCCGGGATCCCCCTCCGCAAAACCCCTACCTCGCCCCCGAACCCCCTGCAGCAAAGCCCCAGCCGGAGAAGGTGCCAGCCGGCGGAGGCTCCGACGGGCCCCCCTGGCGAAGGCCAGCCCCGGCACCGGCCAGCCCCGCGCCAGGGTGTCCCCACAGCGCCGCCCTCCCCTCCCCCACCCCACCCCACCCCCGGCTCCCAACGGCCGCCGTTATGTAAGGGGCACCGCCTGCGCACCGGTCCCACCGCTCCCCCCGCACCTCCCGCCGTGGCGGACGGGCCCGGCGGAGACGGAGGAGGAGGGGCCCGGGCACCTGCAACCCCGGTAAGGCAAAGCCCCTCCGGGCGTAAACAGCCCCCGCCCAGCCCAACCGGCTACCGGGCAGCGCGTCGCCCCCAACACCCGCCTCTCCCCTCCCCCTGGCAGGCAGCGCGGGCAGAGGCGCCGCCGGCCCCGGGTCGCGGAGGCGGGCGGCGGGAGCGCGGTACCTTCCTCGGCGGTCTCCATCTTGTCGGGCTGACGCAGCGCCGGGCGAGCGGGTGGTGTGACCGCGGGGGGCGGGGCCGCGCGGCCCGGCGGCGCCGGCACCCTAGAGACCGCACCAGAGAGGCGGCGGGGAGAGAGCGCCGCTCCCGCCGCGGGCGCCCCCTGGCGGAGCGGAGGGGACCGGAGCCCACGGGGTTTCTGGTGGCCCTAGAAACAGCCCTCCTCCTCCTCTTTTTATTCTTCCTCTTCCTTCTCCTCCTCCTTTTCTTCTTCATTCTCCTTCTCCTCCTCCTTTTCTTCCTTCGCCTCCTCCTTTTTCTTCTCCTCCTTCTCCTCCTCCTTCTCCTCCTCAGGGGGCAGTCATTACTGTCCTCTCCTTCAAATCCCACCTCTCTCCTTCCCGAGCCTGACCTTTCCAACAGAACTAATAAACTCTTCGGTAAAACACCAGAAAAAAGAAATCTCTTTTCAGCTTAATCATTTGTGTGTTGGGGTCTCTCTGGCATAAGTAGTGGAGGCAGCGTAGGTTGAAACTTTGTACTCTGCCCGCTGCGCAGAAAGTTCTCAGGTGGTCTCTGGCGAGCGGGCATGAATCTTATTAAGGAAGAAAACAGAAGTTCATTGTAATAAGGGTAAACAGAAATTCTATCTTGATGAAACGCACGTGTGCATTATGTTAGTTTTCCATTGTGGCAGCTATCTCAACCCCCTCTAGTCGATCAATGAGGTGTAGCAGCTTTCAGCTCTCTTTGACATATGACCCTTTGTCTCCAACCAGTCATTAAATCCCCTGCATTAAGGCTCGGGCCATGGCGTCAGCGGTAGAGTGGGTGGTAGTTCAAGTCTGGATTAAAAGTGCAGAGGTGGCGCGTGCCCAGGGTACAGTTTTATAACTCTTTTTTTCCTCAACTTTAACTACGTTAGTACCTTCAAGATGACCTTCTTCAAGCACCAGAGCTGCTTGTGGAATACATGATACTGGCCTGCGTGAGGAAAAAAAAAATGCAGGGAAATGTGAAGGCGTGGTGTGGCTCTCCAGAGGCTGTATATTTACAGTAAAGTGCTGCAATAAAACACGTGGGCTACGATATCACATTCAGCTCTCCTGTGTCCTCCCTCTCAGAAAGGCAAGGTGAAAAAACTCACGCTTAGAACTTAAAAAAAAAAAAACAGTTTATTTTAAAAGCAAGCTCACTTTCTAATTGACAAATTATCCTGGCGTATTAACAAAGTGCCAGCACAGACTGAGGATATGAGAAATGCCAGTATATTCAATTTGTCTGAACAAGGAAAAATTGATGAAAAAAACCATGAAAAAAACAAGACATGGCACTTCAATTTCCAAGTATATTTGTAATTACCACTGTTTATTTCCCAAACATGTAACCATTGTTGTTACTCTGTTGTGATAAATATAAATTAAATGTCATGTAAAAAGTCTCTAAATTATCATTCACATTAAAAAGGCCATTGCATGATTAATGTGTATAATTCTCCAATTTCAGTCTTTCATGGTAGACTTTTTAAATTAGATGAAAGCTTTTGAAATAAGTCGCAATATGTTACCAGTGAATAATTTCATTCCTGTCTGTATCAATCTATTCAGCCATTTAAATTATCTATCAAGCCCTACATGTATACCATCTTCTCAGCATTTAGACAGAATTAATGCCAAAATTTTGTTTCTGTGCAGTGTTTTAGTATGGGCTACAAAATAGCTTACAGGTAAACCTGAGTTGAAGGCAGCCAGAAAAGAAAAAAAAAATAAATATTTTAAGTTAAATTAAATCTCTCTCTTTCAGCCTTCTTGGTGTTTTTGGTGAACGTATTATTAGTCCTCATCTATTTGGTAATAGGTGCTCTTCACCTAAGAAATACCCACAGCTTAAGTTGTTTTTAATTTTCAGTACAGAGGAGAATGTTAGGAGATTGTTATTCATTTCTGACTGTCATCAAGTTCACAGGCACTGAACAAACATACTGGGAAAAAAAACTTCTGCTCCAAATAAGTTATTACCTGGATAACAGAGGAAATATGGAAATTTTTCAGGTGGAAACCAAAGACAGAAATAGATGTACCTCCAAATCACTGAAGGTCATGGCAAAAGGAAGGGCATATTTAGAGCCGGTGTGAGGATCAGAAAAAAGACAAGATTCTTTTGAACATGGTTTTATTTTGGGAAAATATTTTGGTTTTGTAACATTTAAATGCTTAGAAAAATATATGGTAATTTTTTCAAAAGTTCTCTTAAGAGAATACACAATAAATATTGCAAAATTGAAACTATCCAGCATTTGTACTATGACATTTCCATCTTTTCTCCCATTTTAAAATTACTTCATGAAAATTATTCCCTTACACTTTTAGAGTTATTTTGAAAGTTTGGAGCATTGAAAAAGCCAAACAGCAAAAGTTAATGCTTTTCAGTTTTTCTTTAGCTGAATATTTCAAAATGTATTTATTTTCTTAACCAGTTGCTTGTTTTTTTTCAGCGCTGTCCTAGTTTTTTTCCTCAACTGTCTGCCTGACTCTCACCACAAAAGTGGTTCCGCTGGTTATGAACAGCAAGTTACAGAAATGTGGAAAACATAATGGATTCTCTTAAGGAAAACCAATCGGATGCCAGCTTATCTTAAAAAATCAGGCAGTATTTGGGGTGAACATGTATCTGGTTCCTAAAGAACTGATGCACCACCACTATGGAGGCCTAGAACTTCAAGCGTTGGAACAGCCTGCCCAGGGAAGAATCATCATCCCTGGAAGTATTTAAAAGACGGGCAGAGATGATGCTTAGCTGATGGTTTTTGTCAGTGTTAGGTTGATGGTTGGACTTGATGATCGGAAAAGTTTCTTCCAACCTAGACAATTCTATGATTCTATGATTCCATGGCAAGAGAGAAGCTGTTAGAGCAGGCACTCTGGTATACAGCACAAAGTATGGCCTACAGAAAAATTAGCCTGGCATAACCAGAAAGCACAAAGGTCTGCGGGCTACGAATCACATGGTAAAAGGCACTGCCACCCTGGATCTTCCCTGTGAGCCACAGGGCCTTTGGAGGACGTGCTCCCTGGTGACTGGCCATTTTTCCACCACATCTCATATGGCTGCCCCTAAGTAGCAGGCAGCTGCTGCTGTGCCAGTGGGTTCCTGGCTCAGAGACAGAGAGAAGTAGTCTCAAAAGCACTGCGTATGCAATAATGTTTACTGCTGCACCGGGAGGACGGCCCAGGCCGTTGGATTGATGCGAGATACTGACTCTGAAGCCTCGGTATTGACCGATGCGTTTCCTTTCAGCTGGTGTTTGCTTCTTATCGAACCTAGGCTAGGATTAGGAGCTACCTGACAAATCAAACTTCCTGAATGAAAATGTGACTTGTGATTCATGTTTTGCACACTTGCTGTATGCTATAAATGGTGTAGCAGTACTGCACCAGACATACATCTAGGGATGGACATAATGGCTCAGCACCATCAGAGACAGCCATGATATAGGCTCCAGATCTGCTTATTTTAGAAAATATTCCTGAGGAGGTGCTTGGCTACGCACCAGGGTTTGTTCTATGGATTATTAATGTTTCAACCAGGAAAGAAACTATGTCTGCTACCGTTTTCGGTGAAAGGTGAGGTTCCGCTAGAGTGTAAAAAACCTAGTCTAAAATGATATTACAGGAGAAATCGCTGTTGAATAGGTTTGACTGAGAAGAAAATCAAGACTGTTTCTCTATGTCTAGATTTCAAGAAGCTAGGTAATATTTGTCTGATCGACGCATATCCATTTCCACGCATTAAAGAAATATTTGCAGAACTTCACAACTCTTCTCAAGATCTGCAGAAGGTCATCACTAAGTTACATTGCTGAAATGCAGCAGGGATCTTTTCACATATATTCATTGCAGTGGATTTTCCGTTTAAAATATAGGCCCTATCAACTTGGTGAGATCCCACTGTCACACCGAGAGTGGAGCCGATGGCCATTAACCAGGTAGGTGTTAACATACCTGGGATTCAGAGCTCTGTAGCTGCTGTTGCTCAGTGAAGGACTCCTGGGTTCAAAACAAAAAAAAAAGGGCTGTATTTGTCTTCCAGAATATCCTGTGCCTAATAACTGTGGTATCATTTGAGACATATGGTTCTTTACCTAAAACACTTCCATCAACCTCAAGTGAACCTTTTAGGTAGTTAGATGGTGTCATTAGATTAGAGTGATTTTTAAATTTTTTTTCTTCACAGTTCTTGTTCTCCTTGGTAATAGAGGGTGTTGTGTGAAACACATTACCGTTGTTAAGTGACTGCTTGTAAGTTCTTCTGAGGACATGTTGGTTCTCATGTCTTCAAACATCTGTGAAAATATCCTTACAGATCCCAGCAGTTAGGGACTATCCTCTGTATTTAGCAGGAATGATATTATTTTGCCAGAAACCTTTTTCTTGACCTTCCAGATCTTATTGGAGGTTAGGACTGCCAACCAAATTAAATTGAACTCCTCAGGGCAGGGTTCAGTTTTATTTCATTTAAAACTGTGAGCATTGCCAACAAGAAAACATGTCTATTGTGGAGAATGATCCACGTAGTCACTACAGATACTTTCTACAACGACACCTATGTTACTGCCTCTGCTTCTCCTGCACTGACTAGGAGGGAAATACAGAAGGGTTTAGATTTCTAATGAATTGTTGTTATTTTTTCTCAAACATTTTCAGCAACAGGAAAAAGTATGGGCGTTGTCTTGGCAGAGAAAAGTGAGCTATGGTCTAAAGATCAGAGTTGTTATGGGTTGATCAGAGTCGATGACCTCTGTTTTATGAGGTTTATGAGGTCTGATTTCTGTAGTAACTTTCACTTCACTGTAGCTTGCACACTGAGAATCTGGGCATAAACCCCAGATTTGCTTGTTTCCCTATGGCAATAATGCATTTGCTGGGTGTACAGACTTTACTGTAGGATCAGGGAGTACTGTTAAGAAACCACTTAATGCTTTTGATGTCTAACAGGAAGAGCGAAATGCTTGGCTCAGTGAAATAGATTTTCAGTTCGGTGACTGACATGGAACATCAAACACATTTACTACTCAGAAGCTATATTGTCTTGGCTCTTCTTTGTGAATCAGTTAAATGTTTTGTTTTACTTGTTTTTCAATGCAGTCATGATGTCAGATGGGCCTCTGCCAGGGCCTCAGCCTAGCTAAAGGTGCTAAAGAAAGAGTCATCTCACAAGGATGATGATACACACAGAAATGGCAGTGCATGGTATTTGTTTCTCATGACTTTGTTCTCAGAGGGTCTGAAGAGTATCTGAGCATCTGATATGAGGGGGGAAGGGGAGATAACTGGGCCTGTCAGGAATAAATCCAAGGGAGGCATGCCAGGGCTTGAAGGATGGTTGACTAGCGAGGACTCTCACTCTGGCATTTCATTTGAGAGAAGGGACAGATGTTTAGAAATCATGGAAGCACCCGAGAGGGGTCTGGTGGGAAATGGGGCCCACACTCACAAAAAGGTGCTGGAGTCATTGGCACATCTGAAGTGCATCTATACCAATGCACACAGTATGCGCAACAAACAGGGGGAGCTTGAAGCCAAGATGCACCAGGAAAACTATGACATAGTGGCTATCACAGAAACGTGGTGGGATGCCTCACACGACTGGAGTGCCATAATCGATGGCTACAAGCTCTTCAGGAGGGACAGACAGGAAAGGAGAGGCGGAGGAGTGGCCCTGTATATTAGAGAATGCTGTGAGAGCTCAGAAATCAAGTATACTGATGATGGGGTGGAGAGTGTTTGGATTAGGTTAAGGGCCGATAAAGCTGATATCGCTGTGGGAATCTGCCATAGACATCCCAACCAAAGCAGTGAGGCGGATGAAGCTTTCTATAAGCAGCTGGGGGAAATCTCGTGGTCACTTGCCGTTGTTCTTGTGGGGGACTTTAACCTCCCGGATATCTGCTGGCAATACAACACAGCAGAGAGGGAACAATCCAGGAGGTTCCTGGAATGTGTGGAAGATAACTTCCTCACACAGCTGGTAAGTGAGCTGACAAGGGAAGGTGCCCTCCTGGACCTGCTTCTTGTGAACAGGGAAGAACTTGTGGGGGAAGGAAAGGTTGGTGGCCGTCTAGGGCACAGTGATCATGAGATGATCGAATTTCTGATTCTTGGGAAAACAAGGAGAGGGGTTAGTAAAACTGCCCCCTTAGACTTCCGGAGGGCAAATTTTGACCTGTTCAGAAGACTGCTGGACAAAATCCCTTGGGAGGCTGCCCTGAAGGATATAGGAGCCCAGGAAGGCTGGACATACTTCAAGAGAGAAGTCTTAAAGGCACAGGAGGAGGCTGTCCCTGTGTGCCGAAAAACAAGTAGGCGGGGAAGGAGACCGGCCTGGCTAAATAGGGACCTTTGGCTGGACCTCAAGAACAAAAGGAGAGTCTATGACCTCTGGAAGAGGGGGCAGGTCTCTCATGAAGGCTATAAGGATATAGCGAAGCTATGCAGGGAGAAAATTAGGAGAGCCAAAGCACAGCTAGAGCTCAACCTAACTACAGCTGTTAAGGATAACAAAAAATGTTTCTATAAATTCATTAACAACAAAAGGAGGATTAGGGAAAATCTCCCTCCCTTACTGGATGCAGAGGGAAACATAGTCACAAAGGATGAGGAAAAGGCTGAGGTGCTCAATGCCTACTTTGCCTCAGTCTTTAGGGGAACTAAAGGGAACTAGCTGTTCCCTGGGCACCCAGCCTCGTGAGCTAGGAGACAGGGAGGGGAAGCTGAACGAGGTCATCACAATTAAAGAGGAAGTGATCTGTGACCTGCTACACCTCTTGGATGCGTACAAGTCTATGGGACCAGATGGGTTACATCCAAGAGGGCTGAAAGAGTTGGCAGACGTGCTCGCCGAGCCACTTTCCATGATCTACCTGAAGTCATGGCTAACTGGGGAGGTCCCAATGGACTGGAGGGTAGCAAATGTAGCGCCCATCTACAAAAAAGGCAGAAAGGAGGATCCGGGAAACTACAGGCCTGTCAGTCTGACCTCGGTACCAGGGAAGGTCATGGAGCAGATCATCTTGAGTGCCATTACAAGTCATATAATGGGCAAGCAGGGGATCAGGCCTAGTCAGCACGGGTTTATGAAAGGCAGGTCCTGCCTGACGAACCTGATCTCCTTCTATGACAAGATGACTCGATTATTGGATAAGGGAAAGGCTGTGGACATTGTCCACCTAGACTTTCGAAAAGCATTTGACACTGTCCCCCATAGAATTCTCATGGAAAAACTGGCGGCTCATGGCCTGGATGAGCATACGATCTGCTGGATCAAGCACTGTCTGGATGGGTGGTCCCAAAGAGTGGTGGTCAATGGAGTTAAATTCAGCTGGCGGCCGGTCACAAGTGGTGTCCCTCAGGGCTCAGTGTTGGGATCATTTCTGTTTAACATCTTTATTGATGACCTTGATAAGGACATAGAGTGTATCATCAGCAAGTTTGCAGATGACACGAAGCTAAGCGGGAGTGTTGATCTACATGAGGATAGGGAGGCTCTACAGAGAGACTTGGATAGATTGGACCAATGGGCCAACGCTAACGGTATGAGCTTCAACAAGGCCAAGTGCCAGGTCCTGCACTTGGGCCACAACAACCCCATGCATCGCTACAGGCTTGGGGAAGTGTGGCTGGAGAGCTGCCTGGCAGAAAGGGACCTGGGGGTTCTAATGGACAAGTGGCTGAACATGAGCCAGAAGTGTGCCCAGGTGGCCAAGAAAGCCAATGGCATCCTGGCTTGTATTAGAAACAGTGTGACCAGCAGAAGGAGGGAGGTGATTGTCCCCCTGTACTCAGCACTGGTGAGGCCACACCTTGAGTATTGTGTCCAGTTTTGGGCACCTCAATACGAGAGAGATATCGAGGTGCTGGAGCGAGTGCAGAGGAGGGCAACGAAGCTGGTGAAGGGCCTGCAGGATAAATCTTATGAGGAGCGATTGAAGGAGCTGGGACTGTTTAGTTTGAGGAAGAGGAGGCTGAGGGGAGACCTCATCGCTCTCTACAACTACTTGAAAGGACATTGTAGAGAGGTTGGTGCTGGTCTCTTCTCACAGGTAATTAGTGACAGAACAAGAGGGAATGGGTTCAAGCTGCAGCAGGGTAGGTTTAGGCTGGACATTAGGAAAAAATTCTTCGCAGAAAGAGTGGTTAGACATTGGAATAGGCTGCCCAGGGAGGTGGTGGAGTCACCATCCCTGGATGTGTTTAAGACTCGTTTAGATGTGGTGTTAAGGGATATGGTGTAGGGGAGAACTTTGTAGAGTGGGGCTGATGGTTGGACTCGATGATCCCAAGGGTCTTTTCCAACCTAAATGATTCTATGATTCTATATCCTCACCTCAGCTCAGCGTCCCCATTCAGCTCTGGAGAACTAGCCTATTTGGAATCTGTCCTTTTCAAAAGAGAACCTGTGGAAAAGTCCCTACTTCAGAAGTAAGTGTCTAGTTTATCCCTACTTCAGAAGGAAGAGTCTTCTGAGAGCCTGTATTTTCCGATTCATTATCAGCTGAGCCCTGAGAACACAAATTGCTGTCAGAAACCAAATTTTATAGTCAGGACTCTCATATTCAGGATGGCAAATGGGGTCCTCCTTAGTTTTTTTCCTCTATCTTCGAGTTTTTTCCTTTTCTCTCTTCTTTTAATAATCTTCTACCAGGAAGGAAAGCAGGGGTCTTCAAATGATTTACAGCCTCCTGAGGGGATGCACCGTCTCTACTTTTCTTACACACTCCTGGTCCCCCTGAGACAGTTCCTGATCCTGCTTGTATGGAAGAGAAGGGGAGAATTTATACAGTAAAGAGCAGGGACTTCTCTGGGAGGCCTGAACCTCACAGTCACTTAAAGGAAAGCAAAGGCTCATGGACAACTCTTTCCTCCTCCCCCAACCTCACTCCTGATGGGGGTAAGCTGAAGCTGGGCAAATGGATTTTCTCCTTCTGTATCAGAGCCCTGCCATGCAGGAGTGTGGGAAGAGTGGCCAGGAGCTGTACAGACGCAAAGCATGGTGGAAAGGATTATGGTGAATAGCATGGGCAAGATGAGTGTGGCAAATGGGGAGGGGTGTATTTGTGCAGGCGACTAGGAGGACACGGGCTAGAGAGAACAGAAGTCGTCAAGAACTGGTAATAGGGGGGAAAACGGGAAAAGGCAAGTGTCACAGCCACCCTCAAGGTGAAGTAGGAGTATTCAGGAAGCTACA
The DNA here is from genome assembly GCF_964199755.1 of Larus michahellis. Taxonomy (NCBI): domain Eukaryota; kingdom Metazoa; phylum Chordata; class Aves; order Charadriiformes; family Laridae; genus Larus; species Larus michahellis. The sequence goes on from NC_133897.1 coordinate 91,458,915, forward strand.
GGTCAGTCAGCCTAACCCCGGTCCACAGGAATATTATGGAACATGGGGTGAAAGGGTCTCATGGTAGCTGAGACCTGGAAACCAGGAGCAGGAGCATGGGCAGATCCAGAGAGGTGACAGAGCTCCACGGGTAACACAAGAGGGCACCTCTCCTCCAGCCCCAGGAGGTGGTCTAGAGACTTTGAGAAGAGGGTGGCAGAGGAGCAGAGGATCTCTAGGGCCTGCAGTGGGGCAGCCAGGCAGTGACCACAGTGGTATGCACCTGGCTGGGGTCATCTGGCAATTTGATGGGCCATGAAATGAGCAGCTGCAGATGCTAGAAAACCTATTGCCTGGAATGCTGCCACCTGATGAAGCCTAATACCTGAGAGCTCCCCTGCCCCTCCCCCCACCCCGCCCTCAGGCATTTCCAGGTGTCTGAAGCCTTCACCATCTGAAGCAGCATCCTGCAGAGCTGACCTGCACCTTGCCACCACTGGTGGCAACTGAAAAGTGAGTCACCAGGGGCTGCCAATCTGCTGTCCTGCCTCAGGCTGCCGTATCTTCCTGTACCTTCACTAGAATAACCCCCAGATCATATCCCACGATTCCCAAACCCCCTTCAGCCAGGTCAGTCATTGCCTGTGCTCCAGCTGGGTCTGAAGGTGGTTGGGGAGAAAGATCTGAGGACTTAGCACTTCCTCCAGGAGTGCCTGGGCGATGTGCCCATGGCTCATGGTCTCTGCCTCCAGTCAGCTGCAGAAAGTGCTACAATCCTTGAGCTCCAGCGAGGAGCAGTCCCAGCTCCTGCCCCAGGGCCTGGCCCGCGTCCCTCTGTTCAGGGTGATGCGGGAAGAATTACCTTATTGATGGGGGCCCAGATAGGGGTCACTGTCACCCTCATGCCATTCAGTGAACTTTTGCTTCAAATCTAGGAAATTCCATGGAAAATGCTACCTGGGAAAATGTCCTGTCAGCAGTATCAAACAGCACAAAGTCAGGAGGAAAGAGAGGGGCTTTAGCTCCCCACTGGGAAGGAGGCAGGGGGCAGGGACAGGGGTGTGGGAGCGCTCCAACACTGACCTACCAAATGGTCTCACGCAAGGAGCCTGTTGTGTGAGCCTGGCCATAAAGGATTGGATGTAATCTGGCAGCACGTCAGCGCAGCCCTACTGAGCAGCATGTGTGTGTGAATCGATGTGTTCTCACCAGCAGCCTTTATCTTGCAATGACAGGAGGAAGTCCAAGTAGGTCAAGAGAGAGGGGGCGCAGAGCCATTTAGTTTGTCAAAGCAATGGGGATCAGTGAATGTAGGTGAATTGGAAATCTGTACAGCAATGCGAGATTGCGCTTGGTTTTCTGTTTTAGATTTTCTTACTGCAGTCCAAAACCGCACTCTGAAAATTTATGCTTATGTTAAATATGTTGATATATTTATGTTAATATATCTTTCACGGTTATATCTGAAATGTTCCTGGACCTGCAGTATGCTTTGGATTGGCTTGTAGATTTTGGATGTAGGATCAATTCCAGATCAGTTATCATGACCAAAAAAGGGTTGAATTTAGACTGTCACTGAAAGACACATGAGAAGACAGACATTAAAGACCTTTTTCTGTTTTTGAAAACCCATATTTATAATATGCAGACCAACAAACCATTTACTAAAATGTAATTACAGTTCAGTGACTTTTCCATCTATTTTTCCGTCACACTTTTCTTACCTGCTACATTCCAGTTGCTGTGTTGATCTCTGTCAACTTCTCAAAGGTATTTACCAGTGTCCTGCACTTTATTATCACATATAATCACAGACACGCAGTAAGATTCTTTGCCTAATGATTTTCAGTTATTTAATATGACCATATTTTAATGCAAGTTGGAAGCTGAAAGATACAAATTTTCACTCACCTGGATGTCCATCCTAAATCCATTGTACTTACAAAATCACCATGTGTATTTAGTGTTGTGCTCCATGGGCAAATCAAAGTCCCTCCTGGAACCCAGGGAATAAAGTGATTGGGGCCTTGGGAAAGTGGTGTGCATTGTAGGACTGGGTCCTCTACTGGCTTGGCTTCTTCTTCAGCATCTCAGTCAAGCTGGAAAAAACCCATATATTTCTTGTTTTCAGAAAAAACAAATCCAGAAAAAAATGTACTTTCTTCTTTGTAAAATCTGCATTTAAGATAATTGGAGAGCCATTTAGTACAAGAGAAAAGAAAGTTACAAGTGTGACAAGGATGTTATAATTGTTGGCTTTCAGCTGCTGTTGGGAGATCACAGAAAGAAAGAGTTCCTCAAAAATATACTGTATCTAAAGAATACAAAGAATTCCTAACTGCCTCTAAAGTCTGTAGATTCTCTGGGAGGTTTCTTCTACACGACTGCCAGCAGTTCAGCTGCCTGAAAGATGAACATAAACACATGAGAAATTACTCTGAACTGTACCCAGGTGAAACGTGCAGAATCTAGTTTGCATTTAGGGAAACCAGTTGTTTCCCAGACTTCACAAATCCTTTTTATCCCATCAAAGCATAAAACATAAACCAGGCCTTTTAACAAACTTATATTATAAAAGCATCTTGTGTGGTAATGAAGAGCCTTAATTACAAATGCCAAGGCATGAGTCTGTTGTTTAATTTCTGACTTTCTATTTGCATAATTCACAAGTTCTCTGAGGAATGTGCAGTTTCATGGCTGTTCTTCTGAGTCATGCCATATTTGCTCTCAACTCACATAATATGTGTTTGTCCCTGGGAACTCATTTAGCTCTCAGAGCTTTAAGTTTGAAAATATTAGCATTTATGTCTTTTCTCACAGGAAAGAACTTACCATGATTGTTGCATAATATACAGAAATGGCTGTGCTCAGCTGAACCATGGGTTTTAACTCTGAGGAACTGAAATGAGCTGGCTGTGATTTTTTTAAGGATAAATACGTATCATCAGAAAAATACACGTGATCGAAACTCAGTTTTGGTGCCACTTTTGAAGAAATTTCAGGAGAAGAGATCACTAGCAGGCACCAACTTCTGCTTAAAATCAGAGAGGGAGTGTTGGGATAGCTAATAGTTTACTGGTATCTGACTGGAACGAGAGGAATCAGGCTTCTGGTTCCTGTTTACGTGAAAACAGAAGTGGCTGTACAAAGGTAGGGTGTCCCAGAGAAGACAGAAGGTAAGAAGTAGCCATGTGGTTATGGCAGTCTCCACACGAATGGGCATGGTGGAGCAGTAGCCTGAATATGCATCTCTAACCTAGCATATTTATCTTAAATCTTCAATGCTATAGTGAGGGCATATGTCTTGGATAGAAAGTCCTGGGTCGTTCTTTCAGGACCAGCCTATCCAAGACTTCCTCCCACAGTGTTATTGCTACCTCCTTTATATCCAAGCTTTGTTTTTTTGTGTGAACATTCAGACAAATGCTAACCCATTAATGTCAATCTATCACTCTCTCATGAGAAAGCGTATGTGATGGCGGAGACGCACTGTGAATTTCTTCTCCGGAGAAGATGGCTAATTTCCCTCCCCCTGCTTTATCCAGATAACAAGCCCGAAGATCATCCACACCCTGGAGAATTTGTTCATTGTTTGTATCTGGGCTTATGAGAAGGTTTGCACAAGGAGAAAAGGAAACCCACTGGGGTCTGGCTTGGTAGAAGCAAGCAGTGAATTCACTCAAAAAAATGGATCTTGGCTCCCCAAGCAAACCTACGAGCAAGCTGGGAGATCTGAGGAAGCTAATAAGTTGTGGTACAGGCTGTTGGTCTCTTTGAAGAGAGGCAGGTGACTGGGGTTTTGATTCCAGCTTGCTGGGGAAGGGTTTCAGGTTTGGGTTGATTTTTTCCTCCTGAACCAGAAGAACAGGCTGTAATGAACAGCCAAGCTTCGTCTGAGGTCTGAGCTGCAGCTCAAGACAGGGCTCTGGAAGGGGCCTGACTTACAGGAGCTGCTGTGTCAAGTACAGACAGACAGGCTCCATAGCTTTCTGGGAAAAAAAAAAGTGAAAATCAAAACACCTGAGAGAGGAACCTTGCAAAGGATTGCATAAGGTGGCCCTAAGCTTTTTGCCTTGCCTTGCCACAATGGGCCCCCTCATTGTGGGTCTATCAGGTACCTGAGATCCATTTGTTTCAGACCAGAAGGAAGCAGTACGCTGGAAATTGTCTTGACTGGAGGTGGTAATATCATCTCTGTAACAGCAAATCTGCTAAGTTTAGTGCCTAAGCTCATGCTTTTATCCTTGCTGAAATCTCCAGTTTGAAACTCGCAGCTCACAAATGAGCTATGGAAGAGCAAGCCTGGGAGTTCCCCCTGTTGTCAGAGCTGCTACAGCACAAATAGTCCTTACAAATGTTTTATCTGTCCAGTGGGCAGGGGCAGATGATGACCAGGTGGGCAGGGGGAAACAACCTCTTCCACATGATGCCAGACGCAGCAGACATCCTCTCTGAACCGGAGAGGGCGGCCAGGGACTGCAGTCTGGCTGGTCGTCCTGGCCCAAGCACTCCCTTCCACACGTAATGCCCGTAATGCCCATGGGGCAGCCCAGGGCCAGGAGACACGTGGTGGGATGGCCCCTTCCCTGCCTGGACCCTTTCTCCTGAGATCCTCCCTTATGTGTTTGCTCCAGTATATCCTCAGGGGCTCCAAGAAATGGATTTCGTTAAACTGGCACAGACTGTGGGGTAGGCACACTCACTCCCAGCACGGACTCAACCATTTGCAGGATTACACTGAAATGTAATTTTTTTCTGCTAGGCCAAAGTTCATTATGTTGCTTTAGAAAAAGGGTAAAAACAGGTGCTCTCTGCAAACATATTTAATAAAGTACCTTGATTTCTCTGAATCGATTTATGTATGGTAATTACCTTGTAATATAATTAGAAGCTCTTATATTTACTTTCCTTAAACTTGCTGCTTTGATGTTGCACTTGAGCATCTGTATTGCTTTGTGGGACACAGTCCAGAGCTGCCTGGATCCAGTCCAAGATTACTAATGCGTAGACATGTTTGCAAAACAGGACTTTTAAAGTTGAGCAAACATGGGAAGAAGAAGGGTTTTTTTCTGGCACTCTGTTTAAAATTTTGGAGTTTAAAACACTGATTGAATACAGTCATTTTTGCCAGAACTGTTCAATAATCAGTGATAGTAGCAAACATCTCCCCTTTTTCCAACTAGGAAAAAACCCCTAAATGTTCATCTAGAAGATGTATAGTCTATGGGGGTAACATATCTAAATGGAAATTTTGGGATCCTCTTGGCTTTAAATAGGATCTCTTGGAAAACCTCTCAGGCAAGTCAAACTGCTCAAGTGCACGCTTGGAGTTTACAGTGGAGAAGTTATACTTCTACTCCTGAAAATTGCCTCTTCTGAAAAGTGGGGTAAATTCTACTGGCACAAGGTGCAGCTTTTTGTCCAAGGCAACTTATTTGTACTAAAGAAGGAAATTGTGTTTATATCTTAATGTAAACACAGCCTTATTTACAAGCAAAGAAAATGTCCCACTTCCAGCTAATTAACCCAAGAAAGTTCCTGAAATATAACATAAGCATTAGTTTTGTCTAAGGAGACAACTCATACCAAGAAAAGTAAATTAAAAAAAAAAAGAAAATAAAAAGAAAAGGAAAAAATACTTGTGTCATGGAACAAATGAAATATATGGATTTTTAAATCACTGTTTTATGGAGAAAACTCTGCATACAAAATTCAGCTTTCATAAATATATGGAATAATTCATCCTTGAAGGTAATACTCTGAAAGGTGGATAACTGCAAAGAAAAATACTTTATAGGCATTTATAAATGACATTTTTTGTAGTTTTAGAGAAGACAAAATATTTGGTAATACAAAATAATAGACATATTCTTAAATCATGCAAAAATAGATGTTCAGGTTTTTAGATTAGGAAATCAGCCCTTAATCCATGTAATTATCCAAGTAATCTTAATTCTATTGTCTTGCTCATGTGTCTATTTACAGCGTTCAGTGCAAAAATGATGATGCCTCTGATCTTGAGTACCTATTCTTAAGTCACGGCTCCAAAACTTTTCAGTTTTCCCTATATCTTGCTATTAATATTCATTATTATTTGTAATATTTGAAATCATGTGCCTTGTACTGAAATTACAATAAAAGGTTTTTTTTTTTATAATTATGAACTACTGAATAAGAAACACCTGGACAGTGTTAGGTAATTTTAATACGCCTCTTTGCATGTCATCCACAATATTAAAATAGTTTTTCTGTTATCACTTTGGCATAATTAAAATTATACTCCACCCTTTTTCTATAAAGTTCACAAAACACACCCTCTGAAACCCCACAAGCTCTTTCGGCAAAAATAGGAAATCTGAGACTAAACATTCACGTTTTAGGTAAAAATTAATCCAAACCAGACAGGAGAAACCTAGAAGCTGTTGAGTCAACCAGTTCTACACGCCAAGAGGCAAATTAGCAACACGCCTATTTAAAATAATTTTTTGCAAATCATCCTTCTGTCCCTGGGTCAGAGCCATACTTTGGATTTTAGGGAGAAAAGGAGTTGTGTGCTCTAAGAGCCGACCCTGGCCTACCTAAAAGAAAAGCAGGACACTCAGGGGGACGTTAAAAGGGACAACCAGAAACCAGTTGACACTGGTGGCTTCAAATAACTTAGAGAAATGGAGCAGAGTGGAAAGCCAGGAAAGGGAGTGGATACAAAGGGGAGATGGACAAAGGGGAGAGATGATGACAGATGCGGTCTATTAATTTTTAGCAGCAAATAAAAAGGCAGGGGAGTGGGAGCATGGTGAGAGATGCAAAGATTAATAGCAAAGAAGCAGCCATGGCCCTGGCCTGGGTCCGGGTGCCCTGTGAGGAATGGCAGGTGCTCTGCTGGGTGCAGGGAATGCAGCCGTGCCTGCCAGCGCCACGCCAGATGAAGCAGATAAGGTCACTCCACGCAGGAGAGACTTTGGAGCCTTTCTTCTTAGACACATGGGAAAGCATGGGAAAGAGCGGGGATACGGCTCACTACTAACCTAATCACAGAATTCCTGGAGATTTTTTTTAATGCTCCAGCCAAAGGCAGCCATGAACTCCAGACTGACACGCCAGGTACATGGTAAAGAACAAGATGGTAAGTGTGAGACTAGTTTTCACCAATGACAGTGAAAGTATCTGTACATGTAAGCTTCCCGCCAAGCCTTGATTTGCAATAACAAGACCTGTCCCAATTTCCAAGTGTTTTTATTCAAACACTGACTAGAGACTGAAGACAGAAACCTGGAAAACGAAACCAAATTTGTTAAACTATATTTCTTCCCTCCCAAGCGATGACTCAGTAGATAAGTTTAGGAGTGCAGCCTTTTACTGGATGGAGGGAGAGGAATTGGAATAACATGCAGAAACAAAAGCTGCAAACCCAGCTCCAAATTACAAGCCCATGAACTAGGCCCTCTCTTTTCAGTGAAGTTGTGTGAGAAGGACTAGCTATGCGCCCCTCCTGTAGCCACCCAAGTCCCAAAGGATGCCTCTTGCTCTCAGGGCAGGTGCTGGGTACGGAGCCATCACTGCCATTACAGCTGGCCCCGCAGAGCTGAGCTGTTCTGGCCCCATGCCACCATGCCTCTCCGCTAACCCTTCCTGAGAGCCCTTCCACCGCGTCCTCGCAAGGTGCCCACAGCGGTGGTAACCCCTCAACAAGGCTGCTATCGACAGCAAGACCTGCACAAGAGGAAAGGGGAGCCTCACCATCCCTCTTGTCTCCTCTGCAGCTTCTCGGGGGCAAGCAGAGCATCAGTCATCTCAGGTGCTTTGAGCAGGTTTTCCACAACATAAATATAACATTTGTAATGATATCAGCTTTCTGACAAGTCTGTTGCTAACAGCAGCGCTCCAAATACTGTACCAGGTGATAGTAAATAGGCCATGTTTAAGCCTGTCCAGTGGTCTCTCCATTGGATTCTTTCACTTCTGCACTAGATGCCAGCAGAGTACTTGGCTTTCTGGGTTTTTATCTGTCAGTAGTTGTCTGGGAGAGAATACCTTTCTATTTTGCCTCGGGACAGCACTCTTGCATGTCCTAGGATCTTGTTTCTTATGTTAACATACAGATGAAAACGCAGCCAACAGCTGTGCGGATTTACTTTGGGGTTTTATTCCACGCCCATTTCTATAAAACCAGGAAAAGCAATTGGAGGAGCAGTGGTGCAAACCTTCAGGGAAAAAACCCCAACAAACCCAAACAAATACCAGCTGTGTGTTTCAGGTGAAAGAGAAATTTGACCACTGTGTGTTTGAACAAAAGAATCTGTTGTGATCATTCCAACCCTTGTCTGTCTTCTTCTTTTTTTTTTTTTTTTTGAAAACCCTAAAAATAGAGATATTCACAGTGGGTTTAAAAAAAAAAATAAATATGATTTTCTTGAAACTGTAGGAAATGCATGGGTGCAATGAACTCCAGAATCCTGAGTCCATTACAGATGGCATTATATCTTACAGGGAAAGAGACAGACTCTTCAAGTATGGGAGATCTAAATGATTTAGAGTTTGCAGGTCAAACATAACCACGGTGTGCAGGCAAAGACTTGCATTACAGCAGAGTGAGTCCTTTGCTCTCCTTTCACCCTAACCACCCCCAATTAGAGATGCTGGGCATGAAGACAGGATTTACAGTGGTGAGATGCATGTGGGATCAGATGTCTGCTCCCGCTGGCCCAATCTGTTCCACAAGGGACCGCAGCTTGGACGGACTCATGTTCTGGGGGGCAAGGTAGCAAGACTCTACTTCAGTCTTGTGGATCTGAGTACAGCATGCCCACCTAGGTCAGGTAAGACAAGCTCAACCAAGATGCCATTAATAACAAAGCATCAACTGTATCTTTTCAGTGAAGACTCCCCACTCCCTCCCTTGCAACACAAGCAATCTTTTTAATGGTTTCTTATACAAACCTGATGCGCAAAGCTACTGACAGGTATGACAGGACAAACACCTTCTGTCTGCTCATGACAAACCTTAATTTTAAGTTTCGTGTAGCTCCCACAGCACACAGATGTGGGACTGATCTTGCCTGAGTGATGATGCACTCAGCGCAGCAACCTACACCTGCACGAGGTGGGTAGGCTGCCATTAAACTCCGTGATCAGCAGAACTGGTGGCATCTAGGGGACTATTCATTTCACTCTAAAGAAGACACCTAAACCCTGATGACAACTGTGGGAGTGTAGACACCTTGCTGACATGTAGCTGTCCTCACTGTAGATGTCTGAAGTTTGGTGAACTGAATCCAGCCATCACCTGTATTAAATAGTTCTCAGATTACAGTGGTCACTACCACTCGGAGTACTGCTGAGGATCTACAGAGTGACTGCGGGACTTGTCTGTCATATACACTTAGGATCAAAATTTCTTTATTGATCTTTGACTTCAAAAGACATTGTCATTTTCTTTGAGCTCTTTTGTCTCTCTTGTTCCTCCTCCCTGACACGCACACACACACACAAACCACCTGCACACACAGAGAAAATTAAAGCTACAGTAGACATCAGCCTGAGGGCTAAGCTAATGTTCCTTGCATACAAGGCCATTATGGAAATAGGAATGGAAAGTTTCAATGAGCCACCATCAATAACAACCAGTTCAGACTCAAATGTTTCTAACTTGTCGAAAGCAAGTCTAATCAAAAATAACCTGAAACACTTTTGGACTTGTTGGGAATACTTGTGGGTGTGGCTGTAATGTTTGATTTGTGTGCTAGGGAGACTTCCGTAATTTTTCTATGCTGCAAGTTTTCCAGGACAGATTCATCTTAATTCGGTACAAATCCCACTAAAGACATTTATTATGGACAATAAAAGTGCATGAATATACTATAAGAAAAGGCACCTCTGAATTTGACAATGCATCAGCAAATGCACCACTGATGCTAAATGTCTCGGCTATAAATGCTGAGGTCTAAAGATTCTGCAGTGTCTTAAGTGGCTCCATCACACACATCATTTGCTTTGTAGTATACAGGTCTGGAACGGAAATTTTCCCAGAAAACGGAAGTGTGCTGATAATAAGACTCAGCAGCCTTGTTTCAACTTCTCTATATTATTTTGTTAGGAATTACACATATTTAGAGAGATGGAAAAAAAAATGCAGTATAGCTTTCGGGTGCATCTTGCTCTCTAAACTCCTGAAATAATAAATAAATAAAAGGTAGAGTAAAAGGCAACTGATGTGGAGCCTGCTGCACCCTGCCTCGCCGCATGATCTGTCCCCACCCCTTTCATTCAGGATGACTCCTGTGCTAAGCCTCTCCTCCTCACCTCCCAATCCCAAAGGCTGCAGAAGAGTTGAAGAGCACCTGGGAACTGGATGGGCAGCAGCAGGAGCAAAGCTGTCAGCAGAACTGGTTTTCTTCTTTTTGTTTTTAGAGAAATCTCGCTGGTATCCCACTGAGCAGAAGTGAGCTGGGCTAAAACAGGATCCTGTACTCCAGGTATGTGATGGCAAACTGGTCCACAAAGACTGAGTTGGCAGCAGAGAAAGCCTACTTTTAACTGTGCAGAAAGGGAGAAATCTGAAATGGCTAAGCAATTATATACAGCTCTTTGAAAAGGCACAAAACATTCAGCAAAAAACAGTCCTTTAAAGAGAGACTTTTATTTTGGTTTTAGTAAAAAAAAATGCACAAAGACAAGTATTATGGAGCAGATAAGGTGAAGATAAAGGTTGTCACCTTTGGGAAAGACTGGATTTTGTTATGAGTCCTTGCTGTAAACTGTGTCACAGCAATAGTTCTGAGGACACTGGTAACCACTTTATGTCCATCAGTAGCAAGATCACGTTAAAGGACCACAGTAATTTATTTTGCCCTTATGGCAATGAATTTCCATTCTTTTCCTCGTTTGGTCCATTGGAGCACTTACCATTGAAATTAATTATTGCTGGAGTTTAAAATGTTATCACTGGACCTAAGAAAAGGGCAGAGATGTCACATCTTGGCATTACTAGTCCAAGGTCCTGCCAAACAGCACTGCACTTTGAGATCACATGCTCATACTCCCTTTCTGAGAAGTAGGGATTATCCGTAGGACTATATTTGCCCTTGTTTTACCTGATTGATTTTAAAAGGCTTTTAGCCTCACCTTCCAAGAAGGGACTTGTTTTTTCCTACTGAAAACTAAGACTCAGCAGGATTTAACCATGTGATTTGTTGCTCTTTAAAAATGTAGTAGTTCGGGTCTGTCCTACTACTCAACTACCTACCACTGTCCTGCCACCTTTGCCTTGTGATATAAATAACTCTCCTCAGTTTTTGTGTTACTTGCACAAAAGCTGAATGGTATCAAGACATCCAAGGAAGAGCAGGACCACTGGTGAGAAGGAGAGGCTACAAGACGGCCTTTTGTTAACGAGCAGAAGGGTGACAGCAGACTCACGGCTATCAGTCTTTTTTCCCTGTTAGCAGCAGTCAGCTTTTCCCTTGTCTCTAGCTTCCCACCAAGCCCTGTGTCTCCTCTGTGCTGGAGCTCAGCGATGAGAAGCGGGGCACAAAGGTGAGATGCTGCCTGCTGGGAACCGTGCCACAGGGAAAGCGGGAAAAGGAAAAGTGTAATGGCTGAAATTGTTGGGAAGAGGGAATGAGGTGAGACAGGACAGGTAGGAAGTATCCTATCTCGTTGCTTCGCCACACCATGTTGCGTGGGATGAAGCGGGCGGGAACAAATAAAGCTTCTGACTGAACAGGATTCCATCAAAGACTTCTAAGCAGTTCAGGTGTGGCTGACTATTTACTGACGTTCTCCTCTCTGCAGCCTGGTGCCTGGAGGAGAGCCAGCTGGCTAGGCATCAATCAAGACAGGCCAAAGAAATGATTTATGGGAAGCAACCAACAGATTGGGAGTAGGCTGTTTCACAACTATTGCAAAGCTTAATGCCTCCTAAACACTACTTCCTTGAAGGGGACACCATAGGTTGTGCCCTTCTGAACAAAAGACCTTAGTGGAGCAAGATAGTGGCTGCCATCTCAGAAGCCAGTGGTGTTAGTTACCTTTGGGAGTGCCTGGGAATTCTCCAGGCAGTCTCTTGCACTTCAACAAGCTCATTTGTCCTTTGCTTGAACAGACATCTCTCAAGCATTTTCAGGCCTATAGTGGGGGGCTTAAACCGGGAGATTCTCTCCCAGGCATGTTACAACTTCCACTTTCATATAATGCCAAAACAAGGTAGGATTCAGTCCTGAAGATCAGGGTACTTTATGCTTCCTAGCACCAACCCTGTCATTCAGATGTTGAGAAAGGTGGGAGAACAATTAACAAATGTAATCGGCTCTCAGTTAACTGCACAGAGGATTACTCACGATGTGAGATCACCCACTATTGCTATTTTCGAAGCAACTTGATTCTAGCTGCAGAGCCACATTCGCCCAGTTCCTGTATCTCTACGCCACACTCTATCAGCCAGGGATTACAGCTGTAATCAAGCTCAAACTCAGTGCTGGCCCTGCCAGATCTGGTGACAGCAGCCCCAGGGTTGGGAGAGGATGAGGAAGAACAGTGTCTCTGCACTATACATTGGGAAGGGCAATCATCTTGGGTATAAGGCAGTCTAAATGCATATAGAATCAGGATGCTGTTATTGCGCCTGTGTTACTCATGCAAGCTGGGAAGTGCTGTGTAAGGCATAAGCAAATGGTGAGTCTCTGCGGCATCGACTCTCTATTCTTCAGTCTGGTTCCAAGTGTGTCTGTATTGCCTAGGCAAAATTTCCCATTACTCAGTGAAACATAACTCTCCGCTGCTGTGGTTAATGGAGAGCTGATGAAAGTATAATTTTTCACCAGAATTTGCCTCACTTCCATGAAGACTAGATAGTTTTCTGAAGTACACGTTACAATGCAAACAGAAACAATAGGCTGATGTAGAAATGATGAAGCAGAGACAGTCATCGTGTATATGCAGGTGTGTGTATTGCATCCTCAAGGACAGTTTCAAAGTCAGTACATGGCTAGGAAATGCTACTATTAACACTGCCCTTGCAGAGTTAATTGGATTCTTTGTATAGATGCATTATAACACTACTTTTAATTACAGGGTCACATTTTACTTTTTGCACAGAGTCTATTCCAAGCTCCTGATGCAGAGAGAACAACTTTTGACTTCAATCTCTCTAGCACAGCTACTGGCTCATTGTCTGTAATTGCTATTTTTGGAGAAGGGGCAAACCCAAATACTCTCACACATTTTGAATGAGATTTGCATATTTGCTTGTTTTCTTGCAATCCCTTTCAAGGGCATATGGGCCCAAGGCATTAGAATCTAATTTACAAATCCGTACTGCAGTCCTTCACCAACTGCGCCTGATACATCAGCTCCCAGACAGCTGTGATGCTGCTACCGAAGGCTCAGGTTAGCCAGCAGGTGCCAGCACTGACAGAAGCGCTGAAAACTTTAGTTTTCTTTATCAGGTGAGTGCTGTGGTCCTTACCCATCACATAATTCAGAGAAACCAGCATGGGATTCCCCATGAAGACAGGCGTGATGGCCCCATGCCTGGGGTGAGAGTGACATCTGAAGCCTTACTGTTTCACACCAGTGCAGACGGAGTGGCATGGGAGCAAAACAAATGTGACATGAGAGTCAGGACCTACATGCGCAGGTTTTTTGTAATTTTATAACTTTGCTTTTGGTATTTCTCTTCATTTTCAGCTTAATAACACAAAATGGGTTGAGACATTCTGCACTGGAACATTGCTTTTGCTTTTTTCTACTTTTTCCTTTCAGACAAGGATGTCAATGTTATTTGCAGAAGTTATTGAACTACTTTCTGCAGATCGTATTTGCCTTTATTTGCCCTTAATAATCTGTGTTGACTTTCTTGCTCTCTTTTTTTAGGTTTCCAAATGGCTGATCCTTTTCTATATAATACTGGAGAAAGATCTCAATATGGGTGCCTTGGACACGAAGTACAAATTGAGCACATCAAGGCATATGTTTGCAGACCATCTTTTTTCACAGACAAAGCTGTGATTGTGATTCACGATATATTTGGATGGCTGTTCCCAGACATTAGATACATAGTCGATTTGATTGCAGGTCATGGATACATGTAAGCAATTGTCTTTCCTGTCTTCCTCTTAAATGCACTGATACGTCACCAGGCCCAAAGCTAAGTGTGGCATATGGTTTCCCATACGCATAGGGCAACCACACCATTTCAGTCTGAGCGAATGAAACCTCAAAGGGACAAAGTGTTCCCACGAGGCCACCAAAGCTACTAAAATTGACCCACCAAAAATGGCTCCCTGAGCGCAAAGCCACAAGGAGAGTCACAAAGTGCCAGTGTTTGTGCTTATGTGGCAGCATGGGTGATTAAAAGATAAACATTCAGAACCAAACCTTTTGAACAGTTGCTTTATAGCTTTTACTAGCAGAGATATACAAATGTTTATGTAGAATCAGGAGGGTTACTTAATCCCCTTACTTTTGTATTAAGTATGTCTAAGGAAATAATGAGAGTTTTTATTTGTGGGGTTTTTTTTCCATAGAAAGGCATATACTTTTAGCTCTGCTGACCGCCAAACAGGATAAGTAGAATATGGTTCAGATAGTAACTATGCAGATGTGTACACTGGAGTATAAAAGACATTAGGAGACATTCAGACATCTACAGATTCTCCTGGATGTGAAAGTTGACTTGATTCCATGTTTCACACAGAACCATCTGCCCGGACTTCTTCAAGGGGACAGACCCCTGGAAAACTACTGATCACTGGGCTGACTTTGCTGACTGGATGAAAGCTCATGATCCTATGAAAGTAGACAAGTAAGATACATATTTTTACTTGAACTTTAAAGAGCATCCAGCAAACGAGGGGAATTTGTATGAAATGTTAAAAGTGGCCCCTCACAGCAGGGCAAGCTGGCTGCATGCACACAGTTGCTTATTCTGGGCGGTTCTTCTGTGGTTCTGGGCACTGTCTTGTCCGGGATTTGGAAAGGATCACCTGCTCCATCTGTTACTCTGCTTATTGTCCCCATCTTGTTTTCCTGGGCCCTTTTCTAACCGTGTTATACTGGCCACACAGGCTCACAGCCAGTGTTTCACAGGCTCTGAAATATCCAGCACTCTCACCCACAAGTGCCGATTCTGCCTCCAGTTCCTCAAGATAAGGAGGCAAACTCTTCCACATGTTATCTGCCAGATGTCACTTGCCCATCTTGCTTTCTGCCTTGTAGATAATGATAGCTGTAGACGATATTCTCCTGAGCAGCACCAGATCAAAATTTGCCAGACTGCCCAAAACCTGATACACCTGATCAACTACACTGCTTTCCTCAACGTGAAATAGAGGGCCCACTATCTGTAGAGCCTCGAAGTGCCTGTAACAGGGCTTCCCTGAATTATGGAAGGCATTACTGTTTCTTCAGCATCTATCACCACAGCCTAAAACTTCAGAAGATGATCATGAGGCAGTGAGACCCTATTACTCAGCTATCATCTTGTAAGCCGCAAGTATTCTTCTGAATCTTTCAAGAGGTCCCAGTGGTCCCAGTCCAAATTCAACATCTCTCAGCAAAGCTTTTGACCATATAGTTGCAGAAGCTGATACTGAAATTTTTGGAAAAGACGAATGACTAGCACCTGTAAAAAATCCTACTTCAAAGAGTAAGCAGATATGTGGGCACTGTCTTAAATAATTAAGACCTCGAGGACATGCCTATGCTGTCTTTTGAGGGTTCACCTGTAGCTGCCCTCGAGGTCAGATCCGTTGCTCTTTCAAAGCACAAGGAATCCACCATACCCATGACTGACTTAGTGCCCTTCCAAACCAACCGAATCCGAGAGAGCCCATCCAGTCACAGCGCACTCCCTGGCTACAGGCCTAGGATACCATCTCCTCCTCATGTCACTCTCATACTGCTTGTTTTGTCAGCCTAACCAAACCTGTGATGACCACACTAATATACCAAATATTTGAAAATATAGTTATTAGTGTATGCAGTCTGCATTTAAAATTCAAAAACACTCTGTAGATAATGAAAAAAGATAAAACTATTGAGACCTGAGAAGTTAGCAATTAAAAACAATTTTCATATTTTTTGCGTTATACCTCATGCAATACCTGTTTTTTTAAACATTATAGTTACTGACAATTTAATTTTGAGTAATTGCTACTTTAGCATAGTATTATTGCATGTGGGTTTGGTAGGATATTTTAACAGTAGCTCATGCAACAGGAACGACATAATCAAGATAAATCTTTATATAATAGGTGGACTCTGTAGAGATAGCACAGTGAAGCTTATCTATTCCTACAGTCCATAATGCAAGATGTTGTTCTACTTGCAGATACGTTTTGCCTTTAGTTGTCCTGTCCTAGACAAAATGATTCAATTAAAAATTTGCTTATTTTGAAAACAAAGGAGCAGGTCACAATCCAGGTAAGTATTTAAGTACCTACACCTGTACTTCCCTAAACTAGGACCAGAGATGTTAACTCCCATTTAAGAACAGAAGCCACCACTCCAGCCTGAAATGTGTGTTCAAGTATTCTCTGTTTTAAATGATTGGGTGTGCAGATGCAGAAAAATTAATGTGTCTCTTTTAATTTACTTCTTAAATTGTCAAGTACTGATTCTGCAATAGATTCCTTAGTTTACTTTTGTTTATATGTCTTAGGGAAGCTGATGTTGTCTTGAAGTATCTAAAGGAACAATGCGGTGCAAAGAAGATTGGTATCGTTGGGTTTTCCTGGGGTGGAATGGCAGTACATCACTTGATGCTGAAAAATCCTCAATTAACCGCTGGGGTGTCCCTCTATGGTAGTGTAGAACACATGGAATCTTACATGGGCTCAAACAACTATGTGTAGTTTGTAAGTCTAGTTACTGCTTTGTAACAATTTCTGTTACAACAATACTCAACTCAAAGGTGAGTTGCAGATTTTAATTATCATTATTTCAGCAATACGCTGTCTTGGTATCAAAATTTAGGAATGGTGGAAACCAGAAAAAAATGTTTCCTCTTGCACAAAAATTTTCTAATTTTTTTTTAGTGCTTGGAGAGTGGGGAAATATAATTTGCAAATGCTTTTTTTCTCAATCGGAATAGAAACTGTCCTGACCTAAAAGAAGTATTTAATAAGTAAACCTAAATAGAAATTTTGTCTTTTAATTTGCCATTTGTCTTCCAAGACTGTTAATCTCACTAACAGACTGTTTCTCAAATACACTACAGGAATAATTAGGGACTCCGAAGAAAGATACAATTTACTAAATCCAACATTTTTTATTTTTGGTGAGAAAGACCACACTATTTCATATGATCAGGTAAGTTGCACTGGAAATTACTTTCCTTTTCCTGTAGTTCTTTTATCCTACACAGAAATCCTAGCTTGCTAGAAACCATTTTCCAATAAGAAAAATCAGACAGGCTGAATTGTTCTGCTTATATTTCAACTTCCCCCGTATCTTGCTTAGGTTATTCAAAGCTTCTTTTTAGAGGTGAGAAATGCAGTAAAGGACAGTCATTGGTTTCTGAGTGGCTGGACAAGCAGAGTGTGAAACTGGTCAGGGAGATCCAACTGGTATGAGCCAAACATCTCAAAAACTGGGATACTGCTGCTATGGTTGAGACAACAGGTAGTTAAACCACTGAATTTTCTCCATTTGAATGGAAAAAGATAATTTCTGCCTTGTAACTGAACTTTTTGATGATACGGAACAGTGACTAATTGCTTTTGGTACAAGAAGACAAAATGAGCTGTGTCAGAAAAGTGAGTGTGAATTTTAAGTACTATGATGACAACTTGTGGACTCTGTTTTGACTCCTGGCTGCCATCTATATTCTGATATAACCCCTACCATAAGCGTCATCTGAGAGGCTGGATAAATATATGGGTAGGAAACTGGTGCCCTCTTCTGTGCATAAATTCTTTCTCTTTGGAGACAAGGGTAACATACCACCCCTAGAATATTTTGTTGTGTAGGCGTAGGGTCTAACTGGGGAACTGGTAGTGTGCTCTGGGAATTCAGAAGCCAATATTTACTTCTGTGTTATTCAGCATGTTGATCTGTACCTCAAATATGTCTCCTGTGCACAGGAAAATGACTCCTTTACTCCCTGTCCTCTTTTTTCTGGTGAATGTCTTTTTCCCGGGGCACATTTTCATAAATACATTTTTTCCATCGTGCGTTACACATTGAAACCATACCTTTTTCTCCTGAAGCCTTCTCTCTGAGCTACCTGGGCAGATTGTGTAAGAAAAAAGTCCTGCATTTAAAAAAATTCTTTAATACATTGCTTTCTGCAGTGAGAAATAAAGGGTTCCGTGGGGAAAAAAAAAAGTGAACATGAAATAAATTACAGTACTGTCTCTAATCTGCACAATGGGTAGAATTAAGCTTGCAGGGGCAAAATAAGTGCTCATTCTCCTATTTTCTGAGTTGTTAATGGAAATGAGCACAAAAATGTGTCTACACATGTATACAGGTACACAATCATATGATTAGTACTCCATGTGTAAGCATGTGTGTGCTTGCAAGAAGATTGTGCAGGAGCAGTGTCTTTTTGTCATACAGTAAAATAAAAAAACCAAAACCTGTGTTTTCTTAAACTGTTACTAAGCCTATCAAAATATTTTGGACTAGGAGTCACTGAGGGAATATGTCCTCTCAAGATCAGAGCTTAAAATTAGGTTACAAGCCTAAGTCTCTGAATAGAAACGCACCTGTTTCTTTACGGCAATGGCGTTTACCAAACCATCTTTGCAGTAACGGTTGAGGTTCTGAGACTCATACATACTTTTAAAAAATGTTTCAGTCTTATATTTCAAAGAGGGGTTTTCTCACCTGTTAAGCAACAGAATCTGCTTCAAGTGTTACAGTTGAGAAAAGACAAAAAGGCGTTTGGCAACCTTAAAAGAAACCCCAAACCACAAGATAATGGAAAAATTCTTTCTTTTACAGATCACCTTATTGGAGGAGAAGCTGAAACAGTACTGTAGAGTGGTGTATAAAATTAAAGTTTATCCTGGACAAGTTCATGGGTTTGCACAATTGAAGCCAGAAGATATGAAACCTGAGGATAAACCTTATATTGAAGAAGCTAGAAAGGATATGATTGATTGGATCAAAACGTTTATTTGACAAAAGCATAAAGTAACACTAGGCTTCGAGATTTGTGTTTGATTTCATTTGAGAGAAGGAAATAGCCAAGGGAAAACTATCTGGTTTTGAAAATTGTCACAAACAAAAATAGGAACATTTTAATTTATAGTTCTTAATTATTTTTTACAAGATTTACGCAAGATTGTGAAATCAAAACTGGACTAAAGGACGATTAGGCATTAAAAAGTTGCTTTAATTTATCTTGATTTGTATTGCCTTCATTATTCTGCATTATGACATCAATAGTAATGATATTGTTTATCCATTTGTCTATGCTAGTGAGTATGACTTCATCTTGACTTTACCTGAGTAGTTCCAGGCTTTATTTTGGAATGATAATTGGTGGTTATAGGTGTTAACACAAAAATATCCTGGCTTTGCATACAGACTTTTTTTATTAACTACAAAGCATTTGTCTCAGATACAATGCTGTACTGAGCAGAATTTCCCATGTGTGAAACAAACATTTGGCTATGTTAAGGAGTTAGGAAGGAATGACATTAGGTGGCGACCTCCAGGTATTCCCTTGGAAACGTTAAGAAGGGGACTTCCAGTAGTCCTTCATCAACGTCAAGGAAAAACATAACCAGTCCCTCCTGGCTGTGGAAGTAACCCAGGCATGAACACTGTGAAAACAGTGGGTTCATCCTCCTGGTCCAAACTGTGGTGATCAGGCACAGGGCTGACAAACGGGTACCACCACTCAGTCCCAACTGTATTGTTAGCTTTACATCATATCCCTTGTTCCTCTCTCAAGTTCTTCCCCTTTATCACCTTTATCTCCTTCCAAGTACACAACATATAAACAACAATAAACACTCCAGTTTTGCTGACCTGCTAATTTTTTTTTTTGGTACTTTTTTTATTTCATTGCTTTGGTAATGACTTGGCAACTTGTGTTTACTCAGAGATCCTCTAAGAGACCCAGGTCCCTTTTTATTTTCTACATCATCTGTCAGTTTCTCACACTGTTGCCTTGCTAACGTAGCCATAAATCAAAGCTTGCTATCTGCATGGACATTATTTTCCCTTTGGTATCAGGAATATCCGACAGTTTTGCACATTGCTATCCTATCAGTGTAACTATACCGGTTGTCTGCGTACCTCAACAGGCTGATTACGTTAAATAATACTGCTGTGAGGAGAGAAGTCATGAAGTTAGAGGCACTGTATGAACTGCATGTTGCCTAGCTCTCTGGCCTGCCAGGCAATATCTGCATGGTGATGCGGCACATCTGTCTCTGCCTTTTGGGCAGCCGTTATCAACGGTTATCAATAGGTATAGCTATAGACATAGTGATGGACGATGTTCAATGGTTAGAGAGAACGAAAGTTGAAATAGAAAATATAAGCGCTGTGTTACAGCCAAGAGAGATGCCCTGTTGTGAGCACATGGCTGCCTCCAGTGGCTCACCTGGCTGGGGCGCCACGCTTCTCCAAAGCTGGCAACAGCGGCCTAATGCTCCACAACCAAGCCTCCTGCTATAGTGAAATAAATTCCTTCTGACACTGAGACAGAAGGATAAAAGAAAAATGTATGTGTTTTGTTTTTTAAGTACCTCCTTGGACATGTTTTGCGACCCCAGACCAGGTTTCAGGCGGCACTGGGGGGACCTGGAGAAGTGCCACCCATCGCCACACACACCTTTTTCAGTTGCAGGCCCCTACACTCCCCTCAGTGCCGGCCGGCAGCAGCGAGCAGGCCTCCCAGGGCCGCTAGGAATCTCCCGCCCCGGGAGCCTGCGGCCGTTTTCCGCCCAGCGGGGGTGAGGCGCCCGCGGGCGGGCACCGGCTGTTGCCCGGAGCCCTCCCCGCCCCGGATCCCGGCGGCCGGCGCCGCCCTTCGCAGGCCTGGCGCCGGGCTGGCCAGAGGCCGCGGGCGCGGCCCCGACACAGCGACGGCCCTCGGGCGTGACTGGTAACGGCTGCGCCCTCAGGGGCGGGGGAGCCGCCGCCGGCGACGGCATCGGCTCGGGGTGCCCGCGGAGGGGCACGGAGCGGGCCGCTCTTGGCGAGAAAGACGCTGGAAAGCGGGAGCGCGGCGGGCGGGGGCCGGCGGCTGCGGGCGGGGGGTCGAGGCGAGGCGAGGCTGGGGATTCGGGACGGCCGGGCTGGGGGGCTGAGGGAGCCCCGGCTGCTGCCGCTTTCGCGGGGCGGTGGGGGGGCCCTGTCGGGAGGGCGCAGGGGAAGGCGAGGCAGCAGCAGGCGTTGGGGGAAGCGCTGGGCTCTGAGGAGGGGAGGGTGTTTCACAACCAAGCTCTGGAGCAACCAGCCTAGAGAAGTGATGGCTTCTCCCTCTTCGGAGAGTTTCAGAACCCCTCAGGGTGGAGCCTTGAGCAGCACGGTCTGTCTTAGAAGCTGTCCTGGCCCATGGCGGGAGATTGGACAAGGTGACTTCCACGGGTGCCTTCAACCCTAAACCTCCTCCTCAGACCCCCAGAATCCCTGTGTTGAGGTGGTGCTTTCTGGCCAGTAACCTGAGTCCATGTTAGCCCATGTCCCCGGGTGGCCATACCAGGTCACTGGCTGTATCTGGTGTAGCCAAACATCCAGGTCCTGATCCTGCAGCATTCCCACATACCGCAAGGAGACCTCCAGGCCCTTGTCCCTGTGTGCCTTTGTGACCTCAGAAAAATCCTCTAAGAATTGTGGGTTTGTGAAGGCAGTGCCATACGTAACATCATTTTTGTAGGAGACGAGTGGCGAGTGTAATGAAGCTTTTGCTAATCAGAAAAGTACAAATTTGAGGGATCTGGGAAAGCAGTGGCTGCTGTAGGTTGTTGTGAACTGAAAAATGCAGTTGGGTTGTTGGTGTTAAAAACCTGTTTGAAGTGTGCTGGAAGTATGCATTGCATGCTCAACGGCTTTCTCCTGTTTGTTTTCCCAAATACTACACAGCTTATTAGAAATAAGCATTCAGTAAAGAGCCTCCTTAGATGAGGCTAACGAGCTGGGTGTTGTAGCTGTGGGGTAGCACGTGTGGGACGCAGCTGCAGGTTGTGTAAACAGCTTTTACAGAAGAGGTGTGAAAGCCTGCCTCTACTCTCCTCCAAACGTACTGAGCCCTGCATCATCAACGCTGGCACAGGGTGGCTCCAGCCATGCTGGGTGCAGATACAGGCTCTCCTGCTATTCACAACACGCGGCCATGGGTGCCGTAGCTTCTGAGGCCCCTGATAAATTGTCCCCAGGCGTGGTTGGTCGACCTTGGTGGTGGTGGATGCCCTGATTTCCTCCCTGTTCATTCTCTGCCCTCATCCCCCCTCCCCAGTGCGCAGGTGAGGAGTTTGCAGCCAACGTGTAAACTTTTCTCCAGGTCTTTAGAAGCCGAATCAAGGCAGGATTCCTCACACCTGTGGAAAGGGGAGGATAGTTTGCCTCGGGAGGAAGGAAGGAGGTATTTTCTGGGCATAACCCTTAGCTGCTCAGCCCAGACATAACTCTAGGCGAGATCCAATGCAGATTGCTATCGTAGCTAGCTTTTCAGTACTGCATTAAAATCACTATGTGTGACAGCTTCGCAGCCATCCTTGCTCTAGGAAATGTCCACAAGATGGGGCCCCTCTCCTTGATTGTCGTGAAGAGGCTTTTAGGGGGTTTGGCTCTAATTACAAAATCAACACTCTGAATGGTCCCTGTCAAATCCTGCGGTAATGGTACACCACTGTCAGAGGAAACCTGGCGTCCTACTAAGGGGGAAGCTGTAGCGAGCAAAGCTGCTGAATGTTGTCTCTGCGTGCAGCAAGGCGCTGTAGCCTGCTGGGTTATGATAGAAAGTGGAATGTCACCTCCTCCTTAGGACTCTCGAGTTCTTCAGAGGGAGCCCTCATTTGATACTACATTGTCACACCCCGCATTTTATTTTGCACTACTGCATGTTTATCGGTTTATCTCCTGTACATGGCAAAATCAGATTGCCTTGGGATATCATTAAAATTTGACAAGCCAGTGAATTGGAAGAAGCATGATTTGAATTGTACCCCGAGCGTATTCTGTTTATGCTTGCTCATCATGAGTAAGATCTTTTTTCTCATACAAACAAATATAAATGAAAGTATACTAAGCTGCCTAAGGGAATTTTAACTGACAAAAAGTATTAGTTCCAAAACGCTGAGTTAATCTCCTTGCAGTTCCCTGTTATTTAAACTTGATTGGCCAAATAGTGCAAAATCATATTAAAATGACTCAGCAAACTAAAACTCAATTGAGAGAGGAAGAACCTTAAGC
Source organism: Larus michahellis (assembly GCF_964199755.1). Taxonomy (NCBI): domain Eukaryota; kingdom Metazoa; phylum Chordata; class Aves; order Charadriiformes; family Laridae; genus Larus; species Larus michahellis. The sequence goes on from NC_133897.1 coordinate 91,482,267, forward strand.
AACCCAAATATATATCACTGAAGAAATAGCATTCAAAGAATAGCAACTAGTAAATCTGAACGTCTGTCATCCAAGCATCACCAGCGCTCGTTAAAGGTAGGAGAAGCCTCTGTTACAGTACTGACTCTCGTAGAGACCATTTTTTCCAGTTTTGTGTCTGGCACGCCTATCACTTGAGGATCAGAGCTTGCTGGGTGAGAAGACAGGGAGTTGCTGCCTTGATGACATGCCACAGAGGAAGCAGGAAAAGGGCTGATGAAGTGTTTCTGAGCAAGGAGAGGGAGGAAGGAGAAAGCACAGCAGTGTTTCAACCTAGGGCTGTTCTGAGGCTTGTTACCTGTTTCTGTGTTGATGCTGTAGCCCCAGGCTCACCACTGTGGGTGGGAGAAAAGCACAGGTGCTGTTGTGCTATGGCCGCAATATTAGAAGTTCACAGATTGTACTCTCTGCCTAAACTGGGTCTTACCAAAATTGTTTTACTATTTGGTGTTATTTTATAGAGGGGGCTTGTGTGATAGCCTAAATCTTGAAACTGGGAAGGGTAAATCAGGGCAACGGAAATGCCAGATCTGGCTGTAAATATATTGTGTGTGGGCTTGATAAAATGTGAAAAAGTGTCTAAAACTGTGATACTGTAAAGTATAACGAGCAGTTTTTTGAAAAGACATACAGCATTTTAAAATGGTGATGAAATTCACACTTCGTAAAGCTTTGAAAGAAAAGGCAAGAGATGTGGCACTGCAGCCGATTTCTTAGGTGGAGATCAAACCCGAGTAGATGATGTGTTAGAAGCTTTCACGTGCATCAGCCATAGACAAGTTTGAACTGTGTTTCATTTGAAGTTTCACAAATGCAAAGAGCCGATCTTGCCTACAAATGCAAAGAGCTGATCTAAACTGCATATACAATCAGATTCCTAGACTAACAACCTTCTGCTCCTTAGATTTGTCAGGATTGAATTACATATAGGTGAAAATTAGAATTAAATTAGTAAGCGACTTTAAAAATCCTGGGTTCCTGCAGTTTTTATTTAAATGTTTTTTATCTGTACCAGATAAATTCTGTGAGGTGTGGGGAGAGAAGTGTTTTGTTCATGGTCTGCTTAACGTTGTGTTAAACCCTTCTGTGAACTATTCTTACATACTTTTGAAAGTCTGCATCCAGGTCAGTTTAATTATTGTTTTTTAACAGGTATTCACTCTGTTGAAAGAAAGGTTACGCTGTGAATTTTGGCATGTGTGTAGGGATAGCCGCAGCAGTACAAGATGATGTACCCCTTTCTGTGAATAATTCTTAAACATTCTTTGAGGCATTACGTTTTTAAAAAAACTCATTGATGCAGCATGTTGGTTTTGTTTATTAAACCTTGGCAATACTGTTATTTTTGTTTAAACACAGCTTGTGTTTTAGCATATATTTTTAAACAGTTATTTTAAAAGAAACAAGTCTTAAATAGAAGCCAGATTTTGTCAGCTTACTGCTCAGATGAACTGCTTGTGAAGAAAAACTGTCAGCAAGCATGCTGATGATGGTAGGAGAGTTTTTCTAAGTCTGGTCAGTTATACGGAGTGCGTTTGAAGTCTCATGCCTTTGCTTTGCTTGAGATGTGGAAAAGATACTTCTGCTTCGATGTAATGCTGGCAAAGCTACAGTCAGTCTAACTGGCAAGTTAAACTCCAGCTGCATCTTTTGGAGATTATGTGGTGATCAATTGCAGAAGGTCGGGAGATGAGCTTTGTTCAAAAAAAACTGTTGAGAGATATCCTTAAAGGGGTCTAGTTCTTGGTGCTGGGAACCTCTCCATGGATCAGCCCAAAGCACGTTGTCCAGTGAAAAGAGCGTAACTGGTGCAAAGAGGCAGGATTTGGAATAATTCATTTTGTTGTTCCCTGTGTTTTCTTGTTTTGTTTCTAATACCATTTACCACGTTACGCACATTTGCAGCGGAGAAATTGAAGAGGGGAGAGAGTATTGGAAGTGTTTTAAAGGTCTTGACATCTGTTTGAATTAGTTAGGAAATCTAGAAGATATATTCCTAACAAAAAATAGTTAGGCATTGAAGAGTGGATTTGATTTTTATTGCCAATGTGCTGCATTTCATTTTAGTAAGGGGACCAGCCAGAGCGAGGAATATCGTTCCATTCTATGCACTTACATGGGAAGAGAGACTAGCTCTTGTTAATGAGCACACAGTGCCATTCTGACCGGTTGGGAGTGACAGCAGAGCTAGGCTAAACAGCTTCTCAGACTAGGGTAGAAAAAAGACTCTGTGTATGACCACCTACTGCTTGGTGGAGGGGGAAGAGTAGAGGGCACCAAAAGTTAGTTGGGTTTAAAAAGGTGTTCTACAGTGGCCTACGGTGCTACAGTGTGTAACTCAGAGAAAACCCTCTGCTGATTTACCTCCTTTGAGCTGATTTATTAGAACTTTCAGAGATGCCAGTTAATGATGGGTTCCCTGGGAAAGGGCTGTACACAGCACGGGATGCAAGGGACCAGTAAAGTGCATGTAGGCAGCAGCAGCATCCTTGGATTCCCCATGGGGGAAGGAAAAGGGGACATTCACAATGAAAACATGAAGAGAAGACGTCAGAAAAGCAGCATGCTGACAGTGGGGTCTCACAGGAGTTACCAGATGCCAGCCTGAGAGGAGGAGCTGTAAGACCACATGACATGAGGAATGGTTTGAAGCGCAGTTTGTGGGAATCCATCACATGCTGGATTGCTCCAGGCACAAAGCTGGGAATGGTGGACTGACGCAAGACCTTCTTCTGGCCTTACTGCACTCCTGGGTTATGCTGACTGACCTGGAATTCGTGAATATTTATGTTAACCAGAGAGGGCTGGTGTCAAGAGCCTGGTTGCAATAAACACCTGGAGCTTTCACTTCTAACCTTGCAGTGTCACATGGGTATTACTGGGTGTCTGGAGGGGACTGTGGGGACTGCATGAAGATAATGACCCATAATCACAGTTGTTGCTGCAAATCAATTATATTACTGTTTCTCCGTTTTGCTCTCCTGCAGGTTCCTAGATGGCTAACGAATTGAGGCCCTGCCCATGTGGTATTGGAGACAGGTTTGACTATGAGGGTTGCGGGCAGGAAGTACAAGTTGAGCACATCAAGGCGTACGTTTGCAAACCTGCCAGCACAGATAAAGCTGTGATTGTGATTCATGATATATTTGGATGGCAACTCCCAAACACCAGATACATGGCTGATATGCTTGCAGCTAATGGATACATGTAAGAAATCTTTTCTTCTCCAAGAAATTCCACTCTTTATGATTTCTAGCCTTACGTTGGAACTGTTATTGCCATACATGGGAGGAAGCTATTACCAGGGCAGTTTAAGTGATATATTTCCATAACACAAAACCACATTTCACATAGCTGTGAAATGTTGCAGAGTACAGCATGCTTCCTTCATACTTTGCTGTTTACGGAAGTGACTGCATACATAGAATGCACAGAATATTGAAAACACAATGCAGCAAAAAGTGATTCTGATAATTTTCCCAGCAATGTGAGATGGCTTTAAAAAATGGTGTTCTGAAACAGAATTGTGTATTCTGTTTTTAGAAGTCTTTTTAAAAATAAACAGTCATTCAAGCTAAATTATATGATGGGATTTGAAAAAATTGTTAGCAATATGAATGAATGTCATATTTTGAATATGATATTGAATATGTGGATATGAATGAACCATATGCATACATGGGGTATTAAATACAACCCCCTTTCCCCCGCAAATCTTTCACAGTCATTTTCAGTGCCCAGCAGCAGTTAAATTACAAAGTGCAGCAACATCTTACAATAACTGGGTATGCTGCAAGATACTCCATTTGCACTATACATTACAAACATTTATATAGGGTTGGAACTGGCCTGCAGTTCCAAAAAGAAAATCTCCACCTAATTCTGTAGTGGTCTAGTTTTGAGAGATGGTGCCTTTAATGCTTTCAGCCTGTGGAGCATGAGGGAAGTCAGATGTCAGCAGACAGTTGCCATGTGGATGAGATCTGTCTGTGGAGCTGAAAGAAGCTCTTATGTCTCTGTGAGAGATGCTTTGTGAGGATCAGGGTTTTCTGATACACTGGAACAATGAATTGGTCTGTAGTCTGCTCCTGGCTACTGTCTTTCCTGAGGACTTGGCCTCCCCTGTTCTGCTTAATGATTGGAAGTATGTTTGTCTTGTGACCAAATGCAATCGTTCTCAACATGAGACTGGACGTACACCTTTCATGCTGTGCAGGATACTGGCAAATTGCTAGTGTGACAGTGTGCTTCCTTATTACTGTAAGAGCCTGCTCAGTCAAAAGTACCCAGTGTCTGATGAATTGGTATTTCTCCACACTACCTTACTTCCTGTAATTTTTCCCTGTGATTCATGCCATGTCATACCTCTTTTTGTAATACCTACTTTCCCTCTACCTGTACTGCTAATACTGCAGCGGTCAAGGGAAGGCGGCTGGTGTTTCCATTGCTCTAGGCAGGAGGGGAGCTGAGAGTTTTCAGGCAGCAGTACCTGAGTGAAGAGAACCCATGTGCGTCTTCCCTGATTGCTTCAAGATGCTGCTGAATTGGTGCACCAGTGTTTATTGAGATGAAAATAGCTTGATTTTTTCCTAGTGCAGTATGGGATGAGGAGCTGTGAGAGCTGTATTTCAGAGACCACATTAAGATTGGTGGCTTGTAGTGTCTTGCCAGGCTAGTTTGAGAGGGGAAGAACCTGTTCTTCTATGCGGCCTTGGGAAGGTTCACTTTCAAAGCAATACATAGCCTTTCTGACACATAATTATCCAAAGGCTGTGCAATTTTGCCCAAATCTTTCCAAACACAAGTATGCTGTGGATGTCACTGTTTTTTTTAACAGGAATGATCAAACACAGAAAAAAAAAATAATGCTAGCAACATACTTTGGTCTGCTTTAGGCAAAACTGATCCAGTTGTTTCACAGTGATCTTTGAGGTACGTGCTGCGTGTCTGAGGAGGGAGAGAGCCAAAGGCATTTAATAAGTGAAAGATGATAGCAGTTTCCCACATTGCTTCCCTGTGGGCTGGGCTTGGGAGAACACAAAGGAGCATCTGGGGGCAACCTAGTGATAGCAGCCTCCAGGCTCCCTGCTTGTTTCCTACTGCATGAGGAGACTGTATTATCCACTGCTGACTGCACTGTCACAACTCAGCTTCTGGTAACGCAACAGAAGTCAGGGTTTGGGCACCCCCGTGATGCAGGAACTCTTTAGTACTGAGTGGACTCTTACGGTACTTCGCTTTTTTCCAGTCAACAAATGATATCTGTGATAAAACACTTCCCTTTCTTCCCACATGTTTTCCCTTCACTTGTTGTTTCCTGACCTCAGTCCACCAGGTGTGTGGGGTTTTTTTTCTAGCTCGTAAGTAAGCTCTGTAGTAACTACCTATTTCATGTAATTGTCTTTGTTTAAATGGAACCCATTGATGATGGATTTATGTTAAATGGTATTATGTTGTATGCAAAATCTAAAATTGTTGTAAGCAGGACCTAGTTTGATCATCCTTTACAATATAATCTGTTGGTTTACTGTTTATAATTTCAAATTATGTACTCAAAACAGGTAGAACACTAAGGATAAAAATATTTATATTTTCCAGATTTGTATCACAAACTGTATTATGTGGTTTAGTCATTGAAAAAAACCCTATATAGATACCTATAAATGTTTTCTAAATCTCATAGCATTTCTGTAAAGCAGTTAACAATGATGTTTAAAAACATTGCTTTCTCAGGAAAAAAGAAATCAAAACAAAATTATGGCTGGATAGAAATTTTCCATGCTATCAAGGGCCAAAAAAAATCTCAGTGTTTGATTAATTCATTCAGTTTTGATTTTTGTGTGTGTGTGTGTGTGCAGAGCCATCTGCCCAGACTTTTTTGCAGGAAAAGAACCTTGGAAACCTTCTGATGACTGGTCCAAGTTTGATGATTGGCTGAAAACTCGAGATGCCAGGAAAATAAACAAGTAAGATGTCAGGGAGCTGGATATCACATTGCCTCCTGCTGCTGTCAGATACTGTTTATTTATTTATTTATTTATTTTCCTTTGAGATTGGATGGAGCTAATGTATCAGTGGAGGTGGGCTTTTTTAGTCACTCCTTAGAAGTGGATGGAAACAGTGACCTTTTATTTTGCCTTGAACAGAATTCAAGGGCAACTGTCTCAGTAGTGGCTTATTTAAGAGTTTTGTTATCTGATGTTGATATCATAGGCTGCTAATTGCTTCCTCTGCTTCAAAAAGCATGGTTTAAAAATGACCAGTGACCCAAGCAGTGAGAAAGCATAATTCTCAGCTTGAGTCTCACCAAGTGCAACAGACTGATACTTTAAGATGTTGTATGGAAAGATGAAGAGAGTTTTTGATTGCGCCATTGTACTTACCCAACATGGTGTAACTGGCCCCAGGTAGTTGACGGCTGGATCATCTGTTGTCAGGGCCCAGTGAGGGCCGGTGGCTCCCTAGGGGAAAGGGTGCTGGGAGACAAGAAGAGTATAAGCTGTAAGTGCCAGGGCCCCATCCCATGGTACTCCATAAAGACGGGCAGGGCAGGCACCAGGATGACAGCTGGGGTCAGCCGAAGCAGGTCTGAGGTCAAGCTGGGAATGAGGAAATCGGGGGCAGGGTCAGGTCCTGAGACATTAACCAGTATCAGATACAGTCCAGTGATCACCAGGCAGGTCTGTAGTGATGGGGCAGGACCGAGGCCAAGCTGGGAAGTCAGGCTGTGGGTCCATGATCTGTACAGGGCTCTGGTCAACAGGGCCCATGGCCAGGCACAGGCATGGGTGGGACAGAGTGGGAGCTGTAGCTCAAGCACGGCCAAGTGGCAGAGCCTCAGCTTAAAAGCAACTCCCATGGAGAAAGAGGTTGTCAGCCCTTGCTGAGGCTGTGCCACAGTGCTGTCTGTGAGCCTCTCCCCATGGTCACTAGAGGGAACAGAGCAGCCCTCACCTGCACTATCTCTAGGTTGACCCTGGGTCCTGGCAGCAGACCCCTGGGGGAGGGAGGAGTGGATGTATTCAGGGCCCTGAGCACAGATTTGGCATGCAGCCTCCTCTTTTCACCGTGAAGAATTTTTTAGACCAAATTTTCTGTGATTTGAACTCACGGTGTCTTGGCCACCTTGAAAAAAAACCACGCTAACTTTGGACAACATGAGGCAAGAGTCCGCTGCTAGGACTTTAGTTATATTGCACAGCTACAAAGCAGTGGGAGAATAGAGCTGTTTGCTTCTACAACCTCGGAGTCAAACTCTTGATGTAGTAAAGGCCAAGAGAAAGGTACAAGCCTGCACTTACATGCAGAGTATATGTTCTTGTAGTTAGTGGGATCAAGGACTTCATTAGCTCCTAAAGATGTTATCCTGGCACCACTGCTGAGGAAACTGTATTGGTTCCAGTTTTGTACGGCTGTTGGTGTAACTATGTCCCTTTTCCTGCATTTTAGGATAGCTGATGGATAGCTGAGTTGTATTCAGCAGCGTTGGCGTTTTCTTGATAGCTTAGATTTCCTGGATGCACATCAGCCCATTTATATTAGAACATCATTTGGTTTCCTTAACTCATGCTTTCCTTCTAGTAATGGAGTATATGATACCTGTTTTAGATTTCTCTTGCAGATTTTGAAACAGACTTTACTGGCGTCTTCCTGAACTCTAGCAGTGTGTGCAGCACCTCTTGTTTTGCTCATTCCCGAGGGAATCTAACAGGTAGCTTAAGGGCTTCTTCCTCTACCTCAAAGGCAGACCATGTGGTCCAAATCATCGTGTCTCCTCGCAGCAGAAACACAACACCTCTGGAGACAAATATGCATTCTTCAGTATGCTGATAACACCTTGGGATTCTTTTGTTATTGCATGTGTCCTAGGCAGAGTGTTACAAAGCTGACTAGAAGGGACACTGACAGACAGTTTCCCAAATTTGACTAAAAACCAAACAAGATGAAACATTGGAAAGGGGGAAGAAGGAGGACAGCTGGAACAGGTGAAATAATAGGCAAATACCAACTGCTGCTCTTCATCAAAATGGTTTTGGTACTGTTTGTATACGAGGTGTGTGTTCTTGGGCTGTTGAACTCAGGCTGCTACAAAGGTCCTTTGCCAAGCAAAGATGTTTTCTTCTTTGTAACTTGGACTAGAGTCTTCTGGCCTCTAAATCCTGGTGTAGGGGTAATGCCCTGCAGCCATTTGGCTGATTGTATGATAAATGACCCTTAGGTCCTCAGTGAAGAAGTGTGTGTAGGGATTATTGAGAAACAGAAGGTAGTGCTTCACATGTGAAGCAGTCCTTGAGGAACACAGCTCAGGCAGTGATCTGTGGCCTGTTGTGACTTCCAGTTAGCTTTGAATTTAAGCTGTTGGTTAGTTTTAACTTGTTAATGTTAGCAAGTAAAATCTCCTGTTGTTTTGGTCCTGCCCCAAAGAGATCATGTCTTCCTCTCCTGTGTGCAACACTGCCCGAGCATTTATCAGCAAAGACCTGTCACTAGCAGAGGTGCTGTGCTGCCTTAATAACACAGAAGGAAGCTGTTGGCAAGACCATACTGAGAAGGGGTCAATTAGAAACTAAACTAATCAGCTTCCTGGGAGAGCAAATATCTGTCTTGGACTGTTGGCATTGGCTACACTGAAGGTTGCTAGGCTTAGGTATTTGGTGAGAAGGTTATGAGAGACATAACTGAATCATTTCCAGAGGGCTTCTGTCTCAGAGGGTTCAGTTGTCGTGGAAACTTTTTTAGTTTGGAATCTGTCCCCTCTCTGCTGCAATGGGAAGGAAGGGTTGGGCCCTGCCTGGCATTTATTGCAGGCAATTCACATGTTTCAAGTGTCAGCTCCAGTGAAGAAAGAATTTTTTGGCACTTAATTTGCTTCTGTGTTTGTTTGTGTGTTAGAGAATATTGCGGTATTTGCGAGGCTGATGTATTGGCAGCATATATAGCTTGCGTGCCCCAGGGGTAAGGAACTGGGTCTGAAAAAATGGTCTTGAGGTGATATAAAAGACTTAACTGCTACCTCTCTCCCACCAATACTTTCTCTTTACTGCCTCTGCATGGTGAGACCTGCTGCAGGGGTAGATGGGTGTTTTCAGAATACAGCATCTGGTCAAGGTATATTTCAAGCTACATTGTAAATTCTGAAAACGTCTACCATGTTTGTCACATTGACTTTCCTGCAGCAAATATTTCAGATGCTAATTTACAGTTATTGTCAGCATTTTTACTCTCTAATGAATAGTATTGTCTAGAGAAGTTGTTATTACTTTTTCCATTTACATTTACAAAGCAAAAATTCATCCAGCTTCTCAGAGAATTTTATGCTTTTTAAATTCCTAGGCAGTTGTTTAATTAATCATCTACTTTCCATCCTTTAGGTTTCCTTCAATGTACGTTATTCATGTTGTGGTTTTATTTAATTTCATTCAGATATCTTTTTTTCTCTTTCTGATGATTTCAGATGAGCAATGCCTAATATTTGTCTGAAGTGATGATTTATTTAAAGTATGTGAAAGTAGCAGCATGATATGGGAACACTTAGATGCATCTCTACATTTTCTTTTCGTATTTTCAAATACTGGGTTTACTTTGGGTGCATAATTTGCATTTGCTTATATGTTCCAGAGAAGCTGATGCAGTCCTGAAATATCTAAAGGAACAGTGTGGTGCAAAGAAATTAGGGGTCGTTGGTTTTTGCTGGGGTGGTGTTGCTGTACATCACCTGATGATGACGTACCCGGAATTGAAGGCTGGTGTATCTCTCTATGGTAGGTAAATACAAAGATGTAATATAAGCTTATGTACTTGATCTAGCATTATTTCTAAAAATCAGGCTGTCAGATGATGAAGACATATTTTGCATGGGAATGGTTCAAATCTGCACCAAGGGAGGTTTAAACTGGACATTAGGAAGCATTTCTTTACGGAGAGGTTGGTCACACACTGGAAAAGGCTTCCTAGAGAGGTGGTCGATGCCCCAAGCCTGTCAGTGTTTAAAAGGTATTTGAACAATGCCCTTAATAACATGCTTTAACCTTTGGTTTGTCCTGAATTGGTCAGGCAGTTGGACTAGGTGACCATTGTAGGTCCCTTCCAACTGAAATAGTATAGACGATGCGATGCGATTCTATGCTATTCTATGCTATTCCCAGCAGATATTATGCAAAGAAGATGGTGGTGTGGATATTTGTTCCTAGTTTCAGAATGGGTCATAGCAGTCATGTGTTTATTTCAGGTCTGGACAGACAGACATGTCCTTTGGTCACCTTCCGAATTTAGCTCCCTTTTCCTGTTTACTACTGCTCTGCACGCTGCAGAGCTAGAACTTCAGGGAGTGTTATTTTTGATCTGGCTACTCTGTAAAGTTAGGTTGTGGTTATTTTAACAGCAGCTTTCCTTTTATGCTCTGCTCAAGAAGCTGGGATAGGTAAGCTGCCCTTGCTAATGTTCTCAGAATGTAAATTTTGGTTTACTTACTAAAGTCTTAACTTTCCCAGTCAGTTCAGATGAACTTGAGGTTGTATGCCCAGAAAGCATCATCTTATTAATACAGATATTCAGTCTTTATATTAAGAAACTGGCTTAAATAGAGTTTTAATCTAGGAGGGTATTCTAGGAGCCATGGTTACAGTGGCTTGAAAGTAAAAATGGTATTTATCATTACATATTGCTTGAGACATGAAAACTTTTCACTGCAGAAGCAGAGTGCTATACTTGAATTTGTATTTCACCTTAAAAGTCAATTGAAGAGGCTTTTTGTTTCTTTTTAGGACTAATCAAGAATTCTGATGATATATCCAATCTCCTGAACCCCACGTTTTTCATTTTTGCTGAAAAAGATGATTTCATTCCTCTTCATCAAGTATGCTAATAACCTCCGTCTTCTTTCATTTCTGCATGTTTAAATTTCCATCCTGAATTGGGAGTCAGAACTCAGCCTCATAATAGTGCTTCAAGGTCAAAAAAATAAGCTGAAAAATGGACCTAGGCATAGAAGGGATGATGTAACCTAGGCAAAGAATGAAAGCTAGATATATTACTTCTTTCCTAAGTCTGTCTCTTTTGTAAAAGTGTGGCTAGTAACCCAAGTAACAAAGTTTTATCAAAATCACATTGCTGTTTTGGAGTACCCTGCTCTGGGAGCTATCCTTTGCAGTATGACTTTGTTTTCTATCGATCCTAGGAACCCAGAACCAGTGTAGGAACCACCAAATTGCATCCCTAGGTGTCTGTTAGAAGCTTTTTGTTCAGTTGTAGTGTATTTAGCATTGTCATATATTTCACATGTAGGAAATACTTATGTTATATCCATATCTTTGTGGATTCTTGGACCTGCCTTTGTATTTTCACAAATTTTCTAGACCCTTACTGCAGAGGTGTTTTTTCTTTATATAATTTTACTTTTTGGTGTGCCCATATGGAGCTTAGTTATTAGAGTCTAGCCTGAATGATAAATTCTGAGGTGAATTCTGAATAAAATGAGGAGTGTCAGCATGGAATATGGTTACATTAATATAGCTATTACTATGCTCTATATTACAGGTCACCCTGCTGGAGCAGAAGCTAAAGAAAAATTGTAAAGTCGATTATGAAGTTAAAATTTACCCTGGACAAACTCATGGTTTTGTACATCGCAAAAGAGAAGATATCAATCCTCAGGATAAGCCTTATATTGAGGAGGGAAGAAAGGATATGATCAACTGGCTGAATAAATATGTTTAATAGAAGAGCAAGCAACTTAATTTGAACACAATTATGTAATACACTGGAGATTTTTGATAACACATTTTAGAAAATTGGAGGGAGAGTTTTTTGGAATATTTTAGATTTTTTTTGTCAGCAGGTTCTAATTGATACTTTTATATTATGTTCTTTTGAAGAAGTCTCGTATTTCAGTTCCTTGAGGTTTATCTGAATCCTTGAAATAATTTAGACTAATAGTAAATCAGTCTATTTGTGTGTTATGGCCACTGTTCATCTAAGTTCTGCATAAATCACAAGCCCAAAATTTAGGGACACCAATACATTATGCGGTGAAGTTCATTTGGAGAGATTAGGCTTTTTTTACTTGTACCCTGGTGTCAGATGCGAAGTAAGTGGGCATATCTTGTTTCAAAATTTGCGGCTAAGGTTATTCATGCGGCGTAGTACTTTCTCAGATTACCTGTGAAACTCTGTAGATGACTTCCTGGTTAGTTCAGGAATTCAAAAATACAATGCAATCTGCAGACAGGGCATTTTAACGTGTGGCTTACAAACCATAGTTGCTGCTTAAGGAAGAAATGTTACATGTTTTTGCGTAATGTATCTTGTTGCATAATTTCTCCATCAATGATATGACAAAAATCTTCATGTTGTATCAGCTCAAGTTTGCATCTACCTTGGCACCCAGCCTCTGTCAGTGGCCAGCAGTAGCTGCGTAGGGAATTTCCCCTCTCACTCCGCATCCTGGCAGCCAGCCCTTCAGGGAATTCCTCAGCTGGATGTTGCCACTGGAGCAGTGTGTCGGATGGCCACTGATGGACCCTCTGGGTTTGCCAGTCCCTTTTTGAACCTGCTTGTAACGCCGACCTCTAGTGCACCCTATGACAGTGACTTCCACTGTTTAATTATGCCTCATGGGGAGAAAGGCTCGTTAAGTTCGTTAGTTTGAAACCAGCTGCCTAGTATCTTAACTGGGTGCTGGTGCTTCTAAAGTTAAAAGAAAAAGAAAAAGAAAAAAAATGTATGTCCCTTTTCACCTCAGTGCTACTGATAAAGACTGCTAAGTGATTTAATGGGAAGAAAATGTTATTTAGGAAAGCCTTAATTTTACTACTGACAAATTAAACTGATAGGCTATCAGAGAAATATACGTTGCAGTGCGTCATTTAAAAATAGTCAAAAATATGTATTAATCGTTTCTCTCTCAATGGGATTTTAATTTCTTTTGCTTTTTCCCATCCATGTTTTCCTCCTTTACGTGCTGCTAATGTCCCTCCATCTGTCCCATGGGCAGGTCTTCAGAGAATTCCAGCCTGCGACTGCTGATTAACTGTTGCTTTTCATATGATGCCATCTATATGCAATGTATTAATCCAGCTGTTACCTGGGTGATACAGCTCTCAAAACACATTTTTTTTTCAGGAGAAGGTGGCAGAGGTCTGGAAGTTTATTGTGCCTTAATTACCCCAGTGTAAAACCTGGATAACTCCCCGTTAATGGAGTTCCATTAGCCTGAGAAGGTCAGCTGATATGCAAGAGGACGATCAGGTCATGTATTTAGAGAGCAGCAGGCATTCATAGATAACTGCAGCGGCGTGCGTGCTGTAACACCACCGCTGTGACTAAGCAAAAAGAAAAAAACAAACAGAGATGCAGCATTTGTTCGAAGTTGAAAGGGTGGCTGCAAGTTACTACAAGTACAGCCACATCCTCATGATAAAACTGCAGGTCACTGAGGAAGAGCAGGAAGTGCGAGACGCAGACGAGGTGTGTGGTCACAGCACAAAGTGCAGCCAGCTGCACGTACAGAGATCACAAATGTGTTGAATTCAGTTTTGACTTCTAAGTAAAAAAAACCTGCATGGATTGCCTAGCAAGGAACACAGAAACAACAGGAAATCAAATTAAAAGTCATTTAATTTCTAAAATTTAATGTCAATATGAAGGTAAAGGGGAATAATCTTATGCATAAAGAATTTCTGGAGCCACATTACTGTGACTAAGGGAGGGGAAATGTGGTTAAGCAACTCCACTGGAGAGAAGGTTCTGCAAGCCTTGCTGTCATTTCTCTTTCCTAGGAATCATTTAAACTGCCAATTTTTCTTGCATTTATTTTACTGCTGTTCTTTGAAGTTGCTATGGAGTATCTGAGCTCCCTGTGTGTGGTAGTTTGTTGTTTGTCGTATACAAGTGGGAAAAGCCAAAAAAACCAAACCAAACCAAAAGGTTTGGGTTTTGAACCTTATGACTTCACTCTGGAATTCTTTGTTAGTTTTTTTTTTTTCATTTGTTTGACTGTATTTTAGGAATAGTAAATAAATAGCATCGACAAAGTTATTTAGAATATAGGAAAACAGTTTATGTATGAGGACTAAATTGTAAGGCTTGTTGCTTTCCCAAAGCAAAAGCGTGGTAGACTAACATGTACAGTTAGTGCGACTTTTTAGATGTGCCTCTGAGGAAATAGTGAATTTTGGATTGCTAATAATCCCAATAATCCAATAAAAAGAAAATTGGGAGAATGGGAGGGATACAAGGATCAGGCAGTCACTTTACTCCTAAAAGGGAAAAAAAGTACAGAATGTCCTGTGATAGTATAAAAATCTATCAGCATTTTAAATACTTACTGTAATGATACGTATAGCAGTCTACAAACTGTTACCTTTTTACATGTTATTTTCACTCCGAAAGAGAAAATATTGTTCCTATACTATATAAGCTTTGTCGTGTATAGAGCTTTGAAACCAGTGTCTCTACTTCACTCCCTCACCCTGCTGTTGACTTTAGATATGTCTTTTACCAATAGATGACTTGTCTAAGGAAATAATGATGCCAACGTAATGTTTACAAGTGATACTACCCCAACCTTCAAAAACAAAGAAACGCCCTTGAAGAAGAAGAAAAATTTGTCTAAATGAATTGCACAGCCAAGTCGACGTGTTTCCTAAGCTGAAAAGACAAGACCTCCAATGCTTAATGCTCTTCTGTGTAATTTAAAAAGAAAGTTTAGCACCTGGCTGTAGCAGAACTCCCCGCAGTAGCACACCCTGCCTGCACTGGCAATAAAAATAACGACTTAAAAAGAGGCTTTTAAAACTCCATGACTCGGCGGTATGCAAAGATAAAGGCAGTAACTTACGTAACTCTGATTTGAAGAAACCTGATCCCTGCTCTCACCCCTTCCATTGTATGAGTTAGCACTTTATTTGGGGATCGCGCTCAGTGGTGACTGTCCACCCTGAGCTCTTGCAACCTGCCTCTGCCATCTCGCACGCTTCCTGTGCTACAGGTATGTCTGGGGGTTGGTTAGGTGTTTTTTGTTTTTGTTTTTTTTTATTTAAATTCTACGGCTTTTCCTCCTGAGGAATGTTAAACAAGCGCACGCTGAGGTCTGACTCAGCATGTTTGGGGCACTTTCATTTTATCTATATACTCTTTAAAGAGTGCTTGCTCATTTAGATGCCATCAGGGTGCTGCTTTCTTCCCTAACTGCTTGAGGTGATGGCTCAGAAACCTTTTAGTGTCCCTCCTGAGGTGAGGAAGACCTCTCAGGAGGAAGACTCAGGAGAGTCTGGAAAGTGAGAGAGCTACACAGCAAGATCTTCATATTTTCCTGGTTGTGCGTTCAAGTTTCTGAAAACTGAAGTTAGTTTGGTCTTCAAATGGTCAAGTGCTTGCAGGTGGAAATGGAACAACAAGGCTGTGGGTTTACAGATCCTCCTAAAAAGAATAGCTTTGTTGGATGTTAAGCGAGGGGGAGTAATTCTTAAGGAATGTTTCAGTAGCATCTCAGAAATGTAAAAAGATACTATTTGCATGTAATGCATACTATGGCAAATGTAGAAACCCCAAAACGTTTTGGTTATGCTACAAAGCTTGCAAGTCTATATGGCTTATAAACCATACAAGCCAACACTACCCCTCGCCGGCTCGTGTCTGGAGCTCTTTTCCTCAGCTGCTAGAGCTGCATCTTTAAATATTTCATGGTTTACATTTGCTTTGCATTTTATCGGATAATGTGAAGTATTTGCAATTAAAGCCTTTAAGGATATACTCACTGGCCAAGGGCATTGCGTTTGCCTTTCTGGAGTTCTGAAATGCATGTTTCTTTAATATTCAGTCACTGGATTTGTTGTATTTTAGTCTAATCCAAAGGAAATAGTTTGTGGATGGAAAATTAGTTATCAACTCTTTCTGATTGTGTATTTAAACTGTGTTTTGTTTTACGTGCTCATCTATTAATTCATCCTTTCCCGGTAGACTTATTTTAAATTAAAAGTCCTATAGGTGAGACTAAGTGTGGGGAAAAACCACCTATGGGTGGGTGTGGCTTATTTAAAAAAAAAAAAAAGAAAAGTAGAGGATTAGTATAAATGTGTGCCCAGGGTTAATACAGCTTTCAAATAAGACACAGCTTGTCTTGAATTGATCTGTGAAAGTGAAATCTCCCAAGACCTTCAGCCCCAGCCCTGCTAATACTGCTTGGGATATTCTCAATTTTAAGGTCTGCAAATCCAGAACATCTCGGTCCCTGGTAATCCATGCAAATCTCCTGGCTGTAGGGCTCTTTCCTTGTTTGTGGTTTTTTTTTTTTTTCCCTAAAGCTGTCCCTTTAGTGCCACAACTATGGAAGCTGCACTAGTTCAGGGGCTGTTCAGTAACCTGCTTTTCCCCATTTCTCTCTGTCAGTATATTTGGCATAATCAAGTTTGAACATCCTTGTTTCTGTACTAGCAAAATTTTCCTGGTACACACAATTTATCGGTAGGGAATTTAGCTTTATCTAATTTCTCTCCACGTTCTTTGGAGATACTCTATGCATATTCAGATATGTTATTCGAGTCATTTTGCAGCAATATGCAGTCAGTTCACCCAGCTGGTTAACCTACGGTCAGTGGCATAAAATCATTAACTTGAAACCAAGGAGCTACGTAAATCTGTGTTAGATTCAGCTGGCATTTTTTGACCTTTGTGCATTACTTGTTTATTTTCATTTCAGCAATAGTTTGTAAAAAATTAACCATGCCCGACTGTTACCTTATTCATAAAACATTTGGCTCAATTTAAGGATTTTTTCCTTATGTTCAGTTTTCTTTTTTCCTGTCTTGGGGTTTGAATGCATTCCTTATTTAATATTCAATAAATATGATTTTCTACTCTGCCTTTCACTGGTATATTTTTACTGGCACCTTCCTTAAGTATCCTCCTTCAAAAGTCTGTAATATCTGATGGTAAAGCTGGCTTAGAAAAATTATTTCTTGACACTGGAAAGGTCAGCTATGGAATATTTTAAGTCTTTGGAAGAAAATATCACATTTAATCTAAGTGTAATTAGAGCTTTCTACACAGTAGCTGTGTGGGTTTTTTGGGTTTTCTTTTCTTCAAAATGCTAAGTCCTGTATTAAGCCTTTACGGTCTTTGCTAAAGAAAGTTTTGCATTCCTGACAAGGACATACTTGTGAAGAAGAGTGAAAGAACTGGCTTCATCACTATTTAAATAATTTGTGATGGTTGCCTGGCTGGTTGGACTTTATTTTTACTGTATTACTGTAGGGCATGGAAGCTCTAGTTATTTACCGAGTCCCTGCTGAAGAGTTTGTAACATAAGTAAATCTAACAAGATTATTATTTATAAAAAACAAGCCAATGGGTTTAGATTCATATTAGATATTAGGAAGAAATTCTTTACTGTGAGGGTGGTGAGGCACTGGAACAGGTTGCCCAGGGAAGCTGTGGATGCCCCATCCCTGGAAGTGTTCAAGGCCAGGCTGGATGGGGCTTTGAGCAGCCTGGTCTAGTGGGAGGTGTCCCTGCCCATGGCAGGGGGTTGGAACCAGATGGTCTTTAAGGTCCCTTCCAACCCAAACCATTCTATGATTCTATAATTCTATTGACCAATGTTGCATTTTAGATCTAACAGTAATCAGTGTGTTCACAATACTGTTGTAATGATTCAAAAATTCGATAACCTATGATACCGCTGTATTTTGATCTTTTTCAGTATGGTATGCTGGGATAGTCACAACTGAATATTTTTTTCTTCTTCAGTGTCCCACATGGCTAACGAATCGAGGCCCTGCCCGTGTGATATTGGAGACAGGTTTGACTATGGAGGCCGTGGGCAGGAAGTGCAAGTTGAGCACATCAAGGCGTACGTTTGCAAACCACCTGCTGGCACAGACAAAGCTGTGATTGTGATTCATGATATATTTGGATGGCAACTCCCAAACACCAGATACATGGCTGATATGCTTGCAGCTAATGGATACATGTAAGAAATACCGCTGTTTTCAAAGTGTATTTTTAAAAAGAAAGTTTGTTGAACCAACTATTTCCTTTTTTTACACAAACCATACAAACACAAATAATTTCATAGGGCTTCACTTACATGTTTCTCTGAAGAGTTTCCTGTTTGTTAAAACTGTGTGAGAAGTCTAAATTAGTTGAGTAGTCCTACCGTACTGAGATAGTAGGCAAGGACAAAAGAAGATAGGGGAAACAGCGAAAAATCTTATTCTGCATCTTTCATCCTCCATGAGCTCGAAGCAGCCTGTTTCCTTCCTCCCTCCCAACGTAGCATCTGTGCAACTTTGCTGTTACGGTAAAAATTTTAGAGAAGCTGAAAGTCATTCTGTGAAGGCAGAGTGTACCAGCTTGTGCAAAAGAAAGAAACAGGTTCTCAAATATATGAAAAGCATATTGGGTATCCTCTTTCCTGTGTTACTGGGTTAGCATTACTTCTAGCCCAAATGTACATACCATATCAGTTGTAGGGTTTTTTTTTGTTTGGTTGGTTTTTTTTTTTAATCTGGTAGAAAACCAGTAAGGATTTTCAACTGCCGTTAACAATTTGTTGAATTAATTAATAAATTTTAACAGGGCAAAATGCATTTGGAAGTTATGCTAAGGTTCCTCATTAGACATGGAAAAATAATGATGGTTACTTGTATGGTGCTTTGATGTAGATTAAATTCTATGCGTATTCAACATAATTAATTTTTTTGTATAGTATACACAGACTTCCCTTTAATCCTTTCTCAATATTATTTAATGGACATAAAATGTTTATATTTTTCTTGCAGAGCCATCTGCCCAGATTTTTTTGTGGGACAAGAAGCTTGGAAACCTTCTAATGACTGGGCGACTTTCAATGAGTGGCTGAAAACCCGAAACGCCGGCAAAATAGACAAGTACAACCATCGTTCCTTGTCCAGCGAGTGGACATCCTTCTTTCATAGGAATTTTTGTCTCAGTGAAGATGCAGGATTAGATCCTAGATTATTAATGGGTCAAATACAGCTAGATGTCCACAAACAGAAATTTCATGCAGCTCGTGGGTCAAGCTTATAGTAATGTGAGGGGTGATTTTTGGAGAAAAGTAGAACTTTGAACAAGAATAAAAGCACCCACTGTTTACCTGTGCAGAGAGTAGAAGTGAGATGAATGGCTCAAAAGAAAAGAACCGGCAAAGGCTAAAAAATGCAGCTCGCTCCTTCCACTGCAGTTTGATTCGGTTCCCACAGGCAGGTACAACTTCCATGATTTCAGACAGGGTGCAAACGTAGCCACCAGACACTATTTAACTAGGGAACATTGGTCCTGCTCCCTAGAAGATCCTGGCTAGTTCAAAGTGTACTAGTTTCCCATTCTTCTACCTATATTTTTCCCCATTTTTATCTGACATGTAGCTTGATTTCATGATGTTATTGCTGATTTTGAAACAACAGTTTCAAATTAACTTCCACAATTTAATGAAATATTTGTCTCCCCAATGAGAGATAGTTTGCCTATAGTCACGTTTGTGATAATGGGATGCTCTTGGCTGGCTGTGTTTCTCTTAAACTTTCCTTTCTGTTAGCCTATCAGAAACCTATTGCCATTTGTGAAATTAATCTGGCTGCTGTTTATAAAATCACCTTAGGTTCTAGTAACAGTGATCTAGGAAGACTGATTGTCCCCTGTGCCTTCTCCCCTGGAGTTTCTCTTGTATTTTAGAAACGAATAATAGTAAACTAGTGTTGCGGGTTGAGCCCAGCCAGCAGCCAAGCACCTGTACCGCTGCTCACTCAGTCCCCCCAAGATGGACAGGGGAGAGAACAGGGGGAACAAAAGAAAGAAAACTCATGGGTTGAGATAAAGACAGTTTGATAAGTGAAGGAAAGAGAAAAAACAGGAGTAATGCAAAGACATTCACTCACCACTTCCCACAGGCAGACTGATGCCCAGTCTCTGAGCAGCAGCCACCTTGGAGGCCAGGGGAACAGAGACAGAGCCTTAATTCACTTTCATTTACATGTCTCAGAGAAGTTGATGCCATCCTGAAGTATCTAAGTGAACAATGTGGTGCAAAGAAGATCGGTGTCATTGGGTTTTGCTGGGGTGGAGCAGCAGTACAACATCTGATGCTGAAAAATCCTCATTTAAAGACAGGGGTGTCCCTCTATGGTAAGTGTCAAATACCTATTGCGTTCTGAGTAGACGTGACTGGTGCAGGAACTTGTTCTGTGGGAGTATTGCTGTAACAAAATTCAGTGTGACATCTTATGGGAGAAGGTGATTTTATTATACAAAATCTTTAAGCAATTTAATTTTGCACACTCGCTTTTTCGCACTTAATCATAGCTAGCAAGATCTATGTATTCAAGTGGCACGGCCAGGATCGCTTCTGTGCAACATAGTGTACAAGGGACACCAAATGCCAAGGCCTCACGATGGCTCAGGTTCCTCTTGGCTAGTCATGACAAAATGGTTTCTGGGCACGTCTTTTATATCTTTTAGGAGTCAGCAGTTACCATGAGGTGGATCTTTGCCACAGTATCTTGCTTACCTCAGTCTGTGTAAGTCTTAGGACAGGCTGCTGCCCACCGTCTTGTTTTCATTGTTTGGAAAACCTGTTTGACACGCATGTCTGTACTCCATTCCCCTGTTGGGCTAACAGGGAAAGACATGGCAGTAGTGATATGCTGCAACCTTTTTGCTGTCCTTCTGTTAGTGTGCAGGGTCTTCTGCCAATGAATCATCTGGGCTGGGGGCTGCACAGGCTGCAGACCTTCAGGTCAGGACATGAACACATTATTCCTCAATGTTACTCCTGGCAGTGGCCCCTTGTTACGTGGCCAGGGTGGTAGCTAGTTAGAATTTACTTAAATTCAAATATATTTGAATAGTCACAATTGCAATATCAATTTGTTATTAATTTATATCAATATAAATATATGTACACTGAAGTCCTAACACTGTATCTGGAATGATGAATATTTACAATTATCTTAAAAATGGTCATGCCAGGCTGGAGGCAAGCAGCTCCGAAGTGTCAACCTTTCACAGGACCCTGTCTCTGACAGTGGTCAGAAGCAGATGCCCAAAGAAAACCACAAGAATGGGGCAAATGTAACAACTCTTCCCTGACCTTTTCAGGCAGAGCTGGTCTTTCTGTCTTTAAAGACATCCCAAATCCCAGGAAAGTCTCACAACAAAAGGGAATTTTAAGGAAAGCGGGTTTATTTCCATTACAAGCTGATCAGCTCTAACTGATCAGAATGTCTTTTATTTTGACGTTATAGCTTTGGTAGTGATTTAACCACTTTAGCGTGACTTCTTATCCAGGCCACTCCTTCTTCCCTAGGAGTGATCAGGTTCTTTGAGGACAGATCCAGTTTGCTTCATCCCACCTTCTTCATTTTTGCTGAAAAGGATGACCACATCCCATTGGAGCAGGTGAGTTTCCCATCAGAAATATTTGTCTTTTTAATGCTTTTCATGCTTGTTTTGTAATTTGATATTTAATTAAGAGAAAGTGGAAAACTAATTTGCCCTTTTCTTCCTCTTTCATTAACTCTTACAGTAGTTCTACACAAATTTGCGTTGTTTATCCCCAAATCAAAAAGTTTTACAGCGAGATGAAAAAATGGTTTCTGTTTCTGTGGCAAAATATGGATGATTTAGATATGAGAGTTCCTAGGAGGAAAAGGGCAAGAACCCAAAGGAAGACTTCTGTCAAGTTTAAGATAGGAGACCCTCTAGTCATACTGATGATGCATAAAATCAGCAGAAAGTCCCCACCTGTACCAGTGGAATTACTAGTTGCAGGAGAATTAAAAAATCCTGTGGCTATCCTTCTCCTTCTCCCACTGTCCTGCAGAGCTTCAACTTTCTGGTACTCTGTCAACAGCCTTCCTGGGGAGCATGGGTGGAGAATGACCAAAGAAAGATGATTATCCACCAAGGGGATCAAAAAGGAAGATACACTTTCAATGAGTGGTGTTGGCTTTAATTTCCCTGCCAAAAGTGTCAGTAGCTTTGAACTGCCAATTTTGTATCTGTGCCTCTCCTCCCTCAATTTCAAATTAATTCAAAATCTTGCCCCATTTTTTTTTTTTTTTTAATGAAGTCTATCAGCAGGAACTTGTACAGTGATCACTACATACTAACCTTCTCATGACACTGAGAAATAGGCGTTTTTACCTTTACAGGTATTATTACAGTAACCCGTAAACTTTTTTTAGTGGTTTTACAAAGTCACATGCTGTTATTCTACTGGAGAAAAAAGCCTAGTTAAATGAAGGAAGTGTAGTACCAGAAACACATTTGGGTATAAAATTAGTAGAAGAGAAAATGATGACAAGGACACACTGTGTCATCTCCAAGAGAAGTAAAAAACCAGGACGATCTGACAACTGTAAATGCATAACATGTTAAATCCATACTCGGCCAACATGGAACATTCTCTGTTGCAGGTCACCCTACTGGAGCAGAAGCTTAAACAAAACTGTAAAGTTGATTATAAAGTTAAAATTTACCCTGGACAGACGCACGGGTTTGTACATCGCAAAAGAGAAGATATCAATCCTCAAGATAAACCTTATATTGAGGAAGGAAGAAAGGATATGATCAACTGGCTGAATAAGTATCTTTAGCATAAGTAAATGCTCATAAAATAAATCCATTATTGTAGGAAATAAAAAAATAATACAGACTATATTGATTAAAATGTTCTTAAAACCATCAAAATGTTTTGGAAAACTCTTTTGCAATAACACTACTTATTTGCACTTATCTTCTAAGCAGATGCTTAGAAATGGCTTTTCAAATGCTGAAAACTATAATTGTAAAAAAGATTTATAAATTTGATCTTGCATATCTTAAAATTAGATTTCTAGAATCTGAAAGTTTCACTTTTTTATGTTAATGTCAATATAATAAAAAATCATTGAAACTCTGCCCATGCTTGAGAAATGCTCTCCTAAAAGCCATGTTTAGAGTTGTTGAGCTGTAAGATTTTAATCTCCAAGATTTTCCCCTTTGAGGTAAATATAGTTCTGATTTAAAGGCTGGGACATTTTCTTGGAAACAGAATATCCTAAAAAAAGGATCATAAAAAAAACCCTCCACAAATCCTTCCAGTATCATCAGGTTATTCTCTACTGTGATTTAATTAGGTATCCGGTTGGGTTAGGCACAGCCCATCCCCGGTGACTAGGGGAACATCCCTGTATTTCTGCTCCTTTGGTTCCCCTCAGTGTAATTCACAGTAATCGCATGGCGAGGTCTTGCCTGCGTCTGTCATGCTGAAGGAGCAGATGCGGCTAAAATCTGAACACAGCCCAATTTCCCCTCAGTGCAACACTTGTGAGCCCAGGGAGCCCCTTCATCTTTCACAGAATATTATCCTTCAAGGTGCAGCCCCTCGGTTGTTTCCATTGCCCCGCAATATTTTTATTTTTGCAGTCACCTCTGCCAGCCATGCCTGCCAGCTCCCTCACGCAGTTGCTTACTCTTTGGCTCCCCCCAAGCTGGGGACACACGCCAGACCAGCCCTAAGTGGTCTGCGATGGAGCTGCAGCCACACATGTGTCCTTTTACTCCATAGTGCCTCAGCTTCAGCGTCTCCCACCAGGTGGGTCCCACCTCAGGTCCCACATCCTCAGCAGTTCTTCAGCCATCCCTCTATCTCGAACCCCTTCTTCATGTCACTCCTTCCCCTTCCTTCTGCAGCGTACCATCTGTCTCCCATGGGAAAATGGTTCTCCCTGTGCCACACTGAGCTGATATTAAAGAAACTCTCCTATCTTTCAAAAAGATTTCACGCAGACCTCTGAGGTAAAAGTGCAAAAACTTCCCTTGCTCCTTGGCTTATGCCCTCAGTCAGTGATTAGTGCTGTTCTCTGCTTTGGGCACTGCGCATCGTGTTCCTGTCTGCTTCCTTACAGGGCCACAAAGATGATGAGAGGGCTGGAGCATCTCTCCTATGAGGACAGGCTGAGAGAGTTGGGGTTGTTCAGCCTGGGGAAAAGAAGGCTCCGGGGAGACCTTATAGCGGCCTTCCAGTACCTGAAGGAGATCTACAGGAGAGATGGGGAGGGGCTGTTTGCAAGGGCATGTCGCGATAAGACAAGGGGCAATGGTTTTAAACCAGAGCAGGGTAGGCTTAGATTAGACAATAGGAGGAAGTTCTTTACAACGAAGGTGGTGAGACGCTGGAACAGGTTGCCCAGAGAGGTGGTGGAGGCCCCATCCCTGGAGACATTCAAGGCCAGGCTTGATGAGGCTCTGAGCAACCTGATCTAGTTGAAGATGTCCCTGCTCACTGCAGGAGGGCTGGGCTAGATGACCGTTAAACTTCCCTTCCAACCCAACACGTTCTATGATTCTATGATTCCACTGTTTGATTTCAGGAGAGATGAGCCTGTTCCTAGTGGGTGCAACCAGCGCAGGGAAAGCCTCTTCAGGTCTGCAGGGCATTGGTGCCATGAGTCATGCTGGCAAAAACAGTCCCGCCACATAGGAGGTGGGAAGTTCTATTATGCCCTCTCTCATCCTGCCCTTGGGCTGGATCTGTGGGGCTTCCCAGTGACCTACAGACGGAGGGAAGGGCCGGACAGTGATGTCTGTGCTTCCTGCCAGTCCTGACGTGGTTCTGTACTCAGAACCATGAGTTCATGGCTATCCTCTGGACTCAGCATCCAGAGAAGAAACAGTTTCACGTTGGAGAATTGCAGACGCCTCCATTCACTGGCACAGGCACGTCTGATACATGCACTTGTGCAGCTCTGGGGTAACGAGAGGAGAGCAATGCACAAACCTTCCTGGAAGAAAGCAACGTGGGCATGTGCTTCAGATAGATGGTCTGTAAAAGGTGAATTCAATTCCCAGCTATGGATTCATGCCCAGTTTATCAGGGTTGCTGTAAGAACAGACAGCGATGATGAAATTGAACTCCCTACAACTATTGTCTCACATGGATTTTAAATAAAAGAGTCTTGGTTTCTCAGAAGGTAATATCTTGGCTGGCAAACCATTCTGGCTTGTTTTTTTATGTGAATGAACAGATGTCTTGGAAAATTGAGCTAAGCTTTGCCAAATTGCTCCTGAGACAAGGGAAGACTGTGAAACTGAGGAGTATTTTGTCAAAATTCATTGTTCTTGGAGAATTCAGAGTGGCTTGCTGTAGGACAGGTATTGCATTTCATTGTGCATTTGTTTTTTTTGTAGAAGTACGGCACCTATAATGGAAAACTCAGAATTTTGCCAGTGTTAACATTTACTTTACCAAAACCCACACGTACACATTCTCAAAACTCACATTTGAGAATATCCATTGTGTCTGGAGAGCACTGATATATAGGTGTATAAGTTTGACATCACAAACTCAGGTTTATAATGTTTGGTTCTACTGAACTTAGCAGCCTTGGTTTAAGGTAAATTAGCTGCAGAAAAACCACCAGGGCAGACATAGTAGACATGTGTAAGGCCTGATCAGGGGACCTCAAGCAGATGCTTTTGTTCCCCTGGGTCTCTTGACAGTTCCTTCCTAGTAACTTTAGAACCCTTTGATCTATTCCAAACAAATTTGACAAAACAGTGAAGTCCTCGGTGCGATTTAGTCCTTCCACATCTCTAGAAAATCTGGATGGCACAGAGGAGACAGACTCACTGCACTGAGCAAAATAATGTGGTGTGGATTCATCGGTTCTTTGTATTATTTAGGCTGCTGGCTGGCCCGTCAACACACAGGCAGCCTGAACCGCTTGCCTAGGGGTTGTTGGAGGGTACAGGAGGGACGTGGACTAAGGAAATGTCGGGGGCAACCAATATGCCGGGGAGCAGGAGGGCAGAGGGAACGGGCTGAGGGTAACCCTGGGGATATGGGGAACTGGGACCCTGTTGGGGACAATCACACGGTAAGTGGGCAAAAGGGAAGGGAGAACCTAGAAGAGCCCTAATCTCACCTTTTGTAGACTGAGTGGGGTTTTGGTCACTGAGTAAGTGTTACATTGAGGAAGGCTCACGGCCTGCATGCGAGGAAACCTTTATGCCTGAGCGAGGAAAGTTGCGGGGACTAAAGTGAAAGGAAAACCTCAAGGACTAGAGAGAGATAGGACAAAACAGAACATGGTGAAGATCAGAGTCCTGAAGAAAAGAGCACGTATCCTGTCCATTGCTGATAATCTCCTCTTCACAAGCAGAATGAGGTCCTGTATGTAAAAGAAAACACTAAACCACAGCTTGAATATGAACCACTGGATCCTCTGCCTTCTTGGAAGCTGAATTCCAGGTTCTGATTTCTGCTCTCTCACACAAATATTTTGGTAGCATTTGATATTAAGTGGGTTAATAATACACAGACTTAACTTCTTGTTCTTCATTTGCTTCCTTTTTTTACATGCTGAGTGGGAGCTCTTTTATGGGTTTTCAGTTTAATCTTTATGGCAAAAATTTTTAAGCAACAAGATGACTCTTCAGCTCTGATCCATTTTCTGCATTCCTCTCGGTCAAGTTAGCATTTATTCGTTTGTTGTTCTTTTTTTTACTGTGGTGTCTAAACTGGATAGTCACTATTTTATCTGAAGAATTTTTCTCATTTTTTTTGACTCCTAAATTTCAAACGGGAATGGGCTTTCAGCGTACAGGCCATAGTCAGCAAGGACAAAGAAAAGCACTCCCCCACCACCCACCCATGCACACGCGCATGCATGCACAGCACTGCCAGTATTCCCATAAAATAATGTGCACTCAGTCAGTATAAAAAAATACGTAATATCTTCCAGCCTGCAGGCAGGATGACATCTATGCTTTATGGTAGATTATAAAAGACTGTGCACTTGCTTTAAAAATATGTCCCTCTGCACAGCGCCAGCTGTACGAGCATGAGGAGCGGTTCTCCTTCCTCAGCGGCAACCTCTGGCTCCGAGGGACTCTTTTGCTAGGCCTTGGAGGACTTTTTTGCCTTTGTCTTCTTCAGAGCAGACCCCAGGGAGGAAGCTGAATGATTGCTGTGCTGGGTTAGTGAGGCTTCAGGGTTAGAGGACTGACCAGGAGTTGAACTTGATGGAACTTGGGGAATTGATGGAAGATGTGGTAGAGGTGACTACACACATAGATTCAGCTCCAGCCTACCTAAGGGCCTTGTAATTCATTTTGGCCACATCCACAGGCATACCAAGCTTGTTATTTAGGACTGTAGTTGCCTACCTAGCGTAGGTTTTAATCAAACTGAACTTTGTTCCTTTAACTAATGACATTTCAACGTGTTTCACTGCAGGTAATGGATGGTAGCTTAGCCTCTAGAAAGGTGCAGTAAGGGGACCATTTTTCAGATAGGTAGTTTTGTCACAGGGACACAGAGCAATCTAGCTTCATTTCATTTAAGATAAGAAAAAATAAAGGTAGACCCATGAAAAGAACCTTGTTGCAGAGCTCCCATGGGAAGAGTGGTAGGAGTTTGGTCCCTGCTTCCTCTTTATGCCTTCAGAAACTTCCCGCAGCACATTTTACTTATTTGCCTGTTTCTCATCTTCGGCACTGAAGTATATCAAAATCCAGCAAATAACAGAATGCTGAATTTCAGAAAGTGGGGAGTGGAATGGGCTAATAAAGCTCCAAAACAAAGTTCCCCTTTCAGGCCGTGGAGCAGATGGTGGCACCTGTGGCAATACATTTCCCTCCCCTCCCACCACTGGTATATTAAGAGCTGATGAGGAAATTTTGCATCTGGGCTGGTAGTTTGCCATGAACTTCAGCAAAGCTATGATAATGTTATTTGTTAAGGGGATTGCAAATTATTCCAACTGCACTATTAAAGTGTTCTTCAGTTTTTCTTCCAGGTGTTGAGCTTACAGATCGTTGAAGATTTCTTTAAGGTTCTTTCTTTTTTTTCCAGAATCTTTTGACAATTAAGAAAGTTGCCAAGCTGCCTCAGATGGGTGGATAACCACAAGTGAAAACACGATGTCCTTCAGTAAAGACAAAATGTTACTACTCCCTCTGACCCCTTTGAGCAAAAAGCTGAATTTTTAGGCACTGGTGTTTGCAAGGAGAAAGAGATGCAGGGGGGAAGGGGTAGTTTGCCTGTTGGTGTGTGTATTTGCAAACACTGTACTTTGTAGTGCTCTGTGTTGTTGCGGTAGAGAGCAGTGAGCTGTGAAATCCGTCCCTGTCGGTGGGACTGTCGCTGCGAGGAGCTGTGCGCAGCAGGGTGGGTTAGCAGCACAAGGTAAGGTCATCCCGTCAGATGGTTTGAATAGAATCAACGCTTGTTATTGACCCAGGTTTTCCCTGTTCTGCTCACCCAGCTGGTTTAACTCCCACCTCGCTCAGATTTCTTCTTTCTGAGAGACACAGAGATAACCGGGGGCAGGCTCACTCGTGTCTGTTATCCACTACAGGGGAAATCTGCTTTTGGCTCCACAGGGCCAGGTAAAGCAGAGCTCACCTCCTGCACAGGTGTATTCCTGATGTATACAGGATGTACATCACATCTGTATTTTCAGATGTGATAACCAGATAAATGTTCTCTCTTTATAGTGTGACTTTATAGTGCGACTCTATAATGCGACTGTAAAATCACGTAATTAAAATCACTCGAAGACAGAAAACGGATGTACCAATGCCCTGCGAGCACTGTTACTTCTTGCTGCTCGTTTCCAGCCCACGCTTTGCTGATGTCGCTTTGCTGGGTAACAGCAAGGCAGGGAGCGACGCTGTTGTGTTTGGCTTTGTCAAGGCTGTTGCAAACAGCCGTCCACTTATAGAATCATAGTATCATAGAATCATTTAGGTTGGAAAAGACCCTTGGGATCATCGAGTCCAACCATCAGCCCCACTCTACAAAGTTCTCCCTTACACCATATCCCTTAACGCCACATCTAAACGAGTCTTAAGCACATCCAGGGATGGTGACTCCACCACCTCCCTGGGCAGCCTATTCCAATGTCTAACCACTCTTTCTGTGAAGAATTTTTTCCTCATGTCCAGCCTAAACCTACCCTGCTGCAGCTTGAACCCATTCCCTCTTGTTCTGTCACTAATTACCTGTGAGAAGAGACCAGCACCAACCTCTCTACAATGTCCTTTCAAGTAGTTGTAGAGAGCGATGAGGTCTCCCCTCAGCCTCCTCTTCCTCAAACTAAACAGTCCCAGCTCCTTCAATCGCTCCTCATAAGATTTATCCTGCAGGCCCTTCACCAGCTTCATTGCCCTCCTCTGCACTCGCTCCAGCACCTCGATATCTCTCTCGTATTGAGGTGCCCAAAACTGGACACAATACTCAAGGTGTGGCCTCACCAGTGCTGAGTACAGGGGGACAATCACCTCCCTCCTTCTGCTGGTCACACTGTTTCTAATACAGGCCAGGATGCCATTGGCCCTCTTGGCCACCTGGGCACACTGCTGGCTCATGTTCAGCCACTTGTCAATTAGAACCCCCAGGTCCCTTTCTGCCAGGCAGCTCTCCAGCCACACTTCCCCAAGCCTGTAGCGATGCATGGGGTTGTTGTGGCCCAAGTGCAGGACCTGGCACTTGGCCTTGTTGAAGCTCATACCGTTAGTGTTGGCCCATCGGTCCAATCTATCCAAGTCTCTCTGTAGAGCCTCCCTATCCTCATGTAGATCAACACTCCCGCTTAGCTTCGTGTCATCTGCAAACTTGCTGATGATACACTCTATGTCCTTATCAAGGTCATCAATAAAGAAGTTAAACAGAAATGGTGCCAACACTGAGCCCTGAGGGACACCACTTGTGACCGGCTGCCAGCTGGATTTAACTCCATTGACCACCACTCTTTGGGACCGCCCATCCAGACAGTGCTTGATCCAGCAGATCACTTGTTCCACCCACAGCCTGAGCCAGGCTAAAGCTGCGTAGCCCTGTCAGCAGGGCGCTTCGCTTAAACAATCTCAGCAGGTTGTGTCAGTTTGAAATCATTATTCATAGCCAAAGGGCTTCCAAGTGGGACTGGGCTTGTACTGCAGTGGCTGGCAAGATGGCTAGAGTCCACATAATCCTGTCTTTTTTTGCCTCTGCAAAATACTGCTGAGGTGCAGCCCTAATTATCTGTCTGTATAACACTTCACTCTTGCCTTTTTCTCTCTTTTTGGAGACTAAATGTCTGCAAGCAGCTACCTATGGCAGGTGGTTAGAGGCAGAGCAGCAGAGACCGAAACAGACAAAATAGGAAGAAATGGCACAGCTTTAGGATCTTTCTGGTAGGGCAGGGAAGGAAGGAGGCAGAAGTGGTGCAACTGGAACAGGCAAAGAGTGAAGAGTCACCAGGTGGGAGGAAGAAGAAGCACATGGTTGCCTGTGAAAGGGAAAGGTGTGGGAGTCAGGCACTGAAGGGGGCAGAGAGTGGTGCTGGTTGCTGAAAATCAGAGAGTTGTTGGAAAATTAGAGGATTCAAGGACCTCCGAGGGAAGGAAAAGAAACACTGTGAACAAGAGGAAAAGAGACCTGGGGCTGACCCTTGAAGGCCACCTTCACTAGTCCACATATACCTTACCTCTGCAGATTGTTTTTGGTTAGTCCTTTGGCCAAGTATCTGTTAAATGTCTTGTCTGTCCATGAGGACAGAGGGTTGAAAAAACAAATAGGCAAGTGAAAGGTGTAGGAGGCAGATGGTAAGGCAGGACAGGCAGAAGTGGGGTTTCTGGGTGGGGAAAAACACTGGTGGTAATGGTGCTTCCCAAAAATCATGGGTATCCCATGCCTCCCCTCCATCTTCCTGACGTAATGGGCCAAGAATCAGCTCTGAACACTAGATATCATTAGAAGAGGTACATCATTTGGAGAGGAGTATAAAGCCAGGGGTACTAGGTGGAGGTAGAGCACCTCTGTGAAAAGAGCTAAAGGGAGATCTGCTTCAAAGGAGAGGCAGTGGGTCAGCACCGGCGAGGCAAGGCAGGGACAGTTCTATTTCCAGGTGCCCTAGAGATTTGAGAAGATAAACACCCCTCGCTGTCACTAAGCCTTTCTCCATCACCCTGCAAGCAATGGCACTGTAAGAGACAGGTGGCCTTGTGTTGCTCCATGGCTGTTGCAGGGCGATTTGTAGATCTTATGCCACAGTGCAAAGTTAAATTCCTAGGAACTGCTGAACGCAGCAATAGTGGCAGGAGGTAGACAGCGAAGTTGGTGGGATGGTGGAAGTCAATCCTCAGTAAGACAAAAGCAACTTGGGAAAAAATGGGTACCTGGGATTTTTCTGGGATCTCACCCACCCCCTTCCCTTGCTGAGCCCTAATTTCACTGCCTCTCCAAATGTACTTGTTCTGCTGGGCCAACGCCAAGTGGTAGGTGCAAAGGGGGTTGAAGAGGAACACGTCAGGACGTTTTGTCAGAAAGACAAGGAGCTGGAAAGCAATTCAAAGGAGAAGGAAATAAACCAGGAATTAACAAAGTGGAACAAGTCTTGAATATTAATTCCTTCTACCCCCGGGCAAATTGGGAAATGGCGGTTCTGAAGGAAGGAAAAGAGCTGTAAGAGAAAGGAGAGGAAAGATGTCTGCACTGTATCATGCTAAACCAGTAGGAGAGAGGCAGGGAGGTCTTAGCAAAGGCCTCTGCAGGCTGATGAGGTGGAGAGCGGACCCAAGTTTTGTTATTTTCCAGCTGTCTCACTGTGAATTGCTGGTGTTTGCTATTCCCATGATATCTTTAATAGCATCTGTCTGATGTACTAATGACAAGATGCTCCATTCACCCTTCAAGAGAAGGATTAGGAATCAAATCATCATTCCAGCTTGTCACTCACTGAGGAATTAAAATCTTCTTTGAATGTGGAATTTACTGACCCTATGGGAGAGCCTAAGACTAAGGAAACGATGCTTTAAACATGAGATCACTGAAATAAAATAACGCATTAGCTGGAGAGCTTTCAGCTTTTCAAGCTGTGGCTGAGAGCCACTGGGCAACATTACACAGAGGCACCTAATTCATGCTCCAGCCAGATCATCACAAATACCCTAACCATTTCCTCCTCTGAAGGAACTGAGGAGTATAGTGCAGGGACCCTAAGAGATGGGTAGTTTTTAAAGAGTTTATATGGCCAATATGGAAAAGGCTTTGACCTGTGTCTTTCCTAATGGAGGAAAATATCTGCTTAACGTCATGGTTTTATCACCGACAGCTGGCGGCATTCACAAGTCTGGGTCAGTGGCTGTGGAGAAAAGCACTTCGAATCTCATCTGAGCAAAAGACTGATGCCGGTAGCCACGACTTAAGTGAACTTATATAGATGTGCCCACATGGGAAGACCAGCTTCTTGCAGCGCAAGCCCGTGATTTCTGCTAGCTCAGCTGCGCTGCGAGGTTTTTCAGCAGAAGTGAGCTGGTACTGAACGAAACATGCACAGTGGTAAGGGGCAGCAATGTCACTTATCACAGGAAACTAGGTGGTTGGGCAATGATACACAGTCACTTTGGGTACTCTGGGTTCCCCAGAAATTACTGGCATTTGTGTTTTTAGAAAGTTTGCGGACAACCCACCCCTCCCCTTTTTTTAAAAAAAATGTTTTTAGATACGTCCAGGAAATAAAATCTTTTAAAAACTGAATGGTGCATTCCAGTTCTTACTATTTTGTATTGGTTGTGGGGCTTTTTGTTTATTCGGTTGTGTTTTTTTTAAAAAAATATTATTCTAGGTCTAGTTTCTGTTCATACTACATAATTTTGTTGAAATAATTCTAAACTTACCTCCTTTGGCATGTAAGTGCAATTTGAGCTAAAATGTGCTGCAAATTGAAGTAATTCAGTGGTAGTTGGTGGAGTTACTATGGATTGATGGATGTACAAAAGAACAAGATGTGACTCGAGGCCAAAACCTCTTTTTCTGTTGCCTCTTTTGCATGGGTTGGATAATACATTCTAGCTTAGCATCTTAGTATGTCCGCACCTATTGGCCAAGCCTACTCAGGAGTTTTCCAGACCTGTTCAGTACATTCTTTCACAGCTTTCTGTTTGTACTGCCATACTGTCAGAAATAATGATACGTTACTGCCTCGCATGACATCTCTGGTGTTTAGACCTCTAACAGTGAGCACGGTTTTGGGGTCCTGCTAGGAACGACGAGACCATGAATTTGAGAAGTGCTGAGCGCTGTTTGCTGTCTTCACCTCTAGTGTCCACTGTGCCTTGCTGGCAGCTTTGATGCTTAGGCTTGGGCTGTCCAACTCAAGGAGCCAAAACTACAGACGACTTTGAAAAGATAATCTTAATACCTGAGGTTCCTGGTAAGGAAAAAAAAACATTGCAGAAGAGCCTTCCATTGCACGATAACATGAACAAGATGACAACCTGAATGTTTCAGAACACAATAGGATGGACATGTTTGTCCTGGACATACCCTTTCTGCCTGGTTCTGTTATTAGAAACTGAGGTAATGTTTTACCATGCATGTGAAGTTGCTGAGAACTGGTGGAGCCACCAGTTATGATAGGGTATGAAGGAGAGGTAGATCAAGGATCATCTGGAGGATGAGTTCCTTTCATCTCTGGAACAATCCTTGCTAACACCTCAACACCAGCAACTCTCTCTGACTCTCTGATGTGGGAGGATTCTGAACCTCTCATGAGTGAAGCCTCAATTTTCATGCAGTTGCAGAGGCTGATGAAATCTGCTCTCTGGAAGACTTAAACTGCATCTGAGCTCCTCTAGGGATGAAGCACAGCTGGGAATCCTATAGCTTGTGTCATGCCTGCAGATCATCCCTCAGAGGGCAATTCCCTGGATGGGCTCTGCAAACTGAAAAATCTCCAGGGACCACAGCAGGACAGCAGACAGGTCCTACAGCTCCGACAGGGCAGGATAGCATGAAGGTAAACCCAGACTAGCAGGGATCGGGGTCTGCCTGAAGACAGCAAAAGACTGTCCTGCCTCCTTTTTCTGTGGAGACAGAAGAATTGTGGTAGCAGTTTTGTTGATGTTGAAATCCACACCCTCCACCCCACATGTCCATCCAGGAATGTCTCACTGGAATAAGGATGTTTTTCTGCCTGTTTTGATTCTGTCTGCATATTCACATATCTCTTCCCTGTTCACTTTTGTCCCAGGTCCTCAGCCATTCATGTATCTAGGGATTTACTTAGTGTCATCTCATACCAGATATGGATCATTGGACCACAGTGACAAGGAAAGCTGAAGCTCAGAGTCTGAGAGTCCCCAGCTGAGAAGGGCTTGTATTTAACAGATCACTTCTGTGGAACTGAATTTCAAAGCAGCTAAATAAATCTATACAATTAATCCACTTTTCCTTAGTTTAACATCACCCCCTAGTGTCACTTGGGTCCAGTTTCCACGTATTATATTTTCCCAGACCAGTCTTGATTGAGGGCCTCTGCCCCTCAATAGTATCACCTGGAAGGTGCAGCAACAGCCACGCCAGCAACTGTACTTCTGGGAAAGGGACATGAGAATTCAGCTGCTGAAAGATGGATTTGCCAAGACATCAAACTTCAGATGTTTCTCCCGCGGAATATAGGAAGCTTTAAAGCTCCTTTCTTTTATGTCTGTCTGGGAGAGAAGCCTTGGGATATAATTGCTTCTTCCACCTTCCATCAGGAATGCCTTGTTTTGTGGGGAGATTTCCACTGCTGATTCCATATTTGCAGTAGATTAGTCAGAGGAGACAGCTTAGTTTGAAGTAAGACCAGATGGATACTTTAAATGTTAATAAGTCACTAGGACTGCATGACATTTGCCTGAAAGTCCTGAAGGAATTCATATGTGGAACTGCAAACTTCTGGCCAGGCTATACAACCTGTCATTAAAGTCTCTGTGCCAGAGCACTGATGGATTGCCAGTGTAACCCCCCACTATAAAAAATGGCTGGTGAGTCCCACTTTGATCCATGATAAGGGAGTGGCATTCATAATGAAGGGTAAGACTCATGAGTATGTGAATAACAGTCTGTTGAGAAAGAGTCGGTGTGGCTTCTGTAAAGGGAAATCCTGTGTCATTGTCGTGCTGGTGTCGGACTTTCCTTGGGTGGTCAAATACTGTTCTGATGGCAAGGAACTTCAGAAGGATCCCACAAAACTAAGTGGTTGGGCAGAGAAGTGTCAGATGAGCTTCAACATGGATACATGTAAGGTAATACATTTGGGGAAAATAATCTAGCACATCTACGTGATGCTGAACTCGGAGCTCAGATCTGCAACTGCAAATCAGGAAGGAGATCCTGGAGTTGTCATTTGTTACCCTGGCTTATGCAGCAGCAGCCAAAAGTCTTGGGCGCCATTAGCAACAGTATTTAGAGCTAGACAGAGGGTGCCATTTTAGCACTAAATAAAACCTCCATGCATCCTGATCTTGAGCAGTGGGGGATGTTCTGGTCTCAAGACAGACATGGTGGAGTTTGAGAAGGCCCAGGGAAGGGCAACTACAGCAATCAAAGGGATGGAATAGTTGCTTTACAAGGAACTACAGAAAAGGCTGTAGCTCTTCAGTTTGGAGACAAGGAAGGCTGAGAGAAGTTATGAGTGAGGTTTATAAAATCTTGAAGGTGGTGGATTAGGTGAATCCAGATCTGTCTTTCACCAAATTCTGCAACATGAAGCCAAGAGCTTCCTTCAGTTGACAAAGAGTTGTTTTCTAAAAGGCTGGCTTGCTGCCCACTCCTCTGGTAGCATCCCATGGACAATGCACTCGCAGGTGGCCTTTGAAGAGAAGGGGCAAATAATCCAGCATGCTACTGCTTAGGGCTGGCATCCACTTCTTCTCTGGAAGCCCTCTGACATACCCACAAGGCAAACTCCCTTCCATCATACCTCCTCGACCCATCTGAAAGCTGTCACCCTAGCAGGGAGGGGCTGCGAAGGTGACAAGCTAGCCCAGGACAGACAATCACTAGTCAGCTATTTAAATAGCAGCTCTGGGCTGTTCTGGGAGAAGTGGTGGCAAAGCAGGGCCATGGAGCTTGTTGCCTTGCTAGCTTTGCCCAAGGGGTGCTGCAGCACACTCGTGCCACCGCAGCGTTTCATTAGTGGAATGAATGAGAACAGCTGAACCAGATCAGAATAAAACACTGTTTGATGCTATATCCTGTCTGTGAGACCGTCCAGTGGCAAATTCCTTGTGGAAGATATAAAAGCAAGGAAGTATGTAGTAAATCCCACAAATATTCTCCTAGCCTCCAGCAGTCTGAGACAGATGTGGAATCTTTGTATTTAATTGCTTTTCCTCTGCAGTGTCTCCATCCAGTTATTTTATGAAACCACATAAATGTTTATTACCCATGCTCTCCTGAGGCAAGGTGTCCACAGCTGAAGGCTTGCTGTGTCAGCCTTGTGTTTGTTTTGGACCTGCCTCTAGTTCTTGTGTCTTGTCTTTTGAAGAGTCAGTGAGTAGTAATTTATTTTCATCGTATTTATTCCCATCAAGGTTTTATTATACCTATTTATTATAGTTATTACAGCTTCTCTCCTCTGGCATCTTTTCTTTAGAGAAGAAGGTAGTGTTACAGGCAGCGAGGACCCCAAATCACTGGAAGTATTTCAGAGAAAATTGGACAAAACTTTTTTCTGGCCCTTGGCTGAAGCAGCCCTGGGGTGGGCACCGGGGAAGCACAAACTGGCCTCGGGCGGAGCCTCCTGGCACTGTGATGCTGCAATGCCCCCGGCCAGCGCCAGAGCCCAGCTGACTTGTGTGCCCCAAATGTGCACCCACGAGCACTCCCAGCCCCCCCGGCCACCCAGACCTGTCAGAAAGCAGGTGCTTCCTCCCGGTTTTGGGGATGGCTCCAGGAAAAGCCTGCGCACAGCGAGACACCAACACTGGGGACAATGTCCCAGCAGCAGTGGTCCCTGGGGGATGGTTGATGGAAGACGATTTGCAGGGCACTGGCCTGCTGCCCCATGCAGATGAAGCTGTAGAAACGAGGCGAGGTAGCACAGGAGGGTTCTGCCTTCCTCGGGGAGCAGGAACATCCTTTTCTTTCCAGCCCATTGTTAGAGGCAGACATGAAACTGCTGAAAAATTGAGAGGTAGGCAGGAGCCGTCATTTTGCCTTGCCTCACAGGCACTAGATGGCCCTGACCAGCCTCACCTGGGCCTCCATCTCCAACCTTTGCCCATGGGACCAGGACACCCATTTCAGGTCAGCTCTAGGCTTTTAGCCCCTGCCTGAGCTGTATTGTGGTCTGTCTCCACCTCTTTCACAGCTCTTTCTGGCCATAGATGCTGTTTGTCTGGACCCTGACACATGGACTGACTCCCTGGCTTGACCTCAGACCTGCCTGGCAATCACTGGACTGTGTCTGGCACTGGCTACCACCACTGAGACTGACCCTGACATGCAGATCAACTTCTCAGCTGGACCTTGGACCTGCTTTGTCACTACAAGCTCACCTGATAATCTGGACTCTCAGCTGAACCCGACTCCCATCCCAGGGCCTGCACCGCTCCCATGCTGTGCTCTCATGTTGTGGGACACTGTGGAACAAGCCCTGGCTGGCAAGCCCCTGCCCTGCCAGCCTTGCTATCTCCCTTTTCTCCTGGCTCCCTGTCACTTAGGAGCAGCAGGCCTCTCTCTCTGCCTTGACAGCAGGAAGCTTTCCCAGCAAAACGTGTTGACCCTGCCGACCACCTAAGTCCCACTCCTCCTCTGCAAGTCCAGCCTTTTCTCCTGCAAAGTCCCACTGCAAACCTTCCCTCCCAAGGATCTGTCTCCAAGCCATCCAGATCCCCAGCCAACTCAGCCTGCTGTGACGGCACCATCTCACCAGGCTATGGTGGGTGCTGCAAGATCAGCTGCCACCCGGACAGTCTCTAACTGTACCTGTGTCAACAAATAAGTCATTGGGAGAAGCTTCAGGCAGAAGGCTGCTGTGCATCTTGGATACTGGATATCATATATTGTTTCAAGCCCTGGAGGACAGGCTGGGAGAGATCACAACAGAAAAGGTTAAAAATACAGCTATTCTGAGTCCCTGTCCCCGTGCAGGGGTGGGAGGGCACCGTCCCAGCATTGCTGCAAAGCTTTGGGATCAGTGCTCATGGATACCAATGTATTAGCTCTGCCCCTTGGAACGAACCACTCTGCACCCAACAGCAACATGAAGGGAGGAGGCTGAAATGGGACCAGGCACGGTGTTCTGAAGCAGATATGGCAGTCAGCAGGTGACCAGAGCTCTCAGGTATGAGGGGCTCTGCTGAAGCTGGGGAGCATGCTTGAGAAACATCTCTGGGGAGCAGGGCCTGGCCTCAGCTTGAGCGTGTTGTGTTAGCTGGCAGGCGAGGTGGGACATTGTACAGCGCTGTCAGGAAGACGGCCAGCAGATTCCTCAGCGATGGGGTAGCGCTGAATGACCTCAGAGCACAAATGGTCTGCGCAGCTGGTGGGCTCCTCTGAGCACCCTGCCTGTGCCGAGGAGAGCTCAGGGTCCCAGCTCTCCGTCCAGGAGGCAGCCCCCACCCTGTAGCACCCTGCATATTGGCTTGCTTGCCTGCCTGCTGAGGCTGGGGGGGAGGAGATTGTTGTCAGCTTGCAGAATTATTAATAGAAGAAGTAGGAAAGCAATGGGAAAAGTCAAAGAGCTATTCCCATTCCAGCATCAAGGGCAAAGCTGGTTCTGAAAAGGGCTGAGAAAAAATGCATGCTGGAAATGAAGGATGATGACTGCTCTGAAAAGCTGCTTATGGTCAGTTTGTATAGATAACCTGAGTATTGCTATAGACTAGAACACTAAAAAAGCAGTGCCATTTTAGGTCCTGGTAAAGGAGCCTGATGTTCCTATTTCAGCAGCTTTTTTTCACGTGTCCCAGCTGATAAGCCTCCACATCAGTGCGGTGTCAAAGAGTGCTCTCTTAGGTCCAAAAGAGGACCAAATCTTCCATCACCCTAGATGCTGATGGCACCTTTGATAGTACAGAATGGAAACTAAGGAGCCATGTGGGGTTGGGTAACTTCAAACCAGGAGTACAGACCTCTCCACCCAACTCGCCTTCTCTGGAAACCACCAGCGTCATTAACCAGAGATATTGCAGAGAAAGGGTTCACACGAAGGCCAACACTTGAGAAACTGAGTGTCCTGCTAGTGGTGTGTTGGAGCAGCCAGTCCCCTCAGTGGCTTTTTGGGTACTTGCTGGAGCCTGCTGGATTTCTCTTTGAAGGGGCAGTGTTCCGGCTGCAACCATGCATCTGGCATTGTCTGATTTTGAGCACTCATTAATAGGATTTCAACCCTGATCCTTTAGAGTGTGTACTTGAAGAACTGCTATTCTGATGGGTGTGAAATGGGCTGTTGTGTGTCTGCCAAGGAAGAGGGATAAGGGAAGGGAAGGAAGGACTAAAGAGGTGTGGGAGAGTCCTTCTTGATGAGGTTCCTTCACTTCATCTGCTTTAGTCCGGCTGTTCCTCAAGCAGTTGTCACTGTTATGACTCTGTGACACTGGCTGCCACGTCTGGCTCTTGGGCATGTGCACGTTCCATTATTTTTCTGTGTGCTGCCTATTCTGAGCCAGGCATGCAAGGGACAGGATATTTATCATGCTAAACCCAACAATAATTCAGAGGAGGAAAAGGATGCATTTTCATAAAATATTTGTTGTTAGATATCATAGGCCACCCCCAATGCTTGTGTGTCACAAAGCATAAACATGCATCTGAAGGAGTCTTTACAGTGGACAAGATTAGGCAATCTGAACACAAATGCCTTTAATACCTACTAGAAATTCCTCCCCTCTTCCATTCACCTCCAATGGTTTCCTACAGAGTTTGCTGGAAGGATGCACATCCACAACCGACCTTGACTTACTGCTTTTTGCAAGATTCTTTGTGGGCTGCTTATGGTGGTGAAGGCAAACTGTTCTCTATGGCTGGAGACAGCATAATCTCAAGTCCACAGCCTGGGACCAACATTACAGAAGACGAAAGTGGTCTAGGTTACATCATATTTCCAGCTCTGCATTGTCTTCTACCTGTGACTTCAAGCAAGTCCCCAAAGATACTTCTTAGTTTGATTTCTGACTTTTGGCTCCAGTAGAAGCAACAGTCATTTCACCCATTCTGTCCCCTAGAAGTCCAGATAATGCAGGGGCCATGTTCCTGGGGAGCACTGGTTACACTACACCAGTTATCCCGGTACCGAATCCTTGGATATTGGATAGATTTCTCCTATATGCTTGCACCACCCCCAGCTGTAATGTTCCTGCCTGTAGGGACTTTGCACATTGAAGGCCCTTCCCAGTCACTGGAGCATCCTTCAAGAATGAGTGTGAAGGGGCAGCCTTGAATGGCACAAGACCTTTAGGCATCAGCACCACAACCTCAATCCCCACCTCTTACCCAGAAGCACAGGGACAGTTGTGAGCCTGACTGTGCTGCTCCTCTTGCCCTCTGATATGCACCATCTTTGTGCAGCAGCAGCCTCGCTCTTCACAGGTGGGTGGTGGCAGTCCAGTGCTTCTCGCCTTACTGCCCCTACATGGGGCAGAGCACTGAGTGACAAGCCCTTGGCGTAATCACCCTCCTGTCAGAGAGCAGGCAACAAGGTTCAGTCCTGTGCTGGAGACTCAGAGTGCTTATGGTTATGGGGTCTGCTCTGCCACTCTGTCAGAGTATCTTTCACCTCTGTCATCTCTGGCTTCCTTCACCTTGCTTCCTTCACCTTACTTCCTTCACTACAGAGGCTTACCAGGTGCTTAAGCCTTGCAGGTCCCCTGTATGGCTCCAGCTCTAGAGAACAGGGAGGCCAGTGGCATAGGAGTGTCACAGCTGTACACATCACTGATTCCAACATACAAACTGATCCATCTCCTTATGAGCAAACCCCTGTGCTTCAGAGCCAAGGCCTAGGACCTGCATGGTGTCAGTGTCTCCAGGGGTTGCTTTCTTCTCCAAGCTCAAGTGGAAGAGAGGACTCTGGTGCAGGAAGATAGTCTAGGTGGAGGTACTGCAGATAGATGAAACATCTGCAAGTCATTGTAGTTACCATTAATAATTTCACCTTTTCCAGTGTAGTGCTGGTGTGCGTGAGGAGCCTGACCCACTGGGCCCCATGAAGGGACCTTGAACCAGTTATAGTTTGTGCCTGGTCTCTGATGCTCACTGGCACAGGCAATTGTTACTGATGTGTCTTTGGCCCCTTTGGTGGCCAAGAGTAAACACTGGCAGCCCATGGTCATCCTGAGCCCTGCCATCAGGGCCGTACCCTTACTTGGCACAGTCCCAGATCAAGGACCATGCACCAGCCCAGGGAGCGGCTTTGCTCCCTCAGCTGTAATGAGAGCCCAAGCTGGAGGGAAGGGCTGAAAAGGGTGGGTCTGCCAAAGGGTCCCTGGGGCTTATGATGGTATGGCGAGAGCAGAAACCACAACCCCACCCCGATCCCTGCAACACCTCCCCCACTATAAATGGGGCAGATGGATAGCCCTCTTCCTCCCCCCATTCCCCCTCTTTTCTTCCCTCCCAGAGGTCACCTTCAGCGGGGAGGCACTGTGCCCCCAAGGACCAGGGACATGGGGAAGGGGCGGAGCGTCACGCTTCTCCCCGTAATGCCTGGCAGCCCCCTCCGGCTGCTCGGCGCAGGCTGAACCCAGCCCAGAGGCTGCAGCGGGGGAAGCGAGGCAGTCCACGGCCGGCCGGCAGTGCTGCGCTGCTGGAGAAGGTGAGAGGCTTGGTAGGGACGGGGAGGGAGCGTGGGAAGAGAAGTTACAGCCGTGGCAGGATGAAGGAGACTGGACAGGAACGAAAAAGGGCACCCACCCTTCACAAATTGGTTTTGGAGACTCCAGTGCACCCGTTTCCCACGTCTGGTTGATCGTGGGCTCGTTAGGTGGCTCTGCCCTGAAAGTTTGCTTTGTGTCCGGTTGTGTCCAAGCGGGATGGTGGGGTGGTACCAGCTGGTTGGTTGGGAGGAGGGTGTGATGTGGCTTGGTCCCTGTGAGATTGCTGCCGATTTCTGCCCAAGGAGGCTGCTGCGTGGAGATTATGGAATACTGCTTGCTGTGGAGAGGCTTATGGGGCTCTCTCCGGGAAGGCTGCTAGGTGTTTCTGACCAACAAGAGCAACCCGCAGTTCTGCTAAGGGGGACAGTAATGCGGTTCTCCGCAGTGAGATTATGCATTAGCCTGACGACCAGTTTTAGAAAGAAGCTCATAAATCTATCAGCAATAAGGCCAGAAACAACCACTGTGACAATCTCTTCTGATCCTTTGCCTGTATTAAACATGGTTTGCGCTGGAATGGACTTTTTAGGGAAAAAAAGCGCCATTCTTGAGTTAAAAGTTCCAGAGATGGAAGGCTATTCTTCCATACTGTTTGATAAGATTTTTAGGGGCAAACATCCTTCTTCACAAAATCTGTACCACAGTTGAGGTCTGAAATTGCCTTATTTCACCTTCAGCTATTGCTTTTATTATAATGCTTTTACTTAATTGAGAGAGCCCTCTTTTGTGGAATTCTAGTACCCACAAAGGTACATACGGATGACAGAGTCACTTCTTCG
The DNA here is from genome assembly GCF_964199755.1 of Larus michahellis. Lineage (NCBI taxonomy): Eukaryota > Metazoa > Chordata > Aves > Charadriiformes > Laridae > Larus > Larus michahellis. The sequence goes on from NC_133897.1 coordinate 91,524,719, forward strand.
CTATCTGTTTGATAAGCTAAAGAGACTGCTCCCCTGGAAGTTTCCCCCGTAATAGTCAGCCCTGTTGTCATTCTCATGGTTCTCCTCTGGTCCCTTTTCCGTCAAATTGTGGACACCAGTGCTAGCTTGCTGAACTGTGATCTCACTGATACCATTAAAAACATGGAAAACATCCAATAACTAATTCTGTTGACCCATCAGCTGGCCTCCAGAAGCGTTCAGGAAATTTACCCTAGAGAAACCAGTCTTTCACGTCAATATATATTTTTAACATTCAAAAAACCATCATAAATAGTAGATAAAGAAGAATGCAAAGCCGACCAAATGGAAGGAATGCATTTCTAATAAAAATACCAAAGCCACTGGTGCACGATATTCTCAATTCTGGCGCAGAAGTCATTAGCAGGTGGCCAGCTCTTCAGAAATACAGCTTTCCTAACTCAGCTGATTTTCAGAGATTAAATTTCAGACTGTCTCAGGGCATCTGTGTAGGAACCTCTGCAGAAACCAGAGTTCACTGTAAGAGGCACATCATCTCAGAACAGATTTCTTCTTTTGTTATAATCTGTCTTAGTCTATGTAAAGCTGAATGGCTACACCTATTTTTTTGTTTTCAGTGAAGCTTATTTTCTTAATTTAGCATCTGGAAAATGCTGCTTTGCCTCTCACTGCTGATGCTTCCTGCATCTGATGCTTTCTGGGCAAAAGCGGAATCTGCAACATTAGTAACCCTTGTACATTATTCTCTTAGACTTGTATCTGTACCATTAAAATGTGTATCTATCTACATCACTGAAGATTCTTTCTAGAGTAATTCTGTATCATCCTACATATTAAGGCCTGCAAAGGAAGTGAGACTACACCAGATCTACATTTCTGGGTTTACACAGTGCCCGTTTTATCTACAAAGCAGCATGAAGATTAGATTTTTCTGATTAATATGACAATTTTTTTCTTTTTTTTTTTTCTTTTTTGTTTGTTTCTGTCACCCAATACCGGACTAAACTCCTGACTTCTTCGGTCGTTTGAAATACTTTTTTATGTGTGTATGTGCATGCACTAGTTTTATCAAGCAATGCATTATCTACCCAAACCCCTTTTGTGTTATTTGCAAACATTTTCTGGATGATTTCAATGCTTTCTTCTAGATCGTTGACAAACGTAAAAGTATTATAACGGAGTCAGGATTTAACAAAATTGATTGTGTAGGATGAGGACACCAATAAAATACATCGATTTCCACTATACTGGGCTTATTTTTAAATTCGTTAAAAATGTGTGGATTATTGATTTTGACCAATGCCAGGATGAATTTGTACAGATAGCTTTCAGGGAACGATCAGTGAATGGGACATTTCCGGCAGGTGCTGTATGAACCAATACGGGGCTGAGAACTGCTCTGAACTCCCACCAGCAGTTTACAGGTTGATGGGAAACCCCTGCAGATAGGGTCCTTACACAGTCCCTAGACAGAAATGGATGCAAGGATGCAATGGCTTGATAACAACAGGGACACCAACCGAGCTGAGTTACTTGATACGCTAAGTCCGTTTGAGCAAAATGTGCTTTATTAAAGGTGGTGCAAAAGTATTCAGCTAGAAACAAGGCGGGCAACGCCGAGAAAGGGGTGCGAAGAGGAAGTGGAGTTTTTCCCCAAAAAACTCCCGAGTAATTTGGAAAAACTCTGGAGTCATAACAGATGTATAAGACTGTGCAGCTTCTCAGTGTGGTGCTCCTGCTTAAAGAGATCTTGGGGCCTCAGCATGAGGCAGAGGGTTAATTCTAGCTGAATGCGTCACAGGAGGCATTCCCCCAGGAGAAAAATTGATGAGGCTTCAGAAAAGAGCCATAAAATGGATCTGAGAGCTGGACAAAAGGCCTTGGTTTGAGAATTGGACAGAAGGTTGTTTAGAGGCATTTAACTTATAAGAAGATTGAGAGGTGTCTTGATCAGAAAGCATGGAGGTGTTTATTCAAAATTTAAAATGTGACTACAATTTCTGGAAGCATCCTATCTGTTTTTAAACTAACTGATGTAGGCACCACAGAAGCAGTGTGCCAAACCGTTTGTGAAGCCGAAGTAAAGCATTGGTTAAATACAAAGCCTGAGTTTCAGTCTGTACCCTGCTAGTTTTACTCAATCTAAGTAGTTTAAAATATGTTCTCATAGGCTGTGGTTGTACCCCCGACCACAACGCATGCAAATCCTGCAAGAGTCAGAAGAAGAAATACAACAGGCACTAAAACACTCAATTCTCTAGCTGAGAAACTTCAGCAGCATGTTAGGTAAATTTGGGTTAGGATATCATATAAATACATCGCAGCAAGAATGTTAACATTAGCTTTTACAGTTGACCAAAGACTGGCTTTGTATCAAGCCTACATGAGTTTTTGTGAGAGGTGCCCCAAATGTTATTGGTTATTTGGTTTGGGTTAAAGCTCTGTAGAAGGTCAGACAAGAGAATGAACCCTACATGCCATATGCTCAAGGTCAGTTTTAATGGAGCATCTTTGATATGAGTAGAGGCTGAGAGAGCTGAAACTCTTCAGCTTAGAAAAGAGAAAGCTCAGTTGGTGTATGTCAATACCTGATGAGAAGGAATGAAGAAAAGAAAGCCAGGCTTTTCTCAGTAGTGCTCCTTAACGGGACAAGAGGCAATGTGCACAAATTAAAACATAAGGAATTCCATCTAAACACAAGAAAACACCTGTTTTCTTTTTTTTGTTTTCTGTTTTTTACTGTGAAGGTGATCAAAAAGCATGATAGGTTGCCCAAAGAGGTTGTGGAGGCTCCATCTGTAGAGATATTAAAAACATGACTGGACACCTTCCTAGATAACCTGCTTCAGCTGCCTCTGCTTGAGCAGGGGGATTGGATTAGGTGATCTCAGCAGGTGCCTTCCAGCCTAAACAACTCTGTGATTCTGTCGTCATACCACCATCTCTGTTATGCAGAGATTACACTACCTTTGGCTCTTGACATGTATGAAGTGATTTTCTGGACCAAATATATTAAGCATTTTGGTTAAAGAACCAGAATAACATTACTTAGACTAACACATTGGATCTCCATAGGCTAGCTCCTCCTCAGCTCCTCAGGAAGTTGGGAAGCATCTCCCAGTGGTGGAAAGGATGTGAATTTCTTGCTGCTGTAATTAGAGACTCTTTTGGGTTTCTCACATATCAACAGCCTGATAACAGGACCTCTGGTGGGGATGAAGCACAGGAAGGATAGTGGAGGAAAAATAAGAGCACCTAGGCACACTCTACTCAGTGGTGACACAAATTGGTTCCTCATTTAGCTTCCTAGCTAGTGGAAGTGGTATCTTAGAGAAACACCTGACAGCTTTGGCTATTTCATGAAGTATGGACTGTGTCCTGTAATCAGTTTCCTCAAGGGCAGCAAGGACCAAAGCCTGCAAACTGTTCTGGAGTGAATGCAGGTAGGGCTTCCTTCATATGGAGGCCTGACCAGACCCACAGGGATTGCCGCTGTCCCTCAAGACACTCTACACATATCCTCTGGCTGATCTGTTTTTCCAGGCTGGCTATTTCCCTTTGGTGCTCCACTCCGTATCCAAACAATCTGCCCTCCCATACCAGCGGGCCACACATGGAAGTAAGGATCCTTGTCACCTATATTGCAGTTCACTTGAAATGTAGAGTGAAAGAACACAACAAGAGTTTTTTGGATTATTTTTAATGGCAAAAACTTATTGACTGAAATGTTTTGACTGCCAAAGCTGGCGTGAGAACCAAGAATATACAGAGAAGCATATCCTCCCATTCACGAAAGCACCTTTTCACACAGAAAATAGGAGAGAAGTAATGAATCATATAAAAAATGGAATAGCTGAATCATATAATAAATTATTCAATAGAAATAAAAACAGATTAACTAATAGATATTTGAAAAGAATATCGTTATTGAATAATACATTAAGTGGATGCAGCAAGAAGATTCTAACCTTTGGAATAGATAGCACTAACAGGTGGCCAGCCTACAAGGGAAGAAATTTTATCTAACTCAAGTTTGAGAAATTAAGTTATCTGAGAAGATCACAAACCATTTGATGACAAGAACTTGTATATGACCATGAATTTGATATAGGAGAAGGAATGTCTTACACACAGAAAAGATCTTTTGATATTTTCGTCACAAATATAAATTTAATACGTTCTGCACAAGATAAGCAGACATCTCTCCTGATGCTCCACTCTCTATTTAGTGTGGCTTTACCCTATCTAATATCAAGGGAAGGTCTATGTCTTTCAAAGATCAACTACATTTTAAATTTTTTCTCTATATGCCAAGCTAGGACTTTTTAAAAGGCTTTTTGAGCTATTAGTTTTAACACCTATATGTGGCAACACCAGTTTGGAAATGTCAGTGGCAGAGTGGGTCCATTTGCGGTTTCTGTGATGCTCTTGCTGTGTGGAATTTCAGAAGTTGTACTGGCTGGGCAGCAAACAGGAGGACATCAAAGCAAAATCTCTAAAATACTTTCCAGGCCATCTTTCCCTGTGAGTTTCTCCCCAGCCCTCTGTTCATCCCCTCCCATGCACACACTTGTTCATTGTTGAATTCCTTATGGACTGTACCAACCTTGACTGCTGTTGGCTCTCACACCAAGAAAAAGCCTTTGCAGGAAAGTAGGGCCAATTACTTGATACTTCTGAATTGGATAAGATTTAGCAATGCAGTCTAGGCGAGAAGGGAAGGGAAAAGAAGGGGATCTCTCCCACAACTTGTCCCAGTCCCCCTGTATGAATCCAGCCTTTTTGTAGTTTTCCTAGGTTTAAATAATTCTGTCGCTAAATTACTGAATTCTTAAGAATGACCAGATTTAGCAGCAGTAGGGGCTGGAAGTTGAAGGAACTGTAATAAGCTCTAGTCATAGATAGAGACACATAAAAAGCAAGGGAAAAGGCTTCATTCTTTCTGCTCCCACTCATATTCCCAGGATGCCACTTTCCTTTTTAGCAATGTGAGGTCCTATTCCCTCCCTGAAAAGGTGTCATGTGAGTCAGAATGTTTAATGGAAAAACGTTCTGAGTTTGTAGGTGCGGAGATGAGCCACTGGATTTACACCGGAGCTCTGTCTTGCTGCACGCTGTTTAAGACGCATCCAACAATTCTGCAACCCTCAGGCTCTTAGGCTGCATTAGGTATTACCAGCAGGTTGAGGGAGGTGATCCTTCCTCTCTACTCAGCCCTAGTGAGGCCACATAAAGGTGATTGAAGGCTGGAACAAGTTGCCCAGAGCAGTTGTGGAGTCTCCATCCTTGGAGATATTCAAACCTGGACTGGACATAATCCTGAGCAACCTGCTTGAGTTAACCTTCCTCTGAGCAGGACGTTGCAATAGGTGATGTCCAGAGGTAACTTCTCACCTTGACCATCCTGTGACTCATTCTGTGAGCTTGCTCCAAAGCCAGGAGGGGCTCCCAGGCCCAGGGGTGCCTGTGTTCAGAGCACAGGGAGGTAGTCAGGGGGGAAGGTGCTGCCACAGGTGCCTTAAAACGTAGCCGCTGGGGGGGGCTGAAAAAGTATTTCTCTGAAATGGGTAAGAAGCAGCTGGCTGTAGCTCAAAATGCTATTGATGTCCGAGCTTCCTTCCTGCCTAAGTTTCTTGGCTGCACAGATGAGTGACTTTGGGTCAGAAATGTCAGCAGGCATGTGAGGTACTGAGCTCCTTTTGGCTTGCTCAGAGCATAGCTGCCTCTGACTACTAATCCTTTTTTTGTTATGGACTAGCTGTGCCTCTGACTAAGGGCCAAGTCTGTCTCTGCTGCTACCTCAAGAACTTTCTTCAATAAGCAGTAGGGGTGGGTTTCTGAGCAGAGAGACACGGTCTTGCTGGAGTAGGCTAAGGAGAGCAAGAGGGATGGGTCATGCTTGATAGTCTGGGACTCTGTTAATGTTTTGCTTGTTGCCTCACACCTTGGAGACTAGAATAAGAGGAGGCCTGGAAGGCCAAGCTTTAGTACAGCTGACAAAGGTAAGCCAGGTCTTTGAAACAAGAGGCACCAGGGACTACAATTCGAGAGAGCCAAGCATCTGTCTGGAGGCCAGAAAGGATTAGAAGGCTGAAGGAGGTTCCTTTCAATACAGGGACCTTTTATATGATGAGGGGCTTTGCCCAGAGGTGTAGTGTATAAAAGCACAAAGTCAACTCCAGCACAGCTGCAAGAGTTCTCAGGCTCCAAGTAGCAGAAATATCCCCTGCCATGGCATGGTTGGCATGGTGTGTCCAATCTGGTTTTCTCTGTGCATGTTGTGATGTTCCTGATTCGGGCTGTGATGTTTCTGCAGCACTCAGCAATGGCCGAGAGCTCAGCTGTGGCAGCAACAGGGACAGCGGCACCAACTGTACTTGATGAGCTCCTGGAGATCACAGCTCAGAACCTGGTGCGCACTGAGGTGGCCGAACACTATGAGGTTATTCGGGAGCTGGGCAGGGGCAAGTATGGCCACGTGATGCTAGTGACCCACAGGCAGAGAGGTAAGGAACTGACTGCACCCTGTGAACTACTGTGCCTTGCCTACTCTCCATTCGCCAGGGTGCTGGGTGGGCTGGTGGTTCCTTTGGCCCAGGCACCAGGCACGGTGGGTGGTCCCCAGAGAGACCAGCATGACAGGGATCTCTCCAGCCAGGGACCATCCCACTGCCCTCAGCCAAGGGAGCAGGTGATGACAGGGGGCAGGCCAGAACATCAGGCATGGTTATAGTGATGAGGCAGGTCCAAGGTCAAGCCAGGAAGTCAATCCACAAATCAGAATCAATAGGGTTCATGGCTAGACACAATCATGGATGTGATATAGCTGGAAAACAGCACTCCAACCACACAGCTCAGGCAGGGAGTGGAGTCCCGAGCCTGACCTTAAATCCTGCCCTAAGGCCCATGGACAGAGGGTGTGAGTGGAGGTCCTTGGTGGGGTTGGCCAAGGCCATTAAGGCCTATGAGTGCCCACAGGGTCCTGACACTACTCTTCCCCAGTAGTCCCAGCTCAGACTGATGGGCCCACGTAGCCTGAATTTCCCTTGCTCTGCCCAGTGCTCCTGTGCATGCACTGACTGGCTCAAAACTCACACCAGCAGCAGTGCCTGCTCCCAGATCTGGTGTCCACAGGATAAAACCACACAAAGCTTCGGGCCAGAGGCTCCCTATGCCTGTGAGTGTCCAGACCCATGGCTGCTCAGTGCCCTCTGTCTGGCCTTGGTGTGAGAGACTCTCAGGAGAGTCTAACCTACTCTCCCATCCCTAGGGACTCCTATGGCTCTCAAGCTGCTACCAAAAGCCAGTACCAAGCTGCACACCTTCCTGTATGAGTATTGCGTGGCCCTCTCCCTCGCCACCCACCCTGCCATCATTGGCATGTTTGGAATTGCCATCGAGTCCAGCCAGTACTATGGCTTCCTCTATGAACCAGCACTGCACAAAGACCTCATCTCCATCATCAAACCCCGGGTGAGTGCTGCTACAAGGCCATGGGGACTGGGACTGTAGCGTGTGGCCCTTGTGTAAGCTGGGTGGGTTGGAGGGAGGCAAATAAAGGCAATGGGCTGTGTGTCTCTCTGGGGTCTACAGCGCTGAAGCAGCTTCAGGCTTGCAAGACCAGAAATGCAATGGCCTTCCCAGTGCAGAGCATGCAGGTGAGAGCCCGGCTGGCAGGGCTGCTAAGGAGCCCTTCGTGTTCCGTAACACCCTGTCTCCCTCCCTGTGCAGGACGGGATCCCCGAGCCAGCCGCTAAGCAGTGTGCCAAGCAGCTTGTCAGCGCGCTGGAGTTCATCCACAGCCGAGGGCTCGTGTACCGTGATGTCAAGCCTGAGAACGTCCTGCTTTTCGATCCTGAGTGTCGGCGCATCAAGCTGACTGACTTTGGGCTTACGCGGCCCAAGGGTACCAAGCTCAAGCTGGTGGCCGGGGTAATCCCCTACACCGCCCCCGAGCTGAGCAACACCACTAATGCCCAGGGGGTGCCCATCGACACTAGCTTGGACGCCTGGGCCTTTGGCGTGCTGCTTTTCTGCCTGCTGACTGGCTACTTCCCCTGGGAGCAGAGCCTGCCAGATGACCCTTTCTTTGAGGACTTCATGCTGTGGCAGGAGACGGGCCTGGAGGAGAACCTGCCCCGCCACTGGAAACGCCTGACGGCTGAGGCCGCCCTGATGCTGCGGAGCCTGCTGGCCCTGGATCCCGCCAAGCGTAGCCCTGTCAGCGGGGCACTGCGCTATGTCGATTGCCCTTGGCGGATGGAGGATGGGCACAGCGAGGAGGCTGTGGTGAAGCCCTAGAGCCTGGTCCCCATTGTGGGGAGGGAAGGTGGGTCTCACCCTGCAAGAAGCTTCGGGGTCTGGGGCACCACAGTGGCCTGGGTGTGAGAGGCCATGGTGACTCAGAGAGCAACTTCTCTGCAGCACTGTCCCTGACACCATGGAGCCAGGCTCCTTCCCCAACTGGCGGTCCTCACCCCACGGCTCAGTGCTGCCCAGTGCCACCTCCGTGTGCTTCCTTTGATCTTCCTTTGGGCTTCTCTTGGAAACCACTCTCCACATGTGAAGTATCCTCTGTCTTCCTGGCCACAGGGACTCCAGGGCATTTTCTACGGGCTGCAGCACCTGCTTTGTTTCAAAATAGAGCAAAATATGTACTTTTGTGTTTCTGTATGTGGCTTTTTTTCCCTCTTAATAAAATGCCTGTGGGGGCCCACTTGCTGTGGGAGAGCAGGGGCATGACAGAGCCTGCGGCCACCTCAGGACAACCTGTGCAAGGCAGGGACCACTCCTGGATGCCGCCTGGGCCCCCACCAGGACCCCTGAAGGGTGGCTTCAGGCCAGTGGGGTGGAGATGCTGGGGAGCCCCCAGCATGTGGCTGCAGAGGGTAGCTGGGGACTGGTGATGGCACTGAGAAGGTGGTGGGAGCCATGGAGGTGGGCTATTGGAGAAAGCCATGGAGAATTGCACATTGCAACCTGCTCACAGACATGCATTTCTTCCCATTTCCTTGTGTTCAGGACCAAATGACAGAAGGGCTCTTCTGCGCCGAGGGTTGTTAGCAGCAGGGGTCTCAGTGTCAGTTTGCACAAGTGTCCCCCTCTAGTTACCGTCACTCAGGAAAATGGCATTCTGCAAACACCAACAGCCCTGCTGAAGTACAATTCACCCCTCTCTCTCCTCGACAGGCTTAGGTGCATGTGGAAATGTGAACTCACCGCCACGAATGTCCACGTGTAAGATTCAGCTGAGAAGACAGTAGCAGTGTGAGGGTGGTCAGCCTGGGCATCACTGGGAAAGGCTAACAGAGAAGCTGTAACCACAGGTTGCATAAATTTATCCGTACAAATAACTCTGGCAAAATTCCTGTAGCGATACCTCCCAGCAGTCCTACGCCGTTGCCTTGCTCTCACTCCCCATCCTCCTCCAGACTGACTGTGCCCTCCTGATAGAGCCATCCCCGCTCTGTATGAGCCCCTACTACTGCTTCTTCTCTGCTTCTGTTCTCCTGAATCCTTCAGTCACAAGGAACCGTTTCCAAGACTACCCAACACCAGCCCAAGCACACCTCCTCCCTTGCATTGCCTTCAGATCCTAAGAGAATGCAATTCACACTCTTCTAGATGCCCGGTTATCCCTCTAGAAGACTTTCCTTCTCCCATTTCCTATTACTACTTTGACCATTCCCAAGCAACGCACCTCTCCTAATCCCCCAATGTCTTTCTAGGTGCACATTTTAATCCTGGGAAAAGGTAGCATGGAGAGAATTAGGGGTTAGAAGCCCTTCTTACTTTGCTGCCTCTTTCCAGCCCCCAGGACTATGCTGTTGGTAATCCCTTCCAGCTCTTAGCCCAATCCTATTGCTGGAAACATCCTCAGCTCATTTTCCATTCTCAGTGGTTTCATAACTTCTAAAATGCGTAGTTCCATCACCTTACTTTCTATCATCCCAGCTTTTCTTTCACCTCAGATCCTTTCCTGCACACACTCTTATGTAGTTCCTCAACCTTCATCTCTCTTTTTCCAGCTTCTTCTCACCCTCTAGCATTTTACCATTACTTACCTTTCCCACTAACACTCCCTTTCTACTACCCATCACCTGGTAAACACCTTTCGCTCATTTCTCTCTCAGTAACATCACCTCCATACTACTCTTTTGTACTTTTCCTGCTCTCTACATCACTTATCCCTTGTGTCTTCCTCCTGACTCCCCAACCAGCATCATTCTCATCCTGTTCAAGATACAGTTTTCTTCTGTCTGCTTCCATCTCTTAGAATCTTTCATTACCCAAAAAAGTAACAAATGCTGCTCAACTCTGGCCCACTGAGATTTGGCTTTAATTACTCTTTGATTACTGTGGGAATAGCAGAGGAGTGTTAAGGTACCAACACAGTTCCTGTATTTGAAGTGGAGAAGCCTGAAGACTAATGGATCTATAGGCCAGGTAACCGACAACTATCCAGTGAAACGTAATGGAAAATCTGATGCAGATGCTTACCAATAGCAAATTATAGAACAGGAATGTGGCTTTCTGGAATGTGACACTCAGCATTCTATTTGATAATAAAGTTGTGTTTGATGAAGTAAATTCATAGTGTTATGCTACACAATCTTTGTGAAGCATGACCTATTGATGTAAAGAAAATTACAGTATGCTGTATTGATTAAGAAGATATACTGTGCAAAGTCAATAAAGCATACATTAAGTGAATTCAGACTTGACATTAGAAAGCATTTCTTTACCAAGAGGGTGGTCACACTGGAACAGGCTTCCTAGACAGGTGGTCGATGCCGCAAGCCTGTCACTGGTTAAGAGGCATTTGGACAGTGTCCTTGACAACATACTTTAACTTTTGGTCAGCTCTGAAGTGGTCAGGAAGATGGACTAGATGATCGTTGTAGGTCCCTTCCAACTGAAAGAGTCTAGTCTAGTCTAGTCTAGTCTATTCCAGCAACCTGCTCTGGTGAGAGGTGTCCCTGCCCATGGCATTGGGGTTGGAACTAGATGGTCTTTAAAGTCCCTTCCAACTCTAACCATTCTATAGTTCTGTTCTATTCTATTCTATGCTATTCTATTCTTATCCATATGTGTAAATAACCATGGGAGGGTATAAAAACGACGCAGCCAGAGTCTTTGCAGTGGTACTGGGTGACAGGACAGAGGCAATGTGTACCAACTGAAATGCAGGAAATTCCATTTAAACATAAGAAAAATGGCTCTATGGTGATGGTGGCCAAACATTGGAACATTGGTTGTGGTGTCTCTGTCTTTGAAGATATTCAAAAGCTGATTGGACAAGGCCCTGGTCAACCTGCTCTAGCTGTCTCTGTTTTGAGCAGGATGTTCGACTAGGCAATCTCCAGAGGTCCTGTCCAGCATCAACCGTGCTGTGATTCTGACTTTTTTCCTTTTGAGGACGCTCTGTGTTGCAGCTGGAAATGTCTGGGGCTCCCAGTTTCTTTGCTTTGGAACTGCTCAGCGTGGCAGTCAGTGGTCTCAGCAGGGCTGGGTGCAAGGTGCAAAACTGTCTTGACGAAAAAGGATTAGCGCGATTTTAGGGTTTATTCCAAATTAAGGCAAACCTGAACTGGTGGAACACTGACATCCTTGGGGAAACAGATCAAACTCTCCAATTCCAACAGGACCAAGGCTGTTTTGTTGCAGGAGACAATCATGCCAATGACGATCAGGGATGATGTGACAGAGGCTATTGGCACTGAGCAGTGGCGATGACCAGGACTGTTTCTCTGTCTCCTTTATCACAGAGCCTTGAGACTTTGTCAGAAGGGGATTCTGCTGCAAAAAAGTTGTGTGATATGTGGCTAAGTGATGGAATCAGCTCTGCGACTGCATCATGCCTGTGATGGTGGTGTGGACAGGATTACGATGAAGCAAGCACAGCAGTCAGCACAGTGGCAAAAGCCCTGCCCTGAGCCAAGTCCCCAGCCTGGGCTCCTTTTCTCAGCGGCTTAACCGTAATTGCAGCTGGATTTCTTAAATCAATGAATAAATGGACCTGTTGAAGCCTATCCCCAGGGGGTCTGAAAAAAGATCTGCTTGTCCCCATCACCCCCGCAGCAGCTGCTGGGAGAGGCTGAATGGGACGGAGCTGCGTGCAGACACGCTGGCCCTTTGCACGCCCAGCCGCTGGCTGCAGGAGGGCTGGCCGGGTGCCCGCCGCCATAAAGGGCAACATTTCAGCTAAAGTAGGCACAAGGTATGGGGTGGATCTGGTGTCGTCCACAAAGAGGCATCAGGTGGCTCCAAAGGGGAGGGAAAGAGGTGGTACTTCACTCCTCTCCGGGATGGAACGAAGAGATAAATTGGGTAAATTACAGAGCTCGCTGCACTATGAGAGTTCTGGCTGCAGCGACTGCGGTCCAAGAAGGGTCAATCCAGGCCCTAGTGCCCTGGTGCCTGCAGCACTCTGCATATGCAGGCTGGGAGCAGAGATCCCATGGCTTCTGGTAGGATGCGTGATCTATGATTCTGGCTACCATTGTGCATCTCACTATGGATTCTGCTCCCTCTTCTGCACTGCACACTCCACATGGCTCCTGAATAGTCATGATCAGCAGCAGCCTGGGAACTGCGATGCAGACCGCAGCCTGAAGGGTGTAGGGAAGGCACAGACCAGCACTTTGGCATTGCAGGGGTGACGGGTTGAGCCTGAATCCGTTAACAGGGCAGATTCCTTGGTCATAACACTTCTTCCAGTTAGGAAGTATTGGTGGGAAGCAGTGGACATGGGAGCTGTTTGCTAGGCAGAGACGTGAAAATGCAGGCAGATATGAAAGTGATTGGCCCAGGTCATGATAGTGGTCAAACAGTGCCACAGATGAGTCACCTCAGAATTAAAATGTTAATTGTTGAAGAGAACACTTTGGCAAATTATTTGGACTAAGTCCAGGTCAGCAATGTCCCCAACATATAGACTGCGTTGTGATGCTGGCTAGGCTCAGGACATAAAAGGGAGGGCAGGAACGGGTTGGATAGTGGGGTCAGTGTCATCTCCTCCTTCTACAGGAAGACTACTGAAAGTTGCTCTATTGGACTGGCTGACCTGGTGATAAAAGGCAGAGGTCCAGCCTTCAGGACCTCTCCAGTTAGACTTCTGGTGTCATTTCTAGAAGCTTGCAGCATATAATATTCCGTCTGCAGTATGTAATATTCCTTCTGCCTTGCTGACTCTGACACTATGATGCTTCCATTCTTTCCTACTTAAACCCTGTTATGTATCACTACTAGGACTGTGACTGAGGTTTCTTAGGAAGAGTAGTACAGGAATAATTCTCTGTATTCCCCAGAGTTCCCTCATAGCCTTGTCTCCTTAACAAGACCACATGGTAACAATCCGATGTGACCCATCCGATTTTGCATACAGATATTAGGTCTTGAGACTGCAGAAGGACTGAGCACCAGATCCCAAAAATGTGTGGGGGAAAGCATCTCAGGCCAGGGAATATGATAGGGCAGATGCAAGACTACATAGTGCCTGTGCCTGCCTCCTCCCACGCTGCTTGTTCTTGAGTTTTGACTTTCATTTCAAAGACAAAGCAGGCCAGTGCTTTGATAAAAACCACAAAATATGACCCTATTGTGAACAGCTGTCCTTCTGAGCACAGGGACGGAAAGAGACAGTAGCTGGAGGATTAAGATGGTGGGAATTTGTTACCTTTTATTCTTACTCACGTAGCGGCATGTTGGCAACAACTACAACCCAGCTGATGTCTTCTAGAGCTGCCTGTAGGTGGGAAGCCATGAGAAGTCATAAAGTCCTGTTGTCGTGCCAAAGGACAAAGAGCTGCAGGATTGAAAGTGGCTGGATCAGAAGACACCTGGTGCCTGACTGGAACATGTGCAATAGCTCATGGAGTTTCAGCTGTTAGACTTTTTTTTTTCCTCTATCCTTCATCCCTGAGTGGAGATGCATGAACCAGAGAGAAATGTCTTAGACAGAAAGATCAAAGGAACTGCCTCGGTCTTTTCCACATCCTGTAGCTTGGGTTGCACAATACCTTGCTACCTGTACTATAATTTTAATTCTCCTTGTGCTGTGTTGGGTTATCTGCATCAGTGCTGACCACAAGAAGAGGACTGACTGCTACTAAACCCCATAATGATCCTCTGGTATCCTAAGCTTCCCTACTGACCCATCCAAGGTCTGACAGCCAGCCATGCCAACCAATAGTCTGGGCTTGCCCATATACAGGCCTGCCCGTTGCTCGGTGTGTATTTGTTTTGGTTTTTTTCCCCTGGGCTGACAGGCAGCTGGGCATGTTTATAAGCCCTGTGCCTTGGCCCAGCTTTGTGCAAGAGAGGGAGGAAGGGGAATTTGGCCTGACACAGAGTGGTGACAGAAGATGGTCACAGTTGTCACACGGACTAATTGCACTTCTAACCCTTCTTTGCTGTTTACAAGCTGCCCCCCATCAAGGACTCGTGTCTCGGGCTGGCTTCAGTGTCTCAGGGTGGGATCACACAAGGCTCCTGCTTCCACTCTGAGCCCTGGTAGCCACCTTCTGTGTGCTAACCCTGACTGAGTGCAGCTCCCACCTGAGCTTTGCTGACAGATTTCTTAGGGGATAGTGAGAAAGACGATCCCTGACCAAACAGATTTATTTAAATAAGTGAGGTGCTTCGGAGAAAATTTGCCTTAAGTGACATAACAGTCTGTTTTTTAGTTTGTATCTGACATCTATCTATATAGAGCTGGCTTCAGGCAAAGCAGTCCTGTTACCATGATTAGAGGCTGCTGAGAAGTCTGCAAACAGCCACTTCAGCCGGCAGCTCTGAGTCCCCTGTCCTTGTCCCCAGTGCTGCTCTGCGCCTGCCTCAGACGTCTATTTGCCCTTCCACTGGCTGAGTAGGAGATGGAAACAGAGCAAGGACAGCAACTCACGGACATTGGCTGACATCTGCTGAATCTGGTCTCTCCAAAGCCAGGTAGGGAAAAAGCGACAGCTTTCACATCCCCTTGTTCTGCCATTAACACTTGTTGCAGCTGCCAGTCTGCCTTGTCCTCTTCAGGACAGTATATCTTGCAGAGATTGCCAAACACAGAGCTAACTCATAACTGACTTCCCCAGGGGCATCCTGGGCAGGCTTAACTCCTGACAATTCCTTCTGCAGAGCCTCTCTCTGCGTTACCTTGCACCCCTCTCCGAATCTACCGGATAACTTCTGACTGCTCAACCCTCTTGACAAGAACCAAACCACATTTAATTGCTTGTACTTTTATGATATGCTAAGTGGCGTGTCACCTACAGGCCAGTTCCCCGAGGCTCATGGGTGTGGATGTGCTTACATGCCCAAACCCATGAAACTGAGCAAGATGAGCAGGTGACAAACCTCCACACCTTTGGACAGGTCAATACAGATTGAGTGCAGGAATTCCACTGTAGACCAGATTTACGTGATGGATCTGACCACAGACAGACACAAGACCGTCCTAGCCCAGGACTCATAGTGTTATTGCATACAGCAACATGTGTATCATGGAGGGTTGGCAGTTGTAGATGTGCCATGCTCAAGGGTATAGACTACCCTAGCTGGGTAATACCCACCTTGTCTTCAGTTTACAATTCACTGGACTCCTTGCTCTGCCTGCATTGCACCATGTGGATGGTGAGAGCTGCTCCATGTATATGAGGATTTGGTACCATTATAGTGCTCATGCTGCTATGGACTAACATCCCTTATGCTGAAGAAAGGCACTTACAAGGGACTTTCGTCCTTCAGCTCCTGAGGAGCTTTCAGGGACCTTCCTTGTGTGGTATTGTTTCTTTTCTCTACTTTTCACTCTTTGCTTCATCCTTCTCACTCCTTCAGCCCTGTTTCTGTATCATTTGCCCATCCACTATTTGCCTTCATTTGGGTCGTCCTGCTGCAAAAGAAGTATCCCTTGATGCAAAAGCCTGGAAGACTTTATGCTGTCAAGAAGCAATACAGGGTGCTCAGTGTATGACTTAGTGTCTCCTTTCACCCGGCTGGGAGAGGTGCTACTCTCTTTCACTCATGACTCATTTGAACAAGTTCATTTCCTTGCACCACTGATCTGGGGAGCTGTGGCAAGAAGAGGCATGCACTTTTGTCCTCAGGTTCCCCTCCCTCACACCCATACTGCTCAGAGAACTTCAGAGAAGATTGCTGCACTTCATGCAACCAGGACTGTTTATCACTTGTCTAGAAACACAAGAAAACACTTGCACGATGAGCAGCTGCTGGTTGGGTACTGCTGGTAGCAGGAGTGGACTTCAGCAGGCAGGTTGGGCAGCTTCTATTCCCAGCACAGGAGGAGGTTAGGGCAGAGGGAACTGGACATCCTGGTGAATCTGTGCCTGTCTTTGAGGGCAGCCATTGCCAATCTCTGTTTGAGTTTACTGTTGCTGGGCTAACGCAGGAACTGCTGAACTGGTTGGTCCCTTCTGTACTGCCCCATAATGGAAATCTGTGGATTACGCGGGAGCCATGATAGGCAGCGATTCTGCCCTGCCTCTGAGCAGCCTGCCAGCCTCCCACTGGTTCCTGACTGCACAAGGGCATGTCAGGAATTGGATAGGGCTGGCAGAAACCTGGCCGTAACAGGATGCCCCTGTACTTTCCTTTCCTTCCGTCACTGCGGGAGAGGCATGAGTTTATGGCATGTGGTATGTGAGGGCTGCCAGGTGGCACTGGCCAAAGGAATGATGGGACATCAAGAGGAGAAGGTAACTGACTACCCACCACCAAGAATCCATTTGGTTCAATGGGTGGAAACCTCACTGATGAGAAATTTGAACACAGAGCAAAGTCCTGAGCTGTAACTTAGGTCATCCAGCAGACTGAAGCTGGGAACAGTATTCCATAATCTTGACTTCCGGTCTCCCTAACCAGCAGACATATCACTGCTCGCCCAGAGTCTGGCAAAGAATCAGAAGTCCTGACCCTTGAGTTCTCATTTTCCTTTCCACGCCTTCCCTTCTTGCTTTTAGCTCCCATCCCTTGGGCTTCATCTTAAGACTATATTCTTTGCAGCAAAAGCCTTGACTTCCCTACACCTTGTCTTCAGTTTACAATTCACTGGACTCCTGCAAAAGCATTGCAGTCACCATCGCTTTCCCACTGTGTGTGCCAACACCCCACTGCCTCCAGAGGTCAGAACCAACATTTCTTGTTTGCTCTCACTACTGTGTGATTTCAGCCAACATATGAAGAATTTCAGTAGGGCTTTCTGTGTCTCACCACCTCCGTCCAGCAACAGACTCTAGCTCTTCGCAGAGCTCATCTGTAGGAGACCTGGCATTAGTCTCTTCGCATAGAGGGCAGTAATGAGTCTCACAGCTCTGGAAGACAATTACTTTAGTCCTTAAGTAGGACTTCTGTACAGTTTGATCAGTGCTATATCAAAACTCCCCTGGAAGTCTCTGGGATAGCCACATTCTCCACCCAGGATGTTAATCTAGACACTGAAAAATTATCAGTTGATCCGGGCACAGCAGGAGCTGCCTAGCAGGATCTCCAGGGCAGTCCAAAATCCCATCTGAAGACTCCTGCAGCAATTACTCAAACACTTATTGTGAAGGTGGCTAGGAGTTCAGTCGGTTGCTTGGTCTCAGGTCAGTCCACTACCCAAGATCAATCCATTGCCTCATCCATGCAGCTGAATAGCTGGGGAGTTCCTGGGCCACCAGGGGAATGAATGGTTTAAGTATGCTAGGGGTGGATACAGACAGAACCCTGCCACCCAGCTACACAACAGTTATAACTCCAGGAAAAATCTGAGTTTCATACTTGCAACTTAAATTCCATATCTCTTGCCACTGACCAAAACACTATAGGAAGAATGACGTGAAAGTTTAAGTTGGTCTCATTCAAAGATATTAGCATTTCGCAGTAGCCACAATCATTTTTGCTGGGCTGAATGGCTGATGATTCCTGAAGTCTAACAAAGATATCTGTCTGCACAACCTTGCACATTATTTCCACAGAAGCAAAATATTTGGGGCATTTCAGTTACTGGAGTTGCATTCCCAATGAAAGAAAGGCAACAGCTCCGGTAGTTCCTTTCCAGGTCACTTAACGATTCATTTCTTTTGTCTTGATTAAAACAGACCAGTCTATAGTCATGCAGTTTGGATCTTACATCAGCAATGTTAAGTGCATACCTCACTGCAATCCATATAGGCTCTAAATTCATAATGCTGGGGAAAGCAGGGACAATAACGCCTGTGTGGACCCAGGTCCTGCTTCCTGTTTTCCCAGTTTTTGGCACAGCTACTCATTTTTCCAAGCTCTGATACAGATTTTATTGTTCTTCAGTGGCTCTTGGGACTGTTTTCGGCTTGCTAGTGGAGGATGGCTGGGTAGCATCCACATGTTAGAATTATGCAGGGGAGAGTAGCAGGTCAGGAGTGGTTGGATTAGGTTGGATTTCACATCCCTGCTTTTAAACTTTCAGTTTATTCTTAAGGTCTGAGGACAGTGTCATGGGGAAATCACTGTTTTCCTATAGGTAATCCTAATCAGATGATAGTAAAGAAAAAGAAAGAGAAATGGGAAACTCTTTGCTAGAAGTGAGGAACTTTCCTTACCAAGAGCAAAACCAGACCATTTGCAAGGCAGGCTCACTTTAGGACAGTATTCTACTCCCTTTTCTGGCTCTTCCCTTCATTCCACAATCTCATGGGATGCTGGCAGAAATTTCCATGCTCATTCACAAAGCTGTTGCTTTGCAAATCTCCCTTATTAGCCTTAGCTTCATTGCCTTTGTGATTCAAACATGTATTTACTTCAGTGATAAATCTGCCCACCATTTCATTGCCAGATCATTTTGTTGCAATTAGGAACCCAGGGCAACTGCCTGTCAGCCTGCCAACAAGGGAAGATCTTATGTAGACACATATTGCTTAGATTAAAAGACTAAAACTCACGCTTTAGTATAGCTTGTCAGGGAAGCACTAACACACCAGTCATGACTGGGCAGTCACTGAAGAAGTTAGTTTCTTGCCTGTGTCCCGGGGCTGTAAAGAAGCATTTAAGAACAGAAAATCACACAATACATGTCTTGAGACAGTTTTCTCAGCCTCAGAGCTGAGAATCAATTGGATTGTCTTCACATCCCCCACATTGTCTTTCCTTATAGTAGTATGGAACATGTATAGTTCCATATAGTAGTATGTTGAGTAGGCTAATGATTAGGGAATAGCTATAAACAGTTCCTGAGAAAGGGCTTTATAGCCTTCTCAAACCTTTTTCAGGCCTGCAACTTTGCCATGAGATTCAGTTATGTTATTAAGCAGAGAGGATAAACGTACACATTTTCTGTCAGTGAGAAAACTGTACACAAAATAAATTCAACATGCCTGGATTAGGGGCTGGTAAACTTTGGCAGCGTGTAAACTGGGATACGTGTAAACGATTTCCTTCACATCCTTTCTGTATCCCTGCTCCATGGTGGAGCACAGCCTGGCTGTCCACTGCTACTGGATACCTAGGTCCTGTCTTCCACAGGAATCCTGGCATATAGACCAGAAGCCAGCAGGACCAGGTCTCTGATCTGGACAATCAGGACACCAGGGTTGCTGAATTAGCTTCTCTGTGTGCTCGACAAGACCTCTGCTACCTCATCTGTGGCACTACTTAAACCCTCCTAGGAGCTAACCTGTCTTCCTTTAATGACCTGGAGCAGAGCCTACAGGTCAGGCTTGGAGGTAGGGATTATAATCCCACACGGCACTACTGCTGGTGTGCAAAGGTCCCGTCCTCATTCTGCCTCATCCTCAGAGCAATTTCTTGAAGCTAAGTGAGATCTGGTTTTTGCAATAACTTAAAGGGACTGTTTCACTACAGAGATTCTCATTACCACACCTCAGTCCCTCGGATGCTCGCACTGCTGCGTTGCAGTAGCTGAAGCTTCCAGTGCTGGGAGGGCGCCAAGGATTCAAACACCCATACCCACTAACCCCTGCCTCAGGAATCCAGATTTGCCTGGGACTTAGTAACATGACCTGTTTTCCACCAGCTCTAAACTGCTCCCTCCAGAACTGAGTTTCATCTCCTCCCATGCTTAGTTTCAGCCAAGAAATGAAATCACTGCTAAACATCCACTGGACTTTGTTGGCCCCGTTAGCTTCTGCACTTCTACTCAAAAGCAGTAACACTGCTCAGCTTTGAAAAAGGCACGTCTCTGCTTATGCTCTCTGCTCTCCCTAAACAAGCAGGAGCTGGAGGGTACATACTTTTTGTATTAGCAAAAGAGGAGAAATTGCTGCAAACTTTCTTTTTCAAGGAAGAGAAGACAAGGCTGTGCTGATCTGTCCATCTCCTGGGCACTCGCATGGTCCCAGCACGAAGGAGCAAGAGAGGGAGCCTGACCCAGATCCTGAGGAGTCAGAAATGGAGCTCCCATGGGATTTGTAGCAGCAGCTTTTCTTAGGGAGTGAGTCAACATAGCTGACAAGCGATGCCAGTCACTCATGCTTCCCCAGCACTTGCCACACATCACCTTCCGTCCCTCTGAGCTCGTTCCCAGTCACTAGCACTCACACTGACTTAACCTTAACTACTAGTGCTGCCCTTAAATCAAAGGCGGTGCCGGAAACTTGCCTTTCCCAGCCTTTGGCCTTCTTCCAATTACAAGAGACGTGTTAATGAGAAGACCTCATATCTAACCGTCTAGTCAAGGCACTTGCAAAATGCCAGCCAGCACGGTAGCTGGATGTGAAAAACAGGAAACCAGCTAATGTCAGCTCAGACCAAGACTCAAATTCAAACAGCAGCAGAGAGCAGGGAGAGCTGATGACCACCTGGAGCGAGCGCACCAAGAGACGGTTCAAGGGTCCCTGGAAAACCCAGCTGAGTGTGAGGACCATCAGCAGTGGGTTTTGGGGACACATACCTGGCAGCAGGCAGCAGAGGAGTCAGTGGTGTACGCGTGGGAGAAAGGTCAGGAGATTGCAGAGGGCTTTTCACTTGAGAGCTGGGTGATGGGAACGGTCAGTGAGTGATGAATATGAGCAGCTGGCAGAGAAGTTCACCACGAGACAGTCCAGTTAGAGCACGGGAACTCAGAAATTTTAATGTTGGACAGGTTTTTTACGATACTCTGAGAACTAGGTGCCATAAGGCACATAAATCAAAGCAGCTTCTTGAAACCGAGACAGTCAGAAGCCCTGATGCATTGAGATCAGAGCAGCTGAGGTGACACTAGATAGTCCCCCCAGTGTACATGGGCTCTGTTTGTGCCAGCAGGGAAACCACTCCCTCCTGATCTGGAGTGAAAAAAAAAAACCGACATTTTTGAGGAATCAGCTTGGCTACTTACAAGTTTTAGAGAAACGGACGTTTTTCTTCTCATGGTGTAATAAGGCAGTATACCGTATCAGAAATCACAAAATTTTTAAATTCAAACCAGACTTTTAAATATTTGGGTTATATATTTCAAATGAAATGTGTATTCAAGAAAATCTTTTCAAGACTGTTAATTTGCTATGCAACTAATAAAAAGATTTAAAGAGGGAAAGAAATGCTGCTTCAGTTGCATCTCTGTAAATTTTAATGAGTTAAAGCTTTTTTGCATATTGAGGTGGTACAATATTGACCCAAATACAAAACAATTTCATTTGTTTTCTACCAGAAGTTAGGGTATGGGAAGAATGTACTCTTCCTGTAACTTTGGACTATGTTCCAGGAAAAGAGGTACATTTAAAGGCCTCTTTAAAAGCCTTAGGCAGGTACATAATTTTGACAATTGCCTTATGAGAATCAGAAACAATCTGCCAGTTCCCCAGTGTTAGCCAGCTATTCCTTGTTCTTTAAATCAGCTAGTTTCATCTATAACACAAAGTTTGAAAATCTTGCCTCAACATAGTTGTACTTGGAGAATAAGAACACCTCTGCCACATCAGACCAAAAGCCTAACATAATCCAATAGCCCATCTCTTAAAAAAATAAAGATAACAGGGCAACTATACGGTGATAATTCCTCAAAGACACTTTCCAGATTTCAGCAGATTTTGACTTAAGAGGAGTCTGCAGATAGATGGAAACTTTAAATTTCCTTGAGGTTCCCCGGCTTTCCTTTGCTCGCTCCACCTTTGCTTGCACTGCAGGAGAGATGTCACCCCACTGTCCACCCTGAAGAGTAAGGACTCCTTCAATGGCCTTCTGAGGTGCTCCTTCCAGACAACTTCTGGCCACAGTTCTCCTCCAGAGCTCCTTGACATCACTGTACCCAAGCAAGAAAAGCAGAGTCGGTCCAGCCACGGTGACCAGGGTCACTGAAGAGTCAAGACCACCAGCCAAGTCCAACTTGACAAATCAAGGCTAAGGACAAGCCAGGAAGTCAAACCAGCATTGGTATCAGCAAGGCACAGGCATAGTTGAAGCATAGATCAGGAAAGGAGCATGGGCATGGGCCTGAGCTTAACTGCAGCTCTGGAGCAAAAGCGGGAGGGCTTCTCCCTACTCTTTCTCACCCCCAGCACTCTCCCCAGCAGTCTGATTCCAGATGACACAGGTGTGCCATGCCAGAGCTGGCCTTGAGCACAAGTAGCCAAACCCCTGGGATGGAGCGCACGCAGGGCCCTGACAGCAGTGTCGGGTGCTCAGTGAGCACTCAGACACCAGGGAGCTGGCAGACACCTGTTCCTCCCAGTGCCCGTGCTGCTGCGGGGTGGGAGCCTCACCGTAACACACCTGCTGGTCCCAGGTAGCTCAGGCAGGAATCTCATGAGGATGCAGATCGTAGTGCACGTACATCAGGCAGGTATTGCAGGGTCCACATCTTACAGAGAACACACTAAAGCTTTGCTTTCCCCTCCCTCCCCCCCCGCTTCATTTGAATTTAGCAAACTGTGTCTCTTGTATCACAGAGATGAGTTGTTTACAAAGCAAACACCGTCAGTCCATTTAATTGGCTCTTTAACATGGTGAGAAATGTTCCCTGGCACAGAGTTCCTGGGAAAGCCTCCAAGATGTGAAATGGAGAGGTACTTCTATGCAGGGAGGACAAACAAGGCTCGTCTCCCAGACCCAAACCTCACAACTGAATCATCCTTCCTTGGATGATGGTAAGAGTCCAGGGGCGTAGTAACCATCCCCATGGCCAATATAACAGTAATTCTTAACAGTGCAAGGGACAGTCGTGCCATTCTGCCACAGAGGGGAGTAGCTCCCACAGTGCCCTCTCTTCTGTACAGCCGCAGCACAAAGACGTACAGCCCAGGGAGGTTCTGGAGCCAGTCGGCTTAGTTTAGGTAGGTCTAGGTCTAGGTGGCCTAATATCCGGGTGTCTTGATATTGCAGAGAGAGCTAGCAGACCCGCATGTTAGCCAGACTGCTTGACTTGCTCCACTTAAGACCCTGTCTGCGGTTGCCTGTAAGCTTCTCAGATCGGATCCTTCAGGCAAGAACTGCCCACGTTACGAGGCATCTTACCCCATGCAGAACACAGTCAGAAATGATCAAACAACAGGGTGGGTTTTTTTCCTAAGCAAAGGAAAAATAGATTTGTATTAAAAAGGGACAGTTTGTAGAGAAAAAGGCACGCTGTCTCACAGCTCTGCTTCACCCTATTCCTTCAAAAAAATCCACTCAGACCCGATTTTTCTGAATGACCACGGCGCACCCCAAGTCAGAAGCCCAGCCCTGGGGGCACAGCACCCCACAGCTGCTGCGGGCCTGCTGTGCCCGGGAGGGACGGAGAGGACTCTGCTGGCTGAGCTCCTGCAGCCTCGCCTCCTGTGCCCGCAAAGACAAGCACACGTTGGGTCAGCGTGGAAATGCGAGAGATTGGAGAAGGAGCCCAGGCCTGGGAATGCAGCAGGAGAGACTAAAATATAAGGCTGGGAAAAGCTGGCTGGTAACAGGGGAACAAGAACAAGCAGGATGAAGAGGGAGGGCCGGGCTAAGTGCCCTAGGATGATGTGAAAACTACAGGAAAGGTGGGGAGGGACTCTTTATCAGGGGGTGTAGTGATAAGACGAGGGGTAATGGGTTTTGAACTGAAAGAGGGGAGATTTAGATTAGATATTAGGAAGAAATTCTTTACTGTGAGGGTGGTGAGACACTGGAACAGGTTGCCCAGAGAAACTGTGGATGCCCCATCCCTGGAAGTGTTCAAGGCCAGGCTGGATGGGGCTTTGAGCAGCCTGGTCTAGTGGGAGGTGCCCCTGCCCATGGCAGGGGGTTGGAACTAGGTGATCTTCAAGGTCCCTTCCAACCTGAACCATTCTGTGATTCTATGATTTAAGAGGGCACACGGGGCCATTCATGCAACTAGCTCAAGTAACTGAGCCCTTGAGGGGAATTTGGGGCCTTGCTGATGACATATGTGTGCCATGTCAGTGATGCTGGGAAAGACCTGCCAGGCTTCTACAGCTCGCCTTTGAAAGATCTGGCCACAGCCTGCTCGGGCAGCGCTACGCTAATGTTGCCCTCCAGCGGTGCACCTCGCTTTTTCCCTGGAGTAAGGCAGGGAGGGACCATGTCCCCCAGCCCCAAATACGTGGCTAGGCAAGGCTTTTGTTTCCTGATGGTTACAAACCCACCATGATTAATCTGCATATCATTATTCAGATGCGTTTGCTCTGTTTTATTTGAGCAGAGGCAAGCCGCAGCACAAAAGCACAACGCTGGTATTCCCACTGTTCTGCCAAAGCACAAATTCAATTGCTCCTGCTGTGAAAGCGTACCAGTTTGAGCTGCGCTGCTTTCATTAATTTGGCTTAACACTTCCAGTTGCACGTTGCACGCTGTGATGAAAGTCATTTGTCCTCCAATTGCCTCTACGCAACAATTACTGCCAATGCTAACGCTATACATTTGTTATGTTAAAGAGCAGAAGTACAAGCCTCTTTTCTTACAATTTTATCGAAGTTCCATCACCAAGTTTCAGGCTTTCCATACTAAGATCTGGTTGAAGATTAAAAAATACTTATATGCAGAGCACAAAACCTCTATTTCCGTAAGTCAGACCAGTAAAACCACATGGTTTCACAATTTTTAAAATAAGTTGTCCCATGTTCCTAGAGGCTTCTGAATTAGGCAGCAGTTTAGAGTCACAACCTGCCCTTGGAAGAAAATAAAAACCCCAAACCAACACACCACCCAATTCCGACCAGGTCTCTGCTCACACATCCTTAGAAACTACCAGCACGTCATGCTGAACATCTGTCCAGCGTTCCTGACTGTAAGCTCCAAGTTGGTGTGAACCAACCCCATAGACCATCGCAGCCTTTCTTCCCTCCAGCTGCAGCGTTGCCTGCACAGAGCCCTCCCTCCTCTGCCTCCTCCACACCTCCTTGTCAGGACATCCAAAAGCACAGCAGTGGAAGCAACCTGCAGTACTACCTGTTTCTTCTTGGCACCTCACATTTCAAAGGAGACAGGATTTCTAAGCTATGCCGAAAGAAAATGTAACTGAAGTAGTTGATAGGTGAAGCTTTGAAACGATTTGGTAGTGGGATTCACCGGTATGGACAGGACAATCTACTGGCTCTGGCTGGGATGAAGTTAATTTTCTTCACAGCAGCTGGTACGGTGCTGTACTTTAGATTTGTGACCAAAACAATGCTGAAAACACGCCAACGCGTTAGCTATTGCCGAACAGTGCTTGCACAGCATTGAAGCCACCTCTGCTTCTCACTCTGTCCCCGTCCCCAACAAGCAGGCTGGGGCTGCGCAGGAGGTTGGGAGGGGGCACAACCAGGCAGATGACCTGAACTAACGGAAGCAATAGCCCATGCCATGTGTCGTGGTTTGGCAGGACACCACGTAACGCCGTGCTCAGCAATGAACAGCTGGGGAAAAAAGGAGGGGGAAGACACGCAGAGTTTTGGTGTTTGCCTTCCCAAGCAACTGTTCCACGTGATGGAGCCCTGCTTTCCTGGAGCTGGCTGAACACCTGCCTGACGATGGGAAGCAGTGAATGAATTCCTTATTTTGCTTTGCTTGAGTGCACGGCTTTTGCTTTACCTATTAAACTGCCTTTATCTCAACCCACAAGTTCTCACTTGTTACTCTTCCACTTCTCTCCCCCATTCCCTGCAGCAGAGTGAGCGAGCAGCTCTGTGCTGCTGAGCTGCCTACTGGGGTTAGTCCACATCAACAGGGGACAGGAGTTGAATGGAGAAACTACTAAAACGTAATTTTTCTCACTCCCTTACTATCACATGAACAACCTCACCATCAGGTGGGAGGGGTACACTAGTACTATTAAATTATTCCCTTTTAAGTTCTAGCTACACCCCATTTTCTTTTTGTGTTACTGAACAAAGTAAGAGATGGCTCGACATAAGCCACTGTATTTATTCACAATTGCAACCATAAATCGATTCAGAATGCCAGACATCATCAGCAGTAAAGCCGATTAACTGTGTTGTCCACTGAACTGCATGTAAATGAAGCTAATTTGGGAAAAGGCAAAAGATTAACAAAGAAAAACCCAGTACTCACTTTCTAACAGTGAAAATAAAGCTTTGCAGAATTCTTCCTCAAAATAATTCTGGAAATATACTTTATTATATAAACGGTCCATGAACTTTCCCACCATAAAACTTGTTCTTTCTACCCTTCTTTCTCTATCAACACTCAGTGAAGGATTCTGTTCGACTCGAGTAACGTATAATCATAGCAAATAATTAGAAGAAGATGACCTGCTAGCTAACAGTGGTCGGTAAAAGTCTCCTCTATACTACTATACCCCAAAACTTAAAAATTATGCACATGAAATGTAATGCAAGTAATGTTTGTATTTTCAAGACCTATCTTTTGAAATCTGTAAAAAATTGCACATTAATTCCAGTCTTCCACTTGATTCTTGCTAATAATTTCACAAGCAAGACACCTTACTAGTAAATTTTACTCTACCATTCCAAGATCACGCTTGTGACTTACAAAGTAAGGGCACTTAACTGTGGTGGCATTGACAAAACTTCTGGGAAAAAAATCCCACCTGGCTGATTGCGTACATCCCTGAAAAAATTCCTCCTTGCACAGAAATCAGGAACACACTTAAAGGGTAGCACAAGGGACTTGATATATTTAACATAGGAGAATTACTGGAGGCTACAATAATTTCCTGCTTGCTTCACTGCAGCGCGACAGACCTCTTAAAATGAGAACGTGTGGGCTTTGCTCACAAGTAGCTAAGGGAGTCAGCTGCAGGCACAATGGAAAAGGATCAATGGAATTTTATTACTGCATTATCAATATTTTTTTTTTTAGTGTATATTCAAGAAGGGTCTTCTATGAATATGTACACCTGTCTAAGAAAAGATGCAACGATACTTCTGAAACAAGTCTTGAAACCAACAGTGCTAAAGTGTGTTTTATTTCCAACAATTAGCCGTTACAGTATCCGAAACAAAAAGTGTCCAAAATAAATAGCTGAAGATGAAGCATCAGAATACTACCGTCTTCGCTACTGCTGTGGCCCCCTTAATGTTTCCTGCTTTTCAACCTTCACTCTTCAGATTCTCCAGGCCTACGGATGTCATCGATCTTCAGAATCATTCTAACAACCTGAGTCGCCAGAGAAATCTGCTGTTTCTTACCAATCAAGGTTTCTATAACATGCTGCTGCTTCATATCTGCCAAAAAGAAGCAGAAGAATCCAAATCTAGATATAGCATTTAACCTGAGATAGTAATGTACATGTAATTTTAAAGAACATTTCAAGATTATTACTCTTGGCCACCGTAACTGACAAACAATTTGTACAAACTACAGTTTTATGTCTGCGTTCTTACCAAAGGTCTTAGAACATTAAGATCCTAACTCTTTTCCCAACTAAGCCTTCCCCAGTCGCAGCTTTTCACCTTTCCAGATTACTTTTTGAAGAGTACAGTTTCCATCTACAAATATTAGAAGCATCCTAGGGGCTGAGCAACCACTAAAGAAGTGGAAGTTCAAATTCCGTAAAACAGAAACACCTTATCAAAGAAGGGTTATGAATTTACTTAAACACAATGCCTTACATCGTGTTCCAAAATTTACCAACTTCTTTACTGAAAAAAGCAACAGAATAACCCATGTGAAAAGCGTTATGTTGAGATGAACGTAGATTTTCATACACTGGTTTCCTCGTCTTCACACGCTTATTACAGGTCTGTACTTGCATACATACTGGTGTGAGCAACACTACCTATAGATATTTCCAAACTTTTATTTACTTCTTTCACAAGCTGCTTCTCAAAACAGCTGTTTCTAGGGCTGCAGTATAAACTGGATCGCTAGAAGTGCAGTATTGGAAACACAGCCTGCTCTTTCCTCATATGAGTAGCTTTTATTCCCCTACCACAAGGTCAGTCAACATCTTCAACTAAGCTTGCCATCAACTAAAGGTCTTCAAGCAATTATACATTGTCTACCTGATAGACATGCGTGTATCTCTGCACTCACATTCCCATTTATTATGACAAGGGATAAGAGTTCGTAACTGAAGTGATGTGTCTTTTGATCCTGTGAGAAAGAAAACCCTGTTGTGCTCCTCCCTCCCCACACCGCAGTTCTTACCATTTGTTCCTTTCTGCAAACAATCAATGCCGAGGGCAGGATTATTTTCTTTCACTTGCCTAGCCCGCACTTCGGTCATAGTCTGTATTGGATTCATACCACTGTTCTCCGAAAGCGCCATGGGAATTACTTCCAGGGCATCGGCAAAAGCTCTCATAGCATACTGTTCCAGAGATGGGCACTAGGGGAAAAGAAATTTAAATTCGTACAGCTATTAACTCCAATGTTAGAAAAAGCAAATTTTCGCACTAGCTATACAATATATACATGATATGCGGATTTGCTTGGAAATATGTATCTCAATAACTGAATTAATACCTTTGGATGGTATCTACTTGCAAATTAAAACGATTTTAAATCGCTCTTATCATAAAAGGGAAAATGTCCTGGTAACGACTTTTTACAGAGAGGGGAAGGAAACATTTTAACACTGGTTATCAGTCAGTGTCAGAAAGTTCCATAATATGCACTTTCTGGAAGTTCTCTTTAAGTTTTTTTGGAGTCTCTTAAGAGGGACTTGATGCTTATTTTCCCTTCATAAATTAAAGTTGTAACTGTTCCTTTCTTACCTTATCTGCTGCTTCACTGACTGCCAAGGCACAAGAAATTTCAGCTGCACCACCACCATATACGATACGATTATCACGAACAAGATTTCGGATTACACACAATGCATCATGGAGAGACCGCTTTGCTTCTTCAATAATCTGGAATTACAAAATAGCACATATTTTACAACATACACAACTGAAGGCTATGAAGATATATTTCCTAATATAGAAATGCAAATAAACTGCAGAATCTTTTTATGGGTCTAAAGCAGCTCTACTGCTGCTATGTTATACTATTTCAAAATATAAAGTGTTAGACAACCAGTGGCAGAGAAAGCATTAAAAAAATACACACCTTTTTAATGTTATTTGTTCTATAAACTGAAATAAAGACTTACATGATAAGGCTTTCAATCATGCATATTTCAAAGACACAAAACACTTAAATTTAAATGCCAATATTATTTTCAGACTGCAATTTGTGTCAACTCCCAACTTCAACACACGTAGAAGGATTTAACAAGTTATGATAATCTTTAAAACAGTAATTTTGCTTTCCTAAAGGACTCTTCAGACCACAGGTTACGTTCTTTTCTTCCTAAGGTTTTTGCTCAAAGCAGAACCTGACCTATACTAAATCTAATTTAACAGTAACAGCACAACCAAGAACCCGGTTAAGTACATAAGCTTTTAAAATGGTCTCTGTGTGGTTTTTGGTGTGTTTTTTAACTTTTCATTTTTTTTAACTGGACTAAATCACAAGTCACATACCTGGTTCTATAATAAAACTGAATCTTTCAGAAATGGTAATATGTCTTTGCTCATAAAAGCAAATGATCCATGAGAAAAAACAAATAACGGCATCCACAGATAAAACTGTTTCTACATTTATGGACTATATGGTCTAATAGTGAAAAAGCAAAATTTTCATTCAAAAACTTAGGATGTGAACCTAACAAAACACTTCTACCACATAATTACCACTGCCTACAACCCTTCCCTCCCTCTATTTGTCCACACTGCAAGAAAAATTTAGACAAAAAAAAATTCATTCAAATATTCATTCATTCATTCAAAATATGCTTTTGAAAGAACCTGCACATTCATCAATGTATGCATCAAAAATTAGTAACAAACTAAGCACCTCACCATTTTATTTCCTCCTCTAATAAAAATAGTCACAGCTCTGGAATTCTGACACTGTTCAATGACAAGCATTCTGTCCTTTGTCGTTCCAAACGAGATCTCTCGGACAATGCCTGCAAAACCCAGTTTCTCTGCCGTGAGTTCACAGAAACGAGGAACGATGCGTCCTCCAGTTGCAATGGCGATTAACTGAAATCAAACAATCATCAATTATTTAGAGATGACTTTTCCATTACGTTTTTCATAACACAAAATTAGTGGAAGAGAATCTGACAAATGCCCACTCCAAAAGGTTATCTTCCCATCACTTCAAAGCATTTCAGGTGATGCCTTGTTTCTGCGAACAGCGAGGCTAAAGCAGAAACATTCCTAGCCACTTAAAACTTTTAACAAGTAATATGCATATACACCGATTATAAACCATAATCCCATTCGTTGTAGGTTCCCCCCAGTGATTGTTCTGCAATACCTACTGCAGTTCTACCCAGAAAGCCTAAACTTTTAATTGGCATAGCATATTACTTAACACATGTTTGAGAACTGGTACAAAGCCCAGTTTTAGATTTTACTTACTTCTATTTCAGGTCCACCAACCCAACGAACAGCAGGCAGCTCATTCTGGAGCAGCAAGTGATTTGCCTCATCATCAAAACCCCACTGGCAAATAGCAAGATTTGCACCAGTGTCTTTTATCTGAAAGCAACACACAACATCAGTCTTCTGCTCAGAACTAACCAGGCAATGAAAAACAATTTCTTCATGGTTTTAATTCTCCTCACTTTCTCAAAACACAAGCCTGACAAAGAACCATCTGCCACACATAGAGATGAAAGTGAAGTTTAAACCAGGGTGTATCTCTTACCTACATAAACTTAACTTTTATTCATAGCCTTACAACTGCTTGCATGTCGGCTCCTATCAGGATCATTAGCTCACTTCCAGAAGTAAATCAATGCACTATGCTATTTTGTGTAAAGGCTATGAAAAACACTGAAACCAGAAATAATCCTAAAGCCTACCTGTTTCACCATCTCTTCAAACTTTTCCTTTTCATATTTCTGCAGTGCCTTGTAATCTTCCACAGATGTGACATCAAGCTTATGCTTGGTTTTAGGCTTAGGTGGTTCAAATGGACAAGTAAGGATTGCAATTTTAGCATCTTTAAGCTCCTGTACAATTTAAAAAAAAATATCAAGTTAAGTTTTGACCTCAGTAACACCTCTTTCTCATATTTGCACAACATACAGACTTATCCTTCTATCTCTGTGTTTTTAAAGAAACTTGAAGATAATTTGATTGATTCTGAAGTGAAACTAACTATACCCAAACAATTCCATCAAGAGTCTCTCTAGCCCACTTAGAAGAAATTCCACAGCTTCAAGACACTGTTTAAGCGCTTAACAATCTTTACCAGTGATGCTTTTTTATAGTTTAGACTTCTAAAACAAAAAAACCCTTAAACTAAACCATTATTTGCCCTCCTATCTACTGTGACCATTAAGAATACTACGTACTCATCTTCACAGCCATGTTTTATGTGTTACAAGACTGATATTTTCCACCAGATTCCCTTTTGATAGGACAAAGTGTCACCTACTGGAAAGATATTTTAGAATAGTAGAGATTCTAAATTGCCTCCATCTTTCCTGAAGTACGCTGCACAAAGACTTTGGAGACCTTACCTACACCAAATATAATAAAAGGACAGTTTCCGGAGTGTTCCCAAGAGGACAACAAGACAACTCATAAAGCTTAAGAACAGTAGGAGCATCTTTTTATACTGAGTTGCATTAAGCATCTTAAGCACGTTACACACTATAGATGATTATTTCTGCTTCAACATAGAACCACGCACTTGTCCTCACTTAGTCGTGCAGTAATCCCCCCCGCTACTTCTCAATTTCTCAAGACTGATGTAAATTCTAACTTGGTTTCTTCCAACATGAAGAATTTAATGCTCCCCTTTGTTGATATATGGCTGAAAAACCAAGCCAAACCACAACACTGCCTAAATACTTCAGAAATGCTAGCACAGCATTTGAAGTGGGCCAGACAATCTTATTTAAGCCATTACAGATGAGAGATGCACAAAGGGACATCACTTACTTTAGGCATCTGTGGATGACTGAAATCTTTATCCACAATCACTCCTTTAACCAGCTGTGTATCTTCCAGTCTACCTCCAACTTTGCCTTGTACTTTGATCAGCTCAAAATCAACATCCTTACGTTCCATATCTGCTACTGTCAGTACAGCATTTACAGCAATTTCTGCCATCTGTCTGTGACAACGGTTAACTCTACATTTAAGAAAAACAATAAAGTTGCATTGTATTTCCACAGTTTGGAAGAAAAAAGTGATTCTATCAATCTCAAACAGAAAGGGATCACTATAGCAAACGACTTTTGTATGCTGCATTAAGAAGGGGCCCTGCCCATTTGTTCACAGAAATAAAAGATGGTAAAAGTGGGAGAAAACAGAACATGCAATATGTTTTGTCTAAGTAGTCTTTGTGGAAATAGTCTCAAGATACAGATTTGAGACAAGAGAGGAGAATTAACTACTAGAGAAACATTCAGGTCACAGAAACCACTTTTAAGACAGCTCTGCAAAGGAAGCCCTTACAATGTCTAAATTTATAAAATATACAGAGAACATAATGAAAAATGCACCGACGGAACTATCCTACAAATTTTTATTTTTTTTTTAGGAAAAAGAACTCACCAAAACAAACCTTTGAAATATAACACATAATTACGTTTTTAAAGGTTTGCATTACTCTTGGAATTTGCTATCACGCAGAAACCTGGAACTAACAGAATAAGTTCGAATTAAATTGATTTTGCATCTCTTTAACCACATGGAATTGACCCTTTACAGAAAAAGGATTCACAATTTCTTATCCTGAGACATGGATCCATTGAGAAATTAGCCAAAATCAAACATAAAAAAAGCCTTCAGCAGCCACTCCAATAATACAAACAATTTAATAACTCATCAAAACACAACTAAACACCAGGATTTCTCCTTTCAGCTCAAAGTAGTTTTAAGGGAAATGTAAACATTCTTCTAAAGTTTTTGTGACTTACACTTTAGAGCCTAGCGTTGTCTTTGCTGTCTGGATCAGAGGTTCAATGTTCTGTGGATCAACTGGAAAGCTGTCACTGATTTTGTCGAGATGCTCAATAGCAATGCGGGCTGCCTGCTCATAACCATCTGCTATTCTGATAGGGTGAATACCACGATCTAGTAATTGCTCAGCCTGTTCCAGTAAGGCTCCAGCCAAAACTATAAAACAAATTTTTAAATAATGCTTACTCTTCCACAGATTGAAGGATCATTTTCAATACATTATCAAGAGATTAAAAAGTATGCCTTCTGATATTTTCTCTAATATTTTAACAGTTTGAGGTTTCTTAAATGACAAGATAGCCCTAACCAACCCCCTACTTGCTATGCTTAGGAAGAAAACTGCATTGTTAGACCAAAAAGAAGCACGGGCACCAAGGCGGGACAGGTAGAAGATTATGGATGAAAATTATGCAGAAAAATTTTGAAAGAAAAAAGAGGAGTCTCAACACTGACTTCAAATGTAACCATACCTAGAAAAGACAAAAAAGCATCTTTCTGATTAAAAGGCTTCTAATACAATAACTGACAAGAATACTACAGAAAAGCTACCATTACTTCAGAAAAAAATTCTGAAAATAGCTGAAGCAGCTTGATTTTAAAACTGTAAAAGCTAAAGTTAAATTTAAAATCTTTTCTTACCAACAACTCCAGTAGTTCCATCCCCAATCTCATCATCTTGAGATTTAGACAGCTCCACCATAAGTTTGGCTATCTGGTGATCTACATCCATCATATTCAGGATGGTAGCACCATCATTTGTCACAGTCACCTCACCATCTTTGTCCACCATCATTTTATCCAAGCCTAAAAAAACCCAAAACAAACATTCAAAGCGTGAAGGAAAATCCAGAAAATCACCAAAAACAATCACTAGAAAGACCCATTAAAATTATTTCAGAATTACCATTTGGCCCAAGGGATGTTCTCAGAGTACTTGCTACAGCCTTTGCTGCCATTATGTGAGACTATAAAACAAAGGAGAAATAAGTTAAATCATTATCATGCATACCAAAATTCATAATGTTAAACTAAGAAAAATACAGGGGAAAAAAGCTAACACAAATACTGTAATTTAACTGACAACAACCAATTATGATTAAAAAAAAATAAAAATCAACACATGTGTATTGTTTTTATCACAAAAACATTTCCCGTGCCTTTTCTTGCACAGCTTGCACGTGCACCGCCAAGGCATGCAAAGGCAGAGCAGCTAAAATGACAGCCCCGAGGTTTAAAGCCGGGTAGCAACAGAAGCAAGCAACGAGAAGAAGAAGCCAGTATAATTTTGCTCTGCCCTGCTCTTCCATCAGTACTTAAACCATACGCGTTCACGTATGAATCAGCCACGGCCTTTCTTAGGAACAGCGACGGAGCCTCAGATGATGGGGAGGGAGAATAAGGTGTGGGGGGCACTAAACTGTGAGGGGAGCTGAGGAGAGCCTCCCTGCCCGCGGCGACCAGGAGCCACCGGGACGGCGCCACACCCACAGGGAAGACGACCCCGAAGCGACACGACTCAGGGCACGGACACCACACCGACTCTACGCCGCGGGTGGCGGATTCCCAGCCCCAGGGGCGATCGCTTCTTCTCCTCCTCCGTCCTTCCCACACCTGCAGGCCTAGGCCTAGACCAGACTTCAGGCCCCCTGCGCCTGACATGGATCAGAAAACAAGCGCAGGACCACCTCGTCCCAACAGGCTCCATCCTCCCGCCGAGGCCTAACAGCGCCCGCTCCCCGCCCGCCCCTAACGGCGGTATGGCGCGGCGCGGCGCGGCCCGGCCCAGCCCACCCAGCGACGGCCCGCGGGCGGATCGGCCGTCCCCTCCCCTCCGCTAACCTTGAGGGCCTCAAGCCCCATAAGGCGCGTCTTGCGCTCCTGGTCCTTGAGGATGAGGAAAGGGCGCCCATACTCGTCAAAGGCCAGAGTCCCCATGGCCGACATGGCTCCTGCTGCTGCCACCGCTCCCCAGCACCAGACAAGCACGCTCCGCAGACCGCCGCGCCCGCCACCCCGTGACGCAGCACGCTCGCCCGACGTACAAGCGCCGCGCCTGCGCAGCCAGCAACCCCACAACCTATTTCGCGGGCAGGACCTATATGGCGCTTCCGGCCGACCTTTCTGGAAGCATCCGGCAGGGTGGACCTTGCGCGACGGGCCCCTCCCACAGCTGCGGAAGGGGAGTCGGTGGAAGGGGGGGAAGTGGAGGATACTCTATTAGGTAGAACGCGGGCGCCAGGCGCGGCAGCGGCGGGCTGCTCCGGGTGACGTGGAGGAATAGAGACAGAGACACGGCGGAAGGGTGCGCGCCGATCCTCTCCCGAGCGCCTTCAGAAAGGTTTCGTCCCCCCCGTCGTCCCCCCCCTCGTGGCGAAGTGGTATTGCCCTCCCCTATAAATACTGCCGGCCGAGGCGGCCTCTGTTAGTTCTGGGGACTTGCATGTGGGGCGTGGGGAGGTAGCTGGTAGAGGGCCTTGCAGATGGGGGAACGTTGTGCTCTGGAGAAAAGTTCTTCCTGAAGAGAACGAGAGCTGCTGAGGACGTTACCCTGAGTGTGGGCTGCGGGCGGTCCCCGGTGGGAGGGCTCTCTCTGCACCACCCCTCAGCTGTTCCGGGAGCGCTGCTGCCCGGCCGGGGAGGGAGGACTACGGGCCTGAAAGGAAGCTGCCCTGAAAAATGGATCTGGCGCTTCAGCTCCTCAAAAGCACTAACAGTAGCATTTCCCTAGGGGTCTAGGAACCAGCTAGAGGTATATAAGGTTTTTTCCTGATGTCTCATGTCTTTGATACAATATACTGCTATGCTTTTAGCAAGCAACGTAATAAAGCTGTTGGATAGAACACTTTTTAATATCTGTCTTCAGGTGTGATGTCGAAGGTGGTGGTGAAGGAGAACCAGCCAGCAGGCCCCCAGGAGGTGTGCGAGGCTGGCTCCCGAAGGAGTGTTTGGGGGCTGATGGTCACTGCTGGTGTCAGTGGGACCTTGGTGGCCTTGTATGCGGTGGTCACCCCTTTTGTGACCCCTGCACTGAGGAGAGTGTGCCTGCCCTTCGTTCCTGCAACTTCCACCCAGATCCAGAATGTGCTGAAAATGTTAGAAAACAGAAGTGGCTCCCTAGTTGACATTGGTAGCGGGGATGGCCGTATTGTAAGTTATGAATGTTGCCTTCCTTTTGTATTGCCTTTCAAGTGCAAAATGCTTTAGCTGCGGCTGTTGTTGTTTTCTCGTATTTATGAATGTCTTGTCTTTGGCATCCAGTGTTTTTGTTTGAGCCTTAGGAAAAGGCTCAAAGCTGAGAAAGGCTTACATTCAGTTTAGGTGAGTAATCAAAATTTTTGTGCCAGTCCTACCTGCAGCTTCACAAGGTAGTGTGCAAAATAATAACCTCATCCTGTTGGCTGGAAGGATTTGCACTGCATTCATGTGAAAAGGTGCAGTTGAAGTATTGGTATTACGATTGCCAAAGAAACTGTGATTCCACATAGGTCTATAGCTGCAGCATGTGAAACTGAGATTAAATAGCACTGTGCTTTTGGAGCTGCAGCTCTATGCTTGTTGTATAAAGGTGATAGAAGAATAAAAGAAAATGAGAAATGATTAATGGATTACAAGAATAAAAATCCTGGTATTGTAAGAACTGAAGTCTTTACACCTTTGTGTGATGCTGGCTGCCCTGCTTCAAAATGAATGTGGTGGAACTAGCATAATTACTAAGAGAAATAGTGAGAATTGCCAAAGCGATACTGTGCTTCCCGGACATTGTCTGAACCCCTATTTGTGAAATGCGGTGGTGAGGGTATAGTAGAGAATGGTGTGGGTTTTTCTGTAGGTGCAATGTTTTGTGTTCCATTTCCTAAATGTCTGCTTCAAGTAAATTTCAGCAACAGGATGGTGCACTTAGTGGGTTTTTGATTGAAACAAGTAAGTTCTTGAACGCTACCTTTGTCCATATTTCATTTGAATGAGTGAACCATTTGTCCACACTAAAAAAATTGATTTGGAAATCCAGATCTGTGAAGGTGGCTTAGGAGTTGTGCCCAAGTAGGAAACAGAAAAGCATGTAGGTATGAGAGAACTGGAGTTTCTGATGCCCTCTCTGCTTAGCATTTTGGCTGTTGACCCTCATCTGAGGCACCTAATTTGTCTAGGTACTGTGTTTTTAATTCTGATTTATATATATATGTGCCTAAATGGAGACTGAGGACTACTTGGAGGGCCAGGTGCCTAAAATGGAATGCATGGTGTTGCCTTAACGCATCTGTCCTGAAAAAAGTTGAGCTTCTGTTCAGATGCTTTTAAATAGTTCGCACTTACTCGGTTATAATTGGTGGATAAATGTTTTTATTTCCAAACATGGTAAAAATGTCAGATTTTTTAGTATATTTGCAAATGCTGTGTGCATGATAGAAGATGCATTATTTTAGTAGCGTGAAACACACTGTTCAGATAACGCTGTTTGAGAAGTTCTGTTAACAAATGTGTACTTCCTGATTTCACCTTGCCTGTTCTGTAATTCATAGTTCGTCAGTCTTTTCCTGATCCAAGTGTTTAAGCCTTTTAAATTCTCACTTAAACTTTCATTCTAGAAACTGGTGCCTTTTAGTATTTTCCTTAATTTTTTTTCTTTTTCTAAAAAATTGGTTGGTTTGGATCTTTTTTGAAGGTGCTTGCAATATAGTTTAAAAATTCTAAATCTTAAAGTCTAATTTAGAGGAATGTCTTTGAAAATCTATGTGTTATCTGAATTACCTTTTGCCTTTTAAAATGATATATGAAGCTTAACATTGGGTGAAAGTGGTATTGTGGATTTATGTGTGTGGGTTTTTTCAATTTTTTAGCTGACGTTTAAATTTTTGACCTACATCTTTTTTTAAATGTGGGTCAACAGGTTGCTTTCATACTCTTTCTATTGGTAGGTCATTTTGACTCTGATTCAGGGATCTCTCAAGTGCCTACCAATCACTGCTTTTCAAATAAGTTAAGTGCTCCAATTTTGAGCATATCTGCTTGTGTATTTATTTCACTGTTCTCTCCATGGTCAATTTTGGTACTCTTTAATTCCAAGGTAGTGTCATGAATATGTTAAATTAAACTTTTACGTAAATTGTAGACTTACTACAACCTTACAGCTTTGCCCTGTGAATGTTTAAGTGGTTCATTTTGTTGGTCTGAATATATCTAATAATTTCAATGGGACTAATCATAATAGTAAAATGTAGTTTGAGTTTTTGTTCGCTATACTGCTAATATGTTGGGGATTAAAACCTGAGTGATTTACAGAAGTGCATTCTTTTAATTTATATTGTAAATAAAACCAACTGTGTGCTCCTGTTTAGATGAACACACTTTCTCCGTCTCTAAGTGAAGATTTGTTTTCTTCCTTGTAGGTGATAGCAGCTGCAAAAAGAGGATTCAAAGCTGTTGGTTATGAATTAAATCCCTGGCTAGTCTGGTACTCTAGATACCGTGCATGGAGAGATGGGGTACATCAGAACACCAAATTTTATATTTCAGACTTATGGAAGGTAGGTGGTGAAGTATGTGAGAATGAATCTGGGATGTTTGAGAGATTTCCATGATTTGGAGATACTTTCTTCAAAGAACCAGAATACTGTCTGGCCACAAGGTGCTGCATTGGGCTTTGAGAAAAGTACTTGAGCCCATAGAAACGAGACTCACAGCACAATACACTGCTCTGCTGGTTTTGTCCTTCAGTGAAGTGCTGTCCTTTTTCAGTACAGACTCCTCGAGCACACTATGTCATGCTTGTGCCTGATGAATGATGTGGGGTGCTGTAATGTCAGGCTTCACTGGCAGCTGATCCTGTGGAGTCAGTAACAAGACCCTTATTCACCTAACGTGCAAGATCACAATCTCATCTGACGTTTCATTAGATGCGTTCTTTTCTCACTGTGCAATGTGATACATGGTTTTGAGTGTTGCTTTAAGGTAACATGTACATGTGACTGAGATTTTTTTTCTTCACGATTTTCAATCATTTGAGTCACAACTGCTTCTTTACTGCTTTTTTGAGTCATATTTATGTGGGCCTCTCCCCTGCTATTCCTGTCAAAGTTCTGGGGTTTTTTTGTTTGTTGTTTGTTTTTTAATTTTATTTTACTTGGGTGGTGGTGGTGGTGTTGTTGGTTTGCGTTTTCGTGGCTTTTTTTTTTTTTTAAGAATGGCATTTTGTAATGGATAAAGTGGTACCAGGAGTTTTGGGGAAAAGCGTAAATGTACTGTTTATATCTTTGTTCTGAGAGGAGCCTAGGAGGATTTTCAGGGCACTGACTAGAAGAACCCAGGCATTGGAATGCCCGGCAAATTTTTATAGCTAGCTAACATTTAACAAAAGTAGGGGCAAACTTAAAACGTACAACATTTTAACATATATAGGAGCTGTAGAAGAACTTAGCCACGAGTAAAGTCATGTAGGTATTTTCCAAAATAATACTTCCTGTGCTACTAGAATTGATGCCATATTCTTGGACAGGCAGTAGAATTTTTTGTTTTTCAGCAGTATAAAGTTGTCTTTATGTGGAAATTTATGTGATGCAAAGTTGATATTGGAGTTCCTTTCTTATTCTTGTTCCAAATCCCTGTTGAAAGAAGTGCAGCTAGAAGGATTAGGGGAAAAGAATGGTGAGAACTTCTCCAAGCATAAATGCCATTTTCATTAAGATTTGTTCTCAAATTTTATTTTAGGTTTCTTTTTCACGTTATACGAATGTTGTTGTTTTTGGGGTACCTCAAATGGTAAGTTTACTATTTTTTGCATTGTTTAATTATTTTAATATCAAGGCATTCAGTGTTAGTATGTTCATCTGCAAAATGAACCAACCTGCAGAATGTCAAATGTAGTTGATACTAATATTTTGATACTTAATTGTTGCTTATTAATGTTACCATGGTAAAACCTGGGATAGTATGCAGACTGGAGCTCTGAAAATATATGTATTTTTTTGAGAAGTATTTTCTGTCCATTAGTTCAGAACCAAAATGAAAATGGCTGTGCTAAAGTTGCTAGGGGGGGAAGGTGATAGATTAGTTCTTGAAAATTTCAGTTTTTCGTACTGGAAAACCGTCGAGTTTGCAGGGAGAGAATGGAGTAGGAAGTTGTCTACAGCTGATTTTTGGGAACCTTGTTAGAGGATTGAACTTACGTTCTTTTCCAAAAAACACATCACCCCAAATAGGCCAGCAGCTGGTGTATTAAAATAATCCTTTGCCCATGTTAGACTGTGAGGGTATGGGAAGAGAGACAGATACTCAAGTATAATTGCTAGAGTACAAGTCTACAAATTCTTTGCCTTTTACGAAGGCTTTGTAGCTTGTGTTCATTGCGTGCCTGGGGAAAACGCGTTCTTCAAAACCGGTGTAGAAATTGAGTTGCATAGTGACTGCTTTAGTGATATATTCGATACATTCCATCAGGCTTTACATTCACTTTGGCTTTCAGCTTGATCTAGTTCTCTTTTTCCTAGAATAGAAAAAAAATCTTAAATATTTAAATATTCTTGAAGTTTTGATTTAATATTA
This sequence comes from Larus michahellis, assembly GCF_964199755.1. NCBI lineage: Eukaryota > Metazoa > Chordata > Aves > Charadriiformes > Laridae > Larus > Larus michahellis. Next base: position 91,565,587 of record NC_133897.1, read on the forward strand.
GAATATTCTATATAGGTTGAATGCATGTGGAGGAGTAAAACAGAAATATCCCATAAATGCTACTGTGTTGCTTCTTGCTCTGCTAAGGCAGATGTGGGATGAAATGGGTAAAGAGATTTATGTGATGCTATGCTGTACAACATACACCAATTATATTTCTGTAGTAGTAAGAGGAAGATGGAACAAGAGGTGTAATAAAACATCCTTATTCTCTACTTTGTCTTTAACAGCATTGGAATTAAATACCTACTTGAGATTCAAATTGTAACTCATGGTGGAAACTGAAAACACTTTATTTTTTTCCCCGCCCTGCTTTTTTGGGTTGCATATTAGTGAGAACTATGATGTTACTTGTGCTACAGATGTTGCCAGGTTTGTATGTTATGTATCTAGCTTGGGTTCCAGGAGAGGGCAGTATAAATATTTGAATTTGCAGTCAGAAATTCTGCAATTGCACTGAGGGGCAGGTGAAGAAAGATATTTCAGTAAACTAGAAATAAACAAATGCCCTGGGGAAAATGTGAGTAAACGTAGCAGAAATACTGGCTTAACTTTAAATGTAACAGTATAAAGTGAGATAAATTAGTAACAGCTGTGATAGAAAGAGTAGCTATAGGGCTCAGAATAACTTCAGTAAATACTAGGCTAAATTATTCCAATAAAAATACTCTCATAAATGTAACAGTTACAAACACATAAACTACTGTGTTTCCTGAGCATTTGTTTGCTCATGATCCCCTTTAAATTTACTGTGGAAGTTGTGGATGCTTAGTCTCCTGAATGACTAAATTGATTTTCTAGAAACTGTAATGCATTTTGTCTTTTTTACTGAGAGCAATAGATCTCTTTAGCTTTTTTTAATAATACTGGTCTGATTTGATGCTGTCACACAGTGCTTTTATGTCGTATCCAAGATTAGTTTACAGAACTTGGTTTTATTGATCTTCAAGGAAGACTAAGACCTCTCTGTTCTTGCAAGCATCTGGGGGAAGGTGTGTTTGTCTGAGTCACTGCAAAGAGACTTTTACTTGCTCCAGGTGGGATGACAGAATTCTTTGCAGGTGTTTGTGTTCACAGCTTCTGTGTATTTTAACTGATTATATACTGTACAAAAGGTTTATTAAACTGTATATCTATGCAGACATACAAAAAAATCCAACCCACTTTGATATAAAATACAGTATGATTATAACACCTAATACTACTTAGAGATTTAGCTTAAAAACTACTTTGGTTCAAGGATACAGTTCTTTTTGACTGAACTATTAATGAAGTTTTCCAATTTGAGGTAATATTGACATGAGTTGTCAATAATTTTCATAATTGTTCATTAAAAATTAGGCTATGTCTATATTTGTTATTTCTGTAACAACTTAGTCCTTCCTTTTCTGGTGTCTCAGCTCAGTTTGAGACACCAAAATGGGCTTATTTTTCTAGTTTATTTAAGGTGTGGTAGCAAAAATGTTTAAAAGCATTTGCTGTATGGATGAAAGCAGAGCACAGAATGCTTAAAAATATTCAGCGGCAACTCTTTGATATATTAGATCTATGACTATAATTTTCCTAAAATATTCCATTGTAAGCTTAAATGCAGCTATAATGGGATGTTAGATCAAAGGCACACCCTGCATGTATGTGATAGTGGGAGGTATCTGCAGCCTTTGGAAATACATTTTTTTGAGTCAGCCTTGTTTTCTAATAATGTTCTGTTGTGTTTTTTCTTTTTTTTCTGAATTTTTAATTTCTTTTGTGTCCTTTGTGATTTAAATTGAGCTGTATTTGTTTTAACTGTTTAATATCTAAATGCTATGTCATGTTATCAAAGTCAATAGATTTTTTACATGTAATAGAAGTCAGTTGTGGAGCTTGCCGTTATAATTACTCCCTGAGATAGATGCAGTATGTAAGAATAAAAGGAATTCCAAATGGATGTGCACTGATCTACTTAAGTGTAACATCATACTTTTCCAAAGGACAAAAATGTCTGAATCTATCAAGTTTCATTTTTTTAGAACATAATCACTATCTGGGTTGGGAAAGAAATTTCTTTGAAGTCTAGATTGATTAATTCATTTTTCAATCCATAGCAGAATTATAAAGTGCTTATTGGAGATAGAGTATCTGACTGGGCAGGGTGTTGCGCTGTTCTGGAAAAGTAGTTATATTTCCTTGGCTTTCATTATCTGCTCAATTTTTGCAGATGGAGGAAAGCTGGACTATAGGCCTTTGACCAAGGAGAGCTGCACAGTGGTAGTTGACAAGGTCCCCGACAGCATCCTTCTCTCTAAATTGGAGAGAGATGGATTTGATGAATGGACTCGACTCTTCGTTGGATAAGGGTTTGGCTGGATGGTTGCATCCAGAGGGTAGAGGTCAATGGCTCAATGTCCAGATGGAGAACAGTGATGAGTGGTGTCCCTCAGGGATCCATATTGGGACCAGTACTGTTCAGTCTCTTCATCAATGACAGACAGTGTGATCAAGTGCACCCTCAGCAAATTTGCAGATGACACCAAGCTGAGTGGTGCCGTTGACACACCTGAAGGACGGGATGCCATGCAGAGGGACCTGGGCAGGTTTGAGAAGTGGGCCTGTGTGAACCTTATGAGGTTCAACAAGGCCAAGTTCTGCACCTGGGTCAGGGTAATCCCCAGTACCAGCGTGGGCTGGGGGATGAAGGGATTGAGAGTAGCCCTGCTAAGAGAAGGACTTGTGAGTAATGGTGGATGAAAAGGTGGAGGTGAGCTGACAATGTGTGCTCGCAGCTCAGAAAGCTGCATCCTGGGCTGCATCAAAATAACTGTGGCCAGCAGGTTGAGGGAGGTGATTCTCCCCCTCTGCTCTGCTCCGGTGAGACCCCACCTGCAGTATTGCGTCCAGCTCTGGAGTCCTCACCACAGGAAAGACATGAACCTGTTGGAGTGGGTTCAGAGGAGGGCCACAAAAATGATGAGAGGGCTGGAGCACCTGTCCTATGAGGACAGGCTGAGAGAGTTGGGGTTGTTCAGCCTGGAGAAGAGAAGGCTCTGGGGAGACCTTATAGTGGCCTTCCAGTACATAAGAAAGATGGGGACAGACTTTTTAATAGGACCTGTTGCGATAGGATGAGGGTTAGTGGTTTTATACTAAAAGAGGGTAGATTTAGAGTAGATATAAGGAAGAATTTTTTTACGATAAGGGTGGTGAAACACTGGAACAGGTTGCCCAGAGAAATGTTACATACCCCATCTGTAGAAACACTCAAGGTCAGGTTGGACGGGACTTTGAGCAACGTGATCTAGTTGAAGATGTCCCTGCTTATTGCAGGGGAGGTTGGACTAGATGACCTTTAAAGGTCCCTTCAACCCAACCTATTCTATGTGCTGTTTCATACAGTACCTCTGCAGGGACTGACATGCATTTGTTAACAGGCTGGAGCCAGCAAACCTCATTTTCAATAGTATTGAACATAACAGTACTTTATCCTTCAGTGACGGCAGAATGTTTGCTTTGGGTTGTTGGCCATATGACATTTTGAGTGTCCCAGGATCTGTTTTGGTGTTTGGCTGGAAATTGAGAGGCATTGGCCTTTGAGTATCACATAATAGTTCATATGACTTGGGATGTCATAAATAGCATAAATTCAGGGGACTGAACTCTCATTCTTTACAGTGAAGAATCCCACTGAACAGAATCATGAATTGGAATCTGTAAACTCTTTTCTTAATTTATGTGTTGTTTTTTTTTTTTATCTAAGGGGTTATCTATGGGTTTTGTTTGAATTTTTAGGACTTAGAGTTATGATTCTCTTGATCTCACCAATTAGGGCACAATAACCATTTTCTAGTTTTAGATATTTGTCAATGCATCGAAGACAAAATGGATATCATGAATACTTTCCTAATTTTTCATCCAAAAATTCCTCAAACCTTGGACTTTTAAACACTTGAATTTGAATGCTTCTGTTTTTTACTGCTTCTGAAAGCTTTTTATTGTTGCTCAACAGATGCCAGAGTTGGAGAAGAAGCTAGAAGAAGAACTTGAATGTAATGCCAGAATCATTGCCTGTCGTTTTCCTTTCCCTTGCTGGGTCCCAGATCATACTACTGGAGAGGGAATAGACACTGTGTGGGCCTATGATATGAAATGTTCTAGAGGGTGTGACACAAAAATCTTGGAAATTACACCAGAGACAGAATTGTAAACATCTTGGTTTTGTGCTGAAATTTTCAGCTTTGACTTCACCTGTTAAAGACCAGACTAACATGAATAGAGCTGAGGATTTGGAGATACATATTCACTAAAATAACTGAAGTACACTGGTTATGTGAAAGCACAAAAATGTTAGTGAAACATGTAGTGAAATGGCTTAATGTAGTTAGCAAAAATGATGAGAAAGTTTTATGAAGTGGCAAACTTTAATATGGAAAATGGTATAAAACGTGGTTCACTACTGTTAAGGGGAATATATGTATAAGTTAAAATGCTCAAATTGGCGAACTTAATATGTGCATTCTTTATGATCCTACATAGCATTTGTTATTGGTGTTGGAAGTGGTGTGCAAGTGGCTTCTCAAATGAGCCATGGTGCCCAACTGTCTTCATTATGGATGCCAAGTAGGCATAATGCTGCATACATCAAACTGATGCAGACTGAGTATGGTGATGACACCAGTTTTACACCTCAACCTTGAATATGTGTTTTTAATGTTGAATGTGATAAACCAAGCAAATACAACAAGTTGTTTATTCATTAACACAAGTACAGCCTTTGATTATATTAATTTATTTTTATTTAACTTGTTATCTGAAGACAATACTGCAGAAAATGAGCTCTTACTGAACAGTTATTGGTGTAAGCCTTTGCAAATAACCATGATTTTTCCTAACCTCTCTGATTTAGGAAGGGTTTCAAAAGTCACCTTCTTGGCAGTGATGTGTCACTACTTCTGTATGTTTAAACCATGGGTAAGGTATGGGTGAGACTTCAGTGTGTCATGAAGACTGTCTCTGATTCCAGAGCTAGTTGGTCTGGTTATCTTTGTTAAATCTGATTAGACCTCATTTAATTTATAGTTAGATTGGAAGGAAGGTTTTCAATCAGGCTTCTTTTTCGCCTCTACTTTGCTGAGCCATGCCATCTGATGAGATTTCAAACTCGTGGCATTGGTTCTTGGCTTTTCCTTGGAAGTGAAACAAGTTCTCCCGGTCTTTTTGCTGATACTGGTTTGCAGTGGGGTGCTGGCACTGCTGTGATATTTTTCTTTTCTAATATAGTTACAGCACTCTTCTATTTTTTTAATTCTGCTTACTTGGTCTTTCTTTTGGTTCCCATGTAAGATTTGACTGTTTTCACCCATTAAAAGTTCATAGTTAGCCTCCCTTGAACCCAGTTAATGTACAGACTATTTGCTAAGCAGTGACTATGTAAGTTTGTCAGACCTTTGCATATATGATACCTATAGAACGAAGCTAAAACAGGCTAGGGAATTGTCACCTGACTTCTAGGCAATCGTTACCGCAGCTGAAATTAGCTCAGGCCAAGAGAAGTGCTGAGACCCTGTAATTTCAGGTAAATACAAAGCCTGTGACATTTTATTAGGCATTGGGAAAGCACGTTTGCTGGACTATAGTATGTGACTTGAAGAGAAGTTAAATGTTATTTGGGATGTATAGTCTTCAGTTACACATGTACCCAGGCTTTTCTTTTTTTTTTTGGTGGGAGGAGGAAGGAGAAAGTAAAATATAAATCTACACTGAGGAATTGAAATGCAGCAGTTGAATAGTTGCATCCTGATAATGTACACAAAGCAGGAAAAGAAAGAGGCAAATATATCCACTCTGGAGTCGGCAAAGGAGAGATGATTTCAGCCTTGGGTGGCAAGGCACAGCTGTAAATGTGGAGACTGTATGTATTGAAGAACACTGATATCTGGCAAGCTGTCTTTTACAGCCTTTCACTGCAGTGTAACATAGTGCATCTTGTAAAACTGTACTAAACTTTTTCTACTGTGATTTAAGTGTTATAATTATTACGCAGTGACAGGACAGGGCTACAGTGGCTTTATCTAAACTGGCTGAATTTACTTTAATATCCCAAGGCCATAAAACTGGAATGTCAGACAAAGGAAATCTGACATGATTTCTATTGAAAAAGACCATACAAAGGGTAAATTAGCTAATCGAGCAGAGTCCTTCCCTGAATGATTATAAAGGAAAAGAGGAGACAAAAGACTTTGAACAAGTGAATTGTGACTTATCTGCAGTGCAGTGCTTTGACCCAAGTTTTTACTGCCTATTTTCAGTAAAGTTAGTTTGCAGGGAATTAAGCTGATACTGTTTCTACTGTGTTTGACTATATATTTGTCTATTGCATTATCATTTGCCTGTTAAAACTGAATTTCTCAATTCTGCCTCTGGTAACTTCTTAGTACTTCTTAGCTACCACCTATTGCTCCAGAAATATTTGTTGAAGAGGGTGAGATAGAATTAATGATGTGATGGCCTGAGCTCCAGGAGTACTAAGTGCTGTCCTCAAGGCAAGGAGAGATTTATGAATGCTTTTAAAGTGAAGCAGAGGGCTGGTTCTTGCTCTGGCCATTTACTTTTGGGGGCCTAAACTGGGATAGACAGTGGTCTGAAGGGTCAGTATTCCTTGTTACATACGGAAATGTGCTGTATTTCCTGTTGCCATGGCTGAAGTGTGAAATGGAAAGCAAATCACAAAATCACAGAATGGTGGGGGTTGGAAGGGCCCTCTGGAGATCATCTAGTCCAACCCCCCTGCCAAGGCAGGTTCACCTAGAGCAGGTTGGACAGGAACGCATCCGGGCGGGTTTTGAACGTCTCCAGAGATGGAGACTCCACCGCCTCTCTGGGCAGCCTGTTCCAGTGCTCTGCCACCCTCAAAGTAAAGAAGTTTTTCTTCGTGTTCAAATGGAATTTCCTGTGTTCCAGTTTGTGCCTGTTGCCCCTTGTCCTGTCACTGGGCACCACTGAAAAGAGTCTGGCTCCATCCTCTTGACACCCGCCCTTTAGATATTTATAAGCATTGATGAGGTCCCCTCTCAGTCTTCTCCAGGCTGAACAGACCCAGGTCTCAGTCTTTCCTCATAAGACAGATGCTCCAGCCCATTGATCATCTTTGTAGCCCTCCGCTGGACTCTTTCCAGTAGTTCCTTGTCTTTCTTGAATTGGGGAGCCAAGAACTGGACACAGTACTTCAGATGTGGCCTCACCAGGGCAGAGCAGAGTGGGAGGATGACCTCCCTTGACCTGCTTGCCATGCTCTTTTTAAAGTACCCCAGGAGACCATTGGCCACCTTGGCCACAAGGGCACATTGGTGGTTCATAATCAACTTGTTATCTACTAGGACTGCCAGGTCCCTCTGCAGAGCTGCTTTCCAGCAGGTCGATCCCTAACCTGACCAAAGTCATCTCTCCTGAAGTCCAGGGTTGTAATCCTACTTATTGTTCTACTTCTTCCATGCGGGATCGTGAACTGCACCTTCACATGGTTGCTGCAGCCACGGCTGCCCACAACCTTCACATCCGCAACCAGTCCTTTTTTTGTTGGTACAAGGTCCAGCAGTACACCTCTTCTCGTTGGCTCCCCCACCACCTGTGTCAAAGTTATCATCAATGCTGTGCAGAAACTTCCTGGACTGTGTAAGTCTGACTCTAATGCCTTTCCAGCAATTAACAGGGTGGTTGAAGTCCAGGGCCTGTGATTGTGAGGCTATTTCCAGCTGTCTGTAAAAGGCCTCATTGACTTACTCTTCCTGATCCAGTGGTCTGTGGTAAACACCCATAACAGTGTCACTGATATTAGCCTGCCCCTTAATTCTTACCCATAAGCTCTCAACACGTTCTTCATCCACCCCTAGGCAAAGCTCCATATGTTCCGGTTGCCCTCTAACATAAAGAGCAACTCCACCACCTCGTCCCGCTGGCCTATCTTTTGCCCCAATTTACAAAGGGGGACTGGGAAAGCATTTTCTTACATTGTCCTCAATTTTTCTATCACTTGCTATGTTCATTTGATAGTTTACAAGATTAAATACTTAACTGTGACTTCAGTTATCACTGCATGGATTACTACGTTGATAGACTTCAATTAGTAGGGTAGTGTATTATGATTTTGTTGATATGCTACTTCAGAGTACAAATTTGTTTCTTCTGAAAACCAGGAAAGCCTTAGAGAACTGGTTTAATCAAATTATAGAGTAAGTCTGAAGCCGAAAGAAGGAAACCTTCAGGCTACACGTGCTGTTCAATACCAAAGTAATTCAGATAAGCAGAAAAACCTATAGATTATCTTTGTTTATGTCTTCTAGTAGAATCACTTGCCTTTTGGGAGTCACTTGTTTCATTCCATCCTTGCCCTGCCAGATCTTGGCAAAAAAGTTGCTACGTTGCTGAATGAGTAATGCTTTCCTGAAATATTGTAGAATTTCATCTGTTTGACTCCTAGAGAGCTCTGACCTGTATTATTTTCAGACTTTCAAATTTTTTCTTTTTCTCTTTTTTTTTTTCCCATTGAGACACATGATGTTCCCACAAGGTTTGTGATGCAAGATCAGTTGTACCAATGCAGTGCTTGAGTGCTACAATTCTAATTTTGTAGTTTTCTATTCTGCATAAACTTGCTTTCTAGGGAGAAGGAGAGGGGTATGGCTACAAGAGAGCCATCTGATACGCAGGTTGCTCAGTATAGTATACTGCACAGTCACAACAGCTATACAGCAATGTCAGACAAGCGTGTCCAGATTTGTTTGTGAAACGTGCACACATTTTGTGAGCTTTAGGCATTTCCATGTTTACTGGGTGTATTGAAGTTCTTGACTTATCTTCTGGAGTCTGATAAATGCTGTCACTTAATCTAATATTGCTCTAAGGAAGTTAATCCTCTGTCTCTGAGCTGCTGTTTATTTCGGACTCATGAGTTGTAGCTGAGTAAGAAGGTACAGAATCAAATTTAAAATAAGCCGGTTGAATGCGTGGGGTCTTTGGCGGGGGGAAAGTTCCAAACCCAAGGCTTTGGGAAAGTCTTTCACCCTTAATGAAGGACACAGCTCAGCAGGCGACAGAGATCTCCTGAATTCTGCATAAATTTTTTTAAGAACGATTTGAGCTTTGCTCTTCTCATGTGTGTGTTCTTTAAAAATTATTAGCATGATAATACCATTCTAAGAACAAGTAAATAAGAAGTAAGCAGAGGTAGCATTTTGTTTATCTCTTATATTTTGAGCTATGAGAGGAAAGAACGAAGGGAATCTTATAGCCCAAGTATGACAGTTTGAACTATTGCAAAAGTAGTTTGACAGACTTGCACATCAGCTGTGCATAGTTCTCTTTGGATAGGAGCATCTGTATGAAGGTTGGGCTGTGATGAGCTTTCATTCAGAAATGGGTTCACGTCTGATACCACTACACTTGAATGAACACTAATTCTTGATAGACCTCAGACTTCTGTAGTTTCATTTTTCATGATGGTTTACAAGTACTGAAGTATTTATTCAAGAAAGGACGTGAATCCTTCAAATTCATGATTGAAGAGGGCAGCTTAACATCAGATTTAATGACAGTAAGTTCTGCTCTGAGTGAGGTTTGGTTTTTTACATTTGCCAAGTTTGCAGTTCTTTAGTTTTACAATGTAGCCCCAGCTTGTTTTTCAGAAGTAACATGTTTCTTCTAGAAGACTTCTTGAGTTCTTGATAAGACAGTGTGGCATCTATGTTTAACTTAAAAGTCACCCTTGAGTGAGATAGCTGCAGAATTAATATTTTCAGTATTTTTCTTTGTATGATAATCTTTCTATTCATTCATGTATGCTTTACTGAGGGAGACTTATACATGGATAGTTTTCTGAATTCTTCCTCTTATTTAGTGTTTGCTTTTAGTTTTCATATTGTCTTTTTACAATTTGACTATTTGACTTCATAAATTCATCAGATCTTCTCACTTTAATTTTTTTTTTCTGTAAACTGGTTGCCTTTTTCCCCCATCAACTTTGCAGGAAGACTAAATATGTTAAGGAATGTCTTCTTTCTCTCTAACATTTGAATGTGTATTTAACTAACCTCCTTGATTTATTTAGCAGCCCATATGCTGACATAGCATGACTTTTGTTTCCAGTAAATGAAAGAAAAACACATCCACCCATATGGTATTTAGACTGAAAAAATAGCCTTGGTCTACAACAATTCTGACTATTTAGTAGTTTTAAGTACTTAATTTAACATTTTTATTATACTTCACCACTTAGTAAATGAATACATGCCTTTTATCCATTCAGTAGTTCTTTGGATATGAGTTATTTGTTCAGGTGGGACTTTTGCTGATTTCTTTTTCTTAGTATAAATTTGGGGTTTCTGTTGGAGGCTCTGGTTGAAATGTCGGACTGATGTTTTTCCTGCGAATTGTGGCGTAGTCCTTGAAAAATCACTGTAATACAATCCAGTGGATTGCTGGCATTGGTAAAAAATTAAGTAAAACCTGCTTACCAGTAAATGTGTTGGGGATATTTTTCAGCTTACTGCATATGTTGTGGTTTTTAAAAATAAAGTAGGTTTTTGAAGACCCATATAAAGCTTGTGGCATAAAGTTTTGAGGTGAGCAGAGGTCTTTGCAAGGTCAGAAACAGTAAATTAATGGCTTTCAACCTGAGGTTTGTGGGTACCTTCTGAGGAATCCACAAAAAGTAATTTAACAAGTAGTTCTACTATCAGCAGGTTTATGTTTGCTGCCCTATTGCTATAATTGCAATATACTGCTATATTTGTTGTGTCCTTCCACTGGAAAATTTTAATGTGTCTGAAATGAACGCTTGAGAATCCCTGAACTAAAAATATGGGTTTACTTCATATTTCACTACATGAGAGCAGCCACGTGGTTTTGCGTATTCCCATTGCATTCTAATAATTCTAGCTTTTTAGTTAATCTATGATAGATCTGCTTTAAGGCTTTTTGGGTTTGGTTTTTTTTTTTGGAACTGCTTAAACATGAAACTTGTATTTTAAAAACACCTGATCAGCTGCCACTGAAACCTGTCTAAATAGACTATGGACTCCTTAATGCTGTACTGTCTGTGTCTGTCCATGCCAGAACTCTGATTTAGATGAGCAGAAATGTGTTTAGCTCTTGCATAAGTTCTCTTGTTTCTTGATTGAAAATGGACATGTGAGGAGAGCACACAAAATGAACAATAAAAACTAGAGGATCAGTGTAAGTTCTGGAAGAGAAAAATGGGAGTGCTGTGGGTCATAGCCAAAATCTAAAGGGTCTTCTCTGTCACTGTCACTCTAGCCCCCTAAGGTTTGATGCTGTCTTTTTTTTTTTCCTAATATTATGTAGCACTTCTTCAAAATGTACTTATTTTTCTGTCTTTCCCATTGTTTTTTCAAGCTTTTCAGATTGTACACACAAAACAAAATAGTTTGTGTTCAAATGGACCATTCTCTAAACTGTCTACAAGAACCCTCATAATCTGTGTTCATGTATATTTTATTGCTGCTTCCTTTTTTTCAGCACATGTAGAAGTTGAATTTATACTCTGACTACCTTTTATGCTCAATGCATAAATAAACTTTGTGGGTATGATCAATACCAATTAAGATTATTTGTAAACACGGATCTCACACTGAAGCAATTCTAAAAAGATTTTGAGCAGGAATAGAACAAGTAATGGTCATGATGTGAAAATACCAATGTTGCTTGTTGACAGGGATGGTGGGGTCTCAGGCCATTCAGATACTTTTAATTTCAGTTGTCAGTCTCAAGCAAGCCAGGGAATGAAAGACAACTAGCAAAGCAGCACTGTTGTGTGGTATTTTAAAATAAATTTATTTTCTAACACTATCATCACAGGCGGCGTTCTGGTTTCATTTGATTGTTAAGTACTCTTACTGTTCTGATAAAGAGTATGTTGGTGCAAGAATACTATTGGCTGAGCTAAAGCAACTAGTGAGCATCTTGAAGTGCTTTTCTATAGTACTTTCAGATAATTTCTTTATTTACCCTTTCCTCTTTCACAACAAGATAACTTCAGAGTGACAGCATTACAGATTTAAAATGGAAACTACATTTATCACCCTTAGAAGTTAAAGATTAGGAAGTAGCTTCTAATATGAAAAACGTTGCTGGCTTCAGCAACTGGGTTTTATTTACCAGAGCGCATTCAGTATAACGTAGGTCAGATCCAGACTGACTTAACGAATGGTTTAAGTTTCTTAGAAGAAGTTAGCACTTTCTGTAAGCCTCCTGGACATGAAATCTGTATTAGGTTGTTTGCTTATTCTAATAAAACTGCTGATCAAACAGCACTCTTCTCAGGCTTATTTGTCTACTGCGTGAAAATTAGGTAGTCTAAGCACTTTCCAGGAAAAAGGAAACCCAGATGCTGGATCTTTCATGAGGCTTTGCCTATAGCTGTTTTCCTCATGTTTGTCTGTACTTTGGGTGGTTGCAAACATCAGATGATAAGAGTGGGGACTTTTGCCCACTTGGGTGATATTTACGCTGTCTCTAGTAAGGATGAATTAGAGCCTGAAGCATACCTTTAATCCCTTTCAGGCTAATGAATCAAAAGTGATCCTTTCTCTGGTATTGTTTTAATCTGACTCTGGTAAAAATTTCATTTTCACGGGTGTAAAACTAGATGTTGCTTATGATTCATATATCTTTCTGTTCTGTTGTATGCCCGAAGAATCTATGTTGGCGATACAAGTCTCTTTCCATTTCTGTGCGAAATGCACAGTGGATGTTTTATTGGCCTTGAGTGCCTTTATTACTGTGGTGAGAGAGTGTTCCCTCCTGGTGTTGGATATGCGGGTGACTCACTGTCTGAGCTTGTGAGTGCCAGGGTTGTGAATGATGGAGCTTTCTTGTTGGGGTGCTCCAAGCAGTGCTGAACCCAAGGATACCAGAGCTTAAGCTCCACAGCAGATAACCTCATAAAAAGTATTGAGCTTCACTTTGTATTTATTGTTGTTAGCAACCTCCTCCTCCCCAGTCACTGCCTTCCCGCTTTCCCAAATGAATAGCCCTCCCCAAACCTCATTCATCAGACTGTGCTTTTTGGTTTTCAGCTGCTGGTGCAAATGACCGCATTACTTTCCAGCTTTGTCTAGGCCATGAGCCTAGTGAGGCCTTCCCAGGTTATGTTGCAGTGTAAGCAGGCTCAATTGTACCTTCAGCTGTCTCAGTCAAGGGTCTGCTTAAGAAATCCTTGTGGTCTCTGAAGACACTGAAACAAGCAGTTCCGGATGCTGAAGACTTCCTGAAGCTTGCTGTCTTACCATGACGGGACACAGCATCAATGTTTTTGCTGGGCTTTTTTAAAGGCTGCTTTAGCGCTGCTGACTTTGATCTCCCCCAATTTAGGAACTCTGCAAAGCAGAGGATAATTTCACTCCAGTTTTCCTGATGCCTGATAGTAGTAGAATATTGTTCTTTAGTTTTACACTGCTGTCTGTTTCTGGCACAGCTTAATTATAAACTTTCCTTCACTAGAGGGAAAGACCTAACACCAGAGTTCTCCCTTTCCAGCACATACTTAAGAGTAAGGCTCTTTAACTGAGGGACTTCCCCTTTGGAAAGTCTCTCAGCAGCACAAAGATCCTGTACCAGTGGAGATGGGAAGCCTTTCTCTCAAATTCCTGTTGCCGATACAGATGCTAATTGTCAGAGCCACTACTAGGAACATGGTTTTCCACCAAGATGTGGTATAATTACCCGTGGCTTAAGGTTAGTTCAAAGGCGTTGATACTGAGTCTGGTTTGGAGGCTTAGAGTAGCAGGACTCTCAGACTGTTTGCCTTTTTTGGGAAATGTCAAAAATCAAGTTTTGCTTCTTATAGTAGCATAATTTCTTTTATATGTCAGTAAAAAAATCACAATATATTGATATAATGAAAATACAGCAATAATCTTCTGATATGAATACTCTGGCAATAGACTAAGCTGAATGTTACTGAATGGAGATTTCTAGGTTGGAGAAAGACACAAGTCTGTTCTCCCTTCAGTAATCACATGTTGCTCTTATTAACTTTGAGAGAATTTGTTTGCACGTGTTTAAAAAACCCCAAAAGTAGATGTAGAAGATGGCAGTTGGAATGCTAGTTATTAGTTTGCATTCAGCCCTGCAGTAAAATGCAATGTTTATACAGCAGTATTCATTTTCAAACTGCTACTGAATAGTAAATCTAGCAACACTTTTGTAGAGTTGGCGGGTGTTATCTTCACCCTTTATAATTGCAAAAACTCAAGCAAAGAGAGAATTTGTTCAAGACCACAGATGTAATCGGTGGCAATGCTGTGATTAAAATGATTAAGTCTGCAACTGCACGTCTGTGTCTACAGCTGGAAGAATGTATTTTTTTAATTGGCTGCTCCTGAGGGTGGCAGTACCTGTGCGCTTTCACAACTGTGGAGCCAGAGATATAAAGGTCAGGTGCTCACACATGCGATTTAGTGCCTTCTTACTGCTTATGACTGCAAGACATAGCACCTACCGTGGTTGTGTCTGTCACGTTCATGATCTTGGTTTTGTCTTATGTTTTTATTAGCTGGTAACTACATTTGGTGTCTCGGGGTTACTGCTTTTAACTGCATTTGCGTCCTTCTGTCACTGTTTATACATGCTACCTTGGAGTAGGGCTCATAATTTGTATTGAAGTATATGGCTTTGCATAGTGTACTACATCTTGGTCCATTTTTGTGTGAGAGTCAGTCTGGTTCTTCTCTATTTTGATGTTTTCCATTTTTTATGACAGAGGAGTTCAAATCCTTGAACAATTTAAATCTGTGGTTAATGAGAGTATTAAAACATAAATTGGCTACAGTCCTGCATAGGTATCCTGACTTTCATATCTTTTTGTTTTACTTTCCTTATAATTTTTTTTAACCTTTATGCATATTTTGTGTCTTAATTCCCTGAGGACAATTCACTAAACATAAATGAAACTTGATTTTTCTCTTTATGAAGTCATCAGATTGATCTGTCATGGCCTGTGTTAGTAAGCCTACATGTTCTCATTTCTCACTTTTATTTTTGTATTTGTAAGTGTTCATGGGTACAAATGAGATGAACTGAGAGAAGATCTATTTTCCTTATGCCCTAATAACTTTATCCTGCATCAAAATAGCATGTAAAATTGAATGAAGAAGTTTTCTGTTGGTGTGACTTGTCAACAGCTCTTGCTGTCATAACTTTCTGTTCACACCCAAACTCATTTTGCCCTGACGTAACCACCAGTTTTAAGTACAGTTACTGTCTTGATCTTCTGGTTCAGAAGCTGTTTGGTAGTGAACAGTTTAACCAGCTGAAAACCAGCACTGATGCATGTTGTGTTTGTCTGCTTGGAAAACAGGCTGCTGAAATCACCTGTGGAATCTTCCTAGATTAGTTGCTTTGACTATTTTTTCTAAAATATGAGGCAACAACTTGACACCAACTCTAAATATGAACAAACCCATGGCAAAATGCTTTCTCTACCATATGCAGGAAAATGTGTATTAAGCAACATATGAACTAATACACTAATTCCACCATGGCAATCAAATTGCCTATCTACCAGTTAAGTAAATAGTCAAAGTTTGTCAGCCCAGGAACAAAGCTGTAAACAGCATTGCTGGTTTCTGCCTCTTATCGCAAAATCATCCTAGTCTTGCCAAAAAAAAAAAAAAGGCAATTCAGAATGAGTATACAGAAAAGGCTGCTTGAGACAGTTTTCTATGCAGCAAAATGAATTACTTGTTTGGGGTTGTTTTCCCCCTAGTTGAAAAATTCCCCAGCCCTGAGACTGAAAGGGTTTCCTCTGCATGGCCTCATGCAGAGTAGTACTTTGCTTCAATATGTTCACACATGTTATTCATACCACTAGAATTACATAAAATAGGAAAAGGTGCTAGGGAGAACGGTAGTCGCCAACAATTAGGTAGCATTATCCAGCCATAGCAGCGCTACTTCTGTCATGCCACATTGATGGTACAGCAAGAGTCATAAGATTAGGTAAAAATCAATACACTTTTTCATCTAGGGCCAAGAACGGAACGAACAATGCAAAAAGGACAACTGAATCGAAAAAGATTAAATCTGCATCTGAGGAGCAAGAAGCCTATATACTACCTGCTTTCAAAATGGTTGTTGAAAAGTGATAGAGAGGAAATGTATATCTTTTGATTTAAATTGTTTTCCTTATTAGAGAGTTGTTACACTATTATATCTATATGCTTTAGGAAATGCCTGTTCCGTAGACTGCTTTAATATTTAACAGATTATGCTGATAAAAACTATTTGAAAAAACATTTGTCCTGCAATTTGTATTAAAAAGAAAAATAAGACCTGTTTGTTAAGGGTGAAAATAATGTAGGAAACTGGTAAAAACTCTGCCTATCTGTAGTGTAGTTTTGTCATAAAGAAAGCTGGTTTGGGGTGGGGTTTGTTTTGTTTTTTGTTTGTTTGGTTTTTTGAGCAATTGTACAACAGAATTACAATTTTAAGGATCAAACATCTGTACTGCAAATGCCAATTTTCAACATGTTTAGATGGATAATCTGCTGGAATAGATTACAATCCTTTTAAATTTGTTTACTGCATAGAGCACTCTGAATTTATACCATATGCTAGTCAGTCTCAATAAAAATGTATTTTCTTCTATGTTGCAGGCTAAGAATGTTACTGGTACATGGTACCAATAGGCACCAAAGATTTCAGAAACAGATTTATTATATTTCATAACATTCAAGGCACTAAGATTTCAGAAACTATGGCATTAATGCACCTGTTCTTTAAGAATAACTTGATACCATCTCATTTTAAAATAAAAAGTTTCAAAATCTTGGCATGTTCCATGAATATCTATTTACAATTGATTGGTATGTTATAGTTATAGGGGAGCTGTAAGTTTCAGGACCTGCAAGGACTCTAATCCTTGTTCTGCTTTTTTTAAATTGTTTTTGCTCCTTTCAGTTGCCTTCCAATTTCTGTGTCAAATTCTGTTAGTTGGTCTCCAGACGGAAGTTGGACTTTTACCTGTATATCAGCAGTGCCCTGTTTGCCATTTGCTCCCCTCCTGCCTTTTTCCTTCCTACGTGCTAAGTTTATGGAGTTCTCACTAAATTGGTAGAGTTTTTGTTTCAACGTTAGATGCAATTTCTTCGTTTAGAAGATACCAATAGGAGGATTTAAATCAGTGCCTGCACCACATATGTTAAAGTGTATTTTAAAGCGGCCTTATTCCTGGGTAGAAAAGCCCCTTATGGTAAATCTTTTTCAAGGTGCCAGACTGAAAAATCAGTAAAGTAGATGGTATATTCTAGAGAACAAAGTTTATAAAGAACTGTCTTAATGCTTGACCAAAATGAATCTTTTTAAAATAAGCTCTAGGCTGCAGTTGCTGATTGCCTCAATTAAGGAATGTGGGGGAAAAGCAGAGACTGAAAAATCAGATGATGGCCATCCTGAATGTTGCTAGACTAGATGTCCATCAAAAATACACAGAGAAGAACAAGATGTTGAATATACAAGCTTTAGTGAATGGCTCTTTCTTAAACAGTCTTGCCCTCCTGAATATGAGGATCAGAGACCATCTGCAAAACAAGGTGTTGTTTGTCCCTTTGCCAGAGGTCAGAGTTATGCCTGTGCGTTGGCAGAGCCACAGCTAGAGCAGCTGAAAGCCACGGTTCAGCATGTGTCCAGCAAGTGAGGAGAACCTGGATGCTCACCCAGGGGAGTTTTCACATGGGCTTCTGCCTCTTCTGGAAGGATCAGGTTCTTTTAATCGCTGTTTTCTGGTATTTTCTGAAACAAACTGGGTAAGTGCATGCCAGCAGGCCAAATGCCAAACATGAGACCTAGTGACAAGGACTGAAATACTGCTAGACATGAAGAGAAGGTGCAGCCTTCTCTGAAGTACGTGCTGCAGAGGTGTCTGGCAGTGGCATATTACAGTGAGAAGCTCGGAGCTTTTTTTTTCTTACTGTTGGCAAGACACTATTGGTCGTGTTTTTGTGACTTACAAAGTAGAATTAACTTACCATATCCTAAAATAAATCTAGATAGAGGGAGTACAGATATTAATTAGCCTTTCTTAGTGATAAATCACTCTGAAGTGTAATTGATCTGGACCTACTACATTTTTATATTTGCTGGCTCTTAGCTGATTGAACGGGTTTTTTTTGTCCTTTGGCCTAAAGAAAACGAAGCTGATCTCAACACCAAGGTTGCAGACAACTTCGGCAGGTGGGGATTTAGACGATCATATGCAGTTATGCTAAATCCTACTGAGCTACTCTGAATTCCTTAAATAACTGTGACAGAATTTAATGAAACTAACAAAAACAAAACCTGAATTAGTTTTACCCCAGTCAATATTCTATGTCTGCTTTTTACATGCATTTAGATCATTTAGAAGCCTCATTTTGTTATTCTGCTTATCAGGTTCCTGACATTACTTACACATTCTCCTTTATTAGTATTCTTTCAGTATGGATAATATAAAAATACAGGAAATAAATAACCTCTTTCAGTGGGTTGCAGCACTCATTTTGCATGTGAATCTTAGCAGAGGTCACTTAGAAACAGTAACATTTGAACCTCTTGGAAAGCAAATTGAAACAATAATTGCGATGCAGACTTTTAAATCAATAGTTAACCTTGTACCTAGAAGACTATAGTTTTATTGATATTTGATTAAACAGCAGCAAACCGGTCCTTTTAGCCTTTTACTGGTCGGTATTGCATGTCACAATATTTGTAACATAACATACGTTTTACACTGTAATCCTTACACAGCATGTTCAGTTTGTTGCTTCTAAACCTTTCTAGATGTAGTTGAACCCCACTTCTTAGGCAAATTATTAACGATAAGGTAGCCAAGTAATAATTTTCTTGCATGCAATTCTTTCCTTAAATAGGGGACTGAGATATTGAAAGAAATTGAATACAAGGCAGATGTAACACTTCTGTCACACAATTCTCTAGGTACATGCCTATGCTTGAATTATTTTATCTGGTATAACTCGTATTTCAGTAACAACTGGAAGACTGAACTGTGACTGAAGCCTGTTGTACGCTTTAATCTTTACCCATAACCATATGTGAAGAGACTTTGTTGGAATAATTATGTTGGGTACGACTGTTTGCCAGACATAGTAAGCACAGAGGCTCTCAGTGTCCACTTTGGCTATTTTCAGTGAAAAGCCATGATTTGGTCAGTGAATGTCCCTGGGCAGACAGAATACGCATCATCTTTTATAACGGCTTCAAGTCATATCTCCACATGGTTGAAGGAAACTTCAGATTTCTCATTCACCAACTAATGGTGGCTGGGTTGGGGATTTGGAGTATCAGCTATTTCCCATCCCGTCCTGCATCTGAAGGCCCAAGCATGACTAGCTGCAAATGGGGCTGTGGGCCTGACGGGTAGTTTTATTTTATCCATTCTGCAGGTAAGAGGTTTCTGCTTCTTGATGCTCATTGCACTGGACTGTGGACACACACTCTGTGGGGGCTCCCACGTTCTGATTGTCTGCTCCTCATGACCTGGCTCCTGGTGTTGTTTAATGTAGGTTCCGGTGCTCAATCCTGATACTTGTTCGTTATCAGCCTGCACCTGCCTTGTCTGCTTCCCTCCTGGCCCTGGGCTTTCATCTGTCCTGGGAGCTCCTGGCCAGACTGACCTCTGTTGGCACCAGTTGGTTAATGAGGACTTGGAAGTTTATTGTGTTTATGAGACTTGGTGTTTCAGCATTGTTTTTACAAAGCCATTGGTTTCTCAGATGTAACAAGAGCTAATGAAGATTTTAAGCTTTTCGTTAGTTTCAGCCATTTAGAGTGTTATTATTCTCTCGGGGTTGGGGGGGAGGATATAGGTTTTTCTTACCTAAACCATGTTCTGCAAAAGATTTAAATTCCAAAACTGTTTTATTTAGCTCTTTGTGTGTGTGTGTGTCCATGTTTTCACACTTTTGGGTACATTTCGTGCTGTTTTTGTCACGATGACCAGATAGGTTGAGGCTTTTGTGCTCAAAACCCTGACAATAATTTGACTGTTTAATGTTGCAAAATAAAAATTGTCTGCTAATATATTTGACTCTTGAAGCCATTATTTCAATGCAGTTATCACAACAAACACTTGTACTATTATTTGGTTTATATTTTAGAGGAGAAGTGCTTTTTCCGCTTTTGCAATAACTGCTTTCTCTTTTTCCTATTCAACGCATAGGCTTGATGTTTTCTGCCACTGCTTTATATACTCAGAACTTGCTGGATAGTAACGTAAGAGTCTTCATGTTGTTGTTATATCATCTTAATGAAGGTTAAGCAATGAAGATACAAAGGCTTGCTGTAATGGTGCTCCTCCACAAAAACAGTGGGTGACTTCTGACATCTTCACAGTCTTTGCTTCTGCAGCATTTGCTCCTTCTACCAATTCCTGGTAAATCTGGTATTTGAGCTGGTGCTTGTCTGATGTGGATTTCAACTATTTTTCTTGATTATTTATTTAATAATTAATTTCTTACTTTATGACAATGGTTGCAAGTCTGTGAAAGGCAAAATTGTTCATGATATATGTTAAGTGTTTAAATTTTGCCTCTTCCTGTGCATTTTTTGACTCTTCCTATATATTCCTGTTTTGTTCATAGTCATAGGGAGAAATTATATCGATGCAATGAGATCTAAGTCTTTGATCACCAAGTATGATAAAGGCCATGAAAATGGCAGACCAAAAATGGTTTTATATAGAAAAATGAACAAAGTGTAGATACTCTGAGAATAGCATAGAATACTTAGCTTGCCTGCAAACAAAATGACTTTGGATTTTAACTTTTTGAAGGAAAGCGTAGAAGGAAAGCACTGACTTCTGTTTTTTGTGGGGTTTTGTTTTTTGGGTTTTTTGTTTTGTTTTTTTTTCCTCGGTTAAAGCTATTCACTGAATTGTGACTTAATTCACAAATAGCTTTGACCCTGGAACTGTATTTTCTGTAAGTAAATAAGCTTTGATAAATATTGCACAGGTCTCTATGCAACATGCCATACAAAGCTGTATATAGATATTTCTGCTCTGGCTGTGTTCTTTTAATTTCTAAAATATGCGGATGACACTGCAAGTTTTACAAAAGCTGAAAAGAGCTCCTTATGTATTATAGTATCTTGTCCAGGTAATATAGTATTTGGGAGAGTGCTATTTGATATAATGGGAATAATCATGTCTCATTTATATAAATGCCAGATCTTTTTTATTATATTGCATAATTTTCCAAGTTTTTGACTTAAGTGCTATTTGGATTTATATTGTATGTAACTGAATTGAAATACTTTTCCTTGCTGAAATTAAATATAAGAAAGTGTTCTGTTTTTCAGTGGAAAATAGTCTAGTTGCCTGAATTGTAATCCTTTCTCTGCCTGAGGGAATTTGAAGTCTGTGCCCCTTAGTGTGAAGGCTCAGAACACTCATTCTGTATGAATAATTAAGCAATTCCTGCTGCAGGGGTTGCAAGTTGGGAGTCCCACATCTCAGTAGCCAGTACTGAAGGATAGCCTTGGTGTTAAGATCCTAACCAAGGACGAAGCAATTTCTCTGCCACCAGAGGAAAAGATTGAGCAGCAACTCCTTTAAACTTCTCTTACCTCTCTTGTCCCGTGTTCCCCGTATTTTCAGCAAATCGGCGCCATCCATGCATTGTTATGGTGTGGAAGTGACATGGAAAGTTCTCTGTCCTAGGAAGACTTCACCCCAGTGTTTCCCCATCCAGGAACTGCTGTCTACTCCGCTGTCTCCTCCATCACCCAAATGAAGAGTGAAGGGATGCAGGAAAAGGTTGCTGCCAGCACTGGGCACGGTTCTCCTTGCTTCACCCAGCCCCTGGGTTTTGATGATGCTGTCGGTGATGAGGACAAACCTGTTCATTTTCTGTCTGTAATCATTTCAGGCAACACTTTTCTGTCATTATAAGTCTTTTTTTTTTTTGGACTTAAAGGACAAATAACAGACCGATAACCCATGTTGCTATCTAGTAAAGTGTCAATTTGGATTATACCCTAAATCCTTAGCTCTGTCTACCAATTATTTGGTATGTGTAAACTGTCTTGATTTCCTGATCTTACGTTATGCATAACCTAATTCATATAAAAACTTAAATATGGACTATAATTAACAGCTTCTTAATATGTAGTCCTTTATGATGTGTTTTATTTTAGTCTCTTGCAATGCATAATTCAGTAAAGCATTCTGCTGTAGCACAGTGAAAACATGTGCAGTACCATGTTAATATACTTATTGTAGTTTAGTATATTTTACATAGGTGGAATTTTTTCTTTCCCTTTTGAAATACTTTATTTTTTTAATGTGCTTTGTGGTGACAGAATCTAAAAAAACAACAAAGCTTTAAATACTACAGTCTTGCAACTGAAAACAATATAATTTGTGTTAATTAATGGAAAAGATTTTGTTTGTTTATCTTCAGAATGATGTGAAATATTAAGAAATTTCTTTTTTAAGACAAGAGTGTGATATATTTTACTTGAGAATATTTGGTCAGTGCCAATAGGGCAGTGCCAACAAAACAGGGTGCCTGTTTTGTTATTTTCACAAGTTTGCGTTTTACATTCACACCAAGAAGGTAAATAAGGTATTTCATATTTAATGTAACTTACTTGAAAACTTGGAATAGTCAATCATCAATTCCTTTCCACAAATGTAATTTAAAATCTGTGATTGAATGACACTCAAAAGTATGACGTTACTTTGTGAAGATGAATGTTATTTGGAAATTAATAAACCCAGATGCTAAAGAGAAGAAAGAATTTGAGGTAAAAATTAAAAACACACACACACACACACCCCCCAAAACCAAACAGCCATGGAAAGTTTAAGATTTCAAGTTACAATTCTTGTAGCAATGAAGTGACTTTGTACAGCAAAAGAATTTCAGAGTGCAGTATATTTGCTAGTCAGATCAAGCTAAATGATAAGAAACCAAGAATGGAATAATAGCAAGAATGTGATAAATTGAAAGTAAATCTTGCAGCTCAGTTCTTGCATGCTGTCATGCTTGCTTTTCATTATGAAGGGTTCCTTTTGTAGTATATCTGGTTTTGTGTAATTTGCTCATCCTGACAGAGACTTTCTCCTTGAAGTGTTTGCATATCATGAAAAAGAAAACATGGTTTGTTTACAACATCATAATTTTACTGTAATTGTTGATAAAAGTCTGTAGTTGGAAGGTTTTCAAGCAGTTACTGTTCTTGGATTGTTTTTCTTTAAATGGGAAATCACTAAGCGTGAAGGTGTTTCTAAAATCAGAAGTTTTCATGCACCTCATGTTTCAGTCTTATGGTAAATAGCTTTTTTTGAAAAAGGAGCTATTTGGGAAACCTTTGTCTTAACAACAGTGATCTGAGGTCATGCGTGCATATGCTTGCAAAAAGTCAATTTCAGATATTCCCTAACTACTTGCCTACTTAGCTATGTTTTTAGTAGTTGATTTCCCATGAAGGAGTGAAACCATGTTGACATTGAACAAAATCATAATTTACTGACTGTGATCAAATCTGTTGCATAACAAAAAGTCCCTGTTTTGATGTTGGTACAGGGAAACAAAAGTTTTTTTATTACTGAAGAGCAATTTCAGCAAGGTGATTTTGCTGGCTAGAGTTAAGTTGTCATGTAAGCACTAGAGTTGGAAGAGAGCTGTTGATTTCCTTACTGCAGAAAAATTGATGGACGCATCTTAAAAAGAGGTGAAGCTGAGTTATCAGCTTCCATATTAGATTTCTTTCAATTTTTTGTCAAGTAGAACTTTATACTTTTTCAAAAAGTATGTTCAGTCCTAAAAAAATAAATGGACAGTAATTGTAGAAAATATGGATGACATTATTATGAGGGGGGAAAAAAAAGAACTTCAACGTTTTTTCCCTGTCGTGATGGAAGCAATAAAAATAATGCAAATTATACAGAAGCGTTTTTTTTTTTTCCTTGGTATGTTTGAGGATAAAATTCAATTTTAGTAGTATTCTGGAGACATGAGCTTAGCCAATAAGAGTTGTCATCTGTTTTCAGAAAACTGGATGTCAGAAGACAGTTGTATCTGCATTAATGTTCTATATTTTCATGCAGTCATCAGAATTTGAAGCATGTTTAATCTTTCAATGGAAAACCACATATAGGTAAACAAACAGATACTGCATGAGGTTATTGGAAAAGGGAATAGACGTCATTATCTGAACTCAGTAATCTGCCAATAATGTGTATGTATATTGAGTTTCTGTTCAGTTTATTTTAAAAGTTGAAGTTAAAAGATTACTTTATGTTACTTCAGGCAGGTGAATGCACTTCAAAAAAGCCATTAAAAGTATTCAGATGATTGCTGAGATAGTGCTATGTCTGGCAATTTGTAGTCTGACAGAAGAGTAATGAGTTAGTAATTTTAAAAAGTATAATTACTATTCATGTATCTGGAATTTAATTATGTAAGTATGGATAAAAGTATACTGAAGTTCTTAAGCTGATTATTTTTTAAAGGCTGAAATTTCAGCTATGGGAAGGGCAAATACTTAACTACTTGCATCACTTTTTTTTCAAAATTTCTCTTAAAAATAGTTCTATAAAAATTCAAGGTACTTTTTATGCATTCACAATTTTTTTACTTAGATGTCGGTAAGGACAGTTTGCAGTTCTTTGGACATTGTAAACTCTAGAATTGCAGAAAACTGGGGAGAACACAAAGGTTTATGAAAGCTCGAGCACCCTCTTCAGTAGATGTAAGCATCAAAGGAGATTTTACAGTAGCTATAAACCCTTCAAGGTTCCTTCTGACTGCTGTAAAAAATCTGGATAGCATATCCACCATGAATTACATTTATTACCCTCAGTAAGTTTGCAGATGACACCAAACTAGGTGGGAGTGTTGATCTGCTTGAGGGCAGGAAGGCTCTACAGAGGGACCTGGACAGGCTGGATCGATGGGCCAAGGCCAACTGTATGAGGTTTAATAAGGCCAAGTGCTGGGTCTTGCATTTCGGTCACAACAACCCCAAGCAACGCTACAGGCTTGGGGAAGAGTGGCTGTAAAGCTGCCCAGCAGAAAAGGACCTGGGGGTGCTGGTGGACGGCCAGCTTAACATGAGCCAGCAGTGTGCCCAGGTGGCCAAAAAGGCCAACAGCATTCTGGCTTGTATCAGGAATAGTGTGGCCAGCAGGAGTAGGGAAGTGATGGTGCCTCTGTACTCGGCACTGGTGAGGCCTCACCTCGAGTACTGTGTTCAGTTCTGGGCCCCTCTGTACAAGAGGGACATTGAAGTGCTGGAGCGTGTCCAGAGGAGAGCTACCAGGCTGGTGAGGGGTCTGGAGACCAGGTCATATGAGGAGAGGCTGAGGGAGCTGGGCATGTTTAGCTTGGAGAAGGGGAGGCTGAGGGGAGACCTCATTGCCCTCTGCAACTACCTGAAAGGAGGTTGTAGAGAGGTGGGGGTTGGCCTCTTCTCCCAGGTGAATAATGACAGGACCAGAGGAAATGGTCTGAAGTTGCAGCAGGGGAGGTTTAGATTAGAGATTAGGAAGAATTACTTTCCTGAAAGAGTGGTCAGGCGCTGGAACAGCCTGCCCAGGGAGGTGGTTGGGTCACCATCCCTAGAGGTATTTAAGAAATGTCTAGATGTGGCACTTCAGGGCATGCTCTACTGGCAGAGATTGCAGGGGTTTGTGTGGGGTGTTTTGGTTTTTTTTTTTTTTGTGTGTGTATGGTTGGACTCGATGATCTCAAAGGTCCTTGCCAACCATGAAGGTTCTATGATTACCAGGTATTTCTTTGGCAACGGTTGTTTTGTAATGTGTTTGTCCTGCAAGTCCTGTCAGTCTCCTCTGTGGAAACTTCTTCGATAATTTTAAAATCTGCTCGAAAGTTTCTGCTTTAATACTGTTGTGTTGCCAACAGATTGAATATGCAGTGAGCGTGCAACCTGGGACTGCACTTTGGGACACTGGGCTGAAGTGTAGCGTTAAATAGTCTTTATATTTAGACAAGCATCTTCCCATGTTCATTTTAGTATATGTTAAATGTTGTACTTCACTTAATCTCACGTACCACCTTGAGCTTTGTGCTTTGTGAAGGACTTAGAAAAGATCAATTACTCCTCCTCACCTTCTATTGAGAGCTATATTCGAACAGGTTTGAGGGAACGAGAGCACCACAGCTCCCACTGATACCAACTGAAACACTGAAAACCAAAACTCAGGTTTAAACCTGACTTACTTTACAAATTTTAAATTCCCATTGGAACCAGGTTTGGGAATAATTTGAGTAGTCAAGGTGGAATATCGGCATTACCAGACAAACCTTCAAGCTCAATAAAACATTGGTACCTGAAAAAAAATAATTTGTGAAAGCAAAACCTGTTGCCTCAATTTAAGACTATTCCATGAAGTGTACAGAAGAAAAAGTTTATCTCAAGCTGATCTGTTACAAGCAAACTCCGATGATGGAAATCTTTAAATAGTTCATGCATTTACAGTTTTTTTTTAACTCCTTTGGGTTTGGGTTTTTTTTCTTAAGAAGGATTTTCTAACCAGCATTTCACTGATGTTTTATTAAATTCCAGATAATAGGAATTCAACGGCAAAGTTTCTGCCCTTCCTTTTGTACATGTTTCTTCATTGTTTTATTTATTGGTTTTCCTCCTTTACAGAGCTTGCCTTTTATTAAGGAGCCTCTGGCTCTGCCAGTCAGCAACTGAGTGTCTTGTGGCATTGCTGTGCATCTTGGGACGACAGAACAGCTAAAACCAGGCCAGGCAGAGTCTGAGGGCAGCGTCCATTTGCCAGGTCCTGAAGTCACTGAGAAAGACTGTGTGCTATGTCCAACAATTGTCCAACAATTTGAGTGAGACAGCACCAAAGATTACCAGATGCCTTTATAATTTTTGGTAGTTTTGTTGCTCTTTGTGTGTAGTCTTGTGTTAAGCAAAATGGTTCAGATTTTCACAGGAGTTTTAGCCCAGCTCCGCTTTTTCTTCTGAAGATTGTCATGGGGGTCTCAATGCTTTGCAGCTGAAAGTTGTGCTGTTGAAATGTTATTTTAAACCTAAAATTTTAAACCTAGTTGTGTTTTCTTTATTAAAGGTCTGCAGAAAGATTTACCAGTAGTAGTTGGCATGAGACAAAGCAGATGCTCTCAGCTCTTTGAACCACGGTTAACTGCTTAGGACTGGAGAATGACAGGATCTTGCTGGCATCATTGACTCCCTGAGCTTATCTATTTCATGGTAATTAATACAACACTTTCCATTTAGTTTCCTGTCAGTGTAGTTCCATTGCCTCAGGCTTTGTTTGTCCTGCTGCTCAGTGTCAAGAGCAGCTGCAGCCCAACCCACAGCTTTCTTGCTGGGCTTTTTTCTAATCACTGTGAGTTTGTGGGGCAGGGAAGAGATTACAGAAACCTCGGTATTTCTGAGCTGATGAAAAGAGGTGAATTTGTAGTTTGTGAGGAAAATAATTTGCTTGATTTAGCTTCCTTATTTCCCATATTCTCATTTTGTTTGCATCCAGCATTCCTAGAGCCGTTTTTAATCCTGCTGATTCTTTACAGTGTATTTCTGTGTCCCTGTAATTTCTGTTACTACCTATTTTTGTGTTCTTTGCTTAGATTCTAAATCTTGGTCTTGCAAAATGCCTTGGTTCTTCAGAACACCTGTATTTTAATCTAAAAATCTCTCTTGAATATTTTCCAGTCTTCTGTGTTTTCTTACATTTACTATATGTCTGTGGAGACTGTTAAATGGTTCCCTCAGGTGTTTGTAGAGCTCATATTTCTTGGTCATCTTTGCTTCAAGGAAGATCATGAAACCAGTAGAATTTTGGGTCCTAAGTTCTTAATTTCACAAAAGGTAATGAGATTTCACAAAAAGTCTGAGATTCATCATATGTGGTTTCAGACTGGTGTCATGTTTCTTTTGAAGTTTCACAAAAATTTGTTCATCTTTCTTTTCTCTAAATAGTTGTATGAATATGGATATATGGGAAGAGCTAGACAAGACATGTCTGAAATTTTTATGCTCAGGTAATTTAAAACCAGACTTGTTTGAAAAGATTAAAAGTTTTATGACTTCAGCAGAGAAAGATTGGATCATGGTATCATCACATTGTATACTGCGAACACAAGGCCTTTCAGTAATGGCTAATAGCTCTTATGCAATAATATATCGCTGGCATAATATGAAGGCAACATGCATAGCTTTCCCATTATATTAACACACAAAAGCATTATTCTAGCATATTTTTGTATTATTTTTTAAAAATAGATTATTTCAGCATTGCCCTACCTGCCAGATTTCCCATAATTATTCCACTTCTGAAGAGACAGCTCTAAACTGCATCATATAAATCTATCAAGCTGATTGCATACTGAACAATTGCTCTGCCTAGTTGAGCATGATGCTTCTTTGAGCTATCTTTCTATTGTATGTCTCTGTATTGGATTGAACTTAATGCATAGTGGGTCAAGCCAAATAAATGGGTTTGTGAAAGCCGTACAGTTAATTATGTTTGCCACAACAGCCTTCATGTGGAACATAGCCTTTTTGTTGTGCGGCATGTTGTGCCAGCTGATGGATCAGAAGAATAAACACCAAACCATCATGCAGGTATCAGAATACAAACCAGTAGCTGTGATGAATGTGTTTTCTGGCATCTGCTGATTATTTTAGCTTGTAGCAGTAGATTCGATTGGCTTGTAGTTCACAATAGTAGTTAACTTTATAAAAAGAAAGTTCTTATATAAGACAGTCTGAAAGTTCTGAAGACTGAAGAAAATTTAATTTCTAAAAAACCCTCACAAACATTTTCCAAATCACTGTTAAGTCCTATGGGCAGATACTGAACTTCTGTTACTGTCCCTGTGGGGAGAATGTGATAAATGTGATTACAACCTACACTATTTCACCTTAGACTCCTTAGAAACCTCTGTTTCTGTTAGCCATTGGAATCCACCAACAGCCCTGAGGTGGTGAAAGTGCTTTCTGTAATAAATACAGTAAAATAAGAAAAGCTTTAACTTCTTTATTTCAGTAGCATTTTTCCAGACTAAAACTTATGTCAATTAAAACTAAATTATGATTCAAACCTTTACATTAATTATTAAGCATAAGTAATGCTACTAGTACCAATATTAGTGGTAATTACATAGCTTTATATTGTGGGCTTTTTGCTTATTTGTCTAAAAAGTTCAGGTTTCAACTTGTCGTGGCTATTTGTGTTTACAGCCCATAGCAATGTCGTGTGGGGAAAAGCTGTAGGCTTCTGTAGTTGTGTAGGGAACAGTAGGTGGGATCACTGGGTCTAGTTTGGGATCTTGCACTCTCAAGGTCGGTTAAGGCTTTTGGCACGTGCAATGTCCTTTTCCTTTTCCCTTGGGAATGAACATAGAGGTGTTTTATGACATCAGGGGACTCTGAACTCAGTTTCACGTTCTGTAAAGTTTTAAGTGTGACCACGTGCCTGTTCTGCTATTGGCTAACATAACAAATGGATATGTTAGTTGTTTGTGCTGAATTATTAGCCATAAACTTAATAGCACTGAATAGCACTGTTGGTGCTGTGAAATTAGTGGTGGAATGCAAAGTTAACACTAAGGTCTGTGTTGAGAAGATCACAGCTATTCAAATCTTGCACTACCCTCACTCCTCAGTGTATTTGCTGAAGGAGTTACCACTTTGTTTTATGTTGTGTGCTACGTTTGCAAGGTTATGTGTGCAATCATTAAGCTGAAACTTTTAGTTCCGCATCCTTTATAGAGTGCCACTTATAATGGGACAAAAACCTGACCAGACTAACACTAGTTGGCATTGATGATGATTTCTTCATGCCTGCTGATTTACTTTCAGAAAGCTGTCACATTACTTATAGAGACCAGTATATTATTATTGTTCATCACTACTCAATTCTGTTGAATTTTAAAAAAATCGGATGCACAGATAAATATTCTCACAGCTCTCCACTCTAATTATTGTCTTGACTACAAATATTAGAAAGAAATCATACTGTGTGAAGTAAGGGAACAGAAAAGCTGGTATGTTAGATGTGAACCTTAACATGGCACAATGATACCTGTAAAGTGGAGATCTCAGACATTGTTAGTTTATTCAGTAAATGCTTCCTTTTGCTTTTTAGTTATCTCAAGAAACTTTTGAGCCTATCTGAGGAGACCATTACACTGATGAGCAATGCAGGGCACTTATTAACATGCTGATATGAAAAGTGGAGAATATGGTGAAAAGGGAGGATCAATGTCTATGTAAAACCCCATAAGATTTACTTTATGAGCTGCTTCAATTTTTTTCTAGTTGAAACAAGCAAACAAAAAAATCCAGTTTGCATCTGGACATCTTTTATTGCAGCATTAGTCTTACCTTCCAGCTGTGGGGAGATAAGTACAACTCCATGCTGAAGGTGGAATACTAACCCAAGTATTAAGAGAAATGTGACCAATTTTCCTGAGCCTGTACTCTGTAAAAGAAAATCTGCATGTGTCTGAGAAAGCTAAGGAGAACTTTAGGACTTGGTTCATGGGTAGGAAATAGGAATGACTTCCCCAGTTCTCTGCTTCACTGTAAAGGTAGGGCAGGAGATGGACATACATGTTGCAGCCGAGAAGTTTGTGTTTAATCATTGGTTTCTTGTGTAATTGGAAATGAATTAGAAATTTCCTTTTATTCCTTTTTCTTTTGAATTTTCTTCTTGTCCATTCATATAAGCAGATGGCAACAGTTTTAGGTCAGTTTTTTCAGCTGCGTAATGAATTCTTTCTCTTGAGGTACAAGTAGAAAATGGAGATATATATATCTATTTTATATTTTTATAACCTGTCAAAGGAATTTGGGATTGGTTTTTGTTTGTTTGTTTTTATTTTTTTTGAACTGAGAAAAATAAGCATACTTTTATGATATTTAAACTTTTTCCTCAAAGGACTGAAAAAGTGTATTTATATTTATTACAACATGATAGTGCATTTTGACCTTTCCTGGAGTATTAATTCTCCAGGGGAAAGCATCAGATTTATTTTGACAAAAAGAATTTCTTCAAAATGCATAGGACATAATAGTCTTTAAATTGTTGTTCTTATTATTTCCATATACTCACTTATTGCATGTTTATATTTACCTGCAATGCCGTGTTTTTGAATATCCAGAAATTCTGTTGCCAGGGAATAAGTTAGAAGGCGTTTGTTCATTTATGTGTAGTTGAAGAACTAGAAACAACAAGGGGTTTTTTTATGCTATTCCAGGTGAGAAAACAATCCCTATCGTCTTTAAAAGGCTTGACTGTCTCAAAGGTTTGATGATTCATTTTTCTATGGAGAGTTTGGAAATGGCCTGGATTTATTGATAAATGGCTGAAACTTCCGCTTCTCAAATACGAAAACCATTGGGTTTTTGTTACTTTAGGATTAAGGTCTCGTTATTTTCTGAGTTCAAAAACCTTAACCAAACTTTACCAACATGAATGTGACTCATTTGCTTGTTGCTTGCTACCGGTGGTTTTCATATTACCAGAAAGACCTTTTCGTTGACTGGGAAACACAGAAATATATAGTTTCAAGAAGGAAAATGGGTTAGGAGGAACCTCTTTCTTTCCAAAGCCAACATAAAAATCTTGAAGAAACTTCAAATGGGGAAAAGATTTAGAGTGTTACTCTTAGTTTTTATTTGCTTACTGAATTGAGTATTTAGAGAAGGAACAATTTGCTCTGTAGTAATTTTCTTTGGACATCTCGCTTCCACCTTGGGGTTTGAATTCCATCTACGGTTTCTAACAGCAGTTTTACTTTTCTTATGACTGCCTATTTCTCCTTTATTCAGAAGCTTTGAAGAACCTCTCTCCTCCTCTCTCCTTGCTGGTTTTGCATCAAGTGTTTAAAAGCTGACTAAACTCCTCTGAGGCTGCAGGAATTCCCAGAGGCTTCCTTTGCAAAAAGGAGATCCAAGACAAGCCTACATCTTTTCTATCGGGCTGCTCAGTCCAACTTTTAAGAGGTGGTTTGGCATCTGATTAAAAGTGTAAGAATCAGCTGGAAACTGCAGGATAAAGATAAGAGGGACTGATATAGCAAGAGATATTTAGATCTAATCTATACTGGCTTTACCAGCAAAGTAGCAAAGTCTACTGGCTGTAAATGCAGTTCACTCTTGATACTTTTTCCATATTGCTCAATTAACTAGGTTGCTTGTCTAAATGCACTGTTAAAAAGTGGACTGAAACACAGGGGAACTTTGGGGTGCTCCTCTTCCTTTCCAGCTTCTTTGGTCCAGGTACTTGGTTTCCTTCACTTATAACTTGGAGGGGGGAGGAAGGAACGGGCAGATAATTGTAGTTGGGTCTTAGCTTGACATGGAATTAAGGACATGGCAATTGCATCCGCATCCGCAGTATAGTCATAGTCAGTATTTGCCCCAGGACTTTTACTCAAATATATATATATTTGAGTGCTTTCACACTGATGTTATGCCAAAGCTTTCACCAGTATAGTAAACATAGTTTTAAGTCATGAGCACGAAGGTGGATAACTAATGCTTCATGCGTAGATGAAAAAAGAGGAAGACTGGAAAAGTATAATTGAACCAATGACTAAATCATCTAACATTGCCATATGTTATTTAACAAACAAACAAACAAAAATTACTTCACCAGAAATAAATCCTGTGCAAATAAGAAGGGTTGTTTACAGCTGAGCACTGAATTCTCTGTAGCAAGCAAGCAGATTCAGGCTATTGTATCCATATGATTGCAGGAATGCCCACCCCTGCAGCATTCCATTCTGTTTCCCTTTACACGTTAATTCCTTGGTCCCTGCCATGTCTTTCCATGATGAGTTTTGTGCTTAATCTGAACATGAAGACATTTCTTTAGAAAACTACAAACAAACTGAATATTCTTTCTGGTTCTTTGCTACTGGGATATTTAACATTTTTCAGTTGAAACAGGTATTTTGCCGATCGTCTTTTCTTAATTCACAGTATTTGTGTTTAACAGGCCAAGCTTTTCATAGCCTCAGTTTTGTCAGAGCATCTGTTTTGTTGAAAATACTGTTATCATAAGATTTAAAAATTTTGCTGTATTTCAGCACAGTATTTTCATCACACTAGATGCAGTCCTTCCTTCTTTTAAGTGAAAAGCACTTTTGTCATAGTTGGCATGAGCAACAGAAACCATAGTCTTTAATCAGTCCTTCCAATGCTGCTGTGTGCTAAGTAGCTGGAACGGGGATGTGATTTAGAAATGAGTAACTCAAGCAAACATGATAAATGAACTGATCTCTAAATCTTTATTGACAAATATCCAAGTTTTAATTGAGAAGGGTTGAGCTGACGCACATAAAATGTGAATTACCGTGAAAGTTCAATCTGAACTTGAAACTGAGCTCAGTAGTTTTTAATATTCCAAAATATTTCTTATTTCCATGCACTTTTATATATATATATATATTTTTTTTTTCCCCTGAGGTATGACGTGTGCTGATCTTTGGGACCACAGAGAGGCAGAGTTAAGTACCCAGAAACTAGGAAGTACAGAAATGTATTAAGGCATTCAGCATTAAGATAGTGTTTAAGTGCAAACCTTAGTGTTCAGCAAACAGGAGTGCAGTTTCTGCACGGATAGGTTCATTTGAATGGCCAGAATGAAGAGAAAAACAAAACAAAACAAAACCCCCAAAAAACCCACAACCACCAAACAGTGTAACACCTCCTCCATACCTCACCTGATGCCTTATTTAATGAATGATTTAAATTTTCTCCTGAAAAGACAATTTCTAAACCAAAGTTTCCTACTGTATCACAAGTATCACAGAGATGCTGTGAAAAGAATATGCTGAGAGGAAATAATTTCTTTGTTTTACAGAGAAGAAAATGAGTTACAGAGAGATTTAAAGCTGAGATTGTCAGGTTCTCTAATTTTGTATGCTTTTTTAAATGCCCAGAGTACTTGGAATTATTTCATTTTTTATTGTGAAAATAGACTTCCCAGTGTCTTCAGATGTGCTTTTTTGCATGATCAGCATTTCTGCAAGTCTGGAGTCTCAGCAGATGGACACAGAATGTTCAGCGATCAGTTTGCCGAAGACTTGAGAGCTCCAGGACAGAGGAGGTGAAGATCAAATCAGTCAGGTCTCTCAGGAAGGCACTGAGCTGCCTTAACTGCATAACCATCCTTCTGTCTCCTACAGTCCTGGAACTCATTTGGTACAGACTTTTCCAAGTCCTGTAACCAAGGGTGCAAGCATCCTGCAGGCAGAAGGCTACTTTGGTGGGTGACTCCCAGGAGAGGAATCTTTCCATCTCGGTGCGTGGAAAAAGTCAGGCTTCATATGGAATGAGAGAGGGTGCAGAAAAACTGAGTGATAGAGCATTAGAGTTGCGTGCAAGAGCGGGGAGAGTAGATATTGAGGCAGAGACACAGCATGCAAATAGACTTTAAAGTTTGGCAATATTTTACATTGACGTGAAAAGGGGTGTTTCAGCTAGCAACGTGTAGCGACCTTCTTGCTGTTTATCCTGTTGTCTTCTAATCTTAGTTGTCAGAAGAAGCCAAGTATTTATCTACATAAACACGAAGTGTGTTGTCAAAGGTCATGAGGTGAGCCCAGGTGTCACAAGTTTTTGGTCCAGAGTTCTGTCTCATGGATCCCAGTTGGCAACTACATACAGAAGATCAGTTGCATGTCTACTAAACAGTATTTGGGCTGTTTTCTAAACTCTCTGATGAAGCTTAGTGGTAAAAGTAATGGTGTGCTGTTATTCCAGACTTAATTATCAATTTGGTATAATGCTAGTAAATGACTGTAAACTTTTAAAAAATTGGAGTTTTTGCTGCATAATGCACTCTTGCTTTCTCTGTAAGCTAATTAAGAATAAATTATAAAACAGACACACACTTGGTGTACATGGACAATTCCAGATCACAATTAATATACTGTTTCACACATTCTTTTTGAGTAACAATCAAATTGAGAGCTTGAAATTGTTAAGGATGCATATTCTGTTCAAAACTCAGATGAAGAGACAGATTAGCACTGTCACTTGCTTGATTAGTGCTCTCATTTGTTTGACTTTCAACACTGAAATGCAATAAATGAGGTGACGCAAAGAGAGTAGTGTATTGTAATTGCTGTCTTTGTGGTGTCTAACTTTACGCAGTCATACAGCAATGCTCTGATAGCCAAGGAATTCTGCAGTGTAAGTCAAACATTATAAATTGGTATGAGTTCATTGTTTCTTCTTATTGCCAGGCCTTTCACAAGTAATGCTAAAATGTTTTGTCAAGAATTTCCACAGTAATTGGTGTATTGTGTTTCTTTTAAAGTGCAGTTTAGTAAAGTATTCCTCTAAAGAAAACACCTTCAGTCCATTCTGATGTGTACACGAATTTATTCAAGTGTACATTAGGAAGAAGATCCTGTCAGCCAGCTTTATCTGAGTGTGATGGTATGCTTTGGGTTTGCAATATATCTATCTGGAAAAAAATCCTGTCTCTTTTTGCATTTTCCCTGTACTTAATTCCCTGCATAGCACCTATACAAACAGCCTTTAAAATAATGCCTGGACTCTCCATTACAAAGTCATTGGGAGCATAATCTTGACCCCCCTAGCAACTTGTTTATCCAAATGAAGCAAAAATAAGGAGCAGAGCTCATGCCCTGAAACCGGCTCATCTGGCAGGCCCTGTAGGCAGTTCCAGCCAAGTGAGATTCCCAGTTGTCCTGTGAGGAAAAATTAAAGGATATGGCTGCTTGCAGTAGCTTGTTTTACACCTTTTACACCATACAGGCTTGGACACCTTCCAGATCCATTGGATTTAATTGCTGTCAGTACTGATGCAACCAAGAATTTTACTTCTGCCCAGGCATCAGGTTCAAACCAAGGGATTGCGATGTCTGATGTGCCCTGCTACAAGGGTGTGCAGTGGAAGTGTGTTGCCAGGAGCCTTCCTGCTAGACTTTATTCTCAGAGAATAGCCTCAAATATTTTTTAGCAGTGCTTGTTGAAATGTTCAGCCTGGATGTGTTTCAGAGAAGAGGCTCACGGGACCAGGATTCCGTGCTGGATGTCTGAGGGAAGCAGTACCTAGCAGCCTGGGTAGATGGGGTGGCCATGGAGATGCCTGCCGCAGGTCTGTGCGCTCCTGGAGAATGGCAACCTGGCTTCCTTGCCCTTCCTGGAGCAGCTGCTGCTTGTGCTGGGCTGCCACCTGGTCCACTCCTGTTGTGGCCGCTCCCTCAGGAGGTGTGGAAAGGATTAATGTTTCATCCATTTCCAGCCTCTGCTAGTTTGTGTTTTCATACAAGGAGGTTCTTACAATGCTCTCTATATACATAAGTAAGCAAGTATATACCCACATAGAAGGGACAATTAGAAATGGTTCATGGGTTTGTTTTTTTTTTTCTGTTCCTTGATAAATAACTCAAAGCAACAGAAATATTGTTGTAAACTCTCTCTTCAAGTCTAGGTCTTCCTAGTGTTCAGGAACTCGCTCCATAAATTTCTTGAGTTCACTGGTTGGAAACACTAGACCTAGTTTTGGTGCCACAGTGAAAATTTCTTCATTCCTGTGTAGGAGCCAAATGCTCGACAAGATGTTATTTCAGCAGAAGGGTGTTACTGAAAGTGTAAGGATCTACTATGTTTTACAATTATCTTTGCACCAGCTCTTTCATCAGCAAGATCTTTTGGTTCTGTTTTTGCGAGGGGGGATTCTTATCTTCCCTCTGTTCTGCAGCCCTTAACATTGCTCCTAAGTCTGTAGAGATAATAGATTTATCCCATATCAGGATATCACTCAGCACATAGTTACCTTTAACTCCAGCATGGATCTCTTCTTGACGGGAATGCTACTTACGTATTCAGTATAACAGTGTAATGGATTGGTTCCTTCTGCCTTTCCCCCTCCTCTTGGTTTCTTGTATCTACTCTTGTTTAGCTGGATAGTTGTCCCTCTCTTCTCAATTTTTAATAGAAGAAGGATTATTTTTAAAGGGAACTCATGCAGAAACAGTTGCCTGCAGTTTGTTATTTAAGCAGAATTTGTTCCATTCCTTTGTGTCATCTACAAATGGGTCTAACTTGCATCATAGAACTATTATGCATGTGTAATTGAAATGTAACTTGATCAGAAAAGCGCTATTAAGTTTTGCATTCTACTTAGGTTTTGAAAAGAGATCACAGCAGTAGTAAAATTGCAGTTTCAAAAGCTAAATAGAATAGCTACTAATCCATTTTGTATATTTCAATATAGACACAAAGTAAACATCCATGGTTACAGTTCTGCTTTCATTTTCATTAGCTGTCATATGAGATCTCTTTCATGTAAACCAAATGTAATTCTATTCTGTCCTACCTGAAATAGCTCCTTGCAAGTCTTCTTTATTTGGGGCAGAGATTATTTCCTACCAGTCTAATTTACAGCTTTTTGAAAGAATTCATCTGCAACAGATGCTACGTTGTTAGTTCTTTGGGTAGCATGATAAATTGAATTTTGTGACTAAAATAGTCATATATCTATCTTTAAAATTTATGCTGTTTCCCAGACATTTTAAAAATTCAGTTTATTCTGAATGGTCTTTTAATCAAACCTAAACACTCAACCCTCTGCGCCCCCATTTGCACACTTGCCTGTTAGCAGGACGGATTAAAAAATCGAAACGTTCATAACATAATGTGAAATCCTTTTGCTGTTTTCATTTTTGTCATTAATATATCGTGGTTTCATTCCTTCCTGAACAAATTCTTACTTTTCGAGAAGTACGTATACTACTCGTTTAATGACAAGAGGGCCATTCAGTTAGAAAATGCAATCTTTCTGATTGTAGTTTCAGTAAAGGAATGAATTTTACTGGCTACCCAAATGTCAGACCTCTACTGTACGTTGTCTGTATTTTATTTGTCAAGAAGTATTGGAATGGTACAGCATTTAGCTCCAGGGCTTTTTGGATGTGTACACGCAGTGATTAAGTCTTTAGGAGAGCAACTGCAGAGCATATTGAACACCATAATCACTTAAGCTTCAGTAGCAGCTGTATTTTAGGAGGTAGAAAAAAAAGATGTCATACTTAATTTGGAATGGTGTTGAGAATTTCATCCTAGATTAACACACTGCAGTCATAACTCAGATTTCAGATCCTTAATATGCTGCTGCCCATGAGTTAAACCTGAAGTATGGAGGCGCTTACCATTCTTAGAAACTGCTGCTTGTATTCCTCTACATGTTTCTACCAAGAAATTACCTCAAATTTATT
Source organism: Larus michahellis (assembly GCF_964199755.1). Classification (NCBI taxonomy): domain Eukaryota; kingdom Metazoa; phylum Chordata; class Aves; order Charadriiformes; family Laridae; genus Larus; species Larus michahellis. The sequence continues at coordinate 91,603,848 of NC_133897.1, forward strand.
CTGGGCATTCCTGTGTAATTCCATGTTCTTTATTTCTGAATTACAAGAGTAAACACCAGTAAATTTAAAAGTGAAATGAAGCACATACTTTTGAAAATGGTCAGAGTACCGGTATTTTTTAGCAAAAGATCACAGTACAGAAGTGCAGCATTGTGACTAAAATGTAACTCTACCAATCCCAGTTTTATCTCAAATGAATGTTTACTTCACATTTCAGCTGCCCAACTTTGTCATTGACTGAAATGAATGATGTATACAGCATATTTATGTGCACTGTTTTAGAAAAGTGAGATTAGTTCTGCTACATGGCTCATGTTTAATTAAAACACTAGAAACTAGTATTTTAGAAATTGCAAAATGAAGTTCTTACAGATCTCCACAAATGCAAAGCTACAGGATATAGATATTGAATCAAAGATGGCTTAGAAAAGTTTCAATGGTGCGTTTTGTACGTAACATGGCATTAAATGGTGAACATTTTGCGGGGAAAGTTGAGTAATTTCCTTTATGTTTTGTTCTTTAATTTAAATTCTGTAAACCCTGTAGCAGCTGCCCTTTCATTGATTTATTGGACTTCATTGTTTCTATCATTAAAAAAAGACTTTGTTTTCTACACAGGCATTAGCAAGCTCAGTTTTTGTAAAAAAAAAAAAAACTTAACACTTTTATTCTTTGTCCTTTTTAGATTTCCTCTTTCCTCAGTCGTTCTTTCCCCACAGCTTTTAGATGTGATGCATATATTGTCTTCACAAACTCAGAAATATTTTATATGATGCAACTCCACCATCCTTCATCCTTTCCCATTCACCCCTCTCCTTCCCACCCTTTTTTTTTTTTTTAATACCACACCTGACATACTTTACTATTGAAAAGTCCTATCTGCAGCAGCTACTGTACGCATGCTGTTGATACTGGATTGCTGCTTTCCAGCACCTGGTGGAAGAATCTGTCTTAATCAGTTTTCAGGACAGTGCTTCTACAGAATTCCTCACCAGCTATCTTGGTTTTGCACTGTTAAGTGGTTTTGTTTGGTTTTGGTTTTTTTCCGTCTTGGATGTTGGTGGTGTTTCTTTTCACATCCTTTTCTGCCAGAGGCAGTGGGGCCACTGAACAACACTGCTCGCTGGGTGAAAGCAGATGTGGGTAGAAAGTCCTTCATGAAGTATTGCTTCTGGCTATGTTTTTGCATCCTGCCAGGAGCCTGATTGCTGCTCCTGAGAAGACCTAAATTTGACCCTTGCTTCCTGAATATCTGATTAAGGTAGGTAGCTGCTTAGTGTTTGGAATTTTCTTAAGTGTTTGGAATTTTGATTGGAAGTGGGACCTTCAGCTTGTGTCTCTCCATTTTTGGGTCCTGTCTAGGTTAAAAACAAACCAAAAAAAAGGTGCCTTCTGCTACCTTCCTTGCTGACTTTCAGAGAGAGAAGCATCCAATTAAGTCTGCCAGAGAGATAAGCTGAACTCCTCCCTCCTCCCCCATGCTGTACTCTCATCTGGAGAGCAAAGCAGAAAGAACTGAGCAGTCTAGGGAGTCCATGTAGCTGGCAGGTATCGAACACAATTTCTCTGCTCTTTTCTTTTACATTTAGAGTAGGCAGGGAACTGGGGGCTCTGCTAAGGCCTGCTGTGACCTGGGAGCGCGGAGTGAAGAGTACTTGGAGAAGAAATGAGGCTGAGGTTCAGTCAGAATGGATGGGTTGGAGTCTAGGGTCAAAAACCTCAGAGAAGTTTGGGGTAGGCACCAGGCAGGTGTGCAAATTGGACTTTAGAAAGGACTTATAAAAGGACATATATTGTGGTTATATCAGAAAGTATTTATATTACTTATATGTGGAAGAAAGGCCTTATTTGGAGGCCGGGCAGTAAAATAAAGGTGTTAAGTGGGAGCTGATAGTATTTTGACATTATTGTCAGTACTGAGGTGGTGTCAGGTAAGCATTCTTCTTTCTGCTTGACATATATAGTACCTCTCTGTTTAGTCTTCTGACTGCGTCTTAGCCCTTGGGACTGCTTTTCTTTAGAGATGCCATTGCCACTGGCCAAGTAGCAACAGCGGGATGCATCAGTGTTTTACAAATTCTGCTTGTGTTCCCGGCTCCAGTATGTGGAAACTTCCATAGACATCAGGGAAGTTGTTATTCAGGAGTAATTTGATGCTACCCCTGTATTTTCTCCCTCTCCTTAATTTCTGATTCCTCTTGAGCAACACACACATGCTCCCCCCCACTCTCCCAGTTGTTCAGCTGTTTAATAAACTGTTTCCACTTGTATTGCATGTGTAATCTGTGCCAGAAGCTGTAGATTTTATAGCTGTCATTTAGCTGATATAAATATCACTGCTTGGTCTTAATTACCAAATTTTGGTAATATAGCTCTAGCGTCAAGGATTAAACTATTTAAAATAGGAAACAGTCAGTGTTGGTACAACATTTTCTCATTTAAAAGAACATTTGACAGATTCTCTTGGACTATGGGCGCTTTGGAGAAATAGTCTTTGAAACCTAGTCTTTCCAACTGGACTTTTCCTTGAATCACAGCAAAGAGCAGATTGTCTCACAACAAAGACAATTAAGGATTGAGTTGTTCCCTTCAGCATTGGTTTGAGAAGTGGATGGCTCGTGGTCATTTCTTCAATGAGAAGCATATAACGGTTGAAAATGGAGCTAGTTCCATGCGAGCACTGCCTTCTTGTACCTGTCTGTGGTGGAAAGGTGTTAGAAGAAAACAGGTTGGCCCTAACTCCTGCCTTGTGCTGGGAAGTGGCACCTTTGCTGCATTAGAGCAGGAGATGTCAGGAAAAAGATTCTCTGTATTGGAGATGATGCTTCTGCATTACATTACCACAGTGAAAAAGTGTAAGCTGATGCTGATCCTGTCACATCTTTACCTAATAGTTTTCCTTCTTTCTTTCTGATTTTTCAGAAAAGGTTTTCTTCCTTTTCCTTTCTTCTGTATGTTTATACCACTTGAAAAAGATGAGAACTGGATAAATTCCTCTCCTCTTCTTATCCAACACTATCCTTGTGCTTTGGGCATCCTTCTCCTATGCCTGGCAGAGCCTTCTTTCTACATATTTGCAGCAAAGAGTTGCATGACAATACATGAGTTGGCAGACACAATTTCTCCTGGCCCTTCAGGACAGAAGGAAAGAGCACACTGGGATGCTGCCGCACAACCGATAAAGGAAGGGCAGGATGTCCAACCTTGCACTGATGGGCGGCATGAGACCAAACGAGTACCTCTTATTTCTAATGAGAGTGTGGGTGAAGCCAATGAATTGTCATCTGTCCCAGTTCCAAAAAATGGTGGAAATCAACCAGTTTACATCCATTTGGTGGAACAAGGGTGGAAAATGCATTGCCATCAATGAAGACCTCTTCAAATAGGAAGTGCTGGGCAAGGCAGGACATCTGCACACTTTTGCAACTGAGAGCATGAGGAGTTTCATTCAACAATCAACCTCTATGGATTCATCAAAATGTAACAGGATTTCCAAAGACTGGCCTCACTTCCTGAACTCCTGGCAGAAGAAGCAGCAATTTCTGCTCACAACAAGGTACAGCAGTTACTGTGCACATCAACCAACTGACATTCACATAAGATAAGGTCTTGCAATACATGAGATGAGAATGGTAGTGTATGGTCTGGTTTTAACTTGCTTCTCGACTTTTTTTCAGGAAGTTTTGAGTTAGTCTTTCTGACTAGTAGAAATGTGGATAAGATGCATTTCGGTAATATCTGCCTACATTGAACCTGTTCAATGGAAAGATAGACTCATCATAACCTGATTTCTTTGAATGTGTTTGCTATGTGTCTTACCAGCAGGTCGAGGGAGGCAATTTTGCCCCTCTACTCTGCTCTGGTGAGACCCCACCTGGAGTATTGTGTCCAGTTCTGGAGCCCTCAGCACAGGAAAGACATGGACCTGTTGGAGCTGGTCCAGAGGAGGGCCGTAGAAATGATGAGAGGGCTGGAGCACCTGTCCTATGAGGACAGGCTAAGAGAGTTAGGGTTGTTCAGCCTGGAGAAGAGAAGGCTCTGGGGAGACCTTATAGCAGCTTTCAAGTACTTAAAGGGGGCCTACAGGAAAGATGGAGAGAAACTTTTTATCAGGGCCTGTTGTGATAGGACAAGGGGTAATGGCATGAAACTAAGAGAGGGAAGATTCAGACTAGATATAAGGAAGAAATTTTTTATGATGAGGGTGCTGAAATACTGGAACTGGTTGTCCAGAGAGGTGTTAGATGTCCCATCCCTGGAAACATTCAAGGTCAGGTTGGGTGGGGCCCTGACCAACTTGATCTAGTTGAAGATGTCCCTGCTCATTGCAGGGGAGGTTGGACTAGATGACCTTTAAAGGTCCCTTCAACCCAAACTATTCTGTGATTATGTTTTTATAATAAGTAGTGCTTGGTAGGGTTGGTTAGAAGTACAGCCTAATTAGACTTGCTAATAAACCGAACAATAAGCCTTTTTCAGTTGTTCTCTCCTGTTTGTACAAAATAAGCCCAGAGTGAGATTGTATTTCATCCATCCAAGTAGATGCAGCTGGTCCACAAGAACTTAAATCATTTTGCGCAGGGACTTGCTGCTAGCATGGAGGTGTTCGCACCAGTTCCGTCAGAGGACACGCAAGTGTCTGCTTGCAGAAGTCCGTCTTTGCCAAGCTAAAGCTACTACTGGCTAAGGCACGTCCCCACATCCGCAGACCCTGTGCATCTCCCCAGGCAGCTGCTCCCTGACTTCCCAATCCTGCTGGAGCAGCAAGCGGGGAGAGTTTTTCTTTGCTGGTCTGATTTACAATTCTGGTTTGATTACAAATAGAAGGAGGACTTAGGAAAAGGAAAATCAGGCTCGCTATTTTAGTGCTGGTTTTATGGTGAATATTTACATTAGGTGGTCATGTGATTAAGAGACTGATCCACCGCCCACTGAAGTGAACAAATGCTCTCTATGTCAGGTAGTGTGGGGAAAGCTCCTACAAAAGGTGAAGAGATTTAAAAAAAATAAAATAAAAAGAGGAGTAAGAAGATTTGGAAACTCTGATACTTAACAGATACTTCTGAGTCTTGAGTAAAAATGTTCTTTAAGATTGTCAGAAAGTGGTGCCCAAATAAATTGTCTTGATTGCCTCTCAGGCATTTACTGTTCTTTACACTGCAAGAGATTAATAGGCTGAAAGATTTTTTTCTGAGCTTCCTCAGAGCTAAAATCCTTTGGGCCTGTACATGTTGGAAGATTCATATCATAATTATTTTTAGATGCATCTAGGGCTTTAATTTATTGCAAACATGTTTTTCTTTGTGTCTTTACTCTTTTGTAGGGGGGAGGGGAGAAAAATGTACAGAAAAAACAATTATTTTTCCCCCCTAATAGTGATATCCATTTAATAATATTTCTGTTCATACGGAATATTGCTCACGTGCATGCTGCTCTGAGGAATAGCAATGCACTCACTCATTGATGAAGGATTTGAACTTTTGAAATGTGTTTCTTGTATTAATCCTACATAGATTTCTTCCTTTAACAATTCTGAATCATATTCTTTTTAATCACTTGGGTGCTACAGATAATCATGAATTTAAAATAGAGACCTTTAATTAGGGTGTACCATAAGGATTTTTGTGGTTAAATTTGTAGAGCAAATCTTCATATGAATTATTCTTGTGAAACTATGTAATTCACTATTTTCCTAGATGTAAGTCTGGTGAAACACCATAAAATATAGTAATTTTTATGATTTAGATTGTAATCTTGTTTCTTTCCATTTGTATTCAAGCCTTACCATAAGATACTTGATAATAATTGAATTGCAGCTATAAAAAGTGTGTTTTTCTCAGTATAATTCCTGTGCTTTTGTCAAACACATTACCTTTTTTTTTTATAGTTAAGGTTTCTTAAATTGCATTTTCTCTGTATTTCTTTTAAGAACAAACTTTACTCTCCTCAGTAGTACAGAGTAATCTTCCTGTGCTTTTCTGTGGTGTGAATTCTTAAATCAGTCTCTGAGAAGGATATCAAAAGCTTAGGCCTGGCTTAACTGGTTCCAAGCCTATTTCTGAGGAGAAAAAGTCTGCTTCTAGTGTCGGTCATGTTGGTCTGGTGTTGGTCTGAATGAGGAGCTCTTTCAGCCCATTCAGCCATAAAATTAAAGAAAAAATATGCTAAACTAAATGAAAATACCATCAAGCCATAAGCTTCCTGTCTAGTGGTTATTTACCAGACAAATCTGAGGCTCTTGTCATGGGACATGACAAGATCATGTCCCATGTATCATAATTCTTATTATATGAATGGATTGCTTGGGGCTTGAATGAAAGACGTGTCAAATTAAAAATAGAATTAATGAGGTGAAATGAAAAATATAAATCCAGTTTGATTGTCTAAGGTAGACAGAGTTCTTCGCTAAAATTTTAGTAGTACATTGTTGGAGATTATTGTTGTCTTGTGCTGATTTTGGACAGTTAAGATACAAGGTATAATTTGTGTGGGTTTTGGGCAATGCTTTGTTGAGCGTCAGGTTTCCTGTGCAGGGTTCTGGTGAGAACATACCTGAGGATTTCAAGAGGTATCATCCAGCCACAGTGCTGACTCTTTCATCAGACTCTGTACTTCTTGTTACTGCTCAATACTTTCCCTGTTGCAGGATCCACAACCATCACAGTTACTCTTCTCGAAGTATTAAATCATTAAAGTGTTTTCTGTGATGCTCTTGGCCATCTTCCTTATTGATGCTTACATGAGAGTAGTTGATTAAACATATTTGGTAATTGTAAACAGCAATATTACTGTAGCTATTAAATGTATTGAACGCTGCTGTCAGTACTGAAGCCTAATTTAGACACGTTCATTAAAGCAAGCAATAACCTTTGAAAGATTTGCAGGACTCTGCAGCACCTGGTAATGAACAATGTTGCATATTAACTTGTTTCTTTCTATTATCAAGAAACCAATACTTGAAGTTATGCAGTGAAAGAAGAATTGAATGTCAGTAAATTTACAGGTCAAGATGCTAGCAAAGTAAGTTAGCAGAGGGAAAGTCACTTTTTAGAAGGTGCTTCTACATTTCTTAATAGTGGCCTCCCATCTGTGATGCAGCTGTAGTAACAGTGAATGGTGTCTATGAAGATCTACACAGTAGGATGACCATAGGACAGAGATTTTCTGGATTTAGCAAGGGAAATCATTCTTGTATACAAGACAACACTGAGATCACTCATTAGACAACCTGCAGACTTAGAGGTGAGTCTTGGAATATGCTGAGGATCCTTTCAGAGGTGCTGCCGAGGTCCTTTCTGTTTTATTAAGACTCCTTAATTTGATCTTTGGCTGTGCTTTAAGCGTAGACAAAGCAAGTTTTAAACTTTCTTCCTGCAATGGAAAATGTTTGGTTGACATGGTTACTGTAGTAATTCTAGTGCCCTTTCCTCTAGATACCATCTGGATTAAGGGTATCCAGAGGGAACATTGATGTACGAACCTTGTGCTGGCCATTTAGATGGTGAAGAATTACGTTGTGTCTAAGTTGTTTCCTCACAGTCACAAAGTTTATTTTAAGATTTAATGTAAAATAGTGGCTCCATACGGTTTCTTGTATGCGCACATGGCTATGTGTGTACAATGAGGTCAGATCATGCCTTCTGGGTAATAAATGCAGAGCAGGAAACCCTACCTTTGTGCTTCTGTCCACGTACGTTGTTCTTCTCTTCATCAGAGGCAATCTCAATGTCATAGAATCATAGAATCATAGGGTTGGAAGGGACCTCTGGAGATCATCTAGTCCAACCCCCCTGCCAGAGCAGGGTCACCTAGAGCAGGTTACACAGGAACATGTCCAGGCGGGTTTTGAATGTCTCCAGAGTTGGAGACTCCACCACCTCTCTGGGCAGCCTGTTCCAGTGCTCTGTCACCCTCAGGGTAAAGAAGTTCCTCCTCATGTTTAGGTGGAACTTCCTATGTTCAAGTTTGTGCCCATTGCCTCTTGTCCTGTCCCCGGGCACCACTGAAAAGAGCCTGGCCCCATCCTCCTGACACCCACCCTTTAAGTATTTATAAGCGTTGATAAGGTCACCCCTCAGCCGTCTTTTTTCCAGACTGAAGAGACCCAAATCCCTCAGCCTTTCCTCATAAGAGAGGTGTTCCAGTCCCCCAATCATCTTTGTAGCCCTCTGCTGCACCCTTTCCAGCAGTTCCCTGTCCCTCTTGAACCGGAGAGCCCAGAACTGGACACAGTACTCCAGGTGCGGCCTCACCAAGGCAGAGTAGAGGGGGAGGATGACCTCCCTCGACCTGCTGGCCACGCTCTTCTTGATGCATCCCAGGATGCCATTGGCCTTCTTGGCCACAAGGGCACATTGCTGACTCATGGTCATCCTGTTGTCCACCAGGACTCCCAGGTCTCTTTCCACAGAGCTGCTCTCCAGCAGGTCAGCACCCAACCTGTACTGGTGCATGGGGTTATTCCTCCCCAGGTGCAGCACCCTACACTTGCCCTTGTTGAACTTCATAAGGTTTCTCTCTGCCCAGATCTCCAACCTGTCCAGGTCTCTCTGTATGGCGGCACAGCCTTCCGGTGTGTCAGCCACCCCACCCAGCTTGGTGTCATCCGCAAACTTGCTGAGGGCGCGCTCTATCCCCTCATCCAGGTCATTGATGAATATGTTGAAGAGGACTGGACCCAGTACTGACCCCTGGGGAACACCACTCGTCACTGGTCTCCAACTAGACTCTGTGCCCCTAATCACAACCCTCTGAGCTCTGTCTTTCAACCAGTTTTCTATCCACCCCACTGTCCATTCATCTAACCCACACTTCCTAAGCTTCCCTATGAGGATGCTGTGGGAGACCGTGTCAAATGCCTTGCTTAAGTCAAGGTAGGCCACATCTACCGCCCTCCCCTCATCTATCCATCTAGTCATGCCATCGTAGAAGGCTATCAGATTAGTCAGACATGATTTCCCCTTGGTGAATCCATGCTGAGTACTTCTGATAGCTTTCCTTTCCTCCACATGCCTTGAGATGACACCCAGAACGAGCTGTTCCATCATCTTTCCAGGGATGGAGGTGAGGCTGACCGGCCTGTAGTTCCCCGGCTCCTCCTTCTTGCCTTTCTTGAAGACTGGAGTGACATTGGCTTTCCTCCAGTCCCCAGGCACCTCGCCTGTTCTCCAGGACTTTTCAAAGATGATGGAGAGCGGCCCAGCAATGACTTCTGCCAGCTCCCTCAGCACTCTCGGGTGCATCCCATCAGGGCCCATGGACTTGTGAATATCTAGATGATCTAATTGGTCCCTCACTCGCTCCTCCTCAACCCAAGGGAAGTCGTCTTCTTTCCCTGTTACTTTATTCAATGCCTGGGACTCCTGAGGGCTGGGCCGAGCAGAAAAGACCGAAGCAAAGAAGGCATTCAGTAACTCTGCCTTCTCCACATCCTCCGTCACCATGACTCCTGCCTCATTCAGCAGTGGGCCTACAACTTCTCTGGTCTTCCTTTTGCTTCCAATATACTTGTAGAAGCTCTTTTTGTTGTGCTTGATGTCCCTAGCCAGGTCTAATTCCAAGGCGGCCTTGGCTTTCCTTGTTTCATCCCTGCACGCTCTGGTGGCATTCTTGTAATCCTCCCAAGGGGTCAGTCCCTTCTTCCACTTATTATAAACTTCCTTCTTCCACTTGAGCTTTTTCTGAAGCTCCCTGCTCAACCATGCAGGTCTCCTGCGTCCCTTGGCCGATTTCTTTCTCTTAGGGATGCACCGATCCTGAGCTTGGAGCTTGTCACTTGAGCTTGTCAGCTCAGAGCCTGTCACTTTGTAAGTCAAATCTCCTTTCTTTTTCCATGTGCATAACTTTACATTTATCAACAGTGAATTTCATCTGTCGTGTAACTCTCCAGTCTCAGAAGACATGTGTGTGAAGACAGAAGCAATGCTGAAGCACATGTCTTTTACAGGGCTTGTATGGGGACCTTTTTTCTTATGAAATTTCACAAAAGTTATTTTTTAGACTCTTCCTTCCCCCTCAAGGCTCAAATACTGTTTTTTTTTTTATTTATTTTTAGGAAACCTTCTGCCCCATCCCTCTTGAGGCTCACTCTCCGATTTCCTAACCTCAGTGTTAAAAGATTAGTTTTGGAAGGCTGAGCAGAAAATAAAACTAAATTAATAGATGCGTTTGAATGGTAGGTTTGTGCAGTTCCTCTTCTGCAATGAGAAAATTGTCTGAAGTGCTGGTCATTCAAAGGTAATTATGAGCAAAAGGTTGAGTTCTCTATTTTAATGAGTTCTGCCTGATCCTGAGAAGAAAATCTAGTCTGGTGCAGAGTATATTCAATAGTGCTAATTAAACTGTTCCTCCTACTTATTGTAAATCAAATTAGTTTGATCCAATTGAAAAGCTAATGTTTTACTAGGGCAGGTGTTTAAACCTTAACAAAATAGTTTCATGTCAGTTTAAATAAGAGGGTATTTTATGAAGCAAGTACCTATCTCCACTGAGTGAAATGGAGCTTTTACTTTATTTTATTTTTTAATACTGTAAGCAGGACTCTTGAGTAGCCTCTGCAATTAAGGTCCTGTTTCATAGAAGTATGATGACAATTATAATCCTGAGTGTGTGTAATTTTTTTCCCATTTTTGCATGGCACTACTATATTTTTATTTTATTAGAAGTAAAATGAAAAAATCAGGCATTATTGCTGTTCTCTCATAACTCAGCTGCTTGTTTTTATCTACTTACATGAAAGTAATAAAAACTTTATTATCAGAACTGCAGGAGATGGTTTACTGAAGCAAGCATCACCCTGACAGCTCTTTAGAGTGTTTAGGACCAGAAGTTAAAATGCTAGTAGGCTTAGATTTTTTTTTTTGAGCCAGTTAAACCAATTATTTTACCAATTACTGAATTTCACTGGTTTGATGGGACTATACAGCATGAAGTATTTTTCTGTTATTGTTATGGAAATATTGTCAGTGAGTGGAATGTTCATATCAATATCCTGGGCAAAACTTGCCTTTATTCTGTTGCTACTTGGACCTGCCCAGGCATATGGGATTTAGGTAGGATATCATGGTTTCAGTTGGGATAGAACTAACTTTCTTATAAGCAGCTGGTATAGTGCTATATTTTGGATTTGGGATGAAAATAACGTTGGTAAAACACTGCTGGTTTTCGTTGCTGCTAAACTCTCAGGGCCTTTTCTGCTCAGTAAGACCAAATGGCTGCAGCAACACTAAGTAGCTCATTGGCTTCGTTAAAGATGAGTAGTTCGATTTTTAGTGCACTGATTCAAAAAGAAAACTTTTTTGCTGATAGAGATAAGGTGGATCCCACCAACTCATGCAATTTACAAATACATTTCTGTTTTTCTGTTATTTGAAATCACTAATCAGTAATAGGCAAAACCACTTATGCATTTGGCATAATACTGGAATATGCAGATATTAAATAATGTGCATGGTAGGAGGCAGGCTTTTTAACAGACAGATTGCCAGGGCAGGCATCATATCCAGGGGTTTCCTTCGTAGTCAGGAAGGAGAAGCCAAATTCGGTTGTATGTGTTTATTACTTGGCAGTGGGGATGCAACACTGTGCCATACTTGTATTGAAAAATGTGAGCAAAATTCAGTATCTTGTTACTTTCTTACAGATTTAAATTAAATTTTTGATTTGTAGTTTATTAATTCTTTAAGTCTTTTTTTTTTTTTGTGGCAGACTATTTTCAGTGTCACTTAAAGGAAGTAAAAAATACTGGCATGGGAGAGCTGCCAAAAAATTGAGGGATAATCATGATTCTTTTCTCTGAGCAAATATCTAGACACTTTTGTCACTCTTGTTTTGAAGGTGCCATGTTTACATCCCTCCATTTAGTACTGCCCTCACATTTTCTGGTAAGTGCATTCTTCTTTGTGACCTAGGTTGCTGATGAAGATAAAGAATGATGTCAGACCCTGAAGCAACTCTGTTATTCTCTTCTTGTTATTGACTGCCAACTCGACTTTGAGCCATTGATTACTGTGACCCCAGTGTCCAGCCAGTTTTCAAAGTACCTATTGGTCCAGTCAGCCCATAATTTCTCAGCTTCCAAATCAGTGTTGTGGGAGGTTGTGTCAAAAACCTTATGAAAGCCAAGGTGTATCGTATCCACTGCTCCGCTTGGTCCATACAGCTAGTCATTTCATCATAGAAGGCATCACAGAAGGTTGGTTAAGCATGATTTGCACCTGGTAAATCCCTGCTGACTATTCCTGATAAACTTTTTGTCCTTCATGGTCCTGAAAATCAATACCCTTTTATCTTAATGTGAGTTGGTGGAGAAAAGATATTTTCTCTTTGAGACAAAGGCATATAAATGCAACGTTCTACTGGCAGCAGCAGAGGTATTTCATCTCCAGAGGAGAGAAACAGCAATAATCAGCTTTATTGGTATAGATAACGTGTTTTAATGAGGAAAAGAGATAACTCCATAGATGTTAGAGATTAGTCTTTGACTAAAGTTAGATTTTTCCAGGAATATAGTGACACCATAGGAAACTTATGTACCTTGGAAGTGAGTCCTAGAAGTATTATGAAGTCTCTATTTGTAATTCACTTAGGAAACATTATATTACATGGTAGATCCAGAAGAATTCATTGACATCTAAATTATAATTATAGCCCCTGAGTTATGAAAGTGAACTAGTAAATCTCCAGATTTTAATAAAAACAATGATAACTTTCTCTATTTTGGATGAAATATTGACTAGAGATCATGAAATTAGAAGTCAATCAGTTCCTAAGTAAATCATTGGGCACCTGAGGTGAGAAAGCGTAACCACTTTTGGGGGAGAAATATACTGTCTGAATATCTAGCAAGTTATAATTTTATTCTTTAGTATATTTAAAATTCACCTTCCAAAATAACTTCAGGGAAAATCCTTAATCCTGTGTCCGTATTGTTTAATTAATTTCTTTCTTACTTTCTTCTATGCCAATATTAAGGTGGACAGAAACTATGATTCAGAATACATAAAGACAACTACACAAATGTGTAGGTAACATTCAATTCCAACAAAGTCCTGGTCTACTCTGCTACTACAGCATTTGACAATTCCAGCGTAGGGGTCCGTATCACTACTTCTGGTTGCTCTCTGAAGGATTTGGTTCTCAACTTCAGCTACATATGTTGCAATTAGGTTTCAATGAGTTAAAAGAAAGTAAGCCCCCAAAAGTTTGCTTGAACACTTTAAATCAGAACTTGGAGAGACCAGACCCATTTTGGTTTTGCAGGAAATATTTGTCTTTGCTTCAGTCATCTTCTATCAGACTTGCACAGTCCTGGAACTTCACCAAGTTTGTGCTAGGAATGCTTAGTATATTTTTGCTACTCTTCAGAGGAGAAGAGAAGATGTATTGGTTTCTGTGTTGGTATTTGCAGGTGAGGAAGTCACGAGATGTCGTGTGTGTTTGTGTTTTTTTCTTTTTTGAAGAATAGTTTCTGGAGAGGAGAGAACTTTTCTTTAATAGCAGAGTGAGTGAAAAGTTTCTCGGCAACTGTTGCTTTTCCTGGGCAACCTATTCTAGCTGACGCAACTTCAGCAAAAGGATTGGACTAGACATCTTGAGAGATCCCTTCCGACCTGAACACTTTCGCGATTCTGCAGTTCAGCTGTGATTTCCAATTTTGACTTGTCAAGGGGATATATCATATAGCATATTCTGTAAAAGAATTGTAGGACTGTCTCATGACAGAACTTGCAAGACATCCAATGCCTTGATCTGGAGACATTTTGAGACCTTCTATACTGTATAATATAGTATAGTATAGACAATATAAGCACAGCATTATAAGATAGTTGAGTTTCGAAGGGACCTAAAAAGGTCTTTAGTCCAACCTCATGTTCAAAGTAGGTTCAGCTATGAGGTCAAACCATGTTACTTCAGGCATTACCCACTTCTGCCTTGAAAACATACAAGGAAGGAGACTGCATAATCCTTCTGAGTAACCTGTTCCAATGCTTGTCTGCCTTCATGGTGAAAAAATTTTCCCTTTAGTCAGTCTCAATCTCTCATTTCAACTCATACTTGCTGTTTCTCTTCTTTCCATCATGCATAACTACAAAGAACCTGGATCCATCATCTTTATGACCTCCATGTAGATATTAGAAGGCTGCAACTAGCTTCCTCTGAAATCTTCTTGTCTCCAGGCTGAACAAGACCAATTAGCTCAGCCTCTACTAATGGGTGAAATGCTCTAAATCCCTGACGGTCTTGGTAGCTCTCTGCTGAACTTGCTCCACTTTACCAATGTCTGTCTTCTATTGAGGGGGCACAACTGGACGCAGTATTTGAGATGTGGTCTATCAAGTGCTTTTATTTACTAGCTATGATAATACATCAACCTAGGATACTGTGACTTTTTTTTTTTTTTTTTGCTGCTAGGGCATACTGCTGGCTGTCTAACAAAGGTCTCTTTCACTACATCTGTCCACCAGCCAGTCACTCCCCTGTCTGCATTGTTGCAAGGGCTTATTCCTTCCCAGGTGCAGGACTTTGAATTTGTCCTTGCTGAAATGCATAAAGTTCCTGCTGGCCCATTCCTCCAGTCTGTCTAGATCCCTTTTAACAGAAGTCCTGCTCTTAAGCATATCAACGGTTTCTCCTAATTTAATGTCATCTGCAAACTTGATGAAAGTGCATACAACCACTTTCCTCCAAGTCATTGGTAAATATATTAGAAAGGAAAGGTTCCAGGATAGACCTCTGTGGTACTCCACTTGTTACTAGTCTCCGGATAGAGTATGAAGGGTTATCTACTGTCTCCTGTGACTGATCATCTAAGCAGTTTTTTCCCATCTAGTTGCCTACCAATCCAGATCATAACATCATAACTTGCATATAAGAATATTGTGAGGAGTAAACTATATTTCTAAAGCTGAAGGTAAATGACATCCACTGCTCTTCCTTCATCCACAAATCAAGTAATTTTATCCTAGATGACAATCTACGCTTAGTAAATCTGTGCTGACAGTTCCCAGTCACTTTATCTACTTCACGTGATCAGAAACATGCTTGAAAAAGACTTGTTCTGTGACTTTTTTTACAGCCATCGAAGTGAGACTTGGAGTTCCCTGGGTTTACCTTTTGGCTTTTTCTGGAGATGCATACAACATTTGCCCTTCTCCAGTCACGTGGGACCACTTGATCTCCATGAACTTTCAGATGAGAGAGAGCAGCCTTGCAAGGATGTCAGCCAGCTCTCTCTGTACTCTTGGGTACAGCCTGTTGGATCCTATGGACTTGTGTGGGTTGAATTCTCTCAAGTAATCCCTGAGTCCTAATGCACTGCTGGTAGATGTCCATGACCCCTTTCACTAATGACAGAGGTATGGTAGACCTTGGTGAAGACTGAGGCAAAGATGACATTGAGTACCTTGGCCTTATTTGTGGCTGCTGTTGCTAAATTACCTGCCTCTTCAGCAGCCTGTATATTCCTCATTCAGCCTTATAGCTGTTTTTCTACTTCTAGTCTTCAATTGCTTTTCAGTGAAGCCATTGTAAATCGATAAACTTCTTACACTGGAAAACAAACAAATGTGAAGACCTCTAACTAGATGTTACAGGGTTTACTAGTATCAGGTAAAATTTTATTAGGTGACTGTGAAACTCAGAAGATTTAAACCAAAAACTGTCATGTGCTCCTGTTTACGGTTCTTGCTGATGATGTTGTGCAAGTTGTGATGGCCCTGGGGGTGCCACCAACCTTGACTGTCCCTGCCATCCCTGCCCCAGCAATGCCACAGCAGGGCCTGTCTCCAGCTCACTACAGCCCTGCCTTTCTCAGCCTTGTGCCCCACCGAGGGGCCCATATCCCGGCCCTTTCTCGGCCTGTCCCCAGGGAGGTGCCCAATGCCCAGGGCTGGGGGTTCCCCAGTGCCCTCCAGCTGCCCTGCTCCTGGCTGGGGTGGTGGGATGGGCCCTGGCTGATGGGCTCTGCTGGCTCCCCACCCTATGGGGAGCCACTGTTTTTTGCTGCTCCCTGACACACGTTGTCTTCTCAGTAGGGTCTTTTTGGGATCTACTCTTATTTTCCTCTAAAAGCAACCAATACCAACTTTTCTGAAAAAGCTGTCTTCACTCATGAAATGAGGGCAAATTTAAATATTCAGTATTAAACAGTAACTGCTCAGGTGTTTCACATAGGATCTTAATACAGTACTCCAGAATACTCTGGAGTGTACTTCTAAATGCATTTGTTCTGCATATCAATCATATCTATAAATTCCTATGCAGGAAAATAGAGGATATTATTAAAATTAATCAGGGACAAAGGACCAGTGTGACAAGGATACTGGCAGAAAAGTGGTAATGGGCCACTAGGTTTAACTATCTGGGTTTTTAATTTAAGAAATTATGCAATACTCACTTCTATATTGACATCTTTATTTTTTTTTCTAAATTCTCTAGAGAAATAGCAAGAATGCATGCATGACAGGAAATTGCACGTCTTAAGAAACAAAAAAGGAGATTTTTGATAATGTTCAAGCTGTAATGAGTTAAAATTCAAAGCCGCAAAATGCATTGTCCTCTGCATATAGCCTAATACATTGCAGTGTGTACGATTACAGTTTCCCCCATCAGGACATATTGATTTAAAATAAATGGAGGAAAAAAAACCCTTTTATTTTCAAAATTAGTAATCTGAAACTTTTTGTATGAGCAGGATATTTTTCTTCTCCTTCAAATGGTGCTTCTTATCTGTATTTGTATTGTAGGTTTCCTGGACACCTCTTAGAAGTTTTGCAGTACATCAAGAGAGTATGTTTTGTTTCTTGTCTTCCATTGTGCACAATACACATAAGGCAGATCATGCTATCATGACATTTCATTTACTCTTAATTTCCTCATTAGACATTTTTTGCAGCTGATGGTCTCAATTTTCTAGCTGTTATTGCCTTTCTCTTCAGAACTTTGTGAGCTTATGCCAGGTTCTGCATCTTCTGTCTCAACAGAGTATCTTGAGGACACTGCTAGAAGAATACCTTTTGGTTTTGTTTGGCAGCCACCTTCCACTGCCCGAGCCACATACTAGCTGTTTGTGTTGTCTAGGGGATCTACTGCATTTTGTCTTCCTGCTTCTCGGTTACGTCCTGTGCCGGGAAAGGGATGAAATCCAAACCCAGGAGAACTCGCTGAAAAAGGTCAAGGTAATGTCTCCAGATCTTAGACCTCCCTCTTGACTCCTTCACGTTCTTTGATGAAGCCACAAGTTTTGCAGTGCTAACTACAGTTCATGTACTCTAAAACAAGAACCTTTCCTTAAAGAACTGTCATCACATTGCCTTTTTTGCACTCATCTAGCTAATACTGAGATGTCTCAACCTCTAGTAGTAATGATGCAGGCAGATAGGCTGCACAGCCTGGCCTTTTGATTTTGAAAGTACTTGTGACCCCTCTGCTATGACCACTATGCACCACTCATGCCCTTCTGATGGCAGCAGTTAACAGGAGATGGAATAAAGACAAGCTTTAAAGCGCTCTTGATAGGATATCTTCATTGCGTTGTCCTTGAATGCCAAATGCCCCACACTCAGCTAGGTTGATGCATGCAAATAGGTAACAGAAGGACTTTTCTCATTGGGAACCTCAGCTGGGCTGATTAATTGGCAGCGTTCAGTGATGTGTTGCTTATAGAATGGTTCTGGTTGGGGATCTGTTGCCCATGTGCACAAATAGGTTCAGGGATGCATCTGAGCTCTGCTCATCTTCTTGAGACAGAGGTTTTCTTCTTCTTGCCCTGCCCTGGGTCTTGGTCTGTCTGGCACAGTGTGCCTGATTTTGTCCTCAGGAAATAAAACAAAACAGAAAAATCCCCACCAGTACCGAAATCTTCTTACACAGCTTCAGAATAAGCCTTTCTACATATATTAGGCTCCTGAAGAAGGATGAGCTGTTTCTCAGAATCACAACGTTCCTGCAGTTCCTATTGATTTCAGCAGCATTTGTGGGTGCTCAGCAGTTCTGTTCTGCTTGCTGGCCATACACGCACAGGCTCGACCGCATTCAGCTGCATAATAAGACAAGCTATAGGGGAAAAAAAATCCACAAACCCTACTCTTACCTTCATTTCCTCTTTCAAATGCAGGTGATGAAAGGCCTGAAATAATTACTGGAGAAGCTGCAGAACACCCAAGATCACGTCTTGATTCAGTAGTTTTAGAACAATTAAATGTAGCACAACTCGTGGAGAATGACAGTGAAGCGGGCAACTCTTGGGTAGCTAATATTAATTTTTCACTAGACACTCAAAATTATGCCCATTTGTATTATCTTTCTTCAGTTTATGCAGTGCAGTGGATCAGAGCCAGGCTTCCATATGAGGACTGCAAAATTATCTCCGGTGCTTTCTCCATTTTTATTCGTTAAGGTCTCCCACTCCGAGCAAACAGTGCAGCATTTTTCAAGACTCTTCCTCCTTCTTCTTCCCCTGTGAGGGACACGCCTTCTGGGCTCCCTCCCCACCCCTTATTGATTTAGATATCGAAATGATAAAGTTCAGAAGCCTGATAACTTCCTTATTATTGGGGCAGAAGAAGTCATTATGAATATTTCTCTCTGCATAGCATGGTGAGGTGGGGGTCTCTGCTCTCACTGTCCTATCCCTCTTGTAGCTTAGGTCTGACTAAAGATGTGCTTGAATATATGATGCACGTGTATCAGCTATGCATAATAACCTCAGCCTATGCATAAATGCAAGTTGCTGAGTGCTCAGAATTTGGTGTTCTTTTTATAACACCAAAATAAACTGAGAGTAAGAAGTTTCTGAGGTGCCAGTCTGATTTCTGCTAGAAGATTCTGGTCCCAGAGTGTTAAGTGCCCTTGCACTAGAAAGAAAAAGTTTGGCAGCAGAAGTAATAAATTTACTCTAGGCGGCTAGTGTATTAATCAATTAGGTGCTCATGGAAAAAAGTTTCCTTCCTAAGGCCTTCCAGCAGTGGCCATAGCTTTTCTCTAAAAAAGGTTGCTGCCAGCCCATAGTCAAGGGATTTTCTTCAATTCTCTGATCAAGAATTGTTTATTCTTTGTTCTTACACTGTTTCCTCTGAGTTTTCTCCTTTTCCTTATCAGTAGGTTAATGTTCAGTAAACCTATCTCCCTGCTTTAGATGTTTCTTCCATTCTCTGCTCTAGTTTTCTGTCCGTTACTAATTGATTTTCTTAATAGTTAGAGTTGCCTGGGGGCAGATATTGTCTCCTTAAGCCTTTATCAGACTTGATTAATTTGATAAATGACATTGAGAGTCTGTTTTTCACTTCCTGCTATTTTCTACTCTCAGACAACTTGATCAATCTACAGGACTCTTCCCAATCTAAAAGCTGGGATCTAGAATCACATATGTCAGCTTGGACTCTTTACATGAAATTAAGTCTATTTATTTTTTTTATTTTCTCTTAAGTGGTAGGTTGACCCAGTCTGGAAGCTAAACCCCCACGCAGTTGCTCTTTCACTAACCCCATCAGGGTGGAGGAGAGAATCAGAAGGACAAAAGTGAGGTAACTTGATAAAATAGGTGAAGGCAAAACTGCAAGCACAAGCAAAACAGGAGGAGGAGTTCACTCACTGCTTCCCATTGACAGGCAGATGTTTAGCCCCTTGCAGGAAATTAGGGCTCCATCACACATAATGGTTCCTGGGGAAGATAAATGCTGTAGCCCTGAGTGTTCCCCCTTCTGCTTCCTTTGTAAACCCCTGAGATTTTATTGCTGAGCATGTTGTTATACGGTATGGAGTATCCCTTTGGTAAGTTCAGGTCAGCTGTCCTAGCTGTGCCCTCTCCCAACTTCTTTCTCACCCCCAGCCTACTTGCTTGGGGGGGCAGAGTGGGAAAAAGGAAGGAAAAAAAACAAACCCACCACCCCACAAAACAAAACCTTGATGGTGTACAAGCAGTGCTCAGCAATAGCCAAAACACTGTTGTGTTATCAATGCTGTTTTAGTTTTCAGTCACAGATTCACAAGTCCAAAACACACCACCATATGGGCTGCTACGATGAAAATTAACTCCATACCAGCCAGACCCAGTATATCTTATTAAACTCGAGTCAAACAGTATGTGCAAACTGGTTTAATTAAGATATTCTTGGTCTCATTCATAATAATTAATAATTTAAATTAAAACTCAGCTCTATTTTTTTTATAACATGTGTATTTTATTTTGCAGTAAATGGTTGATAAATAGTATTTTTCTTGGATTTATGTTTCAGAACTACTGGGAAAAAAACATGTGTAAATGTTAGTGTTCCCTTCTTCGTTAACTGACTTGTGTTTTGCTCTGATCAAGGCCTCCTTTTCCTGAACTGGAGCGCTCTATCACTGTGGGCTTTTTTCTCTTGTTTATATGGCCCCACACTGGGAGTAAATCTACTGAAACTAATGGCACTTCACTAGTTCAGAGCTGATGTAAAATAGATGTGGATCAAGCTTCCTCTGCAGTCATCACAGGTCATGACAGCTGTAGTTTTTCAGGCCTTAAAGAAGCAGAAGCGGCTTTCAATGCTGGACTCTTGGTAAAGAAACCTCTCTGCTAAACTTAAAGTAATGCAGCTTAGTTCTGTAAAGATGCTCATTTAGCATTTCTTTAATTTGAAGGTCCTCAGCAGGTGAAATAGAAGAAGAGGAGACAGACCAACAGGTTTTATCAGGAAAAAGAGTAAAATCTGAGTTTTCGGAGTAAGTGAAATACCGTATTTTTTAATTAAAATAGTGTAATTTGTACTGCATGTAAGTCATGCATAGTTCTGACTCTTTTATGTTCCCTTAATTTAGGGATACGTGGTATACTTCCATGCTGTGTTTTTAGGATTTGGGATTAGAAAAATCAATCCTCTGAAGCAGGATTAGTATTAACTCTAAGGGAATGCCCAGCAGCGCTCTCTGCGAGCAGATGGTTTTCAGATGTTTTGCTTTCCAGATGATGAGGTGGCTCAGGAATTAGAGAATCAAAACTGAAAGAACAGAGCACCTTTCTTACTTCTTATCAAAATTTTGCTGATATTGTGAGAGGAAAAAAATCTACCTCAACCCCGAGAGAAATATAAGATACTGCTGAAATGAAAAGGCACACAGTAAAATT
The DNA here is from genome assembly GCF_964199755.1 of Larus michahellis. Lineage (NCBI taxonomy): Eukaryota > Metazoa > Chordata > Aves > Charadriiformes > Laridae > Larus > Larus michahellis. The sequence continues at coordinate 91,624,951 of NC_133897.1, forward strand.
TCAGCTTTATCCTGTAGATAATATCCAGTATTCCTAAAGTGACGGCTAGCTTAGCAAGACTCGGGAAGACGTGGCAGGCTTGGCTGAAGTTTTGGAGTAAGTAAGTAAGGAAATGAGATTAAGACAGTCGTTACTTTGGACTCCAGAGGAATTGCCAGCTCACCGCTCAGCCTGTCACTGTTGTGACACACAGGATTTTTCTCAGGCTTGAGAGGAAAATGAGAAGGGCATGTGTTTGGTTCCCTGCTCTTTATGTAAGTGTTATTGTCTGAAACTTTAAATTCATTATGGATTTTTACTGGTCAACAGGGAAAAGAGCAATACAGAGCCATGCAAGATAGATGGAGGCTTTTGGAAGAGTAGGAACTGTGCTGGCCTCTGGAATGGACAGCTAACCAACAGCATGAGGCTCAGTTGCATTTGCAATCTCTGGAGTATTTTGCAAAATGACAATTCTGTTTTGCATTTGGAGGTCATAATACATTGCTATTCTTGTTGGATAGCAAGCAGGCAAGTGAGCAGCATAAACATTCTTACAGTGAGCCATTTACTTTGGCTAAATGTCAGTCTGGAATGAGTGGGCATGGGAAGCAGGACAAAGTTTATGAAGAGAGAGGGGAAAAAATGTACACCTACAGAAAATATTTTTGTGGTGGTTTTTTTTTTTTTTTTCTTTTGGAGTATGCCTACCCCGTTCCCTTCTGAAGAGTAAAAACAACATAGAGGTCGTGAGCTACCTTCCATATAGCCACAGCGAGCATCACTGCATGAGTCCAGCTGAGGAGAACTTGCTGGCCTCCATGTTTGCCCCGTCAGTGGGATTACTTCAGGTAACAGACACCGTAGAGCCTTCCTGGGGCCATGCCTCTGGAGTGTGTGGAGATAGACCTGCCCGTGTTTTCAGACGTCTCCAGAAAACTGCAAGTGGTGTCGGGAATAGAAAGTTAGAAGCCATCCATAGTACCAGCCTTGAAGAAGCATAAGTGGGATAGCCTAATTACTGGAGCGGGTATTTGTAAGTATGATGGACTTAATCATTGGACTTCCACAGGTGATGATATTTCCTTTTCTTTTCCTTTCTATAGGACAATGTGTGTTTTACAAATTTGCGCTTCATTATCGGGAACACCCCAGCTTCCTAAATATATGAATGGGCTGGCATTTGCTTTGGTGATTTTAATGTTTTGTTGTTTTTCAGAGTGTTTTTTAACTAGTTGGATCTGCCACAAATTCTCGTGGCAAATATATACCAATATATGCCAGTTCTTCCTTAAAAAGTATAGTTGTTTGTTTCGCATGAACTAGCAGCATTTTGTGCCCCCTTTTTACGCTGAAGTATATGACTCCTGGTATTTGAAATCTGAATTCCTGGTATGTCCAAACTTTTACCTTTGAGGTGCATTTGTTGCTGGGATTTAGAACACACACTTTGAACTTTTTTAAACTTTAGAAGAGTTTCTGAAACTATGTCTATAAATTTGGACAGAAATGCTCAAAATTTTTATTGACAATTCACTCCCAATTGCCAGTTACCTGTCACTGGGAACTTGTGAAATCTCCTAAAGTTTATCTTATCTAGTAAAAACATCCCAAAATATCCAGTTCTCCATATTCAGTGATCCCAATAGCAGAGCATATTGGAGTAAGCTACGGTATATTATAAAACTATAACATAAAGCAGATGAGAAAATTTAAATCCTTCTAATGCAACAGTTAAACAAGATAGGAACCATATATGGGAACCATAACTTTTTATTTTCTTGACCTCTGCATATTTAAATGTTTGCACTTAATGTTGCATTAAGTCTGTTTTAATTTCCTTGGATCTTCGAAAAAAACCCATAGTGCTGAGGAGGTGGGGCAGGGGCGGGGAGCAGAGAAACACAGCTGAGATGGTGACACCATTGTATACCTTAACAGCAATGAAGGTAAACTAGGCTGTAATGCTGTAGCATTGTGTGTTTTGTGTCAGTGTTATGCCTTCTCAGTCTGTGTTTCCCTGGTAAGTGGAATCATATTGCGCATGAAACACACAAGTAACTGGTCAACAAGGAACTCTGTGAAATTTTATTTTATTTTTTTATATGGCGATGATGAGTGTAGCGAATCTCTTGGAATCCCATAGTTTTAAACCGCATTGTAACAAATGCCCATCAGTTTTCACTGACACTTAGCCTGAGTTATTGAACTAGATATGGGATCTCCAGGAGTGGGGAGGAACAAAGTGTGAATAGATTTGCTTTCAGCTTTCTAGCTGTATTTCACGTGAATTTTGATAGGGTCTATGCTTGTATAGCCTAACCAAAACTGTGTTTGTCCTGTTGTATTTCTTTCTTTGCACAGTTAACGGGAAGTAATTATTCTATAGAGAGTGAAAAAAATAAAATAATTTCATTTATGCAGATGGTTTCTTCAGTGTTATAGCTTTCCTAATGGTTAATTCTGTGAAGCTTAGATATGTTGCTTTTATGCACTGGATGTAGTACCTTACCATTCACTCAAATGGGGCTATTTGTGGAGTAAAATACTTTTCAACCTGAAAAATAGTACAGAACATTGCTCTGAGCTGATCAGTGAACACTGTTCTTTACAGCATTACATTTGTTGGTACAGACAAAATAATGTCTTCCTTTGTATCTTCAAGTACAAGAGCAAAATACAATCAAATGCTTTATCAATTATTTTTTGTTAGCTAAATCTCAGAGTTCAGGGATCTGTTAGTCTATGTGTTTCCCTATCCCTTCTCCATTTTTAAGGTACTCATAACACTTAGCCTTGCCTTTTTTTGCACTAGACAAAAAGCATCATGAAACAGGTATGAACCATCATGTTGTAAAATAGAGTTCAATGCCTCAATACTTTTCTATGCATAATACTGATTAAATGAAAGCCGGCCCTGTGCTTTGAGCATCACACGACATATAAAAATGCTTGTCACAGTAATTTAGACCCTTAGAAATGTGTCGAGTGAGTGGACACGTAAGGTAGAAGAGGACAGATTAGAGTAGGGACTTGAATTTTCAAACAGTATCAGCTGCAGACCAGAAATCCTTTCCCACATGTTACCCCACATCCAGAGTTTAGAGCAAAATCTGCATTTGGGGACTCTGGTTCATCTTTGCTTCTGTAACAGAGGTGTTCTTCCTCTTTTGATGACAGGGAGAGAATCCTAATACACCATAGGTGACCTTAAAGCCTGCATTCTCTACAAGGAGAAGAGGACAAGAGGATGTGTCATTTGGCTTACAGTCTGGTTCGGAAAAGATCCACAAAATTAAAGCAGGGAAAAGGCAATAGCTCACAATTACATAGAAATTAGATATCTCAAATATTTACATTTGAAGGGAAATCCTAGTTACTTCACCTTCCATTGAAAGCCAATGACCATCAATGGGTGACTAGCACAGAAGCCAGTCTTGGGGCAGGAGCTGAAAGGAAGCTGCCTTACACCTCTTTTGTTCTACCGATGCTGTTTCACCACTTGTCACACCATTTGCTTCTACGTTATATCTTGGCTTTACACTTAAACTATTTCTTTGCCCCTAGTAGCCTTTCCTCCACAAAGATTAAGTATCTGGCCTGGCTTTTGAAGTTGCTTTATGCATAAAGGTAGCTGGCTCTGTTATGTCTATAGGATAGAGTTGAGGGTCTAGTTTAATTCAGGACACAGCGTGCCTACTTTTTTTTTTTTTTTTTTTTAGGACAGGCAAAATGTGCTCAAAGTCCACCAATGCCTGTTACATAACGTCCCAACAAATTATAGACAAGTTTCTTGTAAGTGATAAGGAAATCATCCTTGAACGATGTCTTTGGAGAAACAAGCAAGTAGAGTGAGGTTCCATTAACAAATATGAAGCTTTGCTGTGGGATGTTCTTGCTTGAGGTGGGCTCAACAGTTGGCAGCTGCCCAGTTTGTAAACTCTTCAGTAGAGTCACAAACTATTCTGTGGGACAGAGGCTGAGCTTTCAGGAAGAGGAATGAGGCTGAGGAGCAGAGCTGTGACAAATAGGTTGCAATCTGTTCCCTTGTTGACTATAGCTAGAATTGTGAGTATCAGTCTTCCTTTATTTCGCTCAAGTCAGCTGCTGAAGCAGGGGTTAGGACCCAGTGCAATGTATAAAAAATGGAAAAAACCAACCAAATAAATAAAGAAAAGCTGAATGAAAAATCAGGAAAATGCATTGGTGATTGAAAGGATTTTTTTGCAACCTTAAGCAGGCTATTTATTTTGTGTACTTGTAATAAAACCAAGGATAATATAGGACTTCATGCCAGGAACAGGGGTCAAGGAGAGGCCAGTAGCCTGCAGATAAGGGCATTAGCCAACATCTGAGACATGGAGTGTCAGTCTGCCCTCTGCCTAGGTAGAATGGTATCCACACCCCTAGAGTGATCTGTAACTCCTAGGCTGGGACATTCTGGGTGTGATGCTCTCTCCATCACAGTACCCCAGGTGCTGCTGGAGGCCCCTTTTTCACTGAGCCCTTAGATAGATAGCCCTCAAATATGGTGAGCGGGAAAGACTAAGTCCATTGCTTACAGTCTTCATCTGGAGGAAGGAGACATGCAAGCACGGCTCTCTTCAGAGAGGGGAGAGAAAAGAATCCACATATCTCCCAGCCCTGATGAATACATTAAAAATGGAGCTACTGAGCAAAATGTGAGTGCTTGCCCTCCTCAACTCCAACTGTGGATCTTGCTGTGGGCCTGTTTTATGTGACTTTTATTGGAAGTGTGCCAAATGAAGTATTCTGAAAATCTAAGACGTTTGAAACGTTTAAAAAAACCAAAACCGAAAAAACCCAACCCAACCCTAAACAGGGTTGGAAAAAAGCCTTGAAGTTACCTAATTTTACCTCTGCCTCCAGAAAGGTTTTTTTTTGTTGTTATTTTTGGATGGGAGGATTTTTATTTTGAACAAAAATGCTTTTTTTTTTAATATAGGCACACTATTCACTAAAAAATTATCCAAACATGATATGTAGAATGTTTTCAGTGAGATGAAAATTCTGATGTGCTCTGCTGTTTTCTCAAAACCTGAATATCTATTTTGGTTTTAGCAAAATTTTGTTAGTTTTTCTATTAAAGTCTTTGGCTTGCTGCTAGTTTCTGATCAGAAATCCAGATAGTTGAAATAGTGCTTTTGAAATGTTTGGAGTTTTTTATGTTACAATATGAAAGAAATTTTTAGTGTTTAAATGTTGATAAGAAATGGAGTGGTCCCCACTGGAATAAGTGTTATTATTTAGTTTGTAGAGCAAACGATGATTGACATTGTTAGTATGTTTTTGAAGCAAAGCCTAAAACTCTGTGGTATCTCTTTTGTGGTAATAAACTATTTGGCTTCATTCAGACACCCTCCAGCCTAGTTGGTCTCTATTCTGGCTAAGGACTTCAAATAAGAAAACAAATAAGAAATAACAAAATGCCTTGAGGGAGCTATCCTCATGGCATTTGTTAACTTAGCTAAATTAACTCACCATCACAAAATATGCTTGAAGAGGAGAGAAATGGAATATTGTTTGACTGCTGAATGCTGAAAATTCTGCTATTTATAGCTGAGGGATTTGAAGTCTTCAATAAAGAAGTAACCTACTGTAGTCATAATTGCGCACAGCACAGTGAATTATGGTAAAGTGATTGCTCACCTAAGGCTGAAATTCCCCGTGATGCATTACTTGGGGCAGTTCTACTAGGAGAATAGTTTTTATGGGCGCATTAACAATACCAGGTACGGGAGCAGCCACAAAGCACCAACACTGAGGATGGTATGCTCTCATAAAATATATGAAGGGGCAAAGGGAGAGGGACAGAGGCAGAAAAGGACCATTAGTTGTGCTGTACTGTTGGCAGAAAAACTATACTGATAGATGCATATGCCTCTCCTTTGCTCTGATGTGAGGAGCAATCAGCAGAATGCACTTTCTGGAAGTGTGCTTCTGCGGTGATAAGTCTGTTAACTTCAAGAAAAAACACCCAGAAGAGAGCCATGATTCAAAACGCTCTGCTGGTGATGTCCCTTGTCTCCCAGAAGCACCATCTTCAACATCACTGCCTCTTTGTTCATGAGGCTATTAAACAGAGGAAAAATCAATACATAATTTATCTTTCCACATGTGGCAGAGTTCAAGAAAGTGTAAGAAACTGATAATAGAGGAAAAAGGCAGTGCTTTTGGTACTGTGCTGGGAAGGAAAATCAGTTTTTATAGGAGCAGCTTTAATGTGCTTTTGTGCCTGTTGCGTACCTGAAGCCTTATGTGATAGCTGGATTTGTGCAGAGGTTCCAGGAAAAAATTCAGGAACAGATGTGCACTACTAGGAATGGGAGGTGGTAACAGTAACATTCTTCTAATCAAGGGTGCAAGTCTCAGGGTATTGATCCAGATTATGAAAAGCATGGACTCGGGTCTTCATCTGTCTGAAGAGGCTTTAAAATTCATGTTTTGCCCTCCAAAAAAAAAAAAAAAATCATCTCTAGAGAGGCAAGACTGTAGGGTGTTTTCAAATTCTACTGACGTTTTAGTACGTATAAACATTTCCTGGCTATTCAACCAGAAGTTAAGTTTTCTTTTGCAAGGGAGCATTTTGGCTGCTGGTTTAGAAAGTCATTCCTATTCACTGTCTCCTTCTGATACCATTTCAATACTTATATAAAGCGGAACTACTTCACCAGGAAAAGTTGATGGACAGCCACCTCAAAACCTCCCACAGGTGGGTAAGTAAGGCACACTCACTTCAGGAAGCCATAGCATAAACTGCACGCACTTTGGCAGGCTCTTTCGGGACCAAGCACTTTTGCAGGTGCTCTGCAGACTCTTTGCATTCATGCTTTGGCCTTTTTGCAAAGGTTTTCACCTACGCTCCTTACCTTGAGGTCCACTGATATATTAAATTTGCTATGCTGTGGAGCAGGTTACACGCAAAGAGCTTGTAGCCTGGACTTCTGATCAAAGACTAAGCTTCAGCCAGACAGGAAGGACTATTACTAGGTAAATGCTGAAGGGATGAGAAGATTTTCAAAGATGGAATACTTTTTTTTTTTCCTTTCTGTTTCAGAAGGTTGAAACTTAAACTGGTTTTCTTTTTTATTGTGAAGCTGTGTGTGTATAGCGGTGCGTACAGGTTTGGTTTTGCACAGCAATATGTATTTGTCATGGGTTATACTGTTATCCTTAAAGGAAACTATAATGAAAGCATGATGAATTACATCTATCTAACACATACAGTAATGAGTTTAGATATAAAGTAGGGAGCAGGATGTGTTCATCAATACTGTACATTGATTTACAGTCATGCCCTGATATCGGTATGACTCTTGGCACTTAGAACCATGAAGTCAATTTAGGTCTGGAAGAGAACCCTGGAGATCATCTAATCCACTCCCTGGCTCAAAGCAGGTAATTTCATAGTAGGTCAATCAGGATTTTATACAGGTGAGTTTTGAAAGCTTACAGTGATGGAAATTTCATGGGTTCTCCAGGCAACCTGTTCAAGCTCTTAACCACTCTCATTGTAAATTTTTCTTTTTCCTTATATCTAGTCAAAGTTTCACTTACTGCAACTTGTGGCCATAACACTTTGTCCTTTTGCTGTGAACTTTTTCAAAGAGTTTGGCTCTGTCTTCTCTATCTCCTCCCCTGCTCAGCCCTGACTAGAACAGCCTGAAGCCTTTTCTTTTCCAGTCTGAATAAACTCAGCTACTTTTGCCTTACATCGTCTGCTCTACTCCCGACTGTTTTAGTGACCTCTGCTTGTCTCCTGGTTTGTCAATATTTCCCCTATATTGGGGGGACCCCAAAACTTGTCTTGTGGACTATCCAGACGTTTTCAGATGTCTTTTACCCTTTGATAGAGCCTAACTGCTAGTAAGAGCTATGTGGTATTTCAGCGTGGCTCCCCTTTCTTTTAGTTTGCTGTTGCTGTTGTTAAAGAAAGGGCTTCCTTATAACTGTCTGACAAGGACTCTGCCTGATGAGTGAGTAGTCCTGTAATTGTGGCTATTGCAAATAATAATTTCACTGCCGGCTGTAAAGGCTTAGGAATGAGTGGTTTGTGCACGGCATGTGCTTTGAAACTAGTTGACTAGAGTGAAAACGTAAATGGTTTGTATTTTATGCAGCTATTTGAACTTTATGCAACAGAAATGTTTAAGCATTGTGAAAATTACTGTGAAAAATGCTATCATATTTTTTCATCTATGCACATCTCTCACTATGTAAGGGTGTGGGACACTAATGACTAGTGTATCTTGGAGTTTCGGTTAAAGTTTGGGCAGCTGGTGTCAGGAAAGGCACAACAGTTTTTCTGGCAGCCTATGACAATGTCACCGTACCTTCAGGATTTCCTCATTTATATAAATTCTTCATTGCTATGTGTGATCTAGAGAGCTCACTGTAATTGCTGCTCTCAAAGACAAAGACCTTGACTAGGAACCTTCATCATTTTCTTGCAAACACAATGTAAACAACGAAGTGTAATAGTTCTTCATATAATATTAAATAATTCCCTTCACCGGTGTTTTGAATCCAGATAAACCAACTCATTAGACGGGCAAGCTGATGTTCTCAGGTAGGTCAGGAGCATGGAGTTTCTCCTCTAGCTTCAGTCCAGGCCCTGCTTATGACCACATTTAAGTTTTGCAATTGGTCTTTGCTGGTATGGGCTTTGCAGGCAGATATCTGAAGATATTTTGAGGACAAGATATCCAGATCTGGAAATTGTTAGATAATGAATATATCAGTGCCTATACTGCATCACACAGCCTTAAACTCTTCCCCCGAAGGAAGAGTTTCCTGCATTTCTCATATTTCTGTTTAAGGATTTTTCAGGTTAAAATTTTGAGTGACTTGGTGCCAACATCTAACTCATATTTATAATTCTGCTCTAACAATAACATGATCTCAGTTCAATGAGTGCAGAGTTTTTTATTTGGCATACGTGAGTGATTTTAATTCTCACTGCTGAAGTAATTTAAACCTTCCAAATAGGGTTTCCAGAGATGAGATCTTTATTTACATAATTTAGGGCTGTTGTGATTGAGTCCACTTAAATAATGTATGATGGAGAGATCTTCCTGTATCCACTCACGATTAGAAGACTGGAGCGCTTCCTTTTGCAATTAGGGAACTTATTGCCATGAAATTATCCAATTGGAATTAACTGTTTACGGAGTGTATCATCATGTGTGCCTCCAAACATTTATATTGGTTTTCCTCTGTGTTTAGGTGTCAGCATTTTAAGTAAACAGTAGCTGAATATTGATCTCAAACTCCAAGGCAGCGTGTATATTAGCAGTCTGTTTTCGAGCACTAATGCGTTTCTGAAGCAACCCCCCTGACTCTCTGCATTTACAGCACGGTGGGCTTGGTTTTCAGGGTGGTCGTGACGCGTGTGAACTAGATATCTTCCAGAGGAAATTAATCCAGAATAACTTCTCAGACACTAGAGGCCCTTTGGAACAGCCATAAGGGTCCGAACCAACAAAGGTACCACCTCACCCTGAAGCACTTAACATGCAACAGGAGGATCTTGAACCGCTGAGAACCCCTGCAACATGTTGAAGAGGTCCTTGCACTGTATCAAGGACTAAATGTCTTATGTATCAGTCCTTTGCCAGCTCTCAGTGCTTTGTTTCGACTGCTGCTCCTTCCTCATCCATCTACACTTTTCCTGGTGTGTAACCCTCTCTCATTTTTCCTCTATTTTACCTTCTGTTACCATAGTCCTTTGCTGAACCCCTTTTTTCCTTCACCATTTTTAAAATTCTTTTTTCTCCTCACCTCTCCTCTTGCTGTGGCAAAGTCTACTGACTCAAATTCTGGTGAGGTGCCACTTGGGGTCTTGAAGAGATGCTGCTGCTTGCTCATCTGTGTTATTAGGGATGGAAATTTCTCATGTGGCAGAGTCATCCATTGGCTCTATTATTAATCTTACGGCTTGTGCACGAGGCAAAAGACATGAGCAACGCTGAATAAAATTATACAGAAATAAGGTGGTACTCTGGGAAGACCCAGGACAGCAATGAACTTTGAGGTGGCACAGATGTACATCTGTTCTGGAGAGCTTAAAAAGACTTTTGGGTATGCTGGCATCATCAAACCTGGTGCTACTCTAGATCTCTGTACCCTGGCTTCTGAAACCATGATGTAGGAGAGAGTCTGGAAGAGCTGCTTTGAGATTCATAACCTTAGATCCTTCACAAGACCCCTGTCTGTGGTAACACATCCAGGGACACTTTTCTGATATGCATTAGCAACGACCTCCTGGTGCCAGCACTCCTGACTTCACCCTGCTTGAGTCTACTGCTTTTTCTGCGCATGTCTTATAGAAGCACAAAATGCTTCTGGTAGGCACAAGGCGCAGGGGTGGGAGTTCTGGGTAAGAAACATGCATCACCTGAGCCCTTTAAAAGCAGTTCCCTGGAGCAAATGAACCATGATAGCAAAATACCTATGTCAGCAATGGATTTTCTGGCTGCTGTCCTGCATGAGTGCACAGGTCAGCACTGGTGATCGAGTGGTGCACGTAACTGCCATGGTGGTTCCATCCTCCTGTCCTTCCATACAGAGACCCAGCCACACAGCACCTTCAGCTCCTCGAGCACAACAGTTATGGGCTGGTGCTGTTGTAATGGCATTGTGCACCATAAAATTGTAAATCTTGTCCCTGCACCACCGAGAATGAGAGGAGATGGAGCCCTGTTTATCTGACGTGCAAAAGAATTGGCTGCTGAAGCAGCAGTCGCTTGACATGACGTTTTCCCTGCACCCACACGTGCATGCTCTGACAAACAGTGTTGCATGATCATCCATCCTCAGGCAGGCTCCAAGGTGGCTGATTCTGAGGGTTTCCTTTGTAATGCGTGTTGCTTGGCGCAGAGTCCAGTCCTCTACACATGATGCTGAGCAGCCACTTCAGTCAGAGGAACTTGGGATCCATGGGAAGGGAGCAAGCTGTGGAAATGCAGGTCTGTAGGAGACGCTTTCTCATGTAGGCTGGCTCTTTAATCCACAAGAGGATCAACTGCTTAGTTATGTGTGTGACTGATGGGGTGCCCAGCAGTTGAGAATGAAGCTTTTATCACCATAGAAGGTCTTACACTCGAGACTTACTCTTCCAACAGATATAATGTGGCACAGCCTTATATCCTGTGTAGTACAGGAGCTGAAAACAGACTGGTGGCCTCTGCCACTGGTATGCCCTAACCTGAATCAGATGGATGTTTTTACCTGGTGTCTGACATGTGATCTCTTCCTCCTCCCCGCCCCCCCCCGCCCCCCCCCCCGCAATAGGGAAGGAATGATGCTATCACTGAAATGTGTTGATTGCTTACTCTGCGTGGACACATGCTGTTAAGTGGATGTGCTGGAATCAGATGTATATCCGTTCTACATATATGCAAGAGAGTAGAGTGGTTAGGAGTCCTACTGCCTTGTGCTTTATCTGAAGAAACCACAGTAGCCTTTTCATTTGATTGAATCATCAGTGAAATTCTGGTGTTTAGCCAAATCATGGTCTTAAAGAAAATGCAGCAGCGATGTGCTCCACTGTAACAAAAACCCAAACCAGAAAGTACTGTCAATAGATCCCTATCTGCATAGATCACGTTATTCTGCTCTTTCAATCTTTAGGCTAATTAATGAAACCTGAGTAAGAAATTAATGGTGCTGTAATGTCAGCAGCTTCTGTGTCTGCCATGATTAGGGTAAAAACCATAACGACTATTTCCCATGCAGCGGGAAAAAGATTGGATTGTGGGGGCTTTCTCTTTCAACAAAGTAGAGCGACTTATTTCAGAAACAAGTAAGTTGCACACTTTGAGATATTTTGTATGCCGTCTTTGTAGCCCTTTGATTTTACACAATAGCATGCATCGCTCACAGAGGATAACAGAAACCAAGAGTGACTGGGAAGAGCTGGTGCAGAGGCTAAGTTTAATCAGCTCCGCCAAGCCTGTCAAGTGAAATGTTGTCCTTAGACATGCAGCGGTTTAGTACATGTAAATGAGTTTTGAAACTTTTGGTGTCCCAGCCATGTTAATTTAAGGCATGTGTTTCATGATGATGCTCGTGTTCCAGGCTGTCTTAATATATTGTAGAGAAGGATAATTGTGGTCAGCGGAAGAATTTCACAGCCTTTGGATACAGTAAGTTGCAGGGTTTTATTTCCATAAGGAAACTATGCTCATCGGGGAATGCTAAGGTATATTTGCCACGCAGCTGAGCTGCATCATACAGTAGCTTAAGCTGAAGTGGGCAAAACAGTAAGAGGAATGGGAATTGCTTGTGAATTATGGTGAGAAAGTAATGTGGCTCTGTGGCAGCAGGGTTATGAGCAAGAACAACTCCACCTCCAATAAATTCTGCTGCGCCAAACTTTGACATTAACACATAGGAAAGCCAATAAAGTTATCATTTTACTCCTATAAGGCAATACGGCAATCATTAATTGTATGATTGTTGTGAGAAAAATTAAAAAAACGCACCAATGAGAGTCTTAAGTACTTGGAGATTGCAAACTATTCTAGAAGGTGATGGTTCTGAAGGCTCTTATAGGTTATTGAACCTTATTTTTCCATAAAACTCCAAATTCTTCTAGCACATTGTTGAATTTTCTATTTACTCATTGATGTTAAGGCACGTTGTGGAAAAAACTAATAGAAAATGGCACAAGTGTTCTTTCAGGTGCACAGAGGCAAATTGTGTCAATTGTAGTTATTCCGTGCAAGAGAATTTCAAAGTGTCACTGCTTTGCCGTGCCGAAATGGAGTCACCAACATCTGTACACACACAGATGGTAGCTGTACTCCAGCTTTGACTGATATCGAATGTGCTGTGCTGCAGAGAATTCAAAAGGAAATGGGCTGTCTCCTTAATGCTTGGAGCAAGTTACAAGCTTCTCCTGTTGCTTCATTCTTAACAATCTTCTCCCCCCAAAATAAAACTGGAGGAAATTAGAGATTTTGAACTTCTGCACATCTGCTGCTCTGATAGTGCCTTTTGTATTGAACTTCTTTTTGGTGGTGCATTCCAGTTGCTGAGAATTGTTAGGAGTTGTGATATGCAAAGTATTGTTAATGATCTAATCAGCTGCCATGTGAAAATGCACGATGCTACTGTCTGAGCAGGGCATGGTGCCTCATTTATAGTGCTATGTTTTTCTCCCGTATGGTATTTTTAGGTGTACTAGGCTTCTTTGTATAAAGATATTAATAAAAGAAATGGACAAAATATTTTTAGACATCAGCATAAAAAGTTTATAGGATATAGAATAAATAAGAAAACAACATAGTTCTTTTCAAGAATAGGCCTTTATTTTGAAAAACAAAATAGAAATGCATTAACTCATTTGTAAATGGAAGTAACTAGCCTTTAAACATGCAAAACTCGTCTATGTACTTAATCATAATTGCACTGCCACAGGGCATGGGATTATGTTTTACAATTCCTACTTAATTATTTGGATCCAGAATATAAAAAGTACAATGCCAAAACCGGTATAAATGATAAATGCTCATGTAACTGCCTTTCATATTTTGACTGCTTTTAAGATACACTAACGATGTTTGGAACTAAAAAAGTTCAATGGTTTGTTCTTGAATTATTTATATTCTCTTTTCTACCAAATGAAGAAGGGGTTGATGATTGCTGTGAAAGCTGTAGTATTCCACTCTGAATCCTATATTGGTGACAAAACATGAACGTTGTTAATATTTAAACAAGTAAAAAAACTCTAAATCTATATAAAAATGATGCATTATGTTGTCTTTATTAGGCAGAATAACCTCACATTTTTATCTTAAGTTCCAGCTTTTCCATGACTTTTGTTTTTATTTTCATATTTTTATCTCCTTTTTCACTCATTTCTCTAGTTATTCTACATTTGCAGGTCAAATGTTGGTCTACTCTGTCTCACTCTTAAGTGTTGTTCACACTTCTTCAGTTGAGTTGCCTAAAACTACGTATACCAGTTAGGGAAACTCTCATTAGTAAAACAATTTTGTTTTCTTAGTATGTTTCAGGCATTATAATTAGGGGTGGTTTCTACTGCTGGAGCTGTGGCCCATAAAACTAGTTTCTAAATTTGCAAGTTGCAAATACTCTATGACAGTTTTTTGTTTCCATTTCGTTGTTTTATCAGTAAGTTAATCAAGAAGTGTAACATAATTATGCCACTAGTTATTTAACCTTATATAGTCTATATATTTTTGTATACTCCAGTAAGTGTCATCTGTGTGCTTAAATTAAGCCTGAAGAATGAACGTATATGCAAATCCTGGTTGTTTATGCATGACCAACATGGACAGTTTTAATACGCAATTAATTAAATTTTGTTCTAACTCTGCAGCAGGTCACAGCCAATCTTGCTCACTGCTTCTCCAAGTGCTATTTGAACAAGTATCGTTAATGGTTTAGTGCATTTCATTATACGAGATGTGACTGGGCAAAGGCATAAAATGGACTTGAGCTGGGTGTGTTAGCACACTTATCAGTTATGTTTTTGATTAATTTTTTAATCGTATCTTTCCCTTCTGAACACTTTAATTAATAAAAAAAAAAATTGCGGCTCTTCAGATAGAGATTAAGAGCTTGAAATCTCTCCCCGTAACAAAAATCCAAGCTATGTTAGACATGAGGGAATCTACTTCCTGCTTTCCTACAGTAGTTAAAAAAGCAGTGAGCTTAAATGACCATTGAGAACTACGTTTTACTAGTTTTCACAAAAACAGCCAAAGGACAAAGGAATTTGCACTTAGGTAGTCAAAACAAGCCAGCTTTCGAAAAATGGATAACCGCTGAAATCGGAGGTCAAATGGGGCTGAGAAGAGATTTTTACAATCGAGATATGACATATGAAAACTGAAGAAAAATCAGAGAGAGTGAGGACATGCTCTTCAAAGAATTCCCTATTAAAATTCAATATTTTGTCTTGTCCAATGGGAAAAAAGTGAATTGTTTTCAAATCGAACTTACTATAAAATGTAGGTCTAAGTACTCTCTACATTGATCAGCATCATTTTCCCTTATCTATACAGGGGGAAGAACAGATAGACTAGACACTGCACTAGCCTTCACAGCCCCGAGTTATGTGTATCACCTTGCTTCAGGAGGAAAGAGGTGCCCTAAGGTTGGAGTTCAACAAAATTTCACCATCAGAGCACAGAGAAACAAAGAGAAAAATGATAATATTCTTTAAAATAAGATGGGTGTCTCTTCTTCCAGCTAAGGCAGTTCCGTTGTATAAAACAAGTTAATTTTCTTTGCGTAGGTGTTGGAAATTATCCCTAAATATCCCTTGATCTCTGGAAGGCATCAATACAAAAGACAATAGTCTTAGACCCAGTATGTTTAGGGTAGTCAGATCTCCGATTAATAGAAAAGGATGTATTTCTGCAAAAAATGAATTGTGCTTCTTTGCTCTACAATGTAAATAATATTAGCATGGCTTTTTAAATATCTCTATTAATCTTAGAATGCTTTATCTTTTGTGCCTAGTTGAAGACACTTATAATGTACCCAGAAAAATGAAGGTGATTAAAAAAAATAGCAATAGCCACTGAAAAGGGAACAAACCCCTGCTCTCTCGCACTCTTGAATGTGCAGCGTAATGACAAGGCTGAAGAGTGATGCTCACCTCTTCCCCTCTCTCTCAGCTCAGTGAATCATTTATTTCTATATGCAAAGTAGGCAAGAATGACAGTGATCTTTTCCCCTGTGACTCCATGGACAAGTCCTTCTTCTGGAATATATTGATTAGTTTATATTCCCTTCCCTTCAGCACAAGAAAAGCTGAACTCAGGTTTCTGATATTGGAGTGAGATTCAAAGGAAGGAGGTGCCCTGCTCTCACTGTGATTTAAAGAAAAAATAATCCTTGCTGTGAAATTTGTTATTTGGTATTTTTTTTTACTTTTGTTTTTCTGTTTTTAAATAGTACATCCAGGGGAAAATTTTCAGATGTGAGTTCCTTGTAGCCTTCATTTGGGTGTCTAAACCAGGCTCTTTGGGGTGCCAGCACTTCTCTGAATTTCGTTATGAGGACATTTGCTCTCCCTGTCAAATTTATTAGCGATCTGTGTCCATTGCATGGCTGCAGTCCCTGGGCCCCAGCACCTCTCTAGTCAGTCCTTTCATAGATCTGATGCTTAAGCTCAGTGTAGATACCCTCTTTCGCACAATGCAGGTGTTTACAAGGATAACTGCAGCTAACTTACAGTTGAAGGCCTAATATTTTAAATTTACAGAAAGCTAAATATAAACAGATTCACCTGGATTTTATGAGCAAAGCATAGATCTTCTTTTAACAGATGCATGCTTCACCTGAAGAAAGGATAGCAATAACAGCAATACTGTATCCACAGTCTAGAGTGTGTGTAGAAATTATGATAAAAATCAGACTTTTGCATAAAACAGTGTCTGCCAGATATTTTTTCATCTTCTATTTCATCAGTAGCTAGTCCTCTACTGCCTGCAAGCTGTAATGGTGGAACCTGTCAAAGGACAGACTAAGAGCGATAAGTCATAACTTCATGCCCTTAACCTTATTCTGAATAGATGGACATGAAAGTGATGTGTTCATATAGATGCAAACACAGATACGTATATGCCTATTCAGTCTTCAAACTATGTCAGATAAGTTCTGTGCTGCCTATTAGTTCGGCTGTAAGTTTTTAGGGGGCAAGACGTGGCTATTTTTAGAAGAATGTTCTTCAATATGAAAAGTAACGAAGCTTCTTCCTTTGTCTTACGACACATTAATTAAAACTTAACATAGGAAAGATGATCCTCTCCTCCCAATCCCTTCTACTAGAATTTTTATTTTGAGGCTCTGAAAGGCTTTTTGGAGTTTACTGGTTTTTATTGTAGAAATCAGGCTGGTTTTTTGGTCTCGTTGCCACTTGTTCTGTGTGTTACAATTTCAGTGGAGATAAACCTGTTTAAATACATAAGATTCTCATCCATTTAATTTAAACGCAGTGAATGTTCCCAGGCCCTCCAGAAAGTCCTTTAAAAATGCATAATCGTGAACTTTGACATTGCTGATATTACATATGTTGAAAAAGCACATCTTTCTTAACACATGCACATGGCCCTTCTTCATTTCATATCTGAAAGTGTAAGATAAATAAACTCAAATCTATGTTTGTTTTTTGCATGCCTTCTTTTAAGTTAGAGGGGGGAAAATAATCGATAGACTCTTCACTTACCGAGATCTTCGTTCTGCAAGTCCACGTCTACTCATCAGGAACCAATGCTTGTTGCAATCTGAGGATAAGTATGTGAACGTGACTGGTGCAAGCGAACTCCTATTAGAATATTGACAGCAAATCACTGACCTGCTTAATCATTAACAAAGGCAGTCTCAGTTTTGAGGAGTAGAGTCAAAAAGAATAGGAGAGAAGTCCAAATGTGAAGGTAAGAGGGTAGTCTTTTCAATAAGGACAGATGGAGGAAGCGTCTTGGCAGCCTGTATAAACATACTATCTTTCTGCCTAAACAAAAGACCTTCCTAACTGAATGAATGGTAAAAAAAAATAGCCATTCCTCGCGAGAGGTCTTCATAGATCCATCTCCTCTCTTTCTATTCCTTTTTGAACTCTGATTTGTGTTTTTTGAACTCTTTTTGTGTTTAATCAAATTTTTGCATTTTACAGCTTGTCGTTTTGGCCCCTTTAAAGAAATCATACTGAACTTAGACTGAGGAGTAAACAGTATGTAATTGTAAGCTGATTTCATCACGTATCTCACTGTATTGTACAGTTGCTTCAAAGCATACCTCTGCCTACAGAAATTTCAATCAAATGCCTGATTGAAGTTTACTGTCTTACCTAACAATATTCCTGAACCAAGTATATAAATATGCAAGATACAATCAGTTTTTCCTTTTAACTGTAGCATTATGACAAAGTCTGCAAATTGCTCTTCATATTCTCAGGTGCACCTTAGCAAAACCATAAGACTTCATTTTTATTTAACTCCCTCATCAAAACCCTTGTTTGCTTTGATGGCATGGAAATCTAAAATTTTGGGGCTGTTGCTACTATTTGACTTCAGAGCTCACCAAACCTGCAAACACACCTGTTTCACCATGTTTCCTGACTTCTTTATGTTTTTTTCCCCCATCCAAATCCTTCGCCATCTGAGACAAGGGTTTCTTTTTGTTCTGTTTGTATCATGTCTGTCAGAATTGGGTCCCATTATGATTCATCATTATTAATGGTGAACAACAATCATCAAATAGTTTGTGGTAATACCAGATTCCAGCAGCAGTGCCTGTTTATGATTGGCAATCTGGAGAGTAAAGTCAGTACAGTTTAGATCCGTATGATCAGCGCTGGTTTCTGGTGCTAACCTCCAGCATGGCACCGGGGCACTCCGTTCCTCAGCACGTCTACTTCAGCTGCGTTACACCTATCACTTCTGGGCTTTGCACTTGTTGTGCTAAGAGTAGGAGTGTGTGGGATGACATTACAGGTCACTTTTGGTTTTGACGTTACCTTTTCTTAAAATGTCAAACCGCCTCTTGAAGCTTACCACCTGTTAAAGTGATTTATTCTGTTCAAAATTCTAATTATCACTTCTTGAAAATCTTGGGTAGTGCCTCCATACTTGTCTTTTCCCAGGTAGAAATCATCAAAATGATATCTAAAAGAAACTACAAACAGAAACTGTACTGAAAACTTCCAGGTGAATGGGTGATATCAGCTAATTCTTTGGCACAAAACAGGTAGTCCTGCAGTAACGTGTCACATCTCCGATAACAGCATTTGTTCTTGAAAGTACTTCTGAATGCATTAATGTGAAGAGTGTGGTTTATATCCTGCTGTAAGTATTGTATCATAGAAACTGAAGAAGGGAAAAGGATGTTTTCCGTGTATATTGAATTACATTCACAGAACGGACGTTAAGGTTTGCAGCAGGTCAGAAATGTTCTGGGACTTCCTTACTGCTTTGACGGAAAAGGGCAGGAAAAGGTCAGATACCAGCTCTAGGTGATATGGGTATGTGGATCACCATTTCAGAACAGCAACCTTCCGGCCTGCTGAATATGGCACAAACCACAGCGTGACACTCCAACGCATCTCGCTACAGAATGGAAGTACAAAGTGTTTCTATCTTTTGTGCTTTGGCAATACAAAGAGTAAAATTTGTGATCAAACAGCTAGGTCTGGAGAAAGAAAAATTGAAATTTGTGATGTCTAGTCAGTATCATAGCCATCAAAATGAAAATGACAATAAGTAAACTATTAAAAGAAAAAATTCATATGCACCATGTATATTATATTCGCATTGAAGTGACAGATGTGACAGGAGGCAGCACAGGGAAAAGATCAGCTCAGTTATTTCATATTTGTACTGACTCATAGACTGACACGTTCAGACAACCTTCTATAAGGACTACATTTGTCAGAGCTGTCTGTAAACCAGGTGTCATTTCCCAGGACTAGAATGGTGTTTCCAGACCGGCAATAGATTCTCTTCCGTTCACCTCTTCCATATTTTTCCTGTGTTGACTAATGCAACGTGATACCTGCTTGGCCAAAAAAGGTCATATTGCCTCTTCATTCTCAGAATCTTTCTCCACTCTTGCTGGATCCCTGATTATTTGACTCTGAGTTTCTTTTGAGTTTGCTGCCACAGTCTCTTTGCAAAATAGGTAGCCGAAAATTCCAGTCCTTAGGTAGTTTATTCTTTTAAATGGGCCTTTTTAGCTCAATTATTCTCCAAGGTTAACTATTCCTGATGCATCTGAATTTGTGGATTTATTGAAAGTAATCACTGATGTGAAGAAGTCGTATAAACCAGTATCTTTATTGTGCCACTGTTTACATTTCTGGTTTTGCATTTGAATTACAGCATTTAGCGTTACATTTGAAGTCAGGCTCTGATGAAGTTCATGAGTAACTATAAGAGTAAATGGCCTTTTAGAAGCACGCACTGAAATGCAATGACTACCAGAACACTGTTTTCATCGATTAGTGTTCATAGGTTGATAAGCAGCCTGAATAAATTCTCTCCTGCTCTCACAGCTTTTTTCTTTTCCTCTGATGCTTAGCTTACCTCTTTCATAATGTTTATAGAATGATAATTCTGAGATGTAATTGAGGCTTCTTAATCTTAGGAGCCTTCTATTACTTACAAATTTATCATTGGCTTAGCTTTGGTGAGTGAATAAGTTTTTGGAAGGCCTGATGTTTGTAAAGGGAAAAAAAAACAGTCTCTAAACTTGTACTGGAAATTTGATGATGTCAAATAAACTGTGTGAATATCTCCTTTGAAAATTTTTTCTGAGATCTCAAAGTTCCATTTATGATTTCACAAAGGCCAAGTATGTAAGGAAAAGAGATACGAGGGTCATTTGAAATATTATTTTTATTTTTCAGGACAGTTTGTTAGTTTTTTTCCTTTTATTTCCTAATACTCAGGTTTTGCTATTTACTATTTTTTTTATTTTTCATGTCTTAAGAGAAAAGCAGACTTTATTTGTAAATCCTTCACAATGGCATTGAATTCTAATTATATGCTATTTATTCTTAATTGGTGGACATTCTGGAGGGGGGTGGTTTTGATAGCAAGATTTCCAGCAGACATGTATGCACTCCTGTCTCAGCTTCAGTATCCTGAAAGCAAATCAATATGTTTCTGCCCTACCGGCAGTTTATAACGGCTATCAGTTTACAGTGCGTAAGCTGCAAAACTTATTTTCTAAAACAAGAAAAAAAGCAATTTGAGACACCAAATTCTGTAAAAAAAAGAAAAAACAAAACAACAAAGTGATGATGTGTGGTTATGTTACTGCTTTAATGCTACGACTCTAGTGTGCTGTGTTACATGAACAAATTGAGTTACAGGACTCAAATTTGTCAGTAGGCAGCTTTTGCAGTAACTACGGCTTTTTCTTTTTTTACAGATACATACTTTTAAAAAGCACCAAAATATCTAGAAGACTTTTCATTACCCAAAAGTTCTCTTTCTTAAGATGTGCTCAATTGTCTTAAGTGTATACTCAGCATTTCTGAGAGAGTCAGAGGGAATAATACCGAGATAACATAATCCTGAGTTCTTCTAGGCAAAGTAAGAAGTAGAAGTCTCAATCAAACTCTTAAGACAATTTATCACAAGGGTACTGATTGACAGCAGTGACAGCAGGAGTTCCTGAACCAAGTCTCTTTTGGACTTGCGAGTTGATTCTTTCTGGGCCATCTGGAAACAAACCTGAGCAATATGTCACCTTTTTGAGCCCAGATATTGCCTGGGCCCTGAGATGTCTGGGTTTGCCACATGACTGTTGACAGCCAACTGTTAAACAGGCACAGAGACAAAACTTCCTTCTTACTCCGTGCCTGTCATCACTCTTTTTTTTTTTTTTTTAATCTTTTGTTTTTGAATGATTCTTGCTAAGAACTGCCAACCTCATGCTAGCGCACCCAAGAGTGCTGGAGATTCATTTGCCCTCCCTCTAAAACAATGATAATAGGAAGTTGTAGGTTAGGTGCTGAGTAATGAAAATAGCAGCCAGTTGACCTGTCAATAAGAGGGTGCATCTCCTGGCTAGTCATAATTGGCACGGATGTCTGAAATAGTCCGTTTTACTCCACATCTTTTGTTATCTGGTCACAAAAAATGTTAGGTATCAGGATTGTCGGAGGTACAAAAATTTACTTTGGAAAGTAAGATTCTCTTTTGTCAACTTTTCCTCAACTGAGTTCCTTACACCCAGATTGTCATCAGAGCTATGGTGTGAATCTGGAGTAAACTTGGCATAATTTCACCAAATAGGCAGAGCTACGGCTGATAAACAGACTAGTCTTTTGGTTTGAATTCCTTGGAAGTGTTCAAGGCCAGGCCGGATGGGGCTTTGAGCAGCCTGGTCTAGTGGGACGTGTAGTGGGACGTGTCTCTGCCCGTGGCAGAGGGGTTGGAACAAGATGATTTTTAAGGTCCCTTCCAACCCAAACCAGTCTATGATTCTATGAATTTGTCCCTCACCTGTTTCAGTCCCTTGTGGCCCTTTTGGAGAGAAAAGGTGACTTTTGTTTTTTTTTTAAAGCAGACTGTGATTGGCAGGGTTTTACCCACAGAGATACAGCTGATACGGATGCCTTGCCAAAAGCAATACATTTATGAAACACCCAGCTTCAGAGCATGCAGGGTCTGAACACTTCCAATCTGCCCCTCAAACTGGCTTTCAATACAGTGTGCGCTCCTTTGCCAGTTGGGTAGTTATTTATGAGCATTGTTATGCTGTGCATACAGCCTGCTGTCTTGAAGTTTTTTCTGAGAATTGTGCTGATGACCTACATTGGAACGCAACATTTAATTCCGGATTTTTAAATGAGGCATACAATTTATAAAATTTCTGAATAAAATTACATTCTGGATCAATGTCAGCAAGGAGATCAGTAAAGCTCCCATTTATCTCTTCCAAAATAAAAGTGAGAATTAAAGGTTCAAAAGCCTGAAATTTATTATTTTCCGTGCCAGTTGAAGGCTGTCTTCATGTTCAGCGTACAAAAGGCCATTTGGTTGTTACTGAAATTGCTGACTAAAATACCCAGAGCTGACACATTTGTCAGAAGACTGACAAGCATCTGATTCAATAAAGGTTTCCAGCCTTTTGTTTGACATTTTGGTGGTTGGTTATCATTGTGATGGGCATTGTTAGAGAATTATTTTCATCCTGTAGCTCATGCAGATATAATTTACCTTATAGCTCTGCCACCCCTAAACCCTAAAGCAACATTTTCTTCCTTTCCACATGCGCTTAGGTGAACTTTGTTTTTAGCAACAATACTGCTTTGAGAGAAAATATTTTTTAAAATCTGTAACCTCTCAACACTGCAGACCACCATCATCACTGGAGGCAGATGAGAGCTAAATCTGTGGGTCATTTCCCAGCAGTTAATTTTTTAAATAGCTTCATGTGACAGGGCAAGTACTTCATAATTCCCACAGAATGCCCATGACAATTAAAAAGAAGTGCAAACCTCATGCAAATGTTTTTCCTCCTGTGGAAGGAAACTAATCTTTGAGGTCCTATGGGTGTGGACAGATTTTAATATACTAGCTAAGTAAACATTTGTAAAGTGATCTAATCCTTGATACAATACAGCAAGCATGCTGGGGGTTGTAATGGGCTGTCTTTGTCATCTCTTTATAAAAGATCAGGTATGGATGAAGAGTATTATTGGAAAATGTTCTGAGCTATGTTAAATTAAGCCAGAAAGAATAAAACTGGCTTCCTAGGTTCTTGTACGGCATTAGATGATCTTCTATACATTATTTGTTGGCAATCCTTTACTGAATGAAGAATGCAGGAAAGGTGGCGTGAGACCACGGGAAGCATCTGTCTCCAATTGTACAGCATGCTGCATGGACAACTGCCTAAATGAAGGACAGCAAGACCCTGGTAACTAAGCCTGAAGTTGCTCTGAAGTAACCTTTCTGTGGAAATGGATGTGGGAAGTCACTGGAAGAAAGATGTAAGTTACATCCTAGTAACCGCAGTTTGCACATGAATGGAAAGCATATGTACAAATGTTTTGAAGAACTCTAGTTACTGGTAAGTAATTTATCAAATATGGACAGTGTCAAGGAATTTGAACAACATAATGTGTGTATGCCTTGTCAGAGTTGGAAAAAATCCTAGGGCTACAGCTTCTGGATGCTGCTCAGGAGAGACATTTTGCATTTTTGTGCTTTGTTTGAATACATTCAGTCATAACCGCAGGAGTGGGGAGAAGGCAGATATATGCCTCTGATGCTTTCTGATGGGACACTTGCAATTTCTTGAGTCATAGGGTTCTTCTGTATTTTTGAAAGAGCGGGAGAAGTACTTGCCCTCCTTTCGGTCTCCATGCCTGACTGGCAGTTTCTCTCCTAGTACGCTCTGCCTGGATGGGTGTCTGGGCTGCTCTCTGCTTTCCTTCAATCGTCTCAGAAAGGGGACAGGTCTGATGAGGCAGTGTGATTTAGAAAATCAAGCCTCCATTAATAGCAACTGGAAAGTTAAAAAAAAGTTTGAAAGAAAGGCTGAACATTTCAAAGTTGTTTCAAGATTAGTTAGTAATATAATTTGTACATTATAAAACCGTATTATAAAAGTTAAATGAATATCATTCTTATTTTGCTGTAATTTGCAAAGGTCTCTGGTTTCCAGGGCTCTATGACATGTTTTTTGTTCCTAGTCAGCATCATGCAGTATCAAAATATCTTACAATTTTTATAATTACATATAGACATTTAGAGAAATGTCTAGTGGCTGTAATTTGTGGTAGAGTTAAAACTGTTATATCGTATTGCAGCTTTACCTTAGTCATCCTGTTACTGACCAGATCACAAAATTAAAGTTGGAGTAAGGATTCATTTTGAATTAAATCTTTATGGTGGCCTTTGAGCCCACTAGAGTCAGAGATGGATGAAACTTTCTGTGTATGTTTTGAACTATGAGTATGTAGGGAAAAGCGTGTCTTTGGGAAGGTTTCAGAGACCACCCTACTAGCCAGTCAGTTCCCCAGGCGCTGCAGCAGGTCCCCAGAAAACAGGAAATGGTGGGAGAAATTGAAGCTTTGAATAAAAAGAGTGTCTTCAATATAAAACATCCCTGCTTCAGGAAATGTTGGCAGGTATATATAGGCTTGTCTGATTTTGAACATACCATAGACTGGTTGCTGTCAAGAGTCCCCTTAAGACAGCATTGATAGGGTAAGTATAGTTAACCTAGAGCTTCTTGAGACTGTAACGTGAGAGAGGATCTGTAGGAAGTGCTATTTACAGGAAACTCCAACTGGAGTTGCAACAGTGGTCTTGCTTCGTGATGGAGTTCATTTTATATATTCAGTCCCGAAGGGGTTGCTTACCTTTCTCTGCTTCCCTCTATTTGCTATTGTTATAGACACCGCTCACTTTTGCTTATAGCATGTCTGGATGAAAATCTATTAAAAAAAAGCTTGAAGCAGACACTTCTTATATTTGTGCCCATCTGTTTGGCTGATCTGATGCCCTCTAAGAAGTGTGACTTCACCATGTGTTTCAGACAGACATAATTGCTAGCCAAGACTGACTTCAGAGAAGTCTGCAAAACACAAGCAACAGAAGCTTCCACAAGAACCTTCTGTGTGAAAGCAGCGCCAGTCTGGGACCATGACACAACAAATTGTGTCTCTCAGCGGAGTGTGACTGTGCCAAAGACATTGTCTTTTTGATGTGTCCTTTCCTATGGTCTTATCTCTAAGTTTGGGGTGGAGTTCGTGATGAGCCCAAGACATGGAGAACAGTGCTGGCCTCCTTTGTAGACACTGGAACTTTTGCTAATGACCATTCCTGTTCTTGGAGTTCAGAATGTAGTTTTGCTGTATGTTCTGTCCTACTGGAAAGAAAAGAGCTTCTCTTTCCTCTTGTTTGTCCTTGGTTGGAAGCATCTAAGCCTCAAACCAATTTACTCATCCATCACCTCTGAGATGGGGCTTTTGCGTCTGTTGAAGATGATGGAGCTATCATCACCTCAAATATTTTCTTTTTTGTTGTTGTTGTTTCTTTTTATTTCTGACATAACCCCTTCTCAGGACGTGTCTTGGAGCTTTGCCTATGGCAAAGAACTTAGGCTGTTGTCATATCTGACTCTTTGCAGCTGATACAGTGGCAAGTGCTCTTTCTTCTCTTGAATTAACCTGGATTCTAGCTCCCTATAAATTCTCTACTCAGAACTTGGTTGTGCCTGCCACTAATTTAGTCTCTTGTCTCTTCAGGTTTATATTAAGAAAAAAAGCCCCTCCAAATCTGTTGGCTTGAATCCTATCCTTATATTTCAAGGAATACTCTGCAAAATTTCAGAAGTTTTGGCTTTCCCAGAACCCTGTAAGCAGTTACAAGATTTTGGGAATTTGGATCTAATATATAAATTTATTGATACTAAACTTTCTATAAAAAAATCTAACCTTAAAGTTGCATCTTCTCGCTGGTGAAGAAATGCACCAGAAACAGAAACACTGTGATAATATTGTAGAATGCTTAGTCTTGTCTTCTCACTGCAGTTTCAGCCTGCTGACCCAAATGCTAAGCAACCAACTAAATTATGTCGATCACAATGCTGCCACCCTGCCATAAGACAAAAATCAATTTCTTTCATTTGTGCTGTTATATGCTGAATGGTTGGCATCAGTTATTTTTCTTTTTCTCCATCAGTTTCTGGCTTTCTGTGGTGTTACAAAAGGCAAATTTGCATAGCTTGTGAACAACAACAGATTTGTGAATCTGCCCATGCTTCACATTATTAGCAAGGAAGTTAGTTTTGTACTTATTCTAGAATGTCTTGCCCAGAAAACAATGTGTTTTTTGAATTATATGTGAGTGAATAATAACTGAGACATATGCTTACATTGACTGTTTCTCTCTTAGCCCTGTTTCCTATTATACTTCAGGTAGTAACACTACTCCTGCTGCTATTCTGTTCTGCTAGTTGAACAATGCTCATAGAATTAGGTCTTGCCATGATTTCACTTTTAGTGAGTTCTAGCTGAGAATATATATTGTTGTGCCTTTTGAGTGCAAAACACGAATGACAGGATTCTAACTTAAAAAAGGCATTTTAACTTCAGTCGGTGTGTGGGACAACTGTGTGAGGATAGTGATAGAATTTTTCTTATTTTGGTATGCTTTTAAAGTTTATATTTATATAAATGTTAAAGGAATGCTTTTGCTGCAATCATCAACCTTGAAAGAGATTATGCACATTAATTCTATCGATGTAGTAATTTAAAAAATAGCTTCAGTACCATTTTTGAAATTTTCTTTATTCTTATTATGCTAATCAAGAATGTAAGTGCAGCTTATTTAGAGACTGTGAGCTTCTTATCAATCGTTTTTTGTGGTATAAGCCTGTACTAATTCATTGAGTTAATGCATTGTAGCCTCTCTGAAGGTTTTGTTGGTAGGTCCTTTGCACTTCTTTTGCTTTCTTTGTAAAACTAGTGGATCACAGGTATTTTCTATGGAAAACATGTAATTTTATCTTGTGGTTTCACATGCTTTTCTACAGATGTATATCTGTATCCCATACCCCTGTAAAATCTAGCGGATGTGGTTTGAGATTATGACTTTTACTGGACTACCATAAGATATGAAATCATGTAATAAGCAATCATTCAAGAATATAAAATTGTTTATATTGACATTATGAGTTTCATTTGGAAAATAGTCATATTCTCAATTTTTATAACTAAAGCTTTGTGGGCAAGATGATTTCAGATGGGATTTTGTGTAATGACATACTGTGTGTACAAGATTCCTCATTTAGACATCTCACACCCTGTCTAGATAGGCATATTATGAAGTTAAATATCGAAGTGTTAATATTGTGTGTGCCTCCACATAATTGCAGTCACCTGTAACAAGTGCCAAAGTAAAGGCAAAACTTAAATAAAATCTGCAATTCTTTTTCTCTCTCATTAAAAAGGCTGGAAACCAACGTACTCTCTCTTTTTGCAAAATATATACTGTGCAAGTGAATTTATATTCTAAGCAAGAAATACCTCTCACCACTTGAACTTCCAGGCTAATGGCCTCAGCAAAATAGATCTAGAATTTTTTTTCCTGTGATAGGAATAACATTTGCAGAGATGAAATTTTCAAGATACCTACTAATGCCCCATATTATACCTTACTTGTAGTCTTCAACATGCTGAAGATAGTTCTTGTTATCTTGTGTATTTTCCGTCAGGAAATCCATACAAAATATGTATGTCTTGTTTATGTCTGCCAAGTTGTAGCAAAGGTGCACACTTCTTTCTCTCCATCACTTTAGTAGATCTTTGGCAGCTGGACATTTTTGGTAACACCGTGAAAAAGATTGTTATGCGCGTCTTAAGCTAATGCAATGACATCCTGAATTTGGGTTTTATTCAAACGTGTTAATTAGAAAGGCCCAGTTCAGTACATTTATTTGGGAGCTGCTGACAAGGAGACATGGCAGCAACTGGCAAGTCTAATGTTGGAAAAAGAGAAATGGATGCACTGGGCTTATGGTTAGGTACAGGACAGGAAAACCTGAGTTCTGCTTTTTTCTCCAGTCAGTATATTGGTTTTAAAGAGTCACGAACTGAAGCCATCTGTAAGCATAATCAGCAACACTCACTACTGACTGCTAACTGACCTGAATTTTAACTGATAGAGGCATATGCATGGAGAGGTTTAGATGTCCGTAAAGCTCACCAGTGACAAAAGGATCTATCTAAGATATTTTCAGTGTCTAGGAGAGCATTGAGGTACCTATTTCACCTCCACATCTCTAGGATGAAAATTCCTGTGGAAATTTTACCCAATGAATTTGGTGAAACTTTTAATGCACTGAAGGGATTGTGCTAATGAAGTGGAGAGGAGAAATAAAATCTCCATAGCAGTACATTGCTTGACTGCCTTCTGTCTGGTGTAAACAATTAAGCAGCTTTAATTTTCAATAACTGCGATCATCTGTCTGTGTCTCCCTCTCTCGTGTATTAGGGATGGTTTGGATGGTTCTGATAACATAAGTTCTAGTTTAAATCTTTACTTGAACCTCAAGTCAGATGTTAACTAGTGTTTGAATAATTTTGATTTGATTATTTTGTCTGCCACATCTCTTTCAAAACAAGTGCTGCACTAAGGAATGCAGCTCTTTTCTGTTGCTTAACCAGGCACAAGAGATACGTGAATTTTTAAAGAAAAACCTTTATTTGATAGAATTCTGTATCCCTTTGCAAGCCTAAATTTTATATGGTTCTGAAAGAGCGTGAAAACCAGGCAAAAGTTTATGAGGTTTTGTTTGTTTGTTTGTTTGTTTTTTAAAGTAATACATAGAATAAATGTATAACGCTTGGAAGTGAACAATGTACACGTAATGTGATTCAAACGATGTTGACATTCAGCATTAATTTGTAGTTTCAGTACTGAATCTCCTGAGTTCTAGAAATGTGTATGTGTGCCTTTAGCGGCATGCCTATGCAGGAAAACTTGCAGAACTAGGTTCTGTAACATTACAAGAACCTCAAGACATGAGTCTGATAAAATTGTACATTTCCAGACAGTGTTAATGAAAATGTTAAATAATTCACACAAATCATTGCATAGAAAATACTTAGAATAGGTTTTGTGAAATTTATTTTCAGTTTTATAATGTACCCAATCCCATTTTTGAAAATTGTAATTTCAAATGTATAATTCAGTAATGCTTATAGGAGTTATTACCCTGAATTAATACTTTGGCATTTTAGAATGTTCTGTGTAAAACTTTAATGCCTTTGCTTTCATTAAAATCATTCCAGAAAAAAAATTTATCCTGCTCTTTGAGAAATCTTCTTATCTACGTCAAAGAAATAAGTCAATATGATGCAAAATGTTGTGATATTTTACCTTTTCCTGTCAAAAAGTAAATGCTCATTTAAGTTCTTGTATGACAATGCCCTACTGGTTTGAAAAGTATCACTAGTTTGAAAAGTCTTAGCACTTTCAGGACAGGGCTTATTGCACTGGTCTGGGGTTGTGCGGGAGGACTACCAGTATCTACTGCATTTATTACTGCAAATTCAATTTCTACTAGACAGGTCTTAGAACTTAACTCTCATTTGCCCTAATGTAAGTAAGGAGTCGCTCTACTGACAGTGGTATGAAAATGTCTTCAATTTAATTGCTGAAATGCTTTTGAGCTGATTTGTGCCCACAGAGTAGAAGGAAAGCCATGCTAGTTAAATCAGCGCAACTCTTGGTTATAAACAAAGACCCATGTGTAAATACGTGCAGAAATTGAACTAGTTCCTACTGGTTGTATTTAAACCATTGACAACCCCTTTGCATAGTGGTGTTTCACTTTTGACTAGCTTATTTTAAATTTCAGTGAACTATAGATTTGAAGTAGAATTAACTAAAACATAAAGGCCAACCAATTAGAGCATCAAAGGCCAACTGCTTCCTGGGTTGTATTAGCACAAATATAGCCAGCAGCTCCAGAGAAGTGATCTTGCCCCTTTGTGGCACTTGTGAGATTGCATCTGGAGTATGGTGTCCAGTTTTGGGTTTCCCGATATAAGGAACTGACATACGGGAATGAAACCATTGAAGGGTCATCAAGATGGCCAGGGAAGTGGAGCACATGATATATGGGGAGAGGACTGTATTTGTTCAGCCTAAAAAAGGGAAGGTTCAGGAGAGATCTTACTACTGGGCAGTAAGAGATTGGAAGATGCAGAGAAGATGGAGTCAGATTTCTCTTGGTGGTGCACAGTGGTAGGATGATATGCAAAGGACAAAAGTTGGAACACGGGAAACTAATTAGATAAGAATAATTTTTTACCATGAGGGTCATCAAATACAGGAACAGGTTTCCTGGAAGATTGTAGAATCTCCACCATGAAGGTTTTCAAGTTTTGATGGGACACAGCCTGAGCAGCGTGATCTAATGAGACCTGTTTTGGGCAAGTGTTTGGACTAGATACCTCAAGTCTATATTATTCTGTATTTCTATGAAGACATGCTACTTGGAAACCAAATAAGCATCCGTACTGTACTCTGCTTTGGCTTCGCAGAACTATCTTAAAACTGTTGTAAGTTTATGTGTAGATGGGGTCTTCACTGACTTTTTCCCCCTGATTTGTCAAACTGGAAGATAATAAGAAGGTGCTTTCAGGCTAGCTAGCAAGAATGGAGACTTGGAGTGCTTTCTGTCCATTAAAATATCATAGTCCGACAGCATTCTTCATTTAGTGGCTGTGATAGCGTGACCTTCACAAACTGATCAAAGCAAACAGGCAGGTGGGTAGCAGGGAAGTAATTTAGAAAAAAACCACAGAATATGGAGTTTTCCAACTTTACTTACATGGCATGTGTCATCTTTATGAAAAACTGAATAAGGCCTGGAGACAAAGGGTAAATTGCAGGCATGTGAACTTTTCTTGTGATGTGTGACTGATACAATGCTGTACCAATGTAAAAAATGTTTGGCCTGCTTGGAGAACATGTCAGCCTGGAACGCATGTAAGCAGTAAGAACAGGGGTGTAAATTCAGGCATCCAGTAAAGGGTACCATCCCACTTGCTGCATTTGCATTTCATATCTAGGATCCCAATCCTAGGATCAAGGTGATTAAAGTGTACTTACTAAGTAGTTTTGTGTCACTGAAGATGTATTTCTAAACCTATATGGTGACTCCGGGACCTCTCAGCCTCTCTGGGATCTACAGAGGATTGTAAGATTGGGAATCTTTTCTGTGGTTTCAGGCTGCCAGGCTGAGGCAAAGATTACCATACCTGAGGGAATCCCGTTCCTCTCTGTGTTTCTGCTACTGCCAAGAGTAAGCTTGATCAGGCTGTACCACCAATACTGGATGGACCCACTCTTGGTCTGTCTTCCACTGGTCCTCACTGAGGTGGCACTGTCCTGCTCCACAGCGTGGCATCTCAAGACCATCAGGGAAAACACCACCTTTGCTCCTGGCTTTCTCTGGCATCTAAGTAGTCCCTTCTATTCCATGCACTGCTCCCAGTCAATTTGACGTAAATTCTCCTTGGCAGTATTTGTATCATTCCCTGGGAATGGTGTGATGTTGTTCACTGTAAAGAGTTTTTGGTTTTCTCCCAGCTCTAGACCATCCTGAAGCTTTACCATCAAGAGGAATGATTCTGCCTTTCCCTTTTCTCATTTTTGGTCTTGCTTGAATGAGATGTCCTCTATAGAAAACAGGAAATAGGCATACCCCACATGTGCAACTTTGGTTGCAGTACTGCTATCATCACTTTTATGTGGACACTCTGTTCTGGTCTTATATTCTGTTATATTCTGTTCTGGTCAATATTCTGGTCAGATTCCTTGAGCTTTGGACTTCACTCTTCGCTAAACGTGCACAGGAATGTCTAGTTTATATTCGTTTGTTGGATGAACAACGCTTATTCAAATATTTCTTTTCTGAGGGTGTTTAGATCACTACAGATGATCCCTCAGCCTCATCTTGTAGAAGAAAATAGCCGTTTTGACAGACATACCATTTATCTGTGACCTGGGACTCCTTGCCCATGGAGGAGAATATTGCTACTCACGGACTAGAAAGAATGTCCTTCATTCAGTTTTCTGAGGTAAACATGAGTAAGCATTTTCTTATTTGAACTGTTAACTGTGCACAGATGTACTTTATATGTTATTTCACTGGTCACTACTGTGGAGGTGGGGTGCACTGACTTATTATTAACAATAAATATGCATGCATGCATGCATGAAAAAGCTTTGGAAGGACTTTCACTTAATTAATAGATCAGTATATTTTGATGATCAACTGTATTTTGACAATATTTTATGCTGTTTTCTTTCCTGATGTCTTTCTGAGATCCAGGGCCAACGTTGTTTGAGGTGAGATGACATTTAATTAAAAATGGCCTGTGAGACTTTTCATTCATGCAGACTTTTCTGGGAGTCGGTTTCCGGTCTGTTTTCACATCAGGACAGAGGTAAGCATTTCTGCTCTAATAAGAAAGACGATATTATAACCAAGAAAAGCAGAAACAAGTGGGTCATAATAGAAAATGTTTGAGTCAGTTTGTAGTGTGAATTAAACCTTTGTAATATTGCTGACCTTTATCTCATTGTGACAAAGGCAGAAAGCAGCGGGCACTATATGACTCATTTCACCTCCCAGAGCATGCCTGTGGATTTCACCGTTCCCATTTTCAGGAGAGGAGATGGAACATTAACACTTTACAGCGCAACCATTCTGCCTCATCCTGCAACGGTGTGCAGGACAGGCAGCCCCTGCCTTGCGACTGGTGTTGCTTCACATAAGTCACGTTAATTGCATTCCTGAGGTGACTAATTTAACAACAAGTTCTGATGAGAGAGCAGGAAAAATTGCTGCTGGCAACGATGAGCTTGAAAGATCACAGGGAATCTTTGCCATGAGTTTCTTCCTGCGCCCAAGGTTTGAGCAGTAGAAATGAGACACTTAGACATAAGTCAGAGGGTGCTGTATTTTAAAATCAATATCTTTTTGCTACTTTCATCTTCTTTGTTGCAGAAATCCATTGTAATGAAACAATAGGTAGAATTTATCTTTCTTAAATCAGCAGATTTATTCCTGTACACCTGGAATAGGCTTTAAGTTTCCTTTGTGCTTAGATTTGTATTATTTCACCAGCAGGGCATGGAAGCATCACTAATAGGAGATACAAAGGTAGAAAACTAAGGCAGTGAAAGCTTAAAGGAAGGAAAGGAAATGTCAGTAATGCCACTGGTGTCTATATGGTAGTGTCCTGGAAATTTGGAAATTTCTACTTTCCCTTTCCTGTGCAAAATGTATTCAGATAAATGCTCTCGAAATGGAGTACTTCACAGAACGCGTTCAGCTGGTATTGGAAGAGGTTTGCTTTTCTTATGCGGTCAGAACTGCAGTCACTCTCTCCTGTGCCTTTGTAAGAAAGAGTTCAACTGACTGATTTAAATGGTAACACCTTGAAACTTTATTTCATCACTGTTTTCCTAATCGTCTTTTGTTTCTTTCTTTGTTTCTTACAGCTTTTTTTCTAAAGAACAGAAGAGAGTTGCAGGTTTGGTTTTTTTCCCCACCCCTGAAAGATGAAGATGAACGGTGAATTAGGAACAAGGATTGTGCCTTATTTTGACCACTGAGTCAAAGGCTCCCTCTTGCAGCTTTGGACTAAAGTCCAACCACTGTCTAATCACAGCCCAATTCCTGAGCCAGGTTATTGAACTTGGCTCTGAGACATTGTCAGGTTTACGCTCAGCTCTCCAGAGCTATGGCAGCGTCCAGAGCTGTATACCTGCATTATGTCTAGATGAAGTTTGTTATTCTAGTGCTTTGTGTTACAGGTGCTTGAAGTTCTAATATGTGATTTAACCCCAGCCAGCAGCTAGGACCACACAGCCGTTCACTCACCCCTCAAAAAGGGTAGGGAGAAGAGGGAGAAAAGGAGGGGAAAGGGAAAAAAAAACACTCATGGGTTGAGATAAAGACAGTTTAATAGAACAACATCAGAAAAGGAAAATGACAATAATAACAATAATAATAATAATGACACAAGTCACTCTCACCACCCAGTGAATTGGCACTGAGCAGTGATGGCGCATTCCCTACTCCTGGCCAACCCCCATTTGTATACTGAGCATGAACGTTTGTGGTAAGGAATATTCCTTTGGCCATTCCATTGTTCAGTCTACACTCCTTCCCAGCTTCTATGAGAAGCTGAAAACAATCCTTCAAAAGCATAAACATCGCTTAGCAACAACTAAAACAATGTTGTTGACATTCCTTTCAAACCAAATCTGAAGCATAACAACAACACTAGAAAGAAAATTAACTCTGTCCCAGATGAAACCAGGAGATAATACCTTGCTGAAAATGTTTGGATAAACTAATGAGATACTCTCACTTTTTTTTTTTTTTGAGAAAAGGGCTGAAAAACTTTCTTAAAAGTTTCTAACCATTTCAGATTAAAACAAATTTGAGATTAGACATCTCCCAGGTGGTTTGAAGCTGTGATTGCACTTAAGTTTTGGGACCTGCTTATTGCTGAACTCATTGTTTTTCTTTCTTAAAGAACTGCTCCAAGGCACTTTTACCAAAAGACTTCATTAATAGGTTAGCTTTGTATTATATTGTCTAACTAAGCAGTGAGTAAAGTAGAAAAAGTTTGCCAGTTTAGGAATTCCATTAAGTAAGTAATATAGGTTTTAAAGGTCCATCTGGACCTTTAAGGTAATGGAAAAATGCTTCTCTCCCCCTTTCACTGTAAAGTTACTTTGCCGTGGAGGTAAAAATGTTTATATTACAAAGAGAAATTGGAGAGGGAATTGAAATCTCTGTGAATACACCTTTGATTTTTGCTCTTCTAATATTCTCAAAATGCTTCATTTCATGATGAAGAAATTTACTGAGTGTGTAAATTGGAAGGGATGCTGTAAGGGGCCTCAACTTCAGAGAAAAGTAAAGTTATTTTATCATACCTCTAAATTACTAATCGTTTAATCCTGCAAACATTAGAGCAGATGGATACTTTACTTGTAGGCAGTTCTGCTAGCTCTGTGAGATGTACTGAAAAAAGAAAAATTACTTAGGCATAAATATGTGCAAAGGTTGATCCAAATTAATGCCAAATCATTATAATAGAAAGGTGTTGACTAGGTTGTACTGGTATGGTATGGAATTCCAATATTTTAGATGCATTTGGTTTTTTCTACTTTTGTTTTACCTAAACAGTCCTAAAGCAGAGAACATATAGGAAAATAATAAATTCAATAGTAGGTAGAAAAAGGTCTCATTAGTCCAGGATGCTGTTTTGTCTTACAATGAATACGAGAAGTTTAATGAGAGATAAAAATTGGGCAAGTATGGAGTAATGTATTGTCCTAGACATTGGCCATTAGGTACAAAAATGTACCTGTTCTTCCATTTCCATAAATCTTCCATTTTCTGCTTTGAAAGAGGACATAGATGATCATAAATACTCTTTTACTTGGATACATATGCAAATTTTTCTTCTCTCCTCTGTCTGATTTGTGTCTGGACAACACTTATGTGTCCTTCATCTCCTAGGAAGCTTGTTATCTTTCTACATCCTTCTTTGGAAAGACTGACTTTTGTGTGTGGTGCAATCTCAGGACTACTTCGAGTTCATCTAGTCTTGTATTTGGAAACTAGGTGTGATAATTAACTGTATGGGTAAGAAAGCAACAAAATAATTGGTGAGGAATTTAAAAATGAATCAATATTTCATGCAGCTATATATGTTGTGCTTGAGGGTTTTTTGTATGATACTATCAGCATGACACTGAAGACCAACTGTTTAACCCATAGCAGATGTCTATTTCTGCCACTGTGCTAAGGCCATGAGAGATAAAACTTCGGCCAATTAGCAATCCAGTACATATGCTTTCCAGGGATCATATGCTGGAATTATGTCTTGCTGTATTTATCATCGGAAAAGAGGGGAAGGAACCATTTCTTCTTCCTTGTTGGACCATTTTCTCCTCAGCTTCCCCAAATCATCCCTTTCCTCATGTATTCTGCTAACAGAGGGAACACATTAGCAGTATCTGGTGAGATAACTAGATTTTTCTTTCCCTGAGTGCAGAAAGTATTGACCTTGGGTTTTTATCTGATTTTCAGAAATTCATGACTCTGATAAGAATGTGAATCACAGTAGAAAAAAAAAATAAATCTAAGGCTGAAGTGTTCATAAATAAGAAAATTTGTTAGAAAAATGAGGGGGCAAAAATAAATCAAACAGAAGTGATCTAAAAGCGAAGCCTCCCAGCCTCCTCTCTACTGCCAGAGAAGAAACCCACAGTGGTCAGAGATGCAGCTACGGCCCCAGTGTTGCACAGTCACAGCTTCTCGTTCTTAGAAACCCGCTCCCGGCTGTCTCAAGGGCTAGTATATTCTCAGTTTATTTCAGCGTGACCTGGTGTGAATATGTATTTGTATCTTTGCCACATCCTATACTGAATTTTGGGCGAGAGAAAAAATTTTAACAGTCCGTCACAAAAACTTAACTACTTCGTGGCAGTTGTGAGCAGTATTCAGTGGAATACCCCACATCACAAGAGCAGTAAGGGATTCTTTATTTCCTCAGCTGAAACTTAGTACTGCTTCTGCCTACTTGCCATCATATAACATAGTATTCTGTTGTATGCGTGTTCTGCGAGATGAAGTTCATGATCCCCTACAAAATTTCTCAGTTTCCCTTAAAGTCACAGAAGAGGTTGTGAAGCTTCATTCATAGCTGCATATTTCACTCAGGTGTCAATGACCCTTGATATCAAATGGTAATGTTTTGTGTGTTACACAGCCACAATTGACATCAGTTCTTCAGCACATGAAAGAAAAAGGAAGATGAGTTACGTTTAATTTTCTCTCTAAAATAACTCTTGTGTATTTTTGAGGTCTGGAAGTCAATGAGAACTGGAAGTAGCTGTTGTGTGAAATATGAGGAATATGTACACAATTAACCCTGAAATCTAGAGTGCTGTCTTGTCTCACCTACCAGTCAGGAGTATTTTTGTGGTGTTCTACTGTTCCATTGGTAACTCCCAGCCACTGATATTCCCCAAACCTCCCACTTGGAAGAACTAGCTCAGCTTACCTCTGGGTATATGGTGTTAAGCAGTATTTGAAAGCTGCATTTGAAAGTGGCTGTTGAACATTATCAACAGCAAAAAACATACAAACAACAAAAAGCATACAAAACACCTTTCTGAAGAACAGGTGGCAACTGTTTTATCCTGATCACCCTAAGGTGCTGTTGAACGATTTTATTACCCATTTTAATGATAAAACATAAATTCTTACAAGTTTGTGGCAAGATCACCCAGCAGTATGTCTCTACTGAAAATGTGTGTTATAGAGGAACAATGCAAGAAAGCTTCCTTTTTTGAGTTCTCTGTACAATGCTGAACATCACACCCTACGCTCATCTGTGTCCAAAACCTGCGTGAGTGAAATTTTAGCGCTACTGAAATCAAAGGCAAAACTCCTGCTGATGTCGCTGGAACAGGGTTCGAGCAGTCCTAAACATGTTACGCAGAGCCACAGGAACGTTCCCGCTTCTGAACCATCTGATAGAAATAGCGAGCTGTGGTGGAAAGGGAACAAATGGGGAATTCTATCCAAAGGCAGCACAGAAATCAGTGTCTTTGTAATCGGAGGAACCACAGAAAGCTTAGAAGGAAGGATGTCATCTGCTTGTTTTGGAAAAATGTGAGCTCAGAGTTATGAAGGTCTGTTTATGGCACTGCATATCCTTCTTGTATCAGCTTCAGCCTAACTGGCAACAGAAAGCTAGACTGAAGTGGGCAGCCTGTGGTCTTTATTTGTTTTCTGGCAATCTAGTTAGAAACAAACAGAACTGTGGCACCACTCTGATGGTCTTCTAACAACAGGTACGCTTCAGAATATCTGCCTTAATGCTGCGGACGAGACTACACTTCTCAAACTAAAGATGCCTGGGTGAGCTATTGATGTAGCCTCCCTTATGGTCCATGGAGAGAAGAATGCAGAAGTCAGGTGTGACTCATGGTCAGGTGTGTATCCTAGGATGAGATAAACTGTACTTTGATGTGCCTGCTTCTGCTTATTGACCATAAAGGTGCTGTAGGCAGCTAGCTCAGATGCAGTTGTCTGCTTGTTAGACTTCTAAAGGTGAATGACAACCACATGTATCCTCAAGACTGACTTAGATCCGTTTCTAAATGCTTACTGTGACCTTGTATTTCTGTTTTATCCTCATTTTTCCTGATTAGACCAGTATATTACAACAGAGTGTGAGTGCTTTGCACATTAACTTTGGAAACAAGCTGAAACAAAACATAAATCTTGTGTATTTTTGTATTATAGTAGTTTTCTCTTTCCACTGTGGTTTGAATAAAACAGAAACTAACGTGGCTTTTAATATTTCAGTTTCCACTTACATTGTTGTAATACTCTAAATACTTCTAAGATTAGCATAGTAGGGATGCTTATACTGAGGATTACCGTCCCAGGAATTGCACTGCATGATTGGATGTTAATCACTACTACGTAGTGATATCTTAAGATCCTTCTGAGTTCATTCTTTCCTACAACCCAGCTTGCTGACATCTTTTAATTTAGTAACGGTAGATGTTCTGTTGCATTATTCAGATGATTGATGAAAATCTCCAACAGTACTGCGCAGACCAATGCAGAGCCCTGTTAATACACAGCAGTAATCTATTAGTTTTGCACCTTTTGTAGCTTTTGACCTTGGTTTCCTAGCTTCCTTACAGAAATGCTACATGAGATCATGCCAAAATCTTTATAATTTATAAATTCTACTGCCTTTCCATTATTCACAGGACATATGATTCTGCCAAAGATGCACATTACTTTGGTTTGATGTGACTTATTCATTAGAAACCTGTCTTAGCTATAATTTATTTTTTGTGCTATCTTTGCACTTACAATATTGTTTTATTCTAGTATATCTCTAGGAATGGATCTTAATTGAAAGCTCCCTAGATTTTTATTTCCACCTTTTTTAAAGATATGGCCTATATTGTTTTTTGGTTTGTTTTGTTTTTTTCCTAGCCTTTTGTTATTTTGTTTTCCCCTGAGGTCCTACAGATATAATTTAATTATTGCGAGACTACTTCAGTCAGGTCTTTAAGTATTTTTACATGAAATTCATCCTAACTCAACAGTTTGAGAATATTTAATTTAGGCAAACTATTTCTTCTCTCTTTTATGCTGAATTCCTATGCTATTAATATAACTTCAACTAAAATTGGGTGATTACCATAGTTCATGTTTTTTTTCCTTACACTTTACTAAACTTTTCTCCTTTCCAGTGCCATATGTCAGTAGATTTCTGTCTTGAGTAATGGGCCCATGCTATACCTCTTTTTCCATTACTAATAATAAATTTTTTTTCTTGTTAGCCTTGGTATCGTCTGTCAGTGGCATAATATTTTGTGCCTTGGTCTTTTTTTTTTTTTCTTATATGTTTGTGCTATTCTTTCATACTTATTCATAGTGATCCAGCTTGGTTTTTTACTTTTCCTGTATTTCCATTTCATGTTTCGTGATAGTAAGTCAGTAAGTCACAGAAATCTGCTTTCTTTATGTCGGCTGTTTTGTTTTGCCCTTATTCCTTTTTTCCCTCCAAAACACTGAATTTCATTGTTTCATGCTTGCTCTCACCCAGATTGCTTTCCCAGTCAGTTTCTCCCTCTCAACTGAAGAAACCATATTTTTATCTTTGCATGTGATGCTGAAACAGAGTTCTTCCTTTTGGATGCACACAGGAAAAGGAGAATGTAGGGAGCTTTTCCTTCATTTCACTATCATCTTTTCAGAGCTTAGGCTCAATTATAGCCTTT
This sequence comes from Larus michahellis, assembly GCF_964199755.1. NCBI lineage: Eukaryota > Metazoa > Chordata > Aves > Charadriiformes > Laridae > Larus > Larus michahellis. The sequence goes on from NC_133897.1 coordinate 91,664,814, forward strand.
ACATTTGCAGAAGCCTTAGTCACAACAAAGGGGAAAGAGCAGCCAGGGCCATGGCTTTGCTCCTCTGACCTGGCCAGCACAGGAGGAACAGCATGTTCTTCTTCTGAAAACGTGGTAATAGTACTCTCCGATCACACCCTTGTCAAGGAAGCTGTCCCTGGAGCTCGGTGTCTTAATTTCAGGTTCAGCGTAGACCCGTGGCTCAACATGCCGGCATCAACTTTCTTACAGTTCAGGTTGTCCCATTAATCAAGTTTGATCAAAGATCAAACCTAAAAGATTTGGGAGTGGCTCTGAAATATCTTCTGTGCTTTTAGTGACTCACGTTGTTGAGTTAGCAACTAGCCCAACAAATCTTCAATTATCAATTAAAAATCTGTTATGCTTTTGCTTGTTCCAAATAGCAGAACTCAATAAGGAAGATTAAAACTGAGAAGGAAAGAACTGGCATATGGGAGGCCCATCTCTTGTGTAAAACACAGAATTGCCATGACAATGCAACTATTTTTATGTTAGTTTGTATGACTTCTGCTCCTGTCTTGGAATACTTTTTCACAGACTTTAATGGTCTAGAAATCAATGGAATTACTCTCATAATTAGCTGTCAATCTTACCAATCTTACCATAATTTAGATTTTTATATTAAATGTATTTTAAAAGAAGGAGAATATTTGGGTGGATGAGAGCCTTAGGATTGATAACATTTAGGTATTATTAAGTATTTTAAACATTTAAGTGAATTTTGGATGGAGCAGAAAAAACATCTGGGTAAGCATCAGTTTCAAGTATGTTCTTGCAATACAAATGGTCACTTATTTCAGAGCTATACAACAGTATCATAATAATTGCTTACTCTTCCATACTCTGAAGTATGATGTGATTGTTTACTGCTTCGGCCTTCAGAAACCACAGAGGTTCATCTTGCCTTCGAACAGACATTCATACCTTTATAACTTTTGGGGGCAAAGGGAAGAAGGGCACAAGGAACAGGGAATAAAAGTATTGCTTGTGTGCAAGTCATCTCTACATTCTGGAGTGTAAATAAAATGTAGCACTCTTGATGGTTTTCAGCAGTTACTTAGTGGTTTAATGGTGGCAAGCCCTGCCAACCCTTTTGGGAACTTCTCAATGTGGATACTGGCTGTTTTGCATGACAACTTTATTTATTTATTTATTTTTGATCAGCAGCTGTCATGGTAATGCTACTTTGTACCTTTCTGTTCTGTAGATACACTATACATTTTCTATAGTAAAACTATGCATGTCAATTAACAAAGTATCTTAGCATGGTATAGTTTGCAGTCTAAACAGGTCTCTGAAGAAACACAGGTCTCATACTCTTGTTCATTTTGAGCAGCAGCTCAGGTTTGTTGTATTTTCTCAGTTCTCCATGAACTCAGTCCAGATTGTACAACCATGCCATATGGAATGGTGGAACATAAGTTGTGCAAGAATCTAAATAGCAGACTCTATAAATCAGAAGAGTCTTTAAAAGCTGAGGGAAGAGGGTCTCCGAGTTATGTGTACAGCCAAGCAAAGGAGGTCTGAAATTCGGAAGCATTAACGTTGTGTGGAACACAGTGAGCTTTCAGGTTACATTTGTCTGCTTCCCTATATGCATGTGATATGTGTGAGGACACTAATAGGCCTTAATGGGCCTAACCAGCCCCACCTGGAGTCTTTACCTACACCCTGCGCCCACAGGCCCAGGAGCATTATTTCAGGTCAGCCTGGGGTTGTTGGTCTGTGCCTGAGCCTGATGCCCGTATCCAGTACTCTCTTCTGCTAGTCCAGGATTGTTGGTTGGATTTCCCAGTTTGATCTCAGACCTTGTTTGCTGCCTCGCCCTTGTCTGGTGGCTGCTGGTCTGCTGCTGAAGCTTGGTGCTCTCACCAGCCTAGCTCTGCTTGCCTGCTGTGGGGCTGGGCTGTGGTTGCCCTTGGCTTCTGGCTGGTCTTCCCTCATGGATCAACTGCACATACTTCCCACCGCTCCTGTGTGACCTCCAGATGCTGCAGGCAGCTATGGCCAGACTACAGAGGTAGCTTGCAGCTCTTCAGTCTTCTTTAACATCCTCTGCACCCAGACTGACCCCTGCTCCTTCAGGTGAGGTTTAGTGAGAGTATGGGGACTTATCAGTTGCCTGCAGCTAATCCTTGCTGCTTTCCCAATACCCAGCCTGATGGATATTAGCTGCTCAATGGAAATCACTTCCCAGCTCTTAATGATGGCCATCCTCTGTGTGCAGTTGCTCGGCGTCCCCATGCTCCAGGAGTCTGGTGTCTTATTCAGCACTTCAGAGGAGCTTTTTGGGGACTGTATTTATGCCACAGTGTCTAAGGCTGCCTTCCCGGAGTTCTAGCAGGGGAGTCAGTTGTCTGCTGACCACACAGGTCAATTCATGAAGCCGACTGCGGAACACAAATCTCTGCAATTGTAGGGAATTGCTGATTTCCACCATTTACACCCATTTTTTCACTTCAGTGCAGACATCTTTGCTCGGGTTGATAATATCATTGTCTACATGAAGGTAATTTCTTGTTTCCCAAAAGCAGTCTGTTCCTTTCTCAATGGCAGTACATTTGATTTAAAGCATCAGCTGCAAAGCAGAAGGATAATTGTCTTTACATCTCTTCACTCATGGTTGATTTTGTTAATAAACCTTTGTGACTTCTGTTCTTAACTTAATGTGCTCATTCCTGGCATAAAATAAAGCTCTTTGATTGTTTTTGAAATTGCATCGTATGGATAAAGCTGTACAGCCATTAAGTTTGCTCTGATATAGCTAGCTTTAAACACAGTGAGCAAAGGTACTTGAGCTGTAATTGTGTGATCAGATAGGGATATCTTTATTTTTAGGATTATTCATTAATTTGCAAGGGCGTTTGTTAAATGTCTTTCCATCATGAAAAATAAAAATTCTGAAGATAGTCCATGTCTCTATTGATCTATGGAATCATTTTGCCAGTTGCTTCCTGTCTTTCTTTGAACTTTCTAAAACCAGATTTGCCTAAATGAAGAAAAGTAAGCTCCTTCTAGTACCATACAGAATTTGGAAAGAAGAGGCCAAACTTGAATTTATTCACTTTGGCTGCACATGGTAGTGTTTTTTACAAGCTACTTTGATGTCCCAGACAGTCTTTCTTGGGATTTACAAGAAATAAGTAGCTTAAGGCTGTAAGTTATGGTCAGCTTCTACTGTCTTGTCACGTGATATTTGGTATTTATTGCAGTCCAGCATGAAAATATGGACATCTATTAATTAGTCAGTTTAGTCTGTGAGGACCACTGAAGGTGACATTACATTGCTCATAAAGCTGATCAGTAATTATGGTTCACAATGAAGTGTTTCAAATCTAAAAAGATACTGGGTCATCATTTTTTATACTGCCGTGCTGTGTAGTTATAAAGTTTATTAATGCTCAGAAAAGATAGTTTAGAATGTTGTTTTATTCCTATGACAATCAAAGTTAATATTCCTCCACAAGTTCGTCCTGCCCCAGTAAACGTGTGTGTTGGAAGATTATTCATCACTTGCTGGTACAAAACTGTATAGTGGGACATGGTCTTAGGTAATAACTGCATAGTAAAAAGGAATAACATTACCTAAAAACTTGTGATGTATTTTATTAATATTATTGTGTCTGACTTACGCTGCTTTTCAGTATTGCAGTCCAGTAACAGATTTTTTAAAGATGTTAAATAGTGCATTCTTGGACTAATGCTGATTGCTGTCAGGGTTAGCTTTTGGGTTTTTTTTTTTTTTGTTGCTGTTTGTTTGTTTGTTTTCTAACCAGTAATTCCTTACTTTTTTCTGTAAGACTCTTCTTTGTCTATGATTTTTCTCTCCTAGTGCTGAAGTGATTTGCTATGTCTGGTCCAGGACGCACAGTGATCACCTGCAGCGATGAGGAAGGAACGTACTGTATGTCCATTAAAGTTTTATGTAAGTAGCAACACTTCAGCAATCACTGAAAAACTGAGGTATTTGAGAGTTACGATAAGTAATGAAAAAACTTTGTTTATAGGAGACAGGACTGTAATCTGATCTGGGAAGCCATCTGTGTTTTTCTGATTTGAAAATAGCCCATAATGGCATACCTTTAAGGCTCAGTAGCTCCCCCCCTCACAATTTATCCACCTCACTGCAAGGCATATATTGCACACATGCGGTATTTTTTGTTTGTAATCTTAGGCTACGGAACTGGATGGCGCTTTTTTTTAAATAATCTAAAATATTCTGATTTGGAGATATGGATCATTGTGTTTCTGTAACAAAGCTGGATTGAGAAAGGTCAAAAAAGCTTTATGTCTTTTCATTTGCTGCCTATACTATTTTTCTCTTTTTCTAGGATTTATTAAGGGCAATGTATGTTACTGCAAAGGTAGTGATGCTCTCTGTAAGAAGGCTGCTGAACGTGTCCATTAATAGCAAAGGATGGAACAGGTTCTTCACGTCTGAGTTGCAAAATACGTTGCCACTCTGTGCCATGAACTTTCTGCAAGGGACTGCCGCTTTGTGTAGGACGCTAATTGCCTGGTAGAGTGTGCTTTTACCTTTCTCCATGTTAACAGGTATGGGTAAAAGTTAGTACTTTCCATCATAAAGCCCTCTTGTCTGGAAATCTCCAGAAGTGGTAATTATTTGTGGGTTAAGTTATTTCATACTAGTATCAGAGCATGCTGAAGTTCACTAGGGGGGTACCGTGCCCTCCTACTAGCTCATCTTGGATAGACCATTCCTTGGCATCACTTAACTCTCGTAGCCTTACACTGTAAATTCCATGTCAGTTCCTGTCTCTGTTTCCTTTCCTCCCACAACATCTTGTCAAACTGTTCTATAAAAGGACAGGGACTTTCGCTAAAGGTCTGGCAATTCTTTCTGAGGTGTTTTCTTTTCAGTCAGCAATTTTTAAATGCCAGTTTGTGATTGCAGTGGACTCTCTGTCTTCTCATCCTTCAAGCAATTGTTTATTTTCTTTTTTTTTTAATTTTTGTTTTTTTTCCCCTGCAATCTCTTTCTACAGCTGGTTGGTGACACATCGCTCATGTCTACCAATCTGGATGACTTTTCCAGTCCAACTCCACCTAGACAACATGTTTTTCCTGTAATACATCCAGCATATATTATTACTATGCACCTATCATAGTTACATGGCTGGTTCATTTTTGAGCTTCTGGCAACATTTGTTATTGAAGGGTCCCTAACAAGTACAGAAGTCCTGCTTTTATCTTATTTAAAAGGAAAAAAGGTAAAAATTTAGGTATATTAAGTATAAATAGATATTATGTAAATATATAAAAATAAATAGATAAGAGCCTTATCTTCTCCTATGGGAGAAAATTTGAGAGCAGCTGATGCATTTTTTTCTTAACAAAGTGGTGTGAATACTTTTTCAATTTGGGGAAAAGTTTGGTGCTTGCTGCATTTCTCGGCTGAAAGGGATCATACATTTACTTCTCATCTTACAGTGAGGTATACACTTGTTGCCATGCTAGGCTCAGGTAAGGAACTTCTTCCCTCCAGTTGTATCCAGTGTACACTCTCTGGACCTGAGTGAGTGAATGAAAGAGCAACTAAACCATAATAAGATTTATCACACCTGACTTAAGGTGCCAGCAAGTAGGTGTTAATTTTAGGCCGGTGTCAAAACTCCACCATAGTCCATGATGGAGTCAGCTAGTCAGCAGTGGTTGACTTGACCAAAATGTCTGATATAGGATGAATTAGTTGCTGTCTAGTCCTCTCTGGCTGTGTTGGTTATCCCCCACTTGATTACAGAGGGAACTTGGACACCGCCATTAGATGAGTCCCATCCTCGGTGTTCAGCTAGGAATGTATGGTCATCCTGTCCTGGCTTCCAGGTCAGCTTCTGTATTTTACCAGAAGCTTGCTTAACACAAAATTTAATACAAAAATCCTGAAATCAGGCAGAGAGCTACAGTTGCCTTTGTAGACTTGTGATGTTGTGAGCATACTCAGAGGTGGCAACCAGGCTAGTGCCTCAGCAAACTGAAGCAGGGAAAATCCCAGTTTCTGAATCCTATTTAAGCTGTGGCATGAATGATGTACCATCAAGGGAGCTGGTACAAGCAAGGCTGCTGTACAGACCTGAAACACTTCTGGGCATGCAGCTACTGTTCCAGGGCTTCAGATCAGACACTGAAGTGCATGTAGTAGTGTTTAGCTGCCTTCGAGATGAGGTGGAAACTGAGTGGAAAGCAGAGAAGGCAGAATTGGGTTGTAGTCTGGGGTCTAGTCACTTTCGGTTTTGCCTTAGTCCCATTTTATGCACCTACCTTTTCTTTTATTTATTTTTTTTTTTTTTAATTTGACCTTCAGAAATACAATTCTGCAGTAAGTAGATTTGGTTTTAAGCATTTCAGTTCCAACACCTTTCTGAAACACGTTCTTCAGGGTTTTTTGGCTGTGAATAGCTTTATAACTTTCTTTATTTGTTTTTGTTGTTGTTTTTCTTTAAAAAAATGTTATACAGTTATTTGAGTATTCCTTCTGCCTGTGTCAATTTAAGACATAGTAAACTACAAGTGATCTCTAAACAGTCGTCTTTCATCTCAATTTCATATAGCCTAGTCCACTTCTTTCAATTCTCCTGTTCTCATCATTATTCTTTTATGATTTTTGACTTCCTTGTGATGTTGTCACACTCCACACTCTCTATTTTTTTTTATTTATATATGTATTTTTATTATTTGGCCATTATTTGCTTTTTGAAGCTTTTAGCTGAAGTTCCACTTTTGTACTGCTTTTATAATTTCTTTTTTTTTGCCTGGAAGGAACTATAGCTCATTTATTGTCAGTTTCTTACAGATATTTTTTTTCCTCATTTCAGAAGTTTGCTTTTCTAAAGAAACATGTGTTTGCATATATTGCTATTCACATTATTCAGTCTGGTGGGCATTATTACTGTCGGCTATTGATTAAATCCTTTTTGAAAGTAGTTCCTTTGGATATATTCGGTGTGGTGAAGTACTGTCTAATTGTGATGCAGAATTTGATTCTTAATATTGCTTGTTCTGTTCGGAAGACTTCGATCATCTTATTTTTAACTGATTAATCAAATTAAGTAATTTACAATTTTATGCCATCAGCAATTTTTTCTGCCTTGCTGTCTGGCCTCATTTTTGCTGCATACTGTAGCTGTAAACACCAAAACAGCTAGTGAGATGATAGATGGGCACAAGACCCTAGAAAAATTTCACCCTAAGGGAAATAGTTGTTATTTTTTTTTCTGTGTTTTGTTTTTGTCTTTGTTGTGTTTGTTGTTTGTTTGTTGTTTTGTTTTGTTTTCTTCCTAGGGGGTATGACTGGTTATGCAATGTGAACAGGCTGATTTTAGGTTTGGGAATGGGATTGTCATGTGTTCCTTGAGCAGAAGGGCTTCTGCTTGACAGTCGCTGACAGCCTAGTAGTAAATTCCACCTCCCTTATAAGGGCAAGCCGTTTTGTGGAAAAAAGGCTGAGGACGTGGTAGTTTTGAGTACATGAATTGTCTGACAAACACACGTTTAGTTTAGCTTTACAAAAATACATTTCGATATGTAAATCAAGGCTGTCTGGAGCCAACTCTAAGCTGCTTTCTGGATGTTATGCGAGGTTTACTGCAGTGATTACTGAGCATTTCCACAGAAGGGTAGCAATTACCACCACAACCCTTACATTAGATGACACATACACAAATGGAGAAATACTGGAAGAGAAAAATAAACCTAGTCGGAACAATACCCACAGATTAAAACTTCTATGAGCAATGCATAATGAGGCCATCAGTGAAAATGAGGTGCTAGACCTTTAACCTAAAGGATTTCCAGTGCCCGCTTGATGACTAGAGGACAGCCGTGGAAGGGGACAGATGTCTGGAAGTTTGGGATGCAAAAGCAAAACACACCTCACCTGAGAGATGTTAGGTCGTGGGTACTGGCTCCGCTGTGCAGGCTGTGTGCCTTCCCTTTCCTCTGGCCTTGCTTCTCTTGCAGGAGCAGCGTGTTTCTGATCAGATTTACAGCTGAAAAATGACAGGCTGGACAGGAATCAGAGCTGCAGGAAACAGCCCATCACCTGCACCCGTGCGCTTCCCTGCAATTCTGAAACTTAATTGAAGAAGACTGGGAAGGAAGACAACAGGGGACATACGGGTGTCACAGACTCTTGTTCTGAGCCAGGCTAGTTAGATGTGAAGGGATCAACTGGTCTGTGTATGCTAGCAGCCTTCCAAGGAGGGCTGGGGAAAGGTCTGAGCTGGAAGCAGGAGGATCCTTTGATCCGAGTCAGTAGGCTATGTAGATATACTGGGTACAAAAGCAGTTTCCTTCCTGCCTAAGTGCCGAAGCTGAGTTTATTGCTCTGTCTTATGTACTAGCTGAGCTTTTGTTCAGTGTGCCGAACAACATGTTTTACTCCTCTTAGTGCTTATTAATTGACTTCTTCCCAGGTGTATCCTTGAAGATCACTGCTGTGCTTTTTCAGACTTCTGTTTATACTTCAGGGAAGTAATTATTTTCTTGTGGTGCTAGGGAAGAAAGACAGAGGAAAAAATGGGTGTTTCTGGTTATTTCCCCTTAAAATGAAATTAGGTTTTGATTTCTGCTGAAGTTAAAGCATTTCATTAACTCTGTAAACATAATCCTATGCGTGAATGTAGACATGAAAAATGCAAATCAAGCAACAAATTTAATTTCTAAATTTCCTCTCACATTTTTTTCTAGAAAAAAAATTTCATGTTTGGCAACTGAATTTTAGGTAGAGGGGTCATATCTGTTAGCCACTGGCTTTCTTTACAGTTTTTTGGGTGATACTTCTATAAAGTTGGGAGGAAATTATTAACAGTATGATTGGATTAGACTGGAATACTCTTTCTTCTGATGTAACATTCACTTAGAAATTACATAAAATTAGAGGGGCTATGACTCTGACAATAGGAGACTGGCTATAGATTTAAGCAGTAAATCTTTTTCTGGTTTCCTTCTGAGAAAAATCTAATTCTGAGCTATTGAGAAAAATAAATTAATCATGGTAAATATTAGTTACATTCTTTTCTTCTAAATACTCTCCTATCAGACAGTGAAGGCCTTGGGACATCTCACTTGTACTTAGCCTTTTTGCAGAGGATAAAAACTAATCAGGTGAGCCAACTGAAATAAAGGGATGAACAGAAGATATGGCCCATTAGGCAACTGGACAATGTAAGTGTTATCAACTCATCCGAGGAGTGTACTCATCTGGCTGAGGGGTCTTGCTCATGTTCACTGAGCGAATAAAGGTAGCTGCTGCACTGATACAGGCACTGTTGCATCTAGTTTGCCATCCTGAAATGTGCCACCCTATCTGCAGATTTGGTAAGACGTGTGTGCACAGCATCAGTAGGTTCAGTTCATGGTCTGATGTCTTCACACAAACCACATCTTCATCAATGCTGTACACTGATACATTGCACTGTGAACCAGAGCAACCGAGTCATGCGTTTCCATCTGTTGTGATGTGATAACCTCTATAGAAGGATGATGTGAAGAGTTAGGGGTGGTGACAGATTAAAACGTTCCTTCTAGGCTTGTCAAAATTCATCTGTCAGAACTCCAATTGATGAGTATAAAAGACTTTGTTCTTTTTTTAAAAAAAAAAAAAAGCATGTGTCTGTTCAAACTTCACCGCATGTTTCTATGTCCTCTTGTCTGCTCATGCACGTAACACTGGATATATTTGAATCACGTTCTCTGATGTACAAGTTGGGCATGAAAAAATACGTTCATACTAATTAAAAAGTGTTTTAAATGGAGCTTGATATTTCAAATGGATTTATACGAGATGACATGAAGAAAAAGCAGAGGACTAGACTTGCTGACCTGAAAATGCTTCTGAGGATGGTTTGAAGAGTCAATGTCATCTGTATAATCAGTTTTCCCCTTTCATTTATATAGTTCAGTTACTTCTATACATGTATGTCTTTGGGTCCTGCAAACATATTTTTCCCCTTCAAGTGTCAGCTTGTTAAGAATTAACACCATACACAGTTTTCACTTCTGTTTTTAAAGAAAAGTTTACCAGATGCTTTTTAATATTCCTGAGCCCTCCTCTTTAAATACACTGTCCCAAACCTTACCATTTGCTTGGGTGTAGCACAGCTTTCCTTTTGTATTTCAAAACTTTCTTCAGCAGCTCCTTTTCATTTTCTGTTGAAAAATGTAGTCAGAAGCACTAGATGGTTCCCAGATGCCTTTTTTTTTTTTTCCCCAACAGAAACATAAACCCCATAGCTGCTGGGGCTCTAGAAAGAGTGCATCAAGAAACTCGCATTTGCATCACTGCTTCAGAGAGACAAATTTGAAGAGTGCAATGTTGGTGGCCAGGGCTTCCTGTTGTCCTCAGCCTGGATGCAGCTGGATCAGCTACGTGTTTTACATTTCTATAGGAAGTAGCCCTCCCCCCTGACTCTTTCAGCACTAAGCAGCAGCTTGAACCTTTCATGAGAAACATAAGCCAAATGTTCAGCTGAACTCAAAAAGCATCTGGGAGAGTCTGTGGTGGCAGAGTAGACCTCCCATCTTCTTTCTCTCTGGCTCTGGTGGAGCCTGAGCAGCCGTTTGCCTTCATGTCCTGATGAAACGTGCAAGCTGGAGCTGCAGCGTGCTACTGGCGAGCTCTTCCATGGGAAATGGGAAGATCAGCTCAGTGGGAATCTGTGCAGCAGGCAGGGAGAGAAGGTGTGAAGCAAAGACGAGAGGGAGGCAGAAGAAACAAAATTTAAGTACCGTGTCAAATAGTCCTTTTGAGAAGGTGGTGATTTTGGTGGTTTCTCTGCTCTGAAAACATTTATAGCAACAAAGTGTTTTGTAGTTTGTTTCAAGATACAAAATGAACTAAATGACCGGCTTATTCACTGTGAGTCACTTTAACCACATCTAACCAAGATTTTCCAGAGATCAATTTTGTATTCTCTCTGTAGCAAGATTTTACATTGATTTACGCACTTTCAACAATGCTCCTTTGTTGTGATAAAGATGTCTGCTCCTCCTGTTTCCTAAATCAAAGTTTCTTTCTTACTTGTGCCTGTGAGTCTAATATTTAAAGCAGTTTAATTCTCCTCACAGTGAGACAAATAGCCTCAAAGAAATGGATAAAAATGACCCTTAATCTTATATTCTTGCTAAGCGGCTCTATTTTTCTTCCAAAACTTCTGCCAACAAAAGCTAAGCCCCACTGTCTGCACTGACTTTCCCATTTCTTAAAGATAGTTACTATAACTGGCTCTGTGTATAAATAGTGATTAATTCAGAAGAGGTAGTGTATTCTTTGAAGCACAGGTGTTGTGAGTTAAAAAGACTGGAAACCGTTCTTTATTGCATGATACTCTAAAAGGGTCTGCGTGAATTAAATTCACTGTAGATATCAAAGTGCCTTGGCTGCAAAAAAAATCTTTACAGCTGTGTTTAGATAGAGTTAAAATAATACTGTACTTTAATGTAATTTGACCAGCTAGTAAAACTGGAAGTATGTTATTAGAAACATGTCACTAATACTGCACAACTTTTCCAGAAATACCGAGGAAGATTTGTTTGATAGGATGCTGCATTAGCTGTTCCTCATAAAACCAAAAAAAAGATCCCCTTCATTCCCTCAGTCTTGTTCTCAGAAGATGTGTCTGTCTTGTGGTTGGATGGCGATACCTCTTGCCTCCTTTTTTTTGTTTGTTTTCATTTTACTTCTTGGTAAATCAGGATACATGTGAAGATACTTAGCCCCACCAAATGCTTCATAACCTGCCCTGTATTGAAAAGTGCAGACTGGTTTAAAACAGGATTCTTACATAATACAGTTCTATAGTGGCTCCTTGGGCTGTGCTTCGAAATCCCCTCTCTCCTTCTCAGCTGCTCTGTTCTGAGAGAGCAAAGCTGTCGTGCTCTTGTCAACCTTTGTGAAAGCGGTGGAATCGCTAGTTGAGACTTATGAAAGAGAAGTTTAAGTCTGAAAACGTGTGCATGCATGCAACTTGGTGTTTTTTCTTGTTGGTTGTTCTGTTTGGGTTTTTTTTCTTTTTTCTTTTTTCTTTTTCCTGTTTGCCTCCATCAGTTTTGCATTGTGGTTAGTTCATTTATCTGCAGAATTAGAAAGCGAGTCAGGAAGTGCAGTTTTCATGTCATGGCATGTAAGGTCTAATGAAATTGAAAAGTACAAATTAAGACCCATCAAAGAAAGATTTGTATGTGTTTTCTTTGCGGCAGCCTTGCAGATTAAGGAGACTGTGCTGCGTTTTTGTTTATTATTGGAATAATGGAATTCACTAGGCAGCTTAGTTGCGTAAAAAGCTAATGTACCCTTAGTACCAATGGAGGCAAACAAAAAGACAGAGCTGAAGCAAAATAGTCCCATGTAAGAGAAAGGTAGTTCAGGGAAGATTATTTGTTTCTCAAGGCACTGCAGAAAAGTGCTTATACAAATGAATGATCTTGAATGTGCTCCTAGCATGAAGATTTTCCAAGTTGTGTTGCTGTGGCTGTAACCAACGTACAGCCATAGGTAAACAGGTATGTAGCGAGCATTTAAACAATAGTTATGGACTGTGTATATTCATAAAAAACCATACAACTATGGAAGGCAAAGAAAATAGTGCTTCTGACTTTATTGAGTAAGGCAGAAAGTAAATTCAGCTAGTATCACAGTTCATGAGAATATGAAGGGTCAGCATTGGTCACCTTTTCTTGTTATATGAGGGGTATTTTTAAATTAATGACCTTCATTTAAACTAGAAATTGGAAAATATCTACTTGATTAGTATTATTAAAACTTAAAATCAAGCCTCAGGACTAAGAACTAGAAACACACTGCTACATAGGCCATCAGAGGGAAGGCACTGCTTGAGGCGTGCTTGCTGAAAGCCTACAAATTTTTCTTTAAGAATTGCCTAGAATTTCACAAAAGCAGTAACAGCACATAGTGAAATTTAAAAGTTTAAATGCAGTTCTGTCTGCTGTGGCTGGCGAATCACAACAAATCATACTCTTATTTTTAACTTAGATGCAGTTGCAGTTCTTACAACTGTTGTAACTTACTGTGCTCCTGGCACAGTAGCGATGCTATTTTATGTAACCAGATAAAAAAGTACCACTTTGTGATCTCAACATTGTCTCCTTATCAGGTTGTCCCTTTTGTCTTAGAAATTTTTTTCTTTCTGCAAAAGCCTTCTGCTTTTTTTTTTTTTCCCCCATTGATCTGTCACTTCCAGATTCTCTCTTTTCAAAGAGATACTCTGTAACAGAATAAAGCCCATTTCTGCTGATCTACTAGGAAATGGCAAGTAAATTTAAATTGGGCTGAAATGCAGAGAGCTTTGAGAAATGATATTATAAAAAAATACGAGAGTCGCAATCCTCAGAAATGCTGTTTCCCTCCTCCCCCGAAATGGTAACAGTTAGGTTTCTCTCCTCTGTAGGAACCTTCCCTATAAGAGAATAAGAAAAACGCTGCGTTTATATTGCTTTTTTCTTGTCTAAGCTGAAAAGAACTATTCTATTCTCAGTGTGACGTTAGAGAGCAAAGATGTTAATCTATGTTTAGCTTGGTGGTTTGGATTCATTTTAACTTACAATTCTGGAACAGGCTCATAGGATAGCAAGCTCTTGAGCTGGGACCCAGTTGTGGGATCGTGCAGGTATCAGGACAGCAATACCAGATTATTTTCTGGCCTCCTCCATTTCTTCTGGTTTGTACTTCAAAATAACTTGTGCTCCATTATTATACCTTGTGTAAGGTTGTAGCAAGCGCAGCATGGAGTTGGGAGACTGCAACACCCTGCCTATGCCGTCGGTGCTGTGTTTCTTACCCTCAGGTGTTTCCAAGGGAGACTTAAGTTGACATGACTGAGTTTTTTCCAGTACCAGAGTTATTGCTATGTATGCTGATAGGTTTTTTGTAATCCCTTTACGGTGCAACATAGCCTTTGAGTCCCTGAGCTGCTCTTCTGTATTTGGTGAATTCACCCAAGGAACCTGATACATTTTAATGGGGTTGTTGCTTTTAATGAACATTCAACAGCGTGAGTAAGGCTTGCATTTTTAGGACTTTAAATTTGTGCTGTTTCTGTCAGTAAAGATGCACTTTAGCCTGCTTTCTCCCAACACAATATTAGTCATTTGAAAAAGCGAATGATGTAAAAATCTGGAGATTATTAGCAGGAAAGATGTCCTCAGCAGAAGTTAAAAAACAAAACAAAACAAAACCCAACATTTCCACTAGCACTAATTACTAGTAAAATATTGTTGCTGGTAAAGCCTAATTTGAAATTCTGAGCAAAGTAGAATTGTCTTGTTGTTTTAGGGAAAAAGAGACAAAGTGCACCTATAAAATTCAACTGCAAATGTTTTCCCTTGCTGCCTCATTGATTCGCAATGCCTTGCTGTGATCCTTTATGATTAGGGGTTTACGAACCATGCAGGTCACAGCATTATTCGCAGCTTTGGTTAATTCCTCTCTGCTGAGGGCCCTGGGTGTGCCGAGTAGCAAAATCCTTGGGCTCTTCAGCACTGAGAGATTTCTAGAGCAGCTTTGTGTGTTCGTGTTATACTCTTAAGCAGGAACATAATGGACATTTCTGCTAGCGAATTCAGTTTTACTTTTCGGTGTCCTTCCATCATGAGTTGAAATTTTTGACTGCACCATAAAAAATGCTAGGGGAAGGGGAGCTGAAGACATTGGCAGCTTTTTACATTTCTGTTGGATCTTTCCACCCAGAGAGGTGTTAGAGGGAGTTAACTTGGGACCACGCTGCGAGCTCACTGATAGAATGCTACTGCTAAAATCATCAGCAATAAAGAGGCCAAATTCACAAAAACTGTATTGTTAACAGGCCATTAAAGATGACAGGAGCCATATTTATTTCTCTTGGCTCTGCTGTTTCAGGCTGTCTGCAAAATTCAAGTTAATGACACCCTGAGATGATTTAGGCTGTTTTTATACAAAGCTAATGTAATCTTTAGCTTTTCATTTCCAGGTCCCTTTCTCTTCCCACCCCTGCTGCCCCCAGCACACAGACCATTGCTACCGCCATGGGATGCTGTTGCCCTGTTAGTTCTGCATATTTTTTTTTTATTTTAATTTTTTTTGGTGTCTGCTCTCTGAACTGTTCCATGGAATTAGATTATTTAAAATGATCAAGCAAGCTGCCAACCTTCACTCTTCATTTTTTTGGGACAGACTGTGTATTCTGTGCTGCTTATTACTGAAGCCATAATAACCATTCCTTTCTTTTCTGTGTTTTTAAATGGAAGAGATTCCTGTTAAGGAGTGATGTAGATCTGGATGATAACATGCTACTTCTGTTATGTGCAACAACTCTGTTGTCACAGACACACCTGCACTGAAGGGTCATGCTGTTCTCCATCAGGGTTTTATGTAATGCTGAAAATTATAATTATGGATGCAACAGTATTCTAGCTCCTAAAGGCTGAAGTTAAATGCCTGTGTATCATTTAGCTTGCAATGTAAGATCGCGTTAGTACAGTGGCACTAACACAGATCCTCTCAGTTATCGGTTTGCCAAAAAGAAGAGGAAAGCTGTTCTAGCTTTATAACTTCTGTTTTCCCACTCGCATTGCATCATCTGGTGCAGGTCAGTTCTCACATGAGGCTGCTGCCTACATACATAAAGCTCTAATTTAATAGCCTTATTGAATTTATCAAGGGAATACTTTGAACTGAACGTTTTGAAGGTAGTAGATAGGAAAATGAGTTCCTTCATTGAGGGAAATATCTGACTCTGGCTGAAAATGTAGAAAGTTACTAAACTTTATGGCGTGTCAGGTTGTTAGAACCAGATTATTTTATTTTATTTTTTATCAGAAAGACAAAAAAAAAGGGGGAAGAAACAAAACAACTTTATTCCCAAGGAAAAATTGTGGCATATGTTGTTCATGTTGTCTCAGCATATCAAAGCAATGAGTATGAGCAGGCTTGTTTTTTAGACCTGTATTTGACTTTAGCAATAAAGATAACTTGTTTTGTTTAAGTTTTTTTTCTGTGCAATAGCTACATTCCTATGATAAGTTGGTAATTGTCTCACTAGCTTCTCCCCCCAACAAATTTAACAAACAATGAACTTAAATTTATCAGAAACTGAACAAATAATACCTAGAAGTAGCTATGCAAACATGAGGGGGGAAAAAAAAAATCATCTTGTGGGGTTTTTTGTCCTTTGTTCACTTTTTCAGTTTTTGAAAATTGAAATTTCGGCTTCTGGCTGTACTAGGAAAAAAATATTTTGAACAGGATGTGAATTCTAGAATGAAAGGAAGAGGAATCTTTGCTCAAAAAGAACTTTTATCACATTGGTTTATCACTATTACTTATCACTTCACCAGTTACGGTCTGCTCTCAAATGAATTTTGAGGCAACATTTCTGTTGCCTGAATTTGCAGTGGTATTTCTTACAGACTTTTGCTCCTCAGCTGACAGTGTGGCTTTCCAAGGGTTTATTTCAAGTTAAGATTTCTTCACAGTTGCTGGAAGGGAAAGGGAAATGGATTATTAGCTATATTCAGCAGAACAAATTAGAACTATTGATGAATGCTTGTGGAAGTTGTAATGAATGCTGAAGGAGGGAAACCAATTGAGGAGTTGATGACTGCTTTCAGTGGAAATTCAAAGGAGGGAAAAGGCAAGAGATTGCCTCTTCTTTCTTGAGAACAATGAGTTTTGGAGTTTCTAGGCCAACATCAACACATACTCTTGGTGAGCTAAGTAACTTGCTATCAGAACAATATTGCTGGGTTTCTGTTTAAGGCTGCAGCAAACACAGGCACAAGCACACCAGGTGATGTGTTGGCAGGCAGCGCTCAGAGTGGGGTGCCACTGGGGGAAGGCTGGGAGGAAAGAAGGCTTGGTTACCGCTGCCTGCACAGGCAGCATGGCAGAGCCCCTGCCTGGCAGCTGGGCACACTGGCGGGGCAGCTGGGGCTGGCCAGTTGGAGCTGAGCCTGCCCCAGCGCTGGCAGGACCTTGCTGATGGTGGACAAGCCCATGGGGTCTGACCACCACGGGCAGAGCCAGGTGTTGCTAGAGGGCTCTGTTGGGAGACCCAGACATGGCCCATGTCGGGCCTGTTGGTCTCCTCATGGCCCTGACATGCAGTATCTCCTTGGGAGGACGGCGCTCGGCGGGAACCATGTGAACTATGTGCATGGGGGCATTTTGCTTCCTTGAGTAGCAGCATAATTCATCCCCTGCTGAGACTGGGACAGAGTGGGAAAGGGATGATGCTGCCTCTCCTGGAGGTCTTCTGGCACAGCCAAATCATTCACCATGGACCCAGTGCTGCTGCCTCGGCCATCAACAGGGTTTTGCTGTTACTGGAAGTGAGCTCTGGCCTCCTTGCTGACGAAGTTCCCAGTGGAAGCCTGCTTGGTGGTACGATCCCCCTTTTTCTCCCTACTTTTAATCCTGTCCAAAAGTGACTGCCAGCCCCTGTTCTGCAGTTAGATGCAATTGTGTTTGACAAGTATGGGTTTTGGTGCAGTAAAAGAAGTTTGTATCATCTTATGCTTTCCTTTGTTTTCTCCTTCTGTACTTGTCTGCGGGGCACTAGTCACACTGCTAATTAGAAAATTTAATCCAAGAGGATCTTCAAGCCAGAACAGAGGGGCTGTTGTCAACTCCAGCTGAGGCTGCATCTGGCCCAGGCTTCTCTCCTACCATGAAACAATTTAAATGGTTTCCTATGAGTCATTACCCGAGGTGAATCAATATGTACTTCTACAAGTGTTAAAATTAATGAAGATTGGTCTCTGATGGATTTGTATCTTATGATTACATTCTCTGATGTCTACTGAAGTACAAACTCCAAATGAAACGTCTTGTGCAATTGAAGCGCTGAAAACCTCTATCTGTGCAGGTTTGCTGTTAAGGGTGACTGCATGTTATAGCTTTTCCTTTAGTGGAGGCACTGATTGGGGTCTCATTTCTTTCCAGTTCCCTATTTCCATGAAGCTTAAGGATATAATGACCTTGGAAATTTTTATTCTTTTGTTTAATGTGTTTGAAATTGGCTAGTAGATTCAAAGGTAACTAGGGAACAAAATGGCAAATTATCACATGCAGACAGTGTAATTGCATGAGACTTGCTTCTTCAAGAAGCCAGGTTAAAAAGAGGTGGGAGACGTTTCCTATAGAAAGATTGCCTGGACTGTGGGGACTAATCTGGAGAATAAATCTTATAAGGAGTGGCTGAGGGAGCTGGGATTATTTAGCCTGGAGAAAAGGAGGCTGAGGGGAGACCGTATTGCTCTCTACAACTACCTGAAAGGAGGTTGTAGCGAGGTGGGGGTCAGTCTCTTCTCCCAAGTAACAGGTGATAGGACAAGAGGCAATGGCCTCAAGTTGTGCTAGGGGAGGTTTAGACTGGTTATTAGGAAAATTTTTCACACTGAAAGGGTTATTAAGCATTGGAACAGGCTGCCCAGGGAAGTGGTTGAGGCATCATCCCTGGAGGTATTTAAAAGATGGGTAGACATAGTGCTTAGAGATACGGTTTAGTGATGGTTTTTGTCAGAGTTGGGTCAAGGGTTGGACTAGATGATCTGAAAGTCCCTTCCAACCTAGGTGATTCTATGGTTCTATGACTAGAGGGCTGGAGAACAAGGCTGTGATCTATTGTTTGTAAACAAAAGCTAAGATCAAATAAACAATTAGGCTTTAACTGCGCACAGCCCAAAATTTTGTTTGCAGAGCAGATTTGGAAAGGCAGGGGCTTATTCTTCCTAAAGCTTTATTCGCTAGATTGGGATACTCTGAATGTAATATTTTAATGCATTCATGACTGTCAGTTGCAACTCAGGAAAGAGCTCTTGGACTCGTCATGACTGTCTTGACAGTCCTCTGGAATCCATTAGCTCATTTTGCAGCAGAAGCCAAAAAAAGTTTTAAAAAAGTGAAAAAAATCTTGGCCATGATAAGGAAGAATTTTAAAGACAAAATGGAGTGCATTATTTTGCTGTTGTGTAAAATCTTCATGCACTCGCATCTGGAGTGCTGTGTGCAGCTTTGGCCTCCTGACCTGAAGGAGGTTTTAGTACCATTGCAGAAGGAATAGAAGGAAAGGCTACTAAAATGATAAAGCTGATGAAGCAGACTTTGAGGATCCAGTTTTCTTCAGTTGGAGAAAAGGTTGAGGGGTGAAGTGACTGAAGATTGCAAAATCATGAAAGGAACAGGTAAGGGTTGTTGGACCCCTTGTTCATCAATTCCAAAATGCAAGAATTGAGGGACACTAGAAGAAAACGGTAGTAGATCAATTTCAAGCACTCAAAAGAAAGTATTTTACGCTGCAGGTTGTCGACTTCTGGCATTTACTGCTACAGGAAACTGTGGAGACAGATAGTATCAGCAGGTTCAAGAGAGTTGCATGAATTTATGAACAGCAGCTCTGTAGATGGATAGTAAAAGCATAGGGGAGGTTAATACTGTCCGTCATTCCTAATTCATGAAGTCTGGATGCTGGAGGAGGGAATAGATTGTAGGAAGTGGGCCTGAGGTATTACTGAGAAGCGTCTCTTACTGAGATGTTTCTGAGATGCAGAGAGAGCACTGGGCTCGATGAACCATTGGCCCGAACTGCTGGGACATTACTTAAGTCCTTGTAGTATCCTGAGCTCACAAGTGAGGCAAAAACTAGCATGTGGATTGAAAGTGATGGTGTATAAAACAGTTAATTCCCTAATTTCATCTGGTCTGTGTCAAAGGCAATAATCAGGTGCTCCCAAACTTCAGTCTGGCGTGATTATAAAGCCAAGAGGCAACAGTTGAAACCATGTTAGGATTATTTCTTGAAGAATAGGTTATAGATTTTTCTCAGCCTAGCTTCACATGTTATTCCAAGCTGCAAGTTTAACTGTGGCTAATGATAGCACTATATGCAGAAGACAAATGTTGGTGACAATTTTCTTTTACAGTGAAACCTGTGAATTTGCTTAAGCATACACTGTTAATCAGATTTTCTTCTTTGACAACAAAACGCCTCCTGTTTCAGCACTGTGCTATAAGATTATTTAGTTAAATGATGAAGTATGTAGAATAAAGTGACCAATTTGAGAGAAAAGAGAATTGTATTCATATGCTGGTAACCAAAATTAGCGCAATGCATTTTGTGTATGTGATCACAGCACTTTAACCTCAAAGTGAAAATGTCTGATAGTCTGGGGGTGGTAAGCTATTTCTGAAGGAATTCTTGAAGTATTTTCTAAATGGCATTGCAAGAAGTAGCAACAAATTAAGAGTTCCATTCTAAACGAGTTGCTAAATAAAAATAAAAAAAGAAAATCTGTGTCCTAATATGATGACTCTCAAGGTCATGCTATTTTCTCAAAGGTAGCAAGAATTACAATGGGAAAAAAACCTTCTTTGTGTATGTTATACATTACAAGGTGTTGCTTTGAATGTTTTGCATCATACTAAATCTTTTCTTTTTTTTTTATCAAAATGATTTTTTCATCAGCTTCAATGGCCACAGTAAGCTGCATTTAAAATAACATGAAAACCTAAAATACTTTGAAAAGTCCATTGGTTACAAGTCTGTAAGTATTTATTGGCTAGTACTTTAAGTGCTTTGGGCACAAGAAAATCCTTTGTCTTTTTACAGAACCAGATACCTTACACGTGTGGACACTTTTTTTGCCCTAATTAGTGAAACTTTTCATGGAGTAAATTAAGTCTTCGAGAAACATGTTCTTTCAAAAACAGCTGTTCTTTCTGCATATGTTAGTCTTCCATGTCTTCTTTGCTATCTCTCAGTCCATTTTAGGGCTAAAGTAAACTGGCTTTACACTCACTGTTTCTTACTGCCACGAATCATTCTTTATAATGGGATTGTTACTAATGTAAATAAGGATACAGATCAGAAAGGAAGCATATGGTTGTTGCTCTATTTTCTTTTTCTTTGATGTGTGTCTCCTGGAAGAAGTAAGGTAAGGAATATGAACAAAGAGAAAGAGATTGAGATGTGGAAATAAGAAAACCCAATATAAAGGATGCTTAGGAAAATAACTGGGGGGGAGGTGAGGAGAGAAATAACTGTATGATAAGAAGGGATTTTTAATATTTCTGGTGAAAGAACTTGCAAATCTCATGGCATCATGAAGAGTAAAGTAAGTGGTTAATCTTGCCTCTGAGATGACATAAAACAACATAGGACGTGAAGAGATGACTAATGGGCAGAGCGCCAAGAAGATTAAGGACTGGACTCTGACTGAGAGACTTCAGCTACAGCAGAGACAGTGCCAAGCAGTAGTTTCTACTGCTAGCCCAGCCCGAAAAGTCTGCAAAAAGCAGATAGCTCCTTACTTCCCTTGAGAGGCTGGGGCCATGCCAGATCCTGGCATGCCTGTTACTTCCTTGATTTCCCTTAGATCCAGGTGCTTTTCATCGGATGTAGCCTATAGATCTGGTCCAAAGTGATCAGCATAGCCAGAGGTAGCAGAGACTGGCCAGTCTGTCCCTGCCAGGGGTGATGTGAGGTGGAGGTTGAGGCACCTCCCCAGGGTGGCAAGTCAGGACAAAAGGATTAGTTAAATAGCACATTATTTCTGCCAAGAGAAACATGTTTACTGGCAAGGCCAAACCTCTCTTGCTCTCGATGTTCACGTTGGCAGTGAGAATAAATATTCTCCATCGAGAGTCTTGTATGACTAGTACAAGGGCTGTCTGAGCTTCTGTTGCTGGTATAGCAGTGTGGGTGGGCGTGTACAGCAGAGGGCCTCAATGGTCCATCCTAAATGTGACATAAGGTTTTGAGAAGTCTATACTTGCCATTAAGGTGGGGGGAAGCTGCGGCCAGGCATGAGGTTGGTGGTGCTGGTTTGAGAGAGAAGTGTGGTGGGTGCTCAGGGTTGGTTTCTAACAAGCGTGTGTGGGGTGGTTGTGCTGCCTGTGGGGCTCAGGACAGGGTGCTGTGTGTACCACCAGGTCCCAAGGGTTTCTCCCCTGGGTGGGTTATTCCGGCATGTCCTCTGCTTTTGCCATGCTGGAAAGCCGTGCTACACAGAGGACAGGGTAGGACTGGATGAGGAGGGACAGCAATATGGAAGGAGGAAATCATATTCTCTGCCTGTAGCTGACTCCAGAAAGAGTTAATGGTCTCACTGAAACTGCCCCTGGCAGGCAGCAAGCAGAACTTTAGCTTGGGTCCCCTAGGATGTGACAAGTTGGGGGAAAAGCAACCGCAGAAACGGCAGGCAGCAAAGTAAATGAAAAGCCATACTGGGACATTGCTCTAGCAGATTATGGAGAATAGTAGGAAAATACATACAGTTAGTAGCCACAAAAAGATGTGAAATAGATGAGGACTGAACAGAAATAAGGAGGCTTGGAAACACTAAGAGCAATTTTGGTTGAATGGCTTGACTGTATACCATTTTAGACTGCTCTGCTGGTAACTGATAAGAAGCAGAAGAAATAGATTTTGAAATTTTAAAAGCTCTGCCTAATGGTGAAAGGAAGCAGGGAGAGACAGACAGACAGATGGATAGAGGTAGGGGTAATAGGGGCTGGATTAAGAGCAGCAGAGCATGCTTCCAAACTGAGTAAGGAAAAAGAATTGGAAGAGGATGAGACTTTTAACAGTGAGAATAGGAAGACATAATAAGGAAAATAATTGAGTAGCTCAACTGTACAAAGCAGATTGAACAGATGAGCTGGATTAGAATTAGCGGTATTATAATTGATTAAGCCTCATTCAGTCAATAAAATTTCTGATTCAAACTTCTGATAGCTTTAATATGCCCTTTTCCTATCCCTGGTATTTCTAATAAGTATTTGGTTTACATTTACTGCTCCAATAATGTACGGAAAGTGGCAGAAAAAACAAGACACTATCTGTCTGGAAGTTAAAAAACTCCATTTCATTTTTGTGTCTCTCCTCTGATTGCTCTTTATTTTCTCTCTTCAGTCTTAACAGTCTTAAAACAATGGGACTTCTATTCAGATGTACCTTCATCCTGTGAAGGTCTGCAAGCTGCCATACACTTCTGTTAGAGGGTATTCTTCTGTCTCTATATGCTCCCATGTACCTGTCAAAATGGGAATTTCAGACATGCTAAGTATAACTTAGTTTCCCACCACAGGGACAGAGTATCCCTAGGTAAGACTTTTATTAAAGAAATAATAGAAATTATGACATGGCATAGTTTTACAAGTAACGTAAATAAGTTGATTTTTGTTTTAATTTGTTTATTTCTACAGATCAAGTTAAAAGGGAAAATTATTTCCTTCCCCACCCATTTTGAAGGTAGACACAATTTCTCTGTGAATCAGTGCATCTGGGCAGCCAGAAGAACTAAAGGCCTAATCCAAACCCCATCTAATCTACAAGCTCCTGAATCCTTTTGAATTCCATTGGCTTTAAGTTGAAGTGTAAACTAGAAAGATAAAGTTTTAAAATCGCTGCTCATCATGATCAGTTTTCTATTGAATATTATTCATAGCGTTGCTTTGTTCAGACGTTGCATTGGCTTTGTGCATGCTGTGGGGCAGACATGAAAAAATTTATTGTTGTTTGGGTTGGTCTTATGCCTACAACCAAAGCTTGTCCAAATTGTCAATTTTTTGGCATCAATTTTTAAGGTTGTGAAGCCAACCTAAGTACTGATTTTTTTTTTGTGTAGTAGGATTCTGCATTTTGCAGAAGTCTGCTGTGTCTGATGTGTACATATCTGTTATGCAGTTATCTCGGTATAGTCATGAGATGAAGGTTTTATGTACGTGAAAATGCACACAAATGATTTTTTTATTCAAAGATCAATGATGGGTTTTAGGCAGGCAAGTGAACCAGAACTGTTGCCAGAACTCGTTCCCTTATGAGTTTTTAAGCTTTCACGGCTCTGATGTGGACAACATCTATCACTGTGTCCCATGTAGCATGAACACATTGGCACTATTTATCAAAGATGCATCTGAAGCAATCATAATTTCTGCTTCCACTTTTGGATGAAATCCAAACACAGAACATTAAAAACGATGAAATCATAGCTGTTATTCAGAATCTAAAAGTTTGAAAAATGTCTAGATCATTAGAGGTTTGAGATAAATTATATCCGAGTTGTTCTCTTTGCTCGCGTAAGCAGTTCAGGATTGGAGGAGAGGAGGAGAAACAGAGAAAGGCAGAAAAGCTACGAAAGTAAAACATGATGTATATGTCAGAGTTAATACTGACTGCTGAAATGCTCTTTACTTTTGTCATTCTTTTGGGGCTTGAACTTTACGTTTCAAAGTATAATTAGCATGTATTTTAGTCTTAAAATTTGCAGAGAGCACGGGATGTAAAGCACAGAAAGAAGGCCATGAGTTGTATGCATTTTTCTGTGTAAGAAACCACTAAGGAGAAAAACCAAGCAGAGAATGCACAGGACAGACAAGTAATAACCCCGACCCAGTGCGTTGCATGTGCCTTTTCAGTTCACCTCACCGTCAAGTGATAGGGAAAAAAAAAAGACCGTATAAATTGTGCTGTCATCACTGTAGCTGTCGTGGGAAGTGTTAGGAACAGGACTTTGGTCCATGTGGTCACATCAGGAACAGCTGTAAATGCTGCTTAGTCTCCTCTTTCCCCAGTCTTTGCTCAACCAAAAGGAGAATTTTCAAGTCGCTGTGAATCAAGTGGCCGGCACCAAGCAGGTCACTTAGTGTGTCGCCAAATGGAGCTTCAGGAAGGGAAGAGTGCTCTTTCTCATAGCTGACAGTAGGTGGGATCAAAATGAGAGCTGAGAGATAAAATCCAGGAAGGTTGCTGGTAGCACATTTCTAGAGTTACCTATAAAGCAAGCAGTACATTTATCGAATTATGAGATGCATTCAATGGGTCCTGTTTTAGGGGCTGATTAATGAAGCACATAAAGCTGGAAGGAGTATTATGGATCTCTTGTCACAGCACTGCAATGACATGTTGTATTGGCTTTCTGTAAGTGACCATAAAAATAGGAGAAAATACCCTCTGTAAAGGAAGGAGATGCTTTGCACTAATCCTCGCTGCTTTTGAAACAGTAGTTGGTAAGCTTAAGGCAGTTATCTGTGCGAATGGATTCCGTTAGAAGGGTACACAAGTAAACTCTCAGAAGAACTAAGCTTGTGTAGTTGGATACAATTTCTTAAGAGTCTCCATAAGTTATATAGGGATTCATCATTTATATTTCTTACAGTTGTTTACTGATGGCATTTTCAGCACTTATTTGTGCTGCAGGTAGTATATCTTCAGCAATGTTTTTGTTAAGATGCCTTGGCTCAGCTGACCTCCAACAAGAAGAAAACATGCTGTGAAATAATTATATAACTGTTTTTAAATTCTTCTTTTCTGAATTCGCTAGGCCAGAAGTAGGGTATTTTATGTGGCTCTGGAACAATACTTCTACTTATTATATTAATGATTATTTCCTAGAAATCCAGCTTTTTCTAACCAGAACTACTTCAAATTCTATGTGAATTAAAAAATAATTTAAATGGAAACTTTTGTGGGAGCCATCTAAATAATGAAACCTGAAATGCTCCTTTTAGTCAGTGGTTAGCTCCTTTACCCGTGGTATGGAAGGACTGTCTGAGGTGATCTGCAGTCATGTGGAGGGCACCAGTTAATGGTTTCAGCGGTTTACTTTGGTTACATAAGCTAAAATTGGTGCTTTAAGGTGGTCTGAGGAAGTGGAAGTATATTTTGGGGCTCAGCAGAGGTGTGGAGACCAAGTTACAAGTTATAAGGTACATCAAGGCACTCTGAAATTGGTGCTTAGTGGAGACTAGGAACCAGCAGTCCCATCCCCCAGCTGGAGTCTTCTGGTCAGAAGCAGTGGCATCAAAATAGTGGCTCTAAGTGTCCTTAGAGCTGAGCAGAAGTTCATTCAGAGACTGTTGAGGTAAGACAGATTTGACGTGCTATCCCAGGCTGAGGGCGAAATTAAACAGTCCTTTGTTATTGCTGTCAGGATTTGTCAAGGAAATCATCCAAATTTTTCAGTTTGAATCTAACTGAACTGAGGTCTTTGCAGGCTAGTGCTTGTTGATGCACGCATTGCATGAGTTTAATCAACTTTAGCCTGTCACCTAACCTCACAGGTGAGTATTGTGCCACAGTCTCCAAGCTGGTACTTGACGCTTGCTGGTGAGTCACCTATTGCAGCCCTCTACTGCTGGGTTGAAAGTCCAGCTATCTGTCCTTGACTTTATAGTCCGTTTTCCCTTACCTTCTGGAATTGAGCTGGGTCATGCAGGGTTGACTTGAATGACTCACTTTTGAGGTGAACCCTTGTAAAGCAGAAGTGTCTTTAAGGTTTTGTTTTTCTGTAAAAAGGGTTAGTGTTTTTTTTGTAGTTCAAGGTCCTATGCTGGGTACTACTTGAAACAATTTATAAACAAAGAACCTTTTAGTCCTGGTCATTTTTTTTGGTAATTGATTCTTTACAATACCTGTTATCACTACATTTATGCCTGGTGAATAGTTAGAATAACAAAATAATATTATCGTTGCTTCGTGGTTTTGTAGCCAGGTTCATGTCATCTTACTGCATTACAGAAAGGATGTAAACAAAGCCCTACCTTACACTTGTAACTCTTCTGTTTCGGTGTGAGAGGCGCGAATCCTGGGAAAATTGATGATGCCACAAATATCTTAATTTAGAGATATAAAGCCTGCAAGATCTGAATATATATATATTTTTGTTCTGTGATGAATTTTGGCCCAAATGTGTGAATTTTTCCATTAAAACTCCATAAATAACTAAACCAAGTTATAAATAATAAATTCAAGTAAGTACATTTCCGTATGATGACACTGATTTTAGTGGCTTTTTGACATTAAGCAGCTGTGTGAATTAAAAATGAAGTGCTTGCACTCCAGTCTTTTCCAGTTTCTTGCCAAATTTTTGTGTGCTTTTTAGGTGAAACCTACAAAGTAGTAATTTGCTTGCAAAATAGACAATAAGCATATGTGTTTTGAGAAGCAATTTAAAAAAACCCAAAATGTCTCTGTTTTGGAGCAATAGTACGTACATAACATGATTAAAAGCCCATGTAAATTAAAGGAAAGACTTTCACAGACTTCCGCAGTCTTTTGGTGAGACCCTTGTGTTGATGGTCACTCTGTGCAGGAAAGCAAAGGGTAAAATGATTTTTTCCTCAACGTGCATAAAATGAAGACTGAAACTAAAATGCACGGTGTTATCTCAGTAACTCTGTGCCCCGGTGTCACATACGCTTCCTTGTCAATAAGCAGATGTGACACATGATGCAATGTTTAAATAGTGCCATGCAACCTTAAACAGTACCCAGAACTGCATTTCCTGTTCCTCATTATATTTTAATTAAGTCTTGATGGACAGTTTGTTTACCTCAGGCTTTTATTCTGTAAAAGCAATGCTAGCTTATTACTATTGTTAGTGAAATAGCTGGAGCAGCAAGTTGGTGATTAGTGTCAATTTCTCTTGTGACCTGAGAAACTTGATATAAATAGATTAATTTGTAATTGTCAGTTGAGCTGTTTTGCTGGACTGGAATAGACTTTATTTTTTTTATCTGAAACTAGATGAATAACCCCAAAACACTTTACTCTATGTACCTTATGTACTTATGAACCTTAGGTGTATTGTAATGAGTTGTGTGAACTGTGCTATATAGACAGTGCATAATAAATAAATAAAAAAAATCTGCAGACCTTATGCAATGCATAATTTTAGGTACAAGTCTGGGCCCAGGAACACTGCTTTTGATGTTGTCTTAGTTGTCCCTCATTACGTTGCTTTTTTTTTTTTTTCTTCTCTGACCACCTAACACATTCCTTACTTTCGTGAGCTTTGTATCTCAGTTCTTAAATTACTGAAAGAATGGAATAAAAAGAAAAAAGTCACCTGAGATATACTACAGAAAATACAGTTGTAATAGCAATTTGAACTGCCTGTCCTATATTTTTTTCCTCATACCTACTTCTTTTTATAATTTTGCAGGAAATAAATCCTGATCTCAGTATAATGATTTAAGTGGTAGCATGGAATAAACTGAAGTGCAAGAAAAACAGAGAAACCTAAATCAAATCAGAAGAAACTCTAAAAACATAATATTATGAAGAGAAAAAGAAGCATTTGTACTGGGCAGATGAAAGCAGTGATATAACTGAGAGTAGTTTATAATACAGAATATCTTTCAACTTCCTCTAGGATGACATTCCAGACACTGTTGTATGTAGAAGTATATGTATTGATTGTGTGCTAGGCTAACTAAATATCTTGTTCCGTGTTACAAAATGTGTAGTAAATAATGATGAAAAGAAGATGAATTTTGAAACAGAAACTCCACTTTCAGCTTTGCTGAAGAATTATTTTCTCAGCTAGCAAGGGTTCTCACTGTGCATCAGCCATAAATCTTATAGTCATCAATAAAGTTACTTAAATAAGAAACAGTT
Source organism: Larus michahellis (assembly GCF_964199755.1). Taxonomy (NCBI): domain Eukaryota; kingdom Metazoa; phylum Chordata; class Aves; order Charadriiformes; family Laridae; genus Larus; species Larus michahellis. The sequence goes on from NC_133897.1 coordinate 91,693,244, forward strand.
GCCTGTCCTTCTTAGAATAGCTTTGAAGCTACAGAAGAATAGCTTCTAACAAGCTAAGTCACCTTTACAGTTTAGTCTTCTCTCTTAAGTAATGACCTAATTCCTAGGGAGCTAGTTTCCAGATACTAACAGGTTCCTTAGATGTCAGAGAGGTGCTGTTAGCTGGCATGCCAGGCAGCAGAACGTTTCTAGCCAAGCAGATTGGAAAGAACTTTTCTAATATAAGAAGGTGTTTTGAGGTTTGTTGTAAGAAACAAAAGAAAAATGAGGGTATGGGAGGGCTTTATTATGTTTGTTGGATCTTTTTTAAGTGAAGAAAGTAAATGGAAGAACAGTAAAGCTTTTCTTTGAAAGGAAGGGTGTACTTCGGAGAAATAGGAAGATATTACTATATTGGTATCATTATGTAGAATCTCATACAGACGTTGATTAGAAGGGACCTGTGAAGGTCACCTGGTCTAACCCTCACTCAAAGAAGGGAAAACTAAGTTGAGGTTGCTTGTAACAGCCTTGTCTAGTTGAGGTTTGATTATTCCCAGGGATGGAGATTCCACAGCCGCTCTGGCCAACTGTGCTAGTGTGTCACTGACTTCCTGGTGAAGAAATTTCTTAATACCTGATCAGGCTCTTAATACCTCTCAGGCTGTCCTTGGATGCCATGTGCTCCAGCTCCCCACTCTTCTCAGTGATCATCTATTGGACTTGCTTCAGTATTTCCATGTCTTTCAGTATTTCCATGTCTTTCTTGCCCTAGGAATGCCAGAACTGGACATGGTACACCAGGTGCAGTCTCACAAGTGTTGAATAGAAAGGAGTGATCCCTTCCCTTGACCTGCTGGCTGCACTGTTGCTAACAGAGCCTGGTCCGTGTTCAGACCTCTTCACCACAAGGGCAAACTGCTAACCCATGCTCAACTTGTGAACTTTTCTTTTGTGCAGAGCACCTCCTTGGCCAGCGGGTGCCCAGCCTGCGGTTATTCTCTCCTGGCTGTAGATTTTTGCTTTGCCATTGCTTTACTACTGCTGAGCTTCTTGAGGCTCTAGTCAGGCCTTTTCTCCAGCCTTGAGGTCTGTCCAAAGAACAACCCTGCCCTCAAGGCTATCGATCACTTCCCTGAGCTCAGTGTCATTCGATGAATAAATCCCTTGAGAAATATGGCTGATGCCTTGTGCTTACCTGGATTCTCAGTTACTTCTCCTGTCTTAGCCTTAGCAGGGGTCCTGTGTATTAGAAATGTTTCATTCTTCTACTCTGGGTGATGAACTAAAAACCAAAACGAAACGCCTCATCCCCAAAGCCGCCACCACTTTATTCTTATTGTTCTAAATTAATCTTCCTCTGAAAATCTACCGTGCCTTTCTGTGGGTGTCTCTTCCTGCCTGTAGCTGCCCGTCACAGTAGACATGTTCGGCCTAGAAGAAACAATGGCTGTTATTTAAGGGATTACAAGGCAATGATGATAAAGCTCTGCAGGATTTTGAATTGAAAACAGCAAAAAAAAATCTGGAACTTTTCACTCTGGGATTCACTATATCCTTTTCCATGGCATCTCAGCTCAGGTTTCAGAATGGGGAAATAAACTGGTGGATATACTGAGCCCTGCCTGCAACGTGAAGTTTGTGCATGTGCAACATCATTTGAAATAAATTGTGCAAGATAGATTTGTTTGGGATTTTAGGGTGGGTTTTTTTTTTTTTGGTCAGTGAGCTCTCAAGAAATCCCAAGTGCTATTTGCACCCTTTCTAACTGGGATTAGTCATCATAAATCCTGTTTGCTTTGGTGGGCTGATACAGCATGCTGCCCTTCGGGGACTGGCACTGAGCCTCTGTGGCTGTGCTGGCCTTTGCCAGGTTCTTTGATTCATTTAGGACAGAAGGAACACAGTCTTTTATTTGTAGGAAAATGTAAAGATTTTAGTCATCTGATACTGCTTTTCCCTCCATGTCCTGACAACCATTTGCTTCAAGCAAACTAAACTAGGTTACCTCCCACCTCTTGTTCAAACTGCTCATGCTAATCTGCCTGACTGCCTGCAGCTGGTTAGAAGGTGCCCACAGGAACCTCACTGCTGACAGTGACGTGGTACGGCTGACACAAACTTTCGTGTCATCAACAAAATGGGTCCCCGCTCTCCAGCCACCTGCAAGTGCTCTCTTCTCGGTCGGGTCCATCATCGCAGTGCTCTTACACTGCTGACACCGTCAGTAACTACACCTCTCCTGTGGAAGCTGTTAGTGTGGGAGCTAGTGAAATTAAATCAGATGTGGCAGCGCAGGCTGCAGTCTCGATTCTTGCTGCAGTACAGATGCTCCTTCCAGGTGGAATACAATATCCACACAGGGAGTTCGTATGCAACAGCTGGGGTGTATTATTCATGTCCTAGTTTGTTTTCAACAGGCTTCTAGTTTAGGTAAACCCTAAGATGCTGCAAACGCAGGCATATTTAGTGAAATCAGTTACAAAGAGGTTATTCTGAGGCTAGCACAGCACCAAAACAGCACAGCACGTTGGGCTCGCTTGCACAGGGTTAGTGCAGATGGGATGTGTGTGACTCTATCAGATTAGGTACTTCTGCTTAGTTCCTGCTGTTGCATACAGCTCTTCCACAGCAAGAGTGACTTACTTCAAATTAGCTTAATACATTTTTGAAGAAAGGTAAGCTACTTCTGAACAGGTGCTCTTAATCCGCAGTAGGTCTGTCCTACTGGGAATTGGTCAAACATGCAACCATTCCAAAATAAAGCTGTGTGGGAAGGGACTTCTCTGTATTTCAAATAGTGCATTCAAGAGAATGGGTGAGGTGTCTGTGCCACCACGCACACACCTTCTGAATTAAGACCAAAACAACCTGGTTTGTAAATGTTTGTTTTTTCCCAACTTAATAGGAAGAGGTAACTTTTCAACCAGCCTTTCAACTGTCCCTTCTGAACTGTACTGTAACTGACCCCAGCAGGGCAGGTGGAGATTAGTGTTGCATAGAACGTTGTTAGGTGGTGCACAGGAGGTGGTGCAGCAATCAGCGTACATGAAGAAGAAGCTATTGCTGAAGCATTTGTTCTCAAGTAATTCTGCGCCAGCAAATCTGATTTATATTTTTCCCAAACCAGTGTGGGGCACATCTAAGAAAGGACTGAACTGTTCTAAAGCACATGAGCTGATGAGGGATGTAGCAAACCTCATATCTGCATAACCAGCAACGTATCACACTGTCAGCTCTGCTTGCTCATTTATGCTTCTGTTTGTGTTGACTTCGCTTGCTGTGGAACTAATGATGCTTATATGGTATCACACTGTTGTCTTTGTAAGGTTTATGGTCAGGACTGAAACTACACACACAAAATATACCTGTCACACCCCCACCTAGTAAACACAATAATGCCTGAGTCAAGAGGGAGTCGAATAGATGGCTGCACCCTGTCCCAATAAGACAGATATGATATCAGTTAGCAAGGTACAGCTATTCACCACGTAATGTGTCTGAGCCCAGTCTTCTCAGCAAACTGATTTGAGATATTAATAAATACCTTGCTCAAATTTTTTTCTTTCTTAAAGAAAGTAAGAATGTAATTTCTCACATTTGAATCTAGTCTTAACTCGAAACATAACCCTCTCTCTTCAGGCGAGTTATGCCTGGGGACTCCTAATGATCACAGCAGGCAGAGTGTGTGCAGTCTGTCTATTTTAAAACTTATGGTCTCAGTCCTGAAATTTATTTTTATTGCAGCGCGTGGTGGTCTAATCATCATTAATTTACTAAATACAACATTAACTGGAAAAAATATTTTAAGGTCTTTTTCTTCACATAATCTACACTAAAACAGAGCCAGCACCTTTCCACCCCTCAAAAATACCCTTGTACATTCAGTTCCACTCGGTATTGTTTTATTTGTATTATAACTTACTTTCCTGATTTGAAAATTGACTGTGTTACTGGGCATGGCTTCATAGAGAGCAGTGCTGCTTGTGTGAAGCAAATTGGTAAATGTCACAGAATAGGTGCGATTCATAAACATCTTAACAGCCAGTTTCAACCAAGCAGTACTTGATAAGATAATAGAAATTGTATGGTATAGATCTTAGAATCAAAGAATATCCATGCCCTTTGTAGCTTGCTGGAGTTCTATTTTTAGAGAGAATCTAAGTCCAGTGTAATTAGAGTCATACTTCAGAAAACATTATTGTAAGTGCAATGTAACCGAGCTGGCCAAGGCTTTGAAGTGCATCTGCCTAGACGTTCACTTATTAACTGACTCCCCAAAGACAATGACCAAAATGGCTTTTAAACCCAAAAGAGATGGCCTTTATCAGAATATTGCTTAGGAGGTACTTAGATTTTAAATGGCGGGGGGAAGTGAATAGAATAGAAACAGATTAGAAATAAGGAGAACTCATAAATAACTCTCCCCTTGCCTGCTGTATGGGGGAATCCTTGCTTTCAGGCTTTGCTCCTGTGAGCTTGGTGGTGGTGTGGATTACAGCATATTTTACAGAGTCTCCGTAGTGTTTAAAAAGATTTTTTGGGCTTTTTTGTCTACCTTCAGAGACCTCTGATGCTTCACAGCTCTTCTTTTACAGACCCCAGTTGCTTACTGTAATAACTGTACCTGCTTTCTTTTTTTCTGTAAGCTGTCCCTTGGAGCCTGGAGACCACTGTCTCTGAATAGAGTCCATTATATCCTAAAAAAATGAGCTACTCACCCCTTTTTCTGCTAGGTTCCTCCGAGACCAGTCACTTCTTTTTAAATTTATATGTGCACCGTCTGAGAGCAAAAAACTAAATTAGTAGTGTCCATCATAGTAAAATTATTAGAATTAGAGATTTCTTTAATACATTATGCTGTTGTAAATCCCATGGGTTATTAATGTTCTAGATCAAACATATTAAAACATAGTATCAGTAGGATTTAAGTTGTCATCTCTGATAAGCATTCTGCACTAGACTTTCAAATGTGACTATTTTTTGGTGGATTTAGGTGAGCTGAGATTTGTTTTATTTTTTCTTTTAAGCCCTTGTGTTTCTCTTCAGAGTTGCACTGACAGACCCCGTTAACCAGCCAGACAAGTTAACTCACATTGCTTCTCATAACGATTTCAGAGGAAATAAATTTACCTATGGCCGCTATCTAAATACACTATCCCTAAACGTCCAGATGGGTTTTGTTCCAATAGAAATGAATTCTGTTATATTTTCTAGGTGCATGTAATTCCTGAAATCGGTGTGCTTGGTTTTGGATAGTGCTTCTTAGCCCATGTAAGTCTAGTGATTTTGGGCTACCTTCGTCATGGAAAAGACAGTTTAAATTAATAGCCTTAAAAAAAAAATAAAAAGCACCCACCAGTCTAAAAGCAGACCCTCAAGTCTGCTGTAGGTCTTCATAATCTCTTTCTTAAAATATGTTTATGCTTCTTTTCACAAGACCTGGGAGAGGATAGTGTGTACTGAAGCATAGGTATATAACCTAACAAGAAATGGAGAAACAGATTAGAGAGAACGTGTTTGCCTTTCATTGTCCTTGTATTCGGGTCGGCTTAATAAAGTCATACCAAGGTGAGTCACAGCACTGTGTGCCTGGCATTATTTAAGAAAGCTCCATGTTGAAAACCGAAGTGGACATAGCAAGCAATATTTTTCTTAAAACTACTGCTGCATTTTCAATATCAATGAAATCTTAAGGTCAATAAGTTTGATTCGAAGGTCTAGCGTAGATGCAGGCAACTGAGCCTGTGCTCAGAGGATGTAGATATTGGGGGCTGGTGGGTGTTTTTTTACTTTAGAGTTACTGCCCTTCCTTTCACTTTCTTCTTCTTCCTCATTGCTGTTCAAAATACCACTGCCAGTTCCAAATGAGCCGTTGTTGTGTGGGGCTGAACTCTTACCGGCATACCTCATACGATAACAACCACAGTGAAACTTGAATTCATTCTTTGGCATTCAACCTGTGATTGAAGGTAAGGTAAATTTGTTTCATTTTGTGGGCAATCTGGAATGTTTATTCTACATAAACAGCTGCTGAGATGTGTCATCAATTTGAATTTACTGTTCAAATTGATTCTGTGTATTTTCATTTGTCAATGAAAGCATGCCACATTCAGGCATATAAATTCACTAGCGTTGTTGAGTGCACACAGGTATTGTCCTGACATAGCATATTAACAGTTTATATTTTCTACTTGTGAGACAAATGAAATATGAGACAGCTTATGAAATATAAACACACTTGTTTTAATCATATTTGAACTATGGCGGGTTGACTGTTTCATACTGGTATATTTCTACCTAAAAAGTGGTCATCTTGATAGATCTGTATATCAGGACTTTGAATGACATTTTTTTCCTACTCTTATATCTAAGGATCCAAAAACCAACGTTGGGTGTACTACATTTTTCAAACTACAGATCTCTTACTGTTTTTATATTTTTTTGAAGGTGTAAGCAACATGCCTCAAGGTGATATGTGACCGTAGTCTGACTGGGTTTTGTAATATGTTTGTTTTCGTTGTAACATGATTCTCCCAGTGCCCTGTGGGCTAAAAGTACACACATCACATGGGATCTCTGGGTAAATACGTGTTCCAGAATCAAATATTCTCAACTGGACACACCCTGCAACAGGTTCCAACACAGTAAGGTTGCATGACCTAGCTGTTTGTCACAGTAAAGGGGGAAGAATGAGTTCTCTCTTAGATAAGTCATCTATACAGAAATATGTAAAGGTAATATTAACTCTCTGATTTGTGTGTACAAGGAATAGACAACTAGCAAAATCTAGAGGGACCTGGTGTAATGTTGTCATGGTTCAACCCTCGCTTGCAACTAAGCCCCATGCAGATGCTCACTCACTCCCCCTTCATGGGATGAGGGAAAGAATCCAAAGTGTAAAAGAGAAAACTCATGGGTTGAGATAAAGACAGTTTAATAAGTAAAGCAAAAGCCGCACATGCAAGCAAAGCAAAACAAGGAGTTAATTCACTGCTTCCCATCAGCAGGCAGGTGTTCAGCCATCTCCAGGAAAACAGGGGTCCATCATATGTAACCATTACTCAGGAAGACAAACGCCATCACTCCAAACGTCCCCCTCTTTCTTCTTCTTCCCCCACCTTTTATTGCTAAGCATGATGTCATGTGGGCTGGAACATCTCTTTGGTCAGTTGGGGTCAGCTGTCTCAGCTGTACCCCCTCCCAACTTCTTGAGCATCCCTACCCTGCTCACTGGTGGAATGGCGTGAGGAGCAAAAAAGGACTTGATGCTGTGTAAGCACTGCGGAGCAGTAACTAAAACATCCCTGTAATATCAATGCTGTTTTCAGCACATATCCAAAACGTAGCCCCATACTAGCTACTATGAAGAAATGTAACTCTTTCCCACCTAAAACCAGCAGACATATCAACGCAGTATCAGGAAGGTCACACTGTTCTCCATCAGTAGTCTCGCAGTATTTAACTAAAGGTACAGCTGTGGACTAGTAATATGATTTAGGTTAACAGAAATGCAGCCTACTTTTTTTTTTTTTGTTTTAAACAAGAAAACCTGAAAACTATCAAAAGTGTATTGTTGCATACAAATGGACTTAAAATATTACATTTAGTAGCTAACATAATTATCCTTGGATTGGCTAGTAGCTTGGTAGAGGACAAAACCTTATTATTAATAGAAACTTAGACCTTGACATTTATGTATTCTCAAGGCCTTACTTGAACAAACAAGGCATTACTTACGTAGTATTCAAGTACCTAACACTGGAAAACTACTTTAAACAAGTTACCATCATCCTAAGAAAGCAGGGGCAACCAGTCATCTGATGGAAATGAGATGCAAGTATGATCATTCTCTCAACAGAGACCATCCTAACAGTCTCCTTCCTCTATCATCTTCCCATTTTCCAGAGAAAGAGGGTGTATGTATTGATCTAAAATTCATTAAAAGCTCAGAGAATAATCTCCTAGAAATCTTGTAAAGGGGTTCATCAGAAAAATGAATAAAGACATTGGCAATGCACAGACTCTGGTAAAAGACACCTTTTAGAGCTGTTCTAATGTATAATTATTCTTTTTTAACCTCTGCCAGATTACTCAAATTAGTCTACCTTTGTCTCCAAATAGGGCTGCTCTGTCAGGTTCATTTTATAGGCTGATGATCAGTAAATGAGCATTTAATTCATAGATCTCAATAAAGTGGTTGTTTTTGTAAAATATTTTATCTCTGTTTTGTAGGTGAGATAATTAAAGCACAAAGGATGTGAGGGAGTTACGCAGTAAATCAGCAGCAGAGTTAAGAAGGGGACAACAAAGTTCTCTTGATTCTCAAAGTAATGCCCTGGCTACTGGGCTATGAATTATTTTCTATAGAAACTGTGTCCTGTGCAAAATTTATATGAACCATAAAGGGGAAGGCTTTTACAATACCCCAGAATTTCCTCCTTACTCCCGTTAAAATTGTCTTGCCTTTACTCTGTGGGAATCGCCTGACAAGGTTTTCACATCCCCTGGTGTTTGTTTCAGCTGTGGAGCAAAAGTAATTTTAAGACCAGTTGTGCACTTTAGATTTCAAATTCAGAATATCACGTGCTTCCAGACGTTATAGAATCATGGAATGGTTTGGGTAGAAGGAACCTTAAAGATCATCTTGTTCCAGCCCCCCTGCTGCGGGCAGGGACACCTCCCACTAGACCAGGCTGCTCAAAGCCCCATCCAGCCTGGCCTTGAACACTTCCAGGGATGGGGCATCCACAGCTTCCCTGGGCAACCTGCTCCAGAGTCTCACCGCCCTCACAGTAAAGAATTTGTTCCTAATATCTAATCTAAATCTACCTTCTTTCAGTTTAAAACTGTTACCCCTCATCTTATCACTCTACTCCCTGATGAAGAGTCCCTCCCCATCTTTCCTGTAGGCCCCAAATCCTGGTGGATTGTTGTAAACTTACAAAGAGAAGTTGTTTGCAGTAAATTTGTTTACTCCTTCACAATAAATCCACTATACAGTTTACAGTGAACTACTGTAAGGTTTTACTGAGCCAGTGTTCATATCTCTTTGTGATTCACTGTTCAAGATGGAATTTTCTTCCATTAGTTTGCCTAAGCCTTTTTTTGAACTCATTTGTAATATTCTAGAAAATCCTAACGTAACCAGGCTGTTTGATTATACTCTGTTAAAAGAATGCTTATTGCTGTTTGCTTTGAGCCCAGTGCCTGACATTTTTCATCTGATGAGCCTTGGCACTTATCAGCAGTGAATGGTCGCTCCCTATTCACCCACTGCATCCTGCTCTTGTACCCCTTTTATCATTCATTTTTCCTCACTGTAGCATCTAATTGTGTTCCCTTATTTTTTACACAGAGGTGTTGTTATCGTTCTTTTTTCTTTGTCTAGTAATGGTCTGTTTGTGAAATGGAGAGGAGCAGATCATTCTGGATTTGAGCACATTAATGATATATACTATGGCATAGTGATCTCTGTTTTGTTTGCTACTTATTTCCTAATGTTCTATCGTCTTTTGAGTCACTAGCGAGCATTTTGCCATATGTTTCCACAGAACTATCTACAGTGACTATAAGACCTCTTTCTTGAGGGTAGTAACCTCATTTGTTACTGTACGTGCAGTCAGTGTTGCTCATTACATGTATTTATTGTTACTGAATTTCATCTGCTATTCTGTTGCCTGGTTGCTCGTCATCATGAGATTCTTCTGCGACTGCTTGCAAAACTCATTAATGTTAGGACACAAAGGAAATGTTAGATGCAAGTAAACTATTTACTTTCTTAAATACAAAGATCATACATACAGTAATGTGTCTCCTTTTGTGTCAGGTTTCCTATAGAGCTCTCTGGATGTGGGCAGAGTTCTTCTTTAGCTCCCACTACTGCCGCACAAAGTATTAATTTTTATTTAGTTCCACTGTAAATACAGCTCTTTCTGGATCTCTCTACCGAGCGTCACAGAGAGGTTTGAGACTGATGGGAGAAACTTAGTTTAACAAGCATAGTTTATACATTGGCCACCAGGTGGAATATTTTGTAGCCTCTGAGGAGGTCTGGGAAGTACTAGATCCGTGTGCAAATTGCTGTGATCAGGGCTGTGGACCTCACTGGCTCCCACCGGCCTTAATAACAAGGGGAGCAATGACGTGTCAGGCACCAGAAATGAAGGTGAAATGTATCATGATAACAAAGAAAAAAGAAAACAATGGTGTATGAGGTAAACGTCACTAAATTGAAGGGTGATGTGTCCGTTGTTGCTTTGGGGGAAACTGGTAATTTGATAATGCCGAACAAGTGTCACGTCTCACAAGCTCTCCTTACTAGGAGAACTTGATATTGCTACTGATTATACTAACACCATATTTTAGGAAATAAGAGTAAGAGATGCCTTCAAGATCATCCTGTATTTTATCATGGTTCATGAAGACTGTGAATGTACTGCTTGCCAGTGGCTGTTATTTGGGGATCCTGTCGTGTGCCTAGACACAGGTGTCTTGTGCAATTCTAGATGTCTTCTGATATCCTGCTTAGTTCCAGCTGCCAGACCAGAAGGCCTCCCATAGATCCTGTGTTACATTTGCCTCACCTAAAGGTTGTGGGTGTCTAAAACAGTGCTTCCTTCACGTCTTTGTGAATGGCTGTGGAGACTGAATGGTTACAATGGCACACTTGAAAAAAATTATTTGAAATCCTAATGAGTTGCGCAGAAGACTTAGACAGAAAAAGAGCTTGATGATGACTCCACAGTAACAGCAAAATATAATTCAGGGAAAAAATTTTAATACAGGGGATTATTTCCATGGTAAAGTGGATATTTAATTCACAGGAAGCAGCATATATTTGGCAAGAATGATTAGATTTATTTAGTGTCATTGTTTTCCTCATCCTCTCCAAAAGACATCTTCTGACATATTTCCTTTGGCAATTTTCCTTCCTGGCCCCAAATCTTCAGCTCCAGTGAGCAGTTTTTCTACTTTACTATGAACAAGGAAAACAGTCCCCTTACTTTGGGCAGGAACTGACATTCACTTGACTTCTTATGTAATTCTTCTGGATTTTCAAAGTGATCGTTCTTCTCTGAGCATGATGCAATATTTTCCATCAACTGCCATAACAAAAGAATCCCTTTAGATTTATTTCCATCTTCGTGTAAGTTCAGAAAATGCATATCTTTGAAGATTTCAATGTTTTGCTGGTCAGAACAGTGGAAAAATCCCCCCAAACTAAAACACTTTATGATGGCTCCACTCCATTGCCAGTCAGAGGACTACCATATGTAAGATTGCGAGTGCCAGGGTTTTTTTGGTATTTTCCCAACTTTGTGAGAGGTGATAACTTTGATTAATGCATTTCAGTGGTTGGTCAGAAGGCTTTGTTTCTAAACTTTTTAACTAAACCAGACAAAAAAGGAATTCTGCATACAGTTTGTTGGATGCAGTGTGTTCCATTGGTTACTATTAATGGACAAACAAGATATCATTAGAAAAAATATTGTGACTGAAGTTATGTAAACTCTCTTCCGTAACTTCAGCTGTGACGGGGAAGGTTTTGCAAACACAAAGGTTGTCACAAAACCATCTTTTTTTTTTTTTTTTTTTTGTATCAGTCTCTGCACAGCACAAACCGCTTAATGGTTTGTATAAAACCAAGCAACAAAAAGAGCCTGGGTTATGTCTGCTGTAAATCCTAGAGATAATTTAGTTTGCAAAGGGTGGTGAAAGAAGGGCTTACAAAAAGAAGACTGTTGCACTGCTTTATTGCAGAAACTGGTTGTAAGGGAGGTAGCAGGGCTCCATTTAAGTTTACTCCTTGTCCGAGTGTTTATGCAGAACTCCTGGGTACAGCATTAGTTTGCAATTTTATAGAGCCTTCCCTTCAAGGAAATGGAGAACTTCAGTAAATGGATAACATATTTTTGAATCTAAGTGTTGAAAGTTAAGTTTCAAATCAGACTTCCCCCCAACCCCCAGAGTCTTGAGAATTAGGCATGAACTACCAGATATGTTTTACAGAAAAGCAAGCTGGAGTACTGAGAGATTTGAGTTCCCAGCAAGTCACAAAGTTAAAATTAGAATCGGTTACTCCAAACTTGTGTTTTTGTTCAACTTATGGTAAATTTTGAGATTGATATCAGCAGCAAAGAATAACAACAGTTACTCCAGTGTCTTCGTTTACTGTTGTTGATAAGCACCTTTGAAATTATAATTCTAGAATGTTCACTCATTCTGCCCTTGTGCCTTTGTAACTTTGAAGCTGCTCAGTGCAGAGAAGGAAGAGGAGGAATGTTTTTACTACTGTTTCAGGAAACAAGTTCTGACAGGTGTCGGTCTTTATATCAGTAACTTATTACTAGAAGCACAGCTGAAGGAAGGAGCCATTCTGAAGTGAAAGTGGCAACCATCAGAACTTTATGTCAGCAATGAAAATCATGTGTATGTTCTCCTTTCGTAGCACAGGGTGGAGGTTTATGTATGAGTACTTGCAACCAACAGAATCTGGCAGGGAAAAATTTTATAATGGAATCACATCAAATCCTGCTTCAAGAACACCTGACGTGTTTGCTGGAAGGATTTTTTTTTTTTTAAAAGTATTCTTGTAAATGACTGACTAGCTTCTCAAACAATAAAAAATGCTCATAGGAATAATGGTCTACGCCACAAAGTGGAATATAGCCTATATTAATAATTTTAGGATGAACAGAATGAGTAATTAGAGGTGTAAAGAAATCATATTAAATATAAAGTTTATATGATATAAAACTATTTAATGGGCTATGAAAGAAGGGAGGTTATAATGTGATTTTTTTTTTTTTTAAGAGATGCAAACAAGCAAAATTAAGCCAATTAAACTAAAGCCAAGATATGGTGCTAAGGATAAACTCCTCCAGTTACAAAATTAAACAGCATACAGCAAAATGGTAGAAATACATACAGAAGCAGATACAATACATTTTGTTCTTGATAGTGTCTTGAAACTGGGATTCTTTAAATGGAATTTAAAGATTGCTACTGTGAAGGATTATAAAATCAGTTTAAATACCTAGAAAAATGGATGCCTTTTGAGCCATCTAACCAGCTAATGATTTCTCTGCATATATTCTGTGAAAAAAATTAGAAATCATTATATTTGTTAAATAATTTAATAACCTTATTTTATATTAGTGTCATTTTTGAAGGAAAATTTGGTTTGGTAAACCCAAATTTAAAAAGAAGAATGCTTTACTTTTTTTTTTTTTTTTTTCACCCGTAGAGCCTGATTAAAAATAAGTATTAATGCTGAACAGTATATAAACCAGCTTAAATCAGTTACAAAATACATATATTTGCATATAGTCCTTCCGGGATCTTATCTCAGAGGTCTGTCCCAATCTAATGCTTCTTTTTTCTCAAGTACTCAGCCTGTTTGAGGAGTGGAAGATAAATATTCTTAAGCAGAGAGTGGGCCGTTTTCAAAGTCGGCTGATACACCCACTGTGTAGGTGGAAAGTCATACCCAAGAGCTGTGCTCTCTCTGCATAGGAGCCATCTATTGCCAGCCTCTGAATTGACGCCTGGATGAAGCCTTTTGATTCTTGAAGTGTGTCCTGCTCCAAAGTCTTAGAGATCACTAAGGACTAATTTTCCTTAGTCACTAGGAAAATTAATTTTAACATTACCTCAAAGTGCTGACGGGTCAGGTTCTTCAAATCATGGTTTTGAAAGATGTTGCACCCTCTATAATCTCTTCTGAGTACCATTGCATTGCAGACACTATTCCAAGTTATAATCCCTTTCTGATACCTTCTAGAAGTCAACTCCCTTTTCTTTGACATTTTTGCTTTGACTTTTGTATTTTTGAGACACTGCTTCCTTGCCAGAAACTTAATAGCTGTGTTAGGTTGGTGCGTGCCATTCAGCTTTAAAGAGGAGAGTAATGCATTGTTCTCAAATTCCTTCTCTTTGGAGAAAGCGCTCTCAGGCTTCTTGCTGCCAGTAAGACATGGGACCAGATTCCTTTGTACTGTACATATCAGGATCAAGAAGAAGCTTTTGATACTGTGGCAAACTGTTCCAGTGCATCCATTTACTCTCCCCATCCTCTACAAAGCAAGATAGGCTGTGATTTCAGAAAAATGGAACCTGGAAAGAGTTTGTAGTCTGCTTGTATTCCTTGGAGCCCTCAAGCCACTCTTCCTATGTGATGCTCTTTGACAGATGCAATAGTCTGACTTGCCAGTGCCACGGAGTTGGTCCTTATTCACCCCTGGGTAAAGGAGTTTAGAGCAACTTTCTCCTCTTATCAGAAAAGAAAAGTGGCTAGAATCTGAGCCCAGACTTCAGAGGTGAATAACTTGACTGTTCAGCCAAAAAGTAGGAACAGTACCAGTCGTGCCAGGGTTCATAACAGAGAAGGGGATGGGTTCTGTGTTGCAACAAGGTCTTTGCACTGGGGGAGGTTTTGCTCTATTGTAGGCTGATGCATTTCTGATGTAATATGTTCCTACCTTTCTGTCTCCCTTGTGGCCATTTGCATTTTCTCAGAGATCCTGGCATTAGATAGTGTGTCTACGGACAGAGCGTTATTTAGCGTGTGTAGGTAACTAGTTCTTAAGAGACTGTGTCTCAGACTGAATTGTAAAGTCCTGCCTCTTCATGACTCCATAGCTCAAAAGAAGCACGCAAAAGTCCTAACTGTCCGCTATTTTTTATATATTGTTCAATTATTGTTCTGAATCTGAATACTCTTTCATGTTTCCATATGAGAGTCCTGCCTCTCACAGGGTGGTTTCAGCATCTGAATGTGGATTTTTAAGACTCATTTTCTCCTTTTCTGCTCGAACATTCTCATATGTGTCCATGCTCAGAGACTTGACCGTTTGCTGTTTACCTGATATACAAACTGCATGCACAGGGTATCTCCACTTCACATTCAGCATCCGAGTTGACAGTGACAAATGTTTCTTTCTTTGGCTGGGAAGTTCAGTGATCTGAATTCAGAGGCCGTGATGCCCTGCTGCGCACAATTTGAAGTTAATGTGCCTGTTTCTTTCTTCCTTTCCACTTTGCTGAGGGCAACCTATGAGTACTGGTGATCTCTCTGGCAAGGGCAGTTTAGGACTCCCAGTAACATGTCCAAGACTACGTCCCTGTTCCCAGTAGACTTATTTCAGACTTGTCCTTCAAATCATCCCCATGCTTCGTGCTGCTGATATTCGGTAGCTTTTGTGCTTTGTTTATCCCCTGTAAGATACCTTGCTATTTCCGTTGGGGCACAAAACTTTTTATTTCTATAAACTAACAACTTTTTACAAAGGCAATTACTAAAATTATGACTTATGTTGAAAGAAATTGTGTGACCTGGATGATTTGCAGGAAATATTGCAAGTAGGGTCTTGTCCGCTGGCCAAAATGTTGGGAAACAATCTGTTAAGACGGTGTCAAAAGCACTTGGGCATGGTTTCTCTCAGACTGAGTAGACTCTAGTTGATTGCAAAGCAGTTATTATATTGGACATTACAATTCAGAAGAGCTACTGGAACAATGATTTTTATGATACAATGCCCTTTTACAACCCCAAATATGGTTGTTTTTTTTTTCCTTAAAGCAACATTTCAGCTGTGTATTGATTGCCCTGGCGAACATCTGATTTGTAGTTGTGTTACTTGTGCTCTCTCATTCTTCAAAGTGTTGAAAAACCAGCTTTGTCACCACTTCAGTAACTACATAGGTCTTGCATGCAGGTGATTCCCTTAGCTTCAATGGATTTATTTACTTAGTTAAAACTAGATATTTGCTGAGGGCCCTGTAGGGTTTTGTTCATTTGTTGGGTTTTCTTTGTAAAAGAAGCAGTTGAAATCAATCATCATAACAATAGTGCTGTTAAATAAGGACCATGGTTTGGGCTTACAAAAATTTATGGTTTTTTTCTCTACTTTTTATGGAAGATATATTTTGAAATAAATTTTCATTAAAATACAGATATATTTAATCACAATATATAATAAGATAATTTTATTATTTTCTATTAAAGAATTTAGAACTTGCTGACAAATGAAGCAAGTCTAATTATACAGCAGGTAAAATAGTAATACATTACATACAAATAACTACAGTGATGCCAAATCAGAAAATGATGGCAAAAGATTTTTCTTAGTGAAATTAACTATTCTGCAAGGCACACATTTTTAATCTTGGTAATATCATAATTAAGCAATTTAAGTATGCATAAATGCTTAGCCAAATTCTGTTTTCAGCTGTATTTGTCTTAGTTTAGGAGTAATCTCATTGATATCAGTAGTATACATGTAATCATGTGCCAAAAAAACCCAAACACACAACCCAGCTACTTCCCAGCAAACTGGGATATCCTAGAAAAAGTTGTATATCTTTGTAATACCATAAAGACTAATTCAACAGTGATTAACAGGTTAAATATTATACAACTAAACCTATGTAAGTATTACAAGAACAGATTCTTTTAAAATTTATAAAAATCACAGCTGACAAGATATTAATCAAATAAATCCTTAAAGGAATTCATATATTTTTGCAAACCACAAAAGCTGAACTCAGCACACTTCCTTACCCACAGAATCCTGACGTAACATTTATTGTTCCTTATTTCTATTCATTAAGTTTCATTTCATTAGGATAGTAGCCAACAATGAAGTGCTGAGTGGTTATAACAGGAGAAGCATGTACACAGGGTCAAAGTGTGACCTCACCTGAACTAAATGAGCACTCAGGAATGAACTGATGTTCTTTACCAGTGAAACATAACTGCTAGTGTGTCATTACAGCATTCATATAATTAATTTAGGAGAACTCTATGTATAATAATCTGTTCTTTAATATCTAGCTATACAGGGCCACAGAGCCAAAATACTTAAATAGTTCTATAAACAGTAAAGTGAGTTAAAGGGGTCTTCTCCCTTCGTATTGGATTTTTTTACCTGACTGACTCTGATAGTACATCACAAACTCCTTTCCACAAATGCTGAGGTTTCAGATCTCCTTATTCAGATCTCTTTGTAACATTACTTTATTTTATTTACTAAGGTAATTGTTTCCTCACAGGAAACACTGAATTATTGTAATTCCTTGGAACGAACTACAGAAAAGTTATGAAATGCCAAATAAAACAAAAAGATTTTTTTTAAGAATATTCCTTTTGGAAAAAAAGTACTATTCTCACTAAAACATCTGGCAGATTTTTTTTCTGTGGGTCCTAGTCCCGGAGCTGGGTCCTTGAGGTCACACCTTGAAGGCTGCCTGCGGTTCTGCTCCCTGTCTCTCCAAAGGAACACTCTGCCTGTGTATCCACAGGGACGGGCTTTCCCCTGTGCACTATCTATCTCCCTCTTCACACCAGGGATGTTCCTGCCTTTCTGCCTTCCTCTACCTTACGCGTTGTGCAACCTGCCTACCCAGCCTTTTTGGCAATTTATGCTCTGCTTTGCCCTAAGCTAGCTCTGCTCTGAAAGTGCTGTGCTGAGTTTAATATAATAAGCCCTTCTGACAGCACAGCACTTTTTAAATCAGAGCTGCTTCTGTCCACCTTAGCAAGATTTCCTGAAAGGCTCAGTCGGCCCAGCTGTTTGTTAGTGTACGCGGCCTGAGTGTAAACTTTATTTAGTTATTTCAAGACCCTGTTGGAAGGGAGGAGAATTCAAAATTTGGGGTGCGACGATTATTCAGGTTTAGCTTTTAATCACATTAACACTGCTCTTCCCATAACCGGTTTGGATTAATTGCGATGAGATTGGTCAGCAGCAGGGAATGTGTTCTGAACAAGGTAAAACTTCGCACCTTCCTGCTTGGAAAAGGGCAGGGTACCATAGAGAGCTATAAAATCAGGACTGGCACAAAGAATGCGAGTGAAATAATTGATTCACTGTTTCTCAAAATATAGGAACTCAAATCAGCCAATGGAATTATTTGATTTAAAACTAAATTAAGTACTTTTTTCCACAATGCACAATTGTGTTTTGAATTCATTCCCCATGCAACCTTGCAAGGGCTAGAAGTATAAGTTGCTTTCTAAAGCAACTCTGTGAATTCATAAGGAATAGCTCAACTGGTGATTAAAATACCCCTCTGGTCTGCATGCAGACTCAGAAGGCCCATGTCTGATTACTGGGAGGGTATACACGGACCCTTTTTTAAAGCGATCTCCAAATATCTTCAGCTGGCTACTTTCAGAGGAGAGGACCTAGGCTCAGCAGGCCGGTGTCTCAGTGTTGTAGTTGTCCTTGCATTTCCCAAGTGCCCTGCTGCTCTGGCTTCTGACAACACAGTCCCCGAATGCGTCTCTCTGTCTGCTGCTGGTAGGGACTCAGATGAACACCCCACAGCAGAGAATAAGATGTAGGGCTAGACCTGCCTGTCAGGTTTTGAGAAGTTCAATAAAACCAGAGCCTGGCTGGCCACTCAGCTTTTCAGCCTTTTAAGCTGAACCTTCACAGAGAGACTTTGGTGAGGCGTTAAGAGGGATCAGCGATGCGGAGGATGGCATTTGATTTTGACCCTCAAACGCTGGTGGTTTCATTTACGTGTTGGTGACCTGGCACGTTGCTGTCCTGTGCTAGGCTGGGAATTATCATGCCATTTCTTGTGTGCTTGGAACCGTACAAAGCAATGTAGCCACTGCAGACTTCAGGCCTGCTATCCATGGATATAAGTAGCACATAACTGGATAAATAAATTCACTGTGTATGACTTATAGCACAGCTGCCTTTATTCCTCTAAACATACAGACAGTATAGACAGATGACTGTCAATACTAGGTGACTGCAATCTTAGTGTTTGCGGAATAAAACTTGGAAAAAGAAAAGGTAAACAGTAATAACAAAGCACATATTTATACTGAGAGACATGTGGACTCAGAAGTGTAGCCTTTAAGATCTCTGGGGAGGGAAGCTCAAAGTAAACTGTGATTGTGCTCTCATCCATAAGCATAAATATCTAATGAGAAAAAGCCATGATATGCCACCAGCTTTGTCTTAGGTCTCCCTACTTTCACTAGTAGGGAATGGGTTAAAAATTGATAATACGGAATGATTTATTAATAGCAGTTATAATTTGTATATTCAAGGTGTGTGTATTCAACACTAGTATGTTCAAGATATATCTCGCCTCGATTTCAAAGCATGCTTAGGTGCTTTTGAAATCGTCAGTAGACACCTTCCTTTGCAGGTACCTTGGAAAAATAGGGTCGTGACACATTTGTAAGTGAAGATTTCTTTGTGGGAATTTATTTTCTTTACTGTGCATTATTCCTTTTAGATTGTATAATATTTTAAGTGTCTATAAATGTCTTGTATACATTGTGAAACATAATCAATATTAGACCTGTTTAGGTATACCAGGGACGCTAGAATCCCTCACTGTGATTTAGATACCTCTGCTGGTGGAAAGGTAATCTCACAAATATCTCAGTTGACTATTTCTGTCTCTGAAGAAGTGACAATTCTGCTGATGCTAGAAATCTGTGTTAGTCTTACAGCCAGAGCTGCTTCTCTCCAGTCAGCGAGATTCCTGCCTCGCTGCCCTGGTGGGACTGGGATGCTGAGAAGAGCGATGTCTGTCCTGGTGTGACTTCTGAGCTTGCCGAATGTGTGGATGGCATTGGGCCTCTCACAAGCTCTATCTGGAAGGTGCAATGGTGTGTGTGTGCATGTCAATGCCTACCATATACCTGACAGCTTACTGGTTACAGAAGGTTACCAGTAAGTTACTGGTTGCAGCGCGTAACGAGGAAACAGGGGGCACAGGCTGTGCTCTTCTTTTCAGGTTGAGGGTACTCCTCAGCCCTAGGACAGCCACCCGTGCTGAATGGTGACATTTTACACTTCTCCTGACAAGTTGGGCCACTGGAGGGGGAAAAAATTAAAAAATCCCTCTCACTGTACCAGAAGGCACGGGGTGCCATGGTCCAGTGTTTCAGGCAGTTGGTTGGGCAATGTGGATCTTTGGACTCCAGCCACGGTGCACAGGGTTCTTTCTGTTTTCTACTTCTGGAATTTTTATGCATTTTATTTTAAAGCATCTTATTGGATAAAGACCTCTCAATGTTTCTTAGACATTTGATGCAAGCATGGAAGGTAAATTTGGAAATATATGTAAAAAGAATTAGGATTATTCTTTGTAATATCCAATACATGAAAAGTATGTGAAATACATAGTCTCACTGTCAAAATCCAACTTTACTGCACAGAAATATGTTTGCATTTGGTTTTCTGGTTTACTAATAATTAATTAACCTATTAAGCTGTAGCGTATGGCACTTATAAACAGTGGAGTCTTATCTCTTTTGATATGAAATCTACAGTCCTCGTTTTGCAGCAACATGTGTCCTTGTTCAGCAGTGGATACAGAGACCATGCTAGTTAGAGAGAATGACAGCAGAAATATATACAAAGTCTGCTGTCTCAATATTTCCAATGATGTCTAGTGCAATAAAATAGCGCCAGGGCCCCATGAATTGTAGATACGTGCACGCCTTTGTTTATCATTTCAGGAAACCTGGAGCTTATCTTCATTCTGGCCCCAGTCTTTCCAGCTGTTGGCCACCTGGATATAAACCAAGACAACTGTGTCCCTATTGCATACACTTACATATTTGTATAAGGACATGTTAGGTATGTATAAAGACCCATTAGATCAAGTCTTGTCTGTGCCTAGTTACTTGACATATTTACTTAGTTTTTCCAGAGAAAGCAAGAGTGTGATTCAAACACTCAAGATGAAGCTTTTTAAGTTTTACACTTTTAATAACATGGTCTTGGGCTTCTGTTGGTTGAATAGTTCTAAATAAAAGCAGAACGAAAGGTGAGCTCATAAAGAAAAGGTCTGAGACATCAAAAGACAACCTTGTAAGCAACAGAGGATACTGTTGAAGGGAAAATGATATTACATTCAGAAAGATTAGGCACCTTTGTGAGAAAGAAAAACAAATACTATAGAAGACAATGAACTAAAAGTATTAGAAGAAATTTAAAGGGAAAAGTGTATTAAAGGTAGCAAAGAAAACACTTATGGAATAGCCTTTTTTTTTTCCACTTTAATTCTATTTAGGCAAATAAAAGGAGTTGAGACCAAAGCTGAGATAGGTTTCACACTATCCTTTTTGAAAAAGGAGATGGAAATGCAGATGAGGTTGAAGACCAAAGAAAATTAGGGCAGCAGAAGAAGCTAATAGAGAACATACATAAAATGGAATAATGATGAAAGGGCTGGGGTTTTTTTCTTTGATATTTGAGAAGAGTATTTTGGATTTTTAAATAGGCTCCATAACCAGCAGTGAGAGCAGTAGTGAGCCTCAGTAACTGAGCTTCCCCATTCTTTTGAAAGGACATTAAAAGCAATATAGTTCCTTGACTCACTACTTTAATGCGTTATAAATCTCTACACAGAAATACATAGCCTACAGGTGATTGTTTGCTCATAGAACGAGGACAAAAAAGAATGGTTCATGGCTCAGGTTATGTTATCGGGGAGAAATGGGGAGACAGCAAACATCAGCTCTAGCCGATACAGTGGTGTTTTTATGGGCTCTCTATGTGTTTCCTTCTCACAGAAAGTTGATGTGGAGGGACGGGATACGCTTCTCAGGAGGTTTACAAGGACAAACTGAGCTTGGACTATTCGTTCTTTAAAGGCTTCCAGTCAGTCTGTTCTTGAATGAATGCTTAATTTGAAGTATGCTTCTTAAAACTAATATCTTGGGGAGAAAAGCTAAAGAGCAGAGCAAGGGGTTACTGGGAAAGCAGGCAGAGAACAGGAGAGCAAAGAGAAAGACGCTGTATCACGTGGCACTTCAGGGAGTTTGTTGGAACTGGAGAATAAATGCAAAATACAGTACAGTCATAAATAAGTCTTCATGAAAACACACAAGAAGCTGACAAGACTTTATTCCTTGACTTTTCATTCCTTTGAAAATGACTTTTCATTTCTTTGAAAAGTCTTTACTCTTCTTTACGGGGGTGCATGGTGTGAGAATCAGAGACAGTGCTTATTAAATGAAATGGGACTCTGTGCCTGGATAGAAGGTGGTTTTGTGTTTTGTTTTCTTTTGTGAGGATTGTTGGATACTGGAACAGGTTGCACAAAGGCGCTGTGGAGTCTATGATCCTGGAGGTTTTCAAAACCCTGGGATACCTGATGTGAATTCAATGTAAATCTTGCTGTCTGAAGGAAGATGGACCCCCGATGTCCCTTCAAACCTGAATGATTCTGTGAGTCTGTTAAGTCTTCTGTTTTCTTTACCAGCTAGGATGAGAATAGGATGTGGGGCCTCGTGGTTGTGTCCACACTGAACTTTGTATATGGAACTTTAAATGCTACCAAAAACAAACCAAAAAAAAATCAAGGGGAAAAAATGGGTACATTCCTTTCCCCAGAAGTTCTGATTATTGTTGGTTCTCATGTGTAAAATAAATGCAGAATTAAAGAGTATTTATTGCTTAGGGTTGTTTTAGCCAGATCCTTAACCAACTGCAGTCCAGAGAAGTTTTTCTTTGGATAGCTTCTCTGTAAAGGCCTGTTACAGCAGCCTAACAAAATCAAAGGACACCAATTATTATAAACTTTAATAGCAGATTTGTGGCAGTGCTGGTTACACATCTGGCTGGTTACACCACTGCTAGGGAGAGCTGTCCCATCTGTCCAATGACTGTTTTCTTTCATGAGATACCAGCAGTGCTGCGGCACAGCACAAAACCTGGCAGGCACAAATGCAGTTGGGAAGCTGTTAAGGGTGATAATTGGGTAGATTATCTTGTTATAGCTATCTGATTACGTAGACTATTATAGATATGGTGGCCCTGATTTAAGAGGATTGTTTGGTAGTGCATATCCTTGGCGGCATGTCCATGGAGCAACAAGCAGAAGATAATATTAAAATCTCCTGCAAAAATCTTAGAAAGGGATGAATGAAAATAATGTACACATTCCTTGTTGTGTCATGTATAAGGATCTAGACTGGATAAGGACTCTGAGACTGTCACATGCAAAATGTCTCAGCTGGTGAAAGCTGAAGCTGACTTTTCTAAAGAGCGGAGTAATTCACTAAGTGCTTTCCATTTCAATATGTGGGTTAGTGAAATCACAGGCTCTCTGGCATTAGCTCTCAGTGTGTAAAAAGGTTCTGTTCTTTATGGCAGGTTAACATATGTGAACAACTGGGCTGAGAAAGAAGTGTAGGTCCCCGATTATTTCATAAATTTTATTACAGATACAGCATCTACATAGTTTACTGACAAACGCTTTGTACCAGGAGTACTGCTTAATTGCATGATGGGTTTTGTTGAGGACTGGCCCAGAAATGGCCCCGTATTTGTCCTGGGACAGTTTCAAAAGTTTTTCCTCCCTCTTTCCATCAGTTCCCTGAAAAAGTCTCTCCACAGTCTGTAGCTGCTCTTTTATCTGTTTACCTTTCCGTCACCTTTACTTCTCTGACTAACACCACCACTTTGTATATACTATTGCTAGCAAAAGCATCATTGTATTTTTCAGTTGAAACCTAGAAGATTTTTTACCAAAAATCCTATTTTTCTTCTAGAAAATGTTTTGATGAAAAAGCGTTGTTCAGCTTCAGTTTTTGTCTTTCTTTAAAGCATCCAGTATTGATTGGCAACTGGTGCATGAATCATGCTTGGCTCTGTAGAGGAATATCTTAGGCAAAACCTATGTTCCTTTATAATGGAAAGGTTGCCTAACACCAGTCAAATTTCAGATCAAAGTTTTGCAATTCCTTTTTGGGAACAAAAGAAGAGTTTGATCATGGGTCAGAGGCAGAAAGCAAGAATGGCAGGCTCAAACAGCAATCTTTTTATCAAGGGGATAAGTTGTCTTCACTCCTACTAAAACTACAGTTATTTCTCTTTTCCTCACTAAAATATTGCTAGTAAATTGAGGATCGCTCCACCAGACATGCAAAACTACATCCACTGTGTAGAAGACCCTTTGCCAGTGATGTTTTCTGTTTTGATAAGGTTGAGGTTACTTAGAGACAAGAGGGAATGATTGTCAAAAAGGAAATCTGCAAGCAGTTCAGCATTTCTCACCATACCTTTTCCCCCTCTTCCTTTCTAGGAAATGTAGTTGCAGTGACAGATGCTGATCTAGATTTTGACACAACTTTTGGTTTGCTGCTAGACTGAATGTTGCGGGTTTCTTAATGTGTGGTGGTGATGTTTTTCTTCCCACTAATCACGTACAGTTTCTTTTGGCAAAAGGAAGCACTTCAACTAGACCGAACTTTGGGATATGTCAAAATGTAAAGCCGGGGGGGGGGGCTTTTGCATATTTATGTTGCTTTTGCAAACATGCACAATGCCAGCTGTGCAAAATGTCCCCTTCTGCCTGAGGCTGGGCAGGAAACTGCACCCACCCTGTCTTCCTATGCTTGGCTAGGCTAATCCACGTTTGTGATTGCCAAGCGTGATTACTGCAATGTGTTGCACTGAAAAATCAAATTGCTAGCCAAGTCAATAGACCTAAAGGGACAAATGGAAGTTTCCAGAGAGGTCTCTGGGCTTACTGGAATGCAAGATAAGAATGCTAGGTCCAATGTTAACAGGAGACATGTCTACCCCATAGCAGCTTCCTATGTTTTGCATGAGCAGTCTTCCACAAATCTAAAATGTAAAACCAAAACCAAACCAAAAAACTCTAGTTCTGTTAAATAGATTCTAAGACATCACAAATTAGAAGAGAATTGTTGGGTATTTTCATGCTCTGTAAAATGCAGCAGTGAACTGTGGCATTCACTGCGGTTGCTTTGTATTTCTGTTACTCATGGATGCCTGTGAATATTCTTCCTGTGCTGGTAAGGTTGACTGGTCCTCAACTGGGCCATGTTGTTTCTTGGTTGGTGGATTCACCAGCTGAACAGTGCAGGTGAAACCCAGAGGTGTTGATGTCTTTTTAGTCCCTTACCTTTTGCGCATAATGCAGTTGCTTCCTGACCCACCCTGTGCAGTCGGTCTGCTGTAGCTCCCAGCCATTCCTGTATTCCAAGTTAGGAAAGAGTAAGCCGTGTCCTCCCGCACAGCACTGTGCTGTACCGTCATGCCTTGATAAGCTTTATATTTTTAGCTATCTGAAGTTTTCTTTATCAACAGAATGACATATATACTGGAGTGTCTTGCTACTGCCAGTGAATGGATTAATTATTTATACATATCTATATCTGGACATAGAATCTACTTCGTCTAAAAGTGTTTGCGTGAAAAGGTGTGCAAGTGATCTTCCCAGTGTGAAATGAAATGGCAAGAAAGAACACTGAGAAACAGTTAAAATAATTTCTTGACCATTTTAAATTTTGCATGTCACCAATTTGTTTGTGACCATTGCTCTTCTGTTTCTTTAATGTTCTGTGAATGATTTGTATTTTTCCCTTGCTGCTGCCAGGAACTCAGTTGTTAGTGCCAGTTCCTAAACTAACAGACAATTTCAACTTACTTTCTCTCATATGTAAAATAAACCTGAACTAATGAATATCCCTGTTTAGTTTCTCACTCTAGAAAGTTACTTAAAAATAGCTAAACAGGGCTCATGCAGCTACTAAGGAAGCAGGTTGGGACTTTGAGACTGTATTCAATTTAAATTGCTAAATTGCTACTTTTTCATATACTAACTTCTACTTACCCACTGCTTGTCTTCACCTCCTAATCCCTCTAAAACACCTTAATTTTTTATCCTTTAAGCTTTCACTTTCCTTCACAATCAGCTATGGAAAGGGAGTGTGCATAGAGGTGGTTTACACTGACATGGTGTATTTGTGGTGCATGGTATAAAGTGTATTAAAATGTACCATCCACTTGGTAGTGTTGTGGTTTTGTAAAGTTAGTGTCTCAGGAACAACTGCTGAAAAAATGACACTGGTTGGCTGAGACCCAGGCTTGTGTTGTGTAAGAATCAGACAGTTATTTCTCCCGGAGGTTATTAATTTTGCCTGTGCATATTGAGTCACTTCATATTTTTTAACCTCAGGTTTCTTTCACGTGAACAATCTTAGAAGCTGAACAAAAATAGAAGAGCACATACTTTAAACCAAAATTACCCCCATGGCAATCAAGTATGAAGGAGCATATGGGGTAAAACCCATCGAAATATAGTCCATTTTCAGTTTGATTCATGCCCAGCAATATTTTTTTGTTTTCTTCAGATGGCAACATGAAAGATCACAGAATGGTCAGGGTTGGAAGGGACCTTCGGAGGTCACCGAATCCAACCCCTCTGCCAAGGCAGGTTCACCCAGAGCAGGTTGGACAGGAACACGTCCAGCTGGGTTTTGAATATTTCCAGAGAAGGAGACTCCACAGCCTCTCTGGGCAGCCTGTGCCAGTGCTCTGCCACCCTCAGGGTAAAGAAATTTTTCTTCGTGTTCAGATGGAATTTTCTGTGTTCCAGTTTGTGTCTGTTGCCTCTTGTCCTGTAGGTGGGCACCACTGAGAAGAGCCTGACCCCATCCTCTTGACACCCGCCCTTCAGATATTGATAAGCATTGGTGAGGTCCCCTCAGTCTTCTCTTCTCCAGGCTGAACAGACCCAGGCCTCTCAGCCTTTCCTCATAAGACAGATGATCCAATCCCTTGATCATCTTTGTAGCCCTCCGCTGGACTCTTTCCAGTAGTGCCTTGTCTTTCTTGAACTGGGTAGCCCAGAACTGGACACAGTACTCCAGATGTGGCCTCACCAGGGCAGAGTAGAGGGGGAGGATGAGCTCCCTTGACCTGCTGGCCACGGTCTTTTTAATGCACCCTTGAACACCTTTGGTCTTCTTGGCCACAAGGGCACATTGGTGGCTCATGGATAATCAGGATAATAGCTTTGTTTTTCTATGTAGTGAAAATAAAGGGTCATACCTATAGAACAATTGCTATGGAAGTATGTTTCAAGAAATATGAAAAATGAACTGAATATCAATGGGACTCTCTTCTGCCTAGGGATTGTCTTTCAAAGATTTTACCATTTTTCCTCCTGTGATTACTCATTGTAGACGACTGGAAACGGGTGTATTGTTTAATTAAAGTAACAGCAGTAGCTACTGTCACACCTTTTGAACATTCAATCGAAAGCCTTGTTCCATGTCTACAGTTTACATGTGCCCACAACTCCAGAGACCTCAGTTATTTGGCTGTTGCCTGAGGCCTGGTATCTTGGGAAGAAGACATAGCTATCATAGGAAGAAAACAGAACAGGAACACCAAGAGACAAATTATTTACAGTTTTTCTCTCTCAGGTTTGGTTATTTGCTTGGGGTTTTTTCATTCTAAAAAATACTGTTTAACTCCTTTAGGTCATATTTATTTTTAAAAAAGAAATTTATGGGTTGTAAGTGTTCTTGTCACCTTGCCTTGAGATGGGCCCCAAGATCTCTTTTTCCTACATTCAAGCAAAGACACGTAAAATGAATACAAATCCTGAAGCTGTGTGTGAATGCCAATGCTACCGCCAGAGGTATGATGGTAATTTGTATAAAAATGTCTCATCTGGAATTTGCCAGCTCAGGTGCTTCCAGCTGTGCTGCTGCTGCTGTGGCACGAAGAGCAGTGCAAGCTGCAAACTCTCCAAATCTGGGTAAATACTTAAGGAAGGCTAAACTGCACCCACGCCTTGGTGCAATGGCTGCAGGGCTAACAACACCCAATGCACACAGTGCGAAGCTACTTTTCCAGTTTCTACATTAAGTGTAGTCATATCTTTTATTACTGCACAGACATACTCAAAGGTGTTGCACCATGCATGTAGCCTGTACAAGCTAAAACAGAGAACATCAAACTAAGCATTCATTATGTCTCTTGGTTTGGTTTTGCTTTTGCTTGTGTTTTAGACATTTAATTCCATATAAAATAAGCTGCTGTGGCAGCTTGTGTCTGTTTTACAAGGTTAAAGTTAAAAATAATCATCATGAGATAACTGAAATGAGATCCCTGCATAAACCTTTGAACATGAATAAAAAAAAAAAAGAAAAAGTGTTTATTAAAAGATTGCATCCACTTATTTCTCTAAAATCTGTGGTGCCTTGTGTACCATCCTACTCTTCTCTCCCCGTCATCCTGGGAAAGGATGTAATATTTCTGTAACATACTTTTTTCTTCTACCTTTGATGACTTAGTTCTTTGCTCAATACCTGTTATTAAAACAAAAATCTAGGGAAGATTGAGATGACTCAGTCAAAGTGCTTTCCTGCTGAACTTTACTTGCTGGAGATGACTATTTTATACCGAGTTCTTTGAAACACGTATTTTTCAAATGTCACTGATAAAATGACTATTTCTGTTCTGCCAAAACCTTTATTGTCTTTAGACTTGTTTGTTAGTTTATTTTTTCTGCTTGACCTTCAGTATATAGATTGCTGTGAATGCAGAGTAAAAGGAGAGACCCCTTCTATCACTATCCATCCCACATCTTTCTTTAAGGGAGGAAAACAGGTTGATCTCAATTGTTATGCTTATATTTTTGTTAACTCTGATAAAGTCCAATATACAGGCCGTGCTCATTCATGCTCTGTGAAAGAAACAAGTTTTCTTGATTGATCCCGTTATCTGACCGTAAGGCACAAAAGAAGGTTTTTCATTTTGCAGCTACCTAACCATTGCCACTTAGATTCGGAGTGCACGTTACATTCTAAAAATATATTATTCACCATGTCACCTTGAAATAACACTGCAGATGCACTGTTATCAAACACTTTCTTTTAAAATATTTGCATGATTCTGTTGGTGGTTTTTCTCCACATTTCACATATTCCCAGTGCATGCCCTTTCTGTGATGCTCTTTCCTATGCATATTCATATTCATTTTCTAGCTCCGTGAAGATAGGGTTAACTATATTCTGTTAGCTTTGCATGGTGATTCAGTGGAATCCTGTAATAATTAAATGCTCTAGATACACTAAAGGCACCTAATATTTTTGTAGCAGCACCAAAGTAATAAGACGCAATGCGCGTGAGGTGGCTTGTGACAATGAGTTCTCATGCTCTTGCTCTCTTTACATTGTTTTTTCTGTTCCCTTGCACTCTGATGCCATCTGTTATGGCTTATTAAAATTTATTTCCTATAGGTGCTATATTACTAACATTCCCTAATACAGTCTACTGTTGTTTTCATACCATTTTTCATTCCAGATATTTTAGCTCTTGTTCCCTAACGTTTCACAGTGCCTTTCTGTGAACTTTGTGTTGTCCAGTATTTCAGTTTTCAGCAAAATGGTCATTGACTATCTTCACTCTATTTTTGGTAAAATAATATATTTTGTTATAATCCAGCATAGACTTTTATCTTGGCTAACTGAAGGCCATTCCCCTGAAAAAAATCTTCTGCAGTAAAAAGAACTCCAGCTGCCCCCTTTCTAATTCTAAGAATGAGACAGTTAAAGCGTCTTCATCCACCAGTTACAAACCTCTAAGGATGAGGTATTAGCAGCCCACAGGAGAGTGAGGAGACAACAGTATCAATCCAGGGAAAGAAAGAGAAGGGTGAAGTGACAAAGAAGACGTCAAAAAAGGCAGTATATAGTTCCTGCTACAGACCTATGGAAATAACTAAGACTTTTTTCAGGGCCAGGACCTGGTTTTGAATACAGCCTTAATGCAGCTGCTTAATAACAAGAAATGAGGAGCCATATTTGAATACAAATGGAAATGACATGAAAATAGCTATTAAGGGCTCATAACTTGAGTAGTTGTAATTCTGTCAAAGAATTACACAACAATGGAGCTCTTGCTAATATGCCTACACAGTGTGACCATCTGTTGTCTGCTGAATTAGTATTGATGCACAGCAGGATACTGCCAAGAGAGGGCGACCTGCCTGAGGCTGCTCCAGAGCAACCTTTCTTATGTACAGGGAGTATTACAGCCACGAGTGTTTGTCAGTGGTTTGGCGGAGCAGACGTTTTTCCACCTTCAGACCACCAGAGTTTCTCATGGTGTCTCTGGAGTTCTCTGATTCTACTTATTCATCCAGGACAGGGTGAATGAGGTGGCAGATGGCATCTCCCTGTTTTTCGTCTTTCGTGATTGCTCTACTAGCCGTTGGTCAATGCTGTTTGTCTTCCATTCTTGAAGCCTCCATTTCACTATCTACATTGTTACTCCTTACGTGGCTGGCCTTTGGTCAGCTCCTCGTTTCTTTCTACACTGATACCTTCCATGCCTGTATTGGAAAATGGCAATGATGCTGCTATAAAGCCATCTTCCAAGGTATGGACTCACTGTGTCTTGCTACATTGACATTTTAATTCTGCAGACTTTGGCCCATCCCCTTTGAAAAAAAAAAAAAAGTGGTTTGAGAGACTTGAGAGACTCAGTCCCCAGTGACCTTTTGTGTGCTCCCAAAATATCCTGTCATTTCACACAATAATTATTGAGAATTAAACCCCTCCTCATGCAATTTATTGACACATTTTGTCCTCATGAAGTTCATATAGAAAGGCTGTTCAGGATATGGCGGGTCATTCTCTCAAAGACTTTTCAGTCCTCCACATAATTCAATTCAACCAGCACATTGCTACCACTCTGGGTTCCTTTCTCCATCATAACAATGATGTCCTTCATATTTGCTTCACGCAATATAAATAGGAAAACGGACAGGAGGTTGACAAATCCAGCCTCTCCAAGTCTCTGAACTTGAAAATGAAGCCAACATTTCCAATTCAATTCTCCTCGTTATTTTAAAAATATCTCTATAAGTGATTTCATCACAACACACAAACTGGAATTACTTGCAAACAGTAGCACACAGACACAGTACATGCATGCACTCATCAGGTGTGGTTTTATTTTTAAACCCCAGTGAAATATACTAAAACACCCTTGAAGACACTTGGTTCAGTGCTTTCACAGTCATTAATTTTGACAGCCTGCTCTAGCAAGTCAGATTTTAAAAGTCAAATCTCTCAGTTGTGTTTCCTTGACTATGCTTAGTAGCCTATGTTTAAAGAAGGTTTTTAATAATCTTTTTGGCAGCCAAGGGAATGAGAATGGAGAGGGAGAATCTGAAGAGGATCTTGGAGCTGCTGCTGGGAGGAGGTGGTTGGGTCTTCTGACCTGTGGCCGCTCGTCAGGAGAGCTCTGTGTGTTCTTCTGGGTGTTTGTCTCAGTAATGATTTCTGTGAAGCATTTTCTTCTTAACCTGTTACTCCTCCCCCATTTAGTGCATTTAGCACTAAAAAAGCTCCCATTTACTATAGCGAGAGTAAAATTGAATCCTGAATTAATTAATTAAATTGATTTCGATGTTGTTCAGGATGCTTTCTTGAAAGCTTTGGTTGAAAGTTCTTTTTGACCTCCAGGAGGATATATGGCACCTTTCATTGTTATCGCCAGGGTAATAGAATTACCTATTTAATCCTTTCGTGAGAAAAATTGCTCTTCAGACCATTGGTCATTCACATCTCTGAACATCAGTGAAATAAATAGAATGAAATGGACTCAGGAATGTCAACTTGCTCTCATTATGTGCTGCTGGTAGTGAAATACATCATGATTTAGTTTGATGTGGCAAATTAGAAACCCAAACCAGGTAAAAATGACAAAAAATTATGAACTATTTCATTCAGAGAGACTCTTCCTATTCCCTAGCTTTTATGGAAAAAAAAACCCCAAACAACAAAGCCAAACCCACACTTAAAAAAAAGGGAGACCCTGCAGAATTTGGAAATATAAATAAGAACATACTTTGAATGTATTTCAGATTTTCATGACTGAGAGAATATAGATCCATAAAAAAACCATTTGCACGTCTCACTACTTAGATTATCAAAAGTGCTTATATATCTACCGTCAACTGGTTTTGAGTGCCCACACTTATGTGTGTTAACAATGCTAAACAGTTAGATTTCTAAGACCTAACAGTGTCTGCAGACAGACATTGTTTTGCTGGCTGGTCAGGCAGCCCAACCCGGTAGGTCATTAGAAAATATACTTGGATCACCATGTAAAATGCTGCTGGCAAAGGAGAAGATGGAGAAAGTATCCTCTATTTTAAATAGTAAGGTGGTATTTGGAGAGTTCATCTGCTGTGTTGGAAACCCTGCTTCCTTTACCTCTTCATCCCCTGCAGAGATTTAAACCCGCATCTCCCATAAGTGCTTTGGCTACTGAGTTCTAGCGATCGGAGTAGTCCTAACGGGGCTTTGCAAAGAGCCATGGTACCACCAGCCACTGTTTCCTCCTTCTGTGCTTTATCGGAAATGGTTAGGCACTCACCTCTTGAAAAAATAATGGATCTTCAGTAAAAGCAGGTGCTTTCTTGTTTTGAGGAATTAGATGCCGAGGTCTCTGAAGGCATGCCAAGGCATAAGCTTCAGGTTTTCTAATGTAACTGTCTCTGCACACATGGCTTTCTGTAGACCTTTTTCTGTCCAACCTTCCTTTTGCAGTGTGGCTACAGGTTCTACTAGACAGGAAGGTACCTGGGTTCAGTGTGAAAGTAATTTCCTGTCTAAATTTCAGTCTTCATCATTGAGCAGTTAGGGCTGCCACCCATGGAAGTTCTTCCCTTTTGAAAACGCCTACCACTTCTCATCTTCTGAATCAATTTTAAATATGCCCATAACATGCTATATTCGCCCATTTAAGAGAGATATATTGAAAGTCTCGCTATAAGATTTAGAAAGCCCTCAGGCTTACCAGCACTTACATCTGGCAAACTCCTGACAGTTTGTATGGTCTGGGATATAAACTGCCGTGATAGCTCAAGGGTTTAGAATAGTACCTGGCAAGATAGGCTAGAGCATTTGAACTGAAGATCGGATCGTTCTGTCTGACAGGAATATGTGTACTTTGTTGTAACCAACCCCAACAGGTGCTAGCTTATTAGTGGCAGATAACTGAAATGTGTTTAAATATTGTTGAAATAAAAATGTGTCAGAAATGAACACTGAAGTGAATATTAGAGGTACTGTACGTGTAAATTCTGATAAATTTCTTTCTGATGGGTCATCTGTAATTATTGAGGTAGAGTCTTTAATTGCTGTTTGCAGAAAGTTCATTTTGACCATAACTCCCCTTTTCTGCTCCCACAATCTGCCCTTTGTTACATTTTCTTTCTTATAATTAGTGCCCTTAATGTATCTGTTGATAGTTTTCTTCCTGCAGTTAATATGTAGAGTCTTTCTCTCAGTAATTCAATTGACTTCGAGTTTTTCAGGTGCTTTTCTAATGTGACAGACAAACAAATACTGTAATTTCTCAGTTTCTTCCAATTCTGGTTCCACTCAGACAACGAGGATAGGAAGCAGCAAGGCTTTCACAGCATGAAAGCGTGTTCATTAAATTGCATTACACTTCTAAGTTATATTGTCTCTTTCAATAGTACTGCATGAATGATTGTGATTGTGGGATCAAAGGCTTAAAGCTTTGTGTATTTGCAAACCAAGATTATGTTTCTTTCCTAGAACACCATAAAAATCTAAATATAAGATTCAGTGGCTGATGGATAAATAATTTCTAACTGCATGGATTTAATGTGAGGTGTTCTTGAAACCAGGCAGAGATTATATTAATTTTCTGTGCAAGAATCTGATGTGTGACATTGATCATAGTATTCAAGAGGAACATGAAAAAATTTTCCACAAAGCGGGGAACGTGTGCAGTGAAAATATTTTACATAAGACACCAAAGGGCATGCAGAAATATAAAAGAAACAGTACCGATACCTGCATTGCTTAACTGGAGCAGGAAACATTACTACCACCCTTTGATACTTGCACGCATTCTCTTTGGGGCAATCGTATTTCTGCACAGAAGAAAACATAAGTGAATGATTACTTGCCCAAATCAAGAAAGAGGATCTGGGTTAGGAACAGTTAACAGCTGAACCTAGCATGTCAAAAAAATACTGGAACAAAGAATATATACTACAGGACGAAGTAGCGTAAGCTAGCAACTCAGTAAATTTTGTGGGGGTAAGGCCCTGGAGTGCTGCATGCTAACAAAATTGTCTGACTCAGCAAATCAGTAGCCCCAAGTGAATTATGTTTTGACTTAAAAG
This sequence comes from Larus michahellis, assembly GCF_964199755.1. NCBI lineage: Eukaryota > Metazoa > Chordata > Aves > Charadriiformes > Laridae > Larus > Larus michahellis. Next base: position 91,727,207 of record NC_133897.1, read on the forward strand.
GTGTTATTAAGGAGGTAAACATGATTAGCATTTCAAATACTTAAGTTCTGATTACCCTACTCCAAATAGGTTCATAGATCTCAACTGTGGTAGTAAATACTACCTATTTGCCATTGTTTAGGCTATGCTATCATAGACTCAGTGAGTTTAATGGCAGAAGGAAGCATTGGATTACACTGGCTGGCCTCCTGTATATCCTGTTACACTTGTCTTAATAATCTAGAAGGCCCAGAGCTGTGAGTCCGTGTTGTGCGTGAAACAGAAGCTTTTCCATGCACAATAAATCCAGTTCACTAGGTTCACCTTCTGCATGAAAAGCAGGGGGGTGTGATGTGCATCAGTTTCATGAAACTTACCACAATCGAGTGTCAGAACACTCTTTGCAATGCAGTCCCCACCCCCTGATGAGCCCGTGCCGTAAGATGGCCCCATATTGCCACCCATTCTATTTCACCATCTTCCCTGTCTATTGATCGGAAAAACCCATGTCTGAGGAACTTTACAGTTGACTAGGATATTAGGTAAAAGCTGTGCCTACTTTCTCTTTTGAATTTGTCTGACGTGGGATTCTGCCCACTGGTGCACCTTTTTTTCCCCTTTAGTTTCAGCGCCCCATTAGTATTCACTAATTTTTCCACAATAAAGATAGGTGTACTGTGAGCAAGTTGCCTTTCATTTTTCACCTGTAATGAAGTGACAGTTTGAATTATCAAAGAACCTTTTCCCACAAACTACAGAATGTTTTTGTGGCTCTTGATCATCTTGAATTCTCAAAGCCCTTTTTAAAATACAAATATCGACACTGGCTGTGTTATCTGAATTCTGGTTTCACTAAAGTTGCGGCCAGAAGTAATTTCAGCCTGCTACAACTGATCACTGCTTTCTGCTATCTTTATCTGTCCTTTTGGCATAGTATGATGTTGGGAGTTATTGCTGAGCTTTTGTGCTCTCTCCCACAAGAGTGATCTGATGTCACTCATTAGCCAGATGACTTAGTATGAAAACGCATCTTGTTTGAATGTCCCTTTCAGATGTGAGCGTGTGATTCGGTTTGCTGGGTATGATGAACCACTCTTCATTTTGTGTTCAGCAGCTTTCCTAGCCAACACTATGAGCCAGCTGTCATCCAGTCAACACTTGCTACTCTGTTCATATGACATTTCATTAGGTGAAGCATGGGCCAAAGAGACCTCACATGTTCTAGCAATCACGGCAGAGCATGCATGCACCTACCTACCCTATACCACGCAAACGTTACCTATTGTTATTTATCTTTTTGCTGATTTTTGTTTCATCTATTACAACAGTTGTCAGTATAAAGTTTAACAATGTGAAGCAAGGTAGTTTTGCAGTGCTTTCCTGGCAATTCTCTTAGGGAAAGGATGTTCCCTGCTATTCCCAGAGATTTCTAGATATCTCTGTCTCTTGTTAGATGCTTCTCAGTAAGCTCTTTTTTGCTTGATAAAATATGCACAAAATGGTACTGTGTAGCACTGGCCCTTTCGTTAGTATGTCAGATGGCACTAAATAAAATGTCTTACAGTGTTCTATGTTTATGAGAGCTCGGCAGTTATCTCCACTCCACAAACTTTTATCTTCTTAAAGTACAATATGAGACCTGGGTAGGGTGATACTCCATAAAAACCCCCTAAACTCTCTCCTTCAAGACTCATCAGTGCTCTCTCCTTACTTGCTCTGGCATCAATGTCATATACAGTAGCCTATTGTAGCGTAGCTCATAGACTTTAACAACGCAAAAGGGAAGTTTATTTTTGCTCTATACACTGTGGAATGATGGATTTGTTACCCTTTGTATTAACGTTTTCTAATCCTTTCTTTTATTTTGCTGGGAGATTAATAAAAATGATACAGAGAAGAAATGCAACTTACTGACAGGAAGCTTGAAGTCCTCTTGTATGTGCTACTCTAGAATTGTAGCTAATTACTGTGTTGAGTACTGTAGCAAGCACTGTAATGCTTCAGAAATATCCTGCGTGTGTTTCTGGTTGCTTGATGTGCAACAGGCAGCTTTTAGGAGAATCAGCGCAGAAACTATACAGGCACACGAGAAGCCAGCGTTTGTCTCATCCTGTTGTGAAATGTTGTGATTTAAAATCAATGCAGCTTACAAAAAGCATTCCCATAACAATTACCAGCTGCATAACACCCTTTGCTCTGTATTGTCCGAGACATACGTTACTTACGTTACAGGTAAATGTTCATTTTCCTATGTAGATAAGTATCTCATCAGAGCAAAAGATAGCCTACTTGAAGCAGACAAGTATCTTGTTCATCCAGAAAGGCTGGGAAGAACTAGCTTTGCAATCTGCAGCTGTCAAAGGTACCAGCAGTAGAATGCTCGGATGACAAAAGGGCACGTGTTGATCTTTACTTCAGCAATATCCTCTGTAGTTCCTACTACAGACATTTTTATGATGTGGTGCATGCCACCTTTGGATAGTGCATGAAAAGCTGGATGAATACGTGGCTTGCTTTCTTGTCTACTTTTCTAGCCAGGAGAAGCTGAATGGATTTGAATGTAGATGAGAACCTTTATAGAAAATCCCCTCTGTGAAGGACAATGCTCTTCCAATACCTCTGTTAAAGATCTCCGTCAGCTAGTTCTTAATCAATAGTGTGTGCATAAGGTGGGATTTGGCCTTTATAAAAAAAAAAATAATATTCAATTTGCATTTGAAATTAGTGCAATACATCAAGCATTTTCTTATGCCACCTTTTCCCACTTGGATCATGGTATTGTGCTTTGTAGTGAAGGGAGATTAAACACTTCTTTTGAACATCGGTTTGGAAGGGGTCCTTGTGTTTGAGCTCTAGATTAATATGCTGTCTGTCCTGTTGAAAAAGTATGAGAGCCATGCAGCAGCTGTGGCAAGATCAGCATCAGGGAAGAGTCACAACAGGATTGAGACAGACAGCTCATTATCCCAGCACAGCGGCAAAACCCTTCTCCAGCATTCTGAGGTAGCACAGAAAGGGAAGGGGAAGTGACGATCCCTCTGAAATTTGGCTATTAACTCCCATATGGACTTTATGAGCTGCTATGAAGAGAAGGACTTGCCTCAGAGGAACTTGGTCCCCTGGAGTGAGGTGCTGATGAAATGCATGGAGCTCTTTGGGAACTTCTCTTTGCATAGGGCCTCATTTACACAACAGAAAGAACCTGTAGCTGATGGAGGCTCAGCAGCATGCTGGTAAGCCATACTGCATGCTGCCTGGCTGCGGCTGCAGACACAGGCAAACTCCCATCAGTGCTCCATCAGATATGACACCTGAGACCTGTTACTGAAAGGTGCCGAGCAGATGGTGACCATGGTTTGGGCATTTCAGGCTCCGATGCTGACCTCCATCTAGTGCACATGTAGCAGTTCCTGTTGTTGGAGTCAGTTGCTAGCCATGTGTTACGCTTGTGTAAGTTGGTTAAGAGGGGAGATTCACTTTAAATTACTTTATTAGACCTGATTCCATTGTACATGAACAGGTGAAAAGACACAAATGTTTACATGAAGGAATAAATGTATTTTCCCTTGGTAAAGGAAATTCATGCAGCCGGTTCCACTGATGGGGTAGCAATGAAATATGCAATAGATTTACAGCAAAATAAAGCAATCCTATGATCTTGAATCAAAGAAGCATAACTCAACAGTTAAATGTCCTCATTTGTGAGTCTATTGTATGCTATTTACATCAACAAAACATAAACCTTGCAAATTTTGCAAGCTTATGAAAAATCCCTTCTCTGATATAAGGCAATTATACAGTATGAACTGAGGTTTGGAATTCCTCTATTGTCTGTATAGATGGTTGCTATTGCTTGTCTTGGCAAGTAAGAGAGATGGAGGTGGTCCAAGTACTTGGGCATATGTTCTGGGTCATTGAATATATTTCAGAGAAGCTTGGCCACAACTAAATAATATAGGTGATTTTCTTATTTACATAAAAATAAGAAATGTTGCTCCCCTGGGAGCAACCCCCTCCACTCACTTGTATGCAGCTTTCTCAGAGATACTGGTCTTATGGCTTGGACGTGAAATATGGTAGCACAGGAGTATCTGATACTTGGTCCTCATCAACAGGCAGGAAAATGGGAAAATGTGGAGTGGGCCAAAGAATTTGGCATTTGTGCTCTGGACGTGCCAAGCATCAGTTTTTAGCTGGAGGACTAGGGATGAGAAAGTTTTACATATTTTTCAGGTATATCACAGTCTTGTAATAATCGCAACACCTTCCTTTTCCTAATCTGGTGTAAATCTGGTGTAATTAGTTAAAATTGTCCAAGGTAACCTGGCCAGTTTTACATGACATGTGCAACCTACACCACTAGCAGAGGAGTGGCCATAACTTTTGAAGGTGATGGTGACAAGTGGCTGGGAGAGAAGAACCTCTTCTACAGGCACCACTAATTGGAAGAGGATGTCTATCTGCTAAGATTGGGTTTGCACTAGATCATCCTTGTGTCACAGGCTTATCTTTTCCTATATATACTCCTTTCTCAGACCCTGCTTCTTACACCCTCTAGCTTATGATGGTGAGTAATATTTCTTTCTATGTATTTTCATATATGTGGTGGGTGGGGCTATGTGTAATCACTAGGAAGTGCCTTCTGGGCACTGCTATACTGCACCAGATCATTTGTGTGTTATGCTTATTTTTCAAAATAACTAGTGAAATCTGAGTTCATCAGAAAGACAATTTATCTTATCTACTGAATGTCCTGTAGGCCAGAAATCAGACTGTCTTTAAAATCTTTCTATATGATTCTATAAAAATGACAAGCAAGTCTAACTCTTAGACCTATTTAGTGCAGGGACTTAAACCGTTTCATTTGAAACAGCAAGTATTTGTCCAGATTGAAAAAAACAAACAAACAAACAAAAACAACAGAAAGCAAAGCAAAAAAAAACAAACCAAAAACCAAACCAAACCAAACCCCAGCAATCTGTATTCCCTAAGTCGGTATCAGAACAAAAATTGGCTCAGTGACTGAGCTGTCAGTGCTGAACTCAGTGATAAAGAAAAAGTATCTAAGCTTTAAAGCTCCTGCTCTCTGAACAGATGCTATTAACTTTGCAGAAGGACCTTTTTTGACCTTTGTTTTGATGACTCAGAATCTGTGGTTCTTCTATAAGTGCTCATCTGTATGGAAACCACTCTAGCTACATGTGGGCCACTGTATACCACACTGAAGTCTTCAAACAGTACTGTTGATTGGCCCAAGTGTATGATCAGTAATAGAAGTTCTTTCAGCCCTTCGTGCAACGAGGATGTAAAAGAAAGAGTGACAGCAGTTATCTAACTCCCTCACACTGCCTCTGAATGTCTGCTCATCTGTAGTTCATTCTGTAACCTGTCCTTCTCAAGCCAGTCGGAATTAATCCCTTGTAAAATCTACCAATTTTCATTCTGATTTTATTTAAAAATATTTCTCAGCATATTTCACATCACAGTGATTTCAAAAGATGGATTCAAAACACGAGAGGCTCATCCTCCTCCCAGAGGGGGAGAGCTTCAGTCCACATTGTTTTAAGAAAAAACACTCAGCTGCTCCACCTGTCAGTCATCCTTTTCCTGGAGAAGGAAATATGGACACTCACAACAAAATGAGATTGCTCTCTGAAAGCAAAAAGTAAGAACTTGAAGGTTTTCTATCTCTGATTTCTATGATCTGTCTCTTGCTGTCAGCAAGGATGTAGCTCTCAAGGCAGACAACAGCAAGGAACTGGACCAACTTGGTTCTTAGTGCTGAACTTCCTGCTCTGAGGTAGAGAAAGTGTAGAGGGGTTAAAAAAAAAAAAAAAAAAAAAAAGAGAAAAAGAAAAGAAAAAAAAGGAAAAAGAAAAAAGAAAGATCCTGTTTGCTTATATTTCCTGATTGAAAACAGACGTCAAAATACCATTTTAGTAGGAACATCAGTGAAGCTTGTTCCTCAGCTAGCTCAGCTTTTAAGGGCAATCTAGTCCTTACATGTAATATATTTTCTTTATCCCTTTATATAGCAGTGGCAACACTGAAACAGGCTCTACATCATCGTCCCAAACTACAGTCATAATTCTAAAAATGATTGCAGTTAATTTATTGTTGGTGTAAATTATCTCCTCTTCAGTAGTATCCAGACTAAACGTACCTTTGAATTTACTAAGGTGCAGAAGCAAATTTACTTCCCACTTTATCTGCAGGATACTGCTAATTAAAATAACCTAATAATCCTGTGGCCTCAGTTTCAAGAACTCTCAGATAAGTTTTTAGAGACTGAGACGATGAACACCCAATAAACAAAAAAGATACAGATCTTGAATCATGAGGTCATACACTGCAGCTTCTCTCAAGAAGCCTTCACCTTTATCATCATGACATCAGTACACACTGTTCTGCTCTTACATTGCTCCCAATTGATCTCAGAACTTTGCAAGAGGTGACATCTATAGTTGGTACTGCCCCAAAGACTGAAAAATCAATGATCGGGGTAAAGGGCCATCAATCAACAATCCATTTAGGTCCTGCAGACAAGGTAGTGATGTTTATTAGAGAAGACATCTTGAAGTCATTCAAAAAGGACACCAGCTACTACCATTCCAGATGCTAAGAAAGCTAAACAGCTTTTTCTAATGACAGCTGTTCCCAGGGATAAAGAACTCCAAAAGCCAGATTAAAATAAGTAAAGTAAGTACTCCACTATTTCAGTCCAACTGTGCCTAGCAAACTAACATTATTATGTAAATACTGCTTACTGACAGAACAAAGCATCTGCTTTTGTAAACACATTTCAGTGTCAAGCTAAATTATAAAAGGCTAAATTTTCTGAAGTATATCTAAGTTTCCATGAGTAACGCTGGAAGTTTGGTCCTCACAATTACTGATTTTTCCATATAATTTGCTATAATGATTGTAATGATGAAGGGTTCATGAAAAATTCTAAAGAGAGGAGAACTCAGTGGATGTTTTTCTCTTTTGAAGGCACAAACGTCTTAAACAACCGAACACACTGACATGCGAAGTTCTAGGAAGAATATCTGCCTAAATATATTGTGGTCTTTTGGTGGAAGCCTTTCAAATACTGGGGTCAGACAGCTACAGAGTACCTATGCATTTGCAGTGATAACCAACTGATTATGCTTTAAGAAAATAATTTTCTTTTCCTTTTAAAAAGCTAACATCATTTACAAATGCAAACAATTTATGATATAACCAAGATAGCCCAAGGTTGATACGTTGAAGAAAAGTGACAGTTCTTTCCAAACGCTGTCTTCAGATATCATCTTTACCTTTTGGGCTAGGTTTGGGCTACAATAATCATTAGTCAGGCCCTAGAAGTAATCTCTTTCGGGTATTCTCAGCAATTACAGATTCTTTTTGTGGCTTTTCTCATCCTTTTCATGGATGTCTTTCATGAATAGCATGTGAAGAAAAATATAGCCTTGCTTTATTGGATATCTGATTGATAAGAATCATCTTTGGAAATCAAGGGAAAAGTCTACTACTGACAATTAATTTCTCCAAAACAAAAATAAAAGTATTTTTTTCTGTCTTTGACTGAGAAAACTGGATTGCCTCAGACTTAAGATGGTAACTTTCCTTTCCTTTATTTTTCTCTCTCTTTTTTAAAATCTTAAGGACACTTTTTAGCTTCCTTCAGGATGCATGCTTCCATACTGTGAGCTCTTTCTTTCCAATAAAGTGATTCACAGCACTGTGATTCACAGCGAAGTAATATTCAGATTTTCCCCAGTGCTAAGGATGTTTACAGAAAGTGATCATCAACTGGTTGTGCGTATGGAGTTAATGCAGTTATGTCTGTTCACTTACTCAAAGCTGTAGCTTTCAGGACAACGCTACAGTCCTTGAACTTCTGCTTTGTTACAAACAGCTGAATCGGATAAGAAACTGAAGCAAATTGTCACTCCCTGGAGCTCAAATTGACTGCAAATAGCAATTGCATACCTTCCAGAGGAGAGACTTCCAGTCCATCTGGATGGTCATCTGTAACCTCCAGATAAATCTGTCAGCCACAGATTTCAGACTGTTTCGGAATGTTACGCCACATGTCAGCTTGCACTTATGCAATGCCTGAAGCCAGACGTCACTCTGCTCCATTACAGAGCTGGCAAAGGTTGGTATATCAAGCTGTGGAATGTCAAACAGTATGTCTCCTGTCTCAGCTTAAACCAAGGATGTTTGTAAAGATGCAACTTCCTCACAAAACCTCTGTTGCTGGTTTATATAAAGGACTGCTCACTGGGACCATTGGATGATCCTTGGTATATGAACCCAGATGGAGATGATACATAATGTGGAAAGCAAGCAAATGAGGGTAACCTGGAGGACATTCCTTCTTCCTTTAAAGATTTCCATTGACCAGATATTCCCAGACATCTCTAAGTCATTATATGAACAAGTATGGAAGAGCCCATTTGTTATTTTCCCAACCAATGGCTGGCAACTATTTATAAGTTGGTTTTTTTTCAGGAGACAATCTCTCACCAGTCTTAAATGCTCTCTTTCATGGTATATACTTGGATCAATGTTTCAATGGTGAATAAGTCCAGTTAAAGACTTATTCACCAGCAAAAAAAGACCTCAGATTCTTTTTTCTTGTTTCTGGAGAAAGAGTCTAATATCAGAATGTTTGCAAATATCAGGAATGAGGCCTCATGCATGAGTTTCCTCTGATCCCCTACTCAGAGTACAAGAAAAAACAGAAAGAATTAAACTATGTTGATCCTAATAGCTTCTACTTGTCTGAGGCAGTTGTACTTAATGGATTTCTTGCAATTCATCTCAGCCTCTATAAACAAGAGCAGAATATGTAACTTGAGACGAAAAAGATATAACCCTGAGCCTTCATTGCTTGAGAAAATCTCATCAGTGCAGTGTGAATCGGGCTGTAACACCAACCACTTAATCAGGAAACGTCTATCAAGAAGTCCTAGGGTGTATAGTAGGTGGGGCTGGTACCTCCCTCCTTATGAGTAGATTCTTCCTTAATGCTCTAACGGTAAAGCTTCTGGAGATGTGTATATGTTTAAGTGAAGTTACTTGCTGGATAACCCATGCTAACTCCTCAACAGCTTATTCTTACTGTGTTTTTTCCTAATTACTAGTAATCTTTGAGATGCAGGGTACCTAATGTACATTTGCTTTTATCAGCAAAGTATATGTGTTTGCTTCTAGAAACCACAGCACCTAACCTTGGAGAAGTAGGTTTCGGGTTTATGTCACTACTTGTTCATACAATTGTAAAGGGACCTGTATGTGTGTAGAAGCAAGTATTACAGCCTGAGGAATAATAAAAAAGCATTGGTAATGGAAATTATATGAAACTGTGAAGAGAAAAACGGGATAAGTAGGTTTAGGCTTTTAAGTTTTCAAGGCAGGATAGAAACCACAAATGACTTAAAATATTTACCCAATATTCAAGGATTAAGGAAACATTTAGGATTCAATACAAACAAACCCCGGCATTTTTAACATAGAAAATGGACAAAGTCAGACTAGCAGAATTGCCTAGAAGGCCTGAGTGATTGAAAACTTAATTGATAACTTATGTACTAGTCTCCATACAATATGAGAAAACAGGTGGTCTTTTCAGCAAGAAGAGAGAAACTGACTTCACTAACAAGGACTTCACTTTTATTTGCAAAGCGATGGTGTACAACCTATTGAGGATACGCAGGCCAGGAAACATCTGGTTCTGTCCTTCTGACATATTTTATGAAGTCTGCCAACATCATTTATATATAATTATACTAGTTTTAGCAGGACTACTGCCTCTGCAACTCTAATGAGAAAAAATATGTTGCAATGTTGGCAGACGTTTGTGCTTTTCTAAACTTTCTAAACGACAACGTTTGTGCAAGATCCTAGCTGAGGAATTTATTTGCTGGGTAGGATCGGTTCAGCTTCCATATGGTACAATATAACTATTAATTTTGTTACCATTATTGTTCTCAGGACACCCAAGCACAGCTCCGGCGCTCACTACAGATAAAGAGGATATTGTCCGTCCATAACAAAGGGTACAAAAAAATAAAGACAAACCAGCATGTACAAGGAGATTATGGGACAATGCCAATCAAATGGACTTGTCTCCCACGCACTAGCAGATCAATCATTATCAGTTGGTTTTTTTGAGGGGGATTTTTAGGCACTACAGTGAAGAGGTCAGCACGAAGCGGGGCATGGAAGAGAAAAGCCTTAAGTTATGCATGTCTGTGGGGAGTTCCATGTCGGCTTGAAGGGTAGCATTTTTGAACAAATAAGCAGATGGGCAATACGTGGACTAATTAAAGCTTGAACCTCATCCCTGGATAATAAATGAAAAATGATGCACAGAATGACAATTAGCTGTCAATGTCTTCGAAAATGATTTTGGTTTTTTTGTTTATTGTGAGGGGAACTGTCAAAAATGCAAAGAGCTGCATGAGCTAATCGAACTGGTGGGTTTTGAAGACAGTCTTGGCAGCAGTATATAAATAGATATGCCTGGGACGAAAATGCCTTTGTCAGGGCCAAGATGTTACAGTAAGTGAGCTGTAAAATAACTGTGACCTTAATGAGAATTTTAACAGCATGAGTGGATGAAAAAGGCCAAGTTTTAGAGATGGTTCTGTGGGCATCGCAGAGAGTCTAAATTAAACCTGGCGCCCAGGTTACGGGTGTTTGAGACTGACGGGACGGGAAGAGTCTTTTAAGAATCCGGAGAAGAGGCAGGGAAGAGACAGCTTGAAGGTGAGACTGAGAGCTCTGTTTTAGCTATACTGAACTTGAGACGGCAGCCAGGCACTCCTGAGGGCATGTCAGCAAGGCATGCCTTGATCTCACCCAATGAAGGTAATGTTTTCGGGAAGAGAAGAGAGGTCTGGAATGAAGCAGTATCTGAGATCCTTCAGATAAAGATGATAATGGGTTTTGTAGGTGACACGAAACCAGGAGGGAATCAGGAAGAGAAGAACAAGAACTACTGAAAGTGTAGAAAATGTGACCTATAAGAAAATGATGAAGGAATTGGGATTTTTTGATTGAAAAAAAAAAAAAAGAAGTATGATTACTCTCTACATAAGCAGTACAGATAGGTGAAAAATGGGGAAAATCAACTGCTCTCCATTGCAGTTAGGAAAAGAAGGCATTGGTTTATGGTGTTACAAGGGCTATTTAGGTAAAGGAGCACAAAAAACCTGTAATAATACAGGTAGCAATGCATGAAGTCTGTGGTGCCCTCTCCACTGGATTTTTTTAGGGACAGATACACACCTGCCAAGAAAAGCAAGTATCAAGTCTAGGTACGGGTTACTTTGCCAAGGGCTGGGAAGATGGTTCTAGTGCTATCTTGCAGTCTTTTCCAAGTTTCCACAAACTAAAAAATCCATGAAAAATCTCATAATGGGAGACCTAACATGTATTCTCCACCCTTTAAAATATTCATATGCACCCAGTATTATATATGTTGTTTGTTTCACTGATATTTAACACTTCTTCACATCTAGTATGATTTGAAAGGCCGGCCACCCATAGGAACTCCTGTAGTCATTAACATGTAGGCCAGTAAATATGGTTTTTTGCCACCACCAGCACAAGGCCAGAGGCTTGGTGGCGAGCTGGCAGTGCGGGGTCTCAGGACGGCTCTGGCCCTGCCTTGGCCGGAGCTGGTTTTAGCTGTGGCAGCAATTGCCTGGTGGCCACGTGCCTGTGGCCTCCCTGTGCTGGCTTCGCTCTGGGAGCGCCCAGGGCAGGGGGCTGGCACCCCTATGTAGTCACTGCCAGACAAACAGCCCCTGCGGGGTCACGGGGCTGGGGGAGGGCAGCTGCAGCTCCCGGACTTTGATTGGGAAGCAGGGAGGAGGAGGCAGGCTGTGATAGGAAATCTTAAAAAAATAGCCCCAGGGGAGGTGCTCCCACTTACCAGCATTGACCTAACCCTGATGAAAATCCTGGGATGCTGACAACTGGCTGTGATGCCCTTTCTTGCCCGAGGAAGCCTGGTGCCATCAACCTGAGGAGCTAGAGGGAAATGAGAGGGCGATAGTGACACCAGAGAAAAGGGGTAGACTTTAGTAGGCTTTCTTGAATAGCAGTGTTTTACGAGTATTATTATTAATGAGACTTTTCTGTATGTTTTGTGCTGTAAATATTGGTATTAGTGTAACTGGACTCATTTTGTGCTGTAAATATTGGTATTAGTGTAACTGGACTCATAGTAACTTTTACTTATATTTTTACTAGATGATTAAGATAACAGTTAAGCTCACTATAAATGCTTACTTGCACGTACATGGTGTGTTACCTCTTCTCTTGCCTGTAAGTGCAATGTTTTCATAAGAAAGTTTGATGCCTTACTCTTAAATAGAATTGCTTAATTTATTCAATGCCCTGTTACATTAAAATTGACAGGGTACTTGATGGATAGGATACAAAGTTGTAATGCCGTATTTCAAAGACAGGAAATAGAAATTCTCTGAATATTAAAGAACTGTGACCCAGTCAGAGTATTTTTTGTGGTAGTGATATTTATGCAGAAAAACCTCTGTAGCCTAAAATAGTGGTTTTAATAGCCGTGTAAATTGGCGGAGGTAAATTGGTAAGCCAAAACTCTTCTACAGAAGCCACACTGAATTAAACTGATATAAGGAAATAACTTGTCTTAAAAGTCCAGCTCTGTCCTGTGGCTACTTGTTAAACATGGTCTTTGAATACAGTATTCCCTCTCTTCTGTCTCCCAAGTAGCTACCTGTTCAGCTTTTTTCTTAAATCTCTGCATAAAGGGGAAGGAAATGCAGTCAGCTATGAACCCGCTGCATGCACTGGGAGCGATGACTCAGCCACGCTTTCATACTCAGCATTAATTGAATACCTGAAAATAGGAATTATCATAACAAAGTCAGGTGCCTTGAAAGGATATTGATCCTAGTATTTGTTTGGTTTCAACTATATTCTGTTTTTTTCTCATTTTAACAACTTATGTTTCTCTTTTTGACTGCAAAGATTTCTTTTAATTTTTTTCAATGTATTCAGAAGCCAGAGAGGCATATTACATGAAGAATATAACTAAGCTTTTCCACAAAAGAGTTATTTCTTCATCCACCTTTTTTTTCATCACAACCCCTCTTTTTAGTTTTCCTCATTTATCGCAGATAGTATTAACGGGGTCTTTGAAAAATGTATTTTTACATCAATTAACTATTACTATTATTTTTTTTTGTTAAAATAAGGAATAAAAAGTAGGTGGAAATGCTGGCCAACCTATTATCTAGGAGATTTGTGTGTTTGAAATTTTAATCTGTTTAGCACATATTGACCAAAAGCATTAAATTCTTTCCTGTGAGGGTGGTGAGGCACTGGCGCAGGTTGCCCAGGGAAGCTGTGGATGCCCCACCCCTGGAAGTGTTCAAGGCCAGGCTGGATGGGGCTTTGAGCAGCCTGGTCTAGTGGGAGGTGTCCCTGCCCATGGCAGGGGGGTTGGAACTAGATGATCTTTAAGGTCCCTTCCAACCCGAACCATTGTGTGATTAAATCATGTATTCCTTCCATGTTTTAAATTGTGGCCAGTTATAGCTCTAACTAGATGCTGAAATGAGTTGCACTGATGCAAGCTGTGATCTAGTTTGGTGCTATGCATTCACAATTAACTGTCATCGTATTTGCAGTTCCTAAGTAACCATAGCAGAGCTCTAGAAATAACTAGACTCACTATCTGACTGTTGTTTAAAACAGTTGAATGCCAGTTGGAATTTTGGCTTGGATTTTTTGGTTACATTGAGCTCAAAAAGTTCTTGTCAGTATTCAACACTGAATCTTAAAGTTATGGCTCAAAATGATCATTTTGAACTAAATTGGTAATAATCTCTTAGACTGATGCTGTTCATCAAGGAAATAATCCAAGCTGTAGAAAATTGTTTGGAAATCAAACCCTCTGTGTAAAGGTGGTAATCCTGACAATTTTTGTGGGTTTTTTTTTCAAACTCTGTCTAAGATCAGGGTGGAATACTCTCTACATTTGTAGCTATAGCATTCTGTTGCATTTTGCTCAAGTACTTGTAATACTAATTTTTAGCATTTTTGTTTAATACAATCTGATGAAAATTCATCTGGTAGTCTTCATGTACTGCAAGAGGCACTTGAGCACATGCTGATGACACGGAGTTATTTTGGGTAGCAAAGATGAAGAGCAACTACAGATTCTGCAGAAAGGCCTCGGAATGCAGTGTGAGTGTATGATAAGGGGGTAGACGAAATTCCACGTATGTAAGTGTAATGGGATGCACACGGAAGGAAACAAGATGAACTTTGCATGAGCAGTGATGGATTCTGAACTTGCTGTTGTCAGGAACAAGATACTGGAGTTAAAATAGCTACTTTTGTGAAAGCATCAGCTCAGCTCCCAGTGGTGGTCAAAAAATAGAACTGAATGTTAGGAATTAGTAAAAAAGAGTAGAGAGCAACCCGGAGAACATCCTATTGCTTCTATATGAAGTTTAATGCTATATAAATCCATAACATGCCTAAGCCTAAAATGCTGTTTGCGGTTCTGATTCCTCCTATCTCAAAAACAATATAATGGAAGCGTCAAGGATACAAAAAAGTGGTGGCAAGGTGGCAAATCACTTCTCCTTGTGAACTATATGAATTAAGCAAGGCCTCTCCACCTAAAAGAGACTGGGAAGACAGAACATTGAGATTCAAAAAATTGTGTGAGATCTGCAGAAAGCAAATAAGGAACGATCAGTCACTGTGTCTTATGACACAATGACAATGGAAACTAGGTGGGAAGGTGTTAAAAACAAAGGGAATCTTTTCAACACATACCTCAGCCGTGGCATTCCTCATTCTAGGATACTGTGGATGCATAAAGTCAGTGATGGAATAAATTATGGAAATGTAGGTCTATGAAGGATGTATCAATGTACTAAAATCCTGTATTACTGGATGTCTTTAAATCATAAATCACTGACGGGCAGCTCTATGTTTGCCTTGCTAAACTCTTTCTTAAGCATTTGATATGGGTGGCCACCAGAGACAGGATACTTAGGCTAGACCGACCATTGCCCTAATTCCAGCTCTTACACTAAAGAATCTGAGTGCTCTGAGTGGAGGGACTATCTGAATACTGTTTGGGAAAGGATGGGTGGATTTCAGGCACAGTACTGAGAAAACGTTTTATTACTTTGTTGACACAATGAAGGGTACCATATTTTTGCCTTGTCCCTTTTCCTTACACTTTGCTTTTTTTGTATCTTACTGTTTTTCCTCATCTGCTTGCTTTTAATCTCTGCTTCTCTTTCATTTCTTTTTCCTTCATACCAAACAATCCTCCCGCCCTAGGCACAAAATAGAAGTAAGCACTCACGTTAGTGAGTATATTCTGTGAAGCATTTACAGCTTTCCTTCTTTGTTCTTGACTTTCTATTGTGGAGCTGAGCTTAGCCTAGAGTCTGAGATTTTCCAGCTATCAGACAGGGTCAGGAGATGCTGTAGGGGGACATTTGTAGGGAGTTATGATTCTTGTTTAATGTGGTCCTCTGTTATTACTATTTGCAGAAGAACTTGCAGTACGTTGTACGCTTGTTCACGCAGTGTTTAGAGATCAGCTTAAAAAGCGGTTCCAGAACAACAGCACTGTCCGAGCTCTTGGTCCACCATCAGTGGCTGACACCATGGTGGGATCCTGGAGATGTCAGCCTTGTTTGCACTGGAGCGTTATGCTTCCACTACATTTTCAGTGTTACGCTAGCAATAGCAAACTTTTGGAGGGATAAAAATGTTTCTGTTTTGATCCAGACACTGGTGCAAGGCTCTTGGGTTTCTCCAAGGTGGAGCTTTTCTAATAAGGTCACATTGAATTGAACTAACACAAACAAGTGGGGCATTGATGGATTTTCAGAAACGGTGTGCTGATTCCTTTTAAGTGGGTGGAATTGTAGTCAGTCTATGGCAAGCTCCATTGAAAATCCGATATTTAATTCTTGTTATCCTCTCATTATTCTTTTTAGAAAATGTTTTAAGTGATGTATAGATACATAGCACAATGTTTTCCCCCTTCTCTATTCTGAAATAATCAAAAGGACTTCTGTAAAAGACAGGGAATGTTTTTGAAATGAGACATGGGATGTTAATTTTTCCTCCACTCCTCTGCCTTGGCATTGGAATAGTAATTCATTGGCAAGTTAGAACATTCTCTTTTAGCTCCCGTTGACCCAAACTACTTTGAGCCCACAAGCCATCAGTCTTTCTTCATTTACCCTTCCTTCCTTGAGGCCATTGCTATTGATTTTACAACAAGCAGGGTCTGGTATCGTCAAACCCAGCTGTACACATGCTGAGTGATTGCTGTGACATAACAAATTACATTTTCCACAGGCTTTAGTCAAATGTGTTTTCATTTATAATCTTACCAGAAAAAAAACAATCAGTAGGACTTGTTCATTCCTTCAGCACTTTAATTTCAGTTACAGGGAAGGGAATTGTAAGAAAAAGGAGAAAATAAATACCAAGAAAAGACATATGTTTATTAGGTAACTAATTTCTGAGAAACTAAATGTACCCTTAAGGATATTTTAATTAGATATATTTAGACATTCCATTCCTAGGTCCTGGCAGTGTTGTGGGATTCTTAGATCTCTATATATGACCATAACATCTGAAAACCTATGGCTTTTTTCCCCCATCATATTTGAAGAGTTAATCTGTAACAACATCCCCAGAAAATCATAGTGTGTAACTTTCTGTCAAATAGAAGGACCGTTATCAACTTTTTTGATATAATGGTAACACCCATTGGTAGATCCAAGCCAAACCGGAGTCCTGTCGTGCTAACCACTGAGTAAACGCACAGAGAGATAAACTCTTCTGTGGTTTCCTAAGGTATGATACTTATGGATGACAATGCAGTGTCGGCAGTAACCAGTCTTGTTGGGCTCTTAAATAGATCAAAAAAAGTATACTCTTGATGTTGCATAGTTATCAAACAGGATATACGTTAGTTATCTGTATTTTTGGATGAGTGATCTGAATTTGAGAAGTGAAAGGAAAGCTATAATTTAAAATGAGAAGACACAATTCTGGTTTTCTTTCATGATCTCGACTAACAAACCCAAAGAGTATTTTTCCACCCTCTAAGTCTTTCCTCGCTGATTTCTTCAGTCATTTTCACTATACAGAATATGCATTTGAATTTTGTTTTGTGTGTTTCTTCATAAAGAGTTCCAAGCAGAATGTACTTGATTCAGTCTTAAAGGGTACTCTTTCATGCTGTGTCACTTTTAAGACTTGCAGTGTACTGCAAGATGTCACTGAATACAGCAGGAACTTTGAGCTTTATTTATTTACAGTATCTATTAGTTTTCCTCTAATTGCAAATCCCATTGGTATGCAAGAAAATGTAGGCACTTCATTTCCTTAAAAGGCTTTTGCTTTTATCAACCTAGAAATGATATAACCCATTCGTGCTCCCAGTAAAATCAGAAAAAAATCTTTGCCAAGGATTTGCTGTTGACCAAAACTTCAAAATGTTTACAGATGTTCTTACTGCATCTAGTGAGGAAGAAAGATCCCGTTGAGTCAGCCAAGTGGGAGGCTCTTCCTGACAATCTGCTGTAAAGAATGTCCAGACATTCCTGATGGCAGTTCCGTGCCTGCTGACCCTGGGAACATCAACCATTAAACATTGAGTTAGAAGTGTTTGGAAGTTATGTTACTCTTGTCGTTTCCTCAGCTGTTGTGAAATAAAATTATACGAACAGCAGTATTCTAACCTTTCACGTTGCTTTTGGTCACAGCAGCAGAATGAAAGAATTTATGACCATAAAGAACTTTTCCAGTTCATATGCTTTTTGCCTCAAACAATAGAACATCTCTCCAGTTCCCTCTCTAAAAGAAAAAAAAACCTAACAACATGAATAGTTTAGAAAACCAGTCGTTAATGCATGTAGACCAAACCTGAGTTCCTGAACTACCTGAACCAGTAAAAAGGTAACAAACTTGAACCATCTGATATGTCTTTAGGAGATGCTCTGTGCTTAATTCCTCCAAGAGAGATGACTTACTGAGACCACTTCTTTTTAAAAAGAAGAGTATGTAAATGTGGCTGTCCTATACAAATATCTAGGCCTCGTTGCCCCTCCTTTTACAGCAGTGCTCCACAAATCAGAAGGAAAATCAGGTGAATTAAATAAACATTCAAAGAGCAAAGATGCAAAGAACATATTTGCTGTTTTTTTATTACACTTTGGGTGTATATGCAAATATTTGCATTGTTGCTCTAATTTGAGAAAACTTATAGATCTAACTAAAAAAACCCACAACAAAGAAGTTGCTTTATGAAAATACAATGCCAGGATTTAAAAAACCTTCTTTTTCTATCCTGGTTGCCTACAATGATGATTAAGCTGTCAGTCAATCTCTAATAGTCTTTGAAATCACTGAACAGTCCCATCTGGACTACAGAGCACATTTTTGACCCCTGCCAGCCTCTTGGAGGCAGTGTGCATGGTAGCTAGTGGTCACCAGTAGTCCACTGGTCAAAGAGCCAGCACCCAGTATCGAGCTCACGCATGGTCATCACAGTTGTACCCTGCCCGGCTGGGGGTGTTAGGCTGGGAGGGCAGGAGGCTAGAAGACACGGGGAGAACAGCAAGAACATGAGGGATGGAAGAGCAGAGTTCACACATTTCCCAGTGTATGGAAAGCAGGAGGACCTGAGACATAAGACTCAGCCTTGTGAAATCAGGCTTCAACAGATTTTTTCACAGAGCTGCTTGTTTCCACATGCAGCTGCTATGACATTGTCTTTGCTCCTGTCTCATGGAGAAATCACTATGTAAAACTCTCCCAGAACCTGATGCTAATGAATATGTGTCAGATTTTTATTTTTTTCCTGGATGATTTCCTTCTATGCATACACACTTTGGAACAAACGTGTCTCTTCTTTTGTGCTAGTTATCCACTTTTACGAAGTGCTCAAAATGAATGCGTTTGGGAATATTTTTCTTCAGATCAGTCCTTAACTTTAGAATTAGTTCTTGTCTTGTGGTCCAAGTTTCTGTGTCTTTGGGGCATAAAGCATAGCCTAGTTTTGTGAAAAGTCAAGAATGTCGGCAGGCATGGAGGCTTTGGGCTGCAGTTGGATCAAAGTTTTTTTTTTTTCTCCTTTTTTTCTTGAGATAATTAAAGGTTTTTTCCACTTGTTGAGTAAGTCCTATTATTAACACTCCTTTTGGTAGTAGAAGGAATTGATTATTAGAATATAGCCACGTAGCTCCTATGTATTTCTTCCTTTACTCACTCTCGTCTTTTAAATTAGAATCTCTGTCCACAGCTGCCAAACCCGATCGAAATAGGGCATTATTATGCAAATTATTTCAGTAACAGTTTTGTCATGCTACAACTATTTTTAAAATTTTAGCCTTCATAATCTTTGTAAACATACGGCTGACCGAAGAACCAACAGCGACGAGTCTTATTTTGTTTACGTAGCAGCATCAGCGCACACCCCACCCCACCTCGCAGACCCTCAGCTTCTGCTCTGAATTGAGAATGTCCGTTAGAGACAAGAGGTACTTCAAGGCATGTGGACGTTATAGTCTTGGGTCTCCTTTTGGTGTCTTCCGGTAGCATTTAAAGCACGATGGTGGACTGACTTACAAGGTTAACATTGTTTTCAGTTTTCTTCCTCTAACCTGATCTCTTTTATGAACACCCAAGTCTTACTATGCAATAAAAATCCTCAGTAATCTAAGTGTAACTGGGTCTAACTGCAAAAAAAAAAAAAAAAAAGCTCTTGCTCTTTGATAGTATGTCTGGACATCCCCTCTCCTGATAAGCTTATAAGCTTTTTGTAGTGAGGCTTATTTTCTGAAACGTCAGGTTTGGAAAATCACATTTTGGCTTCTTGGAGCTGACTCGGGCTAGGTTTTCTGTTCTTCAGCAAAATCTCTTACATGTTTTCATGTGTCCAGCCAAAACTACGAATAATTAACCCGCTATATTTTTAAGGGAACAGTTTTTATTAAATAAAATACAAAGAAAACTATAAAACCATTTTGAGTATCATACTTGTGATTGAAATAATTTCAATAATTACCACTGTTTCAGGCTACAGAAAGCAATAAGGGGGACACAAATTTAATAATTGAACTTAGAGCAAACATCGGACATTAGCAGAATCTTAAGGGCAGTAAGTTAAACACTCAAATGTTAGGTAGTACTAGAATATGGATCACCGAGCGCACATTAATTCCATCTTCCTCTAATCTACTGCTTCCTACTTTTATTCATCAAGGAACATCGTCTCCCTTATACCCTGAACTGACATAGTCACAATGCAGGCTGATTTATGCACATTTGAATGAAAAAAAACCCAACTTACAGTAGAAAATAAGTTGTACACTTTTAAATGGACTGCCTGCAATAATCAGATGCGCTATATTTTGACAGGAAAGTTCACAGCTGTCTGGGAAATGGTGGGATCCCTTTGTTTTGAGCATCGCTTTGGGGCAGAGCACTGGATGAAGGCTAAAGGCGCGACTGCAGAGTTCAGCTCATCAGGGGTTTGCACACATTTTTGGTGCTGCTCATCGGTGACTTTTGAAAAATATTAAAAAAATGACGCTTGTGTCCTGTATGGGAGGGATCTGGGGCAGTGATCAGATGCAAACCAGGGTATTAACAACAGTATGATGCGAGTCCAATATCCACGGTTCCCAATTCACAGCCCACAGCATCTGCTCTTACAAACAACACTTGGCAGGGGGATCTCCCTCACGTATGTTTGACACTTAACATGTTTGACCTTGATCAGAGACAGGCAGAACAGAGCTGCTAAATCCACAAGTGCCACCTGTGATGCACAAACACTTTGCAGGGCTGTGGGCTGGGCTCCCTTTCAAGTCTAAGGCGACGTAGGTACCTCCTTACACTCCTATCGCTCTAGTCTGACGTGACTTAGACTAATGACGGGACAGAAGACCAGACTGTGAGGCGGGTGTTTAGAGTATCCAAGTAAAATCAGCAAAGTAAATAAATTCAGAAGGGTTTTGATCTTTTTTGATTTTAGTTTCTCAGTGATGAACACTCATTAGTTTTAATTTATTTTCTCTATTGTCTTTGCCTAATACTACTTCTATCGCCACTTTCAAGTTGTTAAGCATTTTGGTTTTTTAACGATTCCAGACTAAAAAGACTGGTTGTAAGTAACACCACCTAGTTTTTTTCCTAACAGGCAACTGAACACCGTGTAGGAACCAGTGCAGAAAATACCACTTGAATTGGACTTGTAACTTTTATTGCTGATAAATGATCTGATCTGATAGGGAACGTATGCTGGAAAAATGAATTTATTATAATACATCAGGCATCTTACTAAGCTCCTGACTGTCTTACTTCCTACGTAAACCCTCTTGACAATTACTTCTAGCTTATTGTGTTCACTGTGAGTCTTGGAGAGTGAAAGGGCAGAGGGTGAGTGAGAACTTGGTCACATGAATATGCTGCCTGCGTTTAACTAAAGGGGTAAATGAACTCTCATTAAAGACAGCCAGTGAAACTCTTCATAGGAAAAGCCTTTCCTGATTAGTCTTTTTTTGGTCATTTCTACTTAATTTACATGCATTGTTTTAGTGGATCTAAGATATGCCCAAAAGCAAACCAAGAATGTTCACACAGGGGTTTGCTCTAATTTAGCTAAATCACTTTTAAAAAGTGACTTAGGGGGTTGGCCTACTTGGAGAATTTACTATGAAATTCTTGTGCACAGACAACTCCACCATCACTACCCGTTCCATATGCCTCACTGCCTGCTCGGTGCGCTTTCCCGGGGTTAACTTGATTTAGAGCTCCTAATGCCAGAACAGTGTCACAGAAACGTTGCCCAAGTATTAGGACTGCCCAGCCAGTTACGATTTCTTCTAATTCTATGAAGGCAGGAGTTAGGCCAAGTATCCTCTCTACACACATATCCCCAAAAAGGCCATCACAAAAGCCTGAACTCTACGTGAGCTGCATATCTTGTGCTTTAGACCATTTGGCAGCGAGAAGGTCATATGTATGTACTCTTTATCCAAATTCCACTTGTACTGCTGGGTGATGTAGTAGCACAGGAATCCAATGATTCAGCATTGGATTCAGCATTCAACCTGCAGACAGAGAGAAGCAACTAATATATTGCTAATATACAGCCTGGCTTACTTTAAGAAGGCGTCTTAGGACTAACAACCAAAAAATTAAAACTTAAATTAGTATATATAAAGAAAGTTGTGTGAGGCAGCAGAATACATTATCATCCAAAGCAGAGGGAAAAACATGCTAATATTTTTATGTATTAATTTAAAAATTCTGTGAATCTCGATACAAATTTAATAGGGATCATGGTTTGTTACTTTTCAGAATTTCAGTCCATATTCTGACCTATTTAAGAGAGCAGACCTGTTAATATTTCCTATTATTTCTACTCCTCAAATTTTTTGACTGGATTTCTCCAAGGCATTCTTCATTCTCACTCCTGTCTTCCTCTTCATTTTGAATGTATCAGTTCAAGGAAGTGGCTGAAAGATATAAAAACACACACATAGAAATTGATTGGCTGCAGGTATTCATTGTAAAATATTCCTTTTTTTCCTGGAGGAGATATGAAGGTGAATCAGGAAATGGATGGCTTTTTCAGATCATATGAATCTGTACCCAAGAATTCATCACTTTCACCAAATATCCGACTACTTTTAGGGACTTGAAGTTAGACAGCCCTTATTTAAAGCTCATGTAACAGCTTCTTTAACTGCCTTATCTGTCAGAGACCGTAATGAAAAGAAAGAGGCAATTAGTAAAAATCAGCTCATAGATTTACAAATGCAAGTGCGCATTTATTTATATTATGTAGTTTTGTCAAAAGTATCACCTAAGCATTCATAAAATTAAACCATTTTGTTTGTAAAGAGCCTAAATCATACAAATACCATGAGAAATACTTTATTCTCCTTTTTGATCACAAACGGTAAATATAAACTCATCAGAAGAACATCTAGCTCTCAAAAGCCAAGTAGTTTAGAATCTCATCTTGCCGTTCCTAATGCACGGATATTACAGATACTGGTCGGTGTAACCTTTAAATACAGCACGTAATGCGAGACAATAATTTGACAGAATACAGGAGACAGTCTGTAACTCTGACATTTATTTCCCTGGGATTTACAGCAAGTATTGCAATGGTGTCTTTTGCTAAAACAATTAAAAGTTTGCTCAGTCTGAACTTGTGTCTGCTACCGGGATGGGCACTACTGGGGATACACAGCTACAGCCTTGCGCGTCCTGCTTTTTAATGGGATGCTTCCCTACCAGAACCATCTGAGGTACAGATGACATTCAAATAAGGATGACAATCAAATATGGCAGTCACGATGATCCAGCCTTGGATCGACTTTGCTCGATGCAGGTGGGAATGCTGAGGACTCACACAACTCAAATGCAGCAGATCAAATACTTTCCTGAATCTCAATGGGAAAGAAACAGCGATGTAGACCTGATGAATAGGTCTCTCAGGGAGGTCACGTAAGCCAGATACCAGACTGCACAAACTCTCTGTTCTTTAGCATTGGCTCAAGAAAGGGAGGTTGTTCACATGCACCATGCTCCTGGCTGGTCTGCTCTGGAAAGTTTCTGGTCACCAGGAGGGTTTCTCCTGAGTAACAGATGATGTGGTTGAAAAAACAAAGCAGGCAATTAACTGTGAGATTTCAAAGTTTTTCCCTGCGTGTTTCTCATGAATTAAACAACAATAACTAATGTTTTCAGTGGAGTGAAAAAAGCAAAATGCAATGGAAATAAAGCCTTTGAACTCTGTCATTGTGAAGCAAGCGAGGTCTTTTCCCTATGATGGAAGCATAGCTCAAGGCTCAGTTTTACTGAAGCTAATTCCTCCTTCTTTTTTTTTATTTTTTTTTCCTTTCTTTTTCCTTTTAACCTAACTTAAACTTTGGGCTTACAGTATCTGACTTTGTTTTTCTAAATGATGAAAGACAGACATACGATCCAAGGTGCTTTTGACGGGTAATGTGAAGACAAGCCTTCCCTTACACCATGGCTTTCCGACCTAAACAGATGGAAATTCACCCCCCTTCCCTGCTTTCTAACACTCCTTATATCCTGCCACCACAGGGAGGAGCTGAAATCTGGCTTCCCACCAAACTGGCCAAAAGCCTGAAGGTGCTGTGCAACCTTTCCTCTTCCAACTGCCGTACCTTCCCGCTTTCACATCCCTTGGCATGCTTGGCTTCATTTTGTTGGAAGGAGGGATCAAGAATTAGTAACAGTGAGAAATATAATGACAGGCAAATACAGGGCAGAGGAGGAAGAGATCTGTACTGGAAGGAAGGCTGGATGGAACTGGGACTGGATCCTCCGAGGGTTTTTTTTCTTTCTTTAAATCAGATAGTAGGGCTTCTCCTGCTCCTTTCTCCCCTACTCTCAGCCTAATACTTCTAGATTATGCTAGGATATCCTTATTTATCTTGGACTAGGGAAGTGATCATCCCCCTGTACTCGGCACTGGTGAGGCCCCACCTCGAGTACTGCGTTCAGTTTTGGGCCCCTCGCTACAAGAGGGACATTGAGGTGTTGGAGCGTGTCCAGAGAAGGGCTACAAAGCTGGTGAGGGGTCTGGAGGACAAACCTTATGAAGAACGACTGAGGGAGCTGGGGTTGTTTAGCCTGGAGAAGAGGAGGCTGAGGGGAGACCTTATCACCCTCTACAACTACCTGAAAGGAGGTTGTAGAGAGATGGGGGCTGACCTCTTCTCCCTGGTGACAAGTGATAGGACAAGGGGAAACGGGTTCAAGTTACGTCAGGGGAGGTTTAGATTAGATATTAGGAGACATTTTTTCACTGAAAGGGTTATTAAACATTGGAATAGGCTGCCCAGGGAGGTGGTGGATTCACCATCCCTGGAGGTGTTTAAAAAAAGGGTAGATGGGGCACTGAGGGACACGGTTTAGAAGTGGCTCTTGTCAGGGTAGGCTAAAGGTTGGACTCGATGATCTTAAAGGTCCCTTCCAACCTCAACAATTCTATGATTCTATGATTCTATGATTCTATAGTAACACACAGAGGCTTACCCTGGGATCGAGACACCACTGTGCAAGGTACCTGTACAGACCCCAGAACCCCTCAGCCACTACTTGCAGGAGTATGTCTGGGAATTGCTTTGCCTAAAATGGCTCCTCTCACTCGCTCAACTCATCAGACTTAACTTTACACTCAGACACAGCACAGAGTAACACGTAACATTAAATAATGTTACATTTTTGCAGCTTTATTTCAAATATGGTTAATATCAGGCCAGTTTCATGCATCTTTGCCCATGAGCTTCTCAGAATGAAATAAAATGAAACAATTAATCATTGACGTGATTGTTGTTCTTCCATGAGATTGGTACTTAGCTATAAAGCACATGACTTAAAACCCCTGGGGATGATACAGAGAAAGTATGATTTCAGTGGAATTTTGCTTAGGATGTACTGTACATCATTAATCCAGTATCATATAAAGCTATAAAAGTCTTTTTTAATTTTCTTATTTTTAAAATTTTTTACATGTGTGCCCATTGTTTCATAGACAAACTGCAGATGAATTGTTAGGGGCTAAAATGGTACATCACTCCAAGTGCTAAAATTTTGACCTTTTTTTACTGGCTGTTGTTTTTGCATACAAAGTGCTTACTTTTCCGAGATAAAGTATGGCTGCTTGGGTATTTTTTTTTCCACAGCAGTTGGAAAAACAAGTAGACCTCCTCTTTAAAAAGAAGTAGTCTAAAGCTGTTGTAATAGGTGGTGATACATACAAAGCATGGGACTTGCTGATGCGCACAGATACATCTTAAAAATACTCCAAGTCAATGGGGTACATACGTGAATCATCCTATATCTGCAGTCACTTTGATGGCAATTTTTAGGCATAAAATGGATTTTTTTATTTTCTATACAAGTATTTTCTGGAGATAAGGAAATTTCACAGGAAAGTGATCCTACGTAAATATGCATTACATTGGTGTCTTAGAAAACTGTATTGTTACAAATAAGGAAACATCCTTGACTGTCAGGGTTACATGACTGTAATGGAAAAAAAGTTTGGCTTTTAGTATTTTCTTTTGTGGTTTGGTTGAGGTTGGGTTTTTTTTTTCCCTAATACCAAGAAGCAAACAGAAAGAATGTTCCAAATTCCAGAGCTTCATTTTTAAAGATAATTTCAAACTTTCATTAAAGTTTCTCCTTGAACAAGTTTCTTTTATAACACAGCCAAAGTCACATTCGCCCTTGAGCTGGATGTTTCAAGGCAATTTGGATTTGCAACATTTTGGCTTGCAGATAAATTTTGATTCTGGTTGTTTTAATTAAGTATATTTTTATAGGATTACTCTCGCATGGATCAATTCCATGGTTTTGTTTGTTTTAATAAACTCTCATTGCTTTTAGTCTTGTGCAAACAACGCAAGTCAGTTTTTGCTGCGGTTTGGTAGTAAGAAACGTGCAAATGCTGCCATAAAAGAAAAAAAAAACCAAACCAACCCACACCAACTTTGATGGAATTCATTATAATACATGCACGAACAAAAATAACCTCCTGCTTTAACACAGATGGGCTGGCTAAACACAAAAGCACGCGTCGAAAACCCCGTCAGCGCGGAAACGCAGCCGTACGTACCTGGGGGAAGATGCTTGCGCGCCTCGGCCGCGCACTGCCACGTCTCACCGCCCCGCTCCCGCCGCGGGACCTTTATAGGGAACTCTCCCAGGGCCTAAAAATAAACTTTCGGGGCTGACACGTCGACCCGTGCCGGGAGGGGAGGGGAGAGGAGGAGAGGGGGGCGGAGAGGGACTCGCCGCAGGCTTTTTACGTGGTCGCGAAAAATGTCAGCGGCCGCGCTCCTCCGCGACGAGCCGCGCAGCGCAGCGCGGGGGCTGGCGGCTCACCCGGACAGCTCAGCGGGACGGGGACGGGGACGGGGACGGGGACGGGGACGGGGACGTGCGTCTCCGCGCCGGCCACAGTCAGAGGCCCGGGGACGGGACGCGGGGATCTGGCTCGCCGGAGGGCGCCGTGTGCGGGGGAGCCGGCTGGGCGCAGCCTCCGCACAGGCGGGCGCTCCCGTTCCCCTCCCGTCCCGGGGCAGCCGCTGGCGCCCGGCTCCCCTTCGCCTCCTCTAGCCCGGATCCGGCGGCGCCTTCACCTGGCCCCGGAGTCCCGGGCACCGGCGCTGCGTCTGCTTCCGCCCCCCCACCCCCAGCATCCCGCGGGAGCCCCTGCGGACCCCGGTACCCGCAGAGCTGCCCCTCGCTCGCCACCTCTCCCCCTTCTCCCTCCCTCTTTCCCTCCTTCCCTCCCGCTGTCGCCGTGCCGCAGCTCGCCAGGATTTGTTGTGCTTAGTTGTACCGGCGCTGGGGCGGCCCTGCTCAGATCTGATTGCGAGGAGAAGCCTCGGGTCATGTTTTTTTTTGGGCTGCGGTAAGTAAAGAAAAAAAATACGTATGTACAAAAATAAAATAAAACCCAAAATAGCCCAAACCCCAAGCACAAACGTCTCAACCAGTTGCAACTTCTCGGCTGGCCCGGAGGGGGGAGCGCGGGGGAGGGACGGGAGTAATGCGCGATCCCCCCAGCCCGCGGGCAGCGCCGGCTGCGGGCTGTGCGCCCACCCGCGCATCGCCGGTGACGGACGCACCGGGCCACGGGCCGCCGCCGCAGCCGCCCCGGCCGCCGCTGCTCCGCCCCCGCGGCGGGGCGCCGGGTCCGGGCGGGCGCGGGGGGCGGCGGGCGAGGCGCGCAGCTGCCGCCCCGCAAACTTGGTGGGAGCGAGCGGAGGGACGGGCGGCCTGGCGGGGGCTGCGCCGAGAGAGGCTGCGGCCATGGCGGCGTGAGGCGGCGGCGGCGCGCCGGGGAGTGGGGCATCAGCGCGGCGGCGGCCGCCTGCGCCCTACGGAGCCTTCAGGTAACCCCTTCCCGGCCCCTCTCCGTTCCCTTTCCCGCTCGGTGCTTGGCAGGGGGGCGGCTTTCGCAGAGCGGTGGGGATGGCGCGTCCCCGGCCGCCCTCTCCATCCCCGGGGCTGCGCCGGGGCGCCCCCGAGGAGGGGTGGTCGGGGGCCGGCGGGGGTCTGGGCCGCCGCAGCGGCGGGGTGCCGGCAGGGGGAGCTGGCGGCGAGGCGGAGCGGCGGCGGGGAGCGCTGCGGGCGGTGGGAGCCCGTCTCGGGCATTGCCCGGCCCCACCCCCGAAAGTCCGCCGAGCCTTTGGAAACGGGCGGTCCTTCTCCCCGAAGCCGGGGGAGAGCTGTTTGCTCGGGAAAAGAGAAACCAGCCGGGCCGGCGGCCGTATCTCCAACAGGGGCTGAAACCTGGGCTGTCCCCCAACCCCCCGCCGCTCCTGCCCTCGGGGTCGCAGCGGCGCGGGGGGGCGGCTCTCGCCCGGGAGCGTGAGGTGCGTGTTGGTCGCTGAGCGCTTGGCTGCGGGAGGGCAGCCGGTGGCTCCGAAACGTTTCTGGAGGGGTTTTGTCGCACTTCGGCAAGTGAAGTTTGCTCTGCCTCCTCCTCGGGTGAGAGCAGAAGAGAAGCGGCGTGAAGGGCACCGGCAGTTGGCTGAGGAGCGTGGGGTTTTTGGTGGGATGTTCTCGCAGGACGATTTGAAGTCCCGATGTACATTTGTTGTCGCTGTTATTTAACTGGACTGGCGCCGGTTTGTGGTGTAACCGTATTTTGGCATTTTCTGAAGAGTGGAGTTTGAGTTACCGTTCCGCAACGACGCAGAAGGAAACACCTCGGTCTGTTGTATTAATCCATCTTTTAGTGAGGATTGCTCACCAGATAAAGCACAGCTGTTAGGGTTTGCCGTAGCGTTCCAGATGCTAAATGTGCACGCTAGATTGACGCAACGATAATCTGCCCGGAATTATTCCTGGGGGGGCAGCAGGGGTGGGGGGAGCTGTCAGTGCCATCCGTTCCTTCAGTAAGCCGGAGCGTTGGCAGGAGAGGTCTGTGCACACGTGTACATACGCCCTTGCAAAGATGGTTAGAATTTGCAAGCTTACAGCTGAGAAAAACATCCTAAAACTAAAAACTGTTGTTAAAGTTACTGTAATAGTGGGCTCTGGCAGCCCTAAGGTAGCGTCTTCGAAGACCGTGTTTTCTGAAAGCTGACTAAATGCTCTTAGTTTGAAGCTTTGCATCAAAGGCTGCTATGATGCTAGCCCAGAGAGAGTGCTGTAAAAATAGAATTTTTCATAATGGAAATTGCACTCAAAGCTTCGTTTTAGCAGTTTCAGCGTCTTCTGGTTGTTACGTGAGTAAGACTCTGACTCAGTTTAGCAAAGTTTGACTTACTATGAATTGTTGAACTTGGTGATATACATATATAAAGCGTACTCAATCAGAAGCATATTGCTGCCTCCAAAGGCTAAGTATGGCCTTAGGTACTTTGATTGGTCTTGTGAAAGATTTTGGTAGACTTCTGTATTTTGTGCTGTGTTCCCACCTTCTTCTCCAGCAGGTACTGATAATCTAATTTTATTATGTTTACTAATGGATTCATCTCATTTTCTCATTTTAATGCTGAACAGCTGTGAGGAGTCCTGCTGAGTTGAGGCTTTGCTCTGGAGGGTGGCAGTTTACTCTTCTGTTTGAGAGGTTGTTTTGAACTAAGTAGTGTAAACACTTGCTTTTAAGTTGTACAGCTTATTCCTTAGGATGTTGTAACAGTTTTGTTTTGGCTGAGAAAGCTGAAGGCATTAATATCTGTAGTGTCTCATTTCTTTTAATCTTTAACCAGTGCTGTTTTCTTAAAATACTTCCAGGTAGTAGGAGTGTTTGTGCCCTTTGTAATGATCCATAAACTTTGGTTAGATCAGGTTTGTTGTACTTATTTCCTATTGGGAAGAGATGCAAAGGGAGGGAACTATGTATTGCTGCTGTTTTCAGGAGAGAAAGAGTTGTGTGGTGGGTTTTTTTTTCTTTTCCCCCAGCTACTTACTTAGGGAAACCACGTGGGTTCTAAGTTCTGTTGATGTAGTCTTATACAAACACAATGTAGTCTTATATAAATACAGCGTTTTCACTGAATGGAGTTCATTACTTTCCAGTGAGTAAACTGTATGTTACGAGGCATGAACTGCAGAAATACAACATAAGCCTCCTGCAAACTTCAGTTTAATGTTAGAGGTTGTGTGAAGGAATTCAGCCAAAGGAGCAGCTGAGCTCCTGGGATGTGGAGGAGCGGACCCCTTTCTGCTCTCCGGTCTGCGAGGGCTGTGTTGGCTGTAGGACACGTAAGTGGATAGTTGATAGTACTATCAGTTGATTGATAGTAGGTGTGTACTACCCATACTATCGGTTGATAGTGGGAGGGAGGGTGTGTGCAATCCGATACCATGTTATTTAACATAAAGCAGTAGCTAGTAATTAGTTAATACGTTGTGGTGACCAACTTCTGAATGTCAATGATGCACAATTTTGCTTTAGATTCAACATCTGGTTTATAAAATTTTGATATGCTCTTGATGTTTGGTAATATATGTTCTAAAGTTACTACAGCTCCTGAGATGAATTGGTATTGCTGCTGCCGTAATTAGGAATTATAGGAAGCAGCTCTGAGGAACTTCTCATTTTCTGTAACATCATTTTATGGAGATGTTTAATGGGAGTTCTTGTCGGTGCTGGGTTTTCTCCAAATTACTGTTAATCAGTCCGTTTCTCTTCATTATCATCCTTTTATCCTCTTTAGTATGCATATACATTCCTCATCGGAAACAGTTTTAAGTTACAGGCTATACATTTGCTCTTTCCTAAAGCTGTAAGTGATTCAAAAGAAGGAGTTGTTTTTGTCAAACGCTGTGAACGTTTTTCAAACCGACCCTTTCGAGCTGTATTTGTCACTTGGTCGCGGTCGGCTCGTTTTCAGGCTGCAGCATTGCAGCTGTGACCCGTGGAAGACAGGTGGCACTCTGCTATCTGCAATTCTTCCACGAACCTGGCGAATCTCACAGCTTGAACCGGGCAGTTGAGGTACGGTTTGCTGTTAAAACCTGTTGTTGTGAAAACAGCAAACTGCTTCCAAAAAAAAAAAAAGGTCGGAGCTTTTATTTTAGTTTGCTTTGTAAATCTGTCCGGTTATTTATTTGAGAGATTTGCCAGGTTGCGTCTAAGCAGAGCACATTTGCTTAACATTTGTCAGGAAGGTAGCAAATGTAAACCAAGTTAATGACACCAAAACTGCACTCTAATTAGTGACATGTTCTTGATTTTGCTAGAATGTGTATTCCAAAGTATAAAGCATGTAAATCTCTCGTCATTTAATGGATTTGTTAATGCATCTATTCTCAGATGTGTGTCTTCCCCGAGGTTCTTTGATGCAATCCAGTGGTCTGCTGTATAAATCAACTCTTTATCTCTATATTCATTTTTGTGTAAATATGTTAATAAAATTAATCTGTGTTTGGAGACCTTTTGCGAATAAATCTGTACTTGTGTCCCAGGGTATATTAGAAAATCAGGCAACTTCACAAAGGAGCTGATGTTTGTCAGTGACAGTAGCTGAAAGCTGGGATTGGTATGAAGTCTGCACTGAGGCCTTTGTAGGAGAAACTCTGGAGTTTAACTCAGCTCTTAAAAACTTACCTTTTCAAAGGTTATCTCTTCTTTTCAAACAGTTTGAATGATTTGTTTGAGAAAAAGTTTAAATGCTGTGTAACATGTCAGCTGCACTATCATTTCCAAACTGATCTCTAATTAGCTCATCTGCGTTACAAAATTTCTGGTGTAATAGCAAGATAATACGGATTTTTGTTCCTTTTCCAATTTTTAAAATCAGGATAGCTTATATATAAGCTATCCAGTATATCCGGCTCCAGTATAGCTTAGTATTGTTGGATCTTCATTTCTGACAGAACTGGTCAGTGTTTTCGTGGCTACCAACCCTTGTAATGGAAATTACTGTTTCATGTGGAGGATGTTGATTGAGTAGCTCTGGATCTTTGGCTGACTTTGAAATTCCTTGCTAGGTGAACAGCAAGATGCAACCACTTAGCAGTATTTGTTTGGTTTAGGAGAAGCTTACAGAAATTATAACTTTCAGAATGCTGAAATGCAGCCTGTTGGTGTCCTCTTTTTCTGTTGGGGATGGATTCTTGGGCTTTGCTAAAGATGTGTGATGAATGAATTAGAGTGTACGTGATGGCTGCAAGATTGGCTTGTAAGATTAATTGGATGGCCTGAAGAGATGAGCCACGCTGCAAACTGCGAGGTTTTCCCACCTTCTTTTCCCTACCCCTTCTCCAAATTTCAAAATTGAGTTGGCTTTTCCGCTGCTGCCTTCCTTCCCTGAATTGCTAGTTTAGGTGGAAACCCAGAAGGCTATTGAAATGTGCTTTCTGGTTAGACTTAGGTTTGAGTGAGAATCGAGAATGCTTAATGTAAATTTAACTGTAACTTTATATATAGCCTCTGTAGCTAGAAAGAGAGTATTTTAATAATTCTGGGCCCTGTTCTTCTGACCCACAGTAAGGTTGTTGCGGAATCACTTATTCCTATTGCTGCTGAACTCTAGAGAGACAAAGGTCTGCCAGTGAACATTTGTGTTGTGATTTTAAAAACATTCAGGCAGTTGTTCTGAACTGTCTTTTCTCCAGCACAAAGTCACTTCAGAAATTCCTGCCTCTTTTTTTTTTTTTGTGCAGTTTTCTGTTTTGTTTTGTTTTTTTCATAATACAGATCATTTCAGTGATCTGTTTTCAGTGGAAGCCCACTAACATTCGCATTGGCTCAGCCCCCTAGTTATGAAGTATACCCTAGGAGCACTGCTGAAATGCCTTTGATGTGGGAGGAGACATACAGGATGAAGCCCTTTCTGTTGACTTTGTCTGATAGAAGAGAAATTGCTGAGTACTTGAGGGAAAACTCCTGGCCTTGCCAGTTACAGCAGGATATGTATTGCTTTGTGCGTCTCAAAGTCCAGCAAAGTTTTAGGGTTTCTTTACTAAGTCAGTGTCAAAATTGGAGGCGGTGAAAGGGGATTGTACTTTGTCCACAGTCAATGACTGCTGTTTTCTGTGATGGGCTTCTTGGCAGGTCCTTCAAAAAGTAGCAGCACTTCTGGGATGGTACGTTACTTAATCTGAGTTGTGTCGTTGGTGGCCTCATCTGTTGTGTCTCATTTGCTTTCTTATTCTGAACTTGCAGTAGGGTTGTATGGTGGTTTTATTAGATTTTCTTATAAAAACCAGTGTGTGTGTGATTTTCATTTTTATCTAGCTTCTCATGCTCCAGTGCATGCTTTTCCTTGCTTACTTTTTCAACCTAAGCAATGATATTGAAATGCTTAGTAAGAATGTCTAGGATATAGTAAGTGCACAAAATTGCTACTAACATCTGATGTTATATTACCCGGTACTGCAAGGTGGGACTCATAGCTTAG
Organism: Larus michahellis; assembly: GCF_964199755.1. Taxonomy (NCBI): domain Eukaryota; kingdom Metazoa; phylum Chordata; class Aves; order Charadriiformes; family Laridae; genus Larus; species Larus michahellis. The sequence continues at coordinate 91,760,650 of NC_133897.1, forward strand.
CCAAAAGATGTGATTTCAGCTTTGGAAGGGAAGAGAGAAGACTGTTCCCTGGTAGTGCTCTTCAAGGCGTATCAGCCTGGGGTAGGCCAAGAGTCTAATGACTCTTATGAGCCTTAAGAACTATTTGCGATGCTGAAGTAGCTAAAGACAAGGTTGGTAGTATTGTCTCTTGCACCTGTTTCTGACACTGTAAAGCCACATTCTGACTCTCACTTGATAAAATATTAGAAAATTAAAATAAAACAAAAATCTTAACTCTTGTCCTCTAACAAAAGCTTCTTTTTGTGTCCTGAAAACCACTGTATGCTGTGTTCCCCGGCGGCTGGCAGGTATAGGTGGAGGATGCTGTGCCAGCTGTGTGTTGTAGTTTGTTGTCCTCCTTGGCAATTCTGGGTCTTTATGTCAGTCAGTTGTCTACGGGGTCCTTCTAGTTGTGCCAGTGTAACTCTTCATGTGGATCCATACTGTAAACAGTATTAGGCAAGTGATCTAAAAACAGTTTTTGTCTTTGAAGTACCCATGGCCACTGATCCCAGTAGGGCCCCATAGGCACTGGTCTCAGCATAACTGCAGGTGTGCAATGAGTATTATCGGGTGAGGAAGGAGGGGAGAGGAGGATTGCGTGTGCAGATAAATATTCCGATTAGTCCCTCAAATAGCAATGAAATTTGGGACTGGTAGAAGAGCTCTTGTGCATTTGGCCTCAGCGGTTGAAAGTGTTTTGATACAGATTTTTGTTATGTTAGTTTTATAAGAGGCAGTAGGCTCTCTTGTGGTGGTTGCAAATGGAGTGAGGCACAGACATATGCCCATCTTCACCAGCAGTCTAAACTCATCTGCTGAGGGCTGACGTACCTGAGAGGCGATGACTCATTGCATTGCACTTGAGTGTGTCAGGAAGTGGGGAAATTCAGGGTAATTACCTGTTAAAAACTGGAGCTCAGTCTTCCAGAGCTTTTCTGTCAGACCTTACTCGTTGAAAAATGATAATGGATTTTGATACATGCTGTTGGAATTGGTAGTATCAAATGACATAACTGTTCTACATTCATTTGCTAAAAGCACGAGTTCATGCATAAGGATCTAGAGACGTGCGAGAGGTGAAGTAGTTGATGTTTGTGGGGAGGAAAGCTTCTCTTGATGAATGTGGGTATGAGTCTTAAAATGCTGTTACCCCAGGCCCTGGAGACTTGTACAAGTGATGTAATTCTGTCGTAAAGCTTGGTCAGTCTACAGACTCATCTGAATTGTCCAAGGGAATTGCAAGATTTTCCAATTTATTTTCTATTGCTTTCCTGAGCACGTAGCGTTAGACTCCTTACCTAAAGCATTAGATAAGTCTTTAATATTGAAGACAAACCAGTGCAGCTTGGGCATCATCCTTTAACTGCTGGTAACAAAAAAAAAAAAATGTAACTAGCAACAGCAGCAAAAAGGGGGATCTGGGCTCTACATGTGAATTGTTCTTTTTGCTGTTGTCTGTTGTTTTAAATTAAAGTAATGGTCTGGGTGGAAGGACTTTTTTTCTTCCTTCAGTATTCTTTCTATAAGTAAGTTTGCAACTAGTTTTTATTAGAAAATTCCATTTTTGCACACTTAGCTGTAACCAGCAGGGAAAACAGGCTTGCAAATTTATTTAATCTGAAGGCCAACAAGATCAGTATTGGGGTTTGAAGAAAAATAGTCTTGAAGTAAACACTTAATTCTGATATTTAACTTGAGTCTTTATATTTGTCTTTCAAACCTGTAATCATGAAGTGCTCTTAAAATAACCCAAGCAAATGTGTTATTTTCCTTTGAGTACCCATATGAACGCATTGCCTGCAATTGGCTACCTGCCTCTTGGGAAAACACACGTTAGTCTTTTTATAGGATGACTGTTGACAAAGCTTGTCCTTCTGGAACAGGCTGCCCAGGGAGGTTGTGGAGTCCCCTTCTCTGGAGATTTTCAAGACCCGCCTGGATGCAGCCCTGAGGGATGTGCTCTAGGCAATCCTGCTCTAGCAGGGGAGTTGGACTAGATGATCTCTAGAGGTCCCTTCCAACTCTGAAGATTCCGTGATTCCGTGATTCAGCTTCAATTGTAGAGATCCTGTGTTGTAATTGTTTTTTTTTTTACCAGAAGGTTAAAAAAAAAAACTATTTTGTTGCAGAGGTATATCACTAATATTTTAATAAGAGAAAATATAAGAATTGCATAACTGCAAATATAGGGAGCTCCATTTGTTTGAGAGGAGCAATTCATGTGCTTAGCTTACCTTTTTTGATCTACTGTAAATTGTTTGTAGAAATCAGGCCTGGCTCATAATTGCATGTACTTGTTAATTTTGTAGATTTAATATTCCCCATGGAAAAAGTCCTTTAAAAGAGTAGTCTTTTTTCCCTGCTACTCTCATCAACCTTGACTTTTTTATAAGCCCCAAATTACTAACAATGCCAATACTGAAAATTTTGAAAATGGCATTTGAAATGAGCAGAGCAGTTAACACCACGCGTGTTCCCAGCTCTCTGCACACACTGGCACCTTCAAAGGTTTGTCTGTAGCCATAGGTCAGCTCTAGAGAATTCAATTACACACAGAACCTGAGGATCTAGAAGTTTCTGGTTTTAACTAGCAGATTTGGTTGCTTCTTGCCAAGCCAGGTGCTTGTCTTCTTTTGCCACTTTCTCCATTGTGTTGCTTTATGGCACGTTTGAGTCCCTTGTTTCCTTCTTGCTTATTTGGTGACTAAAACTTTCCAAGCCTCATAAGAAATTACTCGTAAGTGTTGAATGTTTTTGATTCCACATAAAAAGTTGTTTTCCACAAATAAATTTTCATATGAAGAACAGTGTTTCTGTTTGTATTAGTATCTATAGCTAGTTTATAACTCGGATGATCAATCTTAGGAAAAACTGTCTGGCTATTCCTGGATATCATTCATGTTGTCTTTTAGGTACTTGTAATGCCACCCTGCGTCCCAAAACGTTAAGACAAAAAAACCCCTTTTGACTTCATGGTAACATCTGGATTGACTTCATCATTGTATAACTGGTCCTACAAGCATTAGGCTTATGTGAACTGGAGTGCTTAGGGGAGCCTTACTTTTCTGACTGAGTCATAAGAATTTGAGTTAACAAGACTTAGTTTTATACTGTTCAGGTTTACATGTCATACTGTGACTGAAAAGAGTTTCAAATTGCTGTTGTAGGCAGCTGACCAGGGAGGAAGCGCTGAGCAGACCTAATTGATAATCTCTTCAGCCTTAGTAATAGCAATATAGACGAATAGTATCTTCTTCTGAAATGTTGTTTCATTTGGCTTCTTTTTGCAGCAGTAGTTCCCAAGATATTCCCACCATTTTAACAGCATTTAGGTTGATAACTGTACTCCTTAGCCCTTTGTCCTAGGAGCTCATCACTAGAGAAAGGTGTTGTGTCAATTTTCCATTATCTGTTTTTCTGGTGGTAGACCTGGCCATTTAAAAATGGATGGAAATATAGCATCTTTGCCCCAAGGTGTCTATGGATGAAATCTCCATTCACACCGAAGTCATAGAATCATGGAATGGTTCGGGTTGGAAGGGACCTTAAAGATCATCTAGTTCCAACCCCCTGCCATGGGCAGGGACACCTCCCACTAGACCAGGCTGCTCAAAGCCCCGTCCAGCCTGGCCTTGAACACTTCCAGGGATGGGGCATCCACAAGTCCATACTTGTTTGTCTGGTGTGATCACTCCCAGTGCATTCCATTATGGCTCAGCATGTGAAGGGAAGGATGCAAGTCAGTCCATGCAGAACCATCGAAACAGTGAGATTTCTGGTGTCTTATGGAGCATGGCATGAAGTGAGCTGGAGACTGCTAGCTAACTGCTGCCTTCCTCTAGCATTTCTGTTGACTAGAAGCCACCTGTATCCCACAGGTGATGTGTTCAGTTTGCTCAAGGTTCTCAAACATCAGAGAAAGATCAAGTATAACGCATTTGTATAGTAAAACTAGTGTGTTGGCGGATACTTTAGTAATGTGTGACAAATGTGTTAGAATTAAATGTATGCTATGAGAGGCAAAACTCATTTGAGCAGTAGCTTCTGTGTAAGGATTGCTGGTTGAGGCTCAGTGACCAAAATTATTCTAGTTAGATGACTGGATGATAGTGATGCTCCCTCTGACAGTAAAACCTATGTATAATTTAAAAGCTTTATATTAATTATAAAATGTATCTATGACATTTGTAACTTCTTAAAGAACTGTTTGCAAACAGCATTTATAAATGTTTCTTGGTTTACTGTATGTGTGGTCAAAATTAACCTTACCTTTTAGTTCCTATATATATTTATAGTGGTGCATGGTTGTGTGTGTATGCTTTTTTTCTCTATATATACATACACAGATATGCATTCACACACATGTTTTTAGAATCTCTTCCAGTTTGTCAAAGAGTGGTACTGGCTAGATCATCTGCCCCCTTTGTTTGTTTAGCCAAAATACTACTGTAGCATCCCAGACGTACAAAGCAATAGTGGAAGGACAGAGAGGCCCTTCTGCTGGGAGGAACTTACCAGCTTCAGTCCAGTGGTTAGTGCACGAGACCATGCCAAAAGACAAAGCGAATTGAAATAGAGATCAGGACACGGTTCTGGTAGTTGATAGTTTTATTTTGAGCTCTGAAGAGCTCATCTCTTTGAAGAGCAACGAAATGTTGGCATCAAATATTGATTATGTGTAATATCTGAAATTCATAAACTTCTTAACTTTATTCTGGCAAGCTGGACTGCAGGGAAGAATGGAGCAAGCTTTCCTTGAGAGTGAAAAAATTAATAAAAGAAATGTAATTTAAATTAACCCTTCACGATGGCTGTAGTGGGGTCTATTAAAGGCAGAGGTCATAATGTGATTTGACTGGATTCAGAAGATACAATTGAATCAGTAGAATTTCAGTAAATTATGAAGTTACGTTAAGTTAGACAAGCTAATTGTCCTACAGTAATAAGAATGGACATGAAAGTTTGAAGTTTTAATATCCATTTCTTTGCTGAAAGCTAATGACCACTTTGTAAGTGCAAGTGTTTCTCCATAGTTTGCCTCTGATTTGACGGTATATCTTGCCTTGCACTCTTGCTTAAATGCTTATGTTTAAATTTCTAAATCCTTCTGGTTATTTCCCCTTCCGTTCCCTTGAACTGCAGCTGTAGTTCCGAAAATCGGATCAATAGGTCCTAATATGCTGTTTGAGATAATGTACAATAGTAAGTTGCTTTTATGGGGTACTCAAAGGTTAGGCTGCTTAATGCTAGTGAAGGGGGGTGGAATATTGAGGGTTTAACATGAGCACTGCTTCATGGTCCAAACAAATTTGGAAATAAATGTTCCACAGGGTTTGTTATCTACCTATTAGCATAGCAATGCTAATAAAATGAGCTCTTATGCTCTGTTGAGTTCCTTTTTGCTCTGTTTACATCTTAAGGCAAAAAAAAAATATTAGAATAACCCTTGCTTTATTGCTTAGTAATTTTACTTAATTCTGCTAGATCTGTCACGTGCAGGATGATGCCTAAGGTATAGGGCATTCTGCTAATAGGTTGTATTTGTGTAAATATATGAGTGAACAATTGACTCTCTAGATACTCAAGTGATTCTTTGGTGCATATAAATAAAAAGATGTGAATGGCGGTGTTAGTGTGGTTTGCTGATCCCTCTCCAACAAATCCATCAAAGATGAGAGCCTATTGTGAATTTTGTATCTAGGTGGAATTAACTGTTTTCTGCCTTCACTCTCTATCAAGTCAGCCAAGAAAGCGATTCCAGCAGGTAAAATTGTTTCTCTGAGCAAGCCATTTGCAAACTCAGCCTTCAGTTAGCCATTGGAAGGTGTGCTGAGTGTCATGGTACCTCTATCACATCTAAGACTAGACATAAGGAAGAAATTTTTTACAATGAGGGTAGTGAAGCACTGGAACAGGTTGCCCAAAGAGGTGGTAGATGCCCCATCCCTGGAAACCTTGAAGGTCAGGTTGGGTGGGGCTCTGAGAAACCTGATGTAGTTGAAGATGTCCCCGCTCATTGCAGCGGGGTTGGAATAGATGACCTTTAAAGGTCCCTTCCAACCCAAACTATTCTGTTATTCTAAGACATGCAGGTCACCTTTCCTGCATTCCCATAGCCCAGGATGGGTGTATTGCAGTTGCTGGACTCTGCACAAGCAGGAGTGCTTGGGCTGGCAGGAGCCTGCTGGCACCCATGTGGTTGTCTGCTTTTTTTGTGCGTGTCCTGAAGCTTAGTACAGAGAAGAGCAGCTGCTCTTGTGGGGGTGGGTGATTTTATTTTTTTTTAATGCCTCATTCAAGGAGTGAAGGTAGTGAGGTAGGTAGTGGGCAAGAGGGGAGAAACAGCTAGTAGAAATAAGAGACATGAGAGGATGTTTTGGATGAGTGGGAATGGAAAGCTTCAGAGGAAACCAGAGCCCATGTGTCATAGGAGAACAATGCAGTGGGAGCTAGTAGACTGGATATGGGCAATTGCAAAATTGTGAAAACCTTTCTGCCTTCTCTCCGCCACTACACACCCAGCACCCCACTCGGGCTCACAGTGTTACCCTCTTTGGTTCACCTTGGCTTTTCACAGGATCTGACTCCTCTTGGACCAGATCAAGGAACAAGGCTCCAGCTAACCATATCCACTGTTGCTGCACTACTTGTCTTAAGCACCTAGAGGTATATACATGTAGCTAATGAAACGCTTAACATAAAGTTTCTCACACTTATAACTGCATGAAACTTGGTGGCTGTGTTAATGTAAATAATTGGCAGGCAGAAGGACTTGCTATATAATATGAATTCCAGAAAGTCAATCTCAAGTTAGAAAACTGGGTCAGGATAATTGGAGTTATGTCACCAGCTCTGAGGATAGACACTGTTTTCATTTGTGTGTTGAAGGTCTGTGGATCTACAGGGCTTTCAGCTGTTCTCCAGGTACGAACTTTCCATGCAGCTTGTTTGTTATTTGCTTTGCGTTTCTTCTGTGAATTGTGATGAGCTTTGTAGTAGAACTCTTCCGTGGATGATATGATACTATGGACGTGTTATGGAGATAAACAAGTTAATTTTTCAAACTTACGAAGTGCACCCTGGGTACGTGCTTTAATTTATGGGATATGGCTTATCTCTTGAGTTCCAGAAGTAAGTGTGAAATGGCAACAACCTTGTTTTAGCTCTTGGAGAGAGATCTTTGGTTCAGTGTGGTTTCTTCATAACCCAGAGGCAGGCTCTTTACTATCCACCTTTTCCTTTTTTTTTTTTTTTTTAAAAAAACAAAAAAAACTCTAAAACCCCCCAAAAAACAAAAGAGCAAAAAAGAAAAAAAAAAAAACAATGGTTTTTACTGAAGCAATCAAAAAGCCAGTCCTCTCCGTTGTCTGAGAACTTATGATCAGCAGAAGACCTATGAAGCGTTACGGTTCAGTTTGGTGTGGGAGCACAGTTCAAATAGGATAGAATAGCATGGTGGACTTCTGCCTGAGTTCCATTAATTATGGCGAGTATGGAATACAAAATGTTTGCTTAAATTATCTTAATACAAAGTGTACTTGGACGTAATAGTAAGAATTTCAATATAACTTCTTTATTCCACTGTCAGCACATCCAGACCTCTTTCCCCCTGTGTCTTTAAATATCTTTTTGAAAATCTTTCAGAGATAGTTTTATTAACTTAATGTAGTGCAGATGTCACTAACTGTGAGGAATAAGTCACAATGACTTGTAGTGTTGTGTCAAAAATATCATTAAAAGGCTTAGAACAAAGGGAGCAATTAATGAACAGTCTTCACTGTGAACAAATGTCAGAGGCTCCTCCAGGGCTAAGCTGCTTCTGTGCCATATTCATTAATTGCTCTTTTGAACAAAGTTGGTGATGATGACTGAATTTAATTAAGCATACCTGAGAAAATAATAAAAAAAAAAAAAAAAACCACCAACAGATCAGAAGTATTAGAATGAAAAAATTGCATTTAATTTGATAAATAAAGACTTTTTCCTTCTCAGGCGGGTTTTATGCTTCATGTAACTGTTTCTGTCTGGCATTTCCCCCTAACTATTGGGATTGTCTTCATTGGAGATTTTGGCAGAAGCTATGTCTTATTGTTTGCTTCAGGATGCATGGCAAATATCGTGCTCACATTTAAATCCCTATGATTAAAAATGGATTAAAATCTGTCATAATGGAAGAGAGGTCTCAGAACAGTCTCAGTCCACCTGTTGAAATGTGGCAGGTAAAGGAAGAAGTGCATGTGAGCAGAAAGGAAGAAATCTTAAACTGTAATTGCTAAAGCTCATTCCAAACTTGCTGACCCTGTACCTTGGTTAAAAATAACTCCTTGGGAAAACTAGACAGCAGCTCTGTACTATAAACTCTTCCGTAAAACTCAATTGTCCATTGTACTCAGTGCCTTAGAGGTCTAAATTGAAAGTTGATGATGGTGGTCCCCAACATCCATCTTGTTATGTGGAATGTAGTCATACATTTATCACCATGTTTGTTTCTTACATTTTTGATTGTATTTTGCCACTCCATGAGACAGAGGCAGGTATGGTCGGTGTAGTATAGATGCCCAGAAGAGTCTGCCTCGAAGGTGAAGGCTATTTCTGTATGCTTTTTCTGTACGTTGAACTGAAAGTTGCAATAATATATGTGAAATACTGTTATTTTGGGTTCTGAGAAGAGAGACTTTGGGGGAGGAGGGAAGACTAATACATACCATAGCTGACCTCTTCTAATGATACTGTTTCCGAGTGTTTATTTTGATTTTATTCATAAGTTCTATTGTGTAAAGTCAATCAGAATAATAGGAAGAAGAGTTTTGTGAAAGAACTTTGTAGTAGTTTGCAGTTTTGAGCCAAGTGGTAACTGGAAGCTTTAATAGCCTTACAGTACCACTTTAGAAGTGGAGATGTGCCACTGGATGTATGTGTCAGAACTTAGTAAAAATAGCATATCCCATAGCGGGCATTCATCCAGAAATCTAAAATTAGCTTTGTATCCTGGATATAATACTGCAGGTGGTCACAAGCACTAAATAGTATTCAGCACCCTCTGTTATTCAAGCAAGTCTTCACATATTTATTTTAAACATTTTACGGTTTTATGCAAGGCTGACTTACTGTTATTACTGTTGTTCTTTATATGGCATCAAAATGTGCAATGTGTTTCACAGGTATTAAAACAAAGTCTTGGCCAGAGACATTTAACGTGGCCCTGCGTGAATGGAAGTTGGTGGCACAATTCCAGCTGTCTTCAGCTGGGAGTATAAGTAGATCCTGACTTATTTCTGATAATGTATATAAACACACAGGCAGTTGGCGGGAGCGAGAGTGATTTATTTCACATTGTACTGTTTTACTTGTAGCATTCCAATAGAGTTTGGCCAAATAAGCTTGAGGAAAAGTGCTATCCCCTGTATGAGGGGAATGTAAAGCCTGAGGAAAACCAGAACTCGGGTATTATGGTTTGATTAATTGCTTGAATATTTATGCAAGTTGCAGTAGGTTCTGATCGGTTGAGTGGGGAAAGTCTGCACTGGCTTTTTCTTTCCATTACCCTGCCCTCTCCTGCCCCTTTCTGGAAAGATAGAGGGACATAGGCTTTTTAAGGACTATGGGCAGGAGGTTTCTTTAAAACACACCGGAACGACCTGTAGAAACAAGACAGGATTTTCTTATGACTTATTTATTGAGTATAGGTGTTAGTTCTTGTGTTTGTTTACAGAGAGTGGTAACAAAAGCATGTGTTTCTTTCTCTCTCTCAATATATACATCTGTGTGTGCATGGAGGGGGATGCGAGAGACAACAGAACTGTGTGCGTATTAAATATTCTCTCAGAGATGACAAACATCTGGAAAAAAAAGTGTTTCCTTTATTTGTTACATTTTAACTATGTATGACCATAGTATTTTTTTTTAATTCAGAGTATATTAATAATTTTTTTTGGAGACTATCACTAAAAAGACTGGCTTATGGCTTTTAAAAACATGATTTTTAAGTAAGGTGAGAGCCTTCTGTTCCATGTTTTCAGATTTGTCTGCAGATCTTTATTGTTTTGCTCACACGTATTTTAGAGCATAGATTCTTATGTGATTCTTTGTCATATTGAATATTTGTAAGCATTTTAACAACTTCTTGGGGGATAAAAAAATTCTTCATCCTTAATTTAAATGGTGTCTAATATTTTCATTTAGTATCACTTCTAAGAGTATAGGTAATGCTGGGATGAAGAGGTTGAATTTCTAGGTGTAACATTTGCTGTTACAGGAAAGAGAATGCTATTCACATGTAGAGAAGCGGTGATACGACAGGTACAGTGGGTAAGGCAGAAGCGTAATTTGTCCAAAGATTCATGGCAGAGGCTTATTCTGTTTATTTTCCGTAGCAGGTTGGTGGCAGGCTTCAAAATAGCGATGGGATCTGAGTGGCATTTTTGCTTTGAAAGCTGAGGGGGGAAAAAATCCACACATGAAATATTTAATAAAGGTTTATTATTTATTTTAAACTGATCGCATTTTTTCCTCTCTCCTGGCATTATGAGACCGTTTTTGAGAAGGTGGGTCTTCAGGACGGCGTTCTCTTTTCTCCTGTATCTGCCTTCACAAAGCCGCCCTTGGGGAAGGGGAAGGGATTTGGAAGTGGAACGCTGCCCAGCACCTGTGCAGTAGCCTGCCCTTTCCACCACGTGCTGAAGGGATGAGCTAGCAAGAACAACTTCCCTGGTTCCTCTTCATCTGTGAAATACTAAGTTTCAGATGCTTTGTGTCTTCGTGGAAATGGAAGTACTACAGCTCAGTAAACCGAAACCCAGTGGCCTAAGCAAGCTTGGATTTTTATTTTAGTTGTAAGTCGGCGCTATTGTGGCTTCAGGAAGAAAAGTAGGCTTTCGCCCACCCCACCAAAATAAAGCTGACCTTAACACACCTGCAGTATGGTATGGTGCCACAAGGGTCTTGATTTCTTATTTGAATCTCGAAGGATTAGAGCCCTGCTGCCATGGAGGTGAGTAGCGTTACAGGAGGATCATCTGCATTAGCTTGAAGCAGAAATGAGTTCTGCAGATCCGGTTTACTTTCCAAGTGAAATTTATGCGTACGCGTTTCTCGTTCTTCAGCTGCAGGGAAGGAGTAAATGCAAGCACCAAAAAGAACTTTCTAAGAAAGTATATAGCGCAGGATGAATTTGGGGAAAGCTGAATACTGTGTCATGGGATCTAGTGACGTTATGGTTATTATCTTAGCATGATGCCTATAATAAAGGCATATAAAGAAAGAAATAATGTATAACATTAAAAAAATACAGGCCTATAATGTTAGGGGTTAGGGGCAGAAATCTCCTGGTTAGGGGCAGAAATTAACTTGTATGTGCTGTTTGCAACACCTTTTGTAAAGGAGTTCAAACTGCTTCAATGGAAGGTGCTATATAGGTAAATAGGTCAATTATATCCAAGTTCAGTGAACTAGTGAACTTAATTTTTTTTTTTTAAAGTAAGCATGTAAGAGCTACTAATACTCTGATAAAGAAAAAAATCCTGATAGTGTTCTAGGGTTTATCTGGACAGCAACATAAATAGTTGAAAAACACATTTAAAATAGTAAAATTCAGAAGAGCTTTGGTTTCTACAGTCTTTCTTTTTCAAAAATTTCTAATTGTTTTCCAAGACTTCTTTAAAAAAAAAAAAACCCAAACCCCATCAATGACAAAAACCCTCAAAAGGACAACACTCCCTGCCCCCTTCCTGAAAATTACCAGTGCTTATTTCAAATGCCTATTTCAAATACAATTGTGCTGGCCAAGCCGGAGTGCTCATGAAAACTCTTGAAGGCAGGTTCATTTCTGGACTCTCTCCTCCCCCCTGGCCCTCAGCTCCTCTGCTTCTCAGTAAAAGCACCCCCCAGGAGTGAAGCGTTCTTGATTCATTTCTGTGAACAAGCCCCGTCTGTGGCTGGGACGGTTCATCTCTTTTTATAAAAAGGATTTAAACTTCACAGAAAGAAATTATTCCCATATTATTGTTAGTTTTAACACTAATTTTAGACAAAGTTGCCTTAGATATGGGGGGAAAAAATCCATCTTGCTTGTTTAGGTGACAACCGCAGCCTTGCATGAGAAGTAGAACACGTGACTAGTTCACTATGACATGGCATTTTAGGACAGACTGACAAACAGCTTGAATGGCATTTGAAAATGCAAGATGTTGTAAGAACTCACTGCCTTAGCTAAATGTAAACACTGCTGGGAGAAAAGCAAGCTTTTATTTAAAAAAGAAAAAAGGTGGGGGAGAGAAGAGCAAACTATGCTTGAAGCGATTTCCTTGTATGATTAACACCTGGGCTGTCTTCAGAAAATGGCATGTCTTTCTGCTTTTATAATTTCAGGGTGGTTATTGACTGAGCAATAGGGTGCTTTTTTCCTTTATCTGATGCCTTACTGAGTTCTTTGCAGTCTCCTGACTCTGTTAGGAAGCTAAAATTGGAATTTTAGCTATCAGGCGTAGAAATCATTAAGAACAGTTATTGACTTCTAAACACTCTTCCGTTATCTTGACGCTGTCAGATCACCCTTATCCACTTTCTGCAAAACATAATTGAAAACAATGAAATTTCTCAACTTTTGTGGACAGGTAAGAGACTGGAGAAGATTTATATCTGAGAAAACATCATTCAAGATGTAGCTATAAGAAGCTGCATCTGCTAGCAGTAAGACCAGCTTTAACAAAGAAATCTCCACTAAAAAGGCTGTGTGCCTCTTTTACTTTGTCCTTCACGTTAAACCAAGAGACGTTTTGCGGAGGTCAAATAAGAAAGTCGTGATGGAAGTGACACAGACATCCATTAATGCTGACTTCAGATTTTTAGATTTCAGTATCTGTAGCTTCGTTGCATAGCAAAGTTCAGGTTTTATGGTAACAATTAATGCTCTGGTTTTGATTCTTGAAATTTGATTTACGTATGAAACTCCTTCAAAAGAGTAGGTGCTCAATGGCAAACTGCTTCAGGGTGAGGAAGTGAGTAAGAGGAGTTAAATGCAGCTTTAAAGTAGTGGTCCTATTTACCAAAGAGCATTCCCCATAAGGAGTGATAATATCCTGTCGTACTAAGAAATGAAGAAAGGGTAAAGAGTAGATAATTAAAATTAAAAAGCAAAGAATTCTTTTAATAACTAGAAAGTAGGACACAAAACTTAAAAACTAAAAAGGAAGCATACTGTAAAAATGTAAGCTCTTTTTGTAATACATTAGCAAGTCAATTTAATTTTCTTATATTTTGTATTTGGAACCAGAACAACATACAGATACATTTTGCTGGAAATGTATGATTATATTTCCTTAGAAACTCGCAAGTTTCTTTGCATATTAAATACAGCGAGGGAGTTCATAAATTGATAGATTAGAGAGAAGTAAGTTAAAAAGGGATTTAGATAGTTACAGTTATATTGACTTTTACAGTCTGGGGGTGGTAAGTTCTCCCATGTTTGAGAGTATGTGGTGCGAAAGTTGGGATTGGTGACAAAAGTCTGCTTTCTAACACTGTATAACAGGATCAGTTGAAGCAAACCTTTGCCCTTTTTGCTACAGATTAAATGTTCTGAGGATGAGATGGCTGGAGCCTTCTTCCTCCTCCCCCCCCCCTTTAATTTAGGTATTGATAAACAAAATAAAATGCTACCTCTATTTGCTAAGCTTTGTTTCTTTTTGTTGCCTTTATTTGCTTTTGGTTTTGTAGATTATCCCTCCTTGGAAAATTTGCCAGATTACAACATCTTCTACTTAGATGTCCTGGGCCAGCCGACACTGGGAGATTAAAACGCTCACCAGACCTCTGTATGTGGATTGTATTATTCTGTGTTGATCTCCAAACTGTATTTAGTATATTTTCTGGATGCTGATCGTGTCACGCTGCCAAAGTTCTCCTTATTTTCTAATCCTCCCTGCGACCTGTTGTGTTTTGTTGAATTTAAGCAGGTTTTACAAAGTTTCTATCAGGTTACGGTGCCGTGGGTATGTGCAGAATAGTTGCTAAAACTCTGTGTGAGAAGGATGAAAGGAAGGTCGAGATGAGTGGTCAGGAAGTAGCAGGGTGTTGGGAGATGGGCTTGGAGTGAGTTCAGAGCAAAGAGGCTGATCAGGATGTGTGGGAAACAGATACGTTGTTCTCGGTCGTAAGATGCGGAAGGCTGGTATTAATTTGTCGGGAGGAATGTGATGAAAAACGAGACTCGGGTAGCTGCCTCAAGGTTTGAAAGCAATCTTTGATGTATTGTGAAATGCGTGGCCAGTGACATTTTCTGAAACCAAGGATGGCATGCTGTCAGCTCCGCTTTACATGAGGACTTCAGATTTCTTTCTCTCTCATCTTGGTACTCTGTGATAACAACAGCAACAGACGATGCTAATGCTATGGGGTATGCTGGGAAGGCGATGCAGATGTCCGGCAAATGGCACCTGAGGCTGCGGTGTGGCACTGCCCTGGCGCAGGGTGCCGTCTCGCAGCCAGGGCTGCAGCCAGCCTCGGGGCAGGAGCCCGCCTGGCACTCGGCATTGAGCCGGTGGTATCAGCTCGGTAAATAGCTCTGAGGCACGGTCCTGTTGCATCGCTTTAAAAGGAATTAGTGCGATCATCGGGTCACGCCCAGAGTGATACTCCCTCTGGTTCTCTTCTGGCAGCGGTTTGCCATCAGCTTTGCCAAAGTGTGTCTCTGCTTACCGACCACGCAGCATCTCTCTGTGACTTCTGTGGTACTCGTCTCTGTCAATGAACGTACGCGGGGCAGAAAGGTAGCCAAATAACTTCGGCTGTTGCGCATTCAAGTTTTCTACTGGCAGTACACTAAACTCAAGTGGGAGCCTGATGTTTAAGTAAAGAAACAAAATGCCTCAGCCCTGATAATTCAACTCGCTGCATTCGCACTAGTCACTTCAGTTACATTCGCACTAATAATTTTGGTTGTACAAGGGAGGGAAGGAAAACTTGCCCCAACATGAGGTGGCAAGCGCAGCCTGACAGCCGGCCGCGGAAGGTGTTCTCGAGGGATGCTGGACTTGCTGTTTGCAGAAATCCCTCTGGGGAGGGGCAGAGTGCTCGCTCGGTTTTGAACAGCAAATTTGCAAATGCTTGCTGAGACTTTTACCTGGTGACTGTAGTTGCTGCTGGCCTCTCTGAAACATACAGAAGCATGTTTGCTGTACCGTGGTGATTAGAAAATATTAATTTCGTTACACACAAAAGTCCCTAATGAAAGTCTCTAATGAAAGGGTGACCGTTTTCTGCCACTGTTAATTTCTTAACTTTTTGCAAATGTAATTGCTGCTATGATTACACAATGCCAAATTGAATTTGGGGACAGACGCAATATTCTTTTAGCACTAGTCTAGTCAAATAATTTTTAATGAGACAAAGAGCTAGTTGATCACCCAAATTGGTTTGTTTACTTCAGTAGCTTAACTGCATTAAAATCAAAGAGCTCGCATGGGCAGGGGGTAATCTGTGTCATTACAGGATGCCATTAATCACCCCCTTGGCTGAAGGCAACAGTTTTGAAAAGTGACTTGTAAGATGATTGAATAACTTTACTCTCTACACCATTAATGGTTCCCAGCAGGCTGCTAGTGTGCAATCACAAACATCTGTGCGTTTGAAAATTTCCACTTTCCCAAACAGAGACATATTTTACAAAGAAAAAAAGAAAAGACATAAAAGGGGAATTTGTTTTTGCATGAGTAGCTTTTTGGAAAAAGGACTAACTGGACATGTTTCTGCTTTAACTGTTGTATGCGATAATATCGTCCGAGTTTATCTTTAGATCTTTATGCTCTTGGTGGCATTAGAAGATTTTTTTTGTTTTTTACAGATGTTTTGGTTGTTTTGGCTCCATGGGATCTTTTTGACATTTGATATCCAGTAGTGAAAGAAAAAGTGTTCTGCTTGCCAAGTAACTCATGGATGTTTGTGTTTTAACTGTGCATTTAAAGTAAATGTAGCCACTTGCCCATAGACACTGCAGAATGCACTTTACTTATTCAAAGCTGACTGTTCCAGCTTTCTTGGGTACCGGCTTAACAGAACAGAGAGGAAAAATTGTTTCTCCAGGCTATCCTACTACTTCTAAGTTGGTCTTTTAGACAAGCATTTAAGTACAGAGGGAAAGAGCGCTGGGCAGTGACTACGCTTGCCCTCTGTATTGACAGTGTTTCCCAGTGCCGCTTTGGTGGCTGACTCAGGTGGGTGCTGTGTATGTGTTGTCACTGTCACAGAATCACTGAGTGTAGGTTGGTTGGGACTGGTGGAGATCTTCTGGTCAATCAGCCTTGCTCGAACCATGTGTTTGTGCATTTAGTGTCTTCTAGCGCTTGAGGACTTTCAGTCCTTGGCCTAAATATCCTATAGAGAATTGACCCAAGACTAGCATCTCGAAAGTGTGAGATTGATAGTGCTGTTTCACAATCCACTTTGCACTGTTCTTGCAGTGAGAAGACCTCAGCTAAGATGACTTGGTAGGTATATAAAAAAAAAAAAAAGACACCCCTGCCCCCTGCAAACCCCAAAGTAAGAAAGAATGCCTCCTTCATCGGTCAAAGATAATTGGTTCTGTACTGAACACACGTTTTATGTTATGTATGGGCAAGGGTATGACAGGCTTAATCAGGTTCATGAAGCAGTCAAAATTTACTGTGTAATTGAAAGGTGAAAGGTTTGCATCCATTAATCAGATTGGTACTGGGGTAAGATAAAGATTTCCTTGAGTTAGAAGTCTAACAATTAATAATGAAAAGGAGAGTGATATGAATTTTGTGCGTTCTCCAACAGCTATGTAGAATGGGACTCTTAGGTAAGTATCTGTTCCTCCAGAATACATTAAAAAAATAAAACTGTTGGTGTATAGTAGGAGAATAGAATGTATAAAGTTTCTGTGAAATATCTCTTTGATGAAGCTAACTATGATCTTAAAAGATGGGGCGTCTTTTCTTATTTCAGCCTTGTTACTGGAGATGGGAAATACTCCATGGATTCAGAGTTCCCACTTTAGTGTCAGGTGTGCAGAGGGATTTCTTGTGCTGTCTCAAATAACTTGTCCAGCTACTGAGATGAGACACCCTTTGATGTTAATTTGCCACCTAAGAGGTCTCTTGTCCCTGAAAACCCTCCTAAATCAGCTTTTTGTGAGCTTCTAATCTGTTTAACTTCTGTGGCCTGTGGTTCTAAACGTAAGGAAATGTAGTTGTCCCTGGTGTCTTGGACTAAGCACCCACAGAGTGATGCCCAGTTCTGAGCAGAATTCACGAGTTTTGAACGCCTCAAATGTGTTTTGGCCTGTCATCTGAACTGGTCATTCCTATTGTTGATAAGGAAATAGTGGAGAAAAAAACGTGGTTGGCAGAGGGATCATGATGTGCCATTTTTTTTTGCCCGCTAGCCTCATCTCTACGTGTGTTACGTTACCTGTTTCCTTTTCTTTAGATACAGAAAATTACTTTGTGATTAAAAGCAAATCCACACTAACAGAGATGTCCAATGTACAAATACTTCCCTGCAGAATTCCCGTTGCCAGAGGATTTTGAGCAGCTACGGTAGTCGTAGTAGTAAGGTAGCAAGGATTGTTCGCAAGATCCCTGTGCCAGAAGTGGATTTCATGTTTGGCCCTGCTGATGGTCCTGATCCTGTTAAATGCCTTCCACTACCCAAACTATTTGTATGTGTATATATTTGTAATAAGCAAGACAAGGTCTTTGTGTGTCAAGACCAGGAAAATGAGTTTTCATCTTATCGAGGGAGAATCGATAACAGGAGGATCTTTAGTGACTGGCACTTGTCCTGGAACGTAGACTGCAGGTGCTATTAAAAGAACGTGGCTGTAGATTAAACCCCTCTTAAGCATGAGCATCCAGTAGATCATCATGAGGACACAGCATAAATCATATTTAAGTTTTAGAATGCTTTTCCTTATAAAATGAAGGAAGCGAAGAAATCTTATTTGGCCTGAGTGATATTTTTCTTTTGTATTTTTTTTTCCCCGCTCTAGTCCTTGTAGGTAGTGTTGGGTTATTCAGATGCAAATGGCTGTGACTTTATCTCTGAGATTCATAGTTTTCATTTCTTCCTTTTTTCGTTATTGGTGACTGAAATATGGTTACTTATCTGTTCTTTCTCTTCTCTGCTGTAAAACTGTCAATAGTGGTGCCCAGTTCTGCATTTAGTGCTGATGGGAGGGATTTAGTGCTACAAAGCCGGGCTCCAACCACCAGTGTTTTTGGTAGGCCATCAGCAAATAGCGATGCCAACTAATCATAACAAACTGAGGCTGGATCCATGCAGACACTGGTAGACAGGTGGCTTTGCATACTGTGTTCACTCTTCACTCGGGCGCGCACAGTTGCTGTTTTATGATAGCTCTGAGCTTTTTCTAGTGAATTTTTTCATCGCCGCTTCCAAGCAGCCACGCTCTTGGGGGCTGCTGGGTGGGCAGGTCTCCCTGCGCCAGCCCCGACGCCTCCGGCAAGGTGTGCTCTGGCCATACCTGCCGCTACGGCTCCCTGGGAGTGAGACCTTGTGGCTCAGCCGCAGGAAACCATCGGGATCGTGTCAGGAATGGGAGACTGCAGTAAGTGAAACACGCTCTCCTTGGATCTACAGGTTCGGTCCCGTAGATGCTCGGTGCCGGAGCTTATGTCTCTAGAGACCATGATAACTGAACCTAAGCAAAGTCAAGCAGCATTTACAAGAGGTAATAAAAAATAAACAGGCATGTACATTTCTCGTCCTAGATATCTTCATTACTCTAATGGTTTTGGACTGAAGCTGTAATCTAATCCTCTAAACTGTCAGCTTCCTTTGTTTATACTTGGCTTCTCTTCTGAATTATGGAGTTACACCCTCCAGTGCTTCCAGCAAAGTGGTCTATTTTTTTTTTTCTTCTAAGTTGGTAATCAAAAAGCCACAATCATTTGTTGTGCTCTTGCCTAAGTTTCTTCTGCATCTAGCTTTGTTGACACCATAGTGTTAATAATATAATTTTGTTTTCCTGTTTTTGTAGAGAATTTTCTAGATGAAACCTGGACTCCCAAAGAGCACTGGGGGAAAAACAGGTTGTGTGAGCAGAACCAAGCCTGGATATTAAAAAAAAAAAAAAAAAATAAAGCCTCCAAACTCATACCTTAAGAAATTGCTAAACAATCGCAACTGCCTATATTTTGTGTCATCATTCATATGGTGTTCCAAATCCTCTGTCTTCGCTTCTTTTCTGGCTTAAGTGTGGCAGCAAAAGCTGTTTGCAGTCTTGCACCATGGCCCATGGCATGGAAGCGGCCTATATGCAACAGTTTTTACTGTCTCTGCAGAGTTCTACATTATAGTGATATTTTTTAAACAATAGCTTTGTGTTAGTGCATGAGCCAGGTTCTGATAAAGCCAAGTACTAGGAGGAACGTTTTGTTCTGGAAATAGTCCCCTTGAAGGGCCAGTTGAGGATTAAGGTGCTAATCTGTGACTTTTAAGAATAACGAATTAGTAAAAGTCATAATAAAATATGATTAGCTGTGTGAGATAGATACAATAAGGTCAATTTTGGATCTATTTGGAAATGACAAAAAACTTTCTTTTTGTATACTTATCGATTACTTTTATATTTCTTTTCAATACTTTGGTCTTATTGTGAAATACTTGCATATTCAGTTATTCTCAGAGATTCCATTGGGGTTATTGTGTGCGTTACATTTACAATATAGCTCTGAAGAGTGTAGCTGTTCCTGAGTTATTACATGACTATTTTATGCTTTTCATCTTCAGATGTGAATTTTTAGTGCTGAGTATTAAATACCAATATTTGTACTTAAAGAAAAGTATATGGTTGGTCAATAAATTAAGGAATTAAGGAAGGCATTTTGGATGGTTTGTGTTCCTATGTCTTACAAAAATAACATGATTATCTTTATACGAAAAAAATGGATATTTCTTTCTAAAGGAAAAAGTAACTTCTGATCAAAACTACAATGGGATAAACTATTTAATAAATTAGGCAGACTTATTTTGCTGTAGTTCAGTTATATACGATGTAGCTTCACAAATAAAAGTACAACTTTCCTGTGTGTATTGGTATAAAATGGCACCAGGGATGTTTCCAATGTTCACTTCACCCTTACTGACACAAAAGTCTTGACTGGAAACTATTCCATGATAACAGTATGCAGGTTTTTCTCTTTTTTTGGTGGTAAGGTTACACAAAAATCAGAAAGAATATTCAGCAGGAAACAGTAAAATTGTTCTAGAACTAAACGTTCTGGTATAATAAATGTAATGCTTAACTTTCAGCGTCACGTTAAGTGTGGGAAGGTCCTTCTCACAGCGTGTGCGGGTGTCTGGGGTAGTCTGTCCCGCCTGCGGCGTGAGCCAGTGATGCAGAGTGATCTGCACTTGTGATACAAGGGCTTGTGCCGATGAGCTTGGTCTCCCAACCACCATCAGTCAGTTGTTGGGTAGCAATGGGGCTGATGGTAGGAGCCCTTTTCCATTGTGAGCTCGAGTCCTGGCTTTTGGGTTTATCCATGGAGATGTCAATGTGAGTTTCCTGGCATAAAAGAAGTGACTATTTCTGGCAACACTTCAAGCATTTTCTGTTTTCAGTCACGTAAATTGTGTGTGAGCTGCAGAACAAGCTCAGCTGCGGTGTAAAAATGGAAAAATTAGAGTGAGGTTAATATTTTCTGCTTTGGTAAAGAACAGGTGGTGGAAATGACACACCTAGCTATTTTGTACTATTCAGAATTGCGCTCTTATCTGGTTTGCATTAGAAACTGTGAATGATACTGGTAAAAGAAGTGAACAGAAGAAACTAGCATCAAAGCTAACTGCTTTCCCATATTTTAAGGTAGAGATGAAAAGTCAGCTGACCTCTTCTTGCTTGCAAGCGTAATTACAGCTTGGATAGTATCATTATAGAAAACAGATTTTCAGCCTTGGGATACTTGTGATTGTGGAAGATGGACTTTCAGAATAAAAACAACATGCTCAAGCATTTTTTTGCAGTTTTTCGAAGAATATACAATAATTATTTCTTAGTTTCAAGACTTTGGAATAAATCAGATAAAGCAGTGAGTTGAAAAACTCTCTCTCTCCTCCCCCGATCAATGGGTTGTTGTCTGCTCTTCATATTCAGCAGTATACAAGGGAAGATGTTGAGAGAAGCCTTCCTTTTTCTCAAGAGCTTTGAAGGGTGCTGTTCTTTATTTCTGAGTGGGCTAGAAAAAGAATATTGCTCAGCTTCAAGCCTTGGCTGCCATCTCTTTCAGCACGCATGGAAATATTCTGCAGCTTCGGGGAACAGACATGAAATCTGTGAGACGAAGGTTGCTTTTTAACAAATGTAGTCTTAGTATTGATTTTTGCACTTATTAACTTGAAGTTTGATTATAAGTTCTTTGTTTGCAAAGTACACAACATAATTTTTTGCTAAACAAATTAAGAGCTATGTAGCTTTTTTTTTTTTGCAGCAAGGCATGCATGATGCTCTTATTTATTTTGATATCGAATGCCATCTGCGTTGTTTAGTATAATACTGCAGTTTTAGCAGTTAATGCTACATTGCTAGAGCTGTACCACATATGTTAATAATTTCTTTACTAGTTGGCATTGATCTCTTGTTCATGCCGTTAGTTCTGAAATTTGGGGCTCTGTTGTTTACCTCTAAATGACTGATCCCTCAGCCATGAAATGTGTTTCAGGTTGTTTTGATACTATGTAGGTGTAAACTTTGAATATTTTAAACCCAGCACTGCCATTTGTGTTGATTTATTTATTTATTTATTCTTTAAAGACAACACAATTTACCTGAGATAGTGCAACTCATTGAAATGCAGAAGATGTTTGCAATGTCTCCTGCACCGTCTTTTCTGGGAGTTACCTCTCCTTGAATAATTACTGGGGGTTCATACTTTGCAATCCTTATGCAAGTAACTTCTGGATGAATTATTTTGCAGTCAAGAGTCCTTTGTTCACTGGATTTAATCTGAGAGAGAGTGTATTTAGCTCTTTGAACAAGAGGGTGTCTCATGGATTATCCACCAGTGGTTTCCTCTAACCACGAAAGAAGTGATACTGAGAGTGACCATCATCTCTCTTCTACTCTGACTTGACTGTAAAGTCAGTTTGAGCTAATTGTATTAGTGGAATCCAGCCCTCTTACAAATTCCTCTGAACTGGTCAGAAAAGTAGAGAGAGATGACTCTGCAGGAAAGTATCTGAATTGTTCAGTCAACTACTATAACGCTGAAGATGATGGCAATTTAAGGGTGCTCCCATAGTTTCCCTGTTTCCATGTTGCTTGGCCCAGCTGCATTGAATGCATTCTGGTATTAAAAAAAAAAAAAGAAAAAAAAAAACCCAAAAAAACCCAACCAAAAAAAACCCCCCCCAAAACCCCCAAAACAAAACAAAAAAACCCCCAAACCAACCAAAAAGCCAAACAAACAAAAAACCCCCAACTTTGTATAATCAGAAGCACAGAGGCACTGCTTCTTCCTTGGTGTCCTGTAGTGCATCTCGTTATCATGTTCTGAACGTGCCCACACAACACTTGAAGGCAGAAGTCAGCTTTGTTCTGTTTGTGGTTCAAGCTGGCTGGCTGGGAGCCCGCTCCCATCTGAAAGCAATGCAACTCTGCAGCGCAGTGCAGTGCCAGACTTAAGTTAACACAACTCTGCCGTGTCTACAAGTTGTCTTTTTTCCCGTGGGTTTGTTGGACAGCTTGGAGATCATGAGGTATAAGGCATTCTGCAAAAGATGACATAGCTATGCTCTCTGTCGCATATGTCTTTTGTTTCTTTGGCAAGCAATGAATTGAGATTCTTGGTTAGAAACTTAAAGGCTGTTCGCTTTTTCTCCTCTACCTACGTGCTCAAACTCATTTGCTGTTTGGAACTTTTAACAACATTTAATGCGTTTTTTGTGTTCAGTTGCTAGTTTTGTTACTGCAGCACTTAAGAAAAAAAAATCCAATATGGAAGAAAATCAAAGTCAAGAATTTGCAAGTTAGAAAATTTGTAGCTAACTTTAAAACTGGAAAATCTAACCCAGAGGTTTTATATCTGCTTCGTGACAGTTTTGTTGACATCCCACTTGCAAGCTAGGCACCCAGAAAGCAAGGGAGGTGCCTGTGGGAAGTAGCATAAGTGACTTGTTAATCATAGCTGAGTAAAGGGATAGTGCTGCCCTCGAGCTTTGGCTGGAAACCTCAACTCTGTCGTTCTCTCCTTTTTAACCCTTGGTGTTATCAAAGTGAGAACCAATCTGTAGGTGACCTCTCCCTCCCCCAGCCTCTCCAGCTGTTGAGAAGTGTGAAACAGAAGCAGGGCTGAACGTGGGAGCTGCTGGAAAAGGACAGCGCAGCAGCAGCAAGTCGGTGAGTGAAACCGAAGCAGCTTCCAGCATTGGCTGATGAGCCCGAGCACGTAACGCAACCGTGTCCGAGCAAGCATCAGGTGACAGACCAGTAGTGGCTGAGTAACAAGGAGCTTGTAGCAGGAATTTGAAGTACTTGTGGTCGGCTTGAGCTCTGCAAGGGTCACTGTTCAAACATGTTTTCCTGCCCTGCAAGAAAATGTTGGGTCTGTTGATTGGCTGCTCTGTTTCCATCTTTATTGCAGAGGACCACTTGTTGCAGGAACTTAATTGGTGGCAGGCCACCAAATTCCTTTGACCCTTTATATGGGATAGCAAAAGAAGCTAAAGTGACATTTTTTGTACTTTTTTTTTTTACCCCTCTCTAAGGGAGTCATGATATTCTTGAGAATACAAGCAGAATTCTTTTTTATCAGCAACACTATCTCTCTGCTGGTTTCAGAAGCTTAGAAGTGATCTTTATCAGAAATTAAAGGTTGATCCTTTTGAAATAAGGGGTGATAAAGTCACGAGGGTGCAGGTATTAATCAGACCTGCTTGCTGTCAAGCAGGTTCTGTGCTCCCTGGATAATCGGAAACCTTGGCCGCTACTTTGTCATTTAGAAAATGTGTTTACAACTATAGAGGGGAGAAGCTATTTTTTCCCTCTAAAGATGCCTCTAGATAGCTCTGGTAATTTCTACATGTCTGTTAGCTGGGGCTGAAAACCGCAGATCAATGGGCAATGTTCTCTGTAGCAAGGAAATTTGATCCCAGCTGCAAGATTAAAGTGTGACCTGCTCCTTTTTAGCACCGAACCTTTATTACAACATTTGTAGAAATTTGGTTGAAGGGCTTGACCTGGTCAGCCGTTAAAATGTATTTTTTTAACAGTTGCTCCAAAACTTGGTAACAATTTCTTTTTCTAAATGTGCAAGGCTGTGATTTACAGCCACTGCTCTCCTGCCCTGGGTGTCATTATCAGGACCTATGACTGCTCCAGCACGCGGATGTGTTGGCAGGTGTGATTGCAGTGGCTGGACTGTGTCTTTTGATTCCACAAGAGTCTCTTGTCTATTAAAGGTGGTGTTGACCATCACTTTCATTATCTAAACAATCTTTTATTTTTGGGTAGATGGCTACAACCTTAGCACCTTTAACCTTGGCTTTTGAAAGATGCATTATTATTGTTACTGTTATTATTTATTTTAAAGAAATCCTTACCTGAGATGAGAGGTTGGTGTCTAGTCATTCATTTAGTTGGTTACCTAAATTTAACAGTTCAATTACTTGAACCTTCATCTGTTTTAATTTTTTTAGATTTTCATACTCATTTTAACCTTTCAGTTTCTCTTTTGTTGTTGTGGGAGGAGGAACAAAACCGATGTCTATGCAGAATCAGCCTCTTGCTTATCTTTGGTTCATAACTGTGTGCATAAGAACCTGGGGGAGTTTCAGATTTAGTGGCTTGTTCTCCTTGGTTGGAAGGTCTGATGTTGACCATGACAATTATATGTATAACTTCTTCCTGCTCTTCACCTTGAGGAGGAAGATGAGCTATGGATTTTGATTCTTCAGCTTTCTTTGGGACTGGATGACAGGTCAAGGAAATCAAAGATTACCTTTTCTTGCACTATTGTTTTCCTCTCGTTCACCTTTGTGACTAATTTTTTCAAACCTTTGTATATGTAGCAGTACCGAGACTAAGTTTTCACTGGTCCTGACTTTGCTTCTGCTTAATAACTTAAGCTTTACATTTTTTTGGATTCAAACTTCTTTAAAAGTTTTTATGGGTGAAAGAGTTATTAATCTAACTTTCAAAACGTGGTGATTTTTTAAAATTATTTTTTTATTATTTTTTAGCTGAGATGTAGTGAGTGTTGCCATCTGTTGCAGACCTGTAGAACTTGGTATGTCTCTTTCACTGGAGATTATGGAACGCATTTTATGGGTGGGGAAGAGAAGTAGTAGCGGGCGAGTGCACTCTGCCTGCCACCTGGAAGGTGGAGATAAGTGCTCATCACCAATCGAAGGGTCCTCATTGCCCCAGTATTCTGCTCCTGATATTTTAATGTACGATTGACACAGGGCTCCCTTACCATTCTTCATCTAGTATTTTCAATAATTGGCCAACGCCTCAGTCTGATTCGGAAGACTTTGTCAGAAATTGTCGGTTACAGTAGGGATGCTCCTTCCTCTCTGTCTGCTGAGGGCTTGTCCTCACATGTACGCTGGGCGTACAGTTTGCCAGGTTTGATGCTGGATTGAAATGGGCCTCGCTATCACAGACTGTTGCGCAGTCTGTCTGTGATGTTTCAAATTTCTGTTTACTTTCTGAAGTACTTGGTCAGTGTCAGATTGTGCTCAAAAATCAATCTGAATTTCAGTTCAAGACAAGTGGCTTGCATTTTTGCAGGCTCTAGTGTCCTCTCTGAGCTTTATAAGAAGCTTCAAAACTTACAAATTTCCTTAGATCATACTATTTATTATTTTATTATTATTATTATTGGTATTTTGTACAAAATTTTAAGCACTGCAAAGAGTAAAGGGCAATACATATATGACAGAAAACATGTGATGCAATCATGCAAAATGTATGTAGTTGATGATTATATGACTAATAAATGAAAACAGAGGAAAATGTGAAGAGTAGGTAATAAAGGATTGTTTTAAAGAACACTGACAGGAAGCTAACTTATCAGGATGGAAAATCATACATAACTTTAGAGAATGTTTTAAGGAGGGTTTTGGAGTATCTGCAGGATGAACATGAATACATATTCCGTGCCAGAGGAATGTTTTCCTGGTGCCAGGTAACTTTTTTTTTTTCTCATCCTGACTGATTATTTTTTTTTAATTTTAAAAATCATCTTTATCTAGATAAGGTTAAGAAAAAAAAAACACCACAGAAACCTCTTGAGTACATGGTTTTCGATTTGTTTTTTTCTGACTCTGTTTGACAGCCCTGTCTTATCTTGGTTTTGAAACCTTGATATTTTCTAGTCATGTGATTGCACTAAACATACTTAGGCTTACTGCAAGCTTTAGGATCAAAGGAGAAGTTTATGAGAGGCCAGTTGTACAGTATTACTCTTGTACTTGTGAAACTTTTCTTTTTCCTCACTTTTCTGCGTCTCTCTGCAGAAAGTGTATAAATCCCACCTTTACTATGTAAGTCTCTTTTTAATCCAGCAGGCCTGCCATATGCACTAGAAGAAAGGCATCATGTGTGTTTGTGTGAAAAGTGTGCGATATGGGTCGTTATCAATGATTAGATCTACAGTGCAGACCACCCTTACATGAGTTTTTGGAGGATTTGGTAGGGGAACTGATTTGCTGCTGTGTGAACCAACTTTGGGATAAACCAGAATGTGGCCAGTGAATTTCAGGGCTGTTTGCTAAGGGGAAGAAGGGTGGAGGCTGGAAGTCATCAGAGTCATAGAATAGTTCGGGATGGAAGGGACCTTTAAAGATACCTATTCCAACCCCCCTGCCATGAGCAGGGACACCTCCCACTAGACCAGGCTGCTCAAAGCCCCATCCAGCCTGGCCTTGAACACTTCCAGGGATGGGGCATTTACCACCTCTCTGGGCAACCTGTTCCAGTGTCTCACCGCCCTCAGAATAAAGCATTTTTTTCTTAAGTCCAATCTAAGTCTTTCAGTTTAAAACCATTGCCCCTTGTCCTGTCACTACAGACCTTCGTAAAAAAATATCTTTCCATCTTTCTTATAAGCCTCCTTCATATATTGAAAGGCCACAATGTTGGCTTCCAATATAGCATCTATATGGGTTTTGCTATACAGCTCACAAGATTATTTTTTTTGTTTACTACCAAGGCAAACTACCTATTCTGCTTCTTAAGCTTGCCCTAATCTTGCACGTCCCCCACCAGTACCTTGGGTTTGCTCATCTTGCCTTTGCAGGCTTTCTGTGCCATGTCTATTCTCTCTCTCCTCTCCTGGAGCCTTGCTGTCCTTTCTCCTTACAGTCCTTCCCTCCTTTCTGCTCCAGCTAACCCCAAAGTCGTTGAGGTGGATCATCTGATTTTTATTCTCTTTTCCTTTAGTAATACAATGTCCTTCATTTTTTTCACAGGGCAACCTTTCAATTTCTTTTCTGTTCCATTTCTGCCTTCTTGTCAAAGTTTGTTTTGTCCTTCTTCTCCCCTTCCTTTTATCTCAGGCCTAACAGACCAGACGATCCTGATTATTACTGTTTTCCCTCCTGAGCTTTATGTGTCTGTGATGGTCTCTTCAACTAGCCGTAAGAATCTGAATTTCAGATCAAATGAATCCCATCTTGCAGGGGCAGGTAGTTCTCTGCTCGTGCCTTTTTTTTCAGGAGAGGCTGTCTCAACTGAACTATTTACCTCCCTCTAAATAGCTTCCTTACTCTCTCTTATTCTTCCTTGCTTACTAAGCAGCTTCTTTTGCTCCTTAGGTGTCTCCAGAGACTCACTGCTAGTGCAGGAGCATCTCTGCCTGCTTACACATGGTCTGGTTTCCACTGGTTCCTCATCCAAGGGAGTGTGCTCTGCAACATCCATGTGTAAGCAGGCTGGCGAACTGTTGGTGTTGAAGGCTGTGATTTATAATACTTGCATATGTCTCATGTCGTTTGACTTTGGCCTAAAGGGAGAGCTAAGTGGAGAAAGCATAGACCTTATGTGTGCTGCTGTTGTCTAAACATACTGTGTTTATGATGCAGGATAATTCAGCTAAAACTATGTGGAAACTTTCAGAAATAAAATGTGGCATTTAGTGGTTATACTTCTTATTTGCTGAAGCAGTAGTAAGCTTGCACCCTTTCTCTTTTGATAGATGAACTAACTAGGGCTCAGGGGATTGGAAGGGCTTGTCTGTAAGAGGAAAAGATCTCACTGAATTTGGACAGGCTGTATTTGTTCCAAGACATGGGCCGTACACCTGTTGGATGACAGCTTTTCCAAAGGAGCCAGAGTTTGGCCAGGAAAGACCTCACCCTTTAGAGTGAAAGTGTTGCACTGACAGGGGTAAAAAGTCAACATGATAGGTACCACTCAAGATCACTCTGGACATTTTTGTTTTCACCGGCAGATGATGAGGGATCAGCTCTTAGCGCAAGGACTGGAACATGGCCAGGACCGTGGAGATTGCTAGACAAGTTACTTATGTGACTGCAATGCTTGGCCTGAGCTTGGCGCTGCTTTTTTTTCTCCTTAACAACTACAGAGTGGAGGTGACATGTTTCCTATTAATAGTGCGCTGTAACAGCGGTACGTAAAGGAGATAAGTAACGTTTGAGCTCCCATCACTCAACACACTTATTCAATGCAAGATGTCAAAATATGTGACTAACAAATGGTGGGAAGTCTCTGTGGAGAATGTCAATAGGCTTTCTGTTTTCTCATTTCCACTTAAAAGTTATTCATAATATTCCAAACAGAAAGCACTGTAAATGGTAGTAATTTTTCAGTGTGTTTACTAGAGAACCACAGGATAGTATCTGTTTAATAACTCTCAGTCAACATTCAATCTTAGGTGCTGAAGTTTAACCCTGTAACAATTTGGCTGAGGTGGAAGATCATTATCTCTGGCCTGTGTGCCAGAGCAGAGGGAAACTGAAATGGCAGAACTGTAAAAACATTGCATCAGTATTTCTCTTTGCCTTTACACAAACATACTGAAGTTGGATGGTATTGCAAATGTTAGTGTCTGGGGAGTATCTGGCAATTATGTGGAAATAGATGTTGCTTTTCCTTCTCCAGCCCGACTCAAGATGCAGCCTGACAAGATGCCCCCAAGATTATCTGTGTGCCTGTGGCCACTGCAAGGGCACTCCTCGTTCTGGCTGTGTGCTGGCTCATCCTCTGTTGAACAGACTTAGTTAGTTAGTGACCTGACTCACCCAAAAATGAGAAAAGTTTTCTGTTGCTGAGAGGGATGAACTGGCTTGCAGAACATCACTATGAACTCTGAGGAGTAGATAAAGTAAGGGGTGGGGTGGGTCCATCCATTCTGGCAGCAGAAAGCTCTTTGCTTAGCTCAGCCACATTGATTGACCATACAGCAAATTTAGGTGGAATTCAGAGCAGCACTATGAAGACTCTTGGTGCCCCGTCCTTCCCCTGTCACCAGCGGCAGTGGAGTGTCTTAGAGAATAGTCTTCAGAATGGTTTAGCATGAGCAAGACCCTGTATTTGACATAATCTTTGTCCAGGCAGTGACTATACTGTTCATATGAAAGTTCCCCAGACTCTTCAGTCTGCAGTTGCCATGAGAGGTTGCGGTCCAAGTGGGTGAAGACAAGATCTTATCGTGTGAGGTCTCGGGTGGCCTTGATAGTCGGCAGCAACATCCCACCAGCTCCAGCAGCTCTGCTGGTGCAGAGCACAGGCAGGAGGGGGGGTAGTGGAGTGGAGAGAAGGGGGGAAGAACAAAGAGGAACATGGGGAGGGGGAATAAAGAAAATGGTGAAAAAGAAGAGGAATGGAGTAGAAATACACTCTTGTGTGCTTTTTATGTTGCTTTAATATTTTATAGGGACAATGTGGTAAAAAACAAATGATAAGAAAATATAATTATTCAGATTCCCAGAACTCTTTTGTCTAATTGCCCAGCACTGCAGTGTCTGAAGGATTCTCCTTCGTATTTCACTGAAATCATTTTGGTTGATTGTAGATGTCACCTCGGTGTGAGGCAGTGGTGAGGGCCACACTAGCTGTAGGACAGCTGGCAGGACCCCGCACCGTCGCTCCTCCAGCCCCGTGTTGGGTAGGAGGGACTGAGAGAGTCGCGCCAGCCCGTCCAACCTTGCTGCTTGTGTGTTTTGTGGGTCAGCGTGGAAGCTGGGCAGTTGGGATTGCTTTTCTTTCTCCTTCTGGGGTTGGTTTGTTCATCCACAGGCTGTAACAGGGAGCAACACATTATGCTCATAGTCGGGGGACTATCAGAGTATGCAGGTGGTGTGGGTTGTGGTTGCGGAGCTGAGGGGAAGGGTGTGTATTTTTAAACACAGTGAAATAGGATGTGAGGTGAGAAGACCTGGTATGTACCAGGCTGACCTGAAGAAAGATTTGAGCTACTGCCGTTGGCTTTGGGGGAAGCTGTTCTTCGGGGAAGCTTTCCGGGAGCGCTTGTGTCTACGTTGCTGCTATAGGCCTGGGCTGCTTAGCTAAAGCAAATGTCTTGATTATTGCTGTTTCAGCTTGCATTTTGAAGAAACCTTGGATCACAGACATTGGATCCCTTTCCAATGAAACTAAACAAAAAGGTGCTCTCTATTTACTAATGGACATTCACTCCAGGAGACTAGACTAGAAATAGAATGAAGTGAAACATCCCAAAATGTATATAGTATAGTTACGGACATTGTGTCCTTAACTTTATTATTGGGAAAAGTTTTGTCCAGAAAAGTGGCCTTTGAATATTTCTTGTTGGCTCATTAATTTTCAGTGTCTCGATGCCCTTCTCATTTCAAGCTTATGTGGCCATAGTTACAGATGAGTTATAGGTAAACCTTAGACTGGGGAACAGCCTGTGGAAGGGCTGGTGGTAGAGGAGGTCCGTTTCTGTGTGAAGTGCTGATTCCAAGTGGATCCACAGGAATCAGCAGCTTTCTACAGCCTGAGCTTGATGCTAAGGTGCTTGAGTCCTGTGCCAGACAGTGACAGTGTTGCCATGTTAGTCTGTGTTTATACCAGCATTATAGTTTTGACTTTTGTTGCTATAATTATTATTCACTCTTGAGCCAATTGCTGTTGCACCAGATGGCGAAAATGATCACACTATGACTCTGCTTTCCCTTGTCTGAAAGTTCTCAGCATCCAACAGTGCCCGCAAAAAATGTAATCCACTTACTACTGATCACTTCTGGATATTTGGCTGCTTTATTGAGGTACTTTAATGAGAGCAAAGTTCCAAAAAATCTAATTAGATTTTTTTTTTTTTTAATCTGCGTGCACAGTGTCATCTGAACTTGCAGTACAGCCGAGTTTGATCTGTAGGTGCATTATGGAAACTCATGTCAGCTGTTCTGAGCGTACACATACACAAGACCTGGCCTTAGTTTCATTAACCTATGATATATGCACATGCATACGCATTCTTTTTTTTTTTTTTTCTCTCTCTGTTTCATTCTGAATCCCGCAAACATGGAGAAAGAACAGAAGAAGAAATTTTGTTCTTGGTTGAAATGCGTTCAATCTTTAGAGTGTGTAAATGGATGGACTGCAAAAAAGTTAATTTGATTGTTGTCCAGCCTCCTTCCTCAAACAATTGACAGAATGAGTCTGGTCATTTTCTTATGTCACAGCTGACTGCAAGAGGGAAGACAAGTTACAGTGCTGCAAATGGTGCTTTAGTGGATCGTGTCAAATCGTGAAACAAACTGGTTAGTTTAAAATTCCACGTAGATTGCTCCTTGCCATATATGATAAGTGGAAGCCTATTTTAGTAATTCCTGGCATTCCGTATGTGTGGTGGCGCTTTGGGTTGGGAGATATGTTTTAGTCTAATGTTGTGGTTTGGGTTGGACTGGCCATTGAAAGGAATGACAGACAAATAGGGATCCCATCTGTATTTGATTATAGCAAGAAAGATGTAGAGGAAACAATTCTTTGCAATGGGCTGAAGGGTCAGCCACTTTGAGGTTTTCTTCTTTGCCTACCTTTAGGAGAAGCACAGGCTTCCACTTTCTTTTTAATGATGGTTTTTTATGAAATATAAATCTTTGAGGATGCATCTCTACTTCTAAATTCGTGTGCCCAGGACCACTCTCACACTGAAGCCAAACAGCACAAGGCATCCTGCGCTGATACTGTTACACTTTCTAGCCTTCAGAAGGGACACTGTATATGAGGACTATTTCCTGGATACTGCTGGTTCCTGGAGCATGCATAGGAGGTGTTGGGATGAATGATAGCTAGCTCTGATGGAAGCTGTGCTGGGGTCATTCTAACAAACATTATGGATAATGAAATTTCCAGTGCCTGGGAATATTTATTGGTACTATTTAATCAGCTTGTGCAGATGTAGCCTCGGTGGCTTCTAATAGAGCACATACAGCTAGGTAAAATGTTCGGGAGAAATGATAATTATATTCTGATGGCAATCAAATTGCAAGTTGTACTGACGGAGCTTTCATGTAATGAGGTACTACTCGTGGATGAATTAATTTGTGACCCATGCTGGCCTTTTAGCTGTCTGGTTTTATGTCCATTTTTTAATATATTGGTTTGGTGTGTGCAGGTGTGGCATTTGTGTTCTGCAAAATCTTCCAGTGGAACTGGGTTTGAGGTGTGACTGAATTCTCTGACAAATGGTGGTGGTGCCTTTAAATGAAACCATGCCGGAGCCTGTAGTTAGACCAGCACCATTCAAAATAACTCATCAGGAGGTGTACACCGTGTGTTTACACAAGCTAATATTCTGGATATGTTTCACAGGCTTGTTTAATCTATTTGTGTGAAAATTAAAATTCAGATTATTTTTATTCTTTATTGAAGTGCATGAAAAATCACGATCAAATCTGCAGTGTATCAGCTTGGTTATGGTAAGGGGGAGCTTCACAGACAAAAAGTTGTTTGGCTTTTTTTTTTTTTTTTTTTTTTTTTTTATAGCTGGTGTCCCATGGGGAGCTGTAGGGAGGCTGGCCTGGAGATGCTTATGAGTTTGCAAATGAGAACTCTCTGCTAGGCTTCCCCTTAACCTGGCAAGAAGAGTGTGAACAAGCCTTGAGTGTCTGCACCTGTCAGGAATGGGGCACACCGGTTTTAGAGGGAGAGGCTGGAGAACTCCCCTTAGCAGAAGGGGAGGTATAAAAGGAGAGTGGGATGAAGGAGGACAGTTGTGTTTGCCTCCCCACAGCAGCAGGAGCAGATGTTGGAACAGAGGTGTAATCACTCGCTCTATTTAGAAGAGCTCAGCTTTTACTCCTGATGAACTGGCTTTGGCCTCTGTTATCTCTGTATGCATTGGTTTTGTTGAAGAACCAGGGAAAAGAGAGTTAATGGTAGCCAGTGCTCTTAGTTGTACTCCGAGACTGTGATTCACTTTTCAGACTGCCTTCGGAGCTGCTTTGGAACAGTTTCCGCAACAGCATTTAAAGATAAAATTGATTAAGGTGTCTATTTAAAAAAAAAAAAAAAAAGTGCGCTCTAACAAATTTCTCTGCTTAATTGAGCAAAATCCAAGTAGGTATTCATTTTAACCAGTAAATTAATATATTGAATTTTTATATCTCCACTGAGTCTGTCTGAAGGGCAGTCATGGGAACAGAATACTGTCACTAAGCTCTGTCTCCGGGGACCAGAGTTGCACATTTTGGAGCTGTCTCCAGGCCACCCTTGCAATCAATATTTACTGTAATTACAAATGAAATGAGGGAGTCTTTAAGTAGTGGGTGCGTTTAATAACATATTATAATAGCGTAGCAATGAATTGAGGATTAATCAAAACTTTTAAAATTGGTGCTGAATTGATTTAGTGATTTGCATTTGGCTTAGTGCTGTATGCCTGTTGACAATAATTTACTTTAAAAATTACATTGCAATTTCCTCTTAATTGCACATGGTATGCTTCAGGGTGACAGTGAAGATATTAAAATATCAGTAACAGATGTGCTGTTTGCTGATGGAGCATCACATCCCATATATTTTCCTCATCCTGTTATTTATTTATCTGCAGATGAAGCCTCTGCCCCTTAAACAGAGAAAATCCACTTCTTCCTGTGAAGTTTCTGTTTTTTTCCAGAGGACTGAACTGGTCATCTTTGCCTCATAAACCAGTAAGTAAAGAATAGCCAAATATAATGCTTATGTACCATAACATTATTGTTACTGTAGGATTACTAAATCTCAATCTGGCCTTCAGAATTTTAGATGTGCAACGCGGCGTTTGGGGTCTGAGCTAAAGATTCCTGAAGGTAATAAATGCTTAGTGGAGTGGAGAGAGTTAGTGGACTCTGTGGGAAATCCTTTACATTCTATATTCTATTTATACTCTATATTCTCCTATGGATTCCACATGTGGCCAGGTAAACTTGCTCTCGTCCTAAGTTAACTTCAGGGAAATTCTGTTTCCGCAAGCACAATTATTCCTGTATTGACCAGGAATGACAGCGTGCCCAGACCTCTGTGTTCTGTATCCTGACTTCTTACATTGCCACTGACACCTTTGCTCTGCCTCCTCTTAACTGCTCCATGCAGACACTGTCTCTCTTTTGTGCCATGGGATGATACAGCACCTGAAGGAAGCCAGAGTTCTTGAGGTTTCTCTAAGAGCAGATACTGATAGTGGAGATCCAGTGATGCGGAGGTACTAAGCATGCTTCCCAGCTGTTTCTCTTGCAGCCTCTTACCCGCTTCCTCAAGAAGGGTGGTGTCATGTTTAAGACTTTAAAGAAATTGTTTCTTCAACTCACTGCTAAATCAACTTGAATTAGATTTCTTCTAAGACAAATTGCATCTCTTTGTTCAGGAGTACGTATGACAAACTTGAGATTTTGAAGGTTTATTTCCCACTTACTAAAGTAAAGGAAGAGAAAAAACCAAACCCCAAACAACACCTCTCCCAACCAATCACTGGAAATGTATTAGAGATGCACTTTATTTTTCTACCAGTAACTGTTGCCTGCGCATTTACTTCTTTGCTCACCTGTCAGAAAGCTTGGAAGAAAACTGTTGAATAAAACTTTGCTATGACAAAAAATGACTTTGAAAGCATAGGGAGTTTAAGCCTCTTCTGTTTCGATTTCCTCTTAGTTTTCTTCATAGGTCATTGAGAATGAAAATGCCCTCTTAGGCATATACCTAATCTTTCTGTGATGTAATAATATCCTTTAAAGTCCTTTTCTAATTCTAATATAGCAGTTGTCTAACATTTCTGCTGATACTTAGAACTGCAGTCCAATATATTCCATCGGTGAGAAGCTGGTGTTCTTATTTTGTGACAAGTAATCTCAATCTGTCACAGACCAACTTCATGGTCCATGTAGTTTCTCATTAAGAACACATATTTTAAAAATTTTTAATAGCTTAATTTAGCCATTCCTGTGTGTTTCTGTAGAGGCAGAATGCAACTTTCTGAATAGTCTTTTCACAAAGAAATGCCGCAAAGTACTGTGTTCTCTTTTGTTAATAATTGTTTAATTCCTATTAATTTCTAAGACACCATCCTAGTTTTCTGCTTTATTTCCTTCCAAGTTTTACTGCTCAAATCATCACAACCAATTTCTTTACCAAACCTTAATGCTCCCTTATGAGTCTGCACAATATACATGGCATGAAATAAGGGTAGACTGCTTTATGCAATAGCTGTCTGGGAAACTGCTACCCCTGAAAATGGAAAATAATCAGATGCTACTTTTTCATTGCAGTAATCTTCCACATAATCCTACCTGAGGTGGATAGGGGCACTGTGTGCTAAGACTAATATCCTGGCTCAGGAGAGACCAGCGGAATCACAGATTAATTATTGGGGACCCCTTCCCACCTCTTGTAGACCAAATTAATGTGATAGTTGCCAGCGTTGAGCAGATACATAGGATGATATGAGTTACTTCTACTCCTGGTCTTTGTGAGTGTTAGGGCAGCTCAGGCTTGGTGCCTGCGTATCCGTAGTTGCTAGTACATAACTACGTATGGTCTGAGAGAAAGCGCGATGTATCTATTGGATCATGCTGACCAGCTTCATTGTGTTTGATGGGACACATCTCAAGGACAGGCTGATGTTTAATATATCAGCTTTATCTACCTGCGTGACCTCTGTCTACCCTATGTACCCTAACACTGATGTAGTTGTGCAGAAAGATGGAAAGGTGTGATTTGTTAGGAAAGACCTTCAGAGCATTAAAATGGAACTTTGGCTTTCTCTGACTTGTAGTACAGTTTGGAAGTATTGATACAGAGTATAACCTCCCCTGGGAGGCTGTGGAGTCTCTGTCCTTGGAAATATTCAAAAGCTGTCTGGACATGGTCCTGGGCAACCAGCTTTAAGTGGCCCTGCTTGAGCAGGGGGGCTGGACCAGATGACCTCTAGAGGTCCCTGCCAACCTCAGCCCTTCTGTGATCCCCTTCTGTGATCCTGGGATATCTTTGCCAGTGTGGTTACCCCTTAAGTAGAAGGGGTAAAGTTACTATACTGGTAAGGTGCTCTTAATGTAGATGTGACCTGTAATAACTTTCCTCATGGTATGCTATACTGTACCTTTTCCATCTGTATTGCATTGCAGTACCTGCTTTCTCCCAGCAAGGATTTAGGCATGGAGTGAGGATACTGTACAGAAAGCTGCATTTTGGTTGTCTGTACATTCACTGAACCGAGATTTAACAGAGCTTCTTGTAGTGACAGTCTGGAATTTTTGTGACCGCTGAGATCCAAGAGAGCTTAAAAAAGTAAAAATACAATGGTGCCTACAGGTGAGAAACATTGAGGAATTCTCATTCTGTGTGCATTTATTGTACTTTTGATGGTGGAAAAAGTATTTCTGATTTTTATTTTTTTTTTTTCACTGTGGCAAGTGTAATCCATTAATGTGAAAAGCAGTAGCTCTTTTTTTATAGCTGATAATACTGTTCTAAAAACAAGCTTGCTAGCTTCCCTCAAAATAAACCAACAGAAATATCTGTTTAGTTGTTTTCAGTTTGACAAATCAACAAATTTTGACTTAATTTAAATGAAGTGCTTTTCAGCCCTATCCTCCTGCGTAGGATAAACTTTGGTAGCTGAGCCTTGCCAAAATGAACTGTTGATTGTTCTTGCCTTTTGTAGCATCCTTACATTCCTAAGTAAAGTTGGTCCTAAACTGACCAGCTTTTTTTGGAAAAGAACATTGCAAATAAAAACATATAGGTAGTAGTTACAATGAGACCTTAAAATAGGGTCTGTTGAAAAAGCAAACTGGCCTCGACAGTCCAGCTGCTTTTCTCCTAAAACCTTCTGCAGACTTCTCTGGGTGTGGGGGATGAATGAGTGGAGAATGTTTCATGTTTGTGTCCTTGATGCCTGGCTGGGTGTAATGCTGTCTGGAAGAATAATGAGAAGGGCCACAATGCTCCCCCGTGCCTCCCCCCCGCCCCCCAGCTCCGGACCCCTCTTAAGCCTGTCAGCGTGGGGGCTAGCCACATCTGCAAATCGTATCCCACTGGTAAATGACTCCAGGGTAGAATGAAAGGAGGTGCAGGGAAAGGACCTGACTGCAGTCACTCCCTAGGTGCTTATTCCTTGATGGTGTTGCTTATCGCTTTATTTCTGTAATCAGTCTTTGGTTTGTGCTGCATAAAACATTCACGAGCCTGTTGTTTTACGGACTGGTCTGTTCAGTGGAGAGTCATCTCAGGATAAGTGTGGAGCTTGGTGCTGAGCAAGTGACTAGTGTAGCCATTCGAAAGCACAGTGTGACTGTGTGATATACACAGACACAGGAGAAAAGCATGTTTTATCTTTTAGAACGCTGAGGAATTGTTTGTCTAGTTGGCTTTAAAAGAGAATAGTTTTCTAATGGAAAGATAGTTTTCTACAGTTCAAATTACTGGATTTCTGAGTTTCACAGATAAGCTTGGGTTGTGTTTTTTTTTTTTTTTTTAAAACTCACAAGAGAAACTGAACTCTCAATTGTGTCATGCACTTCAATACTAATGAAGTGTATGTACTTCAACACTATGTAAGTGTATAGCGCTTGTATTCACATATTCACAAAATAAGACACCTAAATTAACTGTTAAAACCTGATGTGGGAGGAGTCTTGGTTATGAAATGGTGTGGTAAACAGCACAGTTATTTCACTCTCTTTGTAAATCGAGAAGCAATACCGGCCGCCTTTTTCTAGAATACAGTCAATGTTGGTGTTTTTCTTTATACTTGCTCAACTATTTACTTGCACATTCTTGTACAAAGAAAAAAGCAAAAACTTAAGTCATCATTGTGTGACTAGGTAGTCAAAATAGGACTTCATTCAGGCTTTTTCAAACATGAGTACGTTTTCTAATATTCTACATGTACTTATAAAAGAAAAGCACATTGAGATGAATGAAGTAATTTTTGAGGGAAAAGGGAAAAAAAAGAACAGTTTTCAACCCCCCAAGTCCTTTGATATGAATGTTATTTTGTCATGGTTTAACCCCAGCTGGCGAGTAGGACCATGCAGGCCCCCCCTCCCGGCAGGGTAGGGGGAAGACAGAGAAAAAAACCTCATGGGCTGAGGTAAAGACTGTTTAATAGAACAGTAACAGAAGAGGAAAATAATAACAATAACTAATAGTAAAAGAATATACAAAATAAAGTGATACACCCGCACCTGAGGATCGATTGCCCAGCCTGTCCCGAGCAGCGATTGTGGATTCCCATCCCCTGGCCAGCCCCCATTTATATACTGAGCATGACATCCATATTATGGAATATTCCTTTGGCCAGCTTGTCCTGTCTACGCTCCCTCTCGGCTTCTATGGGAAGCTGAAAAAGTCCTTGACTTAATTAAAACGATATGTGTTATCAACATTACTCTCCTACTAAATCTGAACCATAGCAACTACTAGGAAAAAAACCAAACCTCTATCCCAGCTGAAACCAGGACACATTTTCATTGACTCTTTTTTAAAGCTATGAGTGAAAAATTGCCCTTAAACACAAAAGTAAACTTATTTTGTAGCCTTCAAGGGGGAAACTATTTGTAATAGTGAAATATTTAAAAAAATTACTATTCACTATTAATCATTAACTTACACTTCAAAAGCACAGGCAGACTTATATCTTGAGGGTTTGTGAATCAAGACATATGAATATAGGTTTTCCAAAAAGTAAAAAATTAATAAAAATAATTAAGGCAAATGTTCAGAGAGGAGCTGAGTAATCAAATTTGGCTTCAGTTGTGTTACTGCTGTCTCAGGATCTGTGGCATAGCTCCTTTATGTAATAAATTATTCTGTCTTAATATGTTTAATTTTTGTCTAATCATAATATTTGCGCACTAGTGGATAAGCACTTGTTAATAAAATCAAAATAGTTGTAAAGATGCTTCTCAGTAAGAGCTTTAGCAACAGTTCAGTAATAGTGGGTCATGCTGAGGTGCCAAATACAAGTTGTGTAGGTACAAAGTCTTGGGTATGACCACACTGTAGCGGGTACGCGTGACTGATATGCACACAGATGTTCCCAGGGTAGTTTTCGTAGATCTATTTCAGGGGCTGATAGGTTGGAAACACTGGTGACTTGAGCTTCACCCCTAGTTTAGATTTGTAGGGACGTGATCGGGTTCATGCCTGCACTGCTATTGATACCTAAGCTAACGAACGTAGAGCTAAATTGGTATGTCTGCAGCATAGATGAACTCTGAAAAGAAAATTCAGTGAAATGCTGCCCTAATCAAGTTGACGAGGGGTTCCCACTGGCAAATAGTTTGCAGCAGTATACGAGAAGGAGAAAGGAGCATGTTGTTTTTTTTTTTTCCTGACCTATTTACGAGAAGTTCCACAATAACCATAGCCGCAGAACTGCGTGGGCATTTCCTTGTGTAAACAAGCCCTGCCCTCAGTTTGAAGAGGACAAGTGTGAAGCCTTTTGCTACACTACTGAGACTTTGGCCGCAGCATGTTGCCGATAAGGAACTCTGTTTATCCCATATCTTACATTTACCTTGTGAAACCAGCTTAATTTATGGGTACTTAGGGAATGAGGAATGGCAGCATTTGGTTTATTGTTCAAACTGAAGTGATTTCTCTATTGCTTGTTATTTGTGTATGTTCACGTAAAGACACCAGAAAGGTGATGTTGGCAGGAGCTTGGGATAACCTTACTATACCCAGGGTCGTAGGTGGTGAAGGTACAAATGAGATAAGGAGGACTGAGCCAATGGTTAAAAGAGTTCACCTTAAAAAAAAAAAAAAAAATAAAAAAAAAAAAATTGAAGGGCCTTGTTTATAGAATTGGATTAAACTTTTGGGTTCCCAGATTGTGACATTTTGGGTCTAAACTAGTATTCTGTTTCACAGAACATAAACACTTATTCTTTTTCTGGTGCACAATGTACTTGTGTGCCCACTCTGTGGCTCATGGGAAAGTTATTTGACCAGAAACTTGTAGTTTGCCCTATACTTATCTGTAGAAATCTGAATATCTTTCAACATTACTCATTTTGAGGAAATTTAATGAGAAAAGTAGGAAAATATTTCTAAAAACTTGTATTTGAAGTCATGTGGAATTTTCTCTATGAAATAATCCACCATAGACTTGGCACACATAGACAGACACAAATATTTTAAGTTTCTGTTTTGATTCTGCTTAATGGGTATTTCCCAACCGCCAAAGTATTTTTTGCTTTCCAGTTCCCTCTAAGGACATGAGTATTCTTTTAATCATGAGCTGGCTGCTCATGGCATTCCCTAAAACACTTGCTCAGCTGCTTCCTCACTCAGGATCAATAACTTCATAGATAATTAAACTAACCACCTCCTAAAGATAGATGTCATTTTCTATATACTTTACAGTCCCACCCTCCCACTCATCCTTTGCGACAGCCTCTGCTTATGGTAATCTGCCGAGTTGAATATTAATACATCAGTGCCAGAATGCCTGGCCTGAGCCGGTGAATGATCCTGTGCAAACAGCTGCGCTACAGGCATCGTAACTTCATAGCTTGAAATGCACGGACCTTTTTATTTATCCTAAATATAACTAACGGCAATAGAAATGCATTTTTTAAAAAAATT
The DNA here is from genome assembly GCF_964199755.1 of Larus michahellis. Taxonomy (NCBI): domain Eukaryota; kingdom Metazoa; phylum Chordata; class Aves; order Charadriiformes; family Laridae; genus Larus; species Larus michahellis. Next base: position 91,801,712 of record NC_133897.1, read on the forward strand.
ACACTTAATTATCAGCCCAGCTGTTGTTGTTACGGTAGTTTGCTTGAAATAATTGTTTCAAATATTTTTAAGACTTTAAAACTAGCATACACTGATGATATTTTTTTTACCTTGAGATGCGATATTGGACCCGTGATTTATATTAAAGCACAACTAGATGACTGCCACAAACGCATAACCTTGAACAGCTGAATTTTATAATTCTTGTTATTAAATATGACATTGTTCCGCAGCAAAAGACATTAAGCTGGTGTAAAAAGTGTTGTCTTCTCTTACAAAAAAATGTGCATTCATGGTTTAATGGTTTTGATCTAATTCAGCACAGTTAGTGTACTTGTTAAAGATACTTAACAATTCTTCCTGGATTGTGGTTTCTGCTTCCCTGGAATAAGTCGTATTTCGTGTGTAGATACTTCCAGTGGAAGATAAAACAAATATATTCCTTCTTAAGGCAATTCTTGTGTTCTTTGGTTTTTTACTTCACTTCACTTTGTTGTTTCAGGTTGCCTGAAACAAATGTGGTATACAGATCCAGAGTTTCTTTGTTAAAGATTTAGAGCCATTAAAAACAGGAATTAGATAAATCTCTAAAGTGGTCATCTATAAAATGCAGATTATAGGCCTTTTGGTTATGTTTTGGAAGAGCATACATATTAACATATTTGCAAAAGGTTAAGAAAGACCTTTTGCTGGATCAAAGAAAGTTTGATCTGCAAACCCCAGTGACATAAATTGGTGGGGAAAAAAACATTTCCGTGCTTTGGTGTAAGAACTCTCTGCTTTCAGTCAGTGATTGCTAATCAGTGACGCTTCATTTTTGTATAACTTGCTGTGATGCCTAAGATATCTGGAGAAAAAAAATGCATGAAGTTGAGATTATTCTCGAGGCATTTATACACTTATAATTTTGTATCCTTACATAGAGAAGACTGCTGCTTCTAAAGGACCCTGAAGCATAGTAGGCTTTTATCGGTGAAGTCACAAGTTTGTTTCGTTTTTGTAAAAAATGGGATACTAGTAGGATAATACTTTCACAGGTCAGTATCTCTCCTGGAGGAAATCCTACTCGTATTCTCTGTAAAAACTCTCTTTTAAAACAAATCAGAATGGTTAATATATGGGCCATGATTAAAGACCTGGTAGGTCTTGAGTTGTTTTATTGGTACGTGGAAGAAAAAATGACCAACAAGTCTGAGCATAAATTAATAAGAAATTATGATTTAGAAAACAGTAGGAAGATATTTTTGATAACTTCACTATGTGTCTTGATATGTGTAGACAAATTAGTATTTTTTTATATGCCTGTCCCAAAAAAACATTCAGGAACCAATCACCAAATTAAAAGGAAAATATGTTTAAAATGTTTAATAACTGTGCATTCCCATTCGTATACTGCATCTTTTTTAGTAGTGGAACCCTTTTTAATATTGCAGAATACTGAAACCAATACAAAACTAATTTGTATAAATTTCTCCATGAATACATATTAGAATATTCAAATGTAATGCAACTGTTTTTATATGATAATTGTATAGTTGTGGCAAACTCACTTATTTTATTAAATTAAATTCAAATCTTACAGTCATTTGGACCTAGACTTGTGGCGGGGGGATGGGGGAGTGGGCTGAAGAGGGGTTGGAAGGGAATCAGTTTTCTCTATAGCAGCTGCCCTGGTTTGCTCATCTCTAATTCATTTTCCTGCCCTCAGACCTTTCTGGTAAACTACATTTTAGTAAAAATGTTAGTAACATGCTAACTTTTTAGACACCTTCTTGCTTAAAGTACTAAACTGTTAGCACAATCCTAATGGATTTAATTGAAACAATTGAAAAGTTTCTAATTAGTAAGCAACTTCAATGCAAGTGCTGGCAGGTTTTTAATAAACTTGTAAGTAATATCCACTAAAATATTCTTGTGATTCTCAGTATCATACATAGTAAAGGAAAACAGTATATTAAATAAAAATAATTAATAACTTTAAAAAAGCTTTCTTATATATTGCATTTATAAAATTAATAGATACCTACTGAATGCCTATGTTATAACCCTGACATTACTCTACCAATACCCACTTGTGGCAAATTATGTGCAGACAAGGAGTTTTTTCCCCGAGTCTACTGTGTTTCAGCATGGTAGCGTAAGAATGTTGTTTTGGGGGAAAGCATTTGGTCAGAGCAGGGATTCCCAAGCTTGTCTCAGGTAGTCTCGGCTCTTGCTGCTGACACCTCTCCAAAACAGCTGCTGCTGTCTTCTGATCCACCTTTTCCCATCTTGGCTGGTTTAGTGGGATGGCCTCCCTTCCCTTGCCTATACCCTTGCTGCTGCGCAACATGCACCCCAAAATAATTTTCTTGGCAGAGTTTATTGGCATAGTGCTTCACTGCATTCTTCATCTTGCATTTAAATTTGACACAGTTTTATTCTGCAAGCCCCAGCACAGTGGTATGACCAGTATGCAGTAGCAGCTATTGAGTCCAATCAAAAGCAGCCCTAGGGCTAGAACACAATTACTACACTTGATGAGTCAAGAAGTGGAGGGGAAAAACATAACTGGTAGTATCTTTTTTTTGCCCTCCGTTTTTCTTTGACCCTTATTTTTTGACCTCACTTAAGCCAGTCATTTTTCCTATAGACCTTTGTGTCAGCATATACTTTAGGATTAAGCATTTAAATAGTAAAATTATTGCAATTAATATGAGCTGCCCAGCTCACTCTTTTCTGATTTGTAAGCCCTATGCAGGAGTTTGGGTTTTCCCCTGTTCCCTATTTTAAAACCTCATCAGCTGTTGTTTTCTCCATAGTGAGTCGTTCCAACTGTTTACATGTACAATATATATATTTTACCCACTTTGGGGCTCTGTAGCATTCATGTGATGATAGCTAAAGTGCTTAAGTTTCCCCTTATTATGGATGAACTGCTTCTTTAAGGAGTTAATTTAACCATTTTGGACATGTAAATGATAGTACAACATTTTTCAAACTGCATTGCCAGTTTTACTCAATACCTTTCTCCATGAAGTCTCCTTTACTAATGGAAATACTTTCCTGAGTAATGGAGAAACTAAAGAAAACTGTTATTAAGTCAGATGATGATGACTCAGGCTAGTAAAAGTCAATTTAGTTAAAAAGATAGTGCCACTGAAATACCTGGCAGGAGATACAGATAGGAGTAAACTCAACTATTCTTTCTGATGGGGGAATTTTAGCTTACCCTCTTGTGTCAGAAATGGTGGGTGGGTCTCAGCATTTTCAGTCTCCCTTCCTGCACTGGGCAGCAGATGTTCCTGCAGCAAAGAGGCTCAACAGCATATTAACAATTCCCCAAATTTTTTTGGTAGCTAAGTACTATCACTTCATAATGGATAACTGGAGAAGGCTTCAAGGAGCCTTCCAGGGGTTGCTTACTAGTTCGATTGTGAATTCTTTTGGGACAGCTGATTTGTCAGAGGGCATGGTTGCCTATAACAGAAGTGGAAGGAGTTCTTTTATTGATATCAAAGCCTTATTTCATTTGAAATTGACAGTAATTGTGATACTGGATGCTGGATATTAATAACGGTAGGGTATGAGCTCTTAGGGGAAGAAGGGAAAAATACTGCTGTTTGATTAAAAAAACCCAAGTATTTTAAAACAAAATATTATTCTGAAAATATGGAAGATAGACTGCAAACAAATGGCCTATTTGTTTGATATCTATTGAGTTTAAAATAGTTGCAGATGGTATATGGGACCTCAAATCTCTGACTTATTTTTGCCCTTTTATAGCCGCACTATTTCTGTAAAGAACAAGGGATTTTTATTTTTTTTAAAAAGCGCATAACATTTGGATTTGTCCTTTAAAAGCCAGCACCATTTGCAACATCATTACCCAAAACTCTGAGAGCTTAAATCAACACAGAAACCTGAAATTATGTTCTTGTTTGATAATTTGACACTGCACCCGTGTGCCTGCCTTTGCACTAAATATGGATGATGAAACACGAGGGTGCACAGCAACATTTGAGAGTGTTACAGTGTGCTTTCAGCGTTGGTTTCACCTGGTCTAAGGGTGTTCCCGATGGGTGTGTGGTGAGTTGATGGTGGCTGGCTGCCAGGTGCCCACCCAGCCGCCCTCTCCTGCCCCGACAGGGTCTCTCTGGGGGGCATCTCCCCTCCTCCCGCTCTCCCCTCGGGGCTCGCAGGGCTGTTTCTCACCCGGTTTCCCTCAGCCCTGGCTGCCGGGCAGCGTTTTGCCCTTTCTGAGCCAGGCTTTCCCCGCGGCGCTCGCCCGTGGCTGAGGGGCTCAGCTGTGCCCTGCGCTGGGGCCGTTGGAGCCGGCTGCTGTGTCCGGCACGGGGCAGCCCCGGCCCAGCACCACAGGGGCCTCCCCGTGTGGCCTCGGCCTTCTCTTGTGCTGCCTGAGGTGGTTACTACGCTGTTGTTGGTAATTCAGTTCAACTCGCGGTCCCTACTGGCTTTTTTATTCGTCTCCAGAACCAGGGCGGAGCAGAAGCAGAAACAAAAGAACTAGGTTTTGGCTGGATTAGTGCCTGATCTGACTGACCTCACGGCGTTGTGAGTGATGGTGCCTGAGCGGGCCGGGGGGGCCTTGTCCCAGCTGGTGGCAGCTCAGAAGGGGAGCGTTCCTGCCTGCAGCAAGGGCTGCTTCCACAGGCCCTGCCAGGGCCAGCGGGGCTTGCTTCCCAAGGACATCCATCCCTCCATCTCCGCATGTGAGGTGAGCATTCTCCAGTTAGGAAATTTTACACCTAGAGGATCTCCATGGATGAGTTTTGAGTCTTGTTTGACCTGCTTTGCTAGAGAAGGCAGTGATTTTTGTATAGTGTTTACCTTGCACGGTGGTGCTGAGCTGCTTCTGAAGACATTACATGAGCTTGCTGAACGTCTTTCCACTACATTCTAGATTCTGAATTTCTAAATAAGCCTTCTGGAAGACCAGGAGACTGCACAAATGTGGTTAAAAGGGTTGATCTTGTTTTTCTTGCAGAGATAATGCTGGGTTAGGACTTTAAAGACTGCTTGTCACAATCAGGCTGCGTGCTTGCCTAGATGTTATCTTTTGTTTGCGTGTATTTGGCCTGAAAGCATATCCCAGTTGTCACTACAATGTGCTACTCTGTTATAAGCACATAACTATTTTAGAACTGAATATAAGGTTTGCATTGCGTTTTCATCAAGGGGACATGCAGATATTTCCTTGTTGTTGTAGTGTGAATTATGCACAGGTACCTATATAGATGCTTTCCTTCTTTCTACATCCATTAATCTAGATTGCCAGTAGCATGAACAGAAGTTCACCTGAGATCTGCTTTGGAGGGTGTTCAGTTCTGGAAGGAGAGTGCAATGCTGCAGTGGCAATGCTTTTTTCTTCTTTGCCCGCTGGCCAGACTGTTTTTATCTTTCATCACTGGATCGTGGTGTCAGGGCCATAAAAATTGCCTAGCGCAAGAGTCACTGTTCTTACTTCATATAAAATAATATATGGTGTTGAAATTGTGGAGTAGTTCTGGTAATACAGACCTCTGAAAATGATTTGTATTTTATGTACTCAAAGAATGCTGCATGTTTAAATGGTTAGATTCTAGTTAAAGAAAAAACAAACAAACAAAAAATTAGTTATTATTTTTTAAAAAACAGTATTTGCAGTGTAATGGATTTTTTTATGACAAGAGTTTTGAGACCAAAACTGTGATGTGTTTGAAATTTATTGGTCAGTGTGAAAATTTACTGTGAAAGCCTTCTGTGTTTGTCAAGTTAATTTTTCAGGGGCATGAAGGTCAAACTTTGCAAGTTTAAATATTTAGTGTTGAGGCTGGAAGCTAATGCACTTCCTATGAAAAATGTTATAACTCAAATCATAAGCACAGTGAATTATTCCAGCATTCATATGGTGATTTTCATTCTATTTATGTGATTAATTAGTGCTTGTTATGTTCCAGTGAACTGCAGGATGCTAAAATGAAGACAAAATATTTTATGTTTATTGATTTAAGTCAATTATTTAAATATATTGGATTAATTGAAGTAAGAAATTACTTGGATATCCTGCAAACATAATAATTTAGTTGATCACATTGTTTTGATCCGTTAGTCTTCAGAGTATGTTTCTATGTTTGTTGAATTGTTAATGACTTGTTCAGATGTCTGCATGCTTTGACATTCTTTGAAATAATCAAATTGCTGCATATTGAGGTGGGAAAACAAAGCTTTTCCAAAGCTTGTCAAATGCAAGTGCAAAGTTAGAAATTGGAGCTGCTTAATGATTTGTGCATACAGAGGCTCATCAGAAGTTTTTTCAAACATTTAAAAATTGAGGGACACTGGTGGGTGATTATTTCAAATATAATTTTGAAAATCCTTTTGCAACCGTAGAGCTTAGCCTCTGACTGGAAGCGCAAGGTGCTACAGTGACTCAAAGTGATAATAGTTAACTTGGCTTCATTTCACCAATTCTGAGCTTGCTTGCTCAACGAAGTCCTAGTACTGTAAAAGCAGAAAAGTCAGTGTCAGGGTGCCTGTTCATCTGTTTAAAGCTTTTGATTTATTTGATTTACGTTACTTGTGGGGTTTTTTTGTGTGGCATTTATTTATTTAATGTTATGGTACTTGAATGTATCCATTGTTATCTTTGCTAGCCTGTTTTTTTTTTTTGTATGTGAAAGTTTTACACTGTAGCTCAGAGTGTCAGTTTTGTTGCTGGGAAAATCTGGATAAATATATATAGATATCATTGTGAGTATAAAAATTGTAATGCAACTAAGATGACTTCATTTAGAGTTAGTTGATCTGGGGGTGGGTTGACAGGAGTCTGAACATGAGCCAGCTGTGTGCCCTGACAATGCTGAAGGCTAACAGCATCCTGGGTTATGTCAATAGGAGTCTAGCCAGTAAGTGGAGGGAACTGAATATTCCCCATTATTCGGCACTTGTTACAGACCATGTGTGGAATACTGCGTCTGATTTTGGCAGTTTTTGCCCTCCTACTACAAGAAGATTGTTGATAAACTTGAGTGAATCCAGTGGACAGCCAACAAAGATGGTCAGGCGACTGGAGATGCTAGGGAGAGAGGAGATGGAAGCTGGGCTTGTTCAGCTTCCATAAGAGGTGCTGTGAGGAGGCCTAGTAGCAGATGCATGGTGAAAGAATGAGAGGTAAATCCTAAAAGGAAGCATGGAATTTCCCATTCCAAAGGAAAAAAAAAAAAACCCACAAAAAATCACTATGAAGATAACTAAGCACTGGAACTGGTTGCCCGGAGAGTTTGTGAAATGTCCATTCATGGAGGCTGTCAGGAGCATGCTGGATGAAGCCCTGAGCAGCCTGGTCTAAATTCACTGTTGTCCCTGCTTTGAGCAGAACGTTGAACTAGGGGCCTCCTGAAGTCCCTTCCAAACCAAAGAACGCTGTGATTATATGAAATGCAAAGTGATGAGTGCAAGGCAGGAGATGTTACAGCTACTGTGCAAGGGCTGTCAACTGCTGAGGAGAGTTTGGTGTGGAGCTAAGAAAAGTTGTTAGTGCAAATTTGCAGATAGAATTTCTATTGTTGAGGTTTTACAGTATGCAAATGTAGAAATCTGAACGAAATGTTCATATTCAGAATGTATTTTGCATATAATATATAGCTATTTATAAAGTAGCTTTATCTGATTACCACAAGGTTTTATAGAAACTATGTACAAATTTCACTCCATCCTGAAAAGTCTGTTCTCTAAGGCAAGAAATGAATTTTCCTTTAATAGTCATACACATGCATATTAGAATTATTTTGGTTTATTTGCATTTGTGTCCTTCCTAGATTTCTAGTGTGTTTCCACTTCTGGTAATTAACCATATTCCATCCTGAAAGAAAGTAGTTCCCTGTGTGCCTGACTGCTCCTGATGGTGGGCTGCTTCGCGTTTTTCCTCCTGCTTGACTTAAGATAGATGCTGGGGCTTTTGTTTTCCACTCAAGTATTTTTGTTTGTCTTGATAGATTCGTTGTTAAAACTCTTTGCTGTCCCACCAGTGTCTTCATGGGCCAGTTCTTTTAGAATCCTGGGGTGAATTTTGCCCTTAAAGGTTTGCTTCCTCTGTGGACAGTCTAATTTCCAGGTCTGTACTTTCATATCAATCAAATTTCCAGGGCTGTACTCTCATATCAATCATGTTTTTTTACTGCATCTTTGATGTAATTCTTTTTGTCTGGCAATAAGAAAAAGGAATGGCTTCAAATCTAGGATCCCATCGAGATTAATTAGTATTGTATTACTATATATTTCACTGTTCCCCTTCTATTTACATGGCTAAAGGAAAGGAGGAAGAAAACCCTTTATGCCTGTTCTGCTGCAGGTGCTTACAACATGTAGTAGTAGGGGCCCTGCAGAATAGGACGGTGGGAAGCAACTGTGACAGGAAGAGGACAACGCTGTCAAAGATTAGGAGTGGAAAGGAAGATGAGTTGTTTGGAAGTAGAAAGGAGGAAGCTGCTGGTTGATGCCTGGTGTTGGTGACTTGAAAGCTTCAGTTACATATTCACAAGAGTTACACACTCTTAGTCTGGGCATTGTTGAGAAACAGTGGGACAGAATCATCATCATTTAGCAGAACAGATGCTGAAGCTCAATTTACTGTTAGCCAGTGACACAATCATGCCTTAAACAATGTTTACTTAAAACCAAGAAAAAACAAAACCCCACCCCAAAGCACTACAGAGAAATGATGTATTGACAGTTTAAAATGAACAAACACCCCACCCCCTGCACTAGAACTAGGTATTTTACTGGATTAAAATAAAATTAAATAGTTTTTGGGTGGGATTTTTAGTTTACTCCGGAAAAGCTGAGGGGGAAGGATGTGGGTTTCTTTGGTGGTTTTATGTTGTGTTGTTTTGGGGTTTTTTTGGTAGTTTACTGTTGTAATTTCGTGTGTGTGTATCTATCTATCTATCTATCTACGCATATCTAGGATCTATACTGCTTTTGCATTCATTGATTTCTCTCAAAAGTGACAGATTCCGGTCTGTGTAATGAAGGTGAAATATATATATTTTTTTTTTTTTTTTTTAAATTATCATTACAAAGATTGTTTTTCAAAATGTGAAGCTTTACTGCTGGGATGACTAACATGAAAAGTAAATAAACATCACCTTCTGTTTTTTTACATGAAATCCCAGTTTAAATATCAAAAGACTTAATTATAAGGACACAACTTCATTATGAGTTGTGGAAGTGAGGGCCATGACTGGGCTGGGTTCCCTCATCTTTTATATTTCCCTTTCATCCATTTGCTAAGGCCAGTTCAGTTATCAGATAGAAGCAGATTGTTTGCTTTATAATGGCTAATTTTGGCATTTGTCCAAATAGGCAGAGCCAATCTGAATACGTTTCATGAAAGGAATAAGAGAAAATTGAGTATTCAGCTTGTAAGGCCAGTTGTGGGTACACTCCAGAGAGTTCAGTTTGTTTGGCTCACTGAAGAAGAAATCCAAAACAGGGAATTTGAGTTGGACTGTATTGTAAGGAATTTAGAATTTATGGTAGAGAATTAAGTAATTTATATGGACCGTGAGAAGTGTACCGATTCCCTGGAGAGACAGAAAGACCAAAACTGAAGCATTCAGAACACTGAAAAAAGAAAAAAACCCCATGACTTTAGACTGCTGGGGTGGTAATGGCTTGTCACACGGAGGTTTCTGAATAAAATAAAGCTGTTAATAAATGACATGCGTGGTAATTCAGTATAGTGTTCTGGTTATACATTTGCATCTTTCTGCCTCTCTTGCCGATTAGAGCGGACTGTTGAACATTAGTGGTAGCAAAATGCACCTCATATGCATGCTAATGGATTATAACTTTTTATAGGTGCAATTTGTACCTGTCTCTCAGTGGATTCGGAAGGTGGTGCATGAGGAACAGATCGTTAAGCACCAGTAGCCAAGCTTTGCTAATTAGCCCATCTTCAAGTGCCAGTTCTCTTTTATCCACTGAGAGAGAATGTAAATTATGCTTATTTTCTCCCTCAATCTTTTGGGCTTCTTGTGCAATGTATCTCTTTGACTGGAAGGGAGAGACTGCAGATTTGTAGTTTTCAATTCTCATGATTAATTGAAGAACATGCATGGTTTATTCAAAAGCAGGGATGCTGCCAAAAAGGATCTAATTGGTTAAATAAATAACCCTAAGCTTTTATTGCTCAAAGTGGTTTCTATTGAATTATTAATGCTATATCACCCTCCAAATCAGTAGCAGTTAATGACTGATTTGCTTGAGGCTATTAATATTTTTCCAATCATTGCTAAATTGCTATGATGACTTCTTTTGCTAACTCGTAGCTTACCTTATTTGTTCACTTGGTAAAGTGGTGTTGATTGTAAGAGAACACTGAAAAATAGCTTCCAAATTTCAGCAGGTTTGTGTTTTGCTCCTGAAGAAATATTTCATTCTGTTCATAACAGTGATTGTGAAGAACATTTTTGTATAGGGGAAACAAAAAAGAGGAAATATTTTTTGAGAACTGTTTGGCATAAGTGGGATTCAAAAGCGTATAAGCGTAATGAATTTATTTAGACCCTTTGCTGTGAAAAAGGAGTAATTGGAGCATTACATGATTTCACGGTGATAAGTAGTATTTCCATATATGAACAGAGGTGTGTACAAAGAAGTGCTGCACCTTAGCATGGAATGGTTCTGAGAAAGTGCCTTGGGGAAAAAAAAAAAAGGTGAAATTGGCTCTGACCCATGCAAGGCACTAAAGGTCTTAAAAATTAGGTTTGAATTCTGTTTCTTTATTTAATTCTGGGAAAAACAAACCATCTCTGACTGCTTTTGTGTACACAGCTAAGATAGGCAATCATCTAGTATCAGAGGGTTATTATCAATGATCATGAAAACATGGGTGTATTTCCGAGAACTCCTAATTAAATAAAAATGCTTTTAAAACCAGTAAAATGTTTGATGTTATTGAATATTAGTGGATGATATTACCATGTCTGTGTTGAAGCTAATGTTGTTATAAGCTTTTTTTTTTTTTTCAAATATTAGCTTTGGTCCAGTGTGTGAGGTGTAAGTCAGGCAGCTGTGAGATGGACTTCCTTTCTTCTCTTCACAGATGTTTGAAATTTTTCCAAGTGGGCTATGCTGCAGCAAATAACTGAGCCCCTTTCCCTGGAGCCGTTTGAGGGTAGAGATGGGTGACTACTCCGTAGGAGGTGGATAAATGCAGTAGGAGGAGGGAGTAAAAAGGTCATGTACTCTTCATGGTGGAGAGGAACGGGCAAGAGAGCTGACTGAGTTTTAGGAAATCACAATATGGGAAGCAAGGAACTGTTGTTCACCAATTCCCGCAATACAAGAACTGAGAGAAACTTGAAACTCGATGGAGCTCCAGACGGAGGTGAACTCCTGGCAGTTGCTGCAGCAGGAGGGAGTGGAGACAGACGGCACCAGATGGGATCAAAAAGGGGTTTGTCAAATTTATGGACAACATGTCCATAAATAGATACTAAAAATACTGCCCTCCAACATCTCTAATTCAAGAGCTTTGGATGCTGGAGGAATAGGAGGGAATAGGCTACAGAAATTGTCCAGGCATGTGGTATTCCTGAGATGCACCTCTTGCTGCTCTGTTGGAGACACAGCACTGGGCTAGACAGACCACTGGCCTGACCTTGTGAGGCATTCACTAACTTCTTAGAGATAACAGTATTGACATGTGGAGCATTTTTAGCATTTAAAGATTTAAGAATTTGACTAAATTCCTTTTCCTTTACCCATCAGTGCAAAGGGAATATGAAGTTCCCTTGGCTGCTGTCTATTGAAATTTTTTATACCACCATACTCCTAACCTGAATTTGGTGTTGTCTTTGAGGGTACAGAAGGCAACAGTGCTTCTGTGTTCTGGTAGTTTCTTAGCTTCCAGAGCAACCTCTTGGGATGATTGAATAAGTGGATATATCATAAAATAGTCGTGAGGATGTGCAGCCAGAATATGCCCAAACTCTAAGAAAGGCTAAGGGGGGGTGTGTGTGTGCGCGTGTTGAGGAGAAAAAAAAGTCACTTTGCATCTATGTCTCTTTCTTTCCTTCTGCTTTTTTATGTGTATGTGATAATACTGTTGTCCTGAGAAGGTACTGGAGGCTGGATAAATTCTTTTGAGATTAAGATAATAGTGCATTTTTTGGAGTTCCTCTGTCGATTTTTGTGCATTTTCACTTTTCATGCAGTCCTTACAAACGGGTTTTAATTTTTTTTTTCTGTTCCTTGTTGCTGGTGAAAGACCCAAGGAAAACAAAACGAGAAGGTGACTGCCTTGCCCATTTACAATACTTAGAAATGGTAGTTAGATGCGTGGAGGGAAAACCAAGACTGCACTCCAATATTAATTAATTTTTTTATACCGATGGCATACATTTACTTATAATAATAAAAAAGTAGCATTTTTAGAAATAAATGTACTTTAAATCACTTAACATTTTAAATTCTATTTCAATAAGATGCTGATATAAGCCCATGATTACATTAAGGATCAAGTTTGTTTTCCTCACAGAGGTCTAATCAGGTTATAAAATAAACAGTAATTTTTTTCAGTGCAATGAAGGGAATTATTTATTTCCTTGGCTTTTATTAGAATAGCTACCTTTTGTACAAGACTTTCATGAAGTTCACATTCATAAGCCAATCTAACTGGAAATGTACCCCATTGGCTGAGAGCCAGTGCAATATTGTTCTAATCAGAGGTGAGGTTAGATGACTTGATCTATCTTTTGCATTTTTAATTTCTTTGTAACACTTATGGCTGTATCATGTAGTTTTGTCAGAAGAAGAAAGATAGTGTTTACAGGAAAAGAGGTAAGTGTAGGATTTGTTGTATGGATTTCTTCAATATTTTTAACACTGGTAGGTCTTTGTTCAATATACTCTTTTGGTTGTTACCTATAATGAAGCAAGTCTTTTTTTATGTAAGGTGTGAAGGTATACAAGTGAATTAGCTACAAGTCTGTGTTCCTTGCACATTCTTTTGCAGATTTTTTGTATTATGGGATCAAAAACCTTGTCATCTTATAAAGAAACATAGTGAATTAAACTAATTCTTGTTTAAACAAATGGTTTTGGATTGTGAGTCCAAAAGACTGCATCATCTCAGCAGTCGAGATGCTAGATGATTTGTCTGTGGCTTCTGAAATGAGCCATCTAGAATACAGCGTTCTACAGCTGTTTTAAACTCTTGCAATAGACATTGGTTTTAATTTTAAGATTTTGGCTATTTCAAGACTACATCCACCCATAAAAATAATTTCCAGGTCCTTGTAATCAGGAATTTGAGTTTCCTGCAATTCCACTCAAAGATGTTGTCATTGTGATATTAAAGGTAAGAAGAAATCTTCAAAAGAAATGCAGTGATACAGTCGTGTCTGTGATCTTCTTCTTTAAAACCCCAATCCTGGTGGTCTAGCTATAGAAGAACTGCTGAACCCGCTGCAGAACAGACTTTCCTCTTTATCATCGTGAGAAACTGGATTGTGGATCAAGCCTGTAGAGTGACAGGTGTGTGTACCAAGATTTATATTGCTGTGCCTGTACATCAAGGCTATTGGCTGAGGAAACATATCCCTTCTGAAGAGCAACAAAATACTCAGTGTCTGTACCAAGTTCTGGCCAGCTGGCACTTAGAATAGAAAAAAAACAACCAACCAACCAAACAAAAGCCCCAAACTTTGTTGCAGCTTGGTCCTTTGAAAGAAGGTAGTGGGAACTTTCTCTAAAGAAATAGTGAGAATGAAATAATTGGCATGATGGAGTAGTCATAGCAGTAATACCATTGAGACTTATAAACCCAAAAGCCTTGAATTTGAGTAAGATAAAATGGCATGTTGCCTGTCCATGTTTGCCCAGTAAATTTCATCGTGGTCTGGGATCTATGTATGTGGGTATGAAGCTGATATTGATTTAAATCTCCATTTTTGTCTAACATTTGGGGTTACACTTTTGTGAAGGATCCTAAAAACCATATTTATCATCAGACTAAAAGGTGTCTGTGTAGATTTTATTATATTAAGTATATTTTTACTTCACAGTGTTTATTGCCTACCATTAAACACACAGCAGTTTTTTAAATATGATTTTTCCAAACAATGTTACAACCAGAAAGTTATTATTAGCAGCACCGCAAAAATGCGGTGCTTGTTTGTGCAAGAAGAGAAGGTTTATGAATAAATCCAACAAATAACGCTGCACTGAATTTTCAGTACTTTTATAAGTATATTAAAAATCTAGTCTTTTCTATTCTGGACGCTTTACCTATTTTCGTGTAGTACTTTGATAAGTCAGATTCAGAACTTAAATAGAAAGTCAGGATTTCCTTCCTGTGGCGAATAACTTGCCACAGACCCATTGGGTCCATCAAACAGTTCATTTTCAACTGTACTTGATCAGTGACACTTGACCATGCCCTGCTAGCCGCTACTGTGAGACAGTCCAGGTAGGAGGACTTATTTTGTTATGTGAATTTTTATTTTTTTTTCCCCTCATAAAGTGGGAACAAAAGGCTTTTTTGTCACTTGCCCACCTTCCACCTCCCAATAACTGACTAATTACATTTACACTATTGACCTACCCTTTAAAGAGCAATAGTGCATGGCAGCTGATTGTTTCCACCTGTGTGAAATGGCAATAGTGCAAAAATCTGCCACATGTTCCACGTTTGTATGAGTTTATGTGAGAGTTGGCACAGCACTTCACCACTCAGTGTCTCACTGACTCTACAGCAAAGAGTATGCCACATAAGTTTCTAATATTTCATCCTCAGTTTGGAGGAAATTATAAAGGAAATTTGTGTCAGGCCCACGGCTAGAGTTTGTCTATGATTGCCATCTAAGTCAAGGGCCTCTCTGCTAACCTGGAAGGTTTGGTTTTTATTTTTCTCCTCAAGTGTCCTCACAGCTTGTGCTACTGAGGACCCCACAAGAGATACCATATATGGTGATTCTACATGACCAGGATAATCGTGTCAATTAACTGTACTTGAATTTTTCTCTTGGATTTTAAAAAAAAGCAAGCCATATCTCACTTCTGATCTTTCCCTCTGATTTCTTCTGGTTAGTTTTGGGCTTTTTTATTTTGATCTGTACATGTATACATTGTCTCCTGATTAGGGTGCTGCTCACTAGCCAAGTTGCGAGCTGGGCATACAGAATGCAAACAGATCTATTAACTTAGTTCAGTGAAGTGCAAATGCCGTTCCTGTTATTCTACTGGACCCAAACTATCTGTAAGTATAACCATGTGGCATGTTAGCAGTGTACTTTCTAGCGCTCTGGGCTTTTGGAGAAATTTACTGTATTGGCTCCAGTGCCAGGCCAGCGTCGAGTTTTTGGGGATTGTTTGGATCTTTTCCGGAACTGTTAAGACCTCCAAGTGTCTGCGTGTTTATGAATGCTGGCATATGTGAAAGAAGAACCAGAAAATTACAGATACCTGCCAATTGAGAGCTAAAATCTGATTTGAACATTCAAATACGAGCTCAGATTAAGTGATTTTTAAAATACTACTTTTTTAAAAACAAGCTATAATTTTCCCTTAAACAGCTAAATCCGGTTTAGTTGTTAAGTTCTACTCTGGTCAAAACTGGATGAGATTTTTAGTCATAACTGCGATTTCAGTACTGGCAGAAGTTCAGGTGTTGGCATATGCTGTACTGTCCCTGCTTGAACTGTGACCTTACCAAGGCATTGTGTCTCAGCATGGACTGCGTCAAACTTGTGCATTCCTGTGAGTTGCTGGTCTAGCTATTCTAGATATAAGAGCGAAACTTGTGCTTGTAACTTCCCTGATTCTTTTTAAGTAGGAAACAGCTGTTTTGAATAAATCCATTCAGTGGTACTCTCACTTTTGCTTTTTTGTTTTCCTTCCAGTGATATATTTGCATGCTTTGTTTGATGGATTACTACTTCCCAGAATGTGAAAAGTTAATAGTTTGAAAAGAGGAATATTTACATACTTAATATGACTTATTTAAATAGTCTGATTAACTTAATTTTTGTAATTATCATCATGATTTTTGTTATTGACAAATGCTGTTACATACTTTTTTTTTTTAAAGTACAAAAAAGGGTTTGGAAATTTGTGATTTTTAACCTTGTTGATTTGTATGGAGTGAGGAGCCTGTTCATTGGTAGAGACATATTTTGGATATTCTGACACTGACTTCAGTCATGAGTGAGTATGCAGCTGAATGCACTTAGGCCTAATACAGAGTATTGTTAGTACATCCTTAATGCTTTGACACTTTCCCAAATTTATCACCTGGAAATCATGAGACAAATGGAAGTGGTTTATTACTACCCTGTGATAATTGCTTCTTACATCCCTGCTTCTTACTTTCCAGCTTCAACAGCATGTGGTTGATGTTCCGTACATGCATCTTTTGGGTTGTACTTGTCTTTTCCTCAATCGCATGCGATGGATTTACCACTTACCTCAATGTATTTCTGAAATGTCTGTTTGGAAGAGAGACGTTTGCTGTGATAAGGAGGGGATAAGAAAGTAGATAAGTAGTAGCCCAATTACAGGGACTTGCAACCGGTATGTTTTAGGCTAATTACACAATGGTTCCATGGCAGTAAACCAGTTGACTCAAGGGGAATAACTCTGTAAAGCTGATTATCATAAAAACATGGAGTTTAATAAAGAATTGTGGAAGATAAGAAACAATGGAACCAGTGTAGTCTCTTGTCCTTGGATTTTTATCTTTGCTTTTCAATGCAAAGTTGGAAGTGATTGGATTTATGTTTACAGGGGATTTCTGAGCAGCTTGAACTGACTGGATCGTATTTTCATATAGATAAGAGCCTGCTCTCTTCTAGACTAAAAGGGGGCAGAAGGTACTGTATACAGGCTCAGAAGAGTATCATCTTACACATTGTGTTCATCTGTGTGTGTATGCACGTATATATGATGGTTGAACCACAGTCATGTCAGTAGATGTGAACACAAGGGTGAGCCACATTTGTCTAGAGTCTGCTGTGATGTTTTAGAAGTTCTAGATGTTGGAGGAGCAGGGGCTGTAAGATGATGGAAGTCTTTTGACTCTGAGGAGTTAGAACTTCAGCAAAACACAGTGGAGCCTGTTAGATTTCTAAAGCAGTTACTATCTGTTCAACATATGAAGCTGGAGAAAAATAAAACTAAGGGAACGATGGTTTTACGAGCTCTACTCTCATTTAAACAACACCACCAACAACAAAACAAACAAACAAAAAACAAATGAAGGGAAACAGGATGCTGGTAAAAAGCAGATACTGTGAAATAACCAAGATAGTCATGTTGGAATAATTTGTGTGTGAGTCAAGAAGAATAACTTTAGATAATACCCAAACAAAGCCCATTAAGATCTTTGCACATGCATTATAGATCAATTTCAATTATAAATAAATTATAGTTTCCAAGTTACTTTTGAGAAGATTTAATCTGAAGTCAAACTTGGATTTTCTGAGATAAATTTCTGCCGTCATAGTAGATGCCACATCCTGAAGTGTTTTGTTGAAGTACAGAATCAGAAAAAAAAACAACCATTGACTCTTAAAAAAGAAAATGTGCTTTTGTTATTACAGGGAATCAGGATATGAGTGTCACTGAGTTGCTATATCTGTATCACTGGAAATGCAGGTGATATGGGGTGATTTGCTATATAAGGAAGAACTAATCTTGTCTTTCCTGTAATCTGTATGTGGGTTTTGGAGGTTGGCTTTTTGCAGGGCTAGTTCTTTCCTCCTGTATTACTCACACTACGGGGGCACAGGTTTCCAGAAACGTAGGTTTTCTGTGTTGATGTGGTATGGTATAGCAGACTTAAACGTGTGTTCTGAAGACACTTGTATTCTTTCACAACTCTCTGGTTTTTTTTCTAGCCCTTGTATTCGAGTCCCCTATTACTGTGTTAGAAGAACTGGAATTACTGATTGTTTCAACTGGCAAGTAGTAGTGTTAACAGCCTCATGCTGTTATGGATATTTAATGAGGAATATAACAGTGGTTGATAATACTGAAGTTAGTGCTTTGCATTTTATAAGCATTAAGTAAATATTTAGTGTTTAGTGTTAAATGATAAGGGAAAAATAGTGAAGCCTTGTATTTAAAAAAAAATTTTGTCGATGGGGAGAAGATTTCTGGGGTTACCCTTTTGATTGCATGATGATATGAATGCTAAATACCTGGATTCTTACTTTACTACTTTTTGGCTCCAGTGTCAGTTTGTTTCAGTATATTTTTTTTAAAATACCTGTATTTAAGAAATTAAGAGCACAATGTACTTGCCCTGAGTTTGTTATGGAATGCTCCTCATATTAGAAATTAATAGATGCTGATCTATTTCCATGAAATCAAATACTGTGGGTATGTAGCCACTTCTGGTGAGAAAGATTTTTAAAAACAGAAATACATTTACTTTTCTTGTTATATGCATCTCGGCAAGTTTGTATTTTCTGTAATTATATAAATTGGAAGGTATTACTCAGTTTGGCTCTGTGCCTCATAAAAGCGTGCCTATTCCTGTTTTTCGTAATGCAAGCCGAGATGGGCAGTTTAGCAGGCAATCTCTAAGCAGGCAGAATGCCAGCTTTATAGAGAAAAATGCTTCAGATGCAGAAATGATGCACAGAACACATTTTCTATTGAAACTGGGTAAGTTCAATGCATAGGAAATGCAAGTTAGAGATGACTGAGTAATTTCTTCTTCTTTGTTACCTTTGAAGTAGCCATTGCATGGAATGAAAACTTTGCTGTGTTAATGTACAGAGGGAGTCCTAATGTGGTATTTGTTTTTATCTGCTGTACACTTATAGTAGCAAACCATCTGTGACTTCTTGTGCTAGATGGTAACACTCTGTTTTGTAAGATACACAGGGAATTTGTGCAGCTGTATCTCAGCTTAAAAGCTCAAACATGGTAAGTCATGAAGTTTCTGTCCTAAAACAAAAAGTTAAATTGAAACTGGAAATGTTGTGAGCTGTATTCTCATATGCACTCATCTAATAAATATGTCACATTTATATTTTGAGTCACTTAAAGGCAGAGACAAACCTTTGTTGTAGTATGTTGAAATGATTTATTTTAATAGTTTTAGTTGGGTTTTTTTCTGTGGTCCTCAATGTTAGGTATTTTGTGTTGTAGTGATTTAACCCCAGTCAGCAACTAAGCACCACACAACCACTTGCTTGCTACCCCCTGGTGGGATGGGGGAGAGAATCAGAAAAGTAAAAGTAAGAAAACTCATGGGTTGAGATAAAGACAGTTTAATAGGTAAAACAAAAGAAGGAATTCATTCACTGCTTCCCATGAGCAGGCAGGTGTTCAGCCATCTCCAGGAAAGCAGGGCTCCCTCACACATACTGTTACCTGGGAAGACAAATGCCATCACTCCAAACATCCCCCCCTTCCTCCTCCTTCCCCCAGCTTTATAAGCTGAGCGTGATGTCATATGGCATGGAATATCCCTTTGGTCAGTTGGGGTCACCTGTTCCAGTTGTGTCGCCTCCCAGCTTCTTGGGTGCCTCCCGCCTTCTTGTTGGCAGGCCAGTATGAGAAGCTGAAAAGGCCTTGACTGCTTAGCAACAACTAAAATATTAGAGTGTTATCAACATTATTCTCATCCTAAATCCAAAATGCAGCACTATACCAGCTGCTAGTAAGAAAATTAACCAGACGAAACCAGGACATATGTGTATGTTTTGAATATTTAACACGATACAGCAAGTGACTAGACATTGTTTTATATAGGAAAAAGCATTATAAAAATAGAGTTAAGAGGGATGCAAGTGAAGATGAGTGGCGAGTCAGGAAGACTTACGTTGCTCACTTGGTTCTTAAGGAGAAAGATCTACAGGTAGGAAAATAGCCGATTCCTCTTTTCCTGCCTTAGCAAAAAAAATATGTGTGTCATTGTATAGAGATATCAGACCATATTTTTATGTAAAAAATAATTTCTGGAAGACAGTCTTATAAATTGTAAAGCCTCATAATACTGTGGTGTTTCTTTGCTTTAAGGTACCCAGAGGAGTTGTGTTGTGCAGGCTTCCTGGTGTGTCTTTTGGGACATGCCCAGCCTTGCGTGGGTGTTGAAACCAGGGACCTGAGTGTCCAGTGCAGCCGCTCTCGGCCTGCTCTCACCTGGTGCCGTTCCTTCCACAGCAGCTAGGTCTCGTCCTCTCTGTACTCTTCTTTTTAACTTCTGTTGAGGGTGATCCTCTGCAACCCTTCCAGACACATCATTTATTAATTTATTGAACTATAATAGTTAAATGTCTATGGTTTATAAGGGGTCATCCTATCTGAAGCATTGCTTTTTTCTAAATTATAACTAGTCATTTCTAATTATGGCAGCCTATTGTCCTGATCTCTGTGACTCCAGTTCCATAGGATGACTGGCTATTTTCTTAATATTAATCAGCTATATTAAATAGAATATTTTACTGAGCTTATTGAAATCAATAAGGTGACTGAAATGCTTAGCGCTGAATGCAGAGATGAGTTTTTTGTGATGTTTTAAATGCTTTTCATTGGGATATGCATAAAGTCATCTCTTATTAAAGAGTACTTAATTAATATGGAACCACTTCATCATCATTGTTGTTGAGATTATCTTTAATCACTGTGGTATAATAACAGTAGCGTAAATAGGAAATAATAAGTTAAGTCTTGTTTCTTGCTTAAAGGGATTTTTGACTTATATTGAAAAGATAATTATGTTCTTTATACGAAGAATTTTACTCAACATCTTCATCTCCTATCCTTGTTGACGTTTTTCCTTTTTAAGGATTTATACTAACTTATTAGGAATTTTAATGTAGGAGGATAGGCTCTGGCAAGTGTGTAAAGCCACGATACTTCTTTTTATCCTGGTAATTTTGTTGTTGTGTTTTCATGCCATATGCAAATTAATTTTTAATCAGTTAATACAGCTTTTCATCCACAATCCAACAATGTATTTATGGTGTTTTGCTTTTATGAGAAGCAACCCTTTTTATCTTAGATGACTGTATCTCTTTAAAGATAATATCCTTCACATAAGCAAAGCTAATAGATTGCATTTCTCTCCAATGTTTCCTAGATTTCAGACTTGTGCTGGTAGCTGAGGTCAGTCTGCCGTTTTCTGGCAGATACATGTACCCTTCTGACGTATATCCCTTACGTTGAGTTACTTTCATAAATTGTGTTACTTACCTGTCACTCCATCACTTTAAATTATCCATGTAAACGGTTTATTTTCAGTATAAGTATGCTCACTATAAATATTATATGCAGATTTTATGAAGGATTTTTTTTATTGAATATTTTATTTTGAGAAGGTAATTATAATACGAAGTGATCCCTGACTGTCACGCTTGCGCCCTCAAGTAGAGGGTAGAAGGCAGATACAAAGAGTCGTAATAAGAACTGTTCTATTAACCACTGAGGAAACCTGGAACAAGGCAAAATGTTTCCACCTCGAAACAAAACAATGGATGATGAATGGAAGGGAGTACCCAGGAACAGTGAAACAGGTCTGTCTTGTGTTGTAAACAGCAGTGCTTGTGCTAGTTTTTTGGGTTTGTTTTTTTTTTTTTTTAAAAAAACCAACGTCAGCGAAGTTGTGCGGGGGGGGATAGGGGAACAGTGAAGGGATTTGCAGATGCTGTCATGCAGCTTCTCTTAAGAGGGATTGAGTGGAAAGAAGGCCTGATGATAGATTAGCAGCAGCGGCTGGTTGCAAAGGCAGGTTGGAGGTAAAACTGGCTGTTGGTTTGGGAAGAAGGAGAAGGTAGTTCATGTAGGAGCCTTGAAAGATTTAATTGTTTTCAATGTGTTTTTTTTTTTTTTTTTTTTTTTTTAAGCACAGCTGAAACCTTCAGAAGGGGGGTGGAAATGGCATCTTAGTGAAAAAGATGCGCTAGGAAGATGCTTGTTTACAGCCATATATCTGAATGGATAAGAATGGGCCACAACTGCGTTTCACAGTTAGTGAGGGATGTTGCAGTAGTTGCACATGCTTTGTGTTTCACCTCTTCAGCATGTTTTCCATAGATGGACACAAAGGACTAGGCTTTAGAAGATGTGTGTGAAGATTATTCATACATTAGATAAAAGATCTTGATTTTCAGCTGCTTTGACTATTTTGGTGTGAGAGGATTGACCTGCACGTAGTGTTCCTCACCCTGATGTACATCCATGGCTTTAATCTGCAAGAGCCTCCAGCACGTGAAAATATCAAGTGACTTTGACAGCTGCCCTGTTTATGGAAAGCATATGTTGCACATTATTCTCACCTGTTGTGGGAAGGTAGTGGAGATGGCAGGGGAAAGGGTGCTTTAGAAAAGTGGCTGCTGACTTAAGAAGTTACTCACAAATGCATTCTGAAAGAGGAACATCCTTACCCTGTAAAAAAAAAAAAAAAACAAACCCAAAAACCAAAACAAAAACAACAAAACCCCCCCCAAAACCCAAGCCAAAACCTACAAAAAGATTTTTTTTTTTTTTTTTTTTAAATATGAAGAATTCTAGTGCTTTTAGACAATGATGCCTCCAGGTATTACAGATCTCTAGGAAATTGTTTCATTTCTCAGGGAATTTTCCCAAGAGGTAATATGCTAATAATTTTACAAAGTATTTTTGGATAAACTTTTCAATGTTTTCAGTGTGGATTCAACTAAGGGCTTTTGTAATTTAGCAGTATTCACATTTATGCATCTTTTTCACATTGCTTTTAAAAACCTTTCCTATTGCTGTGTGTAAAAAAAAAAAAAAACCAAACAAAAAAAAACAAAACAAAAAAACAAACCCTGCGAAAGCAAGAAATGCTGTTGATGTAATCTGTGTGAAGAAAAAGGTAAACCTCTTCAAACTGGTGTTTTCTTTAAAATGAAATTTATTGTGGTATAAGCTTGTGTGCCTTTGTTATTACAGCTGGGTCAGTTTAAACTTGTTTCTGGCCTCAGGTTCCCTTCTTCCCTCTAACCATTTTGTGCCTCAGAGCTCGCTCAGCCCATGGGAAGTCTGGCACAAAGGAGGAGGACACTGTGGCAGTCTTTGGACATGTGCTCTGAGTATTTCTAGATGTCCCAGCTGTCCCCAGTTGTTCTTGATATACTTAGCAGGAGACGAGCTCCAGTACTTTTTGCTAAATGTTTGGGTTTTTTTTCTCTGTTTTACTTTTCAAGAGGAAGGAAGTTTTGTTTTGCTTCAAGTACCCTTCTGTTGGTCCTCCTTCACCTAGTGAAGTGCTGGACTTTTGATGACTGTGACCAGTACTTGGAGACTGAGTTTTAAACTACTAAGCAGTTGCTATTTCCAGCCATTTTGCTGGAGAGTTCAGCTTTTTCAAAATCCAAATTGAAAAGCTTGTGCTCATGTCAGGGAAAGAGCAGCTTCTTCTACAGCTTCTAAATAATATGCTGAGAGCTGCAACTGAGTTAAAATGAAGGTTCATACAGTACAATGACGTTTATTGTAAATAGCGGCTGAGTGTAAGCAATGCATTTCAGGCACATCAGAGGTGAAGAAGCTGTCCCGTCATCACGTATCTGGCTGTTCAGAGAGATGCAACTAGTGCTCAGGCCTTCTGTAAAAGAGAGTACAGAAGAGTCGTTGCTGGTATTCTCCCCTGTGCTCAGGAGGGCATTTTTGCACTGCATTTACAGTCTGAGGACTACTAGCCGGGGAAATACTGTAGATCAAACACAAAGTGCGCAGTGGTTTTTGTCATTAGGACATTGTTTTTTCATGGTTTTGGTGGAACAGCTGCTTTTTGTAATCAGATCTCAGTAGATTGTAATTTGTGACTGGCACACTGAGAATGGATTAGTTTAAACATCTTGATGGTGATGTGGTTAATCCCATGAGCTGATTCCTAATACTTTATCATTCCTGCAGGCTCTTTTTTTTTTTTTTTTTGAAGAATTTTGTGCATGGCACAGAGATTGTGGCCCTTTTTGTGCCTCTTTGCTGCATTTGCTTCTTGCAGTTAATAAAGTGTTATCTGTTCTGGTTAACATCTTAAACACTGCCCCTTTTTGTGCTTATTGTTGTTTCTCTTGTCCCTCCATTCTTATCTTCAGTTTCCAGATTGTTCTGAGTCATGGCTACTGCTTTCACATGTTTCCACTTTTGTCTGAAGATGCGCAGTTTATCAATGTCAGTGTTAGTAGTAGGATCCGTAGTACTCAATTCTGCACAACGGACTTTGATTTGCCCAGTCCAGGAACAGAAGCTTTAGTGAAGGTAACTATCCTGCGGGGTAACTTTGTGCCTTGACTTGAAATGCTTCTGATTCTGAACTTCAGTATCCTGATTGCATCCTAGGCCAGGATGAAGCAGGGTCTGTGGAGACACCTTCTGTGGTAGAAGCAGAAATGATAATGCAGTGTGTGGATGCCTGGATTTTAGAAAACTAAGGTTCTCTAAAATCTTGCCTTGGGACTCTTGCTGCGGTTTGTTATTTTAAGGCGTGCTACAACCTTTTATTCTTAAAAGAAACACCTTTGTTGGTGTGAGTTCTGAACTAATTACATGTGATGCTCATAACTAGGTATGAAAGAGTTACTGCAGTTTTCTAGTGACTGATTTTTCGCACTGTTTTATGATAAAATATTTTAAGACTTCTATATAATGGTTTAGATCATGATGATAAGTGATTCTGTCATTGCTCTGTATTTTATATACATAAATATGTGTATGTGTGTTAGAATACTTGAATTTTAAGGGTGATGGGAGATGATGTTAGAAATAGTACCTGCATATTTCTTTCTCTGTTTCAGTGCAGTTTACATATCCAAGCACGCATCATAAAATAAAATTAAATGGTTATTTCTTGTTTTTAGGATTGGTGGTGGTTTTACTTCTGCTTTCTTTTGCTTACCTACCCTTTAGTATTAAAACTGAGGTTCTAGAAAATGGGAAAACAAGGCAACAAAAAGGGATGCTGGCATCTATAGAAATAACTATAAATATTGTCTCCATTTGTAGTTGGAAGTGAGCAAGTTTTCTGAGGACTTCAGTGAGAATTTAGTAAAAACAAATGCTGACTGGGCTTAAGGGATGATTTTCATTGAGTTGCAGCTTTCCGTTATATTTTAAACGCATTCCTCCTTTTGATTCAATTTAATAATCCATGACATAGAAGTGGTTCTTTGAGCTGTTTTGCAGGACTAAGCTAAGGGGTTTTTTTAATGAAAAATCAGGAAGGAACTCAAAGCTTGCCATCTGCAGAATGAGGCACTAGCATTTTAAATCAGTTTTTGGTTTGAAAATCTCTTGGAGAAAACTCTTTGCCTTCCAAAGTGTGGCAGATTATATATTTAAAAAGAGTTTCAGAAGAGTTGCCATGAAGTTTTTGAAGTTGAATTTGACCAACCCTGCTATTCAGAAAAAATGTTTGAGAACTCCAGGAGACAACTTACCTTTGGTTTTGTTGCTCTTTGAAATGAGCGCTTAAGGTGATGATCCAAGATAAGTAATGGAGAATTACGTTGTAAAATTACATCATTAAAGGAGTGCAATAAAACACTGAAAAACCTTTTAAGAGTGGGCCGTGAATCGAGTTTTTACTAGAATAATTTTGTTTGGGAGGTGATTTATTGGGAGTGATGATGCGTTAGACTTCAGAGATGTTGATTTGCTACTTTTATCATATGTCTGAAGTTCAAGAAGTGCAGTACCTACAGTGCATTTCAAAAAAGAATCATTCCTGCAGTATGTCTTTGAGCATAAGTATTAGATCTTCTGTGGAAGGGGAAGAACATGCAGTATTTCAATAAATATAAAGGATTTTGCATCTTGATTGGTCTTCTTGAGGATCAAGCGTAATTATTGCCTTGTAAACAAGAGTTTACCCATATCTTCAGGTAAGTCTGTCTTGTCTAAGTCTGGAACCCTTTTTTGATGAGTAGGGAAGGAACTGAAATGATGTAACTTGTCTGAACAGAGCAAGTTGTCAAAATCCATCCAGAGCTATTTTTACGCGACAGATAGTTCTCCCCTGTTCTTTGTGTCATGGCCAATTTGTCTCAGAGGGCCTTATTGCGTTTTGTAATACATATATAGAGCCATTTTGTGAAACAGATGGTTTAAAAATAGGACTATCGGAGAAGAAAGATGGAGCAGATGAATATTTTTATGCTGTAGGATGAAATTATTAGAAATGTTGTATTCATTAAAAATCTGCATCCCTTACTACCTCTCCCAGCATTTTAAGGGCGAGCTTTGTCTGCTGCATCTTGCTTTCTGATTTTCTGTCAGTATTTCTTACGAGATGGAGAACTGGCTTCCTCATTAGTCCTTTGGGAGTAATTATAGGTATTGAAAGGCTGAAGCTGGAGTTGAATGAATTCCAGTCTTGTTTGTGTGGTGTTTTGTGGAGACCAGTGGGAATGCTTATAGTGACCTGAATGGAATTTTTACCACGATTGCTACTCTCTAGCTCTCCTTGTTCCTTTGCCATCAGTGGGACAGCTCTGGCATCCTTAACCAATTTTTCCTCTAAGGAGGTGGACCACACGTCGGAAGTAGTGTGTCTGTGAAAATAAATTGAAAGAAAACAAAAACGACTCCCCTTGGTTATGCTGTTGCAAATGAAGTTGATCTTCCTTCTGAGGCAATTTCTGTAGAGTACGTTCTCAAAAAAGGGGTGGGAGATTTGTGGTGGTGTTCTGACTTTTTCCATCTTTTCCTTTCTTTGGATCCTTGACACACCCAAGCAAGTAAAAGAACATTAATAAAGCTCTGCCATAATTTGTTTGATGGAAAACAGGCTAATGCAGAATGGGAGAAGATGCTTGAAGAAAGAGACTCTGTCCCTCTGCAGTATGTAACATAAACAGGTAGCAGTACTAGGTGGGCAACTAACTTGGGTTTTGATGTAAGTTTCTGCACAGGTTTTCCACTATGCACTTTGGGGAATCAGAACAGAGGTGCTGTTGAGCAGCGCTAATGGCTTTTATTGACTTTGCAACCCGTTGTACAGATGAGGTGCCTGAAAAACAAGCTTGTTAATTTTGCCATACTGCTGTCAAAAGACTTAGATATTTCTAAAGGTGCCACTCAATAGGCTATAGAGAAAATATTGTGATGACTGTAACTTTCTTCTTTAGCTTTCACTTTTTAACTTTAGCTTTCATTGGGAAAGCTGATTTTAATTTACAAACTGCAAACAAAGCTCTGAACCTGAAAAAACAACAGATGTCTTAAATCCCGGTGATACGTCCTCTGTTAGAAATTGTAGTAAATTCTATCATATTAAAAAAAAAAAGGGGAGGGACACACACACACCATCGTGCACATGGCATACCCATCAAATTTTTAAGTAACCAGTTGTCTATAATGACTCTTCTGATTTACAGATGTTTCGAGAGATGCAGAAATGAGGCATGAATTGGGATGTTGTCAGGAAACAGCAAATAGCACTGTCTCTTGTTGCAGTTTTAAGCATGTAAGAATGTGAAAACAAGAACGATATACTTGATGCCGAGTTTATTAACCTCCCACTTGATGACTTGCCTTATCCTTTCCATTTCAATATTAGTTTTGCTTTCCTTCGGTTATTGAATCAGGATTTTTTCCTCTTCTCCCAGTGCCTTAATGCCTGCCTCTCAAATGGCATCTGCTTTTGCATTTAAAGGCTGTGCAGTACTTTCACATTAATGTCATGTATGAAAATAAGGTGTTTTCTTGACGATCCAATATAAAAGTAGACAATCCTTATACTCTGAAAAAAAAAGGAAGGCAGCCCGTATATGTAAAACCAGTGTATCAAGAAGTGTTTGTTGCTGTCTTTCATTGTTGTTATTTTTCTGAGCTGCCAATTAGTGGATAGCAGGATAAGGAATTACTGTGCCACAAGACTATAGCTTCTGCTTTGTGTTTTGTGCCTGTAAGCTCCATTCTAACTGCTTTGAGATATATCACCAGCCTGCCATAACAAAATGTACATAATAAAGTAAAAAGAGAGTGCTTATATTTATTTTCTCTCCTCTGTTTGGTCTCTGCCTCCAGAACTGCCCAACTCAGTGTCCCAAACCAAGTGAATTGTGTGTCGTGTATTCCTCATCTTTCTGAAAGCAGTGGGTTCACCATGAAATCTTTTTCTTGAGAGAATTAAAAAAAGAAAACAATGAAACAAAGGAAAACTGAAATGTTCTTAAAATGCAGCTGCATCTGATCTAGAGCTACAAGCAATATTTATGCGCACGTTTAGTGCACAGCATAAGTAAAGCAGAAATTTGAAGTGGTCTGGGAGTTTAAATGCACTTTCACGTTTCCTAATGCTTTCACATTTTTGTTCAGTTTCATGTCATCTGTGATAATGATTGTAAAATACTACAATTCTTTAGAAAATTATGGGTTTTTTTTCCCAATTACTTTAATGTTATTCTATTTAAATCCCATTTTAACATTGTTTTTATCTGCGATAATTTAGTATACCTTTCTGTGTGGTCGAATTTTCATTTATAATCTGTGTATCAATACTGCCTGCAGCACAATGTAATGTGAGAGCCAAATTAATTTGTTTTGAAAAAAAATTAGACCTTGGGGTAGAAAGAGAATAAGTTAAGATGCGGGGTGAGTAAAAACACTGGCAAATGCAGCATGGGCACCAACAGTATATGTTTAGTCAGTGGTAGAATTTGAACCGTATCTTAGACAAAGAGTGATTATCTCACAGATTTATCTGCGGTGCATGTTTCTCTTTCCTTTGTTGCATTGTTTCAAGTTCTCTTACCTTTGAAGGAGGATAAGAATTTCGGAACGTGGCAACTTTTCCAGCAGTCCTGTTTGTATTTCTGGAGGGAGTACCAGTCCTAATATCAGGATTTCCATATCAAGTCTGGGTGTGTCCGCGTTCTTTCTTCTCCTTGTTTGTGCTGTTTATTTCCTGCACTTGTTCTAGGAAAATTTTAGGGACTTGCTCTGATTCAGATGTTCTAAATCAAATGCTTTTTTTTCCTTATATAATTACAAGTGATCAGAAACAGCAAAATGATACAAGTGCTTGCAGACGGGACATGCATCTTCGCATCCTGTCCTAGGAAGCAAAATCTTCTGTGTCACAATTCAAATTGTTGAATGTTCCTAAAGGCATTTCTTATAGGAGTTTCCTGTTTATTGGGCAGTTTGCTGCAGTTAGTTCTGTATGTATTACTGATTCATACTATTAAGTTGTGAATTAACATCTAAATCGTAAATGTTACTTGGTGAATTGTCAAAGATAGTGAGAACCAATACCAGATACTGAAGTTAACATTGCATTTTAATAAACGCCTCTCAGGATAACATGCTTAATGTCTCTGCATACTTTTCTGCATAAGTTCTCCCAGCTGCTTGAGTGCAAAAACTCCAGATCATCCCCAGCAACAGCTACCAAAACCTCTTGCTCTCTTTTTATGTTATGTTTCTATGTGAAATGGGTACCTCAAGCAGACGTGAAATACAGGAGCAAAGTCAGATCCAGGTATTCTTTTTCTGCTGCCTGAAGTGAACATGTAGGACATCAGTGTGTCAAATGCAGAATCATGTACTTCATGCTCTACTTAGTGGTTTAACCTTAAAAAAAAAAAAAAGTGAATATAATATGCCACTTGAAAGAAAGTAGATTCTACCAAGATTGGAGATACTGTAGGAAGGCAAAGCAGGGCTGTGAAAGGAAGTTAGCTGCGGGCACAGTACAGAGCAATTCTGGGATCTGCTGCCTGCTTTGTCATTTAAGCCTAGTGCACAGCAGGGGAGAGTAGATATTTGCTTTTAATAACAGCATACGATGAACTAGGCATTGTAATGAAATTTTTGACAGGGATCCTACTCGTACATTAAACTCTTCTCCTTCCTTAATTTTGTTAGTACTGAACAGAAGAAAAAAAAAAATCTCTTGAGGAGGAGCTTGGAAATTATTATGTGTGTCCTCCCTGGGATGATGCCCAGGACTAAAGTGTTTACCTCCGTATCTTTGCTTTGCCTGAGGCATTTGTAATTGCTTCAGCACTGTGAGCAGCCAGGGAGATGGGAGTGTGCTTGCATGCTGGGTGGCAACGGGAGGGATAGGCTGCTAGAAGAATGCCAAAGCATTGAATGCTTTTGCTGCTGATGGGGAAAACATTTGGCCCTGGGTAAGAATATTTCGGACGAGTTTTGGAATATGTCCAGATCACAGCCACCATGTTCTTGCTATCTCTACAGCCACCTACAAAAAGAACCCCACAGCATTTGACTTCATGCTGAAGAGAGAGTAGAAGAACTAAGAAGCTTGCTGGGGGAAGGGGGGAGCATCTATCAGTTTGCGATTTACGGTACCAGATGGACTGTGCTGTGTTTTCTGGCGCTGTTGATGGATATGTTAAGTTTTTTCTTTCTCTCTTGCATGCTGAGATGGAAGAAGGGAAAGCATCCATCATTGAAGAACGATCTAAACCTACCAGTATTGTTTAGTAACTCTCCCCCATTTGGAAAAGTAGATTACGGATCCATTTTTTTCCTGATATAGCACAATTAAAATTAATAGACTTACACAGGATTTAATACAGTCTCCTGTCTTTAAAATGTAGTGGGTATGATTTCTTTAAATCATTTTGGAGCATTTAGACTAACAAAGTAGATAAGCCATCTTGTGGAATAAACCGACATGCGTAAAAACTGGCACAGTTGTTAAACACTGCACATTGTAATGGCATTTTGTTGGGGTATTATTACTTCAGCTGCACAATTATGGGAGCCTGCTGCATATTAGCAGACGCTTTCCTCATAACCTCAAGCTATATGCGCTGAGTTATTTTCCTCTTCAGACTATCATCTTGGATTCTCCCAGACTACATATCATTTCTTTTTTTTCTCCATAGCAGTGCATGCTGTAGGCAATAGTGAGTGTAATACTTTCTGCATTGTTAGGCAATGAGCATTATCAGCAGCTGCAATATTCAGGATTAGTCTTTTTGTTATTGTTTGGCATCTGTGGTACCTACGTGAATCTGTTCAGTCCTGTTTCTCCAGAAGGCAGCTGGGCTCTGACTGAGAGAACGCAACCATAAAGATTTCCCGAAATTGTCACTCCACTCCCGAGTTCACTCTTAATTGGAACTGCCGTTCTCGCAATGCAGTTCACTGAGATATTTATTTAAAGAAACCGTGATATGCTAGAAGACATCTTCACATTTTATAATGGTGAAATGGGGACAGAGCAGGGTGCACCACAAATCAGTTGCTCAGCCAGAAAGATAATCCAGGTCTCGTAACTCCAAGCTTCATCCTTGGTCTGCTAGCAAGCAGATGTCTCTGAATTAAGTATCCTACAGAAAATATACCAGCTGGTGTCCTGCAGTACAGAAAATGTCTTTCAGAAGAGTAAATAAAAAACAGGGTTTTCCTAAGGGTTGTGGACTTTTTTTTCTCTAAAAGGTGTCTGCCATCTAAGCTTCACTGGAATTTTTTAAAACTAGATTGAAAAGGTTCACTGGCTCTTGCAAAAGGTCGGATAAAACATAATATATTATTTTATGGTTACATATCTAAAGATGCTTTTGCTCAGGATTTCTCTTCTATGATACCCATAGTATTGGTTTTACCTTTCTTAGCTTACTTGCCTTCTTTGGAAAATAAACTGGTTAACGACAGAAAGGGAGCAACTGTTTGGTTTCACGTGGGCTAAATGCATAGATTACAGGGTATTCTGTTTTGCTTGTTTTTCCTAAATTGGCATAGATATTGAAGAACTGCAGTGGTGATCAATGAGATTTAAGATTTACATACTAGCATCGGTTTTGAGTGTGCAACTTAAATTTGAGAATCAGTTAGACAGGACATGAAATTATTTGGCAGAATTCCAGAAGAAGAGTAATATTTTATTCCATGACTTTTATCAGGGTGGGTGGAGTGATGTTGAGACTATTTTTCTTACAGGTGAAAATTGTAGAACAAGTAGAAGCATTACAGTGTTGCATTTTGGGGAAGAATTTCTCAAGAAGATTGTTGCATGGTATCTTTCCTGCAATATTAAAAAAAACCCAAAACAAACAAAAAAACCCACGCCTTCCTGCCGGGGGGAAAAACAAACAAATAAAAAATGAAGAGAAAACCAAACACATGTATTGAGCTTCATCTTAAGGACACCAAAAAATGCTAGGAACATTGATTTTTTTTTTTTTATCTAAGTCTTGTAGACATGCACACACGCGTGCACAGAAATAAATCTTGTGTACGTTATGCTACATTGTTTAATAATTCTCTTCATTGACTTCCTTATGAAGTTGGTTTCGCTGGTCATGAAACCCTCAGCCTCTTGTGTTTTCAATACTAACACAATTTGTCTGAAAGTTGCTGAAAGGTGTGATTCTTGTCAGTATCCTAGAGCTAGAAAAGACTTCCTGGATTATCAATCCAATGAACTTCAGGTTCAGGAAACCACGTAAGAGTTTGGAGATATGTAGACAGCTAATACCAGTGGCAACAGAGCACTTGAAATGTACTATAGACTTCAGTCAAAGACCAGAAAAACACAAGGATAAATGGTGTCATGCTCAAGAATAAATATTTTCAGAAGAAGTTTTGCTGTCAAACTCAAGGAGATCAGAGTTGTATCAGAACTAATTTATTTTAAATAAAAATACTCAGTTGTGTAATTTGCAGAAAGTTGGATAAAGCCCGTGTTTTCCCTGCTCTTTGAAGTCTTCATGAAGAACATGACTTCAGTGGGAGCAAGACCACAATAATTTCTCCTTTATTACTGTTTTTCTCCATCTCTACCATTTCAAACTGGGTAATACTGTTCATTCTGACAGCAATCTCAGTAATGTATTATACTTTAAAAATTGCTATTTTGGGAATTGTGGTTTTTGGCAAGAACTAAGTGCTGCTCTTGGATTATAAATCTGTGGTGGTTAGTTAAAAGGTTAAATTTACACTAACGTGTCTTGTCACTTTGACCTAGATGAAGTTAAAGCAAGTAAGTAGGGCAAGTTCAGCAGCTTTTAATGAACTATTATTAGTTGAATCCCTGCAAAACCGTAACATAAATGTTACGTCATTCTGGTTTATAATTTTCAACCAGAGAACTCCGTCTGACTGGTGACTTCACATATTCTGATTTGTGCTTTCCTGTCAGCAATACATTTCCCCTCCTGGCACTCCAGTCTCTACATTTATTCTTATTTTGGCCTATTGAAGAATGAAGTGATACTGTAAATAGAGTTAAAGCTATGAGTAATTCATGAATTTCATTTTCTTTGTCAAGACCTTCCCTTTCAGAAAAACTGGAAAAAAGGTGCCTTGGCCAGTAGTATAGCTATCAATATGCAGAATATGACCAGGGCTCATACTCCTGAGCGTTGGCATGTGTTACCGCAAGTGGAATGAGTCTGCTTTATGGGACTCTTCTTTTTCTTCTTTTCTCCAAAGATGATCTTCATGTGGGCCGTGAGTGTCTTGTCTTCTGATTATGTTGGATTTACTGTGCCTATGAAGTAAGCCTGACAAGCTCTGAATGAGTCACATCTATTGCTTATGTGATTTGTGTGGGAGCATGTGCGTGTGTATGTCCACGGTTCTTCATGACTTGGAGCTTGTGTTCAGCAAAGGAACAACAATGTTGGAGCTTAAGGGAGTCCCGGTACTGCTCCTGTTTTGCCCGGATATGATTTCTGAGTTGAACCAGAGGACACATCTGTGAAGACTTGGACATTTCCCAGCCCTGCACATGAAGCAGTATGGGAGTGGGTGTAGTGCTCCGTACGTTGACCTTCTGCTCTGCAGCGCGTGTCTACCTGTTCAGGATGCGTTTGTGTGGGCTGGTTCTGTGGTCTCAAACAGTTGCGGCTGGGACATGCTCAAGGACATTGTTGTTTGGTTGGGTTTTTTTTCCTGCTTTTTTCCTAAGAATTCCTACATTTGTTTTGTTTTGGTTTTAGTTTACTCAATACTGTGATTAGAAATGCC
Source organism: Larus michahellis (assembly GCF_964199755.1). Taxonomy (NCBI): domain Eukaryota; kingdom Metazoa; phylum Chordata; class Aves; order Charadriiformes; family Laridae; genus Larus; species Larus michahellis. The sequence continues at coordinate 91,835,630 of NC_133897.1, forward strand.
TGTAAACAAAATGCAGCTTTGTAAGTAGAGTATTTCTATTTCTTTCATTTCTTTTCCGTATGCCTAGATTTAGCTTAATAATTGCAATCTTCCGCATCCATTCTTTAGTCCAGCAAATAAGCTGGATTTAGTGCGATCGCTTTCCTTGTGTGAGGTCCTCTTCAGCACAAAAAGAGAGAGATAAATAGTAATATTGGCTAGTGTACATAATAAGAAGAAATGTTAGTCTTTGTATAATGAGCACAAGGTTGTATATACCAGCTGCTCTAACCATTCATCCTTGATTCATCCCTGAAAGTGGGATATATTTGCATAATGCAGGCGGTTTTGGGAGTAAGGGAAGAGGAGGGAGGGTATTTGTATCTTTTAATCTTTTTTTTTTTTTTTTTTTTTTTCCTCCCCTCCCTCCTTCCATACTTCCCTGTCAGTTTTGGTACACTTTCAGTTTTGACATGATTTTCTCTCCTGCTGCCAGATAGCAACAAAAGCAAACAATTTTTTCAACACCATTTTAAGCAGTACATGAAGTTTACTTATGTGTGCTCAGTTCTCCTGTGTGTAGATGGTGAGAGCACTGAAGTGGGGAAAAACCCCATCTCCCTGGTGCTGCTGACACTTCTACTTCAGCCCCACCAACATCAGCAGAAGTCACTTGGAGCAGCTTGCCTAATTCAGGTCACGCTCTCTGTGGAGCAAAAGCTCCACAGATGGTGGAGTGGTGTGGAGCCAGGCATGTTCTTACCCCTTTTTTTGGCTTGCGAGGTGAGCAATGGTTGCCATTAGATATTGTATGAAAATCCTGGGTGCCCGGGCAAGCTCCCAGCTGACTGGGTGAGGCGAGGTTGCCGCCGTGGCACGCTGCCTGAGTGGTGCCGTGCAGCTACAGCAGAAGTGGGAAGTCTCGGCATGCAGACGAGCCACGGTGTCTAGACATGCTATGATTATTTCTTTGCTCAATTCAGTATGTAGCCAAATATCTTTCAAAATGTACTATACAGATGTGAGAGTGGTGCCCGTATCCATATGACAGTGAAGGTTATTAACTGCATGTGCACCTTCCTCCGTGTCCCCACCAAATTTAATCATACCGCCTGGTTGTACCAATGGCTTCTGTACCATATTCGAACAGCAGCGGGATACAGTACTCCTACCGATTTATCATTAAATATAGTAAAGATTTATGGAAAACTTCCACAAGCATACACCTATGTATATTTTTATCCATTTGCAGAAGGTTTTTTTCCCCCTGTTCTTTAAAATTAAACGTGCTTCTGGGGAGATAAAATGTGCCATGGCTGAAATCCCTTCTAGCGTGCCTGTGTTTGTCACTGAGAGTAGGGAAAGCCAGCAGTTTGGAAAGTGAGTTTGTCTCTTGTTTTGTCTGGATATTTTCATTAAAGTTTTTGTGTTAGATTGAAACTGGTCATCAGTTTCAGAAGTCATTTTGAAAGGAAAGGGTAGGAGACAGAGGTAGGGAGCACAGCCACTGTAGCCTTTTTGCTTTAGTAAATGTTGCTAAACCTAAGCAAAAGTAAACTAAAATATGGTTGTATACCCCCAAATAAAAAAAAAAAAATAAAAAAAATTCTGGTCAGTTTTCTGATGTTGGTGGCTTAATTTGCAATTTCTGCAAGAATGGTTTGGTGTGGGCTGTGTAGACTGAGTTAGGCTAACTTCAGCTTAGCTAAATGGATACTCTGGCTAACTTCTGTGTTACCCTGCCCACAGCATATACTGTATTGCGCTTGATGAGAGTGCCACCACAGTCATAGGAACAGCAGGGTTGCCATGTTAAGAAGCGTAAGAGAAGCAAGACATGAATCTGTAGAAATCCAAGCTTTAAGAGTTTGTTTCTCTGTGTGTGTGTGTTTTCCCTAAATCAGTAAGGTGGATTCAGACTCTGCTTTCCAGTTTTGTCTCGGAAATTCTTAAGCTTATAATAAAAATAAATTTGCTAAAACTTTTATTTTGCTGAAATAAAACCTGAAATGTTTATGTAGAAATATGAATCTTGAAATGAGTGGTGAGGGGAGAGTGAGTGGGTTGAAGTGCGTATAGAAAGCACCAGTACTGTCAGGTTCATTTAGAAAAATTGAGGTATACAGCCTTCTTTGTAATGTTTCAAAGCATAATAATTCAACTGTTCATTCTGGTGTAGTGAGTGCATACATAAATCACTAGCACACTGCATCTTAGAGATGGGTTGCTTGTAGTTGTCTGTAGAACTTACTGCATGGTAACAGTTATAATTAATTACTTGGAAGACTGAATGTCTCAGGGTACTTTGTCATCAACGTGCACGGGTGGCGGGTAGTTGTGCTGAGGTGTTCAAGTATTCTCCGGTTCATAGTAATATAAAAAGTAGAACTCAATCCTCTTCCAAGATTTAAATTTGTCCTTGCCTTTCTGAAAAGTGGGAGGCAAAAAGGTGATGCAATGTCTTCTCAACGATATAAGCTTCACCTACCACCTTAGACTATGAGATTCAAAATTACCTTATAATCTTTAGCTACAGTTGATCCCTATGCCATGGAGAACACTATCTAAATCTGCTGTTGGCAGCTTCTACAGCGGAGTTTGACATAGCTGAATTTTGTGGAGGGTTGTGTGTATGTGTGCATATGATATAAATACTTAATTTAGAAGAAAATATGTAAATGTTAAAAATCTGAAGTACCTGGTGATAGGGAGCAGGGGGTTTGTGAGAAATTTTGACATGGTGAATCTGGATCTTTGTTGTCTAACCTGGAGGGTTCTTGCTCGTGTGATGTTTCCTTGTTATAAAATGTCTTTATGCAGTACTGCATATGCATTTGGCAGATTTCCTGAGACTTTCGTAGGTCAGAAAAACACTGGGAAAAAAATCTCAAGCACTTTCAGTGATCTAGTACAGTCACTTTATATAAGTGAGTAAACAGAGTAGAACAATGACTCCTTTTTGCCTCGTGCCTCTGATTAGGTTCAAGGGTGAACTGTTGATTGCTAGTGTATTTGTTCTGTGCTGTAGGCATTCTCAAAGAAGTGAATGCTTAAATTGGATGGACTATTATTGGTTTTCACTTATGAAGTGAAGTACCTTTTTGTTGATGTGTTGAGAGCAGGAAACGGCTATGTGATTCCTGTCTTGTTTCAAGTAAAGGTAGCATTTAGTTGATTAGCAGTACCTTCTTTATTATACCTGTTTCTATATATATAGAGAGATATAATATACCTATATAATACCTGTTTCAATAAAGAAAAAAACAAGATAATTTTTTGAATGTTTTTATAGTCTTTGTCACTTCTACAATATGGGTTAACGTCTTGAAGTGTTCTTAATGATGAATCTCTTTTTCTTGAAAATATCTTTTGTAATGTTTTGAGACATTAGACAGTAACTGCATTTTTCTCTTGAACTTTCTTTTATGGAAAGATTAAGGAACACTAAAGTTTTGCCCACCTGAATTTTGTCATGGATTTCGCTTGCGGCCAGATTTCAGCCCACGTTTTAGGCATGTTTAATTTTAGTGGTGGTTAGGGCACCAAGGAAGATTTTTACAGTGAGGTTTTTTCTCAAATTCGTGTCCCATGGATTTTGTTAATTCTGTGACAAGTACTCCTCCTTTCTGATTCTCATCCCAAGCTGCCAGTTATTTTAAAGAATGTTTTTTTTCTGCCTCTTTCTGTTTGGTTCTTGTTCACACTGTGTAGTTCAGTGCCTTACATTTCTAATTTATTGTCTTGAAAGACAGATGTTTTATGCTGCTATAAATGTCTGAGAATTGCTGATGAGCTGTCTCTTCAATTTCTCCTTTATGTTTCCTTTTCTCCTAGGAGCCTACGAGGTAGACTCAGGACCCCACTGTGCTAGGCTCTGCACGAACGCTGAACAGAAGCAGTAAATGATTACAGAGGGATGGTAACAAAAAGGTAGGTAAGAGACTGTATTTTGTTCAGTGGGTAGAAGGTGATGTCATGGAGAGATTGCAAGATGCTGTCTGGAAAAAGACTGTGAGATGGTTTTGTAGACCGTTATAGGTATTCTGCATTTCTCTCCTCCCTAAGCTAAGGAAATGCAAGAAATGGAAATGGGAGGAACACAAGAAAAACAACCTGCAATTCTCCTTTCTTCTCCCCTCTCTTAAATTACGCTCAACTCCAAGAAGGGAAACTATGTAAAAATGGGGATGTTTCTTTAAAGAAAAACTGAAAGGGCAACTGTAAGAGCAATGTGTTTGTAGGTGGCAGAGACACTATTTTAGGATGCTGTTTTGGAGGCTCCACACAAATGCTACCATCAGTCTAAAAAAGACTTAAGAAAAGGAAGCCTGTATAGCTAAATGACAAGGTAGAGGAGACTATTCAAGGCAATAGGACATCTTAAAAAAAGCTGCGGCTGCATTCAAAGAAGGAAAATAGGACCAAAAATATCCCCCCTATCAGTCTAAACATACAATTAATAAATGCTTTTTTCAACCACACCAGTAGGAGGAAACCAGTTGAAGAGTCTGTGGGGCCTGCATGTAGTGACATTATGAAATGAATGATCTGAGATAAAGCCATGTCTGAAAACTAAATTATTCTTGTGGGTATGTGCTCACCACTGAAAAGCGTGGGGTGGTTCCTGTTTCGGAACCCTTCTTATGGGAGGCTTATGAGATTGCCTTTCTCAGCTGGAAGCATTTGTAGGAGAGATTGTGGAACAAATTGCATGTTCCCAATTTAACAGGTCCAGACGTAGCTCACTCAAGTTTTTAAGGAACGGAAGAGTGAAATAGATCAGCTACAGACTGTGGTGTGCAGCCTGTTGCTTTAAAGTGTCTCGGCAGTTGAGAACTTGAAGATGTCTAATCTGATGCCATGTTTTAGCAAGCATTCATGTGGAATCAGGGAGCCTAGAAACCAGTAAACCTCTTGTTAAACTTGCGTGGATTAATTAAAATATTAGATTAGTGGCTGTTTCAGAGAGGACATTGGATAAACGTGATGGAGATGCTGAGAAAGAACTGATTTCCGTGAAGGGGAGCCTGATGAAGAGGAGCTTTAGGAGCAGGTTAATACTAGTCTTCAGCTATTTGAAGGGTGCTTACAAAGACGATGGAGCCAATGTTCTTGATAGTGGCAAACCATGTAGTAGAGGGTTAACATACACGGATTGCAGATTGAAGTGTTCTGATAGGGCATTGTAGGAAAATCATTTTCGCTAGGAGGGTAGTGCAACAGTGGAAAAAGTTACCCAGGGAGACGGAGGTGGCATCTCTCCAGGGGGAGGCTTTCAAGTCTTAGTTGGACAAAGCTACAGCTGACCTGATCTACTGTGGCTTTTAGTGGTTGGTCAGACTAGATGACTTCCAGACAGCATTTTTGTGATTTGAAGTCAAGTCTTGCTAAGCTGCTGTGGTCCTTTGAAAGAGATAACTAGCATGCAGATGGAAGAGATTTTATGATGCATTATTCTACTTATATTTTGAAAAGCTGTTTTGTATTCAAAGTCCTGTAAAAAATACTTTTAAAGGAACTAAACAGGACTGCCCACTGTGTAAATAATTGGTTAAATGGTAGGAAACAAAACACCAGGAGAAAAATGCATTGGAAATCACAGGTGGATTTCCACAGACATCTCTCTGAGTGCCCAGGGGGATCTTCATATTCATAAGTGGCTTGGAACAGAAGTATGATGACAAGGCTTATTTCTGAAACTAAGTTAATCAGGGCAAAAGAAGGTAAAAGAAAAGGCGGCAGACTGAAAAACTGCAAAAGAACCTTATAAAGCTCATTAAAATGGTGGATGAAATGGTCGTTAAAGTGTTGAATGAAATTCAGGCCCAGTAATGGCAAAATATTTTGAGCTGGCCTGAGATCTGGGGACTAGAAGCAGCGATTTAATGAAAAAAATAATCTCTATACTTTAGTAGCAGTCAAAAAACAAATTTATATCAGGAGTTGCTGTAAAAGGAGGGAGATCAAAATATCATTAGGCCACGCTCTAAATCTGCCATGTGTTTGTGTCTTAAATATAGTGTGCTGTTCTGGTCTCCTTATCTCAGAACAAGTGGAGTAGAACTGGAAAAGGTTCAGAGAAGGGCAACAAGAATGAAGAGGGGCAGCAGGATGCAGAAGGCATCCGTGGAGCAGCTTCCATGCAAGAACAACTAGCCAGATGAGAGTCTGCAGACTGGAAAAGAGATAATGGCCAGATGCTAATGCTGCAGGTCTACAAAATCATAAGAGCTGTGAGGAGTGTGGATGGGAAATGAACACTCAGTGCCACCTTATTTTTTTATTAGATAAGATGTCAGGTGAAACAACCAGGGAGCAGCTTCAAAGCTAGGAAGAGTTTTTCTTTGCATAGTGTGCAAGTCAGTTCTGAAATTCCTTGCCATGGGATGCTGTGTGTGCTGCATGAGTATAAAGAGCTGCTGAGCAATGTTGGAAAAGGAGGTGGAAAAAAAAGGAGGAGGGAAAAAAGAAGAGGTGGCGAAGAAAGGTATTACCTCTAGGTAAGGGAGTTACTGAGCTGCAAATTGTGGAAAGCTGTGCGGTAAGTGTTTTGGTGGGAGTGGAAGAGAACATTTCTATGACTGCTCTGGTTTTCACTGTTCCCTTAGACATCTGCTCTTGGCTGCTCCTGGAGACAGGGTAGTGGGTCAGGCTGGATATTTAATCTGAGCCAGTCTGGTCATTCCATTTGGGCTAAACATCCAGCCTGGCTCACTGCGGTGGGTCTTACACAATGTTTTATAAATACTAAGGTTGCAGGGTGCAGTCCTAGAAGAGAACTCTGTTGATAAAACTATTTTTAAAAATATTAAGCTGTTATGTAATTTCAGGTGTCACACTGAGCTTGGAGCCTTTTCCCTCATTGTAAAATAAATGCTTTTTAGCTTATTTTGGCGTTTGATAAATTACAATTAAATTAATCTTAATATGTTCAAGCTGTTTCATTGAGAGTTCAGTTCTTAGCCCAAAAAATCTGTTTGTTTTTTTTTTTCTTGCTTTGTTCCCTGTACAGTCTGTACTGTCTGTCAGAGAGTGAGGAATTACCAGAACACCTTTTCTCACTACGTAAGTCCTAGGGACACCCATTTTGCTGTAGAGACAGTAGACTTTGAGGGGAGAGAGAAGCAAGATGAAATGGCAAAGCCTTGAGAGAGTACAAAGAGAATGAGAATTGAACTTTGAGAGACTTTTGTATTTGTGAATTAGTTTGAGAGACAAAACATTTGAATTACATAATGATGATCTGGGGGCAAGGCTAGAAATGACAGAGCTGCATAATGATAGCAGTTGAAATGGCCAAAACAGATACGGCTACTGGAAGAGAGAGGGTTGTGGGAGAAGATTAGTGGAAAACAGGTAAATTGAACTGAAGGAATTGAATGGGAAGAGGTAAGCAAGGATGAGAAACTACTGAAGAAAGTTCTTAAGAATTAACAGGATTTTAGAGGTTTAGAGAGGAGCAGATACTGGGAATGAAAGAAAACAGTGTCTTTGATTTTCAATCAGTGGTTTATGGACCTGAGATGGATGGATCCATACAAGTATTAAAGAGTATTCCAAGGGGACTTGAAATCAAAAAACATGGGAGGGGAGAACAATAGTTTTCATTAGAGAGGGTAGTTGCTCTTGGTAAAAATGAATTTTGTTAAGAGTAGCAAAAATGAGGCTAAAGCAGCTGAAATGGAGACTCAATGGATTTCTAAGTAACATGGCGAAAACTTGCAGAGACAAAGATGACATGAATATTTCAAATGGTGATGTACAGAGTCCTAAGGAAAGAGTATTTTTCTTGCAGGAAGAGGGGATACAAGAGTGTGATTTTAGATAAATGGAGGAGAAATGCAGGGTAAGGGCAGTTAAAGGGAAAAAGGAAGAGGAATATAACATAGGTCATTAGCAATTAAAAGTATTGCTTAGGTCAGCCATTTCCTTACCCACCTAATTCTTTGAGCTCATCTGTCTGTGAAGGAGAGTTCCTTCCTAGTGGCCCTTCTAACTCTTCTGGTGTCTTCCCTTGTGTCTGTGTGTGCCTGGTGGTGGGAGGTTTCCCTTTGTGCCAGACTCAGGGAATTTTAACACATGAAACAACAATGAAAGCTCATTAGTAGTAGTTATTGTTTGATAAAAGGAACCTGGATTGCTTCAAAGCAGCAATAGAAATTTCAGAGTGGAAGGAAGGAGCTTCAAATAGCTGAAGACTAGTACGTAACATAAAGTTGGACCACTGAGCTGCAAACAGCTTTGTACTAAAGTGATGAATGGTTCTGTACTTGACTCTGCATATGAGGTGAAGGAGGATCAGAGGGGGATGGATGAGGTCATTGTGTCTACTGGAAAGACCCTTTGTTTCTTGCTACAGAGAATGAGCTCTTCCCATTAAAGCCTGTTGTTAAATCTCTGAGATTAATAGCAACTAGAAGCAGGGTTTTAACACCTGGTGTGAAATTAAATGGTCTTTGATTTATAATTTTAATCTCTTTTCCTCTCGCTTTTTTTTCTTTTTCTTTTTTTTGGTCTTCCCCCCGACTGGCACAACTGCCCTCTCCCAGGTTGCACTTCTTGCAATACGGGTGTTGTAAATAATTTATATATAATTTGTATAAAATACATAATTTGTAGAAAAGGGCACTGTTTTGAGACCCTTTGAGTTGTCTCTGTTGATCCATGTTTGGTGTATTATTTTTTTTCCACATGACACAGATTTTTGTACTTGCAATGTATGCATTAATATAGTGCGTATAATCTGTTTGCTCTGGGAGCCCTTTCTGCAATACCACTGCAAGCATTTTGAATTATTTTTCACTCAGCTTCTGGTTGCATCTTTATGAAATATGGTGGAATCCAATGCTGGAAAACATGCAAGATTGACAGCCCTGAAAATTGAAATCCTGTTTAGCCATGGACTAGATAGCACAGCCTAGCTGGAGCAAACTCTGTATCTTGTCATTAGAACTCATGATTAACCTGCTGAGATGACCTCTGCTTTAGTTATTTATTATTTACAGAGCACTGAAGGTTTGCAAAGACTTTGCACAGTGAGAGTGTCATGTTTCAATTTGTGTTTTCAATATCTTTCGTTATGATGTGTTTATTACAGTATAAATACAGGTTTGTGTCTTTAAGAAACAAAGAACTATGAACTCTGCACTGGATTTTCCATGTAAAGATGTGTTTGTCTGTAGTTACATTATTAGCTAAAGAAACTGATAAGGCTGTAGCGATTGAGCTATAACATGTGGTAAAATGTGATCTTTTATATTCAAAAAGTTAACAGTTTAAAAACCAGAATGCATTGTGGTGACTTTAGCAATACAGTTTTTCTGCTAGTTCACTCTGTGACTGTCTCATCAGCATCATGGGGAAGTGGTATGTAACGGAGGAGAGAGCTGGCCAGGTATGAAAGGATGGAGGGAACCTATTGCTGTATCTAAACTATGCTTTTGGGACGCTTCATTAGCATGCAGGTCCCATCTTCTCTCTGGGGTGAAGCACGCTGAGGTAGAGCAGGGCAAACACACCATGCTAGAAAGTTTGTCTCTACTCTCTGGTAAGTCTGTCTTCTTGAGTTACACATTTCCTAATGCTGCCATAAATTGCCAATATTTTACTTGGCCAGTTACATACAATGTCAACCAGTTTCTTGGTTTGTTTAGTGTTTTTTGTATCCTGGCTCTTTTCTTTTTTGCCCCTTTCTAGGTCAAATTTTGCATTTCATTATTACACAAGGCTCCCAGTGGAAAGGCCTAGCGTCCTCAGCATTTTCCTTATGGGCTCTTTATTTTGAATTCCAACAATTCCATTCCATAGACCCTTCTCATACCAACGATATTTGTATCTTGTTGCACCACTGCTATGTAAACTGACACTTTTCTGCTCTGACTTAATCATTTTTCAACACCACACCTGCAGCTAAAGGGCAGGTTTTAGTTGGACTTTTATTTGTAAAACATTTTATTGTACTTGTGTTTTTCCTTGTGTCATTGACAGAGCCCATTTACAAGGGATTCATGTTTTTTTTTAATGGCCATTTTCCTTGGTACTCCTTCTAGAGCTTTACGGTTGGACTGTTCTGGAAGTACATGTAACAAGATATCTTTCTGTAGTAATACAAAAATGACATCAAAGCAGAGCATTTGTAAGTAAAGGAGAAGGAATTTAATTGCAAAGGGATTACAGAAGAGCAGTGGAGACTGTAGAAGATAAGAGCATACTTAGTACCACTGACAGGCTGAGAAAAGACATAAAAACAAATACAGGAAAGGAAAGGTAGTGTTTTAGCATTTTCTTTGTGTCTAAATGAATACCCTCTCCTGCTGATCAAAGAGTGGTTTGGTTGTTGCAGAAAAGAGAGGCACTGAGGTCTACAGTGACTGAAAAGCTGCGGGCAGATGTGTCGATATGCCTTGATTTGTAGGGAGGCTAGTGCATTCCCTTACTCTGAGCTCCACCCTTCCTTAGGGCATGGAAGTGGAAGGCAGCGTTCACGCAGTGGGATAGCTAGTTACCTGTCTTGGGAGACATCAAGAAGGAATGGGCTATTCTGCAACCACTCGCAGCATCTTGGATACAACTTTCCTAGCTTTCTTATTTACTTACATGTGATACATGCCATGACTCTGCCAGATAACCTACGTGATGGGCACTGAGTGTTCCTGTCATTACCTGCCAAGGCTCTGTGATGAAAAGGAGATGAGAAACCTCTACAACTCTCAGTGCAAGCCTCAGCTGCCAGTGTGAAGATGCTTTTAAAGGATCCCCTGAAGGGGGACTTCAGGATCTGTTGTCTTTTAAAAGTAAACTGGCCTCTTTGCTTCTTTTAGAAATGTTGTTGGAGTGGTGCAAAGGGCAGGGCTACTCAGAGTCACACAAAGGCCTTTGTTCCTTCTCTTTTAACCTACCCTTCTCTTCAGACATCAGTGCATCCAGTGTAGTATGCCAGATCTTTGTGTTCCTCAGCAAATGGGCAATGGGTTTGGTCTGGCTTGTCATGAGCGCTGGCAGGTCTGCAGCTCAGGGTGAACTAAGGGAGCAGGCTCGTGAATGTGCCATCCTCCTTGCTGCTGAGGAGTGAGTGGGATCTTGGGATACCTTATACCAAATTATGTTGCTGGTGCATGTTCACAGCCTGGGTTAGCCAGCACCCAGCTCAGGACTGAGATGGCTCTCTATAGCTCAGCAGAAGCAGGTTATTGTGTTGGCTCTCTGCAGGGTATTGAGGGGAAGGGGACACGGAAGCTGGGCTCCAGTGGAGGGAGAATAGAAAGGTCAAGATCTGTGTGTGGCAGGAGATGCAGTGTGATCTAATGAGCTCGGCTTTTCTTGGACTTTACCTTTCCTATGTGCAGCAGCTATGGTGGTCTTAAAAATGCAGCTAGTAGCTGGTTTCTTTTTGGGACAGGGGATGACTTGAGGGATAAAATCGTGCCAATCATGAGTGAGCGCACGGATCTGGGTGTTGCACCATGCTGTTGTTAGCTGGTATTGGACTGACCTTCAATACAACCAACTGCTAGGAAGATCTAGATTGCTTGGGAGCGAGGGTCTTTGCTCAGGGTGTGGTGTTGGAACAGGGACGTAGACTTGGTATGGGACAAGATGGAGGGGCAGGCCAGCAAAGTGAAGTGGAGGCTATACAGGTCTGCTTTGGGGATTACCTTCACTTATTGCTGTGGGCTGTTGTCTAAGTGGGCATGTGGTCCTCCCAGTAAAGTGTATGACATTCAGCTGTGGCATGTCAGCGTGTTGGTGTTGTGGTTATTTGTTCATCCCAAGAAAGGAATCCCTGCCTGTGCCATGTGAGCGTTTGGTTTTTTGAAGAATGCAATACGTGAAGGTATGAAGACATACAGAAGGTAGTGCAAAAAGGGGTGCAGGCCACACTACGTATGCACAATACGACTTTTGGGTATAGATCTTGGTGGTCTTGGGCAACACTAGCTAAGGATGCTCTGACTGCAGGTCACCCAGCCTTGCCTGGTGGTGTGCTGGTGCAGTATGGACGATGGTTTTCCATGGGCTATTACTATGACACCAGTGAGTGTACTGTGTGGCATAAAATGTAGGGATGGTCAGGAAGTTTCCCTTTAAGCACCTATGGAGGTACTAGAAAATTTGGATGCAAGCAAAATAGTCTAAGAAAGCTGAAACAGTGCCTTTATTTTTAGAAAAATCTAAGGGAAGGCATAATCATCCTCCATGTTTCTATTTATGAGCTCAAGGTGACTTTGACACATTTGGTCTCTGCGTCTTAGATTCCTCAAAAGGAGGAGTCTAAGATATGTTTCAGTGTATGCAATCTGTGCATATACTGTATCCTTGTAAGATTCAAAAGTGATAAATGAAAAATGACGGCTACAAAGCTACAGAAATCTAAAGTGATTTTGGATATGATGGAGACATCAGTGACACTTCATGTAATTTAGTCTTTGACTGATGGAAACTGTCAGCCACTGAGAAGCCATTGGGAAAGATGTCACCAAACAAATTGGATTTTCACAACATTGTTAGTTTGTGAAATAACCTTATGGAATAGATTTTTTTCCTGAAAGCTCTTAAATGGAAATCATTAAAAAGAACATCATCGTTAACAATTAGATAAAACATGGAAATGTAAGTAAGTTAAAATAACTTTTTAAGAGGATATTTCAGACTTGGAAAAAACAGAGTGTATTTAATTTTTTTTTTTTTTTTGAGACAGAAATACACAGACCATCACAATGTATGCTCTGAAGGAAACCCACAGAGGCTTCTGGGTATTGAAACAAATATGTCAAGAGCCGTTTCTCATTTAACCTTAGGTTATTTGACATCTCCTTATTTGTTGTTTGACAGCTTCATTGGGTGCATTCCACCAGATAGTATATGATTTCTGTTGTGTCAAGTTTTACTACTTTTAAACAGACTTAAAAATAGAACTCACATTTTTAACACTGATGTTGGAGGAAGAAAATACAGCTGATTTATTCTCTTTAGAAGGATTTCTTTCTTTTTTTTCTTTTTTTTTTTTTGTCATGCCATGTTTTAGGATCTAGCAAAAAATAAGTGAGTTTGTATTGACAGGAAGTTCAGGCATGTGCAGGGATGTTCCTCATTTGTACGAAACTGTTGGATGTGAATACATGGGGTTTTCAGTATAAGCATTGTATTTGTTTTGAACTTTGCCTTTTTTTTTTTTTAAGAGACTGATAGATTGGATATTTTCGTATAGAATGGCCTTTGAAAATATTTGTGACTTCCATTATTTTTAATATTACCTGGTTTATTTTAGGAAAGGATTTATTAACTTGATCTTTCACAGAAGGTGTAAAATAGCTGGGTCTGGATTCAGGATTTAGTGAAAAACTAACGAAGGTAGATGAACTTCCAGAAAGATCTAACAGAAGCCATGATTTTCCCTTCAGACTTCTTATTCCAGGATTCTGATAGCTTTGTCAGAGTTTCCTGCATTTCAGATGGACATCTTCAAAAGAGCCACACAGTTAGTGTTCCTAATTAAAAAGAGGCATGTTTGTGTGATGCCTCTGAATTATCTGGATATTAATGCAACTGAATGTGCACGGAAGGAAGGTGTGATTTTTCCGTTGCAGTTCTCAACTGAATCAGAGATCTAAACGCAAAATCTAGTATGGAAGAGTGTCATGGTAATGGGTGGGTCCCCTTTGAGCACTATTGCCTATAATCATAGGGGATTAATCATGGGGTTAGAAGGAACACTAAACAGTGCTTTTATGGGTGTATTAAATCTTTGTAAATGTGTGGGAAAACTTCTGCTGATGTACAAAAAAACCCTAAATCATCTCTGCAGTGGTAATGTTAAAGAGCAAGGAAAGTGAGATAGTAGCATTTTGTATAATCAGTGCAGAGACATTGGATCGTTCAGTCCACTTAAGTGTTCTCTGTAGGATGCTCTCTCTGTTGCTTATCCAAGAACTGAAGGAAGAATCCAGAAGCTTGGTGCGATGAGTGGATGTTTTGAGTGCTTACCTTCATAGAAAAGCTACGTATAAATAAAAAGGTGTGGAGCAGAAGTGTTCCATAGCGGTGATGTGGGATAAAGCTGCATGACCTCTCCCTTTCCTTTAGATCAGTCTGCTAAACCTTGCTCTCACTTAAGCTGTTGCTGTAAAGAGAGACTATGCAGGTTATTGATGGGAAGAAACAAATAAAAAGCTGGTAATCAGCTAGAGTTGAGAGGACGTGGGAGTCTGAAATGCATTTGCAAATGGGGGCACAGGGGTGAGTGAACTTGACATACAAAAGTGTATTCCCCTCTACTGTATTTTGTTTGTCAAAGCTGTGACCATGATGCATTTGCTGAAATGTGTTTAATAACCACTGCCCTTTAAAACTATACCAAAGAACTGCAGGACTGAACCCACCACGAGAAGGATAATTTTGCCTGTATTATTTAACTGAAGCAGGCTGTCACAGTAGTCATTTCATGACATTTTGGAGCTTATCCAGCAGTTCTTTTGAGTAGTAACTACTTAAATATAATCTTTATTTTGGAAGTTTGCCTAGTATTAATGTGTAGAATATCCACTAATAGTTTTGTTTTAGGAGTACAATTTTGTCCTTTAGATTGGTGATTCACATTTTAAAACGTATTACATTAAGTCCTTATGAAAGCTAAATTCCAAGTACTATCAAGTACAGTGACATATGAAATGGTAGAGTACTGTTTTCGGTTGAATATAATTTTTTTTTAAAAAGCCAGCTATTTGAAGTTGCTGTATTACTGTCTTCCTTCTGGTTTCTTTTACATCCACGCACAAATTTTGTCATGTTTTCCTTTACAATTTACAAATATAAAAAAGCATGTCCAGATGGCTACAGCAATAATCTCTGATCATAGATTCATAGAATGGTTAGAGTTGGAAGGGACCTTAGAGATCATCTAGTTCCAACCCCTCTGCAATGGGCAGGGACACCTTCTGCTAGACTACGTTACTCAAAGCCCCATCCAGCCTGGCCTTGAACACTTCCAGGGATGGGGCATCCACAACTTCCCTGGACAACCTGTTCCAGTGCCTCACCACCCTCACCATAAAGAATTTCTTCCTAATACCTAATCTAAATCTCCCCTCTTTCAGTTTAAAACTGTTACCCCTTGTCCTATTACTACACTCCCTGATAAAGAGTCCCTCCCCAGCTTTCCTGTAGGCCCCCTTTAGGTACTGGAAGGCTGCTATGAAGTCTCCCTGGAGCCTTCTCTTCTCCAGGCTGAACAACCCCAACTCTCTCAGTCTGTCTTCACAGGAAAGATGCTCCAGCCCTCTGATCATCTTCATGGCCCTCCTCTGGACTCGCCTCAACGGGTCCATGTCCTTCTTATGTTTGGGGCCCCAGAGCTGGACCCAGTACTCCAGATGAGGTCTCATGAGAGCAGAGTAGAGGGGGAGAATCACTCCGCTTGCCCTGATGGCCACACTTCTCTTGATGCAGCCCAGGATGTGGTTGGCTTTCTGGGCTGTGAGAGCACACTGCTGGCTTGTGTTGAGCTTCTCATCCACCAAGACCCCCAAGTCCTTCTCCTCAGGGCTGCTCTCAATCCATTCTCCGCCCAACCTGTATTTGTGCTTGGGATTGCCCTAACCCACATGCAGACCCTTGCACTTGGCCTTGTTGAACTTCATGAGGTTCACACAGGCCCACCTCTCAAGCCTATCAAGGTCCATCTCCATGCATCCCTTCCCTCCAGCACATCAACTGCACCACACAGCTTGGTGTCTTTGGCAAACTTTCTGAGGGTGCACTTGATCCCACCGTCCATGTCGCCAACAAAGATGTTAACAGTACCGGTCCCAGTACTGACCCCCGAGGAACACCACTTGTCTCTGGTTTGCATTTGGACATTGATCCGTTGACCACAACCCTTCGAGTGCGACCATCCAGCCAATTCCTTATCCACTGAGTGGTCCATCGTCAAACCCATGTCTCTTCAATTTAGAGACCAGGATGTCATGTGAGACAGTGTCAAATGCCTTGCACAAGTCCAGGTAGATGGTCAGTTGTTCTTCCCTTATCCACCAACGCTGTAACGCCGTCATAGAAGGCCACGAAATTTTTCAAGCATGATTTTCCTTTAGTGAAGCCCTGTTGGCTGTGATGGGATGATTTTGTCTCTTAATTATTCAACATGTACTACTGCAATCTCTGTGTTACCTCTTACCAATTTATATAGAATGCAACAACTAAATTTCATATTACCTCTTTTTTACCTGCTTCCATTATCTTGCCTTCACTCAAAGCTACTTTTTATACTTCAAGATTTTACACAAATTTTTCATCCAACTCTAACCTTCATCTTCTTCATTCTCCCCTCAGCTGATAAAACTTCCCTCTTGCAGCTAAATTTTTCCGATGATTATCTCACTGCATTGTCTTCTGCTGCTCTGTTTCATGGATCTCCTCCCAGTCCTGAACTACTGCCTTTTATTCGATCAAGTCATGTTTTTAAACCTGCTTCTTTTTTTTTTTATTTAGTTTGCTATGCAAGACAGTTTATAATAATGTGAATGGAAAAGAAAAAGATGAGAAAGCATCCTAAGCTGGAGCACCTCCCCCTTCTCCCGTCCTGCATCATACCTGAATTTGGGTAGAGGTGATGGTAGAAGGCAAGACAGGTGGCCAGCTTTCAAAGCACGAGCTTTTGTAATGTAAGAGTACTTTTTGTTTATATGTAGTGAAGTTTCAACATATTGCTAATGCAAATTGATAGTCTCAGTTTTACTTATAGCTGTAACTCTTGTTCCGCATAGATTACTAATTCCCAGTGGTGAAATTTCAAGATTCACTTTTTTCTGTGAGCCCCTTATTATACAGGGAGCAGAGATGCTTTTTTAGCAGAAGATTACAAAGAGTAGGTTAACTGTAAAGCTAGGGAAGAATAGAGTTTGAAGGCTGTTCAAGAAATGTCATCATTGCAGTAGTTCCCCTCTAGAAAGAAACATTTTTTTGCCCTTCTAAAAAAATAGGTATTTAGTTACGTGAAGTCAACATAACAATGTAGCTTAAGACAAAGGAAAAACCAATGCCTTAAACTGAGAATGCATTTGCTAATAAATATGATGGAAATAAGTGTTAAGAATACTTTAATTGTCTGGTCATTTTTTTTCTTACTAATCCCTGTTCAATTAGGTGGATTAGCATACTTTTATTATATTCAGGTTCAATGGGTAAATAAGATTTTTCACAAACAATTTTCATTTACTGATGTGTAGAAATATGTAGCATAGCATCTTCATTCGGGGCAGCGTTATTAGGTCTCTGAAAGTATGTGCTGCTTTAAAAAATGTTGTCCACAGCTTTATATATTATATTTTATCTCTCAAGAGTGTTCCAGGGATATTTGTAAGGGCCACTAACAGCATTGCTGGATAAATTGAAAGAAACTTCTGAAGTGTAATTTATGTCATGCTTTGTGACAGTTTGTAAGGGAGTCCAGTTAATGACTACATGATTCTGTTGAAATGGAGGTCGTTGCTGACTCAGCTGTAACCAGGAGACAGATATCTTTCCAAACTGAAAGGAAATCCAGGATTTCCTACTGGATGGGTGAGGGAATATTAAAGAAAAAAAGCCATGGACTGCCTATTCTGGATTCTACTTCTCTTTGTGGTTGCAACTCATGTACTGCAGTACTTGCTTTTTAAAAAGGTGTGCAATGGATTTTCCTACTTTTACAGTCAGATACTTATGTTCGCTTTTCACTAGGCTTTATGAATAACGTGTACATACAGACTTGTATGTACTGTATGGCAATACAAGCGAATAAAATACAGCCTATGAATATTGTGCAGTGAAGAGCTCACATCTTTGCAGAACACGGAAACAAATGGCTGTGCTTGGTCAGAGGTGCATCCAGCCCACCATCTGGTCTCTGTCAGGAGGAAACAGCACATGTCTCGGGGTAGGGGGACTTTTCCTGAATATTGTTGCAGTATCAGGCTCAGGAAGTTCCTGAATTTCGTACTGCAAAACGTGAGTGTCTAGATATTTCATAACCATCAGTGGATCCTTTTTTGAGGATCTGCCCAATCCCTTTTTGAAGCTATGTCATTTTTTAAAATCAACAGGATTCTGTGGTAAGGACTGCCTACTCAACTGCTATTACTCTCAACACCTGGAAGTATATTTTTACTACAGCACAACTTGTGTTGGAAGCCATGTTGGTGGTGTTGACCATCTTTTGTGCCTTATGAAAATGTGTTTGGTTTGCCAGTAACAGTACAGCTGGAAAAGGAGCAGGCAAGTGTGGTATTGAGAGAAAGGAGAATACGAAGCGCGGGGGGTGTGTGTAGGTCCCTGAATTGCTGCAGTTCTTCCCTCTCCCATTTCCTTTTCCTGAATTAGCTGACACTTCTGCCCTCTCCTGGCTCATTTTCTCTCATTTAGTGGCTTTGGCTGTTAAATTTCCTCTGATTTTCCTTCCAACTTTCCCCACTTTAATTATTAATTATGATTACCATTTTGTTTTTCCACGTAAAGTTATTTTGTAAAGGAAGAAGTGTGCCAGCTTTATAGTTTGTCTGAGGAGGAGAATCCCTCCTTCCACCGCCTCAGACTGACTTCGGATGGCCAGACTGAGGATCACAGTTCAGTGGATGTCCCAAACAATGCATGGGGGAAGGTGCTGTGGATGACTGGACCAGGAGACTACCTGTGAGGGGAAAGGAAACTAGAGGTGGGAATCTGGGGCTTGGGCGGATACCAAAAAGGCCAGCGAGCTAAGGGATAGCTACGAGGAAAAGGGATTTGAAAAAAGCTGAGATTTGATGATGATTTGACTACGTTTATTTTTACCTCTAAGGTGCTCGTGGTGCTTTTCTGTGTAGACCTGCTTGGGTTGGCTGGTGTTTGCTCGAGGAAGCTGTGGTCCACTGGCGCTGTGCCCCACTTCATGAGGCAGACATGCCCACGACGTGATAAATGAGGTCTGAGGTGTTACTACAAACTTCTTGCTTCACTCAGGCCAATGTTCTTGAAGCAGTGCTTCCTTTGTGGAAATCACAAGCATCACAGCTCTTTGAGCAGCGCTGGAGAACTAGCTTTGATGACAGATTCTTCTTTTATGAGTTGTCACCATCAGCTACAGATATTAGCAGACTTTTGGCAGAATGTCACTATGAATTTAAGGATTGATTTTTGACTGCGTTAGTCAATGACAGCTGATGGGTGACTGCCTCTTGCGGATCTTAAAATTCATGCCACTGCAGAAATGAATGGCAATATTAAAAAAAAGTTGAAGGAACTCGGTAATCAGTTTGTTAATTGAAGCTGACTCGCGCTTTATGAGAATACAAATTAGAATACGCTCCACTGCTGCATAGCAAACAGTCTGCGTTGCTGGGTCCAGTGATGAGACACGATAGGGTACGGCTGGATTCTTCCACTGAAGAAGCTCTGTAGCCTGCAGTCTCATCTTGATGTTTAATGAGGTGATCTTTGAGCTATTGCTCTAATCTAATTGTGTATCTGAGTGCGATACAAATTGTTTTTCTAGAGCTATATTGAGTAAGGGATGTATTGCAAAGTAATTATATTATAAAGAGGTATAGCTTTTATTTGCGCATTTGACAGGGGAACAGATGAATCACTATAGTAAAAACAACTGGCTGGTTTTCTTTGAAACAAGATTTAAATGAGTTTTGATATTTATTCACCTTGTGACTGTATATTATTAGGAGAAGTGTGACTAAAACAAAATAAATCACTGCTCATTTTTGAAAAAAGAGAAATGCGGATGTCTTTGAGGCACAACATTCCCATTTTTCACTGGAGAAGAGGGAAGCACTCTTATTCTAGACTGATGCAGCCCTCTTGATGCCCGCCCCGCCTCCATCCCTCTTTTCTTCTGGGCTCCAGTGGTGTTCCCAGGACTGGGAACTGAGAGCATACACATTGCCTGTGAATTTAGGGAGATTTTTAGGTAGGTTTGATGACAGGGCCTTTTTTACATATTCCTTTTTCTACATGACTGCTGATACCCTTCTTCCTGCTTTGTCTGAACGCTCACTAGCAATACACAACAGCGTGGGCTTTTTTTGATAGAGGAAACAGCAGTTCTCCCTGTCTGCTCATCACTTGCAGCAGCAAGCAAATTTTCTGTTCTTTTAATAAATTGTAAAAAGGTGTGACTAGCAATACTGTACACAAACTAGGTATTTTTAATAAAATTGACACGACCAAAGATGAAATAACTATTACTATTTTAAAGTGTGTACAGTAGCAATATGGGACAATATCTTTATGTAGTCCGTTTCATTAGACGAGTACATTTGTTTCAGGTTCATGATTGTGCACAAGGGTGCCTGTTATCCAGAGCAGTTAGTTAGCATGAGTAAATTTTTATCAAACTTTTACTGTTTTGCAAGCCAAGAAGTGAAGAGAAGTGCCGCGGGGAAGTGGAATGAGTCTCCCACAGCAAATGACATGAGCAGTATCTGCGAGAGTAGACACCGGTGTGCGTGTAAAGAAACCCGGGACCTGCTTGTGGATGCATGTACCCAGAACCAGTCCTGAAACTGGCATCCTTTAACCATGCTGAACTCTGCTGTTTGTATAATCATATTGACAGAAGGTCACTTGATCATTCACTGAAATACCAGTTAAACTGACACTTACAGAATCAGCAAAGACGGTTATTTGAAAGCACCTTTGCTGCTGGACAGCTGCGGTTAATGTGGCAATTCTCTTTTTTTTTTATACAGCGGGTTGTTTTAATCAAACAAAAGAAAACGTAGTTTGTAATTCGGAGGTAAATGGTACTTCCAACATGGTGTATTTTAACTGATCTAGAAATATTGACATCCTTATTATTTCATTTTAAATATATGACTTCAGTGCCTGGAGGGAATAGTCTCTAAACAAATCTGCTGGGACCTAGCAGTAGCAGTTACATGCCTTGCATGCTTAGCTGTTCACACTTTTTCTCTTTAGCAGTAGGTATCTTTTGTTGGCTCAGCTAAAATAAAAAATTTGTAGTTACCCTTTTTTTTTTTTTCACTCCCCTCTTCAAATACTGTTGATGGAGAAATAAAATACTACGTTTGTAAAAAAGTAATACCTTTACCTAATGGGCCTCATTCATCTTGACATTTCTTCTAGACAAGCTGGATCCAAAAAAAGTGAATAAGGGAGAGAATTAGTGCACAAGACCCTTTACACATGGAGATAAAATAATATATTGAAATATATTAAATTTTATTATTCCATGGTGGTTTTTTTTTCCCTTTTGGATCCTCAGATTGTTTTACAGACTCATAAAATGCAATTTGTCAGAAGTCTGATTAAAGATCTGTGCTAGAAAAACTATACAAATAATATAGGTCAATGTGCTGGTTCCCAAATGTATAACGATAGCTAAAAAGATGGTCAGGGTCATTATTACGTATATGTTTTGAAGAGTTTTGACTTGACCATTGTATTTCATTGTTGAGGGAGATTTGCATGTGGAGATTATACAGAAAGCAAGGAAACTAGCCTAAACTTTTCACGTTTAGGGTTCTCTTGGCTTTTGTGTCTTACGCGTCAGGCTGACTATCACCTCTTGGCACAATGGTTGCACTTTCAGCAAGGAGAAGGCCTATTTCAGGAAAGATTCCTTTGCCTGCTTCAAGACTTCTGACTCTCAGTTGCAGTGTTTCAGAGCTGCGTGGGTACGGTGGACCGGTGCTGCCTCCACAGGCTCCCTCTTACAGCCGGTGGCTCAGACAGAGATGGGACTTGTGTGGGGGTCCTTACTCAAGGATGTGCAGGAGGGGAGCAATCTAACCCCTGCAAAGTCTGTGGAAAAGGATTTGGTTTTGAAGGCTTTTCTAAGGTGTCTGTTCATCCATTTGTGCTGTGGGTACATGTTGAAGGTCTGTCTTTTGTGTGTTGTTTTTTGGGGGGGATTGGGGGTATGTGGGTTTTGGTTCTTAGTTGTTTTTTTCACTGTGTTTTGGTTTTTTGTTTGTTTGTGTTTTTTTGGTTGTGTTGTTTCGTTGGGATTTTTTTCTTTGTTTGTTTTTTTCTTCCTCCGCTTTAGCAGTGTATTAGGTGCAGTCTCCGGACTCCTTTTTCTTTCTCCTTCTGTGCATACCATAGTGTAATGAAGTGGATAGTGAGTTCCCATTCCTTCCAGTTGTTCAGCTGACTTAAAGCTTGTCCTTTCCTCATGCGAGAACTTGTGATGAGGTTTCTATACGCTACCTCGATGTACTGTTCTCTTGTCTGGCTAGGGTCTCTGAAGACTCTCCTCTGAGTACTTACAAGTAAGCTTCTACTTGTAGTTCCTCACAGTGTATTTAATACATTTAAATCAATACATCCAAAATAATTAATACACTTAAATTAATAAAATAGCACAATACATTCAAACAGGTAGAAGCTGAGGTAGAGATAAACTTAAACTCTTGCTGTTTTTCTCTGAGATATGTTATCAGAAGTACACTCACATCTCTCCTTTGAAGTCTAACCTTGTCTTTGGATATTCTGATTAAGAGAAAAGAATGTTTCCTGCCTCCATCTTTACATGTGAGATGCATGCAGCAAGAGGAGGAGTTCAGCTAGGTAGGAAAATTTCTTTGGCCCCAAAATTCTCCCACAGCATGACTGTACATGTAAACAGCTATGTTGGAGACCAACTATGGCATGTAAGTAGCCTGTCTTTCCAGAGGAGGATGTTTGAATTTAGAGGCTGAGGAAAGGTATTGTTGTGAAGGAGTCTTTGCTTCCGTTACTGAGGTCTGCACGCAAGGTATAGGTGGGGAGAAATCCTTTCAATACCTTCAGGATACAAGACATCAGACCTGTCAGCGTTTACATCTTAGTCCTTATAAATAACAGGATTAGTCCCATGACAGTCAGTATCCTTTTTGTAATGCAAACCACGGCATCCGTAAATATGTACAGATTTAGTATCTGGATGAAGAACACTGGTCCTTTTCTTTCTTTCTGGAGATACAGGATTCTCTTTTTGTTGCGTCCCGGGTAGAACTCTTTTTTGAAACTTAGCTGGGATGTAGGAGCCTGGTTACATAAAGACCGTAGAGCTTTATTTACAGCCAGGGGGACAGAATGGTGAGCTTCCAGTACAAGTGTTTCATTATATTCTTGTTTAATTTCTGTCCATTATATTCACACATTTATGGGTATTTCTGAGACTTTACAAATTAAAAGAAATAAAGTTTGTGTTTCTTTCACGTGAAAGCACCATATTCCTAGGTGTAGCAATACCTGTTGCTGTACTGCGTGCAAGAAAAACAGCTTTAGGGGGTCTGTGATGAGGTATCTGTCCTTCATTTTGCTTCCTAAATACCCATACATAATCTTACAGAAACCTGAATTAGAACTAGCTGTTAGTAATGTACTTGTAAGCTAGTAATATCCATTAGCTATGATATAACCCACATAAACTGGTTGAATTTGGATAAGAATATTGCATAATGCTCAAAATGTCATCCTTGCAGAAAATGAACTATCAAAATATTGGAACAGGCGCTTTATGCCCCTTTATACGCGAGTGCACAGAATTTCTATGAGCAGATACTGCCTGCTGTGAGCCACAAGCAATTTACAGGGACAGATTCATATTGGAACATGGCATCATAAGATAGACTACTTAGAAAGGTAGGAATATGAATTTAGCTGCCTAGAAGCTTCCCCCCATTTTTTCTGAAACATAAGAGAATTTAGCTGAGAAGTTAAAATTGACTATTAAATTTATATACCACTCAGATGTTTTATGTCTTTGATCTATTTATTTTAGTTTAAATTAATTGAGGATTAGATCTGTCCAGGTCTTAGCTGGAAGGCTTCTAAAGGCAGCCAAACGGTGAGAGAAGAGCAGTTCGTCTTATGATGGCTGGTGCTACAGTAATGCTAGGGAGCAATGTTTACTACCCATTCTGCTTTCAGAGTGTAGCTTTTAAAACACACTGGTCTTCCTGTGGAGTATCTATTAATTGATAGCCCTTTGCTTCATGTGTTTAGGATGTTTATTTTTCAGAAATGGAAAGTTCTGACCTTGTTAAACAGCACATCATAGTTCAGTGAGATCAAATGTATTAGAAGTCAATATTGCTGATTATTTATTCCTGAATTGCACCATTAATTAGCAGAATGACATTTCTGACATTATAGAGTTGTCTTGAATCTCCAGCCTCCCCTTCCTCCCCCCGAAAGGCAGTGATGTCTCATAACTGTGTGCTATCAACAAGCAAGCTTGTGGGACTCAGTAAAGCTGCTAGTGGCAAAAGTGTTTTGGGTTGCAGCATTAGGTTGTTACTGCTTGGAATGTTTGTTATGATAAAGCTAAAGGAATTGGGTTGGAGCTAAAATGATATTGACACTGTGAATATTATGTTACTTACTTTATAAGTGTCTGGTTATTGCATGTTGCAAAAATCAGGGAGTTGAAACTTCAACTTTGTTCAGGTACCGAATGAAAACCATTACATCATTGATTACAGTGGAAAGGAGCCTTCAGCATTAGGATCTGCAATATGCAACTTTGTCATCAGTCTTGGCAAACAGGTAGGGATTAAGCCAGTGTCAGAACCAGTGACCCTCCTGCAAAGCAAAAGTATGTTTTCAAAGCATTGAGGTGAACCTTGTCATACCACTTTCTGTGCTGTGCTCATACTCTACGGATAGGCAAAAAATACATGCTCTAGGGCTGTTGTTTTGTCAAAATAGTCAGTAATGTGAAGTAGCAATTCTTTCCTACCTTACACACTCAAGGAATCAAAGCACTTTTTCCTCTGTGATGAAGGCAGGGCGAGGGGCACTGTATCCAAGTGAACGTGGAATGTAGGTTTAGACACATTTGCTGTATCTAAAAAAAACAACCAACCAACCAACCAAAAAACATTCCAGAACATCAGAACATTATTTTCTCCACACACATTACAAAATGAAACTTTAAAGTAGAAGGGGGAGGGAGGGAAAGAATAACAGTTTTTGAATCCTGATGGGTGATAAAAGAAATCAATATTCCTAAATTGGGTAACTGATGGTAAGTTTATGAAGTAATTAGAGTAACAGTTGATAGCATACTTTTGAGGAATCAAATACTATACAGACAGAAAGCAATGTTGTTTTGTTTTAAACATCAAGAATTGACTAATTTTTTTCTGTGGTTTGCTCTTGTGCTTCAGTAAATTTCTTTGAATTCTCTAGGTGGTTTTCCCACATGAGTGCAAGAAGACTAGCCAGTTAAAAGAACTGACTGCTGTGGAGGACAGCATGACCACCATGAAAGGAAGCTGCCTCCTCTCACTGCTGTTGGCAGGACTTGGGGTATTAGGAATACTGGAGCCAACAACAACAGAAGATACCCACTGCCACAGAGCTGAGCACCCAGTTATTGCATACAAAGGTAAGGGGTAAGCACAAGAAACTTTCCCAGAAGTAGGCTAAGAATTGTGTGATTTCTTCATGGAAACCTCTGTTTTTAATGTATAATGGTATGAAAACAAAAAGTGCATTCAGTGCTGTTATATGGTAACCTGGACTGTATTCCATACAAGTTAAATACAACTAGGCTTGCAAAATGCGTTCACGATTTGGTGCTGAATGTGTCATTTAAAGGTCGGTGACTCATTTTCCTGTGTTATTAAAACCAGCGTGTACTGTTGCATGAGGTTGTTCCTTTCCAGGTACAGGACTCTGCGTGTGTACACTTAATTTCATGAGGCTGGTCTTTGCCCATTCCTTTAGCCCATCTAGGACCCTCTGGATAGCAGTCCTGCCCTCAAGCTTATCAACTGTTTCTCTGAATTTGGTGTTACCTACAAACTTTACAGACTGCATTCTGTTGCCTCCCCTGGATTGTTGATTAAGGTGTTAAACAAGACAGGTCCTGGGATCAACCTTTGTGATATTCCACTTGTTACTGTAGTAAGGTCCATTAAATGTTGACTGTCTGGGCTTGATCATCCAACCAGCTTTTACCCATCTGGTTGCCCACCCAAAGACACAGACTGTAACATCCTAACTTGCGGTAAGACAGTGTTGAAAGCCTTGAGATAAATGACATCCCCTGCTCTCCCCTCATCCATAAAACTAGTCATTTTATTGTAGAAGGTAATTGTGTTGGTCAGGAATGATTTACCTTTGGCAAATCCATGCTAACTGTTCTCAGTCACCTTCTCCTCCGTATGTCCAGGGAAGTGCATTCCAAGAGGATTAACTTCATAACATTTCCGGGAAGTTAAGTGAGATTGACTGGCCTATAGTTCCCACATTTGTTTTCCTGCAGTTAGAGGACCTTCCTTCATTTCTGTGACTTCTCAGAGATGAAGAGTCGCCGGCCATCTCTGTGTCCATGGATGCAGCTTGTCTGATCCCATGGATTTGTATAGGTTGAGATGTTGCAAGTCATCTCTGATTCAGGCTGCATCTGCTGCTGGTAGTTCTTAAACCACTTTGCTAAACACCAGATGCCTTTGAGACCTTGATGGTGAAGGCTGAAACAAAGGAGGTGTTGAGTCCCTCAGCGTCATCTGTGTCTGCTGGCACTAGATCACCTGCCCAATTCAGTAACAGGCTTATATTTTCCCTGTTCAACCTTTCATTACTGTTGTAGCAGTAGAAGCTGCTCTTGTTGCCCTTGACGTTCTGTGCAAGTCTTAACTGCCATTGAACTTTGCTTAACCTGACATAATCCTTACATGCCCATGTGGTGTTTCTAAATTCCTCCATGGTCCCTGGTACCTGCTTACACCTTGTACATACAGCCTTTTTGCGTTGGAGCTCCACCATGAGCTCCTTGCTTCACCAAGCCAGTCTCTTCATACATGTGGTTGTCATCTTGTGTGTTGGGATGGACCGCTGAGGAACAGTTGGAATAAAGTGAAGAACACTTGGAGGATGTTGTCTGTAAAAACCTGAGGCGTTTAATAACTTAGATGATTTTTTTATTTACTTGAATTGAGATTTTTCCATTAGTGTCGCAACTTAGAACGAGTTCCAAATAGTTTGTAGCTATGAGGATGTAGGGATTAAATTGTATTATATTACATATTGCATTCCTCCTCTTTTTCTAAGAAAGCATGTCTAATTTTTTTGTTCCAATGCATTAGGATTTATTGAATTTTAATTGAAAAAAGATTTGTTTCCATTCTTTTCATAACATTAGAGAAAATAATGTTGTATTTTCTACAGAAAGTATTTCTGTTCTGGCATTTTAATGGTTTAATAAGAGTAATGGTACCAGCTGTCCCCTTGTCCAGTGTATTGGAGAGTGAACTAAAGTGGTTACATTCTGTACCTGGGAACTACGAACCATTAGTCTACTGTGAAGGAGGGACCTATGTCTCTCAATTATTGATGGACTAACTAGTATGATTTCTTCTGATAAAATACCTGGTTTTCTTAGCATTCATGTTATAATTTAGCTTAAAATTTTATTTCTATCATAACATGCATACACAATATTGTAAATTAAAGTAGGACAGTTAGAATTCTGGTATTTAACCGTCTAATTTCACAAACTAAGGGATCACTGCATCCCCCTTTTTTTTTTTTTTTTTGGTATATGCAACTGTAAAAGCAAATAATTGAGACTCATTACTTGAGCCATGTGCTAAAAGCTGGTTAAAAATGTGTTGGTTTATGAATATGATTCAGCCAACATTAAGGCTTTTTGGGGACAGACACCTCCTCTGTCTCTTGTTTCGGTTGCATCTTTTGATGTAGCCAGAGATAATGTCACAGTTAAGAGTTTACTGAACAAAACCAATTCCTTTTTACTGTAAATATATGTGGCAAATAAAATTATATAGAAGTATTTATTTTCAGATTGTTAATATGAGACTTAGTAAGATTTTCAAGGCCAGACTCCCTCTTGACCTTTGTGGTAAAACTATCATTAAGCAGTACATATCCATGACATACCTTAGCTTTTATGAACTGATATGTCTTGAAAAAGTTTTCCTTCACTTAAAAATATACTGACAACCTGTAGTTTGTACTCACCACAATAATCTGTTGGGAATCATCAGTAAATCTTAGAAAGTACACGAAGAAACGTATTTGCAATGCAGTATACAGTATTTGATAGCTAGGTAACATAACTGGTGTGGACGCACAGCAATTGACTTTAGTAGTTGCAGGACTGCTAGTTAAGGGAAAACAGAAGATAAGAGATCACAGGAAAAGATGACTGAGAGGTTTGCCTTTGAACTTGTATGTTAGGAATGGACTACCTGGGGTATCAAAGTATATAAAAAAAAAAAAAAAAGATGTGTGTGAGAAGAGCTACTCTGTGAATGAGTTGTGCAGTGGGGGTTGGTGGGATTTAACCATCCCTCTTCACAATTTCTGTGTTCTTCCTGCAGCATTTACTGACTTCATGAATGCCTGTAGGAAAATGCCCTCTGTATCTATTGACATTATTAGTGTTGCTAAAGCAACACAGAGTCCTGAAATCAGTTCTTAACAGCTACAAAACCTTTAATTTGAATGCTGCACTAATACCCCATTCTGTAAAGTCATCTTATAATAATGTTAGATCCACCAGAACTAAATGCAGTTTGGGATTCTGAACATCAACAAAGGCTGAGTGGTATTGAGTGGTAGGTACTTTAAAGCTTGTAATCTCAGTACTAACTTTACAGAGATATCAACTTGTTTGTTTTATTTATAACTGACTAAAGCCTTTTTTTTGGTAGTTTCTGGTATACCAAAATAGCAGTATACTGATTTGATTTGTCTTCCTTTGAGAGTCATGGTAGATGGAGTATAAACTGTTAAATAAAACTAATAGAGTGAAAGTCTGGTGTAGTGTATGGATGAACAGCTGCAAAAGACTAATAAAAAGAAACAGTAGTCCCCGGCAGTTGTCTTGGTGAAATATGGAAAGGGAGTGTATCTCCTGAAACAGCTTACTTTCTGTCCCACTGCCCATCAAAAACTGCTCACTGAGCTGATGATCCTGTCAAGCTACCTTTTGTAGAGAGGCATATACTATTTCTATCACTGATTATCCCAGCTAAATAGTTTTAGCTGAAAGACCGTGATGTATCTCCTGGTATCAAATGGCAAGAATATCACCCACCAATTGAAAACCTTTACTCAAGTACTTTGTTTGCCGGTGGAAGAGGAAAGAGAAGTTAGAGAAGCAGGGGAGATGCATGCACTTTCAAAGGATTTTTGACATGATCTGAAAATCTCTTTCATTTTATCTCTCTCATACACAGTAGTAATAATCACATTGTAATTTTTTTTTTTACCAGATAATTAATGTTAGGAATGCATAACACACCTTTTCTCTCTCCCAGAAACTATAATAAATAAATCCAAAAATATTTCCGCTCTATAATCTGTTGTCATTGGTCTTCCCAAGACTAGAATAAGACACTTCCTGTCTTCCTTTGAAGCTGGAGATTTCATTTTCTCATGATTAAAGTTGGTAGGAGCTATCACAGAGATCATATTTATACAAAAGCAGACTCTAAGTGTGGGATGGATTGACAGGACCAGTCTGGTAGCGTGCAGTTCAGTGTTTTATGTGTTGGGACTGACTGTGATGATGCGTAGTCCCTCTTTTAAGTTTCTTTCTCTCCAAGGAAGAGTCTGCCTCCAGATGTGCAAAGGTGTGCCACTCTGTCAAAATTCAGGCTTTTTTTTTTTAAAAAGTTTTTTTTAAAAAAAAAAAAGGTTGAAAAAAATAATCTGTCTGCATATGTTACATGCATGGACTGAGGATTCATCAGCTATGCTAGCATCAGTCCGATTGAGGCATTAGAGCCAAGAGGTTATAAATCATGTGCAACTTCTAGAATTGGGTGCAAGGAAACAAGGTGCAGGTGACAGTAGAGTGTGAGATTATTAGTTCTTCATATGTTTCCAATGTGTAAGTATATTTATGCTTGAAATAGTTTAACAGTTCAGAAAGAAAAAAAGGCTGAAATGAGATGGTCATTAAAGGTAGAGGCTTACAATTTTCACTTTTATTAAATGTTATTTTATCTGGATGTGCTTTCATGTACATGTAGATATGAAATATTAGCTCTGTAAAGTGTGTTAGGCTTTATTGATGGTCAGCCTCTTGGAAAACACGCTCTCTTAATATAGTATAGGGATGTGTTTAACCTAAACAGCTAGACAAGGCTGTGGAAACCAAATTTCCTTTGTGTAGGAACAGTGAGGGGTAAATCATAGGCAAACAGTGTTTAGAAAATTAAGATGCTTATGAGAAACAGTGACTGTTTATAGAAGTTGAACTATTTTTATGCAAAACTCAAAGCAAATCAGTTGACTAGTGTAACATTTGCCTAAATATTTCCCTAAGTTTCAAAGCATTTAGCCACCCACTGTACAGACCCCCCGTGGTACATGAAACTAATATTTTATTACTGATTAAAGGAAAAAAAAAATGTAAAAATAGTTACAGTGGCACCTTGTTTCCCCCCTAACATTTGCTGAACTTTGAAACTGTCAGACTTGTCAAAACTCGCACACTCAGCTGAAGACTCGTGCTATAGGCAGACCCCATCCGTGAGGTAGAACTGAAGAGGCCATCCCGACTGCTTAGCGGTGTGTGAGAGTAAGCTGGAAAAAAGGCTGACCCAACTCCAATTTCAGGTGTGAAGTTATAAGTATTGACTGTCCTGCGGTCAAATGTCTTGGGCTTTTCTATCAGAAATAAAGTGCAGTTGTGAACTGGACTTGATTGATGTTCAGGGTACAGCTGAGATCGCCTGCTCTGGGGCAAATCTCATTCTTTTATGTTCTCATAAAGTAATCAGAATTTAAGGTTGTGCTGTCTCAACAAAAAAGCAGCAGTTGACATAATTTTAGAAGCTGTATTTAGTGATATTTTAAATACATGCTGTGTTGTAAAGAATTTATCTGTTGAATAAACATGCTCAAAAATAACATGTCTCAATCCATAGAAGAAATGAACATAAACCCTTCATTCTTACTTGAGGTTAACCAGAAAAGAAAAATAGCATAGTTATTTTTTGATTCCTTGGTTCGGGAATCCTAAGAAATATATTTTCTTAACCTTATTGTCTAACCACCACAGGATTCCCTCACTTGATGTTTGTCTAAGTAATATAGACTCAGTACATTTCTCTGCTCATTTTATCATGTGGTTTGTATATGGAGTGTGTGCACTCAGCATGTGCCAAGAGGAAATAACATGTGGGCTGAATGAAGAAGGATACATGGTGTATGAACTTGTTTTCGTTTGTGCTCTCTTCTCTTTCCCCTAATCTTGTTGCAAGCTACCGTTTAAACTAATAGTAGTCTACTAAGCTGCTCAGTTTTTATTGTTTTTTCCTTCTCTTTCCAATGGTTTTCAAAAATACACGTTAAAGATCTCCTGCCAGCTTCAGCAGTGGGATTGAGGTGTGTTGCTTTCCACCGCCTATCCTCTTTAGGGTTTTTCTTTAAATAAAAATGATTCATCAGTGAAGACTGTTGATTACCAGATATTGGAACTTTGGTTTGTCTAGACGATAGGACGACAAGATGGCTTGCACTACTCTGTCAAGAAGCAGCCTCTCTTATGGAGGAAAAGAATTCTTCCAAGAGTTCTATATTTTTTAATCATAGAATCATAGAATCATAGAATTGCTGAGGTTGGAAGGGACCTTTAAGATCATCGAGTCCAACCTTTAACCTACCCTGACAAAAGCCACTTCTAAACCATGTCCCTAAGTGCCCCATCTACCCTTTTTTTAAACACCTCCAGGGATGGTGAATCCACCACCTCCCTGGGCAGCCTATTCCAGTGTTTAATAACCCTTTCAGTGAAAAAATGTTTCCTAATATCCAATCTAAACCTCCCCTGACGTAACTTGAACCCGTTCCCTCTCGTCCTATCACTTGTCACCAGGGAGAAGAGGTCAGCCCCCATCTCTCTACAACCTCCTTTCAGGTAGTTGTAGAGGGTGATAAGGTCTCCCCTCAGCCTCCTCTTCTCCAGGCTAAACAACCCCAGCTCCCTCAGTCGTTCTTCATAAGGTTTGTCCTCCAGGCCCCTCACCAGCTTTGTAGCCCTTCTCTGGACACGCTCCAACACCTCAATGTCCCTCTTGTAGCGAGGGGCCCAAAACTGAACGCAGTACTCGAGATGGGGCCTCACCAGTGCCGAGTACAGGGGGATGATCACTTCCCTAGTCCGGCTCACCACACTATTCCTGATACAGGCCAGGACGCTGTTGGCCTTCTTGGCCACCTGGGCACACTGCTGGCTCATATTCAGCCGGCTGTCAACCAACACCCCCAGGTCCTTTTCTGCCGGGCTGCTTTCGAGCCACTCTGCCCCAATCCTGTAGCGCTGCATGGGGTTGTTGTGACCCAAGTGCAGGACCCGGCACTTGGCCTTGTTGAACCTCATACCATAGGTCTCAGCCCATCGGTCCAGCCTGTCCAGATCCCTCTGCAGAGCCAACCTACCCTCAAGCAGATCAACACGCCCGCCCAGTTTAGTGTCATCTGCAAACTTACTGAGGGTGCATTCGATCCCTTCATCCAGATCATTGATAAAGATGTTAAAGAGAACTGGCCCCAGCACCGAGCCCTGGGGGACACCACTTGTGACCGGACACCAACTGGATTTAACTCCATTTACCACCACTCTCTGGGCACGGTCATCCAGCCAGTTTTTTACCCAGCGAAGAGTACACCTGTCCAGGCCATGAGCAGCCAGTTTCTCCAGGAGAATGCTGTGGGAAATCGAATCAGGTTTGCCTGTAGTTGTGTATAGGAGACGTAAGTGCCTGCCGAGAAAAGGTGACTTTCAACTGCTTACAGCTAATTTTAAAAATTATGGCTTTGACGATTGATGCATACTATTCCCTTACTATTTCCCTGAATCACCCAGTCTCTTTTGTGTGCATTCCCATAAAAAACAGGGTATGGCAGGGAACTGAATTGTCTAAGCAAAGAACTTGCATACTGGCTAACTTTTTTTTTTTTTTTCTCTTTTGGCAGAAGCGATCGTGTTTTAAAGCAAGCATCAATTCACAGTTCTTTTGGCATGCCAGACAAGTGCTGGACCATCATAGAATATTAATAATTTTAATAAGTATCTGATAATTGAAAATCAGCAGTGGCTGCAATGGCTAGTGAGCTGCACAGACATGTCCTGTGCGCCTTTCCATGGCTGATTTCTTCCCTGTTGCCCCAATGTGGAAGTTTGGAGCATGTGAAATTTCCTGGTTGTTAACAAAGCAGCAGAATGAGTGAGAGGCTCCTGCCACATTCCACTAGCTGTACGAAGCAGGCAGGTAGAATTAAAATCTGGGGTTTTTTTTCCCTTTTTTTTTTTCGTTCTTCTTCAAAAGAGATGTAGTTTTAATGGAGATGGGCATTTTTACTGAAAGGTTGTAAAGCATCCAAACTGGAATATGTTACAGAAACAGATCAGCAACCAAGAAATAGAGTGTCTAGGCAGCTGAAGTTCTGTCATCTTCTAGAAGTTTTGGTGTATTTAAAGACAAGAGGAGACACAATGTTGCTTTGCTTTTTCTCTATTTTATTATTTTTCCACCATTTTCATAACATGTTTAACGTGCGCTCTGTCCCTTCTATTGACAGCTGTCAGTGTGAGTATTTTACTGATCTACCCCTTGGAAAAGGCATTAATGAAGCATATCCATTGTTTCTAAATCATCTGGAACAGTGTGAATTGTGTTTTGCCGGAGTTTAAAGTTCTATATGCATAATCTCCATACTGGTTCATGTGAATTTGGTGCTTCTCTCTCTTCAAGGACTGCATTGCAACATGTCCAAAGCTAACGAGCGTTGACTGAAGAGGAAGAGCATGCATATGGCTAGTTACCATTGCACGGCTGAGGAGCTGAGAGTCAGTCCTTTTTAACTTGACTTGGCGTCACCCATTTGTTCCCTGCTCTTCACGGAGCTGGTGGCTGGTCAGAGCCCAACAGGATGCAGTCGTGTGGTGTGGAGCAGGTGGCCCTGCGGGCTCCAGCACTGGCGAGGGTGCCCAGGCAGCCTGCCTGGCCTCTCACAGCAGCGGCAGCAGTACAGCTCGACGTTTCGCAAGAAACATCCTTAATTCAGTTCTCGGTTACTTCTTCTGAAGTAACCTAGACTGCCAACTCCTGAGAGATGGTGACAATTGCAGTTACTGGCCTTCTCATCCTGGGCAGCTCTGTTTTCATACTCGGTGTTGACCAGATTTTTGGAAAGACTTGTTCCAGTGGTTTTTCCGTTGTTAATTTCTGTTTGTTAATTTTTCCTTTTTTCCCCTCAATTTCTTAAATAAACTTTCAGAGATACTTTGTGTTTATTTGACAGAATGTAATAGAAGTAGAGAAGTGCAGTCAGTGCTTCTTCAAAGGGGCTTTTTTTAACATGCTTTCTTTCCTGCCTGCCATCTGCGGCACTACTCGTTTGCTATTGACAAGACTATAGGATGCTGAATAGCAGCTGATTTTGTTTGCATGGATGAACAAGGTAGATACTCACTTGTTACGTGGCAATTTGTCACATTGAGATGAGACCACACTTTGACTTGTCGTAAGCTTGTCTTTCCACTTACAGTGCTCACTTCAGGTTTTGTTCTGAAGGCTTTCTGGACAAAGAAAGGCAATTCTTCTCTACCATTTCTGAGAATTAGGAGCTCATCATTTTACAACTCGCTCTACAGTAAATTGACTAAAGTAGTTGTTAATAATGACAAATACCTGGAATTTGACAGTGCCCTTTAGAACAAAAATAATTTCTACAAAGAGAAATTGTTGTTTGTGGCGTTGTGGTTTTTCCTTGTCTTTTTCTTGCTTGTCACTTTCTTTTTTTTTGGCCGGGGAGCATCTTTTTGTTGATGGGGTGGGGAGTGTGTTCCACTTTGAAGTCCTGGCTCAAAGCTTTTACCAAGATTAGTGTCAGGCTTTACCCTGTATATTCTTTATGTTATAATATGACTTGTTGGTCTTTGTATTTTTTGCATGAAATAGCTTCAGACCTGAAAATATTTTAAGAGCAGGATTGGAAGAGTCAAGAAATTACATTATGCTAAAACAATGTAAATGAAGAAGTTCAGGATGTTCATATGTCAACATAAATAAGAATGTGTCATTGCAAGGTGGTCAGTTCTAGAAACAAGGTCTTCCTAATTGAAACATAGATATTTCCCACAACCCCCCCCCCACGGCATTATTATAACTGTCTGTAGGCAGTTGGCTTTATGCTTCTGTTCCCTACGATACATATATAAAAATTGAGCAGGTTTCTTTACAAAACTCCATGTCGAGACCAAGTACTGGTTTCCCATAAACAAACAACATGATTTCCTTCAAAATTAATTTTGTGTCTGGTTGACAAAGGCAGCATGTAAGTGTTAAAAAGTGACAGATTAAGCCCCTCTGAAGAGAGGGCATGACTAAGGATGTCGAGTGTGTCCTGCAGGCAGTCCGTCCCTCTGCATCACTGGAAGGGGGAGCTGCGCTCGCTGGGAAGAGCATGTGGGCTCTGTGCTGGTTGAGGCGTGAAGTTACTGGTTTTTAACTGGCCGAACCTCCCCAGGGCAAAATAAACCTTTCGCCAGTATTGGGAAGTGCAGATGCAGCAAATAGTATTTCCACACATCAAAACACAACTGAACTTCATGGCATAGTTTTCACAGCTGAGAAAAAGTCCTTATTATAGTAGCGTGCTCATCTCTGCCCGTCCTACTGAATGAGTCCCTGCCCTGAAGTGTGGATCAGCTGACCTGCAAGGTGATTTACAGTGTAAATTGGATGAAAGTCTCTCTTAGTTCATCCTCCTTCATTCACCGGTGTTTTTTTCTTTCCTATCAGAATTCTCACACCCTTCTATTTTTTTATTTATTTTAGAACTCTTGCTGTGATAAGCTTTCTGTAGTCTGTCATCCTCCTTCTCTGCTCTTAAATTATATGTTTCGAATTTAGACCATTCCTCATTTTTAGAGATGGATTGAGGCATAATATTAAGACTTGATTAATAATACCAATGCTGTCTACAGCAGGCTGCTTACACCTTTTTTTTTTTTTTTTTTTTTTTTTTTTTTTTCCCTGAGATGTCTTGAACTAGCAGCTGATGCAAACAGGATATTAAAACAGAAGGAACATAAGTCTGGTGCAGGATGAGAATCCTTGTGTTTTCCTGAAGTTTTCTTTCCCCCTTTGTCTTCCCCTGGTGTGTTCCCATAATTTTATGGTCTTTCCCTGTATGACCTCTATCTAAATCGTACATAACATAGTCTTTCCATACATATGCTGTCCCGCATTCTGTCTCTTCTCTGTCTCTTAAAGCATGTGAATTTAGCCTTACTGTTTTCTCACTTGGTCCAGAACATTCCCTGAATTTTTTTTATTAAACTCTCTGGATCTTTGCTTCAGCACCTTTCATTAGCATTCCACTGTCTGTGTTTTTATGTCGTATACCTTCTTGTGCCTCCTTACCTGAACATCATCTCATCTCTGCTTTAATCTGCTTCTAATCTGATGACAGACTTCTGGTCACCTTTAATCTTAAAACTATTGGTTGTGAGTTGTTTTTTTTTTTAACCGTGCAGTTTGTATGTGTTTTATCTTTCTGGCCTGGATGCCTCCTCCTTTGCCTGAATATGTGTGTGTGTTTATACATAAGAATCTTCAGTTGAAGTGATACAACCTGTAAACCGTTCCATCACACATAGCCTGCTAGAGTAAATTGGTTTTAGTACTTTCAGTGATCCCTCAGATCTCTCTGCTTCCTGTCTAAGCTTCTTCTTCTAATGCACATTTAGCTATTTACTAATACACAAAAGACTCATCCTAGCTGTAAAATGCAATGGAGCTAACTTCTTGGTTGCCCTTACAAGCATGACACCTGAAATCTGTGTTGTTGTTTTCCAAGTGCCCCCCTCTGGATATTCTTTGTTATGTTTGTTTTCTCCGCTAAGTATCCACTGCCCTGAGCTCCCATCTGTTGTACAGCCAGGTGTATACACAATTCAAGAGCCGGGTTGCTAAATCTGCTTCTGAAGCTTCAAGAAAACAAAGTTTAGTGATTACTAGGAGAACAGCAGTTTCCCACAGCTGAGATAGTGGAGAATCTGAACAGCGAGAGGGCAGATTGCAATCCCTACTGTTTTTACAGCAGTGGGTTTGAGTTTATGTCAAGGTGATGTCATTCAGGCTGATACTTATGAATATTCCATTACAAAATAATGAGAACAGATGTATGTGATGACAAAATGAAGTAAGAATGACAACTGAACGCAATCTGCAAGTAGACAAACATGAATCTGTATTGCATTTAAATGCATCATGGGTGAAACTCCAGAACTGAACCCCCCAAACTCAGATGCTTCAGATCTGGCGCTTCCCTTATTTTTCCTTAATCTTTATTTGTTTCTTCATGGTAGTCTGCTGGCATAATATTTTCATGGATCCTAATTTGAACAATTAGTAAAGATTTTTAGGCCTTTTGCTGTAAAGCAGACCAGGATTTGGAAATTCTGTTTGAACTCTTGGCTCACTTGACGGTCACTTTACGTCTGTTGTTCAAAATACGGTGCAGAAGATCAGGCAACTGAAAATGTTTAAGCACAGTTCTTGGCAACTTAAACTGTTATTAAGCATACTTAGTTATTATTTTTAAATACAATGCTATCCTTAAATGACTGATACTATATCATTTAAAAATATTACAACATCAGGTACGCCATGTTTGAGTCAAGGGCTTGTTTCCTTAGAAGTGGGAATGGTATGGTTAATGAGATCTCTTCCAGCTGGCGAGTCTAACTTTGCAAAGTAGGTTTTAATGTTGTGTTGTTTTTGTTTTTTTTTTTCCTCTGGAGTGGTCTGGGGCTCTAGTTTCATGCTGTTTCTGTGTATGAGAGAAAGGAAACTCAAAGGAGCTGTAATTGTATATCATGGCTTATACCTTGTCGCTGCATAATTTCTGTAGAACTCACAAATGACTCTGAGTATATAAAAACTGTGCTCGTAGCGCTGAAACCGCTTTCATCTAGGTGGGGGTTCAATCTTTTTTTCCCTTACACCTTCTTGTATTTGTACGCAATGTGTGCGTTTGAACAATGAAGCATAAACAATTCAAAACCCTTGTTCAGAAAAATAAGAAATAAGTAGTCATTGCAGCAGATGTTACTGTCTCTTCCCTGAGGGCACAGACAGTCAGAACCCAAATTCCCTTTAATTATCCCAGTAATAGACATATGCACACACATAAGAATGCAGAAATGTGTACTTCTAGCTGGGGAAGCTCTGGCAGGACAAAGAAAACAGGAATGCAGGCTGGATTTTAGACCTTGAGACTTTGGAGGTCAGAGTGAATTGTAAAAGCAGGGCAGGGCACCAGGGCAGGGCAGTTGCTGTGACTGTGCCTGCCCTGCCAGGAGAGCGATACCCGACTCATGGAGGCAGTGACTTTGTGCCTAATGAGAGAACCACTGAAAGATGTGAGGAGC
Organism: Larus michahellis; assembly: GCF_964199755.1. Lineage (NCBI taxonomy): Eukaryota > Metazoa > Chordata > Aves > Charadriiformes > Laridae > Larus > Larus michahellis. The sequence goes on from NC_133897.1 coordinate 91,874,010, forward strand.
TGGGTAGAAGAAAGTAAGTTTACAGTAGGCTTAACAAAGAAATTCAAGTTCACTTGTTTAACGTCAAGAAACATATACTTTAAGTATGCTTTATTTTCAGTTTTTTCCATTAATAATAAATAAATTACTTGTAGACCTGCCTCATTACCTCCAAAATTGTTCTGGAGCTGTAATGGTTGTTTAAAAAACAAAGGCCTGATAAACAGGTGGTGAACTTTCTGGAAAACGTCAAGAGGTTTACGGTCTTGGGATTTGTTTTATTACAGATGATTTAAAGTGGAGAGGAGCTTGGGGAGCTGGCAGAGCTTCTAGATAAGGCTAGAGCTACATATTTCTTGGCCTCTGCAGTGCTCTTTGTAAGGAAAGGCAAGCTTCAGGGCTGTGTTGTGTTGGATAGTAGGAGGAAGGCAGCTGCCTTCTTTGTGATCTAAAGAGACCTCCGGAGTACTGGATCTTGAAAGGGAGCTGCAGTTTTGTGGTTGGTTTTGTCTTTTTGTTGTTTTTTGTTGTTGTTGTTCGCCCCCTCCCCCCAAGCAAAGATGAGCTCTGAACTGCAGATGGAGATCTGACACCTTTTCATGTTTCCAAAGGGGAACCAAATGTAGTGTGGTAAGACTTAAAAGAGGAATCTTTTAGTTTGTGGTTGCTGATTTAATCATGCTGGGCAAAGTTGTAGCTCCATCTTTTCTTTTATAGAGGATTGGATTGCATTAGCTAATCCTGCCTAAATGATTGCTTTTATTTTTTTCCTTGTCGGGAAGAAAAGACGTTTTGTTTTCTTATATCTTCCCGGATCCCTATTTTAGAAACTGTACAGTTCTTACTGTCTAATTACTAGAATGTCTATATTTGTCAATGTATTATCTAAACAAAAAAAAATCATAATTTTTGTAAGAAATATTTTTAATTTTCTATTTTATTAAAGATTAGGCATCAACTACTATAAATACATATTCTTTTATTTCCCAGTTATGATGTCCACATATTCTTAATTCTCTATTACTAAAGTCAGTGGTGTACACAGCCCTGGTATAAGTGTGTTCTGTATGGTAAGGGCTACATGCAATGTCTTTTTCATTAAAATGCAATACTGAGTATTATAACAGACCTATCGGTCCTAATCCTTTCATTTTAAAGAAAAGCATGAAATGGTGTCAACTGATGCCATCTTTTTGTTGTTGAACTAGTACTTTTTTCTGCATCTATTGTGTCCAGTCTGATTCTGGTGTATTCCATGTAGATTATTAGACCCTTCTGATAGCAAAGACTATTAGATCTGTTACATCGATGACCCTGCTTGGCCTTGATATATGGATGTTCGTACCATATATATGAAAAAAGGGGACATGCCAACTATGTTCTAATCTCAGTAACAGGCGGACCAGGAATTTCACTGGGACATTGGGCTAGGATTGACTTGGCTTTTCAATTTTTTTGGAAGAGATTTGTCTTTTTCTGTGAGATGTAGATGTTGGAGAGTTGCTTTATTGATGCAGTAGTTTGTTTTTCTTGTATACTAAAAATTACAGAAAATGCATCTTCCTGTCCTCTAAACCATTCTGGTGGAGTATACATACGCTTGGCATCTAAGGGTCAGATTTCTTGGCTATTGCTCCTTATACATAACTTCAACCCTGGGACTAAAATGCAATGCTCTGCCTCTGAAATGCATGCTAAAGAAGGGACAGCATTAGGAACCATGTAGAAAGAGTTAATGAATGCCTGGAGCGTTAACTGGAGGCTGTAACTATACTGGGTGCTCCTGGCTTTGCATCCTGCAGGAGTCTGCACGCCCAGCCTAGGCAATAGGCACTCTACAGCATCTCCCTGTGGACCTTTCCCAAAACCTCCTGTGGAAGAGAGCTCCGCAGCAGGGGCAAGACACAGTCACCTTAGTGATACAGTTCTGCAAGACAACCTGCCGAAGTGGTCAGTATTATAAAGCTAAGGAGGTATATGGTCCTGGAAGCAGATCTGCCCACATACCATTGCATATAGAAAGCATAAGCCTGGAATTAAAGGTTTTGGAAAAGCAGCCTGTAATGGGCAGGCCTTCTCTGCTTTGCACTGAGCTGCTGTCTTCAAAGTGTTCAGCTTCTACCATGGGCCTTATGGAAGAATAGCAGGGCAGATGCTCGTGCTCAGCTTTTGAGATGAGTATAATTAGCATATTGTTTTTGTTGGGGTACTCCTACCTCCTAGAATGATTTTTTTCTGTAAGAGAAATGGAAAAATATTAGCTATGCATAATGTATTTGTTAGATGAGTTTTTTTGGTTTATTATTTGCTTGTCTTTCTCAAAAGAAACAGCACTTTTAATGATGTCACGGTTAATGCATCCAACAGGAATATAGCCATTGGGAAAAGCCCATTCTGGCCTGTTTTGCAACAGTGCTAGGCTACGATAGAGGAATAATTTGGTCCAAAGTAAGTACAAATATGTAAAGAATGACTTGCAGTCATTAAGTAATGTACAATAATCTACATCAAGTACAAATATGTAAAGAATGACTTTACAAATATGTAAAGTATAACTTGCATTTGTATGGCTTTAAACACTATGTACCAGAAATAGAACCACCGTAGTTGTGGTGGAGCTTCACGGCACTGCAGCCTGAGGAGCGCAGGAGGTAGTTTGTTCAGGTGTAGCATAGGTTTCTCTCCGTTGCAATGAAAATCGGAGAAGCCCTGATGCCTGAGCTAGAAGTCTGTTTGCAGCTGTGTTTTTAGAAGCTCACCTGAGGAAAAAAAACAACTGTATATGATACCTTATATTGTCACTTACTTGTTTGTAACTATAGCTGCTTTCTTCCTGTTATTTACTATTTTTTTTAACTTTATTGCTCAAAATTATTTAAAACATGGAGTTGTACACGAATGCTGAGCAACACATGTCTTGAATAAGTTCTAGAAAAATAAGTTAAGTTGTTGACAAACAACCAAACAAACTCTTTCGGATAAACAGGAGTGAATTGTGATTGGTTTCAGAAGTAGTACAGCCATTCTTTGGCTGAACTGTCATGATGGAGTCCTTTCTTTGTTGGAACCCGTAGAATAGTATTTGCACTTATTTTCTTTCTTTGCTCAAGCTGTGGTACCTTTTTTCCTTTCATCTGCAGTGAGTCCATGACTCTACCAGCAAGGGTGTGTTTAATGCGTTACTGTGAGGAGAGAATACAGTTAAAGAATTATGGAATCACAGAACGTGTTGGGTTGGAAGGGACCTTTAAAGGTCATCTATTCCAACCCCCCTGCAGTGAGCAGGGACATCTTCAGCTAGATCAGGTTGCTCAGGGCCTCATCCAGCCTGGCCTTGAATGTCTCCAGGGATGGGGCCTCCACCACCTCTCTGGGCAACCTGTTCCAGTGCCTCACCACCCTCATTGTAAAGAACTTCTTCATAATGTCTAATCTAAACCTACCCTGCTCTAGTTTAAAACCATTACCCCTCGTCCTATCACTACATGCCCTTGCAAACAGCCCCTCCCCAGCTTTCTTGTAGGCCCCCTTCAGGTACTGGAAGGCCGCTATAAGGTCTCCCCAGAGCCTTCTCTTCCCCAGGCTGAACAACCCCAACTCTCTCAGCCTGTCCTTGGAGGAGACGTGCTCCAGCCCTTTGATCATCTTCGTGTACCTCCTCTGGACCCGCTCCAACATGTCCATGTCCTTCTTGTGCTGAGGGTTCCAGAGCTGGGCACAGTACTCCAGGTGGGGTCTCACAAGAGCAGAGTAGAGGGGGAGAATCACCTCTCTCGATCTGCTGGCCACAGTTCTTTTGATGCACCCAGGATGCGCTTGGCCTTCTGGGCTGGAAGCGCACATTGTTGGCTCATGTCCAGCGTTTCATCCATGAGTACCCCCAAGTCCTTTTCCGCAGGGCTGCTCTCTATCACATCATCCCCAGTCAGGACCTTGCGCTTGGCCTTGCTGAACTTGATGAGGTTTTCAGGGGCCCACCTCTCTAGCTTGTCCAGGTGTAGAGCTAGAAAGACTCTTGATTGGAAATTTAAGGAAAAAAGTATAAACAAAAGTGAACCGTAAAAGAAGCAACAGGTTCTGGCATGCTGGTTTTCTTCTCTTTTTTTTTTCCAACACAGAGTAATGCTTTTTTTCCTGAAGTTGTTCTGAGTGAATTTATTATTCATGGATATATTTATGTTATAATGGGAATTTTAAAATGAGGACTTAACAGTCACACTGAGTTGATAATGGGTGATGCGCAGAAATTACTGAAGAAAATCTTGGTTTTCTCAGTCCTAGTTTTAAAATGGTTAGGGACAATGGATTCCTGAAGCATCACAGCAGAGTGTTTACGAGTGCACCTAACTGTGTCCTCAAGGAGAGAATGCTGCAAATAAATCCTGAAACAGGGTGTGCTGAATGAGTGCACAGGTGGATCGTCTCTTGTCAGCCACGACACCTCACTTAATAGATTCCCCAGGGGTTAATGAGGCTGGCAGCAGGGCAGCGGGGGTGATGTAATACAGTCAACATGGCACATCACTGCAGAGACTTCTGACTTGTCTCACTGCCTGTGAAGAGGACGGTAATGTAACTTGAGTATCATAGGAAGAGAAGATCTCAGTTAGGCTGAAATCATTATACAGCTTCAGGAAGATGGGGATTATCAGCAAGTTTGCTGATGATACCAAGCTGGGAGGGGTGGCCGACACTCCAGAGGGCCGTGCTGCCATCCAGTGTGACCTGGACAGGCTGGAGAGCTGGGCAGAGAAGAACCAAATGAGGTTCAACAAAAGCAAGTGTAGGGTCGTGCACCTGGGAAGGAAGAATGCCAAACACCAGTATAGGTTAGGGGCGGACATGCTGGGAAGCAGCTCTGAGGAGAAGGACCTGAGGGTCCTAGTAGACAGGAAATTATCCATGAGCCAGCAGTGTGCCCTTGTCGCCAAGAAGGCCAATGGCATCCTGGGCTGCATAGGAAAGACTGTGGCCAGTAGGTCGAGGGAGGTCATTCTCCCCCTCTGCTCTGCACTGGTGAGGCCACAACTGGAGTACTGTGTCCACTTTTGGGCTCCCCAGTTCAAGAGGGACAGGGAACTACTGGAGCGTGTCCAGCGAAGGGCAACCAAGATGATTATGGGACTGGAGCACCTCCCTTATGAGGAAAGGCTGAAAGAGCTGGGACTCTTTAGCCTGGAGAAGAGAAGGTTGAGGGGGGACCTGATTAATGTTTACAAGTATCTAAAGGGTGGGTTTAAGGAGGACGGAGCCAGGCTCTTTTCAATGGTTCCCAGTGACAGGACAAGGGGCAATGGGCACAAGCTGGAACATAGGAAGTTCCGTTCAAATACACGGAAAAACTTCTTTACAGTGAGGGTGACAGAGCACTGGAACAGGCTGCCCAGGGAGGTTGTGGAGTCCCCTTCTCTGGAGATTTTCCAAGACCCGCCTGGATGCAGCCCTGAGGGATGTGCTTTAGGTAATCCTGCTCTAGCAGGGGAGTTGGACTAGATGATCTCTAGAGGTCCCTTCCAACTCTGAAGATTCCGTGATTCCGTGATTATTGCATCATCCTTAGATTTGATACATTTAATTGTAAAAACTTTAGCATGCAGTAGTATATTTTAATTTTATTATGATAAGATTAGTGAATTTGTTGTACCGATGCCACCCAGAGACTTCTGTTAATATTGCAAATCTGTAAGTTTTCAACTGTATTATTATTATTATTATTATTATTATTATTTTACTAACAGAGTTACTTCAAGAAGGTAGTACTATGCATATGTTTGACTTCGTGCTCACTATTTTCAAAAACGACACCATGGCATGAGGTGTCACATACATACACCATAAACACTACTGAAATTTTTAATATCTATGTTAATTTTTTAATGAAATCAGGAGGTCTTTATTGTCCTTTAACTCTGTTATTTACCACTAAAGACCACTTCTGAATTCAGTTCTAAACATACCACTCTGTTCCTTATTAGTCATTTCTCAATTCATTTTAGTTTATTGTAGCTCTACTTTGAAGGGCTGAATAATGAAACTTAGGTTAGAGAGAATTTGGCTATTTCATTTGCAAAGAACTGTAGAGCTCAGCCCCTGGCGAGTCCTTGGACAATGTAAACCAAACAAGCTATGGCCTGTTGGAGAAATACTAAATTTAAAGTAAAAAACCGAGACAGATTTCTGTACTTCATTTTTTGCATGAATATCTAATGTCCTCCTGCTCAGCTTTGATTGTTAACCTCCCCTGTCTTTAAAGCTCTTTAGGAGACTCCCTTGACCTTTCCTAGCAGCTGAGGGGACTTCGGTGCATTTCCTTTGCCATAGGTTTATGAGCCATGGCAATGTTTTTCCTGTTAAATATAAGCTATCACCCCCCCCCCCCCCCCAAAACCTGAGTCCCCCAGGATAAACCCATAGTATGCGATTCATGACATGTGAAAGAGAGCTGTAGCTTTCTCAGAATCCAACTTTTTCAGTGTCCATCTTTTGTACATTTTCATACATTTTCTTTCATGAATGTTTTTGAGTTTGTAAGGCCTGCAGATTTCAGTCCTGTAATAGCAATTAAAAGAAAAAAAATATCTTATCTTGCTCAGGGTAAGTATGTCTTGAATGTAATGAAAGGACCCAGCGTGTGTTGGAGACCAGCATTTGTCATGATGGTATGTATACTGTGATATAGTTTTCCATGGACGGCTTTAAGTCTGAGGCTGGTGTCTGCAGAACGGTAACCGTGCATGCTTAGTTTTAAACCGGGAGGGGGGGATGGGACGGACAGAAATCCATGTTGAAGGTGTGTCTGAGCAAGTGTTTTCAGTATCAGGAATAAGAAAAGAGCAGCCCCTAAAAGGCTAGGCATTTTCCTGCACTGCACATGAACTGAGGGCAGAGGAAAGGTAGGGCAATACTGGGAAGGGGAGGGTTAGGGGAGAAGAGGGATCTGGAAAGGGGAGGGATGTTGCTGCTGGTCACCTGTGATCAGCAGGCAGGACAGTTAGGTTATGTGTCAGTAGGCCAGCTTAATTAACTTACACATTTATTTATAGTACTGTTGCAGTATACAAAATCTATAGCTGTGTTATTTTGTAAAGCTTGTACATGAAAGCCCTTAGTAAACTGAAATTATTATTGCTTACTACTTTACTGTGAGTTTTTAATTCAAAGAACAATAATTTGTAGAACTTTAATAGCTTATTATGAATTTTTGACTCTAAGGAGATAATTCGTAACAGAACTGAAAGGCCTTGTTTCACCTAAGGCTTTTCAACTAGATTTTGCTTTAGATGAGCAAAAATTAATTTCATTTTGTTTAGATGAAAATAAATCTAATTATTCTGTTGATTTATTTACATAAATTTTTTGTAGTGTAACTTAAAGCAGAATTTCACCAATGAGCTTTTACTTTTGCAGTTTACATGGGGTTTGTGGATTGTCTTTTTTTGTTGTTGGTGGTTTTTTGTTTGTTTTCCCTTACAAAAGCATCACGACGTTGTAGCTTTATCCCTTAAAGGCTTATTGCTGCATGACACGTGATGCCGCCGTGACACACATGAAATACATTTCAGAGTGTTTGCTGAAAAAAAATCCAGCTCTAGCTGCCATTTGCTCTTCCTAACCTTACTCCCTCAAGCAAGAATATTGCGGAATGCAACACAGACAGGATAAAATAATTTATATTTTTGAGGGACAGAGGGGAGTCAGATTTGAGAGAGATGTCTTAGCAAGTCTTCATTCTCTAGCCTGGGCTTGCCTTGCCCTGTTTGGCCCCTGGCCCCTTGCTCCAAACCTGGAAATGGTCTCAATCACCTGCTTGCTGTACCTTGAAGCTTTATTGTGCCTTGCTGAGGCAGCAGGACAAGTGGAAGAGAATTGTATCCTTGAATCTCAGTCTTCCCTGCAGTCTTCTGGCACCGCAACACCTCTGTGTACTGAGATGTCCCTGGCCTACCCATTCTAAGGGGAGCTACTGCTTTCCTCATTTTCCAGGAGACCAAGGGTCTCATTTGTGTACCAAGACGGAGCTGAAGTAATCCCGTCCTCAGCTGCTTGCCTTGTCTCTCTTTCAGAGACTGCTGTTTTCACAGCAGGTCTGGCTTTACCTGTGTGCAGATCTGCTGCTGAGCCTGTGGCATTTTCAGCTCTGCATATTTGCACACAGCAATACAAATTTGAATTTTAGCACATTGATAGCCTGAGTTGTACTTTGGCAGTTTAGGAGTAGACTTGTGTGTGATTCTGCAAGATTGTACCTGAGAGGCAGAAACCTGTGGGCGCGAGCGTAGGCAGAGAGAGCCCAGGGAACTGTGGCTGCCATCTCAAAGAGTGCAAATTCCTGGTATGTGCGAGGCAACACTTCCCATGGCTTGTGCAACCACGCGGAAGGGGAACGTAGCAGCCAAGGGACTAAACCCATGTCCTGGCTTGTCCTTTCAGCCCGTCTTGTGACCTCTGCCCACTGGCTTGGTTGGAATCCCAGCCTGTGTACTCTATTATGTCTTCAAAACCCTGATTTTTTTTTCCATAGGATATTTGTTCTGTGGTTTTATCGGTTATTCGTCAGTATTATGATTTTTTCTGAATTTCTGCTAGTTTATAAAATGGTTTTACATCCATTTCTGTCCTAGTCACAGGCTTGATACAAGGAAAAGTAGCCTCTCTACATCTCTCAGAACTGAGAGCTATTGCTGGGTGGGAGTGTGTGTGTGTATTTCTTCTGTGAAGACCATGTACATATTCTGTGCCCATATGGGAAATGTCTGAGGGAATTTATGGAGATTTTAGATATATTGGCTGATAAACAGAATTTTATTTAGCTTTAGTTTTCTTTTCTTTTTTTTTTTTTTTGGTCTTTTTCTCCACCAAGTGAGATTCTTCGAGACTTACATCTGGATTTCCTCATCTTTATGTCCTACCTAATTTCTCAGTTTTTTAGAACAGTGCAATTGATTGTTTCTTAAAAAATGCATAACTGAAAAGTTAAGGTTGCAAAACTGAGTACAAAAAAAGTTAAGAAATGCATCTGTTGGGCTTGCCTGTGTAGACATATATATAAATAGATATATAAGTATGTATAAGGCTACATAGGCCTATAACATATGTGTGTGTGCATATTTTTTTTTCCTCCTATGGAGTTGTGCTAGGTTCTATGCACAGCATCTGCAGTAGTAGCTGATGGCAACTTTAATCATAGTTATCTAATATGCGGCCCCATCCCCTCTCCTGCTCAGTGTTCAGACCCTTATTTGAGAACCTATCCAGCACAGATGGAATCAACAGTGAATTTCGCTACAAGTTCTGTAGAACATGTACAAACTTGCATTATAGGCCTGAAATTGCCCAGATGCATACCGGCTGTCGTTAAAAATGCAGAAGTTAGTTTCCTGACACCCAAGTGATTCTACTGCACAGTTCCATCTGTTTTTCCAAAGTATATGATACTACAGCTTCTGTATAGTGCGTTTAATGGTTCTCTGCAATGGCTGAACACATTCTGACACAGGATAACATTTTTCTCCTGGGCCCTCTCCTTAGGAATGGATGACCTACTTGTGTTAAAACTTTAATATCTAAATTAGGAACAAATCATCCTGAAACAGGCACCAGACATGGATTATTTCAACCCAGACATTTGCAAAAGGAAAAATATGCTCATGAGCAAAGAAAGGAGCTTAGAACGGGTGTTGGCAACCTGAGCTGCAACTGGTGATAGCAGTACCAAAAATTACACTGCCACCGCACTCTCAGGGAGGTTGGTGTTGACTCCGTATTCTAAACGGTCATGACCATGTGCTCACCTTTGGTCTTTTTATTGACTGTTTCACATCTATAGTCTTCAAATAGATAGTTCCACAGCTTATTGTGCCATATATATATAGCCCACTTCACCTTTCACATATGTGCCAGACCACTGCTTTGTGACTACATTAAAAATAAATAAATAAGCAAAATGCGTCAATATCCTGAGAACTGGGGGAGAAACTCCCGAGGATGGGGCTTTTGTACAACTGCACTGTTTTTTAAAGAACCATTTATGTCATTATAGAAATTTTATATATTCTGTGTGTCTCTGTAAAAGAAATAATAAAAAAAAGTCATGCTGTGTTCATCCAGCTAGTGATATGAATGCAAAAATAACTACTAATAATGCAAATATTTAAGGATTTGGTGTGCAGTTATTTATGTGTGTTTAACTTTGAAAGTAGGAATAGATTCTTATTCTGAATACAAGTAATACTCCTTGCCGATTTTCAGCAACTTACCCCCTTGTCTGCCCAGTTTTATATAGCACTAAATTGGTCTAAGAAAGGCAGGTTAAAAACCCCAAAAGTTCACCGGAATATCAAGCATTTTCCCTTTTTCATCCCTCATGTCTCAACCTTTTTATTGTGACAATGATGAAAAGTCAAATTTGCTTGTTTTTCTCATTGTTTTCCACTTGATTGGTCCTTATTTAAAGAACAAAGCAAAAAAAACCAAACCCCCTGGTTCTCAGCTGCTTCTGATGCACGGAAAATTAATCTGACTTCACTTGAGTATGTACCAGTGAGCTGCAGTTCTACTGTGGTGTTTTCTGCTTTACCTAAGGAGGAAAACACATCTAGCTTATAAATCAGACCAAAATTTGAATACTTCATTCAAGCGTGTATTGAGTAACTGCTCTATATATTTTACAGGCCTGTAGTGGAAATTATGTGGTATGGTGGTAAAAGTCTCCTCTGTTTCCTTAGAGGACCATGCTGAGAAAACTTGCAGCCCCACAGTATTTGCAAATGTAATGTTGACTACCTGATGTACTACGACTGTGACATTTACAGTAACAGTTCTATTTCTTGATTGTTTTTAGAAATTGCCCCTTGGTTACATGTGTTCAGAGCAGAAGATGCTGTGGACTTTTCACAGTTAACGTTTGACCCAGGACAAAAAGAGCTTATTGCTGGAGCCAGGTGAGAAATCTATTTTCTTTTCTTCTTGCATCAGACTGTATTTTGTTCTTTGTTGATAAGTAATATTGATCCAAATTCTAACATCAGCTTGCTCTTGTATGACTCCCCTGCCTTCCAGACCCACTAAACTGAACATTATGTGTGTTTATTTCTCTTATTCCTTACTCAAGTTAAAAGAAGGATTGCCTGGTATCAAGGATCCAATAGCTTACACTATTCTCATTTTTAGGAGGACTGTCCTGGAGTACTCTCAAATTTTGGATGCATACAGTAGAACAGGCAGATGCTATGTGACAATGTGACAAAAGTTACTATAGCATAAAACTTACGATGATCACAAATTTGGCTACATAGTACGGCTCTTTGTGCTTGGGTGATTCTAATAATTATTCAGTACAGTGCCAGGAAAGATCTGTTAAAGACTGCAGAGTTTGTGGTAAAGTCGCTGATAATCACAATTTTTGCACAGTTAGGACAGTACTTTGCAAGCTGTGATCAACAGTGACACTGTCTTAGGTGTCAACATTGAAGCAGTAACAGTCCTTGAACACCATTTTTTCCTCTCTTAGCATATGAAGTAGAGTAAAACATTTTCATAGAATCATTTAGGTTGGAAAAGACCCTTGGGATCATCGAGTCCAACCATCAGCCCCACTCTACAAAGTTCTCCCCTACACCATATCCCTTAACACCACATCTAAATGACTCTTAAACACATTCAGGGATGGTGACTCCACCACCTCCCTGGGCAGCCTATTCCAGTGTCTGCCTACTCTTTCTGTGAAGAATTTTTTCCTCATGTCCAGCCTAAACCTACCCTGTTGCAGCTTGACGCCATTCCCTCTTGTTCTGTAACTAATTACTTGTGAGAAGAGACCAGCACCAACCTCTCTACAATGTCCTTTCAAGTAGTTGTAGAGAGCGATGAGGTCTCCCCTCAGCCTCCTCTTCCTCAAACTAAACAGTCCCAGCTCCTTCAATCGCTCCTCATAAGATTTATCCTGCAGGCCCTTCACCAGCTTCGTTGCCCTCCTCTGCACTCGCTCCAGCACCTCGATATCTCTCTCGTATTGAGGTGCCCAGAACTGGACACAATACTCAAGGTGTGGCCTCACCAGTGCTGAGTACAGGGGGACAATCACCTCCCTCCTTCTGCTGGTCACACTGTTTCTAATACAAGCCAGAATGCCATTGGCCCTCTTGGCCACCTGGGCACACTGCTGGCTCATGTTCAGCCGCTTGTCAATTAGAACCCCCAGGTCCCTTTCTGCCAGGCAGCTCTCCAGCCACACTTCCCCAAGCCTGTAGCAATGCATGGGGTTGTTGTGGCCCAAGTGCAGGACCTGGCACTTGGCCTTGTTGAAGCTCATACCGTTAGTGTTGGCCCATTGGTCCAATCTATCCAAGTCTCTCTGTAGAGCCTCCCTATCCTCACGTAGATCAACACTCCCACTTAACTTGGTGTCATCTGCAAACTTGCTGATGATACACTCTATGTCCTTATCAAGATCATCAATAAAGACGTTAAACAGAAATGGTCCCAACACTGAGCCCTGAGGGACACCACTTGTGACCGGCTGCCAGCTGGATTTAACTCCACTGACCACCACTCTTTGGGACCGCCCATCCAGACGGTGCTTGATCCAGCAGATCGTATGCTCATCCAGGCCACGAGCCGCCAGTTTTTCCATGAGAATTCTATGGGGGACAGTGTCAAATGCTTTTCAAAAGTCTAGGTAGATAATACCTACAGCCTTTCACTCGTCCAATAATCGGGTCATCTTGTCATAGAAGGAGATCAGGCTCGTCAGGCAGGACCTGCCTTTCATAAACCCATGCTGACTAGGCCTGATCCCCTGGTTGACAAAAAATTTTAACCATGTAACTTAGTATTTAAATCTGCGTCTGGAATTAATGAAGTCACTTAATTTTTCTGTCAGATTTAGCATTGGAATACATTTCTGTTTCCCAGTTTGTTTCTTAGTTGAAAATGAGGTTCAAAATACAGAGTCAAAAATGCACTGCGAGAATTTTTTTTTTTCCGCGTGTGCCAATGGAAGTCGCTTAGCTACAGGGGCAAAACTTTCTGAGTGTGGAGAGAGATATATATATGTCTCTGGCCACCTGAGGTGGGCTATCCTGTGCGCTCATGTTTTTTCTCTTCTATAAGCTGACAAATAAAATGAGGCATGAGGCTGTCAACTGGCACTGTTCTGTAAAGACAGCCAGCATTAGTCAGAGCTGTCTGAGCCTCTCCTCAGTGCCACAGCATTGTGTGTTGGATCGATGCACGCTGTATAGATCTCAATCACCAATGAAAAAATGATTATTTTTTTTTTCTTTTCCTCTCTTTTTTTCTTCTCCGTGCTGTTTATCTGGGCTTCAAATCTCAGCAAAGAATATGCTCGTTTAAACTCGTGCTTTTAATGAAGTTTTTTGAATCCTTATGGGATAAGCTTTGGATGATGTTGTTGAATAGTTAGTGACTATGAAAAATGCCAGCTGCAGATTCTGCCTTTTACAAAAGACCCAATACAGTAAAAGCAATAGGTTTGATTTGGTTTCTCTATGAGTTAATGCTGCTTCAGAGCTTCATATCTCTTGTTCTAGATAAAATTGCAAAATTCAAAATACTCAGTGTTTTTAAAATCACAACACAAATCTTTGTTTTCCACAGTCCAGTATAGCTGGCTGTTATTTGTTCACAGAATTTATTGGATTTTTTTCTTTCCTTATTTTGCATTTCCATTCTAAATTCGAAGCTTTTCCGCAGCACTGTTGTGTTTGGCCACTTTAGAACGACCGCACCTGCCAGCGGGTTGCTCTAATTGTACTTATTATTGATATTAGTATGTTCTTTTCACTATACATTTTTCTCTTCTTAAAGCATTGTGCCAGACAGTACGGTGAAAGTCACTGTATGTCATGGAGTCATAGATTCAGAGTCTAGGAACCAGTTATTATGGTGCTGTAGTCCCAAAAATGCAAGTGTTGATCTTAACTCATTATGCACCTTTTGCATATAGTTCCCACTACCATGTAAAATGAATCCGTTCACTGTGAATATGATGTCAAGTTTTCTGCTCGTTTGCAGGAGTGGTGTTTGCAGCCTTTCATAGTCTCAGCTGCCCGCACTGATTTATTTTTTTTTTTCTTAACGCACCTTTCACCCAGGGCCATCTGAACAGAGCATTAATATTACTGTACTTGCTCTATTTTAGTACAAGTTTCTTGCACATTTGCTTCACAGGATTCACACATCTGAAGAGCCGTTAGAAGAATTTGTTTTCTGTCCTAAGCCACAAATGTGCTCTCATAAAGACAGTGAAGAGTACACACTGTTAATTCCTCCTTCCTGGTGAAATATCTTTTGATATACAGTTACTTCTCTTAGAATATTCCAACATTTTTTTTTTTTATTATTTTCTTGTACTAATACTTTTGTACTGAAAAACTAAGAACTATGTGCAATGTGATTTCAGTAAGATCTGAGTAGTTAAAAGCTCCTGCGGACTTGCGAAAATTGTGATTACATGATTTTCCCTTCTCCACCCAATCAATGGTAGGGAAGGGAAATGTGTGGTGGCATATGGCAAAGCTACAAATAAACTTACGTTACTCCCTTTACACTGCCAAGAGAAGGACTCCCATTATGATTTACTTGTCCAGCATCCAAACAAAAACAGGGGGTGATGCTTGCACCTCTAGACTTCTGCGTTAGTAAGGTGGTGGTGTTCTAAACGAGATGAATGATTTTGACAGACAGGAGTTGTGTCCTGGCTCAGCTTAAGTTTATAATTTTTTTTTTTCACCTTAGTAGAGTTTAGTGAACTCTTCTCCCAAATTTCTCTGTCTGTCTTAGAAACAAAAAAAACCCAGTGTTGTGAAAATTTGGCACTACTGGAAATTCTTAAATCCCTTTTCTGTCACTGATGTTCATGATGGGTGATTCTCTTCCATTTTTGAAATTCTACAGCCCCTGAAGAGGTTCATGACTTTTTTGTCTTAATAAGCAAGGTAGCAAAGATCCCAGCTGGGATTCAGACTGGATTCCTGCTGGGAGCTGCCAACGCAGCGACATAAAAAGACAGATATGATCCCATGATGCCTCAAAAGGTGTCTCCTGTAGTGACAGAGAACTATTGATACCTTTGCACAAGGACCTTGAGAGACATTAAACTGTAGTAGTGTGTGTCATTCTGTTTATATATGGTTAAACAAGGTTAAGCAAAATTAGAAAGAGCTGTAGGGAAGGACTGCTAAAAGGCAAATGAAGAAGATTGGAATTGTAGTGCAGGGAAACAAAGGCAGAGTGTGTGCCCAGCGTCTGCCCATAAATCCATCAGCAGGTACATCTATGGAAGGAAATAGCTGTATAAACTACATGGTGGTGTTGGCAGAAAACCAAATCAGTTTAAGTTGGGCATAGGTAAGTTAGTCAGGAAACAATGAGTTTTGTCACATTTTACCAGTGTGAACAAAAGAACAGAAATATTTTTGAGATAGAGATCTCTAAGTATATGAAAAGGACATTATTCTATAGTGTTTGCCATAGCAGGCAATAACTGGGAAGGTAATTACTAGTCCTGTATTGCTAAGATTAGTATTGCTTGTCCAGTTTGGGAAATAAAGGCAGTCTTCTGATGTCAGCAGGCATTCTGTAGTTGCTTTGCAAAAATAGATTTTTTTACAATTTTGTCTGCTTTCCCTCCTTCTCAGCAGGTTGCCTTCCAGTCCTTTTGAGAAGTCTCTGGTTGATATTTTATTTCATTCTGCAAAATGTCCCGTTCTCCTGTAGGTCTTGAGTTGATTAATTCTGAGTCTCGTAGCCTTATTTCAGTTTCCTTATACCACCTGCAGCGATCTACAAATGTTACTACTCCAATCCTAGCACACACCTTCATCCTTTAATCATCCAGTCCACCCTGGCACTGATATTTCCTTTGTGCTGAGGAGTTGCGCAAGATTTTGAGCCATACTCCTTTTCCTTTCCTACCACCCCCGTTAGGGAGAGAGGCTGCTGTTCCCAATGAAGTTTGGTTTTGGCTAAGTCTGGCTTATTTCTTTTAGTAGTGACTGCTTTAATTTCTAAATATTGCTATACAATACAGGTTCAATTATACCTCCTGTTTTAATTGCAAAAGAAGCTAGTACAACTTTCAAGTTTAAGGAGGCTTGCACTTGTCTTTGTGTCAGAGTCACTTGACAGTCATTAATGCCTTCCAGTGTAACAGGTCTGCTTAATAACATATATTGCATCTGAAGCGAAGTATTGTAATACAGTGTCATTTGGTCTTCTGTCAATCTGCTGTGCCAAAAGAGATGTATGTGTACTGTTGGCGAGGGCTTCAGAGGGAGAGGAGTATCTTCTGAAATGACTGATGAGTTAGCCTGGATCCCTGTAACAACCTGTAGTTGCCCTGCTTGCCTGGGACATTTTGGGCACAAACTGTCCCAAGTAGAAAAATTCGTTTAGATAGCTTTGAGAAATGGGGGAGTGGAGTGGAGGGGGTGGGGACAGACAGGGGAAAAGGCAGAGAGAGACATTTATCTTGCCCGACTTTGATCAAACAGCCTAAAGTGCATAGTGAAGACAAGCAAAGATTAAAGTTCAATTTATGAAGCTGAATTAAGGGAAGGAGAATGATTTTCATTATGGTTGCTGGGTTTTAAAATTTACATTTGAAGAATATGACAGATTTCTCAGTGTTATGTCAATTAGGTCTAGATTTAATGTAAAAGGAACTTGATTTCTTAATAGCTATGTACTAAATGGTATGAGATTATACATTTATGAAAAATGGGGAAAAAAAGAAAATAGATTAATGAGAAACACTCTGCATAGAAAATTCAGTATGGATGTAAACCAGTTAGTACATTATGAAGCCTATTGGCTTTTGACAAAGGGCAATATAGCCATGTTCCCATGAAACGGTATCTTTAAAATTTGCCTAAGGCATTGTTCTTAACATCACATATGACCTGGCAGATAAAAATAAATGAGTTCTCTTGCAATCTGAAACCTTCTAGGGAATTCATTTGTTTTCTTCAGAAAAAAAAAAAAAAACAAACCAAAAAACATATGGCAGGGCAGAATTTACTTTTATAATTAAGTGGCATCAGCGAAGGGTTACTTTCAGGGCATTAGCTCCTCAGTAAGTTCAAGGAAATGAGAGACTGCTTGGTTATCTTATTTTGATAAATCCTGGTAAAATATTCAGATTAATATTTATCTGTGTGTTATTTAGTGGACTGACTTTGCATCTAATCAAATATGATAATGATTTCTGTATTGTGAAATGCCAGTAAGCATGGAGATCCATGGATTTCCCCAAGAACAACCTTGCCCTTCTTTTCCTGTGTGGAAGCACTTTGCCATATGTCCTGCAGCGTTTTCTTTGTGTCTCGCTTGGAAAGGTCAATTGCCGGGGGAAAAGACCAGCTCAGGGGAAGGAGACGGCAGTGTCTGAATTACCTTGGCAAATTGTGCGTTGTGTTTTTTTCTCCTCATTCCCTGACAGCGCACTAAACACTTATCAGCTCTAGTTTTTATAAATCAAAAACTGTTAAAAGTGTTCCAGTCATTTTGGTAAAACAAGAGTCAATGAGAAGTATGTCTCAAATGCAGTAGGTTGGTCCAAAAATGTTGAAATTAAAAATAATTAGTTAAATTTTCCTTTTAATCCATTCTTTTTTTCCTTTTTTTTTTTTGTGGTGACTTATATTTTTTTTCTTAATGGGTTTATTCAAACCATGCCAGAAGAACTATGTTAGAAGGAACTTGTTTCTTTAAAGTATAAAGAAAGAAATCCTCCTCTTCCCAAGCGTCTTGTGCTTGAAATTATGAACTGATAGGAGGGTAGCTAGAGTTCATTCTTAAGATATGGTAATTTATCTTTTAAAATTCAAGTTGGGCTAGTTCAGTTATACTTTATATAGTTACTTATCAGAAATGGGTCTCAAAGCTATTCAACTTTTTTTTTTTTTAATTGGATAATATATGTACAGACATATCTTAAATTGTTTTTTACACAGAGCATCCCAATAACAGTGGCTTTCTCCTGTATGTTCTCCTGCAAGTTAATTAAACTTGCTTTGAGGTGGCTTATTGCCTCAGTCACTCCTTATCTTGCTGATGAAGGACTGTAACAGTATGCCTTTTCACTTAATTATAAGCGTGTTTGGGAACGTCAATTTGAACCATTACCACTACTTACTATAATAACAGGAAGACAAATTAAAGGATTCATTAACAGTGGTTTAAGAATCTCTAATAAAGGAATAAATAACTGTACAGGTTTGCTTCTTGCTGTTGTCTGCTCCCAGCAGGAGAATCTGAGACCTTCTTGTTAATGAGATGCTCGGAGCGCTACATATTGGGAGAATACACAGGCACCAGGAACTAGTGCATTATTCTTTGAACTTCCATCTGTGTTTTATTGCTCATTTAACACTTGGTTTGGGGTAATCAATATCTGTCCTTCCATTGATTGATCTGATCTAATCTAAGTTACGGTTTAATGTTAAATCTAAGAGAAGTTATCATCCTACTGCTGTGGAAAGAGGAAGGTCTTTCTCCCCCTAATGCTTCTCTTTCCTATCTTGTCAATTCCTAAATATTTTTGAAAGCTAATGCTTTGTACCTCTCCTGCTCATGCCTTGTTCCACTACGCAATTTTCTTCTCCTTTGCACCAGCTCTGGTAATAGTCTGGTTGCAGAGTAACACTAGTCAGTTCACTAACCTCACAAAAGTTCCTCGTTTTCCTGTGCTGATTGTGTCTTGCAATCTTAATGGGTGGAACTAACATGATGCATCATCATAGGAGCCCTGGAGCTGACCTGGGATAAGATGAAAAGAGAAATGTCAGGGTTAAATGGAACTTCTTTGGCTATTTCAGTGTAAGCCATCTTTAGAAATTATTTCAGGTGAGTGGTGTTCTGAAGGTACCTGCCTTTAACTGAAGTCATGACACACTTGATTTGTGCTAGCAGTAGAACATGTCCTGCTGCAGAATATGGCAACTTATGCCTTCACTTGGTTCCTGGTTAGACGGTGTTCTCATGTCAGTCAGCTGCTCCTTTCTTCTGCAACTAACATTAGCCCAAACATAATGGTTTCTGTCCTACAGCGCCAGCGGTTTGGTCCTTGCTGAACTTGTCTACTTGTGTGTGCCTTTATGGCACTGAAATGCAGGGCAGGCAGCTACCACCTCGCCAGAGGCTGATAACCACGATATAGAAGTTGTTCTAGAGAGGTCCCACTTGGAGCAGCAGTCAAGTCTGTGAAGGACTCTCCCCTGCCTCTGAAACACTGGTGCCTTGCAGGAGTTACTGCAGTGCCCTTGTGGACGCGCTTGAGTGGCTGCACTCATCTTGTGAGAGGGCTGCTCGGATGCTAGGTGGACGTGTGGGTCTCAGTCCTCGTTCAAAGAGTGCGGTCGGAAAATTTAACAGCGCAATGATGCGTACTGTGTGTGTGGTCTTCACCCCTCTAAATCTGGTGGAGCCAAGATCGTGGTGTATATGGAGATGTGTTGACATCATGTGCTTACCGTGGTATGCATCCTGCTTCTGAATATCCCATGTGCAGTGAGCTCCCGCTGACGGGAAGGGCTCTGTGGGAAACTGACGGCTCTACCAGAGGACTACAGCACGATCACAGGAGGGAAATTCAAGGCTGGCTTTGCAAATGTGGGTGACCGAGTTTAGTATCTGCTTCCTTTTAAGTACCTTTAGCATTAATGTGATCACTTACGTAGGTTTTGATCATTTTGTTTTTGCAGTTTTATTTTCTTAATAACATAATAAAATTTGAAAATTGGCTACCTTAGACTCTTTACCTTCTCCATCTGCCCCCTCCTGAAAAAAAACCAAACACGACAAGCAAACTTTATGTGCCAAAGTTGGTTACTGTAGGGAAGGAGGCTGCAAAAGGTATGAACTGTCTAAAATTTCTGTTTATTTAAGCCTATTCCCATTATTGTTTTTTTTTTTTGGAGGAGATATAACAGCAGCATTTAAATTTAGTTTCAAATTAATCTTGAAAAGAGACAGAGGTTTAATACATTGAACAATGAAAAGGTGACAAGACCAGGTAGGATTTGCGTGGCTGTTTATGTGGGTGGCTGCTGTACGGTGTGTGCCATGTCTGCCAGAATGTAACAACTGGAGGCATGTACTTTGAGATACGCGTTGCAACATTAAAAAGTATTAAAGATTTGGTCAGCCACAGTTATGAAATACAGCACTGATGTTTTGATTGAAGTGATATTTCAGGGTAAAGTTGAACCTAACAACAACTTACTAAATAGATATCTGAGTAAGCTCACCATCTTCTCTGGACTAAAGCATAGTATTCAGAAAGGCCTTGGTCTGCATGCACCAGAGGTGCACACGTGACAAATATTCTGAGGCCATCTCCAGCTGGGGAAACTTGGGTGCTGTGTGTGAGAAGCAGAGGCCAACAGGGAGAAGATGGTGATGCATGTTTGAGATGACATGGCGTGATGAGACTTCAGGAGGAGGGTGAGCTCCAGAGCTGCAGGGACAGGCCAGTGGTGCCTTTCTGCTTTTCCTGGAGAAGCCCATGGTGAGGAGTACATAAAACTGATGCCCGGCTGTTCGTGAGCATCTGTGCAGGAGTGCTGTGTTCTAGGATCTCTAGTCACTGCTGAGGCTGCGTGTGGAGCTGCAGGGAAGAAAATGTAGTAAGGTTTGCTAATCCTGAAGAGCAACTATCAGAGAAGGAAATAAAATTTTACAGGACCTTTGAGAGGATTAATTTAATTTATAACGGGATTCTTTCCTAATTGACCCAAATATGTTATTCTGTTTGCCACGCTCAGTGTCTCACTGGTTAGCCTACGATCACCTGAGTCTTCCATTTTGCCCTTTTGAATATTAATAAAACACGATTAGTCTGAAAATATTTATCTCTCTGTATATGCTGTTTTCACATATTTGGCATTTATCAATAAGCTACTTATTTCATTACTCTCCTTTGCTGAGACTTCTATTTCCTGCAAAATACAGATGAAAAAAATTACTTACTGACCATTCTGCTTTTCATTGTTGTAATTTGACTATTTTCCTATAATTGTTCAACTAGACTACTTTGATTAGGTTTCTTTTATTTCCAATGTATCATCCTTAGCTTTTTCACATATTTTTCCTATTGTATCTTAATATAATCAAATGAATTTTCTACATCATAATTTTTTATTTATATTGATTATCTCCTTTCCTTCTATTCTTGTTTCTTTTTCTTTTTTTTTGATTTTATTTCCAATTGCTGATTTTACTACACCGCAGAACTAGAATTGGCTTTTACGCAAAACTTGCCTGTCTTGATGGTGGAATCGTGACTTTTTGCTTAATAGCTGTTTCTTACAGAGCTTATACTTTTCATTTTCAGTCTTAAAATTTTTTCCTTCCAGTAAATTGAATAAACTGTTCTTTCACGTGAAATAGTTTCTTGAAAGAAGTGCACGGGAAGGTATCTTTTACTGGTTATTTCCTCCAGATTTGGCAGCATATCTGGTCATGCCTTGAATTTTTGAGTTTGCTGCAACCCCTATTTATTGATTCAGGCTTTCAACAGATGCATATGGGATCTTGGGATGGGGTGAGGTTTTTTTGCTATGTTAGGAGTTTTTCAAAAGCTTAATCTGTAGTACGTTTTGCTAAGTTTATGCGCCACCTTAACGTTCTTCTAATTCATGTCTGTGTTTAATGCAACATTATTTATTGTTGTTGCAGTCATGTTTTATAGCTTGCCGTTTCACAAAACAAAGGGGAAAGTGCTGGATTTAGCATGCTCTACTGTTGAATCTTTATGGGTTTTAAATTGATTTTTGACATGGGCTTGTTTAGGAACATACAGAAGATGAGTTTTATACTTTTATCTGTAGTCATACTGAATGTATTCACTGCAATAGATCAAAATACATTGTCATCAAGGAGGTGACTGGAGTGTGCTTTTTTGTGGGGCTTTTTTCAGTTTCCACTGATACCAGTGGAAGTCTTTGCCATTGGGGTTGAGCAGGCTCTTGATTAACAGGTTCTAGTTATCATAGTTCAGCTAGAAAAGTTGTTCAGTGTTGTGAATGTGAAGCAAAATGCTTATTGCCTGCTGGCTATCTGAAGGAATACAGGATGCTGCTTTATCTCAGAGTTAGTTGTGTTTTCTTCTCATTGCAGTGTCCTTCTGTTTGCAGATTTATGTAACATATTTGCTTTCCTCATTCATTAAGCACCAAATGGAAACAAACTTACCAATTACCGCCAGTGTCAAATCAGTTTAATTGCAGCACATAAAGTTGTATTTATCTTGCTTTTATTACCACCACATTTGGACAAGAGACAGGCCTACGTGCTAAGAGGTCTATCTATGCTTCAGAAATGTACTTGGGCATTTTTATTTCACATTCTTTGTTGCCTTCAAAGCATAAGTGCCCTGGAATAAAGCTAAACAGAGATTGAAAAATGGCAATCTAAGGCGTAATCTCAGTAACATTGAAAACAATATTGTCACCTGTCTCATGGGCAGCATAACAGATCTTCACATATCGTGAAAATTGGCACTGACTTTTTCTTTGGTCTGCCATATTTATTAGTATGATAATTCCAGTGTGTTGTTTTTTATGCTGTCACACTTATTTTTAATTTTATTTTTGTTAGCTTTTTCTCACATATGTACTTTTTGAATGAGTTCTCGCATGTTCGAGGTGCATGCCTTAGAATGTTAAGCAAATACAATAGGTATTTGTAGAGCTAAATGTAGTCCTGCAAGTTTTAGTGAAGTGGGCACATTTAGGTAGGAATAGCTCTGATTGCTCTCCGAATGCTAGTTTGCCACTTGTTCGAGCATTAGTTGTGTAGTCACAGTCACTCCCTGCTGTCCATTTGCCCAGTTTGCCTCTATGTTGCGAAGGTGTAATGCTTTTACTGTGCCTTGCACGTTGCTTTGCTTCTTACTCCATTTTCTTTCTGCTGGCTTTATGAAGCTGAAAATAATATTTTAATTGGTTATTGGCACCCACAGGAAGTTGAAAAATGCACACTAATTAGCTCTGGGCCTTGGCTCATTCACATGTATATAGACATTTTAATCTCCGTAACACTCACAGGGTCAATAGTTCTAATTCCACACTGGATATATTAATGGGTAGAAGTGTTGCACTCTACTGCATAGGATACAAGTCTCATTTTCTAGGAAAATAAAACCCACAAAACTTTCAGCCTCTGTTTTTTTTTCAGGATGATACTGTATTTTTAAGTATTTATTGATTTAGAATTTTTACAATTTGGGACAATAGCTTACTTTTTAATAGGCTGAAATGATGTCAGGGTGAAAGACCATAAAAAGACATTAATAATTTGATAATCTGCCTTAAAATGCCACATCAGTGCTAAATCTTCAGTAGATATCTCAAGATGAAGTACGCACGGAGATTGACACAACACTATGTTAAGTACTGACCTGAAAACTGGAAGTGTGAGATCAGTCTGCTCATATATTCTGCAACAGAGACTGCATTTATTTATAGAGTGAGATGGGGCATTGATGTGCCACTCCTGTGAGTCTGATACCCCTGAGTTAAGAAAACAGTTCATACCTGCTGAGGATGCGGTTCAATTTCTCTGGAAGAAGAAAAGTTGTTCTGCTTTTGTGAGTGGAAAAAAAAATTGCAACAGCAGTGAAGTTGTAGGTTTCTTTAACTTTGATATCTGAAGCGAAGGAAGCACAATCAATGATGGTTGATGGAAGCTTATATGCAAGGAGGAGACTAAGTATTTATGTTCCCTGTTGAATATTTCTGAGCAAGGTATTTTTGCGGTTGTGAAGGTGTTTTTTGTCCTTACAGAGAGTGTGTAGATGGGTTAGAAAGACTATATGCATTGCTTCCTGACATTTCACTCAAAGTCTTTGAAGTCAGCTTGCGTATGGATGAAGCCTTGTGCTCACATTGTCCTGCAGTGTACTGTTTTCTTTGCCCGCTTCAGGCCTCTTCAAGACTCAAACACATGTATTTTAGTTATTTCTTTGTAGTGATTTATCTGTGCTAATAAAAAATATTTTGTTTTTATTTTACTTTGTCATGAATTCTTGCTTTCGTAGCCTGCCTCTTGCAATTTGAGTAACTCCCTTTAGCATTATCCCTAGGAAAGACTAGTGACCTGATTCCTGTACATCTACGATTTAAGTAGACCATGTCAATAAATAAATACACATATCTGCATCCCGGAGTCCATATAGCACCACTCCAGTCCTTCAAGGGGGTTTATAACAAGGACAGGGACAGACTTTTTAATAGGGCCTGTAGTAACAGGACAAGGGGCAACAGTTTTAAACTGGAAGAATGTAGCTTTAGAATAGATATGAGGAAGAAATTTTTTACAATGAGGGTGGTGAAATACTGGGACAGGTTTCCCAGGGAGGTGGTAGATGCCCCATCCCTGGAAACATTCAAGGTCAGGTTGGATGGGGCCCTGAGCAACCTGATGTAGTTGAAGATGTCCCTGCTCACTGCAGGGGGGTTGGACTAGATGGCCTTTAAAGGTCCCTTCCAACCCAAACTATTCTGTGGTTCTATGATAACTTCAATTTAGATTATACATCTACCAGTTGCATGGATGTAATATTGCAGATAATTTGTCAGTATTGCAAATAATGAAATTTAAAGTTTAAATTTAATAATCTCTTTGTTATCTGTATTTTGTTACTTTAAGTGAATTTGTTGAAATCTTAGAAATTAATATCACAGAATTTTATGAATAAATTTAAATTGAAGTAATCTATGTTAATTTTTCAAATATTTTTATTTATAAGACATAATCACTCTTTACTGGCATTGGAAAATCAGAATTGCTTTAAATAAGGTTGTTTTAGACAGAATAGGACCGAAGAATATTATATATGTGAAAATGTAGTGGAGGGGAAAAAAAAAAAAAAATGACATAACAGAAAGAAGAAAAAGGGGTGTGAGAAGAACCTAAGAAAGAAAAAAAAAAAAAGGTTGCGCAGGAGGAATATGGCCATGGAGCATGGAAGAGCCCTGTTGCAGACCTAGCATGAAAGAGAATCTGCACTAGAGAAGGATGTGCTGAAATCAGTTCAAAGGTTGTGTGTATTCGTTCATTTTTATGAGGGTCGTGGACTGATTCTGTGAGCGCTACCAACAGAACTGGTTTATCAGAACAGGTGTAACGAGGCAGCTGCTTTAACTACACCCAGTAAGTTGGGAAGAGTTGTGATTGCGCACATATATTGTACCAGTACGTGCTGAAGGAAGTGTTTTTGGTCAGTGGGGCATGCTCACCTTTCTGAGTATCCTAACCCATCATTTACCTGGGTATCAAGCAGTGCCTTTGCCCCGCATCTTGTTCATGGTTTGCCTGAAGTCCTCCCAGGTTCTGTAGGTGCCCTGATAATGCTGTTGAGAAATAGCGGAGTGAGAAATCCTTTTGCAATAAAAGCACGGGCTTTTGAAAAATACGCTTGGTTCGTTTGTAGCTCCTGCTGTATGTTGAAAAAAATCTTCGGGTGTCAAAGAAATTAGACTGGGTACAACAGGACTTCAGTCAGAATTGTGAAGACTCTGTGGCTTCTATAAACACTCCTTTATAATGGGATCCTTTGCGTCAAACTTTACATATCTGTGGCTGAGCTAATCGTGTAAGGTTCCCATCACTGTGGAGAGAAACGGACAGCTTTAATCTGCCTGTCCTCTTGTTGTCATTTAGACATCTAACACTAGTCACATGAATCTGTTGATATTTCTTCCCACTGATTGTAAAGGAAGACTGGAGCAATGACTCAGATGTGCACGTATGCAATATAAATATCTACTTTATACATATGCAGCCAGCCCTTTAAGATTAAAATCTCTTTTAGAAGTTGCCTTAGTCCTTAGCCCAAAGGGCTGTACGCTAAGACAGTCCCTGAAAGAATTTAATCCTGACTACCAGTCACTTTTTAATTTTTTCTGTCTTTTATATTAATTAATTATGTTTTTATTTTAACACTAGTAACAATTAATTTTTATCTACTATTTTTTTAACCCCAGAAACTACCTCTTCAGGTTGCAGCTTGAGGATCTCTCTCTAATACAGGTATGTTTTATGTTTGTTTTCTTAGTTCTTCTACATGATGTAGGTAAGCAGATGTTTGAAAGCAGATAATCGAGATATTCAAAAGCTTCATAACTACAGATAAGTGTGCATCTGGTTTTGTCCTCTTTGCGGCCCCATATTATATAAGTCATATTATCCATTTTAATTCCAGATTACTCTTTGTCCCAGGCCATACAGACCTGATGTTACCTTACTCTCTGCTCTGATTTTGTTAGAGTGGATCTATACAAAATGGAGGCTCAAAAGGAGCATCATGTTCTCTTAGAAAAATGTTCTAACCTATTTTCCAGCTTCGGTATTCAGAATTTATTGTTACTGTAGAGGAAAGATTTTTTTTTTAACTAATGATAAATAAAAAATTTCATTCATACTTGCTAAAGTTAAAGTAGGCAAATGAAACAGCAAATTTTCAAGGAAGAAATATAGTGTGAACACAAGTATCAAAATCTCAGTTTTGTCTATAAGGCAGCTATCTATTGTTTAAAACTTGTTAGAGCCTGGGAGGTGAAACAAAGCCTTTTAGAGGCAGTTAGGCTTCATAGAAAGGTAAGTGAGAATCCCTGATCAATTTATTTTACCCTGAAC
This sequence comes from Larus michahellis, assembly GCF_964199755.1. Lineage (NCBI taxonomy): Eukaryota > Metazoa > Chordata > Aves > Charadriiformes > Laridae > Larus > Larus michahellis. The sequence goes on from NC_133897.1 coordinate 91,900,650, forward strand.
GTTATCTGTCTTCCATATACCAGCAATCTCATCTTCCCTCAGTCTTCAAACTGGTGTTCCTTGGTGAGGTTTTGCTGGTTTTCTCTTTCATTATTTTTAACCTTGGCATCATGTCTAACAATCATTCTTGTGTATTTGGCTCTAAGAGTTGTTTTAGTAAATCTAATTAAGTTAGCTAACTTGCTAAGGTGTGGAAATAGAAAATCACAATGAAATAGAAGTGTATGTTTTTTCATAATCTATTCATATATGCAATTTAAAAATAACTAGCATTGGATTCAGCACTGTGCCTATTATTTCACAAAGTAACACCATACAGTTGAATATGGAAAACTAAAATGCATTCAGGTAAGGCTGTCCTTGTGATTTTTATAGTACCTTGTGTATGCTTTAATTAGGCTTGCAGTCTTCCTTTACCTTCCGAAACTGCTAGAAACGAGATCTGAAGTTGGTTTATAATTAACCAAAATTGTGTATTGATAACTATTTGATTTTGTTGCATCAAGCACTTTTAATATCCAGAATTCAGACTGTCTACTTTCACCTTGTCTGACATACTTAATATCCTGGCAGATAATTTGGGTTAAGTCCTGAAGGTTCTTGTTGAGAGCCTGCACTTAGAGGTCTCTGATGGTGCTGTTGTAGTGTTGTAGTTTATTCTGCTAATTTATAGTTTGAAGTTCACAGGTTTCCTCTATTAGGATAAGTATCAGTTGGCTAAATTCACTAATGAGGGAGAAATCTGTAGGTTAGACATTTATAATTGTGCTGACTAACTTGAACAAACACCCTCCCACCCCAATCAGCAAAAAATACAAAATGAGGGCAGAAATTATACTCTTGATGTTATATTAGGTCACTAGGTTTTGGTCTTATGAATGTGCAGAAGCTTTTAACCAGACAGTCTTCACAAATTGACTTTTGGTAAAGTTTCTTATTGTGTCTTCAGTACTGTAGCACCACTGATTTCAAAAGCACCGTCTTCAGACCTTTTTCCACAAGCCTTTAGGGAGATTGTGTTTCTAAATCAAAACCGAAGCATATAATTGTTTTTTTCTTTCACCAGCATGTCTTTACTACCCCTACTCCAAGTATTGAAGTTTTTTCCTTATTCTCAAGCCTGCCGTTATGTCTCCTTCATATTTGTCCTTCAAAGACCTTTTCTTCCTCTTCTTCCTCTATGTTTCCCTTGTGGTTCTGTTAGAGTGCCCCAGGACAGCCCTTATCCAAAAGATGTGCTTTCTTGGATGTGCCCGTTGTGGCATCTCCAAATCACTTGTGAGGTGGCTGAAGCCTTTGTTTTGATGCAAGTAAGCCAGGATGTAAGGTGTATTGTTTAGGACTCCCAAACTCATTACACAACACTCTCAGGTTGTCTCGTAATCTGGTATGAAAGTATGAAGTTAGTCACTGATCTTATAAAAGTAGGTTTGAGAGAGTTCTTGCGATGCCATTTAGCCCCTCCAGGTACCCCATGGCAGGATCAGTGGTCAGTGTTACTGGTGGTTGCTTGTCTGAACTCTTCTTACAAGTCTTGAGCCATAAAGATCCACAAGTTTTCTCAGCCTCTATTGGGAAACGTTAAGATGCGGAGAGAGTCTCTGTCTCACGCTGGAAAGTGTGAAAGCTTTAGTAATGAAAGAGGCAGTAACCATTCCTGTGGAAACATGGAATTCAAACTTACTAGCTACCAACCTGAAACCCACCTAGAGCCAAGAGGGTATTTATCAAACGATTCACTGAGGTTTACAAACCTTTCAGGTAAGTTTTGTTGGGATGACAGAATCCTAGCTGCGGTCCCAGTCATCCCAATTTGTTGTATAGGATTACCTCAAGTATAATTGAAGCAAACTCTGCTTTCGGAAACTTTAGGGCATGTGAAATTTCTCTCATTCACATGCGGTGGAAGAAATATTTTGAATAGGATTAGAGAATATAAAGTATACCAAGTTAGCAAATAAAATTTACAGTATTTTGAAGCTCCAGATCTTTCAAACTTGAAACTCTGTTGTGATTGAGGGAGGTAGGAACAAAAGTGAGAAGCAAAGTAAAAGTTATATCAAGTCCTTGCTTTGATGCTTTGATTTTTTTAGATGATTCGTCTGTTTGATCTTTCTTATAGTACATTTTTATCTGGAAAATAAAGGAATGCCTAAAACTTAATCTTGACTGTCGATGGACTTCAGTTATTTTTATATAAACAAGTTTCCTTGTCTGTAATGCTTAAACATCTGTTGGAATGTTGTCATTAGTTTGTCCACACACTTTTATTATGAAGGTAAAAGGCTTCATGTTACATGTAGCAAACTGGAGCAGTAAGAATCTTGTAGTTATAGCAAAAGCTTCTTTGCAAATCTTTTGTTTACAAATTTCCATATATTTTTTAAAAAGCTAGACATTTTATAAATAAAGTATTATTTTGGAATATTATCAGACATTGCAGTGTTATCGGATATTGCTTTCTAATAGGAAAGCACTCTAAAAAGGAATAAAATAAAATAATGACTTGTTTGCAAACTTTTGCAAAAATTACTTTGAGATAAAATATGGGTATGCCCTGTTTTTTACAAGTGTAAACCTGGAAATAGTTTTGAAATGCAAGACAACCTTCCTAAAAAAAAAAAAAAACCAAACAAACAAAAAAACAAACCCAAACCCACGAAACCGAAACCAGACAACCATTTGAAATGCAAGTTCTGAAACAGAAATGCAGAGCAGAGATTCCTGTATTAAAAGGGTACTGTTTCCAGCAGTCTAGTGACAGTTAATCCCTTGTAAAAGTGAGGGTTAGCGCGCTACTAGATTGCATCAGACAGGATGTGTATCTAAACCTGAGCTAGGACTATGCAGTGAGACATCATTGCCCATTGTGGTTACATCAAAGTTGTCATCCCACATGTCATGGTTCTGTGCTCTTTACTTTATAGGAAAAGCCTGTTGTTTGAGTAAGCAAGTTTCATATGATAGTGTCTGTAGCAAACCGGTATTTGATGTGTCTCAGCAATTTCCTTTGTGTAGCAGAATAAAGAAGACTAAAACGAGTGAAAGCCTTTTAAGCTCTTGCCGGAGAAGCCTAAGAGTCAAATTGTTCAAAGCTGACTGTTGGAACAATGCGCGCATAGCGATTATGGATTAGGAAAGAAGCACTCACTGGACTGTGGTTGTAGAAGGACAAATATTTTGTAACTCTTGCTACAGCAACAGGAGGGTCACAGCCGCAGAAGGCCTGACTCTGCATAGTTTTGTTTTGTGAGTTTTGCTTTGTTATTGCTCACCTCAAGTAATAGTAGAACAATCCATAAAAGCACTGGCCAAGATGAAAGCTGGATTTCCTGGAAACTCTCTTGTATTCCTTAAAATAGAAAAGCAGAAATCTAAATAGTAGTGTTTAAGTGAATAGATTTTTTTCCAAAATTTTTTTAAAAAGGTGATATCTAGCCAATGTCAGGATAAATAGTGGGGCTTTGACATCATGTAGAGGATGGCTCTAACAACCGTTTGTTTTTTACCTTATTTTTTTTCTTTTCCAAATTCTTTGAAGAGAGAACTTCTAAATTCAAACATTTGTTGGTGTCAACTTACATGACAGGTTTGCTGATGTATCTGTAAAGAGTGAAAAGCTGATACATCCTGGCTTATAAAAGTGTTTATGACACAATTGCCATAAACATTTTTACAAGGCAGCATGTATAGCTTTTCACAAACCTGATAGAACGTCTTTTCTTCATCCATAAGATGAAGTTCTTTACAAACTCAGATTGTTAAGCCAAATACAGGGCACATGCTTGAGTTTGCCTTTCTCATGTGAATCTTCCATCTATGAAGCCTGTTCCCAGTTTGTGATGCCCAAAAGGCTGAATATGAGCCTATTACACCTGCCTCTCTAGTTACATAATTCTCCAGAGATTTTATTGTCATGCTGAATCTGTACATCTTTCAGTTAGAAATATACATACCTCAAAGGCTATTTTTAAAGGAAATTTTAGGCCCTAGTTTACCACAGGATTCAAATGAAATTCATTATGCAGGCTAAGAAAGTTGTAGGTTCTTTTTAATGTGTATAATTCAACTTTAAATTCTGGATTCTTGAGGCTCTGGGGTTTTACATATATATATATCTCTATATAGATTTATATGGATCTCTAGCTCTATAGATATCTATATATTTGTTTGTATGTGTGTATGTACACACACCCGTTAATGAGGCACTCAAGGAATTAAAGGTAAGAATGGATCTATGAATTGTCAGGAAAAGGAACTACTTTGAAGAATGAATTTTACCAAAAGGTATTCTTGCTGGTGTTTACATGTGTAAAGAGTGTCTGAAATACCTGTTACATATGATAGTTCACTTTTATGTGAGTTGTTAATGGCAGGCATCGTCTAGTAGGCTAAATAATGAATTAAGTAAATTGTAATATACTTTAAATATATACTTTGTGTTTATCTGTGTTAACCAAAGAGGGAATCTGACTTCATGATTGAGGTTTTTTTACAAATAAATTAATATGTATAACCTAAAACACTCTTATAAATTTTTTACCTTAATTGTAATACAGAATATAATTTTTTTTAACAACACTGATTTATTTTTTTTTTAAAGGATCAAATATTTACCAGGGTAGTAATACCATTATAGAATCATAGAATCATAGAATTGTTGAGGTTGGAAGGGACCTTTAAGATCATCGAGTCCAACCTTTAGCCTACCCTGACAAGAGCCACTTCTAAACCGTGTCCCTCAGTGCCCCATCTACCCTTTTTTTAAACACCTCCAGAGATGGTGAATCCACCACCTCCCTGGGCAGCCTATTCCAATGTTTAATAACCCTTTCAGTGAAAAAATGTCTCCTAATATCTAATCTAAACCTCCCCTGACGTAACTTGAACCCGTTTCCCCTCGTCCTATCACTTGTCACCAGGGAGAAGAGGTCAGCCCCCATCTCTCTACAACCTCCTTTCAGGTAGTTGTAGAGGGTGATAAGGTCTCCCCTTCTCCAGGCTAAACAACCCCAGCTCCCTCAGTCGTTCTTCATAAGGTTTGTAATTTTGTATTATGAAAATAACAATTGCTTGTTATTATTGCAAACTGAGATCATATTATGTCTTTTGTGAGAGGCTTTCATAACCTTGGGTTGTCTTTTTGGCTAAGGTGGTATTTGGCCCAATTTAGAGAGAATGATGTTCCAAGAGAGGTGCAAATCACTCAGACTCTCCTTAAAGTTCATTTTTTGGGACAGTGCCCTAGAGTTCCCTTTGTATGAACAAAATAAAAACTTGTAAGAAGTCATCAAGTAGAATCAGATCTTTAATTTATGCTGATATTAAAAACTTTCAGTTATAATCAACAACAACTTCAGAGATAAAGGTAAGGAATCTAAGTTTAAATCTTTTAATCTTCTTAATTTGGTGACTTGCCAAATAAATAGTACCCCTTAGAAGGCAGCTTATTGTTTTTTCTAAAGCTTTGATTCACTGTATTTCAGTCCGTTTATTTTTTGTGTTATATGTTACTTACAGTCACTAGTTGTGTAAAAGGTGTCTGATTTGTGAAATACACGAAAGAAACCCATTTTATTTTGGAATAAAGCTGCCTGTACAGAAAAGGAGACGTAAGAAAAACTTCCTCTGATTTCAGACTTGAAGGCAAAAGGGAACTAACCTAAGGATGTCTTTAGGTTGTGACAGCCGTAGGTTGGCAATATTTGAAATGCAAAGCAGACTGAGATTTAACATTCTATTTTGGTTCCTAAGGGAGGAAAAACCAAAAAAACCACCCAAAAACCAAAAAATAAAACCCAAAGAAAAAAACCCTCTATGGGGTTCTCGTGTGCCTTGTACTACTTAAGGCTGAGGGGAATAGAGAGCATTCCTCCCTATTACAGATGGTCTTTCCCCTTTGTTATATGAAGGGAGCATCAGCCACCAAAACATTATTTCTTCTTGGGCCCTTCACATTTGTGTCTGGGACATGTGAATGCAAAATGGGTAAGAGGAGCAGATAAGTTAGTGTTACTTTCACTGCTGTTCCAAGTTTCTTGAAAGCTTGGAAGCAGAAGGAGCAACTACTGCTCATAAAACCTTTCCAAAGAAGACTGAGGTGAGCAAGCTGCAGAGTGACCAAGAGCTGATAGAGCAGGGGCAAACTTCTGCTTGGGTGCTAGGCAGGACCACACTTGGGGAGGTATTTGAACTGTTACCTTTTGTATAAGGTGGTGGTGTGTTGAGAGCAGAGTTTAAAAAAGAAAATAAAAAAGAAAAGAAAAGATGAAGCACAGTACATCTGCGTATCACAATGCCACCTCTATACAGTACCTCTTCCTCCTGTTGGTACCTTTCTGATGGCAAACTCTTGGATTTTATTATACAGCAAGTCCACAAATAATTAAATTAGACAACTGGGAACTTAAAGAAGGGTTAAGAAGCATTTGTGAAGCCAGAGGTAGTCCTTTGTAGCAGGTAGAGATGGGCTTGGTGGCTGCTTTAAGTCTGTTCCAGTTCTTTTTTGGTGATACCATTAGTATTTTCATTATGGTGTTTTTTGCTAGCAAAGAGTAGTTTCTGACCAAACTTTTATAACTTGACTGAAGCCAGAAAAGGATGAATTCAGCTAGCAGTGCGTAATTTCACATATGTCTAATCTTTACCCAAATTACCTCTTTCACCTGCAGCTGAAAGGGGCTTCCTCAAGCTAGGTAAAACATGTTAGATCACAAAAATCCTGATCTTCAGTCTCAAGTGTATTCGTGGGGAAATTAATTAACAGCAGACAGTGCTTCATTTCGGTTGAAAAAACAATTGCCACTGAAACAGCTGGTGTTCCTAGATTCACCTACATACTAACGCAGAAGATGGGTACTATTCGGAAACCATCATTGGTCATATTTGGCCAAGTACTGATTCACTCTTCATTCTGAATATTCTTTCCATGCATGGGATTTTTCACCCGCATGGGCATAGTTACATATATTATCTATTTTTTGGAGGCTTTTTTGTGTGTGATGTTCTGAGTTCATATGCAGGCCCCCATTATAAAACTACATAGAGGGCATATGAGGAGGCCAGTTGGAGGTATGACTCCTCTTCTGCTCATCTCTGCATGTTGTTCATTTACACTTGGCTTCTACATAATTGGAAGGTTTTATTCTCAAGAATTTGTAATTGCCTACCCTTCAGTACAGCTGAAACTTGTCACGTAAATTAGGAAGAGTCTAAGCGAAGCAAAAGAATATTAGCAAATTGGCAGGGATTTGCTGCTGCTTTGGCTTATCAGTATGTGTTAGTATTTTGAGAGATGTGGGGAAAAGAGAAGAAAAAGAAAGCGAGGCAGAGGCATTGTCATTTTTCATTTATTTGCTGTATCTGTCATTGTTTTGTGCCAGTACTGAAATACAAGTGCAAGTGCATTTCTAGACAAATAAGTCTGAACACATCCGTTTAGCTAGAGAAGCTTAGGTTTTTCACTTCTATTTTTTCTTTCTTACCTCTGCTTGTTAGGCTGCATTTCTTGTGTGTTTACAGTAATTTTCTCTTCTAGTTTCACAGTAGAGAAGAAAAATAGGTACTAAATTTTTTAATTTCCACTACAGCAAAGCTTCTCTTCTCTTTAGATATTAAACATCTGAGTTTTCTTTCTAAGATAAAGGGGAAGCCTGGATTACCTGCATTATATAATATGAGTTCATTTGTTCTCGTGAGAAATTGAGGTGATATCAAAAGGTATGTGAGTATATTTTACAGCAGATATTAATGAAACAGCTGATGTGGATTTTATAGTAGTATAATTTAGCCCTTTCTGATAATATATGGTGGTCAACCAGGCTGCATTACATGCACTAAAAGTAATTGTGGAAATGTCTTTTCCTAACAAGGCGGCACTCGTGTTTTACATTTTCACAAACATAAGTATACTGATACAGCTGCACAAGAGTAATCACCACGTAGCATCCATTTGAAAAGAACTCAGGCTGCTGCTTTCCAAATATCTGGACTATATAGGACCATGGCGTGCTTCAGCTAATTCTGGACTAAAGCGGTATTCTGGGACAGCAGGGGGCTACTTGTGGAAGGACACAGGCTCTCCTTTGAGAATCACCCTCTTTCTCTGTAGCCTCTCTGTTGAAAAAGTGCAGGAATGTTAGCAGACTCTGCAGAAAATGAAAGCAGAAAATACTAATATGTAGACTGAAAGCAGATTGTCTTAATTCTTACATTGCCTTGCCCAGGTGGACAGTCTGCCACAAGCGATTGCTTGATAGAGAGTTTTGGCTCTTTGGCACCTAGATGCTGCAGTGCTGAGCAATTTAGAAAAGAGATGGAATATACAGTGCGCTTTGAAAGAGATTATATCTGTAATATAGTTATCTGCAAACACGATTATCGGTTTTGCTTACAGGTACTGATATGCAACTTCATTTTCTGTTCTGGCCTGTAACAACTAATTTGGGTTCAGCCACACTTTGTGTGACACACATATTCAAAGAGCAGGCTTAAAGACGCATCTTCTCAGTCACAGAGGATTGTGTTTTCCAGTACTGCAGAGATCCATTCAACAGTTCTGCTAGGCTAATGAACATAGATGCTTTTGGGTAGTTCTACATATAGGAGGCGATTTCAGCTTACACCTCTATGTTAGCGGTCACCAGTATTTCGCATAAGGGCACTGTGTGGTCTGTAGGATCCCCTGCCATTGCTTCTTGACCCATGAAATTAAAAAAACCCTGACATTTAAACTTAGAATAAGAGAAAATGGTGGAGCAGCCTTGTGTCCCCTTGCCACTAGGCAGAAAAATTTAAGATACATATCTCGACACTGAGCTCTAAGGCGCCTTTGTCACAACGCTGTTAAAGGATGCACCCAGCTGCTGATCTAGGGGAAGAACTGGCTCTTTCCATAAGGCAAAAAGTTCTTCTCCCTTCATCCCTAGGAAAGAGGTGAAAAAATTTTTCAAGTTCAGGAGACCAGCTTTTTGCTACTGCGGTTAAGGAAAGCAGGATTCTGAAATATTCAAGGAGCCACAAAGCAGCCACACTGAGGGTGGGGAAACATGAACACTTTTTATAACGTAAGGAAAAGGAAAGATCTGAGGAACCTGCAACAAGAACACTGGTGGGCGAGAAGCCCATGCAGGGGTGCATAGGACGGAGGGTCCTACTCTTCGAAATGGTTCAGGGCACAAAGGGAGGGTCTGTGCTGCTTCCAGTGTGTTACTCGCCCATTCAACACTACGCAGCCCAATGTAAGATGTGGATTGTTGCTCCTAAATGTTTGAGGAGAGACACTGCTTAGTCATAGCATAGGAAACTAGTCCTGGTCTGAATTGAGTATAGAGGACTAAAATTGTTTCAAGTTTTATTCTGATAGGCTTATCCAGTCTTTTGGGACGTGTTTCACCTTCATTTTGCCTATCCTTATTTTTCTACTGCCTCTTCTGTCCCCTGTTTTTAGTAGATGTTCTCTTCTCTTTTGGCATATATTGTTTTACCCATCCCAGATGGTACCACAATATGATGCTTCTGTTGTCAAATCTGGGAGCTATAAATCATGTCAAAATATGGAAATCAGTTTATTTATTAAAATTGAAAACTAGATGTGCTTTGAAATATCTGGTCTTAGGCATATATATGAGATTTCTATATAAAATTTTTGGTTCAGCTGTTATTTTGGATTTATTTGAAGACAGGCAAACTGAAATAATGATTTATTTAAGTAAAGTACCAACATCATAAACAGCTACGTTATTTCTCTTCATTGCTTTATGGGAAAGATTATGGCCTTTAGAAGGCAATTTGATATAATGAGCATTTGGGAATTACGCTTGGTCTGTAGGGGCTAGACCTGCCTGCCCCATCACAGTATTTCTAGGTGTCTGCCCTCCTAATGGAACTTGGAGTCCATGTGTAGGTGCTTAGGCTCCCTGTGCAGTGCATGGGGCTAGCTATACACCCAAGCACAGGATCCACTGACATCTGAGTTCTTCTGTCGAATCCCGCTGAGGAGGAATGCTGAGAGCACAGGGAAGCATAAATGGTTGAGTTAGGTATCTGTATGGAATTTGACAATAGGGATTTTGTTTCTATGATGTCACCCTTATGCAGCAGGTTTCTGTTGTGAGTAAATTGCATCTAAAATGTGTGTTAGGCTCTCTCTGTCACGGTTTCTAAACTGAAATAGCAGTATGAAGTTGAAGACTGTGTGACCGCTATTGTGCATTCTTCAGCCAGGCTTCATTGCTGACTGAATGTGGGCTGGTGTATCTATTATAGAATTTTATAGGTTTATTTGCTGTGTGTTTGGGTTTTTTTCCTTTTTTTTTTTTTCCTCTCTGATTTTAATACTAGCTTCTCTAATCAATACTTCTGGATTTCACATGTTTGCTCTAGTGCCTGGAAAACTACTTATTTTCTTCTCCAAATCTGTAAAATAATTCTATGATGTGATGGTGGTTGGTATACTGATTTTCCAAACAAATTAACAAAATACCAAAAGAAAAAGAAGAGATCATTACAAAGTTAAGGGAAATTAGAAACTGTAGGGCCTGTTAATGTATCTTGAGATATTTATGGTAATTTAGCTTGATATAAATAATTATAACAATATGGTTCAAGGAAAAGAAATGAATTAATACAAAAGGAGTTTGATTAGAAGTTAATATTTGTACCTGCAGTTGTGTATATATTCAATTTTGAAAATTAATTCCGTGATGAAAACCTATTAGTCTTTTTCCCAGGGCATAGCTACCATTCTAGTAGTCAGAAATAGTCAGGCCCAAAAGAGTTTGTTATGGCTTAGGTTTTAAATTGACTGATTCAGTTAGGTTTATTAAAAGACAAATGAAAGACCTGAGAAAAGCTCAGAATTCCATATTTACTTGGGTATCCATGATAAAGCAACATTATGGAAATCAATTCTTGGAATAATCAGTAACTGGGACAGAATCAAAACAAATTTGTGTCAATTATTAGTTAAATAATAACTTCATTGTGGCGTTGACCATTTTTATGTGGTGTGTGATTCAGCTCCTTAATACTTTAGTCTCCAAATGAAACTGAAGATGAGTGCGATTTTTCAGAATTTTGAAATCACGCTAAGGAAAAATTGATTTGTTAGTTAATATTTGTCATTGGAGGAAAAAAAAAAAGTTGAATCACTCTTCCACTGTTTTGGAAAAAATGCAAATTTATACTGTTATATTTTTATGACTTTCAGAGCCTTTAAATCAAGCATTTTGAATTAAATGCAGAGTTGTGTATGTGCACTTCACATTGGTTTCTGTTAATTACGTTTAAATATGAGTGAGAGAATGCATTCATTCTGAAGCCACATTGAGTGGAAAACGCAGTAGCTGCCCAGTATTTGTACGTGCCATTGCTTTTAGGTTACCTGTTAGTTGAAATCCTGCTTATATAAGGGTTATAGCCTTAGACCCATAAGCTCCGAGTCTTTGCCTAGATATTTTGACAGTTCTGTACAATGGTTCTGTGCCTCCTCACGCTCATCTCGGGGAGCTGCAATGATGAAAGGTCAAACTTTTCCTTACGTTTTTTCTCGCCCTGTTACTATGAGGTGAAAACGAGATTTAGTGAGAGGAGAGACTTTGTGGGAAGTGGAGCTGTGGAAGGTCGTCTGCATGAAGGTTTAGACTTTTGGACGCGTTTTAATTTCCATTGATGAGATGAAAGCTGCCTCAGGGAAACTCTTTCTGACTCCTAGATGCGTAGTTATTTTCGTTACCCCAGTAGAATTTTGCATACTGTTTCGTCTGAATACCTGGGCAATTAACAAAAAAGAGAAAAAAAAATCTAAATTAAGTTTTATACTGTCACTCACAAAACCTTTTGTAATGACATTTTTTCTTACTTTAATTAGGCTAGAATTTATTAATGAAGCTTTTCTAATATGTCAGGACAGGTCTGAAAAAACAACAATGCTGTAAGTTCATAGAAGATCAAAAATATGTCATCCTATATTTATGAAGACTGCTGTAGGCATGATTCCACAGTCTTTTGTCACGTGGCTGTCAGTAGTGTTACTTGTAGAATATTGTGCTACTCAGCATGAGAAAATAGAGCTGAATGAGTTGTACTCAACAAAACCCTGCGTATGCATTGACAAATAAAACCTGAGCGGAGAATTTCACATGCTAATGTGTATGTAGACAAAGTCCTCCGTAAGCTGATGTTGGGTTTTTTTCTTTTACATAATATGGTCCATACTGATGAACAGTAAGTGAAGCAAAGGTATCAGGAGACCTGCATGGATGCACAGGGAGCTCCCAACTAAGCTCAAGCATAAAAAGGAAGCGTGCAAGTGGTGGAAGCAGGGACAGGTGGAATATAGGGAGGAATATAGAGATACTGTCCAAGCGTTCTGGGGTGGGATGAGGAAATCCAAGGCACATGTGTAGTCGAATCTGGTGAGGGATGAGAAGAGCAACAAGAACATTATTTTAAAAGAAATTAATCAGATAAGAAATTGCTGTTGTGTTTCTCTTTAAGTTATATTCAGATTATGTGCTCTTATAATACTACAGCTATCCAGTAAAGAAGGCTGAGAAGGAAAGTTGAAACTTGGGAACTGATGCATGAAAAGTCATGTCCAAATAATCTACAAAAGCAGGCTTGCTGTATAAGCAAAGAATATTATTTCACTAAAATTTGTAGTTTCATTGGTTTCTCTGCTCCACACCCAGCTATCACACACAAAAGAACTGCTTTCATTTTCAATTGGAGAGAAAAAAAAAGGCAAGTGATTCTTATTTCTATAAAATTACGTATAAAACATATGAAGTTATTCATTGTGCGATTGCATTTTAATGTAGGTGCACATTAACATAAAGAAATAAGGATGATAAATCTACCCAGGCAAATGTTGAACAAATATTTGTGTTGTCATCACCAAATTTGCTAAAACTTCATTTACATCTGTAATTAAATAATGGGTAACATGATGAAAAGGTGGTTTCTAGAAGGTACGTTCTCACTGGGACTTGCAAGCTGCAATGAAGAATAACTAGACAGGTTGGAGGAGAGGAAAAGAATGAATTACTGTGAATGAATCCGATCAGACTGAGGCACTGTACGTGCATTTTAGAGTAAATGTGATGTACAAAACTCATGGACATTGCAGTGCTATGGAAGGTCTGCCTCTGCTGATCACCCTTGTCTATCAGGAAAGTAAATGCATCTTTTAGCCTGAAAATAGAGTCATGCCAGGGCAAAGGCACCTTGCAGATGGAGACAGGGAGCTCACAGAAGGAAAAGTTCCTTGTTTACCGCAAAAAGTAAGTAAAAATGTATTATTTGTTTTTATCTGTGAAGGAGTAATATTTACCAGACTTTTCCAGAACAGCAGGTATATGTGCAGTGCCGAACATAACAGAAAGGATCTTGGAGTCCATGCTGGGAGAACCAGCCATGTGTAAACTCCCTGCTGCTTCTAAATAGTCAGCTGAAGGAAAAGTACCAGAAAGCTGGAGGTAACTTTTTCCGAACAATACGCAGATTGAATCTGGTTTATGTAGCAAATTGAAGTCAAATAGATGAAAGAGCTTTAGTCAGCATAGCACAGAAAATGGAGCACTGGAAGATAAAATCTGAGGAGAAAAGAGGATTAAACCCAGTAGTTTCGTCAAGGAGAACATCTGGTCTGGCTCAATACGTTGCACAAAAAGCAGCCCTTCAGAAATGACCACAAAATGGTCACAAAACTAGAGTACCTCTGGAAGCCAGCCAACATGAAAAAACGTGAGAGACAAAACCCACCCAATCACCATGGTAGAGAAGGTTTACAGAGTGCTGGAGCAGGTTGGAGGCAGTGTAAGTGTACGATGAGCAGCGCGAAGGAGAAAGGCTAACGCTGTGTTTACCAGGCTGATATGCATAATTTACAGCCAAAATTCTTACAGAACAGGTGGTTGAGACTCTCCAGATGCACATCTCTACAAAGATCTGCAAATGGCTGTGCAGATCCTGGGTGTAGTCATTCAAGTTTCCTGGCTGAAGCATAGTCTGCCGAGAGCTGAGCGAAACCCATGGGCTGTCTGACATTATTTACAACTCCTAAATCTGCAGTCAGGGCGACATGTTGTACCTTGCATCGGGGATCACACAGCCCAACACAATGACTCTTACCGGTAGCTGGCCTCTCAAATGGTACAAGACAGTTGCAGACAGTGAAATGGAGTACTTAAATAAAAATGCCTTTAGTACCAAAAGTAGGAAAGGGAAAATTGAAACAAAGAGCATCTGAATCAAGTGATTCCCAAATTGTTCCTCGTGTAGGAAAACCACTGTGGATTTTCTCATGTATAATGGACTTAGTAGAGCTGATAAGCTTACCTGCTCTTCTGCAGGGCAGGATTTAGCAGACATGTATCAAACCCCATTTTTAGAAGTGTTAAGTCCATCTAAATTGGAACCTATTTTGCGGCCGCAACCCCAAAGCAAAATGTAACTAAAATAAAGTAAGATGAAGATAAATTAATTGAAAGACTGTGCTGTATCAAACAGTCTCATTCCTGACATAAAACAGGATAGAGATGGCTAGTGAAAATATATAATGGATTAGAATACTAGAAGAGCTTAAGTACTTCTCTGTCTCATTCAGAGGTAGTTTGTCATATCCCTGATAAACATTTTTGATTGTCTGTGTGAAGTGGAACATCTCAAAGAGGCAAGTGAGAGCTGGAAAGTGAAATAGAATTAATGGTTTAACAGCTAGCATATAGTGCCTTTGAGTGTGAGAGGCTGGCTCATGTCTTTGTTTGTCATCTGATTCACAGCATGGATTTGGACCTGTCTCTTTTGTAGCTTAATTGAGTTTCCTAAACAGTAGGATTCAGAAGACTCTGTTTTTTCTCATTTTGCAGATATTTAATTCAAGCTCCAAGAAGCTTTTCTAGTAAAATTGTAGCGAAACTTGGGAAAGGTTTTAGAAACAGTGGTGATGGGTGGATTTTTTGTTGTTGTTGTCAAATCAAAACTTTCCACAGGCATCTTTGTTACTATTGTCAGAAAAGTCCTGGCCAGTTTTAATGTATTTGCATGGTATAAGATTGCGGCTTTAAGGGAGGGGAAGCCTGCAGGACTTCTCAGATGTGCCTGTGGTGTGCTTCTAGGGCCACGGGCCGGTGTGCTGTTCATGCTGGCTAGTGTTATGCTGACATTCATGTGACAGAGCTGAAGTTTCGTAACTTTTCAGGTCTCTCATTTAGTTTATGTCTAATTTGAATGATTGATAGATGAGCGAGTGGGTGGATTTGGATAATGCTGCTCTGCTACCCTCACAGTACAGTATAGACCTTGCTAGAAGCGGTTGTGCAGATACGTGGCACACCGGTGGTGTATTAATGTTGCTGGCCTGTGGGTTGGTGGCAGCGTTAGCTGGAGAAGCATGGACTTCTACACAGACTGTGCACCAGACTTCCTAATATCAGGGGACTGGAGCAGCAGATGTTTGTGTTAATTGAAGCATGTTGAGATATCCTTTATCTCACCTGCCTGTGGTATAGACGTTGCTTTAAAATGGCTGTTCAACAGACAGTGTAATTACTGTGTGGAAGTTTATAAATACTGTAATTACTGATTCTGATGTTAATGCACTGTTATGATAGCCATGGGAATATTGGTTCAGTCCCTTGTCCTACTGGAATTTGTTTTCCCTCCTGTTCCATTTTCAGAAGAAGAGTACAAAGTTGAATTATGCAACATAGGCTTCAGAGCAGCTCGACTATGTTTGGAATAACTCACAGCAAAAAAAAGGAGTATCTAAATTTACTTTTCCTTGTCTTGAAAGTAAATAGACTGTTACAGGTTCCTACAGCAAGTTTTAGAGAAGTGGACTGGCTTCTGTATTTGTCATCTGCTTGATTAGCAGAGAACCTCTGTGACTTGCCTGAGACCGTGATGTCTGAAGGCCCTCACAGGGGGAATGTTTGGTTTCTCATGTAAGTTCTGCTGCTGTTGCTGTCATCGCTACTAGGACAATTGAACTGCAAAAATAGGCTTTCCCTTGAAGAAATGACTCGGACAGTGGCAATGTGTGCCTGTTTGTCTCCCATGTATGCGTTATGCAGTGCAACCACTCTGCAAAGTTCCTGTAAAGAAAAGCAAAAAAAAAAATGCCACCCTTAACAGACTCCATCTAGGATATATTCTTTCCTTCCTGTGCCTTATTGCGAGTACCAACAGTCTATCAGGTTGAATTGCCTGCTTGATAATTCTCAGAGAATCCTGCAAACGCGTGATAAAAATGAGCTGGCAGATTGGAAATCTGATGAATAATCCTGTTGGTAGACAAAAAAAAAAAAGCAGAGCTGAGCTTGCTCTTTCATGGTGCTGTCAACTCTGCAGGACTGTCTGTTGTAAGAAGAATGAAAACATATTCATTTTG
Organism: Larus michahellis; assembly: GCF_964199755.1. Lineage (NCBI taxonomy): Eukaryota > Metazoa > Chordata > Aves > Charadriiformes > Laridae > Larus > Larus michahellis. The sequence goes on from NC_133897.1 coordinate 91,917,043, forward strand.
GAGAACAGATGGCGATCTGAATACACACGAGCAATTGATTTACGAACAGGTTAATGCTGGGGGTAGGTTGCTGCTTTTAATAGGCATAGCTAGTTATGTCTTGACATGCTTTAGTATCTACCTAATGACTAGAAGAAATTTGCAGCACTTTTTCTTCTTTCAAGAGGCTTTTAGCATTATTTTACTGGACCTGAGGATCAATACTTACATGAACGGAAGCTTTTCAGCTGTCCCCATGGATAGCTGTTACCTTTCAGAAGAGAAGGCGTACAACATTGTTCATAGGGTAGCATCCTCCACACATAAGTCAGCGGCAAGACTAAATGTTTGCTCTCTGTAAAATTTCTGTGTCTATTTTAAATTATTTCTTTTCCAGGTAGAAAGTATGAGACCTCTAGCCATTTCTGGAATGCTTATCACTCTTGGTAGTACAGGCCTCTTTGATATCATGGTTGATTTTGATGTAGTCTTATAGAAGGAATTTTGACAATATTGCTTTCCTGACTTCACATTATTATTTTAATAATAATACTTATTGATATTACTAAAAAAAAATTAAAAAATATCCTACAATCTCTCTTCTTGAAGTTCTCTCCAGAATGATTCTCAGCTTCCATAGGTTCTTCTGTTATAAGACTGAGTTATTCGTCCAGGTCTAGTCTTGCCATTTTAAACTCTGAGACTTCAAGGACTTCAAGCAAGCACAGAGGACATTTGTTCTGGGCTTAAGAGACAAACAGAGATTTCAGAAGTTTAACACTTAAATAGACGAGGGAAAATGTAATACTTATTTCTTGAAGAGACAGAGAGTCATGTTGTTATGAAGAGATGTCATAACATGCACCAGAGCAGAGGAGCAAGTGTGTTTTACACATGAAAGAGGGAAGTGTTAAAAATCATTGAGGAAGAGGAGAGCAGACAGGTTGCATTAAAAGTAGTCGGCCAGAAAAAGAACTATGTCAAAATTGAGCGGGACTATAGCTTTTTACAGATTTAGTTATGTTAAAAACAAGTTGTAAAAATAAAATATGTGTGTGTTTACAGAACTTTGACATGCACGTTGAAAAATCCTTACTGGTGTTATTTAATGATAAGCAGGGTCATTAGTATTTGTGTAGAGTAAAGTGCAAGCACGATAAGGATGGAAAAGAGAGTTAATTAGAGTAATGATTGTACTGATGAGGTGATAATGTCAGAAGTCTGTACACCATGGAAAAATGTGTTTTATTGTAAACTCCTTATATGGCTGTACCTCCTGTAAATTCATTGTGAAACTAAAGCACGCATAAGTGACAGGGACCCCAAGTGGAACAGTAGACACTAGAAACTGCATTAGATTTGTGAACCTTTGCCTACTTTCTGCTTGTAGGGAAAACAGAGAGTTAGGGGAGAAAAGTACAAAACTTATATGCAATACATATGCCTGGATTTACATTCTAATTTAATATTTCAGTAAGTCTAGCAATTTAAAAACAAAACAAAACACAAACTTGACATTTAAAACCTTTTTTTTACAAAAAAGCCATATTAAATGATAAAAGTAAACTTGTAGGGCTTCTCAGCACAGATTTACATGTAAACTTAGTAGCAGAAATCAACATAGCGTCCTGGTTTGAGGTAAAACAGAACCAATTTTCTGTTTAGTAATTTTACTTTTTAGCTAAGCCTCTTCCAACTAACTGAACTCTGAAATTAACAGCATATTGTAGAGACACTGTTCTTTCGCAGAGTGATAAGACCTGATTATGCCAAGGAATGGTATGCAGAGAGGCTCTTGCTTATACTTACTGCTATAACAACCGAGGTCAGCTAACTCTTTTTTGCCCCATTGGAGGGTCAGAAGCGGAAAAGTGTAGAGGGGTCACACCGGTGGAGAGGAACGGACAGGACAGGTGACCCAACAGGGGGGATACCAACAGGATATTCCATCCCATCTGCATCATGGTCGGTATAAAAGCATAATGATCAAAGGGTCAGCCCTCTTTCTTCAAAGGCCAGTGTCCAAGGAGAACTCTGTCTCTTCATCTGCCTTTGATGCTGATCCGTGCATTCCTGACTCCAGATCCAGAATCCAGTTCCCACCCATTGCTGAGTCAAGTCTGAGGCTTTCCCAGTGCCTTCCAGTGACGTGATCGTCATCCTGAGAGCTTGATACGACTTTGTATATATTGCATCTATTTAATTATTTCCTTTTTATTTTTTTTTTAATATTTTCATTAAAGTGGTTTAGTTCCTTCTAAACTAATAAATCTCTTTATCTCACTCCCTCCTCTCCTTGGAATTTTATAGAGGTGGGGAAGAGCACCTGTCATTCATCTCATTGGCCAGTCTGGCCCAAACCACGACACACAGTTAGGCAATGTCTATTTTTAGCGTTCTTCTTTGTATAGTTCAAGATTGATTATTTCTATTCAGTATTCAACATTTCTAATGTTAAAGGAAATTCCATTCAAGAAACCCTTTTTCATTGGTTTAAGAATATCCAGTGTCTCCATATACATGAGCTGAATGTTTCACTTCTTACGTTACAGTGAGATCTTTCCAATTTTTGCCAGTCTGGAGAAGTTGAAACCATCAGTGAGAAGGAGACTTCACAGTCAGAGCACCAAGTCCAAATCTTAGCAAGAATTACAGAATTATTTTAGTGAGTGTTCTGCACTTCAGCAAACTTTCCATAGATATCCATAGATTTATATGATACTGTGTTTGCTATATGGCTGTCCTTCTCACTCGCTCAGCTTTCCACGTGTACAGGACAGCTGTAGAGGGGCGCTCATTGTTTCAAGGTTGCTTATGAAATCCTTCTGCTCAGGTTCTAGACCATTTATTTTATGGAATGATGGCATACGAGTACATCAAGTTGCATTATCAGCTGCACCTCTTATAACAAGATCTTTATGATACAGTGTTCAGATAGCTTGGTTTCAAGTTTAAATTCTGAACATTTGAATCACAAAATATTATGTCCCCTATACCTTTTTAGGTTCAATAAAAGGGGAATTTATGGCTCCGTAAATGTTAGTTGAAGTCCAGAGACAAATTCTCTATTCTCCTACTGGAAAATTATAATACCCTGACAGCGTGGATGGTAAAGATTAGAGGAATGGTGATGATAGCACTCAAATGTTTAACTTTTTATTCAACAATGGATAGCCTAGTAGGAGCTTACCACATGCCACTGCCTTCTCTTCTTTCCATTGTTCATTAAAATAATTTGCAACATATGAAAGGTTAACTTGAGGACATGAAAGTGTACTGATCTTTTTCACAAACTTGAGTATTTCATGATATACTGAAGGTTTGAGCAAGTAATCCTGATTTGGGCAAAATTCACATTTATGTCAAAAGAGGCTTTACATCTGCCGCATCAAGAAGTCTGGCTACTCTGCTGCCAGAGGGACATATAAAGAACAGCCTTATGTTGGATGCCTTTGCCTTATCATTTGTTATTTCCAGATTCATAGACAGAATCCTGGATCCATCATTAGACATTGGTGAAGGAGCACTCAAAACGCTGAGTACTTAGTTCTTCTCTGTTACTGCAGTAAGAGTTGCGAGGCATGATGTATTTATTTTAAAGTCAATTTAAATACTTAAATACACAGTCTGCATGCTCAGGGGTAGATTTCCTGTGGAGATTGTCAGAGAGAAAGGATGTTGTGGAGGTGGCTTTTCTTTATCTCCATTCCTTTTATCTGCAAGTTGAGGCTGCATCCATCCAATGTGTGGTTTCCTAACTTTGAGTGTCTGAGCCTCATAGTTTCCTTAGATCTAATAACTTTCTTTAAAGGACGACCAAATGTTTTCAAAGGAATAAGTAGATAAAACTCCTCATGGGTGATGAGAATGATGATAGTGTCAATCTGACAGATCCTCAAGTAGCCAAGCTGCTCAAGTTGACAATGTGATCTGATTTAATTGGGGATGTCAGTGTTCCTACACATCCTCACTTGCCCCGCTTGTGGCTGAGCATTGCCTTCCTCTCCTGCTCAGCGCTCTCACTTTCCTGGTCTGTAAGGAAAAAGTGAATGATTTAGGCCATTTTAGTTGATGTAACCAGTTCACTGTGATGTGATGGCACAGAGGAGGAGGCAGGAATTTGTGGCCAGAAGCAAGATCAGTTTGGGGTGAAGGGGAGCTCACCAGGATTGCCTGAAGGCATCTTGGAACCACAGTGCTCTCATCTCAGGGCAGAACTGGGAATGGAGAGGGGAACCCACGCTTCAAATCACCAGCTTATTACCAGGCATGAACTTATCCTCTTAAAAACAAAACAACCCACCTGTTATTTGTTTTGACTAATCCTTTTTTGTCTGTTTGTTTCTATTTATTGAAAAGAGGAAGGGGAGAGAGCTGTGATTTATTTATGGGTAGGAGGTAAAAATACAGTGGTTGGGAGTGTACATGCAGTTAAAGAAAACCAACCAACCACAAAACACCAGAAGAATCCAAAACCTCTTAAGAACTCTTACTCTTTTAAAATTAAATTGAAAAGGAAAAAAAAAAAAAATAATCTGAATTTGTGAGCTGCAACTAGCAGGGATGGGTGTATCGGTTTGGAAAGTAGTATTATGGCAGAACTCCGCTGCCATTCAGCTGTTCTTTTCAAGTGCTGCTACTAAAGATTACAGCACAACTTAAAAAGGCCAAAGGCTTGGACAGCTTGGAGCTTGAGGTAGAATAAATAGCATTGTTTTTTCTTTACTTATAAGATTCCAAACCCCTGCTATCGGTTTTCCTCTTAAACCGTTATCTCCTTGAAGGCATTTTTGCCTCTGCCATTTTGTACAATCCAAGTCTCTGGATGCAGCCAGACTGAAAAATCATACTAAAATAGCTAGTTTCCTTTCAAACAGAGTTACTTCTGTTGAAAATCTATTCTGCCAGTTTATAAATCTCTGGTTTTTCCCTGCCTTCCTTCAAACTGAAGTTGGTAAACTAACCTTGGAAGTTTCAGAATTTAATTACTTTGAGGTATCTTGCTCTCCCAAGAATGTAGAAGAGGGATAAGGAAATAAAAATACTCAGAAAGCAAAACCAACGGCAAATAAAGCTCCTAGGCACAGTTGAGGAAAAGGCTTTCTTAGTAAGTTGATGATATTGGGCAGTTTTGCAGTAAGGTGCTGATACCAACACAGGGCTGTAATGCGACTGTCCTTAATCTCATTGTTGAACCAAGTAATGTTTTCTATGTCATGGATGGCACTTCTCATCGCGGGAGTTGTATGCTGTGGAGCTGTATGAATTTGGAGAGTCTCAAAAATGCCATGTGCCCGTTGTGCTAGTGAAAAATTGTTAATAGTAAGGGGTTTTATAAATACGTAACTGAGGAATGGCTCAAATTATGTATTTGAAAGTGTTAAATAAAAATGAATGAGGAAAGTCACTGTATGCAGACAGCACACTTATTTTCAAAATAGGTATGTAATTTCCACCCGCACTCCTGCATTTTTGGGATTGATTCCCATCTGCTCCCCACGCTGCAGTGTTTAAACAGTGTCTCTCAGGCTGTTCAAATTGTGTTTTCATACACTAACTGTAAAGTAAGGTGCTGCCTTTTGTTTGAATTTACACCATGCCTCAATATTTTATGTTGAATGGCTAGCACAGAGGCTGGATAGACACCTGGGAAAATAATTTTATGATTAAAAAAACAGTTGCAGCTGGTCCTTGGCAAGCTCCTCTGTCATTTTTATTGGCAGAACTTGAAGCTACGTGGGTCTTTGTCTTGTGCCTTGGAAGTTGAGTGGAGCTCTGTCTGTCACTAACCTCAGTTCAGCCCTACTACTTTTATTTCAAGAACCTGCCTGGCAGACTTCTGTCTGATAATAAACTCAGTCCAGTGTGATCCTTGTGAGAAACGCTGGCTTGATCACAGCAGCATTTTTCTCTCTTTAAATCTGCATTCTGGCTTTCACTATCATAACATCTCAAATGGAAAGCAAATAGTAGCTTGGCTTAAGCAAGTGTCCTGATGCCAAAAGCCACCATCAAAAAAGAAATATAAAAATTTCAAAACCAGAATGCCATGTTAAATAGTTTGTGCCTAAATTAAATCTGAATAACTTGCCTATATTTCAAAATAGGGACTGCTTCTTGAGCATCTCAGCTGGAAGCCTGGAACTATTGCAGTAAAAAACAGCACTCGCGAGACTCGGAGAGGGTGCTTCAGCAATGCATCACTGTATCAGATGTGCAGAGCTACTGCTGAGCAGAATAAGAAAGACGGGGTTTTATTTATGTTTATACCTATTCATGTGGGAAAAGCTCATCAAGTGTAGTTTTTCTAAGTGAGACACTTAAATTCAAAGCTGAAGGCATGTACTGTTTTCTTTTATTCTTATTTTGGCAAATAGTCATTCATCCAATTTCATTGCATTCTAATTGTCTCATTTCACACTGATGTTATTAATAATGCCACATAATGTGATTTGGAGTAATGTTAAAGGAAGAAAATGGGGAAGACCTACTTATGTTATAAAACCAGTAAGCTTGTTCCAACCAGTGTTATAACCACAGGACAAAATTGTGCTTCATATCTCTTTCAATCTCCTTCAGAGTCTCTCTCCCTGCAGCTTTCCCTCAGTAACAGGCATAACATCTCTTACTAGAATCACAGTGGCCAACCACTCATGTTTGCTCTTTGGGCCAAAGAGAAATCCCACCTGTGTTTGGCATTATGTAAACCTTTATCTTGAATGGAAGACCAACAAGATGACGGAATCTATTCAGAAACAGCATCTCCAAAATAAAATGCTTGATTAATGCTATTCCTAAATGTACAAGGCACAGTTTAGGCTAAAATCAGTAAAAACGCATTTATTCATGCATCAGTTCTAGTTGTGACCTCAGTCTTTCTCTGTAACTACTTTTTTGTTCCCTTTTCTCCAGCTAATTTCCAGTTGTGGTTTATCTGGATTCCCGTGTGATCTCTTAAATCTATATGTCTCCATTCTTGACTGATAGGACTTGCGGACTCTGAGAAGTCTCTATTTTCCCGCTTGTCTGTCTGCCTTTTTTTAGACTAGAGGATCTTCAGTATTTTCAGTAGGGTTCCCGTTACAGGGCTTAGCCTTGAAAAGGAAAAATCATTATCTGCCTGATTGCAGACTGGTAAGGGATATTTTGCAATCAGCATCCCCTTTATTTTTAATCTGGAGTCTCTTGACTATGACTTTTACTCCTTGCTTTTTTTCACCTTTTGTCATGGGACAACACTCGGGGCTACATGCTGTGTTTGTAAAGAAGCTTTCTGAAAATTGTGGAGTTTAGCTTAAACTAAAACATGATAGTCACAGGACATTCAGGGTAAGGAGGAGACTATTGGAAGCCAGTGAGAAATAGTTGAAACACAATGGTAGAAAGGCTCAGAACTAGGTGAAGACTACAACCTCGTAATTTTTGAGAACAGATGAGAATTATGATGATGAAAAAAAAGAAGTGGATTCTCTCCAATGTTAGTGAGCTGTTGTAGCCAAAGTAAGGGAATCTGGGATTATTTTACAAAATCTCGTCATATTTTAGCATTTCTTGAATGAAGTATTTTGAATTTTTCTTCTGGAGTAGTTTGGTTTTGAATAGATATTGGTTTATACTAAGAGAGAAAACAGCTTTAGAAACTCATACAAGGAGTAGTCTAAACATGTTGGATTAAATTAAACAGTTGATACTGAATTATTTAGTAGAAATAACAAGAAAAATTTCTGTATTTGCTTTGGCAGCCAAACTGAAATATCCATTGTTTTTACAGCTCTGTCTGGGACCTGGTCCTGCTGGCCATTGCAGTGTTGTACTGGCAAGTAGAAATGGTTTGATCAGGACGTGGAGAGCAGAAGGGATGTCATTGTTAGACTCTAGGTAGACATTGGTACCCTTAGATAGATGTAAGCTTTCAGGTAATAATTGGTATGCACAACTGCAGCTAGGTCGGATCATGTTAGCTAGATAAAAAAGCTCTGAAACTACTGAAGAGTTGAATTTATAATTCTGTTTGGACTTCCAAATGCTAACTTCTGTTTCTCTGTGAGACTTTTTAGGCATTTATTCCCTCTACTTTCTGAGCTTGGATTTGCTAACATCACAATTTGATGATATTTTGATCTTCAAAATGTACCTCAGACCCAAATCCTTTCCTTTTTTATTTGGTAGGAGCTTTGAAAGGTGGGATGTCGTTTTCATTGCTCCTTGTGAGAAATTCAAAGCCCTGACTTTGGCATCTATGTCACACAAATAGAGTCCCTGCTGCAGGCAGAATGGCGCTTCTGTCTGTCAGGTCCATAGCTAGTTCCATGAGACAGTGAAAGTATTTATAATATGGAACGAGGACAAGGCACAGCAAAGACTTAAACAGAAACAACACAGTGATGTGATTCCTGGACTGGTGCCATGTAAGTGGAAGCAGGTGGCTAGCACTTCAATGCAATCAATGCAGTGCCAAGGTACTCTAGCACCAGAAAGTGTATACCAAAAGCTGAAGCCGCTGTTACTGATTTGAAATAGCTTTTTTTTATATGTAATTTTTTTAAAGTAATGTACCTGGATTTTTACTGCAGATCAGCTAAAAATTTGTATGGCAAGTAGAAATGGATGTGCGTGGAAGTGCATGGGTCACCAAGGAGCTCCTAGCTGAACTCAGAAGATATGAAAACAAATTCTACAAAAGGTGAAGGAAGGAGGTGGCCCAGGAGGAGTGTAGAGTAGCTGTGTGATCTTGCGGGGATAGGCTTAGGAAAGCTAAGGTTGACCTTGAGTTGAATCTGGGAAGGGATGTGAAGAGCAGGAAAGGGTTCTACAAGTACCTCAGCAGCAAAAGGGAGACTGGGGCAAATGTGGGCCCTCTGCTGAGTGGGCCAGGGGGGCTGGTGACAACATGGAAAAGGCCAAGGTAGTCAGTGCTGCCCTTACCTCAGGTTTTGCCAGTAAGACCAGCCTTCAGGATTCCCTGGCCTCTGAGACCCATGGGAAAGACTTATCTCTTCTTTTGGTGTTGTCTTTTTTTGCTGTCCTTGTGAGGCAGCATCCAAGATATCTCAACCTCAGTCTTTTTCCCTCCCCCTGTTGCAAACATCAGCCTGCTCCAACAAGATCTAAATGTCAGCAGTGGGGGAGTATTACATTTCCCTGACTTCTCCTAGCAGGAGTGGCAAACTAAAAAAGGCCAGTGCAGATAGCAAGAATGTGTTTATTGCACGGATGCCGGCATGGACACAGAGCGTAGCCAGGCAACAAGAAAACAGGACATTCATTTACCAGACAGGACACAGAACAATCTCTAGACGTTCTTCCCTCTGCTTTGAACCAGGGAAAGCAATCTGCAAAAGGAATTGTACAGAATATGCAAAATTTTGCACAAGGGAAATTTCTGTAGCAAGAGCAAATTATAAATGGGGGGTACATAGGTAGAAAGACAAATTCAGATTCAGGTGACATGATTATGAGCTCTGACTCATAACCTGCTTAGAACAGAACCAATTGTAAATCACTGGAAAAGTGCTTCCAGTGTAAAATAAACAACATATGAGGGAAGAGGAGGCAGTGTGTGCTGCTTGAACTTGGATGTTAAATAAAGCCGCATTTTGGGTGTAGTCAATACTTAAGACAGGGTTTAGATTCTTAATTTTATTCTCTTACTTTAAAAAAAAGCAAACAACTTGGTCCATATTTGATGAGCATTTCATATTGTTCCCTTTGCTATGAAGGATAAATTTAGTGATGTTAATTATAAATGATGTTCAACTTTTCTTTAATGTTTGCTGAATTTTTTTTTAAAAAGCATCAAACTATATCATTTCAATGAAAGGTTATTGCTCATTTGAAATAAATTAAGCTAAGGCTCATAATGGGTGATGTAACTCTATTTGGAGTTAGAATTAGACGGTTTTATGTAACATACCTAGTGTACTGTCTTTTCTTCAGCCCACAGCAGGTGCCTAGGAAAAGCCTAAACATGTAATGATATTTCCTCAGAAAACTTTCCCAGCTATTTGAAACCCAGGAGCTTTCTGAGATGAAGGTAGTGTCTTGGATGGGTTTTTATCCAGACGGCTTTTCAGCTGTCACAGGGGATTTGCAAAGTGGGGTAACCACACGAACAGAACCACGCCACTCAGTGGCAGAAATTTAAATAAAAATTAAGCATTTATCTGTGTTTGATTTGGTTTTGTAGGACAAAATAGAATCACGTAATGAGTGCAGGGCAGATTTAATCAAGAGGTCAATTACCTGAGTGATATTTTCATGTTGGCTTCACCCTGTGACATTTAACTCACATCTACTTTTTGTATCTTTGTTGTCCTGTGGAAAAGAGTTCTGCAGCTCATCACGTGAATGAAGAACTTCTGGGGTTTATATCATTAAATATTCTTTACTATTCAAAGAATAGTGAATACACTTTTAATTCACTGTTAAAAATCAGTGAACAATATTCTCAGTGCACCTTTCTCATGATTGTATAACTGTCTGTTATCTCTCTCCTCAGATGTCTTTTTTCCTAAGCTGACGAATCAGCCTATTTAATCCTACCCTGTAGAGAAAACACAAAAAGCTGGAGGTCTTTTGTCCCCTTTCTATGCATCTTTCCTAGTTCTACTTTGAAATTTGAAGTTGGGGGTTGGATCAGAAATGCAAAAACTATTCAAAACAGGGTGGTAAATGGATTTGTTCCACATTTTCTAGTGTTCCACACTTCCCATAATTTATTCTTAATTCCTTTTTTTGTTCTTGTAACTTAAGATCTCATTCTTGAATAGTAATGTTCAGTTCAGAGCCTGTCACTGAATACATGAAATTAAGTAATTTCGTTATTTAAGGTTCTTTTTCCTGGTATGCAACACTGCATTTATTAAAACTGCAAAGTAAATTCAATATAGATAATAGCCATTCAGATTTGTAAGGGTTTCCTGGAACCCTATACAGTCAGCTTTCTGCTAACCTGAATAACTTGGTAGCTTTAGCAAGTAATGTCATTTCACTGTTCATTCTCTCTTCTGCATCACCTAAGGATATGTTCAGCATTTGAGTTCTGCCATAGATTTCTGTGGGTCCCATCTTCTTACCTCCTCCCCTCTGAAAATTGACTGTATGCCTACCCCACCTGCTTTTTAACCTTTTCTTTATCCATGGAAGGGCCTTCCCTCTTATGCTCTGTTTGCGTAGTTTCTCGAAGAGGTTCTTAAAGGTCTTTTGGTCAGAGAACTTGGACATTGCCTGTTGGAAATCCAAACAGAGTGTATCATCTGGATATCCTTTATTCATACTTTGTCCGTATCTATATCTCTTTTTTCTAGACTGTGTTGTTATAGGTTATTCTGTTCCATTCCAGATGCGGGACTTGGCCTTTGTTGAACTTCATGAGGCTCCTGTCAGCTTCTTTCTTCAGTCTGTTGAGATGCCTCTGAAAAAACAGCCTTGCTCTCCAGCATATTGATCTCACATTTTCTCTGATTTTTCTGTAATTTATAAACCTGGAGCCCATTTTAGAAATAGATATTACATTTGCTATCTTCCAGTCCTCAGGTACCAAAGCAGTTGTAAGCTAAAGGTCTTAACACTGATTAATGGTTCAGCACTTTCATCTCTGATTTCCTTTAATATTCTTGCATAAAAACCATCCTGAAGATCTGTTGCTTGTTGTTTTATCTGTATTCTATAACCTCTTTTAACAGCACTGTGGTTTGAGACAGTTTTTGATGAGCAGCCCCCCTCATTCTGGGATGAGAACTTCCTTGAGCTCTTCCATGTTGAACTTGGGCAGTGGGGAAAATACATTTTTTCTGGTGTGGCTTTGTCATCTTAATCACTTCTTTGATCATTTACTGCTTCTGTGAACTGTCAAGCTTCCTGCTTTTAATGTATTTGAAGAAGGATTTGTTAGTAATATTTATGGCTTTTGCAAATTGTTCTTCAAACTCTTTTTGGTCTACATGCCAGAGTTTTGCTCTGTTGTTTCCTTCATTTTGACAGTGCTTTAGTTTTCTGAAAGATGCTTTCCTCCTTTTATTAACTACTTCTGCCCTGCTGCTAATCTATGCCAAGTTTACTTTTGCCTTTTCCATCGTGTCTTTTTTTTTTTTTTTTTTATAGGTAGCATTCATTGTCGTGCGTCTCCAGCTAGGTATCTTTGAATGCTGCCTGCAAAACTTTAACTCTCATCTGCCTCAGTTAGCTCCTCTGTATCAATGTTCTTCATATATAAGTTCCCTGTTACTAAGCAGAACATGTTGTAGTGGATTTGGGTATTCAGTTACTGTTGCAGTGATGCTGGATCTAAGTACATTGTGGTTGCTATTACAGTACTGTTCCTGCATGCTACTTGGGGCAAAGTCAAGAGCTGCTTCTTCACTCCTGGGCCTCGTGATGAGTTGCTTCATGAAAACTCTGATTTGTGTCTGAAACTTTACTTTTGCTGCCAGGCTTCAGTGTAATGCGTACCCAAACTTTCGGAGGGTAGCTGAAGCCTGCCATTGCTCCTGCACTTTCTGACCCCCTAGCATCCCTCAGAATATGTGTTTGGGGACACTACCTGTTACACTGGAGAGGATGCTCATCTACGTGCTTCAATGGCTTCTCTTCCTAGTAGGCCACTGGAGAGAGGTTTTGCTTCTTCTCTTTCCCTTTATCTCCATGTTTTGTTTCTGTAAGTAACTTTGAAGATGATGTATGGAGTGAGCTATGGATCCCCCTAAACTTATTTCAGCTTTCTTTGTACAACACCTGCTGATCAAATCACTACTGTAACTGCCTTTTTTTGTTGGCTTCTCTGCTCCCATACATTAGCACAGGGAGAGAGAACTCAACACTGGATCATTTTCCTCTCCTTCTGCTCAGTCACCTGCTACCACATCACTGGAACTTCTCTCTTGGGCATAGTACTGTCCTGCAGTGTCCCTGAAGGTCATCTCAACAGTTGTCTATATCTCTTTACCTAAGTCTTCAATAGTTCAGTGCTTTCACTATGCCTGTGCAGGCGTTTACGGTGAACTTTTCCGTCTCAATCCAGTTGAGGATTCTTCCCAACTACAGTATGTAATTTTCTCAGAAATGACCAAAAGACGCTTGCCCTGTCAGCTCACCAGGGCACATAATCACACGTGGTAGTGAGATACTCTGCCCTTTCAGAGGTACAGCATATTTACTGTGCATGACTGCCAGTAATATTAGCTAGAGCCCTCTCTTCATCCAGTTCTGCTTCCATTCGCATTGTTTAGGTGGAGGAGCATGCAGGAAACATGCAACGTGGGAAGTGAAATTAAAGTTCCGTTCACTTATTGTGCTAAGATACAAAAGAAATTCCCTCTGTACTCCCTGTGCTGCACGATATGTCTGCCTCTTGTGAGCAGAAAGTAGCCAACCCATTTAAATTTTTGGCTTGTTCCATTGCTTTAATTTATAGAAGTGTATGTTTCAGTTTGAAATTGAATCTGAACAGATTAGCCTTTGTGGAGAACCAACCTCCTAAAATAGACGAAACTTTGATAAGAGATGTTATTGTGGTGGAGACAGTGGGAGGGATTTGAAAGCATGCATTTTAAGTATGTTCAGACTGTTACCAAGTCAGAATTGTTATCTGTGCTCTGCCTTGCATCACATCTGCATTATCCCCCCAGGATTCTTGAGATACCAATCTCTCTTCATTAAAACAAGAACAGCAGCCAAATGATTGAGATTCCTTCTTGACTTATCACATCTGGAAGACTAACATTCTTTTGACAGTAAGACACGACACGCTACATCTATACTAGAAAAATAATGTATGTTGGAAAATAACTTCCAGCTACACAACATCAACCATGATTTTGTATGTAATTAAGATCGAGATTAAAAACTTTTATTACACAGGCACTATCCATTTATTGAGACAAGTTTGTATTTACTGATGCTATGACTACCACTGTATACTGGAAGTTGCTCATGTGAGCATTAGGAGGCATTTGGTGGGTTACTGGACTGATTAGTTAAAATGTGCTAATTTGGTTAGCGCATTTAGTGAGTTAATTCCACTATAGAGGCGTTCACGGATACATTTGTAAGGAAGGAATGAGTACATAAATAATTCCTAACTGCTGTTAATCCAGTGCAGCAGTTTGTTGGCAGTGGATTTGGGACTGTGGAGTAAGAGAAGATGATGAAAACTAGCAAAGACTAAAGCCCTATGTCTTTCTCTTCCTATGTTTGCTTATTGGTATGGTAGCTTTTATTTTATATTACTTTTAGTTTAGGTGCTTTCGAATTCTGTTAATACAGCTGTGTTTCACGTGTTCTTCTCTAAGGGGGACAGTGCTCTAAAATGAAGCATATACTCATCTCATTTTGGGGTACTCCTTTTTCCTTGTATAGGTTACTCGTTTGCTTTACAATTGCTATTGGTGTTATTGTTATTAGTACTAGTGTAGCAGTTTATCTTTAGGGAATGCATGATGTTATTGCCAAGGGCTGTTTTTTTTGGTGCAGAAGAATTCATTTTGAACAATTGAGTTTTCTTGCCTGAGGACATCATCAACCATAGCTATAAAGTTATTGAGATGTTATTGAATCATTGCAGAAAAATGAGCAAAAAAAATGAAAAACGCAGCTCAAGTGCATTCATAATCCTCATTCTATTCTGAAGTTTTGCTACCCTAATAACTTTGTAAAATCAGAAGTTTTTTCTGGTCCAGCACAGAATAGAACTCAAAAAGCTGCCTACTGTGTTGTCTTATTTTCACCCCAATCACTTTGTGATTATGTGTGTGGAAGAAGAAAGAGGCAGAAAAGAGTTTTACAAATGGAACAACTGAAAAAGTTTATTTTCCTCTACTATCATTCTTACAAATATCTGCTTTTAGTCATATTTTCCACTCTAGCAGAGGAAAATTCAGTCTAAATGGTGGAGGTTTGGAGGTTTCAGAAAGATGTGAAGTACCAAGAAGAGTTAGAAGCAGATTATTATACTAAAGATGCAGTTAGCCCTATTGATTAGTCATAAAAATACAATGTGTGTTAATGGATCTTCATAATTTTCAGTGTAATCCAATTTATCGTGTAAGAATAGAAACATGCATATATTTTTGGAAGAGTGATTAAAAACCAAAGGAGGTACAAAGGCATGCATCAGAATCAATATTTTTAAGAACTAAAGTGGCCATGAGAAGAACTTTTTTTCTTTTTTCCTCCCTGGCCTGATTTCTGGCAAATGGAGAGCATCACAAATGAAGATACTCACATTGGATTTTAGGTGATTTGAAGAGGGCAACATGCAAATTATTACCAAAGAAAGTGCAGAATCGAAGCAAAAATTGCCCAACACAGATATAATAATATCATTTAAAATATATATAATTTTTATATCATTACATTTATATAATGGATCTCTATAATGTAGACACCCATGTAATAATTCCATAACTCCAACACAGTGTCATGACACTCAAGTTTTTTGGATTTTTTTTGCTACTTCTGTGTCTCAGTGGAGTGGCTCGTTCTTGCTTGCATGCAACTCACATTGAAGTCTATCTACCACATCTTGCTTTAGCATAGATTTTGTGGGATTAACTGGAACTGTTTTCTTGCAGACCTGCAACTTTCAAAATCATTTTGGATTAAAAAAAGGGTCTCTAGCTATGAATGTTTTTTGGAGCAGGGAAAAGTGCGAGGAGGCAAGAGTGGCAGAGAGGAGCCCCCCATTCCCCTGTGCTGCTGGGTGGGAAGAGGTAGAGGAGTCCGGAGTGAAAGGATGAAGTTGATCGTGTGAAAAGGTGGTGGTGGGGAAGTATTTTATAGATTTGTCTTTGTTTCTCACTATCCTACTCTATTTTTAATCAGCAACAAAATGAATTTAAGAGAAAGCATCTGGGTGGGCATCTGGCAGCCAGCCAAGCAGCCCACATCCTCGCATGGTTTTTAAATGTACGCACACTCTTCTTTCTGTCCCAGCTTCCCTCTGCTTTCTCCACTAACTCACAGATTAGAATTAATATTAAAAGTATATGAATTCAAAGCAGCATGATTAACACAGAATATTGATAGCTTGGATGAACAGTGCCAGAAATTATCTAGTGCTATTTCTAAGAGCCTGACTAGGGAAGAAAGTATTGTTTTGATCCATTAAAAAAGTTATGTGGGCATTGTCCTTGAAAAGATCTGGCAGTGAGACAGGACCTGTCTTATGTTACTGATGTGAAGTTCCTCTTCTGCTTGAGGAATTGGTTAATGTAGATTCCAGGTCACAGTTAATATGCAGGCCAAAAGGAAGTCTCTACCCTGGTTTTAAAAATGAGGATCACTCGGTTTCCTTTGCCACACAGAGCAGGCAGGATTCACGGGTGCTCCTTTTTTTGTAGGACAGTTTGTGTATTGTAAAGCTGAAGTGTGGGTATTCGTCTCTTTCCTTTAACATAGACTCAGATCCTAGTCCTGCAGGTAACTTTAGGTAAAGCCTTATTCTCTCCCCGAAGATCTCAGGCAGTATAAAAGTCTGCGGGCCGGGAAAGAGTTGAAAATTCAGGGCTGAAATGTACTTCACGAAAAGTTATTACAGGAAAGTCTCATTTGGTTCTGTCTAAGTTTAGGCCTCAAATATCTTCACTTGCTTGTGTTGCAGATTAATTTTAAATATGTTAGTTCCCTCTTTAAATCTTTGTTCTTCACATCTTTTTTTTTTTTTTTTTTTCCCCCCTGACACCTTTTGATTTGTAGCCATTCTGTTTTCAGAGTGAAAGAAACATGTCTATAGATGCAAGCTTTACCATGAGTCTTGGATGCTCCGTGATTTTTTTATGTGTTCCTTGAATTTGGGTAAAAGAGCTAGGTAATTTCAGTAGGCACTGAAAAATTTCATCAGGCGTTTTACATTGGAGGAAACCTCCGTTGCAAGGAGAAGTTACAGAATCTGCAAGGAGACAGATAAACTGTTCAGAACGTCACCATTAAAATCTCACAATATCTTTCAAAAGCACAAGTCTTATTTCTTGAACTCTGTCAATTTTGATTTGGCTACTGTTAATACCTAGAGCAGAGAAATGCTAAGCAAATGTTTGTGCCATTGAACCGTTTTAAAATAATGCATATTCCTCCCTGCACTTGAAGGCAGATACAAATCCAGTGGTGTTTTTTCTATGAAGTTCTTTTTGTTTGTTTTTTAAACAGAGATAAAGATTATCCTTTTTTTTTTCCCTGCACGAATAATAACAAATCTTTATTTTGATACTCATTACACTTAAAATAGAAAATTAATTTTGAGGTTTTAGAGCTTTCTGACTTTTGCAGCTTTGTAGAGGTGCGCTCAAAATTGCTTGATCTGAGTTTCAAACCCATTTCACTATACAGAGGAAAGTAAGAGCTATAAATGAACGGACTTCGGGCTAATTCTAAAGTTCTTCAGTACTTCAGGCATATGCTAAGAGGGTTTCCTATTATAAGCTACTGTGCAGGAGTGTAGTCCCTTTTCTGTAGCAAATATTGAGAATGTTTACAATTTCTAGCCTTTCTTCTGTTCTCCTTAGACAAAACTCCCTTTGATTTTGGAGTGTTTTGCTATAGTAAAAGCTCTGGGTTTTGGAACACTGACTTCAAAGGACTCAATTCAGCAGAAAAAGCCCAGGAGAATTTTTAAGAAATAATTGCTAGTAATAAAAAAGTTTTTGTTACTTTCTGTTTATAATGCTAAACTAGTATCCAATATAAACCCCTGTTAAAAAGCTAAGAGCTATAACATACTCATCAGGGGACAAATTGTTAATAAGGTATAATCTGATGGGGGAAAGCTGATGGTATCTGCAAAAAGAAATAAGAGCCCCATGGCTGCATAGAAGTGCCTTATTAACAGTTGCCCTGGGCATCCTGTTGAATGAGCTTTATTTATCATGTTTGTATAGCTACCTCCACTGAGGTTTCAGCTTCTGGGAGAAAATTACCAAAGTACAATATTGTTCTTCCAGCGTAGCAATCAAAGGGTTTCTAAACCAAGAAAGATGGAAAAGAGGCTACAGGAGGAGAACATCACACAGCTGATTCAGGAATAAATTTTTGGATTAGGCTCCCTGTGGGAGATTGTTACTAAAATTTGTGCGTGTCACTGAAATGTAGGAGATATTTTCTCAACATTTAAGGGCTCATTTACTTTGACTTTCTTGGTATAAATTGAGATTTGAGCTTTCTGTCATTAGTTTTAAGGGCCTATCACCCTTTCAGTTTGTTTAATGGATGCGGGTGTTGCTCTTCAAGTTTCTGTCTCATTTGTGATACCAGTGTTTTTGCCTTGCTTGGTGAGTTCTTCTGTGGCTACCTTCTCTCTATAGCTTCCAGAAAAGGGCCAGCACAGACAACTGTGTTATTTAGAACCACAGACATGGGTCTTTGGGGGAGTGTGATGGTTTTTTACAAATATTTGGGATTTTTCCACTTGAAAAAACTGCAAAAAAACAGTGCATTTTGAAACTTTTGCTAAATTACTAGAGCTGTAGAATAATCCAGGAGTTTATCAGTAAAACTCTTCACAAAGCGTCTGATACATTTAGCTAGGCATCAGTGTTTTATGAACTATTTTCTCTTTCTTTGTTCATGAATCTCTAATGCTAATGGCTCATGCAGTAATAACAAATACACAATTCCCAGTCTGTGCACCAGGCATCACATCACACAGATTATGATTGTTTTTTGCCTCCTCCATTGATTTTAGAACAAAAACTCTTTTGCAAGAATTATTAGAGATTCACCAGCGTGGGTTTGGGTGCACAGCAAATAATCCCTGAACAACAAAGGCATATACTGAATGGCTATCAGTTATTTATTAAGTTTTATTACATAAATACTTTTTAGCAGTCCTAATTAAGGATCAGTTGACTGTGTAACACATTTAACCTATTGTTGATAGTGATTATCACTGTAACGTGATTATATATATAATTGTTTATGTACATAATATATATAGTGATTACTCAGTCTGTCAGATAATAGGTTACATTAGATGACATAGGTCCATCAGTCATGTTTTCTACAAATGTGTTCATGACCATTTATAACAGATCTCCCAGGTTTAACACAACTGTTAATAATTTATCAAATCTATGAAAATTTAATCTGTCTGAAATACAAATTGTACATTTAATCTTTTAAACACTCTTAGAAAGTAGTAATTATTTTTTCATCTGTCTGCCATTACGAATCCAGTTGATTGGTAGTGGAGATCATCCACTGAGAAAACTGAAAGC
Organism: Larus michahellis; assembly: GCF_964199755.1. Lineage (NCBI taxonomy): Eukaryota > Metazoa > Chordata > Aves > Charadriiformes > Laridae > Larus > Larus michahellis. The sequence goes on from NC_133897.1 coordinate 91,936,227, forward strand.
ATACTCAGTGACTTACCTACCTGAGGCATTTTGATGGACTAAGGTTTGTGGTGGTTGGCAGTAGACTAAATCAAATAAAATTCCCTGGCTCTAGAGTGCTTTATCTGCAACATACCCTCTAGCTGAAAGTGACCAAGGGACACAAAACCTATCCCCCTTTATCACATCTTGTTTGTTGCAATTTTCTTTGGAGCACGTTGGCTGGAATCCTTAGGCTGAGTCTAAAGGTTGAGTAGAGCTTCCTACAGCTGTCCCATGGCTTCTGAAATATGAGGTCAGTAGGGAGGGAAATAGGAGGGAAAAGCTTGTAGAAGAATCGCTAAGATATGGTGATGATTGTTTCATTGACTGCCTTTCCAAGATTCCTTGTCAACATGGAATGAGTTGAATACCTTTATATAAAACAGGGGTATTTCTTTCCCTCTAAGCAGCCGTTCTATTGACTCTGCAACACTTGACAATTATTACTCATTTAGTTCTGAATGTTTATCTTTTAGAAATTGCATAGAAATGACCCACTCATTCCATATAGCTAATACTAGGTTGCCGGTTGTCACTGACCTCCACTAATTGGTAACTTGAATGATGTTTGACACACAACCTGGAGGTGAAAAGCTCTGTGTGTCATTGACATTACTCTAGGCCATTCACTTGTGTCAAATAAAGAGAAAAATTAACTTACATTCAGACTTTTTCATAGCTTCACTGTTATCTCAAATGTTCACGATGCAATTGTGATTTAAAGTTGCATTATGGGCCTCCTTGTTCCCTCTGCTTCTTCGACTGCAATTGGAGTACATGTTGTTCTCTTGAAGACTTTTCCATATTCTGAGCAGATACTCTCCTTAGCCCTGATTCTCCTGTTTTCTTTCTCATTCTTGATTTCTGGATAATTTAACAGTGCAGCTACACTCCAGTGATTTTCCTAGTAGCTATACATTCAAGCTTTCCTATTTTAATAAACATGTTTTGCTCTTTGTATTTAATGGGAATTTTTCACTGTTTGCTGTTCTTTTTTCCTTTTCTTCACAGCTCACGATATTATCTATGTGTTGATGACACTCATTTATGTGCCTCTACTTTTTTTTCTTCTCTGTGTTCTTGCTGGTTTGTGTCTCAGATTATTTTAGTGTTTGTCAAAATATATCCAATCATTTTAAAGTAAACATAACCAAACATAAACAAACTTCTTTCCCTGAGTGAACTATCAGTCGTGCTGCCATCAGCTCTGTTGCCAACTCTTTGGAAATTTGGTGGTGTTTTTTTTAGTGTTCCATTTTGCCCCATCCACTTTCTAAATGTCTTCTATATCTATGCATTATTCTTAAATGACAAGAAGAAAAATTAAACTTGCTTTTCCAAAATTACGTGTCTGGTCAATTAATTTAACTAGAAGGATGTAGAATATCTCATGTTTGTGTCTCTTTGCTGTTGACCCATTCATTTCTTCACTGCGTTTTCACTAGACAAGCTGTACAAATTGGTGGTTCTTACATTTCTTCTGTTGTTAGCATTCTGCTTTCCCTCTGCTTTCATTTGTCTAAAATTTTCTTACCTTGATTTCGTTTCATGTTTAATGGACGTATATATGTTGAAGTTCCTTCAACAGTTTTTGTCTCTTTGCTGCCTTGTGAGATGCCATTTGTAGGCTAACTTTTCAAATTATTTTTTTTTATTGTAAATGACAATTATTGTGAAGTCACTGTAATATTTTCTCTAGAGCTATAGATGTTTATTACTGTGAACAGAATCAAGCCTGCCGTCACTAAAGCCTAGCAGCAAAACTATAAGTAAAAAAGACAAATGAAAATGCTGATGAAATTGTTATTCTGTTCCTAATGACACATTATGTACAAAATTATATACGTACATATAGAAATAGAAAGATATCTGTTTTGTAGTCTCAGTTATTCAGTATGACTTAGAAGATGTTATAAATTTCATCCTGCACCATATCTCTCAGGTTCATCTGCTTTTGTGAGCTTATAGCTGGAAAATATCTGGAAGCTATAATACAGCTGTCTTTGACATCTCAGGGGCAAGATACAATATGTTGACTGTGCCTCTCAGAAATTATTTCAGGGAGGTGTTTGATTTGCACAGTCTTCTGAAGTGTTATACCTCCTGTGACTGTCTGTGGCTGAAAGGTAAGGAGTGCCGATTCCTGGGCTCCTCCTTTAATCCCACATCCCACACCGGCGTGGGTGCCTCAAACAGCAAGTTAGCATGGGGCAAGATGGTACACCTTCCAGTGCCACCTCCTCCGCTCCTATTTCCATGTTTCTTAGCAGCAATGAGCAGGTGTGCAGGAAAATAAACTTCTGCCTGTCTATGCGCAAGGGCCAAACCAACATTTTGTGGCACTCTGGTGCCAGGGGACTCTTTTTTCCACTTACTCTGTTATTCAACTTAGGGGGTTGAGGAGTATGAAATTACATTGAAGTACCTTTCACTTCCTTGAAGTAAAGAGAATCCTGACATTTCTCATCAGCACCTAGAATTTTTACAACACTATTTGTAAAAAAATAAAATGACATATTGCTTTCAATAGGTCTCGGAGCCTACTAAAATCAATCTTATTTGCCAAAAAGCAGGAAACGCTTTAAAACTCAGTGTGCTAACACAGATGTTAAATCTTAGAGGATTCACATATAATTTATTCAATACATTAAATTTACTATATGTGGTATAATTTCAGAATGTGCATTAAAAACATGTTATGAAATCTCATTCCTACCTGCTGTGAATGGCTGCCAAGTTTGGTAATGCAAGAACATTTTGTTGTTTTACCCCTTCAGCATAATCCTGCATTCAACTTTTAAATGTCCATAAAAACTGTAAAAGCCTCAAAATGCCAGGTTGGAACATGCAAAACTTTGAAAGTCACAGTGCAACAGTTTTGGGTTTTTTGAATGACTTTCTGGGAGAAGGAGTACAAGCCCTAGTTACGAATGTACTCAAGTTTTCAGTTGCTGACTTCCAGGTTTGGAACTGCATTTTCCTCTATAAACCTGTCTCTGTTAAGTGTAAACCAAATGAATGTTTTGTGACATTTAGAAATCTTCGCAGAAGACAAAGAGAGGAATGCCCAGGTGGAGGGTAGGTGGCATTTGTGGCAGTTCGGTCTTGGACAGAGCCTTGTGTCATTAAAGTCAGTGAAGTGGCCCAACACTGAAGGTTTGTGAAAGACTTAGTAATTCTAAATTCTTCTCTAATATGCTTAACCTTTTCTTTTAATTTTATCATATCGATTCTGACAATTTTCAACTATTAATTTGCATAGTCAATAAAAGAAGCTAATTAAAACTGGTTACTTCAGGAATTGGCAGGGTGTGTACTTCTCACTTTTTTATATACTTTATGTTAGTATATTTGAAATAAAGTTGACATGAGCTCCTTGAAACCATATAAAGCTTCATATATTACTTGGTTTAAGTATGAAACTATATATCTATCAGGGGATCTCAGTTTTTACTGAATTCCAAACCCTGGAAAATTCGAGCATGTTTTGATGTTTACTTTCATATATTTCACACTGCTTACTTTATAAGAAGCTGTAATTTTGTAACTGTGGATGAACAGTGAAAGCTGGTTCTGAACAAATGAAAACACACATAATGTTATTCCCAGGAGAACTGGCTGTTACATTCGGTAATTAGTGGCAAGATACTGCGGTGACTGTAGCCAATTAGTAAAGTTGTCCATATGGTGTTGGACTTCTTGTATGAGCTGCTGGCCTATAACTTCATATGAAAGCCTAACTAGGATGCCTTTAGTCCCCAGAAACCACCTTTTCCTTTTTGGTGAGCCAAAAGGGAAAGCTGTGTTAAAGGGAAATCCCTTTTTAATATTTTACTCTAGTTTTTCCACAGAGGATGTTCACTCTCTGAAGTTGACTGTTTGTCAGGAGCCTATTGGCAAGATAGACAGCTCCAGCAGTAATGGCTGCAAGGATGAAGGGTAATGACTCTATGGAAAGCAAGGAAAATGGTTCCTCTGAAGTACAGAGAGGTATAATTCTGTCTTAAGTGGCTTTACATATTTGCTGGAAGCAAGGATGTCATTATACCAAAGCACGCCTTAAAATTTCTGGTAACCATCAAAACCACCACTAACTCTGCTGCTGCTAATTTGCTGCTAATGTCTTGCTGGTATACTTCTCTGTGGCTACGTTCGTTCTTTGCATTTACAATCCTGACACTTTCTTTATGGCCTCTTTAAACTCAGCTTTTGGACTCCAGCATACATGTTCATTGAGAGCTAATTAGGCAGGCTGCAAGATGCCCTTGCCAAACAAGTCACAACTTTTTCAAGCTATTCCATTGCTGGACTGATGTGAACAATAAGGTGATATTACTCAATGTTTGTTGACGTATATTATTATGGTTATTGCCGTTGTACCCCAGCTCCCCAGAGTATTGTTTAAATACTTGATATAAAAGATGAAAGCAAGCAGATAATGAAAAAGAAAAAAGGAAATATCTTGTACTTGTAGTTGTTAATTTTTGGCATTGTGTAATTAAAACATCTTCTTTAATGTTATTCTTGCCAGTATCTAATTAGCAGAGCCATCTGCCTAAGAAGTGCTGGACCATCTGTCTGGAATACTCTTCTGTTCATTTTTTGGTTCTTGACTAATTAACTTCTTTCTCTACGAAATGTAATAGTACATTCTGTTTCTACCCTTCAATGCAGTTCCTATATAAAAATACACATGAACGTGTACCTGTCTACATGTGTACATTATGAGTATCTGTGTAGCTATAGGAGCATAGTTCTTCTAGGAGATCTGATCGTACTCGGTTGTGTGTGCAGCTGTCACTGTAGGTGAAAGCCACGCGTTTTTTGTTGACCTGTAAGTAAAACTAATACATATCTCACTTAACACGTTCTAATTGACCAGTCCTTTCTTGACCGTATTCAAATTTCAAATTTCCTGTCTGCATTTACTGATTAAAATTATAATTGTAGAAAGGAGCTCTATTAAAGTTAATTACTTAGGGTTTGGATTTTTTTTTCCCTTTTGTATTTTGTAATTTTTCTGGAAAACTTAGAATAATTTAGGTTGGAAGGGACCTCCAGATGTCTTGCCTGAGGACTGACTTTGTTGCTGCATGTTGGGCATGAAGAGAATCCCTTGACAGTTATTCCCTAAATGGGAGGGACGTGTGAACCGTATTCACTGCTTCTAAACTTTCCATGATTCTCTTCTAGTGTTCTTCTAACGTATTTTGATAAATCAGTTTAGGTTGAAGATTTTCTTTTGGCTTCCATTGGAGCTAATTTTTTTTTGCATTTATTTAGTTTGCCTGCTGAAGATACAGTAGGTTAACTTTTAAGCAAGATTCCTGTCGTTCATCCAAACAGAGAAGTTACGGAAATACATTTGTTGTTCCAAAGAATATAATTAATTTTAATACTGTAATTTTTAACTTAACGTAGATGGGGTTTGGATGTATGTTTTTCTTCATTTTGAAGATAATAGTTTCATTGTATAGCTTGAGCTGGAATTTATTTCTTCTCTGGCTGGAATCTCTCGCCTCCCACTACCCCTTGAAAAAAAGGAGAGATTTCATCTGAAGGTTTTGAAGCACTTTACAAACATCAATGATGTAATGTTTAAAACACTGATACAGTTATTTACAGTTGAGCATTCACAAAAAGATGCCTGCCATCAGTTTGAAACTTGAGTTCAAACTTAGGGTTAAGTGTGCACCAAAGCCATGTTTCTGTTCAATCTGGTTGTATGTCAAATCTTTATGGAGCTTTGTGCTCCGTGTATATTTTTTAATTGAAGAAAACAGTATGTGTTCAAAAGTGAACTGTGACTTCCTCATCAGAGTACGCTGGGTCAAGTTCAAGTTGTACCTGTCAAATTCAGTCTTGAATTTGAGACTTGAGTTGGCCACACTGACTTTCATGGGGCTAAAAATCTCCCTGCGTACGTTTTGCACTGCTCTACTGGTGACTGTTACATAATGAAGGTTTATTTATGTCTCTAGAATGTAGTTATGCTGAAGATCGGGGAATTAGAAACAAACTAAGCCAAGACATTAAATTTACAGAGATGCTTGAGAGACCGTGTTGGTAGCAGGATTTGTAAAAGCCATGCCTCTGGAAATAGTGTCAGCTTACTATCAGAAACAGACTGATGTGCTACCTTAAACCCTACTCCTTAACCTATGCAACTGTCTGCTTTGTGGAGATGCGTAGCAGTAGCTGATGTACTACCCGTCCTTATTTTCTCTAGCACTAACGTTCAAATGCCTGTCTCCTCTTTCCCCAGAGCGAACAAACTCGAGTGCCTATAATTTGGTTCAATGAATTTTGTTGTCAGCTTAAGTAGAATTATAATATTAATTAAAAACAGTACACAGAATGCCAAAGGTTGTATTTTGCCTTGTGAAAATTGGAGCTTCTCATTAAAAAATGTAGGAAAGAAAACATCCTAACAGGATAAACTTTAGCCATGTAGACATTCATAGTGAATCAAATACCCAACGGGGTATGCATATCGCATTTGCACTGCTCATCTGAACTTCATGGAAATACCAGCAAACGGTATCAAGCAGGATAATATGTCAATTTAACGGAAGCGGTGGATAGCAGTAACATCTTTAAGTAAGCATGATTTTGCACTTGCTTTCTACAATAACACAATCTGTATATGTCTGTCAGGTCTTTCAGAATTAAAACTTTAAAGTCTTACTTTTCTACCGACAAAACCCACATTGCTATTATCGTGTTGGGACATTTTATTTTGTCTTTCTGTGCTGAAGTTTCAGGACACATTTTTCTCCCCTTTTTTCACATTGAAATGACAATTAACTTGAAGAGTTTTATGCCTGTCTTCCCCCTGAATATTACCACTAGGCTGTTTTGACTATCTGAATTTCCATTTTGTGGGAAACTCCCCCAAATTTCCTGAATCACAGAATCACAGAATGGCAGGGCTTGGAAGGGACCTCTGGAGATCATCTAGTCCAACCCCCCTGCCAGAGCAGGGTCACCCAGAGCAGGTTGCACAGGAACACATCCAGGCAGGTTTTGAATGTCTCCAGAGAAGGAGACTCCACCACCTCTCTGGGCAGCCTGTTCCAGTGCTCTGCCACCCTCAGGGTAAAGAAGTTTTTCCTCATGTTCAGATGGAATTTCCTGTGTTCCAGCTTGTGCCCATTGCCTCTTGCCCTGTCACTGGGCACCACTGAAAAGATTCTGGCCTCATCCTCTTGACACCCACCCTTTAGATATTTATAAGCATTGGTGAGATAAGATTAGAAGAAAAAAAATAGCTATATATAGAAATGTTTGTCTGTACCTCCTCTTTTAATTTAATCAGCGATAAGACATAAATATGCTTTACTGAACTATGCAGGAACCTTAGGGACCAAAGTACAACAGCTTGAACAACTCATCTCTTCAGATGCCTTTGTAATATACTTTGTAATATACTTCATTTGCAGCCTGCTCTGTTATTGTCTCCTCCAGCAGTGGAACCCAGGGCTATAGGACTATAAGTACACTTGATTTCAAAGATGGCACTTAGCTTTGTCACCAGTGTGTCTGCACTTATTTATTGTCCAAACAATATTACTCCTTTGGCATATGTTGTCATTAACAGGGTTTTCCCAGAGAGTTTGCCATTTGGTTAGCTTGCTAGCATATGTATTTTATACGTAGTTACAGTAGTTCATTCTGTTTGGGTTCTTGTATGTGCTGTTAACTATGGTCTCCAGAAATATTACATAATGTTTTAATATTTAATGTCTTCATGTAAATCCATGCATTTCGTGGGCATCAAAGAAAGAGAAGAAAGCTTATTTTCAGTTGTGTTAATAATGGTATTAGTGGTTTTGTGATGTGGTGGTAAAATGGTTAATATTTAAAATTTGAGAGGTCTAGCTAAGACATTTATCCTAACTAGAAGACCATTCAACTAACAGCTAACAGTCTGTGAGTGTTTCCAACTCAGCACTTCTGAGCTAAGGTAGTACCGGGTGTGCCACTCCTACAGGCTTCACCAAGAGCCGTATCTCTATATTGTCACGTTATTTGCTGTTCGATTCCTCCTTAGAAGCATGGCAGTCAGCAAGCTCCTTAAGGAGTCCATCCCTCCCGGGATGGATACCTGGCTTTGCTAACGTTGAAATGATTGTTTTCTTCACCTCTTTTTCTTCCCCCCACCCCGAAACAGTATATGGGCTGGGACTCTGTGATCACTTCACAGAGAGCAGGGAAGCAGAGGGGGAGATGCTGTCCCGATGCTCTCTCACCATGCTCAGAGTTACTAAAGCTTCTGTTTGACTTGTCCTAAATTTTACCTGCACTCTTATGCGCTTGGAGTCCCTAGATTCTCCAGCCATGACCTGTTTGCAGAGATGTTTTCTATGCTTTTCTCAGCTTTTGTGGAAAGCTTGAAGAACTGTCACTTTTGACTTATGAATTTCCCATTTCCAAAGTCTATTGATTTTCTTTTCCGAAATTTCTAGTGCCTGAGAAATGTAATTCATTTGCTTGGTTTGTGACATTGTGTAATTTTTGCATTTCATATCCTTCTCCTTCAAATTACTCTTTTACTGTGGACTTAGAGCCAATTGAAAGCTGTGTATTTTGTCACTGAAAATTGATTAATTGACGTACATTTTATCTTTAATCCAGTCTTTCTGTCTTCTTTCTTCCTGCTGTTCATGCTTGGCATATTCTTCTCAGTTCAGTTTAGGCAAGAACTTTCCTTCAAACCTTCTTTTTAAGCACCCGTATTCCACTAAGTCTTTCTACTCTGACCTCCTACTGGTAACTCTTGTGTTTCTCCGGGCATTTAACATTTTTAATGTTGTTTAGAAATAATATATTCAGTATTAGATACTTGTATCTAGTGCCATATAACATAGATTCAATGTGTCCTAATGGGTTGGTAGGAATTTAGGTTGGTCATCCAAGAGCAGTCTTTTATACTGGGATTTCTGTTATGGCCATAAATCGCTTTTCGCATTACAGATTCAAAAAATTAAAGTCATTCCTGCTTTTTTGTCTGGCATACTGCTGCTTTTTCTTCTAATTCAGTATGAGATTTCTTTCATGCTGCTAGATACAGTTTTTTTATAAAAGCTAGGGTCATTCACAAGTGGATTCTTCCAGTTTTCAGTATATTCCCCAGTATGCTGTAGTTGTTCATCTGCAAAAGCAAATGCTGTAAATGGGAAGGTTTGGGGTGGAGGAAGAGAAGTAATGGCATTAGTTTTTATAAGTCTTTTTTTTTCCCCTGAAACGGAAAAGCTCATTCTTGGGCTTGTTGAAACACAAATCAGAGTACTGCATAGTATACTTTGAAGGCATTTTCCCCCTTAGTTTAAATAAGCTTTCACCCTATTATTTTTATTAATTATAGAGTCTACTTGCTATTAATATAGTCTCCATTAAAAGACAGGTACAAAACATTACCTATATTAAATCTGAATGAATGGTCTTTCATTAGTTCCTGGTAAATAAAAGTGAAAAAGCTGTTCTTTCAGTAATTAAGCAGCAGTAGTTGGTTTAGAAATCTCAGTTCTTCCTGATAAAACTTGAAGTGTTTTGTGGAATTTTTATCTAAAGAACACACAGATGTGCACTGTGAAAGTGAAAGAATGCAGGGTGGTTTAAAATGCACTTTGACTACACCGCATATACAGGCATTCAAATATGTACATGTATTGGCACATAAATGCCAAGCAGACGACCTGCTCCACTGAACAATAGAGTTCCTAAGTCATAGCTGTTGAATGTTAAATATGGAAATAATTGGAATTAACTCATGCAGTGAAACTGTAGTAATGCAGACTAGGCATTACAGTCCTGGCATAAATTTGTTTAAGCAGAGAGACAGCTCAAAAATGAGGATAAATTGCTTCTGCTTTGCAGTGCTCCATTCCAGTGTTGTCTTGTATGTGTCTGCCTGTTGTGCCTTTCTTGGAATGGATGTTTTAGTGCTTCTGATTAGTGCTGCAGTCATACCTTGAGAAATTAAAATCTCCATTTGATGCTTGAGATAAATACTGCAAAAACCACAACAGGGCACACTTTCCCACAGTGCAAGGTCTCTCAGCAGAGCTGACCTCGGATGCTGTGGTGATGCAGCCCAGCCCTGCTGGGGAGAGGGGTTCAGCCTTTCTTTGTGTTCCAAACTTTTTACCTTAATAAAACTCATTAAAAAGTGGCTAAATAGCATCAAATGTGACTGTGGTTGTTTCTGCTGTAGCGGTAGGTACAGTGAATCATGAGGATGGCCAGCCTCACTTCAGATTGACACCAAAAACCCATCAACAGCAAAACTCCATTTCTAAGGAGAAAAAGCATATAAGGTGATTATGGATAGAATCAGCCACAGCTAATCATTAGTATGTCTCACGCACATATCTCAAGCATGGGCTTAGGTAGCTCTGAGGTTTATATTTCTTGTGTTCCCTGCGTTTCTAACTAATTCCTGTTGGTTGCAGGCAGTGGAATGGCAATGTGATGAAGCTACTAAAAGAGCCTGTTACAGTAAAGGCAAATCAAAGGTAAGCATGAGACAGCTGTTCTGCTTTAATACAATTTGTATGTTAATTGCAGGTGTAATTCAGTGTATAAATCTCTACCTTATACATTTTTACTGTCTCCCTTGCCGAAGAGAGTTGCAGGAAAGGAGGCTGACACTGATGTACAAGCAAAGGAATAAAAAACAATATGGGGAGTGTGGGGTGAGAGATACAGTCACATGATTCTTTTCTGAAATGATCAAGAACGTTAGTTTCCAGTTTATTGTTTTGACTGTACAACATGTCATCTGTAATACACTGTATTCTCACTTCATTTTCAGTGCTGTAAATCCCAAATAACTGTGTAATTACTCTGTAAAATCCTCAATTTATTTCCCTGTGTATTAGATGCAATTTTAGGAACTTTTATATTTCATATCTCCTGGCACTCTAAAGAAAATAATATGAAATTCACCAACTTTTTAGGCATGGGACTTGATATATTTTTAGTATTCAGAAACAATTCCTTATCTGGCCAGCTACAATTTCTTTTATTCAGCACAGGTAAGTGTAATGCTAAGCTGGAACCTATATCAATGCTGTGTTCTTTTGTGGCGGTCCTAAGCTGAAGCTAGTTATCGAATTAGTTATAAACCCAGTTAGAAATTTATACAATTTATGTCTGTAATTATTATACTGTTTAATGATTAAAGTTAATTGTGTTAAAACTTAATGGGAAAACACATCAACAGCGATAACTGCAAAAGGGCGCACTTGTGTTCAGTAGAACACGTCAGCATATGTTATTGATGTGCAAAACTCAAAAAACCCCAAGCTTCAAAAAGATATTCCAAAAGCTTCTACCATCTAGTAGAGGAGGATTCTCTTCTGCACAGTCATCTTATCACTGACTTTTTAACTTCTCCCGTTGAACAGTTCATTTCTAGCTTTTTTTAATAAATGCTGGAAAAAACTTGGTTTTTTGTACCATTGGCCTGTTCATTTCCATTTGAGACTAAAGGTGGAGAAGGCCTCACTTCAGAAGCAGGGCGTGCTGTACTGTGAGGAGAGAAAAAGACAGAATTACTTCAGGGAAAAAAAGCAAGTGTAGTGAATACGTAGTGTAAAGCTTCATGCATGGGAGGTGATTGTCTTTATGGAGGAGCATCTTTCACTGTAGAAATGAGTTTACTGTACTGGGAAAAGGCATTAATAGAATGGTGTTGCGTTCTTTGTCCTCCATTCCCTTTCTTTCCATCCCAGTGTGGGAAAGAAATATTTAGGAGTTACTGGTCACTGTCCATTAAAGTGCAGGATTTTCTAGGTATACAGAAAGCATTAATAGCTAGAGGAAAGTAATGGGTTGGATTTTACTTAAAGATTTCTAATTTAAGTAGACAAACTCTGGTGAATCAAGTTATTTGTGAAGGCTTAAAGGGCAGAAATAGATTATAGATCAGAAGGCTTACTACATGCTCACTTGTCAGTTTGTGGTAAGAAAAGAAAGAACTTTTGGGACCTCATATTTTAAGCAAATGTTTCACTTTGTAAGTTGTTATTTCTCCCTACAAAATTTATGCTTCTTCATGTAATATAACCCTCAAGCCTTCATCCTTAGCTTTCAGAGGACAGTGCTCTGAAGTAAGAGCGCATGCTCAAGTGACAACATAATATGGCAGATTGCATTATCAGAGTAGAAACTGTCACGGTAGGAATGCATTGTGTAAATAAAAGTTTGTGCTTTTGTTTCACAGTGATTTTTCCAAGTTTAAGATTGTGAGAATAACATTCAACCTATCTGAAAGTCACAGTGACTGCGCAGTGAAAGTGAAGTGACTGTGATCTAACGTGATGGATAGAAGGAATGGTAAATGTGAGACTATAGTAGCGTACTTTTGAGTATTATGTTGAGAATACGGTTTGTGATGTAAGATCCACATTTGATTCAACAATGCAGAAGCATATGTTGCTCTTAAACAACTTCACACTGGTGAAATGCATTTTAGAATGGACCTTAGTGTAGTACATACATGCGGATTTTCATTCATGCTCATCACACCCTTTTGAAGAAGCTCGTGATTGGAAGTTATACTGTCACTGTAAAATAGTATATACGCTATTCTAATCATGACCTCTGAGATTGTTTCTTAGTATTGTTATTAGTTGGATAAAGATTTAGTGTTTCTTTTGGATCCATAGCCTTGTTCCTCATTCACAGTCTAGAGGAGAAGTGCAATCCTTATATTTTATTACATTCAAAGATAATCCTGGGAGGAAATAGTTCTGTTCTTATCGTTACCATAGGGCTTTTTTTTTGGTGTACAGACTTGTGGCCTGAAGGCTGCATGTGGGAGTTGCTGGAGAATGCAGAGATTTTGACTGAGGCAACCTACCCAGCTGGAATGACTGTCTTTTTGAACTTTTCATGCCTCTTTTGCTTTCACTGATGTGACAGAGGTTAAAATCAAAGGATAAATTTAAAGCCAGAGAAAGGATAGACTAATGATTGTCTTTTATTGCCTTATGTCCAAGGCTAAACCAGGGTCACTGTATTCTCTGTATAGGGAGGACTTAAGCATGCAGATGAGGAAAGCACCTGATCTGTGAAGTGCTGCCCTTTCTAATCAAACCACAAAAGCCTTCCCTTGGAAAAACTGAGGAATTCACCCCAGTGCTGCAGAGAGTTGTCCCTTTTCAGAGGAAATCCCCTGGGAGACACAATTCCAGTTACTGTTAGCAGGAAGAGTGCTTCCTTACTACTTGTTGTAGTAGCCCAAATTGGACAGTTACTGGGGGTTGCATTTCTATAACAATTTTCAGGGCGACTTCAGCTTTCAGGGCAGACGTGTGACTGTAGGGAAGGGACAGGAAAGACTGGAGACAAAATACACAAGGCCAGCCCAGCCTGTGGCGAAAGGGAGATGAGAATTACAAGGACAGCTGTGGGTAACTTACTCATTCAAATCCTGGTTTCTTTTGAAGCTCTGCTGCCCACAGAGCAGCATGGGCGCAATGAGTTCAGGCGGAAAAACTAAAAGTCAGTTTGCTGATGGAGTGCCCTAAAACCTGAAGATAGCTTTGAACCCTGAAGCAACTCTAGTATTTTTGAGATAATGGTCAGTTAAACACAACTCTTTTTTTTTTTTTTTTTTTCCCCCTCTTTCTCTTGAGAAACAAGCTGCACAGAATTTTTGCCTCTAGCTGTTAGCAGTAGTTGTTGTTCTTTATGCTTTAGGAGCCAACGAGGGAAAAGAGCTGAAGGGGAAAATATATAGGGACATCTGTCACATTTGACAGTGTAATGCGCACTTGACTTTTGAAGGCTGATGTTTGTTACTGAGATTTCAGACATTTATCCACCAGTTTAAGCTGTTGCTTAAAATAACTAGTGGCTCCAGGAGTGAGCCAGACAAAATTATGTCCTTGTGGCCAGCATGTGTTAGCATTTAGAAATTTAAAACAACATACACGGTTAAGAGAATAAATTAGGCAATTCAGACTGGCACTGGTGGTAGGGACTGTTATAAAGAAAAAATATAAATACACATGGTAAAAATACAATAACCAAAGAGAGATTAATATATATATATATATATATATCTCATTGAAGTCTCTTATCCCTTGCTTATTTCAGATTCTAATGGCTGTGTGTGTTAGCATCTGAACTTTCAATAAAAGTAGAATCATAGAATGGTTGGAAGGGGTTGGAAGGGACCTTAAAGATCATCTAGTTCCAACCCCCTGCCCTGGGCAGGGACACCTCCCACTAGAGCAGGTTACTCAGAGCCCCATCCAACCTGGCCTTGAATACCTCCAGGGATGGGGCACCCTGACGAGTGAAGAATTTCTTCCTAATACCTAATCTAAATCTACCCTCTTTCAGTTTAACACTGTTACGCCTCATCCTATCACTACACTCCCTGATAAAGAGTCCCTCCCCCTTTCTCCTGTAGGCCCCCTTTAGGTACTGGAAGGCTGCTATAAGGTCTCCCTGGAGCCTTCTCTTCTCCAGGCTGAACAACCCCAACTCTCTCAGTCTGTCTTCACAGGAAAGATGCTCCACCCCTCTGATCATCTTCATGGCCCTCCTCTGGACTTGCCTCAACAGGTTCATATGCTTCTTATGTTGGAGGCCCCAGAGCTGTATGCAGTACTGAAGGTGGGGATCTCGCCAGAGCAGAGTAGAGGGGGAGAATCACCTCCCTCAACTGGCCACACTTCTCTTGTTGCAGCCCAGGATACAGTTGGCCTTCCGGGCTGAGAGCACACACTGCCGGCTCATGTTGAGCTTCTTATCCACCAACACCCACAAGTCCTTCTCCTCAGCACTGCTCTCAATCCATTCTCCACCCAACCTGTATTTGTGCTTGGGATTGCCATGACCCAGATGTAGGACCTCACACTTGACCTTGTTGAATTTCATGAGGTTTGCACAGGCCCACCTCACAAGCCTGTCAAGGTCCCTCTCGATGGCATCCTTTCCCTCCAGCATGTTGACCGCTCCATGCAGCTTGGTGTCTTTGGCAAACTTGCTGAGGATGCATTCAATCCCACCATCCATGTCGCCAACAAAGATGTTAAACAGTACTGGTCCCAAAAAGATGTCGCACGGGACAATGTCAAATGCCTTGCACAAGTCCAGGTAAATGACGGCAGTTGCTCTTCCCTTATCCACCAACACTGTAACCCCATCATAGAAGGCCACCAAATTTGTTGGGCATGATTTGCCTTTAGTGAAGCCATGTGGTTGTCACTAGTCACCTCCTTATTTTCCATGTGCCTCAGCAGAGTTTCCAGGAGGATCTACTCTGTGATCTTGCCAGGCACAGAGGTGAGACTGACTGGCCTGTAGTGCCCCAGGTCTTTTTTTTCCTTTCTGAAAATGGGGGTTATGTTTCCCCTTTTCCAGTCAGTGGGAACTTCACCAGACTGCCACGACTTCTCAAATATGATGGATAGTAGCTTAGCAAATTCATCCTCCAGTTGCCTCAGGACTCACAGATGAATCTCATCAGGTTCCATGGACTTGTGCACCTTAAGGTTCCTCAGATAGTCTTGAACCTGATCTTCTCCTACCGTGGGCAGTATGTCATTCTCCCTGTCCCTGCCTTTGCCTTCTGTGGCTTGGGTGGCGTGGCTAGAGCCTTTGCCGGTGAAGACTGAGGCAAAAAAAAGTCATTGAGTACCTCACCCTTCTCCATATCCCGAATAACCAGGTCTCCCATTTCCTTCTGGAGAGGACCATATTAAAAAGTATTTAAAAATTAAACACAAGTGTGCTTTAAAACGTTAGCCTATATAAGAAACATTGCTGCAAATGGATAACCATATGAAGCCAGGTTGTCCTTGAACTGTCAAGTTGGTTTTAAACTTAAGTAGCAACCTAGCCTACTTGGCTGCTGAATTGTTTCTAATAATTGCATTTTGTTTCAGGTATGCTGATATAAAAGTAGAAAGTACTTGCAAAATGAATTTCTTTCAGAGATATTTTTATAAGAGAATAGGAAAGTATATGGCATAGAGGTCAAGATGAAATGGAGATTAAGACTCATGAAAGTTGGCCACCAAACCTACCACCACCCTCCAAACTTAAAAAAACCTTTGGTTTTGAAGTCCTTTGCCACATCTACAACACACATCTCTTTTTTGCACATCTAAAAAGTGAACTAGTACAGCTGAGCTTGACTCCAGAGCTAGAAAAGTGACTCTGAACAATTAAAAAACTTGAGTTCTTTTTCAATATGTTTTTGGGTGTTGATTGTTTTATTCATGACTATTTTTTTAATTTGTTTTGCATTGTTGGGGATTTGTCATATGAAGAAAATAACCAATTATAAAAGCTGTTCTTTCAGTTTTGATTTTGTTGTACTATGTACCCAGCAAAATTTGATATGAGATATCTTATTTGCCCTGTTGCAATATGGATTATTGTGAAGTTGGCACGGGACTTGGGAACATGAAAGAAAAGAATCTTGTGAATCCTAGGAATGTCAGAGTTTAAAAAATTAACATTATTTTTGAACAGAAAGAGTGGGTGATCAGCGTGCAAGTAATTTGGCAATGGCACTATTTCAGGGAGCTCTGGAATATGAAGAGGAGAGGTTGGATAGGTTGTAATGTCAGAACCCACTTATTTTTCCTACACTTAAATTCCACGGCTTGCTGCAAAGGGCAGGATCGAAACAGAACAAAGAATTAAATTACTGTGTTATATTCTGTGAATGTCCCTGAACACCCTTCCCAAAAAAAAAAAAAAAAAGGAGGAATTGCATTATTATTTTTTTTAGTGTAGTTAAAACAATCTGAAACAGGGAAACTGCCCAGAAGTGAAATAATTATTTTTTAAAAGTCTTGTTGTACTTCCTAACTCTGTTATATGGTTTCATGTTGGCTTCTGTTTAGTTGAAAGAATATTAAGATGACAGTTTTGGTAAATTCAAGATAAGATGTATTTTTACCCAATGGGAATCAAATCTTAATTCTAAGTTGTTTCACACTTACCTTTAAAGGCTCAAAGACAACTGCATTTTCATGTGAGACTAATGCAAATGTGGGGTCTGGGGGTATTTTTTCAGAGAGGTGGGTTTTTTTGAGATTTTATAGGAAGGAGGTTGTGGGTCTTTCTAATTTTGTTTTGTATGAGGAAAGGTATAGGTGATAAATTTTGAGAGTTTTCTCAGAGATCTTTAAAGTATTTTGCCGATCTTGCTTTGCAATCTGTTTTGTGCCTGTTCAATTTATTCAGGATTATATTTCCTGTCTTCCAGAATGAGAGTCTTTTTTCAAGATAAAGAAGCAAAATATTTAATCTAACTGTGGGTCACATAATGGGACTTCTGCACCATTACTATTGCATGGATTTACTTACATGATTCCATTTAATATCGGTTGCATAGATGTATTTTCACAAGTGTTTTTTTTTAATGCTTTGCATGAGACTATCTTGTGAATGAATGCTAGAGAGCATTCAAATAGAGCGTTCCTGAAAACTTTATTTTCTCCAAGCATATTGTCGATCTTTTTCATTTTATTAGATAGGGATGTCCATTTTTGCAGGAGGAGTGCTTGAATCTCTCCTATATACAGTTCTGGGAGATTTTTAGTACTGCAGAAAGCTCTCTGAATAAACACTAGAAATTGCTGGTGGTTTCTAGCTTCTGAAATGAGAGAAATGAACATCATAAAGCCTTCACACATTCTAATGGGGTAAAAAACATTTAAGATTACTTGAGGGGTGAGCATCTATATATTGAGGTAATGACATTTCTTGAGAAACTTCAAATTAACAAAAACATAGGTGCTTCTAATAAAACATATCGTGCAACTTATGTAACTAGTAGAGACAAATCTGCCTCTGGACATCTCAAGAATTTTATTGATACTGTTTTCAACATACTCATGTTGCTGACAACCTGTTTTTTTCTCCTGTTTTCCTCTTGACTTCCTCCCTTGGCCTGATCTGTCTTTGAAAACAGCATCTGATCTCTTGAGACAGCAGTGTATTATTTAAGTCAGCATCTATCACTTCAGAGTTTAGCTAAACCTTTGTAATACACACTTAAAAGAAATCTTCGGTACTGAAGAGGTTTATTGTTATTCTATTAAGAACTTTTCACAACCATTGATGGATGCGTGTGTTGTAGTTAGGAAATCTATGTATATCATGACTGCTAATACATCAGGTATGCTTAAGCCTTGCTCCCCTGAATTTTTATGTGTGGACTCATAACCATGAAAAGCAAATTGTAATTAGTTTCCGTTATCCTTTGAAGTATCATTGAACATTCTTTTTTTTTTCTGCATGGCAGGAGGAATGCCAGAACTACATTCGAGTGCTTCTTGTTGGAGGCAACCATCTCTTTACCTGTGGAACCAATGCGTTCACTCCTATCTGCACTAATCGGACGGTATGAGTTAAATGTTTCATCCCACAGGCTCAAGTCCCTGTTCTGGGCCAGCAGTTTAAAAGGCAGAGAAGGCTGTTGTTGAGTCCAGGCTATTTGCGTATTGATGGGTGAGCTGATGTGTAAAAGGCTGATTTAGCTAGTGGCAGGCCAAAGAGGAGAGTTAACCGATGATCTCTTTTTGCAGTATTTTCCTCCGCTGTGGGAGAGAGCACAGCTACGAGCAGCTCAGTTCCTCCTACATGCCAATTTTCATGAACCTTAGGTATTTCTAAGACTTCTGCCAATCTTTCAGGTTTGGTTGGCATCAACTGGTTTAGTCATAAAATGTAGTCAGGGAGCTGCATACTGTATCTGTGTAGTTCTGGAGAAGGTGAGAGTACCCGTATCAGTGATTTCTGCCTGGCAAGAATGAGAAATCTTGGTTGAGAAAATCTGTCATTCTGTTTCTGAAAAAAAAAAAAAAAAACACCCAAACTTGTAATTTATATGTATCAAAGAAAGAAAGGCCATTAAGGATCAACAGTAGTCATAATAAAAATCAAAATGTCGCTGTTTGGACTAAGCTGTCTATTTATTTCAGGAGGGGAGAGAAATTTAAGTGCAAAGAATAGCTGTATCACGAAAAACCTCCTTGGCACATTTATTATATTTAAACCTATTGTACCTTTATTTTCAAATAACGTATTAACATCATACTGTGGTTTATGGATGAAAGTATTAGGGATACTAAATCAGAGAGATAGTTCTGCTCAACCGGAAAGCTTTTTTTAATCTCATTTTTCATGTGAGATTCTTTCCTAGAACACACCAACAAAACAAGTAATTTTTTTTTTTTTTTTTTATTCTCTGACCACTTGCTGTGGTGAATCCCTTAGTTGGTTCTGGCAATAAGATCTGGTTTTGGTTTTCATAATAACAATCTGTGTAGAGATAATTTATTTTTGCGTTGCTTCTAAGTTAGTACATTTTAGGTACGGTGGCTAATGATAAACTTGCATGTTTTACATACCGAAGGGTCAGAAGTGAGATCAGACACCATTACAGTAAAACTTTCTAGATGAGACAGTTTCAGATTGATGTAAAGGTCAGCTCATTCCCGTTTTACAATACCTAAGCAGATGACTGGTGTTTATTACAGGATTTTGCTCAGTTTGATGCAGCTTGGCTGAAATGATAATTTTAAGGTCATTTTAATCCCTTTTTCTTACTCTTACAGTTAAATAACTTGACAGAGATACATGATCAGATCAGTGGCATGGCTCGTTGTCCTTATAGTCCCCAGCACAACTCCACTGCTCTGCTCACTTCCAGTGGGGAATTATATGCTGCTACAGCCATGGATTTCCCAGGAAGAGATCCTGCCATTTATCGCAGCCTGGGTGCCCTTCCTCCTCTCCGCACTGCACAGTACAACTCCAAGTGGCTGAATGGTGAGTGTTGGTGGACCATGAGACTCATCTCTTTTTAACCCATGTTCTCTAGGTCTTGAAATTCCATTCTGACAATTTGAATGTTTTTAGAGTACTGTTTATCTCATTTTAAAGTTATTTTGCGTAATACATTTTTTATTTTACTAGAATACAGCTGCAGTTTGTAGATGTGTACTTAAATATATATGTCATGTTTGCAGGCGTAGGGATGATCTGTACTGTATCTCTCAGGTGCGCTTACATGGCAAAGCTGAGTCAGACAAGAGCAGTAGCTTGCCTTGAGCATTCTTTTGTTGAGTCCTTCAAAAACCTAAGGTAGAAAATAAAACAGTTTAGAATGAACGGAATTCTCCTGGCTTTCCTTGCAGGTCCCAGCCTTGACAAGCAGAAAAAGTTGTGGTTTCAAACTGCTTAGGTGGCAGACTGATGCTTTTGATGCTTATTATAGCCAAAGGGTAGGGACTAGCCTGCAAAATGTATCATAAGATTGTGTTCTAGCAATGACTCCTGTGTCATGGTTGTTAATCACCTGGTGAGGATTTCCAGCTGGGAGAAGCTGTAAACTGATAGGTATTCCTGAGATGTAACAGGGACAGTTGCCATTTGGTGTATTATGAAAAAGAAGCAGGTTCTTCTAAAGCGAAAATTATTATTTAACATAAAATGTAAAATTAGGTGTATCGTATTTTGTCTATGCCTGTCCCAGTAGAAAAAACCCCTTATTTTCATAACTCCTGCTACGTCACACGACAGTCCCTATTCCCACAGTGCATTTCATGTTATGATGGGATTATTCTCATGTTTGAAATTAAGTACAAGTATAAACCCTTCCAACTTCAGAACATTAGGTCAGCTGCAAGTGACAGACTTTATTTTTAGTATTTCAGTTCTTACATAATCTAAATGCTGAATTGCGCACATTTGCTTGGTGTATTTTTCTTGTACAAAGAAGCCATCAGAGGTAGCTTGGAGAAATTTGTGACCTTCTCTGAAGGTCAGCTGATTTTAGAATATTAATTAACAAAACAAAATCAAACTCCATGGAATGGAACCAGAATTACAGCAGTGCAAAAGAAATGAGAGGAAAAATGGACTCCTCGTATAGATATCCCTGTTCAGGAACCCTTTGTCAACACAGCCATGGTATTGGAACTAATTGCTGTGCCACACCTGGGTGCTTCTGTCAAAGGGAAAAAAATCTTCATATTTTCAGTTTAACTGGATATGTTTTGTACCAAAGGGCACACTAAAATTCCCCCACAGACTCATCTAATTAATCAGATTTACTGTATTTACATTTCTCTATTTAAAGCTTCAGCTACACCTATACATTCTCTGTTAGGGCTCATTCTTCTGCCTTAAAACTGTTTAGAATTACATTGCCAGGAAGTGTGGCTTTTATCTTTGGGGAGGACAAACAAGATGAGTTTTGTAATTGGAGCCAGTTCAAGCAGATCAAATAAAAGGCTGGAAGCAGCCCAGTTACCTATGTGAAAGGGAGGGGGAACGACTTCTGGGGTATCTTAAGAGTTGGGGATTCATCTGCTTAAGTTGGGGATTCATCTGCTTTAATGTCAATTTTCCTGCTTACATGTGACTCAGTGCCAAGAAACTGTACTAGTACTTCAGTGCTTAGATTGAAGTGAAGATTTTTGCTTCTTTCAGTGAGAAAGTAACATAGATGATCCTGCAAGAAAAGTCAGTCATCAACTGGAATGGAAGCTTCCTAGTCCATATCTGTTCAGCTGCAGTAGCTGACAGTTATTCAAATTCAGCCTTGGTTTAGGGATGCATGTGCATGCACATGTGCTTGTGAATGTTTCCAATTTAAAGTAAGTTCTTCTTTTACATCCATGTTTCTTTCAAAGGTGCAATGTTTTTTCTCACTTCGATTTTCTACTCTGCAAATCACACCGGACTCGTTCAAACCATCTCTGGTGGCGATGGCAGTACTCTAAACCACAGCTGATTATCTTGCTCCGTGTTTTATGGCTACGCAATAAAGACATTTTTTACTTCAATGGCTAGCGCACTTCTCTCAGTTTTCAATGCCATCGGTCAGGCCAAATGGACATGCCCATGTGTTTATGCAGCCTGCTGTCAGTGTTCACTGTAACTTGCGGAGAAGGATCCTGACATGGGAAGCTCTCAGTCTTCATCACATTGATCCTAATCTTAATTGTCAGAAGGTCTGTATATAGAAGAAAATAGAGCTGATACGTCACATGGCTAGGGTGAGATCCCATATACCCATGCTATGATTTCAGCTTCTGGAATCACAGATATCACAAATAAAGTACATTTAAGTTGATGGCCTGCCAGAGTCATGTATTTGTTATCAGACCCTGCCTTCTACTGGGGGCCTGATAGGTCTGGAAGCAATCCGCATCGGCTGAATAGGTAAGTTAGCAGTTATTTTCAGCATGTGTTACTAAGCATCATTCTGATCAGGTACTTAACCTTAGTAGAGTATGGAGAAGTCCGTGAACTTTCATTTCTGTATTATCATTTTCTTGATACATTCAATTATCTGGGGTGATGAAGAGTTGGAATAGCTTGGTTAAAAATATGAATTATTCAGAATATGCGTAAAAGTAAGCTACAAGAATATACTGAGAGTGTAACTGAAAGGAAAAAGGAAAGTTCAGTGAACCCATAGTATGTGAAGCACAAAGATCCTGAGCAAGTGCTGATGCAAAAGGGTAGATGGACAACACAGCAACGCTGCCAACACAGAAATGCTGTTGTTGGCTGGAGCTAGTTATTGCAGAGACATCTTAGAGGGTCTCTGAATATGCTGTTTGTATACCCACTAGACAACCTGCTGACAGTATTCGAGATTTGACTTGCTTGAATTTTGTCTGTTTTGACAATTTTTAATAGGCAGAACTGTGGGCCAAATGTTACAGATATCTGTGCAATTCCTAAAAGATTTTCCTATTTTGGAAATAGTGGAAATAGTTATGTTTTCTTCCGTGATGGAGGAAAAAAGCATCTGGAGGCAGTTATTAAACTTGCTGTCTTTTACCATTAGGAGTAATAATCTATTCAGCTTGTGATTACCTTTGAGTATGATCGCCATCTGTCATTTTTTTTACCTCAGAACTTCCCTTCTCTTCTACAAAAAGAAATCAATGCTCTGCTTATGGTGCCTATTTCTGTCTTCTTGGTGCTCCTATACACAACGTTAAATGCAGCTGGACCAAATGCAGTGAGCAGCTTTTTGACCACAGCCATCTCCATGAGGAGGTGCCGTTGAAGGACCAGACTACCTTAGTTCTATGACCTGAGCATTCACCATAGTTCAGCAGTTCTACAGGTTGGGTTCCTCACAAAGAATTTATCATCTGACAGTGAAGAGACAGACACCATGTTACTCTCACTTTTCTTGCCAACTCCCACTTTTCTGCCTGTCAGTACTCTGTCACTATTCTCAATCAAGAGGAACATGATGACCCAGACGAGTTAACAACTGCTGCAAACCAGTGTTCTTCCCGTCCAACAGCCCAGCTGGCTGCAGGATAGGAAACCTCAAAACGTGAAACACAGAACCCACCTCTCCGTCTCATGATGTCATGTTTTGGCCTTCTCTTCTCATGTAGAGAAAAAACTAATGCGTGAAGTTACTCAAGTGAATATATTTATGCATAAAGAAATGAAGAAGGCAGAAAGGCTGCTTATTATAGAAGTAGTAATTTATTCTTTAAGGCGTGTTGTTCTGCTACCTACTCTCCTCTCTTTCTCTCTGAGTCTGTGTTCAAGTACTTCTGTGCTTGGGAGAAACAACTTGAGGTAATACAGCGCACATTGAGGATTATGTCTAAAGCAGAGAGCTCTTCCATTGATTTCTTCTCCTGACCAAAGCAATCGGTAAGACCTTGAGCTTCAGCCAACTGCTCAAATTAGTAAAGGGCAGCATGTTGCTAGAACGTTTTAAAATTGCTTTAGTAGTATTTCATAAAAAGAATAGTCTGCCGTAGCAGCCTGCTTTGGAAATTATTAAATGATAACAAATAAATAAATCTTTCATTAAAAAAAAAAGTACACCTTGATTTACAGCTGGCATGCTGTTTATTTGAGTCTCTTTAAGCTCTCAGTGTAACATAGAGTTTAAGTCATATCCAGAGTTGACTGTTGTAGTATGCTTCTAATTAGACTTTCCTTTAGAGTTGATCTGCAAAGTGCAGCAGGGGCAGAATCCATTATCATTTGCTCTAGAGGACGGAGGCAAATGGAATAGCTATATTTGTAGTCTGCAAGCTGCAGTGGGTCCAGATTGGCGAGGAAAAGCCTCCGCTGCTTAGATTTAGAAATTTTTTCTGTAGTCCAACATTTACAATTAGTAAAGGTATTTCTCCTTTTAATTCACCCCCTCAAATCAGTAAATATTTGATCTGATGCCTCAGTGTGAAAGTTTGCTTTAGTCTATAATGTCTGTTTGCTTCACCTAGCCAATAAAAGGGCAAAACAGATTAAAGAAAAAATTGAAATCTCAATCAGTCCCTTTCTGTTTCTTCACATGGAGAAACACCGGGACGTTTGGTTTCATAATTTGTCAGATGCCTTTGCTTACAATTGCTTGGATCTCCAACTAGCTTGAAATACATTTAAGTTGTTTTCTTTATCCTAGACATATAATGATAGATGCTATTGGAACACGTTAAATAAATAAAAACCTTGTTGTAGATGTCAAATCACTTCATCAGTGGCCAGACCATAGATGATTAAAATCTAATTTTATATCAGATGTAGCCCCCAAACAGAAAAAAAAAAAATTAAAATAAAATTTCATACAGATTAGAAGCCTTTCCAGCTGAGAAGAGTATAGAAATGTTTGGATTGTTCTGCTCTGCTGGTAGACATAATATTATCACTTTTTCTTCTTGGTGCCCTAAGCATTTGGTTATTAGATACCCTTAAAATAGTTCTTCTGAGATCACTTTCTTAAAAATGTTTTACTTGATAAAAAGCTTATTAATCTAGAGTAGGTACTTTTAGTCTTCACAAGTAACGGTAAAAGTAAAATTCTTACAAAGGTGGCTTGGTTAGCGGTGCTTAATACAGCTCTGCCTCCATTCCTATTATTGTTTGTTAGCGGACTTTTATTATAACCCTTGCTGCTAGTAGGATATGTGGAGAGAAATTATGACATAAGAACAAAAATTAATCCTTTCACTTTTGCCTTTAAGGATTAATGGAAATAGCTATAATAATTCAGGGTTATCCTTTCGTTTTTCTAGTTTTTTAATGAAAAGCCTTGTGTAATTACCTTGTGCAAGCTTTTCTTATTATGTAATATTTTACGTAACTCAAAATCCGTGTATTCTTCAGATGTGCAATTTCATCTTTAGCTTTCAGATAAGAGACCTGACTGAAAATATGCAAAGTATATGCTACCAGTTGTTGCTTATTTTGCAAGAACATAAATAGTTTCCTTTGGTAGTGCCACCCATAAGGTTGGTTCTGTTCTTTTATCAGGCTTTTTGCCAGTATCCTAAAACGGAAGGGAAATGACTGCTGATTTTGAAACCCATCCTTAGACTTCTTCACTGGAGCTTCTACTAGACAAAAAATTCGGGCAGTTTTCCTGTGTTTTTCCATTCAAAGCTGTATATCTTCTCCCAGATGGCAATAACAAGTAGGAGAGCAGTAAGTTGATGTGAGTTGGAGGTGCCTCCCTTGACCTCCTTTCTCCAACGCCAGACTAAGTTATTACAAAACGCCTTCATAGCATTTCCTCACCCATCTAAAATAGAACCAGCCAAGTCCACCACTAAACCATGTGACTAAACTGCGCATCTAAGTGTCTTTTAAATACCTCCAGGGATGGTGACTCAACCACTTCCCTGGGCACCCTGTGCCAATGCTTGATAACCCTTTCAGGGAAGAATTTTTTCTTAATGTCCAATCTAAACCTTCCCTGGTGCAGCTTCCTCTCATCCTATCACCTGTTACTTGGGAGAAGAGACTGACCCCCACCTCTCTACAGCCTCCTTTCAGGTAGTTGTAGAGAGCGATAAGGTCTCCCCTCAGCCTCCTTTGCTCCAGGCTAAACAATCACAGTTCCCTCAGCCACTCCTCATAAGACTTGTGCTCTTGACCCTTCACCAGCTTCATTTCTCTTCTTTAGACATTCTCCAGCACCTCAATGTCTTTCTTCTAGTGAGAGGCCCAGAACTGAACACAGTACTCGAGGTGCAGCCTCAGCAGTGCTGAGTACAGGGGGACAATCACTTCCCTAGTCCTGCTGGCCACGCTATTCCTGATAAAGGCCAGGATGCTTTTGGCCCCCTTGGCTACCTGGGCATGCTGCTGGCTTCTATTCAGCCAATTGTCGACCAATACCCCTATGTCCTTTTCCACCGGGCAGCTTTCCAGCCACTCTCCCCCAAGACCGGAGCGCTGCGTGGGGTTGTTGTGTAGGACCAAGTGTGGGACCCAGATGGTAGAGGCAGGCAGTACTTCCCATAAAGGTTGGATTTTTTTTCGTATCTATCCTAGCTAAAACAGCAGGGTCCTCCTTCCATTTATGAAAAAGACTAGGAGGATACTGAGAACAGAGCCTGTTCTTTTATATCTCATCTAGCCTGCTTGTGTCAGGTGCCAATCAGAGAGGCTGAAAGAGGAAGGAAGAAAGGCACCCTTGCAAGCGGATCATCTGTGCCCGGCTGCGGAGAGGTGTGACAGGAGCATCAGCCTGATTAATGCTGCAGAAAACTATCATACACAGTGAGCCAGAGAGAATGAAACAACTTAGACCTGAAATACATCTCAACCAGGGGAAAGTAGAAAAATGGACGAATTTCAGGGAACACGAACATACGAAAAACAGCAGCCACCAAAGAAAGGAGAAGGACAGAAATATTGCAGGCAGAGACAGAATTTCAGTGGCAGACATACCACGCCTTAGGGTGAAAAGGAAAGGGGATGATTATGAAAGTGAACTCTGGTTTACTTTCATTATAGAAAAAAGAAAAACCTCCAAAAGAAAAAAAGGAAAAAAGAGAAGAGGACCAAGTCTGCAGGGAAAGTCCTTTGATCCTCTCCCTCCCTTCAAAACTAGTTCAGAGAAACCAAGATAAATGGTAGTCCAAATGTTTGGAGAGAAATGGGTAAGCTGTTATAATTGGGTTTGCTTTCCACACCGTACCTGCTGGTTGGCAAAACCTGCTTAAAGAAGGCTTGGGTTTTTTTGTTTTCGTCTATGTGGAATTCTGGATTCAGAGTTTTAAGTAACCATTCAAACTTCTGTGGTTTTTGATAAATCCCTATAGCCCAAACCTCTAGAGGTTCTGAGTGAATTAAGATAGTCCTCTATATTTTTTATCCTCGCCCCTCCCCCAGCGTACAGCTATGCAAGGTGTCTATCCAGTGCATATAGGTGTCGCAAAATCCACTGAACTCCAGATGGGACTCTCAAGGACTTGAGTACGTAGATCAGAGTAGAGAATGGTTTCTGTCACTAAGTATGTCACTGGCAAATTTGCATCAGCAAAATTATATAATAAATTGCAAAATATTATGCCATGTAAGAACATTTTACCTTGAAAATGAAGGAGATTTATTTGAAATAAGGCAACAGGCAATAAACCAAGGAATTTTGAAATACCATATTTGAAAACTATTTTTCAGAAAAGAAATAATTGCATTTCAGAATTTATTAGAGTACATCAGTAAAATGTAATATCTAATGAGTGCATCCACTTTTATGATTATACTGAATTATATTATAAAATCTATCAGCAATATAAGAGAAGATTGGAAAAAGTGTCAGGCATACCCAGTTTTAGTGTATTTTGCAGTCCTTGCTCTTACGTACCAATAAAATCTTCAATTTAGGAAAGAATGTAAAAGAAATCACGGAGAGCTGAGGCATTGCAGAAGAAATAGTAGTCAAAAGAGACTGGTAGCCAGCTATGCTATGACAGACTAGCATTTTAAGCATATGTCCTGGGTAATTATGAAACACAGAGGAAAAGTAACTATTAATAAACAATGATTTCCACCAGTTTTATACTAGGACTTAACATTTTACAGTTCAACTCCTGAGGATGGATATAACTATGATGACTACAGGTTATATATTACTTTTTAGATGTTTAACGCTATAGGAAAATTTTACTCTATGATTAAGATTTGTCCTTAAACATTCATGAGCAGTGATGGCTTGGTCAGTCTAATGCAAGATCTATACTGTTTTCCAACAGCTGCAGAGGACTACACTAAATGAATATACTTAATGAATATATGGGGATGGCAAAATGCAAATAGGAAATGGACTTCATTATGTCAGTAAGGTGAAAAAGAATAAAATAGACTGGCACATTTGGAGCTTGAATTGCTTCCATTATGTTAAGCTTCCCTTTTGGAAAGCATTTCTAGCTGGAGTTTGAACCTTATTCAGAAAAACTCAATGGCATCTTCCTAGAATTTAATGCCATTAAGTATTTGGCTGAATACAAATATTTAGAGGAAATAGGTCTTTGGAGGCCAACAGGGTGAGGGTGTGATTCGTTGATCTAGTGAGGTCAATGAACAAGCTCCAGACAGATGTCATTCAGCATTAGACCAGTATCAAGACTCCCAAGATTTTGAATATGTTACACATGCCTATATCTATGCGTCTGCCTGTATTTTGCGTGTGTATATATATATAAAATCTGATCTGTGTCTACATCTGACAAACTTCTAATTTCAGCTTTCTTTTCACATTTCTGGAGTTAATTTCACTTTTGAACGGCTTTCTGAATGCCTCACACTTGATGTGTGAGTGGTCACTTCTCACAGGGACAGTCAGGAAATCACAGCTCTTTCACGTTCAGGACCTTAGAATCCTTAAGGTTAATTGCTGTTACCACCCGAAAAAAAGACGAATCATTCCCTGTCATTTTGTTCCCTCTGGAAACAGTAGCATCCACTAACTAGGTAAATTAAGTCATATTAGTCTTCTTAAGAGGATGTGGAGTTTTAAAGGGTGAAGAGCACAAGCCAGCTTTCTTGCTCCAAAGCTCAGGAAGCCAGAAGAGGCCAGGGGTGCCTCAGATGCTCTCACACTCCTGTTCCCCATTGCTCTTCCCAGAGAAAGTCTCTGTACAGTTCCTCTCATCCTTTTACCCACTCAGACTACATCTACACCACTAAATAAAAAAGGTCCAGGAAGTAAGCTTAGGTATGACACCCTTGGTCATCCGTATTGCTTATTTGTTGGCTCACTTCCCAGCCTTGTTTTGGACCACTCCAGCTACTGCTTTCTCAGTGAAGTCCTGGGTGTGACTTAGGGAGGAGTTTGCTTTGTACACCATTGGCAAGAGGCAGTAAAGGTGGGGCTGCACCATTTGGCTCCTTCTGACAAGAGTGCCCCATCCCGTTCCCAGTAAGCTTTGCACTCCCGAATCCCCCCCATCTGTCCTCACGCTGCCTACCAGGGCGTGCAGTGCACCCTTGCTTTCATGCTACAGGAAAGCCGTTCTCTGGGCTGCAGCGTCAGCGTGTGCTGCGTGGCAGAGCTGCACCAGTCCCTCCAGGAGCACCCGGCACTCTCAGACGGCGTAACCTGCGGCCGGCCTGGCAGTGAGTATGGACTCATGAATAATCTAAAGGGAAGCATTGTCTCTTCCTTCTAAGTGCCTTCTCCTTAAGAGCAGAGACCGTGCTCCCTGGAAAATGTAAGTTTGTCTCCAGCCTTTAGAAAAACGGTTGGATTATTTCGGATTGAAGCGCGATCTTGACTTCGTTTGGTTCAGTTGTCTTTTTTGCAATAACTTAGAAGAGTCTGTGGGGAAACATCCTTGCAGGACAGTCGTGCTGCTTTATGAAGGAAGCCATAAAGATTCCCAGGCTTTGTATTGAGTAACGAAACTTCAGAAATAGCACACTACAACATGTTTGCCCAGAGGCAGTGCCAACTAGCCACCTCGTGCTTTCAGTCCATGGGCTTGTGTATCTGTGTAGCACTGCTCCATGTTGTATGCTGGAGATCTTTTGCCAGTCACATTGGCAAGCTCATTTTCTTGCTTTCCTGATTCCATTGGTTCCATTTAATTTTGTAAAGTCTAGTCAGCCTGATGTATGCGTAAACTGAATATATAGAAACCTATAAAGGTCATATGCAATACTCATGACAGTATTACAGGTTAAGATTCCCATGTTGATCCATACTAGCTGTATCCTGTCACGTACCAGAAGCCTCGCACTTGTTGTGGTGATCTAGTAATTCACAAATTAAATGCCTTTACCCTTCCAGAACTATTTGCAAATTCAGCAGGAAAGAAGAGGGTCACTTCATTTTCTGCATTAAAAACTTTTATGGGAAGTCCTGCATGTCAACAAATAGCAGTTCACAGCACAATAGTTAGGAACGTAGGAATTAATTTTTCCTAGATGGGAATCTCCTTTTTCCTTTGAAGCTTTGAAGTGATTCTGTTCACTTTTCCCAAAGAGAAAACAAAATGAATAAAGTCTGATATGGTAATCCCTCCGTATCCACAGAATTCCCTGAGGTAGCTCTGGGATTATTACTTTTCATGCAAATGAAAACAGTTTTCACACGTTTCAACAGCAGGTCAAATTTTCATCAGTTCATAATCCATAAAATATATGCATAGGTGTTTGCAGATTTATATGTTGTTTCTTAGTTTTCAATCCATGAAATATGAGTATAGTTTTTATTTACACATGGATTATGATTATCAGTGCAACTTTAAAATATTTTCTCTTGAAAGATTCACGTGGATTTTTCAAGAACCCTGAAAACATTCTGAATGCATTTCATATGGTTTTTATTCCTGCAGTAGGAATTTTATTTATAAGTCATTATTCTCCAGACTTTGAGTGCTTCCAGTAGTCTTTTTGGCTCTGCAGTGGGATCCTGTTTTGTCAATGTGAGACCTTTTTACATCAGTGGGCCTCCAGCAAGAAGCAGCATCACCAGGCTTCATTGCAAGGCAGGGCCTCCCTGTTCAATGGTTGCACAGGATGTTTTTGTGGGTGGATCAAATGGATGTTGAGTATTTGCAGAATACGTAGAATTTTTTTACATCAGTCGGGATATTTTTGAGATGATTTCAAAGAGCAAGCAGGGTTATAGGCTACAAAAAGTCAAATGCGTAGTTGGAAAATTTTACTTTTTCATGCTATTTCAGGTGGATTGTTTTTCTTGATGTCTACCTTTAGTGGATATTGCTTTAAATAAGACCTCATCTTAGTACAGTGGACAAGTAGCCCAAGTTACACTCAGACTAGTGACTGCCTTTTCTTCCCTCCACAGACAGTAGTTCCTTCCATAAGTATAAGAACAATCTAAAAGGATAGTGTGTAGAGTGAGAGAAGAAAGTACATTACAGATTAGGAGAAAAAATGGCTAGGTCTGTTATGGATTTAAATTGAAGTTGGATAATGAGGGACAGTGGGTTCTGGGTTTTTTTGGTTAGCCCGATGTTCCTAAAAAGATTTTCTTTCTAGTATACTTCCGTTAAATAAATACGAGTTTGTGCCATAGAGCGGAAAATGTTGATGTGTATTGAGAAGGAATGAAACATAATTAGGCTTTGTAATAAGAAAAAAACTTTGCATACGAGTATGTCTGGATATGTTTAATATTTGATGCCTGCCAAAATTGTCTTACCTGTCTAGAATGTGATATTTAACCACATATTTTTGTCATCTTAACATTAATACTTGTAATTAAACCTCATATATCATTCTAGCCTGTTACCTATTCAGCAAACATGCACATTTTTAGAGAAAAAAAAGACTAAAAATGTTAAAGTAATGTATTTTTTCAACTTTCTCCGATTACAGTGTTTAGTATGTAAATGTATAACAGAATTACACGTTGTATTTAAAGAATGAGAGCTCATGAGCAACTAAGAATTTTTCTACAAATCTGTAAACTCTAGTAATGAAGTTTAAAGGATTTTGAAGCCTTTGAAGCAAAATCCCTGTTGTAATGGAAGTTTTACACACATGTGGAATGAAGATGTAGGTTCTAATGGGGAAAATGTTAAGAATAGTTTAGTTCTTTGTATATTGTCAAGCCAATTTTACCTTTATTGCTATCACACGTCCTGTGAAACTACTTTATTTTGCTTGCTTTTTTTTTTTTTTTTTTTTTTTTTAAAGACACCAATGCACTGTTTCTATATGACTTACGAGAGCTCAGGATATCAACAAGTTCTCCTCAAAATATCTGGTTGCTGTCTTCCAGCAAAACACCTGTGCAGGTCTGAGTGTGGGGAAAATGTGCTGTGTTACAGACTAATCTCAAGGAAGTGCTAAATACGATAATGAGTGAAAGTTACAGGGGGGAGTGAGAGAGCTATTGTATCTGCTTGGCTTCAAACATCCTGGGCAGCTGATGACCATTGCTGCCAAAACAACTGCCCTGGAGACTCTCAACACAGCAGATAGAGAGGGAAGCAGCGCAGGCGGCCATGTAAGCTGGGAGCTGAACCATCTTTGGAGAAGAGTTGTCTGACAGAGTTTGGACTGGTGCGTGGAAATGCCATCTTGCTTGCCTTCTAGTTCCACTCAAAAGTTTTGACAGATTTGAGATTTCCTGCAAAATGCTTAGATCCGACTAGAGCATCTTTTTGTCAATACAGTGGTTCTGTCAAGAAATGTTCACCTATTGAATTTCTTTGGAGTGTGTCCTCATAGTAGATGATTTAAAACAATTTTGTTTGTTTCTTTGTTTTCCACTTTAGAGTAAAATTTGGAAATAAAAACAAAATTTTGCTTGTTTCTCAGAAGTAACAGCGTTCTGTAAGGGTTCCTTACACAAGGGGGGCTCTTCTCCACAATCTGTTTATCAAGCTTGTCTTTCCTGTAAGAACTTACCAAGTTATCAATCTCGCTTAAAGTCATGGACTCTCCTCAGTTTTAGTCATCCTTTTGGGGAATGGGCCACGTTATCATCTTTGGTATCCACTGTTTCCTTTTTTTTTTTTTAAGAAATATTGCCATCGGTTGTTTTCTAGATTTTTTTAATATATATATATAATCTCTAATTTCTCCTGCATCACCGTCAGTTTCTTTGATCTGTTTTTAATTTATTTTTTTCCAAAAAAGAAAAAAATACTGTAATACTGTCAAAAGCTCTAAGCAAGATAGGGCTGAAATTAGGTTATCTAACCATCAAATGCTCTTGTGTAGAATTCCCTTTCTTTTCACTACAGGCTCTGAGCACATTCTTAGTCACACTCAGTTACCATCCATTATTCTGCTAATCTGGGGTAATGGCATGATGGCAAAGCAGAAACAGAGTTAACACAACAGATAAAGCAATTACATTGTAAAAATACGCCATGCTTCTCTGTGAAGAAGAAAAATTCAGTGACGCTTTTGACGGTAGAGTACAGTGAGCTGGGCCAGACACCCAGATAGACACCCAGAGCAGAGAGCCTGTATAGCCACGTTCATGTAGCTCATAAGCCTGGCTGGACATGAGCTGGCCTGCTCAGATGTCATGGGCCCATGCATATCCCTGCAACGGTAATAAAAGATGTGTTTTTCTAAATCTAATGCTTGAAGATAAATCCAATTTCCATGTTAGTATGAGTACATATATCACAAGAAGGTGATAAATAATCTTTTCTTCTGTCATTTTCAGAGCCAAATTTTGTGTCATCTTACGACATTGGGAACTTTACCTACTTTTTCTTCCGGGAGAATGCGGTGGAACATGATTGTGGGAAAACAGTCTTCTCTCGTGCTGCTCGGGTGTGCAAAAATGATATCGGTGGCAAATTCGTGCTGGAGGATACCTGGACTACCTTCATGAAAGCTCGGCTGAACTGTTCTCGCCCTGGAGAAATTCCATTTTACTATAATGAACTACAGAGCACTTTCTTCCTGCCGGAATTGGACTTGATCTATGGGATTTTTACCACTAATGTGTAAGTAAATTCCATGATATATTCTATTTTCTTGCTATTTGTGACATTAAAAACTAAAGCTTCTGAGCTGTTCTCTTCTACATATGCCAAGTAAACATCATAAATTCAAACTACTGTTTTGCCCAATCCACTGTCCTCTTGCGAACAAAAATCAGTTCCAAATGCGTCCCACATGAATTGTTGAAGGCGTATGAAAGAAGGAAGAATTCTTTATATTTCCTTACAGCAGGGAGCCAGTTATGTTTAAGATTATTCAGTCATCTTTTTCATACATTCTTATAAAGACTTTTTTTTTTATTTTGCACACTTGTAATACATAAATACATTATATATTTATGAAATAAATATTTTGTAATTGTAATGTGACACGATCGTTAATTTGACATGATGTAATTTGACCATGTCGGGAAGAGTTTGCATTACCCAAAAGAGCACAAGAGGTGCTCTTACTGATTTTAAATTAGTCCCAACGTGTACTCCTGTGAGTCTGAGGGTCAAACCAATAATTTAATCTAATTTTATCTGAACCTCTTGTATCAACAAGGTAAAATTAGAAAATGTACAATGTTGGATGGACATAAAAGCTCCTTAGACTCTGAGCTTGACATCAAGAGTTGCTTAACTCTTAGGAAAAAAGATCCATTCATCTCAGAAATGTCCTTTGTTACTTTAAACACAATAACTGGAGTTCATATGTTGCTTGGTAAGAGCGGCCCATGCGTTAAGGCTGTGCAGCCTACTGTTGAGATCATGGAACAGGGTTTCAAATTTTGCTGTTTGATTCTCTTACCTGCTTGCAGAGTCTTGCTCAGTAGGTCAGTTTTGCCTAGAATTTTAAAAGGTACTTCGGCACCTAAAGCGTAGATCAGCGCCCCTTTGTACTGCTGTAAATGCCTGGATATCTACCTTCTATAAATATCCATTAATCCGGTGGAAATAGTCGCAAATTAATGCCAGCAAATTACAATCTCTAAGTTTTTTAGACCACGAGCAGGAATTTGGGTTTGAGCTAGTTTCTCCTGCTTTTAGTACAGTCCTTTATTAACTCATCTAATCATCTTCCAGACTGCTGGCTGGCCAGCAGCTTAGGCAGTGAGCACTAGTGAGAGGCTGCTTGCACCAGGCTGTGATGATTCCTGATTGGGGACATCGGATGATGAGCTTAACCCTGTTCCTGCACTGGAGCAATGCATTCAATCTAACTAAATATGCTGCTTTTTTAAAGAGAATAGTAAAGACTTTGGGACTATTAGAGATAAGAAAATTTGATGCTGTTTTCAACAGTACTTTTAATTTCATTGGTCTGTTTTACTAGCTAGTTTGAGTCTTAGAAGATAGGTATTTCTCAGGTGGTATGCTCATACACTGTTCAGCATGATCTTTCATGAGAAGTCAAAATAGCCCTGACACTCCTACCATGGAATGCCCAGCTGGAGGAACTCTGCTCCAGAAAATCCACAGGGCTTTGGCCATGAAAGGGAAGCAATGGTCTTCAAGAAGGCATTGGTGTGGTTAATAATATTAGATGCCTTTACTGATAGTTTATATAGGCAAGACATTATCAAATACAACAATAATTGATTGTGCAGAAATTATTAGCTGATACTTCAAGATCTGGGGATTCTTTGACGTAAGAGTGAGAAGCATAAGATAGCAAACTGCTTTTCTGTCCTGCAGTTAAATCCATATATCCTAACTCTTTTTTCAGTTGCTGGCAAATTTGATCCCCAGAGTTATTTTTTTCTTTCCATCATTTGGGAGTTTCTATAATGGTCTTTCTTAAGCCTTGTGTAAATTACAGGCTAAGTTTTAAAAAAGGGGGGGGGGGGCGGCGGAAAGGAAAAAAAACAATGCTATGTGGATCAAATGTCATCAATTTTACCTGTAATGGAAATTTTGTAACTGCCACCTTCATTATCTATCCCTTTATCTCAAATTGTTGAAGAGAACAATGCCATTTTCCATATTACAAGCTCCCATAGTCACTGGATTATATTGTTTACACTGTGCTGAATTAGTTTATTGTCATGTATATGGTATTTTCAAGAGAAGAACACGAAATTTTATGTTTTGCCTGGCTGCTGTTTGTTCCTCTAACAGAGTATCTTGTAAAGGATGCAGTCCAAGTTGTTTTCTCTTGATGGGTTTCTGGAACTTGCATTCTTATTGCTGTACATCTCTTGGAAGACAGGACTTTTGTGGAGGTCTTACCCAGGGGTTCCATAGGGTCCGGAGGCATAACATACATTGAAAATCCTTACCTCCGTCATGCTTTCATTGGCTGGAAAGAAGCCCTGAGAATAATCTCATCCTGAACTTTGTGACTAGAAGGAAGGTGTCCCAGATGCATGTGATTATGTGTGGAAGTATGGTCTCATGGCATTAGAGCAGCAGCAGAAGGTAGGAAGTTCTGAGTTTCCCCCACGCTGGCTACTTGCCAAGGCTGACAAAAACTTTAAATCCAATTTCCATGCAAAAATCAGCACATTATGTATCATTATCTTTAGATATCATCTCCCAGCTGATCACATCTGCCTTATTAATTACTTGAAGGATTGAAGAGTTATTGTCTTTTTTATTTATTTTTCAGCAAATGGACTTCTTAACATTGTTACTTAGGTTGATGTTTATATTTCTTTTGCAGGAACAGCATTGCAGCCTCGGCAGTTTGTGTTTTCAACCTGAGCGCCATAACTCAGGCCTTTAATGGACCCTTCAAATACCAGGAAAACTCTCGCTCTGCTTGGCTTCCATATACCAATCCTAACCCTAATTTTCAGGTACGGATATGTGGGAGAAAGGCAACAGTTTACATAAGGGTTTTTTCAAAGTGCTGTAGGGTTCATAGTTAATAAGTCCAGTTTTGCAGTATGTTATAGCCTAAGACCTTAAAAAAAATTACCAGGAAAAAAAAAAAAAAAAGGCTTAAGAGGTCCCCTTATTTCAACAGACCATTATCCTGCCACAAAATTTAGATGTGCTTTGAAGGGTAGGAGAACAAAGGCTTAACTGCAATCTTCTGTCAAAAGCAAACACTATCGTTACTTGTCAAGGTAACATTAATTCCTGGAAGAAGTATGATCAAACTGATGTTCTCTTTTACATTGTGTTTGTGCTATTAGAACCTGGAAAAGGAACGTTGTTTGACAGAAAAAAAGAAAGGTGGGGAGAGGGGGGTAAAGCAGGAGTGGTCAGGATTTTCTATATTTTTCTGTGCAAGGTGGTCCACGCTCCCTGAAGAGTCCTATTAAAAGAATTTGTGTCGTGGTGTGCCCCTCATTTGAACTTGTCAGCCTTAGAGGGTGTAATAATCTGCAGTTGGCTGACAGCGTAAAACTAATTAGTCCAAGTTGGGTCGCTCAGTGGAACTTTCTACAAAAAGAAAAGGGTATTTCATGTAAGCACATACGTATTGTTTTCTTCTTCAGCAGAGTCACCACTCCAAGAAGGACAATTTTAGTGAGTGTGATTCTAGCAAGGGAAAAAACCATTAATTTAGTGATTAACAACAATAGCTTTTCACCAAGATACTTAAGTGTATTCACCTTGATCCACCTTTCATCCTCCCTTAATCTCAAGGCAATTTCACGAGTTCAGTGCTGCTCCTATAACAGCCTTCCCTGTCTGCTTGTAAGGGTCATGAGACCTTCGCAAGCATGAAACAGTATGAGCCATTGTAAATTGTAGGTAGTTTTAATTACTCCCTGATTTATGCAAACAAAGGAAAACAAGACACTGAATTTGCTCTGAATTACAGGCCAGAACCACGTTGCCTTTCCTAAACAGTGTGTTTGGCATTAGCCCCAAGTGACAAGACACCATTTAAGTAAGCCATATTGCAGAAGTGAACTATATTTGTATGTAGCTTTTTACGTATTGTAGAAATATTTGTATTGTCAAAATAGTGATAGTAAGAGGGTCTACGTGAGGCTAAGTTTTTGAAGGAGAAAGCCTGAAGAAAGGCTTGTATGTAATAATCTTGTTTCTGACTAGGTGCACAAGTCTAATAAAAATTATTAACCTTTCCCTATAAACCTTGTGTTAAGGTATTGATAATTATTGTGAGAGCACCTCGTACAAAATGGTACATACAAACAAAGATGACAGCCTGATGGCTGTGTAAAAATGGTTTAAGTCTCTACTGTACTGCCGGTGCTCATCTCTAAATCCCAGTCAAGACTGAGGTGTTGAACAAATGTCTTGCTTGGATAGTCTGGCTGATTTTAATATGGCTGGTACTTCATCAAATTTACAAGAACAGTGGCAACAGTTGTATCGTATCTCATTAAGCAACAGCTTTGTAGGCCAGCGCTAGTATTAAAAGCTGTAACGTGGCCTTTTACAACACAGTATTGAAGTAAATTGACAGTAACTGATCTCTAGGTATCATCTTTCATTCTGTTGAAATTTCTGTAAGATTTCTGGCTCTGTAGCTGCAGCACTGATGTGTACCAGAAGCTAGTCTAATGCTTAGAGCTAGGTGTAACCATTTTTTGTGACTTGATGGTGCTTTAGAGTACATACTGCATGTAGGTGGGATATATTCATTGAGTCACTGGTTTCCTTCCCAGAAAGACAGACTTTTCTTTTGTAGAATGCTTCTGATAAAATATCAGGAGTTCTATGTATGTAGTCTCAGAAGTAGATTTATCCTCAGCAATAACAGACAGAAGTATGTGGTTTTAAGAAGGACTACTGCTCTGTAGCGATAGTTACATCGGACATTGTATTTCCAAGACTGGATTATATTAATGCAATATTTTCCAGATTAGAATACTATTGGAGTCACAGTTTTGAGGAACGCTGTTTCTCTCTAGGGAGAAAAACAGGACAATTTCCATTGTAAGACCAAGGAGCATATGTACTTCAGTGTACTATGAGTGTTCCAGTTGGAATGTTTCCTGCTTGATAGATTCAGAGAAATTCTTCTTTGGCGTCATTTATTTTTTTTCACTGGCCTGACATGCGGGGTGCTCACAGAGGAATTAATTGTTTCCTGCCAGTTGCTTAACTGTCTTTCCTCATCATATGAGCTCTCATTATGAAATTATTTATTTGAGTTTTTCTTAACATTTGTGGATTTGGAATGATCACTTAACTTCAGACTGGAAACGTGGCAATAATGAAAAAATGACTGGTAGGGTTTTGCACACTATTATTTTGTTCATGCTGTAATTCATAGCATAATTTATGACATAGTAGAGCAGAATGAAAAAGTATGACTTAGGTATGCCTTTCACATCACCGACGTATTTTACGAATGTTGTGAAGTACTGTTTTAATTCTCTAAAGCAATTATGCATGAGTAAACATGTGGATGTTTACATATTCACATGTGCTAAGCAGCCTTCTCTTTTCTGTCCTTGGTTAGTTGAAGACTTATACACAAAGATGATAAAGTTAACTGCCACTTACTTTGCTTTGTTTATTTGTGCTTCAAAATTTGTGCGTGCAATTAGTGAGTGCTTTCCTGTAAGAAAAGAGTACAGTTTCCAGATACAAAATATGGTCAGTTCCAAAGCAAAAAATGCCTTTGCCATTGATAACAGTTTATAGTTAGAGCGCTGCACTGTCCATTCTTGGCTAGTGAATGCAGGGTCTGAAGAAGCTGCTAGAACTGTGCATGATGCTGTGATGTAGGACCTCTGTCAGACCCTGGCCGTGGTATGACATGGGCTTTCCTTTGAAAATATATTATGTCTTTAGCACTGCGTCCATGTAAATTATAAAAAAAACCTATTCATGAAATTCTGTGTTTTGTTGGATGCTAGTTTGTTTTTTTTTTCCTTCCTGCCATGTAACATAGGATATAGCAAAATATTACTATAGGCCACTTGTGGTGGTCAGTCTGGTGCCCTTCCATATTGTTTAGAGTTAGGGAGCCTCGGTAGTACTGCCTCAGGAAAGTGGAACTTCCTCATTCACTATGTGGACAGTCTGGTCAGCACCAAAATGAGGCCTGAAAGTGGAATTCCACGCTGTCGCTACAAGATATACGCTTGGGTTTTATTTTCTTGTGCTGTAAATCAGAGAGTAAATCTGTGGTTATTGTTGACGCGTATAGTAATATTACTTTTCTGTGTTTACAGTGTGGCACCATGGACCAGGGTTTGTATGTAAATCTGACTGAGAGAAATCTTCAAGATGCTCAAAAATTCTTCTTAATGCATGAGGTCGTTCAGCCAGTTATTCCAATTCCTTACTTCATGGAAGACAACAGCCGATTTTCCCATGTGGTTGTGGATGTTGTGCAGGGCAAAGACATGCTTTTCCATATCATCTATCTTGCCACAGGTATGAACCCTGCATTGCTGTGATAACTGCAAAAGTTTATCAGGTCTATGAGTTTTAATTTTCTGTGAGTTAGTTATGGAATATGTATAGTGCACCTTGAACAACAGCTTTTCCTCTTTGACAGCATTAACTCTACCTTCTACCTTTTCTGAGTAGATGAATTCAGCAGTTTGAAATATCTGTTTGTATTATATTTTGAACTCAAATGTCGGTGTCTGTTTCCTGTTCTCCTTTGAAGGTATGAAACCTACGTGCTCTTGAGGGAGCGAACGGTTGGAAATTCTACAAACAGGACTTCACAAGTTTCTCTGTCTTTTGTTCTTTCTATGTAGTTCAGGGTACAGTCTCACCCAAGATAAGACAGTTTAGGATCCTCTGAGATAGAAATAACTCTACAAATAGCAAATAGAATTACTGCTATTGTTACTTCTGACTTTTCTGCTCACAAATCTTTTATTTCCTTTTCTTTTCATTTCATTTTTAAGTCATTTATTATGCAGTTTTACACCCTGCCTTATTGTTTGTCCATTTATATGTGAATTTAGCAATGCAAGAAAAATAATCCTCCACCTAAATTTGCCTTTGTTAGAAGTAGTGCTCTCTTGGTTCAAAATTTCAAACTTAAAAATAGCAAGGGTGTCAGAGAACTGTTTTTGCAGAACAAGGATGTCCCCAGCTGAGACTGAAATACTAAATTGGAGTAGCATGTTTAGAGCCTGATGGCATAAGATTTAGGGTAGTTCTCAAATACTTAGTCTCATGTACACTAGAGGGGATAGCTCATAAAAGCAATGGCTTGTTAACGTGCATAGTTTGTCTCACAGTGAGTAGGCACCAAATACGATAAATTTAGGGAAAGTATCTGTTGATCAACAAGAGGAAAAAAATCCTTATCCAATTTATTTGATCTTGCAATCAATGAAGTAAATTCCAAAATTACTGATTCACTAGAAACTGGATCAATCCTTTTAGTTACTAAAATTATGATTTACTACTGAAAATTATACATTCTATGGTTTATCGTTTATCAAGAGGCCAAGAAAAATGTGCATTGTGATTTAATATATGATTAAATTTTCCCTTGAAAGCATGGTACCATTTTTCAGAGAAGATTGCCTCTTTTGAGTCTGAAGAAATTTTATAGTAATTTGGTGCATTCGAGTGGGACAATATTTCTCTGCATATTATCCTCGTAGCTTTCTCATTGTGCTCCTTGAAAGATAGGCAGTAACATAAAATCTTTTAATAGGTTAAAACTGTGCTTGGATTTGACCAATTATAGCTGAAACAGCCTGCTGTCTGGTAAATCATAGCATTTTAAGTGAAATCATGCCAATACTAAATGCTGTTTGTATTGTAGCAGTC
Organism: Larus michahellis; assembly: GCF_964199755.1. Taxonomy (NCBI): domain Eukaryota; kingdom Metazoa; phylum Chordata; class Aves; order Charadriiformes; family Laridae; genus Larus; species Larus michahellis. The sequence goes on from NC_133897.1 coordinate 91,977,614, forward strand.
TCCTGACAGAAACAGAATTACAGAAACGTGTGCTGAATTGGTTTTATATGAAGAGACTATCACTGCATTGTGGGATATTTATATTATAATGGCAGCACCGAGAATGTTGTCATTTGTCATTATTCTGATTGTCTTCAGTTTTGAGTTTCCCCTACTGAGTTTTCTTTTCATGTTTGCTTCAGTAAGCGAGGATCTAAAACTTTACGTTTCATGGTTCATTAATAAATTGCGTTCAATAAATATTCTAGGTTCTTTTTATGCATCTTTCTTGCTGCTAAAACGATATTGCTCCTATACTTCTTTTGATGTACATTTGCCTTCTGCTTTTATTCTTCTCTGTACCTCTGGTTTTGGTCATTCATGGAAGAAAAATACTACTTTAGCTGGATCTTTAGTCTGACTCTAGCAGATGGGATGCTTTTATGTAATTGGACAGTGTATGTTTTGTAAGTGTGAGAAACCACATCATAAAAAAAAAACAAACAGGTAACAATAAAGTGTTCTTGAAGTTTTCTTGACAGAGACATTTCTATTTCACTGAATCACAGTAGGGGTTTTGTAACATTCCTTCTGCCCTCTCCCCGCCAATCAAGTATGAGTACTAAGCTTTATTTTCCAACAAATATTAATATTCACTTTTCTGAAAAATTACCATTTTTTTTAGATTTTGAAGTTGCCACACAAATATTTATATATAAATAACATACCTGCAATACATAAGGGTAATTTAAAAATCCCAAGATATACCAAAATACACAGCATAATTTACTCAAAATCTTATGATTTGAGGAGGCAGGCAGTATTTTTACCTTCTTTGGGGTGCAGGTCATAATTTTAGTTTCATGATATTGGTAATGATGCAGCATCTTAGTTCTCCATAGTTGTATCTTTGCTAGTGTAGAGGATGTGGAGCAGTTAACACTGAGTTTGCATCCTAAACTACATGTCGTAAAAGATTACTGAGAAAACACCACTGCTTCTGTTAACAACAGAAACTAAAAGGCAGCAGCCTTAACCTCGGAAATAAACAATAACTTTGAAAGCAGACCAAGTTTAATAATTTTGAACTCATCCAGTGTCCGGGCTTACTCCTGCATACAATGTTATACAAGCTCCCAACACCATAGAGCATGTGTATGTTTGGGAGAGGTGGAAGAGTGGGGTTACAGTCCTTACCAGACTGAGACAGGTTGTCGTTATTGTATCTTTTCTGTTTTAATTTACTTACATTATTAAAAGTGGTGGCAAATTAAATTTGGAGTTAAATTTTTGCCATAATGCTCCATCTTCAAAAAAAGCCTAAGGAATGATATGGGGAACAACGGGCTGATCTGCATGCAGTCCCTGGGAAAATCAAGGAGCACACCTCCTTGGAGCACACTTCTGTGGGCACATGATGGAGAAGGTGGTGCTGGCAACGTTCCATATTAATTTCCTAAGGGTGACTCACATCTGACCAACTGATTACTTTCTGTGGTAAAATGACTGGATTTGTACATGAGGAGAGGGTAGAACCTCAAATTTAGCAAGGCTTTTGACACTGTCTCCCACAATAATGGGAGTGTGCCCAGGTGGCCAAGAAAGCCAATGGCATCCTGGCTTGTATTAGAAACAGTGTGACCAGCAGAAGGAGGGAGGTGATTGTCCCCCTGTACTCAACACTGGTGAGGGCACACCTTGAGTATTGTGTCCAGTTCTGGGCACCTCAATACGAGAGAGATATCGAGGTGCTGGAGCGAGTGCAGAGGAGGGCAACGAAGCTGGTGAAGGGCCTGCAGGATAAATCTTATGAGGAGCGATTGAAGGAGCTGGGACTGTTTAGTTTGAGGAAGAGGAGGCTGAGGGGAGACCTCATCGCTCTCTACAACTACTTGAAAGGACATTGTAGAGAGGTTGGTGCTGGTCTCTTCTCACAGGTAATTAGCGATAGAACAAGAGGGAATGGGTTCAAGCTGCAACAGGGTAGGTTTAGGCTGGACATTAGGAAAAAATTCTTCACAGAAAGAGTGGTCAGATACTGGAATAGGCTGCCCAGGGAGGTGGTGGAGTCACCATCCCTGAATGTGCTTAAGAGTTGTTTAGAAGTGGTGTTGGGGGATATGGTGTAGGGGAGAGTGGGGCTGATGGTTGGGCTCGATGATCCCAAGGGTCTTTTCCAACCTGGATGATTCTATGATTCTATTCTATGAATATTCATATATCCAAATTAGGATGTATGGTCTGTATAAGCAGACAACTGGATGTATAAAACCTGTTTGGATATCAGGCTCAGAGGGTAGTTGTTAATGAGATGTATAAAAGTGGTAAGGAGCTGAGTTCTGTCCTGTTTTAATCGATGACCTGGAGGAGATAGCAGAGTGCGCTCTATCAAGCGTGCAGATGACACCAGACCAGGGTACCAGTAGTTACAATGAAAGACAGTGCTGCCATCCAAAGGACGTAGACGTGCTGGAGGGATGGGCTAGCAAGAACCTCACCAAATTCAACAGGTGCAAATGTGAAGTCCCAAATCTGGGGCAGACCAACTCTATGCAATGACTGAGGCTGGGGACTGACTGTCTAGGAAACAACTCTGCTGAAAGGACTTGGGAACTTTGGTAGACAGCAAGCTGAACATGAGCCAAGAGCGTGCCCTTGCAGTAAAGAAGGCCAACAGTGTCTCAGGCTGTATTAACAGGAACGTAGCCAGTGGATCAAGGGAAGAGATTATCCCCATGTACTCCACACACTTCAGACCACATGCAGTTTTGGCCTCCCTCCAATGCAAGAAGGATGTTGATAAACTGAACCAAATTCAGTGGAGGACCACCTTCTGGTGGGGGCTGCATCACCATGCCCTACGAGGAGAAGTTGAGAGAACTCCTTGTTCATCCTAGAGGAGAGAAGACTTCAGTGGGGGGGTCTAGTAACAGCCTACAAATACCTATAGGATACATGAAGAACGGAGCCAGGCTCCTCACAGTGGTGCATGGTGGGAAGACACGAGACAACAGGCAGAGCATTTCAGACTGAATATAAAGAAAGACTTTTTCACTCCGAGGACAGTCAAGCACTGGATCGAATTTCCTAGAGAAGTTGTGCAGTCTCCATTGTTGGAGGTTTTCAAGACTAGACAGCAACCCAGTCTGTGTTATAGCTAGCTGTTCTTTGAGCGGGACGTTGGACTTGAGACCTCCTGTTGTCCCTTCCAACCTAAATTACTGTCTGTCTGTCGTATGCCACTACAATGGGCAAATAGGTTGGGCTAAAGTACATTTTCACTCAACCCTGTGATAATAGATGTCATTGTATTTTCTGCTGCCAAAAGGGGAGTGCATTCAACTCTAACAGAAGTACTGGCAGTAAACAATTTACACCTACTGATGTAAAGCAGGATGGATCCAACCCATGCTGTGTGAGACGTACTCTGCATAACTTTTGTAGTTACAGTTCATTACAACATTCTTACTAAAATTGTATTTTGGAATGCACAAAGCTGATTCAGTGGAAAGGTAGGCATATAGATTGGATTGAATACAAATGAATGCTCTGCTGTCTTGCTGTCTTGGTGACTCAAAGGAAAAACCCCATTCTTTGAAGCAGATGGGCAGTAGTTAGGAGAAAATTCTCTCTTCCCTCCCTCACATTCACTTACCTATCCACCCTGTGATTAGAATACAAATATTATAGAGGAGAATAACCCTGACAGTATAAAAGTGTAATCTAATTTCATTAAACCTTAAATAGATATAATATTACTTAAGGGGAGACTGGGAGTAAGCAAACAAATGCATTAATCTGCTCTGTCAACAGTCTTCATTTCCTAAACCTTTGCCAAGTCATCATTCTGCTAGGAGATTCTGATGTGCTGGGATTTAACAGCTACCGCTCATATCAAAAATGTGCTTTAGTACTTTGGAAACACATCTTAATCTTTCGCTGCACTGACTTCTAACACAGAACGAAGGGATATATCAGTTCCTGCACATTTTGTGTCGCTTAGAACTAGCAGTGCTGCTGGCTTGAGGCAGGCAGAAATCCCTGAAACAGTTTTCATTGATTCAGAAAGGAAAGTCAAGGAAGGCATTCACAGAAATTCTGAACTAAAAATCATCTATAATAATTAGTTAAAATTAGAGCAAGCTAGAAAACAACCCAATATTCTGGTGTTTCAAGTTTTAAAAGACTTTACTTCCTTCTTCATTAGAAAAAAATCAAAGCAAAATGGTGCTATGTATGTCATAGTTTTGTCTCTTCCCCCCCCCCCCATTTCTTTCTGCCTTTTATTTCTCCCTTTCAATTTAAATGCCTAGGTGTTCGATAGTTAAAAACGTTGCCAATATCAAAAGGTCTTCAAAGCATTTTTCAGAAAACAGGACGCTGCAACAAGAGCAAGTAGCCCTTATTTAGAGGACTGTTGCAAAATGTATTGATTTATGAGAAGGAATAAGAAAATTAAGTATGGTGTCTAGTTTGAGGCTATTCTGAAAACAGTTTCTGGTTGCTATTTCTTGGGAGTTCAGAAAAGTAATATTTGCACTGTCCCAGTGGACTGAGGATGTCCCCTCCATATCCTGAGTAGAAATGGTATTTGCCCAGTGGTGGATCTTGATTATTGGGATTTATAGTTTAGCATTGATGAAATTGGGGTGTGGCTGACTTATAAAGAGAATATGAAACTTGAGGAAAGATGTACTATTGCCTACATTACATGTCTCTAAAGAGTGGGATGTTCACTGAACTGAACCTGAATTTTTATGCCATAAAGCCAGGTTTTATCTGAGACTTAAAGATAACTGAGGGATGTTGCAACAGGTTTTGAACTTCCCTTTCAAAGAAGTTCTAGAAAGTATTTTTCCCTTCTCTTAAGAGTCAAAATTATAGGTAGCAGTGCAGATGATAATGATGAAAATAATTTTCATTAAATACATACAGCAGTTATTATGAAGTGGAGAGATTTCACAGAGAAATTTCAAAATACATTTTTTTAAAATGGAGATGGATTTTTCATACATTTGCCTTTAGAAGGGTTATAACAGGTAATACATCTCCACAAATATAACATTTTTCTCATAAAGCTGCAATGCTCTATATTATCCAGAAACCTCCTGAAGTGATTTGGAAGTGTGCGTGAAACTCAGTTTGGAAATGCTATCAAAACAGTTTGTCTTATTAGATGGGAGTGAATTGATGCAAAGTATGGCATGATTTGATTCCTCTGTGATTTTTGTTACAGTTCTATCTTTTTTTTTCTTCTTTATTTTTTTTTTCCCCCTGTAATTAATACATGACACTTTTTTGCTAGGGAACAACGCAAGGTCTTAACAAGAAAAAACACTGTTCTGCATGTGTTTTTGCTAAAATGTCTCAGATGAAATATTGTCATTTTCTTGGCAGACTACAGGTTCTGATCAAAGTGTGCAGCTTTCACAGTTTAATGTGCATGGTGTCATAATATATGTAGCACTGTGAAGTTATGGACCTTAAAATTATAAGTAAAAACATATGCTTGTATGTGTCTCATATATAGTGAAGAGAGAAACAATGCTTAAACTGACTGCATTTTTTCCAATTTGGTTCTACTTCTGACTGTATTTTCTCAGGTTTGTTGAGGTTATTGGAAGTAATGTGCAGATAATTTTGTAGAAAGGAGCTAGAGATATTTCCTCTCAGTTTGAAAAGCACCTTTTTAGTCTATAAACTACAATATAAAGGCAATAATAATAATGATCAAAGTAGTCATAATTTGAGTCACAAGCCAAGTGTGAAAGTGGAAGGAAGTCTATTTGTATGTTTTAATACTTTCTAGTTCAAAAACAGAGAAACAGGAAAATCAAAGTGCAGATGCATAATGAGGCATAGACACTGTGGCGGGCAGTTGTCACCTTTTAAAACTATTTCTCTTCTGTTCTAACAGAAAACACAGTTGCTTTGTTTCTCATGCCATTGCATGGCAAAGGCATAGTGCGCTTTTACACAGTTGTAAAACGTCTCTGCAACAAACTACTTCCCTGTAACTTCTTATCCTTCTGGCCTCATGCAATGTCATTTTAAGAGACTTGAGGCAAGGACAGTCATCAGTTTACCCTGCTGTCTAAAACCAGTGCATGTTGGAAGACACCAGTCCTAACAGCAACATGATGATCTTGAACATTTTTTTTTTTTAAAATCGTGCAGTAAACCATAAAATTAATAACCTTATTCTCTCCTCCTTTTCCAGTGTCCAATACCTCCAATAAAGGAAAACCCTAGCTAAATGAATACTTTGTTTATATGATTAATCTTTGCAGGAAACATTTTACTTCAAAGTTAAAAAAAAGATTTAAAAGTTTGCATGGTTTTTCTTCAAGACTCTAGTGTTCACTCTGGAATTTACGCTAATGTTACGAAGAATGCTTGCTATATATTCCTGCTAGAATATTTATGTTATTTTCCATGTAGAATATCTTTAAAGATAAAAAAGGATAGTGTAAGCCGTAGTAGTTTTACTACGCAATTTAAGCAGGAAGTGTTGAATTGCCACTGCCTTGTGTATTGTGTCATCTGTACTGAGCAAAGTGGCTTTAAAATGTTACAAAATGAGAATGCCCATGTCTAAAGTCCAGGTTACATAGTTATAAATGATACTATAGGGCTCTAGAGAATGAAACCCAGCGTTTTAAATGTCCAGTAGTACTGATTTCCCTTGGCTTTATCACTGTGTGTAGAGATTAATCATTCTGCCAGCTCCAGTTGGAGAGTGCTATAGAGGTTTCTTAATAAATAGATGGCTCTAACTAGAGCTGGTTAAATTATTAATTGACAGCAATTTATCTGTGAGAATCGTAGCCCTTTATTTGGTTCACAGATTACCCACCACTTATTTGTAGTCATTTTTTGTTATTATAATCAACTCATAAATAGGTCATGATTTTGATTAGTTTGTTGCTGATATTTGCTCATATAGTTTGTTCATATTTTAGATAGCATGTTCATGAGTTGCCTTCTGTAAGTAGATGGCATTGGTATTCTATTCTCTCATGGGACAAATTTTAGAAGGAGAAGCCCTTTTTTTCTGTTCACAAATTATCGTTATGTCTTTATAATTACCCAGCTCTATTGGCTAAAGACTATAAATAAATGTCCAAAGAACATACGGTGTGTGCGCTTTTGTGCTGCCACTGGAAGCTGGAATTGCTGCAAGAAACAGCTGTTGGCTGAAGAACAGCTGGCTTTGCTTGCATGGGCGTGAGACTAATGCTAGGAAGGGAGAGATCGTGATGAGCTGGAGACAAAGCCTCAAACCTTCCCTTTAAAAGAGACCAGCTCCTCTTTGTCACAGTGATGCTGAGCTTTTAAATCCCGTTTGACTACTATATAAACTTAGAATGCCCAAATAACCTTTCTGGTTTTTTGGGAACTATCACCTCTTCTTCCTGACAGGGAAGCTAGACTTGCTAAACCCCTACATTCATTTGTTATTAGATAATTCTAATACACAGAATGCGAAGCTGTGAGCAAAAGAGGTGTCTCAGTGTTGTTCCTGCTATCTTCAAATCCAAGTTATCTATTAGCATCTAAGCCTATATTCAAATAAATATCTTGTTATGCCCCTGGTAATGTACAGCTGTTGGGATCATCCTTATCTTGGGACAAAGTTTGATGTTTGAACCAATTGTGTAACTCTTGCATGAGTACACAGTCAGTGTTCAGGACCCATCCTGAGCGGTGTGGGGAGGAAGCCTTCCCTTTGGAGCGAGTTGGTGGTATCAGAACTTTTCAGAAAAGATTAGGTAACTTAGCACACTGCTGAGCATTGTCAGCATCCTTAGAATATTCTGCAAGGCTTTTTACTTTTTAAAAGCCTTTCATTTAAGGTGGACATGCATAAGAGTGACTCAATGAACCCCTGCCAACCAAAGAAGAAAGCAAAATAGTTAAATCATGGGAGAAATAAAAGTCCAAACCCTACACGAAACTCATCTTTGACCCTAAAAAAAAAAAAAAAGAAAAAAACGTTTGGTCACAAGCATGATGATATTATATGTATGATATTCAGTGTGAGCGATCAGTAAAGCAATCATCAAATGTGATTTTCTACTTCTGTTTTTGTTAGCATTTATAGCATCTTCATTCTGCGGCCTTTTCCCCATTAAACCTCAATCAATCTGAATGTTTACAACTAAGCAAATACAAGCAGTGCCACTAGTAATCAGTGAGGGCTTTCCACAATAGTATTTGTGGATTTTTTTTTTTGCTCATGTTTACCCAGCTCTGGTCATACGACATGGCAAATCTTCATAAGCTAAAGAATTTCTCAGTTAAGATATGCCTTATTTACTTTGTTCTGTGACTCGTAAGAGTAATCAAAATGTGTTATTCCAAATATGTAGCCTTTGTGTGAAGAGTCCTGTAACCTTCAGGCAGGTTCACAAAAAAATAGATGAGGTTCCATATTTTAATGTATCAAGTCACTGGATAAGAGTCATAATATTTGGAGCAGAGACTCACTTGTCTACAGATTCGTTCTTCTATTTTTTTTTTATTTTTATTTTTTATCCCATGAATCTTGGAAATTTGGTTCTACAGCTGCACACCTTCAGAAGGAATAGGAATGACACCTTCAGGAGGAATAGGAATGATTAGATCACTTGGCTAGAAGATAAGAGCTGATTTTTAACTAACAAGCTCTGTGAGATTTCCTGTTATTGCCAGATGTCCTGACTCCAAGACTATTATATAAATAATATAATGACAAATAATCATATTGCATATTATTAATTACATTACATATGTATTATATACTATGGCTATTACTGCTTTAATACCCTAGAGTAGTGAGATGAACGTCTTCTGGTGAGGGGTTTTTAGGTTCATGTGTCTAATCCCAACTTTGCTTCTCTCTCTTGTCCATTTACTTCCTAATTTACTTCAGATTAGAAAGAAATCGGCATCATTCTTTCCTTCTGTATTTCTGAATAAAAACTATGCTTTAAGCAGAAATTGCTGCTGAAGTTCCACGCACATCGTACTGGATTTATACTGAGTGTATGTACTGGATTTGGCCCATCTGGGGACTGAGGCATAGGGGCATGTACTATGCAAACTGCAAATGAGTTTGAGTAAAGGATAGACCCTCAAACATTCTAGTCGGCCAAGTTTATGATGCTTCTGGATCTGTGCAGTAGTCAGTTGTCTTTCTGACACTTCCAATGAAAATAGCCACATATGACTCAGTTAAGAAATCAGGCGAGGTTTATTGTGGGTTATTATCTGAGAAGTAGTTTATTCCACTTGTGCATATAAATGCTTCTTTGATCTAAGCACTGGAAAATTTATTCAGTGGGAAAACACTATCATATTCATAGCGTGCGTTGGGTAGTACAAGATATTTATTATTGTGGTGGCACGAAGGAAGGCAATGAAAAATAATAGGAGCAGTAAGCACTCCCTGTCTGGTCAGATCCAATCAGAGTTAATACGTCTCAACTTGGGGAGACTGGCAGGGATCCAGGGCCTGTACTCGATAGTAGTTTTATCCTTTGTGTACAGTGTGGTATTCTTCACTGCTGCTCTGTGTCAGAGAGCAAGCAGTATATCAAAAGAACGATTTCATCTTGTGATTAATATCTATGTTTATTATCTACGCTACTCCTTTAGCTAGAGGTTACACATTTCTTTAGAGGTTCTCATCTCCACTATCTGAGAAGTCCAGTCCTATCTACTTATAGGCAGCCTTATAGTTTTATTTCTTTCTCTTTTCAGAAACCAGGATATCAAAATTATGCATCTCTTGACAGATGTAACATTTCCAATTCAGAACCATAAGAGTTCGGGCGTTGTCTTTGCCTCAGGGCTGCGAGTTTTGTGTGTGCATGTGTGATTTTTTTAATACAGTGAAAGCTGGGTGTTGCCTACAAGAGTGGCTGTAGTTACAATATATTGCCAAATGGGCATTCTCTGGAATATATGGTATTCACGTGTAGCTCTTTATGTTGGGTCTGCTTAGTTACCAACTAACTGCTCTTAGGGCATAAAATTTTTTCATGTTGCAAACAAAACAGTGTTGCCAGTCACACTTTTCTCAACTGCCTGTGTCTGCACTGCAGCCTAATTTGTCCTAATTTAGGTCTGTAAGTATGAACTAGATAGCTCACTTTAACTACAACCTTAAGTACAGCCCTAAGCAATCCTTACATAATTGTTTCTTATGATAATGTTTTGATTTAAAATGAGAATTCATATCCAATGGACCAAAATATTTGAGACTTCTGAAAAAAAAAAGAAAAAAAATTGGTATTCTTGTTAAAGGTAGTCTCATACCACATGCTCACAGGTTACTGTGTATATTGGCAGCATCTGTTTGATTCAAATACAGTAACTATGATCAAAGGCAATAAATAGATATATTTTGTTTTGGCTGTAAGTTTGGTGCTCTAACATAGTCTTGATATTGCATTTCATTTTGAACTGATGTTGAAGTGCATTCCTTTTCTGAGCTAGAAGAATATGTCTTTTTCCATGCCAAGTTACTTCGGTCTGTTGCAAGACCAAAAAAATGTTATACTGGACTTCTTTGAGAATGCTGGCTTCATTCTTCATGATCCTTGCAAATATTTTTTATTACCGAGAACTTTATAGACAGAACTTGGGTAAATTAAATACAAATTCAAAATGAGATTATTGCTTGATGAGATCAAGGACTTCGTACTTGATGTTGTTACGAATCGTGCCTTTGCTCTGTATTGCCTACCTGAGATTTTCTGATATTTCCACAAGGAAGAATAAGATAAAGAATGTGGAGTATTAGAGCCAAACTTGAAATTGTTGTCAGTCACCTGTTTACCAAATCCTGAGGAACAACTTTCTCTTTTCAAACTCATTAACACCTCATCTAAAGATTTTATGCTGTAGTTTTAACTATACCCTCTCTGCATGAGCTGCATTTCTTAAATCGATGTTAGTTTCTAAAGTATTGTTATGTGTTTGAATTCTCACATTTTAATATAACTTTCTGAAGGGTATAAATGGTGATACTTGGTATGGGGAGATGATCGAGTAGCCATGCCTTGAGCAAATCTGATACATTTCCATGGGATTATCCTCCGCAATGAACACAGCAACACAAGACAGAAAAGTCAGTCTGTTGATACAGTGATCCAGATAGTAGCAACACTCATATGGGGTATAGAATCATAGAATCATTTAGGTTGGAAAAGACCTTTAAGACCATTGAGTTCTGTAAATCTAATGCTGCCGAGTCCACCATTAAACCATGTCCCTAAGCACCATAAACATATTTAAAAGACGGGTAGATGTGGTGCTTAGGAACACGGTTTAGTGATGTTTTTTGGCAGTGTTAGCTTGAGGTTGGACTTGATGATTTTAAAGGTCCCTTCCAAACTAGTAAAAGAATTAAGTAAAAGAACATCTACACATTTTAAATACCTCCGGGGATGGTGACCCAACCAGTTCCCGGGGCAGCCTTTTCCAATGCTTGACAACTCTTTTGGTGAAGAATTTTTCCTAATATCCAATCTAAACTTCCCCTGGCGCAAGTTGAGGCCATTTCCTCTTGTCTTGTTGCTTGTTACTTGGGGAAAGAGGCAGACACCAGCATCACTACAACCTCCTTTCAGGTAGTTGTAGAGAGCGATAAGGTCTCCCCTCAGCCTCCTCTTCTCTAGACTAAACAACCCAGTTCCCTCAGCTGGTCTTCTTAAGACGTGCTCTAGGCCCCTCACCAGCTCTGTTGATCTTCTTTGGACATGCTCCAGCACCTCAATGTCTTTCTTGTAGTGAGGGGCCCAAAACTGGACACAGTATTCAAGGTGTGGCCTCACCAGTGCTGAGTACAGGGGGACAATTACTGCCCTAGTCCTGCTGGCCACACTATTCCTGGTACAAGCCAGGATTTCCCTTTGGAACTTGAATTTTCGATTTATTTGAAAGATCTTGAATGAATCTGGAGCTGGATTTAAATTCCAGTTTGACATGAGAGACATGAATTGGCCACTGAGGGATGGTACTCAAATTGCACTATCTTCTGAAATGTAATATCTACCTTGACCTTAGCAAGGCTTTTGACACTGTCTCCCATAACATCCTCATTAGGAAGCTGAGGAAGTATGGGCTAGACGAGGTGACAGTGAGGTGGATCGAGAGCTGGCTGAGTGACAGAACTCAGAGGGTTGTGATCAGCGGCACAGAGTCCAGTTGGAGGCCTGTAACGAGTGGTGTCCCTCAGGGGTCAATACTTGGACCAATTTTGTTCAATATATTCATTAATGACCTAGATGAGGGGACAGAGTGTATCCTCAGCAAGTTTGCTGATGATACCAAGCTGGGAGGGGTGGCCGACACTCCAGAGGGCCGTGCTGCCATCCAGCGTGACCTGGACAGGCTGGAGAGCTGGGCAGAGAAGAACCTAATGAGGTTCAACAAAAGCAAGTGTAGGGTCGTGCACCTGGGAAGGAAGAATGCCAAACACCAGTATAGGTTAGGGGCGGACATGCTGGGAAGCAGCTCTGAGGAGAAGGACCTGGGGGTCCTGGTAGACAGCAAATTATCCATGAGTCAGCAGTGTGCCCTTGTCGCCAAGAAGGCCAATGGCATCCTGGGCTGCATAGGGAAGACTGTGGCCAGTAGGTCGAGGGAGGTCATTCTTCCCCTCTACTCTGCACTGGTGAGGCCACAACTGGAGTACTGTGTCCAGTTTTGGGCTCCCCAGTTCAAGAGGGACAGGGAACTACTGGAGCGAGTCCAGCGAAGGGCAACCAAGATGATTATGGGACTGGAGCACCTCCCTTATGAGGAAAGGCTGAAAGAGCTGGGACTCTTTAGCCTGGAGAAGAGAAGGTTGAGGGGGGACCTGATTAATGTTTACAAGTATCTAAAGGGTGGGTTTAAGGAGGACGGAGCCAGGCTCTTTTCAATGGTTCCCAGTGACAGGACAAGGGGCAATGGGCACAAGCTGGAACATAGGAAGTTCCGTTCAAATACACGGAAAAACTTCTTTACAGTGAGGGTGACAGAGCACTGGAACAGGCTGCCCAGGGAGGTTGTGGAGTCCCCTACTCTGGAGATTTTCAAGACCCGCCTGGATGCAGCCCTGAGGGATGTGCTTTAGGTAATCCTGCTCTAGCAGGGGAGTTGGACTAGATGATCTCTAGAGGTCCCTTCCAACTCTGAAGATTCCGTGATTCCGTAATGCCTTTTTGGTTCATAGGAAACACTGCCAGTGGAAACTTTAAGTGTAACAACTTACAATCTGTTGTACTTTAAGGAGTGGTAGATGTTTTCTGTATTAAAGTAGGTATTTAACTCATTACATGGTAATTAATAGAAGAAGCCTTTGCTGATTCAACTACAAATTGAATATCTCCTTGATGCTTTTGAGACATCATCGTATATGGGAATTAAGTCTACAGGGTATAGAAGTGTTCTAAAGGATTCAGTATGTTTAAGAAGCTTTCTTTGGAAATCAATAAAAAGAGGATTGAGATGGTAGTTGTCCTAATTTCCATCGATAGATACATTCCAAAATTGTCGTATTTGAAAATTGAAACTAAATTTCCTTTTTTTGGGGTGGGGGGGTGAGTTTAATCTTCAATAATTGTTGAGCAGTGTTTGTCATTAACTTTCATGTTCTTTCTATCCTACCAAACACACATCTTTTTTGAAAAAAGCTCTTTATTTTGGAATAACTAGTATGTAGGTCAGCCTTTTTTTATTCAAATGAGTCTTTGAATCAGTAGTTCTAATTCCCGTATACAAAGGATAGTCCATAAATACTACCTTCATAAAATAACTACATATTAACTTTTGACATACAGCCATGAGAAGCTCCTCTAGTTGCAGAGATACAACTGAATTTCTCTTGGAATAGCCACTAGGGCATTAAGAAGCCTCTCTTGCTAATCATTTCAGAGAGTATGCAAATAGATTGTGGCTAAAATTGCACCTTTCAGATTCTTAATCTTGGCAAATGACTTAAATCATCTCTCCTGCATAAAAGCCTGGGGAGGTGTAATGTACCATCGTATCTCCTTTGTTGACAAGCATTATCAACAATGTACTTCATTTCAGCTTTAATTCAAATTAATTTCCAGTACTGTAAGGAAGCACATCAATATTTACTTGAAATGTAATAGGGAAGAGGGAATAATAAGGAGTCAGAGCCAAAGATAAAGAAGGTAAATCTAAAATACTGCGCATGCTTGCTTTTTAGAGACTATCTTTCAAAACTGCTGCAGTTACATCCAAGAATTTAAAAACAAAACCAAACCAGATTGCAGAAACACAAGGGGTTTTACCTAGAGAAGAATATTTTAATGTAGGATTTTTCTATATTTTTCTTCTGCTGCTTCCAAAACTCTCTTCAAAGAAAAAGCCAAACCTTTCCTATTTCCTGAGTGTGATAGCTAAGTAGCTATTCTGTGCTTTGAAGCCGTTAGAGAATAAACGCTGTGTGGTATAACTATTTGTGTATAATTTAAATGTGCCTTTTACTGAAATATATTAAAATGATATGTGTATCAGTTTAACACTTATTTTTCCTTTCTAATTGTCAAGACACCAGACAGCTGAATGACTAATTGTAAGATTGCTGTAAACTCTGTGTAGTTTGACAGGAAGCAGGAAATTTTGATTGATTAGTTGTGGAAGTTGCTTTTCCTTAAATTTGGGACTCTTTGCTTCCCTGATCATTTTTGTTAACTTCTCTCTTTCTACTCTGTTGAGTAGAAAGACCAGCAGACCAGCAATGACTATATTTGTTCCCGGACTTCCCTAAAAGCTTTTAAGCTGTAAAATTCTGTGCTCTTATGTGGCCAATGATTCTTAGATTATTGTTACTCTCTAGCAATAGCAGAAATAAACAAGCTCTGAAATACAAAGCCCTTTGAAATTTGGCATGGAAAGAGGATGATTTGGTTTAAAATCTGGGATCATTAAAAAAAAAAAAAAAAAAAAATAAAACCAACTCCCCTGCTTTTCTTTCTGGAGTAGACCTAGAACTAGAAAAGACCTGGTTTTATATTTACTTCACATGGGGCCAAAACCTCCAAGACCAAAAATGTTCACTGTCTTGGGCTAAGGTTTCACATGAACAAGCTGCAAGATTTCTCAAGCCCCATAATGTATCTTTTAAAAAAAATCTAACATGTCTTGTTCTACTTATAAAGACCACTTTATTGAGACACATTGATGATGCTGTAATGATTCAGCTAAAGATATAGCTCACATGGTAGATTATGTAGATTTTTTAGTTGTTTTGCATTCTTGCAACTGTAAAAACCAACTAGGTAATCTAAGAACATCAGTTAGGGCAGACTCACTTCTTGGGGGCGTGTGTATATTTTCTGCAGGTGGCAGAAACCAAGTACTATCTATTTTTATTCCAGATTTTCAGTGGTATTGATGCTAGTTTTTATAGCAACAAGTTCATCACATGGATTACTGTTGCTCAGTTAATGGCATTTAATTAAATGTCCCTGAGCAATGATTGGTGAGTTTTCCAGGTTGCTTGCATACTTTCTTCTCCAACAGTATTCTATGATGGAGTAAGGAAAACTAAGACACCTCAGTAAGGGAGAGCTTAAGCTTTTCTATTTCCTGTGAGTAAGCGATGGCACAGAGGATAACCAACATTTCATTTATCCTATTTAGTATTTAAAAATAAGTCTCCATATTAAAAGGGCAGAACAGTTTACAATATTTCTTGGGGAAATGCAACAAAATTCTTTTTGTATTTCCAGCTACGATATTTGTTAGAAGCTTTTGTTATACAATTACGTGATTACCTTTTTAATCTAATAGATGTATCTGTATTTCTGTTAGTATCCACCACTGTCACGTTATCATCATGATGATAATGAGCTGTAATGGCAAGGCAGTCAGTGTTTTATTGTTTAAATTCTTCATAAGCTGAGCACAGTTTTTATTCTCTATCAAGGCTGCAAAACAGAACACGTTCAGATTTTTAACCTCTATTTTTGACTGAAACTTCTTGAAAAATCACATCACATATGTTTCATTATACCAAGAAATACATTGAAAGTAGAGAACAAATTAACTAGGACACTGATCAGATTGTTCAAACAGTGGTTTAATTTCAAATGGAGAGACAAACTATGAACATGTAAACCAGCTCTAAAAATAAAATGTTTGGTTTTTTTTTTTTAAATCGAGATTTCTGGCTTGATAAAACATCATAATTCCGAATTCATTTTTGAGGTTCAGATTTTTCCCAAAGAAATAATTAATATGTATTTTAACATCAAAGTATATTCTTTTTGTTTTCTCTATGATTGTAGGGGTCCTACATTTACCCATAATATATTTTTAATTTTTAATGCAGAAGGGTTGAAGCTCAGTCTTTCCCTTGTCCTTTAGGCTGTATTATGATTAAAAACCTATTGCTGTAAATCAAGTATAAATAAGTATCTCAGAAACCTGGAGGTAAAAGATAAATTAAGTTACAGAGAATGGTTATTTTATCTTATCTTCTAAATATGCCCTTGCTTTAAACCAAATTGTACCCCACCCCCATATGGGAAAACAGATTATAGCGAAGGCTTTAATTATCCATGTTCTACTGATGATTTAACTAATTTTAAAGTTATTTTTAGGAAGGGAAAAAAATAACGTTTTAAATCCTCTCATATTCTGTGTACCATATCCATCTTTTTTGGTGTTTCAGATTGCTAAATTGTAAGCCGTGGGCTTTCCCTTTGTAGGCTCAACCAGCTGCTGCATTAACTGTTTTCTGTGTCTTTTTTCTGTGTTAAGCGCACTTAAGCCCTTATGCAACCTAATACTTGTGTCACTGGAATAATTTTCTGCTGTTAACCAATTGCATGTTTCCAGTAGAGCTTTGTTTCAGTTCCTGGGGTGGAAGAAAGCAAATACTGATGATACAACATCAATCACCTTGCACTTCCTTTGATTTTGTCCTATTATACGTAGAATCATAAATTGTCTGGATTGGAAGGGACCTTTAAGATAATCTGGTCCAACCATTAAACGTTCTGTACATCAATTTTATGTTTGGTATTTCTATTTATTCTTCTGAGAGACTTCTGCCTTGAAGGCAACCCTAATACCCTTTTTTATTTGTTTCTGTGGTGTTTAATTAATACAAATGTTATCTAATGAATGTAAACACTGTATATACACGCATGGATAATATTTAAAAGGAATTTAACATTAATAATTTTTTTTTCTTTAATTTCAGTAGTCTTAATACTGCCTGAATGTTTTTGTTTTCCCACTGGAAAAATAATTTGTATACAACAAATAATATGCAAAAACAGTGTACAATGGGCAAAATAAAAAATGAATATAATTTTCCAAAACCTATTTCAAATTACACTTGAAAATATTTGTAATTTCAACTACATTTCAACTACACTTTAAAACTGCACTTCTGCCAAATATCCATCTATTAATTTTAAGCTTTTCTTTATAACAAAAAAACCTGATTAGTATGTTGACAGATTGTTAAAGGTGTCAATGAATCTGTTTTCACATATTATAATATACATAGTGTTTTTCTTGCATTGGTGGTACCTTATACAAGTTCAATTACAAATGTCACTTAAGTACCGAATATAGCTTTAGCTTCCGTTTTCTGTGTGTTGCGTTGACTGCCCCTTTCATCTGTATTGACTACATTCTTTCATCTACTTAAAACATCTTGCTTTTCTAAACACCATCTTGTGGGGAAATTGCAAAATAGGCCCTTATTTACACTGACTATTCTTAGTTTATAATGTGCAGTTGATTTTGCTGTTCTTGAGTTTTCCTTGCTATATGCGAGGAGATTTTCCGATCTGTAAAGGCACCTTATTGTGCTCAGAAAGTATAGGAATACTTGTGAAGTCACAAACATGAGCATACAAGAGGGCTGAGGATATATTTGAGACTATTACAAGTTTCTTTTGCTGGCAACTCATACAGTTTAGAAGGCACCGATGACTTGTTTTTGCAACATTACTGAAAGATAGTATGGTAGGCTTCTCCTCTGGAAAACATTGACTTGGATTCTACGTTCTGGTGCTGGTTCAGTTGCTTTCTGTAGACAAACCCTTTCTTCGAGGTGCTATGCTAAACTATACTAAAATGAAGATTAAATTAGGTTTTACTTCTGTCATGGTTTAAGCCAGCTAGCAACTAGGACCACAGAGGCACTCGCTCACTTCCCCCCACCCCACCCCCCCAATAGGGGAGAGAAAAGAAGGAGAAAAGGAGGGGAAAGGAAAAAAAAACTCATGGGTTGAGATGAAGACATTTTTTTCCTTTCATTTAAAGAATTGAAATGAACTTCCTTTGATACTGACTCATTTTGGATGATTTGTTAAAGATGTTTTTGCTTGAAGAATGCAGCAATGTTTTGTAAACATAAAGTCTCCTATAAATATTTATCAAGAAGTAGCTACAGCATCTTTGAGTGTTCATATTTCTGTTAGGAAAATCAAGACATTACAGGTTTATTAGTTTGTTGCAACTGCCATTTGTTTGGTTTTTGTTTTCCTTTGTAAGTGTCACCACAGATGTTGTAATGATTCTAACCACACTCTTGCAGTGTTCTCCTTTGCTGGTTGTGCTTTATACCATTTACATCTTAAACATTACTTTTCAGTTTTAGAGATCATCCTTTGATTTTGTCCCATTGTCCTTTTGCTCATTACCGACTCTGTTGCCTCCAAGCTTGTTTTCTACAACTCCATCTCAGGTTTTCCATTCAGTTCTTCACAGTCTCCTACACATTACATACCAATATTTCATCTGTAATTTTTCTTTCCTCTTCATCTTCATTCACAGTGACTGGATTTCTAACGTTCCATTGCTGGTTTTGCAGAGCTCTTTAAAAGTATCACGGTACAAGTTAACAAAGCACGTTATTTACTCATCCTGGCCAATGTCATTATCTTTTACTACTCCTGTGTGTACTCGGTCATCCTTAAACCAAGGCTGTCAGGTGTCTGGATCTATTCCAGCATGTCTTGCTTGTGCTCAGGATGCAAAGATGCCATTCATTCGAATTCTTAAATAGCTGTTGGACTCAGCCTTGACGTTTGTGATGAAACTGGAACTTCCCTGTGTCCATGGCCATAAAGTTACATCCATTAGGAAGGTCTGTGTTTACTATTCTTCTTAGCTATTTCTTGGCAGAAGTGGACAGTTAGTTTGATTATAAAGTAAATATTGACTTCAAAGATTTTGACAGGCCTGAAAACCTCCATACCCTAGAGCCGTATTCAAGACTAATTTCTTTCCCTGCTTCTCGTTTTATTTTGCTTTACAGTTGTGGTGCGAAAATGGCTGAACAGACAACTCTCTTGTAGATGGGACTTTTACAAGTTCTTTAAGAAATCTGCGATCTTTGCTGGAGGCTGGATGCATAATGTTGCACACATTGTAGTAGAGTTGGAAACACTGGAGCAAAGCACCTGGCTTTTGAAAGTACTGATGCAAGGGCTATGATTTTCCGCTGGAAGGAAGCCTGGTATAGCCCGTATTACATGCTAGTATAGTTTGAGGAGGTTGATAGCTACATACCATAGTCTGCTGAACATAGCCACCAATTCAGTGTCTGTCTCAAAGTTGCAGAATTAAAACAGATCCTCATCCTAGTTTAGGCTACCGGGCAGCCCATGCAAAATCAGAGTCATAGGCAGGAGGAATTCAAAGCAGAGAAGATAGGTTATAGGAAGTCAGAAGTAGGAGAGTTTACTGAGGCAGAGGTAGATCTCAGATAACATTTTATTCATTTTTACTGAACTTGTGTATGACCCACATTGCTGCTGCGAAGGGTAGTGTTTCTTCCTTGTAATCTGTGGGATCTCTGGAGCTGCTTCTTCATTTAAAGCCCAGTCATTTATGACTTTTGACATTTTTGTATGAGTGCTGATCCTCTTGGACAACAAATGGGAAAGGAATGATTTGGGAGATGCTGAAAGAAAGCAAAAGGAGATGGGAGGAACGGAGACTGTATGCCAAGATAAGAAGGACAAGCAAGAGCAATGACAGCTGTCCTGGGGAAGGCATTAATGCTGCAGTTCTCAAAGGGAGAATATTTTATTTTGTTCTAGGGTGGTATGCTGCTGTAACCATATTCTCCAGGTCATAGACCTGAACGTTATAAAAAATTGTAACTTCGCCCTCTACAATAAACAAATTTACTGAGGAGAAAAGAAACACAAAATATTTGGTTTTCATCATATTCTCTTGTCCAAAGCTGCTCTTCTAAATTAAATACGTGTGTAGGCATGGGGGAAGGAGGCCTCCAGTTATGTGGTTTTTTCTTCGCTTTTATCTTTGGGGAGGTGACAGCAAATGATGTCTGTAGATGCCAGACCCAGCACAGTGGCAGGAAGAAATATTAGTCTGTACGAGAAGCACGTGCTGAATGCGTACCTGATTTTTGTCTCATGCAGGAAACAGCTAAATGCAATGTAACATGAATCACACTGAATCTGTTGGCTGCCAGTTAGACAAGCGATACAGAGTTGTACTAACTGATCTGTAAAGTGAATACCAGCTCATTTACGTGTGTAAAATGATCTCGCTGCTTCTTCTTTTCTTCCGCAGTACGTTTTTCCAGTTTCTGTGCTTAAAAAAAATAATTTGTTTTTTCACTCAGTCACTAACTTATGCAGCCAGTGATTTTTTTTTCTGGGCACTTCTCAGTCCGTATTTTGACCTTGAAACTTGCTGTAATTATCGTTTAGATTTTGTATCCAACAATCAGCAGTGCAAACACTGCCTGTAACTACATTCTTCACTTGAGCTATTTATCACTTAATTGTGAGACAAAACTGAGTCTTGGCAAAAGTTTAATTAATTTTTGGATATAAGTCTACTTTAGGTTGTTTGGAAAAAAAGTGATAGTCAAATCAGAAATTTTTTTAATGTGAAAAAGTTAAATTTTAATGAAAATTAAGAGTGTAATTTAATAAAAGGTTCTTTCTAAAAAATACTCTTACATACAGTAAATCCTGAAAAGCTTGTTTATACTGAGAAAGGCAAAAAATGTAAACAGTTATATGAAGTGGTTATATTGGGAATTGAGAGGTCAGTCAGAAGACTAACATGCAGACATGATCTGCTACATTCAAAAGCTTGTTATGGACAAAGGGGAATGCACTTCATATACTGAGCTAAGCATTTATAGTTCGTCTAATTCGTTTTGACTGTCTAATAAAATTAAGTCCATAGTATCTACTTACTAAAGTTTTGTTAATAATATGGTTAAAATCTTATATATAAACGTCCTACTGATGCCCCCTGTTATTTAGTGTTGTGCTCCCCCTTCCAGTTCTTCTCCAGGTCTTAAGATTGACTATTCAGTCTTCCTCAGGCCAGGGAGAAGACTTTAACAGTAATTAGCATCTTGGTTTCTCCACCTCCTCTTCGGTTTTGGAGTCTGCATGAGGCTACTTTTTGGGGTATTTTCTTAAGGTTGCTTACTTGCTGTTCCTCATCGCTTCCCAGGCAAAGTCTGGGAGCCGCAGGCTGCCCTCCCCCAGCCCCGTGACCCCGCAGGGGCTGTTTGTCCGGCAGTGACTACGTAGGGGTGCCAGCCCCCTGCCCCGGGCGCTCCCAGAGCGAAGCCAGCACGGGGAGGCCACAGGCACGTGGCCACCAGGCAATTGCTGCCACGGCTAAAACCAGCTCCGGCCAAGGCAGGGCCAGAGCCGTCCTGAGACCCCGCACTGCCGGCTCGCCACCAAGCCTCTGGCCTTGTGCTGGTGGTGGCAAAAACTGTACTTACTGGTCTGCAAAACAGAGCATCCCAAACGTATGTCTTGCAATTGTTACCGACTCACAAGAGATGTTACAGCCTTTCAAGACTTCACATGAGTAACAGCTGATCTCAGTATGCGTTTGCAGTGTTGGATCTTTAATTTTTACTATTGCTGGCACATAGAAAATTGCATAATGCAGTTTTGGTCAGACAGCTACCTAAAATATTTATCAGTGTGAGAATGTGGTCCTCTGTGTTCAGAACAAATGTTCTTTGGTATTTTTAAATTATTTAAAAACTTTGCATGAGTGAATCAGAAATCTCATCAGTCGTCTGACTGGGTTCTGATGCTTAGCTCTCCTTGCTTAGAAATCACAATAAGGTTAGAATTGAAGAGCAAATGCTACAAGATAGAATTTTTCAGAATTTGACGAAATCCAGATGGTAAGAAGAAGGAACACAGCCTTGTTTTATTGTTATATTGACCTAGACTCAATTAAGACCTGCAGATATTCATGCAGAAGTGCTTTATTAAATGAATGCAATACAGATCTAAAACCCGTAGTTTCTAACACATACAGTTTCAAAACAGACTGGGGCAATGATGGACTTTATTGCTTCTTGAACTGCTTTAAACATAGTAAAGTGTAGTACAGTCTGGTAAAGTGAAATCAGTTACCCTTGCCATGAATGTGCATTTATAGTAGCCAGACTTTGAACGCTTGTTTTTTAGTGACTACTGCTGTGAAGTCCGTTCCGCACTAATAAAATTATTTTTTGCTGTATTACAACACATACAAAACTTGAATGGCTGCTTTCAAGTTTTTTTTCACTGTGCTATAAGAAATTTAGGAAACTGCAGTCAAAGTACTGCAACACTGAGTGTGGCTTCTGAGGCTTCATTGAAATCATCTGGCATAGGACGAAGATTTGTTCACTGAATGACACCAAGTAGGTAGAATTGCTAGTATGATTTTTAGTTACTCATTTTCCTCTTGCCTTTTCAGACTATGGCACTATTAAGAAAGTACTTGCCCCAATGAACCAGACTTCAAGCAGCTGCCTGCTCGAGGAAATTGAACTCCTGCCGAAAAGTCAGCGAGAGCCCATCAGGAGCCTTCAGATCCTGCACAGCCAGAGTGTCCTTTTTGTGGGCCTTCAGGAACACGTGATTAAGGTCCCCTTGAAGAGATGTCTCTTTTACAAAACATACAGGTATGAAGAATCAGCTACTTTGCTTTGATTAGAGAAAAATGCTTGCAGAGGGTTGTGGAAAAATGAGAAGGAAAATTGACTAAGTAGGAATCCAAATTAATTACCTCTCTCAGCAATTACTTTCTATATACACTGTTTATCAGAAATGTCTCTGACTTCTTTTACTAACTTGTTAAGACTAGATGAGACTGTCAGGGAATTATATTGATATTTAAGTGTCATTATACAGATTCTGAATTGTGAAATGAAACAGTAAGAAATGGTTTATATAGAAAACATATCTGATAATGTGCAATATAGCTGATGGTTTAATATATTTAAAGTTTGAAAAGTGGACAAATTTAATTTGGAGGTTTTTTGAAACTGTATTATAACTGTGTAAGCACTATCTCTGTGGGTTCAGAAAGAAAACTGGATTGAATGAACTGAGAGTTAAGACTAGTTGGAAAAGTGGCTATTTAGAGGTACTGCTGGACCAGGAAATCATAATAAATGTAAATATTCTACTAGATTAAAGTGTTGTGCAGCTAACAGTTGTTCCATCAAACAAGGGAAATAACT
This sequence comes from Larus michahellis, assembly GCF_964199755.1. Taxonomy (NCBI): domain Eukaryota; kingdom Metazoa; phylum Chordata; class Aves; order Charadriiformes; family Laridae; genus Larus; species Larus michahellis. Next base: position 92,001,099 of record NC_133897.1, read on the forward strand.
TTTACAAAATATCACTTGGTCTTAGACTGTAGTATGTTAGTTAAGGAATTTTAAGTTCAGCATACAACCGTTTCTATAGGTTATCTAAAAGTACTTCTGGGTTGCGAAACATATGCTATTAGAGATTGTTAATTCCATCTAATTAGTTATATCTTCCCTTTGATAGAAGTGTGGTTCCAGTAATTCAATACAATTGTTCTGTTTTACATCAGGTAGACTACGAACCGGTGTGATGAGCTTTTTGAGAACTGACAGATGCATTTAGTTGGGTTTTTTAGCTTGTTTTGCTTTCAGCTTGTTTAATATACGTTCCTTTGAAAAGCTGGGCTAATAAAGGAGGGAGAAAGGGTGCCAGTTGCCTTTCTTGGCTGCTACACTCAGCATTAGGGAGACATCATTTATGCAGCAGACAGAGAGATTATACTTCCCGTGAAAGGCAGTGACTGTTTGCAGATGGAGACGTTCCTGGCTGTCAGAGGGAACACGCACACGGTCACAGCAAGGAGGTGATCACAGAACGCAGGTGTAGAGCTGCGGCTCGGAGACAGTGGAAAGACTTTTCTGAGGGACCTGGCTCTACGTGGGGATTGGTGGCATGAAAGGAGGCCAGGCATGAAAGGCTACTGGGTTGAGAACAAGACTGAAGCAAAAGCTGTGCCCTGGGAAACTGGAGTACACGGGGAAGGGCGGATACTCCTTACAGTTCTTTACCAGCCCTTGTTGTTTATGCTGTCTTATGTAGAGTATTTTAGGTATTTTCTACTAAAATAGTTGTGGTGGGACTCTCAAAGCTCCATTGGAAGTCCTGCAAAGCTCACTTTAAGGAAAAATTATATATAGGCAAGTCTCTGCCTCAAGCTTTTGGTTGGTTTAGGGGCCAACATAGGATGAAGTTTCATCTTTCTTTGGTTTAACAAGTTGAAACAGGATGTGTGGTGGTCCTGTAACCCTTCCTGGTTTATTTCTTCCTTTTTGTTAAGTGAAGGACATATATTTCGGGAGAGGGAGGGGTGTATGTGTGTATATCTGGAAAAGGAAAAATATAATGACATATTCTTGTGCTTCTCTCTTTTCTTGAATATGTCATGGTAATGTTGTTCTGGTTGTATAAGACATTAAATATATTTTCTTAAGCAGATGTGTTTATTTCAGAAAAGGAGGTTGGGCTGGCATCCTGTGTTTTCTTAGGGAGTCTGTAAACACAGAGAGCTCAATAATACGAGTGTATTTACACCAAGCCTGCGTTCTGCTTGAAACATTTCAAGCCTGGAGCCCTATTGTGTTATTAGTGAGGTGTGAACTCCAAAATCCAGAGGTGAGACTTCCAGAGCATATGCTTAACTGGTGCCCATGTGGAGGTTCCACAAGGTCCCTGCTACCTGTGCTTCTGTCAGGACAATTCCTGAGGCACATCAGTGCTACCCCAGCTGCAGGGCCCAAATGTGCTTCTGCCCTCGCAGGGTGGGACTGCTGTCTCAAATCATAAACCTCATACACAGCTGCAGGCTAGGCATTCTTCTCCGTTTTTGAGCAGTGGGGTCTAATTGACTGGATTTTAAGGGTGTTTTGGTTTTGTTTTTTTTTAAAAAAAAGTGGTGCTGTTCCCATTTTACTGAATAGAACAGTAGCTAAATGGCTCAAATCCTGCTGAAATGATAATTTATTCCTCTGCTCAGAGGTATGTGAAGTCTTCCACTGGAACAACTTACTTAAAAGGAAATAAAATTATTACTTGTGGGGTTTTTCAATCATATTTTTTGTAGTCATATCACTTTGCTTGGATAATTAAATATCCATTGCACCAGAAGGGTTACCATCCATGCTGTCTTCCTGGTTAAAGACTTCACCAGCAATTCTAGCTCTGTTTTGTGAGAAAGGAAAGGATTTACAGCTGTGATCTAGATGAAATAAGGCTTCTCATCATCACCTATCATTAGAGACTCAGATAATTTGGAAAATGCAGACAGTCTTTCACATATCACTTATTTTTGGCTTGACTATTTTTTTCTTGGCTTGTGCTGGATTTCAAGCATATTTGGTTGTCTATAGGTAGAGAGAGTGTAGTCACCTTACTTTGGGCTATACATTTCACTAGGTAATGAAACATCTGAAATTTAGTCACTGCATTTCTGGGTGCATTAATATTCACATTCTTGTTATAAGTTGCTAACTATTACTTCTGTACTACAGCAATGGATAAATAGAGTAATGAGTGAACCTTACCTAAGGAAAATGCCTTGGGGCATTGTGGATCTTTTTTGGATTATTTTAATTTTATCACTTCGTATTTATCATACTTAGGGCTGTATAACAGCACCAAGGCTATGTTCTGAACTTCCATCAATAATAACCAGAGTTTCTTCCCCAGATCAAGGGCATGTGTAGTCTTTAATATCTACTTCACATAATTTTTGAGAAATAGAGCATGCTTGTGTATAAATAACAGCCTTAAAAAAGCCAAAAGGCTGAAGGCGCACTAGCCCATCTGTCCTGCCTTTTTGTGTCGATGGCAGAGTGCTCACTATCTAATCTTTTCTAATCTTTTTGTTTAGGTTTACTGCAAGGGTTTCAGACAATGCAACTTCAGGTCCTCTGTTGAACAGACTGTTCCACAAGCTAATATCTCAATGTCAAGATAATTTCCCTGAGATTGTCTCTTTTTTACTTTCATTTCATTATTCCTTGATTGATTTTCACATACCAGCCTCTAAAGGTTACTGCTTTTATTCATAGTTTATTATGTCTCTTTAATTATCTCTCTGATACGCTGTACGTATTTAGCTAATTCGTATTTCCTTGTAAATCTGTTCCTCCAGCACTTTCTTGTAGCAGAGTCCTCCATGACACAGTGTTGCCTCTGACAGACATTCCCTCTGATTTAGGACAGTCCTCTTCTACCAGCTCACAGCTCTGCTCCCACAGACACTGTAATTGAAGGCCCATGAAAATATTGTTTCACATTTGGAGACTTAAGTTTGATTATTTATTTTTTTTTTGTGTTCTAGGTGCAGTTCAGCGCACTTTATTGCTGTGACAGCAGTCCCTATCACAGGCAGAGCCTATTGTCACACCTGTAGTTTGTGTTGCTCGGCACTTTCCATTATGGCATGATGTTTTCGTTGTTTATGAGTTGCCCATGTTAGTTATTTGGATTGACAGTTTTCATGGAGGGGGGTCTCCAGCAGAGTTCTGCTGAACAGTTTTGAACATCTTGTCATGATTCTGTTGTTTTCAGGAATCAGCTAGGGAAAAATAGTTCGGGCCGTGTGGATTCTTACAAAGAGTTCTCCAAAAAGCCCTGGTGTCTTCATGCTTCAGGAAGAAACAGCAGAGCAGTTACCTGAGTTCAGCTCTCCTTGGGGAAAATCCTTAAGATTTCACCAGGTTGTTATCACATGAGTATTGCAATTCACACATGTTTATCCAATTTTTACAGCAGACCATCAACATTATTCACTGGAGCTATTATTTTCACTAAGAATTCTCCAGCTCTCTGTACTACTTCAGAGTTGAGTAGGCCAAGCATAAAGCACAACTGACTTTTGTATACCTGCTAATTAACTATAATGTGAGATAAATAGAATGATTATCATGAGAAGATAACTATTAAACTCCCTAAAGTTGCAGTGTTTGCTATTTACTTTGAAGGCTATAAGCATAAGGAGTAAGATGTGTAGCAGGGGAGTAAAGACTCCATCCTCTAAAACAAAGAACCAGGCAGCTTTCTTTTATTGGCAGCGGGAGCCTTCAAAAGCAACCTTGGATGGCGGTGATTTCTATGAGGCAAATCTGTCGATGTAATAATTTGGACTGGAGTTTTCAGTGCATCAGTTTTGAAAGTAGGGGCAATGAAAGGTTGTATCAGCCCAATGTTCTGTAAAATCTTACCAAGCAAGGATCAAGAAATTGTATTTCTCATAGAAGATAGGTTTTACACACTTAGAAGGCTTGAAAAGTAATCTTACTATGATGTTATATGTAAGTAAATAAATAGTGACATCTGCTAAAAGCTGTAGAAGTAGTGACTTCTCTGGTGTAGAAAAACAACTTTTGAAAATTTTTGAGTATTATATTTTACATTTTATGCTTAAAATATTATTGGGCAAAAAGATTGTTTTGCTAAGGAGTGTTATCATAGCTATTCTGCTATAACCCTGACTTTTCTCTCTCTGTGCTCTGTCATTTTTATTTTGGCTTCTTTGTTAACCGTCAGCTACACAATCTGTACATACACAAAAGATAACTGTAGCAGCATAGTAATAAGAGGGGTACTGGACTAACTAAGAGAAGAAAACAATTATTGCAAATTTTGTTGTGCTTTATTTCATTCTTAGAACTCCAGCGAGATTATTGTATTAAGTATTTAAAATGCTGTCGCATTCCTTTGTTTTTCCTTGGCTATAGATGTTGCTTCCTCAGAAGTATTCTTGCACTCAGTACAAACTTGTTTCCCTGGGAATAGAACGCTGTGGCTATCGTTACGTAGTAGAATCATGATTTCTATATACTAATATTATAGACGTTAACAACCAGTAATGTGGTCTGAACTATTACTAGGTGCTAATGTGTCCAGAAGGGCTTGCCAACACATGGAATTGAAATTGCTGCTTTGAAATAATCATTCCAGAATAGTTATTTTTGGATATCCAGGTGGATTTCGTTATTTCAAAATATGCAAGCCTTACTCCAATTTAAATCAGAGGAAGACACTGCTACAGTAGAATTTTGGAACTACTCGAGGCCTAATCTGAATTAGTGATTCCAGAGTAATATTCCAGAATCAGAATCTTCATAAATTTCCCAAACTAAGATAAACCGTAATCCTGGCTGCAAGACTAGATTATAAGCACATTTTAAAAATGTGAAATCTTTTTTTAGCTATTAGATACACTGCAAAATTATCTTCAGTTGGTGGGAACTTATGAGAACACTAGTAAAGTCAGCAAAACTATGAAATAAGCACAGTTGAAAGTCTTCCTCACTCAAAAGAAGCAGAATATTAGTCCCATACTGGGGAAGGGAATCAATTGAAGCTCTCCAGAACTGAGGTTGACCTATATTTCTTTCTTCCTCTTTGAGGACTAAGGTTTTTGCAGAAAGTGTCTTTGCCTGTCTGGCCTAGAGACGTCAGTCTGCATCAGAGACAAATTACGCATTTACATTTTGCTGCATCTGAAATATTTGGTCACAACTCTTTAAAGTGTGTGATCTATGCATGTATGCATTGTATTGTATTTTTGACAAACAAGAAGGAATTTTAATAAACAAGTAGAATTTTACAGCCTTCTCCCAATGTATTTATTGCAGTACCCTAGGAGGACAAAGGAAAATGTCTTTTCCTTTTAGTTTGCAAAGTGGTAAGAAAACCAGATGGACGACTACATATTTGCAATTCAGATTTTATTAGCAGGATATTATTTTAAAGAAAGAAGTGACCTAAGAAATAAAAACTTAAAACAGGCATGTGGTTTTCATATGTCATGATGTAATTCATTTCTTTGCTTTAAAAAATACCAAAAGTTTGAGGAATTTTAAGTTCAGTGTAGTTACTGTTAAGTTTTTCTTGAAAATCACCTGACATGTTTAAAGCAACCCACTTTCCAAGAGATCATTTCACTAGCCATTTGATACTTGGCAAGTGTTTCTCTGGAAACAGAAGTTAAAGGTACTGGATGGTTTAAAAACAAATGAACAAACAAAGGCAAATCTGGAAGGTTTTTTATTTTAAAATAATTTAGCATATCAGATACTGGACTGCTGTGGAGTCAGGCCAGTACATATCCTATGCATCTCAGCTTACAGTGCTCTGCATTACATAGTAGTTGCTTTCTCATGAGAATTATATGCCACTCTCTTAATAATCTATAATCTGTTTGTGGACATTTTCATTTATTTGAAGTTTAACAGAAAATTAACATCTGAGTTTGAAGTCCACCGTTGACCTGAATGTATGAAAGAGAGAAAGGGTATTTTTGATGCAGTTAGGGAGAAACTGTGGGCAGGATTCGAGGACAGGAGTTTTTATGCTCCAGTTCTATGAGCCCAAACCAAGTGGCTTTAAATGCCATCTGCTCCTGATAGTATGTTGTCAGGCCAGTGGAGATATGTACAGTTACTTCTGAAATGAGAGGTAATGGTGCCCTAAAAATGTTAAGATACATGCTATCTTAACATTTTTAAGGGGTTCTGGAGACCAAGTCATATGAGGAGAGGCTGAGGGAGCTGGCATGTTTAGCTTGGAGAAGAGGAGGCTGAGGGGAGACCTCATTGCCCTCTACAACTACCTGAAAGGAGGTTGTAGAGAGGTGGGGGTTGGCCTCTTCTCCCAGGTGAATAATGACAGGACCAGAGGAAATGGTCTGAAGTTGCGGCAGGGGAGGTTTAGATTAGAGATTAGGAAGAATTACTTTCCTGAAAGAGTGGTCAGGCAGTGGAACAGCCTGCCCAGGGAGGTGGTTGAGTCACCATCCCTAGAGGTATTTAAGAAACGTCTAGATTTGGCACTTCAGGGCATGCTCTAGTGACAGAGATTGCAGGGGTTGGGGGGTTTTTTGGCGTGTGTATGGTTGGACTCGATGATCTCAAAGGTCGTTTCCAATCGTGAAGATTCTATGATTCTATGATTCTATCTGGTTAGTACTTTTCAGGAGCCGAGTTGTACATCTTATATCTGGGCCTGCTATCTTCATAATTGATTCATATTCTAGTATAAAGTTAACCTCAACATTTAAGTTCAAAATAACCTAGGTCACAGCTGACTGAAAGGATATGAAACTTGTGTACCCTATTTACCTTCTATCTGCTAAAGATATGCAGGTCTTTTAAAGGCATGGGGTGCCATATAGAAGCAAACATGGTCAGCCTGGGTAATCACTGTTACTGCTGTTCTGATCTAGGAACCCATCAACTGGTGTGAAAATCCCCAAATCTGTTGTTCTTGGGTTGCCTTGCTGTGTAAGTACCTCAGATTTTCAGAGCCTATTTGCCAATGACAGATTTGCAGGCTCTAGTTTCAGCCCATCAAAAGGGCTCTGAAAACCCTACTTGCACCTAGTAGTCCCAGCATTTCCAGGCTCCTGCTTCCTAATCAGAGGGCTGGAAGCTTTGTCTTGGCTGATTGACATGGATGGGGACTTTAGATGTTGTTTCTTTACAATGAATAGCAAGCCTACCTTCTCTTGTAGAGAGCACACTCTGAAAGTTGTCTTTTGCATTTGTTCCAAGTAGAGCCACTTGGAAGTGTCTGTATTCAGACAATTGCACGTTATAAACAATTTTCCTAAAAAAAATACATAAATTCCTGATTCTGGATTTGAAGCTTGTAAATTTAAGGCTAGTATTGTCAGTGCATGCTGCAAGATTGAATCATACCTAGGTGGATTTTGATTGCCTTATAGAAATTCAAGCAGGAGAAAGCAATAGTAGTCCCTACAGAGTGTCTGAGATGATTAAAGCATTTGATTGTTCTTAACGTTCCAGGCAAAGGTTAAGCAGGATTCTGAATATTTGACACACATCTTAGTTTGAGCTCCTAGGACTTTATAAATTGTGTGCCTACCATTTATGTTCTTCTGCATCATTCATCTGTATCTTTAGATCCCTGTTTTCATTGCACTTATCTATGTGTACACACAGATATATATATGTGTGTGTCCACAAAACCAGTAGCAATGAGAACACTGATAAGTACCTGTGTACAGATGTCCGGTATCAGATTCATGTATTCATTCAGAAGTAGAAAACACAATGCATTCGTAACATAAGACAGGCTTTTATCTTCCATTTGTCTGTTCAAATTTGCAGTGAGGAATCTCTCTTCTCTGAAATAAGATGGTGACCCTAGTTCAGTTCCTGGTACATGAAGTGTCGAGATCACAGTTGACAATAATTGGAACTAGGTAGGCATGGCTATCTCAGTAGAAACTATTTGAACGGGTCAGGAGACTCAAATATCCTCTGTTCTTCAAAATGCTGGGTATAGGTAAAGACAGAAGAATGTTTCATTGAACAGTCTCAGAAGTTGCACCTCTTATGTTTATACATTCATGTTTATGTATAAACATACATTATGTTTATACATAAAATGTTACAGCTCAAGAGGACACCTGATTAGCACTTACAATGTATATTGATAGCAGAATATGTTCTTCCCCTGAAAGATTTCGAAATCTCTTTGAAATCAATAGTATTGAGGATATAGCTTTTAATCTTAAGGTTTTTTGTTCTTTGAAGCACACATAATGAATTCTTTTTAGTCTAAAACTGTTGGGGGGGGGTTGTCTGTTTTGCTCTGAATGGTGTTCGTTTCTGCCTCATATTCTGCCTGAATAAATAATCTCAAATGTATCTGAAGTAGAGCAGTTTTGCTAGCCTGCTTAGTGGTACTTATAAAATAGCTGAGGAAAATGACCTGCTATTGCTGCTTTGCTTTAGAGTGGGCTGACTTACAGTTCTGTTACCAGTCAGTCAAAATCCATTGTTTGAGTGTTGCATGACTGTCGGTCGGCATACCGAACCACTGCAGCCAAATGAATGCCTGGCAGGAGAGACACTCAACTACCTATCATTTACGTTTGGTAAAACATGTGAAGTGACAACACAGAGGAAAATTAGAATCAATCAGTGGAAGCCAAAAGCTGTTGAAAATTTTTGTAGAGAGTGGTGACTCGACAGGGTGAGTGGCATCAAGAGACTTTGGATGAACCGATTCACTTTTATTCCTGAATTTCCTTCCTGCACAAAATTGCCAGTTTTAGCAGTGCTGGGACAAATCATGTGAAGTCTGAGAGATGTGGGCTGGTGTCTACTGGGAGTAACAGACAAAATGTTCATTTTCATCTCTGGTGAAACTGAGATGTAAGGTAGACTTCCAGAGACAAGATGGCTAATATATTATCCAGCTCTGCTACTTCCACTGTCACTATCTGAAAGGGCCGTGTCAACTGAAAGACCTAACACCAATTTTTAAATTTATCTAATTTTTCATCTACATTGGCTTTAATTTAGACCGAGATTAGGGAGGAGAAAGGGATAAAGATGTGTAGTGCTATCTAGTTTTTTACTTTCCTTACTTAACGTGAATTTGACAGCCATTTTGCACAATTTCTGTTGTTATTTCATGTATACACTGAAGCTGTTCCTCTTACTGCTGTCTCTTGGGAGAGAGATTCATTAAAAGTGTTAATATAAAATTTTCATTGATGAGGACAGTAAAGGCACATAATTGTGAGTTAATAATAGTCCCTTTAAATTTCACACTTCCGATGGAAGTTCTGATAACTTCTCGTAACTTCTCATACTTACAAGCTTTATTCTATCCTCATTTTCTGTCTGTAAACTTACTTTGTTATCTGTTTCTTTTCTTTTTTTATCTAGGCATAACAGATCAAAATAATTAGCTGCTGTTATTCACACATTAAATTATCCCTCCAAGGAAAGAAAATGATTTTAAAATGTGACATAATTAAGCAAATTGGGGTAAAAACTTACCCGCATATTACCTCTCTAATTTTCATTTAAAAGAAAATATATCTACTTTTCAGAGCTATTGGTGATCTAAGCAAGTGATCTAAAAGAAATAAATAAGAAAACCCTCTGAGATGTGAGGCAGGAAGGAGAACACAAAAGACTGTTGTGCCAATACCTGAGAACAGGGCAGCTATTTACGCCAGGTCGTGCCTCATTTCATGAATCTGTCTGGCATGGTGAACCGAAATGCCAGAAAGAGGGTGATGGTGCTGAACTAAACTTTTGTGGTGTGCTTTTTTCTGTCTGAACATAAGATTTCAAAAATAAAACTTTTTACAAGATGAGACTTATATATAGTAATGACTGGGACGATCAATTAGAACATTATATATAAAAAAAAAAGGCAAAACTAGAGTTTCTCCTGTTAGGAATACTCATCAAACAAAATTTCCTGTTGCTTTGTTTCAAATAGTTGATATGTTTCCAGGATTGATTTATGTATTGTAGTATAAAGAAAAAAAAATATTGAAGACTGTTAATGCCTCTCATTTTTGGAGGAAGTTCTTCTCACTTAACCTCTTGTTGTCTGCATGAGGTTAGCCGAGTTATTAACTTCTTAAAATCGTAGTTTTCATACGCTCAGTGGACCTTCTTATCTAAATTCTGAAAAGATTTGCCTCGTTTTATCTTGCTGCCATGTTCTCCAAATCTGTTCATTTACTGAAATGGCGATGTTTGGTGTCCACAGAGTGATTGGACATGCTTTGTCCGAGCATTGGGACTTTTCAGCATTTTTTAACTTAATTTCTTCCATGAAACTAGGTTCTGTTCTGATACGAGGAAGTTATAAGAATGCTCAAAATATGCTTTCAGTGCCCTACTTAGGACTTCTAAGTGACTTGTAATGAAAGGTTCAAGCCATTTCGATTTGTCAGAGTGGAAAGTAATGTGGAAACAAACGTAAAAGAAGAAATGAGGTCTAAGAACAGAGTGGGAGAAGGATCAGCTTACTCCCAGGAAAGAGGGAGTGTGGTTCTAAGTGAAAGGATACTGACTTTTTATTTTATTTTTTTTTAATAAAACATGTCTAAAGCATAATAACTGCATTTAAAAATATTAACACTTAACACAAAGGAATAGTGAAGTTGGAAAAGTGAGCACTTCTACCTTAAGAAATAGCACAGCTAAAGTTGCTAATTGTACATTATGTCATCCTTTAACTTTTTTTCGTGTACATTTTTCAGAAAGCATGTGCTTTATCAGAGATGCTCTGAAGGAGATCACTGAACATCTTGTCTTGAAAACACTGGAAGGGCAAGACAGTTAAAACTTTATATAATTTGCATTAATTGTGCTCACTTTCTACGTAGTTAAATGGAAAGGTGTAGTCTGAGTTACAAAAATGCTAAGTGCTCACAGCTGCAAGAGCCATCAGTGGGAACTCTTTCTGAACACTAATCTCCTAAACCTAAAGCTTTATTTTTGAACTGGCAGCCTAATTAGGGGCACCTAGGGAATTTTGGCTATTATGTCTCTTACTCTGTGCCCCTTTTGGAGATGGGAACTATCCTCCCATATAGTACTGGCAATCCATGTTGCCGAGTGTACTATAGAAACTAATTCTTTGAAATTTATAAGCACTAAGAATCCTCTGTGATGGTATTATGGAGTAGCATACTAGGGCATTAGTAAGTCTGAGTTTTTTCTAATGTTAGCATGGAGCTACATGAGGAATACCAGAGATAAATAGAAATATGAATAAAACAGAGCACTTGTGAGGACAGAATCACAGAAGGGTTGAGGCTGGCAGGGGCCTCTGGAGGTCCTCTGGTCCAGCCTCCTGCTCAAGCGGGGTCACCTAGAGTCAGTTGCCCAGGACCATATCCAGATGGCTTTTGAATATCTCCAAGGAAGGATACTCCAGAACTTCTTTGGGCAGCCTGTGCCAGTGCTAAGTCAGCTTCACAGTGAAAAAAGTGTTTCCTGATGTTCAGATGGAACCTCCTGTGTTTGTGCCCGTTGCCTCTGGTCCTGTCACTGGGCACCACTGAAAAAACCCTGGCTCCCCACTCTTTGCAGCCTCCCTTCAGTTATTTGTACATATTGATGAGATCCCCTCTTAGCCTTCCCTTTTCCAGGCTGAACGGTCCCAGCTCTCTCAGCCTCTCCTCGTAGGGCAGATGCCGCATTCTCCTAATCATCCTTGTGGCCCTTCGCTGGACAGATGTGATGCGAACAGAAAAAGAGAGAATGATAATGCCCATGGATTTGAGTTGAACAAGAATGATCAGTCAAGCTTTTTTTATAATCTAGACAAAATGTTTGCATTTATTATTTTTATGTGTAATTTATAGGTATTCTTACAATTGTTAAAACAATCATATTAAGCTTCACTACAGTGGGACTTCCACCTACTTTCTTACCTATCTTTATCTATGAAGCTGCAGACCTATTGCCTTGATTGTTAATACTTGACCTACCAGTAGCAAGAGAAAGCTGACATTTAATAGAGAAAAGAGCTTCTAGTTTTGTACAGTGGGTCTTTCAGAGTCTGTAGCAAGCTGAGCTACCATCCTTCTCTCTAGCCTTTTTTTTTCCTCACTAGGTGCCACTAGAAGGGAATGTCTTGGGCAGTATGTGATATGTGAGAGGTGTGATCGCAGCCACCAGTGCCCCTTTGAACTTATTTCCAGGGATTCTATAGCAGTGCAGGTTTTCTTATTAATTTTCAAAGAGTAGACATTGCCATCTGATTTCTGACAAAGATGATAACTCTAATTCCAAAACTGATAGAAAAGACTAATAACTGTAACTCCTGAAATCTTCTTTACTTGGAGCAGACAACGTACACTTTTTATGAATTTCTGTAATTCTCTAGTAATTAAGTACAATTTTCAGTCTTGATGGCATACCATGCATGCAGACAGAAATTCAGCTATGCACTTAAAAGAAATCCTAGCTTTGTGTAGGCATTCAAATTCATTTTTCTTCTGTTTTGTCATTTCATCTGTGCCATACCACAACTGGGATCAATTTCACTATCTCTTTTAGGCCTATGACATATGAAGAGATGCCACATAGTTATTTAGAGATCTTTGGCCGGTACAGACGAAGATAAACTTTCATGTTTTCTGTTTGGTTTTCATTCGCAGTGCATGCATTGGATCCCAAGACCCTTATTGTGGCTGGGACATGGTGATGAAGAAATGCACAACGCTAGAAGAAAGTCTGAGCATGAGTCAATGGGAGCAAAGCATTACTGTGTGTCCAGTAAGTCCAAATACATTCATTTGTCTCTTAAAACTTTTGATTCCATGCGAATGTCATGAAAATGAGCTGGCATAGATTTTTTGAGCTCAGAAAACTGTATTTAGTGCCATTTTCCTCAGGCGTTCCCATCAGATTTTAACAGGGTATTTAGTTTCTTTTCTGTTTCTTATCAAACTACTTATATGATATGATCAAATTATTTATAGTACTTTCAAAAGGTAGTTGTTTTTTACCTTTCATGTCTGCGTTCCCACCTTGAAAGCAAATGTTCACTAAGATTAGAGATATTAGTATTTCTTTGCAGGCTTTTTCTCCATTTTGTACTTTGAAAAAATTTAATCGCTAGTGGTATTATCTTTTCTTTGCGGATCATTATTGCTAATGTAAAAGGCCATACAACATCTTTCAAAGTCCGTGAATTCTGTGAGTTAAGTCTCACCCACATAAATGACAGGAGTGATAATTGCAATAAACTTAGTGTTAATATTTGCAGTGGCTTAACACTTCTCTTTTATAATGATTTTGAATAAATTTAATATAATAAAAAACAAACAACAAAGTTGATTTATATTCCTCCTTTTTAATGTGGTTCCAGTGTTGTTTTAATATTGATTCTTTCCCTCACTCCAAAGAGCACAAAAAGAGGGTTAAGAAGGATCTTCCTTGTACTACTAAGCTCTTTCCCTTGGAGACCCATGCTGCTTTGTCTTTGCCTTCTGCCCACAGAGCCATGGAGAGGGAACCTTTCCAACTCAATTCTGCTTTCATCGCTAGTGAGGACTTCTTGAACTTGTCCCCATTCATAGAATCATAGAATGTGTTGGGTTGGAAGGGACCTTTAAAGGTCATCTAGCCCAACCCCCCTGCAGTAAGCAAGGACATCTTCAACTAGATCAGGTTGCTCAGAGCCTCATCAAGCCTGGCCTTGAGTGTCTCCAGGGATGGGGCTTCCAGCACCTCTCTGGGCAACCTGTTCCAGTGTCTCACCACCCTCATTGTAAAGAACTTGTTCCTAATGTCTAATCTAAACCTACCCTAGGTTTAGTTTAAAACCATTGCCCCTTGTCCTATCGCTACATGCCCTTGCAAACAGCCCCTCCCCAGCCTACCTTTAGGCCCCCTTCAGGTACTGGAAGGCCGCTATAAGGTCTCCCCAGAGCTTCCTCTTCTTCAAGCTGAACAGCCCCAGCTCTCTCAGCCTGTCCTCGTAGGAGACGTGCTCCAGCCCTTTGACCATCTTTGTGGCCCTCCTCTGGATCCGCTCCAACAGGTCCATGTCCTTCTTGTGTTGAGGGCTCCAGAGCTGGACACAGTACTCCATTCACCACTGGAGCACATGCATCTATGCTCATATGCCATCCATATTCTGTTCTCCATGTGTTTAACAAGCTCCTTTTAACATCTTACTGCCATTCCCCTCTCTTAAGCTAGGCTTTGTTTAGTGAACTGCAGATTTGCAAAAATACTATAAAGTTCTGCAGCTTTCGCTTGTGATCTCTACATAAGTTGCAGCAGCCTCTTATAGATACAAATCATTACACTGATTCTGAGGTCCTTGAGAACTAGCTCCTGTGTTGTGACTGTCTGTGTTTGACATTAGATAGTGATTCTTTAAACAATACCTTGTCCTGTCCTTTGCATCCATGCTCTCACATACTGGCCTAATAAAATAGGCTTACATTGGATTCATCTGCCTTAGCATTTTTTTCTCAAATCAGGAGCAACTTTGGGGCAAATACTCCGATTTTTCACATTTTCTTTGGTTCACATCACCAAGCAGTCTTGAAGCACACAAGCCACGTTACTTTCAGATGGATGAAATTAAACCAAAAATGTGCTCTAACTACTACTAGACATTTGATCCACGGCCAGAGTGAGACCCAAGTAAGCCCACAAAATAGGTATAGTGTACGTGTCGAGTCTTCAACACCAACTGTTTTATTTTCCAGGCTTGCAGTTTATGTGAGTACCACTTGCTTATATAGGCATAGCTGTTGCTTCTCAGAAAATCTGGATTCAGTCACCAGCACAGTCCTTGTCTCCCTGATTGGCGAGTAACTAGATGCACTGTAGAGTATTTCCAAGTAGATGGAGTATATCATATCACCCTGTGGTAATCCCATAGGCTAAAGGTGGTTATGTGGAGGGTTTGCTGGTGGCCTAGCTGGGGTGCTGTTTTAGGAAGGATTACTGGAATGGGTTGGATGGTTGATACTTGCATAAGCAGTCTGCCTACTGCTTAGTCTTTGAATTCTGGCATTGACCCTTATTTTCTTTCGTTGATACTAAAAAAGGGGGCCAAGAGGGAGTGGAGGGGGAGGGAGGAATGGTTTAGAAACCAGACTTCAATTCCGTGCTGTTCAACTGGAAAAACAATTATATATGACAGTTGCGTAGGATCTGACAGCCTAGTCAAAGCAGAGGAGCGCCAAAGGATTGCTCAGAAATTCATCCGCAGCTGTGAGACTTATTCTGCATATCAGAGATGAAAAGATGTAGCGAGCCTCCAAAGGAATTTTGGACTTAAGAAGATTGGGATTGCGTAATATAAGGAAAATTTTAGAATTAACTCTATAAATTGAAAAGCATGGTTTCACCACTTTACTGTTGTAAACCCCGACCTCCAAGTAACGCATTATTGAACAAATTTGGAAACTTCATAGAAATTTTCCTTTAAAGTAACACTTTAAAGTGTTACTTTAAAGGAATATCTGACAAATCACTATCAATTACAATTTTGCTTAGTGAGGCTTTTAAATATTTGGTTTTATAGCATTTTTATGTGCCGTATTCACAGAATATATAAGCCAAGATGTAATTAATTTCATTTTGTAGCCAACTGAGTTAATGTGCATCCTTGACATCTGCTATATATATTTATGATAATGTTGCAGGCAGAACATAACAGAATATTAGAAGTCATCTATCCTCCCTCTTTTGCTTCCAATATCTTAAATGTTACTAAACCTACACTGATCTTTTTAACACTATATACAATTTGTTAGATTAATGCATGACCAGTTTCTTCTAAACTCAGATCAGAGAGCGGCGTGTTTATACACTAGCTTAGCCCAAAATTAAAAGTGTGACCCGTTGCACTTGAGAAATTATTTCCTAGGGAATTATTCGTATATCTGAATATTTATTGGCATGTCATGTTAGATCAGAGAGGGGGCTAGGAGAGGTAGCTGAGCATTTGTGTTACTGTCTCTCTGAACTTTGAAGATAATTTGTGACAAATTTGTTTGTTTTGGTTATCTTGCATTGATTTAATCCTCAAGTTGTTTTTTTAGGTTATTGTTTCAGTTGGCATGACTAAACCAATTGTGCATGAATATAGATAGTAATTAATACCATGCCACATACATCTATTTTGAGCTTCTTCCAGTTGGTCAGATATCCCCATTATTCATCCAGTATTTTTACAGTGGTGAAGGTTCATTGTTTTGCTGAAATGTTTTCCAGTGGGACCACTTGCAATCCGTCATTTAAAAGTACACTGACTGACATTATCAAAGAGCTGTTTCAAGGAAAGTAAAAATAATTTTTAGAAAAGCGGGTTTTTTTTACATGAGTACGCAACATGAAATGGCTTTTTTTTTTTACAGCTGTAGCAAATATTGTATGCAGGGAAAGGGTATAGCATGGGATCTCACCTGAATTCATTAGCAGCTTAAGGAAATACTCCAGGGCCAGTGAATTCTACACAAAATAATCTCAAACGAAAGAGCTCATGGCAGATTTAAGGACTGGGTCACTGAAGATGTGACCTTGACTCAGAGTGCAGATGTACAAACCAGCAAGACAAGGTGGGTGCAGAGAGGCTCAAGACAAAGATTGATATTTGGAGGACATTAGGAAGGAAGAAGAGAGTAGAGGTATCTGCAGAAGGGAAAGGGTGACAAAAACAGGGTTGTAGAGAGGGAAAGCAGAGTATAGCCGTGACAGGAATGTACAGCCATATTGTCTGCTTGATTGTGATTTTCCACTTGAGGCATGTCAGATGGTGAAAGATTAATGGGCATAGGTTCTGGTGAGGGCTAAAAAAGGCCCGTCATCAGTACATTTTTCTTTCTGATAGTCCTGTGATGAAGTTGTTTGATATATCTTGCGAAAGGGAGATAGTAAGAGAGAGAGAGCAGGTGAGTCATGGGGAACAGCAGAGACTGCAGTGGGATGATCTTTACAGGAGTAAGGGGGAAAAAGTCAAGAGAAACCTGCCATCAGTATGTGCTTCTCAGCTCAAGCTTTCAAGGTGAGTTTTGTGAATACTTTCCCTGCCACTTGATATAAATTATGGTAGCCATAGACAACTGTAGCTTTAGTTTATAATTTTAGGTCCAACAGTGAAGATGCTTTGGTGCAGCATAGAAATAGAAAACAGTAAAGACGTTTTCATATCTCTGACATTAATTGGATTGCTAGTTTACGGACTATATTTTTTAGACCAGCAGTGTAAGAGAGAATGGATTTACTTGTTACTTAACTAGAAGTTAAGTATTTTCTGTTGTCCTATGAAGAACAACAGTGTATATATTCTGCATGAGCAAAGGCCGGTGAGTTCTTTTCAATAAACATCTGTCAGCAGCATTTTGAAATGGTGGATTATGGTTGTGTCAGTTGTAGCTGGCAGAATACACGTAGAGCTGTTCTGTGGAGAAGCTATAGCTGTGAAAAATAAATCATGAGAAATGTAATTAATAGTGAAATAACGGAACCTTTACCACAGTGGAAAGAATCAGCCAGCACCCAGTGTGGCAGTGGAAACATGCCTTGTGCTGTAATCACATCTCTTGTATCTTCAAATCAGTAGTGAAATGTATCCTTCCCACACCACTGTTAAAATGAACAATACTAAAAATAGCAAAGGGGGTCACTATTTCAGATCATTCATTCCTGGCAATCTACAAGTGTAGTTCCTATTCCAATATATAAGCAAATGTTAAAGTGTTAACATTCTTACACATTTGATAAAATATGCATGACTACAACTAATATGTATTTATTTTTATCTGAGTGAATTTAATGCTATTTAGCCTGCACTTGCTAGTACCGGTGTTTTGACTGAAAGTTAAAGTGTGACAATCAAAAGGCAAATCCTTTAGTATTTAAGTGAAAAAGTGGCTATCATTTACATTTATGATCATAGATTTGTCAAGATTGCTAAAAGAATTAAGAATATGAAAGCCTATCTTTGTTACAAGAGCTGAATTCCCCATGTCCAACGCTGTCTCATCATGTAGGGTTAGCTGCTGCTTTTTGAAGATGTTTTTAGGATTTATAGATATAATTCATCTGATGTTTAGAGAGAGTAGTATTTAAAACCACATTTCACTTTTATGAAATGGTGCTATATGACATGTGCTTCAAAAAACTGTTGTCAAAAAAAGACACTCATCAGGGAGATTTGAGGTTGATTCATCCAGTTTTGTTACCCTGGACTATTATCCTCTGCTGCCTCTTCCTTTTGAATTAGGTTTGGGTTTCCACAAGCATTCTTGCACATGCTGTTTTACAGCCAGTATCCAGGTTCCTAATCACAGGTAGACTTTAGGAAATAGGGAATACTGTCATCAGAAGGTAATCGAGAAAGTGAAACTACACTTTCTGTTGCATCACTGTAGGCAGGCATGGTTACGAAAGGTAACGGTTAGTTGTGATTATTGTTAGTGCTACAGTGGTGGCATCCAGTGTCCCAGATGGGTTGGAGGTGGTGGGAATTATGCAGCTACAGAAATTATAAGGGGAGCTTGCTGTCTGGAAGGTATACCTCTCCAGTGGCAGCTTTTCTTGTTGGTGACTGAAGGCCGTACCTCCATGTACTGCAGAATTAAGAGGTTGTAGGAAGGAACTGTCAGGCCTCAGGTAAGCCTTTCTGTTGTCTCTGTTTCTAGATGAGGAATCTGACAGTGGATGGGCATTTTGGAACGTGGTCGCAGTGGAAACCTTGCACTCACACTGACGGTGCCAGTGTTGGCTCCTGCCTCTGCAGGACACGTGTGTGTGACAGTCCTGCTCCTCAGTGTGGAGGCTGGCTGTGTGAAGGACCAACCATGGAGATTGCCAACTGTTCCAGGTACACAAAACGATTTCAGGTTCCATCGCTTATGGTTTAAACGTTTTTAACTTAATCAGAATAGAACCTACCCTTTGAAATCTCATCTGCGATGATGAGCACAGCCAGTTCTGTGCATGAAACAGCTCACATCAATGTCCACAGCAAATGAGACATTTGAAAGTATCTCTCAGGCTTTGTGGGAGAGAGAATGAACCCGATGGCAAATAGTGATTTCAAATGCTGTGTACCAAATAATATTGTCCTCAGCTAATTTTAACAAAAGCTCAGAAAGAAAAAAAATCAATGTTAGGTAATGTCCAAAGTATGATGTTTTTTCGCAGTTCTGTAGTCATAAAACTTTTTTTTTTTTTTTCTGGAAGTCACAACTGTTTACATTTTTGGAAGTCTTATGTCACTGTTGTATTCCCCTATTCTGCCTTGGGAAAAATGTTTTCATAATGTCTTTTGGTTGTATCATGACATCTATTACCAGTCTGTATGCCACTCTTTAGCTGCTCTTTTGTCTTCCTCAGGCACATAACTGCTCCCAGAAAAAACAGTGAGAGCAGATCGCTTCAAAGAGATTCAGAACACTGCATATTCTGAACTGCATTAGTTTGTTTAAAACATTACACATACTTTAACTGCAAGATGAAACTTATATACTGGTGCATTCTGCTTATTGTCAGTGATTCTTTCTGCTTTTGTCTCTGCTTTTTTAAAAAAAACAAACATCAGAAGCATATCATGGTAGTGAATAAAACTGATTATCCTGCACAAGATAACTGCAAGCTCTGTAAGTCAATTTTAGGGAAATTATTAAAAATATAAAAATACAGTATGTAACATCAGATCAGGAGAATGGTAGAAAAGAAGCATGCTGTGAGATACTGAACAATCAAACAACGGTTATTGGCTGTCAGGTTTAGAAGGCAATTTGGAACATGATTTGGGACTCTATTCACGTACTACCATTGGCAATATTGCACTACTATTTTAACATCTTACTTCTGTTAACACTGCTAGAATAGTAATTGATTCACGGAATTCATGGATATCCAGGTATTTTGTTCATTTTACCACTTGGGAAGACATTGCACCAACAGAGATACTATTTTTTTGTCTGTGTTACCAGTCATAGCTGATTATTTTTTTCAAAAGCTTTTTTCTGTGTTATCAACTCTTATATCCCTTATAATAATAAGACATCAAGATGAGTGAAATTTAAATTGGTAATATTTGTGATAAATTACTTGAATAATCGTATGTCATTTTTATTACTGGATTTAATTAGTTTTCATTGTTGAAAAAAGTGATTTCAAAATCAAGTTATGCACTATTTTAACTTTTGCTTTTGTGATGAAACCTCAAGAATTCATTATAGTTTAGTTTTATTTTTCTTGATTTTTCTTTGTCTTCTACCAATACAGAAACTGCAAGCTAGCCATCAAATGGGTAGAGAACTGCTTGAAGTGCATAATTTTTTGCTTAGGATAGGGTATGTAATTCCTTTTGAGATGTTTGGTCTAGCATATGTTTTCCTAGGGTGTATTGGCGAGGGACAGGAGTGCCCTTTCCAAAAGTTCACAAATGCAGGGTACAGCATGTGAATTCTGTTCGGTTTTTTTGTTACATTGCAAATAAGGTATTGGTGCCTTGCCAGAGTATCTTGTTGAAATTGCGAATTAATGCACTTTGACACTTGCTTGTCACTCTTTTTCCTTTAATCCCTTTCCTTTCGGAAGAGGTAGCAAAACTTGACATTTTAATCTCCCTGAAAAAAAAGGACCCACAAATAATTAGAACAATGTGTAATTAAAAGTTATCCTCAGAACTTTGATGCAGGAGTTTGCAGATGAATTTTACCCAGAATAAAGTGACAGAAAGCAACTAAATAGCGTCATATCTTTGTACTTAACTTCTTGTGTAATGTGGTCATTTTAGCAGTTGCTGATTGCAAAGCATGGAATATGGAAGGATCAGAGCACCTTTATTTTAGTTCTATATTCTTTAAGAAATGGAACACGATGCAGTATTAATGACTTCTACAGATATATTAATGGGCCAGACTCTGCTGTCAGTCACACCTAATCAGCCATTCGCTATGTATAACAGATGACAGAGCCTGAGCTTTTTATTCTACCAGAAATGGAGGCTGGACACCATGGACTTCTTGGTCACCTTGTAGTACCACTTGTGGAATAGGCTTTCAAGTTCGTCAGCGTTCCTGCAGCAATCCAACCCCTCGACATGGAGGACGCGTCTGCGTGGGACAGAATCGTGAGGAGAGGTGAGCTTTTTTCTACTGTCTGTTTTAATTTCTTCTGTTCAGCTGTATTCCACAGGACATTTTCTCCTTTACCTGCCTTGTTTTTCTCTTCCCTTTCCCTTCACTCTCTCTTTAACTCCACTGCTGCACAATAGCAGTATTCCCATTAGCAATGCTGTGGGTCTGCAGCGGTTCTTTCATCTTTCACTTAGCTGTGTCCCACCCGAGCCAGCTGAGAGCTCCTGGTAGTGCCAGAGAATTGTGCTGAAGCACTGTGCTGCTGTCCCTTGAGACCCTGAAAATTGATTCTCCTTGAAAATTGATTGCAGTGTGTTTGAATTGTAGCTCGCCCAGCCTCAAGACCTGGAATTCAGAGCAAAATATAGTAAGGTCATAGCACTGTGTTACTGATGCTGTGAGTTCATTTTTTCTGTCTTAAATGAATTAAGCATCTATGTAACGTGAAAGGAAGTTTCAAGGGCTTTGTTTTATATTCAATAAATATAATACACCTTGAACTCAAATATCTTTTAGTAAGGTTTCAGGGGGGGTTTAAATGGTTTGTATATATATTAACCCCTGAGCAGATCAAGTCAGCTCAGATTTTGATTTCACCATCTACTGCTTTGGCACTGGGCTGGATATTTTGTCCCTAGCTCTGCAATGTAAAGTTCAGGGCTCTGATTCCATTTTACATGCACCCTAATGTCTCTAATTTGTAGTCTGTGTGTTAGGAATTTTAACAGGAATTAAATATTTCTTTAAATCAAACTAGAATATATTCATATAAACTGCAACTCTTAGATGCATTATGTTGTTGTTTCCCAAGGCATGCCAAAAAGCTAGATAGCAGAAGACTGATGGAGTACTGTAGTCATCCAAGAGATGTATGTGGATACGTTTCCTCTCAATACGCACCTGCAGCTTACTTCAGTGTTTCTGTATGGGTGATTCAGTATCCTATATTGCTGTTGGATGAGAACAAGATTCATTTATGATGAGGTTTCAGTGAGGGATTTAATTAAACAGCAACTCTGGGATTTCTTCAGATGAAAAGATTCCATTGAAGGAAAGCTGCATCACACATTTATGTATTAGCAGATCATGAAGGACCTGGTCTTTCTAACTCTAAATGTAAAGGATCAGTATCACAGAAAAAGTGAACACTTCTTGCTGTTTCAGAGCCATGAATATTTACCATTTCATGGCATTTTGTTATTTTGTAAATTGCTTTCTGAAAATAGGTTGCCCAACCAAAAAGCCATCACCAACAGCTATAGATTATATCTGCTGTTACATAGCTCTGTCCCAGCATGAGTAACAGTTATTGATTTTCTTGAACTGAGAGGTCAGTCCAGGGCAGGACACAGTAAGATGGAATATAGAAGAAAAGAGTTTAGTTTGGATAGACTTTTTGGTGATGGACTATGAATGTTAGTAGTCATTGTTCGTCTTAGTTTTAACATGGAATAAAAGTCCAATAAGGAGTTTCAGGGAAATACAGAAAAACATGAGAAATACTTCCATAATTGTAGGATAAAAATGTCCAGTATTAAAACAAAGGGTGCACTAAAAAAGCAGCGGCAAAATGGAAAGTGATACTTAAAATGAGTTGAAATTATAGCAGCCTCGAAGGATTGCATTTTGGTATGTAACAGTTCTGGTGGAACAGCAGGCTTATGTTGCTTTGCTTTTGTAGCCTGCAGGTTACTTGTCCTTTCCCTCTTCGTCCAGTTCAGCAGCAATCTGGGATGTACAAGCCTGTGAGTTTACTGCAGGATGCCTTTTTCTCTCATAGTTTGTCTGTCGCTGTTTCCTATCTCCTTGAAGCACCCTCCACTCCCACTGGCCCTGCACCTTCCTCTCACTCACTAGCTTGCTCATACGCTCACAAGATGACCTTCCTGCCTCTACCCTGGTTTTGTTTGTTATCCGTGATGTATGCTGATAGTTTTCAATTTGGGGTTTTTTTAAAAGTACTTTTAAAAATTATTTCCAGAAGGTGTGGTATGTTAGGAAGTTTTGTCATATCATTTCTAAAGCAGATAGAGGAATGAGGCATCAGTTATTTGCCAGGATTTTTGTCAGTGTCAGGCCAAATACTTGATTAAATCTTTTCAGATCAGTAAAAAGCAGAGAGTCCTGGGAGATTCACCAGGGCCAGCCGATCCCACCACCCCCATCAGGGAAGCAGGGCAAGCCTGGAGGTTGTGGCCAGATCCAACCAAGAGTCTAGATAATAGATGATATCATGGTGATGAGGCAGGTCTGAGGTCCAGCTGGGAAGCCAGCCCACAGGCCAAGATTAGGATCAGGTTAAGTGGTCAGTGGGCAGGTATTCAGCAACAGAGCCAAGGCCAGAAGCCAGTCTACATGTTGAGGTTTAGGCCAAGGGGCTCCATGGTGACCTAGGAACAAGGTCCAGCACTTCTCCTTCGGCACAGCTTAGGCAATGGTTGAAGGTCCCTGGCAGAGCTTAAATAGAGCTCCTGGGCCCATGGGTGTGGGTAGAGTGAGGCTGTTTGGAGCCATTAGGGCTTTATGAGTGTCCTCAGGGCTCTGACAGCTTGTAGAGAGTTTTGAGCTATGTGGGCAATGGAGCACCAGTACTTGCAGTAGTCCTAATTCACTGCTTCACTCCAGGAACACCGGAGATACCTGCACCAAATGGAAACAGTTCCTTTGAGAATTGGCCCCAGTACATTTTGGCAGGCTGAGCAAATATTCCACATACAGGAACTCCTAAGAAATGTTTACCTTGGTTTTGTATCCACAGTACCAATAAGCAGCTTCTGGGATTTTCTCATTTGAATTAATCAATGTTTATAAATAGCCTAATGTTTTACTTTCTTAATGGCCCAGCTCATATGTAAAATTAATATGTGTGTAGTCTTAGTAAAAATTAGAATTAGTTGCTTTACACGTTGGGTGCATTTGTCTTTACAAAAGTGCATATTCACGTCACCTTCACACGTACAGCGTCATAAACACAGGATTCAGTTTCCACAGCCAACGTTGTGCCAAACTTTGAAACACTTTTTCAACAGACAGTGATTTCAGTAAAAGTCCAGTACGTAACTCCATAGAAAGCAAACACAGAAAAGGCAGCGTATAGCTGAGGTAAATAATTCACCTGCAGATGTGAATGGATATTCAGTTTGAGAGTATTTGTTCATGCGTTAAGGGCTAAATGTTTGCCTAGGCTATGTTTGTTTTACCTCATGAAAGCCATGATCCTATCATGGCTAATGTATCAGACAGCTCTGTGCTTGCTGGTCATTCCCTTGAAATCAATGGCAATATTTACCAATTTAAAGTGTTGCAGATAAGTTAAGCCGCTGCTGAAGGGGTGTGGGGGCTAGAAAACAGTTGAGAGATAGCAGCAAAGACTCGTATTACAAAGCCAATTTGCCTTGTAGAAATAGGTCAAAAGTGCAGCTGATGTGCATTTAGACAGAATATGGAGAGGAAGTAAAAATAGTATTTTAACAAAATACACTAATCAGATAAAATAATTTTGTAGTTAAGACTCCAGATGGAAGACATTCTGATTAATTCCTTAGGGGCTTAACAAATTCTGGTTTCTCCTGTATGAGAAATATTCACCGAAGCTGCTGGAAAACTCTAGGTTTTAGTTTATAGAGTGTACAGTATCGTGTCTTGACTTTTTCATTGGCTGAAAATGTTTGTCCTCTCCTTTCTGTGGAAGATACTGTAGATAGGGACTCATTAAGTCCATTGATCTCCCTCTTATCTGTGCAGAAATCACAGAATGAGGGATGTTAGAATGAGAATCCCTTCTTTTTAGTGAGTGTGATTATCTTTTATTACATAGGAAAAAAATTAAAAAAGCATGGCAAATCAGAAGTAGGAAAATAAATTGGCTGCAGATGAGGAGTAAGCATTTGAAAGCCCTGGAAATTTCTGGGTGTATTATAAGATTAGATGCAGTACATATTGTCACCCTTTTTTTCTACACAGTCCTCAGCAGATATTCAGACCTTTTGGGCTTGTTTCCATGAGAAGGAGGAACAGCTGAGAGTCAAGTGCCTGCTGCGTGTAGGACTGCTTGTTTCCCAGCAGTGCGAACAAGCCCGGTCCCCTTCATCAGTGCAGATCAAACACCACGAGACTTTGGGCTTCTTTGCGCTCCCATGACCGCCCTGCCTGCCCAAAGTGTTTGTTCCTGTGCTCCTCGCGTTCTCCGCTCCCTCCTCTTCTCCCACAGAAGCCCCTGGGAGCACATGCCCTGGCCCCCGCCACCTTCCCCTGTCTCCTGGGTCAGGGTTTCTGTCAATTCAGCAATCTCAATCCAGTAAGGCATGTGTGTGCGTCATGTGTCTGCCTTCAATTAAAGGAGTCCAGCATTCCCATCAACCTCAGTATAGTCTGTGCTTCCCACTAAGTCACCAGCTGGTAATCATGAATACCCACCGCATAACAGTATATTGCATAGGAATGAGCCGACAGTGATGAAGGTTAGTTTGTTTTTCTTAAATACATGCTATTATAATATAGTTCAAAATTAAGAACTATGTATTGAATTTAAATAATATCTCTCCATGCAATAAAAGAGACACGTTTGTAACTGTCATGCAGTTAGCCTGTGGTACTTGGTGCTGCATGGCAACACTGAAATAAATTGATGTTTTACTAAAGGATGAGCTCTTCATAGGAACAAGAATAGTAATTCCAGTTGTACCGGAATTGCCTGGAGTAATAATTTAAAAAATTACTGTAGGAACTAGTGGTTGTGGACACAACTGGACAGAGGATGTTCTCCCTTCCCCCAGTATGACAGTTGCTTTATTAGGGCATTTGAACTTGGATTCACAGCAAGGGGAAACGGGAAGGGTCACTGTACAAAATCCACATTTCTCTAGGCTGTTTTCCCTTCTGACCTCATTGCAGTTAGATTAGGGGAGAGGGCAGTGGTTTCACAGATTCAAGTTTCTTGCGTTGCATGTTTTGTTGAATTACTGTAAAATGTTAGCCCCGTGGGTCCTGAGAACAAAATTAAGAGGGGAAGAAAGAGCAAAAGGGAAAAAGGGTTATTGAGTGACTTGAAATGCAGCCAAGAAGAGATATAATGAAACTTGGCTCAAAGCCCCATGCTGTAGCACAGCTCTCAAAGATCAATTGCAGGGATGTCTCTAGCTGTGAAAACATACCTGATGTTTTCGGAGGCTGGCTGGCTGAAATGAAAATAAGATTCTACTTGTATGCTGTGGTGTTTTGTTGGTGCTTCTTTTTTTCCTTTTCCTGAAGAAAAGGGAAGATTGACACTCATTTTTGTTGTTGACTTTTTGAAAAAGATTTTTCCTAAATTGAAGTTAAGTCGCTTGCGTAGTCGTTTTAGGACTTTTTTCAGTTTCATCTTGTAGTTTCGACTGCATCTTTAAATAGTTAATAGATTAACAGAATTTGCCAGCCTTTGAAGTGCTTAGTGAGTCAGTTGTTAGGTTTCTTTTCTGTCTTGTGCTTAAGTGAGCGAGCAGGTGATAGGGCACATTGACACTAAAAGAGGCACTGTATAGTGTCATGAGTCTCATCTAAGTGAGCTTTGTCACACCTAACTTCAGGTGTCCCCGAATGTGCTTGTGTGTGTCAGGTGTCTGAACTTCCACTAAGGTCTGTAGAAATTCAGTCAATAAAGGCTGTGGAGAACAGAGTGATTTGTCTCCTTCTACTGTATATTCCTGTTTGGTCAAATTAGTTATTCTAGCCTCCATAGATTGTATTGACAAAATTTTCCATTGGCTGTAACGGTAGCTTAGATATCTGTCTCCCACGCAGCCTTTATAGTCAATGGAGAGAAATCAGTGTATTGAGAGCTGTATTTGTATAACCTACATTAGATATTTGCTTTATGGTGACATAAATCATGTTTTTAAAAGGGCTGTTTTTTTCCATGAGCTGTTGCTCAAGTTTAGAGGAGTACTTCATTTATAGACAGCTATACTGTACATGCCTATATTTTAAGGTGAGATGAATCCCACCCTCAGTCTTACTTTCTGCATGGCTGAATGTCGGTAATTGTCAACTTCACGGCAGACTTGCTTTATCCTATGTGTGTGTCCCAAATCATCTTAGCACATTTCCATTAAGAATTAATGAAATTATGCCAAAAATGTACTCATTTGACTAAATAAATGGTGATGTTGCATCTATGTTTCATTAGGAACATGTTCACAATAAATGATCACAGAGACAAACTATTACAAACATTCACATAAATGGCTGCATGTGACAAAGAATGCATGCAGCTGTTGGAGTTTCGGGGGAAGAATACGCAGGCGCAGAACTTCCTTCTGCATCTTTAGTGATAGCATAAAGTGAACTGTGAATTGCAAATATTGAACATGCAGGAGGAAAAAAAGGTAGTTTATGTATAAACTACTGTTGGAAAACATTTACCCAAATCACGTACTGAAGAATTCTGAAATGCGGATTCATAAGTATTGAGGGTTTGGGGTATTTTTTCCCTCTGTTTACTGGTAAACGGCAGATGAGGTCAATACAAGCTGTTAATACTTTCCTTAACTACACAGAAACACAAAACTACATGTCACTCCCATATTTACTCCACTCCCAACCTTGTAATGTTGATGGAATTGCTCATAGTTAGGGACAAATTCTGAATCGTGGGCTCCAGCACATGTGATACACCTACTGTTGTATGTAACATACACAAACATTTTTTTCCCCGCAAAATTCTGAACATGCAAGTTTCTTGGTAATGAATAATCAGAGCTTAAGGATCTTGGGGGTTTCTGGAAAAAAAATATGGTTATGGTTTTTCTTGTTGAAAATTACAACAGTTTATAATGTCATTTCTCTTTTTGTAGAAAGTCAATTACTGAAGTATTAGAGTCAGTTTTCATAGCAGGAGAGTGCAAAATGATGGAAGCTTATTAGAAGGTCAAGAAGACAGTGGATTTTGGATGGCTGGTGTAAAATATGTGGAAATATTGTAATAGATTGATTAGTTTGTTCAGGACAGTCAGTAGTTGGAACAAGAGCCACCCAGCCACATCCATAAGATATTAGAGCACTCCTTCAGGTTCATCTGTTTTCTGGATATGTCGTGGCTTTGCTTTATATGAAATAAGCACTTGTTCTCTTTAAGACCCCCAGTCACACTTGCTGGTGGCCCAAATCCTTTAGACCTGTGTAGAGGGTCCTTATTAAACAGCATCTGCTACAGCTAGAGTTACTAGATGGCATGCTCAAAAAATCAGGAATCTTAAGTTCTTTTACAAAAAAAAATGAAAAAACTCACTAGAAGTTCGGACCCTCCCGCATACCTGAATGTCTTGTTACAATAATGACAGCTCAGAAGTAAAATATTCCTGTTTTCCTCAAGAACCTAGTAGGCTTCTGAACCAGTTTGCAGCCCACTGGGAAATCCTTCGAAGATTATAATAGCTAAAAACACCCTTTAAAAGAGAAAATAATAACATTATGAAAACAGTAGAGTTCTTTATGCCTAGAATCAATGGGTTTGCTTTTATTTTACCCATAAAAGTGGAGACACTGTGGAAAGCAAAAAACGAGTTTAGCTCTCTGAAGAGGAGAGAGAGGCATCCTAATCAATGCTTAGCTGGAGACTGATAAAAGGCTGCCTGCATAAATGGTTGCCTTCCGTTTGGTTGACTCACTTCTGCCCTAGATGTATAGCCACAACTGTTTTTAATAAAGCAGTTGTCAACCTTGCTTACGTGCTCGCAGTACAATAGCATGGTTGTATTGCATGGATTGTGTAAAGGCACTGAATAAAGCAAACAAATGCTTCACCCACGCAATTACGGCCTAAAAAAACCACTCAAATGTTTAAACGCTCTGTGCAGTGTGACAATTGTTAGTTCAGTGCTTTGTGAATAGAGGGGGGCCTTTTGTATAATATATTTCCCTGTACAAACATCTATCTGAATATCGCAAATGAGGGACGTTTAGGGAAGGTGTTTTCTTGGTACTGAATAGATTTTTTGCCTCCTTGTTTGCCTCTTCTCACAGGTACTGCAATGAGCATTTGTTGTGCCCCCCTCATGTGTTTTGGACTGGCTGGGGTCCGTGGGAGCGCTGCACTGCTCAGTGCGGAGGAGGGATCCAGGCGCGGCGTAGGACATGTGAAAATGGTCCTGACTGTCCTGGCTGCAGCGTGGTAAGTAATTCTCAGCTTCCCCTTCAACAAATACCTGTGGCCATATGCTATGGATGTCGCTATGTCCATAGGGCATCTGTGTATGTGTGTATGCTCTACCCCTAACATGAGTCAGCAGAGTGCGTGTGTCTCTGTTTTGATCGTGTGTGCTGAAATTCACACAGTTTATCAGTAAGAAATGTATATAATTCAGCTTTTTCACGATATCATCTAGAATATGAGCTTCCTGAGGCAAGGTTGGTGCAGATGTGGATGCGTCCTTGGCAGATTTATGGGGCTTTTTATTTTTATCGCCAGAGCACATAGGAACTCTTGCTATGAGCCCAGGACTCCAGTGTATCGGGTCCTGTACAGCACAGAAAAAGATAACGTTTAAAATCTAAATACATAAGAAGCCAGTAAGTGAATACATGGAACCACCGGGAAGTGCTGAAGTAAGCTTGAGTAGCGATAGTGATCTTAGCACGGCAGCAGCCTCGCGGCTGTCAGACTTTAAAGCTACAGTGGGACGATTTTGAATGAGTAGAAGTGCTTTATGGATGCGCAATTTATGAAGAGAAACATATGGGAAAGCATAGATGGGCTTTTTCTTATATCTGAACAAATATAGGTAGTCCCATCAAAATGGGACATTGCTTTTCTTGAAGGTGAATGAGATGATGCATAGTAGTATCTGGGTGACGGAGAGAAACGTAGCAGAGATGTGTAGAGAGCAGGGTGCCATGTTCACTGCAGTGCACTGGGAAGATAACCTTGGAGTATTCCTGAATGGATAACACCGTCAAAGCCAAAGGGAAGGATATTATTGCAGGACAATGAAAACCTGAAACAGTCTTAGCAAGTGTAGATGAATATCAGAAGATGAACCTTGGGGTGCTGTTTCATGATAATTTGAATTCTAGTGGTGGATTTGTCACTGAAGGGGGTATTATGTAGAAAGTATAACCTGGGCGAAAATTTGAAGTGGCCAAAACTGCAAAAGATGGATTCTGCTGGTGAATGACAGATGATGGTGTTAATCTCCCCAGTGACAAAGAGTGAGCACAGCTCAAAGGAAAAATGAGAGCAGTTTTAGCCATGTTGTGCTTAATGGCAAGGCCTAATGTTGCACGCTAAGAAACTTGTACTCAATTTTCTTCCAGAATATTAAAGAGGTAGAAGAAAAATACATTTTTTTCATATATTAAACCGATTTTTACATGCCTTCATTTCAGAGAGTAAGTTTAATTCTGAGGTTTGTCATCATCTGTGGTCTATTTGTTAGACTGGCAGTAATTCAATACTAAAGAAAGAACCATTTATTACCTTTTTCTAATTTTAAGGTTTTGTGTTCTCTTTTTAACATTTATCCTGGTAGTGAAATTGCATTTTCAGCAGATTGAAAACATCCAACAGGTTTGTTCCTGTCTTTCAGTTGAACTTTAAGAAGTAACATAATAACTTAGAATTGTACAAAGTTTTCCAAAATATTTGTCTCCCCCTAATGTACACATAAAAGCAGACTTATGGTCTACAGCTGTTGCTAAACCTTCCTGACTAGCATAGAAAAGAGCACAGTCTACAGGTTTTCTGTCTCAGTCATCCCTGTTTATCCCATACTAATATTTGTGAAAGAAAGCAGCGTTTTGTTTTGCACAGAAACTTTCCATGTTCTAAAATGAAAAATACGTAGCTCTAATTTTCTCAGGAAGCTCTATGAGGAAAGTTGGAAAACCTTTAGTATAAAAATTTCTTAATTATAACAGATTTGAGATTAGTGTTCCTGGGATTTGTAATTTATTACCAGTCTTAGCACGTTGTTTCTACTGTGTCGCAAAACAGAAAACAGTTACCAGTTCAGCTATGGAAAATTTGGGGGGGGTTTTATTAATTAGAAAATTATTGCTTTGATGGTTTCAAAAAACTGCTTAAGCTTTGGAGTACATAGTTGTCTTGCTAATATTTAGGCATCAATGGAAACCAACCTAAGGTAGAAATCCTCTATAAACCCTGGTATTCTTGCAAGACAAAGGACTCGGGTATAAAGTCTGTGTTCTGTTTAAGTTTCAGTGAATATGAACCTGGAAGTTACCTGTCTTGTGTAAAAAGTTTTGCAGCCATAGTAGGACCTTGTCAATAAGTGTACCTGGAGAAGAAAGTACTTTATTTCTTCTAGGAGTTTGTTTCATTAATGTAGGAAAGAGCAATCTGAAATATTTTTATGCCTTCTTGTAATTGTTGAATGGATCAGATGTTTATATTCATAAAATTCTAATGAATGGGGAGAGGGAATATGAAAATTTGTTTATTCATCAGAGGTTCTTCTGCTTCAACCAAATTTTTGTTTTTATTGTTGTCAGTATGTATTGTTCAAAACAATTAGAACTATGGATTTTTACCATAGCGAATAACGGAGAAAATATTGTGCCTTAATACTACGAATTTCTCATCCTTACTCGTAGTGAAAGATATTTACTGAATTTAATTTGGTTTTAGTTGAAAGCTAAATGATCTTGAGAAAAGTTGCAATTAAAGTGGTAGTAATCTACCCTTTCTACTGGATATCAGATCTGGAGTAAAGGATGTTCTGAGCCAAGCTTTCACCAAATGAATTAAAGGCATAGCTAAGAATAGACTCAAGGATTTAAAATGCCCAGTTCTCTCTTTCAACCATT
Source organism: Larus michahellis (assembly GCF_964199755.1). Lineage (NCBI taxonomy): Eukaryota > Metazoa > Chordata > Aves > Charadriiformes > Laridae > Larus > Larus michahellis. The sequence goes on from NC_133897.1 coordinate 92,032,982, forward strand.
AGATGATAGCTTTAATCTAAAAGGAGACTCTCCGGGTTTCTTATTTACCTTCAGTGAGGATGAAATCTGGGAAACTTTCACAATGTTTGAATGGCATGAGTTACCGTAGGTCTTCTGCAGCTGTAGAGTTCAGAGTCTGTGGTATGTAAAGTCAAGATTTGTGTTTGTAAAAAGTGGGAAAGAAAAATATGTAGTTGAGGACTGGGGAACATATCATTTAAGAAGATAATAACTATGTTAGGCTTAATTTCATCTTAAAAAGAAATTTTTGACGCAACAGAGGTGTAGGGTGGACTAAATGCTGTCTTGGGACCCTTTTCAACTATGCCGATTCTTTGTTTTTAGAACCATTTTTCAGTGGGGGCTCGGGGGAGAAAAACAACAACTGTTTTTATAAGGCTTAAGAAAGGAAGTCTAACAGCTTGATTGCCAGCAGTATCAGAGGACCAGATTTTATGTCGCAGGAGAAGCGATCTCTTCTGTTTTCCAGTCTGCAGCCAGGCTGTGAGGCTGCAGTATAGCCGATCCTAATCTATTTAGCTGTTCTCATTTTGCAGCTTTTACAGTGTACATGGCTGTTGTCTGTGTCCATCTAATGATTCATATCACAACATTTTTACTGAGCATTTCTCATTCCTTTTAGTTTGGTTGTATTGCTCTTAGTCTGTAGTATCACAGCGAGCGGTTACTGCCTGTTTTGCCTTTTGCATGTTTCTCATCAGCTGGTTCCTTGGCTTTATCTGTTTTACAACAGAAATCAACCAAGATGGTTGAATATTTTTTTTATCAGGACTCAGTAGAGAGTTCCCCACAATTATTGCAAACTTAGCATCATATAAAATAATAATGATAAAAATAATAAATCTTTTGAGGCATATAAGTATTCCAAAGAGGGAAAAACATGATGATATTTTAAAGATGCGTGAAGTGCACTCAATACATGAAAATAGATGGCCAGAGACTTAGGACTGAAAGCATTTACACTGAATATAGAAAACCATAGATAGATATGATATAGGAGAATTAGACCAGAGAGACTCCTAAAGGTCAAAAAGATGAAGTTTGAAATGAAAATCTGGAGCCATAAGACCTGTCAGGGTCTTATGTTAATCAAAGTTAGTAAAGAATGCTTGAAATTGTCTAATAAGAGATAGGGCCATCACAGCCAAATTTAAGAGCAGCTAAAATCTAGTAATGGAAAGCTTAAGCGGATCACAAAACAGGTATTACTCTCATGTGTTCAGGTGACACACTTGCTAGAGAAGGAACTGTGGAATTCTGTGGACTGTGCTAATATGACTCGGAGGACACATATCTTCAGATTTTACAGCGTACTCAGATAAGTCGTACATTTGCTTCAGAAAATGCTTCTTTTCCCCTGAGAAGCATAATCTCAGATGAATTTGCCTCAGGCCAGTAATAAAAAATAACTTTTTTTAAGAATTATTGCTAGAATAAGAAATCTAGTTTGGGGCTCGAGTTGGGTGACATACTTTAGGTATATTTGTCTATGTTCTCATTTCAGTCATGCTAACATATGCATTAATTTTAGTTCTTGTAATGGGAGATGGGTAAAGTGGCTATACTTTCCATATGCCAAAACAAAGCATCTTGGGTTTTGCTGTGGAATTAAAAAAAGGAGGAATTTTGTATGTTTCTTAGAAATAGTTGCTGGTGTCACATTCATCTTTTATTATTATTATTATTTCAATGTTCCAGAAGTGTGCCGAACACAAAACTTTGTGAAGAAAAGCTATCTGTTTGATAAAGTTTCTGTTATTACACAAGATGAAAAAAGAAATGTCTTGGAAAAACAAATGTCAGATATGTTTGCTTTCATTAAGTTTTTAAAGGGAATTTGAAGGTGGAAGGTTTTCAGAAGTACTTTGTCCATCAGAGAGGACAGAGACTACCTTTAAAATACTTGCCATCTCACAAAACAAATTCCAAATGCTTAGTCTAGAGAAAAGGGACCAGAAAAGAAGATTGTTATTATGCTTTTTTATGGTTCTTTTTAAAGTTTCCATTTGACTTCTTTGACTTAAAGAAAAATAAAATAATACATCATCTATTGCAAAACCAGAAAGCATTTTCTCACAAGCATGAGGTACAAAAAATTGTAGTTTTCATATGACATTTGCCTACTTCATGCTCGTTTCCTTTTCCAATCCTTTTTTTCTGTCTATAATGTAAACTCTTGAGTAGTAGCTGGTTTTTGTATGTTTTAAAAGTTTAGCAAAGTCGAGCCTGTCTTCTTTTGATGCTGCATACGCTATTGCAATTGTAAGCAATGCCAAGTAATTAAAGAGGGTAAAACAAAAAAAAATCAAGATCTCAAGAAATAGTTTCAGAAAATGCTAACACAGTTAATGGTACGTGTGGTGCTCAACTTTGTCAGTAAAGTGAATTATCAACTTGGCATGCATGATCAAGGTAAATGTGAAATATAAACTGGTTGAACTGATGTGCATATATATACAAATGTGAGGTGTTTAAGGTAGTCTTTAGTGGCACATCCAGTGATGATTTTGCTGTCCAATTTATTTAATTACAAAATAGAGGCTAAACTGCAAGTTGCTTGCTTTCTTGCTTGAAACAGGGCAGTGTGAAGCATCTGTTTTTTGAGAAGCGTGCAATTTTAAAAAAACCTTAAAGCTGAGAAACAAATCTTCAGCAGCTGGAAAAGTGTCACTGCTCCACTTCAAGCAATTCAGTTCAACCTGTGACAGTAGACACTGACTGCAGTCCTGTGCTGAGGTTCCTATAGCAAGCTCTTTCAGAGACTTCTAAGTCGTGTACGCTAACTTCTTTTGTGGACCGATGCCAGTTGATTTGAAATATTTTTCAAATCTAGTTAGAAGGGTTCTCCATAGTGAGCATTCTCACATTCAAGAGCTTTGCCTTGGATGTATGTGTACCTGTGATACCAGTGATGTGTGTCTGATTCAGAAGTCTAAATCTTATTTTAAAAAACATAGGAAATCAATTTTACTGTAACTGTGCACAAGCTTTCTCAGAACTTTGGATGTAGGGAACAGCCAACGTGTCCCTTAAGGTCAGGTGACAGCCAAGTGCCTTCATCCACTTAGGGAGTCGCACTGATCAGAGAGAGGAGACCCAATTTGCTACGTTCAGAATTTGCCACACGGTTTTCTAAAACACCAGGTTCACCGGAGTGTGTCCTATCACTGCTATTGTTATTTATTGCAGTTTTCAGCAGCTCCCATGCTGCAGATGTAGTCTTTGTTATTGTTACTTAGATGTACTACCTTACCCCTGGCTATGTGAGGCTCTGTGTTTGAATTATGATCATTACTGTATCTGATAACCACAGAAAGCAGAAGTTTCTGAAACCTCCTTCGTTCTGCACCCAACAGCCACAGCGTTGGGCTCAAGGGCTCAACATTACGAGATGATTTTTTACTTGCCTTTGACTCGTCTGGTTTTTGAATATGAATGACAAAGGAGAAAGATATTTAGGAAGAAAGGATGTTGGGTGCTGAGGTTTTGCACTGCAGTAATTTTAGAATGAAGTAATGAGTGATACTGAAGCTGGAGGATATTTCCTGGGGACTCGTGCTTCATCCAGCCTGAGATTTTTTCATTGCTGTGAACCTAGAACATTCAGTTATCTCCGGAAAGTAACCCGTGACTTTGTCATTGTACACTACAAATCAAAAGAAGAAGTAGGTGGCGTGGTTTTAGCTTAGTTTCATCAAGTAATATGGTTTACAGGATTATATCGTAGTCTGTCAGGTATTCTTACCCTTCTGCCCATAAACAAGGAACCCACGCCCCCATTACAACTGTGTTTGATTGGAAGGCAGTCTTGGATGACAACATGGAATTGCAACAAGTTGCATGAGAAACAGTGGCCCAATAGGGAACAAAAACCTAAATTAGTTCCCACCTTGAGAGAGGGAAAGTTGCAGCCGAGTCCCCTATTTGATCCAAGCGGCATCAGGTGCTGGCCAATAAGTGTACATGTTCGCACACATGTGGCTTGTGACTAGCCACTGTGCGTCTTTTAATTTTTAGCAGTAGGACTGCTAAGTTCTGGCAGGAAATATGGGAAGGGGAAATGAGAGAAGGAAAAATTTAAAAGACTTGGAATAGAAACCTATAGGAAACCAGGCTTCATTAGTTCCAGTGCTTATGGATCTACTTATTTAGTATGTGTAGTGTAACTTTATTTGACACATCAGTAGCATTTCCATGAAATCAGAACTGACGTAAAAAGGGAGAACTATAAAAAAATTACAGAGAGATGTCAGCAGACTCAGGGAATGGGTAATTTTGAGGCAATTGAAATGTATTTTGGGGGAACTTAAGCCAAAAAAAGAACAACAGATGTAACATCCAGTGTTTCTACCAATCTCTTCTGGGAGGAACTTTATTCCTATCCTCCATCTAGCAATCGTGGGAGTAAAATACACCAGATAGTCACCTAGCAGCCCATCTAGTATTTTCCATACTGTCTCAGAGTCCTGGCTTAGCCCAGTAAGGGTCCCATCTTCAGTTGCAGCCAGTCTTAGGTGCCAAAAAGAAGGTAAGGAATAAGATAAAAACTATGTAAACAATTTTGCATATGCAAAATAATTTTTCTTGAACCCTGAAAGGACCTGACTAAAACTCAGGCTTTATAAACGATTTATAAATGGTAAATGTAATAGACTTATATGGACCACTAATTGGCAAGGAAGAAGGAAGAACAAAGTAATCTCTGTCCTGGAGTTCTGGAGCTGTATATAATATTTGTGTTTGGTTTGGTTTGGTTTTTAGGAAGGAAAAAAAAAAAAAATAGCAAGCCTCATATCCAAATTCAAGGAAAAGAAAAAAGTGATGCAGGTAGAGATCACAGAATCGTACAACGCCTAGGTTGGAAAGGACATTTCAGATCATCTAGTCCGACCATCAGCCTAACTGACAAAAGCCATCACTAAACCGTATCTCTAAGCACTATGTCTACCTCTCTTTTAAATACCTCCAGGGATGGTGCCCCAACCACTTCCCTGGGCAGCCTGTTCCAATGCTTAATAACCCTTTCAGTGTAAAAATATTTCCGAATATCCAGCCTAAACCTCCCCTGGCGCAACTTGAGGCCATTTCCTCTTGTCCTATTTCTTGATGGGCTGTTTCACCTGATCTCCGATTTTCAAAATGCTGAACAACTTCAGGGTAAAAAATAATTCAGATGTAAATGGAAAGTGCAGTGCAATCCCTTAAGATATTACCAATATAGACCACTTCATACCTTTCCAGTGTTGTTCTTCAAGAAGGTAACGGGGGTTTCTGGCAATCAAAGTGGAGCAGCTTCAAAGTATACGGTATTAAATTTGTGATACAGTGTTACAAAAAAGGGTCATCGTTAAAGAGATATACTAGCAAGAAGGTGTAGGAGTTAAAAGATGGATAAAGCTAACTGGACATACCAACGGGTTGCCCTGCAAGGGGAAACATCAAATTATTGGGACATTACTCTAGATTTCCTAAAGGAATGGCTTTAGACAGCTCTAATTTGTTAGGGCTCTTAGTAATTTTGGTAGACAAATTTGTATTACATTTGCTGGTGACCTGAAGTTGTGTGGCATCATCACTACAAAGGTTGATTTGCATTTCATATAGGAGGCACTAGATGTCTTTGAGGGCTGAAGTAATAGAAGTGAAATGAGTTGTATCATAATTGCAAAGTCATGAACTTAACATAAAATTAACAGAAACTCCTGCTCTCACCTTGAAGCACAGTAAGGAACAAGACATAAGAATGACCATAGTGCGTGAGTTGTTTATGATACTAGCTATAAGCCAGAAAAGTAGTGCAGCAGTGAAAAATGTAGATTCAGTTTTAGCATTTAGGATGTTTCAGCAAGGTATTTCCACTAGAGACAAAAAAAATAGTTTAGGAATTCATATAAACTAATTTCAGAAGGGGTGTAACAGTCTGGACTGAAGCTAGTTGAAATCACACTTTTTGTTTCACATATTGCGAGTAATGTGATTTTTCCACCACTGCTGTTATCTTCAAAGCTGATCTTATTTTGAACCTGAATTTATCTGACACCATTGGATCAATGACTGAAGTCATGGAAGCTCATTATGATTTCATCTACAAATTTTCAAGGTCTCATCTGTTACAAAGATAGGGCTTTGTAAGTATGCAAAAACCTTAATTTTATTGTAGGCAGTTCAGTAACAACCTTCAGTCGTTGTGCAATTGCAATCAAAATGGGAAAAAAGGGTATGCCATGAAGCATGGCATTGAAAATGACCTCAGAAACATGACAGAGCTGTTACATAAAATTGTTCTGTAGCCACACTTACTGTTTTTAAAGGATCTTGCAAGTGGTGGAAGTGAGCTGAACCCTGGAAAATGTCCCAGAGAAAGACCAAAGATTGGGATTCGGATCATAGAATCATAGAATCTTCATGGTTGGAAAGGACATTTGAGATCATCGAGTCCAACCATGCACACACACAAAACCCCCTACAATCTCTGCCACTAGAGCATGCCCTGAAGTGCCACATCTACACGTTTCTTAAATACCTCTAGGGATGGTGACTCCACCACCTCCCTGGGCAGGCTGTTCCAGCGCCTGACCACACTTTCAGGAAAGTAATTCTTCCTAATATCTGATCTAAACCTCCCCTGAGGTTTAAATCAGAGTAGGCAGGGTTCTAGTTTATGAAGCACTAATGTATAAATTAATGATAGGTTTAGAGAGGGAGCAGTGGTATTTCTGTGCACTCTGTATCGTAATATACTGAATTTTAAGGAAATATGAAGCCAATTAAGGGAAATAATTTCTGTCTAGGCCATTGTTAAATGATGTAACTTTTTGCAAGAGATTGTTGAGGCTTAAATCTGAAGAATCAAAAAACCTACACAACTAAAATTGTGCAGGATATCAGGATGAACTGGAATTATAATAGACAAAACATTTTACGTTTTAGGTAGCATAGTAAATCACATTTTAAGTTTTTAAATCTTTTTTCTGAATATTAACAAACAGATTGAGAGCTGTGCTTTGGGCATTCCACTTATTTCTGTGCTGTTCTTTGACAATAACCAGGGACAGCATGTCTGATGTAGCATGGCATTTCTAGTGTTCCTCTGTGGGTGTTGAATCAGTTTACAACAAATTGTCCCTCTCATTTATTTTGTTCCTTTTGGGTTTAGCCACCTGTAGTTAAAATGCTATAGGCAAACACAGTAATTGTGTTTACACGTTTTGTACCAAGAAGCGTGCTCACATGTAGACCTGATGGTTAACAGGAAGCAGAGTTTTGTTTTGGTGGTCTTCACTTCGAGCTCAGTAAACTGAGGGATGGATGAATCCTGAGGAAGTAAGATGCGCTGTTGCCGTTACAGCTTCACTACTGCAGCAACTGTTGAAGGGTGTGAAATTGATTTGTTAGCTGCGCTAATTGGCAGCAGTCCTTAGCCATCCGAGTGCAATTAAACGGAACTCGATCCAAATTAATGATATTTATCTGCCGGCTTTTGTTTTCCCTTAGTCTCAGAGCATTATACTAATTTTTAATTTATTAGGCTGTGGTAGGATTTTGATTTTAATTGAAAATAATGTTGGGCAGCCCTATTCTTACCCAGGTTATATCAGATTGGGGCATAATTTAAAAGAAATTTTGGAATATTTATTGATGGAGTTATTAAAACTACCTGTTTTTTCCTCCTGGGTTGATTCTGACATCCTTTCCACATTCAATTGTTGGCCTAGAAGACTTCTGCAGTAATACTACAGCTACCAAATAAAAGACATTAAGTTATTCAAAGCCTCTGACATTCATCTTGAACAAACATGTTCCCAAGCCTTAAAAAAGGCAAACATACATTTTCATTGTGTTTATTTATAACTTATTTTGTATCTTCAGGATGTTGTGACTCAGTCTATTGCAGCATTCTGAAGTAATAATATTTAGGCCTGAATACTCCAGTAGATGGGATTGTATTCTTCATGTCTGGGAATATAAAATCATGCAAACACTGAGCTCATTTACCAGCATACACAGTGATTTGGCCTTGCAGCTTGAAGGGCAGGATGTAGTTTCACAGTCCCCCCTATCAGGACACCTTAGGGTAGTTGAAAGCATCATCACATAGCATATTTCTTTTCTGCCAAAGAAGTGCAGCTGAAAGTAAAATTGTTAATCCTGCAGATTCCAGAACAGAGTTTTTCTCATCCAACAATACTTGTTACATCATCTGAAACATCAGAAAAGTGAATGAATTTGAAATCATAAAAGTAGGCCTTTCAGTTTACATTATGAAAATCTCCAACTTTGTTACTTAGAACATTTTCTACTGTGAGATCAGTGAAGCATTTACTGCTCTGTGAAGATAAAGGAGTTGATTTATCTATCTTGCATTTGAAATTGGTGAAGCCCCTATGCAGACTGGGAGTGGTCCAGAAATAGGTCAGCCCCAAAATGCAGTTCTACCTTTACTTTGTCAGGCTCTAGGTGGAGAGAAGCAGCTGTAGACTATACCATTATTTTTCAGATATCTGATTCAGAGGAAGGGCAGACACGCTTTGATCTCTTTGGGCTTTGAATCAATCTCCAGAAGGAAAAGTGGAAAAAAAAAAGGTAGGGTTGACATGCTGACTCTGTTAGCAATTTACTCGCATTTAAAGTTAAGAGGAGTTGGTGAGGTCCTCATCTGGTACAAATTGATGAAACCCTGTTGATTCCCTCTAGGATGCATGAGAAAACTTGGAAGTTACAGCTTGACATATTAATCTCCAAATTGTGGACATTTCTGAAGAATAAGACAGTACTAGAAGATCCTAAATACATTCACAGTCCCTAGCTCAGGTTACCCTCATCGGCAGCTCTTGGTGCCGTTCATCCTGCTGTGCGGGTGGCTGGGTGTTTCTTCCACAACATGTCAGCTAGGAGGCTGCACAAGTACTGAGAAGAAGCTGGCTGTGTCAGAGATAGTAGTTGAACCTCTCCTTTCCCTTGTGGACTATGGAGGAAAAGAAAAGTGAAATATCTCCTTAGGTCCTATGGCACTACAACTACTTTGCCAATTACGCAGGCTGGACTGCCAGGAGCCAGGTCAGATATGAGACTGTAATGTAGCCAACACCTGCATAGTGCTCAACACGAGACTTTTCTGTGTGGTTGATCACAAGTAGCCCCATTTTTTGTACATGAAGGTTATTTATGAAGTGGCCAATTCCAACATTATTTATAAAAGTCCATTTACATGTCAGTGCTTGTGAGAACATTGTATACAGCTCAGATCTGCAACTGGGGAGCCTGGATAGTGTAGGTCTTTTTCACATTTACTGTTCTGGTAATGTCATACTACTCCACATGTATGTCTTACTAGCAAAAATTTAATTGCCCGCAGCTGAGTTTGTTCTGTTCCCATCCCATCAACACAGGCTATATGAAAAACGTGAGAGTTAGTCAATAGGCCCACATCCACAGTGTTGCCTGACTTAGCTAAGTCTTTTCACAGCTTTGAATGACATCAGCCAACCGAAGTCCAGAGAGCGTATCTTGCTGTTATTCTACGTAGAAAACCAAGACCGATAATCCCACTTTAATCTGAAGTGAAGTATGTTCACTCTGTTTAAAACGTGAAAAGAGATTCAGTCAGAAGTTTCAAAAATTTTCAGGCAGTTGCTCACAAAACTACAATTATATAAAACAAATATATATATATATATATCACAAAACTAAAATTATGCTTTCGTATAGGAGCACATAACCCTCTTTGCAAATTCACTAAATTCCATATTAAAAATAGTTAATTTACATGTCCTATCCCTATTGAAAAGCTGATCCAGAATCCCCATACACATATTGAGGCATTTGTGTGAGATGTGTGAGATAGCTTGGCAGCATGAATATTTTGTTAAAGAAGTCTTAAAGTACGTAGAAAAAGAAATAATATCACTGCACATAATCTTCGTCTGAAATGGAGGACTAAAAGGAATATTAGGCATATAGTGAAATCTAGTATCAGAAATTTGGTACGAAGTATAAAAATGATCCATTACACAGAATGCGAGAAAAAAAGCAAATGATGGATTATAGGAATTAATCCATCAAAAACCTTGCTGGGGCCATATAAATGTAATTTTCAAAAAAAGTAAAGAATGCAGTCTCCTCTGGTGTCTTTAGTTAGGGAAATTTTCTTTCTTTTGTTTTCAGAATGATTGACATTTTATTGACTGGTTAATTTTCTACGTAATACTGAAGAAGTATGAGATGCCCTAACTATAAAGTCAAATCTGACTTTCCATGATAGTCCCAAAATGTCAAGAAAAACTAACTTATGTTGCCTTAAACTTCATAGGAAGAATAATATATATGAGCAGAATTTCCTGTGTTGTGAGAGGCAGGGGGAGTGAAATGTGGAGAAGAAAGAAAAATTTAAATCGCAAGAGTCCAAGATGTAAAAAAAAGTATTTGCCTTTGCTAAAGTCACAGAAGGGCTTTGCCTAAAATAGTCAGACAAATAGAGATGAAAATGGACTATTAATCTTGTGCCTTTGACAAGGTAGGCATCCTTTATTATTTGGAGGAGATTTATTGATGAGTTTATTTCTTAGAACTGCATTCTGCCTGCAGTACCAGCTTGATACAGAGTGTGCACTTTCTTATTTATAGATTTACCCTTTCCCTTTCCCCCTGCAGTACCCCCTTCAGAGTGTTTTCCTGAAAGTCGACGGCATTAGATACTGCAGTACTTCCCGTGCTGTTGAATATGTTTAACCACACAGGCCCCAGCACAGACCATGTTGGACATCTTCCATTGTCAAAACATTTGACATTTATTCCTCTCTTCCATTTTCCATCTTTTAAGCAGTTAATTATCTGCGAAAGGACAATAGCTTTTCTCTTACCTTGTGGTTGCAAGTTTCCTTAATAGACTGAGAGACGTTGTGAAACGTCATCTTGAATTCAAAGTAAACTGGATCAACTTACCTCCTGTATCCATATGTTTGTTGACTCTTTCAGAGACTCTGATAGGTTCATGGCTTCCTTCTATAAAAAAGCAGGGTATATAATTTTGTTCTCCAGTAGATCATATTTGTTCGTGTGTCCATTAATTTCATGCTTTGTTATGATTTCCCCTGCTTTGCCCAATTCAGATGTTATGCTCACTGTTTTATAGTTCCCCTGAACTTCCTGAAGTATTTTTAAAAATGGTGTCACGCTTACCATCTTCCAGGCCTCGGATAGGAAGGTAATTTTAAGCGAGAAGCTGTGTGACACTACTATCAGTTTACTTATTTCTGTTTCGTTAGTTATATTCTTTGGTGACATTTTTTGTTCACTTTTGCCTATTTGTTCCATAACATCTTCAACTAAGGCAGCCTGCTGTGCTCTTGCCATTTCTAAACGCCCCCTGTATGCCTTCGTAATATATTTGGCCTATAGACTCTGTAGCAATCTTTCTGACCCTGATGCGCTTGAAATGCAATTGAGTTTTAGCTTTTATACCTTTCAAAATTCCTCCTTGAATTCTTTTCTGGCCTCTCGTATTGTGTTTTTACACTTAATATGCCAGGTTTCATAATTCTTTCCATTCATTTTTTGTTTGTACACGACTTCAGCTTTTTGAAGAGGGTCTTAGTACTTTTAATGGCCTTTCTCTCCCTACTGTTTAGTTCTGCTGATTTCTTTTCACCCTTCCTCAGGGTTTTTGATTGACAGCAAGCATTTGCTCTCTGCCTCTAGTACAGTGCCAATGATGAGCTTCCCTCCTGTAGCATTCTGCTGGTTCACGTCCCTGATTCAGGTCCCTCATCAATAGTTGTACTGAACTCGGCTATCTTTTTTGCTCATTTGTACTGCAGAGAAGAGGTCAGGGAGTAGTCCCTTAAGACTTTTCTCTTGAGCGGAATCACCTCTCAAGAGAGCAGAAAGCAGCAAAGAAAATTCTTTTATGTTTCTGTGGAAAAAAATAGTTGGCCAAAGTACAGTTGGTTTTATCATTGCATTCGTGTTTCTTAACCTTGGGCACCTAAACCAGGGACCCAGTCTGCTTAGCGAAGGGCAAAAGGTGAGTTCCTGCAAGGGCCTTTTTGGAACTACTGAACTGGGCAAGAGCTATATTACACTTAAAAACCCCAAAACACACCACCCCACCCCACCCCCACTTGCAGCCTTATAAGTTTATGGCGGTACAAGAAGTCAAGCAAGAGGACCCAGAACCCAAGATCTTTGAAAGTCATGGAGAAAATACACCATTTGGTTTCTGTAGCTCTTCAAAGTCATGTTAGACTTCGTATGGAGTCACAAACTGACAAACAAAGTGGTTCTAGTGCTTGATGGTCACTGCTAAAACAGGACCTCATCCAAAAGGCATTGAAGTCAATTTAGTCTTCCTTTGATTTCAGGGGTGCCTGGGTCAGTCTCAGATTTTCTGTCATTCTGAGTGCTTTTTAATAAAGATAAGGATTTGCTCATAAATGGATTCCCAGCAATCAAATAATTGGTTAACATTGTCATCAGAGAATTTCTTTATGAGTCTGATGCTGGAGGCCTTGTTTGTTGGCTGGATTAATATTCTTTTTAGGCATCTTTTTCTCTCTACACAGTTCAATGAGTACAACCAAATTTTTTTTTTCCAAATCTACTTTAATGCTGTAAAATTGTCACTTACCAAGATCCAGTAAAATAGATGTCCTGTGAAGCTTTAAAGTTGCCATGTTCTCTTAGTGAAACGCCATTAAAGGCTGTGGGAGCATGAACGGTCCCTGATAAATTCACTTTCCAAGTCTGTAAATGCACAAAACCAAGTACTTGCTCATTGGAATAAGGAACGTGATTAAAAAAATAAAAAGCTCCAAATCCCACAGCTGGAGCACAGATGCCAACAAACGTAACTTTGATGCTTCACAGATGATTTTGAATATAAAGCTGTTCCAATTGATTCCTTCCCTACATTTTCCTTGGAAAAATGTTAAGTGCTCTGTGGTTTGTTTGTTGTTTTTTTTAAGTGGTGAAGAGATTATACAAGTTCATAAAGAAAGGCTTTTCATAAATGGATGCATGCTTATTTGATTCTATTAGTTAAAGTTAACAAACCATATGTCCATATATTTTTAAGTGTGGAGTACAAATGCAGTATAGCTTTTGGGGCTTTTCTGGATGTGAGTTTTGAAAGGTAAAGGAGGAAGCAGTACAGTTATGCTGTGACAGAAAACTCTTGAAAGTTTAACTCTACAGAGTTTGTACTGTGTCAGAAGACCTTTTTTTTTAACCTCAAAAAAGCAGATAGGCCTTTAAAGGCCACCTCTAAAACTTTCAAATTAAAATCTAACAGTGGAGTCCAACTTTCAGTTAGTGTTGAAGTTAGAGAAGGTATGTATCCATGTATATAGGTATATCTGTGACGTATTTTGGGTTCTAAATACGTATCTCTTAGATGTGTGTATGCTCAGGGTGTACGTGATAGTTGAGCATATTGTAAGCTTTTAGTGAGAACAGAGAGCACAGCTATAACCATAGTGAACAACAGACGCCTACGTTCTGGGGAGCAGCTTAATCCAGGTTTGTCTGGGTGGCTGCCCGAGGTAAAGGATGCTGAAGGAGAAGGCTACAAAGCTGATTGCAAAACATTTAAAAGGATTTTTTAGCTTTGACTTGACTGCATCACTGTAATTCATGCTGGGGTCAGTCTCTTTGGAGAATGCACATTCATCTGGGTTTCCTAAAAGCCATTTTATTGTAGAGGGGTGATTTAGAGAAAGAATGACTTTACTTGTTTCAGTTAGTGGTTTAGTTCACAGTATTGTTCTCATTTCTTTTATTTTGAATAGTACCAATCCTTGCATCAGTTTGGGATTATTTCATTCATCAAAAGCAGCAAAGCATGAATGACTTCTATGAATTACTGCCAATAAAATTTGCATCTCAGTCACTGTAAGTCCTGCACAGTCACAACTATAATTGAAAGCATTGCCTAACAGGACTTTGAATCATTATATTGGCAGTATTCCAGGTTACACAAGCAGATTATACAAAAGGCAGCATTAGGAAACATAAAGGTTTACCTTAAATAGCTTGTTTAATAACAATGCTGTTATTTTCAGATCAGGAACCAAAAAGCAATAACTGTAATGCCTGATGTACTGGAAGAGCATCTTCCTGACTTTCTGAATTATGATGTCCCCATTTTCTTACCCTTAAAACTGTGTCTAGGACGGAACAGTGCACATGTGAAGATTTAAAGTACTGTAATTAATGTTAAAATATTCTAGATTTAGAGGAAAGAATTCTCAACGCATTTTTAAAATTCAGAGCATTTTTGAAATGGCTTCAAAATTACAAATAAATCTGGAGAATATGTATTGGTGAGGAAGAAGCAATGAAACATTTGATAGTGTACGATGAATGCAGTTTTACCTATACTAGCACATCCTATAGCGTCATAGTTCACCCCTTGGTTATCGTCACGGTAAGGTCTTGACCTAAGGAAACTAGAGCTGAATTGTGCCAGGATTTCTATTATTGTTCTCATCTTCCCACTACCTAAAATGTTTAACTTCCTGGACAGTTTTTTTGTTTATAAAGATCATTGGATGCTAGGTGTTTACAACATAACAAACGAGGTAAATAATTCCATCCTCTTTGAAAAAAAAAAAAAGGGGGGGGGGAAGCCATTTCTCACTCCCGACTGCCTAAGCTTTTAATGGGATTGGTTTGTACCGAGAAGGGTTGGAGCAGAACTTCCCATCCATCCTCTGCTAACCTTAAGGGCCGATGGTGGCTGCCTGCAGAGGAGGGAGTAGCTCTACCTGATTCGGGCCGCATGCTCATTCCTTACCTTATGATTTACAATATTCCCCTTGACTTGCTGCTGCTGAGGGTTCCTTTCTGTCACTTTTCTTCACTCCAGCACTGAAATGGCATGCTATGAATGAGAAGTCTGGTTTTGATTCTTTTATGAAAATGGAGGCTGGAAGCTTTGTGGAAAAATAAAATAAATAAATAAAACAAAAATTTAAAATGTCAGTCTCTGTCTTACAACAATTCCCAGACCTTTGTGAAAGTATCCAAATACTCAGAAACAAAAGTTAATCCTTTAGAATAGCTCTCTTTGTTATTGTCCTACGTCTCCATTCTAAAGACATTTCCGTTTTACGTTCCTGTTTGCATCATCTGTGTTAGATGAGCATATTTACAGTATAATCACAACCGGGGGGGCCAAGACATTCATAGATCTCTGCTGATATCACATGATAGTAGGGACAGCTTAGATATGGAGGACAGTTTCATTGCAGAGAGAAAAGCTTTCCTAGAGGTCGTTCAGGATGGTAGTCGTTACGTCTTACTATTCGTTTTTCCAAAAGCTGCCTTTGAGTGTCTGAACTAAACACTTGTTCCCTCTTTTCTGGACTTTTTTAAAGATTGTGATGAAGAGATCCATTCACAAAGCAAAAAGTCATCTTTAAAGTCTTTCCTTAACCATAAATAGAAAAATGCACCATAGGTCTTTTTCTCCTGTAAGTTGAAAAGAGTGCTTTGCATTTCTTCATTCTGTATTCTGAGTCCCTCTACATTTCTTAATGTCTTTGCTCCTGGTACTCACCACTAGAAGTACATCTGTAGACAACAGACAAGGAACAGAGAACTAACACATATTGTTACCAGTTTGGGTTCTTTGTATCATTTATGCACATGAGTATTCATACATCTCCTCAAGCTTAACTTTTTTCTTTTTCCCCCAACATAAATACCCTTTCTTGCATTTGGGATGATTTCAAGAAAAGCATAGATTTACTTATTTGTCCATGTTTATTTTGACCCTAGACACCTAAGTGTGTAGCATTTGAAGATTTCTTTTGTCCAACAGTGTCTGGATTTTTGTTCCACGTTTTCTCACATAATCTCATAGTTCTGAATTCACGGGTACTGGGTGGTAAATCAGTTTACTATAACTTTGTTGACAATGGTAAAGTCTTTACTGGAATAGCAGCAAAGAATCATCATTTTTAAAGAAAATAAATTTAAGAAGTTATGAATTTGCAAGTTCGAGCATTCCAGTCCTTGATCTAATGAAAATATCAGACTTAATGTTGTCCATGCAAATTTAAAAATACCCTTAACCATACAGTATGTTATAAGAGGTCCCATTTGAGTCAATGTTTTATCTCTTTCTTCTCCTCACCCCCCTGCCCCTGACATCTTCATCATAATTAATGTTAGGATGCTGGTAAAATATTTCCTATTATATTTGGAAAATATGTAACTGTGGTCACCTTCACAAAGAGTCAATCCCTCTAATTAAAACTCTGAAAAAATTAAGTTACTGTGAAGATGTATGGCATAAGGATAGAGTTAATTCTGGATCAACAGTAAAAATTTATACCTTGATATATATGAAAAATACCTTCTTGCACTTGCATTCCTGATGCTAATGAGAAATTTAGACATCAAGGAGGGTAATACGCCCCTTAAAAAGTGCTTTGAACTTAGTTTTTGCTTAGGGGCATTATTCAAGTCTTTTTTTTTTTTTTCAAGGAAGTGAGGTCAATGTCTGATGTTTCATCTTTGTTAAACCCTTCTGTCCCTGGATTAAAGGTTACAAAAAGCCCTAGAGAGAGAGAAAAAAATAATCTAGTAAACATTAGACCAGAGGGACGTCATAGTGGTTTACACCTTTCTGCTGCAAGTTTTAAAGTTATTCATAGTTGATGAAGAACTCACGTCCCGAGCAATTCAAAAGTATTAGGTAGTATCAATGTAAGGATCAAGAAACAATATTTGAAAGCAGTTACTAGAGGAAAATGTTAATTTTGCAGCAAGACATCTATTATACTGTGTCTTGAGAGCGGAAGCTGAAAAATTTATGGAAAGAAAATAGAAAGTTCTGTATGATATACGACAGTACTGAAAAAACCTTTTTACTAGCATCCATTTTACTAACATCTTTTAACAGGAAATCTTAGCAGTACACATAGAGTAAGGTTTGCTTGTTTGTTTTTCTATTTTTACAATATCATTACAGTAACTATGGAGATTGTATAAAAATTTGTTGTGGTCAGGTTAGAGAATAGATTGCTTGGACTCCCACCAGTTTGTTACGCTTAAAAACCTGTTACAGGCAAAAAGGAATACACCACGCAGACAAAGCCAAGAGTTTATTCTTAGTCTAATTACAGTCTTAATGGTCATAACAGCTACAACAGCCTAACCAAATTATTTCAATTATGTGCAGTTAACATAAATACACAAACCTTTTAGTCCCCCCTTTCTCTGTGTTAAGGTTGCTGGTTTCAGCCTGAGGGTGGGTGTACAGTAACTGGTCAGTATCCCAAGTCCTTTGCCAGAAGTATGGCATTGATGTTGATGGTTTCTTTCTTCTCACTTTAGGATGTGGTTGGGATCTTTTTAATGTTTTCCATCAGCCTCTACACCTTGCTTATTATTCATTTGTCTGCGAGTCAATATTGCATCTGAATTTCCTATGTAGTGTGTGTTTCACATGTGTTGGATGCTTGTTCTTTGTTCTCTTTGCTACCCCTAAGGGTTGGCAAGAATGACTTGACTTACCTTGCTCCTGAGGTTGCATTCCTTTGGTGACCAGTAATTGGCCATCAGTGCGATGTTTGTAGCCCCTGGGCCTTAGCTGTTGTCCTTTCCCTGTTCTTTCAAAGCTTCTGAGAATCCTCTGTGCTGTGTTTTATTAAGGGGGTCTAATAGGTCATTCTGCCCACAGTAACTCCGTGTTACAAATGCCCATTAGTTACAAAATATGTGTCACTATAGACATTACATCACACAATTATACAGAGCCAATGAAAAGTTAAAATTAACTAGGTAAAAGAGATCTGGTAATTAGATAATTGCTATTGCATGCAAAAACAAATCTTCAGGCAGACCAAGACAAGCACGGGCAGAGCTCAACAGGTCCCGAAGCCTGTTGTGTTAGTTTAAAGCAAAACCTGAGGCCTGTTACAAACAGTAGTTACTCCCCGTTTACTGAGGTACAAAGCCAGGAAGCACGTTAGTGGCTTAGTTATGATTAGATTTCAGATGGACCACCCGTGCTGGCTCCTCAGCAGGTTTAATGGTACTTGCCATACCCATGAAAAGAAAACAAAACACATTGGGTTTTCAATATTTTAATTTCTTAGTATTGACATCAATGTTCCAGAAATCCCATTTCAGCTAGGGATGGTGCTAGCAACCCTGATTTGAAATTAATTCTCTGTTTCTGGAATTTATGCAGTAGACTTCACATCCACTGGAATAAATTACTTATGTCATGATCTTCTTATTCTTAACGCTGGCTAGTAGTCTTATCCCGTGGGTGAATAAAGATATGTCTGGGGGTTTTTTGTCCTGATAGGGGAAGACTGGCCATTCTTATTTAACTGATGATTAGTAGGTAACTCCCTTGATCAAATGTAACTGTTGCGTATTCACATCTCATCATCTGTGATGCCAGGCAGGACCCCATTTGTTCTCCCTTTGCCAGAAATAAGGTGGTACACTGTATCGATAAAACTACTAATCTTAACATTACATGTTGGTGTTCTGATCAAAGGCCCCTCCGAGCCAGGTCCTTCTGTATCTAACTCAAAGTAGACATAAAACACACAGCTCTCCTTCTTATTTCGGTTCTTAAGCTCCTGTGCCTAAAATTATAATATTTTTTTTTAAATTAATAATCTTCAGCGTATAAAAGGGGCACATGAGACCTCATTAAAAGAGTCTCAAAGGAATCTGAATTTGGTATTGATGTAAATCCATGTACATCCCCTAGCAAGGAACTGCTTTCTTTTGTTAGAAATTAATACTATCTGTGCACCCACTTGTCCTTCCTGCTGGCAGTAGAAGAAAGGAAGCACAGGGCTTTTTCAGATAAAACACAACTTTGGGGTGTGAGTAATAATCGCATCTAGTACTATTACAGCACGAGATGTGGTTCCTGTATCTCAGCTTCCTCCTGTGTTAAGAATTGTTCTCTGAGGCTAAACCGATGGAAGGAATGATGGGGATGTAAAGTATTTGAGGATGTTATTCTCATTTGACTTGAAATACTGAATTATTTAAATTTTTTTGAGGTTTAATGTCACTGAATCCTATAGAAAGTAATTTGCGTTTTCTGTAATGTTGTGCATCTTTGAGACATGTGAGCAGCCGTATGATTATAGATCCTGTGTTAGCTAACATTCCCATGTACAAATGGGAATTGGGAACATTCCCATGTACCAAATGAAATGTCTATTCACCTCTGAGCAGGATAAAGCTATGCCACCTTGGACTGATTCTTTACAGAGTCCTTGTTTAAAAAACAAAAAATTACCCTCATGCATCACCCACTGATTCTTCCAAAGGAAACAAGTAATGAACTTGCCATTTTATAAAATCAGGGACTTTCTTTTTCATCCTGCAGGGTGATCACGTTAACCTTTTTCCTTTGATGTGAGTTTTAAAAAAGCACTTCCATGATTTTAGAAATGTTTTGGCTACATCAGCTACAGTTCAAGGAACAATAGCTTCAAAGTTGGGACTTCTCACAGACCTGCCCAAACATTAAGAGACAGTGATGCAAAATAAAAAAAAGCTCTGTTCCAAAATATCGTGTATTGAAACAATTCATCTAAGCAATACTTGATCTTAAGAGTAAGAAACGAGGGTAATGATGCATGATTTTATACACCTTAAACAAATCTTTAGTAAATTTAACACGTATTGTTCCACCTTCCTGGAATCCTTTTAGGCATCTCTCGTGCCTCTGTACTGGCACACAAATATCTGGGTTGAATTTCTTAGGTTTCATATAGTATTGGGATTCATTAACACAGAGAGTTTATATATCATTCAGTGTCTGCGGAGTGATTACTTTTATAAACTAAAATTAATTCCATAGCATGTGGGCCTCGTCTTCTATACCTCATCGCTGCTACTAAAAGATTTACTAAAACACCTATTCTTGCTGAGAAGCCACTGTCTTAAGATGTGCTAGAGACTGTGACCAAAACTAAGTCCCACATTATACGCGTTTTTGAATTACAGAACTAAAAGATAAAAAATATACCATTTCTTCTGCTTTTTTAAAACTGCGACAGTATGAATAGGTGAATTAATTGTCTATAAAAAAAAACACACAAAAAACCCAAAACACAAACATTTGAGCCTTCCATTTAAGGCTTTGTGAGAATTTCATTCTGCAAAGCAACAATTATTGAAAATTACATTCTATCATCTGTGTTTTTCCCTCTCCCTTTGGATCTTGTCAACTGCTTGCATCCTTACACTTTCAATCCCAAATTCTTTCCAAACACCTGCATTTTCTTATCAGTGAGATTTCTTTAGCTATTGCTGCTTTTATTTTGTATAGTCAAATTAACATCTGTCTATGGATATGCAAACTCAGCTCAGTGTCATTATCTTCTAAGTATTATCTTTATTGCATTTATTCTTTTTTTTTTTTTTCCTTTAAGGATTCTTTTCTTAGGATCCTTAAGGAAAAATTAAAAACAACTCAGACTGCCTGCCCTAACCATTCTGGACCACATTTCGACCTTCGCTGCTCTTACTGTTGCTGTCTTGTCTCTTGGCATCTAGAAGAAAGACTTCTTTTCCCCAGAACTTCTGTATTTGGTGACAAGTTTCTCTGAATATCTTAGATCAGTAGAAAGACAAAAGGATGTCTTACTGGTTTGTCCAAGGAGTGGAAAAAAACCCAACCCAACACAAAAATCTTTTGCTATAATTTTCCCTTTCCTTATGTTCAACTTCGAGCTGCCTTTTCATCCCTGCCTTGCCTTCCCCAAATAGAACTCTTTGTGTGAGCTTCTGTAACATCCTAATCATCCTGTAGGACAAGACTCTTAAATCAGCCAGCTCCAATAGTGTCGCACTCAGAAAACTTGCCTTCAGAGTTTTGTTTGATAAGCCAGAACTCTTTATAGATGGTGAGACGTTTCAAATTTAAAAGCAAAATGTGAATACAAACTACTTCTTATTATTTTCCTATAAAAAGCAATTTGCAGTCTATAGCTAACACTTTTGTTTCCTAGTTACCAATGTCATTGGCCTGAAAATTCCAAAGAGCTGATGGTATGCTTGCTGAGCTGTCAAAACGAAGCCTATATTACAAAGCCTACAGTGTAAGTTCAGGGCACCCATCCTGACCTTGAGCTAAAATCCAGTCCTGTGAGTTTGACTTGTGTGTTCCAGCTATGTTTATGCAATTACTGGCACTAAGTCCTCTCCACGTTGTTAGGAATGTCTGAAATAGACATTGTGCGTTACGCAGCCCTTGCTTTTCCAATAATTTAATGTGGGTTTACGTATTGCTTTGATAAGCAAACACAACACTACTACCCAGTGGCAGTCTGCAGCTTCAGCATCCTGAAGGCACGGACCGCTGTTAAATTTCCCAATCTCTGACATGTAACTAAACTCTCATAACTTGTAGATATTTCTGTCCCTTTTCTGGTTTGTTGAAAAGAAGAATTTTGGTAGATGATATATTCACTGACTTTTTTTTTTTCTGCCCAATTTGATCACGGCAGTGTAAATCAATCCTTGCTCATCTTTTTTTCTTCCTCTCATAAATGAGGTTACATGAATTTTATGCTAAAAAGTGGAGCAAAGCTGGCATGGAGAGATTTGATTTGGGATAAGACTGAGATGAGGGTAGCTGAGCGTAAAGAGAAGTTAAGGATCCTGTGTGTCTATTAAGTAGTAAAAAGTTCTTTAAGAGGTCTTATGAGAATTGTGTTAAGAAAAGATATTGTTGTTATACATTCGACTTGTTGAAACTCATAAAACGCTCAATTTGAAACATGCTTTGATTTAATTTTACCAGGGAGCCATATTCTGTTCCTGGTCGGTTTATTTTCATTACCACGGTATTTTCTTTCCTATTTTTGTACAGTCTATAATTGATTTCTCCTTTTGTTTTCTTCATTAACCTTCTGGCATGAATGTCTTTAGCAATGCCACCTTTCCCCTATATAGCACTTAGCCTTTTAGCTGAGACTTCCAACAAGGTGTAAAATAAAAGGTCTTTAATCCTCTCCTGAGGAATTTCCCCAGAGCAGCAGAGCATAGGCTTCAGCAGTTCTGAGCTGAAACACTGAGCTATTGTCAGTTAAAACCTGATCTGATTTATGCCAGGGTCGTGCCAGCTACAGAACAGCTCATATATGGGGACATGCAAAGGAAGCACACAGCTATTCTTTCCTTTTTCTTCTTCATACTGGAAATAGAGCATAATATGAAGCCAGCAACCAATTAACGCTTCTTTTTTTTCCAGAAACATCTGTCTTACAAGGAATTGGCTGGAGATAAAAAAAAGTGTTCTATTCGCAACCGCAGAGTTCCAAAAATACAACATAGGCAAATTAAACCCTTTGTAAATAAACTTTATATAAACCCAACAATATTAAAAAAGCCAAAAATGAAGAGTGTTGTGTGAGAGAAATGGATTTATAGGGAGTTTTTTAGATTGCCGCAAATTAAATGGAAAATGTGAAATAGTTATTTAAATCAACAGGAGGTTCAGTTCTGACATGATTCTGAAAAATGTCAGACTCCACTGGTGGATGCAAGGGCAGGCTTCAAATTTGCCTGAACAGAGACACGTGTTGCATTTTGAGAAGCCACAGGAGATCTGGAACATCTGCGTGAAAGTGGAAGTTACGTCAGAAGCTAGGTGAGAAACCCACGTGCTTTTAGAGCAGTTTGCAAGCTAGGTGAGATAACCCACAGCGTTCAAAGTGGCAACAGAACCCTGTATTTGGGCAATTGAATCTGGTATTAAGGGTACGAGCTTTGAGAAGGTAATATCCACTCATGAGAAAATTATAGACAATTGTATATTTGCCTGTTCAGTTTCACTTGCTGAACATGTTAAGCAGAAACCTGTGAAAGTCTGATAGTCTGAACTTACATTTACTGTCACAACTAGAGGCATAGTTTTCATGTTTTTCTGCTTTTGAGCTCGGCAAGTTGTAAAAGTTTATGCTATTATTAGGGTTGCCTTTTTATTTTAGGGGTTTTTTTTGCCCACATAGCCAGGGGCTCTGACAGATAAGTTACACTGACCCTTATCACGGCGATCTAACCAGCTCACAGCTCAGCTGTCCCCCCTTGCTAGGGGTCATATTTTCCCATAGTGGAGTTGGCAGAAGCAAACGTGTCGGCATCTCGGTTGCTGTGCGATTACAAGCTATAACTGAAGCTGGTTTTGTGTTTATACATTTGACTGTAGTAGCAGTGATTGAGGTGTGGGCAGACATTCACGTCTGTCAGCTCTGCTGTAACTTCTGCCCTGGGGAAAGGCAGGTGTTCGTGGTGTGATAAAGTATTAAACTGTGCTTAAGTGCATTTTCAGTTCAGTTGTACTACTGTTCGCTCCAGTGTGCCTGGGTCAAGACCTGTAAAAGAGGTTTATAGCATAATTATTTTTTTTAACCAACCTGCTATACCCATTTTCCTCAGGCATTGCCTACTCTCTCGACATCTAGAAAAATTTTGCTTGAAAGGAATTTGGGGGATGGGGGATGTGTTTGGTTTTCCCCTTTCACTCATTTACAGAAGGCTGGAGGTCCCAGCTGACTGGAGGTTAGCAAATGTGACACCCATCCACAAGACGGGCCGGAAGGAGGATCCGGGGAACTACAGGCCAGTCAGTCTGACCTCGGTGCCTGGGAAGGTCATGGAACAGATCCTCCTCAGTGCCATTACACGGCACATGCAGGAGAACAGGGTGATCAGGCCCAGTCAGCATGGGTTTGTGAAGGGCAGATCATGCCTATCAAACCTAATATCCTTCTACAATAAGGTGACCCACTTAGTGGATGAGGGAAAAGCTGTGGATGTTATCTACTAGGATTTTTGCAAAGCTTTTGACACTGTTTCCCACAGCATTCTCCTGGAGAAACTGGCTGCTCATGGCCTGGACAGGTGTACTCTTCGCTGGGTAAAAAACTGGCTGGATGGCCGTGCCCAGAGAGTGGTGGTAAATGCAGTTAAATCCAGTTGGTGTCCGGTCACAAGTGGTGTCCCCCAGGGCTCGGTGCTGGGGCCAGTTCTCTTTAATATCTTTATCAATAATCTGGATGAAGGGATCGAATGCACCCTCAGTAAGTTTGCAGATGACACTAAACTGGGTGGGCGTGTTGATCTGCTTGAGGGTAGGTTGGCTCTGCAGAGGGATCTGGACAGGCTGGACCGATGGGCTGAGACCAATGGTATGAGGTTCAACAAGGCCAAGTGCCGGGTCCTGCACTTGGGTCACAACAACCCCATGCAGCGCTACAGGATTGGGGCAGAGTGGCTCGAAAGCAGCCCGTCAGAAAAGGACCTGGGGGTGTTGGTTGACAGCCGGCTGAATATGAGCCAGCAGTGTGCCCAGGTGGCCAAGAAGGCCAACAGCATCCTAGCCTGTATCAGGAATAGTGTGGTGAGCCGGACTAGGGAAGTGATCATCCCCCTGTACTCGGCACTGGTGAGGCCCCACCTCGAGTACTGCGTTCAGTTTTGGGCCCCTCGCTACAAGAGGGACATTGAGGTGTTGGAGCGTGTCCAGAGAAGGGCTACAAAGCTGGTGAGGGGTCTGGAGGACAAACCTTATGAAGAACGACTGAGGGAGCTGGGGTTGTTTAGCCTGGAGAAGAGGAGGCTGAGGGCAGACCTTATCACCCTCTACAACTACCTGAAAGGAGGTTGTAGAGAGATGGGGGCTGACCTCTTCTCCCGGGTGACGACGTCTGATAGGACGAGAGGAAACGGGTTCAAGTTACGTCAGGGGAGGTTTAGATTGGATATTAGGAAACATTTTTTCACTGAAAGGGTTATTAAACACTGGAATAGGCTGCCCAGGGAGGTGGTGGATTCACCATCCCTGGAGGTGTTTAAAAAAAGGGTAGATGGGGCACTCAGGGACATGGTTTAGAAGTGGTTTTTGTCAGGGTGGGTTAAAGGTTGGACTCGATGATCTTAAAGGTCCCTTCCAGCCTCAGCAATTCTATGATTCTATGATTCTATTCTATGACTAGCATGGCCTTTGAGCTAGGAAGACATGGAGGTTCATTTACATATTAACTTACCATTCTTGACTTCCCTCCTAGTAGATAATTGGAGCTTCCTAATATTTGGAATTTTTGGAGATGACAGCAATCCATCTGGTGTTTGAAAGATTGCTGGCAGACGTATTTTGCCACCCTTATTAGGCCTCCAAGTCCATACTCGGGTCTCCTACTAAGTGGCTTCATTTTCAGAAATGCAGAGCGTACCCTTTCTGCTACCTCATCAGAAGGTGCAGATGATCAAAAGCTTTGAACATGTCTCATTTATGCGGGTAAATCTATTTTCAATGGATATTTTGGATATTATGGAATAATTGCAGAGTTTAATGCATTTCAACAAGCAGTTCTGCTTTTCACTGCAGCTCCTGGGTTTGGACTGGCAACTCTGAATTAAAGTTCATGGCTCCTCATCTATTCAGTTCATACCATTTCCATCACTTACGCGTCTGTCATTTAGCAGCTGCTCTAACATTTAGAGTGTTATCTCAGGAGTGGTGACATTATAGAATTTTTTTCCCCGGTGATTTATATATCATTTAAGTCATTCTTTGGAATGAAAAATACAGTAAGAGTATTAAAATAATCAGATTTTCAGAGTAAAACCGAACTTCAGCTCTGTCCAACATTAGTTTTCTCAAATTTTGCTTCCACTTTTGGGTAAAACAAAACTTATAATTAAAAGGGGAAAAAAAACCAAAACAAGACAAGCTGCAATTGAGTGCTTGTTGTCTAAATGACTTCACATGCAGTTAATAATTTCATACTCTCAGGTCTGTTTGATGTGCTGATGATTAGTAATTGCATTTTTGCTCTTAGATTTTGAGCCTAAAATGTGAAAGCTCAGCCGAACCTAACAGATTATGTAATTGTAGAAAATAAGATTAATGCTGATCTATAGGCTGATAAAAGGATTAATTTTAATATAAAGCTGCACTGACAATATAATAAATGACCGTGGATAAATTAATAAGAATCTGAAAGTGCTCTGTGGCTGGATATAAAATAGTAATAACTGTTTTATTTTTCTGCATTACTTGTTGGCTGGCTTTTCACACAGTTGATTTTCCAGGTCAAAATATTGTGGAAGTAAATGTGTCCTCAGTATGTAAATTTCCAGAACTACTTTACCACTGTGCTTAATTTGACACTGCCTTGTGAAATAAATGAGCCATTTCTCTCCGTAGGAGTACCACCCTGGTTTCTTACGCTCAACCCCATGATCACGGGCTGTGCAGCTTTTACTTTCTTCTCGTTTCGCAATTACACATTGTTTTAGCAAGGTGTGGAGTTAGTGATACATAGTGGCAGACAAACCCAAATGAAACTTGTTTACAGATTTCTCCCATTGCTAATTTCGAGAGAAGGCACATTGACAATCATGATAGCTAGCAATGGCTCAATCTCAGAATCAGGAATCTAAGGATCAAATTCTTTCCAGCTCACAAAGTAGCCAAGTAACTCTAATGTTGCCTGTGAAAAATAAAGTCCCAGATTTGCTGCCACTTTTGGTGTTTAAAAATTTGTTGTTGGGGACCTCCTTTTACAACAAGATCATTCATTTCTAGAAGCCTGAGTGAAGGAAAACCTACGTTGCAGAACAGAAATGAAGGTAATTTATGTGTAATAACAGATTTGCAGTCATTAAAAAGCTGCAGTCTCTAAAACTGATGAGTTGACAGCCTTTTCATGCCTTTTTGACTATTGGATTATCTTCTAACACTCTTACTCTCAGTAAATACCTGAATAGCCATGATTTCCAGCAATTAAAAAAAAAAATTAATAATAACTATTTCAGCAATTTAAAAGATTTTTGTCAGGAATTACTGGGCCTACATGAAAAACTTTAAGCTTCTCAGTAAGAGTATGTGAAGCTAATTGCAAACAATTGAGTTACTACAGCAAAGTAAGTCACCCCTTATCCATCTGACTTAATCTGCCTTCTTTTGCACTTGCATTTGCATTCGTAATGAATAAAGCCACATGCACAGATCCTTAGCGTGGCCCAGCTGAGTGGTAACTCACTAAACTGCAGCTAGTCAGTTGCTTCCAATTAGCTTATCACAGCCCCCAAAATGGAACTTTGAACAACCCCCTTTTCCCCACTTCTGAAGTACTGAGTGATCAGGTAAGCGACATCGCAGCTCAAAGGAAGCTACATTTCTTTCCCTGATCTTTTCAAATTGCAGCTAATGCATTCTTAATTTTAAAGATAATGTTAAATTTCCTCTCTTTATAACTAAATGTATAAATTTTGATTTCAAACTGATGTTTACACATTAATTTTAAGTGCTGATTTAAATGCTGAAAAGATTCAGTTTGATTCATGTACAAGTAACGCATCATTTACCTTTAATGATATTTACATTTCACCGTCTACTTGTTATGTTGTTGCTCAGATTTGAAGGTCATGTCTTTCCTACTGCAGTTGAGGCCTTCATTATGTGGTGGTATAGCACCTCCTTAGATGAAATCACTTTTGAGTCAGTTTTGGTAAGTCCATGCAGTCATTTATAGCTGGACAATCCCTTCAGGCTTATGGCCTTGAAGATTTATCATAGAATCACACAATGGTTCAGGTTGGAAGGAACCTTAAAGATCATCTAGTTCCAACCCCCCTGCCCTGGGCAGGGACACCTCCCACTAGACCAGGCTGCTCAAAGCCCCATCCAGCCTGGCCTTGAACACTTCCAGGGATGGGACATCCACAGCGTCTCTGGGCAACCTGTTCCAGTGCCTCACCACCCTCACAGTAAAGAATCTCTTCCTAATATCTAATCTAAATCTACTCGCTTTCAGTTTAAACGTGTTATCCCTCATCCTATCACTAGACTCCCTGATAAATCTACTTGCCTTTAGTTTAAAGCCATTACCGCTTGTCCTATCACTACACTTCCTGATAAAGAGTCCCTCCCCATCTTACCTGTAGGCCCCCTTTAAGTACTGGAAGGCTACTATAAGGTCTCCCTGGAGCCTTCTCTTCTCCATTACTTGTCAATGTTTAGGAGTGGCAATTAAGTATCTTTGACTCCTAATTAGTGGCAAGTCCCTAACAATTAGGTGACTGACAAAAATACTGAAGTGTAACACTTAGAATTTTGGTGTACACAATACAAATGCAGAAAAGCACGTAATTGCATGAATGTGGTAAAGATCACGGAAGTAAAGTTTTTTACCTAAAAAAACCCTTAGTTGGGGGAAACCTGTTTGCTATGTTCTTGCATGTAGCTGAACATGTGATCCTTCAGAGCACATTGCACAGCGAGTCCATTTTGTCAAATGTTTCATAGACAATGGGTAGAGTAAAAGCAAAGGAGGAATGAGAGGAAGAGTTTTCTGTTTAGGCCATGCATTTTAGAGGCATTGCTTGTTTCCTAACTGTTAACAATGCATTCAGTATCTTCAGTGCTCCAAGACAGGGCGTAAAGCAACTGGGTAATTTACAGGAGATTTATGTCATTGTGGGCAAAATGTAGAAGGTATTGTTCATCAAAAGAAAATCTATGGTTAACTTAGTAAAAGAAGCCTAGAATTCAAAGTCCATATTTGAAAAGGAACTTGGTGACAAGACTGAACATTAATTCCCCTTGAAACATGTCCCTGAAAGTGAGGTGAGTGTCCACTAAAAACAAACATGTCGCCTATTCAAGACACTGAATTCTGAATAGTTATTGGACATGCAGGCAAGTGCCAGAGGAGACATCTCTAAACAAAATTCACATCCATTTCACTGAAACACATTACATTTTAAGTTTACTTCATTCTTAGTTTGAAAACTAACTGTAAATTCCACTAGTCAGTTCTTTGACTGGATTTGAGGTGTTCTCCAATATTAAGAACATACAGTGGGGCTTTTTTTGCCATTTCAGAGTTCGAGTTCCCATAGCGGCTATAGCTTGGGACTCATTCCTGCCTTAGCAGCCTGGGAAGGATGGCATGGTTGCAGGCCCCTGGTGTTGACTTGCAACTTGCTGAGGGCTTTAAAACTATCAAATTGAAAATTTGCTGCTTAGCATAGCGGGAAGCTAGCCTCCAAAGCGTTATAGTTACAGCGTTACTGTTGTTGTCCTGCTGCCTGAAAGCATTAATGATGAACCAGGATATAAAGGCCTGCAAAGAGGCAGTCCAAAATGGCTTCTCTTCCAGGAGGCTCATAGTCTGACCACGCAAGTGTTAAACGGGTGTGGAGATTCGAGTAAGGGCGCTGTGTTAGCAGGCTGCTCTGTACATGGGGTACAGAAATGGGCTTCTCTAGTAGTAGCACTGGGATAACACCAGGGATGCCTGGAGGATTGCTACAAATTGAGCTGTCAGCAGGCAGCCTTGCTGCTGTGGATTTACTATGGTTTTATGACTTTTCATTTCTCTACAAGCAGTGTGCAAAAATACACGTAAGTTCTTGACGTGTTCAGTTATTAAAAAAAAAAAAACTACAAATCTTGACAAATGTGTCCTGGTTTGTGTCACATAACAATTTAATTTGCTAGGTGCGTTTGAGTAGCGTGATTAATTGTAACACAGGTCCATAAATGGATTAGATTTAGAAGAATCCAAATTAACTACTATGCCCCTCTCTCATATATATTTTTTTTTAAATCTCTGTCAGACTAAAGAAGCTTTTTCTTCCTTGGACATTTCTAGTTTCATTTTACATATGGGTTAATAATATGAAATAATATGGAATAAATGTTTATCACTCTAAATGGTTCTCCGGTGCCAATGTGAATGTGAGCATCCAAGAAGCAGTACTTAAGAATTAGAACTGTACTTCCGCTATGCAACCAGGCCAGTCTGCTTGCTGAGGTGGAGCTGAAGATGCTCCTAGTCCTCCCTGTGCCTTTGAGATATTCATTCAAGCTACTCACGATTAAGTGATTTCATTTTTTGTAACAATTTCCGTCACAAAAGCTTGACTCATTTGACATGGAATGTAGCTTGTAAACATGGAGTTACACAAATAGCTGGTAGAGAAAATGTAAGAGGAAAGTGGTGGCTTTCTTCACTACAAAATTTGATGGTTTTATGAAGAGATGATGAAAGTAGGAACTTTCCTTATCTAAATAAAATGAATGATGTTGAATATAAGAAGGATTTGAGTCCTGAGCTCCCAGTCTGATGACCTGCTCAACAGGCCCTGAACTTCTCCAGGGAAAATGGTT
Source organism: Larus michahellis (assembly GCF_964199755.1). NCBI lineage: Eukaryota > Metazoa > Chordata > Aves > Charadriiformes > Laridae > Larus > Larus michahellis. The sequence continues at coordinate 92,063,178 of NC_133897.1, forward strand.
CCAAATTAAGCCTTTAATTCCTTTTAAGTTCCCTTTACATCAATGTCATTTTTTTTCAATTCTTTTGTTTAAAATACACAAAATTGAAACAAAAGCTTGTGCTCAGTCAGTATTTGCAGTGAAAAAAAGAAATCCATTCAATTCAGAAGAGACCTGTTCCTTTTGTGTAGGGTAAAATGATTTTCCTCCCTCTATCCATCAAAATATTTTTAAAAACATGTTATGAACACAACCTACCTACCCTTACTTTACTGCGGTACAGGATTGCATCTCTAACTCAGGTGTAATCTCTGAAGTCCTGGATTCACTGGAATCAATAAAACTACTCCCATTGATGTCAGTTGAAGCTATAATACTGCCTATAAGCTGGGACGTAGATGTGCCTTTACATGATTAAAATACAATGGGAATCTTAGAAATATTTTTTTGGGTTTGTTTTTTAAGTAAGTATAGCTTTGAAATTTACATTGTAGAAGATGTTTTGCTTAATGACTTGGACTTACTGAGGTTTGGGTGTGCTTTCAGGTCATGCTTTTGAAATAGTATCATGATAGAAAAATAACAATCAGGTAAGGTATATCTAATGGTATTTGTTTGAAGAACCTGGCTTTTTATACTGTGGAAATAAATAGAAGCATGATCAGGGACTTACTTGTCTTTTGTTTGGTTTACTTTGAAAATGCTTTTCTAAATGGATAAGACTTTACATTTCCGTAATGAAAATAAATGAACCATTTATTTTTTCAAGTTCAGTTAGTGATTTTCCTGAATGTGTTTTTCAACCACTACAGCATGAAAGTTATCTATCTTTAGGTTCTTGGAAAGGGAGAGGGTATATTAATCCTTCAGAAAGCATGTTTTGATGTGTAAGCAAGGCCCCCTATAAATGCGAACTGTTTTTCTCTCGAGTTTTATAACACTGTTACATTCATTTTGGCCTTTGTTTTGATTGCGTGTGAGACCTATCCTTTCCTTTGACTACGTATTGCTGTCACAAACTCAGAGCTTAGGAGATGGCTAAGAGACTCAGGTTCTTTTATCTTACAGCCCTGTCGTTCCCAGGTGACATACTGCGCCATTCTATTTATGAAGCAGCAACATTCTTTTCTACTGATGTCTTAATATCTGAAAAATTAAATAAATATTTTGCACCAGACAAACTGAAGTTTAACACAGTGGAACAAAAAGCAAATATTTATAAGTATTTTTTAATCAATGGACCGTTTGGTAATTCCAAAGGCTATTCAAGAACTTATACAATATAATAAAAGCAAATCACAAAAGATAACTGTTGGACTGAAAATATTTAAATGGACTGTTAATGTTGATTCAGCTGCCTTGTGAAGATAGTCTCCCACACTAACAGATGAGAAAAACACAGATGAGAACAAAAGACGTGCATTCAACATACACATACTATATATATCAAAGAAATAAGAGTTTGTTAGGAGAAATCCCTCCATAATATAAACATATAATAGAAATGGGAATAGAGCTCTCTATCTGAAGTCATTTTTTTATAAAAAATTGTAGTTCAAATATAGAAAAGATTTTAGCCTAGTTTCCGAAGGAAGTACCAGACTATCATGATGTTTGGTTAATTAAAGTCAAACTTAAACTAGGAGTAAAAGTGTCAGAGATTCTCAAAATTTTCAGGAATTTGATTAAAGTGGCTATGCAGAGGCAAAAAAAAATCAGTCTGTTCCATGTCCTCCATGAGAAAACAGTAGAATTTTGTTCTACGTTATTTAGCAACAGTCTGCTCCAGTTTGAAATAAGATGTTTTGGAAATAACATTTTAGTTGTCCTTTTCTAAAACAATATAACTAAATAATTCGAAATACATCTTGGTACAAAACATGACAATATCCTTTTTTCATTATACACAAATATTAAGAAATATTATTTAAAGACAAAAGCAAGGTCAATAGCATAATCAATGTTTATGTTCTATCATTACAAATTATGTCTTTAATTTATGATGCCTTTTCTCATATTACTACCAGTATGCGTCATGATAATTTTCTAATGTAATTTATCATTTACATAGATACGTATTTTGAGATGTATGTTCTAATTTTATATTTAGTGTAAAATTCCCAACTAACTGTTGAGCTGTCCCTTGAAATTTAGTCTTTAAAGGTCTCGTTGCATCTCTGCCAGGCATAGCCAGCCATAAATTTAACAATCTTAACTGACTAAATCCACTCTCAACTAAAAGCAACAATATGGTGAATTAGGCCACAAGTTTTAGGACAGCTTGTAAGGAGAACTTTGAAAATGTGGTTGACTTTGAACTATTGCAATGATGTTTTTGGAGTCAGCAAATGGCCTCAAATTGTTCTGAGTCCACAAGTGTACCCTAAGAACTAAAGTACTTAAACCCATCCTATGAGCCCCTGAAGTTTTCCTCTGTGGGTATCTAGAGACCCCTCCCAGGAGGGCTTGACCTCATCTCTTCCTTCTGTCCACATGGAGCACATGAGGTGGAGTTTTGGTTTTGGGGGAACCACTGATTTGGTTCTTCTCAACAGCTCTATTGAAGCAGAATGCTTCAGTGCTTTCCTAGTTCTTTCTTACCAGTTTTGCTGAGAGGAGGCCGCAGTGTTTCATCTCAGACTTTTATTCTACTATGTGGCTGCTTTGTTATTGTATCTATGGCTCTAGCTGGTCGAATTGCTTTGGAGAGGGCCATATTCCTGAAATCCCACTTGAGTAAATTGTTTACGCATTGGACAGGGTGAGAAGAGGAGGATAATCCAAGCAGAGATAGCAGTTTCCATATTTCCAGTCCCTGACAAATCCTTCCAATCAGACTATGTCTTCATGCTAGCAGCACTAAATATACCCATGTGTGATCTGGATTACACTTTTACTCTCCCCTCCTTTACTAACTTCCAAATCTGAGACCATTCAGAGCAAGATCATTGTTCTGCTTATTTTGTAGCATCGGATCACATCCGTGCTTTCATCAAGCACAATGCGATTTTTGATTCCTCTGCGGCAGACGCGGTAGTTGGTAAAGCAGTGCAGCACTCCCTGTTTGTGAGAGAAGCCAGCAGGCTCTGCCAGGTCATTATTGGTGCCAGAACTTCTTGGAGTCATTCATTGCTAGGATATTCTTCTGAATTTTCTCAGAGAGATTTTTACTGCTATAAATATTTTCTGGGCAATCTACTTGTACTTTTGTTTCCCCTGCCATTCTGAGCCTTTCATGGGTGTTATCCACTGGTTGAACAGACAGGCATGACAGCAGACAAACTTTCTTATAAGCTACACACCAAGCAAGAAGACAGGAAAAACTAACAAATGGTCTCTACAGATACTCTTAAGGAACATCTTTCTTTTCTGGCTCATGTAACAACATATGAGTATGCCTTCTGTTAGGGTGTACGAAGGGACACTAATTTCTTGTAGTCTGTCTTTCTAGAAATGAATGAGCTGGTCTGTTCATCTCAAACATGTGTTAGCAAAGCGGCGTTCAATACATTGACACTAAATTAACTTCTTCCTCTGTTGCTTATTTTTATCTGACAACGGGTTCATTGCATATCTCACACATTCTGCTTTTCATGACCCTCACCTGTCTACACCTCAAAGACCTCCTACTTATAGCAGCTTTTATTTTTGATTGAAACACATCAATACAAAAATCAACAGCAAATGAGGAACTGAAACTTTTAGATCATTGTCACTGTATTGAAACGAACATTGTAGTAGCTGCTATACTGATTGAATTATCACTGCTTATATGCTACTAGAAAAGAGCTTGTGTTTCAAGATGTTTGAAAGTGATATAGCACTTCTCCCAGGCTGTCATTGAATTTTTCCAAGACGTTTGCCTTTGCAACAGAAAATACTTTTATTTGGAAAACTGAAATATATGGCAAATGTTAAATGGATTAAAAGCTGGCTCACTAACAAATTGAAAAATGTGGTGCTAACGGATAGATACAGATGACTGGGATGTGTCTGGCAGGGTCTGCCTGGAATCAGTTCTTGGGTCAATAGCACTTAACATTTTTAGCAACAGTCTAGACAGTGATATAAGACATCTTCAGTAAAGGCTGACTACGACAGAGATTGTTGAAGTAGTAAATAATATGCTAGTTAATTGCAGAAGAAGCTAATAAAACGTATTTTAATATTGCCAAACAGCAGCCTCTTGTATGGGATAGGAAGCTATATGTAGTTGTAAAGCTGTGATTTAGAGAAGGACAAGTTATCAAAGATAATTGGGTCTACTTAAGCTCTTTGTGCAATGTTGTGGAAGGAAAAAGCACTAATGCAATAAAGTATGTATTAAAGCCAGACTGTCAAGTGGAACGGGGTCATGATTGCTTCTGCATGCTGTATTGATAAGGCTGCTTCTAGAGTGCCAAGTCAAATTTTGGTGTCCAGTCTTAAGGAAAATACAAAAGGAAGACATAGGGATACACAGGACCTGGAGATCAGGTTTTAAATCCTATATAGCTTTAAGTTCATCTTCGTTTGTCATTATGTATGGGTTACTTGGGCATGAAAAATTTGTAGGTACGGGATAAGGAACACTTTCAGTATCATTGATAAAGGTGCAGCAAAATTCAGTGACTGGAAAATTAAATTAAGAGGAAAATGCAGCCTTGAATTAACTTGCAATTCGTTAGCTTTGAGAATTACTAAATAGTGGAACAGCTGATGCGGGGAGGTGATAGACTCATCAGTGCTAGACATCGTTAAAAAAAAAAAGAAATGGGAAAGACAGAGTGCTCTGGCTAGAAGATGCGCTGTAATCCAGCCGCTGGAAGGGACTGTGCGTTGGAGGTGAATAACCAGTTGGGATAGCAAGCGGGGTGGTTCTGGCTGTTGCTGAGATCTGTTAATTTTATGATTTCCTTTCTACAGTTCATGTGGTACGAGGAGAACAGTGGTACCTGTTCTGTCCTCAGTCTAAAACATACATGATTTAAACAGTTTTCTAGAGTCACAAAGAAATTACTTCCCCTGCTGTATACAGGACCAGACAGTTTGCTTGTTCCTTGCTGTCTTCTGATCCAGAAACCAGTCAAGGCTGAAACTCAGATCATGGAAAGGTTGATCCAGTCCATTTTCATAGATGGTCCCTGAGTATATAACTCATGTGGTCACCGTTGTAGTGATCACCAGGTTTTAAGGTGGGAAGGGACTTTGCACAGCCTTGAGGAGTGAACAGCAGTGGTCCAGCTGAAGTCTTGGGGCTAACAGCTCTTTCTTGCCTGAAGTACAACACTGTGAAACCAGGAAGTTTGTCGCAAGTTCACCTGGTCTCAGAACATGAGAGTCTTAAACGTAGCACTGGGCTCTCCCGTGCCTTGCTGTGTTAGTGAGGCAGGGGCTTCTGGGGGAATAATTTTTTCCAAACTCTAATAAATGGAACAATTAGAAAAGCTATCAGACAAAGAAGCTTCTTTTAGATCTGAAATAGCAACACAGCGTTTAAACCAAAAGAGAGGTTGAAAGCAATTGTTCTCAGTCTAATTGGATATGTTAATAAGTTAGACCATCTGAGAGAAAAGGTAGTGGACTGAGGAAAATATGAGATCAAAAGGCTATTATCACCATGAGAAAGAGAGGAGCAGGTAATCTATTGCTTGTTGGAACATGGTGGTATCAGCTGGGGTAGGGACTACGGAAGACGAAGGTTGTACTATGTGATAAAACCACTGTTTCTATTGTGTCCATATTTTGTAGTATTTAGTGGAATTACAAACTTAGTATGCTCCCTTTCAGAAGGTACTTTCTGCCAATTACCTCTCTGAGAGGTCATAGGTAGAGAGATCATTTAAAAAATTGTCCCACTGGTGCCTATTTCTTTTTCTCTGTAATAATTTGTCAGTGTGAATTTATTCTGATATTTAATGGTTGTTTAATTTCATCCGTATAGTTTACAAACCACTTGCATCAGGTAAAGCGTATCATGCTCTGGGAAATGCTCCGTGTACTTCCAATACACCTACAGATCTTGATGATGCTCATCAGAAGACGTAGATTGTGGGGCTTGAGAATATTGGCAATTCTCCATTTCTTTCTTAGGTGCGATCTGTTGGTGCATATCAGTCCACAGGGAATTTGCTTCTGATGATGTGTTTAGCAGTTCTGGATCTGTGGGTAATATGCACCTCAGGGAGCCAGATTCTGTGACAGAAATAATTTTTTTGTCCATTGTCCCCTTGTAATGCCTAAGCAATATGCAAAATGGATAGTGGTTCATTTATGCATATGCCACTAGATTTTACCGAGGAATTGTTTGCTGGTTTGTGTCTTGTACTTGCAGTTTATCAGAATTCCTCTTAATTAAAAGCTTTAACATATTTAGCTACACCTTATTTGGGGCTATTAATTATAAAGGATGGGCTTTATCATGGTACTTATAGTGTTCAGCTTACTGTTTTTATGGATGTAATAGATCTAATTTGTACTGGTATTATTGCTTTTAGCAGTGTGATACTGTGCCTAGAAGCAGAAAAAAAACACTTTCAGTTTCGGATTGTAATTAAAAGTTCATTGATGATCACTGCTATTGGGAATGCTAGAAAAAATATCAGAGGCTTTATTATTGGTTGGCTTTTTGTCTGAGATTTTGAGAGGTTTTGTGGTGTTTTTTTAAAGTCATATTTTATGATTATATTCATTATGACCATTTTCTTTCAGGAATATCAGCCTTGTAACACCAATGCCTGTCCAGAGTTAAAAAAGACAACTCCTTGGACGCCTTGGACCCCAGTCAATATTTCAGACAACGGTGGCCACTACGAACAGCGTTTCCGATACACCTGCAAAGCGCGCTTGCCTGACCCAAATTTGCTGGAGGTGGGAAGGCAAAGGATTGAAATGCGTTATTGTTCCAGCGATGGCACCAGTGGATGCTCGACAGATGGTAAGCAAAGCTCAAGTGGCTACATGATGCCTCCCGCTAGCGAGGTGTCTGCAGTTCCATTTTAAGCACAGAGTGGAAGTTTTTGCTTGCTGGTGTTTTGCGTAACAGAACTGATAATGAAAAGAAGGACATAGTGATCACAATGGGGAATCTAGCTTCTACTGCTAGACATAGCTTCGTCATTCAGACTAATCAAATGTCTTTTACCACCGATTATGAGATTTTCCAGGTTATTGTAATATTCTTTACAATAATCTCCAGGCCATGACATGAGAGCTCAGTTCTTGGAGGATTCTGTCACATCCTTGTACGCTCTCGGGTTTTTACTGGAGGAGAGTTTGTGCAACATTAATGTATTTGATAAATATTTAGCTAGACTATGTAGTATTGATGCTGAGAAGAACTTTTTGCTTAGTAATTTTGAAGTAGCAACTGTAAGATTCATGCAGGTGTTTAACTAAAAAAGGAGTTTATGAACTGGGTAATTTCTATTATAAAAGTTTATGTTATGCTATTGCTAGCAATTCAAAGTTCTGTTTATTTCTGAGATGGAAACGTAAACTCCTTCAAAATCTTTTCAACTTTAGATGACTTTAAATTGGAATTATTTTATTTCAGAATTTTGTTCTTTCCCTATCACTAATACGTAGTTTTGAATAAATGTTATGTGTATATATATAAAAAATAAAAACTAGGAGAACTTTTGATAGTCACTCTAATTTTACTAATACATTTCATTAATTATCCAGTTTTAGTTATATATCAGTGTTTCATATTAAGTGTTATATTTTAGTTATATAATCTAAGGAAATACTGATTTTTAATTATTATATTTTAATATTTATCGTCCTGCTTTCCACTTACATAGCCATTTGTATCTTCACAACACCCAGGTTAGCTGAAAAACTGTATAACTGAAGGCATTGAACTTATCTAAGGCCACAAAGAGAGAACAGTTTCTGAGTCCTTGGGCTTTCTAATTCTCAATATTTTTTTCAGACAGACCAACTATTCTGCAAATCAGTGTTAAGCATTTTCTGCCTATACTGGGTTTACGTGGCAAGGTTTGGTAGTGGGGGATGGGGGGCGCAGCAGGAGTGGCTTCTGTGAGAAGATGTGAGAAGCTTCCCCCATGCCCTTCATCCTGTGTAAAACCTTAATTGATTCACATTTTTTAAAGAAATGCATAGTAGTAAAGTGTGCAAAATAATAAAACAAATTCTGCGGTACTCCAGATGAGACTTAGTTTCATACTCTATGTCATTTGCATTTCAGGTAATCTACAGTCGCCACTGTTTATTTTCTAGGTCTGGATAGCAAGGCAGATTTTGGCATGGAGCAACTCTTGTAACATGTGTTTCTTCTGTTCTCCCGTTTTCATTCAAATTAAGCTTCAAACTAGCATTTAGGAAAGATTTTGCTCTGCTAGAATTGGTGTGTGACCTACCTTTCTTGTCCAAAATAAGCCTTTTGGGTGCCAGTGCTGCTTTTTGCTAACTTCCAGCACTTCGATATTTATGACACCTTTTTAAAATTTCATGAGATTAAATGAGAAAGAGAATATTTTTTCCACCAGATAGTACAAAATTAGGAGAGTTACCACAACAACTAGAAGCAGATCTACAGAAGAATCCTGGTATATTCTTGTCTGAAGCTGACATGTCCTCACTTAAAAATAGAGTATATGAAAGCCACCTCACTACTCAGAGAGCAGGTTAGTACGACAAACCAGTGCAAGAGCCGGTTTGTCCTAGACCACATTGCAGCAGGAGAATGAAGTATGGAGACACCTTTCTCAGCTCTGAAGTCATGAACATAAGTCATCTCCTGGAGTTGGATGCATAAGATGACTCTTTCTTACAGAATATAGCCAGAAGTAACAGTGCCTACATTGTGTTAAAGTGTTCAGGCAGAATGCAGAAGACAAGGGTGTGGGTTCAGGTGCGTTCTTTGCCTGATTAGCTTGAAAATTGTTCTTTCACTTCTGAACATCAGATTCCTGAATTTCCTGCTGTTGTAGTGTATTTGCTGCATCTCGCTGCATCTGCTGCTTTGTTTCATTTGGAAATAATCAATCGTTGGACCAACGTATGGGAGGGACCCTGTTGCATAGTAATTGAAATGTTCATTTGGGAGAAGGATTTTTGCTGACTAATCCCAAAAGTACTGAATAGTTAAATACTTTATATTGAGTAGTCGACAGGGCAGAAACTATTATACATCTGTCCATTCTTCCTAGTGAGTGCCCTCATAACTTTGCCATTAATTTGTGCTTATTCCTTGATTCTTTTTGGCCAGTCAGTCTTTAACTATTCTGTAATGAAAGATCAAACCCGATCAGTGATCCTAGCAACTGCATTAACCAATATGCTTCTGGTGAAAAGAGTTACTGTTATGTCTCCTTTAGCCGCATTTTATTTTGAGCCTGTGTGCTTAGGCATTTTCTGATTATGGATGTCAGAACAGTATGGAGTAGAACATTTTGGGGGAGACACGACAATTTTGATTTGCTGATGTGATGTAACTTACTGACTGTCTCTAAACCGCAGGACCAAGCACTTCCCTACTCCCAGGTTTGGATTTGGGTCACCACGTCACCCCTTTACTGCTCCTTGATTTCATGGGAAGAAAATACATGAATAAGAGTCATGTAGTGTAGCTGTAGCTTTTGGAACAGAAGGGTCTCAGGTGAATGGGAAACCATGAATTTTGGCAGACACCTTCACAATTTCTGGCTAGATAGCAAGGAAACATCATAACTTACTTCCACCTGATCAGAGCCTGGGTACTGTGAGACATTCTTTTCATTATCTCCATGTTGAACTGTAGCAATTTGCTGGCTTTTATAGAAAGATTAATACTGGTACAGCATGCTTGGCATACCTCATTACTAAAGATGTGCTCTGCAAAGATCAGTTCTCTGTTCTTTGCAGAAGAGAGCCATTTGTTAGACATTTTCTTATTGCCTATAATCTCCCACTGTGCAACCATAGTCATGCCATGTTAAACAGAATCACGTTTCACTGTCAGACGTTAGCAAAGCAAACTTTCTTTGCAGTCTGAGCTTAGAGGTAGAATTTCTTGCCAGAAACCCACTAGAGTCCTCCTGAGTGTGGTAAGATTTCTATCTCAGTCAACCAAGCAGTAGCATTTGCACGCTATATTCATGCTTTTCTGATCTGAAGTTTGATTAAGAGGAAAGAAAAATACATTTTGTTCTCAGCCTCTGGGTTTTCATATAGTGCCCAGATAGGGAAGGGACAGCTATTTCAAATAAACTGAGAGAGATCGTTTATATTGTTGCACATCTTAATGCAAATATCTGTACAGTCCAGCAAAGTCTAGAAATTACATCACCATAGGCTTTAATGTGTGCTTATGAAACATATTAAATATCTACATTAAACATACCAACTGACTCTGTGTAGGATTATCTGACATATAAGCACTATGAATTGCATTGAAAACATAAGTGTTTAATCCAGGGATAAAAATTTCACAACGTATGAGGTTACCTGAATTTTCCAGGTTGAATTTATCTCACCTAATTCTGGACTCCATTGTAGTCTGCAAAGACAGCAAGCACCCCCAGGGAATGAGGGATCCATCTGAAGATAAGCATCTGATATAATGGACACAAATCACCCTCTGGAGGTGCCATTTTCTTTCCATGGTGTACACAAAGGAGACAGCAAGGATAGGCTTAGACAGGACACTTGGATTTGGCACAGCCAGAGTTAGATGAGGTTAGATCCCAAAATACTTTCAGAAAACAATTAAGCAAAGACAACCCTTCTAATTTCAGTCAGTCTTAAAGAGTCTTTTATTTGCTCTTTTCCTTTTTTAAAAGTTTTTTTGGGGGAGTGGAGGGGTGGGAAAGGAGAATAAAATCTAAATAAAAGTCACAAATTCCTTAAAGGAGAGAAAGGCACCTGGAAACCTGAATTTGTATTCCCAGTTGTCACTGCTTTCTCTATGCCAAACTTTAAACAATACTTATTTTTGAAGGCAGGATGTAATTTTGTCTGAAATACTGTTTTGGTGGCCCCAATCTTTTGTGAAGATATTGATTAAATCCTAGTGTTACCTGCGGGAAATCTGTAGTGCATTCAGGGGTTAGTACAGAATAAAACAGGTGGTGATAATCAGCAACGTCCTGTAGTCAGGAGGAGTACATGTTGAGATGTTATCTCTTATACTGTCTTATTGAAGCTAAACTGTGGTATTCTGAGATAAGAACAAAATGAATTGTGGAATTTAGAACTGAATTTGATGACAAATTCAAGTTTGATTGACAAACAACAACTCTTCAGTGGAACTTTGGGATTAAATATTTAAACCCAGAAAAGCTAGGTACAAGAAATAAAGTTCTCGTGATAACATAATATCCTCAATCTGCATACTATTTGGGGTTTTTTTTAAAATGCATTAATGTTTGTTACTGCATTTTTCCATTTGAATTTTACTGATTAAGTTTTGAAGGTTTATAAGGTTTTTATAAGTTATAGGTATATGGACCTAAAAGTATGTAAGTTTTATGTTTCAATGATATTGTCAAATACTTGCAGAATATCTTCAGAAAGTGACAACACTGAAACAATCTTTGATTTTCTTTGTTCCCTGCTGCATTTTAAACAGAGTTTCATGCTGTCATTTAGAAATTATTCAGGATACTTTGGCTCCAGATCATCTTTTCCCAAAGTCATGAACCTTGACTGCTTGGATAATTGAATTTCCTTTGTTAAGTTTGAACAGGAGGACATAAAGCATAAATCAGTCAAGTAATATAATTTATCAGGTGTCACTGCTACTTCTCTCTTATTTAGAGATGTATTCCTTAGCTACAGGCTAGGCTAGAGAATTATTATACATATATGTGCTTTATTAGAACCTTGCTTTTAAGGCAAATCAGTTGAACTTGGCTGGGAATGTTGCAGTCTTCAAGAAGAATCAGGCCAATCAAAATCTCATTACAGGCTTTTGCAAAGGCAGATTTATTCTCCTGTACTAGCCAGAGCAGGAGACTTTCATGTTAACATGTCTCCAAACAGGATTAATTTCTTGTGGAGTTATAAGACTATTCCAATTGGACCAAAAAGTTTTTAAAAATTACTTAGAAATTGTCAAATCATCATTGGTCTAGTGGAATGTGTCCCTGCCCATGGCAGGGAGGTTGGAACTAGATGATCTTTCAACCCAAACCATTCTGTGATTCTGTGATCTTGATTTAGATCAGAATTATGTAACTTAATTAGACATTTTTTTTCTGTTATACATGCTTGCTAAGTATAATGGAATAAGTAAATCAGCAGCAAAACAGTGCTCATTTCTCTGTAATTTTACCCATATTGAACAAAGCATAAACACTTAAAATGAGAAAATAGTCTGTTTAGATGTCAGTTCATATCTTCTGTCTTCCCTCATCTTAGAAGTTGATGGTTATTTTGTGCACAAAATCCCTATGATTGCTTCTACTGAAGTTTTTGCAGTACTTGTTACTTCTGGAAATTTTTACCTTAGGGAAGCACAGCTGCCTGTTTAAAATTGTACTGGGATTAAGTAGTTAAAGTCCCTTTTCTGGCCTCGGTGTGCAGCAGTTTATTTATTGAGTATGACTTCTAAACAACTGAAAATAAGCCTGTTGGTAAACTGCAGGCAGAATTCATACATTCTAGTTGTTCACAGAGCTTTAAGTCAACCATAGGCTTTCTGAGAACAATTTAGTTTAAAACATTTGAATCTTGAACCTGTCATAAATGCCGGTTCTGGATTTGATTCACAGCTGTTCTGTCTGTCTTGAGAAAACTATTCATTAATTCACTGATGATGCTATGACTGATCATTCTTTTTGCAGATTTTGCAACTATTTCTGTAGATAGACTTTAAATAAGGAGAGCTTAGGTCATGTTTTAGCAACCAGACTTTTGCTGTTACCAAGCCCAGGGCATTGGCCCTTGCATTCTGTTTTTGCGAGATATTTTCATCTTGGGGGCAATAAAATGAGAAATACAGAAGGATTAATGTTGTTTTCTGTGGCATAATCTGGTTTCTGTTCTTGGAGGTGAATATGGACCAATCAGAATGTGACCCAAATGGCAAACAGAGGCAGCAAGCAAGAAAACCACAGTTTTATGAGAAAAGTAGGAGTTTTCATAGTTTCATGCCACTTGATCTTAGTTTTAATATAATTAAAACTATAATTTATTTATTAATTAAAACTATTTATTAAATATAACTAGTTTTATATTTATAACTTCTCCTACTGAATTTGATGTAAACTGTGATACAGATAGGACTCAGTTCTGTATAGCCACTTACTTTCTGAAGAAGTTTTTCTTGAAGAAATTCTATGGTGTAATCTTTCGGTTAGCTTTGTATTACAGCCCCTGCTCCCATCCTCTGTCCCTACCACCACCTCAACTAATAAACAGGACTTCTTAGCTGAAGGACTCAATTATTCTTATTCTCCATCCGTTTTCCATAGCTTAACGAGTTACCACACATCGGTTGGCCAAAGAAAGCAAGCGGTGGTTGGACTTTCTTTGCATGGAGAGTTACAAGAGCTGTGCAGACATGTAATAATTAGATCATGAATCCTCTTTTTAGTATGTTTGTATATATATATATGTATATGTATGTGTGTGTACGTATTTATAATACATGCATGTGTATAAGTAGATATTTGTGTGTGTGTATGCATGTATATGTGCACATGATTTATTGGATTGTCCTCATGCTGGTACTATGCTGGGCAAATCAGAATCATAGAACAGTTTGAGCTGGAAGGGACCTTTAAAGGTCATCTATTCCAAACACTCCTGCAATGAGCAGGGGCATCTTCAACGTGATCAGGTTGCTCAGAGCCCCGTCCAACCTGTCTTTGGAAGTTTCCAGGGATCGGGCATCTACCACCTCTCTGGGCAACCCGTTCCAGTGTTTCACCACCCTCATTGTAAAATATTTCTTCCTTATATCTGTTCTAAATCTTTCCTCTTTTAGTTTAAAGACATTACCCCCTGTCCTATTGCAACAAGCCCTGCTAAAAAGTTTGTCCCCATCTTTCCTATAGGCCCCCTTTAAGTACTGAAAGACTGCAATAAGGTCTGCCCAGAGCCTTCTCTTCTCTGGGCTGAACAACCCCAACTCTCCTAAATTCACCAATACTCCATATTGCCTTTTTAAAATAGCATGTGAAAGTATCAATATTCTAATATTAAAAACTCGTTAGGGGGGGTGCCTTTATTAAATATTAGCTATATAAGATATTGAACAACTTTTATTTAAAAGGGTCTGCATATTCTGAGTTGTAACACAGTGAAAATGCCTCAGAAGTACAAAGTCTTTAAACTGAAGGGGTTTCTTACAGAATTCTGACTTATTACTTTAATTTTCAACTATGTTTTCTTTTCTCTTAGATTTCTTCTCTAGTATCTATCTATTTAATATTGTATCTGCTGCTATGTTTATATCCAATCATTTTGTTTAGGTCACACATTTTTTTGCATTGTCTACGAAGGAGATATTTACAGTTTTTTTAGAAATGCAGGGGCTGCATTGATGGGATACTTACACAGAGGGAGTTTACTGTCACTGCCAAATGTTCTCTTTAGAGTTTTGTGTTCAGAGAGGCAGTCATTCTGTGCCTTGCCATCTTTTGAAAGAAATAATCTTCCTTATTCTTTCCCTTAATGTATCTGAAAGAGAGGACCACCTGCTTAGTTTCTCTCCCCACATCTTGAGGCCTAAATTCTTACAATACTCAAGAAAGATCCTTAGAAGAATCTATAAAACAGATTTATAACCATATGTTCACAGTGTTCTCCTGTGACTTCTGAATACAATCAGCAAAGGAGATTTTAAGGTGTGAAAAGTATGAATATGCAAGCATAATCGGAAAATAGTCATGTCTTGAATAATCAGTCAAATCTCCTCCTTAACAGAGAAAATGGATCGTGTTTACTTTCCATGAGAGTCCAGGTAAAAGTAAAGCTGGGATAGAGACTTTACCATTTCTACTTTTTTTTTTCCATTGTATTTAAATATCACTGAAGCGTTTAGGTTGAAAGGGACTTCTTGAGATCACCTAGTCCAGTCCCCCTGCTCGTTCAGAATCACCTAGTACTGGTTGCCCAGGACCTTGTAAAGTCAAGTTTTCAGTATCTCTG
Organism: Larus michahellis; assembly: GCF_964199755.1. Taxonomy (NCBI): domain Eukaryota; kingdom Metazoa; phylum Chordata; class Aves; order Charadriiformes; family Laridae; genus Larus; species Larus michahellis. The sequence goes on from NC_133897.1 coordinate 92,078,238, forward strand.
TAAATGGAGACTACACAACGCCTAAGGGCAACCTGTTCTAGTATTTGACCACACTCCCAGTAAAAATGTGTTTTTTTGTGTTGAGATGGAATTTTATGTTTTAATTTGTGCCCATTGCCTCTTGTCCTGTTGGTGGATACTACTAAGAAGAGCCTGGCTCCCTCTTTTTTATCCCTCCCATCAGGTATTTCTACACATTGATGATTTCTACACATTCTACACATCTTTTCCAGGTTGAACAGTCCCAGCTCTCTCAGCCTCTTCTCATATGAAAGATGCTTGAGGCCCTTAATCATCCTTTGGCCCTACCTTCGATTTGCTTCAGTAAGTCCGTATCTTTCTTGGACTGAGGAGCCTAGAACTGGGCCCAGCACTCCAAATGGGATCTCACCAGTGCTGAGTAGAGAGAAGAATTACTTCCCTTGACCTACTGGCAAGGCTCTTCGCAATGCAGCCCAGGAAGCTGTTGGCCACCTTTGCCACAAGGGCATGTTGCTGGCTCACAGTCAGCTTGCTGTCCACCAGGACCCCAGCATTCTTCTCTTCAGAGCTGCTTTCTAGATGGTTGGCCTCAAACTACTCTTGCGTGGTGTTGTTCTTGCCCAGATACAAGAGTTTGATTGTTGAACTCCATGAGGTTCCTCTCTGCCTAGTCAAAGTGTGACACAACCCTCTGGTGTATCAGCCACTCTTCCCAGTTTTGTATGATCACCAAACTTGTCCAGATCATTGATGACAGCGTTAAACAGGATTGGACCCAGTACTGACCCTGACCCCTGGCATACATCACTAGTGATTTTGCTGCAGCTGGACTTTGCATGACTGATCACAACCTTTTGGACCCAGTTGTTCAGCCAATTTTCAATCCATCGCGCTGTCCACTTATCTAGCCCATACTTCGTTGGCTTGTCTATTAGGAAATTATGGGAGACAGTGTCAAAATCCTTTCTAAAGTTGAGACAAGTCCACTGTTCTCCCCTCATCCATGAACCTAGTCAACTCATTGTAGAAGGTTATAAGGTTGTTCAAGGAACAAATAGTACTGTATTTCCAGATTGTAAACTGATCTTGTTATTTTTAATGTCATTAGTGTCATAATGTTATTTTTTAATGTGCATTTTCTGTCTGAAGAGAAAATTCTAAAGGCCCCTCTATGAGCACTGTATGAATTACTGTAAAACTGTGAAAAGACTGCTCCTTGTAATTAATTTTTTAATGCTGTGGAAAGAAGAAAACACAGGGGAACACTTGCTGCAGACCAAACTCCACACTGAAAAGATTCTTTAGAGTATTTTTCTGTTTCAGAGCTAAAGTGCCTCAGAGCTTTCCCTTAGAAGATTCCCCTCCCCACTGCCGAATTTAAATCACAAGAAATCTAATATCATAATGTCAAATAAGGTCACACATTTTCCTTAGAACTGAAAAAGCTACACCTGTACTGCAAAAATGTCTTCAGAACATCCTCATATTGGTATGATGTGGTGAACACTGCAGTATTTTATGAAGAAAATGACTGGCAATCTGGTCTGGTTAACACTTTTGATCATTGTTTGCTTTTCTGTTTATTTAATAACAAAAAAAACCCCTTAATTTGAAATGCTGTTATTAAAAAAACACTATTATATTGGTCTCTCAGCTCACTGTGTGCATAAGCTGGGCATTTCCATGACCAAAGTGATACAAAATTGCAAAAAAAGGATCTCTTAGAGAGCTGGAAAGTGGACCTCTACTCATCATTCCCATACTGTTTCTCTGTAGTTGCTTCCTTTTTGGATTTGAATGTATGTCATGTTTCTTGATATGCTGCTTTTAATATCTGTGTAATAGAATATGGCTCACCAGGGGAGAAATAGTTACCCTCTATAATCACTGGAAGGTTTTACCCATTTTTAGTCATTTTTATATTGCTGTTCTGCTGCTTCCTTATTAACTTCAACAGTTTCTTTTTACAAGTATTTCTGTGTCGCTGCATCATCATTCCAATATTGCTAGTTGTTCTTGTGTTGAATAAAAATATGCAAAGTCTCATCTACTTTGGGATGAAAGGGCAGAACTTAAATGTTATTACTAATGGCATAAGCACAGGTAGAAATAGGGCATAATTGTTTCAGTACTGGACACCACAAATGAGGGGCTCCTCCATTCTGGTTATCCAGAGTACTGGTGTTTTTCAGTCCAGGACTCCTGTTGGGCAGGCTCTTCACAATGTTCCTTGTAGCTGTTTCCAGTACGTGATTCAGTACATCTTCTGCTTCTTTAGCTACATTTGATAATCCCACAGTGTCTGTGCTTGTGGGTAGGGCATAAAACGATTTCTTAAGAATAAAAGTTTGTGCTTCAGTTTAAGCTGCAAGCAATCCCCCGCATTTCTCCACTGTTGATGATACCATTCATCGGGGCTTATATTAGCAATACTGAAGCTCTAGCATAGGCAGGCAGCCACATCCTCTACTGTTTTAAGTACCATTCACAGGACCTTCTCTTATCACAACTACTTAAATAAGTGCCTGTAAACAAAGCAGCAGCTGGCGGTCCATCCATCATAGAGTTTCCAGTGATGCTAGCACTGGGGAAGGTGAACTGCTTTGGCAACAGTAGGAAACCCCAGTAGCGTTGCTGGAGATGCTTAGAAATAATGCTACAGCCCAGGAGTGAGTTTGGTGTTGTGCTGAGTACAGTTGAGGGAGTCTTTTTCCATGCAGAGCCAAGCCTGAAAGTGACAAAGATACTCAAATTAACTGCAGATTATTAGAACCTCACCCAGGCATGTTGGTTGTATTGTGTCAACAACATTCTGTGTGTTCCCCTTTCACTGGTAAATAGTGGACTTCAGTCTCCATTGCTGTTTAATCTAATGCCTTTTCTCAGTACTAAACTCACTTAGAAAAGATGTTTTCCAGTTGCCAGATGGTTATTTTAACTAGGAAGTATTCTATCGTGTATGTTGCCAAAAGGCTGATTTCCATAGCTTACATGTGGTTTAGTACACTTCAACTCAGTGGAAAATAAACTGGTTTTTGAAGTGGCAAAAAGTGTCTCTCCCCAAAAGGGCAGTCTCACTAGACTTTGTGGAATTATTGCTGTACACTGTCTGAAGTCTGACTATGGTTAGGATAAGTACAGAGCATTGCTTTCTAGGACACTCATGAGATCTCTGGGCACAGCAAGCGCTAGTGGAGGCAGGCTGGGTAGAAAAGTGAGCAGAGCCCTGCAGCAGGACCAGGGGAGCTGGCGCCATGAGTGGTCACAGGCAGCTCAGTCCTGTGTTCTGCGCCTCCTTCTTCCTCTAAAACAAAGTCAATAATACCTATGTAATGTATTTGGAAATTTTCTGGTGACAATGCCTGTGCAAGAGAAAGGTAATTTTTATTATCCTCAGGTGGAATAAATTCACTTTAGTTCAGTCAGTGCAGCTGTAAAGCTTTAACTAAAGAGTTGGATCCAAGTCTTCACTCTAGGTCTGTGCAAGTGATTATGAAATTTCTATTATGGAAGAGATTCTAGAGATTAAATTAGGGTTTGTATTGTGAGACTAAAGAACAAGATACTCCTGGTCATATTACTGTGAGAAGTCTAGGAGGAAATCTGAAGAGGAAAAGGTTGTTTTGGGATGAGATACTGTTTTAATTCAGTTTTTGTTTTGTTTTGTTTTGTTTTTTCAATCCTTATTTTATTAGGATTGTCAGGGGATTTTTTGCGTTCTGGACGATATTCTGCGCATACCATCAATGGTGCCTGGTCACCCTGGTCTCCATGGTCTCAGTGCAGTCGTGACTGCAGTAGAGGTATACGAAATCGCAAACGGGTCTGCAGCAATCCTGAGCCCAAGTACGGGGGACTTCCTTGCCTCGGCCCATCTCTAGAGTACCAGGAATGCAACATTTTGCCTTGTCCAGGTAAGAGTCAAGTGAAATGAGAGAAGTATGTGAAAATAAAATAACTCATCCTCAAGGCTATATTTTGCAATAGTTGTTTTTTGTGGGTTTGGGGTTTGTTTTATGTTTTGAATAAAACACACTTCAAATTTACCTTTATAATGTAAGTGGATTTGGATAAGATACCCAAATGATGTCAGTCAGTTTATTGTCAACAATATTAATAGCTATGTCTTTTTTCACTTGTGTGACTTTGACTGTAAAAATACAATTTCAATAAGTAAAGTTATAAGAGAAAAATGGCATAAGAAATCTGTCAGGACATAAGAAATCTGGCCCATTCGTTATTTAAACTGAAAATATCAGTTTCATCACAGTGGTTGCTGGCATTAAATCTGTGCTAGCTTTTGAGCATAGAGAGCCTCCAGCATATAAGGTTCAGGACCGATCACCAAACTAGATGGTATCTCAAGTAGGCCATAAAGATTGTTCTTGGAATCTTGAGCGTCTCCTTCATTGAAAGTTGTTTTATGATTCTATAGAAAGGATTACAAGTAGAATATATGTTTTCAAGAAAGTACTTTGCTTTATAAATCATTGTTGTATCTTAGACATTTGGGGAAAAAACAAATCTTGGCTTCAGTCACCTCTCACCCGTCATAAAACAGACATCCAAATTCAGAGGCTTTTGAGCTTTGCAGAGGCTTTGTGGGAAAAGACAAGGGAAGGATATAGGAGAACACATGAAGAAATGAAAGTGCAGTTGGAATAGGAGGAAAGAATTCAAAATACAAAATGACAGAGAGGAAGAAGGATAATGACTGAGAGACTCAGTTCTTTCCAGTATCAATAAGTAAATTTAGAAATAAGCTTTCATACATCTTTAATTGTATTAATTATGTATAACAGTGCTGCATATTTTATTATTGAAGACCTGGAGCTTTTGGCATTTATTCAGGTGTGGGCTTGAAGGGTTACTATGGCAATATACATATTACATATGTATAGGACACAATATACATATGTACTATAGTAATACATACATGTGTATGTGTCTTTATTTATGTCCATATATATATATATATATATGGTTACAAGTTAAAAATGTGTTCCCTAAATCACAGACATGTTTTTTTTTCGTATGAGTATTTTGTCAAATCTTATCATTGCAGTGTTTTCCCTAAGCTTTGTAAGCCCTTTGACAGCCACTGTCCATTCTCTGCATCAGAATCTAAGCAGTAGATCTGTGCAGAAGACAGGGCTTCCCTTTCAGGACACAGTTTCTTGAAAAAAATACTTCCACCTTGAATTGAACCTAAATGATATATTTTGGCAGATATCCCCCAAACCTAGCAGCCCTGTGAGCGTTATGGCTGCTCACTGAAAGTGAACTTACCTGCAGTTTTATGGCTAATGGGAGCAGTAGGATTGTTTGGCAACTTGAATGCCTCAGGCAGCCCCCTGAGGCATTCAAGCCTCCAGCTCCCCTGCTGGTGGGTCAGATCTGTTGGGAATCCCTGCTTAGGTCTAGGTGAAACCCATTGAGCCATCAAGGGTCTCAGAGAGGCGCTTGGGCACAAGCCAGCACTTTCTGGTGAAATTTTCTTGCCGCATCCAAGGAAATAGCTTTAGATGCTCATTGTGTAGCTTCTCTATCAGGCAATGTAAGCATTTGAGAAGATGAAGGGAAGAGATTACATGTTTCTTTCTGAGTTTAGAGGCATGATCAGTGAAGGGTGGTCGTTTTCTACACCAGGCAGTGTGAGAGAGAGGTGAAAGGGAATCAGCAGAGAGCCAACAGTTGGCAGAGTATTATAAAATTGTGGCCCATTTCTTCACATTTGCACGGCCCCAGTGCGTGATCTAATTCATTGGTTCCTGAACTGCAGTCATAATGCCTTGCTTTTCTCAAATAACAAAATTATAAACAAATCTGTTTCATGTGTCTACACTGTTCATCTGTGAAAAAATTTGAAGGTTGACAGTAATGCATTAGGTCAAAGATTTAGGAGACCATTGTACCAAAATGTGCAAGCCTCCCAAGGGACACCTGCAGTAGGTGAAGCAAGCTAGAACGTAGCTCCAAATGAGGAGGTGTCATTAGTTCTTTCTTCCCTTGCAAAGGGAATCCCTCCATGAGACACTGACTTCAACTTTGAAGCAGCTGAGTGGTGTGGTAGCTCACAAGCTTTAAGATACCTGATTGTATTACCATCCTGTAGTAACTGAATTACATTCATTAATTAGTCCCAGGTTATCTATAAAAAGGGGCTAGATTTGTTGTTCATTCCTTGCTATTGTTTCTTAAATTAAGTGCTCTCTTGAATTTTGTTGGATTTTTTTCAAAGGTAAAATAAGTTAAAAGTTTTCAGAAGTGGTATTTTTAATTAGCTCTGCAGCTAGTACACTGTTACATTTTTTTGAAAGAAATTGATACAACCAGTAAAGCACCTAGTTATCCAGACCTAGGTTTGATGTAGGGGCCCTTGTTGTTTATGAGTTAGCCAATACCCAAACCTAAAATACATTAAGTTGTAAGGCAGAAGTTAAAATTGTGCTTTATGTAAAAATTATTCCCTCTGCTGCTGCCTCTGAATTTGAAAATATTTTTAAAGATCAGTTGGGATAAAGTATGGCAGGCCTTTCTGAAGCAAGAAGGGGTGTCCTAATATATCTGATAACTTTCTTCAGAGACAAGTTTCATTTTTCTTTTTAGTGGAAAGTAGATTTGAATAAAGATGTGGAGCTTGAATGAAGTATTTAGATGTATGATAGCCTGCGAGGAATCACAGAGTTCCTCAGCTACAAGACTACTGTTTGACAGTAATTAAGAAGAAATGTAAGGGGCTAAGTCAGATCCCAGATAAATCTGAAGGGAAAACATTGCGAGCGGTAGATGTAATTGATTATTTTATTTTCTTTGAGACATGGGAGAGTAAAAAATGATTGCAGAACAAGGCTTATCCATAAATTAGACCTGATTATGAATTTGTAGAAAGGGAATCATTTTTTATTTGGAAGCATACTGACAAAATTGAATTCTCTCTGTTTTTAATGAAAGTTGCAGAAAGTTAAATTGGTGGCTCAACGTGAACATCTCTTAGGTTGACATTCATGAGACCATGTCGAGTAAGGGGAGACATAAACAATACATGGGTGAAGAACCTTTGGCCCAGGCCCACAGGTACAAACCTGGCAGACCCCACAGCAGGGAGGGTAAAAGCCAGTAAAAGAAACCATGGTCAGATTGCTTTTCAGCCTTCTTGTTAACCACTGTGCTAGGGACCAGATTTCATTTCCTAGGTGCTTATATTTAGGACAGCTATATAAAGTTGTTCTTACCCTAGCTATCCGAGTGAGTTTCTAAAATGTCCCTGCTAGGATCTGATCACACAACCCTTGCAGGCGTTTATGAGAAAGGTTGGAGCGGGTGCAGATCTCATCGCGGTATTGACTATACCCTCCTCACATGGACTAGGCTGTAGGTAGAGTTTCAGGGACTGAGTAGGAGCAAACACGTCAGGCCCTTCTTGCCACTCTGAGCATCAAGGAGAAAAGCAGAGACTCTGCACAGTTCATTCTTGCCCCTGTAAGTAAGTGAGGTGCAGGCAGAAAGGCTAAGGAATGTGAGGAGATTCTGTTCTGGACTCAACCTGAAAGTAATGGCCATAGTACTAGAAATAAATATGCAACCAAGAAGAATTTGATGCTTTCTAAGATTTATCTGAGCTCCCTCAGGGTAAGGAAGCTTCACCTGCTCCCTGCTGGTAACAGAACCATTTGGTTACAGTCCAGTCCAGTCATTAGCCTTTCAGAAATATTCTGGTTTAGTAGGAAAGGGTGAGGTGGCAGCCACAAAGAAGCCTTCCTGCTAGGGCAGGCTCAGGTTCTGCTTTGCCCCCTGTTCTGCTTATTGCAGACCGGATCAAACCCTTATGATATAAACTGCTGAAAAAGATGAGTGATAGAGAAATATACTGAGCAGTGCTCAAGTCACGCTGAAAGTCAATAGGACTTTAGGCTTCTAAAATGATTAATCTGGGCTCAGTATCATCCTGGAAGATACTGAGTGCTCTGAAGGACTGACAGTGAAAAAGCTCATGGAGCCATCAACGAGTGTACAAGGCTTTCTTGTCTCGTTAAGTGTCTTACAGCACCATTTTAAATGTACTTATTAATATATTAATAGCCAGTAATGTACGATTAAATGTGCTACTGGATCCCAGAACTTTATATTGAAGCCATCTAGAACCTACCTTCAGCAGCTACTATTAAATCTTTCTTGAGCCTGCAGGGAAGAGAGAAGCAGTGAAATTTTTCCCACAGCTTGTAGCAAAGTAAATGGTCCACTGACACACAGATTGATAGCAGTCACTGGGCAGATTGCATTTCGTTCATAGTGTCTGAAGGCTGAATGTATAATAGTAAATTGAACAGTGCCAGAAAATTGCCAGAAATTGTACCCAGGCCTCGGAATGTGATTTCTCTGTATTGTACAAGTTTTAGAATGATCCCTCGTACAATTTTGCCTTTAACTAACTAGCACTCTCCCAAATAATCTGCAGAAATAGTTTGGGAGTCAGTGTAAGGTAGGACCTGTTCCCAGTACTCCGTTTCAATGGGGCCAAACTGCTTTGAGGGGCAGGGGAATTTTCACTGTTGTCTTGCACTAGCAAATTGTGCTTTGGCCCTGTGCCTCAGCTCCTTTTTTTATGGCCCAGAGATGTGGTGAATAGAGTTGAGCTGGCAAGCACTGAACAGCCTCGATAACTATGGAAAGGATCTGTGAATACTCGCTGACGTTTCTATTTTCTTTGAGTTACAAATACGTGGTCAATATGAAAAGAAAGGAATCTATAATAATCAGGAATATTAGGGTTTTGTTATCCTTGGGGGCTTGTGGGATATTTACATTATGAAGAGAAACAGACGATGAAGAGAAGCACTGTTTCAACAGTAAGTTCTGCAAATTTACAAAATTCACAGGAATTTACTAATTAAAGATTTGTTTGCCTGAAAATAATAACAACCAAACGTAAGGAATTCTGTCCTCGTTCACAATATTACATGTCTTCAGTAATTACTCTAGAAAAAGTCAACTTTTTCTTCATTTTTGTTTTGCTTTGTTTCCAATTGCCTTGTCTTTTATTCTTTTGCACATAGGGACACTTGGCCGATGTGCCTTAATTAGGAGTTTAAAGCACAGCTACGTGAACACCATTGAGTAGCATGAGCTACAGGAGTTCCTGTTCCCTCTTCTCAGAGCATAGTGGTGGATCAGAGGGAAAGGACAGTTGCCTTCTCTTAGAATTGAAATTCTGATACTTCATGACAATATTTTGGGATTTTACCAGTTTCAAATTTTTGTTATAGTAGTTTTAGTTTGGTTTAGTTGGGACATTTTGTCTGAGAAGAACTGAATAAATTCATATATCACACAGTGTGCTAATAACAATAAAGAGTTCCAGATACACAAAACTCCCTGAAAGACTGTTTAAGTTATTTATGTGTGCCCTAAAGCTGGTTATTTCTTGTTTTGGTTCGGTTTTTTTCTTCTATTTTTTTTTCCCCTTGCAGTCATACTTGGCCACAAGGAAACAGGAATATATGTAAAAGAATGGACAAAATTTATCCTGCAGTAACTTCATAAATCAGGGGAAAAAATTTACCCTGATCCAAGAAAGCTTGTCTGTGAGGCTGCTGAAGCCCATCTCTCCACACACATTGATCTCTTCAGGCTGCTTCTGTAGCCAGTGAGGAGGGGGCTGAACTGTCCTTTGGAAGCAACTGCTGCTTTTCTAATTTAAGGGTCTGGGTTACAGACTTAAACTGTGGTTGATCCTTAGATTTTGTTGTTGTACTTTCTGTAGAAGAATTTGTTTGCCTTCCGTGCTTCTGCACTGCACTATGTTGACTGTTTTCATCCAGCATTTCTTTTATGAGTAAAAGGTACCTGTAGCATCACAGAAACAAGACTTTGCCTTTGCAAACTATGATGTAAAAATCGCTCTTTCCCACGCTCAAACATGCAACAACATCCCACAGCATTAGGAAAAAGCAGTGGGCTAAGTAATGTGGAATGAGATGAACCCCAGGTGTCTGGAAGGGAGCAGTACTCTCTTGGGTCTGTAGGCTGCGGAACACCCAGTGCCCCTGGATTTAACTGTTACTCAGTGACTGGGAAGCACGCCGTCTGCATTTCAGTGTGTGGGAAGAGATACTGCCCCTCCATTTGCACTCCTTCATGCGTATGAGGAGGCCAGAAAAGACTGGCCTCTCAACATTTTTTATTCTCTTTCGCTACACTTTCAAAAAGATGAGCAGGAAAAGTTATAAACCTAAAGGCATACACCAAAAAAACCTCCAAATATTTTTTTTTTGGTTGTTTAAATTTGAAATGAGACCAGGCAGTATATGAAGGAGCCTGCAATCCTATCTGTGTTCTCATGAAAGCAGGTGAGGACAGTGTGTCTGCCCACGCTTCCTTCCACTTCCTTGTAAAACCCAAAGTGTATAGCAGGGTATCCAGTTTACTTAATTGTGTCTTGGAAATTCTCCAGTAGCGTAGATGTTTTATCATGTCCCCAGGAGATCCCATTTCTGTACGCTGTTTCTCCCTAGTACATCCTCTTCCCTATGGTTTTTTTTTTTCATTATAATGAAGAAATATTTATTAACCACAGCAACAGCCAGTAGGCAAAAAGTTGTTCGCTTTACTGCAAAGGAAAGAGCATTGTTTGAGAGCCCCCTGCTAGCTGAAGGGTGCCTTCTTCCAAAAGGGACCAACCTCAGTAATTGTCAGAAAACGTAAAGACTCTTGCTATCTTTCATTGTGGAACTGCTCTAACGACTTTCTTTTGTCCAACAGCTCTACAGAACTGTTATGTAAAGAGGCTGTAGTAACTGGAACGTTCCTTGCAGCTGTGTATTTTTCCTCCTATAAGAAGCAGAAACAACGTTAAGGGCTCCATGACAAAAGGAAAAAAGGAAAAAAAAGCCCAGATGGTGCTGTGTTGCTAAGCAACTTTAAAGGAAGATGAAAGAAACCACAGAGCTCTATTTAGGTCTTGTAAAAACTCAAGCAGTAAATACCCACTCCTTTGATCTTATTTAACCGTGATGATGCTTTATCATCCTGTGTTGCTGAGAAGGAAAAGTTCTGGGGACCAATAAAAGAGGTAGTTATGATAGTCCTTGAAAGGCCTAGAGGTTTAGGATGGCAGCCTGTCACTAAGTAGTTGCTAAGAAAAACAGTTATAATTACACTGTCCAGCTCAACCATGATCAAATGTAACATTGTCTGTTATATTATGTCTGTCCTTTCCCATCTTCACCAGACCCACTTCTCCCTTTACTTCCACAGTTATATAATACAGCCATGATCACTGCCATTGTGGAACACGGTGACATTCTTGGATGTCACATCGGTCTCTGTGTTCTCGGCCACCTATAGATAGATGGCAGATGGCAGTTTCAAATGCATTCACATTTGTAATTCTCACTCCGGTCCATTGAAAAATAAGTAGAAAGTGTTGGGGGGTCACTGTCTCCATTACAGTGAACAAGCCACAGGTAATGTTTGCAGACAATTTGTTTTCTGTCTAGGCAATCTCAGGCTGTCATTCTCTTTCATGGAGGTCTGTACACTGCAGCAGGAATGCCTCTGATTGTTCACTTCAGCAAGTCAAGGATGATTTTAAATTAAAAAAAAAAAAAAGAAAAAAGGGAGTATCTGGAAAGGTAAAGCCTTACTATCACATGAAATGAATAGTTTAGGTAACAGCTTCTGCTTCTATTTGACATAACTTAAAAAAAAAAAAAAAGAGGCAAGTTCTGAATAAAGATACCATGTCTTGAAGTTGTTATAAAATTGCACAGTATATTTCACCTGCACTGAAGACAAATAACCTGTGGCTTTCATAGATATGAGCTTGCATAATACTACATTAACAGAGTTATCTCAGGCAAAGAGACATATTTGTTTTCCAGTGACTATATGAATAAGAGAACAAGTCAAGCACTCTACAGAGATGAGTACTTATTTATGATAGGTAGTATAAAACTCTCTCATACATCTGTATAGCTAGATGATTTGGCTGATAAATATATCCTGGAAAAAAATGTAGCGATCATTGAATTCCTTAATAATGGTAATAATTTATTTAAATGACATACTTGGGATATAGTACCAGATTCCACGACTCCTGTCTGTCTAGTCAGGCTATTCAGAGGCCAGATAGATTACCTACAAAAGTTTTTTACAGCTATTGTTCTTAGCAAGGAAGGGCCAACTCCATGCTTTCTGGATTTACAGGATAATGTTGCAAAAAATACAGAGAATGAAATGTTGTGTATTCAACAACTTCACTTACAGGATTAGTTAATAGCCTTGGGTATGCACTAGTGAATTACCTGTTTGATTAGCAGTTGTGAACCTGAGGGTATGCTGTATCTGAAATTACATTCAAAAATGCATGTATAAGTTTTAATATCAAAATAACCATATTCTCCTAGCTCATTTTCTAACTGTTGCAACCTTTGCATAGAAATCATTCTACTCCACTGACCAAGTGCGTTTGTGATACACAGTGCTACCAAATCAAAATATTTTTTTAAAGTTCTACATCTTCATCTAAGAGAGAATTTAAAATGCAAATACTGCAGAGATATTTTCATTGTAAGTTAATTTTTTTTCAGATTTGTAACCTCCTTTTTTTTGGTAAGAGATAATTGGGGAATAGCATTTCAATAAACCAGTGGAAACTGGTTTACTTCTTGAAAGGCTGTTTGATTAATTGAACAGAAAGGATCAAAAGGAGTCATTTTGAAATGCTTGATGAATGTTTTGGAGACTTCGGTGACAATCAATTGTTTCAACAAACCATGAAGTAAAGTCTTGCAAGGAATGTCTTAAATGAATGCACAGTAAAAATTGTGTACAGAAGATGTGTCCTTACCTCGTAGTTTTAAAAGCAGGCAATAATGAGTTTCTGTCTTGTGTGGTAAAATGCCCACTGCTGCTGTGACTGATGGGAGAAAAAAAGGCAAAACTCCTGCTCAGTTTAGGGTCCTGTCATAAACCAAAACTTTACTGGCACATGGCCTTTATTATACTTAGAGTCTCATCTATTAGTGTTGGTTGAATTGCACACGATTTCTTTTAATCAGCTGCAGACATGGTAAATTGTTTCCTTACTTAAGTATTAAGAAAGCAAGTGATAACACTTTAAATAGAGATTTGAAAATAAATTTATTTTTTGTGGGATATGAACATTTTGAAAGTTTAGTTTTTTGTTGGTTTTTTTTTTTTCAAAAAAAAAAAAAAAACTGAAAGAGAAATGAACGAAATACTGAGATTCTTCGCAGAGGGAATGCTGTCCCTGGGAGAAGTACATCTGACTTTGTCATGTGGCTGCAGATAGGAAGCCTTTGGCAGATGGGCTGCAATATGGCCATAAATGCCAGAAATACATCCTGAGGCTGCAAAGGAGCCAGTCCAGTGCAGGCAATGAGGCGAACTTTTATTAGAAGCCCGTCTAGTGGCCATGTGTCGAAAGCCGTCTGAGAAACGGAGCTCCCGTCAAAACCAGCCTACGTTTCAGAGGAACCTTGTGAAAGTTTGAAGAACAGTATGACATGTTTGAATCAGTAAATGCTAATGGGGAAAAAAAACTGAAATTATTCTTCAACAACCTGTGTTTGAAACTTTAAGTGGCAGCTCCTTTTTGTCATTCATCTGTTGCTTTTTTGAACTACCACCATTGTTCTGCTGCTGGCATCTATGCTAGAGCTACATTAAGATTGTAACATTATATTGGCCCACCAAACCCTACAACTGTGTTAGATCAATTGAAATGGGTTGTAGGGTTAAGGCAATCTCACCTAGGTTGTGAAACAAAATCTCGATTCCTCAGTCTCTGTTGGTATTATTGGGCTAAGTTTTAATTTATGAGTAAAAATTTACTTTGAGCTTGTAACATGTCTACTAAACAAGCTTTGGTAAGAAAAGAGTTTTAACCCTAAAGCTATTATGGTACCCACTGAAAATGTCTTATATAGATGAGTAACTTTGTTAGACTTCCTCGCATACCAGGGGCTTTTAAAATATGAAACTTAAATTGCATTGTGGTAAGATTGAATTTGTGGGCCTTTGTTCAGTGGCACCTAAAAATGTCCAATAATTTCAGGAGGCCATGAATTAGATCCACAGAATATGAGAAAGATGGGTTGGATTATGCCGTGTCACACATTAACTTGGAACAATATGATATTTTGTGTCTTTTCAGTGGATGGAGGCTGGTCTTGTTGGTCATCTTGGTCAAAGTGCTCAGCAACTTGTGGAGGAGGGCATTACATGAGAACCCGCTCCTGCACAAACCCAGCACCAGCATATGGAGGAGATATCTGCCTTGGGCTGCACACTGAAGAAGCACTTTGCAACACACAGCCGTGTCCAGGTATGACAAATGTATTATTTAGGAGCAAATAATTTCTCTCCCTTATTAAGTGCACAATCGGCTCTTACATGCCACAATCACAGTAAATCAAGTAATAGCAGGATATAGCCTACAAGACACCGCCTCCTACCTCCCCCTTAAAAATTAAAATTAATGTTACTAGGGTCTGGGTCTGGATAAACTAAAATTGTATAATATTTCAAGTGGATCATGAAAATTGCCTGGGAGACTTTTAATAACAATATCACAAAGAAGTACATTTGTTATAACACTAAACATTCACAGCAAGCAAATTGCTGAGGTTAATATTCAACAACATGTGTTATCACAAGGTCCTTCAAGTAGATAATGTTTGCCCTGTTTTCATATAAAACACAGAGCTAACCTTGATTCTCTTTGTAAAATACCCTCGGATGTTAAGGAGCAGGGACTTCATCTTTTTAAGTGACTGTGGATTACTTAGGAAATAGAATGCGTCATCACTTCTGCGAGGCGTATGGTATTATGGATCATGACTTTTGCTGTAACTTTGACTCTGCCTTTTGACCTATATTAAAGGAAACTAATTTTTTTTCGTGAACTTTAAGTGAGAAGTACAAAGTAAAACCACACAAAACCAGATAAAATCATTAGTGAAAAGCCAGTGGGAAAATTTGGTTTCATTTTTTGCTGATTAATGGATTACAGGCAACAGCAACAGGAAATAAGCAACTCTGATGCCACATTGTATTGCTTGCTTCACTGAGAGCTCCTAGACTTCAAGTTTTCTGCTCATATAATGAGGCTGTGCATGTGAAGGCACAGTTTGAATTTATGGATTCTATTACCTGTTCTGAACTACAATTTAAGTTAATTTCCTTTTCCAGGCACTGCATGTCTTGCAGCAGAATAAAAGTACCTACTTTGTCAAAATTAAAGCAGATGCAGCACTTTGTATTGTGTTTAAAAAACACCCAAACATAGAAATAAGTAGATGATTTGATTTTTCAAGACAAATAGTGTATATTTGTATGTAGACGTTACATAGCTGCCTTGGGATCCTTGAGGCATCTTTAAAAGGTCAGAACTGGCGCATTCATTGTGCTAGTATTGTAGCTATTTCTCTTGTTGCACATTTATTTTCTACCATCATTTTTCTAGAAATGACAGTTTGCAAACGTTTATAAATAATTTCTTCATTTTATTTTGACCTGATTGTTACCCAAATTTTTGAGTAGGTGGAGGGTGGAGGAGGAGGAGTTCTGTTTCATTTTGGTTCGAGAAAGTGAAAACCTTTATAAAGCAATAAAATTTCAGAGGGTGAAGTGTTTTTCTCACATTCTGTGATGTTTTATTAATATTTCAATCTCACTGAAAATTTGCGATAGCTTTTTGAAACAACACATCATCAGCTAGCTGTGAGAATAGCCCTTGCCCCATGTTTATGATGCAGATTGCAGACTTTTTTTTTACTGCTCTTATTTCGCATTGGTATGGGACAAAAATAACGGCAGTGCTACACACGTCAAGTTTGGGCAGACTCCTGCATCCCTGCAGAGCCATTTGCTTGTGATGAGGATCCTGGGGCCAGTGGTTCCTGCTTGTGCTGATCTGGAAGTACCATTGGTGACATTTGCTGCTTGAGTGACATGTTTAATATAGGAAGGGAAGAGTAGTGACACCGGGAATCTTAAGTACAACCAACCAACACAGAAATGCATATGCAAAAATGGAAATTATTTATAATGTTTCTTAAGTTGTGAAAGGAGTACAGATTTCTTGGCATTTGAAATAGTACTACTTTTTTTTTGTCCAAACAAAACTAGCAGAAAACTAAAATTTCTGGAATCCTGATACTAAGGATTTTTTGAGGATATGGAGGGTTACTGAAACTATGCAAGGATGCACTTAAAACAGTGAGAAAACCAACAGAAGAAAGAAAAATGTTTAACTGAGCTCTGTCTTATACTATACATGCCAAACTCGGAAGACTCCTATGAAGGCAAGACTTGTGTGTTCCTTGTAAGAAAGCTGAGCTCAGTAAACTCACAGCACCTCATGGGAATGAGATCAATTCGCTTCATTTAAGGAAAGTATTCTGAGATCACACAGGCATGAAATAAAAATGTCTTAATCAAAACTCCATAGGCAGAGGAAGAAATATAGAGAAACAACAGAAGCCGATAATGAACTGAACGGGGAAGAGAAGATGAGAATACTTGATGAGATCTCTTCTATCTACAGCAAACACATGGACCCAAAATAACAAAAGCTAAAAAAAAAAAAAAAGTCTGCAAGATACTGTTATTTTTGTGGTTAAATAAATATCCTGTTTCAGACCTGGAATGCATACTCTTATAGCTCTCATTGCTACTTGTTAGGTATGTAAATAAAAGACTGTCATTGTCCACCCTAACGACCTAGACTGGAACTAACTCCATGACAATCACTCTTCCAGTCACCACTGCAGAATCCCCCTGGCTTCTCACTTACACAAACACAGGCCATGGCAGAAGCCAAAGCCATAATACGTCTGAGACAAATTTACCATCACGCTCTAAATTTCAGAGAGATTTGCCCAAGCCAAACTGCCTTCGTTTTATCGTAATGGAAGAGCTGTCCTCTACTAGTTGGTGGTAGCTGGGGATGGGACCTTCTGTCATAATTGAGAAATACAGGTTATTTCTCTCTCACTGGGTTGTACTTCAAGCATTTAATTGCAGCACCTGCGTGTGTGTCCTTCTCTGCCTGTTGCAGACAGCTGGTCGGAGTGGTCCGAGTGGTCCGACTGCGACTCGTCGGGCCTCCAGTTCCGCGTTCGTCAGTGCATCATTTTGTTTCCCGTGGGCAGCCAGTGCACGGGCAACACCACGGAGAGCCGAGCCTGTGCTTTGGATTCCAACTTTATACCAGGTGAGATCAGCCTGCTCGTCGCAGGATTAGTGAAATCTCTCAGTGTTTCAGGAGCGAGGTGTAGCATCGTCCACACCGCGCTGTGCAGAGCCGAGAACTGGAACAGAGCTTGCCTTCTGGCAGCCAAAGCGTGCTGGTCTACTATGTAGAGAAGATGTTGCCAGATCTGGTGTCTTCATGAAAATCTGCCTCATGGCACCGAGTGCTGTGGAGCTGTCCTCGCTGTCACCACCTGGGACTTTGGTTAGTCACCGTCACAGCGTGCTGCAGGTCCCTCCCGTCCTAGTTGGTAGCCGAGTGCAGGGATGGCTGTAGACAGCTAGGAGAAATAGTTTCCTTTTTACTTTCATTTAAGTGGTTTTGAGACTTTGGGGGTATTAGAGAAACATTCCTCTAGGTTTTGTGATTTGTATATACAAAAGTGGGTGCTAATGTACTTAATCTGGAAATCATTTTACAGAGTCCCTTAAATTAGTAACTGCTTAGATAGTTAAATACTACTAACTCAGGTCCTTATCTCCCCCATGACCGCTAAGTATCTGATGGATAGTCACATCATGTATTATTCTATAGCATTTGTCAAAACTCATGACTGTACTCTTTTTTTTCTTCATTTTTTTTTTTTTTTAAATCATAGCAGTCATTTAAATCCACACATCAGTATGGGTGGCCACATTGCATTACTGTTAACAGTCATCTTTCCATCTGTGTACATTAAAAAAAGCTAGCAGTCTATTCACAGAGAAATTTACATTTTAATGTATCATTTGAAATGTAATTATGTTTACTCAATGAAGCAACCTTTTTTTTCTGTGACTATGCGGTAAAATATAGTACTATATAACAAAGAAATCAACACATTTAAATACTGTTTTTATGGATGGCACATAATGCTTAGACTCCCAAGTACTATTTTTCCCTCCAAAACCAGTGTAAAAAATGACAGTGTGAAAGCAAAACCTCCTACATTGTATTTTTCCCTTTTTCGCAGGCTTTTGAAGAAGTGCCATTAATATTCACATTCTGTGAACCCCCGGCTTAATCCCATATAAGCTCTACATCTTGTTTTGGAAAGTAGGCTTTTGCAGAATCTGAAATGAGCCACCTCTTCTCTCGCCCTTCTAGTTTGTTTGCCACTCCTCCTCAAATTACCCATATCACAGCAGATAAGGTCGTGCCCGTTACACTCACCGTAGGGAAACGAGCTCGCTTTCTTGGGGTTGCTTAGCTCGCTTTCACTCCTCCAGGTCCTCTGACTCAGAGCTTTCTCCCGCTCTCCCTCCCTCTCAACCTCTCTTTTCTTTTCTAATTTACCTCCCACCTTTCCTCAGCTAGCGTTGCTGGCTTGTCCACCCTCATGTTGTCTTCTCCTCCTCCTGCTTACCTTAGCTCTGTTCCTCTACGGAACTCAGTATATAGAGTGATTCCAGCAGAGTGCAAAAACGACTCCTCGTCATTGCTGCTGCTGTGTTTCCAGAGTTAGTCCTTGTCAACATTAACTTGCAGAGTTTTATGGTTTTCTGGCACATTTTTTTCTGCTTTTTGTTTGGATTGTGAATTAATAGTCTCAGCCAGCCAAAGTATGCTCTCAGCCTTTAACTCTGTGAGAGTGCTGTTCCACCAGGTCTGATACTTTCTCATTTTGAAAATAGTATTGATTTAGCATGTGAAGAAAGGTAAAAAATTATAATCCCTTTAGCAGTAGCTGCACGTGGATCATCTTTTGGCGGTGGAGAGCCTACTTTGTTAATTCCTTACACAGAAGCTATTGCATACCTGTGGTCATCATTGCTGCCCTTCTCTGATCTGTTTTTAGTTCTGCATCCTTAGATGGAAAAACCAGAGCTGCACACAGCGTTCGGGGTGTGGACAACGCATGGATTTGTGAAATGTCATAATGCTGATATCCTGTCCTATTCACTAGTGCCTTCTTGGTAGTACCTAGCATTTGTTTTGCCTTTTTGATTGCTTCTGAACACTAAGCTGGTATTTTCATGGAACAATTTGTCATAACCCCAGTCTCTGTCAAGAGTAGTAACGGTCAGTTCACAGCCCATCATTTTATGTGTGGAACTAGGATTGCTTTCCTCTGTGTGTATCGCTTTCCACTGATCTGCATTCTGTTTCAGTTGGTATTTTATTGCCTAGTTTTGTAGGGCCTTTTTTCACAGCATGCCCTTGTCCATGCTACCTTACCTTTGTATCATCAGCAAACTTCAGAACCACATTTGCCTCCTGCTTTTCTAGCTCTGCTGAAAAGCCTAGGACTCTCCACTGTAAGAACTAGGCACATAGTATTACCCTGTTTTCTGTCTTTTTCCTCATCTCCCATATCTACTTTATTGCTTGAAAAAACTTTGACAAGGAACTTAAAAGCTGTTTTGAAATCCAGGTAGGCTCTGTCAGTTACCTCACCAATATCCACCCTTTCAGAGAGGTTCAAGAGATTTATTAGACAGCACTTCCCTCCACAGAAGCCATGGGCCTGAAGTAAAGAGTGGGAAAAGGTGATTGCCAATAGACTTGTTCTCAATATTTATTCAGAATGCTTCCGAAGTCAAAATGGTAAGGATACAGGCTGGAATGACATTTTATTAGTTTACAGTTGAGACCCATGAAATTGGCAGTCATCTTTTTTGAAGACTTGTAAATTCCCACTTTTCACATTAGTGCTAGATGTGACTTCTAGAAGTAATGAGCCCATTTGAACACAAGATAATTAAACTCTCATTAATTTTACTATTCAGAAAATCACCGCTTTCTCAACATGCTTAAACTCCACGAAGAATGTTTTCATGCGCACTTCATCTTTTTAATTCCAGAGATGGTTTGAGGCAAGAATTAAAAATATGTTGCTGCTTTTGCTTGGGAAACTAAGGAACCTGAAGATGTCATCAGACCTTTTTGTTAATTGTACCACATAGTCAAAATCTTTTTTACTTTGGATTTGGAGTAAATGTAGTAGAATAAATTCTTAAATCCTTACTGTGTTAATCAAACTAGTAGTTCTCTGTAATATTTTTTCTCCTTGGCATAAGCAGTTTATTTATTTTTCTAGAAATATCAGTGGCACGATCCAGCAGCATAGAAGAAAAACGATGTGGAGGTAAGCTTTTCAACTCTAGATGTGTATTAAATGCTGAAATGTTGATTCCGCATTTTTTCCTTTTGTTTCACCTTTTGCACTCTCTCTTATTCTACCTTCTAAACGCTGCATTCTATTATTTACACTTGTGCGGAAAAGGAGATGTAGTTACTACAGGATTTCTCATTAAATACCCATCTGCTGTTGCTGACCTTTGAGACAAGAACATGCATTACTGGATGTTTGTATTTTCTTCTTTTTCAGTACAGCAGTCAGCCTTGTCTCAAAAAGAAATTCCTATTATAAGCTAGTTGTCAGTAGGTCAAAATTTGCAAAGTTGCTCCACCTTTTTCAGGATAATAATTTCACAAACCTCTTTGGGACTCCACACAAACAGCAGAAAGCCAGCCTGCTAACCCATTTAATAGCTCCGACTGTATCTGGGACTCATTTTCAGCTTTGCTGCCAAAGACAAAACTAAAAAGTAAAAAAAAAAAGTTCCATTCCAGAGAGTCCTGATGATAGCAAAACAAATCCTGAGAGAGAAAACTGTAAAAAAAAAAAAAAAAGAAGAAGAAGAAGAAAAAGAAGAAGAAAAAGGAAAAATGACCGTTTTTTTGTGCTGAGCTATCACGCTTAGTCTGTGTCGTCATGGTAATAGCTCTGACCGGTTCTGCTATTCTTCCATGCACAGATAAGCTGCATTTTTAACCTAATAAAGGACAATGAAAACACAGAGGTTATGCAAGGGTACTGTTGTGCATGGTAACTTGTTATGGGAGCCAGGATAATGTGATATGATTTTTTTCTAATTAGCAGTGTTACTCGGAAAACATTTTGCCAAGTTCTGCAACAGTGGGAAACCCTCGTAAAAGTGTAGAAGGATATTTCAGTGATAATTTATATACTGGGGCAGTCAGTCTAGTCAACTAAATATTAGTTTGTGTTTCTAAATACCCAGTAGGCATGTAAAAGTCCTACCTTCGGCATTTGCAGAAAATGGGAACCATGTGCTGTCCCATTTTACTGTATTACAGTGAAAAAGGTCTAACAGATGTTTTTCAGACTAGTGCCAGTCTTTCAGTTTAAAATGTTTCATTTGTGCATTTAGGCAAGCCCAAACAAATATTCAGTAATGTTAAAATGAAAGCTCCAACATGAACTTCTCACTGATACTTCTTTCCTAATCAAAAAGCACAGTTCCAGTTTGAAATAACAATGAAAACCAGTTTTCGAGCTAATTTTGAGCTAATCCTACTGGTGCCACATCTGACCTGTTATCTCTGTTCCGTAACATCAGGGGATGATTGTGCTTTAGGTTCCCTTCTACAGTTTCACGCGGCAATGAGCTGTTTTAATCCTTGCGTAGGTGGTGAAGTTTCCCCGTCGTCTGATCCCGTAGTATCTTTGAAGGGCAGAGCAGACAGGAGAGTGCTGGGGTCTGAGCTGTTGACTTTGGAGACTCTCTGGCTGTTGTGGTTAAAAGCACACTGAGCTTTAAGGAGTCTCTCTCTCTCTCCACTTCCCATTTTCCTTTAAAACACTACCATTTCTTCCTCACCCCACCCTTACACATGGAAGAAACTCTGAAGGCTGGAGAAGGGAACGAATTTGCCATATATCAAAGATACAGAAACAGTGAGACCCAGCAAGAATCAAAGCAGGGGATGGAAAAAATGTATGCCACTGCTTCTGGGACGTGCACCAAATAAAGGGGATACAGAAAACATTTTAGGGAAAGCAGGACTGTGATTCAAAGATAGCAGGGTTTTGTTAGTTCTGCCACAAATCACTGTGTAAAAGAAAGAACTAGAAGAACGGCAGAGGAGATGATATTGTATTTTGCTGAAAAAAAGTGATGTACGTACATTATGTGCATAATTTATATATAACAAGGCATTGTTATACAGTCTGAAGAAAAATTTTGCTGAACTATTCAAACATGCAAAATGCAGTTCATTCATCTGTTATTTGGATTCTGAACTTGTTTAAGCGTCTTTCAAAAAACTCAGTCTTAATACTTAGAGAGATGTATGGGTATCCAAGATTCTTATAATGATCCCTTCAGGGAAATACAATGCATTTGCTACCGTAGGGATAAACCATTGCAATTGAGATGTTCCTGGGAAACACATGAAATTTCCCTTATCTTTACTTGAATCAAGCGCTTGTCTACATTTTTCCCGAGCTTAAGCTTTTATTGCCACTTCCTTAAAAATTTGATCGTCGTTTTCTCTCCACTCTACAGAGTTCAACATGTTTCATATGATCGCAGTGGGATTGAGTAGCTCGATACTTGGTTGCCTTCTTACCCTGCTTGTTTACACTTATTGCCAACGATATCAACAACAGTCCCATGATGCAACTGTCATCCATCCGGTGTCACCAGCTCCTCTAAATACCAGCATTACCAACCATATCAACAAACTGGACAAATATGATTCTGTGGAAGCCATCAAGGTGAGAAGTGGGTTGGGAGCTCCATAATGCACAACGTATATGGTCCTACACAACAGTTCCGCTGTTTCAAAAGAATTCTACTTGCTCATTTTCTGCGGTGGTGTTTGGACTCAAATTATGCTGATTGTTAAAGACAAAAATAGATTTCACTTGAAGCATTGTAATTACAGATCCTTTCCTTTGTCAATCCCTATTACACAGGAAGTTAGTTTTTGTGTGCATGTATAATTTATACAGCAGCAGCCTTTCGTGGGAAGAAACAGACCACTCAAGTTTGGGTTTGTGGGATTTTTTTCCTGATTGTGTTCCCTCGTGGCTTGTTCAAGAAGTAAATAGAGCCGTTAACAGTCATCATGACATATATTGAAGATAATCCTTTGGCTCCAATGACATGGTGTCAAGGGCACTGTTCAACTTCCTGCACTGTGTTTATACAGGAGATGTATCTGGTGAATATATTCTGGGTCAGACTCTCAGCTAGTGTTCATACTCAAAATACTCTGTAAATGAGCAGTACGGATTTACATTAGCTGAGGGTCTGGAGTGGAATCTGTATCATATGATCATTGCTCCCAAACAGCTATTTTCTTTTTATGACCTTTTAGAATAGCTCTGCTTTTCAGACCCACTGAATTAAGGAAGGATGAGCATTCTGAAAATATCTAGCTCAGTATCTGCAGATTACACGGTTTATTCATGCAGCTGCAAAGCTTTTTGTAAATGAGGAATTTTCTTAAATCCTACCTGGATAATCCAGTTTTTAATTTCTACGTTTTTCTTTCTAATTAAAGACATTTTAAAGAATTTCATTTAAAAATGGCAAGAAAAGTCTAGACTTTGTAATCAACGGTGGAATATGTACCTAATTTAAAGCTTTTCCAAATTCCATTAATCATCTCTCTGGATAGCTACAGAAACCAAAAAAACCCGTTGAAAATTCTAAATACCCATATAACTTTTTAAAAAACAGGATTTACGCTCTTAAGACCTTCAGATATTTCTCCTACATATTGCATTTGAAAATTAAGGAATTAATGCAGTAAAGAGAAAATAATTCTTATTCAGTGAAAAGATAATGAGTGAATCATTCTGGTACGAAGAACTGAATATGTATGATTAAAAAGTATTTTTAATCATAAAATTAGTTTTATAATACTGGGGGAAAAGTGCCGGGCTTTACTTTATTGAGTAGCGTTGCTTTTTGTAGGAACGTTATTATGTAAGCAGATACATGCAAATGCAAGTTTTTGTAAATGTGCAGGTATTTCTCAATGCATTTTTGACTGACTTACTGTACACAGATATTTGCCACAAAAATTGCCTTGGTGAACGACCGCTTAGTGGGTAGCTTTCTTCTGTCCTTCCCATTTTCTTATCTCTTTTTTTTTTTTTTTTTACCCCCAGGCATTTAACAAAAACAACCTGATTCTGGAGGAGAGAAACAAGTACTTCAATCCGCATCTTACTGCAAAGACTTATTCTAATACCTATTTCACAGATTTCAATAATTATGATGAGTACTAATGGGCTTGTGTATTTTCTGGCCTCCTGTAACTCCCCAGTCCCCAAGGCCTGTGCTACTTGACTGCTCATGTGATTGAGGCTTCAGAGATGAAGTTCAGAGACATTTCAAGCACGATCAAAGCCATCAATGTCCCATTGCTGCCAAAAGCCCAAAACACCTGTTTGTGACATGACGTTTTCTTTGCAGAGTGGAAGGTTGGCCTTCAGTGTCGGGTGCAGCTGTAGCCCCTCGGTGCCACTGGACCACTTATGAGGATTGCGTCGCTTCACTCGGTTTCATAAACTTCCAGAGTTCTCTAACAAGTGACTAATTCATTCCCGAGCTTTAAAAAAATAATATTACCCCTTAAAGCTGCGCCAGGAGTACAAATCTAATTTTCTTTTTAGGCATTGTCTTTTATTTCCATGAGGTTTGAAGAGGGGAGCTCTGCGGTTAGCCATGGAGCCCTCTGTGCAGTCTCCTGAAGCTCGCACCACCAAAAAGAGCTCACAGGCTGCTGGGAATAATGAGGAAAAGAAACGTGATGGTCTAGCGATGCTCTGCGGCAGCTCTGGGCTCTGTAGGGCTGATCTTCCCAGGCTCTAAATCGCTCCGGCTGCAGTTCAGCTGTTCACAATGCGGAGACTGAGGCTGTACCTAAGGGATACAATCTTGTCATTAACCCAGAAAGCTACAGGGTCGGTGGCGTCCAGTTGCGAGCCAAGCCCAGTCGCATAAAGCCTTCCCCTAGTTCGGTTTAATTTTTGGAAGGGTGTGGAAGGGCATGTCCCAGAGGGAGGCCGAGGGAGGAGGGCAGATAGGAGAGGCACCCTGGAGGGTTTTTCTGCAGGTCATGGTAAACCAGCCTTGCTGCAGCGCGTGGGCTTGCACGAGTCCTGGCATCCCACAGGCTCCCCCCCCCCGGTGCATGCCCACGGGAACCTGCTCGTCTCTCTGCTGTAGCTCTCGCCGTCAGGCCGGTCACAGAAGGATGCGACTGCACCGCGTTTTGTGTGCCTTCTCAGGCTCTCGGGGGTACGTAGGCATAATCGTAGACCTGGTTTTCTCTTTCCGGCTTTTACTTTATGTGCACGTGTCTGACAAACAAAGCTGGCTCAGAAAATGCAGATGTATTTGCAAAGCGTTGTCTCATCTTGCTGCCGTGTCCGACCCGCGCTAGTCAGCCCCTAGAGGAACATTCTTATGGTGTTTTAAGTGATTATCTTGTTGGACTTCATTGATGTAAATATTTAAAATACTGTTTGAGTTTTAAGTTATCAGTTTTAATTCCTTTTGTAGTGGCAGGTGAGGAAACACAAAGGATTTTTATACCATTTTTCTTTGTTCTGTCTGTCTTCAACCACATTCATGACATTGTTATTTTTGTATGTGAGATTCCGTATGTATAACTAAAAAGAAAAAGTCAGGGATTTGGGCCAGATTTTCCAGAGTACTTAATAGTAAGGCAGCATTTGCTATTCTCAGAAGCTTGTGAAAAGAAAGCAAAAGTGAACATTAAGGATTAAAGAATTGGGCTTTCATTCTTTTGAGCATGCTAGAATGCAAAGATGATCAAACCAGAGTATCAGGCAAGTATGGAAGGAGAAGCAGAGTGGAAATGTTCCCATTCTGTGTTTAGAGCCCTTGATCATTAGGTTATGCTATGATGGGCAAACAGACAAAAAACATATACGGATTACAATGGTTCAAAACTATGTACAAACAGGCAAAAAGTACTACGCAACTCCGATCCCGTGAGATGGCATTGAATCACCACCTTGGTGGTCTAGTCACTTACATAGCAAGGGTAAACACCCTGTCTAATCACAGCAATTAACATTTTTGAATGGGGATAGATCTGAACATAGCACTATGCTTCCTATCTCTGTTCTGCAGTAAAAGGAAAAAAGGCAAAGCAAGTGGGCTTTGAAAATCTGTGCAGCAAAATGAACACACGTTTACCATCTATGAAAATAATTCAGATCAGCCGCCTGTTTTTTCCAGCTGAATAGTTCTCCCTGTTACTCTGTCAAAAGAAGGTACCCCACCCTCGCACCAGTTCATCTCCAGGAAGTGTAGTAATACTGGGTCTTTATAATTTCAGATTTTTTTTACTGTACATTAGATTTGGTTTTCCAGGAAGAAATTAGCTGATTGCCCTTGAGTAAAAGGAAATTTTCTCTGCAAGAAAATTCAGTGAATCGGATAGAGGGGGAAAAAGCTCTCCAAATCATAACCAGTTCAGTCTCTTAATCACTCTGTTCATGCCAAAAGATAAAATGTTAGATTTAAGTAAGGTAAAGAAAATAAAATCTATATTGCTGCCACAGCCAAGAAAAAGCAGCACATGCACATATACACATATGCACAACACCGTTCCTGTCTGCCCCTGTACTAAGAGCACATTAGTCTGGCTTATGGATTTTATATTTAGACTATTAGTTATGAGACCAATATCTTAAAAATATTTGAACTATGTATTTTTATTTTAACCTTTTTTAATTAAAATTATCTGAAACTAGCGCTTTTTTTACTCTTCAGTAGTTGGAGGCACGCCTATCTTTACAGTGATCTGTTTTCCATTCTTTTCATGGATAGATACATATGTTAGATATGTGTTATGTATGCGG
The DNA here is from genome assembly GCF_964199755.1 of Larus michahellis. Lineage (NCBI taxonomy): Eukaryota > Metazoa > Chordata > Aves > Charadriiformes > Laridae > Larus > Larus michahellis. Next base: position 92,105,141 of record NC_133897.1, read on the forward strand.
TAATAATACCCTAGGTTAAGTCTGCATGATCATAGGTAGAAGTGCAATTAGCAGATGCTCAGCCTGTTCACACTTCCGTCTCCCAAAGGAGTATTTCAGGTGTTCCAGATCTTTGAGCAGCTCCCATGTGATGTCATTTAAACACCATGCCAACTTGTCAGAAAAGTGTTTCTTTTAAACTTTTTTTTTTGGTCATTTCCCTTCCTAACTGGCATTGTTCTAAATCGCAGGCAGGGGTATATTCAAACCTCTATCTAAAGCAGTAGGGTAAACATGGAAATTCCACAGCGCTTCAATGAGAAAAAAATGATGGCCAGATCTCCTTATGAAGCTGGATTTTGAGACAACAGGTTTTAAAGCTGTTAGATATTTGTGTCTTAGGTAATTTTAGAGGGCCCCAGATGCACTGCCTGTATCAGTATTTTCACCTTCTGAGTTCTACACAGCTAGCCAGGTGCTTTAAAACAGCCTTTCCTAATACATGGAGCAAAACAACGTGGAGTCTCTATTAATTTTCAATTTACTTTATTTAGCAACCTTTCCAAAATAGGCTACACACATTTTGGTGAAAAGCATATATCCCCATGTAAGCTCTTATTTTTCTTTTGCCAAAAATGTAACAAAGTGGGCATTTGCCTGCGGATCTTATTTAAGCCGCCAGAGCTCTCAAACTTGCCCAAGGGTAAAATTTGGTTCTTAGACCGTTGTTCTGCTCTTGCAAAGGGAAGATCAACTCCCTTGCCCATTAAATGCCATGCTTAAATACCCCTTATCCTTTCGTTTGGACAAAGCGATCTTCTCTGAATAAATAATTGTATTCCCTCTGATGCTAACAGTTAATATTACTAAACCGCTTTTGCACCAATTGCATAAATTTAAAAATGTTTCTCTATTTCGAATGCAAACATTTCAGCAGATAGATCGAAATTCTCTGAGTAAAGCTGCTTCTGTGTAGCCCTGCTACATGGAGTGAGGAGGAAGCAGGATTGGCAGTCGGATCCTGTACAGTATATATACTTTCATTGGATAACTCAAAGTAGAAGTGTGGTTGAGTACACACTTTGGGCTTATTTTTGTGCCTGATACATCGCGTATGTTCCTCAGTTGCTTGGAAAATGGACTCCCATGCTTGCAATTTTGTCTTGTACTTTGATTTGAGTCTGATGACCTTTATGTTCATTTAAAGTTACTTTACGGGGAAGCTTTTCCAACCGTTTGCAGTCACCTGCTGTTGGAGCAGTGTGGTTTGGCTAAAACTAATCAAGGGATTTTCGACTAGGATTAGGATTTTCATAAAAGAGTGGGAGAAAGAATGGGGCTCAAATGGCTTTGATTTCTAGGCTATGAAGCAGTACTGATTAACATCTCAGATGGGCGTAGGACACTGTGAATTTAGTTAGCTCTACCAGAACTCCACAGTTAACCTCTGGGAAAATACCACATCAATGTACAAATCAAGAGCTACCAAAGCACTTATGTTAAGTGAAGAAAGTTCTCAGAGCATCAGAACATATGGCTGTTCAAACCAGAAAAGAAAGTAAGAGGTCCCAGATGCAGCAAAAATGTTAATGGGAATAAATGCTTCAATATTTTTTCCTCATAATCGTAGAATAAATATATTCACTTCTTTAAATGTGGGACCAGTTTTATTAAAATCAGCGCAACATAAGCACATTCCTAAAGTTAATTGTACGCATAATGGCTTTGCTGTATGAGATCAATTCTGTAAACAGTTTAGTCCAAGCTTGCTTGGCTCTGCTTGAGGCATCTGACCAATTTCTGACTGTAGCTGCCACCAGCACTGGGACAACATCCTTAGATGGGCAGAGTTACATGTGGCGAGGGCTTGTCTCTCTCCACCAACACTATAGTGAGCCTGGAGAGTTACGCTTCTAATTTTCACTGCCATTTGGATGCCTAAATTTAGATGGGCGAAAGCTAGGCTCCTGAGTATGATTTTACTCATCGCAAAAGTAACCGCAGCGAGTGGTTGGTCTGGATGTAACAAGTCACTTATTTTAATGCGTTTACAGGATTGAGCCCAAAATATATTGCTTCTGCACAAATCCATGCACAGTACAAGATGACTTCAGTAGTAAGAAAACAGATTCATTTAAAATTGTTCACAAGCAAATCTGCATCTTGATATCAGGGAATAGATATGTGTTCATTGTGTGGGGTATTTGAATTCATTCCTTTCTTTGCTAAATAAATGAATGATAAAAGAAGATACTGCTTGACTTCATTTAAAAGCCATTCTTCCAAATAAAGAAGGGTTCTGGGATCTGTGAATGTTTTCCCTTTCTTTCTCTCTTTGCTTCTCCACAGAAATGAATCTGCATGGCTGAAACGGCCTGTAGCTAGACTGTTCCGTGTAACTGCGTGAATGCTTTGCGTTGTGTTGCCATGCGACAACATTTTCTAACTGGGATGGTACAAAGAGGGAAACGTGCTAACCTGGGAGGTTTGGCAAAAATTTCAAGCCCAGCAGCAGCAAGGGTAGGCAGAAGTGGAAACAGAAATGCAGAAAAGAATGTGACTGAAGGCTTGGCAAACTCATCGGTAAACTTTCACAGGAACTTGGAGGCTTTTTGGGAGCTGCCAAGGGCAAAAGGCTGTTGGGGTGTAACCTCACAAATAGTCAAGCCAACTAGTTGCTCAAGCAAAAAGCAGGCGGGTCGCAGTAGTGCTTGTGCAAAGTTGTGACCGTTACTCAGAATCAGGGGAGGAAAATGCTTTCGCAAGCAGCAAGCGCCACAGTACAGGTGGCATTTTGGCAGCAGCCGTGTGCTGGCAGGAAGCACAGGGCAACAGGAGCAGATCTGTAGAGCGAAACAGCTGGTGCTCAACTCCTGGATTTTGGACTAGCTCCAGGCTAGTCCCACAGGCTGAACACCCGCTACCCGTCAGAGTGTACCCCTCCAGTTTCCCTCATTCATTAAAAAAACCCCAAACAGCACAACAAGAACCACACCAGATGGCAGGCTGGGAGGCTGCTCCGTGGTGCAAATGAAAGCACAGCGAGAGGTGTACCAGGAACAGACAAACCTTTTGTTTCCAGTTGGCTCTTTGCATCCAGGTTGGACACTTTTTCGCATACTTCTCCCCTTGCCTTTTCTGCTTGTGGGAAACTGATTACAGCTCTTGGTAGCTGAGGATTTGTCAATTTGAAGGAGTGATCTTATACCAGTACAGGAGTCTGCTAAAAATTTGTATTGTAAAACTGACATCAAGGGCTGTGCGAAAACTGTTATACTGATACTGAGTCTGGCTTATTTTAATTGTTCTTAAACTGCATGTAATATAGCCATTCCTCAGCTGAAATGAAAGTGTGAGCATTTTCTGAAACATCATTTCAGAAAAAAATTCAATCAATGTAACTCTCAGCATTGTCACAATCCAGTCCTAGAGGCTGATAATGCAGAAAGAAGCTGTTGTTTGTGCTTTTTTTTTTTTAATCCACAAACCTCATCCAACAATAGCTTTGGATTTAGAAATATCATGGCAGGTAATTAACAGTAATACAGTATATGTTCCAGGATTCGGCAACCATATTTGCGAATCACTAAGCCCATGGTTTTGAATTTATTCTCCCTTTTGTTAGCTGCAGCAGTAGGCATTGACTGAAAGTGAAATAAATATCAAATTTCAAATAAATGAGACACATAAGGTCCCAACTTTTAAATAAAGCTTTGAAGCCAGTACAGCTGCAGAAGAAATTGCTTTTATATCTGTGTGCCGAAAAGTGCTTTCTATTGTCATGGCTTCATGAAATGTCCTGTACATTGGAAAAAATGTTTTTAATAGTGATGTATCCAAGATAAAATAATTGAAATAGAGCTCAGAGATTTTTAGCAAAAGTAAACACTTTCAATTTGGTATCAGAAGAATGCCATTGCTTATTGTGCTAATGGGAGTAAATGATCCCTGCACAGAACTTTATAGGGAATAATTTCCCCCTGCCATTAACTCTTTCAAAACCAGCTTCCTTAGCAAAACTTCTCAGGGAAGCTGCTGAAGATACTCCCATTTAAGAAGCAGCATTGATGCAGCGGCTCAAGCACAGAAGCAAGGGTGCAGGATCTAAGCCAGTTACAACTGCAGAGCTGTTCCACTGGTGCGAAGCTCACTTTGCATTTGCACCTGTTCACACAGCTCACGGCATTTGTATCCTAATGGCTGGCTGGCTGTTGACTTATTTGGTACTCCGGGGAGGTAATTTAACATAATGTTTTACTGATCATCTGCAACAAGAGAAGCGGCTCAACTGGTGGGTGGTCAGAGTGGTTTCTGTATGTCTACACCCTATATTTCCCTCCCCAGTGATATTTTGGATATTTTAAGTGATTTCGTTTGATGAATTAGCTTTTATCAAATTGGATTTTGTGTGTGTGGGGGGTGCATTTCTAGTATCCATTACTCATATTGATACTATTTAACTGCCCTGATTAGTATTCACAATTTCTTCTTGACTTAGAAGACTTCATCTATAAGCAATTCACTGCCTTTTTCAGCTCTTTAATGTCAGCATGACCTGAACTTCATCCTTTTGCGCTCATTTGACACGTTGCTCCACATCAGAACTTACCCTTAACAGGCACACTCGGTTCTCAGCCACACATCTGTGATCTTCTAAGCCGTGCTTTTTGTTTGCTTGTTTTTTGCACTAGGGGAAATAGTGCTAACCCACAAGGGAGTACCAGGTTCTGCAGTGATAAATTTGGACTCTGTACAGAAGAAAAGAAAAATCAACTTCATTGCCTTTTTATATTCCCTTTGAAGCTTCCTGCCTGGTGTTACTCAGGGGCCTTAGTGTACAAGTATATTCGTCTCTAAGAGTGCTCTTTAAGTCAATGCTTACAGTTAAACCTGTGTTTATGGGATTTCCTGATCCCACGAAATGTTAAGTGTGTTTGATATTAAAACAGACATAAAACTTGCCATCAACCCACACCACAGAGATGGGCAGAAATATTTTCAAATCTCATTATCTGGCCCCAAGTATGGATTACAGTCATTCATTCCCTTGATTTCCTGTAATATTCGTAACTTCCCAAGACTATTCCTTGTATGGGTGGTATTTTTTGAAACTTTATCGATTATTTATCCACAACCATAATGAGCCCACCTTTGCCTATGATTTTGCATGAAACCTGAACCAGGATTTCTTCTGAGGTACAGGTTAGAGCAGAAGACACTTTCTGGTAATAAAGACGTTTCTGTTAGCATACCCTTTGCTGCAGAAAGGCAAAGGCTGAAGAAGACATTCTCCTCTTCTTCTCGTCGGTGGCAAATATGTAGAAAATGAAAATGGAGGAAAGTGAGCTTGGTTCACTGGGAGTGGTTTTGGAATATAAATTCCTCACATAGATTACAGTAATTAATGTATCATAATAAGAGCCATCATGCCAGGTAAAACCAAAAGCGTCTTTAAGCCTCTCTCCTGTCAGTAGCTGAGACCATCTATATTTGTGCTTCAATTGTTGCTTATGTTGCTATAATCCTTTTAAAGGATAACCCTTCCTTGCTGTGGAATCAAATGGCTCTTCATTTTTTGCTTTTATTTTTTCTCACAGTCATTAGGACTCTCCAGGTTGTAATGGGATTGTTTCCTGCGTAGCAATCCCTCCCCCCACCCTAACTGCAAAGCCCCTCCACGTGTTACCCCGTGCGAGAGCGGTAAGTTGATTGTATCTTGCAATCCTTATTCTAGCACAAGTTTCCAGACACTTGCGTGGTTGCCTCCATGTTCTCTGTTTCCAGACAGAATCATAGAATCATGGAATCATAGAATGGTTCAGGTTAGGAGGGACCTTAAATATCATCATGTTCCAGCCCCCCTGCCATGGGCAGGGACACCTCCCACTAGACCAGGCTGCTCAAAGCCCCATCCAGCCTGGCCTTGAACACTTCCAGGGATGGGGCACCCACAGCTTCCCTGGGCAACCTGTTCCAGTGCCTCACCACACTCACAGGAAAGAATTTCTTCCTAATATCCAATCTAAATCTAACCTCCTTCAGTTGAATTTTAATTATGATACCTGTGTACTCCCTGGTCAGCTGTGACTGGGTTGCATCTGACAAGACGTCTCAGGTCTTCAGCACACATTTGATTTCAGAAGGCTCAGATGGGTACTTAGGGACAGACGCCTTTATTAGGGTGTTGGTAGCTTTTAAGATTAAAATAGAAACATTTTTTAGAGAAAAAAAATGGTAGGTAGACAAAAATGAGTGCAACCCTCCATATTAACAATACCGTTTATGCCATGGAAATCTGTGGTTTAGATCCCAAAATCTTACACAGCCCTTGTGATTAAAATTTGTAGGAGACCTTGATTAAAAACAACTAAAAAAAAAACAAAACAGAAAACAATAAAAAACCTAAACCCACAAGAAAGCCAAAGAAATCTCAAGAGATGGAAGTTCACCCAGCATACCTCTCCAGCACATCCACTTGATCTAGAGTTAAGCGTCTATTAAAAAATTAAAGACAGTTTTTAAATGCTCACAAACCCCAGGTGAATGAGTGAACAAGCAAAAACTGTCCTAATATTCAGAGGAGCTTCACTTGTGTTGCAAGAGCTGTGTGATGACATCAGCCAGTTATCAACCTGGAAAATTTACAGATAATAACATTTAAACATAGGTTGTTGTTATAGCCAACACAAAGAACCTTCCTCAAAGCTTTCCTGGAAAAGCAGAAAGATTCCTGCTGCTGAGCGGGTCAGGATTTGATTATTTCACCTGCACATTTTCTGCAACCGATAGCAGGTGGGATTCAAGGCTGGGTTTTTTTAGCGTAACTCTCTCGTGTGCGTACCTCTGCTCTCTGATGTCTGTGGATGAAAAAATCCCTGCTCAAAAGATAAAGTACTGCACAATTGCCTTATGGCATTTTTTACCTGCTGTTTGTAGCCTGTTGGTGAAAAAAAAAAACGCGTGTGTTCTTGTCTCTCTGTCCTCTCCCGTGCACAAGCGCACCCAAGCACATACATGTCCAGCACGACAAAGAGAGACTTCAACAAAGATTGCTGAGGTCCCTGGAAGATCATAGTTTCAGCTTTCTCTGTGTGTGCGCATGTGTGTAATGACATTTTTCCTGTTCCCTGTGGTCACATTTCTTACTAATGTTTGAGAGCTCACACAGTGACTGAGATCTGGTATATAAACACAGAACAAAAAATCAGGTTTCTGTGTGGGAATTGTTAATGAGAGTTGCCGCAATATTTGAGCAATAGGTGCTGACAGCCTTTAGTTTAAATGTTGTGCTCTTATCTCTGAAGAAAAGCGTCTGAAGGGTTACTCAAACAGTCGATACGAATTGAGTTCAACATCCTCTTGCTTTCCTCATCCCCAGGTTTGCAGGGCCCAGTTAGTGATCATTAAAAGGGGTACCTCTGGTTTGCTAGCAAGCTGGTCTGCCATTTCTGCTTTAAAACGATGCTCTATGAAGTTTCAATGCGAGCCAAAAGAGATGCTAACTAAAACTAAAGCACCATGCACGAATCTTTGCCTCCCAAAGCACACCTACTCACAGGCAGCTCCCAGGAGATCAGCGGCCTTGAGCACCGTCTTCCCTGGTGGATGTCCACCAGATCTCCTCGTATGCCGAAGAGTAATTTTTTGCTTATGCTTTGTGTAAGCAGCTTATCTCTAGGTTGTGTGTGAGGGCTGAAAACAAATCTCCCCCCAAAAAATTAGGAGACGCCCTGGGAATCATGGATTTCTTCCTTTTTTTTTTTTTTTTTTTTTAACTTTCTGGACCTCTAGGTGTTGCCTGTCCTGCAGCTGTGGTATCAACCGCTCTCCAGTTCTTTTGAACCACTGCCTTTGAGGACAGTAAGAACAGAGAACAATTTCTCCCATCTCAAATGAACATGTTTTTCCTAAGAACCACAAATCTCTGTTAGGCACCGGATCAAAGTTGAACTAGTCTTTTAGGAGGAAAAAAAATATGCTGACCAGCAGTAACAAGGCACCTCTGCTGCAGGCTCTGGGCCACGAGTCTTACAAGTTTATGTGTAGTAAAATGGACACAATGTAGTGAAGTCAGAGTTGTAGTTAAAAAGTGGGGAATTGCCAGCAGTGTGGGACCTAAAGTGAAGCCTTACACACAGGTGAGCCAACCTCCAAGATTACCACCAGCACCACCACCATGGTTTGCCTCTAATAGTAGACTAAACGCATATCAGAAAAGGAAACAGCACTTGGCGGTTGGTGTTTGTTGGTGATGTGTCCAGATGGTATGCCTCGGTCTGCTTTGTCCGTACAATAATAAGCTCTTAGTTCCCTCTCTGTACCAAATAACATTTCTATAAAAACGTTAGTCACTTTAGCTAGTTATTCATTTGAATTAACTTCAGCAATAGCCCTATAATGAACCAGTGATGACCTTTTCCTCACCGAAACCCTGGAATACTAAGAGAAATATTATTTCACTCTCTGGCTTCTATCCACTACAAGTATTAAAGTTAAAGTGTTCTTGTTCAGTATTTTTGTCATGCTATCTGCTTCAGCCAAATCAACAAACAAAACAGGCTATTGCCAAGAAATTTTATCTTTATGCAAACACGTGAATAGAATTTAATTTACCTAACTCTGAGCAAGTGTTATATTGTGAAAGCCTTTTCAAATACAATGAATGCAGTTGCAAAACAGTTTCAGTCCAAGAGGACTGAAGCAGAGTTTAAAGTAAATATTGAAATGCATCGTTGTTTATGCAGCAATTTCTTTTTCTGCAGCTCTGTCCTGGCAGTAAAGGTGACTAAAAGACCTGGGGTGAGAATAGCAAACAAACAAATAAAAAAAGGTGGATATTTACATAGGTCATCAGGAAACAACTGTCATGTAATAGGCAGGAATATTCTTGTGGCTCTTCCTTACCAGTGTTACCAGTTCTCTGAGCATCAGTAGGCAGGATGAACAAAAAGAGACGGTACAATCCCTTCTTACTGATGGGGGGGACAGTTGCATGGCAAGGGTAAGGGGCAGTTTTATCAAGGTACAGAGCTGGATTGTTCTCACTGAAGGGAGTAAGAGCTCTAAACTTGTTTATAGATCTCGCCCCAGATAACTTCCCTGAGGTGCGAAACTTGTCTTGTGGCAAAAGAAAGCATCAAACCCTAGCCTCTAGGCTAGAAGTTTATTCAAAAAAGATCATCCTTTATCTCACGGTGACAGTTTTGAGTTAAAAATGTCGCTAGGCTCCCCATCTCACCTATAACATCCCTAGGAAGCGGTTGGGGTCTCAGTTTTTGCCTGCATGGTCTGTCACCAGAGAAAAATCTGAAGCAGATTCAAGCAAACTCTGGTGTCTGGCATGTCACATTTTGAAGTATTCTCTAATTTTTTTTTCATGTCATAGCTCATCAACAGTTTGGCAAAACCCATGGATTTTTCAAGCCTTTTTTTCCATAATGTAGTGCAGAAATCCACTTTGGCATTATCCACCCCGGCAGCTGGAAATGTGAAAATACTTGAGCAAATATCAACAGTCCCTCATCTCCCTCAAGCCTTTAGGAAATTACCTGTGGAACTGGGGTGCTATGCATCTGCATATAATTAGGAAAAGTCTCCTAAAGTAAGCTGAACTATTGCTGTGATCCTTGAGAAAGGAATAACCATTAACCTCTATGAACCTGGGCACACGGTTTAGTGCCCTGTTGTTTCTCTCTCACATTCCATGTGCTATCTCTTAGCAATTTCACTGTGAAGCTAAAACACTACCACCGGTATGAAACCCATTAGCACTGGCTAATTGATAGGTCACTAGCAAAGAATTCTCCTCTGGGTGGAGAGAGTGCTTTTAACAGGCTTCCACAAAAACCTATTTTCATCCTTATGTTGTTTAGTGCTTTTTGTGTTGGTCAGGAGGAAAAAAACCCCAATGCTAAAGTTGCTGACACCAAAACATGGAATTAATAAGTAAAGACAAGGCAAAGTTACAAGAACAGCACACTGTGCAAGCAAATTAACACTATTTTCACAGAGCCTAATGAAGCCACGTGTACTATCTATGGGAGTCTGTTCTGAGAAGCAGTGAATAAAACTCCACGCAGGGCCATGGTGGACAGTTAGATGACAGTCACCACAGGTATAGGTGGAAGCATTACAGGATTGGGAGTTTCCATCCAACCCAGTAAAATGGCTGCAAATTAAAGCTAGGGACAGAATAAGTTGTATATTTATTTTGAGCGTATTTATATGAATATTATTTACAAAGTATAGCTAACTTGCATATTTAGAACAGCTAAGGTAATTAATCATTAGATTAACTTCTGAAGGGAAGTGCTTTTTCCCAACACATATCAAGCTTTCAGATATTGGAATTCTTGGTGTGTTTTTTTTTTTCTAATTCAGGTGGAACACATTCAAAGCAGTCCTATACATTCATATTTAGAAATCCACCAAAGAAAAGGAGCGTAGCTCAGGCCTTTCTTCTACTCCTGATGAGACAGGTTATATTAAGAGCCCACATTTTCCTGCCACATCCTAAGGCAAGTTTATGAGCCATTTCAAACAGCACTTAGTGTGGAACGCATGATAAAAAAAAAAGAAAAAGATACAACAAATATGGAACCTCATGCTGACATCTTTAAGAAGCCTCTTTAACTGCTCAAGCATCTCAGTTTTTTTCACCTGTAACAAAATATTAACATTTGCCTGTCTTATGGCTGTGTACATTAATTAATGTTAAATTGTACTCTGTTCCTGACTTCTCTTTTGAGGGTAAAACATCATTGAAGATTTTGTGATGCCAAAACTGTGCACGTATTGTCAATAAAGTTACTCTTATGCTTCAATTCCTTTTCAACTGTTGATCCTCTTGCGATTAAAATGACTGAAGTTGGATGGTCTGCACTACCCAGATGCGCAGTAGCGCAGAAGAGCCAGGCACACAAAGAGCACCAAGCACCTACAAAGACATTACACAAGGAAATGAGTTGTGAGAATTTTTTATGCAAGCTTGCAAAGTTTTTACAAGTGTTGTCTGTTTTTTCAGACAACTTGCGTGCTCCCTGAGCACAAATATTAGATATCACTGAAGTTCTCTTGGCCTTAATTTGAGTAGCCAGAAGGCAAATGGGTTATCCACTTTAGTCTGGGGGTCTTTATTCTAGACAGTAATTTACAGGGAGATGTGAAAAGTGATGGTGACTTAAAAATTTAAAAATGATTCCCTACACTAATGATTCCCAGCCTTCTTGGAGACACCAGCAAAGACTGGAAAACTTTGAAGCTGATTTTGTGTTTGAAGGAAAGCCGGTTGAGAAAGCACAGAAAATTCTGAAAGCTGTTTGCAGAGGCTTGTGTATCCTTTCTTGGACCCATGCTTTCCCACCTGAAGGTAGAGCTTGATGACTGCATCTGATTGTACCTAGGTGTGAAGCCAGAGGTCCTTGGAAAGCTGTGACCAGCCGCCATTCTCTTTCTCAAATCCAGTGACCGCCTGTGGTCAGTGGTGTCGCTGTGTGTCCAACAGAAGGGGATAATCAGTATCAAATAAGCGAATGGGGGGGAAATAAGGGGGAAATTAATATTTTTGTCAATAGAGTTATTCAGGGCTTTAGTAGAGCAGAAGCATCTAAAAGTATTGTTAGAAATCCTTTGTTGAAGTTTTAGCTATGTTGTTTTCCCTTGCCGTTACCCTGTTCCTGGCTGAATGGATGGATCATTTATTCCATAAAGAATAATGTAACCTTGGAGCTCTTTAAATGCTCTGATCATGTTCCTCTTGAGCTTTCTTTTTTTTTTTTAAATTGTTTTAATTATTTTTTTGTCATAACCATTACATAAATCACAGGGATTAATTTGATTTGTTAGGCAGATAACATCGGAGGTTTAAAGATTAAGCTGAGGCACAATCCAGATTTCCAACAGGCAGCTCATTCTGAGAACTCACCAGGGGGTAATGCCGCCACATCAAATGCAGTCACTAAAATAATGTAATTTTAGCTTCAATTTTAGCTTTATTTAATGGGTGTTTTCTAATGGTATAGAGTATGTCCTTTATTTGCCTCTTGCTACTGTGGAGCTGATATCTTTGAATAAGGAATTCAGAGGCAAGCATTTTAAATTTTGTTTCCCAGTAGCATTCTTCTTTATTGCGGAGGCAATCAGCATTAAAAGCAAGACCATAAACCTCACTGTTTTTTGGATATCTGTAGTGACAAGATGTCAGTTTGGAATGCAGGTGTTCTCCGGTGAATGAACCATAAAAAGATCTACACACAAACCTTAATAATAATGTTAGATACAGTGGGAAGGACAGCCAAAGATGTGAATAAAGATTTGTCTACTATACAGAAAAACTGTGGAAATTAATATGCCTTGAGTCTAAACAGAATCAAAGGATCACAAATGAAGTTTGGGGCAGGACTGGAAACACAGAGAGAAAGAGGACAACCAAAGGGCAGGCCAAGGGGCAACAGGCACAAACTTGAACATAGGAAGTTCCATCTCAACATGAGGCAAAAATTCTTTACTTGGAGGGTGGCAGAGCACCGGCACAGGCTGCCCAGAGAAGCTGTGGATTCAAAACCTTCCTGGTCGCGTTCCTGTGCAACGTGCTCTGGGTGGCCCTGCTCTGGCAGGGGTTGGGACTAGATGATCTTCAGAGGTTCCTTCCAACCCCTACCATTCTGTGATTCTGTGATTCTGTGAAGCCATGCAATTCCCAACAGGAAATCCTCCTGAGACGTGCAGCCTTTGGAGTGAGCCACGCAACTCCTCCTACCAAAGCCTGAGGTGCCCAAACATCTGTAAATGTAAAGCGGGGGCATGTGCACAGTGTTAGCATCCATGATTTTCCTCCCTCAGCCAGGAGCCGCCCAACAGGCCTCTCTAAGCCCCTGAAGGATGTGGGTGGGTGGATTTTCTGAAGGTGGGTGTAAAATGCTGCTGTAAAATGCGAGCTGGGGGATTGTGGTCACTGCGCAGTTGTCAATGGCAGTGGATGCTGGAAGGGTGGCAGTGTTGGAAATGAGTGGCAGCAATATTTTCTACGAGCAGAAACAGACTTACAAATGGAAATGAAAGGCAGCACCTGGATCAGCTGAAGGTCTCGCGGGCGGCTGGCAGAGGTGGCCTGATACTGGGAACACACAAGCGCGAAGGCTTTTCCCTCAGCCACCCAGTCCTGGCTCCCAACACTGAGAAAGGGACTTCCCTTCTGATAACCGGGTGGGGTTTTCAGACACAGGGTAAGGCTGGTTGCAGTGTACAGGTGGTGGAGGTCATGCGAGGTAGCTCCTAACAGGGGGCAGATGCTTGGGGGTGGTGGTGGGGGTGTGCTTTACCAACCCCCTTTCCCTTTGGCTTACAGAGACCATTTCATGTACTCTGGTTTACGGAGATGCCAAATGTCATGCAGGGAATCTGACAGCTTTCTTCCACCTCCCTGCAGCCCAGCCTGACCCCTGTTCGTCTGGCTGTACAGTACCACCATGCCATATTTGCTTTTGCGAGCTGCCAGGGACCTCAGTGTTGTCAGCTCAGCGGAGTCCCGCAGCTGTTCTGCTTCCTCCCTCCCTGCCCCCTCCTCGTTTCTCCACGACAGCAATGCATAGATAACAGCGATCCTGAGACAGAAAGATGGGAACAGTTAGAAGATGGTGAGAGAGACAGAGAGAAGGGATCAAGCTCAGGAGGAAGGGGAGGAGAGCAGGAGCAGCCGATGCTCTTGGGGACATTGCAGGGTTGATGCATAGGCAAAGATGACAAATTCTAGCCCCTGGACCGGGAGATGTTGAATCAGTCACAGCTCTTGATGTCAGTGAAAGAAAGGTGCCTCTAATGTAAAGGTGACCTCATATGGACTGAACTGTACTTCTGGCGTGCCGGGTCTGGCCAAGGAGTGTGTACTCGGCTGGAACAGGCTCATTGTGTGCACTGTTCTCAGACCCTTTGGCAAAAGCAAGACAGCACTGTAAAGAGCAGCCACATTTTAAAGCATAAAGGTCCAGGTTGGAATTGTGGCTGCACGTGCAGGTTCTGCTCTGAGAGCAGATGATGGCAGAGACTACCATGCCTTAGCCTGCAGAAGTTGTGTCGATCGTCACCTGTGGACAAGCCAGAAAGAAATCTCTCCACCTCAAACTAGGTAAGAGTGAAGACTGTGACATCCAGTATGGGCTGGCTTTTTTCTTCACCCTTTCTTTCAAGAATGTGGTGTATAACCAGATCATGAATAGTATGCCAAACTGACCGTGTATATTATGATGATGTATCCAATTGACAGTTTTCACACTACTTTTGTACGTTACAGCTTGTGATGACAAGAACTGGACTAATTGTTTATTCTGTTTCCAGCAGCTCCCATGTTAGTATTTAGATGGACACACACGTGTCAGGTTAACGTGACCTAATTAATTTTTAGTAATCAAAATTACAAAAGCAGTTCAGAGATAAAATCTGCAAGGCCCTTGGAAATGTCTGGACTGCTGAACAATGGGGTACGACGGCACATCCTTCAGAAGAGAGAAATTTTTCTCAGCCTGAATGAGTAGGTTACAGTCTCATTTGCAGAAGATGATTGTTTCTGCACGCCTTTGGTCTCTGTATCATTCTTGCTTTATTCTGGAAAGCAGCTGATCACAAAACACCAAAGTTAAAATAAACATAATAGCTGCTCCTGCTGTTCTTTTGCAAAAGTCAATAGACTTTTAGATGAGCAAAGGCTAAATTATTGCCCTCTGCATTCAATGACACCGAATTCTCCTTCCTCCCCTACCCCAAACCCAAAGAACCCCTGGGATAATTATCCTTTTTATATCATGAGTGTAAAAGATAAAAAAGACTTCTTCCCCTGTCTATCCCAGTCTGTCCGATGCAATCTTCTAATTCCCAGTGACAGGACCAGAGAGAGCCAGCAGCAGCGTGTAAGCAGCCAGGACCAACTCCTTCATTCGCAAGGGGCTGTAGGGGGCCACGGAGTAGTGGGGAATGGGGCCTGTGACTGAGAATTGCACGAGAATATTGCTGCTCTCATGGGTTAGGAGAAGATGAGTCGTCTGGGCTGGATCACAGCTGAAAGAACCAAGGGCAAGGATACCTAGGGGTAGGGTCATCAGACTCAGATGAAAAGAAACCCAAGGAAATCCTCCAGGGCTGTGTTGGGAATGAAGGAGAATGTACTTTATTGCAAACAAAGAAGCAGGGAGGAGGGAGAGAGAGGCCACCCAGGTCTCTACACTTTGAAGACGGACTGAAAAGAGAAGTGAATACAGTATGAGACATGTAGGTGGGAGCCCAATGACTTTTTTGACCATGTCCTCATCACAGCAGTGTCAGACAAACCCACACCAGGGATTGCTGGGTAAGCAGTAGTCTCACAGGTGAGATGCCAGAGGAACAGGTATCCAGACAGGCAAACTGGGAAGCTCATTCCAGACATGTGTATCAGTAAAGGAAAAAGTGGAGCGGGACATTGCAGATCCTGCAGCAGAAGCATTGCAATAGATTTTCCCTGGGGAGCCGTTGCAGCAGGCTGGAGGCAGAGCAGATGCATGTTTCTGAGGGAGCAGAAAAATCAAACTCTTTTGCAGGAAAATATCAGTTTTGAGAAATGATTTGAAGCAGAAGTTTTGAAGTACTGAAACAATTCTGCATTAACTTAGGCTGGGATTATTTCTATTTCCTTTTTTTTCCAAATTGTTTCAGCTCTGAGTTCATTTCTGCTTTCTTTTTTCATGTAATTGCTCTTCAGCTAGTCAGCTGTATTTAAACTTGCACAGAAAGAGTTTTGTTTCAGCGTGACTGGTCAGTCTTTTTGGGTTTTGCCCTGTTTTTCCAGTCCAAGGAGCATTTCATACAAAAGGCCACTGCAGTGGGGTGGCAGCTGTCACTTAGGCTAGACTCAGTCTTTGAAATCAATAATAGGCATCACTCTCGACCATACGTGTGGCAAAAGGAGCTGGGATTGCCAGTTTCTGTGCCTTACTCTCAGATGTTGGATGCCCATGTGAAACAGTGAATACTTATTTATTTTATGATATAATTTTATAATATAAAGCCTATCCTCCTTCCCTGAAGGGATATGGAATGAAATTCAAGTGTTAGGAGTTCGCTCATTTCCTAGACAAAAATTTAATACAGCATTTATCTCACCTTACAATGAGAGCTGCTGAAGTGCTGTGTTAATTGGGGAGATCACAACATAAGGCTACTCAGAAACAACATTCTTCCATGTAAATGTTTCAGGAAAGAAGAAGAAGAAAACATAGCTGGAAGGTCTTGTCCTTTGTTTTTTTTTTTTTTTTTTCTGTGTTGTTTGCTGAGTGCATGTTACCAACCGCCTTTGTGACAATCCTCAGAGGAGGTGAGGTCACGCAGCCCTTACCCTGCAGATCAGTATTACACTTCAAACTGTGCCTGTGCGTAGCTCAGTGCCAAGATACTGCCACCGTGTGTCAGAGCAACTGCGGACACTCAGCATCCAGGGAGCAGAGGGGGATCCCAGCAGAAAATGGCACTCGACACTGCTGGAATATCATTCTGCGGCATAGTCAGCGGCTAATAGTAAAAACGAGTAGACAATAACAAATATCTAGTAAGTGTTAGGGACTGGCCCAAAGACCATCAGTCACAGATACTTCTAGAACATTTCTCTACTTCAGCTTAGAATATATTTCAGTGAAGGATGTAGTTATTAATCATAACACAAAGCCAAAAAGAAAAGCCACTTTTAATGGCTTTAAAATATGGTTTTGGGAGGTGTCAATGAATGAAATGCATATTCTTTCCTTTCCACACTACGGCATCTGTTTAGCTTAAAAAAAAAAAAAAAAAGTAGCACATAGTTGACTCCCACAAGCCAGGGTTTAAGATGATGACAAGGAGCTTTCTGTCCCCCACCCCCATTTGGCCTGGGAAATGTTTGAGGGGAGAAAGTACAATAGTTGGAGTATAAGCATAGCCTGCATTCTCAGGGGGAATGATGTAGAGCTGCAGTAATGCAGCTGTAGTTTTCTGCTATACATGCTTACATCCTAAATTGCGCTAAGCAACTGGGCAGTAATGGCCACTCTCAGATCTCCTACTCTCAGTCGAAAATAATTCCTTTCAGTAAGGCTGAATAATGCTAATTAAATTAATGACTTTAATTTCACTCAAATGTATATTTGTTATACATACACATATTATTTTATAATACTATGTTATGTAATATATATTAAAACCCCATACTGTACATTACATTATATATTATCTAGTATATGATTGCACATTATGCATTTGTGTGTTATATAACATATTAGAACTTCTTGTATGAAAACAAAATTACATAAAAATTAGAATTTATTTTTATAAATTACAATAATTTATCTGTGTTCCCAAATTAACTTTCCCTCCTCCCACAGTTTGAAATATACATTATTTTATTCATGGCATAAACACATACTGAAATGACGCTTTCCAGCCGGATCTATTTTTACAGGAAGGTGTGTGGAGTGTTCATGTTGCTGTCAGGAAAAGGCTGGGGAACGAGACTCTGGAATTGGTGCCTGCCTTGGGACAGTAAAAGGTACGGTTGCTCTGATTGCAAGGAGAAGGGGGTGAAAATAACAGCAGCTAGAAAACCAAATCTTTGCCTCTTTCGTTATGCTAGATGTCTCAGTTAACGCTTTGATCACATTTAACCTCTACCAAAATTTTCCTCACTGTTTGGATTGCTTTAGGGCTGATGACAACACTGTTGCCTACCTTGTATCTAACTGTTGCTCACCAGCAGCCTGTATCAGCACTGCTCACTTCTGCAGTGAGTGGTGTCTGCTCCTGCTTTGTGCTAGCGGCCTGCTGACCTTGGCACGCCTGCCAGGTCATGGAATCATAGAATGGTTAGAGTTGGAAGGGACCTTAAAGATCATCTAGTTCCAACCCCCCTGCCCTGGGCAGGGACACCTCCCACTAGACCAGGCTGCTCAAAGCCCCATCCAGCCTGGCCTTGAACACCTCCAGGGATGGGGCATCCACAGCTTCCCTGGGCAACCTGTTCCAGTGCCTCACCACCCTCACAGTAAAGAATTTCTTCCTAATATCTAATCTAAATCTACCCTCTTTCAGTTTAAAGTCCTTCTTTAAAGGACTTCTTCCCCCAAGTCCTTCTCCTCAGGGCTGCTCTCAATCCATTCTCCGCCCAGCCTGTATTTGTGCTTGGGATTGCCCCAACCCTTGTGCAGACCCTTGCACTTGGCCTGGTTGAATTTCATGAGGTATGCACATGCCCACCTCTTGAGCCTGTCCAGGTCCCTCTGGATGGCATCCCTTCCCTCCAGCATGTCAACCACACCACACCAGTACACCTGCTGCCTCAGGTACCAAGCTTCAGCCAGTCAGGAACACCAGCTGATGTGCACAAGTCCATCCTCTCATGGTGCACTGCGTGCATTGCCCTGGTCCTGCCTTGCCCTTGTTGGCACAAGCCTGATTCTCCAAGATCCTACTGCAAGAGGCTTCCTGGTCCTCACCAAAGCCACTGCGCCGCTGTTGCAGCAAAGTTGAGTATGCAGGTGGCTTGTCAAAATCTCACACCAGGCTCTTGGCTGGGTACAAGCGGTAAAGCGCAGTGTGGGGGCTCTAGTGGGAGAGGGGCAGGTGGACATGCTGGCTGGTGTGCAGGAGATGCTCCTGCAGCCTGACGGCCCGTCTTGGGGCTGGCTGGGCACTTCCCTCTGCTGCCTGGTGCAGCTCCAGAGGGCACCTTCGGCTTGCTGCCTTCCATGAACAGGTACAGCATTCACTCCCAGCCCTGCCTGACTGCAATCATGCTGCCCAGCCCCTCCAACAATTAAAGAGGAAATTAAACACCTAGAGTGTCTTGGCTTCAAACATCATTGATTTGAAATGAAAAAGAGTAGTAGAGGCATTGCTGGTGCCTTTCAGTATCCAGTCATGCTCATTCCCTGCAGAAAGCGCGGCTTTTGTCCTTCTGATCAAGAACAGCTACAAATCACTGCTCATTTGATCACAGCTTGAATCTTTGTCATGAAAACAAAAATAATCAATTAAAGCTCAGTCTGCTGGATGCTGCTCTTTCATTTTTAATGATAGTTTCATTTGCTACCCACTTCTTTTATCTCACCAGAAAGGCTACATACTCTGTTTTATTGCAACCTCAGAGCTTTTCATTCTGCTCACTATTCATATTTGAGCATGGAAGATGGAAAAATCCTCCAACAATTTTTTCGATGGGATGTGGTCTGTGCTGATTTTCTTAGCACTTCCCTGGTGGGATGCCCCAGGTTATCGAAACAGCTTTTAAACTGAAAAGGCTGTGTTTTAACAGAACTAGTACTCTTTAAAGTAGAAAAAAACCCTCATAATTAGGTCAGGACAGCGAGAAATAAGAAAGGGTTTAATATTCTTAGCCACTGTGGCCTTGGAGGGTGGGTGCGTGCCCCCAGCTTGGTTCAGCCTATGCACGATAACTTCTGAGTTGTGTCAGACTCTCACTGTACCCTCTGCTGTCCCCTTGTCCCCAAGGCAGGGCTGCCTGTCGGTCCCCTCAGCAGCCTCCCAGGGGCTGGAAGGCTCCTTGTTCACTGTGGTGATGCTCCTACCTGCTGCCCTCAGCCTCTTCCCGCTAGCAGGACCAGTCACCCCATAGGACAGCACCGGGATGAGTTGAGGCTCTTCCTCTTATAACAGGCCAACCAAGATGCAGCAAAACCCTGTTTTTTGTAGACCTAAAGGAAAAAAAGACAATAGGGAGCTTGTGTTAGTTACCAGCCTTTCTTCAGGGGTGTAAAAGTGAGGTTGGGAGTGGCATCCACATCCACTGCCCAATCAACCCGCCTGGCATTCCCAAATCGTTAAAAAAAAAAATAGAATGTTCCCCTGAACAGGTTTTATGTTAGCCTTCGGGCACTTTTTTCCTCTCCTTTTTGAGAACGGTCGGGGAAGGTAATGGAAAATACTTGCCAAAGGAAACTAAGTATACATTTGCCTTTCAGAAAATGTGACATGGTTTGGATGTGAGTTGAAGCAGAAGTAATTGCTTGCTTACTATCAAGTAAGTTGCTAATACCGGGGTCTGCCCAGGCCTGACCAACACATCACACAGCGGGCTCTTGAGTAAGGCTGCTTGGGACTTCTTAAAAGGAAACCTAAAACCTGGGCTATGTTTAAGCAAAGATTAGGTGATGACAACAGCCCTCCCTAGAAATATGGAGCAAACTAGGGATAAATTGGAGTCAGGCAAAACTTACTAGCTTGAGTTAGGTTTCATTTGAGGGTTTATTCAAAACAGGAGTCTGGGAATAGTTACTATGGCTGCTGAAAAGCTGATTTTACTTTGGAAAAAATGTTAAGAGGACTTCTGAGTGAAATTTCAGCTATTTCTTTGCCAGTACTCTGCTCCCCGTGCTCCCACTCCAAAAAGAAAGCCTCTCATCAACAGAAATATTTCTATTGGAAACTTTTGTCTGACAAAAATGGCTACTATTTTGTGAAAACTGTGCATCTGGTGCTTTGTGTCCTCATTCTCCTCTGCTGATGTAGTTATACACAGTTATACTACTCGTCCAGGGATATACCATAACCTTCCCTCTTCCCACCACGTTACGGTGCAACTGCTGATGGAGACTTGAGGCATTTGAACTCTAACTCCTGAGAGATATTTGGCAGCAGTTCTGAGAAGATATTTTTTAGTACTCAGGTATTCACATTTTCTGACAAAAAAAATATTTAATCTCTTGCTGAAATGCGGGCTGTTATGACAGCAAAACCCAACTTCCTGCTAAAAAACATTTCTGGAGGAAAACTTCAAATAATCTGCAGGCCAGAGCTACACGAAATAAGAGAAAGAAGAGTGTTAAGAACTGTGATCTGAAAGCATTGGATTTTCCACAGCCTGTCATAGAGTAAAATCATATAAAGTTTGGCATTTCAATCCATTCAGCATTCAGGTATCTTTGTTACAGGGATGAAATCCAGTCACTGTAGGCTGCTAGAGTAAATAGCGGTTGTTTTTGCCAAATGCCACGTTTTGGGCAGATTTGTTTTGGCCTAATTTTAAGTGTATCTGTACCTAAAAATAGTTGCATTTATTTTTGTGTTCTCTGCTATTGAATATGAACAGGATTTGATTTTAAGCTGCAAAGTCAGTTCCCCGTGTCAATAGATAAACTTCCAAAAAAACATATCTATTTGAAGCAGAATTCTTAGTGCAACAGTGCTTAGGGAAATTAGTGGGAAATGCTGCATGCTCAGTACTTTCCAAAACAAGATTTGTTTAGATATTTGAATATGGATTAAGATGCCTAATACAAGCTTCTTGTCTTTTAAAACCTGATGTTTGGTTTGTGGAAGAGAGTTTTGTACTTAGCTGCTTCTTTTTTTATAACATGTTCATCCAAATCACTAAACTTCCTTGGTTTCTCCAAAGTAATTTTTATTGATGCAAAACCTGTTTTGGAAAATGTTTGCAACTAATAATGCAGGCTAAATAATAATGACAACAACAACAACAACAGCAACAACAAAAAGCCTCCTGGCTCTGGAATTTTACCTGTAAATCATATGCAATTGTTCAAATTTCCTCGTGGACGCCCTACTAAATCTATGGATGAAAAGCTTCTATAAGAATTACCGTCTCAGGCAAATGTGAATGGTTGTACATTATAAAAGCTGAATTGCATACTTGGCTACCTTACAGCAGGACTTGAGCGTGGCTAGACGGGTTCATTTCTCTCTTGGCGAGACAAGGGTGTACATTGCTCTTAGTTTTGATGCTGTCTGTCAAAAGAGGACTACCTGAAAATGGCTAAAATATTAATCTTACATTAAAATAAAACACAAGACACTATTAAAAATTTAGCTTCTGGAATTCCATTTAAAAAAAAATAATTACATATTCTCTTGCTTTGCCCCTTTTTTAATGTCTGTAGTAATTTTCCCAGAAGTGTGTTGGTAGCAATAATAGCTTCTGCAAAATTCAGGAAGTTTGCTAATAAAACAGCAGACCACGTCCTATCCAGAATTTTTAAATTAAACATTTTGACACAACATGAGTTTATATTTGCTCATTTGCAATGAGTAATCTTTTTGGCTTAATGAATTGCGTGCTATTAAAGGGAGAAAGGAAGAAAACAAGGTAGGTGAATAGGAGTGCGTAGCACCTGCTTCCCACTTCCCAGCAGACCGGCTGGTTGCTTTCCTGCCCTGCATCCCTCGCAGGCTTGGATCTCCACGTCCTGGGGCAGCAGGGCAGGAGGCTGGGCTTGAGTTGCAGCCGCCTGTGTTGTGGAGCTAACAACTCCTCCTTCCTTCCCACCAGCCACTACCAAGGGCATCACGTTGCTCTGTAGCTGTTTTGGATGGCCACCATCAGCTGTTTTGTTGCCACAGGTCTGCAGCAAGCGTAGAGACGATGCTCAAGACTGACATCACTCTCTTATGCGCGTAAGACTTCTAAACAGATCCCTTTGCTTCAAACCTTTCAGGAGAGTCCCAGACAGATTCTCCTTTCCTGATTCCTTTTTCCCACAAGAAACCATGTGAGAAGCTGCTGCCAGGTGTCAGCGTGACTGCTCTTCCCACCACACCTGTGCACAGCTGGCAGGGCCAGGCTTGGGTATGCTGTCGCAAATCACAGGCAAGTCCCTCTTTACAACAGGCCCTCTGTTTTGAAAGAAATGGCTCCCTAGCATAACTAAAGAATGTAAGAAAAACACGTGTCAGGCCCAGCCATTAGACCCTTTCCATTCTTCTCTTTTGTTTTCCATCACATGTCAACAAAACCATCCATTATTTTTTTTTTCAGTTTCCTCGTCTGAGAAGTCTTTGGGTAGATGGAAGGAAAAGATCTTTCAAGTCTCCATTACCCTGTTTACAATTATCGTCTTATGCTTAAATAATAGATCAATTCCACCAGCTATTACAGAAGTCAAAAGACACAGTACTTTTCGCTTTCAGTCAACAGAACTAATACTGGGCAAAGGCACAAATGGAGAATGGCTAGCCTTTGATTCTGCAGATAATGAGGGTAGGTTAGTTCTTCTCAGAGGGGAAATACAGATAATGAAGAAAGGTAGTTCGTTCTTCTCAAAGGGAAAATGTTTTCAATGAAAAATTATTTGAAGGCTGCATTAATTTGGCTCTTTTTTCAGTATTTTACAAGTATCTGAGATTATTCATCATGCACTGGACAACAAAATTGATTTGGTTACGGTAGGAAATGAAGTGAGAACAAAAAGGAAGCATCAGCTTTTGATCTCTTGCACTCGTCCTTCCCTAAACAACATGAAGAGTTTCTACAGCTCCTGTGAACCCTGGCACACCTGATGGGAATCTGTTGATACATTGCTCTTGATAAAGTGCAACACTTATAAAGCAATGTGGCAGAACATATACTGTAAATTTCTGCCTTTTGTAGGCAGATGGACAAGATATTTGGTCTGACTGTGAAGATTTATTCCTTTTTCTGCTCCCTTGGACATAAAGAAATTGATGACAGATGCCGAAGTGTGCGTTGGTATGGGTAGGCTGTGGAAGGAGAAATTGGAGTAAAGAAAAGCAAAAGAAGACTGAATGCAAATACTTTAGTTAAGAAATACATCCAGCCTTTTTGACTGAATAAGCCCTGTTTCTGGAAGTTATGAAGGGTCTGAATAGGAAAACAACAAGTTGCTTTAAGACTGAAGTAAGTCCAAAGGGTTTTTTTACCTAATTGAAGCAGTTTTCAACCTCTCTGAGAGGATAAATGATGAAAAAAATCAATGGACAGCACAGAGGGCGAAGCAGCTTTGAGCAGCGTGACATTGACAGTGTACCTTGATAGAAGTAAAAATGTGTTTTATTTTTCTTTGGCAAAAATAGGCACTGCATCTCCACATAGCTTTTCTAATATTTCAACTGCCTGAGAGTTCGGTTGCTGAATATTGCCCTAAGTATGAAGAACTGCAGCTGAGCAATTTAAGGAAGTTTTTCTTTACCAGCCATATTTGTAGGCAGGTGGTAGCGATTGGCCTGGAAACTATATGCTCCTTATTTCTCAGTATTTCAATCTGAATAAAAACAAATCTGTTTCCTATCCTTTGTGCTGGCCTACATCTAGCCTTTTCACACCCACACAAGACAGCAGAAGGAACAAAATCCTTAAATTGCAGTTTGATAGAATATCTTTGGATAAGATAGCTAAATCCAGAATCAGCATGCTCAATACCAAGATTTAAGGAAAAAAAAAGAAAAGGTAACAATTTAATACAAACAAATCCTTGCATTTCTGGAAACACAAACACATTCTAAAACAAACAAAGCATGGGTAACATTTATTTTACTCATGTTAGCACAGTCTTCTTGAGTCTAACAGGGAAAGCTATTATACATACAGAAATACACAAAGAAAAATTGGAAATTGTCCTATGCAAAATTTTTTTTTTGCTGTTTTTCAGGCTTATCTTGATAAAGTGAGAAAGCATAAAAGCAATGATAAACTAATGGAAACTTAGGGTTGACTGTTATCTTCATGATGTAAAGAGTTTTAGGCAGGTAATCAAGAACACACTACGATTTCCTATCTTTTTTCTCTTTGTTTCTCTCTCTTCCTCCTTCTTTCTCCCCTCACTTTCACCCACCTTCAATAATCTGTTTTTGTGCAGCCTGGATTACATCCCAAATTCCTGGTTTTAGTCTTGCTGTTTTTGTCTTCCGATAATTCCTCCTCCCACTTACTTGCTGAGAAATGATCTATTCTTTTCAACCATTTTCTTCCTCCGGCTGGATTAATACTAAAATGAAAGCCTAAAATAAGAAAAAACCAGATGGCGATATACCCTAGGAGATTCTGCTAATGACTAAGTCTAAATTTGAAAGAGTTCGGTTGCACTTGTTCTTGTGGCATATACCTCTGAACAAGCTTAGCTGCTCAGGATTATCTGTAGCCTTGTCACATAAATCCTTCTTGTGGGTTTTTGTGGTTTTTTTTTCCCCCACTCAAAACCTTTCAGTACCTTTTGCATGTTATTGTACATGGCTTTTTACCTTTGGAATGCTTTTAATTAACTGGGGCATCACAGGATTTCTTCCTTGAAGCTGATGCCAGGAGGCATGAGTGGGCAGTGCTGGAGGATGAGACACATGGGCATGTACCAGTAAGAAATGGAGTAAGCAGATTATTGTTTTATTTTGTCATCAGGCTTCTGACCAATATATGGTGCTACACCAGATTTGGGGAGACCTACGTGACAGAACCATGCATGTGGTGAGAGAACATGAGGTTTTTTACTAGCGTCATCCTAGTCAGAACAGCACATCGTCACTAAAAACCTGTGAGTGAGTGTCAGTGAAATCTCTGTAATTGAACTGAATCAGTGTGCTTTGTTCATTATGTCTGTATTCCCAGAAAGACTACTTGTGAGTTATTTAAATAGTTACTTTAAGGGATGATGAGGCTTATTGCCCTTGCTTAGATATTTAGTATAGATACACACATACATATAAACATCAAAATACAAAAAAATCATCTATTCCTTTGGAAATCCTCATTTAGAAGAGGCCTTTGAATTTCCTTCTGTTTTTTTTTTTTTTTCACACGCCGAAAAAATTTGATTCAACATTAGAATGAATATTTTTCTTTAAAGAAATCCTGATGATTCTAGCTGCAGATCACGCTCACTTTAAAGTTTTATCATTCTGTTTCTAATAAATTTAGTTCATTTGTAAATTCTGGAGTTAGGGTCAAACAATGACATATATTGGAATAATACTCACTGCTTCATTTTTCCAGTACAGGAGCTAATATCACTGAGCAGCTACTTATTTTTATTCGCAAGAGAGTCAAGAGAATTCTTGTGTGCTGTCAGACAAACCGGATAAATACCATCAATGCTTACTGGTTTTCTGCTGTTCATCGATTTGCTAACATGTTCCATGAATAGGCAAGGAGTAAACTGAAGTGAAAGAGGTTACTCGTGAAGTAATGCCCTCTCTGAGTAGCATCCTGTAACCTTTCAGTAAGAGTGCAGAATATGTCCCTAAACATTTCTGCAATATTTTACTTCCCTTCTTTTTCCCAGCCTGTTGTCTTGATAGATTTATCATATTTCATCTTCGTTTTCTTAGCTGAATCTCCATGTTCCAAGGCTCTGCTTATAATTTCTATAACAATATGTACATCATTATGGTTTGTCTTTCCTTGATTTTCTATTTCCTTTCTTACTTTGCATATGCAGCTGTGTTGTGACTTCATGGTGAATAAAATAATTTTGGTTTGGTTTAGTTTAGTACAGCTTCTTTTAGTTTAAAGACCTTTTTGCCATTCTTTTCTTCTTAATAAATTTTAAGTATACAGTTGATAATATTTAAAACAAATTTGAAACTGAGATGAAACAATGAGATAGCCAATATTTTAACGATGTGTGAGCATGGAAATTTATGAATAGTAAGAAATTGCTCAGAATAAAGGGCTTGGAATTTTGGGTGCCTTTTTTGTAAATGAAAGCATTCTGTCTAACCCCTTTAAAAATAGTTTTTATTTTGAACATACAAGTAATTTTCTGAGAAAATGCGAATAAATTCATTGTTTATTACAAGTAACTTAAAACATCTTTTAAATTGTGTTATCTGTGTCAGTAGTTTGTTTGCCCTGAATTATCTTAATAGAATAACAAAGACACTTAAAGTAATCAATCTCACAATATATGCTAAAAGACTGTAACTAAGAAAAATTTAAATAATGATACCCAGGTGCTACAATGGTAAACGCACAATAAGTGTTAAATTTTTCATGTGTGGGCTCCTTAAAAGTTTTCCACAACATTATTGTGAAACATTTAGGTTCATCTGTGACATGACATATTTGAGGCTGCTACCAAAAGACTGTGGGAAGAACTTTGTGCTGAGAAGGATGTTTAGTTATTGTTTGCAGAGTCCTTATAAGAAAGGCCACAAACTCCAGGTCCATAGACCACAATTTAAAAACCGCAGGTACTGGGCTATAGGCAGGGCCGGAGCCAAAGTCAGATACATTTTAAATAGGACTTTTTCACCACCATCATTAAGGCAGTCAGTTACCTCTACAGCTAACTTGTGATGAAGTTCTCTCCACCACAATACTGCAGTCGTATGATAAAGGTTGGCCAAGTGCACCAGAAGTTCTGGGAAATTACTTGCTCCAGCAATCCCAACTATTTAAAGACTGCGTTGAACTATTTGCCACTCCTTTCACAGCTCTCCAAGCCAGGAAGTTAAACGCAAGTGCAGGGCTGAGCTTGGCTGCATGCTTTGCGCTGCCCTGCCAAGGTGAATTTGCAGATGACTTCTCCTGTGCCTGCCCCCATCCTGGTGAGGCGAAGCCAGCAGGCCGATACCATCCCACACGGAGGAGGGATGAGTGGAAGGAAAGGAGAGCAAGAAGTGGAAGCAGCTGCTTCGGGGCACGGGAAGGCCTCTCCCAGGACTGGATCGTCTGCTCCCTCCCGGTTCTGCCAAAGTCATCACATTCTTGGAGGCTCTGCAGTGCTTTGCTGCTGTGGAAAATCTCTCCTTGGGTGTTTGAACCGCCAAACTGGTTTAAACTAAATGTGGTTTCCTTATCATCATTCCTCTGTTGTCAGCCTCAGAAATATTGTGCAGTAGCATTTGGATTTTGTTTTTAGTATTAAGGAATAACGTATTTTAAATTTTTCCTCTGATGAAGAAATATTACAAAAAAGCACCTAGATAAAACGGAGCAAGTATTATACAGGCATCTTCAAGTATATAGATGTCAGAATTTTCCGAAAATCAGCATTGTAAACCCAGGGGAGTCTGAATTTAGGTTTTACTGAAAGCAAATCTGCTTATGTTAAGATGAATAGCCTACACACGACCTTTATTCTGGCTTATACTACCATCACGAGTAGGGGGGAGGAAGAACGCAAATGCCAATCTTGAGACTTTAAAAGTCTAATTTAAGACTGTGAGCAATGCCTTAATCACAGTCATACATGGATCATAATCTATAAAATTATTATGGGGTGAGTGCATCACTGCTCAAAACTGCAGTCAAAGAGTGATTACGAGATTCTGTCAAGCTAGAGGGCATATCAAGGAGGGGCCCATGAGGGTCTCTTCTGCACTCGGTAATACGCAATACCAGCACTAGCAGTTAGGATGATGGACAATAATTTTGTTCTCAAATCCACAGATGACACCGAAGGGGAAAGGAACTGCAAATACTTTAAAAAAGGGGTCTAATTTGAAGTGACCTTGATAACTTGGAGAAATAGCCCCAAAACACTGAGGTGGTATTCAGTGAAGCTCAGTACAAAGAACTGCATTTAGGAAGAATGACAGAAGTGGAAAGTGAGGAAAAACTGGTTAGGCTGCAGGCAATATGGAAAGGATGAGTGTTTATTGTGAACTAGAGACTAAATGTGAGTTGAATAACACAACACATATGCAAGAATTGGAAAGTCATTTGATATTCTCAGCATTAGTGATTTCTCAGCTGGGGTACTGACGTCCGCTGCTAAGAGAAAAGCCAGACAAACTGACAAAGAATAAGATGTTTAAAAAAAGACAAAGAACAAAATCTTTTTTGAAAAAGTTGAGAAATTATCTGGTTTTTAACTATTTTAAAACATTAAGAAAAAAACAGGACCTATATGGAAACTTGAAGGAATCAGTTTTATTAAGCATTAAAAAAAAAAAAAAAAAAGACATCTGCAAGCGTATATTTCACAATATTCAAATATATAAAAGACTCCTATGAAGAGGGTAGGCTCAGCTGTACTGTATGTCCATGCACAGTAAGACAAGATGCAGTAGGGCTTAGCCAACTCTGGGAAAAATAAATTCTAGCTAGCAGAAAAAGCTTTTTCGCTATCTCACTGGTTAGCAAGAAACATTGAGAGATCTGTCTTTGAGAGGGCATAGAAGGAAAATGGAGATATACCTGGGAAGGACCTTCATAATATCCTTGAACCTCTCTCAGAGCAGGAGAATGGACTGTATGATCTCTCGATAACCCAGATTTCTATAACTGCATCTCCCAAAGGCGATATCTAGACATCTCTTTCATTTCTTTCCCATGTGACTTTCCACAGTATAACAGTGACCACAGCTGTGTGGAAACATAGTGGAAGCCTGGCAAAAGAAATGCAAAAAAAAAAAAACCAATCATTGTATGCTTTTTATATAACCAGAGATCAAAAGCACTAAGTATTACAGCAGGCATAAATTTTTCAGGGTGCCAAAATAGGAACTTTCGTCTCCTGTATTATTTAGATTTCTTTCAGATCACTGGAGGAAAAGGTAAATTCAGGATTTTTTTTTTTCCTAATGACTCCAGAAGGATTTCAATACAAGGGTCTCTAAGTCTGAGTATACCTCAGAGGAATTACAGTATCTACATATCTATATCACGTTTATAGGTAGATACCATACCATCAAACTGTTGTCAGGCTAGATCCTCTTCTGGTACCTGTAAATCTTGCTTTTTGGTGTGTCAGGATTGGACCCAGGGATTAATTTGTCTTCTTGACAGTTTATCTGAGGTTGCGATAGCGGAGATGTATGGAGGCAAACGCTATCTGGCCAAATCATAGGGTGAATGTGGGTCCCAGCTTCTTTCTCTAGTGTGTCCTATCACTCACCTGTAGCAATGCTTTGGCAGAGATTTGCGTTCAAAGAATGTGGTTTTCGGGGAAGTTTGTGCTTGCACACGGCTACAAGCTCTTGCTATGATTACTGGACTGATTAATCCTAAATACAGTTCCACAAAGCTATGTGGCCCAACTATATCTCAAGGAGAGTAGTCACTAAGTGTTTGCTCGTAAGATGTCAAAACCCACACTTTTTCTTCCAGAGATCAACATCAATGCAACCCATCACAGAGCACGAGTGATTCACGTCTGTGGTAGTCAATACTGCAGGTGATTTCTCCGTACTATGAAAGTTTGAATGACTTGAGCATAGCCAAATTAAAAAGTACTTTCTGAGCAATTTGCTGATGAAAGAAAATCCATTATGGAAAAAGTTTGCCCATGCACTAGTGGATATCACCAGCTGTTTCCTTTCATTTGTATTCAAAGGGCACACAGCTCTGCTGTTTGGATTACTCAGGGTATTGGCTAAATGGATGGAGTGGGACATGGTATTTGCATATTGATTTGTTTTGTATGGAAATTATTTTGATGAGTTTTTACCTTATTAGATCGTGAGTTGTTATAGTGTGTATATGAATACAACGATCTCAGACTGGGGAGCAGTTTTGAAAGATGGAAATGCAAACACGAACAAATACATTCTATTAAATTAATATGCATTACATATTTAATTAATAAACTCTCATTAATTTAGGGATTGGAAGTGGGAAAAACACAAGATTTAAGAACTTGTAGGCATCAGGTGTGAGCAGGTATAGTAGGTGTGGAGTCATTGGCTACCCCCTAGCTCAACACAGAGATGCCAGCTGAGGTCTTTTGGGCATGTTAGCAAAGGGCTTTGTAGGCTGGGTGCTTAGCTCTCATGCAGCATGGCTTCTGTATTCTTTTTCAGGACAATTTTAGACTTTTACTTAAAGAAATAAACATGATGTGGTGTCTTACATAGGCAAGTCCAGAAGCCTGTGAAGGGCAGTGTATTGGTTGTAGTAACAGCGGACCAGGGTTGATTAACAAGCTGTTCTCATGATTTCTTGTAGGTGAATAAACCACTATTCAGCAGCAGCTTAATCTTGCAAGTAACTACCTTATGTATATACATACATCACACTTTTGGCATTCCAGAGGTAAATGCACCAGTGACTGGAGTAAGCCCTGTTTAGCTACCTATGTCTTTCCACATAAAACCAATGGGTGCTTGCTTCACTGAACATTGACTCAGACATCAGTGAGGATTTAAAGACCACTTCCACAGCTATTTGTGTCCTTGGGCACAGTTGTCAGGGGGACCATCCAATGGTGTCATGTCCAAGGCATAACCATTCTGGCTAATTAGCTATTAGCTGGGCGGAAATCTCTTCTCAATGAAGTTTCAGTACAGCTTGTCTTCCTTTCAAGAAGCAAGTCTGATACAGTTTCACCAGCAGTGCCCATTTTCCTGTCTGCAGTGCACTGTAAGAGCCTAATTTGTTACTTTACAATGCCTCTGTCAGACATCAAAGGGTATCTGACCAATTGCATTTAACTGTTTTACAGAGCTTCACCTCAGAAAAACATCAAAAGATGTAAAGTCCAGTCAAACATTGTAGAAAAAGAATGTTTATTTAAATAACTCCTTCCATTCCCTAGACTTCATTATTTTGTCGTCAATGTGAAGCCTCGGCCTTTGGTAGTAGAACCTCTGCATTTCTATTGTCCTATTTTTTTAACATGTTAACTAATCATGTAACCTCTGGAGACTTCAGAAATAATTTTTTTCTATAACTTGCAGAATAACTCTGAAGACCAACAAACTGCAAAGCTCAGAAGTCTGCCAGATGGTCCAAGCAGAGCGAGTGCATTGCTCCTGCACTTTCAGTAATTAGCATTGAAATAGTGGGATTTGGAACAGATCTGAAAATGGCCTCTCGGGTTCCAAATCTTATAAAGAACAAAATAAATGAATTATTAATAAATAATTATTTTAAGCATTGTACTCCGTAGCAACATACACTTTTACCCGTGAGGACTTCTTGAGAGACCTCAGCAGTTACCTAAACCTTAGGCACAAAGCAATGAGTATACTGTGAAGACTTCCCTCTCCCTGAGAGGAGTGGTAGGTTCCTCCTCTTAACGAACCAACCGCTCCTCTGTTACGCCCCACGGTCCCCATGCGTTCAATGGAAATGGAATTTAACGACTTTGGCTCAATTTTAATTTTTTTAAAATTTATTTTATTTTATTCGGTTACTTAAACTTTTTTCAACAGGGCTGTATTTCTCACTCTTGCAATCAGAGAGCCAGTTCTGAGGGTGCGAAACAAAGGTGAACACACGACTATAGACAGCTGCCAGAATTTCAGCTTGCTTCGAGTAGAATTAAAGGAATGAACGGCTGCTTGTCTCTTCTGGTTATGGGTAGTACACTGATGCTATTAATGATATCTACAGAAAGGACAATGAAATAAGGAAAGGGAATGAGGTGGAGATGAGTCTAAATCCACCCTCACTGCCGCAATGTTCATCAGCTGAAGGGGAATAAAGTTTGAAATTACATTTTACAAACTGGCCTGGTCAAAGTCTCAGGACCCATGCTTGTAGCCTGTTAGAAATACATCTCAGAACCTCATAGTCTGCCCCTCCAGACATTATTTGGGAGCCTGCTTAAGTCTTCTGGAAGGCATGCAGGTGCTCACTGTTGGTGACAGGAGTAACAAGGAGGGAGGAAACACAGGATGAGCAGCAGGTTTCTCTTCTCAGAGGTTTCAGTGTTTGCATTCTTTAAATACGAATGCATGCTGAGCGGCTGTTTTAGTAAGTGTTCAGGAATGGCATAGACACTTTTGGTGCCTACTCTACCAGTCTTTGAAGTCAATGGGAGCTTTGTCCAGCTATTTCAAAGGGCTTTAAATTACAGCTTTAAATTAGTCCAGTAATGGAAGTCAGCTGCATCTTGAAAAGTGCAGGGGTTACTGCCAGTCCTTCACCAGATGAATGCCGGAGATACAGTCTAGTTATTGATGGTTGTCACCTGCTTTTGAAACAGTGGTTGGAAATTTATATAATATTGCCCCAGAATAAAGAGGAGAATTTTATAGTGGTCCAAAGAACAGAAGTGGCTAATGTAAAGAAGTAGGTTTTGTTCCCTTTACTTCAAAGGGGTATCTTGGAATGTATTTTTGGTTTCAAATTAAGGTATGTACTGGAAAGCCACCTGAGATGTTAGCCTGAAGCTATCAAAAGACTGAAATTTAATTGCTATCATCAGCTGTGCCATGATGTCATTTCAAGGACATACCTGCATGATCAAAAACTACTAAAATGAAAAATCATAAAAAGCTCTTAATGAATCAATGAATGAACAGTCCAACTCTTCAATTCAGTGTTTTTAGATAACTGCACAATGATAGTGATCAATAATACAGATAATTCGGTATGCAGGCAATCTTGCTTTTGAAACTTATGCTTGAATGGCCAAAACAAATCAGAAATAATGACTACTCTGAAGTTCTGTACATGACCTAGGAAACCCAGCATGATATATCGCTTCTTAGCTGCATGCAGTCTCAAAGTAAGCTTAATCATTTAGAAAACAATTAAACCAGGCTCACCCCAAACTTCACCTACTATGGCCACACCAGTACACTGAAGCCTGCACTGGAGGCAAACTGCTATGGATTTCCTCAAAACCAGCTTCCTTTTTTAATACAAAAATCAAAACAAACTAACCATGGAAGTTTTTCTAAGCTAACATCAGCTGAGGGGTATGTGTGTGTGTCCGTGTTTCCTCAGGTCATTTTTGTTTTCTGGCTGTTATGGAGTAGTTTAATTGATCATTTTGTCTGACTCGTAGCGGTTGATTCTTATCACTATAAATATTTAGCAACATACTTGCATGTCTCCTCTCAGTCAAATAATACATAGGAGCTTGAAGGCATTATTGGTACTTGAGTAAGAGGAATAGTCCTCAGTCTTTTGCTTTCCAAAAGAAACCTCTAAGGCAGTTGGAAAGCTGCATATTCCAGGTCTAACGGCTCAAAATGTCAGTAAACAGGGATAGTGCATTTAA
Source organism: Larus michahellis (assembly GCF_964199755.1). Lineage (NCBI taxonomy): Eukaryota > Metazoa > Chordata > Aves > Charadriiformes > Laridae > Larus > Larus michahellis. The sequence goes on from NC_133897.1 coordinate 92,138,770, forward strand.
CTTTTTGCTGATTTGAGCACTATGCAGTTTCACTTTCAAATACACTGTAAGTGTAAAGTAGTGTCTCATTGAAATAAAAGAACATTACACTTTACACAGAAGTATCTAACCACTCATCAGCAAATGAGGACTGATGCATTGGATGGCATGTGGTGGGAAGATCATGCGATAAGCAATATCATGAGCTGCAGCACACTCATGACTCAGATCACAGAGGAGCTATGACTTGTGACACTCTCCTTGGAAGCCACAAGAGCACTCAGTGCACAGCACAGACACTCAACTTGCTCCGTGCAAAGCATCTTGGGACTGAAAGTAGCACAGTAGCATCTGTCCTCATGTCCAGCTAAAGTGCTGGACCAACTGACTTTCTAAATGCGTGTCCTATTTATCAGATTGTGGGGGTGTTGGTAGTGCTGTCATTACCTCTCAACCTCTGTTTTGAAGGAGAGGAGCAAGCCAGATTGGCTTTTGGAAACAAATATTTATCTAAATAAGGATTCAGCTCTGAGCAGAGGGAACATGTAAATTTAAAAAAGGTAGCTAATTCTGTACTGTGGTTCCTTCAACGGTCATCACATGGCCAAATCCTTTAGTACTGCTTGCTGTTCAATCTGTGAGATGCACAGACTCTTCCCCCTCCTTTTGTTGGTGGTGTTGTTTGTCCCCATCGATAAGAGCAATACCATTGACTAAGGCAGAAGGGCTTCCTCCTTCCCTTCCTTTTTCCTCACTCCTGTCTCCAATGAACTCTTGTAGGATTTGGGATACATTATTCAGTGTTGAATCTATAGGGTCTACTTTCATTGAAACTTTTAAGAGAAAGAGAGAATTGTAGTCAGCATGTTTTATTTTTTTGCTCCTTTGTGGTAATGTGATAATTAACTACCATCTCAATACAGTTCAGTCACTAAAAGCCAGTGGCTGCAAAGAGCTAATTTTGCCTTTCTTGCTAGAAATTGCTGTGAGAATTTTTTTTTTTTTTCACATGATCATACTTGTTGCTTTGTTGCCAAGCAATATATCTCCACTGAGCTGAACATGTGGATACGTGTGCATATTTTAACTTCTTATTAATACCAGAACAGAGGGTCACAGAGTTCGTACAGTCTGATGAGAGTCACAGACCAAGCCTCTACTTGCCTCCCCTCAGGAGTCACATGCTAGGAGTTGCGAGAAGCAGCAGAAAGCACAAGGCCATTAATCACAGGGAGCAGGCAGGCTGGCAGATATGCAGTGTCTTCATTCTCACACCTGTACCCCGTAGTCAACCAAAATCGTTTGGCTGAATTAAGGAATGATATCAATACATCTGTCTTCTCCATTTTTGGCATGGTTTCAGTAGGCTTCATTTCAGTGTGTAGATTTCTGTTGGGAGTTCCTATGGAAAAACAAAGATAAAGAACTATTGAAAGTAAAGCCAAAATAAGAGCCAAAAGTCCTTTAGGTTTCCCCTTCCTGCAAGGCTGAATTTCATCCTCCTGACAAAAAGCCACCATGCTTGGAGACCCGTGGCTGTTTTGTCCTTTACTCCATATTTTTCCACTCTGTTTGACTGGGAACATAGAAGTAATCTTCAGAAAAAATGGGCTTTTTTAAAATCAGTTGCAAATACACTCAGGATGTTGGCTAGAGACAATTATAAGAAATTGATTAGCTTCTCTGAGCTTGGATACTGCCAGGGCAGTAGAATCAAGCTCTTCCAACTCAGAAAATGAAGTTTCCCAGTATGTATGATAAAGACAACATCAAATTGGCTGAAATAACCTGATAAATCTCAACAGAGGGACAGATTCTTACATTGTCACTATGGAGAGATAAGCTTTAAGCAGGAACAGTTCCGCAGAGGATTTCAGGTATAAGGATACAGGAACTATTGGGCACCTGAATGATACCCAAACTTCATCTAAGAGAGCAACAGTGTTTCTCCTTCATAACTTGTTGCATGAAATGAAAAATATTTTACCATGCTTTGTGACTTTTCCCAAATAGTCTGTTTTATTTATCTGTTCATGTTTTCAAATTGTTTGTTAGACAGCCTTCACATGCGTATTTGAGCTATGTTTGTCTGCTGTCAGCCACAGAAGGTTTTGTTTAGGAAATGGAAGTTTTGTTTAAATTTTGGAGTTTGTTATTTGGAATTTGTGGCTGAGCACCTTCACTTGAATTCACCCCACCTAATGTCAAACAATTCTCTAAGACATAGGCCTCTTCAGTGCACAGCCCACCTGGGGTCTGCAGCTTTCACTGGCTATTGCTTCCATTAAATGCACCTATTTTCTAGAGAACCAAAAGTCACTGCTAAGCAAAGCTTCAGTACAAAACAAAATTTCATCTTAGTAGCTGACCTTGCTTTAAAATTGCAAAAGAGCATGGCAGTGCATGATAGCATAAGTACATGAAAGACCTGACAAAAAAAAAAAAAGACAGTATACTGATCATCAAGTAATTTAATTATTTTGACATTTTGTCTGAAAGCACTAATGGGATTAGTAATGCAGAATACATATTTTTCCATTGCTGATAATCAAAGTAATTAGGTAAAATAGAATCATCGAGGGTGGATATTAGGGGACCTTTTTATTACAGTGAACAAAGAGTGAAGTGCTCACATCTCTCTAACAGTAATGACAGATACTATGTTTATTATTTCTCTTGCACATAGTCCTACAATAATGTACCCCTAGGTGTTTTGTTTTGCCTGATTTTCATTTAAGTGGTTCCTGTAGGTTATGATATAGTTTCAAAATGACCTTAGTAGATCCCTGGGGAATAACTATTTCAGCACTGTGCAAAAAAGACACCCTCTAATGTCCTATAGTTCATGTTTGAATAGAAGAATGCATCCTCATCAATTTAAGTGATGTAATCTGTATAAAATCAGAGAAATCAGTTACTTAGACCTAAATAATTGTAATAGAAATGTAAGTTTTTACAGAACCAGAAAGGTCATATGTCAGTCTCATAAATCTACTTTGAATAATTTTCTGACGTTTAGTTCACATGGCTATAGGGATCTTAGGATATGCTAGGATAGTTGTTCTGTCTATGTGGCCTTGTAAAATTATTTCTATAGTGGAAACATCAGTATTTTATTTTACCTTATGTGTTAAAGAGCCACATCCACAGACGACTTTAAATTTAGACATGCTAGATAGTGACACTGACCCCAGTTTATTCTGCATGTAAGTAGGTCTCACCTTGCATAGACAGTCTAAAGAGCTACTTTATTTAGTGTTTGTTATACTCTTCATTAGTTATCCTAAATTATTGCTCTTTATGTTGCTATTTTTAGATCACAAAATACTCTCTAATTGCTGCGCAGGCTGTCCTACCCTTAATCTTTTCACAAATCAGACCCTCAAATCTTGCTAACCCCTTTCATTATTCTTTTCCGTGCTCCCAACACTGATAGAAATGAGACACTCTGAGCTGCGCACATCACCCCGGTGCAGGACCATGTCAAGTCTTGGTTCTACAGCTCTGCTTACACTGGCTCAAACCAGCCTGTAGGTAGTTGGCCACGTTTATGAGGCCTTATGCTAACCTGGGTGGCATTTCTTTGTTAGAATATATGTAGCAAGACAGTTTTTTATCACTGTATTACATTCATTTCCACACTTCAGACAATATTGCATTTTCAGAGGAAACCTGCTGAGTTTGTTGTCAATTGCAGTACTGAAGACAGCAAATAAGGAGGGAAGAGGTGTGCCTCCGCAAGTATTTAGTAGATCCATGGCTTTAGTCCCCTCTCTGACTGTCAGCAAGACAAAGAGCTGTTTGCTGGCAGCAGCTGGCACTTTTTGCAATAAATGTGTTCAGCTTTCTGTTCTGCTCATGTCTCCAAAATGATCAATATGCTGTACTGAGAAGGATTGTCTCTCAGGCAGCAGTAAGCATAACAAGGAAAAGTATATGGAAAAAGAGGAGAGGGAGAAAAACAGGGCAGATGGTGCTTTTGGTAGGCTAAATCGCCCCTAAAGCAGAAGAAATGCAGGATCTTTGGTGGTGGCAGTGAGGTAAGAATGGGGCGTATATAATCTGAAGCGTTCAAAAGGATAAAATAGGGCAAGGCAGAAAAGATGGGGAGGGTGTACAGCGTGGTTAGGAATCAGAAAATGAAAAAGCAACAGTGGGGAGTGGGTGAGCGGGTGAGAGGTGGGAATTGTGCAAACAGCCTCTGCTCGGAGCAGCATGGAAGAGGCTGCAGCGAGAGGGGACACAGGTGGTAACATGACATTCCAGGTACGGCCTCAGAGACAGGCGGAGCTGGAGGCAATGCACAGCACTTAAGGAGGGAAGGGAGTTTGGGAGGGAGCTTGTGCGATAAGGAAGAGAGGGATGTAAGGAGTCCTTGAAGCCAATAAAGTTCTCAGCCACTGGAAGCTAAGCGTGTAGTCTTCTTTTTATTCTGAGTTTTCTGTCTAACAGTACCTTCATACGCATCCCCAGCCATGTAAGGGCATTCTGTCTCTGCTCGAGGAAAGTGTCCACAAAAGCACTTTAGTTCAGAATGGAAATGTTCACTATTTTCTAGGTCTTTACCGAATTGTCTGTCAACTGAACACCCATTCCTTTGATGAACTGGATTCCTAAATCATGGAATTGAATTGATAAACTTTTTGGTTTAGAAGCGGATAGAGTTGAGCTGTGATTCATTTAGTTCTCATAAAAGATGATTACAGGCTGATAATTGACCTGGTCCTTTCCAATGAATGTGAACTAATTCACACTGGAAATCACCTACCTAACTTCCCAAAGGTACTTATACCTTGTAGAAAAAGGAAAAGGAAAAGATTTGTGAGGGTGCTCAAAGGACAATGCTGTAATTGACATTTGTGAAAAGTGTAGATTTCTCCATTTTGTAGTTCTCCACCTGAGAACTTGGAGAAAATAAAGAGTGCAAGTTTTTCTCTCCTTTTGCTTTGAATTATGTAGCAAATCATTTGTTTTGAGCTTTCTAGATTATGGAAATCCTGTGGAACCATGGAAGCGCAGGGGAGGAGATTAAGAAATGCAAATTTTTGTTTAGCTCTCAGCTCCGTTGTTTTGAGCGTGGCCTCAGCTGAATTAACAGCAGTCAGATCATCTGAGTGCTGAACACCTTTAGGATGCAGCAGTTCTGGAGGGCTGGAGGTGGTGATTTTTGTTTCCGTGTTTACTGACAAACCCTCTGTTCTCCTGTCACTCTGATATTCCTGGAATTTGGAATCCAGCCTCAAGCATCATCAGGCCATAATGGAGGTTATAATGGACTTGGACCACAATGTCCTCTCTGATGTGATACAGCCCTCTTGCCAACATGAGACAAAGATTTCCCCACCCCTGATCTGTGAACTCACACTGAGCTCATGTCAGAAAATCTGCCGTGGCACTTTGGTGGAGTGACAGAGGAGCATGCTACAAGGAATGTGGAAGACATTGAATTGGAATTCCTCATTCCTCAAGCGCAGAGGAATTTTTAATGCACTGCACTTTCCCGTGTTGTCTCAGCTGCCATTCCTTGCTTGGCAGTGAGCAGGTCTGGAGTGTGGAAAAACCCACTGGCAAAGAAAACACCTGGTCCACAGCAAACTAAGAAAATACGAATTTTCAAAACAGTAAATGTAGCTAATGAAAGACCCAGAGGGTGTGAAGACACCTCAGTTTCCCCCTGGAAGCTGCTCAGTCAGCTTCAGCAAGTCCTGTCAGGAAGGCCTACACATAAGCTAGGTGACTAAAGGCAGTGTTCTCGCAAGCTGCAAATCTTCTTTGTGGTTTTTTTTGTGTGTTTCGTTTTGGTTTGATTTGATTTCTGTGTTCCTCCTGCTAGTCATGTGGTGATTCTGCAATAAACAAGAAACCATCCAGGTTAATTGAAGCTAAGATTTTCCTATTTCAACAGATACAGTTCCACAAACACAACTTGACAACTACTGCGAAAAAGAAATATTGTACTTGAGGGAAATAGCCCATGTTCAGCTTACTGTAAACCTGTTTCAAAGGTTAAAATGTTTGCTGTTCCATGTCAGTTTTTAGTTGATGCATTTTGAATGGTGGGAACAAATATTTCTTTTAGTTCCATTTCAGTTCAAGAAAACATCCAACTAAATTGCAAAATGAAAATTTAGAGTCAGACTTAGAAAAAATGACAGACTGTTTTTTTAGTCAGTGGGAGTTTAATCCAGCTCCCCTCTTTTCCTCTGAAGTATGCTACATTTCTCTCCAGATTTCTCTCTTCTTTAACTGAATAGCTCAGTTTCAGCTAATTTTTCACTGTATTACCGCACAGTTTTTCTGTTTGGATCTTCTTTTATCTTCTCACATTTTGGATATCTCTAGTTCCCTTTGTATTATTCCTCTGCTCTCAGGGGTATTTGAAATTTCTATCCATTTATTTCAAGTGAATTTCATTAAGGTATTTATTTTTTCTATTCCCTAAACTGCTAAGGCTAACTTGCCATACTCCCAATGCATGTGTTTCCCCGCGCATTACATTCCTTCCTGTCAAATCCCTTTGTGTAAAGTGTTTTCAGTTATATGCCAGTGATCTTACACAGAGTGGATATGAATTAATTTTCAGACATGATTTAAATGATAACAAACCCGAACAGTTTTCATAGACACTTTCAGCTTTGCTACCAATTTTCTTAAACAAAAAAAAAATGAAAGAATCAAGTTTGCCTGCAGACGTTTCTTCTTTTTAAGTCTTCCTGCCTCCACCAATGATTCATTCCTATGCTTATCCCTTGACCAGTCACCAGAGACTTTGAAAGTGAAGACTATGGTGTGGTTTTTTAATTCTTGGTTTTATTTTGAATCAAACCAAATTGGACAGGGCTCTGAGCAACCTGATCTAGTTGAAGATGTCCCTGCTGATTGCAGGAGGGTTGGACTAGATGACCTTTAAAGGTCCCTCCAACCCAAACTGTTCTATGACTTTATGATTCTATGAAAACAATATTCTCTTTCTCTGCATGTATGCATGTTAGTTTGCCTGAATCCATGATACCACCTGTAACAGGCTCTGCCCAGTGGGCCAGCTACCCTGCTGTTACTGCAGCTGATAATGGCCAATAGTAGACGCCTTGATTAGAGCACAAGTGCAAGGCCAACATGCAACTTTACTTTTCCATAGAACCCTCTCAGCCTTCAGCAAACGACTCACCAGGGATGTTCTGGGACACAGCTACCTTTGGATTAAAAAGTCTCAGTAGGATTCTTCTCTCACAGCTTTGTCCAGTTGCTTTTTCAACCCATGCATTCACTAACTCCTGTAGCAAGGAGTTTCTAAACATTAGGGATGTATTACATGAGTGACATTTCAGCCTGGTTATCTTGGGTAGAAGTATACCCAGGTACTCACTTTAAGTAAACTGGCAAGTCTTTTTAATTTCTTGGTTGTTTTCTCTGTTTCTTGGCCTTTTTCCCCTTAAAATAACTTCATTTTATAACTACTCCAAGGAGGTAAAAACCCTGAGGAGAATCAAGCTGAGGAAAGCAATTCAGTCAGTTTATGAGGCTGAGACTGCCCAGAATTGAATAGGACTTTAAAAAAATGTAACTCAGACAATTACCCCAAGACGGTCTATACTCTTGCTCTGTAATGTAGTCAGACAAATATACTAAGGAAGAGTAGATTAAGATACGAAACATGATTAAGCTGCAGTTAAGTATTTAAATTAATTTTCACTAGAATGTGTTTGATACGTTTCCCTTAAATGGACATTTAATGGACACAGCACTGAGCCAATGACGAGTCATAAATTACCCATCCCAGGAGGCACACCACACTGGGCCAGGTTCAGAGACAGCCTGCCAGCCACAGGGCTATCTCCTCTCTCCTCCTGAGTTTGGTGGAAGCAGCAGCTAGTTAGAAAGTTAAAAATACATGGTTGCGTTTCCCAGTGCAACAAATTAAGTCACGGAGTCCAGCTGCTGCTTCCTTTCTTCCCACCTGCTCTGGAACGCATACATGTCCTGATCAAACTTCAAGTCTGGCCAACTCACAAAGGAGTTCTCCTTTTTGCTGCCTAATTCCTGTGTGCTTGAACTGCTGCTGTGTTCACTGGGGTTTAGCGTCACAGTCAATACTCCCGTTAAAGTTTAAACCTCAGAGCACTTAACAGTCTCTTCTGATGCAACATTAGCTAGGACTTATTCATTTATCTTGAGTTTTTATCCTGTCTGAAAAGAATGAGTAATCAGTTCACAGAAAAAAATACCTATTTGAGGAGGGAAACCTTTGCCCTGTATTCTTGTGCATTATAAAGGATTTTTCCATTGCCAATCCTGATGTATTTGTGGGCGAGTGGAATAATGAAGGAATGAATAATATTAGAAGTATAAAAACCGGTTTAATAGTGTAGGAAATAAAAACAAATGAAACTTTGTCTATACTGTTTCTTCTAAAAATATTATGTCTTGATGTAATTTCTAGTTTCACTGGTTACAGGGACTTTGATCAACTCCAGTTACTGTCATTTAGAAGAGGATTACAGCAGCCTTGGGGTAGTTTGAAGGTGATGAAAAAGACACTACAGAATCTTCCTTTCAAATATTAAGTATGCATGGTCCTATCATCAGATTCGTTATAAAACAAATGTTCAATGTTGCACCTTTCCTAGCTTTGATTTTCCACCTGAGTATGGAGATTGTCTGGATGAGAGAATCAGTTTCCTTTTGAGTGGGTATGAAACCTTATCTGGTAATGAGTGATGCCATGTAGTTAGTATCTTAAGTCCTTTATATGTTGTTTTAAGTCATTATACGGCACAAAAATCAAATCCTACACCAGGGTCTTCTGCTTGCACAACAAAACCAGTTTTTTTGACAGACGTATGCATTCATTATGCTATCCAGACATACAGGTCAGTAAAAGTAATGTATTAACTAGAGGATGGAACTGAACCTGCATGATGAAAGCCAAAGGTATTTTCCCAAAGACAAAATTGTTATTGTACTAAGGGACTGGAAAGCACCTGTTATTTTGGTGAAGTGTGTGTATGGGAGACAAAGGCTGGTTAAAACATAATCTTTATCACTGTTATGATGTCACCAAAGATTTAGAAATAGTAAACATTTATTTTATATTTTTTCCAGCAAAAGATAAAGGCTAAAGTTTCATAAATAAGTGATTAGGCATCCAAGGACAGTAGATGAAGAATATGATCATAAGTTAACTGTAAAATGAGTGAATGATAGAGATTAGAAGCCATTTAAGTTGATGGGCCACTTTATCCAGAAAGTATACAGAGCAGCCAGAAGTACTCAGAAACGCATGGGAAAAATAAGCTAATTTATTGCTTATGCAAGCATTTATTCAGTTCATAGGAAACCATCAAGGATAAGAAGATGGCTGAAGAATAACATACTACCATTATTTCAGAAAGCCTTGGGATATACCATAAAACCGCACACAAGATATATGAGAAGCTACACTTATTTTTGGAAAGCCTGCCTTTGAAGCAGTTGAACCATGGGCGGTGAACTGCAGCAACATATTAACATTTCACTTGGAGTCTAGTCTGTAAATTAAGTGGAAACCAAAGTATGTTCTCTGTAACGGACTAGTTACAAGAATGAAAAGGAATGCACTAAACAGTGTGTTCAACAAGACATTAAGACCAAGAATTAGTCATCTTATAGCATAAGTCAATTCAAGGGGCTGCAGTGTTCCGTTGGGTCCTGCTGATTCTTTCTGATGTGAATATTACCTCTTTTCACTCCTGCTGCATACATATAGAGGGATATCAGGTCAGGAAAGGCTTGCAGGACTGAATAAGGGGCAGAGGGGGAAACGCCATTTTGCATTCTACCATGAGGAAGAGAGAGTGAGATAAGGGGAATCACAATTAAATAATTTAATTGTTGAATTTCCAACTTCGGTCTCCAACGTGTCCATCACTGTCACACTGTTTACAATCCACATTTACTGATTGCTTATGAACACATCTCTCCCACTAGAGTTAAATTACTTTTAATATACCAAGGTAGAAATGCCTCCTTAAGAAGCTCTGAGAAGTGGGAACAGATAGCGTAATAAAAAGGTATTACAAGTTTTGCTGGGAGCACTGGATAGCTCTGAAGTTATCTTCCAATTCAGTTGTTCATACATTTGGTTATAGATGAGCTGAAATGTCCATCCAGGATCTGCTTCAGAAAAAACAACCTTGCGACATTTGGAACTGAGGCCAGGGAAAAATTCAGATTTATTTTTTTTTTTCCCTTATGAATAGCCAGTGTGATGGCTTTACTTGTAATATTCCGCTCCCTTCATGTTTTAGAGTAAGGGCTTGAAATACTGTTTGTGAACAGCAACAGCTTTTTCAAGTGGGGTGTAGCCTTTGCTTGCCCAACAAATCTGATGACACCCAACCTAGGCTGGGGGGAGCTGTGAACACACAGGGAAGGAAAAAATACTGTGCCAGTACTGTGGAAAAGGCAATGGTTGATCAATGACCCTGCTGGCAATATGGGGCAAGCCTGTGGTGGGGACCCCGTATATAGGTGAAGTGGGAATGTCTAGGCCATCAAAATGGAGTCAGGATGGGATGTCTGAGGAGTGCAGGTTGGCGTTGAACTGGGATGAAGGTCCAAGGACTTGGGTCTGGACCATTCTTCACTTTATATTTTTATAGCTGACTGATCCTACTTCAGTTGGCACCTTTCTTTTTAAACTCCAGATGATGAACCCAGTTTTCTAATAAGTTTTCCATCTGCTTTTCAGTAGTTTTATCTAAACCATGTTTCCTTGGCTCATTGAGGTTATGGTCCCTGTACGTGAGCAGCATGAAAAGAATTTAAACTGTGTGATTACATTCTCTTTTCCCATGGATTCCAGTCTCTCTTTGCACACCAAATTCTACTTTTGGGATGAATTAGGGGTGTGTGATAAAATAGGCATATTTTCTGAAGGATCCTTGTTTCATTTGTAGCAAAAGCTGAAAGGTGTGTAGGAAAAGGAATTGGGGGAAAAGAATGAATAATTGTCTCCTGTCTGAGGCTGTTGAAATCCACCCAAGAGACTGGATTTTAAATGTACGTCTGCCAAAAAGTTCTCAGTGTGATCCTAGGCAGGTCATTCACCCAAACTTCTCACAGGTGTTCCCTGATTGTGTTTATTATCTCCTGATAAGCATCAGTACAGCTGGGTTCATGCTGTTTGATTTGCAGAAGTGTCAAGTACTCACAACTCAGACTGCAAGAAGTTCTATTATTTAAAGGATTTGAAGATTTTGAAATATGAGTTTGTTCCAAATCATTGTATATTCCTCAGATTAGATAATTTCTGTTGGGCCAATTTTTACTGAACAAGAAATTTCAGATTGTTTAAACAGACTACTTAAATTTTAGGTTGTATTATCATATAAGATACGTACAAGATCATACAAGTCTGTCATCTTTTTAAACGTTTGAAGCACCATAAAAATTAGGTATTTGACATTCTCAAAATTCAATCCCCCTCTCAAGATTTCAGTGAGTACTGAAATAGAACCGTGTTTGCAAAAAGCGTGATTTCAAGAGAAGAGTCTGTTCTAGGAGATAGATAGAATTTCATTTATATTTCCGTCACTGGTACTATTCACAGTGACAAGTCAGTGGTGTGGGGTCTTGAACACAGATTGCTTTGTGGTGTTGATGTTCTGTAAAGTTAGGCTCCTAGAGTCTCAAACTGGCCACTGTAAATTAATGGCAATTTTTCACCTTAATGCATCCATGCCTTGGTTCTCCAGCCAAAAAGTGAGGATAATAAACTCTCAGGAGTTTTGTGGGAATATTCAGAGATAACTGTAACAACTGTAATGGAAGAGCCTATTAGGAAGTTAATATTTCTCTCTTTTAGCAGGATTTGGATGTTGTGCAGAAATAAGACCTGGGGCCATACTTTGCAAAACGAAAAGAGCCAAGTGGCACATCAGTAATTAAGCATCATTTATTCTGTGCCCTGATGCAGCTGAAGTGGCATGGACAAAGCAGTACATGGTCACGCTCTAAAAGAGTATCGTAAACATTAACACCAAGGAACTGCGCTGAGATTTTACAAGGAACCGAATTCTGGTCTCTCTGCTCTGTGACAGTTTGCAAATTAGGAGGGATGGCAAATTATAAAGCTTAATATAGCTGCTGGAAGAGTAATTACAAAAATTATTTCAATTAAGTTCAGGTTGCTACAGACTCTCCTACGCTTTTAGTAAATTTGGCGGAAAAGCTATGTACAAAAGACATTGGGAGAAAACAGCCTATTTATAGTTTGCTTGCTTTTCAAAGCAAATTGTTCAGGCTAATTAATGAAACATGTACAAAGTACGTGCTCCCCTAATGTTTCCAGTGCCAGAAGATTTCAGGAGTAGTCTTTCCTATCTGCAAATCCTTATTTATTAATTCTAGGTCCAGCTGTAGGCTCTGGAGTGCAGTTTCAGAATTTCTGATACGCTATAATGGTCCAAGTATTTTTATATCATATTGGCAAGAAAGCAGTGAATGCTATTACAAATCCCTATAAAGAGTGTTTCACTAGACTTTTAAGTTGCGAACTGTGAGTGAAGCTACTAAAGAACTGCAGAGAACATGCAAGAACTGTTAAGTGAAGAGCAAGATACTGTCGCGAAAAGGCTGCCTCCCTTCTTAATGAACACAAAGAAATAGTTTTCAGGAATCTCAAAGGGGCCAGCACTCAGATTTCCAATGCCATCCAAACCCATGAGGGAGAGAGGTCTTTCTTTTCCACTTTCCCATCTCTCTCTCCCCATAACAACAACAACAAAGTTCAGTTTGAGCCTTAACGAGGATTTAAGAATACTCTCGTTGGAAAATTGTTGTTTTTTACAAACATGATGAAGATTTTCGGAAACTTTTAGAAGATATACCCATCTTTCAAAAATATCTTTTTAGAACTATAGAAACTATATTAATATTATCTTTGTCATTTTTGCTATTATTAGTAGTACAAAGTTAATGTTCTCAATATTTATTAAATGAAAACCTGCTTCAGTACAGAATATTTATATTCACTTGAGGATTAGCTGACTCTAAGGCATTATTTATGCAACAGACCTTCAAAAAGAAGATAGACAATCCTCTCCTTTTTTGAATTTTTATGAACTGTTTGTGTGTCTGTGGGGACTGTTTATGCTAAAGAATCAGTTTAAGAATTGTGAAAATTCAAACACTGCATTTGGAATGACTTATTTGTAAAAACCGGCATGTTTGGCCTAACTTGAAACAGAAATTGAACTTCTGTTAAAAGCTAAATCAACTAAAATATTTGAGAAAAAGTAGTGAACACAGGAAAGACATGAAATTGGAAGGATCTTTCCAGAGGGCGCGTGTATGACCCTGCACGCACACGGAGCTGCCAGCACTGATGGTGTAGCTGCTACGCCAACAAAGAACAGCAGCAGCTAACAGACAAATCTCGGGGAGCCCTGGAGAGGTGTTCTCTCTGTTGTGAAGCTATGGAAGCAGGAAGGTAAATTATGTTTGGATGAAGCAAGAAAAGCAGAGCTCTCTTCTTGTATTTTTTTTCCTTCAGTTCCTTCTCTATCTCAGCGCACTCCCCTGCCTTTTTCAAGGAAACAAACCAGAAGACAAAGAAGAAGTTGCCTGGCAGCATCATGAAGTGTTACCTCTGGTTCACTGTTACTTCTGCAATATAAGAGTATCACCTTAATACCATCACCAAGATGTAAAGAGCCAGAGAAAAAAAATTGCATAAACCCCCACTTATTTAATTTGTCTGTTTCTTTTAATAAACGAAGGAAATACTACAATGTCATTTTTTAAATAGCAGCAGGCTATCCTGCAGAACAGCAGAATAACTCACTTTGCTAGAGGGTTACAGTACATTCAGCTTGCTGACTCAAGGCAGTTCCTCAGACAACTTATAACTAAATTTAAATATTTATTTTGACTTTATCTGTCTTATTTATGATCCTTTCATTTGGGCTTTATACATAACAGGTGAGAGGAACTGACAAACACTAAATGGCCTTCTATTGACTGACTTCAAACTGTGCTGCTATATCTTAAAACCGAAGCCAAGTCTTAATTTGAATAAAATGTACTTTAACATTGACTTAGGTGGAGAATAACCGCCCTCTCAGAGAGCACATCTGTTTCCAAATTGTGACTTTTAGTGTGCAGAGGAAGCCAGCAGCAGATGTTTTGTCTCTTTTCTAATGATAAAAGAACAGCAGTTGGTACGTGATTGTTTTCCTTCTTTTTCATTTATGATATCCCTCCAAACATGGCAAAGAAGTAATGTAACCAAAATAGTGAGTCACACTTCTGAGTGCCTTTTGAGGAAAGTAGTACTTAAGATCCTGTTTGACACTTTCTGTGTCTCTAAACGGTATGGTGAGGTAATTTCTTGGTATGGCACTACATTAAAATTACTCTTTCTGCTCTGCCAGGTTCTTTTAATGTGATATTGTCCATGTGTAACACACACTGGGTCTAATAGAAGGACTCAGAGCAGACCAGCTTACTTTTTACTTCGTATGATTAACATTATAGCAGATTTAGAGCTGCTAGGTTCGGTGGTAAAAGTCCCATTGCATTCTGGCAAGTGCTTCACAGTTGTTTGTGCTGACATCCAGCACTAATTGGTTTTTGGCACTTTGGAGGACTTTTGAATTCAACCGTCCACCCTGTAGATTTTCCTGGGAGAGTACTCCAGAGTGCCATCTAGTCTATGCACAGACAACTGCCTAATTAGCTTCTCTGAAGGTACTTTCCCACATGTACCAGCTGGGCACAATGTTGTCTGTGTAAGCAGGAAGTGTCAGGCTGATTTAAAATGCTTTTTCTCGATATAGAGTGTACCTCAGCACTCACTTTTGCTGCACAGCTTTACTTTTGCTAACAAATTTAAAAAAAAAAGGAAAAAAAAAAAGAATGGAAAGAATGATCATCTGTAAGAGAAAACTACAGGTTTATTATTTATGCTAAAACCTCCTTGGTGCTTTAAAGGTAGGATTTTAACCTTAAAATTACCTAAAGGTAACCTTTAAAGGTTGAGCTCAGATCACCTAAACCTGCCAGGTGACTAATGCCCTGCACCTTTACTCAATGCAACAGAAACAGACTGACAATGCTAGTTAAAGGATAATACAAATGGTGTGGCAATGTATGTGTGAGAGGTGTCATGCGTGATGAACACGAGAGGTATTTACCATTTAAGGAGCTGATGTAAAAGGACTAATTTGGAGGCTCATCTGCCTAGGCCTAGAGCCTATGGAGGGCTGACAGGTACCACAGTGGGCTGTTCGGGACAACTACAATAGGTTCCTCCACTTGTTTGCCTATGCAGGCATCCTAGCAAGACTAGCTTCCAAAGTTGTCTCATATTAGCCAGCTTAAAGTCCATTTTCTCTTCTTTCCCCACCCTGTGTCAATGCCAAGACAGCAAGGCTGCTGATTTGTGCTGATGAACAGTGAAACATATGACCTTGAAACACCTGGAGATGAGAGGTTATATGGAGAACAGGAAGAGGATGAGAGCTCTGGGATTAAATCTGTGTCTTCTGGCAGATATGCAATATCAAGGGAGACAGCAGAATTAGGAGGCAAAGCCAAGAGTAGTATGGGGGGCGGGGGGAGGAGAGGGAGATGGTTCTTGTTCTTATGTAACCAGAGGACCTACTGAAAAAAGGTGGTATTTCTTTTTTTTGAAGGATCTTTCCAGAGATCCTGCCACAGGACGTGCAGCAAAAAGTTGAGCATTTCTATGGTTGGGCCAACAGGTGGTGGTTGCTTGAGGTGGTGTAGGTCAGCTGTGCACCATTGCTGACAGTCATACTTGGCTTGAGGGCAAATTGGGGCACAGATGCAAGAAAAATCTTTGCACAGAAAATGTTCCACTTGTAACTAAGCTCTCTTGGACTGCTTTGTACTGGAGAAGAGACAGAGTAGTTACATGGTAGCCAAGAACGGAGGCCAGAAACATCAGTGTTGTCCCGCTGACTGTCCAGCCTTTCATGATGTAATGGCACAAAGCTGCTCTTGGGAATTAGCTCTTTTGCTGCCAGATCTCCGAGTTCCATCCTATGTACAGCATGAAGCATATGGTGTGGGAATACAAACAAGAAACAAGTCTGTTTTCTTCATTTCGGATACTATTTCCAGCTTTCTTCAGGGGAATGCAGCTGCAGATGTAGGTATACTCAGTAAGAAGGCTGAAGAAATGGAGGTTCCCCATGTTGAAAACAACGTCGAGCTCATTTCCCCCGATGTCTGTAGACAATGAAGCAATAACTGTGTGAGGAGCCCAGAAAGAGTCTCTGCTTTGTTCTCTTTAACTAGAAGATTGTGGAAGAAAAATCAGACCAAACCCACTATTCAAAAGAACTCACAAAGGATGGAGGCTCAAGATGTGCAAACCATCAGGGAACAAAACAATGAAATAAGTGACAAAGAAATGCTTTAAACTAGATGATGATTATTCAAGTTGTTTTAGAAAAAAAAGTTGGAAAAAATATCCTTTGTTAATATTTGCTTTCCTCATTTTAACTTCAGAAAGGCTGCTGGAGTTCCTTCAGCAGACTGACTAAACACGTTAGGCAAACCAACTGAACAGTTTATTTTAATTCCATATGTGTGCACCTACTTAAAACAAACTCAGTAGAGCAAACATAAATCCTAATGAAAACAAAGTACAAGTATGGAAAATTCTAATTCAGACTGTAATTGTGCTGCATCTACAACAGCTGTAGTGCAGCTACCACTGAAAGTTCCATTCTCTGAGCTGAATTTCTATTTCACTCTCAGTTTTACCTTAAAGGATACGGCTGGGCTTTTCTTATTCTGAATGTAGATATTGTCACTGAAGTACCTCCAAATTCTTTTAATTTACCAGGCACTGGAACAGCTGTTTACAGAGCAGTCTCTTGTCATCATCCAAAGATCTCATGAGACAGGCAGGAAAATTGAGTTTGTTTTTACAGTGGGAAAAAAAGGCATGGTTGTGAATTGTGGAAGAAAATACTCTTTAATCTAGGCAGTTGCTTCTCAGAACAATATGACTTTGTTCAGAGTTAACATTTCAAAGGAGAACTAAGAAAGGTGGTATATTTACTTGTGGGTGGCATATTTTGCCCTTGTTTCCTTCTCAAGGTTTGTGGTGGGCAAACACTCCTCTTTCCAAATTGGAAGGATCTCTTAGAGGCAAGGCTGTTCACCTAGGACACATCTGGGACACGTGCTGCAGATTGATTGCATGAGTTTACATAAGGTATCCAGACTGGACTTGAAAAGAAACTAATGTCAAAATGCAACACTGAGGCATCACTGACATTCATAAAGAGTTGTAAGCAGAGAGAGACATGGCATGTTAACTTTTGCCTGTGCATATGTGATATTCTCAAACCAAGATCAGTGAGTTGAAAGCACACCTAATTTACAGAAATGAGCAGCTGTAGAACAAGAATTTCTGGGATGGCTGTGTGCTTTTTATTATGCAATAAACCCATGTCTAGAGTATCACTCTACTTAGATCACCACTGTGCCTTATTAAAAGTAAAAAGTTGACCCTTATCTCCCACATCTTAAGAGACAAACACCAGGCTGTTTGGTGCTGCAGTGTGTTTCTCACAGTCACTTTGGGGAGCTATTCTGTTTGGTTTTTTTTTCTAAATAATTAAAACACTCATTATGTCTGAGAATGAAGTAAGAACCCAAGAAGCTGACTCTCTAAGCCAACTGGCAGATGAAAGAATTTAAATGAAAGCCCCATCTTTTTCCACGTACTTTCCAGTTGGATGAGTTATACACCTTCACAGAATCACGGGACCGTTGAGGTTGGCAAGGGTCTCTAGTCAGTGAGTGAGACAGAAGTCCTTTGAAGATATAGATTTTACTCTTAGGCTATACGTGAACTGCAGGACACGGGAACAGTTCCCAGCTCCCAGACATTGTCCAATCTAGTTGCATCCTGATTCCATGTCAGGGTGAGATTTATGTATAGACTTTTCTCGTTCTTCACTTCCCCTCCCCTGCTGTCATTTACATGGGAAGAAACCCTTGGTATACAGGCTGACAGGACCCAGGGTCCCCATTTGTGAAGTGAGGATAGTACAACATTACTAAACAGTAACACTTAATGAATTTTCCACGGATTTAAGTCTCATGAGGGTCTCGAATGAGGAATGACTTCTGCTCCATTCATTTTTTCCACTTCATAGTAAATAGTAGAGAACAAACATAATTTAATCTCTTTCAGTCTTCTCCATTTCATAACGTGGAGATTTTTGTAGGTCTGGCTCTTATGTGGTCTGCTCTCCATCTTGTTTCCAAACCTTCGTGCCACTGTATTCAGTAGGAAATGAAGGGAGGGCTGTAAGGTCCCCACCCCACTGTTGAGGAGGATGTCCTGTGCGTCTGCAATCTGCGGCATAGGCACAGCCCTTCCTTCCCCACGCAACGAGGGATGCAGTGCCCCTGCCTCTCCCAGCATCACTGGAATAGAAACAGCACCGAGCTTCCTTCTTCCAAAGATAATGTCCTTTCTTCCAAGTACAAGCTGCTGATAGTTTCATACATGCTATGTTGTAAATCTACACATCACTGGCCAGAATGAAGTCCCAGAGGGGAATTTGTTTTGTGGGAAACGGCTGAGAGTGCTGGGCTCTTTCTCAAGGGAGAGGAAAACATTTCATGCTGAGCTAAAAGCTTGTTTTTGTTATTTTTAGTCAAACTAATAAATCCTCCATGTTAGGAAGGATAAAAGCAAGGACATGAGAAAAGAAATACATGGACAAAACCATGTCATGTTAGAAGGAACAAATAGGCAGAGTCATATCAGAAGAGGGTCTAAGGAAATAAAAATATAAATGCTTTCCTACATTTTATGTGAATCTTCTTTGGCTTCATTCTCTCCCAGGACAGAGAAAAACTTGAAATAAGCCAGTATTTACTTGTGGGATGGGGCTAGGATTTCTCCCAGTTGTGCAAAAGAGTGCATTTTCAGTCTTCAGCTATAAGATCCCACTAGATATTAATCTTTGCTTTCATTTAAACAAAGTGAAGGGAGAATGATAGAGGAAGAAACACAACCACCAACACCAGTAACAACCATAGTCTAGTCAAAGAGAAGTTGCCAAGAGATTTAGCCAACCTTGGCATCCAAAAAAATCCTAAGGAAATGCTGCAGATGAACCGCCATCTGCTGTGAAGGCTGATGGGAAAACTTGTACCAATGCATAATGTGGATGGAGAAAAAATATTTTCTTGCTGAATTGATACGATCTGGAAAAAAAGGTGGCAAGGAGATATCCTAATTAACTACATGATTAGCAAATGGAAAGAAGTAGCACAGGTGAGTGACAAAGAAATAATGGACGGATTTAAAAGAAAACAAAGAGGAAGAGGAAAAACAGTGAATATGTGACTACAAAAGGGAAAGGAGCTTTGCATTACCATCACTAAATGCAACATTCTGAAAAAACAAGTGCTTAATACCTTTGTCATGTATGCATGCCAGAAAAACCTAAAGGCTTGTTCAGTTAGGCAGCTCTAATGATATCACCTGACATGTTTCACAAATCACACGAAAAAACAGCTAGGTTTTACAGTCAGTCTCTGAAATGAAACATATGAATGATTGATTCAGTCTAAATTTATTTTTTCAAGTGGGCAATCTGCAGTATCTAAGGACATCCCATGAATAGAGAGTCTTCACCAGAGTGAGTGATTGCTCAATTCAATTTCTGGTCTTCAGGATAAAATATTTCACTTACAAGGAGACTTAAATTCTTTCCTTGATAAAAATAATGTCCTTAGTGAGTAATAAAAAGGAAGTGTGATACAAAAGCTTACAACTGTAATTTAAGTTGTAATAATAACAACTGTGGATTACTAACGTTAGCAACATATTTTTGGCAATTTCATGGGGTACAATGTACGAAAATTAAAGGTTCAGAGATCATAAGAATATGAATTTGGTTAAAGAAAGCACTTAAAGACCCAAAGAACAAACTGATATTTGTGGATGTTCCTTAAGAGTCATCCTGGGTCCAGTACTATTCAGAGTTTTCCATGTTACAGTCTACATTGACCTCAAGGGATAATTATTAGGAGACTTTCCAAAGCTGAAATGATTACAAATGTTTGGAAAGATAGAAGTGAATCAAATAATTAGGATGACACTCAACGAAAATAAACAATAGTTCTCCAAACAGGATATATGAGAGTTACAAATGAAATTATTTCATTCATCAAATATTCCATGTTGCACCTCTTGCTAGAATTGCCTACAAATGGAACCATTTCTGCAGCTAAGAAGTTGTGATTGCTAATGTAGGACATGTGGAGAACTAGTGCTTGTAAACTTATTCCATGCAAAATTCAGCCACTAGTTTAATCATACAAATTACATTTGTAAAAGAATGACTCTGCAGTCTAGATAATCTGAGATTACAAATGTGCTTTTTATAACCAGGTGATAGAAAAGGAATCAAAATGGTAATAGGAAGGAAAGCTAATTGCAAATCTAACATACATACACTCTATAAAGCGAGTGCTAGAACACCAGAATTTGGCAGGCCAATGTAAGGGGAAGAGGAGGAATTTCTAAACGGTTTTTCAGGAGGTGCGCGATTTCATTTATCTGGTTTGCTAAGAGCAGACCAGGCACATCGTACAGAGTTGAGAGCACTGCTTATGGTTTTAACTCGATCGGTAAAATATTGCAACTCATAATCACTTCTTGCATCCCACCTTTCCCCCGAGCACTGATTTCATTTAATCTTGTTGAAAGTTGAGTGGAATTTCACCCTACTTCATTCTAATGGAGAAAAAGATCTGACCCCAGGTTGGAGATTCCATAAACTAGAGAGCAAACTGTTGTACAGGTAATTAATATTTGTCAAAGACAGAGGCCATAAAATGTATATTACTTGGATGTCACTTGTTTTCTTCCTCCAGCATTTCAGAGCCCATGTAGTTAAGCACTAGCAGAATGATGGATACACGTGCCATTCTCAGCATTTACACTCAGGCAATGATTGATTAGGCATGAGAAAGGAAAGGAGCAGATAAGGTTCATACCCAGACAAAGCCATTCAATAGTCATTTAGTAAGGAAGAAATTCACTTGGTCTTTAATTAAACTCACAAAAAGAAAAGGTTGCCAGTCTACACTTGACATAAAGACCAAAGTCCAAAATTAGAGGAAAGGCATCTTTATACTGAGGTTAAAGGAGGGGGACTGGTAAATGAATTGCTGCTTTAAGACAATCAGGTGCTAAAAAAGAAGAAAGTTTTTGCACCCTTTTATTTAGTATGGTCAAACTATAAGAATGATGTGATGCTTTCTGTAAAGATATTTTCCAAAAAATTCTTAGTTTTTTCCTCTCCTGTTCTCTCCGAACACTTCATGAGCAACTGGAAAACTGGTAAATTTGTGACATCAGTTGCAATGCAGCTGTTTCCTTGAGGGAGAAGCAATTATTAAACGAACAACTAGTTTATAATATACTAGTGACTAGAAAACAGAACACTATTTAAAATTCTGTTTTCTATTTTTTAACTCTTTCATGAGTTACAATTTAATTTTAATGCCTGGAATAGCAGCTGTGAGAAAAAAAAATCAAACAAAAAATCTCTGTTAAAGACTCAAACTGTCCATTCCGTTTAGGGAAGGCCTAAGATCGCTCCTCAGCCAGTTCTTAGTTAACGGCAGAGACTTTTCTAACTGAGGCAGGAATTACTAAGCTTGACACTAAAGATACATAAAACTTGCATTAAAAGAATATAATATTTTTACCACCCAGAAATTACATTTAGAATCACGAATAATTTAGTTTGGAAGGGATCTCTGGAGGCCATCTGAACCAACCTCCACTCAAAGTAGGACTAGCTTTGAAGTTTAGTCCAAACTCAAATTCTAATCAGGTTGCTCAGAGCCTTGTCCATGCAGGTTTTTAGTAGCTCTCAAGCTGGTGATTCCAGCTCTGGGTTACTCATTCCAGATAGCACAGCACCCATTATTAATTCATGGGAGAAGTGTTAATACAGATTTAAATTCTCTTTTCCTATGACTCATCTCTTTACGCAGAATTCAGAAGTATTGCTTCTAACTCTATCCTTCAGATACAACAAAGTTATAGAAGACCATCAGGACACAAGCTTCTTGCTGAACACAACCACCAGAAGTCTGCTTGGGGTAATTTGCTGTCATACAGGATTTAAGGGGAAATTGTCTCCATCTTAGTGGAGGACACAATAGAGCAATACCTTGTGGCCTAGCTGATTAAAGGGGAAACTGTGCCCTGGAAATCCCCACACTTTCCTCTGAACTTCCATGATTTGGCACCACACCTAAACTAACTGGACCCCTGGTCACCTACCACAGTTGCAGTTGCTTTTTGGCGTGCTCCAGACCGCACAGGGAGAGACGATTTCCGTTCTCGTAGCACTCCGTGTGTGTGTCCTCTAGTGATGTTGAAATGCTTTTCCAGGGTAAGATGTTCAGTCTTTAATCTAGAGGTAGCTTCTTTTATAGAATTTATCAGAGATTTCATTTAGGCAAAGAGCATTGACTACCTCCTTGATCTTCTGTCCTTATCTGTGGAGTAGATATGGATTTTGTGTCTCAGTCATACTGCCGATTGTTAACTCTCTTTTCCTATATTTCACTGCATTGCTCTAAAATCCTTCTGTGCTATTTATTTCCTGTGTTGTATGAATGGCTTCTACCCCCTTACGAATTGTACCTCTTAAATGAAATTACTGAGCCGGCATTTAGCTTCCTTTATAATTTTCAAGTAACACCCGAAAGAAGGGGGTTATCTTTAAAAGTGTCCAAACCCTTGTGCGTATACGTGTCAATAAGCTGCAATCCAAATAATTTGTCTGTTGTCTCTGGGTATGCACGAAATCAGAGCTTAGCAGCAGTGTTGTCTCCTAGCTAATCTAAGGACATCCAGCAAATCTTTGCTATGGCTCTTATACAGACCCCTGCTTTGCTCTTTACTGCCTGTCCTTTTCTAAGTACTGCTTGTGTTTGTAATTCCAAATGCTATGGATTTTTAACTGATATCTAAAAAAAGGTATAAAGCCCAGCACCTCTTGGATTGTGTCTTCAGCTCTTAGCTGGTTATACTGTATGAGTCATATTGATTTGAAGGGAAAGTAGCTAACAGCAGCACTTGTTTTTAGGTCAAGAGAAGTATTTACCTTGAACTTCTACTCCCTTTTGTGGAAAGAAAATCTGTGATCTGAAAACTAATATAATTTTTTATTTGCCACAGCAATCTTGGTGAAAACACAGAGTCAAACTGTGTTCTGTGAGAAGATGGACAGCAATAGTTCATACTCCAATCGTCTCCAATAATTTACACTTAAGAGTACTCTTGTGGAACAGGACAAGGGCAGATCGTTACAGAGAAAAACTATACTCTTAATGGAAAAAACCTTCTATGCCCATAATGAATATAATAGTTTGTTATATGCAAATTTCCCATGGTACTTCAGAGAATAAGTAGTGTGTTGAGAAGGGATAAAATAATAATTAGAGAGAAATAAATGAGATCAAGGCTTTTGTTAACTGAAATAGCTGTTTAGATATTTTGCTCAAATCTTATCAGACTGTAACACAGAAGAACAAAGGTATATTTTTTTCTGCACAGCTGCCAATCTCAGATGGTGCAAAGAAGTACTTCGTAGTGGCAGCGCTACCTCCTTGTAGGGAATCGCGGAGGCAAAGTGTGAATGAATGACACAGCTGCAGTTTGCATTGATAGCCAAAGCAGAGAAGTACAGAACCACCAGCAAGTACAGAAAAGTCTTTTATGGCGTGTCTGACTACAGTTGTACTAAGTAGAAATCAAAAAGCCTCCAACAGACAACAGTCTCCAAAATGTTGTTGCAAATAAGGGAAGAGTTCAAGGGAACCAGGCATTAGTGGTGCCTGTTTTGCAAGAAATATCCCGCTGCACATTGTAAAGAAGGCTGTTTTCTGCCACTGGATTTAATGCGAACCTTTCACCAACATAAGGCAGTATCGACTTCAGAGCCGAAAGTGCTGCTGGGATAAGGCTTTGGCGCTGCTGGTGCAACTGGCCCTTTAGAGCTTTGGGCCCCAGACACCAAGTGTTGGGTGCTTCCAGCTTACCACCACCTCATGCCTGCACCCAGAAGCTCCTGCAGCCCTGGCTGGAGTCAAGGCTGAGTGCATCGACCAGCCCCGGGGGGACACCCAGGAAGGAGCAGGAGGACCAGCGCCACGTAAGCCCCAGCTCACTGCACAGCAATCACAAAACTTGCGAGCAGAGGAGAAGCCAAGGCAATTCAGGAAGCGTTGTACCATTTCTGATGAATGTTATGTTCCCTGTAGGATGATGTGCGCGTGAAAAGAGAAGGCATAAGGCTTCACACAGCTCTGGAGGAGCTGGGAATATTCCAGCTGTTTGGACAGAATCTCTAAACACATTTGATTTTGAACATTCAAATTCCTTTAAAAGTGCTTTTGAAAGTATTAATTAATTCTCACACAAATACTTATATAAGAATAAAGCAACTAAACAAAATTATTTGTAAATCTTTTTTCATCATTTCCTTGGCCATATCATATCCATATTAATGTCTGTAATTTTCATTTGCAATGCCAGTTGCTTTGGCTGTTTCTGTGTCAAATCATTTGTCTTTCTCTCACATTTGAAATTGCTGTCCCATTTATTCCTTGATGGGCTATAATAGTCCTAATCAATATTGTGTTGGAGTCCATTTGGCCCACAGCATTGTCATTTTTTCAGCTAATGGGAGTAATTTTCTGTCTCATACAAAAATAAAAAAGAGATTTATATTTTTTATTCTTGCAATTAACTCTGCTTGTTCTTTGTGCAGAAAGAAGGTAATAAAAGGCAGTATTATGTTGTTTTTTTTTTCTGGAAGAAATCTGCAATAAGTTTTCTGCAAAAACACAGGATGGGAAGGGAGAAGCTGAAGAACCTCCTGCATGGCGGACATCTTCAAGAAATTTGTCACTGACCATCTTCAATAAGAACAGGGTTAGTGCTCATAGCTGGAATTAGTGTGAGAGAGTCTTTTCTATGGTTTTCGTTTTATATGCTTGGAACATCACTCTGTGCTCAACGTCAGTTTACCTGGACCTCAGCTTTAATACCAAGTGATGGTATTAAATAAGCACAGGTGATAAGCACACCAACTGGGAGGCAGGAAGGCAATTCCTATACCTTTTTCTCACAGTGATCCCATTTCTTATCTTATTTCATAGAAAATGCAATCAACACAAAATTTTTATTTTCAAAAAGAAAAAGCTATAAAGGCCAAAATAAGCTTTTTTAATCAGATCGTTCCCTTCTTCTCCTGGACATAAGGCTCCCGTTCACAGTGTACCTCTGGATCAATTGGCAGACAGAGAACACGATGTTCAGAAAGCTAGGTTTTGCAGAAAGTTTCTGAACGCCTCCTTTATTCAAAGATAAAAACATACGGGAGGACATCTTAAACTAAAGCCTCCAGCTCTGTGGTCTTTTTCCTGTTTCCATTTCTGTACAACTCTGAAGTATTCCTTCAGGTTGATAGCTCTGCCAGGGTGCAGAGTCGTAGCTTCTGCAGACTCACAGAGCCCCGTCCATTTTGAGCTTGTTAATTTTGCAGTTACGCTGAAATACTGTCTGGTACAAAACATGCCTGTTTTTTGCAGTCTTCTGTCAAAGTTCTCTGTGGCGTCTGTGAAACTTTGCAAGCCTTTTTCTGCACTTTGTCTGACTTGGGGATTTTTCCACTACCTGCACTCTTCTGCCTCCGCAGAAAGCCTTCATTAAGTGTCTCCCAGCTCAGTCAGCCGCCTTTACAAACTCCTGTGTACACAGCAGATTAACTGTGACCCATCTTCCCTAGTGCAGTGGTAACGTTCAAGGTTTCACCACCAGGACCCTGTATTCTGCCTCCTCACAGGGGCAAGCAATATCATACTATTAACTTTCTATCATCAACTAGCTATTCTAGAGTTCTTGGTCATCGCAGTGCCACCCAGTATTTCAATATCTCTGCTTTTCATTATGTTCTTGTTCCAGATAGGACACAGATCTTTATTCAGTTTCAAAAAGTACTTCTTTTCCCCTTTTCCTTTCTCTGTCTTTTCCCACTTTGGTGTGTCCCACAATCTTCATCAAAATAAATCTCCACAGAAAACAAAGACTTTTAAAAGACAATTTTAACTTCTGTTGCAAAATCTGCAGCCAAACCACATGATAAACTAAGTCTTTATGGAGTGGAATACAGAAAATGAGTTGTTAGTTTTCTGTCTCTCCCTCCTTCTTTAGTTTTCAGAGAGATTTTTAGGGATGATGTAACAGTGTCTCAAAGCACATAAAAGTCAACATTCTTCTTTGTTATGTGTTGTTTAACCTCATATACATATTAGATTTTTCTCATTTCCCCTCTGCAAAACCAAATTCTGCTAAAAGCAAAGCTTTATTTCTGCCTTTAGTTTGTAAAGTTCTGGTGACTTCAGTGTGCAGGACTGCAGGCGTTCTCTGACTTGATTAGTTTTCATTGATTGTTTTAAAGCTTGCTCAACAGTAGGAATGCGGTACTTTGGTGTACACTTATCCAAATGAAAGTAAAAGTAATGCTTCGTGTCCAGAGAGAGGACTCTCCATGAGCTGAGATGACTGCTTTTGTGGCTAAGGTTGTAAGTGAAATCCGCTCACCATTAGAATTTTGGTTGTTTTTTTTGACTAGCAACTATATTGTGTCCCTTTAAGGAGAAACAAACTGGGTCAGGTCAGCTTCTCTGGAAAGAGGATGAAATTGTTGGAGAAAGTGCTTGGAGAGGACTGGAGAGCCTACCGAGGGAGGCAACAGAATCACAGCATGCCATGGGGGCTGGAAGTTCATAACAAGAGAGAACATTTTGAGAGCAGTAGGGAGCTAACAACCAGGGCACTGAAGTGAAAAAAGAAACCATCATAGGGGCCAGATGGGATAGGGTAAGATTTGCTGCAACTCATGAAGTCACTGAACTGACTGACACTAAACCTGGAAAAGAGGACACCAGTGAACCCAGGGAGAGATGAAGCTTGTAGATGCTTTTTCCCCTAGTGGTTTTTTTTTCAGTTTAGTTCCACTTTTTGAGTAATGTATTTGATTTTACAGTTACTCTGTGCTCTTCGCCCTCAAACCCACATTTTTGGTCTCTCTGTGCTATGCAGCTTAATAAGCAGGTAGAAAACCCTATAAGTGATGTTTCATCAGACATAATGAAGTTTCTATTTGCCATAAAGTCAGCCACGTACTTCATATTCGTGAGCTGTCTAAACACGTAATCTGATCTGGAAATCAGTGTTTAGCAGCAAAATGTTGCCTTGAATTTGGTTTACTTGGGCAAAAACTGGTGAACCTTAGGGCCAGATAAGACCTGATTGTGTGCAAAATTCATAGGAATTTTGGCCTAAAAGTATCCCAGTATCTTGAAAGGCTTGTATATGTGTTGTGACACCTGTGACTTTCATCTGTTTTCTACTTTCAAAGGTTACTCCTTCACACTGGTAAAAGTAACCATTTTCACAAGTCTTTTGAAACCAGACTTGCCACTAAAGTCAAGGACAACGGGGTGCGCAGAAGTTTAATAGTTTTAAGATCAGGAAAACTTGGCCTTTACAAATCTCATTTCAGAAGGGTTCATTTTTTTCCTTCCTGCTTCTGCAAATAGCTAGTGTCAATCAGCCAAACGCACACCTAAATGCATGGCTAAGCCACAAAATATATATCAGTCAAAAGAGAGACCAAATATTGTGATTCTGTCTATTTATGTTTAAATACTAATGTTGATGTAGCAGCCTTTCTCCAAATTTTATCTAAGATGAAGGTTTTACCATTGCTTGTTTTTTTGGTCAGGCAACGCTTTTTTTTTTTTTTCATTGACTAGAAAGAGAATAAAACAAGACTGTATTAAAAGTTTCTAAGAGATGGCTATCAGATCTTTGAAACAGTTCTTGGAAATTGATTTAAGTTTTTCGAGGGGCATTTCATGGGCCATAAAGGTTATTGCTTCTGACTAGAAGGAGGAAAGTGAGGGTTGGTGAAGAAAAGGATGAGAAAAGGTACATATTAAAACAGAGTAGAAGTCATAAGAATGTCAAGTAAGGGAGTTGTTTCATTTTCGTAGATGTTGTGAGAGGGCGTCCAAGCAGAGCTTCATCTAATTTATTTTGAGAGGAACCCATAGCAAAATCACTATATATTTTTGTCTCCAGTCATTTCCTGAAAGAAAGATTTTGCTACTTAGTACACATTTTCAAGAAAGGTTTCTATCATTTACCCATAACTGTTATACTTGCAGGCTGTCTTTATGCCCAATCGTTGTCTGTACAATCTTTAGAGGAACAGGAAAATATCATTCAAAGTTGAATTGCAGAAAATTATTTTTCCATTAACTGATAATGAACTGTCAATTTTGAGGACTAAAGGATAAAACTAGAAATGAAAACAAGTGCTTCATGCCCTAGAAAAGAGCAGGTGGAGAAATGCCACTCTTCATTTGTTGAAAATCATCCATTTCTAACCATGCTGGATTTGCGAGCATCAGGGATGTCAGTAGCCCGAGATTAAACACTTCTGTCCTTAACTGTCAGGCCATTTTTTTCTTGATGGACTCAAAAGGAGCAAAAAAATGGTGGCAAGGGATAATAAAAGGTATGAAAATTTTTGAGTCTGCTCAGAGGTTTTAAGTGTTCAAAATAATCCTGCCAGAAGTGGATTCGTGTGCAGAGAGCTGGCCAACGGTTAATGCATTCTAAAATTCTGCTGAGCCTTCGGCACTGCTTGGACAGCATGCACCCCAGCAAGCATGCGTCTTTGTTAGAGCTTCCCCTAACACCTACAGTTACGATCATCTGCCTGCTTCCAATTCAAAGAGCCTCTTCATTGTTTAGAATGGTATCAGACTTATAAATTTGGTGATGAAGTATCCCTTATTTGGTGCCAGGACATGAATGCTTATTTTTTTCAGGTTTGTATGAAAATATGTCAGTCATATTAAATGACTAATAGCATAATATTTTGCCACTACCATGCATCACAATAATTTGTTTTATGGCATTGTACTTTGTCAGTTAAAGAAAGCATTTGAAATTAATCACAGGCAGGGACTGAAGTTTGCTTATTTATATTTAACTTGAGGGAAATCAGTTTCAAATAGAAAACATTTAGAGTATGAAGAAACATTAATATGCTTTGATAATTTTATTTTGTGATATATCTCAGTGTTATGTTGTAACTCTCCATGTGCAAACAAAACAAGGAGCAGAATTTCACAGTGTGAATGTTGCAGTTATACACTAATACAATGAAAAATAATTGTTGTGCTTTGCTTTACATTACAGTTCTGTGACAATTATTTCTGTCATTTCAGCTTTTACCCATATTTCCTTTCTGTGTTACTGTCTTAACCAAATCTTGTGACTGCAGTTTCCTGCCATTAATGACTAACCACTGACAAAGCTCAGTCTGAAAGTGTCAAACATAATGCAGCATTATTGCAAATGAGAAAACTGGCTGTCAGCACTTTCTGTAGGGACCCTTCTTTGGAATTTATCAAGACTATTTTTGTCCATCAGACACACTCATAGGAAAAAAGTTTCTCTCTTCAATTATATATTCTATATGCACCACAGAGTTTGGTATCAAAAAGAAAAAAGTCTGAAAGCATATTTAATATCAAAGGTAGCTTTCTAACCTATCCATTGCCATAGTTAAATTCCACTTATCCTTCCTTTTGTCTTGACAGCATAGGAAAGCTAAGAAGTTATGTGACTTTCCTCCAAACTATTAAAATACAATTTGCCAGGTACTACATTTTATAATACCCAATTCAATCTGTATTATATCATTGTCAGGAAAGAAGACATTTAAAGCACAGACCTCCAAGCAACTAAGTCCTATGGGCCAAGGGGTAAAGAGAAATATGTAGAAAGGGAATATAGTTTGATATCTGGAATATTGACTAGGAATGAAAATGGTGGATGGCTCTTGCCACATTCACTGTGTTCCACCTCACTTCCAGCTGCCTGAGTTTTACACTACAAAAAAGGAACAAAACCATATTTTGAGATTATGAATATTACTGAAGTATTTCAAATGAGTCAAACAGAAAAAGAAATATAAGGTGAAGAATCTACTGGGAATTAAATGCATTTAGGGAGCTTTGTTTTTTATGGGGAAGAGTGACAAGCTTTAGGGAAGGGAGAAAGGTTCCTAAAAAAAGTCCTGTTTTTTGAGGTGGTCTACAGGATTAATATCTTCTGATGACAGAATCACAGAAGAAATGAGGTTGGCAGGGACCTCTGGAGGTCATCTGGTGCAACCCCTGCTCAAGCAGGGCCACCCAGAGCTGGTTGCCCATAACCATGTCGAGACGGCTTTTGAATATCTCTCTGGGCAACTTGTGCCAACGCTTGGTCACTACCCCGGTAAAAAAGTGTTTCCTGATGTTCAGAGAGAACCTCTCATGTTTCAGTTGGTTCTCATTGCCTCTGTCCTGTCACTGGGCACCACTGGAAAGAGCCTGGCTCCACCTTCTTTTCATTCTCCCCTCGCTTACTTATATACATTCATAAGAACCCTCCCTTGATGCCAGGTAACACTCGCTGTATCACTTGTCCTATTTTTCTATACAGCAAATAGCAAAGAAAGTAAACCCCATTCTACATTCATGTAAGAAGGCAAAGCAAAGGGTTTTCAGGTAAGAATCCACGGAGCTGGCAGCAGCAAAGGATTTGGAGTAACTATTGTAAAAAGTTCAATGCACATGCAAAGGCAAAATGTGGAAAGTTGAGTGGAAAAGATAGATATTTGGAAAGAACGGTAGTTATCAGTGATTCATGGTAAATAATTAGCAGCAGTCAGATGACAATCAGAAAATGGCAGGAACAAAGAATAATCGTTAAAAACAAAGTGGGAGCTAATTGCTGGCATCTAATAATGTCAATCAATTGCTTAGAAAAGACAAGCAGTTGAAATGAAATAGCAATTGCTTAATTGCAATGGAGATAAAGAGATGGTCTGTGGTGGCAAAGCAAAGCAGATGGAAAATGAGCATAATAATAGTAAGCTGATAAAGCCTGGTTCTACTAAACTGAATCAGGTAAAGAGGCGTAGCAGGGAGATGGACGACTGTGCAAGCTAAATAAACAGGATAATTAAGATATATACATGAGTAAGTATGGATGGAAAAGTCACCAAAGCCGCCGTTTTACAAATCATTTTTCTGCTCTGTCCAAAATTCTTCCAGTGGAGGTGTTGATCTACAATAAATTTAAGTCTATAAATATCTAATATTAATTTATTGTAGGCACCAGAAGACTATGGATCAGACTGAAAATTACTGCTCTCTGAGGAAGGACTGGAAAACAAAAATTGCAATCCTAAAATCCTTAGTCTTAGCTGTAAATGAAAATATGTGCAACGCTTGAGAACAACCATCACAGTGACAGCAGTGATGACATAAAGAAAGAAAAAGCAGTTTCTGGTGCTGAAGAAATAAATGTGCAATGAATTAAAGCAATATGAGACAAAAATGCTGAGGAAGATGGAGATCCAAGTAAGCCTATTGTCATAAAGCCTGTTCTCATAGTAACAGTTTTCACAATTCTCTGCCTTTGTTCAAATAACCCATTTGGACATGAGCCACGGGAGGATGTTAGCCTGTTTCAATGATGTATCTGATTCTCACCCATTTTCTGTCTGCAGGCAACAGTGGAAGCAAACCTGTCAGCTCTGAGAGTTCGTTGATTTCCACTGTGGGCCGGGTCGAAACATGAGGGTAGGGAAAAAGCCATTTGAACAAATAGAGTAATTCTAGCTTGTGGCTTCTAAAACTCTCACTTTAAGTTGATGTGTTTCCTTCTTTACACTTCCTGTGCTGCAACCTTTCATGAAATAATTGGGTTTTCTTTTCAATATTTAGTTTACGGATCACTTACTGAAATTGGTGAAGAAGAAACAGAACAGCGATATAAAACCACTGAGAAAATGTTACCAGGACTAGGTGAAATTTGCCACTTAACGAAATTATACTTAGGTGTTGGTTTACCTGGGGGAAGAGATAATCTATAGACTTTATCTCCATGCTAACCCTTGTTAGCATGTAGTAGAGTACAATTGCATACCTGCACTGTGTGTCAGTGTCACAGCTGTAATAGTGTCTAAACAAGATCAAGTCTGAATTTCTCCCTGACAGCGTTGCATTTAGAGTTAGGGAGTAATATTCTTACGTTTCTGCTCTCCTATTCACTTCAGTGTTGCAGAAATGTACATGTGGGTTTGTCCAACTGATTCAATAAAGTAACTGTAGAGAGTCTTAAGCTCTTTATATTATAAAAAATACAATATTGAACTTCGAAAATAAAGCAGGTAACCAAAGCACCACACACCAGCTTCCTTAAATTTTCTTACTGCATTTGGGAATATTTTTCTGAATAATGTAATACTTGACACTTAAAACAAGTAAGGGTTATGCTGTAACATTTTTGAAGATTTAAGTGTAGACTGAATGCTACAAAGACAGGCTGTTCACATTCTTGCTGTTCATGGAGGCTACATTCTGAAAGAAGCAACATTTGGAACTTTGCAGGTAATTCCATCTATTGTAAAGAAATACAAATAGTAATCTACCTATATGTCAAAGTGGTAGCAATATAAAAAAGTTTGCCCATAATTTTGAGGCAAGCTGTGGTCACCGACTTTGCCAGTCTGGCAAGAGCAATACAGCTTACCTGTGGAGGAAACAGACTTCAGAGAGGGACTGACTGGGGACTGGATAACGTAAACCAGAGACTTTTACAGATTTTACAAACTGATATCAGGGATAAAACAGGTTTTTTCAATCGTTCCTTCTCCTACAGAAGTTCAGAATAGTTTGTGTGTGTTTAATTAAATAACATGAGAAGAAAAATATTCCACTGCACTCATTCTTCCCTATGGGAGAGAGGTTGAAAAAAAAACCATATGGCACACGTTAATTACATTCCTTCAGACTTTATTTAGGAAGTGCTTTAATGGGATGAATATGGCATAAAACCTTATGGAACAGAATGTATTTAATAGAAGTATTAATATGCAGAAAACATAATTTATGCTTAAAATGTTTAAAAAAATCCTTATAAACTTGGAGAACCACTGCCATAAAAAAGTCGTTTCAAACACAGATGATGAGTTGAAGAGACTAAAATATGAAACGATTCTTGACAAAAAAACCCCCATGTTTTTCCGTTCATTCTTACCATATTAAAACTCTCTGTAATGATCACTTAGCTTTCCTTCCCACAAAGTTCTTTGTTTGCTGACAAAACAATCAAGATATGGACAATGGAATGAAAAGCAAGTATTTTAAAGCACTGGTTTGGAAGCATACAGTAGGTCATCGTTCCTGTCAAGCTAGAAAGAGTTTCAAGGATACTGCTTCAAGCAGGCCTAAAAAAAGCTAGAGTGCCCAGAGGGCAAGTTTGATATTTGGGAATATCAAGGCTAATCTTGATATTAGCTAAATCACTTCAGCTAAACTCTGCTTGGGAAAGGTGACATTATACCACTCCAGCCTCCTGGACTCCTAAACTGCTGCCCAATAAAACGATCAGTATAGGTTGAACTAACTCAGGGCTGCTAGAAGCTGCAATTATTTGTAATAGTATATTACCGTAGTGTCGGATCCCCTGTACCATAGGTATGTGTTACAGACATTGCAACTAAATCAATATCTAATTCCACATCTTTGATTATTGTGATTTTAAAAGTCCCCTTACAGTACTTTAAAAAGTGCACTATTTAAACAAGACAAACCTAAAAAAACAGATTTAAATGGTAATTTTGTGCAAGTATCATCATGCTTCCATGAATCTCTTTTAACCACCTGCTCCAGTTTTCTGTGTGTGCCTCCCATGAATGGAATAAGGATTTCTGGCAGAATTCGAATTTATGCACAGAGAGGATTGTTACTCTGTACTTCTAGTCTGTGACTGAATCAGCTTTTTATAAAAAAAAAAAAGCACAGTAGGAAGCCAACACGCTGCTGCTGAAAACTAAGAACAGTGGAACGATTTTGAAATATGGGCAAGACAATTCTGGAAAAAAACCCCATTGTGTGACAAAGGACATAACTTTCTTCTACCAACTTGTTAAAAAGCATATTCTCTACATGCGTTTTAATAACTGGCAGACAAGTGAGCAAAGCATGAGGAGCTGTGCTGCCATACAGAGAGACCTGGACAGGCTGGAGAGTTGGGCAAAGAGGAATCTTATGAAATTCAATAAGGGCAAGTGTAGGGTGCTGCACCTGGGGAGGAATAACCCCATGCACCAGTACAGGTTGGGGGCTGACCTGCTGGAGAGCAGCTCAGCTGAAAGAGACCCGGGAGTCCTGGTGGACAACAGGATGACCATGAGCCAGCAACATGCCCTTGTGGCCGACAAGGCCAATGGCATCCTGGGGTGCATCAAGAAGAGTGTGGCCAGCAGGTGGAGGGAGGTCATCCTCCCCCTCTACTCTGCCTTGGTGAGGCCACATCTGGAGTACTGTGTCCAGTTCTGGGCTCCCCGGTTCAAGAAGGACAGGGAACTGCTGGAGAGGGTGCAGCAGAGAGCTACCAAGATGATTAGGGGACTGGAACATCTCTCTTATGAAGAAAGACTGAGGGATTTGGGTCTCTTCAGTCTGGAAAAAAGGTGACTGAGGGGGGACCTAATCAACACTTATAAATACTTAAAGGGTGGATGTCAGGAGGATGGGGCCAGGCTCTTTTCAGTGGTGCCCGGGGACAGGACAAGAGGTAATGGGCACAAACTTGAGCATAGGAAGTTCCACCTAAACATGAGGAAGAACGTCTTGACTCTGAGGGTGGCAGAGCACTGGCACAGGCTGCCCAGAGAGGTGGTGGAGTCTCCAACTCTGGAGACATTCAAAACCTGCCTGGACGTGTTCCTGTGTAACCTGCTCTAGGTGACCCTGCTCTGGCAGGGGGGTTGGACTAGATGATCTCCAGAGGTCCCTTCCAACCCCATGATTCTATGATTCTATGATTCTATGAGCTCCGAGGCGTACTTTTGAGAGCAACACCCAGCTTCTAAAGCTTAAGCTTCATTAACAAATTATTACACAAATACAAAAGAAGTTGTTAAAGGACATTTCAGACCTTGCTAAAATTAAAGCAAAAGAGTGGTAGATTTGGAGCACATAGAAATATTTTTTTGAGAATTGTTTAGTTTTCTGTTTCTGGTGTATAAAAATATGGTCTGAAAACAAACTTTTCAAAGTGAACCCCTAGTGTCCTCTGAAAACATTGGATATATTCAGTCAGGTACACTCTAGCAGTGAAATGTTTTCAATCCCAAAACCAGGACACACAGCATATGTAAGACAGTAGCACCAGCCCGATAGGAAAACAAATTCACAAGTTTGTTGTTGGCACCAAGGGGAGAAAGGGAACACAAATCACTTCTCCTTTAATGAAAAGAATCTTTGGAAGTCCAGGGTTTGCTAGGTTTTCTCAGATGTTCTTTTAAACTTCTCCAGTGCTAAGTGTGCCAGTGTCAGGATCCTCTTCCTCCCAGGGTTAGGCTGTCTGGGCCAACATGGGCAACCTAGCTGCCTGGCGTCGAGAAGCCTCAGCAGAGGCCTGTCCCTCTTTCACGAGCTCAGACTCTTGTCCTTGGTCTCTGCCTGAGAGATGCTGCAGCCATGTCTGTGTGTCGCCATGTCCTTCACTGAGCCACACCTGACACTGACTTGCAGATTGGTCTTCCTAGCCTGGCCATGGACCTGCCTTGTCACAGTGGACTTGCCTGCAGACCATCAAACGTTGACTGAACCAGGTTACCATCACCAGGCCCGCCCTGCTCGCCTTGCTCTGGAGCGGTGGGACTACCTCCACTACCACTACCTCTGCCTGCCTGGCTGCCACACTTGGCTCCCAGCTGCCCTTTCTGTACAAAGCAGCCCACCTTGCCGCTCCCTGACAGAACTCCAGTTTCTTTACTGTCATCGTGACTTGGATCCCTAACACTTTCTTCACAGGCTCTTTCCCAAGGATATAATAACTATTCTAAATATTGGATCTGAGGTGTGACTTAGTAAACAGGAAGCTCTGGGAAAATTGTAGGGCATTGCATAGTCTAAGATACTGAATCCAGGGGCCTAAACAAAGCAATTTGTTATTCTCATGAACCTACTAAACATATTAAAATATCCAAGAAAAAATGAAGGTTCAGAATGGCATTGGCATTGTGAACTGGATGGAATTTAATATTTGTGTGTCTGCATCCTGGTGAGTGCACCAACATAACCAATGTGCTCGGATAAAAAGCTTGAGTAGTCAACGGGTATTGCTAATGGTAGGGGAATGTCTTTGGTCTCTTCCACTCTTAAAAAGAAGCCTCCGTTTCTTTTCTCTAAAATGTGATGCATGTCAGTGGTAAGACCCCTTTAAAGCAGTCATCCAGTAGAGCATGAGAGAGTAAAATTTGTTTTATTTATTTCTTTGGGTGGTGACCTAAGGTTGTTCCTTTGCTGGGAACAAACCCTAATCCCAAAGGTGTGGAGAAGGTTAGTGTTTCTCTCCGTTTGGTTGTTTGTTTGAGGCAACTGAATTCAAGTTTAGGAAGACAAAGTCAGCACCAAAGTCAGCAGACAAATGATCAAACTAGAACATAATTTGCCTGAGGATATTATTACCAGGGATGGTGAGATCCACAGTCCCACCCCTACTGTAAGAAGTGTGAATGCATTGGGCCATACTGTTGATACTGTGGCAACTCTGAGTAGGGCTGATAACGTTCAGGGCTCATTTTCTCAGTAGAGAAACATGGATGTTGATGTCAAAAGCTGAGGTGCTTAAGAAACGTAGGTGCCCCAAAAGGTAGATGGGACTATCTAGAGAAGGCTCCAAAGATTTACAACCTGAGCATTTAAATTGTGGTTAGATATCATCTTAGGCTTCTGAATCCCAGTCTGGATCTGATCTTAGTACCTCTAGGCCAATCAGTCTAGGCAGTGTTATATGGAAGGCATGCTGAGATACAGTTCCAGTTATGCAGCAACAGTGAACTGAAGTCCCTTGCCTGTCACAGAAGCAAGACACTGCTAATCAGCTGATTTACAGTACCTCACAGCTCGGAAAGACAGATTGGTTGTAATAACCACAGGCAAGTTTGCCTTTCTCCTGGCTCTCCTGTGAAATGTGTCTCCAATAGCAAGTCAGAAAAGGTTCCATCTCAGTGAGACCTATGATCCAGGAGTCCTTGTCTGTAAAAGAAGAAAAGTACTGCTTGGCTCACCTCTTGCTGCCATAAAAAGCCCAGACTTTCAATCCTCCCAATTCCAGTGAGTTTACAGGGGGGTCTCCTGAAGGCTTTCTAAATGGAACTGGCATTCTGATGGTGCCTGACACTCTAAATAATTGTGTTGCAGTGACTAAAAAGTCTAAGAAACCGTAATGCACAATCCTTACTGGCCCCTAAGAAGTTTATTTACTGTTCCTCTGAGGCTTCATCATCAATTTCCAGCTCTCCACATCCTCTCCTTGAGCCTCAGATCCCCAGCACGTTACTTACTATTTCCATCTGGAAGCTTCTCTCCCTTCAAAATGCTTTTTCATGCCTTGGGAAATAACCATCTCCCCCTACTTCTAGAGGGGTCCATCTCATCCAGTCACTCAAAGAAATGCAACCCAGAGCTCGAGGGGAAACATCACTAAGAGATGCTGTCCCTTGCGTCAGCCAGTAGTAAAGAAGGTATTGGAACAATGGGTGTAGAAGGAAAGAATGTGAGATTTATCTGAGGAACCAGAAACCATAATCCTAGAATTCTATGATTAGCAGACAAAATTGTGCTCTCAGAATGAAGCTTTCTCACAAAATTGGGGTTGGTACAATATCTCTGGACAGTTGAAAATGCAGTACTTACTTATATTTAAGAAGCAGAGAAAAAAATTACTAAAACAACTATAGGATTATTAGTACAATCTCAATAGGATGAAAAAGGGTAAGAACAAATTTTGAAGAAAAGTATAACTGAAGTCATGAAGGTAAAGAGAAAATGAAAATAATGCAACAGACTTTTGCCAAAGGTACAATATACCAGAAAACCTAATAGCTTCTTATCTTACAATAACTGATTTTCTAGACTAAGAAAACCAAATTTAAGTCAAATGACAATACTGTAACGAAACAAATATATAACCGGCCATTATTAAATTTAACCTGGAAATTGGGCGGAGTTTCCTTTTGCTAAGTTTCCTAACAATTATAGTTCAGGACTGGTATTTTTATTTAGGATTTTAAACTTGTTCCTTGTTTTTCCTGTAGTCGTTCTTAAATATTTCTTAAATGGCTATTTCAATGAGGAAACCTACTTGAGCAATCATAATGTGAACATCAAGTAGAATTTCAGAAACTCTGTTATCACTTAAAAAAATAATTGGGCAACTTAAACCTGTTTTAGTAACTTAACATTATAGCCTAAATTTTGTGAGAACTTTGAACACCCTTAATAAATAAGAAACCTGATGAACAAGTGGAAGCATTGGATCATGAACTGAAAATGTCATTTGGCTGAAAGATACCACAGTTTGTCAAAAAACATAAAATAAATGTTTATTTCTATAAACCAAGGTACATTTTTTTCTATACATTCTTGTAGTCTCCATAGTGAGTAATTAAGCTGTGCTGACGGAATTTTAAATCTATCTCAGATTATACAGAGTATGGGCTTCCTCAGTGTTTTTTTGAGGAATCGGGAGAGAGAGGGAAGAGGGAAAAGTTTTTTTATGGTTTCCCTTGAAAATTATTGCCTCTTTGCTTTCTAACGTCAGCCTTAAAATTATAGAGATCCATCAGTCACAATTATTGCGAGGGTGCTAGATACTTTCATACTTAGACTTAGAAATCCCAAAGAGGAAAAATATAAAGTGATCAGCCAGGTGGTTAAGCAAACAAGCAAGTACACACTATGTATAGGGAAAAAAAAAACTCTTTAAGTAAATAAAACCCTACTAAAAGAAATGTTATCTGAATTAGCCGTTAAGTCACTTTTTATTAGTTGGGTTTTTTCCTTCTTCAGCAAATACTAATGTGTCAAACAAAAATGTTACTGAACTATCTTGGAAGTAATTAAAAGATATCAATACCTGTTTGTTGTATTGCAGGTAAAAATCAGGCTCATCGTGGTAGTGATGCTGAAAATACGGAATATAAAAATGCTAGTTTTGCAAGATTACAGAACTACAGTATTACTTATGAGGAAGACACAACATGAATGTAGAGAGCAGGCGATTTATAAGCACTCACATGATGCACCTCTTCCTTGCCTTGAATTGTAGATTATAGGACATTCAAGCAGTTACTAAGCATCTGAGCCCCAGTCTGGGTGCCTACTGAACTAACATACAGGCTGAGATGAAATCACTTGAGGCAGAAGAAGTATCCCCACTGACATCAACAGGCTCTGCGTCATGTCCAGGTGGAACATTTCTTGTAAAAGCAACATAAATGTATAAACATATTCTTCTGTTCACTATCAATAAGCCTGTCAGAAATCTCGCAGGTGCACAGCATAATGCGAGCTACGGTATCACAGGGCATAAAACACATCTGAGCATCAATGTTTCCCAGTTCGTGCTGCGTCTTCTAGGGCGCTTCACTATTAATATTTCACTGGGGGCCTGCAGATCTGCCTCTCTGATGGTGTTGGGTCATTCCAGGTTGGGTATAAAATACTTGGATTCTCAAGGGTCTTGTTAATAGACTGCTAAAAGCATTACAACAGGATTCTAGGCTACACCACCTGTTGCTGCGCTGTGTATTTCTAATACATTACTGATGATGTCCTCCCAGATATTGTCCATAAACGACTGTTGTACCACCACAATCATAAACAGGTCCTATAGATTTACTAAGAAGACATATTTGGGACTAGCGTTATGAGTCACTACAAGTACTAACATTATCATTACGCTGACAAAAATAAACATCTCAGGTCCTCTGTTATTACACTGTTAATAAATTAAATATTAGCTACAGTTGACAAGTTAAGAAGAGCTCATGCGCAGCACACTCCTAGGGGCAATGAAATTAAAAACCGCATTCAAACATTCCGCAAATTT
Organism: Larus michahellis; assembly: GCF_964199755.1. Taxonomy (NCBI): domain Eukaryota; kingdom Metazoa; phylum Chordata; class Aves; order Charadriiformes; family Laridae; genus Larus; species Larus michahellis. Next base: position 92,178,866 of record NC_133897.1, read on the forward strand.
TATCTTAGTGTTGCAAAATAAATCACTGCGACAAAGCAAGAAAAAACACCCTCTTACCTTGGAGAGAGAAGTAAAAGATCTCAACGGATAACAGTTTTGGGTTTTTTTGGTGGTGGTTTTTTTTTTTTTCCTTTTGTCCTTCAGTACAGAGGTTTTATTTATTTGTACTACACCTAAGTGTACAAGTAAATGATATTCTGGCCATTTTATCCAAGTCTTCATTCTTCTAGGAGCATCTTCGTTGCCTTCCATTTAGTTTAGATGGGCAGCCAAAGGATCAGGGCCAGCCAGCATGGGTTTAGGAAAGGGAGGCCCTGCTTAACCAACCTGATCTCTTTCTATGACCATGTGACCCCCCTTCTGGATGCGGCGAAGGCTGTGGACATTGTCTATCTGGACTTTGGTAAGGCCTTTGACACAATCCCCCACAGCATTCTCCTGGAGAAGCTGGTGAATCACGACATAGACAAGTGTACTCTTCGCTGGGTAAAAAACTGGCTGGATGGCCATGCCCAGAGAGTTGTGATTAATGGGGTGAAATCTTCTCGGTGGCCGGTCACCAGTGGTGTCCCTCAGAGTTCAGTTTTGGGGCCAATTTTGTTTAATATCTTTATCGATGATCTGGATGAGGGGATTGAGTGCACCCTCAGTAAGTTTGCGGATGACACCAAACTAGGTGGGAGTGTTGATCTGCTTGAGGGTAGGAAGGCTCTACAGAGGGACCTGGACAGGCTGGATCGATGGGCCAAGGCCAACTGTATGAGGTTTAATAAGGCCAAGTGCCGGGTCCTGCATTTCAGTCACAACAACCCCAAGCAACGCTACAGGCTTGGGGAAGAGTGGCTGGAAAGCTGCCCAGCAGAAAAGGACCTGGGGGTGCTGGCGGATGGCCAGCTTAACATGAGCCAGCAGTGTGCCCAGGTGGCCAAGAAGGCCAACAGCATTCTGGCTTGTATCAGGAATAGTGTGGCCAGCAGGAGTAGGGAAGTGATCGTGCCTCTGTACTCGGCACTGGTGAGGCCTCACCTCGAGTACTGTGTTCAGTTCTGGGCCCCTCTGTACACGAGGGACGTTGAAGTGCTGGAGCGTGTCCAGAGGAGAGCTACCAGGCTGGTGAGGGGTCTGGAGACCAAGCCATATGAAGAGAGGCTGAGGGAGCTGGGCATGTTTAGCTTGGAGAAGAGGAGGCTGAGGGGAGACCTCATTGCCCTCTACAACTACCTGAAAGGAGGTTGTAGAGAGGTGGGTGTTGGCCTCTTCTCCCAGGTGAATAATGACTGGACCAGAGGAAATGGTCTGAAGTTGCGGCAGGGGAGGTTTAGATTAGATATTAGGAAGAATTACTTTCCTGAAAGAGTGGTCAGGCAGTGGAACAGCCTGCCCAGGGAGGTGGTTGAGTCACCATCCCTAGAGGTATTTAAGAAACGTCTAGATTTGGCACTTCAGGGCATGCTCTAGTGGCAGAGACTGTAGGGGTTTTTTTGTGTGTGGTTGGACTCAATGATCTCAAAGGTCCTTTCCAACCATGCACATTCTATGATTCTATGATTCTATGGATTTTAGCAGGGCTGAACCCATGCAGCAAGAAAACATGAACTGTCACAGAAGACCAAAATGTAAGGAGTCCAATACCAATTTGTATCAAAAAATTGAAAGTTCTCATGAAGAATTTTAGATCATAAGGCTTGGCTTATTATTTGTGTATTCAGGCTATGAGGCCATTCTGCAATTGTCAGATTCACAGATAAATACACACAATAACTTATGATACATTTTCAATGCAGAAAGAATGAAAACATCCTGATTTTGTTTTCACTTTCCAATCATATTTTTCATTGTTTGGTGGTACCAGAATTGTTGCTGACTGTAATGAGATTAATGAGTATTTTAAAAAAAGAGGCGGTGACTCTCGAAAAGAACTATACAGCTGTCTTTATCACTAGTTTGGGCTTCTAACACTAGATGTTAAATAATAAGAATATAGACAAACAGTTTTCCCAAATATGTTTACTTCACCAGTATTAAAACTAAGACGGTTCTTGTCTTTCCTCCTGCCTCCAAGTAACTTGTTTCCTCCTCAAACCCTCCCATCAGAACCAGATGGATTGTAGCCCTGAAAACAACAATCTAGTTGGCTTTTGAAACAAAGAAGTTTCTGGTGAGAATTAGAGTAAGTGCAAATTAATGAAGAACAGAATTAGCAGACACATGGATGAATACAATTTCTTCCCAATGGGAAAGAGTCAACAGGATGTCTGTAAAGGAAAGTAGTCCTTCATAAACCCATTAGGGTTCTCTGAAGGGATTAAAAGTAAGTGGATAAAAGCCAGTTGCTTTAAAGTAAGCTAAGCATTGCAATGCTGTGCAAGCCAGGAGGGAAGGGCTCTTGCTTGCATACAAGTCAGGAAACACACAAGATGAAGGAACAGCCAGTTCTTGCAAGGAAGGGATGAAGGGCAGCTATGGGATCTGTGCTGGGGTCTGTGCTGTTCCACATATTTATAAACAACCTTAAAAATAATACAAGATAAGAGGTAGAAAAGTACCTTAATGATACTAAATTATTTGGAGTAGCAAAAAAGAGGGTCAATTTTAAAGAGGGCCTCAGAGAATACATCACATGACAATAAATAGCAGATAAATTTCACTGTAGATGAGATTAAAGTAATGCACAGAAAAAAAAAGTGTAATCTCATATATATAATGATGACGGGTGCTGACTTGACTGTTATCAGTCAAGAAGAATCTTGGGATTAAAATGCTTATTCAGTGATACAATGTTTTTTTTCTGTATTGCTTTCTACACCTTTTTGAATGGTGCCTATGGGTGCCATAGTTCACCTACAGCTTGAAAACTGAACTTGTGATTCTCTTGTCTCTGAAATGTCATCAACAAAATTCAGAGAAGGACAATAAGAATGATCACAGATACAGAATGAAGAACAGCTCAGCAAAATGGAACTCAATTTGTAAAGGATGTAACTGCAGGTAGATATGATAGATGTCTACAAAATCAACAATATCACAAGGAGGTTGGTTTCCAATCCAAGAACTAGGAGGCATCAAATAAAACCAATATAAGAAAGTTTCACAACAAACAAAAAGAGAAAGTTCTTGCCACAAGTGGAGATAGATCTGTGTAACTCATTGTCAAAGAATGTTGTAGGTGCTAGATTTTTCCTTGGATTCCAAGAGAGACTTGACAAATTTACAGAATATAACTCTATTTGGTGGTGTTAAATATCAAGAAGTTTCACCTGGCACTGGAAATCCCTGATCTGAAAAGATTTGTAGGCTAGGAATATATTAGGGCAAAATATGTCATATATGGTTCCCCTATTCCTCCTTTTCCCTTAGGAATGTCCTGTGGCAGTTGTTGAAGGCAAGATATAAACCTTGGTCTGCTATTCTCAGTAAACACAATAAGGGGGTCAGTTACAATAATAAGTATTTCTATCCTCCATCTTTGGAGGTCCAGTTAATCTGCAAGAGGCCTCCATACCCTCAGCGGTTGTGATGGAGGGAAGGAATTATGATATTTTTTTCAAATTGATAACCACTTCCATATACAAGACGAATTTAACAGACCTCCATCTAATTCACCCAGTGACCTACTCTAACCCTGTTATTTATAGTAGAATGCATTTATCCCTAGGAGCTGGGAGGTTCATGAATCACCAGTAAGTAACACTAAGAAGTACATTGCCACACTGAGTTTACATATTCTTGAAGTAGCACCTGACTCAAAGATGACCTGATTCAATGAGAATCTATTCACAGGGTTTTGTCAGCCTTCTAAAAGGCTGCAAAGTTTGGATCTGTGTCTATGTGTGTGACTTGAATCCCTCAGGTAAAAATTAATGTAATGCATTAATGTTATTAATCTAATTAATATAAAGAGGAGCGCCGCTTCGAAGACCGAGTACTCAATCTGGGCAACATTCTTCTCAGTAGATTAAAAATATTCATTTTCTAAAAACACCTTCTAGTTAGAAGTTGTTTCCTTCCCTACTGTTTACTTTGGGCTTGTTTGGTACATTCAGACAAATACTTTGAAGCTAATAAGTATTACCCAAAAATGTAATGATATGATGGTAGTTATATGTGTGTGTCCTCCAAGCCAGAAATTTTACTACTGAATTTCAGGTATTTTCCTTTAATGAGTTTTGTATTATTCCAGGAAATGCACAACACTATTAATTCAGTTACCTGGCCCTGAAAGGTGCTGTGTAAAAAGGTTGCTTTTTAAAAAGAAGCGATATGGTATGAATACAGATGATTATAAAATCTAAAATAAAGAAATCTTGTTCCCAAAGTCCCTAAGGAAAAAAAGAAGTATATTCTATAAAAATATTGCAAGAAATATCCTTAAAATGAATTTCAGTATTCTCTACTAGGCAATAGTATTGAACAACATTAAAATGTTTTCCTTTTGGTTATAACAGGCTTCATGAATAGTTGAGGTAGTAAAGTGTTTGAATATAGAGCTTCTCCTCCATGGATTACTGACTTGCTCTTTGGATTGTCTGTTCCTGAGAACAGTAGATCAGAAAGCAGCTTGATATTTCTATGGGACCGTATGGGTTACAGCCAAGAGTGCTGAAAGAGTTGGCAGACGTGCTCGCCAAGCCACTTTCCATGATCTGCCTGAAGTCATGGCTAACTGGGGAGGTCCCAATGGACTGGAGGGTAGCAAATGTAGTGCCCATCTACAAAAAAGGCAGAAAGGAGGATCCCGGAAACTACAGGCCTGTCAGTCTGACCTTGGTAGCAGGGAAGGTCATGGAGCAGATCATCTTGAGTGCCATTACAAGTCATATAATGGGCAAGCAGGGGATCAGGCCTAGTCAGCACGGGTTTATGAAAGGCAGGTCCTGTCTGACGAGCCTGATCTCCTTCTATGACAAGATGACCCAATTATTGGACGAGGGAAAGGCTGTGGGTATTATCTACCTAGACTTTCGAAAAGCATTTGACACTGTCCCCTATAGAATTCTCATGCAAAAACTGGCGGCTCATGGCCTGGATGAGCATACGATCTGCTGGATCAAGCACTGTCTGGATGGGTGGTCCCAAAGAGTGGTGGTCAATGGAGTTAAATCCAGCTGGCGGCCGGTCACAAGTGGTGTCCCTGAGGGCTCGGTGTTGGGATCATTTCTGTTTAACGTCTTTATTGATGACCTTGATAAGGACATAGAGTGTATCATCAGTAAGTTTGCAGATGACATCAAGTTAAGTGGGAGTGTTGATCTGCATGAGGATAGGGAGGCTCTACAGAGAGACTTGGATAGATTGGACCGATGGACCAAGGCTAACGGTATGAGCTTCAACAAGGCCAAGTGCTGGGTCCTGCACTTGGGCCACAACAACCCCATGCATTGCTACAGGCTTGGGGAAGTGTGGCTGGAGAGCTGCCTGGCAGAAAGGGACCTGGGGGTTCTAATTGACAAGTGGCTGAACATGAGCCAGCAGTGTGCCCAGGTGGCCAAGAAAGCCAATGGCATCCTGGCTTGTATTAGAAATAGTGTGACCAGCAGAAGGAGGGAGGTGATTGTCCCCCTGTACTCAGCACTGGTGAGGCCACACCTGGAGTATCGTGTCCAGTTTTGGGCACCTCAATACGAGAGAGAGATCGAGGTGCTGGAGTGAGTGCAGAGGAGGGCAATGAAGCTGGTGAAGGGCCTGCAGGATAAATCTTATGAGGAGCGATTGAAGGAGCTGGGACTGTTTAGTTTGAGGAAGAGGAGGCTGAGGGGAGACCTCATCGCTCTCTACAACTACTTGAAAGGACATTGTAGAGAGGTTGGTGCTGGTCTCTTCTCACAGGTAATTAGTGATAGAACAAGAGGGAATGGGTTCAAGCTGCAGCAGGGTAGGTTTAGGCTGGACATGAGGAAAAAATTCTTCACAGAAAGAGTGGTTAGACACTGGAATGGGCTGCCCGGGGAGGTGGTGGAGTCACCATCCCTGAATGTGTTTGAGTCATTTAGATGTGGTGTTAGGGGATATGGTGTAGGGGAGAACTTTGTAGAGTGGAGTTGATGGTTGGACTCGATGATCCCAAGGGTCTTTTCCAACCTAAATGATTCTATGATTCTATGATTTGACATATTATTTAGACTGAAATATTGAGTATTTTCAGATCAGGATGCGATTACTTAGAAAGTGTGCAACAAGCTGGTACCTACCAGTAAACAAGTCAGGAAGAGAACTTTGGATTAGTACTGTAGCTAGAAAATCAGACCTTTTCTTAGGTCACTCTCCTTTAGGGTATTTATTTAATAGAATATCTCAAATAACAAATATCTGACATCCTAGGCTTCTATCCTTCTAGATTAAAAATTAGTTTTTAAAGCCTATTTTAAAATAAACTTAAAAAAATAATAAAACACAGAACATGAACACTTCTGAGAAAACTTGAAAAACCATACCTCAACAGTTAAGGATTTACATCCCAGTGTGACACAAAAGCAACAATTGTAGTTCTGAGAGATGGTGAATTAGAACAAATAAGATTACGATATGCTAGCAAAACTGCCCGTGAAATATCTATTTTGCTTCTCATTATGGCCTGAAAATCCAGCTAGTTGATTTAGAATATGCAGTGATTAAAAATGACCACTCTACCTAAATAGAGTCAGTGAAAATAGCAGAAGACACCTGGGACATTCTCATTAATTATTCTTTAAGCAGTTCTTTTCAACCTAATGTATAAGGACACTGTCATAGATGGTGATCCAAAATATGGTTTGTTTTTCTTCTACTTCCAGTGAAACAGATGTCAATTTGTTTCCTTTTTTTTTTTTTTTTTTTGGCTTGTTTCACACTCATGCTTCTTATTAGGTGTTAGCCTTGATATGTGCATGTCATCTGGTTTACATGCTCTGTGATATAGATGAGGAACTCCAACTATAATTTACCATGGTTAGTCATAATGTAGAACACATCAATTCGAAATAGCTTCCATTTGGCTGTGTGCATTTTTTAACAGTTAAAGCATTTAGGAATGGTTACCAGAAACACTGGTTCCATTCCTGCAAAACAAAAACTTCCGTTATCTATGTAATGTTTTGGCATATGTTTTATGTTCTTCTGTATGTTGAAGGTGACATACTGTTAAGACGTTTTTTCCTTTTGTTTTGTAAGAGCTAGGCTATTTCTTCACCTTGTTTTAATTCTGGGTTGTACATTTGTTGCTTTGCAGGACACAAAAATACTATGTAAGAGCCTGTACAGATCTGAACAGTTAAGAGATAAGCCATACTAAAACATGGAATGCTGCTTCTGTGTTTCAGTAGCACTCAAAAATATTAACTACCAACATTTTTATGTAATTTACAAGTACAAATTTTAAAAAAATTTAAGCCTCCTTTTTGCCATAGTTTCATTTTTCTGAGTCTTTTTTTTTAATAGTGAAATCTTACAAGACTAAATGAATGTAATTTGCCACCTGGGATGCAATGCTTTAGTCACTGAAACCTGTTGCAAAAGTGTAGCTGAATTCAGGCATCTACCGCTCAACATGTCATTGCCTAATGATAGAGTTAAAATACCAATGCTTAGTTTGATTGGCTGTTCTATAGACAGTGAAAGTGGAGGAAGGGAATAAGTTTATCAGAAGAAAGTGTCTGAAGCATGTGAGAGAAATACCATTCTAAAGATAAACTCACACCACTTCTGGTATTTTTTCCTTCTGATTAGCAAATCAACAGTGCACCTGAGTTATTATCAGACATTAGGCCTGGGAGGATGAAAGCAAGAAAACTACAGCACTTTACTCCATGGCAAGCATTAAAGTCATTTCCAGAAGAGAGAAGAAATGAGAAAGACTGAAAGGCCCTGATATCATGAGCATCAGGTGGCTGCAAATCAGATCAGCCTGAAGTTTTAATTGTGAGGTTATCAGACACAAGCCAGTTTCATTGATCAGTAGCTGCTCCGAAAGAGTGGAGTCATCAATGGAATGTCATAATGCTGATGACCTCATTTCTCCAGAGGGTTCAGTGAGGATTAATTTCAACCTGTCATTGTCAAAATATTGATAAAAGAGGGACAGTTAACAGTGTTTTTGCAGCTTTGTTACCACTTTACAAGGCAAGAAGTAAATCAAATGTATCTCTTCAATATATTTGGAAAGAAGAGATGGCTATTCATCATGTAGTTCTCCTGAAATTTCTCCTCACTATGTATCTGCACATGCCTACATTTGTGTGAGGGAAAAGGGAAGAGGAATCTCAAAATCTGGGCTGATCTTCCTTTAGTTTTCAAATCTCTGAAGTTGTAAATGAGCCTGGATCATGTTTTTGTTTTGATTTATGACTCAATAAGTAGGTGGGAAGGTGCAGCTGCTCTGAAATTCCAGTAATGATTCTGGCTTAAATTTAGGCTCTCTGAAGTGAATGGGTTTTGATTCGGGCCAATTTCTAACTAATGAATTTCAACAGCTGTGGAAATGAAACATCTTTAAGACAATAAGAGACAGATGACATGGAGGACTCAGGTCTGCCTTGTAGCTAGGGCCAAGCTGAGATGGGAATAGATGAATGTCAATAAATACCAATGAAAGAGCACTGTCCAGAAGAAAAGAGAATTGCTTGTGCTTTGATGAAGGCATAGGGGTAGCCTGAAGCCAAGTATAGAGGTATACACCTGAGATATGAAAAGGCAGAGATTCCATCACTTATTTTAAGGTTTTGAAATTCTGCACAGGCTGATTAATTTCTCTGCAAGACAGTACATGCCATGGGAATGTAAGGGCAGCTTACAGACTAGAAGGTTATTCAGGTTGAGGAAAGAGAAAAGAATTGTTTCCTAGCTTATACATTCCTTTTTTTTTTCTACGTGGGCCAATTTTATTCATACCTAAAAAAACCCAAACCCCAAATCCCTTTACTATCACAACTCAGTCTTTGTATTCATATGCAAGCAATAAGAAATATCTTATTTTTTAATTCAAGGACTGCACTAGTTGAATTCTGCAGGTGTCAGGAAAGATGTTCTTTTCCTCCGGCCTTAACACGTTAGTTGAACTGGAATTTTTCCGTAGTTTGCGCTGAACATCAGACATCCACCTATGTGATAAGAATACGTCGCCCCGCCACAGAATCCACAGAGTTCTTGTGGAGCCGTCATGTCTCTTGATTGTTCAGTTACCAACAGGCCTGGCTTTTTCAAATATCTGAGATACAGAATAATCCTAGCAGAAACCATGTCAAAGTTAATGCAAGTCATGGATGTGGAACAGAGTCTCTCATCACAAGATCAGCAGCAATGCCAGATGTTCCAGCTTCCCAGTGCTCAGCTCTTTCAGCCAACATGACTATTTTTGGGGTCCATATATGGCTGACACAAGGGAGCTGACCTAGCTTAACATGTACACACAAGAGAACAGAAACTGTTGCCTGAACATTCTTCTTCCCTTAGCACACACAACTGAAAGACGGAGTGTTGTACATGGTGAGCTGCTAACCTGAGGGAAAGGGCAGGGGTTCCTCTCTCTTAGTGAACAAAGACAGGTGCCCTGAGTCTTCTAGCATATTGGAGACATGGTTGTGTCGCTAATCACCCGCATAGACTGGTGGTGCGTGGAAGCTATTGCTGGATGGAGGTCATCCTACAGCTATAGGAGATGCAGTAGAGTCAGTGTTGAAGGATATTCTGTCTGCCATATAAGACCTCACTTACACTTAATAAAACTGGTCTGTAATTCAAATGATTTATGGGGGGGTGGGGGCATGACTGCCAGTCTTTTCAAAGTTGCTTGAAGCTCATTATCAGGGAATTCTTGTGGTTTCGATAGCAACTGCTGTGTGGTGTGGATGGCTGGACATTTCAAAATATTTCCATTGTGAGTTGTAGGTCCCTAAGGTCTTGAAAATAACTTTTATGAAGATTAAAATACACAAGAGCTGTAATCAAGAAGTAAAAGAAAAATGAATGTAACACTGTTCCTCATGTCTGATTTTACTAATTATAATATTAATTCCCATGAGTATCTTGGATCTTTAGGAGCATCTTAGGTCAAAGTAGTACTTGTATATGAAAAATGGCAGTAAAAATTGTTGCAGATAAACACAGCATGAGAGTTTATATTCATTTAAATGACTCTAATCCGTTAAAAGATTTTTGATCATCAAATGGGGATATTTAAAGAGTATGGCAGTCCAGTGCTTCACTCTTAGCACATGAAAAATGAAACTAAATATGGAAATTCTCATATAACTTCAGTCACTGAAATGTTTTTTCACTGTTTTTAACGGTAGTTCTATTAGTCTTGTACGTGAAGAATAACAACATTTATTTTAAAGTATTGGTTGTGTGTGATATTTCATTACATTAGCTTTTCAGGAGAAAAGCTGCTTAAATGAAAATGAAGTTGATAGTCTAAAAGCTGAGAATCCATAGGGAATGTCAACACTGGGGGACTGGTATCTGTGCAGAGTTCCCTGGGCTAGACTGGGAACCGGAGCCATACTGCTGCATTACTGTGGTGCTCCACTTGAAACAAAGAGTTGACAGAATTGATGACCAAAATTCCCTCTTCAGGCTTTGCTACTGCCAGTGTTCCTTGAGGAAATAAAGTGTTGTCCTCTGTGAAGAGCTGAGGAATGGTCTCTCATGGCAGCCTGTGTGGGAGTAGGGTAGCACAGGCAACCCTCCTCGTTGGCACAACTGAGCCTCAAAGGATGCTATAGCTGAAATGGTGTAGCAGACAACTCATGCACACGCTAAACAGGATTTGCAAAGATTCTTAGCATGACCAAGAATGGTTTATATGGGTGTGCTAAATGACCCTCATTCAATTTCTATCTTTTTGTTGCCTAGCAAAAGAATGTCTTTTCTATTTGATTGTCATCTTTGAAATATCAGACATAATAATTATTCCTATTACATCTTCTATGATGTAAAGATATGGACATGCTGGAATGTGTCCAGAGAAGGGCCACGAGGATGATCAAGAGGGCTGGAGCACCTCTCCTATGAAGACAAACTGAGAGAATTGGGGTTGTTCAGTCTGAAGAAAAGAAGGCTCCGAGGAGACCTTATAGTGACCTACCAGTATCTTAAGGGGGCCTACAAGAAAGCTGGTGAGGGACTTTTTAGGATGTCAGGTAATGGTAGGACTAGAAGGAATGGACTAAAACTAGAGACGGGGTAATTCAGGCTGGATGTTAGGAAGAAGTTCTTCACCATGAGGGTGGTGAGACATTGGAAGTGGTTGCCCAGAGAGGTGGTGGAAGCCCCATCCCTGGAAGTTTTCAAGGCCGGGCTGGATGAGGCTCTGAGCAACCTGATCTAGTGGGAGGTGTCCCTGTCCATGGCAGGCGGATTGGAACTAGATGATCCTTAAGGTCCCTTCCAACCCTAACAATTCTATGATTCTATCAAAATACACCACAGTCTAGATGGACGCAACCAATTCTCGCAATTCCTTAAAAAAAACCCCAAAACCCAAACCATAAATCTTACACTAGGTAAACCTATTGAAGTCTTTGGAAGCCCATTTCTTCCCTCCGTGTCAGAATGCAGTAGTTTACTAGTCTGAATTCTAGAAATGAAAAAAAAGATTATTCTCTACAACAGTAATCTAGTCTCATATAAAACATGGTGAGATACTTTAAGTTGTAATTTCTGCTTATTAAAACAATTTATATAATATAGTTCAATCAAGACGTTCTGAATGTCAAATAGGTTTTCATTGTCTTTCAATTGAGCTGTCTCTCTGACTACTCTTTTCCCAATGAAAGCCCATTTTCCACTAAGAAGATTATTCAAATCCATTTTGTTTGACCGGTTTAAAAAAAAATTACCATAGAGTCATAATGATATGATTAATCAAAGCATACTGGCACAGTGGAAAGTTCATTCTACTGTCTTTGTAGCTTGGGAAGTTTTATACTAAGCCTCTTCTGTCCTCAGAGATTTTCTTTACTGAGCTATTTTATTCTAAATTTGACCTAAAGACTAATAATTCAAGTAAATCATGATGGTTGTTCTCCATTTCCTCCCTGTCCAGCCCTCTTCTCCAGTATGGAAACTGTAAGGTCCTTGTCCGGACAGGTTAGAGATGATTGTCCCGCTCATTTCAGCTTTGGTGTCCTGGAGGGAGAAGTGGGGTCAGAAGCTTTGTTCCTCCCACTGTTCTGTACTCCTGCGAGTATGCAGAAGGCTAGAGAAATTGCAAGGTCAGGTTACTTAGTCTGGTTATCTAGTGCTAGATTTTAAACTAGAAATGTATAGTACATTTATTTAGAGGTACCAATATTATATGATTATAAATTATTTTACTGCCTGAACTACTGTTTACACAATATACTGTAATGTACTATGTATATTTTTTCTCCATGCTTCCTCAACTAAAACGAAGATTGATTTGTATCAAACATGTCCAAAGTGAAAGTGTCAAAATATCCATCTCCATAACACAGTGACACACCTTGCCATGTTTTCAGATGAGAATTGAAACACATGGGAAGCCCATGGCCTAGTGCTGCCTAGAGCATGACATACAGTTCACATCCCAAAGAAAAATAAATTTGGATTATTGTGATTTGGTACTTATTCTGGACTTAAGTCTTCCAGGATTTGTTTTTGTCTCACAGTCTCTGTGATGTCAAAAATTTCCATTAGGTGGCTGGAAACATCAGGATAATCCGCATACATCAGTGCAAGTCTCTCCCTTTGTTCACTGTCATTATTCCCATGGAGCTAAGCTTACAACTATTCAGCTCTGTCTTCTATAGCATTATCTTTTCAGAACACAACTCACAAATTAACTAGCCAAAAGATAAGTTGCATTTTAGGTGAGTCACATAATCTTTTAGCTATAATGACAGGAATTCTCCAGACTCACTGGAAAGATCTATGAACTAGATTAGACTGGGAAGATTCATGGACTCTAGCAAATTCCCAGCCCTGAGAGAATAAGGTATTTTTTTCATCTGCTGTCTGAAGAAATAAGGAACTGGTGAATAATTGTCCTTGTTGATCAGTCTCAGTGACAAACTTCAAAGAACAAATGGATTACAATGACTAGTTGTGTTCCTCAACGCACTCCTAGAATGTACTAAAATCCAGCAAGGGGTATAAGCACCCTGTCTATAGTAGAAAAAGCAAAAGCTCCACTAAAATCTGTATGAGAGTCATAACCAGACTCTAAATACCAAGCCCTATGGTATTTTTTTTTCTGTTAGGATTCACATCTTTAAAATACACCAGCTGTACCTCAGACAAATGTTATTTGCAAGCATACAATTAATCTGAACAAGAATTACAGATCTGATGTCAACAGCTAAGACCACAGTAAAACTGGCCAAGCTGATTGGGTGCTGACCAACCAGCAGGCATAGTTAGAAATGGAAACTTTGTCACTGGAAAAGAAAAAGACTGAATGATAAGCATGTTTTCCATCAAGAGTGACTTTTTAAGGGAACAGGTCGAATTCAAAGTCTGGACAACAGAGAAGTCTTTAGCGAGCAGGTCTGTGTATCTTCCAAAGACTTCAGCCTTTATGAAATACCACAGTATTGGAAAGACACTAACATGATGATTTGCACTTGTCGTGCTCCCAAGATCATTTACACACTTGGAAGAAACAGCAATTTAGGTGTTCAGAAAGAAATATGACAGAGGAAAGAGTAAAAAAATATTTTTGAGTAACAGAATAACCGGGGTGGAAAAGGTGGATATAAAATAAGTATGAATCTCAACTCTCTACTCTGTCCTAGTAGAGACTATCTTAGGGCATATTAAATTATTTTCCTTATATCAGTGGCAACTTTACAGTTAAGATAATTCCCTTTCTTCACTGCTGGCATCAAATCATACTATTCAAATACTGCAGGGGTTTGTGGTCAAACCTGAGGAGACTTTCCAAAGTAAAATTCTAGTTAGCATATTGCCAACATGAGTATATTCTATGGGCTAAAATAAAATACATGTCAGAGGCTTGCATTTCACATAAACAGGCTTTTCCTCTTCGGCCTTGACTCCTAAAGATACTTCTGCAGTCAGCTTTACTATCAGTGCACTGATTTAGAGAAGTTTATTGTTGTGTTCCTGCAGTCACACAGGAATTATTGCATCCCCTCTGTCCCAAAACTGTGATCCCCCTTTCACAGGTAGCAGTGCAAGGGGAAGAACAACTTCTATGCACCTGACTGAGAACAGTGGTTGACAAGTTCTATTCCCTTTTCTTTAGAATAAAACCTAATATCAGCCTGCAGCAGCTGCACCTGCTTCTGGAACACTTGCAACCCTTTCCAAGTCGGCACATTGCCTTTTCTAGCTTGGCTGGCACGTTAAAGTGGTGCTTATCTTTATGGTCAAAATAAAGCCTTTAATGTACTATAAAAAACAATCCCATATCTAGTCATCTCTTATAGTCTTCAATCCATACTTGGGCTTTGCACCCTGCCTGCTCAGTAGGACACATCGTTTCACATCTTTCTCTGGAGATGTTATTTTAACTGCCTGGTATTGACAAGATAGCTTTCTTTTTTCTGACTGGTAGTTAATCTTTCTCAGCTTAAGGTCTTCACTTACCTTGCAGCTGCTCATTTAAACCTCCATTGACATTTTCTGGTATTTCAAAATGGAAATCTGGACTGGTACCTCTAAATACGAGCAACCTGCTGGAAGATTTGTTACAGGCAGGAGAATTTTCAGAATGGAAAATTTTAGCGTGGTTTTCTGTATTGCATTTGAAATTAAATGGTGACTGCAGGGAAACTGAATGAGTTGTAAACTGCATAGACATTTTTTCTGTTTTCTACCTCTTATCCTTATTGACCACTTTTGGAATGCATTATTACTTTTTCCATGTGTTTTCATGCTCTTCAACCTATTCAATTCCCAGTGTGAACAACACCTTGGTATGTATATTCAACTTTATCCTATAACACACAAGACTTTTTCCAACACTTTTGGAAACATACCTGTGGTTCTAAAAATTCCTTAAGCAATGTTTCTTTGTCTGGTAAATATGAATCCTTTGCATTAAATGTTACTATTTTTTTCAGTCTAGAACTGTGATCTAAATGTCATCCATTTCTTATTCTGGAGATGTATGTAATCTATGGGGTGCTGGAACAGCTTAATGGTCAGATACTCGGGTCTTAGACTATAAAGAGACATCGCTAATGGTTGTTTCAGAATGGCTGGAAGTTCACAGTTATTGAAAAACACATTCACAAAAAAGACGGAAAGAACTTTAGATTGAGTGAATCTATTTCAACTCATATATTCTGCTAACAGCAATTTCACAGGATTGTTTTAGAATAAGGTAGGACTTAAGACAACATAGCGTAAAAATATTAAATCTATAACAGCTGTTTGGCAGGTCTAGTTGGCCTAACACAAGTTTAAGTAAGCTATTTTTGGTTTGCCACTTCTTTCTTTTTGGCACAAGGCAGTAAGCAATGTACAGGCATAATGAGAATCAGGAAACAATGAACAAATAAAATCTGGCAATGGGCTGACAATGGACGTAAAACTGTCTTTACGATTCATCTCGACCATAGTGGTTGAACAATGTGAATTTCCAAAGCCATCTTAGTCATACTGTTTTATCTAGTTTGAAATGTTATCTCTTACTGTCTCCTGATGCGGATGCTTTTCTGCAGAATGCCCTCCAGAAAAAATTTAACTGAAACTTTGATTGGCTTTAGGTGGTAGAAAATGACAGCTACTTGAAAACATGCTGGACAAATTACTGTTAGACAAACAGATGAATTTGTGGCTGATATGCTACTGAGAAAAACACAGGTTTTATTTTGTCAAATTATTTGAAGGCAACTGTCTAAAGATTGAATCTGTGTGAAGAAGATCTCTTCAACAACTCAAACTATGCCTGAGATTTTAATACACCTTGCTATTTGTTGATTCATCAGGCTTCTTCTGGTCTTAAATGGTGACTTTCTTTTTTTATATGTAGGATGATGAGTTGTCCTTTTTTTAACTAGCCCATGGAATGGATTTATTTCCTGCAGTAGATTTTGGTGAGGATATTAAGTTACTGAATTGTCATGGTAACAAGAAGTGAGTAGTAGCTGATGGAATAGTGAGACAGGCTTGTATTAAGCTTGCTATCAGTAGATACAAATGCATTAGATTGTGAACATTTTCGGTTCCTTTCATGAAATAATACTGTGAGGTAGTTTATGTTACATGGCAGATTTACACTCTGTGGATTATAAGAGGTAATAAATTTCAGAGGAACAAGGGTTTTATTTTTATATGTGGAGAACAATATAATTGTATGACTAGTACAGCAGACTTTTCTCTGCCTGACACTGAATTCAAGTGTGCAACTTTTTATGAAGGAGATACTACCTTTCATGATCTCTACTTGGTGAAAGAATCATTTGTGGGCTTCCTTTTCCAATCATTGATGTGGCCAGCAGCTCATCTATTTGCTAGTTGAGGTCTTCTCCGCTTCTTTCACTCCAATGCATAAGAGTCATAAAGTATCTTCTTATCTTTTATTTTCTGGATACAGAAAAATAAAATCCACTTTAGACAGCTCTTCAAGACTCCACGTGGTTGTGAAAGTAATGGCTGATAACACCCACCACAGTGAAAATGGCTATGATAAATTCAGTGTAGCATACCTGCTAATCCAAACCAGAACGTGCGTGCAAATTCTGCTAAACTTGATGTTTTGTTTGTGTTTGCTGTCATGCTTGTTCAGCAGTTTTTTTGGAACAAAGAATGATTCAGCTGGTCCCAAAAATACTGTTGTTGTTGCTCATCCAAAACCCTCATCAGACACAGGAAATGAACCTTGCTTTGATTTCTAAAGAAAACATTCAGATAGGCAAAAATAGAAAGCTACTTAACCATCTCTTAGAAAAGGATTAAGGCAAATCATATTTGCTATTTTTCTAACGCAGAGAGGAAACAAATTAAAAGATAAACTAGAGCCATAAACACTTTACACAAAAGCTGTGAACAAAGAAATTCTGTGCAACATAAGTAAGAGAATGTACATGGCTTTATGCTACCTTTCTGAGTTTTGCACTCCTGGATGACTCTAGGAGGCACATCTTCTATGCAGATGTCTGCCCAAAATCTTTGCTGTGGTGCCCTGACAGCTCTGAGTTGAGAAGACCATGCTCTGTCCTTTCTAACTTATTGGTAAAGCACAGTCTTGCATTTATCCGTTGGACTGACAGTCCTAGAAGAATTTTCACAAAAGCGTCCTTACTGCAGCATTTTACCTACTGAGCAAAGGTTGAAGTAGGAGTGAGAGTATTAAAATCCAGGATTTCTCTTTACTGTCTCACAGTGGCTAAGTAAACAGCAGTGTATTTTTGGAAAGTTGTCACAATACTAAACAATACTGATTTCTACTGCTGAGAGTAATTGATTATTTCTTCATAAGTAGCACTCCTCTTACAAGCAGTTGTAGAAATCTATTGATACACAGAAAAAGTCTAACAGATTCTGCAATTTTGTCTTCACAAATTGTGTTGCAAGTTCTTTTCTATGTCATCCTCTACCAAATTTGAACTCTAAGAATCTAATAGTAAAATATTTTCTACAAGCTACATATAATTCTTGTTGCATAGTTCCTGTGTGTGGGAAACTTCCACTCAAATTTATTTTAATTGTAAACATTTTCTATGAAAGCTCATGAGAATAGATACAATTAAACTAAAAGATACGACATAAAAAATGTTACTCTTTTGAAAGAGTAACCTGCTCTTAGAAGTGACACAGACCTTTTATTTGCACACAGCAGAATGGGCACACAAACAGTTTGGAGACCTCATGTAGCACTGCAATACAATAGAATCGTAGACTAGTTTGGGTTGGAAGGGACATTTAAAGGTCATCTAGTCCAGCCCCACTGCAATGAGCAGGGACATCTTCAACTAGATCAGGTTGATCAGAATCCCATCCAACCTGACCTTGAATGTTTCCAGGGATGGGGCATCTACCACCTCTCTGGGCAACTGGTTCCAGTGTTTCACCACTCCCTTTGTAAAAAAATTTCTTCCCTATCTCTAGTCTAAATCTTCTCTCTTATAGTTTAAAACCATTAACCCTTGTCATATTGCAACAGGCCTTGCTAAAATGTTTGTCCCCATCTTTCTTATAAACCCCTTTTAAGTACTGAAAGACTGCAATAAGGTCTCCTGCGAGCTTTCTCCTCTCGAGGTTACATAACCCCAACTCTCTCAGCCTGTCCTCATAGGAGAGGTGCTCCAGCCCTCTGATCATTTTTGTGTCCCTCCTCTGGACCTGCTCCAACAGGTCCATGTCTTCCCTGCTGAGGCCTGAGGGCTCCAGAGCTGGACGCAGTACTCCAGGTGGGGTCTCACGAGAGCCGAGTAAAGGGGCAGAATTGCCTCTCTTGACCTGCTGGCCGCGCTTCTTTTGGTGCAGCCTGGGATTCAGCTGGCCTTCTGGGCTGCAAGCACATATTAGTGGCTCAAGTCCAGCTTTTCAGCCACCAGTACCCCAAAGTTCTTCTCTCAGTAGGGCGGCTCTCAATCCCTTCATCCCCCAGCCTGTATTGAGACCAGGGGTTGCCCTGACCCAGCTGCAAGACCCTCCACTTGGCCTTGTTTAACCTCATGCGGTTGACACTTACCGAGCCTGTCCAGGTCCCTCTGGATGGCATCCTGTCCCTCAGGCACGTCAGCCGCATCGGTCATCGGGGTGTCATCTTCAATAAAATACAGTAGACAACAAACTGAAAATCTGAGGACAAGTTTTGTCTCTCATCTTCAGAGAAATTTTTTATCAAAGCTTTCATGCGCACATATTCTTTTCCAACCCCATGTTTTGTTTCAGAGAGAGTCTTGTTAGTGTGGACATTTGACCAAATTTTCATTTTGTCTGGAAGTCACAGTTCCTGCACATGTACAGATGAACTTTGCAGCATTGACACAGAAAATCCAGAATTTTACATTAGACCTGCTGCTGTGATGTGTATTCAGTTTACAACTCTGCAGTAAGAGCTATGGATACATTGCATTGACAGCATGTGAATAGATTGATTGTATAGGACATGCACAGTAGAAATGGGTCTCAAACATGCTATTACGCATGCTCTTCAGGAAGCAATTACAAATTTTTCTGCTTAGAAAACTGACAGCAGGAATATAGCACCATTACATTGACTACTTGGCAAAAACAATATCTAATCCTTCCTCTTTTTTTCCACATTATGTCTTCTGTTTCCCTCCACTCATCCTGACTCGTCTTCTCATTCATCAGCTATAACTGCTGTTTAATATCATAAGATGCTTTTGTATAGGAGGTTCTCATATATTACATGTTTGTACACTACCTAGAATGGCGCAGAGCAATACAGCTGAGATATTTATGTGCAAGTACTAGCCTGTCTTTAAAATAACAACGAAGCTTTTAACATTCCTCCCTTTCCAAAACTAACTTTCAAACTGAGGATTAACATTATATTATTTGCAGGTAATAGGAATCTTTATGTCAGCATGGGCACATTTCTGTACTTTACCAGTTGAAGTGCTCAGGACCATTTAGCAATGAACAATTTGTGTTGTGATTTGTCATTTGTTCAGTATTATTAGGAAACAGCAAGATGTTTATCAATAAAAAGTCTGGTGAGCTAAATGTCTAAAGCCTCATAAATTAGTTAAAAAGAAATCAGCTCTGATCTTTAGTGGGTCCAATTCCCACTTCATTAATTTCTTATTGTTTTGATAATAAAAATATCAATTTGAATAGCAAGAAATGAATTAAAATAACTGCTCAAATGTCTGTTCCAATAAGCATGAAAAAACATAAGTAACTTACCATGAAAATTAAAGTAAAAATGCATTCAAAATCCATTGGCATAAGTATTAAGCTAGAACCATTTTTCTTCATGCCAAAGAATATTATACTTTATGGAAAATGCTTACAACAGGAAAAAAGGTATTTCTGATAACAGCATAGTAAAACACATTGTAATGATCACCCCTGTAGTTTTGAATATTTCAGCTAATTTTCTACTGTCATGGGAATAAATATTTAATTGTGTGGAAGGAAAGAGGAAAAGCAGAAGTTAATTAGATTTGTATCATCCAGGAACTTTTTGCTGTTATTTTTAATTTCTGCTCTCTAAAAGCAGCTCATGAAACTTTACAGCACAATTGAGTCTGATGCTTTCGTGAAATGCAATTTCCACTCCCTATTTAAATGTGAAAATCTATATTAATGATACATTTGTAGTGAGGATTTACACAGTAAGAACATAAGAACTTCAGCACATCTAACGTTATATTCACATAATAATATTTTTCTTATGCGCTAACTAAACTGCTAGTAAGTAGTTGAATTCCAGAAAAGAGCTGCCTTTTCAAATTCAATTGAAAGATTCTTGATTCTTCACTGTCCAAAAAAGATACTGATGCAAGTGCTTGGGGAGGTGATAAACCATCATTGGAGTCATCATTTCGATTTGCTGCTGGAAGTAAAATCTTTTTCCTAGTGTGACAAGATTTCCAGTCCTGTGCAGTGTGAAAGCTTTCATGATGAATTCAGAGTGAACAATTTCTCTCTACGTCTCTCTGACTTCAATTTGTTTTCTTAAAGTAAAAGAATAAATCTCACCTAGACTTGCACTCCAAATGGTGTTGCACATGTGGTGGCTTAAAGCTTCTGTAGTTTGAGATACCTCATAAGAGAGTACAATTGTTGGACAAAACTTGTCTAGATAGCCAGTGAAATTCATCACAAATGTTGTCCCTCACAACGATTCATCTTGTCTCTCATTTCCTTTCCACAAGTGAAGCCGTGTCTTCAGCACAGTGAATGCCAGCCTGTGACTCACTTATTTTAATGTCTTTGGCATTTTGACTCAGATTTTCAGATTGTCAGACTTGCAGACTCATGAATAAGCTGTAGCTGCAGCATGTGGAGACCCAGGAGAAAAATTTCTGATTTTTTTCTTTTATTCCTACTTCAGATCTTAAGTATACATAATCACTACCTTCAGAAAAGCATTTTGACATCATTTTGCTGCTCAGCTGTCAGGTTACATTCAGTACAGAGACCAGCATTTCTTATCTCAGCATCTTTCCCGGGCACAGCTTGCAGTCACAAATTGAAAAATGCAAAGTAACTGGCATTGTTTATCTTTAGAAAGTATTCATAATTCCTTTTTGCTCTTCATTTAACAATGCGTTTTCATTTCACAGTGTTATTTTGTTTTTAAATCTGCCCTATGGGCAGATTTCAATAGGCATCTTTAAGCTTAAATATGAAAATGGATGTAAAAGAAGATTATTTATTTCTTCCTCTGGGGTCATGCAGTCCAATATCCCACTGGAAGGCAGACAATCACCAACAAAATCAGGTTAGCCATGGCTTTGTCTGCCTAAGTCTTATAAACCCCCAAGCACAGAGATACTGGTTTCTCTCTGGACGACCATCCGTTCCAGAGTTGTACCACACTCCTTGTGAAACGGTGAGAGGAGACTAGACTGTCTCACACAGCAGCAAGTTTCAGGGCCAGGAGATATGGACAGATGACTTCAAAGAGCAGCCAGCACATTGTATGCTTGCCTCCTTCCTGTAATGTCTGTCATCTTTTTATTATTTTTTTAAGGAATTGTCCAAAAAGTGCTTTTCTAAGGCTAAATTTAGAATAATCTCATTGTTAACCCACTGTCATCTAAAACGGAGGAAAAAGGAAATTTGCCATGCTATGTGTAATGAAGACATACAACTGCAGGAGTACAGAAGTGAAAAATGTTTAGAAATCACTTCTGTCTTTCTTTTTCTCTGCTAAATTCTCTTTTCATCTCATTTCAGTCACGTAGGTCAGGCATTGGGATCAGCAGTGGTATAAACTCTGCTGTACTACTGATATAGCAACCAACAGTGTCCATATGTACTTGCTAGCTTTTCAGTCAAGAGCAATGACTTTTTTATTGTTGTTTTCTTCTCCTACTGTTGTTGAAAGTGATCAGAACCCTACTCAGATAGTTTACAAAATAAGAGCAGAGAATTATTTATTTCAATGTACTTTTGGCATTATCATTTTTACAATCCCGTGTTTGTGAAAGTTAGTGGAAGAAAAGAGAGAGAATATGAGAAAAATTGAGATCCATATCCGAAAGAGGCAATATTAGGTGTCCTATTAAAGGTGGGATATTCAGTACAGAAAATGGGGTAATAGGCAGAATTTTTTTTTCTGTCAGTGGTCAACACAGGGCTTGAATGATGAATGGGGAGTTAAAACAAGTGCCAGCTAAGAAGCACCAATGCCAGACTATGTCAAGGGCCATCTAGTGTAGTACTTGTTCATGCAATGAATCTCTTTAATTCAGTCCTTCTCCATACAGAAATCACTTTCAGCGGTACTGCCTGGGTGAATTCAGACTTTGCACAGCAAGCTAGCAAGCACGTCTAAATTAATAGCCTATTTGCAAGTGTCAAGCTGCAAACGGTGTAGGCATCATCCTTAGCATTGATCATGACTAGAAAACACATTCCTGAAGCAAGTTTAATAAGTCTATGGTAGCTGCTAAATGTTAAAGAATATTCTAAGCACGTGCTAATAAAAATGCATGGACTCATATGCTTTAAAATAATACCAATTTCCCTAGGCTTAGGGAAGGCTAACATGCATAAAAGTTTTGCTTTTGGGTCTTACCCAGGATTTTTGCTGCCAACTAAAACAACACTACTTTGAGGTTTTGAACTTTATAGACTTAAATTTGCCCTTAAAAGAAAATGTGCACTCAGCTCTCTCTCTCAAGATTATGACTGAAATATTTCACAGGAGATTTTTACAATTAAGATAACATCCTGATAACACTCTTCACAACAACTAAAATGTCTAGTCCATGTTTGCTTTCCATCTATGAGCATATATGTGCCTTGCCAATGAAGACAGGAAACATGTTTTCCTTCATGGACTTCAGTAACTATGGAAGTTTCCTCCAGTAACTATGGAAGTCACAATAAAACTTACCCAGCACCATTTCATATCCTCTTGACTGCTTTATCAAGACAAAGGACCCAGCTCCCATGAGTTTAGTCAGCTGCCTGGCAAGATTTCTCTGTTCATTTTGCCCTAGGGAAGAGTTTGTACTGCACCTCAGTAGACTTTCTGGGCCTTGAGCAACTTGAGGACAAGCTCTCTCCTTGAACTCACATGGAATGTGCACTGTCAGCTTCAAAGGAGCAAGTTCCTGGTGCATGATCTATTTTTCTTCTAAGTGTAGAACAAAAAAAGGGCTTAAAATGAAGAATTGACAAATATGGCCAAAACTCAGAGGCAAAGTGCAAGCGTTCAAATCCTGATACCACTGCATCCCCAAGAGGGGTGTGAATTCCAGGACAGTGGTCTTTGGAGCAAAAAAAAAAAGCTTCTTAATATGCCATACCTCAGGGTCATTTGATATGTGAACAGAGTATTCCAGTTCTGTATCCAGGGTAGGCATATCCCAGCACTGACATGATGTGCTATATCAGCAACTGGCGGGGAGGGAAATTCCTATTTTCTGCCAAGATATGTTTGCTGGATTGGACTGGTATATAGAAAACCAAATCCACTTATCTGCATGGTTCTTTTATCCATGAAACCCACTCACTAGTAAGCAAACTCAGATGATGTTTTGTCTCTAGAGCAGAAATGAGATCAACTCCAGTAGAGTTTGGCTGATTTCCAAATATCATCCTTATGATGATCTCTCAGTTTTGGAGAAAATCTGATCTAAAAGATTTACTTTCCATATCAATAGGAAGTGCCAGCAAGTCAGCAGCTAGGTCTCCTCTGGGTACGATTTTTGTTGCATTGGTAGGCTTGCTGTCTTTCTTCACATTCCGTTGTTACCAAAGGTCCTGCCAAGGTAAAATAGAAAAAGGACACGTAATCTTCAGTGTTCCAGTATATCAAAACAAATTCAGCACCAGTACTCTATATCTCTTCTTTAGGTCTCTGAAAGCCCTATCATTTCACCTATAGAAATTGACACAGAAGTTAGACTGGTTCATATCAGGCCCAAAACTCTCTAATTCACAACACAGAAGATTATTTTTTTTCTTCCAAATTTTTTTCTTTTACGTTGAAGAATGACCTCACAAAGAGTCTGCTCTCATTTGACTAAACTGACTTTCTTCAACATGCTATGTCTGTTGACCTATTTTCGCTTTGAAACTGTTAGTTGCAACTTCTTTGAAATACTTGTTTGAACTAAAAGTACCTGGACCATAGCTCCATTAGATCCAGGTACTGAAGCACACTCTGCTATTTATTTGGTCCACTCTTTCCTTTTCCTGATGAATAAATTCTTTATTTTATTTTCATCTCACAAGTTTTCAGATTTCTCAGAGATTAGTTAAAATGCTTCCTCCAATAAAAGATCCCTTGCCCTAATGGTTTATCTCTTTTGGACACCACTAGAATTTCTCCATGCGGTTGTGTTTGAATTTGAATTTTCCTTTAACTAACTTAATTAAGTAATTGCTCGGTTTTCTTTCTCAAGCGTCATGTCTCTACACCAGAATGTGCTGTTCTTGTGCTAAGGGTTATTAAGGCTCTCTTCTTTTTTAATCACCTGTTCAGACTCTTCAGGAGATGACCCAGACTCTTTCCATCCAATCTTAAAAGACCCAGGCTCTCAACCATTTCCATACAAAGATTATTAAAAAGGGTATCAGTCTGCTCTGTGGTATGCTATGAGACTACTAAATGGGATTTGTCATCTAGTCAGGCCATCTTCCAGATGAGATGACCAAAAGGAGTCTTCATCTTTAACCACTGCTGTCAAGCTGATGTGGAACGTGACTGGTCAGTGACATCCACAGAGCGGCTGTACATAGATAGAAAGACAGAAACCGAGGTTACTCATAACTGAAATTCCTCCATTCACCTTTCCTTTCAACTCTTTCAGAATCCTTCAAAATTCTTGGAGTTATATTTATTTGGATTTGAAAGAACAGTAAAATAAACCTGGATGTAGTCTTCTCTATCTAACTATATGATGTGCTTCAGGAATGGGAAAGAGCAAACAAGCTCTTCACAAAGAGAAAAAAGATTTCTGCATGTAACGGCAAATGCACAAACACAGTGTGAACAAAACATAGATTGCTTGTCTAGAAACACTTCAGTTTCTGGTTTCTTACGCATCTTTTTGAACCTACCTTAACAAAATTAACCCTTAACACATTTTTGAAGCCTTGTGGCTCATTTCATTCTGTCACCATTACTCATCTATCAGATGTCAAATTGGTGGCCTTTCTAAGCTGCTCTAACTTAAGTGAACAGAAGTCAAGGCTCAACTTGCAGGAGGTCTCTCACCGGCTCATAAGAGGTAGACATTTAGCCACAGAATGGGGATGCATATGAACAGAACTCAGAAGAAAACTTACGTTTGCAAGCTGGCAACGCAGAACATGAAGAATGTTTTTCAACAGACATTTCTAGTTATGAATAGAGAGAAAGAATCAGAGCTGACCTGGCAGCATGCTGAGGGCTCATATTATGCAGTATGTTTTGTGGGCAAGAATTTCACTGAAAAATAAATGTACGGGAAGAAGGTAACCCTCTTGGTAATTAAGTTTTCTTCTGGGGTTCAGCAAGCACTGTTTTGTTTTACAAAAAAATAATAAAATACGTTAAATGATCAGCATAAAGAAAAATGGCACACTACAGTTCTATGCACAAATTATGGGTTTTTTTGGCTCATAAATAAGTATTTTCTTTAAAGGATTAAGTTTACAGATAACATTTTAATCCCCCGTACTAATAAATAATATTGTTTCTTTATAATTCACATCTCTCTCCCTCCAAATCGTGACACTTTCTTCTACTTGGATAAAATACAAGAACACAGAATACTTTTCTCTGAAAAGTTCTGTGTGAGCTCTACCTTTCATATCCCTTCTCCCTAATCAGGCCAATGCAGGTACACTCTTCCCAAAATCTAGCTTGTATCTTTCCAAACTCCTCTGTGGATTTCCAGAGTTGTACACTCTGAAATTAGTAGCAACTGCCAGACACGCCAGTTCATACGTGCACTGTGGGTTTTTATGTAATTTCCTTTTTTTGTACATACACCATAAAAAATCAAGGTGATCTCTCAATTTCCTTCAGGGACAGATAGAGCAAATCCCTAATATGAAGAACTCCTCACAACAGAATGCAGTGATCTGCTGTTACTTAAGACTTCTCTTCATCTTATCTTTTTTATTTCATATCCACAAAGCTGATTCATTTTTAAGGGTTAGAAGTATTTTGGGGGTAGAAAAAATAATGCACATGTGTTCAAGGAAGAAATGTTTTGTAAAATGCAGTATAAGAAAACTGCTAAAAATCTTCCAGCTGACATAAAATGCTGCATGACAATTTTCAATGATGAATCCTGTGTTATCATGACACTCAACCAGAAAGAATATAAATTACTTCTATTTACATTTAGAGGTTTGTTTGTTTTTTGGATCATGGAGAACATATTTGTTTGTACTGAGTAAGCAGCAGGAATTTTAGCAGGACCTCCTTATTTGTTCAGAGATTTTCCCTTTGGAAAATGAAAAAAAAACAAGTGCCAGAGGGCTTGAACATTCATTTCTTCAGTTTGGTTTTGCTTCAACAGCAGCTTTAGTAGATTTGAATTCTTTCAATGTTTGCACCCCATGGGGTGTAGAGTCATCTATTTTTTGATAGAAGAGAGTAACAAAACAAGACAAATATATATAGCATGATTAAGATGCACTGGGAGTGATGCAAGGGACACTCTTGTCCCAGATAGTAAGTGATGGGAGCCACAGCCCTGAGTTCCAGAGGAACCTCAGCCCTGATAGCCATCCCATGGCTCCAGCTTTTTGTGCCTGGGCACAAAATGGTTTAGAAACCATTATACCCCACAGAGCCATATCTGCCAGGCTACCCAGAAGTACATCACAACAGGAAGCCTCTGTGTACTGCATACGCAGAGGCTGACATCTTTGACAACATCGTGTTTTCACACTGCTCTGTGTGAAATTTCTGATTGCCATTTCTTGAACCCATCATGCGCAGATGATTACAGACCACCATCTGATTGGCTGCCTGTGTCTTTTGGACGACAAAGTGCTCATATATGAAAATACACATTTACCTTCATCTTCATCTGTCTTTATCTTGATATTAATATGAATGTACAAACAGGAGACATAAGTTTAACAGGGATGGCTTTCATTCATGGCTGCTCAGAAGAATGGATCAAATCCGAGCCTGGTCTCTTTAAGTTGTTCCTGAATCAAACTCTTTGTCTGATGTCAGCTGACATCTCTATTATAATCAAAGTAGTTGAGATCAGCTAATGAGTTAGCCCTTGAGAAATATGTATCAGGACATATGAATATGTAACAGGTCAATGAAAGAGTATTATGACTCAGAGAACTCGTAGACAGAGTATTTGGAATATTATTTAAGAGTGAAAAAAATACTTTTTTCCACCACTCAAAAGAATTCTTTCTGTCTCTGCTGTCAATGATGTCTCAAACCTTTTTCAAGTTTATTTTGGATAAAAAGAGAAAAATTAAGGTGACTAATAGAGGGTGAGAAAGTTGGGAGGTACACCGTAACCAGAATACAATAAAACAGAGAAGCAGAATATGAAGATTAGATCAAATTAGAATTTAGAACAAAAACTACTGCATAGAAGGAAATTATATTCTATTTCTGGGCCAAGAGAGTGATGCTGAAATATTGAGGGGCAACACAAGAATTTTGGGTGACTTTTAAGAAAACTTACAAATGTTAAAATAAAGCTGTCATTTTTTTGCCAGCAGGTACCAAAGTGTATTTGAAAATTAAAGCCCAGAAATCTTCCAGGGCTGTGGAAAATGGTAATAAAAATGGTTGCATTGATGGGAATGGAGAGTGGATGTGAAGGCATGGGTTCAAAATACCAGCAGAAGGGTTGTAAAAATGGTGTGCATTGCTCACAGTTACAGCAGCCAGTCATTAAGCACACATCTACCTGAGATTTCTCAGGACAATCAGATATGAAACAGTGACTAAATTCTGATCAGTCACAGAGCTAGAACAGGATAGCGATTAATCACAGCCTCTGAAAGGTATGGTGAGACACATTCAAAGCCAGCACACTCCTAGGAAGAACCCAGGGAGTGTGGAAAGGGGTACAAAAACTGATGTCCCTTGTCCTCCATGTCATTGCAAGCAATCCTTAATAAAGCACTTATTAATCACTTCATAATATGATGACGGTAATGGACCGGACAACTTTTTTTTTGTCTTTTACATTGTTTCTAGAAGTCCTTGACACTCACATCTGGATTTTTTTCCAAAGAAAATATTCCTTTTCCCTAAATAGGCTTTTGTGGAGATTTACATGCAGAAACTGTTAAATACCCATTTCTGGTATTATTTTTTTTTTAATAAAGTTTTATTCTTTAAAATATCTTGGGGTTTTTTAATTATCTGTTGAGTCAAATCTTAACATTGTGTAACTAGTTGCCATGCATTTTAGAAATAATAAAAAACCTGAAAAGCTCTTTGCAACCTAAACAAGAAAACTTCTTATTTACAGGATTAATTTTCCTTAGAAAAGAATGTGGAAAAGTCATCTATAAAGAAAAAAATTACTATCGTCATTTCAAACCCCTCCATAACGTGCAATCCTGTGTTTTATTCATGCCTTTGAAAGTCTTCATTCTCATTTTCAAAAGATATCCAACAGCTGTATACATTTATTAAGTCTGTTTGGATTTGTCTTATCAGCATTTAATTTAAGAAAAATCATTAACTTGGCTTTCTTTTAAGAGTCCGCGGAAATTGTTTTAAGATCCCTTTTAGAATAGAATGTCCTAAAGTAATTACGTCTTGGAGGTATTCCCATCTCATTCTTTTCCATGACTAATATAATTCATATTTGATTAAACCTTATTAGGTGTTTTGGTTTTCTTCCAATGAGTGGGAAATAGACATCTGGGTGTGTGAAGCCAAAATCATACCAAAGCATCCAATGTAAAGTCCTACAGGAGTGGTGTATGCCATACATGTTTACTGGGGAGGGAACCCTATTTTGGCACTCATGGTGTTTGAAAAGGGCAAATTCCAGTTGCTAATCGCAACATCCATTCCCAGTGTAGCTCTCTGGCCAGAAAGGGCTAAGGTAACACTTTTATGCGCGTACAGAAGAATAATCCTTCAAAGTTAACAGGGTTGTGTTTCATTTCGCTCTATTCGGACTACGATACATTTCCGGTTGTGGTGTCCATAATTCAAGCGTTAGAAGACAGGCCTTAAACAAGGAGTGGCTAGTTTTCTTGAAACACTCATGAAAATCCTTTTGTGTTTGAAAGCTATGTATCAAGGAAACTGGTAAGAAAGTAAGGATACTCTTGACATAACAGAGCTCACTGCTGAGCTGGGTAGGTGCTCAGCCTCTGAAACCCAGTGATACCAGCACCAGTGCCTTCTACTAACTTGCTTCCTCTCACACCCTCTTTAGCCTGAAGACCTAATGCTAACAAATGTATTTCAGATTAATCACTTCTGCCAGAGAGGTGCAAACACACAGTCAAGTAAACTTCTCTTTGATTAGTTAAAACAGGTTATTCCGTCAAGGACAGTAAGAACCCTAATAGGAAATGACAATTTGATAGTAGAGGATAATATAACAGTCAAGGCTGTGACTAGATCCAACCACTGGAAGCTGAAGGTAAACAAATTCAGTACTGAATAAAGTTCTGGTTTCTTCATCTAATTTAAAAATTACTTCAGGGAAAAGAAGTGTGTATGGTAAAGTGATAAGCCTGCTAGTGTTGAAATTGCTCCAGCTTGGTTTATAAAAAGCTGGAGAGTCAAATTCTTCTCACTACAATAGTTTATGATGCACGTAATTTCAACTCAAACTATATAATTAACTCAAATTATATAATTAGGTGCTAAACACACATGATGTCCAAGAAGATCCACAAAGGGCAAAAAGTCATAAGAAAACTAAGTTTATGATATGGATTGCTTACATAATATGTTTTTAAATGTACTGTTGCAAAAGTTTTACTTAATCAGAGAAGCCTCTGACAGCTTGGGATGGTGCATTATGCTAGATCAGATTGAGAAATGTTTTTTAACATAAACAAAAGGCTGTTCATTCCCTTTTTCCTGATATGAGTCTAGTATTATGTCAGGGAAAATTTAGAAGGAAATATTACTGTCTAATTTTTTGAGGAAAGGCTTGGAACTCAGTCTGTTATTCTCCCAAATTGTTGTAAAAGAAGAGCAATTAGCTCCTTGTGCTAGCAGTTATTGCTATCTCGCAATCTGTAAGACAGAAAGCTACTTTACCGGTCGCACTGTAAGACCACAAAACACTTTGCGCTTAAGATGTGGATAGCAAAACCAAAATGCCTCGATTATCTCTCTCCCTCTGAACTACAGGCAGGCTCCTACGAAATACCGTCATATCTGTTCTGCGTTATGTGCAGCTTGTTACACTTGTAGCAGGCAGAGATACACTGGGTTGCCCAAAATAGTGTATTGACACACCCTATGTATAAAGACTATGATGCTCAAGTAGTGTACTAATAGGGAATATGCTACAAAGCATAGCGGTGGAGTAGAAAGAAAAAGAAAACTTCAGCAAAGAGGTAACGAGCAAGGGGAAAGAGGGTACGGAGAGAAGACCTGCCTGTCTGGGCAGATCTGAGCTTTGCACAAAGTTAGGAAAAGTTTTGTGAAAATGTGCCAAGAATATTTTGACTAAAGATGATGACAATAGAAGAAGGATTATCCTTTTCTTAGATCTACTATTCTGTGGTAATGTAATCTGATGCCTTTCCCTCCAAATGCTCTCTTAAATCAGGGAAACATAATGCATCGGAAGTTAGAGAGATATTGAAGTTCTCAGTTGTGTAACAGAAGTTAATAATTTCCTCTCTTTGTCAAAGTGATTTGGTAGTTCTTGTCAGTAACACAGGTTGCACCTGTGTGCAACACAATTGCACCCAGGTCTTGTCCTTTTCTCCCTATTGTTTCTCTTTCTCCCTGTGTTGTTTAAGATTCACTCTTTGATTTTAACTTTCTATTTTCACTGAAGTTTTTACACTTGAAACACCCCTCCCTCTGTCTTACAGTTTTGTTCTGCTGCTGTGTGCTGCTTTGTTTTCTTATTAAAAACACTTTTTCCTTTCTGAAGATCTGGACAGATCGGCTGCTGACACCCCGCTTCAAACATTATGTTCAAGGTAGTGACTTGAGAGCGCATCCTCCTTGTAAACCTGAGATTTTTCAAGAGATGTTGTAACCGCAGCTGTCATTTCAGCCATGGGCCAAGGCAGTGATTTGTTGATGCTTCTTTCCAGTTCTTCCCTCTTGCTCTGTGTGCATACCACCCTCCAGACAGATTTGTCCACAAGTTGTATTATTTTGTCTCCTGCTTCCCATCTTCACTGCTGTCCATGTGCTAACCATAAAAAAAACCTAGTATGGTAACAGTAATACTATTATAGCTTAATAAATAATCATTTAACAGACTCCATCCCTTCCCAGAGGAGCTCTTGGTGCCATCTGAGACACTAAGAAATAAGCACTTTAAAAAAGATAATAATACAGAAGAAATTAGTCATATTTAACAAAGTATGACTTTTTGGAATAACACGGACCTTGCCCCGCCCTTCCCCCATCAGACAATCAGGCCAGAGCCCCCAGTTGATAGCATAGCCGTTTTATTATCTTCTAATGAATAAGGCGTAATTCATTCCAATATATAAAAGATTTTATCTAGAATTTGTATAAGAAACAAAAGCATATTACTGGTAAGCTAACACTCATCCAAAATGATAATATACACTGTGGCACTGTTAAGTGATAATATTCTAAGCCCTCTATGTAATTTTTGCAACACAGACCGTTAACAGTGGTATTCAAAGCAAATAAAGCCTAATAAGCAGGTCTTTCAGACATTTTAACACACCGACTCAGTCTATTACTTAAAATAAACTTATTTTCCTGGTAGGGCCTTAGTCTCCTGGTTCATACATGCTGTCAGCAGAGGTTCACAGGACGGCTGCGCTTTCCTGCTCAAAGCAGCCCAAACAGGGGGATGCCTTACTCCACTCTGTACCCTGCCTCCTCTCTTTGATGCTGCCCTTGAGTCAGCTTGGAGCTCGTCTGCCCCCACGGAAGATTTCAACCAGGAGCAAACAACATTTCAATGCTCAGCCGTCGCATGAAACTTCAACCTGAGATTATTTCAGAAAGTGGCAAGTATAACAGCATACACAGACGACTGCCAAATAAGCATCAGGTGGCAACAGAAACAGAATTTTAATTGTAAGAGATTTTCTTATAGGATAATTAAAATT
The DNA here is from genome assembly GCF_964199755.1 of Larus michahellis. Taxonomy (NCBI): domain Eukaryota; kingdom Metazoa; phylum Chordata; class Aves; order Charadriiformes; family Laridae; genus Larus; species Larus michahellis. Next base: position 92,211,164 of record NC_133897.1, read on the forward strand.
AATATTGCCTTGTCAAAACTGCAAAAAGATATACATTTGGCAAGCCTTCCCTGCATCATAAAAACAACCGCAACAGGAGAATCCTTGCATAAAAAATAAGCAAATGCTGCAAAAATCTTTTGAAAGACAAAACATTTCAAATCTTGAAGAGAATATGTTTTGTGTATGAAAATGTACTTCAGTACTGCAGCAGACACTATGTGCCTCGTATTAACTCCACTGGAACTGAATAGCATCTTGAAAAAAAGGAAAGGACATCTCAAAAGCTAATGAAGCAAAGCTATATCTCCTTTCATACATTCTGTATTTGGCTGGATAAGTCAGCAAAGATTATGCGCCCAAGCAGGTAGACAAAGACAATAAATGCAAATGAACAATTAAGGCTATATCTGCAGTGCCATCCCTAGCGTAGATAAATTTAAGCCACCTTTTTTTTTTAATGTGAACTCGTACCAAAACATCATATACCTTCTGAGTATGATTTCAGGTTTCAGACATACTGTATTTTCAGTCACACGATAGAAGCTTGTCATACATTCAGGCCCTAGTCAAGCTAGGGAATTTTTAAGTACTAACAACAGTATTATTCTTATTTACCATTATGCACATGCTCAACTCCAGACAATGAAGAATATCTTTTCCGAGAAGCCTCCCTACCTATTTCTAGCAGGATTCTGTTGTAACTATTCCATTGTGGTAATGTTCACACAGCCTGTCCTTGCCAAATCTTTTGTATTAAGGTTTATAAGCTTAATGCTTAATATTAATACTTAATCTTTCAGTATTAAATGCTAACAACCCTTGTTAATAAGAATGTGAGGTTAAACATTGTGTGCGTGTATCAAACACAAAAAAACCCTGTGTGTTTGCCAAAACCTGATCATGTTTAAGAGGAAAACTGCCATCAGTAGGATTAAACAGTAATTGTGGAACTTTAGAGACTTTTGAAACAAAGAATAAATACATCTTAAAAGAAGCATAAAAGAACCATGAAAATTCAAAACAGGAGGCAGAGACCTTGGAGTGGAAACAGCAGCCATCAAACCTGCTTTGACACTGCCAGAAGTTGCCCCACCAGCATCATACCTTTGCCTTGGCCAGCGAGAGCAGCCTCCCCATCGGACACCATGAGCTGCCGGCTCTGCAGCTGGTGGGGTGCCAGTGCGGACCGTGGCAAGCAGGGACCCACAGCTCAGATTTCTTTGTGTGCTTGAACTCATGGGATGCATTTTCACCAGCTTGTGGATTATTAGGTTGTAGAGAGCAGCACAGGTATCCATAAAGCTACGGCACCCATGTCTCCTTATGGGACATGTGCAAGTAGGCTAACCCATGCTTCTGAAAGAGCAATGGTGCTTGTAAGCCACACATCCTTTGAGGAAGGGGTGGGTGTGATGGTAGCTCCGTGAATGTGTGGCTCTGTGTGTGTTTGTGATTAGAAATTGTCATGACTGGTTAGTAAAAAAAAATTAGAAATTCGTAAGTGCTTACGAGAATTTTGAGTGTCTAGTATTGTGATTTATATGCTGTATTACTGATATTGACCCTGAAAATACAGATGATTGCTTGTTAGTTTTATGTTATTAATAAATCCATAACCTGCTTCTATCCTGATTCAGTTTAAACTAAGTGAACTGAGAAATTTTTCCCTATGACATACCATTTCATCAATTTTCCTCTTAACTAGCTCAATGGGTTTTCTGGCTGAGTTTACGTACAATTCAGCCTTCCCTTATATTGTTACATACTTTAAATTGTGCTTTCATGTGTGCCCTTGGAGACCACAGTTTGTACAGATACTGGTCAAAGCACTATAATTCCAGCATGCACATTCCTTGGGCCATCTTCTGTGTTTTGAAATAAGAGCATGATGAGAATGAAAGACAAGCTGCTGTTCTTTGTCAAAGATCTTCCAAGCCTGTACAATGGAAAGGTGTTTTTGTAAGCTGATATCCTTTTTTTTTTTTTTAGGCTCCTTTTTCAATAGGTAGATGAGGAGAAAATAGCTGTCAAGCGATTAGAGATATATCAAAAAAGGAAACATCTGGAAAAAAGTGAGTCTGCATCATATTTAAGGCTTGGAATGTGGAAATACCATAGGTAACATCGGTGAAATTATTTATTTGCATGACTTTCAGAGAACCCAGGACAATAAGAGATTCTGGCTCAGAACTGAAGTCTGGGCAACCCTTTACACCCTCATAACATGATATAGCGGTCTCAGGTTCTGGGGTTTCAGAGTCTGACTCCAAGACGACAATTTTATATGCTATAGATAAAGTTAAGGTAGTTTCTTTTGGAAATCAAGAGTGGGCTAATATAAGCTGTAAGCACAGCTTATACTGTTCCAAACTATACTCCTTGTTACTATAGTCAAGCTCTTTCAGGGCCAAAATTTAATACCAGCTTAGTTAAAAACAGCATGACGAACACTACTCCACACCATCAGGTACGCAAATCTTAATATAAGTGATAATGAAGGACCATAGCAATAGGAACACCGGAGTCTGAAACAAGGAAACATCCAATATAAAGGAGATCACTTCCACCTTAAGCATCTGACATTTGTAGCATATCATTTTCCGAAAACACAGATGGCTGTTTGACAGAAAGATTAGAAACATCTGAAAGTATTGATGTAGTGGCTGGTTATTATGCCTCAGCTATATGTCATTCTATTAATACTGGGTCTATGCAGCATATCATTATAAAGAAGAAAAGTATTGAAGTTCCTGCTGAATAACAATCAGGTGTAAATTCCTTCAGGGACTCCAGACGACATACAGTTCTGAGGCCTGGTTTGTAACTAGGACAGTTCTTGAACTGCTCTTTATCTGCTTAGAGATTCGGATTTATATCAGCTGTGATCCTTTAAATATCAAGAACAAATCTTATCCTCACATTTAACTTGCTTGTTCTAGCTTCCAGGTAAATAACCTGTTCTTCCCAGTTTTTGTCAAAATAACCAAGCATCACAAATGCCTGTAAAAATATAATTAATGCTGGTTTTGCACTGTAAATTTTATATATTCCCATGCATATTCAGCTTTCCACTTGCAATAGTTCTGTGCCTTCTTTTCTGTGGTTTATGCCTTACCCTATCATGTGGTCATGTTGTGTCAGTCCAAGAAGCAAAATCATAGAATCATTGAGATGCAGAATAATAGAAAAGTCTAGGGTGAAAGGCACCTCTGGAGGTCATCTGAGCCAACCCTAGATTAAGTCACCCAGGGCCCTGTCAAACGCAGTCCTGTATATTTCCAGCAAGGTAGATTCCGTCACTTCTCCGGGCAACCTATTCTGACATTTAATTGTTGTCATGGTGAATAATCTTTTTGTCATGTCCAGATGGAATTTTCCTTGAAGTAACTTGTGCCTATTGCCTGTTGTCACTGTAGGTGCTTGTGAAGAGAGTACCTCTGCGTTCTGTGTAACTAAATTTTAGGTATTGGAAGACTGGAAGAAGTCTTTCTTTGAATATCATGTTCTCCAACACTTTACTCATTTTGGTGGGCTTCAGTGGACCATCTCATGATTTTCAATGACTCTCTTGAACTCAGGAAACCAAACTGTACATGGTATTCCAGGTGTGGCTGAACAAGGACTGAGCAGAGTTGAATAATCCCACCCCTTGATCTGGTAGCTATAACCTTGCTGATGCATCCCAGGACATGGTTTGCCTGCATTGCTGCAAAGGTGCACTGCTGGCCAATATTTAGCATTCTACTCACTAGAACCTGTGGTTTATTTAACAGAGCTACACCCCTGCCAGTGAGAACCATCCTATACTGCTGCTTGGGATTTTTCTGTCCCACGTGCAGGACTTCAAATTATTCTCATGCAATACTTGTTGGTCCAATCTCCCCACCTGTCAAGATGTTTCTGAATGGTACCTCTTCCTTCCAGAATATCTACCTCTCCTACTAGATTGCTGATATCCACAGACTTGGTAAGGGTATGTTCAATCCTATCATCCAGCTTATTGCAAAGATACTGGATGGTGTCAGACACACAACTGGCCTCAGAGAAACTCCATTTGTGACTGGCTGCCAGCTTGATTTTGAGTCATTGACCACTATCCTTCAAGCTTGGCTGTTAGCCAGTTGTTCATCCATCCTCTGGTCCATATGTCCAGTTTATGTCTTAACGTTTTACGAACTAGGATATTGTGGGGAGACTGCATCAGACAAATTGCTGTAGTTTGACATTGACAGCTTTGCCCTTATCCAGTGAGCGAATTGTTTTGTCACATAAGGCAATGAAGTTGGTAAGTCATGATTTACCCTTGGAAAATCCTTGTTGGCTTTTCCCAAACGTCTTGTTGTCCTTCATCAGCCTGGACGTAACTTCCATGAGGACCTGCTCCATAATTTTTCCCAAGACTGAAGTGAGGCAAACTGGGCTGTAGCTTCTCAAGTCTGCTTTTTTGCCTTTTTATACATGGATGTAATATTTGCCTTCTAGTCATCAGGGACTTCCCTCGGCCCCTATGACTTTTCAAAAATGATGAAGAGTGGCTCTTCAATGACGTCAGCCCCCTCTTCTAGCACCCTTGGATGTATCCTGTCAGGTCTCATAGATTTGCATATTACAGTTTGTATAGATGATCCCTAAATTGACTCTCCTCCAGGGTTTACCATCTGCTCTGCTGCTGCTTCATGGCATAGAGACTTGGGGGCTAACTTTACTCATGAAGGCTGAGGAAAAGAATGCATTCAATAAACCAAACTTTCCTCTGTCATTTTAAACTAATTTGCTAGCCCCTTTCAGCAGCAAACCTATCTCTTTCTTGTACTTCTTCTTGTTACTAACATACCTATAAAATCCTTGTTATTCTTGACATCTCTTGCCAGTTTGACTGCCAGCTGAGCCCTGCTTTGCCACTGTAGGCCACCACCCTTGCTCAGACCCAGCTAAATAGCAAAAAGAAGATGAGCACAGACATCTGCTGGTCCTGTGTGAGGCCTCTGCCCCATAGGTCCCTTCTCAGGGCGCAATGAGCCGTCCCTCTGCCCCCCAACACTTTCCATGTGTGGTTGGTTTACCTCATGAGTGTAGTTGCTACCACATGCCCACGCTGCCCTCTTAGCAAAGTTTAGGAAGAAATAACTGTCTATTAGATGTTTATTCTTTTCTCCAGCTGACTTTTTTTTATAGATAAACTCTTTTGAAGAGTGGAGTCATTCTCAAACACCAATTTGCTGGAGTGGGAAAAGAAGAGAATAAAAAGGTTGTATTTGTTGTTTGTAAGCTAATTGGAGAAAAACATAAATAGGGCAGAAAAGTGTATGTATACTCATCTGTACCAGACTAGAAAACAATAAAAAGTATTTTATCTTTCTGTTGAAATAGATATAGATAGAGATAGATAGTTATCCTGCTCTGCTGATGGCAAATAACACATCACATTATATTGGCCACAAAAATAAAGACAAGCACAATTGTACTGTTTAGAATAAATCCTTATATGCCAAATTAAACAAATTACAGACTGGATTCTACACTTTAATGAGTAAATATGTTAATATGACATATCGTAGTGTTTTCACTTTTTTGATCAAGACATTCATGCAAATTGCTCTGGTCAATATGGCATTAATAGGCAATAAAATAAAGTATTCAAGTATGCAAAGTGCATCTTTTTTAACCAGTTCTCAGAATAAACAAGCACTATCAACAATAGTAATTATATGTCATGCTGCATTGCTGGCAGCTCTGTTTTTTGTGTTTACACAAGAGCAATCTAAATGATTGTCATGAATTATTGAAATTCTCTTTAACATCTGCAGCACTGAAAAATTATGAGAAAGTATGAAAAAGAATGTTGACTCTAGTATGACAAATAAATTGAAGCAGTTGTGAGTCCATCAACTAATTTTGCACACAGATTAAATACTGATTTCAGTAGTATATATACATGCAAATGTACATGATCAACAGTGTATTAAAGGATAAAAGTTGCATTATGTTCAAGTGCAGAGGACTCTGTCTTCTTATTACATATATTTATATTAAAATGATGACTAAAAATTAGGCCTTGTACTGTACTTGGAAGCTATGTAATCTTTTGCCGTTCAGGCAGGATGTGTTGTAGAGTGGTGTAACCTGGCCATTATGGTCATTTTTAGGAAGGGAAAACAATTAGGAAGAGGAAGAATCCTTTATCCCCGTTTTTCATTGCGAAGACTTCATACCACATGAAGAGTCAATGTCCCATGCTGAGATGTTTCATATCAACAGAATTATGAAAACTTTTAGCATTTGCATTACGCTGTTGACACTATCTAGAAAGGCAATACAGAAAGCACCTGCAAAGTGTTTTAAAAAGTCAAAGCATGAGATTCCACAGATACGTAAATCTGGATATGCAGGAAAGCTAGACAATACATTTCACACCCTGAAAGGGGACTCCCCCTTCTGCTACATGATATAGCATTGTCATCTCTGGATGAATCTAACCTGGAAGTTCAAACGTTATGATCCATTTTAGAGGACAGGGAACAACTGATGTACATAACTTCTCTGTATCAACATTTGGTGTCCAGTGTTCAGTCTTCCCTGGAAATGACTTCTTTCTTACTTGGGTTGAACTGAAATAAACAAGCTGTAGAAACAGTTACTTTCTTTTTCTAAAAGGGGAAAACAGGTGACAAACTTAAAAATTCTCATTTTCCTGTGGAGAAATGAAGTGTGGAATACTCTTTGACATCATCTGCATTATTTGTTGGTATGATCAGATGAAGTACAGAATTAATAAACAATGTTGCGTATGCACAAATGCAGTAAGTCAATGGTTTTAATATTAAGATGATATCATTTTTCATTTGATATTTCTCCATGTTAAATTGTAATATATTAAATCTGAAATACAAGCTGGATGCAATCTATAAACGTTCTCAGACTTTTTCTAATAGTCTGGTAAAAATCTAATAAGACAGCAATATTCCATGACAGAATTTCATACCCGGAATATAACATTATGTTCTACTCAAGCATGAACTCTTTGCTTTTAGGTAACTAACGTTACTTAAAATAAATCAGTTTCAAGCTTAGGGAAATATAGCATTTTTGCGTGTCTAATTTAGCATTTCAAAGTCTTTTTTTTTTTTTTATTGTTATTTTGTAGAAAACAAGTATTGTGATTCCGAGGACGTGGCATTCTCATAAATATAAAACAGATTCTTTGGGTGTTGCTTAGCTGGAGGAGCTGCTGAATAAAACTTTAGTGTCTCTTCTTTGCAGGTTCTATGCCAAAACATTGATTTACATACATAATTACCTCAGCCCCCATTCTCAAGACGTTTATGTAGAAAGAGTCCTTCTTCCTCAGACACTCCCCTGCCTTCAAGTGCAGAAACACACAAGCAGTTTTTGAGTTCTTACTGGAATAATTCCTGGGTGGCTGAGTATAGGGTAGTCTAGAAGATTCTCATTTCTGCTGCTATTTAAATTGAAAGGGAAATAACTTGGACTTTTCAGTTCAGTCTGTCCTTTTCCTTTTCTCTCCTTCCGAACCACTCAGCACTACTAGACTACTGTGTGGTTGCCAGAGGCTTCATGCAATTCAAAAAACAGGGAACTGATTTTTTTCTTCACCCCAGATGTTTCACCATGTGACACTGTTTCAGAGAGAGATGCTGTTTCTATATTTTTTCTTGTGCAGAAGGTCATTATCATTGGCCAAATTCTCAGTTATTGAATTTACAGTAATAATGTCTATTTCCATTTAATCTGTTGGTATTCAGGAGTTCACATTCAATTAATCAAAATCTACTAAGTGACTATGACTACTCTGAAATCTTTCACAAATTTAATTTAGACATTTTTATTATATTTTCACATTAATTATTTCACAGAGATCCCTGAAGGGTCCATACAAAAAGCTTCAATTAAACTTTATCTGAAGATAAAGATGGAATACTAAAGTCTGATCTCTTAGTGTAGTAATTGCAAATTCAAGTAAGGATTAAAAAAATGCAGTCTTATATTGCTGTTTTTCAATTTAGCAATAGAAAAGTGCATTTTAAACCTATGAAACCACAAGATATCCACCCACCTTATTTCTACATGCATGGATAATATACATTATGTAAAACACCTCTCAGTTCCTTATCTTTAATTTAAAAGGTAATTTATACCTACTGTATAAATAGATTGACTTTATCTGTTCAGTGTAGTTATTTTTTATTACGATTTTTGAAATGCAATCAGACCCTTATTTAATGTGTTCATAGGCAGATGCAAGTTCAGTTACAACAGTAAAACAGTAGAGTTAGTTTCTGAATTACTTGTTCCTTATGGAGGCAAACCAGGTCTAGTAATATGCATTAGACATTATATTAATTCCTAAAATATATTAAAAACAACATATAAAATTAGACTTTTAATACTGCAGAAAATAAGTGTTCTTGTTTACACAAACAGAACATGTATACATGCATTAACCATGCTGTACAAATTGTGTAAGGAAAAATCTTGTACATTGCAAATACACAACATTTAATTATGTGTGCTATTAGAAGAGCTATTAGATATACTAACTTCAGCAAAGCCTTTTTGAGAAGATAATTTTTTTTTTTTTTTTACTGGTACCCTTGTTTTGTTTGGACATAAGTGTTGTGATAAAATCACACCATTTTGGTTTTTTTGAGTTTATGTAAGATATTTGGTAGTAGAGAATTCCACTCTGTTTGAAAATCACCTATATTTGCATGAATTACAGAAAAGATCCTTTTTATTAGGAGGAGTATGAATGCAGTAAGCTTGTTTTTAGGTACAAAGTCTTAAGCCAAAGTCTAAAATTTGGGATGCTGAAGACATCTTTCTAAATTAGCTTTAGGCACCGGTGACTAGATAAAGATTGATTACAAAATGGTTTTGGTAGCCTAATTTAAAAGCTTATATGTTAGAAGCTGCATGTGGTACCTGGCATACACACCTGAATTCAGTGTAATACTGAAAAATATCAAGCAATGAGGACTATAATATTAGCTATTGTGCGTGTTATGATGTGCATGTGAAATTACTAGGAGTATAAGAAGGTGGACGTACAAAAATAAGAGATAGAGTAGCATATTTGATTAAAAACTAGATGTTTGAACTGAATAGCGTACAATGATCTAATCATGAAAAAAAGTTTCATTGTTCACCTTAGCTAAACTTTATCGAGAAACAGAAGCTAAATTATTTCAGCTCATATTTCCCAGCTCTGGGCTGTGGGAGGAGAATGCCTTTCTCAATAGCCCTGAGCGCCATACAAAAGGAAACTCTACAGGAGACGGAGAATTTGACAGATGTATTCCACTTTCTGCCTACACAACAGAGAAATTTATTCCTGCTATAATGCTGCACATGTCAATAGACTCTGCTGAATCTAGGATTATCATGATGCAAAAGTCACATTAATGGAGACATAGCACTGACATTAACACATTTACTACATTATTTGCAGGGAAAAAAAGTGCCTTGTACAGGGATTTTAAACCACCTACATTCAGTCCTGCACAGTCCAATGGTGCACGTCATTTGATGTGAATATACTAAAACATATACTTCTTCCTCAAAGTCATTGTTATTCATAAGCCTTTGAACATATTTTCCAAGGTTGTGAAGTTTGATAGCACTTTTCAATAGTTTGCTTAGCAATTTGGGAATTTTAATGCCCTGATTAATAGCACCTTAAAATTTAAATAATTAACATCTTTAATGATCTTGCAGTCTCTCCCACAGAATCAATAACATGTGAATAATTGGTAATAAACTGTAATCTATATCACAAAGGCCCTAATTCTTTTCCTGCTCTCAGATTTTGCCCTGTGTTTGTCTCATGATCTTTCCCATTTAATCTGAAACATTGCCTTGAATCAATTCATAGGCTGATATACTATTGCAAACAAATGTTTTAAATTAAGTATGGAATAAAATTAAGTTCTCTTTTCTGCGGTAAGTACTTATTAGAAGAAAAAAGTTCAGAAATTGTTTACTAAACTTGAAGAATAAGCTATTGCCGTTTATCTTGACTGTTAAATGCAAATGTGACACATGGATTTTTGAAAACACAGCAAAGTATTAATGGCAGATTAACAATGTATTGCAAATATATTCGTGCAGCAAGTTTAACGGAGGCAGACTTTTGTCTCTATGACACATCTGACATTTTACCAAAAAGACACAAAATTGTGAGGTGGCAGAATTCCCTTAAATGAGACATGTTTGTGACCGGCCTACCTCTGAAAATTATTGTCTCTGTTGATTAAAAAAAAAATCAATACCTATCAGACTGAATATAAATGCATAGCCAGAAACAATCTCTCTCTTTAATCTTTTTTCTTCAGTATAGGTATACCGTGGAAGTGCAATACCGTGGTGACTGATGAGAACTAGTTGCAAAACACACCATCGTTAAGCCGAAGACTCTTGGTTGAATGAATCATTCAAAGCCATAAGTACCAGATTCCAATGAACACAGTTTATTTTTAGAAGATCCCTTGAAGATAGGATTCTTTATATTTCTGAAGCTGGTGGAGCTCTGAAATTCTGATTAGATCCTCCAAATGTCTTTTAAAATAAAATTTTCTGTTAAATTCACTGTGTTTTTAGAATAGCGAAGGATGCATGTATAGCATTCTTATCTGTGCAATAACATGTGAAAGAAAAACAACCCCCAAGGATAAATAAAGCTGGCATCAGCTGATTTTCTTCACTGTGTAGAATAGAAAGCAGTTAAGAGTGGAACACACTGAATTGCCATGGGAGAAGTTAGCCACTGCTTTCGCATTTGTCTTGTGCTGCCCTGAAAGTATTTTTGTAGTACATCATATCCAAGTTCAGTCTTTAAAGGCCACTCCTCTCCGTCTGGATGGTATTGTGTTCAGCAGTCCACAAAGGGTCTTTAACTAGGGCAAACAGTGTTTGCCCATCAAGAGCTGCGCTTGGAGCATTCCAGAGCTTGAGTATGGACTTATGGAACTTCAGTCTTCTTTAGCATGTGAGCGCAATTTTGTTGTGAGTGTGTTTGATCCATTGTGCCCTGTGCTACAGTGGAAACATCACGGGAACAAGAGAAAATGGCTCATAGTCCACAGCACTGATGTTGAAACCAGCTTTACCATCTGCTGGTGTTTATCATTAGACCATGATCAGCTTGGTTATATGCTAGTGAAGTGGGAAAAATGAGCAACTTTCAGCCCTTTTTCACATTCGCTGGAAAAGACAGTTTCAGCCACAAAATTCTGAGGAAACCTGTCAACCTACGTGCAGGGCACTCATTTGCGTCCAGCGAGTTTTGGGTTGTGTGGTTATTGTGCTGCTGATCTGCTACAGTCTGTGCATGGGGAGATCTGGGTCCACCGTGCTTTAGGTTTGTTTTCCTTTAAGTGTCAACACTGCAACCAGAACACTTGATCTTAAAACACAAATTTAACTTTCTACAATAGGTCCTTAAGACAAAAAAGGATCCAAGAAAGTAAATATTCACAATTTGGTAACTAAGACATTTCTATTACCAAGCACATGGAAGCGTTCGAGTTGCATGAATATCACAGGGTTCAGGAGCTGTGCCGGATTTTCCATGCAATTTCCATGGCGGTATTAAAGCTCTTATAACTGTGTAGCCAGCTTTCCTTTCCATGTCTGCTTGCGTGGAAAAAGCCTGTCTTATTTTTCAGCCACTGTGAGAGAGCAATTGTATCTGTGCATACACATGCATACAATCTAAGATAGGCTATGTACTGACACAAGGAAATTAAAAAAATGGAAAAACAGGTTTTACATCAATTCCTCTAGCTATACAAAACCATTATTTTAATCCAAATAAAGTGATTTTATAGCTTAAAATTCCAAACTTTCACTGAAATATGCCCTAAGAAATCTATTCATGGTGTTACAGACATACTAGTGGAAGGCATTGGATAGCCTGTAGGGTGTAGTTCACAAGGTGTTGGTAGTGCCGGGGGCGTGTTGCAAGGGTGGCCCCAAGTCAGGTCTGTGTTTCTAGCATCTGGTGAGTGTTTTCCTTGCCTTCATTTTGACCCATGAATTTTCTCACTCTTCTTCCTTCTCTTTTTTCTCCCTTCCCACTGGGTGTGTGCGGGCGGGGAGGTGAGTGAGCGTCTGTGTGGGTACTGCCTGCCAACCCAAAAGCGGCAGTTTTGAAATTCTTTGGCATTTTAGGCTTAGATGTCAAATTCATTGAATAGTTAATTATTTTTTCCCTAATGCATACAGTGTATAGTGCATTTTTCAACTACTAATTTCAAAGTGCCAATCCCCCATCCAAAAGAATTTCCCCATCCAATAATTACCTCTCTCTTGCTGTTTATCTTTCTGGAGTGCAATTAAAAAACATTCCATTCTTTACTGATTTGCACTGAGATTCCTGACTGTTCTGCTTAAGATTGCAGCCTCTCCCTTTAACCTTTGTGCTGGCATATTAGTCTGTTCGAGCATGGCTCCAAAGCTGGATCAGTGCACCATAGCCGCTTTATATGGCAGGCAGTTCCATTTTTCACCAGACCTTTCCCATTTCTCATTTTCTGAGCAGTTTAGCTCAACACACTTTCTATCAGACCATCAGCAGAGCAGCATAAGGCAGTAATGCTTCTTAATTAAAATACAGGGCTACCTGCAGTGTAATTTGAGCAGAATCCAATTGTGAGAGGAGAATTTTAGGGGAATCACACATTTTTTATATCTTAGTTCTACTAAAATGAGTTAATGTAGTTGTCGTTGATATGACATTAAGATATTTAGGGTTTCAGGAACTTCTGCTACTGCAACACAGATAAAACATGAGTTTAGTTTTCTAATGTTTTGTTGCAAACTTTTCAACAATAAATAGAACAGTACAAAGTACATGTGCACCCAAAATTCTTTTTAAACATTTGCATACGGTATTTGCAAACCAGTCTTGCTTATAGTCAACTACTCTTCTAAAGATGATATACAGCAGCTATATTGATACAGGTTTTATTACATTTTAAACATTAAAACTGCAATCCTCTGCTTGTTGAAAAGCCAAGCAATTGTTTTGCCAGAGTATCTAAAGTTTCCGTACAAAACCAATTTTGGCTTATTAGATTTATATTTAGATAAGCTTTGTATATGTAATAGAATAATCTTAAATTTGTATTTTTATATGTGCTATATTAAAAGCTAAAAATTTGCAATCACAGAGAATGCATTTAATGAGCTTTTAAGTGAAACACTGTGATTTTCACGTTTCATTTGTAATTTTGTTCTTCTGTGCAGGACTATTTATGGAAGAAATTACTAGGCTCTTTTGTCCAGAAAAAAAAAGATGCTGTGATTGATCTTAATAAAAAGGCTTATATCATATAAAATGTACTATGACTTTTAAGAGTATTTTCAAACTTACTTTTACATTATAAAAATGATCTTTTGTTCAGTTTTGGCACATGCAGACATGATTCCAAAATCTCATCTAGAAATCGTTTAAAGGGAATTTTCTTAAGAATTATGAACAAATGAATACCAAGTTCATAATAGGAATATTATGTCCTACTGCAATATTACTAGGAATGATACAAAATGTAGTGTGTCTACTCAAATCCAAATACTGAAAATAACTATAGGTATCCACCATAATCTTAGAATAAACCTGAACTAACAAGTCTTAGTTGTTTATTCACAAAGAATTATATTCTTTTACTAGCCTTCCTAAACCAATATACTTCACCTTATAGTTCACACTTTTTAATTCGACATTTTAAAAATAGTTTTTCTGCATTTTCCTATGAATTTAAACTTTCAAAGAAGTTTAATTTAACTGTATAATAACCTTGAAAATTTTTGTCTCATTGCAAGCTGACAGTTTAGGATTGGTAATGGCTTTCAGGTAAGGTGTATGGAGTATAACTCTGATCTCTTGCATGTACCTCAGCATAGAAAGTTACACATACAGAACAATTTTGACTGCATCTCAGAGAAGAGGATATAACTCATTTGCACTTTGAAAACTAATCAGAAAAAATGTGCTTTAAGCCATATTTTTATGTTTAAAATAAAGAAAAACCCCTTAGAATATTAGTATTACTGGTAGAAGAACTACTATTTAAATAACCCATTTAATTTGATTACTTCAGCATGCAGTCTTTTTAAGTACAAAATAAACATCATAAAAAGTGTCCTGACCTCCATAGAGTTTCTCTGTTTCAAATACGTTTCTCCTTGATGCTGCTTCCCTTGCAATAAAACAATATTTTACCACAGCAAAAAAATTCTAAAATGCTTCCCTTCCCTTCCCTTCCCTTCCCTTCCCTTCCCTTCCCTTCCCTTCCCTTCCCTTCCCTTCCCTTCCCTTCCCTTCCCTTCCCTTCCCTTCCCTTCCCTTCCCTTCCCTTCCCTTCCCTTCCCTTCCCTTCCCTTCCCTTCCCTTCCCTTCCCTTCCCTTCCCTTCCCTTCCCTTCCCTTCCCTTCCCTTCCCTTCCCTTCCCTTCCCTTCCCTTCCCTTCCCTTCTCCTCCTCTCCTCTCCTCTCCCACTTCCTTCCTTCCTTCCTTCCTTCCTTCCTTCCTTCCTTCCTTCCTTCCTTCCTTCCTTCCTTCCTTCCTTCCTTCCTTCCTTCCTTCCTTCCTTCCTTTTTTCTTTTTTCTGTTAGAAATCTTACATCTGTAACACAGTCAACTATTCCAAAGAAATAAACCGCAACAAGAGAGCACTGCACCAGTTCCCATAAACCAGTCATCCCATCAAACAGAAGCATTCACCACCCTGGTCAATCTGACAGCCTGGCACAGTTGTGCAATATTCTCTGCCCCACAAGAAACTAAGAGAGTACACTCCTGATGAAGTGGGGAGAGGAAGCCTGCAAAACCCCAATGCTAACACCCTCAAAAACTTACTTGAGATGTTTTCTAAAAGCATGGTGGTAGGTTATTGTAAACCCGACCACCACTTTAAAACATCCTGGGCAAAAACAAATGGACATTTTTGAGAGTGCTGGCTCCTTTCAGAATACTTCAAGCAATTACTGAGAGCTGGGAAGCTGAAAAGCCTGAGGAGGACCACAAGGGATATTGCTGAACAGCTTTGGGCAGACACAGCTTCCCAGACGGCTGCTCCCTCTGGATACTGAGCTCAGTACAACACAAGGAATTATGCAGCTGCAGAGGAGTGATCCTGGCCAGCCTGCTGCCATCTGGGGTATAGGGAAGCCCCTGACGCAGCCCAAGGCCACCAACTGACACCAATGCAATGCCTGTGTACCTGCTACCAGCAACTCACTCTTCTGATAGCCCCCTGGCTGACCTACTTGGAAACATCTCACCTGGTTAAGAGCTCTAACTGAAGCCTTATCCCAGCAGAAACTATGGGACCTTGGTATGGGTGCGAAGTCTTACCTCTCAGAGAAAGCCAGACCCCTCTCTGGCTCCCGTCTCCACCAAGCCTGACAAAAAACTGTCTACTGACTACAAAAACCTGCTACTGATCTGGAACCATACTCCCATAAGTCTCTGCCTCACAGTGAGCACTTGTAATAACTTTTGCTCAAACATACATTTCTACATGCTATAATGTCCTCTCATGTCCTATGGCAACTCTCCTTGCAGCATTTCTTCTGCGGTGCTTCTGTTGCTGTGACAGGCCCAGGACCAGAATCATCACCATTGCATAGCAACTCTCTTTGATGTTACATCAGAGATTAATTTGTTTCCTAAAGCCTGTGCCATGATTGAGACATTACTCATTAAAAAGCGATGGTCTGCATTTATTTGTCTCCCCTCTACAGGCACCGAACCAAATTGTTTTCAGATCGTTCAGCTGAAATCCGTACTCTTAAAATTAGGTCATTGCCCTGATAAATCCTTCCTAACTATATATCCAGAGAGCTGATTAAAATCCAATCTATTTGACGTTATAATTAAGCCTCACATCTAGTTTACAGTTTCATAATTACAGCTCTGCATCCTGAGAAAGATCAGAGGTCTCTCCTGCTCAGCTGAGGGATCAGAACAGTTCTGCTGAGAGCGTCTGAGGGGAGGCATACTGGCTTTACCCATATGTAGGAGATAGATATATGCTGCTTGTTGATTAGCAGATCTGCCCAGATCCGCAGATGTGCCTTGCAGGAGCAGTGCGTCATTTGGAATATGAGGGGGAGACTGATTTTTCCATGGGATTTAACAAGTAGATGTCAGTGACCAAGAGCAACGTGGGCTCTATCTTTGTTATCTGTGTGGCATGGTACTACAAACATGGAAGCAAACTACCAAGTTTACCCCTCTACTCTGCTCTCATGAGACCTGGAGTACTGTGTCCAGCTCTGGGGCCCTCAACATAAGAAAGACATGGACCCGTTGGAGCAGGGCACGAAGGAAGGGCACAAAGATGATCAGAGGGCTGGAGCACCTCTGCTATGAGGACAGGCTGAGAGAGTTGGGGTTGTTCAGCCTGGAGAAGAGAAGGCTCTGGGGAGACCTTATAGCAGCCTTCCAGTACCTAAAGGGGGCCTACAGGAGAGATGGGGAGGGACACTTTATCAGAGAGTGTAGCAATAGGATGAAGGGTAACAGTTTTAAACTGAAAGAGGGGAGATTTAGATTAGATATTAGGAAGAAATTCTTTACTGTGAGGGTGGTGAGGCACTGGAGTAGGTTGCCCAGGGAAGCTGTGGATGCCCCATCCCTGGAAGTGTTCAAGGCCAGGCTGGATGGGGCTTTGAGCAGCCTGGTCTAGTGGGAGGTGTCCCTGCCCATGGCAGGGCGGTTGGAACATGGTGATCTTTAAGGTCCCTTCCAACTCTAACCATTCTATGATTCTATGATTCTAAGCTTGTGCCTTTCTCCTGGCTTCAATGACTGAAGTTATTTAGAAAGTCAGTGTAGAAGGCTGAGATATGGAGTCAGTACTAGTCCTACAAATCCCATTAGAACCAGCACCCATCTTCCAGTAAGAGGCACAAAAATCCCTCACGTTTTCCCTGGTAGCCACTTTCATTCCACTGGGGCTTCTCTTCTTCAATCAAGTTTCTTTTGTTCAGATGAGGCCTCTTCCTCATACAATATGGCCAGTGCTGGGAACAAATAGAAAGCTTTCAACCCAGCATGAATACTGCAGAGCTTTAGCTATTATATCATGAGCTGGAGCATGCAGTCCTCCTTCTGCAGAGAGCAGCACAAACTCTGGTGCACAGAGACAATTCATGTGTAACTTCCATTGGGAAGATGGCAACATTTACTCTTACATACTTTAAAGATCACTTACCTACTTACCTGTTGACTACCTGCATGAAAAGCAGTATTATGCTTTTCACCACCATTATAACATTTGGAATAAATGTGAACAAGGGCACGTGGGAGGAAAAGAAATTAAAATTATGCCTGGTAGTTATTCTTGCATCCAATCAGAAACAAAGCCTCCACACATCCATTTTAGCTCCTCAGCACTTTACTTCAGCTTTCTTTTCAAAATATATCAGAGAGACTTTATTTCTAAATCAGCCTATTGCCCAGGTCCTGTACCAGCCCAATAGTCAATTTTTTTCCATTGACATATCTTTAAAAGAGAAAAAAATTTTATCCATTTATTAACTTTAGAACATTTCTGGTCATTGCAGAAAAATAATTCTCACAGCTGTTACATGGCAATCTGGCCCAGACCTTGGTTGCATTTTAGGTGTCCCAAGAGTCAGTGATGGTTTGCATTTATTGCCTGTTCTGTTCAGTTGCCATTACTCATGTTACATAGTGTCATTTTGCTATGAGGACCTTTACCTCTGTATTGCACAGCAGGATGAGGAACACACACTCATCAACTATTTTTCCCATTCAAACAGATGGTGTGCTACTATTCATTACCCTGGAAGCTTCCCAATTCATTCTAGTCTAATTTCACTCTTTGCTTTTTCACTGTAAAAAACCCCCCAACTAAATAGCACTATCGTTAGCTCTCCAAATAAACCTATTTTTCAGCTTTTGAAATGATATTGCTTTGAGAAAGGGTGGTTCTTCCATACATAACATTTTCATTTGATTTCTTCTGTACTCTATGCAGCTTTAAAAGATAATATAAAAATGTTTTCTTATACTTCTGTGATCAATTGCCTCAGTGACTCCAGGTCTTTTTTTCAGTGAATGCAAAGAATTTTATAAAGGTATTTCAATATGCATCAGAAAATCTCAAATAAGGCATTTCTTCCTGCTTTATCATGATATTGCTTGCTGTGTTTACCAGAATACCCTATGTGTTCAGATGTTGCACTGAAGAGATTGGGGAGCATCTTCTTATCAGGGCTTCCTCTGGCTGAAATCTCATTTCCTTTCTTGTACATGCTCCTGTACAGTGATCTCCTTTTGTAAATGTATTTCTAAGTATTTGCAATTCTGGAGTTCCCTACTCTTTTTATCAGGCAAATTTATATTTCAAGATGATATTAAGTGCTTCCTTTTCTGGTAATCTGTCATATCAATGGTCACTAGTTGCACAAGTGTATATATTTTTTAAATTGGGCTTTACTCTCTGCAAATGGTCAGTCACGTCCAGGCTTTATTTCACAACCCAGACTAACCAGAACATAAAATACACCTTGTGCTACCTCTGTGATTTGTAAAATATTCTGCAGTAAGACAAATAGGGTTTTTTTTTCTTCTGCATGTCTTTCCCTTGCCTATATTGATTGGTAATATGCATGTCTTGCTCCATGAGAATCAACACCGTCTGTTTCTAACAGATTATTTTTCCTTGCTTCAGTCATATAACTCAGCTTGTCTTCATTTACCCACCTTCTCTTTCCCTCTGTCAGCCATGAATGAATAAAATTCATGCACTCTGTTACCTTCCAACTACAGACACAGAGGCAAAGTTAATGTAACGTCAGCTAACAGGACTCCATTTGGCAGTGCTTGTTGGTTGGGGTCAGTTTCATCCAAAGTCAGACTTTCCTGTTGGGAACCCCTGAGCCATTCAGCGCTATCGCTCTCGAATACAGGTCTGTGCAGTGAGATGGCAATTACAGTTAACACAAGGAGGTTTGATCCCATTGTTACCATTTGTTGTTCATTTATGTAGACCAGCCGGAGTTTCTCTTTTTTTCCTACTTTCTCTGTGTCTTAGTGCATGTGAAGAATCTTTGCTCTGCAATCAAGCTTGAAAGAATGGAGAAAAAGAATATTTAGCAAAGTCAATAACAATTCTCTCCAAGCTCTTTTCCCTCCACAGAATGACTGTAACTGTAGCTGTGTCTGAGACACTCAGACTGAGACAATTGTTCTTACCTGTCGCTCTGTATACCCGGGAAAACATTTACAGATGGTTGTTCTGTGTTTGTGCAGGCTCTAAACTTTTTGTCATATCAGTACTAACACTACTGGGAAAAAAGTTAAACAATTTCCAGCTAGACAATGTCTAAATGCCTACTTCTATGAGGCACTGTCCTTTTTTTGTGTACATAAAAATACATAAGTGTGCGTGTGCATAATTTTAAGTAAATGGTTAGTCCCATATAACTTGAAGTTGTAATACAGTCTTATGCCCTACTATCTTCTGAAGCTCACCTTTCCAATTATTGGACAACAGATACTCATATTCACATAACAATAGAGACTAAGCATACTTCTGCAATTCTGTCATGATTGGCTAGACAGCACTAGCTAGTTAAGTCTAATTCACGTCTATTATCAATGCAACGGCATTATGAGGAGAGTAACTGAACACACTTAGTTCAAAACCCAGAATTAATGGGAAGAAAAAACATGTGTATTTATGCTTCAGTAACACTCCCTGCACATTGATTGTTAAATTGAATGGATTCCACTAAAATTTTTGTTACAATGGAAGCACAATGACAACAAGCACAGTGCATATGTTTAACTGTTATAATTCATTTTCATAAATAGAAGTGCTGCATTTTCAGAGAGAAGTTGTAGGAAAAGATGGCGAGGAAATGAATAAACCCACAGTGCTAAACCTTTGCGCACTCCTCACTATTATTTTGAAGATGTTCATGGTTGAATTTTCTTGGGAAAAGTAATTGTTGTTATATATAACTTGTGAAGGAAAATTAAAACAAGGAGGTATGCAAAGTTAAAAAAAAAAAAAAAAGGAAAAAAAAAGGAAGAAGGTGTTGGTACTATTTCTAACACCCTGTATAAAACTTGTTTGCTATTTTTTCACTTTCGGAGGTCAAAATGTTCATCTAATTATCCACTTGCTGATAAGCATTTTTTTTTTTTAAATGAAAGGCAAACACAAAGGAGGACTAAAAACATTTTATCTAACTAATGAGAATCACAAATTAAGCATGATTGTCCAAGTGTAAAATAAATCCAGTCACTAGGGTCAAGTGTTCCCTGTGTGCACAGGGTTTTTGAAGGGGTTATAACTGAGTCGTTTCTATTATGATAGATGAACTTTTTAATATAAGCTTTCTTCTGTTGCTGATATTTCTTTACAGTCAGGAATCCAAAGTCTTGTGAAATAGAGACCTGTACAAAAGTTAAAGTCATGCTGATCAAAACGAAGCAAGAAAGTGGTAAGCAGGAGAATGAGTAACTATGTGTGAGCAACATCTAGTGGCTAATGTCTCATTATGAAGCATGGAGGCACTGGACATTATTTTAAGCCTATTTTTGACATTGAATGCTTCTGGGAGGAAGTGGAGCATATGAGGGGAAAAGGCAGCTCTGCCTGTCGGTGCAGCTTCTGAACTAAAGTTGCCAAGAGCTCCTCTTGACTCTTTCTTGACCTTGTGGCCTCAGGTAATAAACTGTGCATTTGAAGGATAAGTCTATACTTGCACATGGCTGTGCTTTGCGTTGACTGGACAGGGGATGTGACACAAAGCCCTTTTTGTGGTGTGCACTATGGCACTGCATCTTCATTCCTTCAGCAGGCTGGAACTTGTCCATAACAGCCCCTTCCAGCTGTACAGTAAGAAGAAGGGGTGGTGTCGTGGTTTAACCCCAGTGAGCACCTAGGACCACGCAGCCTCTCACTCACTCCAACCCCAGTGATATGGGGGAGAAAATTAGAAGAGTAAAAGTGAGAAAATTCATGGATTGAGATAAAGACAGTTTAATAAGTAAAGCAAAAGCCGTGCACACAAGCAAAGCGAAATAAGGAATTCATTCACTACTGCCCATTGTCAGGCAGGTGTTCAGCCATCTCCAGGAAAGCAGGGCTCCATCATGTGTAATGGTTACTTGGGAAGACAAATACTGTAAGTCCGAATGTTCCCCCTCCCTTCCTTCTTCTTCCCCCAGCTTTATAGACTAAGCATGGTGTCATATGGCATGGACTATTCCTTTGGTCAGTTGCGGTCAGCTGTTCTAGCTGTGTCTCCTCCCAACTTCTTGTGCACTCCCAGCCTACTTGCCAGTGGGCATTGTGAGGAGCAGAAGAGGCCTTGAGAGCTTAGCAACAACCAAAGACAGCAGTGTACTAGCAACACCACTCTCATCCTGAATCCAAAGCATAGCACTACACCGCCTTGTAGCAAGAAAGTTAACTCCATCCCAGCTGAAACCATGACAGGTTCAAACTCCACATCCCTGTTTTCTGAGAGTCATTTTCATTCTGCCTGAGCAGTCCCTGAACTCCCAAATCAGCCACAGGTTACGCAAATGAGGCAAAAGGTGCCTTGTCTCCAACAAGGACATAGAACTAGGGATATTTAAAAGATATATATAGATATTCTTAAAGAAAGTTGTTTTAAAGGAATTTCTGATAACTGCACTGCCACTGAAACAGACATCCCAAGTGATCAAATAACCCATAATCTGGTCACTTCTTCCTTTTGGAGAAACAGAGCAGCTCTAGAGAATGAGACCTCAGTGCCCTCATGTTCTTCTACCTAGGGAAAAAAAAAAGTCAGTACGCAACCATTAATTTACACCTTCCATAGGAAATCAATAGATTGGATATCCACATGTGTCCATGGACAATCTCTAAAAAAATTTTAAAAGAATACAGTGAAAAAAATAGTTTATGCTCTATGCAACTACTTCATGCTATCTCATTTTCAAAACTTGCAGATGTACTAAACAGTTAATTCTTCATGTGAATCTGTTGTAAATATGAATTAGAAAAACAGTCTTTCCAAACGTATCAGCTAATAAAAAATCTTGAAAAAAATTACATCACTGCATGATTGTACCTTATGAGATGACAATGAGTCAATAATTTACTCCAAAAAGTTATAGGTTTTTTTCATCAAGAATATCAGTTTTTCCTACATTTCTCCATGATCTCATTCATGACTCCTTCAAACACCCATTTTCTGTTGCTTCTTCTAGTGAACCAAATCCCTCTCCCTCAGATCTGCTTTAATTTTTCCTAGTTATGTGCTAGAAATGGATAACAACATGTCTTCCTTGAGCAAGACTTACCTGAAATTGCCATAAAAAACATGTAACTTCACTGCTTAAGATATTCTATGTTTAAACCGTATCTCCTACTACCATTGTTTGAGATAGAATACTGCTCTGGTTGGAACAAGGGTTTAAGTACTTTTTCTAATGTTCTTACCTTCTAATTTCTTCACCAGCTTACTGTTGACACCCTTATCACTGGAGTTTTGCCGCCTTCTACAGCTAGACTAGATGCCTTTCTTTTCCTCTTTTCCAAATCCTAAAAGTCTTAGAAGTTAAGGAACAGCTATGTGAAGACCACAATCTGGGGAGTCAGCATGTAGTCCTCACTGAGAACCCTAGAAAAATAATAAGTTGGTGTCTGCAGTCACACAAGATTTATGGGTGAAGACAGCAGGTTAGATGACTTCCTGTGACCTATTCCATATTTTAAAGGTCTTCTAAAGTCAAGGAATGATAGAGATGTGTGCTAAGTACCCAACTTGTGCAGACACAACTTGTGCACTAAGATCACCAATCCAGTTCCTGTGCAGTGAGTCTGGAGCTTCAGGTTCTTTTTGCCAGGTTTTGATGTACAGAAACGGATCTGTTTGTAAGAGGCTCTTGCTGAATGTCCAGGTGGAATTTCAGTATTTGTACAGGGTATTTTTCATAGTTGAGTGGGACACCTGAACTTCAGTACCTATTCTGTTCCCTTTGCAAATTCTGAAAGCACAAAAGAAACAAAAAATCCCTGCCATAACAGGACCAGTTAGAAGCCCCTTCTACAAGTCATAGCTCTATAGCACAAAGCTGGACAGATACCCACAGATCTCTGTCAGCCATGGTTGGCTATAGAGACGTTATATTTTGTGAGAATGTACACAGTCAATTAAAACCGTTCCTTCTCATTAACAATACAAAAGCCCCATGGCTGTTGAGCCCATCACAGTTTGGCAAGAACACGCTATAGGGAAAACATCCTCTAATTTTACAATACATTGAACACAACACCTTTTATTCCAGCTTACTCTGCTTTTGGGAAAACAGCTCTGCTTATCTTAAACTAATAAAATTAATTGAAAAGCTATTCAGAAACTTTCCTTATCCCTTGTTATATGTCCTCCTGACAAGCTTCAAGAGGTGACCAGCTGCAGAAGCCATTATCAGGTGACTTCATTAAGCAGTTGTCTTTCCCATGACAAAAGTTTTCCTGAGAAAAAGCAAAGTGAAAAGACTTCTCTGTTAACTCTGAACTGTGAACTGCTTTTGGCATCCCATAGTATCACGGATTTAAAAGGATAACTGAGAAGGTGGCAGACCCACTCTGAATGGGAGGCTGTGCAAGATGACTTTCAGATCCCCCTTCAGTTTCTTTAATTCTACAAAATAATCCCACACTGAGTCTCCAGGCTGATGTATCAGCCTATAAAGGAATCTAGTTAGAAGCAGAATTCAGCAGCTGAGCAGACTTCTCAAAACAGTAGTTTTCTTCATCTCAAATCCTCAGAATATATCACCTAATTGCCTCCTATCCTCAGCTGTCATTTTTAGTCCTTCATACTAAAGCTCTGACTGAACTCAGAAATGTGGTACCCATTTTTCTGCAGGCATCTGTCCGATCATTGGACTTTATGCCATATTAGAAAGCTTTTTTATAGAGGGTCAGCAACCCTCTCAGGCAGTGCTGAAGAAATATAAGCAAGGACCATGTTAAATTGCAATAGATCCCAAATTATGTATTTCGCACTTCTAAAAGGTGATTCACAATTTTTTAGCTCCTCAGCTGACGTGTTTTAAATTGGTACTTCAAAATGTCTGCCTTTTAGCACACGAATGCTGTCCTCAACCCTGTTATCTTTGCAAAAGAAAAAGAAAAAAGTGGAAGGTAAAAGTAAGTATAAAATCAGGAAAGGATATGGGAAAATAGCAGTGAAAAAGGATAAACAGCAAAAATGTAGCAATATTCAAAATGCAGTAGCAATAGCAACGTATCAATGATCAAAAAAGGAAAAAGGCAATGAAAATAGGAAGAAAACTGGGAAAGTGAAAGGAAATGCAGAAAAGCTAATGCAAGAAAACATTGCCTTATTGCAAATCTTTGTTTACTAGATGTAGTAAGTTTTTCTGTATATATTCATGTTCTGTAGTTAATATCAAGGTGATATTTTGAGACATTATTCAAGCAGTAGCAGTATGTCTTAAATTCCATTGTCAGTGTGTTTTCACTGGTCATTTTCAAGTTTGAACTGTTTGAGATATAACAGAACATCCAGGAATTTTTTGTAGAGTAGTTTTTCCTTGGAAATTTTAAAATAAAAAAGAACTGGTACATAACAAGATAGGAGGAAGAATTTTTATATCTAGAAGATCACAATGTCATGTACTTCAAGAAAGCCCAAGATTTAAGAAGCAAAGGCTAGGGCAATCTTTTTAATGTGTATGAGTACCTGATAGGAGAGACTAAAGAAGATGGAGCCAGAGTCTTCTCACTGGCTCCAGTTAAAGGGCAAGAGAAAATGGGCATAATTTTAAATACAGCACATTCCATTTAAACCTCAGAATTTATTTTTTTTTACTGTCAAACCTCCTTGGTTGCCCAGATAGGTTGTGGAGTCTCCATTCTTGGAAGTACTCAAAACATGACTGTCCAAGGCTAAAGAATAATGAAGGCTGAATTAGACATCTTCAGCATCCCCTTCCAACCTTAATGATTCTGTGATGCTAAGAGACTGGGATATGTGTCTTGGGAGAGACCAAGACTGTCTGGGAGCAGATTAGGACTACAGTTGGCTGGGAAACCAGCAGGACAGAAGAGGAAAAAGAAGGGAAGGACAGAAAACAAACTGCACCAGAAAGGATATTTGGATTTGG
Source organism: Larus michahellis (assembly GCF_964199755.1). Classification (NCBI taxonomy): domain Eukaryota; kingdom Metazoa; phylum Chordata; class Aves; order Charadriiformes; family Laridae; genus Larus; species Larus michahellis. Next base: position 92,236,341 of record NC_133897.1, read on the forward strand.
ATAAATCTTTGAGCAGTTCTAAGAGGTGATTCAAATAAAGTAAACCTCCTGTGAAAAACTGTGTGTGATCATACTTGGCACAGACATAACACTGAAAAGGCACAGGGAATCTCTGATTTTGTTTCAGGGAGCAGCAAGGACAGGGTTGTTCCATGGGTGGGGCTGAGCTGGAAACCAAGGGTGACTACAAGGGCAGCAAGAGACCAAGATGGGCAGCAAGGATGAGTTAGAGGAAAAACACAGGGATTTTTTGAGATATCCACTCTCTTTTCTGCCATGAAAATATTCATATAGATAAAAATGGTCACACTGAAGCAGGAGTAGGAGTGAGATGTCAAAATGAAGACAAAGGTATATTGTCACATTGTTGTGGTAAATCTGTATGTTCTTATTTCATATTATGTCTAGAGAAACTTTCCTTCATTTTTAGAAGGAAATGCTCCCCACACATATATCGAAACAGACGGTAGTGACTTCCAGAAACATTATGAGAAGAATTCAGACAATTATGTGAAGAACTATTAGCAATATAAGTTTTTGAAAGATAAACTTTGTGTAGGATGAAATGTTTTAACAGCTCTATTGTGCCTCAGATGCATCTGAGATAAGAAATGAATCCTAGGAGTTTTATCCCATATAATGGGCTGATGGCTCATCACCTGACACCATTGAAATTAGCATTAATATTTGTCATGCAAAAGGTGTGGTAACAAGCTTTGGTTTTATAATCTATTTAAAGTCAATTTAAATGTCAGCTAATAACAAGAATTAATTATTATACAAGCATGCATCCACTCAAAGGTCACATTCAGTGGTTCCTCCTTCTACCCTTCTCAGGTGTTCCATACACTGAGATAAAATACTTTCTGGCTTCATCTATTATGAACATGGAAATGCTCTATAATTCTTTCAGTATTTAGATCTGCTTAGTTGAGAAGTTTATTATTCTAGTTCACATATTTTATTCAAGTGCAATTCAAATTTATTCTTGCACTTATAACAGTGCAAGAAGAAACAAGGTTTCGACCTCCAAGGAGAGCTGTTATCACTATAGTCCAGAAGCCAGTATACGAACAGGAGAACTGCCAAAATTCCACCAAGGAACAGGGAAAGGCAAAATTTCCATCATGTAGGAGAACAGTATGGAGATGACAACTAAAGGTGAATCCAATCAAATCCTTTCATATGAACTTTTAACTCTTATCTGGATGAGAAAATAAAGAATTATTTAATTTTGAAGGGCCACATTTTATAGAAAGGTATTATTGTTCACATCATGCACTTACACGCAGGATTTAACGGTAACTGAGTATTGAATTTTTAAGGACAAATTTTGCACTTGCATGGGTGCCAAAGCTATGAAACAAGGCCCAGGCCACCCTACTGTTTCATTCACTTCTAGTTTCTTTTTCTTGCCTTCTACCTGTCAGTACCTCAGCAACTCAGTATGTGTGACATGACGCATCTGTTCCATATGGGTCAGTCTTGTCCCTACCACTCTCCCAGAGAGCTGCGTTTTTTATTCCTGATGTGTTTTAGTGTTGCTATGCATTTAGTTTAGAGGATGCAAAATTGAAAGAGAACATCCCACACCTGGAACAGAGATTGGGGAAGGTAGGTAGCTCTAGTGTCCCACAACCGTCTGGGACTAACCCTTCTCAGGGCTCTGCTTCCCTCACAGGTAACTTCTATCCGAATGTCACCTTTATATTTATTCTCTTTTGTTTTTATATTGGGGTAGCACTAGAGAGAACCAACCACAGGCCTGTGTGTTCTACTACGTACAATAAAAAAACAGTGCCTGACTCAATGAACTTACAGTATTATCAGTGAAACTCTTTTCTTTGCCAGTGTATGTTGATGAGCGACTGTGTTGAAGAGATACATGTTAATACGTAAAGTCAAATAGGGAAAGATAGGCATTCCTTGTATATATTTGAATAACCCCAGTAATGCAATTTCAGTGTTCTATGAAGTATCAATTCACAAGGACTTTGAAACAAATCAAGTCTTTTGGGTTGCCTGGAAAAATGCACTACATTTTACTCTGTTCCCTCCAGTGAAACATGAAATTATGGAAAGAATTATTTACAACTTCAGACGTCTGCATCTGTTCTTATTTTGTAAATCTAACATTGCATGTACATCTCTTTATAACTCACTTGATCTGGTATTTGTCTCCACTTCTTAATAAGTCACTTCCACCTTCATAATCTGTTAATATTGCAGCCAATTCCCACATTTATGTCTACAAGAGCTCTTCAGTGATCCTTGTATATATAAACCACTAGCTAACCATACAAATGTAACAATTGGATAAGTAAAGTTGTAAATTTCCAGACAGCTTTGAAATCATTAGCCTTATTTATGGTATTATTGCAGGAGCTGTTATGCCTCTGAGACTTGAGAGTTGGTGGTAATTGTATAATACACTAGCCAGGAATATTTTTTATTAAATCAAACCTGGATTGAAAAACAGTTTTTTAAATTCAATATTTAAATTAAATATTTTTATATTGAGGCTTGGAAAGAAACAAAGAAGCTCTTTTTAGTGGTTTTAGTATTAATAGCAGTTAGTTTTAGTATTAATAATAGACATCCACAATCTTCAAAGGTTATTTCTTTTTATCTCTTTAGCAGATCTAGTTTTCTTACCCTTTCCTCACTACTAAACAGGACACATGCAATCTAAGATCAAAGAAAAAAACTAATATTTCCTTCAAGAACAATATATACCATACATTCACAGAGTTTATCTGCATAAGTAGAATGTATTCCCAAATGACGCAGAGGAAGCAAGCAAAAGATTCTTCATCAAAAACAAGAAACGAGGAATGAAATATTTCAGGTTTTATATAGAGAAACATGCAAGTGACTCACCGGAATGAAAAGATTTCAAACATGGAAGGTCCTGTCTCCTGTTCCTTTTACCCTAATTCTAGTCAAGCATATACCAAAAGCCTGGGTTTGGGCAAACGTTCAAGACACTTTACTCCATCAGAACTCTTTTATTAAAGGAACAAGGAACATCTGCTGATACTGTTGTGGTCTCTTGGGTCAGCAGGCCCCCCTTTGCTGCTGCTGGCTTTCGTTGTGAGCAAAAGGGTAGGAATATCCTCAAGAACAAAGGAACTTACATTCTTGGTTTTGTTAATGTATTTTCTCTTCCTTGTGTTGTGTTTCCCTGCAGCTTACACTGAGACAGACACAAGTTTCACAAAGTGCTTGCTCTCAGTACAGGCATGGTACTGCATTGTTTGAACCGGACAGTTTTCAACTGTATGTTTATTTTCCTCTAGCACTGTGTTTATGCCTTGGTATGCATTTTTAGTTGTATCATCTTTTTTTGAGATTATTGCTTAACAGTTTTCACAGCCTCTGAAAAATATCTTTAATAGTCTTCGCAGCATCCAGAATCTACATGGGTAAAAATAGATTAGGCAGCCGTTGCTCACACTGACATTGAATGTTGGTTCAGTTTTTTTCTCATTTGTAAAACAAGCCATTAACTTTCTATTTATTGCCTTAGTTACATAGGATTCACAATCCTTTTCATACTGTGGCAGGAATAAGAACAGAGATAAGCTACAAAGCCTTCCGCCATTTAGCTCAGAGCCACAAATTCCAAAACCTGGCTGAGACTTTTCAGTGTAGGTAAGTTCAGAGTTATGACTTCTTGGACTGCAGTGAATGAATCAGCCCTTCAGATTCATGTAAATGATTCTTATTAGAAAGTCCTTTCATGCATTATTTCATTGCTGTACTTGACTGCTGCTTTTTTATGTATTGAAATATGCCTTTCTAAAGGGACACTTGCAAATGGAAGGCACACCATCCACTGGTGGTTTTTCCACATGATCATTCTCTCCAGCTAAGTCTGGAGTCTTAGGAAGGCATTTTGTCTATGTGATCATTTCATATTATTCCAAGAGACATGTTCAAAACTTTTGGCAGCACGGCAGAAGAACAAACATTAATACTTCCCTCTCTGCTGTTGAATATATGTCGACACAAAATTATTCCTCCGTATGCCTGAATGAAGGGATTGTTTTGCTGCAGGGCAGATCATATTCTTTCACATGCGGTGTAAATATAATTGAAATGTTGTTAATGTTGCATGGCTGAATTCACCTCCATGTGGAACTTCTTCCATACGTTAAAGAGGTATGGTTTTTTGTTACTGATGAATACTTCTTGATTTCTGTTGTATCAGTTACTTTCAGGAAATTTAGGTACATGAAATGACCTTTTCTAATTTTGTGTAAGAGTCCAGTCAGCCAGTGAGATACAGTAGCTTTTTCTATTCTAATTTTCCATAATTCATAGAAATTATTTTTCTCTTGGTCCTATGTAAGAACAACACAAAAAATGGGAGTATAGAGAATTTATTTACATTTCTGTCATACAATAAAGGACAGAGCTATACCCAGTTTCAGTGCCTACCTTTAGTGAATCACTGTATGGAACTGCGCATGGTGTCTCACTGAGAGGGGAGTTAGCAGTCATCTGGCTGGGCACTATGCAGTTAGCCAAAGCTAACCCACCATAAGAACTGAAAAGGTCTAATGAATATCAACAGCCTTGAAACTAGTGGTTGTCACTATATCTACTCACCAGGAACAAAAGTTTGCAAATGCATGCAGCTAGTACATTTTTTATTGATGCTACATTACTTCGAACAGCACATCACTGTTAAAGAGAGGGAGGCAAACCATTGCTTTCTCCATCATCAATAACATAAATTACAAGTACAGCATTTCTGTATCTTTATGGACAACGGTATCTTTATGGACAACTGTTATCTTTACAAGGAGAAAAAAAATCTGGTGAAAAGAGTAAAAATACTCTTCATTCAATGTGCCTTTTTTTTTGCTGTAGTGAATACGGTTACTCTCCCAGTGTCTTGACTCTTTAATGATTTCAACTTTAATTAATTTACTGATTAAAAGCCCTCACTATCTGTAGAAACTATTCATTTGGAAAGAACAAATGAGAGCAGGTTTAATAGGACAGAATTAGATAACACAGTCATAGAAATTATCAAGTTAGTTCAAGCTGCTTTGAAAGATACAGTCATCGTCCCAGCGATTGATGAAAGAGTGAGAAGAAAGATAGAAAAAATTTCGCTGGGAAAAAAATAACGCCTGCTTTACATTTATGAACATTGAGTAGTTCTTAGCTATTTTATATTAAGCAAGTAAAAGTTTTGTCCACTATGTACTGCTATTCCAAAGGAGTTCACAAAATATAGCAAATAAAAATAATAAAAAAAAAAAATCACAAGATACAAAAAGAAATGTGAAGCGTGAATAAAAATCCCTAATCTGAAGAGAGGAATTTATTACCCTTTCTCATAAAGTAGATGTATTTTAATATTATCTTGGTAGTTTGGGTATTTATAGAATGTAATTCTTCCCTAATTAATAGATCTTGGAAGTCTAGCAAGTGCAAAAGCGTTATCCAATGATACTATCTTTTTTATTTGTGAATGAGTCACAAGCAGGCAGTGACTTGAACATCATAGCCATTTATCCCTTGACAAAATTGACTTGCATGTTTGCAAGGAGTTCACAGGGCTGTTTAAAAACGTACAGGTTGGAGTGAATCTGAATGATGGATAAATACAGAAAAATTATGATCCTGCTTACATACACCCAGTTAACAGAAGCAGCTAGTTTAACTGAGTAAATTATTTACTCATCTTCAGTCTTAAGCAGCCTTGCTAAAGTGACATTACTTCACTTCCAACTCTACAAATTTTAAAAATATTAGGTTGTTGAAATGATGTTTCTATTCCCATTATACCTGTAATAAACTTTGCTTACACTCAGCAGTTTTGTCTGATCAAATTATTACTACAGTCTGGAAATACAGCCCTTACATTTTGCCGTCAAGAACTACACTGAAAACTGCATGGCTAAAAAATGTATGTCCTGTAGCTTTACTGAAATGAAATTATAATGTTACTGTAAATCTTCAATATGAAAATGCACTACCATCTTATTTACTGATGGTTTTCGTATATTTTTGTCCAAAATGTAATAGTAACAGAAACCTGAGGTGATCATTTTACATCTGAGTTTTTTGTGAAGAGCAAAATATGCAAAATATATGATCTGTAAAACCCCTTTGCTGTAAGCATAATTGCTATGTAATAAGTGTCTTCAACTGCTGATTAAAGGTACTCATACTTCAGGAATTTAAAGGAGTAGGAAATGTGTGAAAACTACTATTCCTATTAGAAATAGCCTTTCAACTCAAGGAACAGGAAGACTAGAGACACCGTGAGTTATTTTTATGAGGTCAAAGTTGATGAGAGGATACGCACTTTCAGAATTATGAAAACCCAAGAGTGTAAAAAATAAAAAACTTGAAAGTACAATACATAGTGAGATCTATGCCTGAAGTGCCTAAAAAGCCTAAGAATGTCCACATAACTAAAACGTAATAGAAAAACCTTTTTTTTTTCTTGAATGGGATGCCAAAATAGAGTCCTTCTTGGAGACAGTAGCAGAGGCAGTGCATGCCTCTGATGTAATACAGTAGTTGAAAAAAAGCACTTTGGTTTTCACACCAGTTTTTCAGCACAGAGCCAACCAAATAGTTGATTTGTCTCTCATATAAGTGATAAAATGAAATATTCACAAACATATACATCCTTTCCCCTCTAGTAATTTATGAATTAGGCAATGTAACAGAAAAATATAGTTTAAGGTTCTGTGATATAATAGGAACTGTGTGTTAGTGTTTTATTTTAACTCAGTTTGAAATAATTTCACTTTCAATGAACAAATCTATTTCAACCCTTCCTTTCAGAAAAAAAGATGAAAACTTAAAAAAAATATAATTAAATCCAGGGGGGAAAATGAACTACTTTTCTCATTACATAGATGAATAGGTAGAAATAATTCATATGCATCAAGATACAGATAACGTCAGTGTGTCTTTTGTCATGACACAGAGGAAAGAACAATGATATATCTGTGCCATTTCTATGATTTTCAAGAAACCACAGACCTCCATGGGCTGTTGAAGAAACGTAATTTGTGAGATAGGTGAAAGGTAACATTTTCCCAGATTCTACCTTGGACAAAAGTCCTATTCTCATGCATAGAAGAAACATCCACATGAAGGAGGATGGGTCTTTTTCTACTTGTAAATGCAGAACTGACTCACATTATCAAATGGAAATATCAGTTAAGGAAAATCAAGACATATACGTGCACTGGCAATATGCAAGGAGTTTCAACACTGCAGTAAATTGAAAGTAAAAATCTCTATCTTGAGGGTAGATTCTAATTTCAGAGCAAATTCTCTTCCTAAGGCATAACACTTTCTGCCTACAGCTTCTATAAAAATCTAGTGGTTTTTTTCCAATGCTGCATTATGGATATTTTTTTAAAATATTCTTCTGCCAAGTATGCCAAGGTGCAGGGCAGAAGAACTTGCCCAAGTTCATACTGCAGGTTAGAAGTAGAACCAACAGCAGAATCTGGTTTATGAACTTCAAAGATCATGCACAGCCCCACGGACTACCCTTCTGTGCCAGCAGAACAGATGGAAAAAAGATTGGTGGCACTATCAATGTCATTGATATTTTTATCTCACGTCACTGTCATCCAGCAATAGTGAAGGATATTTTAAACAAAGTTAAGTCTTAGGTTCCACTCAGAAACCTGTGAACCAGCAGGGAACAATTCTGTGTGTGTTATGTTCACTTGCTAATCACTGTTTATCAGTTTACAAGCCTGCCATTTCAAGTAGAAACAGAATGGCAATTTCACAAAGCTGAAAGTTCCCTTTGATGTCTTCTCCATTTTACTTCAGTGGACTGTAAAAAAATATTCTTAAACCAAGACATAGAAATCCATGTGACCGGAATCTTTGGCCCACAGGAACAAGTCTTTCTCCCGTGCTTGCTGACTATTGGTCACCAGCTGTTCCAGACAGCGAATGACTATGATATATTTCTCTTTTTCAGAGGGAAACAAAGTAAACCATAATTTTACTTTCAATATAAAGTCAGGGTTCTTACTTTAGTGGCCTAAATTTGAAAACAATTCACTTTTATTCTAGTCAGAAGTTTCAGAAGACAAATGTGAATTGACTTATTCTGTTGATAGTCTAAGATCACGAGGTAAGGAGCCTAAACTCCTCTTGTGTTTCTAGACTGTCTTTGTGTTCCTGAATAATTTGTGCAGATATAATTTTGAACTTTTTTTTGCCAACTGTAGATTGTGTTTAAATTACTTTATTTCCCTCTTGCATTTCAAGTTCAGAAGTAATCTAATTTTTCATTAAAAATAGATTGAACCTACTTCGATATAAAACCAGAAAAAGAGAAAACTATCACATGTAAGAAACATATGTAATTAGGCGGCTAAGAATTTTGAATTAAGAGCTTGGTAAATTGTTGCATATATTATGCATCATGTGTGCATTATTTACTAAAGTAGATTGAATCATCCTCAGAGGCTATTTGCATTTAAATTCTGCTTAATGTTTCAGTTTACCACAGAGATGAGTAAAGAAGCTTCTCTAAAACAAGAAGTGGCCCAAGACAAGAGTGCTTCTGAAGGTTTTAAAAGATTTGATTAGTCTTTTATTCTCTTCATTATTTCTGTACATTTGTCCTGATCTTTAAAGGGTTGCAAATGGATGAGAAAAATACAGTGAAAAACAAGAAAAACATAGAATCATAGAATCTTCATGGTTGGAAAGGACCTTTGAAATCATCGAGTCCAACCATACACACACCAAAAAAACAAAACAAAACAAAAACCCACCACAAACAAACAACCTACAATCTCTGCCACCAGAGCATGCCCTGAAGTGCCAAATCTAGATGTTTCTTAAATACCTCTAGGGATGGTGACTCAAATAGTGCAAATGAGCGTATGTTATTAAATTCAAAGGGAATTACAAATGTTTTCTTTGGCTGTGAACCTGGCCTATTCTTTCTGTAATTGAGCCTAAACAGCAGTTTTTATAGCTTTTCAAGACAATTCATCCTTGCTTATTCCCTAGTGAAAAAAAAACAAGCAACAGAATACTTATATGTTTCTGTTATTACATACTACCTTATCCAGTACCTTAAAACAACCTTAGGAAAAAAGAGAGGAAAGAAATAAGATGAACACCAGTCTGTTGATCCAAACCAGAGACACAGAATCTCAGCTTCACTTGCACCTGGATGGTGCTGTTCATCCAGTTTGCTAGCAGTCTCTTCAAATCAGAGGAAAAATAGAAAAGGATTGTAATGATTATAAGTTGCATGGATTTTCCGTTCTTAGGAGCTAGCTCTGTTTTGGATATTAAATCCACACCCCATACAAAGGTTTATTTCTATAAATATAAGCCTCTCTACTGGTGATGCATGGAGCATACCTAGCAACATAAGATATTAAGACCATCTATCAGTAGATTTATAGTAATCAAAAAGGTTTCATCAGTTACTTTCTGTTGGTTGGTGTTCCTGAAGGCCAAATAGAATTTAGCTGGATATTCATATCTCAGAGGAACTGTGGGTCATTAAACATGTCTCTGTACATAACCATTCAAGTGAGAAAATGTTGACGTTTGCACTGTCAGGAATAGTACTGGTTAAAGTGTTTTGCTTTCATACATAATATTTCTTTGACCAAGAAAGGCTAGATTTTAGAAACAGAAAATTTTGTCTCATACTCCCTGTACTATTGAAGTTCTTTGTTTCTCCGGGCAAGTATGTAGATCTACCATTCTTTAACTGTGTAACAGGGAAGAGAAATATAACCTTGTTAGCATGCCTCTCCGACTGATAAGCTAATATATTTTGACATGTGTTAAAAGAACTGTGAGGAAGAAGGTGTATGTAAGTGTATAGTCATGCACTCTTAAAATGAATGCTTTCTCCTGAAATAAAATGGAATAAATGAAGTAGTTAAATACAAATAACTGCAAAGTTTTAAATTTAATCTTAATAATAAAAAGATTTACTCATTCACTCCTAGTATTTCACTCTTTCTGTAATTTGGAACTGAAAGGTCAATACATAGTTCACTGTGTCACAGCCTTTTCTACATAATAATTTGTCAGACAAGTAACTAAAAATATACTAGATCAAAGTATTTGAAGATAATCACAATTATCTTGTTCCTGTGGTTGCTCATGTTTGACCAAGCTAATTATGACTTGCTTCTGCCCAGATTTACACCGTAATTGCCAATGAGTGTTTTTAGAAGGATGGCTGCCAGAAGGGCAGAAGAAATGGCTTAGAGAACGATAATCGGACTTACAAAGAGCAGCTTTTAAAGGGCTGTGACCTATCATACCAGAGTATCTCACTGCTGCACCTTAAATAAGGGCAGGAGGGTGGGAACAGTACTTCAGTTTTGTGACTTGAAACTGATGACGCTGCTTCAGTTCACAGAATAACACAATTTATATGGCAGAGCTCATATTATTTATGATTCACAACAAGGAGTTGCCCTAAAGCTCATTCTAATACTTCACCAGCAATGAATATCTCTATGCATAGCCAGAAGAATAACCTAAAAAAAAAAAAAAACGACTCATTTTCAAGTGACTATATTTGTTTATGCTCAGTGGGAACTTGATTTCAAAAAACCCTCAACTGATACAGTTTTGTACAGATACTGGAAAAAGTTTGAGGCTTGTAGAATCATGGAGAAAGTGACATAGAATGGCAATTGCTAGAAATTTTGGTCGGAAGGCTAATTAATAGCTTACTACTTCCCAATTGTGGAATAAGCACAATTCCAAATTTCTTATTTGATCAACAGTGTCTTGAATTTTTAATACCAGGTTATCAACATTCATGTAGAAAAGTGTTTGCAGTCAAACCTTAACCAAGGAATATTTGTTAAAAAGTAAGAGTGTAAAATTAAACTTCTATTAAATTCAAAGATAATACCCTTTGCTTAGACATCCCAGGCAAAAAAAAAAGGAAGTTAAAGTTGAGAAAAGCATTATTTATAATATGTTTGTTTTGTCCTTTAAACACACAGAGATGCAGCTGAAAGTTGCAACAACGTAACTCTGCTATACCTAGATTTTCTGATCCTCAGCAGTGCTGAGTAAATGGTTGATGTGACATGGTGGAAAAGGTCATTTTTAGAACCGAGTATTTTAATGTCATTATTAGTACAAGGCTCATAGGTATTAAGCTACTGCTAAGCAAACCAGGCTCTTAGAAACAGATCCAGAATGTAAGCCAAAACAAAATATGCGTCTAACCATGGCAAAGATTTAAAGTGGCGAATGTGATCCACCTTAATGCAGTAATTTGCACTAAGAAAGTCCTGACCAACCCAAGGATATGGGAGACTCAGATCCAGCTCCACCTGCAATTTGATACAGTTTAAATTCACTCTTTGAATATCCTGGAGGGTGCTAGGCTGTTGGCCATTCTTGGTGAAAGCACTGAAATTGATGATTTTTGTTAAAATATTCAAAATGCAGTAGAACAAAAATAAGGAATTGAGAACAGCAGTGAGCATGACTTCAAAGACTAATGATTAAACAGGTAGAATCAAGGGAATCATTACTGTCAAACCCTATTCAAAGAACTGGTAATGTGCTTCATATAGTGACTTCATCTGAGAACGATGCTCAGATTTCCCACTGAGGACATAACTTTTGTCATGCTTGCACCACCCTGTTTCAGATATCATTGGGTCAAAGACAAAAAGAAATGAAGGATGTGTTCTGAAGACCCAGCAGCTGACTAGCAAAAGTCCGGTGGAAGTACAGTTTTTGTGTACACTATACAGTGATATCCTTGTGATTTTTTTCATAGCTTATATGACCATTTTTGTTCTTAAAGTTCCAGTATTTTGTCCATCAGCATACCACACTTTGAAGAATGGTTATGAAATTTTATGGTACTAAAACATTTAGTTAAGCATCAGCACTCAGCCTCCCAGCACTGTCTTACAAGTAATATGAATTACTTTCATCTGACACATCACTGATTTTATTCCATTTTCTTGGATATCATTAGCACATCTAAGTATTAAAGCTAATAACAAAATCCTAAGATTGTGGATTTCACTAAGCCACTAGAAGTACTGATCAATCAGTAGCTAGGCAGTGATGAAGCTGATTTACACTAATATCATTGAAAATGGTCTCCCTATACAAGATGTACGAGCTATAATCGAACAGCTTAAATACTCCCTCTATTGAATTACTGTATTTTATCTGTTTTGTACAGAAGATGCAGTGTAGTAGTGTCTGAGAAACCATGTATGGTATTTTGTGATATTTTAATACCTTCAGGGTACTCATCTACCAGAAATTCCAGTTCTGATCTAATTAGTTATGGGAATAAGCTAAATGTGGGAATGATTTTCCATTATCAATACACTGAGCTCAGTGAAACAGCAACAGTAAGGGTAATGAGGTGAGACTGCCCACATTGCTGTTTTCAGAGGGTTTTTTCAACATGACCCTTTTTAGCTAGACCATGCAAGTCTTGCTGATAGCATTATATAGCATGACTTTACTGCAGAATCAAACGACAAGTGCTTAGATTTTAAATAATTTCTTCCTTACCAAGAAAAAATGCTTGCTATGAATGATCAAAACATTGAGACTATTAATCATCTAACAGCTACAAAATGTGAGGCTTGTTCCAGGGAGGGTTGGTCTTGTTCTGAGATTGATGCTATTAGTTGTTAGAAAAACCCTTCAGGAGTTGTGCACTTGCACACAGTGCTGGAAGTCCTCTCTCCTACTAACTTATCATTGTGAGCACATCCTTCCAGAGTTGCACGGACTACTTACTGTCTCTGGGATTTGAACAGAATGGCAAAAGGCTATTCCTTTTTACACAGAGGTAAAATAAATCAGTCCCCAACTGAGGATAGTTTAAGTTAGCTTTCTAATTCTTGGAGTGAAAGTTGGATAAAAGAATTTTTTTCAATCATATGCACTTGGTGATTTAATGCAAGAGTTTGAAAATGCTGGATAAGCATCTCTTTACAGCACTGGTGTTGATTTTCCATAGCACCTGGAACACTGGTAAAGATCCAAAAGATTAAAACAAAACAAACATTATGCCCATATTTTGAAAGAGAGAGACAGGCTAGAGAAATGGTCTGACAGGAGCATAAGAGGCAGTTCAAGAAAGAAAAGTGCAAAGTCCTACACCTGGAGAGGAACAACCTCATGCACCAATGTATACTGGGGCCCCCCAGCTGGCAAGCAGCTTTGCAGAAAAGGACCTGGGGGTCCTGGTGGACACCAAGTTGACCACAAGCCAGCAATGTGCCCCTGCCACAGAGACAGGTGATGTTATCCTGGGCTGCCTTAGGCAAAAAATTGACAGCATGTGGAAGGAGGTGATCCTTTCCCTTTATTCAGCACTGGTGTGGCCATGCCTGGAGTACTGGGTCCAGTTCCAGGCTGCTCAGTACAAAAGAAGCACAGAGGTACTGCAGAGAGTCCAGTGAAGAGCTACAAGGTTAATTAAGGAGCTTGAACATCTCTCATATGAGGAGAGGCTGAGAGAGCTGAGACTGTTCAGCCTGGAGAAGACAAGGCTCAGGGGAGATCTTAACATCTTGTATAAATATCTGATAGGAGGGAATGAAGAAGATGGAGCCAGGTTCTTCTCAGTGGTGCCCTGTGACAGGACCAGAGGCAATGGGCACAAAGTGAAACACAGGAGGTTCCCTCTGAATATCAGGAAACATTCTTTTACTGGGGGGTGACTGAGCACTGGCACGGGTTGCCCAGAGAGGTCGTGGAATCTCCAACCCTGGAAATATTCCAAAACCTTCTAGACACGGTCTTGGTCAAGTGGCTCTAATGAGCAGGACTTGACCAGGTGACCTCCAGAGATCCCTGCCAACCTCAACCCTTCTGTGATTCTGAAGTGGTCGAGATTTTTGTAGTTTTGTCAGCTCAGCATTCTTGTTAGGCAAAAAAATGGAATAACTGGTACAAGCCTCAGTCAAGAATTGAAGGAGTGGAATATAAATGAAGCACATTGTGACAGTTCATGTGCATTTTAGTTATTCCTTTCATATTACAATGTCCAATCCTTGAAGATGAATGTGACCAGATAAAGTAGATTTTTATGGAAGGAGACAGACATGGCTTTTTCTCCTCAAATCATCTAAACAATCTAATAGGAAGATTTAGGTGTGGGATGAAGAAAGCAGAAGAATTGTTGAAGATGGTTTTTAGCACAACATTGTTAATACCTTCTAGCCATGATCAGAAAAGGAATTACTGACACAGTTTGCAGATGACACAAAAACAGTAAATAAACTGCAAAAAAAAAAACCCTGTAAATGAACTGGGAGAACAGTAAATAAAGAAGAGAAGGAATCAGCAAGACAAAACATTCTGAGTTTTAATATAGCCAAATATGAAGTCAAATTCATTTAAAAGAAGAAGGTTGGCCATGCAGAGCTATCAGAAAACATTGGCTCTGACAAAGCCTTGTGGGTAGTGGTAAACTACCATAAACTTAATTGTGACCTAGAAAAAGCCTGTATGACACTTATATAAAGATGATCGTTGAGACTGAAAAAAATAAAGACAGACTAATTGAATTAGATCGAACAAATAAACCCTACTGATGATGTTCCTAAAAGGTGTCAAGTGCACCAATGGTAAAATAAAAACCTAGAGTCATATAGAAACAGACTGAAAATAGTCAAATGAGTGAAAAACTTGGTGACAGAATTTCTCACATTACACTGTTTGAACTGTTAAAAAGGGAGACTTCACAGTGAGTTTATGTTGCCTGGAAAAAGCACAGATTGACATTAGTTCCAGCCAGCATTGACTAAGTCGACAGAAACAAGTCTTGTTTCACAGTTGCCAAGCCAACTACCTGAACTCCAGGCTACCCCAGTCAGAGTGAGAAAAAAGAGAACACCCAAACCCCAGTATATACTACGTTGCCTTCACCCAACTCCACACATGAAGGGAGCCTTGGGTCCTGCTGTAAATCATTCTTAGCAGGTCCTTCTGCTTCCCCCCCATATTTTTCTCAGTTTTCTTAGTCTCACACTTTTTGCACTCTATTATGAAATACCTAACTCAGTAAAAAAACTTAATTCCTTAGGGTATTGTTTTGTGCAGGAGTACAAGATAAAGAGATCTTGAAAAGCCCAACATTTGTACAAATGTGTCAGGTCTCAGAAGGCCTTTGTTTCCAGGACAAAAGTTACAGGTGAAGGCTGGACCGCTCTGCATACTTAATTCAGGGTTCGTTCACTGTTTTCTCCTTTTTGTGTTTGTGTTTATTTTCTTGTAAAAGAGGCAGGATCAGAGTTTAACAATGATCATGACAACAATATCCAGCTTGTTTTAAGGTGACTTTCTCACTATTTAGAAAGACTATTCATAGCTACCCTTAATATCATTAAAAAGGCTGCCAAACCATTGGTTTCCTTGAAAAGTAATAAGAAATCTTAAAAAGAAATCCTTACTTAATACTTTCAATTTTGATATTATAAAGGTTTCTTTATCTGCATCTTTACTGAAGAGGATTCTAAAAAATAACTCTTAATTGCTTCCATAGAAGTAAGCAAATTGAGTTCTGTGCATTTGAAATGCCAAATGTTATTTATATTTATTTATATTCTATATAATGAAAAGAAGGGTACAAGTTTTCTTGTTCAGTGTCCTTACATACATAAAAAGAGAAAGCATCTTTTTATTAGCAAAAGAATTATAAGATCCCACAGATGAAAAATGGCAGTGGGAAAGTACAGACCGGAAAAAAGTCTCTCTATTTTAGCAGTTATGATATCCAACCACTAAACCAATTTTTTTCAAAAGTAGAATTAGATCCCTCTTTCTGTATTAGTGTTTGAATTGGGGTAGAAATACAAGTATAATCCTACCTTAGACATGAAATCAGACTACATTATCACAGCAGTCCACCCCAGTTTTCCAACCTGTGACCTGAGCAGTGCGCATTGTGGTACGCAGATGAGACAAGATGCAGAATCCAAAGTAGTTACACGGTTTTTGTTCAATTTCCTCTCCCAGCCCTTTGTTGGAAATAGGCAAATTACTCCGGAGCTTCAGCTTTGTGATATAAAACTCCCTTTAGGCTGCTGGATGTAATTGGACTACAGTAGAATCCAGGTAAATTACAGCACACAATATTTCTCTGTATTCCACAGAAGACTTTGTAATGTTCCCAGAAAAATTGAATTTTCCCAAAATACCATCTGAGTTATGCTCCAGTATGGGTCTGTCTTTTTTATTTTTTTTTCCCACTGCCTAATCTTCAGGATTATACATTCTAGACTATAACTTCATGACGATCTGATGAAGATCAGTGCTTTTAGTTAAATAAAAAACATGATATTTTATAGATAGCTTCATGCCATTTCCTTTGGTGCATAACAGCTATATTTCACCTCAAATTAACGGACGACAAAAGATTCATTGCAAATAGTTTTCAGACCTGCATGTAACAGCATAAACATACCTGTATTATATTAATTGTGATCATTTAGATGATGCTACTCAAATAGAACATTGCAGGTTGCCATAATTTAAACTTGAAAGGATTTATACAGAATAGTGGACAGTGTCTATTTCTGTTTAGGAGGTAGTAGTCTCATTTGTAAACTTGAACACATTATAAATACCACTAATGTAATATTTCTAGTGTGTACACATTTCTGCACAGGAAGATACATTTTCCAAAATATTCATGCGTACAAACATTTATTTCAGCTCAAGTTTTGGAATATGCATAGCATTATATGCATGATATGAAGAATATGGCTACAGGCAAGGTGGGGCTAGAGGGTCATAAACACCACATTAAAGATGTATAGGGCTAACTCAAAGAGCTAACCATAAAATATTTTTCTCTTATCTGCTGTTTCTACATAATATCTACTTTATCTTCTAGACCTCTGATCCCATAGAACTTAGTTAGGCCTGAGGTATGAACTACCCAGCGTTGCTGACTCAGTAGCTGCCAATTTACTCTAGCCAGATGATTATTCTCTAGAAAGAAATTAATTTGTCTTCCTGCAAAGGTCCTGCATCCTCTACAGGACTACAAAGAGTGTTGATCTTGACATGTTTTTCCCTCCATCTTCTTGTCTTTGTGAACAAAATGCCTCATCCACATGTATCAGCAGTTTTCAATGTGCGTATGTGGTCTGAATATGTGATAGGTACTCATAAAATGTCTGTGAATAGAGATGGTAGGTGAATGGGAATCTCCTTCTCTAGCACCCATGAGTCAAAAGTAACTGTACTTCCTCCACAAACATATACTGAAAATACCTGGTTAAGACATGTTTAGGGCACATCCCTACTTTCATCCATTCAGCTACCCTACTTGTGCAGCTACATAGTGTTTATGTAGCTGTTGACTGACAGGGTTCAGCTAGCTGGTGTACCAGAAAATAAACCCAGCAGAAGGAAAAGTTCTCTGCCAAACCTAGATCTGACTCAGCAAGAGTCCAGGAACTCCTAGCTAGTACAGGGGAAGAGGGAGAATAGACCAGGACTACCCTCTTTCAAGGCAGTTTTCTGTTATATTTTCTTAGTCCTTACATCAAGATACATCAGTACCCAGAGGTATGATATTACCCAAGACTAACAGAAATTTTGACTTCTATTCCCACGTTTGATTTAGCACAAGAAGCTAACCAGATTTGTGTAGGAGGTTTATGATGCTGCTGTTAACGATCACATTATTCAAGTTCTGCATACTGAAAGTCAATAGTGACGTTCCTGTTCATTATTTCAGGCTGAGAAGGTGCTAAAACTGGAACAGGATTAGATTTCTGATTTTGTTCAACATTATTACACTTACTTTGCGAGGTCACTTTGGGTAACTGGGGGAGGCTTGAATATCAGGCTCCAACTTTGTAAAAAATATGTAAATATTTAAACTAGCTATCAGTGTCACAGCCGGAGAATTTGTTTAACAATGAACTTGCTGCTAGCACTTCATGAACAGGGAATTTGCCTAAACATATAATTTTGTATTATTATTAATAAAGTTTGCTTCCTGCAGGGTGTTAACATACTCAATGTAGGTAACCATAGGCTATTTTCATCGCTATTAAATAAAGCATGTTAAAGGATAGATATCATTCTGTTTTACTCTTAAATGTTAGACAAACATTTCAGTTTTCAGTAGGAGATGCCCTTCCCCTTATCGTACCTGCATAGATAAATCCTCCTTTACATATTTTGATCCTCTCAGAATTTGTAGTGCATTGCAGAGAAAATGTACATTCAGCTGGTTACGCACAGTTATTAGTAACTTAGCAATTAGTGATACCTGAAATAAAATTTTAAAAAATCCACTGAATTTTTAATCCTACAGCAGAATCCAAATGAAACAGAACTACATGGGATATTCTGATCTGGCACAGACTGCACAAGGAAATAAACAATGGGGAGAAGAACTCTTCAGCTTTTTGACGGTAGTTAATAGAATTCAATATCTTTTTCTATCTGTGCAACTTTGTTGATTTCCCTACAGAAAATTCAGATGCAAACAATGATATTTAGGTAAGGAACTTTTTAGTGCACACTGTTGACAATTCCTTTTACTGATGCTCCTTTTTGTGGCTTTTATTTCAAGTCCAAATAGAAGGTGTATTCTCTACTGATCCTTGTCCAGTCTCCTGTGAATATTTACTGAACATCAAAGGAAAAGAGCAATGTTCCCCGAAGGTATGGTCTCAAAGGACTTGAACTCTAAACTGTCATGTGTAGGATGCCATCACAACTTCTGCAAACACGCCAATGAATCCTTCTCCTGCATCTGCAGACTTATGCCCTAATCCATTGCTGACTTAGTAATAAAAATGAGACACAGTGATATGCCTGTAAATAAAAAGCTAGCACAGCTTCTAACCTTTTCATTTCAGTTGGCTTAGGGCATTTTTTTTAAGCAATGAATTCTCAGAGTGGAAATGGAGTTCAGCAGTGACCTGGACACTGGATTTGAGTGCACACTAAGTAAGTTTGCCAATGATACTAAATTAGGAGGAGCTGTTGATACCCATGGGGGTAGAGAGGCCTTACAGAGAGATCTTGGTATATTAGAGTACTGGGCAATCACGAATCACATAAAATTTAGCAAGGACAGATGTTGGATTCTGCACCTGCAACGGTGTAATCCTGGATGTATGCATAGACTGGGGAACAAGAGGCTGGAGTGCAGCCCTGCAGAAATGGATCTGGGGGTTTTGGTTGATGGTAAGCTCAATATGAGTCAACAATTTGCGCTGGTGACCGTAGAGTACTGTGTGCAGTTTTGGGCCCCCCAAAGAAGGAAGGACATAAGAATATTAGAATGTGTCCAAAGGAAGGCAACAAAGATGGTGAAAGGACTTAAAGGGCATGGTTTAGGAGGAGTGGCTAAAGGTAGTAGGTTTGTTCAGCTAAGAGAAGAGGAGACTGAGGGGTGTCCTCATTGCTGTCTACAACTTCATCATGAGGGGGAGCAGAGAGGGAGGTGCTGAGCTCTTCTCTCTGGTGTCTGGTGATAGGACGCAAGGGAATGGCTTAAAGTTGCACTAGGGGACGTTATTAGGACCTAGAAGGTGGTCAAGCACTGGAACAAGCTCCCCAGGGAACTGATCACAGCCCCGAGCCTGTTGGTGTTCGAGAACCATTTGGACAACGCTCTAAGATATATAGTTCAACTTTTAGGTTGCCCTCTGTGGAGACAGGATATGGACCTCTGTTTGTACAGCAACAATTGTTTACCTTTGTAAACTAAGACAAATCATTCTATTTTAGCCTTGAGTCATCTATCTAGTTCTACTTAAGAACAAGCAGTTTCTTATGTACAGACGATTAACATGTCTGAACAACAGATTAACACACTTTTCACATGCTGGTTTTGTGCTCACACAGCACCCTCGCCCTTGAAAAACTTTAACTACTTTTCTGGTTCCTTGCCAAGATCTTAGCTAGTTATGAGCCTTTTGCAGCAGTGGGAACTCTTGCTTACAGTAAGAAAAATCACAGGCTGGCTCATCAGAAATTCTGGGGGATCTCTGCTGTGTGACTATAGGTGGAGTTCAATATTAGAGTAGTAATAAGAATTAAGTAAAAATAAGTAAACAGTAATAATAAGAATACACATGCTGTGTTAAAACAGCAGTTTAAGACTATAGATGCCATGCAATTTTGTACTGCTTTTTTTTCCTTGCAGTGGACAACACCCTGTAATGAGACGCAGAATGAATATTTTCTACATCCTTTTACTGCATCAGCTCCCTCAATAGTAGGGGTTAAAGCACACCGCAAACATGTAGGAAATTCCTAGATCCTAGAGCATTCCTCCCATAGATTGCTCTTCTCTCGTTGGCTGCAAACCTTTTTGAAGTTTCAGATGAAACATGATAGGCATTTTGACAGAGAATCGATACAGCTTCCCCACACTTCTGTAAGAAAGAAACTTTCCAATTAAAGTTTCAAACTTCGGGGTTTTTTTGGTTATTCAGGATTTTGGTTGAGAAATTTAGTGTGCTCTGTCCCTTCAACTAATTAGCTATATAGAAATTGAATAAGGTCTTACTGAACTACATTGTCTGCACTGAACCCTATGCAGAAGACCGAGACAGTGCTTCCACTCTCACAGTGATCCATAGTTGCTCCTCTATTAGCCTATGTTGGCAGTGCCCTGAGAAAAAACCTTTCCCAGCCTCCCTGTAAGTGAGGGGAAATAATTTCTTAGGACTTTCCATGTTTTTCTACTTCTTGATAGGTCTAATTACTTTGTTAACACTTCGGCCTTAATACAATTAGCTATATAAACATAGTCATTGTCTTTCATTCAGCTGTACCCAAAGCAACACTAGTCATGCACTACGTAAGGTCCAGGCTTTGCCTATACCACAGTCCAGTTCTAAACGATTATTTATGGACACATAGAAAATTTGTAGTAGTGTGCAACACTTCCTACCTCTCCGTTCAGTACAGTTTGGTACAATTTAAACTGCCATCACCTTAAGTGCAAAATTTAAAGATTTTTGTGATTCAAAATATCAAGAAATCACTTTCCTCATCTAGAGTCTATTAATATATCATCATACTTCATAACATTTGCTATATCACCTAAAAAAAAAAGTTTTTACCGCTGAAAGCAACCTTAGTAGCCCTGTTACTGTCTCAGGGGTGAGAATATGGAAGGACTTTTCTTGCCTTTAATGGATTGGCAATATTCAATGGGGCAACTGGTCGTTTCAACAATGAGGATTAAACGATGTTTTTGAAAAAAAAAAATCTATGAAAGCAGAGCATAGAAGTAATAGAGAGAAAAATTAAGCATTCAACTGCTTGCATTTCTTCATTTAATAATAGTGGGAAACCTGAACAGTATAACTTTCAACTAACATTCACTATGTTTCATATTAGTCTCTTTCTGAGTGAGAGATGGTATGCTGGTCCCCTGACTTGAGATAATAACTGGCCATATATTGTAACTGAGAGATTTTTGTTGTAACTGAGAGATTCTGTAGAAGTCCACTGTAATCAAAAAGCCAATGAGAACTTCATCATTTACCTTACTGACAACAAGGCTATACTTACGTTTCCAGTTTTTTATACCTTTGGTACATCACTGACTTCATCTCTGTTTGTTTGCATTGCTTTTACAGTTGTTTTTAAGTTCTTTCAAGAGCATATTCAACAATTTAGCATTACAAGGAACATTTCCCAGACTATTTGCTGATCATTGAACTATGATACTATGATTACAAACCCGTTTTCATACAATTTCATGTCACTTGAAAAGATTAATGTGAGTGCATAATATGTCTCTGCTGCCTACAGTCGTACAGATCTGCAAGTTCTCCTTCACTTGTGACCTCTTTCTTCAAATACATCAATTTCCTAGACTTAATACTAAAAGTCTAGTCATAAAGTGCTCTGAAAGAATTTTCCTCTGGAGCTATTCTGAGATTTTTCCAATTAAGTTAAAAAATGACTGACGTTGTAAAGGTCACGTATTCCATCTCCTCTTCTGTAACACCACAATGTCAGAGAAGTATTTGTGATAGCCACATACCATAGGATCTTTTTTTGTCCCAGCAATTTTTTTAAAGTTTCTTTTAATTATGATGTAACAAGATTCCAGTGCATGAAAGGACAACAATAAAAAATTAAAAAAACAAAAACAACAGCAAAAAAAACACCCCAGAAAAGGCAAAAAAAAATCGTTATAAAAAAGGTCTCTCTTGAAAGACATCTAAATTACTGATATCAGCCTAACTTCCTAAGCAATTACAGTCTATAACTGCAGGTGCACGTATGTCCCTAGTACTTTTTGAACTGTTTTAAGATACTAAAACCAAAGTCTTCCTATAGATGTTGTGGAGACAGGTGGAACAGAGAGCTGTCATCACAAAAAAGTCTGTCTCGTTCATATCAGACATCAGAGAATCCAACTACAGGACACTTTCACAGCGAGCAAAGTTTCATTACTGCTGTTATACATAGAATTAATTGTTTGATTAAAATGTTTTAACTTGATTAAAAGACTCTGGAAACTATAGAAAAAAATAGCAGAATTTTCTTCAGAAAACAGATAGTGGTTCCTGACAGAAAAGGCAAGAATGCAAAGGTACGTGGGTTTTAATCAAAATCTCTTTCATATCAAATTATAATGGTATTTGCATATTTCAGTATGGTTTGCTTTTCAGATTTACAGCTAATTTGTGTGAAGCCTTTAATAACAAAGAAAGCACTTGGATTTATTTTTGGCTTAATTAAGGTCCTTTTCAAACTAAGCAGTATTTCTGCAGTTGTTGCTTAAGTATTAGTTTTAGGTAAGCTATGCCATGCTTCAGCTCTGCTTTGCTTTTTCTTACAATAAGATACTTCTATCATAGCCCCATTTTACCTCCATATCCAGTCATTCTCACCTAGCCTGGCTATACTTCTTTGGCAGGAAACAACACAAAATATCATCAGATAATAACTCTATTGCTAGTAACCTCTATTAGTTTCTTCTCAAAGAGGGGGGACTTGAAATCACATTTTTTTCATTGCCAGTGGCCCCAGTTAATATTTTTTGAACACAGTTTTAGACCTGCTTCAGAAGAGAGATAAGAAGTGTGGAGGAAGTATTTCTGGAGTAAACCTATCAGTTCCCTTCATGTCTCCTCAGCACATTTATTGAGACCTAGTCACCAGATTAAGCTCTCTCAGTAATGAAAGCAAAATGTGGCTTCCTTGACACACATCAAAGGTCTGCTGTCAAAGCTATCTCTACTGGGAACATGAGATATATTTTGAAAGGCTGGTATAATCTTTTATCGAAGTCTGGCCATTGGAAAAGCAAGGAAGTTAACATGGAATGGTGTCCATGCATACCACTGCCTTACACCATCAGTGTGACCCTGGGAGTAGTTAAGGAATCAGTGGGATTTATAGAAATTACAGTCAATATTTGACACTTTGACACAACACTCAGAACAATAATAAAACATGTAGAAACAGCATTCTTTTTCCCTCATTTTTTAAATAAAGATCATTGAGATGTAATGTTACTGTATTTATTGGAAGGCATTCTATCAAAAAAAGCAGGAGGAAGGATTCTGTCATCCACCGGAGAGGTTCGTGTTGTTACTGCACTCTCATATCACTGAAGGCAAGGTGCCACACATTGTGTTAAAGAAAATAACCAACGAAACTCATAAGAAATGGAAAAGAAAATTGGGAAAAGCTTCTATGGAAAGAAAGAACAAAGTACAGCTCAGGGGATCAGTAAAGCATAGTGCTTCAGTGATGGCTTAAATTCCCCTCTAGATGCTACATAGTTAAAAGAATTCCAAGTTTCAGATAAACACAAGAGGCCCGTGCAAGGCTGCAGAAGAATAGAGAAAATCTAGAGAAAGCAAGGAAGGATTCATAATAAGGTTCTATGTCTCTGAAGACAGAAGAGAGACTGAAATACTCTGTGTAGGACACTTGCAGAAAGAAAGATGTCCCTGTGTTGGGCTTTTTTTTTCACTGTGCTGATAATGGAGGGATTAAAACTTAAATGAAACACATTTTTATAGGGAAAAAAAATATTATTCTGAGGAAACAACTCAACTATTTGTACCTGCAGTGAAGCCTACCACAAAACTAGAAAGGCCACTTCTGTGATCACTTCCAAGCCCCTGTTGGTTGGGGGAAGCAGAATACTAATCAATCCAGGTTGCCTGTATCTTGCCCTGGGTACACAAAAAAATGCAGACAGTGACAGAAAACCTGTCTCAAGCCTTACCCTGGAAAAATAACTGCCTGTTTTCAGATTTGACTATCAAAATGCCCTGTTTGCTACATCGTATGTCCACCAAAGCATCTGTCACTGTATTAAAGCACGTCCAGAACAATTATGTTATTTTAAGAGCAAGAACACAATCTGCGGTCAGTGAGAGGAAGACTGGGATTGAGAATTCCATTGAATTGCCACTTCCTAACAAAGTGCACCATGAAAGACTCAGACTTTTTAAATGACTTTGGAGAGAACTTTTCTGAAATCTCCACATTCTTCTCAGCAGTTTTACAGGTAACTATCCCTCTGATTAAACACTACTTTGACCTTATCTTCCTTTCAATCACTGCAGATCACTCAACTTCTTGTGAAATTATTTTGATGTTTTTTCCTCAGCATGTGTTGATAGAAGGTGTTATCCATTAGCCCATCAATAGGATACAACAGAGTAATTTCTTTAACTGAACACATCACGAGGTGCTGGAAGCAGTTTTTCAACTTAACACTGTGATTGAATTTAATATTAATAACATTAGCATTCTAGCTATGCAAGGAAATAAAATGACACAGGTTATTAAACTTCATGCTGGAGGGAGGAAGCTAATTGTCTGTAGAGGTCAGGAAGGAAGTTTCCTTTACTACAGTCTATCATCTCACAATAGGTTGTTGTATTACCCAAGAGTTCACTTTCATCTAGAGTATCAGCTTCAACCTACCTCTCAAGGGAGAATACCAGCTAAGATGAGTCTATGTTCTGCTCTTTTATAGGCAAACTTATATTTTTCTTATGACAATTTATTTCTTATCATTTACTTTTAATATTAGATAACCTCATATTCAATACCCTACATGTTATGACCCTTTGCTCCACTCAGTTACAAAGGAAACATATATGTCTCCTATGATTTCCTAATTTGGGTTGAGAATACTGTTTACATTAATGTCCTACACTCCAAAAATCATGTGCTGAGAAATTACAAAGTCCCCATAGTAAGGCAGAAAAAAAGTATTGAATACTATACAAGGTATTTGTCAGTGCTTTTTCAGTGTATACTTATGTATTGCGCCATTTACAGTGTTTAATTTCTGATGGCACAAAGCAATGCTCTATAAATACTAATCACATATTCAAGCATGTAAAACAGTTCATTCTACATTCCAAAAAATCCCTTTAAGTATAACAATCAATTTACTTTCTTGTTACATGTATAGACAACTGCTAACAGTATTCTGAATTCTGATAGGGAAATGAACTGATGCAAAGAGGTATGCTTATAAAGAAACATGTAGAAATATCTACCTACCTCATGAGAGTATTTGAAATACAAATACTCCCTAAACCAGTTCGTGTTCCTTTGTGAAATAATTTCTTCAGTTTAATGTAAGGATAATAGTCCTTGCTGTTATTTGTAAGGTGTTTTACACACCTAATGTTTGTGGGTCCTGCAGAGATATAAGGCACCAGACGTGACCATGTGCCCTAAGACCCAACTGTCTGGTAGACGTAATTGAATATGGTGGACTTCGGGATGCTGCCTCATCCACTAGAGCAAGTTCGTGGTGGAGTCTAAGAGCTAGTCGACTCCTCCTGTCCCAGTCCCGCAGATGGGAGGCTGCTGCCATTGTGTGTTCTCAGGTCCGGCCAGGAGCGAGGTTGAGCATGTACTGCCAGTAGATACAGGCATACATACGCAATGCACGCACAGCCAGCCAAACAGGCTGGCACGGTTGGGCAGCAGTGACTTTTACATGCAATTTTGCACTGCACACATTCAAAGCTGTTGGCAAAGCCATGCCTGCAGCATTCATCAATAAAATTAAAATTCTTTATGTACGTATCAAACAATTACTATGTGTTTCCTTTCATACGAAAAATAATGGACTGTACTTTACACCTTGGAAGACTTCAGGAATGGGCTAGTTAGAACAATAGTGAAGAGATAAATGAGTAGAATCATCCATATCGTTGGCAACCAGAGAGGTAATGTCAAATTTGCAGTACTAGGGCAAGGTAGGGAGCAAGAGCCCAATGATGTTATTCTGTCAGAGCACTGAGACAGGCTGCCCAGAGAGGTTGTGGAGACATTCAAAACCCACCTGGATGTGTTCCTGTCCAACCTGTTCTAGGTGAACTTGCTCTGGCAGACGGGTTGGACTAGATGATCTCCAAAGGTCCCTTCCAACCCCTACGATTCTGTGATTCTGTGATTGGAATGCAAAACCACATTCAAAACTGAACATCCACACTCCACCCCAATCTGTCTCAAAACCCACAAAGAAACAGGAAATCTATAGAGATCTTCATTTGGGAAGCCATAATACAAAATGAAGCTTAGCTTTATACATCTCATGTAAGATGGTATTGAGTTATTCAAATGTCTCTGTTATGCAGCACCTCCTTTTGGACTCAGAATTTGTTAGAACAACTCAAACAGCTTGAGACTCAGAAACCTGGGAGAAACACCCTGACGTTACCTATCAGCCAGCTCTTGGAAAAGAGCAGGGTGTCTTTCTATACCCAGCAGAAGATATCTTTTTTCTTTATTGATGAGGTCTTCATTCACATATGTATATCTTTTCCTGATGACCATACTTTCCTTGCAAGTTTTCAGTGATTATAGCAGAGCTCATCTCTCACATCTTGCTAATCTACCTGATCTTTCTGAAGTGAGTCTTGAGTCAATGCAAAGCTGCTCCGCTTACTTGCTGCTGGATGAACATGAGACTTTGGGGCAGAAAATACATGTATCAGCTGTTGAAGTCTACTTGTGACATCTCTCAGCCTTCCTTTGAGTTTGACTACCTGAGAAGTCAGCATATTCTGCAAAGTGTGAATAGCAAAAGCCGAACTGATGATTTGTACATAATTTAGAGATAAATTGTTGAAACAGACAAACAACTCCCGTGAGCAAACTGGAATACAAAGAAGGGAAGCCTGGATTCTCCTTGAAGTACTTCTGACACTCTTTAAAGGCTTATTTTCAATAATTTCAGTTTAAAACTATACCCTAAGTTTTAAGCGACAAATAGGTAAGTAAGGAGTACTGTGATGAGAACGAGCATTGATCTCTTTCAAAAGGAACCTGCAAGATTATGCAGAATGCACAATATGAAGGACTCAACAGACTAGCTTGTAGGCTGGATGCAGCTGTGCACTGTAAGATGAAAGGCACTTGTTGTTATAGCCTAGGGTAAAAGAGCAAGAAAATGTGCATGGCACCAAGTCTGACTCCTTTCCCACCATTATCTTATAGAATCAGAAAATCATAGAGGAGCCCAGCTTGGAATGAAAAATCATCTGGCCCAACATTTCATGGAAAAGGGAGCCTAGATAAGATTATCTAGAACCCTGTCCAACTGCATCTTGAAAACCTCCAGTAATGGGGACTCCACCACATCCCCGGGGATGTTCCAGTGAATTAAATTTCTCACTGTAAAAAATTTCTTTCTTATGTCAAGATAAAACATCAGTGCAACTTGTACCCATTGCCCCTTTCCTTCTCCATGTAGTTCCTGTGAAAAGAAAGCCTCCGTCCTCCTAATAGCCACCCTTTAAGCACTGGAATACTGTGATGAAGTTCCCCCTGAGCATTCTCTTCTCCAGGGAGAAAATATCTACCTCCTTCAGTCTTTCCCCATAGGGCAGGTCCTCCAACCCTTTGATCATCTTCATGGCCCTCCTTTGGACCGTCTCCATTCCGTCCATGTCTTCCTTGAATTGTGAGGACCAGAACTGGACACAGTACTCCAGGTGCGGCCTGAAAAGCACTGAGTAAAGTGTGAAGACCGTGTGTCCATCTCTAGGGCTAGTGATGCCCCATGGATGCAGCCCAGGATACAATTTGCCTGTGTTGCTGCAGCAGTACACTGCCAACTCATGTTCAGGTGGCTGTCTACCAAGACCTCCTGTTCCCTTTCAGCAAGGCTCCTACCCTGCCAGGCAGATCCTAGCCTGTACTGGGATTTTTGGTTATTCTGTCCCAGGTGCAGGACTTTGCACTTGTCTTTCTTAAATGTCATACTGTTCTTGCTAACCCCGTCTTCCAGCCTGTCCAAGCCTCTCTGCAAGATGGCTCACCCTTCTGATGTGATCACCTCACCACTCAGTTTGATGTTATCGGCAAACTCATTGGGGGGGCTTTCAGTCCCATCATCAAGATTATTTATGAAGAAGTTGAACGTTGTGAGGTCCGATATTGATGGCTAGGGGACCCAACTTGTGACAGGCTGCCAGTCTGAGTAAAAACCATTGATTACCACCCTCTGAGTGCAACCTGTTAGACAATTTCCTAACTATCTCACAGACCACCCATCCAATCTGTATCTTGTCAGTTTGTCCAGAAGAAGGCTGTGGGAAATAATGTCAAACACTTTGCTCAATTCTAGGTAAACAACATCCACTGCTCTCTCTGTGTTAGCAGCAGGTGTTGTTTTGTTGTAGAAGGTGATTGCCTTAGTCTGGCATGATTTATCTTTTGGGACACTCTTCAGCAGTGTGTCTGAATACTTCCCCTTCTTTCATTAGCTGCCATTTGTATATATTGAAATGGCACTTTATATTAGTTACTAATTTGTTCAGGGCTTAGAAACCTTATTTTGAATGTTGCTGTTTCCTTCTTTAGGTGATGTCTTGAGGTTAACTTTCTGACTAGGGAACACAGGCAGTGAAAGTGAGTGAGTCTGACACTAGAAGGGAAGGGATTTCTTGTTGTAATCTAATTCCAGAATTACTTTATCTCCAGGGCAATCAGTTCTTTTTTCAGTCCTTCTTTCTCACTTATCAACTATATAGGGCAGAAACTGGAGACAAGATACTATTAATTACTGCTTAATAGCTGAGTCAGTGTTGCATTGCACTTATCTGCCCTGCCTCTGCAAAAAGCATGCTGCATACATCTTCCCTGTTGACAAATTCTTCAGGATAGTGTATCCAGAAATAAAATAAAGTGGATTGCTAATTAATAATTCTCCCCACCTCCTGGGCTTTCAGTGTTGGGAGGAGAAGTGACTGGTTGTTTGCTAGTAGCTTTTAATTCCTAACGAGTTCATGGCCCAGTCTAGCCAATTAGAGTTACCACAGGTTGGTTGAATTTGCACTGAGATAAGGGATCCACCACAAACTCCTGACAATCTTTACATGTCCTTTTCCACTTGGTAGGTGACAGAGCAAAGACTTTAACTTACCAAACGTATTACCAGTGCAGATTATTTAGCACCCTCCTGTAGATAATCTTTTCAAAGACCCCAATAGACAAGAGCAAGCAGAACACTTTGTGTTCCACACTGTGATTTAAAATGTACTGCCATAATCAGGAGAGATGGAAAATTTCCTTGCTGAAGAAGTGCTCTTGTCTGTTACATTAACTAGCTTTCAGTGATGCAATGTGCTGAGCGGGGCAGTCCAAATTCACACTGTAGACAGATTTACAATTCATCTTGCTAGAGCTGAGAAGACTTTGTATAGACGAGCTTATTACTCTGAACAAGTTTGTAGCCTTTTCTTGACAATTTATTTAGTAATTAAAAAAGCTTTCCTGTATGCAGTGATATAATTTATTTTGTCACAGTGCTACCTTTCTGTTAGTGCAAAGAACGTTATAGAAGCAATAAGACTGACTGGATCTGGAACTATAGGACAGTTACATCATCCGTAGTGAAACTGTGCGCATCAGTATGCTCAGAAGGATTACAACCTTTTGATTATTCTCAAATCCAATGGAGAGCTTAGTTGCTATTTCAGATGTAGAAATTACAGTCTTGAATAAGAAACTGTATCTCAGCAGTCTTTGCTAGCGACTTGTTACAGTGGAGTCAGGCTTTCCTGGTGGCTGTAGTGCTTCTTTTTCTATATGTATCAGAAAAAAACTCTTCAGAAGTCTGTTTGCTGCCCCACTGAGCTATGAGAGGGAAGTACAAAAGAAAAGAAAGACAACTACTTAAGGAACTAACTTCTTGATAAAGCTATTTGTATTAGGAAGCAGCTGGTTGCTCCTTAATGGCCTTCCTTCGTACAGGGAGACAGAATAGCATTGCCTCTTTGACATGGCTAGCTAATTCTTGATTCTGACAGTGTTTGCCTTCAAAGCAGCAAATCTGATCACAGATGGAGACTATAAGGTGGTTTGCATGAAATTAAGTCAACAGACCACAACTTCCAGTTCTCATCTCAATCATACCTGTAATTTGTCTTGTAACAGTGTAGATGATTTCACATCATGTTGATTTCCATCATAAGTCACCTTTTGCATCAGGCCTTCTCTTTTTCTCTTCCAGTGATACACTTGGCTTCCCAGTTAATGCTCATAATGTCATAAATTTGTCATACTTAACTGTCCCCCCACTCTGCCAGCATATAGAAAATTCATCAATGTTTTTGATTACCTATGGTCAGCCTGTTTCCTACTTTGGTGTCCTTTCTAGCACTGTGTTAAACCACACAAAAACTGAAGAGAATTTTAAGCAACCAGTGATATGGACCTTATCAAAGAAATATCACATCAGGACCTTGAATCTAGCAGCACCCACAATGCCAATTTGTTGTTGTAAGCATGTGCTTGGAGCCTTAAGGTCTATTGCCAAGTCATATGAAGTATCACACAGAACATAATCATGGGCCAATTCCATTCATTTATTGCTGCATCTCAAGGGTGTGAATGCTGGCAGAACATTCTAATTTTATCTAGCACTGATGTAGTTCATTGGGTTTTTAACATGCTGTTCTCACAGGGAAGGTTTACATCTGCTTAATTTGCAATTGCCTGAAGCCACCTTCCTCAATAAAATTTTATGTGTTCTTTTCTTCCAGAACTGTTATTGATTTTAAATTTGAAGCAGTGACATGTCTCCTTGATACCATTGTAAGGAATGTGAAAATCTCTAGAAAATACTCAGCAGCTTGGTTTAGTGAGGACCCTCACCTCCTAGAAAGTGATTAGAGGAAGGATCTGTCCCTCAGTTCAACTTTGCCCTTTGTACTGAAATTAGTGCTTCTTCCCTATTCTCTTGAACAACTTCTTTACTGTCCTAAATGTCTTTCCCCCCACCTATGACCTACCAGGATCTAAAAGACTCCATCACCACTCCCAACTGTGACCTAGGTTTCAAAAAGGGAAAGAAATGGAGCTGCTGCTTCTCACCCTGCTACATGCTAATAGAAGCCATACCATTTAATGAGGCCTGACCTGTTGTGTTTTTCCGTAGTCATCACCATCAGCTGTAAGTCCATGTCCTTTTTTCCGTTTCCTCTCTTCATCCTTGTGTAACAACTCTCTCCTAAGGTCCTAAGAGTGGTGAATTTCCACAAGTATGATTATTTTTCCAATAACACTGACATCAACAAATGACTTCCTTACTGATACAACTGTAAAAAAAAAAAAAAGGAAAACAGATATCCACTTTACAATGGCTTACAGTATAACACGTTATCCAATTATCCCCAAAAAAGTGAAAACATTATGTCTATTGTCCACTCCTTTGTGCTGATCAGAATAACCTTCCATGGTTCTTCCAAGCCCCTCCTGGGACCCTGTCTTGTCAACAGGACTCATTTCAAGCTGTTTGTGCTGAGAACTTGCTGATGGGAAGCTGGTTTCTGCATTTCTATTGATAAAACACTGGGCCCTACTCAAAGTCAGGGTCTATGGCTTGTTTTTATTCTTTTTGTTACCATTAGAATCTTCCTCTCAGGTCGTCCAGGGAGCACAGCAGTCTTCCACGTGGGCCAGCCCTCATTCACCTTTATCCTGACAAACCAAAATCACGACCTGAGTGCAATGTTATCAGAGGCATCACAAACTATTAGGTGCAATGCTCTTTATTTGCAAAAGAGGATATTCAAAATTCACTTTCCTGGTGTCTACAGGGCAAGAAAAGGATATTCAGGTTTTAAAACCTTTGCTGAGATGTATTCTCATTTTTTTGTCAGGGTCACCTTTCAAACAGTTTTCACAGAGTCACAGAATGGTAAGGGTTGGAAGGGACCTCTGGAGACCATCTAGTCCAAACCCCCTGCCAGAACAGGGTCACCTAGAGCAGGTTACACAGGAACGCATCCAGGCGGATTTTGAATATCTTCAGAGAAGGAGACGACTCAGCCTCTCTGGGCAGCCTGTCACAGTGCTCTGCCACCCTCAAAGTAAAGAAGTTTTTCCTCATGTTGAGATGGAACTTCATGTGTTCCAGTTTGTGTCCATTGCCCCTTGTCCTGTAACTGGGCACCACTGAGAAGAGGCTGACCCCATCCTCTTGACACCCGCCCTTTTGATATTTATTAGCATTGATATAATTCCCTCTCAGTCTTTTCTCCAGGCTAAAAAGACCCAGGTCTCTCAGCCTTTCCTTTGCAGATGTCTGGCACAGGTGTCTCAGTTTTTCAGTGTTTCTGCTGCTATACCCATCACACAAAACCATGCCATTGCCCTGTGTTCATCATTAAGAATAATGCAGTCACTATTCCATGCAGGTATCTAGCCCCTGATTAACGGCTTCCCACTTTCTTGCCTGGTAATAAATATATGGACAGTTAACTGTTTCCTCATTCTGCCTGATAATTCCAATGAAATAACTCTGTTTTACAAGTGTATTACATGACTTAAATCTTATATTAATTGTGAATGCCCCAGGCATTCAGGTTGCTGACTAAATCCTGGCTTCAGGTTAATTGAATAGAACATGAACGACTACCACTTATGATTTTAGAAGCTGTTGGATGTGTCAGAAGCTGTTGGGTGTAAAAAGCTTGCAAAAGTTAAAGAAAACACTATGAAGGATGGCTGGACTTCTCAAGTGGCTAAGAGAAAGTCAAGTAAGAAACATGTCCAGTCTTTGCAGATCATGAAAGGGGAATATTGGGGAGTGGAGCCTTGCAAGTGCAAACACTACCTGCATAACTGTATCAGTAATACCATGTATGGCTAGGATCAAGGTAAAAGTATCAGAAATACAGAATTTGGGTGTAGCAAAATCAAGATCAGTGGGGAGGAAGTAATTAGGAGTGGGTTGTTTATTTGGGAGGAAGCTGGAGTCGTGAAACGGTGGTACAACAGCAGTGAAAAAGAGGGTAAAAAAATTGGAAAACAGACAAAAAAAAAATTAAATCATGTTATTGATGCTGTCTGGGATTACCTGCAGGACAGCCCCCTGCTTGATCACTGGAGCTAGAGCAGGATAACAAACCAAATCTGTTGTCAAAAATGCTTCCACCATCAGGAGGAATGGGCAGGAACTTTACCTATGTGTCTGGAAAACACCCAGACAAACAAATTGAGCATCCTGGTATTATTATGTCAGTGTCCATGTTAGACTTAATAGCATCAGCATCTTCCTAGTCACTTATTAACAATGTATTATTATCCTTTACATCTTCATACTAGTTTCTCAGGGAAGCTTGGATGATTTTTTCAGACCAAATCAGCCTCTGCTTGGAAACCCTCTAGGAATAGAGCTAAGGAACCATGAAAACAAACGTGAAATTGAAGAGTCGCTGCTACGTTTTCATGTTACTGATCTAGAATAGCATTAAGCTCTGACATTTTCCCAGATGTTTACTGGAGAGATACAGAAAATGTAACTTTCCCAACTTGCTTAACACAATACCTGTAGACTCAAACTTTCAAATGTTCACTTTCAGCAAACACTCCCACAGAATAAATACCCACAAATTTGATACAGCATCCCACTTAAAAAATCACTACCAATTTGCAGTACACTCACATACATTTTATCTTTTTTTTTTTTTTTGTAGATTCGCTTTTGCTTGTTTGTGACTGTAACAGTTCAACTGCATTTCTCCTAGGCAAGGTGGAGACTTCACTTATATGGACAATGTTGCTTTAGGGAGTTTGCTGCTTAGTGCAGTTGGCTGTGAACATTCACAAGTGTAGGTCAAAAGATACACGACCTGATTTATGGAACACCAAGATTCCTTTGTTATTGTTCATGTAGAGGAATCTGACAGCACTACCTACAATTTAAGTTTCCCAGGACCTCCAGTTATATGACTGTTTCAATTTTTTTCTTTAAATATAAGAATCTATCAACAAAATTTGAAAAACATGAAGCCAAAGATAAGAAATGACAGAACACTATTTAATATTGTCTTTTTTTCCACATAAGATTTACAATATGATCCCTTATTATATGATCACATAGTATTTTTTCCATAGGATGTTGTCTTACTCAGTACATAAAATAGTGTTGCGGTATTGATTCTTTGCCTTTGCATTGGGTTTGGCTGAGATGGAGTTAATTTTCCCCATTATTTCCCCATTTTCCCCACTATGAGGCAGCCCTCATAGTGCTGGGCTTTGTATCAGTAGCTAAAAAGATGTTGATAACACACCAGTGTGTTGGCTGCTGCTGAGCTGTGCTCCCACAACATTAAGGCTGTCTCTCCATCATCTCCCCCCCACCAGCAGGATGGAGGTGGGCAAGACCTTGAGAGGGGACATAGCCAAACAGGGGACATCTGAGCCAAACTGACCAAAGGGATATTCCATACCATATGTTGTCTGCTCAGCAATAAAAGCTAAGAGAAAGGAGGAGGAGAGGGATCATTTGTTATTACAACATTTGTCTTCCAGAGCAACCACTATACGTACTGAAGCCCTGCTTCCCACGAAGCGGCTGGACATCATCTCCTCATGGGAAGTAGAGAATATTTTTTTTTTCCTGTGCTTCTGTGCATGGCCTTTGCTTTGGCTTTATTAAACTGCCTTTATCTTGACCCATGGGGTTTTTTTCCCTCTTACTTTCTCCTCTCCATGCCCCCGCTGCTCCGTCCTGCTGAGGAGGCGAGTGATAAGGCAGCGTAGTGGGCACCTGGCATCCAGCCAAGGTGAATCCACCACAGCCTTTTAATAAAAGAAATGTCTATCAGCAAAATCATTGTCTCTTTTGTTGCAGAAGCTAAAGGTATGATAACAAATGAGACAGGAACTGCAGGAGAATAAAAGATGATTAAAGCCATTCAATATTGTCTAGAAAAGTGCCATCATATCCTTATACAATGCCTGGCTTATACTGTTTTGTCTGATAAGCTAAAATATTCTTAAAACCTAGGACCTGCTAGAGTTCGTATTCTTTCTTGCACCACTACACAAAGTGGAGATTATGGCATTTCCTCATCTACTTGAGCAAATTCATTGTTTGTGAAGTATTCACATCTATAAATTATCTTATTTGTTCCCCGTTCTAGGTTCAGATAAGCACCACTTCATGATGATTTCCTGGCAAAAGTGTGAGAGCTTTCCCCACAATATTGTCCTCTCAGCACTTCCTTACTTGCATACGTACACTTAGGGTGAGTCCCCTTCTGCCTTGATTTGTTTTTTTGGAAGTGTCCCTTGTCCACCTCTGCAGATACAGTTCTTACTGAATACTAACAGCTATTTTATCTACGCACAATGTCATCACTTCAGCAACAGGAATACAAATCTCTAGGACAGACAGATTTTCTAGCCAGGATGTTAATCAATAGTTAAGTATAAAAAATAGTCTGGACTTAGCAGGAACTTCCTGGGAAAATCTAAACTATCCAAATTTCTCTCCAAGAGCTCCTGTAACAATCTGTCAAATACTTAATTGTGAAGGTGGTTGTATGGTCAATCACCTATTTTCAAGTTAGCCATCTAGAGACAAGTTTTAACAGTTCCTTGAGTGGTAAATTTGTGATTCCTTGTGATTGTCTTCCAGACTGGGACAGTCCGTCAGACCCCTCAGTATCCAATGTAAGCCTGATTCCATTTAATATTTTTATTAATTACATTCATAAGCATGTAGAGGGAGAGCAGCAAAACTCTACCTTCTGGTTGAGTTGGCAAGCAGATCGAGGGAGGTCATCCTCCCCCTCTACTCTGCCTTGGTGAGGCCGCACCTGGAGCACTGTGTCCAGTTCTGGGTTCTCCAGTTCAAGAAGCACAGGGAACTGCTGGAGAAGGTACAGCAAAGGGCTACAAAGATGATTAGGGGACTAGAACATCTCTCTTATGAAGAAAGGCTGAGGGATTTGGGTCTTTTCAGTCTGGAAAAAAAGAAGACTGAGAGGGGAACTTATCAATGCTTATAAATACTTAAAGGGTGGGTGTCAGGAGGATGGGGCCAGGCTCTTTTCAGTGGTGCCCAGTGACAGGACAAGAGGTAACGGGGACAAACTTGAACACAGGAAGTTTCATCTAAACGTGAGGAAAAACATCTTTACTTTGAAGGTGACAGAGCACTGGAACACGTTGCCCAGAGAGGTGGTGGAGTCTCCATCTCTGGAGATATTCAAAACCTGCCTGGACACGTTCCTGTTCAACATGCTCTAGGTGACCCTGCTCTGGCAGGGGGGTTGGACTAGATGGTCTCCAGAGGTCCCTTCCAACCCCTATCATTCTGTGATTCCGTATGATTCTGTGATTCTGGTTGAGATGCTGAATAAAATTCATTGAAAACCAGTCCTCATCCCCACCACTGGTGTATCCTTGCAGTACAAAGCCTTTCCTCCAGTTCAGCAGTCTTCAGTGGGTTGAGCAAATGCTGCACATGTCCACTCATTTGTCCTAAGACAAATCTGCCTGTCACCTCTGTCATTGGTTGTGTGTGCCTTCTCTCCCCCTCTCAGAGCCTCCCAGCTTTCAGACTCCACTGACTTCCAGCTGTCTGCATCATCATCCTGCCTGCTTCACCTTGGAGTTGTACCCAGTTTTATCATAGAACGTTAACCCATGATAACTTAAAAATAGAAACTACATCTAAGAATCATTTCAGACAAAGGGCCATTCAGCCCTCCAGCCTCTCTCCTAGGGCAGCCGTCCCCTTGGGCATTAAGGCTCACAGGACAAGAACAAGAAGGGAGTCCTTGGGGCTAGAAGGCAAAGTCCCAGGGGTCAGTTACACAGCATCTGCAGGGAGGCACTGGGACGGTAGGGACCTACTCTGCTTTTTCCACCTAAGGCCTCAACTGAAGCTGTGTCCACTGTTGGGCAGCTCTATGTCCAGTTTTGGGTAATGTATGTTGCAAAAAAGTCTAGTGAGCTTTCTCTGGCCAGTCTGGAGGTTGATGGAATTAGGATTTCTTTAAAAACAAAAAGATAAGCTATCAGGAGACAGGCATAAATTGTCCTTTGTGACCGCTGGAGAGGTGTGACAGGAAAAATGAGCTTAATCTACAAAAAGAGTGATAGCAGGGTGATGGGAAAAGCAATGAAACTGCAGGATAGTAGAGGAGTGAAACAGAAAACTTGGGAAAAAACAGGGAAAATGTTCTTCAGTGTTTGGGATAGACCAGTGTCTGTCAAGGATGGCCTGTCTTCTTCCTCAGTGCATGGGGCTAAGACTAGATGATTACTTGGACAAGGTCACTTCTGGATCTCCATTTCTATTACTTCTGTTAATGGAGCTTAGGAAGTGATCTCTGCAAAAGTGTTAAAAAAAACCCAAAATGTATCTGCAGCTGAATATCCATACCTCTCAACATAGACACGAAACATAAACTGTTTTCATTTGGCAACTGCAGTAATTATAGGATAAAAATGACATGTGGAATAAAACCCCCTTGATATACAGTATATTTACGTTTCATTCACCTACAGGATATGCTTGTATAAATTATAATTTCCAATAAGAGATGAAAATGATTGTAATAGCATTTATCTACCCCAGAGACAGCTATGCTATTAAGCTTGTATCATGTGCAATTACTGTTACAGCAGGCTGCAGTA
Organism: Larus michahellis; assembly: GCF_964199755.1. NCBI lineage: Eukaryota > Metazoa > Chordata > Aves > Charadriiformes > Laridae > Larus > Larus michahellis. Next base: position 92,274,270 of record NC_133897.1, read on the forward strand.
GGGTAGACAACCACCAATAGAAGATAACAAATATACTCCCAGTGCGAATAACAATGTTTCTCAGTGAGAACCAGTAAGAACTCTTGTTTAAATCACTTCAAATTCATTTATGCTTTCATACATTCATTTATGCTCTTGCAGTTATTGCTTAACCTCGAGTAATCTTGGTAACATGCTTTTTTATTTGATGAGTGTGCATGGAAGAGTGAAGGTTAATGAGGTATTAATATGATTTATCCACTTTAAAAATATTTAGCTCAAACTATACTTCTTGGGGTGCATCAGGCTTATCTGCTTTGGTGTCACTAAAAAGGTCAACAGGTATAGCATACCTGAGTCACATAAAACATAATTACCACATCAGTGCAATAAAATCTGTAAAACTAATACATAAAGATTTTATCCTAAAAGATATAAACAGCCCTGAAAATGGTTGCACCATTGCTTCAGAAACTGTTAATTGCTTTTTGAAATACAGCTCCTCATAAGGAGATTTTAATTGATTTTGTAAGCACTTTCAATTAAAACACCAGTAGAGAAGAATGAATGTTGAACTCCATTTCTTTAGGTAAGCAAGTATCTTAGAATTATTTATACAGTACATTACTATTAGAGGTACTTTGTCCATAGTGGTTCATGGGCCATGACTTCACATACAGGGACAATTCCTCAGATGATGAAAACTGTTGTCGTATCGGTGACTTCACTGGCTTTATGACAGCGTTCAGGGGCCCTGTCTCCACTGGGTTCTGGTGCTTTGTAATTCCTGCTAATTGCCAGCCCACAGGTTGCGTGGCAGAATTAAGGAGTTTGAACCCAAGGTTGCACTCAGTCCCCAAGCTAACATAACAGTACATAGATACCTAGTACATGGCTCTCCATACTCCTCTATTATCAAGCAATGTTGTCAAACAAGCCAGGTCATGAAAACAGCGACTGGTTGCATCAGCCATGGGCACACAACTCCCACAGCAGCAGGGATGCCTACTTTCCTTACAGCCAAACATCTGTTATGTCACCCTACCTGCATTGTCTGGATCAGGCTACAAGCCTTTATTCTTTTCCCTAACCTCTAGCAAGCAACCTTACTGCCCATTGTCTGATTATTATGAGACCCCAAGCTTTCTGCCTTGTGCTGAGTGAAGTAAATATTGTCAAAAAATTCTTACTCCGTGTGTGCAGTTATTAACATCTGTACATATTTCTCTTTTTGAAGGACTGACCCAGAGCACTGTAATCTGGAAACTGCAAATGAACTGTCAGTTATATTACTAAACCTATCAAAACTAGTACCGTACATGTCGTAATTCTAAGAGCTATAGCAAATATTCTAAATAGAATTGAGCATAGTGATGAAAATCAATGAATAGAACAAGAATATGGGATATTAAGAGATTTACCAATTTACAATGTGAAAAGGATATACCAAATCCACACCTGCATGAGTTTTGCTTATATCTCATGGGGTTAAGTTATCTTTTTTTCCATGCTTACTACATGTTCATTTCAGAAGTAGTTTGCACTAGATTTGAACATATTTATTGCCCTATTATTGCAATGTCAAATAACACTGCATTGACCTACTATTGCAATAGCCTTTGTCCAAGTTAGCTTTAGTGTTAGATATTCCCACAACTTTAGATCATACAACCACATTAGAAAAGTTATGTTCAATGGTCTTGCCTATTTTCCTTCTGGGAGAAAACAATTGTTCTTTTATTTTGTGTGAACTCATTTTTGAACAATTAATTTAATTGACTGTAATTCCCATTACATCTCAAGAAGAGTGAATCTTGATGCCACTGCATTTGATTCAGGCTGGTTTTGGAGTATTGATTCCTCTGCTCTAACAGTTGATGCCAAGAACCTTTTTCAAATGCCATCAGTGTGTCTTCTCTGTCAGCTCCCATCCAGATTTAGGAGTCCTTTGGCTTCCGGTTTGTGAGAAGCTAAATTTGGCTTGAAGGTTGATGTAGTTATCAAACACAGAAACCCTGTTTAGATATTAGACTTCACTTCATGACCTAAAGTCCACAATTCTGAGTCAAAGTAAGAAAGATCTTTCTGCATCAGATGGTTCAAATCAGTATTCGAAGCGTACCATGACTACCACTACAGCAGAAATCTCAGGAATCAAGTAGCTTTCTGAAATAATTTCAATCAATTTATCTTGTTTTTCCTTCTAATATGTTAAAAGAGGCCTAAAATAATGTATTAAACCATTAATTATCATCTTTTCCTACTTGTCTTTGTATTCATTAACATACGATGATTTTTCATTCATTGATATCAGTAGTAATCTTCTTGATCCAGCCTTGCTAAATCAAGATAATTGCAATTCCGTTTGAGCAGCATGACAGCAGCCCTGCATAAGCATACATTCTGTTTTTCTCCCTCTGTCTCACATACAAGTCACAAAGGGACAGAAAAGAATTTTATTTTTAGTAGTCATTTACTCCATGCATTTGCAAGTCCATAGAGGCCATGGACTCATCCAAGACAAAATTGCATTTTCTCTGATCGAAACATTTGTCTTTTTCCCTGCAGTTATATATTATTGACTATCCTCTGTTGTAAAATTTTAATTTGTGGCACAGTTGAGTGGAACTTTCCACAAGTGACTGTATATTGCTGGAAAAGAGGCCTCAAAAGAACTTTTTAACCTTTTTCTTTACCAGTTGTCAGTCTGCTCATGATTATTCTCTGATGATCAAACATATGTTTTCTAGAGATACTGGAGTTCACAGATTGGGGAGGAGTTGGCTAATGGACAGGAGTTTTGCTTGGTACACACAAAAGAAATATTTGGAAGACTTCAAACAGCATATTGTAGAATGCTTGATAGCAATATTTACAGAAGAAGAACTGTAGCTCTTTTTTCTCTAAAGTACATAATGTTTGGTTCTTTCAGAGATAAATATAGCCAGGAAGAGGCCTCCTGGATTGCTTCTTTTCTTGTCATGGGCAACTACATTAAAAATGCCTCTTCATAAAAGTAATAAGATTATCTCAAAATAACCTTCTAATTTCCAAACTACATTTGCTCCTAGCTACTTTATATCCATTGTTCAATACTTTTAATAATTTTACCTATTCTTTGTTATGCTGTGCTGAATAAACTAATTGGTCATGGTGCTACTGAATTTCACATGGATTCTTTAAATCTAACCTTCAAAATTACTCATTTTGCTATGTGCCCCATTCCAAACCTCCTGTGTATTGGCCTGCAGACTTTGCCTCACCAACTTCATGTGCCATGGAGTTTGGAATGTAGATTGATGGTACCAAAAATTTAGATCTAAAGGTCATTTTTAGCAATGCAGTATAAGCACTGACAGCTGTTGGATTACATTAAGTCAATGAAGTTAATCAAGGCACTTAATACCACTACAGCGAACAGGATAGTGTAAATGCAACATACCAATGCAATCACTCTTTCAAATTAATACAATTCCCAAAACAGTGCATAACACCTCTGACAAAGGCTTAAATAATTTCAGAAGTTTCTGTAACCAGTGAATACTTTCTGGCACACAATAAAACACTGCCGTGGAGTATCCTCATGGTGTTTCAAATTTCACACATACCAAAATTTATTACAATAATTATTTGATACTACACAAAAACTGGATCATTTTAGCCAGATATCAGATGTTGTAACTGATCTCTTGAGTAAAACAGAATGAAATATTATTAAGCGTTGTACAAGGTGAATGGTTTAAGTTTCTAGCAGAAACATAGGATACATAAAAATGTTTTCATATAGAATATTATAGGATTACATATGGTTTAGCCAATAAAACATAGGATTAAATATATGAAAAGGCCAAATACTTAGATTCCTTCAAAAGGACCTAATATAGCAATCTTTCCTCTTTACTTTTTAGGCCCCTAGACATTATTTTAGCTCTTCTCATCTATCTAGAGAAAGATCATAAAGAATGTCAAGATTTAACCTTATTTCCAAAGCAGACATACAAGTCTAATACTGACGTTTGTTTGCAGAACAAAAGTATTGCACAAAAAAATGTCAGAAAATGCACACTTTGGTAAATTCTCCATAACTTCATATGAAATATTTAACTATGCTCAGCTGTGGATATTTTACCCTGGGTCTCTATCGGCATGCAAAAACAGAAAGAAAGCCTTGAGGAAGGAAAGGTATTCTCAACAGGTTCACCATGTATAATCAGAATAACATGCAAACTTAAGAAGGATTTTGTAATTACTGTTGCAACTTTCATGGAAATCTAATAAATGTAAAAAAGTTTCATTCTTTAAAAATAATCCCAGTGGAACACAAAAAAGTTAGAAGCATCACAGTGAAGCAACATATTTTATTAAACTATTTTGCAATAACATTTTATTCCACAAGCTGGAGATGCAGATTGCTTTTGCAGCAACCACTGAAAGAAATTCAATTATATATTTACAACGGTATTTACCAGCAAACTCTCTGTTGCTCAACGGAGTTCTCTTTAGAAGCACAACTGCTGCCTTTCAAAGGGTATAAGTGGGGTGTGGAATTTGATTGCTGCCTGCTCTCTACTACACCAATGGCAAAGATGGTGAAACTGAGATGTATGAGTGGCTCAATTGACAAAGGCCTTATATTCTAGAGCTATTAATATACTCTCACTCTAATTTTAGAGTAACTCTATCATGCTTGCTCTCTAATCCACAAGGGAGGGTGGAGAAGCCTTTTAAAGATCTTGCTTAATTGCCTGCCAACACCAGACTGTTCTCTGGGAAATAATTTTCCTGATATTTAGATCTAGAGTCAGCAAGAAGTGTGGGGGCTCCATAGCCAGACTGCATCCTGCCAGTCCTTCACTTTTGGTGGGAATTTAAGTTGCCATATTACCACACCTGATTGCATTCTCATGGAATACCTTCACTTAACCTTCTCACTCCATAATGCCAATCTCCCGCAAAAGTTTTGTGACTGATTTAGTATCTCTCCCGTAGCACAACTGCATCTTTTCACTCACTTAATCATTCCCCACAGGCTGCTTCTTCAGCATCTTGACATTTTGATCATAGCTTCTACTCTGGCGTCTATCAAAACAGCATATCAGGCTTAAACGCATGGTGTGGTTTACAGTAAATACATATACAGACATCTGTCTGTACCTAGTCACCTGATTTTTGTGTGTCTCTCTGTGATGTTCTTCAATAAGAATTCTTCCTGAATCGTTGGAAAGATTCACTGTTCAAAGCAGAACTCAGGCTCTGAATGTTCCTAATGTTTTATATGACAACAAAACTGTCTGTTTAAATGAAACATGAAGAAACATTCACAGCAGGAGATTGCTGTGAAACACTGATGTATTCATCTGACATTTTCAGATATGTTGCCTGGGGTTACATCCAAATACTTCCCACATAGTTGTATTGAGTGATTGTTCCTGAGTGACAAAACAGAGATAACATTCAAAATGCACATAATTATATTTCTATTATCTTCTGCTTTCAAGTGAGAGTGTAGGAGCAAGGCTCATAATGGTGCTGCAAAATTCAAGAAAATCTTTACAACAGGAAACAAAAATCAAAGTAAAGTAATTCATAACTCAGCTTTTTACCCATAATACTGTTGAAAAGTAGGAAGAATAAAGGAAGAGAAGGAGTTAGACTACCTCTTAAAACCACGGGTGGAATTAGCATGTCTTATTTCCTCCTATGTTATCTACAGCATTAATCCTTTCACTGTGTTAGCATTCAGGCTCTACTGATGTCTTGGTGCTGTTTGCTGGTATATCTTGGAATTTGATTGAGACTTTGAGACTTTGAGGCACTTCTCTGACACCGGTTTTCAAACATATTTGATGCGGGTCTCTATGTTTAGTGTCTTGCAGTTTGCTCCATCATTAGGCAACACTTTGTATCAATGTAAATTTCAAGTAAATTTCCATCTACATGTATCTATACAACGTAAGGCATAACCTAATACATAGGTAGCAGGTTACACAGGCTTACATGGCTTAAGACATCTAGGGTCTCATAAGAACATCCTAGTTCTTCTAATTTTGCTTTGCCTTTGCCAGCTACTTCTCATATATTTCTCAGTACTTTCATATGAAAAACTAAGCCTGTTTAAATATGCCAAGGAACAAAACAAGAATCTGGGTGCTTAGCTGTCCTCCAAGTCTCTTCTGATATGCATATCTCTGCAAACTTTGTTTTCTTTACAGGTAGAAATGTATCCAAACAATCCTATATATGTTTCCCAGTCTCTAAACTATTAAAATAAAGTGTAATCTTGGCTAATGAGGGCTACAATATTTCCCATTAGTAAGAAATATGATAGTGTTGGATAATGTTGTAAGAAGCCAAAAATAATTAGCACTAATGAGATATTATTTGAGGAAATGATGTTTGCCTCAGCTGGGAAAAAAAAATAAATAAAAAAAGAACCCAGACAGTTTATAAATTGTATTTAGATGAACACAGAAAGAACCCCAAAACACACTTGAAATTGATAAAGATATCCTGGAAATTTTCATGTATGTTGTCTAAAACTGTTCCACCAGGAGCTGTGGATTCATAAGTAAATGTCTGAATACATCAATAGCAGACTGAAGGACACCCAGCAACTCCTTGTACATAATAGAAAAGGAACAAGGACTGTGTATAGACTTCTGAAAACTGAGGAAATAGACATTGTTTGATAAAAGAAATTGAACAAAAAGACAAAAAATTGAACATGTGGTTTGAATCCCTGAGCATCTGATGTGTTAGCATCTCCAATGAGATCGAAAAAGGAATGGAATTGTGAATGTTTGCACTGTATTTACATTGATATTCTAACATGAGCATTGGTCTGGTTGCTAGTGAGAGATCAGAAAGCAGTGCTCTGCTTCCCTCTGAAACACGTATGATTATGAGAACTAGAGGTATGCTGTAAGGTGGCACAAAGTGGCATTATAATCTCTGATCTTACGTCTCCTGTATACTCATGACTCGTCCATTCACCGATGGGCAGGGAATGGCAGGGAATTTTCCCCACAGGTGAAGCCCTGTGAAACCTCCTTTTGGGAGTGTTAAGGGAGTCTGTTTCTTAGAAGCAAGAGGGAGTCACTATTGCAGGGTGCAGAGATGCCCAGTACTGTTCCTGACTCTATCCAACAGTAATTGCCATCTGCCTGCGGACTTATGGGTCCATTGATATTTGATGTGCACGGGCAAGCCTGTGGAGCAGCTGTCCTGTGGAGCTCTCTGGATTGCATGCCTGAAGGTGACAGGTGCCTATGGGAGGAGCGGACTCTTCGGTCTCTGCCAATACCATGACTGTTGCTGCTGATCTCATCTGCCTAGTTTCTAGAAATGGTCTAGTACGAGGGAGAAGGTTTGAGCTTGAAGCAGGCATAAGGAAGTTCTAAGGGCGTCTTAATTCTTGTGCTTTGCTCCATGGACTTAATTTCCTGCATGCATTTATGTTCATTTCAGTGAACATTGTTGCCTGTACCATCTGGAAAGGGTAAGAGAGAGCAGGTGCAAAGTCCCTGCCACAAATCTGGGCCTATTCATCTGTAGCACAGGAACCTCAGAAAGGTGTGATGCAGCCAATACCTCTCAATGAGATGTTCTCAGCTGAATCAGACCGTGCAATGCATACTGTTTGAATGTGAGACATACAGATGGTCTCCTCCTGGATATACACAACTCCCTGTGCACAGAGTTAGTATTCTAAGTTATACATGGAAAGGCAGAAGGAAAGGTCCAAATCTTACACAGCACATCCCTAAAGGTGCAAAGCCTCATAACAGATCATTTGCCTTGCATACAAGGAATGGAAAGGACCAGCTGCTCCCCCCGTCTACTTAATACATATGTTTTAGTCTCTTAAATTTGATACGATGCACTCGATCTTTATTCCCTGCTTGCACTGGTCAAACATCTAGTGTCACTGTATTTTCCCCCCTCTCCCTCACTGCTCCAGCCTGCTGTATCCCTGAACTCCTTATCAAAAATGTATAAGCACCTACATAATTGCAAATAGCTCATACTTGTTATGGCTGTGTATCAGGAGTCTCTTGACAAAACAGCCTGGCTGTAACCACTGCTTTAATGACCCTCGGTCAATCTTCAGGAAACTTGATTTGCATTGTAGCTTTTGCCTGCCTTCCCTTTTATCAGTGTTCCTTCTCTGGCTAAAACTGTTAAAGTAAAACTGTAGTGTGCACGCGACTTAAAGAGCACCCAGAGGACTCCACCTTTAGAGGAAAATTATGTTTGGGCCAACTGCAACCGTGCTGATATTGTGTTATAATGTGGCTTTGGCTCTGCAGGATAGTGATGAACAACACATTCTATACAGAGTCAATTAACCAACAGACAAATTTCTGGTATGCTTTTCTTGGTACAAAGCCTTGCATTTCCATGTTAATGCCAAAGTTAGTGTGCCTGCATGGATCAAGGCTATAATCATGATGTGCTGAAGTAGTAGCGTGTTCTGCCTCTGGGTACAAATATTTAATACTGTGTATTTCTGTCTTCTCCTTTCCTGCAGTGATGGTGGCTTGTGGGATTTCATATTACCAGTTTTCTTTAAAATGTAAAATCTTAACTGAAAAAGCTATGTATCTATCTCTGTAGGTCTCTATGTATTTATCTAGTTACATATATCAAACTCAGCTGCAGAAGGCTGAAAGCCAGCAAGTAATTTAACTAAAAAGTTACAATAAAAGATTATGAGATCACCATGAAGGGAATGCCTCAGTAATTCAAACAAAAACTCATAAGAATCACATTGCCGAGGGGGGAAGGGGGAAGGCAGTTCTTATGAAACGTACCAAATTATTCACAAACACCAAATAACTATTCCACATATTCTTGCTGTGGCTGAGAATGCTTTTTTTATTAAACTTTCCTTTTATTTAAATGCTATTTGAAAGAAGAATGGATGGCAATTGTTTTATATCTTTGTTTGGACTTCAGTGTGAAACATGTCATGTTCTTCTAAGAAGAGAAGGACAGGGTCAGGCAAGTCTCTGGAGGGAGGAGAGGAAGACTGCTCTTGGGAGTAACTAGGGGTTCTCCAGAAGAGAATGTAGACAGTACAGAATAAGGCAGACTAAAGGGGAGGCTTCCTTGAGGAGCAAGGAGTGAGGAGCACCCGCAGAAGAGAATAAGAGGAATAGGTACAGTCGTGCCCCTGAGATGAGGAGCATCTCCCTGCTGACCAAAAAGGACCAATCTGTTCCTTTCCAGGAAGACTCGGAGTTAACTGAAACTAAGCAGGAGTACAAGGGCACATCCTCTAAGGGTGCAGCAGTAGGAGGAGACTGATTTATCAAACCTGCTTTTCTGTCCTGACTTACTCAGTCGTTTTGAGCTTCCTCTATTTTAAAAGTTAACTATTCTGTTTTACAGTCTAATAAAATCTGACTTGAATTTAGAGCTTTCTTGGTCTTATAGAGAGACCTTGCTCCCACTACTAGCAGAAGGTTTAGGCAGGTCTACTTCATAGTTCTGGTTGATTTGCATCCCCATGACAGAGATCATAATGTTTTATTAAATAATTTAAAAAGAAAGTGTGTATGTGTGTGTGCATGTGTGTATGGGTTTTTTTTACATTTCACTAGAAATAAATTGGAAATCTGAAAGCTTAAGGACAAAAATTGGCTTCATAATATCTATGACTGTCTTTGTGATTTTACAACTTCAGCATTATTGATTTTTCACCAAAACTTGCATATTCCTTTTCTATTCTTTACCATAGAATTAATGGTCTTGACTTCCTTCTGGAAAGCCCTTGAAAGTCCATTGATGTAATATGTAAGCTTAAGGAATTATTACTTACGATTACTGTTAATACACCTCTAGCACTACCATGATACCAGAGCCACTGAAACTATATTGTGATTAAGTAAGCAGCTGTTTTGGGTGATAAACATATTGATCCGTGTTTGATAAAAGGGTTTAACGAACAGAATATGCCTGTCTCTTTGCAGACTTCCACTTTTTTCCAAACATCTCTAATACACTGGCAATGTTATATCGGTGGGCTTTGTAAAATGATGTAAAGTCCTTTGTTTTCTCATGTACATAAGTAATTTTTCCATCGCATTCATTATTTTCTAATTATTTCATTCCTCTTTCCTTCCTTCCCCTTCACCTCTTTTTAAGGTCTTTATGGAGGTCTGGCATTTAAAGAAGTCAAATTCCCGGGCTGATTTAAATTACTTGAATTGCAATGGTAGGATTTGAATATTTTCTACAAATCCATGAGATGTCTAAAACACAATCAGACCTTGGAGATTTGTATAACAATAATGGATAAAAATCCATTTTTTAGCTGCATGATTTTTTATTTTTTTTTTACAATGATAAATGAATTTCCTCCCCATTTGCTGAGAACTGTAAATTTATGTCAGGGAAACAGTTAATTTTCCTCATCTTTTTCCCACATCCATTTCTTAGCATAGTTTAGGGGTTTTTTTAATACTTGCACTTCTAGCAAATTACTACTTTTATTTTGCTTTTCTTGTGATCAAAGAAAATGTCTTTTGTCCATGTCTTCCTTCCTGTCTCTTCCTTACAAATGCACCAAGGATGTATAAAAAACAATCATGATCTAGGTATTGGTTTAATGAGAGGCTTTCCATTGGACTACTATTTCATAGGTGCTGTGAATTGTGAGGGTCCACAGTGTGCTATTATATTATTTAAATAACAGTATATAACTTATGAATACCTCTTTTACAGGAAGCTATTTTTTTCCCTTCTAATGATTCTGACCAATCAAGTTTTAGATGTTCTTGATTTGCATTTTCCAGCTTAAAATGCTTGCTAAGTTATTTACCTTGAAATTAAAAGTTCCTGATGGCATAGTCTCTTTATACAAAATCATAATAAATCTCTGAAGAACAATTAACAGAAGGAATAAAAGCTAATAACCTTTTCCTCACAGTATATTAGGAGCAGGAAACTTAGCAATGTTTTGGGCTAATTAGAGATCAACATAGAAAAAAGAGGCTCAGAAAAGATCAGGACCTTGCACAGATAATAAATCAGTTCTCTGTCTGTGTTCGACATGGAGGAATCTAGGAAAATGTTTGAACCTTTCTTTTTAAGGGAGTGATCAGATCATTTGCTGAAAACTGAAAAGAGCATAGAAGAGAGTAAGAAACAAACTCACAAAATGAACAATAATAAATCACTGGAGCCAGATGGCATTCATCCAAGTTATAAAAAATGAATGGAGGTTACCGTAGAACTATAAAGGTTGGCACTGTGTCTCTTGCTTGAAATTGTCTTGGTCTGACTTCAACTTCTAAAGAGACTTCCAGTGTCACTCTGGGAACAATGATCTGTAAACCTGATGTCTCTAAGTCCCAAATAACAAGAACTTCAATAAAGAAGAGAATTGGTGAGCAGTGATAAATGTGGTCTAGTTAAGAAAAGCCAACATAGTTTTTTTAAAAAACATAAGACAGGACTAGACAGAATCACTGCTGTTCTTTGAATGGGTAAAAAAACAGGTGGTTAAATGAGTCAAGGAGGATTTCTGAAAGACTTCTGACAGAGCTCCTCATCTACAGGCTTTTAAGAAAACTAAGCAATCATGCAACAAAATGGAGGGTCCTTGTTTAGATAAATAACTGTTTAAAAGAAAGAAAACAAAAAGAAAGAATAAACAGTTCTTACAATGAAGAAAAGTCATCAGAGAAGTTCTGCAGGATTTGCTTATGTTTCTGGGTACTGATGTCCTGCTTGACACTTATATGACATCGTATCTGTTTGGCTATTTGTTGCTGCTATATAATTCCTCTTCTTTGAAATCACTCTCCGCATACTGTCTTTGGTTAATTCTTTCTTCTCTGTAGAGTCCTTTGTCAACAGCCTTCTATTTCATTTGGTCATAGAAGAATCTTTAACTTGATTCTTATTGCTAACTTCCTTATTTTTCCATCATTCCTCCCTTCTGTTCATTCAGGTCTTTATAGAGTTCAGGACAAATCCCCATTGAAACAGGCTGAGTGTTCTCAGTGCTTTCTCTTGGTCTTCATGATGACATGCAAGATGACAATGCCTATTAGCTGATGATGTCAAAGCACTGGTGCATCATCTCCCATCACAAGTCAGTGACTGGCTGTTACCATTGTTGCCTCATCCTTCCCTGAACTGGAGAATGGCAGCCTCAACTCCACTTCAGCTTCCAGTTTCAAATGTTTACACCTTTGGGATCATTAGTTACACTTGCTGTTATAAAATAATACAGTTTTCTTGATCTACCTGGAGGATTTGATGCTTTTCCCTGGTGCCATGGCCTAGAACCAGCACTGTGATTCTTTTCTGTGCTCTGTGTTCCCATCTGGAGGTAAATTCCTTTATTATTTACTGACCCATGAATGACTCCCTACACCTAGCTGATGGTAAAGATAAATCCCATTATGTTCCATATTACTCCCACAGGTAATTTAATATTTCTTACTTTAAAAAAAAATCCTTCAAAAAGCCTTGTTACTTTTTCTTCTTTAGAATTAGATGCCTGGATACTCTGCTTACTGGCAGCAGAAAGCAACCCTTTGATCATGTAAAACATTTTAAATATGGATTATTGGAACATTAAAATCTCAACTTACTCCGATGTCAGGAATTAAGTATGATGCCTACCAATCTATCCAGAGTAGGTAATTTCTGGGGTATAGCTCTATAAACATGACAAATTGCTGCCAAAAATATTTCCATGAGAAAAGTATGCTAAATTGAAATATGATTGCTGTTTAAAAATTACATTCCTATCTGAAATATGGTGCTGAAATATTGATATTCTATATGGAAGACACTTTAAGCAATATCCCTGCCACTTTGTCTTTTTAACAAAGCAACACTGATAGAAAAGTGATGTTAACAATTGATTCTAAAATGAAGTGTAATAACTTTTTATTTCTAATACATTAAAATAAAGACAGCTTCTTATACAGGAAATTGGTTATTTTTTTTATGATGGCATGGTTTAAGAGAGAATTATTTTTTTAGTTGTTTATTTTCAAATTCATATGATTAATGAGATTTTGCCTGAAAAGCTGTTAAAATTACTGCAGGGGAAAGGTGCTTGCACAGAACCAAGGAGAATCTGAATTTATTCTATTTCAGCAATGAAAATGGTTCATTTTATGAAACAATGATAGAACTCCATCACAGGACAAATGGCAAGCACTTGTGTCTTGGATGTAGATCCAGGAAGTAATTCATTAACAGTTTCAGCTTCCTTTTAATTTATTCACATATTTCATTTATATTTCCATTTCAATAACATTAAATCACTATGTTACTTAAGCCTGTCCAAATTCTCTAATATCAAACCAGCTAGTCTTTCACCACATCCCTGCTACAAATAGCTGTTTTCTCTCTTTCTCCTGTAGCTGAGCTGTTGTACCACAAGGTAAGGAAAATATTCTCCAGCCCCTTCAAACTGGCACTTCACAAGATTGATGACCCAACTCCTCAATTAGTGAAAAACAAATGCTATGTCAAGAGTAAATTACACTTTTCCTACATCCACTATCAAAGGTTTACTTTACTACACTTCTGTTTTATGAGACCAGGCTCTTTTCTTTTTATGTCTAACTAAATCATCTCTATGAATAGCAAGTAAAGATAAAGACAATCCAAACAAACATGAAGCAGTTACCTGAGAAATTAAAATCCTACTTTTAGGTTGTAAGCACTGCAAATCACACTAGTAGTCCATATGTGAACTTTCAGGGATGCAATGTATTGGTGTGATCTGTCCACAAGGTGAAGCGAACCTGGGAAGCCTTTACAGCGTCTTGGCAAAAATCCAAATCTCCTTCACAGTTTCGCTGCTATTGTCTTGACACCTTTGTTGCACCCCAAGAAATGCATGGAATCAAGAGCATATAAATACACATATAAAATATAATTTTATATTTTCTTCATGGAAACACAGGTTCATGTTTTGCAGCATTTGCTAGAAAAAAGTTACTAAAATGAGGAGCTTTTTTTTTAACTGAGTTAAGAATAACCCTAGGTTTGTGAAACTGATAGTTCTTTCCTACATTCTGTGGGCAGTGAGTTTTCCCAGAGAATGTACCTCTGAGACTGCAGCTTTAGCACTGACGGATTCTGTTCTCCCACTGTGTCACTGCAGAACAACTGGGCATACGATGGTCAGAGGCTCCTTACAAGTGTGATAATCTTTCTGCTTCTTTGTCAGTTTGGGATCTCAACTAGAAGAACATTGTATTAATGAAAGAGAAATGGAAAAATGAAATCAAGTACAAAAATGACTTAAATTACTTTTGTCAAAAAATAGAAAGAAGCAATCTCTGTCCATGGTGAAAAATCTGATCAGTTTAGAAATTGCTTCTGGTTTTAATTATAAGCTGACAGACTGACTTGTAACAAATGCTTTGTCTTAGTTTTTCCTCAGTTTTTCAAAATAGATATGAATTCTCATATCTTTGAATACGCTAAACAAACAAAATAATTAGTTTATTTTGAGAGTATTTACAGGTGGTTGATCTTTGCAAAGTTAAAGTTTTACTGCCTGACTTTGAACACATAGAAGCACATGACAGCATTTATTTTACCTATGTGGGAATTATGCAACATATTCTACTGAGAATATCTAAAATTTAAGATGCATTTAAGACATCTAAAAAATTATAATGATACATGATAGTGATACTGATTCTTTTTAAGTAGTCATATTGGTTAAAATAAATTTAAGTAATTTAAGTACTGCTGGCAGTGATTTCATGGTGGTTTCTTCAAGGGGTCTCATACATTATGCACAATACCATGAATACTCACAGACACCATGTGTGAAAGGTGATATGGAAACATAGCAGAAGACCATGGCATTCAGAAATTCAGTCAAATATGACTAATATGACCGGTACATTCTGTAATGTTCACCAACCTCTGTTGCTAATGTCAGGTGCTGTTAGTGAAAAAGTACAATGTCTCCATTCAGTATAAAAGAATATTGAAGAAAAGCAGTATTTAGACTATCTGTGGTGTCCTGTGACAAGAGTGAGATCTTAATTAGTTCTCCAAACTTCAGATATGGCTTTATTGCTACTAATATCTACAGAGAAATAAACTTTTTTTTCTTTTTTTTTTTTTCCTGGAAGGTAAAGATACTTTCTCCCACAACTTTGAGTTTCTACCAAGGTAACAGCACAGTTAATATTTAATGGAGATGTAATGAACATTTATCAGCACTTTTCAGCCACCATAGTGCTGCAATATGAATAAACTTGGCTATTATCAGCAATGAATTTAATTTATGGCAATAAGTATAGTTATGGGCAAGTAAACATAAATTTGAGACAAGAACACTCCAAACGACAGAATCATAGCATAATTTAAATTACCAGGGGCCTCTGGAGTCATCTGGTCCAACTCCCAGCTCACAGAAGGGCTAAATTCCAAGTCAGAACAGGTGGCTCAGGAGCTACATTTCCCATTTTTGAGGATCAATTTAAACTGCTGTAATTATACTGATTACATGTATTGGGGCTGAAGTTGTGGACTGGAGCTCAGCCAGCCATATACAGAATGACAATGTCTGGCCCAAAAGACATATAATCTAAGTCAACACAGGAAACTGAGTAAACAACCCAGGTCAATTGATGGAGGCAACTCAAACAATGGTAAGACTGTCAGCAACAGTAAGCAATGATCAGTGTGTCAGCTGTTATGCCTTTGAACACAGCATCAAAAAGTTTAGCAACTTCAGTTTTCAATCTTGGCCAGAACCAGATTGAGAGATGGTTCTTCCAGGAAAGGTATTGCAGCAGATCAAGTCCTGTCAGTTACACTCTAGAGACTGAAAGATGTTGGCATTGGAAATAGTAATGCTGAGTAGTGAGATGAAAAAAGGAAGCAAACCTGGGATACTCCTGTAATGCAATGACAGAGTCTGATTGTGGCTTGGTGGGGTTATCCAAGCTAGCATTGATTTAGCTACTTCAGATCGTAACTGCAGTGGAAATAATTCATGGACTACAGACATGTTGGATCTTCAGGTTTCCTAGTGCAATATGAAAGCTATTAATTTAATGCTCTCTAGTAATGTGAAACAAATGCTTCTTTGTTCAGCGAACTGGGGCTATGTGGGTCTTGGCCTGGTGGGACTGACGACAAATGTG
Organism: Larus michahellis; assembly: GCF_964199755.1. NCBI lineage: Eukaryota > Metazoa > Chordata > Aves > Charadriiformes > Laridae > Larus > Larus michahellis. Next base: position 92,290,397 of record NC_133897.1, read on the forward strand.
AATGTTGTTCACTGCTGTAAAATTGGTAACTTCAAAGGTATTAAATTGTGATTTATTTCACTAAAACAATAAATTGGCTGAACTCAGGAGGTTCAGTGTAATTTATTATTGATTATTATATATATACACACACATATATATATAAAAATTTTTGCTCATGGATCTATTAGTATACTTCCATAATCATCAGCTGACCCAATTTAATACTTGAAGTCACGACATCATTTATGTTTTAAGAAAGTTCTGGGGAAAGAAAAAAAATACCTGCAATTTTCTTGTCCTGAAATACAAGGCACATGCTAAAATTAAAATTCATTTTAAATTCAAATTATCCACCACTGGATTGCTGCTTTTTTATGTATTTGAATCCTCTCTTCTACAGACAACTTATTTCAAAGTTGGCATCGGATTTTCCCCCAAAGTTGTTCTTTTTTCACTCCCTAACTATAAGGTAATCAATGCTGTATTTGAAGGTCATCTTAAGAGATTAACTAGGAACAGTCAGGGATTTTGTGAATTGGCAATACCACGGCTTTACTCGACACATCTTGATGAATAATTCAACCTCATCATACAAGCAGCGCAATGAGTTTCAAGAGTAATACTAGTGAATAAACAAAGATGATTAAGTTGTTAGCACCGGAGAAGATGCAGAAAGCTCACTGGTATGATGAACAAGAGCCAATCTATTTCATTTTAGTTCAGCACAGGACTGTATGAGCTCTAAGTCATCTCTGATATTCATGGAGGTTAAACATGACACCATCACATGTCTTTATGTCTTCTGAGCAGCAATGTAATGTAGACACATTCAAATTTCCTTTTTGCTGGACCACTAAGGTTCCGTCTGTGTGGGACATTAGCAATAAACTTGTCTAGCACCGGGAGCAGTTCATGTAAGAGAAGCATATCTATTGATTTTAAAGGGAGCTAGACTGTCCTTGTTGGGAGCTATCAAAACCATGAATGAAGCATGCTTGCCTTGATCTCTTTATAAATTCATTAAAAACGACATTCAAATCTGCCTCTCCCTCCCTAATGTCCACAAACCAGTGAAACAGAAAGAGAAATGAAACATATATTTCCTTTGTTCCAGCTGTGAGACCAGGACATTACAAGTGGAATTTACTATCCTCACTATCCACCTCTGACAGTTTCTTCACTCTACTCTTAAAAAAAAAAAAATTCCCAATTAAAATATGCTGTGAGCTTGGCTTAAATTTACTAAAAGCTTGAGGTGTGACAGAAGAAAATACTTTCATCAAATTTACTATTTTTCAAGGGAGAAGAGAAAGTCCAGTCAGTATAATCGGCAGGTTCATTTGATTCTGAAATCCAAACTAAAAATAGTAGCAGCATAAGTAACCTCAGGTCTCAGATCTTTTCTTTTTGTTTTCTCCTGAAACAGCAAATTAATTCAATTAGTTGGAATAGGCCATGCGTATTTAATGCGATAATTTGAAATGGGAGTACTACCTTTTAGCCTTGAGAATTCTAATGACATCATTAAGGTTGTTTATAGAAATCTACAAAATTAAATGATTGCTATTAAACATCATCATCTCTGAGATGGAGGCTGAATGACTCCTGGGTCTGATAAGAGGAAACAGTCTTTCATTTCTAGATCATTGCTTTGAATTCAAGCCAGGATCCCAACAATGAGACGTTATTATCAACAAAAGACAGGCAGCATGCTCTAGGAAAGGAGTTTATGGTGTCAGGCAGTTTCCTAGGGTGCAGGTACTTTCCTAGGAAGAGTGTTTTGCATGCAGTACTGCTCTACAAGGACATTAAGATCAAGCAACTGCCTAGCCAAGAGTACAGTCCCTTCTTTGCAGAGAGAACTTAGTTCCAAGTATCATCAAATATCCGGCTTCCACCAAAACTAAAGTGATTTTGTAAATCAGTAACAGCCTCTATAATACAAATTGTTTATCCTTCTGAGAAAAAGTCATCTACAACTGCAGATAAAACAGCCTTTGTGAGGAGGGGAATCCTGAAGAACATCCCTGAGAGTGACCCTAATGCTGACTCATAGACGGCCTCCTGGCTTGACCTTGGACTTGCCTCATTGCTTTCCTGCAGAGCACTGAGCTGTGGTTGACCCTGGTTACTGTCTCTGGGCCTGACCCTGACCCTGACCCTGGCTGTGGCTTGCAGACTTGACTTCCCTGCTTGACCTCAAACCCTCATCACTACAGACTTGTGAGGTGATCTGAACTTGTGTCTGGACCTGGTGACTGTCACCAGACCCGCTCTGCTCACCTTGGTCAGGTCTGTGGAACCGTTCCCTTGTTAGTAAGGTCTATGTCTTTGCCTGGTTTGTTATTGTTATTCTAGATATTCCAGAGACTTCTCTTTAATGACAGTGTTAAGGTACAACTGGATAAAATCTTTTGCAGGCAGGAGAGGTGGGCAAAGAGGTTACCTGTTCAGAGTTTCTTTCTGGAGCTCACCTCTCAGTTCTGCTTGTCTAACTGTTGGTCTAACCAGTCTCTAGCCTGGTTCTGCGAGACACAACCAATCCCTACCACACACATTTAAAAATATGTAACATCTTACCAAGCCTTTAAAGATCAAGGAGTATCTCCTGGAGAAACAGCTGGCAAAAAGTCTCATTTCCTTATAATATTAATACACGTTCTAGAAAAATGAGTGGATGACAAATTATGCCACAATATCATTATTAAAAAACAAATCTCTTCACACAGTTTGGTAGTTTTGAGCTCTGACATGCCATTCTAAAAATACAATATTTTTATTCAAGTGATTATTTATACAATTTGTCTTTAATTTTGGCATAAACATTAAGAAATTATCATTTATATGAAGTTCTGTATTTATGACTCTGAAATTAGCTGAACAAATGGCACTGAGCTGGTTTAAACTGTTATATTGCATGCTAGCTGTTCCCAGGGAGACTTTTGAAGTGCATAGTATGTCTTTGCTTATGTTTTTAACAGTTTCTCTGAGTTACAGCATGCTAATGCAGACTGTATGGAAGGTTCATTCTTAGATTGCCACAGCCTCTGAAAAGACTGAATGGGTTAATGACTTTATTTCTCTTTACAGAATACTTTCATCGTGATGTTATTTAAACTATTCTTTTTCTTCTTCCAGAGCAGCATTAGAAAATTGCAGTGGTTATAAATCCTTCACGATGGCTTTTCAAGCTGGAAATGCCAAGGTGCATTCACCATTTACCTCAATAGGCCTGCGCATGGCAGCTATTCCAAATGAGGTGAAATATATGTCAATGTCATGCAGCGTTATTCTGACTTATCACTGCAGCTATCTTTGTAAATAACCTTTACAACATCAGAAATATAAACTTTTACTATTTCTAGTGTTTAAAAACTTACTTTATTCTCAAGCTTCCTTGTCCAAAGAAAAATTTTAAATGGCATTTCAAGAAATTGATGGTAGCCTTCAATTGCAAACAAAGGTTATGTACAGACTACTGCCTTGAAGCAAGTGCAAACACACGATTCCTAGTTAATCACACTGTTAGATTGCTCCTGAGTCCTGCTCTGGAGTGATCTAACCAGCTCTCTGTGGGATCAAACTTGGGAGAGATGTGGGGAAAGGAGCTTCAGAAGTCATACAACACAGATGGTAGGGTTGAGGCTGCCCAAGTTTGTTTTGCTGTACTTGGCACAATCCTCTGAACCTGTTCCAGCAGGCCTTCCATGCTTATTTGCCCTCACACCATGCTCCAGTGAGTGCTACACCACGTCATTAAGAAAACAGTACTTTGAGACATTAGGTAACATCCAGTCATGCGTGGAAGCTGCGTGGGGAGTTGAGGAGACTATGACAGAGGTTTCTGTCCACGGACAAGTTGCCCAAGACCTTTATGGGTTTGCTGGCACACAGATTTGCCGCATCATTTTACGCTGCTTCCCGGAGCACTAAGCAGAGCTGCTCTAGTTAAAAGATGAATGCAGCTACACCAGAGTTTTTGCAAGATTACACTGCCAAACATTGAGCAAACACTGAAACGGCAGTGCTCCCATTTCGTAAGGAGGAATTCAGCTGCCTGAATTGCTTCAGTTCCGACTTAAAGCTGTTCAGCTCCCCATGCTTTTGGCCCTGCTGCAGCTAGCATCATTGAAGCAATCCCTACCTGTCCCAGCTGGCCCTGCTTTGAGCAGGGGGCTTGGCCTGGGTGATCTCCAGGGATCTCTCCTAAATTCAATGGTGCTGTGATTCTGAGACCAGCGTTGGAGAAGCAGCTCAGCTGACAGACATTGTGGTGGTTGTTAAAGGATGTTAGGAATGACGCTCCTTTTGGTCGACTGGGGGACACAGGATTTCCTCCTTCCCAGTCACCCAAACCAAGCAAGTGCAGGCTGAGACCCCCATGGTCTCTCTGTCCCATTCCCATAGCTGTGGACACCACTGTTGCTGTGGCCAGAAGTAAGCCTATTTGCGTATGCCAGAGAGCGTGCACACACACACATGCACACGCACACGCAGAGGACACTATCACAGCTGACCATACAGACTGTGACAGCCTGTCTGCTCTTAGCAGCATTCATGTGCCACCACCAGAACTCACATGAAACGTAAGTAGAGAAATACAGAGAGCCCAGTCTTGTTCTTCCTCTCTGGCTGATCAAGACTGGAGTTCACTAGCGAAATCACAGACGCCATCACTCTCTAGACTTACAAGCACACTCATGTTCATGGTTCCAGACCCTGGGCCCCCTTACCCGGTGTACAGACCTCCTGCACACAGCCTAGTCCAGCTTGATGTTCACTGGCAAAGCAGATGCATGCACACACACGCTTATCTTACAAGCACCCCCACAATTACACATCCCTCAAATACTGTCACAGGCTCTCTCAGCCTGCCTAATAACTGTGCTGGGACCTGGGGCTCACTTACACCCCGCTGGCTCTGATATTGAGGCACACAGGGGGTTAGATTCACTGGAGAAAAATAACCACACTTAGTTCTTTCCAGTTCTCAGCATTTAGACCCCTCACAGATACATATACATCTGTGTCCCTCTGGTTGCTGATGCCTGGAGCGCCCTGTGGCCTGAGGTCTTTTCTCCAGTTGCAGGCACCCAGAACTCTCTTGCATGTGGGTTTCTGCAGATACTGACATATAACCCCTACAGCGCTCACAGATAGGGTAGAATGTGGGTTTACACACGACAAATAGTTAAGAAAAACTGATTTAATAGGCAGATAGGATAGACTGAGGTGATCAGGCCATAGGGCTCAGTCAGACAAGCTAACTGGCAGCCTGTTTACATGTGACTTTTCTTGCCCTTTTCTCTATTTTCTCAAGTTTGTTCCTCCCGGATACACCCTGGACCCACTTTCTCTGCTTTCGGCCCTTCCCTTACGCTTTCCATAATAGGTTCACAAGGTTCACAGAGCCCCTCAAGTGTCCCATAGTACTCAGTCTTGTTTCCACCTTCTTATCGGTTACAAGGTTCAGGTTGACCCTCATCTGTGCCCGAGTAGTTTTTCAATGGCCTATCAGTGAGCAGTTCTGGTTTTCGTTACTGTCTCCATTATCACCTACCCATCAGGTTTGTGCATCTGTGTGTTCATTTTATCACCTTCCTTGTTATCTATTATTTAATTTATAATGAATAGTTCTTAACCAGGTAATGTAATGAAGAAGATGCTCCCACATTCCCCATACCCTTACAGTGATCAATCAACCTAAATGGCATGCAGGTGTAAGTCCAGGATACATCGTGTGAGATAATAGGGTTTTTTCTTTATGTGTCCTTTGATTTCTAGACTCTGAATGTACATTTTTGCTACATTAAAATGTTGCATTATGCGTTTTGTGGGGACTTGATGGACCCACTGTATGGTCTTTCCAGACTCTGCTCTGACGATAAGTGAACAGGCTCCTATAGCCACGTAACCACACATGGAGAACTTTTATTTTTGTCTCTCTTCTCTGCTCCACGTCCAACTGTGGCAGCAGTTTCAGACTGTATATACATAAGCTGGAAGGCACAATCCTGCAGCAGCCGGTCTATAAGGAACGGCAACAACATCCTCACACAGGTTCTGCCAAATGTAGACAGCTCTTTGTACGGTCCTGGAGATCTTGGTATTCAGCTTCTTCTCAGCATTTGCCACTTTGCAGGCAGCTGGCCATATGCACATGCCAGATTTCAGAGCGCAAACCGTATTCCACAGCTAGAAATTTCTACTTATGCTGTGCACAAGGTCTTCTCATTGGTCTACCATGGTTTGCAGGATGACCAAATGGTGCCACTTGCTGGTAATGTTGTCATAGGAATATTGTGGGCAACATGGCCATGGTTGAAGTGAGAAAAAGCTCTTACCATCTCAGGAAGGTAAGCAACGTGGATGACTTCTGAAAAGATGGTCTTGGCAAAGACTTCACAGTCTTCTGTCATGATCAGACCCACTGTGGACCGACCGGCAAGAGGAAGGTCCACTTAGACCCTTATATTGAGCACAGCTTCTCTCCTCATTAGGTATGAATCAAGATTCACACAATGACAGTGGCTGGTGCTGGTTGCTGGGGGTGACAGGTACTCACAAGGCACTCAGAGGGATCCTCAGAGCACTTCCAGCCTATCCCCCATACAGAGCAGTGGAGACTGGTTTTCTAGTTCCCAAATGTCACCGCACTGTGGGAAGACTTTTGGCCACAGCAACTCAGGTAGATTAGCATCAGACTGATGCTACTGACCAGGAGTGGTATACTGCATTTCTGGTGGCCAGCCTGGATGTCCTGGGTGTCTTGTTCATATGGCATGCTAGCGAAGAGCAAGCAACCTTCCAGATGCCATTGCAGACAGCGAGATTTCTGTCAATGGCCTGCAAAGGTGCAAAATCTGTCTGGCAAAATGCAGCAGTGGTCAAAGTATCAGGTTTACTAGCAGCCTGCAGAGGGACAGAAGAGGCAACGGGCAGCCCGTTTTTACTGTAGGCAGAAGATCTTGACTGCCTGGCTGCACCCCTTTATGGGGGTTACTGAAGCAGTCATATGTCATATAGGGAGCTAATAAGCAGCAAGCACGTTGTATTTGTGCTAAAGAGGCATCTCGATGAGTAGGCACAAAGCTCTTTGTGATGTGGTACAGAGAAAGATATCACTTCAAGTGCAATGCAATATGGACATAGCACTTCTCTCTCGAGTGCTTTGAGCAATATAGACATGAACGACTCCACAGGACCAGGCCTCAGGGGAAAGAAAAACTCTCAGATTTTTCTTACCATCAGCAGCATAGGCACAGAAATGTTGTACTTAAGATGGTAAGGAACAAAGAAATAACCCTCTTTCTTTCTTTCTTTTTAAAAAACCAAGCAGATCCCATGCTTTTTTCTTGATCAGATTGAGACACTCTCCAGAAATAAAAACACTCCATGTAGGTGGAAAATAAAGAAAACTAGACGAAATAATACTCTCATTATTTTTGGTGCTGAACTGCAATACCACAGTACTGTTATAACAGGATGATTTAGCTCAGTATAATACTCCCAGTTGTCTTGTTCTCCTGTTAACAATGTTTGTTTCTCTCCATGGCTGAAGTAAACCTTCAAGGTTCTGCAAGAGTGATGTACAAAAACTTCTGCTAGTCAGCAGTGGCTGCTAGTGGGAGAAACACTAAGGAACTATTCTTCTTCATCCACACTTTATTATCTGGGACATAAACCAACATTTCCTGGTGAAAGGAAGCAGATCAAAAGCATAAGCAAAAGGGAAAGACAGGGAACAGCTGAGAGGGTTGTTCACATTATCTGCAACTTTTTCAGTGCTAAAACATGAATATGAAGAAGTCACGTTAATGTCTGTGATTAAGCAAATCAACACTTTCCAAATTAAGTGTTGAGTATTGAGGTGCTTGCATTTCCACTAGCCTTGGATTAGCACTTGAGCAGCGCTGTGATGTGGCTGTGATCTGAAAGTCAAGGCTCTAAAACAAATGCACACGGTTAATATCCCCTTGCTTTTTTTGAGTTAAAACTGGAGGCTTCTACTGCAACAGCCTCTGCCATGTGTTACATCCCAGTCTGACTACATCAGGCCTGGGAGAGGTTCGCAATGATTCCAAGTGTGGAATTAAGACGCAAACGAGGTCAGATGCCACTCACTGCAGGTTCACAGGTTTATTGTTATCTCCCACCAAAAGTCACTGAGACAAGCGATAGCGTAAAGGCAGAAGTAGAGGAAAGGCAGAAAAGAGAAGCAGTATTACAGAGCATAGCAAGAGTATAGTCACCACCACTGGCTCAAGGACTTCTCCGCGGTCCTCCAGAAGTTCAGCAGCATCCCGTTGATCCACGGTTGATGGTGGTGGGGGTCTCGGTCCCAATTCCCAAATTGTGGTGGGTCGCCATGCCAGTTATAGTCCAGATAGTCCAGGTTGGCCTGTAGGTTGACCAGTCAGTGTGACGGTGGCCTTTGCCCAGCTAATTGTCATTTTACATGGTTGCTGTATAAGCTTTTCCTTCCCCCTTGCTGTTTGGGCAGTGCTTGGCACAGTCATTGTGCTTCAGCAATTTTGGAGTTAACAACACAGGCTCAGGTGGGCCCCGGGCTAGGCAGGGCCTGGCCACTCTGATAGCCAGAGGCCTGCACCCTCTCCAGCTAGGGGCAACACACCCTCCTCAGCTGATGGCCCTCTTGGGTGGTGACTGGCAAGCAAGAGGATGGTCTGCAGAAGGTGCTAAATAGATACAAGCAAGTTTCTTATTGGCCTGCAAGCCTGCCGTCGATTAGCAGAAGCTCAAGCAAGCTTTGAGACAATTATTTTAAAGTTCCAGTCTTACACACCATGGAAGTAGATCTGGATTTACTTGGAGCAGGAGGAGTTTGGTTGTGTTTTAGTCCCCTCTAGCTACTGGGGAGCACATTCCTGTGTCTGCTTCCTGTCCCTCTCTTCTTCCTTGTCCTCTGCCATGTTTGGACTGGAGCTGCCTGCCTCATGGAAATCAATATTTTTGCTATTAATTTCAATCATTTCCACAGGCATCCTGTCTGCTTCTCTGATGCAAACTTTTCGGTATCATGCTTCTGAGCCATAGCAGGCGGTACTCTTGCGTGCTCCTTGGTGAAATAAGCAAGGCAAAAACGTAAGTATAGGCATATATGAATAAAGTCAATTTAACAAAAAATACAAATATAATTCCACTTTAGCTATTTGAAATATGATGTATTTTCTGTAGCTTTCAGAATGTCACTCACAGATCTTCCTGCTAGTTAACAAAAGGCTAAAATGATTTCAAAGGAGAGGTAATTAGTGAAATGGCATGACCCTTCTAAGTGAAACCATTTCAGAACATGTCTGTACCCTACTGGAAAAGAGACAGATACGCCTTACAGTGCATACTCTGGGCTTAGATATGGCATTCATTCCCAAGGCTGCTTATCTTAACTTGATGGGCTCAAGACTCAAGTCAATGATCAGTAAGGGTTTTGAGCAATACTCTATACGTAGAAGCTGTCCTGTTGTCTTCAGCACTTCCCATCTGTAAAAATGAAAAACAAAGCTGCTCTTCCCTGTGACAGTATAAAGATGTCACTTAAAGCTTATAAAGATGAATTCATTAATCATTTGAATATCATAGTGATAAGTGCACAAAAAACTATGAAGATATTATTACTGTCAGAGAGGGATTTGGATGTGATTCAGTAAACAAAGCATGCAGCCACATGCTGAAAGAGTGAAAGACATATAGGACAGCTGGTTCCTCCCTTGAGCACCATCTATTCTGTGTTGCAAGGCCCTGATCCAAAGTCAGTGATTGCCACAGAAAGGTTCCAGCTAACAGCAGTCAGCTGTGGACTAGCTCTTGGCAAGGAAGGCCTCTGCTTTAAAATTAGCAGAGGACTGTGTCTAAAGACTTAAAACATATACTCACACAGGCAGGAAGGATCCTGGAATCACAGAATAATACGGGCTGGAAGGGACCCCTGGAGGTCTGTAGCCCAACCTCTTGCTCAAAGCAGGGCCAATTTCAACATTAGCACAGGTTGCTCAGAACCTTATCCTCTTCAGTTTTTAAAATCAGCATCTTTAAAGACACCGGGCAGCCTGTTCCAGCGCACAGCCACTCTTGCTGTGAAACCTACATAGGGAATCATCCTTCAGATACTTCCTAGCTTTTTGGTGTTAGATTTTGCAGGTATGTTTTTAGAATAGCTACTTTTTCAAGTTCATATCTAAGGTCATATGCATATATGGGTCAGCTCTTTGAGATGGAGTTGCGTTTCGCACAAAGCTTTTATAGTGTCCATTCTTGCCATTCTTGATTGGTGAGTTTGGTAACGAGTGTAACATCAGTCATAAAATTAGGACATAAACTAAGCAGGATATAGTCTTGTTTTATATTCAGCAGTACTTTTGTTATTTCAAGCCTCCATCCCTTGCTGCGTTAAAAGATTCTTTGCACTGGAGATAGGAGTGGTATGAACCCTCCAAGAAATCATTGACATAATGGAGAAATGCTTTAAAAAGACTCCTCATTCTCTAATGCAAACTTGAAGGTTTTCCTATACTGGGACACTTAGAGAGGTGAGATTGTGTGGTTTCTTTAATTTAATAACACGTAAGGATAAAAACTTCACAGGGAAGAAAGGCAGCTCTGGAATTTAGCTTTCCTGTCATTTAGGTCTCCCTAATATCACTGGGTGGTGCAGCACCTATAATGACACAGCTCTGTCTCTCAGAAGAGAGCTGTAGTCTGCCTTCAACGTACACACAAAATATTAGGGCATTTTTTTTCCTCTTACAGAATCTATTTTATAGATTTAACATTCTTGGTTTATTTTAAAAACCAAATTCATTTCTTGTTGCCTGTTTGATTTATAATTAAGTTTAATTTAATGTTCTGTTTTCCACCATAATGCTTATGCATGATCCTTGACTTGGTAAAAGTTGTTAGCCATTTTCAAAAACCAGGCTTGATCTAAGGACCGTAACCGGCACATAATATCAGACAGTTTGCACGAAGTCTCATTTTCTGGGGTGTTTACTTTTTGTGGACCATTTCATTATCATGCAAATGGAGTTGGGCCATTTTGCAGACAATCTAATTGTTAGCATAATATGTCCTCGTTATTTGTATGGTGCTGTGGTTTGCATGAGGCATTATCAAGTGTAACAGAAACCCGTATAACAGCGTGAGTTTTGAGAAATGGAGGCTATTTTTTACCAAAGGCTGTACATACTGGGTGCCAACTCCAGTCTAGAATCATTGACAAACCTCATTTTGTCTAAACTGCACAGCTCTTCTGGAGTCTGAACATGCACTCTTTGTGTCAACAGGAGCAACATCACTTTCCTAGCCCATACTTTTGAAGTCTTCCTCCCCCAGTGCTTTCATTTTTGAACAAGCTTTAGCTCTTAAACCTTGAACACTGTATTATGCTATGCCTATATGGTCACAGCAAAGGAATTAAGATAAATGAAGCACTACTAAAATAGTAAATGGAAACCAAACTGATCTCCTTTTAGCTAGTAATCAGAATGCAAAAGCTTAAACTTTCATCCTGTTTCCAAACAGTAAATCTTATCTTTTCAGAAAATGCTGCCAATTTAGCACTGTTGAACTTTGGAATACAGCCATCCACACATAAACGCATTTGCACATTATTTTGGTTGGCTCTTGCTAAAGCCATATGCTGGGTTTTTTTAATTAAAAAAGCACCTCAGAAAAACTTCCAGTGTTCACACAGGGTAAAACATCTTTCAAGGTTCTAAAATGTCAACAAAATACTAAAGTAGAAAGAATAGTTTTCTCCCTTCCCTGATGTTGTAAGTAACTCTTGCAGACTGGATTTTACCAGCTATTTTTGCTTGTTTATGAAGACTCTTTCCAGTTGCTTGTGTTGTGATAATCAAGGTTTTGATGCAGCAAGGGTCAGTCACTTCTAAACCACATGGAGAGGAAATAAGCAGTCCAGGCTCCTTTGCCAGTCAGCAGGGTTGTAATCCTCATCTAGGTAGCACAGAGTGACAAAACAGCTGAAGATCAAGGGTTATTTTTAATTTTCTGAAAATATGCAAAAATTTTTAATGTACTTGAGTAGATGAAATCCAGAGTATCACAAGAGGGTGTACTGGTTTTTTGCTGTCAGCTTCCAGCTGAAAAATGTACCCTGTAAACGTGTATGTTGTGCTAACTAGGAATAGATTAGACTGCAAGTACCATTGTAACCTCAAACATGAAGGAATTTGTTTTCTTGTCTCCTTTCACTTTTGGCACTAAACTTGTGGTTTATTGAACAATATTGGATGCTGAGTGTGGATTTGCCTACTCTAGTCATTAGGAAGTGATCAACCAGTGCTGAACCGTATATATAACTACAGGGTATTGAGCTGCCATCACTAGTGCCACCATTTCTCAGTCAGAAGAGGGGGCAGCCCAGGTTGCTTTGCTTTCCTTGCACAAAAACATTTAAACCAACTTCTACACCGTCTTCCAAGAGCTTCCAGTTTGCCAGGCTCTTAGTTTTCTGGAAAAGGCTCAAAAAACTTTTTTTGAATCAAACCAAATATTTATTCCTTAAACAGGACAGACAAAAGGAACAGAAGAATGAGCTGGCCATATGGTGGGGCCCCATTTCGAGTCCTTGCTTCCAGCAGTAGCTCTACTGCTGATACTGCTGGAGGGGTTGCAAGGAGCCATGGCCTCATTGCCTGCTCTGGGGAGGGTGGGGGCAGCCTTTTTCCCAAAGCCTCCAGCTAAACATTTCCATGCTTCAATAAACATTTATAACAGTGGTTATACAGAGTGCAGTAATGTCAACAAAACAATTTGTCACCTCCTCTCTCCCCTTATCAAGACTAATGCATAGCCTAGCAGTAATGGCACTCCCGATGGAGGTGGAAGATATGAGCTGGTTTGACTCATTTGGTTGATAGATACAGTTCAATTTGACAGCTGTAATCAGGAGCTGAATCTTCAGATCTTAAGCAGTGGTTACTAGGTGGAAGCAGACTGAATATACATGAACAGCATTAGCTATTGCTCCTCTTGCTCTGTGTTTTGTTTTCCTTACATTTGCTGTTGCATTTGTTACAAATGCCTGAATTGGTAAAAAATAATTTTTTTATCTTTTGATTCAGCCCAGACAATACATGCTTCTATTTTTTCAGTTGCAAGGACACACCATTATGTCACCTACTCCTACAATCCTAATAGTGTGCTGTATACTTACTTTACAAAAGGTATAGTATTAAAAATGGTAATCTAATCCTAGGAATGAATCTGGTTTTTGTCTTCCTCCAAACTCCTTCAGTTCTATGCTTACAACATTTTTAATATCTTTTTCTGACAGATAAGCAAATTACTACCTAATTATTAAAGGTATTGTCATGGTCTTTGGCAACAGATTTCCCCCCCTCTTTTCTTTGTCATGTGTAATGAGCATTGATTATGTATGAAGCTTCTGATTGACCTCTGGTGGCAAGATGGCTCATTCTTGTCCCACAGTTTTTCCTGCTTCTCCAGATGAAAGGGTTAGGGGTTGGGGATGGCAATGCAACACAAGCAGTGTGACTCAGGGTCCTCTAACAAAACTTTTACAAGCTTCAGCACTTAATCCAACAGCCTCATGAGCCAGATGCAACTTGTTATGAAGTGAGGAAGAACATCTCCTCTCTGTTCCATACAGATCAGTGCTGGCTCTCCTGGGCATCAATAAGACAATGACTATTCTAAGTGGAGATTTATGTCTATAGCAAACCCTGGCAGCACAGAAATCTAGATTCTTTGGGGAGTGACAGATGTACTGTCAAGAGCACGTGTGCATAAACACTGATACAACTGTGGTAAAAACTTTGGTAGTATCAGAGTGAGCAGTACTTCAGCGTTTGTTCTTTTGTCCTTTGCAGAGACTTCTGTAGCCCCTTTCCTCCCTGGGGCCAGTGATGGAAATATCTGTAGCCTCCTAATCTTATCTCAAGCTGTGAGTGGGTTTGGATGTGAGTCAGTTTCTAGAGAGCAGTGGCAGCTGAAACTGGTGGTGCGGGGGCTTCAGGCTGCTATTGCCTGCCTCTACTGGACACCTTTGTACTATCATCCCTCCAACCTCACCTTCACCGTATTCAGTTCAGTCCTGGCTCAGCTTTGGCAGTGCTTCCTCTTCCCTCCCAAAGCTTCCTATAGAAATACTGACTGATTGCAGTGGTTTTCTATGAGACAAGAAATACATTGCTATAGAGCCTTACAGCTATTTGATTTATAGCACTGCAAACACTCTGGTAATTGTGTGTAATAAGTTACTGGTCCAGACAGCAATATCTTGCACTTATTAATGTTGAGGAAAACTCTTTTTGCTTGTAAAACTATTCTGAGTCTTGTCCACTCTTCTTGGTTCACTTTTGATACATTTTCAAAAGGATGCTTTGTCACATTGGGAAAACTGTCTAATGGGAAAGCCCTTGTTAATGTACTTTATGTTTGTGCCCTGAGACAGTAGATTAAAGAGTGGGTAGAAAGAAGATGGATACTCCCTTTTTACAAGGAGTCCCATGGAAAAGATGAGGGGTAATGGGTACAAGTTACTCTGGGGGAGATTCCGATTGGACACGAGGAAAATTTTTCACAATGAGAACAATCAGACATTGGAATAATCTCCCCAGGGCAGTGGTGGATTTCCCAATATTAGACACTTTTAACATTCAGCTGGACAAGGTGCTGGCCATCTTGCCTAGACTATGGTTTTGCCGAGAAAGGTTGGATCAGATGATCTTTGACATCCCTTACAACCCTGTATTCTATGATTCTGTGTTTTATTAAAAATATTTTAAGATATATTTCAACCTTTTCCCACCACACATATTCTCATCAAACATGTCAATGAATGCTCCTTGTGAACTTTTGGACTACATTATGGTATAAAATAATAAGATTCACAGTTATATAGGGTTTTTTCATCAGTTTTAAACATGTTGTGATCACATCATATGAATCAGTCTCTTCCTGATTTGAACACTGTACACTTTTCAATCTTTCTGTTTCTGATTGGATTTATCATTCTTCTTGGATCTCCTTTTTGGAAATTATGTTGCCACAGGGAAGAGTTTGAAAGTATTCTGTCAATGTACCTAATATTTTTATGTTGTTTAACCTTTTTGGGTTTACTCCTCTCTTTATTGTTCCTCATGTTCTGTCTTTGTTTTTGCACTGAGCTAAGAGTTTTTATTTGATGCCTATAGCAACCCACAGCTCTTTGCACCTGTTTCAATTAATCTAGGGTCCAGGAATATATTTGGTTGTCAATATTCCTCTGGAACTTGTATTTATCAACAATGAAACCCACCTAATGCTCCATTTCCTGCTTACGTGACCTCTTATCTTTGGGTCTCTGAAATGCCTCCATCTGCCTTAGTCTAAATAACATCCTGTCATCTGCAAACATTTGCCTCTTCTTATGTATTGACCTTTCAGGCTTGCTAACACATTTTAAAGTGGTCCAGAAATCAGTTATGTTTTCCACTGTAGAAAGATCAGAATTCTCAGAGCAGCCTTGAATCCCAAGTCATAACAAGAGATCACACGGAAGGAATGGATGCCAATCTTGATTTGCAAGATGTGAAAGAGCTTGAAACTGAATTGTCCAATTCATCATGCAGAGGCACAGGATAACTAAAAATTGTTTCTGCTAGAGAAACTGGGAGATGAACAGATTTTTTTCCTGTTTGAGGATTACTGTTCAGTCTGACCAGGCAGGTAGCTTTGCACTCTGCTCAGCTCCACAGAGAGTGCAGTGGCAATCTGCAAGCAATAGCAAACTAGGAAGAACTCAATAAGCACTGGAGGAACAGGTGGTCTTGATGAAATGGAGAAACAGACCGAAAAAAAAAGTAATTAAATTGCATCTAGATACAATTAAACAACTGCACGTATACATGGTAGGGACCAGAAGGAAAGTATCTAAAGGTTATTATACTAAAAAGCCAGTCAGTTCCTGTTACAGAAGAGACAAGCATACAAATAAGAGTACAACCTGCAAGAACAGAAAGTAGTCCTCCTGCTCTACTCGGTAAGGCTTTAGCCAGAACAATGTTCATATTGCAGCGCTGCTTTTTCCTGGAAGGTCTTCATAAAGATGAGAAAGAGAGAGACCATTAGAATGAAGTCTAGAACTGGCTTTGTTTAGCCTGATGAAGAAAGGGCAGGGGGGAAAAGGACAACATTTTGCAAATGCGTAAAAAGCTTTTGCTAAACAGAAGGAAATAATGTGTCTTGTGCCCATGTAACTAGTTGAACAAAATAAGAATCTAACATTACAACAAGGGAGAAGCAAGTTGTATCTTAGGAAAAAAGAATCTCTTCTAACAGTGAGCACCAGGCAGGATTGCTGGAGAGGCTGTGAAGCCACAGGAGCCCTATAAAACAAATGTCCGTTGTGAATTTCTTGAGGCATGACATAGTTGGGATTTGTCTTGCCCAATTTTATCTGTCAAAAACCATTCGCCATTCAGTTTATCATCTGGGAAGCCTCCACAGTCAGTGGAAACAGACTTAATGCCAGAGGCAATATATCTTTTCCTAAATGAGGTACCTAGGCTGGGTAGGGTGAGGGAGTGTGCCCTTGGTCAACACAAAAGGAGTCTGGAGGCACCATAGAGGTTTGGCCATGTGACTGGCTTTTATGGTATTTTTTTAATGGTTGTAAACCAAAGGAAATGTGTGATACTCTTTAAAAAACATTATATCCTGGTTGTTCAAAGTGTCTGTATCTTTAGAGCTGCATCAGTGAGATATGGAAAGGTTGCTAAATTTTCCCATGTGTGAATGGAAAAAATGCATGAGACTATGGTTTGAAGCAGTTGTTGTTCATTTAAATGACGGTTCATTCACTTATCAAAATAACTGATGAGCTCCTGCTTTTTTCAAAATCTTTAGCACACAGCTTTCTCTGAAAGACACAATTGTAACAGCAACATTTTATTACATGCTACTTGCTCCTGTTTTGGAAAGCTTAACTTTTGCAGGCAAAGAGAAAAGCTCTGTTGGAACCTTTGTGACTCTCTACACACCAACAGAAGTGAATTCTTTAAGAGAACAAGTTACAAGCACTCCTTGAAAAGGTATTAAATCATGTATTGCTCACTTGCAACTTCTATCTGCATTCAAAAATGCAAGCAAAGGCTAACCCCCATGAGTGATTTGACTGCCTTTAATAATTAGTGCAGAAGAAATCCAACACAGACATGGTATGAAGGAACATTGATCCTCAGCAAAGAACAGCAAATCCAGAAACAACTTTCTCACTACGACCTGACTTTGTAATGTTGGTGTAAATATAATGACAACATTTAAACTGATACTCACATTAAGTAACTACCATTTGTAAGCAGTTCAGGTAGAAGATTAAACCAGGAAGCATTAAATGTATATGACCATTGTATATGAAGTTCCTTACCTTAGAGGAATACAAACGCTTTGGAAAGACAAGGCTATATACATGGCCATATGATCCTTCCATTAGTATCATGCTAATTATTATTGATGGATTCACTGGGAATAAATCCGGACCCCAGATATAAGGGAAAAACATAATTAATAGAGTACAAGTACTCTTTTCCTTTTTTCTCCTCAAGCCAGGCTACTCAAAGAGATTTGCAGTCCAACAGCTACAGTGCAATTTAATGAGTGTTGAGTCCATCCAGCAGTTACTCTTATATCCCATTTCAGGTTAATAACATGAAAAAAAATTCCCTTTTACCAACAGTAAGTTCACACATGGTTGATGTGGGAGTAGAGGGAATACGTACTAACTTCCGAACTGCCAGTGCACAGGAGCTATAAACCGTCCACTCCCTTTCACATCATCCAACTACAACAAGAAAACCTTTGAAACCGTTGAGGCTCTGATTAAAGCATTGATCTGAGCCAGTAGAAATAGAAGATGAATTAAGTGTACCTGAAAATAATTACTTTAGAATTAACTTGACATTCACACAGCTAAACTGGAAGGAAACACTCTCTTCAGTATAGAAGTGAAACAGAAAATTAGATTTCACCCAGGCAGAAAAATTTACAGATTCTAATCCAGCAAAACATATGCTTCCAAAATTGACCATGGGTATAGGAACTGATCTTGGACAATTGCGGTGTAGTTGGCTGTCATCCCTTGAGGACTTTTGGGACAAAGTTACAAGTAAAATGCTACTAGACCAGTGACTTGGAAAAATGTCATTACGACTCATATTTATGGTGATAAATATGGTGATACAGTTTGTGCAAGATTAGTGCTAAAATAAGATAGGATATATACCTTACGTAATGGCATAAAAACTTCCTGGGATGGTGAACATCTAACAAATTGGAAGGGATGTGGTCCTTGGAAAATCATTGTGGAAATTTTATCTACTGACACATAAAACCAGCTGAAAATCAATATAAACTGGATATTTATTTATTTTTTTAATTAGGGCAAGAATCAAATCGTAAACATTAATGTCAGAAAGTGACCTACACATGACATCATTGCTATAGTAATAGGTGGAAGATAGCATGTAGGCAGAAACACATGATAAGTGTTGGTCTTTGTAACGTTCAATACATTATCCAAAGGATGGAAAAGATGAACTGCAGCTGCATCTATCTGCACTTGAAAGATGCTTTTGTTTTTCTTTTAGCAATAAGTTCAACAAGAAAAGGGCAACACACTAAAAAGTCATGTTTGACTTCAAACCATTTCTATGGTGTCTAACACAGTTTAATACAGAGAAACTACAAGGTACCACAAAGTCATCGAAATTTAAATTATGATAAAAAAATGCCAGTCAATTATAACCATTCTTTATAAAACGAAATCTTGTATAGTATAAACTAACATCCTGGGAACATTAGGGTTGAGATTCATCTCCTAGAACCTTGGGCAGCTTTTCAGAACTATCTGATCTATATTAGATACCCACATTCAGATAAGAAGAATCTAACTCTGGGATTCTCTCTTTCTCTACCTAGAAATAAAGGGACTCCAGACAACTAACAGTAAACATCTAAAGTCCAATGTCTACAACTGCATTATTGCAATGTACATTGCAATGTTACAAAACTCTATATGCATCAAGTGAATGTCAGTCTAAGAAAGTTTCTCTGAATTTGGTAATTTTAGAATTTCTTGCATTCCATTAGTGTTAGCAGAATGTCTATGGAAACTGTAAGAAAAATCTAAGTATTGTTTTTGCAGAGGAACAACTAGTCCAGTCTGCAATGATGTAGCTAGAGAATGATTAACAACACAAAGGCTGATCAAGAGACATGCAAGAGTGTTCATCCCTTAGACAAAGGAGAAACCAGTCTATGCTGGATCAGTAGTTTAACAGGAGCATGAATGTTTAACTGAGATCAGCTACCGTGGGCAATAATACCAAAAAAAGGGAAGAAATAAACAGGTGAAGTAAGGGGTTTAGGAGGGGTGATGGGGAGAAGTAAGCAGAGTCAGAGCCAACGGAAGTAGTTTTAGGTGAATCGGATAGGCTGTAAACCCTGGAGTACCCAGCCAATGGGGAAACAAGGGAGGGAAATTTTGGCTGGGGATAGGAAATAAAAAGAAATTATTTCAGGACCTCAGGTGTGCCTACCTGCTAGGTCACCCATTCTTGCAAGGATGTTTAAATAAAATGTGCTTCGTACCGATCACTGCCCGAGCCTCCGTTATTAGATAAGGAGCGTTTCTCACAAAACCAATGTGAAAGCAGACCTCTTCCACCTCAAAAGTTTGCATGTGTCAATAGAAAACAGAATACCTTTATCTTCGATTCTCAGCACACCATACGATCTCTAAGGGTGTACCTATGGGAAGGAAGAATGGTGCAACACTGCAGGAAGTACAGGTGCATGGACAGTGCCTTCTGTGCAAGGAAAAGGCGACTACCTCAAGCAAAACATAGGATTTACGGGACTGCCCAAAGCAGTAGCCCCAAAGATGCAATATTGCCTTCCACACACGTAGTTTGAACCAGTGTTATCTTTGCAGTTTTTACTTTGTGTTGTATTGAGCAGCGTAAGCAAGTACTGATTATCAGAACTTAACAACTGGGAGATACATCAACTGTTTCAGAAATAGCATCTCAATTTTGGAAGTGAGTAAAAGAAGAAAAAGGGAGGGTTCCTCACAATCACGTGGGGTAAATCTGTGAGTGAGCTTTGTTACATCTGCTGTGTCAGTACATTGGAATCACAGAGTAACATCATGAACACCATGCTGAACCAGAACACTGGTTATGGGGCACAGAATTACTATGGCCTTTACAGACATTTTGGCATTCCAGACCCTGAGCAAGCTGTTACACTGTATGAAAGAGCTCTTCCAACCAGAGATTCTCTGATGAGCTAATAGAATTAATTTAAACTATTAACTAACTAATATTAAGAAAATAAATAGGATTAATTATTCTTTATTCTTAAATCTTTCTTTGGAAATAATGTTTTACATAAACTACAGTTTACTTAAACTTAATCTGTATGGAGAAAGGTCAAACAGGTCTATGTGGACCAGAGATCATAATCCACAGGATCAAGACATCGCCACTGATTCATCCTCTGTGTATAGGTAGGCCAAGTGTGCCATGGTATCAACATCCAATGATAGCTGTACAATCTACGTTCTCAGAATGCATTAGCATCAATTCCAGATGTTCATGTAACACCACAGGGGTTGCTGTCTCTTATGTGCTTATTTTGATACATCTGCCAGGCAATTTTTACATGATTTTTGTATGAATAAGAATATTCATGCAAAACATTTAACACTACCAAAAGCTGTTGCTCATTCTCTGCTTTGACTCTTGACTTACAGTTAGCATTTTTTCTGTATATCATGGTGTGTTATTTCCATGTCTTGCAGATCTGAAGGAGAAATGGTGTCCAGTTGTGGACGGCTGTCGAGTCACAGCATTTCTTGCATTTTACCGCAGGCTCAGTAAAGCTGTTAGAGGTTTAGAGTCTGTTAGAGCCTGCTAAGTGACAGTTCTGCAATCTGCCCTTTAACATTCATACAGGGGGAAAAAAAAAAAAAGCCTATTGCAAATGCAGTAACCAGTATTCGTTGGTAATAATTTGGGTGGCATGAAAACTCAGGATATACATGAAACAGGACCTTAATCTTAGAGTAGGCAAATTCCTAATTGATTCCAGGATCCCTTTGTCTGAATGATGACTAGGTTTCTGGAAACACATATCCTGAATAATTAGTAGTCTTGCTTGTGTTTGTTGCTGCATTTTTTGTGACTGCTATCCAAGCTGTATTGCTATAAAACATTCAGTTCTGTAAAGCAATCCAGGCTTCTTCTAAAAGTATGTACCACATCAAAACTTTAATCAATCCAAGTATCTACAGAAATGTTATGTTCTTGTTGCTTATGTTAGTGGCGGATGGTTTATGTTGGCCATGATTTCAATTTTGCTGTTGTCTGGCTGTATTCCTTCTGAAGACAGAAGGGATTTCGTGTGATTAACTTAGATTTCTGCAGGCTGGATAATATCTTGATTGACCCAGATTGTAGTCTGGGTCCTCGCCATCACTTGCATTTCTGATTGTGTTCTGCCTGAGTTGACGATGGTTTTATCACACCATCAGCTTTTAATACACAGTACCTCCAAAAATTTTATTGTTCTTTGCAGAAACTTTTCATTATTTTGGCTTAATGGAAAATACAGACAAAACTGTTTACAGCACCTGGGTATGTACTTGAGATAATTTCTCGTCTAAACCAAATTGCGTATATCTGACTTTCTTACTCATAAAAATATTTTTAACTGCTTATTTGGCTCCAAATGTATGTTGATGCAGAAACAGAATAATTCAAACTCCATATACGCTTGATGAAAACTGGTGAGATCCAAACAAATGCTAAAAATGTAATCTCTCTAAGCAGAACAATCCCTAAAAACATAATACTAATAATAAACGCTAATGCTTGACCAAAATCAAACAGTAACCCTAATCCTTAACCCTAACCCTAATTCTAAAATTAAATCAAGTGCTAAATGTACCTCTAACCCAAACCCTAAATCTAACACAAATTTTAAACCCAACCTGAGTCCTACTCATCAATCTAAGCCTAACTGCACCCTAGTTAAAACACAAAACCTAAATCTAAAGCATAATGATAGCCTTACCCTAATCCTAAACCCTAACCTTAAAAGCTATCCCTAACCCAACCAGAATGCTAAAGCCAAATCCAAATCCTAACCCCAACCAATCACTGAACTCTAGCCCAATATCTAAATATGAACACTACCAGTAAACCATAACTCCAACCATAAATGCTCCTAACTCAAACCCTGCTCCTTAACTCTAAACATAAAGCCAAACCATAACCCAAATTGTTGGCTACAAGCATAGCCATAACTCCTAAAACTAATCCTAACCTGAACTCCAGTTCTACTCTGCCCAAACCCATAACCACAATTGCAAGCCCTAATACTAAACCTGGCGATAATCCTTAGCCATACCCTGTTATCCTCACCCCAAAACTAAATCAAATCCTCAACTTAACATTAAACACAAACACAAAACCAAACCTAAACTCTTACACTGAACCCTACCCCTAATGCTATCACTAGGTTTAGACTTAGGGCTTTGGGGTTGCAGCATGCATTAGGGAATGAGGGTTAGAGGTTAGGGGTTTGGTTTGGGATTAGGGATTTAGGGTTTTAATTATGGATTGAGTTTTTCTTAGGATAGGGCTTGTAATGGGGTTAGTGGTTGGAATCTGTGATAGGGTTTGGGGCTTGTGCTAGGATTTGTGGTTGATGTTAAGATTGGCATTACAGAGTGATTTTCCATGGCATGGAAGAATAAATTTTAAATTGAAATGTAATTAGAATATTCAAAGCAAAAAATGGCAGTAATATCATGCCACTGGCACAAGACAGTTATCACCAGATGTTTATAACCTCTCACATAAAATGCCAGAAAATGAGAATATGGTGCTAATTTTTAATGATATTAGTGGGATCCAATAACTACAGACCAATACATCTGATGCTTACACAGACAAATCAGTGACAATCATGATAAAAAATAGAATTAGAGAAGTCATAGACAGATGTCAGGCACTGGGCAAGTCAAGAACTCTACAAAAGTTACATTATGTGTCATATATCTCCAAAAACGTATAAAATGCTAGCGAGGATAGACATCCTATTCATAAAGTTTATTTAGACTTTCAAAAGGCATTCAACAAGGTTGGTCATCAAATGTTCCTCAAGAAATTATTCTATGATGGGGTAAGAAGCAAGTCCTTCACGTGACTGATTAAAAGGTTAGAATTAATGGTCAGTTTTCTTCATATATGGCAGCTACAAGTGGAGTACAGTCTGCTCACCATATTTATAAAGGATGTGTAAAGCCTTGATGGATATTGAGGTGACAGAGTTTGATACCTCAAAGTATTTAGGATATTAAAGACAGCAACTGAATGTGCAGGAAGATCTTATGTGACTGACTGATACAGAAAAGTGAAGGAGCAGAAAGACATTCAGTGTAAAACAGACATAAAAGGCCATAGAGAGAAACAAACAATTCTAACATTATAATCAGAGTGATTGACTCTGCATATGTGCTGAGTGGTAATTGATTATCACCACTTAGGAAAAGGTCTTCAAAGCTCTTCAGAAAACAGACCCTCGGGCAACTCTGGGGATAAAATAAAATACAGCAGAAAACATGATAATCTCAATGTACACGGGAAGTATGTACCTGTTCTTGGAGTACTCTATATAGTTCTAGTACCTTCTTCTGAAATAGGATGGAATAGATTTAGAAAACAGAAAAGAATGAGAAAGGTAGTCAAACAACTGAAATAGCTTCAGTACAAAATCAAATTAAATAGACTAGTACTCTTCATTATGGTTAAGGGAGCAGGGTTATGAACAGTTGTTCAGTGTCTCTTCCAATATGAGAACTAGGTGATACTAAATGCAACTAGATTCAAAAGTAACATGAAGAAATATAACATACAGTTAAACTCTGGAAACATTTTGCTGCTCAGTGTTGTGGTAAAGTTGACAGTAGTTCAGTAAACAGCTGGCTGATTTGTTGAAGAAAAGTTGATTGTGTTATGAAATGCAAAGACATCTGTAACGCAAGATTCGTAATTGAACAAATACTAGAAGAATTTCCGCAGAAGTATAACAAAATATTTTTATCTATGTATTTATGGCCACTGGCCACTGTTGGAGACAAGATGATAGCCTAATTATAGACTTTGATTTAATCTGGAGTGGTACTTCTAAAACTTCAGATTGATAGAATGGATAAGGAACCAGTGCAGAATGGATTCATAAAATAAGTGAATGAAAGCAATAGAAGAATGAAAAATAGGTCAGATCATAGAACAGAGAATAGTGAAAGATGAAAAAGGAACAGGAGAGTAGTGATGGAGAAGAAAAATGTGAATAAAATACAGCAAACAATACAAACATCCTTCAACACTCATAAGCTCAGACTGAAACAAATGTAAAGAAGGACTGCTGGGGTAAAGAGAAGTAGAGACGCATGTATTATCAGAAAAGACCCCCCCAAAATTGCAGTTCCACCAATCTAACTGAAAATTGAATAGAGATATGACTATTCTACATAAATATGTTCACATACATCAGGTGCATAAGCTGAAGGACAATGCTGTCATGAGAATGAGTAGGTGTCAGGTAGCCATTAATAGATCAGGGATGGAAATTCCGTCAGCAGAGCAGTAAAGCTCTGAAACAGCCTTTGAGTAGGAATAGTTGGGGCTGTTTCCAAAATTATTATAATATACTGTGACATGTCAAAACAGGAGACTAGAATCATTGAACCCAGTGATCCATTACAATTCTAGGTCTCATGTTTTAAGTACAAGAAAAAAAATTAAGGGAAAATATTTCAGACTTGTCTCAATTATTTTTTTTCTGGGATAGGGTTATACATCTCTGTACAATGTAACAGGAACAAGTAGAATCATAGAATGTAAAGTTTGCAGGCACCATTAACTTACCTAGTTTGATATCCTGTAGTCACAGGCCGTTACGTTTCCCTCAGCTAACTCCCTCTTGAGTGCAATAAACTGTCTTTGTCAAAAACACATCTTCCAGGTAGGTGTCCGAGTTCAGCTGAAAGAATTTGAAAGACTGAAAGTCCACCACTGCCTTCAGAACTTTGTCCCTTTGGATGGCCATTTGTACAGTTAAACATCTATGCAATATTTCTAATTTGCATTTCCATGGCTTTAGTTTTTGTTATGCTATTCTCCATGAGGTTAAAAGTCATCTCAAGAACTGTTACTTTCTGCCTGTGAAAGTACTTATACAATACAACCAAGTTAACTCAAATCTTCTTGAAAATATAAAAATGACTGAGCTGAGCCATTTGTTGTAAGACATTTCCACTAGCCCACAAATACTGCTTGTGTATCTCTTCTACGTTTTCCTATTTTTTCAGCAATCTTCTTGAAATATGGATACTAAATTCATTTGCACAATTTCAGGACCAGTCTTCTCTGCTGGAGTTTATATTTTGGAATCATAGGTCTTTCAAAGACAGATATATTGATGGCTTACAAATTATTAACGTACAAAATATGGCAGACTGTTATATCAAGGTATCCTTCCTATATGCATTTGTTTCCCTGGCTCAATGTGTGATGATTTTTTGGAGAAACCACTACAAAGATGAGGGGAATTACTGTGGAACATTACTGTAAATTAAGTACATTCACCTGTGGAAATTTCCACATTCAGGAGGCCTAAAAAGCTAAGTTGACGCATGTAAAGAGAGATCAAATAGAGGACACAGGTACTGGCAGTGAAACAAAGTCAGGAATGCAGACCTGACAAGCCTGTATCAGCATCAGAGTCCAATATTCTGACGAATTTGCTTTAGCTATTGCACACATGCAGGATTTAAAGTGTAACACCAAATTTACGTATTTGAAGCTCTTTTGACATCACATTGGATTTCGATTTTGCAGAGGGATACAGCAACATACTTAAATCACAACACAAGTGCAAATTATCAGAGTGTAGCAATTGCAATATATAGTTGAATCACAGTGCTAACCTAATTCTCTACAATATGCTCACCGTCATGATTCTGGGGTATCCTCAGCTGCTGGGAAGGAATATATGGGCTGAATCCAGATCAAGTCTATTGCGCTCTTCAAAGTCCTTTTTGTTTGTTGTTCAGTTCTTATACTCTGTGTTGGTCACGCTCTATGTTGGGTACTCTATTACAAGATGTGCGACTGTTTCCATTCCTTTGATTAACTAAGGGGCAAACGGTTATACCACCAGTTGATCCATTCATCTGATATGGTTGATTGATTCCCCAACTAATATAGCCAGTTGATCCACTCAACCAATATAGCTGGCTGATCCATTCAACTGATGTAGCCATTTATCTAGAAGAAAGGCAACTCTCCAGTCACCCCTTGTGCTAAGTTCAGCTTTCTTTGCAACAGCCATGATCATTCCTGACATCCCTCCTTGAACTTCATGAGCATGTCACCCTTCCCATCTCCTCTGAGCCTTCCGCCACTGTAGCGGTTCATCGATCAGTCACAGTCAGACAAGGCCTGGACAAATGCTGATAAAGTTAGGAACGTATGGACTGCCTATTGTTTAATATCATTTTCTGCTACATTAAATGCGTCTGCATTGCAAAAACTAGTCAATCAGCAGTTAATTAAGTTATTACTTCAAAAAAAAGTGAATTGCATGTACAGAACAAAGCTTGGACCTGAGGAGATGGCAGGTGAACTGGAGTCATAATAGTGGCTTAGTTGGACAAGAACATTCATTCGATCAAGAAAGGTAAAAGGTAATGGACTGTGATATAAAAGGTAATGGACTACCTAAGGCAGTCTCAAGTCCAAAGTAAAAGTATGTCATGTAGAAGTAAGTCATCTCAATGTTCCTTCCTCATGCAACCAAGGAGTGTGTTAGCCTTAAACTGCCACAGTACAACATGGGAGCTCATACTGAGTTGTCTGTCAGTTGTGCTCCTTAAAACCTTTTCAGAGACACTGCTTTGCAAACTAACACCTTCCATTTGTTCAGGCAATCCTACTTATCATGTTCTTTACCTGAAAAAATAGACTAATCCAAATTGCTCCTATCTGGAAATCTGCTCTGCAATACACCTCCTGCACTAAAGATAGATACTGCATGCCAGGGTAGCTGCTCTGACGTGACAGGGACCACCAAGGAGCCCACAGTGTCACGAAACTCAGACTGGCTGTACTTCCATAGGCTATGAGGAGCTCTAATACCTTTGAAAACTCCACTGACTTGCGCCAGACTGGGCACCACAATCCAATGGAGGAAAAGGACACGTGTCTTTGGCTGGTAACAGGAGATCTGAGCCTTTATGTATAAATTGCTAGGTACTAGCAAAGAATATCACACTAGCCAAGACTGGTACCCAAAAGCAAGAGGAAAAAAGATAGATTACTGGAGATGGCCCTGGTTTGAAAGTTATGAAAAAGTAATAAGAAGCTGAAGAAGGAAGATCTAGGAAAAATATGGGAAATTCAGGAAAAAATATACCCCTCGAAAATGTATCTTTTTAGATTATAGAACTGCCGACAAAGCAACACGCTGGAAGAGTGATCAAAAAATTCCTCACCAACAGAAGGAGGACAAGATGTACTGGCAGATTTCTTGTTTCTCATAGTTTTGTTTCTGTGGTTCTGTTCAATACATTAATGTCACATGTGACAGCCTTATATATAAACTGGAATGCAATGACAAAACCAGGTGTCTCTAATTTAACAAAGTAGATCAGACTTATAATACATTAAGATCATTTTTTTTCAGAACTTCACATTACAGTTTACCTGAATGTATTACAGTGTTATTACCAAAACATATGATTTTATTTAAAAGTTTGTTTTTTCTTCATCTTGCTGTATTTTTAGAATTGCTTGTTTTATTTGTTGTTCAAATAATAAAATCAAATAGGGAGTAAATTCTGCATAATGGATAAAAACTTGTCTGTGGAAGAATATCACATACTAAAATAGTATCAGAAACTCAGCCCAGAGACGGCTGAAACATGTTTTTCTCTGAATATGTGACTATGGAAATAGAAGTAATTCGTATAGCAGATGTTCAATTAAAAAAAAAAAAATATTCCCTGAGCTTGATTCTATTTTTGCTTTAGTAAATATGTGTTTTTTCTTTACTTGAATTGGGGCAGATAGCTAGACAACTTCTGAAATACAGTAAACTAAACTATATAAATCAGTAAACAAACATGCATACATATAACATAACAGATGATAATATAGATGATAATAATCCTAGAAATGGACTCTTCTAGGTGTGCATCTTTAGACGGCATGGAAATTTTAACATTTTACAAAGAAGTATGCATGCGGCTCATTCAAAGATTATCAAATCTGCTGAATGGGAACTTGGATAAAATTATTAGATCAGGCTCAAAAGGAATTGTTAGTCTGTTGTGTAACTGAATCCACAGAAGGAATGCAGTTTAGAGATTTCTTTGGTGTATTCAACAAGCTCGTAGAAGTCTGCTGTTACAGAATACAGTGGATTCTTGAAAACACAGCATATTGAGCAGTGCTGGATATATGAGCTAATCTCAGTTCTCCTGTAGGGCTGAGCTCCAATGCAGCAACGCAGGACTTTCAGTCTAGAAAGCACTACAGTGTTTATATCCATCAGCATACTAGGCCTCTCACTCATAAATCAACCGCGAAATACAGAAATATAAACAACCCAAAATGGTGAATTTTTAAGAACCTGGAGCAACCTTAACAGCAGCAAGAGGCTGGTAACGCTGCTGTCTTGTAGAGTAGCCAGATAGATGCCAGGGAGGGAGACTTACAGGAAAAAAAAAAAAGTTTTTGGATTTAAGCAAAGTGTTTGCTCCTCTCCTTCTGACCTTTTCCTCACTCTTCGATCACCTTTACTCATTTTCATAAACAGTTCGCCCTGTTTTCAGTGTGCCAGTTCACAAAATGAAGCCCCGCTCACTGGACTGCTGCAAGCAGCTGGTTGCACCAGCAGCTGGATTCATTTCCAGTTCCCCAAGCTGGGCAGCTGAGCAGACTCACCGCACAGCTACACAAGCCCCAGCAACAGCAGCACGGAGGGGAAGGAAACGAGCAGCCACGCAGAGGAAGGTGGTGTCACTCCCTGTCTCTCTCTGTAGCTCGTGCTGTCAGCTAGCACACACGTACAGGCGCATACACAGCTGCCCAGGTGTCTGCATACCAAGCATGCAAGGCTCCGCTCTGGTACGGCACAGCTGCATGACCTGGACTCAGACTGCTCAGAAAGAGCTGTCTGCAGACAGGTAAGAAAGTACTTATGTTACAGACAACGATAGGATTGTTGAGACAGGATCAGCAGCAGCTCAAAGTTTCAAGGTCGAAATCGCCAGCGTGGAAAGATGCAAGATCCAAAAGAAGAAAACAAAACAAAAATCAGGACGGTCAGCCTAGTTGGGACCCCACTGGGAACCATTGGGTCCTCAAGTGGAGTTGTCAGGGTCACCAGTTTTGGCTGGAGCTGGTGTAAGACAGCAACTCAGCAGCAACTACTTTCCAGCGAGGAAACTCTCCCCGCCGTGTCTGGCCAGCAAAGACTCTTCAGGACACATCATCAGGGTGGCGAGGGTGAGCATGCTCATCACACCCTGCCTGTAATAGCTCATCACACCCTGCCTATCTTTGGGGGCTGTGTTAGCCAGTAAATAACTGCTTTATACTTTTGTCTTGCTTCCAGAATCTCTTTGCGCTGGGCTAAGGATCCTGAACAAACCAACTCAAAGAGGGGCCATAACAAAGGGTGAGAAACAACATCTTTTGGCAGGAGTGGCAACTGCACCATATCAAGTGGTTTCATAGCTATGGCTCCGCCTGTAATGTTGCTTAATCAAACGCCTGTTTACTAGAAGATGTCGGGAATTCATTACTGTGGCACAACAGGAATACCGGCACGGAGATGTGGGTCTGCATATAACCCAGAATTCCAAGTAAAGGAATTATGTAAGGTAAAGACCTCAATACATTTCTTGGTTCAGCATCATACAACATATTTCCTAAGATCAGATCTCAGTTTTCTCCACCTTGTATTAATGTCTTATTGCTTTGCCCTGCCAAATGCTAACTGTTGAAGATAAACAGCATTGAATGCATATATATTTTTAATAAGATGCTGCCAAAATATTTCTTGCTGAGAAGCTTCGTAAGAAGTACTGGGATCATGATGGACGGTAATTTATATGGTTCTGTCAAATAAGTAATGCCCAATTTGCTACTTTCTGTATATAAATAATTTTCTTCTGTTGATATTTGCATTTGTTCACAATGGGGAAGCTATATGTTAGCATAGCAAGATTTTTTGCTGTTATTTAGCAGAATGTCAGCCTTGATGATTCTTCTCTGGGAAACTTGATATTAATTAGAGATATTCAAGTATCTTCACTGAATCTTGTCTCTCCCTGCCTTTTCATAGGAGACAGTCTTCCCTTTGAGTGTGCAATTTTGTACAGAAAGAGCAGAGCTAGCCACTACAGTCACATTTGGAGTAGCAATGGCTGTCCAAGGAAAGAAATTTGATACAGTCCCAGGATATTTCAATAGCATTTTGTACATCCTAGGTACGGATCAACAGGCAGCTGTAGTATAGATGAGGGAGTGGGAATGGATAGACTATGAGCAGTAGCAAGACTGAGAAACACTTTGCTCACAGGTAGTTTTGCGGTAACTGGGCACCTAAATGCCTCCTTTCCTCCCCCTTCTTTTCTCTTCCTCTCAGCAGCATGCTTATTGTGAGGCTATTAAGCATTTATATTTACAGTTCATATTTGTTAGAAACCCTGCTGTTGGAAGCTGAGGTATGTTACTAACTGCTGCGTTGGCAGGAAGTGATCATTATAATCTTCCTTTAAGGTCTGTTCAAGAATTTGACTATCCACGTACTCTTCAGAGTCTCCCATTGGAGATACACTGCTTCAAGGACCCTCAGGAAAAGAGCAGAGGGTCCAAGGATCAGCATGTTATGTAGAACCAGCTTCTGCAGGAAATTGGGCCAGAGGATCAAAGCCATGGGTACAAGTCTGACCTACATTGTTCAAAGAGCGTGATACGCCACAATGCTGTGTGTCTTCAGGTTTCTGTGAAGGTCATGGCTAGTATGGTCCAAAATCTGTTGTATGAAGTCTTTCTCCCTCTTATTCCCCTCCATTATATAAAAAAATGCACTTTCCCCCATTTCATTGTCATAAATTTTCAGCTTACCACTTGTAATTCTGCCTTGACAGTCTCGTATCTCTGAGTGACAGAAGATGTGAGTCAAGCGAATCCATTGTACCGAGCTTTATGAACTTCTCAGAACCTGCACGCTGTGCCAACTTACATCACTTTGGGAGACTGGATAGATGAAGGTAATGCGTTCATGTCGTTGCCTTGATGCACAGTGGTAGACTGTGCGCCCTTTGCACAAGGAGGACTTTTACCCACAAATGCTGTCAACTCTGCTGTCATTGGATCGGGTCCCTTTCAGTGCTCTAAGCCTGAGGTGTTAGTGGAAGTATTTCCTCCACATTTTAAGGGAAGAGTTTAGCTGTTTAACCTCCCTGTACAGTCTGAAACTGATTCTAATGGATTGGGCTGTGCAAACATATTTCTGTTCTTTTGTGGGGTTTTTGTTGTTGTCATTGTTGTTGTTTTTAAAAAAGAAAGAACTCAGAAAGGACATAAACCTTAGAAAAGAGCCCAGCAGGCTACTGCTGCCCAGGACAGAACTGTGTCTAACAAACTACTGAAGCCAGATAGATAAAAATGAAGAGCACACAGCTATGCACTAGGAAGAGAAATATATAGAACCATTAGGTGATATTCTTTGATTAGAACATATAAAAAGAAGATAGAAAAAAAATGAAAATGGTAACGAAAGCAACATGAATAAATGCTTTTATATTTCCTGGCACTTCAGAAAAAAAAGTAAAAACTGGTTTTTCTCAGTGTGAAAGGAGTTTTATTTTTTTGAATTCTGATAATCTACTAGGAAGCGGTAGGGAAATATTTTGGTGTTAAGGAAATACTTTGTTTTACTTGAAATGAAATGCTTTCCTTTAGTTCTGTGAATGTTTTGATATGTAAAACAATCAGAGAGAAATGAATAAGCAAAACAATTTTCGATCAAATTAACTAAACATTTTCTGGTTTGGGTTTTTATTCCTTCACTGAACATGCTTAAATACATAGGGAGTTTCCGTTCTTTCCTGGAAGGCATCAGATATCTTTAGAATATTTCCAAAAGAGGTAAGGTAAATTGTAAATTTCAAAGGCACCAGGATACTCATTTGGGAGGCTGAAGAGCCAAATTTGAGCAGTTGTTTTGAACCAAGCAACTGTGCCCTTACGTTGGCTGTGTGTTAGGTAGTGCTCTAACCACTACCTTATTCTGAAATGAGCACTTTTCTCTTTCAATAGAGATGTAGGACATGCTTATATCAAGCACTTCACAGGATTAATAACAGAAAACATAAACAGCAAAAAAAAAAAAAAGGAATATAAATAACCTGGTTACTGACCTTTGGTATTCAGGTAAGGGTTCAGGCCACAGATATTTTTGAATGTTACCTAGGAATTTGAGAAAAAATTCCCAGTAGAACTAATGGGAATTATGCTCCAGATTCAGATGCATTGCTTTGAAGATCTCAGTCACTGAACTGTCAAACAAAACCCCAGAAGATTTGAGTTATATTTGTAAAGAAACCACAATTATCATCACAAGCTCAGTTTCAAAGTTGGAACAAAGATGGGACCAAGTCTTTGGGTAAAATTTTCAATTAATCCTAATTTTTAATAAGACAAGTTTCTAACAAATGTTGGGGATTTTTATAAAATTAATCTTTATGGATTTCAACATATGCATCAAAACCCCACAAACTTTATAGAGCAGTGATTTCAACACCGATTTCCCTATAGAGACTGGGCGCCTTACATTGCAATGATTCTTATGTTGGTTCTGCATAACATTTCTTCACAGCATGCAATTATTTTGCAAATAAAGCACATTCAAAATATCTAGGGAACAAATACCATTTCAGCAGAATAAAAGCTCCCCAAAAAATGGTCGAGAAACCAAAACGTTGTCATATGAGCTACACCTGAGAAAATTCTCCCTTCATTGTAAGCAGATACCAGAAAAAGATTAGAGGAAACTTTGTCATTTACCCAGTGTTCGTGTCCTTGACCTCAACAATTTTTATAATGACTTGGCATTAAGTTACAACATTCCAATTACTTTGGTTAATCCACTCAACTAGATAAAACATATGAGGACAATTAATGTGTCATTTCTCTTCAAGTGAAAATTTACATTTCTTTCATGAGGATTATTGCTTTTTTAGATTAAAATAACTGCTTGCATGTGAAAGTACTACTTGTGTTGTCTCAGATGAGTAATTCAAGTTTCCTGTCTTATTCTCTTCTTTTACTGACCTTTGCCACACTTCTTTCTACATTATACCTGACATCCTCCTGCTAATGAAAAAGATTAATAATTTGAAGGAGTTTGGGTTTGTCAGCTCAGGAAGTCAGATTTTTTTGCTGAGTTAGCATAACGTATGCTAAATTACTACTTTCACATGCTCACTGGAATCAAGACAAATGAACAGAAACACATTCTGAACATTCATCATTTTTCTAGCAAGCTTCAGCCACGTGAGAAACTGTTTAGTATGCACAGAATGGTTACAATTAATTTTTATGTATTTGGTTAAGCTTAATAAGCCTTTGCTTCATAGCATAATGTGACCGCCTCTAGAATTAAGAAATATTTAAACATACCTACAAGATGGATGTCAAATATGAAAACAGTAAACCTCTCATCTTTGCCTAAGAGTGTCATCTACAGCAAGTTATGGCAAGGGTTTATTTGCCCTTGAAAGCAAGACACTGAACTTCTGAAACCAAAACGAAGAGCACCATTGGACAAACCATAATGTTTGCTGACTTAAAGATAGAATCATAGAATCATAGAATCTTCACGGTTGGAAAGGACCTTTGAGATCATCGAGTCCAACCGTACACACACACACACAAAAGAAAAAAAAAAAAAGAAAAAAGAAAAAAGATCCAACATGATAGACTGTTTTCCTTGGTTAAAACTCCAAACCCACTATTTGCTATATTGTACTTGTATATGTTTTTCTTTCTGAAAATGTATGTATCTTCCTTATGTTTGTAGCTTCAGTCATATAGTTTGAAAAAATGCAGTGCATCCTGTTGGGGGATGATCTATTGCTTGCTTTTGTGGTTGCTTCAATAAACATGACTGTAAATGTATGTTAACTTTGCACCTTAACAAGAATTATGAACAAATTTCAGAGCGGTACACCAAATAAGCAAAACTCATCTGATGGGTTGTTGTGGATTCTGATGGAAATGACACTTAAATGTTCATTTTAAGTGTCACTTAAATGACACTTAAATGTTCAATGTCCAGTTGGTGTCCAGTCACAAGTGGTGTCCCCCAGGGTTCGGTGCTGGGGCCGGTTCTCTTTAACATCTTTATCAATAATCTGGATGAAGGGATCGAATGCACCCTCAGTAAGTTCGCAGATGACACTAAACTGGGCAGGCGTGTTGATCTGCTTGAGGGTAGGTTGGCTCTGCAGAGGGATCTGGACAGGCTGGACCGATGGGCTGAGACCAATGGTATGAGGTTCAACAAGGCCAAGTGCCGGGTCCTGCACTTGGGTCACAACAACCCCATGCAGCGCTACAGGATTGGGGCAGAGTGGCTTGAAAGCAGCCCAACAGAAAAGGACTTGGGAGTGTTGGTTGACAGCCGGCTGAATATGAGCCAGCAGTGTGCCCAGGTGGCCAAGAAGGCCAACAACGTCCTGGCCTGTATCAGGAATAGTGTGGTGAGCCGGACTAGGGAAGTGATCATCCCCCTGTACTCGGCACTGGTGAGGCCCCACCTCGAGTACTGCGTTCAGTTTTGGGCCCCTCGCTACAAGAGGGACATTGAGGTGCTGGAGCATGTCCAGAGAAGGGCTACAAAGCTGGTGAAGGGTCTGGAGGACAAACCTTATGAAGAACGACTGAGGGAGCTGGGGTTGTTTAGCTTGGAGAAGAGGAGGCTGAGGGGAGACCTCATCACCCTCTACAACTACCTGAAAGGAGGTTGTAGAGAGATGGGGGCTGACCTCTTCTCCCTGGTGACAAGTGATAGGACGAGAGGAAATGGGTTCAAGTTACGTCAGGGGAGGTTTAGATTGGATATTAGGAAACATTTTTTCACTGAAAGGGTTATTAAACATTGGAATAGGCTGCCCAGGGAGGTGGTGGATTCACCATCCCTGGAGGTGTTTAAAAAAAGGGTAGATGGGGCACTTAGGGACATGGTTTAGAAGTGGCTTTTGTCAGGGTAGGTTAAAGGTTGGACTCGATGGTCTTAAAGGTCCCTTCCAACCTCAGCAATTCTATGATTCTATGATTCTATAGGGAAATGCATCCAGATGGACTGTAGCTTGGCAGAGGAAAACAGAAGATAAATTGAAAAATAAAAATAGAGACTGAGGGGAAGCAAATAGCATCATCAAACCAGAAGATAGGGCTTTTTTTTTTTTTTTTTTGACCTTCAAACTATTTTCTCAGATAGAGAGCATTATTTCTGGCACAATTCCTAATTAACTTCCTTCTTGGGAATATTTCTCCAAGGATACGGCTGTGCAATGATCATTAGCCTGAATCTCAGCACAGAGCATGGTTTAACGCAGACAGCAGAAATAAAGTCCCTGCACAGCACAAGGCTTTGCTCTTTCTGACAGTAGTGACTATGCTGTAGCTGTGGGAACTAGAACACCAGTGAAAGGATAAGTACAGGTGGTTCGCACCCTTACCCATGAGGCTGGGAGTGATTTTGGCCAAGAAGGACAGAAAAGAGGCAAAAAGTGAGATGGACTCAGCAAAACTCAGTAGTGTATGTTTTCTCTGCAGGAGTTCCCTCTTTTAATCCCCACCACTCCAGAACAGTTCTTGACATGGACCATAACCTCCCTGTAAATCTTTGCAACCTGAGAACTTCTCCTCTCTTTGCAGCACCCAATGCCTTCGCCCCAGGCTGGTGTCCTCCAGTTCTCTTTTATTACCACTAGTGGGTAGCATAGTAGAAGTCCAAATGGAAATAGGAGAAGGCAGGGTTGTCCTTTCCAAGCCACTGCCATGTTGCTAAGTGGTTATAGCACTGCCAATTTTGTAATGTAGCAAAAAATGAATTTCACATACGCACAAATTTAGCTCTTGCTGTCCATACCTCACAGCTTACTCCTTCTTAAAAATAACTAGGTTTTTAGTGTTGGTAAGGGTCAATACATCTTTCTTTTTGCAGAACAATTGTCCAGGCCATCCTTGCAATCTCCTTTCACTTTTCCCAGATGCCACATGTCTCAAAGTACCACAGAATTTATAAGCAATATAAAATTGTGAACAATTTCAGAACATTGAATACTCTGTATTATAAATTGCATAAGGGAGGTAAAGTTCCCTCACCCGAGGCCAAGTGTATCAGTTCCTTAGAGACTAAATAAATGACACATAGACCAGGTTAGACAGATCCATTGTCACGATGAATTCATGGGCTTGATCCTTCTTTCATGATATACAGCTTCTGTTCATTGCAGTGGTTAACCATTTGCCCTTGCACCTATTAAAATGCACATTGACATAAGAACTCGACTGCAATTGTATTTAGGGAAGTGGGGAGGGAAAAAAGAGGAGAATTATTCTGAGCTCAGCAAAAGCCAGGAGCCACTATCTCGAATGGGACAGGATTCTGCTATCAGCCCTGTAGTGACACTTCGCATGTCTAAAGATAACGTCCCACAGCTCAAGGAGATGCTATAAAACAACCATATGATGATAAAAACCAACCATATGCCTATGAGGTGTGCTGTGGATATTGTTCAACACGCTGTCAGTGCCCCGTGTTCACCAATAGTTCTCAATGGCCCTGACCGGCCCCACCCGGGACCTCCACCCTCATGTGTCCAGGAGATCCATTTCAATTCAGCTCTGCTTGCGCCTGGGCATAGATCCTGTTGCTCCAGACCCTGAGCCCTGGACTGACTTCCGAGGTTGGCCTCAGACCTGCCTTATCACTATGGGCTTATCTGATGATCACTGGGCTGACCCTGGGGGTAACCCTGGTTACCATCACTGGACCTGATCCTGACTTCTGTTCCCAGCTCAGCCTTGGACTTGCCTGTTCACCATGGACTTACCCAGTGATCTGGACACTTGGCTGACCCTGGTTGACTTTTTCAGTCCACCCCTGCTTGTCTTGACATGGGGCTGTGGGGCTGGTCCCTGCCCTGCCCTGGTATCACATTTGGTTTACCATCTGTTGGAGAGTAGCTGGGCCTTTCTACTCCCCAACACAACAGCATGACACTGTGTCACGCAGCTGTGTACTGTTTCATCACCGTACATGCTATTTGTTATTGAGCATCATAAAGGACAAAAATTAAAACTGATTTATTGGCTGTGCAAACCTTCCAGACCAGGGGAGAAAAGAACAGATGTAAAATAAAATGAATGCTCAGATGAGTAGTTCATCTAACATCATTAAAAAGGCAAGAAGACATAAAAATGAAGGAGAAAATTAATAAATACCAGAAATAAAGGTGACAGTATTTGAATGTATCTCAAACTTTAAATAATTGCTAGAGGCTGGAGGCTTCTGGGATGATGTACAATGAATACTAACAAAAAAGCTTGTAGACCTTAAGTAAATAAATCCATGCCTCTGAAGGGTTGTGCTGGTCTGACATAATTCAATATGCATAGTATAAAAAAAAGTGTTTAAACTGTCCATCTCACACCTCACAAAGTAATAGATGTTGTCAGATGAACACCAAAGTCAAGATGTTATTGGTTCTCAGTAAGAAAAAGATACTTCCAGAACTCATCTCGTGCTCATTCTTTAAGACCCCTGTAGGGCACTGTTTTGTAACTATACATACATATTTCTTCTTCGGCATTTTGTAATGTTTGAAAAGCATGATTCAGATCTTTACTGTTTAATGAAAACACCAAAAAGCTCTCAATGTTTCAGCAAATAAATTTGGGTGTAACCATCCTTTCCAGTGAAAAAGTGAGGGCAAGGATGGAAAAATCTGACTTAGCTCTGTGAAGACAGATCATTGTTTATTATCCCTGTGAATAATAAACACACATAGGAGAAGGCTGGAGTAGCTCTGTGAACAAAAGAAGGTGGAAGGCCTTTACCTTCTAGAAATTAAGTGTCAGTGAGGAAATCAGACTTCAAGGCATTCACTGTGATTCCTGCGCCACCTTACCTCTGACAGCAGGAGATTTCAGGAACTGTTCTATTATTGCTCTCTCTG
Organism: Larus michahellis; assembly: GCF_964199755.1. NCBI lineage: Eukaryota > Metazoa > Chordata > Aves > Charadriiformes > Laridae > Larus > Larus michahellis. The sequence continues at coordinate 92,328,756 of NC_133897.1, forward strand.
CATTTCTCTCCAAGGTCTTAAATCAAAAGATGAAGGGTGAAAGCTAATGACACTAAGAGGGAGATTAACTCACATTAATTTTTCCAACTTTCATTTCAGTAGTGTGTTAGAAGCCAGAATCTAATGTCAAATTCTGCATATCTGCCCCTAACTAGCTGAGGAAAAGAATGCATAGGCATCTTATCTGCACTTCGTTATTGGTGCTTTGCTACAGTTCACGTTGCCCTGTGCAATATCAGGCTCAGTCAGAATCAGGTCTTACTGTGTTGTGTGCTGTAAAATCCAAAAGACAGGGTTCTGGTTCTAGAATTGATATATTCAAAAGCTAAAATCTGACAAGGACACAATGCACACGTGCCCAATAAGACTAGAGTCAGAAGTATTAAAATTCCACTTATCTTTCACTGAAATCATGTTCAATTAACAGCAATTCAGTTATTTGCTAGAAATCACCTGGCAAATTAAGACAAGGGGTATGAGAAGCTAACAGAAATACTAATTATATATACAGTTCATACTGCTTTTCCACACTATAAATCTTCATGGTGGTGTTTTGCTCCCAACTTCAGCTCTAATAGGTCTTTTTTTAATGTCTGTATTAATTTTGCCTTGTTTATTGTTGTAAATGTATCACCATTTTCCTGCTCACTGAGATGAAACCGCATCTTTTTTTGTTGCTGCTGCTTCCCAGGAGTATGAAACACGAATGAGTTACACCTCATCAAACCTCACATTTTTCTTCCGTGATATAACTAGTCGTGTTTTCTTGCTGGTACATAATTCAACTTGCAGATGCCTCATCCGCCTCCCTCTCTCCTTGACAGCTGTCAACTGTTTGTCCTCGTGGTGAAGGTGTTCAGGGCATTATTATTCCAATCTGAGGCAAGTCCTTGGGAAGTGACTGTCAATAGGGTGTCTACAGTCATTGAAATACAAACTTATACCTTTCTCCAAGCCACTGTTCAGAAATGATGACGTGAATCAGAATGCTAAGGCTATACTACAAATAGTCATTAAATCCTTTATGCATTAAACAGTCAAATCATATTGCAATATGTTCTGAGGATCCTGATCCTGTGGTGAGTTCAATGTATGTATGGAGAACCTTGGATCAGTAAATTTGCATAGCTGGCTGTAAGATTTAAATTTGAATTACCTGAACTGAGTGAAACTATTTAGAAAATGGCCAAAATGTGGTTGGGTTTTTTTCAGTCTCTGAAATAGGGCCTTCAAAAAACATTCTTCACCGTATTTACTACCTGGCACATTTTAAAGGGCAGAAGTAGGCAGCACGAACAAACAGTAAAGGTTAGAAAAAAGGAAAGTTAAGGTATGTTACTGACAAGGATTGATGGCTTAAGCAGGGATGTCACTGATTCTCACAAGTAAGACAAGTGAGATCATCACATTTTTGTCAGAAAATTATAACCTTCAGGATTTGTGCCCAAACTTTTTCTAGGCATGTGTTCCCTTCTAAAGTGAACGCAGTGTTTCTGAACCACATTAGATTGACAGGCACAGAGAGGTAAGTCCTCAGCATGCGCTCACACACAGCAAACAGAGCAAGCAGTCTGGGATCAGCAACCTCGGGCCTGTTCTGAAATGACCGAGTCTTGGAGTGACAGAATCATTTAGTCTCCAATCTGTTTCAATGCCTGACCTCTGCTGAAACTGCCAAATAGACATCGATGCCAGTTATAACCTCTAATCGTATAATGTGGACATCTCTCAGCTGAGAACTAGCCACCATCTACGTTTCAGTTAAGTCACCAAAGAACCACCACTCAGCAGCATGCTGTGTAGACAAGCCTGCCCAAGCCTGGAGTGAAATGTACTTTAATGGGGTTTTTACCTTTTCAAATAAACTAAAAGATGCTGCATTGAGCATAAGCAAACAGAAAACACCTCTGCAAAGAGGAGTCGTCATGCAGGGCTTTGAAATTGAGAAGATTCCAATGGTAGTGCATTGGAAGATGAAGGAAGGAAAATGAGAGAATCAGATCAACATGACCTCAGAGACTGAATTTTATAAAGGGCTGAGTGGAAAAGCAGGAAGTAAAAAGGTGACAATAGTCATTGAAAGATATTATGAGAGCCTAAATGGGAGATTTGGAATAAGGTGATGAAAATGAGGCGAACTGGGGGAATGTTGAAGATGAAAAACAGCAGCATGGGGACATCTCATGGTTATCTGATGTAAATGAGCAAAGCACAAACTTCAAATGTTGTTGTTCAAAGTCATCAACTGGAACAGAGATGGAGGGGAAGAGAAGCTATGAAAGAAATTTAAGGCATTAATTTTTGGTCATATTGAGTTAAAAGAGATGACTCATCCCTTGTGAGTTACTGAGTACACCACCATCAGCATAACATTAGAAAATTCATAAATCAGCACAGAGCAGATGTGCATGGATGAACTGTCAGAAATAATGTACTTAGTGGGAGAAACAGAGAGTGAAGCATAGCATTTTGGAGTAGCTCAGAGACAACAGGAGAAAAGAGAAGCCATCAAAATAGCTGATAAAAGAACAGTTAAAGGAAAGCAAACTGAATGGACTATTATCATGAAAGCAAATGGCCTCCTAGCACCAGCAACATTGCTAACAGCTCTCAAAGAGAAGAAATAAACCCAATTCTCCCAAATGCAATAGCAACTAACATATTACCGGATTCTTCTTCAACTTAGGGCAGTAGTCCCAAACCCAGCAACAGGAGTGCAGCAGAAAATTAGCCATATCCATCTTAACTTGTGATTATATAGAAGGGCAACTAGAAGCTCATCTGGAATTTTAAAATGAAGGATGCTTGTGGACTTGAAGCATTTGCAGAGTCTCAGGAAGAAGTAGAGTGGGGACTGCTTCTTATCCTCGCCCACTAGGTAGATTTAGACATCTGGATTCTACCAAAGTTACACTTCATTCTCTTAGTACATTCTCTTACATTCCCTTACTCCAGTCCTCTGGGGATTTTGCCTGTTTTCCGTCATTCTTAAAAACTTTCAAAGTTTTAAGCAAGGTAGTAGGTAGGAAGAAATCCACTTTCTGGATTTGAAAGTTTTTGTGCAGGGTACCTTAACTACAGTAGGCCACACAGTTAAACGCTTGCGTTTCACTCTGCTTGGTGGAGAACATTACTATCAATCAGAAGCCCTATTTACTCCAGAAATATTTGACAACCACCCTGCCTGAATTCCACATGTCTCTAGGGCCTTCACGCAGAAGTAATTGTTTGCAAAAAAAGGGAAATATTTTTAGAGGAAACTTCTGGTGTTATAGAAAATGAATGCTAAAGGCCATCTGTGACACAAACACAGCTTTCCGTAGTAGTGTGATTAGAGCTAATTTTGTGCCGGAAAAATCCAGAACAGCCTGTGTACCAGAAACAGTTCCACCTGCCAGCTGTCCTGACATATTATTTGTAACTTCTTATGTATTTATGCTGCTCCAAGTGCCTCTCTCCATATAAATTAGTTCTACATGTATTACTTTAAAATCAATTCCTTTTTATCTTAAAAAGTATTGCAAGACCACTATGTCTAAAAATAAGTATTTAGTGTCTTCCACATGCTAACGGAAAATAATGGTAATAAAAAGATATCCTTTTTCTTCTTAACTGAAAAATAAATGGACTAAGGAGCAGCTTCACAGGGCCCTCAGTGTTGAACTTTTTCCATTTAAATGAGCTCTGCCAGTAACTTCAGCTGGAGCAACAAGCCTGCAGTTATTTGTTCTCAGTTAAGGTTTCAATAAACTTTGATTGACGTATGTATACTTTGCTGAATTCAGCAGTACAGCATGCATTTTGTAAGCAAGCTGCTATTTTGAAAGCACCTGGCTCTCATAACAAATTTGAAAAATTCTTAAAGAATAGGCTATTTGTTTCATATGGCTCTGGAAATAGATAGTCGAGTTGCATCTATCTGTTCATTTTTATTTAATGTGAAATCCTTGAACAAAAATTTTTTCATAAACTATGAAATCTCCTATTCCTTATTTTCATCATACTAAAATTTACCTTCATGTTTCGAGATAAATTAATTCTTAGAGAATGCAAGTAGTTGTTATTTTATCAAAATGACTAAGAAAAACTGGGTTTGAGTGTTTGGTCTAGAATATAAAGCTGAGGAAAGATCAACATAAATCTGTCCCGCAGGGATTTTGCAGACAATGCTGAGCTCAGGCACACGCCATGGAAATTGCTATGCAAGAGACATACTGTGAATTGTAAACACCATATCACAAAGCTGCTAGCTTCAGACTGCAGGCTTGCTTTCTTTTTGTGATAGGCCTTTCATTGGTGGTTTCGGAGGACATCATCAATATTATTCTCTCATCTCTAGCCCAATTGAAAAGTTAGCCAAGACACAGCATTCCTGCATTATTTGCTTTTGAGTCATTTCATTCAATAAAGCTAACAAAGTCATTAATAAAAAAATACACCTCACTATGCATGGCATTTTCCTCCCAGTACTCAAAAGGCTGCTGTGACTTGGGTGCAAAGAACAGTTACCCCCGAATGAAGAAAGGGGCAACATTCCTCTCAACTGATCTACCGCAAAGCATTTATGAAGAATAATTATCTTTTGCTGCACCAAGAAAACAAGAACAAAGCAAGCTGCTACTTCTGTGAAATGTCTTTGGGTATCTAGGCAACAATGACATCTTTAGGTCAACCCCTAAATAAGCTAGAACCTGCTCCAAGCATTAAGATTTTGAGTCTAAAACTCAAATATATAACATGATTTAGAATACAGATTGTTTTTTTTTCTAAATATACTTTGCAGGTATATACTTCTATCATTTAGATAATGATAGGAGGAACAAGAAGAACACTGAAAACATCACAAGAAATCTTCTTTCCTAAATGTTATCAGTAAGGCCATAAACAATACTCACACCTGGTTGCTAGGTAAGGTAAAAAACAAAACAAAACAAAACAAAACAAAACAAAACAGAAGAGATAACGTATCTCAAGATAAATCACCAGAAACAACTCCTCTTGAGCATCTCATACAGGAATGGACCGATGGCTTACTTTCCCAAAACTTGCTTGAATCTAGTAACGCCATCCACCTATCAGTGCTTGACTTGGCTAGCCATCCTAAGGCCTTCTTGAGACTGATGAATCCAGGAAAAAGTTTTCTTGGGAACCAGACTAGCTGGCACAAACCTGTTTTCACCAGCTTCTTAGGATCAGTAAATGGGGAACATTTATTTCAGCAATTATCACGTAATTAATTGTAATTTGGTATGTTAACTAACATCAATCTCCAAAAAAACCTTTTCTCTACTATTAGTGATAAGGGTTAACCATCAAAGAAAAATGCAAGATTGTAAAGTATCAGATGCTGGTCAAGTGCCAGTGCTCAGCAGTAAGTTTTGGGACCCTGAGTTTTGGAAAAAAAAAAGCAGAGATCTTTGGAATTCTTACTTTTTTACACAATATGGTCTTTAAGCAAACCAAAGGATTTTGGTATCATCTAATTAGTAGTTACAGGGAATTTCCATATAACCAGGTACACGCTGGACAAAGTACGTGCATAAGGATTTATAGACCATCTGAGTCTATGTTTGCCCATTCAGTTCTGTGGTCAAAAGTGTTTCAGATGCATAGGCAAATTCTTAATTAGATTGACATTTTAGGATGTAATTGTGACCACAGTGAATCCTTTCAAATCAGATATATATGTGGAGTGAACAAATGGAGAGTCAGGGACACTAATTGTACTTAAGGAGAGTCTAACACTGATCCCGTGCATTTTAACTTAACAAGGTCATAATCCAGAGGCAACAGGTGCACTCTTATAAATTTGAGATTCAACATTCTCTGGCATGCAATATTTTTATGTATTATTTTAAATAAAATAGCCCAATTAACTTTGACTACCCATTCCTATTATGTTTAATGAGGCATGGGAAATGAACACAGATTAAAAGCTAATATTGAAATACATGGTTATATATATTGTATGTGTTACATTGATTTTAAACTTCTATGTACATGACTTCACCGGGAAGCAGAACATTTTCAGGTACGTGATCTTTTCCAGAGCAAGTGTTAATAATAAATACGTTCATTAACTATATACATTGAAAGTAAGTGTCCTATCAAATATTATCTTTGGTGTTGATATTCTGAATTACCTTAATACTCACTATCTGATTTTCAGCCATCCAGTGGTTTCCTTTTCCTTTTTTTTTTTCTTTCAAGTTAATTGTTTGTAAATTAAGTTGATATATGAGTAAATGTTAGTCTAGCTATTCAACAACCATTTATTCCAGGATGCAGATTTTTATCATTTATCAGAGAAAAATTAACATAAATTAAATCAGATTCATGCTGCCTTCCAAAATAAATCACAAACAGTTTTATTTTAGAACAAGTGCTCATTAACTTCCCAAATTAGAGGAAATTTTAGAGAATGCATTTATTTCCATAAAAATATTTTTGACTACTCCAGAAAACACGCCTAATGTTTTCCGGTCTCTTCTTTTGTTTGTTTTAAATCTGTGTCTTGGTTATAGGTGGATACATGCAATAGCAATTAGGCAAAGTTATTAGCAATGTGAGCTTTTTGTCCCAGGCATATTCCCTTTAATTACTAATGGGTAATTTACATCAGCTTTGGGGTGAAATGGATCCAAAAAACTGAATATATATGTGAATGCCTCACCTTCTCTTGACTGTTTGCAGCTGAGAATAGCTGCGTGCCCCTAGAACTGTTGACAGTCTTTGTGGACCTTCCTTTAGGTAAGGGAGTAGGAGCTTGAGGTATGACCAGCAACTACTTTAGACTCAAATACCTGCAAAATCTTATAAAGCAGAACATTATTTCAACCCTTCAGTAGGAATTGGTATATGCTGAAGAAGGCTACAGACATTTAGAAAAATCTATATTAAATTTTTATATCTGAATCTTGTTTCCTTTCCCTTCTACCCCAGACCTTATGAAACGGTTCCCTGGGCATATTTCTCAAACACATTTCAACAGATTTTTCTAGAGATTTCACCTGATGGCTTCTCGGGTGATATTGAAGAATGGGACAGGCTGAATTACTTTAATTTTTCAAGTGTAGTGTTAATAAAATTGCCTACTACTGATCGCTATAAAATGTCTCTGGATTTTTCCTTTTTAATTTGCTTAGCTAAATTAATAGCAGCAAAGTTCATGTCCTGATTCATTTTTTCTCTGCTCATAATTTAATACATTTTCATAAAGCAAAGAGGGAAACATTGACTAAACTTTCAGCAATTTTAATAACCTCTGAGGGCACATTATGATTATGCTAAGAGACTCGGGGGCAAGTACTAATATTAAATAATCATATTCATACTATATGGGCAATGGATTCGTGTTTTGGATTAACCTGTCACAGGAAACCCACGACACAGCCCTGTGTGATTTTTTCCCCTTTTATAATACAGATGCAGCTTTTAAAGCATTCTCAGCTACCAGTGAAAGAACCCTTGCTTCCTTTTGTACCCTTAAAAGCTTTAAAACATTCAGTCTCAAGTTAAGTACAAATAATTTGATGAAGATAAAAAGTGTTATCTGCCCTTAGGTAACTCTATCCTGGAAGAATTACTTTTCATTGATCAGCCAGCTGAACGAAGAGGACGCAGGCAGGAATATCGGATTGGTTTCTTGGTTTGCCCAGTTTAGGTCTCTCCTGCAATCACAGCTGCTTCTCGTACCTGCCTAACTTCCTTCCCAGCCTCTTTCCCACATATCCATTCTCTGTGCCAGTCTTTCGTTCTGGCTACTTCCAGTCTTCTCCTTAACCTATTTCCCACCGTCAGGGGAAATCCTTCCTCTCTTTACATCTTTGCACCAATCTCTCTCTTCCATGAGATCAGCAGTCTTGCTAACTCTGTCACTTTAGTAATGGGCCCGAACCAAACCACCTGACTATAAACTTTCAAATATTTGTGTAGGTGACTATCCATTAAAGATAACGAATGAATATGTTCTTTCAAAGCTCATCAGAGCAACCTAATTTCTTGCAGCAAATTTCACTTTTCTGGTACTAGCAGAAGGGGTAAACCGTGTTGCTTTCTGTATTTTGGAAGTCATCATCACAGAACATGCTCTGTAAGACAGTCATTGACCTCTTTGAAAGTCCTCATTTTTTAAAAAACATTTTAGAGTTAGGATCTTATACAGTAGACAAAAAGAAATCCAATTCTACTCAGATCGAAATAAATAATTGATACTTCAGTAGTGATCACAAATTAAAATTTTTCCCTTAAGGGAATGATGTTTCTGTTATGTTATAGTTAAGCGCTGCAAGAATCTAGGGAAGAAGAATAGGAAGAGTAACCTTGTGTCTTTTCTTTCTGTTGATTTCAGCATATCCTTGTGCTATGGAAGTAATTAGTTTCCTGTTGCCCATGACATTATCTTCTCACTTGTTCAGAGGCATGCCCTCACATTCACTGAAGTATCACGTCATCTTGTCAGTGTTGTCCTTCTGCTATGCTCACTTTTCCTACAGTTTTGTTACCCCTTCACTGTCTTTCTTGTCAGGAAGGGTCTGGCTGGCTGAACTTATCATGAGGCTATCATATATACACCAATCACACGCTTAACTTAAAGCTTCTCACCAAAGTGAGGACATCGGTGTTGTCAGACAGCCTGACATAGGAATCTACCACGTAAAACCACTGTGCTGTAAGTACTGTTTGGTTCTCTCAAATTTAGGCTATCTGTAGCTCTTTTTTCGTCCTTTTGGTTTGGCTTAGAAAGGATGTATGAATATTACTGATTATAAAGATGTTAGGTTCGTTATCTCCCCTCTCTCTCAGGCTTCACTATTTCTTATTTTCCCAGTTTTTACTATCATCTCCTATATATGCAGACAGCCTGATGCAGATTGCAGCCTGTAAGTACCACTTCCCTTCTGCTGGTCTCACTCCTTAGTTTGGGTGCCATGCCTATGTTATTATATTACACAGTCCAAAGAAATTTTCTTAGGAGTTAGAATCAAATTCCTGTAGAATGGTCCCTGGCATAGTTTTGGTCTGGGCCAACCAGAACACTCCTGAACAATTTCCATATATGGTTCAGGAATTAAAATGGGCAAGTGGCTATTCCTAGCAGAGAGTCAAAAAGTGGTCACTTTGTTTCATAGACTAGATTTCATTAGTACAGTTGTGGGACAGGAATTGTTCACATTTCACTCACTGCCATAGACATTGCAGATCTACAAAAAAGTTCACATCAAATATCAGTTGCCAGTAGTGACTTTTTTTTTAGCTGAAGTGTGGGAATGCTGATTAGTCTTCAAATTTTCAGTTTAGCTGATGACTATTATGTCTATAAAGTAGTGGCTATAGATTTTTTACTGCTCCTTGTGATATTTGTGCCTTTCCTGGACATCAGTTTTCTTCAATGTCATGGTCAGTCTTTTTCTAAAATTTGAGTAGGCTCCTTTATATTTGAAGGTCCTTTATATTTTTATCATCTTTATATATCTTTTTCATCATCTTTTTATAGTAGGCTATATAACACTCCTTCTCTTTCCATGTCATTTCACACTATAGACAAGATGGTGGCAGTGAATAATACCATAAGTAATAGAAAGGTATGCAGTGAGTTGCTGTTTAGGATGAGTAAGAGGTGGAATCACTTTTCACCGAGGCTAATATGACAATGTGGTTTTTTACAAGACATGAGTTTTGCCCTCTCCCACCAGTCTGGGCTTTCTGTATCAGAGAGCAAAGCAGACCAGAGATTCAGAGACTGTATATTCATCACTTTCCCTTTATGAGGACCTTTCCCATGCGGTCAGCCAGCTTTGGAGGCCAATGCTTAGATATGTATCTGCAATTCTTCCTGTCCGTGCCTTCTTTTAGATGTTCAGTGTACTAGAGAGAGCAGGAATAGACCAGACCACAGCTGTGCATCAAGCAAGAGCTTTGCCCTCTTCACCTGGCAATTAAATACTTGAATAATACATAGAATCCAGCAATGATTTGTATAGTATAGCCACCAGTTTTACCTTCATTAAAGGCTCGTACTGCAGCAAGTCATGGATTCTTCTGTTACATTGGGAAAGAATGTCTTCAGTTTCATGTTTTCTCATTATTTGCTTCCAGAGTTAGGGGCTGCTGCCTAGCTGACAACAGAAATTTCCACTGTCTTGCCATTTCTTCTCACTCAGGTTTGCAGAGATTCTGATTGCTCCTTCTCCTGAGAGCTGGTGAGCTGATTCATGGTTCCCTGGTTGCTTTTTTGTCTGTTTTGTTTTGTTGTTTGGGGTTTGTTGTGTTGTTTTGGGGGTTTTTTTTTGGGGGGGAGCAATATGGGGAGGAGCAGGTTATCTACATAATCTAATTTTTCAAGTTTTCCTTCTTGGACTTTCGGAACTTCTTATTTTATTAGTTCAATACTTTTCCTAGTTTTCACTATTTTTAATATTCATCTGAATGTCTTCGATCATTTAACTTACAGCAGTCCTTCAAAACATCAGAGAAACTGTCATACTCTGCCTGAATGTCACAATTCATTTAATCCATCACATGCATTTTAAAACTGTTTTTCAGTGCACGTTCACATTCTCTACCTTACTTGTTGGAGACTTCATAATTTGCCTTAGTTCCAGCATATGCTATTAGTTTAAATTAGAGCTGCTGTAAGCAATTCATCAACAGGCTGATTCCTGATGAAGTAAATCTTCCTCATATTTTTGTATAATATGATGATAGCTGCTCTGTCCTTTTCTGAGCTAAGTGAAAAATGCAGACCAAAGGAGGGAAGAAGGAGTGCGGAGGGGGAAGAATAACTTAGAAATAAGCTAGAATCATACCAAACAAGCTTGGAAAGTCAAAATGCAACAGTATGGGATTCAGTGAATAAGAACAGGTGCCTGTACAGATTTATAATGCAATTGCCTGTTAATGGCCCAGTTAAATTGTGAAGTAGATAAAAATGTATTAGTTACACAGATAATAACAGAGATCTCAGGCTATGAATTTGCTTTATATGCGGACTTTTTTCCATGACTTGGTCAATGTATCAGCACAAAAAGTCTTCAAAGAAAATAGTTGCCGAGCTGGTAACTCCATCGTCCATGCTCCATCATTCTGTTTGGGGAAGAATAGGACTCCTTACATAGATCACTACTGTTGCGTTTAGAAATGTAGCAGTACTTGACTCAATAAATCTATGGATATCTATAATTTTCTCATTGACTTCTCTACTGCCACCATGCTACTAATCTGGCCAGTGCTGGACTCTTCATTGAGGATTGGTTCATGTGATACACAAACTCTCAGATTTCTTACAGACACCTTATTTCATGGTAAGCACAGTTCTACCAGCATCCCTCATTCTGGCCTGAAAACAAACCATGGAACTGAGCACATCTCCCAGAAGAGCTCTAGAAGGACCTACAGCTTTCACAAAAAATACATGTACTACACCCATGATTGTACACTGTTTGTAACACAGCTCTGGAAAACAATTATTTCTGAAGCTCCCAACACACTTGTTTAGGCAAGCTATATAAATAAAATCAGGATGGAAAGTTGATGCAAAAGTAAAATAGCATAGAAAGCTTATGTTTCCTTTTCATGCAGCACAGTAAGACCTCTGTGTAGCTCAGTTAGCAGCAGCCACAGGGTTAAGTCTAAGTTAAATGTCTTGGCAGTCAGAGGACTGTAGGGACTTGAAGCCACGGGCCAAAGTTCACCTTTCTGCTTGCTGATATTTCAGAGATTCACAAATTCTCCCACTGTGTTTCACAAGCAGGATACAGTTCAGCGAGTCAGAAGAAAAGGAGACGTCTGTAAAGCTTTCTGCGACAGTGTTACTGGAGCTGGAGACCAAACAGCCTGGGATCAACCAGTTCCACAGGTGAAGCAAATCCAATGCCTAATCCCCTCTTTCTAGACCTGTTCATCATAGCATAGTCTTCTTGATATTTCAGACTCACTGGACTCTACCTGCAAAAAAGAAGGGACTATTCTGCAGCCTTCTTGAAAAGACTTCCGCTTCCTTTAGTCCAGCAGAAAGTATTCTACAAATGTCTAATGCTAGTTAGATTCATTTTGTAGGCTGGTTAAATAACAGAGCTTGAAGGACTAAGCAGCAACCCGAAATCCATTCTTAGCCTAAAATTTCTTGGCTGTGAGAATGAAAGGCTGTGATATTAAGATGAAAGAGCTAACACTGTGAATTATATAGTGTCCTCAAGGAATTTTGATATTGATCATAGATTTCAACAAGTAAGTGCAGAATCATGTTCAGCTAAGTGTTCTTACAATAAATATAAAGAATTTGTCTTCTGAGAGCCAAACTTCTAAAGAAAAAGAGAAAAGCCTCTATTACAATCCAAGTGTTGACAGCTAGCTACTCAAAGCCTCAACAAAAGCATTAGAAGTTCCAATAAATTCCAAAATTTTATTTTCATCTGCCTTCCCTCCCTGCACAGTTTGGATGTGTTAGACAATAGTCATTGTTTCCTGACTACTTACTCAAGAATGTGTTTGAATATGGTCAACTTCCATAAAATTCCTTGCTTGCGGTTTCTGAGCAGAAGGGTTTTTTTGTTTGTTCTGTGTGTCTGTTTGTTGTAAAAAGCAGAAATGACTAGTTGGAGATAAAAATGAATGAAGAATGTTTAGGGCTCATCTCAGAGAACTATATTTACTTCTATGTTTTAAATTAATGAGCTTAATGGTCTTACAGGCACTGTCATTACACAAAACTCCTAGATCTATAGAAAGCAATTTTGTCCATATGGCAGAAGATGAATAATTTCCTCGCTTCAAGTTTATTGCTATTTTTGGAATTTGTAGAGGAATTTATTTGGCCAAGTTCCCCTCTGTTCAAATGGCTAATTTATTGGCAGAGGTCCAGGTAATAGGATCTGTCTGTCTCACCTATTTTAAGACATCTACAATGTAGACATCTACATGTGAACTACCTTCCTAGATCTTTTCCATAACAACTGGGGAGAAAGATGTAATGCTAGTAAATAATTTATCTCATCTCAAACTAGGCATCTAGTTTGAGATGAGAAGTGCTCGCCAGGCCACTTTGCGTCATTTATGAGCAGTCCTGGACAACCGGGGAGGTCCCAGCTGACTGGAGGTTAGCAAATGTGACACCCATCCACAAGAAGGGCCAGAAGGAGGATCCGGGGAACTACAGGCCAGTCAGTCTGACCTCGGTGCCTGGGAAGGTCATGGAACAGATCCTCCTCAGTGCCATTACACGGCACATGCAGGAGAACAGGGTGATCAGGCCCAGTCAGCATGGGTTTGTGAAGGGCAGGTCATGCCTATCAAACCTAATATCCTTCTATGATAAGGTGACCCACTTAGTGGATGAGGGAAAAGCTGTGGATGTTATCTACTTGGATTTTTGCAAAGCTTTTGACATTGTTTCCCACAGCATTCTCCTGGAGAAACTGGCTGCTCATGGCCTGGACAGGTGTACTCTTCGCTGGGTAAAAAACTGGCTGGATGGCCGTGCCCAGAGAGTGGTGGTAAATGGAGTTAAATCCAGTTGGTGTCTGGTCACAAGTGGTGTCCCCCAGGGCTCGGTGCTGGGGCCGGTTCTCTTTAACATCTTTATCAATAATCTGGATGAAGGGATCGAATGCACCCTCAGTAAGTTCGCAGATGACACTAAACTGGGTGGGCGTGTTGATCTGCTTGAGGGTAGGTTGGCTCTGCAGAGGGATCTGGACAGGCTGGACCGATGGGCTGAGACCAATGGTATGAGGTTCAACAAGGCCAAGTGCCGGGTCCTGCACTTGGGTCACAACAACCCCATGCAGCGCTACAGGATTGGGGCAGAGTGGCTCGAAAGCAGCCCGGCAGAAAAGGACCTGGGGGTGTTGGTTGACAGCCGGCTGAATATGAGCCAGCAGTGTGCCCAGGTGGCCAAGAAGGCCAACAACGTCCTGGCCTGTATCAGGAATAGTGTGGTGAGCCGGACTAGGGAAGTGATCATCCCCCTGTACTCGGCACTGGTGAGGCCCCACCTCGAGTACTGCGTTCAGTTTTGGGCCCCTCGCTACAAGAGGGACATTGAGGTGCTGGAGCGTGTCCAGAGAAGGGCTACAAAGCTGGTGAAGGGTCTGGAGGACAAACCTTATGAAGAACAACTGAGGGAGCTGGGGTTGTTTAGCTTGGAGAAGAGGAGGCTGAGGGGAGACCTTATCACCCTCTACAACTACCTGAAAGGAGGTTGTAGAGAGATGGGGGCTGACCTCTTCTCCCTGGTGACAAGTGATAGGACGAGAGGAAACGGGTTCAAGTTACGTCAGGGGAGGTTTAGATTGGATATTAGGAAACATTTTTTCACTGAAAGGGTTATTAAACATTGGAATAGGCTGCCCAGGGAGGTGGTGGATTCACCATCCCTGGAGGTGTTTAAAAAAAGGGTAGATGGGGCACTTAGGGACATGGTTTAGAAGTGGCTTTTGTCAGGGTAGGTTAAAGGTTGGACTTGATGATCTTAAAGGTCCCTTCCAACCTCAGCAATTCTATGATTCTATGATTCTATGATCTGAAGTATATCAGATGGATCATGTACTCTCCTCACAAAAGTAATACAGGCAACTGACTCAGACACAGATGTCCAAAATGATGTAAGTCAAATTCTTCCTTAGGATTGTTCTGTTGCAAGATCAAAATGGATAGAATAGTCCTTCCACATTTGAATCACTAAATACACTTCAGCATGCAGATTCTAACAGGCCTTTGAGAGATGAAATGCCTGGAGCAAGCAGACCCCTGGAACTGAAGTGTGCAAAAACAGGACTTAAGCTGCTGTAGGAAGGAGATCAGCAGGAGATCATCCCTAAAGGCAAGTCATAAAAGAGACCAGGAGATATATAGGCACAGAACAAAACAAGAGACCACATAAAGCAACTACATACTACTTCAGGTAGATGAATTGCAAGAAGTACAGGAGGTTCTTATTTTACTGCATTTAGTTATCTTTGTGATGGGCAAGTGATATAGGTGCACCCATTTCTCAAGGAAAAGGACTTTTTCCTGAACTATAGGACCGAAGGAGCTTTGTGGAGACAGGGAAGTTCAGTGACTTCTATGTAGAATCCTGCCTTCAGCCTAGCAACTCCAGTTTTGCTGAAAAAGAGGAAACTGGAGAGGTTTATCAGTACAGATTCCAAGAAAAGTAAAAAACAGTGTCACTGTCAGGGTAGCAGCTTCAATGTACCCATGTGCACACCTGAGAGTGCCATTTGTGGTATAGGTACAGGCATAGGTATGAGCGCTATAATGAACCTATGAGCTATATTCAAGAAGGATTTTAAAATAACAGTACCAAAATGTTTAAGATATAGAGATATCATCTTTGTCACCTGGCTCAGAAATTTGTACTCTTTTACTGTTTTTCCCACAAGTTCAATTATTTGCACCCTTCTGTCAAATTATCTCTAAAATACTATTATACTTTTCTAAACACTACTATCAGCATAAATTATATAAACCTACAAACTATGGTACATAGAAAAACTATCTAGATAAACCAGCTCCCATCTGAAACATACAAAAAAGCTAAAAAGATAGAGGTGAACCCTTGTTTGTGATAGCCACCTTAGTAAATAGAAGAGGACTTTTATTGAACAAAGATACCTAGGTCATATTTCTAAGAGTCCCTTGAACACCACATGAAGAATTATCTAGCTATAAGGGGAAAAAATAAATCCCACTTAGTAAATACTATTCTATCCTGGAACTTGAATAGGAAGTCATAAAACAGAGCCTCTGTTGGAAGAAAATCCTAGGAAGAAATCTTCCCACACCCACATTCCTGAGCCTTTAAGCAGCTTCTCAGCCTCATTAAATCAATCAACAGAAGAAAATTCTCCATAATCCAAAGTACACTGAATATAAGCTGTACCTACGCAATAAAAGTGGGAGTCACCAACATATCGGTACTATTTACTATGAATACTCCCTACAGCAGAACCATGAACATCTCTGGATGCTACATCTGCACTTGGACAAATGTAGAACGTTTCACCCAGTGCACTAGATGTTATCAAGGCACATATCTAGTTGATATGAGGCAACTATTATGCACCAGCATGAAGTCATATATCCAGGCTATGCACGACTGAAATATCCAGCTGCCAAGGAAAGGCATTTCCCAGAAAACAATCACTCCGTCTCCATATTTGTGGAGACGTTTTCATCTCCACAAAGGAAATGTAACAAACACCTCTAAAGAGAAATCTAAGTGTCTATATAGGTGGGGGCAGCTTTGACCTCTCTGTATTCCACAGACTACACACTACATGTCTCTTTCCCTTAAGTGATCAGTATCTATTAATCTCTCTCAGCCTCTCTTGTTCTTGCTTTACCTCTCTGTTTTTCTCTCCCTTCAGTTCTTTACATCCTCCTAATGTTCCCTCTGCTCCCTAGTAATAAGACCTACCTTTTCCAGAGGCAGTTTAACTGATATATAATTAAGTAAATTCTCACTAATTGTTCTTAATATGTATTTTGTTTTGAAAGCTGCTACTTCTATTTTGAGACCTGGCAGAGATCTTGGGTGCGTGCCCAAGATTACTATTTTTCCTCAAGAATATTAGTAGGTCTCATAAAGAACACTACCTCTGCCTACAAAAAACTGTCCTGCCTATGGATTCTTAGAAAATGATGGCAAAAGGGCTAGATATTCTCATTATTGATTTTCCTAAATAGTTAAATTTCCTAAATAAATTTATGAAATAGGTTTCATAATACACAATTTATGAAGATATCATTTGTTTTTGCTTGTGCTGTGTAATGTATTCATGATGGAGCAGCAAAGAGATAAACAGTCAAGTTAGAAATTTTTGCTGATGGTATTAAGTTATTCAAGATAATAAAGATGGGGACCGATTGCGAAGAAAAACTTGATACTGAGTAACTAGGCAATAAAACAGTAGATGAAATTCAATGTAGATAAATGGAAAATGATGCACACTGGGAAAAAACAGCTCAAATTTTCTTTATGGAGTGCTGTGCTCTGATCTGACGAGATTGCGGGGCTGTGATAGATAGTTGGATTGAAAAAGGTCATTCAATGGTTGTCAAGACAGGAAATTAAATGTTAGGGATTATTAAGAAAGTAACAGAGAACAAAATAGAATGCATCATAGTGCTGTAAATACATGGTGCACTTCTGAGATACCGTGTGGGATTTGGGTCTCTCCATAAAAAAGGGTAAATAGAATTTCAAAGGCAAAGAAGTGGTATGAACAATTAAGAATTTGGAAGGGATTCGGTATGAGGAATGATTAAATGGATTAAAAAGGCAAAAGAGATGACAGAGAATTGTGTGGCTATAAAATCATGTGTGACATGGAGAAGGTGAACAGTAAGAAGTTCACTCTATCTTCCAGTGTAAGAACCAGGGGCAACAAATATGCCTTACAACACAAGCCAGAGGGAGGAGTTTCCCTTTGCACACAATGCACGGCTGAGCTGTGAAACTCCTTCCTTGAAGACAACGTAGGTGATAAAAATTGACATTGTCTCTAAAAAGGATTGACTGCTGGTAGAAAAATCCGTTGAGGGGTATGGAAAACAAAAATGACTTCCATCCCAGTAAGTCTAGGGCCGCAACAGGCTGAGGGTGAACAATTTGTGGAAGTATCACTGCCTGCTGTCAGAAACAGGATATTAGCCTAAATTGATCTTTTACGTGAGTTCACACAGACACTCAACAGCTTTTTCTAGGTCTGAATTACAAGAAAGTTCTTAAGTAGAGTCCCTTCTGTCCCATAATTGGTAGGAGTTGGGTGACTTCTTCATCAGTTAACTCAGAACAACTGTCCACTGGGCAAGCTGTTTGCCAAGGTGAACAGTTTTAAGGATCTGGTCTCCTTTGATGGCAGGTAGGACGTGAGCCAGAATGATCCTATTTTACAGGTGAAGCCCTTAAACTGATGACTTTGGGCTGGTAGTTTTATAGTGCCTGGCTCTAAACCTCCAGTGGTCTACATCACTCAGGAGATTTAGCCCCAAAAGTTTTTGCAAAAGAGAGAGTAGAGTGGTGTTTACGTTCTAGCAAGATACATGCACACCAACCATTTTTAACCAGTTTGTATGAAACACATGTAAAGAGTTTCCACAAACTATCACAACCCAGCATCCCTAACACATTTAAAAATGATGGATGAGCTACAGGAAGGTGACATCAGCTTGCTTTTCATAACATTCACTATGTCTTAAGAGGACAAAATATCCCATGTGTATTTTAATTGATTAAACACTCCATAAAGGCTTCAAATTATAATTCTCAACTTGCAATAATTCTTAAAATTATTAATGCTATTCATGGGCTCCAAAAATGTTATTCTTCAAAAAAATCCTAACACTTAGGGGCTCATCTAAATTAGAACACACTATTTGCATTATTCATGTTGAGAACTTAATTTTATTTCAGTGGGATTATTCATTACAGGAAAGATTGTAGGTGAGTACAATCAGTGGACCCTAACTGCAGTTACTGTTCTCCAGTTTGAGCTTATTCCTCTCCATCTGCTTACCTGCTCATAATTTTTTAATATTAATGTGATATCTGAAGACCTTCTCCTTTGTTACTTGCTATTACTGGGTTGTTTTGCTTTTTTTTGGGGGGGGGAGTTGTTTGGTTTTGGGGTTTTTTTTGTGAAAGAACAGCATACAAAAAAGAAAAAAGAGAGAGAAAAAAAGTAAGATTACAGAGACAACCAATTTTCTGTATTTGAGTATCCTGGTAGCACATACTTGGGGTATCAAGGCTGGATGTATTTTCATGTTCTTTAGGGTCATTAAGACTGCACTCAGCAAGTCTGTTAGGTGCCTTTTCTGGTCCATAGCTGAAAAGTGTAATTTTCCCAGTCCTGAAACAGACTTTGACTGCAGTACCTGCACATATATACGTGTGTACATATATGCACCTATACACGTATCTATGTGATTGTCCACTCTTCACCCTGAGTTAACTGTAATAAGTTTAGGCACCTCTGGTTCTACTCTTCAGAAGTCTTTGGTGAACACAACGATCAGACATTTTTCTTAAAGCTAAACATTGTGAATGTTTAAGCAAAGTATTAGGATATAAAGGACTTTTGAAACAACAACTAAGTTATCCTATTTGAATCTCAAGCCTCATTTCCTGAGGTGTCTTACAACATCCTATGTTTCCAACTCTTTTCTCCTTAAATAACTCTTCACTTTCTCCAGTGAAGAGAGTCCTTCTCAAATTTCTTTTAACTTCTTTTAAGGGTTGTGTGTTGTATTGTTGGGGTTTTTTTAAATTTGTGTAGGAGAGTTCGCACCTTCCATGGCACAGGAGGAAAGATATCAGTGACAGGTTAGTCAGAGGCAAAAACCCATTTTCATTTTAGAGAGCAAATGGATGAATTCTGCAAAGTCACATACATCTTCTAGACCTCTTCAGAGACCATCTGAATGATGGCCTATAGCACCAGGGAAAACATAGCTCCTATGTATTTCTGCCCATCCTCTCTGCCCCAGTTTAGGGACTGGGTTCTTGGTCAGTGTATGCTGAAAATGTCCATTAGCACTGAAGCTGCACCCATGAGCAGCAGAGAATCAGGTCTTCAACACCCATCTCTTTTTCCACTTCAGCCTCTTCTTTTCAGTTCACAGTAGGGCTCACCTTTTTATTCCTTGGCCTCTGATCAAAAACCAGTTAATTACCAAAGCAGCATGGCACTTGTGTGATTGACAGCTAACATCCCATGAGAGAATAAAAAGCCGCATTTTAAAAAGATAAGACAATAAAGACATTTCAACAAGAAGTCAAACAGCAGGCTTCCAACAGGGAGTGCTAAAAGGCTCCCAGATCATTACACCAGAATGGGTCTTTGTCAGCTGGCTTAATGAGAAGTGACAATCTCCGCTCAGAGTATTTGATCAGCTCTAGCTCATTGTTCAACACTTGCGGCAACTGAGTTCAGTTACTAGGCTTATCAAAATGAACAAACACGTCTCTAGGTCACTGCAGGAGAGAGGCACTGCAGGTGTCTTCCAGAATTGCTGGAAAAAATAGTTGTAAGTTTCCTGGAGGCCGCTGGAGAAAGGAGAGATGGAGCAGAATTAAGTGTTCAGCGTACCTCCTCTTCCTAACTGCTTAGGAGTGGGTAAGGAGCAGCTTAGAACTGAGTTAACAAACGCAGCCACACAGAAAACACTCTCAGTCCTAAACCTGCATACAGAAATAACGTATTGTTACAACAAAGTGTTACATCCATCAAGCATGGCTTTTTCTGTAGTTACTTTAAGGCAATTCTAATAAGGCCTCTTGTTTCAAAATTATATTTTGACTTATGTTAGATGTGGTAGCATAGAAGGACAGTTTTTGTTTGTCTGGAACGCTGATTTCATGAGGAGTTTCTTCATGGTGATGCAATTATAGGTACTCATTTCTCTAACAGAAAAAATAAATTGGATTTACTAATTCTACAAATCCAAGATGGCAAAGTAATCACAAGTTACAAGTTGCCACTCCATTCAAAATTATATTTACAGGACTGCAGTGATCCCCCTTAGTTATATGACAAAGTGCAAATTTCAAATATTTAAATCCAAAACCAAGTTCTACCATTACAGTCAGTTTATTAATCAGTCTATCCTTAATAATCTGCTGTGCATAATGCCTATAAAAATCTTTGGGACACGAGCCTATTTCTCTCAGTGATGTCTGGGTTTGAGAAAGAACAGAATTCAAAGCAAAACTTCTGCAGTCTTCATTTTTGGGAGATCATTGCAAAGATATATGCTATTATATCACAGCGTATTAGAAATATTAGAAATACTAAGGGCATCGCGTAATTGGAGAGTAAACAAATGTGAGCAAAATATGCATGCACTTTCTATCTGGTACTAGCCAAAGCTATCACATGTTCAGATGTAATATTTTGCTTTGCTATGCAGTGGAAGAAGCTTTTTGTAATATTTTATGAATGGGCATTAATAAAGAAAGAAATTCCTATATGTGCTCTTATTTTTCTTAGGAGATTGTAACCATGTTTTGGTCTGACATAAAACCTGTGTGGTACAACAGTATTGAATGTTCTGTGGTTTGCAGGACGGCTTCCTGTGTCAAACAGTAATAGGATCAGAAGGTTCAGCTTGGCTCATGAAATTATATTATATAATTGCAACAGATTATAATCATGCAGTGTGTTAATAATTTTATTAAGTCACAGTATGGGTTCTCTTTTAAGCACATCATCTTCTGATTTTTTAAAACGTGTTGCAGTAAAACCATAGATGTGAAAATATAGGACTAAATACAGCTCTGGAGAAATAAACACAATTTAGAAGTCTGGTGCTTAATTTAAACTAATCTTAAATTTCTATTTAACTTATAACTCAAGGAATACACAAAATTAGTTTGATACTTTCCAGAGCACTGTTACTAGTGTTTCAAACACTAATGTAAAACACACGTGAAACTGAGGTAAAAAACCCAACAATAAGAAACAGAAAAGATCTTCTGTAAGTCATAAAAAATGATATATTGGTATACTGTTATAAAAAAATTGTACACAGGGCTGAGGAAAGAGCACTCAATTAGGTTTCTTCACATTTAGGATAATTTTGGAAAAAAACTTAATAGGCTGCCCTAATATCCCAAACCCTTTTTGCTATTAAATTTAGATTTCCTGTTTTGAGGACCAGCCAAGCGCAAGTATTTGCATCTCCAAGTGCTTTGAAATGCTATGATGGATTTGTTCTACGTATAGATACAGAAAAGAGTTTTGCTTAAACACTTTGTCTTTCTAATGGGAGAAGAGAAATACTGGATTCACACATATCATATAGCCCTAAGCGCAGGTCAAATCTGAAACCAGATTTGACATGAACTCTCAGTATTATTTCATGCTCTCTGTATGGTGCCAACACACCTAAGAGGAATGAAAAAACACTACACCTCTCATACTTTATTTATAAAATGTAGAAATAATTTAACTTGTTAAGAGCTAAGTGCTATTCCTTATCCAAAGTATCTGTCTCCTAAATCTTAGGCAGTCTTCATGCTATTCCATAGGGTTTCTGCCCAACCTTCCAGTTAAAAGCCTTGGCTGAGTATTCTGCATATCAGATTGCTTCTTTTCACTCACAAGGGCAAACTGCCAGAAAATGGTTCCTGCACCTCATATTATCTGAGCACAAAATACATCTTTTGTTAAGAGATGTCCAAGTTCAGGGATGAGGAACCCCTCGAAACAAGCACACTTGGATAAGAAGAGAATCTTTACTCAGAATTCATAAAACTGGGACAGCCATAACTTCTCTTATCAGTGTTGCTGTCTGTATAGTGCTAAAATAGGCATCCAAGAAAACCAAACTAGAAATAGAAGAATAGAAATAGAAAAAGTAGAGTGTGAAATAGAAATATAGACCAGATGTATGTATTGCTTTATAACAACTGGACCTATCAGCACCACTAACAATGGCGCGTTTTGTATGTCTATGTAGTTTTGAATGCAGATACAAGCAACCTAAGATTTTATTCCCATTTCCCAATATTTTCTTGTCAAACATAAACAGCTTTCAGGCATATCCACTTTTAGTCTTTGAATAAAATGCCGGTAAACATTATGTGCCTAGATTCACATGCTTTCTTGGATTGAAAGAAGTATTATTTTATTTGCACAAAGGCAACCATGGAACCACAACTTAATGTAAATGATATACTGTTTTTTGAAATTGCAAAATAGGTAACATTTAGAGTAAGGTGAAAAAAGAGATCTCAAAATCTAGCCTGTCTTTAGAAAAACACCATACAATTTTACCATTGTTTTATTCCTCAGCATTCTGTGGTCAGGACTCTAGCCACTGTCACTGAGTCTAAAGAAAATTTCAGTATGTCTGTCTGTCACCCTCAGTTCCTGGTTAGAACAAAATTTGAAACAATACATGAAATCAAGTCAACTTCCTCCCCACCCAAAAAAAAACAAACCAAAACCAAAGTTATGCCAAACTATGTTCATATAATTCAGTTTTGTTATGTTCTCTCACATTAGTCCTAGGAGTCCAAATAAGATTTAGCATATTTTAAAAGATTTTAATTTTTAAAAGTAGGAGCCCTTATTTCACCTTCCACAGTATTAAGTTTGGACACAGAAACCTCACAGGGGTCATCAGACCATAAATCAGTCTCTTTCTTTGCCAGTAGAGGTCACATTAGCAAGGTTCAAGACTTCGTCAGCATGCCTGTTCACTTCTGCCTCGCTCCAAGATTTCTGACAGGTTATTAATAGCCTTTGCGTGAGTAAGTAATTACAAAGTAGAAACACATGAATACAAGGTACATAATTCCTTATGTCTTTATAATATGCTTACAACAAACATGAAAACATGCACACAATTACAGTTCTTCATAATACACTCTCTATAACTCTCAAATTTCCACCTGAGATCCTTGTTAACAAGTCAGTAACTCTATCGTATTTCAGATCTCTTCTAATAGCTGCTGACAACCGACTATTCCAAAGCTTCATCCCAGTTCTACATCTATAAATCACCAACCCAACCAAGAGCCATTATGTCATTGGAAATACTCTACACATCATAACCTAGGAAGTTACACTGGAATATGAGTATAGAGGTAGGTCTTTGAGAATGTCTTATGTGCAACCACTGAGTCTTCATCTGCTCCTTGTGATGGTCCCTTGCAGATGCAAGACAATCATAGAATCCTAGAATCCTAGAATGGTTTGAGTTGGAAGGGACCTTAAAAGTCATCTAGTTCCAAACCCCCTCCCAAGGGCAGGGATACCTTCCACTAGATAAAGCTTTATTTTTCTACAAAATCAATCACCTAGAACAGGCCATAAAATTTTATTGTTGTAGTTCCATTTTTCCCTTCAAGAACTGTTTACTGTTCCCACATGAAACTGCTTACTATGAAGTTCTTTCTTTCTATGGTAGCTTTCATTATTCAAAAACTTCCTTTCCTTACTAATATTTTGTGTTTATTCTGAACACACGTTCTAATGCAACTGATATTGGATTAGATGTTGCATCTTGGTTTGTGTTACAGTATTAAAAGTCAAACCTTTCTTTTTCCTTCTTTTTTCTTCCAATCTTCTTCACAATTATTTTTCTCAATTGATTTGTCTGTAAATTCTGATATCCACTCCAGTAAAGATCCAAAGACTATGCTGGACAGTCTTAAAGAATTTATTATCTTTCATATCATCTGTAAGTTATTTTTCAAAAAAAGCTATTTTTTAAATAAAAATTAAGATTGAAACTTCTGCAAGTAAACAAAGTCACTAAACGCTCTATGTGTTTGTGCCTTCAAGAATGGCTTATGAAACTACTTTTGTTTTTCTCTTTGCCTTTTTATGTATATGTTTTAAAATTAAGTGCTTTACTTCTCAGTTGATACTAGAGAAGATATTTCAAGTAGGAATATAATGGTTTGAGGTAGTTATGAGAAGCCAAAAATAGGGTTAAAGATGAAAATGCCAACTCACATATAAATTGCAGCGAGTTGCCACGATGTTGCATTAGAGCAATACAGTTGCATATTTCTACTGTGATGAGTATCTTATTTTCTGTCATGACTTTTTTACAGCAATTAAACATTATGAATTCAAGAGCAGTCCCTCATTGTCTGTAAAGCTGTGCTGCAGTCCCATTTCAAAATAAAAAAAATAGATAATACTGCAGTTAGCCTATTCATTAAAGTCTAGCAGCAATAGTGGCATTAATGTCAATGGAAATTATTGGCACCAATGAAGCATTTCACTACCCTTAGGAATTTTTATTCAAGGTAGTTGAGTATTGTACCAAAAAAAGAGAATTCCCTAAGGAATACTACTTTGTTGAACACACTGTGATAATAAAGGCTTCTAAGGAGGTTGTTTCTAAGGAATAAGCAGCTTATATTTATTTGAAGGCATAGGAACTTTGAGCTCTACATATATGAAATATCAGTGCCAGAGAAGCTAGGGTCATGCTATCTAGAGTTTGTTACTTCACAATGAATTTAAAACTACATTCTTTCATTAAGCCCTCATGTCAAAGGGACAGTGGAAAACCATATTAAATAATAAAATAAATATAAAAATATTCAATTTATTCAATTGGGATTCAGCACTGGTGAGGCCGCACCTAGAATACTGCGTTCAGTTTTGGGCCCCACGCTACAAGAAAGACATTGAGGTGCTGGAGCATGTCCAAAAAAGAGCAACGAAGCTGGTGAAGGGTCTAGAGTACAAGTCTTATGAGTAGCGGCTGAGGGAGATGGGGTTGTTTAGTCTGGAGAAAAGGAGGATCGGGGGAGACCTTATTGCTCCCTACAACTACCTGAGAGAAGATTGTAGTGAGGTGGGGGTTGGCCTCTTCTCCCAAGTAACAACAAGGTAGGACAAGAGGAAATGGCCTCAAGTTACACCAGGGGAGGTTTGGGTTGGATATCAGGAAAAATTTTTACACTGAAAGGGTTATCTAGCATTGAAACAGGCTGCCCAGGGAAGTGGTTGAGTTACCATCCCTGGAGGTATTTAAGAGATGTTTAGATGTGGCAGTTAGGGACATGGTCTAGTGGTGGACTTGGCATTGTTAGGTTAATGGTTGGACTCGATGACCTTAAGGGTCTTTTCCAACCTAAACGATGCTATGATTCTAGAAAGCCACCCAGCAGAAGTCATTAATGGGAGAGTATAGCTTCAGCTTCAGTGATTAAAGGACTATTAAATACACCTTATACTCTATGGCACAGATATTGCTGAGTCAAAAGCAGAAATTCTATAGCAAACGCATAAAGAAAATAGCTCCTCTCAGAAAAAGGCGTGTTGGTTTTGCAATTCCATGTAATGTTCATGTTAGCAATTCAGTGGCTCTAAGGGATGCTTGTGAGCAGTTCTGAAGCAATGCCTTATAGCATACTCTTAATTCAAATCTTGCTTTGTTCCCAAGACAGTTCACAATAACAAATTTATATAAAGCTGTCATGAGAAAAGGTTATATAAATGAAAACTTAACTGGTAAATAAAAGCAACAAAATATGGTTCATAATTACTCAAGGAATCATCATCTACCCATGTGTACACATTTTACAGCATATTCGAAAAAACGTTTACTATTTTTTGAAAGACAGCAGTTACACGACAGTTTGTTATGATATGTTTCATTGAAAGACTGTGGCTGGGTAACACAGGGAAAGTTGCAGCTCTTCCACTTTGGGGCAGGGGGATACTTCAGAAAGGAAGGGGAAACCATGTTTTCCCTGGGGGCATACAAGTGGAGGAAATGAGAGCTCCTGCGAGTGGAGTTCACAGAGCAACAGATGTGGATCGCTTCAAAGGAGAAAGGAGCAGACACACCGTGAGACCTCCAAAGGGGTGGAAGGACAGAATTCCTGCAAAGAGACTGTCTGTGCTCTGCTGCTGACTAGAAAGACACTTATTTAACATTCTAAACACAAATCCAGGAGGTAGGATATGTCCTGAAAAGACAATACAGACAGAGAAGATTTGTCCATGATGGTGGGGCTTTTTTCTGTCTCCTTCAAGCGACTTTCTCTGTTTTAGAAAACTCCATGGTCTGCTGCTGAGTAACCCCTGAGTTTTAAAACCTCTTCAGTGTTTTGATGTGCACACTGTAAAAGAAGAGTTTAGAGAGACTCAGTTTGAAGAGCTGTCACAAAACCACTCTTTAAAATATAATAAATGCTAGCACATAATATTTTTCTGAAAAGCTTCCCTCAAAACTGTGTCATTCATTGTATATAGGATCACATAATTATCAGAGGCCATCTAGGTCTCTAGTTCTCCACCTCCTTCTTCCCCCAAAGTTTGTAAGGAACAATACAGTAAGAAAGCATAGAGAACATGTCATCCGAACATAAGAAATGAGAAATATTTGCCGTATCACTATAAAAAATTCAGTAAATCCTAGTACAAAAGGCAAAATCTACGAAGAGACAAGGTACCCTAGGAAAATGCTGAGAGATCAGAGGCAGCCGGTATGCTCTAGGTTAACTGTTAAGTGACAGTTCTGCCACAACCTTTCTGATAAAGCCATTTCTATGTCACTTCAAGACATGAGAAGACACGGAGCTCCTACAGAGCACTGTGTCAGCAGAGTAACACTTTTCCGGTAGGAAGCATACCTGGTGCGTGCACATAGGAAAGGCAGAGGGAAGCACCTGGTAGTGCTCACAGCGCTCAGTAATGCCCCATGACGGGCAAGTCCACAGCCTGACCAGGCAATAACACAGCAAGAACAGCAATCTGCTTCTAGTCTCTTCCCTTGTGCATTTCCTCGCCATTCTACCTCCCACCCACCCCCCGCCTTCTCCAAGTCTCAGCTGCCGAACCATCCTGTCTGAAGTCTGCCTCCAAATAGTCCTTGCAGGATATAATGGAGGCACCTCCATAGATGAAAAGTTTGTGTGTAGAACGCAGGTGCCTGCAGCGGGAACAGATACAGACAACCATGCACTGAATTGTGTCTCCAAGGCTACTAAAGCTTATTCATTTACTTTTTTTTTTTAGGTTCCCTTTTGAGGATAATCTGAAGTGGAGACTTCGTCTATGTCCAAGCCCTGCCCAGGGTTGCTTGGATTATCAGCTCACTGGAGACGAGAGATGAGAAGCAGAGGCTCATCCATATTAGGGGCGCAATCAATACTGTCAGGACGAATGGTCCGTTCTGACCTGGGAAGTAATGACTTGATGTGACTTCTCTACCACACACTATTTTAAAGCCTTTTTTTTTTTTTCATTTGTAAGTGCTGGTTATTTCTTTGAAGTTATAAATATAAGAATTATTATCAAAAGATGGGCACATCAGCCCAGCTTTCAGTTGTTATCATTTCTTATTAAAAAAAAAACAAAACAGGGTAATAGTGAATATCACTTTAAGTAAAAACTAACTGCTAAATGGTGGAGGAGGCTACCACTTTAAGAATACAATTATTAGGCAAACTGTATTCATGAATTCACACTGACACAAATTCAAAAGATAATACCTGCATTTATTTGGCACCTGGAAATAAGAAGCTAACAGGGGCAGACAGATAGCAAAGATCAGTTTATGGATAATCTCATTACAAGCTGTCCTTCATGAAGAGAAAATGAAATTTATATTTATATCTGTATTAACCTGATCAAGGCAAATAGTACAGAATTAAAAATCTCGCTTGGGTCAAGAAGTGAGTTTATGTAAATAAATATATTCAAACAAATAATTTGCAAATTTTGTACCCTTCTTCATAAGTTTCTTTTTCTTGTTAGAAAAACAGAAATCTTGCGAGAGCCAGATCTTTGTGTCTTCAAACTTCCTCCTGTGTGCCAGGGAGGAATAAAAGGATGAGTGCTAAAGGAAATCCCTGGGTGATCACGACTTCCTAATGGGAAGGTTGAAGCAGAAACTACCATTTATTTTCTCTATTGGCAGGACTGTATGGTGCAGATGCCAGCAGAAGTTCATCTGTGTAACATGAGTCTTTTTCTTTCCAGAAGATGAGTCCCTTACGAGTGTTGCCCGTGAGCTGGGTCACCGTGCTTTGCACGGGAGATAAGAAAGAGCCAATGACCATATTTGAGCTATGACTCAATTTTTTTGGCAAATCTGTTTCAAAATTATTGAGGGAAGAAAGGAGAATTTACTGTATGTTTTCCTGTAAAATATCTTTACAAGAAGACAAGTGAATGTCCCCCAAGTTGGACACACAAAATTCAATCTTTAAAATCATCCTGAAATTATGTGGGTGGAATTTTGAAGACTAAGGAGTTACAGACCTCTGTGATAATTAATCTTTTATCCTCCAGAGCCATTTGATTTTTGCCCAGGATCAGTTTCCAGGTTAATGTGCAACATGATGCACCACTGATTTCTGGCAAACATCATTGGTATGTCTGGTGTTCTATCACTATCAGAAAAAAGTGATGCACCTGTAGACATATTTCAAATCTGAAATTTGTTTTAACTAATTAAATCTACAGTTTACTAAATCACTACAAACTTACTCATATTAAAACCTGATATTAAATTAAATTTATTTTATGCTTGTTTCAATATTTTTTTTTTGTTAAGTAATTATATGCTGAGAATATACAACTGTATGGGATGTTGTCTGGGGAGATGTACTGGGTTTAACTGTTGTTTTGGACTGGTCTTCCTAAATTGCAGATACAAGGCTCAGCTGTGGCCACTTGTGCTCCAGCCACACCAGTGCAATACGGACAAGAGTATAAACACAAGCATCTGTGATCAACAAACTCCGACAGCCTGAATGCATAAAACACATTGCTAAGTATTCATAACATAAATTTAATTCCAAGCCTAATACCCACCTACTCGTAGCACATATGCTGCTGAAAAAAGCAGCCAGTTTTCCAGCAGTTTCAGTGAAATGTAGTTGGGTGTCCCCTTCTTTCCAAGAGATTGTTTTCTGTTCTCAAAACATATTTATGAGTAAAAAGACCTTCCTCAGGACCAGCAGTTAAGAGAACTTCCTTCTTTTCCAACTTGTGCAAAGTCTTTCAGGACAAAAAACAGATATCAACGAAGAAAGAACTGAATCCTGTGGCTCTCAAGAATCCAGAGCTCTGCGTTTAGCACTCAAGCTTCTTACCTATTGCCCGGGCAGGGTTAAGCATCTCATGGTAGAAATCAAAATAGCCTAGGTTTTCAGCTGTTCGTTCCTAAAACAATGGAAAATACTTAGAGGTAGAGGTGGCCACTGTAAGGAAGGACTTCCATCCATCCGTGATGATGCAAAATGAAAGAGAGAATAAAATTCAGTGGGAGAATAATTTATCTTATAACAATGTTCTGTCTCCTGAAATGTTTAACTTTGTGTGGCACATACTACCATAACTATAATGTTAGTTCCAACCAAGACTGCTAGTTGACAATTAAACCTGTTATCCTTTCAAGGATAGAGTCTATCCTCAAGACTGGGAAAAAAAAAAAAAAAGAGTAATTGAGAAGGCATGAAAATTAACATTTGGTGGGGAAATAAAATGTACCCTTTACTCTAGGTGGTTTCTAAACCTTAGCTGGTGGCGCATATGTTCCCTGGCAGACTCCTCAGGGAACCACAATACCAATGTTCCATAGAAGCCCTTAGATGCAACTACTGTTGCTAACTCATGTATACTGAGTAGTGTTCATCTTTAAGTATCCCAAAATGCTTTACGTGATTATTTGCATAGATCCTTTCATTAATCAACAAAATGCTGCCATTTTTGCAGTAGAATATGATATTTTGTTCCATGAGCATTATAGACAATATTTAAGAAAGGATCTTTGCAAAGACCAGTTACAAAAAGGCTTAGCTTTCAGTACTGTAACTACAGTGAGCATTTCATTAACAGCACTGAGGCAATTATTTTATCAGGCTCAAGAAGGAATGAGAATCATTTCCTCTAACACCCAAGTTTTCGTTAAGGGATTCATTTGATCTTGGCTATATTCAACGTGAGATTGCAGTCCAAGGGGTATTTCCTTAAGCATTAGATGCTAAAAATTTAACAAAGCATAACATCATAATGTTCTCTACAAAAATCATAAAGTTATCATGCTCTAACTAATCAAAAATCACTTCTACAGATAGCTGGATGAGAAATTTTCAAAAAAATATTTTTTCTCACAGATTGGAAAATACTGATCCATCAGAAATAGCGCAAGATTGTACAATTTATGGTACAAATCATTCACCTGAATAAAAATAGAACTAGAACAGACTCTGTGCTTTGGTTGACATTATACCAAATTATTTAATATTATAATAATATTTAATTATATTTAATATTAAAAAAAACCCACAAAAATAAACTAGAAAGACATAAAAGATAATAGAAAGCAGACATCCCTGGCTAGCCAATACCTACAGGATTGAATCTTTTTCATGAGAAGAGGAATACCTGGAGTTCAGACTAAAGGCTGAATCTGGCAAAAAAAAAATCCAAACCAGCAGATCACATTCCAAGTGAAACTTCTCTCCTGAAGCTCATCAGGTTTTCTGTGTTGTCACACTCATTTTTGCAGTCCTCACCAGGTTTTGGGCTAGCTTATTCCACAATGGGAAAATCATTGAAACTTCAGGAGAGTTATATAAAATGTTAAAAATTGTTTCTTTTACAGCTGTAGTTCCAAAAATTTTATTATAATCCCATCAGGAATGAGTAAAGGTTAAAATGGATTAGGTAAATCATATTTTACGCTATCCGTTATCAAGACATATTTTTGCCAGCATTCATAGAAGAGTAGTTTCATATATATTCTCCATGAAAAAGGAGAAGCCCTCAATATCAATACACTTCTCACTTACAAATCACATAAATTTATTTTACATCAGAGAATGAGTCACTGGGGATTGAAAAATTAAATTTAATTCCACTTTTCTCATAAAAAGAAAAATATAGTGCTTTAGCATTTTCCCTGGTTACTTAAAAATGGTATAATTGATTAGCTTTGAGAGGGAATACTTACTGAAATTAACCTTTAAGTTGTCAAAGGTCAAAATACTAAAAACACCCACATAAAATGCCTCAAAATTTAGGCTTCAGTTTTATAGATTGTTACTACATCTCGGAGCAGATGGATAACTGCTTAAAACTGAACTGATCCACTGCTTTCTCATCAGATGTACTTATTTCCTTGAAAAAAGTTTTAAAGACACGACAGACAGGAATGCCTTCAGAAAGCTAATTTTTACAAAATTACAGTTCCTGTGATTTTTAAAAGCACAAACTTCTGAACCATTTACTTGAAACTAAGTTTTATCCTAAGAAGATATTAATACAGATGTTGATTAATATGAAAGGCTTTATCAAAACAGCAGTTCAGTGCAAGCTTAGTGTTGGAAGGCAAATGAGTAATGTTTGACAAAGCTGACTAAGGCAGGAGAAAAAATTATCAACATTATGTTTAATTTGGTAAAGCTATTAACCTTTTTTTTAAGCTTGTAAAATAAAATGGTTTATTACATTTTTCTTTTTGAAATGGTCTACACAACAGTCACTTGATCACTACTAACCTGTTTCTAACTACAACATTGAGAAGGGTATTAAGTCACTCATCAATTTAAATCCAATCACCGTCTAATATGTCTTCTTTTCTAAGACTGACATTTACTTTAAAGAAATGTTTATCTACTATCACAACACAGTTTCCTTCTTGCGATCATGACCTTTCTGAGATAGTGGGAATGATGCTGTAATGACATATACACTAAAACAGATGAGAAAGGAGAGCAAGTCAAGATAAAAAACCTCATTATTAAAAAAAAAAAATCATTGTTAACCCAATGTATGTAAGGCGCTTCCTTTTGTCTTTTATATTTTCCATGGCAGACACTTGGTCTGAAAGACCAGAGGATGAACTGGCCCTAGTCAGCAGTACACAAGAGATCCTTTTTGTAAAATCTTTCCCTTTCCTCTTCTCCCATCCTTCCAGAAAAAATCCTGTTTTTTCCACCTCCGATCTCATTCCTCAGAAAAAATTCTATATTGTTTCCAGGTTAAATCTGCTTTTCATCTTTGCTCCCTCCCCTGCCAGTGTCTTGTGAAAGATCATGCTTTTCCACATTAACAAGTGTTAGATTTTTCTAATAGGTGATAGAGTTTCTGTGGCCATTGATGGCAGCGGTGGTAGCCGGGGATTTTGCCCGCAACTTCTGGTTTTGCAGTGCCTCATTGGAGGAGAAGATTTATTGCTGTAAAGAGAAAAAAAGGTTAGTTGTGGAATAACTTCTGCATAGTACTGGTGTCTTCTACCTAAGGTAAGGCCGAACTGGGGTCTGCATACAGCTGGAATTTTAGGCCCCCTCTTTCTGCAGATACTTAAGTTATAGGGCAGATGACATAAGCAGAAATCAAAACTACCATTTTCAATAATGACTAACATGACAGGAGATTCAAAGGGTACACGTTCCTGCAAACTAGCAGGCATGCAGGTCAACCACTTGTTCTTCCCTTTAGGAGCTGCAATGGCTGTGACAAAGAATGTGAAATAGCCATTGAAGCACTTGCCGAGAACCAACAACTGTCTCGGTACCGCTTTCAGAAAAAGGTAAAATGTCACCAAAAAACTGCATTAGAGTTTTGCTGAGGCCTTTGGAACAATGTTACACCCTTCTGCTCCTTTCAAACCAGAACGCTTCCCTGTTCAGCCTGGATGCTTCATCAGCTTCTTCTGGAGTATAAATCTGAAGACACTCACTGAGAAATCCATGCAATTCACCACATATTTAGATCATGTAATTTGTAAATGCTAAGTAAGGAGGAAGGCAGAGGTCTTTGTGCTTTCCTACTGTCCTCTGACCTGCCCAGATTTCCACAACAGGAGTGGATTCCCCACTTTGCTCTTCTCAAGTTTTCAGTCAATCTACATTTCCACAAGGAAGGTAAGTAGTATCATTTAAATTAAAAATTACATCTTCTTTCATGTTTCCGAAACTGTGTCTATAAGTTCCTTTTCCACTTCAGTTCTCTAGGAAATATTTATTCTTGCAAGACAGAGCAACAGTTTCAAGGAAATTTCTGGGGGGCTCCAGTGTCCCAGTGCCTGACCGCCTTCATGTAGGAATTTTGAGCTAAGTGATTTAATACTCAATGGAAGTGAAAAGGATTGATTTTTGAAGATCTGTAGGAGACATCCACTAGCAAAGATGAAATATCATAAATTCTTTCATGGACAAATTGGATAACTTATTTTGCTTTGCCTAAAAGTATTCTAGGATTATATTTTAAAAGACTGTAAAACTGGGAAAGGATAGCAGAAATTACAAAAGTAGTTCACTGTAGACAGAAATATAAAAATGAGACGCAGTCAGAAGTGCACTTATTTTTAGAGGTGAACCCAAAATCCTGCACACAAATACTCCTCATCTCTCACGGGATTTGTCATTTCCATCCACCTAATCCTCGTAACAAATGGAACTCCCTAAATAAAACAAAGCTCTCCATCTTTTACAGCTCTTGCTAAGTTACTGCAGTCTGTCATAGCACGTTCTTTTATCCAACACAAACTTTTAGATCCCATGTCCCACCCAGGCCCGTGGTAGAACCAGTCATTGACTTTGTCTCTGGTCATTACTCTAAAATGGATTTCCTCACCTGCATTTCTGTATTTGAGACATCAGACTCCAAACTCAAAGTGCCAGTCATCAGCAAGGGACGAGCTGTACCTCCCAAGCCTCCTGCCACCCTCCAGATAACTCTGAAGTATGGATTAAGTGTTTG
Organism: Larus michahellis; assembly: GCF_964199755.1. Lineage (NCBI taxonomy): Eukaryota > Metazoa > Chordata > Aves > Charadriiformes > Laridae > Larus > Larus michahellis. The sequence continues at coordinate 92,362,955 of NC_133897.1, forward strand.
GGAACAAGAACTTAAAGTGAGGAGAAAGCATTTTTTAATTTTCTTTCTCCACAGACAAAAACATACCTCTATCGGCATGAAAGAGTTGCAACTGACAGCAAAACACAGGCATCTGAACGCAACTCCTTCCTTCTCTCAGTCCTGGCAATGCCTGATAGTTCTGCATTTTTTATAGACGACATACTTTTAGAAATGGCAAAGCCTCTTTTGGCTCTTTCCCTTATCAACAAGCAGAGCCTTGAGCAATGCCTGGCTGAAGTGACTCTATATCACCCTGTAAGGTGAGAAACACTCACGCCTTCCCCAACCGTGTTATGCATCATGGTGAAAACACACATTTTCCAGTCTATACCTGCCCTCATCACACAACACAAAGCACGATCAGAAACAAAGAGAGTTTCAGCCTACAGTGCAGGTCACAGCAATAATTGAGATTCACAACACAAAATGAAATTCATAGACTGGCATACACTTCTTCCAAAGGCTGTCATGTAACTGTTTTGGTGTTCAGGTTTGGATACAGGTTTGGGTATGATCTCACTCCAATAATTTCCATTCAAGCCCATGTAACAACTCAGTGTACCCCTCCTGAATTAAATCTTATTCTCTGACACTATTATGAGTGTGTTAATGTTAATGACTCTTGATGTACCAACAATATGGCATGAAGATACAAGAAATACCTTAGTGTAACGAAGTCAATAGAAGTTTTCCTTAAGTTGACATATATAAATTATTTTAATTCTCTAAAAGCCAGTGTGGACGAACTTGGAAGGCAAGGAAAGACGTCTTGTCACATGTGGTCAGTAAATAAGCATCTGACACACTTTGGGGACTGCTTTTTTAAAAAAAGGATATAGAAACTGAAACATAGAGTTAAAGGATGCCTTCAAGTACACAATGCAAGGTCATTTTCTGTGGAAAACTGCTGGATTAATCAGGACTGTTGCATGGGTAATAACTCTGAACATCTGACTTCAGTGGCATCACTGTGGATTTCCATCTGTTTGAGCATGACCTAACTCTGAACTCATATCCAGGAAAATTAATCTTAGGTATGGTTTACACTGGTTGCAATAACTGTTTCAGCAGAGCCTTCAACTTCTCAAATTTCTCAGTACATGTTTCTGGCATTATTAAGAGTACTGGAAACTGAACCTTGGCAGCCCATTTCTCTGTAGCTTGTAGGGCAGACTCTAGACAAACCTCCAATGTGTTTTGCTAAATACTTTTCATTGAGCTACAGAGATAAAACCTGCAGGCTAAAATCTAAAAGCTACAGACTACATTCATCTCTGTTCTTTGGGTACCAAATATGACATTTTGACACTATGGCTTCTCTTAGGATTCTAATTGGTCTCAACAGAACCTGTGAGACAAAACTTCTGAGATCTTCTGTGGGAACATCACTGAAACAAGAGGAGAAAGATTTCCTTTTCTCTTTCTCCTATCTATCCTTGAGCATACATGCATAAATATACACTTACCTGTGTACCCATATGCATACATTAGCAAACAAAATGCAGAAGATCTGCTGCTGTATGGCATACAAAATTTTTAACTCCTGGGAAAATTGCTGGCAGACAAAACCGGGGTGAGAGACATTACTTATAGAATCCACATCTAAGAGAACATAAGCTTCAAAATGAAGTCACTGAGGGAGCAGGCAACAATAAACTGGTGCTACTGCATACTGGGGAATGTCAAAAGACACAAAAGACACAGTCTTCACCTTACACGACTCGCCTGTGCAGTTGTTCCTTATTTTTACCAATGGCACTGAGATTAGGTCTCTCTTCCAGGTGTTAATTTCCAGTCTCTCTTCTTCTTAGGAACTTTTTGGATGCATAGAGCCCATATAAGCAGCAGCAAAGGAGCTCCATACACAGCTGTCTCTGCACAATGGGCAGGATGGGGCCAGAGTCACAAAGGTTCACCACCTGAGGAATGTGCGTATCTATAAGTTTATTCCTGCACTAGGGGTGGGTATTCTTCAGACAGTAGCAGGGGCAGTTTTATTGGTGCCAGTTTTAGTGCACAAAAAGGGCATGCAGTTGTTTGTAGTGGGAACAAAACAACGCTCCCCCTTACTCTTGGTCTAATTTCTTTTTTCAGAGTGAACTATATATGTACCCAGCGTATATTTCTCTTTTCTTCTGCAGTAATTCAGCTCCGTCTGTGCCACGGGAATTACAGAAAAGGCCAAGAATATAGTATGCACCTCCACTTTTTCTAGCCACGGATAAGCACAATCTGCTCAATGTTGAGTGTTCACGTAACTTAATAATGCTGCAAATAGTCCTGTTGGCATTATAGGCATCGAATGCTCCAAACCCTTTTCAGTGAGCCCATTAGCTTCTTAGGGCCAAACAAGAATGCCCTCAAAACAGAAACAAAATCCTCCTTCCATTCATTTCTTCAGCCTTTTTCTTTTTTTTTTTTTTTTTTTTGAGGGGGGGAGGTTATTTTGGTGGTGGTTTGTTTTTTTTTCCAGCAGGTTCCACTAGAAACAGTAGGAAAACTGTGGAATACACTATTGAACATCACTGCGAAGATACAGCTTTGTTTTGTTTTCATACCTTTGCCATTGGTCATTGTTTTTTCTACCACATTTGAAAGCTGCTCAGAATTGCTCACAGCAGGCAACTGTCTGGGCTTCACTGACTGCAATTCATTTGATGCAGGGACCAGACTGCTAACCGAGAGTGGTTTTTTCCTCTTACATTTGTGTTTAAAAATTAGTTCGGAAGAATAGAGACAATCTGAAAATCAAAATTTCAAGGGATTAAAAGAAAGATTTTTTCCAATTATGATTTTATCAGAGAGCTCTCAGAGGTTTTATGACACAAAGAGCCAGAACTTGCTAAAATCCAGATTAACTATAGCGAAACATATATAATTAGAGTGAGTAATGGTTTTAAGCTTTTAATCATAGAAATATCATTCAAGCACCTTTTCATTATAATAGAAAGCATACTAAAAATTGGATGACGAAAGTACCAAACCCTTAATGCTCCCTGTTCTTATGCACTCATAAACCAAAAATGTATGTATCTTAAATTTCTGGGTGCACTGTTCTTTGGGTTTTTTGGTTTGCTTGTTTGCTTTGCTTTGTTTTTTTTATCTGTGTTGTCTCTTTCCTGTTAGTTCTAAATTTTGGTTAATTTTTTACTCTGAAAGTCTTTTGTCATTACTGCAATTATCTTTTTTATCACCAAACCTATTTTCAAAGGACTTGCACAACATCACATGCTGCTATTATGCATGTTTCGCGACTGGCAAAGCTACATCACCAGCATTCCCCAGGCAGACTGTGCAGGCTGTCTCTGAGGTAATCGCATTCTTACCTTTCCATTTACTCTTTTTTAAAATAAAATATAATCTATTAATGTCATTTTTTCCTAAAAAAATCCAATTTTTTTCTGTAGGACTCTTTGTGGAAATAACTGTGAACAATGAAGAAATTTGCTTGATATACTTCAAATTAAACATCACTGATAACTCAATGAAAGTATTCCACTGATAGGCTTATGAGAAGAGGCTAAGAGGAATGGATTGGCTTAGCCTGGAGAAGAGAAGGTTGATGGCAGCTGTATAGAAGATGAAGCCAGACTTTTATCAAAAGTGTAAAAAGGCAGGATGAGTCAACAGTTACAAGTGAAGAATTTAAATTGGAAATAAGCGTGGTTAAGCACTGGAAAAGACTGCCTGTAGGGGTTGTAGAATCGCCATCCTTGAGGATTTTCAAACTCTCCTGGACGAGGCCATAGGCCACCTGATCTATCTATCTTTGGAGTTAGCCCTGCTTGGGGCAGGAGGTTTGACTTGATGGCCTTCAGAGGTCTCACAGGGCTGCAGATTAGAAGCAGTAGAACTGCTAACATACACTGGAGAGAATAGGTTTTGTTACAGAAAACACAGCTGCAAATAAGATTAGCTTCATACATCGCTGAAGTGCAAATTACGTTAAACAAGTCTAACCTTTTCAGATCCACAGGCCCATGAAATCATTTTGGATCACCTGTCTGTATATTTGCTGATAATCTTGTGCACCTGACATATTCCGACCTGTTTGAAGAATTTTTATAAAACCTTTTCGAATACATATAACAATTCTTCAATGAAGAGACAGAATACACTTCTGGAAGGAAAGGGCAACCTGAGGAAAAAAAAACATTAAAAACCCAGTTTAACTTACTTAAAAAATAAAAAAAGTTCCACAAAAATGAAAGAGTATCCTAAAGATAGATCTTGACCAACCTCTCTTTGTTTCGCTTGTGTTTGGACTCCTGGCAAAAATTTGGTTTTGCTCTAACCGGAAGCATAACTAAAAGTGTGTGGGTATTTTTAGAGACGTATCAGAGATGTTCAGAAATTTTTGGGGTATACTACAGAATTCATGACCAAAGCACAGACTTTTAGAAAACTGTTTTGCTCTAGCATCTCTGTACAGTCATTAGAAATGGGAAGGTACTGCTGACAAAATATAACTAGTTCTGTGCAACTTCTTGAACCCCATTTCTCCTCTTTGCCCAAATTCCTGCAGCTTTGACATAATGATTTTTCATATGACAAAAACTGGATGTGACAGTTTGGGAATGTAATTGACATTAGCTAATATGTCCATTACTCACTCAGTTACAATATCATTTTCTACCTAAAAGACCAATAAGAGAAGACACCTTTAAATTCTTCATCACCTTCTTAAACTCCTTATTGGCTGACATGGTGGCTCATCTCATATATTTGTTTATATGTTGGTCTTGCACAGTTATCTCCTGTGCGCAGAATATTTATGTCAATGGAGAAAAACAGTTACAGGAGTGGCTCTGGGTCTCAGTGCAAGACTTAAACATCCAATATTCTGAAAACCAAAGCGGATTTGTAGCACTATTATTACAGGTGTGGCATTGTAAATGAAATGTCAGCTTTTTATGTTAAATTTATAAAGTAGATATGGTTGAGAGACACCTGGAAAGCAGGAACCACATAAACACTTTAAGTTATCTGAGTCTGTGCCACTGCAACTTGCAAAAAATGTAATCAAAACTGCAGTGCCATCTTCTGGAGTATGGTCATGGTTCTGACCTTTAAAGAAATACCATTCTGCTCTTAGGTGATGTCACAAAGGACGGCAAAATATAATGGGAGTGCTAAAGACTATGGATTCTGGGGTTTTTTTTTTTGTTTTTTTTTTTTTTTTCCCCAAGTATTGAATGTTCTACTAGAATATGACTCACTTCTGAATACTCCACATTCATGCAGTTGCTTCAGAAGTACATGCTTTCAATGTTCCACTGAAAATCAGTTCAGGCTTTATCCTCTCTCCTTTACACACTAACTAAAAAGTGAAAATTTTTAAATTGTGAAAAAGTATGGTTTGATACTAGATGAAAGGAACAAAATAAAAATCACTTCAAAGCAGTCTAGCACACCTTGGAATCACAAACTCACCTTCCAGTATGTGGAACATGAGTTGATACCTAATGTTTTCTTTCATAGTTCTTAGTGATTCCCAGCGAAAAGACACTCATTGAAAATGCTCATTTTAGCAGAACAAACTTAGTATCTCCTGGCATTTTCTTGTATATCCCAAATTCCCTGGGATGAGATCCTAACTACTTATGATTTTGGAGGCTCTGATAAGATATTGGAGAATTGTCCTCCCTTTTATTTGTCGCTTTTTTCTCTTTTGTTTCCATGCTGATAGACCCTCTGCAAAAAGCTGGCTTTCTAACACACTGGTTCAGTCACAGTGAAAAGCATAAATGGGGTGGACTACGAGCAACTCAGGTACACTTTAAGAAGTATTCATAATTGAAATGATCCAGGAGAAAGTTAATTACGGTAAAGTGATGAGGATTAGCTTTTTATTTCATGGATCTAGAAATTCAACACCTAACAGCAAGGTCACATTGCGCTCACATCTGACAAGAAAATAGTATCTATATAATTTCATTTATAGCAAATAACTTCCAAACTGGTAAACGGAAAGTAGCAGTTTCTGTTTCCCCTTTCTAAGCAATGATTATCATAACCAACTCTAACAATACTAAGAAAACAGAGATCAGTGCCAGTCCATGCCAGTTCTGGGAATTCCTAAAGAAAGTGCCTCTTATGTCACACAAAGCCTGCCCTGGCCCACAGGATCCCAGAAGAGATGGTTAGATGGGACCTGTGGAGGTCTCCAGCCCAACTTTATGCTAAAAGCAAGATTAACATGAAACTACACCAAATTAGTTGTGGCTTTGCCTAGCCAAGTCTTGAAAACCTCCAAGAACAGAGATTCTACTGCTTCTCTGGGCGACTGAGGAAATGTCCAATCTAAGTTACTCAGCTTGCAACTTGTGGTTGTTGCCCATTTTATTGTCTGCCACAACCAAGAAGTGTTTCTTTGCAACTCCCCTTCAAGCAGCTGCAGACTGCTGTGAGTTTGCTTACCACTTAGCCTCCTGTTTTCCAGTCTAAACAAGCCCATCTGCGTCAACCACTCCTCGTAAACTTGTGTCCTCTGGGCCCTGACCATCTTGGTAGTCTTTTGCTGGCCCCTCTGCAGCTTGCTGACATTCTGAATAACCCATACGGAAATGGATTATCAAGTCCCGTACTCTTCTATCACAAGCCACCTTGCAACAGGTCACCAGTTCAGAAGGTGCTAAAGAAAACATTAAAATGTGCCTGACACCACACACTCAGTTACTGTTTACTGAAGAAATGCAACTTTGGGAGCGGGGTATAACTGATTTCAGGACATGACAGAGGCAAAATGGAATATACTTACAACTTACTGCATATGGTGAAAACATAGAGAAGATAATAAAAATGGGTAAAAGACTACAGCCCCTATAAGAATGGGAACAAAGGAAGAAGAGATAGACAGGAATTGCTCCAGTATTGTGACCACCAGGTAAGGACATTGCTCCTGATTGCCACTAATTAAGCCCAAACAAGTTTCTTTCCCTTTGGTAGAGTGGTAGAGTGAAACTTTTTGAGTTGCTGTTTACTACATTTTGTTACTGCAGTCTCAGCAATCCTATTATCTTTTACTGTATAATTGGGTTTAGTAAATGAGATTTTTAAAGAGCGGCATATGCGTCTGTGTGTTCTGCTCCAACCTTTTCCCATTACAAGGTAATTGATACTGCAGCACTGAGTCAGAGTAAACTCAGTGGCAACACCAGTAATCCTTTTTTAGTATTCACTGTGAAAAAAAACAGTGTTAGTGCTGCTGCTGTGCTTTCAGATGCCACTGCTTCTGACTCATGCTGCTACCTGAGAAACAAAGAATCACCAAAGGCCCATCACTGTGTTTCATTCTTGGCCGCTGACTGGCTAGGTGTCATTATGATTCTAATATTTGACTTTCCCTACAGTCAGTGGGAGGCTTCCCGAAGTTCTGTGTTCTGTTGTGAAATGCCTCACACTGTTAACATGAAACTTTCCCTGGGAATTGTAATCCAGCTAAAAACAAACACAGAATACAAATGAGAGACAGAAAGAAAACTTAATTTCCCAGAAAGTTAAATAAAGTTGGTAACAAAATCAACCATCTCCTAAAAAATTTAGTTACAAATAAATAATAGTATGTGAAACACACATCTGATGTCGTCATTTATAAGTCTCATCATTACAGATCATTAGCAGACATCACCGCTTCCGCATATGAAAAGCCAATTAAAATGTTTTTACTTGTTAAAGTTTATATTAACTATACAGGTATGGGAAAGAGATAATGTATCACACAAATCATTCTTCTTGGCTTTTAAACTGCACTTTTTTTCCCCATTTTTTTTCTCCATTAACACATTCAGATTATTCTGTTTTCTTATATCATGTCAGGGAATTGTGTAATTAGTTTTTGTAAACTAATTGTGTGATTTATTTCTGGACATAAGTACTGTATATTGAACTCATTTGACTTAAATTAAACACTGACAATTCACCCTGTCTAAGGATTTATCATCTCTGTCTTTCGAAATTGTCATTCTTGTATGACATGCCTAGTTTTCAAACTACTATCATTCCTGTCATATAGTGTTTCCTTAGGAAAAAGCTTAATAGTGCAAAGTACTTAAAAGAGTTTTGGGGCTCCTCTTTCAAAACAACAGATATTGTTTTTAAATATATCCAACATTTTCTGTATTTGACAATAGAGCATGGATGGCAGGGTCTTTTATAGAACATTACATGGCTCACTAGACAGGGTGTAATGTAATATATATATTTCTGATGCATTTCTCAATTAGAACAAAATGATTAAGGCTAAGAGCATGTTCAAAGCAAACCAGGTAGAACGTTTCTTTTGTGTTAGTTCATAGCTCTTTGGAAATTCTGTGTGTTCTGTGCAGCTCGTACCTAATTTAAATGCTGAGAAGATGAGTTTCTTTTATTAAAGACTGTAAATCATATTTTCATACAAGTACATATAAATAATTCAAGTATTAAAATAAAAGAATATTTCTGCAGGAGTTTATATATGATACTGTCACACATACCTGTGCTGTATTGTTCCAGCAACAGTTTGGGCAGGAAAGGGTAGCAAAAGGAATGCCAGGAATGATAAGAAAACCAGAGTAGCTGCAATGAATTTGTCTTTCTAATCAACTCCCAGTGCCAAGTCAGTATTCTGGGACTATGGCTTGTTTGTTTCTTTGTGATGCAGGGTCTAAAAGAGCTTTATATTGACCATTCCTTATCAAAGGCTTGTTTACCTGTTATGAATACACAAAGAACGCTTAGATGCTATTCAGTTTTGATGTCACTAACTTCTTCCCAGGTAGGAAACTGGCATGAAAAAGCTGGGCGAGCACACAGCTGCTTTAATTCTGTAGGCAGCAACACATTCAAATACTGTACCACACATGCAGTTATGCTGCCCTTGCCGTATTGAAGTCTTGTATGTCATGGTTGTCTATTAGACTACCTAAAAAATCTTGAACTTCTGTTTTGGCAAGAAATGTGAGGTAGTTTTATACATGCTTCTTAGGAAGCACACAGACCCTCTGAGGAGGAGGAGTTGCCCTTTGTAGCAGAGAGCAGCTGGAACAGGTGGATCTCTGACTGGGGACAGACGATGAGGGCTTCCACAGGAATATCAGCAGCAAAAGGAAAACTAGGGAGTGCTAGGAATGTCCGAGTGCCAAATGGGGCAGAAGCCCTGATGACAAGGGGCATGGAAAAAACACTGAGGTACAGAATGCCTTCTTCGCCTCTTTATTTTTCTGACAAGAATTGCCTGCAGGAATACCAGGACCCTCAGACCCACGGGAAAGTCTGGAGGAATGTAGACTTACCCTCAATAGACCAGAATCAACGTAGGAAACATTTAAATGAACTGGACGTGCGGAAGTCAATGGAACCTGACAGGATGCACCCTTGAGTACTAAGGGAGTTGGCAATGTGAGGCCACACTCACAATGAGGCCACTCATTATCAGCCTTGAAAGGTCATGGCAATGAGAGAAGCTTCCTGAGCGCAGAAAAAAAACAAATGTCACTCCTGTCTTCTAGAAGGGCAAGAAGGAAGATCCAGAGAACTACAGCCCGGTCACTCTCACTGTATTCCCATGAAAGGTGATAGATCAAATCCTCCTGGAAGCCATTTCTAACCATATTAAGCACAAGTTGGTCACTGGGATTAGTCAGCATAGATTTATGAACAACCACCCTTCTAGGATGAGATGACTGGCTCAGGGAACAAGGGGAGAGTAGGGGATGTAGTTTATCTTGACTTTAGCAAGACCTTTCACTTCATCTCCCACGACATCCATAACTAACTCTTCCTTCTTCTCTAATGTACTTTATTCTCCCTCTCTCAAAGATACATGTATTGATGTACATGTAATTGATTTTACCCACAAATTGTGGAAATTATTTCCTGTTAAAGTAATTTTACCAATTTTGTTCAGATTACCCCTTCCTTGCCCTCAAAAATAAATATTAATCTGTGAACATATTCATACTGGAAACTGAAAGACTGGTAGACTATCTATTTACTTTGTCCATAGCGCCAGTGTGTTTTTTGGCTCATATTTATGTTAGCTGTTCGCACATGGAACACGCGTCAGAAGATCCGAGGATTAGGATGGCATAATAAAGTTGACAATAGAAAGATAATCAAGAAAACAGGTATTTTTCAACAGGCATTGGTGCACTATGAGCTTGCCGATAAAACCAAAAGGCAGAGCAACATTGACATATCATATGAATTACTGATACTGAAACATCAATAAGACAGCAGTAATGTTTTAAGAAATACCCTAGGAATTTTTTTAATGAATGTCTAATGTGCTTTTATCTGTAAAACTGAAAGCTGCATTAATTTTGGTAAGGAAGAGTCTTCTGTGTTCAAACACTACAGTTCTTTGTATTGTATCATAAAAGCTGGCTTGTACTCTTTTACATCACAGATGTTGTGTTCATATAATGGTCCCATATGCCACGTTACGCAGGCAACTTTGTTACACTTGACACACTGACTGAACCATGCACATCTCATTGAACCTCAAAAGAAACACTTTTTTTCATTTGGAAATTTCTGAAAGTGACATTATAATCAATGGAGTGAAAAACATGGAGGAAGCACAGAAAATTGGAAAGGTTTAAGAGGTTGGTGCTTTTGAGATAGTAGAAAATAATCTAGATCTCCCGACCTTTATCTTAAAAGTTATAAGGAGATCAGCAGTGTGGAAAAGCGGAGGGTGCAACCAGAGATGAGTTTATATGACAGACAAGAGAGGGAAGCAATAATTGGAATCAGTAACAGACCTAGAAACAGAGGAAGGATTCTACAGAACAGCATGCTTATTGATGCAAAAACACACCAGTATTCGTGTTTGGTTTGGCGAATAGTTGTCATAGATATTTCCACTTGTTTCACCAAGACTAGAACAGTCACCTGTACAATTAAGTGTTAGTTTGCGGAAAGAAGATGTGGTACAATGGAGGAAAGTCAGGAATCTTTATTCTAGTGAATATCAAATTTCAATTTAAATATGAAGTTGAAAATTGAAACTGAACCTTCAAATATCAAACGTTAAATTTCTTGGCTCTTAGAAAGGAGTGGAATATCATCATCAATCATTTATATACTCTATAATCCTGTTACAAAGCAACATATTTTTACTTTGTTAACCATTACAAGCATGCAGTCTATTAGGCATCTGAAAGCCATCTTGAAGATATAGTCAACAGCAAAAGTCACATCTTGCCATAGCTTAGTTCAGGCTATACTTTCAAATACTTTCTTAATTTAAGAATGTAAGAATCCTGCTTTCAACATGTGGCAGAGAAATCTGTAGATATAAGGAGCTGAAACAAAAATGGCCAATAAGATCTAAAAAGTAACAATATTGTGCTTTTTGCATCTCATGTTCAGTACACTTTGGAACCTGTAATGTTCAGTAAGGAGGCCTTAGGTTTACGAAAAATTTGGAGTATGTGTCTTTTATTGGACCAACAGAAAAGCTTAGAAAGATGGGTCAGATTTATGTAATCATTTTTTGGAGGAGAACTACAATTCTGGTTCTTCTGAGAGATAACTGAGGCATCTAGTAGCAAGGAGTGGTAGCCATTTCATACTGCTCACGCTGCACAATACGGTCCATACTATATTTATGGTGTCATAAGATGTGGCCATGGCCCTAAACTCTTTCCCCAGATTACGCAATAGGTCCACCCAGACCTGCAGTCTGCATGCTTTTTTGTGCAAGATGGTAAAAGAGATGACAAAAATTTTGCTACATAATGAACATTTCTGGTTAAGAAATTATATAACATGTTCTCAGTTCTGAAAACTAACATCAGAAGATTAAGTTAAACTAAAGATATAAAAACAGAAGCTCAAGTTTAACAAAATGTGCATAGCGTCAAGCTTGAAAGCATTAAGGTGTGTTTTACAAATAACATGCACAAGTGCAGACATTTTTATGAAATGCAGTATGGCTACTTAAGGCACAAAACTGGGGTTGATTTTTCTCTACAACTGAAAAATACTTTCAACACGAGAATCATAAGACATAGAGCTGAGTACCTCAGGCCTGCCTGAGGTGGCTGAATTTTTAATGACTTTGGACAAATTGTCTGTTATGTATATTTTTATTAGCACATTATATTACAGCAAGTCCCAGAGAATGTAAAATGATAAATGCACGAAAGTGACTTGGGATAGTCACAGTCTGAAAAATGTTAGACCATTCTGAAGACCAGCCTTGCTAATCAGGTAATTCCTTGCTTTTTGGGCACCAGTAACCTGGACTCCATTCACGTCAAAGGTCGGTCAGTAATAAAATAAAAGTTTATTTCAATTACACTTTTAATTTCAATTTGCTGTCACTTCTGCTGCACATATCTTCTATCATCACTGCAGCTACTGAAGTGCAAAAGCACCCAAAATGCTGCTCAGTTTAGGCTGAAGTTGTGGTTTTCACTGGAAACGTGAACACCGAGGTTGACAAAATGCTCTGCTCCAAATAGGGGCCTAAACCCCAGAGGCTTCTACATTCAAATGCCCTGAAAAGGTTCAGCATCTCATAAGGAGAATGCAAAATTGCTATTCTTAATATTCTGTTCTACCCTACACTAGTTTTTATGCTGTCAGTTCTATTTGGGTTCATAAAGGGAAATAATGTGGGAAAGAAATGAGAAATTAAGAACAGGTTAAAGCAAAAAGCCAAAGGTATCAGAAGAGGGTGGTACTGTTATAAACCATTATATCCATGACCCATCAGGCCATCGTTTTATTTAAGCAAAAAAATATCTGCCCATAACAGTCTTATGAGTCACTGCTTGTAATTATTTCACCAGTGCATCTCCTTTATAGCTCATTTTGAAACTGTTTTCCTATTATTGCAAGTTCTTTCATCAATATGTGTGCATCTGCTTTTATAAATGATCAAAAAGCAAGAAATCAACTTTAAAAGCAGATATGCACCTTGTTTAAACTTTGCACTTACTTTGAAAGAATGATTTTATTGTGCAGAGTGCACCAGTGAAGCAGGTGTTATTTCTTTCTATCCTAAAATTAGCACTTTTATGTCTGAGAAATCCAAAAAGCTAATGTTTACACAACATTTAGTCTGAAGAATTAAGTACTCAAAATTCAAAAGACTGTATTGCTGTGGCATTGCCTCAGTTGTGTGGTACTCCATGCCACAAAGCAAGTGGAGTATGGAAAGTCCCCCTTGGAGGTTTTCAAGACTTGTCTGAACAAAGCCATGGCTGACCTGACCTTGCATTGGCAGTAGCCCTGTTGCAAGTCAGGAACTGGATGAGCCTCTTCCAGCCGTTTCTTCTAACCATATGATGCCTGTGATTCAACGAAATATGCCTGAGCGCTGTCAGCTGCTGCTGACATTGGCACTACCCAGGAAAGAGCAGCAGTGACTGGAAGGACCCCAAGGGTGGGAATGGGACATGCAATGCTTCAAATATCTCTCTGTATTTTTTTTAATTGTCTCGCTATGGATCAGACTTTCTGTCTTATTAAATCAGAGAGGAAATTGCCTGCCGTTAGGAAATGCTTAACCTAACCCAGTTACCAAATCCAACAGAAACAAAGTCATTTTCCCTTGCAGAACTGAGCCGCCTATGGCCCGTTGCCCAGCTGTTCATGCTTTGGTTAAAGGAAAGGAAAAAATGCGTTTTAGTGATACTGAATAGCAAACTAGTCTTTAATTTCTTGTGTTCCAGCCTACTACTGTGGGATTAAAAACCACAGCAAATATAGTGTGAACTATAGCATACCTTGGATTGCATTTTCACTAGCCTCTTCTGAACAAAACTTTGAGGTTTGTAACAGGCATTAATCAAATTCAGCCCAGCAACAACACAGATTCCTTTTGGACACAAATATACACTAGGGTGACTTTTATACAAATAAAGTGAGGTTTAAAAATATGTTCAACTCTTCTGTTCTGATGGGGGCTAGTACTTATCAACCTAAATTTACCTTAGCTGCTGCTGAAAAGCAGAGGCTACAGCCATTCAGGAATGCTTAGTACCCCAGACAACCAGCAGAGCATAACTGCTGACAGCACGGCCACTTTTAGAACAACCCTTATAAAAAGGCATGCCTGTTAATACTTTCAGCACCCACTGTACCCAACGAAATGCAAATGCTCTGGTTTCTGGTCTCCTCTGCCTGTCAGCCGTGACCTTTAAAGGTGAAATTTAAATCAACAATGTTTTTCAGTAAGATTATCAGTATAATCTTACATTATCCTAAAAGATCACGAACTGTTACTTCTCCTAACTTACAGAGGTGTAGCTTGTCACATAGAAACATTACAAAAGCTGATGCAGAAAAGAGCACATGTTTAAAGTGATATCCAAAGCCTACTGAAGTCAACAGAAGTATCTAGAAACATTTCTACTTGTGTGCCTAATTTGCATACAACTGACCTTTTATTTTCTGGCAAATTTTATATCTGTAAATGTAGACCACACAATTTAGCTAGTCACGGGTACAGTTATATATAGCCTCTAGGTACTGGAGATAATTACACCTGCAAATAGTTCCACAGTGACTTTTCATAAGCACCTTTGAAAGGTAACATATATATATGACTTGACAAAGGGCAAACAGAAAAATTTAAAGGCATGATGAGGTCTGGAGAACTGAGCTTCTTTTTCCCCATTTTATCTATTGACGTCTCTGTCCAGTGAATTTGTCAAGGCGTCGACACTAGAAGCTCGGTTGATGATCTCTGCAAACATTTCTTCTTTCAATAAAAAAGATTTTCCAATAATCTAAATTTGTCCGTAAAGCCCATTACATTTTCCTACATGCCTCACCATCAGAACAGTGCCCATATTAGCTCCTTACTTGGTACATAATTTTACCACGTCTTAGATCTGAAAGTGATATAAGATCAAGTATAATTCTGTATTGTCCACAATTTCCTGCTGTAAAGGATCAAATGTCTCAGGTATTTTCTTGGCATTACTTCTGAACTCAATATACTCTTCTTAATAGCCTATCTTCTTATTTATTGTATTTTGCAAAATTTGAAGTATCTTTAAAAGTGAAAAGGGATACAATTACTGACTATAAATACATCAACAGAAATGCAAAACCCTGGGAGGAAAAAAAAACCCTATTTAAGCTAAAGCATATTTTTTGGCACAGGAACAAACGGTTCTCTGTTGATGAATAAAGGTATTCTTGAATCTAGAGGTTTAATTCTACCTGAGGAGTGAATTCTGGAACATCTTTTTAAGTGACACAAGGGAGGAAACACATAATTGGTGTTAAAAATTGGTTTTCTATCAGTGTATGACAGAGATCAGGTAGTGTGACTGTCTGAAGCAGTAGGAAACTGGTCTCAGTAAGCCAAGTGGCCCCTTGCTGGTGTATGTTCCTAAACAATAAAATTAGGTAAGAAAACTTCAGCCACTGGAGTACTAGCACTGCAAAAGTTGGAAAGCTCTTTGTAATGGATAACTTATTTATATTACTTTTTAAACCAGCGGAAACTGCTTTACCACACAGAATTTCATCTCGTAGTAAAAATAGTATATTCTGGCATTTTCCACCCCAATTGACATTAAGCGACACTTGTAGAACCAAGACAAGAATTATTTTTCCTTAGTGTAAATCTATTTAGATGACATGTGCTTTAAAACCACACACATACATCACTGAAGACAAGCATTTTAGAGGAGGGAACTGTATTCATTTCATTTCAACATTTTGTGGTAAACATCTTCCCTAAATGCAAAAAAGAATTGGCACCAGTTACCAGGTGGTGTTGAGTTATGGACACCCCACTGCAAACCTCCTGAGGAACAACCTGGGGTGGAACTTCAAATCAAATTTTCTTCTGAGCCTTGTGTTTCAACAGCACACTGATTTCACTTGATTGATCTCACTAATTTAATTTTAGGCGAGTCCTTCTCTCCAGTGAGAATCTGATACTATCTTTATCCAGGAGTTTTAAGGGGGAAAATGTGGCTGATACTTTATATCTTACTCTGCCTTTCAAACTCTCTGATTTATCTGTTACTTCCTCTTCAGAAATGCCCTGTCTGGGAACTTGCAGAACAGAGGACCTTTTCCTTTCAGTTGCATCCATCACCACTGGTACCTTTAACTATTTAAGATGTCTTTATTGTTTATATTCCGCTGTATGATATGAGAAACCCTTTAAGATGCTCTACACAAATTTTACTCATTGCTCATGCGGTTCTACTTTTTGGAAGTATGTCTTAAAAAAGGAGGTTGCAGTATGACCAAGATAGAAATACCTACACAATACTGTTGTTTACAGCTGCAGTTTCCTCACACAGGATGTTGGAATTTGGCAGTGCTCTGATGACTGCTAAATACGGTAATCTTGCAAGTCGTTCTGTTAATTCACAGTACCAGAGCTCCTGTCAAAGCCTTTCTATGCTATTAGACTTCATACTGTTGGGTGTAATAAACAAATCAAAGAGAAGTTGTACACTTGATCTGCGAGGTATTTTAAGTCAATATAAGCTTCCAAGCAGAGGAGTTAATTCAACACTTTTAAACAGTCAATCAGACAGGACTTCATTACCAGAGGTCAGGGTAAGAACCACTACATGATTTCTACGATGCTCTTGCTTTCATTCTCTTTGCAAGAAACAGAATGCCACCGATGGGAGGAAAAAATAGGTGATGTCAAGAGAAGCTGACTCAGAATAAGAAGTCTTGAGAGAACACCTTAGAGGCTCTTTGAAAGTTAATAGTTACTGGAAATTGTTGACTTGATTGTCCAGTGTTTTCTGACTGAAAACTAAGATATCTTTTTGCTCATGGACTTTGCAATACTGATACATTATTAATAAATTTCTTTGTCTATTATGCTAGAGAACACATTGGCTTCCACCTATTACCCTCCACTGGAGCAATTAATTAGCTGCTATGAACTTCACTTACAAATGCTTACAGTTGGTTTCAAACTGCACTTAAGGAAGCAATATTTTTTGGGCAGGAGTTTGATGTCACTAGCTACTCTCATTTAATCTTTTCTTGAATTGTTTTTCATGTCATAAAATCATAGATTCATAGAATCATAGAATGGTTTGGTATGGAAGGGACCCTAAAGGTGATCTAGTTCCAACCCCCCTGCCATGGGCAGGGACACCTTCCACAAGACCAGGTTGCTCAAAGCCCCATCTAACCTGCCCTTGAACACTTCCAGGGATGGGGCCTCCACAACTTCCCTGAGCAACCTGTTCCAGTGGTTGGTGAAAAATTTCTTCCTAATATCTTATTGCCCCTCTTTCAGTTTAATATCATTGCCCCTTGTCTTATCACTACATGGCCTTGTACAAAGTCCCTCTCCAGCTTTCTTGTAGGCCCCCTTTAGGTGCTGGAACACCACTATAAGGTCTCACCAGAGCCTTCTCTTCTCAAGGCTGAACGACCTCAACTCTCTCAGCCTGTCCTTATAGGAGGCGTGCTCCAGCCCTCTGATCATCTTTGTGACACTCCTCTGGACTTTGTCTAACAGGTCCATGTCCTTCATATGTTGGGGGCTCCAAAGTTGGACGCAGTACTCCAGGTGGGGTCTTATGAGAGTGGAGTAGAGGGACAGATCACCTCCCTCAACCTGCTGGCCATACTTCTTTTGATGCAGCCCAGGATACGGTTGGCTTTCTGGGCTGAGAGCACACATTGCCGGCTCATGTTGAGCTTCTCATCAATCAAGACCCCTAAAGTCTTTCTCCTCAGGGCTGTTCTCAATCCACTCTCCCCCCTGTCACTTCCCACTCCCAGTAAAGAGGGAGAGTAAGTGACTTCAGATTCATAAATTCTCAATGGTGCGGACTAAGGTGAGATAAATCTCAAGGTCCATATACAAACATTTATTAGCTTACCAAAATGGTTAGTATGGGTCTTAACAAGTCCACGATAACTGGTTAGGTATATAACAAATTATGGCAAGTGGTGAGGTATGCATTGTGTTATTTAACAACAGGTATAGGACAACTTATGGCAAGTGGTACTTCAGGTCGTACTTAAGGTCGTTACTTAACAACTCTAACCGTTACTTAACAATTCTAAGAGAAAAGAGAAACTGAGGGATAGAGAAAGGAAAGGACGGGGAAAAAAAACAGAGATAAAGACATCACCGGTCCTGGTTCCAGCGTCTTTTTCAGGCAATCTTCGCAGGCATAATCTTCTTTCTTGGAAAAATCTTCCCAGGCACGGTCTTCTTTCTTGGGAAGAATCTTCCCAGGCACAATCTTCTTCTGTTGTTTCTTCTTTGTTTCCCCCTAGGGGCACTTATTTTCCCCTTTTGTGTTTGCTGAATCAGCATGGTCCACCCCCCCTTTGCTGAGGACAGCCTTGTCTCAGGTTTCTCCCTTCTCCCAGGTGACGTGTAGCATGATTTGGGTGGAGAGACGAGTGCCATAGTCATACATGTTTAGCATGATCTCTATAATCTTCGTTAGCATATGCAGGGGTGTGTGCTTTCATATGCATTTCGCGGATAATGAAGCAAAGGTCACTCATCGGACAAAATGGCCTTGAGAACTGAGAACTAGCAAGCTCACCACACGAGTGGCTGAACTATCCTGTCTTCACAAGACAGTTCTCCCACACTTTCAGGCGCCAGAAGTGTTAGCCTTATCAGTTCTTTGAAGGCCAGGCCTGCGTTATTTATTTCCTTGCAAGTGTTTAAGGCGTTCCATTGAAGGCTTGGAGGGCCTTCTGCCCCTCGTCAGGGAATTTACAGTCCGTCCCTTACACCCCCAGCCTGTATTTGTGCTTGGGATTGCCCTGACCCAGGTGCAGGACTTTGCACTTGGCCTGGTTGTCATGAGATTCACACAGGCCCACCTCTCAAGCCTGTGAAGATCCCTCTGGATGGCATCCCTTCCCTCCAGTGTGTCGACCACATGACAAAGCTTGGTGCCATTGGCAAACTTGCTGAGGGTGCACTCAATCCCAACATCAATGTCGCCAACAAAGATGTTAAACAGCACTGGTTCCAGTACCAACCCTGGGGAACGCCACTCGTCTCTGGTCTCCACTTGGACATCAAGCCATTGACCGTAACTCTGAGTGAGACCATCCAGCCAATTCTTTATCAACCAAGTGGTCCATCCATCAAATCCACTTGTCTCCAATTTAGAGACAAGGATGTCATGCAGGACAGTGTCAAATGCTTTGCAAAAGTCCAATTAGCTGAAATTTAGTTGGCATATTCAGATGTAAGGACATTAGGGTGTCATGAGACTTTTTCTTGTGTGAGTCTAAGAGCTACTGGCAGCTGTACCACAGCTGATTTTACAATAAATAGAGTTCAACACTAAACACAGTATCTGTAGGTCATTAATCTGATGAGGAAAGCATATATTTCTTGGTCGTTTGAGAATATCAGAGAAGTAATGTTTTATTGGTATGTATCACTTCTGAAAGAGCAAAAAGAAGTACAGAATAGCATAACAAGTTGACCATTTTGATACCCAGCTTCCTGGTACCTGAATAACTAGGTCTCAAGTTCTGAATTTCAGTTCATGAGGGAGCCTGGCCACTGTTAGTCCACATGGATTATGGAATTAATGTCTTAACTCACAGTTGCTCTGGGTTGCATTTCTTCTGAAGGGACACAAGTGGTCTTCAGACTGCTATGCAGAAGACTCTGTGGCACCCACTAGAGCAGCAGTTCCTGGGAGCAGCTGTGCTTGAGAGACAGATGTTTCCAGACTGGCAGACAAAGGAGGAGACGAAGTAGAAAAGACCTACCCAGCTGGGAGCCTTCTACAGAACCAAGGGTCTGCAGGCTGTGGAGGAGAGAAGAGCACACATATTACCCCAAGGTGGCAGAAGAGAGGTGGGGTGGGGATTTGCACCACCCAGTATAGTCTCTGAACTGTCCTGAGAGAAGACCTGACATAAAAAGCCATTTGAATTTAAAGTTCCATTTGGAGATGCTCACTTTAGAGAACAGGACAGTGTGCAGCCTGTACAACCCAGCCCAAACACTCAACATGACCTAAGGTCCCAGAACAGTGCCTACGAAGAAATACAGCCTGCATCACTGTAGCCTTCACTGCACCGTGACACAGTGTTCGTGTGATAAACCTACAAGCAGATTTCCAGAAATGCAATAACGTTTCTGCTTACGTCTTCACACGTCTTTTCCTCGTTCAAAGAACTTGACCAACATTCCCTAATGCATCTGGAGTTCAGCTCTGTACAGATGAGCATTATTATTGCCCACGGCTTCCTTGTTCAGTGTATCTGGAATGTGCATTCTCAAAGTAAACAAATGCAGTTGCAAGTCAATGACCATTTCTACATCAACACAGAGGAAATTCATCTGGAGAAACAATGCATCAGCCAGACACACAGGCTATGAAGCAATAGCACAGCAGGCGACTTGCATGCTTGTCTAAACTCTGTTGTCTAAGCGTGAGGAAAGTGCCGGTTTTGTCTCCTACAGGTGCAGCGTTCAGACATCGTTTCACTTACTGTGGTTAATTTACTGAGAAAAATACAGTATTTTACGTTGCTGTCAAAAATAGCTTTTGTTATTTTTTTGAGCGCTCAGACACCAGGGCTGTTTCCCTCATGATGTCATAGTCCTGTAGCGCATCACCAAATGGAACTGGTTTTGCCCCTTCTCCCCTGCTCTAAAATCCCTGCCCTTTTAGCTATTAAAAAAGAAGGAGAGGACTAAGAGGCAAAGGAAAAGTCTACTCAAAACTTGATTAATGGTATTTATTTTTGTCTCACACATGGCCAATACCCAGATGCACACAGAGCACGTTTAATGGCTGGCTGAGAAACTGTTCATTTACGTTTATTCCATTTAGGTCATCCTTCATATCAGCAGTGCACCTCTGTTGTGATTGAAATGCCACGCTTTAATACAGCAGTATTAACATGTTGGATGTGGGGAGGGGAGAATAGGGTGCTTTATCATATGGTCTCATTTTTATTTGTTTATGACTTCAATATTCATGATGGGCTGACAAGTTTATGAGTTCAATTCTGGGGATGAAAAATATTAAAAGGGCTTGTGGGAACATAGATCCTGAAAAGATTTCACTTTCAAATTTTGCAGACTCAACTTATATTCATCAACACCCCCGTACAAATGATCAACCTTTAAAGCCCACAGGGATGGTTTCAAGCTTCACTCTATTGTAACAACATGTCAGCCAGAGAGTCGTTAGTGAGCAGATAAAAGTGATGCAGTTAGTTAGATTTGAAGGTCTCAGGACTGAAAGGTATGAAATAAAAATCGTAAATGCTGCAGCTGGAGTTACCGAGACTAGAATTTGCTGTTGTTCAGAAGTACAAGGTGAAAATGGAGAATGTGATAACATGATAAATGGAACTGATCATATCTGTGACAGTCTTTTGATCTTCAAAAGCCCAGTGGGTTTGAATTTTGCTGATAAAGCTTGCTATAATTACTTCATGTCATTCAAACTCTATGCGTCACAAGACAGGAGAAGGCTGCAGGTGATATTGTTATGGAAAACTAGGGCTTGTGAGCCTTCTGATCACCTCTGCATCAAGGATGACAGGAAAAAATAAGCTGCAACTGATGGGATTTGCACTGACAAGTAGGTTTTTACTGTTTCTCATGATCCCAGGATTTCTTGGGCTTTCAAGTAGATTTTGGAAATAAGGCTTGTGTATCTTTTAGACACACTGCCTTTCAGAGAGATTTAACTTCTCCGGTTTAGTGAGAGAAATACGAATCCTCCAGTATTAAATAAATTCTACTGCAAGTTTTTAAGTCCTGTGTTGATTTGCTACAGTGATTTGACCTGTATCTTCTAATCTTTATTTGTGGAAGTATGACTTTAAACCATTGGTTAAGGTAAGCAGGAGCACATGAAAACAGGCCCCTTCCCCATGAAAAGCTAAAGCAGGGATTTCTGTATGTGACATCTGTGATCACCAGACCTGCTCAGCTGCCCTCAGTCTGGTGGGCTTTACAGCCTGTTTGTACGAGGCAGTCAGATACTGTTGGCCACAGAGGGGAGGCAGGGAAGACGGACTGACTTGAGTAACCTAAGAAGGGCTGCCAAGAGCGTCATGATCCCAGCTCATGCAACATTGCCTGCCCCCTTCGAGGTCCAGAAAGGGCTGCCTGAAAGGGGATCAAACACAGTGACACAGAGGCTCCTCTGGCTCTTGGGCGAAAGGCACTGTGCCGGGAGGCCAGCAGTTCCCACTTCCCCAAGGGTTGCCTCCTGACAGAGAAGGAGAAGCATCCTGCATGTACAAAACTCCCACCAAAAAGGAAGGAGGGAGATCTGGAGTGTTAACCTGAAACCTCATCCCATAGGGTTAGGAGAACCTGGAGTAACTACAAATAAATATAATACTATCTAAAGAAAATTATTTCCAGCAGATGATGAGGAATCAAAGTCAGAACAAGTGAATGCACACGAATGCTGTATGGTAGCAGCAAAATGTTTCAAGATACTCTTAATTCTAGCAGAAGTTAAGGAAAAGATAAAATCCACATCCTGTATGTACATTTCATTCTGCATATTCTTAATCCATTTATTTCCAATGGATTTCTAATTTTGAGAGAGAAAGATTCTCAAAATGCAGAGCTTCTCTGAGTCAGAGACCTACCAGAAGTACTGTCTTGAGGAGTTTTATCATCACTCTACAACACAGAAAAATGAACTTACACTCTTCCAGTAAACGATAACAAACCTTTTCTGCGACTAATACAGAGAGGGAATAAAGAACAAACACAGCAGCGCTGGTATTGTTTATTCCCAGCAGCAGCAGTAGACAGTTCCTTTGGATGCAAACAAGAACAATGATCCATAAAGGGCTGATTAAACAAACCCTTACTATCTAGGGAACCCCTGGAAAACACAGATTCTGGAAATAGCAATTCATATGGGAAAAAAACAGGAAAAAAAGACTATTTCTTCCTGGGTTCATCTTAAAATAGACTACAATAAATTTGGCAGACTGCTGCCATGGTGGCTATTTCGTTTGGCAAAGGTATAGAGGACAGAATGGCTCTGGCAGAAAAATTGGTGTGTGGAATAATTGTCTGCACCTATTAAAGGAGCCTGTTCTTCTAACTAAGTAGAATTCCCTGAAGTAAAAAAAAAAAAATAGCGTACGTGCAAAAGTTATCTATGTACATTCAGTAATCATAGGAGAAGACTGCAGAGGACTTCCTTGGGTAATGCACAGGGTAGCATTAGAAGATACGCAGAAGTTCATCGAGGCCAGTCAGGTTTGTAACAACTAGAAGTCCAGTCATGACGGTTACCATAGCACTTGGCCTATAAGGAATCTGTGACATCATGGATGTGGGCCTCTGTGCATGTCACACGGAAAACAAGCGTCATTTCCTTCTGAAAGCAGCATGGACTTCACAAGGATAGTGACTAAAAGGGGTTTTGCTTTAAAGAGAAAGGTAAATTCCTGTTCGAAGATTATTGAAAGAAGTTACGTTCTAAGTAGGATAAGTGTGAAAAACTAAAAAAGGGGGGTCCTCCAAAAAATAAATTTTCCATGCTAGCATAAGTTGAAAATTAAATTTGGCATATTATTATCTCCAAACAAATCTGTAAAAGCCAATTAATATGAGGGTTTAACCCTGAATTAGAGCACCAAAAAAAAGAGGAAACTATTTGTTGGTTTTAGTCAACGTAAAATATGAAGGCACACCATATTTATTAGGCTGAGTACTGCTACAATGTGTTGCACCAATGCTCAGTGGTGTAAGAAAGGTGCGTCATTACTGAATTTCTAAGGTGCACGCAGTGACGTTAGCCCTTCTACTGACACCAAGATTACAACTGGAATTCGTTCCCAATCACTTCCTCAAAAAGAGCTAACCACAGAGATACACCAGGCACTGTTCAAAATTATTTCAAAATACTTCAAAACTAAGATTCAGTACAAGGGTTCTCGATATGATCTGAAATTAAGTTATTAATGTCTAATTTTCAGGCATTGCGGTATCTACTGTAATGTTAACTGGCACCAATCACTTCTGTACAAGCTAAAACACAGCTACATAACACCAAGTCGACTGGAGGAGTACCCTGTATACTTGGAGTTGGATGGATGGCATTCTGGAAACTCTATGTCAGAAAATGTTTCATTTTATCTGAAGGCTATGCAGTTTCTAGAAAATCCTAGACTTGCTTGAACTCGTCCAGTTTGACTGACTAGAAATACCAATCTTCAAATGATGGGCATATTGAATGTGTATTTATAGATGCATAAATACATACATTACACAAATAATATATTAAATACTTACATATATCTTGAATTTTTATTTGAATCTGAGTTTTTCCTGTGACACAAAGATATGTGGGAAATATACAAATGTTTGTTTAGGGATTTTTTAACTGGTGGCATATTTATCAGCTTTGTTTTCTTCTATACCTAAAACAAGCTTTTGCTGCAATTCGTCTGTAACGATTTCAGACCACAAGTCTATAAGAATACTTTTTAACGTGGTGCTCCAAAACTTGCAATATCACCAGGAGCCACCAGAGGACACTGTTACAGAAAATGTCTAAGAAGAGACTTTTTTATCCGTAGTTCCTTTTAATAGATTTAATGTATCAGCAAAAAAGTCTGTCTGCCTGGCTGTCCCACTGGGAATTATTTTCAAAGATTTTTTTCTAATAATTATATATCCACAAACAAAACATTTAAAACATCAGCCATTATAAGGAAAAAAAATATATAAAAGGTCACTGTGTTTCTGTGTTCCTAGTGCCTTAGGTTAGGGCAGTGAAAGGCTTGTCCAAGCTTCAGCAAGTTGCACTAAACTATGGCAGATGTTCCACAGATTTTTCACTGAAATTCCAGGTCAGCATAAGTCCATTCAAACATAAAAAGTAAGATATAAAACTTCTCCTTCCGCTGAGAAAAAACAAGGTACTCTTGAGACAACAATGGGAGAGAACAAGCTGAGGCAAGGCAGGAGGACCCCTTAGGAAGGAAGAGCTGAGGGATAAAGCGTAGCTGAGTGAACAAACCGTGCACGAGAGGATGGAAAGCTGGAATAACAACCCGAACTGTTGGCCGAAAGCCCCAGGTCTCTGTCTGATGCCAAATGCCTGAATCTTCTGAGAGTCCCCAGCACAGAATCCCAGCCAATACAACTGTTGCCTGTTTGGGCTTGACTGCAAATTCCCGTCTGCCTTATTAAGCTGCTCTCATTTGATCTTTGGCGGCGTACGTCTCTGCAGTTTACTACCAATGGAAGACTTTCTATCTTGCCAATGCCGATGAACGTTGCCTGCCAGGGCTGACAACCAGCAATTGTACGGACATGAACGCATTCAGAAACCCAGCAGAAAAGGCAGTTTGCAGTTTGACATTAATCCTAACAATACCTGAGTCAGAACAATACAATGCTTACAGCAATGTTACATTAGTATTTCAGTGATTGGATAGTGGAAAGGAGTGAGTTAAAATACCAGAGATCTATAACATGTCTGAACGACTGCAGAATACACACCTCACAATCGATCAGGCAGCCAGAACTGGAGAACTGGAATGTGCCTTGTAATAACTCAGTAGACTAAAATGCGCAGAATCAGCAAGTAATTTAAATAGCTTGATTTTTTACTGTACTGCTAATTTATTTACAATTTTTTCTTTTTATTCTATTTTGTATTATATGAACATAGTCTATTTATACTTGGGTTATTTGAAGAATAGATAAGTGAAATAGTTGTATGCTAATGCTCTTGCCACCTATAAAAGAGCTAAAATGCTCTTGCACCCCAAATCAATTACAGTTTTGAGGTGATCTCAGTAAGGAGCTCACAGTGAACTTCTATAAGAATGGCACGTTTTAAATGAGACAAAGCTGGGGACGGGGGGAAGGAGGAAAGCAGGTTTTACCTTGTATCTAAGAATGTATAACACAACTTTCTAAACACAGAAAGTAAGAAAAAGTTGATAATAAAAACCCCTAAATGATAAAAATGGGCAAACCAGAAATTTTAAAAGCTCATAAACCTATTCCCCCCCTCTCCACCATCTACTGTAGTCTTGCTTTCAGTTTAATCGAGAACTTTCTGGACTGCATGAAACTCTGCACAATCCTCTTTAGCCTTTGGGTTTTCACTCTGTCTCCTCTCGGGTGTGGGTTTGGTCTGCTCCCTGTTCCTCCCAGTATTGTCTCCCTGTGAACTGCAGGCTTCAGTTCTCTGCCCCCAAGTCTGCGGGCTCCAAGACCCCCCAGGAACAGTCTCAGCTACTCCAAAGAGAAAGAATCCTCTGCCTTGGAGGGCCTGATCTACTTATTTGCTTTTTGAAGGAAAATAGCACTCCGACTGAAAACAAATCAAACGAATGGACGCTTTCCATTGCACCCTGAAATCTTTTGGATACAATTCACATTGTCGTTCACTATTCCCCATGTACACAAAGAGCTCTTTAAAAAAAATAATACTATGTCTTCTGCTTTATAGCAAAACCATATAGGAAA
Source organism: Larus michahellis (assembly GCF_964199755.1). NCBI lineage: Eukaryota > Metazoa > Chordata > Aves > Charadriiformes > Laridae > Larus > Larus michahellis. The sequence continues at coordinate 92,389,389 of NC_133897.1, forward strand.
AATTCTTAGGGCTTAGAATGTAATAACTATCCATTGAGATGGATGATTTGTCTGAAATTTTTCCCCTGCTCTCCCCTGTCGATAACCTATACAATAAACTGGCTGAATTGCATTGCCTTGTTTTCATCATATGCATCTGATAGCTTTTTTTGTATTTCTGACTTGGAATGTTATCTTTTGAAAAGACAGCGAACCCCTGAAAGCAAAGAAAACACATGCAGCAAAGCTTAAAACAAAAACCAAACCCATTTTGTATGTTTAAGTAATCCATTCTTGAATCAAAGATGCTGGAAACACTGCTAGTCCTTCTGGACAGTGTTGCTATACATGGTCTTTGAGAGACCTGAAAGAAAGAAAATTTAGTAGGACCTAGAGATAGAGCAGCCTAAAGGGAATCAATTGTTTTGCCAGCAGCACATTACTGCCTTGAAATTTGTTTTCATTAAACACTAGAACAACTTCAGAAACTTTTCACGCTATTGTCTTTAAGAACTGAATTGTTTGGAACTGGAGATGAAGTTGGCCAGGGAGTGGGGAGGAAGAGTCCACGCACGCAGCTGTGAAACTGTCTCAGATGGCCTTTCCCCTCCCCACAATTTTTATTAAAGTAACTTTACTTTAATAAGTACTTAACTAAAGTTTAATTTACTTAACTAAAGTAACTAAAAAAAAACTTCAACAAAGGTCCATTTAATCAAAATTATTTCTGACAGGCTCCTAGTAACAGCACTAACAAGTATACTGAAGTGCACCAATTCCAACTAAAGCCTCTCTGATTCCAGCACATCCTAGTTATTCCAAGGAATTGCAAGAAAACGCTCATTCTCATTGGCACAGCAGACAGCATCTCCCAGCAGAGCCATCATCCTCCAGCTTGACGACAACCTTTCTAGGATTAGGAAAGAATCACTGAGGGCTGCACCTTGAAGGAGATTTCTGTTCTCCAGGCTGCCTTGGTTTTCACTGCTGCCTGTAATCTTTCCCATTGCAGGCCTCAGTCAAGCATCATGTACAGCAGTGACGGGAATCACTTCCGAGTGATGGGAAGACATGCAAGATGTGTTGAGCGGTAGTGAGGATCCATCGTAGACAATAACCTGGTGGGACCTGGAACAGCAGATGGGATTGCCAGGCCTCAAGGCAGACAAGAAGGATGAAAGGCATTGGAAAAAGAGGACTCTCATGAAAGCAGCTTATCAGCGAGAAGCAAGAGGACTGTAATAACACAGGAAACAATCAAAAAAAAAAAAAGGATGAAGAAACATGGAGATAAATACAGAATAAAACTAGAATAAACTCTTCTTAGAGCGCAAAACAGTTAAAGATAGGAAAATGGACATTTCAGGTAGGCATAGAAAGTTCATGTCAAAGTGTAAAACCTAATAATATTTATTTCGGTTTAAACCATTTCTGCAACTTTCTTGCAAAATCATCTCTCAGTCCCAAAGACCACATGGCCGGTGAAAGGAGAGATTGTGCAATATCGCTCTTCATATGGGTTCAGTAGGTGTTCTTGTTGATGCTAGGGCTGTTTCAGCTCCTGCCAATGCAAGTATCTGCTTCCAAAGTTCAGTCTGCCATCTCAAATCCTTGTGCTTTATCACTTCTTGCTTAGTATCCTGCCTGTGTCCTGCTACAGATGCCAGAAACTCAGTCAAGATTTCTCCTCTGGAGGTCCTCAGTTACAAAGAATTGGAGTAACTCCAATGCTATCCATGTGCGATTTGACAAAGTGCTACACACCATATGCATCAACAACTCTTGCTTTTCTTCTACTGTCTCCTCCAGTGGCAAAAAAAAATCTCTCAAAAATGCAAAAAACTTTGAAAAGTAGAATATCATGTGAGTCAAATGTTTTTTTCTAGACCATGAACTCTCTCAACAGGTCAAAAAAAAAGTTTGTGACAGCTTCCCTAATAATCTTCAACTATAACAGCCTAAAGTCTTGGCTATTACACTATTAAGAGTTGCAATTTTTAAATCACATTTATAAATAAGTGTTCTGGTCTTCATTCTGCCATGACTTTGTGTGCAGAATCTCCTTCAGGAACCACCAGAGCTCAAGTCCTGTCTTGTCAACAACTGCAGTTGCACTAAGTGCTGCCAAATGTTGAAAATGTTTTGACGCTTTCCAATACACCGAGCAAGGCGAGTGGTTGTCAGCTCTCCACATGGGCTGCCAGGGTGGAATATTAAACTAACCTGAGCATTTGTTTCTGGTCTGCTCTTGTCAGACTTGATTTGTGTGTGAAACTTCCCAATTCTCAGCCTGCGTATTTAATACATTTCTCCAGCGAAGTGCTTTGAATCATCTGCTAAACAAAGAGCCACAGAGACTTCTTTAGATTCAGGGAGAACAGCATGAATTCTCACTTTCTGAAGAAACTGGGCTAAACCCCAATGATCATTACCAGTACTTGTGAATAGGCAAGCAAAAACAAAGGGATTTGACTTCATGTCAGATGTTAACTGTTTACATTCAGGGGTCAGGAATGGATATTCTACCCAAGGCTGGGATAGTGTAACTGTTGAGCCTTTTTATTACTTTTCTGGAAGTTAGCTCTTGACAGCTGCTGGATACGGAGGACATGACCAGCCAAATGAAATATTTTGAAGTAACTTGAAGGTGAAATTATTTGGTTTCTTATTTCCTGTTTGACTTTGGAGAGCTTTCGCTGGGAAGTCAGAAATTAAGTTTTGGGTAAAAAACTATGCATTCCTAGCAAACATAAGTGCAACTTTATTTATGTTCACTGAGCAAAAAAGATGTGGAATGTGATTCAGTTTCATTCTGAAGCTTCAGATGAAATTAGTATAAGTAGATACTAGATTCGTCCCTGGAGGAAGTCTAATTAATAATAAGCCTGATAATTCTTGCAACATGGACTTCTGACTTTGGTCATCATTTTTATGAAATGCACATAAACCTTGTAGCCACTCTCACCAAACTGGTTCACCAGGGACGCGTTTCAGCCTTCTGCTCTTTCCACACACTTACAGCATTATCCTGGTCCAGGAGACAACACATCATCCCTGATGAAGGGTTAAGAAAGGGTTGCCAGTTCAGACGCAAATCTATTTCACCAATATTTATGGGTGATTGAGTCTGATGAAGAAATGTTTTCTTCACTGTCTTTCTCTGATTCCTAGAGCCATCATCTGGATAAATGATAGGAAATTAGAAATGGCTGATGTGTATGACTCCACAACACATTAATGCCATGCCCCCAGGATAAGTCACAGCAGGCTCGCTGAGTATTTTCCATTGAACATATGCAAAAAGGGGGATGATTTGTTGCTTCTAACACTATCCCTTGTGTTACTGTGGACCCAAAGGAGACCACAAACCACTGTTGCAGACATTGTGTGACTGTAGTGAAAGTTATAGTGTTTTCTGGAAAGGTTGTAATGCAATAGCAAGGTAAATACAAAGTACAGGAATTATCCTTATCATGTTTATACAGCTTGGATTCTGAACCTACACAATTCTCCAGAGGCCACATAAGAAGTGTGTGGCAGAACCACAAATTAAAACAGATTTTCTGAGTCCTGTACGAAAGGTTTACTCACAAGGCCATTCTTTTTTTCATGTTTTCTCTGTCCTCATCAACAACAGTTGATGGCTTGTAAGTACTGAAGCAGCATACAATTTGCAAGTCATGATTTTCCTGACTGACAATTATTTACGAAAGACAATGCCTACAAAAGGTCAGCCAAAAAATAAATAAGTAAAGCATGTGATGACAGAAATCATCACTGGAGATAGAGAACTCTGGCACTGAACAGAAAATCCTACCAGTAAATCATCCTCTTAATACAAATACACATGATGTGCTTTGATAAAGTTTCTGTGTGTAGGGATAAGCTTATTCCAAAAAATAAATCATTCAAATAAATTATTAATTGAGATAAAAGGAGGAAGGCAACTAGATGTAAAATTAAATGTGAGGTATTTTGTATTTTTAAATAGTAAATTCTCAGGCTGGGAAAATCTGTCATGAAAGTACCAGGTAAACTAGACTATGTCCAACAACCAACAGATCATCTTCTACGAAAAAAAATGACATATGGGTGAAGCTAGTGTTATGGATTTCATTTATACACTAAATTAACAATTCTTCAGCCTATTCTGCAACAGCTTCTACTTTTGTACTGAGTTCTCCATCTTCCTATCCTTCTGGGGCTTCTTTCACTTCATCACCTATGGGGTAGATATGAAAAAGTAGCACAGAAGAGCCAGTGACCATGAAGTGAAGCATAACCAGCTGCAGTAATTTTATCCAGGAAAATGGGAGACAGGCTAAAAGAAACTTGAAAAAGCGTGGCTTAAGAGAGCAGTGTAAAAACATAAATCCGTGACCAGTTGAATGCAGGTACCATTGTGCAGTGGGTTTATCCACCAGCCTGTAAATGAGGAGCAGTGCCACCAATGCCCAGTGCTGGTGGCCTCATCTCTGGAGCATTCTGTCAGAAGGACCTTCCAAGGTCACAGTGACCATGTGCCCTGCCAGCCTGACAAAGAAGCAAGGAGACAGCCAAGGCAGATGCAAGCTGAGATTTACCTTTTTTGTCACAGGCAACAGCACCCAGGCTTGCTCCTGGGACTTTGGAGCTCCTGTGGATGAGGTAGTGGGAGCAGCAACAGTGGGAATTAGAGGAAAACAGAAAAATGCATTATTTCCCGCACAGGTAGGTCCAATATGACCTTTGAGTTTACGTAGAAACAATTAGCGGAGGCTCTCATTTTTTGTGATACTTGAAAACAAGAAGACCTTTCAAGCTCTTCTGCTTTCAAGCTCTTCTGTTTTCACGCTGTAGCTTCCTAGATTTCAGACATGCCAGATTTTGAATGGGTCAGATCTAAGTTTCTCATTTTACCCTTTTATAGGAGGGCAAGGGATGCTAAAGTAAGTACTGCCATGCATCTGTTCAGGATTTTCATTTAGTCCTATCTCTGGCCAAATACAACTGAAGAGAGGCTAAAATGAGGAGGAAGATGTACAGGAATGAAGAATCTGTGATATTTTCTGCAACAGGACACTCAATCTCATAAATATCCACAAGACAGCAAGAGAGAGAAAAGCCATTTACAGCGTTATAGAATGGTGGATAACTAATGAGAGGTTATTTTGGGTACCGCAGTGCTGATGACCTCCTCTTTATAATGCATTTGGCTAAGACTGACTGCTGTCGCTGAAAGAAGTCAGTGTGATGGGATTTCGACACATGGGGTCTCTCACTCCCAGAGACAGGCTCAGACAGAAACCACAGGCTGCTTCTGATCAGCTGATTACGGGAGATACTAGCAAGGCATCTTTCCAGGAAATTAAGAACACGGTTTTGCACAAATAAGTCAGTAACAACCTAAGACAGAGAAATTTGCTGTCCCTTTTCCATACACTCACCCCTTGTTGTGGTGTTTCTGATGGCTTTTCTTTCTGTCATCTGTATTTTTGCTTCATGTGTTTATCTCCTTTTGCTCCATTTGTGCCCTTCTAACACTTCTGAAGCAGTTCAGCTAACATTTTAGCACTTAGGTGATGCATAATCAAATGCAGACCTATGTGGTCTTTCTTGCCATCTTGAGGCGTGACTATCTGGGATCAATTCATCCAAAAAGAAACCTATAATCACTTGGGTTAAAGCTGGAAATATGAACAGACCCAAATAGCGTACTGTGAGGAGAACTGAGACCAAAATGCTGACATTTCACAGTTCAGCTGCAGTTCCCGATATTATGGTAACTTGCTGGGGGTGCCAGTGGGGATCCCTTCTTTCCTTCCTGCTCCTTTTGTACCCTGTATCCAGGAGCGGTGCTTGGGCGAAGGAAGGTGCAAGCACAGGGTCATCCACCGGCTGCTCCTCTCTGTCACCATAACAATGGCAATTTTTCCACAGACTTAACAGTGAGTAGTCAGCCACGTCCACAGCCACCCGGAGAGGGAGAGAAAACACAAGTCTCAGAGACCACGAGGATTTCTGTGTCCAGAAAAGCAATGGTTTAATCTGTTTTTGCATGCTTATCACGCAGAAGAGCCAGACTACAAACCTTGTCCCACCATCAGGTTACCCATACAGATACCAAGTTGGGTTTTTCCAGCACATAATGAAGAGATCTTTGATGGCATTTTAATTTTGCTTCATTCTTTATGTAAACATGCAATTGTAAAGGGGCCAGTCTGCAGCAATTCTTCACAAATGGATAAAACAGGTTGTTTCTTTAGGACAAGGCTGTTCATACAGTTTATAAATTATTTATGTTAGGACCTTTTAATTCAAACATTGTCAGTAGAATGTGACCCTAAGACAGTGAGTATTGCCAGAAGCAGGTCAGTTAGCTTAGGATTCACTTTATTTGTTTACCTGGGGTGGGACAGGGCAGGCGAAGGAGTCACTTTTGATAAGTCTGATCTGTGCCTGTAGGATCCCGTGTCCTAAAACTGTGCTGCTCATTTTTAGCTGCCATCTGAGGGCAAAGTTAAAGATTAACATTTGGCTTTTGGGCACAACACATTGAGTTTTATTGGCTTGATGTGGAAAGTACATTTAAGAGTCTGGTATACCTCTCATTTTCCTACCTCTTCCCCATCTTTCCCTGAACCGCTGTTTCAACGGAGACATCCAAAGAAAGGCAGTATATTTATATGATTTAAAATTATTCTTTGCATAACAAAATTTATTTTTTAAGTGAAATTAGAAAGTTAATATTAGAAGTAAATAATAAACAAAAACAAATAATAACTAAAAGCAAATAAAACAAAAATTATTACGTAAATAATATATTATTTTGTTACTATTATAACACATGCTCCGATGCCTTAAGCATCTTTGTGGCACTTCGCTGGACATGCTGCAGAATGTCCACGCCTTTCTTGCACTGGGGAGCCCAAAACCAGCCACAGCAGATCAGATGCGTCTCACCAGTGCTGAGTAGAGGGGAAGGATCACTTCCCTTGACCTGCTGGAAACACCTTTCCTAATGCAGTGCAGGACGCTGTTGCCCTCTTTGCAGCAAGGACACACTGTTGGCTCATGTTCAACCCATTGTCCATCAAGACCCCCAGGTCCTTTTCTGCCAAGCTACCTGCCAGCCACTCGGCGCGTACCGGTGCATGGGATTGTTCCTCCCGGTGTTCAGGACTTTGCATTTTTTGCATTTCCTGTTGTTAAACTTCATGAGGTGATTCCTCCCGTGTACAGGACTTGGCATTCCCCTTTGCTAAAGTTCATGAGATTCCTGCAAGCTCCGTGCTCCAGCCTGTCAGGGTCCCTCTGAAAGGCAGCAAATTCTTCTTGTTTATCAACCACTAACCCCCCTGGCCCATTATCTGACAACTTGCTGAGAGCGCAGTGCCCCATCGTTCAGGTCATTAATGATGTTAAGCAGGATTGGATTCAGTATTGGCCCCTGGGGCATACCACTATTGGTTGGCCTCCAGCTGGGCTTCACACTGCTGATCACAACTGGGACTGAACCCATCAGTTCAGCTAGTTTTCAATCACTGTCTACTCATCTACCCTATACTTCATCAGCTTGTCTAAGAGGGATGTTATAGGAGGTGATGTTGAAAGCCTTTCCAAACTCAAGTTAAACAACATCCACTGCTCTGTCCTCATCTGCCAAACCAGTCGTCTCGTTGTGGAAGGCTGTCAGGTTGCTCAGACATGATTTCCCCTTCATAATTCTGTGCTGACTACTCCCAACACCTTCAGAGTGCCATTACAGTCCTTTTGAAGTGGGTAAGGACCCATATCTCTGCCTGTAACTGCAGCCACAGATTCTCTGCTTCTTTCTGGTGTGGTATTTCCCTAAACTTTTTCAGATGATGTGATATGACAATCTGCAAGGAAATCCATTGTGAAAGGGAGGTCTGGGGATAAATTGGAATTTTGCAAGAGTCCAGTGACTTAAAAGAAACCTTCTTTTAGTTAACCCAGAAAATTTACACTATTTTAGAAAGAGCTCATCCAAGAAAATCACATTGTCCTGATGCCAGAAACAAGTTTGCAAGTGCTGACATGCTGATAACAGGCTGTCACACAATTCATTTTCATGCTTCTTTCTACTGTTATTACCAAAAAAAAATCATCCCTTCCCTTGCAAAAATTCACTTGTATTGATTTAATGTTCTTACCATTTCCCCCTTTGCAGTGGAGTAAAAGGGGCAATTTCTGAACCATCATCCATATTGCCAGTTAATGATTTGCTGGTTTAGGAAGGAACAACACCAGTTGATTATTCTCCAACAATTACTGTTCCTTTAAGTAGAGAAAACATATCAATACGCAGTAAAAACTCCAGCACATACTAAGAGCAGAATACTGCAAAATGTAAAGTAATATTGACAGGAAAAAGATGGAACTCAAGAGATAACAATAGACATGAAGAAAATATTGTTCCCTAAGAATAAACAATACTTTCAAGACTAGCTCTTTACATAAATCGAATCACTGAGGAGATGTTTAAATATTAAAACTACGGAAGTTCAATGATATATAATGAGCTTGTCAGTCATGACCCTCTCTTCTGATTATTGGTAAGACAGGCAAGAAATCACATGTAATAAGTAGTACAGACACTTTCAAGTATTACACCTCTGTACAAGAGGGACATTGAAGTGCTGGAGCATGTCCAGAGGAGAGCTACCAGGCTGGTGAGGGGCCTGGAGACCAAGTCATATGAGGAGAGGCTGAGGGAGCCGGGCATGTTTAGCTTGGAGAAGAGGAGGCTGAGGGGAGACCTCATTGCCCTCTACAACTACCTGAAAGGAGGTTGGAGAGAGGTGGGCGTTGGCCTCTTCTCCCAGGTGAATAATGACAGACCAGAGGAAATGGTCTGAAGTAGCGGCAGGGGAGGTTTAGATAATTAGGAAGAATTACTTCACTGAAAGAGTGGTCAGGCACTGGAAGAGCCTGCCCAGGGAGGTGGTTGAGTCACCATCCCTAGAGGTATTTAAGAAATGTCTAGATTTGGCACTTCAGGGCATGCTGTAGCGGCAGAGATTGTAGGGGGTTTTTGTGTGTGTGTGTATGGTTGGACTCGATGATCTCAAAGGTCCTTGCCAACCATGAAGATTCTATTCTATGATTCTATGATTACAGGTTCTTACAAATGAATTTGCCTCACCATTTTTTACTGACCAAACAACGTATCTAGAAGCACACTTGTTCTTTATGTTCAAAAATTTCTCCTGTTTCAAAGGCTAAGAATTATGCTGTGCCTAAAATCAGAGCTATACCATGACCAGTTTGGTACAGTCAGGGTTCATTCTTCATCCGCTCTTGCACAACCTTTGCAGTGTTTATTGCACACCTGAGAAGAGGTGGAACACCACAAACTACAGGAAAGCAGCTCCTCTCGCCCTTTCTATTGGTTTTACAGATGTTGTAGAGTAGATCCGCCCACAGAAGGTCTGATCAAGGCCCGATCTAGATAGCAATTGCTGCTTGCCTGCAAACCTTGAAACAATTCCATCCAGCAGAGAGGACGAAATGCCGACAGGTTCAAAAAAAAATCTAATGGAAATGAAACCCTGCTACACGTCATTTCGGTTCCACCAGGAATCCTGAAACCTTGCATTAGAGCAGCCTGTGGGTGACCTGCTGAGGAGCAAGAGGCAGGCAGCCAAAATGTCCAGAAACAAGGCAGAAAGGTATTTAATTTTTTTTTTAGTCTTTATCTGTGTTGATACCTTTCTACAGGGTGTTTCACCTTCAGTGTATCTGCACTCTGTGGTAGAAATGGACACATGTGGAAAATTTCCACTGATGCTAAAGCCGGCGGCTGTGACTGCACTCAGGTCTGCTCTCTTTCCCTGGTGCTTGCTGATTTCAAAAGAGTTTAGAACAGATCCTGAACAATTCGGTAGAAGACCACCAGCAAATCTTTGAAAATTTCTAAAACTCAAACAGAAATTATTAAAAAGAGACCATCTTCCACTCCCTTCCATTAATTCTCTCTGTGTGCCAATAACAGTTTTAGAATTTGAAACAGAAATCTAAACCTGGAAAAGTTAAACTGATGTATGTGTAGATACATATCCTTTTCCACCCTTAACGGTTTTCAAAGACTCAGCCAGATATTTCCAGAGCCGACCTGAGGTAGGGGTGGTGGTAGGAGTGCTCTGAGCAGGAGGCTGGACTAGAGACCTCCAGGGAAGGAGGCCTTCCAACCAGAAATTTCCAATGCTGCCTTACTTACAGTCGTAAATCTAGGGAATCACTAGTTTAAACTGAGTGGTTCTAGAAGAATATATTATGAGATAATATCTTCTGAATACTAAAGCAAAAGGCCCACTAAAATTAACGAAGTATTTCACTGATCTGTAACTACAAATATAAAAGAATTACATGAGAATATAGTATAAAATCAAACTAATTTATATTATTTTTTATAATATAAACTCAAACTAATTTCACAGTTCAGTTTGAGTACAATTCAAAAATGATGATGTGTATTCCCTTTTGAAGCCAATGGAGCCTATCTTTTTCCAGTTAATACGTATTTTTAACAGAAATATAATGAAAAGCTTGCACTTACCCATTCAAACCTGAGAATATTTATTTAAAGATAAATTTGCCACAGGTAAGAAGAAATCAGTCAGTGTTTGGATTTTATTATTTACCTACTTTAAAAGCTTCCACGGCATGTAACTTGACTGTCTGAGAGGCCAGATAAAGTACCATGCTGCAAGGAGAAAGATCATTATCTCAACCATTTTAAATTGAATCCTGCTAACACTTGGCATGCAAACTGAAAAAACAAAGACCCGACTGCCAATATTTGTTAATCGTTTGAATTCACCAAATCCCTTGTGTGTTGGGATAAATACAGAACAAAATTAGACTGCACATTTAAATATACAAACTTTTCAAGACCAAAAAGGTGAACTTAAGAAAAGTCCTAGTGTGGTGCAGTACCACACTGCAAAAAGTTTGAACAGTATTTCTATATTCCCATGTAACTCATTATGGAAATGAGCTCAAAGTTTAAAAGAATACAAAAGACTAGATAAGAAAAACAGGTCCTGTAGGTGTCCAAAACAGCAGTGCTGTGCATGGTGCTTCCTACTTCATCACTCTGGGAGTCAGACTCATGAAACTTCTGACAGTCGTCTTAGCCTTGACCGGTTACCCCACAGCAGTGCTGACAGCTGATAGGAAGTCTGCTCAGTCATACTTATGTACATTACACCTATATTATGTCTTAGCCATATACACTGTCTGAACTGGAGCCCCTGACAAACAGCAAACCACCGCAGGGGACACATCAGGTTGGCAGATGGCGGCCTCCATCCATCTCAGCAAAGAGTATCCCGTTATTTTCACTTGCCACTTTCTCCTACTGCTGCTGCATGGATCAGGTTAAGCTGATTTGGATGCTTCAATAGACAGAGGTCCCAGCACCTTGTCTCATACCAGGGCTCTCAGTCTAGACCATAGTTGTAAACCTTTGGGTGGAGCAGGAACCTTTCTTCTGGTGCCAGAAGTTGCAGCCTTCACCCACCCTTTGGGAGTCTCCACTTCCAAGCCTGATAGGCGAAAACTCTGCCCATCCCTCCTTCAGCGCAGTGGTTCTTCAACCTGCGGAGTCTCAGAGAAGGTCCTGTTAATCTCTTTCCCACCATCTCTGATGCTGTGCACTCTTGGGACTGCCTCTTACAGCTCCCTTGCTCAGAAGCACAGATGCTCAACAAGGGCACATCTCCTGCATGCTAGAAGACCATCTTCCACTGCCCAGGCCCAGCGAGGAGCCCCAGGCATGCTCTGCAGCCTGAGACCTGCAGAGATGCATCCTCCTGTAGGAGAGTAAACATATCGATCTGTATATGTAAACTTCAGTGGTTATTCCAGCATTTTGTAACAAACTCTTCCATTTAAAGAAAGAATGTATTTACAGCATTTTTTTGCCACCACAAAGGCGAAGCTTTTGTGGCCAGGAAGATCAGTGCAGGGATGGAGTAAGATGCTTTCCCAGGATGCCAAAGGAGCCTCCAGAGGGATGAAGTAAGAATCCCTTGTCGGTTTCCATCCCATTCCTGAAGGCATCAGTCAATACCCTCCACCTAATAACGCTGTCCAGAGGCCCCATTCAACTTACGTTTCCTTTTATGCTATTGTAAACATTTTCAGTCACTTTGCAAGCTAAAAGGCTGTTTCATGCAGACTTTTCGCAAAAAGACTGAGAACAATAAACAAACATGGTGGTGCAATGTGTTTGCCACAGGGTGTGGAATTGGACCAGTTATTAACTGGGAACTAGCTATGCTAACTTAAATAGTTCCTGGGCTGTGGGGTTAAACTTTTGCAAAGAAACAAAGAGACTATTACTGGTAGCATTTTGAATACCTGCAAAGCAAATTGTCAGCAAAAAGGAGGCAAGGTTCTGCAAAGTTTGGGAGTTTTATGTCACTGGGCATTTTCAGGGCTTCTGTCCGTAGAGTCTCAGAGGTGAAGGTTGTTCTGCTGTTCAGGGGCATTCTGCTGGCTTAGACTGAAGGCACCTGCCCCAGGCAGGAGGACCTGGCATTGCCAAGGCAGTTATTGGTGCCTAGAGCACACCAGAAAAGCAAAGTGAGTAGGAAATGCTCTGGTTCCAGAGAAAACTGGATGGACAGAACGAAGTGTTGTGATGGAACAATCTCCCCCTGAGTAGTAGAGACAGCGTGGTTATCTGTGGCTGCAGCAAGCACAGACACTGAACATTTATCAGATTTGTCAGTTCAGTAGAGCTGATAACACAGAATACTAAACCTCACCAACCTTATTTTACAGGCCACCGACAATCACTGACAGCAGCAAGTTCACACTTGATATCAGTACAGAACAGCATGTTTATAGCAAAATTTAAATCCAGAAAAATGGCTGGTAAATTCTTTGTAAACTGATGAGAGGGAATTCCCACAATCCATTCCTATATGAATTACTGTCTGCCATCCATACCACAAACATAAATGTAATGTTCTCATTGCAATAATCACTTAAAAACAGGCTTTGAAGATGTCTTAGCTTAGGTGCCATAGCTGTAAAAACTTCCCTTCTCAGATATTTTATTATTGACTTTATTCAGTTATGGTATTTCTCTGCAGTATGTAAGAATTGTAAAAATCAAAAAGATATCACAAGTTGAAAGCACACAGTCCCTATCAATCCCTTGCTATGAGTCTGATAGTGCAAAATTGGGAGAATTGATTCTGGATGAGTTATCATATGCATGGTTAGTAAGGAAATAGAAGAAGCAGCAGGCTCTGTGCACTGGGGGAAACAGATTTGTTACAGCTGTTTGTGTCCGAAGATTTCCTGAAGAGTTGTTTTGGGAAATGGGCCTGATTCAGGTGCCACGTAACACACAGTTGCCAACATCTCTTACCACAGAGAAGAGAACCAGAGTTCTCCTTTACTTCCAGAAGCCAAGTTAAGTTATTATGAAGGAGACATTCTTCAAACAATAATTCTGAGTAGAAGAAAACTCCTAGAAGAAATGACAGCTTAAGACTTAAGCTGAAGCCTTGACCTCAGACCAGAAACCAGAATCAGGAGGGGCTTTTGCTTTACCACTTACATTTGTTGCCTGCTCCTCTGACTGAAGGAAAACTGCAGGAGATGCTACTTTCCATGGCATACTCGGCTTTTCACTGCAATAGCATGGCTGAGCGTCCAAAAGGCCCTTTTTCATGTTACAACTGCTAAAGTGACAGAAGCCGTTTCAAAGACGCCTGAAGGTTCTAGGCTTTTCATGCAGTACTTGAAGGAATATTCAAGGAGATGAACAGAGGTCTTCCAAAGCTTGAAGCTTCGGGCCAATTAGCAAAAATGACTGCTTTCAGAATAACACTGCAACATAATGGGTGAGTAGATTAATCTCCCATTCAGTTGCAGCTGTTATATTTTAATGGATAGGAAATGTTAATACCTAATTTATCAGGTTTTGCACACAACATTTTAAACAGATCAACTTGAGTTTTATGTTGCTAATATTACAACCGTATGCAAAGTATTTCTCATTATTTCATTGACAGATCAAAACGCTTATTCAACCAATGCTGGCTCAATCAGAGCCTGAAAAACATAACCAGAAAATAAGAAAGGGTATCATTTACTAATACATTTGCCATAAAAAATAAAAACAATAAAAAAACCCCAAATAAATTAATACAAAGTTGATGGATATCTTTAGGCTATTAAGTGCCAAGACTCAAATTTTGATTTTTAGCTAATTTTGGTGTATTTTTATAGTGTGCAACTGCTTCTTTTCCAGTACACACACACAAATATTTAGCTCTTCTTACCCTCACAAAACTAAAAATTAATTTTAGCCAAATATTAAGCATGTTTGTTTCCTATCCTAAATGTGAATGAAAGCAATTTCATAAGCTTTACCACAACTATGCTTACTATCTCCAAATCTAGATTTTTGTAAATAATTGAGAACACCTAATTTCCCAAGTCATATTTATATAAATTTAGATTTTGTGAATGTTTCTGAGTTTTAAGGGTAATTTTCATACAGGCTCTCAGCCCACCCTCTTACATTTCAAGGGACTGAGCATGTTGCTTTCAAAAAAAGGATACTGCACCATAAAACTTCTCTCTGCTAGATGTCAAAACCTAGGAATTGCATACTCTACAAAACTAATACCATTACGTTGATTAAGTATCTGAAGGCAGATGAGCCTTAACAATTACACTTGGCAATAAAATAGATGATTGATTTCTTTACAGGCCTTTTAAATACTGGAATTTTCTTTTCCAGTTCTCAAACTATATATGCTCTGGAAGAAGGTACTTCTCTCTGTAAACTATTGATTTTCTGGCAGCATCAATTGCTTCTTCATGCATTATCCAAAACCATAGCTGAGGAGACAATGAGATCTGTTGTAACTGGGTCTTTTAATTTTTATTTTTTTTTAATTCACAGGCAGAAAGCACCTAATTTTCCTGTATGTCCAAAGAGATAGAACAACTATTCCTCTGATGCTCTTCTGCAGAAACTTCTTCCACAGGCCCATGGTTGCTTTTAACATTTTTTGCTTGCAAAAGACTCCAGTGCTGAATTCCTGTTAAGGGTAAAGACAGAGATCTGAAAATGTTACTGAACATAAACAGACAGAATAGCCATTCTGAACTGGGCAGGGGATTCAGACTACAATCTGATGCAGACCACACTTCTTCGTTACTCAAAAAGTAGAAATACACATTGTGGGTAAATTTATTCTCTCTCTGTTTAGGAACAGGAGAGATGCCCATGGCTTTAGCTTGCCAAATAAAGGTTAATGACTGATGACTGACTTTTTTCCCTCTATCTCTCAGGTTATCTCACTGAAAAGAATGATCTTGCGAAGTGCAAGGGCTGCACCAAGTATTCAGCTTAAATAGGTCAGGACAGACTAGTTCAACACTGAAGGTGCTCCAGGCAGCTTCACCAGAACTTTATGCAATAGCATGGTCTGCTCTGATAGAGGTCTCTCGGCCAACCTGGGCAGTCTGGGGGAGAGCAGGTCAAGTGAAAAATCAAACCACAGCTCCTGAAGCCTCTCATGCTGAAGCCTGGATAAGTAATATCTTTGCTCTCTGAAGACTTAATACCAACTCACTTACTCTATACCACTGAGATTTGAATTTTGCACGTATGTTTTCATGAGGTTATACCTGATAGGCTTCTACTATCTAAGAACCAGAGCAAGAACTTCATGGATTTCTAATGTTAATAGGCAAGTACCAATGTGAAGTAAAAATTATATTATCCTTCAGCCCCAGTTGAATGGAGAATTCCCATCATCAGGAAGCCTGTTTAGTTCATCACTTCTTCTCTCAAAAGAAGAAAAAAGATGAGGTCAAGTAAAATACAGAATATCTGGTATTTCACTGTTGATATTTTCCAGTTTTCCTAGTGAAATTGTTCAAATTCTCACCCTCGAGGGCAGTAATAGAACCTACAGCTTTCTGGCTTTTGGAGATAAAGGAGAGATCTTCCCCAGGAAGAAGCTGAAGACACTTTACTTCAAAACCGGGGTGAATATTCAGATTGTCTTTTCTTTGTTGCCTGTGCTCTGGAGAGCTGACGCTGGGTGATGACCAGCCTTGCCCCCAGCACTGCCTGTTGCGATGGCAGCACCCCAGAGCTACTTGCCTTCACACAAACATATGCAGAAGCTCAGAAAGGAAACACAAGGTATCAGTCATTTATTCAATTCCATACCTCACGTTTTATTCCTTAGACTTTTGTTTCCCAAAAATCAAAACAAAAAGATTAAAAATCAGGCAAGTTGACTTCCTCATATAAAGAAAATGACATGATACTACCTCAGCAGTTTATTAGATGGGTTTTACCTAAACTGCTGTCTCCTTACTGATGGGATTCAAAACACCAAAGCGACACAAACACACATACAAAATCCTTTTTCTTGTCTCTCGCAAAAAAAACCCAAACAGTAAATGTAGATAAATAGACTCAAGGCTGACCGTTCCATTGCTTTTGTGCAGTGGGTACACATGTTTTATTTATACTAACACCTGCTATCATGCCTGGTTGTTTTGTCTCAGTGCAATCCTGCAAACATATATCAAACCTGATACAGACAGTCTGTAGCTATCTAATGGCACTCATGAGGTATTCCGAAATTGTACCAAAGCTGATTTGTTCTGCTATTTTGGAATTCCCTACATATGGTATTCTGGGAAGAAACAATGCCTGGCTTAGCTAGTAATACATCCACACTCTTCAGCAAACTGTTTTCCTCATAATGAAAGAGAAATCATAGCTAATTCCATCCCATTAATATCCTGATAGGGATCCAAAGTCACCTCAATCATGCTATATTTTTCTCACGTTATATTTCATTACAAACAGTCACTAGAAGTAGATTTATTAATGCACCCCAATTCATACATCATTGTAGGAAACAGACATACACGTGTGTACGCTCACATGCACACATATTATGATAAAACAATTCTCCTAATTCCCAGCTTCAGACGAACTCCGAACTGAGCATCTTTTCAGAGAGGAAACAGTGACACTGATCAGTCGGTCAGTTGTGTCTTGCCACTCAAAAAACATTATCTCCTGGCAGCTAGAGTTCCTAAAAGCTCTTTGGCTTTGTCCTTTCATTTCTTACTGTAATAAGTCCCACTACCCTGCCAAGACTCCTAGGTTGGCTCCCATTATGCTGCACCCTTCAACACACGTATAGTGAAAGGGAGTGTCCCTACTTCAGGTGGCTGCCCTGATATTTAGACAAAAGATTAATTTTGACTCTGCAACTTCTACCATGTTCATAGGATCATAGATGATTAGAGTTGGAAAGGAGGCTTCTACTCAAACACCCAGGTCAAAGCAGGGTCAGCTACAGGTCAGGTCTTTATCCAGTCCAAACTTGAAATAAACTAAGGATGAAGACTGCACTGCCTCTCCGGGCAACCCAATCCACCGCATGACACCGCTTACAGTGACAAAACTTTTCCTTATGTTCTTCCTGAACCTTGCTCGTTTTAACTTACACCCCTTGTCTCATCCTCTCACTGTGTAACACCACTTTGAAACTTCTGATTCCATCTTTTTGCGGAGTCATAAGCATCAGATGGCTGCTATTAGGTCCCCCTAATACAGTCTTTCTGTATTAAGGGGCCAAAACTGGATACAGTATTCTAGACGTGGTCTTACAAGTGCTGACTAAAGGGGAATAGTTGTTTCCCTCAGCCTACTGGGTGTTAACACAACTCAAGATACTGTTGTGCCAGGGCACATTGCTACCTCATCCTCAGCTTGGGTCTGCCAAGATCCCTAACTCGTCTTCTGCAGAGCTGCTCTCCAGGCACTCAGTCTTCCAAGGCAGCTGTTGCTCAGAGACTGGCTGGGCATCGTCTGCTGGCCAGAGGTCTTGAGAGATTGCCTTTGCACCGCTGTGGTGTGGCTTCTTTCCCCAGTTCTTTCCTTCACTTATTAAACCGTCTTTACTTCAACTGATGGGTTTCTTCAGTTTTGCTCTTCCTATTCTCTGTCCTGTCCTGCTAGCAGGAGGGGGGAGCTGTGAGCGAGCTGTGTGCTGCTTAGCTGATGGCCAAACTCAATCCATAACACTTAGATGCAGAAATATTGTCAATGACAGCGTGAAAAGTCTTGCTAAAGTTAAGGTAAATTACATCCACTGCTCTCTCCTCACCCACAAATCCAGTCATGTTATTCTAGAAGGAACTCACATTGGTCAGGCACTATATACCTTTGATAAATCCATGCTGACTTTCCCAATCTACTTCAGCCCAGAAATATCTTCCAAGAACACTTGCTCCATGATTTTCCCAGAGAGCAGAGAGGTTAATCAGTCTATCACTGCTCTAGTTTTTCTTTTAGTTTGTATTGAAGCTAGTGTAATGTTTGCTTTCCTTCAGTCACTGGGAATCTTCCACAGCCTCTTCAACATGTCAAAGATGACAGAGAGTAGCCTCACTATGACATACATCAGCCAGTTCTCTCAGAACCTTTGGATGCAGCCTGTCTGGTCCTCTGGGCTTGGATGAGTTGAGCTCTCTCAAGTAATTCCTGACCTGATCCACTTCCAATGCTGGTAGTTCCTTCTCTTTAAGGAGAGAGGCCTGGAAGACCTTATTGGTGAAGACTAAGGCAAAGCAGCAACTGAGTACCTCAGCCCTCTGTGTTTCAAATGGCAGTAGAGCACCTCCCTACTCAGCAATGGGCCATGTTTTCTTTGCTCAGCCTTTTGTTACTAATCTTGGGTGTTCTTAATGCCCTCAACATCCTGAGGACCTTTGGCTTTCTTGATATCATTCCTACATGAATGAGTAACGTTGCTAAAATCCTCCTTTGTTTTTTGCTCTTGCTGAAAAACAAATCTAACACTTATTTAAATACTAGATCACAGCAAGGAGAAAGAGTGGGTGGGAAGGGAAAGAGAATAAAAGATAACCAGATAAACTCAAATGCTAAAATGCTAAGGAGAGGGTCAACTTTCTAAATGCATCCAAGACAATTAGAAGTGTAAATAATTACGCCTACTTGAAAAACCCCACCAAACTCTGATATGTGCCTGTCTTTGGGAGACCAGAAGCACCAACATTCATAAGGATTTCCCTAAACTAAAGCCCAGCCAGGCCCAGAATTCCACCTCCCAAACTCTCTCACTGCCTGCCTTCTTAGTTGTTGCAGTTCCCTAAAGCTTAAACACTACAGTTAAGCCATTCTAAGAAGCACAGATTCAAGCTTGGAACAAAACCACCAGTTTTGAAAAACAAGTTGTTGCTTTAAAAACATTTTCAAACTCATTGATGGTTTGGGGTTTTTTTTTTTGACCTCTTATTAACAGCAGTGTCACTACAAAAGATTACATCTCTTAAAAAGAAAATTAAACAGAGCATTAAGATTGATGAATCTCTTTTGTAAGATGCGACTTTGTGGCTACACTAGGAATTTGCTTTACCTTCTGTTGGAGATCAATCCTCCCATAGGTCAATACAAAAGATTTCTGCTACAAGGGTTTTAAGAGGCTATTTCAGGCCTCAGCCAAAATGTATCATAAATCAAGAAGCCTATCTGTCATTGCTTCTGAAATGAAGTTGATTCTACCAGCCAAAAATGATAAATAGAAGTCCTTGAGGTTAAATTTGTTAAACAGCCTCTAGACTTTGTAATCATTTGCAGCTCTTCTAAAATTTTTCTGAACTTGAATCAACGGACAGTCTCATTTTGCTTTCTCTCCTACTGCTGTCTTTTAAAGTGATCTTTTACTTACTTCTGAACATTGTCACGATACTTTCAACTCCTTACAAAGGTCATCACAATGGGTATCTCTTTCTGTGCATTCTTTCTGGTTGTGTCTCTGTTTGTACGGTACCAATGGTATTGAGACATGTCCATATGAGCAGGAATAGTACAAAGCATACAGCCACAAACCCCGAAAGAGTAAAATGAGCTATAGCTCTTGTTTTCTTTCTCTGATCCATTTGGTAAAATTAAAACTGTGGGAAGAGAGTAGAGGAATATATAGATAATGGCAGGTAAGTAGAATGGACTGAATGTAAAAATTTGCAGAAATGGGATGTGGGTTATTAGCTCGACGAGAACACAAACAACCGACGACAGTGGATCATAGCAATAATTATTCACTGTGACACAATGAGGATGGGACACTGTAAATAATGTGTTTGATCATCTGAAATAAAGACACAATGGATTTCTTTTATGCTTCACCCTTAACATTATGATGTTTTCACTGATGATTTCAGAAAAGACTTAGGTTCCAGGGAGGTTGTGCCATCCACCCACAACCTTTAATTTAGGACATAAGAACTCCATACTGATGCCCAAGCACAGATTTCTGCTGATTGACAGTACTATTTGCTCTGATGTTCCATCCCTGTTCAATTCTGAGATAACTTCATATTTTGTCTTATTTTTATTAGAGTAACAATTTCCTCTACAGCAATTAAACATTTTTTCCCTAGTAAATCTGCTATCCTTAGTTTTTAATTTCTACAAGATAATGACAGACAACTTTTAACATCATCCAGGCTGCCATTTCCAAAAGCATTTTGCCCTTTTCATCCTTCCCCACCTTAAAGAAGGTAGGTATTATGAACACCGTCAAAATGTATCCTCTGGCACTGCAGCTGCCCAAGGGCCTCGCAATGAAGGGTTGGTGATGTAGTCGTTGTGTAACAGGGCAAGAGTGTTTGAGGAGCACAGGAGGCTACTGTTGATATACCCAGTAGAATGCAACATGGGGACACACTGCAGGGGACACTTGCTCTCCTGGAGAAGTCAAAGAATTCACTGAAGGCAGAGGCACGTGTCACTTTCCAAAACACTAGGAATGGAGGTTGGCCAGAAAGCACTCATCCCTCAAAGCAGATGATTAACTGTGTTAGTTCAGCACATTTCCCATATTGCTGACTTTGGTGGAATTTTTATCTGACTTCAACTGCAAATTGAAGCTGACTACAAGACAGCAGAGTCCCCAGCAGCTGACAGCAGCACAAGCGTCCTCTGCCTCCTCAGGAAGCAAGTCCACCTGTGGCAGAACTGCCTTTATTGTATTCCTCTACTACGGTTTGCCAGCGGAGATAAACTGGACAGTCTGTCTCAGGAAAGCCACTGTGTTTACTCTGAACGCTACAAGCAATGAATCCCAGGTGCCCTGCCAAGAAATCTTAACCTCAGCATGCATCAAGGAGACCAAAATCTGAGAATGAAAACCAAGTATACCGAAGACTAACACTCATGACTCTTCAGATACACTATTCCCACTTTAATGATCTTTCTCCTGATTTCTTAAAAAAAGGGTGATGCCTATGCCATGGACAGATTTACCCCGACAGAAATCTGTGTATGCTACATTGATCGTTGATTGCTTATTTGCTGGCTTGGCAGGGGCTGATTTCCACACGCACATCCTGCCTGAGTGATGATAAGAACAGGAAAAAGAGAATGCACGTTCTTTTTCTGTCATCTAACACACGACCAGTGCTGGAGGCATGTATACTATGTATGTATATTTTTGGTTTCCCTTGACAGGAGATTTTTGAATTAAATAAACCCAAAGGATGACATGGCTATCTGCATCATATTCGCTAGGAGGTCACCAGTATCAGTGCCAGAGAAAACAATAATATTTCCGTCTCTTTCTCTATTCTGAATGGTCTGTCAGAGAAAAAGAAGGGTATATCCTCTGCAGAGGACAACCCAAAATCTGCAAAAATTCCGTGATATGAGTTCAGAGACACAGAATCAATTCATTAAGAGACAAATGAAGTATTTGTCCTATTAAAAAAAAAATGGGATTATATAGCAGTCATTTCTGAAATACACATCAAGAGGTAGAAAAAAGTTCTTCCATTGCTGGCTCCTGGCTTTCAGACGTTTCTATATGCTCCTTTACACTTCATTGCAACAGAATTCCCAGATCTGTACATGAGAAAAAAAACAAAACAAAACAAAATTCCAGCCTAGATGCTGCCGTTGGAATTATTGCCATGAAACACAAAGATGTATGGGAAATATGACATACCTTCAGATGGCAGAATCAGCTTTGGAAATTCAAATGCAAATATTCAAACCACCAACAGGATACCTTCTGGCATGAGAAACGCAGCCACAAGTACGTGCAGAGGAGAGAGGAGAGGTTATCAGAGGAACACATGCATCTGCAATAGAAGATAAGCAGATGACAGCAGTGTATACAGTGAGGTACAAGGACAAAGAAGCAAGAAAGATAACAGGAAAATAGAAAAAGAAATTAGCTAAACCTTTTCAAAGATTCTACCTGACTACATTATAGAAAAAGATCTCTTTAGTCCACCTTTTCCATTCAATTAACAGCTGGAGTTGACACAAAGGTATTATCCAAGAATTTAGAGGCAAGGAGGTGGTTTGTGCAATCTGACGATGGAGGATTGCACAACATGAGGCAGATCACTAAATTAAAATGTGCATAATACTGTAACACATTTGAAACAACTTGATTTACAGTGGTTCACGTTTATACTGAGGGCTATACGGAATCTGAAAACTAGTTATTTAACAGGAATTATATACTTTTGAAGATTTTATGTATTTTAATGAGAAAATAAATTAAAGCAACTGTGCTGCCCCAAGTAATTTATCAGTGAGGGGAGTAAGAATTTCACAGAGACCTTTGGCAAAATAAACCTGAAGTCCTAACAGTAATTCAACTGCTATGTTATCATATATGATAAAACATGGGTTGACATGCTGCACATACAAGGCGGTGACAAATAACTTGTGAAAATTTACTATTCAGCCACCATCAGGTCATAAATACAAGAACTTTCAGAGTCCCTCATTGACAGGAGCACGTGCGTTTAAAATCTGTGAGTCCCTTATTTCAAAGTAGAGCATTGTGGGTTAGCTCCCGCAGGCTTAGCCGTGTATTGACATGTACTTTCCACTTGAAACTTTCAGAGCTGTCTACCCTGCACATCAACATTACAAGTAAGTATTAACCATCCTTTTCAGATGCATTAGAAATTTAATTATAAGTGATCATCTGAAACGCACAATTACCTGGATCTCTGTCCAGATCAAAGCTGACTATCACCCAGTGCTGCAGAGCCTCAACACATGGCTCAAAAAAAATAGCAATGCAATCATTCTTTGCACAAGCCCACCAATAAAAATACAAAACAAAATTTGGTTTATTAGGCCAGCTGGCATGTATACTTTGTCTTACTGAAGCCTGTATGCACCCTTTTTTGCAGCCTGGCTCACAGTAAGTCAACCAGTTTGGTTTTAATTTAGCTTTTAATTTAGCTCTGTTGAGGATGAACTTGCCAAGACGTACTGAATTGCAGTTCATACCATGTCTTGAATATTTTCTCTTCAAGAGATTAATCTGGCTTAGGCCCAAACAAAGCAGGAACACAAAACAAATGTAGTCACATACCAGTGCTTAAGATGCTGCTGGAAATCTTTTAATGGGAAAATACTCTTGAACTTCAACATAAAGTTTTATTAGGAAACAAATGTGATCCTTTTTAATGCAAACATCAGGGAAAGGCAAATGGCTTTACTGGGTAGACTGCAGCAGTGGTCCATTTCATAAAGCATTGTCGGGAAAACAAAATGTAGACTATAGGCCATCAGACAATGCTGTAGATTCCAGAGGCACCCAAGAACACCTCGAACTCCCTAACGTGCAAGCTTTGAGTAACCTCTACAGGATTCCCACTTCATTTGCAGGTTTCCTTGGCGAATATCTTTTCACTATCTGAAGCTCAAGTCAGAAGCTTTCTATTATCCAGGGGAAACTACACGCCATATAAGAGAGGTGCCAGCAGCCAAGATGAAGACAAGCACTTGCAAAGGTCACTTGCGAGTGAGATTCCTGTTGGTTCTGTGCTCCAGCCTGTCAGGGTCCCTCTAAAAGGCAGCACATTCATCTCATCTATCAACCACTACTGCAGCCCCCGTTCATCATCGTCTACCAACTTGCCGAGTGAGAGAACCTGAGAATCCAGGTCATTAATGAAGCAGGACTGGACCCAGTATTGTCCCCTGGGCTACTACACTACTAGTGACTGGCATCCAGCTGAGCTAATCACAACCACTGGAGACCAGCAGTTCAGACAGTTTTCAATCCACCTCACTGATCACTTCCTTAGTCCAAATTTCATGGGTAAGACAGTGTTGAAAGCCTCACTACAACTGAGATCAAATGATATCCACAGCTCCCCCCGATCCAGCAAGCCAGTCTTCTTATTTTAGAAGGCTACCATGGTGGTCAGGCACTATTTCTTTATTATCCATGGTGATTAATCCAGGTCACCATTTTGCCCTTAGAAATGGTTTCCAGGAGGATTTGATCCATCACCTTCACCGGGATTAAGGTGAAGATGACCAGCCTGTAGTTATCCAGATCATCCTTCTGAGTCCATCTCGAAGATAGGAGTGACATTTGCTTTCCTCCAGCCCTCAGGAGCCTCTAGTCGTCATCATGATCTTTCAAAGATAATCTAGAATGGACTCACAATCTATATGTTGAATACATAAATAGAAACATTGACTAACAACCTATTTAAAAAATACACAGATTCTCTCACTCCCCTGTATTTTGACAGCAATGTCAGTTGGTAACATGCAACTCTACAAAAGCCTTTCCAGTTAGGGAGGTTAATAAGAACTAGACCAGCTGTACTTCTTCACGTGTTTGAAAGCCCTTAGCATGAAACAATGAGTTAGGGAAAAAAATATTTCCACCACATCTGTACAGCGGTTTACAGATTTATGCCCTCCATTTTGTTTACTATTTGTGCACTCATAAGGGTCTTTCTCTCTGCAAAATGAAACAGTAAGAAAAATCCTGTATTCTTCTAATAGCATGGAATGAATAGAGAGAACTACCCAGCGGCTATTTTTTTCTTGGAAATGTTCATTTGACATTTTATGAATAAAGGTCTACGTATATTTCGATAGCAAAATAGAGCTGTGTAAACTGAAGGACACATTTATTCAGACAGATATTTCAAAATATGCCTTACATATAAAGCAAGGGCAAAAATTAAACTGAGATCTTGGTAAAGCACACATATATGTATATTTCTATTAGATATATAGATGCATGTGTATGCAGAAAACAAAGGGCTGTTTAATGGGCTGTTTTACACAGTCCATTAAAAAAGAAAAAGCAAAATAACTACAAACTGCTGAAAGAATTATTATCCCCATTTCCCATGAGTTCCTAATTGACTTTTGTAGGAAGTTTTACGAACATGAAAGATGTTTCCCTTTACCTTAAAATGCAATACTCTCTCTGTGCAAAGCTGTAAAAACCTGAACAAACCTGCCCATTGGTAAGAAACATAGCCATTTCGACTTAGGAATTAGCTTTTTGTTTTAGAATTTTATAAAAATAAATAATAACAAAACAAAATTCAGTGTGTTCTGCTTCTCATAGGAACAGATATTTTAAAAACCAACTTGCGTGAAATTCTTGGACATCCAATCATTTATTTAAAAAGCGTTACAGAATTTCTTTCTGCCCCTCCTATCTGTGTTTGCTCCAGCTCTTTTAGTCAAAGAAAACCAAAAAATTTACTACTGTCAAGCTCTTGGGCTTCCATTGGCATTAATATCACCCGTTCCCAGCATGTTTAGGAACTGTAACATGAAAAAAGGAGAGAGATTCTGCCTTGAAGAAAATGTCTTCCAAGAGCCACAAGGTGTTTATCTGCCTGTAGTTTTGGTAGCTCATACACTGCTCCTTTCTCGTCTTTGCAGAAAACACAAATGAGCGCTGGTGACATCAAGACTGGATTATTCTATAGGGCTCCATCCCCACCAAAAGAAAAGGAGGGCAGAATTATCTTAGTCTCAAGAAGTAGTAGTCTACAAGAATCACAAGCAGGGAGCACTTAGCTGGAAGACAGAACAGTTTATACAAACACACAAAGAGAGACAGATGTGCCACAAGTGCTTATTTCAACATCTGGCCCTGCCCAAAAATGCGGAGTAGTTGTAGCTCCGTAATTCTGTTTTGGTTTGGTGATGTTCATAAATGGAGGAAAATTGACACCATTTTCTCACACAGCCTGCAAAACAACTTAAAAATACCATTGTCCCACCATTGAGGAGAAAATACTGGAAATGGCACTTCTAGCAAGTTACAATAAAATGCTTTTAAAAAAAAAAAGTTAAAAAAAATGCAATCAGTCATCTAAGCAATAGAGTTAAAAGCAGATCAGACTGACTGGATGTCTCTGACTGATGGAGCCTTACAGAACTGCTGTTTTGAAACCAACTGTAGAACCTTTTCTTTTTTAATAAGCACAATTGGCTTTGAGTGCTTTGTCAACGTGACAAACCTTTTCCAGCAGAAGTGGAGCATTTATTCAAATGGTAATGAAAGTGAATGTAATTTCTAGTGGTGCTGAATCAACTTTTCAAGGCTTTAATTTGCATTTGTATGAAACTCCAATTTTTTCAATATGAAACAATATTTGAATAGGGTTTTGAGACTAAACAAATTGACATACTGCTTTTGCCATCAATTTCAAAGTATTTTGATTTCTTTATGATAGGCAACTCTCATAATACCGAGCAACTTTTTATATTTACACATTCTATTCAATTGAAGAGCAGACTCTCGAGATTCATTAAAATAGTCTATAGCTCCTGTATTAAACCATTGTATCAACTAGCTCAATTTTCAGATCCAAATCAATTGCCTGTGCCATTCTGCCAACGTAGATTCATCTCTCAATTCACCATAAGTGACCAGGGCTTGTAGACCATAACTTTTAACGATGTAATATTCTTCCTATAATCACCAGCAGGCACGCAGTGATCCTCCCATTTTTATTCCTCCATAGCACACCCAAAATCAGAACAGAATAGAAAATAATACTGAAAATATTCTGTTGTTATTTATTGTATAATGACTGTCATGTCCGAAATTGGACACCTGGATTCGGTTTTGGTCTTCCCAACTCAGATGAAGCATAACTGGAGTGAAAGGGATCCAGAGATGGAGGCATAAAGTTTCCATCTGAACAGCAGGAAAAAAGCTGAAGCTGTCAGGTTGGGACTCAGAATGACAGAGCTACTCAAAAAAAAAAAAAAGGCCCCTTTTATACAAGGGACATCCAATGAAACTGAGATGCCTATAAATTGGTTGTGCAAGACCATCAACATACCAAATTGCTAAATAAATTGCAACGAGGATATCCATATTTATATTATAGAAAACAAAAGTTGGAAGCCTAAGACCTCATGTGAACCACAAAGCTCAAAGTTGAGCTTTAGGCAGGTCATTTTGTGTCTGTTTGCTGTAACTGTTCTTTTATTCTTCTTTTTTTTTTAAAAAAAAAAACCAACCCTACAGAATAATGGGTTCAATAGAAATGGTTATTTATGTGGAATTTAGCACTATATACCACGTCAGCTGAATTTGTTCATTCAGGCAGAGGATTCGTGAATCAGGTACATTTAAAATTATCTATGGCATGGTGTTGACAAAGCTTTTAAAAGCACAAAGTCTTCAAGTACAGGCATCTGATACCTTATCCACCATGGCACTATTTTTGCCAAGCAGGGAACCTGACAAAGTATTTCTGTTCTCAACAGCACAGAAATACTATCATCTGGGAAGTACTATTAGTAAGGCTACATGATAACATTTAGATAAAACATGCATTGTATATTATCCAGATGGTTTATGTGACAACACATCTTTGTCTAGTACCAGTAATTGCTATTAGGCAGCATAAAATATAACTGCTGGAGAAGTATTTGCATAACATTCAGGGATGGTCTCAAAAACAGTTCGTATTTTTGGAGTACTTACAATAACTAACAGTGCAGTAAGACACTGGTTAATGGAAGAGTTCAGATAAAACACATGCAGATGCCACTAACTCTCTGGCATTCCATGCCTCCTGCCCTCCTCGGCTAGACAGGGGGAGAAAAAATATAACAAAAGGCTCATGGGTTGACATAAGAACAGGGAGGCCATTCAGCAATTACCAGCACGGGCAAAACAGGCTCAACTTGTGGAAATTTGATTCATTACCAATTAAAATCAGAGTAGGGTAATAAGAAATAAAACTAAACCCTAAAACACCTTCCCCCCACACCCTCCCTTCTTCCCAGGTTCAACTTCACTCCCAGTTTCTCTACCTGCCCCCCCCGACAAGTGGCACAGGGAGACGGGGAATGGGGGTTGTGGTCAGTTCATCACATGTTGTCTCTGCTGCTCCTTCCTCCTCAAGGGAAGGACTCCTCACACTCTTCCCCTGCTCCAGTGGGGGGTCTCTCCCATGGGAGACAGTCCTCCACAAACTTCTCTGTGGGTTTCAGTTCTTCACAAACTGCTCCAACATGGGACCATTCCACAGGGTACAGTCCTTCACGAAGAGACTGCTCCAGCATGGGTCCCCCATGGGGCCAGCAAACCTGCCGCAGCGTGGGCTCCTCTCTCCACAGGTCCTCCCAGGAGCCTGCTCACGCACAGGCTTCCCATGTGGTCACAGCCTCCTTTGGGCACAACTACCTCCCCCAGCGTGGGGTCCTCCATGGGCTGCAGGGGGACAGCCTGCCTCACCATGGTCTTCACCACGGGCTGCAGGGGAACCTCTGCTCTGACACCTGCAGCACCTCCTCCCCCTCCTTCTTCACTGACCTTGGTGTCTGCAGAGTTGTTGCTCTCTCATATTCTCAACTCCTCTCTCTGGTTGCTGCTACCCCACAGTTTTCTGCCTCCTCTTCCTAAATGTGTTATCACATCACAAGTGCTACCATGGTTGCTTATGGGCTTGGCCTTGGCCAGAGGTGGGTCCATCTTGGAGCTGACATGGAGAAGCTTCTAGCAGCTTATGACAGAAGCCACCCCTGTAGTCCCCCAGCTACCAAAACCTTGCCTCACAAACCCAATACATATTCAAATAAATCTTGGCAAGTCAGTAACGTATTTGATGACACACAGATTAGCGTGTAACATCACGTTTACTCTGTAGCTTCTTTATGTATACATTATAGGAAAAAATACATGATGTAATGTAAACATACAATTATACTTGTACAAGGTTTTACTTTCTATGTGAAGGTGAACTTAAAATGAGAGAATCAAGGCACTGAGGCAGTCTATTTTGTAAACGTCATTAAAAAATCATACGCTTCAAAAGGCAGCCTGGCTTGCTGTCATTTAAAAGGTTTCATATTCCTGTTTGAAAGGTCAACAGAGAAAGTTAAGATTTGTGTGATTACAGACAGCACTTCTGACAATAACTTTTAGTCAAAAGCGTAAGTGTGAAACAAAATCTTTTGCGTTACAAAGGCATAGGAAAAGCTAAGTATTTAGCTCCAAACATCCTGCAAATATCGTTTTGCCTCTCGAAGAGTGGCCAGGATTTTCATTGCTTCCAACTTGTCAACTTTCATTTCCATGCTTATAATGTCCACTACAGCATCACTTACACCATCAGCCATGTGCTTCTTATCTCTGGGGAAAAAAAAGGGGAGGGGGGAAGGAGAAAAATGCATAATAGTGTATTTTTCCTCTTATCAATAACTTCAGAGGCAGGATACTATTGGAAAAGAGTAATTAAAAAAATCCCAAACACAAATACAGCTTGTATATTGTATGGCAAGATGCTCACTGAGTTTTCATGTAGCTGAGTACTGACAGTAACAAGGGCTTCTCTCAGTCAAACATTAGAAAGTTTTCAGCACACTGTAATTTATAGGAAAAAAACCTTGGGACCCTGTTGAGGTGTCACAGAAGGTGGCACACAGCAGAGGACTGCTGCTATCTCACAGCTGTGCAGTTTATCATCACATGTATTCAAGTATCTCATTTTCTCAAAATAAATCTATTAGCTTGAAACCTCCTATAGCTTAATTGAATATTAAAAAAGAAAAAGCAGTAATAAGTGACTAAAGCAATCAGTGGAACTGTGTGGTTACAAACCCTAGTTTCAAGACTATATTGGAAAAAATGGAGATAGTGACAAAATTCAAGCACTCCAGGAAGGCTATTTCAACATCATGTTCGTCCTTTCTTTCAGACAGCTCTAAATTAAGACGGACGTGGACCTGTTGGAACAGGTCCAGCGGAGGGCCACAAAGATGATCAGAGGGCTGGAGCACCTATGCTATGAGGACAGGCTGAGAGAGTTGGGGTTGTTCAGCCTGGAGAAGAGAAGGCTCTGGGGAGACCTTATGGCGGCCTTCCAGTACCTAAAGGGAGCCTACAGGAGAGATGGGGAGGGACTCTTTATCAGGGAATGTAGTGAGAAGATGAGGGGTAATGGTTTTAAACTGAAAGAGGGGAGATTTAGATTAGATATTGGGAAGAAATTCTTTACTGTGAGGGTTGGCCAGCGAAGTTGTGGATGCCCCATCCCTGGAAGTGTTCAAGGCCAGGCTGGATGGGGCTTTGAGTAACCTGGTCTAGTGGGAGGTGTCCCTGCCCAGGGCAGGGGATTGGAACTAGATGATCTTTAAGGTCCCTTCCAACCCAAACTATTCTATGATTCTATAAATCTTCCTGCTAACTTCTGCTAACTCTGCGCTCTTTGTGAGACAGTCCATCTCCACTCTACTCACCCACATACATAGAAGTAACCTCTCTCTTTCAGCAGGACTCTGGCAACTTCCTTAGCATAAAGCCTAATGGCATCTTGCACATATTTAGGCGGGGCTACTTCTGCAGTTGAAGAGTCTCTTGAGAAACAAACCTTAAGATGAGTTAACGTGCCATTTTCAAGAAAACATTTGAGCTCCTCTCTGAAAGGCAATGAAAACTGTTAGTAATGACTCTGAGATAAGGACTCTCTCATGAATAGAAAATTAATGTTAAATGGCAAACTTGCTTGAACAAATAGTCTCGATGTTGATGCCGACAACCAAAAAACAGCCATGTCTCTCCAAATTCCCAGTCTGTATGTTCTTCTCTGAGCTTTTGCCTAAACAGACCAAAAAAGAATGTATTGATAGTATGTAAATCCAATCCTGTTTTAGGAAGTGCAGAATCTAAAATGCTCATGACCTAATTCTCATTTAATGTAGTGCTTTGTCAAACCTGTGTATTGGCATAAATGTGAAATGGCATAAGGTAAATCACAGTCAAACCCTCCTCCTCTGATTTTTTTGAGTAGTCACTTTTGGCCCAGCTCAAAATCAATCAATTTCAAAGGTTGGTTTTGGGTTTTTTTTGTCACAGTTTCATATTGGAATAGTCAAGTCTGACACTTCCAAACATCTCACAAAACAATCCTGACTGCTTAATAAGGAGATGACTACCCTTTATCCTTCATTGGAAGCCCTGTAAAAACACCTGGGAAAACTCAGCACAAAGCATTTTTAGCACGCTTTCCATTTAGCTGTAGAAACCTGCAAGACTTTATGAATAACAATCCATTCACTACTGCATCATCAGAAGAGTTATTGCATTTTCTTGAAATAATGCTGAAGGTATTGCTTTATAGGGACTTTAGCTGCAACTTTCTAGTTATATTTTGAGAGAGATATTTTATTTATCACTGATCAAATGCTTATGAAATGCTATGGATCCTTTAAAATGAAAAATACTTCTGAGAAAGAAAGGTTTATTTGGGGGTTAAAACTAAGGAGTAAGATTTGTATATAATGATTTGGTTAAAGCAGAAGCATGGAGTCAGAAACATCATGTCAAAATTTCACTCTTTCAAATAAAATGGTTAAAAAGTAATTGTTACAGGATGTGAGAAACTCCATCACTTTGCTGGAACAAATGAGTCAGGTAGGAACGATATAAGATGTGTTGGGTATCTATAAAACTTGCAACCGTTCCCACCCAAATATTCCACTCTTCCCATTTACTGTTTCCTCCAAATGATCATGTTTTTACACGTTCTTAGGGATGAGGTCCCTGTCAATTTTTGAAGAAGCATCTCTTTGCCTTGCAAAATTATGCTGCTGGAATTGGAGTGGGGAAAAAAACCCACAAAACCCAAGATTACTGCCCAGTTGAGGGTCAGGTGCCAAGCTCCTGATCTTAAAACATCAAAATGTGTAAACACACAGAAACAGGGAAATGGGGGAGAAAACTGACATGCAGCATGCCAAAGCTTTTTATAGACATGTCACGTCTGAAGGAAATGGATTTTGAATATCAAAGTTAAGCCAATCAATACTGTTTCTAACAAATGGCAATCACTTACAGGCCTTCCACTAGCAATACACACATAAAAGATTTAATTCCTTATTACTATTTCTGCAACTCACCCAATGCTTAAATATCCACTACAGATATTAAATACAGTCAAATGAAAGTGTAAGTTTCACTCATTTGAAACACAAATAAATAAACAAGCACTGCTTATTTAAAATTAATAAGACTTTCTAATCGGCATACCACTGTTAACAAAAAGTAAGAAGAAAAAAATAAGAAAATTAACTACACTTGTACTCAAAACCCGAGGCTGTAATTCCCTCAACAAAAAAAGGCTGCTTTCCACGTAACAATTTGGTACATACCGATGTTGAAGGAAACCAATAAATGGTGAAATTCCTGTTCCTGGACCAACCATCATGAACGGGACAGATGGGTCTCCAGGTAAGTGGAAAGTATTGTTTGGACGAGCAAAAATACATACCTAAAATGAAGTTAGACAGAATACAATTGAAGAATATTCTTAGGCAGTGAAAATGCCATTAACATTTTAGAACCTTTAGGATATTTACACAGTGTATGTGTCCACACACCCTTCCAGATCCTGAGCTTCAGAGTTATTTTTAATAAACTCTAAATCTAAAAAAACTAAATAAAAAGATGTCTGCCATACAGACATCTGGAATAAAATTTTATGAGTTTCTGAAAAAAACACCCCAATCACACAATACTTACAGACTTATTAATTAATCTGGGGAAAAACTAGACAAAACCACACAAATTATTCTTCTGGTTTGATGATGAAAAAAAAATAGTATAATTCTTGTTGCAGGGGACAGTATTTGTGTTTCTATTACACTTATTCTTCAAACCACACTTGAGTTAGGAGGTTATTTTCTCTATTAATGATTCCAAACTGGTCATTCCTTTAAAAAATACTGCAAATGGTAAACACGTTTATAATGTAAAGTGTTTTCAATTAATCTTATTTTTGTGTAAGATCACAATCATCTGTTTTGTACTGGTATTTCACATATTTCTGCACTCTATTGCTGAACATTTACCTATGCTGAATTCTAGCTTGCGCAGCAGATGCAAATAGTTCTGAACTTTATTCAGACTCAATTTGTAATAATCCTCTGTTTTTTACTTTTTACTCCACCCCTGTTTCATGTTTGATCTTTAATATATTGTAAATCAATTATATTTTAAATAAAGAGCAGATGTGAATACTGGAATAAGATATATGATGTTTTTTGAGTTAGTTTAAAAAATTAAGATAACTTGCATGGGTTTTCCCCCATTTTGCCAGAACGACATCTTGAGTTAGTGGCAGTTTTCTTGTAACCAAATTCTATGCTTGTTTCAATTTTTCTTATTCAAATATAGATTAGACTGGTAGTAGTTCTTTTGACATATTAATTATATATTATAATTCCAAATTTTTAATAATTAATTTACACCTGGTGACTTTGAAACCAATTAACTACTTAGTTTCTCTGCCACAAAAGGAAAAGAGGCAAAAAAAAAAAGAGTACCTTCTCCTAGTAATACCCACTATGCCAAACCATCTTTGATGCACATCAGAAATACCACAGAAGATTGTCCTCTGTGTCGCATTCAATAACATGGCCTTTGCAAACTGTGTGAGACCTGACAAGAAGAAAGAGGTTTATGATTTCTCCCCTATTATCTGCCACCTGGAGGTGACCAAGTGCCTCTCTCCTCCGACATAACAGCCATAATCATTTAATTGCACAGTAGTATTTTACTCCATGAAAATATCTTCCAAGACTCACTTAAGACTACAGTGGGGTGGAAAACGACTCTGGCCTTTCAGCAATGTGAAGTTTCACTACTCATGTTTTACTTTATTTGGGGATACCTGAGTTTAGCAACTTAGCAGTGAAATTCCAAACATGTTACGCAGAGAAGGGTAAACTTACAGGTAGGGTAGAGCTGCAAAATGAAGGTGCATACTGCAAAAACACCTGCATTATATCACAGCAGTGAACAAAGAAACCTGCAATTGCTTCAAATGCATAAATTTAATGGTTAAGGGAGTTTAGATCTAATATTTGTACCTTTTCAGTTGAAGGGTTTCCTCCTTTTGTATCCGGAATGTTTTTATTGGGATGCAGTAGAGGTGCAACTAACTCAGCAAGCCAGCCTGTACATACTCCTTTCCGTGCGACTGCTCTAGTGGGACAGGCAGGAAACTCCACAATATTGAACACAAAACATAGTTTTCCTGGCTGATATGAGTTTGAACTGTAAAGATAAAAGTATTTTAAAAAACCCCAAACCTGAGAGATAGTTGTACAATCTTACAGCAGGTCAATCTGCAGCCCAAACCACATCATTTGAATCAAGATTCTCAGTGTTCAGTTAACTGAGTGACATTTATATATAGTTAGTAGTGTTCAGTTAATTGTGTGATATGCATATATAGTTTGAAAACGTCTTAAGATTGGACTCAGAGGCCAGTGCCTCCAGAAGGGAATCTGAAATCCTCTCTATCAGGTTCACACATGTGTAAGCTTGTTCTTGAGAACTCTATCCTAAAGTCTTGCCAGACACTCAAAACAATGTTGCTTGAAATAGTCAAACCCTGGGGTATTTTTGCAACAGGGATACAGTCACTTTTTCCTCAGGTTCTATCCTTTATTCCTCTCTTTCTTCTTTAGATCATAACGTACGCACATACACACACTTGAGAAAAAACATACCTAAATAACCAAGAAGATACAATTTGAATCGATTACCTTGACACTGAATAGGATCTGGCTTGTAATTTAGGAAGATGTTCTGAAAAATTAAAAATAAAATTAAAAATAAAAGCATCGTTTCTTGTTTGAGTCCCCCCAATGATAATGAAAATATCACACGAGTGTTTACACAAACAATGAGTGTTTACACAAGCATATTACAATTTAACAGTACTTTTACTTTATTAACATTCTGTGTTTGTGTCTCAGAAATAAGCTATTAAGAGTGAACTCTATTTTGAACTTTTTTTAGACTTTGTGGAACATCTGTTAGAGATACCATAAAATGAGGCCACAGCAGTCAATGTATGGAGCTGTTGGACGATTAAAAACAACTGTAAGGTGCACACAAGAGATGCTAGTAGCTAGTTGACAAAGTGAAGCTTGAAATTTAATTTTCCCTACCTTTCACCTAAGACTGCTTTATGGAGCTCAAAAGCTCTAAGAATACGAACTGCTTGATTGAAAGTTTCCTATATATAACATCCTAGAAGCAGACATGCCAGTTCAATTTCAAACCGCTATGAATACCTATGTAAATTTTGAAATCACGGCTTAAAAAACCAACAAAACAATAACAGGTACAGGAGTTTACTGGGCCTTTTTTCAATGAGAAACACGCTATATGTATCACCCTCCCACACACACATTTATATCTACATATGTATGTACATATACATACATAGAAACAGTGTCTTCAAAGGAATGACTCGCCCTAGCATGCAGACTGCACATTTTGGCTGACGAGAAGGGCATATTAAAAGAAGACAGGCATATTGCTAAGTGAACAGTACGGTGGGGAATGGTGACAACAAGTGGGCAATACCAAAAAAACTGTGCACAGCAAATGCCAGAAAACATGCAGTGGAGTAACAGGCCCTAATCCTGCAAAAACTTTATGCTTATTTTTTATGCACAGGAGCAATCCGGAGTAAACTGAAGCACAGTTTTGCAAACGCACCTAAGCGTTTTGCAGAATAAAGGCCAAAGACTACACACACAGAGCTCTGTTCCCCAACAATAATTTTAGTTTCATCACTATGAATATTTCTAAGGCAGTTAATGGAACAGTTATTCCCCTTTCTCAGGAAACTGAACATTTAGTCTGATGCATTTTCAGAAACAAAACCTAATTAAGTCTAAATCAGTCACTTACCAATTAACAGGTTAAGTGAAGGCTTGCAGCTTGGAAAAGCATGAAGTAAATCCAGCAAGCAAACATTAGACTCTCTAATAAAGCGTGTGTAATCAGAGGCTCCTTGTCTGCTGCAAAGCTCTTGAAGCCGCCGTTTTTCTCCTGCATCACTGGTACATTCTACAAGAGCTCGCAAAAACGCCTGCAGAGAAGAAAATAAGAGTGGAGGATACAAAACCAAACCTGTCCATTTGGGAAAATCATCACAAAACCGGGAAAAACTTGGGTTGCCTGAGGACAGGAAGCAGTCACCTGACAAGTCAATGGATAATACTTTTTATTTCCCAATGCACAGTTTCACCTACTATGAAAAATTTACTTTTTTTGGGGGGGTTGTTTTTTTTTGTTTGGGTCTTTTTTTTTTTTGGCTGCTCCTCTGACGTCTGGAACAAGCTAGCAGGTCAGAAAATCCTACTTAGCCTGAGTGGGGAGAGACAAACAGGCAAACAGGCATAACGCATTCCCTGATAAATCTCAAATTCATGAAAGGTTTTCTTATTTATGTATTTGCACTTTAGTTAAGTGAACAGCCCCGTAACACAAATTAATTCAAAACAAACCACCATTTGCTAAGTTATAGAAGCTGGGAAAGGAATAATAAAAAGTCTTAGAAGAGATATCACTGTAAATAAAGTATGGTATTTAATGAGTCATGTAAATGTCACTGTGGTGTTTTAGTCCGTACTTTATGCCTACATAGCTGTACTGCAAGTTTTTCTTAAGGGAAAATTAAATGGAGCATTGCAAGATAAAGTAAAAATCAAATGTAAATAGTTACAAGGTTTTTTCCATAAGTAAGGTGGAAATAGACACGATGCTTAAAAGAAAAGTGATCCAAAACACCAAGTGCAATCAGATGGTGTATTCTACACAAAAGAATACCTGGAAAGCAATTTGAGTGTGCTCAAACACTGAGCTTCCAGACAACAGTTTCGAGTATGGAGTTACATTCCACCACGAACAGGTAATAAGGCAGATAGGTTATAAAAACTTGCTTGGGTGATATTCCCCAGCCAGCACTCTCTGC
Source organism: Larus michahellis (assembly GCF_964199755.1). Classification (NCBI taxonomy): domain Eukaryota; kingdom Metazoa; phylum Chordata; class Aves; order Charadriiformes; family Laridae; genus Larus; species Larus michahellis. The sequence continues at coordinate 92,426,496 of NC_133897.1, forward strand.
CTACTCTTATTGTTGAGACAAATTTTCAAAATTATTAAATGCAGTTTTGAAAAGGTTGAAAAAATTGGAAGATTCTCTTCTCTTCTGCTGTGAAATCCACTAAATTGAGTGAAAAGATCCTTCCAAAAAATTATTTTCCTCAGAGACCCAACCAATACAACTGTTTTGCTTCATCCTTCATACAAAGTTACCTTTAAAATGTGTTTTGACAATACTAGAAATACACATGCATTTCCTGTTGCAAGCTTCTAGTTTTTTGCAGACACAGGATGAAAGGAAAATAATAGTCACACGTTGTGAGAACAAATACTACACAAGCAAAAATCTTTCTTTGAATTCTGCCAGGTTACTGAATGCTAAAGAAAAGCTTTAAAACAATTTTAAAAGACATTATGGTATGTTTGAATAGAGCAACATGCATATTTTCAGTGACAAAATTTGATCGACATGGCTCCCTCTGATTAGAAAGAATTTCTCTAAAATGCCTATGGGGCCAAGTTCAGCCAGCCTTCCAGTTACCTGGCACCAAATATCTAATACTTTTCTATTTACTTCCAGAATAGTTATGAATCAAGGTACTGCAGAATGTGAATAGAGATTTCAGTATTTCACAGTTTGCCAGATAAAAGTAGCAGAAGTAAAATTTCTTAGAAGAAAGTAAAAACAGCAGCATACAAACTGACAATCCTTACCCTCCAAGAAACATGGTAACTACAAATGAAGCAAGGATACATCTGTAAGAACCCATACAGCATAGAATTACTAAGGATTTCTTTTTAAAACAACAAACACGTAATCACCTTTTTGGGAATTGCTCTTAATTCCAGACACCAGGTTAGAATGAATTTCAGAGTGCTTCTTTCAGGGATGTGTTGTGGATGAGTTGCTCCTAGTTCAGTGGGAGAAAAAAAAAACACACCAAAAAAGTGCATCCATTAGCATCCAAAAATGGCATCACAGAGTGCTTGCTCCTTCAAGAAATACAAGAGAGCTAAACTGCATTCAATTCTGTATGTTTGAACCCCAGCTGGTTAGTGGAAATCATAAACTAAACAGCAAGACAGTTTTCCAATGAAGTATCAATGACAATTTTCCATAGAACAGTCAAAATTTAGCAGGAAACAGAGGGGTATAATACATGAGTCGTCAAATAAATTTCATTGCTAAACCACTCATGGCTTTGTTGCCACTTTCCAGCTTGAAGAAATCCAGAGAAATGCTTACTAGGAAAAAGAACATCCACATTTTTCTCCCCTCCATCAATAAGCACTCCTGAAAATCAGAACATGATGAAGTTTTCTAATAGTCTAACCAAATGTGTATGTAGCCAGTGCCAAGCTGGAGCTTCCGAGGCTCAGCAGATCCAAGGAGTTTCTGTACAAGCAAATAATCCCTCCTGTTATCTCTACAGGTTCCATTTCTGCGAGGGAGGTACACCGACATCCCATCTATCCCTTCATGGAGTCAGCTGAGGTGCAGCTTGGCTTATCAGCCTCATGCCGTGTCATGCTAAAGTGGCTATTCCAAGCTAACCCCAAAAGCAACGTAAGAGCATTTATGTTACAAAACACCTTCAATTAATAAGCTCTGCAGCTCCCAAATTGCTTCCTTACATACCTAACTTGCATGTTGGGATTTCTCTTGACAACATTTCTTGGCTTTGACATCTAGCTACTGATTCTTACTATGCTTTTTCCGTGCTCAAGAGCCCTTTAATACTACAGAATTTTCACTCCAAGAATATACCTACATAACTTGCTAAATTACCTCTTCATATTGTCATTACTTGATCAAATCCTTGCTACAAAGAACAAAATTTACTTTTAGAAAATAAGAGGATTGGCATAAACGTAATGCAGGAAAGAAGCATCCATTTTTATATTATACAAATTTCCTTTTCTTGAACATGCTGACAGCATGTTCCAAGAGGTATTTTGTCCTCTTCTTAGGATGCCCGTACATACAATAAAAAAGCAACTCCAGAAATTCAGTATAGACTTTGTACCAGACTGCAAATAATTTCTGTTTTGTCCTCTCAATTGATCTCATCAATTTCATCAGTGGAGTTGCTGGTAAATCTCAAAGTCACAGCAGAGGCACAGTTTGCCATTCGTGCTCTTCTTTTCTCCCAGGTTTTTCAGCTCTCTTCATTCAGTAAACCCACAACTATAATAGTTACTACAAATTCTTCAGAAATGCGAATGCAGTTTAGAGACAATCATCTTAAAAGGAACGCAACTACGCAACATTGCTAGGAATTGCAAAGCTGCATTATACAACTGATTCTTTGGTACAGATTGGCAATAACAAGTTATTAAGTTACAGTAACTTAATGAGTCTCTGCTCACCAGCACAGCTCCACAGAAATGAATTTAGGTTTGTTCCTAAACCATTTAACTTCATAACTGCAGTGGACGGAAGTCAGTGTACAAGCTATGATTGGAGATCAGCAGATCAGCAGCAACTTTCTAGGTCCCGGCCAAGTATCCAAGGCAAGCGTAAAAAGTCAGCATGACTTGCTCTGGGTCATCCAGAAGATATAAGACCAGAACCAAGAACTTTTGATTCCCTGCGCTGCAATCCAGTGCTACGATCATTATCATTCATTAAGATTCACAAACAGAATCTTTTCCCCAATTAGTGCTCCATTAGGCAGCCAGAGATGCAATAACCTGGATTATTTACACATAGGATGAGAGCACTGATATTCCAAGTTGAATTCAATCCAAACTAACTTTGCCTTGGAAGGACAGTTTTTTCGGTATACAAAAACAATCAAGCGGCTAAACTATGTACACTTGGCTATACAGGCTCTCTTCCACATGGAAAATGCTGTGACACTGATGAACTCAAAGTGCCCTGTTCGGGCAGCTTTATGTCCTTCCTGCAACATCAGCATAGCGGAAGAAAGGGAACTACTGTAGGCAGGAAGGAGAAAGTATCTCTCTGTGCCTATTCAAGGAGACCTTCACTTTGAACGTGCTGCTGACACTGTCTTTAACTTACAAACAGAGATTCAAGTTTTATGCAGTCAGGTAGCAGGGCTGATTTGCACAGAAAAACCTACTAGGAAGGAAACCCTTCAGGAGGGACAAAATTTTAAGCCCACGTTCCTATGAAGATCTGATGCTTTTGGCTCTCCATTACCTCCTCCTTTGCTATACCCTTCCCTTTTAATCGCTTCCTTTGAGAATGTGCTTGATTCTGTAACATCTGTAAATACTATAAACAGTACAAGTAGCATATCTGTGAAATCCCTCCATACCACACAATCTCTTGCTGCTTGCCTGTGCACGGTGGTTGGGCCCCGGACGGCGTGACACTGCCTTGAGCTTGAAGGTGCTCAGGTTGCTGAAGGCAGATTGTTAAAGAGCTGCGACCCTCCTGGGACCTTTTTTTCATTTCTTTGTTTTGTTTTTTTTTTTTGGTTTTTTATTTTTTTTTTGAGGAAGCAGGTGTGTTTGGGGTGGTCTGTCCCAGAGGAACAAGGACAATGGAAACTGTCCACAAGGGGTGGTGCAGGGGGAGGGTGTTCAGCACACTGGGGCTGAGTAACAGCCAGACCAGCCCTGTGGACGCAGGGCACATCCCCAGTGCAGGGATCAGGCTGTAACCGATACTGGCTCTGCTCCAAATCTAACCCGTGACCCCTCCCAGCAGAGGTTAGTTACTGCAGTGGAGGTCAAGGATGGGGATCAGCTGGGCCTGGACATCCCATATGATGTTATAACGTAGCCTGTCATGTAAACTCACCTCATCAACAAGTGAGTTATTTGCCAATTCCAAGAACAAGGGTCCATTTACATCTCATACTTAAGGGACAAGTTGTGTTGCCCTCAACCATGCAGAGAATCTCACCATGGGATCTGATTTACCCATAGACTGGGACAACAAAGAGCCCTACCCCATCCTGAAGAACTAAAGGCACAACTCAGCAGAACCATTAAGGCACCAATTGCAAATCAAGAGAAGAGTAATTCTCACAGATCCAGGTACACAGGCATACCTTGAACCTGCAGCTACCCTTTCTGAGGTGTGGGATCGTAAGACTCAGCAGAATAGATCCACATAGACCTACAAGCCCCTTAAAAGGCCCTCTGCAGCAGCACTAAGTCTTCTGCTTCAGGAGGGCGGCCCTTTTACAACGTAGAACAGATCGATGTGAAGTGCTGTGCAGGGAGAGATTTTACTTTCAAGTGGGGGATTGTTAGGTTATGTGATTAAGGGCTCATCTCCATAAACATGAAGGAGCACAGAGGAAGAATGAGATGGATGAACACCAATGCCAAGCTCAAGTTCCCAGTCCAAAGCTAACTCACGTATAATAAAATCGGCAGCAGCATTATATGCATCCACTCCCTTTTTTAACACATCTCTGTGACTTCCAACATGCCTCCATGAAATGACAGCTGGTCCCAATACTGACAACAAAAATGTTCAAAAGTATGCATACAAACTACTACCAACATAGAAAGGAGTACTTGTTCATGACCAGTGCATCATACCGTACCTTTCTTTTTAGTGCCCTGCTTAACCTTTACACAAATGAAATAATCTCCTTTTTCAGAAAGTCCCAAGATTTGAAGAAGTTCTTCCACCTCACTGACGTTGTTGGGACATATTACACAGAAGGCATCTCCAGGCTGATAGTCAAAGGCTGTATCCTGTTTTAAGATATGAGATAATTTCTATTAAATTGTATCATAAACCAAGGCCAACAGCATCCCAATTTCTAACAGCAGCAATCTTCCTACTATCGCAGTCAGATGAAGTCGTATGTTCTTTTACTTTGTACTAGCACTTCACTGTTTGGACCACATCAGAAACTAAATATTCACGTTTTCTTTTCAGGTTTAACCTCACTAATTAGAAAAAGCTTTCCTTAACTGCTTTAAATAATTTGCACACTTTAATAAGAACTGCTGAGCAGCCTAAACAGAAGGAAAATAAATATGTATTAAGATGATGTGTTCTATAATCAGTCCAGATCATTAATTACTGATGTACTTTGTTTTCTCGTTTGAGAAGAGCAGAAAAATTAAGTGCTCATAATTAATGCAACTTTGTATAGAGATACATTATCACTTAAAGAAAATTTGCTGGTTAAACTATTTGATGAACTGTGACTGAAATGATCCCAACTGTTTCTGTTTTCTGGAGGAAAAAAGAAAAACAGCAAGGGCAGAGCACAGTGAAAATTAAAAGGTATCTCAGATCTTAAGACCTAGATTCTACTTAGTTGGCTGAGGTTCTTCTGCCCAACTGCTAAAACCCTACTCAAGCTTCTGCCTGCTATAGAAACATACAGAATTATACTTGCATCGTTATGTTTCTCTTGTGCATCAGGTGAGGTAACCTGCATACACAGGTTGTTGAGAATGTGAGGAAAAAAAGGCACAAAATGTTTAAATTTTCAGTGTGTGCTGATGACAGGATACATGTATACACACAAATATATGCAAAAAACATGTCATCTCAGAGACTCACTTGCTCAAAACTTTAAATACACTCTATTTATGACTGACATATATATAGGTCCCATGGAAATTGAAACAGATTAGGCTAATAGAGTCCAATAAAAATTAGGGACAAAACCACAATATCCCAAAGGCATAATTCTACAAATTTGGAAAACCGCTCCAAAGCAGCTTTATCTTTCTTTTAAAGATTTCTTGTAAAGTAATATCGAGCACTGTCCTCCTTTCATCTTCAAACCAGTATACAAAATATGATCTTCCCTGAATAAACTAAACCTGATTTTACGTCTAGGGTAATGGAGATTGGCAGTTTGAGTATTACGTTAACAAGTCAGAGCAACTGAATGCCAGAGGTAGAAACAATGCTCGAGAGCTAATGATTCTTATCACTTGATCATACTAGTCAAATTATTACTTCTGCAGATTGCCTACCACGAGGAATAGTCACAATTTACTATACAGTTTCTGAATATTTCTTACGTTGTATACTTAAAAACTGAAAGTTTAATAATTTTCAATATTTCCTGTTTCCCCTTCTCCACTGTAAATTCCCTTCAGAAAGGTATTTCAGTCAATACAACATCCATGGAACAACACAGAAATTAATTTGACACTTTATTTCTGTTTTGATGTCCATGGAGTCATATGTTTCAGTGAACAAATCAAGCTTTGCATTTACAAAATGGAACAGTCTAAGCTGACATCCTGTTGTATAGGGAATTATTTTTCCTTTTTAAAAATTCCAGTAAATAATTTTCCCCTCAGTTATTATACATAACACACATGCATTTCACCCTTTATTTTAACCTACTAAAGAAAAAGCCATCACTAACTTACTGTAATATCAAGTTCTAAGAGCAATGCAGTTTTTACTGCATCTTCGCTAGTGAGCTGAACTGCTTTTGTAACTGGCACTTCAAAGGTTGTTCCCTCTGAAATGAGTGAGGACAGATGTGGATTCTGAAAAAGAGGACATGAAAACTTACACTAAAAATGCAAATCAGCTGAATGATGACTTACTACGACATACAGGAATTAGTGTTGCTACAATTTTTTTCAAACTATCTTAGGAAACAATTCAAAACAATGAGGAAAACCATGAATCTTCTATATACATAGAGTGTTTTTCTCTACATTTTTAAAATTCACATCCAAGCAGCAACTGGCATATATTCAACTATAAAAAGTCAGTAGGCTTGAACAGTCTAGTAGGCCTAAACTACCATCAAGTGCAGCTAGCCGTTTCCTTTTTCAAGAGCTGCCTTGAAAACAGCCAATTAGAGAATGGCATTTATGTTAAAATCCAAAACACTCCTGCCTAAGAAAAGGATTACTAGCTGTACAGTAGAAGTAAGAACAGAAGCTATTTAAACACATCATTGCAGATTTACAGATTAAGACTTTGGGGTGCAGATGGAGTTATTGTTACAGGAAATTTATAAGAGGAATGGCTGGCCACAGATGCTATTGATCCAGGCCTGGATCTGCAGACCAACTTCCCGGCTTGGTGCCAGACCTGCCTCATTCCCACAAACTTGCCGGATGATCGGCACTCTTGGCTGATCCTGGCTGCCATCTCCTGGTTTGCATTGCTTGGGTACTGGGGAAGGGACTGGTTGTGTTACCACACCCAGCTCCTGGCTCCCTGTCCCTTAAAGAGCAGCCATCCCTCACTGCTCCCTCGCACAGATAACCAAAACATCTGCCCTTTGGCAGGCAACTAGAAAAGTTTGAGTCACGCTTTCCAGTTCATTTTGAACACTAAATATGCCAACTGGGGATGATCCCCAGCTCATGCTAATTCTTCTCATCGCACAGCAGGTCTTTGTTCAACATGGATTCATAAGAAAAGCACACTGGCTTTTGATCGACAGTTCACCTTCCATTTCCAACAGTAAAATTATCATCAGGTTTTTACAATGACAAGTTTCTCTGTTACTAAATATGCAGCAAAATTTTGAGCAATTTTACACCCTCTTGAGGCATTCTGCAAGTACTAAAAATTTAACAGAAACTGTACTATACTCCTTTCTACAGGAAGACGTTTTCACCATCCTAACCTAAGACAGTGAAGATTTTACTTCTTCTATTCCTGGCATTGCAATGCCAAATTATTAGTTAGCTAAAATATACGTCAACATGAGCATCCATAACTCATATGGTGGTAACTACATTTTCACAACATAAACAGACCTTTCACTCCTGCGTTCAGGGACATTTCGCCCTTATATGAGTATCCGCTTGCTCTTTTGAGCCGTATGTAGGAGTACACACTCATGCTGCTACCAGAGCTGGAGGCTTTCATCATTCAAAGTGAAGTCCTTACCTCACCATGGGTGTCCTGAAACTGCACCTCTATATATTCTGGTGGCAAGGCAGGAATATTAAGAGCAGACTGAGAGACCGGAGGGACAGAATGAACAAGTGAAGGTTCAGTGTCTCCAGCTGAAGCGACAAGACTGATGTCAACCAGTTTCTGTGTCAGGACATCAGAATTCCTCACTCCCCCATCTTCTAGCTTCAAGTTCTGTACTTCTGAGCTTAAGTTTAGTTCATGCACCACATGGGGGGCTGCAGAGAGAGAGCTAGAAACAGCATCAACATCACTGCTCATGCCTTCTTTTTCTTTCTGCAATAGAAATGCTTCCTTGAGGGCAAGCCAAAGTCCATCAATCCAAGGATCAACCACTAATTCCAAACTGGAAAGGGAGAAAAAAAAAAAGGAGAAAGGAACAGGTGAGTTATTGTGACTTACCAGACTGTTACAAGACTTCTACTGTTGTATTTTACTTACAAATAATGAAAAGACAACATTTCCATTCATTTTCCATTTTTAATATATATCTGCGGCTGTTACCAAGATGACTTTTTTGTTAAAAAAATATTTTAATTTAGTTTTGTTAAAAAAATATTTTAATTTAGTTATTACAACTATGTAAATTTATAGAGTCTAAAGCATATAACAGCCTTACTCTTCTTCCAGTTTCTCATTTTTATTTTCTTATGCTGAACTTTATAACAGGAAGTTGAAGGGATGGTAGTAAAATATGCAACTTTTCATTGTGCAACAGCAATATCAATAGCTTACACTAATGTTCCATTTTTATTATTTTAGAACACAAGACATAAGTTTTATGGTTATGGTAATGTTTGTGTTCAACTGTCTCCTATCACCATGCACAAAACTGATATTATCTGCAGTTCAAAATAGGTAAGGCAAGACTGCAGCCTACCGGCCAGAAAGAGCAACAGAACAGGGAGTTCTTTTCTTACATAATTCCTCTACAGTGATAAAAAAAGAAAAAAAAAATAAAGAAAAAAGGATGCTTTCTGGAACAGAGAAAAAAAATAGAAAATATTATAGGGTTTGCTTAAAGCAGCTCTACTGCAAGATGTGAGCTTGGATAAAGGTCTGATGCACATGTAGAGATTCCATTAGCCAGTACCACACGTACTGGGAACTGGATTTATTTTGATTTGCTTCAGTAAACTGTCTACATTTTTTAAATCCCTCCACTTATTCTGAATTACTTAATTTCTGTAACTGCTAGACACCCTCCATTTTCCCGGGCATTACAGATGTTTGCTCACGCTTTAAAAATGGAGTTCCATCTAATGGCAACTGAGACCGAAAAGGCATACTGTGTTCAGACAAGACTCATTCCTATGAGGTGCCGAGTATTCAATCAAACCGATTTCAAAGAGTTCAGAATGTTTAGCCAAATTCACATGTAATTATCGCATGCTGAAGAAATAAAATCCAAACTCATTCAACTCTCACCCTACACAATCATCTGCTAATCCTGTGTCATAGAAGTGCTGGGCACCAAGTTCTTGAAGTCGTCTGTCTACTGTCTTTCCACCATTACAAAAGAAGGTGTACTCTGAATCTCCCAGACCTAGCAAATTCAAGGAAAGAGTAATCATGTCAATCAGGCAGCCACCCAGGCTACACAGACAAAGATCTGCAAAGACAACACAGGATTTTCTGGCAGGCAAACAGAAGAATCTGATACAGCAAAGCGTGTACTACCAGGACACTCTGATGACCTTAAAAAAAAAATTGTGTTTGTCACAAAGTAGAGCTGAAAAAGCGGTTCCTCCCTCACAAATGTAAGACACAGAATCTCTCTGAAAACACTTTGCTTTCAATATTTCACACTTCAGAAGAATACTGCTTTAGTTTGAGGCTTTTAAAAAATACAAAACCATTCTCACAGGAAAAATGCAAGGAAATGAAATAATTAGAAAATAGTGAAATTGATAAACTGTATGTGAATTACCAAAATAAATTACCTCACCTTCAGGTTAAAATTGTTAATATATGTCAACAACACAAGGGAGAGAGTATTACAAGTAATTAAAAAATATTGGAACCTTGACAAAAATAAATCAAACACAGGAGTGATTTTAAACAATATGAAGTAAGAAACGTAGGAAAAGGTGCATAAAGGAATCTGGTCCAACATCCCCCTCCCCAGGAATCAGAGATTTCTTTGTAGATCTCCGTTTCACTGCACTGGGTTTTCTGCCCTTTAACAGTCATGAAGATGTTCTGTTAGAAGATGCTCTTTGTTATCAGTTAAACAGTCATTGGACTCAGGAGTTATGTTCATGGAGCACTTGAGATTTTAAGATATCAACTAAACCACTGACCCGCCCTAAAAGTGATCAACAACACATGTTTATCTAACAATCCCAAAGGTCAGGCAGTCTTCACAAATTCTGTAAGTAATCCACACCACCACTGTTTCACTACCCTAACTATCACAATTTTTCACAGCCTGACCCTTTCTTGTGTGTAGTTTCAAACCACTAGACCCTTATTATTCCCACCTAACAATGGGTGGCAACGGACTATTCCTTTCTCCTTTATGATAGCCTTTTTTTTTTTTTTTTTCTTTTTCTTTTTAAAAGACTTCTGCGCCCTCTCAAGTACGGTACTTGGAGTGAACACTTCACAGGACAAAATGAAATGGATACTATGAATATATTTTAAGACTGGTAACTTTTTAGACTAGAATCACAAAACATGTTATAACTTAGATACTATAATAATATCTGTTACAACAAAAATCAGTATTAATACAATGCTTATCTTCATATATGCATATACACATTCAGTCATCTATGAAAAACCTGACCATGTCACAAACCGTAATGTATAACTAGGCAACAGCATAACATCTTCTCAAAATGTTACATGTTTAGGATGCGTACGTTTCAGACTTCCACATCATAAATCCACTAGAAATTTCCTCCTAGTGGGAACTTTCCTCACTAGAAATCTAGAAGTTTCCTTGCTCCTGCTCCTACCTATCAACTTAAACTTGTCAGGCAAAAATAACCTAGGTTCAAATAGAAGCTTCTGGAGTTTGTTTGAACACCACCTGGACACTCAACAAACTGACCTTACCATCAGCTCAAGATATATCAGATGCATTTTGCCAAATCTGTATTTTGCATATCAATCCTTCATCTGAAGTTATATTCCTTCTATTGATGAGTTTGACATTCAAAATTAAAATGACAATTATAAATAGTTTACATCATATTTTGTTTATGCAAAGAAAATTAAACTATAAAAAATTGTTAGCTTACTTTCAGATCATTTCTGTGACGCTTTTCCTTTATTGCTCATAGAGTATATTACACAAAAACGCTGTTCATGTTATAAAAATAAATGTTTTATAAGCACTTAAAAAAACCCCAAACAACCTATTCACAAGTAAAAAATACAAAAATCATTCACTGACAGTCAAGTGCTGCAATAATATAGAAAATACTAAATCACCTAGCAATCCGTACTGGAGATGTGCGAAATGATCAGGTGGCAAGGTTGTGTCTTGAATTTTCTTTACAAACTTGCGGGCAGTGTCTGGTGGGTCTCCAGTACCAGTAGTGGAAATAACAATAACTACAGGATCCTTCTCTGTTTCCAGGTTATACTGCAAGTAATAGAACAAGTAAGTTATAAGGTGCCATTTGATACCTAATTGTAGCCTTAGATATTATCTTTCACCCTCCCTTTTCCCAAAAGTACACAGAAAAATGTTTAATCTCATTTTACTTGTATTAAACCACAGAAAGCCTTCCAAGTCATTTGGGGGTTCAATTTATAATCTTGGCTGGAGTTTTTAAGACCAGACTGGGTAAAGCCCTGAGGAACCTGCTCTGACTCCAGCTGACCCTGCTGTGAGATAACCGGATGAAGTCCCTTCCAACCTGAATTATCCTATGATCCCATACACAAATGCTGAAGGGCAGCATTTTGAGCATGCTAGTACACATGCGAAGAATACTTCACAACTGCACTCAGATAGCTTAAATACACAATTCTACAGTATTTGATTTGTCAAGTGGAAAAAGTATTTTGCGTATATGATCACAATCACACAGTTAGCCATAATGCTGATAATTTCACACAGATAACTAAGGTTTGGCTGTACAAACTGTAGGGATCATTTCTAAGTTCCATTAGGGACCATTTGGTTCTGTCTGATAACTTCCATGTTACATCTGTCTTTGCCACTGAAAACCACCTGTGCTTTGGGGGAACTAAGGTAGCTCTGAACAGAGATAATGAGTCACCATGCTCTACAGTCTAATTCATTTTGGCCCCTTCACCCTATCCCCAATTCATTTATCTCTCTCTTTCACATTTCCCATAGTTTTATGGGGGCTACTCCCATTACACCAGGTCGACAAGAACTGCCTATATTTGGGGCTGTGTGTCGGTTCCATAAATTCAGGTGTCATTAAACCATTTATTACTTCTCAAGTAAAAAGCATTCTGTTTCTGTGATTATTTCAGCTTTCCACTGATAGCAGGCTGCAGCATGATGCTAATGTGCTGTCCGTCAGGTCGCCCACACAACACGCTCTTTCACAGCACCCCAATGGGTTATGGGTTTTGAATCAAACTGATGGCGAGCCACGTACATGAAACTTTGAGTTTGAGGCATTATCTTCTAAACACTCAATAAATCACTCAAACCGTATCCCCTTCTCAAGGCATATAAAAAGTTAGCCCTTATATCTACCATCCAAAAAGGTTAGGAACACAAAGAAACAGTGTATCAAGGATGTCTGCTGTTGTCATTTTTTCCAAAACCTTCCCAAAGGACCAAAAACAGTTGCATGGAGCAACTTAAATTACCATCTGCAGTAGTGTCCTGCCTCTGACAGTGGCCAACAGCAGGTGTCTAGAGAAATATAAGAGAAGAAAGCATGCAAGGATATTGGCCAAGTACTTTGACAGACTTCAGTGAGTTGTGGTCCAGGGACGTTCCAAACAGAAGTTTTGTCTTTTACAAGTTCAGGTGACCTCCAAGTACCCACAAATTCACGAGACTTCCAAAACTGAACTATAAGTTGTGCAAAAAAAGGCCATAAGGGTCGTGTTGCAATAACGCAGATTTTCAAAGCTTCCACAGCTGATTTTATAAGTGCAAATACAAGAGCTTCTGCGGTGCACTGTCACAGGTGACTACTGCTTTTACAATCAAAAGCAAACTCTTTAGGTACAAAATGCAAGGGTATACTGGTATCACATAAAAAGTTACACTACATGACGTTCCATTTAAAAAAAAAAAAAGATACAAGCATAGAAAGTAAAAGGTAGTGTATTAGAACAGAGGTATGATTAGTTCACTAAATTTTTGCTTGCTCCACTACACAGTCCCCTCTGCAAACTTAAAGACCATTTTGAAGACAAACGTTTGTCGACAGACTTCTTAAGAAGAAAATTCAAGGCCACCTAGCCTCTGGAAGCACAGAGGTCCTGCATTGATTTGTGTCACTCATCAAGAAGTCTGATGTATCACTAGGCCAGCAAGAACCTTTCACAATTACACGTTTTTTCACGGTACCTTCCACTTCTTCCTATACCCTTGTTGTTTCATCTTTTTCCCATTCTTTCTCCTTCCTTCAAAAGTACTCCTCAGCTGAGGACAGCAATGGCACAGAACAGCAGTGAGCAGCCTGCTCAAGCTGTGAACGATCGCTGAAGGAAGAGGATGGGATCAGACACCCAGATGACGTCTTACACAGAATAATACATATCATAGTAAATGTGCTTACTCCAGTAACTCATCCCATGGTGATCTCTATTTAGTCTCATATTTTACTGTTCCTATCTCACTTCCATTTCATTTCAGTCTTTCATCAAGCATAAAAAGCAACGACAGTAACCAACCAAAGATTTATGACCTTTTCTCACCTACAAGAGCGTAGGTGAGACACACTACTTGGAAACAGCCAGTGTTTCTGAGACTTGAGCAGTATTTGACCATTCATTTCTGTATGGCAACAGGATCACATTATGATTATTGACTCTGTAGCCAGCTATTCCATCCATCGACCTTCACAGCAATCCCTTTAAGTAATGACAAGATCTGCGAAATACCCAACAGCCACATAAAGATGGGCCTTTTAACTGAGAAACATGGACAAAACAGATAGCTCTTACTTCCTCACCTAAGGGATACACACACACACCTCTCCGAAACACGCATGTTGTAGAATAAACTCTCATATCTAACATGTCCCAAGGACTTCACAAGGGTCACCACCAAATTCAAGCAAGCTCTTGGTCCAGTACATTATGCCACCCTACCTTCCCCTCCCCAATTACATCTACACTTCTAGAAGTTCTCTGTATTTACAGTAAAGGGTAAGGAAAATCCTAAGTGATAAAATCTACAAAGCTGCAGAAATTACTTTTTGGGAATTACTGACCAATTCTCAGATTCTCAATTCAGTACATCTTTTACCTCATCAGTGACTTGCAGTTCTGAGTTGTCTTGCCAAATTTGACAACATAGATTTATTCAAGTGGCAGGCTAGAAATATCCTGCCTACTGCCCTCCCGAAACTAATCTCCAAACCTGTCAAATACAGAAGAAAGGAAATGGAAGAATGTAAGGAGAATCTTCGCATTCCCTTCTGGCTGCGTAGAAATCTCTTTGTAACACTTCGCTACATACTCAGTGAACTTTCATTCTAAAGTAGATGTCCAGCTACCCAACATGTAGTGTATCCCCCAGAAAGCAACTTGCTAAAAGGGAACCAAATTATTTACATAAACTTTTCACATTTTTAAGTGCAAAGAAAACTTTTAAAGGTGGTATTTTCTGCTCACCTCATATGAAATACCAGGCTATCAAGTTTGGTTTGTTTGATTTTTTAAATGTTTTTGTTTGAGGACATACAACTGAAAGTACTTTGTGAAGGAAATTACAGTCCATATTGCTTTTAGTCACAGGCAGACAGTTTTCACATCCTTACCCTTGTATAACAGCAAATAATAAAAAGCCACTTCCTTGCTCCAGGTAAGCTTTTTATTTCTTTCCAGAACAGACTTTAAGTGTACCCAGAGTGAACTGGAGTGAGTGCATATGCTAAGTAACTCAAGAAGATCCCACAAAAGCTCAGGGTCATGAGGAAGCCCACACTTAACAGAACACAGGACCTCAATACAACATAAAAGCTGCAGAAAAAAATAAAGGGTCATTTCTAACAACAGGACAGATGACCAGTAAATACAGAATTCATTCACTACTGTACACATAAATAGTTTTCTAGAAGTTACTGCACTGTTGTTAGAAGAGAGATCAAAGATACATTCATTTACTGTTCTAATAAGAAAAATCACAAGAAAGATGTACCTTTGGCAGAAGGCTACTAAGCGTCTGTGAGGATTGGTCCAAATTACTGATTCATAAGAAACAAAAATTTAAAACTAGATGGTATATTCTAGATGGCTGAATACGCTCAGCCTTCATGATTATTAACCGCTGCTACGGCAGCACATGAACAAAAATTCAGCTTTAAAATACCTATTTTTCAAAATAGCATGGAGTACCTCACCTTGTCCATTTCACTCATACAATGCATATCAGCTTCAAGTCCATGGGCACCTGCTTGCTGGCATATTTCCTCAGCTATGGCTTTTGCCTGCCCCTTTTGTGTTGCATATAGGAGCAAAAACCTTCTTTTTACATCACAGCACATTTCTCAAAACACAGCACTTTTTTTTTTTTTCCTTAAAGACACTGCAGGGGAAAAAAGAAGAAAAAAGAAGGGAATTCATTGCATGCAGAACAGCAAGATTTTGCTTTGCTTATTAGATTAAAAAGAGGGCAGCCGTACTGGTGTTTAACTTGGAAATGAGGCATCTACTTTGAAGAGAAGCCATTTCTCACAACCAAGCTTTGCAGGCCAGGTTGCAAAGGACTCGTAGTACTGGTCATACGTGCTGTACTGCCCTGATATTGCAGTAATATTGCAGTATGCCCAGTATCAAGAATCTAGTTTGTAAACAATACAACAGAGAAACTAGTTTCCTGAAAATAAGTACTATTTGTGTTACGTAAGTTGTATTTTCCACTTTAAGTCAGTGACTGCTTTGGTTACTTTTCTGAGATGTATTTGAAAACAAAACAAAAACATAGACCTGGTGAAGTCAAACCACAATGCCTAAGGAAAAAAAAAAAATTAAAATGATCAGTTTCCTCTTTTCTGAAATCAGTATTTTTTGCCTGAATGACTTTACACTTTATTGTCCACTATGTCTGTATTTTAGAACACATTGTTTTTCATTTCATATTTCAAAAACGAGCTTCTTACACAAGTACAACTACAGAATTGACAGTTTAGTATTTTTTTCTCATAAAAATAAGAAACCACTTTAAGAGAAATCTGCTGTAGTGTAAAATGCCACTCCCTCACAAAGTCTTGCAAGCGGCAGGATAAATGATATGCATAGCCTTATCCACTCAGCTGTCCCATCAAAATTTTAATGAGAGAAGTTTTCTTTCATGATTTTGACACAGAACACAACAGATACAAGGACAACTTCAAGAAGCAGTGAACAAGAAACAAGCAGAATGTCTCTTGTGCGTATATTACAAATTAATCTTCTGTGAATATTTTGTCACTGCTAGGGAGCTGCAGTTTAGCTCAAATACCGAGAATTACAACCGAGCAATTTTCAGTTCCCAACTTGAGATTTTTTTCACATGCCTGGGCCCAGTTTGCTGCATTTCATCTATTGCACCCACACAGACTCAACTACACAAAGCATTCAGTGTACTAGCCACACACACTGACTTATGGAAACCTGCGACTAAGTAATTTGAAGCGTATCTTTTTCCTGTTTCTCTGAAAGGAAAACCAACAGAGCTCAACTGCTGAAGACAACTACTGCACTCTATTGACATGGCATGATACTTCTCCCCACAGTATTGTGGAAGGTTTCTCCAATAAGCGTTTTTTTAAAAGCATACTGTCGTGGTTTTGGCTGGATTGGCCAATCAGAATGACAGATGGCCCCCTCCCCTCTCTCTCCAAAGAGGAGAGGAAGAGATAAAGAGATCTACAAGTTTAGAAAAAGAACTAAACTACTTCTTTAATGAAAATATCAATAAATAAGGAAATAATAAATAATAATAATAAAAAAGTATACAATATATACAAAACCGTATCCAGCTCCCAGGATGACGATCGTGTCACCATCAGGCACAGAGAAAGTCCCAGACTGGAGTCAGCGATGGACAGGAGCAGGATTCCAGATCTGGAATCAGGAATGCACGGATCGGGATCAAAAGCAGACAAACAGACAGGGTCCTCCTCAGATGTCAGCCACGGAAGAAAGAGACTTGACCTTTTGATCCCTCAGCTTTTATACTGAGCATGATGCAGATGGGATGGAATACCCTGTTGGTCAGTTTTGGGTCACCTGTCCTGTCCACTCCTCCCTGCAGGTGTGACTCCTCTATGCTTTTCCACTTCTGACCCTCTAACGGGGCAAATAACAAAGTTAGCTGACCTTGGCTGTTATAGCAATAAGTATAAGCAAGAGCCTCTCTGCATACGATTCCTTGGTATAATCAAGTCTTATCACTCTGATTTGTAAATCAAAAGTGGTAAAACTAAGTGATAGCTTCTTAAGAGTACAGTGCCTGTATTGTACATGAATTCCATGAAAAATGTAACTACTATACAATTTTAAGGCTTTCCTTGTATTTTGTTCTTCTACATTTTCCATTATATTTTTCACTTTAAATTGATTACATTGTATTACCTAAAAACATTAATAATTACCTTAACAGTTGCTTTAAATAAATTCATTTAAATAACTGGCTTCATGTGCATGTGCACAGAAGAAGAATGCATACACCAAAACAATCCACAAAATGATTTTTCACCCTCCTTTTCGAAAAGAAATATAAAGAAATTTGATGACACACAAATGATGACAATTCATATGAAACACAGTTTAAATACAGTTTAAATACCCTCAGATCCCTGTAGAAATACAGATTCATCCTAGTCACATGCTACATTTTCCCCCTAATGGTTCTCTCGTCAGCAGGTGGCAATACCTGACTATAAATGGAGAAAAACAATAAAGATGAAGCAGCATTTCATTACTACATTCTTTCTCATACCTCAGAAAGGAAAAAAGATAACCAGTTTTCCACTGGGACCACATCACAGCGTGGAAGCCTTCTATACACAAAAAGCTGAGGGTTAAGCTGCCAGCACTATAGTCAAGGGGATTACCAACAGACTTCATATAAAAGAGTCAGCTTGGGAAGATACATAAGAGAAGCATGAAAATTTGCAATAGTAGGGAGGGAGAAGAGGGTAACAGAAAGAACAGCAGTCACAATGTGGTTTGACGTGGCCAGATGTCGCCCTGACAGCACTGTGATCTCTGCCTAGGTCAGGCAGAGCAGCCTCTCCAAAAGACATTGAGCTGCTTCCACTCCAGCTAGTACAGTAACAACAAAGGGTGCAAGAAGTAGCTACTCACATCTTGGATGCCTGTATGTGAACTGGCAGAGAGCTCACTAGTGTGTGGACTAGTAGATTGCACAGAGACACAAAAGTTAGAGCAATCACATCTCCCACAGAAGGTGTGTGTAAACAAGAGAACCCGCATGGCCAGAAGAGGGGATCTTGCTTGAGATGCATACCTCCTAAGAGGGGACTCTGTGCATATGTAACAGTGCAAATGGGCGCCTGTGGGAAGGGTGGAGGCCACAACTAGACAATTCTTTGGAATTTGATACAGAAGGCTGTTTAAATATTTGTAGGCATTTATTAACATTTTCTAAGTGCCTACTATTGTATCTGTTGCGTTGCTGCTATTGATCTTGAATATATAGTTCAATTAATTGATTAAACAGTAGTTTAACTGCCTGACAGTTAAGTATGTCATTAATAGATCAATAACATTCTTTGATCTTGCTTTGACCTAAACCACACAAGTTGAGGAGTTTCTGCCTGTGAGACCTTCACTCTGTCATCAAGCAGAAGAGCTTCACGCACAAACTGATCAAGTGATGCCTGCTAAAAGAAAGGAAAATCAGTCATGCCTACCTGCAGATGAACAAAATCATACACCAGGAACACACTTGCACTCAGATGAACATACTGCCAACATTACTCTCGCTTTGCTGCACCATACACTCTTTAAAGACAATATGCCACTTCCAGTTAGGTGATTATGAGTTCAACTGAAATAAAGAGGGGAAAAAACAGTAATTCTTGACTATCAAGCTTTCTAGATAATACCTCTAACTTTAACAGTATTACTACTTAGCAGTCTTTAACATGTTGATGTCTTGGTAGTTGCACACCAAAAAACAACACACAGTTTAAGCTGGAAAAACAACCCAGGATCTCCTGGCTCAAACCAGGGCTTAACATGAAACTAAGGACGAAATTCCAAATTATAGCTCATCTGATCAAGTACTCAGAAAAGTCAGAAAACTACCAGTCCACAAAAGGTTAACAGGAAGGCCATTGGCTCTATAGGACAATACACTGCAGGAGCAAACAAGCCATCTGTGAACACCAGCTATAGTTTCACTGAACCAGATGTGCTGGCCCTAGCAATTACATGGCCGTACCGTAAGGCCAGACCTCCTACTTCAAGTACCTGATCTGTCAAAAAAGTCAAACTGCATAGCCACGGACAGGGTAAAAACCCAAGAAACTCCTGCAGGTGCTTTTACATGCTTCTGTGTGGCTTTAAACCGGGTTGTGGGACTGTTGCCTTCAGAGCCATGCCCATTCCCATGCCATTCTTCCAACTGTTACAGGCTTGCTCAGAATCACTTTCAATCCACGACCAAGACATATATAAAAAAAAAACCCGAAACAAAACAAAACAAAACAAAAAAACAAAAAACAAAACGAAAACAGAAAAAACGTCAGTGACAGCAGTGGGACAGTGGCACGTGAAACCTTCCACTGCCCAAGGCTGACCTTCCGCCCAGACCAATTTGGCTGGACCAGTGGACACCCTGCCGGGAAGGAGGAGAGACGGCCCTCAAGAAGGACGGCTGTTTCAGGGTGCCAAAGCCAGGTCCGCAGCGGAGGCTTCAACGCCGCTGCAGCAACCGAAGCCTCCCGGAGCGCCGGGCCGGGCCCCTCGCCTCCCGCGCCGCCTCCCCTCAGAGCACCCACCCGCGGCTGCCCTACGGCCAAGGGGATTACTTGCGCTGAGGGACGCGCTTTCGATCCATACGTACGCGAGGACAAATCCGGCTCCCAAGGCAAAGCCCCTTGGCTCCGCCGCGCCGGACTCAGTTCAGCTCTACCCCGCCCCGGCCCGGCCCGGCGAGGGAAGGCAGCGGCCGCCAGCGGCCGAAGGTGCCCGCCGGGAGAGCGGCGGAAGCTCCCGGCAGCCCCCGCGCTGCCCGTCATGGCGGCGGAGGTGAGGCTACCCCGGCCTTTCACCGGCCGCCTCCAGCGGCGGAGGGAGGGCGGGAGGGGGAGCGGCGCGGGACCGCAGCCCGCGGTAGGCGCTGGGGCGGGAGGGAAGGACGCGCCTTGGCCTGCCCGTGCCTCGCCGCTCTCGGCGGGGGAGGCGTGGGGCCTGCGAGGCGGAGAGGCCTACCTGTGCCGGAGTCGCCCATCGCCCCCCCGGCTGCCAGGTCCCCCCCGGTAACGGCGGTCAGACCCTCTGCCGCCCGGCGCACCCGCCCCGACGGGGTAAAGAGGAAGGCGCCGCCGCGCAGTTCCCGCTTCGGGAAACGTCCCGTCCCCGTGTCCCCCCCCTCCCCGTGGTGTCCTTAGGGAGACGCCGGGCAGGGGCGGGCTGCAGCCTGTCACCCGGGTCCCCCCGCTCCCGGCAGGTTCTGCTTCTTTTTGCATCGCCGGTGGTCGTGGGAGAGGGGCCAGCCCTGTCGTGTCCAGCCCCTAAAAGGTGTTTGTTTTTTTTTGGCTGCGTTTTAATGGCACTCTTTTCC
Organism: Larus michahellis; assembly: GCF_964199755.1. Taxonomy (NCBI): domain Eukaryota; kingdom Metazoa; phylum Chordata; class Aves; order Charadriiformes; family Laridae; genus Larus; species Larus michahellis. Next base: position 92,447,239 of record NC_133897.1, read on the forward strand.
AAACTATACATTTATATGTATTTTTCTTCCTCTAGGTATCTTTTGAGAACCTGCTTGATGCAGTATGGCTTTGATTAGCCGGAAAAGTTTCCAGTTTTATTCATCCAGCGCACCAGCAAGCAGGTCCATTTTGATGACCCTAAGCAAAAGGTTGAGCTTTATCAGCGGGCAGCGAAAGCCCCAAAACTGTAGCTCTGTAGCCATGAGGATGCTCTATTTCAAAGATAAATCTCAGTATATGTATTGTAGGAAAAACCATGTACAGCTGCGGGTACAGTCTCTTTCTGTTAATGAAACTGTGCATCTTTGTGGAGATACTGGGAGCAGTACTAAATCTAATAACATGTGGATGGATGAGCAACTGTTTTTCAAGAAGTTGAACAGCCTTTGTACATCAAAAGAGATTTTTGACTTTCTTAGCTCTCTAGAAGCCATGTCTGATACTATGGCATCAGGAGCCCTGCAGAGGATTTCTGAAGTTGAGGTGGATGACAATGGTCTGAAAAACCCTGAAGGGGTGTTAGAGAATGAAGTTTTCAGGGCATTATGCTTTCAATTTGAATTTGAATCCTCAAAACTGTCAAACACTGGGCTGCTGAATGCATTGCAAGCTTTGATAAAACTACGTATAGATCCCCAGAGTACGCTGATGGCAAGCTTGCTTTCAGAGGGTAAGGAACGGCTTGGTAAAGGACAGTTGACTGTTAAAAATCTGTGTGCTCTTGGAGAGAGTTTGCTTGAGTTGGAAGGCCCAAGTTGTGCAACACTGGGAGAAATTGTGAACCACATGCAAGAAAAAGACATTGAGAAGTGGAGTCCTAGGGAAACGGTGATGGTTTATAAGATGCTGCAGGTGACTGTCAGGGAAGGGGAACAATACCAAGACTTGCTAAACAGACTGAACAGTGTCACTTTAAACATAGTTTCCCAGCTAAGCCCAAAGTTCACAAGCATAATACTGAATTCACTGGTTGTTCTTCACCAGACTCAAGCAGTTCCCTTAATCACAGCACTGTGTAAACATTCTGTGAAGCATATTCCATATTTCACAGGTGATGAACTGGTAAATGTACTGGAAGCCTTCCTATACTTTGGACATCGTGAAGAAATTTTTACAGAGGCACTGGAAACACATATTCCCAAGTCCATCTTTACCATGCATCCTCAAACAGTCAGCAAAGTCATGCAGTATTGCTGCCAAAAGATGATCCTTTCTAAGCCCATCTTTGATGCAGCAGCAGAAAATTTCATTTCTGATGCTGACAGATTTACCACCGACCAGATTGCTGGGTACATTATACCATTTGGGACTCTTAACTATCTGCCTACAAGTGCTTCTTCCTTGTTTAGGAAGCTTGAAACCATATTGCATGCTCGTTTTAGTCACTTTCAGCCTCGCACCTTGCTGAAACTGCTGCACTCGTGTGTCCTTATTCAACGTTATCCAGTAAATTTTCTGCCAAAAATATTTAGTCCCTATTTCCTGCAACAGCTTCAAGGTAAGGAGCAGCGTTTCTCTTGTGATGTTCCACATTTCTTTTAATTACATGGCATATCTCTTGTCAAGCACCCATTTCTTTCCACTTTTCATCTGTCACATCAACAATGACCTGATTAAGGTGACTGGAGAATAGTGATAAGGAGGCCAAAGACAGGTGCTTCCTTGTCACAGTTGCAGTTGTCTTTCAGTTTATATCATTTCGAGGAGTTTGAAAATTGCACTGTACAATCTTAAACAGAGATTTGAGTTCCCTTAAAAATTTTATTTCAGTTAATCCTTTTGTTTTTCTGAAAAATACTGATCTGTTTTTCCCCATGCTTGTCCTTTGTCTCATACAGGTTTTAGACGCTAAGTTATTCTGTGGAGGAAATGTATTACTTTTAACTCTGGCTGTTTTAAACTTATTTTGCCTTTGCCATAACTGATGTGAATAGTCACAATGAAGTGAGACTATGTTACTCTGAGACTAGTAACACTAGGAAGGCTAGTGAGACCAGTTATTATGGAACTAACAAGACTGAGACCAAAAGTGGTAGATTTTGTAATGACAATGATACTTGGAACGATGCATGACTGACATAGAATAGAGTTTAGTGATTCTGGGTTCATTTTTCTCTAAATTGTTTCATTGTAATGACCCTGGATAGCGAGTCCTGAGACTTGACTGAGACCGAATAAACTGGGTGTAGCCCCCCATTTGCTTTGCAGCTTTGGGCAAGTCTCTTCACTTTTCTTTATCTTTTTCTTCCCCCACAACTGTTTGCCGTGCTTACTTGGATCTCATACTCCTTAGGGTTGGGACTGGCTCTTAGGTGTTTTACTCAGGCCTAGCCAAAGGGAGGACGCATTTCAAAAACAATAGAAATACTAATAGTATTGATTGTGAAAATAATTACCTTCTCTTCTGGACTGCTGGTTAGAGTTAAGATTTTGCTGACAGTCTTTTTAAGGTTAAGTCTTCTGTGACTTTGCATAATCCTTGTTTCTGGATATTTTCCTAAGCATCAAAACCACTCTCTTCCTGAGGCTCAAAGGGCAAGGTACATGATTGCAGTTGTCAGAAAACCTGTTTGTAGCCTTTAAAATTGGGACTAAATTATAATATGCAAGAAAAGTTACAATAAGTGTTCCACAGCTTACTTATCATTGTGTTACTAGCAAGGTCACCTATTACTGCAGAAATAATGCGTTGCTGTATTTTAAAAATTTGTCTAAAATTCCTTATAAACTTTGGTTAATACAAATTCTAGAGACGAGTGAGGTGAAGTTGAGCATTGAGACAAAAAGAATTTTAATTACTATTATTGATAAGAACATGTTACAATTATATACACAGCATTTCTAAATCTCAGGCAGTAAAAAATGTGTTTTTCAAGTACTGTTTTACCTTATGATTCAAATAATGTCCACTGCATGTACGTGATTCTAGTGCTTTACTCCTTACCTTCTGCCAGCCTGCATCGTGTCCAGCTTTTCAGGTGGGGGTAAGGTAGAACTGGGTACGGACTCCCACTGTCATCTCTACTCTTTTGCTCTTTCAGGATAAAGATTATTGTGTTATGTTCATGCTTCCAAACTGGTTGTGTTTCTCTTTCATATTGTATTATGATCAGCTTGTGAAGGCTGAAAAGGGTAAATGGATAAAGCTGAAAAAATTAATTTGCAGTGCATAATTGTTGGCTTAATTAAAATAGAAGTGAGATTTGAACCAGTAAAACGTTAACAGCGTCATAAATGTGAACAGTTAAGGCTAGGCTGGTATGGCTTTTTTAATTATCTAGGTAAAAATGGAAATTGAATTCCAAGGCTCACATATGTTTTAACAAGGCATAAAGATTGTTGCTTCGTCGTGGTTGTTAAATCTACAATCTGATATGGTTATGTGATGCTTCTTCCCATTGGCATCCTGTGTACTGACTGGACTCCTCTGGGGGAGGCTTGCTGTGCCCGTCTGTGTTCTGTGCCCTGAGCTCTGCTCCTTTCTACCTCTGAGCAAGCGCTACAGCCCCAGACTTGCCTCTGTGTCTTACCATACTGAGGAAAACATAACGAAATTTAAAAATCTACCCCATGGTTTATCCCGTCTTGCTTAGGAGATCTCAGAGCCTGTTCACCTGCTGCGTCTAAGACTGTCTTGTCTGCAAGGCCTGCCTTCACCGATTTTTTTATTTTTCTCCAGTCTAGTAAGCCTCTAGAACATCCCCCATGTGATTGCCTGTCCTTGGTTCTAATTGCTGCATGATCCAACGCTTTTGGACGGAAACATATTATGAACAACACAGTTCATAAAAGCTGTAGATTTTTGGTAATTCTGTATTAGATAGGAAAGCATTTTTAGCGGCATTATAGGGATATGTAAGCTACAACAGAAAGATGAGTGACTTCTCAAGATCTCAGATAAAATTGCTTTGTTAATAAAGCTCTATATAAGGTCAAGTTTTCAAAGTCATTAGAAACTTTGGTCACTCAGTTTTCAGCTGTTCAACATGAAATACCTTAAGGGGTTGATTTTTAGGAAGCAGACGTTCCTCATGTCCTAAAAAACAGAATGTCTTTTAAAGTTCTCAAGCTGATACTTAGAAAATGAGAGACCTCATAGCACCAGTTACTTTGAATAAGTTCTTTTAAATCAAAAAAGATATTCCACCACAGTGGTCAAAGTTCAGAACAGGAATTTGAGAAGATGACCTGCAGGATTAACATCTTGTACCACATCCAGTTTTTACCGTTCTGTAATAATACTTTGCACATAACATGAAAGATGCTTCAAGTATACACTTGTAGAAAAACCTCCAGAAATTATTCAGTATTATCCACTACTTTCAGATTAAAAAAAAAGCCAGCTGAGCAAAACAATGAGATCGTGGAATTATAACCTGGGGAGAAGGGGTTGTAGGAAGAAGGAAATGGGATATTTCTCCAAGACCTCAACTCACGCCTGTTCCTCCATATAGAATGTCCTACATCTCTCAGATTTTTTTATTTTTTTTTTGTGGAAGAATATCATAGTCTTAACTAAGATCTTGCTAGTTGTACATTTCTGTAAATCATTTCCTCATTTTTCTAACCACGTAATTTCACAACTGATCTTTCTGTTCATTCAAACAATGATCAAGAGTGATAAGGATCAAGTAGCTTCTCTGCATGTTTTTCCTAACTTCTGCATGATGGTTTGTGTAAAGATACTTTGTTGAAAGTCCACCTGAAAGCCTGAATATTGTTGTTTCAGCTCAGCCACCTGGTTTGGACAGAATTGTTACCTCCCAGCTAACCCAGCTTTTTCTGACTGTTACCCTTGAGTGCCCGTTTTATGAGGTATGGTACATACGAAATCAGAACTGATGTTAACAAGAGGTGATAAGGTTGCTAGGGCCCTGTTGATAGTTGAGGATTGTCTTCTCCATAAAAACATCGGAATTGGCCAAAACAGCTTTTTTTTTCCCCTTGATGAAAATACAAAGCATTTCTACCTGTTTGATTGACTTGATATATTTGTATGTTTGATGGAACTGACTAGCTCTAAGTTAAAGTGGTTTTTGTGTATTTCCGAGTACTTTTCCAACAACTATTGCTTTTTTATGTTTGGCTTATGAAGTCTTGGAGCACAAAAGAGATCAGGCACTTAGATGTTAGCCTGACTGAAGAGGAACAGAAGCAGTTGTGCATTTCTCATGAACAATATGTTCAGCATGATAGCGTGGAAGCTTGCTGAGAATGTTCTGGTGGTTCTTTTGGGGTCTTTTTTTAAGTTTCCAGCAGATCACACCTCAGACTGTGAGTCCCTCAATAGACATGACTTTGAAATGCACAGAATACATTTTGCTACATTAATATCAGGTAATTACAAAAATCTTATTTTCCTTTTTCTTTTGTTTGATTTGGTTTTCTGTCATTATGTAGGGTCCCAAACTCCTTCCAAAGTATCAAGTAAAAGCCTTTCTCATGCCTCCCAGTTCTCTGGATGTTCACCTCCTCAAAAGGGTGAAGACTGGATTACTTTATTTACTGAAAAAAAGGATATATTTTGCATCAGAGGTATCAACACCATATTTCTATACAGTTGGTAAGTAACATTTCTTGAAATTAATACTAAAATGTGTGCTTATGCTGTCAAAACTTTAGGCTCAGTTATTTTCTAGAAATAAAAATTACTGATTTTTTTCCCTTTGCGGGCATTCTGAATTGTGCAAATACAGAAAAAGTAAACTGGAATACAGAACTCCATAGAGGATCTGAAATGAGGAAACGTCATGGGAACTTGAAGGAAATGCATTTTCAAAGTCCAAAACAAGAACAGGAAGAGAAAAGAACTGCAATGTTACTTGGAATTTGCACAGCCAGTCTGCAGTAAAAATAGCTGCTAACTCCTGTATTCTGTATTTTTACTATTGTCTCCTTTTTAGTTATCCTGTAATCAAATTGTATAATGTAAAGCAAAATGAGGCAATGCCACTTGCCTGGTCTCTCTGCTTTGGGGGTGAGTAGAGAGAGGGAGAACTGGAAGGTTGTCAGCCCTCTGCCCTGCTCAGCTGGGCTCCTCTCCCCTTAGCAAGAACTGTTGGCTACATACAGTCAGTGGGGGGTTTTTCTGGATTGAAAGAGAGGAGTGAGCAAAACAGAGTGTTTCATTCACCAGGAAAAGAAACTGAGAGAAGGTGATGAGGAAAGATGATGAAGAAAGATGTGTGCCCAGGAGGGGTCGATGATAAATAAAGTGTTGAGGGAAGGGTCTCTTGGACCCCATGGACATCAAAGGGATAAAAAAAAAAAATATCAAGAGGAAGGGATGATTCTAGAATTATTCTGCATGTCAGCTTCCACATGGGGTTAAAGTTGGCAGGGTTTAGGTCCGGGGCGGGGGGGTAAGAAAGAGAGTGTCTCCCCAAAGCCCTCAACATTCCAGAGGCCCTAGCCAGCCCAGAAAAGTGCCATTTAAGGACATTGTGGTTTTTAGTGGACTTGGAATACTACTTTGCTTTTAGTGTTACGAAAGGCTGACGCGTTACTAATTATCAGTCATTTGTGTTAAATAGTTTATACACATCTTTTGCAAGCCTCTCTGATTCAGAAAAAAGTACTGCAATATTATTTTAGTTACTATAAAAGAATGAACTGCAAGAGGGTGAGAATTACAACAAACGGTTTGTTAATACAAAGTGAGTTTTAATGTCACTTCTCTTTTAATATCTACTAGATATTGAGATTAAATTAGATGAAGAAGGTTTTGTATTGCCTGCTGCCCAATGTGAAGAGGTACACAGACGGTAAGAGAATAAAAGACGCCACTGGTAAAATGTTAACATTGACAAAGAGCATCCAGGGTGAAACCCTGGCAAAATTTAAGCTAATTGGAGTTTTGCCATTGACCTCAACAAAGCGAAGGTTTCACATTGAAACCACTGGCAAAAGGACAAAGTTGGCAAAATTAATGATCTGTACTTTTTCCTCGTTGTTTTGCCTCCTGACTATACAGTGTTAGACAATTAGTCTCTTTACCCAGTGACAGTCAGGATCAAAGTGATACTGATTTGCCTTATAGTGATGTAGTTTGATCTTCAGTAATTAATTTTCAAATTAAAACCAAATTAATTCCAATTGAGTGTGTCCACATGGATTTAGCACAGTTTAAGCCAGTTTGAGTTCACAAATTTACTTCTGTAAAGAATCCTGTCTAATGAGGATATTTGCTACAGATGCTGTTTTTATTGAACAATGCATAGATGTTTATGAAATATGTTAAACAAGGATTATTTTGAGAAACATTTGATACAAAGTTAAGCAACCTGCCTGTGTGCTATTTGCAACTGCACTTCTGTGGATAAAGCAAAAGTCTTTAAAAGTTTATGTTGTCTCCAGATTAACCTTCACAAGACTCAGAGTAATACAGGTTCTTTCAAAAATCCAATCCTTTAATATTTAAGAATGGGCTTTGATTATTTTTTTTTAAATTACAGCTTTCACGTGTAAATAAAGGTCACAATATACTTAACATACTGAAAATGTAAGTCATTTTTTTTACAGTGGATATACAAATCTTTCTTTAAGTTGATGTGATATTTATCACTAAGTAGAAAAAATATAATCTGGATGCTGCTAACCATATATACAGGTTTAACCTAAACAGATTTAGCTTAAACTTAAACTGTAACAGGTTTAACAGGTACACTAGTAAGTTGAGTAAATTTAGCTGCTGAACCGTTTTCAAGCCGAGAGAAGTGTTTTGTATGTCTTTCCTTCTAGAATAATTCAAACAGCTTACCAACAGTAGCATGAAAAATATCAGGCTTTTATTAACTTGTATAGTAGTTTTTGTTCGGAGCATATAAATAGGCTTTTCATGTTAGTTTCACTAAGCTTCAGGTTTTCCCCCTCCCACCAGTAAGCTGAGTGATTTAAATTGACTGAACTAGGTAACTTCCATCCTACAACATCTAATTCTAGGAGGTATTAGGAAGTAAGAGGGGAGTTACTGTCTCATGCTTCTTAGGAACTGCAGTAGTTGTGGTGACTAAAGTAAAGGATTTATTATTTTTTTTATGCTACTCTTGTGCTTGATTTCAGAGTTGCCCTCTGTGTTGATGGTCAAAATAGATTTTGCATTAACAGCCACAATCTGTTGGGAGAAGAAGCTATTAAACAGAGACATCTTCAATTACTTGGTTATGAAGTTGTGCAGGTAAGTCCAAAGACAGAGTTTTGCTTTTTCTCTGGCTAACAAAACAAGTGAAAAATTATCATATTATAACGCTTAAAACTGTAGATGCAATTATTTCCCAAGGCAGATGTAGTCTTGTCATTTCTACATTATGTTCGCTCTGCCTAGCTTTTGCCTTTTTAAGGGTGGTAGAGAAATTCCTTTATCTTCCTTGCATCAATTAGTGTATTCTGCCTGTGTTTTCTGCCAAATAGGGGCTGCTTGAAAGAGTACTTCTCTGCAGTGATTAAGGTTCAAATGTTGACCAAGAGTTCAGTAGAATTGGGATTTTTAATTAAATACTTTTTTAAAAAGATCTGAATTTGGAGTTTAAAAAGAAGAGTTAGAAAACAAAAAGGAACTGCTTTGTATTGTAAATATGTTCACAACAGAGTGTATCCTTTATTTTGCCTGTTGTTTTAATAGGGGTATTTTTATCTTTAAGCATATTTTGGGCCAAAACAGTTAATTTTAGATTTTTGAGATTTTCTTTTCCATTTGTAATCACTTATCACATAAGCCTAAGTCGGTTATATTTAACTTAGTTCAACCTGTAATGGATATCATTGTTTGGTTTACAATAATCTCTGTTCAGGTGATTTACAGATCAATAATATGCTTAAGATTAAATTTTAATTTTAAAAAACACAAATCCTTGGTGTGTAATTTTACATCTGCTTAATGAACATCAGTCCTACCCAGCTGTTTATTAAAAGGTATTTCCAGCAATCATTTTTGTTTCTTTTCCAGATTCCGTTTTTTGAGATAGAGAGTCTACAAAATTGCAGAAAAATGGCAGAATATCTACACAAAAAAATCTTTCCTCATACATATGGACTTGGCTGCTGACGCGGGAGAATAATACTAAATCACAGGTTGACCTCCTGTACTATAAAGTGTAAATATTGTATGTGGAAGAATAATTCTGTTTTCTAAATAACTCCACCTAAGATGATTTAAGCTTCTGAATGTGACACCTTCCAATATTTGGAACAATTGTAAAGAGTAATAAAGAGCAACATATTTTCTTAAGTTTTATGTCAATGTTTATTACAAGTTAACAAATATAAGCGCCAGTCAGTTCTGCGTTTCCTTTGGATTTTCACTGGTTCTAACTCACAACTGCAAATGGACAGATGTGACTACTCAAGGATACTGGCTGGTGTTGAATATACAGAAAATGCCACGTTACCTAGCAATCAGGGCTTTTCTTGACAGTATAAAAAGAAATTGTGCGATATACTCATAGCTGTTTGTGTGATTTCCCAAGTGTTTCATAAAACTAAAATTTGCAGTAGTTGCACAAATAGCATTCGCTTATTTCTCAAAGAGATGCAGAGTGCTGTTCACTAAGTAGCAATGCCTTACAAAATATTAGAGAGTTTTTATTAGAAAGATTCACTTTACTTTGTAAAAGAACAGCTGCCACAGGGTAGTGGACTTGCACAGCTATCTCTGTGGGGGCCACCCCATGTTCTGGATATGTATTATTTGTAATATTGTCTTTGGTGGCAGTTTTATCTAAACTGACTAAATGGGGTCGTGTATGCGCTCTGGAGTTCCTTCAGTTTCCAGCCTGCCATTCTGGCCTAAATACTTATTACACTCTGAAGGTCTGAAACAGAACTATGTCCTACACAGTCCTTTTTTTATGCTTTTTTTATGCATGAGTATCGGTTCCACCCTTCTGCCATAATTTAGAACTGGAACCAGTAACCACTTCAGCCATAACAAGCGTGCCCTAACTCAAGTCAACATGTTGCTTTACAGATGGATGAAGGGAAAGTAACATCACCTTAGTTCTGATCAAATAACTGCTGCATGGAACACATTTTCAGGTTAGCGTGTGCATCCTGTCCTGTATGGAATTATTATTTATGAGTAGCAAAGCAGAATTTGCAGCATCATCTGGTTTGATTTTAACTATTATGATTTCATACAAAAAAGGTGAAACTTTTACATCCCTAAAGTTCTGTGCATTTCACCAGTAGATACAGAACGTGGCCATTTTTTCCTTCCAAGGCTACTGTTAGTAATTTGTGAGTTGTGGGTATCTCAACCCAACAATTCCTGGAGATTTTTGGATGCAAAATCCAGATCCAAAATATAATTTACATTGTGTCATGCTGGCGTTCTGTTCATGTTAATTAGTTGCAAGTATAAAATCCTTACTCAATGTAGTATGTCAGCACTGACAGGTGAGGGGGCACCAAGAGGTAATGAGATACTTTCCGACAGTGTACTAGAAGCTTACAGCACATCACTAACCTAACAGTTGTCATCCTACCAAAAGAGAAATTGAAGGAAAATGACTAAAATGTGTCTGCAGACATCCATAAGGAACTTCTCCCTAATACAGAAGAAATTGTAACTAACTGAGCACTGGAGGGAGAAATCAACCCCTCAGAACTGAATGAGAAACAAGTAGGAGGAGGAATAGCCTGTAGAAAGCCTTCCAAACTGAGGAGGGATGAGAAGGGGCTGAAAAAGAGAAGGGGGTGATGCAAGCAAAGAAATGAGAGAGGGAAACTGATACTGGTGTCAATGACTTGTGCCTTTCTCCACGGTGGAAGTGAGCTGGTGATGCTTATTTCTCACACAGGCCAGAAGGTGGTGGTGTTCCCAAACAGATTTGATTTCCCGTAGTTTTTCAAACACAGATGGTCTGTAAATATAGTAAGACTACTTAAAAGAAGTAATTTGTACTGGCTGTCCCAAGCTAAAAATAACCTGTCTAGAATATGGCCATATTCTGTCTAATTCTTAACTGGTATACATTTGATACTAAGTTTTGAAAAAAGCATTCTGATATTGTTAGAAAACTTTTCCTTCTCACTTTTTTCTTACTGTGATTCCTTTCATTTATGCTGCTGGATTTGTTTAACGAAGTATTTATTGTTGAAAAGGAATGTAGCAGTTACTGCTCTCTTGTCCCTAGCCCATTGACTATAGAGGAACTTGCAGGTCATAAATAATGACTAAGTAACAAACACCTCGGAATGCGCTGCTCTGTGTGCTCTGTTTCTCACATCATGCCAAACGAGTGCTATCGATTGCCTAATTTACTATTTATCCATGCTCCAGATTAAGAAGTTCTTTTTTTTCATTATTTTTCACTAGGAAACTCACTGTGTTCGCAAATGAGACAGGTTTCCTATGTGTAAGTACCTGACAGAACTCCAGTGTCAGTCAAAGCTGTGGACTTCCAGTCCTTGTTCTGCTATTATCAGTCCCGCTGTGGTCCCCCTCTGAACAATGCTGCCTCAGCTTTAAATAACAGCAGGATCGATGGCTCTCGAGAACCAAACTGATGCATATCCTGCAGGAGGTATTCCTTTTCCTGAAATTACCTTAAAACTTTAGTACTGGATTCAGCGAGAATACAAGGCATTAAATGTTTAACCATGTTTAGACGTTTACTCTAAACATGCTTTTTAAATGGCTACTGCTCAAATCCTTGTGGTTTTTTCCATCCTTTCTACCAAACTATTTAGTGCTTATTCTGCTAGTGTTACTTTTTTCTTCTTCTTTTTTTCAGCTTTGGTTACAGAACCAGAGATGTTTTTTCTTGTGACACTCTTGAACAGATCAGTCCCTCAGACGCTATTTGTATCGTGAAAGCCAGCAAAATGGATGTCTGAAACCAGTTAAGCTGAGATTTTGTCTGTTGAAATGCTGAGTGCTCAGAACTTCCCGTTAACTTGACTTTCATTTGAAGTCTACTGAAACTGCTAAGCACTTCTCTGAGTCGGCTCATTTCTTTACTTGCTCATTTATGGGTAAGGCCATCCCATTTTGGAAAATCTGGGATGAATCCCCGTTTCAGCTGTTGTGCAAATAAAATGACACCTTGCAATTCTGTAGCAACACTGTACGAACTAAGAAGTCGGTGACCACTGATAACCTTGAGGAGCAAGCTTGCTTAAACGTTAAGTCTGCGAATAGTTATGCAGAAGCGCTGCCTAAAATTGCAGAGAGACAGCTGTTGACCCAACAGGTCTCGCTTCCAGTGTTGCTGCTTAAAATCATAGAATGATTGATGCTGCTTTTCATGAGATTTTTGTGAGACTGTAAGGAGAAGACATGCATTTGAATTAGCACGAGGAAAAGTACAGCTGCTATTTCATGCTATTTTTAATCCAAATCATTCTCATTAACTAAAATGTAGAGGAAACGGAAAAAGCACCATATTGCTTTTTGATGTGAGGTGGTTTTTTCCTACATAAATGTTGCTGGCAATGACAGATACAAGAGATTTAACGTGGATCCAGGCTTGGAGAAGGTTCTTCCAATAAGCAGGTGATGCCATTTTTCCTGTAGAATTCTGCCTGCAGAATATTAACCCTTGCGTGCTCTCTGATTGGTTGCTCTATGGGCTTATTTATGCGTCTCCCATACTCTGAAGATGACAAAACAGCGACGGGTCTTGCCATTTCCTGTGAAAATATAAAAGTCTCCCTGTAAGAAAATCACAGAGTGAATACTTGGCAGTTATCTATTGCTAAATGTGCTGTAGCCAGGGGCAAAATAACAGCAGAACTGTACAGCATCTGCTATATGGATGTATATTTATTTAGCAGTGATCTGCACTCTTACTGTTCCAACCCTGACCTAGTTTTTTATGTATATTAATAAACCGTGAATGTATCACTACATGACAAGATACGGAGCTGTGCCGTGAGTTACTGTGGACTGATAATTTTTTACACACACACACATGCACATACACGCATGCATGCCCCTCCCCACACAGAGGGGATTACCATGGCATTACTGGCAAACTAAACGCTATTTTACTGGAAAGTGGCACGGATTTTATTTTCATTCTTATTTTTCTTGTGCACTGGCTTGCATGATTCATTTGAAAAACAGGAGAAATTTAATTTTTGTCCCCTGTTACAGGAACACCTACCCTGCTTGCACAATTCAGTGAAAGCACCGCATGAAAAAAATCAAAGCCTAAAGAAAAACCTGAGCAACCACTAGTCCATGCAAGCTTTCCCTAAAGGACATAAAGTATGTGCTACTATATTTTTGCACACTGAAAGGTTTTACTAAAAATGCTCGTAGCTGTAAGATTACAGAAGTAACTGCTCTGCACTGATGGGAAGTGGACTCGATGGAAAATAACCTGACAAAGAAAAGATTATTTTAAGCTCGTTCTTAGTAAACTGCACTTTACGTGACTGTGCAATCACTATTTGCAATCTGCAGTTCCTTCCTGTGCTACAGCAACGGGGAGCTCTGGAGTCAGAAGGGAAAGACAGGATTTGTTTGTTTTTCTTTCCCTAGCCAAAGGTCTCAGATTTATCAGGCTGCTTGTATGCTTACGCACTGGCCAGCACAGTAAGCCTTGGTCCCCAATGTGTTTACCTAGTCTTATGATATAATACCTACAAGCAAAATTAAAATGTGGATGCCACATCACAGTTTAGGTGCAAACAAATTACTTCTTTGCTACAACAGACACAAGTCTCTGCCGTATCAGCGCTTATGATAGAACCCGTGAAGCACACGAGCCCCTGCATTTCCTGTGAGGATGCAGGTGGGAGCACAGATCTGAGGGGTCCCATAGCAGAGCAGTCACCTGTAAGACATTTCCACGCTTGTGGACAGAGCTAGACCTGAGATTCTTGGGAAGAGGCCGTAAACTCTTTTTTTCAAAAAAAAAAAACCCACCCCAAAACTAAACCAACCAAACAAAAAACCCCAAAAAAACTCCAACAGAAAAGCCCATTCCAAAACAACCATTCATCCCTGAATTCTTCCCCTACCCTTCCTGCCTATCTTGCTCCACTCCATTAAAAACTATTCAGTACACCAGCTTTTAACCCCAGCAGAACAAAAATCAAGTCAAGAAGAGTGGCAGGCAAAAAATAAGACCATTTCTTCCAGCTGTGAACAAATGTTGAAAAGGAGAAATGACTGAATCTTTGTACCATCAAGAAAGACTTTGCTAGCGATACAAGGTTTACAGTGCCAACAACAGGCAGCAGTATGTAATTCCAATATTTTGTGTTCCCTTTAAATAAATAAGATTCAGTTTTCAGCATCCTTGGTAGCACAGCACTGACTGTGCACAGTGGCATTTCATCTTCGCGGGTTCGGCATTCAGCAGATTTCAGATTTTCCAACAGTTGGCTGAGAAGCATCCTGCTACATGCCTTCACAGCGTGTAATTCTAGCACCGTTAACGCTTGAAATCAGCAATGGCAGCCTTGTGCAAACACTCCACTGCAGTCAACTGTGCTGCGTGCAGCTAAACCAAGTATCTGTGACTGTACTCTTGGATACCCTGGGTGCACCTGCAGGAAATGAAGGGCTTACATCTAGTGGTTTGGTTTTTTTCCACCTCAAGGAAAGGCGCATACTGTAGTGGATTCAGCCTGTCTCCTTTCAGTGTTGTACTAGAAAGATGTCAATTGTTGGCCTTTTTATGTTTTATAATATAGTTATTATTATATAAAGTCTGTGAGGGCCACTGAGGTAATTAAAGAGCAGGAGCTGAGTATGTGACCTGCACTTAGTTATGGGTAAGGCCAGTGTTGGGTGTCATCACGTGCAGGAGGATCATGTTGTAACATTCAACAGCTGTGGGTTTGATATGCTTCCTTGCTAATTAAAGGGCTGGATTAAGGGACACCTGTTCAGGCAGAGTCCCTTGTGTGTGCTGTCCAGCAGAGCTGGTATGAATTCTGGCCCATACGCATTTGCTTTAGGAAGCAAACTGATACGAAGGTGGGTTTTGTTGATACTGAAAGGACACAAGAACTCAGTAAAAAACCTTAACTCTGTATTGATAAACTGTTTCTACACAGATTTCCCATCTGGAGGTTGGGCTTGGCATTGTGGGAGGGAGGTTGGCTTTGTTTTGTTTAGATAAAAAGGCTCATTTTTAATTGGAGTAGTCATTTACATGGCTTTTGGCCTCAGGCAGATTTGCAGTTGAATTACTAGGATGAGCAGTTAAGGGGCACTCCACATATTCCTTTGAGAGCACCTAATACTCCCTGCTCTGCCTTATAGAGCTGACAGGCATTACGGCTAAGCAGTGACCTGTCTGGCACATATAGCTGCTAGTAAGACAAATCACAAGCAGTGGCCTTTGTCATAAAATAGCAGCAGTTTTATTACACAGCGATTACAGTAATTTTAACTTTTGTCTCTCTTTTCCATCTTCCATCTCTATCATATATAATCACCAATACAGGCAGCCATTCCTAGCCTACCCATCTCTTTACATGCCATGAACCCATTGGAATTTTGAGGCCATGAACACACAGAGGTTGCACTTCATTTGGTTTTTGACAGGCATAAATGTAAGTGCATATATATATATACACACACACACATACAGGCTTGTGTATGTATGTGTATTATTCAGATGCTGCATGGAAAAATATGTATTTCTATATTTCTGTATATATATTATAGTATTTCTGTTTTCAAGGCAGATGTTTAAAAACACGTCTGCATGCTTCCTTAGCTATCAGGCTGCACACCAAACTCAGATTCTGCTGGCCTTGAATGCTTTGCCCAGCGTTTTCCAGGTACGTCCGTGGTCTTCTGATTGACCCCTCCTTTGCACAAGCTCCCTATAAATTTCCTTCCTGCAGGGCAATCTGGTGTAAGTTTGTGTAAAAAACTCACCAGCTTCAGAGACTTGGGCTTTCTCAGAAATGATGTCAGAGGGCAGTGGTTGAGTTGGGGTCCCTGAATCCAGTCTTCTCAAGGAGACGAGTTTTCAAGCATCACAGAAACAGCTGTGGGACCACCTGAACTGCAACTCTCGAGGGGCACAGATGGTTCAGAAGTCACTCTCAGTGACCCTGAAGGTCTGTAACATGAGGGTTTGCCTTGCTGTGTGTATCTTTCCCCATGCTTTAACTTGCATACGGCTTGTCACCTGGAAATCTACAGGATGCCAAAGAGCAGGAGCTAACTCAGGTGTCTTCACTGGCTAATGCCTTTTCCTAAACCTCCAGGTTGAGGTCAACGATGTCTTCCTTCCGATTCCTTTGATACCATATAGGCTGCATTATAAAGGGTAAAACAATGCCTACAGTCTCCACCCATGTCAAAAAGTATAAAATACCTTAAAAAAAGGGTTACCTCCTCATTAATGTGAAGACCACGACTCTTTGCATGTTCTCTGTCACATCGGTGAAGTTTTTTGTTGTAACCCTCTGGTCTATTAAAAATGGAATCATAAGTGGAAACATCTCCTGTCTTGAGAAAAGGGGGAAAAATGGCTAATTTGCAGTATTGCTTAACTTTACAGGTTACAGAATACATATAGTTGAGTCAATACTTAAGTCAATACTTAATAATTAATAACAGTGTACATATAGCACTAGATGAATGGCAACTGTAATATTACTGAGCTACCATTAGCAACTTTGGGTCACTCCTTTGGAATAGTCTGCAATAAAAACATCTAATGACGTGTGGTATCTTTTACAATCTGTTCAGCTCTGAAATTTCCCTTGTAGCGATCTACCTCAATTTTTCCCTGTAATCTGCTGTAACTTTTGGAAATTTAACTTCTTTATTTGTTTATTTTACTCTTCTGAACTTCATATTGTCCTTCTTAAGTTCATAAATTTGTGAAATGATCTGGCACTGTAACGTAAAAGGAAAGCAGGCAGTTTCAGAATTCATTTGGAATGAAAAAGACAAATGTATCCTGCAGTGGAATCACCATTTAACTTCTGATTAAAGCAGAATTGAGAACAGTTCAGAAACACGCCACAGTGGTAATCCTGTGATCCAGTAGTATGCATATATGTCACGTATGAACATACAGCACACCCCAAGCCAGAATATTATTGTATTTATGGTACCTGTCAACATAGTTGCATCCAAATAAGCAACATTAAAGATGTGATCTGCTAACAAACGCATTTGTGAAATCCAGTCAAGAAGTTCTCGTCAATGGAATCAAAGGAATTTAAAAAACAAAAAAAAAACATTTTCAAAGAAAGAAAAGCAAAATCTTTGTTGAAATATGCTGTCAGTTCTTAATGAACTTCATTAAAAGGTCCTTATTCTGGTAAACATGTCAATCGATCACTGGTTTTATGCATGGCTGACTACAAATTTGAAAAATTGTGCATTTTGTTGGACGACTTTTTTATCTCTAATTTTACAGTGTACCCAAGTTAGCCTTTGAAAAACTTTTGTATTTAGAGTCTTACAATTTACAATGCTATCCTCCAAAAATAGTCAAGTCAGGGCAGGCCAAGAAGGCTATAATGGTTCCATTAAAACTAAACCATAGGTAAGAGCGCTAGTGAGGCATAACTGTAATCACAGGCTTCATCTGGAAGTGTATCTCCATTACTTGGTTCTGCCAAGAGGAGAGGCGGTTTGATATTTAACCTATCCATCCCTTCATTTCTCAGAAACCATCAAGCCTAACAGAATTTCAGGCACGTTGAAGAGCATCCTGCATCTGATTTGTCACCTCCATCATCATCATCATCATTATTATTATTATTATTATTATTATTATTATTATTATTTTCTGTGCCTCCTTCCTTCTCCTTTCCTCCCCATGCTTTCAGTTTCATTCAAAATTGTAGAGAGCATCTAATTTGTGTTCACCACCAGGAATGTTATTTGTTCCTTTGTTTTTATTCACATGACATTATTCGTTCATTCGTCCATCCATACCTGTGTCAGAGCACATAATTCATTCTTTCTGGAACTCGCAGATAGGTAGCCAGCCTGTTACGTTAAAAACTAGCCCTGTCCCAGATGATCTGTTTAAGATCTGCCAGGTGTGCAGAGGCAACACTTCTGTGCTCAATATATTGATAATTTTTTGTTCTTGTTCCTCTTTGGTATTAAATGATGACTTAGTTGGCCTAGGTGGTGGTGGTGGGGAACTGTTTCTTAAATCCATCAGAGCAAGGGAATCATGCAGAGCAGACAATAAATTTGCACTCAGGGTGGGCATCCTCTGTGTATAGCTACTAAAGCTAAGCACTTTGAAAACATTAATTAATATTCCAGACACACATAAAATAGATAATAGTTTTCTCCACGTCACAGAAGAGGAAACACCACACAAACTGGCTATAGTAACTTATGTAAAGCAATCAAGGGAGCAACCGTCAGCCAAGGGATTAAAAGGCAGGAATTTCTGGTTTTTGGCCATGTACTGAGCATATCTTCCTCTGTTTCTCTCCCCTTCAGTCTCTGACACGCAGTTGGTTTTAGGTATTTAAGCTGCAAAAAGGAATGAAATTCCCCTTCCTGTACAGACAAAAGATTTCAAATGATATAATTCCTTAATTGCACAGAAGAATGGGTTGAATCTGTTTCCTCCCTTGCGGCCAAGGCCTGTGCTGTGAAGAAACCTATTAAACAGCTGTTATCATTTTTTGTTTCCATGCCACTGGAGCAGCATTTTTCACAAACCAGGTCATCGAGAGTGTGAAAGCAGACTTTATATTGTAAGCAAAAGCTCTACCATATGGCTGCTAATTCCATGCAGATTGGGTAGACTGGGAGCTCCACCAGCCCCAAGCGCACCACACCACGCCAGCCCTCTGACCTGCCCTAGCCTTACTCTTGTTCTGCTCTCCCTACCATGTTTTGTTAAGCATGGCACCATCTGTGCCCGCTCACCTTTGGCTCAGAGCACCTTCCCAAGGTAAGGCTGAAATCAACACAAAAGAGCCTGAAATTACGAATCGACCTGTCTTTTAGCAGAGCCACCCAGTCAATGGTGGAAATCTGGTTTTGCTGTTCCTTTAATGCCCAGCGCAGTGCTGTGGTCTGCACCCTGCCCGCATCCCAGGGCCACACAACCTGCAGACTCTCTCAGGTTGCCAGTTGTCCCTGCCCAGTGCTCTGCATATTCAGCAGCCGGTGACTTGGGTGGGGAGGGGATTCATGGGGTGTATTTATTATTACAAATAAATAAATAAATGTTGCCATAATATTGCTATATTACATTGATATAATAGACATTTCAGAAATTTTTAATGGTTTTTATTTTTTTTCTGAGGGGGAAGCTGTTAACTTCAATGGCTCATGACTTTTGAGAGAGAGAAAGGTTTGCTACCCAGGAAGTACAGCCCAGCTGAGGCTGAAGGTGTAAGATTGTTTTCATTTCTGATTTTAAATATAAGGACTGAGAGAATGAGGAAAAAGGGTGATACAATGCAGCAGAGAGTGAGAGGTAAGGCTCCCTGCTAGTCTACTTGAGTTACTACATGTTGTCAGTGTAACACCTTCAGAAGCATCCGGTTACCAAGGCCTATATTGATGTGATTGAGTAGCGCTCGTGATTTTGTTTATTAAAGCTGAGCATATGGAAAAATTGCACGATGAACGCTGAAAACCTTTTCCCTTGACTGAAAATGCAGCAGTTTCTTATTAAAGAGTTCCTGAGAGTGTGTGTTACCAGAAAAAACACAGGTGCCGCATCCACCCCTAGTGACAGATGATGCCTTTCCTACTGTTACCCCCAAAGACGTCTCGCATTTTGGTGATACTACATGGCTGGCTGGTCCTTAATCCTTGGTGAACCATGTCTCTGCCTTCTCTTGCCATCCAGTGATGGCATCCGCCCTCAGTTTCCATCCACAAGTAGCAAACACCTGTTACACTTTGCAAAGGCCTCTGAAGCGAAAACCTGCTATTCAGGCATTAGATAGCCTGGCTGACATGCGGCATTTCCACTGGTTTTGAAATATTAGCGTGATTTTTTAAGACACCCGCCTGACCAGGTCCCTCTCGATGAGGTCTGAGCGCTCGCATCGTGGGGCACAATGTCCTGACGCTGTACAGAAACCCGGGGGGGAAGGCTTTTCCCTCCAGCCCCGCCGGGCCCTGCGAGGCCCCCCGGCTCTCCCCCGCCTCCCCCCGGCTCGCTCCCTTCCCTCCCTCCGTCACCTTGGCCACCCGGTGGAAATAGCTGAGCTCCGGAGGCCCTTCCCGTCTGGCGGGGATGTGGCTGAAGACGGAGACGGTGGAGAGGGGAGGCCGCCGCCTCCTTCCCGCCGCGCCACCGAGTGCCTCCTCTGCCCCTCCCCACCCTCCAGCCTCCGGGGCTCCCGGGGCGGCCGGCAGCGCCGGCGGGGCGGGGGAAGCCATGCTGCCGGGCGGCCGCCGTTACCCGGCAACGCTCGGCCGTCAGCGAAGGCAGGGCCCGGGCGGCGGGGCCGGGGCGGGCCGGGAGTCCCAGACACCGGGCCGAGACCCCTCCCCGGAGTCTGAGGCAGCCTGACAGGAACTGTCACCCGGGGCGCGGCTGGGCCCTGGTGGTCGCGGCCACCGGGCGGGGGAGGGCGGAACTGTGGGCGTTTACACCGAACAGCGTTAATTAAACAATGGGACAAGAAGGTGACCATGAGGCAGAAATGTGCCCTTGTGACCAAGAAGGCCAGTGGTCTCCTGGGGTGCATTAAAAAGACTGTGGCCAGTAGATAGAGGGAGGTCATCCCTTCACCTGTACTCTGCCCTGGTGAGGCCACATCTGGAGTACTGTGTCCAGTTCTGGGCTCCCTGGTTCATGAGGGACGGGGAATTGCTGGAGAGAGTCCAGCGGAGGGCTACAAAGATGATCAATGGGCTGGAGCACCTCTCTTATGAGGAAAGGCTGAGAGACTTGGGTCTGTTCAGCCTGGAGAAGACTGAGAGGGGACCTCATCAATGCTTATCAATATCTAAAGGGCGGGTGTCAAGAAGATGGGTCCAGACTCTTCTCAGTGGTGCCCAGTGACAGGACAAGGGGCAACAGGCACAAACTGGAACACAGGAAATTCCATCTCAACATGAGGCAAATCTTCTTTACTTTGAGGGTGGCAGAGCACTGGCACAGGCTGCCCAGAGAGGTGGCGGAATCTCCTTCTCTGGAGACATTCAAAACCTGCCTGGACGCATTCCCGTGCAACCTGCTCTGGGTGAACCTGCCTTGGCAGGGGCGTTGGACTAGATAATCTCTAGAGGTTCCTTCCAACCCCCACCATTCTGTGATTCTGTAAACCTGTAAGTGTGGAGTGGCAGACATCCAGGTGTGATGAGTTTTTGGGCCCAGGTTTGAGCAGTGGCCTCAGGGCCGTCGCAGTGGGCAGCCTGACCTGCCGTCTGGCCTGGGGCTCCAGCTACCTCACGGCTGGCTGCCCGATCCTTGGAAGCTGGGGAAGAAGGTTAAAGCAAAGCCTGACAGAAAGAGACTGACTTTTTTCCATGGCTGTTTGTGCTAATCCAGAAATCCCCCTTTACGCGGAGAGGTTGAATAAAACCACACCAAAACGTGGAGTTCCCACCAGGGTGAGGATCCCGAGTCTCAGGGAACATGGAGTTTCTTCATCCTGTGCCTCCTCGGGCACAGGTTTTACCAGGATGCTCAGCCATTTCAGGCAACGCAGATGGAAATCTGTCTCACACGTGAACACTCATGCTGGGGGCACTGAAAGTGAGTGTCTCCCTGGTGCAAATCTTTAACAACAGATTAACTCTAAAACTGCTCTACCCTGGTGTCACCTGGGTCCTGGTTTTGATATTCACCTCACGGTTATCCAGCTTTAATACATACACGTAACTACGCTTACTGTGCTGCATGGGGATCTGCGATGAGCTTGGTTTGTTTTACCTTTCTTTTCTGCAACCGCAGTTGTAGAACTAATGTGCCATAGGTACAGCATTACTATTGTTATTGCTACTACTATCTTTTGGTGAGCACTTTGACAACAGCAGTCTTCCAGCCATCTTATTTTTACTGAATATCCAAGATTTATTTAAAAAAAAACAAAACCCAAACAAAGACCAAAAGACACAAACCCAACATTCAGGGTACCAGAGATCTTTGCAACCAATTCTTTTGGGCATCGTGGACCCAGGCAATAATTCAGGTCTACTGTAAAAGTAGGCGTAAAAGTGCCATCCCTACTACATAGCTGCCACTCTCCCATCACTAACACACTGAATAATGTAGCCTCTTGCTTCTGTGCAAGTGCAGTGTGGAGGTATTTATACTCTACAGTCCTGGGTGGGTGTTTTTTTAAATTGTTCGTGACAATTCCCATCTGCTTTATCTAATAATGTCCCTCTACCAATTAGGGCCCTCTTCTTTCTGCAGCATGGGCCAAATTAGCGCCGCGTAAGCGAGCAGTGGAATTGAAAATCCAACAGCTGCTTTACATCAGCTTCCTACGCAAGACACGTTTGCCACTGTGCAAGTGCTTTTTTGTAGTTTAGTCCGAGCACCAAGAGATAGCAAGCCCATTTATAAAAAGCAGCTCAGCTGAAGCTGCAGCTATAAATAGAGCCACAAGAAAGTGTTCGCCAGAAATCTCAACTAAGCTAGGCAAGATCTCTGAAGTCAGATCTGAAATGTTTCTTGCCAGTTTTCCTTTTCCTGTTCACATGTAGCGCATTTTAATTAACATTTATGATGGCATTAATTGAATTGCACTATCTGGATGCAATTCAGATTGTCAGAGATACTGCTGGATGCTTGTTACAGATTTGTCCTAAACCACCCATTTGAAATAATTTAAAATAATGGTTTTCAGTTCGTTTTTCCTTCCCAATGAAGGTATAAAGCCCTTCAGAATTATATGACTCTTACAAAGGCTTTTTCTTCCTGGTCAGCTTTTGCAGACTCCTCAGAGGCAGGATATGAAGGCCCAGGGGTTTTTGTTACAGTTACAACCAGACTTAGATCATACGCTGCTACTATGCTCGTGTTAAGTGTATGGTCCTGTTGTAGAGTAGCATGGGAGGTCAGTCTGTTTCCTTAGTAATTTAAATATGAACATGTAAACAATTGTGAGAGAGCGATGGAGCACTTTTAATCTATATGGTCAAAAGTAAGCATTCAAGTGCAGCTGAACTCTGAGACCAATGTGTTAAAAGTTGTTTTGAATTCAGCATCTTAAGGAGGAGAAGTTCAGTTGCCAGCCTTTTTAGGGATTAGCAACAACCCCCTTGGGTTTCACTGCTAAGGTTCCTGATGTTGATTTGTACTTTGAGAGTCATAAAGGTGTCTCAAAGGCAGGGTCACTGTTCTGAAATGTCAAACTGGCTTATGGAATAAGTTTGCACGAAAATTCCTGAAAGGAATTTGTGAAGCAAATGGTAACAGGGTGGGTGGGAAGGGGGAAATGAGATGGAGATGACAATGACGGGGGAAGGAGACGGGATGGACACAAGAGGGCAGATGACATATGACTGGACAGGTCATGGATAATGCAGAAAAATCACAGTAGCTGTTTTCTTACTACAAGCTGACGTACCTGCTTCAGACTCATGTGACTTCGAGCTGAGATGGCTACCCTCAAAGTCTTAGCAATTCATCTCCCGTCCTTGCTGTTTGACCTCAACGTGTATCGGATTGCTGTATGTTCCTGACCCTCAGTGATCCATGGAGAGACAGCCTTTGCCAACAAATGCTGCATCCGATGGCCCTTAAAAAAGAGGCTGAAACAAAAATGGCTCAAAAACTCTGTCCCCTTTTCACTACCATAGCTTTGGTCCAAGCCGGTCATTTCACACAGGCGCTTGTTTCTTCCAGACCCTGAATTAGTGACAGACCGCCCGTCTCAAACAGGAAGGCTCTTCAGAGGTTTTCTGAAGGAGACAGAGACAACTGTACATCACCTGCAGAAGTCAGCTCATGTTTTGCAGTCTTCAGGGTGCTTTTTTTTGTTGATGAGCTACTCAGGAAATTTTTTCATTTTCCCTGAATATATCTGTTGTTTCAAATAATTCTCTACACAACCATTATGTCTGAGCCTTGGTCTGCAGATTGCAAACATTTCCTGGTTGGCCTGTGACTACAATTTCAACTGCTGTACTTGAGAATTAAGCTTTTCAAATAATTAGAATTATTTTAATTTTAATTTTATTTTAATATTATAAATTAAAATAATTTTTAATGTTTAAAATATTTTTTAAATTTTAAAATTAAAAAATAAATTAATATAAATAAAGATTAAAACTTTATTTTAATTTTAATAAAAACAATTATAGAACTGGTTAACCGATACCATTTCCATTATTATTTGTATGCTGACTGATATCTGCTGGATGGGTATTCCAGTTCACTGTGTCAGACGAATATTCTATTTAATAACCCGCTTGGTAAGTAGAGTAATACACAATTTTATACATGAGGTGGACATTACTTTCGTAACAATTGTTATTTGTAAGACTGTTTTGGAATGCAAGCGTGAAAATTTCTTGTCCTAGAATATCAATCTTTCAAAATACTTTGTGTATTACTTCCTGTCAAAACTGAGATTTTCAGGAAGGGCATCTCAATGGCTAGAAACATATTTGGAAAATACTCTATAAAAGTTTTTCAAACAAATCTTGGCAGAATCTTTATTTTGAGCAGTGGCATCCTACAACATAAAGGGGGTTCATAGTTGCAAACAGGATTAAAATGTCCTTATCTTGCATTTTGACATATTAAAAACTACATTGACCAGAATAATTTCTGCCCTTAATTTTGAAAATGTTTAAAATTCGTATGTAGCAAACTATAGGGTGAACCAGCTACAGTTGATCTATACACCACTTTTGATAAATCCACACAAATTTGAAGTACTTCAAGGAACAAAAATACTCTTTTAATTACATGTTTTATTTAAGATACATGTATGTCATTCTACATTTGTTTCCTCCCTAGAGTAACTCCACTATTTTAGACAAGAAAATAAGAATAAAACTAAAAAGCCCTAGTAATAAAATTGTTTGGAGTCCACCTGTAAAAAGTGTTGAAGGGTAGTATCTATATCATATGAAGGAGAATATGCTATCTGGAAATGAAAAAACATCTTCATACAGAAAACTATGTATCAAAGGACAAGGCAATCATTGCTTTTAACAGTAAATCTGGTGCTGTATAAAGCATCCTGACAACTTCGCTAATTATTTGTCCTGATATGAAGTTCTGAAAACAAATTGGGACAGATTTTTAACAGCTCTACCTTCGGATGTGCACAGCTGTCGCTTTAGAAATAAGCAGGTTGAACTCCTACCTGTGCCTCAGTGGAAAAAGGGAAGGTCTGTAGATATTTTACAAAATAGAGGAATCATAAAGGAATATAAAGAGAATGAAAAATGCTTTTCACACAGCATAAATGCTAATGTCTGTTTTTAGAAACGGCAGCTAAATAACATTAATTTACAGGTAACACTAACTATGTTTGTAGTTAACAAAAATATCTGCAAGTCTAATTTTTCTTCCTGTCCTTTGGTAGCCCCCCATAAATTGGAGCAAAGCTCTGACTTTGAGAAAGAAATCCATCAGGCTCTCCAGGTGTTCCCATTTGGATTTCATTTTCCCAGACCACAGTGCATCACTCTTATATTGACCTTTTGGCTGCTGCCTCATGGTGTGAAATACATTTGCATTGTACTTTTTGAAGTCACGCTTTTTGTGGTTCACCAGTGACCTATGAACTACAGCACTACCATGGAAGTCATAGAACTTGAGCCTTACTGTGAGGTAGAATATATGGAATGTCAAATACTGATTCGTATAGTTATCATAAAGCTTTCCCAGTTACACACTGATCTATGAGCAGTGTTATGTCTAGTTATTGAGGCAGATGAAATCATCACAGGAGGGGAAGAAAGAGGATACAAGAACTCTGGGTCAATCTAGACAGGGGAAAAATAAAACAGTATAAACAGTAGATGTAAAATGCATTGGAAGACAAAAAGTATTTATTGGATACAAATAGCTTCTCAGCACTAGAAAGATAATAATAATACTCAGCAGTCGAAGGCTAGAGAGAGGATGGTATGCACCTTTCTTTGTCTGGGTATCATACTGCGGGTGTAATCATCTTTTGCCCACTTTCTTGTTCTTTAGCTGGATTTGGCTGCAAGAATTTGAATGCAACTACAAAATGAGAGAAGAACAGCAGTGCAACATGAGTGCTCTGAACGAGGGCATCCTCAACATGATCTTGGAGGGCACGTATATATCTTTCTTTATATTTCATTGGACCAGTCAGCTCACAGCCATTCAAATGGTTTAACGTTTCATGGCTTACAGAAATATAATGCTGGTTAACTTTTATCAAAATCATAGAAACAAAGCTATCAAATTAGGTACAAGGTTTCCTACTGATGTGCAAGAACACAAATGAAAAGCAAAATCCTGAATGTACAGGTTATACCTGAAAGCTGCACATAGATACGACAGTACAATATAATCAACTTTACATAAAGGGTTTTCATCCACAGTAAGAAATAATTGCTTTGACCTGTGATAATATCAGAATGATTTTAAGGGCCCAAAGTACATTCAAAGTCTAAAAGATTAATAATTTTTTTCAGTGTTCCTAGGACAAATTTATAGTGAGTGCAGAGGAGGGATTTAGAAGTCTTAAAGTATAGCTAAATGATAGCTTATTTTAGGCAATGAGTGAGACATTGTTTCTGCTGCCATGTGAGCTATTTGGAAAGTCTTTCATTCCACTGGAAAATATTTATGTTAACTTATTAATTAAAAGGAAGAAATCATAAAGACAACAAATCTTTTTAATGAGATTTTATTAGACTGAGCACCTATCTTGAGAGTTACCGATCAAAAGTCTCCAGCTCTGGGTGAGACGTCAAGTGTGTTATGTTGGTCGTAACTGAAATAACTTGCATTTTGCTTTTAGAATAACTTAAAGGGATCAAAATTCAGATTGTCTATTTTACTGCAGATGTAGATACTTTGAAATCTACTGCCATTCAAATTTGCTAGTGGGCAAATGGCTGCCATGAGTAAACTGTGGCACACTCAAGTGAGACTGTGGCATGATGCCATTTATTGTGAGCCACAGTTTTGAGAACTCCTTCTGAAAGGACTCCAGTGCAATATAAATGTAAATATATGTTCCACGAATGAGAAAATTGAATACTTTTTACATTTCCATAACATGTCAGAGCTTACAGTGCATAACTTGACTTCTATATTCATACAATACCAGTCAGAAAAAAAATCTTGTCATTATATGCTATTTTGTAAATAGGAGGATTTTATTCATTTTGGTCTTGTTAGGATATTACGACTAAAAGAATATGTTAATTTCAAGTACTGATTATAGCAAAGCAAAAATTAGTCTTTACTATCTATGCTTCAAAAGAGCATAGATAGTACAATTACCTGCTTTTGCAGTCTTTCACCTGGCTTATCTGTGAAACTCCAAAAGTGTGATACTTTTAATTCAATGGGTTTTAAATTAATCTTGAATATCCACAAAGTAAAATTTTTTGTACCTTCTGCTCCTACTCATGTCCTGATAAATTAGAGTATTTTAATCATCCCATGAAACCTGGCATTGTAAAGGTTAAGTGAAAGGCATGCAAGGGCAAAAGAGGTTATCAAAGTGCAAAAAAACCAAAACATTTCTTCTCTTGTACAGCTTCTCCTAGCTATTGCTTAAGCATTGCAGGCCAGTGGCAAAGTAGCAACACTACTACTGTCTCCAGTATCCCCCACTTGGCTTGTGTTTATGGATTTGAGGTAAGTCTTCTGGGTCACCCAGGGAGTACATGACTGCAAAGTGCCTAGGATGCCACCCAAGACTGAAGACAATAGAGGTGATTTGATTTCTGAAAAGGCAATAGCAAGCCTAGCAGATATTATTGACTGAGGCCATTGAGATAGCTGGCCATAGCCTGCCTCAACATCTAACTGCTGAATAAAAAGCAGCAGCGGCAGCAGCAGAGGACGCGCAGGTTTGAAGCAACAGAAGCCATGGAAGGAAGCAAAACTAAGAGACAGCAACAGTAAGACAAAGTACATATAAACTTTTAATGAATTAACCTTACAAAAGACAATAGCTTCAAAACATTTGACACGTTTGTACAAAACTATTCCAGCATTGTTAGTTCTCTCTTCAGAAAGAATGCCAGCAAGCCACCCAACGTGTCCCTGGCTATGAGATGCAACTGGTGATCACATCCAAATCATGTGTGGACAGAGTAAACTTATTTACAAATACTGTATACTTTAATACCAGATTAGTGGATGCTATTGGGGAGCGACTGTATTTTCCAGAAAACACCATGCATCAGGAAATAGTATGCACCCCTAGCTTTATTGCCTTTTTTCCCCGCATTTGTCACTAACATCTCTTTTTAGGCCTTTCAGGATGAGTTATCTCCTTTTAATTCCTATTCCTTCTTTTCTTGTCTTTGAATAACAGTGCAAGTAGCAGTACAATCTTCCAGTCCTATAGCGTACATCGCAACTGTCCTTGAACATAGGAAATCAAGGTGCAAAATGATGGCTCATGGGACTATTCTGCAGCCATATTAAAATAAGTGCCACATACCAGAAAATAGCACGCATGTTAAGGGCCAAAATGTAGTTAAAAAGTGCGTGATACTTTCCTGAAAATATGGTATCGATGACACGTACAAGCTTTCTTCAAGATGCCACGTTCCCTTGTGAAAGGGATCTTGTCATTTCGGTATGTACAAAGTATGTCTTCAATTCTCCTTTTCCTTTTACATTTATTATTCCTCTGCAAGTGCTCATGTACCCCAGTGTTTGCAGGACGTTGTTCGTCTCCTCTGTAACCTGCAACAATACAGTAATGCAACCAGCATCGATAACAGAGCAAAGCGGAATCTTCTTCCGGAGTGTGAAGAGAACATATGTTCCGAGCAATTATAAGGGTTTTGCTATAATGCTTATAAGGCCTTTAAGGGTCTCAAGTGAAGTGTGAGCACCTGAGCTTTCAAATAGTATGTTGCTGGATGCTGCTTCTAATATCTTACATCGAGTGTCAAATTGGGTAAAACCATTTCTGCACCTAGGATTCCAAACAGAGGCCTCATAGGTACACAAATCACTAGGCACTAGGGACAACACTCCTCCTCATAGAGCATTCTTCCCAACTGCAGGAGCTGTTTCTCGTTTCAGTAGACCCAAGGTTCCCCATCTTCTAGCAAATGCTAAGGCTGTGTGAATGAAGTGATAGTAAGACACTAGCATCATCTGACAGAGCTGCTGTTGCCACTTTCTCACGTAACTGGCAGCGAACCAAGCTTTAGGCAGTTTTGCCATTTTAGGTGAAAGGTCACTAGGACAGAGGTTGATCAACAGCATCAGTTGTCTCTGACTGCCTGTATTTCTTCATGGAGCAAGCAACTGTTTGTTGATGTAATTTCTTTGACATCCCTTCTGTTTTCAGTTTTGACCAACAGCGTGTAACTTTTACTTTTCCATTATTTTGTTCTGAATAGCCTCAATCACAGACTCGGAGTGCTCTCAATCACCTGCTGAGATGCCAAAGCGCTAGGCAGCATACTAGGCAGATACTTAAAATGTGATCCCTTTGGAATCACCAGAAAGCTAGTAAACTGAAGGTCATTTCTATACAGATCTATCTATAATTTGTACAGATAATTATCTATAAAGATTATTAATCAGCATTGTTCATTAAAAGGGAAGTTTCATGATTGCTTTATGGATTTAACTTGATGTACAGCAGTTGTGGTAATTTCCTTTATTTAGAAATAACTAACATCAGGAATGGCTTTCAGAGATAAGGTAGCTAGTATTTTACGAGTTTAGAAATTCACAGAATAGACATGTGATTTCCCTCAAATCCTCTCTTAATCTAGGGATGCACTGACTTCCTCCACTGTATTCCTCTGTAGAATCAAGAAAAAGTTTTGATTCTTCTCCCATTTTCCCTGTAATTTTCTTTTAATTCTTTACTTTCCTGCCCAAGGTGTAATTCTTTTGAAATGTACGGATACCGCTGGTAGGTAAATTTTTTTCTGTAGGTCTCCTTAGCTCCAAAACACAGCCCTGTTTAGTATACAACTATATAATCCTTTTTAAGCACTAAATTCAAAGGATTAAGATAAATACTAGCACAAAACCAAGACTTACCTGTATTTTATCTAAGACACCAGTGCTGTCCATCCTGCTGGCCACATTTACTGTATTGCCCCAGATATCATATTGTGGTTTTTGAGCTCCAATTACTCCAGCTATTACAGGTCCATGGTTGATACCTGGAAAAAAACAGAACTTAACATTGAAAAAGAAGATCCACCAAACAAGGACACACAGTGCATCTAGTAACATATCAAGTCAACGAACATAGTATTTGTCCCGTGCTGAATAGTGAGTACAGCAACCGATAGTCTGTTCACAACTGTTTTATCAACCATTTACAGCAGGAGGATGTTCGTTATAAAAATGCCAAAAGGTAGTTCATCTAATTTTAGTTTTACAGCTCCCTCCCATCCTGAATAAATTTGATATTTTCAACCATTAGTATCCTAATAACCTGCTACTGCTCTTATTAGATAGCATGAAGAACACACTGTGGGAAGGCAGCAGCTCCTGGGAAAACAGATATGCAATAATTTCATTTCAACTTGTAGTGAAAAGGGCTTCTCCTTCCTGCAATAGTTTATGGCCAAATTAAATGACTTTTACAGTATTCTTTGCTTCTTAAATGTAGAATAAACTAATGTGAATGAACTGGAAGGATTTGCAGCCTTGTTCTGAAGGCTGGATTGCCCATAGAATGGTCCTAAATAACTGCAATATAAATATATGTATTGAAATAATTTGATTAATTATGGAGTAAGAGTAACAAATTACTAGCTCTGAAATGCACGTTGTAAGAGTGAAAAACAACATCGTATAATCCCTCATTAGACTCTGGGCATTTTTTATCTTGCAGTCAGTTCGTATCCTATGTTACATTTGCAAAGGGAGTTGTACTCTGCTAGTAGGGATGGAAACCAGGAAGCAAAATCAAAAGCACTATTGCTAACCACTGTCAAATATGCTATAATTGTAACTATACATACCCATGAACAGGAAAGCCAAGTTAGACCTAGTGAGAAATAAACCCTAGATAAGTGAGTAGTTTGGATTTCTAAAATTATCTCCACATCAATGGATCATAACTGATCTCTATTAATTCCTTGACATAAACCATCACTGCGGATATATTTATGCAGCAAAATGAAAGTGTGATTGTAGCACGGGGACACATCTCAGAGCTCGCTCATCTAGTACACATCATATGTAAATGGCATCACGGCAGCATGGGCTAGCAACCAGGCTATAAGCCCACCTGGAAAATGGCATGTAGCAGTTAAATTTATGCAAACTCTAAAGGATACCAGACAGAACCTGAAAAATATTTCTCTAAGCGCTTGGGATTAAATGCACAAAGGGGCTTAGGCCTTGCAACAGTCTGCATTAACAACCAAGTCATGGTGTGTATTTCTGCCTCATGACATCCAACGCGTGGAAAGCACTAGGGACCAGAATGGAAACCACAAAAGCCACCTGCCGAGTAGCCCAAGCCGGCTAGTAAGGAATACTGAAGAGATGTGTGTGGCATACGCTCTACCATGGTCCAGAAACTAGGGCAGTGCAGTGGGACTTTCCTACAAAATACAATGGGCAGGAGGTGATTTTTTTTTACCTCCTTCTTGAACCACCACTGCTGATGGTTTGAGTCGTACCTCAGGGGCTGGAAAGCCAGCTTCACATCCCTCCACCTTCGAGGAGACTTCTACCCATAACTCTTAGGAATGTGTTTTGGCCACCCAGGCATTCTGGGATGTGTCATTCCTGCTAGTGTGGGTTTTCTTTCCATGACACACGTAAATGTTTGTTGGGGCAAGGCTGGAAGAGTAGTACTCTCAGTCCAGGTGAATGCTCTAACAGGGGTGATGCCATCTGTCTCCTTCTCTCATATCCAAAGCAACATTTAATTATTCCATGAAAAGGCAAATACTGTTCAGCAGGACAGACAGAGAATATCTCATTCCAAAGTATCCTACAGCCTGGGCTCATAGCATTCTCCAGGGAACAGGGATCCCCGTGCTTGAGCAGCCTCAGCCAAAAGCAGGAATCAAATTAAGTTCACCTACAACACAGATGAACGTTCTAACCATGAAGCTATATGGAAAACAACATCAGCCTCTATTCTGTTCTGAAAAAAAGCAGTACCTGTGTAAAACTTGCCACAAAAGCACATCTGAGCTTGTCTTATAAATCAAGCACCTCAGCTAACACAAGGGGAGGAATGCCTGAAATGTAATCTAGGTCCTCCCCTCCCTTGCCTGACAGCAAGGCACAACTCCGAAGGCACAACTAGCATTTCGGGCACTCAGAGAAAATGAAGGCTGAAAGTTGAGACCTCTAGTGAGTTGCAACAATTCTAGGGTTAGATGCTGGCTGAGGAAGATTTTTACAAATGGCAGTTTGGGTTTAAATCCTTCAGCAGGAATTATATTGGAGGTAGACACTCAGATGTTTCTGTGGCTCTTACTGCTATGGATACCACATGCTTTCATGGTCAGGTGGTAGTGGGAAGTGGGGAAGAAGTAAAGTGAAGATGGGAAGTGAAAATCGCAGTGGTACCTATATTGGATGAAGGTGGCAAAAGTGACACTTTGGGACCTGTATAGATTTGTAGATTTAAATATTCCTCATTTCATGAAGCAAAGAAGTCTGACTTCTCTGGAACCTGTAGCAATAGGACAAGCAAACACTTTAAAAATTAGAAGTAGCTATCTTTTTTTTTTTCTCTTAGAAAGTTTGCTTCATGATCCCCACTTTAAATGAGTCAGTGCTGCCTTAATCAGTTTGCAGATTTAGCCCCAACACTCAGCAGCTCTTTATCTGTACTGACACTGCTGATATAAGGATGTTTGCAAGTATGTGGCATGTGTCATCTATGGCAAGAAAGGAACTTTTTATTTTGTGCAGAAATGTGATATCTCTACACGTTTCTTTTAAACCCATCAAGTTCTGTAACACTTTGAGAAGGATGCATACTTCAGATTTGCTTTGTCATTTTTTAACTCTAGGAAGGAATAGAAAACATACTGGCAAAGGAGCGCTTTCAGGAGCACACGAATATTTCAAGTCAGAAGATAGCAAGGTTTGCCAGTGGGTGGCACTGTGAAATAAACATGAAAGGAGAAGCCAAAGGGAAAAGCAAGCAGCACAGCAAGGAAAAGAGAAGACAGGCGAATAACTGTTGGAAATCAAATACTTCTGACATGTTTACAGGATTTATGGGTTTCCAATATTTATTTACTGCTTTCATTTCACACTTTCCAAGTTACATATTGCATTGTAAAACTGCTGTGTACTGCTATCAGGAAATAAGTATTTTGGAACATATGATTCTTGACCAGCTCTGAATTAATTTATTTCATCGTGCTTTCTGTGGCTTATTGCAGCTGCCTGTTTATTTT
Organism: Larus michahellis; assembly: GCF_964199755.1. NCBI lineage: Eukaryota > Metazoa > Chordata > Aves > Charadriiformes > Laridae > Larus > Larus michahellis. Next base: position 92,480,655 of record NC_133897.1, read on the forward strand.
TAAAAATACCACGATGCACAAGTAGAAGCAATTAGAAGCTGAAATATAAGGGATACCCCTTTCAAATATAAACAACTGTTCCTCTTTGCTCTTAACTGTCAATAACTACAGAATAACAAAGAATAGCAATATCCTCCTTTGTCTGACACTGGGAAGGAAAGGGTGCATTTTTGTATTCTTGCTTGAGTTCAGTACATCTAAAATATTTCATACTCCAGCCTCACTGGCCCCTTATAGCTCTTGTCCTCCAAACCATTTATATGGTTTTGTAAAGCCCTGTTTAGAGTCTTCTTGTGTCCTTTGGTATTGATAAGCTTAAAAAATGTATACGGTTAACAACCTCTAGAATAATTATTACAGAGTTACCATAAAACAATTGAGAGACAACGTATTTTTCAACCATTATTTAGGAATACTGCCCTTTTCTGAGTCCAGCATTGAAACGCTCGTACAGCAGCTATGGTTAATGGGCAATACCACGGAGGCTGCTTTTAAACAGGGTAAAGATAGTGCTATTTTCTTTCATGGCCTTTTTGGTCAGTGCTACCAACACTTTAGTCAGCTGGTACTTTACACTGAATTCTCCCCCTCCTCCGTGATATTCTCATAAAAATCCTGTGATACATACCTACTCGTAACTTGAAGTCATTGAATGAATGCTTGTTTATGACATCCAGTTTTGCCACCAAGGCAAATGCGAATTCCACCATGGTTCCTATGTGCATATATTGTCGTTCAGGTTCCTGAATTTAAACAGCCAAACAAACAGAGTAAAATCATTTTCCTTAGCCTTAGTTGCTGTGAGAATACAACCAAAATATGCTGAACACTTGAAAGCACTTAAACCCTTAGGGATGTCCTAATGACAGCAGGCAGCAGAAGAAAATTAATGTAGAAGATGGTGCCCTGTTAGATCAACCTTGGCATCAGTTAGATCAATCAATGGCCAATAGACCAGGATGCGTTTTACTTACACAATAAGGCAGTCTAGAGATGATGGATCCAGAACATATCTAATGTAATGTTTTGATTGTCAAATAACTGATTAGCTTCTGTCTAATCTCACAGGCATTCAACGTCTGTGTGCGCCTAGGATTTCCTCATTAATTTTCTCTAAGTGTCTGCTGCTATTTTATGGCCTTTAATAATAAATAACACTTGTGAACAGCCCCACAGAGACTCCTCCCTCTCACTGTTGCACAGCTCCGCACCCCAGCTAATGGTTAAGCTTCAGTGAAATTCACAATTTTAAGAGTTCCTCCACTGATCTCATCTGGTAAATAAGTAAGCACCTCTGAGAACATCTAATAGACTTGAAATGAATAAAATACAAGAGGAAGAGAGGAAGAAGGCAACCCCTCCTCTGTCCCCCAATTTACTAGCTTAGAGCTTATACCACTTATAAAGGCTATAGACTTAATGTCTCCTCATACATCAACAGTGTAGCCTGACTTCTAAGTAGTGGCTGAGGCGAAAATTGATTTTCAGCCTCCCACAGCCCAGGGCAGGACCCTGACAACAGAATGATTTCATAAGAGATGGCCTCACTGATCTCTATGAGAAATGACTGAATCTTCCTCATTTCTTGATGTAACGCAACAGAAGAGATGGACAGATGATGACTTTGGGAGATGATTCATAGAGTAGATGCATCAGCCTAGGTGGGACAGTAGTGGTGCGTGCCAGAGCAGCTGCTGAGATGAATGAAGTCTGTTTCCTTTGGAGTTCACTCCCAGCTAAGACAGATGGTTTCCTGTTCAGCTGATGTATTTGGTCCCCCTCCTTAGACACTTAGTCTTCCTTGGGTGCTTGTTTTAAGCTGGGGGCTGTTCCCAGCAGTGTGACTAGCAGTGAGCCACTGCCACGCTAGGTTCTGCAGTATCTGTGGATTTTTGGATGTGTGGATGGAAGATTGATGAGTTTTGGTGGATTTCCTTTAAAAATGTGTACTAAATCACCAAAGGAACACTAAAACTTGGATCTCTTGATTCCGTTTGTGGAAATAAACAATAAATTTCTTCCTGTGCACACACTAGTTTCAAGTTGTGACTGAAAGATCCTTATGTGTTCTCATCCTTAGTCTACAGTTCTACGTTTCCTTCATCCTCTTCACCTCCTTGTATTAAATGTCAGAGCTAATTTAAAATAATTCTTTTTTTGTCCTCAGGATCCTTAAGGTCTATAGTTCAGGTGTTAAAAGCTTCTCTCTAGAAGGAACATGAGTTTGGCAAGAACACATTAATCCTTAGCAGAGAATGCGTTGATTCATAATTGCTCTCTCTGTGTCACTAACCTGTAGTACTCTAAAAGATCACGGCAAAGCAAGGTTTTTTGCTTAAAAGTTACGAATTGCTTCTCTGAACTTTATTCCTACTGACTGCAGTTCCCAATCCTATCCTATTAAGTAAACCAGAAACAAAGGAACATGTTGTCAGTGCTGAGCCTGAGGGTTCTGTATGTGTGTGGTTAATACAGCTACTGAGCCCTCCCAGCTTACAATGGAAAATACTCATTCTTGCAGTCTTTTGTACACTCTATAAATCCAGTTCTGCTGCAGCATGTAGCAATAAAGTGCTATATTGTATTTGGAGTATAAGGCCTGTGTTAGACTTAGCAAATACAGAGGTGGCATTTTCAAACCGCCACGTGAATAACGATAATTCACAGAGACTACTAAACAAAAGTATACACTTGTCCAGTACAATACAAGCTACGTTAATAAGAAAAAACTAGGCCACAACATTATACATAACCTGCAGTTTAATGAACAGAGTTTTAGCCTTCATTTGAACATGTTTTTTATTAAGCAGGAACCTTTTCCTGTACCTGGCACTGCTCTTGGTTGGGTGTGGCACTCAATCCTGTTGCTGCCATGTAAGTGCTTCCAATGGTCTTTATCTTTTCAACTCCACTGAACTTTGGCTTTGACAATAACTGTAAAACAAGGATGGTTATTCATTATTCAGATCAGCAGCCTTGTTACTCCAACAGCGTTGTTACTCTAACACCAATTCTTGGAATGGTTTCTTAATAGACACCAAATGGCTTCACCAATATATACAGGATGAAGGACTTAAGGATGGATACAACAATGGTTACAGCCTCCAAGGAGAGGGACATTCTGTCTGCTAAAATACCTTTTTATTATAAAGGGAATAAATTTATAGTAATGAGAATAAATTCCACCTTATTGTCCATACAGCTCTTAAAAGTCAGTAGACTTTGATATTGGAACTAAGTCACCATGTGAGCCAACAGTTAAGCTTTAAGCAGCTTTCTGAAAGTAAGCATCTCTTCCATGCCAACAGGACGGTCCATGCCAATGGGACTAAAATCCAAGGATTTTAGTTCATATCCCAAGTTGTTTTGAAAATTCCAGTGTTCTCCAATGGGTGCTGTGCTCTCTGAGTCATAACACGATCTTAATGCCTTTTCCTAGTGTCTTCATCGCTAATAACTTCCTTTAAGACAAATACTGTTCTCAGACCTTTACAACTGCCTTTTCACAATCCATCTATAGTCATACTCTGTACTTGCTTGTAACTTCAGAGAGTGGAATATCAAAACTTACACAATCCTTTGAGTTGCTCACGTATCAACTGATCAACGCTCCATATAATGAGACCAACACAGATCAGGTATAATGTATACCTGACTGTAGGCACTAGTAATTACAAACTGTAGCTAATAAATAGCATGTAATATCACTGTCTTGTGAACTGCAGCTAAAAGGCAAAAAATTTCGCCATCAGATATACACATAGGATTCTCATTATAGCTAATCAAAAGCAACTGAGTATGATGTTAGATCAATATCTGATTTATCCCAAATATTTTTTTTTTCCTTTAATACTCCCTGTAGGCAATTTCCACGTGACTAGGAACAGAAAAGTTCTTTCCTGACAGATCTTCCACTCTCCCTTTCAAGTACATTTGCTTACTGTTGCATACCCTGGGTTATTAAGATTGAAACCATATGTTGATTGTTGTTAGAAGTACATACATCATCGAAGTCAGCAATGATCTCATTTAGCAGCCTGAGACATTCCAAGCCTTCCTTATTTACATCAGATTCTGTGTAAAATTCCTTGAAATCCGGAACAGAGGCAAACATTACACAGACACAGTCATACGACTGGTGATACAGATCCTGTCCAAAAGAAAACAGAATAGAGAAAAAAAAATTCTGACATACCCAGTTCTAAATAAAAGTTTCCTTATTAATATGCAGTGTCCTAGTTCTGAAAAAGAAGGCATTGCAGTGGTTGGAATGCCTTAAGATGGTGGTTGGGTATTTTTTGCATTTAGTTGCATTTATTAATTCTAAATGGTGGACAAACCTGTTTGTTAAAAAGACTCAACATATACAGCCGAAAATATTTTAGTGATTTAAAGTTACCTTTTTTCCCCTCCTGAATATTAAATCCGTGAACATAGAATGCTCACTCATTTATTAGATAGGGCCCATTTCTGATGTTTCTCATGTAGAGAATTTGTTCTGCCTTGCACGGATGAAACTATATTTTGCAAAATAATCTCTAATTTATTATTAGCTGTTTGTGTTATTGTAATAACTAGAAAACTGAACCAAAATCACAAACCCAATGCACTACAAATGCATAATGCAACACAATCCTGATAGCTCTTAACCTAAAATGACAAGATGCCTAATAGGACAAAATAATTCTCATTTCTTTTCCATAACAAGGAGCTGAAGCAAAGGGAAAGAAGTGACCTGAACTAAAACTTATTCATGTCAGATTCTCCACTGCCTTCTGTGACCACTGAAACGAGAGCACCTCTGCTCCACAGGAAGATTCTGGGGCTAAAAATGACCACACCACCCCCTGCTTCAGTTTCCTCTCCATTGCCCTTAAACGTAAGAATATCTTTTCTTTCAGGATAAATTCACATCCTGAAAAAAAAGGAAAGAAAGAATATTTATTAAACCAATTCTTAAAAAAAAATTACTATCTGTACACAAAGGTAACCACAGCAATAAAAGATGCTGTAAGCTACTACAAAATCAAATTCCATCCAAGTTATTATTTGAGTAAAACAAGGTTTTCAATACTCATGTGCATAAGGTAAATAGGATTTGTTCTTCGATTTCAAGAAGCATCAACTATTATTTCCCTTTTTACTTATCAAAGCGATTTTTTTGCAATTTCACTGGCAGTATGTTTCTTATTGGAAGAATGTGGTGTGTCTCTACACAGATGTGTCCAGACATAGCAAATGTTTGTTGGTGATGTATAACTGAAAAATAGCAGAACTATGGGAAAACTGTTGACCGCCTCATCCCAGAACAGGTGTGAGGGAGATTTCTGGAGAAATATGAAAATAACGGCATACAGCGAGGAACACGGGCAGCTGGAGGAGGTTGATGATTTATTACTAAATTTTTCTGCCCCTTTATTTTCTAAGGATCGCATAACCACAGCATCACTGAAGCTCTACCATGTCGCTGTGCAGTGGGGATAGAATATATTGTTGCAATTCACCATTATTATTTATATTCTTAAAGCTGAGCTGATTGAAATTGCCCATCTGTACCTGACATCCAGCTTACAGACATATATGCAAACTCAATATCACTTTAAAGTGACCTGATTGTGCAAAGGAAAAGCAACTAAACCAAACGTCCAAGCCGATGAGTTCACTGTCAGACCACTACTAAACTTCAAAGGAGTTCTGGATCTCCATTGTCCTCTTCCTGAGAGAGTTTTTCATGAAGGACCAATATTGTGGTAATATTTTTCTGCCATCTATTTTATCCACCTCTGTAAACACTTGGTTAATAAATTTAATCCATAACATAAAGTAATCAAACAGTGGGGAGAGGGAACCCCTCTGGCTGGATGACATAAACGGAATTTAGGTAATTTAAGCACCTGACTGAAGTATTTAATTTGAGAGCACAGTCATCCTGTGTCCTATATCGTCAGTACAGCAGATGCGCCTACCTGGACGGTCATTTTAATGCCAGCTGGCAGAATCACCTCAGATAGTGTTTCTCTCTCTCTCAGTCGGTTATGGAAAAAAGGCTAAAGAGGTAGTTTTTCCTAATGTAGGCACTCAAGAGAAGTGCCTGAAAGTATACAGGATGACTGAGAAATTCAGAAGCTCAGGTCCAAAAGGGCTTCTCTTTGCTCCAGTCTCCCACACTTAAAACCAGGTCCACTCTGTAATACTGCAATGACATCCACTGGCGGCTGTCTTGAGTATGTATGCACCTAGACTTGGGGCAGACATACACAAATTAACTTGAAATTAGTTAAGCGGAGCCGTAGAAGAACTCCTCAAACATTTACCTTTTGCAGTCTGCATTTTGCTTCACATCTACCTACTTCAAGTTTACCTCAGGCATGCCTACACTGAAGCTACAGTAGCATTTGCATACAAATATACTCAAAAGTTAGTATCTGATGTGCTGAGTGCTTTCCATAGACAAGTTAGCAGAACAGGTACAGAGCTCACGTTCTGTGGTTAACCCAGCTTTCCTTCTATTTCCTCAAGTCACCTTCCCTGTAACTTGATTTCAATTTTGGGTGAAGGAATTCAGGCCACAGACATTGTGCTGCATCACAAATATAGGGTCTTGGGAATAGAGAAGGGGAAATTCACAGTGTTATAGAAAAGACTGGAGGGAGATACAAGAGTACTCAAAACATGGATTATTATTACATGTACTTTTGAAACACGACCTGACAAAATAAACAGGTTGTATACATCTGTGAACAAATATTAAAAAAAAAAGAATTAATTTTGTTCATATTCCTACCATGTGGAAAAATCCAGTAAATTAAATCCAGCCAAATAAATAGTACACTTGTAATTAATATTAATACACAATTCTATTGTCCCAGGGATTCTGTTAATTAGTAAAAAAAAGTTGTTTTAATTCACCAGATAAACATTAGATAGCAGCTGTTTTATTTTCTTCATGGAATCCTGCTGATTTTGCATCCTGACAATGTAAACTGTGCCAGAATTACACTACTGATGAGATACTGGTTGTAAAGTTTGTGAAACCAACAAAATCTAGGCACCGACGTGATACTGGGACAGTGCCATATCTGAAACAGTTTCCATATCTGGAGACTAATGCCATGTAAAGGTTTATTTGAGAATATAACTTCAAGTTATAAGAATACAGGTCTGTTAGGAGCTACAACTGAACCCTTACAGGAAGAGGAGAATAACTATGCAGTGCTACAGGCATATGATATTACTGAACAACAGGAAGCAGAGACGGTAGAAGGTGGATTCATTTTACCACCTCATAATACAGGAACCAGAAGATAAATAAAACATTTACAAGTAGAATAAGGAAAAATATTTTACATAAGAAATATATAAATGTATATTTCATTGCTATTCAACAACATGAAAGACAAGAGCTTAGAGGGTTAAAAACTTGAATGCTTATGTGAATACTAGAAAAATGCATAACTAGGAAGTGTATGAAAAGCATCTGCAGAAGCAAAATATGCCCTTACATTTACACGTAAAAGCAGAATGGTGAATAGCACATTAACCCTCAGCTGTTCCTCAAACTTTTGCTGAAGAATCTAATGCTGGATACTGCCTGGACTCTGCAGTTGACTGGACTGCTGATGGCTGGCAACTCCTGTCTTAATACGATTGCCACTGAAAAAAACATGGAGCCCTAATTAACTATTAGGAAGTGCCTTTGCTGTCTTCCCTGAAAGCAGAAGTGTTGCCCAGAACAAATCACGGCAACTTGCACAATCCACAGTCATCAGGGAGAGAAATATGACTGAGCAAAAGACGGGAGCAGAGCTTCAAATAAAAGTGCTGTTGTGACACAGGAAGATCAGCGTGCTTTATGCTGTTGGCTGTCCACCCAGTACGGGGACAAATAACCTGTAATAAAGGGTTGCATGCCTGTCTGTTCCAATTACAGACACAAATCTTCTTTTTCTGTAACCAGAGTTATCACTCCTTCCTCTCCTCCACCTCAAAATAAATGAACACATTGTATGTGAACACTTGTCATATGCTGAAGCTCAGCAACAGTGTCCCATTTCTCTTCCTTCCTCTCTAATACTGGGGCAATATCCATCCTACTAATGCTCTATAGCGTAGTTCCAGCATGGAAACAACAATAAATGGCACTGTTTATAACCAGATGAGTAGTAATTGTGGCTGTCACAATAAATGTCAGAGAATTTTAAGGAGGCATTCCCAGCTAGTTTATTTCGGTCATTCATAATAATAAAGGCTGTGGCAATCAGGTGTCTTAATTTTCCTATGAGTAGTTCTATTGAAACAGTACTCTCTCCAAACTGTTTAATCAGAAAATTAAATGCAACACCCAACACCATTCCAGGAAAGAATGGCTGTGCTTCTTTCAATAAAATAAAATCATCCTGTCTGCTGCAGTCAACCCCTTTTTTTTTCCTTTTTTTTCCCCTTTGATAACATGGGGATTTCTGCTGGTTGGCCCTCCTTACTGTCCCCTCTTCTTCTCCAGTGCCTGGAGACCTTCTCAGGATGGAGGCAGCAAACTGGTCCCATTCCACCTCTTGGAAGGGTATGGCTTTAGCTTCTCTGGGACAGAATTTCGGCTCTAAGTAGGGCGCTGGCTCCATCCTGCAGCTAAGGAAACAGGATTCCTCTTGGTCAGTAACGTGCTTGCCAGTTAGGCTGCAGCACAAAAACTCCTGAGCACTTTTTACTAATAGGGGATCTGGATGATAACAGCATAAAGGAAAAGGCTGCAGAAGCGAGGTGCAGATGTAGTTAATCCTGGCCCCACTTCCTGCTTTTCATTTTATATTTGTTCCTATCTTTCTCTCTCAACTGCAAAGTACCCTGTTTGGTACCTAGCATGCAGACCATAAGCAGAAACCCAGTTCCGGAGGTTCTGTTAAAGCAAACAAACCTTTATTACGGTTTGCTCTGGAGTAACGTTGCTTTTAGCATATCAGCATTAGTCAATGTGTATCCTGTTACGAAAAGACCTTTGCTCGTTGTCTAAAAGTACAGTCCCACTACTCCCAGTCAGCACTGATCTACTCATTTCACCCCCCTTTCACTCCTGCTGCCTGTTCTTCAGCAGCATACTTTGTTTTCCTTTTTCTCCATACAGCTGCATGCATAGAATTCTAAGAGAAGTAGTATTCTGAAACAGACTATTCACCCATTAGATCAATTTTCATCTCAAAATATGGTTTAAACAGAAAAGAATACACATAAAAACATATTAACATGAATGTTTGCAACTAAGGAAAATGTGGCCGAATTTCAATTCAGTCTTTGTTTACCTAAATATCCACACAAAGAAAACAAAGGCTTGATCTGTCCTAACATATTCTTAGGTGTATACACATACACACATACAGAATGTCTTTTAAGGCATCCCTGCTGACATTGAAACAAGTCTTAAGACATGACAGATGCTTATATTCTTGAGCATTTCCAGGGATTTGAAAGGCACTTCCCCCTTCAAAAACTGTGTTTAAAGAGAAACAAAACAAGAAACAAGTAAATTTTTTTTTAAAGGAATGCTACTAAAACTATGTCAAATCATTTTTACTTCGTCTGACATGATAGATAGGAGAGCTCAGCACATTACCATTTCTGATCTTCGCTAAATTTACTAAAGCTCATTTGAACCTAAGAATTTTGAAGGGTGACAATATAAATCCAGTTGCCAATACAAAGGTGAGCAGATGGTGTTGCTCTGCTGGGGAGCTGAGATGGAATAGCACATAAATGAGAAAGCAATCTCCTGATGGTTTGCTGTGTTTAATGCCTGAACTGAGAACTGGAGCTGAGCCAACCTGGCTTCCAGCCAAGGTCTTCACTGGATTCAAAGGAACCCCACAGCAGTCTTCATTTGACATTAGCTACCAAATGAATATTTGCAGGTAGTACTCAAGTACTGATACAAAGTACTGATTAGTACTGCTTAATGCAAACCACAGTGAAAGAGAAGACATTGACGTTTTTGACTCAGGAGATCGAAAATGAATCCCTAAAGCTGCCCTCTCCCCTCTTTTCTCAGTTTTGGAACAATTGTTTGGTGTGCACAAGTAATTAAAACTATTGCATTTAAGATCTCTGTAACTGCTACTGTCTCTAAATGGTTCTCTCTCTAATTTTTTTCATCCTTTTTTGCTTTATTAAAACTGTAAAGCAATATTAGGAGCAGATCTAATTTCTACCAAAGTCGACAGGGCTCTTTGGTTGCCTTTTCTGGTGCTTGGATTAGGTCCATAAGCAGTGAGTAAACAGGTAACTCAGTGTTCAGAACCTCCTTCTAGAATTAACGTAGCCGCTGTTTCAGGGAAAAGGTTAATTTTCACTGCAGTAAGCAACGTCTCCAGTCACCAAAAGAAATTTCAGAACCTGGATGCAGCTCCACTCTAATCACAAAGGAAAAAGTATCAGAATGCATATGATTTAAATTTAAATCCATGTTGATTCAACCATCCCCTTGATCCTCCTCAACCTTTTTTCCTCTCCTTTGAAAGGCAAAGTGCATTGCCACTTAACATAATTTCACATTTTTTACTTCAAGGTATTAAGGTGTATTCAGTGCTATAAAGCAAGCTGAAATCTCAGGTAGGTAAAGGGGACTGAAAGTGACTGCAAATCTATAATCTCACTGTATGGACCTACTGTTCAAATCAGCATTAAGTAGAATTTCCAGGATACGCTGCTTTCTTACAGAGCAGAGGATATACAGAGATGGCTGACCTCATTCTTCAGGTTTCTTGCCAAGAAGTGTTCAGCTACATGGGCTGGAAGCACATTCTCCAGAAGCACCCGATTTAGGTTCTCCATGGTTTCAATCTCTTCCCGCTCTTTTTTGAACTTGTTCTTCCACAGGAAGTCTAACCTACAGTAATATTCATTCTGTTACAAGAGGACACAGAGGTAAAGAAACAATAGGCATCTTGTCCTGATGGAGTACAGGTTTAAGAGACAAAATAAGCACAGTACACCACGCCTACAAGGCTATTATTTGGCCACTCAAGTACAATTACAGATCACACAGAAATCAAACCCCAAGCACACACTGTGTGACGTACACTTCATCAAAATCATAAGCCCCACCCCCGCAACAAAAAGGCCCATAAAAAGGTCCAGGAAAAAAATAAAGTTGCAAGGTGCTTTAAACAATGGAAGATGTATTTATTTACTCTCAGGCTTTAGTAGAAATGAATTCCAGAAATCAAGCACTGTTCTAGAAACAATTTACAGTTTTGCAACTTAATATAATGTCTTATTTATCTGAAGTGTAGATTGTCACTTACAATAATGGCCATTTCAGGAAGACCCGAGCTTTTACCAACTTGAACTTATGTCATCAGCCTGGTAAAAAGTGGGCAGTACAAGAAAAAACAGCCCATTGACATAATATGCCTTCTGCTTATCAAATCATTATCAGTTTGTCAAAAATAGCTCAGTCAGTTGGGCCAACACAGTTTTGGTCCTGTTGGGATTTTTGGTTGTTTGTGGTTTTTTTGGTTTTTTTTGGTTTTTTTTTTCTGTTTGTTTGTTTGTGTTTTAATACTGCTTTCTGTAATACTTCATATTTCTTTTCTTTTTGTCCCAGAGTTTTCATAATCATTTTTTAATATCCCCAACAATAACGATAGCTGGAACTATATGGAAATGTATAACGTTCTTGGAATATCAGTATTTTTGGAGATCCGATTTCATTAAAAAGAAGTTGAGAAATGAATAAAAATGCATTTTTTTGAGCTCCCTCTACTTATTTCAGTATTGTCAATGTTTTTTTCATAAATTCTATGGCATTATTTCTACAGTAAAGCCTCCACTGGCCTGACTGTATCATTTCAGCTGATACAAATCAAGAACGATTTCAATGTAGTCCATTGGTTTAATGCTACCATGCAGCCTCAATGAAGACTATGTTATTAACCAGGAGAACATGACTATGATGACAATCCTATTATAGAAAAACCTAAAAATACTAGCTAGTGTTATTAGCAGTCAGTAAGCATTCACATCAAAATGAGAGTAGTCCTTCTGATCGGACAGAGGCTGTCACAGCTCAAAATGATTCACAGATATTTTGTTGAGATCACAGCCAAAGCTAGAGTAGAAAGTTGAAATGAGGTGGCATTACAATGATTTGGCAAGCTTTTAAATATGTATATTATATATTTATACATCCAAGTTCCCCACATACATGATAAATTCAAATGCTACCCATTGTGTTCATGCAGAAAAACATCCAATAAAAACCTGGGATGTCAGAATTATTGGCATAAATTGACAAAAGTAAACTGGATGCCTGGCATAAAACTGAAATTAAGCATCCATACATTGTAGCAACTTTGTATTGAAAGGAAAAAATGCTAGGTAAGATGAAGTCTTCAAGAAGATATATTTCTTGTTTGACAGCTAGTATTAAACAGATAATTTATTTACTGCTGTATTATTTATTGAATGAAATTTAGGCTGCCACAAAAAATGACTCAGAAATAAGAAAAAATAAAGCAGAACATATTCTACAATTTGCTTTGAAATTTAAAAATTCAACTTACCTTACTTCAAAAAGACTATTTCAATTTCAGACTTTCAAAAAAACAAAAAAAACCCCACTATCCTATTAAAACTGTAAATTGTGGGCTTTTTTATTTGTATGACCTAGCCAATTTAGTATGCACATCATTAAAGAATCTGTTCAATCTTGGTAGCCTTGCAGTCATATGAAAACCAAGGTTGTTTCTACTTTACCTGTTATCTCCAGAACCTTTTCAACATATCAGAATGAAAATATCTCCGAATGGCCCTTATACATCTGCAGGCACAATATCCTTGAGATACAAGATTTTCCTTCTTTACTTAACAGCACTTCCCAGCGGGTGAGCATAGTGGAACACCCAGGGAGGCATGAAGGACGCTGTGTTCCTCCAGGCAGCACAGAGCAATTGGCTTCCTCTAGGACAAGAGACTACCATGCACCTGTGCAAGGCAATGCAATGCAACCCCACCCCAGAGGCTCAAATCAGCGGTAACTTATTGGGCAAAAGCAGTTAAGTGCAAAAAGAACTTATTATGTCGCATTGATTGCACCGAGACGGGTTTATCTATATTTTCAAACACTAGTGGGACACTCACCTGGGTCTATTTTCAGTAGTTGCCTGAGTGGAGTGAGGCAATGAACTAATTCTCCTAACTGAAAGAACATCACATAGGAAGTCAAGATAAGCAGCTCAAGAGTAGCTGCCGATGCTGCAGGTGTCTACAGACAGGGGAGATGAATGCTGTGGTGTCCAGCAACGGACCAGCAACGGAAACACCAAAGCAGGTAAGATCACTAGAAATTAAATCTTGTGTTTCTTTCAGCCTCACCTCACAACCATTACTTACAGACAGCAAGTCTGAGAAACTGTCTCAACATGGAGCGTCAGCAGAGGATGTCTTAGAACTCATTAGTAAGCTGATCAACAAGAAGTCATCAGCCTTAAAGTAACCAAAGTGAAAAGCTGCTGGTCTGAATCTTCTGGCAGATAGCCTGATCATTCAAAACAGCCACAGCGTCAGAGAACTGACAAATAGGGTATAAAGCGAATCTTTGGAAAAGAGCTGAGGTGACCCTGGGAACAATACAGCAAGGTACTTTGGAAGAAAACTATGCTAAGAAAAAGAGGTATTTAGACATACTAGCTAAAGCTGACACAATGGGGAAGAGTTGACACCTCTTCTGTAAACATGCCTCCCTCTGTTACAAATAAGTCAATGGGCATGTGAATAGGAGTGAAGTTTGGAATAAGTTTTCATTAAATTCTTTCAGAAGAGGCTTTTGAAAAGACTACATTATCTGAGAAGGATCCTCTCACAGAATAAATGCTCACTAAAAAACAGAACAGAGAATACAAATAAACAGTTTTCACGGCTGAGGAAAGTTGCCATAAACATCTGAGCAGTAATGAAGCCAATGAAGTTCGGTGTTGATAAACACAATATAATCAATCATGGGAAAAACCAAAATATTCACCTACCCTACAGAGTAACGAGATATGTGTAATTTTATGTACTGATGAGGAAGGAATTCACAGGCTATGTAATTCAAAGGGGGCCATAAGAGAGATTTAATGCTCAATAATATTTAAATGTGAGCACATTTCTTATACGGTCTAGCCCATACCAATCTGCATTCTCCTGGGCAATGCCTGGGCAGGGTGCAAGAGTCACCATTCTCAAGATACCGTCTGCCTGCTGCCACCCTATTTTCAAATAACTGTAGTGGCATGCATGCAAAATGAAATGCGTCACTTTCTCTAAAGTGCCAGGGAATGGTTGTAGCCTACGCTGGCACGGCTGCTGGCTGCTCACCCCTTTCCTATGCGCATTCTTTTGGCACAAGCATTGCTGCAGCCGCACCATAAAAACAGATCAGGAAATAGATCTGGCTGAAACCCAACTGTTTTTCCAGCATTAATTTTTAAGCCAGATCATCTCCCTATTTTGGGCCACTATATAGCTCCACAGGCAGCTGTGACAGTACAAATGAGGAGATACAAGGATAAGAATGAGTAGCTGAGGGAAGGTCTACTTCTTTCAGTAGGGATGCTGGTTGTGCAGCTAAAAGTATTATCTGGACCTAAGAATTAAGTTGGCTCATATAACGTGTAATGACATACTAGCTCTCCCTCTCTTCATCCCCATTCAGCCAGAGACACACATTCCCGCGCCTGCTTTTCCACCAGGACAGGCATCAATCTGTCTAGCGCTGAGCAGGTTTACAGAGCTAGGCTTGCAGGAAACCATTCGATTTTTGTTTAGATGAACCTTCTGGTTACTCGCTCTGGGGACAGAGGAGCACCAATGCCAGCTTAAGGGAAATGGAAAGACCACCCTTTTCATCAGTGGCTGTTATGTTTAGCATTGTTAAAATGATCAGACATTAAGAGATGAGAAAAGACATGTTATTATCTGCAAAGTAGAAACATGCAATAGCAAACAGAGAAATTACTTGTATATTACCCTCTGTGGAAGAAGGGTAAGGAAGAATTTTACTTTGCCTACGCTGCCAAAATGGCTTGACAGCGTTTTGCAAGTGCCATTCAATGAAAATAGCAAGCAGAAAGTTTAAAAACAAACAAGAAGATGGATACTTTCACATGACTTTTTATCAAATTGTGAAATTCATTATCAGACAATGCTGGGAAGACCAGGAAGACAAAATGGGTTACAAAGGGATCAGACAGTGTAACAGAAAGCAGAGCGACCAATAGCTATTAAACATTGCCACAGAAATGCCAACTGGCAGAAGGTGGGAATCGTATGTCCCTGGAAGGGTCACTCTACGCAGGTTCACTTCCTCCCCTGTTCTTTTCCCAAGCATTTGCTACCTGTCAGTATCACTAACAGTAACGTAAAATGGCAGGTCTTATGCCAGGTATGTATTAAAAATTAGTTCATAACATTTTCTAGTTAACATTTAGACTTTGCTTGAGAGTGTTTGAAAGCACAGAGGTTGTTTTTTTCTCCTTCTTTAAGAGAGAAGAAATTAGCAGAAAAATCAAAGGCAACAGACTGAAAAGTCACAAACAAGTGGTATCACGACAAGGATCCTGGACCTACAGATCTGAAAACAAAAGACTTTTTCCATTACAGGATCATTTTTCAATTGGTTTGACAGGGAACAACACACACGCACACGCTGTTGTATGCAAAACAAACTTTCTTGTTGACGTGACTGAACCCACAAAGAAATATTCTCCTTGCCCAGTGAAGATGATGTTCCTTCATTCCTTTTTTATTGGTTTCACACCTACCACCTCCATCTGACACCTTGGTTGACAGGGACTAAAGGTTCTCAACTGGTGCGATGAAGTATTTATACCTTTTTCTGAGTGGAAGTAGCTGTGCGCCAGCCCCACCCTCTGCTACTGTCATCAAATGAGCAAACTAATTCTGTGCTGGCATCAAGGCAGACGAAGAATGTTATTTCTAACTCAGGAAGGATGTTCCCCACTACAGCAAATACTGGAGAAGCTGCCAAATAAGAATTTTTTGTCTAGTAACCTGCAGGGCCTGCTTGACAATTTAAATGACAGTCATTATGTTTTGGGGAATTGTAATGTGAGTGAGTGATTTACAGACAGTGTGGGATAAGATCCTTCCCAACGCTGCAGGCTATGGAGGTACAGGCTGTTCATGAGATCTCACATGGATTGCCTCTTCCATCTCAGAGCCCTGTCTTGTGCACTGCATCGTTCCTGGCACAACCGACTGGAATTGCAGCTTTTAGCCATGGATCGTGTACAGACCCGAGGATTTAGAGAGAGCCTTGCAACCTGCCCTCAACTTTGTAGAGGGTAAGACCATTGACATCACGTTTGCACCAAAAAAGCACAACTGGGCAATAGAAAGAGTAGTTTCCTGTCGGGTCATAGTTTTAGTGCAACTGTGGCCTCAGCATGTGGTACACTTCTGTGTGCATGCTACGTTGTTTCTGTGTCTGCATCAAATGGTAATAACTGTGAAGAAAATAGCTTGTAATTAAGCAACTAGGGAGACAGCAGATGGATGCAGACAGATGGGAGCACACTAGGAAGATATGAGACAATATTGGTCAGCATGACAAGCAATAGTTACAGCACACTATCAGCATAATGTCTACAGTCTCAATGACAGTTACTGGTGACTTTTAAGGGCGTATTGGAAGGTAATAAAGAAAATAGCTTTTTAAATGCTTCTGACACTCTTTTGCAAGGGCGTAGGGCAGAAGGCGTTTGTCAGAAAATCTAAAAAATGTTTGAGAAGCTGGGAGGCTGCAGGTGGAGGCTGGCATTGTGTCCACGGATGCAGATGAAGAGAAGCGTGCATCTTACCTGTCTACCCAAAACCAGTAATGTGACGAAGAATATAAACAAAGAAATTGAGCCCATTGTCTTCAGGTCTTTCAGTATTCCTGGCCTATAAAAGAAAAACTAAGTAAAACAAGCTGCTCAAAACTTAAAACAAAATTACTTTAGCACAAGAATAAGACCACAATTTATACTACTTCCTGGTATTTAAATTAAGACAATTTAAATATGATATGCTTTATCATTTGATGAAATATTATCATTTCCATTATGTAGCTTTAATTACTTCTACTACATTCTGTGAAATGTGCCTACATTTTGAAGTCCAGTAATAAGATGAGGATTAAGTAGAAAGAATATCCTTGTTTGATTACAAATGGAGAACATTTGGTGCTTATTCTGTACAGGCAGATTAAAAAGAGTTGTTGGGTTTTTTTTTTTATGTAATAACACTACTTCCATAATGGAGAGCTTGACCTTATCCAATAAATATGAAGAAACAGAGATTAAAACACCTGACTCCCAAGATGTCTTTTCACCTCAGAATTATAGAAGGCACGAACTAGATCTTGTACAGAGTTTACTGAAAAGCCTGCATTGGGAAAAGACACTAGAGGTAATGGGATACAGTTTGCACTAGCACTCTCCTACTGATGCCACTGAAAGAAGAACCTGGGTGAGAAGATTTAGGAAGGAAA
The DNA here is from genome assembly GCF_964199755.1 of Larus michahellis. Taxonomy (NCBI): domain Eukaryota; kingdom Metazoa; phylum Chordata; class Aves; order Charadriiformes; family Laridae; genus Larus; species Larus michahellis. The sequence goes on from NC_133897.1 coordinate 92,498,179, forward strand.
ATACCAACAGACACACAGCTTGACTGGCAAAATCAAGGCTGCCAGAAGCACGTGCTAAATCTAACCTGTCACGTGGTTCTCCATCCCATCACAGAGATACCATTTCCACTAATGCAACGGAAACATAAAGACTTGGGTTTGTTTATTAATCTTTAGATTTAAGAGCAAAGAAAACATACACTTGTTTTTTAATTCAGATCCTTTTCCATGGTTGTCTCCGTGTCCTAAAGATACTGAGCAGTTTACAGCACACAAAAAAGGATACTGAAACTCTACTCTGAATATTCAGTTTTTCTGTTGTGGCATATGCACTGCAGACTCAGCCTACAGAGAAGAGAAATCGCCTCTTTATTTTCAAAATGAGGTAGAAATTACATGTGTCCAGAAATTATTTTACACAGCAATACTTAGAATTAGAGTCATAATTTTGTCTTATCACACAGAACTAAGATTTCAGCAGTCTCACTGAAAATTTAGCATACAAATTTGCAAGCTCAGTAAAAAAATCCAAACTGTTGGTCTATTTTTTCCAATAGCTAACACTGCATTTGTAAAGTTTTAAGACAATGTACTAGTTCTGCGGAAGTTGATTTTCTTTGGCTTGAAGCAAATATGCTTTAACAGCCTTAATTATGTTCAGCCTTAGGCCTGAACAACCTTAATGATGACTTCTTCCTAATGTGCTTTATTATAAAAATGCAAATTAAACCATACTCTATTTCCTACAGTATGTGATTTAAACACCTTGCCCAGACTTGTTTATTTCATTCTAATGCTCTGAGGTGTGACATCAAATCATATATTAACTGCAGCATGACAATGATTTTAAATTGTGACTTGTAGATTATATAGTCAAACACACAGGAACAAAAAAATCTGTTCCATGACAAAAGAACTGACAGAGGTATACTATTAATTTCAGAAGGACTAAAGGTATCCACCTACCTTCTAAGAGATGCCGTTGCATACATAAATTTGCTGTAGTCATCCAGCATGGGCCCGTGAGTGTGCAAAAGGATAACATTGTAGCCCACCAATGCAATCAACATTATTACCATTTTCAACTCATAATTTATCCTCAGGAAAACAGAACAGGAAATGAGTCCTAATATGCAGCTGTATATAAAATACTGGCAAAGAAAAATTAAATGGAAAATATTTAGACTTTGGTTCTTGAGTAGGAAATCATACATAATGAAATGCTCAGTCTAGTTTAAAAAAGAAATTATTGCCTGGCTACTTAAGCATGGAATCTATCACAACCTGGGACATTATGGTTTATAGACAGTCAATAACAACCAAATGTTGGTATTTCATAAAATAGAGCCTTTTTCTCACTAGGCTCCAATTCACCCCAAACTCAATAGAATCCAGATTATGCTCCTAATTTATGCTCCCTGATTTTCACCCTTTGGCACTTTTGATTTACTCATCTGCAGTAGCGAGGAGTGCCTATTCATGGGACACCAGTGCTGGTGTTGAAGTCTAATGCAAGAGCCTTCTGCCAGCAGACTGACAAAAGATTTATTCCCATGCTACAGCACGGTTTTCACTCATGCTTGAGTTCAATAACTACCTTATATGTATTATTAGCATCAGGGTCAAGGGAATATGTCTAAAGATCTGAAAACAACAGTTTCATTGCCATTATTTGCTGTATTTGTAAACTGCTGCAATATACAGTTGTTATGAAGCTCATAGATACACAATTTTACAAACTCTAGAAATAAAGCTAAGATACGAAGAATACAAAATTATTAACATGGCCTATGCATAATATAAATATTAAAAAATCCTTCTGTCAAATCCTCTTGAGTTATGATAACACATAAGAAGACAGTCAGTTGTTAAAAAAAGCCTTTTCTTTCCTATGTCATATATATCAACAAAAATATGTATGGTTGAAGTTGAATTCCTGGAAAAATATTTTCTCTGGATACCTTCTGGAAATGGAATAGAGCATCAAAACTAATGCTAAAACAGGAACAATATGTTCTCACTAGAATCATTATCTTAGTCCTAAACATACAGCACCTTTGCCAAAGACGCTTCCTGAAAATTACAGTCCTGGACCTTGTAAGGGAGTTATCTTTTCTGAAACTACAAAGCATTCTATTTCTAGATATGCTATTTTCAGACTACTGTTGACTTGTTGATGGCAGTACTTTTGACAGAACCTGAATCACTGTATACTAATTTTGGAGGATCACCAAGAAGAATAATTTTCACAGCAACCATCAGACAGAATTGATCTGCTATGTGAATCTCTGTCGTTACTGTAATTTGCTTGTAGGTTGGCTTGAAATAAGAAAGAACTGCTGTTCAGAATCACCAAAAATAAAACTTCTCCAATGGCTGCATTCCACAGGAGGTCACACTCCAAATTCAGTGTTATGTAAAAGTAGCAGCATCTATTTTTCACTCTGTAAGGCATTCTACTTGTGAAATTAGTTTTCCAAAAAGAATCAAGCAAACAAAAGGCAGCCTTGAATCCACAACTGGATGAAGTTTGACAAACAAAGATCAAGAAACTTCCGAGTGGAATAGACAGTCTCTGTTAGTGTTTCATAGGAATACATAAACTAGATACTGAAAATCTTAGAATCGTAGAATCTTTATGGTTGGAATAGACCTTTAAGATCATCAAGTCCAACCACTAACCTAGCACTGCCAAGTTACTACTAAACCACGTCCCTCACAGTCCCTTATCTAAGCTAAGATTTCAAACAAGGGTGGATGGACTAGAGAAGAGTGGCACAGCCACACATTTAAGAAAGCGGACTCTGTTACTGTGTATTGCAATACAAGATTCCAGTAAGTAACAAGCAGATCTGGCAGTGAGTCCGCAGGCAACTCTGCTTCAACAGCCACACCAGGTTATGAAGCTTTCTTTTGAAAATGCCACCTTAAGTAAACCTTTTCCCAACCGTACCTTGCAAGGCTATTCAAGGCCGTTGTTTCTGGGTGCTCAATGCTGCAAACGCATTTTTCAATTCCTGTCAAAGGAACTGAAATTTCACCCTTTTAATAATAAGAGAATTTGTATATTTTAGTAGATGCTTAAACTATTGTAGCTTGAATCCTTCTCTAACCTTTTCAGCTTTTCAGAAAAAAGGCTTGAAAAAAAATCAGAGGAGTAACTGCAAGACAAAATGCTTCAAAAGATACACTGCGGAGGAATAAAGGTAACAGTCTACCTAGCTTCTCTGAAGGATGCACGCAGCTACAAAGCAGGCAAGACACTGGAAAACAGTAACAATTTGGTGAAGGAACTGTCAATGTAGACATACAGAAAATCAGGACTAGTAGAATTACTGTCACATGTATAGCATGAGAGGTCTGGTCTTTGTCAAAGCACAAAAATTGCAGGCCATCAGACAAATAGCTGCCTGCCTCCTGGGCCAAACGATCTGCTCTCACTTCATCGAATGAACGTGAACTTTCCTACAGAGGAATTAGTGCCCAGCTGGGAAAAAATTACGGCTTCTGTGTGCAGGTATGCTGGGCTTGTTTCTTAGTGAAGACTTGTTTCAGGCTCATTCATCCTACACCTCTGCACAACCTACTGAAGAATATAAAGGGCTCAGACAACACAGGCTTTTCTCCAAGGCAGAGAGTTGCAGTGATACCAATCCTTCGCAGTGACCTCAACCGGAAGATCACTGCACGCTGAAGAGTTAGCAATCCCCACAGAAGCGAAGCTGAGCAGGCGCAGGTCCGGGCTGCGCTCCGTGTATCCCTTGGCCGTGGGATAACCTCAGCCAGCTCAGACAATTTATTGCAACCACGGAGCCCTCAGGCAGCTCCCACGTGGTAGCGGTGGTTATCCCGCCTGTGTGGCCCCGACTCTATCTAACAGTGAAGCAGCAAGTTCTCACAGACATCAGTTTTGTCTGACAGCAGAAACGATGAATGGAAATGTTTCCTTTTAAGAAAATCCCATAAGAGGTCAGAAGAGGAAAATGCTGTGTAACCTCTCCACAGATGGGATCTGCACCCCATGCCATCCCTGACTGGAGGACCATCTGATGCTTCACGATTCGGAGTTCCCAGCATCTGAAGGGATGTAACTCCATCTACCTTCTTTTTTCTTCCTGTGCTAGCTCCAATAAATGGTATTTTAACGAATACCTTGCAGAGTCTGAGTGCCTTTCTTACCAGGATCACAGGCCCGGTGCCTTGCACCGGTACACTACACCCTTAGGATCTTATCTCCAGCCCAGCGCGTTTGGTCTCTTCTCTTAAAATTTAAGACTTCTGTGGTTATAAAGCGCTTTATTAAAGTAAAAAGGGATGCTACTCCAATATGTCCATGGAGAAAAACTTGAAAATAAAGTAATTTTGGAATTCCCTAGCCAAATAAAATGTATTCCAAAACTGCATCTTTTAGAAGTCAGTATTACGACTTTTATTTATATATCATGTGGAGATGGCAGCACTGATACCACACTGTATGTTATCACAGGAAGAGATACGCACGACTTGAAATCTCCCAGGCCTAACTCCTATTATATGGAAACTACAGAAGCATCATCGCAGAACTAATCAATAACTAAACACAAAGTCCCTAAAACTTACTGTGTAATCTTTCCTAAGTCTTTAAAAAGAGCAAGAGAGCAAGGAATACAACTCAGAAAACTCTATTGGGGCTGAAGTAATTACAAAATCTCTTATTCACTCATTTCAGATGACATAGTCAATAGATCTGTCAGGTTCACTGTCATAAATCACAGGAAGTTTATCTGCATGAATAAAGCTTAAAGCTAACACACAGATTCAAAAGATTGAATTTTTAATTTAAGGATTTAAGTAAGGCATACTTAATGCCATCTTAAATATGCAATATCTCATTCAGTAAAGACAGAATAATTTTATTCCCAGATTAAAAAAAAAAAAAAAAATTAAAATTAGTAACTCAGAAGGCATTTGTAGCTTTTTCAAGCTGGAAGGTACGCAGTGCCGGAGAATGAAAATAATGTGCGTTTGAGAGCTGTTTAATAAAAAAAGTGAGGGGAAAAGTGTTAAAAAACTTTAGCCAGCCTAACCTTCTCATTTATTATTAACAGAAACGACATTTTAACATTATTTTTTGTGCCAATTTATCTAAGTTTCTTTGATGAAAGAAAGCATTTCAATAGTTTAAAGTCTATAAACCACTAATTGTTAGAAATGTGCAAAATCACGTGAAGAGCTGACAAACATCTTAGTTATACATGGGAAAACAGAGGAAAAAGACACACAAAGTTTTTTTGATGAACAGCAGATTGAATCTTAATAATCATTTTTGAAAACTGTATCCTTCTGATGCTTGTTGGAGAACTTACTGGCAAAAAAGAAAACAAAACACCTTTAAAGATGTTCAAAACTATAACAAGGAATATAAAAAAAGCTGACTAGGAAACCTGCTATCTAAAAAAGCAAAAAAATATAAATAAGCATTGGAAGAATTTATTTCCGTGTCCTTGTGAGCGTGAACATATGCAGAGGCTGGGAGAAGAACTGTATCACATCTTTGACAACAAGGACAACTTGATGTCAGGGCCAAAAGAAGATGTAGGCACTGATCCATACCTGGTCGTATTTAGTTAGCTAAACTTCAAAATACAAAACAGAAACTCATGCTCTGTAGCTGTGTAGCTTTATCAGGGAAATTCTGAAAGTCTGTTAAGTGCTGCAGTTACCGCAATTGTTTTTTTCCAGGAGAATTCTAAACATAATTAACATCTCGCTTGTGTGTGTGCCTAGGATTGTTTAGCTTGACATAGTGAATAGCTGTTTCGTGTAAAACATATTGTGTGGAAATCAGCACACACCATTCTGGCAGTGGTCTCATCAATTCTGCATAGAGATAAAATAATCTCCCTTCTCCTCTCGCTGCCTCCTGTTTATTCATGCAAAGACTATTGACCTATTTCGGCACAATATACAGCTTGTTATGTTCAACTGCAGGTCTTTTGTAATCCCTTTAAGAATCATTGTTCTCTAGGATACAGATCCCATTTTTTGCAGGAATGTCCTTCCCCCTCTTCTGCATGTGCCACTGTGCTTTTGTTCACGCTAAGACATCTTCTTCAAACCAGCTCAGATCTTCTACACAGTTCATACAGTGGTACACGAGTGTTGTATTTCCCCCCTCTCACCCCACCTCTAAATCAACACTGCAACGACAGAAGTGTGGTGATCACAGAGTTCACATTTACTGCCAGGCCAGTAATGGAAGTGGTGATTATTTTCAGGTCTACCACTGCCACGGGTGAAACGGGTCTGCAGACCAACCTGGTTTTCTCACTGACAGTGATGCGGAGCTTTCAGTGCACAGTCTGCTTTGCAGTCACCGTGTCTTCTCCTGATAGCTTGTAAAGCCCATTTGTTGGCATGGGTGAGACTGCTTCCTGCTTTTTAATCTGACATTCATTAAAACCTCTATTTTCAGAAGTACTAACCTCCTTTAACTCCCCACTTCCTTCAAATGCAGTTTCAGGTGACTGAAAAAAAATCAAGCTTTTGCTGCAGTCTTAAAAACTGGTGGGTGTTTAACTTCAAGCAGATCCAGCAACAGTCAATTTAGTGTAATTGTGGTAAACAAACAAAGAAATGTAAAATGAACTTACCGGCAGGAAAAAACAGTTGTTTTGTATACACCACCGTGTCTGATTACTCGAATTAGGAAAACTTGCATTTGATGAATTAAGAACCGAGGGAAGAGCTTTCACAGCATTATCCAGGAAAAACTAGAGAAAAAACAACATATAATCCATTAGTTTGTCAGCTGTTTAAGGTCAAAATGCAGAAGAGAAATGGAGAAGCAGCGAAAGCCTTGCCAATAATAATTTAACTTTGCTATTTCACTGGAAATTGAAATAGAAAAGGGAAAATGACATCACTTGATTACTTGCTCCTGCACGCTCAAACAAAAACAACTTTGTTAACCTCCATCTGACACTCTCCATTTGAATAAAAGACGAAAGGCTCTTTGTAATGTTACTTTCATATATCAGAAGCTCACACAAATGAGAGACAATGATGAAATAAATTCAATATGAATAATTCCTGGGTTTACCTCAGCTGAACCTCCTATTAAACACAGGAAGAATGAAAGAAAGAATAAGATGTCTTTACTGAAGTTCATTTACACAGATGTAATCCTTCTCATAATAATGATGATGATAACATTGGTACTTATGTTATTGAAACAGAAGAGTGGAACCAGTACCTCCTGGGCCATCAAATTCAGCCAGCTGGTGTGCCAGGCAGCCACCATCATACAGTACCCTTGATGTATTTATCCAGTGCTTTCTTAACGAGTTAGATTTGACTACATTAATTCCACTGCTTTGAATCTCATCACTTAAACTGTTTCTAAGTTTAACCAGTACTCATGCCCAGTTCCCATGTTCTTTACCTTCTTGTGCTCATCTCACCCTTTAGCTTTCAGATAGCTCCCTTCTCTCCCTAGCATTTATGTTGACAATATTTAATGCCATCTCAACCTTCACTATGCTCAGCAATCTATGTTTTTCTAGTTTATTGCCAGAAAACAAGCTCTTCGTTCCCCTAATCATTCCGGCAGTCACCGTCTTTCGAGTCAACCTTCTGGGTGAGCAAAACTGCAAACACACTCCCCAGATTTTATCAGTGAGTTGTGCAATAGCATTAATACTAATTCTGCAGAAAATATGTTTTCATACATCCTAGAATGACAGCTCCCTTGCTCACAGCTACAAAACCTTAATAGCTGACCGTCCCCCATGCAAGTGGGGCTCAGACAGATCATGAAGTTACAGCAGCTTAACACATTGCTGCACATTGACATGATCCCAGCCACCAACACCACGCTGAGCAAATGTGAGGTAGTTTTCCTTCACAGGGGCTCACTTAGATAAATGCGGTTTATACTTACCGTGAGTTAAAAGCAGTCACACGGATGGTTATTGTGATTCAGCTGAGTTGTCATTAAACCCACATAATGAATCAAAATCCTGAACCCATCGCATCTCTACCTGATGAGCTTCCGACTTGTATCAGAATTTCTTGTCACTGGTCTGTGCGTAATCTTGCACTCTGTACTAAATTTCATCCTAGTTCTTTTACTCAAATCCTCAGTGGACTTCTTCCTTTCTAAAATCCCAAGCCTTCCCTCACAGACGTTGCATGTCACTTTAATTTTATCAACAAATTTCAAAGTCCCTCTCATACACTGCATATGAAAATCCACACTGGGCTGACCATTGCAGAGCTCCACAGGTTGCCTTCCTCTCATCCATTGTTCTCTGCATGTAGCCAATTTGTAACCCACCTCTACGTTCTTTCCCCATCCCCTTCTTTACCTACTGCCCCAGAGAAGAACTCCTCAGTTCACTCAGGGTAACCAAATCTGGTTCAAAATGGTTTCGTGATTTCCTACCTAACACTAGATCTGGTCAGCCAAGTGTCTAGATCTGTGTAGCCAAGTCCTGAAAACTTCCAAGGATGGAAACCCCACAACTTCCCTTGGTAACGTGTCCCAGCACTGTACTACCTGCACAGTGACTTTTTTTTTTGTTTTTTTTTTTTTTAAAGACTATCCAACCTGCCAAGCCACTACCCATGGTCAGCACCCCTTGATACGTTTTGTGGCGCTGCCGAGAAGGGTTTGAAACCATTATCAACGTAACACCGCTTCAACAGAAGCAGGACCGGTTATGCACTCGCGCAGGTGATCAATCTGCCATCTGTTACCAAGACTGTTTTACAAGAAGCTGGCACGACCTCTGGGGTGACATGCAGAATGGGCTCACCTTTGTTTGTACAGTTGCACTTTCAGGTTGTTTTCCTTTCCAAACACGCTTGTCTGACTGCTTATGTGCAACTACACGTAATTAACTGTGATCAGTGAACTATACATTCAGGATCAGTATCACTAATACAACAGATAAATCACAATACCAGACTCTACAAAATGCTAATGAACACCTACAAATTTTGAAACACCTTTCTGTAACTGATCCCAAAGGGCTCTAATCATGCACAGACACAGAGTTATACACACACTTGCCCCTTCTCACAGGATGTGTGGGTTAAATGCCCACACTCCCTCTTCTGGGAGTGTGGGTTACCCTACCTGCACACCCCTCTGGTAAGGAGATGTGGGTACCCTACCTTTTTGTGCACCTGTGCAGTTCCCCATGAACTGTTAATGCACAAGCTGGTGAGAAAGTGCCCCATGAGTTCAAGCGCACAGACAAATCTGAGCTGTGGGTCCCTGCTTGCTGTGGTCCGCACTGTCGCCCCACCAGCCCCAGAGCCGGCAGCTCACGATGTCGGATGGGGAGGCTGCTCTCGCTGTCCGAGGCAGAGGTGTGATGCCAGAGGGGTGACTTATGGCAGTGTCAAACCAGGCTTTGACAGTCAGCTGTTTCCACCCATAGGTCTCTGCCTCCTGTTAGAAATTTTCACGTTGCTTTTATTCTTTTTTCCACGTCATTTTCTTATTTGCTTCGAATTCCCTTTGAAGTGGCTTGGTTTCCATTTAACCCAGCTGGTGCTGGATTTCCGTTTCAACAGGAACAGTTTTGGGCAAATGCCCTTCAGACACCTTTAGGTATTTAATCCCCCTCTCTGCCCCCAACTATTTCCACTGACATTCTTATCTTAATAGGTGGTGTTCAGCAGGTCATTTGCCAAGGGTGGGCAAAGAGAGTCTCCACATCCCACTGATAGTGCATTTACTTTTTCTGCAAACATGAAGTAACTGTGTTTAGTTTCAGAATCCCATCCCACGCACATCCACAGAGCAAAAGATTATACACCATGAAGAACTCAAACACAATTATTATATACATATATATGTATGTATATATATTTATATACATTCATTTCTATTAAAGCATTTTGATTTTGGTTTTGAGGTTTGTACAGGGCATTTCTGACCTATAAAAGTTATCTGTATACATAGAATGCTACATGAAATATGGCGTATCCATAAATACATAAATAAACATAGAAAGGAAAAGAAAGAGGATATGGAAATGTTGTCATCTCCCAGGAGCCAAACAACACTTATTTCTGAATGATGTGTTTGTACTTGTCTTTCTTGTCTCTCATCAGTTATCCACATCTGCTATCATGCTGTAGAGATATATATTGTTCTTCAACATAGTATTTTTTTGTAAGAGACAGCTCAGTCCTACTAAGCAGTCACACCTACTCAAATGACTCAAATGAAAGCAATATTTTTTATGAATACAAATGTTTGCCAGGGAACATCTGAGCACACTACCATTAAATTCTCATTTTAACTTCATATTCTAACAGCTTTTTCTTCTCTTGTGTTCGTATAATCTGCAATCTTCAGTTGTGAGTTTTTTGCCTCACATGATGAAAATACCTGCTGTGCTGCTATTTCTTTCAGTAGAAAGCATGTGATGATAGACCCTCCCCCCACAACGTGGGATAAGCAAGTTAGTGCATCTCTCGTTATCTGACCAAGAATCTGCACAAGGCTACATAATACACCAGTTTAGATCTTACTAAAAGCAAAGGCAACTTTCCCACCAAGGTACTTTCAACCCTTCTGTATGTCCTGTACAACCCACAAGGCACCAGAACCAAGGCTTCACAACGAACACGGTCCGACAGCCTGCAATCTCACCTTACTAAGCAAGTGGGCTTGCTGGATTCCATGTTAACGGGCATAAAATAGCATCCTACTAAGAAGGAGGAAAGGTGGCAGAATTTAATATTGAGTGCACTCATCAAATGCACACTGAATTAAACAATTATGGAATAAACAATGAAATGTGTAAAATTTCAGTCGTTGCTATGTGAATGGGTTGACCCTGTAACAGGTGGGCAGGAGGGAGAGAGCTGGGAAATACCCCTCCACTGAACTACTGAATCACAGAGCAAAAGGCAAAATTAATTGATTCAAGTGCCACAGACAGTTCAACTGTGGTCATCAACCTGTGGTAGCAGGAAGCCATGCAGTAGCCATCTGTAAAGACAAATGCTACTATCATTTTCTGTGCAAAAAGAAGGCATAGGCTACCCTCAGAACGCTAAGAAGTGTTCTTCCACACACCAGTGAGAAACCCTGCGGCCCGGAGGTAAGCTCTTTAGGAAGTAGATGCTCCAGGATCAGCAGTTCCAGAGCAAAGCTGAGCTTAATCAATGGAAATACAAACAGTAAAAACAAAGGTCTGGCACGCTACCAATAAATGCACCACAATTCAATTTACAGCTTACGTTTAATTTGATCCCATCACTGTTTTCTCTTCCTTATTATACAAAATTACACTGGAAACGGACATGTGAGGACTATAAAGCAAAGTATAGAAAACACCTTTGTCATCATCCCTCTCTCTTCCCACTACCTCCTTGCCTCATATGAACACACAACTATACTTGAAATTAATTTTCTGCTGCTCCAGAAGAGCTATGCAATCTCCTCAAGACACAGTGGTCTACAGTTTTATAGGGCTGTTGTAAACAGTTCTTCATGTTTGTGGCCTACTCTTTTGTTCAGCAAAAGATACAGTGAGAAGAGGATACTTTCAAGTATGGCAGAAGCATGCAAGTCTGGTATGTAGGTTGAACTAGAGGATTTACATTTTTCTTAACACAAAAATAATGAAGCAATGATGCTTACGTTCAGCATTGTTCTTTTTTTTTTTTTTTTTGAGCCTCTAAGGCAAACATGCAGGACACCTCTTCTTTGTTTTCAATTTTTCTTACAACTCTCCAAATATCCATGTGGCTCAGGAGAACTTTCTTCTCAAACTGCATATCACCACTTCCTTTGAAAATGCCAGTTGGTGTGGCAGCTGAGTCAGGAAACTATCCCCAGATCCCCACATAAGCCCCAAGGACAATATGGAGAATCCCAAATTCTGGTATCATTCCTCATCTTCATAAACTCATAGGCAAAAGTTTAAGGAGAGCCTGGAACACTAAGTATCTACCTAGACTATTTGAATAAGGAAGAGGTGATGCTGAGACATTGGTAAGTCTGTGATTCTGTGATTCTGTGAAGTTGGAAAAGGATGATGAAGATCCAGAGAGTACTGCCCTGGACTGAATAGGATTTTTAGAGCATTTTGTCTGAGGGTTTGTACAAGACTTCTTAGCTTCAAAGTACTCATGCACCTGCATTGTTTGGTGTCCTGTGGTGTGTCTCTTGTTAATAGTGAAACTTATCAAATTCAACTTGCTCAATAATTTCACTTCATTTTTTCATAAAAAATTGTGTGCCAAGTGAAAACGCGTAACTGTCTCCGTGTCCCCAAGTATTCAAGTCCCAGTGTCCCTGAAGCAGTGGCAAGCAACTACCTTGTTCAAAGCTCCCAGCAGCATTAGGTAAGAGAGACGAGGAGCCTGCTGGGCTTTTACAGACTCAGATACCATCACGGTATTTGACAGCTATGGAATGATGCTCACTTAAGTGGGTTCATCTTTGCTGGACTGTGGAGCAAATGACCGTATGACAGCATGACTCTCTCTCTCCCCCCGCACATTTGAAACATGCCAGAACTGCTGTAAACATTATTGCAGGACAGTTCATGCCAAGTGCTTGCTATCTCACCTGCTAGGGCATCTCTCCTAGTCCAGTGTACCAAGGCTGATACTGATTTTAGTAAGTTTCTTAAATTCTATCTGTAATCCAGAATGGATTTGTGATGGTGCCCTGCATGTACCACTTAAGTGACATGACTGCAGCTGTGTATTCCCCTTTCTCCTTCTAACTCCTAGGCTAGGTCAAGCTCTCTGCAGTGTGTGTTTATTCTTCTTAAAAGAAATGCATTAGGCACCCTCCAAAATAGGATCTTCAACGTGCTAGGCACTGTGAGGACATATAATTAGAGTGTATCTGCCAAAGAGCTTGCCTATTAAAAATACAACACTGAACAAGGTCAGCAACTGTATTAACAGAGTTAGCTACACTAAAAGGAAGGTATATTAAATAAAACAACTTTCTACTATGAGAATGAAAGCAGGTTTGCTAAATTATTTGTCATTATTGAAACACGAGATATCAGCCATCACTAGAAGGAGAACAATATGGGGCCAATACTTGCATAATTTAAGGCAGCTCATGCTCACAGACCTACATTAAACAATGGAGCAGCAACACTCAAATCTCTGTCAGTCTTCACATTTCTAAAGACATGTTCTTTCAAAGGAAGTAGTCCGGTTGTTGAAAATTCACTGGACGAATGACAGGAAAGCAAGTAACATCCTGACTCAGAAAGGTGGTAGTCGGGGCACCTTCCTGGGACAGCACAGCCGTGAGATCCTCTTGCTGTGCCAAGAACCTCTTGTGCGTTCGATGCAGAAGTCAGCGAAACAAAGAGCTCTAGCAGGGCTCTTTCATCAGGACACTTTCGCTGAGATCACATGAATCCCAGAGGATGGTGAGGCACAATCATTTGATGTATCAAATACATCCAAATACATCAAATACATTCATTTAGCTTCCAAGAGTGGACCCTTTGCAGTCATGCAGTCCTACTGTCTCTCTGAGGCGTCTGCACTGCTCCCTGTTAACACACTCTCTCATGTTCTGCATGTTTAATGCAGGCCAGCTTCGCAAAAACAATCCTCCTCAACCAGTGCTTGCTGCCCTACTCTATACACAGCACCAGATCTAATGCTCAATGGAAGCAGCATTAGTCACCCTCTCCCTTCAGCTAAGAAGTATTTGATACTTATGTCACATTAGCTGTTTTTTAACTTCCCTCCACTGATCATGCCTATATACCTCTCAAACGTGAAGACTAGATTCAGATGTCTGCTGAAACAGCTAATTTGAAATAAAATTGCACCCCCGCTCTTTTCTAATGTCCCTTGACCATAAAGACTGCGATTTATTTGACATTTTGGTCTTAATTATGATTTATTAGGTGTGGGATGGTTAGACGCTTTTTATCTCCATTAAATCTTAATGGCTACATTTTGCCTTTTTCTACTGAAAGAGTTCATGGAAATAAATGCAGTTAATGGACTCTGCTATTAAGTACATGTTGCTTGGAGATATAATAATGATACTTCAGAGTCTCTCCCACAATTTGCTATTAATATTAAGGAAATGCAAATTTCACAATCACATTTAAAGCCATTTTTGCTAGTCAAACTATTAAGGTTTAGTTTCAAGGTGGGAATTGTACTTAAAATTATCATCTCATGAATATCATGGAACATGATTATTTGTAATACTGAAGTCATTACTGATAAGGCACAAAGACTTTAAAATACAGCCTATTAAGTTTTACTGTAACATTCAGTCCACATAAAAATGGACTTGAACTAATAAAATTCAAAACTTTTTCTAAAAATTTTGTACTGAACAACTCCTGTTTTGGTAAAATGTCTTTTACTAGGTGAAGGCCAAATTTGAAGTGGGCTGTACACAATAGTAGAACTTCAGTATAAGGGAAAAACAGTTGCTGACCATATCTTCTTTTAGACTTTTTAACTTAATAAATAACCATATGGGTGCATGAACTCTAACCCAAAGTACACATTAAACCCAAGTAGGTTATTTCATTTCTTCTTTATAATTCATAGAGTTCAAAATAAAAGAAAGTTTAATCTGACCTACATTTTACAAGCCACTCCCTCTCTGGGTTTTGTCCTGTAGTATGCCAAATAACTTTTGCTTGGCTAAAGGTTATCGCTCATAAAGCCATATAGTCTTCAGTTGAGGACATGATGTGATGGAGAATCAACAACTTTTCAGAATAATTTGTCCCCACTGCTAAGTAAGTCCCTTCACTGCCAAGAAGGGAGCTTATTTTCTCATTTTCCAGCCACTGCTTCTTGGAGATTTTCCTCTACCAGCCTTAAACACCGAATTCAATTAGCTAAATTTTACATTGTCGAATATAGAGTTGCTTTTGAGTCTACCTCTGCTCCTTAAAAAAAGCAGGAGAACGAAAGGAAAACATCTACCTTCCTGAAAAGAAAACCAACAAAAACTGAACTAGGATCATTTAACAGAAAAAATGGAAAGAAGTTTCTATGCAAAATTTCAAATGTTCACATTTAAAAGCCCACATTACATCACTCTGACAAGTTTAGTACTTACTGTAACAAATGATTGACTAAGGGTCCCCTGAAATGTTGTGGGAAAACAAAATAAAACAGTGTAGGTATTATCAATCTTTAAGTCCTTTATGAACCTCAAGTAACAAAAGTACCAGCAACTCAAGGAAGCGCTTAGATTTGCAATTTCAAAAGCACTGAAGTGCAAATCTCATTCACTTGAAATGTGACTAATAGCTATGCATTAACGTTGTAATGAAAACACTTCCTAAATAAATATTACAGTTCCCATTTCGCAGATACAGAACTGAGCTGGAACACTTTCACAGGTTTACGAAAAACTAAATCAAGTTCAGCCCATAGGGGAAAAAAAGGAAATTTTTGAGCCCATATACTGGTCATCCCATTAGACAACACATCCTCCAGAATAAACGAGGACATTAAGATTCAGGCTTTATGCCCACTAATGACAGATCTACTCTGTATTTGTTATACTTACAAAAGAATAATAGAATTACATGGATTTTCCCTATTATGAGAGAAAATAAGAGCACAGGTTGAAATGCCTAAAGTAGAGGTAAGCCCTAACAAACTTGTAGTTCATTACTTTTGAAGTTTCGATGTAACTTTGAATTTTTTTTTCCTTTTTCAAAAAACAAAGACAAGCACATGAAATACAATAACGTATGCATTATGGTCATTTTGTGATGAGCAGAGGAGCGCCACAAACCTGAATAAAGCTTACTTTGTTTTGCACAAAGTCATCCATACATCCTGTGAGGAGATACTTCATTCTTTGAGCAACACTCTGTTTTTCTAAGCAATGCATAGATGAGCAAGGGATTTGAACAATTCAAACCTGGGATTTAACTATCTTCTATTCCTTATAAATTACATTTTTCTTTAATAAACTTGGCCAAGATCCAAGCTCTTGCTCAGCATCCTGTTTGCAGGGCTCCCCATTACACAGTATGTTTTCTGTTGCTCTGCTTTACATTTCTGTCTCTGGCAATCTTTATCACATAGGTTCCTGGCACAGCCATGGGCCATAAATTGGACATCTAAACAAATACTGAACAAAAAAAAATCTTAAAATAGTAAAAAAAAAACCAAGAAAAATTACCCCTTTTTCCCTTACCATGTTGAATACAGCCATAGTTAATATTATAGCAGTGGTTGTCAATGTAAGAGTGATCCGTGGCCAAGGACGGTTTGCAATTATTCCAGATGATTTCAGGATCCACAACAACGAAGCTGATGCTTTCTTGCTACATTGCTAAGTGCAGAGAGTTTAAAAAAGAGAAAACAAAACTAGCTTTAGTATATTTAATTGCTGTAAACAAGTGTACATTTAAGAAAGCGTAAGATTGAGGGCAGCATTAATCTTGAAACAGTGTGCAGAAGTATTCAATTTTATACTCTCATAAGAGTTACAGATCATGATTATAGATGAAACTAAATGCAAATTTAGTTAAAATATCTGCCATAATATAAATTCCATTAAATAATTATATTTGCAAGTACCTTATTAAACATTCAATATATATTACTAACAAAAGCACATACAGAGTTGACAGCAATGGCATTACCTATAATATCAGTAAAAAGCAAGCGATCAAACTGACCTCCCTCACCTCAATTGAAAGGGCAATATTTAGTAGCCTCTGGAAACTTCAAAATGTAAATAATGACCCTGCACAATCTTTGACAGAGAGACAGAGGTCTCCTCATGCAGGATAAAGGCTGTATACATAGATATATCCCTGGCAGTCTACAAAAATAGCAAGGTTTCTCGGTTTTTCTTTCATTAGCTTGATAATTCATTTTAAGTGAAAGCTAAGTCAGCAAAGCTAATCAACCTTCCCTAAAACTATCTAGGAAAAAAAAAAAAAAAGCATTTCATACAACAATAGGACAACAATTTTACACAAAGAGTATTTGGTGAATAGAAAATTTTTCTTATATAGTGGCAAAAATTAACAATAAAAAACTCTGACTCGTTTAACCTGCTTCCAAGAACACATTGCAATAGCCTCCATTCACACAGGCATAGTGCCTAGAGGCACAAGTGCTCACACAGAATAAACAACAATTTGTGGCACATCCAATAAATATTAATTTTCCCAAAACTTTAGCAATGAGGAGGTAAGGTTGCCTAGAAGCATCTTGTGCCCTTTCCAAATGTCAAATCCATCTATACTGAAACCTCTGTAAAAAAGGCAATTAAAAGTTGAAAACATGACAGTCCTACAAAAGTATTTGCTTTTTATCAACTCGCTTTCTCTATTTACTTAATATTACCAGAGAACACTTTACATGTTGCTTTCACCACATCCACAGCAATCAGAAGAGATACAAGCACAGGAACTCTCTGAGATGAGAACTCAAGGACTAAAAGCTACCAAATATAGGACTTAATTTACAGCACAACTATTAGTTCAGGTTCTATAGCTATGGCACATCATGCTAAATAACATTATTACACAACACATGTGATGTAGTTTCCATGAAGGTCTTTGTCATACTGCACATAACTATTTCCCTCCTAATTACACACTATTTGGAGAAGTCCACTGTGTATCTAGAACTTTTTTTACGTATTGTTTCTTTTTATGACAGGGAGTTTTGCATGCTGGATTGGACAGATTCTGCATGAATGAAGTTAATTTCAGGAAGGTCAAAACAATAATCAGAATCTCAAGGATGGACAAAGAAAAGGGAAAAAATAGGCAGCTTTATATTCACATTACTCCTCCCCCATATAAAAAAAAAACCCAAGACACATAAACTTGAGGGACCTGCATCTTTGAGCAAGAAACTCCTGCTCAAACGCCTTTTTGAACTTCCATACCTTGTTCTCTACCCCTAAGTACACAGCAAATTTCAAGATAATTTGAATCTACATATAGATTTAGAAAGATTTTGTCAGCCTTCCCACTTTAATAAAGTAAAAAGCACAAAACCTATATTGCCGGACACAGGGAATGGATCTGTGTGAAAATGAATCATTCAGTTATCTGTCTAGTCTGCCTAAAACCTAATGAGTAAGGGAGGATGGATTTATGGCCAGTTAAAACAGTCATGAAATCATGCCTCGAATTACTCTTTGCCTTTATTATAGCACACCTGGAGCTTTCCTACAACTTCACTGACATTGTTCTGTGATTCTCTTGGAAGTTTAGAAGTAGCTGGAATAGTTTAAGTTGGATTAGGGACATAACTAGGCAGAAACACTGAGAAAGTATAAGGAATATAAAGTGGGTAAGAAATGACATAGACAAAGCAGTACATTGTGTTCTCCTTTCTCAATTTTGTTACAGGGAGCTATACTGTCCAAGGAAAGTCTTTAGGATAAGAAATTCCAAGAAAAGAAGCTAAACCAGATACATTTTATTACAAATTTTACTGGGTTTAGGTTATCTGACTAAAGGCTTATCAAATTAAACACAAAGACCTGGTGGCGATCAAAAGGACAATGATCGATGGTGGAACCAAAGTAACCTAATCAGTGAAGAGCAGAAACCACTGAATCTGCTGCTCCTAAGACCATCAAAGGAGAATGTTTCAGACAGACTTTCTGATGGGAAACCTACCAAGAAGGCCCAATGAAAAAAACTCCCTTTCCAGAATGCCCTGCAGACTAAAGGCGATTACTGCCTGAAAGGACAGTATGCCAGCATGGGGCAGATAATTTTGCAAAGGAGCAGACAGAAACTTGGGATCGGGTAAAATGTTATGGCATGCTTTAAGGACATTGCGAGTATATGGAAAACTTATAGGATGTTTAAGGGATGGGACGAATTCGGATCAGGAAGGAACAAGCATAGATAGAGGGAGAACAGAGGGGATGAAAGGAAATGGCAGCATGTGCTCTTGTCTAAATGAGTCTATTGCATATTCTTGTTAAACCCTATCTCTAACCATCTTCTGTGTAAGTGCAGTCCTTATTCTGAGCCTGCATGTGTGTGAATGACAGCAAACTTCATGCTAGACTAAATGGCAAGTAGCACAGGACAGGCGCCAGCCACTGGAGAGAGAGAGATTGCCTGTCTGAGGCAACTGAGGGCCTGGGTGTCAGCAGCTGAAGTGTCTCAGATCAGTCCCTGGAGAGACCCATAGGGTGCGTGTGGGAGCGTGTGTGTAACCATTAGGATACTTCAAGCTGGACTGGCTGGTAAGCAGGAGATCTGCATTTGGAGAGACCCAAGGTTTGAGCCAGTCACTGCGCAAGGGGGGCAGAGGCTGGGCATGGATATTGTATTGACGTGAGGTCCATACTGAGTGACCCACCAACGCGAGTGTGCCTATGGATGATGACAGTCAGGGTGTGCATATATTCCACTGGCAAACATCAATCCTGATCAGCCAGAAAGGAGGAACTAGACCATCAGTGGTGTTCGTATTTCCATGACTGCTGCTTGCTTTTACGTGGGTGCTGGTGAAAGATCTGCTCTCTCTGTGTGGTTGTCCTGTGTGTACAGTATATGCCTGTGTGCCTCCTGGGAATACGTGCCCAGCCTCACTGCTGGTTGTACCTGGGACATGGTTCTGACGGCCTCCCATCGATAGGAGTGGGACAGGAGGATCCCCTGGATCTTTAATTCCATCAAATTGGGCTCCAGTGGACCAGGAAGGAGCACTCCCCTCGCTCTTGAACTCCTCTGGATTCAACAAGCTCTAGCAGATCTCATTTGCAATTTCAGAACTTTAAAAAACATGGCTTAGTAACAGATGCAAAACAATGTCATAAAAAAGATGCCTTCATGTTTTTCTAGTGCTAAGCAACGTAAATTGATGGTTTCCTCTGCACAAATGAACAACTAGTGTTATGTTAATTCTGAAGATAAAATTAAGTTTCACACAGAAATCTCCCTTGAATCCTAATATCTAAATACACAAATGTTGGTGTCAAATGATGGAGACGTCTCAAACTTTTCTACTTTAACATCAACATTTCCAATTGCTAAACTTGAACTTTCTTCATTTTTTGAAAGTACTCATTGAAAAAATTACAGTATGGAATTGCTGAGATTACTTAGCAATGTCCATGCTGAGAACTGTATTTATAGCTGAGGACTGATTTATTGCTTTCCAAGTACCTGTACACTTTTGAATAGACTTATGAAACTTCTGTACCAAATTTCCTTGGAGTAATTCTAAGTTTCTTTTGTTTGGAAGATTTTTGATCAATATCACCTGACTTTGCTAATGTATTTTAGCAAGGAAGAACTAATTGCACTGATTTACTATATTTCTTAAAAAAGCTATTTTTCTGCTTCCATTAAAAAAAAAAAAGTTCTCTGGGCAAGTTTATCACTAAGAAAACTTCTAGGGAATAATGTAAATTTCAGGAAATGATATATCATTCAGCCAGTAGAAAACAATATATCATTCAGCCAGCGTGATTAATCAATAAAGAGATTCCATTCTTCCAGCTGCTGTTGCTAAAATTACAGATATGGCTGGCTCTGACCTGAAGAAAAAGGTGAGTGTTGTTAGACAGCAACTTCAAAAATGAAGTTGTAGATAGTTATTTCCACTTGTAAAGCAGAAGCACACCAGAACTCAGTGATGCATTTCTTGACAGGTTGTTTAATGCACGGCTTTGAGTCCTGGAGGGGAAGGACCACTGTTTCTTTGGTACATCTCTCATGTCCACCTGGTTTCTTAAATAGATGACAGGTCTCTCTAATAGCAGAGAGACCACCCTACACAGGTTAAGCCAATGAGGCTCCCGAAAGGAGAATTTATGATAAAAACCTGATTCACACAAAAAAAATCCTTAAACCATCGAGTAGAAATTCCTTTGAAAACATGAAAGAATACGCTGTTGATCAGTAATTCTCTATGTGAATTAACAGGTTTGCTGAACTTCATTTCAGTTTTGAGCAGTCTATATCCAGTCGATCTATGGCACAACCGTAGAAGTTTGGTACTGCTGAAAATTTAGGGAACTCCTGGAAGCAGAACTGGAGTGGTCGGGTGATCATCAAATTCAGACTCTTAATAGCACTGGCAGAACTATGCAGGTTTATTTTACTGATTCATTAGCTATGTCAAGCACTTTTTCTTGTAAATGTTATGTCTCATTTGCAATTTTCTTAAGAAAACGGAGAATGAGACGAAAGGAAGAAAGTAATCATTTCTAGAAAGCATGCAAGAAGGGTAAGACATCAGATCTCAATAGCATTAGCTTCTATGTTTATTCTAAGCAGAGCTGGCAGAATACGGTTCAGTGTTTATCATTTACCAACTAGAAATAATAGGTATTTGTAGTATGAAAGGTGACTAACGTATTACCTTTTCATCTGAACATGTTAAATCTGATACGACAGCTCAGCATGATAGTGAGTAATAACGTATTTTGAATATTCAGGTTATTAAAATGTATCCTGTGTTGTCCTTCCACACACAAAAACCTACTTCGGCATTTAATAAAATGAATGCTGTCTTTCTGAGTGAGATCAAGAACTGGTGCGAGAATTAATTGTGACAGCTATGTTGTAGATGAAAGACAATGTCGCAAGTGCTGTCACACTTCTTCACATGCTGCTGAGGTTGGAACATCTTGACTGAAGGCCTCTTATTTACAGAAAGCTAGTGAATCACATTTTCTATAGTTCTATTATTGTTCTTTTCATTTTGCATTCAAATACAACTCAGTATTTTACTAATACTGATATTACAAAAAATGAAATCAAGACAAACAAAAAGCCCCAATATTCAGATTTTTTTCACATGCTTCTTTTCACTCAGACTTGAAGACACCACAGTTAAATCCAAAGAACTGGCTGACAGTGATTACACTGACCTAAGTTTGGAGGAGGGTGATTTTTGCATAGAGACACAAGCTAATACTTTACGTATTGTTGATAAAAAGTCCTATTGTTGATAAAAAGTACTTCTAAAAATACTAAAAGTACTAAAGTACTAGAAGTACTTCTAAAATGAGTACTGTAACACCAAGCTTTTGAACTCCATGGTGGCACTTGTAAATCTAAGCCAGGCGTTTTGAATCACACAAAATGCATCCAAGCGAAGAGTCTACTCAACTTATATTGGATACAACTGGTTTGACAAAAGCTAGAATCCTGAATAAAGAAATAACAGGAAAAAACTAAAGTTGGTATCACATTTTTAATTTCACCATACTTTGCAGTGTTTATTATCCTTCACAAAGGGTCATGTTAAAATGGTTCACTTCAACTGTCTCATTCAAAGGCAAGAACACGGCAGTGAGCCATATAAATATGCCTTTAGGCACTCAGGGTTCAGTCCTGGTACTTCCTGTGCTGCTTTCCTCATTCAAGAAAACGTACAGTCGCTGTGTTATATGCTATTTTTAAGGTAAGGCGTTCTCAGTCCCTCCCATCAAAGTTGTTCTGTTTCACATGAAATATTTAAAGAACTTCTGGTTTTGAGAAAGTGCAAACCTGAATGACTTTAAAGACAGCGCTCAGGGCACTGAACTAGAAGGAGTTCTGAATGCTACATTCTACGTTGAACAAGTCTTGATCTCCAAGTAAGATGCTACCACCCAAAAACTGCCTCACGCAAAAGGAGCCCTGACCTGTGGCCATACTGCAGTACTTACATAGTCTCACTCATCAAAAAATACTAAAAGCGAACTTATTGGCACAACAGACATAAGAAACTTGTGGTTTTCACCAGGTTCGGCAACTTCTCCAGTTGGTCACAATCACATAACGTATCATCATAAACATACAACTCAAGAAGGAGTAAAGAGAGGGATTTTTGTTAGTGAAATCAGTACATTTCTAACAGTTCCTGAAGTCTGAAGTTTGATGCGTCTCTTTCATGGACCCTGCTGTAAGTGTCAAAGTGCCTCTCTGGGTTCTCCCTGCCTACCCCCATCCCTGTTTTAATCTTAATTTACAAGCAAAGCCTTACTATTGAAGAAACTTAAGGGCCTCGATCTTTTATTCATATCTGCGTTAAGAGAGACACACACATCAGAAGTAAGATTTCAAGTTGAAAATAATTTCAAAGTAGCGCTGGTGCTGATATTCCTGTCCTTGCAGAGCTTTTAAATATCTTAAGTGTACACAGTCTTTCTGACTGTTAAGTACCAATGCCAATTGCTTTAGAGTAAAATACAAATCCCTGCAAACAAAGGTAAAGATTATATATCACTCTTTATACAGTGGTGTGATGTAATGCAACTAATAAATAACATGTTGTTTTCTAGCAGGGTCAGGGCAGCTCACATAATGGGTGCACTTTGATGGATGAGACGGTGACCTCAAAGCAGAGCATCTTTCTCGACTGTGGAGCCAGTTATTTTCTGCTGTTTGTTTTGTTGGTATTGTGTTCTGCTAATTCCATGGTTGAGTTGGGCACTTAAACGTGTCCAGATGAGATGATAGGAAAGAAATAATCTTCCTTGTTAGCTGAAGTAGCCAAATAGGTTTGCAAGGTATAAACATATGAAACAAAAAGCCATATTAATGGAAAATAGCTGGCACAAAGAGTATGTGGTATAAATTAAGTGGACGCGTGTCGCAGGTAATGCAAAGAAATTTTTGAGACAGTATTTCAATCAATGCACAAAGAACATCTGCTTGAGACTAATACTTCTTTGGCCGGCTACCTCAGCTACCACAGAGATGTCTCCTTTACATGCTTACTGTGGGTTTTTTTCCTATTGATTGTATTACATTTTCCAATATATCATTTAAGTAACCAGATCTCTGCTTCCTTGCATTCACATCAGGAGGTAAAACACATCTAACAGCTACCAAGTCTGAGGCATTTCACACTCATTCTATGAACTCATCTACACTTCAAGAAGATAAAGAGAAGAGACACAGAAAATATATGAGCTAAAGGACAATCACCGTCTTCTATCTTCAGGTAATTTGGGAAAGAAACCTCTCAAGGAAAATTCAAAGAAAATATTCAAAATTCATAAAAAAGAAGAGCCTACATTTAAAATATGAAAATATAAGCCAAAAAAGGATCTTTAAGGCCAAAAATACTCATAATCTTACGACTTAACTCTAAATATTGTGATTATCTAAAAAAAAAAAATTTAAAAAAACGGCACAGGCACAAAGAAGTAATTAGACTGTAAAAGATATAAACCCATTTCAACTTTCACAACATATGCCAATTTTAGCTAGGACTGATGGAGGTTTAACGCCTACGGGCAAACCACTGTTTCTAAGAGAACCGTTAGCCATCCCTGCCCTTGGCCTGGTTGCCCAAGACACGTCCCAAAGGCAGGCTCTGGGAGGCTGCAGCCTCATTATTTGTGCTACTGCTCTGCCACATCATTTGATGGAAACATTCCTATTCTTATTTTATGGCTGATATCATCACTCCACAACAGATTGAGCTGGACCGCGCTGCAGTGCTGCCGAACAGTGAAATCAACTAATAATAAACTCAGAGTGAAAGAGTGAGCATAAATCTCGTCTTACAATATTGTGATTAAATTCCATAAGAGCTAGTAACATTAGCATTACAGTCTGGATGGGGTTTTTTTGGTTTGTTTGGTTTTTTTTCATTTACCAATGAAATGAAAATCACCCAGAGAAACTTGTTCAAAGTTGTTTTTTGCGTGACTTGCTCTGGGGTGGTGACAGCCACCTACAGTTGGTGCAGAGTGAGAAGGCAAAGCGTCAATGTATTGAGACAAGCACGTAACGCAGTGACAGCCAGGTGTCCCAGACTGAGCTTAGATTTTGCTGTCTTTGCCAGCACTGCAGGTCCCACTCTATAAATCTCATAACAATCATGTAAATATTTGACTACTGCTGCAAGTTTATGTATGGGGTGCGGGTGTCCAGGTTGGTGGTGGGGCCGGCAGGGCTGGCCCCTGTGTGGAGTGGCCGGGGCTGCCCCACGCTGGACACAGCCCGTTCCAACGGCCCCACCACAGGGCACAGCTGAGTCCCTCAGCCACAGGGAAAGCCTGTGTAAGAAAGGGCAGAAAAGGTTGGTCAGAGAAGGGAGGAGGGAACAAAAAGAGTGAGAAACAGCAGAAGGAACACCAAGGTCATTGAAGGAGGAGGAAGAGGTACTCCATGCTGGAGCAGATGTCCACACTGCAGCCCATGGAGGACCCATGCTGGAGCAGGTGGATGTTCCTGAAGTAACTGCAGCTTGTGGAGACCCCACGCTGGAGCAGGGTGAAAGCGTGAAGGGAAGGAGCAGCAAAGAGAAGTGTTTATGTATTGACTGCCCTGGACCCCTATCTGTGCTAAGGAGGTGAGGTAGAGGAGTCTGGGGTGCAGGAGTGAAGTTGAGTTTGAGAGGGGTGGTGGGAGGTATAGTGTGGTTGTAATGTTTGTTTTCGTTTCTTACCACCCAAATCTATCTTAATTGGCAATACATTAAATTAATTTTCCCCAAGTTGAGTCTGCTTTGTCTATGACAGTAATTGGTAAGTGATCTCCCCGCCTCTATCTCAGCCCACGAGCCTTCTCATCCTATTTTCCTCCCCCATGCCGCTGAGGAGGTACAGTGAGTGAGTAGCTGGGTGGGTGCCTGGCCCATAGCCAATGCCAACCCACCACAGTTCATCCGTCAGGGTCCATCAGGCCCAAAAAATTATCTTCTTTTTTTGTGCATTTTTAGAAGAGAGATATTTGCTGATTTTAAACTCTGTAGTTAATGTGCAGGTGTACACACATGCAAGTCCACATTTACTAAATGCATTCTGCAAGGGAATCCAAAATGTACCCCTTTAGAAACAGAGGTGGGAAAAACCTACACTGGCAAAAAAACCAACCCAAACCCAATTGGGATTAGGACAATACAGCTTGATTTCTGTTTATGCTGTCACAATAGAGTTAAAACTCAGATATTGATACTTTCTCACTTGAGAATTTCAGACTTTTTCTTCTAGAAAGAAAGCATTTATGGTTATGGGTCAGATATCACAATGGATATTCTACTGAAACATAACAGTCAAACAATAGGGTGTCACTGCGGTTAAAGCTGCAAAACAATACTTGGATTTTGACATGAAAGAAGAAATCTTAGGGAGAGGACAGGGGAAAGATAAACCGACTGCCTCTTTTGTTAGCTGCCTCTCATCCGTCACCTTACAGAACTACGTCCACGCTTGTGAAGGAAAGACAGCGCTGCATCAACTATGGTGATAACTTACTTGTTGAAAGGCTTCTTAGCAGCATAGCTTCTGTATTAGAGCAGCTGAACTCATAAAGACAGACATAAATAGCTCCTCTTCAAGCTACTTAGCTTAGAACATGACATCTCACAAGTCAACAGAAATGCAGTAATAGGTCTCCATTTCTGGTAAGTATTTACAGTACATCAAGACATAGGAAAACAACATTGAAAGTAGGTGTCAGATATTATTTATGTGGCACGAGTCCTCAACTCTGACTTGGGATATTTGCTTAGCTATCCCTTGAAATGTAGAAAAGTATGCTTATATATCTCCTAAGATACATTATATATAAAAGCCCCAGAAGAGTGTTATGTCCCAACACTTCTTGATACCATTTCATTGGCACCTCTCTTTCCTACAGGAAAAAGGCTGGCTTTTCCTTGAAGGATTTTTTTTTTTTTACTTTGCATATTCAACAGCAGTACTCTGACTCCATCGTTTTACTCTTATGTCAATAAAAAACAGCATTCAAGCATGACGTTACATGAGAATTAATCTTTGCTGTTAAGTAATAGCAATACCTCTAGGACCTCACTCCAAGGATTTAAAATATTTAAAAGTACTGTTGCATGATGTCTCAAATGAATTCCTGAGCGGTGGCAGCATCCCTACCTTATTGGAAAGACAACTGAAATGTGGATTAATTATGTTTTCTTAAAAACATGTCCTGGTTAATTACTAGTCTCACAAGGGAAGGGGAGAAATTATAAAATCACGCTTCCGCTGTTTCTTGCTTCAACTGCCAGGCCACCTTTCCTTACTGTTTTACTGCATAGTGATGTAATTGTCTTTCCCATGTGCATGTTTTACTTTTTTATAAAAGATCTTTCTCTCAGCTTTCTCCATGAGAGCTTGTGGAAAAATGCAAACAGAGAGAAGGAGAAGTGGGGATTAAGGTACAGGTAGTTTTATTCTAGATTACATGCCAAATTCAAATAGCATCCACTTTCTTACAAATCCTGAAATACCTTGTTCTAGATGGAGTTCTATCTTGGCGCTATTTGAAAATGACTGAAAGGAGGACAATAATACTTGTGAATTATATTGTGAAATGCTGAAAGGTTTGCCCAAATCTTGAATTAAGTGAAATTCTCAAATTCAGTATATTATTGAGTACACTAATAGGCATTACACTAACACCTGGACCACTCAATGGCAAAATTAGAATTTTACTATAAAATGTTTATGTGTCAAATTAAATTATTATCATGAACAAATACAAATCAAATAAATTCACAGTTCCCCAAATTAAAGCATTCATAAGATGAGTCACCTCCTGTAAGCACAATAGCAAAAATTTTGAAGAGACAATCAATCAAACAATGCAAACCTCTCAGAGGATCCAGCTTCACATGGGGGAAAGAGCATGTCAGTGAAGGTACACACAGTCACCACACTGACCTTTTCTGTTTTTCAGACAAATGAGGACATTTTATAGTACGTTAACATGGACAAAACAACATCCTCAGAAGCCTGAGCGTGCAAGCTTTTCTCATTTAACTGGTACTCAGCAAAGGCAGAGTGAGTTGGCAAAATCAGAACATATGATTTAAAAGAAACCATTAACTACTGGATTACATTTCCTTGAATACCTACCAAAAGCTGTCCAGCAAAGCAGATAAACAAAATGAAGGAAAGCAAGAGAAATGCAGCCCCGAATGAAATTCCAAGAATAGATGTTCTACAAGAAATAAGAAAACATGTATTAGTTTCTCTGTTACACATTTTTAGCATGACCTTTCTCTGTGAACAATACTGATGATACGAAAAATTGCCGTGTGCAAGCTGCAACTTCCAAACATCAAAACTTCTAAAAACAACTCCAATCCTTATCATAATGACAAGCCTTTTTCCTGCCATTTTCTCAACTCAGGAATGCTTGAATTGGCTTTACCTCTCACTTTTTGGAACTATTACCATGAGAAGATAACAATTTCCGCACAAACAAGTTAAATGACAGAGTGTATTAACAGCAGCAATGTTTTGGGGTTTTTTGTTTTTACTTTAGAAAGGCTGTATTAAAGAAGATCCTTATAGCTTTATTTTTATGCTGTTTATTATATAATTTAAGAGGCTAATATGTACACAAAATAAACTTCTTGGTAGTCTATACATTCCTCCCGTCCCCGCTCCAAGGTAGGAAAAGTAATAGCACGGGACAGTGCTGTCCAGTTTCCAGTGTCTCACCGCTAGAACCTGTGATATCTGTGATATTGCAGTCTCTCAGTCAACATGGGCCCTAATACAGGGACTGCTATTTCACTAATAGACAGGGATTCAACACCTCTGAAAACTCCATTTTATATCAAAATTGAGTGGTCGGCCCGTAGATTCTGAAGTATCAGAGGAAAGGATAGGAAGGAAAACTAAACACCATGAAGAAAAGAAAAAACAACAACAGACTTCAAATGAAAAAAACCCAACAGAGTAATCTATACTCTTCCTGAAATCATCCTTACTCAGTGTTTTAGCTCATCCTTTTCTTGTATGTTATAAATAGGAAAGTCTAGCCAAAAGAGTGTCACTGGATGGTCAGTAAACAGAAACGGGGATGCAGAAACAATCCGTGCATGCATTCATTCCACAAATGTGGAAATCTCTCTATATGAATACCACAGTTGAACGTAATTGCTCCATCAGGCACCATACGGGAGGTACTTAGCATGGCTGCCTAGGGAAAGATGCAGCGGGACCTAATTATGTTTAATGAATGCTAAGAGGAGATCAGAAGCTCTAGACCAACTGAGTTGTTTAAGCACGGGAACTAGATGCTCTCGTGAAGTCTCTCACCTGAGTGTCTGCTTTAAGTGTTAATCACATAATTGACATTTTTACAGAATTAAAAAATATAACTCAACTCCTTTGAGCACCAGCAAATATCCTATTTTATCAGACCTTATATGATAGAAATATTGGCATGACAATTTAGAAGTAAGTTTTATATCCCTTGCTTTTTCCTCAAACAAGTTAGCTCCTCCATAAATGTATGATTCAGAATTGTTAAAATACATTATCAATAAAAGCATATATCTCTCTTCTTTAGACATGCCATCTGAACTCAAATATATACACATTTTATAAACTATGATAGTAAAAATTTAGGAGTAGAACTCTATGGATCAATTTCCTTAGATTGCATACAAATATGGGAAAACATTTTGATCTGTTTCAACAACAGTGATATAGAAGCTATTTTCAGGAATGAACGAAAAAGCATTAACTTCACAAACCAATTTGATGCCATACTACTGCCATTAAAAGCATTTTGGAGAATAATTTATGAGCTTTCCTGCCAATCATTCGGAGAACCTCTTATATGCTAAGTATTCATCAGAATTTGGGTCGATGTGAACAGCTAATGAAAAACAAACAACTGGCAATTCACAACATACATTGATCCTGAAAAAAATGTTTCTTTTAGAAGTTATTTGAAAATCATTATTGCTTATGAATACATGTTCTCCAAGAATTTCTCATCAAGACTGAGACAGTAAGCTGTACATCAGCGGATGTAAAACTACAGTCTATTCTTAGGAATTTAAAATCTAGTAAGCAACAGGAGGGATGAAAGAAAAGGAAAATAATTAAAAGGCTTTTTTTTTTATATACGCATAAGCACTTCAAATAATATATATCCTTGAGTAAGACTCGGGTAACCATATCTGTATTTCAAACTATTGCTATTCTTTCTCTGATAGGCAGGATACAAAAAAGCAGGCTGCACACCTTAAGAAATGATTCAACACAAGAACGGCCTTAGGAGTCAAGTTTGGAGTGCACCCTTGTAGAAGAAGAAATGAAGATATTTGTGACAGAAACTGGAGAGCAAGGGAAATAAAATTAACATGGCACAAGGAAAGCTTAGGCGAAGAGTACTTAGTTACATGGGCAACAGGCAAGAACAAAAGGTCTTTGTAGCTGTTTTGCTACATGATCAATGATGTTATCGGTGTGGCACAAGAAAAAGAGTTACACAGCAAGGTGTGCAAGATTTTGATTATCGGGACAAAGAGAAAAGGACTGAGAATAAGGAAAAGCGCTATCTTAGCATCCAGATTTGAGAGGTGAATACAGAGAAAAAAAAGTTGTAAGATTTTTGCTCCCCACACCTTCTTATTTTCTAGGAACAGCAGGACTTCTGTTTCAGTAGGCTAAGTTGAAACAGCTTCATGCTGCTCCTAGAAGGAAAAAAGCCGGCTGAAAATGCTATAATGGGAAGGAAAATACTAAAGATTAAGTGCCACCATAAACGAGACTCATTTGAGGCAACGACCATAGGAAAGCCATAACATGGGTTTATTTTTTGTCACTGGAACATTACAAAAACAGTACGGGTCTTTACAGCAAACTAATCTTGCCTTTATTGTGTAGACTCATCAAACATGCTGCACAGGTCACCAAATGCATTGCACTGACAGATTCGGGCAAACCATTTTGTCAAAGGAGCACCTGGGATCCCACAAAGCAGCTGATTTTTTACCTGCCTCTTCCTATGCTTCAAGGAATGTCCTAAATTCTGAAAGGTCTGCGCTCTCCTACAGAACCCCACCAGGAACCCTGACAGAACAGCCCTTGACAATAACCTACAGAGGGACAGAGTTTAAAACCATGAAACAACACAACAGCTTCCCAGGCTTCAGATAGTTCCAAGTCTAAATAATTTATGATCTTGGCTATTCTCATATTTTTCTGGTTTCATCAGTAAATATCTGTTTTGAATAATTCATTTTTATCAGGTGGTATGAGATTGGAAAAAAAAAATTGTATTTGTACATACTTATGTCTTGGTGGTAACATTTTAAATGAAAAATAAAAAATTATTATGAAGATACTCAAAAATGGAGAAGAGAACACATTATTTCTACACTTATGTAACTTTTAGGAAAATATGTGACTTATGGCACATGTCCCTTAATGGAACGTAGAAAATTTCCTTAGCTTGCCAGGTAATTAACATTCATGTTTTGAACTATTTGATTGCAAATTCTCTTGTGGTTATAAAATCATAATGAAGCAATTACAAATGACAATTATACAAGGCAATACTGAATTCAGACTTTTTAGTATCTAATAATAGCTTTTTCTTTCTTAATTAGAGTGATGCTTTTCCTAAGCCATCAATGGACTCAACGGCTATGTAGACTAACTGTATGGCAGTTTCAGTGTTAAGAAAGATCACTTGAGTATTGTAACTCCACTTGAGTTTTTTTAAATCAGATACAGCAGAAAAATAGCTAGTAAAGGTGGTTTTCTTTTGTTTATACCGTCTTATATTTTACACACCTGCATTCAGAAAAAGTTTTGAAGTACTACCTTTTCTATAAAGAAATTCATCTGTGCCTGACTGGAAGTACTATGTTAAGGCCTCCTAACAACCTTCCACTAACGAGATGTTTGTTAGTTTGGCATGACTCAGGACAAAAGGACACAATTTCTTGAACACAGCAGCCCCAGAGAGCGAAGACTTGGGAAGAATCTTAAGTGTAGCCCCAAACAAATAAATCCCTTACTTGAATAGCACAAGAAGTAACTCCTGTTCAAAAGGAATACACTTTGATCAATTCACCAGTTTGCATTTCAGAAAACCACACTACCAATTCCATGTTAGTTGGCTGTTTCCCTAAATAAAGAATGTCAGGTTGTCGTGAATTACTAGGGATACTTGTGTCACTAGGTAAACCAAGAATGCCAGAGAGTCACTGAAGGCCTCTTCGAGGAACCATAATAGTCAAGATTCGCTGTCATTTTAATGTCACAGTAAAGACCCACTCCTCATGATAAATTTCACCCCAAGATAATGTTGACTTGATTACACATATATCTACCACTTTGTGTAACGTTTATCATGTAAACACAACATCAGTTTATTACCCTGGGAAAATTAAAACATTAATAAATTATTTCAGCCTTGAAATAAATGTCTCGTGATCTTGGAGATACTACTTATTACTTGCAACTTGCTGGATATTACTCACCATCAAATATCTCCAAATCTACTTTAAAGCAGCAGGTGGTGTGCCTGCACAGAAATCAATGATATTACACTGCTGCAAAACTAGATAAACGGAATAGTGAATCAATAAAACCCAACGACAGACGCAGCTTATCTCCCTGTCTTCATTAGATCACCATTTAAAAATCCAGTAGAATTTTTGGAAGAAAAAAAAAGTTTGGATAGAATTTTAGACTAAATTATGATTTTTTTTATTTTTTTTTTTCTCTGGAAAGAAATGACATTGGCAGCACTGGAGTATGTTTGATTTAAGTTACATTTGTGATGACTACATACACTGGTGATTTTTCACCTTTTTTTAAAAAAATTTGCAATGCTCACAGTTTTCCAGCAAAGATGCAGATGCTTGTATAATACCTTGCCTTTCTGTCTTCCATTTTTGCATCTATTAAATTAATTCACAGACTACTTGAAGCTGAATACCAGTCATGTTGGTAATATCTGATTTTATACTCTAGCTTTTACAATTTAATATGCAGCCCTAAAAAAGGATCAAAAGATAATTTACATTTTGGTACTGAAAATGATAAATCATATGTATCTTTTGCTCTGCTGTTAGAAAGAGACCACGTAATATAAGCATATCCTTTTACAAGTTGGAGGACACTTGCCTTAGTTGAATAGAGCTCCCTAGAGTTCACTAATTTCAAGTATCTGATATATTTTAATAAGCTACACAATTGGTTTAAGAGACATAGTAAGGATATAGCAAAATGAGCATTTTACTATATGTATGATAGGTGATAAATCTAGATTCATTTTCTTGGCTGAAATAAAAAGAAAAGTATGGATTCATAAATCATACTGCTGGAAGGGACTAGTTAGATCCAAGTTTGGTTTTTGGACTATCACAAACGATGAATTTCCCTTAATTAATTCCTGTACTAATCAAAATACAGTATGAGCTTGTAACCTAAGCTCATTATGCAAAATGACAAATAAAATTAGTCACGAGTCTTAATTTCAGATTTTGCAATACTAATGCCTAAAGTGAGACTGACCCATGTGTAGGATACTGCTGAATTCTTGGAAGAGGTCCCCTTGCGGCTTATGTCTCCATGTTAGAAACAAGCTGGGAAACCCTTTGCAAAGAAAATGCTGTAACATCTGAATAGAAGTCTATAAAACTTTATACATGTTATAAAACAAGTCTGCATTGTGGAAAGTCTATTTATAATGACCTAACAGTTCTTTCTGGCCTTGAATTAAAATGTTAAGTACTACAGCAGAAGACCAATCAATCAACTGAGGTTATAAATACAACTCCTGAAAGCGCTGTACAGGAGAAAAGACTGTGAGTGAAGAAATGCTGTATCACAGGGAATATACAGTGTTGTCTTTGGAGACAATTGCTATAAAACAAATATCAATTTTCCACTATGTAAACAATCAACAGCAAAATTCCATTTTAAGAAGTCTAATAAGACATTCTTTACTGGAACTGTCTTTAAGTTTTCTCAGCCTTTCTAGAATATGCACAGATAGAAAGGCAGCTGATTCATATGCACAAATATAAATTAGCTCATAATATATAGATTCTGTTAAAATAGTTATTCCAGCAATTGATTATAATATTTTAAAATTAGTTTTGAAAAGAGACATTTTATGAATAGTAATGCTGCTTGCACGCTGAATAGACCAATATTATCACAGTAGTATGTTAAATATATTTATTTAATCACAGTCCCAATTCTGCAATCCATTTTGTCCCACTACAACGTCCAAATGTCACACTTATTTTATGTGTAATTTTAGTTGTACAAACTTAGAGCTTGTATTACTTTTTTTAACACATATCAATTTCATTCCTGTCATCATCACACATTTTAAAATGCAGAGTAAAACTAAAATGAATGAAGAATTGATACTAATGCTTGGCACCATGCTACTGACAGCATTTACAACTAGAAACGAATATAATTTTGAAAATAGGCTGAAATCCTCAATCTTACCTGTTCAATTTAATTTCCATGAATTGACACCTGTAATCTGACAATTCCAGAATTTTTTACTTATACATGTTTATTTTTTATATTAATGAGCAAATATACGTAGGAATGAGTACACTAGATACCACTTACTTTGGCAAAACCAGAATCTGCACAACAAAAATGCAGAAGAATATGAGACAGGCACAAGTCACATAATACTTAAATGCAGGCAGAGTAGTTGCTCGATACTAGAAGAAAAAAAACAACAAATGTTAAAAACACAATTTCCAAAGCAGATAAAGTATCACCCAACTGAAATTCCAGCTTAAAGATGCAGATATGTACGGGCAGTCTTTAGCAACAGCAAATTTCCCGTCGTTCAACAACTTCCACATCCACTCTCATAGGGCTCATCAAGCATAGTATTGAATCTTTTTACTTCTTGAAGAACAGCCGTTTCAAATGGTTTTGTCTTGTTCTTACACAGAACAGGACTAGCCCAAATTAATCATAAAAAGGTTAATTAAAAAAATAACAGTGAAAGCATTTTTTAGAAATATTTTTATCAATGGCCAACTATTCTTATCTGATTGCAAGTTTCTGAGTCTTTAATTCCCCAAACTGATTTTTGGTTATTAATAAATACTGAATGTGCTGAAACGATTATAAAAAAACCATAAGAGTCATTTAGACAGGAGACTTCTCAGCACACAAAGCAGCAAAGTGTAAACTGTGCTACAGATGTGTAGGAACATTTTATTTCCAACAGCATAGCTAGCAGTCATACTGATATTTACTGGGGTATATTATTACTTCAATTAAAATATTTTATATCTGTGTTAAAAGGCCTCATATGTCCACTGATACTATTAAACACCTGATATTCTTAGGAAAGAGTCGATTTGATCTGTTTTGTCATGAAAAAAAAAATCTATTTATGAATCTAATTAGCCTGTCTAGAGACATAAGAATTAAGCAATGAAATATTTATCAGAATTGTTCTGCTATTTGAGATAGATATGTCTAGATTGAAATCAATTAAGTATTCAAAGGGAAATGACCTAAGTATCGGGCCTATTAAACTTACTTATCCTATCAAAGTTTTTCGAAGGGTGAGAGTTTAAGCTTTGATTATTAAAAGAAAATGTACCAAAGATTATTTTCACAAAGTGCTCAAAACGCAAACCTCATAAAATGGAAAGTTCATGAGCTGTGCTTTTTAACTGCAAGCACACAGCTGTGTCTTTGTGCTTAGTGCCAAGTTCTGCCCTTGAAACTGGTGCACCAAACTTTACGTGAACATGTAGAAATTGAGTTTAGCAACCCAACAGCTTTTTTTCACTTTGGAATTCTATGACAAATCAAAAGCAATCCTTATCACATACCTAACTGAATTTCAAGGCACAAATATGACTTTGCTCGATGGGTATGTTTGCAGTGAGTTTTGTTCTTCCACCTGTTAAATATGTTTGTTGTATATTAATGGTCTTGTCCAACAGTTTTGACCTTGAGATGTTGTAAAAATCTCAAAAAATTCATTTCAGTGTCTCACACTTCTCCAGACATTTCCCAGTGAAGTCAAGCAACTCGATGCTTAGGTTAAATAATTATTTTGCTTTATTACCTTGCTGTACTTTCAGGTCCTACAGGGCCTGAAAAGCTCCTGTTTAAATCAAAGGCAGGTTTCTTACTTAGTTCTTGAAAGTCAAGACTGGACCGATGAGTCACCAAAAAGCAGTGAAGAAAGATATTAAAAAGCTGGATCTGAAAAGAACAATTAGTTCTTTGCCATTCCATAGCATTTTGTAGTCTAAAAGAGATTAGACTCCTAGAGGGAGCATCTACACAGCCAAATAACTTAGCTCCCTGATTTTTTCCCAAGTCCTGATTCCCTGATTATCCAAATCGTGCCTGACAAACCTGGTGGCCTTCTATGAGAAGGTCACAACATCAATAGACAAGGGGAGAGCAACTGACATCATTTACCTGGACCTGAGCAAAGCCTTTGACACTGTCCCGCACGACATCCTGGTCTCCAAGCTGATAAAATATGGGTTTGATGGAGTGACAATTCAGTGGATAAAGAACTGGCTTGACGGCTGCACCCAAAGAGTGGCTGTCAATGGGTCCACATCCAAGTGGAGGCCAGTGACAAGTGGAGTCCCTCAAGGATCAGTACTGGGACCGGTCTTGTTTATCATCTTTGTCAGTGACATGGACAGCGGCACAGAGTGCACCCTCAGCAAGTTTGCTGACGACACCAAGCTGTGTGGGGCGGCTGACATGCTGGAGGGAAGGGATGCCATCCAGAGGGACCTTGACAGGCTGGAGAGGTGGGCCCATGCCAACCTCATGAAGTTCAACAAGACCAAGTGCAAGGTCCTGCATCTGGGTCAGGGCAATCCCAAGCACTGATATAGGCTGGGCAGTGACTGGCTTGAGAGCAGCCCTGAAGAAAAGGACTTGGGGGTGTTGGTAGACGAGAGGCTCAACATGAGCCGTCAGTGTGCACTAGCAGCCCAGAAAGCCAATTGTATCCTGGGCTGCATCAGGAGAAGCGTGGCCAGCAGGTCGAGGGAGCTCTCCCCCTCTACTCCACTCTCGTGAGACCCCACCTGGAGTACTGCGTCCAATTCTGGAGCCCCTACTACAAGAGAGATATGGACGTGCTGGAACGTGTCCAGAGAAGAGCCACGAGGATGATCAGAGGGATGGAGCACCTCTCCTGTGAAGACAGACTGAGAGAGTTGGGGTTGTTCAGTCTGGAGAAAAGAAGACTCCGAGGAGACCTTACAGTGGCCTACTTAAGGGGCCCTACAAGAAAGCTGGTGAGGGACTTTTTTGGATGTCGGGTAATGGTAGGACTAGAGGGAATGGATTAAAACAAGAAATGGGACGATTCAGACGGGACGTTAGGAAGAAGTTCTTCACCATGAGGGTGGTGAGACACTGGAAGAGGTTGCCCAGAGAGGTGGTGGAAGCCCCATCCCTGGGAGTTTTTAAGGCCAGGCTGGACGGGGCTCTGAGCAACCTGATCTAGTGGGAGATGTCCCTGCCCACGGCAGGGGGGTTGGAACTAGTTGATCTTTAAGGTCCCTTCCAACCCTAACAATTCTATGATTCTGTGATTCTATGAAAGTGCACATATGATGGCTTTCTCTCAAGTTCTCTTTTGGAATTTATCCGTTAGTACCATCCACATTAAAATCTGAATGTGCTCCTACACACAAATTTGATCCACTCAGTGTATCCTTTAAACATTATGGATGAGACCACACCAGGTCTAGCTTCTTCTCTCTTATGCTGTCTCTAAAGAGCCTCAATAAGCCTTGAAACTTTTTTCACCCGAATGCATTGCCAAGGGCATACAACACATGCCTTTGTCAGCAGGCCATAAGAATGTTATTCTGCTGAGCTGTAAAAGAATCTGAAAATTATTTCAGATGCTTTGAACCGAAAGACATCTACAAAAATAATTATATATGTGTTTGACCACCACACAGGACCCAGAGTGTACTTGCACCTATGCTATGCAATGTGAACACAGTATGGTAATACTTCCTCTAACCCGTTCTCACCGGGTTCACTCATTTATACAGCCAGTTTTGTTCAAACCTACCTCTTACTTCCCTGAAGGACAGCATAACTGTTCAGCTATCAGCTGCCCTATGCTTATGAGAAAGCTGAAAGAGGCAACTCTCCAGTCTTCCTGCTGAAGCTGTGTCAGTTTGTAGAAACAAACTCAACTCTATAAGGCCATAAAACAAAGAAACAGCCTGACTTTGTAGGCTAGTGGTCATGACAGTCACCTACAAGGGAGAAATCTTTCATTCTGATTAAGGACTCCAAGGACTAGAAACAATATCATTTACTTCATCTGTATATAAATGTCTCAAAAATATTTTATCACACATATTAGTCAGAAGAACTTTTTGTGTGTTGCATCCAATACAGCTAGGCATTTTTCTTAAAAAACATTAGTATCATTTCCCCAGAATGACTGTGAGCATCAAGTGCACATGGACAAAACTAAGGAACAACTGATATCATTACAAGACTATCATTACTACAGGTTGGGTCTTTGAGATATGTCAAAAGAAAAAAAACCAAAAAAACAGTGGAGCTTGATAAATGCCTTCAGAGGATGTATGTGATGGAACTTAGGAATTCTTCGCTCCAGTTACACCAAATTTGGGTTATCAAATCTCCTCCCACTTCTCTGAGACCACGAAAATTTCAAGGAATTCAAGTGAATTACAGGGTCTTACGAACAGCAAAGCAGTCTCAGGCATCATACTCATAAAATTTCTTCCATAAATGACCTAAACCATTATTGTGCGCTTTGAGAACTTCTCCCTGCAGGAGAGGTGCTGTGGCCATGGCTCTATATTACAAAAGCAAGGGATACAAGCCTCACGTAGGATGAGGCAAAGAAGGAATCAACCGTGAATTTGCAGTGAAAATAACTTACTTCTTTTTCCAGAGTCTTGTTATAGAAAAGAAGTGATATTCTTTGAATGTCTTCAGATTTAAGCCACTGCCTAGAAGAGAAAAGGAACATTACAACTGACACAATAATAAAGCAGTCCTGTCTTTTTATATTACTGAAATGCAGCAAAATAAGAAAATCACCTTGAATAAAGCAAGTTCCTGTGTATTGCAATGTATATAGTGAATTGCACTTACAGTAAAAGTGGAAACTACGAATCCCCTCTCCCTTTTGACTTCTATTGCTAACGTACACATAAAACAAAAGCTCAGATGAACCATTTTTTCTGTGGATCATTTCTAAGGACAATCAAGGGAGAGATTTATATGAAGTAATTCTGACACTGACATTCCACTCATGGCCAAAATACTATAGTATATCCAGTGCACAGAAGAGAACCTGAGATAAAAACAGTCCTTCAGAAGGTACCTTTAAGAAGCGCACTGTTACAATATGCAAGAGTGGCAGGGAAATTACACTTGCCAAACTCCTATTCTGAATGAAAATGCAAAAAACATTATTAAAAGGGTTGGAGTGATTTTATCTTTGAGCTGTATTACTCTCTTGACCACGACCCTGTACTCTAGAGCTAGATTTTGATCTTTTTACTGATTATAAAAACATCTTCTGTGCTTAAAGATGAGGAATACAAAATAGAATAAGTACTTGCATTGAAATGACAAATGTATTTTAAAATAAGTGAATCTTATCAAAAGCTTGACATAATTTTTACAAAATGAAATGTCCTAATATGAAAGTCTACATTTATTTTAATGGCCACTTGAAAAGAAACAGAATATTTAAATTTCAAGAGGGTTAGGCTGCTTGCACCTCAAGGGGACTAGAAAAATTTGAAAAAAATATTTAAGCAGACTACGTGTGTGAACATACAATATTTGAGCTTGAACACTAACAGCAGGGCTTGAGATTGTTTTGCAACCTTTCCAGCTATAACTTTAAATTAGGCTCGAAGCTAGTAGTGTAGCTAATGCCTCCTAAATAAAAGGGAATTTATCAACCAATAGACAGCAATGAAAATAAGTAGCAGCAATGAACCACAGTGGAATCTATCCTAAATTAAGGTCTTGAGAGAGCACGAGTGGACAGAGTAGAGTGTAAGCTATTAGCTTTGATTTGTGAAATCTGAAATATCTGTTTTCTTGCCTGGGTGACTATCCCTGTTCCCATGCAGTCAGTTTCATTATAAAAAGGGGCTGAAAACATACTCAGTTCTAGGTATCCTTAATTCAAAAATATTTTTCCGTTTGCTCTGCAATAGCTCATATCTATGTCTGATCACAGTTAGGATTCTGAGAACAGAGAGATATGATAAAGCATGATTTTGGTTAGGTCTAGCTGTAATCTACTGGAGAAAACATTCAGTTTGTGGAACATTTTTGGTAAACTGCCGAAATTAAGTGCAAGTCTCTTTCCATTTAGTTATAATAATTGAACAAAAAGTAACCTCTTCTCCAAATTGTTAACTAATTTCCTCTTTTTTCTTATGCCATCTGACAGGCGGATTGATTTAATTACCATTACCACACTGCTAAAAAGTTCTGTCTGCAGATCTACTCCCAAAGGCCTCATTCGGCCTGTGCACACTTGATGGCATGTGAAGTCAGTAGTGCCATTTAGAGCAAATGCTGCCTCATACTCCATACTACAAGCTCATGTTTCCAGGAGCTTTTACTTCTATTTTAAAGCTCAGAAAAAACTATGCCGGTTTTAGGTAGAAGGCCTAAATGAGAAAAGGGAGACGCCTGAAATGAGAGAAACGGTGTAAATCAGACAAACGGAAGTGGAGAATAAGTACAGAAAAGGGAGCATAAAGTCCCATACCTTTGGCACAGAGACAAGGGCTGAAAAATTCTGCCTACAGCCTGACTCCTTGGTAAGCCCAAAAGTTACTGAAGTATCTGTACGTGGGGATATGCCTCCTGGCTAGCTAGGTACCAAGTTTCTGTTTAAATTCTTTTGCAGCTCAAGTAACAACACAGACAGGCAGCTGAATTCTGCCTGTACCCACAGAGGCGTGTGGTTTGACAGGGCTTGTACTGATTGACAACATACAGCAAGGAATTATGCGCAAGAACATAGCGGCCACCGTGACTTAATTAAAAAGAGAGGAAAGAGTGTGTTTCTCTTTAACATATTAACCTACTTACCAAAGAGCAAATAACTTTAGTTTAGCTCCCCCTGTAGGTGTATATTTAGCTAGCCAATTGCTATCCATCCATCCATCTGTCCATCCATCATGTGATGTCCTACAGAAGTCCCCTAATCACCAAGGTTCAGGATGGCATAGCTAGGGCTTCTCATGCCCCTGCTGTGCAGGATGGGCACTTTGCAGCCAGCAATACTTTGTTCAAGGAACGGGGAAAAGAACCATGTGGAGGAAGTATGATGCTAAGGTACTCAGCTAAGATACAGAAGCTTTTTGTTCCTTGCTTGCCCTTTTAAAT
Source organism: Larus michahellis (assembly GCF_964199755.1). Classification (NCBI taxonomy): domain Eukaryota; kingdom Metazoa; phylum Chordata; class Aves; order Charadriiformes; family Laridae; genus Larus; species Larus michahellis. The sequence goes on from NC_133897.1 coordinate 92,539,256, forward strand.
CTGAATTTACCTATCTTTTAATGTAATGCTCCAACTAAGGTCATAACTTTCCTCACATAACTTTGCAAGGAGCATTGCCAACTAAATCTACTACTCCGCCTCACATTATAAGGCCAGTGGGCTGCTTTTTAGACGTCACGGTTTCATTCACATTCCAGAAGAAGGAATTGAACCCAGACACCCTGAGCTACTGACAGTGTGTGAATGTGGCACTTGGCAGTTTTGTGGCAAGATGGCTAAGCTTGTGAACCATCAGGAGAGCAGTGAGGGAGGGAGCCCCGAAAAAACGGTTCACTGCTTTAAAAACCTGAGGTACAATTTCAATATGTACTGCGCTATTTTACACTGTGTAAAAAAAGTGATTCATTTGGACTACAGCTTTGTCTTGGACTAAGAAGATCCAGACTCCACATTCCCTTATCTTCCAGTTACTGGCTGTTAAACACCTGGGCATGTAATGTCCAAAGACTCACATATTATGACCATTTGCTTGCAAACAGTTACTTTTTTCACACGACGACACATGGCAAAGAACAGTGATGTGGATGAAAAAAACAGACTTTGCTGACATCTCAGGGTAGAAGAAACAATGGCTCTGTACAACGAATGTTTGCTTTAAAATTATTTTCACGCAATGTTCTAATTGAAAAGGTTAATGGTAACTTTAATACCATATTTTATGTGCAATATTGTGCTTTTTTCATTTTCTTCATTCAGACACAGACCTACTTGCTACACAATCTGAACTTAACACTTAAAAACGTTTAGAAGTACCATTTTTCTCATAGATTTTCTTAAAAGTTTGCTTCTTGTTTCACAAAAGCAGAAGATTGAGCTTCACAACAACTCCATTAGATTAGCTGATAGTGTTATTTTCATTTTACAACCACAAAACTGAGGCAAAAAAAAATAATGAACAATTAGAAAGAAAACAAAACTCTGATTAGTTTTGTGTCTTAAATGTAGGAAATCTTTTATCTAACTTTACGGAGTGCTTAGCATTCACATAGTTAAAATACTATTGAATTAACTTGCCCTTTGGGGAATCAGCACTTTTGACAACTTATTCTCAGGTACCCAATTGAATAATATCATTTAAGTGACTCATTCAGCAAATCAATACAGGGGTAGATTGAGAATCTAGTTTTGGAAGGTGGCATTCAGCCTCTCTGATATACAAGATCATTCCTTATCTTTCTGCAATTCCCCGTGCAATTCACAAAACGCAGTGAAACTTTTTCAGCAACCTTTTTTATTACACAAACCTCTATTATCCCCCAAGTTTCTCTGAATTTTATGCACTAGTTAGATAAGACGGGCATTCTCTGAGATAAAGCAATGTACAGTATGATCATACCAATACTTTATTTTAATGCATTTATACAGATGCTTTACTTTTAACATCAAACCATCATTTTAGAATCCACTTATCAGAGCAAGTGTACTCGAAGACACATAAAAACTGACAAAATCTGTATAGCTGTTTTAGGCAAGTCTAGTATAATCAAAAGGCTTTGCTTATCACATGATCTGCTCTCTTTCACTGTATTCTTTCTATGACTCGTAACTATCAACACTCCTTTCTATAAATAATAACTGAAAAATATTTTCCTAAAGCCAAGTAACTTTTAATAGGACTAACAGATGCAAAAAACCCGTTGTGGCATATGAACATTTAATAATTAGGTGTAATATTCAGGTAATTAAGATTCAGAGTAACACATGTCGGGGGGGGAAATGTAATTCATCACAGTTACTGTCCACATTTTTGAAGGGCAGTTCCCCTATTTCATCAGATAAATATAAGAAACCTGAACACTTATTTTGGACTGGTATTGAGTTTTGATATTGATTTTGATTCTCAGCCTGGAGAAGAGAAGGCTCTGGGGAGACCTTATAGCAGCCTTTCAGTACTTAAAGGGGACTTATAAGAAAGATGGGGACAGACTTTTTGGCAGGGCCTGTTGCGATAGAACAAGGGGTAATGGTTTTAAACTAAAAGAGGGTAGATTTAGACTAGATACATGGAAGAAATTTTTTACCATGAGGGTGGTGAAACACTGGAACAGGTTGCCCAGAGAGGTGGTGGAGGCCCCATCCCTGGAAACTTTCAAAGTCAGGCTGGATGGGGCTCTGAGCAACCTGATCTAGTTGAAGATGTCCCTGCTCATTGTAGGGGGGTTGGACTAAATGACATTTAAGGGTCCCTTCCATGCCAAACTATTCTATGATTCTATGATTTTTCTCTCAGTCTTACCTATTCACCAGCAAATGGAGAACATCAGTAATGCCTCCAGCTCTTTCCATGACACAGAGGCAATACATGCCACGCTACCTCCTTAAAAGATTTCAATATGCCATCAAGCTCAGCCTTCTCTAAGAAATCGACCAACCATTTGAAAAAAAGAGATATTAAACTATGGTTTTAGGGAAAGTTGCTAACTCTGAGGAGATGTTTCTGTGACAATTGCGAGCATCAATTTTCACATCATTCTGATTCCCAAGCCGGTTATTTCTTGTGTCTTCTCTGCTCTCAGATGAGATAATTCTGTAGATTCATGGCTATGAATGCACAGATACGAACAGTTACAGAACAAAACTCCCTCTGCCATGAAGATCAAGACAAGCAAAAACCTCTGTCACACCATGATTCACAGGCACTGTCTTATCCCATATAGTAGAAAATTTTACTATACAGCCTATCTTCAAAATGTGCAGTTTCCTATACCAGTATTAGTGACACCTTTACTGTTTTCGGACTTCTGTGTGCATGTGACAGTGAGAAATAGTAAATCCTCTGTTTCAGATTTATGTCAAAGTTGAAGGAAGGAGACGACAGAGGATAAAAACGTACTTTTGGGCGTTGATTCCATCAATGGCCTGGATCATCCTCTCATTCAGTTCCTCCTCAAACCTTCTTTTCTGTGATTTTGTTCTGAAATGAAAAATGTGGAAAGATACTTTGGAAAATCATAACATTGTTAATAAACATTAACTTTAAAGAATGAGGTGATAGCTGGCATAAACTTCAGGGGATAATAACATTTTTTTAATATTTATGCTGCAATCGCAGCTATAGGCTTCAGGCACACTGAGCCTCATAACAAGCTCTTAACAAAACCAGTATAAGCTACAGAGTATGACACACGCACGCGCGCACACACAAAATCTAGAGTTTAGCTATTAGGGAGCACTAAAAAAACAAACACACAAAAATATTTTTAAAAAAACCAAACCAAGGGAGTTCAAGAGATTTTGGTTGAATGAAAGTCTTCCATAGCGTTACAAATTCATGAAAAAGAACGGGAATATTTTCAAATTCATAAAATGTTCCTGTTTCTTGTAGTTATTTTTAAAAATCCTTGTCAGAATTGTATGATGAGCAATAATGTGCTAGTGCACTAAGGCATAATAAGTATTATCTACTGAAAGCCTGCTAACTCTTCTTTTCTTGGAAATATTTCATTATTTTTAATAAGAAAAACTGAGCACCAAGTCTGAAATAGTTTCAAATATATCCCACATTTCTCTTTTTGCAACTTATAACACAACTGGAATGAAAAAAAAGGATCTTTTATTTTCCCTGGACTCAGCATGAACGCAACAGAGGATCGTCAGAATGGGTTTGTCTTTGCTACCATCTGTTACTGCAAACACCATCAGTCTGTTCAGCAGTTGCGCTCTCCTTAAAAATGGGGTATTTCAAATATTGCCAGATTACGTGTCTGCCTCTTGAAAACTTAAATCCAATGTTAACTTAATAACAGTGTTTTGTGAGAAGTCAACAGTCAGATCTGAAATTTGACTCTTTGCCTAGCAAAATTTTCTTAACCTACAAAATGAACCATGTCAAAGGTAACACGGATTGTCTTCAAAATCAAGTTTTTGGGTTATTTCCCCAAAACTGACAACCTGTTGCAGGATTCAAATTCATACAGAAATTATAGTAGTGTACTTACAGTAACTTTAAACAACCCAACTGATTTAATGCTCATTTAATACTATAGAATTTAGGTAAGAAAGTGTTTACAACTTATTTTTCACATATGAAACAATCTGCCTGGGAGAAATAACTAAACTGATGAGGAGACATTATCTAATCACAATCCTCTTGGCAGATCCCTAACAACACAAGACTACCGCGTAACTGGATAAGAGCTAAGACTGCCACAAACAGAAGCCCACAGTCAGGCTTCAAAACCCACACTTTCATATCCTAATAAAATACTGTTTTTCAAAGTGCTTATTATCATTTCAGCTCTCTCCTGTGGGAATGACTAACTAGCTTAACTAGAATCCTAGTTATATGCCTCACTATGGACATTAGACTCCAGTAACGTTTCCTAGAAACTCCTTCCGTAATATGGTATCAAGACACATGGTAACATTTGTACCTTTTAGATCAAGTTTGGAGTGGAATTTAGAAATACAAAAGCAAGACCATCTCAGACTTTTAAAGCATTTCATTATGTGCAAATATCACAGTCCAATGATTTTTATTTTTACCATAAGGCTGACAGAAGTCCTTTTGACATACTGTCCAAAAGTAAACGTTAAGTTTTAAAATCAGAGACTGTTTTTATTAATATCATGCATATTCAACGTGTTCATCTTCTGGAATTTAGTGATATTTTAGGTAATTGCATAGCTCTCCAGTGACCTGTGATTTCTTGGGGACACGTTTACCAAGCAGAGAGATGGGGAAGGAACAGACAGAACGACCTGTTTGCATAACCAAAGACAATAAAAATACAAATTTTTTAAGGGTTCTTTCAAAATATTTTATGGTATTTATGATGCTACTTATAATTTGGCAAGAAAGACATTATTTGAAGTGTTACCAGGTTATTAAAATAAAAATTAAGCATTCCAGGTTTCTGAGAGTGCTAAGCTTGTTTTTTAAATAGATGTCATTCTTTTCTTGATTTTGAAAGTCTGGGTGTTTTTAAGGAAGTGATCAGTTCAATCCTGTTTTCATTTCTCATTGTCTTACCTTAGTCATTGAAGTACCAAGCAGCAGAATGAAAACTTAACGCTATTGTCAGTTTGCAAACATTTTGTGTAGCAGGAGCACCACAGGAAGACCACAAAATACCTTTTGAATGTTTACTATTGCAAATATACTACAGACTTTGAAATAATAAAACACAATTCAAATGCAAAGCAATTAACAAAATAATTAACAAAAATAATAAATAACGAAAAAATAATTAACAAAAATTTAGTCTCTTTTAGTGCATATTATTTGCTATTGTAACACAAATTATTAACTGCCCTTTCCATCTTCCCTTTTCTTACCCCTCTGCGCCTCCTCTCAGTTTTCCTGTGTGTAATTTTCTCCCCACTGACAGAGTAATTGGGTTGTTAGGAGAAACGAATAGTATCCCATTAACATACTTATACTAATTCAGAATAATGCTGATTGTTAGCAGGAACTGTAGTCACAATTCATAAGTAACATGTCTGCCAAATCTGCTTCCATCACCCTTCTCTATGTAAGAGGTATGAGCTGAAAAAATAGTTTGAGTGAGAAATGGCCCTCAATATTTGAAAGCATGCCTTATATATATTTATATATATATATATGCATGCATATGAATGTATATGTATTTATATGGACTTTATATGAGTAAGTGCTTTTTAAAAATTATTTTACCTCTCTCTGCAGCGCTGAAAATGATACTGCCCCATGGGAACATCCTAAAAAACAAAAGAAAATACCTATGAACTATAATAGACTTTGACAACATGAAGTCTCTTTAAAATTAGCGTTGAAAACAGAATCAAATGAGAAGAGTTTCCAATGCAAATACTTTTAGCATTACATTAAAACTGTTTAAAAGAAAAATCTAGCCAAGAGCGAAGATGGAGTGACCTGGAGACAAACTGATCTGTCATTATAAACACTAAATGACTAATACGACAGTCTGAATCCAAAAATGTTTTGCTTTACTAGAAAGTCACTGCTTCAAAGTCACCACTGTTTTAATGTAGCCCAAACTCCTGCCAGCTTCAGCAAAAAACAATGTTAAATGTTTTTGAAAAAAACAGACCTGAGTGGCCAAATACAGCCAATGGTTATTATTTTTTGAACACATTTATTTTTATTGATAAGCAACAGCAGCCATCACAACCACATTTATTTTGTGATTAATAGTGATGGCTGGGTACTTTCTATAATGAACATGTCACAATCCACATTCTGATGCACCGCATTTATTGAACAAGATGGGTTAGGTGGCTCACTCCTGTGTCCTCATATGTAACAGGAACAAAACTGAATGCCAATGTTGAAAACTATTAGAATTTACCTTTACGTTTGCACTTTCTAGAAGTAGAAGATAATGCAACTTACAAGCTTTGGACTGACAGCGCGTCTTACTGACAGCAGTAAAATAGTGTTAGCAATGTTAAAAATAAACCTTTTCTGTTCAGAGATGTAACGTTGCACTATAGCACTCTGCAACTCAGGCCATCAGCCGCTGCTGATGAGTGGTTAGTGCACCTTCAAAAAGTAGATGTTACAGTGAGTACAGTTTTGGTTTCCAGAGAACGCTTGGAATAAAGTCCACTCCAGGTACCACAGGGATATTCTAGCTTCACAGGTTTTGTTCCAGGTTTGGCTGTGTTCCAAACAGAGAATGTGGCTAAATAGCCAATAAATCTCAGGGAACATTTCTGCATCAAAAGCGTTCCTTCCCAAAGGTGTTGCACTCTGGCTTCGTGTTCAAAATATCTTTCCACAAGGTGAACAGCAGCCACTCTAAATGCTGTGACTGGGGCACAAGCTCAGAGGGTGGAACTGTGTATTTTAGTAAGTACACTGGATTCCTCATAATTCAGAGATGCAATTATAGCAAGACATGGGTCCTTAGAGTCCAATTCAAAGCTCACGTGCCAATGGAAAAGCTCACAGCAATTTCACTGGGTTCACTGCCCTGTACAAATGTGTGTATCTTCTATCAGAAACAACCAGGTATTTACCAGTGAGCACCTTTTTCCTTTCAAATATTGCTAAATTGTATGAAATGACATAAGTAGGCCCCTACTGTTGTGCTAATCTTGCCGTTTTCAGTGGTCATGCTGTCCCTGTGGTGCAAGTGTGCAAATGGCTTGGCCGCTCCCCAAGATTCCAGGTACCGGGTCATGCGGACAGAAGCTCTCATTTTGGCTCCATCAAGAGTATGTCGAGGTCTAATGTGGTGCTGAGGGCTTCGCTTCTCTCCCTGGTTGACAGAGAATAAAAGGTGGTATCAGCCTCGGTGTTCATTACCTTTTGAAGCAGTAACGCATCATCTGGTGCCACATGGTTAGGAACTTAAAAATGGAGAGATGCTAAGAACCTGAAAGTCTTAATGATATTGCTGGGAAATATCAGAGACTTATTTCTGAAGAGCGGGAAAGATTTGCAATGCAAACATTATGTATTTGTAGGAATCAGTAATAGCTCTGATCAATATCTTATGGTAGTGAATTATTCAATAAAGAGATTAGTGGTCCTGCTCAAAAATAACTATGACCGGCCACAAAATAAAAGTACTACTAACCTTAGGATTGATTACAAAGTAAGTCTTAACATTATGCTCTTTCAGATATGGGTCCCTCACATCTCCATCCCCATCTTCCACTTTGTAAGCTCCATTCAAATGTGCCAAGGTGACTGAGGTGATGTGAACACGGCTGAAATTATATTTTAAAAGAATGACAGAATCACAAATACCGATCAAAAGCATAATTTGAACCTGATTAACCTTTTCTACTAGCTTTTGGATATACTTTTTATATGCTGCTCACTTCATTTACAGTCCCTCTAATCTCATTTTTAGAAGTTCTCATGGGCATAAATCTAAAGGTTTCCATCCACAAAAAAATACTCTTTAAATCACAGGAAATTCTGAATGCCCTTTTCTTTTCCTAAAGACATTGCTAAGAATTAGTTCAGGCTTCTCCATGAAGGCTGATGGCTGAAGACATGGTACCTATGCAGTTCTCCATGGTACAAAAGTCGGTGTGTTCAAAGGTTAACAGAGAAGCCTCTTACCCTGGGACTCCTCCAGCTTCCATGTGATTTGCCAGAGTAACATCGTGTGACCATACATCATACTGCCACTTCTGTAGCCCAATAACGCCACAAAGCACGTTCCCAGAGTGCACTCCTACACGCATATTAATGTCAACTCCAGTTGCATCTCTCACTTTCCTGTAGTTGAGAAGAAAATCTGTGTTAATATACATAATAGGGCCTTTGTTTTCTTTTAACTTACCAGACAAATTAGCAGTAACAACAGTGATAGCACTTATTTCTTTTTAGCATTGCCTCCATTCTTTTTATGCTAGGATTATTTTTCTGTATTACCTTTACTATTATCTGTATTTGCAACTATTTGTAGTAAATATTAATTCTGAAGTCCATGTCTGAAGTCCCTTTTATACTCTTCTGAAATTATTTCAGAGGGCTGAACTAAATAGCGGAAATGTTCAGTCTCACAGTAGAACCTAGGGACTGTTTTTGTTCTACAGACAGCCTTTGGTGTGGCTTTTAATGTAATGACAGTCCAACAAACATATTTTGGAGATCTGGAACTACTGTTATGCACCCTTCCATCTGAAGACCCTAATATCTACATTGGAGACTTTTTTATATCTGTCTTCTGCCAGGTCCCAATCACTCTTGGATGCTTGTTTGCAAATGATTCTGCTCGGAGAGGAAGGAATGAAAACACAGGACCTCGTAATATTGTACAGTCTGGTGGCTCGTGCACTTTTTGGGGATATGGGCTCTGTGCCATTTAGACTGCGGAGAACACAGGCTCAACCGCCTTTCACGTGCTGGGTGAACTCTGCACCCACTAGATTGTTACACAAAGAATGAGAGGACTCCCTCACTGTGCAGACCACATCTAAACCTTTGACCTTTCCAGTGACTTTAGACAGAACTGAAGTACCTGTTAATCCCAACCCAAATCTCAGAAGAGCCCTACACATAAGGTAGGCATTAATCTTCTAAATCACAGGTGTGTGAGTAAAGTCAAACAGCCAGAACATTTTCAGATATATGTCATATGCATACCTAACTACATATGTAAAGAGTTATAAAATTAATTCAGATCTCTACAGGCTTAGGCAGTTCTAAGAAATGGGAAGATTGTAACTTAACTGTATTTACCTCAAACAAGGACATTATTTAAGCCCCAACTCAAAAAAACCCCAAACCCAAACCAGTAATAAGGAACATGTACATACATTTATCTTAATGGAGTTCAGGGTGTTAATGGAAGGAACTCCTATAGAGTAAGAAAGCCAAATGGCTCCTCTATGAGAGTCAGATTCTTAGTTCTAGCAATTTCATCAGTCTCAAGGATGAGAATCATCAGCTCTGTACCTTCTGAATTACAGAATTATACTGGCCTGCTTCTCTTCTTTTTTTGAAAGGGAACATAAAACTTAACTGGCTTAATTTGATACGGTAAATCCTATGTGTAAGCAGGAGTTCTCAAGTGTTTTTTTCTGGGAAATTAAAATAAGAGGAGTATGACTGAAAGAATTCTGTTAAACTGTGTTTTGAAGTTATTAAAAAGAAGAGAGGAGAAGTTTTTTAATTCCCTCAGTCTCTATCAAGTGTTTATTGACATCTCTTTTCACTTTGCCATTTTACACTGCTCCTGTGTAGCTGACACGCTTGAAAATGAACTGCTTGTAAATGTTCTTTGTAAGCAGTCAGCAAATGACAAACACCACTTTGCTCTTCACAAGGCATATGATACAAACTTGACACTTTGATTTAAAAAAAAAAAACGTGGTTTAAAAAAACTAGGCAAAGTGGAAGAGGAACATTTATCCTCTAGGAGTGCTTGTGGAAAGGCTGCGCTGCTATATTCTGCAAAGCAAGCCATAAAGTCTGCTTTATAATAAGCTCTCAGGAGTTAAGGAGGGGAGCAAGCAGAATAGCAGAGTATGTTCCAGAACTGAATCTTCTCTTCTGTCTCACAAATTAAAGAAACTACAGAAGATTTTAAATTAGAAGTGTTACTCTGGACCAAATTAGGGTTTACTACTTCTCTCCTGTGCTGTCTGAACAATTGCTATGATGATGCAGGCACTGAATGCGTCTAAGAATGTAGCCTATCACATCCCCATAGGACACTTGCCTTACCTACACAAGTATATCTGAAACTTCCCACTATTATTTAATTTTCTGCTCACACGGTCTCTCTGGTCTCCCTCAGCACACCACAGTCAGTGTGTCCCATCCTGCCTGGGCAGTCAAAATACTCATCAAGACTGTATTTTTCCTACTGCAGCCTTAAATCTGAGTTTGGAAGGATTCTATGTTTTTCACCAGCATGGCTAGCTTGCTTGTAGCAACTTTACTCCACACAAGGAAGAGTTCAGATCAGTAGGAAAGCATCTACTCTGTTTATCCGAGCTTTATTCACTGGTAATTTGTGACTAATGTATCTAAGACTCACCTAGTCCTGTCTTATGCACTTTTAACACATTCAGTGAGCCTCGAGCACTTAGTTCCCTGCAAACTGCCAGCTTTAAAAGCATGGTTCCATTTTGGATCAGACCTGTAGGAATGAAATCATACCTAAAAAAAAAATTATTTTCTTCTGTATCTAGCTTTCAAATTGGTATAACCATCTCATCCACCAGTTTCTTTCACTCTCCTCTGAAATGGAACTCATTTCACGCTACCAAATCAAAGAGAGCCTTTGAGAATGTGTGGCTGAGAAATATGTAAATTAGGAAGTCACCAGACTGACAGGGGTGGAGTTTAGCCTGAAAGAAAACAGCACATATATTCATACACAAATATATTTTGCCTTAGCAGATAAGCTTTAGCCTTAGAGTGCTCAGTTAAGGTGACGAGCTCTCAACATCCCAGGCAGCAGTGGCATCTATGGTTTGATGAGGTGAGCATCCCACTGCTGGGCAAGCAGGCTGCGGACTATAAGAAACATTGGATTTGTTCCAACAGAGAGCAGAGAAGCAAAGGAATTAATCAACGGGACTACTAACATGTTTAAATGGAAACAATCTGTAGTGTAGTGAGGCTGAATTGCTCAAAATGGAGCTACACATCATTAAGAAACAAGACTGAATATGGCTTTGTACTACGGATCACCCGGCAATTTGGTAGAATTCTTCTTTTTTGCTTCAAAGAGAACAGGAACTAAAACCATATTCAGGTGATAAAATCTATACAGAACTTTTAATCTAAACAGCAAACTGCTTTATTTCAGTAATTTAGGCCCTGAGGTGTCAGCTTGCACCTCAGTGACTGAATATAATAAAAACTCAGATCTGCCAAACAAGATATTTTAGACAGAGTGAGTCAAACATATATTGAGTGACACACTTCCAACAGCAAGAGTTTTACTACTTCTAGTTTTACAGGCCACAGAAGTATTTCAGAAGATGCTTCCACACAGAGATGTAGCAATCACACAATGAAGTACGGAATTGATTAATAATAAGAAATTTTTATTCACCTGCAGGCTGCAACACTTGACACAATACTTTGGAAGCATTTGAAAACACAGGGTACAGATTCCTCCCTTCTTACAGAGATGTAAACAGGTTGTGATAACCAGGCGTCTGTCTACAGGAGTGTTGTGGATTCTGACTACAGTAATAAAGTCAGATTGGAATGTGCTATACAACTTAAAGATAATTTTCTAGTCTATAAGGCTGCTATTACCAAGGAGGACCTTATCAGCCTGCATTAACAATGAACATACTTGATAGCAGCTTGAGCAGAAAGTTATTTCAAAGAAAATTGGGAAGTTCTGAAGTGTGAGGAACAGACAGATTGCTCTCTGAGCTCAAGTAAAGCATTGTATTGTGATGTGTAAAATTATACTTTCAGTTCTTTGTGAAGGGCAATTTATGGCCTGAGCTTAGCATTGTTTTTCCACCACCTCTCACCTTCTATACTTCTTTCTCTTAAGTAAAAAAGCAACAGGTTGACCAGGAACTCTATGCAAATGCTTTTAACTCACGTGTATCACACAGCACACAGATCTTTTGAAATGTAAACCAGAAAACTCATTTTCACTGAACGGCTGGGGAAAAAAACCCCAACATTTTTAAGCCAATCAAGGTGGGGAGTCAGAACTTTGGGCCAGATACTCTTTTACCTACTGCTCTACTGAAGGGGTATTAGCTTTAGTTCCTAATATGCTAGAGAAGCAACTGATTTAATTATAATATTGTTCCCGTATATCTAAATGAAAAAGAGAAAGCATCCAGTGAAAGCAACTGAGGAAACAACAAAATCTGTAGATTTTAATGCTTGGCAAGGAGAAGTACTCCAAGTACCAATTAAAAAAATATATTTCTTTAGACACAATGTAAGGTACAAACATATCTGAATGAAGAAATAACATTTTAGAAATTGCAGCAACCCGATTCCTGTACTGAGGTTAGTTTTGCAAAAGATCCCTAAAGCAAGGAGATCAAAATCCTAGTTTCCACAAATACTACACCTTTTCAATGAATACTTAGAAGGAAAAGAACCATATTTGCATTAGTCAACCTATCCATACAGTAATTACCCTGAATCAACCAGGCAACTGAAAGCCAAAACCTTCATGTAACTACCATTACACGCATATGAGAGCAGTATTTAAGGATTAGAGGAATCACTTTTGTATGTCTGTTTAGTTAATCGTTGAGACAACACTCTTCAACATGGCTATCCATTTCATGATGAGGTGCACACCACACATATACCTCACAAGGATGAGGTAATTTCTTAAATACCTTGTTCTGTTTTCTGTTTCAAAGACAGAACAAGCACAAAGGTTATGGGAAAGAAATAAGGCACAAAAACATTAACGCACAAATCCAAAATACTGCTGATAAGCACAAATTCGCAATGGTGCCCTAAAGCGTTAACTGACAAAACTTTTTAGAAAGCCATCGCCTAAAAAACAAATTACAGAAAAAGCGAAACTAAACCTAAACCCAGGGTCTAGTAAAGACATGCAAATTTTATTGCTTATTTAACAACATGGAAAGTAGGCTTCTCAGCCCAGGAATCTGTTAGAAATTTCTTTGGTAGACATCTCAGTATCACTCCAGAGGCTCAGGGGTGGAGGCATCTTAATTGTGGTAATTGCTCCTGACCACCACTGAACTCCAAACTCAGCCGGAGGCAGGAGCTCTGGCCTCTCACAGAGCCGTTTGACAGCAGTGGGTCAAAGTGGGTGGCAGCATCATGATTCTGCAAAAAGCAAAGCTTCCCAAGTCCTAAGTGACGTGTATTGGGATATTTACCATCTCATAATCACAGAGTCACAGAATAGTTGAGGTCAGAAGGGACCTATGGACACTGTCTAGTCCAACTCCTGCTCAAAACAGGGCCAGCTAGAGCAGGTTGCTTAGGGCTGTAACAGTTGGATTTTGAGTATCTCCAAGGCTGGAAACTCCACAATCTCCCTGGTCAACCTGCACCAGTACTGAATCACCATCTCAGTGAAAAAGTATTTCCTGATATTCAGAGGGAACCCACCATGTTTCAGTTTGTGCCCATTGTCTCTTGTACTGTCACTGGGCATCACTAGAAAAGAGCCTGGCTCCATCTTCTTTGCACCCTCCCTTCAGATACTTAAATGCATTGATGAGATTTCCCCCCTCAGTCTTGTCTTCTCCAGGTTGAACAGTCCCAGCTCTCTAAGCCTTTCCTCATACGAGTGATGCTCCAGCCCCTTAATCATCTTCATGGTGTAGTGACAAGATAGCCTGTCGCCAGCCCAACATCTTAAAACATTTCTTTGCCGAGGCTGAGATCAAGATTACCATGCTGTACCTTGTAGTGAAACACAGCAGCTACTGCAGGTCTGAATGTTTCACCCAGCAGCACAGCTACAGATAGAAGACACAGACTTTTGACTGTTGAATATTTAGCAGAGTTCAGCACTTACTTAATTGCTTCACACATGTCCAGTCCCATTTTCACACAATTCTTGGCATGATTTTGGAGAGATATAGGTAGTCCAGAAACACAGTAATAGCAGTCACCTAGGATTTTAATTCTCATACATTCATTTTCCTGGAGGAAAAAGCAAGGTCAGATGGTCACTTTCAACTTGAATTACATAAATGAAGGATTACTGTTACAAAGACTGACTTAAATGATATTATCAAAATCATTCTATTTAAGCTTGTTTCAGTGGAGAAGAATTTGGCTTGCTAAAAAAGAAGTGCTGTCAGAGGGTTTTGTATGGATGATTCCTCCATCTGTTATGGTCCTTAATGGGCAAAATCAGGAAGTCAGTTCACTGCAAAACATATATTTGCAGTGTTGTTCACACCTTAGACTAAAGAATTGAGCCAAAGTATCATGTACTCAATCTAAAGAAAGTCTTTTTATTTGAAATATGAAATCAAAGACCTAGCCTTCCACATTTACATCTTTGAAGATGTGCTACGCAGTATTTCCTGAAACTAGCAATCATAATCTTATTTATATCTTTTGTACTCTAAGGCAATATAAAGATTTTATTATTTTTTTAACCAATAATGGACAATAGGTTTTGAACAAATTTTTATTTGTACAAATTTTTTATTTGTTTTAGTGTTTATGATTTCACCTTAACACAAAGCATGAAGACTGATGTAATTTTTATAAAAAATGACACCTAAATAAACAGAAGAAAGTCTGATTATATTTGAATCTTGAATAATCAAGAGGTTGCGGTCAGTAATTAAAATTGCTTCGATTAACATTGTCTTCCTTGTCTTCTAGTCTCTAAAATGCTTTTCCAGAGATCAGAAAACTGACTGTATCAGTTTTCTATCTGGAGTTTCTTAATCCTTGTTATTGTAAAAGGTCTATTTAAAGAGGTGTTCACCTTCCATTAAGCTTTATAGGGCTCCATGAGCTGTCTCTATTGGTCCTATTAGAGAGTGCTATCTTGGGTTTCACAGATTGTCACACTGGCAGAAATACACGGCTGCACTCGGAGCCAGATTTTTTTCTTCACACATTTCAAGTCTAACCTTCCTGCCAAAGCCTCAGAAATGCTGCCTGAATGCGGAAGGGTCCCCAAGAAGAAAAAATGTTTTAAAGATGACTTATTTAAACAGTACCAGCCCAGTAGAAACCCACCTTTGCAATCTGATCAAACTTGCCAAACAGCTCATTTAGCATGTGCACCAGTTCCCCTGGCGAGCAGTCACTGGCCAGGCGCGTGAATCCCACGATATCAGCATACAGGATGCTAC
This sequence comes from Larus michahellis, assembly GCF_964199755.1. Lineage (NCBI taxonomy): Eukaryota > Metazoa > Chordata > Aves > Charadriiformes > Laridae > Larus > Larus michahellis. The sequence goes on from NC_133897.1 coordinate 92,554,490, forward strand.
AATAGAAATGAACAGCAGCTTGGTCACAGTTTCCTTGCACAGAAATCACGTTTATCAATCAACAGCAAAACCTGAAAGCAGGCATTCTGGACTTCACAGAGATGTGCTCGTACCCCAGACAGCCACTGCCAAATATAGAACAATAAATATATTTGTAGGTAAATCTATATTTACCTTTATAGGCATTATGTTTATAGGCAATATATACCTATAGTTACCTTTATAGGTATTACCTTCACAGGTATTACCCTTATAGATATACCTATATTTATAGGTATTTATAGGCATTCTATACCTATATTTGTTACAGTGTATTCGAAAAATAGAAAGCTTTTTCCTGCTCACAAACTGGCAATGTATAATGGCAATTATTTCAATAAACATGTTTGTTATCAGAAATTGTTTAATAACTTTCTGGCATTGTAGACATTTTCTGGCTAAATTTACCTGTTAATGATATGCAGCATGGAAGTCTTTGTTCACTTGTTACTCGGACTATTAAATTCAAGCTTGATTGCTAAGATATACAAGTAATACACTATGTTTCCATTCACCATTTGACCAATTCATGGAATCAGCATAAGGAAAAAGTATTTCTGCTAACAAGTGAAAATGAACTTCCTCAAAAGTCCTGCGATACTTACTTCAAAAATGTAATTTCTAAGAATATCATTCAAATTAACTTGTCCAATCAAAATAACAGGCAAAACAACTGGTAAAGATGAAAGAATATTTGAAATAAATGGTGAATTATTTTTTTAACTTCCAGAAATTTATGATTAATAAATAATCATCAGCAGAATATTTTATCTCAGGTATTGTGTAAAATACATATGTGATACAGCTGCCTCTATTTACATTTTACAAAACCTGAGAAATTGCTTCAGTTAAGAAAATTACAAATTCAGAATAATATAACTGACATCAATTACAATTTTGACTAGTATAGATGAAAGTAGGATTTGGTACTTTAACCTGAAAAATCAATAAATTATGCAGAAAGCCTACGAATGCGTGGCTTTTTCTAATCAACTTTTTGTACTATCAATCAGCTTTATTTCTCTTCTGGATCACAGAACTGTTAGCTTTTGATCAAATCAATGTATACTAAACATTAAGTTGTTGAAAAACATTTATTTTCTTAATTGCTCTCTTAACGCTTTCTTTTCAAAATTTTTATGAAGGTTGTTGATAGATTTTATTACCTTACATTGGTGTGCCTTTTGACATACAAATTGTGGAAGTTGTTGGTGTTTTCCAGCTGGCCTGCCTTGGGACCTTGTAACCGCTGAATGATCTCTGCTTTCATTTCCATGGCAATGTGAGCAGGCAGCAAAGAAAGTAGAAGACGCTCCTACAATTTAAAACAAAATGTCCGCAATTTCTTTAAAAAGAACAAAATCAGCACGGAAGCAACACTGTGCAAGGAATATGCAATTGTCAATATCCCGGAACATTTTGATGAAGCTTGTACCCAGGCATTTGCCTGGTATGGCCCCCAAAATTAGCCTGTTCCTTGAAGAACTTGACAGAGGCATACACACATTTCCAAGTAATATCTAACTTCTTCAAGGTTTTATGTATATTATAGAAAGCTTAAGCTAAACATCTGAAGAAGTTATGTACAGTAATCTATTCAATAGCTGAGTAGGATGCAGGAAATACAGATTAGCAAATAAAGCAAAAGCTGCAAGGACTGTTCAGAGGACTTCACGGAAATGCAGTCCAATTCCGGCAAAAGTAGGAAAACTAATTTTTTTTAAAATGTATTTTAAATGTTTAGTCATCGTTTTAGCAGTTGCTAGACTGAAAATGAAAAGATAAAACCATAACTCAGAACATATTGAACATGTTGGACTTTTGCGGACTATTTTGATATGTACTCTGCCTTTACTTCAATATGGCATTTGGCAAACTAATGTTTTTTGAAAATATTAATCTAAAAGGAAATTGAATTTTTTAAAAAAACCCGACATATTTTTCCTTATCTTTTGTTGGTGTTATAGTCATGGTCTTCTCCTTGTGAAGCTCTCCTACGTTTTAATTTTTTTTACATTTTAATTTTGCCCATTTTACCTGTGACAGCTTGTCATTGACTTCCTACTTCTCTGGAAAACTGAACCAACAAAGAAATAGCTAGAACTCTGCAAAAAAAACCCCTTCTAACCTTCCTAATTTGATCATACACCTCCTAAAAACTAAACAGGAATTTCCCATTTTCTTGAAGGCAGAAAGAAGAGACTAATTGCTAGGCAGAAAAACCAGAAACCTAAACCAGTGAGGAGGGAGGAGGCAGCTGTAAAAACCCATGATGGAGTCAGAGAGAGAAATAGCTAGGCCAGAAAAGATGAAGACTCAAAATGTGCCCATTCTGCAGATGTTACTCACAGTAATGCGTTCTCTTTAATTCACAATGTGTATTTTTGCAGAGTTTGCAGTTCTATTAATGAAGGTACCAGAAGAAGTGTAACCATTAATCCAATGCTCTGCCTTGGATAATTATTCCTATTCAGGTCTAATGACCTTGAGTAGACTGTGACAATAACAGGGATACAGACTCTGTGATATTTACAGCTACCTTGTCTATCTATCTCTGTAATGAAGACTTCCCATTCCACAGCATTTGTGTACCTGCAAACACAGCATTAACGTACGCGGGGCACTATGAGACTGATCCTGCGCACACTTTGTAAAAAAACTCTATTTCAATGCATCAAGACGGAATCTTGCTTTGTTGCTAAGTAATATTGAACTAATAATTTTCTCTCTTTTTCTTCTTTTCACTTTGGTGAGATCTAAAAATAATTTTGATTCACATATGTATAGACTGCTCTTTATTTTGCAAAATAAGGCATATCACATAAACAGTTCGACAGGTCATGAAGTAAACGTTCAAGATAACGCGTATCTGTCTCTAGCCTGACTAAAGAAGAGAAGAATAAAATAAAAGATGTACTGCTTTCCTACTGCTAGGATCCCAGATTTGACACATTGTAACTGAGAAGAATATATACAATGGACTTTTCATCAAAACGTTGATGTGGCTTTATTTCTTAAATGCAAGATTAATTTAGTATGTTTAGGCATTTTAGCAAGTACACGACCAAGAAGCCAATGTCTTTTCATTTCTAATGTAAGTAAGTCCACTGGTCCTTGGTGGAAGTATTTTGCTAATTTATAAGGAACGCCTGCAAAAACAATGGATTTTTTTCCGTAATGAAAGCTTACTCTTGCAAGTTGCTGTTTATCTAACACCATAAGAATGTTTTCCTTCCTCCATTTCCACAGTACAAAAGAGAAGGTGACAACCAGAGGTGGCTTTAGAGAACTCCAATTGCTGAAGCCCACCGCAAAGCTCAAGTACACCTAAATGCTTCAGCCACCCTCTCTACCACACTGGCTGCGAATGCTCACGTGTCAATCCTGAAGTCACCGCTTGTGGGATAATGTGTTATCCAGTCACATATTACATTTCACGCAGATTGTTGATTTGGGTTTCTTTCACTAAAAGACAACTGTGAAAGAAGCTGAATTTCAACTACTTATGAAGACCATGGCTGGGCTGGTCAGATAGCCAAATACAAAATGGTTACAAATACATTGTTCCCTCTCTTTCTGCTGAAAAATCCTAAGAAATCCAAAGCATTTAAGAACACCTCTTCCTTCATATTTTGTCATCTCTGGTGGCTGAAAAGGGCATAGCAGAAGGATCAAAACCAATTACTAATCAGATTGTAGTGTCTGATGTTGTGCACTGAAATTTTTGCAGACTGGATCAGTGTGAGGAACACAGCAAATCAAGATTGCTGGTTATGATGGCTTTTTATTTGATAATACATTCTGTACTATTATCTCAAAGAGATATAAAATCCATACATCAAAACCTAGGTGAACTGACACACAAAACACTGACTTTGAGACAAAACACTTGCCTATTTGTAGTAGACAGAGAAGCCACTCTCAGAGCTAAAGTCTGTAAGAAAAAAGCCAAAGTAATTCTGAATGCAGGTCAAGATGCAGCATTTAAAAGTCTTCAGACTAAAAATAACAGTACCTGCTTCTGATGAAAGAGAAACTGCTGTGCGATTGAAATAATGAAAATCCCCTCGCAAATGTCTTTCCCTGAAATATTACCAACATGACCTTACAGCCCGTACATGTGATTCACGCAAGACTAATTAGTTCTTGACTGTCCATGTTCTCTGGCCTATGCTTTACCCTCACCACTCAAATCACTTGTAGCTGAGATTTTTTAAGTCCTAGAGCTAAAAGACAGGGCACACAATCCATACTGAATACAACGTTATAGTGTCTTTCAATACTGTAGGGTCAAGTACTTTCTCCCCAGAATTTGTCCATCTGGATCCTAGCAGATGGCTAGCAAGTAGTCATCCTCCCTCAAGTCTCTAACTGAGGATTTTCAGTGGTATCTGTCAAACTGTTACTTGAGTTCCTGCTCTCTCAAACTCTTACATCCAAGTTGATTTCCTTGTCAGAATTTTCCTTGCATTATGCAGATGACTTTAGCAGTCAATTCCCAGTTACTCCCCTAAAGCTTGATAAACTCTAGATGTTTGTTCAGCTAGAGTAAGTTAGCATATCTCAGTTAAAGATCGTAGCACTACATCAGTTTTTGCAAGGTGGCAATTGCATTTGCAGTATCTTGCACAATGGAGGTCATGCTGTTGTTATGCAGTAAGCGAGCAAAATATCCTCGAATGCGTGGTACAGTACATTTTCTTAAGTGCATATTTCACAAATCAAGCTCTGCTTGTCCTGAGGCAATAATGCTTTATTTATTTGCTCATTCTTCTTTTGTTATGTAAAGTACCAATTCTGATTCAGTCATTTGTACAAGGCTACGTGACTATCAACTCTTTTCTTTACCGAAGTATAAATAATTCTAAGAATTTATAGATTTAAAGGCCAAATATTCCTCCATCTAGTCTGAATAATATAGACAACAGAATGTCATCATGGAGAAACAAAGGTATTCTGTTAGGGCTCACTACATAAAAAATTAGCGTAGTGCCTTATTCTCAATGGAGAAAAACTGTTCTTCGAGGCAATTCACAGAATCTAACACTGAATACCCATAGGGGACAAGTGTCTCTCTCCCTTTCTCCCTCTTCGCTACTCCCCAACCCCGTCCTCCTTGTTTATGGAGGGAACTGCAGGTCAAAATTTTGGTCTAGTAAGCAAGAAATGTCCATCTTTGTTGTTGAGCTTCTGATGTTGAAAAAGCCTGCAGAAAAGCTACATCTGTGTAGATCAATGAAGTGATACAGGGACATTCTTGTCCCTGTAATCCCATATAGGGATAATTTTGTCCCTTATAATGTCATTTAGGGCACTGAATATTACATTCTACTTTTCTGTGGCCTGGGTTTTGTTTTCAGAATGCTGTGGCGTATATCTAATCAACTATTCAGCAAGTTTGACAAACCAGGTCAATAAGTCAGCAGTAAGAGCTCTAGAAGCAATTAGCCTATATGTGCATCCAGCTTCACAACACAGTTTACAAATAAATATGGATGAAATAAAAATTTCAGCTGCCCTTGAAATGTATCAAGAAATAACCTACAAGAAATAAATCTTGTGATTCCCGATCACACAATACTGAACCAGTGATATGGCTGACAGGGATGGTGATCAACAGGGTACCTGTTTGGCAAATTATGGTACTGTTTACTCAGATCTCATACACATTCTCTTAAATACACCTACTAGGAAAAACAGCTGTAGATTCTTTTTTTTTTTAAAGCTAACTTGGACTCCTAACTGGGGGTGGAGATTATTTTTACCAATTAGGCTCTATTATCCCCTTAAGTTTAGCCTATGTTAGTAACTTCCACCAGCCTGATTATTTGTACTGAGACCAATAAATGGCATTTTACTCATACACACAAATCTTCATTACACAGACATCAGGAGATGGAGAATTCATTAACTCCTTAGCTGTTTGTTCTAGTGGTTAATCAGCTGAACTGTTAAAAACTGTTAAAAATGTCTTCTGTATTTCTTACTTTGAAGTCTTGGTCCTGTTATATCTTTCTCAGCCTAAGAGTCCACACTCTTTTCCCTGTAAAGTTAAACACTGATCAGATAGCTTAATTTGCTTTTTGATCAGGTAAATAGACTTAGCACCACCAGAAGAGAGTGTATTTTCTACACTCTCTTCTCTAAACCCTCAACAACCTTCAAACAATTTTTGAAAGTTCATTTGACACAAATCTTGACACTGTGCTCCCGTATGCAAAGACACACACAGCCTCCTGCCCTACACCCCTCAATATGTCCGTGACCTACACTGCACAACTTTCTGCTGTGACATCTCTGGAGTTCTCTATCTGCTATGCCTCCAAAATATTTTACAAAGTTGCAGCCTTTCAGTTTTCCAGCTACGACCCTTACTCTTTGCTTTTAGAATTATGACTTTCCAGACAACATAAAGGTGCACCTTGTCTTGATGAATATAACTTATAAAGCATTCTGTATTACTGTATATCAGACTAATATTTGTCTTTTCTGCAAAAATGATTGTTTGTGATTGTCTTCAGGTATCTCTTAGATCATTACTAAAAAATACATAATAGCATAAAGAATGAGAACCGGATGAGAACCGGTTCCTGCAGAACACAACACACATGCCAATTCATTGAACACTGACAATTTCCAGTTACCCCACTCAAAATCCATTAGACTGTACTCTTTTGATGAGGAACAGTGTCAGAATTTTAATCAGGATTTCCAGTATCATTGCATCAGATATCTTACTGAAATCTACTGCTTTTGGAAAGTTACTTAACCCAAACCTGTTCCCTATTAAAAGGTGAAAAACATTTTTAGATTACTTGATTTCCTACAAAGTTGTTTAGTAGACCACTCTATTTCTTTCCAAATACAAACCCATCACAGCAGCATCTTTTATTTCATACAGATTGTTTATACTCTTCCCATCTAATTACAGACCCTTCCTTTGTTAGGATGGCTTTTTTCCTGGAATACTTCCAAAATGTTGTCATTGGCCTTGACAAAAACAGGCAAGGAATTTTCCTGACATCTACAAGTCTCCTACATATCACAACTTTCGTGATATTGAACCATCTTTTTTACATATCTAACTGCTGCTTTTGCTTTCACCCGTGGCTTTAAGCCACAGCTGACATCTCTTCTGATGACAGAATTATGAACTCTTGTCTGTTCATTAACAGCTTCCTAAAGGGCTCCCCATTGATAGCAACATTCATCAATGGTTTTTGTTGTTTGGTTTTTTTCCTGTGGAAAACAAGTTTTTTTCAAGTCCCCAAGCATGGCACTGTAAGACTTTTTATCTTCCTGATCCTGTAGGTGAAATTTCAAGGCTGGCCACACCAGGAGCTGGTATCAAAACCAGAAAATCAAAACACACAAGTGTAATGAGAGCACCACCCTCTCAATCCCGGCTGCTTCACTGGCCCAGGGCTGCAAGCTCCCTCACGAAGATGTTTTGCAGAACATAAGATGTAGGTGCCTGGGAGCAGCGTGAGCTGTCGGCTCCATCAGGAACGGGAGCCCTGACTGGGGGCTGCCAGTGGGGCAGGGCCCAGCCCCACGGCCAGACATGGTCACCAGCCCAGCCCATGGTGACGAGACACGTCCGTGGGGGATTCAGGACTGGGCAGGGCCAGGGAGGCCCAGAAAGTCAGTCGCAGGTTAAGGGTTGGGGCCGGGACCAGACCGAGGGGCCCATGGCCAGGCCTGGTGGCAGTTTCATGGGAGCTGTAGCTGAGGCCAGGCCGAGTGGCAGAGCTGCACCTGGAAAGCAGCTCCCACCGGAGGGGCCAGACAGAGCTCAGCCCCCACTGAGGTCTCCCCACGGTGGCTCTGAGCCCCACCCAAGCCTCCAGGAGCGGGTGAGGTGTCTTCAGATAATTTTGTAATGGCAAACCATCCATGGCATGACTTGCTCACTTAGCAAGGATGGTACAACCGACTCAGGCTCTCAATAGAAATAGACCCATTGGTTTTCAGGCTAAATATGCACCACTCTGCACCCTCAGTGTGCCCAGCTCATTTGCTGCTGAGTAACTCTGCTAACATCCAGCTAGTTAACTTCATCTCCAAATAACACTACAGCTACCTAAAAGCATTGCTTTGCTGTAATGGTTTCAGCGTATGGGTCTGAAACCTTATTTAAATGCACAGGCTCACCATGTATTTGGCAAAGACAAATTCCTTCAAGGAACTGAGGGGATGCTTAATGTTTATGCATAGATTACAGTTTGCATATGCAGGCTGTCTATGACTAATTTGGCAAACGAGGTTCACTACACCTTCAGAATATGTGCCTATCTTGCGGCTGTTCAAGAGACGAGTCATCAAACAGCAAGACAATAGAGTAAAAACAGAACATAATGACATACACAGCCAGAGCTGCTTAATTAATTGACAGAATTTCAAGGTTTGTTTCAGTCTGATCCTGTTAACTTTTGCTTTAAGTTTTATATATCTCAAAACCACTGCAGAACAGACAGAAGCAGCGTTTTGCAAAGAATCTGTCTGATGAGATTAACATGGTTGTAACTATATCAGCCTTTAATAATGGTGAAGTATTACAGTGCTGGCATTTGCTCAATACAATTCTTTTAAACAATAAACTCTTTCACCCCAGTGCAGCTCATTTTCCAGTTTGATGAGAAGAGTTTTCTGTTATTTTTTCACTAGAAATGAAGGAAACCATACATCCATGTCTTTTTCTTCTTCGAAACCATCCATGGGACGTGTCAGGGAAGATATTCAAGAGTACAGCTTGAAAGGTATCTATGCAGCCCTTTCCCCAAAGACACAGCTTTCCTGTTCAGCTGCCCAGTTTAGAGTCAAGCGTTGTGGTTGATAGCATCAAATCCAAAGCAAAACCAAAAGCATTTCCAAGGCACAGCACTGCACTTCAGTTAGAGGCTTATGTCTGAAGCACATTGACAGCAGACTCCTCCATGCTCTTCCAGCGTGAAACTGGTTGTTTTTACCTCAGACTTTGCCTGCTGATGTTTTAGCTATCTGCTTACAGAATACCAACTAAGCACGCAAGAATGGATTTCTTTCTGTATTTCTCTGGCAATTTTCCAATATTTTATCAGATACCATACAGCTACCACATATTTGTGTGATCAAATGTTAGTCATCACATTGAGGAAGCATCAAAACCAAAGAACAGTCACCCGACTTCGCCTGTCAGGAGCTCATAAACACTTCTAAATGGGGCAAACAAGAGTGGTCAGAAGCAGCGCCAGACAGCACTAAAAATGAATCAAAATTCTCAATCTCTGCGTTAAATTCGTCAAGAGTAGAGGTAGATAACCATCAGTTTGCCCCATATAACAGCATATCTAAATAGAGGGAGAAGTTTATTCAAGCAGCAGCTGATTGAAGAAATTTATTTCATCCATATGTAAATGAAAAGTGAACCTACAGTGAGGATCTGTCCCACTTCTTGTGAAACAGGGATGATAGATTTTAATGACGCAAGCTGTATATTTTAACACCTTTTTTTCTGAGCAGCAGTAAGCGTCACCATTCATTCAACAGCTCAATTCCTAGCCTTGAAGGCAGAGGAAGCTGACTCACCCTAGGTAGAAATCAAAGAACAGGCAGATGTCTGGAGGGTATACGCTGTTACTGCATTCATAAAGCAGACCTTTTGTTTCCTTACAATGGTCTAAATGAAAGGCAACAAGAATGATTTGCATTATCTCTCTAACTCGGGAATGAAAGTTGCTCTTTTGCTTGTTCACAGAATATGTATCTTGCAGAAATCTCCCAATTGCTCTTTAATGATTATATTCATGAACTACTAAACATAGAAAGTCTTAAATTAAAAACTTTGCTCCCACTGGAAAATAAACAAGAAAAACAGAGTTTTGAAAACCAGTTCTGTTTACCTTGAGGAACCTGATCAGGAAAAAACCCCAATAACTTACTATCTGGCAGATACATGCTGAACTATTCATGAACACTTATTACTAGGCCTAACCACAAAACAAAATTTAGCATAAATCATAGCAAGAGTTAAAGCATTCAGAATTATCTTGGTTTTATTTTGTAAAACATTTTATTTTGAAAAACATTTTCCATGTTACTGTGTGTACAGTTTCCCAAGTGTTTTCTATGGTAGGTTCCAGAGGTATTCAGGCACATAAGGATGCAGACAGAAACTCAAGCCTTAATTCACAGAAAGACTGGCATGGTAAATACCAGACTTTCAAGTGCCTTGTCATCCAGTGAATGCAGATCTCAAAAGGACAGGCACTAAGACTGTGTGTGCAATGCCCAGAGAAAATCAGAATCCTAAAAATATGACTGAGAAAAATTAGAGCTGAAAGGCAAGGCCACCTAAGTAGAAAATGCCCCGAAAAGGGTGTTGCTTATGATTCTGTACTGAGCCACGAGTGCTTAGCTCTGGGCTGCAAGGAGGCACATTTATTTGCTTGGGACTCTTTGTGGGCAAAACAGTGTAGAGTCAGAGAATTTTAATTGAATTAATTTATCGCAAACAAAAACAAACCTCTCATTGCTGATTGCAGTTTTGAAAAAAAAGAATAAAATAAACACTGAGACAAACACGTACACAACCATCTCTCCTCTGCACTTCCCAGTCCTAATTTTCCTTATTTTTGCTATGGATAATGCTCAGTCCACCAAAATTCCTGGGGTGAGGTGACAGGTGGTGTAGGAAGTTGAGGTGTTATCTGTGATGGTTTCTTTCTGCCAGTGGGTGCTTAATCACTTCTGCTGCTGTATGCTTAATGGTTTCTGCTGCCATTTTCCTCAGTGTCCCCACTCCAGCCTGGGATACTGATGGGCTGCAGTTGTGTCTTCAGGTGCGTCTCTGCTCCAGCATGGGTTGTCCATGGGCCACAGCGCCTCAGGGATGTAGGTACCCTCTTTTGATGCAGAGAGTCCTCTACACACAACAACTTGTCTTCAGCCTCCAGCAGCTGCCTGTTTCTTTCTGAACTGTGTTTGGACAGGGGCACCATGGGCCCCTGATTAGATAACATTTTCATAGAATAGTTTAGGGACCATAAAGATCATCTGGTTCCAAACCCCTGCCATGGGCAGGGACACCTCCCACTAGACCCGGCTGCTCAAAGCCCCATCCAGCCTGGCCTTGAACACTTCCAGGGATGGGGAATCCACAGCTTCTCTGGGCAACCTGTTCCAGTGCCTCACCAACTTCATAGTAAAGAATTTCTTCCTAATATCTAATCTAAACCTCCCCTCTTTCAGTTTGAAACCATTATACCTTGTCCTATCACTACACTCTCTGATAAGGACTCCCTCCCCATCTTACCTGTAGGCCCCCTTTAGGTACTGGAAGGCCGCTATAAGGTCTCTCTGGAGCCTTCTCTTCTCCAGGCTGAACAACCCCAACTCTCTCAGCCTGTCTTCATAGCAGAGGTGCTCCAGCCCTCTCATCATCTTTGTGGCCCTCCTATGGAACTCGTTCCAACAGGTCCATGTCCTTCCTGTACTGAGGGCTCCAGAGCTGGACGCAGTACTCCAGGTGGGGTCTCACAAGAGCAGAGTAGAGGGGCAGAATCACCTCCCTTGACCTGCTGGCCACATTTCAGCTTTGACTGGCAGGTGGCGATCCACAGTCCCCCCCTCACAGCTCACCACCACAGCCCCCTGGAACCTCCAGCTGCTAACACAGGCTCAGTACAGAGCCATAGCTACCTACCAGTGCTGCAGAAATAGGGTGTCAGCACCAGAAATTTTTGTGTTTTAAGAGGAGATCCAGGGGTTAGACAATGCGCTCTATGAGCAACCCATGTTCAAAATACTCCTCTGCCAAAAGAAATCTCCTCTCTTTTCCTATCCCCAAGGAAAAATGCTTATCAGTGAATATGAGGTTATTTTGGAGGTAGAGCCCTCGCAGCATTTTCTGCTCCAAAATGAAATGATTTAAAAATCTCTGAAGGAGGTACTAGATTTCCTGTCCCTGCAGCACTCTGGGTGAATTCCCTAATCCCCAGGCTCCTGCACAAGGGCTGCTGCACTCCCTCTTTCCCTCTCATGGGATGTTCAATTCAGTAGGAGGAATTTAGTGAATGCCCTTCAACACAGGGAAAGCTGGGTCCCAGTTTGTCCTCTTGTGGGATTAAGTCCAGACTCACAGCTATCTAAAAACCTCACAAGTTGAGGGGTTATAAATGGGTCTAATTCTGAACAATTCCACGTTTTGTTCCTATGGTTTTTGCAATCCTGGTTTACACATTGGTGCCAGCGCTTTTGTACATGTAAATATGAATTAAATATACTGTAAAAACAAATACCAAAGCTGCAGCTGATTGATTTTTGCAGCATTATTTCTAATGGCAAATACGTCATGGATGAATTAAATCTATTCTATGATTACTGCACTTAAGTAATTTCCAAGCTTTTGAGAAATTTGGAAATGGTTTGTAACTTCTTTACCTAAAATCCTTTTTGATAATTTCCAGCATACATCATCAATATACTCAAGGCCTTTATTTGATGAATTTTGAAACTCCACAGTTTAAACGTGGATTAACACATCTATCCATCAGAAAAACAGGTTGACAATGAGGATTGTGTTGCTGTTCAAAGAGATCAGATTAAAGGAAATGAGAAGGTAATTTTGAAGACACACTCTTCTTTGAGTATATACAATAACCGACAAAATTTCACCATGTGACTCACAAGATCATAATTTATTATTTATCACTGAAACTTCAGCAATACAGGCACATAATGCTGACTATTTAGCATACAGGAACCATAATTCCTGTAAAAGGAGGTAAAATTTAACATTTACATCTTTAGTGTGACAGGATGCTTATTTTCATACTTGGCTCCTGTTCCAGTCTTCTTGGTGAATTATTTTTACTGCCTAAAAACTCTTTCTGCATGATATTAGCAAAGGTTACAGAACATGTACTTCTTTTTCACACTAGCATTACTGTTCCCACCATTTATACTATATAATTTGAAGAAAATGGCAAAAAAAAGAGACTTTTGTATGTTTTCGGTCACTTGGTAGTGAGAAATGCTATAAAATATACTTTTTTTTTTTTTATTAGCACACTATTGTTATTAATAAGCCAAAACGAGCCAATTTCCTTTTCAGTCCTGATTTGGTAAAACCTCCAAGGCACACCTTAAAATGGTTGTCCTCCCTGTGACAGCCTCATAGCTGTATTCAGCAGCACTTCCAGTGCCACATCCAGCACAGCTTAGCAACGTGCCAATTCTAAGTCCTGCCAAGGATCCGCAGAACACATGCTAAATAAACTGTTGTGCTCTGATGAATCAGGGCCTTCCTACAGAAAAGTGCCCTATATATTTGGTTTAGGTCATTGCAGAACTTACTTCTTGTTTGCAGTTTATAAGGGAAGAAAGGAAAACCAAACATTATTCTCCAAATGCTGCCCTCTGTGTGTCAAGTGGATCCATCTAAACCAGGGCCACTGAGAGATGCAGCAGAAGGAAGCTTTCAGAAGACAGGATGGAGCAAGGAGGGAGAGAGCACGAAGAAGGGGGATAGTACTCTGATGCAGTGCAACCAACTTCCGCAAAGTAGATTGTCAACCAAGCGTGAGGGTAACAGAAAGATTTCCTAAAGACCCAGAAGGGACTTGTTGAGGTTGTTTCAATGCTGGAAGCCACTGGAAGCTGTTTGAACTAGAAGGGGTTTCTAGAAGAAGGCTGGAGGAAACTCTGCCCTGCAAGGACTCAGTGAGAGATTTCTTTTCAAGTCTTGGTACTTCCTCTGTTTCAACAGCAATTCTGAGTTTTCCTTGGTTGAATAATTAACTTATTCTAAGTAAGTTAACTCTGCTGTAAATAAAACCTAATTTTTTTGAGACTGGCAGCTATTCCACCCAAGGACCTGTATGAGTCATGCTGCATCATACCAAGTGTGGTTTAAAGTTTGCATAAGTTCTCTCAGGGATCCAGCAAGGTTAAGCCTTTGCAGCTACGCCTACTCCTGTAAAGATTGCAGTGCATGCAATGAGAAAAGTCTATAAATTATTTGGGGGCAAAAGGTTGTTTCATATTTGGGTGTCAAGAGAAACTTTCATTCCAAAAGCTCAGCTCTTAGCTCGTAACAACTGTTTTTCACAGAATGACACTGCATATACACAAAGTAATTCTTATTTAATGTTTGACAGATAAAGGGCTGCATCTTATCTGTCTGGTGTGGTATCAGTTCCTCTGCTATTCTTCTGTATCCTTTTCCTTGTGTAGCCTCCAAAGAAGCCTGATGCTTTGGTCTGAGACTGTATGCTGGAATACTGACAGCTATTTCAGTGCAACCAGTCCATCTGATCTAGTTACAGATGTCCCTGCTCACTGCAGGCGGGTTGGACTAGATGACCTTTAAATGTCCCTTCCAACCCAACACATTCTATGATTCTATGATGTTTCTCTGGCAAACCCACAGCTCTTCCAGCAGGGCAAAATTCATTGGATTCATGACAGTAATAGCCACCCAGACGAGTCACCTCACATCTTCCAGCACAACTTCTTCAAAGTTTGTTTTTCTCTCAACACTACAGGGAAGGTGACATTTTGGTAACAACTTCCTCCACTGGTTTCATCTAATTTTCCTCAGCTATAGCTTCACATCTGTGTTCTTCAGATGCCTGTTTCTAGGACCTAACAGCACCACATTGAAAGGGTGACTCCCTAGACGTACTTTTTCTGTCCAAATGGTACAGAAATACAACCTCATATGCAACATGGTATTTTAATGTTTCTGCTTCCAGTACAGTAGAAGGGAGTAAACAGAAGGAACAAAACATGGTACAGAAGAAACTGGAAGACCAGCAATAGATCATGTTTCTTCAGTATGATATAGCAGACAGAAAGAAAAAATGGCCATGCCAGCTGGCCAGACTTAAAATACCTTCAGTTACCTAAATCTGATGGGTTTGTTTTTGTTTTTTTTTTTTAAATAAAGGTCAACAAGAAAGCAAGGGGCTACACCAAAAGCTGGGGCCCAAGCTACATTGCACGATGTAGCAGTAAACGTAGTTGTTATTTTCAAACACCAGGCAGAAACATTTTTATGAAGAAGCAAGGAAAACGCCTGCTGTTAATTTTACAGTAGCAATTTGCCCTACCCTCAATATCCATGTTATTTCAGGAACAAATATATCTGGCTACAGTAAAGCGAGAAAAATAACAGCAAACCTGCACCTTATGAATTCAAGTAAAATTACTCTTTCAGTATTCTTTTCATCTTCTAGAAATGTACATAAACTACCATCTGTATACTTGCATAGTCAGGCTTTATCTTATATATGAACAGAGATCTAAAAATATCTTACATAACAAATCCAATTTATTTATAGATTTACATTTGGTACTATAAAGCTCACTGTAAAAGCTGTCAGATCCCTACACTATCGTGTACTATGCAACACTAAAGCACTCCCATGAATAACACTCTGCAGACTGGTAAAACGTGCTTCAACAACAAATTACTGTTTCTGGGACTTGTACATATTTTATGTTTGATAAGCAACTTTCACTCAAATCTTTACTTTTTGGAGCAATGCAGAAGGCTACTTCTAAAAGAAAATGTAGCGTAAAAGAAAATTAAAGGGACATAAGAGGGATTTTTTAAAAATTACATCTAAAAAATATTTAGGTGAGGAGAACCAGTCAAAGACATTTGTCCTGTCCCATGGCTGCTTACTTTCTTCAAGACCCTTTTGTGAGGGATCTTGCCTCCCAGAAATCCAGGCATCCCATAGCAAGTGGACCATTCTCACCCATAGGATCGCTGAAACCTTCTAAAAGAGAACCTTCTAATTCTACAAGAATTCTTAGTTTTTTCTCTACAAAAGCTGTCTTGACTTTTCTTTCATACCTCACTCTCACCCAAATGTGCACTGGTCTTACATTCTACTTCCACTAATATGCCCAAACAGACATTGGGTTTTGAAAGGGGGCCTATAGGAAGGATGGGGAGGGACTCTCTATCAGGGAGTGTAATGATAGGACGCGGGGTAACGGCCTCAAATTGAAAGAGGGTAGATTTAGATTGGATATCAGGAAAAAACTCTTTACTGTAAGGGTAGTGAGGCACTGGAACAGGTTGCCCAGGGAAGCTGTGGATGCCCCATCCCTGGAGGTGTTCAAGGTCAGGCTGGATGGGGCTTTGAGCAGCCTGGTCTAGTGGGAGGTGTCCCTGCCCAGGGCAGGGGGGCTGGAACTAGATGATCTTTAAGGTCCCTTCCAACCCGAACCATTCTGTGATTCTGTGAAGTTGGTAGTCGTCTGGTTTCCTCTGGAGTTCTGCCAAAATTGGCATAGCAGTTGCCTCCCTCCTGTCCTGCAGTATCAGCACAACTCTTGGTGAGAGACTCCACACAAGAGGGTAGCAGCAGCATTTCAGGTGTTTCATTCCAGAGTTTCTTTAGGTCTCTCTGATGAATACACAGATATAAGGACTTATTACCACTTATTTTATTTAGTCTGTCTATTCCTTGACCTCTCCTCCTCACGCTTCACCTTGTGATAAATGCTGTAATGAGTTTTCCATAAACATGGCAAACCCCTTTCTTCCACAATGAATGCAGAAGCATAAAATAAATTATTTACTAGATTTACTATGGGGAAATCACATGGCATAGTTCCTGAATATGAACTTACTCTGAAAAAGACAAAGCATTTGTTTCTGTACAGTTAAAAAAATAGTTCATGTTTCTTTCTAATCACTGTTAAACTTACAGTAACATTTTTATTTTCATGCTAATTTAATTTGCCAAAAAGATAAAAAAATATTTGTTTTTAATTTTTCAAATTTTTCAGTATCCCCTTTCATCTAAGCAAAATTGCAGGTGCTCTTGCAGTTATTTAAAATTACTCTATTAGCAATTTGCATGCATGATAACAAGGTATTAAACATTAAGAATGGATTAAATCGAATGCTTTTCCATTCCTTTCTTTTTTCCTTTTTTTTTTTTTCCCTCCTTGTGATTGAGAACAACTAGCTGTTCTAGAATCAATTAAATTAATACTTTGCTTTCAGTGGTGGAGGGAAAGTAGCTTTCTCATGATTGATTTTTAATATACTTCCAAGACGACAAAGCAGGCAAGCTACACATCACAGTCTCATCCTTTAAAACTTTTACTATTTCTTTTTATATGCACTTACATTCTGCATCAACAGGCACTTGAATTCAACCAACATAACTTACAAGAGTGGGCAACCGTGGCAGTGTGCTCTCCCCCTTTCCCCCTGCCCCAGGTCCTGCTCAAGCCATAACCATCGGAGGGAGCTGTGATGAGTTGCACCTGGACTTTGGGGGATGGCTGGCAACACAGCCAAAACACTGTCTGGAGTGGGGACCTAGAGATTTTGCTCCTATGTGAATATGACTATAGGTCAATTATCTTACTCTATAAAAGTGGACAGACCAAGAGCCCTTTGAGGTCTCGTGCACTGCAGCGGGCTGCACGTCAGGATCTCCCTTGAGTGGGGATGCTCGCTTAAGGTTCTGCTCCTCGAGGCTGAGAGATTCCTTGCTGCAACAGATTCTCGGTAAGTGACTAATAGCATGCTAAACTTTGAAATCTTATCTAAGTGATGTAAAGGATTGATTGTGCCTATGTAATCCTTTAGACATAAACCGTTGACCAAGTCTGGGACTACAACTGGATCCAGCCGCACCTAGACTCCTCTCTGAGAAGCAGTTTAGAAAGCAAGGGGGTCCTTTCTGAACCTCATGGAGGGTCTCTGACAGCTTCTCTGACCCTGTCCTCTATGCAGTAAATAATCAAGTGTACCTTGCCATCGAATCTCATAAAACACCGTTGCATTCACTACTAACTTTGTTAAATCACTGTTTAATATTAAGAAATATTTCACTACTTCTCCCTTACGAGTGAAGTTAATCACTCTGCCCGTGACAGTAACTTAAGTGTGTTTAAGGCTTGACTAGAGATACCTTTCTGAACAACTGCTTAACTTTGCTCTATTTGTGATTTATAAAATTAAGTACTATATACCAACTTAGAAGTCCAAAGGGCATAGATGTGACAGAATGCCTTAAATTTGTATTTTTCAAACTTCTTAAAGCTAGCATCATGAAATTAAAATTAAATCAAAATACAAGTGAACAAAATCCTACCAGGCCATCTTCTTACTCTGCTGTAATTCATTACAACAATACTCTTTTATATATTTATATATATAAAATCCTTTCATTTCAATAATACAGCGTATTCAACAATGGATGGTACACAACATTCAAATATAAGTTATCCTACGTCAAGTCTAATCCCATTGAACAAAGCAATTAACCCAACGCCACAGCTCTACAGTTGAAAGGCTGAAATCTTCCTTTTCTGAATGAAGAAAACTTACGAGCATATTCTCCTGCATAGGAATTGCCCTGCATAGAGGTACCAGACACAAGACAGATGGGAACTCACGGCAATGGGGACAAAATGGCAACACTGCACCAGTTATAATTACCACAAAGTGATGGGTACGGTGGAGTTACAGCAGCCCTTGCAGTGCCATTCTCTAATTTGATCAACAGGGCATTTTTCACCGAGGGGTAAACAACCCTGAATCCTTGTTAACACAGGCAGTGACTCAGAAGTAGCTGTCGCTGCACTCGCCCTACAGCTGATGGCAGAATGTTCCCAATGCCAAATCTACTTCACAAAATAAAAACCTCTTTAGAGGGAAATTCAATATTTTATTTTTTTTTAAAATACGTGAGTTTTTCAGACTAAGAAATTGATTAATTCATTAAGACCAGGCTAAACACATGACCAACTCAAGCACATGCTTCCATGGAATGAAAACCTTGCATTGTATTGTAGCAGTAATTTTATTTTCTTTCCTACTTCTTAAAAATGTGTCTTATTACCTACCCATATTAACAGGTTGAAATTCCAGCATCATTTAAGATAAGCTACTGTACCAGAGAACTGCAAACGACTTTGTACATTTCAGAAATAATAAAGTTGACTTGTCAACTAATGCTAGATTTTTCAGTGACATTACCCACTGGTTCTTCCTCTTGGTGAAAATGTTTCTCATTGCAAGTAAATGACTAGTTGTTGTAATATTTTTAGGGGAAAAAGTTTAATTTATGAAAGAAAGTTTCAGATATTATGTCTGGAAAGGGAGGAAAGCAGTGAGTCACTTAAAGACGACAATGGTACGTAGAGTCCTATGCTTATGCTCAAGATGAGACAGAATAATTTTGGCAATAGTTCTCTCTTCAAGTCCAGTAGCAATGCAGCTCTTCTCTAACTGTAAGAAATGTGATATACTGAACGATATGCCGATCTTGTATCAGATTTTTCATGAGTATTAAAGAAACCAAACTTGCTTGAAAATTACTATTCCATGGTAAATCTCTTAATGAATTCAGCTGCCAGAAGAGGAGGTGGAAGAATGCCCTTTGAAGGGAGGATATGAGGACAAAGAGGCTACCTAAGCCGACAGGAGGAGGAGGCACAAATGAGTACCAGTAGCACAAATGAGTACCAGTAGCACAAATGAGTACCGGTAGCTAGTCGGGAGAACTCTCATCAAGTGCTTTTATGGACTAAACGGTTAGCCCTTCCTACACAGGAGGAAGGTACCACCCAGCCTACACCAGCAACAGCCTTTCCTGATCTGAACACATATACCCACAGCCTGAGTAAGGCGGTTTTGATGTCTGCTGTGCGTGCGCAGCACGTCTTTTTCCACCTCTTGCCCCTGCCCCTGCTGTTGATTATGAATTTAAAAAGAGTTTTTGGAATGTCTTATAATAATTGTCAGTGAGGACTGCACATGTTAACATGTTTTTAAATCTGAGAAGTATCACTGAACTAGATCAATTCAAGATCAACTCAAAGCTTTCTGAAACAAGGTTTGAGGGATCCCCTATAACGCTCTGTCAGGATCAGAGTCATCTTCAGGGCATCTGGTGATACCTGTAGAGGATAAAAATCCTTTGGTGTGTGCTGTTAGGGCTTTCTTGATTTTAACAGTGATGTCAGTGAAGAGGAACACATTTCAATGTGATTTGGGGGGCTAAATGGATATTGAATCTCTTTTGAAAACTTTCAATCTACTTTCAGAAGTGGCACACATTGTGGCCACTCCTTCAGCTTCCCCTGTCTCTTACAAGTTCAGCCCATCCCTCATGGATCTCCACAGTTTAATTGTCTAGTTGTCCTGCCTCATTGCTTGTGTAAGATCCCAAAAGGGTGGAAGTCCTTATCCATTTCTATACCGTTGAATTTTTTATCTTGTCATTGAGACTCTGATCACTTAGTTTACTCCTACTAGTACGGAAAACAATAGCATGCTTTTTCTGGAAATCACTGTATATCATCACTATAACTAACAGATGTTTATTACAGGGCTTCTACATTTTTATCATAATCTAGAAAAGTCACCCTCTTCCTCAAAATGGATGGCTATTTTCCTATCCATATTCATAACATGCACTTTTTATTTTTACCAAAGTTTCAACAGGCATCAAGCTGACCTGATTGCTTTTTTTTAAGTATGTTCCTGACAGCATATCATAAATTTTGCAGATCTTATAGCCGCGTGCATTTTAAGGCATCCCAAACACATGTGTTTCTACTTAGCTGTCATCAGAGTTTCCTGAGTTCACCTACTGCATCCATGTTTGCGTTCCAGACGTACTGCACTATGGCAGTGCCACCTCCTTTCCTCTTAGGTGCATCTTCATTCATACTGTTCACACCTGTCAACCAATTCACCTTCAGCCAGTCTTATCTTTAAAATGCTAATGTATGCAATGCTATGCCAACGTACTTAAGTCTTTGACAGGTTGGATAATAATTTTAACTGAATGAAAACATTTAGGAAGAAACTGTGGTGCAGTGATTTATGTGAGTAAGTTATAGTACAGCTATTTATAGCACTACACAGCCTTTTAATGATAACCTGTTGGCATCGTTGAGAATCCTTGCACAGAGCTTGGACAAAACCACTAACAACAGTAATAATTCATTGCATTTTATATGCAGAAATTAATGGGACTTCAGCTAACAGTAATACGTTATTCATATGCTACTGGTTCTAAATTGTGTTATGACATATCATTTGTTCCTCAAACTCATTGAAGATGCATGAATGTATGAGAACTCTAGAAAATGCATATGGGGAAGAAAAATTGCCTCTACAGTTTACAAGAAATGAGGAAAATGGAGAAAAAGTTTATCACAGTCCACCCACAAGACAAGCAATCAAGTGTCATTAGAAAGGCATAAAGTAACAAAAGATTACATATAAAAGAAAGATTAACACAAAAAATGGTATAAAAAGAAAACCAGAAGTTGTGATTTTTTAAAAATTATCTTGTTAGAGCAATAAAAAAACCCAGACATCCTCGGACAAATTTGCAGAGTATTTTCATGTCACAGTAACAGTTCCAGGCACATTAACACTTCCATTTTCTATTTTTAATAACTACTATAACAAGCTGAAAATATTTTTTCCCTATGGTACCAGAAAACAAGTGTTCATTCTGAATGCATGATGACCATGCAAGGATATATTTTAAAATAACCTGGAAGAATATCTTGAAATGAAGACTACCGGTGCAATTTTTTTTTTTGTAAATATGGAGAGAAAATGGAGTTGTTACGAATTTAAAATTCCACTGTTCACAGCCAGATTTTGCCCAGCAATCTCTACATTGCAAAATCAGAGATGAGGAGCATCTGGAGTAAACCTCTTTACTGTAATTGTGCTTTTGAAGAGTGCTGTCACTGTGGATCATATTACAGCTGCACATAATCCCAATAAGCACTAGGTCTTTTTTAATTAATTAAAAAAAGAAATGTAGCCCCAGTTGTTGCAGCATATCAGCCCTGGGCTGCCTGAGGGTTCCCTTCAATGCGTAAAGGGCATTATTAAAGGTATCTGTGACAGACTGACTCATGCACAAAACCAGACATGACCTATAAAGCAAAGGGAATTTAACAAAGCCAAATTACATCTTTCTTTTCCCTCAGTCCTCTCAGATTTGAAAGTTCACAGTAACCAATATAGTTTGGAGTTGGGATGGAAGGCAGGTGGCAGGATCTACTCTGGCTAGAGAATTTCTAAAGGATCGGATATGAGACTGGAGAAAGGCAGTCTTCCAAAACTGACATTCTTTCCAAACATAGGAAATAGAGAAGAGCATAAAATCATTAAAAGGCATGCAAAAAAGTTCTGGAGAAGCAACTTTCTCTGAGCAACAGAAACAAAGGATTTTTGTTGTCAGGGAGTTTAACCAGAGTTAGTGGGGCCAAAGGAAGATTAAGATGCACTGCAGAAGGACTACCAAAAAACTAGGTAATTTCTTTCATTGCCACCACCAAAAGGAGACTGGGAAGATGCAAAACTATTAATTATGGGGTATGAATCAAATAAGTTGATAGAAATTAATGTCACAGTAGAACAGGGTTTATAGCAAAGTGACAAAATGAACAGGAATGATTAGCAGGGCCAATTTTTTCTGATGATACAAAGTTATTTACGACATTTAGGAGAAAGATGGACTGTGGAAAGCTGTTGAAAGGTCTCAGAATACTGAGGACATGGTTTCACAGGACACAATGCAGCATACCCACCAGCTGTCACCAAGAGCTCCTTTCCAGCCTCCCCCAACACTGTCAGCCATTACGGTCCTGCACCACTCTTCTGTGATGCCTGTGTTTGCATTGGGTGCGGGTGGCAGGGTTTTGACAGCAAAGGAAGTGCAGAGGTGGCTTCTGTGGGAAGGGGTCAGTGGCTCTGCAACAGACCCATTGCAGAACACAGCTGAGCCCATCAGCAAAGCTGGTGGTGTCTCTGGGAAAATATGTGTAAGAAAGGGCAGGAAGTGATGGACAGAGAGAGGAGGAGAGAATAAAAAGAGTGAGAAACAGCAGAAGCAACACCAAGGTCAGATGAGGAGGAGGTGGAGGAGCTCCACGTTGGAGCAGATATCCACGCTGCAGCCCATGGAGAACAACGCCAGAGCAGATAGGTGTGCCTGAAGGAACTGCAGCTTTTAGAGACCCCATGCCGGAGCAGAGAAAAACCATGGGCAGGAAGGAGAAACAGCAGAGAGGAACTGCTACGTACTGACCACCCCTCTATTCCCCATATGCTGCTTGAGGGGAGGTATTATAGGTGTTAGGAGTGAAGTTGAGCCTGGGAAATGAGGGAGAAAAGGTGTGGCTTTACTATCTGTCTTTTTTTTTTTTTTTTTTGCTTCTCTCTAGACGAAGCTATGTTATTTGGCATGAGATTAAGTTAATTTACCCAAAGTTGAGTCTGTTTTGCCTACAATGGTAATTGGTAAGTGATTTCCCTGTCTTTATCTTGACCCACGGGCTTTCTCATCCCTGGTTTTTTTTTTTTCCTATTTTCTCAACTTTTCCTGCTGGAGGTTGGGGGGAGTTTGACTCACCCACCATGGTATTACACTGTTTTCTAAATACCACAGGAATCTTTCTATTCAACGCTGCAAGAACACTTGGGCTTGTCAGACATCATTAAAGCCTGAAAATTCATTATCCTGTGTAAAGTCATCAATAGAGTAATTTTCCACTAGCTACTAAAAGCAGAAAATTAAGAAATGCTACACAGATTTGGTACCGTCTCACTGCTTGAGCAGTCACATTTGATGACCTACAATGAGAAAGCTGATAACTGCTGAATTTGAAAAATCAAGTGACAGTAGCAAGGAAGAAGAAACTTTAAAAAAGGCACACTGCGATCTGGGCTTTGGACTATTTGAGACTGACTTAAGTGGGCATCAAATAAAACCATCCAGGCAATGACTAAAACAAACAAAAGGAAACTATGAGTTGACCTCAAAAAGTGTGCCACAGGAGTTGATGTCAAAAGTTTACACTGTCTTAAAAAAGAGCAGGCAAATTCACAGGTGTAAAATTTTTCAAGCACTTTTAAATGCAAGAACATCAATTCTGGTTCATTAAGTAACTGAGACACAGATTTCCTTATGCTCAGACAGATTTTTGGGGAAGTATCACTATATGCTAAAATTATCTTTTCCACTTTTTCATAGGCACTTCTATTGGCTAGCAACAACATATTGGGCTAGATGGGCATTTCATTTGTCTCAGAGTGCTTGTTCTTATGCTCTTTATTGCTAGCAATCTCTTTTACTCTGCTTTTCAATAACTTTTATCTTTTGATCGATTTAGAATGTTTAAAATGAATATACTTGTCCTCTGAGCCTCTCCTGGTGGTTTAAATAGTCTCCATGTCTCCTTCATGCCTTTTCAGATTTCAAGTTATCTCCTAAATGCTGTTTTTGATCAGTTTCCTGATTTTTGTGTAGCTCCCTTTTTTTAAGGGTAACATTATTTTGTGTTGGTTTTTCCCCTTTTAACCATGCAAGTATCCTCACGGACAATCTTCAGTACTAAATCAAAGCTTACTTTCCCTATGGGATTTCTCTGATTAGCTTAAAGAAATAAGAAGGAACTTAGCTTAGTAAGGTTACATCTGCATCCCTGTTCATGCTATATCATAACCCATAACAGACCATGGCCCAAGACATATACCCAGCCCCCATGGAGGTGACTGAAGCCTCCTGCTGTTGTTGCATTTGCCATAGGGAAAGATACTCTCATCTCCCCAAGCAGTTCCTCAGTCTCAGTGAAGGGCTGCAAATACAGAGTAGCTGGGACTTGACCCTTAGCTTTTGCATTTTAGTGTTTTCAAAAGAGTTTATCCTTCTTTGCACAGACTATCTAGGGGGGCGTAGCCAGCAGGTTTTTCTACATTTTTTGAGATTTTTATTGAATGGCCATTAGTAGCCATCTAAAAAAAATGAGAAGTGGGGATAAGGAAGATGAATAAAATTTGAATAGGACCAGCATATCAGACACTCAAATATTTACAGGTACTAATTTGACTAATCACACAAAAGGAATACAGTAGTAGGAGTGAAACTGACACATGCTCAAAGATTAAATCAGTCCTGGGTTTTATACAACTGAAAGATTGCACAGAAAAAAAAAAAAGTACTTCAAAAGAAGATATACATGAGGAATGTAGGAGATGTCCCAAGAGGTGAAAAAGAGGCGTGGAAGAAGACACCAATGTATTGGCAGAGACATGAAAGAAGGAAATAGAATGATATTTAAGAGTATAAAGTGCATTTTGAGATCCTTTAAACAAGAATATCTGACAAAGACTAAGGATACCACAAATGCAAGTGACAGAGGAAAAGGAATGCTTCTTGATGAAGTTATTTACAGGATGGTTTTAGGTATTCAAAGTGATGAATCTGGGAAAAGACAGCTGCAGTTCTTTGCTCCATCAGATTTCATTACTTCATTAGTAAAAAGGAAATCCAAAGCACTAGACATAAATAACTCTGTGGGAGAAAGGCAACAGTTTACTAAAATACAGAGCAGCCACAAACGTGTGTTCGCTGGAAATAGAAGACTCTTACACAGTGGAAAGAACAAGACTACGAAAGAGCCTTCAAATACAAGCACTTGCAACAAAAGCCCTATCTGGTCTTAAGAGGGAGGCATCTGAAGTTACAAAAAGGCTGAGGCGATACACGGCCTTGCAATTCCAGGGTACAAGATTTCAAGGATCTTGCAGACTTCCCAGTAATCATCTAAAGGACATCAGCATGGCAGGCTTTTTTTTTTTTTTTTTTCCTTTTTTTTTTTCTTCTTATTTTGGGGTAGTATCCTACACAGACAGACAAATTGTATTAAAAATATTTAAAACATGAAAGCGTTTTAAATTACAGTACTCTGAAGTGCCAGAGGAGATTTTCTCACTTTAGGAGGAAAAAGATAAATACTACTTATTTCTATTAGATTTTGGTTACAGCAAATAAGCAAAAATAACTTGTCCTTGAATTAAGATCTTCTGTATTTCAATTAGGTACGTGGTGGTTTATGGAACTACACTCTGCAAGTAGGAAAACTACTGCGTAAAATGGAGTGGCGAGAGATCAATTAAACAGTGAAGACAGTTCCAGTCCAGCACTGGTAGACAACAGAAAAGATTTAATTGCTGATTCTATCTGACCTCCAGTAATTTGATTTTTAAACAAACTTTGGGAATTGCAAAGGTGAAAAGGCAATAGCGCGTTATATTCCAACGTCCTCTGAAATGTCAAATTGAACTCAACAAGAAACATAACTCTGCCAAAATGTTGTAACATTACAGAAAATCACCTGGGCCAACTGGAGAAAGTATGACAACACAAAATATCAGAGGTCTAAAAAACATGGCCCACAAGCCACAATGGAAGAAACTGGGCTTGTTTACCCTATTAAAGGGATAACTGAGGGGAGAGAGGGCAACAGACTTCACGTGCACGGAAGGCTGTAATAAACAAGAACGGAATAAACATTACTCACATCCACTGTAAATTGCATTCACAGGTATAGATTGCATTGTGGGATATTTATGTTGGGCAACAGGGAAAATATTTCCCAAAGATAAAAACTGAGGGGAAAGATCCTCCAGGGAAGGTGTAGAAGCTCCAGAATTTGAAGAGCCAGTTAGACAGACATCTATTGAGGATGTGTTGCGGTTTAACCCCAGCCAGCAGCTAGGACCATGCAGCTGCTTGTGCAGTTCTCCCCTTTTCCCCCAGAGGAGTAGGGAGAAGAAGGAGAAAAGGAAGGCAAAGGGAAAAAAACCCTCATGGACTGAGATAAAAACAGCTTAATAGACCAATAACAGAAAAGGAAAATAACAATAACAATGATGACACAAGTCACTCTCATCACCTGGTGACTTGTTACCTTCTCAAGCAGTGATCATTAATGCATGCCCCTGCCCCCGTCAACCCATTTTTATATGGAGCGTGACATCTTAGGTACGGAATATTCCACTGGCTGTTCCATTGTTCTGTCTATACTCCTTCTCAGCTTTTATGGGAAGCTGAAAAGAGTCCTTGAAAAGTATAAACATCGCCTAGAACAACTAAAACAACATGCGTTATTGACATACCTTTCATATTTGAGACTTCTTTTCCTCCATTTTACAAAAACATTCTGAAGTAGGAATAAAACCTTCTATAAACTATATTTTGAAAACAGACACAGTAGTGTCTACTCTCATGAAAACTGCTTAAACATTTCAGTTATACACAAATCCCTCTTTTTAAAAGGAAAAGATTTAGTTCACAAAACATGTTTCAGTAGGTACATAAGAGGTGAATGTAAAAGTGGTAAGTAGTTAAATCTGTGGACTTTCGCTTTCTCTCGCTTCTCCTTTTCATTTTTTTTTTTAATCTCTGTCATCAGAGAACACATTAAAACTGGAGGAGGCTCAAAATAATTCATTAGTGGCTCTGGTAAGGATTTAGAAGGAAAGTATCATGTTCCAGTGAAATAAGGAAAAAGAGGGAGAGGAAGTTCAGGGGGTGTGTGGTAATTTCACCACTACAGCATTTTGAAAAGGTTAAGCAGATTTTTATCAAGATGTCAATTTATTTTCAGCTATGATCATACACAAAACTTCATTTCAATCCAAGCTACCTCAAGAACTAAAGCAGCTGTAATTTTTGAGTTTGATTCCTTTACTACTGCATTCAGACTTTTTTTTTCTTTAATGAGAGGACATTTGTTGACAATAAGGACAACTGTTTATGTGACAATTAAGTTTTATACAACATATGATTTAATGTTATTCAACATTCTGGTTAAAAAAATTAGCACAGAAGCACAGATTGGATGGTTCCCAATCCAACTTCCTGGCAGATTTTAAAATGCCGTTTACTGAGAAACATATTTTTATGTTGAGTATTTTGAGTAGAATGTCTAAGGCATCCCAGGTTTCCTTAAAGTCATTTGATAATCTGGAAGAATAAATACATTTAATGCTTTTAACAAAAAAAAGTATTTGCCTCAGGGTGCATATTCTTTGAGAGCTGTTGTCCATAACCATGCTGTAGGTACATATATGCCCAAGCACCTGAGGTTGGACGTACACCTTTTAGCTCTAACAGTAGTAGCATCAGCATGCCCATACCACCTCCCCTTGCCCCCAACGCCCCCTATAAATTGAGTACATTCCTCTGAATCTGAAAGATTCTTTATTTAAAAGAAAAACAAAATATAACAAAACAAAACATGTCTCTGAGAATCAGCAAGGCACGCAGGTTGTGAACACCATTCAGGACAACACAGTTCACAGAACCTCCACTTACTAGTAGTTTTCCTTTCTCATTTGAGTAAGCAGCCACATAAACAATTCTAACCAATGCCTCAAATATAAAGGGGTTGCCTGAAAAGAAGCCTGGTGGCCTACAGGAAAAGACTGTCACATTCCTAATGCTGTCTTTGAGTACAAGCTGCTGAATCCAATCACCTTTCCAAAGGGAAGGAGAGGTGTTTTCCTTATAAAGGAAAACCCAAGAGAGTTTTCTCAAAAATCATGCTATATTTAGAAGACAAAGACATTTCAATACCCACTACAAAGAGTTAGCTCTGCCGAAGATGAATGTCATCTGTGAAATAAAGCCACCAAAAGTGGAACACTAGGCAGAACTTCACATCACTTAAAACCTCAAAACTGTCAGGTTCCAGATCATGAGATGCAGAGTTCCCTTCAGTTCCTTCATAAGGAGATCTAGTCCAATGCCAAGTTGCACAACAGTGTGCAGAAACAGATGAAGAAAGTCCTGAAATCAGCTGCCTTGTTTGTGCTGGGACAATTAAAATTATCTTAGATGTGTCTTGCACGGTACTCTTGGGTTGACATAAGCAAAAAAGTAAACATCAGCTAGTCCATCAGGGCTCGCTTTGGAGCAAGGAACAACCAGGAGATGAAAGAGAGTTGTGTGTCTAGCGTGACAACACTACGCTGTAGAACCATGGTAGCCACTGTTTGATAGGTATTAAAGTATTCCCATGTCTCCTTCTGTCTTTGGCTTTCCTTGAATGACCTGTGACCTCCCAAAATTGGGGTAGACTCACCAAAGCTAGGAGGAAGCCTTTTGTGGCTGAAATTTGGCAAGGCTAAAAGGAGGGAATAGTGGTGGAGGAACACCTTCCCTGTTAATCTCCCAGGAGATTGAATCCTTGCCTGAGATCCACAAAACGGTTTTGAAGATGTTTGTTTCTTCTGTCCAGATCTGATGTGTCCAAGAAATAGTTTAAGTACAATTCATTTGAAGACAAGCTGATGAAGCAGCATACAAGAAACATTAGTCTCCCTAACTGTCATTGAGCAGCAAGGGTAGGCTGTTCTGCAAGGGAAAGCAAGTTGGAGGCCAAGAGTCAGAGGACTCCCCAAGAGTTGGGGGCCCAGAGGGAGGACTCAAGATCTCACCAACAAAGAACTATGAAGTTGCGTTAGCAAGTCAGAGTGAGGATCATGTGAGGTTTAGTGGTGGACTTGGCACTGTTAGGTTTACAGTTGGACTTGAACTTAAAGGTCAACCTAAATGATTCTATGACTCTATGATCACCTCTGGAGACTGTAACCAGGTAATCCAGTGATCTCCAGTCAAGTATATTGTACAGGTAGGTTTGAGGTCAAGCCATAAAGTCAAGTCTGTGGGTCAGGGTCCAGATCAACAAGTTAAGATAGCACAGGCATGACTGCAGTGCAGCTGCAATATAGCTTAGGTGGGGACCAAGCGTGAGAGCCTCAGGAAAAAAGAAACACCTTAAGGGAAGAAGCGAGGACCCTGTTCTAACTTCTTACAGCTTTCTTCATAAGAGTTCTTATTAGCAAGCTGGCCTTGCACACAACCATATGAGATCCTAGAAGGTAGCAGAGTGAGCTTCTAAACTTGACATCTACCACTTGGTATGTGCTTTTTGTTGAAAGCATCTGGGAATAGTATATTTTCTAGAGTTATCTCTTTTTTCCTAGGGGTGTTTCCTACAGTCTGAAGCCCTTCAGATCAAGGGAAATGTTAAATGGAGATCAGGGTTTAGAGGGAAGATGAAAGAAAGAGAATATCATAAAAAGAGAAAGGTAACTGATTGTCGATGTAAAAAAGTTAGAAACAATACCCAACTAGGCCACTGTCAAAGATATGAACTTCCAGGAAAACGTCCCAATTTAGCCAGATTGCTGAGAAGACCTTAAGACAGTGAGCACATCTGTCCCCTTATAGCCTGTGCACAATAGACCAAAGAGGAAGAATACAGTGGCATATAGGGTTAAAATGTCCCCATCTTAAATTGTTTAGCACATGTGCACTGCCAATATGAATGTTTATATGGACAAACACTTGAAGAACAAAAACCAGTTAGAAGTGACAGAAAGAATCACAGGATTATTAGCAATGTTAGAAAAATACAGGACTATTTGTGAGCAGCATTACAGAATGTATTTAAAATACCCAAAGGAAATTAATTCAGAATCAAAACACCTATTCACAATATGGAAGCCTGTATGCTGGAAAGCAGTAATTCTGGAAAGAATATAGAGTTCATGGCACTTAACCTAATGAGCAGGATCTCCCAGCATGATGCTGCTGCTAACAAGGCCCATGTGACCTATAGGCTTGTAAAAAGACTTCTTTATGGATCTCTACCTCTTTATAGTATATGCACTGAGAGCATTATTGAGAACAGGGCATTCAGATATGCCTGCTAAAAAAACTATATAGGAAATCATGAATGAATTCAGTAAAATGTCAGAAGAATTATCAGATGCCTAGAAAATCTTCATTACAGAGAGCCATTTAAGATGTTCAAGCTGCTTTTCGATATTGTGAAGATGTTTATGACATGACTGAGCAATTCTGTATATAAAAAAAAATTGGAACCTCTGGGTTATCAAAATCTATGCATATTTTCTGTAGGATTATATCCTGTAATCCCTCCTTGTAGAGAATATTTTTTAATGTAGAGAGCTGAAAAAGACATAGCAAGGATAGTAAGGACAAAGGGATCTAGTTAAATTTAAATTTTTAACTGGAAATAAAATGGCAATTTAAATTATTAATTTAACAATTAATTATAGGAATAATGAAAAATTGAAAACTTTGGACTCGCTGTCAAAAGGCATTCTCTTTCTAAGAAGAACTACATTTTAGCTATTAATTTTAGGTTTTGTGATGTGGCTGACAGAATTGCAGGTGGCATGACAAAAATTAACATTTGCCTGCCAGCTGTATATTTCATCAGAATTATTAGGATATCTATGAAAATGTGGCAATTAGTATCTGCTTAAACTACACATTTCACTCTTAAAACAAAGCAGCATGACTCATTGGTTTATCTGAGGATGTTCGATCTAATAAATTACTGCAGATCAACACACAGAGAAGCAGCTGAAATCCCATCTACTTCACTGCAAAATGGTAAATGACCTTTTCTCTCTATGAAGGTAGGAAAAAGCATTACATGCAAGAGTTTGCAGTGTCTCTATTGACCTGTGCAGCAGATACTTGCACAAGGCATTTGCTAAGCCATTAATTTCAAAATAGTGGACGAGATGAGTGTCTTCATGTAGATAACTAGACTTCCAATAATGGTATCTCTCCTGCTAACAATGAAATAGACATTCACTGGGGTGAAAGGCACAGTTTATAACACTTCAAAACATGACAAGCCTTACTCCTACATAAAGGATCTCTCATAGCTCCTAAAAACAATTTAGCAGAGTGAAAATTGGAAAATAGCTTAAGAAAAGTGGTCTTCTGTCAACAGTGTTTCTCTACAAATTTCAAGGTCATTTCTCATATCTCTGAAAAAGCACTGAAGTGGCAGTATCCCACACCTGATGGGCTTCTGGAGTTTTCCAAAGGGGTAAATCGAAAAGCTGCAGACAAAGAGGGCTAATGAACCACCCTTCTTCACGACTCCATCTCTATGGGGCAGAAGCTCCTAAGCAACTTCTGAAATAGTGAAGTATCATGAAAGAATAACTTCAGGACTTTAAACAAGACTTGGATGCTAATGCAGTATGTGATCCACTTGCAGGCAAGGAACTGAATATCTTTTTTTACTTTACAAAAGCACTGGTCTGCAAGACTCTCTGCTGCCTATCACTACCCTTGGTATTGTTTTTTGATCTACAGGTCTTGGTCATGACAAAAGCCTGGAGTATCTGCTCTGTCAACACCTGCTGGGCAAAGAATGTTCTGAAAAAATTTTATAAAGTAAAGGTGTATGTGCCACAGTGATTTTTTGAAAGAAGTCTTTTAAAACCACTTATACACATTAGATTAGGGACAAAGAATACAGAAGCATAAAATTGAAAGTAATTTACTTAAAGCTACTTTCCCTAGTTCCTCTTCTGCTAAATCAGGCTTCCTACTTTGTTGTAGAATGCTAATGCTAAATTTCACATGTAGCTTATGTCTTTCACACCATAATCGCCACTAATGTTCATTAAAAACATTATCGGGGGTCATAAATAGAAATAACAGTACTAAATAGCTACTGTATGATGAGAAAGACAGCTGAGACTGAAAAAGCAGAGAGTTATCATAAATATTGTATGGTCTATTTTCACCAGCAAGTAACTGATGTACGATGTAAAATTACTATGTTATTAGCCATATGAAATTTAGAAGTGAAATGTGCTTTCTAAAACGTGACACAGCTCAAAACCTAAACTAAGAAAGCTGGACTATCAAACATTAGTGCCCAAAGCAAGTTCTTATATTCACATTTTGGACCCTTTACAAGTGACCTACTTTTTGTCAACAGTCTACACTAAATGTTTCTGTATCCAGATTTTTGTACAATACTGTCAATTTTAAATCTATCAATATGTACCAATTTGCTATTTGAAAATGCCATTTAAATGAAATGACTCAGCATGAAAATAATAAAGCAGCAATTCTAAAATGTAGACTCAATAGAAGTACTTCTAAGACTTCAGGTAGGAAACAGAAACCTTTTTAGCTGTTTCTTGAAATCAAGGATTTAGATTTTTATTGAAATATTGAACCTTGTGATCAAATTAGTTGTGGACTCTTAAATAGATATCAAAAAATATTCTTCTCATTGTAATGTTATCATGTTTACATAATCCATTTCAACTTCTTCAGTGACTGGGCAACCTGAACATAATGAAGTGACAAAGGGTACCTATGTAATTTTCAAATCATTCAGCTTTTGGTAATAAGCATACACTCCTCTTGCAAAATTACTATCATTCTCATCAATAAGTTAGACAAAAAATGGCTACATTATTTCTAGCGTTACATTTCTGTAAGCAAAGAGTCAGTATTAGAAACTTGGAAGAATTTCAGTAGTACTTGATAGGATTTTTTGTTGATATAAAAAACATTCATTTGCCATTATAGGATATGATTCAAGGGGAGACTTACCTTTTCATTTCTCTCTATCTGAAGACACAGTATTGCTGTATTTCACAGCACTGTGCTATAGGAAAGACATTAAAGAAAGCTAGAGACTCACTGAAAGATTCAGGTTGGAAGGGGCCTCTGGAGATCCGTAGTCCAATATCTGGTTCCAAACAGGGCTAACTTCAAAACTAGATTAAGGGCCTCTTAGGGCCTCTGTAGCCAAAAAAAAAAATACGATTTTTACTGTAACATCACAAGCTCTATATTCAACACAGGATCTCCAGACTTCTCTTGGCCTAATTTTCAGTCATGGCAGCAATTGCCTGGTGGCCATGTGCCTGTGGCCACCCTGCACTGGCATTTCTTTAACTGACCAGTGGTGAACTACCTATAGACCTGGGGTCTTCAGTGCCAAGCCTGTGCCTAATCATCGCATGTCTGTATTCCTCTGCACTTCATGCTGTGCCTCCACTTCTTAAGGCTTCCACTATGACTCCAGGTCTGTATTTTTCCACATTATGTTACAGTTGTAAATATCTCATTCTTCACAGAATAGTTGTTCTTTACTATTGTCTATGTAATAACTATAGTTGTACCATGCCATAAGAAAAGCAAAATGAATTAGCTATAGACACCTTGTCATTAGAAAAATTGGTGTTACAGCTAAATAAGTAAAAACAAAGCCCCAAGGTGGTCAAAAAAATTCAACCAGCCTTAACCTTGCGGCCTTGCAAACTCAGTACAAAGCACATGGCAATGGCAGTACTGTATTGTGGGGCTACATGGTTACAGAACACTGAAGATAATACCAGAGAAAAAGGGCATACACTAGATTTTCTGCTAAACAGTTTTAGCTGTAGTTATGCTTTTCTTGTTAATTAGATAATACGGACTATGACTGTTATTATTATTGCAACTGAAATACTACTAGTAATTGCTTGTTGTATTTTCATTAGATTATTAAGACTTTAATTAGACTAAGAATAGATTCTGAGCTCTGTATTTATAGTGTGTTCCCTTTTGCCCACGAGAGTTGAAGCATAACAACTTGTCCAGTTGAATCTTGAAAATCTCCCTGCACGCAAATTCCACCATGTCTCCTGGCAGTTTAATTCCCCTCTTAGGGAAGAATAGTTTACCCCCCGTGCCATCCAGGATTTGCCCTGTCGCAACTTGTGCCTATTGCCTCTCAGTTTTTCACTGTGTGCCTTTGAGAAAAATCTAACCACAGCTTCTCTCTAAGCTTCTTCACACAGTAAGTGAATGTTAGGTGTCACCCCCAAGTCTTTTCTTCTGCAGGCTAAATCCTGAGTTTCCTGAGTCTCATCATCTGCCATGGGTTCCAGTCCCCTAATTACCCCTGTAGCCCTTTGGCAGACTCTCTCCAGTTTCTGTTTGCATACTCTACCTGCATGGTCTACCGTGCAGAACTTGGCACTTAAGTTCTTCCTCAAAATAGGCTTTAATTTTGGTAATGAAAGAAATGCTGGTAGATTAACAGAAAAGATTGACACCTCACCCACGTCTATGTGTAGAAACACACCTGGAGTAGAAAATAGATTCTAAAATTTAAAAGATCAAAACTAGTTTTTGTTTTTTCCTACTTACTAGCCTTGAAGCTATGTGCAAAAAAATGGAAAATGAGGAAGCCCTCAGAAAAACTATCCTACATTCATGAAAATTTTAGTAGGTTACATTTTAAAATGCATTAATTGAACTTACAGGAATGCACATTTTATATATTTGTTCCAAATAATACATTTCAAATGTTTCTGTTCTTTACTAACAGCCTCAAGTCTCAGAAATGTATGAGTTACAGAAATGTATGTTTGAGATTAATTTAAAAACAATTTTGAAATATTTCAGTTCCTGTAATGAATGGTATTGCTTCACCATGTGTCGGTGAAAAAAATTAAAATCCCACTCAATGATTTGAAACCTCATTCATTTTCATCTGCTACCTGAGTGTTGTTTCTAAAACCGTCATTATACTGCCTCCTTTTCAAAGACAGCCTTTTAGAGAACCCACTGAACACCAACTCCTTACAAACACCTCCCTGCGATGTTGTAAGAATTTCTCGGTGTATATTCCTATGTCTCATGATGCAAAGCACCAGAAGAGAGAGAGAAGAGCAATTATGCTAACTGCTTGTCAGCATTAAGATCTTGCACTCAGCCTTAGTGAGTCATTACCCCTACAAACTGTCAGCCCGGCTGTATCAGTGAGACAAATAACATTGTGAGAGGCTATTTTAAATGTATATCTTGAAATAAGGCTGCAAATTAATAGAGTCAGAATAGTTTCACGTTTCTCTTTTATATGCACTGAAAAGATAGAAAAGCTGTGTGAGAAACACCAAAGTAGGCATTGAAAATACTGCCTTTTACCACTGGAGTTTGACTCTTGCAACAAAGTACATTAATGGAAATAAAATCCAGAGTGACCAGTGCTATCAAACACAGCTCTATGAAACTGCACTTCATGAAGGGGTGGTTTGTAATACACACAAACATCTACACCCGCAGGCCAACACACATTACCTAGTGCAAACCCAAGCCAAGCCTAAGCATGACTCCTATGCAATAAACCGTATGAAATTGTAAAGGTCCTGGGGGCACTGACTGGCTCTCCTGGCCCTGACCAACCTCACCTGGGCTTCCACCCTCAGCCCCTGCCCATGGCCCAGGAGCCCTGTTTCAGCTCAGCCCCTGCCTGAAACATGCTGTAGGAGCTGGCTGTGGACCCTGTTGATCCTCACCCCTGGACTGACTTCTCAGCTTCAACTCAGACCTGCCTAGCCATTGCTGGACTTGACCCTGAGTAGCGGACTGATCTCCTGGCTTGGCCTCAGACCTGCCTCATCACCACAAATTTGGCTGGTGTTCTGGAGTCTTGCTTGATCCTGGCTGGCAGCAATGGGTTTGCCCAGCTCACGCTGTGCTGTGGGACAGGGCCCTGGCTGGTGAGGTCCCTGCCCTGCTGGGAGGTGTCATCACCCATGGCTTCCCATCCCTTTGGGAGCAGCCAGCCTTTGCTGTGCCCTAACAGAAATGCCCTAACAGAAATACACAGTGGTGTGGGTACACGATGTCTGACGTGTACCTCAGTATATATATGCACACCCCTATTTCATCAGATATTAATGTATGCTAGTCTCATTTGAAAACAATGAATTAGGTGTTTCTCTTGAGTTCTTTGGCATAATTGTTGAGTGGTAATTTAATACAGTTCTCCATTGTTACAATCAAAATGGTATTCTCAAAAAGGCTAGTCAAAGACACACAAAAACACTCAACTGAAAAACAACAGTTGGATACATTTTTATGAGACTACTTTCAAACAAAATAAGAGGAAATCCATGCAAAAATTTGGAACATAAATTGCACATCCTTCAAAAGCAATTATAAAAGACGTGCTATCCATGATCTGGACAAATTTGCAAATTTGATCTGGACCCCTAAGCGTTTAGAAGCACATCCTACGCTCTGCACTTGTATGAAAGTAGCTTCTGTTACTTCTCACTGAAGTAAATTAGATTTTTCTTGTTAAAGAGATGTAGAATCAAGGGTCATGCTACAAGCTTTTACAGGCTAATAAAGGCTTTGATCAAGCTCGACGTTTTTTAAAATGCACCTGCTCCTACTCTTTCAATGTATCCCAATCCTCTAAAAATAGCCAGCAATACATTTGACTTGCTCCCTGAATACTAACAATGTGGATGATCTTCTGTATTAAAAGACAGACTGAAGTACATCTGCTTTTGAACTAAAGTTTGCAAACAAAGAAGTATGTTAACCCTGGGAAAACAAAACGAAACAACTTATCAAATTAATCCTCGTTTACCTTTTCACATTTAAGTATCTACTAGTCATAAGTGTGATAACAAGGATGTGCACCTCCTTGTCTTTTTGGTTGGAAAACTGTAACACAGGATAAAGGACATATTATGGGGCTGACAGATATCAATCTATATAAGAAGATCTCATGAGCTAATGGTTCATAGGAAATCAAAAATACCATTAACATTCATAGAATATTTCAGTTACTTCAGTTTAATGAGACATTGATCCATCTGATATCAATCCAGACCTGCAATACACTATTTAGAGCTGTGTAGGTGTCTTAACTAATTTGATACTTATTTCTATCAAAACACAAATATGACAGCACATACTTTTATATACAAATAACAAATTATGTACAATGTCCTTCGTTATTCTATAACAACACAATTTATCAATGAAAGATGGCTGTTGCTGCTTTCCATCTTGCTGGGCTCCAGCATATTAGAAACACAACTACAAACCACAAAGAGGAACCATCTGGCACAGAATTCCAGATATTTTTGCTTCTCTCTGTTGTCAGGTTCTCAGTCATTTTTGGAAGACCTTCAGAAGTACCAGGAAACCAAAACTACTTATTTCTTTCCATAGAAATTAGTAGTGCTTAACAAATGATACACATTTACAGAAACCACCATTTTCTATTCTAACTACTGACTTCTACGAGCAGCCTCCTTACCACTTTGAATTCACCTACTAACAGTGTCCAGTAACACACCTTCCTGATTCTGGCAGATACACCAATGCATTTCCCATTGGTAGGAAAAAGCAACCAACAATAGAAATCTGGTCCCTTACAACTGCGCTCAGGAAGCTAAGAGCTCAGGTCTCTCCTGAATAAGGGAGACCTTGATGCCTGCTATAAATTATGCTGTTTGATTATGGGCTGCATACATCCCTCTGGCAGCTGAGGCCTAAGCAGGGGGAACAGTGTTAACCATCTTCTACAATGTCACCACAAGCCTAGAAACCATCACATCAGTCCCACATCATTGGAGACTGCCCCATCTGGAGTGGCACTGCTCCCATATACCTGGCATTGGCTGCTCTGCATGCACAAGGTGTCTCACCGGAACTAATTTGGAGATACTTTCGCCCATATTCTCAACAGATAGTAAGATGTGCATTGCGTACTATCAGTTATAAAGCCTACTGATTCACTGCACACAGCTCATGGAGGCAGAGGTGGAAACTTATAAGTGACTGCTCTTACACAACCTCCCCTGCAATGGTACCTTATGCAGATCTTGCATCTAACCATCAAAGCCTGCCTTTACCATAAAATGTTTTCCTTAAATGTTCTACAGCATCTTCAGCCAGTATGCAACCCAAGTGCCCAGCAGAATAAGACTAGCCCTCTGAACACACACCACCTGCTAAAGTCCTGGTATTGACTCTACTTTTTTTTTTTTTTTTTCCTTTTCAGAAAAAGAAATGTTGGTGATAGATCTTGAAAACCTTCATTTAAAATGGCTGCAGGTATTTTTGAGGCAGACATGACAGTTAAGGTCACCTGGGACATATAAGGCGTACATCTACATGCACATTTTGTGACAACAGAAACGTGTCAGTGAAGTCTCTATTCTCTGACCCTTATCAGTTCGTAGAATTTTGAGTCTGGTGACCTTCAAAGCAAAATACATCTATCTTCTTTACTACTTGATGAACTAATTTGTATTTCAAATTCTCTTAAATGAAGCACCTATCTGTCAGGATGATAGGCACTGTACAGAACTTGCAAAGAGAAAAAGAACTATATAAAGCAATCAGAGAAGCCTTTTATTCAGCTGCTACAAGAAATGACAGATAGTCTCATTATGCAATTCCCCCAGCTCTTCTTAACATACCTGACCCCAAGAACTATATCACATGATTCATCAGTATTGTAGTTTCAAATATTTTTGAAAAACAGTGCATTAATATCTTCTCACAGTGATTTTGCGGTATTGGTCTTGAGCATGAAGAACCGATGATTCCCAAAGTGCACATGTGCATCTCACAGCTCATTCAATGAGGATAACAAGAGTATGCAAACACAATCTATACAGCGTTACTAACTTTCTTTAGCATAAAATATTTCATAGAAAAAAATGAAAGAAAACATGTATTCAACAGCACAAATAATTATAATAACTTTTTATATTCATATGGCAATTGTGCACAACCCCGTTTAAAAGACTTCGCATATTCCATTAAGTAACTTTCAGTAATCCAGTGTTTTTTGCATTAGCAAACTGGATTTTATAGTGATGAACAGGAAGGCAGTATGAAAACAGCAAAATGGACCCAGTCATGGGTGTGACTTTACCTGTTGCCTCTTCTCAAACTCTAACTTGATACGGGACTTGATGCAGTTGCACGTGTCCTGATACGTCTGCTGCAGTGCAAGTTCCATGAGGTGTTTGTGGTATGCTCCTGCCAAGTTTCCGCAGATAAAAATGATTACATTTGCCAGTATCTAGAGGGTTAAAAAAAAAAAAAAAAAAAGAAAGAAGCGTCAGGGAATTTATTTAAATAAATTAACAGAACACCTGTAATGAAAGGTTGCTGAAATTATGTATTTTGCTTGTGTTTCATTTCTAGCAAAAGGTTCACCTTTCCAAAAGCCTTAACAATTAGTGGCAAAATCCCAATCAATATCATTTTCATTTAGGATTAATTAAGAACAATAATGAAAAACATGTTTGCCTATTTAATGGGGTATACATTTCTGAAAAAGAAATTCAGCTCATGTTATACATCCATTGCTGAGTATTCATTAGATGGGATCATGACCTACTGATGTAAAACAATAGCTAAGGCTCCTAATAACAATATCAGAAGCCATGTTATTGCCACTCTTTTGGCAAGACATTTTCTTTTGCAGTGCCCTGTGATTAAGGGGTTAAAAGATTCACCTACATCAACAACCTGAGCTTCATTTTATCTGACCCACTACTATCTGTCAGTCGGCTATAGATGTTAACCATGGTGACAGAAAGCAACATTTGATCAGTGAGATTTGACATCTGTCTACTAGAATATACTTTTCGCTACTACCAAAACACTGCATTTTCCTAAACCACAAAACTTAATCTAGAAAATCTAGGGTCAAACTTACAGCATCAGATGCTCAGCGCACACGACACCACATGAACATGAGAAATAAATGCGCCTCAATCCAGTTTTATTTGTTAATTTTCTGGGGCATTTCAGAGAAAGCAAAGAGAGGAGAGAGGCAGGCCTCTTCTGTGCTTGAACTCTGAAAAGGACAGAATACTATGTGGTGATGCTAGCACTTGCAACTGTCCTCAATTAATTGCTGCAGAGAGACACACGTTTACCCACCCTAGCTCACTCAGAGCAGAAGAAACACAGTAGAATAATGAAAGCAATTCTGAATTCAATAAAAAAAAAAAGATAATATTAAAAGGTAACGAAGTTGAAATACAGCTGCAATCTGACCAGAGCAGGTCTCTATCTGTAAGGCCCCAGTATATCACATGGCCTGGATTACAAGTACTACATGATGTTGTAGCGTTCGTGGTCTATAAGGGAAAGAAGAAGAAAGGAGGCTAAAACTGATCTAATCATGAGGTTTAAGTTAGATTTCCCCAGTTCGTGGTTGGTTTTGGTGTACCTATGTACCAAGCAATCCTTTGTAGACAGCTAGTAGTGAAAGAGCAAGAGATGTCAGAAAAAAAAAAAAAACAACAAACCAAAACAGACAGTATGCTACAGTGGTTCAGAGAAAAGGGAAAAGTTGTCCTATTAGTAGAAATCTATCTCCTTGAGAGAGACATTTTATTCACCAAAAAAATACATGAAGTTTTAATGCTCCTTTTATAGATGCCCACTTCAAAATGCCAGTTTTAAAGAAATGCTTTTATTTTCCTCACAGATTATAACATCATTACAGACAATACCTTTTCCTCCATCTGTGACATGTCTGACATCTCACTTCTCATTGATCCACAAAGCTAAAAGCAGGAACTATACACCTTTGCCACAAAAAAGGATTGGTGTTTTCAATTTCATAAAACTTTTCTTTCCTTCCCTAAAACTTTAAGATCATTGCATTATGATGTTTCAAAAAGCAACATTTGAGCTCTTAAAATTCTCTAAAATACATAAATATAAAAATGAGAGAAATCTACATTTCTCATTTTCTCTAAAGAACCTCTTTCATCAAGTAGAGGGATAAGAAATTCTTTAAATTAAAACATTTCACAACTCCCAATAATTTAAAAAAATATAAGAGATCATGGTGTACAGAAAAACATTTGAACTCAAAATATTTCTTTGTAAATCACAACTGCTTGTTTCTGCTTTGTTGTCAGCAATGTCATGGTACTCTTAGCAGACATGGATTAGTAAACAAAGATCCTGTGTGAGAGATTACAGTGCAGGGGTAGGGTGTTCCAACTGACAGTCACCGCTGGTTTTTAAAATGAAATTATGACATCAGAAGAAATGGCTGAAAATAAAGATTGCTGGGCATAGAAAATTCTCAGATATATATGCAGTGTGAAGGTGCAGTAACAAAATGAACACTGATTTGAACTGAAATCAACAGTGTGCTGTCGTAATCTCTATGCATGGATCATTGTTGAAAAGCCACACACAAACTTAATAAATGTACTGTCCAGCTACACAAAGTTACAGAGTATTTAAAGCAAAACTTCAGGAATATAACCAAGCAAAATGAAAAAAAAGTACACTGTGATAGGTAGATGGAGGAGTAAATTATAAGTATCATCTTCACAACCGTAGAAAAACAGATTACAGTTTTACGACTGAACTAGCTGAAGTGAGAAAATAGCTGGAAACAAGTGACTGACAGGCAAGGAAGCTAATTAACCAGGCTTTTCAGATTCTCAATGGGGTAATTCAGCCCACATGAAGCTCTGTACTGGCTTCCAGTACCTGAATTAGGCTGTTCAAAGACAACTGATATCTCAGCCATTGCTGTACTTAGTGTAGACGTAACACGTATGTGTACAAGTGAATATGTAGACAGAAGCTGTGTTCAAAACATTGATAATTCTTTTGGCTAGCATGGAGTTCATTCAGAAATGTGCCACTAGGGTATTAACTTATGAAAAAAAAATTCCAAGAAACGGATGAACTGGTTTCTAGATCAGACCAACAGATTTTTTTTTGCCTGTATGTAGTCTGTCTTGAATGGATATTTCTGTATTTGCCACTGAAGAGTTATTGAGTGAAATACATATTTTCAATAGACTTGTTCAATGGAAAATGCAATTAACGTTACTAAACAAAATAAACAACGTATATTACTTCTTGCTGAGTATCTCTCTTCTCCTAAGTCTTGCATTTTCTTCTGAACTGCAGTTCAAGATATGAGCTGGAGACAAGCTCCATCCCAGGTTTGCTGTAAAGTCTCACAGGCACTCTCCTAGAAGGAACAGGTTCAAAGTTTTCCTCAGTCCAAATAAATTAACTGAGCTTCCCACTTCCTAAGCAAGTAATTCTAATCAGTACTTAATTGTACAAAAAGTTCCTCCTGTTCAGGCACCTGCTCTGAGAAGAGCCCACGCTGTGAATCCTACCTGGACTGAAGCACTTGGAATGAAATCCTGAGTCAGGCCAGACTTCGACCCTGTTATTTCTCTAGGCTAGGACTCTGCAGCTCTTTCTCTTTTCCTCCTCTTTTTCCTCCCCACCCCTGCCTCCCTCCCCCCTCGAAGAATGTTGGATAACAAGAGAAGAGGCGGCAGTTCTTCTGGTAAGAAACTCTGCATCTTGCCGCGAGAGCTCTGATCAACTATGCAGTTAAAACTGTAGCTAAGAACCTCTATAAGGGAATTAAGGGGCACCTGAATAGACTACACAACACGGTTAGGTC
The DNA here is from genome assembly GCF_964199755.1 of Larus michahellis. Classification (NCBI taxonomy): domain Eukaryota; kingdom Metazoa; phylum Chordata; class Aves; order Charadriiformes; family Laridae; genus Larus; species Larus michahellis. Next base: position 92,597,450 of record NC_133897.1, read on the forward strand.
TTCTGCAAAGGAGGACAAGCCTGAGCTGTGGATAAGGGTATAACTAATGATGGTATCTCAACAGCAGAAAAAGACCAGGGTGACCTCAAAGGCAGTGTTGCATGAACCTGGTTCATCTCCTTTACTAACAGATCATGTATGAAAAAAACCCTAAAACCACAATATACGTAAACTCTGCTAAGCTCCCACTCAATTCACCATGTGGAGAAACTGAGTCATACAGCAGAAGTTCTAATCACTCTGTACTGTCAGTGGACAGGCAAGTCCATCTCCTGGGCCATCTGCACCCTTTAGATATATTCATTATGTGTGCACTGTCGTGAAGTTTCTGCTTAATCAATGAATAAATTCAATGTCTACAAAAGGTGAACTAAATATGAGTCAAAAATTAATGCAAGGAACATCAAGACAACATTAGGAAGTATCTCTAGGTACTCCAAGTATCACCTTGTACCTCTAATTACTTAAGCAACATCATCATGCCTGATCTCTCTTCGGTCTCTCTTGACCTACAGAAAACTGTATGCACTTCCAGGCAATAGGGCATTTTCTAAATTGTATTTTTACATTCAAGCACAGGTATTTTTCAGTAACAGTGAATATAAAGTAATCTGATGTCTAGTGCTTAACTATCAAAAGAGACTGTATTTAAAAGCAAATGAAGACAAAGTTAAGTAGCTATGACTAATTTCTCAAGAGAGTACTAGAGTTCACTGAGTTGCTCAAAAAAATGTAGTGTATTATACAGAATACACAGTAATGGTGCATCTTCCGAGTTCAACTGATGAAAGCTGCCTGCAAAGGTGTATGTATACAAGGAAGTACTATGCTATAGAAAAATAAAACAATTATAATATAGGCTGCTGATTCTGAACTGAAGCATAAGTAATTTGTTAAGTATCTTAGTAAATGTTCAAATGTAAGATATAAAAATCAGCATTCTCTACAGTATCCCTACATGGAAAGCCTCTAGTATATGAGTTATTTTGTCACATTTCTTCCCTCTTAGATCCTTCCTGCAGTACTTGCATTAACAGAATTTTTACCAACCCCCACCTGAACACAAACAGTAACTTTTTTAATAGTTAGATTCCACTTTCATTCTGGATAAGAAAGCTGAGGAAATGGAAGCTGAGGGGTGGGCAAGAAAGGCTATAATTTATAATGTCTGCATGGAAATTAATGGGAGAAAAAAAGAATTCCTGTCCCTGCCAAGGTGCAAATTCTTTAACTCTGCAAAGATGAATAGTCTCTCTCCCCATTTGATCTTTCATTTGATCACTTGTGGTGTTACTAGCCAAGCTAGGGAATGACTCTGTACATTTTTGGAACCTGTACAGTTTTAGACTCCTACAAAATTCAGCTAGGAAGAACAACACTGGGTAAAGTTAAAAGAAACTGAAAAGGAACATTTAAAAAAGGAAATGCTTAGCCACCATGTAAATGAGTCATTCACATGGTCACCATGTACTATGCCAAATACCATTTTTTTAGTATATGTGTTCAGAAAGTTTTCCAGCTATTCCATGAAATACTGTAGACTATGGATCTCTGGCCAGTCATACAATACTGATATGTTTTCTTTAGACTTCTATAGGTCTGTAAATGTGAAAGTCAAGAGTTCAAACATTTTAATAGAGTTCAGTGTCAGCAATATCTATAGCTATGTGATAGGTAACGAGAAAGGATGACAGAATTGAGAACAGGAGACAGTTTGCCCATATGGCAACTACTGTTTCAAAAACAAGCAGTCTGGGGAGTAGCAAAATTCACGAAGTCCAGATTCCTATGGATTTGTATCCTTTTGCCCATTTATTTCCTCACACTTCCAACTCCTCAAACAGGCCAAAGATCATTATAGATATAGCAGTAAAACTAGTGACCAAGTGGTGCCTGGTCCACCAGCTGCTGTCACACAGTGTAACCACTGGCCTTTTCCTATATTTGTCTTAGTGAGATCACTAAGTTGGGGTGTCTTTCCTGAAAGCTCCTGTCTTTCATAGAGGAACGTAGCAATCTTTTGGATTTCCATTTCTGTTTCAGAGCTGATGGTAAGAGTTCATGAATAAAAGTTATTTGGGTACTGAATATGACAGGTTGAAGGACAGACAGGATACGGGCAACTGCAGACTTCCTTCCTTCCTTAGGAATTAAGAGTAAAAATCAATTCCTTTAATTACAGAAACATTGTATTTAATACTCTAAAAGGTACTTAAATCCTCAAATACTCATGAGGGCCACAATAAGAACATACTACACATGAAAAGATGTAACAGGAAACTCCAGTATCCTCAAACCCTTTGTCAATATGCAGAATCTCAAATGTTTTTTCAGAAAGTTAAGTAAGTAGAAAAACAAATTGAAATTTTGCAAGAAATGACTCAATTAAAAAGAGAAAAGGAAGAAAAAACCCAACAACCTAAGGTTTACCCGAAATAACTGAGACTCAACAACTGAAGGAAAAAAAAAAAAAAAAAAAAAAAAAAAGAGTTTCAATTACTCATTCTTCCAGACATCAGCAAACTGCTCTGTATTTTCAGTGCTAAAATAAACTTAGTAAAAATTCCCTTTGTGGAAGGGGAATTGGTGTAATTTTACAAGCCAGGAAGTTGTGACACTGTCTTCTAATTTGTATGTGTAATGCTCTTCGTAGCTTTTGCAATCAGAGCATGGTGGATACCAGCAGGATATTCCTTTTCTGTTGTATTTATGGTATTTGATGTGATTTTCTTTTTATCATTATTATAGATTGAAGTTTCTTATAGCTCCAGGCTGTTCTGTGGAATGACTGGATTTATTTTATTCAGCTCTGCGCATACACAGAGCCTATCTATATGCCAGTGTAGATGAAAACAGATCATAAACTGTAAGCTCTTGAATCAAACCCAGGAAAAATACACTAGAAACAAGAATCAGAGTTATGGTCCCTTTAGGTCACTTCTGTGTAATATGCATAATCAATATCATTGACTCTAATTAATGACTCTTCATATTTTGAATCTAAAATATTTTTTTTTGCTAGAGGGGAACTCATACTCGCTTCGTTCAGAAGGAACCAGCCGGCCATGCCACTCCACTCCCCTTCCTGCTACATAGAGGTCTTTTTGTGTTCACGTGTGCCTTTGGGGTAATTCTTTTTCTTTACTACTAAAACTGCTCAAACACATTTGAATATAAAATTGAAACAAACTAACAAAAACAAAAATTCAAATCTATTCAGATATATATTTAGGCAAAACTAACAGTAACTTTGGCTTTGGTTTGAATTTTGGAAGCAGAATCTGTAAACAGCTGATGCTCTCATCTATCTTTAAAAGACGGATTCATTTCTAGGTCCTAGAGTCAATATGGGAATAAGTACTAGCATCCTATAATAAAAAAAAAAGGGGGCATTTAATACCATAACATTTAAACAGTTTGCTTAAAAAAATAAAAATCTATGGCATAATACGTCAGTCTTCCATATATTACAGAAATAGTCCCATGTCTGATTTTTGAGATACACTCAATCTTCCAAGAAATAAATCTGCTTCAATCTTAAAAAAAAAAAAGACAAAAATCTGTAATATAAATATATTTATTTCCAGGATCAGCAATACACTACCAAGTTAAATGTGTAACAGTAGATGTCTCCTTCCTTTCCCGCAGCAGGAGTATTCCTATCTCTCCTATACTATCTAATAGTCTTCATGAATTTTATTTAACATATTATATACCTCTAAGCATCTCCTCTTCTGGCAAGTTTTACAGAAATTAATTAATAGGCTCAAAAGCTACCAGGAGAAGGCAGGACAAACAGACAAGTGAACTGATAATCACATACATGCTTTTTATTAATGTACTAGCTTTTGGCATGCCTAACCGGACATGAGATTACCCTCAAAACCATAACGATGATTTCAGCTTTCTTCTCCAATTGCTGTAGCTTATATTGTGTGTAACTGCATTGCATATTACATATGCTACATACTCTCAGTTATCAATATATAATGAAATTAAAATCAATGGACAGCTTAGCATTACATAAATTACAGTAAAAACATACACCAAATATAAATGTTCTATTGCATTGCAAACTGTTAGCAATTAATATGTATTTTAATCTAATTGATAGATAACAGTAATTAGACATTTTGAAATAACATTTTTTATGATCCCTAACTAAATGAAATAATGATTTATATAAGAATGTTTTTATTAGGTAATATTTTTCTCTATCAATATTCATAATGAACTGCATAACCTTTTTAATAGGAAATATTCCTCAAGTATTTGTTCTGCTTGTCTGATGACTACAACCAGCTTTTATCAAGTTCTTTTTTCATAGGTTGCCAGCCTGTGCTAGGAAACAGTGGTCTTTGGCTACATACTTCACAAAGAATGATATGGAGTGGAAGGGAGACTAACAATAGTGGTGCATAACCAAGGATAGTGATGAACTACAGAACTGGATTATACCGATTCCAGAATGTCCTCAGAGCCAAAGTTTTTTTTATGATAACATTCTTATATGCGTTTGTAATGTTTTTTAAGAACTTGGTTACCATTTTGAACTATATTGAGATCTCCAATCAGCAGTTGAGTTAATTCCTAATTGGAAGGCATCTAACTGGAAAAATTACTCTTGGAAACCTTAAAATTCAATTTTCTGGTGTCAGGCAAATGCTATCAAGAGTTAGCAAGTCAAGACAAAGAAAGTACTTAATTTGGTTAACATTCAGGAAGGAACAAAGTAAATATTAAAACCTCTTCATGCTGCTGCCGCCAACTTATTCCATCTTTACACAAAAGATGCTGTTTTCTCTCCTTCATGCCTCAAAACTGCCAAGATGTCATTAGTCAGGTTAGGCTTTCTATTCCAAAATCTCAGTGTGAAGCACGTTGGACAACCTGAATGAGTTTTTTTTCTAAATCACGTTTTGTGGGGATATATTCCGATTAACACCTCAGAAGCACAGTACCTCACATTCATACCACTATCAGTGACAACCCCTATATAGCAGCATGTGGTTATACACTACAGACACCTAAAATACTACACAGGAATAGGCTACTAGGAATACTACTAGGAGTAGGCTATTACTCTCAAACTGACAGCAATGATTAAACAAATGGAGGTACTTGTCCAGGGAAGAGATATTTTCCATGCTTCCACACTTGTTCTATTCTTGAAGTCTGAGTGTAAGAACCCACCATTCACTCCCACCTTCTGTTCCTTGTCTCTTAAAGAACTATTTATCCATCCATGGATCTTCCTTCCCAGCTACTCAGTTCCCTGAAAAGGCTTAGGCAAAGGACTCTTTTTGGAAGTTCAAGTAGAGCTATCAATTAAATCAGCCTCTCTATTCTTACAGCTTCATTTTTTGCCTCATGAAGACATTGAACTTGCGGATCTACAGTTTCCCTAACCCTTTCTAGAACCTTTTTTTAAAGTTTATTTTCACATTTGCTGCCTTATGGTCTTCAGGAACTAAGGTCTCTTTCAGACCAATCTATGTATGCCCTCCCTTCTCCCATCCCTCTGAGAAGGATTTTAATGTGGAAATTTCTGCAGTTTCTTCTTCACTGAACAGGGATATGGAAAGCATTTCTCTACGATGGCCTTATGTCCTCCCTGAATATTTTTATAACCTGGATGTCAAATGGCCTTACAGACTATCCGGAAGGCCTTTTGTTACTCAACTGCTGAAAGAAGGATGGAGCATGCACGGAAGGGGAGATTGGTTTGGTTCACTGCTATGGCTCTAGATGGTATCTAATATAAATTATATACTTTTAGATATATGTTCTCCAAACTCCTATCTGATCTGTGTAACTGCATACAAAGGCATTTTGCAACACTTTAAAAAACATTTGCACAGATGAAATATTTTCACTTTGGCTGATTAACTTCAGTGGAGGAAATAGATTCTAAAATTGCTGACAAAGCATGCCAGATCACCGCTAATTAGCAGAATGACTTTTTCTAGCTAGCAGTGAAAATTGCAACTACAACAGACACAAGACATAACGTGAATGGAGACAGCTCCATAAGCTTTTTTATAGTTAGACTACTGTGCATCTAAGGCAAATGTTACTTTAACTGAATTACAATTTAAAACTCTTTACAATTGTGTAATATTAAAGTAAAAAGTTTGATTTTCATATTATCATCTTCTGTCAGATTTTGAAATATCTTTATTACTTATATTTTAATTTACTCTTTCCTGGATTCAAAATATTCTATAGAGGTTTTGGTTTAGGGATGAAACTACAAATTCTGTGCGCCATATAAGAAGCAGGTTTTAGGTCGTGAATGCATGGAGGGAAAACCAAATTCTGACGGTGAACATGACAAAGTCTTCCCTTCCAAAGAATGTATTTTAAAAATCAAATGGGTTTAATATTGCGAACATGACAACAAATACAAGTCCACTAAACTGGCAATAATGCCATTTCCATGATAACCTTGTCTATTATTACCTAGAGCTCTGCCTTATTAGCAGATTTTACATTTAACACATCTCTTACAGATTGGTTCACAGGTTGAATACTACATTTCTATGTATTTTAGAAAAGACGAGCTGTGAGTCTATTATTGAAATACATCATGATGCTTTGCAAAAACTGACAAGCCTTCCTACATACAAAAAGAAGTTACCAGTAACGTGAAGGAAAGAATATTCCACTTTACAGATGACTGCAGTCATACTGTTATTATATTTACTAATTTCTGACTTCATTCCCAAACTTGAAATAATATTGGAACCCTATGAATAAAGTAGAAATAGTCACAGGAAAATACAATATTTTTCTAAGATTTCTGATGTACATGTAGGAACAAAACCAAACAATTTCCCTTCTCTAATGTTTTTCATCTCCCGCCTGTATTTATAAAGAGATATTCCTGTTTCAAACCTAGCATGTTATAAACTAATAGAAAAATTACATCATAGGGTCTCCTAAGCAGCACTATGAACAATGTAGAAAGCGCATTTGACTTGTGGGGTTTTTTACTATATGGACTGACTACAGATTTTATTCTCAGCCAGAAAAATAATCCTGTACAAAAAGAAAATTCCTACTTACAACCCACCAGTTTCAGTTGCTAATACAAGTTATCTTTTATAGTAAAGTTTCACCCTGCAACTTACCTTTTAATAGTACTGCATGCTGTTAGAAAGATTTGACAATACATCATGAAGATACAAAAGTAATACTACAGTAAAAAAAGACCCGGAGCAGTATCTCTCACACACCACCCCTTCTCAATCAGAGAAGGGTGCTGGAGAATCCACGTGTTGTGAAGTAACATGCTTGCTGTCTCAGGGAAGCAGTTCTCAGCACCACATACAATGGCAGTTTTCAGTTATGTAAGTCAATCTTTTAAACACAGTTTCCCAAATCTGTAAATCTACATACACATTAATTTTTCTTTCACTATTTTTCCTCACTTAACATTCATCTCAGAGGAATTTAAGTGTATGGACACTAGCCATGATCACCACTGGGGCTGGAGAACAGTCCCTGCTGTGTTTTACTCACCAGTTAACTATATTCACCGAAGTGTTTCTCAGGTCTCTACAGCAGGCACTCATTATCTCTACTTTCAATATGCCAGTCTGATCAGCAAACTCCGCTACCTCATTATTCACGACCTTCTGCAGAAAAAGGGTTTCAATCTACTCTCTAGAAGAGCACACAAACTGACTCTTTTCCTTCACCACTCCCGTTGAATATGCTTGTTAGTCATTTCTACCAGCTGTAGGATGCTGAAGAATACAGGCTAACCTAAGTTCTTCCATCTCTCCCGAATTCATTCCAGGCACAAGTTGATCACTCTGCACAGAACTTCTCTCCAAGCAGCTTTCTGAGACAGTCTGCAAAGAAACGCAGCTTCGATATCCATGCATAAAGTTGAAGAACTTAGTATTTGGGTACTAGAATCATAGGAGGCTAGTACAGTGGCTAATTCAGTGCATTATGTGTTGCCAGATCCCAACAAAAACTGGCATGCTTTCTCCCTTTTTTTTTTTCCTACACGTAAATCTGATTAAGATCTTCCAAGACTGCCTTGAGACTCCAAACAGGCTTCATGGCGAATAGCTAAGGACACTGTAACAGAAGACTTCAAAATGATCAGGTAGGATGTACTAGGTGAACTCCAGTCTCTGAATGGCCACTTAGTTAAATGTGAAACACCAGTAGGTCTGGCTTTTGCAAGAGCACAAAGACAGGTTTAGCCTCTGCCATCAGGAATTCTTGAAGCAAAAGCATGAGAAAGAATATGATCAGCAGCTCCTATGTGAGCTCATTAAATGCTGGCCCCAAGCCAGCGTGAGGGCAGCCTCACGCAAGGGTCACACAACAGGACAGGTAAAGCACTTCATTGCTTAAAATGCCAGAAGAGGGACAAAATGAGTAATGGTTTAAAGTGCCAGAAGAGGATTACAATGAGTACAGAACTTTGCTTCCTCTGGTCAAGGCTTAAAAATTCCTGCATTGGGTTTTGTTAGTGCTCAGTCACTTCAGTCACTTCATTTAGACTTTTTAGTTGGTTGCTGCAGGGTTTCTTTGGTTTGCTGTTGTGTATACATTCAGAATTGTGACTTTCTTCTGTCTTCCTACAGATTTCTTCATCTTCCTCCATCTCCACTTGCCTACCGCTGTAGCACAAGAAAGATATCAGAGGTTGCGCTGTGCAGGTGGTGTAGATAGTGTCGGCAGAGGTAACACAAAAGTGGACAGTGAATTACTTCGAAGTGGTTCTTTACAAGTCACTCTTCAGTAAAAGCAAGCAGCAGCAATGGCTATTAGAGACAGCTAGCCAGGCAGCACTGAAAAAAGTTTGAGAGGCTGAATCAGTCCTGGAATCCTGAATCAGTGCTAACAGAGGCACAAGTTGTGCGTGAGGCAACCATCTTTAGCAAGGCTGATGCAGACCCAGATGCAGAGTAGAATACCAATGAACAGAAAATAAATTTGTGCTTGACGGAAGAGAAATATACGTTACTCTTATTCTGTTCCTACTCTGAAAGAATCTTCAAAACTACTTCATAGGCTGACAAAGAAAACAGTTGTACACCTTTTTGTGTGTGTGCGCGTTTTGTGGAGTTGACAACATTGCCTGTGTGACTGAGGGCAGGCAGATGTATCCCCATTGCAGTTAAAAAAATGGATATAGATGTTTCTATTGTTAGCACTGTGCTGAACATACTTATTGCCTGACAAATAACAGAAAAATATTTGCAGAAAACACACTAGGGTAGTGCACACTAACTATACAAGCACTGCTACAGAGCCCCCGAGATTATTTCCTGGAAGAAGTATTTTTTTCCTCCAACAAAATCTGAACATTTTTTCTTTCATTCCATTCTGGTTTGGGAAGCTACAGCCTCTCAGAAAATATGAAAATCTCTTTTAGTGTCTGACTTTATCCTAAAGAGAGAAGCAAATAAAATTGAAGTGTCTCTTTGTTAGCAAGAGTTGACCACAGAAAAGGAATTTCATTATTTCTGAAACTGTAGAAGTATTCCGAGCCAATGTCATACCTACAACGACACAAAAATTAGCAATTTTATCAGGGATTAATGTGGTTCTCTCTTGTTAACAAAATGATGTTTCTTCCAAAAGCAATCTGCCATTTCCACATCAAAAATTGTCTTTTGATTTGTATTCTCTCCACATTTGCATACCACACAATCCAGATCAATAGATTTTTCTTTGTCTTTTCTAAATCAGAATGCCTGGAGAGGGTCTCAGATGCAAAGGATCCAGCACACTATTTTATCATTAGGTTGTTAGAAAACTCAGTACAGCTCCAGCTGAAGGTCCAATTTAAGGACATGATGGGATGCAGCCACAAGAGCTGAGAGATCCTGCTGATATCACGATAAGGCCATCGGGCCTCATGGGGAGGTTCCTGAGACCTGGAAGAAAGCAAATGTCCCTGCTGTCTTCAAGAAAGTTAACATCACCTAGATCCCTGGGAAGGTGATAGTGCAAGTCCTCCTAGAAGCCATTTACAACCCTATGAAGGACAAGAAGGTGACTGGGATTAGTCAGCATCAAGTTATGAAGGGGAAATCATACCTGAAGAACCTGCCAGCTTTATGTGATGAAACGACTGGCTTTGTGGATGAGGAGAGGGTGGTGGATGTGCCAGGGCCTTGAGCACACTCATAAACCCTAACAGCCCTTACCAGCCTCACAGGGGGGTTCCACCTATGTCCACAGGCCCAGGAGCTCTATTTAAGCATAGCCTAGAGCCGTTAGCTCCTGCCTGAGCTGTCAGAGGAATGCTGGTCTCCAGTTCAGCCGTGCCTGACCACAGACCCTCTTGATATGGACCTCAACCTGTGGGCTGACTTGACCTCAGCCCTGCCTTGTTACTGTGGATGTACCCAGCAGTTGCTGGATGTGATCCTGACCTATGGATTGACTTTCTGGCTTGACTTCGCACCTTTCTTCTTATCATGATTTAGCCTTATGATCTTGACTCCTGGTTGAACCTTGCTTAGGTGCTGCGGGACTGGATCCAGGCAGTGAGGCCCCAGCCACGTTGCCTGGTCCCTTATCTGCTCCCTTTCAAAGAGCTCAGGCCTTCCTGAGCCCTAAACCGAGCACCACGGAGCTTCTGAAGAAAGCCATGAGCCAGCATGACAAGGACAAATGATTTTGACTATCAGTAAGAAAAAAAGTTGTCTGATCTTTGAGTGATAGTTTTCAGAGAGTTGCAGCTGCTTCTTGTACCATTTTATACTAAAATTCAGACACAGTGTTGCACTGGCTGTATAACTACTTCACGTTATTCTGAAAAGAAATGCAATGCAATTCACTTAATTTTCATTAAAGGAATATGATTCACCTAAGAATTTCAGTTCACGGCCATCAAGATTTTCAAGCAATTTCATTGGATTCAGTATTAACATAATCAGTGCTTCATAAACTAACAATGACAGGGAAGAGTGAATTTGTGAGATAGATTTCTATTTGTTACACATATAAAATAGCATACTAAGTCAGGAATAGGACATATTGTGAACAGTATATATTCACTTTCTATAGCATAGATATATCAGCAGGAACAGTAACACACCAAGCGTTCCATGCAAGTATCTTTTATTTACTGAATAAAACTACATTGAAGCATTAATAGTTTCCAAAAACATAATTTCCAGTTACTCTAACTATAAACCAGGAGCAGTTCATGTGCATTAATGTTTAAGAATGGCCTCTACATCATCATTTCTAGATTTCACCAGTGTCCCCAAACTTGGGCTTCAATCATTGCTTTCATATATGCTTAGACAAATAACAAGTTATACCTGTGCATCAACTTGTACAATAAGTTATTTCACTGTACTAAAATATAAGCATAAATATTAGCTTCAGCATTCTTAAGAAAAATACAGTTTTCATTACATACTCACATGTTGGTAAAAATCCAAAAGTTTATACACTGTCACCTGAAATACTACTAGGTATAAGCTCATCTTCTACACTGCACAGATGATACAAGATTGGGAACTTCAGCAGCTGGAGTTTTGACTAACATCAGTGCTAACTACTAGGAATGTTGATTTTTGTACTTTCAGACTTACTTCCCTAGGAAAGACAAATTACAAGATATCTTGAAACAAAGTATTAAAAAAGCAACATGAAATGACTAATACAGTCATCAAATCTTTCACTAGTTTCCATTAACTTCAGTAACTTATGCTATATTTGCAAACAATAGAGATAATGCTACTAGATATATACATACAACTAGAAATTATAAATGCTACATGTAGTTTGGGAAAACAAAAAAAATATCTATTTAAAACCAGAAAAGATAAAGTTCTCAAAATAAAAAAAAAAAAATACCCATCTAATCCAAAATATTTTTCAATAATAGAACAGTTAAAACTGCTGTGAGGAAATCCTAAAATCCCAAGAAGCAAATCGCATATAAAGTACTCATTTATGAATAATGGTTATTTCACCTTAATCAAAACACATCCTGCTTAAAAAGCATCATTTTATTAGTTTGGTAAAAGCTTAAAAAAAACGTCACTTTAGCAAACAATGAGCTGCACCGCTGTATACTAAAAGAAAGAAACTACACATCAGTTGCACAGCCTGCAACTAATGAGCACAACTGAGAGCTGAGAGACACTGGTGTGCTATGAATTGTACTACATATCCTTTAAGGCAGATCTGTATGGCACACAGCTAACCACAAAACTGCAAGACCAAAACCCAGAGTTTAAAGCCTTAGAGTTTTTCAACCAAGGACAAAAAACTCAACAGTAAAGTGGTCATGTATTACTGCCAGCACACTACAGCATTAAGCGTCCTAGCAACCCTTCCCAGATTATCTCACATGCCCAGTGCAGGTAACTCTCAATCCCATTACCACTCATGTCCCCTTAATTTCCTCTCAGATGTCCTTTGCGATGTCACAGAGACCACGCCGGGATGCTGTTACCCTCTCTGGGATGTAGCTATAGCTGTACACCATGGTCAGCCACTTTTGTTTTGAGGTAACATAGTTTGAGGCATATGAAACACTCTCACAGAAGAGTTACTCTGGAATCATGAGTATAGTTTACCCTGAGTGCCACTAGTGCCATACTGGCAACTACCCAGGTTTGGAAGTGCTTCATGCAGTCAACCAAATATGCCACTGTGTAAAAGCATCACATGACCATACCTTCACTATTTATTACAGTGGTCTACCCTTCTCAAAAGGGGTAGAACAAGAAAAAGTTGTGGAGAGAAGAGCCATGAGAAATACCTTTCAGCTTGGAAAAAGGACACTATTGTGGGAACATCATGAAGATCGACACGCTCCTGGATGGACAGAGCACAGGGTACACCAGGACTGACTGTTCACTGGTCTCACAATAAAAGATCCAAAGGACATCAAGGAAACAGGCATATAGGACAGACAAACTGTACAGTTCCTTGGCATGTGATGCTGAGGAAGCTGAAGTTTATATTAACCTTAAGGTAACTGGAAAACTTACCGAAGAATAATTGACCAACTTCTATTAAATACAAAGATACTACCTCTCACCTAGGAATTCATGGGAGCTGAGGGAGTAGGCTTGGAAACAATTATTGTATTCTTACATTGTTTTTTTAATATTTATTTTTCCCTAGCCATTCCACTGCGGTGCTGGTAACAGGATAGCTAGACAGAGCTTTGCTCAAGCTTAGTGAAGCTGGATTTCCTGGTCCTTATCTTCTTCCAACCAGTGTGGTTGGCGACCAGGCTGCTCTTCAGCTAGAGCAAGCTGCTCCACAGTGAGCATGCAGGGTATTTCACCCAACCATCTACAGTCTGATGGCGCCCTACAGCACCTTAGACCAAAGAAGCATAGATAGATACAGCCTCACACGCACATGTAAGTGCAGCAAAAGTAAGGATATAATAATGCACCATGCCAGCCTAATGAAAACGCACAGATCCAATGTATCAGCCAATTTCTAAAGAAGCACAGCTGGGCAAATGGCACTCTTTCAGGTTTGTGCCACACGCTGCTCTCTCATTGCTGGACAGCAAAACTGTGCTGAGCAACAAGAGAAACTCAAAACTAGCCTCTGTATTTTTTACTCCTCTTTTCCACCAAAAGTAGCAATATGACAGAATACGTGCAGCGGTTCTGCACCAAGTATGTTAGGAATGTACCAAATTCAAATGCTACCAAGTTAAATGCTTTGTCCTTGGAATTGCCTGTTTTAAAGCTCAAAAGAATCTTTTCTAGATTAAATCAAAATACTACAAAAGACTACAAAACTACTTCTGTCTTGTTTTCACTGTAATACCTGAAAGGTCATAATCTTTAAAGTGTTTATCTCCAGAATTATTTTGGAGGTAAAAAAATACTATCTTCTAAACGGAGGTAGATCTGAGGTAGCAAAACTGCGTCTGAAGTATATATCGACACCATACAGTCACTTTTCCCATGCAGGTCACTTCAACTTTGTGTTAACTTCCCACCCTACAAAAACACCACCACCACTTTGGAAAGTAAGCCTGAAGTGATATTCTCTTTGTTTACGAAGAATATCAAAGCTCTACTGTTACTAAATAAGTACTTTTATGTTTTGTTTTCTTTACAGATAATCCAGACATTCAATGGGTAAAAATGAGGGACGTCAGGTATGTTTTAAAGGGAGCAACTATACTAGCTAAGTTCCAAGAGCAGTTTTAGTGTAATTTCCCTGCCTATAATCTGCAGCTATCTGGTGTTTTTGATGGGCACACACATTAAAAATCAGAAGAGAAGGGGCCAAATATTGGACTATGCTTATTTTAAAAATCAACAGGCAAACCAAGCTAAAAAAGACATAGTGAGTTCCTCCATGCTTTTAAAATACTGTAAATTTTGCTAGCAATTTTTTCAACATTTCTTGCTAGTGAACAATTGCTATATGTGTTCAATAAATGATTGGAGCTTAAAATAAGATATTTTTTAAAAAGAAATGCCACAATAATCAAAGAAGAATCAAACAAAGAGCTTAGCGGGAATTAAACTACTAAGAAATAAGACCAGAGTTAGAACAGTCCATTAATATATTTAATGACTATGCGTTAAAAGCAAATTAAAATTGATTCTAAAAGCATCTCAAAAAAGATCTAGCTGGGTTTAATGAACTTTTATTCACGAATCTATTCTTTCATAGATTCTTTGTATGCTTGCCTGCTACTTTATATTGTAGGCAATATTAATCTGATTTCTAAATGATCACCTCCCAGTCTTTCAACATTAATTTAATATTCAATATAGAGCTCATCACAAACAACATCCTTATAATCAGTTTGAAAAATGCTCAATGGATAAATCCAAACAACCACCAGTAGTCAATTCAAACAAGAAAATAAAAAAGCCACCTCACAACCCAACACATTGTCATTTCATGTAGTTAAAACAACATCTGAAAATAAACAAACTAAAGCAGAGTAGCTGGAAGTCCATTGAAAATTTCTATTATGGATGAAAGAAAAGATTAGTCTCCTACCACAACTAGAGACTAGTATCAGACAGATAATTAAGGACTGAAGTAGAAAGGGAATAGAAAGATTAGTGCAACTAAATATACAGAACAAAGACAGTGCAAAAATTTGTTATAATTATTGAGAAATTATCTTACAGGAGAAGAAAAAGTAAGACCTTTTAAAATATAGAAATCATTTCATTCATTATATTAGCTTCTATATTACTCATACTTGGGAGAAATATTGAAAGCAAATCAGCTGCCTTAAAGACTCAGACTGAAACATGGACTGACCAAGGTGGTTATAAAAATACCAAGACTGTCACAGACATGTTTAAGAAAATGCCTTACAGTTACGGACATGGCTGTAAGATGAATCCTGGATTTTAAACATCTCCCGGAAGTAATACTTCGTTTCACATCAATTATTTTTATGCTCTCTACATTTGATATTGTCAGCTTGTTTTAATAGCTTGACATTGGAAATATCAAAAATATTATATCCCACCCCCCATGAAACCACCTGTTTTCTCCATGGGTCCTTATTTTTCAAAGAAAATTAATCACCTTACATCCACAACAGGAAAAGTAGAAGGAAATTAGCCAACTACAGAGCTGCCAACCACCTTGCTCTGCAAGCTGTGACGGTGCATAGCAGTGCCTGCAGGCTGGCAGGGTAAGGGAGCTGGGGAAGGTGGCGCCTGGGAAGGAGAGTGCCTTTTCCTCTGCTGTGACAGCACGGTGACTTCCCCTCTCTCCTCCTGCAAGCCCCAGGCAGACTGCCCAGATCCCACACCCGAGTAGGTCCCGAGGCAAGGAAGAAATTACAGGCTGCACAAAATAGCATGTAATACAGGAACTGCAGGGGGAAAAAAACCCAACAAAACAATCAAAAGGGAGAGTAGGTGGTGGTGGCAAATGACTAAGTTTCATGTGCTGCATTTTAGACGAGACATGCCTGTTATTGCTGTTAAAAACAAACAAACAAATTAAATACTCCAGATTTGTCTCCCATCTAGAGTGTTTATGGTAGTTACAGGAAATTCTATCATATCATGGGAAATGTTTCTATAACTGAGGAAATTTAAATCACATTTGAATAAAGATGTTTTGGAAACAAATTAATTCCGTGTCTTTCAGCTTGCCTATGCTGTGCTCAGTTGCTATTTTTTTGAGGAACTACTGCAGCAGGTGACTATCAAAATAGCGTGTGATGTTACCTGACACGTGGTGATTTGGTCTTTAATTAAGGTCAGCATGACCTAGATCATAGCAAACACCTCCAAGCCTTAATTCTGATGGGAAAACCCATTCACAAGATAGAATCCAGTTTCCTCTATGTTAAGAGAAACAAATGAATCTGGATTTTAAAGCGCAGGTATAGCGATGTCAGAGTGGATACAGAAAGGCTCTTTAGAAACTCCATGACAGACAAGCAAAAACAGATTTTGCTTTTCTTCTTTTTGTCTTCAAAGGTTGTCAAAGGCAGTCACCATCAACACTGCATGGGAGGGGGGACCCAAAACCCTCATGAGAATTGTCAGGTGAGTAATATAATATTGATCTGAGCAACACTCACAGGTGGCTGCCTAAGATTATTTCTTACTCTTTTTTCCCCTGGTTATCAATCATTTCTATTTAAGTATCTACTCTGAGCGCCGACGGCCTCTTCTTGTGTCAGTCTTCAGACCAAAAGGCCCACTCAGCACTGTGACCTGCTGGTCGTGTGCCCCACTCTAGAAGTACCAGCTCCTAAATAAATCTTCACATTTCATTGGAAGGCAAGCAGGTAATCTGTACCTAACTCACATGGAAATCAAAGCATTCTGTAAAATATTCATAAGTGGCTTTTAGGCACACAAATATCTTTGAAAATTTGGTTGCAGTTCATTTACATTGCAATAGCCTATTTGCACTTCAGTCACGTCTGGCAGCGAGCAACTCAGGGGACTGTTTTATTCCAACTCATCTCATCTTGTTTCCTTCTGCCAATCACTTCCCCCTCCTTGAGTTTGTATGCATCTCATGAAGCAGTCCCGACCATCTGGAGCCCTCGCCTTGTCTTTAAGTAACTCAGTAAAGCAACTCCTCCTCTCAAAATTAAGGCCACTGAGATGCTGCTCATGTGGCAGAAAAGCCCCGTCCTCCCACAGCTTTTCTAAGACCCACCACTGGTTGGTCTCCTTATCAATCCACCCCTGGCTCCATGACTACAAGACAGACTTCCCAGGGTGTTTTGTGTGGGAGCTCCTTGTTTTCACAGTCGTGGCAAGAGGGCTGCTGAACTATTCTCTGTTTGTTATGGTGGTCTTGCAAAGTTACAATAAGATGGGCAGAGCTAGTCTGCGCAACTAGATTTTATGGTATTTTAAACTAGAAGTTTGATAACAAAGATGGCTGGTGGTCCACAGGAACTATTGTGGGCCCACGGTAAACCAAGATTCAGAGTGGGGGAACCACTGCTAGAGTGCAAATGAAAACTGATTCAGTTAAGCTAGACAAGACTATAAACTATGGCACCAGATGATCCTCGCAGCTCCTTCTGGCTTTGTAATCTATACCTTAGCCTTTACTCCTGCTTGATCAGCACACTTAAGACCCTAAGGCACTTTCTGTCCCTGGAGAAGTAAGGTTATAATAATTTCCAGGCTCATACTGATGATAAAATGCACCTCCTGTTCCAGGTGAAAAATATTTACATTCCCCACAGTGCAGAAGGAGACAACAAACAAAATCGCAGTAAGGAAATCCATTGAGTTACGTTGATTTTTACAAAACTTAAAAAAAATCATTCTGCTATCTTAATCTACCATCTGAAAGATCTTAAAATAAAACACAATAATGATATTCATCATATCTGCTGAGAATAGACAAGAATATGGCCAAATGAAAAGCGTTCTTTTCCACTTCCAGATCTGAGCTCTTCCTTTGCAATAATCTTCCTCAAAATAAAACATTATAGCATGTTACAAACATTATATAGCATGTTTGAGGT
Organism: Larus michahellis; assembly: GCF_964199755.1. NCBI lineage: Eukaryota > Metazoa > Chordata > Aves > Charadriiformes > Laridae > Larus > Larus michahellis. The sequence goes on from NC_133897.1 coordinate 92,615,412, forward strand.
CAGATTGTGTGAAGGTAAATATTAAAATCAGCATTTAGTCAATAAGAAGATGGAAGAAATGGAGTTATATAGCAGAAAGATGATATTTCAAAGGACTTCAAATAAATCAACAGGACTTCATGAGACAAAGCCAGAGATACAGGTCAGCTCTTCTGAATCCCAAAGCAATGTACCGTGGCACTTTGGCACTGATGAAATGTTATCACTGCTCTATCTTTAGAAAACACATAAGTTTAAAATAGTTATATAAGTGAATACGGCTTTGGCTTTACTTTTTTTTTAATCCATCTTAAATAGTTCTTAAAAAGTTGAAGGGAATTAACTTCTACTGAATGTCTTTTAATTTTATTCTCTACAACACCGTGAGGAACAGGGGAAAAAAACCATCCAAAACAACAGAACAGGCAAAGCTGGCTGCCACAATAAAGTATTAATCCTATTTGCTGTTCTCTTTCCAAAAGCTTACTTATGTAAATAAATGTAAGGGTGCAAAAGACTTACCAAGTCTTAAAAATATCTAGGGTTTTTAAAGAGAAATAATTATTTTTCCATGTACACTGGAGTTTAGCGCTGTCCCTTACCTCTGCTACCTCATCCCCCAGAATGCTGTAAATGGCAGTGAAAGAAAACTGAATATCAACACTCTCAATCTATGTAGGAGGTATATACACTTGCTCATCTAAGCCTGTCCAGCCCCTCCAGATCGTCTGACTCTCAGAGGAAACATTGCATTCTTCATGTGGTCTGCATTTTAAGCTAGGAGCAATCAAACCTGACAGTCTGTTGCTCACCTCATGGGAAAGTGTACAAGGTTGATGAATGAACAGTAATGTGAGGCAAAGACTTCTATACTTGGGTTCAGTCCTACAATATTCAGACGTGCTTAAACCCAGCTGGACTCACTGAACTAAAATGGAAGGTACTTACACACAAACCTAACCAAAAAACCTTGCTAGCCACAGCTGAAAGACAACAGTATAGTGTGGAAGTATTATTCTAAAAATACAGTCCAGAGCCTTTGATTTGCTACTAAATTTACATGTGTAGGAAGAGGGGAAACAATACACCTATTTATCTGTACTATATCTATTTTTATATATATAATTTTGCATATTATATACACATACATACACTAATACTGTCAAGACCTCATATAATGAGAAACGTTTCTTCACTGCTAAAATAATGAATTCCACAGAATTTATCATGAATTTTACCTGGAAATTATGGTGAACTATCTGGTATCCATAATATGAACAGATCTGCAAGCCTGAGTTCAAGGAAACATGTATGAGGTTCAGGCCATACATACTGCAGTTCTACTTTGATCCACGTCTTGGACGCTTGTTAAGGGAAGACTCTAATATCTGAAATGTAACACCCCTTTGAGATGCTGCTTATTGCTCGGTCTTTTGTGAACTGCATTTGTCAGGATGAGGCACAACATCCATGATGCATTCTGAAAGTTCTCTCATCAGCAGTTACACAATTATCGTTGCCTTCTTTTGGCATCCAGTTAATGAGCCAGTAATTGCATTATCATTCAGACACACGGCGATTTTTCTTTTTTTGAATTCATGCCCATTCATATGCATTTTTGATGGATACAATTTTTTAAAACAGGAATACAGTTATCTTAGAAAAATCAGGAATATTAAACTATTCCTCTAGGAAGGATTCTTTGCCTGCTCCAAAGTATGGGTTTTCATTTCTGACATCCCAAGAAATATGGATACAGAAGCATACTTTTTTTTTAAAGATTAATTTTCCCAATCCTCTAAATTAGTATTTTTCAAGTAATAACAGTTCAACAATAATAATAATAAAAGTAATAATAAATAGCAACCAATAAGCAACAGCCCTGCAGAAAAAGTCCTAACTGCTCAGGTTTTAGAGTAATGCAGTATAATCATATTCCCTCTTCTATCCTTTGGAATTACTTTTAATGAAAACAGACCTTAACATTTTAATTTCTGACATGAAAAGCAAATGTATTTATTTCCCTCACTTCACTCTAATAAATGCATAACAATTCTTTTGAGCCTCCTTCACAACCCACAGAAGCATGTGCACGTTATTAATCAAAATATTCCAAGTGTTCACCTCAAAATTGCATGGGTCAGGTCACAAATTTTTCATTTCCTTCACTAGTAACATTTCAGCTAATTTGCTCTTGCCTTGAGGATCAGGCTTATCATTTTTTTCCCCTCTTTATTCAGGGTCATCAGAATTTCAATGACCTACTTCCTTACTAAACAAGCATGCTATGGAGTATTAATGGATTTTCTGTCTTGCAGAACGTGCTTTCCTATTGTGAAAGGGAAAACTCCTTTCAGATCAGAGAAAGGCAACAAGGAAGATCAAAGGTATAGAATGGCTTCTAAATAGGTAAAGACAAATAATTTCTGATTCTTCAGCCTGGGAAAGAGATGATAGGGGAGACTGTGACAAAGGTTTGTAAAATCATAAACGCTCCGGAGAGGGTGAACTGAGATCAACTGTTCAGCCTTTTCCACTGTAACAATTTGGGGAACGCAGATTAAACAGATAACAGGTTTGAAACAAGCAAGAGATGGTTCTTCTTACAATGCAGTTAAGTTGCTGAACTCCTTGTCAGAAGATGCTGTTAAGCAAGATGCAGTATACTGAAGGATTTAAATAAATAAATCCCCAAATAATTTATTTTTTTTTTTTTAAAAAGTTCCTGCCCAGATCAGAAAAAGAAGAAACTGGTTTGTAAGAAACAGGAAATTTTAAGAAATGAGAAAAGTGGGTTACAAACCAGGGTGTGAGGTAAGTAGAAAGAAGAAATAAATAGTGGGAGAAAACTTTCAGCAAATTACAAGGAAAACATCGAATTCGGAAGGCTAAAATAAAATGGTAGACTTTTGCTAGTTTATAGCCAATATGAACCAAAGGATGCCACTTTCAGAGCTATCAACACGAAGGCCAACAGTCACAGTTTTTAAGAAGGGAGGATTTATTTTTCTTTCCATAGTGCAAAAGAAGCCAATTTAACTGCACGCACTTTGACTGCAAAAGAGCATCGCAGCTACAGGGGAGCATCAGCCCGAAGCAGTTAAGCGCGAAGGTGAACAACCACGGATTTCCCGAGCCTTGCTTTCCCTCCTGGCTCCTCAGTTCCCTAAGGCACCTCATTATGCCTCACAGCAAATCATCCAAATTGTGCCTAGCGTTAATGAGAATCTGGACACCACTATCTTCCTGGTACTGTTGTCACAGACTATCTAACATGTAATACCAATTTTTAATGAGAATAGAAGGAATCGTGTTAGTCATTTTAGGGATGGAAAGAGCATTCATTACTACAGATCCCTTTTCAGAAGCTTTATTAGTCAACCTGTTTCTCAAATTTCTGACTTAACTCTAACAGCCTGGGCTCACCTCTGCTCTTTATCCTTACATTTCTTTCAGTGCCTGCAAAAAGAAAAAAAAAAATAAAATAAAAGGTACACCACCACCTGAATGGATGTTCAGTGTCTCTCTGGGGACAGCATTTTCCACTCTGGCAGTCTGCATAAGGGAATCCTTTCCATAAACATACACAGACCCTGCTCCCTGCACACCCACAAGGACTGCCTGCGGCACTCTTTAGCTGTCAGGTATCCTATCAGTCCAGTAATTGTGGAGCAGCATTTTCACACTTATTCTCATTCTTTTTAACTCTGGTACTGCTGTGGTTGCCTGGAACTCTGATCAGCAAATGTATAGTGAAAAATCAATTACCTCGTCATGCAGTAATACATATGCCTGCAACTTACCCAGAAGGAGATATGAAATTTTTAATGTTTCTCACTATGACATGGATTCAGGGCTTAGCACATCCCACATGTGAATACGGAGGAAAAGAGTGCCCTGAGAACTGATGCTCATGTGAGCATATGTCACCTCAAGTAGTGCCAAAGAACAGAATCGCTTTTCTGGAGATTTCTGCAGATGGAAAGAGACCACAGGAAACTTAAAACCACAACCATGCTATTAAAAGAAACAATTACATGCAGTTTTCAAGGAGAAGTATATGGTTTTATTTACATAGTACATGTGGTTATACTGATTTGTTTAGGCAGAAAATAATTCTGTGACCTAGTTTTGTTAAGAGTGACCAAAAGAGAGCGCAAGACATTTAAATTGTTCATTTGTAAAGAGAAGAAAGTCAAATCTTCATCAAGATCATTGAGAAAAATCACTTCCTACACAAAAGCCATAATGCTGTTTAAAAAAATATATGGAATGCTATTTGAAAATATATGGTTCTGGTCTATGTTGGAGGTCGCCAAATCTGGTAGCCTGACAGAAGCTAAGTTGCTGCAGCACCACATCCCTTCGACCATCCCACTGTGAGGCATGCGGGCACACATACATACAATACACATATACCCATGGCCAGCCATACAGATGAGCACAGACCAAAAACACAGCACTTGGGCAAACACAAGCTGCACCAATGTCCTGATCCCGCTCCCCTCTCTGGCTGACCAGGATGAATGCAATTGTAGATAATGTATCCCTCCAGTATCCTGGCCATAGATACACAGTCTGTTCAGTAGCTGGCCCCTGAATCATGGAATTGTCTAGCTTGGAAGGCACCCACACACACTAACAGGTCTCTCCTGTCCAGCTTGGACCCCCTGCTTCCTCCATTAGCCAAGCCACACAGCCTCTGGCCTCTCCAGTATCCGACCCAGGTTTACAGCCTCATCTCCCAGTCACCAGCTAGTCTGGCCTGACTGGGATCACACAGGCTGAGATGTGCACCCACAAAATACACACACAGGACAGTCTCTCCATCTGCCCCCACTCTTGGGCCCCTCTGACCCATGGCCCCTTGCCCCATAGCTGGTACTTAGACCTCTCACACACTCCAGTCTCTCCAGCTGCTGTACCACAGACACACAGACCCCAGTGACCCATGGTTCCCACTCCAGTTGCTGCATGCAGACCCCCATACATATACATGCACACAGAATATGAAGTCCCTTCATCTAGTTAGAAATTGAGGTTGAGAAGATGACAGGTCAGACAGCATGGCACAGGGGACGGGCAGATAACTGTACTGTACTCACCAGCAGCTTGTTAACGCACCATCAACCCCTTTTATTGCTTTACCCCTCTGTTTTCCCATGCTTGTTCCTCCCTTCCTTCCCTCCCCTGTGGTTCCTCCCCTAAACATCCCATAGTAAGTCTTGCACAATCCAAAAATGCTCTATCCCTGCATCCCATAACGAGGCCCATAGCCTGCTGGCAGTGACCCCTCCATCTGTAATGTGAGCTGGGGACCAGCTCTCATTGACCCACCTGGTTGATGGTGGTCACACCTAGACATGGGAGTGATGGCTCTCCTATGACAGTCCAGTGAGAAGCTGGGTGCCCCAGTTGCTCTGGTTGGATTATTGTGGTTCCTCTGTCGTTCCCTGCTCCTTTGTATTTTTTTGAGATTAGCTTTTAATTAATACAGACCTAACAGTCTATCCAGCTGATCCAACATGGGAAAAGTCAGTGGAGTTTGGAAAGTACAGGCATGCACATTAGCGGAAGCTTGTGACAAGGGGAGTATCTAAATCCCTTGTTAAAGTAGGGCATGCTTTTTCCAGCAAGGACTGCCTGGGTGCAGCTGCCTTGACTTCTCAGTCCAGCAGTAGCATGAGGAGGGTGGGAGCCATTGCTGGGGCTGCTCCAGCAGCACTGAACATGGCTCTCCAGCACACCTTCTGCTGCCTAACTGTGGTCTGCCCCCACCAGTGGGGGGAAAGAGGCAGAGCTTTGCTGCCTGGGACCCATCAGCATCAGTTGCACGTCTAAGCCATGCATCAGTCAATTCAAATGCAGAGCTGGGTTTAACGCTGACTCTGCTGAGGGAAGGGGTGTCACAAAGTGGGATATTTATTTGCACTCTACTCTAGCTGAACAGGAGTTTAAAGGTGACTGAAAGAAGGATTCAGAACGTGTTTACAAGGGTTGCTGCTTGCTCCCCCACTGTCCTGGGCAGGCCAGTTCTGCTTGCATGCAACCCTGGGATTTGACTCAGGAATACTTTTAGCTAATGCAGCTCAATGGAAGCCGAAATAAAGTAGCAGAGAGAAAATAACCAGAGAACGATTTAGGGGACTACGTGTGCAGCATGTGCAAGAGACTCTGAAGTGACACGGTCAATACCAATAACAATAGAAAGGGAATCATCTCTGCCTTCAGAGGTCATCAGTGCAGCATCAATAGACTAAACTGAGGTGAGAAAGTTAGCCAAAAACCCAAGGAAAACATTCACCGTCTAAGCTGCTGGATAGCAGAAAAAAAACACAACCACGTCATCACCGATGACCGAACAGCAAATGAGGCAAAATCTTAGAGCAAACAGAGCAGCACTTAGTTCTCTGTACTGAGAGTGTTACCAAAGGTGCCTTATTATCTACCTTTTAGTTTTTCAGCATTCCGCTTCTCTTACTTATTAGCATTTATGCTTTTCTCACCATTTTTTCATGGATAATTTCCATCTGTTTCTTCTTGTTCCCCTTGTCCCTTTTGCTGCATGTTCTTTTTTTATAGCATGACCATTTCTACTGTTTTAAGAATTTCAAAGTGCTATCCTATACTTATTTTACTTAAAAGAAGGGGATGAAGAAAGAATCAATGACAAGTCCTAAGGGTCTTAACCAACCTGAGTGGATTTGATGTTACAAAATTAATTAGACATGGTAAGTAAGTGGACCTAAATAACACATTAGCACAAAAGAACTCAGTTGAAATGCCACCACTTCACTGCCCAGTTAGGCTCAGAGGACACTGTCACCACAGCAACAGCCTCTCCGGGTGTCACACTGGGAGCATACCATCTCCTCTCTCCATTCCTGCCCACAAGTTGTCTGGGAGAATTTATCATTGTCACTACGGGCCATTTCTTCCACAGGCCAAATTTTAATGACTCTTTCCATAGGCCAAGCGGTGTATAAGCATCCAAAACATCTCTATCAGAAAGAGAGAGTGTGTGTGTATGAAAAGGTCAGCAACAGTCAGCATTCAGAGATCATCAGCAAAACCCCAGCAGACCTCTGGCAGAAGCTGAAACTCCACCTCACCACCTCCATACTAGAGGAAACAGGATTATTGCACACCTCCTTCCTATTTGCATTCAGAGTGTGAAGCTCTCTCTCATGCAAGCTGCTTCAAATCTTCTTGACTCATCCAAACAGTTCCACTAGAAATAAGTATGTGAGTAAATGCTCATCAGGACACAGTCTCTTCCTGTCTGCAAAAAAATTTGGGCAAGATCTCATCTCTACAAGTCTTGGGACAAAGTGTGACAAATAATGCCAATAAATAGGACAGCCAAATCCTGCTGTGGTTAGACTGAACAAACATTGCTCTGATAGAGCCATTGCTGAACTAAGACCATACAGAGTGAGACAGTATTCAAGACAGAGAAAATTATTCAAAGGCGGCCCTGAGAAATATTTTAAACAAACAGAGCACATCTCTTCAGAGTAAAACTCAATTTTGGCTGCTAAAAGACCAGAGTGTGTCTACTGAGGAACTCAAAATCCCATGCTTCAGACTTTGAGATACTTACTTGCACGGGAAGAGGCATCATTCATCCTTTTCTGAAGCAGCAGATACTGGCAACAACTGTAGGAAGGACAGACACTGGGATCATGAATAGCTAGTCTTTTGCATGCATGGAAGTCTTCCCACTTATAGGATCAGTGGAACCAGTTATCCTTGGTTAGGAATCAAGGAGAAAACTTTCTCTGGGTCGGATTGATAAGGAAGTGGAGGGCACCTGCTTACCTCTTCAGCACTGAGAACAAACATCTGCTGGGATCATTTAGGGTGATTTCACTCAGGTGTTTGTTTCTTGCCCTCCTTAGGTCTTAATTACTGGCCACCTATCAGTCTGTCTTAGTTCTGAGTGTATATAAGCAGCTGAATCTTCTGGACAGCTGAATTGTTTCTACACTGATAATTCTAAATTATTTGTTAAAACAGTGTAGAGCGTTGTGAATTAGCTGTGCTATTGTATATCCAAAGACACTGGTGCTGCCCTAAGGTTCGGATGTACCTCTGCAAGCACAGCTCTGTGTTTCCAGAGGAGCGTAAGTGCTTTCATGCAGCTTGAACTCTTAAAGCCCGTGGACTGAGCTAGCTCTGTGCAGAGCCAGCTTGCTTACTTCAAGCCTGTGTTCTTCTTGTCTTCTGAGCTGACAGCCTGCTATACATCTATGAGAAAATACATCCTCAAAGTGACAAACAAAATAAAACTGCAAATAGATTCACGAACATAACTTTATGTCTGATAAGCCACAGCCTATGCTTTTTTTTCAGACCGCTGCTATCAAAGTTAAAACATATAGAACAAAACCAGTAGCAGTGGAGGAGCCGAGCATCAGCTGTAACTAACGTTGTCCCACTTAGAAACCCATAGAGCTAGCAGAGTCCACGCAGGTGACCTTTGCAGCAAATGTGCAGCATATAGTCCTTAGTATACCCAGAACCCGTTTAAACTGAGGCAGATAAACATGATTTATTATATATAATTAATGAGAGGCATAAGAGAGATGCAATTCCTTCTCAGGCCAACACGAACGGGTACTGATGCCATTCACTGGCTGTGCAGTAACATGTACCTGGAGAAAGGAAAGGATATGCTGTGTAATAACCAAAGGTGCAATCCCTGCGAAGAATTAAGAGTTACTTCAGGGGTTCAGATGATATCCTCCTGCTGGTGAAGCAAACAAGACTGGAAGGCAGTTTTGAGCTGTGACCACCACTGCTGTACTGCTGTATAGCTGTCATCTTGCTCGCTAGTACCATTTTGATCTGGGACAACCAATATTTTCCCAGAGCCTTGACATGTCTTAGGGGACAGAACAGGTCAGGTATTATTTGGAGAAAGTTGACACCTGGCCATCCTGTTTGAGGAAGGAAGAAGGCGTGGGAGTTTAGGCAGGTAAACATGAGCTGTGCTGTGCCACCCAGCTCCAGGGCCAGAAAACAGCTCCCCTTCTACCAGCAGTGTAGCTGTAGCTGCTAAGAAAAAAAAAATTATGTGGCAGAAGTTTGTGTTATCTCGTTTGCTTCTGGCTTCCGCTTGCTTTTTTGGGAGCATTAACTGATTCCATCATGTGCTTCCACAGTGCCTACAACATTGGCACTTGGAGGCTGTAGTTAATAATTAAAAATCAGGCAGGTCCATAGCCAGCGCTTTACTGAAACACACCGAGGACCAACATATGGCAGAAGCAGTCTGAGGGAAATGAGGGCTAGGCAAGGACTTCCACAATTGCACTGGCAGGAATGCACAGAAATGCAAGTCTTGGAAGGTGACTGGAAGAGGAATGACTTCTGTCTGACCAGCAGAAGGTGGTGGCAGGGGCTCAGAGGACAAAAAGATCACATCCTATTGCAGGTGTCTCCCAACAGATGGAGGCTTGAGCCACTGCAACTTCATTAAGTCAGTAATTTGTGGAGGGTGGCATCTCAGCTGGATTTTGACTTGCTGTGGTGGGTTGACCCTGGCTGGACACCAGGTACCCACCAAAGCCGCTCTATCAGTGCTCTCCTCAGCTGGAGAGGGGGAGAGAAGATATAATTAAGGGCTTGTGGGCTGAGATAAGGACAGGGGAGAGATCACTCATCAGCTACCATCACAGGCAAAACAGACTCGACTTGGGGAAAATTAATTTAATTTCTTATTAGTCAAAATCAGAGTAGGGTAATAAGAAACAAAACTAAATTTTAAAACACCTTCCCCCCACACCTCCCTTCTTCCTGGGCTCAACTTCACTCCTGATTCTCTACCTCCTCCCCCCTGAGTAGCGCAGGGGGACGGGGAATGGGGGTTGTGGTCAGTTCATCACACCTTGTCTCTGCTGCTCCTTCCTCCTCAGGGGGAGGACTCCTCACACTCTTCCCCTGCTCCAGCATGGGGTCCCTCCCACAGGAGACAGTCTTCCATGAGCTTCTCCAATGTGGGTCCTTCCCGCAGGCTGGAGTTCTTCATGAACCGCTCCCGTGTGGGTCCCTTCCACGGGGTCACAAGTCCTGCCAGCAAACCTGCTTCAGCATGGGCTCCTCTCTCCACAGCTCCACAGGTCCTGCCAGGAGCCTGCTCCAGTGCGGGTTTCCCATGGGGTCACAGACTCCTTTGGGCATCCACTTGCTCCAGCATGGCATCCTTCATGGGCTGAAGGTGGATATCTGCTCCACCGTGGACCTCCATGGGCTGCAGGGGGACAGCCTGCCTCACCATGGGCTTCACCACGGGCTGCAGGGGAACCTCTGCTCCAGCGCCTGGAGCACCTCCTCCCCCTCCTTCTTCACTGACCTTGGTGTCTGCAGAGTTGTTGCTCTCACATCTTCTCACTCCTCTCTTCAGACGCTGCAACCCCACAAGTTTTTTTCCCCCTGGTCTTAAATACGTTATCCCAGAGATGCTACCACCATTGCTGATGGGCTTGGCCTTGGCCAGCAGTGGGTCTGTCTTGGAGACGGCTGGCATTGGCTTTGTTGGATATGGGGGAAGCTTCTGGCATCTTCTTAGAGAAGCCACCACTGTAGCCCCCCCTCTACCAAAACCTTGCCACACGAACCCAATATACTCGCCAAAGGCTCCTCTGCGCAACAACAGGTGTTTGCGCTACTGATCCCTCTTATTTTATACTACACTAAAAGTGTCTGACAAGATGGGGAAACGTATCCACATCTTGATAGTGAAAGGCATTTTTCTTCCACTGAATTATTGAAAATAATGTGTAGAGATAGATACCTCTACGAGTGCATAAAATGACAAAGCATCATGTCTAGGATGAGTATCTCACCCAGAATTTTATGCTTCAGCTACAATAAGAAGTAATTCACAATAAATTTGACAAATAATACCAAGCCATAAAGGTACTAAACCATGACTGAAAAGGCTAGGCAATGCCTGTGAAAATGAAAAGAAAACAGCAAAACTAACTCCGTTGGAGGAATTAAAGAATCTTTACTCTAGAAAAATTACCTGCAAGGACAGTATTATAAAATTCTGAATGCATAGATTTGACCTTTCACTGGTAAGTTATCTACATTAATGTCATCCTTAAAAGGATATGGAATACAACTCCCTTGCAAAAGGTATTCTGTACGGTGAGAGTTTAGTTGCTGCTCCAGCAATGTTATGCGAGAGAGGAAGGTACAGCCCATACAGCACGCTGCTTTCTGTTCCAGTTTAGAAGTACCGTAATTTCCAAGCACCTGTTTAACTGTTATGTTTTTGAAGGTATAGCAGCCTTAGGACTGAGCATTCTGACATAGTAATTTCATAATTTAATTAACATACTAATGGACTGTCGACTTGTTCATCAAATAAATTTATATTTTGGAAAACTAAAACTGCTAAAAAATTGTCATTTTTAGGATAAGAAGTGTAAGCTAAAGTAGTATGAGTGATAAATAAATATACAGGTGAAATTAGTTGCTGATAAAAATATTAACTTAAATGGAGTAAACACAAAAGGCAATCTGACCCTTTCAGTAAAGCTTAAGAATCACTGCTAACTGGAGACCTTTCCATGATTTTAAAAAAAATTGGCATTTATTTCTTCTCTGCTTTGATGATTTCCTACGTGTCTCACCAGAACTATTTTCTATGCCTTTCTTAGATGCTGATTTTGGGCTGCAGGTAAATGCTGCTTTTGAAAACCCACATGGCCACCTGTACACATGATTTCATTTCATCACAGCACTGCAATTCTCAGCCTTTGCTGAATTTTCCATTCTATTAAGTGTTGCAGGTCTGCTCTTTACAGCCTTAGGGACTTTCTGGAAGATGTTCACGTTCTCCGTGTTAATGCTTGAATACTACGAAATGCAATTATGCATTCTCCTACAGATCTATACTCTTCTAGGCAAGTGGGCTCTTCATAAGCATATCCAAACTGTGCAGATTGCCTCTAAGAATTAATGAAACCCAAAGTATACCTGCGGATTGTAAAAATTAGTTTAAAAAGCATGGTAGCCGGCATTTCAATATCTGCCTAGATTTAAGCATGAAATCAAGAGTAAAGAAACATGTTCAATAATTAAAAAAATAGGCCTGCTGTATTGCGCTATGCAGGACATAGTGTTCCTCTCTCAAACTGGTTTAAGAGAAGAAGGGTGAGGGATGGGACAGCAATAGCTGCTGCTGCAAGAAATACAGTCTCCCTCCTTCAATAGCAGTCACTGCCCTCCACCCCTTCAGCAGGGATAACAGCAACTCATTTCGTGTAACTGTGCAGGAGAAAGAAAGCAGGAGTTGTTCAAACTGCATTACCTTCATGAATAACCGTTCCCCATCTCCTTCAAAAAAAAGGTATTCAAGGGAGAAGGATACATTCAACCCATGGCAACAGCTTTTAGCCATTCAGACTACTAAAATTCCTATGCGCTTTAAGCTTTCACTGTGTAGCTATAAAGCCTCAGGGGTTATACAGTAATGAATGTACTTAAAGACACGGTCTTTTTTCACAGCCTTTTTTTTAATAAACATGATTTTTTTCTTTTATTGCATGATAACAGCATAAAACAACTTCTATTCTATTTCTGAGCCCTAGAGCTGTACATTTTCTTCTTTTATTAGCCAGTGAATACTGGTGCTTTTTACGTTTATTTTGCATTATGCCACTTCATTACATAAAACATTTTTTTTTAAATATCATCACCTATTAAATATGTTAACAGAGAAGTTTAAATCAGTGGTCTATGCAAAGACGTATATGCCTATATGCTGCATGTTGAGTAGGATATCAAAATGTATATTACAGATATTGTATCCAATTTGCCTGTCATTGAAACCCTGTCCACCATCTGACACTGTCAATTTTATTTCTTTCTAGGAGCTGATAAGATATAGAAGCATAAGAACCACTATCAACTCTGAAAAAGCTAACTAGATCTATGGAAAGATTTGTAATTTATTTAGGTATGGTATCTCCTTTTAGATATTTCCCTTAAGTATGAATTGCAAAACACGTGTTAAGCATCATCTCATGAATCTTGATAGAAATAATCATGCAATTATTGTTAGGTGAAGTGATCAAAAGCTGTGCACACACACACACACAGAGGAGCAGAGAGACACGATGGTGGGGAAAAGCCTGAATAACACCCAGCTACTCCCATCGCAGGGGCCATCGGCCCACCTCCACAAGCCCAGAGTGGGCACAGAAGCACAAAGGCAGGCAGGAACCCAAATTAAGGACCCAGAGGAAGCGACACCCTGTCCAGGCCCCGCTCCGGGCTGTCCCAGGGGAGCCTCAGCCCCAGCGCCTGGTGTGACACCCATCTCCATGGGTCATCAGGAACAGCTTTCCAGATCACCCCTCGGACTAAGGGAGGTCACTGCCCAGGGGCATGCGACACATGATGGATGCAGGGCAGTGCAAGACTTATTATGGGATGTTTAGGGCAGGAACCAAAGGAAGGGAAAGGGAGAGATTGTGGTGGTTTGGGCACTGCTGGTGGGAGTCTGGGACAGCCTGGAAGAATCAGTACAGCAAAGGCAGTCGTACCAGAAGGGTTTTTGTTCATCAGGGGGTGGCTGCTGAAAGTGCTCTGAGTGTTGAAACACTTAATGATCCAACCACTAGGACCCAAATAGCAGGCTGGTGACTAGCCAAAAAGAGGAAGGCCTGCAACATGCTATCAAAATTATCTACCTAACTTTTAAGGGTGTCTGTAAAATTTAACCTATCGACATTTTCAAAGATTAGGTGGGGTCCCATTGCAGCCTGCAGAACCAGGCCTCAAGAGGAGGCATCTGGACCACCAACCTTTCCATGCAGGAACAAAGAGGTTCTAGTAGCAAGAAAGTTAGAGATTCAAATAGGAAGATTTGCGTGATTGCCAAGTTAAAAATCAATGGCTATGGCCTATTCAGGAAAAAAAACCAAACCAACCAATCCACAGTGGGTTGAAAAAGGGAAGGTGGGTTATTAAAAAAAAAATAAAACTACTAATTTCTTAGTCACTACAGATCTTGAACCAACTTATACCAAAAGATCACGAATCAGAAGGCAAGCAGGAGCCACAATCTGGATATACAGTAACACTAGCTAGTGCATATACACCAGCAGATCACGTAAGAATAAGGACGCAGCTTCATCTTTAACTGTCCATAGCACATAGGATAAAATTTGTATTGTAACAGGAGACCTCAGCCTAGTTGATGGTAAATGAACAAGATGTCGAGGATATAGCCTTGGAATTTTCCAATTCAAACATTCTTGAAAATAACAAAATTTTCATTTAGCATTTGTGTTTGTCCACCAGGACAGAACATTATCATAGGATTTATCCAGGCTACGAGAAAGGAGCTCATCACACAAGCAAAGCCCAAGCGCTACTTACATAAAATTGTTACAAATTGTTTCTTTTGCTATATGCATTCTTGAATGGAGTAAATAAATAAATAAATAAATAAACAAAAATGTTCACATGCATCCTGCCCAGTTACAATTTTGTGCCTCTAAAAGGGACTGCTTTTACAGGGCTGCAAGGAGCTGCCAAAAAATTCCCCGAAGGCAAGGAACACTAGTTTAAAGAAAAAAGCCCAAACCACGAAGGACAGTTTGTAGTGATTTAGCCACAGTTTGGAAAACATTTAGCCACAACTAACGAAAAAGATTACAACAGCAACAAAATTGCTTGTCAAGAGAGTAAAACAACAATACTTTTTTAAAAGACTAAAATGAAAAAATCACACTCCTCATATATAACAAAGACAAAAAGAAAAATGGAAGCTTACAGGGTGTTTAATGATTTTGGTTAGCTCTTTTTCAACAAATTAAGAACTAAATGACCTCTAATGATAGTATCAACCCATTATGAGATCAGAATGGTTGAGCAGTTAATAACAGAGCAGGAAAACACAAGTATTTGATTAGAATCTGTTCTGGTTTGGGGAGAAACAGATTACGTGTTTATAGCAAGGGATGGCAGCAAAATACTGTGCATTCCATCAGTAACTGAAAGGGTTGTTAAGTCGCGAAGGTCTTCTGAGCCAAATGCTTTAATGCCATAATTAGAGTCGTGTCCTCTTGCAGCAGTCCTAACCGCCAGGCTCCCAGGAGCAGACAGAACAACATCCTCTGCTTGGCAGTAGGATGCTCACCTGGAAAGATGGGGCAGAGTCCTGGATTCCAAACCGTATGCCTTGTAAGGGCTAGGATTAAAATTTTCAACGGTAAAAAAGCCCAAACCATACATACACAGTTACTTTTTCATAAACCGAGACTGGTACACAGGGCTCTTTTTCCTCCTCCCTGTCACAGATCCCATAGCTGTGCATTAAACTGCCCACAGAACTGCAAGGTATTTTACTGGTTATTTCACTGTAGAGCCTGTGTCTCCACGCTGAGCACTGCAGAACACTAACCCCTTTGTAGACCTAGCCCCCTATTAGCATTTGGCACTGCTGCAGCTGCTCCTGGCATGTTCCTCTAAGGCTAATGCCCACGTTGCAAGAAAGACGTTGACGAGGCACAACTAAGGACTCAAGAACTCTGAGTGATAAAAGGCTTAGGCTAGTGCAAAAGTAGGCAACTCATTTATTTTACTGACAAAAAGGTGATGAGGCAAATTCATGATAGTCTAGAAGTAATCTCATGGTAGAAACAGAAATTGGATACTATTGGGTCTGTCAGTCTACCAGAGGAAAAAACGAGATACAGAAGCTGGGTGACAAGGCTAGACAAATTCATACTAAGAAAGAGGAACAAAACTTTAACACTGACAGACAACCACCGTGGAAAAAAATACAAAGGCTTGTGGAAGATCACCTCCATCATTGCCAATTTTTAAACCAAGGTGGATTCCCTCCCCCCAAAAGACAGGCATAGGTCAAACAGAAACTAGTTCATGTAACCAGCAGAGTCTGTTGAAGGATTCTTTATCCCGGCAGGAGGCTTTTGCCTCAGTATCTCTGACTGCAGCCAACACTGGACAACCAAGAGCACGCTAAACCTTTCAGCTTTACTGAAGCTAATTTTTAAAACTTTACAGAGGACAACAGAAGGAATGACAAAAGCAGTAAGGGAGGCTCTGACAAATCTCAAAATAGACAAATGCTTCTGAACATCAGTTTTCCTCTACTGATAGACTGAAGGTATGACTAACTTCCAAAATGCTATGGGATGCCAACCCATAGCATTTTTTTTGTTGTTGTTAATTACACACACTTATCCTATACCAACTTGAGGTATATCACTGACAAATGTTATTTCTCCTTTTAGTGTAATCGGTATCTCTAATCTAATTCTTTATTTGCGGTCTCGATTTTCAAAAGCAAAGAACACAAAACAAACATTATTTTGCTTACACTCCAAAGTATAAACAATAGTAATCTAAAAGTGTACAGAGGGCAAATGGACTGCGATAGTGGCAGTTCCACACATTCGTAAAAATGCAGTGCACTCCGTACTTTCAGTAACTGCCAAATTATTCAGAACATTTAGTACACTTTACAAAGAGAGAATAGAAAATTGATAACATCCTAGAAATTAAATACTCTTAACAAATTTGCAGATTACTAAAAGACTTCCAGTCTTTCTGAATGAAACAGGAAGTTACAGAAGAGATGAAAGAAACTAATTGTGCATCACAGCCCATGATTTATTTCTTTTCAGTTTGGAGATATGATGTGTCTAAAAATACAATATCTCTGCAAGCACTGTCTTAGATATACCAAATTTTAATGGTCTAGAAAGATAGGCAGTGAAAATTCTGCAAACAGCAACTTTAACCCAAAGCACTTTTAGGGAAGGAGTGGCAAACATTAATACTGTTTTATCAGCATATCTATGCCCAGAATAAAAGCCATAGGTTGACATAAAACCAAGAATAACATTCTCCCTGATTTATTCCACTACAATTATCAATAACTCCGTTACTGAATTATTAAAATACTACATTGAGTGCAGATGACTACAGTCCTTGCTTAACATACAGCACAACTTGGCAACCTTGGCAGAAAACATGCAACTAACCCAAAGCAACAAAAGAAGAGCAAACCCACTTATCTCACCATTTGAAATGTCTACAGACAACTACATCTTAGAACATATTTTGTTTATGGGACTTCAATTCCAACATTCCATATAACACAGATCTGCAGCCGTATCTGGAATTAAAATGTATTTTCCTGAACAACAACTTACAAGGCACGACTTGTGTAAAATTACTGCAATTTTGAAGTTACCTGTTGAGGCACAATGTTTTTCAAAACAAGGTTCAAGTAACTTAAAAGGTAAGTAGAAGCTATTTGCTTCATTCTTCATGCTATTCACAATAAATAGCATGATGTCTACCTTTCTTGTTCTACTGGTATGTTTATAAAAATGTACATACTTTTAGGCTTCAGTGTAATTTTGGTGTAAAAGTTAAAATAATTCTGTTTCCCTAAAATGACATAACTATGTTAAAAACAACCCATGTGTTTGCTTTTCAAAATGAAATCTAAATTTTTCCTCAAAAATACAGATTTCTGTCAATGACAGCTGGGATCATCACATTACTACAACAAAAACTGTAGCATTTCACCGTTTAAGACATCTTCTGCAAAACAGGAAGGAAAAAAACCCTCCTGATATTTGTATTTTAAAAATCATTGATCTGCAGTATGTCATGTAGTGAAGTATCAGAGTTGATTTACCAGCCAAGACCCAACGGCAAACTCAGATAGGTTCTCTGAATGTCACGGACCCTGGAGACAGCCAGTCCCCTTCAATTAGGGGGGGCACCCAGGAGGAGGCTGTAAAATTCCTACAAATGGCTGAGAATTACAGAAGAAGGACAAGCCCTCGGAGAGGGCATGTCTTCACAACAGAGCTTCAATGCAGCACACCTCAGGGTATTCAAAGGAACAATGCTTTTTTTGAGTCAAAGATAACACTGATACCTGGAAAAAATCCCTGGTCTTGGAAGTTAGTTAGGTTCTAACGAGGTGAGGAGAGGAGCAATGTGGTTTACATACCAGACTGGTAATGCAACTACCACAACATGGCTGGATCACATAATTTTTCGAGCAACGTTAGTTTTCACACTGGTAAGCGCTACGTGGCTGTAGATTCTACCACTTAAGTGTGCTATTCAGCAAGACATAACATTACTGACACCCCCATTATCAGAAAGCGACCACTCGTGAATTAAGTCTGTAGCAATTCTGAAATGAAGAGAGAAATAAGTTTATGCTCCCGAGCACCCACTGAGGCACTCCTGGCTCATTTACCAGGCTATTCAGTGCACAATTAATCATTAATTCCACAAAGCACCTACCTGCCAAACCAAGTGCTCCTTTACAACAGCTGTACCTGATAGACAGACGCTCAGCACAATCGTATGAGATGCAGAGGTCAAGACGCTGGCAACTATAGCGTCCCTCATGTTGAAGGGCAGCATGGTATACACCACAAAAATAATGAACAAGAAAAATGATACCTGTGCAAGACAGCAAGACAAAAAAGAAGCATGTCAAATTCACTTTGGAATAACATTAAAAAAGTATCATTTAATTTTGAACTGTCCTCAGCATAAAGTTACACATCAGTTTTTTACAAGAAAGTTACTGCTAACCACTGCAGAAAATCAATTTAGGAAGAAATAATTTTTAAAAGTGTTGGAAAACTTACATTATATTTGATTTAAGAAGTTCAGTTTCAAGATACTACATCATGGTTCTAGAACTACACAATACTCCAAACTTTTCAAAATTAAATTCAAATTTATCTTTTCAAATTTCGATTTTATTAACTCTCTGTTCACAGTTAGAGTGTAGTTCTCCTGGGACTGGTGGTTTCTGATTGTGAACTGCATTACAAAACGATTTGCCAAAACCCTCCACAGGGCCTAAATTTCAATGCAGAGAGATTTCGTTCATCCTCATTCACTAAAACCTCACAACTTAATATAACATCCCATTATGCAAAAAAGCCCAAGTTCAGCCAAGCATTTTTGTTTAATAATATTATACTTCATGTGTATCTACATAATGTATGTCAAATTCCATTAAAACACTACATTTTAAGGTAATACATTTATTTGGACATGAAAAACAGTTCAGACAGTCACAGCCCATAAACAGAATTTACTGTTAGCTTCTTTTTAAGGGCACTAGCATCCACACTAACTTTATGGAACAAATTCTCCAAATGCGCAACCCAACCTGTAACAGCAAAAGGCATTCCTTCACTATATATACAAAAGATTATATATTTGATGGTATGCATATGTTGCAAACTCAACCACATATTTGAGAAAACGTAACTAGATTTGGGACACAGATTTTGCACACATAAGTAAGTGGGCAATTCTGAAAATGTGCCAGCTTGCAGATAATTATATCTCTGTGTAAGTCTTTCCATCAGTTTTAGTTGACTTACAAGCCTATTCACCATCTAACAGTTGTATACATATCATTTAACTCAGAAAGCTCCCAAGCAGGTATGAGCAATGATAATTTGTTGCTCACTTCTCTTATTGTCAGTTTGTTTTCTTCAGATTTGCATGTGATGATTGCATAGTCAAAACTGAACCGTAATGTATGTGTATATACAAGGCAGCAGAGGCATTATTCTCCATCATGGAGACAGAATTGGATGGAGAAGGAAGTCCACTTCTGTTCTCCACTCATCTTTCTCCAATTCCTCCGCTAAGATCAATCCAGCTCCTTCCTGACCACTGATACTCCTTTTGATGCTGCCCAACTCTCCCATACGCCCAAGAGTCAAAAAGTTCAACAGCATGAAATGAAACAGAACTGCAAAGGACATGAGGGATAATAAGTAAATGAAGTAACAAAAGGACAAAGGGAAAACTTTGCTTCTGTACTCTTCCAACCTACCAGCTGATCGCACAAAGAAACAGCAGTGTTTGGCATCTGTTTAGTTTCAGTCCTCCCTAAAAGTTTTAACTGTGATCAGATGTTAGTAAAAACAACAGCAAAGAAAAGGATGTACAGACTTGGTCTAGATAAGAGAAGGGTTATGTAAGTATGATGTTTTCAAGTTGTCCTGGCTGGGTAAAAATCAGCTGCGGTACCAAGAGAACAAACTGACAGTCTCAAAACTTGGGAAAGACTGACAAAGTTCTGGCAGGCTAGAAAAGGGAAACACAGCATGTGTCTTTGAAAGGCTGGGAAAAAGGCTAGGTATTAAGAATTGGTCAGCTTAGCTTCAATTCCTGGAGCAGCAACAGACCAAATAATAAAACAATTCATAATCAAGAGTTCTGAAAGTTAAGAAAAATGTAAGTAATAATAGCCAGGGTGACTTTGCTGAGAACAAATCGTGTTAAAGCAATCTCATGTTCTTCTGTCATGATAACTGGGTAGGGGAAAACCTGAAAAATGGGTTAGGAGCAACAAGGGATGTGAAAGGTCCTCTAATATAGGCATAAGATAAATGGATGCCAGAGGCAAAACACCTTACCAGCGTGTAAGACCAGCTGCCTAAGACATGTTTCCAGTTAAAAAATGGTTTGAAGAAGAATCCTGGACCCTAGTTCTGGAAGGATTTAAAATGCCTCCAATCCCAATGACTTTTAATGAAAATGGGGTTTTGTTGTTTCTAAGTTTAGCTTTCTAATTATCTAGGGGAAAGATGGCATTTACATATTTGTAAGATTTTTATGATTAGCAAATAAAAAATTTTCCTTCTCGGTCTTGTCACCAAAAAATAGAACTTGCATATCTTCTGTGCTTGAATATGATTTGACTTTATAGCCAGACAAATGATCCACCCCTCTCGTGAGGTCCATAGAATCATTGGAAAAGACCTTTAAGATCATCAAGTCCAACCATTAACCTAGCACTGCCAAGTCCACCACTGAACCATATGCCTAAGCACCACATCTACACGTCTTTTAGAGATGTCCAGGGATGGTGACTCAACCACTTCCCTAAAACTCATTAGTGGATATAAGATATGATATATCTATGATTATACCATATATATTCATATCTATGAATATGAATATATATGAATATCCATATATATTCATAACTGTGATATGAATATATATCTATGATACGAATATATATGTGAATGAATCTATGATATGAATATATCTATTCATATCTATGATATGAATATATCTATGAGTCACATATCTATGATATGAATATGATGCTGTTGCTTTTCAACTTTGACATGAAGCATACTACTAAGCACATAAAAAAGATTCTGGTATATTGCAATGCTTCTAGTGGTATAAGCGGTATCAGCTCCAAATTTGTTATAGTGCTCTAAATAAATATCTTTTCTTTAAGCTACCCCACTCCTTTCCTTGGTCAGAATACATGGATAATTTCAACCTTCCACAACTACAAACAGAGAGAGCTTTTAGAAGTTTCAACCCCTTTTGACATTACGTATTCACACCTCAACATCAAACAGGCTGAGTTGGACTGAAACTGTGTTAAAGAACACTTGGTAACAAATTCACCTGTCAATTCTTATATTTGCATCTTGAAGTTTGGGTCTGAGAATGCTGTTGCAAAGCAGGAGAGATATCAGTCATGCTAAGACAGAAACTCTCATCCAAAATGCACATAGGAATAGCTCTTGCCAATAGTTCTTGATTCTTGGCCACAATCCTTTTCTCTTATTTCCAGTAATGGTCTAATGACTCAAGGAGTTGAGAGCTCCGTTTATCACAGAGGTTCCTTTTTTATTTCACTATAGCTCAAGAATATTCTCCTCAGGTACCCTGATATAAGATGTTTCTACTCTTCATCTTGATAGCAGAAATGCATAGTATGTAAGGCTTGGGACCTTTCAACGTATTTCAAAATGTTGCTGTATTTAAGTTTGATACTGTAGAAGTCAATACTTGAAGGCTTCTGAGTCGGGTGGTTCTTCAGGTAGAAAGAGGAGACAGGCTTTCTGGACTGAGTCACAGTCTGCAGAATGGACAGCAGCCCTTGACCCTTTTCATGATCGTTTTGTAAGAATTAGAAGAGTGCTGATACAAACACTAAAAAGCAGTGATGTCGAGCTCTGAAGGACCCCACTATCCCATTGCAAGAGTTGCTCATGTGCATCACATGCATGTCTGCATTTGGGGTGTGTAAAGACAGTGTCTGTAAAGACAGTATTAATATACAGTGCACTATTTTTGACACTATTAAAAGCAGCCGATTCCACCAAAGTGTGCCATAACCACAAAGCCCGTCACTGTTTTGAAACTGTCTTGGAAGCAATCGTTGATGTGACTCATCACTACAACTGCCTAGTTGAAACACACTTTTTGTCCTCATCTGAACTTAGACTGCTTTAGGAATTTGATGCTCAGAGACTTTTTCAACAGGTTTATGTTATCCATACCTTGGAGATGGGGAGTATTTGGGCATTGATGGTATGCATCACAGCATTCACTTTTGGTTAACACCAGTGTAACATCTTACAGAGAAGTACGTGGCTTTCCTGCTTTGATTGAGGGGTATCCAGGGCTCATGCCCACCATTCTTGGCTGTCAGAGCTTAGCAAACTCAGAGTGTGTTTGCTGCTCTGGGTATCTTTTCTCCCACGCTTCAGCAGTGCCACATTTTCATCTACTGTGTTCTTTTCCACAGTGATTTAAAGGATGATAAGCGGCCATAGCGTGGCTGTCTAGGTGGATACGTAACAGACTATTTTTCAGCAGATTTTGTGCAGCTGCTTTCAGAAGGCCAGGGAAAGTTCTCACACAGATTGCTGTAGTGATGCCATCAGAGAGACTTGGACACCAAATGGGGTAATGACAGCATGGCATGGGAATTAACTGATGATCACAAACGCTCATTCTTCTCACAGAACACAACATAAAACTATAGGTAAGCATCTTCATGCATCTTGCAAAATGGAAAGATTATGGCTGTACAGGATAGAGAAGTAGCTCCTTCTTTAAATCAAGCCCATTCTGATTATTTTTAATGATGCCATTTTTGTCCCAGCATCTCCAGATGTGTCTTGGACACTTCAGACTCTGACCTATACTGGTGACTGTGATCTGGGAGAACTGGTATGAAGCTGATAATATGCGGTGGTCCGCAGACATTGTTGGAAAGGTCACTGGTTTGGACTGTGATGCCTCAAACTGCAGTGGACTCAACCCATGGACCCAACCCATTTTTGGAGCCCATGGACTCCACCTGTTCTCAGAAACCTCATCTCCCTGGTGTTGCCAGTTTTTACGCTGAGTGGTATAACCTTAACTCTGAAGGGTGTCTGGAGTAGAAAGTTTAACATATTTTAGACTTTAAAATTGTCTTTCCTAGCATAGAGGGTACCACAGGGGATGTTGCTTTTGACACTGAGAACAACTGTACAAAAAGATACTAATTATTCATTTTATACAAATTATGTTCCAACAATGACTTACAATTTCCCAGCTAGACAGCCTTTTTAAGATTGTGTTAAATGGTTAATCCTAACTGGCTTGGCATTTGTAAAATTCATTCAACTTAATGTTACTCTGACCAGAATTTCCCCTTGAGGAGTACGACATCTTGGCACTGAAGCAAGCACGCAAATCGAAATGTGCTGTTTCAGTATGAGTCAGGGGAAAGCACTGCTTTGGACACAGACAGCAGTAATGAGGCTACAGCTAATAAAATATCTGTAGTTCTTTGCGACAAGACTCACAAGTGTAATGACAGCAAAACACGTGGGAAAATAGTGTTAGCTCTTCATTGTGTAACCACAAAAGACCCCGTTCCCATAATTAAACTGTTAGACCATAAATATTCACACTAAGTAGGCTAGCCCACTACAGGATCACTTTCAGAGGTTTTTCAAGATCAGCTTCCTCCTTACTGTGTAAAGGGAGTAAAAATTCATCAAGTAATTAAAGAATTTTCCCTTTAAAAGACACTTGGATTACAGCTACTGATTTCAAATTTTGTCTGTATACATAATCGCACAAAAGAAGACACCCTATTTTTTTCTAAATAAATTAAGTGGGTTTCATAAAATAATTGGCAGGACCTGCTAGTCTTACAAAATACTTACAAATACTATAGTCATGATTTAATAAAATTTATGTATTAAGGTGTCAGAAGGGTATTTATACAAGCTATAAACGGTATGTTAAAACTTTGTGTAGGCAGAGTAAAGGTTGCAAATATCCAAAGGTCTTTGCCATTCTACTTCTGAACTTCAGACCTCAAATCTTCAGACTCAGATTTCTAAAAGCCAGGAGAGAGGGAGAGGAGAGGGGAAGGGAGGGGAGGGGAAGGGAGGGGAGGGGAGGGGAGGGGAAGGAAGGGGAGGGGAGGGGAGGGGAGGGGAAGGAAGGGGAGAGAAGGGAAGGGAAGGGAAGGGTTATGACAGAGTATATGTAGAAATATACAAGAAGCTAAATTTTAATTCCTATAAAACCAATGCTTCTGAAGTGTCGGGCATATAATATATCTCAACAATCAAATCAACAAAGAAGACATTGCTTGTGATTTACTCCACAAAATTATGTCCACAATAAATCATTACTTAATGCATTTTTGCCAAACACAAACTTTCATTTTCCAATAATTATCATAGAGGTAGTAAACAACTATGTAAATCATGCCTTGTTCTTGAGCATGGAGAACTCTCAAACTAATACTCCCTTTCTTTTGTGTAGAGGTCTGGGTTTAAACGTCATCAGGAAACAAACAGCCATTACAGCCTCTGCCAAAAAATTAACTACAACCATTAGCAAAATAGGATAGAATAAAAGCAAGTTGACTGCAAGGAAATGGATATTTTAAAATAACTGTGTAATAAGGGACCTTTAAATATGCTGCTGAAGTCACAGACTGATACGACAATAAGTTGAAAGACTCCAGAAAAGAAAGTAAAATTCACGTTTGAAATAAGCAAGACATTATCTGATTGTGTGCTATCTAGTGTGTGATTGCATTCTATGTCACAGAATTTTTTCTTTCACTGAATGGAATCAGTAAGAGGGATATGGCATCTGGAAGGAGTGACCCAAGGACCATCAGCAATGGCCCAACAATCCATAACAATGTTTTGTCCTTCCTGCTATAGAAAGAAGGGACTGATCTACCATCACCTCTAGCAGCTTTGAGATTATTCCTGAACACATTCGGAAAAGAAAGGATTTGGTTCACTCGGTAATGCCCGTTTGTACTATCATTCTCTTCCTCACTTAATTCTTCTCTTCCTGCTGTATCTCCTCGCCCTTGTTTCAATCACAGTATAGTCTAATTAGTCAAGAAGACAGATTTGTTCTGTTACAATGCTGATAGGTCCCTGCAAGCAGAAAGGCAACTTCATAAAGCACTATATAGCCCACCAATGGCATCTGTTTGCAGTGATTTGAGTCTTTAACTGGACCAGATGACAATAAATTATGCCTTTGGTTTTTTCAGTGATGAGACAAGTGAAAAGCATCAGAAATAGACGATACATTGTTCACCCTTGTTATTCTTCCCTCTTGTGTTTTACCCATAAATATTAAGATCAGAAACCTACAACAGCAGTAATAATAAGGCCAGCAAGAAAGGGATTAGAGCACACCGTTAAAACCAAACCATGCCACTGTAAAAGTAAAACCAGACATGTTTAACTCTGGGTAAGACTATGCTGCATCCTCTTCAGAGCAATACCACACAATTCTAAAGTAAACTGCAATTAAATTAATGCATTTTAAAAATGGAAAATCAAAAGAGATCCAATCGATTATACAGTATATATAAACAGACTGAAGTCCAAAGCAATAAAAAGTAATTTCACTTGGACTATTAAGGAGGTAATTTTACAACACTTAAGCACTTATGCCTCTTATTTAAAAGGAGTCTAAAAAGAACATACATTGAAAACATTTTCAAAGTTGCCCTAAAAATGAAGAAACATACACCGGGAAAGACGCATAAATTGCATAAAAACCTAACCTGGCTAGAATGGATCTGAAAGTCCATGCTAAAATATGCATGTGTGAACATATATAGAAAGCATGAGCAATGACTGAAATTAGTTTAAATCAGAATTATAATAAACTAGTAAGTGCAGAAGATGAATACACTACACTTCAGGAGATCCAAGGAGGGTTTTCTGCATGTTAGGCATGAAAGAAATCTAACAGTGAATTTGATCAACTATTATCAGAGCATGTAAAACTGTTAATTATAATAAAGGAAAAGCAGAACCATCAAATAAAAATGTAAAAATGTCTGTTCTCTATTAAGAGGAAAGCTAATTGTTATATTTACATTACCCTAAAGAATAATTGTGGTACAGCTTTCTGTTCCAAAATATTAGCTTATGAGTATATAAAGCCACAGACACTGATTTTGAGACATTTTTAAACAGCAGGTCCAATAAACCATGCTCAGGCCTCTTACAGAAGTTCTGGATTGTGTGTATCAGTACCTCCCAAACACCGGGAGAGTTCCAGAGAACTGGAGGCAAATTGGATTGGTAAAAGGTAAAAATAGGAAGTGAAAAAAGCAAATAAATGGTCGAGTTTTATACACTGAAGGGATTGCGTTGGAGGACTCAGAATTTATTCAATGTCTTCCTAAATGTATTGTAATAAGGAGCGCAATAGTGATGTGGCAATGTTTGATGGGTTTTTAATATTATTCAGGGTACTCAAAAGCAACAACGCATGGGAAAAGTTGCAGTTGCCTCACACTGCTCTGACTGGGCCATAAAATAGCAGATGAAATCCAAAATAACAAGTACAAAATAGCAGGCATGGGGAAAACAACTTTAACTGAACACTTAAAAAAGCAGCCTTCACCTTGGTTACTACAACCTTAGAAAAAGGCACAGGAGTCACTGTGAGCAGCTCTTTGAAAAAAAAATGATAGGAGTGGTTGAAAAGGCAAATAAAAGGGGAACAATTATTAGGAAAAGAATAGAGAATCAAGCATCACGACGACATTGTATGAATCCATGGTGTGCATGTTCCTTGATTAGCTCATACAGTTCTTTTCTCCCCATCTTAAGAAAAAAACACCAAAGAACAAACCCCCATGTTGATAACATTCCCCCTAAGCCTTCTCTTCTTCAGGCTGAACAGCCCCAGCTCTCTCAGCCTTTCTTCAAATGAAAGATGTTCCAGTCCCTCAGTCATCTTTGTGGCTCTTCACTGAACTCGCTCCAGTAAATGCATATTTCTCTTGCACTGGGGAGCCCAGGACAGGACCCAGCACTCCAGATTTCCTGTCACCAGTGCTGAGCAGTGGGGAAGGATCACCTTCCTTGACCTGCTGGCATGGTTCTTCCTAATGTAGCCCAAGGCATGATCTCATGACCAGGTCCAGCAAAGTACCACCCAAAACCATGAGGATGTCTAAGCCCTGACAGACCTACACCTCTGACATACTGACCACGGGAACTTTGCAACCATCAGAGTAGCCTTAACAACACATCGAGAAGCCGTGGGAATCTTCTGTGTTCGTGGTTATCAGAGTACCCACCAAGAGCAGTGCTTGAAAGTGAACAAGGAAAAAGGAGGGGTCACGGTGAGAAGCAAAAATGTAGTGCAGCTCAGCAGGGTAACTGCACCTCTGTGTTCTGGAGAGCAAGAAGTGCCCTGGGTATGGTACCAAGTAACCCAGCAACTTCCCAGGGAAGGAGGGCACGCCTCTCCCTGACCTCGTCTACTATCAAGCAGGAGTATGCAGATGATAACACTGAGAAGAGTAGTCACTACCCCTAGAGAGCAGGAGGCCTCCTTTCCTTGAGACACACAAGGGTCAGCAAAGGGCAACACAAGCCCTGGTAAGCTGATGTTTGCTGTGGCAGGTGTCAGAATGAGGGGAAAATAACCAGAAGCATGGTAAAGAGTCATGGTTGCGGTATATCTGGTAGAAGAAAATGGAATAGTGAAGAGCTCGAACAAAGGAAACTTGGATTTCCTTTGCACAGATCAATAGCGCACTGATCAATAGTGTCGTTTAACAGCTCAAGACAGAATCTGTTGCAAAGGAAAGACGTGGTAAATTGAAATGACTGAGCAGTATGACTCCACTTACAGAAACCTGATGACCTGAATGGATGGATTTTTGCAAATCATGTTTTTTCCTAAGCGCATATTTTTAGGCAAAACAGAGAAGAAAGAAGAAATTGCGAAGGAAAGGAGCCTCTCCATGACTGCCATGAAATACTGTGACTACGTACAGAGTGGTAATAGCATAATGTTAATAGAAAGAAAGGAAACAGATTTCTTCTTAAGGAGAGCTGCCAAAATATGACATAACACCTCTTTGGAAAATTTTATTAATCATAGAAACAACATGCCTAGAAGTGTATGATGTCAGAAGAGCAGACAAAACCACGTTAAGATAATCTAAACTTTCAGGGGGGGAAAGAAAAAAACCAAGGAAAAAATCATAGCATTTAATTGTCGTGAGGCTAAGGCAGGTTTTGTAGCACTTACAAAAAAATCTGTGTTATCCCTCTGCAACACCTGCCTTTCCCAAAGGTATTCAAATAATTTGCTAATATATTCCCAAAGACTTTAATAACAGGGTGAGATTACCAGTTTGGTTGTTGCACAGTGCCTTTGGGACCTCAGCCTTTTGTATTGATCAGACCTTTCTATTTGCGACCCTGGCTGTTACGCCTGCATGTGCCAATCCAAACCCATGGTGGGTTCTCATGGGAAAGGATTCCCACTGGCGCAGGTATCACCTCTTTTTTCCCCTTTCCCCACTCTTCAGTTGTGGGTTGTCGTTTACATTAGTGGACCCAATAATAAGCATGCAGAGAGCTTAACAGCCAAGCAGTGTGCAGAACCTGCCCCTGACATAAGCATGCTCCAGTCAAAACTAACAGCATCACATGCCGGAACAACCACCTGGGAGTCTGAGCAGGCCCTGAAGAAAACCATATAGTCACTATGGGACAAGTATTACAGGGAGAAACAACCACTGCACTAGAGAGGACACGTAAGGAAGGATACTCATCTGGAGTCCCCCTGGTGCTTCTCCTCCCACCTGGCCAGCGGGGAGAGTTTGTCCTTTCCCTTTTCTTTCTCTCCTATTTTGTTGTGTTTCTTCACCACTAGAACCAAGGCATGCCATCAGCTACAAACCCTGCCAATAAATCTTTGTGCATGGGAACTTGTCCCAACATCCTTTAACACAACATCGTCCTTCCCCTCAACTTCTGAAAAACCACAAAGTGATTTCCAACTTCAGAAAGTGGTCAGGTTTTGGTAGCCACTACGACTACAATCTTTACATGAACCCTGCAGAGCAACAGTGCTAGCAACCTGGATGTTGCTTCCTTAAGATGAAAGTAGTGCTGTTGTGAAAGAGGCAGCCCGGGTCTCCTTTCCCCTTTCACTCCAGGCAAACCTTTCGGCAGGGCAAAAGGTGTGAGATGCAAAGGCTGAGCATTAATGTAGGAATAGATACGTGTACCATACCTAGTAGTAGCAGTAATCATCATTATCGTCATCATCAGCATCATCATCATTCTCTTTTCCAGTTTTGACACGTAAAAATTGCATGTATTTTACTCATCACACTCCCCCAAGCTAAACAGAAACTCACGCATTTATTTCCCACTGCCCCATTTTTAAGGAAAGCCTTTTTAAGGAAAACTAATCATTACTAGATTCATGGATACAGATCAAAGGTGTTCATTCTCTAATAGGGATTTAATTTCAATTGCAATTCAATAAAAAGATATGGATAAAATAATTTCATGGTAATTCATAGAAATTCAACCTGTTTTGATAACACAGATAGGCATTTACTTGAGAAGGTCTCTCAGACGTTTGGCCTTTTTTACATAAAGACTGAAAGAAGAAAGAAGATTAAACTGGAGAGAAACTACACAGAAATTATATTAAGGCTTGAATTTAACCTGACAGCCAAGCAGATTCACCATTAGCACAGTCATCCCAAACTTCTCTCATTGCCAGCCTGTATACTGTTCAAGGTCAAATGTTCTTCTCAGCCCAGGTTTTCACAATGAGCTGCTTTTCCTCCTAAACCCAAACCTTGCTGTCATAATGCAGCTGGGCTTTGCTCTCCAGAGATTTTTGTGGATTTCTTTTGGAACGGTGAGTATAGCAATGTGGAAATCAAAAAATAATGATAATACAGATCATGTCTTTGTTGCTGAGAAATTCTCAGATTAATTTCACACACACACACAAACACATTTTGTTATGGAAATGAAAAAAAATAATCCTGGTCATTTGCGTATATAAGTAAATAATTATAAACTGATACTACTTTAATGTAACATCTGCATTTAAAAAAAAAATATGTAAAACTTAAAGCAGTTTTGCAATAGAGAGCAGCAGTGGAGCATATTCTTAAACTGGGTGATTTTAATAATCTTAATAATCCCAATTTTAAAAACAGTGTCCTTCACATTCGAAATACTGTAATTATTTTTATAAAGTGCTTATTGATTTAATGAATAATGTAGGCCTAGATACTTATGGACTAGTGATCATGTGCAACTGTTAATTGTAGCTATCTTCTAATTACAAAGAGATTCATTATGTAGCTATAGGATTAGTTAAATGCGGTAGACTAAATTAATCCCAGCAGGATGAATACAGAGAAAAAGTTATCCCAGTCTGTTTTAATAAGCATGGGGTTTCACGTATCACTGCGTTTCAAATATTAAAATTAGTCAACAACTAATTTACATGTTATTTTGCAGAGGGTTCCAGCCGTTGCTCGCTGAAAAGCTTGTGTTATTTTGTTTCACACCTTCCTTCTCACACCTTTCACTCCACAAAGCTTTTTCCCCTCATAAGTTTTCAGTGGAACGATTTGTATGGAAGTTTGGGTCCCCAAAGGAAATACCAGCATACTCAACATCCCCAAAAACTTGTCAGAAGTTTCCAGGAATCAGAATAGCACCTTTTTTACAGTGAAACGTGTCTAGGCAGCGTATACTGCACACACCGAAAGGCAAATTTACCTGAATTAAACAATGAAATGTTTGGTATCTTTCTCCACTTCATAGAATCATAGAGTAATTTAGGATGGAAGGGACCTTTGGAGGTCACCCAGTCCAACCTCGTTTCAAAGACAGATAAAATTCAGATTACTTCACAGAATGGGCACGACCTCGCATTAATTTATTGTTGTCTACCAAAACTGTATGCACTTTTATACAGTGATGAGTTCATTAAAGAAAAGCTTTAAACAGAGAAATATAACATAAAAACATGAACTGTTCTTTAATTTTCTTTTCTTATAGTAGGAAATAACATTTGTATTATCAATAATGATGTTCAATTTTGCAAGTGAACAGAACAAGGCAATTCCCCCAAAATGAAAGGAATTATTTTCCTCTCTTTTTTGACATACTCAATCCCAAATCACTATCGGAGACAGACCTCCAAATCCAGTCACGGTCGTGATCTTAGCAGATAGGACTGGAAGAAAATAATTGCCAAAGTTAGAAGAGTCACAAAGTGTTAAAAAATAAATGGTCACATTCCACTTAAATTGTGCCACAGTCTCACTCAATGGAAACGCACAACTTTGCCCATGAAAAAATAGCTGGAAAATAAAGGCAAAAATTTCCAGATACTGTTGGGAGTGCAATGACAAAAGATAACATTCCAACAGAGGCATGAAACACAAGCAACACTCCTCGCAGTTATTACGACAATACAGTAGTGATCTTCTCTCTATTTTTTCTATCCGATTGTTCACATGCACAGAAATAGATGGAAACACACAGACATCCACATTAACAGATATGGCTAAATGCTACCTCCTAATAGATGTTTGCGGATCATACTTTAAAAATCAATGGAACCCATGCATGGCTTGTAGAAGAATACAGTCGTAAGGTGATATTCTCAATATATTTCTGAGGAAACTTGCCAACTACAAACGAGTGCTCTATGCCAAATCCAAAGCCACTGATTTAGTGACTTAGCTGACCTGATTTAGTGCTAACAAAATAAATGAAAAAAATATGCCGTGCACTTCAGAAGCAGCTGGACTTCACACCACCTCTGTGACAGATGAAGTGAAAAAATCTATTCTTGCAGTCAATTCAAAGGCCCGAGCATTTAAATAAGCCAGAGAAATAAACTGAAGTTTAAACTAAACATAGGTCCTGCATCCTGCATTTCTCTCCCAGGCAGCCTATCCAGAGGACTAACATACCACCACCACCAACAAATCTATGCCAACATATATTCTTACACAAACTAAGCTGCCTCATTCCTTCTCCCTGAATGGATCTGGCTGCCTGACCAGTGGTTACAGAGAAATCTTACACCACCAAGCACAAAGAAAGCTTCATTCAGGTCAGGGGCAAAAGGTGCCTCTGAGTGGTTTCAAATGTTGAACTACGTGGGAGCAATGGGATATTTTTTTGCTTCTACCCATTAGCATGACAACTGCCTCCCGCGATTGCAGTGGCAGGTTAAAAAGCCAGCCATAGCAAAGTGACTGACTGATTATCACTGCGTCTCATCTAAACCAGTAAGCCACAGGTATTAATTCCACTTAAATGACCGGGTAAAGCAAGACTGACAAGCTACAGCTGTAACACACAATGTAAGATTCAAAGACTCAAAAGACTACACATGGAGCGTGAACACTGCCCTGACTGGTGAAGGAGAGTTTTTCACCTCACATTAGGCTGGCAATTTGTAGGTTAATAATTTAACACAACACCAGGTCTCTCAACAGTCCAGTGAGAGGGGACTTAATAACTATCTCTGCCATCAGGTAGGAGCGGCTTTATCCAGGCAAGAAAGCAGAAAAGGATGATGTGAATCTGAACAGAACCACAGGCCAGACTGGGTTTAAGGGAAACGTACACATCCAGATCAAATTTCTGTTCCATGAGTAAAAAGGTAGAGTTTGCGTAAGAACAGGTTTCCTGTGCATAAGAACATGATGCCCAACCACATGATTAGATGGATGCTGCAAACAACCAGACAGAATGAGAGGCGCTTTGGGGTTCATCTAAGGATAACCAAACCTAAGTGTGATCTTTCTTTACTTGTTGTATTCCATCTCAAAAAACATTTTCAACTTTGTAGCTATTTTCCTTTTTTGTAAACAAATTGCTTATTGTACAATTATTTTAACCTGGATTGTGTTACAGGTGATTGGTCGGTAACTGGCAAATATTATCCCTGCCAGAGTGGTAATCCTTAAAAATGAGATACTGAATCACACTCTCACAGTGCTCAGTACAACTCCAGAGAACATATAAAAAATAAGTGTCGAGCGAGATGAAATGCTTCGAAACTGGGTCAGCAGGGGTTTGCCTGGAAGAGATGTCTTCTGATGATAAGCACAGACCAATGACTTCATAAACACATGAGCAATGGCTTTACTTCCAAGAGCCTTCCACCAAGCTTGGAGCACCTATGAAGATAATTCAGTTCATTTAATCTATTCCCTTGCATCAGGAATCATAATTCACATCTGCTTTTTTTCCATTCATGCTAAGGACGTCAATGAAAGCAATACCGCTGCACCAAAATGCCGAGTGGGTGACACAGAACAACTAATTCTAATACACTGGATGTTCAAACCCATTGATGTTTACATATCTCCAAATTTTACAGATGCTACTATTTTAAGGTGCAACGTAACTACGTCAGGAACATGATTTAGCAATCAGCAAGCTCCGAGAAGTCACAGACAGGTTAGATGAATATCATTATCTTTGGTGCTTGAAATAAGCCAGTGTATGCCAGTACACACTAACACCATCTGAAAGAGATATGCCAGTACTTACCAAGAAGGGGAACCGTAGATAAAATCACCTAACACAAGATTTCAGCATTCCCACACTCATACTTCTAAAAATTCATAAAAGTACTTCTGAACTCCCGTTGCAACATTTAATTATACACATCTTACAGACACTGTAATTATTTCACCAATACGACAGGAGAAATCTATAACAGAACTCCACAGCTCCGAGATGCAATTTTCTACACTTTGCGCTACTAATGGACAAATCTTAGCATTATTCTGCATCCAGTCCACCTCGGCAACCAGCTTTTTCCTACAGGAATAGTTTAATAAAAGCTTTAGCTACAAATGGAAAAAAGCATGAATTAAAGATGACAGGATTAAAACTTAAAAACAGGCCACTATAAAAAGTGAGGCTTTAAGTGGCACCTTTTACAATCATTGCTTCTCTAAAAACAGCTCTCATAAGGGACAGCTAACTACATTTGCAAGGCTGGCAATATTTGTCATCACTGTACTGAAGCTGAATAAAAAGAAAAGATAATTTATGTATAACCTCATCTATTTCTAGGTGAAATTATCATTATTCCAATTATAATTTTCTTTTTACCACAAACGTAATCATTTTTATCCCTGAGAAATTTTTAGTGTATATAAAAGCCATGCAAATGTTTCTTTTCCAGATCAAGTCATTTTCATTTACACCTTGATATGAGAGAATATGTTCTCTACTATACCACACACATATTCTTAGACTAAGGAAAACCCTCCCGGCCCCTGGCACCAAAGCCTAAGAGTACTATGTCCAGTGATATTAGTACAGTTATGTGCAAGGACTTTCCCTCCGATCGCATCCTACAGATTAATGGCCTAAAGGATCAAGTTTGCCAATTCCTTTCACTCCTATCAATGTCACTGGAATACATCAGTTTTCCCTGGCTGTGATGCAAAATTATAGAAATGACGTACTTCTTTTTCAATAATTTCCTTCCTCTTCCTAAGTCTTACCAACATGAGAGGTTGTGGTTTTTTTCTGTAAACATACAGAAACTATGCCCTCTGGAGTCAGTGTATCTTTATCAAATACAAAAAAAAACAGAGTAAAGTAACTTGAATTTTATCACAGCGCATATTCTACAGAAAGGGAAAAAAAAGGCACTGTTCTTCTGTTGCTGCCACATTCTGACAGATGTTTCCATGCTACATAATGAGGGAAAAAAGGGTACAATTTAATGCAGATGGGATTGAATGGGACTAGGAAATGTTGAGAATGCAAGAGTTTAAAGTCATTTTCCATTCTCATGTATGAAAAGCCAAATCACTCATGCCCTTTGAAACTTTAGTCAACCTGTTTTACAAGTTTGACTTACCTCAGAATGGTAGTCAGACATCTTAGATGCTAGCCACTGTTCATGAAATAATAATGCTTTTTATCCCATGATTTTCTTTTACACTAACAGCAGAACAGAAAATCTTGTTGGGGAAGGAAAAAGTACAGGCTTAATTCTGTTCTCACCTGGTTATACTAAGTTGGTAGCAGTGGGGTTATTTTTGATATACAATGGTATGAGACCAGAATCAAGTTCGATAAGTTAGGAACAGATTTGGACTCAGGCAGTAAACCCAAAATTTCTAAACTTGATCATTTTTATGTTTTATTGACTTTACATGTTTCGGCATGTTCATTTAACTTATTGCAGTAGCTAGGCAATAGCTAAAAAAAATCTTGGAGAAACGATCAATAAGGTGAAATTGAAGCTAGGAGAGGCACAGCCCCCCAAAACTTCAGAATGCAAATAAGTAGAGGTGAAAATATTTAAGTTAAAATGTTATCAGATAGGAAGAAATTATGTTATATGTCTAAAATGCATGAGAAATCACACTGCACGTTAGCTAAAGTGTGATTTTATCAACAATACTAGTCTTTTGCAATATTTTTTTTTTTCTTAAATCCACTTAATCTTTGTCCCATCCTTTTCTTCCACGCCCACAGACTTATTCACGTACTTAGGATTAGGCACTGGAATAAACTAAACAGTAAAACGGTTTCTGCAAAACTGGTCATTTTCAGTATGCTTTACCTTCTCTGCCTTCACCCTTCACACTTCTTCCCATTACATTTTGGAAATACTTAATGAACCAAACATTCCAGTCTTGCCTCACCAAAAGAATCACTGATGATTTGCCAAGAAACCGGGGAGCATCAGTGCCGTTTCTGAAGTGGAGCCTGAGAGGCAGCCCACTGAGCTGGAAATGCTTCCAGAGCTCCACCTTGATCGAGGCTACCTCTGCACTGCTCAGGTAAGTAATAATGTTGAATGATTTCATCTGTCTTGCAATATTCCATGTACTTTGCAAAAAAAAATCTTAAACATATTTGACAGAGCTCTGCGCATGCTATCACAAGTGGAAGCTTGAAATGGGGGAGAATTGGTAGGTTTTATAGCTCCTACGCAGCTACCTAGGATGGGTTATCAACATCTAATGTCACAGTTCAAAGGTTCAATACATTTGATCCTGCTAAGGATAGACAGAGGCTCTGAGCAATGATC
The DNA here is from genome assembly GCF_964199755.1 of Larus michahellis. Lineage (NCBI taxonomy): Eukaryota > Metazoa > Chordata > Aves > Charadriiformes > Laridae > Larus > Larus michahellis. The sequence continues at coordinate 92,651,631 of NC_133897.1, forward strand.
AAAACCCAGGAATCTCCCTTTTCAAAGGGTACTAAATAAGAATTTTTAGCCTGGCTGTGTTGTTCTATGTATAAAGAAAATGTCTCTGCATTTTCAGTGTAAGAATATGAAGGAATATGATGTAAAAACATTCCTCTCTACTCCCAAATGCACTACCCTCTATTCCCAAATGCACTACCCTCTATTCCCAAATGCCTGCCAATGTCATAAAAAGTAATTACAGAGACAGACAAGATGCCAAGCCTGCAGAGCAGCCAGGCATCCCTCTTCCTGGGTGCTGTCCCTCCTTGGTGATGACATCAAGATTTTGCCTCTTCCAGTCACTGTTTGGTTTGGGTTTGGGGGAGAAGTCGGGGGTTTTGGTTGACTGTCAGCAGCACAAAGGTGGATACTCGAAACAGTTAACTCTGACATAAAAACACAGGGAAAACCCTCAGACCTAATCCAAGAAGGTGAAATAATTTGCTGAAAAGAGAAGGAGGAAGCTGGTAACTGGGAAATAACTGTAATGTTACCAGGCTATGACACAGTAAATACAAAGAGAAATGCACATGCTTTTCATGGCAGCATGCTGGACCTGGGCTACTGAGGTTTATAAGCCCTTCTTTTTATCTTTTTGTTGCAGGCAAAATGGTCTCGACTTGTGAGACTTTTACTTAATAAGTTGACAGCTAATGCCAACTTCTGATCACTGCTTTGGTTATTGGAGAAAAAAAAAGAACATGAACAACTAAACCAGCACTGCCCTGGCATGGGTCACCCACAGCCACTGTCCCTTGGGGGTGTCCCTGCCCTGCTGTGGGTCACCCATGGCCACGGTCTCTTCAGAAGGGCGCCCATTTGGGATGAAGCACCTTGTTCCAGGAGGACACCTCCAGCCACACATCCCATCGGCAGCCTCTCCTTCCCCGTGTCTCCCCCAGAGCATCTCCCTGCCTGCCACTCTGGGGGCACTGCATGCTGCTGTGGCTGGCACGTCATGGCGGGGCCCACACCAGTTTCAGAGCTGTCTGGACCCCGCTCTGGACAGCACAGGGCACCCTGAAGCCCCCACTGCCAACCCCTGTTGCCTCTGCCCCATACACTTCCCCAAGCCTCTCCGTCACGTGGTGTTATCTTCTGAGTTTCGGGTATTGTTAGCTTGCTGCTTGTAAAGAAAAAAAGAAAAAAAAAGTGTCTCCTGTCATCATTTATATATAATCGTCATCATTTATATATAATTGTTCTCATTTATAAATAATTAAATGTGCAAATGCATATTTACGAGAGTCCATAGCTCTGCTAATGCTTGAATTTATTTCTAAGTAAGCCGGGTAAAAGTTCTCACGCGCTTTCCCACACAAACCTATCAGACTTCTACAGCTGTTGGCACTAGGCAGAAGAATTGTTTATCACGTGGAAAATGCCTGCTCTTTTAAATACGATGCAACACAGATACCTCTGCATGAATCAGCAGAGTGGAAAAGAAATCTAAACACGACAGAAAGACTTCCATTAAGGCCAGGAAAGGAAAACAAAGAGTGATAATAATTTAGTTATGAGGCTAGAAAAAGGTAATAAATATCACTACACATTCATAGCGCTACTGAGTTAAATAAAAAATATTAAACCCCAGTATTTTGGAACATTCCACTTCGACACTTTTCAGCGATTTGTGTTGCAGAAGAGTTTAGAAATGAATGAGCACTGGGCAGGCAGAAGTTTGCACCCAAACCGAGCTCCGCCGCGGTTCCTGGGCTCTGGATGTATTTGTTTCTCATTCGTAACAAAAAGCTCCTCCTGCTGGATTGTGTGAGTTAGTCTCCCTCCCAGATGAGTAATTCCACATCGGAAACCCCGTACTACAGATTTACAGAGCAGCAATATAGACAACTAGGGCATCGATGTTAAAAAAAGACCAAGTAAAGCTAAACTAAGCTTTGCTAAGCAAAGCAAAGCATAGCTGAGTATATATTCCACAGTGGCAAAGCCACAGTTCTCATTCGTGTCACTCAGTAATTACAACAAGTGCCCAATAATGCTGTAGAAACAAACTTAAAAGAAATCCGTTTGACTTTTGAAGGTGAAATACTCTATCAAGGTGCCCTTGGTTGTCCAGAAACCCTGAAATCAGCCATTAAAACAAGCAAAAGTCAAAATGACTTTCAAATTTTCCTTTTGATCTTGGTAAATCAGGAAATGAAACTCCAAATAAAAATTGCGTTGTTTACAAAACTAAGTCCGTTTGATTACATCAATAACAAACGAAGAAAATAATTTAAAACTTTGTTGTTTTTTTTAATGGCATTGTTCCTTTAAGGGCTTCCTGTGGAGAAACTAAAATCTGCTGCTTTAAGCACTTCTCTTAGACAAATAAGTAGGTCCACTGGCCTTAGAAATAAAACACTTCACACCTCCTGATGTGTCATTAATTCCATCCTCTGGGGAGGTTATGGTAAAATAATAATTAATGTACTGCCAGAAAATGGTCTGAGATTTAAGGCCGTTTCCTTAGCTACCAATTGATGTGTTAGTTATTTTCCGTTTATTAAACGTGTAAATCAATGGTCACTATTTTTTAATGGGGATAGTAAATAGCTTTTTGATTTAAACCGCCAGCTTTAAATCTGGACCCACATCTCCGCTCAATAATAATATTCTCTTGAAATGCTAGCCCATATGTCAAACAAAAGCCTCGAGCATAGATTCTGCTTTTATTAAAAGGATTCTTCTTTTAATTTTCCTCTATGAATTCTAACTTTTTTACAAGAACTTTCAAACCGCATAAGATTTGCACTTTCATCGGTGACTGTTCACTTGATACTCCAACCCTTGAAATCTTGAGGAGAAACTTGCGTTCTTCTCTGAAGAATAAATGTAAGGCAGTAATGTTGGAAATGTAGCTAAAGTTCCCTAGGAACAGTAATACAGCATTCTCTCCCTTACACCTTTCTCATTGCTTTTCTCTTTTTTTTTTTTCCTTTCTTTATTTTTAGATTTGCAAAGCAAGGATAAACAAAGACACCGCTCTCAGAATGCCAGGTTGTTTGGCACAATTAAAAGTACTTCCAGGGAAATGTCACATCACGGTAAGATTAGTTACCAGCAGCACATAATATGGTTTCTTTCCTGTTCTCATTTAAATCATTTCACAGTAAGTTACTATGTCAAAGGCTTATTTAAGATAGGTGTTACTGTGCCGTAGTGGTCAAAAATTTGGCCTCGAATTTTCTGGTTTTACTGCTTAACAGAATCCAAACATCTTTTTCTCTTTTTTGTCTTCCTCTAGGACCCCATTTACCAGTTGTTCCCTGACAGAAATGAGAGCAGTGACAAGAAGACACTGCTACAGCATTTCTAGTCTATTTTGTCTTGTCTCTGACATACTTCCCTCTTCAAAAAAGCTAGCAAGCCTAAATAATACAGAAGCACTGTTAAAACCTGTGGTTCTGCAGAAAAAAGACCCCCTCCACACAAACTGTGAGACTAGAAGCCTGGGGAGAAAAGAGCCTTCAAGAGTGAACAGAGAAGGAACTGGGAGGAGGGAAGCAAAGGGCCTTGAGGGTCACCACTCCACCTTCTTGAATGTGATCCTCTTCATTCCTCAGGGAAAATCAGAGCAGCAGCTTCCCCAACGCTGACGATTCAGCAGTGTATTTACATTTTGGCGGCAGCAGCAGTATAAAACTCACCTCCCTGAGCCCTCAGTCCTCTTCCATAGCATGTCCCCATGCTAACGCATGCAAGGAAAGCTAGTGGACAACCCCCCCAGAAATGTCCTTTTCAGGGAAATCCTCTTGTGAGGTGGTAAGAATATTACAGTGCCTCTGTATTGTTAAAAGAAGACAGAGTGCTTGCTGGACTGAAAAGGATCCTCCAGATAACCTGATCCTTTTCCTTATTTACACTAACTCAGTGAATGCTTGCATTATTGAAGCTAGAGCAGCTGCCTGCTACCACTCAAATGTGAGAAGAATCAAGTTGTGCAGGACTGGTGAAACGTTTTCTCAACATAAATACCAAGGTTTTGCAGTAGTCCTATACTAAAATACGTTTCCATTTACTATTCCAGTACAAATGCTCTTCTGTAACAGCAGTTGTAACTCATGATGCACACGTTAATGAAATGTTACTGTTATTTTCATCAGAATAGAGTGCTAATAGGATGTAAAGTTCTATTGATGGTTCATTTTCAAATTGCTGTCTTCCATAGATGTCTTCTGAGAATAAGGAACTAAGACGCAGCATCCAGAGTTACTCATTCTGCCAGCAAGCTCCCCATTCATCTCTGCCAAGAACAAACTCGTTCTGATGCAAACGTTCCTCTTACTTCCACTCCTGAGACAACGTGTTACCTACAGCGTACGGCAATCAAGAAAAATTGTGTGTTGGTTTACTTGTGAAGTAAATACAAGTCACTAACCACTGGGGAGTTTGCTTAAACGTGCTGCATGCCACCTTTCTGGTTTTTGATGCAAGGCTTTATGTTTTGTACTGTTCTATGAAAGGTGGGAAAAGCATGAACAATGCAACGGCATAGTGTTGTTGCTCATTCGCAGGGTAGGGAATTAAATAGGGCCTTTCATCCATCCAACTAACAACTTTCCCTGTGTGGCAGTACTGTTGTACTAGCATGCTTTGTAAGCCTGTCCTTTGAAAAAAGACCTCTGGAAGAGAATGAAACTTGATTTAGAAGGAAAAATGGTCCCAGTTGTTGGGGGCTTTTGGTGGGTCTTTTTTCTTATCAAAAGGCCAGGCTCTTTTTGCACATCCTGATTACTTCGCAAATTGTCCTTTCCCAAGCACATTCGTACAGTGTCCTTGCATCTTCAGGCTCAGCACTGTACACACAAATCTTTCTGCTGCCAAACCGAAGATAATCTTTATCTCTTATTGTTTGTCCTGCTTCCCAAGCACTCAAAAAAAAAAACCAACCCAAAAAAACCCCAAAAAAACCCAACAAAAAAACCAACCCACCCCCAAAAAAACATTAAAAAACAAACCCAAAGACCAAACAAACAAAATTGTCAGATTGGCTTTGCTTCAGACAGAAAAAGGCTACTTTCCCCCAATTTCTGGTTTACTCACATGCAGATTATACCCTGTTTTGTCCTAGCTCTCTGTCTGCAGTCATCAAGACCAGACATTTTTTATTCTTAGGTAAAAGCTAGGATTGTCTGATGCTAAAGTCTGTGTCTGTTTTATTGAGAATCGTAAGACATAAAAATTAAAAATACTTATATTCTCTCTTCTTTCTAAATTTGACTTTTACTTCCTTTATTTATTTACTTAAAAAAAAAAAAACAAACAAAAACCCACACCTTTTTTCCAACTGTCATTCGCAGATTCATAGAATCATAGAAAGGAAAGATCTGGAAGGGACCTTAAAGATCACCTAGTTCCAACCCCCCCGCCATGGGCAGGGCCACATTCCAATAGACCAGGTTGCTCAGTGCCACATCCAGCCTGGCCCTGAACACTTCCAGGTATGGGGCATCCCATCTTTCTCCCCAACTCCAACAAATGAAGTTTCTTCCCCCTTCCAGTGCTCTCTTCTACTGAAGGAAAGCAGAATTTCCTACTTCTGAAAGTGACTTCTCAGTTTACGATACCAACTCTGAAGACAGAGCTCAAGCAGCACGTCTGGAAAAACAGCTACTGGGCATGCACGACACGATGTACGCCAGTGTGAAAACTGCCATGCTGGTGGAAGAGTTGTGCACCCAGAGCCTTCACACCCTACCTAGGAAGATAAAGCCATTGCTCCTGGTAGAGCACTCTGCAACTCCCGTCTTCCCCATGTGTCTGGATTTCCTCCCAAAGGAAACGGCAATGTGGAAAGAACGATACGCACCCAGGTCTTGTCAAAACATGCTGTTCAACCAGGATTCAGTCATGGGTGTGAGGTCTACAAGGCGTACCACACAGTAAATCAGATACAGTCTCTCAGGCCTGAATGATATAAAGGCTGGCTTGAGTTCTCTGTCTCTCTCTCTTTCTCTGGGGCCGCCTTCTTTCTGAAGAACAGCAACAACAAAGACCATTTAAGAAACTGTTACACAACGTTGCAATGGCCAGTTGTTTGTCAGAAGCAGGGAGAGTAGCCTCAAAAGAGCTTTGAACAATCTGAACTAGATAACACTGCTAACGTGATGGTAAACTCAACCTGTTGTCAAAATGAAACTCTGACTTCTTAAAGACGAGACTAAAGGTTCAAACACAGGAGGGCCCAGGAGGTCCACCCAGGATGGGAAGGGTTTGAGGAAACATACAGGGAGAGAGATGATAGCTCGTCTCCGAGGCAGACAATCAATCCTGTAACACACCTGCAGCCAGCCGCACCGTATCAGCTAGCCAAGAACAACTTCAGACCATCAGCCTACGGAGCCGTACAAAACGGGGAACAAACCTTCTCAACACCGCCAAACAGCCAAACGTACCAGCTTCAGAAACTCAAAGTTCTACCCATTCAAGACTCAGAAAAACTTATTTTGGAGAAAAAATAGCTGTGAAAATTAAAAAAAAACACTCACGTGGTTACACTATGTAGAAACCTAAAATGTACTGAATATTTAAGCAATGGAGATTTTTCACCTAGTAATTAGAGTTATAAAAAACAGGGAGTATTATGTGGCACATTATTTTTAAGTATCCCGCAGACCATACAGAAAATGTCACATCAACTTGCCTAGGTTTAATCATGTGAAACCTCCTACTAAAGTTCTTATCAGCAGTAAAAACACCAGTTATAAACCCATCCTCCCCTCACATATGAAAGACAGCTGTCCATCGAGACTACCAATTTATTCCACCCAAATCTGGAAAAAAATTAACTCTGCATCCACTGAAAATATTAAAAACTCTACTTTCAACAGAATTCAAGCAATGATAACCCTAAGATAAATACAGTACTGACATCTGCTACACTTCTGCTTCCCTTCCATTACTACTGCCAGTTAGGATCACACCATTTCTCAGTAGGACTGATGCCCTGCAGCACTCATTTTTCAACATTGACAAAAAATAGGTAACAAGAATCTGTAACAGATAGATCAGTTTTCTTCTAAGTAAAAGAAAAGCAAAGCTCAATTCTTTGCCTGATTCACATTTACATAATCAGGCAAAAAAGGATTGTTTTCTGTCAAGTAATCCATATGATCTTGAGATGATTTGCTCAACAGAAGGGAAAACCAGGTTTTCTCTTACCCCTTATGCTAGCATGCAAATGAATCAATGAACTATTATATGTAAAATTTCATGAGGATATTCTCATTAGAAGCCATATTTTGCAAAATAATAATTGTTTCCAAATGAGACACTTCTTTTACAGGCTTTCCTACAAGAACAGGAAGATCTAGTGCTTTGCAGAAAGCTCCCAAACATCTTTACAGTGCAGGCAACATATTTATAGGGATGGCTTATCTCACAAAGCCATTACTCACCTATTGGCAATTGCAGAGACCAAATTCATTCCCAACTGTGAAACATCCCCTAGCAACTTCGCATTTACATATGGGAAAATACCATTGAGATCATATCTAAAAATTTTAAACTCTCCTAAGCCCATCTTGGGTTTTTGAAAAGACCTATGCACAAGTCATCTTCTACTCTTTATACAGGGATCACAAGCCATGCCGATTACCCGTAAACTTGAACAAGCTGAGAAATGGTAATATTTCTGCAGAAGCAGAGCATATGCATAACATGTTTGCATATTGATAATATGAGAGTTTTGGGGAAAAATTAGTAATTATCAATCACGCAGGTAGAAATAAAATTATGTTACTGATTTGTTCATAATGAGTTCTAAAATAGTTTTTTCACCGGTCCTGGTTGTTCTTTTCCTCCATCAGTGTCCCCTAGATTTAAATCCATATATACGAGCGACAAAGTCAGTCTTACCCAGAAACATACTGAACTAACACAGTTCTCTGTTTATTTTGCCATCTGGACTGCAGCTGCCCAGGGTGAATGAAAAGATGCCTGTCTCTCATAAATGTTTGCTGTTGGTGTAACTTCTTTCACTGACCCTGTTTTCGAGACTAAAGACTTTCATCTCTAGTATAGCATCTTTCAATATGGTATTCAACCCAACAAAGCCACAGCAGTGTATCAGTCTAAACACACTTGGTGTCTGGCCTTCAGTGCTCATGAAACATGAATTTAAATACAAGGTGAAATATCTACTTCAAAGCCAGTCATATTTTACACTGGTCTTCTGTTACAGAAGAATTCAGTCCTTGGTGCTTTGGGGTTTGGGAGAGGTGGAAGCTACCATCTTAGGAGCGATTTAGTCTCTCAGTTTTACAAAAGAACATACATAAATTCAGGCAAAGCAATGACCCATACGATTTCTCTAAACAATTCAAGTTTCTGAATGCACAAAATCCTTGAGGAAGTGCCCGGGAACAACTCTATTTTAAGGCTGTCATTCTAAAATCGGCTTCAAAAGATATCTGCAGTCCTGTTTTTTACTCTAAAAGCTGATGTTTAAAATCAGTTAGAAATTTCAGACAGAATAATTGTTTAACCTTCATACTTTTTGGCAGTTTTTGCTTGCTTTTTCTGTGCACTTCTTAAGATAAAATGTGTTCTTGAAGAAATCATTCCTTGGCAGTCCTGTTTTTCATTACCGACCAAGTTATCTGCAAGAAAATGTCGCTGGTCCTGCTAAAGCAGGAATCTCAAATACATCACATAATATAAAGAGGGTTTTTTGAATGGTTGGCTTTAGTATTCTTTATCAACAGGTAAAATAATTAAATGGATGTGCAGATAAAAGTTATCATACATAAAACCTCTTACATTATAATAAAGTGTATGTGCTGCGCACACAAACGTAACTGGGCTATACAAGGGGGCAACTACAGAAGACAAACCAAGAAACGGTAAAAGGAGAAACCAACCATACCTAGTCCTCATTCAACGACATTTTCTGCCTGTTTCATGCAGGGTTTTTTCCTAAAATAAGCACATATTTGTGTTGATTTGCGAGCACGTAATGCCTCATTTGTGATGATCTTCAGGACCTATGTATGACTTAGGAATTCTGGTCAATTCTATGTCAGCATGCAGCTTCTGCTTAAAAACTGTAAGCCAAAAAGGTCTCTCTGTCATGAGAGGCTCCCAATAGCATCCAATAGCTAAAGGGCAATTTCAAAGCCTCGACTTCTCCACTACTTCAAGCAACAGTGGTTATGATAAGAGGAACCAGGATTTTTCTCCTACCTCCTAAGAGGAGAATGCAGAATGGAATTTCCCACCAAGGCAGAGAAATAAGCCTGGGAATTTTAAAGATACCTGGCATTAGACAGAGGATATCTTTGACTCTTTTTGACAGCTTTCAGATTCAGATATCTAGAAATTATCTAGACATTACGTATCTATAGAGATGGTTAGATATTTTGAATTTGAAAATATGCAGTTGTACCTACCAGAGGCTGTAAGGAATTGGGACGAGAAGATGGGAGGATTTGATGCTAACCCATCATGCTTGCAGTGGCAGAGGGGGAAGAAATCACAACTGGGAAATATGGGAAAAGCAATGTCCCCTACTTTAAATGACAAAGGACTTGTGAGCACACAGTGGAAAATTCTGTCTTACACAGAATACAGCTACCTGGTGTTTGAGGTAGGTAGTTATTTTAGAATTACTGAAAGCTCTGATAGGTTTCTTTATCCTGATACTATTTTCAAATATTTTATTTAAACACATGCCACATACTTTATTTTTTAAGGAGCACAGAACAAAGTCCAGGTGTATTCCCCTAATGAGAATATGACTATGAAATGAAAATATGAGTGTTCAATCTTAACTTTTCATCTGCTGAACTCCTGACAAATACAGAACAAGGGCTCCCAAACAGCGGATGGCACATAAACATTCCCAGGTTCCTAGAGGTGCTGCTACTGTTGCCAGATGAAGCCTTCAAGCAGGAATGCTTTACAAACCCTGGTCTAGGGCTTTAGAAACATTGTTCTATAAACTATACACTCAAATTGGCATCTGGAACATCAGCTGTTTTCCTCCTGCATCAGACACTGTCCCTGCTGTAGCAATTCAGGCGGTGTTACCTGAGGCAGCACAAACAGCAAGACTTTCTGCTAAGCATCAGTTCTTTCACATGGGTAAATCTACTAACCAAACATAACTGAAAGACGTGCAAAAGATTATTCTAGTCTCCATTACATTGATTTCACAGCAGCATAACCATTAGGATGCTTCCAGATTAATTTCTGATGTGGTATTTTGCTGATAGTTACTGGATTGGATTTAGATTTGTTCAGTGATGAAAATGAGAATTCAGAAGTACTCAAATGAACATTTAGAAACACAACGCGGGGGATGGTGGGTGGAGGAAGATCTGAATATGTGCCTGCTTCATCCCATTTATCCTGCAGTGCTGGTGTATCTCTTTGAAGTGCTGGTATGGGGGAAGAAACTGCATTACCCAAATACCATTTACATAATCAGTTTTTCCACACTTAAAGAAGACATTTCTCTCTGTTGTTACTTTAATTTGTTCCTTGTAATCATACACCTGTGACAATGAACGTAAAAGCTATGTTAATTTCCTCCATCCTTTCTACTTCAAAAAAAGAGGTCACCTCTAGCAAAGCAAGCATTATCTTTATGGCACTGACAGAAAAACTGCACACTGACTGGCAATTCATTATTTGTCTTTGAATCCCTTACCTATCGTTGAGAAGAAAGCGATCTCTAGCTACTGTTTACAGTTCTGAAGCTCCAATCAAGTACAGATATCTAGATACATATACATCACATATCTATGCCCAGGTTCTGGGGACCACGTAACACAAAATAACGTGCATCTTCATTTAGACTTTTGTTGCAGCTGAAAACAGAAAATGCACCTACATGAAGATCACATTCACAAAGTACACCTGAAGTTAAGGCTCTGATGCATCTGACGGAAGCAGTGGGTGCTGCAGACCTGTATGTATTATTCCATGCATGCGTTTGTTATCATCACTGTCCAGCATCAAGTGAAGGCAGATAAACAGAAAAACTCAGTGGGTCATACTGTGTAATGATTGGATATTATCCTTACATTCACCGAGACTATACTGGAAGTATTCATTTGTGTCGTTTTTTTAGGTTTCATAGCCTGGATTCAGGGAGGGAGACCTTCAATTCAACCAAAACTAAGTAGAATTGCTTTCTGTGTGTTGATACACACATTAATGTCAGCCTTCAGAGCATTTCACCAACCCTCCATAGCCCCGTGTTCTCTCCACCAGCGGTGAGAACCCATCAGTGCTGGTTAACACTTAAAAGAGAGGCAGAGAAAACAGCTCCAGGACTGTGTGTGCTCTTCTCCCACTGCAATATCTTTAGACTGAGCACCTGCTGCTGTAAATCCTACTTAAAATTTCCTCTGCTAGGAGACACAAACACCAGGCTCCCCATCACCCCTCTCTGCCATGCCCTGCGGCCTGTTCCCCACTGTGTCCTCGGTTCACCATGCACTCTCTCCCACCAGCCACCACTGGGCAAACCGGTAGCACACAAGGCTCCTTTGTGCCAGACAGGGCTGGTGCAGCACAATGCCGGCCTTCTGCACAGGAGGGCATGGAAGAGGAGAACAGGTCTGTCTGCAGGGGCAGACAGCAAAAAGGTACCCCATTTCTTGGTCCAGATAACAATTCAAGGATCACTGAGGATAAAACATGCACTCCCTTTTCTCATTGTACTGATGGCACAGAAAGTCATTATCACCATCCTTGGACCTAAAACATCCTGCCTTCTCCATACCCACTGTCTCTCACATCCATATGGATTAAGCACTGGAACAGGCTGCCCAGGGAAGGGGTTGAGTCACCGTCCCTGGAGGTGTTTAGAAGACGTGTAGACACGGTGCTTAGGGACATGGTTTAGTGGTGGACTTGGCAGCGTTGGGTTAATGGTTGGACTCGATAATCTTAAGGGTCTTTTCCAGCCTAAAGGATTCTATGACTACAACTGTCCTCCAAATAACCAGCTGCACAGATGTGCGTCAGACCAACCACTCTGTTCCCCAATGTGTCAGTTTACATGTCTTGCTACAGGCAAAACTATGCTGCAGGTGAGCAATCGCACCTCTGATAACCTCAACCAAATGGGAACACACTGATTTCTTTCTTATCTGTTTTCCCACGCTATTTAATCATTTCAGCCAACACGGTGAACGCATCTCTGATGCTGCCGCAAAGGCTCGTCCAGCTGGAAGAGCTGCCAGAGATGGCTCCTGATCAGCAGGCTGGCAGGTAGGCAAAAACGGTGGCAGTGGCAGCAGCATCCCCAGTCGCACAACATCGCTGCCAGGTCGCCAGCCCTTCTCGAGCTCCAGCAGCACCATGGGGTCCTTCCCCATCCTGTCCCATGCAGGCTTTGCATGCTCTTTGCCACTTCTGCTTTCATCTAAGCTTGCCACCTTGTACGCTCTCCTAAATCAATGCTGGGCAGGAACACTCTCTCTACAGCATTACCTTGATCCATCTCCAAGTGGTCCTTGTAGGTTTCACGCCGCTACTCAACTGCAATAAAGTAGGATGCTGCCGAAATGCCGCTGTGACAAGCGATCGATTCTGCTTCGCAAGGGCTCCCTGAAAAGTCTGAGCAGTAAACGCTCATGACGGCCGCTACTCCACAAATACGATTCAATGAGGAATTTCCACTACTTCCACCAAAATTATAGCAGTTGTTACAAGTAGCCGATTTTTTTCTCCTACAGGAAAAACCTTCGCTTTTGACTATCAATACAGACAAAACAGTAGTTTTTAGCCATAAAAGCTGCTTCTTTTACAGTAACATAGAAAAGATGCCAGATGAAGTAACTCACTATTCCACATTACCTCAAAAAAGTACACTATTCCAGGGGAAAAGGAAGATATTTTACTAAGCTTCATATTCTGCAAGTGGTAAATTGATTCTTTTTCACATCAAAGCACCTCAAGTGGGAAGCCGAGACACTAAGTAGAGAATTCAACAGTTCTTGGCTTCTGAGACCAAGGCTTTTCTGTGTTCCTTACTGTTTTTAAAGGACTGAAATAAAAATAAATTAAAAAAAATTAAAATAATTGCAATACGGCATGCAATTTGGCTAAATACATTATCTCTTGGAAATCCAGTGTAATCAGAGCCGAACAAACATTACTGCTGATATATTTAATAACCTGTCATTTTTTTATTCATCTGAAAGCAATCTATTGAAGGCTTCATCACAAATCTGAACGAAGTTGGTAACAGACGGTATCTGTATCTCATCTGAAATGTAAATGAGTCATTCTTGTCTTTTGGGGGACTAGGATAGAAGAGACTGCTCTTCAGTCTTGTGGTTAAAAATAACTTTCCACTCGTCACACACCATATCCCCTTTAATGATCCCTGCTTAGTATTACTTTCATGATGACCTATTAAACAAATGGGGACATGACGCATCCTCCAAAATTCAAGGAAAGTCAGGCATTTAAAATAAAAATAAGCAGATGTAACGCAAGACCGGCTATTGCATTACGTCTAAAAATATCATACTAAGATGCAGATAATAAAAAAGGGACACAATAGGTGTGTGAGATGCTGCACAGGAGGGCTTTGAACTATTGTCATTCCTGGACGCTGCTCCAGGGAAAATCTCCTACTCGGCTTCAGACCCTGCTGAACATTGGAATTGTTCCAGCTGGTTCCTCAGCTGTTCTCCCTTCCCTCAGAGTAAGCTGAAAAGCCATTACCCCCTGGGTGCAAGGAGGCGAGATCGTATGTCACCTTTGCTTGTATTCATGCAAATATCTCCTGATAATCATGATAAAATGCTTGCCCAAGCACAATGGATTAATGATTGCAACGTACCCACTCTCAACTGAGCTCTTCTACGGTAGTTTGTCAACATTAAAACTATGTAAATGTCAAAGTGGACAATGGCAATGCATCATCTGGGAATTTCTAACTGTACTGATCTAATTACAACCTTTATAACATTGTTTTCTCACTGCAAGAGGTTTAAACTGTAATGATGAGCTCGAAAACAATCTTACAGGAGGCTTCTTCATAGCTTTTAAGCCAGTTTTCTGGACTGGAGACGGAACAAAGCCTTTCACTAGGAGGACGAATGGACAGACTGGATCTGAGATGCTATTCCGGGAAAGATTCCACTCTGGATACGTCGGTGGAAAGAATCACTGTCCCACATCCCAACTGCCCCATTTTGGGGGTCCTGCACACTAAGAGGCATGTAGAAACAGAGAGTCACTTCAGCTATATCGTCAGCTATATCTCAGTTAACACAAGTACCAGAGGCTACATCAGTGTGCTAACTACAATATCGTAACAGGGTTAATTTGGTGTGTCGATAAGGTCCTCCCCCAGTGCTTCCCTCGCCTTTAGGATCAGGTAGGACTGCCCACCATAAAATTACTAGACAGCGAGGTGGGGAAGAAGCTCTCACAAATCTGTGATTTATCTGTTAATACTGCATAATGATTTCTGATCTGTTTTACTTCAGATGTATTTATGCATTCACAGAAATTACATACTTCAGTCATTAAGGTTTTTTAATTCCCCACATTTTTTAATATTATTTTTTCTCCGCTAGTACAAACCTTTTCGTTTTAACAAAACCTGACAAACATAAACTAGCATTTTCTGTGAGTTGCCTAAATATTTCAGGTATGCACTATCCTGCAAGTTTAAATGAAAATTAGTGAAATGGTAATTCCAAAATCAGAATGAATTGCTTGAAATGTTTCAGAAGTTATAAACAAGTTTAACTGTATCAGGAACAGACCTGTCATGCCCTGCTGCTTTTCCTGCCCTCGAGAGTCTTGTCCAAAATGATTTGATAAATAACACCTGTCTGAATATTTAAACTGTATCAGAGCAGAAGATGGGGATATGCTTCTCTGAAGGTGCACCTGGTAAAGCAGACACAGATATTTTTAAAGACCAATGACAGACTGCTTACCCGCTGGCAAGCAGTGGAATACCATACCACAGCTGAATGAGAAACTACAGTAGCATTGATGCTTGAGCAGACAAAACTGCGGCCAAAACTGGGGGTGGGCAGCCTAAGAACTAAAGGGACATAGACACGGCCTGAGGGGAGAGCAAGAAACCTTGACCATGGGGTTTCTGGCTAGGAGGACTTAAAAAGCAAGAATGGAAGGAATGGCAGGAATTACTGAGAGAGAGGTTTGGGAATAATTTAGGAGATCCTTTGGAACAGAAGGGGTTGAGTATAGGAGTTGGTGTGTGTTGGAGGACTGAGAGATTTGAGCTTCCAAGGAAAAGGGGTGGGAGTGCAGGGTAAGAAGGACCTGGGCTTCCACGGGGCAGCCACCAGTGCTACCGTGCTTTCTCACCCCGCCAGCTGCCCAGGACTGCCTCTTTCCTAACTCATGGGTTTAGTTGTGAAAAACGTATAGCCCTAATATTTAAGTTCCCTAAAATTAATTCAACACTAAAAATACCCCAATATCTCTAGTCAGAAAAACAGTGACACTAAGTGTCGCTAGTTTGAGAACTGGAAAATGGGATCTTCAAGTAGCAGTTTACTTAATAGTAAGAAGAAACCTAACCAGAGCAACCCTTCAATTGCTTAGACACAGCTACGAGTCTTCTACTGCGCAGCTGCAGTTTAGGTGATGGCTTCTTTTGGAGGATCTCAAGGTTAAGACTGCTCAGAATGAAAGAGGGTTAGAGCACTGCAGTTTTAAACAAGTGTTGGGAGATCATTTAGCTACTCTATGGTTCAATAATGATGATAATACTTTCCCAGTTAAGTGAATACTGAAAAGGTAACTTCACTAAAAAACATTACCTTGGGTTTGTAAACTTTTTTTTTTTAATTCCAAGTATAACAGAATACAGAAAAGTCAGCTAGGGGGAAAGCAGAAACTTCACTTTTATTACAGGTAAGTCATTGAAGCCATCGCACTTTCAGCTGTATTTCATAAGAAGAACATTTTTAGATCCCCCCCCCCCCCCCCCGAAATTTCTTTGTTTTAAAAAATATTGTAAAATTGTGACAATTTTAATGTATTACTTCATATTGCATGACTTCATCAACAGACCTTGCCTAAAAAGAATTACTTCCGTATGCATATTTGGCATTAAAATTAATCTATTCAAAACACATACACTCTATTGCTAGCATTCTTTTTTTTTGAACACCTGGAAAGTCATATTAATATTAGTGTGCCAAGTATTAAATTGTATTTAAAAACATAAAAGACAAATTTCAGTGTGTAAAGTACTTGACGATGTGGAGTATTTAAGAAGCAATTTCCCTAACAGCAAGAAACCTTACTATAGCTGCATAACAGTAGGACACAGCAGCCTGAAATAACACAATATTGTTGACTTCCCCTACTTCAAAATCGTTCCAGTTTTTATAACTCCTGTAGTATCTTTGCAGATTGTTGTTTGCCATCCCATTTCTATCCATTGCCGCTGAGTACACAAATAACAAGAGCTGGAAGTCTGTTTCCTGTACACACGAAATGCACGCTGCTCCTTCCCTACTCAACCGGGGATTTTATCGGGTTACACTAATTTATCCCTGATTAAGGATTATATTTCTTCTGCAGTTTTAAGTCAACCCTTCTTCACCTTTCCCTTCTGTCATTCTCCCTCCACGCTGCTGACCAGGAACTGTCTGTTGTCCAGGACTGTCTGACCAACTTCCCCAGCTCCCAGAAAGAAGGAAAACACAAGAGCAGCGGGGAAAGCTGTCTGCTAAAAAATCAATAGGCACCTCTTCCACACAAGCCATTACTTCGCCTGCATGCCCAGATCTCCACGCTGCAGGAGTGGAGGTGCACGGCCTTCACCACACTTCTAGGTGGCTTCTTCCAAGTACTGAGACCCCAGGGCCTGGGGTCAACCCCCAGGGGTTGTGGCCAATCTAGCTTGCGTCCCCCATCCTCCTTGACAGCCTTACACAGCGACTCCAATGTTCCTCCAGCATCGGGTGGTCAGCCTATGCACACTGAATGGCAGCTGCCTGCCCGTGGGCCCAGGTCTCATCTCGTGGAAACAGCGGGAGGCAGAAGAAAGACCCAGAGGTCGGTGGTGGGCTTTCCTCCTGACTTCAGTCCTCTCCCACTATCACCAAGACTGCAGCCATCCTCAACAAAAGGGTACATCTGGCCTGGCAATGTCACTCTGTTTTGATAAAACAGGTGGAAAAAAACCCACCAAAAACTCTGACATAAAATCACAACACCATTGCAAAAGTACTGAAAACTGAAACCTGACATGTTATAAAATAAATCCCTTTTTATTTATAAATCCTGATGATATGTGGTTGCTCAGCATGGTAAGAAAGGAGAATACAAATGTTACAACACAAGAGATAAAGTTGTTTTGTTCTGCATTTCTACATTATGTGAAATCACTAATCTGAGATCTGTATTGCTAGCTAAATAATGAATCACAGAAATAATACAAATTCTATGGATCCAGGAAGGTTTTTGCATTTGTAGTTGACTTCAGTGGCCACTACAGGTGCCTGCAAGACTTTAAAATGCCATTTGTAGGATGTTCACACAGCTTGAGAAAAGTAGTACTTGCTGAAATGTGGTTAAAAGTAAATAAGGAGAGGTGAGAAGAAAAGACATTAAGAGGTATCAAAGTACAGATTCTTTTGCTAGCCCCTCTGGAGAAATATATCCTGTAACGACCTGCCTACTTCACCAATGAGTATGAAACTCGTGCTCATCTAGAGCAAATTATGTGGTAGCATAGAAATAAATATGATTCACTCATGATAACATGCATTTATTGCACTTTTCTGCATTTAGGGCTTTCTTACCAATCAGGATTTTGCTTTCCAGTCTGCATCTGATCAAAGAAATGTGATCTTTCCCAATTTTTCTTAGGCCCTAGCCTGATCTTATAATGGAATTTAATATACAAATTAATGTCATGTAGGCAATGTACTTTCCTTCCCTTGTCAATACCCTGGGTCATCCAGTAGACCTGGCAGTTTATCCACATTGGACCTGACAAAGACCAAAAACCGTACTTGGTATTCTTAAATAAGTTTCCAAATGCTGCATAAATTCAGGTTATTGCAAGAAGAAAATAAAAAGCATCTATGTGTATCTCCGTAAGACCGTAATCTCATCTATGTAAAAGTCATTTAAAACACCAGATTATATTTGTTTATATATGTCTGTAAGTAATATGTACACACTGACAGGAACTGTCATTAGATAACATTTGCAGTCATAATGGGTAATCAGAGCGTGACATGAGAAAAAAAGACTTACTCAAATCTCTACCTCATTTAATTGTGACAAGATTTTTTTTTTTTGAGTTCTTTATGGAAAATAGAAGCTTTCAGGCACATGTACGTTTAATATGATTTATTTAGGTATTTACCTTCTTTATACGAGAGACTGTTTAACCCATTTCCTTCGTAGCTATAAATTATTTGGAAAAAAATTTAATGATCAAGACTAGCAACAGCATAATAAAGAAAAATATATACAATACTGTCAAATAAGAAGTACAATCCTATTTACTTAGGATCAATTCTATCCCAAATTAACAAAATAAAACAAAACAAACAAAACAAAAAAAAAAACCAGAATGTGGAAGATAAAGCCATAATCTTTTCCTTGCTCATATTACCAACAAAGAGAAAAAAACCTTACCACACAGCTTTTTTCTTTTATTTTGCTGGGTGAGTAGAACTGCAAGTGTGGTCAAGGGGAACATGAGAGAACTCTAATTGAGCCCTCAGATATTTGAACTTGCAACACTATCACTGTCACTAATGACACCTAAAAATTGTTATTTACCTAAACTCCTCTGTATTGAATGAGGCAAAACTATTGTTATGAAGACTACAGCTGGCATCAAGACAAAAAATACAGAGTGATGAAAAGTAAGTATTGATGAAAAGTGTATTAAATTGAAGAAAATCTGTCTTCATTAATAAGTGGGAGAGGAGTCATGGCAAATATGAGAAGGTGATGCAAACTTAGGAGGAAATGTGTGAAAGGAAGAACTGAAAAACGATTACAAAGGAACTGTGAAATAAACAAAACAAGCAGAAACAGTCAAAGGACATTCATACTACAAATGTGCCAACTGATAAATTACAGAAGAAGGAAGAAGTCTAGAAAGCACTAATGTGGAAAGAGACTGCAGATTACAAAATGCAAATTACTTTGCAACGCCAGATGAAGACATGAAACAGGAAGACTGTAGTTACTATCTAAGTCATCTCTCCACCTGCCATCTTGAATATGATTCTGGCAAAACAAAGATATTTGCAAATCAGGCAAATGTTACAGAAATCAGAACATTTAAGAAGAGATTCAGGTTTGCCAATTTAAGCAAACAGAATGCCCTGAAAAGTAAGGTACAGAATATATATGCACATATAACTTAGCTAGAATGGTATGTACAAGAAGCAAATAAGAAAAATGCAATCCAACATGATTAATATGTAGTCAAAATTTAAACTGTTCAAACTAACTCTGCCAGAACAATATAATTCAAGAACTTAAAATATTACATAACATTGACACTACTGATAAATGTGTTATTTTACAGGAAGTTTATTTTAAGCTATAAAGTCAAGATGAAACTTTGTAGTAGCAACAGAAAGAAAACCTTCCTCCTACCCGGTAGAGCAGCGCATGCTGCATTGCGTGAAACCTTGATTTATTTTTATTTTAAGCCTTGTGAATTCATGTATGTGGAGGGACAGAGGGTGGTTTTGTTTTTTTCTCTGATAGACTGAAAAGTTTTTTCTCCCACCATCACACCTGGCTGTATGCAGTTCTCTCTTTTCAGTTGCTCTGAATGAAATCTCTAGCATTTCAGTTTGTTGGTTTGGGGTTTTTTTTTGTGGTGTTTGTTTTGGGTTTTTTTTCAAACATATCCCTGCCCCAGATTCCCCAAATCAATGAAGCCTAGCCTGGGCTTCGCTTACATGACTTAATGTTGGCTGTTCTCACCCTGCAAGTTCAGATGAACTGGGGCGACTGTGCCTCTTCCTTGGGCGAGGGTGAGCAGTAACAACTACTGCGGTCAGAATAAGACAGTCTGATCAATGCTGCTCCTTCACACTCACGCACTTTTTATCTTTGCGGAAGAAACAAAGCTTTCAAAATACAAGCATAGTCCTAACTGGTATCTAAGTTCCTGTGATAGTGACCCAGGGGGTTTAACTTTTCCATGGCAATCAAGCTGGGAGATGTTGTGTCCTTCTCCCTGATTTGGATCTCCCAAGTGGTTACCGGTTTCCCTTTGAAAGACTGCTCCTTTTGAAACCTGCCAAAGTCCTCTTGCCTTTCCTGTTCTCAGTCCTTCTCGTGTCAACATGTAAATCATACATACCTAAAGAGGTAGCAAAACCATAAAAAATAAATCCTTCTGGGACTGTGCCTCTGCGACACTGACATGTTTTCTGAGAGCTCACTATTACCTTGGCCCATTATTTTTCTCCTTCCTGTTTTTCTAGACAGCCTATTACTGAATTAAGCCAATACAAACAGAAAAGCTGTGTCCCAAAAAAGAAGCAACACACAGTGCTTTGTATATAAAAAAGTATTTTGACATATAGTAAATAAAAGAAAAAAAAATCACTAAATCAACATGAATAATCTCTTGAACACATATCTGTTTTATACTTCTCAATTAATCTAGGATTCATAGTTTATCTACTATTTATATAACTCACATTGTAATTACACATTATTTTTAAAAACCTGAACTTAAACACATTTGAAATCATACAATAACACAATTCTATGACATAATTATATTGGTGCATTCGAGATATCTATAAAAATTTATTCATCAGGTTTTTCAAATTATATTTTTTCATTCGAGTATATTAAACTTACACATACTTCTTTTACCACTCATACTGAGTGAGCCTTACTACATCAAATATATTTCTACCTCTTTATCCTTACTTTTGTAAAACTCTCTAAGCAGTTTAGAGGGTTTAATCACGCTAATGAATCCATTGTAAATGCTACAAAAAAACCCGAGATGTCTTCAGTGCTACAAAAGCTCTTTCTGACATCTATCAGAACTAAGACATGCTAAAGGCACAAAATTGGTTTAAATTCAGTTCTAAGATCAAGGTTTTTTATTTTAGTAAACAGAAATAGAAGACCACTATAGTACAAATATTTGTGACTACTTCATGTTGGATATACAATTCTCTCCTGTATTTTATATCCGTTTCATTACTGAACCAGCCCAGCCTTATTCATGGAGCTACCAGGATGAAAAGTACGCTCAGCCTGATGAGAAATTTGTAAACAGCAGAACACATCACTATCTTTCAAATATTAGTTAACTTAATGTACACAATTGTTACCTACATATCTGCATAACATTATAGATTGGTATACTGGCAAGTGAAACTGAAAGGTATTTCAAAGCCAGCAAGCACATGGAGGGAAATTCTATTACCTGCTTCCTAGACTAAAAGAAAAGTGATCCTCTGACAATCCAGATACCAAGATTCATTTATTGTAGCATCACTAAAGCTTTAGCTTTAGTGCCTTAAGCTTCATAAAAGCTACAGAAACAGGGAACACCCTCAAACAAGTAACGCGAAGTCTTCCTATGCAGCTTGTAGAATACATTTTCACTATCTATTTTATTTTTTTCTTTGTGTAACAGCTCACTAGATGAATTATTACAGAACTAGAAAACTGCAAACAGAAACAGATTTGAGACAAATGGTGAAAAATGATGAAAGATCAGGATCTCTGATGATACACCCATCACTACCTAATTCACAACGAAAACCCCGTAGAGTTTGGCCGTGTATTGGTAGAAGCTTTTCCACAGCAGGCAGGTAAGCAAAGTCAGAGAGTTCAAACCACAAGACTCATGCAATGTCACGCCAAAACCCTCCCTCCCATAAGTCGGGTTAACTGTCACATTTCTGAGTGGAAAACAATTCCAATGAAAGGCAAAGACTTGCATGGCTATCCTAAATTATGCTTGCTAACAAGAAATTCTGGATAGCTTCTTTAATGGTTCTCTGGTAGCTGCCATCATACAAGTAATTGTTAAGTAATATGTACTATGAAATTATTAAAGTGTTTCTTTCCTAATGTCAAATCCATTATTAAGCACATAAGAAGCCTCATGAATGGCTTAAATTATTAATTTCCATTTTTCATCTGGTCTCTTGACTTCAGCAACATCCAAACAACATGATGATATTTGAAATTACTATTGCTTAGTTTCATTACTCTCAGAAACGTTAATATACTTATTGATAAGTGTTATTTCCCATCAGAGAGAAAAATTTTGACGCATTCAGTTTTGCATATTTATCTGAGACTCACATTTTTATTGTACTTCGAGGGAGTTACCTTCACGCTTCACTTAGCAAAATTCGTTCACATGACTTGCACAGCAAATATCACACCGCACACAAACTATGCAATAATCTTCATGAAATCTACAATCAGCTCAGCCTTTGTACTTAATTGTACGCTCTGAGATGGAAAAATCACTACAGGAAATGGAGTAAAGAAAAATAAAACTAGCAGGGAAACAAGGGTTTCATCAGGCTCTCCTGACAAAGGTGCTGGACACATTCAGTCTCTTCTACTTTATAGTAAATTAAACCTCTCTCATAAGACTTATAATGAATGCCTGAAGAGATTAGAAATATAGCAAGATTATTATCCTCTGACGTTATAATTTTTGAGACTTCTGCTCCAGAAGAACGCTGGAAGGATAAAAGACATTTAAATACCAAAAAGCCATGAACTTTTATAACTCAGAAAATCCATCTCTTCAGTTTTTAGATGACCTTCAGGCACAGGTCAAAGCAAATTGTCATTTAAACTAGTTCAGTAGACCCCAGATGTAACTAGTACATAGCAATAAAGAACTAAAAGGATGCTCCTGGATCACTGAAGTCCATGTCTCTGCTATCGAAAACACTGAATGACTCTCAGCTAAGGTCAGCATTCCACTGTAAAACAATTCATTGTTCTAGTCCTTATTATCCAGAGGATATTGGCCACTCCACAAAACCGGTGCCTTGATGGCCAAGGGATTTATTCTGATTTCCAATTTAAATTTCATTGATGTCTGGCTGATTTTCTTGGGCAGGGGTGTGTATATGTCGATCTTTATCTTCTTTATCTTCTGTATCTTCTCCTCAAATCTGATGTTTGCAACCACGGATTATCTGTAGATGGCAGTCACACCACTCTCAGTATTCTTCTCCTCTGCCGATCTATACCAAAGTCAAGCTCTTCCCATGTCCTCTTACAAAATTCTTTCTCCTGGTAATCTTGCTTGGCACTCTCTGCATTTGTTCCAGTTTCAGTTTACCATTTTGAATGCAGGTGACCAGAAATGTACATAGTGATCCAGGGGAGGTTTCATCCTTAGCCGGATACTTTGCCATCATAACTGAGTGTTTTCTGGATGCATATCCTAATGACTCAGTGACCAACTAAGGTTTCTCCTCTTTATTCTGCTTGTCCGTGCTCATTTTCTACTGATGACGTCTCAGCCTATAGCTGAAATTTCTGCTGTTAGTTCCCAAATGCAGGCACCTCACATTTCCTATTATTAAATTTCATCTAGTTGCTATTACTGCAGTCCTCAAGGTCATGCTTTTCTTCCCCATAACATTCTTATCTTCTGCTCTATTAGGAATTTTTTAACTGGGTCATCAACAAATTTCATTATAGCGGTGACATTCTGTCACCCCACCACTAGTAAAAAGCACTAATAAAGGCAAACGTTCCCCAGAGAGCTCCCTGAGAAATTCAGCCAGCAATCTTCCTCCTGTCTGATGCTCTCTGAAGTCACAACAGCTGCCATCTCCCCTCGCCTATATGTACAGTTGCTTTAATAATGCTCATCTCCTCTAGCAGTGCTTTTAGTCTTCCATTTGGCACTAAACCCGATATTTTATTTATTATTTTTTTTACAAAACTGCTTTCCCTATTTAAAAAAGAAATCCGTTCTTTTTCCACAAGCAGCTATCACGGTGCATTGCCATGACATACCAAAGGTTAACAATGGCACATTAGTGCTAACAAGGTGTTCCAAGGCTCCACACACTATTTTACTACATTATTCTACTATATTAATCTACTGTATTACTGATTTTAATGACTAACTGGCAGGTCTCTAATAGCTCAGCTTTTTTCTGTCTTCTCTACAGATATAGCCATACCAGACTTGATAAACACATTCAAATGTCTTCCTATTAAGCCTGTGACTTCATGTCTGTAAAAAAAATTAATATTAAGATAAAAATCATCTGTTCTTCTCCTTCATCAAATATAACTGCAAATTTGGCTTATACTTGTGGATTGGGGGTTTCTCCCTTTTACATCACACCTGCTCCTAAAGCACGGTATCATCTGCTGGACAATATCTTCATACAAGCTTCCTGGTTTTCCTTTTTCACCTACAAGGTACTGGATGATGTTCCTACAAGATTTTAGTTCTTTGCTCAAGATACTTATTCCTGATAGTCTGATTAATCTGGAACTTGAAAAAATGTCAAGTCTCCCCTACACTCCAGATCCTGAGCCAGCGGTACAGCTGACAGCAACTCACCCTCGCTTTCCTGTGCTGCAGGGACTTCACTGACACCTGCCCTGCTCTCCTTCTCAAACGCCTAACTTCTTTTTTTTCACATTGCTTAACCAGACAACACGCTATTAATAATTTACGCCGGGGCCGACCTTAGATAAGGCAGGTCCCAAGCAAGGTGCAGAAATGGGACCTGATGTAATTCCCGTACAAAGAAAATCCTTCCCTTCCATGGACCCATCCAGCTCACCCCGCTGCCTAACACAGGAACTAACTGCCGTGACTGTAGAAAGCCTGTGCAGGCCCTCACCCCTCAGCACACGATAGACTGATATCCTCAGGTGCCAAGAGAGTATTAAAAAAATGAGAATTATAAACACTAATACACAAAATTTTGCCTCCACTTCGTAAACCAGGGCTGCTCCAAGGCCCAGATTGAACCATACCATACCAACACATTGAAATAAAGCAAAAAAAGTGCTTTAGATTCAGATCAAAAAGTAGCATTTAGGCTAAAATAGCCAAACATAAATTCTAAACACATCACTCGCTGGATAATTTTTTTCGGAAATCAGAAGTGTCAAATCCTGCTTGAAGTAATTTTTGTGCTGTAACTGAATATAGACAGGGAGGAACACATCTGGTGCCTGGGCTGTGCAAACGTATTTATAATTAAGTAGAATTGAATACCAAAATCCAGCACTGATAGAATTCATTAGACTAGTATAATGCTGTATAATTACTCTCTTTTTTTATATCATCCACTGTATGCTTTAAGAGCTCTTTTTACCCATTGATATCAATGTGCTATGACATATTTACACACACCCCGTATAAAAGGCTGAGGAAGTATTAGACGTGTCAGAGGATGACATGGAAAGGCGACTGTGGTACAATAACTACACTGTCAGTGAAACGAGAGGAAACTAATTTAAATTCATTCCCCGGCACATAACGCTACAGACAGGTACCGGATTTACATTTTGTAAGGAAAGGTGCTCCTTTCTATAATAGAGAAAAGCCCTAACACAACAAAATCAATACTTCACCTTTTTCCACCAGCACTACACCCTCAACTTGCCTGCCTGGCATTACTGGCCCTCCACCAAACACACCAACCGCTGATCTCCACACGGACCTTTCTAACCATCATCCTTAGGCCTTTTCTCACTGAAACCATCCCACGCATTATTGCTCACACCTTTGATTTGGAAAAAACTGCCAGCAGGCAATTGCTCTCTCTGAGCCCCTGCGTGACTTCCTTTGCTCTACTTCTTTCCTACCAACCCTGGCCAGGTGTCCCACAACTCCTACCAGACAGCCCAGCCTCCCTCCTGGGCTGTAACACAGACTAGTGCGCATAGGTCCTGTCAGAGCATCCAAGCTCCCCGGGCCACCAAGGAAAACCAAGCGCTCCACTGCCAAGTTTGGTACTGACAGAAACTTGGGCTGACACCAAAAAGAAAGGGTTGCCACACTTCTTTAAAAAAGTCTGTCAGGTACCAAAGACATTTGCCATCACTACCCTAATTTTTTTCAGGTAAAGCCACCCACTGCCTCACTAAGGCGCCCTCCATCTCCCTCTCAAGGTACTTGCTTCTCTTCATCATCCATGCAGAGGAGTAAGGGGGCTTGGACCAACCGAAGAGGTAAGTTGGTTGGTACAGTTGATAGTGTAAATATCCCAGCTCCTCTCGTAGATAGGTTTGTGATTATGCCCACGCAACCTAGTGACAATTACGGCCATTGGATCGGGCTCAGCAGGCAATTACCAAGCCAGTGTGGGGCTTGCAGACCAGCCCAAGGGATGGAGTAACCGTCTACGGCCGTGCTGCCTTCCCCCTTCCAACAGCGGCCAGATACCTACCTGATAACAGCTTTCTCTCCCAAGCTGTAGCTGCAGCCAAACAAGAGGCAAGGAAATGCAGACAGATAAAAGCAGTCTGCAGGGACAGCAAAAAGATAGCTGAAACCAATTATGATTTGCACTTATTTCACATCAGCTCACAGGTTTCTAACAAAAAAAAAAAAACAATGGCCCTTACCAGCCACTTCATTTCCAGCCCTCCACTGTTCATCAAATTTATTGGAGCTGTGCCTGCAGGCTCAGGAGGAACTGCTCCACATTAAACATATATTGAGTTCTTAACCAAAATAGCCTCTCTGAAGAGGTATTTTTATAGTAAACAAAAGCTGCAAAAGTTCACACCTAAGGTTCCTTCAGACAACAGAGAAAAACTGCATTTAGCTGTTGCAAACAGCCAAAAGGAGCATTAAAATCATTAAGCCAAAACTGAAAGGATGCAGGATTGTCTTTTAAAGGGAGAAGGCTTGCGCATAAATGAGAGAATAACGTGTTCTTTCTATAAACTATGGTATGCAGAAAATTCATCTTTCAGTAGTTACTAGTAGACAAGAAATGCCATATTTTTAACAAGCTTAGGATTCGGAAGACATGAAAGATATGAGTATTTTTAAACTCTGCTGGACCAGAACACAACTTAGGCTGTAATTTGAAGAAAATTAAAATAAAACACTTGTTTAACAAATAAGTGAGCATGAACTGGCTCTTTTTATTTTAATATCTTTCTAATCAGCTCTGTTGACAAAGACATATTTGAAACAGAACTAATTCAAATTTTACATCATATTTCTTTTCTTTCATAGAAAGGATAAAGGAACAACAAAAACACCCTAATAAGCCAAGCCAAATGTTTTTAAAATTCACAAAATGTAAAACTTCAACAAAGAAACTGTCAGTGATCACTGAAGAAGGATTTTTCAGATTTGCTTTCACGTATAATTATAGGAGAGAACACTGATCATTGACCTACGTATTCTTGACGCAGAGCAATCAAAACACCAGCATCACCGGAACACACAGCAGTATTTTACTGCTCACTGCTTTTTTACAAGCGTTCAAAAACATCACACCGTGATGAGTCTATTGTGGAAGGTGTCAAGTTCCCAGAAAGATTCCCGTATTTTTTTCAGTTCACTCTTAACAGACACTAGGCAAAAGTATACCTACAAAAGTGATCAACAAAACAACGCTGCTATTCAAAGGGGGAAAAAATAAATATGGTTTTGGGGAAGCGAAGGGTCCCACTGCAGGGAGTCAGACGACCTCTGACTCCCAGCAGTGGCCAGGGGCCACCTGGCCCCAGGCCCTCTCCCACCAGATGCCAAAGGCGCCTGCACGTCGGCGTTAAGCCACACGTCTGCAGCCGGGCCCAGGCCTTCTGGAAAAGCCCTGCCCGCTCCGGGCTGGAAAAGCCTGTGCAGCGCTGGGCAAGGCAGCTGCCTGGAGCTGGCTGCTGCTGGCAGAGCAATCAGTGCAGCTCACTCCCAAATATCCTCTTCTCCAAGCAACACTTGCACGCAAAGCGAGGAGCAGACTGAAACATCAGAGGACTTGTGTCCTGGCAACCTGCGGGAAGACAATGCCTTTCCCCGGAGCTCTGCAGCCCTTCCTGCCTCACACGGCCAGCCACGTCCCTCGGATGCTGTGGGAATGCCTACATTTTTCCTAAGAGGAAAGCAAGGCAGGACAAACTGACTTCACAGCCTAAATACAACCCCGGGACTGAGACATCAGCATCCCTCTTAGATCTCTTTTATGCCACATGCTTTTGAAAATCATTATCGTATATTTGAAATAAAATTAAACTCAGTAGAATTTGCAATGAACAAATAATACGGCTAATTAAATATTTGCATCTAAGCTTGAAAGCCTGAAATATTCTAGCATGACATCCCACAACTGGCAATGAAAATAAATAAATCAAAAAAGTAAGTTCATGCGAATTATCTAGACTTGATATCACAAAGATACAGTGGGTCCCATTGTGAAATCTGTATCTAGAGAAAAATACTATATATTCTGATTTGCTTTTTATTACATGTAAGTGTGCCCTGGTTTGCTAGTTTCAAATACTTAAAAAAAAAAGGACAGGAAGGCGGTTTCATAGCTAATCCCTGAACCTTCCTCCAAGAAAATGAGAATATAGAAGTCACCCACAAAGGTAAGGTCTCCAAAACAAATATCACCAACATACACCAGTAATTTAAATAATTTGAATGAAAGATTTTAAAGGAACTACTTGCATACTTAAAGTTCAGTATTTGCATAAGTCTTTGCAAGATCTGAATAACAAGTCAGAGAATTTGTTTCAAGTTTATCTTAAATACCTAGAAGGCATCCCAGATACAGCACTACCATTTAAAGGTTGTAACAAACTCATGGAATCAGCATGAAATTTTCAAAAGACATATATATATATTTTAAAGACTTCTTTCCATCCTTCGAAGGGTCTTACAATTATTGTATCAGGAGTATTCCCATGTAGAGAGGCTTGGGAAAAGGAAAAGGGTATGGCAGAACACATAAGAATCAATCAGTTGGATACTGCACATCATTTATTGATGTTTCAAAAGTGCTGCTATTAAAATGCAATTATATTTTTGCTTTGTCTTCATTCCAAAATTTAAAAAATGTGAAGTGTGCTCCACTGTCTCTCTACTCATTTATTTCCCTAGAAATTAAAGGAAACTCCCAGTCCTTTTTTCTCACACATTGCTAAAGAACATCTTGAAGACCACAGAAAGCCTACACTAAGAGCTCAAACATTTTAAGCTGAAGAAGATAGCAGTCTTAAACAAAACCAGCATTTTTGCCATGTTAATCGGTCACTAGAATCAAATATTCACTATACAAAGAAATCAGTGACTGGAATCAAATGTTCGTTATGCAAATGAGCTTAAAAATATAAAAGCTAAATCCTTCAAATATTTCCATATCCCAAGTATGCACATCTCTCTGGTACTTACAAAATAGACGCGGGGAGTCTCAGCATGCAAACACTTAATCACAAAAACATTTTATGAGATGTCCCACAAAAATTTATGTGAATACTTTTGCCTAGAATGGTTCTTGGAAATGTACCCAATGAAGTAAAATTAATAAAAATGACAGTCTTACCTGGTCCCAGGGGCAGATGATTCCTCCAAAACACATAAAGAGATATCCCATGGCAACAAGACATACCCAGACCACCAGAGAAAATATACGAAGCAGCTTCTTAAAAACAGGTTCTACGCAGACAAGGATAAATATAGCGAAAAAAATTGCTAGGGCCGTTGGAACAGTTATTAAAAATGCCACATGGTCTTCAATTTCCTGGAAACAGAGGAAAACGAAAAGGAAGTTAAAAACAAATGTACTTAAAGGTCAGACGGCAATAACATACTCTAAACTGATGGCACACGGAGATCTCAGAAAGACATGGCTGAATATCAAAAGGGACTTGAATCAAAATAGGATTTCTTTCACCGAAAGAAGCAGTTATTTGGAGTATTAACTTCACAAACAACTATTAACCAGACTACTGTATGGTACTTCTTATACTAAATTGGGGAGTAAAGCAGATTGAAAAAAATGTAAATGCACCAGGCCTGTAGGACTGAGCGAATTAAAAGGCAAACCCCATCTGCAGAAGCACCGTAACCTTTCTGCTCCAGAATTCAAAAGATTTCTCTGATTAGTGTGGTTTTCAGGTGAAATTCAAGCCTCCCCATTGAAGACTGCAGCTGTCAGAATGCCTTCCAAATCAACTATGTGTCCATAACTCCATAAAAGCCTTTTTGACAGAGATTTTTGCCAGGTACTATATATTTTGCTTCTGTTTAAAGTATTTCTCTGGAAGGATGGGCTCTAGATTACAAATAAACATTTTCTCCTAGCAACTGCTTACTTCAAAATGCGCAAACGCCACCCCGAGTAAGGACGAGAATCTAACTTGAAGTGAGATTCAGAATAAACAATATTTAAATTTATTTACAGAACTTACATAGAAGTTACTACACTAATATCTTTAAATCACCTAGTGATGGGTACATTAAAAAAGAATAAATATTTGATTTTATATTCCTGTATGTGTCGAAAAGTATCTTTGGTTGAAGTACAGCGGCACTGTATCAAAGTCTGGTCTTAGGATCCTTACTCATTCCGGCAGCTGTTATGAATTTTAACAGCCTTATTTGTAGCAAAAAGGATTGCAAAAGCAGGCCCCAAATGCGACTGTTGTAACAGGATAAAATCCTCCACTAACCACACACTTCATGCAGAAAAGCCTCCCATCCATTTATTCACGCTGGTGAAATCTTGGCAACAATCTGAAAGTACCTATTTGATGATTTGTAAGCTGTCTAAGCACAAATAAATAACATTTCTTTTTCCCTAGTCTTGTAGTTTGTCGTTGCGCCCTTAGTGCCCTGACAAATCTTGTTTATCGGTGAGGTTTCAATTTAAATACTTTACTTAAAAGAGTTTTGATGTGACTTTTTTTTTTCCCTTTCTTATGCGTATAAGACTTGTGACAGTCTTATAGTTAGAGGAAAACTAAAAATTTACAAATAATTTTGTAAAATTTAGAAAAATGTAGAAGTAAATTTGTAAATTTGGAAGAATTTGCAAATGTTGCCAGCAATTTTTTTTTTTTTTTTTTTTGCGGAGGGTGTGGGTGGGGGGTGTTCCAGGTGTAATAAGTTTTATAACCCGGCATCTATAAAGAAACACTTGATGTAAGGGTCTTGCCCCCTTCCTCTCTTCAGACTTGTTTTGTTTTACTTAAGGTCCTGACTGCACGTGGTCCTGCGCATCGCGACACCCACCTGCGGCATCAGGCACCTCTGCACGCTCCCCGCTGCTGCCAGCCCAGCACCACCATGCTGGTGCCTACCCCCTGCCACACACACACAAACCGGCTGCCGAACCTCATCCAAAACCCTCCGCATTTCGGCAGGAGAGACGCAGATCACCTCTCTGCATCAGCTGAGGTTCTCCTCCCTGCTGACGCTGGCAGGTTCAACACAAGGGGGAAACACCATGATGAAAGTCCACATCTTACGGTGCAGCCTGCAGATTATCTTTCACGTCCCCTACCCTGCCCGACAAAAGGCGGAGCTCGTCTTTCAACTCTTCTTATTCTTTCTTGCCTTTTAAATTTACGGAGTCACACGCTTAAGCAATTATTACTGCAGCACTGATGATCAGGGTATAAGCAAAAGAAGAGTCGAGACACTGTAAGTGACGGTGCTAACTTTGAAACGCAAACACTAAACTTCCAGATATTAAATACACTCATTAAGGCTTTCCAGCACTCAGGTAATCATACTGAAAACAAATCTCTGGGCTTAAAGTTAGGCATAGAGGTAAGTGTCTGCATGGGTACAGAGATGTATGAAGTAAGATACAAGGCAATCTTGCATAGTACGAGACAAAATATAAAACCTAACTAGTAGTAGCAAGAGCTACTGATTTATGTCTCTGAATTTTGTGATTTTTGATCATTCCCATCTCTGAAATTTGTTTCAGTGAATTGATTTTCATGGTGAATCGATTTTCAGTGGATTGATTTTCACAACCAATGTGA
Source organism: Larus michahellis (assembly GCF_964199755.1). Taxonomy (NCBI): domain Eukaryota; kingdom Metazoa; phylum Chordata; class Aves; order Charadriiformes; family Laridae; genus Larus; species Larus michahellis. The sequence continues at coordinate 92,683,599 of NC_133897.1, forward strand.
GCCCAGGCAATGCCAAAAGCATTTAACTTCCACCTTTGACTTCTGCACTTCCAGGTGGGATTGCAAATCTCTTGTTACAAGGTCAGAGGAATTAGTCCCTTCACTGATGACAGAACATTATGTTCCTTGCATCATCTGTCATGCAGCCAAAGGTTGCCGCATCGAAGGAACCCGCAAGCTCCTCAAGGAAGCCGAGACTCAGAAAAACCACAGATTTAAATGGTGGCAATTTGGTATCTCAGCGATAACGATCATGCTACAAATATACTAGCGAGAATATCCACATGCACTTCAACAGCACACTTCTCCGTTTCAGTAAAAAAAATAAAAGTAAATTCTTGTGCATTCTGAGACAATCTTGCTTCATAACAAATCAAGAGTATTTAGGTGTCAGTTTAGAGTTTAGTTTAGAGCGTATCTATGGTCACGTAACTATGTATTCTATCATTAGATCAATCCATCAAAATGTTTGTTCCAGATTAACAGCTGATCAGTCAATTTCCTTTTTTTTTTTAAGCATACACCTATCTCAACACTCAGCCTAGCCATTTTGATCACTAAATCTAAAATTTTCTTTCTGCTTTCTCCCCTTCTCTGGTTGGCTATTGCACAATTTTGCATTTTGTTTTGGTATAAACATATGCAGGGGAAAAAAACAGACCATGATGTATCAGCTCCTCATCACCAGTAAGTGAACGCAGCCCCACTGGCTGCAGCGGGACGTCACCAGTCTGAGGTGACTACAAAACAACCTGCCTTCCGATGGTGCAACCTGCCTTCCGATAGCACTCTACACTGTGAATTCTGGAGTAAAAAACGAAATTTAAAGACAGAACAGTATACACATTAGGCAATCAAAAAATATACGAGAAAAAAATTGTTATTACAATTCAAATCCTTTCTAGAAAGTCTTAATGTGTACTGGGGGGATTTTTTACAGTCCTGCCTGTAAAACACACATTACTGTCAGGTCACCAAAAGCAGGCCATGTGAGGCAGGGATTTATTTTGGAAACTACTTTTAACGATATTTTCCTATTACTTCAGAGGAACTAAATCTTATGAATTTGTAACTTTGAGAGTAGGACATTTAAAACTTGTAGCTTCCTGATCAATATTTGCAATCATCAGCGTGTTTCAGAGGTTAAAAGATGATGTTGGATGCAAGGACAAATCCTGAAAGCTAACTGTTCTGTTTCCCAAGGAGGTGGGGAAAAAAAACACCCCAAAACACTTTCCTACTTTTTTTTTTGCTAGCCTCGGAAATTAGAATACACCAGAGGTAATGGAATTAAAATATCAGCATGACACTTTCTAACATAATGGCTAAGCCTGCAATACACGGATCTTGCCTGACAGCTCTGTCTTCCTGGGTGTTTCCTAGCTTGCTGTCTTTTAATTACTGAAGAAATTAAAAAGTCTACTGGTAGAATTTTTTCCAATCCCCATAAATTCTTCAGAAGTGTGCGAAAATCTGATCACCACGAAAATCTGAAGAATCACTTTCACTCATCTTTCCAAAGCCCACAACCTTCTCTCATTCTACATCCCGTTCTTTCCAGATAATGCCATGGCCTCAGTTTAATTTCAAGCAGCAAAGCTGCTGTAGAGCACTTCACTGTTCTCCGTAAAATCATACAGCTTGACAAAGTATTCTATAAAAATGAACAGACACGCATTTAAAATACCAGTTTTAGCATAAAATCTTTTGCCGTGGTCCCTCATTCTTTTGGTACTTTTTCCTTTATTCTTTTCATCTACTGGAATTTGACAGAAGTCTATATAGAGAGGATGCCTGCTGGGATCTGAAATACCACACACTTAGAATGAACTCGAACAATTTACTACATTAAATTTCTGCTAAAATCACTTTATTTCTGAGATGAGAGAGACACTTTCTAAATGTAAATATAAAAATAAGCGATCAATGTTCTTCAGACTTCAAAACTATGTATGATTTCATACATCTGTTTTCAAAAAAGTTGAGTGTTAAAAAAAAAAAAAGGGCTTAAGGATTACTAGCTCACTGACTCCTCCACGAAAACAGGACAACACCTTCCTTTAACCAGACTAACTGACTGAAATAATCTGTTTAGTCACCTCTGTAGCAAAAGTTGCTCATTTTTTCCTGTAAACCCTTTCCAGTACTTGAGAGAATTAGCAACACAGCAATTTTCAGAAGACATGTCATCACCATTCCCTTTGTAGAAGTGGACAGTGTTTCAGTTCTCTAACACCTCAAGAAATAGTTCTCTACAAAGCCAAAAACCTGCAAAAGTCTTTTGGCTGCTTGTGACTCTCATCCCATGGTTTTATATTTTGGTGAATTTGCTGACGGCTGACTGCACTGTATGCCATCTGCTAGACAGCTGGAAAAATCTCCATTTTATTAGGAGGTGCCGTGCCCTGCTCCTGGCCAAGGAGCTGTACAGTCCTTCATCTAGGACTTCATCGCTTAGGACAACAACTGAAAAGTTTTGGCTGGCCATCTCAGATTTCATTTCCATCAATTCCATCATTATTAGTCCATCTTCACCTCAAAAATGGTGCAGTGTCTTATGGCCAGCTGCAGCCCACATGGTATTTTCTGATCCACAATTTAGAAAAACTCTCCTGCCTTTCATGCCCGTCATTTAGCTTTCATAACACAAAGCTCTGCTTGTTTTTCTTGCTTAGCTGCCTGGTTAGAAGCTTTCCCATGTGCCTTTTTTTTTTTTTTTTAAGCTGTTATTGAGCTTTGTGCAACATGTTCAAGGACACTAGCAGAAAGTTAACTGCACTGTACCTTTTAATCAAACCGTCCTAAAGTTTCTGTCAACAAAGCTTTTAATTTTCACTAAGGCCCTATGTAATGTCATGCCTGAGATTTTTTCCCTCTGATTCAGCATTCCCTCTTTGGCTTGGTGGACCAATGATAACAGCATCAAGTTCAAACCCAGTTGTTTCATGATGTCTGCTGTCTTGAGAAAGTCAGTTCTCTCTATTAATGAGCCTGATGTGCAGTCTACGCTTGCCGTGAGCACACAGTGATATCTGACCCCTCGCTAATCTGCAATCACTCCACCAATTTGCACATCACATGGATCGGGTAATTCTGACCAGCGTTACAACTGCCAAGCTGCTGCGCGATGTCATATATAAGCAGCAAGAAGCAGTTCTGCATTCATGGCCAGACTCTACATCATTTTGTATTTGTTAGTACAGTGTGCCACTATTAAAGTAGTAAGACTTTGTTCAAATGACTTCAGATGACATTCTGGTCGCCTGGAGCCTCTCCTCATACTTGAAAGTCATGAACAATGTGTGCTGTAAAATCCCTCCCACATGAGAAGAGTGGCATTTTGCAACAGCACAATAATTCTATTGAAACCAAGAGGAACTATTCTGTGACTTTACAGGGTCTGTCCTACTTAGCACATAGGACTAATAGTGATAATACAGTGATCAGCCTTGTAGGTATTGTGAGCACCCTTCTGACCACCTACGTGCTGGACTACAGTGACAAGTACTTTTTGCCAGACCATTCTTTCTAGTGAGTCCAACTACATATAGATGTTGTCCATCTTCCCACTTACTCAGAAGAAAACAATTGCATCCAGATTTTTCCAAGTTTGCCTGATAGCTATGAGTCAACCTCGCCTGCTTCAGTGTTGTAGCAATGATTATCAGGAACACGAAGTCTGACGTACCAGAGATCACAGGCTTCTCTGCTTAATGCAAAAACGTCAGACCTCACAGGGGGTTTGGAAAGGCTCCTTGGAGGTCCTGAGGAAGAGTCAAAGGCCATGGCTCCTGTGCAACTAACAGTAATGTAAGGAAGGTTAAAAGAAAAGCTCTGGAGGCAAAATACTGGTTGCTAGTGAAGAAGCAGAGAACTATGGGAACATTGCCAGAAAGGCTGCCAAAACGATACACATTGACAAGCAAAAGTTCAAGGAGCAGCTAAGAAAATGTGTTAAAAAGGGAATTCAAAGAAATAGGGAAATTTTGGGAATAGGGAGGGGGAGCCTCTAGAAGGTAGCTGAGCTTAATCTAAACCAGAAAAGAATGAGTTTGCTGGCACTTCAAAGGCCATAGGAAAAGAGTCAAACTGAAGAGGTTTAGAAACATAGTATGTGGTTTAAGAGAAGCAGTAATGTCACAGAATCATGGAATCACAGAATGGTAGGGTTGGAAGGGACCTCTGGAGATCATCTAGTCCAACCCCCCTGCCAGAGCAGGGTCACCTAGAGCAGGTTACACAGGAACGCGTCCAGGCGGGTTTTGAATGTCTCCAGAGATGGAGACTCCACCACCTCTCTGGGCAGCCTGTGCCAGTGCTCTGCCACCCTCAAAGAAAAGAAGTTCCTTCTCGTGAAGACCTGTAATTCTCAACTATAGGAAAGGATAGAAGTTGATTAAACTCAAGCAAGAACAAAATGGCAAAGAAAAGCCAGAACAGACAGTCTCTCTTTCTAAAAATTTTGCAGAGAAGTAAAAAACACCCTTGTGAAAGTGTATGCTCTTCTATATAAACTAAAAGCTTAAGAAGCTAGATGAAGAACTAAAATGCCTGTTGTTGAAACAATATTAGTTATACAATAGTCTTACTGAAAGCTTGGTGGGAAAAAAGAGCAGAGTACTGAAAAAGCAGAAAAGAATGAAAGCCAAACACTTCAGCAGAGATTGAAGAAAGGCTTGTATGAAACAAAAAACTAGACTGAACAAAGGTTTATCAAAATAAATTACCTAGAGGACTGCTTACCCAACCAGGATGGAAACTATTTGAGATTCTATGAAACACAGATAAGAAAGGCTGACAAAGAAGAAAACTCAACAGGTCAAGGGATAATTCAGTGACTCCCAGCTAGACTAGCTAAGGATAGCAACAGTAGACTGAACCTGAGACCACTGTCTATGCCTCATGCACAAATGAAAAAACAAAACAAACAAACAAGTAAACAAAGAAACTAAAAAACACCCATACAAAGAAAGAGAAAACACTCAATCTGATCTCAAGAAGTGGAAAGAACCCAGTTCATAAAGTATCACTATTGAGGAGTTGCTTTATAACAATGATAAACCTTGTTAAGCGAACAAATGAAAAACAAAACCCAAGCACTAAAATTGAAAGGGGGAGCTAGAAGCTTACAGCCTAAAATCTTTGTAGGTGGCCTGAAGACACTATAAAACTCAGAGGGACAGGCCAAAAGCTAATCAGTTCCCAAAAGTGACTTGAGAAAGACCAAAACACAACTAGAATGCCTGAAGAGCCAAGCAGGGAAGCTTCTAAAAACTATCTTAAAAAACAACAAAAAAAAAAAAAACTGAAAGGGGATAATATAAAGGATCATAAAATTTATCAGGATTAATATAAAGACTCAATAATGCAGGCCAAGAAAAGGGCTTGAGAAATCATTTGTAAGAGTATAAAAATAAGTAGTAAATTCTTTTTGAAACATCAACAGGAGCTGGCAGCCTGCTAAAGGACTTCTAACCAAACAGATGATGCAGGTACTAAAAACAACAGTTAGAGAAGAGCCGAGTGTAGCAGAAAGGAGTTGGGGTTTTTTTGTATCTTTTTTGTATTTTTGTTCAGCGTGGGGTAATTCTCATTCCAGAATATTCTATGCAGGGGGAACACATCAGAAGATCTGTCTCAAATTGAAGTATCAGTATAAGGCATTACAGACAAAAGCAGGAATGTGAAATGTAAAAAGAATCACCACAAGCAGATAGGGTTTCCCAGAAAGGGCCAATTGCGCTCAAAGGAAAAAGAGCTAAAAGTGTGGTAACACGTAACCTCCAACCAAAAGTGCCCCAGTATCCAAAGACAGGAATGTGATGTGACGCCAGTCTCTTCCAGGACCCCTCTCAAAGACTAAGGGAAATACCAGTAGGTCTGGTGTCTATCCTGCTATTTTTTTTTATTTAAAGTTCCCAGAGTGCCCACAAGAGTCCTCAAGAATCCTAGGGTGTATGTTGTTGTGCATATCCATAAAAATTTGGGAAAAGGGATGAACAGCAATCTGACAAAGATGAGGGCCAGCTACGAGGGATTACAAAAGGATCTCATAATAGTCACTACTGAGCAAGAAAATGGCAGATGAATTTCAGTGGAGATGTATGTGAAGTGATGCGGCTCAGACAACACAATCCTAATTCTGTACACATGAGAAGGGGTTCTTGGTTGACTATTAACACTTAGAAATTGAGATATTTGGTGTTTATCATAGGTAGACCCATGAAAACTCACTAGCAGTCAAAAAACCAACACAAAATGCAGAACATAGGAAAAGAATAAACAAGAGAGAACATAATGATGCCACCTCAATGCATGATGAAGACTGTAAACAACTCTGGCTCTACCACCACCACCACTTCCAAATGAATGCAAAAGAACTAGAAAAGATAGGTTTCCAAGGATGCTCAAAGCTGCAACACAGTAGCTTGATACTGATGGAGTAACATTTGGTTTTAAGGTTTCTCTTCTCTGCATGAAGTGAGCACAACTGTCCTTTGATACATCTCTTTTGATTTTAAAAGGTATTGTCCACCTCAGAGCAAGAGAGAACAACCTCCACTTGAGCTGCCTGGCTGGGGAACTCCATGAGCCTGTGACCATTCCTACTGTATTGTATGCCATGGGATAGAGGACAGACACCTATCCCTGCCAAAAACATAATTAGCAGAGTCTGTGTGCTTGTATATTTTATATGCAAAAATATGCCCTGTGCAAACCCCATGCACCCAACCTGAAAAGTAAGCAGCTTTTCCTATTTCTTTATACATCCTTATTTGGCACATTGGCAGTTTTCTCTCTCTTGATTTATTTTCCATCAGTTTGTATCCTCTCATCTTGTTAACCACATGTCATATACAATCAACATGTCGGTGCATACAACCATTTATTTAACAAGCTTCGGTTCAAAGGGCCCGCAGGGGGTCAGGGAACATGAACTGTCATGCTTTACCATCATCCAGCACCATCTCAATCTTCTCTCAGGCTGGCAATTATCAAAAGTAGCTCTACTTCAAGACATTTAACAGACTATGAAAAAAAAGGTGGTCCAACCCAGTTCCTAGTGGCTACAACACTCAGCTGGTGCACTTACAAAATTGTCCTACCCGATGACACTAGCTGGCAACCACAGGAGATAAACCATGTTCCAAAGAGCAACAACAGTTAATTACGTTCTGCTCCCTGAAATGTCCCCTTCGGAAGAGGGCTGAGACAATACAGGGCAAAGTGAGCAAAAGTTTGTGCTTTGATGAAACTAATTATTTCAGGCTCCAGAAGTAATTATCACCTACTCATATAATTTCAATTATTTTTAATGTAAATGTAAATCAACATATCCTTCTTGCATGCTTTATTCTACTTGTATTGGTTCTGAATTCCCCTTCACAAATGTGGCTTAATAATTTAGTTTAGCTTGTTTTGCAGATGTTCTCAAAATCCTTCCTCCTCTTATTTTCAAAATAATCTTGAAGAAACTCTCCAATAAATACAAAGATAAATTGAGTAAAACACTTATGAGAAATGCATGCTTTGCAGTTAAATATATTCAAAATATGTCACTGTGGAAAGAACTACAAGAGTTAAACGTTATGGATAATACAGTCCTTCACAGGACTGAAAAACATGTTTTTCAGATTAACTGCACTGTACACGTATTAAAAGTGAAATTATGGCTTTCCTTGTACCCATATAGACCCGTAGAAGTCAGAAATATTAAGGTACTCATTTGATTCTTTGAGCTATTTAATATTGACAGTTACATGTTTTGTCTGTCACTTTTAAACCAAAGCTAAAAGGTGGCTTTCCCTCACTACTTTACTCTTGACATAATAACAGGAGAATCTGGCTGTAATCAAGAAAAAACGTCAAGATGGAACTTGCTTAAAAGTAAGGATCACAAACTTTGAACCAGGGAGCACATGAGTTTCAGCATATGAGGAAACAGTGCTCATTTTAAAGGTCTGTTTAATGAAGAAAAAGGTAAGCTTAGGTTTCTTTCTCTACCGGGTCTTTTAAAAATACATTTTGCAAGAATATTCCACAGATTTAACATATCGGCATAATAAGGTAACATGAAAAATAGTTTTAATATCGAAAAGTCACTACTGTCATTGTGTAATTACTTTTCAAGTTTTTCCTAAGGTTTTGCAGTTACTTACTAAACACAGTTATTATTATTGCAGAAAATGTTCTTAAAATTTACTCCCCTAAGGACACTTTCCACACTCTTATAGGTCTCTTAGTTCAACTGACTTCAAGCCAAAGAGATTTCTTATTTCATTTTTGACTCCAGGATCAGGCCCACGTTCTGCAATGGGTATTACTTCTATAATGATAAAATTTCAAATAAAGGTAACCAACATGTTAGCTTACATTTGAAATATAACTGTGCCAAATAACACCTCCATAAAGGAGCAAAACTTCACACACACTCATAGGAAATAGAGTGAAAGAGATTCTGCAAATCCAGGCATTTCTATTTAGTGTTAGCTGAGGATTTATTTAACCAGTACTTTTATCCCATTTCATTAAGGCAAAGGTAAGAATATATTAAAAATCAAAGAAACCAAAAACAATCTGGTGAATTGTTTTAGATGTCACATCACTTGATGAAGCGTCTAAAATCCCACCACCTACCAGTCGGGTTTGGAAATCGCCTGGACTCACTGGGGCAGAAAACGATCCCAGTGAGAGACTGTGGCCACTTTCTGGCGCAAGCTAGTGGGGTGCCAGTGGGGATTACAGGACCAGCTACTGCTCTGAACAACCTACCACCTCCTAGGTCTTGACCAGAGTAGACTGTGCTTAGACCACCACAGTGGGCTGCATCAAAGAAAGGGAATCCATCCACCTGCCAGGGTATATAAAGCGAGAGGAGTGACATATGAGGAAAGGCTGAGGGAGCTGGGCTTGTTTAGCCTGGAGAAGAGGAGGCTGAGGGGAGACCTTATCGCTCTCTACAACTACCTGAAAGGAGGTTGTAGAGAGGCGGGGATCAGTCTCTTCTCCCAAGTAACAAGCGATAGGACAAGAAGAAAGAGCCTCAAGTTGCACCAGGGGAGGTTTAGATTGGATATTAGGAAAAAAAAAAATCACTGAAAGGGTTGTCAAGCATTGGAACAGGCTGCCCAGGGAAGGGGTTGAATCACCGTCCCTGGAGGTATTTAAAAAACATGTAGATGTGGTGCTTAGGGACATAGTTTAGTGATGGCCTTGGCAGTGTTAGGTTTACGGTTGGATTCGATGATCTTATGGGTCTTTTCCAACATAAATGATTCGGTGATTCGATGAGAGCAGGAGCACTAGCAAACAGGTGCTGAGCCAAGTTCAAAGAGTATCTGTTTCCCTAACACACGTCTCAGCAGAAATAAAGTGTCTGAGTCTTCAGCCTGATTTCAGTCTTGCTGGAAAAGGAGCTGGGGGAATCTAGTCTTCCTAGGATTTTCCTGCAGGGCTGACCAAAGTACCAGCAAACTGGAGGCATGGATGGAGAAATTCTACCTGGAATGGAAGGATAGCAATCCCACTTGTACAGCCAGTGGGCAGGTCCACTGTGCATGCCATAGCATTTAGGATATTTAAGAGGTCCCACAGCACACAGTTCAGCTGCCTGAGAAGGCAGGTGGAAAAAGCAAATTCTGACTACTTTTGCAAACTCCAGTGAGTGACTCTGAAAAGCCATCAGTCCACATGGGATCTCCTGGGACTTTCCAATGATCAAATATCAGACTGGTTGTACCTGAAGCTGTAAAAGAAAGACATCTGGGCCAGAGCACATCTTATCCCAGCTGCCCTCTGTAGCACACTCTGAGCATGCAACCAGAAACCATTGCTCCTGCACTCTGGAGCACATCTTCCAGGTTAGAAAAACTTCAAAACTAGAACCATGGATGGTGGAAGAAGTGGATGCTCAGCCAACAGACCTGAGGGCAAGGCTGAGAGGCCAGTGGTGATGGGTGCTGCTCCTTCTGCGTCTCCTAGACACAAGCCTGGAACAGGCTCTCACCAGGAACAGCAAGGGACTTTTATAACACGTGGGCACCCCTAAGAACAAGAGTTCTGTTTATAGACAAGAGATAAAGAAAATGTTTCTATGCAGGCTGGAGAAGGAGACAACTGGGAGGATACGTGTAGAGACAGCCTTACACTCCTCTGCACAGATGGTGCAACAGTCCCTTGAATTTTCGGCATCATCTGAATAAGGTTCAGTGTCCGGAGGTTGCTTATTCAAGACATAAAAATAAAAGATCTGGAGAAGAAAATGTGTGGAGCTGGTTTTTTTCAATAGGATCAGGAGTGATGCTCAAAGGAAAAAAAAAAAAGAGAAGGCAGGGAAAAGGGGCAAAACCACGCTAATTCACTTATTTTCAGGTCCAGATGCTCCAAAACAGAAGTTTAATCTGTTGGCATCTTCTCATCATCACATATCAATAAGTCTGAAGCTCACTCAGTTCTTTCTAAAATATGCAGAAGCCACTGTGGCAGCACTTAAGCTTGTTTGGGATCACAGCTTGGCTATGACTGGGGATGCAGGTGCAGGATGAAGCACTACAGGTGTTCAGCTGCACTTTGTCCCCATGACGCTGGCACACCAGCCGCTCAAGAGATTTGCAGATCACTTCTATCTGCATTAAATGTCCATGCCACCATCAGCTTGGAGTGGTGCATGGTGCAGTCTGGAAGATTCCAGTGATTGCTACCATTACAACAAGGAGAAGTTTTCTTATTCACAGCATAAACGTAGGGACTGTGATCTCTGGTTAACATCCTTAATCTGGGAGACCTCTTGAAGGCTCAACCAAAGAAACCTATTCATCGTTTTTGTAGGTGTTTTAAGATCCCCACTAATGGGTCAGATACCTTTGTCCACAACAAGGAACTTGAAAACAAATTTTAAAAATTTAAGCAAGATACGCAGAGAGGTATTCACCGGTCCATGGCAGATCCACTATGAAGCTGCCAATACATGATTTGTGAATCCACATACCTGGCTTGATGCTGATAAAGACAGCAGACAATCATAGCCCAATCCATCATCTGTCTTATGCCCATTGCACCTCAGGAAACAGCAGCTCTGGTCAGTGTGTTATTTGTCATTTTTGTCAGCTGCAGTATTGATTAGGAGTTGTGGATCCACTGTTTTGAGTCACAATTTGTGACATTAAATAAGCTTTCCATTGCCAGGGTATCCACAAAACTTTAGGATTGCAGTTTAAGGTTAAGCATTTTTCCAACATAGCCATACCTATGGTTTTATCGAGTTCTTATTCAGCATTCAGGTTATTCGATGTGAAGGATGAAACAGAGGTATGCAAAGTGAGATTGCCACCGGCACCTCATTATCTTGATGGCTCTCTGTTCACAGGCTTGTTAGGGACTGGCAAATGAGACAGGCTCTTAGCAGCATTAAAAGTAACCACAGATGTACTGGGAGTGTCATTAGCAAATGAAACAAGAAAAGGCCCAGAGTGATGTCGTACCGAGGAATGAAACCAGACACAAAGCTGGACAATTCCTGCTTCAGACAGGAAGATGCAGCAACCTTTACAGGCCTGACTAAAGAGGTAATACTGGCTAAAGAAGTCATGTTCAGACAACCAAAGATCCCACTGGGAGGAACGTCTGGCAGGGGCGGCAACATCCTAAGACCGTATCAAATAGCCAGCAACTATAGCCAGCAACTATAGCTGGAAGAATATATTGTAATATTATGGAGCCTAGAGACAAGAAAAAAAATTAGAAACATAGGATTTCCTCATGGAGCATTTTGATAAGGGACTTGAAAGCAGAACTTTATGCTCAATTATAGCTGGAATTAAGGAAAGGAAAGGCATTATAAATACACTAATGTTTGTTTTGAATTCTTGTTCATCTTGGTAGTAGCAATAAGCTGGCAGAATGAGTTTGAGAAGAGGTAGGATACCTCCTGGGCGCAACAACCACAGCATCAAGCATGTAACCAACCCTGTCTCTGCTTGTCCTTCAATTAGTAAGGATTTTCCTGGTTCATTACCTTTGCTTTGACTTAGCTTTCTTTTTTGGGGAATGGATGTGCTGGAGTTTGAAAACTGTATAGCAGATTCTTTGGCTTACTTTCTGTATGCAAAGATTGCAAGGAATGCTTTGAGACCTTGGGTATTCTTGGACTTTGGGAGGACAGTTGGTGCTCTTGAACCAAAAAAGCTTTAAATTGCACAGGGCTGATCTCAAAAGTTTTCCTAGAATTGAGAGTACAAGTGAACTTACAGTACAGCTGTATTATTCTGTGCAATTAGGTTATAACAGAGCATCTCATGAATAGGGATATAACATCACCACAACATCAGTGTGGTGACCTTTTGGTGTGGATGGATGAATTTTTCAGATCCAGAGTACTGATGAGAACATTACCAGAAGCATGCCGCAGACAGCCTTCTGCAGACACCTTGAGACACTGTGATGAGAATGATGCAACGTGTCTTCCAAAGCTACTTTCTCCACGTAGACTTGAAGACTTTCCCCCTTCCATTTCAGGATGAGATTCTGATCATGGAAATCTGGAAGGGTTTGGCTGATGCCCAGTTTTTACCAGAAGAAGCAAGGATTTCTTTTAGACAAAGTAAGACCAATTAGAGGGAGGGAGGATTTGCTGTCATTCTGATCAAGGGCGCTTCCCAGTTGAAGCCCCAGGAGGCTTACAGGACTCTTCTTATGCTCTTCTCTTTATGCAGAGACAATTCCCTGCCAGCCAGGTTGGCAGCTAAAAAGTTTTAATGTGCTCCTTCAGAATGAGGCAGCTACCTTGGCTTCCATTGCAGGATCAGCTGAAGGTAAATTGAGACAGTCTGATGCCAGAAAACGAGTTCCAGCAGAATATACATCTGCCATGTTGCAGGTACACCTCCCTCATTAATTGCACTCTTCCTCTAAGAATGATTGCCTACTCCCACTTTTGCTACAGAAGGTATTCGGGCAGGTCAGCGATGTAGATGTGCAGCCAACCTTCAGTTTCTTGGGTTCAGGAATCATAACTGAGCCTACCAGCATGATCATGGAAGCTTTCAGTAACTTCAAAGAAGTGGCTGGGGGGGATCATCACAGGCAATCATTAGACAGCTAAAGCAAAACCATCTCATGGTGCTTTAGAAGAGGGAAGGCATCAGAATGCCACATTGTAGAAGCACTTTTCACCCAACACATGCTCCACTTGGCCAATGATACCATTGAGAAGCATGCAGCTGCACATCAACAAACTTCAACACATAGACAACCACATCTTAAGAGCTTTACAAGGTCACATGTAGCAGCAAGGATTCTGGAGACAGATAAAGACCACGGACCAGTGTTAAAGGTAAACGCTGCATAGCGGGCTTCCCGTCTTTGAGCAAGGGGCACAGTCCAGCCTAAAAGAAAACACACGTATATCTGGCAGTAGGTTGGTGGACCTTGAGTTTTGGGCAAAGGGACAGAAATAATATCTTGACAGACTTGGGTCTTCTCCCACTTACACCGCAAGGTCCTTATCTGTGCTAGACGATTATGATATCTCTGAACTGCAGGTTTTTATTGAAGCCTGTATCTATATCTATGGACAGGGCACTCTTTATGTCTGGAAAATACATGAAGTTATGGCCTTCCACTAAATTGTACAATTTGGGCATCATCCCTGTTTTCAGTCAGAGTTTTGCTTAACTGCATAAGAAACAAAACACCACAACTGCAGATACTTCAGGTACACTCACGTTTTACATTATGAATTTTAAAATGGCTTTTTTTTTTTTTTTTGGGCCTACAAATTGCAGTTATAATAGATATGCTCTGGCCAGAGACAAAACTGTTCCAGATACCACTAAAAATGGTCATAAGTTTTTAGTACTAAAAAGAGAGGGGGGCAAATAATGAATTTGTCCTTCATATTATATTGAAAGAAGAAGACAATAACCAGACAGAAAATTAAGCTGACCTCCGGTGTTTCTAAGCACTGGAAGGCTTTCTCAGGTTTGGGAAAATAATTTACTCTCTATCGATTAACGCAGCAGCTAAACATGGATGACTGATCTCATTTTGCCAGTTTTCAGTTCATGCCAGGGACAGAGGAACACAGAGGGTACTTTGACACAGGGAATTCAAAGGTTGGTACTATCACTACGTTACTTAGAAGTCCAAGCTGTGAATGGTCAACTTTCAGGCAGACTCCGGGAGTCTTCTATCTAGTGTCTGAGGAGATGAGTGCTTAATTCCAAAGGTCAAAATCACAATATTTTTCTGAAACAAGCAAAAGCAAAACCTCCCAAGAAACCTCTCTCAGTAACAAAAGCAGTACATTGTCTGAAAGTAATCAGATTTCCAGGCACACTTTGTAAGTAATCTTGTTTACTGTAATTTTGCAACAGCTTTTATAAATCTTTCATCTGAAATCAGGAAGGCTACAGCTCGTATTCTGACAGGTTGAAATAGCTGAGTAAGTGGAATACATCCCTGTGTGGTTGGCTATGTTTGGGAACACTTAAGAATACATTGCCAAAAAAAAAAAAAATCAGCAACTCAGACACCACAGTGATGTATTTTAACAACCAAATAAAAAATTAAAGTAGAAGGAAAGCCTCTCACTTCCATTGGTTTCGGGGCTTTTTTAAGGAAGCCTAGAACATAAAAATGGTTCGTGCTTCACGAATATCCATTTTTTCTGAACAGTGTCCGATTCCACATTCTATGTTCTAAGATGTTCTTTGAAGTACAAGTGAGAAATACGAATCCAGTGTTACGGTGAGTCATTTGGGAGTTTTTTTTCCACACCGGGCTTCAGTAACTTTCAGTAAAATCTTAACTGCTTTGTATGAAATCTAAAGGAAACAACTGTTAAGAAAGATTAACTTCAAATGCAGAGACCTGCACACAACTATCCCACTTCACTTCCATTGCTCCTCCTTTACAAAATTAAATCTTCTGTCAAAACAATTGCATGCGTACTGGGTGCGCAAAATAAAGACGAGGATATTAATATTGTCTCCTGTGGCTCAGACACTCATAACTGCTTGCCCCTTTCGTACCATCAGGCACAAAAAAAAATTACTAAGGATTCCGCAGCTATATAAAATGAGTATTCTTTATTCAGGTGCAGGAGAAACAGATCTAAACCTTCAGGAATATTTTAAGTACAAACTCAACCAGAGCTAGACTATAATAAAATGCTTTTAGGTGAAACTCTGGGCAGGGCTCCAAAGGATTTTGCCCAACATCCTGTGGCTGGAATTCTGTATAGGCAAGCTTTCTCTCCGCATGAAGTTACTTTCATCCGCTGACTGGAAACTTTAAGGATGAACCCCACCTCTCTCTCCACTCACCCGTCCAGTTGTTAGCCACAGGAAGATAAAGGCTCAGGAAAAAGGTTTTAAAAGCATTTTTTTTCCTCTTCCGGTATGTCTGGAATTCCAAAGGCAGACTGAACTATAAAATTCACTCTTTCTGAAGTAGTAACGTCTGGTGAGATTTGGCCAGCTCATAGTTTTGTTTCTGTAACTTTCAGCAGTCCTTCGATCTGGGCCCAGTGTTATGCTACTGCTGTTACCATGAATGATTTACCTCAAGAAATGGAATTACGAAAATAAGCATGTGCAACTTGTAAACAAGCTGTACATCATACTGTGACTGAAAGGTATGAAATTTAATGCTGAACACTGTCAAGCCCAAGTTCTGCCGTGTACGTCTCCGCACCTAACTGTGCCTCAGCCTCGATATCTGATGCACTTCCATTTCCATCATTGGTCCCTTCAGCCCCAATGGACAAGCACCCAAGTTAACACACCAGTAACGAGATAAGATGCTGAATTCATATTTTGTACACAGAGCTCCAAAATAGAAACATTCAGGCAGTAAACAACTGAATTATGAGGCATCACCGTTCCTGGCCTCACATTAGCTCTTTTACAACTGTTCTGTATTTAGTAGGAATGGCACTTTAAACAAAAAGCTCAAAAAACAATTAATACAAATACTAAAATGAAATGAAACAGCACTTAACTCCAAGTTCAGCCAATCCTGCAAGCCGTTCCTGCAGTTTTTGAGACAAAAGTTTGGTCATAACAAGCAAGAAAGCAGGATTCTCTGTCTGCTGAAGCAAACGCTGTTATATGCAGTGCCTCTAGAAGAGAATCCATTATATTATACTAACCTACTCATCCTTGCTCTTAGAGATCAGTAGCTCTATTCAATCAACATTAAGCTTTCCAGGAGACCATTAGAAGATTTAAAAAAAAAAAAAAAAAAGAAGGATAAAAAGTCCGAGACCCCCCTCAAATCCCCATTCTTTACTTCAGAAGTATACAGTAAATGCAAACAGCCTGCCTCTAATTATTAACAGCAGGAAAACTCTGTAAGGAGCAAGAATTTTACTGCCCTCTGCAGCTTTTCCTTTGCGTTCAACGCAAGGGCAAAACGCCACAGATTTCTGGGTGAGATAAACTGATAGCGACTGTCATCTGCCGCTGTGACATATTTTTCTTCCCGAAGGCTGGAAGCCCCGCCATGGACAGGCAGAAAAGGTATCCGACCGACCAAACTTCACCTCCCTTAACAACGAAGGCTGCGCTGCCCCAAAAGCTTTCTTCAGAAAATGGGTCAAACGCTAGAAAACGCTATAAGGGGAGGGGGAGCAAAGTGGGAACGGCCCCTGCTTACTTGCCATAAAAATGTTACTTCGGACACTGGTACGGACTGCATTATTTTTTTTTTTTGTGCGGCGGTTTAAGCGCTGCCACGCAAAGGCCAAGACGGCCAAGCTGCCAGTTGGAAGGCAGCGGCGACAATGAATTAAGCGAATTAAACTGGATGCGCTTGTTGACTCGGTTTTCGCCCCATCGCGCCGCCGCTTGCTCCATCGCCGCCTCAAAACACCGGGCAGCAAAGTTTGGGCGAAGTGGGGGGGTGGGTGTCCCCGGGCCCCGCCGCCGCAAACACCCCGCCGCCTCCCTCCCGCCACCAACTTTCCTCCGCAGGAGAAGCAGCAGCAGCAGCAGCACCGGTTCTCGCCCGCGCCGTCCCGTCCCGTCCCGCCCGGCTCGGCTCGGCTCGGCTCGGCTCGGCTCCGCTCGGCGGAGAGCGCCCGGTGCGGAGATGCCGGCGGGCGGGCGGGCGACAGCCGGGATGCCCGGCGGCGGGAACGGGGATGCCGGGCAGCCGGGATAGCCGGCGGCGGGAGCAGGGATACCGGGTAGCGGGAGCGGGGATGCCCGGACGGGCGGGCAGCTGGGATGCCCGGCGGCGGGAGCGGGGATGCCGGACGGGCGGCAAACGGGTCTCAGACCGGCAGGTCGTCTCTTACCAGCCCGGAGGCGAAGAAGACGGCGAGGAAGGCCAGGCAGGCGCCCATGACGATGAGGAGCAGGAAGACGACGAGCGGGTGCTGCTGGCTCATGCAGTAGTAGGACTCGTAGAGCCAGTCCCGGGAGCGGGACTGCTCGCCGCTCGCCCCGCAGCCGCCGCCGCCCGCCTGCTCTGCCCGCTCCAGCAGGTAGCGGCGTCTCCTCCTCATCATCATCGCCTCTTGCCACATCGGGCAGAGCCCGCGCAACTCCCTCAGCGCCGCCGCCGCCGCCGCCGCCGCCGCTGCTGCAGGAGGCGGCAGCCGGGGAGTGGAGCGGGGCGCGCTCCCGCGCGGGAGGCGGAGAGGAGGAGCCGCCGCGGCGGCGGCGGCGGCGGCGGCGGCGGTGGCATGGTGCGGCGGGCGGCCGCGGCCGCCTCGTAGCCCGCCTGGGGCTTGGTGAGCCTCCGGGAAGCGCCACCCCGCAGGCACATGCCTTGCCCGGCTCCTGCGGAGGTGGGGGCGGGAGGCTCGCTCCTCCTTGGCGGGGAGGGAAGCGGGCGGACGCCCGGAGCAAGCGCCCAAGGGCGGCGGCGGCGGGAGCGGGGGGCGCCTGGGAGGGCGACCGTGAAAGCGGCTCTTGCCCCGCACCCCTCCGTCCCGGCGCCGGGAGATGCCCGAGGGGCGGCAGGGACACCTGCCGCCGCCACCGCGCCCCGCCGCCACCCTGCGCCTGCTTCCGGCCGGGAGAGCTCGGCGTCCCCGGAGGGCTCCGGTGGTTCCGCAGGTGTCGCATCCGACGGCGGCAGGTGGCCGCGGGGCGCCCCGTGTGCGGCTCCCGGGCGGACGCCGCGCCTTCCCGCGGGTGCGGGGCAGCATCTCCCGAGGGCAAGAGGGAGATGCCTCTGAAAATCTCTTCGAAATGACTCCGGCGGGCGGAGGGCTTGGCAGGGCTGTTTCGCTGCGTACCTTTCCCGGAGGCTGAATCACCTTTTTAGAAATCACACCTCGGTTTCTGTCAAAAACAGACATTCAAGTTAGGGAGCAGCATAACATACATTGTCCGCAGCGTTCCTTGCTCTGAAGGACTTAGTTATTCCTAACAAAGTAGGCACTTGAAACAAACTGGACATGTAACTCACTGAAGTTACCTATCCATCACGCACAGCATGTGCCGGTTTTGTAACCACATGCACAAAGTTCTTCTTCCCCAGCCCTCTGCCTCACTGAAAGTCCCTCCCCGCAGGACAAATCCCTCTCGGCCCTGCTCACCGGCCTCTGCTGTTGCTTTGCCCCATCCTTTATCTCCCAGGGGATGCAGGGCTGCCTAAGCTCTCCGTGGAGAGGAAGAGACCAAAGTGACATGGATGCTACTGGGCCTAAAGGTCCCAAGGGTGGCTTCTGGGGACTGAAGTAATGCCAGGAGCAAGAGGGAGTTAGGAGTACTACAACACTACAAGAGGTGCAAAACTGGCATTACCATCAGGGGTCATAAGTGAGAGATTTCACGCTAACCATTAGCCTGGTGGAAGAGGAGGTAACTAGAATGATATGGACCAAAATTTAACACCTAATGCTGTCTTCTTTCTCTACCACTGCTCACATCCATAAGAAGAGGAGGTGCATCAACCATCAGCGTAACAAAGCAGAGAAACCAATAGAACATATAGCTCAGAAGCCCTGTCCCCACACTTGCACTTCTTAGATTCTTCAGGTTTGAAGCATGGATGAGCTCTGAGCTTCCCTGCCCCCTGTTCCTCTCAGCTGGCTGGAAGGAAGAAAAGCTCCTTGGCTTTCACTCTTCCTTCCCCTGAAGTGCTTGCTGGGGCAGAAGGAACAGATGAAGAAGAAGTGAAAAGTTACAACTGCGCCCACTGTTCTGGGAGAGAGAGGGCGAAAAACTCTCAGAAGCAGCAGTGGTGAGATTGAAGGATGAACACAAATCTATGTGGGGAGAACATTCTGGCAGAATTAATTGCTGGGAAGGAGTTAGTAGAGGTGGGTGTGAGAATTTTTGCAACATGAAAAGGCTTTACTTGCAGTCACTGCAAAAATTATGGAGTTGGCCACCCTCACTGTCACACACACATATAAAAGTGGGATAAGCAAAAAAAATCAAGAGACAAACCAGAACTGCAATATAAAACTTCTTTTATAAGCAGATCACAATATTTGGTATTTTAAGGCATCTGAGTTTTGATCTCTCAAGGGTGGTCTCTCACATATGTACTTATTTACAGTACAGGAATAACTACATGATTCTGTATGGACTCACAAAAGTGTAAAAGATCAGAACACGCGAAATGAAGCATGTTCTCTGTTCCACGTACACAGCCATCCCCCAAAAGTACTTGAAGCTTACACAATATGTTAACACAGATGATGGTGGTGGTTGTCTTTCTTCCCCCAGCTGATTCTGCTTTAATGGCTTTCTGCTGCTTTTTGCCTCTCTGGACTTGAACAGAAAAGGCAATTCCAAAGAGTTTACTATGATGATCATGTCATTTGTTTGTTATTTCGGTAAGATCTTATGCCTGTAACAACTAATTCCTCATTATATTATTCTCATGCAATTTCTCAGGAAATAAAATTATAATTCCACAGCAAAAACTTAATTAACCCAAAGGTTGCCCAGTGGTATCTCATGCCTTTCCAGAATGATGTGTTCAGCAGAACCGTCCCTTCTGAAAGACTAGACATAAGGTGCTTCAACAGCTGAGCAAGAGGGAGTACCAAGTTAGGTTTTCATTTGACTTTGTGTTTTCTTGCCCACCTAATGGACCCATCCCCTCTACTTTCCCTCTCCAAACTAGAAACCTGCATCTTTCAATTCATTCTTCAAACTCCAGCTAGGAACATCCCACACCTTAATGTTTAGAACCCCCATCAGTCCTTAGAGAAGATCTATAGTTTGACGCAAAGGTCCAGTGAAAAAAACCACAAAACATACTGTCAAGTAATTAATGATTACACCATTCTATATATGGACAAGGTAATTAAACGTGTGCAGTACCTAAATCGAATTTGATCTTCTAATTTAAATGCTCTACTTTTTAACTAACGTATTAACACTTTTTTTTTTTCCCCAGGATGCATTTAATTAAATTAACATTATTGCAGTCAAGTGACAATTATGTCACTACTAAAGTTGAAACGCCATATGTTTCTAGAGACCAGTTTCCCTAGGTAGTCTAAAATATACATCCTTACTTGGCTCAACCTGGAAGTTTGCTGTGCCTTAGGGAAAAGGAAAGTACAGTGAATCCTATAATCTGGGGCTGAAAAGCAAAGGACTATCAGGAAAAAAAAAAAAAGCTTTCCATGCAGTCCACCTTATTTCTCTACAAGGGAAAAAAAAGCAAATCTAGCACTTAAGATTGTCAGAAGCTATCCTCTGCACACCCTTGGGACTCCAACAATGTCAAAGAATTTGTTCCTTGAGCAGCTGGTGTCTAAGCATCTGCTGTACCCCTCTGGAGAAGCAAACCGATGCAGAACAAAAGGTCGAGGCCCACAGCTGCTTGTCAATGCAACCATGTACCAGAGAACTTCTATCTGGACCATCTCCAGAGATCCCTTCCAGCCTCAACTGTTCTGTGATTCTGTGATATCACAACATATTACTAGTGTCAAGGGATCTGTGATAGGTCCTAAGGAGAGACCTAAATAGGAATAGGAATTACAGGAGAAGCTCCTGTTCCCTGCATCGTTCTCTGTGCCACTTGGGCTCAATCAGTCTCCATCACCCTTCGTTTCCTTCATTTTCCATTCCGTGTCGTCTTCTCCTCCATGGGTGTTCTGGTCAGGGATGCAGACTAGCTGTCAGCAGAGGGAGAATAGAGACTGATCCTTTGCTCTCAGCTGCTCTACTCAGCTCTAGAACATCCTTATCCACAGGAAATAAATTGCAAGGAAGAGATGCTGAATCACAATCCTGCCACATAGCAAGCACTTGAAGAGTCATAGCAATTGACCGGAGCCAAATACACTGCCCACAAATCCACAGGTGGCCAGATTTCCCTCCTCAGCAGCTGGCCACCAAGTTGCCCAGAAGAGCAAACCCATCGCTATAGTCTTGACACTGTGCTGCCACATCCATCAGTACCTTACGCTGAGCTGCAACTGCAGGGCAAGTTGCCCTGCCAGTAAGATTACTCACAGCCACCAGCTGAACTGCGCTTCCAGAGCTTGGCTGTGGCAGCATGGGCAAAGACAGGTCGAGAAGCCCTGCTTAGTGCTGCTCTTGGGGGACACCAACCCATGAGCCAACCCTGCTGTGAGAGCAATGCCTCAATACATCTGGCTTGTCCACAGTTGTAGAAGGGGAGATTAAATTTTGTGCGGGGGGCCTGGTACTCCCTGTGACTTTGAAACACATAGGCTGAGAAACGGTACATCAACATGGGTGGTGAGGCACTGGAACAGGTCGCCCAGGGAAGCTGTGGATGCCCCATCCCTGGAAGTGTTCAAGGCCAGGCTGGATGGGGCTTTGAGCAGCCTGGTCTAGTGGGAGGTGTCCCTGCCCAGGGCAGGGGGGTGGAACTAGATGATCTTTAAGGTGCCTTCCAACCCAAACCATTCTGTGATTCTGTGAACATGGGCAATTATTTAACAACAGTAACTTCTCCAACAGGGATACACAACTTTTTCTTATTGTTTAACACTGAAGACTGCTAAATTTTTACTGAATTTTTCTGGATTCATTTTACTGAGTTCAGTTATTAAGACTCTCAAAGCTTATAACTTCATCTGTGTGCTACTGTTGCTCTTCAAAAAATGATGACAGACTTTCCTACAGAAATATATCTGATTTCACACATCTGGAACCTGCTGATATTCACTTTTGAGTTAGACACAAACTTGCTTGAGGTGTTTAACATTATTACTTAAGGTGCCAAATTACAGTCTGACTGATCTATAATTCCGTGTGTTCTTTTACTTTTTTTCCTTGCCCTTTTTGAAGCTAGTATCTAACTTTGGGCCTCACTCAGCCTCCATGAACTTTTAAGAATAATTACTAGTAAGTTCCAAGGTTATTGAAGGAACAACTCCAGATCCAGATGATCTGAAAATACCTCATTAATCTCTCTTCTTCCCTGTTTTCATCCCAGATGGTAACTACATCGGTTATCTAACCGTGGATAACCTTTTTATTAACGATTGAAGCAAAACATAGATTGGTATTTTAGATGTTTTGTACCATCCGTTATTAGCTGAATAGTGTGGGTCAACTATTCCCACAGTCGTCTTCTTTCAAAAAGCATGGGATGAATATAAAGTTATCCCGAAGTGCATTAGTTTTCTCTCTGCTTGTACCTTGTCCTTTCTTATTTTGATCATGCTGTTCTTTATACTCACTGTTATAATTTGACTTAGTTTTCAATTTCTGTTCTGTATCATACTGTTCCAGTTTCAAGACATTAACCTCCAATTACACACTTCCTAATCTTTCATATTGAGACAGTTTTCACTTGTGCAAACTTAGTAGCATTATTTAGGAAACCATCTACTCTTCCAGACAACCTGCTTTCAGGTAGGAGATCTAGGGAAGGTGGGAGGAAAGGAATAAAATTTCAGAAATTTAAAACTGCTCAGGCAGTTTTATAAAATTCCAAATTAACTGGCCAAACTCAAGACCAGTACCATAGGCAGCTCAAGAAAGACCTGCTCAATACACAGCTACAGTCAAAACACTTTTATAGCATTAGAATGCATAAATATGATGAATAATTTAGAACATACAATAATGCCTTTATATTGATCAATCCTACAGCTTCCTCTTGAATCGTATTGGCCTATTTACCCGATCTCATAGTAATATTGCAGAATTAGAGACAGATTCTTCAGAACACGAGTAATCAAAAACAACAAGGAAGAGTTTCTTCTATTTAGCAAGTGTATAGGACTGTTATCCACAGAAATGAAAACATAAGAGGGAACATAGTAAATGCACATAAAATGAAAACTTTAGAAAAGAATACTTGGAATCTTATGTTTCTTTATCTGTTTTTGTTTTGTTTTGTTTTTAGAAAAGAGATAAACTGAAAATTAAAGGAAGGAAATGCAAAATTAGTAAGTGGGATATGTTATTTTACACAGCCTGTAGTTAACTTGTGGAACTCTGTCATGGGAAGCTTTTAAGAACAAGAATTTATCAGGGTGACAAAATGGATTCGGTTTTATATAGTTGTCAAAATAAGTCCAGTAATCACCAATAATAACATAAGTTACAAGGAACATTGATCCTATCGTTTCATGAGTAATGTCAATGCAAGGCAGTAAATATAGAGATGAGACAAAAATATGAAAGACAGATTATGTCACAATGGGTTTCTTGCTGGAAGACGCAATCGTAATGTGGCTTTTTTTTTTCCCCAGAGACAAGTTATTGGACTGGATTATTCTTTATTCTCATCCAGATGGGGCATATTGTGTTCCTATCATTTTAATTGATTAAAAAAGATACTGATTTCCTGAATGCAGGGTAAGATCATTGATTCAGAGGCCACTGACTCACATAACGCAATCTACATATTCTCCCCACAAAAAGGCAAGCATATAAGTGGTAAAATTTTTTTGTTTGTAGACATTTTATTACGATCTTTACTCCATCTGCACAATCCACTGAAAGTAAAACAAAATGCACCTAAAGCAGAACTGTAACTATGGAACCCTTCAAAATTATTGCAATGATCAAATCTGATACATGTCACTTAATCAGGTTAACCCATACTACAGAACAGAAATATATAAATATAACATAAAATGAGCAGTTAAAATAAATAAACAAACACGTGTAACTGTATTCATATCAAAGAAAACCATATTCATATGTATCTAAAAAGCCATTTTTGCAAAATCTCTGTCATGGTTTCAGTTTTCCCTCAATAGCTGTCATAGTTATTTTAAAGGAAGCTCCCTCCTAGCAGGGGCTGCAAATGGCAGTGCAAATTAATGGTACCATCCTGCAAAATGCAAGATATGATCCCAGTTCTGAAAATAATTAAAAGCAAACAAAAGTCTAAAAATGTTACCTCCAGGACTTCCATGAGACTTTTTGAAAACTCAGAATTAATCAGTGAAATAAGGTTTTGCAAGACGCAACGACCAGTATTTTTACTAAATGAAACATTTCCTGCTGTTAATTTTATATTCTTCTTGGCTCCAAGAAAGTCAATCTGGGCTCATGTTTTTATAATTATTGTGCTATTGTTTATTTAATGGCCATCAGTTACTATTTTGCTTTGACTGAGAAAGGAATACTCTAGGAAATGTTATCAAAAAGTTTATATTTAAAGTGGGTTGGACTTTAACACAAAACTACAGAAGAGTTGAACATCACTCCAGATTTGGGTCTCGGGTAAATTTTGTCCATAATTTTCCCACTTGCCAGAGCTATACTGTCTTTCCTATTCCTGCAGAGGTCCTGCATTTCTTCCTCTCTTCCTCCACAGCTTCAGCACGTTCTGACAGACAAATGCCACATGGTCCCTTCGGAGAATGGAGCTGGCACTGCTTGCTTTCAAACAGACCTCTGCTGAGCTACTTAGTGACCTTAGTAAAAACGTGTTAACCACAGGTGGCTTCCAGAATTGCATGAAGAAGTACGAGGTAATGGTTTCAGCTGCGCATTTGATAAAAACACCCAGCTGACAGCAGAAAGTTGTAAGAATTGGTAATGTTCCAGGACCCAAGTTTGGGGAGTTCTGCCAGGAGCAATGGATCCCAAGATTCTGGAGAAAGTGTTATTTCTGGAGCAAGGCAGGAGAGACTGCACTGCTACTGAGGACAAGAGGTCACTCTGGCCACAAAATCCGGTGGTACTGGACGGGTGCTATAGAACGGGGTGTGGGGTTCAGGAGGCTGGAGTGATTTTCTGAAGGGAGGCTTTGGGTGTGTGGGCTGAGTCAGGTCCTGGCACGGTGTCACACCTTAAACATAGCGATTGTGGGTTGACAGCACAGCTTAATCCTACTGCAGCTACCACTAAGGAATGGGGAGCTGTAGAGTAAATGTCATTGGCAAACACGGCCCAGCCCTTTGCCTTGCTAGTGAGGCCTACTGTATGTTGGGAAGGCTCCCCTAGAGAATGTGAGGCTTACCGGGTCTTCTTGTTTTGGAGAAAAGGTATTGATATCAATCAATAAAATATTCCAACTTCAGAAGTTTTCTTCAAACCAGCTGACTGATATACAACTGGGTAGTGCTGACGTGTATTTGGAACAAGAGCTTATAAATGGCTGCTATAGCACTCTCAGATATTTGAGCACCATCTTATCACCAAGCGTCTTTGTGTAATTTTTTCCATTTTTTGAGATCAAGATCTCCAGCCTAGGGTATCAGAGACCTAGCCTTTTCACAGGGGCTTTTTGTCTCCTTAGGACTGAAAGAAAATTCACAGAATCACAGGACAGTTGAGGCTGGAAGCGACCTCTGAAGACTGTCTAGTCCAAACCCCCTGCTTAAAGCAGGGTCAACTACAGCAGGTTGCTCAAGACCATGTCCAGTTGAGTTTTGAATACCTCCAAGGATAGAGACTACACAACTGATCTGGGCAACCTGTTCCAATGTTTGATCACCCTTACAGTAAAAAAGCTTTTTCTAAACAGAATTTGTTGTCTTACATTTTGTGCCCGTTGCCTCTTGTCCTTTCACTGTGCAGCACTGAGAAGAGTCTATCTCTATATTCTCGGCTTCCTGCCACCATCAGGAATTTATACACAGTGGTAAGATCCCCCTTGAATCTTCTCTTCTCCCAGCTAAACAGTCTCGACCTTTCCTCACAAGACAGATCCTCCAATTGCTTAATCAACTTCGTGACCCTACGTTGGACTCACTCCAGTATGTCCATCTCTCTATCGTACTGAGAAGCCCAGAAATGGACCTAGCACTCGGATGTGTCTCACCAGTGCTGAGATGAGGGAAAGAATCCTCTCCCTCAATCTGCTGGCAATGCTTTTCCTAATGCAGCCCAGTCGGCTGTTGGCCTTCTTTGCCACAAGGGCACATCAATGTCTTATGTTCAATTTCTCCACCAGGACCCCCCAGTCCTCTTCTACCAAGCTGCTTTCCACCCAGCTCATAGTATCAGATATCAGGTAAAGACTTAAATGTTCTTAAATCCTGTTGCACTCTCATATATGTACTTATTGATTGTTAGTATTATGGTAGGATTAAAAATAATTGGTTTGCTAATCTGAATATTTCCGATGTTTGGGTGTTTTTTTTTTCAGTTCCTGAGCCTTCATTAGGTATGTTTGCTAAATTTCACATATGTTTTACTTCAAATAGCTATGAAAAAATTCCCAAGTTTCTAAAGTACTTTGTGATCTCTAGGAAAGAAAAATACAGACATTCTTTCTGGCTAATACAAGGTTGAAACATTTTCCACGGGGTTTTTCAGCAAATGCTTTGCTTAATACAGTGCTTTTCTCTTCCTTGTCAGTGTCCAGTACAGAAATGGCACAAGGTTCATCTGACCAGCACTAAACTGGTTTTTTTAAAGGTACATATACTGATCGATTAGTAACTGATTTTGGCATTGCGCATATTTTTATTCATTATAGGTCTTAGTTATAATGATCAAAGATTCTCGCTTTAATAGGCAACTATTTAGAATTTACATGACTGTACTCTTTCCTGTGATATGTTAAAATACAGTGGTCAATCTCACAGCCATAAGAAAGTATTCAGAAAATGATTTTTTTTGGTTAAAACCAGAATAACTCTGATCATGCATTTTATACCAATACTGTCAGTCTCTTGCTTCTAAGATGCGTGTTTATTGGACATATGAGTTATTTACAGTGTTACTGGGAAACCACTCATGCTAGTTTGAAACAACCACTTAATGAACTGCTCTTGAAGCCATGCTAATTAGGTGAACATTAGACTATTGTGATTAGATTATGCTTACTACAGTAAATTATGTGTAATAACAGTCACTACACTAGTATGATAAAATACTTCCACACCACCTCATTTTCACTTTTAGGGCACAACCAGTGATTCTTGAACTAAGAAATTATAGGCTTTTATGTATAAGGTAATTTGAAATAATACACAGAGGGGAAAAAAAAACCCAGCAATTATGTTAATGTATACATTCATGTATCAATACCCCACACCTTGTTTACTCTGCACAGTTCCCATCTCAAAAAATAAAGAGAGTATTAAACATGAAAAGGTATGGAAAATTATGATGATCCCACTTGGAGGAGAGACTTAATGGAACAGGACTCTGTTCAAAAGAGGACATATCCTCCCAATCTGATTGAAACTTAGGAAATATGAAAGCTGTGAGGACAGTGAATAGAGAATGGCCATTCATTATTTTCTGTAATGCAAAAACTAGCACACACCTGGTAAAACTGTCATATGGCAGGCTTAAAGCAAAGAAGCATTTCTTTTTAGAACAAAAAAATACCACACCATAATTAAATTGTGGCATTCACTGCTAGTCATTGTTATGGAAACCAAGTATAAATTCATTAAAAATGGGCTAGAAAAAAAAATCAAGGAATTAGTTAATCAAGGGATATTAATAATTATAATCAGGGTAGAAGAGTTTGCTAGGGAAGACCCAAACAGGTTGATCCATGGAAACTAAGTTGTGTATATGTCCTGTTCTTATGTGCCTTCTCTAATCTTCACTACTGATAGGCAGGAACTTGTGCGAGACAGTATGGATATTCTTATGATTTTTATCCTGGTGGGAAAGAGGTAAGAATTAGTCATAACTAATTATGGCAGTTCTCATGAAAACTGTGTCACTCTTGTATTTTATTACAAAGTACAGTTTCATTATAAGCTCCTAATGTCATACCTGTTATATGGATTTTAATTAAATTTCCATGTAGGTCTCTGACTGCAAAAAACCCCACCCTTTCTTTGTGATGCCAGTAGTTTAGCTATTGACGTAATTTTTCACTAGCAATGTGTTTTCTTATATGTGCATTGATAAATGTGTGATCGTCCAGTAGTGAGGTTGTGTATAGTCAGACATATATATATATATACTTATATATAAGTATACTTATTGATTCAAAACAATGTAGCATCTAAAATGCAACTGCAGCTAAAGGCAGCAAAATAAACTAAACAATCATGATTGATAGAAAAATATTTTAAAGATGTAAAATATAGACAGGACTATATCAAGTACTAGTTTAAAACAAATGTGAGGCTTTGGAAAGGAAATAAATAGAATTTATAGAGCAACTCACCACTTTTACAGATAGGGTAGAAAGATTTACAGAATAAAGAAATAAGTAGACTCAAGAATAAAGAACAAGCAACAGCCTGATCACAGCTACAGGAAACCAGTTAGGGACCAATATGAAACTTGGAACATTTGTCCAAAGTCCAGCATCAGTCTCCTGCTGAGCAGTAAAGTCAAAAAAGGGCAATAGATTGATGAAGAAATAGAGAGAATGCTTGCATGACTTGGTAGAGAATACTCAAAGACAGCTGTGACAGTAGTGTAGGAGTATTTTGGAAAGTTATCAACATATAGAGAAAAGGATAAGAATTATAAGGTAATCTAATAAAGAATAAAATTAAGATAAAATCTTCTGCTTACAAAAATTATCCAATATGAAACAAGAAGAAGTTCTTCATAGTGAAGCAGATGAAAAAAAAAAACCAAAACCAAAACCAAAAATTGACCATTTTCTAGGCAGCTGAGATATTGAGAAAAGAGCAAAATTTGTAAGTGTAAGTTTAAGTACAAATTTCAAAAGGCAATCAGAATTCCCAGGAGCAAAGCATGAAGTGTTCATAATTGTCATGCTAAAATAGTAAAAGCAAGAGGAAAAAATCTAATGCAATCTTATCTAATTCATGAACTGATTGTATTGGTCTGCAAATTTGAAAATATCCAAAGTAAGAGAGAATGATAGTTTGTTCAATTTAAAAAACAAAAACAAAACCAGAACTTTTGCAATGATTCCTAGCTGATAGGCTGTGAAATCCTGGTTTTGCTATTGCACTGTAGTTTTACATTTTAAGCAGAAGAGAAATACAGTAGTTTTCTGTATCCGTGAAAAGCTGATCATTTTAAAATTAAGCATGTTACATTCACTGACTGCAGGGAAAAAAAAATAAAATCTATAAAAGCTGCACAAGTATTTTGATTAAGAAAGGTCACAGTAATACATGATGAGGTTGTAAGGAGATCAGTACTTGTTTTGTCTGCTATCCATACCTAATTAAGCTAGGGAACTGTTTTTCTGCCATTCTCCCTGAAGTAGCCATAAAGTGTCCCTTTCAGTACAAAATTCACAGGTCTGGTAGGAAATAATGACATGCACCAGATTTTTTTATAAGGCTAATGATCTTTGGTGCTATAGAAAAAGACAGACGATATGGTATAACGGAAATCAGGACTTAAACATATTATTCTTCCACAGACTATTTGGTCTTAAATTAATTTATTTTATTAGACAAACAGGGTTTAGCAGGGAGAACTGGAAAACCTTTCAGGCACATGTGTTTCATCTACATCAGTTTTCAAATCTGAATCAAAAGCTGTAGAGTTTGTATTAAATGTAGATTGTAGAATTTGTCCTGATTTAAATGAGATATTTCCTTATATTATGCATAAGGAAGGTGTGGAACTCTTTGCTGAAGGATATTGTGAATGCTAAATCTTTCCAAGAGTTCAAAAGCAACTTGAGAAAGTTATGGGCCAGTGGGGGAAATCTGCTGGTGGCTATTAGTTTCAGAAGCAGCCTTCACTTCAGAAAGTTCCTGAACAATTTTTTTTCACAGCCACAAATTACTGAAGGCTGAAAGGGGAGCCACAGGAGGCATCACTACACATTTTGTCCAATTCTTATGCGCCTTCCTGCTGTAGCCTTATGGCCCAGCGTATCTGGTATTTTAAGTTGGTTTTAAGTGTAGCTAATAAAAGAAATATGTGAAAAGTTTATTTTGCTATTGTCCAGGTTGTCACAGCTGTATCAGCAAAACTACTCAGCTACCAGCTGTCTGCTGCCTTTCCTGCAGTTTTAAGCTTGTTTTATATATGATGTTACCTAACTTGTTTTAGCTTAATTTTCACTTAGCTTTGTTCAACTGTGTTCCGCTGCTGCTGCTGCTTCTCCTTCTGATGTAGGAATCATGGCAATAAAATGTACCAAACCTAAGTAACCATAGTATGACTAACCTTGGTGAAATCAGGAACCATGAAAAAATAACTCCGAGCAAACCCAAGGAATAAACCTTCAACACTTTATTCCCCTTTGCAACATCTCAGGACACAGACAACTTGCTGTAACAATCTGCTGGAAGGGTGAGAGCTCAAAGGGCAGATAATGTTCATTTTATTATATTACTAATGACCTTCAATAGAATTAAGAAGTTTGGATTATGAGAGGCAACGTTGTTTTAACAGGACTAAAAATAAGTGGTTGTTATGTTTGATTAGATTGTTACGGCATTAGAGTAGCACTGAAGTTCAGTCATGGATCTTCACATAAGGGGTGGTCTCTTGGTTACTCGTCATGAACTTCGGTGCATAATACTAAGCATCTCCTGCTGGCCATTGCTGGAGGCCAGTTCCAAGGGATGATGGATCTCTGATCCGACTCAGTCGGACCTTTATTAAGAAGGGGCTTTGAGAGAATTATCTCAATGGAGTGCCCAAACTATTCCCCTCGAACCATTTCGAAGTTTTCTCATCTTGGACAGCAGCAATCTGCACACACTGTAATGCTCCTGCTATTATAATTTGATTTTCTGGGGTGTTTCAGAAATCACAGAGGATAGTCATTAAGACTGGTAATAGAAAACAGGTATCTTTTCAACAAACAGATCAAGGCATGCAATTTAAGTTCTCATCCATGTTGTACTCTCATCCAAAACCCAACTGTATAAAAACAGTAGTTAAATTCAGTACTACATGAGCATCATTCAAAAGTGACCTGCAAAGCCGTTCCCTTTCCCTCTTTTCCTTTTCCTAGAGAATTATCAGTAAATTAACTGGTGAATCAAAAAAACGCAGCCCTTATTCACTGGAAGTGAACCCATCCAGAAGCTGAAAAAGATCTGCCTTCGAAACTGACCAGATGACAGAAGTCCCCAGAAGGGACTATGTTGTCCAAGAAAATTTTAGATCAGATATTCCTTTCATCCTTCTCCCCTCTGATTCCTGTATAAAAATGGCATAAGCACAGTTACAACACAACAGGAACAGTCTTTCTTCTCTAAAAAAGACAGACATCCATAACAATGATAAAAAAGCACAAAAAATATTAGTCTTAGCATTATGCCAGCAACTGTAAAATGTGAAAAACTAGTTAAAGGCAAAACAATTACTGCTAGAAACCGTAACTTAAAAATAAGGTCATTCTTTTATTATTGTTGGGCCAGTTCCTGAGGCTGTCTAAATACTGATAAATCCCATTGAAATAAGTCTCATAGTCCTCAAAGGTGCTGAACATCAACACCTTGATAGAAACTGTTTCTGCAGGGATGCTCAGCATTCCTAGGGGTGGGATTTATACAAGTCCTCCAATCAAAAGAAAAATGGCTCTACTTTGGCTTTATGTTTTCTTTCAGCCATACCGATTTCCAAAAAAAAAAAAAAAGCCTTCTGTATGAAAACTACAAATGTACTTAAGTCACTTCTGTATTAAGTATCACTCAATTTATAAACTCTTAAAGCATTCCTTGGCAAACAGCTTCGTTCATTTGAATTACTGCAAGATACTGGAACGTTTTACGTGTGCAGATGATGCATAAGGCAATTCTGGTGAGTATCTGAGCATATGCTC
The DNA here is from genome assembly GCF_964199755.1 of Larus michahellis. Lineage (NCBI taxonomy): Eukaryota > Metazoa > Chordata > Aves > Charadriiformes > Laridae > Larus > Larus michahellis. The sequence continues at coordinate 92,715,654 of NC_133897.1, forward strand.
TTGGTAATCACAGCCATTCATTACAGAGTGAAAATCTTGAATTTCCAATGGCAAGGGCAAAACTAGAGAATTTTTCAAAAGGTGGGATGAAAGTTCAAAAGAGAATGGCAAAAAAACCCATTTGTGAGATGCAAATGCCATATCAATTAGAGGAACACAGAAATTAAAGTGGAAGAGATAAGTAAATCCATTCTTTGGTTTATGTCAAAATTCTTTAAATAGATTAGTTAAAAGTGCACGAAATTTCCCGGGGAAAAGACTTCACCATTTTATATATGGAAAAACAGAAACACAGAGTGAGCAATACAATCGCTCCTTGATAACACTCCGGCACTCCTCACTCTCCCTTCCCTCTCTGATAAGGACGTATTTTGAGAAAAGTATCTGTGACTTAAAAAACATTAGCTAAGACAGATCACAGAGGATTTGCATTAACTCACCATCCTCTCCCCAGAACATACTGATAATACTAATTACACTTGAGTGTTGTAATAGAAAATGTGCTAGATACCTATTAGCTTAAGGAGCTCCTAAGTGAGCCTGGAACCTATGAGAATGACAAAAAAAAATTGTTTTCATTAACACTGCATGCTTTCTGATGTTGCAAACTAGGGTGAAGGATCAATAGCAGAGAAGCTGTAAGAGTGAGTAAATGTATAATTAATATATGACATGGGGCCAATAGATAGGGAATAAAGGTCTTCTTGTAACACAGAGGGCCTCCTTATTGTCAGAGGAGATCAGGCATGGGAAGGAAGGAACCATAACAAGTATGACTGAGTTTGAAGGTCTTCAGACCCTTTGAATATTGACACTGAGTCCTGGCTTTGCATGGACACGAATTCAAAATAAAGTATGTGAAGTCTTCAGCCTGAGAATAAAACTTATTTTCATTTTCCAGGATATGTGAGGATTGAAACCAGAGAGTTTAGGTCAGAACAAATATTTATCCTGACTGAAATCCCGTTTGGGTAAATATATTCTCCTGATAAGACGGTCATTCCTAGTACAAAATATTCATTGCCATATTTGTCAGAGGTAGCCTTTTCTTCTTCCCTCATCTATAAATAACTGCTTTACTTTGTTTTATTACTGAAAATATTGCTTCACTTTGCTTAAACAGGGGATATGATTATGATAACATTGTTACTGTTATTATAAGCAGGACAATAGCATTAATGCAATCATGAAGATGAAAAATCAAGTGCTGAAAATGCCAGAGCAAAGGCTGAAAGCTTTAACCATGCCTCAGGTATTTATTTCTATCCCCATGAAACTGTAACATACTATAAAACAGTGTGGAATTTCTTATCTAGCATAACAAACCTATAGATGGAGCATACATTCTTCCTCAATGTGTTTGTTTTATAGATTTGTGTGATTTACAAAGCATACTTTGTTTAAGGAAAATTGGAGACTAGCATAATAGGGAAGGAATAGTTAAACTGAAATTTTAGAAGAGAAACTTCATATGCTTGGAGCTTTTATTTTGTCAAAAAAAATAAAAATAAAGTGAGAAAGATTTATTATGTGAATGGGTTGCTAACTTGGAATGCAGAAAAATGAAGCTGTAGACTAGTGCCAAATAGTTACGTAAGAAGAAGACGTGCAACAAAATTGTGCAAAGTATTAGGAAAAAATCAAATTGGTATCAAAATACACAGCAGTGTGAATTATAGATCGAGCGTCACACAGTCAACTGGACTGTGAAAGAGTAGACCCTACAGTTTCATGCTTTGTTGTAAATACGTTGGCAGAAAGAGTAAATTCATTTTGCAATAAAGGCAGATGCACAAGTGTTAAGGGTTGCATATTACATGGATCATAGATAACGCAAAGATTCTGTCTTCCTGGTGTCTAATATGGCTACCACCTATAGGAAATGGAAACAAATCTGAGTATTTCTGGGATCAGCACAGCCCATCTCAGTGGAATAAAAAACAACAAATGACAGACAACACTTCTTGGAAGAAGAATCATGATCGTTTTGGTTAACAGCTTTAGCTGGAGCCCAAGACAAAGTGGTGCAATTCTGAATTTGCTATAGAGTTCTGGAATAGTATCATTTTAGGGAAGTGATTTCTCAGCATTCCCAAAACTGTCCTGAACGTATAGAGATTGCTTTAATATTGGAGTACCTCTTGTGTACTGATGGCCCTGTTACTAAGAACAGTGTAGAAAGCAATAATTTTATAACATTTAAACAGTCCCATGGGACACCTTTATGGTCTGGAAGACACACAGCGAGCAAGATCACCTGTGCAGGGCTGGGTGCAAGCAGAAGAACAGACATTCGAGAGTGGCAGCAGATTGCCAGGTGTCAGTCCCATTTACCTGCCCCTGGAAGGATGGTCCTGGTTTCTCATTCTTGGGTTAGTACATTTCTGGTTTTTCTATAATTTTCCTTTAACACCATGCCTGTCTTGCAGAACATGCATTGCACTATCTTTCCATACCTGTCTCTATATCAGAGGCATTAAGAACACCCAAATAAAATCTTCAAAAGTGCTGCTTTTTTCCCCAGGATTTCTTTCATGAGTCTAAAAGCAGGCAAACAGGCTAATTATAAGGCTTCTTCTATGCTCCCACTTTCCTTGCTTTCTGTTTGGTTTCACTTTTTTTGTTCTGTTGGGTTTTGTTTCCGGGGCTTTTTTTTTTTTTATTGGGGTAGTTGTTGTTGTTGTTCTGGCTATGCTATCCATGTTAGAAAATAAATGTTTAAGTCCACAGAAGAAGTGGCCAGGAGGTCTAATATTAATAATAGTTTTTATACTTTTCATGTTGAACAAACTTGATGAATTCTTGGAGAATATTCTTTCCCCTCTAAAAAAAAAAAAAAAAAAAAAGAGAGAGAGAAAAAAAGTATGGGCCACATTAAAAAAATGAGTAGAAAAACACTAATATGAAGAAACAAAATAAAAAAGACCATGGCATGAAATGATGTATACAAAATGTAACACTAAGACCTGTAGTGAGACATTTTTTAAATTACTTTAGTAGTGAAATCAAAACCAAAGACCTACTGAATATGAGGGGATGATATGACAGGCTCTGTGGAGAGGCCTGATGGTTAGGTGTCTTTTTTTACAGGGTCTGCTGCAATCAGATAGCTGTCAAAGTAAACATAATTAAGAAAAAATTAAGAGTCCACCTCTTAGTAGGGAGGGAAAAACTGGATAGAGCAGATGCATTCAAGTGAGCTAGACCTGATTTAATTTCATCCTAGGCACCGGTTGATGATATCTGATTTCTGTCCCTGACAGGGTAACAGACTTCAGAGAAAGAAGGTGGTTGGGTGAGGTTTTTAATATCATCTCAGATGTTATTCTCATATGCAAACCGGGGAAACAATCCCAGATTAAATTTTTATAGAGTGGGTGCTGAGTTGCTAGAGATCAGAAAATCTGCACCAGGAGTGCAGCTATTTCTGGCTCAGTGTCTGAATGAATGGAGCGATCTAGGAAGATGCTGTGCAAGTCTGTCCTAAGTCTGGTCCTCTGTCATATTCTCATGCGTAGCCTGAGGATGAGATAAGAGAACAGGGTTATTAAATCTGCAAGTGAGATCAAGCTGGAAGAGGACTCAAGAATATTTGAAGTGAAAATGAAACTTAAGAAGCTGGGGATATCATATAAAAAAGTAGGATTCTACCACGCAGGGGTAAACACATGGTGCTACCTGTAGGTAGGAGAAATCCACTTCATACAGAAAACAGAAACCATCTGGTCTGGTACAGACCCACAAAAAGGCATCTGAAGGTTGTTGCAGAACAGTACTCATGATACGTTCCCTCAAAAAGCTACGTGTCCGGATGGAGTTTATAAGCAGAAACATAGCCTCTAATTCACACTGAGTGATTCTGCAGCTCCAGTCATCGCCAGTAAGGCAGCAGCTAGAGCACTATGTCCAGAGCCTGAAACTGCTGTCCAAGGAGGAGCTAGACCAGAGTAAACATAATCTGTAACAGAAAAATGAGAGTGAATAAAAGACTGGAATACACTCAGGGCAGTTGAGGGAAAGGGAGAGAAAGAAAAACCTCTGAAAAAGAAGGGAATAAAAGGGAATTGATAAACAGAGAGAGAAGTAATTAATTGTAGGTTTAACAGGGAAGATTTTAGCAAGTCTGTAGGATTTTTTTTGTCTAGAATGTTTCTTACATCACAGGATCAATTCAGAGAGCAGCTGGCAGGATGTACATAATGGTAAATAATCCTGTTCGGGGCCATGAGATGGACTAAATGGCTTTTTGAGGCTTCTTTTCCAGTCCTATGATGACTGCTGCAATGGTGTGACCACGAAATTCAGGTAACTGCAAGTTCCGTAATGAATGAGCAGTTTTAACACTCGACATCTTCAAAGCAACTCTGAAATACGCAATAAATTAGATAAACTAGTTTGGGAAAAGCTTGGTTCAACACCGTCTTGATTTTCACAGACTACCAGCCTGTCAACTAGTGCTGCCTTATGTAGACTTCAGAAGTATTTCACCAGGTGGTGCTGTTACACATAACCTCCCAAATCTTACCCTTCCACCTGAGCACATGGTAGTCTTGGGATAACATCTGTGGGTTATGCAAAGGTGTCTGTAGAGGCAGAATTACTTTTAGTCTTTGATATAACTGTAAGAGTTGTGGAAAGAGGAAATGTCTAGATGTCTGCTTGGCAGACTTAATTCCAGATTGCATAAATGAGATGTGTCAGTATCAGTATAAATTGTGTATATGTATGTGTATATATATATGTGTGTGTGTATATATATATATTTTATAAATATATCTGCTTTACTGATTTCTCCTTCCTTCAGAGTCCTGGATATAACTTAACAGAAGGACCACACAGCCTCAGAGCAGAACTCTGCTGTCTACGACTGGTGCATATACAGCTGTAATAGATAAACACATGCTCTGTGAATGTATTATGAAAAGCACAATTAAGATGAATTGATTTAGGGACTATTTTTATTGTACAGGATAACAAAACAAGCCTTCTGTAGTACATGCATAGCAAAGATAAGCCTTATATTTACATTAAACCAAACAAACTTTGTGAGACTGTATAATTCTGCATTCTAAATATAGAAAATGTTTATATTGTCTTCTAAATGTTCTCTTTTATACAAAGAGAAAGTTAAAATATATTAATATAGTCAATCTTTTTACATTAAATTAAAAATATAGGATACATAAAATTTTCACTAAAACTATGAAAAAATAAATCACAGGATCTATAAATCTAGATGAGAAGCAACTTCCAACAGGCATCTAATCCAAGCAGGTTCCTGCTCCAAGCAGGCTCAACCAGATCAGGTTGCTCAGGGCCTTTTCCTGGTGAGTGGATGGACATTCTACAACCTCTCTGGGCAACTTCTTCAAGTGCTTAACAGATGTCAAGTAAAATTGCTTTCGTCGAATCTAATCAGAATTTTCTGTGTTGCAACTTAGGTACATTGCCCACTCTGCACCTCTGAGAGGAGCCTGGCTCCACTTTCTCTATGTCATTCTGTTAAAAACTTTATAAAAGCAGTAAGAAATCCTCTTAACTTCTCATCTTAAGGCTAAACAAGCCCAGTTCTCTCAGTCTGTCCTAATACTTCATGTGCTCCAGCCCCTAATCAGCTCCACTGGACTCACTCCAGTATGGCAACATTGTTCAGATGCAATTTGTGCTGCTGCTGCTTATCCTGTCCCCATCAATGTCTGAAAAGAATCTGGCTCCACTTTCTCTACACATTCTTATGAGACACTTCAAAACAATAGGACATCTCTTCAGCCATCTCTTCTCTTAAGGGTGCACGAACCCAGTTCTCTCAGTCTCTCCTCATATGCCATGTGCTGCAGTCCCACAAGCATTTTGACGACCCTCCATTGTACTTGCACCAGGATGGCAATGTCTTTCTTGTACTGGGAAGCCCACAAGTAGGCACAACAGCCCATCTGTGACTAGCCCAGAGGGGAAGTATTGCCTCCCTTGACTTGCTGGCTACAGTCCCGCTAACACAACCTGATATGTTGTTGGCCATCCTTGTAGGGGCACATTGCTGACTCATGTTTATTTTACATCCTTCTTGTACATCAGGGTTCCCCACCCTTTTCCTGCAAAGCTGCTTGCAAGCCAGTTGGTGCCAAGCCTGTGTTACTCTACAGAGTTATTCCACATAAAAATGTAGGACCATAAATCTGTGTTTGTTGAACTTCATGAGCCTCATGTCAATTTATTTGTCCAGCTTATTGCAGACACTCTGAATAGCAGTCCTGTCCTTCAGTGTATTGATCCCCATCTCCAATTTGGTGTTATCCATTAACTTGCTGAAGGTGCTTTCTCTCCCATCAAATTATTAGCAAAGACACTAAAAATATCACCCCCATAGCAGCCTCTAGGGGATGCCACTAGTAATGACTACCATTTGGACTTTGTACTGCTGATCACAGCCCTTGGAGTCTGAAGGTCTAGTAAATTTTTCACCCATCTTTCAGTCCACTTTTCTAGTCCACATCTTATCAAATTGACTACAAGAATACTCTGTGAGACCACGTCAAACATTTTGCCAAAGTCAAGGTAAATGTAATACGCTGCTATCCCCTTCCCACAGATAGGCAGACAGGATTTCCCCTTGGTAAATCTATGCTGCCTTTTCCCTGTTACCTTCTTATCATACATATGCCTGCATAGGGCTTCCAGGAGGTTTTGCTGAATAATCCTCTGGGGATAAAAGTTAGGCTGACAGGTCTGTTGTTACGTGGGTTTGCCTTCTTGATCTTCCTGAAGAGGAGTGTGATATTTGTCTTTTTCTGTTCATCAGGAACCTCCCTCAGTTGCCATGAACTCCCAAGGGTGATAGAGCATGGCCTTACAATGACTATGGCCAGCTCCCTCAACAACCTCAAGTAAAGCCCATCTGATGCCTTGGATTTGTGTATGCCAAACTGACATGATTACTTCCTAATTGTCTTCCTGTACAATGGGGAATTCTATATTCCCAGAGAGTCTGCCAGCAGGCTTAGTGCCCTGGGAAGCCAGATGGCAGACCTTATCAGTGAAAGCTGAGATAATAAAAAGGCATTGGGTACTTTGGCCATTCGTATGTCCTCATACATGGATGGACATACAGAAGTTCTTGTTGCCATTCTTTCCATCCCTTATCAGTTTCAACTACAGCTGAGCTTTATTTTTTCTAACTCCAACACTGCACATTTAGGTAACATCTCTGTATTCCTCCCGAGTAGTCTGTCCACACCTCTGCCTGCCATGGGGTTCCTTTTGGAAACTGAACTCGGTCAGGAGGTTCTTGTTCATGATGACTTTCTTCCTGTGCATCAGAATGGCCTCTTGTTCTTTGAGGAGAATATCCCTGAAGATTTACCAGCTTTCCTGGGTTCCTTTGCAGTATTCCATTAGTTTTTTCCAAACAGATCCCTGAACAAGCTGAATTCTATCTCCTGGAAGTCCATGGTTCTGATCTTTCTATTGTTTCGCTTAGTTTTCTCAGGATTTTAAATGCCGAAATCTCATGATCAATGCAGACAAAGCTGATCTCAGCCTTCAACGCCCCAGCAAATTCTTCCTTGTTTGTGAGTAGCAAGTTATACAGAGCATCTTCCCTGGTTGGTTCATTGATCACCTGGGCTAGATCTACATTCTAACCTCTGTCTAGGATGGAGATGTTTTTTTTCTTTTCCTTAGTTCCTTGTTAAAAACATATTAACCTCTATATTGCAGGCAGTAAATAAACAGAAAGATCAATAAATATTCGATCTGTCTCTCTGTTCAAGATCGAAATAAAAAGGATCATAGCATAATAGGATAATCCAGGTGGGAGAGGACCTCAAGAGGTCATCTCCTGCAGGGTCAGAAGCTGCTGACCTCAAAACAGGGTGAGCTATGAGGTCAGACCATGTTACTGAGGGCTTTATCCAGTCTGGTCTTGAAAAATTCCAAGGACGGTGACTGCACACAACTTGTTTAGGTGGTCAGATCCACTGCTTAACTGTCCTCATAGTGAAAAAGTTTTTTCTTATATCTAGTCTGAACATATCTTGGTTCAACTTATGCCTGTTGTTTCTCATCCTCTCACCCCCTGCGAGTAGCTTGGGTCCATCTTCTTGATAACTTCCTCATGTGTACCAGCAGACTGCTGTTAGGCTCCCCCAAAGCTTTCTCTTCTCCAGGCTGAATAAGCCCCATTCCCTCAGCCTGTAATGATGAATGTGGCAATGCCTAAAAACCCTATGAAAACCTAAGCTGATATATTTAATCTTTGGAATGGAAGGGTTAAAATAAACAAACAAACAAACAAGGTGAAGAAGAGAGTATCCTAGCAAGATTTTCAGAGATGAAGACCTAAGGACATTAGGGAAGGCAACCTCAAAAATTAGTAAATATAGTAAAAATTTTAAAGGCTTTGTGTCTTTTGTCAATTCAAACTGTGTAGGAAATCTTCCTAATTTCTTGAAGATACAACGTAGACCATTAAAGGCATTAATAGTATCAGAGGTATCATCTTTACTGTAAAGAAAACTCCCACTCAGAGATAACTGTCCTGCTACCACCGAACTTATATGTTAATTTCTGAATACCTCTAGCAATTTGAGCTGCTTACAATTTGGGCATAGAATAAATTTATTATTTTCTTCTTATATATTCATATATGCTTGTTCATTAACACCTCGTTCATCCCACAGGAATTTTTTCCCCTGCTATATTAAAAATAATATACATGATGGCATTGTAACTTTCTGATATTGTATTTTATCACAATAAGGAATTGTTATCTTATTCCTTTGGATACAGGGAAAGTAAAATAATATATATCATATTTAAATAGCCATGACACTAGTTCATGACTGCAGCGATTGCAGCCTAACAAATGGTTCAAAAACTAATTTCTCATAATATTGCTTAAGTGGGATATAAATAATACAGATTGTTGAGACATCTTTTAGCTCAGGGATGAGTTTCACAGATTTGATAATTTATGTGAGCTGTGTGACTAAGGACTTCTAAATTGTCTCCAGACACTTTTAGCAAAACTAGACATGAGCAGAACTCTTTTCCTGCATGGGTTAGGGTTGTGGGTTTTCTTCTAATTGGTACATTTTGTGAATTGTTTAACTATTTTTGATTGAACATGATCATGTACTCCAGTCTGTCTTTTGTTTGAACTCTTTTATATTTACCTCTTTTATATGTGTATATACATACATACAGAATTAAGGGTTTGAGGATATGCAACAAGCCAAGTTTGTACTGACATGCAAAGCAGGCTGGAAGAACAACCGATCAGGTGGTGCAAGCTTTCAAAGAGGTTTCACGAATTCAAAAGGTTGAATTGGTAAAAATCGGTTGATGGAGAGAAGAGAGACAATATATCCTCATAGGAAAAAAAAAAAAGGATCCTAAATTTCAGGGTTAAAATGAGAGGGCTGTTGAATGGTTTTATGCAGTTTGGAAGGTGGAAGAAATTTGTACATCATTCAAATCCTGGAAATCTTGACCCAAATGCACCTGCTGTTTCGGGGCAGTCTCCTGTTATTCAAAATGGGAAGTAGTTTGTTCCTATGAACAAACTTTTCCTGTGTTTCCAGTGTTACCAGAACAACCTAGAATCTGGGGGTATTAGAAGTTGTAATTGGTTTATTTTGACTGAATATTTGTCAGATGTTTTGACAAATGTTAAGGCAACCTGGAGAGTGCTGCGGACCCAGTACCACATTTTCTCTGCACAGATAGACACACGGTTTACAAGACCTCTAAGAAAGTTTCACAAAAAATGTTACTGTTTTTAGTAGACTTGCTTGTGTAGATTATTGTTAACCAGAGTAAGTGAGGAATTCACAATCTAGCCCTGATATTAAACATGCCATAGGATAGAAACAGTAGACGTCAACTCTCTACTCATTTCAAGCATTTGAGTAAGGCAAATGTCGTATGTATAACTGAAAGCATTCTAAAAATATACAGCTCTTTACACAGAGACTTGTGTTAATGATAGCTGAAATCTAGAGCTGTTAGATGAAAGCATAACATCAAAGGAATCCATCACAGCAATTCTCACTTGGTTTAGAGCTGACTTTGCCATAAGAGCTAGATCTGGCAATAAACATGTGGCAATAATTATCCAGCTGAGCAATTAGGAAATATTTGCAAACTTCCAGGCAGATGAATCTTGCCCCAAAAACCACACTGCTTTTAATTTGTTTTAGTACTTTTATTATCACATTGATTGTGAGAGGCAGTCAGGTATGAAATTGTGACACCTCTCTTGTTCTTCCTTGACCTCCCTTGATCCAGGCTATGACTTGCAACTTCTAGAATCCCAATACTGTGTCATCACGCTGCTCGTTTCCACTTTCAGATCGGTTCAAGTTGGACGTGATGCTTTCCTGGGGAAGGGACACTCTGTAACTGAAATTCATTCTGTTGATTACAATACTTCTCCCAAGTGCATTTTGCTGCTTGAGACAGCATTTCTTCTGAAGCTGGAACTTCTCTAGCATCTGCTGAGGTTATAAATGGTCTGGTTAACAAATATTGCTTTGTAAATGCCTAAAATAATCCTTTTAAAATAGTTGCACTTCCCTTTCAGAAGTAATATTATTTACATCTTTCAGAAGCAAAGACCAAATTGGTATAAACCAAATAAAACTAAGGCTGTGAAAGAACAAAAAAACCCAACAGTGTCAACATCTAGTGGTCCTACATTACACAGGTAGTTGTTTTAATACTTATTTAAATGCACAGTGATATTATTTGAAATAACTTTTTTTTAATTTTCTAGCAAGCTTTTTTTTTTTTGGTAAATATGAGGAACTTTTCACTTTTAAATGGTTGATTGGTTCGGATTTCCTCAAATAATGTACTTAAGGAAAATTGAAAATTTCAGTCTAAGAACTAAAAAATGTGGTCTCAGACCTGCAGATATCTATCCTTTTATTTACTCACATGAGCTACTCCACTTAATTTATCAGGATTACTCGCAGCAATGATAATAAACATGCACATGGGGATGAATAGCACGATCTCTCTAGACCCCTTCCGGTTCTATTTCTTTCAAATCTCTGACCCTTTTAGTATCCTCATTCAGCAGCTTGCTCATCTGGGAAGTATATAAAGGAGACAAATCTTACTTGGTGAGAATTATATCATTGCATTAAAATTAAAAAGGGCCAAGATGGACATTTTATTATTACAATGCTTATCTTCAATTAGCAAAACCTTTAGTTAGCCATCATTAACTCATAAGTATGAAAATGAATTGCTGAAATTAATCCTTAATACATCTTTATGGTGTTTCTTCTACAAAATTAAATATTTTTTTTTCCATATTTCAGTTGCAGCTACTCTAGAAACAGTGAAATAATATAAAGAACAAGTAAATGTAACTAAGTAAGAAATGCTAAGTATAAAATTACATTTCTAACTGATATAAAGGGCCTTTTTCTTCTACAACATGCCATCCACAAAGAGTGAAAGAATATTATATCCCAGGTCCCACATATAAGCCATTTTACCGAGAGCATGCAATGCAGGTGATATAAATCTCATCACAATCTGACATTGTAGAAAGTCTCAAAGAATTTATCAATATTAATTTCAAACAAATTGATTTTAATTTATTTTCATACACTTGGGTAGTTTCTTCTAATATTGTAATGATCAGCATGTATTCTGGACACTTTTATTTTCATGGTAATGGAGTGAGAATGCACATGTGCTTTGCTTGTCTGTGTTGGAGCTGATGAAGATTTGCCTCAGTGGCTCTCTTTGGTCTTAAGTGTTATTAAAAGCTGTTAAGCCTAGCAAGGCCAGGGTCACAGTTTCTCAAAGAAAGAAACTATGCACACAACAAGTCAACAAATAACAGAATAATTCATGTCAACCCAATCTCACTGATAACAACGTACTTAAGAATCCTGGTTTCAGAATTCAGGGGAAATCACGGGAAACACCTGGGAGCAGAAAGGGATGAAGTTTGTGGACGCCCAAGTGAAGGTGGTCTCACCCAGGTCTTGCCAACTCTGAGGATACCCTTAAAGCAGGTCAACGCACATGTCAAGGATATCAAGTCAACCTCAAACTCTGTCCTGACACTCCTGACATGAGGCCAACTCCTGGAAAACCCTTTTATGATTGCAGCCTGATGCAAAATATGCTAGAAAAAGCTAAGACAACAACTGCAAGATCTTCAAGTGATCATGTATTTTTCTCCTTTTAATGGTTTCACCTATTTGATGAAGGCTATCACCTTCCTCATAAGTATTCTCTTCTTCAAGCTAGGAAGTCCCAGCTTGTTCAATCTTTCCAGATCATATATACCACACTTTAGCTTCTTTCCATTTTTATCTGAGGCTCCACTAATTGCTTTACATCTTTCTTGAAAATGAAGATTTCCTAATAGGATACAGTACTCCAGCCTTACCTTACTTTGTATTACATAGCAGAGTTACTTAATATGTCTGTTTATAATTCCCAGAGTGATGTTTATCTCTTTTCACAGTATCCTGACATTCTTGTGTCACAGTCGTCTCATCATCCTCCTTAGTCTCTTACATGTTTTTCTGCATAATTGCTAGAGAGACACTTCCACTGATCCCAGCCAATCTTAATGCTGTTTATTATTCCTGCATATGATTACTTTTCACCTTCTTCTTCTGAATTTCATTTTTTTCATCTATCTCTAGGTAATTTTGTATTTTTTTCTCCTTTTAAAAGCTTAATTGAAATCAAAGTAAGCAAAATTTGTAGCTTTTCCTCTGTCCAAATAGAGCAAGAAGTAGTGGACTTCTGCAGGGGAGATTCTGATTAGATATTCAGGAAGGATTTCAACTGTTAAGAACAGCAGAAGAGTGGGATAGAGTGGGTGTGAAATCTTCATCGCTAAAGGTCTTTCAGATCAGGATCGACAGGCATCTGTCAGGAGTGACATAAGTACGAGTACAAAAGTACTTTATTCTGGTAATGGAATAGATGAGGATCCTTCCAATGAATCTGTGCACAGGGGAAACCAAGGATTGTTTCCAACAACACGAGGCTGCAGCATAATTTTACCACAGAGCAAAAACGTCTGAATTAAAGAACTGATGCATTTTAATCGCATTTGTCTACATGGGGCCTTCAAAACTAATTTGTAAGGATTTCCAAAGAATCTGAGGCATCAGGTTTTTGGAAATGTACATGTATTTAGACAGAAGATATTGCTTGAACTACTTTAAAGAATTGTTATACAATCTTTCATTAAAGATTTTTTTTTCCACAGAGATACTATTGACTAATTTTAATTTGATATTTAAAATCATTTAAGTGACATTCAAAAGTTTGCTTCCACTTCTGGAGAAAGGCGTTACACACCTCTTTGTGTGTGTTTTCTTTTTCAAACTTCACTATAGAGTCTTTGTTTGCATTTGAGCAGATGTGGCTGAAAGTTTCAACACCTGTTGATACAATTTTATGTCTTCATAATGATATTCTCTGGCAAACAAGAGTAAAATAAACTTCACATGGTAACTACCACGCAGCTGCTAAGATGGGAGTCAAATTCAGCAGGTTGGATGGAAGGGGAAACCAGTCTACCTTCTACAGTTGGTAATGCTTCAAGTGCTGGACTTCATTATTATTCTCTGGTTTCTGCAAAATAGCCTCGTGCTTTTGTAAACAATACAGAACTTGCAAACCTAATGCAAGCAAAGTTCCCCAAAGGATCGAAAAGTCAACTTGTATTTCACAATCACTTATTTCTCCTGCAGTCCTCCTTTTATTTTAGGAAAAAGGATCCTTTTACAAGGTTAGTTCTTGTAACAATATGAAATGTGCAACTGCAATCAAGAAATTTCATAAGAGTAACTGTCAGTAAAAAAATACTATGTTTTAGCTAGTTTGGCCATGATATAATAACAAGTAAAATTATACTGAAATTATTGTAAATACCTATGCAGAAATAAACCGCATTCTTTGCTTTTTTTTTTTTCCTGGGACCTCACACGTCCAGAGATCCTTCCCTCTAAGCTCAGGAGCAAAGAAAGTATACCATTTTCCAAAGGAATATTGGATGCAAATTCATAAAGCTTCAGGGAAGCATGTCTGTTTCAAAACTGCACCATTCTCTAGCAACTACTGTAAGTAAAGTAAAAGACAATACTCAAATCTGAAATAGTAGGTACAAAATGGGACGTTTTATATCTTAAAATTTCTATTTAAAGCTAGTTTCCTTTTGCTTAAAAATAATTTATTCCCAAACATATGACTGAAATCAGCCAGAAGAATTGCATGCAGCGTTGCTATGCAAGACCCAAACAGCAAGACTGTAAAACTGGACTGGAAATAGATTAACACACAGAGGGACACAAGCTTCTAAAATGAACCTAACAGTTTTGAAATTAGTTTCTCCTCAGGTTACTGGAGTTCTCAGTGCAACTACTCTTGCTCTGTTTAAATCCTCGGGCCATTACAGTGGTGTAATGTTGTTGCATAATGTACACTACAAATAACCCAGGAACGCTTATTTTAGTTCGGAAGCTAAACTCTAAACAAGTTTGAGTGCTGCTTTTTCCAATTGCAGAAAGTATTTGTAAGTTGTGCCTTAAAAGCCGCTCTTCCTGATCAAACGGAGTGCTGCCGTGCATGTTATCTGCTGTGGCACATTTTGGGGTCCGCTGTTAAGCTGACCTGAACAAATGGGTTTATGTACTAGCAACAACAACAAAGAAATCGTGCTCTTCTTTGCCTTCTTCCACCCCACCAATATTCTGCTTATGAAACAGCTGCAGGGTCGGGCAGCCTCACAGAGATAGTCTCAGCTCAGCTGTTATCTTGCATGTGAGCGGTTAACCTAAAAGCAAGAAGATAAAACTATCACAAGGAGATCTAACAGGAGAGCAATGGTGTACAATAAATGACAGATTGGACATGGTCAAGGGAACATAAGTAAGCAAAATGACTCTGCAGCAGAGGAGTGCCTGCTGAGTAAAAGAGGGTTGGAAGCTACAAGAAATGCAATGAGGCAGATGTAAGAAACACCTTTAATTTGTGACTCGAGTGAGTGGCAAATATGGATATTAAGAAGTCTTCTCACAACTTTGACTTCTAAATCCTCCAAATATCTATGTTATTACACAGCATCAAGAGATTAACATCTGGCACGTGACAACTGTTAGTAAAAGTAACATACAGGAACAAGAATCAAAAAAAAAAAGCTCAGTTATCTTAAAATAATAAAGTACATGTTCTCATAAGGCAACATTAATCCAGCAAAAGAAGGAATTAAAACTCCAGCAAATAAATAGGTAAGGCTTGAAAAACAACAGAGATTAGAACTAAGGTCATATCATCATTAAATTCTTTTTGTAATTGATACCCACTCTAAAAGTTTCATAAAGTAAAAGAAAATGAGTAATGATTAGAAAATCTTATTTAATTTGATCTACTTTATTTGACTGGAAAAACCAACTTAAGAGTACACAGTCATAACTCAACAATACCATTAAGGACAAATGACAACTACAATCTGTGTTTCAGGGGAGTTTTGCCATTTGTAGTTTCTTCTGCTCCAGAACAGAAAGGAGACAAAGAAAAAACTAAGTTACTCAGAAAACTGCATGCAATTCTGGCACCTCTTGGCATTTACCTACTTCGTGGCATTTGGGAATAGAGGGCTGCAGAAGAGCAGCATTTTATTGTTGGCAGACTGTGTTGGGTTGAGCATGACAACTCTAATGCCGTCTTGTCCATACCACGCACACAGAGCACTCTTCCCTTCCAAACCAATTCCCCATTTCTTTCCGAAGGGAGACAGCTGCAGTGCTTGAAGAGAGACCCAAGGAGCAACTTCTCATTTGAATGGCAAGAACCATCCCAGAATTTGTTCTCATGTAACGCTTCTGGGCGCTATTTTGTTTTGACTTGTTCTGTTTCTCCCCTTAACATTTCCTTTACATTAGATCTTGCCTGTGAATCAGTCACACTCCTTCAGTACATATTCCCTATGTTGGATCTATCAAGGAAGCTAATGTTTCCCTTTTAATTAAAAGCACTTTGTTGCTGGCTCCAACATCATGTAGAGTGGGATGTGTAACTTTTAGTGAACTTTCCAAAGTGTGGTGTGTGCATGACATTGCACTTGTCCTTGTGGGTATCTTTTGCATTCCAGTATGTTCACAGCCTTCTTGCTGCGTGGTTCTTTTGATTAGCTGCAACAGATAGGAGCCCCCTCTTTTTTTAAATAATCACAGGTAAGCATATGTTAGAGATCACAGTTTAGTCTTATGAACTAAGAGGTGGGGAAAAAACTGAATAACTTACCAACTTGCTCTTGCTGCTAGTTTGAAAAAACTTCACCATTGGATTCTTGAGTGCACATCTAGGCTCACCAGACCATCAACTCCAAAGAATATGTTATAGGATGCTTAGAAAAGGGGTACTGAGCCATCCATCAGTGATCAGGCACAGTCAACATGGGTCCTGTTTAACTAGTTTGATATCCTCCAATTATAAGGTCACCTGCCTAGTGGATGAAGGCAAGGCAGCGTATGTGATTTTTCAGGATTTTAGTAAGGCTTTTGATACTGTCCCTCACAGCATCCTTCTGGACAAGTTGTCCAACTGCAGGATGAGCAGGTTCATGGTGCTCTGGGTGAAGAACTGGCTGAAGGGCAGAGCTCAAAGGGTTGTAGTGAATGGGGCTACCAGTCACCAGTGGTGCTCCTCAAAGCTCAATTCTAAGGCCCGTTCAGTTCAATATATTTATCCATTATCTGAATGCAGGAATTGAATGCACCATTAGCAAGTTTGCTGATGATACCAAACTGGGAGGCACCGTTGACTCTCTTGAGAGACAAGAGGCCTGCAGAGGGATCTAGATAGATGATTAGTGAGATGA
Source organism: Larus michahellis (assembly GCF_964199755.1). Classification (NCBI taxonomy): domain Eukaryota; kingdom Metazoa; phylum Chordata; class Aves; order Charadriiformes; family Laridae; genus Larus; species Larus michahellis. The sequence goes on from NC_133897.1 coordinate 92,732,521, forward strand.
AATTTAAGAAGTTGGAATGCTGGACTGCACCTCGGAGACAGTAATGCCAGGCAAAAGTATAAATTGGGAGAGGAGTGGCTGGAGAGCAGCCCTGCAGAAAGGGATCTGAGGGTGCTGGTCAGCAGCAAGCTCAGGACAAGTCAGCAGTGGGCCCTGGCAGCCAAGAGGGCAAACCACATCCTGGGGTGCATCAAACACAGCATGAGTTGGTGAAGAGAGGTGATTATCCCACTGCATTCAGCATTGGTGTGGCTGCACCTTGAGTACTGTGTGCAATTCTGGGCCCCACAATTTAAGAGGGATGTTCAAGTCCTTGAATGCATCCAGAGGAGGGCAACAAAGCTGGTGAAAGGGCTGGAAGGAATGTCCTGTGAGGAGTGGACAAGGACTCTGGGTTTGTCTAGTTTGGAGAGAAGGAGGCTGAGGGGCAACCTCAGTGCTCTCTGCAGCTTCCTCAGAAGGGGACGTGGAGAAGGAGGTGCTGAGCTCTTCTCCCTGGTACCCAGTGACAGGAATTGTTTAAAGCTGCTCCAGGGGAGGTTCAGACTGGACATTAGGAAGCATTTCTTTACCAAGAGGGTGGTCACACACTGGAAGAGGCTTCCTAGAGAGGTGGTTGATGCCCCAAACTTGTCAGTGTTTAAGAGGCATTTGGACAACGCCCTTAATAACACGCATTAGTTTGTCAGCCCTGAATTGGTCAGGCAGTTGGACTAGATGATCGTTGTAGTTGCTTCCAAGTGAAACAGTCTACTGTATTGTATTGTATTGTATTGTATTCTGTTCTGTTCTGTTCTCTATTCTATTCTATTCTATTCTATTCATACCATCATTTCAAAACAGATAATTACTCAGGACCTTAACTGCAGCTAGCTGCAGGTAATGAACCACATAGTTAGCTTGTTTAGATGTTTCCACCAAGACCATTTTTTAACCTAGAAATAGATATTGAATAAGCTAGTGTGTGAGAGCGTGGGCACGTGTCTTGCTCCAGATTCATCCTTCCTCTTTTGATTGCCTAATCCTGCCCCACAGCACTTATACAAAATACAGAAATCATATCAGAAAAATCTTGACTTAAGATGACTAAGCCATCTCGGGGCCAAGGAAGAACCACTAGTTTCATAATGAAAGATTAAATCTGTCTGGATGCTGTAGCAGAACAGACATGGGCTATAAAAAGCTAACATGTTTTACTTATTAGGGAGAATTTCTTTGTAGCAGAGCACGGGGCAGTTTGGAAATCCCTGAGGTGTGAAAGGTAGAAAAGCCAACAGCTAGCTAACTGCACAAAATGAGAAAAATTCTCCTATCTAATCTCACTGCAAGTAGCTTCCTTTTGTTTTCGTCTGCCTTTTCTTCACTCATAATGGGAGACATTTCAAGATATGAAGTTTACTTTGATGGATGCAGAAAACAGAGCGCTCTGGATGTGGTGAATAACGTTTCTTTGTTTGTCTTACTGTACTTTGGCTGAAGAATGATTTTAGCTGCATAATAATAGGGTATTCCTCACAGAACAGTGTAGTGATTATACAGATCTGGAGACTGCAAAATCTCTCTTTCTGAAATTCAGAAAGCATTTTCCAGCAGAAGCTGTGCTTGCCAGGTGGGGTCAGAGATGTCCCCGAGGGACAACATCCATCCTGGGGATCTCAGAGATCCCCATCCCTGCTCAAAAAATATATTTCCCAGAAAGCTGATAGCGTAACGCATACTTCAGTAAATCCTGTCTTTGATTCAGCTGCGCTGTATTGCTCGAATAAATATGGCAGACATCAACCTTCAGTCAATAAGTGGTATGGATATGAAGTCTCAAAATTTTATTGGAGGAGAACATAAGTGAGACGGTCACACATAGACTTAGCAGTATATATTAGACAAAAATATTAGTCTACTATTTAGAGGTTCCTCTAGTCTGTAGGCTCCTCCTTTTGCTTCAGATTTTGCTGGGTGGTATGTTTGGCTATCAAGTACGGTCTTTTTTATATTGCTTCTGAACATGTGCTCACTCCCAAACTAATTTTCAAATTCCACTGAAGAACCTCAGTAGCAAGGGTTGGTGAAACCATTTTTAATACATTCAATTTACTGACTTTTAGAGTAAAATATATCCATACTGATATTATGAATGTTCATTAACTAGTTGGGATGAATTAAACAGCTGTGAAAGACTGCTAAATTAAATGCATTCAAGTAAAAGGAAGTATTACTCACTGGCTCCAAGCATCTGACTTAGATGAAATAGGCATCAGACAATGGAAGCAGCAGAGCCTTTTTCCACTGTGAAAAGAAATTATCTTAAGCCTTTATATTTAAGAGGTGCAATCAATGTACTGTACTGGTTACAGTTAAATAATTGACACCCTATAGGACAAACAGATGAGATAATGCTGAACAAATAGGGAAAGCCTAATAAATGACTGAATTGTATGCAGCAGCATGAAGGGGTTGTTTTAACGGATTTGGAAGGGGTTTTGTTTACAGCAGTGAATGACGAAGATCTATTAGAACCGTGAAGAGATAGCATAATATAGAGCATATATTTTCCTCCTATTTAGAGAAACTATTGTTTTATTCAATTAGGAATAAATCAGAGGTTGGGAAAATACATGCCTCTTAAAATGTACTGAGTTGTAACACGCTCATAAACAGAAGTCAATTAAAAGTTGCAGAAATGCTACAAATATTAAATACCACAATAATACAGAGCTGTTCTACACCTTTTCTCAAATGTCAAAAAATATACTTAAGGTAAATACAGAGTAAAAATCTTTAAATAAGAGGTTCTTATTAAACACAAACTAAAGGCCTTTATTCTCATTCAGCACAGCCCTGTCACTGCATTTCATTCTGTGGAGTGGTGCATCACAGACTCTTAGTCAAAGAACCTCATTCTGCATCCAGGTTTTTCCTAATGTGAGCATCAAAATCCAGTTTGTGTCTTCTCCTCTTATTCTGGCAGAATTTTAATTTCAGAAAAAATAAGTTCCCTGTTCCTGTTCCTTCCTCCCCTCCCATTTTTTCCTCTCTCCAAGTATCTAAAAAAGTCATACATGAAAAATAAAGATGCTTATTATGCACTATTATTCTCAACTCCATTTGCCTGGTTAATCTTTGAAGCATGATGAGGTATGGGGAAGAAACTAATATTTCTCTTTCTGTATAAATTTCAGAAGTTTATTTCTTTGATGCATTATTTTCTTCCTTACGTAGAGGTTCAGTGAACATGGGAAGGAAATTAAGGACTTTTGCCAAATAATTTCACCACATTGGGAAACACGATGACAGTAGAATATTGATTTTTATATATACTCTTTGAGTTTCATGTTTCATAGCTGGGAGTGTTTAAAAGGAATAGCAGATATTTATTTTCTGAAAAGATTTAGAAGGTTCTCCTAAAACCTCTCAAAGTCTACTAGGATGGCTGACAAAGTTTTCTAATTTCTCTTTTGTATTTTCCTCTCCTCAGGGGAAGGAAAAACTTGTTCCTTTGTCACATATGCTAAAGTAGCTGTCAAATTCAAGACAGCGTCACTGCTTCTGGTAATTTACAGAACACCATATAATATTTTCATTGGAATATTTAAACTTCCAAATAGGTATTCTATACCTTTTCCTTCTTCCTTGTAAATGAACTTTATCAGCATGAAAATTAAAATCAGTATGTTTACTCAGAATCTGAATGTGTGTGCTATGGTTATGAATGTATTTTGATGAAGGATCTTAATGCAAGTTAAGCATTCGGTCACAAGTTAAACCTGGTAGTGCCTGCAGTCTGCATGCAAGACATAGTGACTAAGTGTTCTGGTTTTGTTTACTCAATATTTTGAATAAACAGGCCTCATTATGCAGTTAGCAAACTGTATGAAGCAGAAGAGGAAATACTGTGAGCTGCGCCATTCCCTCTTTCCAAAATCTTCAGTTCTTCTATTGCTTTCTGGCTCGTCTAAAACTGATTTGTAATGAACAGAACTCAAGTGTCATAAGCAGCAGTGAGGATATTCCCTTTCCTAAGGGGAATCACAACACTCTGGAAAAGCAGAAGGGAAACATCCCATGACTGGTGAACCAGAACAGTGAAAGCGCATTGTCTGCAAACCATGGAAAAGGAGGTGACCGAATTGGGGCTACTCTGGGATTTCACTCCCATGGTTATTTTCATTCCTTTACTTATGCTGGTTTGGACAGAATCATACCCTTCCCTAAGCTTTCCACAGATATATTCAAGATGTATTCAAGACTAAGAAAGAGTCAATAATCAAATGGGCTTGGATGATCTCACACGGTTGAACAATTCAGACTCCTATTGTTTTCACAAGGAGCTCCGGGCACATATGCTGTCCATTTCCCAAATGTTACTAACATTTTGCAGAAAAATGCTGAAACCATGGGAAACCCTCGCTGCTGACACTGACTCCAACAGACACAGTTTATGTGATATATGGGCAGTTGCAAAACTGATGCTTGTTCAAGCTGACTGCCCAAAACGAAAGTTGTGAAGTGAGGATGAAACAGGAATCGGAGTGGAAAGCAGTATAGGCTTAGGAAAAAAGTGTGCAACCTTCAGCTCTGAATAAACCTGCCACACCTGTAGGTCTCTACCAATGTGCAACCTGTGTAAGTTACAAACTCCCAACTCCTTGCTGCCTCTCTCCCAGCCCTGGCAGCTCTGGGATCCCTTTGGAGCAGCCCAAGGCACTCCCAGCTCAGGACAATCTCCAGCAGGCTCTCCTCAGCCAGCCGCCTCTTGTTAAAGATGCAGAGACCAAGTGCTGGCAAATAAACCAGATACTGTTGTCACAACCTAAAACTTACATCTCCCATAGGAGACAAATTTTCCTCGTGAAATGTGCAACAGAAGCTGATAAAGTACATACAAGATCATTGCTGACTGGATATTTGTATTATATGTATTTCAAATGCTCAAAAAACTGCTCTGAAAGAAATATATCTAGCTTTTGTTCCTTTTGTTCTGAGACATAATAAAATCTTTCCACGTTTTAAACTGCCTTTTTTTTATGTTTCGCTGTCTTTCCAATGCTGGTGCCCCTTCATTCATGCAAAAGCAGCCTGTGTTTCACATTAGTCTTTTCACAGTCTGGCTCTCATTCAGAAATTTTCAGATCTCTGTGGAAAATGTACAAAAAAGTTTGCAGTAAGTTGTCAATATCTCCCCCTAAGTTTTATTCTTCCAGAGGACTTCTTAACTGCTACGCTGTCTAATCATTCACTAATTTTGCCTCAGTGGCCACTCTGCTGGGAACGTTTTAAGTAACTGTAGGCAGCTACATTTTGTACCATATAATTTGACTCTGGTTTCTTTTAAAAAATGTTCTGAGTGTTTATTATGCCACTCTGGCTTAGGCTGCTCTGAGTAATGTTCTGCCACTGACAGTTCAGTCTTCAAGCCAGCCATCACAGTCTCCCAGTCTGGGATTTCAGACCATTAATAAAAACGTTTGAAAGAATAACCATCTATCTATGAAATATTATTGACAGGGATACAAGTAAACCTGTGTTAATAATATTATCACTTCTAATTATAAGAACATTAAAGCTGTAAAATAATTGTGAAAGTCATAATCGTTACATTACAGTTAAAATATAAACTTGTAACTGTAATAAAACAACGTTAATAGTAATAGTAAAGATCACATTCATTATACAAGCAATTAAATGGCGATCTAACCAGTATGAACTAATGCTTATGACAGCAATATAACTTATAATTTTTCCTGGTTTCGCTATGGTAATGCTCCATTGTTAAATATTATTCCATACGATATTTTATAAATTAGTATGTTCTGTTAAAGCTGTTGCAGCCATGAAGCACATGTATTTTGACTCCTTCCTTCTGTATGTGTCATCCTACTTTCAAATGTCCCACTCAGTGACAGGCCAATCTTTTTTTCAAAGGCTACGACAAACAATAAATGCCCGTAATCAGCGAGATAGGTTTTTACAAATTGCCCCTTCCACCCAAGATGAGTGATGATGTAATTCCAGAATTGCCTTCATTAGGGTATAGAAATGGTTCTGAACTAGCCACCTAATACAGCATTATTTTTTTTCATCTTCCCAGGGGAGATTTTTACTCTGAGGCAGACAACACTGCATGGAATTTAATACTTTTCTCTCCCCACCTTTTCCTCAGTTATTAAAAGCTTTATTCTGCAGAGTCTCAGTGGCAGTAATAGAATAACAATACTTTAGGTCTATGTAAGACCTAAGAATAGGGGTTTTGTTATATTTCTCTCTCAGTGATATTCTGCCAGCTTAACTGAAATTATTCACCAAGTAATGGCCCATATTCAATAATAAAATGATAAAACTTCCTGAAATACATGTGTTAAAGCAGTCTACCCATATGATAAAATCTCCAAAAAGCCCACAGCCACCTACACTTTTACTGCCAGCCCCCGCTGTCAAATAGCCCCGTACGCACTAACCAACCCCGGGATGGTCTGCACACCTGACTTCTACCAGACACCATAGCTCAGCATCTGCATCCAGCAAGCATCCCAAGCCCTGCGCAGACTCTGTATACAAGGAAGGGGAACTGGATGTGTCACCTTGGCGGTCTTTGTTGGCCAAGATCAGACAGACTTATTACCAACCTCTGCAGCCTCAAGCACGAGCTGACTGCTGTCACCTGTCTTCCTAACTTCTCTCTCTGCCAGTCAAAATTTCTCTTTGTGTACTTGATGAGCGACAGAGCTGAACACCATCTCAAGCAAGCTATGCCTTTGGTGTGTTTTTTAAAGACTAATTTATAGCCAAAGACTACGCAGTCTTCAGGAATCAGGCAGCACTCAACCTCAGAAGGGAAGGAAAACATTTTTCTCAGCTAGAGGAACAGACACTTTATTGTGTGACTAGGACTGAGAAAGGCTGAGCTCAGGGAAGAAAAAGGAAGGAGCAATTAGAAAATAGGCAAGTAGTTCACCCAACAAATCAATTAAAACAATTTATCACTCACTCAAAGCCTTACCCCTTTTTGGACACAGTACAGTAATTAATTGTCTTTACTAACTACATCGCATTCTCCCAGAAATCATTAGGATGTTCTGATCCCACGCCTAAAGTTTTCTATTAAGGGACATGTTAGTAAGATCACGTGCATAGTTGTCTGGATTATGGTATTAAAAAACATTCTAAATTTAAAAAGAAATTGTTCTGGATGAAATCACAGCATTGCTTTTCAGTCATCCTGTATTTCTGCACCACCTTAGCTTTTTCTCCCTCTTGTCTATGCTTTCAATTTCCAAATCAGTTCAGGCAGGCTCAGAATTTAGAAAAACCTTTCACTGTTGTCTGTACCAGCTTTTTACCATGACACATACTTTTTGGTTGCTTTTTCCTCCATCTTCTATCCTTACGCAGGGTTATGTGTTTGTTTTCTCTAATCCTTAGGAAACCAAACATTGTATCTTTGCTTTTTTTCCTTTCTTCCTGTGAATTACAAACATCAAGACATTCCTCTCCTCTCCTCTCCTCTCCTCTCCTCTCCTCTCCTCTCCTCTCCTCTCCTCTCCTCTCCTCTCCTCTCCTCTCCTCTCCTCTCCTCTCCTCTCCTCTCCTCTCCTCTCCTCTCCTCTCCTCTCCTCTCCTCTCCTCTCCTCTCCTCTCCTCTCCTCTCCTCTCCTCTCCTCTCCTCTCCTCTTTCTCTCCTCTCTCCTCTCCTGCAAAATTTATGGCTTCAAGTCCCTCTTAACTAACTACCAGAGTATTTAATTATTACAGTAATCTAATCTGGAATTCTGTGGTCTCCTCAGCAGCCTATCTCAATGTTTTGAGTATAGGTTGCCCATACAATAGTGTCCTCAAAGCCCTCATTTTGGTGTATTTTTTTCTCTACCTCTACCTTCACATATCTAAAGGCACAGGAAGCTCTAGGTTATAGATATTTTCATGAGCAGGGCTTATTCATAACCTGCCACCGCAGCCAAGTTTGTTAAAAATCTGTGCTTGTACTTTAGATTTGAAGGAAATAGCAATGAAAGATCACTGACAGTGTCAGACTCTGGATAAATGCTTTTAGGTGCCATAGTATAAAGCTCTTCTTACCATGCTAAAGATGAAAGGAGACTTCATCTCCTTTGAAAATTCTGCTTTCCATCATGGATTATTATTTTGGTTTTGATATACTACCCTACCCACTTTGTTACACTAAATTACCACATTATTCCATCTAGAGAGGCATTAAATTACTACCCGTATCAGTCAAAATGCAAGCAACTATTCTTTTGATAGAGCTGAGCAAATAGAACAAGAAACAGCCTAGTTTCCTTGCCTCATACTTATCAATATTGGAAGTTAACTCAAATCTTCATGAGACTGGGGGGAAAAAAGAATAGTAGAAAAAAAATATTTGTTCAGGAGTGGTGATGGAGCTAGCTGATATTGCAAGAAGGGGCTCTGTCATCATTAAAAGTTCATGGAAATTGGAGAGGAGGAAAGGAAAGATGTTTCCTGATGAATGGTAAAAGGCAAGTGTCACACCCATCTTCAAGAAGTTTCTCCTCATATACCATGTGCTTGCGATCCTCCAAGCATTTTGATTACCTTCCGTCAGACTCACATCAGGATAGCTATGTATTTCTTATACTGGGAAGCCCACAAACAGGCACAGCAGTCCAGCTGTGAACTCCCTAGGGCTAAACAGAGGGTAGTGCTAAACCTCCCTTGCTGGCTACACTCTCGGTACCACAGCTGGGTATGTTGTTGTCTGCCTTTGCTGCAGAGGCATACAGCTCACCGTGTTTACTTAAAGTCTTTGTTGTATGCCAGGATTCCCTGCTCCTTTTCAACAAAGCTGCTTGGTGCCCAGCCTGTATTGCTGTACAGAGTTATTCCATCTCACGTGTGAGACTTCTGAAGCAGCGCAGTGCTAAGCACTGACCTCCTTGTAAAAAGCCTAGGAAAACAGTCAGAAGGCTTCACCATCTGTTGAAACATTACAAGGGACAAGCAGCTGACAGATATTCAACACAGGAGGGAACAGAAGTAACCCAATACCTTTAAAGATGGCCGTTGGGTACAAGAATCAGCAAGGAGCATGATGTCAGTTTTCTGAATAGTAACATATCTGGTCTGAACTGAAGACAAGTTTTGAAGCCACTGATAGAACTAAGTTGTGTTCCTTGTTGTGCTGTCTTTCATGTTTAATTGTTGAAATAGCTGGCTAGTTTACATATAAAAGGAATCTACACAATACCAATTGTTTTGACATTGATTGATGAGATAACTCCAGAAAAGTTTTAATTATTGTTGATAGTGGAGTAGCATGAAGCCTTATGTTGATTCAGAGAACAGTTTACTATAACAAAATAGATAAGAAAGAAATGTTACCTGCATAAGGGCTCTCCCTCTTCCAAATCAATCACTTCTTCTTCTACCTTTTTAAAATAAACTTGTACATTATTACTAATTTTATCGAGAAAGACTTGATAACATAATCAAGCATACAGGGGTGTAACTCCAGCTATAGACACTCCAACAGACTTAATATACCCAGTTACAGATGAATCTAATTCAAAACATATGGGCTGGAAGCTACAAGAGGATGAATGGCTAAAGCATACAATGTTATAAAACGTAAATTACAATTCCATAAGGAAGGTTAAAGCTACAATTAGCATAAGAGACAGTACAAACACAACAAAAGAGAATGGAGTAGGGTTCTAATTAATAGGAGAAAGAGCAGTATAATCACAGACTAAGATCTGTCTGTCTCTGTTTCAGCCTCTGGTTTGCGCTGGAGTCTTGTTAATTAAATATTCATAATCTACCCTTTTTTGCCAATTAAATAATAAACATGTCTGTCCTAAGTTGAAAGGTCATTTATCTAAGGAATCTTGTTCCAGATTCACTCTTTTCATCTCATGTCTTTTATTTGAAAGAGCTCTTCTATGCACGACAGCAAGTATTGAAAGCAAAAATTGACTGAAATTGCAACTTGTCAAGCTATTCAAGAGTATACCAGACATTATATTATTATATGGAGGGTGTTTCCTGACTAAAGAAGCTTGGGGAAGTAGGTTTTTGTAGTAAACGTATCTCTACACTATTTCTTTAAACAAACAAATGAATGCATTTCCCATAATTCCTGTTCTTGCTGCCTAATATGACATCAATGTGGAACACTTTAAATTATATGAAGTTTTTAGTGTTTCAGCTGTATTTCCACATCTGACACACATTTAAACTTTACAACAAACCAATCCTACTTTCCAAAGGAAACAAAATTGTGTCTTTTCTTTCTTTCTTTCTTTCTTTCATTTTTAGAGATGTTCTATAGCATTTCTACAATCTTTGAATATTTGATGGCAAATTCTTAAAGAATATCTTTTTGAAATCTAATTTGAACCTGTCTGCTCAGTTTAATGATAAAATGTAAAATTTGGATTTTATCATATTGACAAATTAAGCCTCATGCAGAAGCCCGGTGGAAAAATATTTATTTGGTATGCACAAATACCATTCATTTCCTGTTTGAAACAGACACAATACAGAAATACTCTTGCTCATGTTCGCTAATGGACTTTGTGCAGATGGTATCTTGAGCAACCTTGCTATGACATAGCAAATAAACTGGTCAAAAAGGAATATATTAAAGGAAGAGGGTCTTTGTGCATGGTACAGGGCCCTTTAAATACAGGACAGTTGGGTACAGAGAAGAGTTAAATACTTTTCAAAAAACCCTATAGATTCTTGCACTGCTTCATTAATTCTTGAAGCTGTTCTTCATGTGACTGTAACAATATTAAAAACTGATAGTAAATACCTGTAAAAGTCTGTAAAAAGCCTCCTTCGAGTAAAGATTTCATTTTTTCCAGTATCAGTGACCCCTTCCCTTCCCTTCCCTTCCCTTCCCTTCCCTTCCCTTCCCTTCCCTTCCCTTCCCTTCCCTTCCCTTCCCTTCCCTTCCCTTCCCTTCCCTTCCCTTCCCTTCCCTTCCCTTCCCTTCCCTTCCCTTCCCTTCCCTTCCCTTCCCTTCCCTTTTTCTTTTCCCTTTTTCTTTTCCCCCTATGAATTTTAGAAGACATTTTATGTGCATTTTTCCAGGTTCCTCAGACAGATACTTGAGGATAGTCTTTATGAACAGATCCTAACACACCTATATCTTTCCTTGAAGCAGTCCAGATGTGAAACAGGTTGTGTCTGGATTCTACACAGTCCCAATAGGATGGACAGTGCTTGATTTAGTACCCCGGCCCAGAGCAATACCAACACAGAGAGCTTTTTGATAGCACACAGAGCAAGCTCAGGACTGCTTGCAGCCAGTCTTGCAAAGACACTCCTTAGCTTGCCAGTGGGACATCAGCAATATGCTGCGGATGCTGTTGTCAGGAAGATGTGGGTTCTTGGTTTGTAGGAGGAATCAATGCTGGAAACAGAACTTGATGCCCATAGAAGTACTGGTTCTTTATTAATTATTTAAAACTCCCTTAGAAATTAAATAAGCCGCCTCCAGACTCAGAAATAGTCCTTTCTAAAGCAAGTAAATGGCATTCCTGCAAGAGGCAACTTGCCAGAAACTTACTGGCCATTACCACCAATCCCACTGAGGGAAGTAGAGGTGCTGTGTTTAAAAGCCTCAGGCCTTTCCTCATTATCTGATTGTTTCCTGAGCAGGAATAATTTCTCTGTCATCTCTGGCAAATTAAACTAAAAAAAAAATAAATAATCCAAGCAAGCTACTCTCTGTGGTTTGTTTCCTCTGTGTCAACAAGCAGCCTGTTTTCTTGCATGTCAGACCAGTGCCCATGAGCAACCTGACCTCATACAGTACAGTTAAGATAGATTTTTAAGTAACTTGAGATAAAGGGATGGGCAATATATCATTTCCTTTGCAAATGTATGAGATGTGTAAATGGAAATGCCAAAGCATTTTAATGTTAGGTCTTGATTCTAACTGGTTTTCGTGACTCATTCAGTTGGTGAGTGAGCAAAGAGATTGTGCCAGAAAAGGCAAATATGAACAGCTTATTTAAATTAACATACATTTACTCAGGAAACTGTTTCCTGTTCTGATTGCAGGTAGGGGTGAGCTAACTTCGTATTGCCATAAATAAGCCTAAAAGCAAAGAAACTAAAAGTGTGGATGAAGCAGTCTAAGTATCATAACAGTTCTGTCTGGTAATACATGCCTAGAGCTTCTGCCAGATAGTGCCACGTCTATGTGCCACGTGCCAGACCATGTTATGCACCATGTTAAGCTAAAACAACCCCGTATTCTGTGAGTAAGGCAGCTTTCACTACCTCACTGAAATTTTTAACAAATAGACTCCTAAATGTTGTTCTATTAAGCACTTAGGCGACAGAGCAGCAATGAGAGTTCAACAAAGACTGAGCTTCCTCAGGCTTCCCTTCAACAAATTCTGACTTATGGTCAACTAAGACAGATGTGATAAAACCAGCCATGATAAACGTGGGTTTAATTTATTGTTACCGTGGTGGGTTGACCTTGGCTGGCTGCCAAACCCCCGCGCAGCTGCTCTCTCACTCCCCCTCTGCAGCCACACACGGGAGAAAATAAGATGGAAAAGCTCATGGGTTGAGATAGAGACAGGGCGATCGCTGACCAATTACTGTCACGGGCAAAACAGACTCAACTTGGGCCTAAACTAAATATAGTTCATTGCCAATTAAAAACAGAGTAGGATGGTGAGAAGCAAAGGCAAAAATAAAACATTTTCCCCCCACGCCCTGCCATCTTCCCAGGCTCAGCTTCACCCCTGGGGATGGGGAATGGGGGGCTGCTGTTGGTCAGGCCATCACAGCTCCCCTCTGCCGCTCCTGCCTCCTCACTCTTCTCCCTGCTCCAGTGGAAGCTCTCCATGGGCTACAAGGAAATACCTGCCTTTCCGCAGCCTTTCACAGAATTGTCTTCTACATTCAAGTTTGAACTTTAAATACCGTATCAGCCGAAACTTATTCACGATGCAAACGCTTGATAAAGTGAGTAATGCAGTTATGAGGGTAAAGCAAAGAAAGATGCCTGATGAGGCTCGGTTCTTTTAGAGAAGATGGCTTCTCATAGCCAGCATGGGTCGTGTGCATCGGCGATGTGGCTGCCGGCAGCTATGCTTCCACTGACGCACACTGCTTGGTCTGGTGTCAAGACTGATCGATGCAAAGCTGGGGACACCGTTCCCAGGCTGGGATCCAGAGTCTAAACCAGCACATAAGCCTGGACTTTCCAAACCCTGCTTTCCTCCCTACGTGTTTGTTTAATGGCTCTTAAAGTGAACAATTTCCTACTTAGTCTTTCTCTGAGGACCGAGGTGCAGTACTTGGATGAGGCAGCTGTACTGAACTGACTCATGCTCAGTTTATACTTAATTTTCAGGTATTAAACTGACACTCTTAAACATGGTAGAATTGCTATGCTGTGCCCCACTGGGTTTCAGATTGATGCTCTAACATACATTTTCTCAGCATTTGGCTGTTTAAGGCTTCTTTTCTCCATTCCCCAGATTCTTCATCATCCCAATCTTTTTACGTGCATCCTTCTTCTTACGCAGAGTTTTTCTTACTCCTTTTATTTAGTCACTGGAGATTCATGCAGCTCTTCTAAAACATCTCCTTGCCACAGTATCTAATAAGATTTTTTATACTTCTCTGCTTGTAAAGTGTGTTTATTGTCAGTTTCTTTTTAACCAGAGTGACTAACGTGACATCACTACATAACATGGAGATGGCAGAGACTCTGGCTGATGAAATTTCCAGCTGCAAATGTACCAAGTGGAACTGTGCTGCTACAGAATTTATATCATGGTGAGTTTTTTCTAATTAAACAGTGCGTGTGTGTGTATACTACCTGAGGACAGTTTTTTTAGCACAACACAGAGTACAGGGCTTTGATCTTCAACCCCAAGTTCAGGTTACCTGTTGCTTACACGTTCAGGTAGGCAAGCTCCATTTGTGGATGGAAAGCTGTTATGCTATGAATGCACATAAACTGATGTATTTAAACCATTCTGAGATGGACATTCTGTTAGCGTAAAGCAGGACAGCTGGTTTTTGATCATTAATCATCTCCAAAGAGGGTCTTAAAATCAAGATAAAGATCATTCTTCTGGGTTCTCCTTGGTCTTCTGGAGGGCTAAGTTGTATATTTTCATATTACTTGTCACTGAAGCTTACAATTCTCTCTTCTCGAGTCAATCTGTGTTCTTTATTAGTGGACTGGGGAGGGGAGACTGTGGATTGTAATGATGTAAAGCTAAATGGCGGAATACAGAAGCCTCAGGGTGATTATAAAAGATTGTAATGAGAAAACTTGACCTTACTGGGCTATACAGAGTGCAAATATAGAAAAGTTACAAAAAAGTTGTTTGTTAAATATAGAAATGTTATTGTGGATTTGAGTACCATTGTATTTATCTAGTTGATGTCAAGTTGCCAGAACTGATTTAAACATATATATGCATTAGAGTTGAAAACACTCCGTTTTTTGCAAAGTCTAAGAGAAGTGGTTCTTCCCAATGTGCTATTGCAGATTACATTGCTAATATTTTACTTCAACATCCGTGCAATACACATGCTAGCAGTATTTTTCCTCTCGTGTTCCAGCTGTGTTGTAGATAACATATAATAGTAATCATTTTCACTTAGAAAATACATGAAAGTATGTTGAAGAATGGCTTAGAATCACCTCCAGCTTCACTACTACTGCAAATGAAAATCCTAATGAAGAACTACTTACTACCTTTACAAAATTTCCAAGCCAAATGAAAACATGCTGTGTTACAATATATATTAAAAAGTCTCTGATCTCAATGGTATAAATCAGAGAGATACTTCCTCAGAAACACATGAGAAAAGACTGGGCAATGACCTGTCCTTTGACAGAGATTTAAGATCTTGCTTCTAAATTAAAAAGCACTGTCAAAAAATTTGAGCAATTAACATTTTTCTGAACACCTGGATTCTTGCATCTTATTTGAGAGGCAAAATAAGAAGCCTACAAGGCTTCTACAAGGTTTGTAGCTGCTTAATGGTAGGTGCTTTTTAATATTTTTAATTGAGTATGTAAAGAAGTACTTTTGCTCTAAAGTAGTAAAATTCTGTCAGAGTCTAGGATTAAGCCGAGGGTAAATTGCCTGTTAGTGATTGTGGGCTCATTTCCAGTTTGGAGCTCCCCAGTACAAGAAAGATACTGCCACACAGATGAAAGTCTAGTGGACGGCCACCATTTGATTATGAAGTTGGAGTTCAAGATGTACAAGGAGAGGCTAAGAACTGCGTTTATATGTCCCTGAGAAGGTTAAGAGAATATCTTACTGTGTGTGAACTACGTAATGGGCAGGTATAGAGGTGATGTAGCCAGACTCAGAAGTGCAGACTGGAAACACAATGGGGAATGGACATAAGTTGCAACACAGAAGATTCAGACTAGATTAAAGGAAAGCATTTTTAATTTGAAAGTTGATAAGAACTGAAACAACTTGCCAAGAAAGGGTGTGGAATCTCTATCTTGGAGATATTCATATTTCAAATGGATGAGGTCCTGAGTAAACAAATTTAAGGTAGCCATGATTTGAGTGGGAGGGTTTGACCAAAAGAGCTCCAGAGGTCCCTACCAAGAGGAAGAACTATGGGGAGAACAGTGCAGAACACCAGGTATATCTCACAGCACCAGTGGGTATCTTCTCAACCCTATGGTGCAAGAAAAGTAATGTCCAAACTGCTAAGGCAGAACCTCCCTTTATGGTAACCCCATTACTTATTGAGATAGAAAAGAGGATGGGCACTGCTGGGGAAATGTCATGCTCCCGGTGTCCTTAAATCTCTTCAGTGCAAGGACACAACTACAATAACATCATATTGGTTTTGACACAGAGCTTAGCAGTTCCTCTTGCCATCCAATGTGTTTCCATCAGTCCTTCAAACCTATATGAAAACGCATTTGTCTACATCCTCCATGCCCATTCCACAATGTGGGGACTTTTTGGTCTACACTGGTGTGTGAGTCTACTTGCTGTATGGCTTGAGACACTTTGAAACCCTCTTCCTTAATTTGTCTTATCAGAAACTATCTTGGTTTTTTTTTCTCTTATACTGGGTAACAGAAATAAAAGTCTGTGTCTGAGATAGTGAGAGAAATGTGTCATATACACTCCTAATCTTCTTGTGTTGATACCACACTTACGTTTACAGCAAAGTGCAAGATAATTTCTGTAAATTTATTTGAATAGATTTATTAATAATTATTTAATTATTTTTTTTAAAAAATTAATTTTAAATGCATCAATGCGTTGGATCACTTGGTTCAGTTATCTAAAGACCTCACTCTAAATAACCCAAATTGCCCTTTTGCTTTCTCTTTCTTCTCTGCCTCTTTCCGTGCATTACATTAATCACTGCTGCCTGAATAGCTTGCTCTATTTTTATACTCCCCCCCCCAATATGTTTCTGGCATCTGGTCTCTAATAGTCTCCTCAAATTAGCTTACCCCCCCACCCCCCCTTTTAAATGTTTATTATTTGATCTCCCACAGGGCATAGATTAGTCAGCTGAAAAAGGTAGAAGATGAGAGTCTGTATTTCACGGTACTCAAAGAACACGAAATGGAGCTGTGATGACAAGGCTGATGGTTTGCATCTTCACCTCTCTACAGGCACTCTTTCTTCTGTTTCCTCTGTGAGCACACACAGTTGAAGGGATCAGGTGACAAACACGCTGAAACAGTTCAACCCTCATTCTACCTGTTTGTCTAGCCTGCCCAGTGAAGTATAGGAACTCAAGACAAGGGACCAAGAGCAAATGCTACCTTTCAGTACAAAATATACGTTGATATCCTTTTCCAGACCTCAGGTAATCCAAATAGCATGCACTCTGGATAGAACTGAGATTATTGATGGAAAACTTTGTAAATGTCTTTAATATATAATGTATTTGATTAATTATCTCTACAGTATTATTTATTTTCAAAAATCAGTGTTGGAAATATCCATCTTAAACTTATTATTAAAACCACAAATTTGTAGGTTAGAGTTAAAAAAAAAAAAAAAAGAGTTCTCTGCATTCATCCTCCAGGTACTGCAGAACTGAAAAAATCTGGACAGAATCCTTCACGGAAAATGACGCTTCCTATTTTCCCCCTCGAGATTCAAAACAGTAAGTCCTTGTTCCATAGACAAACCCTGACAGCACAAATGACTCCTTAGTGTCAACCGGGGGTGCTAAGAACATTAGAACAATTGTATCGGGTCAGAGCAGACATCCGTCTAGCCCAGCATCCTGTCTGGCAGGGGCCTCAGCGGATGCCTAGGAAAGTGTATGAGAACAGAGCAAGCATATAATGATGCTTCAAACATCTGGTGATTTGTAGCTCGGAGATTTTTATCATTGAAGAAAGCGTCTTTGAAATAAGTAAGTCTTGGTAGAGTTTTTTTCCCCCTTTTTTTTCATCCCCTGTTTTCTTTTGAATACCTATAAGCTTTCAGACTCCACGACCTATTGACAAGTATTTCCATAACTCAGGGGACATGTTGTGTCATGAACCATGGCCTTCTATTTCTTTGGAATCTGTCAACATTACATTTATTTGATGGTCTCTAGGTCAGTCACAACTTGGAGGCTTTTTTCACATCAGTCCTCTCCTTTCCAGGCTGAAGAGTCCTAGCATTTTTAGTTATTTCTTTTATAGAAGCTATTCCCCACCTTTGATCCACACCTTTGATCACCTGTATAATCCTTTGCCAGTTCTACTTTATTCTTTTGAGATGAGCAGAATTGATTTCACTGACTTTCATCTTCCAACACTGAGAAATGTGGACTTATGCATTAATGCAAACCCTGGCTTTGCAGATAAAACAATGTGCTCTCATCGTTGAGGAACAGCAAGCGTGGGGCTGCTGCACGGGGGAAAGTGAGCCACAAACTGAGGGTGACAGCAAGGCAGACAGGGGACAGTCACCTCCCCTACAAGAGCTGCAGTCCCACACCAACAAAAACTGAGGAGCATGTACAGAAGTGGTGACTGGGTTCAGATGACAGACCACTGGCTGTCACACAGGACTGTAGCAACGTGGCAACACAAGGTCAAGCCAGAAAGTCATGTCACCAAGTCAGGGACAGCAAGGTCCATGGCCAGGCATAGCTGTGACGTAGCTCAGGCCCTGAGCTTACCTGCAGCTCCCAAACAAAGGGATGGAGACCCCCAGCAAAGCTTCTCACAGCTCCTTCCCAAGTGTCCCTTGCACAGCGCTGTGATCTGAGGTGCTGCAGCAGCACCATGCCAGAGATGACTGTCAGCTCGGGAGGTCAAACCCCGACCAGGGTGGGAGAGGTGTCAGAGTTTCTGCATCTTGTGCAGGGCCCAGACAGTCACTACATAGAAACGAGAAGCTGGAATTGAAAAATGGATTGTTTCTGGTGAAGAGGTAGAGAAAACCTTGGTCTGCTGTTGTCACAAATCCATTATGCATGTTTTAAATGCTAAATGCAGTTTTACCTTTCTAGTTCAACAGATGTAGTAACTGTTGTTTGTCAGTTCATTTTTTTTTAAATGTTTGAAATGTTCTGCATGTTCTCCAAATAAAGTGGAAAGATTTGGCTACATTTCTTTCATGGTTTTCCTTGTTTGTTAATCTTGAATTTTCTTTCTTCTCTGTTGCTTCCCAAATCAAAATACATTTCCACCCCAGGCTGTGATTTGCGCTACTCTGGTTTAAACATATACAGGAAAAGATAATATAGTATCTGGAAAAGCAGAATGTAACAGACCATCTAACAGCTTCAAAATTGGGAAGACCTGTTTGAAGTAACTGTGAAGAAAGCATGTAATATTTCTTAAAAATAAACAAGTGAAGTGATGCAAATATTCTTTTCAGATATTTAGATCATTATTCCCTTAAAGTGAGTGGCAAAATCCTGTTAACTCCATTATGAGTTAGAATTTAACCCAGAAGAATACCACGGCTATACAAATCAAGGAAGACAGCAGTTCTGGAGCCCCCTGTTAGTTTGCATATGTTGTTTGCATTTGTGTTTGAGGTGCCCAAGACACTGGATGCCTCTACATCTGTGTAGGTAGATAAATATTCATGGACAGTGTGGACTCAGTTTAGACCTTTTACCTTCATCCATCAGGTCGTCTTAAAAAGGAAATTAGGCTTGCCTCAAAATCGTATTTATACAATAGCGTTGCTCCAGGTCAGATCTCACAATTACCTACGCTTCTTTGTGTCTCTTCAGCTGCGGGCCTGTGAGTCACAGCTAATGTCACTTAGCATTAGTTACCAAAACAAGAACTCTGTGAAAAGTTATCCTCAGGTCATGAAAGAGACCTTGTCGTAGAAAAAGCTACAGAAAGCAATTTTTCTGTTTGCAACACTTTTGAGGTAGCAGTAGTTGGAATAAATGAAAAAGGATGCCAAGCGATTGTCCTGGGTTGAGCAACACAGGACTAATTTCTCTTCTAACACTGGGGAAAACTCCACTTTTGGAAGACTCTAGTGTCTGAATTTGGGAAAATATTTACTTTATAGCCACCTAGGCTCTGTGGGATTCAAGATCTCAGTCTTTTCAAGCCTTGCCAGGTGCAGGGATGAGGAGGAGCGAGGCCTGGGCATTTGACCCAGGCTGGCCAACAGGATTATTTCATACCATGAACATCACATTCGATATAAATTAGAAAGTTTGCTGCATAGTTTCTCTCTCCCTTGATGGCGGTGGTCCAGAGAAACTCCTTGCCTCGGTGCTGGACCCCTGAGCCCTTCCCTTCCCCCCGAAGCCGCAGCACTCGCAGTGTCCAACATTTGCTGTTCACAGCTGGGAGTGCACAGCTCCCTGCTGATGGAATGGCCTGAGTATAATCCTTGTATATCTTATGTTAGTATCAGGATTAGCACTGGTTCTTCAGTATTATTGTTAATTATTTAGTCTTATCTTATTAAGTCTATTTATTTTTCAACACTTGTGTTTCCTTGCTTTCCCTGCTTCCCCTTTCCGGGTGGTGAGGGGTCATCAGGTGATAGAATAATTGTCTAAATGACAATAAATTGTGATGGGTTTTCTCAAACCTTAACAGTGATCAAAACTGCTGGACTGAAGGAATGTACAACAATGCAACTTAGCAGCTACACACAGGGTTTCAGGAAATGACTCACCGCTGGCAGCAACAAAAATTCCAAGTTATGGCTAAGGCCAGGGTGCAAAACTGGGTATGTTTTGCTCTCCTTTATATATAACATCTTCCTTCAAAAAAATTGAATACATCGAAAATAAAATAAACTGAAAGATTGCGCCATCCCTGTGGTACACGAAAAAAACATTAAGTTGATTGAATCTGACTGGTACTATCAATTTTCATAGAAACATCTTTCATGGAATAATAAACCAAAATGTTTCTTATCTGGTGCTGCAAATTCACCATTTCTATTTATAATACAGATAGAAGACAAAAATCGTAGACAGGCAAGTTTTCCATTTTCTCTTAGTCACCTGTTAACACATCCTGAACTGGGAGTGACCTGGAGATAGCCTGGCCCAAAGATAATTTCAAGCTTGTTCTTTCAGCCTGAATACCCATGCCCATGCTATTTCCAGAAGTGTAAGATTTTGAATTATAATTCTTCTTTCCTAAATAGACTTTAAAAATATACATTTTTTAACAACAAAAAAGTATCTTCTTGCTTACCTTCCAAAAGTTACTCTTTTTTCCAGTAAGAGGAAAACTTTGTCTGAAAACTATCTTGGCTATCCTGATTTTAAGGTGTGATTGTTTGTATGTTAGTGAAACTACATCTAAAGTGTAAAACAGTATTTACAGACCAGGTGTGCCCTGGTCATTAGTCTAAATGAAATTTGCGTTTTATTGGGAAATACATATTGCTAACCAGGGGAAAAAAAAAAATGAAACCCATAACCAAGTAAAGTATTAATATATTTTTTTTGGAGGCATAAATACATATATGCTGCAATAAAGAAGCTTATGACTGCCAGTGTGTTTACCAGTCTTGCTAGTCCATGATGCATTCATTGTGTCAACAGTGTGTATTTGCTCAGGAAACATTAGTTACTGTCAACATCTGCGTATTTTACTGGCGACAAAAGTGATGTAGTAAACAGCTATGTCTTGGAAAGCTCGGGTCTGCTGAAATGCCAGTCTCTCCTCTTTTCTAGCCAGTGTTCTAACATTCAAACCAAATGCAACAAAAGCACTCGTTCCTGCTCAGTAAATGCTCAGCTTATTCTCTGTTCTGATAGTTATTTCTTTTTCTGCCATTGCAAGACCCCATTTTAGAAGCTGATGCATTGTGATTTCTACAGCGCAGGAGATATGAGAGAGGTGCTTCTGCACAGCTCTCCCTTCCCCCCATCGTATCCCTCCCAGATCACTGCTCCTGTGGCTTCGGAAAAACTGCATACTACTTTTGCTAAATTAAACTCTCTGTAGCCTTTAATTAAACTTTCAGTGCTTTTGTTAATAGCCGTTCTTATTTGGGTGTAACTTAATGATAATAGCTACCCTGTAAAAATATGCTGCTTTCAAGGATGAAATGTCACCATCTAATCTTTTCTCCCTCATTTATTTTTGTCTTTCCTTTACTGGAATGTTTCTTATCAGCTTGCCTTGTCAGAAGAAATAAACTCTTTCTAAAAACTAATTCTCCTATTCTGAATACTAACAACCTGGCACTGGAGAGAGACTCTACACAGAGCCACATCTGTGCTTTGCCTCTGTTAGAGCTGAATAAGAAAATGTACAGTTCAAATCAGATGTATTTTTTACTTGAAAAAGAGCAGAAGTGATAAATATAGCCTCAGTTAGACATGAAAGAAGGCCTTGTTAGAGTATTAAATTCTACATTTGATACATTTAGTTATTATTTCTGAAGCTGTTTTATCTCAGTCCACTTAAATTAAAGTAGATTGGATACAATTACTTTTGCTATATTGAGAACCATTCTCCGAAAAAAACCTTATGAAATAATGTGGCTAATTTCCAAACTCTTTCTTTCTCTCCAGTTTTCATGCAAATAGTTGCAGTTGGGCTAATTGTGAATCTGAACAGTCTACCATGAATCTTGAACTCCTTTGCTTCTTGACAATACAAGCATTTTTATATCTGAAATTCTGATAATTCTACTGTTTAGCACATCCATTGGTAACATTCAGTTAATTCTCACACAGCTGTGTTAGATCACCAAGGTTAGCACTAAAAATGTATTTTTTTCATGAAAATAAGTAGATACAATTTAAAATAAACATGCATTTTATTAAAAAAACCTCTTATTTCTACTCCATTGTCAAGAATAGTTATAACAATGAAGTAAGTAACACATTGCATTTAATAAATTTTATATTGTGTTATGACTCATTATTTTATCAATTATGGAAATGTAACTTCATCTGGAATGGATGGTAGTAAACAATTGCTCACAGTGATGAGAAAAAAAAAGGTATTTTTATAAGCAGGGACTCTTTGTGACCTACAGAAAAGAAAAAAATTGATAAACATAATTTTAATGAAACCCATGCCTGGAGCCTTAGTGAAAGCTACTTAATGTGCATCCAGCATATACAGAAAATTGGATTCTGCACTGGTGTGCCTAAATATAGACCAAACATAAACCTAAACATAGACCAAAGGCCTCAGTGTTTAATCACCATTTTTTGACAATCTTTGCCATTACCAATGGCAGAAATGTTGTCATTGGTCTTCTAGTTCTCGCCAAAAATGCCTATTCAGAGTGAGTAGTCCGTCCCCTTACAAACAGTTGAGTTTGTTTTTCAGAAAAACAAAGAAAATGTGTGTAACAGATGTGATTAGAGCAAGCTGAGATTTTCTGCTGAAATGATTTACTGATGCAACAAGCTGTTTGTACCAAGTGCAGTTCACCCTAGTAAATTTTTGAAGCCCTGATTTTCTGTCAGAAAGCTGACAGCAAAATACTCAATTTCCACTTCATTTGATCCTAAGCAGAATGTTTTCTGTGTTGCCATGTAAGTCCCGTATTTCTACCTTCTGGTCTCTCCCTGAGGTTAGGCTACAATTCCCACACAGGACTGTGAAGATTTCCAGAGCATCACAGGACTGGTGAGATTCTTGGTGCGTAGTGAGCGCTGTTGTCCGGCCACAATGTCTGACACACTGGGAATCTCTATTTTAATCCAGTTACCACCTTCCTTGTCAAGGGTAACATGCCACCAGGGAAGATACGGATTAACATTAAAATAGCTTGAAATTAAGCTCTTCAGGTCATTTCACCAAGCCAACAGGAAGTAGTCCAATTTGAAGGGGTTTTGAAAAGCTTTGAAATGAAATTGCAAACATTTCTTGTCTTACACTTTTTAGAAGTTCTCATTTTACAAGGGAGAGTAAATACATATCAAGTTCTTTAGACGTTCCCCCAGAAATTTGTTATATTTGTAGGAGGAGAATCCAATCCGAAAGGTTGCCTTCCAAACTTTTTCGCTTCCTAGCTTCCTAGAGCACTTTACTAGTGCTACTGTAGACAGCAGCACATGTCATCCCTTCAAGAAAACAGAAATATCCGAGCAGTGGAGGAGAAGGTAGAACTGACTGACTCCTGCGAATAACGCTCTCATTCAATCCACCTCTAGCACCAGGTCTGGGTGGAGAAAGAGTGAGGTGAATCTTGGCAGGTTCTGGGAAAGCAGATATAAACACCTGTGGGGGTAATTAACTGCATAAGGTCGGGTCAACAGAAAATTATTTGCACAGAATTTGGGGAACTGGGAAAATGTGATAGGTGCCTCCATGAGCAGAACTCTTCCCATAGGATCGAAGTAATTTCATGCTTTAGGAACTTAGTTAGATTTTCCAAAAGAAAAATATTTCCTGCACATAAAGAGGATTAAAATGAAACAAATTCATAATCTGTTTGTTTTTCCTAATTTCAGGGAAATTTTATAATTTCGGGAGGACTGGTTGAGGATTTTTTCTTTCTTTGGTAAAGTTTTGTTGTTACATTTTACACCTGATCTGTTGATCTGTAGAGCTGAGCTATCCAATCTGGAAATAAACACCTACAGATAAATCAAGTCTAAATTGGCACAACAGAAAATGTAATGGAAAATTATGTAACATATCTCCTTAATGTGTCGGAAAAGCAGATTTAAATAGGCATTTCATAAAGTAAGTGGACTTATACGTTGATCTAAGATAAGAATACAGCAGGCCAGCTGAGATCCCAAAGAAAGTAAAATACCTTACCTCACAAGCTAAATTTTGCATTTTGTGACATAAGTACCTAGCCAAAAAAAAAAAAAGTAGTTCTCATTACAGCACAATCGTTTTTAATCAGCAGCAATGGTTTTATTTCAGTATTTTGAGTTCTAGGTAACATTTTTCTGTAAGAATATTTCTACCCAGTATGAGAGATAAATCAAAAATCAAGACTGTATTATTATAGCAAGTGTCCACTTGTAACAATACCAACTACAATTTCACTTTGTTCAAACATCAATGACTGGTTTGAATTAGAAGTCTGAACATTTGCCTGATCATTAAAAGTGCCTCCAGTATATATATATATATAAGAAAAGGGTTCCTTCCCCCCCATTTAATAAAGGCATTACTGGTTTGGGAAAAAAAGATAAAAGAGAGGGTGTTTTAAAGTTATTTGCATTATCTTTGCAAAACACACATGAGCTCCAATATTAGCGCATCCAAGAGACAAATACATGCAAACAAAACACGATTGTTACTGTAAAGATAGAATCTCTGTAGATCTGCCAGCACCATGACAGGTCCAGGGCTCTGGAATAATTTTCTTAAAGTTCCTCCAACACCACATAGGGATCTTAGTGGAGGAAAGCTTCTGGCTGGATAGCCCCTGCCTGGGGTTATATGCACTGGTCAAAGCTGTTTCTATGCCACAGGTCAAATTTAAGGGCTAAAGTCATATACGCCCTCAGCAGTGTTCATTACCCTTGGCACCTTTTTCCAGGTCAATCAAATGTCAGTGTTCTAAATTCAAAGGCTGGACCTAAACTTGCAAATTACTCAAGTTAGGAAGACTCTTGATGGAGCTAAGTGGGTGCAGAGAGCTGTCTGTCAAGTTTTTTGCTCTGGTTTGGAGCCCTCAAGGATTTAAAAAAAAAAAAAAAAAATATTATCCTGTAATATATCAAACCATGTTCTTGATTCATCCAGAAACAAAAACTGACACATGATAGGGAAATTTGTGTCATGGCTTCAAAATGAAAGAACACCACTCTTTTTTCCTGAAGCAAAATAGAAATTCACATGCAGATACGGTGTATAAAGAATCAGGAAAATGGCCAAAAATTGTGATCTGGCACTTTGTGCATTTGCCTCTGTGCAGCAACAGAAGCAACCTCCTATGACTGTAGAGAGGAACCAGTGCCAGTAAGGCTCCCAATCTCTTTGCTTTTTGCAGCAAAGGAACTGGCAGCAATGCTCTATTACTGCTATGATGCACAAGTGACAGACGCGGCCTGCCATACATCTTAACTCCCATGCTGGGCTGCAGAATTGCTTTCTGTCTGCTGTTTTTTTCAAAAGTGACGTTTCTCTTGTGAATCCCAGCTGTGAAGGGGCAGTATGAAGCAACAGCAGTCTCTGTGGGGGTGGTAGCAACATTACACGGGATGCAAAACTAACGCTCCCTCTCACCACCTCCAAGTTCTCCAGAAGCCAAACAGAACAAATGTAGCACCCAATTCCTCCAGCAGATTTTTCCAGTTCCCAGAGCACTCAGTTACTCCAAGTTATCTTCATCCTACAGCTACCATGCAAGCCTAGCAAAGATTCCCTCCCACACACATATACATCCCACAACTGTAGCAATTCATGGTACCAACCACCTACCGATCTACTCCCCATATGTCTGCTCAGTTTACCAAGGAAGGCAGCCACCAGCTTTCCTGTTCCACACGTATGGGCATGCTCCGAATCCTACCCTGATGCTGCACTTGCAGGTTGAGTTAATTAAAGGCTGACACTTGGCGTATAAGGATATCAATATGCAACATGCCTCAATGAGTTTGAGAAAGTATCCCATGTGGAGCCACACACAAAACTTGGTAGCTCTGTTAACAACAGAAAACAGATGGTAATATTGCATTCCAAAGGATCTTAAAGAAAAGCTCACGACATGGGAAGAGGATTTCAGTCACTGCAAATGCTGTAGGCTAGGATTTCAGATAAACTGTTGAAAAGCATCCTAAATTCAGCTATATATATAAAAAAAAAGCCTTGCCAGCTCAGATATCAGAGTTTTGCTCACAGCTTTTCCTGGGGCTATTGGAGAGCAATGCTTCTCACTGCTTTCCATGGCCAGGTTGTTCTGCTGAGAGGACCTTATGTCTTTGCTTCTCCTTACCCTTTGGCTTTTCTTCAGCTTCCATGAACATGTTCGGTAGAGAGAAGCCAGGTGCTTTTTCCCTTTGTCTGTGCTTCTGGCTCTGATGTTTAAGAGACATTTCGGGGCCTTAGAGACTGGAGATTGGGCTTATTAAAGGACGATGCTCTTTCCAAGTGTTATCTGGGGATGACTGGACCTCAAATGGGACACCTCTTGGTGCTGTTGCTGCAGCTGCTGAAGTTACAGGCTCGGAGAACAGTCTGCATATGAATTGGTGCAAGGAAGGAGAAAGGGAACAAGCTATTAACTGAGCAAGGATATGGATTATTCATGGCTTTGACAGATTTTGGAGCTGGCCCAAAGTGCTGTCAATTGCCAGTGGTAAATAGCCAAAAAATGAAAAACGAGCTTTTTTTAGGCTGTGTCAGCAGTATCAATCAAAGCAGTATCCAAAAATCTTGAAATGAATAGAGCACATTTCTGGCTGATGATGCTCAAGGAGAATACATTTTAAATGGACATAAAAATGAGGACATACCACTTTAAGGTTGTTTGCCTAACCGCATTTGTTTCGGAGACAATACAAAAAGGGAATGGGTTTTTTGAGTGTGTATGTGGCTTTTTCTTAATTGTTTCTTTCCCTATTTACAAATGCTTAGGTTGATTTTACTATGAAGCTTTTTGGCATAATTATGTTTAATTTTCAGGAAGAACAAAGATTTGTTATGATATGCAACGTACATCTGTTATGCTGCAGGGCACTACAGAGAGACACGGCAGGGGGTATTAACTGATGTCAGCTTTGCCACAGGCCGGTGTCAAATGCACACTCTTCACCTTCATTATTCTAGTTAAAAAAAACAAACAAACAAACAAACAAACAACAAACCAAAAAAAACCAAAGCAAAAAAGTAAGTACTAGAAAATCTCAGCATCTGTCAGGCACTTTAACAATTGCTGTTAAATTGTCTGTCTCTGAAAAACAGATGAAGAGCCCTTATAAACTAATGTGGAGGTCTGCATAAGAGACATAAAGTATATGGAAAACGATGGAGAGCTGTGAATATTTGGGCCATGTTTTCTTTGGAAGGTTATGAAACCTATCCTTTTAACTTCTAAGCAAAATGAGCACATTGGTGGCAGTCCAGATTCAGATATCGTGGGTTTACTGTTGTAAAAGGAACCAATAATAGTGATAATCATGAACATATAAGGAAATGTTATTCCTCGATTTTTGTTCAGGTCTTTGAGAAGCATGGAAAAAACAGTACAGGTAGAATGGGCACTGTTAATACATAGCACATGCTAAAAACCTCCTGTAAACAACAGGACTTTGAATATTCCTTTAAAACATTTGTAAGAAATTTTCACAAATTCCAAGTTGAACTCATTGAATTTCTTTAAGATTTTTTTTTCTTTTTCTGCTTAGTAACCCATAGTACCAACAATATCACTATGTCTTTTTTCATGCCTTCCAATTTTAGCACTTGCCTTTAAGGTGAAAACATAATTCAAATATGTCATTAATTTTTTAATGCAAGCCTTATGACTAGTCTCTTAATTGAACTTCAAAATAGTTTAACTGTATTTCCTGCAATACTTATCTTGTCTCTATCTTTCCAACATTCTTGGACTACTTTTTCATTTAATTCATTATAAATTATTCAATTAGTAACTTCCATTTACTTCTTAATTTGAGGATTATTTAGGCAAAATCCTATGGTCAGTGATGGAAAGCCTGATCCTCCAAAATAATTTTTCATACTTGTTACTTACAGAGTGAATAAACTTCTTGCGTAGCTGTTTTTTCACTAAGTTTTAGAAGCTCACACAGGAGAACTGAACAACATCCAGTGAAGTGACGTGTTCCTCGCTGTAAGCTATACAGTTTATTATAGTAATTTCTACAACCTTTAGTACAAATATGTACCAACATAAAGTATATGTCTATAATTAGAATGCTTTCTCTTTTTACTTGCATCTATATTAATAAGCATAATATTAAATTATTGTACTAAAAAAATTATGTTCTTACAAGACCTATGCTAACAAGAATTTTGAAACCTGTATGGGATTTCACATCTAAATGAATGCAAATAATTATCTTCACATTCTAGCCTCAGTTTAGCGTTAAAATCCAATGAGCTCCAGTGGGAAGCTTAGACATAGGACCAAAGTTGATCACAGAGCTTGACAGATTAGTCAGTCATTAATTATGCATAGACTGTGCCTGTGAAACTAGATTTTCATCCTAGGCCAAAGTTTGGACCTTTTTATGGTTTGTGAGTTTGATTATAGGGATTAAGGTATTAGAGAAAGCGCTGAGTATAGCTCTTAGTTTATGGCACCTTGAGAGAATTAATTTGCTGTCCATTGCTGTTCATATTAATTTGAAACACCCCTCATGAACCCACGGGGATCCGGCTGACGCACACCCGCAGGCTCACGCAGAGGCAAAGCGGTGGGGCTGGGTCCTGGACTTTCTTCTATCCCATCAGCTTCCCTCGTACGCTCCCTCGCTCCTTAGCTGCGGCGACTTCTTGCTCTTCCCTCTGACCTTGCCCTCCATTCCGGGGAGGTTTGGGATGCTCCCATTCCTCTCCTGAACCATCTGGCGTCTTCCCTTTCCTCTCCATGCCAAGGGTGTGTTTGCTTCAGTAGTTGCTTTTCTCTCTTTTCCTCGCCTCCCCTTTATTTTTTCCTTCATCCCGGGGAGCAGTCATACAGAGCCAATAGGGCAGAGAGCTGAGGCTGTGGCTGAGCTAGAAAGTGTCACGGGATCCCTGGAAACACAAATCGATCTAGGAACAGTTGTGAAGAGTCTTGAAGCTCTGCCTGTGCT
Source organism: Larus michahellis (assembly GCF_964199755.1). NCBI lineage: Eukaryota > Metazoa > Chordata > Aves > Charadriiformes > Laridae > Larus > Larus michahellis. Next base: position 92,761,678 of record NC_133897.1, read on the forward strand.
AAACTTAGAAGATGATTTATCATGTGATGTCCAGACACACATTTAAACGGAGGAACGTTGTCAAATTAGCATGAAACACCCTTGTGCTCCTTCAGTAATGGCTGATATTGTATATATAATATGCATTTGATATACTATAACATTTCTAGTAATGATAGCCTGTTTCTTCAAATTATTTTAAAAAGCTTTTGCAATCAGCAATTATGGCTTAAAAATCTCTTGTGGGTATCACCTTCAATTCATGGCCAAGGAAATTTAAAGCATTTAGAAGAAAACAGTAATTTTTTATTTTCCTAATTTTAAAATTGAGTGAAAACAAAATTTCCTTTAAATGAATGTCACAAAGACACGTGTACAATGAGTGGACAAACACTATGGAAACTAAGGGTAATACTGTGTATCTGAGATGATATATTTTAAACATAAGCTAATATTTGGATGATAAGCATAAAGAAGTCTAGTAAAATGCTAGATAGTTGTACACATATTATTAGACACATAAACAATTAACTATATAATTTTTTATTAGGATATGTCAATGCAGTGTGGCACATGGCATATAACCAAATAATTCAAAAAGATCTGAACTGCACGCACTACATCATCCCAAGAGAAAATCAAAGCTCTGTCTTTTCCAAAGCAAATTACTGCAGAAAAGCATTACAGGGACTATCTTGGTCAGAGCAGTAACATATGGTGACATTCTTCACTGCAGCAGAAAATCAGTACAATTTCATTACCTTGCCTTCCTGCAGGGCAGCTTGATGCACTTACATTAAAGTCTCCATCTCTTACCTGTTTCTTAAAATGCTTGCTGTTTATGTCTCCAGGGTTCTACCCTAATTTTAGCAATAAAGAACCCTCTAGCTTTTTAAACAACTCATTTTAGAATTGGCTTACTGTATTTTTATCTTGTATTTAAAAAACAAACCAACCCTGCAATAAAAATGTGGTTTAGTTTAACAACTTATGCAACGTGATGCAAATGCTATAACATCTTTACTTACAAATTAGTTTCTTCTCTCAGTTTGTTGCAATCTTAGATAAAAACCCGGTTTTGTTCTGCTGTTTGTTTTACTGTTTTGTTAAGGCCATCATGTGATGAACATTTAATGAAGGACGATAATGAAAACATACCATTAGCCCTGAGTTGCAGCAATGTAAACTGAGATAGGAAGCAAAAATAAGAAGCAATGTGGAAGGCTGGAGGAATGACAGGGCTCCCTAGCTGGCTCTACAGATAAGAGAAACAGTCTCAAACTAATCTTCTAAATCATTAACATTGTAGTAGTTCATACCACACAAGACTAATGATTATTCTTTACTGGCAGTGGAGAAGTGCTAAGAGAAAAATACTTTTTTCCATGTATACAACCATATAATTTAGTAACTCATTTTTACAAGATCTTCAAGATGTCTTTGCTTTTAAAGTATTTTAGCTAGATCTTCGTTTTAAAATAATGGTATATCATCATTTTCTAACTTCTGTTTTTGTGTGTCTGATTTATTGCTCACATCAATGTCAACTTTACAACAGTGGGGACTAGCCTCCTCCGTAGAAAGAGTATTTCATAGGCAACAGCAATGCAAAGTTCCACATGCTGTTCTGCATTATAATTCAGTACTTAACAGGAAAGGCCACTTGTCGAAGTAAAATGTAGTTCAATTTTCATGCTGTTTTCCCTCTATGGGCTGCTGACAACTTCACCAGTTAGCAGAACTGAAAGAACTTATTTCATTTTAATAAGAATTGCCCAAGGGCTCAAATTCCTTCACCTTGCACAAAATATAATAGTAACAGTGATACCCATCTAGACTGTGGTCAGATGAGTTTCCTGACTGTATTTTAGATGCTACAGAACTTGTGGGGCTTTGAAGGGGAAAGATGGGGAGTGTAGCCATGATGTTTTCTATGTGCACTCACATCTTGGAACTTAATTTAAGGCTGCTTTTCAACTAACTAATAAACAACCGTCGAAGTCAGTAAGTCTGCTTCTTCATGGAGGAGAAACTAGTGATATGAAACCTAATTATTTTCTAAACATAACTTGTTCTGTTTACACACATAAGCCCAGTTTTAGTAAATGCTTTTTCCAGCTATTCCCTGTATCCCTCAGGAAAGCTGTATCCCATGTACTGTGGGGTAGCAGCATACATGGAGATCTAATTATCTGACATGCTAAATAACTAACAACAGCTGCATAAAGGTTGCCCAGTATGCAGATTGTTGCTTGTGACCAACTTTTGCTGTGTAAAGATTTTGCTTGAGATGAAGGGAATTGTGAGTCTCTTTCTTCATTGCTGTTATCTTCCAGCCCAGCCAGAACAATAACTGCAGTGGCCACAGCAGTCAGCAGGATCATAGAATCATAGAATCATTCAGGTTGGAAAAGACCCTTGGGATCATCGAGTCCAACCATCAACTCCACTCTACAAAGTTCTCCCCTACACCATATCCCCTAACACCACATCTAAATGACTCAAACACATTCAGGGATGGTGACTCCACCACCTCCCCGGGCAGCCCATTCCAGTGTCTAACCACTCTTTCTGCGAAGAATTTTTCCTAATGTCCAGCCTACACCTACCCTGCTGCAGCTTGAACCCATTCCCTCTTGTTCTGTCACTAATTACCTGTGAGAAGAGACCAGCACCAACCTCTCTACAATGTCCTTTCAAGTAGTTGTAGAGAGCGATGAGGTCTCCCCTCAGCCTCCTCTTCCTCAAACTAAACAGTCCCAGCTCCTTCAATCGCTCCTCATAAGATTTATCCTGCAGGCCCTTCACCAGCTTCATTGCCCTCCTCTGCACTCGCTCCAGCACCTCGATATCTCTCTCGTATTGAGGTGCCCAGAACTGGACACAATGTTCCAGGTGTGGCCTCACCAGTGTTGAGTACAGGGGGACAATCACCTCCCTCCTTCTGCTGGTCACACTATTTCTAATACAAGCCAGGATGCCATTGGCTTTCTTGGCCACCTGGGCACACTGCTGGCTCATGTTCAGCCACTTGTCAATTAGAACCCCCAGGTCCTTTTCTGCCAGGCAGCTCTCCAGCCACACTTCCCCAAGCCTGTAGCGATGCATGGGGTTGTTGTGGCCCAAGTGCGGGACCTGGCACTTGGCCTTGTTGAAGCTCATACCATTACCCTTGGCCCATCGGTCCAATCTATCCAAGTCTCTCTGTAGAGCCTCCCTATCCTCATGTAGATCAACACTCCTGCTTAACTTGATGTCATCTGCAAACTTACTGATGATACACTCTATGTCCTTATCAAGGTCATCAATAAAGATGTTAAACAGAAATGATCCCAACACCGAGCCCTGAGGGACACCACTTGTGACCGGCTGCCAGCTGGATTTAACTCCATTGACCACCACTCTTTGGGACCACCCATCCAGACAGTGCTTGATCCAGCAGATCGTATGCTCATCCAGGCCATGAGCTGCCAGTTTTTCCATGAGAATTCTATGGGGGACAGTGTCAAATGCTTTTCAAAAGTCTAGGTAGACAACGTCCACAGCCTTTCCGTTATCCAATAGTCTGGTCATCTTGTCATAGAAGGAGATCAGGTTCGTCAGGCAGGACCTGCCTTTCATAAACCCGTGCTGACTAGGCCTGATCCCCTGCTTGCCCATTATATGACTTGTAATGGCACTCAAGATGATCTGCTCCATGACCTTCCCTGCTACCAAGGTCAGACTGACAGGCCTGTAGTTTCCCGGATCCTCCTTTCTGCCTTTTTTGTAGATGGGTGCTACATTTGCTACCCTCCAGTCCATTGGGACCTCCCCAGTTAGCCATGACTTCAGGTAGATCATGGAAAGTGGCTTGGCGAGCACGTCTGCCAACTCTTTCAGCCCTCTTGGATGTAACCCATCCAGTCCCATAGACTTGTACGCATCCAAGAGGTGTAGCAGGTCACTGATCACTTCCTCTTTAATTGTGATGACCTCGTTCAGCTTCCCCTCCCTGTCTCCTAGCTCACGAGGCTGGGTGCCCAGGGAACAGCTAGTTCCCTTTAGTTCCCCTAAAGACTGAGGCAAAGTAGGCATTGAGCACCTCAGCCTTTTCCTCATCCTTTGTGACTATGTTTCCCTCTGCATCCAGTAAGGGAGGGAGATTTTCCCTAATCCTCCTTTTGTTGTTAATGAATTTATAGAAACATTTTTTGTTATCCTTAACAGCTGTAGCTAGGTTGAGCTCTAGCTGCGCTTTGGCTCTCCTAATTTTCTCCCTGCATAGCTTCGCTATATCCTTATAGTCTTCATGAGAGACCTGCCCCCTCTTCCAGAGGTCATAGACTCTCCTTTTGTTCTTGAGGTCCAGCCAAAGGTCCCTATTTAGCCAGGCCGGTCTCCTTCCCCGCCTACTTGTTTTTCGGCACACAGGGACAGCCTCCTCCTGTGCCTTTAAGACTTCTCTCTTGAAGTATGTCCAGCCTTCCTGGGCTCCTATATCCTTCAGGGCAGCCTCCCAAGGGATTTTGTCCAGCAGTCTTCTGAACAGGTCAAAATTTGCCCTCCGGAAGTCTAAGGTGGCAGTTTTACTAACCCCTCTCCTTGTTTCCCCAAGAATCAGAAATTCGATCATCTCATGATCACTGTGCCCTAGACAGCCACCAACCTTTACTTCCCCCACAAGTTCTTCCCTGTTCACAAGAAGCAGGTCCAGCAGGGCACCTTCCCTTGTCAGCTCACTTACCAGCTGTGTGAGGAAGTTATCTTCCACACATTCCAGGAACTTCCTGGATTGTTCCCTCTCTGCTGTGTTGTATTGCCAGCAGATATCCGGGAGGTTAAAGTCCCCCACAAGAACAACGGCAAGTGACGATGAGATTTCCCCCAGCTGCTTATGGAAAGCTTCGTCTGCCTCACTGCTTTGGTTGGGATGTCTATGGCAGATTCCCACAGCGATATCAGCTTTATCGGCCCTTAACCTAATCCAAACACTCTCCACCCCATCATCAGTATACTTGATTTCTGAGCTCTCACAGCATTCTTTAATATACAGGGCCACTCCTCCGCCTCTCCTTTCCTGTCTGTCCCTCCTGAAGAGCTTGTAGCCATCGATTGTGGCACTCCAGTCGTGTGAGGCATCCCACCACGTTTCTGTGATAGCCAATATGTCATAGTTTTCCTGGTGCATCTTGGCTTCAAGCTCCCCCTGTTTGTTGCGCATACTGTGTGCATTGGTATAGATGCACTTCAGATGTGCTAATGACTCCAGCACCTTTTTGTGAGTGTGGGCCCCATTTCCCACCAGACCCCTCTTGGGTGCTTCCATGATTTCTAAACATCTGTCCCTTCTCTCAAATGAAATGGCAGTCCTCGCTAGCCCACCATCCTTCAGGCCCTGGCATGCCTCCCTTGGGTTTATTCCTGACAGGCCCAGTTATCTCCCCTTCCCCCCTCATATCTAGTTTAAAGCCCTGTCAATGAGCCTTGCTAACTCTTGCCCCAAAATTCTTTTCCCCTTCTGGGACAGGTGCGTCCCACCTGCCACGAGCAGGTCAGGTGACTCATATAGCAGCCTGTGATCAAAAAACCCAAAGCCCTGCCAATAACACCAGTCCCAGAGCCATGAGTTGACCTGATGCCTCTTCCTGTTAATTTCCTCATTCATGATTGCCACTGAAGGGATAGAGGAGAATACAACTTGTGTTCCTGATCCCTTAAGCCGCCGCCCCAAGGCTCTAAAATCCCTTTTAATCGATTTTGGGCTCCTTCTACCCATTTCATCACTACCCACCTGAAATACTAAGAGGGGGTAATAGTCAGAGGAGTTTACTAGGGCCGGAAGTTTGTCCAACACATCCCTGACCCGTGCCCCAGGGAGGCAGCAGATTTCCCTGTGAAGTGGGCCTGTACGGCATATTGGCCCTTCTGCCCCCCTCAGTAGAGAGTCACCCACAACAATGACCCGTCTGCTTTTCCTTTTGGAGCCAGTTGCGATCCTGGGTCCATGGCGACTTGGTCTTTCTGACATTTCTGGCCTGGGTGTATCATCCTTCTCTCCAACAGCCAGTTCCTCCTGCAGCGCTTCATATCTGTTCTGCAGGGGTAACTGGGAAGGTGTGAGGGTCCGGGAGGGGATTCGCCTGCTTCCCTGAGTAGGGACCTGTTTCCATTCCCCCCCTTCTCTGCAATCCCCTCCTGTCGCCCGGTGATGAGAGGGAAGGGGGTCCTCTGACTTGTGTGGGGCCTCAACCTGTTCCCTTTCTCTCAGGGAGTGGGTCCACCAGTCACTCTCCCTCTCACATTCCCTGATACTCCTCAACCTCTCGACTTCTTCCTTCAGCTCAGCCACCAGAACAAGCAGATCATTTACCTGTTCACATCTGACACAGGTATTGTCTCCGCTGCCCTCCATCACGAGTGCCAGGCTCCGGCACTCTGCAGCCAGAGGCCTGGACGCCCAAATGTTTGCACAGGGCCTCTGTCTGGGTGCCCACAGTTTTTTTAACAGCAGCCTTTGACCGGGTAGCAACCATGGCTGGATCTCTACACACAAGTGACACCTTGTGACTGGACGGTCAGTTGAGGTGAGCACTGGTTGCTCTGTGGCCAGGGACTAGTCCCTCCCCTCCCAGAGGCCTCTTATAACCTGGTGTCTTGATTGACCGGGGGAGGTGCTGTCTCCGCCCCAGGCTCCCTCAGCAGCCCGCCCACCAGCTGACCGCCCTCAGCACAGGCCGACGGCTTTTGCCGGCTTCCAAAAGCCCCCAAAAGAGCTTTTTGTCGGCCCTTTTCGCTGCAGATCCCTTCCCCAGCGCAGTCTTACCTGCCCTGCAGCTGGTCTCTGTGGCTATTTATTCCTTTCTGCACGCGAAATTCCCATTCCTGTTTATGCCATGGCTGACGGGAGGTTTTGTGAATCAGCATGGCATGTTCCTGCTCCACAGGTGGGCTGGCCTGGAGACATAAATCTGCCTCATCCTTGTTACCGTGGCATGTAAACCAGTGTCTGTCCTTTACCTGCCCAGAACCATTGCACACATCCACTAAATAAACAAGTATGCACAGCGTAGTATGAACACTCCAGGTAATCTTTAATATTACTGAATATTGAAGAGAATATGTTGTGATATTGCTAGGTCTTTTCTTGTAAGAATAGTGCTTTACCAGCACTGATGAAGACCAAATTTGACACAGTCATGATTTCTCCCTCTGGTCCCATGACAGCTCATACTACTGGTCCACATGCTCAAATACACTCAGAAACTGGAAGATACACACAAGCACTTCTTCTGTTTTCCCCAAAGGTACTCATTTGGATGACACTGTCGTTTTTCTTCTTGCCTACTTTGTCTCTTTTATATCCAGTGTGTTCCAGGAACTTGTGAACAATATTCTGCTTCAGGCTATACTTCTGGTATTAGTCACATAACCTTAACTCAAAGAATTTATTTTGCTGCTCTTGTATAATATGATTTACTTCACCCTTGTGTTGGAGCTGGGATGGAAGCAGACACCACAATAGCCACAAGCATTTTGATAATGGGAATCCTCTAGTTATAACCAGAGAAGGGATGCTTTCAGTTCTGCCCGTGATGTGTGGCACCAGTTTTACTTCCTTACATACGCAGAGCAGGCAGAAATGAGCTAAAATTCTAGGAAATAATGAAATGGATGACCTAGAAAAAAAGAAGAGTGGTGAAATAAAGATCAAACTAAACATTCTGTGCACCACTGTTAAAGAAATGTGGAATGGAAAGATTTTTAAGCTAGCAAAACCCCAAGAAAGAGCTTAATTTCCATTTTACATCTGAAGTGTCAATTTTGTGATCTTTTTGACATATGGAGGTTCACTCTGTCATTGTTATATGGATTATCCTGACGCCTCTGGCCAAGTGAGTAATCTTTGCTTGTTTATGTGAGCATTGGCTTCAGAACAATCCATATGAAGTCAATGACCCTCTTGCTGTTCAAAAATTAGTCCTTAGATGAGAAGAAAGATAATGGGAGAGGGAATTGTCATGCTATGTGGCTTTATATAAAAATGAAGTGTTATATACATTATGTACATCATTGACATTGGTGTTACTGAGCCTATACGAAGGCTTCATTCAATACTTAATCAATGGAGACTTGTCCGAGGAAGAATGCAATACAATTAGCTACAGATGACCACCAGTTACTTGAAGCAGCCTTTTTTGATTAATGAGTAAAACATATCTCTCTTTTAAAAATATTTTTATGAACAATGTATAAATAGCTAAAAGGGATAGTTCAACTTCCTTTTGGATTGATAAATTTTCAGCAATAATTCATCAGATTTAGTGTATAACATAGTAGTTCTGGGCTGTGATTCGTCTAAAATATACCAAGCAAGATGTGATTCTTGGCTCCCTGATTAGTTCAAGACCATGTGCCAAGTTGATGGCTTCTTTTATTTGTTACCATCTCGGCTTATGTACGACTTATGTAGGGAGCTTATGTAGGGAGCCACACACAAAAGCTGTTTGTCAAGCATACTGTCCTCAGTGGACTCTTCTTCAGGATCAAAAGTCACGACCCTACTGTCCCATGAGTCCTCTTGTGACAGGGGTGTTTTCTAATTCAGCATCTTTTCCTGATAACAAGTTTTTTTTGTAGAGCATTACAAATGCCATTTACAGAAGCATAAAAGAGGTGTGGTGAGTTTACTTTGGATATGGTGACTTCTGTATGCCTTGTAGGAAGTCAGTGAGCTTAATCGCTCCCCCAATAAGCCTGGAAGCCTTTATGGCCTCCTATGGTGTAAACAGGGGAAGAAGGTATCTGTCCCAGAGGATATTAATTGCAGCTACATACAGGCATCTTCTCTGGGGACAGTGGAGGATGACACTTGGAAGAATTACAGCTTGTATAAGCATTATGTGAATCGATGGTGTGATGTGGAATCGATGGTGTGACGTGGAACCTCTTCTTTGCTAAAGAAAAATTTCCAGTATAAATTAAATTATATCAATATAGAGTTATCTAATTGATACCAAAAAAAGAAAAAAAAATGGAGTTTTGAACTGTCCCTCTTCACCCCTGTAAGAACTTGTTAGGAAACTCAATAATTAACAGTTCAAGCCAGCTTTTTAAATAGTTAAACGTGCGGGTCTGCTTCCACAATAATTGACATAATTACTGCATCTAAATACTGGTCTCAAATGGAGCATAGTAAAGGAATACTGTTTTCCTGAAAGTGTCCATCATCGTTTATTCCAGCCTCTCCTAATTTGAAGCTTTGTTATAACTGGTAAAGTGGTGTGCCAAACAAGTTACCTTTCACTGTAGCTTTGTGCAGCCCTCCGGTTCTTACTGACATGGGCTGAGGATATTAGCCGGCTCCACAAGGGTCTTAGGCTTGGTCCACAAGCCACGATGAAGATGCAAGCTTTGCACTAAAATATTTTGCCATTTCTGCTGATAGACCTCTCCATGAAAGTAAATTAGATGACATTCTCTGAACTCAGCAGTGTCAGCTGACAGGAGGAGGGAGAAGGATCTCCTGGGTTGCTTTTGGCATTTGTATGGCATCGCGGCAGGCTGTTTAGATGAGGGCTATATACCTGCCAGGGTGACTGTGGGATGTGAAGCACTTGCACAACTGTGCTGCATTTTAGTAGAGCACTACATTGCTTGTACTACTAACTTCCTTGGGCAGACCACGGTATCTGAAGGCAAGCTTGCTTAGAATTGCCCTTCTTTTCATTGCTCTGGTTTTCAGATATTGTTGAGTATGTTAACAGTCACAACCAATTTATGAAACAAGTTTGCCAAACTTAAAAGAACCCCAAAAAAGGGCTTTTATTCTACATATAATATCTAGGAGAATACTGTTTCCCCGGGGGAAGTATGTTTCTGCTTGTAACAAATTAAATAAGAAAGCCAGCTGTGATTGCTTAGTGCCTTAACCAAATCCACCTTTTATTCTTCCCGTGCCAAAACATCTCTTTGTAGGTTGTTACTTGAGTTGTCTTGCATGTTAAAAACTTCATCAAGGACACATCCAGTAACATATGGGTATGCTTTCACTTCCAGTATAAGCACTAAATATGTTTCAAGTTCTAAGAGGGAAAATATTCACTATATCATGTTACACTTCCTTAATTTGTGTCAGCTGGAACAACAAACCAGAATGTCTACAGCTCATCTTTGTGCAAGCTTTGTATTACTCCAGGATGCTCTGCATGCTTTGGTGGTCCTGCCAACGTATTCCAATTCTGTCAGAAAAAAAAAGCTTCTCTTTGGATTTCAGATTTCAGATAGATTAGGTGGACTGGATCTAGATTTGGCTACTTACTGAGGTGATTGCTGCTATCATTTAAATGGTGATAAAGTTCCTAGAGAAGCTTGAAAATGAATGGAAAGTGTGAAAAGCCAGAAAGACAGTGGAAAAAATGTAATTATCTCACAAAAAAAACACCACCCAAACAACTTAAACCTAGTTACTAGAGAAATCCCTCCAGGGGCCTTCTAATTACCTTACAACAGGCAGGATGAGTATTAAAATCTTTTAAAATTTAGGTCTAAACCAACATAATTGCAGAAGATCCATTGTTCAGATTTCTTTTCAGATTTCTATCCAGATACTATTAAGTTGAACTAACAGAAATACTAAATAACATTTGGAGAAAAAATAATGTTTCAGACGATGAAATTACCTCTGTATTTTTTCATAGAAATTATTACGTTATTCTAGCCCACTAAGACAACATTTACATGGGTCATTTACTTTCACAAATAGCAATGAGCTTTAAACAGAAACTGAGCTGAAATAGAGCAGAAAAGGGGCATTTTTCACTTGCAACTACATCTTTAAATGTTTCAGCTACATTTTCACTTAATTCAACTGCTGCTTAGGGTTAAAGTACCATTCCTTTACTCTACCAGTCAAATAGTCTCCATGCCTGTTATTTTAACAAATGTAAATTTGGCATATTCACTCTCTCTTCCAAGTTTTCTTCATAAGGCACCAATCCCAAAATCTGCTCTGAGCCTTTTAAGGTTTTCAGTGGAAGTACCTTTGCATTTTGAGGTGTTATGATGCCAAGTCTTGAAAAAACGAGAAACAAAGCTTTACTTATGGCTCTTAACTGTACTCCAATGACACCTCTTGTACACAAATTATATTTCTTTACTTACACTCCTTTGGGGGTCTGATTGGAGCAGCATGGTGTCATTGTGCAGTAATTTCCATAGGTGCTAATTCCAGTACTTTGTTGTCTCAAAACACACTTAGCGTTGGACCTTTTTTTAATCCAATTAGCTATTATGGCACGATTATGCCAAAATCATTATACTACAATATACACAATAGCTGGGGTTTTTTTAATTGTTACGATTCATATGATCTGTAACCATCTTGCATTTCCAAGATGTTAGGGAGCACCAAAATTGCAGAGCCTCTCATTCACTGCAGCTCAAACTACAATGAAAACTCAAATCGGTGAAGAAACAGCTACAAGAACAAATAGATGGAAAGCAGACCTACAAAGCAGTGGGAGTAAAAATATTAACATCACTCTTAAAACAAGTCTTCATTTTTTTGCTTTTTTAGGCTTACATCCCAATCTGATAGGGTTTGATTTTAGTCTGAGTGAGCCAGACTTACCCATTCTTTTTCACATTCCCTTGCTGTCTCCCCAGGTCAGCCTCCTGTCCTCCAGGAACTCAGATCTCTGTATATGGGCTTGAGGTTTTTTGCAGTCATTTGGAAATAGCAAATAGGTTAGAAACATAACATAAATAAAAAGAGAGAGCACTTTATGAAAAAATAATGGTTTCTTAAAAGTTGTGACGCTCATTCAAATAGAAAAAGATATGATGGGCTGGTAAAGTCAAGAAGAAAGGGTAATACAATTTGAGGAGGGGTTTTATTTAGATGAACCTTAAGGAGTTTCACAAGCTTAATTTCTTTTCGTCCTTTTGCTCCATTTTTCAAATATTAAGAGTATTATTATAAAATTCAGCATAGCAACTTGATGATGTGTGCTGTTTTGAAACAGTATATTACCTAATTTTTCTAAGGGCCCAATACAATTTGATCTGGATACTTCCTTTTAGGTATAAGTTAAAGCTTCTGCTTTTCTTGAATTCTGGAGCAAGAGAAAAGGAGCAATACACAATGAAGCAAACCTGGCTTATTAGGTTAAGTGGTAAAAGCTCATCTGCACTCCCATAGAGGAGCACAGAGACACAATAGTGGAGGAGCCCAAGTAACCCCCTGCCCTGGCTACTCCCAGGCCCATCACAGGAGCCCTCAGTCCATCAGAGACCCATCTCCAAAAGCCCTGAGGAGCACAGGGGCAGGTGGGAATGAAAATTAAGGCCTTAGAGGAATGAATACCCTGTCTGGGCTCCTCCTAAGGCTTTCCCAGGAGAGCCTCAGACCCAGTCTCCAAGTGTGACACCCATCCACACGAGCCATGGGGAGCTCACCTTTTGGATTAAGGGCAGTTGCTGCCCAGGGGTGTGAGGAACATTATGGGATGCAGGGGAAGAACATTTGGGGATTGCACATGAATTATTATAGGATGTTTAGGGGAGGAGCAAAAGGCAGGAAAAGGGGTTTAGGTGATTTTAGGTGATTTTAGGGTGATGTAGGGTTTAGGTGATTTGGGAAAGAACAAGTGTGTGAAAATGGAAGGGTAAGGAGATTAAAAAGGGCTGGTGATGCATAAACAGTTTGTTGGTCAGCACGCTTCTCTGGCCATGCCCTTCACCTAAGCAGCACAGTCTGTCCTGACTTATTAAACTCCTTTCTAACACCTTCCTGGGGAAGAGGTCTCTACGCTGCGCGTATATGGGGGGGTGACTGCAGCCATGGGGGTCAGACCATAGGTGGGAGGGCCCGTGTGTCCCTGGTGCAGGTGTGCGCACGAGCAAGCGATGGCTACCGAAAGTCAACCCAGACAAGTTGGTGAGCAGGTGAAGTGGTCTGGGTTCGAGAGGTGAGGATGTCCCTAAGGGCAGCTTTGGGTGTGAGAGCTGCAGGGAAACAACTGAAGCAAGCGCTGATTCCTGCCTGGACCTGCAGATCGCATCTTGTCTAAGGTGAGGCCAAAACGGTTCTCATGAGTCGCTCCTCTTGCATTTTATTGATTAGCATTTAAAAAGGTCATAAAAATGCAATAAGACAAGATGCTATGCTGAACAAAGGGTTACTCAAAAGTCATAATAGTCCAAACCAATGACACCTAATAATCATAAGCATTGAATCACATTATTGTTACAGAGAAGCACTGCAAATAAGCCAAGTTCCCACACAGAAAAAAATTGCAGGAACTTAATTATTTTTTAAATAACTTTTTCTCCCAATTCTAGGCACATCTAGGAGTGATATAGAAAAATTCTGGGTTTTTTTTTCTGCTACCTGACTTGTCTAACTCTGTTCTGTCACTTTGTATCCCACGCTCATCAGGAAATGACAGATTTTTTTCACAGGCGTACACAGGCCAAGAAAAACAACAACCACTAAAACAGGGGAAGAGGGAAGATTTATAAGATCACTCCAAAAGTATTATTTAAAAGATTCTTTTCCTCTCGTGAAACTGATTTGTTCAAGGACAATATGAACCTGGGCACAATGTCAAAAACCGAACAATTATTCGCATGTATAGGCCCAATATATCTCTGAATAGAATGGTCATGTAATATCTTCTTTGTAAAATACTGAAATATAAAATACATCTTGTCCAACCATTCTCTATATTTTTCCTCCCTTTCTGAAAGCATTTGTAAGGACATACCTGCTTATGCAAGATGGATAAAACATGGTGGATTACTTAGACTTTAAATAAGAAATGGCCCTGATTTTCCTAGCAAAAAGGCAAGGACAAAAGCTAGTTGGTTCAGAGATTTTTGAAGGAAAAGCTCGTATTTTAGTGTTACAAATATGAATATGTACTGTACTGTTTAGTTCCACCTGATCTTCATGATCAAGAGACACAGTAAATATCTACAGCTGTTAATGAAAGACATTGAATCCACTCTTTCTCTTTTTTCATTTTCCCCATAAAAATAAGCCATACAGGAGTAACAAAACAAACTACTTAGAGTAAAAAGAAGTAGACCTTATCTTAATGAGTAAAGACTACCTATTTCTTTATTTAAGGCTATTAAAGAAATTATTAATGCCTCCTTCACAAAGACAGCATGCCCTGAAGAATCTGGGGGGGAAGAACGAAAGACCCTTGACAACTTTTCTTTCCCACCTGCACCCTTGCTCCCATTTCCACTCTCTGGTCATTGGAACTCCTATTTTTTCAGCACAATGTTTGAACAAATGGTATCAACTAAACCTGTTTTTCTTCTCTTTCCCCGTAGAAATGAAACAATCTTTGATTGCTTCATGTCTAGCAACCTAAGTATACTTGTCTACATATCCTGAAGTTTTCTATCAGATTTGGCTGGAGAAAATACCGAAAATCTCAACCTGTAAATGAATGTAGATATCCATCTAGAACCTTTCTACGGTGGTTGATGGATGATTATAGTTGAAATAAAAACATCATGCCACATTTTCAGCATCAGTCTTCATTTATGTGTCTTCCTTTGATCTTTTGTAGATAAAAAAGGGCAGATCTGCACTTTTCATCCTGGTAATGATTTCCTAGTCACTGTCTCCAAAGCTGTAAAATTTCACAAATACAGGAGTTTTAGTTTGTACTAGTTTGCCATGTATCTAGCTCCTAAGCAGACTTACAATGCATCAGAGAATAATCTTAATTCAGTAGAAGTGAATACTATTTTATAACCTCTATGGGCTTTCACATAAAAGCATTTTGCCAGTATTTTTCAAAAGCTGTGATTTCATGTTAAATTTTTTAAGTTATATGACAAATAGTTTTGGGGTGCTGAACATTTAAATTACCAATATTATACAGAAACATATCACAAACAGAGCTTAGTTCTTATTATGTAAAAATATATAGAATAAATATGGAGGAACTATCACAGAAACCCTTGATGATTTTTTAAAATCTGCCAGTCCTATGCATCTGGTAAAGATATACAGAACATTCTGAGCCAGAAATTCAAAAATCCCAAGACGATGGAATTCATCCCTCTGGAAGTGCAGCATATGCTATATTACACTTGAGTCAACAAATTGGCATTTCTGAAAATATAAATGAAGCTATGATCCCTAAGATGTATCAACAAGGTTTGATATAGTTTTAGAGCATGCAAGTATTTTTGTAATCTGATTTTAAATGTTTGACTAGAATTGCAGTGTGAGAGAGGAGTGAGAAGATGTGAGCAACAGCTCTGCAGGCACCAAGGTCAGTGAGGAAGGGGGAGGAGGTGCTCCAGGCGCTGGAGCAGAGATTCCCCTGCAGCCTGTGGTGAAGCCCATGGTGAGGCAGGCTGTCCCCCTACAGCCCATGGAGGTCCACGGTGGAGCAGATATCCGTCTGCAGCCCATGGAGGACCCCACACCGGAGCAGGTGGATGCCCAAAGGAGTCTGTGACTCCATGGGCAACCTGCGCTGAAGCAGGCTCCTACCAGGATCTGTGGAGGGAGGAGCTGATGACAGAGCAGGTTTGCTGGCAGGACTTGTGACCCCATGTAAGGGACCCACGCTGGAGCAGTCTGTGAAGAACTGCAGACTGTGGGAAGGACTCACATTGAGAAGTTCATGGAGAACTGTCTCCTATGGAAGGGACCACACACTGGAGCAGGGGAAGAGTGTGAGGAGTCCTCCCCCTGAGGAGGGAGGAAGGAGCAGCAGAGACAATGTGTGATGAACGGACCACAACCCCCATTCCCTGTCCCCCTGAGCCGCTTGAGGGGAGGAGGTAGAGAATCGTGAGTGAAGTTGAGCCTGGGAAGAAGGGAGGGATGGGGGGAAGGTGTTTTAAGATTTGTTTTTATTTCTCTTTGTCCTACTCTGATTTGATTGGTAATAAATTAAATTCATTTCCTTAAGTTGTTTGTTTTGCCTGTGACAGTAATTGGTGAGTGATCTCCCTGTTCTTATCTCGACCCAGGAGCCTTCCGTCATGTTTTCTCTTGCTGTCCAGTTAAGAAGGGAGAGTGACAAAGAAGCTTTGGTGAGCACCTGGCATCCAGCCAGGGTCAACCCACCACACTGACTCCAATTACTAGTTTGTGATACAACTAATAGTAGTAGTATTGAAGTAGTATTCAGGGATTTGGAGTGTTTATTTGGGTGTATCTGTCTGTTAACAAGTTACAGATAATCTGTCTGATTTTTTTCCTGAGACATTTCAAAGTTATTTTGCTGGGATTTTTTGGAGTGTCCTTCCTGCAAAACAAGTTTCCAGAGTAACTGGATACAGTTATCTGAAGAGCTTATGGAAACCTTACAAGAAAAAGTAAAGTGATTTTTTTGTAAATGTTTGGGTTTTTTTTTTAAATATTGGAGTAGCCACAGATTTAAGACCCCAATACATTAAAGAGTGAACTTTCTAGGAAGAGAGATTCTCCTCCCTCCCATGTTAATAAGTTCCTATTTGGGGACCAAGAGATTCTGTACAATAAACTAACACCTTTTTTCTGTCACTATTACATCTGTGAGCATTTCCTGTTCTTGACTTGACTAGATGTGACTTCAGGAAACAGAGAGAATGAGGAATCAAAGAAGGAGGAAGAAATGTTCGCTTTGTCAGTGGTGGTAAAAGCTACCCCGGGTTTGATTTGGCATACGGACGTGTAACTCAAAGTTGCATTGCAATGAAGCAGTGACACTTATATGATGAATGACTTGCTTAAGCTGCATTGCAATTTCTATGTAAAAGTTGTGCTACCAGTAAGAAATGCTGCTTTGACTAGATATTCCCATCAACGCTAAAGTTTTTCTTTTGGGAAATACAGATTGCGTTTTAATGACACGACAACTGTGTGAGAGAACGAGCAGCAGTTTCAACTAAGAGAGTTCAATTCATAGCAAACACAGGTCCTGGTAACATAACTTCACTTAAGCCACTGAAACTATCCTGGCGAGGAAATCGCTCCTGCATGCAAGAATTAGACACCTACCTGACTTGCTTTTCAAAAGTGCTGAACTTCTAACAGCTTTTACTGTGACTGCTAAATTAGGTCTCTGCAACTTGATTTAGAAGCTTCATTAGTTATGAAATTTCTCTGTCTTATTCCTGCTGCTCTCATGGACTCTGCTAAGATTCGTGCAAATGGAATTGTTCGAATATGTTAAGGATATATGACCAAAGTTACACCATGAGATCTCTTTTTGATTAAAGTAGGTATTAGTGAAGTGCAGGAAAACTGGAAGAGTTTAGTATCTTGAAAAATAAGATCACTTGTTTTTTAAGAGTGTGTGTGTATATATATGTATATGTATGTATATAAAAACCCTTAATATAGGTCAGTAAAATAAACATTATCCTTTCTTGTTGTATCTCAAAGAACTATTATGAGGCCAAGTTGATAAATCCTGATATGAAGTTTTGAAACTCTTCAGAAATTTTTTTCTTATTATCACAGAATTCTTCATATAATAAAACCCATCTGACGTGATCTGGACCAAAGGACTGTCTGAGCAATGCCTAAATAACTTTTTCGTCATGAAAGGGAATAAACAAAGAGGAAATGTGATTAGACAAAAAAGCATTTCGAGGGCACTCCAATGAACACACTTGACCAGGTATGATTCACTGGCTAATCCTTTTAAACTTTTCACTATTGACACATGTTTTTGAACATCATAGTGTGGCCTTTGATATCAAGGATATATGCAAAGCAAAAGTATGTTAGCAACAGCAACATACTAGCTTATTTATTAATGGGCAAGATGAAGTGTTCATTAAAAGATGGTTATCGCACATGTACCTTAGTCATCTGTGTAACAACTGCTCACCTCCTACCTCCCTCAGCGCTGAAGCAGTGCCTAACTATCTATGACAGTGACAGTAACTCTTATATAATGGAACCTTCATGACACATCAAAATACTCCGGAATATTTTAGATCTTAATTATAGTCAGTAGGAAATATTTTCTGAACCCAGGTTCAAGAATAGCTTTATAGTTCCTGCAGTAACATAAACCACTGAGAACCTCAGTAGCTACTTGCCTGAAATATTATTTCTGTTAAAAGAGTGTTGGTACATATGTAAAAACCCATATGTTTTCTTGCTTACAGGATCCATAGTTTGTGAGCTCATTCGAATGTGGGTTGATTCAACCAGAATTCTTGTAGAGCTTTCAGATGTCACCGATAATGTCAGCTGGGAAATCACACCACGTAGGAAATCCAAGGAAATCTTCTTATAATTTAATGAATTTATCAAGCTTGCTGCATTTTCATGGCAATTTTTTTAACTGATAAATTAGTATTTTTAACTTGCAAGGTCTTTTTCTTGATAAATACCACTTTACATATCAGAGAGCTCCTAGTGGCAGCATCCATGTGACTATGTCACCATTAAGAACGGCCTAGGGTTGGAACTAGAACACAAAAACTATAGTAACCAAGCAGTGTAGCTCATCTGGAATTTCTTCTTTCAGTAAATGTCTTCAAAATGAAACTTTTTATTGGAATTAAAAAGTTTAGTAAAAGAGTTCAAAAAGGGGTGGACTGAAAGTAAATTGGGCATGAAAGGCACATAAGTAGAGCTTTCAAATATCAGACACAACTACAGGAGCAAAGGAAAATTTTAAGTCAGAAAGTAGCTGTTACTGGAGCATTGTTTATCTATTTTTAAAGTAGCCCCAACTTTGACAGCTGGTATTTCCACTGTGTATGATTTTCACTGTAATCGTTTTGCCTTGCTAGGGGCATATCTTGGTCCCTTTGAACAAACCTGTTCTTGGATTTTAGACATTGAAGGTGTGTTCAAATGCTGAAAAACTAATACCTCCCTTAAAATGCTAGAGGTGGGACTAGAATTCTTACACTAGAACTGCAAATGCCAGTATATATGCACTTTGAAGTTCTGAATATTAAAAGATGATGAAAGTGAATCTTTGTCAGTGGAAGCATACAGAATTTTTTCCTGTCTCAGTTTACCTGCTTATTAGTTTTGCAGCTACTACCAAATTCTTATTCCCTAGAAGTTATCCAGAACATAAAATATGAGAGTCTAGTATAGATAACAGGGAAGCACAGAAGGTAGTAAATATACTCAATGTATTTCATATTTCTGCATAAAAATTTCTTCTTTCTGCTACTTGAAGCAAAATATTAATTTTAATAACAATATATTAACTGATTGTACACAAATCCTCACATTCATAGTGATCCACCTAGCTCACAAAATACAGCCCTCTTGCTTTTTCAATTTGGTTCTTATTACATAAATTCCCTATAGAGTTACACAAAGAGCAAAGGGAATCCTGTAGCTAGATGCAGGGAAGCTGCCATAAGGGAGGTGTTAAATTTCCCCAAATATCCAACAGACTCTAGCCTAAACATCCAGGGCCTCATTCCAAGCAAAAAAGACCCTTCAATCTCATTTGAATACTTAGGCATCTGTGCTGTAGTTGGAGTTTGTTGTGGTTTAACTCCAGCCAGTAGCAAGGACCACGCAGACACTCGCACAGTTCTCCCCTGCTGGGACGGGAGAGAAAATCAGAAGTGTAAAAGTGAGAAAATTTGTGGGTTGAGATAAAGCCAGTTTAATAAGTAAAGCAAAAGCCACATGCACAAGGAAAGCAAAACAAGGAATTCATTCACTGCTTCCCATGGGCAGGCCGGTGTTCAGCCATCCCCTGGAAAGCAGGGCTCCATCATGTGAAATGCTTACTTGGGAAGACAAACGCCATCACTTCAAACATCCCCCACCTCTTCTTCACCCAGCTTTATATACTTCAGCATGACATCACATGTCATGGAATATTCTTTTGGTCAGTTGGGGTCAGCTGTCGGCTGTGTCTCCTCCCTGCTGCTTGTGCCCTCCCAGTCTACTCACTGGTGGGGTGGTATGAGGAGCAGAAAAGGCCTTGAGAGCTTAGCAACAACTGAAAACACCAGTGCACTATCAACACTATTCCATCCCAAATCTAAAACACAGCACTATACCAGCTGCTAGTAATAAAGTTAACTCCGTCCCAACTGAAACGATGACAGAGGTCATGCATGATTCATCACACCATGACACTCTCTATTCAGCTGTTCTCTCTTCACATTTTGGAGTTTCCAAACACATTGCAAGCATTCCCACTTCCTACTTCTGAAGATAGCATGTACCATGAGCTCCAGCAAACAGCAAATGCAGCCAGTGCAGACATGAAGGAATTTCCCTTATCCAAAACTGCTGAAAAGCTTCCTACCCTACTAAAGGCTCAACTGATGCCATAATAACTAGAAGACCCCCATTTCCGAGCTGGCATTACAGGATACAGGTCAGCACCACTACCAATGCTCCAATATTAAAAAGACAACCATGCTCAGCTAAATAGTGTGTCATGCAGTGTTAGCACGTCACTGAAAGGATATCCAACTGCACCCAGGCAGGAACAGGCACAGGAAAGGACTGAAGATGGTACTGGCAGTAAAAAGAGTAGAAACATTGCCAGTCAATGTCACTGGACACCTCAAAAACTACCTAGATGACTGCCAAGAGCTGGCCATGTATCTACACACTAGCACTCTACAGGCCTCTACTTTACAAACTCTACAGGTTTGTAAATCCAACCAAGACACAGCTAGAGAAGCAGTAGCCTATTTTCTAGGGCAGAGGACCATGTTGCCCATCTAGTCAGTCAGCCCACTTTAGGATAGCCTTTCTGGGAAATAGCTGGCATCCCAGTTGGACACTGGAAGAGTTTAAAGCATTTCTACATAAATATAAAAATGAGCAAAGGTAAAATCTATGCCTAATTTAGGTAACACCATTCAATTTAATTCTTCTAGTCCTGAAGTGAGAGAGTCATAGCCCCTCTCTTGGCCCAACGCGTGGACAGATGCATATAGACCTCTGTCTCTCACACTTCATCCCCACACTTGACCACTTCTTGTTCCTCTCAGGGTATATTTCTGGAATACAGACTTGTTTTCATTGGTCTAATTTACCGATATGAGCTCTTTGACAAGATGCTGTTCTTTCCCATAACTAGGAGCAGAGGAGGTTCCTCGTCTGGCAGGATTTCTCCCAGTACTGTGCATCCCAAGCATGCAAATCTGTTCTCCAGCCAGTAAGAAATCTACCGTGTGAGAGTCATCACTCAGTTCTGACCACAACCTCTGGAATTTCTTGCCCTGCACTTAAAAATGTTTTTTCCCCATCTCTGGAACATATCGATAAGGGATTATAGTAATGACATGCCTGTGGTCCTGCCTTCTTCAGATTATCTGAGGAGTGCACACAGGGCAGCTGGAGTGGATGAAGGAACATGGACTGGTATCGAATACTGATGACCTTCCTGGAGCCACCTGCAGTGAAGGAAGAGCTTAGTGGCTGGATTTTTCCTGCTGATGGATGTGGTAATGAATTCATGTCATTTGTAGTAAGCAGAGAACACAATTGGTTTTTTTCAACACGTGAGCTCATCAGTAACATCCAGACTGGAGGCAGTCTGGGCTACAGTGATCATGCACTGGTGGAGTTCACAGTCCTGAGGGGCACGGGTCAGGTGAAGAGTAAAGTCAGTACCCTGAATTTTAGGAAAGCAAAATTCCAGCTATTCAAGGAGTCAGTCAATATGACCCCCTGGGAAACTTCCCTCAGGGAAAAGGGAGAAGAACAGAGCTAGTAGATCTCTAAGGATGCTTTCCACAGAGTGCAAGAGCTCTTGATCCCCAGGTGAAAGAAATCAGGAAAGGAAGGCAAGAGACCATCGTGGCTGAGTTGAGACCTGCTGGTCAAACTAAAGGGCAAGAAGAAACTGCACAGGCAGTGGAAGCAGGGACAGGTATCCTGGGAAGAATATAGGGACACTGCCCAGTTATGTAGGGATGTGGTCAGAAAGGCCAAAGCGCGTCTGAAGCTGAACTTGGCCAGGGATGCAAAGAATAACAAGAAGAGCTTCTACATGTATGTCAACCAGAAAAGGAAGGTGAAAGAAAGGGTACCCCCCTGATAAGCAAAACTGGCAAACCAGTAACAACAGACAAGGAGAAGGCTGAGGTACTCAACAACTTTTTTGCCTCAGTCTTCACTGGCAACCTCTCTTCCCACACCCCTCGAGTGGATGGACTGCAAGACAGGGACTGGGGGAGCAAAGTACCTTGCCACTGTAAGAAAAGATCGGGTTCATGACCACCTGAGGAACCTCAACATACAGAAGTCTATGGGACCTGATGAGCTGCACCCCGGAGTCCTGAGGGAATTGGCTGATGTAGTTGCCAAGCCACTCTCCATGATATTGAAAAGTAATGGCAGTCAGGTGAAGTCCCCAATGACTGGAAAAATGGAAACATTGCACCCATTTTTAAAAAGGGTAGAAAGGAGGACCCTGGGAACTACCAATCTGTCAGCCACCTCTGTGTCTGGGAAGGCGATGGAACAGACCTGCCTTGAAGCTATGCTAAGGCACATGGAGGACAGGGAGGTGATTTGAGACAGCCAGAATGGCTTCACCAAGGTCAAGTTCTGCCTGACCAGCCTAGTGGCCTTCTATGATGGAATGACTACATCAGTGGACAAGGAGAAGAACTACGGATGTTGTTTATCTGAACTTCTCTAAGGCCTTTTACATGGTCCCCCACAACATCCTTCTCTCTAAATTGTAGAGACAGGGATTTGATGGGTAGACTGTTCAGTGGATGAGGAATTGGTTGGGTGGTCACATCCAGAGGGTAGCGGTCAACAGCTCAATGTCCAGATGGAAATCAGTGATGAGTGGTGTCCCTCAGGGGTCCATATTGGGACCAGAACTGTTTAATATCTTCATTGATGACATAAACAGTGTGATCGAGTGTACCCTCAGCAAGTTTGCAGATGACACCAAGCTGAGTGGTGCGGTTTACATGCTGGAGGGACAGGACGCCATCCAAAGGGACCTGGACAGGCTCAGGAAGTGGGCCCATGTGAACCTCATGAGGTTCCACAAGGCCAAGTGCAGAGTCCTGCACCTGGATCAGGGCAACCCTATTGATACCGGTATCAATAGAAGCTGGGGGATGAAGGGATTGAGAACAGCCTTACCAAGAAGGACTTGGGGGTACTGGCAGATGAAAAGCTGGACATGAGCCAGCAATGTGTGTCCACAGCCCAGAAAGCCAAACTGTATCCTGGGCTGCATCAAAAGAAGCATGGTCAGCAAGTCAAGGGAGGTGATTCTCCCCCTCTACTCTCCTCTGGTGAGACCCCATCTGGAGTACCATATCCAGCTCTGGAGCTCTCAGCACAGGGAAAACATGGACCTGTTAGAGCAGGTCCAGAGGAAGGCAATGAAGATGATCAGAGGGCTGGAGCACCTCTCCTATGAAGAATGTCTGAGAGAGTTGGGGTTGTTCAGCCTGGAGAAGAGAAGGCTTTGGGGAGACCTTATAGCAGCTATCCAGTACCTAAAGGGGGCCTACAAGAAAGCTGGAGAGGGACTTTTTACAAGGGCATGCAGTGATAGGACAAGGGGCAATGGTTTTAAACTGGAAGAGGGTAAATTGAGATTAGATTAGGTATAAGGAAGAAATTTTTTACAATGAGGGTGATGAAACACTGGAACAGGTTGCCCAGAGAGGTGGTAGATGCCCCTCCCCAGGAAACGTTCATGGTTAGGTTGCACAGGCCTCTGAGCAACCTGTTCTCATTGAAGATGTCCCTGCTCACGCAGGTTCATTGGACTAGATGACCTCTAAAGGTCTCTTCCAAGCCAAGCTATTCTATTCTATGATTCTGTGACTAGAATGGTCAAAAAAATCAATGTGAGATGACTTTTTTAATTCCATAAAAAGTTTAGACGTTCCATCTGACCTTTTGAAACAGAAGAAACTGCCTGCTCCTCAGGGAAGCTACATGCAATATCAAGAATTCTAATTTAGGTTTTGAGTAGCAGTACTTTTCTCCCCAGTGCTCAGCTATGCTACCAGGCTCCTTCCATATTCAGAAACACGTAAAAGACATGCTAATACAGGCTTCTATAATACAGTCAGAAAAGCATTATCCATTTTCCTCTTTTTCTCCCCCAAGCTCTGCAGTGCTGTTTGTTGGTGATATAATGAAGGCACTGTAGGCTTCGTACATAATTGCTTATATTTTGTAAGCACTCAACAGTTTTCTAAAGTTCTAACTACTACAGAGGCCCATCATTTCTCAGAACAAAAACCTTTCTTTTCTGTTTTACTGGTATCTGTCTTACAAGGCCAATACAGTGCAGCTGAGATCTAGAGGAGATAGAAGGAGAAGACCAAAGCAACGGGCATTGTGGAAGGAGTACAAGAAAGATGAAGTAGGGACGCTTCACTACCTGTTGAGTTCATATTTTACTTTGTAGTGACATGCAGTTACAAGAAAATAAAATATCTCCTTTTCTTCCCTTCTTTGTTAAGAAACAGTTGCCTGTCTCCTTTATTTGTATGAGTCTGAGATAAAAATGTATGTTTTCTTGTATATTTAACTGAGTCTCAAGTATAGCAGTTGTGAGCTAAGGAAAGAAAATAATGTTAATAAATGTCCTGTTAAAAATCTTGATTCAGAGAAGCTTTTTAAATGATACCAAAGACTTTTCTCAAACTTTCTGAAATCAGGACTAACGTGTAGACCAGTGTGGCACAGAAACAAAATCAATAACAATAGTTAACTTTAATATGCTAGTTGTAATGGCTACATTTTGGAAGGAGCATTATCTCAAATTAGCTTTAGCCATGCTGCTAGAACAAATACAGGCAGTACTTATAGAAGTTAAATGCATTTCAATCCATCTAAATGAAGATGTATGCAGTTGACACTACCAAACAAGCATTTTACTTCAGTAGACAGAACTCTGGGACATCTCTTTGATGACTTTGGTCATGATCATCTGTCAGCCAGAAATACAATTCTTACAAATCCAACCAATGCTGAAGGCAGGTAAAATAACTTCAGTAGAAGATTCAGTTTTTTAGTGCTTACATTGTATAGTAAAAAAACTCTACCAACTGAAACCAGTTAGAAAGCATTTCCACATCCACTTTCATAACATGCAAATCTTTTCTGATCTCCCCCCTATTCCCTAAGGCAAAGATTATTGGATATATTGCAGTTCTGAGATTATGGTGAGATGCGCTGCCTCATGACATGTTAAGGAATATATCCCCATTTCTATGCGCATTCACTTTTTCCAGACATTTTTACAAATCTCGACACAGTTTTGAGATATTTTATCTTCTGCAGGTGATGTTAATTGCTTTAGAAATAGATTACCCACTAGAGAAAGAGCTGAGCATCCAAATCCCTGCTTCATTCATTGTTTAAGAGGTAATTTCAAAATTTAAAGATGTCTAAAGTGTCTGTCAGAGATAGCTGGGAGATAAAGAGGGCAGTCAAAAAAACCCTCAGGGGATTATTTCTATTTGGTTGAGCAGCTCAGAGTGCTTGTCAAACATTAGTGGAGTAAGATACTCTGACTTCATGAAGTGACAGTCAGAAGGGGGCTGAGATGAATTCATAGATATGTGCCAGCCTTGGAATTCAACCAAGCTCTTCATCTCAGTAAAGGATTATTATTTTTTTTTGGCAGCAGGTTCCACAGGTTGATTATGAACTCTGTTCTGAAATATTTCCTTTCATCAGTTTACACCTCTCTGGAAAAAAAAAAAAAAAGTGCGAGTATCCCAAAATATCTCTCTTCCTTAAATTTTAAACTGACATAACTGGCTCCTGTTTTAAAAGGGCCACCAACTATATGCAGGCTAAGAAGACTGTAATTCTGACCAATGAAAAAACAAATTACAGATTATTTTTTAAAGAAATATTGATGACAGTGGCTGTTAGCATCTCTCTCTCCTGTATACCCTTTCTTTGTGAAGGACTCCTAGAAGTATCTGTGAGTCTCTGGATAGAGAATTTTACAAAAGTGGATGACAGTTTAGATGTGACATAAACAATCTGTTATATGAACGATGATGTAGAGAAAAGTGCTCATTATATGCTGAATATGAAATTATTATATTAAAAGACATCACAGTTAAAACTAAAAAAAGAGTATCTTAAAATACCATGTAGAATTTAAGCTATGGAATTAATTTGCTGTCAGAAAAAAATAGAAGCAATTTAGACAAACGTTAACAGGATTTCAAAGATTACTCACTTCTACTACTGATTTGAACTTAATGGTTGTCTGTCTACCTTTCATGTTCATTGTGTGCTTTCCCCCCTCTTTTTTCAGAAGTACCAAATACAAGATGGGTGTTTGTCTGATTTGATGGACTCTATTCCAAAAAAGATCTGAATGACTAACAGAATTAGATGTTTAGTACAGGAGCTGCAGGATAGGTAAGGTGCTCACCAAAAGGGATAATACAGCAGATAGTGATGAAGGAATACACATCATCCAGCACAAGGAGATTGGTAGAGTTTCTTCAGTACTGCCCCTGAAACTGATCTTTTCCAATATCTTCATTAATGATGTTGGCATAAAAAAGGTGCATGAAGGGTACTGAATGTGCTAGGCTCAGATGTATTACCATAAAAGAGGACTGTAATAACTGAATGACCACAAGGACTGAAATAATGAAAACGTCAATAATATCAGTATTTCTATATGCAAGGTGATGCACTTGAAAACCACTGTAGATCTCAGCGTAAATTGGGAGTTTCTTTTTGGAAATAACTGATAAGCCACTGGACCTGTAATCTCAACTAATTAGCTACAGGTTGACTGCAAGCTATCAAGATTAAATACCAAATGCAATTCTATTATGTGTGAGAAAAGTATTCCAAAGAATGAGAGGGAAATACTAGTATCATTATAACAGGTAGTGGTGGGACCCCATCAGGAATACAAAATAAACTCCTGACCATCAGTGCTGAAAAATATGAGTGCAAAAAAGATCGGGTACAGAGAACTATAAAATTATGTCTATATTGTGGATATGGGCACCCCACAGCATTTTCTCCCTACGTCTTGCTAAAAGGGTCATCAGGTGGAGGCTATTGCTGCTCCATTTCACTTGTGTGCCTTGATTTTCTTCCCATGCAAATGGAGGAAAACAGAGTGGTATACATCCAGGTTTCATCCCAACACACAACAGGAGTCCTACTGGCTAACGCACCTGAACCTGGGAAGTGTCCCTGACTTCCAGAGGACAGGCATAAAAAAACTCTTTCTATTCATAGTTTAAAGGAGACTAGAAGAGCTTGTTTTTTCCTAATGTTGCAAAATTAAGTCGTAGCTGGAACAATTGCTATCTATAAATAGAGAGGAGCATTAATACCAGGAAGACAGAAGATCAAAATGATAAAATTGTCATAAAAGCAAATGGATAAAAGCAGGCTATATGGAAGTGTAGCTGGGTGAAAAAGAAGTTCCATAGCAAATATCAGAGCAGTGAAATTCTGGACCACATTTCCAAGAGGAGATCTGGCTGTTCCCAAGCTTTATTGCTTTTACAAATGGAATTTCAAGTGCCTGGGAGGTGGATTATTAGATTTTTTTTGCTTGTGCAAGGAGAGGCCAGGACTCAACAAGCCCTAGTAAGCCTACTTCTGCAAGATTTCACTAGAAGCACTGTTGTCAAATGGTTGTTTCTCATTCACAGTTAGTTCTGCAGGCCATTATTTAACTACTTTTATTACATACACTGACTGCGTACGGCATTGTTTTAGCGGAATAAAAGGTAAGTCTACATTAAATGTCTTGCAGAAATTTAAAAATATTGCGCTCTTATCTGTATTGAACAAATTTTCATTCCAATAAAGAAATACTACGTTTGTTACACCATTTTCCATTATACTATGTTAGCTAACAAGGATTATTTGAGATCATACTAAATAGAATGAGGTACACCTCATGTCACTGTTGTGAAGTATGGAGCTACAGGTCAACCTCCAAATTTCTCTTTTCTATCTGCATAGAGAAGTCAGCATTTATTTCGAGTTTTGGAAGCTAAATATTGGGCAGTTAACTGCCTTGCTAGAAAAAAGCAGTTAGTGCTTAAACTTTTTAAGAACTCCCTTTATCTGCTGTCACTGCTTGCAAATTCAAGTCCACTGGTAGCTAAATTCTCACCAAGAAAGTCCTTCAGGGTCTAACAGCACCCAACCCCCTTTGCTATTAAGCAGCTCAGCCACTGCATCTCATTTATTGTCTGTCATAACCTATAAGTTATGGTTCCTCCATCTTGTTTTCAGAACAGAAGGAATTTGAAGAGATAGCCTGTGCCTATCCCAGAGCATGGGTAATAGACTGATCCCTGACATGCTAACTTTGTGGATCTCCTATTTATGGCCTCTGACTTGGTGTTAAGCTGTAGCTCCCACTCCAAGAGCAAGATAACTAAAAGTATCACTCATCTGTGTGGCATTGAAGGAATCACCTGTCTCCAGGACCATGTGATGATGCCAAGGCCTGCAGCCACTGACCCAAGCACAACCAGCAATCACAAGGCACATACTGCCTATGCAGTTATTCATCAGAAAAGCAAGAGAATGGACGGCAATTGATATAAACAGTGGTATAATTTTCCAACAGGAGTAGAATTAGATGCTTATATTATTTCAGAACCACACAGCTCGGCTCTGCCAGCTATAGCATCACCACGGACATGGTGACTCTTTATTGTTAATATCTGCAGCAATGCTTATACCAGTGAGGGACGTAAAGCCCTCTGCCGCTATTAAGCTTTTGCCTGATTAATATGGCTAAATGGGTACCAAAGCATCCAAAACCTCTTCCCCCCCTCCCCCGCCGACAACTTGAAGCAGAGCCATGAGCAATGTAGTCAACTTCTGGGAAATGCAGGGCTGATTGGCAAGGTACTGCTCACAGCTGGAGGCAGTCAGAGGGCTGATTTTACAGATGACTAGAACAATTTTCAGACAACTTCTATTTACCAAAGAGTTACCCTTTTGTTCACCTCTCAGTTATCCTCCATTTTATCTTGGTTTCTTTGAAAAGCACTCTCCATGTCCTTGATATTTTGTATTGCGTGTAGGTGCCAAGTTGTTGGTAGTGGGGGGCTGCAGGAGTGGTGGGGAGGAGGAGGCGTTGCTCCAGAGTGGAGCAGATATCCACACTCCAGAGCAGGGGAAAAGAGTGAGGAGGAAGGAGAGGCTAGGCTTCCTGCTATGTTCTGACCATAATGCCCCCATTCCCCATCACCCTGTGACACTGGGCAGGGTAGAGGAGTCTAAAGGAGTGAAGTTGAGTGTGGGAAAGGTGGGAGGGAAGGGGTTGTTTTAATGTTTGGGGTTTTTGTTTCTCAGTGCCCAAATGTATAAAATAGATGGGCAATAAATTAATTTTTAGCAAGTGCAAGTCTGTTTTGCCTGTAACAGTAATTGGTAAGCAATGTCTTCTGTCTTTTTCTTCACCCATGAGTTTTCTCATTCCTTTATTTTTTATTTTTTTTCTTTATTTTCTCTCCCTGTCCCACTGCGGTGGGGGTGGTGCAGTGAGTGAGCAGCTGGCTGGGAGTCTGGCTGTTAGCCAAGGCTAACCCACCACATACTTATATCTGCAAGATGTATATAAAGATGAAAAAACATAGCTGCTCCCAAGGCTGTAGGAGAAAACACAATCCTAGGACAGAATGAAATTATTGCAACTCAGGTTGCTTATGGCTTTAGCTGACTTCTGGATCAACAACCCTTCTTTTCTGTATCAGTAAATCAATTGAGATGACAAGTAAAGTGATTTCAGTTTTTAAAACATCATTCTCTAGCTATATTTTTTCTCTACCATATCTACACACAGGGTCATTGTTGTTTTCGGTTTTTTTTAAACAAAGTTGTATGTTCTTATTTCACATTTGTAATTCTTTTGCTACAGCACAACTACCCACAAAAGATCCCTTTCCACAATCCAGTAAGTCTAACAAATTCTTTTTAGATTCAAGGAATATTAATTTGAATGCATTGCTTTGTTATAGTCTCCTAAACTTTTTTGAGGAGAGCACCTACACATGCTTGCGCTGCAAAATTATACATTCATAATAAAACTGTCAACTTTTTAAACTTCTGAACATTTTAAGGTAATGCAAAGCAATCCATTCAGTCATAGATCACTATATTAGCATGACATTCAAAGCCTGATGTGTGTGTGCCCAGAGGGCGTTGTCTTCTGGAATGAAGCACAGTTGAGAGTCACAGTGGACCATCATGTGAAGCAGGTAAAAGCTCACGTATAGTCGGCTATTCTGTGATATCTAGACCGCTATAGGTTGTAAATTTGTGTATCAACCATACTGTCAGACCTTGGAGAAGTCTTCTTCAGAGATCTAAGTGGATTTGAGAAATTACGATGAAGGAAATGTATTTAGCATGTGCTCTGAGATCTGGTGTTGCATATTCCATACTCAAACGGTTGCTCAGGGGGTGCAGTCTTTGAATAGCTCTGACATTAGTGAGGTCCTCAGGTTTTTTTTTCCTGCTGATGAGGAACAGGTAAGGAAAAAAGCTAGGTTTAATAACATGTCTTTGTAATGGAACTGTGATCTAATCTGTTTCTTTGTTCTTCCCACTTACCCGCATAAAGAAATGTGTTATTTATCAAGTAATAATGCAAACACAATAATTCCACTAACACGTTTATTGGATACAGGAGTTTAGAGAGAGAAAGAACAACTGTTGCATGCTCACTTTGTTCAGAACTGCCTAGGTTTAACTGATGTGGGCAACAGGGGCTTTTATTCACTTGAAAGTTGTGTGCACTGGCCAGACTTCTGACATGATTCTGCATGCATCGTTTCCTTAATTTGAATACCTAAAGTACTCGTGGATACTAGGCTAATACGACAGCAACCAGAGCAAAAGATATTTTAAACAGAAAGGTCTGTAAACATGCCTCCCTCTGCCTGCTGTCTGCTTTCAGTCCCTTCCAGTCCTGCTCTAACAGGTGATGAAGTCTATCGGGCTTCATCAGATTTCCAGTTGCAGCACATACTCTGTTAACCTTCTGGATCTGTAAGAAACTAGTTTCGTGCCAAGCCCTATTCTTCTCAGGAGTTTCTTAGTGTACGCTGTGCTGCAGACTCCCAACTCCCAGCTCCTCCTCCCCTCCCCCCCACAAAAAAAAAACAATCCAGAGAAAGAAAACACACTTCTCCCTGCTGTCCTCCCACTGCCCTTGTAAAGGAAGATAATGTATAGCATCTCTAAACTCCAGATAAACAGCTACTACCCAATACGTGTTACACAATTAGCATTCAAGTGGTAACAAGATTGCCTATTAATTATTAGTGCACTAAGCTAGAATTGAACATGACTTAGTTGTTCCTATGTTTGGTAAAAGAAAAAAGAAGGTCCTACACACGTTTTTAATGAATTACACAAGATCACAGTGTTAAGAGGATATTGCTGTCTTTGTGGGGATATTTTTTCCCTCAAACACACAGAGTTCTAGTACCCTCCTATTACTCATCTGAGAATATTTTTATCCCTTTTTTTTTTTTTCTTTTTTTGGATAGCATCTGCTTTAGAGAAACAGTATGTTTCCTTGCATTAAACAACTGCTGTATATGTTTCTGAATCATAGGATGGTTTGGGTTGGAAGGGACCTTAAAGGTCATCTAGTTCCAACCCCCCTGCCCTGGGCAGGGACACCTCCCACTAGACCAGGCTGCTCAAAGCCCCATCCAGCCTGGCCTTGAACATCTCCAGGGATGGGGCATCCACAGCTTCCCTGGGCAACCTGTTCCAGTGCCTCACCACCCTCACAGTAAAGAATTTCTTCCCAATGTCTGTCCCTCTTTCAGTGTAAAAACATCACCCCTCATCCTATTGCTCCACTTCCTGACAAAGAGTCCCTCCCCATCTTTCCTGTAGGCCCCCTTTAGGTACTGGAAGGCCACTATAAGGTCTCACTGGTACTTTCTCTTCTCCAGACTGAATGCCACAGCTGCAAAAATTTGCATTACTCTCTTGCAGTTTCCAAACTAGTAGTCTGCATATTGTTATCTCTATACAAGGAACAAAATAGTATTAGGAAAATTAACTTTAAACTGTATTTGAACACACTGAAAAAGAGAGGACTGCACAATTGGTACAATTCCTATGCAGTTGTCAAAGCCTTTTAACAGTCCTCTCCCTCCACATTGCCGTTTTGAATAATGTTGTTAATATTACATGTACTCAGTGGGGGTCTTCCAGGTTAAAGTTGTACTGTAAGAATTATAGAAAAAAAATCAGGTGGAAAAGGACCTCTGGAGATGCTCTAAACTTAACTCTAAACAGGACTAGCTTCATGATCTTCTGGGTAGTGTGATGTGATTCAACTGTCTGAAATTAATAACATTAGCAATAATGATTACATGTCATCTAAAGTCCAGAACTGTCTGATAGACTTAAGACAATTATGTCTACAGGATCTTAGACATCAATGGGAAGAGCTGAGAAATCAAATGTGGGAATTTCTGTGCAGGGAGAGCCGCGAGAGGCGCTATCAGACACGCTGTAAAGCATTGCATTAGATACCTCAGGAGAAAGAAGAAAAGTGGAAGGGCGAATGGAGAAGAATACAAAGCTAGGAAAAGGAAGGTTTGTATTTGCCTGCCCACTTAGTAGAGGAACAACTTTGTGATTTTTACCATCCTTCTGTTTGTACTGGTACAACCATTTTATGAAATAGTTTTTTTCTCAAGGTCTGCTTTATAGACGCATTGTGTAATGCAAAGCAAGAACCTTTCAAATGCTTACATTAACAACCAGCCATGAGCCTGCCTCTGTTCTGCCTCAGTTGTACTTTGTATGCTCAGCAACATATAAAAAATTAAAATTGTCCCAAACAGTCAACAACTGACTCTACAGAAGCAACACCTTCAGATGCTGTGTATTAGGAGGCTGTTGGCTCTGCATCATCAGCTTTTGACCTCATGTTGCTCAATGAACACTTCAGAGAAGGTGCAGGTGGGGTAGGAATAAATCATGACCAACATGTACTGAGTTTTGGTGGTTGCGACAGCCAGAACAGTCCCTGTGAACTGGTATTGGCCCTGGAAAATAGAAGAGCTTTAAGGCAAGTTTAGCACATTTACCATGTCAGACCAGAGCATGACTTCCCCAGCGTGAAAGTATGAAAGGGTGGCTGAACAAAATCAAGCTGCATGCATCTTATAACTGGCCATTTGTCCGGATTCTGCAGAACCCTTGTCTGCAATTATTATACTACAGAAGGAAGGTTTTCACAGATTATTAGAGTAAAAAAAAGCAAATACCAGAGTTTGATACCAAGTATTTGTCTTGAGAACTATACAATTTTGATACATACAAACACTTGCACGTGTTCTCAGTTATGCACCATTCAGCCAAGCTGATTTTTAAAATTTGCCTAAAAGATTAATTTTATTATTCAGAAGTGTCTTCTGTGCTTGACTTCACTGAGAATTGGGATTTTTTTTTAAGGAAAAAAGAAGTTTATCATATTGATATTTCTAGCTTAAGCATTTTTTTCTTCCTCGTGAAGGATTAGGATTTTAAAGCATTCAAATAAGGCATGAATTAGAAACAAAAATTGTCATTAAAATTCTGTGAAATGGAGTACTGCAGAACTTTTCCAGTCAGTTCCTTTTGATTTGTTTCTCATAATCTAATTGAAAACTGATGGTAATAGTTAAAATGTATATTTGTAAAATATGTCATGGAAAATGTAATCTCAACAGGTCTGATCAATGTTTTTTCACAGTCTTTCTACTAACTTAGAGAACATAAAAAGAACATTTTTATTTTTACGTGGACAGTATTTTAAGTAGAATTTTAAAAAGAGGAAAGGAAAAGTGGGACACAGTTAATAACAGATAATAGAACTCAAATAATTTTGTACTTTTTCCCCTTAAAATGTACTTTAGGCATTTGCTTCAGCACTGAAGCACTATTGCAAAATATGCAAGAACTATCAAATGATTACAAAGCAAAATTATTTGAATTTTCTCCATATGGTGCAAAGAAAACAACAATCTTGACACAAATCAGAGTGCCTGTTTGACATCAGGATTTCTGCCAAAACGCAGGTGGTGGGATAACATTCGTGTCGTCTTCTTCTAAAATTATACAACCTGATTGTACTGTCAAAATAAAAAGGAAAACATCATGTAGTTTTCTAACCTGATGCGCTAACAGAATCTGCATGTTCACAATCTAAATGTTGACAAGGTCTGAGAAAGAAAACACGTCTCAAGAATGGAGAATGGAGTGATGCACGGACAAAGATACCATATGAAGATCAATTAAGCGTCTGAAGGTAAAAAATACACACCAGTAGCAATTGTTAACTAAATGGGGTACAAATATCCATAAATAGAATATTTTTTTCTGAATTCCAACAAAAAAGAACAGTGACCTTTGTGAAAAAATGCGTTTTTACATGGCATACAGATAATAGATGACAAAAAGCCACAGTCTTCAACGAATTAGCAGTCCTTTTTGAAGTCAGATTAAACACAGTAAAAAAATACTAACTTCAGCAACATGCATTTTCACATAGCTTTTTCATTAGTAGCCTGGTGTTGATAGGTATAAAACACTGTCAGCTTTATTGACTTAATTTTCCCTGTTACCTAATATGCCTGCAACTGCCAGCTCTGAGGCACTTCTAACAGCTCCCAACAGACAAGGCGCACCCCAGCTAGAACCTGATATTTAGCACATGATGGATGTCATAAAAAGTGCCTGGAATTCGCAACCTAATGACGTGCAGGCTTCCAGTCTCTGGAGCCATCCTGTACCCAATTACGTGTGGTAACATCGACTGCCAATTTACAATTCAGTCTCTGTGTCAGGAACATCAAGGTCTTCTGAAATGACCTACCTCAAAAAATCCCAGAAGTAGATAACAGTGTGTGGTGACTCTCTTTGTAAAGAAAATGAACGTGTTTACCTGTAACTCTGCAAGGTATGCCCAGCTGAGGCCTGGTGTTTTTTAAGGTGTGGAAGTAGCCACATGCCGTGCAAACCCTTCCTGCTCAAATCATGGCACATCCAGGGCAGCGGACACCTGAGAACCTTCCATCAGGATCTCAGATAGACTCTGAAGGAGTGTTTGCCATTGCAGGCATCACTTTTTCTGGCAGGAAAGGAAATTCCATCTACTTGAGAGCTCCAGCTGCAAAGGATTTTCTGACAAGAGAAAAACCTATATCTTGATCCTCCAGCAAACTAAAGCTCTATTCAAGTGTTGCATTTGAATACCTATAGATACACAGTTGAGAAGCTATCTATCTAGTGTGTATAGTATCCTCTCTTCTGTGTGTTTGGCATTTACAAATATCATGCCTATAAAATAAATGCAGAGGAACAAGTGGTAGCAAACGACATGTTATTGGAAAAAAAAAATAATTATAATAGCAAATCTTACCAGAGAACTGGGTAAGTGTGTTATTTTTAGGCTGGAGTGGGAGAAACTGACTGGAGACCTTGCCCCTTGCCTTGGAGGTGAGGAGGATGTGCAATGGTAGATGATAGCATATCAGGACCATCAGCAAGAAAAAAAGAGCTGGCTACTTTGCTAAAAAATCTGGAAAAGCCGGGACTGTTCAAAGAGCACCCATCTGTCACTGGGAGACCTATGCTGCTATAAGGAAAATTCTCTTCCACACAGAGCTGGACACCTGTAAAAGCTAAGGCACAGATACTCCTTTTTTTAAAAAAAAAGAGGAACAACCGTTTCTTCAATTTCAATCTGCTACATTTTTCATATATCGTAAAAGTTTTGTGCTTAATTAAGCAAATAATAAGAATTGAAAAAGGAAAAGAAGAGGGGTGGCATTAGTGTGCAGTTATTTGTTCCACTTCATGTAAATAAAGAAATTTTTCTGTATCTTTGTAAACAACCTCATATAGCTTTGAATTTGGCTCTACTCAAAGGTGGGGTGGGGCTAGAGACCTCCAGAGTCCCTTCCAACCTAAATTTTTTTATGAATGGCTCCATTTATGAATAACAGGAGAAAGAAAGAAATGAGAAAAATTGTGCAATTATGACAAAAAAAAAAAATTAATTCTCTCTGTGGAGAGGTTGAGCCCTGTCTGTCAAAAGTTCCCATTTTTTCCTAACTCGTCCTCTGATGCGAAATATTTAGTTAACATGTTTCAGTCACTTACTATCATCATAAAGAAAAAACAAACTGGAATATGCAGCTGTTGTGCTGGCGACCTTCGCATTAACACAGACAGAAAAATTATGTTCTTGGCCTCAGAGAGAAGTAATTCGTTAAAGGAGAGAAAATATTATTGTGGCATAAAAAATTTAAGCTTTGAGTCCCTTTAGGTAGGAATATAATTATTAGTGGTTACTGCAGATACTGCAGATGATTTTCTAATGTCCTGTCAGATCACCATTTATTTCATGTTCTTAAAGGAGGAAGTAACTGTCATACACATCTTACCTTCTTAGTTCATTTTGCGCCTAGGTTCATTTCTCCGTAATAATTCTGTGACAGACACAATAATGGTGACAATCTGAATAATAATGGTAAGTATGTCTCTTTTTTCATCAGAAGATAGAGCGAAACACCTCTTTGGCTGTACTGTGCTGTGGAAAATACTTCCAAAGGTATGCTTTTTCATTACATTGCTTCAGTTTTTATGAGCTATTGTAGTAATTTGTTTCCTGACAGTCTCTAGGAAAATCACATTCAAAGATCCCTTGTGCTGAACTCTACAAATGTGGGGTTTATTTTAAGTTGTTCTGCCCTGAAAGGAAAGCTTAATCGGAACTATCGCCAACGGCAATGAGCAATTGCTCACTGTCCTCCAAGCATATAGGTATAACTATGCCACTGTCACACACACACACACACACACACACACACACACACTCCCCCCCCACTACTCGCATATCTTTTGACATGCCAGCAGGTATGAATGAGCATGTGTACAAGCCTCTTCCTATCCATGAGTATGTATGTGCATAAAATCCGCCCTTTCTTTCCCGGCCCCATCTTTCCCTGCCACATACCTTTGCTGCCTTCGCTCCATTCTCCCCTTTGGCACAACAGCTCATACTTTCTGACCTCATTTAGGCTGCCTGCCCTTCCTGCCATTCAGGGGAGCTGAGCTCCTCGAAGACAGAATTGTCTGTCATCATTTTCTGGCAAAGAAAATAAGAGGAGTCTTATTTTATTTTTTAGAACAAATGCATTCAGATTCAATTTTGTATTGTGAATATAGTACTTCTGCAGAAATATTCCCCTGGTGGCTACAGCTGGCCAGGGACAAAATGCCAGCAATACATCAACCCTCTCCAGCCCTGGCCTTATTTACATTTACAACATGCTCAGTTTTCACATCCATTGAATGCTTTGGCTTTGTTCAGCTGACAAGTAAATGTTCCTATTATTGTACTTTTAATAACATGGATGCAGTTTCATGAGTATGCATGCCAGGAGCAGAAAGTAAATGAGCCATCATGGATTATCAATTTGAGGCTGAAGTATTCCCATAAAGGATTTACCAAAAAGTCAAAGTCCTCTGAACTCTTAAGTCAGATTTCATTAGCGGACAAAACTATTAAACGCCACTCTGCTTCGTCGCTCAGCACAGAACCCAGTCCCTTCTCTGGCGCTCTCTGTGGGGTGAGGCAGCCTTTCACGTTGTGTTCTGCAGTCCAGCTCCTCTCCAGTTGCTTCCTGGGTTGAGCATGCCATGCACAGCCACCTCTGCATTTCTAGGAATGTCTCTTCTTTGCAGTCAGCTCTAAAGCTTGAGCTGCGCTGCAAGAAGGCACCTTCCCCCTCCTCCCCTCTCCATTTTCTCCAGCCTCCCAACACCTCCCTGGTGTTGTAGGTCTTGTCCTTCCCAGCACGCTGGGAGTCTCCCTGTGCTTTGTGTTCTGGGTAGCTCTAAGAGAAGCAACATCTGCTCCTGTCCGGAGGCTTCCACTCAGTCTGGAGCACAGCAGCCACTAAAAAGCAGAGACACCCTCTTGCCTTGAAGCACAACCACTATTTTTATAGTAGGACATACCACACAGTGCGCATAAATTAAACGATGAGCAAACCAGTGGAACTGTTCTAGCATCTTCACAGTAATACAGACCATTGAACAGGCATTAGAAAACCTTATTATGAAACAAGAAAGTATCTGAAACTATGAAATGCGAGTTTCTGGGCACTAAACTAATTTGGCCCTCAAGTACCAAACTTAAGGCTTTAAGTATTTCTTCAATATTTTGTCAAGCTGTTTAAAACATTAGCTTTCCAGATACATCCACTTTTTTTTTTCGATCCACTATTTTATGACACACTATTTCTTATTTTTTGCTGTCTAAATTCAGAATTAAATGTTTTCTCTGTTACTAGTTATGACATCTTGAATGACAGCTGACATAGTCGAAGCAGTGAATGAAAGGCCATGGGACTGCTTCCCTCAATTCTGCTTTTTGATAAATAGAAGGTTTGCTGTCTTTTTAACCTCTTCACATTCAAATGAATATTTCTAATTTCTCCTCTTAGAAGTGAAATAACGGGAAAAATGCAACATAAGTCAGCAGTACTCCAGTAGAACATTGTAATTGGGAAAAAAATGATGCAGTGCGCAGAAAGGAGATGTGAGATGTGCTGAGTGTTGCTCCTGAACCTAGGGATCAAAATAGATGTGCTGAGAGAAGCAGCATCTTAAAAAAGGTTATGTTGCCCTCATTTGTTACTTCTTTTTTGTAATTTATTACCTTTCCCTTACACCTTCTCTGAGGAGGAAGAAGCAGATAAGTTTTCAAAGCCTTTAGAGTCTGTGGGTGTGTTTAGGATTAATTTCTGCCGTTCAGCTGCTGGGCTGTGTGCCACCCAACTAGTAGCCCGCGGGATGATTCCTGTAGCAAGCATGGCACTTCTGTCTCCGAAGAATCAGAATATGGCTCCTCGCGAGGCAAGAGGGCAGAGGACAGAAATGTTCAAGGGCCTGAAGATTTGTCCCTCCCTTGCCAACAGAAACATGCTGAAATTGTAGACTAACATGTACAGAGGTCTGCATCCAGCTGCAGGAACCACCCCCTGAGCATCAAGTACACAGGATTTATTCTCAACCAATATCACACTAGCAAAGCACACTATTATGGTGGTGAAGGAAATACATGACGGGTACTTCATATACCAGAGTTATGCTGCTATTACTCCAGAGAGATTCTGGACGGCTGCATTACAACATGCAGCTCCAATAACCACAGCCAAAGGTCTGCAGCTCGGGGAATGGTTGAAGAAGCCCGGAAGTCCGAGATTGGGGAAAGCAAAAGACCCGTGTTTTTATATCCCCAGTTTGAAGGCGATCTCATGCACAAGGTGGGAATAACAGGTAATCAGCGCCCAAGAATGAGGGATGTCACTGTTAAGGCTTCTGTGTTCTGGCTTCCCCTGTGTAAACCGTCTGTGGAGAAATGGAGGATGTGAGATTCGAACACCGTCAATGTGCTCTTTTTCACAAGCACTAAAAACACACAAACTTGCAAATTTTAAAGTGGTCATGTGTACAGTCGTTGTGCTGATTATACTGATTTGTTGGTGTTACTGGCACTGATTTTGTGATGCGAGATTGCATGAGATTACAATTACTGGGTTTGTTTACTTCTTCACAATCATCACACTTTCTATTTTAAAAATAGAGTGTAGGTGAAGAAGAGAGTGTCACCCAGAGAGATGACAGGCATTCCTACTGGAAAACTCAGTCTGAATCCATGATATTAAGTTAAATAAATTCCACAAACACGTGGAGTTTCTAGAAATCAAGAGCGATTAAAAAAAATAAATCATTGACCTATTGATTTAGGATGATTCAAATACTCTAACCAATTTGCTTCCATAACTATTTTCTTTATGTTAAATAGGCAACACTATTTTCGCTGTTAAAAGATCTCGTTTCAGCAGAGTTCATGAAGAGTTTCATATCAAGAAGACATGAAAATATGGAATACAAAGAAACATTTTGTAACCGCTTGTAATGACAATCTAAAAATAAAGATAGAAAAGCATAAATTAAGTAAAATGTTGAAAATACACTTTATGTATTTTTCAACATCACATGAAGGAGCTTTAGTATCCTATAAAAGTCAATCTGCTTTTTTTTTTGAGTGACTACACAGGGAAAGCTACATGTATTAATTTCTGTTTGGTCTCTTTCTTCTGGAAATAAGCTTATGTGCCTCTGCAGCCAGACCTCAACCTCCATATTATT
The DNA here is from genome assembly GCF_964199755.1 of Larus michahellis. Lineage (NCBI taxonomy): Eukaryota > Metazoa > Chordata > Aves > Charadriiformes > Laridae > Larus > Larus michahellis. The sequence continues at coordinate 92,801,810 of NC_133897.1, forward strand.
TTCTCTACTCTGGCAAGTCTTCACAAGTTCTGTTACCTCTTCCTAATCTGCATATCATCTGTCGTTGATTTTATCTGCTTTCCTGGTTTCAGTCCCCACGTATGCCTAACAACAGTCACACACATTTGTCAGCTACAAGCATATCTTGTACTTCAGCCTTTTCCCTTTCGTTGCTTCTTTCTCACCCTACACTGAAGGTTTGCTGCGAACTCGATCTGCACACATTTACAACATTTCATTATCTAACGTAATTCACTCACAGTCTTGTGATCTGACAGCACCGATCTGAGAAACTCGCCGGTTTTCCATGAAACTTCCTTTGCTGTTTCATCCCCAACAGTCCTGTGCCCGCCATTTCATTTTTTAAGAGAATTTGATGAAAACCCTCTTTTCTAATCAAAACCATATGCAATGCACTTTTTCTGAATCCTGGGTTTTAAACTTCTGAGCCAATTGGCTCAAAAGATATTATTTTTCTCTGGAAAATCATCCTGTTTTCAAACTCAAATGAAAGTAACATACTAACTGAATGAAAAGGATCTGTCTTTTTTGGAGTATGTAATGAAACTGAAGAGTCCTAAATTTCAGAGGAGTTTGGCTTTCCTTTATGAATGCTTTGATTTCATGTTAAATGTTGTGTTCTTGGGTAGACTGCTGGAGAAGAACTGAATTGCAGGGATGGGACAGAAAGACTCATTTGGCAAAGTGGCAGATAACACAGTACATCTGCTTACCCCACTTAAGAGACTGACAGGATTTGCTGCATACTGAAAGAAAAGCTAGTTAAAAATACTGCAATGTGTCCCGCTTTTGTCCAAGTGCATTAATTCTTATTTGTAGGAATAGATACAGGACAAAAGAAATAAAAATCGTGTTAAATCTCAGAGTGTTTCAAACTTTGTGTTGGCATTCATTCCTAATTGAAAGAGTTCCAGTCAGTTCTGTACAGATTCTGCCTTGATGACAATAATTATTAGCTCACAAGAAAATGTCTACTTGTATAATACAGGCTATCATACATCATCTTTTTTTCCCAGACAGCTGCTCTTTTTCTTTCCTCTGAATACATCCAGGCAGATTTTTTGATAGCTGCAACCTGGAGCCAGCTTTTGTTTTTCCTGTGGGGAAAGTCAGGAAAGGAGGTGGAATCAATGACAAATGGATGCTGGAGAGTAATCCGAGTCCAGGGGTGGGGGAGGAAGGAAGAACTATCAGCGATTTTAAAATAGAAAGAAAAGGAGTTGCAGAGCAACTGCAGACAGTAGACATGTGGGCTGAAGATGGGGGCTGAGAGCAAAGGGGCGGAGGGAGGTCTAAGTGGGAGCAGAAGCTGAGAGGTGAGAAGAGATAACGGGACAAACGTGGGGACTGTGGTGAGGAAGAGGGTGCAGTCCTGTGGGCAGAAGGGCACGCACCAGAACGTGCTGAGGGCTGCCCAGCTGGAAAGTAGCTTTGCAGAAAAGGACCTGGGGATCCTGGTGGATACCAAGTTGAACAATGTGTCCTTGAGGCAAAGGTGGCTAACAGTATCCTGGGCTGGGGAGGAGGAGTGTTGCCAGCAGGTCGAGGAAGCTGATCCTTGCCCTCTTCTCAGTGCTGATGTGCTGGGTCCAGTTCTGGGCTTCCCAGTACAAAAGAGATATTAAGCTACTGGAGAGAGTCAAGTGAAGGACCACGAAGATGATTAAGTGACAGGTGGGGCTGGGAGAGCTGGGACTGCTCAGTCTGGAGAAGAGAACGCTTGGTGTGATCTCATTGATGTACATAAATACCTGAAGGGAGGGTGCAAAGTAGAGGGAGCCACGTTTTTTTCAGTGATGCCCAGTGGCAAAGGGCACAAACTGAAACACAGTTTCAGTACTCCTGACCCCATGCTTGCCTGCTTTCATACACATACGCAATTCCTGCTCCTGTAATCACTTACTGCAGAGTTAAAAACATCGTGTGCTGAACTTAAAATAATGCCTCTTGCACCAACTGCAACACAGCAGCTTTAACAGCAAAACAAAACAAACCAAACCAAAACAAGCATAAATTGCTACTGTCATCGGTAGTGGTACATATTTGAAAGTTTACTTGAGGTAAATCTGACAGACAAAGCCCAAATTCACCTCTTCTTTTCCATTTTATCAATTTTTACTCCGACATATGATGGGTCTTCCAATGCTGATTTGCTATTCATACTGGCATTTTTAAAGTTTTGCCTTGGTTTAAATTTCCTTTTTTAGCCTCCTGTTGCTTTAACTCACTTTAAGTATTATTTGTATGACAGTTATATCTTATCTTGTTTGAGAGGCAGGGATTTATTACCGCAGCAATTCATTGGGATGAACGGTTGTGTAAATGGAAAAAATGAATTCTTTCTAAGAGCAACATGGGGGGGAGATCAGTGAAAGAAGTCAGTCACCATGTTTCTTTTACTGTGAAGCTTATACTCACTTCTTCTGTGCCTTATTTCTCTCCAGTTTTCAATTATTATTAATACTTGATTACTAAATTATTACAGCTTCTGATTTTTTCCAGACAATATCAGCCTCTAATGGGCTCAATACCGCACGCATGTAAAAGGAAAGGCTTAAAAAGGGTCAAAATCTAAAGAAAGGGTTCCTTCCACCTGTTTACCTTTTTTCTCTCAAATTCTCACAGCCTTACAGAAAACTTTCTTATCTGGTCAGGACACAGCGAGCTGCATGGTGTCCCAAATTTCAGGTATCTTAAGCTTCTGCAGTGCTGGTTTTCACTTTCCTGAAATGCCCTCTAGCAGGCTATGTCTAATACAGGAAACCAACTAAGTCTTGAAGCATAAAATACTGAGACCAAGACAACGTCTTAAGGACGTAGAGAAGAACAGGAATGGGTGAAACTGCATGGGATGCGGCCACGGTGAGACAAGAGCGTTCGCTCGCTCCCATACAGGCCTCAATTCCTGAGCTGAGATGGTGGCAGGAAAATACTAACATTTTTAATAGAAACCAGTACAGCTCTACCCCTTAAAGTGGTGAAAAAAAATCCAAGGAAGGTCTGAAGTCATTGAGGGGAACTAACTCTGGGAAGAATGGCCTGGCCTGCCTAAAGCAACCTCAAAGAGAACTCTGTGATCTGCATGGAAAATAGTAGGGAAAACATATTGCAAGAGGAAAGAGGCACAAAAAATGTATCAAAAAGCATGTTTTTGTGTTCAGGGGACATAATGGCTGCAGTTCCAGCATGGTTATGACAGGTTTTCTTAAGCAGCCAACCTGGTTTTAGAAGTATGGAGTTCTTTCAACTTATCACCCAATAATTCATGAAACAGGCTTCAGATCTCCCTGCTCTTTGTAGTCCTGCCAGAGACACCTCAGAAGACTACTTAAGAATAGCAAATAGCATGATAGATTTACTGAACTACTCGGTGAATTCTTGACATGCTGAGGTAAGGAAGCGAGGCCCAGTGGGGACGACATACAGGTCCCTCTGGCTCTTCTGCTGCAGCTCGGAGTGGTACCTTTCATACAGCTGTGGCACGCTGTTGCTCCTGACTCTTGTCTTAGCGGACACTGCTCTTAATACGGAGGGAAGATGATGAAATATTGAGGGAAGGTGATGAAAGCCCCTTATATTTGGGGAAGGGAATATGTTTGCAAGCAGTAACTTTGTATTATTTAAAGGGACTTGTCTGCAAAATAAAATGAAGCAGGGGGTTGAAGGAAGAGCGAAAACATCAGTGTGAAGGGTAAAAATTCTCAACTGTGGCTCTTTCATACTGAATTTCAGATAGCAGCCCAGCCAAGAGAGTCTGATTTATTCTTAGCCATTGAAGTAATACAGGCAGTAAATTAACAGAGTCTTACTTCAGGGAAAGACTAAAAATTCTCTGGAGCAAAACCACAAAATGTGAGACAATGCTCCATTAGGGTGGCACTCTGTTCCCTCAGCTCTGCATGGCCTTTTTCATTCAGAGTTTACCACCCTCGGCTGCAGATTTGCAACAAAGGGTTTGGATGCAGAACTGCATTTCACACTTCTTGGTTCAAGCTCATGGGGCAGATGGGGCTGGAATAATTCATGCAAATGTTTGGAAGAAGGATACATGCATAGTAAAAGCTATACCTGGATTACAGAGCGCACAAAATTAGTGAGTCCTGTAGAGTCCTGAATATTTCTTGGACAAAGTATACCTGAGGTGGATGCTGAATATCTAGCTCCAGTGTGCTCACCCTGTTGTGCATGAGAAACATTAAAAGGAGGTTTCAGTACCCTGAGTTCACACTGAGGTGAAATCCACCAAGGATCATCCATCAATGATGAAGCAGATTCAGCTTTCAAAACTTTAAAGCATGACCAGGCTCAAATCTAGGGCGTGGATCTGGATAGAGGGGTTTGTAATTCACACCAACAGCCAAGTTACAGACCTGAACTTCATAGCTCCGAAAGGGTTTGGATCTAGGATTTATAGCTAAATACTGCATAAGAGCACCTGAAATAAAGGCAGCCTAAGGGACAGGAGAAATACCAATGATTAAGCAGGTCCTAGATGCTAATGAGACAGGATTATCATTGTGTTTGTACTGCTCCTTTGGGGCATTCCTGCAAGCTTCACACATGACAGTGATTCAGGAATGGCTACAGTAAAGGCCAGCTGACACACACTTGTCCAAAAGCACTAGCTTTATGGTGGAGTTTTTTCATCTGATCCAGTTACTTGTCTTTTCCTGTCCCTGTGTTGGCCTTTGTCTCTTCTTTGCAGAAGACTCTGTTTTCCTTTTTGGAACTGCAGCATGTTGATAGTTACTTGATGCTGAACTTACTTTAATTTATCCACTGGATATCTTTTGGGACCCTTTCCCTGTGTAGCTGATACAACTAAAGCTGTTTCAGCTAATTTCTCCATAGGTGTCCTGGATCTTGACTGTCACTGGCCTTGACCTTAAGCACCTGCCCCGAATCCTGCCCCATTCCTTGTTCGTCTCTAACCAGTGGCCCAGTTAGACCTCCAGCCTGACCCATGTGCTGTTTGAAACTCCCAGGCAAATAGTAATTTCAAATGGTATATTGTGTGATCTGATGTCTCTGTTTGTCCCCTTTTCCAGCTATCTACCATTTTCACCATCTTAATTTTTCCTGAATGCATCTTTCTTCTTGGTATAAGTATTAACTAAGAACTTCACATACCTTGAAGAAGTAAAGATACATGTGACCATATGCAAGCTCATTTCTACTAGTTAGAACAGGTACTGATGTTTTGCAGATTAACTAGAGTATCTCTTAAACCATGGTGAGTCCTAAAGTTATGGTTGCCTAACAGAAGTCAGTAGATCTGTGTTATCCTGACTTTTCTCATGCAGTAATTATCACTGCACCTCCAGCACCTCAACCAAATTGCACATCTTCCTACTTTTGTTCTCCACTGTGTTGTCTAACATGCGTTGTCTTCTTCCCAGGAGATGTTTCAGTGAATGATCTCACTGAAGGAGAGATCATGGGCACTACTGAACTGTGATGATGAGCAGGTTAGAAGGGTAGGCTAGATAATACTGTATATGAACTCTAGCAAATATTTTCAAGAAAATTCTCTGCTACGAGATGAACACCAGCTCTTCCTTCCTACATTGAAGTGGCTTGTAGTTGTGCGTTCCACTATGACGTGCATCAAGCATACTGCGACAAGTGGATCAGTGGTACAGGATGTACTTCTGAAGGTATTCACAGAAGCCAGATGGGTGTCTTCGTGAGCTCCACAGTCTGCCTTTAAAAAGGTCAGACCAAGGATCTGATTTTCTTGAATACCTTCACTGGAGGTCACCAGAGAAAGGAGCTTATTGTTTCTCTTTTGCCATGTTCCTGCTGAGAAGTGTACTGATGAAAAAAAAAAAAAAAGACATTTTACTAGAAATCCTGGAGATAATTTCTCTCTCTTCCTCAAAAAAAAAAAAACCAACGCCAAACCCTAAAAAAGGTCTCAGAATTATAAAACAAGAACTGAATTAAAAATAGTTTAAATGTTTTGGTCAGGCCTACTAGTTAAGACCTCAGAGAGCAAATGCCCATGTTTCTTAATGCCACAAAGAATAAAATCTAAGTATGAAAACAGTACGTTTTTGGTTTGAGACCATTAAAAATCAGTACTGACATTAATTCTATAGCTGAGTTAATGGCTCACATGTTTAAAAGCAATAGTATAGTGGAGGAAATGAGTAACTCTCAGCAACAAAGAACTGACATGCAAAAGCTTACCTATTCCTTGCATCTGCAGCTATCAGGAGAAGCAGAGAAATAAATCTTCCCTGGGAGGCTGAAAAGTACGGAACCACACAGGGCTAGTGATTCCAGCTACGCATGCTGGGGCTTCTGGGGATGGCATTCCAGGGGGATGAAAAATATTGTGTTGTGGTGAGAAAGCACAACACGTGGTGAAGTGTGAAAAATAGCCAAAGTCTGCATTCAGATAACACGATGATTTGGCAAGCCAGAAATTGCAAAGGAGGTCAGGATACAGAAACTTCAAAGTCAAATCAGCAGACCAGCCATGGTTAAGAAGATGCAATAATTAACAATAGGTGATATTACCTACTAGTAATAATTATTAATTGAATGCTTAACTGAGGAGAGTTGATGAGTCTATTTTTGGCCCACTGGTCCATAGTTCCACTGTCTTTGCACAGAAAACTGATTTAGAGTTATTCATGTGATGTCCAGATACACAGTCTAACAGAGGTTTGTTTTCACTGTTTTAAATGTTTAATTTAGGACATGAAGAAAGCATGCTTAACATTCTGCATGTGAGTCACTTTGCAGCCCTATAGCATGCCATATACGGTTAAAGAACATGTCTTTAAAGGCATATTAGTAAATAATAATTAATATTTAATAATTACTATATAATTAAATAAACAAATTATTAAAAAGGCATATTAAGAAATGTCTTTTCTTAAAAAGTACACCAAGATTCACTGGATCATTAATTCATATTTCTTCTTGCTGCCATTGGGACAAGACATTGTTGAAGATTACTTCATCTTAAGAAAGTGAATTTTGGAAGCTGTAATTTGGTTGCAGGGTTGGCCAGAAAACGGTGACTTTTTTTACACAAAAAAATAGTTCTTGACATCTGTTTCACAAAGAACTACAACATTAGGTTTTCATGAAGAAACTGTGGGTGAAGAAAGAAACCAAAGTAATGATGTTCCTTAAGGATGTACACTCACCAATTTTTGGATTTTTCTTGCTGGCTCTTATTCCTTGTACTTGATTAAAACATTTACTGGACCAGAGAGAGACTGCATCATTAATTAAGTGTCTTTGTTTGGGATCTGGGAAGCCACTGGAGCAGATAATGACAGAAAATACTTCATTAAAAATATACTAATTTTTCCAATTAATAGCTTAGCACCAACTCCAGTCAAATAGAAACCTGGAAATGCCAACTGTGATAATTGAAAAATGACTTAAGTATCAATAATAGAAAGTCTGACCAGAAAACTTAAAGCTGAGATTAAAAAACATTGTTAGCAACAATGTTATGAAGAACGGCCCCAACACATTTATTATGCTTAATATTGTGTCATTCCTAATGCTATATACACACACAAGGACATCTGGTTATCTATTTAAGTAAACTTCTGATTATTTAATTTGCATATAGCCTATTATATTCATGGAGACTAACATTCAAGGAATCTAACAATTCAGGCATGCAAATGCAATCAAAATCTCCATTTGGTTTTTAAGGGAGACAGAGGGAGTTCTGTTAAGCATTTTAAACTGGCAAAACCTGTCTATCACACTATAATTGTGTCTAATTAATACTGCCAGAAGCTACAGCTATAAAAATCTTTACCAAACACTGAGTCACACTTAAACTGGTGCAAAATCCTTCCCTTGCCCAAGCAAACATTAGAGAAAATCACTTCCAATGTGTTCCTTAAAACTGAGAACGTATTGATGACTATAAGTGAAGACAAACATATGAGCATAAAAGAAGCCATTTTGTTGAAATGTAGGATATGATGTATTTTCCTAAATGGTCAAGATAGATGTGAAAATCAGTAAATTATTTTGCATACATAATGCATGTACGTATGTTTAGCCAGAATAGAAGACTTAAGCACCATCCTTTTAAAGATGGAAAAGTGGGACGTGAAGAAATGTGCCTATGTAATGAGCCTATGCTATAAGCTGTAAGATAATTCAGCCAGCCCTGAGGCACATGAAAACAACAATGGGAAACAAACATCATATAAAAAACCCTTAACCATCACACACAGAAAGTTCATCCAAGCAAAGAGGCACACAACGCCCCTGCCCGAACACAGAAAGTGGCACCTGCTGGAGGCTGGAGACATGCTCTTTGTGGGGGGTGACTCTTTACACAAAACAGGGGTACCTACACCTCTTGGGACTGTGGCCCATGGACACAGGACAGGCACTGGGGCAAGGGTCTGACTCTAGTGGAAGAAAGCTTTGGTTTGAATAGATGAGATTGGTACCCCCCACCTACTGCCACTGGCCCTGATGCTCCTGCCATCATTGAGATTTACTCTCTTGACTGTTGTAGAGGGACTTACAGGGGGGCAGGAAAGCTTTGGGTGGGGTAGCTCCTGTCTACATGTGCTCAGGTAGACCCAGTTGCCATTGCTGAAGGACCAAGAAATTTGTAAAAAAACAGTATCAAACATATTGAGGGGCCAGCAGTGAAATTGAAAAATCAGCTAATTCTCTCGTGTGTTCTCTCTTGAACACATCGGGTTGTGTTCAAAATGTGTGTACCTTACAACAGTCCTATTTCTCCCGTTCAGAAGAACATTGCAGGGTGGTGGTTAACAACTGAGTTTGAATTAGGTGACACCCATTAGCTGCTATAGTTCTGGACACTGTTGGAGCTAGAGACTAGAGAATATATTGGTAAGCTACAAATGTTGTTGTAAATGTCGATTTTTCTCTCTGGACAGAGAAGCAAGGTTCCCATTTGTCTTTTGCCACAACGGCGTCCAGTACACTGGGAACCAGCAGCCCCCGCGAAGGAAAGAATCCTACCATCTGCCATGGCATGATCCATGAAACCTTAGCAAGACACCTCTGGAGAACCTTTTCCGCATTGCTGATGAGGTACTTACTGAAAGAACACACCCAAAAGAAAAATTAAGCAAAGGACAAGAGGTGATCATTGCCGCCTTCAGGTAAAACTCCCTGACTTTAGACCATTTATCTTGTGATAGCCCAAAATCACATTTTGGGTGATTCAAGATTAAAAATGGCCAATATTCCACTAAACTTGGAATATTTAATAGTATTATTACTCTTGCCAACCATTTCTGTCTTTCTCACTTATTCAGTCCATGATATTAATCTTCCCTGACAGATTGAAAAGGAACTTGGATACAAAGCAAAAAATGGATTTCCTGTTAACTTCTGTTGCATGTATTGATTCTCTGTCACCAGTTGTGTGGCAGTGGTTTTTCATGCCTTTCAAAGACATAGGTAATAATGGCAGAGTCCTTTCTGCCACAGCTGTTTCCAATGACAAAAAAAAAGAAAACAAGGGCATCCCTCATTTTGGGAGTAACAAGAGAGTAACAGAAATATCATCTAGCTGTACAGACAACAGGTAGGCTCTACACACCCACACATCATATACAGAAAATGATGGGCGAGTATCAAATTCATTTGGAGAGGCATGGCATAAGTTCTCTGGAGCAAGCCAAACATTTCTTTATTGTTAACACTTTGCTAAAATTGTCAACTTTTCCTCAAAGTCAATAGGGAAAGAAATGCATACTTTTACAACCTGAAAGCAAGTTTGCTGTTTGCAGTCACATGATTCTGGGGTCTAGAGAGTAAGTAATAAGTCTATAATATTTCAACTTATGCTTGTCCTAGCCCAGGCAGGTCTTCTGCCTCTGCTAAGGTTTTTCTTTGGTTCCTTTCCCAGGAATCGATGCATGACTGGGAATATTCAGTGTCATTAGATTATTTGCTGGTTAAGGATAAGTTTTAGATACTAACTCTTCTTTGTTTACAGCCTGTTTGAGCTATGACATGAGTGGTTCTTAATGAAGTCTTTTCTCAGGTAAGCCTGGCAATTTCTAATAGTTCAGGGCAGCTGCTTTTATCCTTAGAATATCTGTATACGTGAGCTGCTCTGATAGGCACGGTGTGCTATATGGTTACACTCAAAATCACATTTAGAACAGAGAAGAACATAAAGTAGGAGTAGACCTAGGAATTTATTGTTAGGCCAATTAATGTTTAATTGACTACTTTTATATGTTTCCTTATCACAGCCCACTTCCTTGTCACTTCTTCCAGACTAAACATTGAAAATTGCATGCAGCCCTCCCTCAGCCCCATTAAGCTGTCTGGCAGTGACTATGTAGGGGCCAACACAGAGGAGGCCACAGTCACGTGGCCACCAGGCAACTGGTGCCATGGCTAATACCAGCTAAAACCAACTAAGGCCTAAACAGACCCAGACAAGTCCAGAGACTGTGCTGTGAGGTCAGTACAAAGCCTCTGGCCTTTTACAAATGAGGGGAAAACAGAATTTACGGGCTACACACGTATAGTGCCAGCATGGCCATGGAGGGTAGGTGAAGTAGAGAAGTGGGGAGGATGGTCTACATCCCTAGAGAGTTTGTCTTTCTGTAAGTTGCACCTATTACTACATAGCAGAAAGCTGTTCAGAACTGTGAATAACACACGTGCTACTTCTCAAACAATGCAATGTTGGACGTTTTTTTCAATGTCTGGTTGATACTGCGGTACTGAGCAAAAATGAGATTGTAATTTTTGCTAATAAAAAGCAAATGCAAGAGCAAGACACGAAGTCAGCAATGAAATAAAAAGCAAAATCTTTGTGTTGAAAAACAATTACTTGTTGAAATCTGTGGAAAGGGAGTCCTTTTGTAGTGCTTTTAAAGTTCTTTTTTTCCTATAAGTATCTTAGCCAGTAAATGAAAAGAGATTAATTTGGAATGGGAAGGCCTAGCCCCCACACCTTTCTTGAATACTAGATATATGTGAACCTCTTGGACAAATGCTGGACTAAACTAATCCTGCTTCAGCACAGATCCACTGAAAGGAAAGGAAGAGATGGGACTCTCTTGCTCCTCTTTCCACATTCAGAAAATGGGCCAAAGTGCTCTTATGAGAATGCTCAAACAATAACAGAAACATATGTATCATGACGACATAGGTTTGAACAAAGACGAAAGGAAAGTCTAAGAAGGAACTGAAGTCAAAACTGGAATTCAAAGAAATCCTAACCTCAGCATATGCAAATCTTATTTAAAAATTGTGGCAAAATTTTTATTTCAGTGATTAGACATTCATTCTTGAAGTAATGCCCTGAAGTCAAGAAAAGTAGTGGAGAGTTAAAAATGCCCTTGAGTAAAAAGAACAAGGTACCGGCCTATGAACTCTGGGAGAAGGAGAAAAGGCTATAAAAAATGTTCATCTCCAAAACTGTGGTTGAAAAGGACTTCAAAAGGTTTGTGGACACGCAGCTATCTCCAGGCTCTGTATACCAAGGGCAGAAAACATTGACTAAACAAAACACGCTTTTAAAGCATTACATATTGATAGCTCCGTATACAGTGTCAGAAAGTTAGTCAACATCATCAGAGCATGCAATTAAAATGACAACATCAAACCTGATTGCGGCAGGATGCTCGGTGCAATGAAAAACAATACCATTTTTGTAGTGGATTTAATATTCCAAATATATTTAGATAAACTTCCCAGGGAAGGGAGAGAGAGGCGACGGGAGGAATAAATGAAAATGCAAACATGTAAGTAATTTTTAATAAGGTTTCGTTAGAGACTGAATAGTCTGGTTTCATTTCTTAGGTATTTAAAAGATAAGTATAGTAGCATAAGTGAAGTAATTTAAAAAACGAATATGAGACTTGATGCTGGAAAAAATAATTTGATAAGTAACAATGTGAATTTGTGTATGTAAATATAATATATTTGTGTGTGTCTATGTGTGCACACATACTTACAGGCCATCAACCTTGGAGATTCATTAAAGTTAATGGAGAATCAGGGGTATGAAAATAATTAGTATAGCATGAATTAATTCACAAGCTCTGTAGCTCCCTTGAAGCTTAAAAACTAGAGCAGCCTGATGTCAGCAATCCCACTTGCAAGGTAAAATTTATATATAAATTACAGAGATGCAGTAAGAAACCCATGGAAATTCTAATGGTCCATTATTATTCAACAGAGGATATGACACTAAATGAAAGAGACCTAATTAGCTGACAAAATGGCTAATGAGAAAAGTTAGCATCACTGAAAACTTCTCCAGCCTAACTTGCCAGTAGACTTGTACATGCTACAAGACACAGAGTCCTTTGTTCCCTGACCTTACTGCAGGACAGCTGATTTCTCAATGATGTGCCACCTATTATGAAGCACGTGTGGTGGGTTGACCCTGGCTGGATGCAAGATGCCCACCAAAGCTTCTCTATCACTGCCCTCCTCAGCTGGACAAGGGAGAGAAAATATAATGAAAGGCTCATGGGCTGAGATAAGGACAGGGAGATCACTCAGCAGTTACTGTCATGGGCAAAACAGGCTCGACTTAGGGAAATTAGTTTAATTTATTACCAAGTAAATAAGAGGAGGATAATGAGAAATGAAAACTTAATCTTAAAACACCTTCCCCCCATCCCTCCCTTCTTCCTGGGCTCAACTTCACTCCCCATTTCTCTACCTCCTCCCCTCGTGCAGCGCAGGGGGACGGGAAATGGGGGTTGTGGTCAGTTCATCACATGTTGTCTCTGCTGCTCCTTCCTCCTCAGGGGGAGGACTCCTCACACTCTTCCCCTGCTCCAGCATGGGGTCCCTCAGGAGACAGTTCTCCATGAACTTCTCCAACATGAATCCTTCCCACAGGCTGCAGTTCTTCACAAACCGCTCCAGCACAGGTCCCTTCCACAGGGTGCAGTCCTTCAGGAACAGACTGCACCAACGTGGGTCCCCCACAAGATCACAAGTCCTGCCACTAAACCTGCACCAGCATGGGCTCCTCTCTCTACAGGTTCACAGGTCCTGCCACGAGCTTGCTCTAGCATGGGCTTCCCATGGAGTCACAGCCTCCTTCAGGCATCCACCTGCTCTGGCATGGGGTCCTCCACAGGCCGCAAGCAGATATCTGCTCCATCATGGACCTCCATGGGCTGCAGGGGGACAGCCTGTTTCACCATGGGCTTCACAGGCTGGAAGCGAATCTCTGCTGCAGCGCCTGGAGCACCTCCTCCCCCTCCTTCTTCACTGGCTTTCATTCCTAGAGTTGTTGCTCTCACATCTCATCACTCCTCTCTCTGGTCACAATTGCTGTTTGCAGTAACTTTTTCTCCATCTTAAATACATTATGACAAAGGCGCTACCACTGTTGCTGATGGGCTTGGCCTTGTCCAGCAGTGGGTCCGTCTTGGAGACAGCTGCATTGGCTCAATCGGACATGGGGGAAGCTTCTAGCATCTTCTCACAGAAGCCACCCCTGTAGCCCCCCACCACCAAAAACTTGCCATGGAAACCCAATAAAGCACAGGAATGAGGTGGTAGGTCCTAGACAAGTGCTCAAAACTGTAACCTCTTATGAGGAGGGTATGTGGCATCTTCTTGAGGTGTTAGTTTTGTTTACAGCTGATGTAGTTCCAGCTGTGAGATTTGAGTTTGTGCTGAGAGATACCTAAACATCTTCCTGAACTGGGAACTTAGGATAAGCAGCACTCTACCTATCTATCTTCTAGATCCCTACAGGCCTTCAGCAGGAACACGGTGCACAAAGGCTGTGCAATACGAACAGTGTCCAGACTCCTGAGGCTGCCCTACCTCCTTCTGCATTTCTAACTTACAACTCCACATTCCCAGTGAGACTGTCCAGACCAGACATAATTCTTCTCTCCCTTCCCTCGGGAGTCTGGGGAGAAGCCAGGATGGTTCTCAGAGATTTTATTTGCTCCGTGGGAGAGCAGTCCCCCAAAACACAATAACATAATTTATCAACTCCAGTATTCTTGGATCTGCAAAATACTTGCACTGTTTCCCATTGGAAATACTATAATGCATAAAAGTACGTAGTTTGTTAATAACAAGAAGGAAAATAAAGTAAAACCAGGCAATATATCTTGCTGAGTTTTAAAGAATATACATTGTTCCATCCTAAACCACAGTGTAAATGTTATGTTGAAACCTGTTCTTGAAATGTCTAACATACAGCTTTTTGCTTTAACAGTTATTCATAATATTCGGATTTATACAATTTCTAATGCGTTCCCATTTCTCAATAGTATTTACAGTATTTAACTAAGAAAATCTATGGCAAGCCCTCTCTGAACTTGACTGAGAGCTATTAACACCTATTTGTAATTGTATTCTACATGAAATTTCCTTGAGGTTTAACTTTCAGTGTAATGCTAAATAAAATTAGATACTCAGCCCTGCTTCAAAGAATTAATCTGAGAGTAAGTAAGAAAAAAAGAATTTAATAAAACACTGCTTTAGTATTCCCTAATTCTCTCTCATACATAGATACTTTTTGAATTAAACTAATTAGGCAAAGCTGCTAATATAAACACATTTCAGCACCTGGAATTTCATGAATTGTATTTTATTCCTTTTTTCACTCACTAGCTCTGGGAAATAGGAGCTAAATCATCAGTAAGCAAAGTCCGCGTGTGTTAGATTTTACAAGCCTGCATTTTCAAGACCTAGAAGTCTTGCAAATGTTGGTGTGCAATACTAGTAGATATCCCGTCTCTTTTGAAATTCGACCTGTAAGAAAGGCAAAGACCAAGTGGCACAGAATGGGATACGTGATCTCACTTATATCAAGTATGAGTAGGAACCCTTAAATACAGTTATTAGCACCTATCATGTCATAGGTCTGCAAAAGTGGATTTGTTTTCTGTTAGAACTATTAATCATTGTAAAATGCTTTAGGCATAGTCACTAAAATAGAAATGCTAAGGTCCAGCCATTAATCTGATATGGAGATTCAGCAACTTCATGCTCAACAAATATTCTTGCAAGATCACAGACTTCATAGCAGTGACTTATAGATCTCGGTTGCATGATAACTCTCTTAAATAGAGAGTAGGGTTCTGAGTTATGGTGTCAGTCTCGTGTGTCCCCACACAAGCAACTTGGCCTCATATTATTACTAGAGGTCACAAAAACAGCATGCTGCAAAGACAACCTAACTAGGTCTGTTAACTGGTCTGCATGGAGCTCTCTGTCAAGCTCTACACTGCGTTATCATCTTTTTTGGTTACCTCTACAATGAAGATATTGTATTGCTTCTTTTCCTACCTATTTGGTAACTTGGCCACATAGTCACATTAAGAAATCTCTCATTTCACAAGTGATTTCCCTGGCAAAGAAATTAATTTTTATAGTATGTGTCACTAATCATCTAAATTAAATTTAGCAAGATGAAATTCCAGGGTGGCTTAAAGTCACCAAAACCCATTTTGCTATAGCACTGTCCTGCCCCTGCCTCTACTGGTAGCTGCACATTCCTGCGTGCTCCCTGGCAGAAGCCTCCGTGCTCATACAAGTGAGTGGGGAGTGGTCAGGAAACTCATTTATCTGAGTATTAATTCTCTTTGGTTTTGTTTTGTTTTTGTGAACCATGACACTTCTATGATATATTGTTGTGATCAAATAGTCTGGCTGACAGATAGCCGAATCAGCTAAGTCAATCTCTCTAACTATCAAAAAAACCCTGCAAGGATGTCATTTCACATGGAGATTATTTAATAGAAAATTAACCACCTGCTGCCAGTAAGCTTCTTGTTGATTAACCTCCATGGAGAAAGTCATGGCTGTAGCACAGATTGCTGAAGTTGGTTGTGTTTGAGCTCAGGAATAATACTTCTTTAAAGCCATGACAGCCTGGATATTGGCAATAACTAAGGATTGCTAGTGATGTTGACAGCTGTTTCAGAGAAGAAATCTGTTTTAGATGACAGAGGGGCATACATGGTGCTTCTTGTCAGGTGTATATAAACAAAATTTAGATGAAAACTGATTGTCTGGTAGCTATGTGAGGGATCTGTAGCAGGTCAGTGCTGGAAAACAGGTTGCTAGCCTTGGAACAGAATACTGTATTCTTCAAAAGGCTAAAAGACGGCAAACATATTTGTCTGTGAATAACTTTACCTAAAGGTTATTCAAAACTAACAGAAAATTTAATCTCAGTTCTTCTCATTTTACTTTAACAATAAAATCCAAGATGACTTCAATTTTCCTTGAATGAAGAAATTACATTACATGTAACTTCTTCCTGCTATCAGTTTCTTGATCAGAATTGGGCTGAGAGAGGTAACACACATCCAAAGGACTACAATATTTTTAGAGTTACTTTGTTGTGAAAGGACTCTGTCAAACAATTACTACAACGGCAGAATCTGTTCACATCTACCATTCTGCCACCAGGAAGCTGCACTTGACCTCTGAGTGTTCCTGCTTCAGCATTACTGTCCGGAAAAATAAACACATATTGAGTTGTGAGTGTTTTGGACCGAAGACCTCTGACAGACATTAAGAAAGAGGGTCAAGTCAGCAGAGAGGAGATATTACACAGTTCTGTTTTAATTGTGCGTCATTAGGTTCATGGAGTTCAGTCTTAATGATACTATGGCTGCCTGACTACTTACACACTGCACACAGAACAGTTTGGCTACTGCGCACAAACCAGCTTACAGGCTTGAGGAATGAATTTATGTGAGTATTTATGTTCCTGCTGTCTCAGGTTGGAAAACAGTCAGGGTTAGCCATCAACAGCTTTGCAGAAATGAAATAACCTTGCTTTTGGCGGGTATGGAATACCTAGAAAATAGCCCTGAGGGCAGTCGGAGAGCACTTGCAACACAGCCTTATTGGTAGAATATATACAAAAGATAGCATAACAAGAGCTGCAAAAGTAATTCACACACAAAAACCAGAAGTTAAATCATAGAATCATAGGGTTGGAAGGGACCTCTGGAGATCATCTAGTCCAACCCCCCTGCCAGAGCAGGGTCACCTACAGCAGGTTGCACAGGAACGCGTCCAGGTGGGTTTTGAACGTCTCCAGAGAAGGAGACTCCACCGCCTCTCTGGGCAGCCGGTTCCAGTGCTCTGCCACCCTCAAAGGAAAGAAGTTCCTCCTCATGTTTAGGTGGAACTTCCTATGCTCAAGTTTGTGCCCATTACCTCTTGTCCTGTCCCCGGGCACCACTGGTTCCTGTTAAGAGAGAGCTTTATTTAATCTGTCATAAGAGTGCATGTTCTTTCCTAGGGATCAAAAAACTTTACTTCAACTGTTTAGTTTAACTAACAAGAAAGATGACCATATCTCTCTCTCAGAATCTCATGAAATGGACTCGGATCAACGTCTTATTACAGCAAGTGGGAACTGAATCAGAAATCCAGATCTCAACCTGAAGGAAAAGGATGGCCATGAACCTGAGATGGCATCAAATCTTGTCAGGCATGAACATAAGGAACAAAAACAGAAGGAGAAGAAACATCCCAAAGTGAGCCAGGAGTCACAGGCGGCAACGTACTGTGGCACAGTGCTGCACAAGAAACTGCCAGCACAGAGGCATAGAGCTGAGGACTTTTTTAGCAATAGAGAGTGTGATAAAGCACCCATGTAAAAGCAAATGAGAGTAGCCAGAGAATGGGCACCCTGTTTTGAAAGACAGAAAGTTTACTAGCACAGGGCAGCTTGTGCTGTAAAGACTTCCAGGCTCAAATATGTGCTCCGGCTTTTTTAGTTTACGAATCTAGACACTGCCAAAGTTTTGTGTCTCAGCTGGTAACTGCTTTACTTTGTTCCTCTCTAATTGTATCCTCCATGACCCTTCTTTCAAGGTATTTATGCTGCCTAAACCCCTATTCCTAAATTCCACTGATTTTAACCAGAACTGGACATCTGTGTTCCTTGAAGAGGAAAGAATTAGAAGAATTTGGTGTTTATGGAAGCTGAGCAAGAGGTCAGCTGGACTCTACACGAGTTAAAATTGAGCAGAAGGCTTGGCCTAAGACCTGCCACAGTTTGAGGTTCAGAAGTCCAGTGAGGAGCATGACTGAAGGGGTCCCAGCCAAGGCGGTACTTTCTTGCACTAAATGAAGCACTTGTGCTGCCATATCTTTTAACCAAGAATAAAATCCCTCCTCTGACTCCTATGAACACTTATCCAATATAAAGACTGTGCAGCAAACATTATTTTTTTTCCCTTCTTTCTTTTTCAGACTTACACAAGTGGAACAATTTCAGGGGTAGAAACAGAGGGACCTCCAAGACCTCTCTCTCGGCATGCTTATAGCGCAGCTGCTAAAGAATTGCCCTAGGAAGTGTGGATAGAGAATCAAATCCTGGCTTCCAAACGGACCCACATTGTCTGTGAGTTTGGGTCTCACATACCAGGCAATTGCTCTAGCAAACACACAGTTAGGAAATGCAGCAGGTGTAAGCTCTTCTTCCATCCACAGGATCTGAATATGAAGACAAATGCTGGGGGCAAAGACCCGATCCCATGTGGATCAGGTCATCCAGAGAAGGATGCAAAGGGGCTCCTGGTGATTTTATGTGCTAAACAGTGCAAGACTGCAGCCAGGACTTATGAATACTGAATCTATCCATTGGCAGAAAAACATGTGTTATTGATTTTCAATAGTGGACTGTCAGTATTTCCAGAGCAGGAGATATGACTTTGAGAAGGTTTACTTGAAGTTAGGAACCTAAAATGACAGGTAAACCATTTTACCATTTCTTTTATGTAACTGTACCCCTCTGCATGCATCCTTTCCAAAGGAGGGGTTTTTATACATGCCTGTATAAAACACAGGCATGAAAATTATTTCCTCCATAAAGAGCTGCAGAAAGCCTAAAAATTATTATTTTCCAAATGGTTCTTATTTTTTTAGAATTTATGGCACACACAGGAAAGCCCATGCTGTGCCAAATGTGAGGAAAAAAGTCCACACTTTAAAAGCGAGGGTCATTAATAACTGAATAACCACTAAAGAATGCTGGATTATTAATTTCTCAAAGTCTTCCAAAACTTCTAGGAAGACATGATTGAAACCACTTGACTGAGTCTCTCAATACAGCAGTCCCTAACCATAATGCTGCACAGCCTGTGAAAACTGCAAAGAAAAAGGTCAGGTTTTAAGGTCTCTTGTGACCTTAAGATTTGTGAAAACCTGCATTTTCAAAAAGGAGCAATGTTGACCCTACATGAAATAGGAGAATTTCTTTAAAGTTCTGATTTAAAACTCCTTGATAACTTTTAAAGAAAAGTAAGTGCTTTCAGATGCAAATTGTTTTGTATCAGTTGGGGAAAAATTATGAGATTTTCGTTTAGTTATATATAAATTCACTTACCACTGTGGAATATCATAGAATCATAGAATAGTTTAGTTTGGAAGAGACATTTAAAGGTCATCTAGTCCAAACCCCCTGCAATGAGGAGGGACAGCTTCAATGTGATCAGGTTGCTCAGAGCCCCGTCCCACCTGACCTTGAACATTTCCAGGGATGGGGCAACTGCCACCTCTCTGAGAAACCTGTTCCAGTGTTTCACCACCCTCATTGTAAAAAGTTTCTTCCTTGTATCTAATCTAAATCTACCCTCTTTTCATTTAAAACCATTACCCCTTGTCCTATCGCAACAGGTCCTATTAGAAAGTCTGTCCCCATCTTTCTTATAAGCCGCCTTTAAGTACTGAAAAGCCACAATAGGGTCTGCCCAGAATATATGCATTACTTTTATGAATATACTTATCCATTAAAGCATGAAGAGTTATAGAAATCTTCAGTGTCACATTGATTAAATTTTGTAGGTATGTGTATCTGGGGCTCAACAGCCAGCAAAAACCATTAAATCGGTACAACCTGTACTGCAAAAGTGCTGCTCTGAAAACTCCAACCGATCTAGTAAGATTTTGGTTGTCTAAAGCAACAACTGAGAACTTTTTGACATGGGTGCACAATGGACCCCTCTTAATGAACTGGTAATGGTCATGCCTTAACCCTCTTACTCATGTTACCAGGAATCACCACAGTTATGGGAACAGGGTTACAGCAGTCCCCATCTTGCCTGCCCACATGACAAGAAGCTGCATATTAATCACGTGAAGGCTTATGTCGAGTCATAGGATGGGACTGACATTGTCATGTGATGAAACATGCAAGTTTCATCGTGACAAACGTGAATCCCAGCATTATGATGGAATGTTGCCTGTGTGAAGTTTAATATACTATGGTTTTCTGTCATGTTTTGCATTCTTTATAGTATCACCTTTGAATCTTTTGGAGAAAAAAAATATTTCATTTTCCTCTCCTCTATTCAGTGTGTTGCTACTTTATAATCGTCTTGAAATTATTTCCTCTGATCCATTTCCTCACTCATGCAGCTGAGTCTTGTTTGCTTACTTGTTTCTGCAGCTGCAAAAAATCAAATAGAAGTCTCTTCCACTGTAAAAGCACAGCTATGGGAAGATGGGGAAGGCACATATTACTTCTAGTGACTCCTATGTAAATGGTAGCAGTGCAATACAAGTTCTCAGCGTTAAGGAAACTGGATACTCTTCTTATATTTCTGCCCAAATCCATCAACTGTCTAATTTTCAGGACTACAAAGTACTAGTGAATACGGATTAGGCTTTTGAGGCAGGAATAATTAATTGCATAAATATAACATGGGAAACAGCCACTGAAGTAAACTGCAATAAGGGACATTCATGATAAGATCTTGGAAAAACATAGAATCATAGGATCATAGAATTGCCTAGGTTGGAAGGGACCTTTCAGGTCATCTAGTCCAACCATCAACCTAACTCTGACAAAAACCACTACTAAACCATACCGCTAAGGACTATGTCATCTTTTAAATACCTCATGGGATGATGATTCCGGCACTTCCGTGGGCAGCCTGTTCCAATGCTTGATAATCCTTTCAGTGTAAAAATTTTTCCTAATATCCAATCAAAACCTCCCCTGGTGCAACTGGAGGCCATTTCCTATTGCTTGTTACCTGGGAGAAGAGACCGACCCCCACCTCGCTACAACCTCCTTTCAGGTAGCTGTAGAGAGTGATAAGGTCTCCCCTCAGCCTCCTCTTTTCCAGGCTAAACAACCCCAGGTCTCTCAGCTGCTCCTCATAAGACTTGTGCTCCAGGGCCCTCACCATCTTTGTTGGCTTCTTTGGACACGCTCCAGCACCTCAACGTCTTTCAATGATCATGATAGTGAAGCAACTGGGCTAGCTAGCACAGGGACATATTCATCATTTGAAGGTGGAGGACAGGTCTCCCTTGAGAAAAAAAGCTAGGGAAATGCTCTTTGGGAGTGACCCAGCTTTAGCTGTCTAGATGCTGTGAGGAACAGGATGGACTAAAAGACCTCTTGAGATTCCTTCCAGCCCTGTGATCCTATTATCTCTCATTTCCTAGAATTTAGTCATTAATAAAATCATTACTGTTGCTTGCTTGACCTTAGAGGCCTCCTTCCACATTTGCTTATTCAAGCATGGTCTGGTCACATGCATCTGTGTAGCAACTATAAGAGTAATTGTACCTGTAAGAGCCCAGAGGGACGATTGATTGTAGCGTGCGTGAGTGGATGTCAGCAGTCTGGCTGAGACTCCAGCACCCTCTCCTGCCCTCCCAAGCTTTTTATTTTGATGTACTGTAATGTGCTTTATAAAAATCCATTACTCTCACGCTCTAAACCAGAAGTTTTGCCTCAGTCACCACCTTAGTCTGTTACAACATGATTCAAAAGAAAGGATTAAGCAGATAGTTTGAATGTATGCTTTATCTCCTAACTAAAGGGCAGGTGGTTTCCAAAACCAGACCTAAATCAGCCTTGCAATAAATTTAGCCAAAGCCTGAAGTTACCCTGCTGGCTGCAAAAGCTGTAGCAGGTTGACTCTATTACCCTCAGCTGTAAGCATCGAGGTTATACTGTGCTAATGCTGTCTGCATCCCTGCACACTGTATTTTTTTTCTGATCAGCTTTTCATCTTGCAAAGGTAAACAGCAAATTCCAGCTGACATCACAATTCAAAATTTGCCTTTTGTGTGACTGGGGTGAATCACACTGCAATCTGTCACAGGCGACCTGTAACCTCAAATCTCCTTGTCAGAAGCTGGTGATGGGTACCTAGTGGTTGTGTTTGGCCAGCGGGTGCTCTGCTAGGGGTTTTGGAGGGTTAAGTGACCATAACTTTCATTATTTTCTCATAACTGCTTTCAAAATTTATGAATGTTGAAAGAGAGCTTCAGCAGCTAAGGCAAATGAAGAGGTGCCCGAAGGAATATTCACTTTGAAAAATAAAATGTCTGTACTGATTTGTTCACTTCCATGCATGAGGCAGGAAGGTCCTTTATAATTTTTGTCTGTGATCGTTCTGAAGTTTTAAAGTGTGGCACAAATCCAAATGATACAGTCACACAAATGATAAGATGGTCAATTCTACATCTATTTGTGACTATTCTTGGACTCTACCTGAGAATACCCAAGCAGTTAAAAAAAAAGAAATCCCTGTTCTACCACTTTTAAAACTTAAAGCCTGCTTTGTACTTTCTCTGTATCTTATGTAACTTATCTCCTGTATTTTGACTGCCCTTCACTTTTATTTTCTCCAACAAGCTTTGTTTCTTATGCTTGTAGACAGATTGTGTGTGTCATGAGTACAAAGATGTAAACCGATTGCTGGAAAAGAAACTATGATTTTGCCATGGAAACAAATACTGACTTTTTGATTCATGGAAAACTTATGGAGAAGAATTCACCTTTCAGAATAGACTAGGAAAGATGATAAGCATATTGAAAGATTCATCTAAATCTCAGAAGCTGTAGTCCAAAGTCTTTACAGTAGACATCCTATGTTAAATTCTTTTTAAAAATATATTATAGAAAGATTTATAGGAAGAATCAGAAACTGAGGGAACAAACCTTACAAAGACAAACCATTAGATTTAAACTCAAGCAACAGGTTGGTTAAATGAAAAGAGTATTTGAAATAAGCAACATCTATCTATGGCCAAAATTGCAATCCTAAATTTTTTGTTTATTTGCTTTATGCTGTTGAAAATACACAATTTCTGTAGCTGCTTATGTTTGGTTTTCTTTAGTATTTCACAGTTCTCCACATTTCTGCTCCTTAGCATGTCTAGAAATGCCTCAGCATTAACAGATCTGAGCAGTTCAGAATGTAGCTAACACAAAAGACCAATTAATGTTCCTCTAAACATCTGAGGACTTGCTGAAGTAGATACAGTCTTAGATCTTTTAATGTACATGTGCAAGAGAGGCTTTCTCACAGTGGATTTTTTTTTTTTATCACAGGCACAGGAGTACATAAAACTCTTCCTTCTCCCTCTTTGTAATTTTTTTTAGTTTTTAGAGCAGTGGTGTGGAAGGTGTGGAAGACCTAGGTCCATTTCCTTCCTGTACGTAGCATGGTGTTGAAGGGATTCTACTGCTCATTGCACATCCCTGGAAAGATGCCTGAAGCATTAGCTACAGCAAACTGGAAAACAGCCCTTGCTGTAACTGTCCTATTTTGCAGAAATTTTCAAAATTTCTTTGCTAAAAAATGAATCCTCTAAGGTTGTTGTTCAGTACTCATTGGAGAAGAGGACCTGGTCTCTAGCCTGTGTTCCCGTGGCACTATTTTATTCTGTGAAAAGTTTGCATGAGTTATCTTTATTGAAAGGACTGCAACTGAGTCCTTTCTTTTTCCAGTGGGTGTCCTAAATGCTTAACACAAGTGGTTCCCGTCCTCTCTGTATCAGTAAGAGTTCAGTGTGGACTAGTTCACAGTGGACTAGTGCCAACAGAAGGGGAGTACAACCCTCCTGACCAACCATGTCCCCTCCTTCACACAACACACATACAATAAGTGCTAGACAGAAATATGAGTGCAAGACAGTGGGGAGGAAGGAAACCATCTTGGCTTTCCCATATATGAACTACTGAACTTGGTTACAGAGGAGAGAGGGTAGGGAAGAGGGGTGAGGATTCTAAGAGCTTTTCATCCTCCAACAAGCTCTGTGTAAAATAAGAGTGATCCCTGCTTATTTCAAGCTTGTATGGACTATTCGAAGGAGAAGGGGACATGGTATAGTGGTCAAGACCTTTATGTGACCTGGAGTTAGACATCAAGGGCACAGAGTGGAATTCAAGACGTAGCCTTATTTTTCAGTATTTTCCAGCTGACTACTACTGAGGTGCAATCTCAGAGACTGGAGCCCTCCCTGGGATGGCCATTTCTCCCACACACTGCTTAAGGAACATGTGGTTGTGAGCGCTGCTGCACTGCCAGCTAAAAAGTAGGTGTTTCAATGATGTCTGTAATAGCAGCTATACCCCTATTTTGAATCTAGTCTTTCATTCTGAATCAAGAAAGCAATCCTGTTCACGGGTATTCATACCCTGCTGGGGAAGAACATGACATCAGTGAATGGCGAAAAAAAGCAAACTGTAAATGTTTTGCCGTTCCTTCATTACTGTTCCTAGACTTAGAGATTTAAAAACAAATCCACACACACGTTTTACAAGCAGATCAGTAATTTCACATAGCAATCGTTTCAGAACTCTGACAGATAACCTAAACCTCTGGGTTACGGGCAGTATAAGCATGTTGGTGTTCCTTCAAGGCACACGAAGTATTGTGCTGTTGGGGGAAATCCTGGATTGCAATGGTGTTAATCTAAATATGAAGGAAGATTCTCAAGTGACAACAATTTATACAATTGTGTCTCTATGAGCGCATGTGTCTGCTATCTGGGATCTGCCTCCCATCTTATCATAGGATCATAGAATCTTCATGGTTGGAATTATTTATGGTCACTGGTAGACAAAATTCTGATTTGCCACAAAGATCAAAACTGTGTGGCAAAGTTGTTCTACATCACATTTTTAAAGAGGCATGTGAGTATAATGCGCTGTTTCCACAGAAGTTCAGTACTAGTAGCTGCCTGGACCAAAAGGCTACTAAGCAGGGACACTCAGGTTAACAGCCCTGCAGTTACCAGCATTTTGCAGTGCGTGGTTCAATATAATCAAGTCATCTTGGGGCTGAACATCACAAATGTGCCACTTGGGGTTAGGTTTAACAGAGGCAGATACAAATTACAGCAAGCAACCTATTGCTGCTGGAGCAGCAAGCGAGCAAGGACTCTGTCAAACCCTTACTAAGATGCCAAAGGCAGAAATCCTTCATCCAGCTCCCAGCATCTTAAAATGGGAATGCTAACTAATAGGGGAGCCTAGAAACTTGCCAAGATGTGATATTCTGGTTCCAGTGGAGTTGTTTAAGAAGTAACAGTGATCAGCTCTTTTTCCTTAGGCAAAATACTGTAATTATTATTGTTTTCAATGTGTCAAAAATCCTTAGGATCATTTCACTAAACCTAGGTTAGAGCTATTCCCTGGGAATTTATGCTGACAGGCCCAAGGAGGTGACAATTTTGGGGGAGAGGCAGTGTTAATCTGCTAGTACAAAACTTTTCACTCATCATGCTGAGACCAGAAGACTACATCTGATTGTAACTGACACAGTGGCTAAGGAGCTCCGAGGGCTCAGAGAGTGCTAATGTCGTGCCACCATAGAATGAAGAAAGTCAAGAAGGGCAATGGATGCAACAATTGGCTAGTTAAATTATGATAATCCCAGGGGATAAATAACAAACAAACAAGCCCTCCAAAACCATTGATACAGCAGCAGAGGAATTAAAGACTGGAAATAGAAGTCGTGCTGATAAACATGCTGTGAGGGAAGGCAGATCACATCTGATTTTTTCTTTGACACAAGTGCAACTGATAATCTATAAAAAATCTGGTTTTCAATGACATCAAGCCATCCAGTTTGGGGTGGTTATCCAAAGAAACAAATCCCCAAGAAAGTAATGGCTCCACTGTTTCTTAAAATTCAGCTAGTCTGATCTCTAGTCTCTAAGAACTTGCATTCAGATAACCCCTCTAATTGTTTTAAAAGCAGTTTCTCAGCAGCAGTTTTTCTTCATTTTATTATCCTGTGTTTGACCTCAAGTTTTTTGTTTTCTCTCAGAAACTCAAATGTCACGCTGGCTTGTTAGTCTTTCAGCTACTGTAGTATGTCAAGTGTATGGGTATAAGATTAGATAAAAGCTGACATTTTGCTAACCTATTTGTTGGGCGGTAACCAAACATTTATACTGTATTTTTAATGATTCTCCACCTATCTCTTTCCACTGTTTTTACTTTTCCTTATTCTGGCTTTGTTTTATTAGTCTGTGTTTCTCTTGTTTCTTTGTGCTCAGTTTCGTATCTTCTTTTTTTTTTTCCTGCTTTCCTCTTGCTCTCCCTTCACCCTTCTTTCTACTCTGTTGTACCCCATTTTTCAGTCAGTGCAGCTCCCATTACTATAATATAGTGCAAAAAAATTGCAACTGTTTTGGAACTTTGTGAATATTTCAGTCCTGCACGCAAACCTTGAAATGTATTACTGGAGAAGAATAAGACAGACTAAACTCAAATGACTATTAAAAAGCACTGCTGTAGAAACTGAAATCATAGATCAGTGTGAACTCATAATTACCAGTTACAAACAGATAAAATAAGACAGATAGGAAGAGTTCGAACAGCAGCTTTTTGAATGTCTTATATAACCACTGAATTTTCCAGTGGCTGCACAAGAATTACACCTCACTGACTAGAAAAAAAAAAACAAACCTAATGGTACCATTGGGAATAAGGTCAAATATACAAATTGTGACTAGTGTGAAGGGCTGATTTTCATACAATCCCAATTACATAACACTAAAATGCTTTTGTTTTGCTTAAAGATCATGTCAGTGTCATTGTTGTCTGCATGACTTTTAATAGCTTGCCTCTCTGAAAGGGGTAAATTTTAGAGAGCACATTGAAGTTGAAATTCCCTGTTTCATTTTTATGGATCAGGTAACAAGGAGTAGTTTTCCTTGACTCTTCATGCTAAGTGCAAATCAGTCTTAATAACTCTGGGACCTAAACCTTCTTTACTGTTAGTTCACAAAGGGCCCTTATCTCCCTATTACTAATTTTGCACACAAAAAACCCAACCTGAGAAAGTGACCTGTTACCTTAGGGCAACCCATCTCCTGCCTATTTGTCAGGGCGTGGCAAGGACAGCTGCTCCCTAAGGGAAAGCGAGACTCCAGGTTCAGCCAAGAGTTCAGAATGCCAAGCCCACACGGCAACCCCTATGGACAAGTGCACAGCAATGAGTCAGGTCCGGGATCACACCAGGAAGTCACGTCAGCAAGTCAGGATGAAGACCAGGTCTGGACACAGTCAGCAGGGTAAGCCGCATTCCAGTGAGCTCCAACCAAGTACGCAGTGACAGACATGTCTGCAGCCAAGATGGAAAGTCCATTGTGTGGGCCAGGGTCAGGATCCGGAGCAGTGGAGTAGGTGGGCAGGCATACGCATGGCTGCAATGCAGCTCAGGTGGGGACCAAGGGAGAGTGCTTCTGTATGAAGGGAAGGCAGCTCCCAAGGCAAGGAGAAGGGACCACTCTGTTGA
Source organism: Larus michahellis (assembly GCF_964199755.1). Taxonomy (NCBI): domain Eukaryota; kingdom Metazoa; phylum Chordata; class Aves; order Charadriiformes; family Laridae; genus Larus; species Larus michahellis. The sequence continues at coordinate 92,829,343 of NC_133897.1, forward strand.
GTCTTCTTGTCTGTCTCTTCAGCGCAGCTCCCATCAGTGAGCTGGGCATGAATGCAGTCAGTTTAACTCCCAAAACAGGGGGAGCAGGATCTGGGCCCTGACACTGTCAGTCACAAATGGAGACTTCTCTATAGGCAGATATAAAGGACGCCCCAGTTTATACACCACAGCAATACGTGTCTAAGGAAGGATAAAACTCCGTATTTGGGAGCTAAGGGACAGCATTCATGTTGTGCCTGAATATTCATTGAACTACACATTCCATCAGCTGTGAACTGAAACTGAAAATGTAAAGCTAACAATGCTGAAATTTGCAATAGAAACAGAGGCTTTGCAAGCCTGTAAATTGTCTCCTTATGAATGTGAGTGGTTAAGCACTTTAGGAGTGATTCCATTCAGCAGTCACTTACAAGAGAACATTTGTATTGATTCCTGCAGCAGATATTTCAGCAGCAGATCACCAGGATGTGCAACCTGTACAATTCAGAAATATAATTTATGTCAATGGTGCACTTGTCATATATAACTGCATACTACAGAAAGACTTTGGTAGAGTTTGTCAGCGTGGGAAACCAGTGAAAAATATACCCTCAGTTAGGAAAACGCTCTGACTTTGGGCTTGTGACTCCTATGAATTACCATTTGAGTCTAATAGTTGGAGGAAACATTATTCATACTGTCAAGATTTAGTTCTTTCGTCTGCATTCTCTGTTTAGCCCAATTAGCTATAGAATGTGGGTAGTTTCAAAAATTGCATAGCTTGCTGGAGACTGAAAATAAGCACCCAGAAACGCATTGTGGAAAAAAACCATCCAGAGTCTCCCAGTAAAAAACAACCACCAGAAAAATGAAAATGCAAGAGCTTGGGAGATTGCTGCCTATGATGGTTGACATTGTTTCCCAAGGAAATTCCTGGATGAATTTTGTAGGATCTATTCCTTCATAACTGATTTCATCATCATTGTGAATTTTTTTCATTTTTCTTGCTGCCTCTGGAAAGCATAGTGTGCAGGGCAGAACAGTGAGCCCTAGCAATGAAAAAACAGTTAAGAAGTTCCAGGAAAACAGAGAACAAACAGGTTAGGGACTCATCTGAAGCCTGCAGTTGACTCAAAATTTAGAGGGTGAGGAGATAAAGAAAAATGGAGAAGAGCCAAGGAGCAAGAGGAAACTGCCTTCTTTCCTATTCCTTATGAATCTTACTCATTGGAAGTGCCTCTAGAGGAAGGGGGGCACTAACACATGCATAAGCAGTGCTCCACAAACAAGAATTCGGTATCTCGTCCTTGACACAAAGATGTTCAAAAGCAGTCAGAGATTGTCAATAGAGTGATAACATCTAATCATTGCCTAAGTTTGCAAGGTGGGAAGTGAAAGTAATTATGGCATACGAACAAGGCTGATTTTGTGTGCAAAGGAATGCTAATTTTGCTAGTTTGGCATAACTGAGCAACCACATTAAGAGCTAGTGAGATAAAACGAGCAGCTAGAGAATTTCCTGAAGTAGATAGTTTACTTCTGTAGAAGGTTACTGTTTGGTTAGGGCTGATTCGGAAAATCACAGAAAGGCTCAGGCTGGAAGCGACCTCCAGAGGTCACCCACTCCAAGCCCCCGCACCCAGCAGGCCTTACCTCCTAAGCTCCATCAGGTTGTTTAGGGACTTGCTCTGCTGAGTCTTGAAAACCTCCAAGGACAGAGATTCCACCGGCTTTTTGGTCAGTCTGTTCCAGTGCTTAACCACTCTCATTACGACTTTTTTTCGCCCCTTCTCTTTCATTTCTATACTTAGATATGTCTTTTACCTACACACACACATTCCCTTCTTCTGTGTCCTGACAGTGGCTTCTGCCAGCCATTATACTAAATGCAAATGTGACAATGTGTATACCCAAGTCCTGAGGAAATGAAAACTGCAGAAGAGGGCAGCTAGGGGATATCTTCTTATCAGCTATTGCTTTTGCAAGTCCTAGAATAGAGCTCTTTCTTCTACACACACAAGAATTTTATAGGCTATGTAAAGCCGATTGCTTAAAGAAAAATATCATTGAAAGGATTAAGAATAGCTGAGATGAATTGCAAAAAAAAAAGAAAAAATAAAATAATGCATAAGACCAGGTCTGTAGTAGCCGTATTTACAGCAATGCCTGCATTTTAACATTTAAAGAATGGCAAAATTATGTTTTCTCTACCATATCCATATGACAAAACTGCTTTCTTCACAGGAAGAAAAAAGTTATTCAAGATGAAAGCCTTGTGATGAGAAAGAGAGATGACCTTTTAAGTGACATAGCCAAAATCTTTCAGAAAGGCAGGACAAGATACATTCTGTTTCCTCACTTTATCTAAAAAATGAAATATTTATAATTTGAAACAATTGCCTGTCACCCATCTATAGCTTATGAAGGGACAAATGCATGAATTTAGCCCAGACATGTCAAATATAAACAAGTGGGTGAACTTTTAAACGTATTTAATTTATCCACAGTAGGCAGTACCTTCTGTTCTGCCACAGTATGTTTTTCTCCTTCCCTTTCCCCCGAAATCTGCCGTCCCCTTTCCCTATCTCAAACAAACAAAAGTAGTGTTTAAAGTAGTATTGTAACATACTTGCCCGCTGACGGGCTCACTTCCCTGCAAAACCGCAGCAGGTCCCACACAGAGCCAAGATCCTGCACATGCGCTTCCTCGGGCAGCAGGACAAGGAAAACAATGAGTGTCTTGGCGTGCTGACAAACCAGCGTACCCTTCAGTCTGGAAGGTGTGGGCAGGCACCTTTTTGGCTGGCCACTCAGAGACATGCTGACTCCGAGTGGTCAGCCGGCTAAGAATCACCCTTCCCTTCTCAGCTGGCGATGGGCCAAATGGCATAAATTACCTGTCACCCCAAGGTATTGCTTACTGAGCTGTATTCTGCACACGGGCCGTGCATCGTGCAGAAATGACTCCATCAGCTGTCTGGTATGGCTCAAATCACAGCACTCTCCTGACTTTGTCCTTGTTTGAAACGGAACACTTCTTTTTAAGAGACATTGTTGCTTTCATTTCTCTTCTTTCAGACAAATATAAAACAGAAGTTCCTCCACAGTTGGAGGTAGACTGATGCAATAAAAATTGTGCTGGGGGATTAGCATAAGGGTATCAGTATGTTAATCACTGCAGGGATTGTCAGTCTTGCAGACATATGTGGACTGTATTTTCACAGGAACATTTCTCTAAGGATCTACTATTGTCACAGGAATAATAATACGTTCACAGCTGCTTATAAGCAGCATATGGCCAAGGTATAATGTACATTATTTTTAATGAGCACCTTGTCTTCCTTTATTTACTAGATTGAAAAATCTGGGATCAGCTTATTCTAGAGGAGGGAATACTTTAAGAAACATAATTCCATTCTAGCTTTGCATGCATAGATGAGCTGCTTTGCCATTATTCCCAGTGCATTGGAACTACATTGCTTCTGATTTGGAAGTGTCTTGCATCCGACCAGATCAAAATGAACTCAGGGTAAGATCCTGCAAGGTCATGTGTATTTACAACTGACTGAGCCAGGTCTCCTCAAACCCTCTTGGCTACCACAATTGACTGTGGTTTGGTGACTTCAGCCAGCTTCACCTCTAGAATATAGGCAGATTAATGCTTCCTTTTAGGTCAGATGGATGGAGCTGAAAACCCAGGAAGAAATTTGCATAAGAGAACAGAAAAAGCAATGACAAAATGGAGCAGAATATTTTAGCCTATCCATAACATTTTGAGTTTGTCATTTGAAGAGTTTCGGAAGGCTTTTTAGGTAATTCATGGGTGCAGGGCCATAAGTGCACTAACAGACCTAAATTGCCTTGACCAGCCTCACTTGGGACCCATATCCACATAAGCTCTGCAGATCGGTCCAGGAACTCCATTTAAGCTCAGGCTTGGTCCTTCAGTCCTAGACAGAGCTATGTTGGTGCTCTGTCATAACTTAAGGTGAAAATCATAACTTAAATTGCTAGGTGAAAATCATAACTTAAATTGCTAACACTTACAGGCTGCAGATAATTAATAGTGGATGACTGTCTGAAATTGAACTTTTGAATTCTGAGGTGAAAATCATAACTTAAATTGCTAACACTTACAGGCTGCAGATAATTAATAGTGGATGACTGTCTGAAATTGAACTTTTGAATTCTGAGACAGTAACATGTTAGCTACAACTGATACAGGCTGGTTGTAAATTTTGTTAACAACTGAATTAAACCAAAGCAGCCCATTATGAATCCTCCAATTCATGAAGAGACGTGATACAAAACCACCGGTACATAGACTATATAGGTTCTAATGAATGTTGTTCTTCAGGGGTAGTGAGTAAGTGTGTAGTCATCAAATAGAGTAAGAGGTCTATTCTCTTTTTTTTCCTTGAATAAACCCCAGATCAGCTGTTGTTTACTCTGCATTGTCTGTGGCATCTGTAGCTGTACACATCCTCTTCTCTGTTTCTGGCACTGTCTCCTGGACGGGCAACAGACCTATTGTCTTCAGCCCCGCGTCCTTTTCTTTCTTCATCTCTGGCTGCATCTCCTCCTCCTCCTGACTGGGATCCCTGATGAATCGCCCCATTTTGGTGGAGCCCTGCTGTGACCCACCCTGCTCGGATACGGGGGGACCGCATACTCATTAGGGAGAGCAGTACCCCTACCTGCACTGCAGCCACCCTCCGCTATTGCTGGTCCGCCCTCATGGAGCAGTCCTGCTCTGGCTGTTTCTTGATGGTACCTCAGGACAACAAACTTGCCTGCGCCATTGGAGACAATGAACATTGACTAAACTTGCTGTGCTCCTAGAAATCAATTATTTCCTGACGTTTCTAGGCACAGTACAGCCTCTGTAAAAACTGGTATGTTTTTGAGTACTTGCTTTGTTTTAACCTTGACCTGGGGAGGGCATGGGGTAGAACTACTGAGTTTGGTAAGAAACTAAAGGAAGAAAGAAAAAGTATAGGTGAAAAATCAAAGGGAATGATGATGAGGGACCTAGATATTCAGAGAGTAGTGGAGTATTCAGAGCTGCCTGCTTGGTACTCAAAAGACTCAACGATTCTCTGCCAGGATAGCAGGGACTAGGAGAGTCATCAGGAAAATTTTGTCAAAGCAGAGAAGAAATGGAACAAAGCAAACTGAAAGAGTTTGACAATGGAGCAATAGAAATGCAGCAATATGTGAAAGTATACAATTTCCCATCATTTATTGGTGAACTAACACTAAGAATCACAGTTTAAGCCACCTGCAAGACAAGGAGAGAAAAAAATATCTGTGGTTAGTCCAACTGTGAACCACCACTTTGAAGAAGTTATAGAAGAGGCTAATATAATGCTAAAATGGCGAACTATTTCCAGTTTTCCACTTCTAATGCTATTATGTAAGAGCTCATCTAGAATATCACCTGTAATTCTGGCCACCCACTTCAAATTCATCTATTTTGAGTCAGATATAGTTAGCAACATAACAGAATCTCCGATCTATTCTATTATTTGAAAAAATACAGCGATTTAACTGGTTCAACCCTAAAAAGATACAGGCTGACAGAAAGTTAAAATATAAGGGTAGTAAATAAGAGAAGGGAAAAGGTTGTGCCAGAACTTGATTCTACTGGTGCAAGATCACTTGAACATCAAGTGGCAATCAGTAAGTTTAGTCCGATAGTTAAAAGTCCCTTTTATAATATAAAACAAAAGGATGAGCACAAAAAGACTAAAGAACATTCAAAGGACATTTTAAGGAAACATTACATCTGTCATATATTTTTCTCTTATTTTCACAGTTCCTTCTTCATATGCATCAATTATTTTAATTTAATGATCTGGTCTTTTTAGTTCAATATACCTTTACCTTTTCCAATCTAATGCAGCAAAATATTCTTTTCCTTGCTGTATCAGAGAGAAATGGATATAATAAAACCAACACATTTTAAAACTGAGAGAATTAATATCAAATCTGGAGTATCAGCCACTCCCTAATGTAGAATCTGAAACATTCTTTAACAGTCTACTGAATTGCTCAGACAATACTCCTCAGAAAGACAAGCCGTATCCAAACCTTTGTTCAACAGAAGGGCTGCTCCATCACCTCCTCTTTATTACCAAATAAATGCAATTGGGTAATAGACTAAATAGAAAAAACTTCTAATAAAAAGAAAAGTTTTAATATACCTTCCACCGCAGACTGTGGAGAGACCCACGTGAGAGGAAACAACTTTAAATTTCTATGTATTTGAGAATGATAAGAGAAAACACCTTCTGAAAATCATTAGGAGAGGAGGACAAGTGACTGAACAACTTCGATCCTCTATTTAATGTCTCAATAAAAAGTCTGTATGATAGGACAGGTTGCACGCTCAATAAGCTTGCAGATGACACCAAGCTGGAAGGGCTTGGGAAGAGCAAGCAAATTGCTTCTCCAAGAGACAGGGCTGCCATTCAGAGGGAACATGACAACTGGAAAAGTGAGCCAGCAGGAAACTTGTGAAGTTCAAATTGTTTGGGGAAAAATATGGGCAGGGAAGAACCCTAAATTTGTACGTACACTTGTGGATTCTGAAATGAATATGACCCTTATGAAAGAGTTCTTGGGGTTATAGTAACACTTCGTTGAAATGTCAGCTCAGTGCTTGCTGTCGGTCAAAAAAAGAAAATCCAGTTTTAAGTCCTGTTAGGGGAGAGATAAAGAGAGAAAAGCCAGTAAACACAATGCCATTGCAGGTGGATTGGAACAAGATGGTCTTTAAGGTCCATTCCAACCTAAAGCATTCTATGATTCTATGATTGTACAAATCCATATGAGATCTGCATCTCGAACTCTACGTGTGTGTTTGCTCCTGACTTTGAAGAAGGTTGTAGCAGGGGAAAAAAAATAGTAGAAAGATAAGGAGTGTCATAATATTGTGTTGATTTTGTCCATTAATAGCTAACTAAATATGATTATTTAAACTGTGAAGAGAGGTGACTGGGGAGAAAATATGCCAGAGACCTATATGATGAAGCATGGCCTGCAGAGTGCAGATTGCTGTTCTCTGTTTCTTTCAGTAGCAACAGGGAGAGCAAAGGAAATTAGGTGCAATGCTTTCAAAAAAAAAAAACAACCATCACCCTTTACAAAGGACAGGCTTAAGACACATAGCTCCTTGCCACAAGAACTGATTATAGTTTCTGTAGGTTTAAAAAGAGATTGGAAAATTTCTGGTGTGGGTAAAAAAAGACACCAATGGCTAAGAAACACAAAAGATGTTAATTGTGTTAAAAGAACAAAGGCAGCTAGGTGAGTATTTGGAGTATCATTGTCTGTTCTTATAGTCCACTGTAAGCACCTTCCACTGACCACTGTTAGAGGTGAGATACTGTGTTAGAGGGAGCTCTGATCAAACGCAGCTACACTTACCTAGTTCAGCTCTCAATCCTTGACAGATCCCCTGTTGTGATCCTCTTCCATTTTAAGTGAAACAGTGAAGATTACAACCTATTCTTCCCTTCCCTGCACACTCATTTTCACTCAAAGGAAGTCTAGGCATGTGTCGTGCATGTGCTACAAGAGCTGCCTAACGTGGACAATCAAAGCAGCAGGAGGCAGTGGGAAAGTGCAGCGTGCAAGCAAAGATTAGTTCAGATGTTGTCGGTGTGCTCTAACCCTCACTCCAGAATCACACCCTAATTCAGGAGAACATTGGAAATTTGCTTAAATGTATTGTGACTCATTGATGTGAAGTGAGAAAAATAATAGCGTCTATTTTTCCCTTGATCTTTCCATTTCAATTGTGTTTGTGTAATACCTGACAGAAAGGGAACACATCATCATTTGAAGCTTCTAGTGCTAGTACTAGTGTTATTATTATTATTAGATTGTAACTTTTAGCAATGAGGACTTATAATCTGCAATGATGAATGCAAGCAGCAGAGGAGGCGGCTGTAATTCAGTTCAGACAATTATTTCACAAATGAGTTCCTTTTTAGCATCTGAGGTGTAACAAATCTATTTTTCACTGTCTCTTTTCTTTTAATTCCTACTATCTAAGCTTGGTTCCCCTTAGGAAACTGAAAAGAAAAAAAAAAAAAAAGGCAGGTTTAATGCCTATAAGAATGTTTCTTACAAAGACAGAAATAGTTATGTTAAATAGCATTTTGGTATCCTTTTATAGTATATTTATCCTATTCATGCATTAATAATGAGTTTGTTTGTCAAAGCAAGCCCTTGCTATCCTCCCTCAAGCCAATAATACGGTTCAGGAAATCAAGCTATTGCATTTCCCTTGTGGCACATACACCACGTTTGACACTAAGAAAGAATAAGTTTTTTTTTTTTCTGGAAAGTTTGCCAGGCTTTGGTTTCATGACACAATTAAAAGTAAAGACTAATTTTTAATATAAGCCCACAAGGCTTTTAGCAAATAAAAATATGTTAATAAATACAGTAAGAAGAAATTTAATTGTAAAACTAAATGCTCAACTTGAAAATGCATAGGAGAGTATTGAACAGGGGTTTTTTGTTGAGTTTTTTTTTAATGAAAACAGGCTTTTAAAAAAACTGTGCACCCCTTCAGTTTTTCTAGAATAAGTATATCTAGGTTTTAATTTGGTTTTAATTACAGTATCAATTGTTGCAGATACCAGTGTTCTGGTTTGTGAAGTAATAATATGTTAATACAACAGGTATTTCAGATCAGGGAGAAACATTCTGTAGCTATGGCATGTATTGTCTTAAAAAGATCTCGGTATGCTCATAATTCAGTGTGAAAATCTGAAACCCCTGCCTGCCTCCTGTGGAAGCAGGAACATCCCAGCAAGAATTCACATGTACATTGCAAGAGATAAATACCAAGTCAGAGAAAAGAGATTCCTTTACTTGCATTAAGTTCCATTTCCCTTCTTGTCGTACAGTAAGTACTACCAGATGCAAATGAGAAGTCTACAGAGGAAGACCACTCTGAAGCCCACTAGGGTTCTGGTCTGTGTCCTTTGGAAGAACAGGCATTTTGTGTCTACTTCCCAACATTGACTATATAATAAAAGTTCTTACTGTGCTGAAGAGGAGTTGTCTCAATCGTTGAATGGAAACATGAGTTTATTGCTACTTTTGCGAGTACATTCGCATCTATTTCTGTATCCGGAACCCTAACCCCAGATTTATACAGAAAGAAGAGATGGAACAGAGGTTAGAAGAAGTGAATTTCATTGAGATTGAAAGATATAATAAATTATAGTTTACAGTTCTTCATGCACTTTCTAATTCATTGTTGTTATGCCCATGTTTATCCTCCAGTGATTATAGTTTTCCCTAATCAAATGTGTTATCAATGTGTGAGCTAAACCTATCCCTAAACACAAGTTCTTTGATCACTTAGATACAGTTTTTCCTTGTTCATATTATTTACCACATACATTCTTGGAAATCAAACTCTTTGATATTAAGATTTCACAAACTACAAGGAAACTCTGATCCTGGAAAAGGCATTTAGCACGTTCTAAGTAGTAAAATACCTACTCGTTTCTGCGAAACTTGAAGACTTTGGATTCCTTTTTTTTTTTCCTTTTCAATTTAAAAACGCACGTTTGTAAAGATGGGAACATAAAATGACTGAAGATAACAATCTTCAAATCTAAACCGTAAAAGCGTGTGTTGCTTTTGAGAAGTAACTGCAAATCAAGAAAAAAACTTTCCCTTCAAGAACATATAGCACGATCATCAGCTCTCAGCAACACAAGAGGCTTTCATCTTTTAATGCTTTTAAACGGTATGCCCAGTCTACTGTATTTAATCACTCATAAAAAGGGCTGGTGTTTTTAGAGACATCTCGGCCATCTGCAGTCTTGCTTCCCAAGAAACGATACAGAAGAAGTAGGTGTGCAAACCCTTCCTTTTTTGTCCATTTGAAAGCATCTGCAGGACTCTAAGACTTTTACCTGAGCAAGGATGAAAAAGTTCTAAGGGCAAAGTTACTTCAGTATTACTATAATAGCAAAAGGACTATTATGAAAATAGGAGCTAATTGCTCTATATTTTATAAGAAAATAACTCTCAAAAATCACTTCGGGATCCATTTTTACATACCCCTCAAGTCCTTTTGATGTGCTAACTATCTAGGACATCAGAGCTACACAGATATGCATTGTATTACCAGAAAAGCAACAAAACAATTAAAACCAATTTAAAAAACCCTCCAAAATATGACATATTATCTACCTATCTTACTCCCCTTCATGGAAGTAGTAATTTCCTTCAAATCTGTGCACAACACTGATCAGCTTCATAAAATGACTGTACAGTGCAAGTGAACAGGGATTTGGATCCTGGAGTGAATTTGAGAAGAGAATTTCTCAAGAGAAGCCAAGGGAGCTGCTAAAGTTTTGAGTTGAATTTTCACCCTGAATTGAAAAAAATTTCCCCAAATTGCTTATTAGTTTTCAACTGATGGTCATCAGAAGCAGTCAAACTTTTCAAAATCCCACTCTGGGATTGGGATCTTCCTGATGAACGCAACACTTAATTTCTCCTCTATTTTATTTTCCCACATAAACGAGTCTTTTTTTTCAAAACTGGTTGTCAAAAGTATATTTTCATTTTTATATTCAGTGTCCTTATTCTATTTGCATAAAAGTTAACAGGCAGCCCCTGCTGGCTCCATGACAGCTCATAAACCTACACAGGCAAGAGGTATGACATACACAGCCATTTTATAAAGCATTCTGTTAACGTCCAACCACATGGCAAGTGGCAGAGAGGAGCCACATTAGCCGCTGCCTTTCCCTGTCAGAAACTGTACACCTTCCCCAAGTCAGGATCAGGATCCCACAGCCTCTAGGAATTCAAAAGCAATCATCTGATCTAACACGTAAATTAACCTAGCATTTAGTATGAGGTTGGACAAGATGGCCTCCCAAGCTCCATTCCAGCCAATATTATTCTACGATAATATTCTTCCTGCCCTTCCCACCAGACCACTTCCCTAACTAAAATCTCAGCCCCACACTGCCACAACTACTCTCCTACCAACTATTCCCTACTGCTGAAAACCAACACTTGATCTCTTTTCCGCTCCCCACCCCAGCCAAGACTTCTGAGTCTTTCCACTTTTACACTATTTCTGTCCCGTTCCTAAACACTGAACAACTGAGAACGGAGCTCCTGACATCTGGCTAGGCTCATGCAGGGACTGTGAAACGCAGCAAAATAGATTCAATGGCTGAAACCCAAGAACACCAAATACTTGACAATCACCTGGTTAAGGTAACCTGCATGAGTCATCTGCCTACACAGGAACACTCATTCCTGGGATCAGAGACCCTACCTAAGCAGCCAGGATCTGTTGCTATTAGACACTCATAGTAGCCACAGACTGGAAAATTTTTAAGAGATGGTGAGAAACAAAAACTATTTTTAGGCTAGTAAAATCTCACCCTGCAAATCAGTATGTTTTTCTTGGCCCATCTTTCTTTTTTTATATACTCCAATATATTTTATTTTGTTTTAGCATTTTAAATCTTCCTAGGGTTTTATTTTTAGGGTATTATCACAGTTCCCGCAACTTCCCTAAAATCCTTAGTGAAGCATGACTGATGTTTCTCCTCATTGATCGTTAACAGGGATGTACATGTGGGAAAAACTCCCGCCTGACACTCACAAAGTCATGCATATCATTCATGTGATCCCCAGCAATGTCCGGCCTTATCAAACTTCAGCTGTACAGTCCCCTGTGGGAAGTTCCCTTAGAAATTGTACAGAAATGGGGACAACAATGTCCTCTGAACAGATTTTCCATCATTTATATATCTGAGATACAAGGTCAGATATGGCTTTTAATCTTCAAGCAGTTTGACTTAACTCATGGGATTCCACAACTGTGAGCCCTTTCTCTCTGCTGCATCACTTCAATATTTGAAGCGCAAAATCCTTTTGAAGTTAGGATGCTTTTAGTTCTGCCTTTCCTTATCAAGGGACCTCATTAGTGTCAGTCTTCTAAGTTATCAACAGGCGAAGAGAAGCTCCACATGACTGTACTCTATTTTTTGGCACACTGCATTGTATGGTTGTTATATAACTGAGATGCTTCCTAGCTTGAACCAATATGATTACAGAACCTTTACTTTGGCATGGTCGCGTTCAAACCGGAACTTGAAGCCTTGCATGCTGTCCTAAAATTCTTAGCACAAACAAGATGGGGGACCATGCTGTTTCCTCTGTGCTTTCACATGGGTTAGAGTTTAACACAAACGCAAGCAGCAGCAGTAGAGAGCGGCCAAGTCTCTGGAGGGAAAGGTCCCAAATCCACATTCCTTTTACCACCCCATCCTGTCTTGTGGACCCTTGGAAGTACAAAAGGAAGAGACTGATCAATTGTGTACCTTGAAATGGAATCTGATTTTGTACAGCAGCCCTCAGCCACCAGGTAGGCTCAGGTGTGGTAATCAGTGCCCTCTTCACAAGAAGGGTAGAAACTCTCATGTTTTTAATCAGGCGTCCGTGTTTCTTAAGGTACTTCTTGTAAGTAACAACCAAAAACACTGCCCAGGCAGAAATTCATCTGGTTCCTGGCCAAAGCAAAGTCTTCTCAGAGTCAATAGGTTATTGAAATCATAAGTGTTGCAATCGGAAATTCACATACGATAGAAAATCTTAAAAATACTTGGCTCTGAGCTGTTTTAATGCAGGAGCTGAAATCTATTTTATTACAGAAAGGATGACTTTCTTGCACCTTGCTTAGCAATATCAGGCGAATGTGAATAAATACTACCACTAGTAACTGAAAAAGTAATCTTCTCTATACCCTCCAAAATTCCTTTTAACCAGGAGCAGACCAGACCCATCAAGAGCACCTGGAGCCTTTCACTGCCTTAAGCCCACCAGTGATGGCCTGCATTCTCATAGCCAGCCTGAACCGACCCCTACAGCCCCAAGTTTCTCATGCCACATTGCCATGTCCCTTTCCGAGTTCCCCGTCCCACCCCTATGTGCCCTGAAACAGCCCACTGATACCTCGCAGCAATTAAATCACTCTATATCAATGTCCCAATGAGCCCAGATCTCTGTGAGGTCACACCTTGCTAGCAGGAGAAGCTGATGCCAGGACCCTGGTAAGTTTTAATGGCCCTGAGCAGCCTCACCTAGGGCATCCATCTACGCACCCTTTCCACAGGGCCCAGGAGATTTATTTAAGGTTAGTCCTGGGCTACCAGTGCCTGCCTGCTCTCTGTTGTAGGGGCACTGATCTCCAGCTGAGACACAGCTGTGCTTGGCCATGAACCTCAAAGCTCTGTCCCATGGCCTGCAGCCTGACTTCCCAGTATGGACTCAGTCCTGCCTTGTCACCATGGTCCTGTCTGATGATCATTGGACTATGTCTGGCCTCGGTTGCTATCACTAGATCTGACCTACAGATTGACTTTTTGGCTTGACCTTGGCCCTGCCTTGTTACCATGCATTTGCCTGAGGCTCTGGACTCCTGGCTGAGCTTGGCAGCCATCTGTTTTCCTTGATCACTTTCTTGGGTACGGTGGGACTGGGCATTGGCTGGAGTGGCCTCTGCTTTGTTGACTATGTTTTCATGTCCCTGAGGGGACAGCTGGCCTTTGCTGCTCCCTGACAGGTGGAGGGAAGTCTTGCTTGCATCACCCTGATACAAGGTACTCTGAAAGTACAGTTCTTGTTTTTTACCTTCCTTATCTGATCGCTGCCATCTTCAATTATGATGCTTTCCTCCAAACTACTTGAAACTAACTTTTAGTGTGGTATCTCTGCAAATATTACATCTATTCAGTCAAGCCATTTATGAATACACTGACTAGGTTCCTACCTGAGGAAAACCTTTTGTAATACCTTGCATGATACATCTCTTCCAATTTGATGTTAAACCATGAATATAGCTTTCCAGTAAACTTTGTATATCCTTCAATTCTCCACCTTTATGTTGCATTTCTGCCTTAAATTCATCTTGACAGCATCATGGAAGATTTTTAATAAAGTTGTAACATGTACTATCATATAGAAGAAGAGCTAGCTTATTCTGAAATAATTCATTACTGAAAATGCCATGTTGTTATTTTTCACTATGTTACTTTTAGTTGCTTACAAAACTATTTATCAGTTCCAGCAGCTTTTTGGGAACCAAACTCAGATTATCTGGTGACAGCTCACCTGTGTATACCACCCAAAAAAAAAAAAAAATAAAATGCTATATCTAGTCCTCCAGAACCTCATTCATCCATTCAACAGTTCCCGCAGATAACTGGACTGATACTCTTGGACCAAATCCTCAAAGTATCAGAAGCTGAATTTAATTCGCTTATGCCTAGTTGAAATCATCTCAGTACTTTTCAGCCCGTTCTCTTTCTATTCTGGACTGAGCCTCTGTTAGTTAAATTAACCCAGGTTAAACTTTTTGTTGGAGATTAACACAGAAACAATCTTAAACACACTTAAACACTGGCCTTCTTAACATTATTTCATATCAGTTTTTCACTTTCCTTTACCTTTTTCTCTAGCTCTGCCTTAGCTTTTCTGACTCTCTTCATAACTTCTTGTGCTTGCTCTTTCTTCTCATCTTTAGTAATTATTTGATTCATTGTATGCTTTCAGTAGGATTCCTGAATCCCTATATTCTTTTATATCTTGCTATAAAACCTCCTTTTTGTGGGGCTTTAAGCTTCACATCTGACAGTAATGGCTGATGGTCAACAGCAAGCCCAGGGTGCAAGGAATTGGAATGATATGCCATTAGTCTGGTGAAATATCTCTTGCAACAACTCTGTTCCTCAGGCATTTAAGCATCCCACAGAAAACCAGTACACAGCTTCGGTAAAAGCCCAGGGCTTTCCTAAAAGCAACCTTTACAAAAATTTGGAAATAAATGTTAGAAATAATCAGACCTGAGTTTAAAAGAAAATAATGGGTTTTCATTTTTTAAAAAACTGAATTTTAGGAAAATATCAGAGAATGCAGAAAAGCAGGATATTTTCTTCCTTGTCTTTATAAAACTCTTCTACCTATTCATGTTTAAACTGAAAGTTCAAATTACTTTGGTATCTTTCTGTTTAGAAGACTTGCTTATCTTCTGTTCAGATTTCATTTATTCCATTACTTCCTGAGTTCTGAATCACTAAAATCCTTTCCTAGATTGTTTATACACAGAAGCAAAATGTAATAAAGGAATAATTATTACTCATAGGGTGTTACATGCTTCAGTGTTATGGGTTGTGATTTTTTTTCTTTTTTGTTTGTTGGTTTAGAGCTGGGTCTAACAGTACAACCTAGCCATCTACAATTAACACTCAGAACATCTGGTGGTACTAAAGGTACTACAAGTTCTTTAAAACAATCTTCTACTGCCTTATCCTTTCCTCTGCCCTGAGTCACATTCTTTGGGTTAGACATTGCTCTGTGTGAGAGATGTTTATACTTTATTCTGGCTAGATAAACTTTCTGTAACAAAGGTTTAACATTAAGTTCTAGCTAATATTTGCTAAAATACTTATCACAGATTAAGGTGTGGCTACACACAATGCTGATTAAACAGCTCTTCAAAATGTACCCAAAGTTTTCCAGGAGCATAAATACAATATATACTACACAATTCTGACTAGTACTTCCAACTTTAATAAGGGAGACATACCACTTGCACAAAGAAGTTGGGGTTTGGTGTTTTCTTTTTTTCTGGATTGGCCTTTTTCTTCTGTTATAAAGAACATATAATAGCTATGTATACAGATGTTTTAACACTTTTGGCAAATGACAATACATCTAGCAATGCTATATTTCCCTATGTTCTGCCCATTTCTCCATAGTGGTCTGAGCATCAAGTACAGCGCTCATTGTCATTCCTGAAATCCAGCCTCCAAGTGCCAAAGTAGAGTTAAACAATGATTCTTCCACCCAAACAGGCATACAATGCCTAAAACAGGTCCTAAACCTGAAATCTATAGTGATCAATCTGAAGCAGGAACATTCTGCTTTTGTCTTCAGTTTTTATGACTGAAGCTATTGCAAGAATTTATTTAGCAAAACTGACACTGGAAACAAATCAGAGGCTTAAAACAGAAAAAGAAAAGAAGAGAAACAACAAAAGGTCTTTTTTTTGAAACTGGGACTCATTGTGTAAGGAGTTGTGAAGTTGAATGCAGGATAACTAATAGCTGAATGATAATTATGACCTCAGTTATACAGTCATAGTACGGGAGAGCAGGGTTACACCTCTTTCAAATAATCATTTTAAATATATTAATTATGCAAAAGGTTGTATGCAAATGGAATTTCAATTCCTAAAATGTCAAATAGTAAGAAATCATTTGGGGAACTAAATAATGACTTCTTTGCAAATGTCAAATTCCTAAAAACAACACAAGCTTTTTCAGAAACCTTCTACTAACCAACTAATTTTACCAGATAAAGATTCTGGTTCAGGGAAAAAAATGTCTCTCAACTGCTAGTTACAAGTAGATAATTGCTAGCAAAATATGCAGCTTTTCCTACACCAAATGTTTTTGACTATTCATGCGGAAGGCAGTGTATGTTCATTCAAAGACCATTTGGAAGAAGTAGTGATGTGAGAAGAAAATATCGTACTTTTGACTTCACAGTCTACTGTAACAGTGTTCTGATGGGAAAACAAGAAAAGTTGTCATCAAAGTAATATTTTAGCACGAAATAGAATGAGCTCACTAGACTGTATCAAAGAGTCAGTTCTGGTTTTATTTATTCCATATCACTTTAGAACAGATATTGCATATATTTACAGAATTTAATTCAATAAATTGAGTAGTCTCATGGAAGTTTTTATTTTCACTGCCTATGTCTTGTTCTGTTTACAGAGTTCTTGAATTTGTCTTGAACTCTAATCTTCCATGTCACACAATATGTCTGCATTGGCAATGGAGACTATCCAGATTATAGTATGAGTGTGAAAGGGCACAAAGGAGAGCCAGACCAGTGACATATATTGTGCTTCTGGAGCTCAATGCTAAAATGGTGATGAGTAAGACTTCTAGCAGAATTTTGGCACTAGCATGCCTTCATGGCACTTATCTGGCTGGAATCAGGAGTGCTGATACAGAGGGTTGTTGATGTCAACTGTGAGAGGGAGAGGACCCAAAAAGTCTCTGAAGGTGTTGATTTTTCCCCGGTGGAGGTCTTTCGGGATGTCTAGCATCTCAGAGCACCTCAGAGCAGTGCTAGAGACTACAGTCTTTCCGGGACTCTTCTAAGTAGTGATTCCAGGAATAAGGTTGTCCACTTAAGTGCCAAGTTCAGATACATAGTGTTTCTGAGATTTAACACTCCCCTTTTAAATCAGAGACTTAAGATATAAATGGAGTAACTGATTAAGGTGTTTATTGATTAATGAATACAATATGAGGAAATTGTCAAAGAAAAGTAAAATTATCAATAACCAAATTAGCTAAATAACATACTGCTAATATTAATTCATTATTACAATTGTGCAGGCTATTATGTCCTGCTATGAAGCTGTTAACTATTGTTCTTAAATCTAGTAAATCAGATAAATAACCCCTACTTAATTAAAATGCTATAGGTATAAAGGTGCAAGTCTATTTCTTCCCACACCAAGTCATATAGGCCTAGACTTGATAGAGAAGCCAGTCCGTTGTCCCAGTGAACTTGGTATTTGCCTGGTGAACTTGGTGTTTGCCAGTCAGATTTCTTATCGTTTGTAGGAAACCGCACTGCTACTGTCAGAGAGTTGCCCTATGTTTGTCTTCTGATGATTTCACCCCTTATACTCCATTTTTTTCTGAATTAGTGGACCTTCTTACAGCCCTTGCATCTCATTTTCTCCATTCAAACTCCTCCCAAAATAACAAACTACCCCTAATTATTTTTTTTTTTTCATACTGGTTACAGTTTTGCTAGGTTCATACTCAAATTTGGCATTTCTGCGGTAAATGTCATTGTTGCAGCAGATAATAGAAAATGGGGGAATATGTTATTAATACTACTACTACTACTACTAAAAATTGAAGGTGACAAAAGATTCAGTAGGGCATGGCAAAAGAAGGTAGGTTAAGTAAAGATGAGAAAGGTTTTTGAAACAGAAGATGAGTAGATAGGTGAGAAAGGAGCAATGAATTTGCAGAGAATTGAAGGCTAGAACTCCTCAAAAAATATGAAGGCACATGTTATATTTGGCCCTTTATGTTATCTGGAAATCATTTCAGGGTATTGCATGAGCTCTTGATGGTTAAATGGTTGGTATGCTGTGGAGTAGTTCAGCTCAGTGTGATGAACATATTGATTTAGATCTTTATCGCGCTTTAGGAGATGGAGGCTGCTTGGTAAGAACTTGGAGAGGATCTTCCAATATTAGATTGTTCTGAAAGGCATCTAGTTTGGGTCTATGAAAACTGCACTGTGAACGGAACCAGTGCAAGGTAAGTGCGGACTACTGGGTGATTTGCCTAGAGAACACTCTCCTGTTCTGAGCCAAAATGCTAATGTAGATATAGGCTCCACTAGCTCAAACCACTGGCAGCCTGATCAGAGCATCTTACCAGGGATCTCTTTTGAAGACAAAGTCTTTGATGAAGATTCAAGAGTTCCTAAGGTCAGCAATGCTTAGCAAAAAGATAGGATGACAATAATGCCTGTTCCACTCCTGTGGGTTTATAAGCTGAACATGTGTCTCCTTCTTGTCGCAAGCAAGGATATAAAGGAGAATGTATTATTGTGTGATAGACTGTAGTGTTAGGAATAGGGATGGAAAAAAGATTAGGAAACTCCAGCATCTTGTATGGGTAATGAGAGCTTTGCCCTGAGGAAGCAGATAATCAAACATTAAAACCTAAGATTTCCTTTCATGCTATCTTAAACTCTATGCCTATGTTTATTTTCCACTAAATAGAGAAAGAAAGCTATCTTGTTTCCTGTTTTTCCTGAGTTTCCGTCTTGATTGGAGAACACATACGTGGAGATTTCCTTACTTCTTTATCCCTTTGTTTAACATTTATGTTGTACGGTTTTAATAGCACAATCCTATCTTCAGAGTGCCTCTTTCAACTTCAGCTTTCTGAAGACCTTTAAGAAAACCTCATCTGCCATATTAGGAGAGATGCCAAGTGCATAGTCTTCTTAATACCTATGAAACTGTTTTTGTTCTATGAGTACTGTACAAGGATTTCCTGTCTGCTCATAAGTGGAAGTGGGAGTGAGTGAAAGTAACTGGAGCAAGAGTCGCCAAATGGTTTAATGGAGTTTAGCACGCTCTTCCTGACCTGAGGAATATACAACCTCAATAGTCAAGACACAAAGAATGATCAGATTGAAATTAAGATATGAGATAGCAAGCAGAGATACCAAGTGTACGTATTATTATCATATTATATAGCTTATTCTGATCCTCTGCACGCAACACATGCCCATTCGACGTACATCCTCAGGAGAAATCCCCAAGACCCCAGAATAATTGATAGAAGAACAATTCTCTCATTATTTTGCGTGATCTGTAAAGACACACTGAATCTTAAACATCTTAAAATGTCTCAAGCTGAAAGATGGACAAAATGGAGGCCAGTGTACCTGCATACTTTTTATTTTACCGGATTGAACTAGGAGTGCTTCACAACCAAGAAAATCTCCCTGCCCACGAACAGGGAAGACTCTCATAGATGTTTTTTCAACATAACTCTGAGCAGGCCAGGTTACACAAAAGAAATGTGCTCACATGGACTGTGTAGAGCATACAAATGCTCAACATGAAGTACATCATAACTTCGTAGATAAGCCTTGTGAGTGAGTAGGTGCAAAGGCCTGCGCAACAGATACCAAGCTAGGACTTACTCCAAGTGTTCTGCAACATGGAGGTGCTCAGTTCACACCAACTGGGAGTAGCCATCAATAGGATAGACATGAGGTCTTTGGAGCAATTGCTAGAAGAGGAATTGCTCCCTCAAGGAGATCATAAGGACAGAATAGGTGTAGTCTTTATCTGCTTAACCTACAGGTTTCATATTACACATCCTGTTCCACCTCTTCACTTTGCTGTCTCTTACTTTTTTTTGGTTGATTGTTTGTTTTTTTTCCACTCAGAGCAATGTTCTTCTCACATAAGTCCCTTGTTCCCCAATCTCTTTCACCCTGGCCTCCATTTGTCTCTGCCCCCTTGCCACCTCTTCTCCCTAGGTTATTTTCATGGGGTTTGAGGCGTTTTTTTTTCCTGTGTTACTTTTGTCTTTTCCTTTATCCAGCCCACATCCATTTCTTTCTCATTCTCTCCACGTTTTCTGCCTTGCCGCTTGCTCATATAAGAAATCCTGCTCCCCTTAATTAAGCACTAGAAATTCTAGGGAGAGGAGAGATCAGCAGTAGGGAGGCTGGAGTCCCCCTCCCA
Source organism: Larus michahellis (assembly GCF_964199755.1). Classification (NCBI taxonomy): domain Eukaryota; kingdom Metazoa; phylum Chordata; class Aves; order Charadriiformes; family Laridae; genus Larus; species Larus michahellis. Next base: position 92,849,699 of record NC_133897.1, read on the forward strand.
CCTGGAATTCCTCCTGGAATTAAAGAATTCCTCTCCCAGGAATTAAGTGCAATTTCAGAGAAAGGATGTGCAATACTAGCTTACATTTCGCTAGGGTTCTGTTGATGCTGTTTGTTACATGCTTTTTGCTCATTGTGTAGCTCGGAAACTTGAATCAAGCTGCTAAAGTATAGAGGAATCAATGCTATGGATTCTGACAAGAAGAAAAATGCTTTTTCAATATCTAAATATAGCAATAAAGAATAAGGTGCAAATATTGATTTGGTATATTGCTATCATTCTTTACTTAAGAATGTTCACCGAGACAGTGATGTCAGTGGTCAATGGTATTACAGTGATACAGTGGCTATCGCTGTAGCATGGACTGTAGCTGACCTGGGACCAAGACAGCCATTAACATGCTTTGAAATAAAATCTTTAGGTATCTATCCAGAGCTAAATTTAGACAATGATGTTTATGAGCAGTCTGGACGAATAAGTCTGGTAGAAGGACAGTTTAGTAGACTTTTCCTTATGATCCAATAAACTGCTACTGCATTTTGCCACAAAATTATTTCTTGGAGCACAGCTATGTAGGGAAAGAAACCTATGTCATATGTCAGGATCCAACCAACCAGTAGATCTTTACCTCTTCTTCTAGGTTTTATTTCTCATTTCAGTGTGAAAAAAGAGAAAAAGTAGAAACACGCTTATAGTAGGTGAAAAAGAATCCAATACTTGGGTTCTTAATCCTCCAGCAGGAGGGAAGAACGTGGTTGTTATTCAGAAATATAACAGAGATAAGAGCTAGTTTTTTATACCAGGGACATGGATACCCAAGTTGGGTTTATAATCTGTAATTTGCTTTGCCACATGGCACATTCTACACAGACGCTCTTGAGATGCCCTCATTTTTCCAGCGGTAAAATCTGCATTCATTGGACATACATAAAGTGGGCTGGACAAATGAGCACAAAATTTTGATCTACAGCCCAAATGGCCTCTTCACAGCACATCATAGGTAAATATTGTAGCACTCAAAGAATGCATTTTCCCCATGTTCACTTTAAAATTTCAGATCATGGACTGCAGAACAAAAGGTGAATGTGCAAAAAGATTTTAAACAATGAATATGAAAAGAAGCCATACCCAGCAAACCCTCTGCTGGAAGAACATAAACAGCCAACACAAGTTGTAACGTTATAGCGCTGCTGATAACTGACTGTTCCCAGGTGTTTTCATATCACCACAGTTAATTAACCACTTCTGCATAGTATTTCATGGTTAACAAAGAGCCCTTTGAGATGCTTGGTAATAGCTCTCAGTATGTAAGATAGGAATACCAGTTCCTTCTACTTAAACCTCTGATTTTCTAGAGAAGTGCACGAAAAAAAAAACTTGTCAGAAAGGGCTAGAAACTGTCAGAAACCTTTCATCAGTCTAATGGAGCCCATAAAGGATGGCAAAATGCAAGATAATGGTATACTTGCAAGCTTTCATCTTTAATGATGCTGAAATTTGAGACCATTTTATTTGTACACTTGGAAAAGTGGTATAAGAGTCCTCAGAGTCAGTAATGTCAATACTGCTCTTTCTCTTTAAGCTAAAGGTTTTTGTTCTTTCAGAGTTATTACACAGTGTTGTTGGGCTGAAAGCAGAGCATATTCAGTGCAATTCATACAGGGACAAAGTAGATAACTGTGCAATGCGGAGGACTCTCACTGCAGAATTGTGAAGAACACAGAGCTGAGTTTCAATTAAGAGACTGGGGGGGCAGAGAAGATGTGTGGAAGGCAGGTGGTAACAGACATCTGACCCTGAAAGTGACTTGCAGATTGAGGGACAGGGAATCATGGAGAAACTGTGGCTGAGCACTGATTCAGATCTAGAGGGGAAGAAAATAATTAGGAGCTCCCAAGAAAGAAAAAGGGGATGAGGATTCATAAGGGTATGAGCTGGGTCTCATATCCTCATATAAGGATATGTTTCTGGGCAACAAAGTTGGAAATAAAAGTAAAGGGAGGTTAGAAAGCAAGGGCAAAAGGCCAGGTACACTGGAATGTCATGGTGCTATCAGGTGCTGCTTCTAGTGTCCCCCACTAAGGTGTCTCTGCACAGTCCCTTTATGTTATCTTTGGTCTTTCTTGGTTGCTCCATCCATCCAAGATCTAGATAGATTGGAACGCTGGGCTATGATTAATGGGATTCATTATTAACTGGAGGCTCTTGTGCACAAAGTCTTCATATTCCATGCATACAGATGCTGTCACTGGAAAAGTGGCTAGGTAGGGGTACAAGTGACTAGGTAGGGGTTGGCTTTCCTTGGCGGACAAGAGGCTTTGCAGAGGGATCTAGATAGATTAGAACATTGGGCTATGATTGCTGGGATGAAATTTAGAAAGTTGAAATGCTGGATCCCATAGCAAAGATGGAGTAATGCCAGGCAGAAGTATAAATTGGGAGAGGAGTGGCTGGAGAGCAGCTCTGCAGAAAGGGATCTGAGGGTGCTGGTTGGCAGCAGACTTAATAGGAGTCAGCAGCGTGCCCTGGCAGCTATGAGACCAAACCACATCCTGGAGCGCATCAAACACACCATAACCAGCCAGTCAAAAGAGGGGATTATCCCACTGCATTCAGCATTGATGCAGCCTCACCTTGAGTATTGTGGGCAGTTCTGGGCCCCACAATTTAAGAGGGATGTGAAGGTCCTTGAATGCCTCCAGAGGAGGGCAACAAAGCTGGCGAAAGGGCTGGAAGGAATGTCCTGTGAGGAGTGGACAAGGACTCTGGGTTTGTCTAGTTTGGAGAGAAGGAGGCTGAGGGGTGACCTTGTTGCTCTCTGCAGCTTCCTCAGGAGGGGACATGGAGAGGGAGGTGCTGAGCTCTTCTCCCTGAGATCCAGTGACAGGACGCATGGGTATGGTTCAAAGCTGCTCCAGGGGAGGTTTAGACTGGACATTAGGAAGCATTTCTTTACCAAGGGGGTGGTCACACACTGGAAGAGGCTTCCTAGAGAGGTGGTTGATACCCAAGCCCATCAGTGTTTAAGAGGCATTTGGACAACAACCTTAATAATGTGCTTTAACTTGGTCAGCTCTGAATTGGTCAGGCAGTTGGACTAGATGATTGTTGTAGGTCCATTCCAACTGAAATCTATTCTGTTCTGTTCTGTTCTGCTCTGCTCTATTCTATTCTATTCTATTCTATTCTATTCTATTCTATTCTATTCTATTCTATTCTATTCTAATTCTGTCCTGCCCTGTCCTGCCCTGTCCTGCCCTGTCCTATCCTATCCTATCCTATCCTATCCTATCCTATCCTATCCTATCCTATCCTATCCTATCCTATTCTATCCTATCCTATCCTATCCTATCCTATGCTATCCTATCCTATCCTATCCTATCCTATCCTATCCTATAACTCCGTACACAATGATAGCCTGCACAAAAGCCAGGGCTTTATGCTGGGACTTGTTGCTATTTGGGATTTTGGGCAGAAACAGTTGACCAAATTAGAAAAATGAAGAAATAAAGGGAGTCAAAATGCCCCATATTTGTAAATGAGCACTTCATATGAAACTGAAACAATAATTACCTGACTAGTTTTACATACTCTGAAATTAAACCAATGGAAGAACAGAGATTATAAGGCAGAATATAGCCGTAGGTCCCAAGTCCTCTTTTTCAACCTCCAAATAATATTTTGCTGAAGACAAAGACCTCCCTGAAGAGGTTGATTTTAACACCTGAAGCAAAAATATCTGAAGTATTAGCACATGAAAAAATAAATATTCTTTTTCCTTCTCTCATGTGAGCTTTGAAGGTGATTTTTTGTTTTTGTTGACTCTTTATTTTTTATTCTTGCTCATGTATATTTCCATTGTGGTATAATTCAGTCAGATTAAAAAAAAAAAAAAATCACATCACTTTGTCAGATTCTTGTGCTGCTGTTTTCTCTGAAAATCCCATTTATTTTTAGTGACTTTTAGTCTACTGTGACCAAATATGGAAGAAAATAAATGCACTGCCTGAAGGCAGACTAAAAAGGACCAGATGAAGGTAGATAGAGTATAACCACTCATCTGCGGGCAGTATTTTTCTGAAAGTAAACTTCTGGTACATACAAAAAGCTATTCACAAGAAGTTGTTAAAATGCTTCTAAATATTGATGTGAGGAAATGTGGCAGGAAGGGGATTAGGAGACTAGCTTTAAAGCATAAGCTTGTAGCTAGAAGACGAGTATGACTCACACATCTGTGCTCTCCTCAATGGATTTAGCACTGTAATCAACAGTATATACATTTGTCTCTTTTCCGTCAGGTAAACCAGAAAAGGTTTAGTCATATTTTCCATTCATCTCCTTTTCAAATTCTGCAAGATCAGTATGTCCTGCAGTTATTTTAGATTCAGCAGTACTTTCTGTCAGTACATCTTAAAGTAGGTTCCCAATGACTGCCGTCTGGGAATGTATTTTCTGCATTGCCTGGGCTTCTGGAACTTTTAATTAAAATGTACAGAGTAGCTGGCTAAAATCCTACACTGCCTCTATATCACTGCATTATTAATAGATAAATACAAATAGTAGTGTTGCATGTCTTAATCGTAATTTCCTAAGGAAGTTTATTTGAGTGGGTTTTCTGTTTCTCATTAACCCCTAAAAACTTTTTGGTCCCATTTTAAACTTGACTTGACAGGATGGTAGAGATACCAAAGATGCTGCAAGCATCGTGAACCTTGAGGAGGGGTGAGAAGAGAGGAACTGGCAGAAGAGCTGGAGCCTGACCCTCCATGGCAGAGACCCCAGCAGGCACCGGGCAGCTGTATGTACAGCTGGGTCTGATGGGAAGGGAAGGACCAACAGTCAAATATGTCACTTCCACCTTTTCTGCTGGCCAAGGGCAATGGAGAGGACTGAGAGTATTGTCAGGGCAATGGGCAGTGGCACTGCAGGTGGAGGAAGGAGAAATTGTGGCAGGGGTGGTGGTGAGGGTGCTGTCTGGCGGGACGGGAGAGGAATGCAGCATGCTAACTGCGGGATATCGCAGGGGATCGGATGCATTTCTGTAGGAAAATAAGCTTTGGCTGATGTGTCACTTAAGGGACAAATATGTTTACAAATTTTTGTTTGAAAGGAAATAAGAAATTACATTTTATTTTCATGAAACCACTGAAAAGTTATGTAACCATCTGTGTTTGCCTGGTTCTAATCAAAATAGAAACCAAAATAGGAGTCTGAATTTACAGAAGTTGATTAATTTGTCATTTTGCTTGAAAAATTATTTCTAACCCTCTGAATGGTGTTCAGCCTCCTGAGCTGGAAGATAAGGATGGAGAGCAGAACAACCTACCCATAATCCAGGAGTAAGTAGTTAATGATCTGCTTCTGCACCTAGACGCACATAAGTCTATGGGGCCAGATGGGATTCACCCAAGAGTACTCAGGGAGCTGGCGGGAGAGCTCACCAAGCCTCTCTCCATCATTTATCAACAATCCTGGTCAACAGGGCAGGTACCAGATGACTGGAGGGTAGCTAATGTGACGCCCATCTACAAGAAGAGTCAGAAGGAGGATCCGGGGAACTACAGGCCTGTCAGCCTGACCTCAGTACCAGGGAAGATCATGGAAAGGATCATCAAGAGTGAGCTCTCACGGCAAGTGCAGGGCAGCCAAGGGATCAGGGCCAGCCAGCATGGGTTTAGGAAAGGGAGGTCCTGCTTAACCAACCTGATCTCTTTCTATGACCATGTGACCTGCCTTCTGGACACGGGGAAGACTGTGGACATTGTCTATCTGGACTTTGGTAAGGCCTTTGACACCGTCCCCCACAGCATTCTCTGGAGAAGCTGGTGAATCATGGCATAGACAAGTGTACTCTTCACTGGGTTAAAAACTGGCTGGATGGCCATGCCCAGAGAGTTGTGATTAATGGGGTGAAATCTTCTCGGTGGCCGTTCACCAGTGGTGTCCCTCAGAGTTCAGTTTTGGGGCCAGTTTTGTTTAATATCTTTATCAGTGATCTGGACGAGGGGATTGAGTGCACCCTCAGTAAGTTTGCAGATGACACCAAACTAGGTGGGAGTGTTGATCTGCTTGAGGGTAGGAAGGCTCTACAGAGGGACCTGAACAGGCTGGATCGATGGGCCAAGGCCAACTGTATGAGGTTTAATAAGGCCAAGTGCCGGGTCCTGCATTTCGGTCCCAAGAATCCTAAGCAACGCTACAGGCTTGGCGAAGAGTGGCTGGAAAGCTGCCCAGCAGAAAAGGACCTGGGGGTGCTGGTGGATGGCCAGCTTAACATGAGCCAGCAGTGTGCCCAGGTGCCCAGAATGCCAACAGCATTCTGGCTTGTATCAGGAATAGCGTGGCCAGCAGGAGCAGGGAAATGATCATGCCTCTGTACTCGGCACTGGTGAGGCCTCACCTCGAGTACTGTGTTCAGTTCTGGGCCCCTCTGTACAAGAGGGACATTGAAGTGCTGGAGCGTGTCCAGAGGAGATCTACCAGGCTGGTGAGGGGTCTGGAGACCAAGCCATATGAGGAGAGGCTGAGGGAGCTGGGCATGTTTAGCTTGGAGAAGAGGAGGCTGAGGGGAGACCTCATTGCCCTCTACAACTACCTGAAAGGAAGTTGGAGAGAGGTGGGTGTTGGCCTCTTCTCCCAAGGGAATAACAACAGGACCAGAGGAAATGGTCTGAAGTTGTGGCAGGGGAGGTTTAGATTAGATATTAGGAAGAATTACTTTCCTGAAAGAGTGGTCAGGCACTGGAACAGCCTGCCCAGGGAGGTGGTTGAGTCACCATCCCTAGAGGTATTTAAGAAACGTCTAGATTTGGCACTTCAGGGCATGCTCTGGTGGCAGAGATTGTAGGGGGTTTTTTTGTGTGTGTATAGTTGGACTCAATGATCTCAAAGGTCCTTTCCAACCATAAAGATTCTATGATTCTATGATTCTATTCTATGATTCTATGAATTTTCTTTTTTTTTTTTAACCAACTCAAGATCTGTTTTGTTTGTTGTCATTTCATTGATGATATATTGGTGAAAAATCACTAGAGGATGCCTGCCATCTCAGTTCTGACCAGGTAGCAGGGGCTTGATTTCTGCTTCCAAATTTGCTTGAAAGCGTGTGTGTTAATAAAACATTTACAGCTGCTGATTGGTCCACTGTTCAATATTGAGCTTCATGCGGAGGTTCCTTGCCAACAGTGTAAATATTTGAATATTGTAAATGTTACATCTGATTCTTACTCATTGCCTGTACTGGGATATAATCAGCAGGATTGTTTGGATCCAGGTCAGAACTTGTTAAAGTGTATTAGCTTTCACACTCTACAACACATTACCAGTGTAAGTAACACATTTGTATGCTACAAGGCATAAAGTAGGAAGCAAATAGTACTTTGGATGCTTTGGTACCTCAGTTACTACTTTACTATTTTGTAGTAATAGGGCAGGTAAATCCTCTTGAGATGATGAATGCTTAAAATTAAGGCTCTAGAATAGTATTTAGAAGACTTGTTTCTGCTCTTGAACTTGACACAGCTTCTGCATTTGGGCAGATAATTAAGGCTTTGCTCTGTGTGTTTAATTCACTGTCTGTGAAGTGGTGATAAAGTTATACAAGGCTAGTAGGAGGTAAAAGCATTCATGTTGGTAATGAATTGAAATACTGTGGTAATAAAAGACAGAGGAAAGTAAGCAAATGTGTAGAGCTCCTTTGCTCTCAAAGCTTCATATCTTTTCCCCCAGTTCTGCTTGAAACACAACTATTTTCCTTCCCTACCAGATCTAGTGTTTATGGGATCAGTATGAATGTGCTACTGGCCTAAATCACGCGATAAATATGTAGAGTTATCTGTAGTGTAGCTCTTGCTCAAGGTAGGACTGACTTCAAAGCTACATCAAGCTTATCCAGGCATGTTTTGAAAATCTCCAAGGATGGAGATTCCCCATTCTCTCTGGGTAACCTGTGCCAGTGTTCAGACACTCTTGTGGAGCTGAATTTTTTCCTTCTGTCCACTTGGAATTTCCCTTTTTCAGTCTAAACATTGTCTCTGCTCCTTTCTTTGTGCACCTCTGAGAAGAGTCTGACTGCATTTTCTCTACAACACCCCTTTGAGCATAAGAACGCAGCAATTGGATCCTCTCAAGCCTTCTCTTCTTTTTTAAGCTATCCATTTAGGCTTGTAGAGAAATTTGGGCAGGGGGAGTGCTTTTAAGTTTGGTATATTTTTAGCTCTGATGAAATAAACTGCATTGTAATTGCATGGCAATTTAAAATTATCTGCAAACAAGATTTTTTTCTGGAATTCTGAAGAAGTAATCCCATTGTGAATCCTCATTTTTAAAAAACCATGTATCTTAATTTCACTCACCGCAAAATCACATCAGTTTCTCAGAGTCCAACTTAGTACTTGGGGTCGTTACATTAGCCTTAGATTTTTATATTGAAGAATCAAATAAGTCTGAAAATTCTATGCAGTGTTAACACTAAATAATCTCAAGAAAGGGAGTGGCAGACTGATGGCCAGCAAAGTGACACCCGTGAGGCCTTACTCTAAGCTGACCTGCCAACATGGACCTTAAAGAATAGGCAGACCATGCCAAAATTCTCTTATACCTCTTCCTCCTCTTCTTCAGTGGTAGAGTAGGCACAAGGGAGGGACACAAAACCTCATGAAATTGTGGCCACGTTTACAATAGCCCTTGAAAATTTATTTCTAAAACCTTTCACCTCAAACTCATGTTTTTCTGAGGTAGCTAATTACTGTTGCACCTTGTCTCCATTGAGGTTATGTTCATTAATGCTAATTAAACATTTTTTTGCATGTATTTAACAATACAAGATAGGTATGACATGTAGAGCCTAGAGAAAGACATTCAGCAACCAAACCTAAAGGAGGAAGGAAGTTTTCACCACATACTGAGTCAAGGATTTGTTAGTAGGCTACAGAAGTACAGACATGTCACCTAGTCTGCCAAAACAACATTTGTAACCGTGAAGATACAAAGCAGTCCTTAATTTAATGAGAAGAATATCTGCTGTGTCTTCAATAGGTTAGAAGAAAATATACTTTTGAAGAAAGAGACTGAAAAATCTCTTCAGGGCTACTGGAGAGAGACTGCTTATAAAGCTAGGGTGCTCCACAGCTTCCTTCTGATGCAGCCTAAAGTGTAAGAAGATTCCATGTATGATGAATCACCTTAAGAAAACATCTACAATCGTTTGGATGAATACAGGAGGTAGTACAGCCATCTTTTTGCATAAGAAAACTATATATGTGGGTTTTTTTCTTTCCTTTCTTCAGGTGTGTCATGTAAATACTCTGACTTCCTGCTTTACTGTTGTTGTTTTAAATAAATAATTTCAACCTCTTCCTATCCTTTTAATGTCAGTGTAATTTGAGCTGAACAGCCTTGCAAGGTCGGTGAGGAACTTCAAGCTATTCTCCGCCTAAGAACAATGGAGCTGACAGCTGCAGTTCTGGACAAGGAATGCTTAGAGCACAGTAAGAACGGACCAAACCATTTGACATGTCTGTGGAATAGTATTTGCACATGGGCATCACATAAATAGCAATAACAAGACTCTTTATTGACAAAAGCCCAGTATTATTAGTCTAGTTGTCGATTCACACATAGCAAGACCAATGATGGTGTTCTGTGCTTCTGTGTAACGAATAACCTGTCTCCTTTTCACTTCTTGGCAGATAAATCATTCCTAAATAAAGAATGCATCATCATGGAAAAGCTGATGCATTTTTTTGTCATTCTGCTTGCATGCCTGCCTGAGTGGTAGATTGTTTTTAGAAAGAGAGGGCTGCCTCAGCCATTTTTTGTGACTGTCAATAACAAAACTGACATAATGAGGAACTTCACATTTGGACAATACACCTGACTCTTGAAATCAGGAACTGAGGCCAAGCATTCTGTTCAAATTCTGAATTACACTAGTTGCAACCACATTAGATTTATTTAATCCTTAAAATCTGTGATAAAAGCTATGTAGGTAATGGGTAACTCCAGCAATGATAGCCCAGTTCTAGGCTGTACGTACAACCTTAGGTGATACGTGATCACAATCCCGTTACATTAACAGCACTTCATATCTGCTTATTTAAGAACTGGATTTGTCTGCAAGTCTGGAAAGCTCTATTCAAAATGGACTTCTACGCTCACTTTGTAAAGTGCTAAAAGAAGATGGGGTTTTCAGGTAGCAATTTAGTCATCTGGGCTTTTGGCTTATTTGAAGCTTTAAAACTTTATTAAAAGCACATATACACAAAAGAGGGAACATACATTTCCTTGTTTTGGAGAGTTCTAGGCAGGTACTGCTATATAACCAGCTACTTTGTTCAGGGAAATTATGATTGCCTTTCATCATCTACAGCAAGGGAGTGTACACTATGGCCACTTGAGAATTGCACAGCGCTGCTTAGTGATTATCAAGTAATGGCTGATTGCTTTTGCTAATGGGTTTGCTTTTGATGTTGTTTTTTGTGTCACGTCACTTCACATGCAGGATTGTGAAGTGTTCTGCTGAACAGGAAAAGAACGTTAAATAAAACCTGTCCTAGAATTCTATTGTTTGTGAGTGTAGGGGGTGTCACCTATAGGAGGGATACAGACCCTACACCTTTGCCATTGTCATCACAGAAGGACTGAGAGAAAAATCACAAAAAAAAGATATAGAGTTTAGAATTATGTAGTTCTTCAAAGAAAAAATAATTACTTGGCTCTTATCATGTTTCTTCTTGCTATTTGATATCAAATTACTAATACTCCATGAGGTAGTTTTCATTTTTGAATGTTATCTTGCTGCACTACAAGTAATCCTCCAGTGAGCATTCACAGTTATTGCTCATGTACTAAGGACTGATTTTTATTTACATAAAATCCATAGTTTCTTTCTGCTTTAAGGGATGTACTGTGATATTGAGTTAAGTAAAGATCAGGTACTAATTGTTTCACTTTCTTTTGTGTATTATGTCAAACATTTTACACAGAGCTTCTGGAAATGTCTATGTATTTACTTTTTGGTTTTATTTGATAAACACTTAGCTCTGTTTCAGCATGACTGAAGATTTTTCTGCCAGGACAGTTTCTTCATAGAAATTATCTCTTGCTCTGGAACATCCTGGAATATTTTTCATTAAAATACCTGGCCACGTATGGTGGCCTCTTCAGAACTGATGGAGTTTGTTCCATGTGCTGGAAGGATCTAGCCCAAGTCACTCCAAGTACTTTATCTCTTGCCTGATAATTATCAGCATTTGATACCATAGGATACCAAGAATTTAACGGAGTTCTGCTCTGTTCACGTTGTACTGGGTCTGGCAGGGATGGAGTTAATTTTCTTCATAGCAGTCCATGTGGTTATCGATTTGTGTCCAAAACAGTGTTGATAACAGAGTGCTTTTGCCCTTACGATTTTCTCCCCATCCCACTGGCGGGACATGAGCAAGTGACTGGGTGGGGGCTTACCTGCCGGCGGGGACCAACCCACCATGCATTTACATTTGTAACCATTTTAAGAATCTGCTATCACTCATACCTGCCAGTTACAGCCATAATAAATATGTCATTGCCTGATCCTCTTGTCTGGACTTTCTGTCACCCTCGAAGAGGATCACAGATTTGTGCGCGAGGAAACATACCATAAAAGAACTTGAATTTTAATAGAAGGTATTAAAATATGAGATTTTATTGAAATACATTTATGTTTGAGAATAAAGTTGGACCAAAACCATATTGGCAAACTGAGGTTCTGCATTAGAAACTGGGGCATTTTTTCCCATCTCATGAGTTTTAAGTTAGTTTCCTAAACTCATGCTTTAGAAATTAGCTTGGGTTTATTTGTACATTTTCTTTGAGGGGATTGCATTGGAGCTTATACATAATGGTTAAAGTGACTGCAAGAGTTAAATTAAATGGGCAGAATGCAAACAAAGTCTACAAATACCTTAGACAATACCTTAGGGCAAATATGGGACACATTTGTCTTCTGCCACATGATGTAGAAAAGATATGTGCATGTATATATGTATATTTATTCACATATCTATGTAGCTGATGGACAACTGGAAGATGCAGAACACAGCTATATGTGAAGTATAGCAAATTTTGAACTGTGTGAATGAAGCAAAACTGCTTAATTCCAAGCAATTTTGTGATCTCAGAAAACAGCTAACCTAGGCTGCCCAGAATCACATTTAAGGCTGATTGCTGCCTCTTTTGAAATACCTGTGATTTTATTTGAAATATTCAAGGCTTCTTCCCAGCATAGCTTGTGCTCCCAAAGATTTCTTCTGTGTTAGAAGATAACACGAGATAAAGCACGGTGTTCAGTTAAAGGTAAATTTTTTTCATATATTTTCATTTTGCATTTTTGGGATGTGCTGAGGGTTGATATTCTTGGGTTAGTTTGCAATAGTGTTTCTTCTTTAACATTTTCAAAGTTAACCTTACGCTATTTACTAACAGGTAGGCAGAAATGTGGGAAAACACTTAAAATACATTACGTTATTCTGACCAGATGTGATGACCATACGAGGCCATGTGGAAGAAGGAGGGAGAGTGGGGGCTGGCTGGGGACACCGTTGCCAGTTTAGCACTAGAGAGCTGTACGCATGCTTGGGAATAGGGAGAAAAGCTTGTTTCCCTCTAGACCCAAGCCTCTTTATACTCCATCCAGATGCTTTGGCAAAGAGCCTTCTGCAACGCTTTCATCCAAGCAAGTACAAGCCTTCATTGTCCTAAAATGACCCCTTCGGGAGCCTTTGGAGGAGTCCAGTACACCCATATACATATCAGTATGGGCACAGCGGGCTTTGTTCTCAGCATTCAGATACACAGAATAAAGAGGCATAAACATTTCCAGTCACCCACTCCTAAAACAGTGCTGCTCCTGCTCCTTGATGCCAGTACTGCTTTGAGTGTGAGGCAAGTCTGGCTCCTCTTGAGACCTGTGCTGGTCCTTTGGTTCTCAAGGCAAGTAACTTAGGCCAGATGTCTCCTTCAACAGTTGTGTATTCCCTCCCTGCCCAACTGAAGGCTTTCAGTCTTTGGCATAAGCTGATGGGAACAAAAAGACTGAGAGGCTCTAATAAGAAAAACTAGAAGTGAAGCACAAAGCCAGGGGAACCCAAAATGGAGGAACTGGTGTCTGCTGGCATGTCAGGAGTTACAGCATTCATTTGGAGACCCATCTCCCAGTTTCATGATTTCTTCAAAGGACATGGTCCTATAACTGCCACCTCCTCAAAGGATTTTTTAACAGCCTACATTTTATTCTGGGGAAGAAAGGTGCTACCAATTTCTTTTGGTTAACCTGATCCACCTTGTATAGAACATCATCTCTGGAAAAAGTACTGATGTTTGCATGTCCAGTCCTATAAATAAATATCATAACCAACAGGTTTATCACTTTTTTCTCTTTCTTACATGTATTTAATTAATGAACACTCAAGTTTGTTATTTCAAATAGAAGTGCTTAGTACGACACTGAAAGTACTGCCTTCTTATCCCAGCGTACTCCATCCCCACAGGACCTGAGTAGGGAATATATACATATTTAAATCCCCTCAAAAAAAAAAAAAAACTTTGACCTTACTGTTCCATCATTAAGCATTAACAGCTGAACTGAATAACACATTTCATTTTCTCCACAGTGCCTGTAAATACAAAACCAATTTTCTTCCTCCACCAAATATAACTAAAAATTGTGGATCATTCTGGAGGAACTGAAGCCACAGTAGTTTGTAAAAATAGATTCACAGAAATTCTTTTTTATAGTTTTTGCCGTGCTGTTACTGAATGCACGTGGAGAAAGTACTGAATATAATTAATTTTATGTAGACCAAGAGGTACAAAGTCTCTGAAGCTAATTATACAGTGAAAGTCTTTGTGCCAAAGGAAATTACTTATTTGCATAGTGTTAATAGCCATAATTAGAACAGTGCTAGTATTGGAAAGAATAACTTCTTTGCACTTTGCAAATGCAGGAAGGTTTCTAGGTTGATCATACGATTATAGGAATATTCTAGTCAGGAGTTACCCTGGGAGGTCATCCAGTCTCACCTACTACTCAAAAAAGGGGGAGCTATGAGGTTGGACCAGGTTATTTAAGGCTTCACCCAGACTGGCCTTGAAAATGTCCAAGGCTAAAGACTGAACAACTTCTCTGGGTAATCTGATCCACTGCTTGACTGTATTCTTGGTGGAAAAGTGTGTCCCAGTGTGTCTTCAGTCTGAATCTCTGTTTCAACTTATGCCCCTCGTCTCCTGTCCTTCTGGCACACACCACTGCGGAAACCCTGCTTCCACCTTCTTGATGACCTCTTTGTAGGTTTTAGAAGGCTGCTATTAGGTGTGTATCCCACTAGAGGCTGAACAAGCTCCTTTCCCTCAGCCTCTTCTCCCAGGGTAGGAGCTCCAGCCCCTTGACACCCAAAATCCTGGTGTCCCTCTGCAGAATATGTTCCAGTTTAGCAATGTCTTTCTTGGCATTAGCGGGCCCAAAACTGGGTGCAGTATTTGAGATGAAGTCTAATGAATGCTGAGTAGGAGGAGTTAGTGATTTTCCTCAGTCTGATAGGTATACTCCTATTGATACACTCCATGGCACAGCTGGTCTGCTTGGCTGCCAGAGCACACTGTGGCTCGTGTTCAGCTTGCTGCTACCAAGACTTCCATTCCAGCAAAGCTGCTCCCCAGCAAGAACATCACCAGCCTGTATTGTTGCAAGCGGTTCCTCCTTCCCAGGTACAGAACTTGTTGAACCTCATAAGCTTCCCACTAGGCCCTCCCTGCACCCTGTCAAGTTCCCATCAAAACAGAGAATTCTAGGAAATCGCTTGTCCTGAAGACATTCCGTAATAAAACAAGTGATAAAAGAAACATATAAATGATCATTCATGAAACTTACTAGTATCTATGTGTGAAAGTATGTGTTTTTAAAATAATAACACTATGGATAAGTTTATAATGGTATAGCAAACAACTTATTGTAATATATTCTGATAAATGTTATTAATATTTCCATCAGCATTGAAGTGTAAAACCAATTTGTACAACGTGAAGATTATTTTCTCCTTGGAGGATTCCTGGAAGTCTGATACAGGAACTAGAAATGAATGAGAGAGGAACAAATGGCAGGAAACTTCTGAAAGAAATAACATATATTGGGTTGAGGTGGTTGAAGAAGATTATTAAATAACAAATTCCAAATGGTATTCACTTGCCAGTTTTCTTTGGAGGGATTTCTCTCCAACAGAGCGCCGATATACCAGAACTGGCAGAGTGACAAGTGGACAAGAACCAGCATCCGTTAATTTTAGTTCAATGTAGGCTTTCATTTTATGATAGGCTTTCTTTGTAATACTTTTGCTATTAATAAATAAATAAATAAATAAATCTGTATTTTGTGGTATTTGTCTGGTTGCTGTGTAAATCTGATGTCCCAGAGAATCTGCAGGCTCTCAGGTGCTGAGCTGAGACAAAATACAATAAAATACAAGTAATAGGTAAGGTCAGCAAACAGCACCTTGATAATGTAGATAGTTTCTCCTGGGAAAAAAAAAAAAGGGAAAATCTCTATTCAGTAAGACATAAGTGAACCTTGCTGTGGTATGAACAACTAAGGTACTTGCCATTCTCAAAAAAAATTACGCTAAGCGTGCTGGTGATGGCGTCACGTATCTTTTTACATATGCTCAGTCATGCAGAATTAAATGTCAGTCCTTTGGAACGAACCGGAGAGTTCTACATTCAACTCTTTCCATCTCTACAACCACACACAGGACAAGCTTTTGTTCTGCTCTGTTCTCCTGCTCCAGTGTAGATTCTTCCCAACAGGGATCACCAGCTGGCTGACAAAAGTCACCAGAAAAGATGGCTTATTATGTTATTATGCTTTTACTGTTAGAGTCATAATGGCTTTTGAATATGCAAGTTTACAGACCTAGTGAATTCACTCCCCCTTTTCCTATTCCTTTTTTTATTATACTTGTGGAATCCTATCTTATCTTAGATTGCAGTCTCATTCTTTCACTTAGTGTGTGCTAAATATTGCACAAAATTGGGGCTCAGTAGTGTCTGAGGAAGCTAGGACTGCTCTTTCCATATGTACTAGAACTGAAGCACATCTGTTGTGGTTGAATATTACCAACTCTTCATCCCCATCCTTCCTTCATGTAATATACCACCTCACATGAGACACATTGGGGTAGAAATTAATTAGATGATCTATATTTCTATATTTAAATCTATTCGATTTAACCTAATTCAGTGCTGTAGAAAAGTGCCAAAGGACATTGAATTAGTCGTTGGTAAGGTTCATTTGAAATAGCACATACTTAAAGTTTTAAATTTCACAAGATGAACCATCAGAAAGAAGGTAAAAAAATAACATTGAAAAAAAGAAGATAGAAATAACCCATCATGGTGCAAAATTCTTTTTAGAAAATATATGACACCTGAGAAAATCTATAGCCTATGAAGACTACCATTAGATCACATAGGATGTGATCTATTGAGCTCTTTAAATTTATGAAATAAAAAACCTCTTGCATTTTTCTTATAGAGAAACCAGAGAGGATTCTTTCTGGCCTCCTATTATCGGATTGCTGTTTAGATAAATATTTTATTCCTTCCATAGCTATAAGTACTGTTGTGCTAAAATGATTTAATAGCCCTTTCTTCTTGGATGGGAGCCTGTCTCCATGTGGGTATTATGCATTCTGCATTCACCATTTTGTAATCCACTCCATAACCCCTCTTTGACAGAAACTCTTTGGGTGCTGTACCATTTAAGGGAATTCCCAAACCTGAATTAAATACTGGCTTAGACATATAATGCAGGGGCAGCATTGTGCACGTTTGAAACATTATCAGAAGGCCAAAACACTAAGCCAGAAGTAACTTTCATCAGCTGGCAAGAAATGCCAAGGAGAGTGATGAGACCTTGGACCGTAATTACAGGGTGGATAACGCTGACTGCTTCTGTAGTTTAAAGGCTTTTCTTTCAGGAAGATGCGTAATGTCGTCTTTGACAAGATGACTTCCGGAGGTGCCTCCCAACCAATACTGTTCTATGAATCTATGATTCTGTGACGCCACATAGATGGAGGGACTTGTAAACATGATGTCAGCCTTTGTGTCATATTGATGACAAAAATCTAGAATGCCAGTCTGTATCTACAATGTTGGCCTGGGAAGACGGATCAGCTGCAGTTGCTGCTCTGGCCAAGATGCACAGTGGCCTAAGAAAGCATTTGTGCTTGGTGCATGGAATACACACACTGGCACCAGCACCAGCCCCAGCCCATCCGCTTCTGAGGCACCACCACCAATCAGTAAGAACCAGTTCGAGCTCGGAAAAACCACACACAATGGGCGTGATTGTGATAAATGTCCTCCATCCCCTTCACCTTTGCCTGCTTCCCAGCCACCTGCAGTATCTGCAGCAGCCTGCTAAGGTGCTCTTAAGTCAGATGAGGAGTGCAACAATGGTAGACATGGGACAGGTGAAAAGAAGCTCTGTCTTTGGTTCTAAACAATGCTTAGAGCAAGAGGAAGAATTGGGGCTCCATTAAATTCAGTATGCAGACAGAGTCTGGGTGGCTGATACAAACCAGTGCACGGTGCAGAATCCAGGGAAAGTCAAAATCTGGTGAGCTTGGCCAGAGCTAAAGGTTTGTCTTTGCAATGGCTGAGAGAAGACAGAGAAAATCTATTTTTGACAGATATGAGGGAGGATTGAAGGTCATGGATGTTCATGCAGGAAGTGCAGTTATTTGACCACTGCCACACTGGCATGGATGGCCTCATGCTGATGCCTTCCCTGTCACCAGCTCAGATACCTAGGGAGAGAATATAGGAATAAAGAAAACATGTACTGATAAGTGCACCAAATACTCTTCCAGCACCAAGGATTCACAGCTTGGGGACTTCCCAGTGCAGAAGTGATTTTTCCATATTTTACTACTCTACGAATTTCTCTCTCTCTCACACCATCTTGTCTCCCCTCAAAGCCATGCAAAAAATTAGCTCTCACCAACAGTTGGCAAGGAATTTCGTAGTTTAACACTGGTGTGAAGAACCTCCTTCTTTGATTTGTTTCGAACCTGCTACCTGTTAGCCTTATTTGATGGCTCCTAGGGTTTTTTAATAGAAATAGTAACCTGCATCCTCTCTCTCCCCGGGCTGTTTTGATTTCGTAGGCTTTTTATGTGCCTTTTGCATGACCTCAGTCACCTCCATCCTAAATTGAAGAGTCCTTGTCTAGTTCTCGTACAGAGCCTTTCCATACCTTTTATCCTCACTGTTGACCTTGTCCATACATATTCCAATCCTGCTATAGCCTTTTTGGAGTGAAGGAGTAGAAGTTGGCAACAAACAATTTTAGAACTGCATGGCAGGAGCATCACAGTATCTTTATTCTCTGATCTTTTCCTAATAATTTACTAGCACTCACCATGGTTTTTTGGTCATCGCTGAGTACTGACCTGATGTTTCCATGGAACTATTCATTTTCATGAAAGAGCCAACTCTATAATATGCAAAACAAAAAAGCATTAAAACCCGTTAGTTTAAGAAGGAGTGTTGTATGTTAATGGAATTTGTTTAGACCAATCTAGAAAATTCCCAGAAAAAAAAAAAAACAACTTTTGTTTCTTGAGGGAAAAGCTGCAGGGTTTTATCCAGGCAATAAGGAAAAATTCTGTAAACACAATTTTCAAACCAAGAAAGTCAAGAATCCTATAATTTTTGGCTGAAGAAGTGCTGTGGAGAAGACAGATGACCCAGAAACCCCACAGATTATTTTTGCCTTATTTACCTGGAGCTGTGTCATTTAAAATAGGCAAAAGTTGAATCACATTTTCTGAATTTCTCTAAGAGATCCTCAACACCAAATAAATTGAATTGCATAAGATTCTCTGTTTGGGTTTTGTGTTTGTTTGGCTTTAGTAGTTTGATCCACAATTTTGTTCCAGGACAATCTCATTATTTTTCCATACTTTTTAATCTACAAGTTTAAATGTGAAAGCAAGCAAGAACTTGAAATTAATACTTTGAACTGTAACCTAGAAGGTCGATATTTAATTACTTCTATTATCTTAGTCATTGAGACTGTCTGATCCCTTTATCTATGAAATAGAGGAAAAAAATAAGACTGAACAAAACTTTTTCTACCAGCAGGAATTTTGATGGCCTATTCATGTGCACTTTCACAGATGTTTCGTTGACAGCCTCCAAATCTGGGAAATAGGCCACAGAATATGCTTACAAAACTTCATTTAGAAACTGGAAATGGGAAGACTTCCTTTAACACTTTGGAACAAAAGAAAGTTTGGGGGAAAAAAAATGGGAACAGAAAAGTTCGATAACACCTAACAATTTTCTGATCCACTCTACTTTGGATTCTCCATGTACACAATTTCTGCCTTGTCAGAAAGCAGAAAAAAAACGTGCTTGTATAAAACTCTAACTGACTGGTAAGGTAGGTCAAGTTTTATTAAGTGATAAAATTTGTTTACCCTTGAACACTATAGTGAAGGACATTAATCTTCACTCAATGGCATGTCATAGTCTTCATTTGGCCACCTGTGTACATGAATGAGATTATCAATATCACTTGTGTAACAAGAACACTAATAACTACACATATCCTTCCTGGATTTAAGAGTTATTGGGTTTGTTCTGCATTCAGTGAGGCAACCGAAAAAAGAGAGGCCCTATTTTTTGCAATGCGACGTGCCTGGAGATGCCTACAAGACACCCAGTGGCACTGAATCTGTCAGCCCGAATCTGTCTTCGCCTGAATCAATCTGACAATTCAACTCCCACATTTCAGTGATCTATTGGCATAAACCCAGAGAAAGGCACTGGTGAAGCCCTGCAGAGACCACTCTAGTGTAAAGGAAAAGTGAGATGTGATTCCCAAGATCTATACCTTTGTCCAGTGATTTTGGAAAATACAAGTGTAGTGGCTCCCAAGCAGTGAAACAAAAATGAGGGAAAAAATATGGTGGTTATTCCAGCTTCTACTAACTTCTACTTTTACTCTGTGAAAGAAACAATATTGGCACAGTAAAAAATAATCATTCCTCATTTCATACTTTAGCTTCCTTTTTTTTTTATGGTTAAGTCTTTCTCTTTTTGTCCTATTCCATTCTTTTTTTCCCTGTGTGCTTACTGTGGATAAGTATTATTGCTCTTTCTATTGTAGCAATGCCCAGAAGCCAAGAGAGATCAGAATCCTAATATATTTGGAACTGCACATACAAGTGGTAGAAGCAATTCCTACTTTTAAGCATTCACATCCCGAAGGGACATAATAAACAAAGTGGGAAGAGAAAAAGAAAAATTATTGTGGTTTGGACTTCTCAGAATTACACAGCTGGGTAGTGGAAGAAGCAGGAATAGATCAAAAGACAATGGCTGCTATAGACTTTGCAGCACAACAGAGCAACTGTAGTGAGTCTAGCAAGGGGCCACTGAGATGGTTTAAGGGCTGGAGCACATGACGTGCAGTGGGAAGCTGGGAGTTCATTTGTTTAGCTTAAAGAGGAGGCTCAGGGGAATCCAGTAGCTGTGTTCTTCTACTCAAAGGGGTGTTGTAGAGAAAATGGAGTCAGACTATTCTCAGAGGGGCATGAAGAAAAGAGTGGAGACAATACCCACTGGCTGGAACAAGGAAAACTCCAAGCGAATAGAAGGAAAAGATTCACCTCCATCAGAGTGACTGAGTACTGGCACAAGTTGTCCAGAGAGGCTGAAGAATCTGCATTCTTGGAGATTTTCAGAACATGCCTGGATAACTCCTGAGCAGCTTGATCTAGCTTTGAAGTCAGTCCTGTATGGGGCAGGGGCTGGACTTGAGATGTCTGGAGTTCCCTTCAATCCTGCATCCCTCTGTGATTCTGTGTATTCACTGTAGGATTTTGGCCATAAGCAATTTTACTAGACACAACACTGCTCATTCCCTGAAAACTAAATCTGGTAGGTTAAGAAAACATCTGTGTTTCAAGCAGGGAGCTAGGTGAGAAGACAAGACAGTTTGGGAGAAAAGCAACTGTACACATTTGCTTACAGTTCAGTAGTTATTCTGTAATTTGATATTCATATAGAGGTTTTCCTACAGCCAAACTCATACCCTTTTTTATTGGTCAAAAGGGATATGGTTCTGTGTTGTCACATTGTCTTACTGGTTATAATAAGCCTGTCTGACTTTTTACCTCCAAACTGAGATGCTGATTACGTAGATAAGACAAGTCATGGGCACTCCTGATAACTAGGACACAAGCATGGAAACGATTGCTGTTGTCAGCCTCTATTACAACAGATATTTTTCTCAGGTATCAATGTTGTGTACTCTTTCTGTTGTGTTTTATGGTGAAACTTACTTTTTTGTCACCATTTTTCAAACAAGCTGCCTCTTTAAGTGTTTTTTTAATTGCAGAATTGGCAGAATCGGCAGAATCTGAGAGTCAGTGCTGAGTAGCTGGAGGTGAAGGAAAATAAAACCAGATTTCTCCTGATTAGAGGAGAAAAAACATAAATTATCAACTTGGCATTGAGTAAAAAAGTCTCACTTTGAAGTCTTTATTTTTCAACATTAGTTAATTCTTTTTTGGAGAACAGTCAGAAGCCTTAAGGAAGTGTTGGCATGGTCACTACAATGTACAGTTTCTCTGCAAGTTCCATTAAATAAGTATGGCATACTAATGTGATATATTTGTATCTGCTTTGAATAGATATCCATTTACATCTGCAGATCATTAGCAGCTATTATCCCAACAAGAATACCACAAGAGTTTTGGGTTTTTTTGTTTCAGCAGGGGTTGATTCCTTTAAATATACTTGTTAGTTTTCAGGATGCCTGAGTGAAGGTCCATAGAAACAGACAAGATCTTACTTTTCAAGAAAGTAAGTGCACAATTAGTCTGAGAGGTCAGCAACGGTAACCAAAGAATCTTTTAAAAAGGTCAGTCCATCCTCAGTTTCTCTAACTAAATAGTTTGTCGTAAAAACAACACACTTAATGTAAAACAGTTGGCAGTTTTACCTGCTCTATTATGATGTGGGTTGCTGCCTTTAAAATTTCAATCAGTGATGTTGATTTCAGTAGATTTTGTGTCAGATCGTAGATCTCTTTAGGGAAAGGCTATATTAAACATACATGACAGACCAGACAGACTACAGAAGTCTATTAACTTCTGCGTTATTTTTAATCATCAGGTAAAAGGGAAGGCGTGATGCCTAAGATATCTTGAAAGCTCTTGCATTTTAGATTGTGTTTGCATACTTCATATGTTTCATATTTGTATAAAAATTTCTCCTCAGACAATGATCTGTAGAATTACAAAATGAGCTGTAAGTAGTTACTCCCAATAAAACAGAATGTCTGCCTGTCTTTATTTATTTATTTATTTATGCGGAGGAAGGTGGTAGCTCAATATATTATTCCCAAAGTAGAATGTTTCTTAGCGAATTTTCTGCCTTCTGGCTTTGAAACACAATAACATTTTATTGATATGAACTTCCTTCCATCAGGTGTTATAATTGCATCAAGTGAAACATTTGATCCATAATATTAACTTTACTAGACCTAAGTACTTAGACAATATGTGAGGCTCTACACACTGTTTTTGTTGGGTTAGGGAGAGAAAATAATGATTGAAGGCAACTTAGTCATTTAACAAAAAAATATCTCAAAATGGCTCATAGTTTTGTTTTCTTGCACTCCAAAAGTTCTAATTTAGTTTATTTTCTGACAGCTCTGGAGCTCCAGGGACATAGTTATTTCTCAGAGCCATGTAGCTTTTCTGTGCCTGAGGCTGTGGTTATTTTTTGTTCTTCTCTAATAGCTCTTTTGATTGCCTTTTTTCTCTGGTTAATGGGTCACTAGCTTCTGGAAATGTGTGACATAAGCAGTTAAGCCCAGTTCTGACAAACCCTTCAGGAAACCCTGTTATCTACAGGACAATAAGCTGAACTTCTGAGACACCTGAACTTCTTCATTAGCTTCATCCTAACTTTATACAATACTTTGACAGTCAGATTTACCCATCATTTGAGTCTAACTCATAACGGTCCAAGGGACTCATTCAGGTTGAAGGAAGCCTAAGCTGGAATCTGTGCCCTTCCTGAGAAGACTTTCTCCCAAGCCACCGCGTAGGCTCCAGGAATTGGTATAATCTAAGAGGTGGCTCTCTCAGAATTACCTCACAGGGAACCAACTCCGCAACAGTGCACTGAAATCAGGATTTTCAGTTTTTCCTCTTCATCAGCCTTCCTGGAGGAACAATTATATTTTCACACCTATCATGTTAAAGGGAGAACAACGGTGTCATAGGAGGAGTTCTGATGACATCAAAAGACAGGTTAATAAAGTTATCGTCAGTCTATAGAGAACAGCGATTACTCTACTTGGTTAGATTGCTCACCTGGGTTCAAATAGCTGCTCTGATAAAAGTTTAAGTGTTTTACATCAATTATTCATTGAGTAAGAGACTAGAATCCAAGTCACCATCTTCTGAGGTGGCAACCTCCGCTCAAAGATTAGAGAATCACATTTCATTCTTTCTTAGATTCAGTAAATTCACAGAATTATAGAAAAATGTGGTACAAACAACAGTTTGCTGCCTAGGCTGCAGCCTACCAAGAAGAGTGTCTGTCTTTAATTGTATTTGACTTGGCCTGAAGGAGCTAGTTTGTCTCTCATTCCTGTGTGTTAGCATCATTCTCTTGTTTACGGTCTGTCCTAATTACAGCTTAATTAAATGTACAAAATTCAATACATCCAGAGCTAGCATGAGGAACACTCTTCAGAGAATATCCTCTAGGCTAGTGCTTGGGTTCACATCCATGCCAGAATGAGGCACCATTCTTGATTCTAAAATGGTATTGTCTGCCCTGCATAAGAACCCTAATATCATCAGGTTTTGGCTATTCTAATGTTGTTTGTGCAACAACTGCCTGATATTCTTCAGAATATGTCACCTTTGGTCCAGTGAAGAGGATAAAAATTGTATCCTACACAGCTTTAGACAGGGTTATCTGCTGGCCAGTGGCCCTGAGAAATGAGAGAGATGGGACCATCAAACAGATTATTTGGAGGCACTGGCACTTGGAGGAGGTTACCAGGAAGCAATGGATGGCAGGAGAAGCAGCACTGTAGGCAGCAGCACGACAGGAGGTCCTTGATGTGCTGATTATTGTGCTTGGGCTGCTATAGATCTGAACTGGTCACTGTGTAGGGGCGTATGTCTGTGTAGTGAGTTACCACAGTGAGCTTTTTAACAATCAGTGTCCAAGAAGAGCGCTATTAGCATCTAGGGCAAGAAGATATATGAGACTAAAAATGTTAAAAGGCACCTCCTGGGATTCATTCCTCTTTCTCTGTTAGCTGCTCACTTCACATTACTTTTTAATAAAAGGGAGGTTGGGTATCTATCCACATTCCGAACCCCTTTTAAAAGTAGTTCTATTACCTCAGAGAAGAGACATGGCCTCCCTCCAGATCCTTTCTGCAGCTGTTTGGTCCCTGCCATTGTGGTTTCGTCAATCCCCGTGGCCCAGCTGTCATTGAGGAACTTCAAGAGGAACATTGCTGCTGAGCTGGGGAGACAGTGCAATGCAATGGCTCAAAGTAGTAGCAAGACCACTGGATGCTCTATCAAAACACCAAGTCACTTATGCCTACTATGGAGAATTTTTAAACTTCAGTACATCAAAGTTGCAAAGGCTCTTGCATATGGGTAAAACTGTGGTTGCTCAGCCTAAAGAATACCCTCCCACTAAATATAAGAGGAAAAGTTAGGGGAGGGCATTTTAGTTGCTTCTTTGCAATGCTAGTAAAACTTTGACTAAAGCAGCAATGGAAAACCCTCTGTAAAACTGACAGTTACTGTTCCAAGTGTGAAGACAAAAATATGTTTCGCATGCCTCAGCAGCCAAAACTGAAAGTTTTGGGAAAGAGTATAAGAACAGGGCTAGTACTTCTGACACTGTTCTGTCAAATACTAGGAAGACCACTTGTTATGGGAAAACAAAACACACAATTAATTATCCTTCAGTTAAGGTATTGTAACTAAAAAAACCAAACCCAAATTATAACTATAACCCAAATATAACTTATACAAATATAACTTATACAAATATAACTATAACTATAACCCAAATTATAAGTAAGAGTAGGAAGCTCTTTGGATGTTGTGGTAAATCCAATCTCCCAGACCTGGTGCTTCTATTTTGACAATGCATTTCCTCATGTATTTTTTTACGTTATAGCTGGCTCTATTCCAGGATCCCAGGGCCTGGGTTTCAGTATGACTGAATTCATGGCAATAAAATAAGTGTGTTTTGCAACATGTCACATCCTTTTTGTAAAGCAAATAGGCACTTAAATCATAGTATCTATCTTTGCATCTGGTCAAAGGAGATAACACTGCTATTTGTTAAGCACATGCCATTTGTTATCTGCCCACACTGTTTACGCAGTTGCTTGTGAATGGATGAGAAAACTTAGCATGGGTGTGCTTCTGTCAACAGGCAAAATGGATGTCCTCATGCTAAGTCACTTCTCTGAGGGACTTCCCAAGTCAAAGTCTATATCTACCTTTTTCATTGTAATAACATTTGATGGATGATCTTCTGTGGATTCGACTAATCACTTTTACGAATGATTTATATTTTTGGCATGTATGGCTTGCTGGGGCAAGGAATTCTATAGTTTAATTACACTTCGTGTGGAAGAAGCCTTTTGTGTGCTTCTGATCTGCAGCTTGGTAATTTCTTTTGATGTTTCCTGTAGTTCTTGTAAGAAACAGTGAATTATTCCCTATTCAGCTTTTTCAGGGCAGTCTTGACTTTACAGACCTTGTCATATTGCCTCCCTCAGTTATTTCTTCTCCATATTGAAAGATCCTAAATTCACTTAAGCTCTGTTTGTATAAAAGCTCTTTCATGCATTTTCCTTGTTGTCCTGTACCCAGCACTTCCATAAAATAGATCCTGGATGGGAAGTTGTACATATGTAAAACTAGGAAAACATTTGTCAAATATTTACCCTGAATAGGCAGCCTATTGAGCTCAGTGACACAAGTACAGATAATCTTTAGCTCTCCAGGCCTACACTGGTTTGCCCAAATGAAACCTCTTTTCTTCCTATAAATATTTCTTCACCGACTTTGGAAGCTGCAATGAATCAGACCATGGTCTTGACAATGCTGCCTTCCCTGCTGCAGAGCCCCAAGTCAGCCCATCACCTAAATAAGACACAGATCATATGGCTGAAGCATGGAGCTATGCCTGAAAAGGGTCTACAAGAATTCTTACTGGAAGCTATCAGATGAATGTTGTGGAGATAAGAAATGCAAGGATTAAGATAAACTTTTGTCTGCTTGACTGTGGTGTGTGCAAGATTTTCTTCTCTTCCAATAGAAACTGGAACCTCCCCAAGAAAATCCATATTAGATTCACAGAAAGATATAGATTGGAAGAGACTTCTGCCAGTCTTCAATCCAGCCTTCTGCTCCAACCAAGTGCAAAACTGAAGCTAAAACAGGTTGGTCAAGCCCCTGTGCAGACAAATCTTAGAATATCTTCAATGATGGAAATTTCACCATATCTCTTGGAAATCTGTTCCACTGCTTAGCCAGCTTCACTGTGAAATTTTCTAGTATCTGAACCATGACATCTCATTAGTAACTCATATGATAAGAAGTTTGGAATTCTACATTTTTTCAGAGGTCCCTTTTAATTGTCCCAAAAGACTGACTGGCAATAAAAACAGTTGTCCTCTTTGTCGGCTTAACCTCTGAAGAGACACGGTCTAGCAGTGGACTTTATACCTATATTGACGGAGTGGAGTTATACTGGTCAGAGATCTTAAGTCCTGTTGAACCCTTCACCTTTCTGCACCTTTGTCCTTTGGTGTTAGTATACTCTAGCCCATGACATCTTACCACTTGTTGCAGGCTCTCATCTCATCTCATCTCATCTCTTCCTAGCTCTTTTTCATTTTATTCCCATTCTCCCATACCCTTTGGTTTTTTCCCAGTTTCTGTCTCCCTGATCAGGCCACTCTTCCCTGTCTCCTCCTGATGCCTCCTTGAAAATTTTCTCTTGCAACATCAGTTTGGTACAGTCACTCCTGCGTTCAACTCAGGTGACTGTCTCCTCTCATGCATGGCTCCTGGTGACCAGCAGGAGGAGTACTGAGATCACAGGAGAGCCATTACCTCCTTTCACATGCAAGGTGCTAAAGCTGTGGGGCAGGAATCATAGGTAAATTTCTGTTCAGTTCCTCAACTGCAAGCTCACTTCAGATGGAGTACCCAAATAATTATCTGCCTCAACATCTCAAGAGTAATGATTTTGCCCTAAAAAAAAATGTGTATAAGGATGTCATATTTGCATGGTTTGATTTGAACTTCTCCAACAAACTGTTACGCTACTTTCTTATATTCACATGTAAAATTATATATATATTTCTTTTTCCTAATCTGATTCTTAGACATATTTTTTTTCCCTTAAATTTCCAGGTTGGAAAACAACATCTCTAAAAATGACATAAACATTTTTCCAAAATAATAAGAGGGGCGGGGGATGTGTGAACTGTATACCTGATGCTTTATTTCTACCCTAGAGAACAGATATGTTCTGCTAAAGCATTAGTTATGGCATCACAATAAGACAAATACTGTACCTTAACAGCAGTCTCTAGCTGGCTTCTAAGGATCTGTTATGTATCAGTTTGATGTCTGAAAATGAATTGCTAATACAGTAATATCATTATGCAGCTGACCCTGTATGTTGAAAAGGAGCAGATCCCTGTTAGAGGATGCAGGTGTATGGACTCCTTCCTGCTCACGCGACTGTTAGAGCTACCCAAATGTTAACAACAGCACAAGATTTCAGAGAACAAATAGTTTAGTGCACTTAAGAAGAACCTAAAGAAAAACTTCTCTGCCTAGAGGTACCCTCGATACCCCGCTTCTAGGGCATCCCTGGAGCAGCTTCTTTCATCCACTACCCTCCTGGCCATTGCAATAGGAACAGCTTGTACTGATTGTTTCAACATTCAGTTCTCCTTGCCCTACTTTCTTATATAGTTATTGAAACACTGATTTTCTCACCAGCAAACAACAGTAATGGGAATTAACTCTTTGTTTGTGACAACTCTACATTTTCCTATAAATTTGAAAATTAGTAGCTGAATAAAAGTTTTAGTTGACTGTCACTTCGTATAGTGACCAATTTCTGAATAAGGTGTTCAAACTCCTAAATTAAAATTTATACATTGACAACTGTAGTTGACCAAGGAGTTTTCAAAATTCAGGCTGGCAGGGATTCTTACTGTTTTTATTTCTGTATCCTTTGTTGGCCCAAAAACCTCAGCACAAATTTTATACCATTTTTCAACCTGAAATGCTGCCCAGAGAACAACAAACATAAAACTCTTTTTTTTATTGGCACTAAAATTTGATACAGTAATGATACTAATTGAAGTAGAGATACCATACTGTAAAATTTTTATGTAATTTACAGAAGCAGATATTCCAAACAGAAGATAACTATTAGAGTGCATGTAGCACTAAATCATGGTGATTTGCTCCCAGTTTGGCTTCAGAGCTTCACACCAACGCATAGTCCATAAGACATTAGGTCACTCCTGAGCTATTACCTGTAGTGAACCAATTGGCTGACTTGGCATATATCCACAGATATAGCAGGCTGTAAAGAAGCTTTCTTATTGCCCAACTTTTCTGCATCTTTATGGAAAACAACAGCGCAGGGCCATAAGGGCCACCTGGGACATGAGCAGAGCAGGGACCAGTCTTCTTGTGTACATAATGTCTACTTATGGCTCCCCTCCAAGCCGCATCTTGGCTCAATGTCCACATGGAAACCGGTGACGAGTGGCGTTCCTCGGGGGTCAGTACTGGCACCAGTGCTGTTTAACATTTTTGGCAGCGACATGGACAGTGAGATTGAGTGCACCCTCAGCAAGTTTGCCGAAGACACCAAGCTGTGTGGCACAGTCAACGCACTGGAGGAAAGGGATGCCATCCAGAGGGACCTTGACAGGCTTGAGAGGTGGGCCTGTGCAAGCCTCATGAAGTTCAACCAGGCCAAGTGCAAAGTCCTGCACCTGGGTCACAGCAATCCCAGGCACAAATACAGATTGGGTGGAGAATTGCTTGAAAGCAGCCCTGAGGAGAAGGGCTTGGGTGTGCTGGTGGATAAGAAGCTCAACATTAGTCAGTAATGTGTGCTCGCAGCCCAGAAAGCCAACTGCATCCTGGGCTGCATCAAAAGAAGCGTGGCCAGCATGTCAAGGGAGGTGATTCTCTACTCTGCTCTGGTGAGACCCCACCTGGAGTACTGTGTCCAGCTCTAGAGTCCTCACCACAAGAAGGACATTGACCTGTTGGAACAGGTCCAGCAGAAGGCCACGAAGATGATCAGAGGGGTGGAGCACCTCTCCTATGAGGACAGGCTGAGAGACTTGGGGTTGTTCAGCCTGGAGAAGAGAAGGCTCTGGGGAGACCTTATAGCGGCCTTCCACTACCTAAAGGGGGCCTACAGGAGAGATGGGGAGGGACTGTTTATCAGGGAGCGTAGTGATAGGACAAGGGGTAACAGTTTTAAACTGGAAGAGCGGAGATTTAGATTGGATATTAGGGAGAAATTCTTTCCTGTGAGGGTGGTGAGACCCTGGAACAGGTTGCCCAGAGAAGTTGTGGATGCCCCATCCCTGGAAGTTCAAGGCCAGGCTGGATGGGGCTTTGAGCAGCCTGGTCTAGTGGGAGGTGTCCCTGCCCATGGCAGGGGGGGTTGGAACATGGTGATCTTTAAGGTCCCGTCCAACCCGAACCATTCTGTGATACTGTGATCTCCTAGGCACAACTGGAAAAGGAGGCAAGGCACAGAGTCCTGGTTCTGCCAAAAAAACCTCTCCACAATACGGCTTCATGATCAAGTGGTCGGATGTTGCAAGGCACAAGGATTTCAGAATGGTTAATTTTTTACATGTTAAGGGGCACAACTGGTGAATTTCAACTGTAATGAATGTTGCATGAGGGTATGAATGCAACGCTGACTTTACATTGCTTTTAGTAAAGTTCATTTTATTTTTATAATTCCTTCCACGACTGTTCCAGATTAGATTTCTATACTAAATTAATCAGTATATTGGAAAATTTCCAGATGAGAGGAAATATGTGCATGCAAATAAAGCAACTTAAAAACCTAATTATTATCAGAATTGACTTTTGCAGCAAGTGAATGTGTTTTCATCTGACTTTTATGTTCATTAAAAGTTAAAAAATGAAAAATTAATTTCTTCTTATAAACAAAAGTCATACTATCTTTTAGTATTTCTGACAACGAGGTTTTTCATGGCTGGTTTGCTGTGGAAGTAATCTAATTAAGTATACATTGTTTATGTAAAAATGGATAGAAATGATGGAAAAAACGGATAGAAATTCTAATGTAGGGGATGAAGTAGCTATGCGAGAGGGATAAAACATCAGAAAGCCATGATGAAAACTCACCTGTCTGTGGTTAGGATTAAAAGAAAGTCCTGCTGTTCTTAATAGCCCTCTTAAGTCATCCTAAGCTTCTCTTGTTCTTGAAGTAAGTAAGGGTAATCAGTAAGGCATAGGTTTTCTCAAACTTCCAATTCTTGTTACTCTGGGGTTTAATTTTTCATTTTCTTTCAGGGGTGATCTTATACTTAAAGGTGTGATTTCTTATAATAGTTTAACATGTATAACTCCTGGCTTCTTCCAACAAAGAAATACTCTTTTTACCTGAGTCATGTTCCAGTTTTATCATCTTTCTTTCTCTCTTTAGTACCATGGCTCTTGTACTTATACTGGTGGACAGTGGGTACTTTGAGATTCTTGAAATGACACTACCCTGAAATACCAAAAATGTGGTTCAACCCTCTTAAAACTAAGAAATGTTCCACCTTCCTGAATGACAACTAATAATTATGTAAAAAGTGGTCACCTACAGCATCAAAGCTACTTGTAAGTGAACTGAAAACATTCTGAATACTTTGGTCCTAGTTCTTGGTCGTGCTTAACTTTCTGTGGCCCATGAAGACTTGAGCAGACCTGACCTTGGTTTCAATTCATACCAGGTGTGCACATGTTCCCCTCTATCTCCAGACTGAGGTATCCTCAGGAGTCCAAGCTTGCATAGGTTGGGAATGCTAGGGTTCAAAATCAAGATTATCTACATAATTGTTCAAGTTTGCCAAGTTAATCTCTTTGCCAAGTTAATTCATTCCCTGTTTCAGTTTGGACCCTTAATCTTTTGTTCATCCACACTGCCCTGATTTGGAGCAAGACAGCCTGTTCTTTTCATGAGAAGATGTTTTCTGCCAAGGTCCTTATTCTACAGTTTGGTCCCAAACCATTGGGAGATTTTGCTGCTGCTTCCTAACACAGTCTTCTAAGATATCCAAGGATGTCACCTCTGCTCACGGGCTTTGCCATGCCCTTATATGCGCTTGGCATTATGCTGTAAAACACCAAGTCTGGCAGGCTGCAAATTACACTCCTATTATATGTACTGCTGTGCTTATTAATTGTGATGGCTTAGCATCAGAGGAAAGCAACTTGTAGTCCAGAGGGGATAGGAGCCAGAGTCTGCATTTGCGAAGGACTTGCTCTCAGCCAGAACTCTGCCGTATTATGGGGCTACGCTGGTAGCCCTGTGAAACGCCTGCTGGGCAGTTCAACGCTGCTAGTTCCCAGCACGGCACCAGGCAACGTTGTTTTAAATATGAGAAATTAAAATGGCCTATTTGAAGGTGCAGAACCACTGAACAGGCAAAAGCATTAGCTAGCCAGAAGTCTACCGTGCCTTCCCTTTCAACAAGCCGCGTCAGTCCTTTTCTAAAATAGTTTAAAATACAAGTGTGTATTTGTGAGCTGCTCTGCTGTGAAGGTGCAAAGGATTCTGTGGTCCTGGAAAGGGCTCTCTAAACTATAAAAAGGGTGAGCTATGAGAAATTCTGTACCATCTGATCCAGGGACCAGGCTGTGCACAGTGAGGACGGTGTAAATGTAGACTGCAAGTTTCAATTTAGCTGCAGACAGTGGAGGAGCAGTGGTCACTGCAGGTGCACTACAAGCGTACCTAGTTCCCGTTACCTTTCAATATCAAAATGTTCAACATTGTTTAAAATGTGGTCTTCGTTTCATAAGAAAACAAGGATATTTATAATTACTCATCGTTGTAATCCACAGTACGCGCGCTGTCTACCATTCATCCAATTTATGCAGTGCATCTGTGAGACACACTTCCCTGTAGTGCTTTGATACTTCATAATTTTTCATCCGATTACATTTTACTCCCATTCTTGCTTTTTCAGAAGTATTCAGAAAGCCTGTCAGTTCCCTGGAAGAATTGCTTTCTCTATCAACTGGAAATCATACTTAGGATTTTTCAATTTAATTTTTAAAATAGATTTAAACATGTCCTTTTTATAGTTCCAAGTTTCCTCAATTTCTTGATCAGTTAACAGCCATGACAGAAAATGTATTTGAAACTTTGTATGAACTTGATATTTCACATTTATCCAAATGCTTTAATTTAAATAACTTTTGAAGGAACTACATCTGTCACTCGAAATTGTAGGCACAAACAGAACCCCAAGGTGAAATTAAGTGTTTTGAAGAAGTTAAAAGGTGAAAAAATCATAGCCTTAGAGAGACATACAACTGTCTCAGAGGATGCTCCCGTTATTATACACATTTTTATAAGACTGATACATCATTTTAGTAACTGAATTCCCATAATGATTTAAGATAGTTGCTTCAAACTGTCATTCCTCATTGTTAATTTAATCTATCAGGTTCTAAATTGCCTAGAATAGCTAAGAATCCAAAATATATGCTAAGTTATTTCTATCTAACTCAATTTCCATATTAATAAATCCCTCAGGTTTCAGTGCAATTACAAACAGTCTGCAAAGATGTTCTTCCACAAAGGACAAAAACATTTTGGAAAGACCACAAGAATATTTCAAAGATTTAAAGAGAATTAGTCACTTCAAAATGATTTTACCTAACACTTCACCAAGGGCATGTCACCTACCAGAAAGTGATCAAGTTCACTTGCTCAGTAATTCATTGCCTGTCATCCAAGACTTCATAACAGACTGTAAATCCATTTTTAGCTTATTACAGTTGTGGTGCTCAACATATTGGCTTAAATCACTTTAGATGCCTAAGGTTATGAACTGAATGTGGAATAAGGGAAGTCTGGGTACATGAATGGCCCATTACTGCCTTCCAGCTGATGTGTGGTGGCTTTGCTGAACTTCAGGAACGTGTTTTTATGTGCTTCTGCTCTGTGTTGCATTGCCTCATATACAATAGTGTTTGTCACATCAGTATCCATACCAGAGGCTTTCACAAACATGTGTTCTTCCTTTCGCTGGCTATGGAGATCTCTCCTTATAGCTTGGTGATACACTTATTATCTCCAGGTGATACAGATGTGCATACATTACAGTTTTTTCTTGTTTTGTTTTGTTTTGTTTTGTTTTTTGTCTCTCACTTCCCTGTGGGAGCCCCAGGAGTTCCTGTAAACCCATGCTGAGACTCCAAAGCATCTGTGCTTCCCTGTGAGACATGACATCTCATCTCAGAAAGGTCAGCTCAGAAGAAAGCCTTTCACCTTGTTCTGAAATTGTCTCTTCAGCAAGCTGATAACAAAGGATTTTGAAAAAAAAAAGAAATATTATCCTTCTGCCAAAGCAAAGCCTCTTCCAGAGACCTCTACCCAGCTCTATAATACTCTACTGTTTGCAATGATTTCATTTCGAAAACGCAAAGCTACGCTGTGTAGTTAGGGGAGTCAGGAATTTTGCTAATTTGGGAGGCAGCTGTTGAAAGGTGTTGTGTTAGAGTGTGTTGTCTGCGGGATGAGCTTGGTGCTCATAATTACTTCATAATTAACACTGTCGATATTTTAAATTGGTATACTAGTTATTACCTCATGTGAGAAAAGGGCCAGTCACATCTCTGAGATAACATCTCAGACTGCTTCTGAATAAGAGCTTTCAAAACTGAATGGGCGCTACCACAGATTTCCACGGTTCTGACTCAGTGAGCAAAGAATTCCGTGAAGTGGTAATTTAGCAGTTAAGGGGACTGGGTTTTGGAGATGTTACAAATCAAAAGCATTCCTCTTGGAACTAGCAGGGTACATGGTGTAAAATTAGAAAGGTTGAATGTTTTGTCTTAGAAATCTGTGAAAGCAGATTTTACAGGAAGCTGATCTCAAAGAGAAGGTTAAAAGTCAGCTTTCCTCTTCACCGTTACGTAAAGTCCAGAAAGTTTTGACTTTCCTCTAAGAAAAAGCCACTTCGCAAAGATAATTATTTCAATATATGGGTAGTGATAATCCACAGAAATGAGTGCACAAATCAATAGAAGGGGAAGTTTTAAGTGAAATGGTTCAATACTTATGGAAAACATGAAAAATTAATGAAATAGTTCATTCATTTTCTCCGTTATTACCATTTAGATGAGCTCAAAGTGAGCAGCTAGCACAATAAAATGTGATTACTTTTTAAACTATTCAAAAAGCTCTGAATAAAAAGCAGTGTCTAAGTATCATATCACAAAGTATTTAGAATGTAATTTTTGCTGTGAACTTATTAAATATTATATCTGAATAACAGATGTTTGAAAGATGAGAAAAGTTCTAAAGATTAATTTCCTCTTTTGGGGAATGAGAAGTCTTATATTTCATTTGTGCAGCAGCAGCAATGTCAGAACTCAGGCTTTCAGCAAATGGAACATGATACATGACACAGAGTTTGAAACTCCTTTCTCTTGATTGCATACAGTTCTGAGGTTATTTCAGCTTTCATTTTTGAAACCAATAAATTTCCGGGTCTTATAACCGTACACACACACAAAAAAAAAAGTTTAAAATGTTCCCAAAGGAGCTCATAATCAAACGATGAATACTAAAGAAAATGTATTTTTTATTCTTAATCACATGTTTTGGGTCTAAAAGAGAGTTTCATACAATACAGAAAAGCCGTAGGTATAGTATCAGGACAGTTCTCCCCTATGAAAATATACTTCTTAACAGCTGATGTTATGATAACATTGTATTTGTGAGGCCACTCTCAGTTATCTTTGAAAGTCTGTGATGATCAGGGGAGGTTCCTGAGGACTGGAAGAGAATGCCTGAATGTCACTCCTGTCTTCCAGAAGGGCAAGAAGGAGGACCCAAGGACCTACAGATCCGTCAGTTTCACCTTGATCTTTGGGAAAGTGATGGAGCAACTAATCCTGGAAACCATTTCCAGACACATGAAGAACAAGAAGGGGACTGGGAGCAGTCAGCATGGATTTATGAGGGGAAAATCATGCTAAATCAACCTTCTACAATGAGATGACTAGCTTGGTGGGTGTGGAGAGGGCAGGGAATGTTGTTTACCTTGACTTTAGTAAGACTTTCAGAGCTGTCTCCCATAACATCCTCACAAATGAGCTGATGATGTACAGGCTAGGTAAGTATATAATGAAGTAGACTGAAAACTGGATGAACTGCCAAGTTCAGAAGGGTTGTGATCAGGGGCACAAAGCTTAACTGGAGACCAATCACTAGTAGTGTGCCTCAGACATTGATAATGAGTTCAATCCTGTTTAGCATCTTCATTAATGACCTGGATAATGGGACATAGTCTACCCTCATCAAGCTCGCAGATGATATAAACATGGGAGAGGCAGCTGATACACCAGGTGGTTGTGCTGCCATTCAAAAGGGCCTTGAGAGGCTGGAGAAATCTGCATGCAGTTCAACAAAGGGAAATGAAAGCCCCACACATAGGGGGAACTTGTGAGTGTTGGTTGATGAGAAACCCAACATGAGCTGGCAATGTGCACTCACAGACCAGAAAGCCAACCATATCCTGCGCTGCATCAAAAGAAGCATGGCCACATCCACAAGGAATGTGACTCTGCCCCTCTGCTCCATTCTTGTGAGACCCCAACTACAGTACTGTGTCCAGTTCTGGGGCCTCCAACATAAGAAGGACATGGAGATGTTGGAGTGTGTGAAGTGGAGTGAAGGACCATGAAGGTAGATGATGAGGCTGGAGCACCTCTCCCATGAAGAAAGGCTGAGGGAACTGGGATTGTTCAGCCTTGAGAGGAGAAAGCTTTGGGGAGACCTTATAGTGGCTTTCCAGTGCCTAAAGGCGGCCTACAGGAAAGGTGGGGAGGGACTCTTTATCAGGGAGTGTAATGATAGGATGAGGGGTAACAGTTTTAAACTGAAAGAGGGTAGATTTACATTAGATATTAGGAAGAAATTACTGTGAGGGTGGTGAGGCACTGGAACAGGTTGCCCAAGGAAGTTGTGGATGTCCCATCCCTGAAGGTGCTCAAGGCCAGGCTGGATGGGACTTCAGGCAACCATGTCTAGTGGGAGGTGTCCCTGCCCATAGCAGGGGGGTTGGAACTAGACAGGCTTTAAGGTCCCTTCTAACCCAAACCATTCTATGATTCTATGATTCTATTAAAGAAAACAGTTGCTATCAGTGCTGACCTTGCAGCACGCATCATCTTTTCATTATACTGTTCTGTTACATTTTTAAGAAATCAGCCAAACACTATGCAAATAACCTTGTGTCTCTGATTATTTAAAAACTCTCAACTCTGAACCTGTTTTCCTGCTTTGCTCCAATTAGCGTCTGTTGAAGAGATTATTTCAGCCCTCAGAATCATGTACAAGGCTGTACATGGTACTTTTAAAACTTTAGACTGAACCTACCCAATCTGTTTTTGAGTTGTTCAGTTAAACAAGGTGTTGGCTGGCTGTTGTGTGCACTCCCTTCAAAGGCTAAAAAAAAAAGTGTTCTGAACTACTCTTCGTGGTGATCATTACTTGAAATGCAGACCAAACTGCTAATGTTTCAAGTTTCTTAAAAGGTTCACAAGAGTATTGAAAGGATGTACTTGAAAAGCTGAACTCGGAGACTCTCCTATCACAATGGTAAGGTAGAGAAGAAATATCTTAAGTGTGGGATTTGTGTGGAAATTTTGCAAATTTCCTCTAAAAAATGGATTTAATGATATTCTAGCCCATATTTCACACCCAGTGTTAAAAACATGCAGGATCTTTTTTTGATTTATTTTGTTTCTCATACCGGGCACGGCATTTGAAGTTGAAATAAAGTTATCTAACAAGTGTTGGCTACTCTGCTTTGCTCTGGTCAAGTTTAGATTCACTAGCAGGCGGCTTTAAGAGAATCGAGGGAAGCTGTTAGAAAGGGGGTTACCAATGAGAAGGCATGAGGTGGGAAGGGTAAGGATGATTATAGTTTGGGAGACTTTCAAGGGAGCTCAGTGGGAAGTAGAAGATGTCTATTTCTTGAGAGAGTACAGAAAAGGTGCAGCACTTGCACCCACTCTTGAAGTTTAGAAACTTCTTTAAAATGTCATCTTAGCCAGTGAAGACAGTCACACTGATCTGGAAAAGATGGGGGAAAAAAGGCACTCCCTGGGAAAGTGTTGTAGTGAGCTTGGATGTATGGCATGCCCTTGTGTAACATATACTCTTAAAGAATTATAACTTTCATCTCTTTCTAGCTTAATAGCAAATACTGTTAATTATTTGAGCTGGGAATCTAGAAACTGAGCAAGGCTTTTTGGTGAGCATATGCCTCCAAGATATGCCAGCAGAATATTTTATTGCCATGACCAGTTTTGTTGCCTGTGCAGAAAACAAACACAAAAGGGCAACCCAAGGCACAGTTGGAAGGTCTCTTTAATTACTGCCTTTGGCAGAATTTATTTCCAGAAATGTTATCACAGAATTGGAAATAAAAATGTCTCCTGGCATCATAAGAGCATTTTCAGACAGCACTCTCAAATGTGACACTTCTGAACAAGTTGGAGGAAAAAAGAGAGAATATTGTGCCCACTGACTTCCGACAAAATGCTATAACCCCAGAAAAACACATTTTAAGAAATTTTCTGTATCATCAGCACTCCCAGTTCAGAAGCAAACCTTAATCCCCCAACAACAAGTCTCCAAATGTGGATTGAATTTCTTATAGGTGAGAACGCTGTTTTAGAAAATAACTGGAGAGTTGCATAGTCTTTTCATATCTAAAGCTACAGATACTATTCTAGAATAAAATATACTCTCACAAATACATTAATTCTTCAAAATAGAATCTAGACTAAACTTTTCACTAGATTTATTGGCTCTTAAGATTCACCTTTAGAAACGAATCTAGTAAATTCAGAAATGCAGTAGACTCAGTTGCCATCATTAGTTTTTGTAATGTTTGGAATACTTTGTTAAAAGACTTTCAGAGGATCCATTTATAATAGCTCTATTTCAAATGTGATCCAATATTAACGAATATTGTTACACCTAAGAAATGAGGAGACGGAGAATATATGGTATGAACGTAAAAGGGAACTGATTGAAGTCTTCCTCAGCGTACGTTTCCAGATTTGAAATTAGTTGAAAAGTTCTTGTCAATTCTTATGCTTTTATTATCTCTGATCGACATTGTGATCCATTCCAGACTGCACATTACATTCAGATGCCTTGAATCATTGATGTCTATTATAAAATTACGGTCATGTTATCTTACCTTTTACTATATTCCTCTAAATTTAAAGCAAACAAAATACCCCCTTAGAAGAAGCGTGTGGAACCTGCAGGCTTTGCTAACCCAAGGGACTGAATGTGCTGCAGCAAGACATAACAGCTGCATGGCACGCTCAGAAAAACAATATGTACCAGTGTACAGAACGTTGCAGGCAGGGCCACAGTTGCAATTTCAAGACTATCGCTTACATCTTCTCTTCTAATTATACTTCTCGCTGCACTGACTGCACTGCAAGGATAGAAGAAAAAGGAGTGTATACTCCTCCTTTCTAATTTTGAATACCAGCAAGACTGACTTTCATCACAGGGCATGAGAAGAGCTTTCCTGGATTTCTCAAAGGACGCCTGCCTGCAGGCATTTAATCTGCACTGACAAGCAAAGGGAAAGAGATAGGTAGCAATAGCATTTGATAGGATCTTACCACTGGCTTATCTTAGTGTTCTGCTTTTCATGTACAAAACTGAAATAGTTAAGTAACTTTCTATCTAAAAACATCTGGTCTAATGTTTAGTGTCATAAATGCAAAAAGGATTGCAAGTAATCACTTTATATCTCAAAATGTAAGTATTGGCTTGCACCTTGCTTAGCATTATGGACATACAAATGTAATTGTTTTTCTATACGCCTAACTACATGTTGCTTTACCTCAATAACTCACATCATGATTTTGCAAAGCAGGGAATTCCACATGTTGATCTGCAGCCTGTAAAGTATTTCCATGTATTTCTGAACTCAGCAGCCATTGCTGCCACAGCATGGCCCCTTTTCTATTCCTTCGTGTTAGATGAAAACAAATGTAGAAAAATATACTATTCTTGACAATAAGATTCATTGTAATTCTGATTTCACAGGTAAGAGTTGTTCTGCTAGAGATATTTTTGCTTAGGAAAAAAATTTAA
The DNA here is from genome assembly GCF_964199755.1 of Larus michahellis. Taxonomy (NCBI): domain Eukaryota; kingdom Metazoa; phylum Chordata; class Aves; order Charadriiformes; family Laridae; genus Larus; species Larus michahellis. Next base: position 92,889,257 of record NC_133897.1, read on the forward strand.
TGCCAAAAATTACTAAAATAGCCCCTGCTTCTTTCTCTTTTTCATTAAAATCTCTTGTTTCCCTGTACCTTTCTGCAGATCTCGCAAATCTCTCAGTGAGTCTGTCATCCAGATTCCTTGTTGCACCAAAGTCTACCAAATAGGATGCTGGCAAAATTAATTCTTCTGCTTTGCATTCTGATAGTATTTTCTCAAGGGGATAAAATAATCCAGAACCTACATTTATATGCACAGTATTTGACTATTCAAATGTCTGAAAGAAATTTATCATGAAAATTTGTGAGCTTGTCCAAACATATCCAATTTCTCTGAAGAAATTATGCTGTATTTTCCAAGTCCTGACATTTATTTTCTAAAAGGCTTTATGATTATTTGGATATAAGGTGCTAGAGGCTAGCTTTTTAGGACTGTTAATCGCAGGACTATTCTGCAGAACACTTAGCCACAGTCTACTCTCAGAAGACAGGTACGAAGTGTATGTCATTTCCATGGAGACACCATGTATTTTCTTGGCCCTGGTGGAAGAGCCCTCAACCCCACTGAACTCAGTTCAAATAGGAATTTGCAGAACAAGACACAGGACTTCACAGGTGAACTCAGGCTCTTCTTCACCTGGGAAGAAGTTTATCTCAAAGTTTTGAACTCCTTGATTTATTTCTCTTCTTTATTGGAGAGGAACTATAAGAAAAGTTAAATTCCTAAGATAGTTTATTTTTTTCTGAGATAAGCTGAAGGCATAGTCCGAATGCACATACTAAGACTGAGAACTATCAGTTACGATTTGGAGATAGCGACATATCATACCAGCATATATTCTCACTGATGAGAGTTCAGCATGGGAAGAAACTACTGCTGAATCTGAAGTGTCTTCTTAGGAAAGGGGAAATAAAAGGGAGAGCGAGTCACAAAAGAGAGAGAGGTACAGAGAAAGTTCCTTTAAGTGATAATTCAGTCTCCCTGGGCTTTTTTTCTGTTTGTTTTATCTAGCAGGCTGAGAAATACACTGTTCTCTCCAGATGAAAAAGTGAAGATAGACTTAACTGGAATTGAAAGAGTATTTAATGAACTCTGCTGATGATATCCCTGGTAATAGAACAATGGATTGCAGTGAAAAGCCTTACTTGCTTTGTATTCACAAGAGTTCAACTTAATAGTAGAACTTAATGTTCTGCTAGTAGAAAATCAGGTTATCCATCCTGAAAGTGCTTTCTAAGTAATAGGGAGAGTAAAACAGACAAGCAGGCAGTGCAGCAAAAATGTTTTGCTCTTATGTTGGGTTTTTTTTGTTTTTTTTTTTTAAAAAGGAGCTACACACAATGCTCAGCTTAGACGCAAATTCTGAAATGCCTTCTCCATAAAGTTATGTACGATACAACCACCCCACAAAGTCTTGGAGCTATTCCCCTGCAGTATGCAAAAAGATGGAAAGTGTCATGGGGGAGTGGTATGTCAACACATATGTTTCTCACCATTCCTTCACTGCACAGTTTAACACTACATATCACAGGAGGCACTCTACCCCTCAAAGCCTTAAATTACATGTCACATCAAAGTTCTTAATGTGAACAATTTGAGCTATTTATATATTTCATCAAGGAACTGCTAACTCCCCTCCTCTTCATTCAGTTGCACAGTTATTCTGCACCGGGAGGGGTACAAGGTCCTTTCTGGATCTCGGTAGGAAAGGCGCAGCAGCAAATGGTGTAACAAAACTGCTTTTTTAATAATAATAACAATAACACAATAAAAACAGGAAGAGAAATATAGATAGTGAGTACATCCTACATCTCTTCAGGTGCTGGGAACCCTGCAGTCCTGTAGGGTTGGACAGGCCTCAGATGCACAGCCACAGCGCACTGCGCAGATCCCATCCATGGCGAGGGTCACTCCTGCCCAGGACTGTGTCTCCTTATATCTAATGTAGCAAAAAAAAACTATACCTCTTGTTATGACAGCTCTCTTTCTTTTTGCCCATCAGAGCATGCCTAGGTAAACATATCAGGAACCGCATCCAGGAGCAGTACATCTCCAGAGCCTTCCAGCATGTTGCCCTTTATTACTATTTACCTGGGGTTATGCAGCAGTCACTCATGCAGACATATGGATATACCAAGCACAAGTCCCAGTATGGCTGTCAGGGCTTCCTCAATATTACTGACTCCTCGAAGACAATGTCTTCCATGAGACTCCCAATGCAACAGTATTTCTCCTTTGCTTCCCTTGGGGAGCTAAGACAGAAGAAGGTATACAAGGAAAAAGAGCACAGACTGGAAAAGAGACTGCGATGTTATGACAGCCTGTGGCAATTAGTGTATCTTTCCACTCTGGGAAGTCTAATGGTGCCTACAATTCTCAAATTTTATCATTCCTCTGCTGTCAACAAACATCTGTGTAATGAGGGCTGATTTAAATAGAAGATAACACCAGCTGTTGATGTTAGTCTTTCCATTATCTTTAGTGACAAACAGGTGTGCAAGAGATCTACTTATGATGGACTCTGTGACCATCCCCTCTGTGATGGGATCCACAGTCTTTTAAATGAAAAGAAAGGCATACAAATGTCATACAAAGGAAACATCATGAGTAGACTCAAGCGTAAAAAGTTCAGAAGCACGAACATTGATACTCACTGCAAAAATCCCCCTTTTTTTCTCTTGAATATCTAATTCAGCACACTGCATGTATGTGCCTCGTGGATGAAACAGGACAGAACAATAGCAGAGGCAGTGGTAATGACAGAGTTTGAAGGTATGATGTGATCAAGGCAGGGGGCCGTGTGAGACCACATTGGTCTCCTGATCAAGGAAATTCAATGCTAATTAGTAGACTTAGTATGCAGCCTTGCCTCTTCAGTGTTCCTGTAAGGATGCTTGTTAAATTAGTAAATGAAGTTACCTGAAGGTAATAACGCATTTATGTTCCTCTATTCTTGGATTCCTTAACTGAGGCTGTATTGCCTGATTTAAATTCATTTTTTCTGATTTCCAACTGTATCAATTACTTCCAGCTTGAAATGTAATGAATAGTGCCATTTCTCTGAATCTATGAGAGATTCTTTCCCCTCAGGGGTACTGTGAAGATGAAATAGCAATGTATCATGCATGCCTATAATGTTGTGATGAGTTCCAGACAATAATTTGTGAAGAAAATATTTGTTTTTTTCATCAGAGTGAGTTCTGAATGGTGTATAGTAAACAAGGTCTCATTGAAAAAAAAAGGAGAAAAAAAACAGGTAATGAAGAGGCACTTGCTTAAATTCCCTCCAGCTAGGCTGTACACTGAAAGAGGTAGGATGGCCATGTGAAACATTTAATGAAGTTCTAAGGCTCACAGTGGACTCAGAGATAGACAACTTCAGGGTCCAAAATCTCATTATCTTCTCTTTGTGTAATGTTACTGTCAGTTCTTGACAGTTCCAAGAAGTGTCAGAGCCCTGAGGGCACTAAGCGGCCTTGGTCAACCTCACCTGTGGGCTCCATCCGCCCCTTCTGCTCATGAGTCCAGGCCCATTTAAGCTCCACCCTGGGCTGTCAGTACCTGTTAGTCTGATCTATGCTGTAGGTTTCCTTGTCTCTAGCTGTATCATAGCATGCCCATGCCTGGCCATGGACCCTATTGCTGTGCCTGAGCTGTGGACTGACTACATGCTTTGACCTCAGACTTGTCTGGACATCTGTCTTGAAACTGCTGGACCTGATCTGAGAAAAAATAGCATTAAATGATTTGGCTTGCATTCACAGATGGCTCCTTGTCTTGCTTCAAATGTGCTCATGGATTTTCACTTTAATTTTTAAGTCTGAGAACGCATGGTTTTCTAGGGGCTGGGAAAAAGCTACATATGAAAACAACATTAAGTCCCAAAAATGACTTGCAATCAAGTCCTCTTTGGATCACAGTACTCTTTAGCGAGCTGTAGGGCAAATACTCTTCCTGCAGAGATGCATCAGTCACATCAAATCTTCTTGTAGGAGTCAAGAAATCCAGATTAGAATTCTGAAGATAACCAGAGGTCAGGGAGGGGGGTCATTTACTTTTGTGGCTTTGAAGGAGATTTCGAACACTATGTGAAAATGTGCTGTATGAAACTGGACTGTGCTTCAGGCATAGAAAAGGCTCCAATCCACACTTTAATATTATTCAATCACACGGTCTTTTGTGCCTCAATCCTTACAGAATCTAATTAGTTAAAATTAATAGATGGGGTTCTCATTTTCTTAAATTTATATGAGCACTTATTCTACGCAATTTTTCACAATTCACAACAGCTGCAAATCTAGTCAATGGGCAGTCTGGATTTCAGCCAGCATAGAAGTTTATTTCTTTTATTCTTTGACAGGTAACCTTGTTCTTATCAGATAACTTGAACAGTAGACCATTAAGAATTTATTGCTCCTTGCAGAAACTCGTCTGTGATAACAACAGAAGGCAAAACAGACAACTTCCATAGCCCTCAGCTGAAATCTTTTTGTCTTTTCTTTATGCAATTCATGTGAATCCTTCCTTATAAAAAATAGATTCTTCAAACTGAGGAAGAAAATAATCTAGTTATTCTGTTATTCAAATGTTTTGTTTTTAGAAAAAAAAAACAGTAGTTATTTAGTAGTTATAATAAAAGTGCTTTCTATCTGTGCATTCTGTGAAGGTAACAGTCACAGGCAGAATAGTCCAGAGGATTCTTTAATGTAAACTGTATATTGATAATGATTTCTGTTTAGGATGACATATCCTTTCATTCAAAGTGAAAATAGCATTAAGTAATAGTCATCTAGCATTTATATAATATTTATCTATATTTTCTTACAACTTTTTTTGGCCAATACCACAGAAAATTTTTAAGTAAGTTCGTGAGATATTATGTGATGATTTTCTATAAAGCTTAGAAAAGAAGTTACCAGATACCTTCAGTTCACAGGATCCTATTCAAAGAATTATAGAACACTTCTGTTTGGAAGGGGCCTCAGAAGGTTATCTAGTCCAGTCTCCTCCTCCAAACAGGGCTACCTTCCATGCTGTGTCAGGCCTTATTTCATCACGTTTCAGAAATCTCCAAGGATGGATATTTCCCAGGAAGAGTCTGGCTCCAACTTCTCTTCCACTCCCTCAGGCAAAGGAAGACTGCAGTGAGGTTTTCCCCTCCCCCTCAAACCTTCTTTTCCTCAGACTCAGAAACCCAGATCCCTCAGCGTCTCTGCATACATTACATGCTCCAGCCTCCTGACCATCTTCCTCAGTGAGACAGCTCAGCTTTGCAGGCAATGGCAATCTGGGGTGGCTGCAGGTCACTCTAGCCTGAATGGCCAGCTCCCAATCCACACTCGGGTTGACTAAGAAGTCCTTCAGCACAACAGCAACTGAAAGGTGTGCCTCTGGATGCACAAAAATACCAGAGCCAAACAGCTATCACAAACTGATAAAAAGCAAGCAAGGCAGTAATTTTTTATTGTTTTTTTTTTTTACATGTGGATACAGAATTTAATACGAAAACACCACTTTGCATGCACATAGCACAGAGTCCCTAGAAGCAAGAAATTAAACTGAGCTGCTCTTAATGTCTTAGCAAATTGTAGAAGGTACTTTATGGAGTCTCCAATATCTAGCTTTGAAATTAGCCCTGCTTGGAGCAGGAGGTCAGCCTAGATGGTGTCCAAAGGTCTCTTCCAAATTACATTGCTCTCTTTTTAATCTGTACCTTGAAGCACTCAAGAAAATTCTATACCATACTTAAAAGAATATTACCTGTAAAGACAAGAGCAACTGACTGGTTGGATGCAGGAAAGAACTCTAAAAAACTTTTTTAAACGGAGGTAAAAGAATATATAGGTATTCAAGTCCAACATTTAGAATCCACAGGATATTCCTAAAAATATCCACTAACCTACCACTTAAAGTTCTCTACCAGTGTGTTTCCCTGAACTTTCACCCTAGTCTCCCATTTGCATCCCTGCCTCACTCCCTCCACTGCGTCAGCACAAATGTTTGTGGAGTGACACGGTAAAAAGGGCATCTCTTCCAAAGGGACATCCCAAACCCTGCTATTTTATATCCTAGCTAGGAGCCCTGGCTCCACTGCTCAAGCCCATTTTGCTTGCTCTCTCCTTAGCTTGATGAGATTTATTTTGCGCAATACTGAACAGATTCAATAGGATAAAGCAAACAAAACCTCTTGGATCCTGTCTGAACTAGATTGCAGGTTGTGGTATTTTTCTGAATTTACTGAAACCAGAATTGAAGATGCGATGGTTATATCACTGGAAGAAGTATATGTGCGGAGGTGTCTCTCTCATTTTTGGTATGAAAGGGACAAACTACTGCACGTGACTTGATAGGAAGAAAAGTAATTGAGAATAACCAGAAGTTCCTCCTCCAGGAATAGGTCTAGGGCTTAACTTCTGCAGTGGGCAGAATTCAAATTAAATTCTAAATCTACTAGATTTCGAATATACTAGCTAAGAGCAGACAGTGTTTAATGTACTAGATTAAACATTAATTCACTCTTGGTACATAGTCTGTTCCTACCAGAATCTCACATGAAATTATTATGTGAGGTTTTTCCCCTGTCTAGATAGGAAAGCTGGTTACACTTTATAAGCTTTCTTAACACAGAACATCTCATCCCCACCTTCTCTTTGTTTCCCTATACTTTTTCTCTCCCCATTCACCTTGAATGCTCTCTGTTTCTTCACCCTTATCTCCTTCCCAAAAAAACAGCACCTGTCTCCCTAGTTTTTCATATCGGTCCCCAGTTTGCCATATATTTACCCAAATTTGGTATTTCTAATATTGTTATTTAGGTCATTTAGGCCTTACTTGATATTACTGTTATGGTTACCCAGACTCTGGGGGTCTTGCAGGATTGTGGTCCCCTAAAGACCCCCAGTACTACCCTCCAATTGTCAGTGAAGTTTGACTCTCTCTCTCACAACTCCCTCACAATCATCTCTGAAATCTGGCCATTCCTCAGGGCGCTACCTGTAACTTTTGTCAGCTGCATACAGTGTTATTCAATATGTTCAAGAATTTCTCATGTCGTGTCCTGTAGTTTCTCATGGTCTGTTCACTTAGCTGAGCCTCAGACTGTGACCCGGTCATCTGCCTGCACACCTTAAGAAAGCCCATCCGTCAAAAGGATGATTTTAATCAGAGGGCTGGAGCACCTCTCCTATGAGGACAGGCTGAGAGAGTTGGGGTTGTTCAGCCTGGAGAAGAGAAGGCTCTGGGGAGACCTTATAGCGGCCTTCCAGGACCTAAAGGGGGCCTACAGGAAGGATGGGGAGGGACACTTTATCAGGGAGTGTAGTGATAGGATGAGGGGTAACGGTTTTAAACTGAAAGAGGGGAGATGTAGGTTAGATATTAGGAAGAAATTCTTTACTGTGAGGGTGGTGAGACCCTGGAACAGGTTGCCCAGAGAAGTTGTGGATGCCCCATCCCTGGAAGTGTTCAAGGCCAGGCTGGATGGGGCTTTGAGCAGCCTGGTCTAGTGGGAGGTGTCCCTGCCCAGGGCAGGGGGGTTGGAACATGGTGATCTTTAAGGTCCCTTCCAACCTGAACCATTCTGCGATTCTATAATTCTGTGATTTTCTAGTGCTAATTTGACAGGAGACAGGAGACAGACAGCTCTCTACAGCTGTTTTACTCTACTAGATTTGTTAACTAGCACTGCGGATTTTTTGTGGATTTTGCATTTACATAAAATACACTCAGCTTTTTTTCTTGGTGCATGTATTCAATTCATTTTGTTCTGCATGGTATTCTAGTCTGGAAAATCACTGTCAGTATAGAGAACTTATGAAGAAAGCTACGCACTCAATCTGTGCTCCGGAAAGTTTATGACCTTACTTCACTCTCAGATCTGACCCCTGCACACTTCACCCATCACACCAAAAGCTCTCAGGAACTGTGGAGGTGAAAGTAAACAGCCACTATGAGCCAGAATTAAATCCTGTGGTAACGCCTAAAGGATGAAACGCCCAGCCAGCAAGGAAATGCTTTGCACAGAACAAGCACTTCGTCTCTCAGTCCTGATCCTCAAGGGAGACTTACAAAACACTGTGCACAGATGCACCTGGGAATTAAATGCATCACACTAGGACATCAAAACCCATGGATTCAACAGAGACACTTTTTATGGCACATTGTAGTCTCTTCTTCCCTCTCCAATCTTTTCGTGCTCCATAGAATACTAAACCTCTCTCTCCCTCTTTCTTTTCCCCCTTGCACTAATATCCTACCTGCTCTGAAGACTCCAGACACCTTTCCTTTCAAAGTTAGTCTGACGAGTAACTCACCTCAGAGGAAGTAATCTGAATCCCTAATTATGTCTGATATCTGCTGCTCATAGAGAAGGGATTGCCTGCTCTAAACTTGTCTACTTTTCTTCTCATTATACCACTTAGTGTAATAAGATATTACAGCCTTATGATGATGATGATATCTTTAGACTATCACGTTTATAACAAAATGCAATGCTTTGGTTTAGTTTTGCGTGTTTGTTGTGGGCTTTTTACATCCACAGGGGATGCAGCTGGATTGTCAGATCTACAGTCTTGAATACTGCCCTAATATTTCTCAAATATGTTTACACTGGGCACTAGTGCATGATTTCAGGCACTGGTCCCAGGCTATGCCAGCTCAGTCTGACCTTGAAGTACTGAAATACTTCCACCTGTCTTGTGTACATATGTAATCGTCATCAGCTGTCTTAAAACTTTGGCCATCAGGCCAGCACTCAACACCAGAACCTGGACTGCCAGGTATCCAGAATATGAATCTTCAACAGAAGAATCCCTTGATTACCTTTCACGCCCATGAACATCTGTCAGATAACAAGTGCAGGCATCCTGTTTCTCACAGACCGTGAATGAAAATGGAACATAATACTCTTATTTGGTATACTGCAAGGCACAACGGCACCACGAGGTCCATATGTTCTTCATGCAGTTCATTTGTTTAATGGCTTTCAAGGAACTGCAAAAGGAACATACGACACAAAGGATGCTGACCTCGCACGTCCTTTCAGAAGAGGTCAGAGGTTGAACGAAGTTACTGCCCATATTCTTGCCTACCTTCACTCAGAACAAACGTGAATGCAATAAGCAGCCACAGCCATATTCAGGTTACACATCAGTGCTACAGGCGCCAGCCAGGAACTAAATTATGTACAGCAGCAAAGCAAGTGCCTTCCAGATTCACAGGGAACTGCTGTCCAGGCAAATACAAATTTCCTAGCACAGTCTGAAACCAAATGAACTTTCATTAGGGAAGATAATATCGATATAGGAAGTTTTTGTGCACAACAAGTTTGCTCAAAATCTCATTTATTCATATCCCTTTAAATTGCTATAATGCTTGTGAATTTTAAGTTTTAATTTTAACAGTGACATGTAAGAAAGTGTTGCTCTTAAGCATTTGGAAATGTGGAAATTAAGGACAGATACAAAGGAATATTCAAATATCTGTCATCCTCTCTAAGCAGAATTTCAAGAATGATGAAAAAAAGGATGAATGTTGGGTAGGTACTGCACCCACTTTTATCCTGAGCTATAAGTCTTTGTGTATTGTGCTTATGTTGTCACATAAGTGACACAAAAAGTGACTATGTGACACTTTTTAGTCCTTAAGTGGACTTATTTACTCTACATGCCCATGAAATGAAGTGAGAAAATCAGTTCTGTGCTGAGATACTTCTCTCACAACCGAAAACAATATAAGATCTTCATTTTCCTGGCACTGAGAGATTAGAGTAACAGTTCAGTTGTTTCCTAGTTGCTTCACTTTTCAGCTTTGAATATCATTTATCTTCAACAGGCAAGTTTATTTGTGAGTGATATCTTTTGTTTCCTCTCCTGTAAAAATAATTTTACAGTTAAGTGCACTTTAACACAATATTTAGACAACTAATAGCATTGGGAATGTTGATAACATAGAAAATTGTAAAAAGCCACAGACCTTGATCAAACTGCTGAAAATGATTTTGCTGGGGTGGGATCAAACTAGGGTGGAATCAAGGGAACTAATTCCCCATAAGCCTGCTGCTACAACACTGCCAAGTCCCTTGTTGCCAGAACAGAGCCACAATTCTTTTCCAACTTTCTGACCCCATGTAGCAGATACAGGGAGCCAGACCATATGTGTCTCTCACCAGTTAGAGCTTGTAGCAGCTCATATCAGACATGGAAATGATAATTAGTGTGAAAAACATTTAACACTCATGTGTCTGGAATTCCCACCATAGGAAAGCTCTAGGAATCAGAGGGCTTTTCTTTCTTTCCTGAGATGCCTCTTGGAGACAGAACAAAACAGGAGTGGAAACGGACACGAAACTTTAGGAGAAAGGTGGACATGATATACCTTGACTTTAGGTACTTCCTCCCGCTGTGTCCTCATTTGAAAACTGAGAATGAGTGTAATGGACAAGGCAACTGTTAGATGGGCTTAAAATTGTCTGGACTAACACGCTCAGAAGGTTGTGTACAACATCCAGCTGGAAGATGCCAATGAGTGAAGCGGAAATTCATACCGGTGCCAATGTGATTCAACATTTCCATCAGTGGCCTGGATGGTGACAGAGTCTACCTTCAGCCAATCTGTAGAGGACACTGACCTAGGGGTATGGTTATAACTTTTAGGATTTGCCAAATCCGGTAGCCCAGGAGAGAAATGCTGCTGCAGCTCCATGCCTCCAGGACCAACCAGGAGCAAGGCTGAGTGCATATAGGCCACAGGCACATACATACATGCACGTGTGAACAGCACATATGTACATATACACACATCCAGCCGCACAGATCAACGCAGTTGGGCACGCTCAGCCCCCACACAAACACAGGCAACACCAGTGGTCTTATTCTCTTCCCTCTCTGGCTGAAGACAATTTGGCAAAGAGAAGGGGGGACCACATGGTCGCTGCCTACACTGCTTAAAGACGGAACTGCAAAGTCAAGGTGAAAAAAACATTTCACCGTAGTGCCAGGCAACATAACAAATAGCAATAGCTGCATTCTGCAGCTTGGGGGCTTCACCAGGATGGCAATGCAGCACCAGACAGGTTGCCCAGGGAGAGGTGGAGTATGCACGGGTGGCAAAACCCAGGCTGACACAACACAGTGTTGTCCCACTAGACAGGAGGAGGTGAAGGAGCAATGAGCCAAGAGCTGCTCTGCAGCCATCAGGGCAGGGGGTCACCAACGCATCAGCTCCCAGCCCCACAGTGACCCAGGAGGCCAAGCAGGTCAGGCTGAGGGGCACAACCAGGCTCAGCCAAGGGTCCAGGCAGGTCTGTGATAGTGAGGCAGATCCAAGGTCAAGCTGGGAAGACAGTCTGCAAGTCAGGGCCCAGATGGGGAGAGACACAGCTGGAGACCAGCACTCCTGCAGAAGGCCCCAGGCTCAGCTTAAAAAGGGTCTCTAGGACCATGGGCAGGGTGGGGGGAGGAACTAGGTGGGGCTGGTGAAGGCCAGGAGGCTAGGCAGTGCCCTCAGAGCTCTGGTGAGATGCTGAACTGGAACCCTCTAGAGATCTCCTCCAAACAGCATTTTTATGGTTCTTCAGATGGTGCTTAGTTAATCGGGGGTAACATCTGCATAATGTCCATCACCATTCTCCTAAGCCGTATTACTGGAGCCATGGAGCAAGCCAGATAACCAAATTTCTTTTACCTTTTTTCCCCTCCCCCAAGGTAAACTGGGAAGAGCAGAGAACCTGCCTAATCTGATTTTCATAAAGTAAATCTGATTATGAAAATGGAGAGTGCTTGCTAATGCAATCAGCATTTCAAAATATGTATGATTTTAATGAACAAACCTGACAAAAGGTTCCTAATTATGCTTTTAAGCTTACATTCATCTTCAACTTTCTGTATTCCCATAGCATCTTCAATGCGTTTTCTGTGCTGACATATGTATTTTCAGTTGTGTTCCCTCTTGGCTTTTTCTACGAACCAAAAGAACTTGGTCATCCAATAAAGAGAAAAGAAAGAAATATCAATTTAAAATTTTTTACATACATACACGAGGAGCAACCAAAAAAAAGGACGAAGTAAACCATGTGAGGGAGTACACTTTGGTTTCTGCATTAGGATGGTATACACAAAGGCAAAATAAATACCTCTGAGTGATCAGCTACTCAAAATTATTGTGAGAGAGATGGAAATGAAAAAGAATTTTGAGATGTGAATCATAGAATCATAGAATGGTTCGGGTTAGAAGCGACCTTAAAGATCATCTAGTTCCAACCAGATCTGTAGTGGTGTGTGAAAAAACTTGCATACTGAGGGGCGGAAAGGGAGACATGATGAGATGCAGGCAAGTTCATCACTATGTGAAAAGGGAGGTGTATATGAGATATGCCAGCAAAACCTACTGTGCTGCAGGAAGGAACACAGACAATGAGAAGCCAAAAAGCAGTGATATGCAAAACAGAAAAAAATATTTTCTGAGGAGGTACAGAATGAAAGGTGATACATAAAAATGAACATGTGTGTAAAAGTGAAAAGTAAAACCTTTAAAGGTCATAGGTGAGTAGAAAAAGGCATGATGAAATGGAAAAATCATAATGAAATTCGATTATGTAGGAAGAGGAAAGAGTGAAAGAAATGCAGACGGAATCACAGACTGATGTATAACAAAGAAAAATGTGTAAACGGGAGGAAATGCAAATAAAAAGATACGTGATGTTATATAAAAAAGGAAACATAACAGCCTGGGGAAAAGAACATTCAAAGTAAGGGGACAGAAGTAAAAGATTTAATAAGAGGTAAAAATGAAAAGCTGTAGTGTGATACAAAAAAAGGCACGTGTGTTTTGAAAGTAAAAACGAAATAGTGCAGCACAGTGGCAAGTGGGAAACAAGGGACGCAAAAATACATGCAAAGGGATATGAGTGCATGTGATAGGAAAGTTAAAATAGACTTTGAGCTACAGGGAAAAGGGCACGTGTTAGAGATGAAAGTGCATACTGATTTTAAAAAGTGTAAGGCTTCAGTGAGAAGTGAAAAGAAAAACATAGTGACATGTTCAATTTAAGACCTAATCGATTGTAAAAAAAAAAACCCCAAACCTGTAGTAAGAACATATATAACAAAAAGAAAACTTGAAAAAAATATAATGAGAAGATAGAGTAATGGGTGATGAGATGAGCAAAGATCACAGTTGGTGCATACGAAGCTGCTCAAAAACACAAGTACTCATAAGTAGAAAAGTGCAACATAAGCAATGCATAAGGACTTGTAAAATGGAAATGTGTAATGGCATTTTAAAGACAAATGGGGAACAAGATGTGAATAATGGAGCTGCATAACGAAATGCAGAACAGATATAAACATTGAAAGAGGAGACACAAAAATCTAAAATGGGTAATGTTATACACAAAGGAGGTAGTGTATAAGTTAAAAAATCAAACCAGGTGATTCATTCAGGAAAACTTCTAAGAAAAATTTAAATTTGGAGAGAAAAGAAAAAAGGAAAATCCATTCTGAAAGGGGAAATCCATAAGGAAATGCGAAAAAAATGCAGAAATAGATAAAGAAGAAAAGTATGAGAGTATTCAAAATTGGAAATGTGTCATGAGCTACAAAATCTGAAAAGTCATTAGAAATAAATCAAGCTGCATAATTGCATGCATTAGGGAAAGTTCAGAAATTGCTCTAAGAAAAAAAAACAACAACGAAAAAGATGCGCTATCTGAAAAGGAAACATATGAGGATTTGCAGACATGAAAATGCATGATAAGAGGCACCACCGCCCCCAAGTTTCAGAAAATACAAAACCGGAAGTTCATTATGCAATCTGTAAATGCAAACCTAGTATGAGATACAGAGATGAAATTTGCAATTTGATATCATTCAAATGAATAGTGAGATACTGAAAGAATATATTTCTTGAGGTGCAAAAGAAAGACAGTTTACTCATGTGTAAAAAACAATGACAGATTTGAAAAATCATGGTAAGATGCTAGTAGGGATTTATGAAATTTATCATAAGATGTAAGAAGGTAAAGAAGAACATGAGAAAAGGAAAACACATGGGGAGATCTGAAAGCTCCTGCCTAGGAGGCTATGCATAGCCTGTAATGGGCAACAAAAAGGAAACTGACTAATGAGCGACGATACATGAAATTCCTAATTAGATCTAAAAGTACATAATGAGATGCCGAAGCAAAACCAAGCGGTAAAATAAAAATGAACATGCACAGCAAAATCTGAAACTAGAAAGTGGAAATGAGATGTAAAAAAGCATTCATATTGAGATGCAGAATCAAAAAAGTGGGTAATGAGATGTGAAAAGGAAAACTCATAATAGGATTTGACATCAGAAATGCATAGCAAGTTGAAAAATTGTAATCAGCCATGAAATACAAAATCTGAGAGAGTAACAATTAGCAAAACCCAAAATGCACCTTTAAGATCAAAGAGGAAAAATGAAAGAAGATGCAAAGTAGTGAATCATGTGATGCAGTAGGGAAAATGCAGAATGAATTATGGAAGATTAAATGCATGATGAAATGCAGAAAGAGAAATCCATAACAGCTTGTGAAAAATCAGTGTTTGACGGGAAGCAAACCCTCCAGTGTATGGTGTAACATGAACACCAAAATCCACAGTGAGGGTCTGGAAAATGACTAATGAGACGTGAAATCAGAAATAAAATGATTTGTGATAACAATCATTCATAATGACAAGCAAAAACAAGAATTGAAATGCTAATGCAGCATGGCATGTGAAATGCCAAAGGACATACAATAGCTGAGATGCATAATGCAAAATGGAAACAGAAATATATAACGAACTGTGAAAAAGAAAACATGTACCAACACAGTTCATAATAAACCGTGCATAGCAAACCATTTTGACTTCAAAGGACTGAAGTACATAAAGCAGCATGAAAACGGGACAATGTAGCTGTTGAACTGTCAAAACTAAAACACATGCAAGATGTTCAGAGCAAGAATTTTATGCAAATATTTGAACAATGGGGTCAATTACTAAGTCACTGGCTGTTGTGGGCTTATTTTACCTTCTTTTCCCTTTGGGCTTGCCCCACTTGCCCCAAGTCAGATACAGAAAGGATCTTACCCTCCATTCACACATCATTTCTTGATATCCAGTGATACAATATTGTAATGTGCCAGCTTCATTTTGTGTGGCATCATCTCTCATCACATCATAGCAATAGGCGCCGTTGGCAGATTATATAGGAGAAAAAGCCTTTGGGAATTCTCCCTCAGGCACATCAAGGCCACCAAGCAGCTTATTAATTGTGGAACAGTTTCAGCCTTAAGGCATTTGTGCCCAGGCCCACCAGCAGAAATGTGGATCAAATGACTAGGTACAGGTCTACAAAGAATCAGACAATAGGTACACGGTGATTTTGAGCAAGTTACTAGTGTATATGAACAATGGATGTAAGTGCTTAAAGAAGAAGTCAAATAATTGCAATACATTTTTACTAACTCATACTTTAGTCATGCCAGGCAACATATATAAGGCTAAATTCCCCAAGCAGCAACAGCATATTTGGCCTTGAAGCACACTTGCAAGCCTTGAAAGGGTGCTCTGTTGAAATTCTGGGTCTACTTGGCCCTGACTATGTCTCTGTTGCCTGCCATCCCTGTCGCGTGCCATGAAAAAGCCACGACTCAGGAAAGACCTGGTATCGAGGCTGCCACCATTTTTTCCATTTGAAGTAGCTTTTTGGAGAAAGGGTCTCAAGCTCTTCCTGGGCACTGGCAAAAATAGAAGAAGGCAGCGCTGGCACTGACCTCTCTTTGCGAAATCCTCTTATCCGTTTTAAAAGCATCATGGCATGCCATGGTATAAACCAGCCGAGTCATTAATTCTGACTGTACAAGGGATCAGCCTGCCATGCTGGTGGTGCTAGAGCAGGGTTCCAGCTGCTGGGCAGAGAAAACTGCAAAGCCCTCGCATAGTTCCTGTAGGATATTTCCTTGTTTTAGTATCTGGCACGAACAAGAAGTGCTCCATCATCTTTGTAACTGCTCACTAAATTGTAGGGAGCAATTAGATGACCCGTCAGTCTCACGTCTTTGTCAGAGCCCCTCAACATCATGTGCTTCCTCAAGTCATGTGCTGCAGACCTCTGATCATCCTTATCTCTAAGTGTTGTCATATGCAGCTGGCTACTTTATCTTTTGCTAAAAACTATGCCTAGGGTTACTGACAGGGTTGAAAATAAATGACACACGTTTCTTCTTGCAGTCACTTGAGGTCAGAGCAGCAGAGTGTAACTGAGGTAGTTTTTATCATAACCATGACAAGCATACATCAGAGAAAAGGCCTTTGCAGTCCTGCCTTGGACCACCTCCCAAAGGCAGTTCTGCCTCAGCTCCAGTCCGAAAAGAGGATAAGAGGCTTCTTGAGTTTTTGAAGTGGTAGCTGAGAAAGTACAGCGTGTTTGAACACCTTCATCTCATACAGCATTTCCCCCTAGAGATGCCTTGTGGCGTAGGTCAGGACAACATTCAGTCTTGGCTTGGAGGCTAACATGAAAGAAGAATGGCCTTCTTGGTGCAGTTTTGCAATGGTTACCATCAAATGTTTTGGCACAAGTGGTTCAGAAGTTTCTTTGAAGGGGAATGGTCAAAGAGGGGTTTTAATAGGGAGAGGCTTCTATCTCCTCATTCCTCATGCTTCTCCTTTTCTTAGTGTCTACACAAGTTCAATCTGACCCCTGATTTTTGGGATTTTAAATGTCCAAGCCCTTTCCTCTTAGACCCATCTCCTAAAAATGAGAAACTCCTCATAGAAAGCTGACTGTCAGCTAAGCTTCAGAGAAAACTCCAGCTGACTGCAATAAAGTCAGGATTTCACCAGTAACTCTGCTTCAGAAACTCTGATCCTTCTAGCACAATAACCTGTAAAATTTGATCTGACAAGAGGCAAAACCCTCAATGGCATTAAGCTTATTAGACTGATTCAAAAGCAAAAGTAATACTGTGATTAGTGTATATTGCCTGCATTAAGACCATAACGAATAAGAATACAATCGGTTGCCAGAAGCAGCTGGTAACTTGTCATATGCTGTAGAGTCAATCCAAATTATTCACTGAATGGCAGAACACTTTTAAAAATGGGTAATGTTTTGGATGAGAAATAGCACAAAAATACAGACTCCGACAGTAAAGATAATAAAACTAACAGATGAATAGGATAGAGAACATATAGACTCCATTAGCTTTCCATAGCATGCTCCCCTTCTATATATCCTGCAGCCTCCATTTATACTGTCTAGTAAAAGACTATTAAAACCATGCTCAGTCAGCTACAAAAAATGCTCACAGATTATTTTAAATAAATAAGCATTCAGCAGAACTCATCTTTAATGTTGCAAGAAGCATTTTGTCAGAGCTAAAGAGCAACACGAGGACTGTGTATCTTTGATCAAAATATACCATACAGTCGGTTAGTGAGTGTTCCACTTCATTAAAATGTTGAATTATTTCTCTTTTTTGAGAAAACCAAAATGTCATTACAAAATAGCCTCCTTGTTTTAGTTAAAACAAATACAAATATAAGCCATCTTTTTGCATTATCTGGGCACACGTTACTCCTCTTAGGAATAAAACAGGCCCAAATCTTGGAAAGGCACATGCACACCTCACCTAAACCTCCAAAATTTTAAGGAACTGGAACTCCTCTCTAGCTCACCATATTGTTTTTCTTTGTATGATGCTTTGGTGGGTGTCCTCCGGGACGTTGCTTGGGTGATATACTGCAGTACTGCAGTCAATTGAAAGCTGAACAGAAAGTTGCACCGAGGTTAGAAAACGCTTCAGAGAAATCTGGAGTCTTTGGCTGGGAATTCCTGACTGAAACAAATGGAATATGCTCCTGCCTTCTTCTGTATTTCAAATTGTAATGTTACCATGAATCAAGGATGTGGATGAGAGGAGGCTGGTATTAAACAGCTCATTCTCTGACACATAAGCTAACAGGGCTCCAAGTGAGTTTAGACTGTCTGGCAAAGACCACTTTGAATCTGATTTAAAATGAGTACGAGGGGTTCTCTAGAGGCCACACTGAACAGCACAATTAAAAATCAGAGTTCCTGTAGAAGTCGTGACTCACACATTGCGCATTGAATGCTTCCACTAACACTTTATTGGAAGTGGGGGCAAACTTACTTAAATTTTTCATGCTCATAAATAAGTAACAAATTTTATATTTAGCATATAGTTAAGACTGACTAACAATTTTTTGTTATAAAACTTGTTTTACATTAATTGCAGTTTTGTGAATCTTAAGCTGTTTGGGCTTGAATTCTCTCACCTACGTGCTTGCTGCAATCATCTTACCTTTTTAATTTTTAGGTCATGTAACACAGCCATTTCCCAGACAGCTGTGCCAAAACACAATTTCCCCCAGTCTAAAAAGAACAGTAATAATGATTTTATAAAAAGCCAAAAGAAAAATACCTTCTTAAGTGTTTTTTTGAACAACTTTAGTACTTCTGCAGATCAAGGAGTTGCTACAGTCCCTGCATATGTAACAAGAAGGCCTTTTTGGCTCTCGAGGCCGCCCAATTACATTGGAATGACAGTCTTTTGGAAATGAGAATTTACAAGTTCACATACATTGAAAGGCTAAAGATGTGGCCTTCCCTGAATGCGGTCCATCCCTTCACTGTTTTACACGTCAAGCAAACAGCACGTGCCCAAGGAGCCAGAGGGCAGATCCGCACGGATCTCACTTCAGCGCTGGGCTGACAGGGCTTTGCCTGATGATGCTCCTCCTGATGGACAAAACAGAAAGTCCCTCTGAGTTTCTCAGTGCTTCCTCCGACCGCAAAGAGCACGAGGAGAGGCAGGCTCTTCTTCTGATGGTCCTTCTCGTAACGGGAACGGGAGTCCTACAGACAGGAACAGATTCTCAGCACCTCTCTGCAGACACAGGGGAATGCCACCAGCAAAACATATGTCTCTTCTTTTTTTAGTCACAGCAAGTTCATATACAAGCATCCCTTTTAACAAAGGGATAGAGGACTGTGCTGTGGCTCTTTAGGCCCCCAGCCAGCCGGTGACTCATGCTTTAAAGAGGGCTGAATTCTTTTTAAGCATTTTCCTGAAGCAAATTCTGAGGCAAGAAGTCTAATTACACTTTATGCTTTAGCACACTTAGAACAGCATGATTTGGAAATGGCTCTTTTCATAAAATGGCTTTGTAGAACGCATTTGAAAGTGACTGCTTTCCTAAATGCAAATGTATGAATTCCTCTAATTATATAACTGGGGGAAAAGAGGCTTTTTTTAGACTGCCGATATCTGAAGAAACTATGAGAGGACAGGACGGCTTCTCCCAGTATTCCTTTTTAGTATGTTTTCTATTCTAGTTCTAAATACAAATAACAAGTGAGATTGTCAGCAATTTCTTTCTGTTATTTAGCAATTAGATGACACTCTTCAAAAAAAAAAAAAATCACAAATTTAAGTTTTAGCTTGTCAATCCTAATTATGCAACGTTGTCACACTGAAGTCAGGAGCCCCTAACCACTATCACATGGAGTTCAGAGAAGTAGAGGGAATGTCTCCAGGACTTCCTATTGCAAACCTTAATTTGTCTTTATCCTGACAGGTAAATAACATCCCTGTAGTAAGTACAGCATCTGATTGCGTCAAAAAGCAGTAATAGAAAGTGTATTTTTAGTTTCTTTTAATGTAATTTCACAGCAGGAAATGGGAAAAACAAGCATCATGGCTGCATCTGAGCTCCTTTAGAATACAATTTAGAGACTAAAACAGCTTCTCTCCTCACTGCTTACAGGTGGGAGCATCGCCAGGACTGAATCTAGAGACCTCTACTCAGTTTTCCAGGGCTGGGGGAGGCGGGAGCAGGGATGTCTGAGCCGGGGCGTCCACTGCAAATTTTATTTAAAAATCTCAAAGGAACATTTAGCTGCATTCAGTCAGCCCCCTCCTCACTGACCCTTCTGTTGACAGTATCAGGCAGAAAAAGATGGTCTGTACTTCTTTCCTAACTGCAGAAGATATGGTCTGGAGGTATTAAGAATTCAGTCTGAGTGCTTATCATATAGGTACCTGCATATCAGGAAGAGATATCTATTCTTCTTGTGATTTACACTGGTGAGGAAGCCCTGGTCTCTTAGGCAGTTCCCAGGACAGCTGCAGTGGGAAGCTCAGGTACAAATGGGGACTGAACAGCCCCTAAAGAAGCTGTCAGTCCTGTTCCTGCATCCTTATCTTCCAGCTGCCTCTCTTCCTGCTGTCAGATGTTTCCTGTGATCTGTGCACTTGAACTCCCATTTAAACTGCCAGTCAACAAGATTTTCACAGCTGGAAACCAAGTCTCTTCAGGTCCCCAGGTTAACCCTCTCTGATCCTGCTCCCTCAGTATTTTGTAGCCAACAGGACAGAAGGCAGAATAGTGAGAGGTTTGCTCTGCAGCTCTGCAGAGCTGTGCCTCCATGGTAGATTAGCTGGGATTTGTCGCAAGGGTTTCTCAGCATATGAGAGGTCTTCCCATAGAGCAATTGGCTTGGATAAAGGAAAGTCATGTCTACACCACTGTGTATAGGCTCAGTTAAATTATTTTTTTTTCTCCATACTTGGTTTTCTTCCCCAAGCCACTGTTTGTTTTACTCTGGATTGAATGCAGAGGATGACCTACTGGGCACACAGTAGGGATAAAGAGGGGACCAGATCTCTGGTCCACCTCAAGCAGGTGAACTGACAGTGTGGTGGCATCGGGAGCACAGGGCAATTCTGGTGAGTACCAGAGGAGCTGTGGCAGGGGCAGTGCGTGGGCACTGGCAGGAGATGACAGATCTCCTGCAAAAGATCACAACAGAGGCATGGCAGCCACAGCTCCAGACCCCCACATCCAACAGCAGCAGGGCTGAGCATGTGCTTCCAGTAGACACATGCACAGCCCTGCACTGACCAGCACTGGGGTCACAGACTCACGGAATCATAGAATGGTAAGGGTTGGAAAGGACCTCTAGAGATATCTAGTCCACCCCCACTGCTGACAAAGCAGGGTCACCTAGAGCAGGTTGGACAGGAACGCATCCAGGCAGGTTTTGAATATCTCCAGAGAACAAGAGTCCACAACCACTCTGGGCAGCCTGTCCCATTGCTCTGGCACCCTCAAAGTGAATAAGTTTTTCCTCATGTTCGGGTGGAATTTCCTGTGTTCCAGTTTGTGCCCGTTGCCCCTTGTCCTGTTGCTGGGCACCACTGAAAAGAGTCTGGACCCATGCTCTTGACACCAGCCTTTTAGATATTGATAAGCATCGATGAGGTCCCCTCTCAGTCTTCTCTTCTCCAGGCTGAACAGACCCAGGTCTCTCAGCCTTTCCTCATAAAAGAGATTCTCCAGTCCCCTGATCATCTTTGTAGCCCTCTGCTGGACTCTCTCCAGGAGTTCCTTGTCTTTCTTGAACCGGGGAGTCCACAACTGGACACAGTACTCCAGATGTGGCCTCACCAGGGCAGAGTAGAAGGGGAGGATGACCTCCCTCGACCTTTTGGCACACTCTTTTTAATGCACCACAGGAGACCACTGGCCTTCTTGGTCACAAGGGCACATTGCTGGCTCATGGTCAACTTGTTGTCCACCATGACTCCCAGGTCCTTCTCTGCAGAGCTGCTCTCCAGCAGGTCAGCCCCAACCTCTACTGGTTCATGGAGTTATTGCTCCCTGGGTGCAGGACCTCACACTTTCCCTTGTTGAATTTCACTAGGTTCCTCTCCACCCAACTCTCCAGCCTGCCCAGGTCTTGCTGAATGGCAGCACAGCCTTCTGGTGTGTCGGACACCCCGCCAGTTTTGTGTCATCAGCAAACTTGCTGAGGGTGCACTCTGTCCCCTCATCCAGGTCATTGATGAAACAGCCTCAAGTTGCATGAGGGGAGGTTTAGACTGGATATTAGGAAAAATTTTTACACTGGAAGGGTTATTAAGCATTGGAACAGGCTGCCCAGGGAAGTGGTTGAGGCACCATCCCTGAAAGTTTATAGAAGATGAGTAGACATAGTGCTTAGAGGTATGGTTTAGTGAGGGTTTTTATCAGAGTTAGGTTGATGGTTGGACTAAATGATCTGAAAGGTCCCTTCCAACCTAAGCAATTCTATGATTCTATTATTTTATTCTATGTTGAATAAAACTGTACACAATATTGACCCCTGGGGAACATTGCTATCTTTAGGCCTCCAACTGGACTCTGCGCCACTGATCACAACCTTCATGGCCAGGTTCAGAGCACAGCCAGGGTCAGATCCAGCCTGGAGACAAGCCCAGCAGCAGGACCCACACCAGGACAGACTACTCTGCACCATGGGGGTGCGCTGCCATTGCTCTCCCAGGGCAGAGCCTGGAGCACGGCTGGAGGGTCCCAGACCCTTCACAGTGTCCCCTGTGTTGAGGGATGGTCCCCAGCCCCCTCAGGAGCATGGACAGATTCCCTGCAGGGAGATTGCAGGAGCACGTTGTGAGCACTAGTGACAGTTTTGACATGTACACTGCCTGCATCATTTACAGGGTTAAGTTCAGTTCAGGGGTATATATAGAGACACAGGAGGTAGGAGAGGGCTGAAAGCATCAAATCCTTCATAGAATGGTGAGGCTGAAACTTGTGATGTTTTGTCCCTCCCAAAGGCCCCTAGTTTTTCCTGTACAAATAGGAGCCCTGCCACCTGACTCCGTAAAGGTTGAAATTCTTTCTGTAAATTGAGGAAATTGCTTTGCAGATGTTTATTTCCCATTGTAAATGGATTTTTCAAATCCCACTAGGCAGTTTGCAGAGAATTCAGTCGTTGCTTCTTTCTTTCAGGTCTCTATCCGCTTCTCGGCTGTCACAGTTTAGGTCTCCATTTGTGGTGGGCTACCTGCTTTCAAAAGACCCTGATCATGTGCCTTTAGGTGTACATTTTTTTCAAATAAACAAACTCCACTCACAAGAGCAAATTTACGCCTCATTTTTGACAATAAGCTATATTGTTCTCAATTCAATTACTTCAGTTGTCCCAGGATTTTCCCTCACATCCATCTAATGGTTTGGTAAATAATTACAGCACATGGGACACCTTTGCAGAAGTGTCAGTCCCTTCTACACATGGGAAATTTGCCTCATGGTGATGGGCATCCCCCCCAGACCATAGAGCAGAGTGGACTCCTGTGACAGCCCTGTGAGGAGCTGAGGCAGGGGCTCTGTTTCCTTGGCTGGCTACTGGCCTGTATATTGACTGCGGGTGTCAAGACTTTGGCAGCGGTGGGGCTGGGGCATCTTCTTGAGAAGAGCCTCATTCCCCCATGTGCTGCACAGGGTGGGGGTGGAGGAGCTGGGAGGGAAGGAGTGAAACTGAGCCGGGAAAAGGGAGAGGAGGGGTGGTTTAACTTTATTTCCCCATCCTGCTGAGTGGGGAAAGTGAGTGAGTGGCTGAGTGGGAGTTTGGCTGTTATCTGAGGTCAACCCACGACAGATTGTCGATAACTTGCTTGTCATGTTGCATCTGTGCTCCTTCATGTTTGTGGAGATTATCCTCCTGTGGTAAGTCTGGGAGTAGTCTGGCAGGGTATTATTTAGGTTCCCCACTACCGCCATTGTTCCTTTGTGCACCTTTGTGTATATGAAGACAAACTTTTTGTAAGATAACATAGCGCTTCTCTCTTGATATACCCTAAAAGGCAAGTCTTCCATGTCCTGTGCTTCAATTCCTACAAGAACAAACCTCTTAAAACCAGTTCCCATAAGATATTCTCTGGTGTTTTGCTGTGTCTGTTCTTAACATTCCCTTCTCTGCAGATAGATCTAGCAGCACATTTCTTTTCTATTGATTCACTACCCATTCCTGGACTCCAGTTAACCCAGCAATTGAGACTAAGAATTTCCCCCTTCCCTTAGCGGACACCACAGAATGGTAGATCATTTCAAAACTTCTGATTCTTACTTTTCTAAAGAATAACCAAGATGTTTTCTTGATTTCCCAAGAAACTGGATATTTAACTTATGTGGTTAAGTCTGCATATACTGATAGCATGGAAGAAACAGCTAGCTGAAAGTATTGGCCAGTCACAAGCTTCCAGTCCCTTTAGGACAGACTATCCTGTTACACTATTTATAAGTCGTATTATCTTCCCATCTTCTTTAGACATTTTTCATTGCAGACCAAATCTTTCTGGTCAAATGTTAATATATACATTCTTTCAGCTTCTTCATGCTTTCAAGATGCATAGCAGCAGCAATCTTATATAGCTATCTGCCTCCTGGACATGAAGAAGAGGGCACAGGCATGCAACTTTTTGTTTGTTGGTTGTTTTCTACAGTTGCCGGTGTCTGGGAATTCATAAAGCCAAGGGAGGGCTAAAAAGCAAGACATCATCATGGAAACACGTCTATCACATTGCAGCAGATAAACTAGGCTACACTAATCCCACCGGCTGGTTCTGCACAGACAAATGGTCCTTGCTGTTCAAAAGTCTCTCCAATAATATCATACAACTCTACAGGAGGTAAAAAACTGTTTCCTGTACTTGTTCCCAGGCTCTGAGGCAGGCATGTGTGCATATCTATGTAAGTTTTATATAAATATAGATATTAATTTTTATATATGAATGTTTGAGTTATGTAATCTCACATAGCAATAGAAGTGCTCCAGCTCTATTTAAACTTAAATATGTCAGCCCTTGGCACAAAATATTCTCTGGTCTGTTTATAACATCCTATCTTATTTTTCCTATTCTTCTGTAATGATTCTTCTTATGTAAAAGTTGGAGGTGTATTAGACTAGAAAAGTAAGAAAGTACCAGCTAGCCATTTCCTTGTTCTTACCACAAAATCTGGATCTCCTCACCCTTCTCTTCTTCCCACTAAAATATCATGAAACATTGTTGGTTAATATGTATAAAATACACACATGTATATAGATACACATTGCTTCATCTCACATTAATAACGTTAATGATCTTATAATTCAAATCTCATCTTAAAAATAAAAGTTAAGAAACACCTCTACTAGATTTCAGCTGCCAATTAGCAAGTCTCTCATACTTAAGTATAATTACTTCACTTTTAGCAAAATTAAGAGTTCCAGCTCTTCAAAGTAGGGAGTAGAGCCCAATGCTGTGATCTGTCAGTATAATATTTTGACATTAAATCAGTGATCAAAATTAGTGATAATCATAAAAAATGTTTTCTGATTTTCACAAGGTATAGGTTTGGGGTTCAGAAGTGACACAATAAAAACACCTGAAGGAGCAGTTATCCATGACTCAGTGAAAGACATTTATATGTTTGTACAAGTGGAGAAAGCATTGTCCTTGGTATAAAACATTACGCATAAGTATGCATTTTTCAATATATCCACTGCTGTCTGTTCCTAAAACATGTCTGAAAACTGAAAATGGGAAGGAATATTTTTTCCTGTCTCACCTTTTGTTTCTTCAACAGCACCATTGAAGATGTGACTTATTTCTAGAACAATACAATGTAGTTATGACATTACCTTTGTGTCCTCCTCATCTCTAAGGAATAATTATTGTGATTTTGTCCTTGAAGTACAACATTAAAGCTCCCTTCCAATATGTGACTCAAATATGAATAAGATATAATTCATGTTGAAAAGTGGAATTTTCTTAACCTCTTATTATACCATGAAAAAAACGGAAACCAGAAAACTTTACTATAATACCTTCCATAATAGACTTCAGTTTCAAGGTAACATTGACATTTCTAACATCATATGCTAGAAAACAAAATATAAACATATATTGAGGCATACAGGAGAAGAGTAGTTTTTGGAACATGGACTTTTCTGGTGCTCTCTTTTCCATTTCTACCTAGTGAACTGTAAACTGTTTAACCAAATAATGGGGTTTTTTTAGGATAGTAAGGGAGTCAGAAGTATATTAAATTCATCCAGTGACTGCTGTAACCCCATCAACTTCTACTCAGAAGAAATTATGAAAAGTGACCTAGTAGCTTAGTAGGAAACTTTTTATTGTTCTACATTGGTAACCCTTAACAGTTAAATTTTAATCCCAGCATGCAACTGGTAGATGTGACAACACTATCAAGAAATGTACATTTGTAGTGTGGATAGGTGTACATGAAGTCGGCTCATTCTTTCTAGCTTGAGTAAGAGTAATACATAGTGATAGAAATTTTATTCTGGCAGACAAGACCTTACTGCAGTAGCTTAAAAGATTATTGCCCTGACTCTGTATCCCGACTTCGGCTTGATTTTTCTGGTTAGCTGAAGAGAATATGCTATATTGTAGATGTTTCGGGTCCCAGTCTAGTATCAGCTTGGATTGCTCATGGAGGTGAGTTTGCACTAGGGCGTCTGAGATACAACATGGCACATCTTCATTACTCTCATTGCTTGCATTATGTAGATGAGAATTGGTGCAGATATACCTACTCGTATTTTCATTTGCTCCACAGATCTCCCCTGCATTTTGACTTCAGGAGAAAAACGCTGATAATTGTGGAAACAGAAGAACCTCATAGATTTATTCCATTTTCACATACAGCAAATTTCTGAAGCACTGGTGAAATATTTATAGAAGTATTTTAAACCTTGTAATTTAAAAAAAAAAAGTCTCCTCAAACTTCTCATTTGACTCAGTGTCACGTCCCACTCCCAGTAAAGAGGGAGGGTAAGTGACTTCAGATTCATAAATTCTCAAAGGTGCGGACTAAGGTGAGATAAATCTCAAGGTCCATATACAAACATTTATTAGCTTACCAAAATGGTTAGTATGGGTCTTAACAAGTCCACGATAATTGGTTAGGTATATAACAAATTATGGCAAGTGGTGAGGTATGCATTGTGTTATTTAACAACAGGTATAGGACAACTTATGGCAAGTGGTACTTAAGGTCATACTTGAGGTCGTTACTTAACAACTCTAACCATTACTTAACAATTCTAAGAGAAAAGGGAAACTGAGGGAGAGAGAAAGGAAAAGACGGATTAAAAAGACAGAGATAAAGAGATCACCGGTCCTGGTTCCAGCGTCTTTTTCAGGCAATCTTCCCAGGCATAATCTTCTTCTTTCTTGGAAAAATCTTCCCAGGCACGGTCTTCTTTCTTGGGAAGAATCTTCCCAGGTACGGTCTTTCTTGGGAAGAATCTTTCCAGGTACGGTCTTCTTTCTTGGGAAGAATCTTTCCAGGCACAATCTTCTTCTGTTGTTTCTTCTTTGTTCCCCCCTAGGGGCACTTATTTTCCCCTTTTGTGTTTGCTGAATCAGCATGGTCCACCCCCCCTTTGCTGAGGACAGCCTCGTCTCAGGTTTCTCCCTTCTCCCAGGTGACGTGTAGCATGATTTGGGTGGAGAGACAAGTGCCATAGTCATACATGTTTAGCATGATCTCTATAATCTTCGTTAGCATATGCAGGGGTGTGCGCTTTCATATGCATTTCGCGGATAATGAAGCAAAGGTCACTCATCGGACACAATGGCCTTGAGAACTGAGAACTAGCAAGTTCACCACATGAGTGGCACAACTATCCTGTCTTCACAAGACAGTTCTCCCACACTTTCAGGCACCAGAAGTGTTAGCCTTAACAGTTCTTTGAAGGCCAGGCCTGCATTATTTATTTCCTTGCGAGTGTTTGAGGCGTTCCATTGAAGGCTTGGAGGGCCTTCTGCCCCTCATCAGGGAATTTACAGTTCGTCCCTTACGCTCCCTTACACCTGTTCACTGTGGGAAAATTGTCCATGGCAACACTCCACACATTTTATGGTGCAGCATAACTCATGAAGATATGTAAAAAGATTTTGTACACAATTATTTTCTTTACCTAATAACCAAAATGTTCAGTATTTGTTCACTGCATCCCCTAAAATAAGATTTTGATTCTCCATTGCCCTTCTGTCAATTAGAACCACATGGAGATGGTGGTTCAATTCAGAAGGATTCACCTCTTCAGGAGGAACCAGCCTCCTTTGGTGGAAGAGTACTAGAACAGATAAGGCACTTAGAAATACCATTTCACTGTGATGGTTTCTGCTTTCGCTGGTGAAAAGCTAGACAGATGGCACGCTCATAAGCAGTGTAGGGTGAGGTTTGAAACCAGGTGTACAGGTTCATATCTGTTTTCAGACCAACAAATAGAATGCTAGTCACTGGAACAATCATTTGGGCAATAATTAAAATGACGTTAATATTCTGTGAACTCAAACTGGTTTGCTCACTTGAACTTACCTTGGTGTCCCCGATATCTTTTTTAAAATAATGTATATCTTGCCATGTAGCTGTACCAATGTGTTCCTTAGGCTGATAACAACTTAGGGAAAACCATTAAAGGACAATAAAGCCCCTACGTTAAAGGCTTTGTTGTTAAAATAATCACTCTATTAACAGAAGACTTAAATTTACATTTCTAAACATAAAATAGAAGCAATTAAGTTCACAAATAACTTCACAAACAGCTGAACTCCAAATATAGTCAGAGAACTGCTGAATATTTCAGAAATAAGGACAAATTTATTTAAGAAAAAACACTGTTGTTACAAACAATTCTTATCACGTACAGATCAACCAAACGTCATCAATACACAGCTGTACACATGAGCCCGTGTAAACAAAAGAACACTGCTGCTGGGTGTATAGTGGCTAGAAAAATACAACAGTGATGAACTCTTCCTTTCTGAGAGGAATGGAGAAGAAACTCCCAACACATTTTCATAAGTGAACAGATTTCTTACTAACATTATGACAATTCCTGTCATAGAATCATAGAATGCATCGGGTTAGAAGGGACCTTAAAGATCACCATGTTCCAACCCCCCCTGCCATGGGCAGGGACACCTCCCACTAGACCAGGTTGCCCAGAGCCCCATCCAGCCTGGCCTTGAGCACTTCCAGGGATGGGGCATCCACAACTTCTCTGGGCAACCTGTTCCAGGGTCTCACCACCCTCACAGTAAAGAATTTCTTCCTAATATCTAACGTAAATTTCCCCTCTTTCAGTTTAAAACTGTTACCCCTCATCCTTCCGCTACACTCCCTGACAAGGAATCCCTTCCCAGCTTTCCTGTAGGCCCCCTTCAGCTACTGGAAGGCCGCTATAAGGTCTCCCCGGAGCCTCCTCTTCTCCAGGCTGAACAACCCCAGCCTGTCTTCACAGGGGAGGTGCTCCAGCCCTCTCATCATCTTTGTGGCTCTCCTCTGGACTCGCTCCAACAGGTCCATGTCCTTCCTGTGCTGAGGACTCCAGAGCTGGACACAGTACTCCACGTGGGGTCCCATGAGAGCAGAGTAGAAGGGCAGAATCACCTCCCTTGACCTGCTGGCCACAATTCTTTTGATGCGCCTAGGATGTGATTGGCTTTCTAGGCTGCGAGCGCACATTGCTGGCTCATATTGAGCTTCTCATCCACCAACACCCCTAAGTTGTTCTCCTCAGGGCTGTTTTCAATCCATTCTGAAACCAGACTGTATCTGTGCTTGGGATTACCACAGCCCAGGTGCAGGACCTTGCACTTGGCCTTCTTGAACCTAATGATGTTCACATGGGCCCACTTCTCAAGCTTGTCCAGGTCCCTCTGGATAGCACCCCTTCCCTCCAGCATGTCAACCGTCCCACACAGCTTGATGTCATTGGCAAACTTGCCAGGTGTCCTTGCTGAGGATGTCCTATATATTGTGTGACACAAAAATCCTTCATATCACTTTAGGGAGGGACCCATTCTCTTAAAAGGTTAATTTTCTCTAGAACCCTCTAAAATATTGCTTGGGTTTGACACACAATCAGCACTGCTTGTCATAGGTTCTTGTCATAGGATCTTGGAGTCTCTAGGTGGGGTCAAACAACTATAACTGCATTCTTCAAGCAATCATCACCACCACAAGGCAGCGGGCATACCATGCAGATCTATATGGATAGAAGATACCATAGGCAGCTGCCTCCCAGTTCTCCATGTGCTCACTTCCTATTCTTATTCATTTAAATTAATGAAGATAACGCTGAGGAATGGGGAGATGGTAAAAAAAAAGTTATAGCAAACAGACGTTTTAGAGGAAAAAGATGTAATCAGTTTAGACCATCATATCGCAGCAAATAAAGAATCATTTGTGGCAATACTGATGAGGAGGGCAGAAACATCTGAAGGAATTAGCTGGAAAATTCACATCAACATCTAGTGAAAGTCTTTACTGTCAAATATTGGTACTCGGCAACTTCAGGTCTTAAAAACATTGTTCATACTAGGATGTCCTTATTATAGCCCGTAAAGAAATATGTTCTGGCATTGACTGGCTCAAATTCTAAGTTTTTCTTACATGGAAATGAAGGTGTACTAATCCGTGTTTTCTGCACCTCAAGCAAATATGTCGTTCCCTGGCCTGTCCTAGACAACTCAAACTAATCAAGGTAGGAGATCCAAGTGTGAATCTAGAACCAAAGCCTTCAAAGTTTTGAATGAAGGACCAAATCAGCTAAAGAAGTGAGGCTGTTGCAGCTCCATCTCCCCAGGTCCACCAGCTGCAAGGCTGGGATTAAAATTTAACTGTTATGCCACTTATTCCTAGTAGAATTCTTGGGATCCAAAATTCTGGGAAGTGTTGCATATTCACAATGAAATTGTGCAAAGACTTTCAATTTTACAGTTTCAAGAGACAGTATTAATAGAGGAAAATTACCCATACAGCCACTGCTCTTGATGGATTTTATTGAAGAAAGAGGAAGCTATTAGTGGTAAGAAGCACATAAAAACTGCAGACAGATAATTGATACTGTTTGTGGACTTGAAATTTTTGCTCACTTTATCTGCATACCTGAGGCCAAAATTCTGATCTAAAGTTCATTTACATTTCAGTCAAAATGTCTTTGACTCCTGTCTAGTCATTTGAACATTAGAAAACTTCTGCACACACTGAGTATTCTGGGTATCTCTCATAGAGAGAACTAAGGGACCCATGAGTGCCTTTTGTGCTGTAGCTACTACTGCTGTTTAAGGCATCCAAAAACATTTGATACAATTAATATGTTTTTGTATGGAATAGTCCCTGATTGCTTTCATTTACTACTGATATTTTATAGTAAGAAACATTTCCACTTCATCCAAGATGGACCTAATGTCTTGTTTCTGCCATACTAAAGACTCAGCTAGGCACACAGAAAGTATTGAGTCGTAGTTGTTGTGAACGGGAAGTGAAATGTGTCAGAAACATGTCAACATTATGCTAGTTCATAACAACGTAAACCCCTTCATAGGAGACTACCACACACCACATAAACAACCACACCCTACAAACCTTAATCAAGCAAAAATGACTACTGAAGATGATTGAGCTGGTTCCTGATTAAATGTACTGTAGTGACTCATATTCTTTAGTTTTAAAAAGCTTAATTTCCTGTTAAAAATTCATTAAGTGACATTCAAGTACACCACAATTTTCTTTCATCCTGGATAAATAAGCTATAGAAGAGGAACAGATTTACTAGAAATGGAAAATGTGTTGCATGCTATTTTAGTCATTC
This sequence comes from Larus michahellis, assembly GCF_964199755.1. Classification (NCBI taxonomy): domain Eukaryota; kingdom Metazoa; phylum Chordata; class Aves; order Charadriiformes; family Laridae; genus Larus; species Larus michahellis. Next base: position 92,920,721 of record NC_133897.1, read on the forward strand.
AGATTTCTGCCATTAAAACTTGGTTTCAGTTTTTATTTTATTAGAATTTGACCAGGTCACAAAAAAATAAGCAACAATTGCATTCAGCTGTGAATATAAATATGTGCATTTGTCAGCACAGTTTTGCTTTTCATCTGTACAAGGCTGCTCTTTTAGAAAGCACACAGACTTCTGCTGCAATAAAATTTCTGTCTTCCCAGAGGAAAATATGTGCACAGTTGCAGAGAAATAAAGGTTTAGAGCGTGATATAATCCAGTAAATGGGAGATAACTCAGTGAAGTCTACTAAATGTTAATAACAGCTCTTTCCCCGTCACCCCTGCAACGGTAAAGGTGATCCTGCTGACAAAAAGTGTGGAATACATTCCAAGGATTTGCTGAAGTAAATGCAAGTTTGGGAGAGAGATGTGGGGAAAAAAAAACTGTAAAACAGGACAGAGATTGGGGGGGCTGAGGGGGGGGAGGATTACCTTTCATTTGTTTTTCTGCACAAAGACCTTGTGTAAATTCTCGGCTGTGTAGAGAGAGGTCTCTTCTTCCCTATGTGGTAGTGCTCACCCAACAAAATAATTATGGAGAAAATGTTTACAGCAGTAACAATTGTAATAGAGGCAGAATATCTTTATATCTGCTTATTTTCCTCATGAAGAAGTTCACTTTGTATAGAATGAAAAAGTCTTGTTATTAGCTACATGTTTATGCACTGCTCTGATGTTGGAGGAGCTCTGTGATGGTGCATACACCCCCAATGCTTCTTGCTTGTAGCTCAAATTCTGTGCATTAATGTCCAGACATTTGAGATACACCTTTGAATGTCCTTCCCCTTGAACAGAAAAGTGAAAAGTCCTCCATGTAACCTTCTCCCATGTGCTACTTTCCCCATATGCACCACTTCCTCACTTGCCTCTGTGTTGAGGTCCCTGTTCTTGAACATAGTTCAAGACCCTCTTATTGCATTAGTAAGTTTATTCACAGAGATGTTCTCCTTATTATTAGGTGGATACCATCTTTTTGTAGACTTTCATCTTCATCGAATGAAGTGCCATGATCAAAGGAACCAAAGTTTTCTGAAGGTATCAGCCAGTTCACCCCTGCAACAGCGCAGGCTGGGGGACAGCTATCAAGGAAACACTTTTCCAGAAAGGATCTGGTGGTCCTGGTGGACAACTTGAACTTGAGTTAGCAGTGCATTGTTATAACAAAGGCCTACGACATTCTGGGTTGTATTAAGAAAAATGTAACCAGCAGCTCCAGGGAAGTGATCCTTCCTCTACACAGGATTTGTGAGATCACACCTGAACTGCTGTGTCTAGTTTTGGTCTCCCCTTTACAAGAGAGATATCGACATACCGGCTAAGTCCAGTAGAGGGCCACAAAGATGGTGAATCAGGAGCCGGAGCACATGACATACAAAGAGAGCTGAGAGAAGTGGGCCTGTTCAGGCTTAAGAAGAGAAAGCTAAAGAGAGACATTATTCAACTACTCAACGACAGGATAGAGAGAAAATGGAGCTAGGCTCTAGTCAGAAGTGATAAGACGAGAGTAAACAGACACAAGCTGGATCATGAAAAATGCAGGTTAAATATAAATTATTATTTTTTTTAAACCATGAGAGTGGTCAACTACAGAAACAGGTTGCCCAGCGATTTTGTGGAATCCCCATCTTTGGAGGTTTGCAAGACTTGACTACACAAGTCTCTGAGCAGCCTGATCAAATTAGGCCTGCTTTAAACTGGGCATTGGATTAAATGACCATTGGAGGTCCCTTACAATCTACATTATTATATGATTCTAGGTTCTGCTGTACCATATGTGTTTTCTCTTACACTAGCCCTTCCTCTTGATCAGAAGGATTGAGAAGGATACCACCTGAGACCACACTTCCCTCGCCCTCATCCTTGACCTGCTCCTGTCTTCTCTGGGTGTGTGACTGGTGCCCAGATGGATGAGCAGCAAGAGGCAAGAAATGACTGGAACTTTTCAAACAGAAGACTAGAAAATGGCAAAAATTGAAGGAGACATAGAGATCATCTTGCTCATATAATATTTGTATTCATGCTTAGCTTTGGCAGACTCTGCAGTGTTTATGAAGGTATCTGTTAATATGTCAGTGGCTGCCTCTTTGCAATCAACAGTAGGACACACTTGCTGCTTTTACTTACAAAAATACCTTCAGCTCTGGGATGAAGCTTTCTTGTGGTTTGAGTCAGGAGTATGATTGAAAAGCAAGAAATCAAAGGAGGATGTGGAATTCAGGAACACCAGACATCATATACTATTTTCACCAAATATTTACTAAGGTATGGAATCAAGGATCTGAATTTATCTGCTTCAACCTTGCATGAAGACGGTGCATGGCTCTGTAAATTAAACAGCACACAACCTAACAGAGATACAGAGATTACAGTGCATTACCAGGCACAGAGTCAAATAGAGTGTCACTGCTATGTGTACTACCAGAAAAGATGCAATTACCTCTCTTTTACCTAGTAACTAAGGCACTCTCACCAGCATTTAGACCTGTCTCACTGTGACTTTCTAACCACTTGTCTACAGTGCTCTCTGAGATCATCATGCGAAGATATATTTTTTAAGTAAGTGCCTTTTTACTACCTCTGATAATAAGTCATTCTCTGTTCCTAAAATCTACATGCCCCAGCCCTTGTTCCTTTTGTAAAATGAATGTTCTTTTGTGTTTAACTTCCCTCCTGAGCACATCACTTAAGGACCACATTCTCTGCTGTGGTTTGTAATTTGGGAATAGTTTACTTTTTCCTTCCTCCCAAATCAACAACTAATTTTCCTGTGAATCAGCATAACTATCACAATGCTGCATACAGACTCCGCTGACCCCTGTGAAGGTACTTTGTCAGACATAGAATGAAGAATACTCATCCCAAACAACAAACGGAGAGAAGAAAAGTCCATAATACTACGGTTGCTGCTATGTAAAACAGCTTCAAGAAATGGGAGGAACTCCGATGTCTTCTAGTCATACCCATTATAAACTCTAATGCAAGATCCCTAATAGGAAAAAATGATGAGGGACATGTGGGAGAGACTTCATCTGTGCTGGAGCTGTAAAAGCCTGAGCAGCAACCATTACTCCTCATACCCAGTTAATAAAATTTCTCTACGTACAAGTTAAACAGATTGTCCAGTGTTTCATTTCTTAATGGGTGTAGTAGTAGTGTGTTGGTAGACATGTCTATGCCTCAGCTCCTGTTAGAAGACACTATGCTCCTGGGGAAATCGGAAGCCTTAGGTGTATAAATCACCTGTTTGGAAGTAGCTAAAGGGCAAATCCCCTCTCCAAGCAAAAGCCAAGTGGAAGTGTGGCTTGCAAACCAAGAGGTTTACAGCTTATGTAAGGCAGCAAGAAGGCGTTTTAAAATAAACAAGGTGATTGTGGCAAAGGTGGAGGTACAATGTCAGCCTTGGTGGATGTGTAACAGTTTTCCAAACACAAGGATGGTGTTAAGCGCTTCCTCATGGTGACAGGTATATTATGCAGGCCACTGCATAATAGTCAGGGGTATTTTGGAACCATTTTTACCAAGGGCACACCACTTTAGAAGTCATAGACTGACCGGGAACAGATGTTTTAAGGCAGTCTTCAAAAAAGCTTTTAAAGCTGTATAACATTCACCACTTTGTTACTATTCACAAAGTAAAGCCTCCATCACAGAGCACTTTAACGAGGCACTCAAAAGCAAGATGTGGAGATATTTTATAGCACACAACACTTTTTGCTACATTGATATACTACCAGAGTTTATAAGGAGTTATAACCATAGCTGCCACAGAACTATCACAGCCACCGGGCCTGTGGAAGTGAAATCTTTAAACTTTTGCAGGAGTTTAAATTTAAAAATTTAAATTAAGTTTAAATTAAAGAATCTGCACCTTTCATCAAAAAGGGAGACCATGTAAGGGTGTCTGAAAGAAAAGAGAGATTTGAGAAGGGTTATAAGCATTCACGGATTAAATTTTCAAAGTAGCTAAAATTATGAAAAGGGATACCCACATACCACTCAACAGATCACAGTCACAAAGCAATCAAAGGGACATTTTACGCATAAGAATTTCAAAAAGTGAATCTAAATAAGGACAGAGTCTACTAAAATGAGAAGGTCATTGCCGCAAACGTGATGTAGCGTGGCTCACCCTAGACACTTAACAGTTGCATAGAAGTCTCCCAAGATCAGGATATCTAGAGGTTGGGTTGGAGCAAGGAGAAAAGAAGGATGGTGGACAGTTTCTTATACCTCTTGATACCCAGCAACGCCAGCACCAGAATTTTCCCTCAGGCCACCATCTCAGACTTGATCATACAGATGGTGAGGTCCATGGAGCTCATTCGAGTAGGAGAGGAGGCTAGCAGAAGTACAATACCCCAACAGCTAGAATAACATCAGTGAAAATGCCACCTTTGAAATATCACTGCTGGCCAGTAGACATGGCACTATGCTTTGCAGAAAGGTGGTCCATTTTGGTGGAATGTGTGAACCCTTATTAACCCTCACAACAAAGCTTTAGTCCTCCAATCTCCAGCCATATGCCTGGTCTGCAACCTTGTCATATGGAAAACAAAGCTTAAACCAGATGAAAATCCTCACACTTTTTCTGAAACTGGGATTTTAGCACATATTTGGGGGAGTTTTGCCAGGGGCTCCTGCAAAAAAAGTTCACTTTGGGGCAGGCATCACCAGAGGGTTTAGCTTGCTCTACCTCTACCATGTTTCGTAGAGTACCAGCTTTTCGGGGACTTTCTGGTTGCATTATTGCACTGTATTCCAACCAGCAGTAGTAACAATGAGATCGTTTCCGTGGTGGGTGGTAAGCTGCACCGTCTGCCAGTATACTGCCTGTGCATTGACACAATCAGAGTTGAAATAAAGACCGAGCAGAACAAGCACATCTTATTTTGCTTTAGAAAGTTGATTGTAAAGTAGCGTCTGCAGCCCTGAAAGTCTCTGATATTTTAATAAACCCCACCAACATGGTAAAAGTAAATTGTTACAGGGACCCAGCCTTATAAATAAATTATACAGTCCAGGCTAGCAATGGTCTCCCTGGTTTTCCAGGCATTCCTGCTATGTATGCTGCAGGCGTAGGTGGTTTACTCTGTAGCCTGCCATATATTCCCTGTATGTAGGAGGTACATTCCATATATTTCAGCTGTAGAAAGGCCAGACAACTTTTGAAAAGGGGTTTGGAAATTTTTAAGTCACATGTTGAACATATCACTCAAGATATTGCAAAAAATGCCTTTGGACACATTTCCAAGGCCACGCTGGGCAAGTTGGAAACACCAGCAAATCAAGGAGGGCTCATGGCTTATTTACATTAAAAAACAAAAAAAAGCTTTAAAAGAAAGAGACTTGTCATGTCTCCTGGCACAGAGACGGCCTGCGTCTGCCCTTTAAAAAGATGAGGGCAGGAGGCAGCAGACAGCAGTCTGGCTGGGAAGAAGGGAAAAAAAAAACAGGCCAAATGGTGCAAAAGAAATTGAAAGCCCAGAAAAAACAAGGGCCTGTTCTAACACTAGAAAAGGAGATATGTTTTAAAAGGGATGGCTTACATTTAAGGCTGCTCAGAATAATATAGCAAATCAAAGTTAGATTTATTTGAAGTGTCCCCAGCGCAGACTAGCATCGAAAAAAGCCTATTTGTGGAGTTGCCTCCACTTTCCACCATGGCTGTCTGCACCTCTGGACTTTTCCTTAGCCAGGAATGAGGAAGATTAGAGAGATATGAACAACAGTCTGCTGTACCTTTGCAGCAAAACCATGAAAGCTGGGGGGGGGGCTGTCCAACCTCCATACCAGTGAAGCTGTGAGGCTTGCCGGCCTCCGTTTTCCATCAGTTATATTGGGAGACCAACTTAAACATTAGAGCAACAACTGCTGCCCCTCCTTGCACAGTAATTGTGTCACTCCGCACTTACAGCAGTGGCAATGACCACATGTTTCTCCGTGGGGCTGTTCTGCAAAGACACGGCTGGGCAGCAGAAAGCAGAAAATGGAAAGCAGTCACGGCAACGCTCAGCTCTGATGGCCTGGAGTAGGAGGATTGAGCACTTGGGACCACTCCGCCACAATCTGTTCTTTCAAGACAAGCTTGTGGAGAACTGAGTGGATGTAAAAATTAGGCTGATGCGCAGCAAAGACAGCATTTGTTTGACGACATCCCTGGCAACAAGGCCAGTTAATACCTATGGCTGGCTGCTTGCGAAGAGAGCGTGGGTGGAATGCAGGGTGCATTCGGGACACACTGAGTTCTTTACACACGGCCAACGCTAAATACCTGGTTGATCGGGTAGGCATGAAAGCATTCAACATAACAGGCAGGCAGCCATGTCAGCAAACCAGGAAAATTTGTTTCTGGGAAAGCTGCCCAAACTTGTTGTTATTGTGCTGATAGATAACGATGCTTTTAGCAGCAATTACACTTAGAAGCCTTTTAACTTTAAACTCTAAGATACAGATTTTGTGGCTCTATATGTGGATGGTGAACAAGCCCTAGTGAAACCACTGCAGCTTGATTTTAGGAACAGGGGATGAGTGAGGGAATACCTGTAGCTCATATGGAGGATTGGCAGCCATATGAAAGACCACATATGCTGTCAGCCAACAGGGAAGAGTTCACCCCTGGCTATACCCTGTTTAGCTTCAACCCATCTCCAGATCAGCAATTTGCTGATCACTGTTCCTTGATTAAAACAGAAAACAGGAGAGCAGGAACACACTTTGCAGGGGCTTTGACCACCACTGTTAATATGATATTGGACAGCATATTTGGCAATGTGATAGAAATAAAACAGAGGAGATATGTGCCTTTTGACTAAATGTGAAGACAGACACCAAACAGCTCTCCTTTTTTTTACAGCAAATCCCTATGCCAGAGAAACATTTCTAGGCAGGTACTGATGGCATAGCCCTGAGTGCATTAAGAGATCAACAGCTCCAGAAGGTACAGGTGACTTGTCAGACGGTGGCACATCATGATCCTAAGCCTGCCCTGATAGCAAGGCAGGATGTTGGTCTGTGTCCTCCCTATTTAGCGCTGAATGTTGGTAGCTGTTTTCAATATGTAAATGCCCAGCTGCACTGGCAGAAAAGAACTCAGTTCTTAGCGTAAAAGCCTCTGGAAGCACTTAAACTGACAACCAGGTACCCATATAGTGCCTAAGTAGCAACTTCAAATGCTTCTAAAAACAAATGGGCCTCACTGGCATACATCTGCCTGGCTAAGGACACAACCTGGAGCTTACCTAAGGGGTTCTTAAATAGGACTGAGTCAAGGGCAAAGGTGCAGCACTTTTCATGTATTTCAATATGTGCCCATTGTCTCCTCTTCATCCATGTGATAACACCAAGAAGAGTCTGGCCCCATCTTCTTTACAGCCTCCCACCGAGTATTTATACACACTGGTAAGGTACCCCTACGCCTACTCCTTTCCTGGCTGAACAATCCCAGCTCTCTCAGACTCTTCTTATAAGGACAGTCACTAAGACCTTCAGCTAAGTTCTCCACAAATTTGATTAAAAAAATATTTGCAGAGCAGTCCTGCTTTTTTTTTTTTTTGGCAGATTTTCCTTTCTGATGCAATGGTTGACAACAACTGTAACTGAACATGATGCTCTCAGACATAGTAAAAAGCAAGCAGTTGGCATTCTCCAAAACTTTTTACAAAATAATTTTTCCCATAGTTGCTGTGCCTTTTCAGAATAGCAGAAAAGGGGTCTTTGTAACAGTGACCAAGTGATCAGTGATCCAAAACTATAGGGAAGGCCATTAAAACTTTTAGTGAGTACCCTCTTGTCATAGAGCGTGTCTGCATCTTCTGAAGGGGCCTTATTCCTATCACACACTTCTTGTTCCTGACAACAGAGCATTGCACTATCATGATCTTTTGGGGTGCATCACTGTCTGAATGTATGCTGTAGTCCAAGATGGGGTCCCTCAGCAACTCAAAATTGATGTTTTCTGTTTGTTTCATTCAGATTGATACCTTTAACTTTCATACACACTGCAGGTAAACAAAGGATTTGAGTCCTGATGATGCAAACTCAGTAATGTGCTCGTCTAGCAGCAGATCACTTGTCAGGTCACCTAAACAATCACCATGCTGGGAGTGTTCTGGTACCCTGAACAATTCATTCAAATCTTAGAGTCTGTGTTGTGATAAAGCCAGTGGCACTGGAGGGCACCTGAGATGTCACAAAGCTTAGGCATATGTATGCAGGGGCAAAAAGTGTTAGGGTTGTGGTTCAGGGTCACACCTTTTTTGACATGCTTCCGTGATATGGGAGGGCCCATCCTTATTTATGCAGGAGGACACAGCATAAGTCAGAGAAAAGAGGCAGCCATACAACTCATTTAGTTCTTTCACACTGCTAACAGTAGTGTTTGCTTTCACCAGCCCAAAGTATGCCGTCAGGGTGTCAGAGCTCTCAGAAATAACTTTGGGATGTCCAAGAGGGTAGTGTTTTGTTGATGAAGCGACAACGATTAGTAAAATCATAGTAATGTATTTTCTCATCAGGGGCTGCTCTATCATACAGACAAGAGGCAAATGTCCCGCTGCCCAAAGTGCACCTGCGGGGATCAGTAGCGTTTGCTCCCAGCTGAGAACTGCACTAGCTCCCACCTGGCTTTGTCCCAGCAGCCCAATCCTGTGCCCTCACAGAGTTGGTATTAACTCCTGTTCTCTTCAGGTGGTCCAAAGGTGGCCTCTCCATGCCAGGGGGGGTCAGTCATTTCCATGGTAGCACTTGACACAGCTGTGGGAAAAGCACCCCTTAAATTCAAAAGCCGTCAGCACCCTATTGTTGCCTGTGGAGCCATCCAAGAAGTTAGGCTCCCACGTTATATCTCCTGCTTTGTAATGCATGACAGATTTGAATATTTTCCTTTTTGGCCATGTACATAAGCCACTGCACAGAGTGGAATATTTCTTTCTCCTCTCACAGCCATCTGGATGGAAGAGGGTCACTGTGTTAAGTTTAAGAAACATAAACCCGTAAGTGGATGTGAACTACAGATCAGCGTAGTTTACTGAAAGGCTTATCACTACACAGTTACACAGTAATGAAACTTCCCCTTTTTGGCATGCTCCTTCTCACAGAACACGTGACAGGCCAATGCCATGATCTCCTTCTGTGATCTGCAAGTGCCCCTCAAAATTTTTGCATCATGTTAGCAACAGGAACTCAGCTCTTTTTGCAGGTCAAACATCTCCTCCTGATTAGCCCTATGCCATGCCAAGAATTTTTCAGGGACCTGAGAACACTAATAGTCCCTAATCACACTGACCAGCCTCACCTGGGGCCTCACTCATGCCCATGGCCCAGGGGCTCCATTTAAGCTCGGTCCTGGGCCTTTAGTCTTTGCCTGAGCTATGTATTAATTGTGCCTGTCCCTAGCCCTGTTCCTGGGGTGCTGTTTGGCTTTCCTGGATTGCCCTTGGACCTGTCTTGTTAACCTTGCCTGTTGGTCACAACACGGGCTTTGCCTGCTCAGGTCAGCTGTTCTGTGGATCACTGCCTTCTTGATGGACAATAGTCTTCTGGTTAGGTCCACTCCGGTTACCCTAAACAGCATATAAATCATGAAAGAAAAATAAAAAGTGTTAAGGCTAATTACCAACGAAAACCAAGGTCTACTTCTTGTGGTATCTGCATATGCTGGTTGTTGTTTGGAGGTGGAGTTGTTTGGAGACAGTGAGCGCAAAGCACAGGAGAGATCACCAGTATTTTTAGCCACTCTGCAATGAAGTGGCCTGTGGAGCAAGTGTAGTTTATGGTTGTTGGAACATTGTGTTCGCAGGGGATTTCCATTACAATCAAACCGAAGCGTAATTTCATGCTGACCTGCAGTAGTGTGATGGTCAATGCCCTATAAAAAACAAGCTCAGAGGTGAGTGCAGAAACTCTCATAATTCACATTAAATGAGTTTGGGAGAGTAATTTAGGAAAAGACTGTGAGAGTATGGGGGCCTATTAACTGCTAAGTTATAAGTCATATTGGGTGCAAAAAGAGCTAACGTGGTGCTCAAGGTTTGCATGAGATTAAGTTCATTTTTTGTACAGGCTCTTTGGTAGCAATGTAGACAGGAGTCACTTGAAATGAGAAAGACCACAGTAACCTCACTGAACACCTTCCTCCTCAAATTTTATTTTGGAATCTCCCTATGTACTTTAGCCCGTTACCACTACAGTCGTAGACTTGAGGAACACAAACAGGAACATGAACATGCAGAGGCCACCATCACATTTCGTACTGCAGTCCACTCACGCATGGGAGATGATCACCACCATAGTCTCACTTCTGCAGCCTCTCAAAAGTTTCACATCTTGTGGACAATAAGTCAGTTCTTGCAGGTCAAAAATTTTCCTCTTCATTGCTTTGTTGCCATTTCCTTTTCATTGCATTGCCATTCCAACTGCTTTTTCTCCTCAGACAACAATCACTGGGCCGCAGCTGATCCTGATTACCCTCACCAAACCTGATCCTGATCTGCAGATTGGCTTCCTGGTTTGGCCACAGACCTGTCTTATTTGACTTGAACCCTTGACCAGACTTGCCTTATGGTGTGGACTCTCAGTGCAACCTGGCTACCACCTCCAGGGCTGCCCTGCTTGTCTTGCTCAGGTAGTGTGGGGCTATGATCTGGTCAGCGAGGCACTAGCCCTGCTGACTGTTACCTTGCTCAGCTTACCCTCCCTCAGGAGGCAGCCAGCCACCACTGTTCCCTGACACACGTAGTATTCATGCTGAGGAATGGCTTATATAATTTTGATTTTCAACGGTGTTAAAAAAAGGAGGGAAGGGGGAATAACACTCGTAGGCTAAGGATTGCAGTGCTTGGGAAAGGCTGCTTAGTTTCATGAGTTAAAAATATCAAAAGATTCTAGAAAATGGATGCTGAGGCTGGGGACTTCCATGCTCATGAGTTAGGGCACCTTATTCTTGTGCCCATGTTAACGTCACAGGCACATGGCAGGTAGAGCTAGCAGTATATATTGGCAGCTTTAAACATGTTTGTAAAATGAATGAAAAAACTCATTGAAATTTCTTGGCCCAAACACCTTCCTGACAACCTAACTCTAACGCTCATTGTGTAAAAGGAGAAAATGGGCCCTGGGATATTAGAGATTGTCATTTGACACCGCCATTTTTCCTCCCACACAAGATGATGACGTATTTTAACATGTAGCATATCCTCAAACAGTGCAATGCCACTTAGCATGCCTATCCAACTCATGGACCACCCCCGATGGTCATGTAAAACTTTTGTATCCGTCAGAGAGTTCTGAGTCTGTCAGATCTGTCACTGCTGTGAGACTACCATTGAAACTGATACTTCTGTCCCCGTTACTTAGATTACATAGCACCACTTCTTGCCAATGATCTTAGGACTGAGGATAGACTGTGTACAGCATCCTCAACTGCTTTTACAATAGTGGTAGTCAAAACTACTCAAAAAGTGGGATCAAGAAAACCCCTTCCTTTTAATATGCAGATTACTGGCTCACTTTAAAAATGCCCCCACATTCATATTGCTTAGATTTATTAAGGGTGGGAATATAAAAATCATGCATGCTGACGACTTCAAGACAGAGCTGATCCTAGACTCCATGCTCAAAGAATTACCATAAGCAATGAATGATTTGATGTATTCCCCCTGCAATCACTTCATAAGCAGTGAAGCAATACCTGACCAAAGTTACCAAATCTGTATTCTTCTAAATGTTCCCTAGCCCTAAATTTCTGTACTGCTTGTTCCCACTGCTGCACATGTAACATACCGACCACGAGCTGCACTCCCTTCCTCATCCCTGCTGCGTTTAACTTATTAAGAAATTTAACTTATGCTCACTGGAGTGCTATTCTGGCCTGTAACCCACTGATGGTCGAGGCAGCACCAGAAGCAAATCTCTCCAGTATCATCTTTCCTAAGAATTTTATCGTCTGGGATACTGTATTTGGAAGATACTTCTAAGGAGGGGGACTGCTTAAATTGCAGGCCTGCGATGCCTAAGCAGCATATACCGAATACAGATCCACTTCACTCTGCTATCAAATCATCTGAAGCTCCATGTAGTGCCATACCATGGCATCAGCTGTGGCCCAGGCCTGCTAGCGCGCTAAGTTTCTAGTTTGCCCCACCGCCAGGTGTAAAATCACTGATAGTGTGTTCTTCAGTCTTCATACTGCGCCTGAGCACTGCGATCCACACCCTCATTAACTTACTTACCTTAAACTGGTTCCCCAGTAGCTGGGAAGAGTCAGGGGCAGTGAGACTCTAGAGGAATGGTTTCTGTCTCTGGCAGCAAAGGGACTACTGGTGGTGGTCTGCTGGAACAAGGTGGCAGGCTCCAGTTCCCTGCAGAAAGCCTTGAAGGGAGGCACCTTACATCCAAAAGCTCTGCACTCACTGCTGTTCTTCCCAAGCTCACACTATGCTGTCTTGTGCCGCTGTAGGGGCTGGATTCCTTGGACAAAGATTCCTCCTCCATAAGGCCAGCGTCACCAGGGGCAACCACAGACTGATACAGCTGATGGAACTTCATGTCTCCTAGAGGGAGGTAGCATTGTCCATGTGCCCTTTCCCTCTCCCCATTTCCCAGAAAAAAATGGCATGAATATCCATTCACTCCAGCTTATGAGGTCATTCTAGAGTTCCTTGCCATCTGAACAGCCTTTGAATACCCAAATGTCTCATTTGAAAACTTGGAAACTCCACTGTGCACTGCCATTTCCAAGTCAGTGATGAAGATGCTCGATAAACCTTAGTCTAGTACTGATCCCTGGGATGCCACTGCTGATACTTCTCTATCTTGGAAAATGACCATGAATCCTACTCTTTGTTTCCTATTCTTTGACCAGCTTTCAAACCTTAAGAGGCCCTTTCTTCCAAACCTATGTCAACCTTGTTTCCATCCGTATGAGTATCTCATAATCCATTTATCCCCTGCAGAGACATAAAGAAATTATTCTGAAAGCAAACCAGCAAGGTGGTGTTAGGTTTTAGGTAACACTCAAACAGTGAGGATGGAGTGCTGTATCCCTTCTTTATCCACCAAAGCCAGAGCAGTCACTCCCACTGACAGAGTACCCTGTTTTAATTGTTTGCCTTGCAAAAGGTAAACTAACTGGCATATAACTATATATATAAATATACGTAACCGGTATTCTGGGGTGGGTTCCTGCTCTGCAGGACAAAGAAGTGGGTAAGAAGGTCTCTGTAACCTCATGAATACACATGAGGGGAGGTATCCAGTTCTGTTCCAAACTCCATTTAAACGTAGTGGGTAGCCTCCACTGAGGGAGAGAGAACACAGTTCCACATAACTTATGAACTGCCAATTAAATAATCACTTAATGAGGTATGGGGGGGATGATTGCTCTTTCCATCTGCAACCACATTAGGATTGGCACAGTGGAACATCTTTTAGAGAAAATGCTCAAAACACTGCATCCCAGAGCATCACGTACCGTCATCCTCTTGGCATCATGCCAGGAGCTTGGGAGACAGGAACTCATCCTGGAAAATGGGAGGGCTTCATGAGGGTCCATCTCTGAAACAGACTAAGTATGGTTTCTATTTTGGTTAGCCCAAAGCAGTGCCAGGGAGCAGCAAGAGTGGGGCTGCTCAGTAAGAGGGGACAAGCCAGGAGATGGAGGTGAGCGCAGCCCAGGCAGTGTCCTCACTGATGAGACACAGTCCTGCAGGAGCTGCACGCAGTGGACAGGGCAGGGCACTGGTAACAGGCTCTATCGACAGCCCCAGACAAAGCAAAGCAGTCAGTAGGGTTTGGGGGTCCACTTAGGACTGACAAGAGACAGGGACAGAGTCAGGAGTGGAAATATTGTTACCTACTGCATATGTCCAAGGTGTGTCCCAGGGAGGAACAGGAGACCATTATGCCCACAATATAGCTCATGCAAGGATGAAAGACACAAACTTAAACTTAAATGAGACCCTGGGCCCATTGGCAGAAGGGGCGAGTGGAGTCTCCATATGAGGCTGGTGAGGGCCATTAAAGCTTACTGATGCTCTCAGGACCTTGAACATCCAAGAGGTCAAATCTTCTTGTAGCAAGGAAAGCTCCATCTACTCTTCCATTTTAGGTTGATGACAAAACTCTTTTTGGTTATGTTTAGGTCTTTCAAACATGCATGTGAGCTATTTAAAATAATCTTCAAAACTACTCAGTTCTTCCCTAAATACAGACCAAAGCTTTTTATGATGCTATAGTTACCACAAAATTACCTTGTTTTAATTCAATGAATTTTGACCACAACTCTTTAGAAGCTGAAAGCTGTTAGTGAGTGGTTCTACTTCCCTTGTACTTCGAGCTTGTCTCTTTTTAGAAGAGGTTATATGTACCTGTTTGTGAAATCTTTTCAATGAGGCTCCAGATTGGAGATTGGTGGTCATTTTTTTGCAGCTCAGTCCCAGCTGCTTGAAAATTGAAGTATTAATTTTCCATTCTCTGGACCTGCACAGGCAGCAACTGGATCATGAAAAAACAACCATTGCTCCTGACTTAATTTTCCAGGCGTACATATCACCCACAAGGAAGCCTGGGGCTAAGTGCAGTAAGGCTAAACTATTTGTCTTACTTCAGGGACAAACAAACAAACCCACTGTGATTTATCACTACTGACAAACTAAATGAAATAGATAGGGAATATCCATTCATGAGGTACTAACAAGTGCAGGAGCGATGCACCAATGTGTGAATAATAAAAATGATCTATCAAGATAGACTGCAAGATGTAAAGGCAATTTGTTATTCAGTACAGTTTAAAAAATCCAAATATTTTCTTTCTTTTTTTAACAGATACTTTTGCAGTGCAAAATATACAAAAATCAGCAAAGAAATTTGTCTTTGTCTTGATTATTATAATTCACATTTTGGTTGGATTCTGTTCTGTTGACCAATTCTGTTCTTAGCTAAAAAAGGTTTACTTTTTCAAAACAGTTTGCTAGCAAGATGGCATCAAACAACAACTCTCCTAGTTCATCACTGTCAATATACTGTGAGTACTTCCTTCAGGTATTTCACATCTGTTCACATTTTTCATCTCTATTATCCTCTTCTCTTTCCACTGTAAATGTATGCTTCGAAAAATCCGCAAGCCCTGTATGATGCTTTCAATCTAGGCGTCTATGAGTTTGTATTAATTTAAATTGAAAAATATTTTTTATGGCTTATTTTTTTCTTCATCTTTCCTACCTGCCTATATCCAAAATCATCACAACGTGTGATTGCCTTTGGAATACAGTCTAACTCTTTGCCAAGTCAATTTGGTGACTTTTATCCTTTTAAATATCTATTTTTCCTTTTCTAGAACACTCTAGCTGACGTGTTTATCAAATAAAGTCTCCTTCTAATCTTTTCCATAGGAAGGTGGTGACAGAGAAGCAAAGGCACCCAAGAATCTGGAGCTATGAACTTAATTCCCACCCCAAAGGCTGCTTCCAGTCAACCCAGCCATACACAGACCCTTTAGATGGCAACAGAGGCCACAAGAGGTAAGGCTACATGTGAAGTTATGTAGACTTTGACTACAGAAACTGGATGTGTTTTGTCATGCTGGTGGAAAGAGCCACCTGGTCTTGGAGGTATCACTGATTTGTTGTCTTTGATCCCTCTTATTTCTTCTTCCACCTATATTACCTCTGCCTTCTAATACCAGACTCCACCCTCCCAAATTCTCTGAGCCCATCCATGATGCTTAAATCTTAGTCTGGCTGTACTCCTGCTACAAATGACAAGAGAGAAGATTTCCAGGTGATATAACTCAGACATCCAGACTAGGAATAAGGAATTGTAGAATAAAAGTTGAAAACCAAGACGCTCATGCAAAATCCAGGCACCAAATTATAAAATGTGTAACGAATTTTTCATCTATTTTAAACCTTCATGTACCTGAAGTGATCAATCTTTGCCATGTGAAGCTCTGGATGCTAATAAGGAAACCAGAGATTTGAGACTCAAAGTTCTAAATTTCTGAATTCACAATTGGTTGGCTGGATTTTGTGGACCATAGTGATTCTCTTAGTCCCCCCAGTTAAAGGAGAAGAGAGTTCTCCCTCCTTTTTGGGTGGTGTAAATATCACTCCCACTCGCCTCCTCCCCAGTCGCTTTTTACAGTACCAGTGAATCAGTTTTGATGACTATCTGTTGTAAACCAGAGCAGATACAATCTTGATCCAAATACTGGTGCCGCATAGCACCTATGAGACTGTACCACACACTGTGGGAGCCCGCACCATCCAAAGACTAGCAAGAGTTTAAATTCTAGCGCAACAGGGGCTAAATATGAGTGTCAGCCTATATCCTGTGTTCATAAAAACAGGAGCTGGATTTAAGACAATTTCACAACTCTTTTTAGCTTGCAGGTGGGAGCAATGAGAGCATGTGTGCATTTGTGAACGCCTTGTACTCAAATACTTGAACCTCTATATTGCTATAAATTATCGTTCATTGCATTACAGAGCATTTTAGTTGCAGCACCGTGCAACTCTTGTCACTTTAAACTCCTTGTACTTTAATGAGATGTTCAGAAAGGGGTACAAGCTATACTGTGATGACAGATACCCAGCCAAACTACTGCTTGTAGGTGTACCTGCCAGACAGAAATTTCAGGCTGTTTGATTGGTTACACTCAAATTAGTGAAAAATGGTGTTCGGTCTGCTCTAACAGAATGACAACGTTGTCTTTGTACGGACAGCGTGGCTCCATTTCCAGTCTAGCAAACCAAGTTGAAGACCACGTGAGGACTCAGGGCTCACCCCAACCCGATCCTCCAGAAGGCGGCGCAGCCCCCTCCGTGGGGTGGACCGGGCAGCTGTCGGCGTAGCACACAACAACAGACACTGTGCTGGGCGGGGATGTTACTAGAACAAAATATCCTGTTCCCTCATAACTCCCTGCTTGTAAAACATTATCTTCACTACCTTCTGGCTGTAGGTGCAGTCCCAAAGAGTGAGGAGCACGCTGCAGACGCTGTTATTGGTGAGGGAGAGGAGCAGCTCAGGGCATCTGCTGAGGGAGAGAGGGCTTCTGGTCAGCAAGGGGAGTGAGTGGGTAAAGCCTTACTTAAATTTAAGTTTAACCACAGTTCAGTTTGGTGGGTTTTTTTGCTAAAATACGTGTTTTGACTTTGAGCACAAAACCTGCTACTAACCCTTTTGGGCAGCAAGCAGACAAGAGACCTTTCTAGAACAGAGGGCCTTCTAGACTCCCATCATTCTCCCACCTAGGTCCAGAGGACCTTGACCAAACTACCCAGTGTTTTCTGGCTTGGGACAAGACTATTTAGTGGATCCCATATATCTCAGATTCCCATTCGAAGGTAAAAACAGTGGAGTGACAGCCACAACGTAGAAAGCCAAGGTGGCTTAGCAGCAATGCTATGGTAGTAGGCCAAGGTGGAACTGGTCAGAGTCAAGTTCAGATAGTTATCTAATGATAGGCTGCTGTTGTACAGACCTCTGGACTAGCCGAGGGACTTCGGTAGGGCTTCTTTATTCAGAGCCAAACAGGCAACAAAGAGATGCACGTGTGCTGTATTTTGGATCTACAGTGAACAGAAATGAAGTTCTAGAAGTGTAATGAGGCAAGGCAAGGCGGCCATCATGATTGATTTGATATTGTCCATTTATACTCACTGCTGGCTTCCCCAGATGAATTATTTTCTTCTGGTGAAGATGCATTGCCCTCTTGGTGAAGTTCCCTTGGTTTTGCCAGGGTTGTTAGTCATGATGGGAGCCTAGATGATGGAATTCAGTTCTCCTGGTTTGCAGCTTTTCTCATTATTTATTTTTAAGCAGGATACCTCCTCAATAATTGAACTCAACCTTTCTCGTTACTTGTGCCAGCTGGAAGGACCACTAGAATTTTACCACTTGTGAGCTCGTTATATTTCATTGCCAGCTTTTCTTCTTCCCCCCCCCCCCCCCAATGAGGGGCATGTGATCACTGGCGTTCGTTCTTGAGGGCATAGTCTTTTATAGGAAGTGACTGTAATGTTAAGAATTTGTCATGTTTGATTCTGGCAACACTTGACTTTTCTGTGTGCAATGAATTTGGAATTCAGCAGTAGGACACTTAATCAAACATGCAAAAATGCCTCACACTACTGAGTTCGGGCTTGTTAGAAGAGAATTCCTTCAGGATGCATAATTAGAAATCCCTGGATAAACTGCTAAATCCCAAAATTTAATACGTTGCCAGTTCTGTAGATTTTCAGTTTGTACAAAGCTTTGTGTTGGAATGTATACAGGAACGAGAAATTACAGCATAAAATTAGACAAATCTCTTGTTAACTTGGTAATAAATAGTTACATAAATATAAGCTTAACTCTGGTTAGTCTGCCGCTTGTCATAGCAAGTGAAATTTTCGGGTCATCTGTAGTCATGAAAATTATTTGTGGGTACATAGATGCCTGGCATGTGTGCTGGAGAGCGACTGAAGTAAATGAACGGTTCCTTTCCATGTTGTTCCTAGTCATCTTCCCTCACTGAAGAGTGAAAACAAAAGGTTGTTGTGGCCCTTAATAAGAAGTGGAACATTTTGTTTTAAAACAGAATAGTACAGTTTCTCCTTTCCCTGCTTTTTTAAGCATATATTACTGCACAGTTTTTCATCTCCATCTGAATTTAAAAGTACAACCTCTCAGCTGACCATTAAAGTCTTACTTCGCTGCCAGCTTATTATATATAATCTCTTCCATCTATGTCATCTTCATAAGTAATAGCATACATCTGAGATCCCTTAGGAAATTTAGGGAGAGAGTGTCAGAGTAGACACTGTTAAATGTTGTCCTCAAAATGAACCATAGCTTTTTCATCAGATGTAAGGAATAATTTGTCCTTTGCGGATAAATAATAAAGAAAGATAGGCTAAGTCAATTTCTGAGAATTTTCTGTTTGTAAGCTGAACAGTTGGACCACTTCAACCTAATGAAGTCATAGTTTAATAAAGTCATACCAGCTGTAATAAATGATTTGAGAGATATGCAAAACAACAAATGGAAGAGTAATGCAAACATAATCTAAATTTGAACTCTTCCACTTTGTTTTCTCCTGAACTGTGGTAAACGAGCAACAAGTTCATTGCTTTTTTACATTCACATAAAACATCAAGTTTAGTGTGCGGTCTGGTTCCAATTCACTACAGGTATTTTTACCAGCTTTGCAGTTGTTTGACAGACAATCCATAGGGAAATAGTAATGATGCTGTAATTTCCTCTCTTATTTCCCTAAATAGAACTGCAAATTCTCCATATGTATTGAATTTTAGGAGGGAAAAAAAGGTGATTGCTATTTCGCTTCCTGATGGATAACCTTCATGATGTCAAATGTGATTTTTGTCTGTTTTAATGTGTCTTCAGTCTTGATGGTTACACTAAAGCTACCTCTAATTTGGGCTTCCTAAGGTCAGCAATTTAAGAGTTTTCATTTTATAACCATCATTTGTCAAGCTGATCACTCCTAAATAGGCAAGCATTTGATAATAGCTTATCCCAGAAATAAATTGCCAGAACTACTGACACATGCACAAAACATCGTTATAACCTCTCCGCTCTACGCGTCGTCTGCCTCCAGGATCCTCTTTGCCATTTTGTATATTGCTGTTTGTTACTCATGGTGCATCACCTAGAGGTCCTGTTTGACATCAAGGGTTTGTAATGCAGGACACTGCACGTACACAGGAAGACGGTGCCTCTGCCTCAAAGTCCACCCCATGGTCTGCTCTGCCCAGGCAGGGAAGAGGGTGGCAGGAACCATCCTTTCCAACACTCTTTCAGCAGACCTGTCTCCCTCCTGCCATACCTCCTCTCCCCCTGCCCCATGGAGCTCACACCCTGGGCATCATCCTGTGGAAGCAAGCTCGGAGAGAGCAGCATCATTACTCAAAGGATGTCAGTGTGGGTCCTTGTAGCTGTCTGTCTGAAGCTTTCCCAAGCCTCAGAGGAAAGAGAGGAAGGAGAGAGATTTGTAATGTCAAGTCAACATCAGCCTTGTGTACAAGGTGCTGGCTGCATGCACAAAAGTGAACAGAGTGCACAGCACTATTTCAGATGGATGTCTACATATACAGAGGTGACAGAGGTGAATCAGAAATCTGGTGCTTTTTTCCCTACCCCTTCTACTCCCCACCCAACTCTAGAATCCCCGTTGCTTTCCAGTAACCACCTGGTCTGTGACCGGGTCACTGGGGTGTTGACAGTAACCTCAGGCAGGGGACAGAGGAAGTTGCTGAACTCATCTTGGCATGAGAGTAACATGTCTTGCTTCCTCACATATATATGTGTGCATATATGTTTCACACATATATATGTGAAAACACGGCAGAGGACTGCCGCACACCCGACTCTCCTGCAGTCTGCTTGCTACGGGTGATCACCGTGGCACCGCTCTCATCCCCCAAGAGTGGAGACCACTCACACTGGCGTTTTGTAGGCCATCCCATGTGGAGTTCTCCTCCACGTAGTCCACTTCGGACATGGTCTGTAAAAGAGCAATAACAAAACTGGAGATAAATAGTTCCACCTCAGTGTGCCAGGAGTAGCCGTCATCCCGGGGCAATGGTTTCCGACTCGAGGTTACAGAAGCTACAGCCTGACAAAAGGGCAGCAGATTGGTTTAAAAGTCTGCTGTAAACTGTAAAGCAGTCACAGATTGTCATGCAGGCTACAGTTTACAGTCATCAAGACTAAGATAGATCTCTCTTGTGATTTAGAGAAAAAATAATACGTGTTTAAGAGTCTCCTTTTTGCAGTACTGCCGACCCTCCAATTAGGAGCTGAAATAACAAGAAACTGTTAGAAAAACTGCAGTATCAGCTAGAGCAGCGAGCAGAGGAAGAAGCAGGTGTGGCTTGAAGAGCAAGCAATGAAGGAAAACAGCAGCAAAAACAGAGAGAAGCTGCTCACAGAACAAGCTCTATCGCATATCTGCAAAACTTGACCATAAATGTGCAAATGTAATTGTTGCACAGAGAACAACCTTCCTTTTGTTTCTTTTGAACTGGTTTCCTACTAGTAGGAAATTTAGTAGTTTAGGCCTCTAGGTTTTGTGTTGTAGAGCAGTGAACAGATTCACAGGCCCCTATCACATCCCCTCTGTCTTTGCTAGGCTGTAAAGTTACATGGTAGGTGAATGGATTTATACAATGGAATAACAGCTTCCCCTCCCCCCCCGCCCCCCCCTAAAAATTCACATTTAGTCTGCTTTTTGGAACATTACTGAGCACTGAGCCAATGTCTTCATGGAATCATCTCGCATAACCCCACCATCTTGCCCCTGAATTCTACAGATCAGCTCTGAGCCCGTCATTTTACAACTGAAGCTACACATATCTTCCCCCAAAGTGCATTTCTTTCAACTTACCTCTGTTGAATTTCATCCAGGTAATTTTACTACAAGACTGAGTGACTTGGAAACAGTCCTTTCACTCTTCATAGCCTGCTCTAAACCTTGGTACTATGAATAACTTTGCACTGTCAGCAATTTTCTTAACCCATTGCTCATCTCCTTTCCTGGTTAGCACCACAAGCCCTTGTAGATACACCGGTGATCTCTCTTTAGTCGGACCAAACCATTTACTATCCATTACTTACCTTTTTAAACAATTATGTATTGATGCATGGGCCTTCTGTCCTATGTCATAGCTAGTTAGTTTCCTCGAAAGTTTTGGTGAGGTACTTTGTCCAAAGATACTGATCTGTTCTACTTATTTGTCCATACTCCAGAAGCTCTGACGGGCTGGATGCCCCAGGACGTAAATCAGTCTGCTGATGAGGCTGGCCCACTAATAGGCCTCATGTAGTGAAAAAAACACTCAAACACAAGCAACAAACACGGCATTTAAGGCAGCAGCAACAGCTGATGCAACAGATACAGTAATGAACTGCAGGCTGTTGCAGAGTGGGGTAGACAGATGGGGAGGATAACATGTGTTGCATGTTAGTGTGGTATGTGAATAAGTACGTGCAAAATCAGTAGGGCGCACCCTGAGGCAAGGGTCTCTCTACGCACTATTCACAGCGGGGAGCACTGGGGATAGATCCAAACCATTTTGATTTAAGCCAGCCTCTAGCAAAGAGTCAGGGATCACTCCACGGTGTGATACGATGACTATTACTATACATGTATGTGTATGTGTGCGTGCAGGCATACGTATAAAATAACCATATGTGGATAAACCCAATATGTATTTTAAATGGTTTTTTAATATTAAATTATTGAATAATATTAAATCATTATTAATTTAATCATTAGTTATTAATTTATTACTAAGTAATGACTATTAAGTGATTACACTTTTACATATTTCTTTTTAAATTCTTAATTAAAAAAAATAATTGAAAGTTCCTCTGTCAGGAACCTCCATACCCTTTCATGTCTAACTTTCACCCCTTACAGAAACTGTCAGGATTCCCAATATCATATGAATATTACAGGTGCCAATGCAGGAAGAAAATTTGCAACCAGACAGCTGCTTTTCAGACACAACTGAACCTAGAAAACCCAAGAGGTTCATTCCTGTTGCTACTCTTCTAAATCCAAGTGCCTCAAAGGTCCTGGAATTTGGAGCAGCCGCAGGTACCACTGAGGTGGATGGGATGAAAGAACGAGAAAAGAGAAACTTTGTTGTGAAAGATTACCCAGCTCCTCACATATTTTATAATAAAATCAGATTTGTTGAAAGGAAAGAAATGCCGTGAAAGAAACTGGTTCAACAGTGTAGTTTGTCTCATGTTTTTTCTAAATAGGAATTTGGAGGCAAATTTTCCTCTAACTAGCATTTTACAGACTACATTTCAGATCCACTTTCCTAGAGTACAGCAATACATTGTATGTAATGGCATAAGACTGACAGATGCTGTGCAGAAACATATCAAGCAAGATTTAAAATAGATCCCTGAGAATACGTGGAAAAGGAAATATCATAGTCATAAACACTGAACCAAGAATCTCTTTGGATGCAGATGTAGAAAATAATTAAAATTTCAGAAACTGGGCCTTTGTTCTCAACATATTTGCAAGAGAAGATTTTTTGCTAGCAAAGTGCTTTACATAAGACTTTCCATTTCTCTTTCTCTTATGAAAGGTAGAAGGAGATTTTGGAAGAACTTTGTTATCATTACCAACACTGTGAAGAGGCAGTAGGTAAAGCTTTGCTTTCAACACAATCAGCACACATCACAGTACACTAAGTCACAGAGACCTATTCTGGTTTTGTAACCAGAGAGCCAGTGTCATGTTAGCTTTTCTTTCTGTAGACAGTGCTAGGACACTTTGCTCAGGTATGCCTACATAAACTGCAAAACATGATACAGTACAAAAAAATGATGAAAATAAAATCATAAAACCTGTTAGCAGAGGCATTCTGAGTAGATGGAAAATTACTCTTGGGAGCCATTGGTAGTGGATCCAAGTTTGATGACCTGTACTCAAGAAAGATGAATCTTTAAAGGCACGTGGAGAAGGCCTACCTGAGAGATGAAAGGAGCAGGGACCCTGTTTTTAAGAGAAACTGTTAGAAAATATTTGCTGTTTGGTTCCAAGCAATCCTCCTCTAAAATGCAAAAACTATTCTAGCATGTACACCTATACTCATAATATCAGATATTTGAGTTAACATCAGGAAAGAAAATGAGCTACTATGCATGAAAATAAGTGACTCTTAATGAGCCATGAATAAATATCCATTTGAAACGAGAAGGGGATATCTAGACCATTGACTCAATCATGTTCTGAAATGGGATTTTGAGAAAAGTAGGATCCAAAACCTTAAACATTTAAAAAATGGGTCTTAGTAAGTTCATGCTTGCAATACTTCTGGACTGATTTGGCCACCCAGGAGCTGTTCGCAAGTTCCATTGAACAGTGGCAACCACAGTTAGATAGGACCATAAGCATACTATGGTCCATACTTCGCTACCTGTGAATTACTGTGAAGTTGAAAATGAAATCATTTAAACCCATGAGAACTGCCTTTGTGAAGCAGGAAATGAAAGAGTTGTACTAAAGAAAACTCTCAGAAAATTGAGTCTGCTATTTGTATTTTACAAAAAACCTATTTAACTACCTTTATATTCAAAGTTTTATTCTATTTATAGGCACCCACAAGTAAATTCATATTAAAACTGCATCTTAAACAACTGCTAGTGGCAATTTTCTATTCCTAGCCAGGCTCATCCTTGCTCTTAACTGACGCATTTTTATTCAGGTCCACAACTAGGTGCAGCAGGCAGTCTCAGACCTTCCCAGCAGAGCCTCCTGAAGGTTAGGTTTTTAATGAAAATTAATCGACTGACATGATATTGAAACATTCAAAGCCTATTCAAGAATACCCACGGGAATAGTTCTTCCTGTAGACAAAATGAAGAGTAAATACGCAGTGGCTAAAAAAGAGTATAATCTGAAAGGCAATGAAAATGCAAACACTAGATAGTTCACCTGAGCTCATCTTAACCTGGTGTATAACAAGGGCAAAAAGACACAAGAGAGAGAACACAGGCAATTTGAACACTATGACACTAAGAGAACTATGAACCCTTGGTCTCAATAGCATTAAGGAAAGAAACTTCTCTCTCTCTCTCTATATATATATATATAGGTGAGATATTTTTCAGCCTGTACTGAAGAATAGGCTGAACTAAAAGCACTTCAAGGTGTTCATGCAGTCTAAGAACAGAGAGTACTGCTACATCCCAAGAACTACATAACTTGCTTCTTAAAGAGCTCATGCTATATATGACATTTCCTGGAGCCTGACATCGTGACCATTAAACCAAACAGGCTAGTTCATTGTGATAGAAATAGCGCAGCATCCAATGTGTGATGAAATCAAAAAGTTACTGTACTTAGGAACTCCTGGGTTTTGTGCATAATTCATATGGGAGGAACAACAGATCTGAAGACAATTAACCAAATCCCAATTTACTAACTGATATGAATCCAGAAAATCTGGAATCAAATTATTAATAGTTTGACCACATTGCCCTGTAATCCAGTTTTGCCACGGCTAGTGACAGGCCATGGGCTTTGTACTGAGTTTAAAAGGCCCCAGACCTGAAGCTTTTCAGATTTGTTCTGTCTCAACTTTTCTTGACCCGCCTGCAGGTTTGCTTTACTTGGTTGTTTTAAATTATTTTTAGAGGTGTTTTAGGTTACCATGTGTCTATGGCTAATTTGTTTTACCGGGATTTATCTTCGTATTGTAAAACCATAGCTTTAGATAGATAGCAGCAGTAGTAAATTATCCTATGTAGAATGAGATATTTATACCTTTAACATAATGATAAAGTATAGAGAAATATAGACCTGGTCAGATAATCCATTTATTAACAGTAATATATGAAAGACACCAGATATAGTAGATTTTGATGTAACGTGGAGCCAGAGATGACTGAGGAACAAAGGTGTAAAAGCATGTTAGGAAACATACAGAAATGACCTCAAGTGGGTCCTAGAAGGATGAAGATAAAATTATCAACCTGAACAACATATTCCTCCTGGCAGAGGACAGCAGGTGCTGACAACTCACCATAACACCTACCACCACCACAATAAAAACACAGACAGTGGGATTCAGAGGAGCAGGGAAAGGGTGACAATAATATCAGGAAACAGAGTACTTAATGATCTGGCTGATGGGTCAGATTGTCCCTCAGCAAGTTTGCAGATGACACAAAGCTGGGAGGAGGGGCTGACATGCCAGAGGATCATGCTGCCATCCAGAGGGACATTGACAGGTTAGAGAAACAGGCTGACAGAGACCTCTCATGAAGTTCAACAAGGGGAAGAGCAAGATCCATCCAATCCTCCCTCAAGCCCTTTCCTGTCATGGGCCGGAATGAGGAGAAAACCACCTGGGTATCCGCGCGCTTGACCCTGAACAGCAGAGACATGCAGTCACCCTTGATACACTCGAGGTCTCCCAGCAGTATCACTGATGTGCACGTGGAAAAGCAGCAGGGAGGGAAGAATGTGAGGGCTGTTCCTTGTCAGCCTTTCTGCAACATCCTGGATGTTGCAGTCCCCGGCAAGCAGCAAACCTCCCTAGGCAGCAAGTCAGGTCGCAAGTGGGGGCTTCTCTTTCCTGCCGGTGGGAATCTCCCACTGTTACCACTGGTCACGTCCTCTTGGTGCTGTTGCCTGGTTCAGACTTGTCCAGCTCTGATACCTGGTGTCCAGCCCCTCACCTGCTACCAGGGCACCGAACCTGTTCTGTAAGCGCAGATCTGCAGCTGGAGAAGGAACCACCCTCCTGCTGCCTGAAGTCACAAGCCTCCAACCTTCACGATCACGGGAGCCTTCATTTGCTACCCTGATGAGCACAGGGTCTGGCTGTTCCTGCGTGCAGCCGAGAGTTCAGGCTCTTGTTTCTGCAGTGACTGGGTCCTGTCTGGACCAATCTGTTTCTTGCCATCCCTATTGCTGTGCTATGTGTCACCCTCCTCCCACAGCTCCTTAACTTGACGGCGCACCTCCTCAAACAGCGCACAACTCCTGTCGGAATGGACATCATCTCCCTCTGCCCCAGCCTTAGCCAGCGGCACCAGGCACTCCCTGCAGCTCCAGACCTGGAGAGTGGTGGCCTCTTCTGGAGCTGTGTCTGAGCAGAGACCTCTGATGTTCCTGGGGTAGTTGCTCCGTTCCATGCTGTTGAGGAACAGTGTCCTATGGCCTACAGCTGCCATCACATATGCAGTCTAGTTCTGGGATTAGCAAAACCTATGCCCTCGCCAGGAAAACACATGTCTACTGTGATTTAAATTCTAGGGTAGAGCTATGAGTAGTAACAATTTATCACACACAGTAAACTAATAAAAGGCAAAAGGCAGGGGGGGAATCCTCCTTGCTGTTATTACCTGAAATAATTACCATAGTCTTTTTTTCCCTCTCTCCTTTCATATTAGCCTTTAAAAAGCCAGCTCTGAATGGTACTGATAATATTTAATTAGCTTCTTGTTTATCCATTATTGTTCCTCTTAGAAAGAAAGTGTATTTTTTCAACCATTCAATACCTTCTGTAAATATTTTGGCTACTTAATTATATTAGGAGCAGTTAAAGCTGATTTTTCAGTATATTCTCTCAGCTAAGTCGAACTTAAAACATGAATTTTCCACTTATAACAAGAAAACCTTTTGTCTAGCCTAAACCTCAAAAATATAATGGACTGGTTCCCTCCCCCACCTCTTTTTCCTGAAATTCTTTTGATGCCCACAGAGTGTCCAAACTAATGATCTTCCTCGTTTGGCTGTTTTTCTCTCAGTCTTATCTAACGTTGCAGGACAGGTTTTTATCAATAGTAAAGCGCCAGTCATTTTCTGAACGTGTTTAAGCTCTTGACCTCATATCGTGGCTCAAGGGAAAATAATTCCACTGGTTAATGATGCCAAAGAAATATTTAAATCGTGTCACAGATGTAACAAGCTGCCTCCAGAAACAGCCCTGATTTTTAAAAATAAAGACCCATCAACCCTTGTGCATCCAGAATAACTATATCAGGATATAAAAAAGCCACAGCAGTGCATAGAAGGGGGATACGGCAGTCTCACCACATCTCAGAATGCTTAAAACAGGTGTAACAGATTCATATACAAAAAGATAATCTCAAAGAGAAAGCCAAAGTCAGCCTTCCCAGGCTTCTTCCACATTTATGTGAAGCAAACTGGCAAGAAATATGGGGGGGTATTCCTGATTGTCTAGGCTAATTCCTTCCTTGCATGGCTTGGGAAACATTTTCAAGAATGCCTGTAGAAGAGAAATGGCCCTGTAGGATGTCAGTCTACCAGAAAGTAAACACTCCTACTAAGAGAATGAATTGTTATGATAAGAGAATTAAACTTTAAACCAATAGCTATTTTATAAATAGTAGGATTAAGAAACTAAAGAAAAACTATGTCAAAAAAATATTGGAACTGCTAATTAGGTGGGAGCAGAGATGCTTAAGTCCCTTGAAACCCCTTGCAAGAGAAACTGAAACATGAAAGCATAAACAACTTGCTCCAGTTGATCTTGCACAGTGGTCCTGTTGTAACAGGAGGGTTTTCCTCACTTCTCTTGATCTGCTAGGGGTGTAGGAAAGGCTTCCCCCCTCCCCAGGTATTACCAGCTTGCTGCGATGGAGAGAAACAAAATTTGTACCTATTTTTATTGTAAGCAAAATGAAGCTTTTTTTAAGGGAGCAGGAGGGGCGCAAAAATGCAAAAGCAATCTCCTGTTTATGCAATTCGCTGTATATTTCATGCAGCTATCTCATGAGATCAGCCAAATTGGACAGAAAAACAGGATCATAGAATAGCTCAGACTGGAAAGGACTTCAGCCTCAGAAGGTCAACTAATACAACCTTCTGCTCAAAGCAGGATCAGCAAAATATTACTCAGGTTTTTACCCAACCTGGTCTTGAGAACTAATGATGGAGACTACACAACCTCTCTTGGAACCCTGGTCCATCATTTGACTGTCGTCATGGTTAAGAAGTTTCTCCTTACAACCAGTCAGGACATCTCATGTTTCATTTTATACATGCTGGCTCTTATCGTCCCACCAGGCACCACTGTGAAGAGCCTGGCTCCACCTTCTCCACGCCTGGCTCCACCTTCTCCATCACCTCCTTGTGGGTCCTGGCAGCTGCTGTCAGGTCTCCCCGAACGCTTCTCTCCTCCATGCTGAGCCAGCCCCAGTCCCTCAGCTGCTGCTTGCAGAGCACATGCTGCACAATCCCTGAGGTAACTCACTTTCTACACCTTCCCCAAAAATCCACAGGTAGGTGAAGGGGAAGCACACATACATGAGAGTGCTACCATGGAACTGCAGTCATAACTGAGAGGATATACTGTCCACGTGGCAGTGGTCAGCAGGAACACTACAGCTCCAGGTCAGTTACAGACCTCAGTTATCACAAGAGACATGTGAGGTGCTGGGATGGAGGGAACGAGACAGAAACAATAACACCAGAACAGACTGAAACTCATCACTTCTGACGCTCATAAACCAGCCTGCTTCTACCTGGTTTTGTTTTCTTTGGATACAAAATTCAATCAAACTCATTACGTAAGGTTTGTATTTGCTGTAGCCCTTTGAGCATGTTGCTTCTGCATAGATATTATGATTGTATCTATTCATTGTTGTCCTCTTTATAGTTAAAAATGGAGCAAGAAGCAGAGATCAGCCTGAACAATTTTATTCTGCATTGTTCAACTCATTCCAAATCATCAATATGTGACTTTTTTAGAAAGATAATTGTTTTCCAGTTTTTGAGACAAAAGTAACTTTTGCAAACTGAAAAGAATTTACAAAAAAAATGAAAAATAGCTTCAATTGTTTTCACTGAATGGATGTACAGTAGTTATTCCTGGTAAATTACAATCTTGTGCGTGGACATTTTACTTTCTGGGACTCCCTGAGGTGAGCTATATATTTTTTTAAGGCTATCATCTCAAATAGTGAACAACTTAATTAGCAGCAGGATTTACATTCTAAGAATACACAGAATGTACCTGCGGCAACAAAAGAGACAAATTTAATCAAAATGTTCTCTGCTTCCAAATCTTGATATCTGTCACACATGAAAGGCTGTAGTTCAGTGGGATGCAAGACTGATGAATAGGTCTAGAAGACCATATTTTTAGGTAGGTTTCCTAAGAAAAAGAAGCTTATGCAATTCTGCTTTCCAGCTGTCCCATCTACATGTCTTCTAATAGAAGATTTGATTCTGTTGGCCAGCTTCAATCTGGCTTGAAAGGGGTGAATATGAGGAAGATGACTGAGTTACTCTTAAGTCACGTGAATATTAGCAGCTTGGTAGAGGACACCAAATCACAGCAGTGTACTTGAGGAGGGAAAGATGCAGAATTCAGCTTCTACACACTGCATTTATCTACCACTGAAGATGCTGGCATTTGAATCTTAATATCACCCTCTCAGGTTTTTATAAGCACTTATTAATTATTTCAGTATTTTACACTTCTCGAGACATTTTACAAACATTAAATCCTGCATTATATTAAAACTCTCAAGAGCACTTTCTTAGCTGCTGTAAATCAGTTAATTCCACGGCGGTATTCTGACATGCACCGACAGAGGAAGCATCCCCACAGAAAATAAAGTAATGCTGGATTGCAGCTAAGGAGAAAAGAATTACCACGATGATGCATTATACAGTTTGCCTGATCTATTTTTTTTCTTTCCATAGAGGGACATACTAAATGTTTTTATAATGAAGTAATAAAAGTCATCTAGATTTCATCTCCCAAAGTCCATGTATAAATGGAGTAATCATGGAGTAAAAATGGAGTAACTCCCTGCATGTGAAATCATTAGATTTTCAGGAAGGAACATGTTTTAGTGTTAGACGTTGTTAAGTGCAGGGATTAAGAGTATTCCTGCATACCTCTAGTAAACACTGTGTAGCATGAATTAAATACATAGAGCCAGAGGACATATTTAGTTTAAAAAAAAAAAAAAAAAAACAAAACCTCCTTAAAAGCATGACTAAGGGACCCACTCACGCAACAAGGCAGGTCTCAGGCTGCCCTAACCTGTGCCCAAGCAGAACTGCCAATGGACCAAACCAGAGGACAGACCCAATAGGCAACACTCACAAATTTGGTGCGATTAGAATAATCCATGGAACGTTGACATAATAAGGTACATACAAACTTACATACAAAGAAGCTTCTACACATCAATGAAAGCTTGATTTCATATATATAAGCACGTTAGCCTTACTAATATTTACCACGGACTTCACTGGCCCGAATCCCGCGTGTGGGTAGGAGCAGAGCCGTACTAGAAATGGTATCGGCCACACAACAGAGCAGGGACAGTGACAGGCTGAGATAAATCAGAGAAGTGGCGGATGGCAAAAAAAGACAATAATAACTGGAGGCTCTACTACCGCACGGAACTAAGTTGTAGGTGGGCAAGTGGCGCAATGGGGCACAATGGATAAAGTATTAAGGCCCTATAAATGGATGCAAACTTTCCCTCCTGTTTGATTCTTCCTCTTTCCCTTCACCTGCCATGAGTCCCACTGATCTCTCTCTCTCCACTCACCCTCCCCAGTCACCTGCGTGCAATTAGCTTTCTCTTCATTTTCTCCTCACTCTACAGCCCTTTACCACTCTCCTGTGTAGTTGGAGAAGCCAGTACCACCAGTACCTTTTAATGCAATTTTCTTTAATTTCATCTTATTACGCCTTTTCCCAGACCCTTTTCATTGCAGAAGCTCCTTTTCTCTTCTGGCCCTTTTCTCCTCCACACAAACCACTCTCAGCTTATCTGGAGACGGCTTACCTCACCCTGAAGCAGCCAAAGCTCTGGAAGCCGCTGCCTGCCTCTGAGGGGGATTGAAGAGAAATGTAGTGGGAGAAAGAAGCCTCCGTCCGGAGCACACAGCTCCCCTTTCCAAACCAACCCCTTTGCAGCTCTGGTTCCTCCATCCAGAGGTATTATCTTACATTTAGTAGCCTCGAAGGGGTGTCTCTTCTTGGGATCTGTCCAGCTGCTTTTCAAACTCAAATAAGATTTCACATAACAAAATCTTTCAGGAAGAAATTCTGCAGCTTAACCAGGAGTTATGGAAAGCGTTCCCTTTGCTCGCTTTCAACCTGCACCTACGTGATTTGCTTGATGCTGCTCCACTGTTATTAGAAGAGACTGGCAACTTCCCCTTTGCCTATTTTAGACCTTTGTCACATCCGTCTTCACTTATCTTTTCCCAAAGGTGAAAAGTCCTAATCTGTATATTCTATATGGTCTTATATGGAAACTATAGAGGACATTGCACTCCACGTGACCAAATCTGCCCATACTTTGAATAGAAGGCTCAGATTCTTCAATAAATCTGAATCGAGGCATGGATGTAATGACTGACAGCTATGTGAAAGCAATTTATATGGAAAAAAAAAGACATACTGAAAGCTTTTTTTTTTTAATATGTATATTGAATTCATGGTAAGAAATACAATACCAAACCATAGATAATGTGGCTACACATTATTACTACATGGCTAAAATATTTGATGAACTTCCATGAGACAAAGGTGATTTTTTTTCTGAAGAGCTACTCATTATATAGCCTAGAAGTAGCTGGAGAAAGAAACAGGCTCTAGGAAAGATCTCCTTTTGGAAGAGGATTCAAGACCCTTCCACTACAGTAGAGCAAACGCTTTCTTCTGACAGTGAAAGCCAAGCAGCTCTGTAAAATCACACATTTCTCACACTGTCAATATAAACTCAAGATAATGAAAATCTTAAATGCTCTCACTGAATGTTAGGCTAAATTAAGACAGTACCCTGGCAAAAAGGTACAAGATGAGAAACAGATGTTAGTACCTTTATCTCTAGTAATTTCCAGGAAGAAGCTGGGGGTAAGATAGGAAAGAAAAGCTTTGGAAGGGGGAAGGAACACAAACATAAAGCCAACACCCAAACCCAGAGTGAAATGACTCTTAATTCTGGGTCAAGAAAAGATAACCTTGTCAAGACATATAATTGTCTTTATAAGTTCTTTAATTAAACATAAGAGCCTATTTAAATTCAAGGTCTACTGATTCAGCCTGTTTCACTTGCAATTCCAATTCCTCTTTTAAAGCACAAAATTAACTCTTAAACTGATGGCAACACAGACTCCCTGCATACAGCCTGGGCTGCACAGAAGAACTGAATGAAGTTCTGCCTTGCATAGGTCTATGCTTTATGTTAGAAGTCCTATTCCTATTTATTTTTCCGCATGCACTTTTAGTGAACGCAATCTCATTTGCCACTGTGATTGCTGATACTATGTTACAGACTAAAGATTTCACTCTATCAACTCTTCAACCTTCAGAAAATAGCATTAATGCTAATTGACCAACTGAACTAGAGCTAGAGAACACAAGGAACATCAGTATCTGTTTGCACAAGGCAAAGAATCCCCAATCTGTATACTGCTTGGAGCTATTTTCAAGAGTGTCTTTTACATCTGTGCTGAGCATACTCTATTTTCAGCTGACATCTTAAACTTGAAGGGAGAGAAAAAAAAAAATACAAAACACCCATTTCAGGCAAGCTGGAGAAAACCTGTCAGTGTCCCCATGCCATTCCCAAAAGCACCTAGGAACAAAAAAAAAAAAAAAAAAAAAAAACCACACACCCAAAAAAAACCTCTTCTGCATGGTAAAACAATTAGGAGCCCATGCACCTGAGCTCGATCTGCGTAGTTAAGGGACTGAGAGATCCCTAAGAAGGAAACAACAATTTAACATCCGGAGGCATGAAATGTTATGCTGGTGGTACAGCAGCACAGCCCAAATCAAACATAGGGTTTCCCAGGTACGGTTTTAATTAAAAAAAAAAAAAAACACAAACAATTACCTTGGTCAGTGATCCATTACTTATTACAAATAAAGTGTTATGAGTACTATCGTTATGAAGCCAAATGAAATTACTTTTAAAGCTACCCTGTGCCCCAGGAAAGGTTTTTCAGTGGAGGTAGCACCCCCTCCACGCCCGAAGCGGGTGGGCTGTTCATTTGGCGATGGGACTTCAGAGCGGCGCAAGAGCGCACCCTCTCCGCAGCCAGGGCAAACTGAACCTCGCAAATTTCATTATTTACCTTCGTAACAGCAGAAAATCTTGCGATATCCCGTAAGGAGCCAAGTAAAAATTAAAAAAAAAAAAAAATTAAAAATCCTATATTTGAGAGTCGATTCAAAGTCTTACTGCTAGATGAGCAGCATTCAGTTCCAGGACTCCATGGGGACTTTCACTTAAAATAAAACGAAACAAACAAAAAAAATTACCACAACTGTAAAATGCACAGGAAAAAAAAAAATGCTCTTTTTCCCCCCCCTCAGATTCAGTGTTTACCTAAAAAGAGATAAGGACAAGCTAATTGTGAAGTATCCACTGACAACAGCCTGCTTAAAAAATGCTAGAAAAAATTAATTCACATTCACTGCAATCCTTTTCATAAAACATCTTTAGAAAGATCGTGCTGAGCTTTCGACCTCATGTGCATCAGAAGGGTCTCCCAAATTTAAATGCATAAAGGATAGCATGTTTTGCCTTGGTAATTTAAATAGCATTCATGCCTAGAAAATTACAGTTCTCACAATCTTGGATGCCTCCCCGCCCCTCCTCCCCCACCGTCCTCTCTCCTCTCAGGAGTTCATAAGCGCCAGAAACCACAGGTTTTCGGTTCCTACAAAAGAGAAAGGGCTACAGGGAAAATGAGAATATAGTTGTGAGATGAATGAACAGGTGGATCATTTTGAGAATTGTTCATCAGCCTTGTCTTTCTTTGGGGCTTGGTTGACATGACTCCATACTCTTGGATATGGCAGGCAGCATCCTACATCTTGGCGTCTCTACAGGCATTTCTGAGTCTCCCAAGCAAATAACGATCCTAGCACTGTTCTGTGAAATGCAGCTAGACACTCGGATGTCTCAACAGTTCCATAATGCTTGATGAAGGCACACATGGAGATCCCATCTAGCTGTTTAGAACACGTCAGAGGTGGAGGCATTTCTGAGCAAAGGTCCATGTGTGGCTTATGCCATGGTGGAACGTGCTCTGACCACTAAGGTGCAACTTGTGACTATGGCGTGATCATGTAGCAGACTCTTAACACATTCTAATGTGCCCCATCAGCTTGAATGATAACTGCATAATCAGGGTGGGTCTCAACTTTCTCTCTGCTGTAGGTAGAGCATCAAATTTAGAGCTACAGGGAGTGTAGAGAGGAAAAAAACCCGACTATATCCTGCATAAATCTGAGAACACTGGTATTAAGAATATTGTACAGCGAGTAACAGGTAAAATCAGCTTAATGGAGCTATTTCTCCCCTTTGGGACAGTCTAGACTAGCTGTACCAAGTTAAAGCAAATACATTAAAATAGTAGAGAAGAAAATACTTTCAGGTCACTAAGACCTGACTATACAAGTGGATGGGAGGAGGACTTGGAGAGGGGACAGAAGTTTATTCCTTTTAGACATAACAATCATGTGGTAGATCTCTCATTCCTCATGGGAGGGCCCTTCTCTTTGATGAAGAACTAGTCTCTTTGCAAGCCGTCGCAGACAGACAGGAGCCATGCAAAGAGAATTTAAATAGCTTTCATGACTATGGGATTACATTCTTCACAATCTCAGATGCCTCCCCACCTCTCCTCTCCCAGACATTTGAGTTTGGACCTACCTGTACCAGTAGGTCAACAAACAGGAATAGGAAGCAAGAGCCATCAGGGACTAAGCTAGGTCTTGGATGCCAGGCTGGGTCAAAGGGTGTTGTGAAATTCCCATCCCATTTTATCCCCTGAAGCGCTCAGGGTTATTGGAGGGGTCTGAGATGTTGCATGCCTGTTTCTTCCAGCTACTACAAAAGCTTCTGACAGGAAACCCAGAGTAAAACCACACGCATTTCTCTACCAAAATTGAAGGAGGAGAGATGGCTACTTCAGTCATACCAGATTCCCTAGATCAATTACATCCAGTCAGATCTTCTACTTGTCATCCATAGATCCGAAATGACAGTCAGCCAGTAATGCTTAGCATCCCCAGGAGGCAAATCACTTCTACATCAAAGCCAAAGATCAAAAGTTTGTCAATAAAAGAACAGTGCAAACTGATGCAAAAAGCTGGGTCATGGTATCTGTTATCTCTAGGACTTCACACCATTTTGACATGACATCATAAAAGCTAACTTGAGCTTTGATGAATCTCCAGATTAAGTAGATCCTCGGGTGTCAGAAGATTCTTTAAACCTGTGTCTGTAGCTCCTGCCATGACTGAATAAAGAAAAAAGGAGGATTACATTTTTCTTTTTGTCCCTTCTTTTTTTCTCCCTGAAGTGAGGAAAGACGCAGGTAATTTAACCAGCAAAACTCTGGACTTGTACTAAAAGAAAAATCACTAACACTACGGCAATATTTCAACTGATGTGTCTTAGGTTCACACATCTTTATGAGACAGGTTGGTGAATTCAGTCATACTGTCAAAAAAATATGCCCAGGTCTCTTTCCTCTGTATCATTTCTAACCCATAAGCTTTCACTGATTTGAAGTAGCTATAAATTCTTAATTTCCAGCCTTGTGCCTTGTATTTCATCCTGTCTCTAATACGCAGTACAACAAAACTCTTCACGCTTCCCACATTTGTCACATCAGCAAATCCAGCCAGCGCATGGCAGTTCTTGTGTCACGACCATTAGTGAACACAGTCAAAATAATCTGTTTCTAAAATTAATCTTCAACTAACTGCACCACCTTGGCCCAAAAATTTGCACTTAGCGCCATCTATTGATTCCATTCCAGTGAAGTAGAAGGTAACACCCTGGTTCATTCACCAAGTGGCACTGAACCATACCATACGCTTTACTGAACAATTTAAAGAATATGTGTTTGGTTTGTTGGGTTTTTTTTGTTTGTTTTTTGTTTGTTTGGTTTTTTTTTTAATTGAAGAAACACTGTCTTAGACATTACAAAACATTTGATAAATTAGAGTTAATTTTTCCCTTGGTTTCTAATTAGCCCTATTCTGCTTTCCCCACAGAAACAAAGATGCAATACTGATAGGAGTTGTCCCAATAACAACTTTATTCATTTCTCAGCAATACTGGTAGCTCAGAGATCCTGGAGCTGTTCTCTATACATCATACTAGCACTAGAGGGGCTTTTTTGCTGCTGGCTTTAAGTCCTTATACGTAGATCATCAGCTTGGGATGTCACAATTCCCATTCTGCTGGGATGGTTATTTTATATTTCAAGTTAAGATCATTAAGTTCTTAGATTTTTGCTTCCTTTTTCTTTGTGGAAATTTCCTTTTTTATATACCTGCTCCTGATGAACTTTATCGCCCCCTTCATTTCTGTGATGCAAAGTAAGGAACAGCTCTGATCTAGACAGATATGACCTAGAGTTATTTAGGTAAAACTTGAGCAAATAGCAGCTTCCAAACCTTACCTCTGAAAAAGACTTTTCAGGAAGCTTTCAGCTCCCATCAGTGCTGTTTCACTACCTTTCAGGCAGTATTAGTGTAAGTATTCCACCTACCCCTGTACTGCAGAATAAATGCAAATAAGCAGATTTTAATTATCAAAAGTTTCCACAATGAATCTATGCAACTCTCATCAGGAAGAAGAGGCGAAGGACTTAGCATTTTGGAGTATTTTGCTGATGCCCTCCATGAACCCCTGTACTCCCACACATCTGCACTGTGTCACCATTGCAAATGCAAGTTGACTGAAATCAAAGGACACAAAATATATGTTCATCAATAATAATAATAATACAAAGAAAATACAAACAAAAATGCATTTTAATCCAGAAAATCTATCTATTTACTTCTTGATCAGTAATATATGTTTGGGGACTATGCATTTCCAGGGATTATTAACTTCAGAAGAAAGTGCATTCTTA
Source organism: Larus michahellis (assembly GCF_964199755.1). Classification (NCBI taxonomy): domain Eukaryota; kingdom Metazoa; phylum Chordata; class Aves; order Charadriiformes; family Laridae; genus Larus; species Larus michahellis. Next base: position 92,958,176 of record NC_133897.1, read on the forward strand.
CCTGTTTCAACCCGCTGGTCCTAGAACTTGCAGATGTATTTTATCAAGTGCAGGGCAAAGTGAAAAAAATGAACAATTCCTGCCTGACTTCTGGCCCCATTAAAACACTTCATAAATCCAACAGAGATAAAGATAAAACAAAAAAAATAGTTATTCTTTTTTGTGATATAACAGAAAAATTTAGATTATGAGCAGCCCCACAGAGGCCATGTGGCCCAACCTCCTGGGTCCAGCAGGACTGACTTTGAAGTTAGCGTGGGTTTACTTGGGGCCCTCTCCAGGCGGGGTTTGAAAATTTCAAAAGGTGGAAATTTCACAACCACTTGAGAGCATTTGTATTCAGCGCTTAACCACTTGTGATTTTCTAACCCTCACGTCCACACGGCACACGTCACTCGCACAATCTTATGTTTCTTGACCACTCCTTTTTAACAGAGGAGCAGGAAGAAACGGCAAGTCATTTTGTTCAGCTCTTCTATCAGGAACTAGTCAGAAAACTTGTTGCACAGACCTGCTCTTGAGGAGAAGTGGCAGGATTTCCTCTTAATTCGAGGGGCAAATAGATCTACTGGGCTGACTTTGCTCCTCCTGAGGTCCTCGTAAGGACAACAGAACAAACTTTGCACTTCAGCTGAGAACTGCAACTCTGCTCGTCTGCCTGAGACTGCACGCACGTGTATGAATGACTAGTAGATTAACCTAATTCTCTCTTCCTCCGTCTCCTAAGAAATTTCCCCAAGAGAATGGAGATGATTTGATGATCTCACCCATGATTATACAGTAAGTGGTACTCAAGTTATCTGTTATCATTTACTTTGCTCTTCAAATTAGCCAGATGCAACCAAGAGTAATCCTGAAGGGGTGGATATAGCCCATCAGAAGATTCAGCTTTTCCTCTCTGGAAAAGAGGAGCAAGAAGCAAGGAATCGTCTTGCAAAGATTTTCTGAACAGAACATCCCCAGGTGGATCAGTGCCAAAGTTTTCACTGATAGAAAGCGGTAATTTTAGCAGAGAGGTTATGGACTTCCAGTTTAAACACCACTTTCATCCTCTCACACAGAAAATCCTGTAACAGGAGCTCCTAAATCCTGCTCGGTTTAGGTTTAAAAATGAGTCAGTGAAGTATTTATTTGGAACCCATTTTTTTAGTAAGACAGTAAATCAACCTACTGTTCAGCTCTCGTAAGTTACTCAAGCAGGAAACAGCTTTGCTGCACAGCTAAGAATTCACAGCAGAAAAACATGTCACAGCAGTGGGTAAGGGGAAAGTACTGGGGTCGGAGACAAGATGCCCTTTGCACCCACAATCTTTGCACGAGAGACAGCAGCACGAAAGCCATAAGCCATGCCACAGCAGAAAGTTTTCCTGATCTCGAGCATGAAGACATGTATGAGCGTGCACATAAGGCTACTCCCTGAAGGGAAAAAAAAAATCCCTCCATTAATAATTTCCTTTTACGTTCATGCAACAATCTGCCAATAAAAAAAAGTCTTATTAAAAAAGCAAATGGTTGAGGAATCCCTAATTGATTTGAGACTGTTCTCCCACAGGCAACATTCTCCCTCAAAACTTTTGCAGTAGCATTAATGCTGAGAAGAGATGTGACCAGAACCTTAGGCAGCAATTTTGCATGTTTTGGGTACATAGACGTTCTAAGAGATGCATCCCAATCATCCTTTCACTGAAACACGACTGTAGTCCACTCCTTTAACCTATTATAATAGAAATATATGGTTGATCTTATGTAATAATCCTTAGTTAAAAAGTTAAAAACACTTTGCCCAATAAATGTCTTGCAGACATGAACTGTCCATAGTTTCTTTAAGTGATCTCCTACTGCCAAGAACAACTGAAGGATTTCTGTCATCCAAAACAGGCAAGGCACCTCCAGGATTGAAACTTATGCAGTCTGTTTGAAGTAAAAAACAAACAAACAAACCAAATTTAATACAATAGGTTAACATCCTGGTTGAAAAGAAAGCATAAAGCCATCTGAATATGGTTTTGGGAAAGGTCAGCTGAAACAGTCTTCTGGCTGTGAACCTACGGTTCAGTAAATGGTCAGTATTGTGATTCTGACACCGCTTTCTGTTACAGGTGAATTCAAGTGAACAACCTGTACTATGTCTGAATACAAGGGTTTATTTACAAACCAACAAGATTAGAGCTTTTATTCTGGTTGATCATGTCACACACGCATCCACTCACACACACACCCCCAAAGCAGGACATTTGCCAGGGCCTCAACTCCCTTCCCAGCAGGAAGGCTTGCTGCTGCTGTCTGAAGGTCAGGCAGAAAACCATGTCCCTTCATGCGATACAGCTACTCACCGTTACCAGTCCGAGGCACTATCAGTCGACGTCCCTGGGCATCCCCTGGTGTTTTTCTCCACTCATCTTCCTGATCTCCAGGGTCTTTCCTCCAGGCAGAATCTTTACTTTCCTTTTCAGGCCTCCCTTCTTTCCAAGGCCACTTCCAAAATCCTTTTTGGCACTACATCTACTTTCCATATCACGCCAAGCCCCTATCAAAATAGTCTGTGCGCATAAGTACAAGGCACCATCAGCACCTAATCAGTGCCTCATCTCGTGTTTCTTAATTGCAGAGTTCAGGACATAACTTTGGTTTTAGAAGCTCCTTCCAAAGACTCAGTTTCTGAAATTTTGACTTTGAATCAGTTATTAATACTTCAGAGTCCTCTCAGAGGGTAAACAGACACTAACAAAAAAGATAAGGTATGTCCAATCTTTGAGGAGGCTGAAAACTGGACAGAGATTTTGAAAGGAAGTTAGAAACTACGAGGAGGGACTAAAAAATTATATGGCAAGTTAAGGTATCCCAAGGGATCTGTCAGTCAATCTCCCCTTCTAAGAATATTGTTGTGAACTACCTCCAACTCCTTTGCTCTCTCATATTATCGTGGGATCAAATCCACAACTACAAAACCAACAGCAGTGTTCATTACTCCCTTTTTAAACACATCACAAACATTAACGGAGAGCGTCCATCCACCTTTGAAGCTCATTCTGAAGGTGTTCAGCATGAACATGTTAAAGCAGATGTTCAAAGTGTATGTCAAACAAGGTGATAAGGTCAAGTATTACTTCATCCATTACATTTCCCATAAAAAGGTACAGAAGAGTGACTGGTCTCCAAAGTTTATTAAAAATCAAAGAATAGAAAACTTTACATAAAAATATGTCAATTTTAGCTTCCACATAGTTGTCCACACAAAAAATTTAAACATGATTTTTTTAAACCTGTAGCACATAACCACAGTGATAGCCAGGCCAATTTATTTGGTTCACCATGACTGAAGTGTTACATGATACCACTTTTCAAATGAGTTTTGCTTTAAAATGGACGCTAGTATAAGACACCAACTAAAGCCTTTGAAGGCTCTTTAATGTAGTTATGCTCAATATTGCTAGTGTGTGAAGACTAAGCAGTACAGGCTCATGTAACAGCCCTTAGATATTATTTATGAATCAGCTCACAATTTTTAAAACTTTTTTTTTTTTTAATTGTGATGAGTCTGGAGCATTAAGACAAACTTTTTGCAAACAGATATGCACTACTCTACTTTGGAATGTTGCCCTCTCTCCCCTCAAGGACCTGTTTGTGTTTGACAGATTCAGTAATAACATGAACTACTTCTGCTCCAAAGGCATACAGCATATTAAAAAGCTTCATGCTTGACACCTCATTTTAATAATCAGATATCAGTTTTAAAACCTTCTATATCTGTACACAGTATAGACGTCCTGTTCACAGGATTCTTCAGCTTCCTCCGCTAGTGACTTATATAACTGATCTGTAGTTTTCTGTATAGCTTTAGAACTCTCACTAAAAAGAAAAAAAAAAACAACAAAACGGGAAGTCAGAGGGCATGAGATGCGACCTACTCCCAGGACAACTGTGGTGCTTTAAAAACTCAGGGTTAGGCAGGATGTACATTTTTCAAAAAGTTAAAGACAGTGTTTGTCATGGCAATACACACTTGCATAGTATACCTGTATGCATCTGTAAATTAAGTGCCAGCCACTCATACTGTGTACAACACTGGGCTGTGCTCTCCTGCAATACATTAAAAGATACTTCTCGTAATGCTTAGAGCAGCTGAAGTACTTTTTATATATTTGCTCTTAACAGAACTAATGCATACTGCTATACAGATTCCTTAATGGAATCAACATATTTCCTTTCTCCACATTCCTTAAGCCGGGTACCTCTGTTTAATAACGTTGTTTGAACCCAAACATTAACAGGTTACGTTACTAAAATGCATCAAAGCGTGTAGCTCACAGCTTTTTAATTTCACATCAGGACTTGAACCAACCTTTTTCCCCTCCCTTTCAAAAGTTTTACTTCTGGTACTACAAATGCTGGATTTGTTGTCTAGTTAAAGGAATAAAATTAAAACTCATTGGTCAGAGCAAGACGACTGATAGAGGCCAGACAATGAGCTAAAAAACACAGGGTCAAAATGCTTTGGAGCTTAATACCTTCTTAAAACCGTAAGCCAAATCGCACTTTCATTGTGAATCAAGAAGCCTCAAATATTACCAAATGTCATGTTTGTAACACTGCTCAGACAACCTGCCAAAACTATGAACCCAACTTAGATAATGCAACCTGGGAAAGGATCTGTAAATTAAAAAAACCTCTTCCCCTTAAATATAACTTATGTGACAATATGAAATTAAATTAAAAATTCCAAGTTATTGCACAAATTATACTTCCAATATTTACAGAGAAAAAAAATTCTGAACTTTGAAACAAAAACAGGAGAGCAGCAAATTTACTTTTATGAATTCCCAACTTGATTTGCTGCAAAGAAAAAAAAATTCCAAGGGGCTGAAGTTTCCTTCACTTCTAAAATAAAAGAAAACAGAACCCACAAAGGAACCGATGTAGCCACAGCAAAAAAGCCACAGCATTTGTAACTGTCCTTGCAGTTCTATTGCCAGAGCTGCTTCGGCACTGTATGAACCATTGTGGGAAGGCAGAAAACAAACTTCCACATTTAATAAGGCTTCACAGATAAGCACAACTACTTCTTGAAGATGGACTGAACCACCACACAAAGAAACATGCAAAGAAGTCAGCTGCAGATATTTGGCAACACCAATAAAACGATGTGCTGAACGCTGGTCTCCATCCCCCAAGTCGAGTGGCACTCGCTCAGTTTGTCTGAACAGGGAAGGTCATTTTGGCATCTGCCATTATCTGCTCAGACTAATAGGCAAACTGTCTCTGTGTTTTTTTCTTCTCCACATATTACGATTGTACTGGTGGTGTCCTCGGTTACCAACTGGTTGCCGCATGCCTCCGCTGCCGACAGGGCTGTAGCTGTTGCCTTGGTTATGAGTTCCTTTCATGGAAAACTTCATTCCACTGTGCTGCTAAAAAACACAAGGTAAGAACTCAGTTTAGGCATACAAACAACTGAAACAAAGCACATACCACCAGTGGTATTTCCTCAATATAGAAGTCATTCCCACAGAACGCTCTTTGAAGAAACTGGTCTTTTCACGCTTGTCTAATTTTAGCTGTGCAAGTGCAATGGCACTAACAGCTTAATAAGCGTTTTCTGAAGTAAACGTACTGCAAATGAAATTGTGTAGATTTCAAAGAATCCTTAAAACCCTTGGATTTCAGTTTGAAATACGCTCCCTATGCATCACCCTTACAAAAACAAGAGACCTTCCATTCCACATTAAATACTAATTGTGACAGTTGTGTCTATTTTAGATCTTAGCAAGAGCATGACCAAGTGAGACACTCAATAAGACTTTCAGAAACACCATGGAGAAATGTAAGGGTGCGATCATATGAGCTGATACAAAGCACAAGTCTGCTCTGCCCATAATCTCACTCAGCTACAGGTAAACTAGCTATGGCTTGTGAGGAGCTTGTAAATCCTACTAGTCTGATCACAGGGCTACATGGCTTCTAGACCATACCTCACATCCAGACCAAGGCAAAACAATTAAGTGATCAGGAACATGGTATGACACTTTCTTTGGAGGGAATCTCCAATAACTTGGAACAGAAGCTGCCAAAATGGTTTAGTGGCAGCCTAAGTAAATCTACCACACCGTAAGTCAGTACAGGCACCCCTATCACTTAATGGCATGCAGTATGTTGGTTTACATACTTGTTTTACATACATTTTAAGTACATACATGGTATGTACTTAAATACGTACAAGAGTTTCAAAAGATGAAACTGGAACAGACTTCCCAAATACTGATAACTTCAATGCAAGCAACTTTTTCTGATGACTGACAGCAATAGCTTAAAGACAGACAACTGACTGCCTTCAACAAAAAGCTAATACATCATTTGGTCTACCATAAGTGGTTAAACAGGAACAGCACAAAGCTGACATTTGAGGCAACTGCTTAGAATATGAAATATCTGCAGCTACTTTACTAATCTATAGTTCCAAACAAGTTTGGAGTAGAAAGAAATATCAGAACACCAAGCCATCATTACAAGTGTGTGCACAAAACCAAAAGTTATTGAAAAGCATAATTCCATAAGCAACGTTCTACTGTCAAATTATAATTAGAAGAGACACTGAGCATACAGGAAAAACAAACTGGTGAAGACTAATATTGAGGAATAATTAAGGTTAACTGCAGGATGGTCAAAACCTCTAAAGTTGTTTTTTTTTATTTGTAAAGTATATCCTACAGTAACCTCATCAACCTTCAACATGCAACTTCTACACTCTCAGGACAGACGTGCTAAGCGTTGTCCTCAGACTACCAATGGTGAAATATTTAAGGACAAACAGAAAAAGGGGAGCGCAAGCTAAGAATCTCTCATTCTTAAGAGACACAACTGCCCAAACCTTATTTATTGATGTATGTTGCTAAAGCATCTACCAGAATCTATTTGTGAAAGTCAACAAGATGAAACTTAAAAAAAAAAAAGTAGAATAAGTTTATACTTTTGGCAAGTGGTCCTTCAAGCAAATACACCACCTTGTCACATTCTTGCGCAGCAAAGTTTTCTGGTTCAATAAGTGTGCATCTGACTTAATTATATAAACAGACAATTAAGCATCTACATCAAATGAGGTCAAAATATTAAAAATGATCCTTCAACAGTTAAAACACTAAAACCAGCCAGTCATTACAGTTACCCTCAATTATATGCTGAAAAAAAAAGGAAGAGGAAAACTTTAGTTTTGCTACTGTAGAACGAGAACAAAACTCTGACCAAGGAGCATACAAAGTCTCAGTGAGCCTATCTTCTTCAGCTGGAAATGTGAAAAATCTGGCAACTTCATCCTCCATTTGAGAATTCAGAAAGAAAAAAAAAAAACAAACAACAAAAAAACCAAAGAAACAACAAAAAACAACTGGGGGCAGGAAGGCAGGTCACCACAAGATCAGACGAGCACCACAGCAAGTATGACAATTAAATCTACCCATATCCTAAAAGAAGCCATATCCCTGGTTTGTTCAAAAGGTAACCAAACTTCCAAAGAAGGATTAATAAGCTAGCTAGAAAGTTTCATGACAAGCTAGAGATCACATTTCACACTCTTTTAGGCCATCAAGATAAAAACTGTCAAACTATCAGCAGAATCCGAATCCACCTGCTAACGACTCAGCTGAGAGCAGGTCCATAAGGAAGCTGACTCGGGGGCCCTGTAAGTCAGAGATGATGCCTTTAAATTTAGTAGTTGTCAATTAGATAGTTATTTTGTTTAGATTTTTGAAATCACAAGCTTTTAGCATCCTGTGCTATGGCATTTCAGAGCTTAAACAAGCATCATATTTAATTTGAACCTACCATCTGATTTTTTTTTTAGTTCTCAGAATAATTAATTTCTTGTCGTTCTGCTCTCTGACTTTTCCATATACAGCTGATGGCTACACAGACCTAGATCATATACCTCCTCATTTTCTTCTCCAGGTTAAAGTATCATTCATTCTTCACACAGAAGCAGTTCCACATGTTTGACTACTCTTACCATACTTGTCTACTCTTCTTCCGTTCTTCAAATGTCAGAGGCAAAACTGTACTCACTGTTCATGATGGAAGACATACATAGATTTTTACATGATGTTTTCATTTCTGCTCTTTATTGCTAATAATGTCTGAAATTTGGTTTGACACTCAATTGTCGGTAGAAAAATCAAGAAAGCCTTATCAAGGCAGTTTTCTGCAAAAACATCAAGATCTCAACTTTGCCAGAAACCGTCAGCCCAGGGGCTACCACTCTCCACAAAGTTTAATGTATTTCTCCCCCTTGCATTGCCTTGAAAGGTCCTTCGGTATGCCTTCTCAGTTAAGGAGCTTAACAACACAAGTAAACTTCGCCACACTTCATCCATTGCCTTTCAGACATTAGGCAGCACAAGGCCTGGCACAAATGTACTACAAAAATTGAATCTTTGTTTCTCATCTTTTAACTAGTTAATTGTTTACAAGAGAATGCACACCTTTCACTTAGTTTCTTTCAGAATCTTTGATAAAAGAATTTTCCTTCCTGTCTTTTGGAAATCTCAAGAGACTGTATCAAACAGCTTTCTCTTGTCCACACACTTCTGGATATTCACACGCTTGGGACTCCCATGATCACTGAGAAATGGCACATGTCTGTAAGCAGATAACAGCTGGAGTGACATTAGATGATCAAAAAAGAAAGCCCTTCATCTGTGATGTCACAGACAAATCTTTGGTTTAGATGTTTTGACTTCTTTAGATCTATTTCTCTTGATAGAATAATGTTCTCTCCTATCATAGAGCTATTGATTCAACAACTGAATGATGGAACTGTTTGGGGGTTGGTGGTTGGGGGTTTTTTTTCTGTTTTTTTTTGTTGTTGTTGGGGTTTTTTTGTTTGTTTGTTGGGATATTTTTTTTTTTGACAAATTTGTTGAGTTTGATCCTCTGCAAATAAGAGCTGCCAGATTCCGGAGAAAAAACTATAAAATTGCAATTAAGGCAAGCCGCGGGGCAGTGGGTGGGGTGGAATTCTTTATCACATACACGGTTAAAAAAGCTTCCAGATATTTTAACAGAAATTTAAGAAAAGGATGTTCCTGGCCTTTATCCCAAACAGAAATCTGGTGGAAATTGAAATACCAGGTAATTCTTTGCTAAGGAAACCAAACTTTTATTCTTAAATACTGGCAAATTTACTATACAAAACTGCTGATGTTCAAAGACTGTCATTATTCAAAAATAAAATTTATAGCCAAAAATAAGTCACCTACACTTTGAAATAACATGAGTAACATAACAGAGCTGAAGTCTAAACATAAACAGGGTTTCTGAATTGGTCTGGTGTTTGTGGTTTTTTACCCTTTAGCATCTCTAAAGTAAGGAGAAAAACACAGAGAAGTGTTATCGATGAAAATGAATTATCAGTACCCTTAACTTTAACAGAAAAGAGAATATTCATATAGCACTCAAAAACTGGTAAGGACCTACAGAGATAAAGGAAAACTTTAGAAAGGGCGTAAGAAAGTTTAGGAAGAACACATATATTTACTGTTTTGTTGTTAAGACTACAAGATTACTGGCCATGGTTGAATCTAGTCTGTAGTTGACCGAAATTGTAATCAAACTTGTAGACTTCAAAATCATTCCATGTGAAATATTACAGTAGTATTCAGAAGAACTTTAATGCACCATTAACATTTTAATTATTGCCTTAAATAACTTAATTTACATCCTCAAAGTATTTCATAAAGTTATTTTCAATTTCTCAGCGTATTTCCAAATTCTCTATTTTCAGCTTGTAGCAAAAAACAAAACAAAAACAAAAAAACCCCAAAACAAAACATAAAGAGCCATTTTTTAAAGGATTTGTGTTCACTTTCACATTTTCTAAGTATAACAACATCTGGAAATACACTAAAAAAATGCATCTTTCTTTTAAGTAAAATTTAGCTTCTTGTTCTTTACGAAATAAATTCAGTGTTTTGCAGAGAAACAATGGGCAACAACCTAGCCATTATTTTAAATCCTTCCTGCACAGGCAATAACTTAACTATTAGGCTATTGTTCAATCTAGCCTCATTACTTTAAATTAGCTAAGAGGATTCTACAAGATATTTGCACCTGCTACCTGGGCATACTCTTAACCTGGTAAGATTTAGAAGTGGTTCAGATTTCTAAGCTGAAGTATAGTAAAACCAAAATAAGTTCATATTCAAGTTGTGTAGAACTGGTGATGTGGGGAAATAAGGCCCAAAGCCAATTGGGCCTTTTGCAAATACCAAAGACACTTCCCTTCCTTTTCGGCCCCTTGTTTGGACCCACTGGCTACTTCCAGCTACAACTGACACGATCTTAAGTCCTGAACAGATTCTATAAAATGAGTCAAAACCCATTTCTCCTCCTATTAAAAGGAGAAAACAGCACTCATGCAACCAGTTGTGAGAGCAGCACAGAAAAGAAAAATCAACATAGAGACTAGAAAGAGCTCAAAAGCAAGAAGTTTCAGATGTTTGTCATCTTCTAACACTAGAGAACTGAAAGAGTCAAAGCCACCATGCAGCAGGTTATATCAGTCCTTCATATCTTATCTTACTTCGTGCAGTAGCTCTGCCAGTAGCCTGTAACAAAGGGAAGCTTTTGGTTCTCTCCACCTTTAACAACAGGTTAGGCAACCACTAATCTCGTCAGTTCAAAAATAAACTAGTATTTGAGAGATCAGAGGGCCTTGTCTCAGAATGAGTGACTTGACAGTAGAGACTACCATCATAATCTAAGCACATTTTGAACTGCCGTGTGGTAGAGAAAGTAGAATCTGACACACAAAATAAATACCCTTTTTGATCTTGTCACCAGTCAAGTTTCAAAAATGAGGGGCAAGAGTCAAAACAACACTACCAGAAGACAGAACTCATACTGAAATTTTGCTACTGTTGTGACATGGGCCATGAAGTGTTATCTGCATACTTGTCATTAAGGAGAACAAGAGATAATAGCTTCTCTAGCATAAAGCTGACTATTTTAGACCTTAAAGAAAAATCTTATCCCGCTGAGATTTCTCACCTTTTTATTTGGCACAAAAAAGTATTACTAGAGCAAGCAGACCCAAAACACTTTGCAAATGATGAGCTGATATCAATACAGTATATAAGAAAAAGTCAGTAGAGGAAATGCATATGTGAATATTCAAATCAATCTCAGTTTGGGACCAACAATCTAATTACAGTGACATTGGAAGATAAATGTGTGCTACACAAACAAAAATCAGGTATTACTGCTACATTTCTATAAATTTTATTTATGGTGGGTTTATTTATGTTCCTAGAAACTACTATTTAGATTTTATGTCTTTCCTGCAACTCAAAAAGCACTCAGGAAGCAACCACCAAGGCGGCCAGAGACTTTCATACAGTCATATAAACATCTAGGCTGGATGCTTTTATATGGAGACCTCTGGAGAACAGATTAGGTTACCCAGGGTTTATTCAAGCTGAGTTCCCTTTCCGTACACAGAAGGGTATCACCACGTAAAGGCTGTCCATATAAATATATGACAATCTAAGATGAAAAATATCTCGAGTACTGTTTTCAGCTGAACAGCCTCCGAAACTCAGATGCAGTTTTGTTCTCTCCATTCTTTAGGAAAGGAAATAAAACATCATCATCTTTTATTAATTTTGCATGTATTAAGTCAAAAACCAAACAGCGTTCTGTCATACAGAGAGATAGGAGTCTGGCATCTAGAACTGAAACTGTTTCCAAAATTGACAGTAGCATCCTCCTTCCTTTGTCTAAGAAAAAGCATGGACACCAAAAACGTATTCCACCCTAAATGAGTGCGCTCTAAATAAAAGATAAGAAAAATGACACTTGATTGACTGAAGAAACCCTCAATACCTAAGAAGCTTAATAATGCCACTGAAGAAACAAATTGGGTCACTTCTAAATTGAAGGGAATGCACTTAAAACTCTGAAGCATCACACTACACTAAGGGAGTTTAGCACATTTGTACATTCGACCAGTTGATGACACCTGCATTCTCAGAAATATTTGGTGAAGTGGACTAGAGTTCAGCCTTGACATGAATTAAAATGCATCTTTACAAATGTATATTTCATCAAAGTAAACTACACTTAACTGCTTGCACTCATGTGAAAGAAATACATTTTTGACTCAAGCCCCTGAGCAAAGTAATTTTTGTTTCCAATGCTGCTAACTTCTGAGGAATCATTCCAGCCACACTAGCAGTATCAGCATTACCAGCGAGACGAAGCAACACCATTAACAATTGTGCTGGAGAAGAACAAACTCTGAAGCAGTCTTTCAGCTAGTGAAGTGCCTGTAAAGCAATATAAACAAGCAGTTTATAAGTTCAAGTGTCTGGCCTTATATGGCCAAACACAAAAGAATCTGAGAAACAAACTACTTCTACAAGTTCCTCTTGAAGTTATTTAGACTGTGGTATTTCAGCGCTGACATTAAGGTTTCATTCCTAGTTGTCTCCCGTGCTTCACAACTGAGCCAGTGAATGCTGCTACAAAATCTCAATGACACATTCATGGTTAGGTACCATTTATCTAAAGGGCCTTCATTGGAGGTTTTCTTTGGCACATGGGAAGCCAGCGCAGCAGGACTGGTGCTTACTGGCTTCAGATACTTTTGAATCAAGAGAACACTCTTTGAGAGAAAAAACAAAACAAAACAAAACAACAACGCAATTTAAAGTAAAAGAGTTCTTCTGACCTAAACAACATGAAATTTTTTCTGTCTTCACTGGTGACTAAGTGACCAACAATCCAAGAGAGAACTGAACTTATTTCGAACTCCAAATAACAACACCAAAAGGAGTCCTTTCTTCTCCATGGGAAGCCACCAAACAATTTTCACCCCCTCCATTCATCCGGACATGCATGCCAATATCTGTTTTTCTTGCTTATTGCAGTGGGCAGCACTGGTTCCTAAACTGTTCTGCTCTCCCAAGTGAAATTGCAAACTGCTTGTCAGCAAAGCAGAAGAATAATTACCTTGGAAAAATGATGATGATGATCCCAACAAGCACATAGACCTATATCAGGCGCTTAATTAGTCCCTGAACTGCCTGGAAATTCTCCAATTAATTATGCAGTATGTAAACAGAATTGGTAATCACACCAAAGCTGTTTCAAAGAAGAAAAGTATTAGGAAGTTCTAATGGCAGAGAATTTGCCTAGAAGGCTGCAAGTTGTTCAAAATACAGCTACTGCTCTTGACATTGGCACCTCCTGCTTTTGAGGGTAGTACTGGACACTTAGGTACAGCTTCCAAGCTGAACTGAGGCAGAGAAAGTTGCCAGGGAAAAGGCTGAACACGCCATGCAGACAAATGAATCCCTTTCAAAGATATTTTTTTTTTTTAATATGAAAGCACACTCTCTGTTAAGAAAAAGACTTGTACACATTCAAGTCTATCAGGATAAGAGTCCTCTGAGCTAGTAAAATGAGCCCATTAAAAGTTATATATTAGCATGGTCTTAAGTTATATTAACTGCAAAAGGAAAGCCATCAACCTAATCTAGCTCAGTCACGCTCCAGAAAGTTGCAAATTAAAAGGAGTAGAGTGACTTCATTTCTGGGTAGAATGATTTCATTTCCCGCTTCGGACTTGGTCATAATCCTTATCAAAAATGAACATTTCTACTTCACAATACATAAGCTTTTGGTAAATTCAATGCAGAAAAAGCATCATCCCATTTCTGAACTGTAGATAGCAAGAAATTCCTCTGATTTAAAAGGAATCCCAAAGGCACGTCTTTGTCAAGCAAAGGCCACAGAAAAATTCCCAATTTTAAACATAAAAGTATTGCACAAACTACTAAAAGAACAGTTAACAAGTATTGGAAAGGACAGCCAAGTAACAGAAAGCCAGAAGAAGTGCTACAAAGCAGCTGGTTTTCCAAGATTCGAAATTCCATCAGAGATCCAAAATTCACGCAAAACATTGCCTCTTCACAACTGAGGCAAAAACTCTGGCTGCCAATTTGTTTTGTGCTAACAACTGCATGCCTCAAAACTGGAATCTTTTTTTGTATAATTTTGATGAAGTTAAGCTCCAGGGTACCTCTTCAGAAAAGCAGAGCTGTTAAGGAAAAGAATAAACTAGACTAAGTTTGCATTTTAGATGAAGTTTAGCTTAAAATAGCACTCCAGTTTTATTCTAAACAAACTTCAAAAGCTTCAGACTGTACACTAGCACGTGAATACTCAATTGAAGACATTAAAATAGCAATATCTTTTTCTATTAGCTTCTCACTAATAGAAAACATTTCCTGTGCAGATAAGCTGGTTTTGCCTAGGTAAGATTCAGCAGTAGGGGAGGACGGGTAAAGGAGGGGAAGAGCAGGGGAGGAATCATAAGACCAAAACAAAAGGCACACCTCAAGATACAAGTGGGGCTTGGTAGATAACTGAGGATTGCAGAGCTAGCTAGAAAGAGCAAAGGGAAAGCAGCCTGGTCTAAAGGAAAAAGAGGGTGAAAAATATTGCAGCGAAGTGCCTAAACCAAGCAATTGTGTAGTAACCATGAAGAATTTGGGCACCAAGCTGTGCCATGCCCTAGCTCAATGCTGATATTATTGAATACTGAAAATGCTGTCCGGGTGAAAAGTCTTCATTATTCATCTAAAAGTTTTAATGTTTAAAGTACTATCTTTTTTTATTATTATTATTCTGTAGTAAGTGGCAGTTACCATCTCTAGACATATAAATCAAACTCACAGGCTGAATGAAAAATATTCTCTGACATGCCAGGCTCAGAGTATTTTGATCAGCAGCACAAAGTCCAGCTGGAGGTCAGCAGCTAGTGGTATATCCCAAGAGCTGATACTAGGGTCAATGCTAGTTAGCATCTCTGTTAATGACCTGGACGATGGGAGAGAGCGACCCTCAGCAGGGTGGCAGATTATACAAAATTGGAAGGAGCGGCCTATACATAAAAATGGTTGTGCTGCCAATAAAGAGGGACCTTGTCAGGCTGGAAAAAAGGGCTGACATGAATCTCATGAAGTTTGCAAAAGGGAAATGCTAAACTCCTCACTTGGGAAGGAATAACCCCACACACCAGTACACAGCTGGAAAGCAGCTTGGCACAAAATGACCAGGGATTCCTGGTGGACAAATTGAACATGAGCGAGCAAAATGGCCTTGCCTTAAGGAAAGCCAACAGCATCCTGGGCTACATAGGGAGAGTATCTCTAGCAGGTCAAGGGATGTGATCATTTCCCCTCTACTCAACACTGGTGACACCACACGGAGTGCTGGGCCCAGGATCGGGGTCCCCAGTAACAGAGAGACATAGACATACAGGTGGGAGTCCAATGAAGGTCCACGAAGATAAATAAGGAACTGAAACATTTGTCATACAAGAAAATTATGACAGAGCTTGCACTGCTTAATCTCAAGAAGAGAGAGCCCGGAAAGGATCTTATGGATGGGTCTAACTAATGAGCAGGTGTAAAGAAGACGGAGCCAGACTCTTCTCATCAGCGCCCAGTAAAAGGACAAGAAATAATAAGCATAAACTGAAATACAGAAAACACCATTTAACTTAAGAAAACAACACTATTTTACTGGAACAAGTTGCCCAGAGTGGTTGGGGGGTCTCCATCCTTGGAGACACTCAAACCCTGACAGGACAAAGCCTTGAGCAGCCTGGTGTAGCTGACCTTGTTTTGGGCAGGACGGTGGGACTAGGTGACTTCTAGAGGGCCCTTCCACCCTCAACTATTCTGAAATTCTGTAAAATACTTGAACAATCTTAAAGGAGAAACTGAAGCAAATACATCTTGTCTCATGCCCAAACTGTCAAGGAAGTGCTGAATCAAATAAAAAGACAAGGTCATTAAATTAAAAAATATCCTGGCCCTAGATTCACAAGAACTGTGATAGGAGGACTGAGAGAAGCAAGAAAACATAAGAACATGACCAAAATGAGGTTTCGGAGAAATCAACTCATTATTTTGTTATCATAGGCAACCCACAACAAGCTCACGTGAGACAGCTGTTTTGACTAATAATTTAATAATCAAAATTGAGGGACTATTTTCCTACAGATAGAGGCACTGAGGCTGTAAGAAAAACTGAGGATTTTTCTTCCCCTTGTACTATAACGGATACATTAGCAAAAACACTTCAGGCTAGCTGAGTAGCATACAGTTTCCCTGCACGTTCACCTCCCAGCACATTTGAGCGCACATTTAACATTTTGGTAAAAGCTCTTGTACGCATGTACACAATTAATTCTCTGTTCTCTGTCTTTAAAATGTATTACAGAAAGTTACAAGTGTAGTCAGATATGTTCTAATAATTCAAAAATCAAGACAACTAAACAAGCCTAGACAGATCAGTATTACTTCTTCAGATTCAAAACTAGCTTACAGATACACCACCTACATGAAGTTTCTATTTTAAGAACAGGAACTTAAATAGCCTAAAGATCTGCAAATATCACACGGGTTAGGGACCAGGAGTCTCAAGTACAACTTAAGGAGTCAAACATCTGACACTCTCCCTTCAACATATTCCTAGATGTCAGTGTGCTGTGGAAGGGCTCTTCAATTCAGAGGTGTGTCTCAAACAGCGAACCCTTTCCCACCCATTCTTCTCCCCACGTTTCTGACACAGCAGATAAATACTTTTATGATTACATGAAGTTTAGCACATGCTATATGAAGGTTATCTTCAGAGGTTTTTAGACTGACAGCACAGCGTAAATGATCTACACTTCCGATTTGATCGCTTTCTCATGAAAAAGTCGCTCCATTTAGTTGGCTCATACCTGATTACTGGCGGCCATTATCAAGGTTCTCGTAGGCGCAGATTGGGGTTTACCACTTGGCATAGGCAATGCGGGTGGTAAACTGGCCATAAGCTGAGTCGGTGCTTGCAGACTGAACTGGTAAACATTAGGAGCTGTGCAAGGTGGTGTATCAGAATCCTTTTGGCAGAGAAAAAGGGGAAAAGAAAAGCAACTTTACAGAAAGTACAGTATATACAGGCTATGCATGTGAAAATGCACCCAAATATCAACTCATGTGAATACTGTAAAATTTAATGATTCGTTTCAATGGTAAAAAATAAAATACAAGCCAGCACTATGTTTATTTTACATACTGAGCAAAAGTTTAATTGAACCTGCATCAAGAAGGTAATGTCAACAGGTCTATCACAGGTCAGTTTCAGTCAGCACAACCTAAAGACAAACTTTTATCTCTACCAAATTTGAATTAAAAGATGGGAACTAAGGTTGGGAAAAAAAAAATGGAACAAGAACAGCAACACTGTTAGTGATACATGGGCTAGAATTTTAGGTGCCATTACAGAATCAGTCCTCTGAACAGTGTTCTGGATTGTACTTAACTGTACAGCAAAGTTACTCACTGTAATTGTCATAGTCTTCTCCCATTCTACCCAGCAACAGCAAAGTTAAGGCTCCACCTACCAAGAAACAAGGAGATGGTCTGCCAGTCAAGACTAGTACATGGACACCAGTCATCCACTTCACTGCTAGTTAGGAGCTCTGCTCCCCTCACTTTCCATCGGAAATCTGCTGCTTTTTTACCTTGCCCTTAATTCCAAAGTATTCTGAACTTGAAAATAGTGGAAAAAACCTATTCTTTGTCCCAAAACATGACTGCTTTTTTCCATTCCTATCCGTTTGGCTCTAAGTATAGCAAGAGATGGGACTTGGCCAATTAGTAGTTTAGGAGTTACTAAATTAAAAGACAGTATTGGCTCAGATCATCAAGGACCTTTACTGTCAAAGTAATTACCAAAATATTCTATTGCTCTTTCTCTAAAGATTAACTGACTGGAAGCAAAAACTCTTCGCTTAAATAAAGCAAACTTTAAATAAACCTCCACCACTACTACTTGCCCTCACATGGCCTTGTTTTCCAAATTAGAGTATTCAGAGAATAGGCTGTCTAGGAAAACATTTTCAAGAACAGAAACAAGAAAATATTTAAAACTTTTTCTTGAGGAAAGAAGGAGGTCATTTGAGGGAGACTGATAGTTGTGAATACTGAGCAGCCTAAGCAATGAATTACCAGAAAGCAAAACTTGCATCCCAGCTGAAGTGAATACCCACAGTAGAAACAGCCTTCAATAAAACTGTCAGCTATTAGAACAATCTCTCCTTTACTGGTCCATATGAAGTTGTGCTTACTGAAAAATATGTTCTAGAAAGAAACTGCTCTCCTACTAGGTCAACTAATGGTAAAAGTTGGAGCATGCCTTTGTGAAGCAGGTTGAGATACTTGCATCATGAATTCACTGGAGACAGACCATACTGGTAACAAGAATCTGTGCAGAAGCTTAAGTCTTATTTATGAGATCAGATGTTTACCATTTAATAAGTACGTTCACAGTGGGCAACCACATGCTGTAGCACTGATCAAAAAATTAAGCTTAGTTGTATGCACATGCAAAGCTGACTGCCTGGATGACAGCATTTTTCTCCTTTGCCCAATCCTACAATATTAGCCATGGGAACAGGCTAAGGTCTCTACAAAGATGAAGCTGATATATTCTTAACTAAGTAGGTGGTAGAGTCAGGTACAAGGGCAAGAACTCGGATTTCTAAACTGAAGGTTCTTCAGACACTATTGGTCATGGAATTATAAAAAGTGGGAAAAATAAAGAGGGGGTAATCATGTTTGAACAGACAACTTCTGAGTATGCTCACAAGTAACCATGAGCAGGCAGATGGGAGGGAAAAGGGGATCTTGTTGTCTATCCAAACCAATGCACTATCTTCTGCGATGCAACCTTCACAAACTTGACCAAAGAATAGTTTTAGCCTCTCCACTCAAAGAATCTCCCCTTTCTCTTCTGCTTAGATACACTTAGACCACCTGAAGATTCACATACCTAACCCAGATGGAACACTTCCCATTTATAAGATTTCTAAGGGATTTTGTTAACAAACCCAACAAACAACAGAAACTTTTTGCTAACAAAAAGTTAACTCCAGTATGGAGCAGCAGCAGACGGAAGAGAAAAGGAAGTCATATGGTTTAACTGTGACTAGATAAGTTTCAACACAAGGAAGCTTGTGTTGCTTTATTTTAATTTTGTAATACGTATGTTCTTCTGCCTCAATGTTATTTACTGATACAGGTCTCATACAAGTAGACTGTAATCCCTCTTCTGAGGCAATCCTGGATTGCTAACAGGATTGCTGTATGGAGTTGATATACTGACTTCTCATCAGCATCAAAATCCCTTTTGTGAAGGAGAGCATTACCTTTCTTCCTCAAACTGAAAGGTTAACCCTCAGTGATCAGAAAGCTGAACCGAATGTGAACAGAACTGATTTTCCACAGGCACTGCCTACACTGAGGTATTAAGTCTTAAGAATGCTATCCAAAATACCGCGTAAGTGTAATGTGCAAATTTGAAGCACTACAGAAGATCAGAAGACCTACAGTAAGCAAATGCACACCAGTAATGCTCTGACACTTTAGATCCATGTCTGGAAGACAAAAACCTCTTACCCTTACTGGGTTCAGGGCTACAGAGGTCACATCGTAAAAAGATGAACGTAAAATAAAGGGGTAAGATCCCTCAATCGATTTTAGCAAATAATCTAGGAATAAAGCTACAATGACTGCACTAAGACCCAAGATAAGTTCCTGATGTCTTGAATACTACTATGAATGCCAATCATACAGAGTCCTTCATCCTGCAAGGAAAATACCTTCTAGAGATCTATCTTCTAAAGCTTTTAGAAACAAAGAGAGAGATTGCCAGATGCAGGTTTATCCTACTGGGAAGTTTCCATTTTAGAACACACACTTTAAACCAGTTTCAACTTCCTAAATAAGAACTTAGTACCTAGAAGGAAGGTATCTACTATTCATAGCCTTGATTACTGAGGACTCTTTAATTTACCTTAATGTTGGAAAGAAGATAAAGTATGGAAGAGACCTAGAAACTCAAGTGTTACTGATGAACTCTCATCTAGCTCCAAATTTTAGAAATGGAATCCCCTAGCTTTCTGTCTAGACAGAAACGCTAAAACACTGCAGTCATATGGAAGATGAAGAGCTGAACCAATCTTACAATCCAAACTTCTGTTTCTGACATAAGAGGACAAAAAAAATCCTTTACTGTTCTGCAAAATGCATCTCCCATTGTAACAAGTCCCAGGACCTCATCAGCAAGAGAATACTTACTTGAAAGAAGCTCCTTATTAACTATGTCTGGCTGTAAGAGTTTTCAATGCCATTAATACTCGAGGGTTAAGATACAAGGTAAACTGTACCAGTACATTCATCCATCAAGACAACAGTTCCATTTCCATGGGCACTTGATTATACTCATAAGCTTCCTTTCCATGATGCTAAATGCATGAAAAAGTGGCACCTTCTGCTTTGTTTCATGATGTAGTCAGTTGAGAAGTTTCAATTGACTGACAATACTTATCATTCTAGAGCTTTCAATTTCCAAGATAATATTTTTTTAAAGTGGCCTAAGAAGATTAATTCATGATCCCAGTCTTTTTAAGTTTTGGCCCAGTGGTAGAAAAGTCTAACTATCCTAGAAGTCAGTATCCACAAATCAAAACTTAAACAATAGAATGCAAATTTCTTGCTAATGTGACAGATTTGGGTTCTTATACTTCATGCCCCACCCCCAAAAGAATTACCTACAGAGGTCTTGGCAAAAAGATTCTTACTTTTTCTATTCTCCAAACTTCTACTATTTGAATTTATTTTTTTTTTCCTCTTTCCCACAACATTCAGGAGCTGGAAGCTGTGAGAGAACAATGACGACTTCAGTAAAAATTGTGTTCCATCTTTGAAAGCAAAGAACTGAAAATAGTGAGAAAATTGGTCTTTACAGTTAGCATTTTACACTACAGATTTTTTCATGGGCTCCTCTCCTTTCTTACAATTAAAGTGATTTAACAGGTAACTGCTGCCAGTCTTACTCCTTTTGCCTCTTTTCCTGTTCTAGCCTTCTCCATTAATACCTGCATTAGCATTTGACATTATTATGAGCCAATTTCACAGAGGTGAACCACAGAAACAGTTTTTACTGTCTTCACCTTCTGAATCAGCTCACCACAGGATCAGGAGAACAGCAGTACAGAAAAACAGGAGCAGCTAGTGAACAGAAACATCCCCAGCAAGAACATCTAACTACTGGATTGGCTTAGTAAAAGTGTACAACCACACTCCTTGGAACATAAAGCAACACCGGAAAACTTCAGATACTTCATAGTTCAGGGCCATGTGCAGCAGAAAAACTTCAAGGCATGCTCTTGCTTGAATGGTTTTAGCCCCAGCGTACTTAACTCTGCTTGATAAAGCAACATGCTTCCCAATGTGATTTCAAGGATTACACCCCTGTCCCCTTTCTTCCACATCAGCTTCTGCCATTTCCCTTTTTGGTAGGTGGAGCCATAACTTAAACTATGGTGTAAATAAAGTAGAATTGAGATGAACAAAAATTCTACTCCTATGGGGGAAGAGGGGGGGGGGCCGGAATTTGCATCAATATGGTTGCACCATCCCCATGTGCCAGCCTATAAGCAACACAAAACAGTCTCGAGTAAGACGCAATTGGTTGATTTCTCTGCCTTTAGGTCAACTGCATTACAAAAGGAAAATGTCTTGGTCATTATGCTTACAGGAGAGGAAAAGTAAAAGATATACAGAATACACAAACAAACTGAAAAATATACATCCTCCAAAAGCGTTAGCGTTTTTTTTCCAGAAAGACAACTAAAGGTGTAATCTAATCAGTATCTACAAAGATTAAGCACAAGCACAGTACCCCTTTAACCTCACCTCGTTATATCCTGCCAGGCCTAACCATGGGCTTATTCCATGTTTTATCAATACTCACTGTATTTCAGATAAGCCATCTTAAATAAAAAAAAGGTCCCAGAAATGTGTCATTTCAAGTTTCCTTTGTTACCTCTAATACTTTCATTTCACGGGCTTTCAACTGGTCTGTATTGTTAAGAGTACAGTAGTATTTCCAGTTAGTGTTTTTCAAGTTAAGCACTAAATTATAGAACTCATTATGCAAGCTGAATATATACCATACTAGCATATAAATATTGAATTTAGGTTTTCTTCTATTCTAAAAAGGCTTAGGTACCTCTGTGTTTTTGAGGGGAGGGAATGTTAAGATATGGCAAGAACATGACTGGCACTTGGCATCAGAAAGTAGTCTGAGCTGTTACAAAATTGTCTGCTTCTCTCCTTACTTCACTGACATCACAGCAGCAAAATCCAATTTTACTTGCTGGTTTACACATTCCCTCTGTACTCTTTGCTGCTTAGAATAAGTTGTTATTAAATAAAATTACTTTATAATTGTGTTCAAAATTGTGCCTCCTGCAGTTTGCAGAAATTTATTCTTCAAGTGGATATAGATAAAAGACTGCTTAAGCAACTGAGAAGGAAGAACTGAAGGAGAGCATAAGGCAGTATAAAACAGCACATTGTCAGAGATATGGGCGAAAAAAATCAAAAAACAAATGTGGGACTATATGGTGAAAGAGGAAAATAGGCAAAAGCAGCACTGGAAAAGTTTTTTCCCCTCCAGTCTGCAGAAACTGTCAGTAATCTGCACAGCAAGAATAGGAGAAAACAGTAGAGTTTTAAAGGATATGGGGCGTAAACACTTAAAAGTCCCAAATCAAATGTCAACCAAAGCTTTTCCCTAGTAAAATCAGGTTGTCCATGTCTGCACAGTCAGGATTACCCACTGCTTTATTTGGAGACAAGCTGGCTGCAAGTCAGCATTTGTATTTTTCTTTAAAGATTAAAAGGCCTACTTTTTAGAGCACTTGCCTCTACTTGTTCAGGAAGTGGAAAAGAATATGACAGAACCTGCATTCTTCTACAAAAAGATGACCAACTATCCATACGCATATTTGTATTGTTACTTTGGTTAAAACATGAGAATATTCAGGCATGTAGGAAGAAGGGAGAAAATCTGTAGAGTGCTTGCTCTCAGACAGAGAATTTTGTTGGACTACCCTCTTCTGCCCCCTCTCCTACACACACACTTTCAACTGGAACTCTACAAATTAATCATAGTCATTAAGACAGGTTTAACAGGACTACAAGAGCTGCTACAGTAACTATTCTGAAGTGTTTGTCCCTCTACTGCAGATAAGCATATCTTACACCTGCAAATTTAATTGCTTTAAAAGAAAGCAACATTTATCAGGACAAGATACATGACTATGACCTCTATCTGTGAATAGGGAAGTACAACAGTTCCTGCGAATACGCTGAAATGCACAGCCTTTGACTAATAGGAAGGAAGGGGAGATGGTGATAACTTCATTAAGCATGTTGATTTCAAGTACTAAGGCACAATTACTGCAGAGCAAGTAACAGTTCCAAAGTCAGCGTGGAACTTGTATGCATTCAGCAGAACGATAGCAATAACAAGTATTAGTCTTACAGACATTTATATACTACTCTCACAATGTATGCATCCGATCAAAGTACTTAGTACCTGAAGACAGTGAAAAGACACATTCCACAAAACACTTAAGGTACTGCTTGGTATATCCCCTAACTGATGGGGGCAGAACATTAGGCAGATCAAGCACTGACATTCTGATGAAAGGTTGTTATAAAGCCTGAACAGCAATGGCTACAGCTAAAATTTCAAGAACAGTCTGAAAGAACATATTGTAAGTGCTAAACAGATAAATAGAGGCAAGGATTGTGTTCTCTCCCAAACTAGACTACACAGATACCTTGTTCACTGGAAATTCAACTACCTTGACATGACTGCATGGTCTTGAGAAGTCAGAACTCTTCACAAAATAATCCTGTCACAGAAGCCCAAAGAACATTATCACCAGAAACACTGAGATAAGGTGTATGAAATTTCTTAGATCCGAACTTCTAACAGACAACTTTGAGCTTATGTGCTGGACTGGATATGAGATGATATATCCATTAGGTGACAGAAGAGAGCTTTAAAGCTTTCCTATGAGCCATTACATCTGTCACTGATATGCAGGTATCACTGTCACATAAAATACTATGCCTTATTTGGCATAACAGCATCAAAACTGCAGAGCATACTTAACACCAGGAATTATACCAGACCAAAATGAGACTGCAAAAACATACCTATGATTATATTTTACTTGGCAGAGACTGTTGATCAGGCAGCAGATATTCTCCAGCACTACTCTAGGACTTCCTGAGCTAATAAAAAGCAGCTTTCCACAATGCTTAAGCAACAAGAAATCTAGGTCACCAGTTACAGAGTGCAGGTCCAGAATAAAAAAGTACCCAGGAAAAAAAAGGCATTTTCAAGAGGAATTTGGTCACTGCTTAGGTTCTCAGACTGACATCTGCAACTAGCCAGAACAAGCAGAGAGCTGGGGGGAAAACATAGCTCATTTCATCTGGTTTCAGATTCTCCTAACAATAACTTTACTCAGTATGAAGGTTAAAGTGAGATTTACTAATGCCAGAGGCTTATTTTCTGTTGTGGAACAGTTTGACTCTTGCTCCCGTAGAGTAAAAATTCACACACTTTGCACTGTCCTTGATAGCAAAGATATTTATAAAGCACCTCCCATTATTCACTTCAACATTTGTTGGATCATGTGGGAATGTGTAGTATTGTGCAACTTACCTGTTTGCATGAGTAAGTGAAGAACACATACTGCCTCTTTGTCAGGGCAGCACATGGTATTTTAAATACCTGCACAGCAGAATACTTCAATTACTACACAGGTCAGTTTGATAATTAACAGAATCCAGAAAAATGTATGCACAGTTGAGTACATTCTGATGATCAGACTCCTTGTATCCATGGGTTTATTTCCATGTGTTCCTCAGTTAGCTCCTGATCACTAATATTTATATTCTGCACAGAGCTGAGGTAACAGGGCAGGAATTTCAATACTCACTATTTTGCAAGGAACTACATTAGCAGTACCAGTGAGAGTCAGAGCTCTGTACTGACAGGTACAGTAAGACAAGCCCATAAACAGGACAGCTCTCTCCCTAACAGTGATACCAGAAGACATATTTCTCTTTTACAGTCTTGGAACCACAGTTTACTGGTGCTTATGAAAGCTTTCTCTTATGACTAAGATTTTGCAGTTTCCTTGGACGCTTCTGAAAGACAGCACAACTAGAATTTCATCAGCCAGACAGTGCCGGCATGAGGCATTTTGTAAATAGCTTTGCTGCCTTGGAAAATCCATAAAAGGATACTTTTTGTACAAATTATGACTTAGTCTTATTAGATCCAGTTCTTAGTTTTGGGCTGTGCAGACAGTGGCCCAGAAGTGTGTTCTGGGCAACTACTCCTGGATCTGCAGAGATTAAAGCAATCATCTTCCTGAATTTGAGACAGTGTACTAAGAAAAAGCATATACAATTAAATATGGGGAAGGAGAAGGCTGTCCCTGAAGGAGGCAGTTCTCTTGTTCCTCAGCGGTACCTGAGTTCTCATCTTCAAAAGATTACCATCAGTATGCTCCCTGAAGGAAGGAAAGCAGTAGCAGGAATCAAAAGAACTCAGGGTAGTAACTTTAAGCTCGTATATCCCTGACACTTCCATTTTTTTGAGTATGTACAAAAGTTGACAGGCTGACTTCTAAATGTTAGCTCTGGTTTATGCCAATCAGGCCTCCAGAAAAACTTGCTCCTTTTTATTGTTCTATTCTGACACCTGTTCTCCTGCTGCTGGAACAAATCTATAACCATTGCTATCTCTGAAGTGCCCATAAATCCATGACACCTGGAGCCTTGTCTATTCAGCTGCTGAGCCATATTTACAGAATATAAGGCAAAAATCTGTAACACTGCCAGAACTTGAAGGAAGCAAATCTCTAAAAACCATACAGCATGCTGTATTACAACCAACTAAACTAACTACTGTTACAACCAACTATTAAACTATAGGGTTTAATAAAAATTCCAGGATCGCTATGGGCAATACTGCACTGCTTGGATAATGTTTGCACACTTAATATATATATCAGCTGGAATATTTGACCTTCAGTAGAGCTGAAGTTCAGAGAGAGGCAGTATGACCAAATCAAGTCACAAGTTGCCAAGCTTATTTCTTCTTCCTCAACATACGTAAGTTGACTTCTATCATATAGGTAGGCCAATCTTGGAAAGGTCAAGGTGCATCTGATCACTGTTACCAGTGAAACTTTAGCAGTAAACTGGAAAGCAAATACACTATCAAGTCACTCTAATTTGACAGCTACGATCTTGTCATTGATACACAGCAAAAGATATTCTGCAGTCATGCAAAATACATCTCCAGAAACAGTGTCTTCATGCAGACCTTGTGCTTAAGGTCAACAGTGGCATCATAGGGATGAATATTTTGCTATTAAAATAAAACTGCAATTATTGAGAAGAGATCCAAAAACTGTCAATCTAGGATCTCCCCGTTTCCCGCATTTTCTTTATAATCTGTATCTTGCTTTCAGTCTCCAGTATCAGAGATGTTCGGAAGATTTAACTTTAAATGAACACAGAATCTGTCCTGAAGAACAATTCTTCCACAAGATCAGAGCTACCACTACATACAACTCTACAGTGATGAGATGCACCACATCCATATTCCCTTGTTCTGAAGCTGATACCAAAGTTCGCTGCATCATACCTGTTTGCAGTGCAGCAGAAGTTTTGTCACAAATACCAGTTGTCACGCATGCTAGATGTTCCTTTGCTGGAACCTGGGCATAGTATAATGCCAGATCATGCCCGGGACAGCCTCTTCCACTCCAACAGAATAGGCTTCTCCTCCTGAATCAGGTGCAGCTCAGGACTGCTTAACCAGAACTTGCTCATCCTCACATATCCAAGTGTGAGTAGGATGAACTCATCAGTTATTTGTTAGAAACCCGCCATTCCATTCCAAATTAAGACAACATGCTGTCAGTCTAATAAGGATGGAACACCAATAAACGACCAGGTCTTAAACTAGGGGCTGTCATAAGAACAAGGGCATCAGGTATTTTGTTTAAAAAGGCAGCATTTCCATTTACTGTGTGGATGCCCAAACTGATTGCGGGTCGTTCTTGTTGAGAGCTTCCTTTTCACTTTTCATTAATTTCTCTGGCATTGGGCAATGAAGTTTCACCTTCAGTGTCAGGCAAAAAGGGACTAAGGGGAGGTCATAACCACTCACCACGCATTACTTTGAGAGTTCATAATATTAAGAAAATATTTGCTTTTTCTCATAAAACTTATTACAGCGATATCTTTCTCACTAACATACTGAAACCAGGAGCATGGCTAGTAGTATCACTGGCAAGCATCATGCTGTTCTTTTTCCATTAGCTAGATGGTGCAACTAAAGCATTTACCATATTTACTGGAGGTGGAGTGAAAAGACAATTCAACGCAGAAAATTCAGTAAAGAAATTACAGGAAGTAACCAGAACATATAAAGAATGCATTTGTCCCCCAGAAGTTATTAAATTTTTATTGAATACAATTCCCAACTTTTAATTCCATATTTGACTAGTTTTTGAAAGCAGTCAAGAAACAGGTACTTGGACCTCTCTCGGCATCATCCAGTTATTCAGTACTGTAGCTAACTGGATATTACATCTTGTTCCACTCAATACCTCTACCCAGCACAGAACACTTCAGTAGATTTATAATGAGTACCTCATGCCATGCAATGCAATGCAATTTTGTGCTTTATAATCCGCACTGCCCAATTCCATGTTGATTTAACTCCACATCGAAACAAAAACACCTTACAGAATCTTAAGAGTCTGGGAACATACCTAAAGAGACTATAGCCTTTAACTTCCAGAAAGTTACAATAAAGGCCAGCAATTACTTTCAAATTCCACTTTCAAACAAGGAAGCTGACAGCAAGACTTTGCATACGAGGGCCCCATTACCATTAAAACATGAACTGACTGCTTGGGTGAAAATAGTAAAGAATATTATTCACCTTCACAGCATGGTATGATGTTCATGTTCAATTTGGGGTGTGGGGGAAAAGGACCAGAATTTAACAATGGGAGATTCTGCTTGATGGGAAGATTTATGAAGATATATTTCTACTCTTCTTACTTAAATAGCTACTGTTAACTTGGGTTTTTATATTTTATTACATCTAACTGCTATCACAAAGAGTACTGAAGATTTAGTATGTAATTAAGACCCATTTAATTTAATGAAAAAATATTTGATTTCAGTATTTTTTCTGAGCAGGGGAAGCTATTAATTTGCTGTAGCAGCTTATGGATACTATCACATTAACTGCTGTTGTATCAGTTGAGGCTTTGAAGAATGTCATAAACTCTGCTTCTTGTTAGTTTAACCCATTAAAAGAAAAAGCTTACAATGTCACTGCCGGAGAGTGATGATACAGAAGAGGCAGAAGAGCCAGAGGATAACTGTTGTGTACTAGTCAATGACAAAGTCAAGCGTTGGTTGTAAGATGGTTCAGAGTCTCTGTTCTGCTGCTGTTCTCCATTACACGGAGCTATCTGGTCTCTTATTTTCAACCTATTATCTGTTAACAAAACATAAGTATCATATAAGAGCACAGAATACAAACGCATGGGCCTTGAAGTCTAGGAAGAGCTGCAGTTTAACAAGTCAATTGAAAAATAGGCTCAGAGAAAACTAGTCTTGGGTTAGAAAGTTCCAAATTCCTTCTATTTTTTCCTACGTAACCAAAAGTGATTTATTTCAAGGCACGAGTAATTTTGAATTACATCATACTCAAGAAAAAAAATTTACATTGGTTTCGAGGATTCCTGCTATACCTACCAAGTTCAGGTGATAAGTTAATTTTGCTCCCCCACTTCTTTTTAATCCAGGCCCTGTAGTCAATCACTTCTTGGGTCACTTTGATGATTCTACCTAATGTACTAAAAAAAAAAAAATTCAACTAAGTATTAAAGACTGTTGATTACATATTTGCAAGCATTTCAACAAGCAATCAAATTAAGCTGGAAGTCAGTTTAAGATATCCCTACCCAAAGAATTGAATCCTTTTGAACTTCCATTTCCTTAGCACACCATTTAATCCACTAAAGCATCATAATTTTTAAACTAGTATAATACTTATCTTCTACCATACTAATATGCAAACAGTGACATATAAGTAAGATTTTTACTCTATATTTCTAAATGGAGTGAGTGCATCTTAATTATCAAGAATGTACATGCAGATACCAACGTACTTGATAAAAGCAGTTTACAGGTTCTTGCATTTCTCCATACAGAAATTATTTTTTTCCCCAGAATCTGGATTAGAACAGTTATGGGATGCACTGAAGACTATTAATATCCCCAGCCCCCCTAGCTGACCTTCACGCTGAAGCCAGAGACCTTCACTAGTCCTTGCTTACAGATCTACAATACAACTTAAAAGGTGCAAGATTCCCACAACTATAAAGGAAGTACCATGGATCATAAAGTAGTGGAAACAAGAAACAGACTGGCTCCAAAACCAGAGGAAGTTAGAATTTAAGAAAATTCATAACAGTAACTGGTTCAAAGAAAAAGCCTACCTGGTCCTGCTGAACAGTGACCAGTTATCAACAAGTACAAAGTAATATTTTTCCAATATACCTTCCCAACATTCAGCTATCTGAATTGTGCTACTTCATGAGCAGGAGTTGCATCCTTGTTCAAGAGCTAAACTTTCAAGCTTTTACTGGGGACTAGTGGCTGAAACACTTAACTATAAATTCGACACTCAAGATACATGAAGGACGGACTATTGTACAAAAATGGACTGTGAAAAGTTACCATCTTGGAGAAGGTAATTTTATTTCAATTTTGAAAAATCTTCAAGAGTTACAATAAAGCTTATTGTGCATTTCACAGCATAAAGATACATAGTACCTGTACTAGAATTTTCTTTTGGTTTAAGTTTATAATGGGAAGGGAGGACGTACAGAGCCTAAATATATTTAGACTACCTTTATTAGGTTGATTTTTTAGTAACACTTTAAAAAGCATCAATAATTCTCCTGCTGGTTTAGGGATTACTATATCATGCAAGACCAAATGCCACATGTTCCATCTTTAGTCTTCCAACTTTAAGGCACATCGGTATGTTAGTACTGAAAAAGGCAGTACAACTATTTAAGCAAACATTGAACCAAATATCATCATCTAAGTTACAAGTCCAATAACTGCATAAGGGCCTCATGGACAGAATGAATGTCATCCATCATTCTATTTATGTAATGTAGATAAAATGATGCATGTCAGAAAAACAAAATCTTGAATTTTACATACAGAATTAAAGGCATGATTGTCACCACTCAGCAACTGAAGATCTCGGTTATATATATAATATATATATATATAAAGAATAGGAAATTCTTTGGAAAACACAGCTCAATAGCTATGTAGAGCACATTAAGAAAGGAACAAATAAAAACAGAGGACAGTATCTTGTCAATGTATGCTCCCATGACATAACAGCATTTTAAATACTCAATGCAGTTCTGGTTTCTTAATCTCAAAAGGAAGTTAAGCCAGAGGAGACAGAATGAAGACAGGGATGACCAATACTGCAGAGAATCAGCTGTGGCCTTGAAGCTGCAGTTCCCAAGACAGCAATGCCAGTATGGGACTCAAACATACGCGTGCTGGATCTCTTCAGCACTGGGACAGAGAAGGAAACCTCACAGCTAAAAGTTTTCATCTGAGAATGCCTGCAGAAAGATTTGAGTTTTCACTCCAGGATGACCTACAAATTTCACAACTACTACCAGCTGTGGTCTTAGAACCAGAAAATTGACACAGACTGAATAACATAAGCTCTTATGTAGGAGTTTGTCAAGTCTGAAGCTTCTTGGAGTACTTTCCCCAGAAGCAAATCAATAGTCATGCCTTCATATCCAGAAGGAAAATGAATGATATAAGATGGCATTATATCAGCCAGGGTGACTGATATACCAAAAATGCTTGCTATCAAATAGATGTAAAGGGTGAAACTCCTGCTACATTAACAATTCTGGCAAAGTTGCACACACGGAACCAGGGAATCTCTTCTCTCACTAGCTCCTTTCACAGAGAATAGAGATCAAAGCCCCAAACCCTAATTTTTGCTGGAAAGGTGCGGGGAGGGGGAAGAAATTCACTAAGTTATCAGGTCAGGAGTCAAAAGGCAGTTCCATGCTACATTGCTTGTACACCAAAATTAAAAACATTCATTATGAGACATCAGAAACTGAAAGGTGATTAAGGATATACTGCCATATACTTAATACGGCAGCAAAGAAAGAGGAAGCAAGTATGATCAAACTAGATACTGCTCTCAAAGAACACCCTTTCATATGTATGGGACTCAAGTACACCCACAGGGAGAGAGAACAATTTTTTTAAAATAAACATTTAAAAATTGTGCTTATATCTGTATCTTATATCTGTTCAACACTGAAAATGCTTCAGAACAAAAAACCTATTAATCTGCCCCGTCTTTAGTATGACAAAATTCCATGCTTTTGGTCGTCTTTTTTTGGCTGAGGCCAGAATTTCTACAGATATGAGACACTACCTTCTTCAAAGGTACTTGTTTAGATGACATAGAAAACACGGTTAACTGCTTAATAAAATTAAACATCTCTCCTGTGAAAGATGCCCCTTTAAGGTTTTTCTCTAATATTATCATATAGTAAAACCAGGAATAAGCTATTTACATACCTGGTTTATTTTATAAGAGTTAGAAGCTCCTCTTTTTACACACTGCAAGCCCTCAGTTCACAGGGACACTTTCTAGCTGTCATTACAACACAACTACGGTACAAATAAATCTTAAGATGACTCTTAAAATGCTCAGATTGCTGACATAAGATTCAGTAAAATCAAATATCTAAAGCTCCAGCCAAGCTTTACATGAATGAGTGAGTACCAGAACAAGGAAAAACATCAAGTCTGTGAAAGAACAGTCAAAATAACCATTCAGTAGGCCTTAACTGAGCTTATGAAATATCCCCCTGGTATTAAACGGGCAATATAATCTCAAAGCAGACTAAGGAACACCTGAGACAGATCCATTTGAGCATGAGGATAAAAATAAAGAAAAAAATTAAAACCTTTACCCAGACAAATACTCTGTGTAGGAAAAGCTGATATTGCTGATACCTCTTAAGAGACAGCATGCATTGTAGTGACAGCCACCCACCATTCAATATGTGAAGCAGAGGAAGGACTGTTTCAGACAGCGCGTTTTTGCTTTTGGCATCAGCAGATTTAGCAGGCAAATTTAAGGTTCCCTTTG
This sequence comes from Larus michahellis, assembly GCF_964199755.1. Classification (NCBI taxonomy): domain Eukaryota; kingdom Metazoa; phylum Chordata; class Aves; order Charadriiformes; family Laridae; genus Larus; species Larus michahellis. Next base: position 92,990,417 of record NC_133897.1, read on the forward strand.
ACAGCTCCCAGGACTATTCTGGCCAACCAGGAGCAACCCAAACCTAACATAGAGACCTGTTAGCAGTTTGATCAGTTGAACTGTACACTAGGAAGAGACCCAAACAGCTTTCAAGCACAGAGATGGAAAAATCACTTAATATATGGCCCAGACTACTGTAGTTTTGAAGATTATCACCTGTAAGTGACAACACCAGATATGCAGTAACAAAACCCTGCCAAGGCTTCCTCAAACTCTGAAATCTGGCCTGTTGGCATGACAGTCCCTTTCCCTCATCCACCTGCACCACATGTCTGGCACCAATAAGGAGGAACCTGTTACCAACCTGCAATTCTAGGAACTGAAAAAAGGTTTCAGAAGTCTTAGTTACTCTGGAAGGGCATATCACAGCCGAACCAGTCTTGCATTCCTCATTTCACATGACCTCATCTGCCTCCCAAATGTGGCTATGCTGCTGTTTAGAGACACAGTCTGAGCACACATTCGTATTTGAACCATGTGACAGGCCAACATGTAAGCCAACATCCTGATCTACAGGCATACATATTGACCTGAGGATGCATCTTTGTCACGTCCAGATCAGCACAACTTACTGCTGTTAAATGGTACAATACTACTCTCTCCATCTTCCCCCAAACATGAACTCCTGTTGCTTCTCTTGCTTCTGATCTGCCCATCACACAGCCACAAGCTGGATCAACTTCTTGACATAAGTGTTGTTGATGATCTTGACATAAGCTAAACCTGATCCAAGGCAAGAGTCGGGAACATACAGATTGAGAAGGAATAAAAAGGGCCAGCTGACAGGAGACAGCCCACAGATAGGCTAGACAAGGTATAATGAAAAACTGCACTTTAATATCGAGACCATGGACAGGGTAGTAACAGATAGTCCACTATTTCAAAGAAGATGAATTAATGAGCAAGAGCATGTTGCCAAACATGTGCTAAAGTTTCCTGTGGTTAACCAAGAAACAGAATAAAACTGGGAAAATGGTCACTAACTTAAAACTTTGTGTCCAAAGAAAAGCAACAAAGCTTGCAAAGGGTCTAGAGAACAGGTCCTGTGAGAAATGGCTGAGGGAACTGGGGTTCTTTAGTCTGGAGAAAAGGAGGCTGAGGGGAGACCTTATCACTCTCTACAACTACCTGAAAGGAGGTTGTAGAGAGATCGCTGTCAGTCTCTTCTCCCAAGTAACAAGCAATAGGAAATGGTTTCCAGTTGTGCCAGGGGAGGTTTTGATTGGATATTAGGAAAATTTCTTCACAGAAAGTGTTGTCAAACATTGGAACAGGCTGCCCAGTGAAGTGGTTGAATCATCTTCCCTGGAGGTATTTAAAGGACATGCAGATGCAGCGCTTCAGGGCATGGTTTAGCAGTGGACTTGGCAGTGCTAGGTTAACAACTGGACTCGAGACAGACTGGGAACAAAACAGTGTTAAGGTAATTTCTGTAGCTGTAAGAATTACCTTTAGGACTCAGCTGATTACTGTTTCCATTCAGACAGAAGATAGCTTTTTATTCCTACTACGCTCCACATAGAATCATAGAATTGTTGAGGTTGGAAGGGACCTTTAAGATCATCAAGTCCAACCTTTAGCCTACCCTGACAAGAGCCACTTCTAAACCATGTCCCTCAGTGCCCCATCTACCCTTTTTTTAAACACCTCCAGAGATGGTGAATCCACCACCTCCCTGGGCACACATGGTATATGTGGAAGCTTGAATGAAGATGCTGGTCAGAGTGATTTGAATCTACCCCTTATTATTCTGTGGGACTTGTTACTACTGAACATGGACAAGAGAAAGGAAGGACCAAAATATGGCGACTTTTTTTTTTCCCCCCCAGACTAGGAATATCATCAGCAGCAGTTGGCTCAAAGGCCTTAATTTAATTTAGGCTTGTGCTGCTTTAAATTGGACTGACCCTGAAAAAGGGCAGTAACAATAATCACCCAGAAAGATCTGAAATCTACCAAGACTGTCATCTACAAAATAGGACTCTGTACACAGAAATTTTCCCTACAAAGAGCTGATACAAATCCAAAACCACCAGGTAGTTCAAGAACAGTTCCACTTAGGGGAACACTGGCCCCCATTATAACAAAACTGAATAAATTCAAGTCAGCCTGGGGAATTCAGCCTCCTGCAAGCTCTTGCCCTTTCAAGCGCTTTTCATTTAGTCTCTGTCGATCCTTCTAGTAAAAAGGCATATAGCTAGTTACTGCTCTTAAATGGAGACCGTTGTTTACAGTTTAACCTACCACTAACAAGCCTAGAAAAGGGGAAAAAAGTGGATCAGGACAAATGGTTCCTGAAGGGCTAAGGCTTTAGGTCAGGCCACTGAAAAGTCTTTATACAGAGCCTGGCCCACTCCTCCTAACAGGTGGAAGAAGGATCTGAAACACACCTGGATTGCCAAGGTTTAACTAAAAACTGAGAATGAACATGGTCTGGTGTTGTGGTTCTGCAACAAACTGGTTACCAAACAGCTCACCATCCATCTACAGGTCCTTCAGCATTGACAAGACTGGTGCTGGGGGAACTACCTGCATACAGGACTTTGTCGAATGCTGTTCCTCTTGCAACATCAGTCTCAGAGAATGGCAAGCCTCTGGCATGACGAGTTCTGAGACTCAGACATCACTGGCACAGAGAGCCCAGAACCAGCACAAAGACAGGTCAGATGTATGACACCTGAACACTGCTACTGGGACTTCTCCCGAGGTTTGAAGTTACAGCAACACTCAAAGCATTTTCCCAAATACAATAAGAAGTGTACATGTGAAGTGCACACATTGATGACATCTGAGGCTTCCATTAAAATACATTTACAAATATACTTTTTGATGTCTGTAATATATACAGGTACCTTATAAGAGAATGATTATATCCTTTGGAGAAACACAGAAAAGTTAATGAAAGCCAGGACCCAAGACACAAGCAAAACTTCAGGAATCCCTGAGTATTCTATCTATACTTATATAAGAATGAAGTTTCATTCTGCAACAGGAACTGTCAGCCAGTACACATTTAACAGATATAGGTTTGATCGATCTTGAAACAGCAGTCTCAAATGTCAGTGTGTAACACTATGTATCACTCTTCCTATAGCTCCATCACAGGCAGAAGTGCAGCCTCAACCTTTGTGATTTTAACACCACAGAAAACCTAGAGATTCATAGGCACTACTAAAACACTGTCAGTTTTAAATACACAAGAGAAAGACTGCATCCACTTTGTGGTAAACTTACTGTAGAATAACTATTTCACCTTCCAATGACATCAATGCTGGAAGTTAACAGCTTGACTAGAGTTTGTAATTGTATCCAGATGGTTTATGTGACTTGTTACAGCCATCCCTCCTGGCCACTAGCTAGGGAAGTCAAAGTCATTGGAATTCTAGGGAAGTATCAGGGAAGGAGATGGCCCCTGATCTACACCCAATTTGTACTGAGGGTTAGAATAAGAGATGCTAGAGCAGATATATAAATGCAAATACAACATGGCTGACATGCCTTCATTTTCTTTCTCCTCCTCCTTTCAAAAAAAGAAAAAGAAGAAAACTTGCAAAGGTGAGAGCTGAGAAAGTACTAACTGTACAGTGTTTCTACGAAAGACATTAAGAACTGCATTATAATGGCACGTGCAGAAGTATGCTGCTTTTAAAGGCAGTTCTGACATTCCGGCCAAACTGAACTGATTTCTTTTAATAGCTTAACTACATATCAAGCCTTTTAAAACAGCTTATGAGAGCATGTATTAAAGAACTAGGAAAATTTCTAGCCTTGTCTAGTTTTGTGTCTAAACAAGCAATTTGATTGCACATATTGCCTTCTACCACAGTACAGTCATACATCACACCAAACATTAAACCAGCAGACCTTCCTCTGAAGCACTTTAAGCAGAATGTTTGAGGAAAGACCAATTATCTTCTGTCTCCCTTCCACACTAACAGAACCTCATATTGGACTCGTCCTGGGTTTTGTCATGCTGTCTTCATTTCAGTGCTGCACATTGAGATATTACACTCTCATACCACTAGGCAGCCTAAATTTCCAGACAAATTTCAATACAGCCACAGTTAAACAATAAATAACAATATTCCTTTTATTGATTTAGACCCAAACATTCCTAATTGATTACACAGACAAATGGATATTCAAAAAGTGGACTAATTACCTCTCAGAATCTCTATTTGGATATGATCTTGCAAGTGGTGATACTGCATGGCTAAGAACAATGTAGGCATAATCAAAAACTTGTTTCACTTGCATGGCACCGTAAGAACTTCTGCCAACGTCGTTTCCTGAAATAATGTGACAGTCATCAGATCATCTTTTTTTAATATCAGTAACCAAAAAATTATTCATACTTAAAGCTCAGAAGCCTTAACAATACAGCTTAACTCTGTTTGAACTGGTTAGCCCATCCTACTCATATCAGGAACAACTAAGTGCATCTATCTCAACAAAAGCAGCTAACCTTAGGAATGACACTTAACATTACGCATTCAAATTCACCACTTTTAAAACACCTATGTACCAGTGCCTGAAAGAAACAGAATAGAGATAAGCTTATAGCTCTTACAGCTGTCTTTTAAGAGGGAACCCACTAAGCTTAAAGCATCGTGTCTCACTTACCAGTAGAGTTTCTGCAGGCCAAATTCAGCTTAAAATTCCGCTTGTGCAACATTATCTTCATAGGGCCAGGTATACTTACATCAACCTCTACTTAACCTTATCGAAACTACAGGTTAATAAGCCAGCTCAGACAGATTATTTATCTCCACAGGATAAACCAGTTTGACAAAATCTATCATAGAGGATTCCAGAAGCTTGTAGAGCATTGCTTTTTGATCAAGTTAGTGGCACTTCTTGACTGCCCCTCTTTAAGCATGAGGGACATTTATAGCAGAACTCTTTCCAAATCCAGTGCCAAGTGTGAGGAACCACAGAAGTTAAGAACATGCTAATGCTTCCGTGTATCAGTGACAACATACAAGCATTAGTCTCCCATTTGGCACCTAGAAAGATCTTGCTAGTACTAGCAAGAAGAAAGATTTGGGTTTGGGTTTTTTTGTAGATATGTTTGGCACCAGACACCAACGGTTCACTGTCACCACTCAATTTAAAAGACACAGAGAAAAACTTCTGCAAATTCCATGTTTAAAATACAGACTAGATCTTGAGTGGGTAGAAAGCTGCTTACAGTAAAAGGTTCTCTCCTTCAGAATGATGCTTGAAATGCTGTGAGAACACTGGAAAGGGACGAACCACCGAAGATGTTTATTTTAAGCTTGAAAATCAGATCAGGGCCCATGAACAGGTTTTAATGAAAAATCTACCTTGAAAATTGATGGGTATAGGACAGTATCTATCTGATGGAGGACTGAATCCAACGAGGCTGAATTTGACTTTAGAGGAACACTTCATTCACTGAAGTATTTTGTCCAGCGAGCCATTATAGACAAACATACTGAGGTTTGCCATCCAGGGGGAAAAAAAAACAGCCTTGGCTTTACTACTTGACAACATATTTTAGTCCTTCAGGATTCTCCAATCATAATGCCACTTTATCAGGAAAACATAATCAATGAAAACAGACTGGGAACACAAGAGCATTTTGGGAACACAAAAATTCTTCAGTAATTTATGTGATCAAATAGAAGGTGATCAAGAAATACTCCCTGTTTACTGAAGTAACTGAGTATCTTGTTCTGAATGCATCGCTGCAGTATCCAGCAGCTACTACACTCAAAACTACAGAAGCCTCTCTAAATGGCATATTTGCAATTGAACTCTATCCTGAGGTAGAAACAGAGACCAATGCGGTCCTAGAACAGAGAATCTAGGAAGAAACACATTGTAATCAAGTTCAGAGCTGCACTACAAAGTAGCAGAGAACTTCACAAAGAACTTAGTCCAAAGGCAGCTGAATAGAGACCAAGGTATTTCAGTGGTCAAGAAATCAGATGACGAAAATGTTAATTCTACTAGAAAAACAAAAATTAATTTAGTACTGGTCTTCCAGGGACAGGACATATTGTTGTGTGCTGCAACAATGCCACGCTAAACGTATATACAAAATAGAATTAAATTAAGAAGCAATACAGAAATGGAATATATACAAGTGGCTAAACACACAGTTGCACCTACCACTAAATTAAGAGTTCATCCACGGTGGGACTTGATGATCTTAAGGGTCTTTTCCAACCTAAATAATTCTATGTTTCTACAAATTCACATAACAGGAATTAAGAATACACACTCAATCAAATTGCAATAGTTTAGTCTGATTGATGTAAAAATGCTACATTTGACATGCATCCTGCATGGAGTTTGACCAAAATGAAGACACTGCTGCTACAAACTGTTGGTTACTCTTTTCATCAGCCCTTGCCACCTCCACTGCTGTGCCAGCAAAAGAAATCGTAAGCCTTCCCTAATCCACTTACGGCAACTCAAGCAGTTTAGTTTAAACCACCAACGAAGTTGTGTATGAGTCTTGATTGAAGCAGATTTGAGAACAGAGGCAGGATAGCTCATGCCATAGCATGCCTAGGTTCCTGGATTGCCTCATTCTGCACCTGTAATTAGTTCATAAAAATGTCTGAATAAACAGTCTTATTCAATTATACAGTCTGCAGAGTTTCTGACTTGCACTGCAGCTGAAAAGCAGGTATGGAAGGCAAAGCTACTACGTGAGCTACTGTGAACTGTACCAGTGAAGCCTGTATAGAGGTGGCCCTACCCAGTCCGGGAAGCAACACATTAAAGAAGCCAGAAGATCCCACATTTGCACTTGTTGTCCTGAATAAATTTTCTTCTGAGAGACCATTCTCACTAGCAGATCACTTCTTACATACCTGAGCATCCTTCTTTTGTCACAGTCTACAGACTGATCAGTTAAAGCACATAACCCAAATGTTCTCACTCTTTAAAATCATACAGACTTCAATCCCCAGATGTACATTAGTAGATAACAATGGTGTGTGATTTCATGTATAATTCAAACCTCATTCCTTCTTACAAAGCCTTCATCCTAAAGGAGCATGTCTAAGATTGTCATCACTTGCTTCAGTATTACCACTGCATCAGGTGGCCTTCCATTACCTGAAGCAGTTTTAAGAACGTGGCCTGGAAAGGTAAAGGTAAGACCATGAGCTAGGACTGAAGCAGATCTATTTATGTTAAGCTATTAGCTGGTAAGTACCTTTTTGCAACATTCAGCATTAAAGTGCTTTTTCAGATGCTAACTTCAATGCATTTGTATATTTTTATAAATGCATATATTTTATATACACACACATATATATAATTGCAGGTTCTAATGACAAACATCAGATACTGAAAAACTGCAATGAGTAACTTTGGGTGGCCACTAAGGATAGAATAGATAATCCCAACAGTTACTGCCAATCTCAAATATAATTACTTCCTCGATTTGTGACCTATCAAGATGCAGAAGCAAGCAACATAAAGCATAATTAGTCCTGCAAGTTAAAGCGTCTCTTTTCAGAGAAAACACACTGAATTTAAGGTTTAGAACTTTTGTTAGTTCCCGCAGCAATTCAGAATGAAGAACAACCTTTCTCATGAAGGGAGCAATGCAGGTGGAACTCCAAGTCTTAAAATGCAATTTAGCTACTCTTGCCCACTGCCCATCTGAACCAAGATCAAAAACATTCCTGTTCTGAGCATCAGAAATGACAGAATGACCTTGATAATCACCTGACTCAAAGGCACAGAATAATAAACTTCCCTAACAATCTGTTGAATAAGTGTCAAGGTTGATTTGGTTGGTTGGGGGGTTTTTTGTGGTTTTTTGTTGTTGTTGTTGTTTTTTCCCCCACAACCACAGATTAAAGATTTGTCACCTGCAGAGTCATGTCTTCCAATACAGGATGCTGTTAGACCAATTCCACACAAACCTCTTCTAGGATGGTATCACCTGCCTCGCTCCAACATGTTCCTGTGAACAGACTTCTGAGTGTCTGGCTTTGCAGTTCTCCTAAATGAATATTTCCACTTTTTCCACATCAAAGAAAGGACAACTGCTTTGAGAAACTGAAATTGTGGCAACTACAAAACGTTTATAGAAACTTCCTTCTTTGGATGATGCTAAGGGAAAATTTTTCATCTCATTACCCTGTCCTAGGACACTAACTCAAGATGAAGAATCTTAGGCTACATATGAAAAGCAAGTATAAACTACCACTTTAAAATGCATCACCAGCTAGGTTAGTCTGACGTCTCAAATCCAGATTTCAACACACTTCCCGCTTTAAGTGTACACTCCTGACATCTTTGTTGGAATCTTGTTTCTCAAATCACAGAAATTATAATCCTCTAGCACCCAAGAATAGATCTTTCAGAATCTTAGAGGAAATCCTACAGCACCCAAGAGAATCTGCACAAAACCCACTACGACCAAAACAGCAAGACAACAGGTTGATGCCTGTTCCTTCCAAATCCAGAAACTAACAGAAGGTACTGAGAAGGTAGAAATGATGTATCATATCCTTCTGATAGCAAGACATCACCATTTCACACTGGAAGAAAAAACATTTCCTACAATTTAAAGGAACTAATCCCAATAAACTTAATCCTGTTTCCTAGAAGACTGTCTAAAGCTATTCTTATGAGTTATACCTTTCAGCATCCTAAGGCTGAACTAGCGTACGTGCTCATAGGAGGGACCTTACGCTACTTGGATAGTCTTTAGCAATTGAAAGGCTTTTTTTCATCCCTGTATTTTTTGTCTGATTTCTAGATTAAGTCGTCATTTTTTGAAGTCTTCTTCCAAGGCTTAACCAGAACTTTAGAGAAAGCTGTGATCAGGCTAAAAAAAGATGGTAAACAAAGGATTAAAAATTTGTGCATATATTGCATAAACTGGTTTGAGGGAAAAACTCCAGAGCAGCTTACACGAACTTAAGTCAAAACACATACGCATCCACTCTTTACCAAAATACTTGTTCCCATCTCCTCCACAGTACTGGTACTGACCCTCATGAAGATATAGACACTGAGTGGATCTGGCCACAAACTAATCAAGCAGAGATGACTTGTCAACTGGACAAGGTCCTGAACCCTTGGAAAAGTTTTTTGTACTGGGACACAAGCAGTAGAGAACTAAACTAATTAACAGAATTCTAGACATTATCTACATACACCTGACAGGTGCTTTTAGATACTGTAGGAATATGTGATTGAGTCTAGATCTAGGAAGGCTGTATTTGTGAGTTAAGATTCAAAGAGCCATCCTGTATGTTCTACGTGATTTTCCTCCTAGTTCCATCAGGCAAGTTCTGAAGCTTTATGGTAGCTGCCAGAAAATATCCCCATGGGACACAGTGGTCAAAGAACTTCAAGTTATTGTCAGCTTTCATTTCCCTTGCTAAAACACTTTCTCTCCTGTAGGAATTACATTATCTCAGCCCATAGAACCTCATCTAAAATTTAGTTCTTAACTCTTTGATAGTATATAACTAGATATCTTTCTTTTGAATTATAGTTCTTTGCTTCTGCAAGATTTATGCTAGGAGGAACAGTTCAGAGTCCTTACTAGACTTGCAATTCATTTTTTTTTATTCTCTGAAAAGTCATCAAAGAGAAGACAAAATTGCAAAGATTAACTATTAGCAGTGATTAAAACATTGTGCAGCATACGTAGTATCTTTTTTAGTTCTCAACAGATAGGAAGGAACAGTACTGGAGGACAGTAAAGGTTTTTGACTCTAAAGACATGTGGCTCATGCTGCTACTGAAACGGGTCTTCAAGCAAGTTAGTACACATCTACTGAAGGAAATCTCAATAACACAATGAAAGTTCTGCAAAACCACACCTATTCCTGGCAAAGTACAAGAGTCATGAGGGACACAAGCTCAGAGATACAAACATACCGGAGACGTGGTTAGATAAATGAGTACTGTAGCTTGTAACCTCTTCTAGAGGACTACAAACATTCAGCATACTGAGTATTTAGAAAGGTGCCAGACTTCAGCTCCTGATCCATGGTATTTGCTTTAAAAGTGCTCTACATAAGCAGTCTACCCACAAGACGTGACAGTATGGAGTTTGAGTGCCAATTACATTCTACAAATACTAATGCTTAAGTCCAAATTAACTGAAAATTGACTTAGTTAAAAAGCTGTCTTGGAATTTCAGCTACTTGTGACAGTCTAAATAGAATCCAAACCGAGTACTACAAAGCTGGAAATTTTTTTCAGGAGCTCAGACAAAATTAATCTTGATTACTTTGAAGGTTACCGAATCAAAACCAAACCTTAAAGAAAAAAAACCCTTAAGTTAATTACTTTCAAAAGTACATGCAACTAGAACTGGCATTCTCCAAAGGTCCGTGTGCAGCACAGAAGCCAGTTATGCAAACCAGACTCTTCACACCAACATCATAACACAGCTGCTCCCTTACTACACATTCAGTGATATACACCCATGTTTCTGTGCAGTCCCTACTGCACCGCCTTGCAGGGCAGGTACCTCATCTGGGGCACTTCCTTCCCTTATGGTATAACTTGTCTGAAGCATGGCACCACAGAATGTGGCCAGAAAAAGCTACACCTTCTATTCCCATTCTCTCATAACGGACAATGAAGAGCTGTTCCTACTAATAAACCCCGTTCCACAATTTCCTAGACCTCCTTCTTCTGCTGCCCCTCAGCACTGGTAAAGAATCTTATTATACACTCAACAGTTCTGAATCTCCAACGCATTATATATCTGCACTGTTTGCATACAATCCAATTTTCTCAGGCTATGAATCTTGGGACACTTCACGTCCTACTCCCTTAGTGCATCTCCGTAACTGTACCTTGACATCAGAAAAGTCACTTCTCAGTGCAGCTTCTTAACTCATCTGGTGGACTTTAGGGACTCTAATGTAAGCTGTAAGAGCACAAGTAGAGCCAGAGCTTTAGAATATTGCAAGAAGTGTACAATCTTACCAGGCAGGAGAGGATCTTCAATACATAGCATGGATGGTCTGTATCCATTAGTCATGACTTTCATTATTTCTTCTTTGGCAATATAGGCACCTCCATTTTTTATTCTAATACCAGTTTTCAAGTAGTTAAAATTCCTTCCGTAAAGTTCAAAAAATTCTATCAGAAGCATTCCAAGGTTTTCATCAGCTCTTCTGGCATCAATTCTTGGATGCAGCTGTGACACAGAACAGTTGTTAATTATTAAAAATTAGTGCTTTTCAGACCATAACAAAGTGCAACAAAAAGCTCTCATTTAAACAGCTGAGCATAATCTCTTTACCCAAGTCTGAATTGAGTCATTAATTCTTCATGTACTTAAACCACTTTCACATAACCAAGAGGGGGCAGCACTTAAGTAGTATCTGGAAGCCAAAGAATTCCTTCTTCCCTCCTCTTCCAGCTATTTGCGGATTAGTAAATTCTTTTCCTTAAACCAAAGGCAATAAAGAAGTACTGCATACTACATCACAGGTTAGTTAGTAATGGAGTAATATACCTGATTTTTCACAGAAAAGCCATTGGTCTTAATGTTTTCACAAGTGGGAGGGAATCTATTTACCCCCATTGGAATACAGTTCTTTTATCAATCCCCACATGTTATATGTGGTATGCATAATCTATAGCAACATAATCGTTAACAGCAGCAGGATATGTAGGTTTTTCCATTATCACAGCTTCTGAGAGGTGCCTAACACTGTACCTCGTCATACTCATACAAAGCTTACTGTCACAAAAATGTACTGGAAGAAGTTATAACTCATTAGCTATTTCATTAGTTACCTACAATATCTACCAGTTTTAAGTATGTCAAAACCTAGCCAACATAATTAAAAAACTTGACTGTTTGATTTCGTAACTTTAATAAACACTGAATTTAACTACTCTGTACATTCAGTATCAACAGCCTAGGATGCAACAAACTTAAACTGCATCCTGGCAGATTTACAAAACACTAGTAAGATGATCCAGGTACTGGAATAGACTGCCCAGGAGGGTAGCATAATCCACATCACAGGCCCTGGTATAGAAAGCAACACACAGCCTCTATGCTGTTCACAAGGCTCCTGCTGCTTTTTCAGTTCACAGTGAACAGAAGTTCTTAGAGGTTTGAGAGGCAGTCTGTAGGAGCTGCCAATGATCAAACAGCTAGAGTCATAAACATAAAGCTGTGCATTGCTAGGGGAATCTAAAGAAACAGCATCGTAACAGAGTGTAAATACAGAAACCAAAATATTTTAAAGAACACAGAAACAAATAAGGAACAGACTTACCTGCAGGAAACTAATTGCCATTAAAATTAGGCTGTAAGAGCTAATTCCACCAGTAAAAACTTCATTCAAGTCCCTCTGAAGGAGGAACTGTTTTAATACTAAAATCAAGTAAGGCAGCAAAGAATATTTCTGCAAAGCAAGATAAGTCACATCAATGAAAATGTCAACATTCCAAAACAAAGAGAGAACTACATAATCTCAATACAGGAAGATTCATCTTCTAATACAAAAACGTTATTCAGTAGTGTGCTATAGTGTTTCCACAGGAAGAACCGAAACATGCTTTTTTATTCTAGAATAGACTTCAACCCTTATTTGATCAAACAGCTTACATATCAAATTTATTTCCTCCCCCTAAACAGTAAGATTTTTATATCCTTTTTTGAATGCCAGTGTCACTCATAGTCGAAGTTTTCCATCTAAACAGTACTTTTACTGCAGAGCATAAAAGTAACTTTATTTTAAGTACGTAGCTACAGAAGAATTGGTTTCAGACATTGTTTAGCAAGATAATATTCATAATCAAGCACCACTTAAATTCAAGGTAAGCAAAACTTGAACAGACTTGCTTTAGAAACAAAGTTTAGTACCTATCTGCAGATCTAGATATGACTGTAGAAGTCTGTTCAGTGTACAGGTTTATCCACACAAAACACCTAGCACTCAACGGCAACACTGAATACACACCAATAGAAAATAAATTAAAACATCCATGTCTAATTAATGAAAATAGTCTTCAGCAATAGATCTTCAAAAGTCTTAAGCCATACCAAAAAAAGTTAGCTAAGCATCTAATGCATCCTTGGTAAGTGGTATAACATTCATTATATAGTTGATACCTTCATGTATTCCTTGATAAATCGAGCTGCCTTCACACCAGTTTCTACGTTAAAACTGATGTCAACTTTCACTTCTGTCTCCTGGTCAGTAAGTTTTATTATTGGTACCTGAAAAGGTTAAAACAAGGTTTTACGAATCCCCAGAAATGCAACGCTGGTGCTATTCTCCACCTTATTCACTTAAGACACATGGATACTATCAGTCCAAATGAATGCAACTATCAAGACAAGAAAACATGTTTTTGAGAAAAGATAACAACCCTAACTTGACTGACAAGCAAACACTTTTTAGTGAGGTGATTAAAAACACAGGCATGTATGATCACATTAACATATGATCACTCATGTACCATCCCATAGCTATTAGATATCTGCCTTCACAGCTGCAATATCAGCTTTTTGTAAGACAACTAAATTTACTTAATTTAATGACTCACTGCTGTTCATAGGAGTGATTCTACTCTCATAACCTGTGGGAACTGCATTACCCAGCACTGCACCATTCACTTGTTAAACTGACAGAAGACCAGCCTAGCAGAAAAAATAAAGCACTGTGTTGGTTTATCAAGCTGAACTGGTTCACTGCAGAGTCAAATGAAAGCCAGAACGGATCAAAGCAAAGCAGGAGTAGCAGTCTTTCCTCTTCTGGCAGGAATAATTTATTACAGAACTACTGAATATGCAAGTTCAGTCTCACACCACCACCTTGAAGGCAGTATCCTACAAAATGGTCTTACAGTCATAACTTAAAACTTCAGCTGATGGCATTTATTTTAAATTCAACTTCTTGTATTTTTAATCTGAAGTCAAAAACAAAAAAGAGCAGAAGTATAGCATCATTTTATACCAACAGCAGAAGGAATAAAACAAGAAAGGCTGGTAAAATTGATAAGCCTAGCCTAGTGCCATTATCCATCACTAACTGGTATCACCAATTCTGAAAATCACACCCAAAGATTACCAGAGTTACTGTTATGTACCGCTACTCCAACTGAAGCCATTGGAATCTTCTAGACCTAAAACAGTCACCTTATTTCAGAGACCTGAAAATGCAACAGCTTGCTAATAGAAGTTTGGAATACTCTGCTCCTGGAGAAAACACCACTTGTTCAGTAACAAAAAATTCTCATATTTTAAGTTTTTAGCATATTCAATGTGATCTGTTAGGCTTACAAGAAAGACGTGAGAGATACTATATATCAGTTTCACAAATTAAATAAAGCTCTTATGTAGCATATTTTGGAAGGGAAAAACAAATGTTAGGCTTGGAACACTTCACTGTCATCAGAAACAAGACAACCTGAAAAATTGGGGTTTCAAGCTAAATAGCTCTAGTTACTGGCCTCTGGCTCAAAGTCCTCTCAAAGGTCAGTGTAAGAACATTATACAAATAGTTAACTTATTTTACTAGATATTTTGCAAATACTGACTTTCAGATCTTTATTGACAACATAAGCATAAAGTATGGCCTTCCAGCAAATACAGTACACAGAATTACCGTTGTCCATGTAAAAAACTGTGTCCTATTGTTAAGCACATACACATTCTACTAAAATACTGCACAGAGCAAAATATTGTGCTTAAGAAAACATCATTTGCTTGATGAATTAAGAACACTATTTATCACCAACATCTTAAGGGGTCTGAAAGCTTTTCATTTTGGTATTCCAAAGACTATTACTTACCGTAGCTTTATCAAGTACTTTAATGGAATATGGCTCAGCCACATTGTGTTTTCTTAGTGCTTGCTCCAGCAGCTGTAAAGGGGGCCGTTCCCATTTCCCAAAAACAACTAGATCAATATCACTGGACAAAAAGAACACAGCATGAGATCCATAAGGACTAAAGTATAATACTCTACCAAAAAAAAAAAAAAGGTAAAATTGGCATTCTCCATATTACAAGTCCTTCAGGGTGACCATTCTGCAACTTTTAATTTAGGTTCCCCATAAACTTCCTTTAGTTATGTTAAGTAAGAGATGGTCTAGTTCACTTTAGGACACAAAATAGTATTCTGGTTTCTTGCTTTCAGTTCTCTGATGAGCTCTTTAAGCTCCTCTCCCTTTTACCTTTCTTGCTCCCTCCCCTCTGACTTCCACAGCCTAATCCCATCCCTCATCAACCCACGTTGACAGGAATGTTAATAGTCCAAATAATTTTTATCATTGATCATTATTCACAGAAATTAAACTTCCAGTGCTTTCCTACTGAAAATTTAATTTATGTAAAGACAACATACTCTTTAAGACATAGCTATACAGGTTTTCCACATTCATCTATTAAACCGTTTAGCAATATAAACCACTGAAATAAGGCATTTTGCTCCCAAAAAATAGGGAAACACAGCGCTGATGACTCCTCTGACTTTGCACAGTAACTCTGTGACAAGTGACACACTCAGTAATTCACCTTATTTAACAAAACACAATCTTCACACAGGAAATACTAAACATTCAATTTCACTGTATCTTGAAAACAAAGAGCCAAAGACTAACCCCAGACACAAGGAAGAAAAGGAAATTCACCAAAGGGTCAGTAAGTACCTACAACAGTACAATGATATACCAAATACTTATCTCAAATCTGTATGTTCAAGAGCTCTTCCCTTTGTCACATGGGACATTAGGGAAAAATTTTACTGGAAGTTTGATAAGTTTACACATTCCAGTCTAAATTCACCTTTAAAATTTACCATTACTCTAAAAGAAGACAAGCTTTACATAAAAGTAAATTATTACTTACCTAGTTGGAAGATAAAGCCCTGTACTAAAGCTGCCAAATATCTGGACCTGAAAAAAACCCAGACCAGTGAAATATCTTGTAATTATGAACACTCACATCATTTCACTTTCACAAGACTTAAGATTTTTCTAGACCTGTTAAGGATATAGCCCAGTAAAAAAAGTTATTGAACTTACTTTACTACATACTCTGTTAAGCCTCAACAAATACACTTTCTCTTATAGATGCAACTTTACAGGAAATCGTATTTTTTTTGAACATACAACGACCACCAATCCTGCTAGCAGCAGAGCATAAACTTTTGAAACAAGTCCTTTTCACTATTAATTTCTAGTTTGACAGAAGTTGTTATAATTTTCCTTCCTTCCTGCTCCCTTCTTTACTTGTAGGACAGCTTCACTGAAATTAGAAGAGTTTAAAGGAAATATTTTTCCAAACTTTTTTTGTTTAAAACCCAGCAAGTGTATCTAAACATATAATTCAGAGAAACATGAATTTTACTGTAAAGATGACCATGAAATTGTGGTATGTGTTTGTGCGTGGAAAAGAAGGTATGCTGAAGAGACATTCACAGTCCGCATCAAATACTTTTAGCATGCTTCCAATCTAGAGAGCTGAGACATTCTTCCCCCTCTGCTACAATAGAGCAAAATGTACAAGTCCACATCCTTGAAGTGACCTATAAAAAGGCTGGGCAACACTGGCCCATTTCAGTGTTTATACCTGTTCCCACAAGCTAGAACAGTGTTATTACTATGGAAAATTGCAGGTAAGGATGAAGCAGATGACCTTTACAGTATCTTTAGCTCAGCACTGTGGCCACAGGCCTCACTCTGTGATGGAAGCCTTTGAAATCACTTTGTTCTGAAATGTTTTTCTGCTTGTTAATGACAACGCTACTATCTCGTATTCAGAAAGGTGATGCTAGAGATACAGTTTACATTAAATTCCTTATGGATGTTCTTTGTTTGGAGGAAACATACTCTCTGGGTAATAAAGGGTTTGAAATACAACAACTGTCGTCACAAGATATCTCAGGAAGTCAAGTCCAATTTTCCCACTAAATCAGGGCTAAATTAATTCCCTGAATGTCAAATTTGTGAAGTCAAAAAATATTCTGGGGTTTTTAACTGTTTTTTTGTAAGACACTTGTACTTACAAGCCAGGAGTCCTTGCAGAAACGGATACATAGGTAGTCAGTCTCACTTTAATATACAAAAGGAATATTAAAGTGACAAAGAGACAAATTTCCTAAGCTTTTACTTTAAGAAGTGCACTTCCTGAAGTGGACAGTTTTCACATCCCCAGTTCCCAAAACGAAAAGAATTATCAGTGTCTTCATTAACCTGAAATCTAGGTTTCAAATTTCCTCTTTTTAAAATAAACTGTCAAGTACTGCAAGAGCTGTAATATCAAGTCAATTGGCTTAAGATTGAAGTCTTATCTATTCATTTCTAAAACACAGAAAGATGATAGCCAGGTTAAGTGAACCGAGCTCTACAATGTACTAGAGAAGCAAATCAACACTTGAGTTACACTCACATCAGCTGTAGGCCAAAGATCTTTGATGACCGTTTCTATTCTTTTCACCACTTCTCTTCTCATAGCTGCTTCTTCAGGACGAGGGGACATGAAGTCATAGAAGTCAATTATTTCTTCATGTAGTCTAAAGGAGAAAGTAGCACCAGTTATAACGATGATTTAACTATTACAATAAATTTCAACAAAAACAGGCCACAGGCTTTATTTAATATCATCGTTTAACAAAAATCAGCAGTACTTTCAAGAAAGGTGAATGCCACAGTAATAAGGCTTTCATATGGGAAACTGGAGGGTTCAGGCAGACATATTCATATTGATTTTCAAGGCAGCACCTCACAGTAACGTCAACGATACCTACACATCAGCCCTCAACATACTACCAGAATGCTAAAGACCTCAAAAGACACAGGATGCAAAAAAACAGTAGATATTTACTAACTTTCTTACTGGCTCAACAGCGAAGGTCAAATTCAATTCCTGATTCCCAAAGATTATTTTCCTTAAAAAACAAAGCGTAGTCCTAGAAACTATGCAATAATCCAAATGTGAAGCAGCACAAGACCAATTAAAATCTTCAAGTAGGTTTATTCTTCTAGGGATTTTTTTCTTCTGTGTATGTGGAAGTTTACACAAACTTGGAAACAGGCCACTAGCATTAATGAGTTTTTGTAGAGGGTGATAAAAGGGACCTTTGAGTACTCCTTGATGTGAGAATGTCCAGTTTGATAAACGGGGATTCCTCTGACCACTCAAGACCTTTATTAGCCATTCATTCATAGAGAAAGTGACCTTCCAAATGAACTACTCAATGTGAGAAGGGGTTAAATATATTCTCAAGTGTAAAGTACGTTAATACCAGTGCCACATGAGGAGTTCTGACACTGGATCTTTACACACCTGTTAAGTCCTTTTGTTTCCCATCTCCCAACCCTATCGAACACTCACTGCCAAATCTGAAAGATCAATTTGAGTTTTGAGGTGAATGTCATGTTTTCTTTCAATGGTAAAGCATCGAGCCATGCCAAACAAAACCAAAAAAATATAGTTTCTGAAACAGAACAGTAATAACTACTGCTGTGATATTTTACAAAAACATTTTTTGATGTTGACATATCTCTAAGATTCCTAATTCAAGAAACATATTAATTCAACATTGTAGTGAAATCCAAATACTGTCCTAAAAAAAAAAAAAGAAAAAATCAGGTTCAATCCTTAGTTAGCATACTTAGACTTTCAAAAGGAAAATTTTATACATCGTTAGTAGAACTCGTAATTCTTCCCCTGAGACTTTTGCAACTCATTTTTGTAGAGAATTCCCACTCTAACAGATAGCCTCCAACTGACCACGTGCCCAATTTTTAAGTGTCAGGATTCCGTTCTATACACAAAGAAATTTTATAGCAGCAAAGCACTAAGATATTTCTAAAAAGTATACATATTTACAATTACTGTTTGCCCTTTCTCTTATCTTAAACTGGGCCCGGATCCACAATTGAACATTTAACTACACAGTCAACTTATCAACTAAACTTTTCAATTTGTTGATGAATCTACTTGATATCAAAACTTCAAAGCAAGACAGAAGGTACAAATTAATATGCACCTATTTCATTTTGTTTCTGGAAAGCACGGGTTTTTTTTTTTCCCCTCTCCAAGACAAGACCAATGAAGAAAATACCTGAACACACCTAACAGCAGTGGGGCCAAACTAAAGACTTCCCATTGTCCTACTTATAAAAAAAATCAGCAGTAGGCAGATACTGGGTGAAAGCAAAAAAAGACAAAGCAATTATCCAATTCCCTTGCAGCAATCCTTCCAAGCCCCCTGTAATTTTGTTTAGCATACTTTTGGGGTGGATCCCAACCATAATGTGTTTTAGCTCAAAGGACTTTTCCTCCAGTGATTTTTCCAGGTCTTTTTAATCCATTTATGCTTTTGTCATTCATGGCATTCTATGAGAATTTAAATATGCATCAGAATAAAGTAGTGCTATCTTTTAAAGTGCTGCCTGTTCATGATTTTATTTGATGCTCCTTCTTGGGGGAAAAAAAAAAAAATTATTACTGGCAGTTCATCTCCAAACGTAGCACTTCTCAGGCTCTCAATTCATATCCACTTGTCTCTATCCACCAGCAATTTTTCAAGCTAGAAATCCTCATCTGTTTTTCGTTACACAGGAGCAGGTCCAAAGTTTGATCACTGCTAACCTTCTTCAGCTTCTTTTCAGTTGTACCATGTTTTTTGACAGGTGGCCAGAAATGCACAGAGTCAATACATAATTACACCATTCATCCATGACACACATTTGTTTTCATTTTATTGTCCATGTCTTAGCAAAGATTGCTGCTAACTGCTATTTGAGGATATTTGAGCATACAGCTGCTCTTTAAAAGAAACCATTATGAAGGAGCTTCAAGGTGTTTTCTGAACAATAACCACCAACATAAAGCCCACCCACTGGGTATATTCAGCCTGAATTATTTTTCTTCAGATTTATGATTCCATATTTACTAGAATTTAATTTTATCAGAAATTTTATAACCTAATGAACATTGAACTCCCACTGCAACTGTCTGCAGTCAGCTCTAGCTTTCTATTATCCTTTCTATCCTTTTCTCATTCATTTCTTCCCTCCAGGTATTTATGAATATATCGAGCAACAGGGTCTTGAGTAATTCCACAGGTAACCTTCCCTTATTATATAAAGTAAATAGTTTATTCCTTCCTTTGCTTACTTCTAAGCAGTTAAGCCTTAAATGCAGCAAACCTGTGACTGTTCAGTTTTTACAAAGTCTGGAAAAAAGAATCTCAAACATTCTTCTGGAAAAAATCCAACAGCTCTGTGTTATCAAACTGATTACATGTATAAGGAAATGAGACCTGTGAGACAACTACTTTTATCAAAGCATGCACTAACCCCTTTCTTTATGCTTATTCACTCAAAAGTTCTGGTTTGTTATGGTATCAACCTCATACCACTGCTCCAGGAAACCCAGACATTCCTGAAAAAAACAATATGTTTACAGTAGCCATCCCATATTAGGGAAGGAGGAGAATAAAAGGGGTCTCAGTTCCCCTGCACACTGCAGCCTCTACCATGCACAGCATAGTCTTTCAAAAGCAGTCCCCAGTGTGTCAGCAAGGCCAGAAAAACAGCAAGAACACGAGCACTCTCTCACTTCAATGCCCCACTGAACTTCTCTTCAGATGATTAACACTGTCGCAATTCTTAATCGTATCATGAAAGACTCAAAAGAATACCACCCATCACTAGTCTATATTTCCTTCATCTACTTTTTAAGAAGTCGGCTTCATATTTTCTACCTTGCAGGGACAAGGCAGCACTTCATTTAACGCTTCAGTTTGCATGGGACAACAGCGCGAGAGCTAGAAAATCAAAACTCATTTAAAGTTCAAACCATATGCCATTGTTTCATGGTTAAGTTCCTCTGGAATTCTTCAGCATATACCTCTAGACATGGCTGTACAATAGTATTATTCTGCTGATGGATTTAAACATTCCTTACTGAAATTTAAAGTGACAGTTGCCTGGAGTCAAAGAAAGTTCTGGTGAGAAGTCTCTTAAGCCCTTCTCTCACAAAAAGCAATACAATTAGTTCACTTCATTTTAACTACACGATCTGATTTCTCCTGGGTGCCCTTTCATGTCTCTTTCTATGAGTCCTAGTGACTCTACCAAGTTTCTTGCTTTTGATGTGCAAGGTTTTCACATTCTAATTCACTTAGCAAACCAGTTCTCAAACCTTCTGTCTTAACAGACTTTTTTGTTCACTCTTTCCAGTTTTCCTTAATTCAACAGCTTCTGCTTCTCAGAGAACACCATCTTCCTGGTCTACATCCTTCTGGATACGAGCCAATGCTATCTTCACAGTCAGCTTATGACAACACAAACATCTTAATACAGCATTTTCAAGCATTCTACCCTTTTGGCTTCCAACTGAAGAAGATTCTTAAGACTGAGATGCTTTTTTTAAAGTTTAGTATTACTGTAGTTTACACTTTTCTAAACATCTTTGCTCAAAGTTACTGGAACAGTCACAAAAAAGCATCTCTGTTATACATAAAACAAGATGCTGTATGCTGCTCGGGACTAAGAGTAACTTCTCTACTAGCTGAAGGAATAATTTGGCATCTGAAAAAAAAAACCAGATCACAACAGGATATTCACTCAGCCAATACAGGTACAGTTCTCAGTTAAGTATTTTGCCCATTTAGCCTCTATGATCTTCACGAGCATTTGTTACTTCTTAAGTCATGACTGTGACAGTATCTTAATCATTAGGAACAGAATTTCAATTTGCAGCACACTATGTACATGCAGATACAAGTAACATCTTAACTCTTTTTCTGTTTTAAAGAGAACTTCCTTCAACATCTAGCACGAGCCAATTTTCTCAAACTCCTTCCGGTTTCTCAAAGAATTTGGGCTCCAGCAGCATCCCAACACCTAGCCATCTTCTATCATATTTTAAGATGCCTTTTATAGTACTTTCCTAGCAAAGACAGGCATTTTAATTAACTTTTTCACAAGGCATTTTCACTATATTTATAGAAACACTGGGAACAAAACTTGGTGAGTTATAACTGCACTCTTAATGCAAGGTAGAAAAGATCAGAATGCAAGGATGCAGAATAGAGGCTGGTTGCACTTGCTACACTATTCAGCTTGCTAATTTGAACAGCCTGAAGGAACCTACCATTCACTAACGCTATTACTGCTAAGCACAGTAAACATCTGCTGCTTACAGGCTGAACTATGCAACGGAACTGACACCTTTTGTTTACCAAAAAAATAGCCCTTTTAGTGTTTTAGGAAAGGCAGACACACTTCTAGTCTTCAGGTTAAAATAATACTCAGGAGACATACTCAGACTTTTCCAATGTTTTTCCTTAAAGGCAGGTTTCTAAGAAAGGAGATCCTTTAGTTTACTCATCACTTACTGTATCTACAACTATTATTATATATAACACTGACTTGATACCTTCAACACAACAAAATGAAATTCTCAAACAGCATCAGCAAACTAGAAGGTGAATGAAAAGCTACAGAGACTTTGTTCCCTCAAGTAAGCATCCTGTTACCTTTCAACATCATGTCTACACTACAAAACACGTTAATTTATTTGAAAGGAACACATAGAAACATGACTATCATTTACATGAAACAACTCATTCTTTTTAAAAACATACTCATTCTAGTAAGTAAAGAATATTTTTCTAACTGAAAAGTCTAACACATCAGACAAGAATCCTTATTAAAATGAAAGAATAGATCCCACAGTTAAAGCATGTGGGTGAAACACTAGGGGTGAGTAGGAAAGTAAAGGAAGGTAAAGAAATGGGAAGGCACAGGCAGCATTTCAACAGAAGCTTTGTTGAAATAAAGGTTACAAATAACAGGACACGTTCTCTCAATGAAATGTGAGCTCTGAAACATGCCTGACAACTGTGCTTTCTCAAGATTAAATGGTGAAAGGCCCACCAGCCACTGTGCATATTTCAGGAATCTGTTGAACTATATCTTCACCTACAACTACCACAAAGCACAGCTGCATTACTGTGGAAATGCAGGTGGAATCTTACACTACAACAATCAAATGCATTCAACAGTTGAAACCAGCACTGCAGTTTGGGAACACAGTTTAGGAAAATAAGGGAGAATATGTATGTATGATTGAAAGCAATAGTATATTCTGAGATACAGACTTTTCCCAATATGATCTAAAATTAAGACATCTGCAAATGTAGAAAAAATAGAACTATGACCAAGAAGGAGATGAACTTCTTATTCTTCTCTTCCCATCCCACTCACATCATCAGATGCCTTCACTTTTGTATACCAGTCCCCCTCACTACCAGTAACGCTCAGGTAGCAGTGCTCTATGCAATGTTCTAGGCTTACAGATGAGAGGAACTATGAAAACACAGTGCCACATTCACAGACTATACTGCCACACCAAATTAGTCTCATATTACTACGTAATTCAGACAGCAATTATCTTTGTCACTGTAACTGTATGGAAGGCAGCAAATTCAAAGATTGGCAGAATAAAATAAAAAAAAATCTCAACTATATGGAACTTATCAGAGCTGTGAAATGTTTTACAGGTAGGTATCCTAAATAGTAAACTCAAATAAGAATCGAGCTTACTTTGCAAGTTAGCTACTAAAAAAAGAATGGAAGACAAAAAGTACTTTTTTTTTCTCATCCATAGATCAAAGAGGGTAGTTTACAAAATATATTGTACCTTTTCCACAAGAAATCATATTGTTCATATTTCCTCTCTAAGCTTTCTCTTTGCCCCACACTCTTGCAAGTCAGAGCCAGTCCTAATTTTAGCTTGAGTTTCTTGCCAATTAAATTTTACCTCAGGAGCACTTCACAGTTCACATACTCAAGAAACTAAGCTTCTTGGATTGATTTACACTGCAAATTTCCAGCCTTAAGTAACAGAATTTGTTTGCATTTTGGAAGAGAAAAAGAATCCAAAACCAATCTATTTTTGCAAAGTATGTCAGCTGAACCGATCCCCTCATTAATGGCTGGATGTACTTTGAAAAAGCTGCATAATAAAAATCTAGAAGAAAAACTGATATATCTCTCCAAGTCAATACATGGCAAAATAGACCCACTACATAAGCTTCTGAACAGCTGTACGTTACTTGTGAAGCCCAGCAGAACTTCACCACACCATCAAGAAAACATCACATAATTATTTTGTTGCATCAGTGAAGGAGCATACCATATGTTAAACCTTGGAACTGAATCAGCAAGCTCACTATGCCAATAAATAAAACCGCTAAACACTGAAATTCCTGTCTTAATACTATTCTTTTCCAAATGCCCAAAGATAGCAAGTGATTAAAATCCCAGACATGTCAGAAAGGTTGCAACAGCAGAAACACATTAGCGATGAGAGACTAATTATGCCTATGTAGATCAGGTGCGCACTACACCAGGTTAGCCACTGAAACATTTAAGAGGAGATGCAACTCTTGACATAATCTCAAGCAGCAGAGTCTAATTCAAAAAGCATCCATCAAAGCACCACTGGCGGCAAACCCTGCACATTCAACATCAGTATCTCTGCAAAGCAGCAAAAGCTAGAAAAGCATTTTCTGGATTTAAGGACTGCTGCAGTTCACCACATTAAAGAGGAAGCTTCTTAATTTAAGAATCTCACCCAAAAGAATAAGGTGTTTCAGAGGCTATTAAAGATACCACACTGGTTGTTTAGCAAAAGCTTGCATCACTAATCAGATTTTAGGGAAAAAAGAGCTACTACCTTATCACAGGATTCCATCAGAAGACATCTTCGGAAACCCTGAAGTCATGTACAAAGCAAGAAAAGAGGATTGCAACATTAAGGATATCAAAAAGGATTATGAGGAACAACTTAACGAGATGCAAACCTATGCTTGAGAAAGGACAAACTAGCTCAGAAGCCCAAAAATCTGCTTCTGTTAAGTGAATTAAATGATCAGAACAGAGAAAGTTAAGCGATCACAATGCATGACAAGTAGAGAAATGAGTATTTTTCTTTTTTAATCCCTCAGAGGTTTCGCTGATCCCTAACTATACAGGGAGAACTTGTCCCAGACCAACTTTTTAGTAGAAAATACTTCACAGGAAAATCTATTCTTGGTAATTTGGTATGCACCAAAAGCAGTACTCACTTGATACTGCATTTATATCAGAAGAATATTAAGCAGCAATCTTTTTTTTTTTAATTTAAAAGCATTAGTTTTGACAATCCTAATAGTCAAACTACTCAAAAGTAGAATCAATGCAACACATGAATAGTTATGATTATATCAAGATGTCAACATAGCTTTCGTAAATAGAGGTAGTTTCTTAAAGAAAACCATTAGGAATGATTTGCAAGAATCAGTCAACCACAAAGGAAATCCTGTTATCTACTTGGATTTCCAAACAGCATTTGATAATGGTCCACATGTCCTTATGAAGTAACTAAGCTGACATGGGATGAGAGGGAAGACCTTCACATAGATAAAGAACTGTTTTAAGCAGGAAAAAAAAAAAAAAGGAGATGGAACTCTTAGTTTGCATGTTAAAGGAAGGTAACCAGTGAAGCCCTAAAGTGCCCTATGCTAATCAACATCCTCTTAAGTGATCCGGCCACAGGGACAAATAGTAAAGCTGACAAGTCTGAGGCTGCAAGGTTATCTAGAATAAGCCAGCTCAAGAACCACAGATGGACATTAAAATACAGACTGCACAATGAAGTGGCAGGCAGAATTTGAGATAGGATAAATATAAGCACAACAGAGGCATATGAGAAGATTCTGTCTTTACAAAGATGATTGCATCTTTGGGGCTCTGCATCAGCTCTAAACACTGAGGATCAAGATCTTGAAATAAGAATTCTTAAAAGGTCTGTTCAATACTCAGTGGCCATTTAAAATGAACAGGCAAGTCCCACGTTAGCAATCAGGAAACAGAAGTAAAAGATAGAACAAGATAGCCCAAGATGTAGAAATAGTGTGACGCTATCGCGCACAGGTCTGGTTCATTCAAGTCCCAAAGATACAACAGAGCTGTAAAGCGTACAGAGGCGATCAACATATAGAGGCAGGAAGCAGCTTCAATAGAAGCAATGATTAAACAGTCTAGAAAACAGACAACTGTCAGGTGATTCAATTTTTCCCTTCCCTCTTCCAAGTCAGCTGCAAAGAGCACTCATGGATTACCTCATTAATGCACAGACCTGTGTCTGGCAGCAACTACAACCTTAGTGACAGCCTCAGGACAAAAAAACTGGATCTTTACATAACGCGTAACTTAACTGAGGAACACCTTGCCACAGGACACTGCTGATCCCAGAAGCTCATACCAGATCAAGATGAGATGAGACAAATTCATACATAAAATCCACAATAAGCCTAACAATGCACTGCCTGTAGCCCAGGCAGTCTGAGAACCACAGATCACCAAAATCCAAAGATTATTCCAGGAAACATCGCCACAGGCTCATGTTGATATATTCTTCTCCCAACATTTGGCACTGGCCTCTAATGGTCTCACCCAGTACAGCTGTTTATGTTCTTAGTGCCAATTATCTCTTCTGCCAAAGCCTAACAACTGTGAAAAGCATCATGAAGTTGATGCCAGGATTAAACTGCTCCAAACATGTCCCATTCTCCTTTACGCACAGATGTAAGCACCTGTCATGCAAAGCCTTCTCATGTTTTACTACTGTAGCTCAGCCTTTCTGACCTCTAGTAGTATGTTCTCTCTCAAGTCTACTGCTGCCAAAATACTCCTTTCATTCCATTACCGAAAGTATCAGTCTAACTCCACGCTAGGCATCCACTTTACAAGGAAACTTTGAGCTCTACCTAGTCTATTCAACTTAGTTGACCGCAAAAAAGAAATGTTCAGTTCTTCTGACAATTCATCCAGCAGCTACCCTTGAACTCTGCTGTGTACCAGCCTTTAGGCATGAAAACAATCCCTTCAACCACATTGCGATGCTCTCTCAAGTCTCTCTCCAGACATTTACTATGATTAACAGGCAACTAACTATTCCCACTCTCCTCTTTGCATACTACAGTATATACTGCCTAGTTCTGCCCTGATCCTAAAGCCAGACGAAACAAGAACCGCGTGTACATTGCCAGTGCTGCCTGCCTTTTACGTTAAGACCTTCACTTCCGGCGTCTACCTAATATTGCAGATAAAAGACACTAACGATTTAACAGACGAAGCACAGTCCATTGTGTTGATTCTGTATTAGAGCAAGACAGCACTGTTAAGTACAGGGAAGAGTTAGAATATCACCCTTGGGAACCCCTTAAAGCCCTTACAAGTGCTGGACACCCCAGTAAAGGCCTCACAGAGTTTCCAAAGTCTGCATTTTTTCAACTCGGACAAAGTACAAGAAAATAAAACTCGCAAAAGGGGCTGACAGTATGGCATCCCTACACATTAATTTGCACTGTCCAGCTCTGACAGCAGCATAATAAGAAGCAGGGGTTTACAAACATGGAACTAGAGCTATGAAAGGTCCTGAATGCAATGCATTTTTAATAGTGCATTGCACAAAACCCAGTAATTGAATTTAGCTTGGTCAAAGTTCAGCAACAGATCATAAAAGCAGAAAACCCAGTAAGACTGGAATTAGAAATACTTCAGCATACAGGTGAAAAAATAAACAAATCCTAATATAGACTTATTCTATATAGTAACACCATCACATCTGAGTAGGTACAGAAATGAATCTCCAGATATCACTTTTGGTACACAGTATCCTTCAGCTACAAACTGGTGAACACTGAAGCAAGTCTTCTGGGAAAGCATCGTCATAAGCTTACCTTGCTTATGAGAACTCTCCCCAGGTATCTGCTATGGTCACCAGACAATGCTGGCCCGAATCCTCCTTCAGCCTAACCAAAGGTGGAGGTGTTTGTGCTCTACAACAGAACTTTTCCATCATAATCAAGAGATGGTTAAAGACAATAGGTATGGAGGGGGAAAAAATGAATACAGTAAATCATGAGATGCTATGCAATGCTAATTAGTCCAGGCAAAGCACCACTCCAAAGTATCACAACACTTCTGGTATCCACACTAATCTTCAACAAGCCAGTTCTGTTGTTTCTGCAGAGCACTGTAATGTACCAAGCAGATATGCCAGGTATTTCAGCACTAATCTCATTCAACATCTACAATTAATCTGAAAATTTAGATGACAGTATTACACAGAACAGGCTCATATTGTTAAACATGCCTTAATTCTTTACTTACTTTGTTAACTTCATATTAAGAAGCAGAAGAATTAAATCATCTACAATTTTACACTACTTATAAGTCATTAGATACATCTTAAAAGAAAGTGCCCTAGTAGCTGTGTACCCAAGCAATGCAAACCTAGCAGTAGAGTCTTTAGCAAAAAGTTTAGAACAGCTTGATTCCATATTTTGAAATGCACTTTTAAACTCTCTGGATGTCTAAATTAGTCATATATATTTAAAATACTGACTTAACATAAACAGAAGGTATTGCTACTTTGATGTACAAAGGTGGCAGACCCTAAAATGCTAGATGTAGTTTAAAACCTCTTGAGAGGTTGCTTTACAGTACCAAGAAACCACAGGTAGTTCTGAACATCAGTCACAACAGTTTGAGCTAACCTCATAATATTAAAGGACACTTATCTGCATTGCATCTGAAACCAATCATTTTGTCTTCTCTACTGTGCTGTACTTCTAACCTAAACCCAGGCATTTAAGAATTTACACTATTGCTAGATTAACCACTCTGTTGAAGCATTGGAATAAATACAGCTTCATTCTCCTCACTCCTTACCTTCCAAAAATCTGGAAAAAGATGACACAGATCAATCTAGGGTATCCTAACACATAGCTTTAGGATGAAATCTAATCAAGCATGGCTACTCACACTTGTGTTTTACAAGAGAGAAACTTTCCTTTACAACACAAAGATTGGCATGCTACTGTCATAAGGCAGTAAAAGCAATAGGTGTGAGTCCACTGGAAAAAAGGAATGCTGTACACAGCAACAGGCAGCCTTTACAACATAAAGCATTCCTAAATATCACCACACCTACCATCACAAAACTACTGAATACAATCCATTTGAAAAAAATGATGACTTGCACTGCTACACACCATCTCCAGCTCTGAATGAGGAAGCAGAGAGAACACAGTACCATTTCAAAGCATGTAAGCATTTCATCAAAACTACTACTGCAGCCTGGGAGAGGGCAAACAGAGATTTCCCTTCTTAGTCTGTTACCAAAAGACACTACAGTAACACTGTGAGCTACTGCACATCAGTTGGAAATTTCAGCACGTTGTAGAAAAACATTCTTCAGAGAACAACATTCGTGGCAGAGTAAGCTCTAACATTCATGTATAATAGGAGCAAAAGAGCATCACTGATCAAGTCCTTCTTCCTATAATCTATGTCCAAAGCAGACTGCAACTGAAGATTGTAAGGAACACATTTTTTTGACAGTTGCTTATGCCAGTTTGACACCACTGAACATGCTCTGTCAATCGACCATCACAGCTATGGAAGTGATGCTCCAAGACTGGGCTGAGAATTCCAAGTAATACCAGGCAACAAATCAGGAACGTAAAAGATCCAGAAGAAACTTCTGTAAGGATCTGTTCCGACACTAGTCTTTTCAGTATTTTGATTTGAAGAGCCAAATAATACACCAGCCTTGTTTCAGGAAAGTGAAGTTAAACTCAACGGAAGTCAGGAATTACTGCAGAAGATAGACGCCTAAAGCCACTCCATCAGTGACAATATTTTTGTTATTTCAATCATGTACGTATTTCATACAAAAATTTCTAACACCAAACAGAAAATTGTTTTAGAATACATGCTTGTCCAAGATTCAGCTTGGGTAACAGAACTCAAAGTTTTAAGCAGAAACTGCTTCTCTCATTTAAGTCTATGGTCTCAATGCTCTCCTTCAGCACTAGTTCCCCACTACTCTACATTTGTAGTTTTGTGAAGCGTAACGATTTGACAAATTAATCATGAGACAGTCTGGAACCACGGGATCACACATGCTGTAGTTACTGGTGTCCCAGCCCTAGCATCATGTAGTAATATAGATCCTTGACAGAAGACCAGGAAACACAGATTCCACTTTCAAAGATATTTAGCTAAGAACTTGTCATTAACTCATCAGCAAAAGAATAACCTGTATTATGGAACTGAACAGTGCAACTGAAGGTTGGCTAAACAATTTTCTTGTGTATGAACTTTTGATAAACTTGTATTTGAGAAGAGGCATAAACTTTATAAGGAAAGCAAACAGAAAAAAAAAAGGGTGGAAGATGAAACATAAGGATATGTGATTGGCATACGTGCTGCTGGATTTGATTCCGAGGTTTGCTGTAGACTTGCTGGGTGACCTCAGGCAACCCCCTCATCTGCCTGCCTGGAGATCTACCTCAGCAACACTGACTTGTCTAACACAGATAAATTAAAACATTAAGTCAGTGTTCTACTGTATCTCTATGTAAATAAACCAAAGAAATCTAGACTATTTTTAAGATAATATTGGAATTTTAGACATATATCTTATTAGTACAGGACCCAAAGCACCTAGCACATGACATCTCTTAAACATCCAAATCTTAGCTTCCTGTAAGCAATTTTCATTGTCAGTGTCAGTTTGGAATTAAAAAGCAGTACTCACAAGTCTTGTCCTCCCCCAGGAGAAGCTATGGTTTGCAAAATCTGAATTTTAAAAACTTCTTTTAATACTTCTGGATAACTTCAATGCACTCAACACCTAGCAATACCACCCAAAAGAGAAAAGGAAGACACCATCCTTCAGTTCAATCTCTCACTTAAATTTCTCCAGCTCAGAAAGTGCACCCTGTTATCTTTATGTATCTCCCTCTACAAATATGCAGTGCCTTTACTCCATGGGCATCCAAGGGTCTCGGATTTTAGGAGTGCCAGGAAACTATTTTTGAAATGACATCAGAAATCTGCTATGGTCAATCAATGCAGCTAGCACTTTTTCCAAGAATAAAATAACCTTAACATTAGAAAGCAACATTTCCCCTTGACTGAGTGAAATTTGACAGATGAAATACAGAAGCCTCATGGAGCATCCCAGAGGTGTTTTGTTCAAGTTTCATCCCTTCTACATGCCAACTGGACCAAACTGAATACTCAGCCTCACTAACTATCCATTTATATGAGAAAGTTATGGTCACAAAATAGTATAAGCTTCATAAAAGTGTTCTCTTTAGAAAGCCAAGACTTCAGGTATCAGCTGGCTCAATCTGTTCTAGAGATAGAACATCTCCCTCAAAAACGTTCTAAGACCACACTGACGTTCATGCTTATTTCAGCCAGAATTGGGCACTTCCCTTTCAGTTGATGTCCCTAACACTCCCCAAAGTAACCAGTCTGCTACGGCCTAAGCAGAGGCATTTAGAAATTAGTGCAAGGGTCGTCTTTGAGCTCCTCTGAAGCCTTCTGTTTCCCCCTTACAATCTGAATTGACCCCTAGGCGGCTGACATGCATCCACCACCTATCTCTGCTTTAACTATTCTAGGTGCCGTTTGATAGGGGCTTGACATCTTCACCTCTACCTACTACAAGGCAAGGCCTAACCCCCTGTATCTATGGGTTCCCAGGCCCTGCCCGCATGGCTGCTCAGGCCAGCAGCCACCCAGCCAGCACAGACCAAGGTGATTTACAAAAGAACACAGTTTCGTGCCCCACCATCCCTTGTCATCACCCTCGCTGCCGCAGCCAGCTCCAGAGGTGTTTGACCCCAACCCACCCGCCCCCCCCGTGCCCGGAGGGAGCCGCAGGAGAGGCTGCCGAGGTCCCCCTTTCCTCTCGGGCTGCAGCAGCCCCAAGGGGCCCCGGCTGCTCACCCCTGCACGCCCGGGCTGTATTTTCTGGTCTTCCAGGGTGTGCCGGGGCTCTGCAGTGCTGGCTGAGGCGGCTGCCGCTGCTGGTGGGGGGAGTTGTTGATGGCGACGCCACGGCTGCCGGAGAGCAGGTAATTCATCCCATAGGTGCTGGCTTTATTCTCTCGTTTCCTCCGGCCCGGGTGGTACTGGTGCTGCTGGGGAGAGGCCGGCGGCGGCGGGTGGGGGCTGCGCGCCAGGTGCGGGGGCTGGTGGTGCCCGTTCACACCGTTCACTTTGTTCTCGTGGAAGTTAAAAAACTCCCCGGGTCCGGCCCCGCTGCCCAGCAGCCCGGGAGGAGCCACCACCGCCGCCGCCCGGGGGCCGCAGGAGGAAGAGGAGGAGCCGCCGCCTCCGCCGCCGCTGCACGATCCCGAGGAGGAGAAGCCGGGGCTCTCGGTGCCGGACTCCACCGACGAGCAGGAGGAGGAGGAGGAAGACACAGAAGGCGACTTCTGCAGCCGCCGCCCTCCCTCGCCGCCGCCGTTGACCGCCGCGGGGCCGGCGGTGGCAGCGGGAACCAGTCCGGTCAGCAGGGCCGGAGGGGAAGGTGAAGGCGAAGGCGGCGAGGAAGAGGAGCAGCAGGCGCCGCCGCCGGGCGCCCCGAGCCGCACGCAGCTGTGTCCGCGGGGCGGGGAGGAGGCGGCGGCGGAGTCCAGCGCCGGGGAGTTAAGGCAGAGGTAGTGCGGAAAGCTGGCGCCGCCCCGGCCCCCCACGCCCTGCGAGGTCTCCCAGATCTGCATCCACAGCGCATTCGCGGGGCCTTTCTGCTCGGGCTGGATCCAGGCCACGCGGGGATCCATCCACGCCCGCCCGCCCGGCCTCCGACCCTCACGGCCCGGCCAGAGCGACGCCGACGCCGCCGCCCCCCGCTCACCGCGCAACCCCTCGCCTCAGCGCGCCGGGCCCGGCAGCGGCGCTAGACACGGGCCGGCTGCAGCGGCATGTGTCGCGGGGAGGGAGGAAGGGCAGAGCCGGGCCGGGCGAGGAGAACGCGGTCCGGGAGGAGCGGAGGCGGCGCAAACTGTACCCGGCCCGGCGGCTGCCCGGAGCGCTCCCCCTCGCCGTTCCAATGTGGCGTCCCCCTCGCCCGGGCCAGAACCGGCACTGCGCATGCGCCGCAGATTTTAAACCTGCACGGGAAGACGGCCGCCCTGGCAACCGCGCATGCGCGCTTGCCGCCCCCGGAGGGGCGGGACCAGGCCCCGCCGGGGCCGGCGGGAGGAAAAAGGACGTTGGCACGGCTTCCCCGGCTCCGGCGGGCTCGCCATTGCGCGCATGCGCGGCCGATGGGGGCCTCGGAAGGGTTCGGAAAGCTTCGTAAAGTTTGGAAAGGGTTCGGAAACTCTCGGGGGGGGGGGGCTCGGCGGCCGCCGCGCCTGCGCACGAGCGGCTCTCCCGCACCGTTGGTGGTGGCTGGCGGGCCCTTGCTGGGCCCCGGTCGCCGCTGGTGAGGGAGAGAGGGGAGACAGTGGTGCCGGCGGGCCCTGCCAACACGGTCCCGGCTGGCGGGAGCCTCTACTAGGTCGTGGACGCTAACGGCTAGAGCAGCCGGGTCCCAGCGGCGGTTTGTTCGTGAGGACCTGCGTCTCCTCCCTCCGTTCCGGGGCTCGTCCCCCGTGGAGAGGCGTAGCCCTGCTCCCACAGAAACAGAAGGGTGAATTTTTGAGGGGTAACTGAGATGAGAAAAGCGAGCGCCGGCAGAGCTTCTGCGAGAGGGGCTGAATGGTTGGCAGGGCGGGGACTGAGCGGGGCCACGCTGACCCTTGGGAGGACAGGGGAGGCCCGGGGCGGGCGGGCTGTGCGTGCAAAGGGAAGCACGCCGTTCGTAAGCAAGGGGAGGCTCTCCCGCTTGTCGTTCTAGCACCAAGAAAGTACCGTGAAGTGCTGTGTTTCTGCTGGCTACTTGGTTTTTTACTGGGCTTGAATCTCAGGGGCTTGGTGCCTGTTGCAGGGCGTGTCTCTAATGGATGGGTTTCATGTGTGGTGATCGCTGTTGAAGTGGGATCAAATTTGGATACTCTGTGTTTCTTCTCTGGCCTACAGATAGGCTTTAACAGCCAGCTTTCCAGAATGATGTCCACAACTGTTCTCTTTCTAATCCAGTGATCTGGTCTTTTCCTTGAGTAGCTTCAGCATGCATATGGATCAAGTGTTCTCTCACCAGCATACCCCCAGAGTCTCCAGTGGTCCAGGAATCACTACTCAGTTGGATACAGCTGTTACCTGACTGCAGAACAGCAGAGAGAAGGGTTGTACGTGCATAATGACAAATAGTATCAGGGGAATTCCAGTTACAGTAGGCCTCCTGTGCAGTTGTGTGGTATGTCTTAGGTGATCTAGCAACTTACTGCCACAGAAGAAGAGAAAAGGAGAGATCCTACTCTCAGTAACCCTGCTACTCCCTTTTCCCGCTCTCTTGCACAAGCTCTGATGTTGATCGGTGAGACAATTTAACTTGTTAATTCAGCAGAAAACTGCACTAGGAAGAAAAGTAATAGTTTATTTTGAATGAGCTTATTTTGTGGTTGGAGTTGGCACTAAGGAGGGGGTTGGAGAGAAGATGAGACTCATTTGTTAGCAGAGGGCAGTTGTATTTGATGCAGCTGTACTCTAACTATACCCTTAGACTTCAGAGTAAGAGAAACTGATTTGAGGGTGACAGCCTAATGTTTATTGCTGGAAGTCATTTAGAAAGAGCAAGTCATTCATTTGTTTTTGTTAAGAAACAGATCTGTTTTCGGGAATGACAGCCAAACTGCACATAAAAGTACACAATAAACTAACCAAAACCAAACCACATAAAAGAGTCATTAAGCTTGTCTCATAGAAAAGCACGTTCACCAGAATTTCCATCTGATGAAACCAAAGCGCCTTTCTAACTTGTGTGGTCAACTAGGTATACAGATCTTCAGCACAGATTTCAGCCACTTGAGTAGCAGTCCTTGCTTTTACAGTTCATCTTCCCAAAGGATTTTGGATATTTTTTTTTTGGTTTGGCTTTAATTGAACTTGAATGGAGACAAATAAACAGGTCGCTCAACTCTGCTTATATAATACCATAAGAAGTAAAGCACAGAAGTATACTATATCTTTCTTCTTTTAGCCCTGAATAGTTTGCATTCTTGCCTCTATGATGGCCCAGGTTCAGCAAGGAGAGGCGAGGATCGGCAGTATTTCTGCAAGCCTAGCCGGTGTGGTATGCTGGTGGTTAGGATCGTTACTTTGTAGATCTGCTTTGAAGTACTGAGGAGGCCATAGAGCCCAGATCCCAACCTTTTCAGTTCCGTGTTCTGACTTTTCACACAACAGGTGAAGATCGCATCTTCAAGCTGCTGAGTTAAAAATAAAGAAGTACTGATCAGTGTTTTGAAAATAAATTTAAAAAGTAATGAAAAAAAAAGACACAAGGACTGATCTTACAGAGGCAATTCCAAGCTTTGCAGTTTCATGACCTGTTTTCTTTATTTTCCTTCTGTTGTGGTTTAAGCCCAGCCAGCAAGTAGAAGCATGCAGCCGCTCGCTTGGCCCCCATTTTTTTTCCTCACAGAAGGGTGGGAGAAGAGGAAAAAAAAAGGGGGGGGAGAAGGGAGAAAAAAAAAAACAAACTCCTGGGTTGAGATAAAGGCAGTTGAATAGAAACAATAACAGAAAAGGAAAAATAACTAATAATAGCAATAATAATAGTGACACAGGGCACTCACTGCCAGGTGAATTGGCACTGTCCAGAGCAGTGATTGTGGATTCCTGACCAACCCCCATTTATATACTGAGTATGATGCCTATGGTATGGAATATTCCATTGGCCGTTCCATCATTCTGTCTATGCTTCTATGGAAAACTGACAAAAAGTCCTTGAATATTGTAAACGTCACTTAGCAACAACTTAAAACAAGAGGTATTATTGACATGCCTTTCACAGCAATCACTAGAAAGAAAATTAACTCTTCCAGCTGAAACCAGGACACCTGCCCTGCCCTGCTGCCATCTTTTAAAAGTCAGTGCTTTCAAGAGGGCCTAATTTCCCACTTGCTAAAATTATCTCTGACTTCATTTTGAGGTCTAGCTGGTAGAGACCGCTGCCCTGTAAGAGGCAATAACTCAAAAGCAGCTTTTCATTGATGGGCGACGCAACATTCCTGAGGCTCTCACTAATCACAATGCTGTCTTGGAAGGGGCCAGACTCTTTACTGAAGTAGCTACAGTCTTATCAGAAGGGGTTGCCTCTCACTGACTCAAACTGTGTTCTGTAGACAGAATTTCTGAAGCTAAAATGGTGCTTTGTCAGTTCCTTATGTGGGGTCAAGGCAGCAAATACTATGAAAGTGTAATCATGGGCACAGGATGGAAGTTTTGGGCACAACCTACTCAGGGATCTGCATGTTAAGAACACGGAGAAGAAGGAATTCACCTCAGAAAAATCTACGAGCAATGGTTAACATGCTAGTTCACTCATGTATGCCATGATGATTCTCTGAAGCTTGAAGGATGTCACTGAAATAGCTCTGCAGAAAAGGAGACATTACATGTTTCCGTGTAAGTGTGTATAATGTAAAGACATAACACCCAATGGCCTGTTGTGGCACAGGGACAAGAAAAATTATTGTCTTCTAACATCAGCTCCTACTCTGCCTCTAGCATCTCCATTGAGAAATCTAAATAAAGCATGTTTCTAATCTTGTCTCCTTAAAGTGAGAATTTCCTTTGCCAGGATTGATTTTTTAAAAAACTGGTTGATTTTAATTCAGTTGTCCTTACTGAATGAAACTACTCACTGAAGGAAAGACTTTCAGAAAGTTTGAAAGTCAAATATAGTTTTGATCATTAGAAAAAAGTGCTTTATTTTCAAAAGAACTTCCTTCCCACTGGTGAACTTGTGAGGACCCAGATATTGAGAAGATCCTAATCTCAGGAGACACAAGGCCATGTTTGCCATGGTGAACCTCAAATGCTTGATCCAGATTATTAATGTCATATTAAAATGCCTTATACTAGCATTGCCTGTCTTATGCCAGTAACACAATGTCCTTATACCTGCTCTTTTTTGTGACTTCAGTTTCCTTAAGGTAGTATTTGACTTTGAAGTTATAGAACTAATGACTAAAATGTAGTCTCATTACTTCTGAGGTCATTTAATTAATCTGTTATAAAGTGTTTTAATCTGGCTGCTTGTCACAGAAAACAGAACCACAGCTCCCTCTTGGATGAAGATTGTATTTCAGTTTCAACTTCAGCCAAATACATTTTTCATTTGGCAACAGTGGCAGCACTGAAGTCTTTGGTAACCTTGTACTTGATGACTTTGATGTCCTGATGACTGCAGTTCCAAATCTGTGAATAGTTCATATCATGTCTTTTGGTAAATAATGGCAATCGAGTTGAATCTGTAAGTGGGATATATACAGGGCAGTGTTGCCCAATGCTTGCTATTAATGTTTTTGGGTTTTTTTAACAAGCCTTCTGAAGTCATTAAGGCAGGGAAAGGCAGATAGTCTCTCCTACCTTTAATGTGTCTCAGTTTACACCCCTGGGAATGATGAGATGCAAATACAGCATACTCAGGTGATGCAACCTTAGTTCTCTTCTCTGAAGCTGGGGATTGCCACGGGTGTGATTGCACCAGGGCGACACAGTGGCTGAGAGGTAACCAACGGGTTCTCCTAACAGTTCACACTCTCCAGGATGTCTCCAGGATTTTGTCCTATATGATCTTCATTCTGGTCACCCACAATCTTGCTGCAAGCCTCTGATGCATCACCTCCTTCACACTCACCCGCTCTGATCTCCTTATTCGTAGCCTTTGTGGCCCACAGGATGGATGGAGAAGGCACAGAGAGTAAGGTTCAGCAGTATTTCTGATCAGCCATGTATCTGCTGAAGGCAGATAAAAAACACCATCTTGAGCTGGATGGGGCATGAGAGAAAGGCTGTCCAGCCAAGGCGATGTGCCTCTAACAAGTGACCTTTAGAGTGTGGTAGTCACCAGGAGGTAAAGGGGAGACACTTTTCTTAGCTGTACTTTGTCACTTCTTTTTTCCGGTAAATGCATTCCTGGAGAGGAGAGCGGAGATAGAGTTTTCCTCTCTCAAATGGAGCTGATCACAGTGGGAAGACAAATGGAAAGGCAGAATAGGAGTTTATGATTCTTACATGGCATGATTTAGCGCATGTTTGTAATCTGTCCTCTGGAAACATGGGCTTTTACCTTCTTAAAAATGGCTTCTGTCTCCTGTTAAGGAAGGCCTGGCATGAGTAACCATGAACAGGATAAAATCATGTCATCTTTTCCTCCTTAAATCTTCCACTTTGCTCAGTCCTTTCTCTCTTTGTGGCTTTACGTCCTCTGCTGATGAACACTGAGCATCGGCAAAATTTAGGGTGTTGAGGCACATTCAGAGCCAATTGAAGTGCAGGGGCTGAAACAGCTGTCAACCACCAGCCGCCTCCTCTTCCCACTCCTTCTCCCCCTATTCTCACACAAGGGTTGCCAGCCCTGTGTCAGAGAAGCTGAACAGATGATAAATCAACAGCTGAACAGCTGCAGCTTCCAGCCAGGCATGTTCATACACATGAAAATCCTTTTCTAGCTGCCTACACGAAATAGCTGGATGGTAAATGGAGAACGCGTGGGAGGTTGTTCACAAGCCGTTCAATGACGCTTGCAGTCAGGGTGGCAGCTTGGGGGAGAGAGGTTGCATGGGCAGCCAGGTGTCATTCTTGCCTCACACTGCTGAATGCGTGTCAACGCTTCTTGCGGGAACTCTGTCTTGGAGACCTTTCGTCACTGTGTAGTTGTGCAATACTACAACAGGAGCAAGATAAATGTGTCACCCACGTTTTATTTCCATTGATATATTTGGGGCTCTGGTAGGGATTACTTTCAAAATGCTGCTTTAATATGAATATTTATCTTGGTTTATTACACAGCAATTAAATACTTAACACAGCATTTTTTTACCGTTTTCCGTGACATAAACCAAATAATTATTTAATTATTCTGTTTCAAGTATGGTGTATGCAAATTTTTAAATTGTTTTTGTGTTTTATTTTGTTTCTCTCCCTCGTCTAGAGAAAGTTTGGAAGGATACAAATTTTTGAAAGGTTTGGTTTTTAACTCAGAGATTAGGAATTTCTGCCTTTAAGAATTGTCAGTTTTCTTAAGAGAGAATATGCTGCCAGCACTAACACCTAATTGAAGATAATTAAATCTTACAGGCTTTCTTTCTTCAAAGGCTTATTTAGATGTGGAAATTAAATTGTGATAACAAGCACAGAGAGGGTTTTAAGAGTAATTTTAGGTGTAGAAAATAATCTGTGAGAGAGATCATAAGCAAGTGAAGTTTATGTTAAATATCTATAAAGCTCTTGAAAGTATTTTTCTAAGTGGGAACTGAAGAGTCGTATGAAATCAGGTGTTCTGTCTTCCTGTCCTGGTTAATGCAGAACCCTGCAGAGAGATGCTTTTGTAAGAAGGATCACTTGCCTTTGAATGACAGGTTGAGAGGACGCATTAAGGAGACTCTCATGAAAGTTCATGGGAATGGATACCAGCTCACGGTGTGGTTGCACATGCTCTAAAATGGAAGGAAAAAGTAGATCTGTCTTAACCTTCTGCTAGGAAAAGAATCTGTAAGTAATGCATTGTTCTTCCTAGGAACAATATTACAATAAAAATGCTTTCCTTCAGGTCTGTTGAATGTGTGCTTTCTGCTGAGGAGAGCAAGATACTATTAAAAAAATAGGATTAAAGAGTGCTAGGACATACAGGACAAGCTGTGAGAGAACCGATGTAAAATTCTCTTAGTGAGGATGTGCCCTGGATCCCTCATCTGTCGTGTTAACATGGCATCAGATAGAGCACCAGCTGCTTCTAAACTAAACCTGGAAGAATCATTTATGCATAGCAGAATGGCTGTGTATAGAATTAAAGAAAAGTTACATCAGGTGTCAGCAAAGACTATCATGGTGAAAGATGTAGCTCACTTTTATTAGCTTCCAAGTTAGATCAAAGCCATATTTGATCTTGTACAGATTTCTGGAAGCTAATTTATCTTGCATGGTCAGCTGCCTAAGTATTTTTCATTGGTTCATCCTGCCCACTGGTCCTTATCTATAGGCAGCACATGCACGTACCTATGCGCATTCGCTCTTTAAATAGAAACTGCACTCTGTTGCAATGCACCTCCCTTTCCTTAAGTATGTCTCTGTCCTGCATCTCCACCTTCAAAGATATTATTTTTAACAGTTCTTGGGCCGCAACTAAATCACTTGGACATCTCAGGAAGGAGATTTCCAGAAGAGAAACAGCTTCATGCCAGTATAAAAGTGCTGACCTGAGCCATATTCACATTGGCCCGTGGATAAGTGAGCAGAGGAGTACAGAAGATCAAAGGAGAGCAAGATTTTTTGGCAGGGTTTTTGGTAACGCTAATGTGCAGCAGCTGTAGGATAGATTAGATACGGACTTATATGAAAGGATAATACAGTTTAGCAGGTCCTTTAGAATGAGAATAGGAACAAAGATAGGAAAAATGTGAATCATTGAGAGAGCATGGCTGAACGGTTAATCTGATGTAGAGAAAGACCTGGACTAAGAGTAAGGACAACAGAGCTGGAATGGACAGATGCGGGTGTTGGCTGGGGAACATGAAAACTGGCAGAGCACTTACTCATCCATCAGCACACGTATTTGCCCTTTGCTCTTTGAACGAGATAAAGTCAAGGCCAGGGACCAGCAGAACAGTATTCAGACAACTTTCCCCCAGACTTTCTATCAGCACTCCAACTTTCTTGCACCAAATCCTCCTGAGCTCAATACTGGAACCATATAGCACTTTACAACTTCCCCTGCCTCCCTTGGGACATGATAAACAGCCTCTCCAACGGTTCTTTCCAGTGCATGGACAGATTGCAGCAGAGATCAGCTGGGACTTCTCCAGGACTTCTTCAGTTTGTCAGTACCATTTAATCTTGGGACCTTACGCATATGCAGTGGAAGAGATGTGACTTTGGGATCTTGAATACTGTAGATGAACAGGACATACTTAAATATCCCAAAGCCCTCTTGTGATGGCAATACCTGTATCTCTCATCTGTGGGTACTGACGGTGAACAGGATAGTTATCTGCCATGGCAGTCTCCACTCCACAGCCATGTGAACAGAGTTAAGAAGTTTGTTCATGATATTAGTGTGAACCTCAGCAAGCATGAGCTCCATAGTAAGTCCATGCTTCTGAGCTCCTGGGCTGTTGAGCACTCTGTGGACATGTAAGTAACATGGAAGAAACAGCTTTCATTTACTGTGGTGACAGCAGAAAAGACATGAGAAAGGGGGAGTGAAATGTCAGTGTTGAAATAGATCAGGATTTCTGGTTGCCTGCAGAGCAGGCACCAATTTCTGGTGCTTAGGTTGAGCTAGGAGAATAGCTAATGCCCTTCCAGGCACATCATGGGCCGGAGCAAGGAGAAGCTGCCACTCCTGCTGCCACATCCCAAGGTGAAACACCCATGAAGGAGCAGCTTCATTTTTCTCCCATGCCTCAAAACCACCATTGGCTTAGAGCATCCAGAAGGCTGGAAAGAGTTCCATATGTGCTTCCCAGCCGAGTGAGAGGTCTGACTGCAGCCAGGAGCCTGCCTTTGCACAGTCTGGCCTCCAGTACTACAACTCTAACTAGAAGCTGTTTGTTTGCTTGTCATAGTTGCTGCTAGATGAAGCTCACAATGGGATACTCTTTTCTTGCAGTCTCCGGCAGAGCTCACAGTATTGACTGATGCCATGGAGCAGATAGATGGAGCACTCATTCTGCTCACAGAAAGATGAAACTTGCCCAGCTGTCTTTTTCTTTTGGTGTGGTGGCAAGGATGCATGGACGTCCTTCTCATTGGAAAAAAGTTAATTTGGACTCTTGGCTGTGAAGTGCCGACCCCTTCAGAGTCTTCCCTTGGACTGTATCTGTTAGGAGTGGAGAGCAAAAACTATATGCCCGAGGTGCATAGCTATATGCCCTGCTGCCCTGAGGATACGGAAGCTGCCTCTTTCACCTTTTGCCCTGTATTTCTTCCTGCTGTTTTCTACTATCTGCATCCTCATGACAAGGGAAATCCTTTCCCGGCCCTGAGTGTAACATGTTTCTTGTTGAGCACAGGTTGTGGTGCATAAGGCGCTACTTAGCCTGGCTGTAAAGATCCTATTGCTTGGTGCTGGCCTGTAAACGATCTGTGGTTACTAGCAATGGCTCTGGCATAGGGCTAGGAGACAGGGTGGAAGTGATTTGACCTTGATTGTGCCATTTATGGTATAGACAGCTCTGCCTCAGCTTTCTGCACAGCTGCTAAGAACCATTTCTTGACATTTGTATTGCATGGCGTAATTCTTTGCTGGGCCTCATTCAAACTCTCTCATTCATTCTGAACTCTCTCATTTGGGCCACATGGAAGCCAGCAAGAATTATGGGCAAAATGTTTTGGTCTCACAGGAATGACATCTGCAGTTACCCACATGGAAGAAGAAATGGTCTGTGATGTCTCAGGGCAGATCTCCTCAATCACCCAGGAAAGTTTCAAAACAGATCTGCTAGAACAAAATATTTACAGTATACATTAGGAAAGATAAAACCTTTTCTAGATCAAGTAGAGCTCTGGCCGAGTGCCCAGCCTTGCTGCCAAACAGCTGGCCTTGCTTTTGGATCAGAAACAAGAAAAAGGAAGAACATTTCTCTGGAGGAATCTATGCAGAGGTTAACAGAGATAAGAGACCTTGTTCCTGGAGACCAAAGTTGCCTAGAGACTTAACTAATGTCCATTCCAAATGCTTGCTGGAGAGCCTTTAAGAAAACTGATTTACTTAAAATGAAAGCCCATTCAATGTCTGCCATTCAAGATGCCCGTGGAGGCATACTTCCCTAGGCTGAAAAATACGGTGTTATGGAGAACAATCTCTATAAAAAATAGAGCTGTGCTTTGTATTTTGTACTTTCCCCCTACATCTTATGCTACACTCATGTACTTTAGAACACATTTAAGTTGCCAGTCACTAATAAATGTAAGACCAAACTCTGTTTGTGGTCAGTACCAGCATTTCCCTTTCTGCTCCTCATCTAAAGAGTGCTTTTGCTAAAATTCACCAGCACAAACACAAACAATTCTATGTTAGTGAGTCTTGCTATTATTTTTTTTAAAAAACCACAATGAAGTAAAAAATAACAAAGTAAAATTTCACTTCAGTAAGCAATCTTTTCTCCGGAGTTATTTTCCAGATAGGTACTAATGCTGTCATACTAATGAGAATAGTAATGACATAATAATACAAAGTCATGTGAGTGATTTACAGAAGTTTGCTTTTCCTAGCTGGCCACAGCCTCCCTTGCTTTGCTTTCTGTGGATGCTTGGAAGGCCCCTCTGCTCATCCTGCACATATAAGGACCAGTCTGCATCATAGTTACTTTTACGTGTGAGAACTTCACTTCTGGGAAATGGACAGAGAAGTTAAATTCCTTATGTGAACATCAGACAGTAATTCTGTTTGTGCAAATGGTTGTAGAATAGATTTTGTATTTATGTCATCACTTCAAATTGGTAAGGGAAGTATATTTTGCTAAAAGGAAATTAATTCAGGACAAAAAATATGTTATAAAAGTTATATCTCATTAGTCATGAAACAGAAGGAGTGTTAGAGATGACAAAGCACAACGAATGATTTTCAAGTATCTGGTATCCAGTAACGCCTCTTGTGATCAGTTCATGAGATAGTCCATGCATTCACTATGTGCAAAACAATGTTACATGAATAAAACATTTAATAGTGGTTGGTTTTTTTTTAAAAGTCAAAGGTGTTTAGAGAAAATCTGAGCGGAGAATAGACTAAATATACCATACCAGCAGTTGGGGTGGAGCTGCGGGCCTCAGAGCTTTGCATGCCCACACGCCGTCAGCCGTGGAGAGTGAGGATCCAGAGCCACTTGATGGATGCCCTGCATGTCTAAGCACAGTTAATGGTGGATCCGTACTTGTGCCTCTCTGCGTGCGTGTCTGCATGGCTGTGACCAAGCGGGGGCTCTCCCAGCAACTGCAGTGGGGCTGCAGCCTCAGGGGCTCGTACATCCAGGTGCCAGTGACTGGGGAGGTTGGGATCCAGGGGCAGCTACTGAGCAGACTGGGTGCCTGAGCCCAGCAACTGGAGGGATCCGTCTTTGTAAGTGGATCCCTCCAGTTTGTATTGTCTTGTTTCCCACAAACAGACCTTCATCGTGATCAGCCAGAGGGGAACAGGGTGAGGCTGTTGGTGCCGTTTGTGTTTGTGTGTGTGCTGAGTGTGTCTGTCTGTGCTGATCTGTGTAGCCAGCCATGTATATGTGTGTATATGTGTTGTAGATGGCTGTTTGTACCTGCCCACTGGGAATACATGCTCAGCCTCACTGCTGATTGTACCCGAGGTTACGGAGTTGCGGGAGCCTGGCCTCTCTCAGGCTGCTGGATTTGGCAACCCCTAATACCTAGAAGTTACAAGTCTGTTATGCTTATACTTCATCATACATCTGTGGACATTTAGGAAGAAACTGAATCCCTTATATTTGTAACATTTACATTACAACAGCTACAGCAAGTGTGTCTGAAGCTTAACCCTCAGGGTAGTTGCTAGAATTACCAACTACTGGGTGAAATAAGGTTGCACATGCTTTAGTATTGTTAGCTTCTTGTTCTTTGCTCCATCTGATAATGCTGCTGTTCTTTTCATCTGCTGCAGCAGACGAAAGCCTCCCTCCCTCCAAATCCTGACAAGTAAAACTCAGTCTTCCTCTGCTCTGCTAAGTCTTCAACACTAAAACGCAATCTTTGATCAGCAAGCCACAGCAAACCCTGTTGCCTCGAAATTAAGAGCTTTTAGATAGCTCCCACTGTGTGTACACCATGCAACGTTTAGAGAGATCCTCTGTTTCCTACCTGTCTCGTGGGCCTTCATGCCTGTTTG
The DNA here is from genome assembly GCF_964199755.1 of Larus michahellis. Classification (NCBI taxonomy): domain Eukaryota; kingdom Metazoa; phylum Chordata; class Aves; order Charadriiformes; family Laridae; genus Larus; species Larus michahellis. Next base: position 93,035,253 of record NC_133897.1, read on the forward strand.
CCTGGGTGACTCTAAAATGTTCTGCTCCCAGCACCTCTCCCATGCACAGTACGGCAAAAAATTAAGACCATTCTGGGTAGGACATCTCATTCTGCCTGCTCCTCCCCACCCCCCAAAAAAAACCCCCAAACCCAAAACCAAAATAACCACCAAAAAAACTTCCAAACCCATACTAAAATTGTAAGCTTCTGAAAGGCTGAATTTAAAAATTCTCTGTGGGTGTTTCCATCTTTCCTGGCCTGCTTGGCTGAGCAGGTGAGGCAATAGCAGGTGAGTGTCTGTGACACAGGTGCTGGCAACGAACTGGTCTAGTTACCAGCAAGTTTGTAGAGGCTGGTGAACCTTAGTGAGGGCTACCATCCGGGGGGCTGGAGGAGACAGAGGATCATGAGCAGGAAGGTTAGCATCCCTTGTTGTTCTACACATTGTGCAACATAGACACGGATGACTAGTGAAGACCTCTGCTGATGACATTTGGGTGCTTGTTTGGGGGTGTATGTCTGCTTCCGCGGTTCACATGTGGGAGAAGCATAACCCTGAACTAGGGCAGGGGACAGTCCTTGAAATTGCTACTGTGACTAGCGATTTCTGCTCTAGGCAGTGCTTTCGGGGGACTGGAAGAAGCTATGATGCAATAGGTACCCAGTAAGCACACATCTGTGCAGTGCCACAATAAGACAATTGAGAACAGTGTTTGACTGGATTTTACATGTAACAAAATAATCAGTTCATGTCTTAGTACCTACTGTTAATGCAGACACCAGGTGCTAGAAGACAACGTTATTACTTGAAAAATAAGGCATGGTTTGTTATCTGCAGTGTTACTTGTAATTTACCTTTTTTGACCTGTATCAGAAATGGGAATATTCAAGAAAATCTCTGCGATTTAGCCAGAGTAGGAGATGGGATTGCATTTGCAAAGGAGTTGCCTGTTTTGTCTACTTTGAATTGAAATTAAAAGGCGTTGCGATGGCAATTCATCTAGTATGAAGAATTAGGAAACAAAGTACAATTACTTCACTTTTATGGACTTTTGCTAGTAACCCTTTTAAAAGTAGTAATTATAGCATATTATCCATTGAGGTTTGAAATATCTGCCTTACAAAACGTTGCATGATAATTTCAGTTTAAGAAAACAGCTTAAAGCAATTGACAAAAGACTTTTGCCTACAAGTGCCATGTCATTGTTTAATTTTGCAATTTTATAAAATAAAACTTTGTATTGGCTTTGCGTGGCAAGGTTTGGGTAGCTGTGGGCCTACAGGGTGGATTCTGTGAGAAGCTGCTAGATGTTCAATTCATGAGAAAATTTGATAGCAACAGGAATGATGCGTTTTATAAAAAGCTTACATATTAGAGGAAGTGACAGCATAACAGCAAAAAGACAGAAGAGGGTAAAGGAAAAAAAACAGATACTTTAAACCAAGATTTTAAAGGGCAGCAAATCAAGAAAGCATGGAGTTGCAGGGACTAATCTACAAAGGAAAGATAAATTGGAGGATGAAAATCCAGCAATAGCCACGTGATATCTAGTGAGGACACCAGTCCTCAGTGAGCAAAGGAAGTTACAAGTTGAGAACTGAATCTCATATCATGAGTATGAAAATTTTGAATGGAACCTGACTTTTCTATATCTAGTTTTATTAGAAAGTGGACTAATTGTTTAAAAAACAAAACAAAAGAAGGTGAATTTATGAGTGAGTTAAAAACAAAGTGATATACATACAAATCTACCTCAGTGGACTTGCCTAGTTTAAGAGATAAACTTCAGTTCCACAAACATGTTATTATTTTTGTCTGGTGAGGTTTGGGGGGTAAGAAGGTGTGCTATGTCCCAGGCGCTTCCATCCTGATCACTCCAACAGTACAAACGGGTCTCTTCAGAGCTCTGTTAGAGGTCTTACACCTCAACTGGGCAGATGGTGTCCCTTCTCAGAAACTGCTCGGAGAGATGCAAGTGTATCTTCTTGGAGACACTGCTGATAAGACACTAGAAAGCAATGAGAAAGTTGTGCTCAATTCCACAAGCATGCCTTGAACAAGAAGGGCTGCTGCCACCGCATGTGCCATGACACCTTCCTCCTTCCCGCTCTAAGCCATGGATCTAAAAATGATGTCCAGGAATAATGCTACAGGAATGCATCTTTGGGAACACTTAGCGGGAATTGAACTATTAAGGCAGAAAAACCTTACCTAATTTATCTGCACCTAGCGATCGTGTTTCAAGGAGGGTTTTGAGTATCCTCAGATGGGAACCTCCAGGTGAACGCAGGTTCAACACATAGCACCAGATTTTTCCTTTACTATTTTATCATTAATAGGAAATTATCAGTTTAAGTAATCAAATATATTACCATCTCAATTTAAAATTAATGAAAATTATATCCTGTTCATCAAACTGATTCTCTTTTTGCTCATGAAAACCTTGTTTTAGGCTTATCCCTTCAGTTGCCTTGCAACAGGAATTTCCACAATTGCTTGCTCCCGTGTGTTTTTATGTGGGCACACACATGCTAATAGATACATTGCATCACTGCAAGAAGTGGTGCAATTTTACCCACAGGTCTGTTCTCACAAAACTGACTGAAGTAGGTGTGAAAGGCTGCCCCAACAAGTGCAACTGTTATTGGTAAAACTTAGTAGCACAGAACAGGCTGGAACAGTCTCATACTAAAGTTATTAATTTATTTAAATTAACAAACAGGTGTTTGGTAATGGTGTTTTTTCCCCCCAAACAGGCTTTAAAACCTGTGGTAGGCATTCAGGATTTCTTGCCTGCTGAAAGAATGTAAATTTGTATGAGTCATTTGTACACTATCTTCATTCCTCAAAAAGACAATATGCTGCTGAACCACAATTAAAACAGTTGAAACAGCAGGTGCTATGGTTGTTCCAAATGAAAAGGCCACCACAAGCCCGAACGAGTAGCCTCTGCTTCTGTTAATCTCTACTCTAGTCACAAGCGTAGAACATCTCAACTATGTACTTTGTTTTACATAATTAAGAATGTATCACTAGCCAAATTTATCTTCTGACTTTTAATTTCTGTTTTGAGTGCACTTTGTTAAGTTCACATAGGCATCTAGGTTAATCTAATACAGCCTTACTATTACAGTCATCAAGACCTCATTTGGAATAACAAAATTACGTAGTACAAAAGCCTTGGTCAACCTCCACAAGTTATAGCAAGGATTACTAACAGGAAAAAAAAGTAGTATTCAAGCAAGACACTGCAAATCATATTTTATTAGAAGGGGATTTTGCGGAAAGATGTAGGCAGTCTGAATAAAAGAGTCTGTTAAAAATTGCTACAGATACTACACTCAATAGCAAGCATACATGTTTTCTCCTGGAATGGGCAGAGCACAGTTCGTTTTTACACTATGTAATTTCAAGAGAAGATTTTCAGTACCAGATATTTTCTAACAGAAAAGTTCTGTAAAAGCTGCTGAAAGGGGAAGGAAGAAAGAGTGAAGTACGACAAATAAATGGGATGTTGTTTAAACAAAAGGCAGTTCTAGCATTTGACCAAGTTGATTGTATGCTTTTCACCAATGTGCTTGAAATGCAAGAATCATGGAATCATTTAGGTTGGAAGAGACACTTAAGATCAAGTACAACTGCCAGAGTCCATCACTAAACCCTGTCCCTAAGCATCACATCTACACGTCTTTTAAATACCTCCAGGGATGGCGACTGAACCACTTCCCTGGGCAGCCTGTTCCAATGCTTGATAACAATTTCAGTGTAGAATTTTCCCCTAATATCCAATCTAAACCTCCCCTAGTGCAACTTGAGGCAGTTCCTCTTGTTCTATCACCTATTACTTGGGAGGAGAGACCGACCCCCACCTCGCTACACCCTCCACTCTGGTAGTTGTCAAGAGCGATAAAGGTCTTCCCTCAGCCTCCTGTTCTCCAGGCTAAACCACCCCAGCTCCCTCAGCCGCTCCTCATAAGACTTGTGCTCTAAGGAACTGCCTCAAATTCTGTACTTAGGCAAGTTCCAGCAGTATAATGAGAATCTAAAATATAAGCACCCAGAGAACAAAACCTTCTTATCTGTTTTTCTTTTTCTTATAATCCAGTTAACTCAAATTTCAAGACACACTGACATTCACATCCCATAGACCTTAGCTTTTCCTTTTCTATAACAGGAGAAAGAACATGGATAAGCTGTTAGAGCAGCACTTTTCAGATCCTCATCCTGCTATAGGTAAACCATAAATTAACATTATGTGAGCCAAACTTTTAGTCACAATAAATATTTAGCAGCATAGCACCAGAGCAAGACTGAGGCATCAGTACAAGTTTTCTGTAAATGATTATAGAGACTGACTACAGAGAGCTATAGCTCTTGAATATAAGGGGACATACTGAACACTAAGCATTTTCTCTCACTGTTTATTATTAAAAGAATCTTTGTCTTTTCATAACCTTTCCATAAAAGGCCAAAAAAAAAAAGAGGTGGTGGATTAGAGAGTAAAGTGCTGCAGCCAGATCTTTTTTACTAGTTGGTTCTTCCATTAGTAGTTTTTTTTTTAAACAAATATTCCTAAAGATTAATTCATCATAAACCATGCAAGCATTATTTAAACACCTGGAGTAGATAATGCCCTTTCAATCCTGTACAGCATTTTTCCCCCTGCTAAAACAGATTTTGATAGTTGGATGATTTAGATACCAAGATTTTAAAAAGTGTCACAGCGATGTGACAGGGTGTAGAAATACCTAAATATATAAGACTATGTTGTTAAAGTTCTCTTCAGAATATGCTTTAATTGATCCTGTTGAACTTCTGTTGCCCACTAACTCCATTTTAGCATTGGGTAAATCATCCTCCCCACCATCCTCTCCCCAGGGAATTTCATGGCCGAGCGTTCATCAAGACTGCTACGATTAAATGTCAAATTAAAGTGCAACAACAAAAGCAACAGGGCAAGTAAAACACTAAGGAAAGATGTAAACACAAATGATTAAACAGTTTGTGAATCAAGTAATGACACTGGCATCAATGGAATCAGTATTCCTATGTTCTTCAAAAGCAGGATCAGTCATCCCAGTCAACATTACGAGGAGCAACTGGCAGTCCAAGGGCTTAGCTGTAGGTAAGCTATCATCACTGCAGGACTAGCAACTTCTCTCCCCTTCTTCGATTATTTCAGTCAATAACAATAGATTATTTCCCCCCCACACACACTTATTTATACTACTGAATAAATCCTTAATGATAGCCAAGATGTCAGTGCAGTAAGTACTATATTAAACATGGCAGGAAGGAGAGGAGGAAGAAACAACTGTTAAGCAGAAGCTTGGGTCACAAAGTCCTTTTTCACTGCCCATTTCCTGAATGTACTTTTTTTAAACTAATATATACAATTTTTATATATAAGTCCATCAGATATGTTACTTTGATTACTACAGCAGTGTAACTCACTAGCAGAGACAGAATTTTGAGCTTTAGACAAAGCTTACTGTAATACCATACTGGAAAAGTCAGCAACTGGCAAAATTATATTACCAATTTGTTTTGAAGGACATAACCCAACATACAGTGTAAACGGCTCAGAGGACACTTGGCAAAAGTTTTATTTCCATAGATTTCCAAAGTATATTAGCAGCAGAGTTTTGGGGTTTTTTTTGTGCGTGTTTTTTTTTTTTTTTAAAGCCAGTATGCCTGGAATCCCATTATGTTTTTGAAACTCTTTTGGAGTCCTTTGGCGGGGGGGGGGGGGAACCACAAAAAAACATAAGGGAGTGAGAACTGACATTAATAAAACAAGCAGCACTAAAAGGTTCCAGATTTTTGGAATATAAAATCATATAGACCATTATCAACAGGAGAAGGAATACACCTGATTTTTTTTTTTAAACAGCATGGTAAGGTAATTTTGTAAAAATCTTAAGGTTTTTTTATAAGTTAGAAAACATTATACAATTTTCAGTGCTAGACTGGCCTAAGTATCCCAAATAAAGAATGCCTTCCAAAAATAGCATTGAGTGACAAAACACATACTGAATATTGAGATAGTTATCAAATTTGAAAGACAGATGACAATCTATTATTTGGGAAATTTAGCACTACAGCTGTTTATGTAAATGGCATTAAGTATTATCTATACAGTGTCCCTACCTGCATAAAAGTGCAAAGAGGGGGAAGAACACTGTCTCTTACCTAACAGCAACTATATTCATCTAATGTCCTTGGTCTGCATCACCCATTCTCCTGGAAATGCAGGTGGGAGGAAGAAAGGCAAGCAAAAAAAAAAGTCAACCCCATTTGTGTATGCAGGCAAATAACAGGCAGAACACAGCATCCAGAGTGCAGTGAGGGCGACTGTGCTCACTGCACAATCTTCAGGACAGCGTGGCCTCGCCAGGTGGAAACAGCAGAAGCCTGTACAGGCAGAAAAGGAAGCATCAGAAGTCCTGTACAGTACTTTCCATGATGTGAATACGGATGCTTTGCCTAACGTATTTATGATGGTGCGCCCCTGGTGGAAAAGCTTTTGTGTTCCTATTCACCACACCCATCAGATTTGGGTTTTCGTTAAGAGGAAAAGCAGTAACTAATAGCAGCACTGATGCAAAGGCTTTGTCACAGTGATGATCAGAGTGTTGTTAACCAGCCAACGCTTGTCAAGCATTAGCTGTTACAAGCAGCCGTCACTTCAAAAACAGTGTTAAAACCACAACTCAGTACACAAAGGGGATCACAATTTTTCTGCACTTTGGGTAGTCTTCAAATTTCTCAAGGTACCATCTGAAAAACAAAGACAGAAATCTGATGAGTATTGAGTCTTCAAAATGCTGTCCAGTAAACTAAGTAATTTTACATCGTGGTCAATTTAACCCATACATTTTCTTGGCTACAAACCAGAAAAATGTTTTTAGAACCTACTCTGGATAGAAAACTGCTGTTTACCAACTCATCCTAATCACCAGCTACAACAAAACAAAGTTACTGCTTCCAGCAGTAGGAAATCAAACTAAACAGATGTGGCAAGAGCAGCCAGGGAAACAATAGCCTGTTGTAAGATGTATGTTCGTTATGCATCCTGTGTACTTGTATTTTAGAAATAGAAGTGTGGAAAAAAAAACATTCAAAGGGTTAACATGTTGAATTGCATAACGACTTCATGTGGAAGCAAGGGATACTTCACATACTGGAATAACAGACCCTATTCTGGGTAGAGACATCTTCAGTTCCAGTCAGGATGGGGATAATCAAACTGAGTGTGACAAACATTACGCCAGCCTTGCTGCTCATCCCCCTCAAAGACCATCACTATTTTCAAATCCAGACAATTTTAAGACTAAATGCATAGCACTACCAAGTGTTATTATTTGTCTGGTCAACTTTATATAACAAATACATTTACTCCCATTTTCAAATATTTGTTCTTCTGCTTCTCTAAAATAAAAAAGGAATTAACTTCATCTGGGCTCCTCAAATATGCAGGTATGCATATTATCAATAGCTAATTTCAAGATGAAAGGTGGAATAAGCAAAGAACAGAACACACAATACATGACTACCTGCAGCTGTGGGATACCAGCATTACACCATTTATCCTTTCCAGCCATTTATTCTAAGTTTTTCAGACTAAACAGACTACACCAAAATATTTCTTCACATGTATGTATTTGCTACTTTTAGTTGGGCTTTTTTCTGTACCCCTTTTCATTTTTATGGGTTTTCCTGTAGTGGAAATTACTTCCTTCAACAACCCTTAGCTTTTCATAATGCTCTGTAAGTCAAGGGCTCTGAAAGAGTTCAAGGCTTAAGACAGACAGAAACCAACCATGGAATTTGAACCTGAAGAACATAACTAAACGAGGTTGAGGAACCTGGCATTGCTTAGTTTGGTGAGGAAGAGACTAAGTGGCCCTGTTATTGCTGCCTATAGGTACTGGAAGGGGAATTAAGACAATGGAGGAAAACTATGAATGAAATGCAAATTCTTGCAGCTGGAATGCAGTGGCCCCATGCAAAAATAAGAGGGCCGAGATGGACTGGCTAGAGAGCAGCTCTGCTCTAAAGGACACGGACATCCTGGTGGACAAACTGAACACGAGCCAGTAATGGATCCCTGCAATGATGAAGGCTAACTGCATACTGTCCCACTTGAACAAGTATAGAGCCACCAAGTCAAGGGAAGTACTTATTTTCTCCACTACTCAGCAGTTGAGACCCTGCACCTGCATTACTGCCTTCAGTTTTCAGCTTCCAGTGCAACAGAGAGGTTCACAAACCTGAGAAGAATCCAGCAGATGGTCATTAAGGTTGAGGGTACTAGGCTTGTTCAGCTTGGAAAAGAAGTTAAGAAGCAGATCTAATTGGAGTCTTCCACTAACTACAGTGATATTGGGGAGAAGAGAGCCATAACCTTCTCAGAGGTGCACAGCAAGTGGACAAGTGGGATAAGAGTTGCAATATGAAAAATTCCAACTGAACATAAGAAAAAACCCTCTTCCTCAAGAGGACAAGAAAAAACCTGTTCCAGTGCTTTGCTAGAGGCATGCTGAAACCTCCACCCTTGGAGACATTCAAAGGCCCCAGGCAACCTGGTATAGCCTTGCTGTTAGCTGTGGTTGGAGCAGGTCACACCAGATGACTGGATTGGAAATCCTTCAGATGTTCCTCCCAGCCTAAGATATTCTGTGACTTTGCTCAGCAACAGAAGGTGATAAAACAAGGACAGATGGTCATAGGCAACAGGCTTGGAATGTTCATTTGGATAGTATAAAAACTTGTTCACTGGGAGGGCAATACAGAACTGGAACACCCACAAACAAGGTGCAGGAAAAACTCAATTTCTGAAGGTTTTCAAGACTCCAATAGACATAGCCGTGGCTACTCCGACACTGTTAGCAATGGCTTTCTTTCAGCCTATTTCCTCTTATGCACTAACTTTCAGCATGAGAACCAAAGCAGGAAGCTGAAAATAACAAAATGAGATTAAGGTGTTCAAATTCTTTAAAACTTGCTATTTCTTTCAAGAAACAAGTCTTCTCCAACTATGATTCTTCTGCTAGCAGGAAAGTCACACTATGAACATAGTACATTCACAGTCAGACTATAATTATAGAGCAGAGACTTTATTAAATATAGCCTACCAGAATTGTTTTCATATTGTCTACATATTTGATTATAGACAATAGATATAGACTTGACTATAAAGGATGCCTGTAACAGAAGCCATCAGAGTGATTTTCAAAATTTTAATATTATAGAAATAAGTTTGAGCTGCAAGGGAAAGTATAGCATATGATCGAGTGAAGAATTTTCCAGTTGTGTCTATAATCTTCACAGGTCCAGGATGAACTATGTTCATTCAAAAGCCATTATTTTGACCATCTCATTGTACATTGTGTATCTTTATGCTCCTCATGCTTAGTACTATCCCTTTGGAATTCTGCAGTGCTTAATACTACTCAAAGAGTATTCTCCATCATAATTCTCCACTGCAGTAGCCAAGTCTCTCACAAGACTTGCTCTGCAACATCCCTATGGCATGAGGCATAATTTGTAAACTGGAAAGTGTAGCATAGAGACAACAGAAATTATAAGGCAAACACTTACTGGTGGTGCTGTTTTGCCCTTGAACCCAAGATGAAAAGCGTACACAATGCAAATGCAAGGCTTTCAATGGTGCAGCAGGCAAGGGCAAACCCAAACCATTCCAGGATCTCTCCAAAGAAGTTGGCTCCACTGACATACTCAAACATTCCTCCTAAAAGCAGGACAGAGTTATTCTAAAAGCACCAAAATCAAGGAGATGTACAATGCTGTCTTTTACTGTAAGTCTGATAAAAGCTATAACACCAATGTCTCTATTTATAGATTTTTAAAGGCAACAGGAGCAGTGTTTTTCAGTTCAAGCTGTACTAAGAAGGATCACTTCAGACCTCATTCTAAGACAGACCTTCTCCAGCTCCATTTTTCCTCTTTAAATCGTGGAAGAAAAGCAGATTTACCAGTATCAGAAGCAATTTCATGCCTCTGTAAGTAATTAACAGTGACATCAAGCTGGCTCTTTGTCATAAGCTAAATATTTTTTTAAATATGTAAAAATATAAAATGTTTCCCTTTAAGAGTCACAGAAAATACTCCTAGGGTTAAGTTAAATTAAAGAAACTAAACATTGTATGCTAAGTAGTTCAGAAATTAAGTTAATTAGGAACATTATTATTATTGATTAAAGTTCCAAATTTATCCTCTGGCTTAAAATGTGTTCCCCTTCTGTTCCTGCACCCCCATCAGGTCTACTACTTCAGCCCTGACACTCAATGAAATAAGTAATTGGCAGTCTGCATTACACGTCTCACAGCTGATTATGCTTAAACAGTCAGTATTCACCTGCTGGGAATTTTTTATAAAAGAACTTTCACCCTGATTCCAAAGTTAGTGTACAAATTGATAACATCTCAGTATGTGCTTTACCAGTGGGACTAAACACACACGTATTTGCCAAGTGTAATAAAGGACATGTTTTGACCTTGCTTTAATTACTTTGCTTTTCTGACAAGAGAGAGGCAGAATTCTAGCACTTAAATTGGATAAGCAATATCAAAAAGACCAACTCCTCCTAATTGTGTAGCAAATAACATCTTAGTTCCTTCAGAACTTTTTTGTACACTGAACATAGCACAGTATGTCCATATTCATTTTTTTACATGGGCACTTGGATTTACATCTATTAAAGAATGAAGTTATCATCTTGGTGAAAAATAACAACCTACTGTCTTCTATACCTATTTCCCCCAGTTTTATTAAGAAAACTTCACTGAAATCCAAGACATTGCAACAACTAAAGAAAAACTCAGGGAAACAGCTAAATTCAGGGGTAACTTATTTCTCTGCTCTCACTGAGTTTAATGTACCTGGAAGAGTCTAATGCTTCCAAAAGTATCGACAAGTATTAACATTGCAGTAAGTGTTATCTAAGAAGTACTTTGATTTTCTCTATTTTCCCATGAAGGCCAGAACTTATAATGCCTAACTTCCTTTGGATTTCTGTCCTCTCTTACCGCAGCAGTTGTTGCTCTCTGATTACCTAAGATCCCTCCCTCTTCATACCTGGGACAACATAAGATGGGCCAAGCCATACACAGTTGCGTAAGTAGCCAAGTGCTTTCTGCCTGCCCCCCCTACTGGGATGATAATTTAAGTCTTCCTTCTCCACCTATCTGCTGATTCTCACGGAAGTTGCGGAATGCTATGTTTTTTTTACCACTTTGTAAAAATACAGTCAAAGTTGGTCATAAATTCAAAGACTCACAAAAGACATGATATCACGAAACAGATCCCTTAAAATACTTGGCATAAGGGAGGGGAATAATGTTTCCCACATTCTGAAATCACTTCTTAAGGTAAGACAGATGACTATTTCCCTTAAAATACACCAAGCTTTAGAAGGTTATCTTTACACAGAATCATTTGAGGTTGGAAGGGACCTCTTGAGATCATCTAGTCCAACTGCCCCTGGCTCAATCAAAGTCAGATTAGAGCAGGTTGCCCAGGGCCCATGATCAGTCAGGTTTTGAGTATCTCTACAGATGGAGACTCCACAACCTCTGAGTACCCTGTTCCAGTGTTTGACCACTCACAGCAAACAGTGTGTTCAGATGGATTTTCATGTGTTTTAATTTGTGGCTAGTGCCTCTGGTCCTGTCAAAGAAGAGTCTCCCTGGCTCCCTCTTCTTCATTCCCTCCCATCAGGTAGGTATACAGATCAATAAGATCTCCCTGAGCCTTCTCTTCTCCAGGCTGAACAGTATTAGTACTCTCAGACTCTCCTGATATGAGATGCTTCTTTTGCTATACAAATTCCTGTAACATTTTTACTCACCTCTTGGTATCTTGTAACCAGTTTCCCCTGGTTTTCTCAGATTTCTGAGAATATGATCAGAATGAATATTGATTGCCATGCCGACCAACCACCCTATAAAGCCTGAAGAGAAATATTTAAATTAGTATCTTTAATACACTGAGCTGAAGTGCTTGATCAGAAAAACAAACTACAGCCATATCACATATTAGGTATATTATCTCAGAGGTGTAATAATGTACACAGTATAAGCAAGTCTAGTGATACCCTCCACAATCCCAATCCCACACTGAGATCTTCAGTCAAAGGCTCACAGTAATCAATAGGTCTCTAAATAGGAACAGTACTCTCAGCATATAGTTTATTCTTATGTTGCTAGACTTACATAAAAGTATGCATGTGGATATATACAGATGTAATGTGTGTACTTCCCTAACTTCCACATAGAAAAATCAAATACATACAAATTTTAAACACTGAAGAATCAGACATTCCCATTCCTGTCAAAAGGACACGTCCTGGTGTTGTCCTCCCACCCCTTTTTTGTACTGAAAATATACTAGCATTTCCACAGCAGACTTCTTTGCAACATAAGCAATAATAAAAGCGTGAAGGAATTGTGCACTATTTACTGTTCTCTTGTGTCATTTGGCAAGACAGCTTAACCATTTATACCAGGTTTTCATAGAAACTGAGATTATAGTAGCATCCCACATAGAACCATAGAATGGTTAGGGTTGGAAGGGACCTTAAAGATCATCTATTTCCTGCCATGGGTGGGGACACCTCCCACTAGACCAGGTTTCTCAAAGTCCCATCCAGCCTGGCCTTGTTGCCATAACTGCACAGGTTAAATCAAAAGGAATTCAGGACTGAAATTCAGTATTTTCACTCTTCCATTTTGAGTCTCTGGCTACGTTACCTATGTTATCTTCCTCTGAAGGCAGCATTCCTTGTTGCTAGAAGTAGACAACATTTGGGGTCTGATGGTAGATCATATTGCTTTGAATCCAGCTCCAAAGCCATTGAGTTTTATTTAAATTACCACGTAAATGCCAGTGAAGTGCTTCTAGAACAGTCACTTCACACTCCAGATAAAGAAAGCTTTGCCTTTTTGAACACATAACTTGAGTCTTTCAGATGGTTCTCTTTCGATAGAGAGAAGCCCAGTAGTATGAGACTAAGTGGATACCCCCCCGATGCATAAGGCCATGTTACAGGAGTAGTAGGCCATCAGAGTATACTTTACCAAGACTTAAGCTTATTTTGAAGTGAAGCTACAGATGTAAGTGGACCTTGCCTCTCAAACAAGTTGTAAGGCAGCTTTCTTCTCTCAATCCCTTGTGGGCTACATTTACCTAAAGGACCTAGCTGTCTGCTTCCACATGAATTGGGAGGAAATAACTGCTCTGCAGAGAAATTGAGGTTTCTCTATGAAAGCTCTTTCCATATTTACCTATGTAAATAAAAAATTTTGTTTTAATAGCTTGTTACAGTCTGCTTAAATTACAACACTTGTAGCAAAGTTTAATCCCGTGAACAAGCAAGTTTCTTAACCTTTTGTTCATACAGCACAGGGCAATAAGTTTCTATTAGCAAATCAAGGTCTGTAGGTGCCATATACAAAGTGTCTTTTGTAGTAAAATTTTATCATAATTCTTTCAACTATATATTCAGTGCAATTACACCATCATAACATAGATTAGATCAACATGAGGCATTTACAGACCAACAACAACATTTGAAATAATAATTCAAATGCTGTTGAATCCTTCTTTTAGGAAAACAGATTACTTTTTTTCTTCAAAACAGATCTCTATCTGAACAGATAATATTGAGCTTCAACTGCATCCAGCAACAAAAAGTTTGCTTCTCTTAAGCATTGGTAGTTACATATCAATTTGATAATTGCTGGAGAAGATTGAGACTACCTTGGAAAACAAAGGATGTTATTCATACAACTAAATAAGCAAGTTATTATCTCTATCCATAAAATAATTCAAAATGAAATTTCTTAATTAGCACACAAGTTAATTGTATTTAAATGTAAACAATATTTCTGCTAGTTTACTTCAGTCTTAGCACGAGGAAAAAATCTATACTGAAAGTTAGTATCAGTTCTAGGAAGAATAATAGATTTCTTAGGAGAGGCAATGAGACCCTTTGATTTCTCTGAAATGCCACAGAAAATGTTGGAGAATGTTACCTGTGAATTCCATATTGGTATCTCTAAGTTAGTATATGAACTACTAAGAACTTGTCAGATAATGAAGACTGGAACTTGCTCTAAGAGTGCCCAATTCCTATAGAAGATTAATTTGATTCTTTGCATTTTTTTTATCCCTCCTATTTGAAAACTACCACATGTCAGAAGGAAACAATCAAATCTCTCTTCATGGACAACAAGCCAATGAATGTAGGCTATTTTCACAGCAACCCTCTCCAATTTGAAGATCTACTTTCCCCTGAAGTACTGCATAACCATGTTCCCTGTGTCTATCCTCTGTAGGCATGGTACTTCACTGTTCTCACCATGGCTCAGCCCTGGGATGGCACTCTACAGAGTCAAGAGCTGGGTAAGCACCACGATCTGCATGACTTGGCTTCCACGTAAGGCAAACACAGATACGTAAACAGGAAGGGAGCCACAGCATACTCCAGTGGATTCTCAGAGCCACGGGATGCACCACAGAACATAGATGACCTCATGAGACTATTAAACTTAAGAGGCTTTTTACCATCATCAGGATAATCCTGGAGGTCAAGGACTGGGTTCATAATGGGAGAATACTTGCACAAGAAGGACAGTAACTAGGTCTATATTGCCAAACCACCAGCGCAACAGAAAGCTACGTGCACGTTGTTGTGCCCGTGCCCTCTTTGCCCTCACCCATATACACTCTCACACAAGAAGACCTACTCCTGCTCTGCAGGCTATTTCCAAATGACAGTATGGTAACTGCTGTCTGGGTCACCTCCCCACTCTGGGTTTCAGGAATATGGAGTGGAAGATGCCATATAAAAGTGGCAGGAGGCCATTTTCTACAGCTGCACTGAAAGTGCCTGGTAGACACGTCAGGTGAACCAGTACCTCATCTCAGATAGCATGGTTATTCTTACCAAGAAGGCGTAAGATCATTTGAAGCATCCAGATGCCTATAGATATTGGGATAGATACTGACTAACCCTCATCCCTCAATCATGAGACACCATACCCCAGTACAGACAATGCCCATGCTCTCTTCACGTCTGTTCTGTGTGTGCTTAGCTGCCAAATAAAAAGCCTCTCGCAACAGACTAGGTGCTGATGTTCTGTCACCTGCATCTTCTGAGTTATTGGTACTGCTCTGTTTCACAGGGCTGCTGCGAAAAAAATGTTTTGACACACGGAAAGGTTAGCCATCAACATTAAAAGGAAGTAATTTAATGGTGATTTAAAGGAGTAAGAAAAGACATATGGCATACTGCAAAGGGTTTGATGAAGCTAAAGCAAGAAGAGGAAGGAAGGAGTTTCCAACTAGAAGTGCAGACAGATTAGGAAAGAACACACAGGTGAAACACGCATATGCCCCTGTTTGTAGCATTCACTGCTTTAGGGTATCACACACAGGTGCTCTTGGTAAGTTCACAAGCTTTTTATTGACAAACATGCATAAAGTACCCACTGAAAGATTATGAGTTTGTTCCCACATTGGTTTACAAGCTCATGGTTTTTTTTAAGTGTTGTACTGCATTTGAGGCAGAACATTTCCTCCGAAAACAGATGAGTTCATTGCTCTGAACTAAACCAGCACACCGTCCACAGAAACCATGAGGGAACCACATCAAAACTGTATTGCTGCTCCAAATCAATTGCTGGTGTAGATAAAAAGCTATTGCTTTCCCACGATTAACTCCTTTGCATCTGAAAACAAACAGTCAATCCAAATGCTAAAGCTCCACAGAGCTGACTAACATCAGTTGTTAGAAGCCTCCCACCATGATGGTTAATCAGCCTCACTCCTCCAAATTTCTGTCTTCACTGCAAATTTATCTCATTTCAGCTTCCAACTACTGAACCTTGTGTGGCTGCTACTTGTAGACACTCTCCCATTTCTCTTCCACATGTAACTTTGTATAGACTAAAGAAATATCTTGTTAGCTCTCAGCAAATATGTTTTCCTGCTATTGTTATTTTCTAATCTTCTACTCAATTTATTTTTTTATTAGTTTTAAACAGAGGTTTAAAGACACTGCCAGATGTTTTTGAAGAACTAGAATATAATAGTCTGGTTGTTCAGGGAGCATCTAATGTACAATACAGCACTTCTGCATTTGAGTTGACCAAAGCTACAAACACAAATGGCAGATATTTGGAGGTACCTAGCCAGGATGAATACCAAATAGCAATTATATTCTACTATGTTCCAATCGTGTCGATGTGCACTACAAAACAAACCAGAAAAAGCCCAAAAGATATCGTAGTTACAGGAATAAGAGAAACAATAAGTCTCAGGTTTGGCTGTTTCATAGACATAGCAAACTATCTTAAGATTTATTGTAATAACAGTCTTAAAGCCAGCGAGTGACACTATTAAAATGGTTGGTCTGTATATCAGGAACCTTCACTTTCTTAGTTTTCAGCATAACATTTTAAAGCAGTATTTTGCCTGACAATAGCCATGAAAGCAACACCTTGCTTATGAATAGCAGTACTGAAAACAAATATATATAAGCATATATTCTAAACTAGTACTATTAAAAAAACACATAAAATCACACAAACAAAAAGCAAACCCAAATCAAATTCATACACAGAAGGCAGATGAACCTAACTATTATCATTTATACATTTACGCCTTTCAGAAATCCTTAAAGCTCAAAAAAAACTAAGGAAACCTGGGCAACAGTCTTGCTACCTTAATTTTTTAAAGATCTTTCAGTAAGGAGGAATTGATTTATGGCTCCTGACTCATTATTTGTTTACAGTACTGTATTGAGTTATCTTTTGATTAAGGTACTAAACTAGGACACCAGAAATAAAGTCTGTGGTGCATCAGTCTTCAACAGTTTTGATCAACAGACCTTTTAATCAGTTTTTTGTTGGATGCAAGTTTAAGGAGACTAGAATTTCAAGAGTACCAAGAGAATTTCAAGTATATCCAAGTGCCTAGTGCCCACTGAAGTCATTCCCTTATACCTCAATTTCTCTATTTTCAGAGGCCAAGCCTCTTAACCTTGGCAAGAGAAACTATTTTGATTTAAATTTCTTCAATCTTATAGTCATGACAGCATTTAGCACAGTAGTCCTATATCGTCATCTGCAATAATACTGTAATAAAGACAAAATCTTCTTATTCTTGCTGCAAAAAGGCTTGAGAAATCTGGGAGAAACACTAACTTGCTTAGGCTCACAAATAACAACAAGAACAGTACCGGGTCAGACCAAGGATCCACACAGCCCAGTATTCTGCCTTTGACTGACAAGGCAAAATATTCCAGTTTATCTTCAGATCAAAGATCTTTCTATAAAGATTTCCTTGGAAAATGATACTATGGTTTTGACAATAGGCAGACGTAGATGCCTAGGAAACAAAAAAATAGGGCAACAACAATGCTTTGTCACTAAACATCTTAACCTCTTAATTGTATGCATGGCTTCAGGTCGAAATGTAACCTGACTTCCTGATAGGAGTGAATGACCAACCCCTCCACCCCCTTTCCTTGTGGGCCAGCTTTGGTCTTCGACAAGGCCAATTCCTATTACATGGGTGTGTGGGTTGGTACACCTGTGTGCATGCATGTATAAATATCCTAACACCAAGAACTTCTGGCATTAGAAGTGGTATTTAGCAGCTACCCTTACTGGATTTTTACTCCATGAATATCTTCACTTCTGTTTGACCACATAAAAACTACCTACAGTGTCGAGAAACAAGGGATTTCAGTTTGATCTACATGTTATATAGAAAGTCTGTTTTGTATATTCTAAACCTGTATGCTGCTGGTTGCATTAAGGCCTCAGGTTCCTATACTGGAAAAAAAAATACATGATCACATTCACTTTGGTGTTAAAGAATAAAGATGGCCATCAGCTCATCTAGCACTGACATTACAGAAAATGTCATTGTGTTCACAGTTGTAAAATAAAGCAAGGTTAAAAGGCTTCCAGCTACAGCAAACGAGAATTAACTAAGAGAAAAGTTATAAAATGGGATGAAGGTAAAATAAAAGCTCTGAAGACAAAGGAAAACTACTCCTAATGTTCTTATAGCATGTTTTAACTCACCTGTAATGAAAAGTGGATCTTTTAACCAGCCTGAAGGGTATTTTGCATAGTTGCTTAAGCTTCGGCCTTGCAAGTATCCATTATAAACACAGAACAGAAGTGCTAGCACAAAAGTGAAAAATGGCGTTGGTTTTCCTGCTCGGATGAGAAGAGGAAATATGAGCGACCTATAGCAAACAAAGGAAGAAGTGTTGTATTAACAAACAGAAAAGATACTTTTTGGGTCCAAAACTGCAACCCATAGTCCATATCATTCTGCTTTCCAAAATCTTAGTGGAGTCTTTGATCCCAGTTCAGAAGCATAGTTACTTGCTTTTAACACCTAATTTTAATTTTATTGACTAATCAGAATTACAAGATCAGCCCAGTGAGAGATTTTGAACTTTGTATCCAAAACAGTTACTTTGACAAGAGCAGCGAAGGCAACAGATGTTAAGCACAGTGGGTTTTTTTGTCCTCCTTTGTTCCCAAATCCTCAGTGGAATCACCAAGCTTTGTGAAACAAGCCAGGTCTCACAATCCATACACCAAATCCACCAGCACTTCCACAGGGAAAGCCAATCTCCTTGAAATTAACCTAATTGAGCTCAGTTTCCTCCTTGCCCTAAAAGTCACTTAAAAACATGAATTGCTTTGCCTTGACTATCTTGGTCTGCCCTATCACACCTATTACAGGCACAGCAAATCCACAAGTGCCATCCAAGTTGGGATAGGCACCTTGATTGCTTTTCCCAGGGGATTACGTGAGTAAACAAACAAGCTCCAAACAAGAAAAGCAGATGAATGTTTTTGTACCCTGCCTCATGTAGCTCACCAAGTGCCAGTCACCTATCAGTTTAATTACAATCTAGAATGATACAGGAGCAGGATTACTGAAGCCTGAGCATTCTTCACATGTTTTCCAGCTAGCCAAGGACTACTGCTTCAAAGGAGCCTTTCCAGTGGAAGCAAAACCGTAACAGCTTTCAAGAAAGCATAATAAAGTCATTAATATGATTATTTAAAGCCCGCTACATTACAACAAATGGAATAGGATAACAGAGGTCTCTTCCAGCCTATATTCATCTACAAAACAGTCCATCAGCCCGGCAATAGCAATAAACAACTGGAAAAGAGAAACTGCGGTACAGCTCAGCTTTCTCTACAAACCTTCGTCTTGTGTTTCTAGCTGTTCCCCGACATGGAAGATGAGTTAAGATCCCATGCAAAAGCTAATCCTCTCTTTATTCTCAAGAGTGGTAAAGGCAGGAGTAAAGACACACTCCTGGGTTTGCAAAGCCAGTCAGCCACCAGCCCAACTATACGCTGCATCCCTCTCGACCACGAGGATGTGGAATACTTTTGGTCAGAAGCAGCAGCTTCTCACAATAAGAACTGGAAAACAACCATGTATCAGCCACACACTCATCTTAAAATTAACCTGGCAAATCTACCTCAGCTGTATTAGCATGATTACAAAACTACTTGTGGAGTACCACCAGTAACTTTTGCCAATGACTTGACAGGAAGAGCAAAATCTTATCTGAGCTCCACCCAAGCTGACTTCTCCTGAGTAGCTTCACCAAATACCATTGGCTACATGGGGCACTCAGCCTCAGTCAGCTTTGCCAGTATTTTAATGAATCCTTGAATATCCCGAGCTGGAAGGGACCCATGAGGACGATCAAATCCAACCCCCTATTGTGTACTCCAACTCCCAAAATGAGCAACACATTGAAAGATGTAACAGGAAGATAGCTCCTGTTTCGCATTATTAAATTTACATTATATCAGCATCCACAGCTGATCTTTCCTTGTTGGAAAACTGTGTCCTTAAGACTACCTGGCCCAGTCACTGCGTGAAGGGGGGCCACGACAAGAGGTACAGCTGTAGGGTACAGATGATATGCACACACTGAGAGTGCCAAACGCTCTGGTTTTATGCCATTTCCAAAAGGTGCCATGATGGCACTCCCCCGCACACCACACAGCAGTAAAATAAAGCAGTAATTACTTGCTCAGCTCACATAAAAAACACAGAATAACTTAACATAAAGAAGCAGGAAAGGCTTTAATGATTTTGATATTAAATAATACACATGAATTAACAGCAGAATGTCAATCCCTGTAGTCAGAAAACAGTAGTTTATCAAGTTTCTACTAAGTTTTTATCTAACAGTTTTTATCAAGACCGACCCTGAACTGCTGCAGAACCGCACTTCTCTTCCCATCAGCCACCCCCGCCTTTCGGGCAAGCCCAAGCGGGAGCCCCCCGAGGGCGGACACCCCCACCCCGGAGCCCCGCCGGTGCCCGCTGCCAGCGCTCCCCCCTGCCCCGAAGGGGCCGCACCTGTGCGCGTAGTGCAGGACGAAGCAGCCCAGCAGCAGCCGGTTGGGCCAGGCGCCGGCGGTAGCCCCCCCGCAGGCGGCGAGCCCCAGCGGGACGAGGAGGGAAGGCAGCTCCTGCAGCGCCCAGGCGAGGCGGGCGGGCAGCAGCCAGCCGAAGCGGCGGGAGGAGTACCGGCCGTAGGGCATGGGGATGAAGCGGAGGAGCAGGGCGGAGGCGGCGCCCAGCGCCACCAGCCCGTAGGAGAGCAGCTCCAGCAGCCGCTGCTCCTCCGGGCCCGACACCCGCCGCCAGAACGCGCACACGCCGCCGCCGCTACCGACCCCCATAGCGCGCTACTGGCACGCGCCCCGCCGCCTCCATTCATCAGTCGTCAGGCGCCACGCCCACCGCCTCCGCCGACCAATCGGCGCCGGGGGAGGGGCGTGTCCCGCACCGCCTCCGCCCCCCGGTTGGTGTAGCCGCGGCGGGTGGGAAGAGGCTCTCGGAAGCGGAAGTTTCGCCGGGGTGGCGGCGGCAGCGGCACCGCCCGGAAGGAGGGCCAGCGCATGCGCGCTCGCGGGGCGGGGCGACAGCACGCGGTGCTGGTGCCGTGCGGTGCCTGCGGGCGGGAGCGGCCGCACCGACGGCGGGGCGGGCGGCGGGGATCGTCCGGCGGCTGGTCGCCATGGGCCGCCGGGCGCGCGAGCGCCGCCGGCAGCAGCAGCAGCAGCGGCAGGAGCAGGGCGGCGGGGGCGGCGGCGACCAAGCGGTGAGAGCCTGGGCCGGGGCAGCGTGGCGTGGGGCGGGGAAGCGGCAGGGCCGCTGGGTTTGACGGTATCGGCGCGTTTCAGGGCTGGGCCGGCGGCTACCCGGAGATCGTGAAGGAGAACGAGCTGTTCGAGCGGTACTACCGGGAGCTGGGCATCGTCCCCGCCGGAGAGTGGGGCGACTTCATGGCGGCGCTGAGGGAGCCGCTGCCCGCCACCCTGCGCATCACCGGCTACCGCAGGTATGGGGGCCCGGGGGGCGGGCAGGGTGGCCCTGCGGGGCCGGAGAGCGGGCAGGGGACCTGAGGATGGGCAAGGTGGCCCCGGAGGGACGGGGGGCGGGCAGGAGACCTGGGGCCGGGCAGAGGCCCGGTACCCCCTGCTCCCTCGGTGGCCCTGGTCTGGCAAGTACTGGCCGTTATCGCCGCGGAGGCGGTCCGCTGTTTGGAGAAGGTGGTGTGTGTGTGTGTGTGTGTGTGTGTGTGCCCTGACCACCCGCTCTTCTGGTGGTCTCTTCCCCCTTGCAGCCACGCCAAAGAGATCCTCCACTGCCTGAAGGAGAAGTACTTCAAGGAGCTGCAGGACCTGGAGGTCGACGGCCAAAAAGTGGAGATGCCGCAGTCACTGAGCTGGTAAGTGAGGGGGGAGCAAAGTCAGGCACCCTGTAGGTTCCTGACATCCAGCCCGGCGAATTGGTTGGTTTCTTTCTTTCTGCTTCTGCCCTTTTTTCTGCCCGTCTCTTTCCCCCTCTCAGGTATCCAGAAGAGTTGGCGTGGCACACTAACTTGAGCAGAAAAATCCTACGCAAGTCACCACAGCTGGAAAAGTTCCATCAGTTTCTCGTTAGCGAGACAGAGTGTGTAAGTTTTGCGTAGATCTTGACTTTTTTTTTTTTTTTTCCTTCTCTCTTTCATATCCTGAGCAGTGGTTTATTTAAATGCATTATGAGAAATTGAGGCTGTACCTTTTCTCTTAGAAGTTGAATAGCTCAGAATAATCTGGATTTTACGTTGCTGTTGACAGTGATTCATCCCATGACTCTGGCACATAACCGCAGTTACAAATATTTCTCCTAAACTAATTGCAGGGGGTTTTTTTTGTTTGTTTGAGAATGTGAAAACAGGTCCCCATAAAATAATTAGTTGCTGTTAAAAACCAGATGTTTAAGTCTGGTAAGAAGTGCATATGTGTACGTACCAAGACTTACCTTTGATGATGGATGTTTCTCACTTGATTGAAGCCAGTTTCTTATCTCTTGAGTAGAAACTACATCCGTAGAATGAATAAAATTGGAGTAAATATGCCATTGTCAGAAATTTCAGTTGGGTGAAATACTGTGATATTTTGTTTGTTAAATGCTAACAAAATTTAATCATAAGTTTATAATAGCGTGTTTTTGATTACTTTATCATTTTACTACGTAGAAATTTAAAAAAATTATTGCAAAGTTGATGCGTTATTTTTGAATGGAATAAAAAGGAGTTTGATTTGGTTTTGTTTTTTCCTTTCAAGGGAAATATCAGTCGTCAGGAGGCTGTTAGTATGATCCCACCTCTACTGCTTAATGTGAACCCTCACCATAAGGTAACTCTAGAATATACCGTGTACTAGAGTTTTTTCCTGGAAGTTAGTCTGATTAAACTACAAATTACGACAGCAATATCAATGCTGATACACAATTCTGTTTTGTGTTGGTATGTTTTATGCTTTCTGCCTGTAAACCACGGCAATCAACTAGTGTTCCGATCACAAATAGACTGTCAGGAGAAAGTCTGCTTTTTCAGCTTTGTGTAATATTCTTTAAAAAAAACACTTAGTTTTTAAGTAGTTACATAATCTTACTTTCAAAGTGTAAATGTATTTAGTTGCATCTAAGTTATATATTCATGTTTCACCCCCCTTTTAAAGTAAGGTAACTGTCTTTAACTTCCTGCTATCCGTCACACTATGAACAGATGTAGTTTTCCGGATCTGAATGATAATGTTCTTTACCAGGTAGTTTTCACCCCTCTCTGCCTTTTGCAGAAGTTGCAAACTTCCGCACTGTAAATCTGTTAGGCAGGATAACTTGGGTGAGCTGAAACATGCTGTTGATGGTGGCTAAAGAGTACAGATTGCTAACTTTAACTGAGCGTGTAAGGAATGCCTGTGATATTGGGCATTTGGATGGGAGACTGTAGGAATGGGCATATCTGGTTGCAGACTTCCTGTTCTAACTTTAGTGACGTTTTCATACGCTACATTTGTTTGCAGAATTAATCTGTCAGGTGGCCTGATTCTCTTAATCTGTTTAATGAGCTAGTTAGAAGTACCTTGCTATCTCAAGCAACCATATTGTGCACTTCTTTCTTACATTTTTCATGACGTATCTTAAATTTTAAGTTTTTCAAACTTCTAGCATATATGTTTTAGAGACTCATTGGTACATGCTTGGTTTTTATATTAACATTACTTAGCATATGTAACTTTTCAGTTTATTTTCTTCTATTCTCACCCTAACCCAACGTATGACACAGGGCTGATGGCTATGTTACGTGAGGCAAGGTCTCCTGACCTCTCTTAAATGAATAATAAATTGAGTGATAGATTCAGTCCGAATATGTCACAGGCACATTTTGTATCTTTTTTGGAGTTGAACAGGTAGTGAATGTGTTCGACTTAATGTAAAACACAAACTGTGAGAATGTTTTTGCACACATCTTACTTATATTGCATATACTAAGATAGCAGTAAACATTTTTTGCATCGAATGTTTAACTTCGGTGACTATATTTCAATGAGAGCTTTACAGAAATGCCTGTAAGATTTCACAAATTTCCTCATAAATGAGACTCAGAATAGGTTCTTTGTCCTCTCTTGTGACAACAGAGCAAATAGCTGCTGTAGCAATGCCTTGGCTGTTGTCATTTAGGACTTTTTATAGTTCTTAGTGCCTTATTTTCTGAGCTGCTTGTTATGACCAGAATTGCATGTTACTTTTCATGCTTAACCAGCATGTTCTGTACATCAGGTCTTAAATGCTGATTCTTATCTTACACAAGGATCAGCATGAGGACTGTCAAAATTCTTTGTAGTTGTGTTCATTTTCAAAATATTTTTCACGATTTAGTTTTCCTTCACCATCAGTTTGCTGGACAATTTCAGAGCACGTTTAGGCTTGCTTGTTCTTCATTATCTTTTGCATTAGCTACAAAAGTAAGTAGAAACCAGTAGGGTAGCAACTGTTACTTTAAAGAGCGGATAATGACACTGTTGTACTGAGTGTGGTTCACGATGCATTAACACTGCTGCATGGCAGCACTCACCTCACGCTCTCTGGAGCTCTCTGTAAATGCTCCTTGCATTTCTCTGGGGTCTGTCTTCCCATTTAGTCTTGTTCGTGCTGGGAGCTTGCATGAGGATCTGAGCAGATCCGTCTGCATCTTTTCTCTTGTTTCACGACTTCAGCTAACTTCTACTGGAGCTAAAGGTCCAGAAGGTAGACAGTCTTTTATGTTTCTTAAAACATTTCTTAAAACAAGAGGAAAGACTGTAAGCTTCCTTAGTTAAGAAAACAGCGTTAGCTGTCAAATGGCTTGCTGTGAAAGTGACTGTATGAATGACTCGATCACAAGCCAAATTTGTGATGAACCAGGAGGGAGAAATACACTAGAAATCAGGTGTTGGTGTCTGTGCTGTTCTGTTCTGCTGCCTAAGGGCAGTTCGAATACTCCCAAGTGCTTCTTCCAGGTTATAGAAACAAGCAGTTTATGCTGCCCTGATTTTTTGCATTAAAATGCAAATATGTGGGGAGGGATAGCCGTTCATTTTTTTAAATCTATTTAATCAAATGTGTCAGTCTCCGATTAATTTACTGATAGTTAAAGAAAAGTACTACGTGCTCTTGAATGTAACTTTGCCCTTAATGTATGTGTGTGTATATGTAAAGTTCCATTTAACTTCAGTAGGAATTGCTTGTAAGTTCATAGAAGGACCATATCCCCATATCTATATTCAGATTTCTCTTTCAGATTTTTTTCAGCTGATGTATTTCTTCCCTACAAACCAAATTCCTTTTTATGTTTTAGACCCTCAGAGATAAAGCCGCATTCTGTGATGCATGCAAGGAACAGAACTGTACTTTGTAGTTTTGCGAATCAGTGTTCAGAACAATCATAATTCTGCAATTGTATGCAAAAATATTTAAACAAGAATACTTAGTAAATTTCTCAAGTACTTAAAAAGCACAAGGTAGGACTTTTTTTTTTAACTTTCTGGTGTTTGTAGATTCTAGATATGTGTGCTGCACCTGGATCTAAGACTGCACAACTCATTGAAATGTTGCACGCGGACATGAATGTTCCTTTTCCCAGTAAGTCTGGAAAAACTACCAAAAAATTTTGTGACTTTGAA
This sequence comes from Larus michahellis, assembly GCF_964199755.1. NCBI lineage: Eukaryota > Metazoa > Chordata > Aves > Charadriiformes > Laridae > Larus > Larus michahellis. The sequence continues at coordinate 93,060,821 of NC_133897.1, forward strand.
TTTCCACTTTTTCTCGTAGAAGATTATTTTTAATATCACAGATAAGCATTTAACTACATATTGCATTCCCAAAGTGGTTGAGTGATATGAGATGGGAAGTACTCCACCTTTTCCTTGAAACGTTGTGGACTTCCTTGGCTTGAAATATATCTTCACAGTTCAGACTACAATAGATGTGATTAGAGCTTAATTTTTGTATATAAATCAGGTTTACTGAGCAGACGTGGCCCATGAGCCCTTGTGGTTTAGTGGTATGCTGCAAACACTGGGTTAATCTGCTTTAGCCTTGAAATCATCATGATATTTATCTTTTTCTTAAGCTTCAGAATCTTTACTTTCAGATGCTCATAGAAAATCCTGCCTACAGAAATGCTGAAGTTGGGGGAGGAGTGTATTCTTTTCATGTTCTGCTGAAAATCTGCTGACATACAGAGATTGTCTTTGATGGCAGCGGAAGTTTTCTCTGTTACAAGGATTTTACTTTGAGAGTGAAAAGTTGAAGGGCCCTTGGTTGTGTCTTATTGCCGCTGCATGCAAGCTAGAACTCTTGAGACTATATTTGACACATACTTTATGTTATTTTATGTTCATTAGGGGGTCCTCTATTCATAAGCAGTCTTTTAAGTAAAGATCTCTAGTGAAAGGTTTACACAACTTTGAAAGTAAGGCAATAAACTATGTAAAATTACTTAGCTTTTGAAAAGTAAAGCATCTTTCCACTATTTTATGTTCTCAGAGGGTTTTGTAATTGCTAATGATGTCGACAACAAGCGCTGCTATCTGCTGGTTCATCAGGCTAAGAGATTAAACAGTCCGTGCATCATGGTGGTCAATCACGATGCTTCCAGCATTCCTAATCTACAAATAGATGTTGATGGAAGAAAAGAGGTCCTCTTCTACGACAGGATTTTATGTGACGTCCCCTGCAGGTATCTTGCACGTGAACTTCAGTACACAGGTTTCATTATATTAAGTGCAGTGCTAGAATTTTTTTGTTACTGAGTTATGCTTTTTGAATAGCTTAGGGAGTTACGATTTGTAGTAAATTCCAAAACAGGTGAATGCCTTAAACTGTCTTAGATAAGGGGATACCCAGTCAAAGTGGACTTTTTTCATTCCACGTTGTACTTAAATTTAGTCAGCTGAAGGGCCTCAAATTTCAAACTTATGCTCAGGGTACTGAAATACAAAGAATAGTGTAGAAATAAAGGGTACAGCACAGGAGAACTAGTTAACGTGGGAGAGGGACTGTTAATTTTTTGCTGCTATAAATGACTTGGACATGAAATGAGTTTTACCCACAAATAATACAAATCAGTTCAACCTCTGTTACAGTGGAGATGGAACCATGAGGAAAAACATTGATGTATGGAAGAAGTGGACAACACAAAACAGCTTGCAGCTCCATGGGTAAAAATGCTTATTACACATCTGCACTTCTTTTATTTCTGTCTCCTCCTTTTTTCATATCTTTGACATCTGCATGCATTCACATGTTAATATATGACAAAGCAGAGACTTAGAAGAGTCGCTTTTCTCTCAAATCAAGAGCTTATGCGCTATTCAGAGAAAGTGTAGTATTTTAGATGCGAGTGGAGTGTGTGAATCTAAATTGCTTGTATTATGAATATCTGACATTAATGTTCATTGAATTAATTTAGACAAGGTAGCTAATAAAACAAGGAGCTAATAATTTGGTTGGAATTCTTAGTGTTTAGGCAGGTAAAATACTGTTGGAAAATGCAGAAACTGGTAAAATTTAATAGTAATATTTTAAAGTCTTTAGGATATTAGAGATCACACATAAACGGTTTCAGTTACCTGAGACTGATTTACATTAGCTGATGGTGAATGAGTACTTAGCTTAGTGCAGGCATGTGGTAAAAAGCAGTAATTTAAACACAGATGAAAAAGCTTTGAACATCTTACTGTGCGTTTGTAACAAGCTGGGAATGCCATCAGTTACTGTGACTCATCTGACCCGTGGTGACTTGTTACTGCTTGATAACTCATTCATAATTACAGGTTTTATTTTAGTCCTAAGTATGCAGGTAGGATATAAACTGGTTCAGCTGATCCAGCTCAGTGATACTTTTCTCAGAAGGCCACTGCTAGCTAAGCTCTGTTGTCCGTAATAGTTGTGATAGCCAGATTGCTCCTCATTTTAACTCTAGATTTCTGAGAAGAAGAGTCAGGTTTTGGGGTTTGTTTTCTAGTGTTGAGTACTTGATAATAAACTTGATGGGGCACTAGAAAGAACAAAATACAGAATGTTATGTTGAAAGTTATCATGCAGTAGTGTTAATGTTTGACCTAATTGCCATTTTAATAGGTGTAATTTGAGTGTGTCCGCAGTATAGACTGCACTAAGATGACTTAGTTTAAAACTGAATGTAATTTTTGTACTGGTGACAGCTGTGGAACTCAGTAAGTGCTGGCTTAGTCCATGGAGAGTTATGTGTCAGAGTTATGTTACAGCTTCACCTGTAAGAAATTTGATGGCAAATCTTTCTGGTTGCTGAATGATACCTGGCTAGATCAAGAGTGTTCTGTTAGATTGCAGTTAAGAATTGCAACCCGTGGTGTCGAACAGCTGGCAGAAGGCGGGAGAATGGTATATTCTACGTGTTCATTGAATCCTATTGAAAATGAAGCTGTGATCGCGTCTCTGCTGGAAAAGAGTCAAGGTGAGAATGGACGGAGCGGGGAAATCCTTTTTTCTCAGCCCAAAAAAGGATATGTGTATGATAGTACTAGCAATAAGCTTAGTGTAGGTAATGTGCTCTTCATATGCAAAACTGCAGCCATTTTTTGGTACCAGTAGGATTTCATCGGTGTCGATACAAGCAGTGTTCTTAAATAAGCCTAAATCAGGTGCAAATATAAAACCTAAAGAAGTTGTGTTAATGATACACAAAAGACTTCTACAGATCAGTGGAATTCAGTCTGTGTTACCTGGCCTCTGCTAACCTATTCCACTGGTTGGGGTCCACGCCTGACATTTGTATTTCCTTTGGAAAACATGGAATGGGACATTACTGCTGTATGCTATGTAAGTAAAAAACCCAGAGTGTACTTAAGCAGTTAGAGGACTGTTATTGTGCACGGGTAGGTGGGAGTCACCAATACCTTTAGCCTCCTTTGACCCACATTTTGTCATGCTTGGAATTTTAATGTCTTTAAGCTCCTGGATTTTTTTTACGTTTTTGGCTTGCATATGAAGGCTTGCTTAAGTTGCTGTTAAGTCTCCATCATCTGAAGTAACAACAGGTGGAAAAATTGAGATGAGCTGGAAAGCTGCACTGCATACGTTTGTGATAGTAGGGCTTAGTAGCCCAAATTTCTGGTCTTGAGCTGATGGACACTGTTTTTTCTGAGTCAGTGACCTGAAGTTGGGAGACATTTAATTGGATTTTGCATGAAAAGTTCCACAGATTTTGTTAAGATGAACCCTGTACAGAGCAGAAGCAGCTGTATTGCTCCTGGAGCTGAGCTGGTTCTGGAAGTAGGGTAGTCTGCTTTGTGTAATGTTTCCTTTGTGCCAGTCACTATTGTGGCCCCAAGTTGCGCATGAAATTTCATTGTCTCTGAAACAGCAGTTGAGCTAAAATGCCTGCAGATAATTAGGAATTGACTATTTAATTTCCACTCAAAGTACATCTTTATTTAGAGGTAGTTTCTTTGGCAGGCTGAGTGAAAGAAGAACGTAGACGTGTTTCCAGTACATTGTAGTATGCTTGGCTTGTTGAAGGTTGTGGTACACTGGAGTTACGTTTAACTACAACCAGAGTGGGAAGTGGTAAGGACTAGTTTGGGTAGGAGCAAGAAGCCAACAAGTGCAGCGTCTGGGGCAAATTCAGTACTTGGAAGTAAGGATCTTGACTGGCTGTGGCATTTGGATCTTGTCTCTGCCCGGTTGGAGGTATTTTGAGGCTTATTTGGAGGCTATGATGCAGCAAGCAAACAATATCCTTGGGGCTAGAGCGTAGGTGTAGCTAAAGAAGGGTGAGGTAGTGCAGTGGTCTGCAAGGGGCACCTGGACCTCAAGGATATGCTCAGGTCAATCCAGAATGTTTGTTGGTTCCTCAGTGTTAATGTTGCCCCTAGCACCGTGTTAACACCGGTACTTGTGGAGCAGATCAGAGATTGCTTTCCCCTTGGGGCTGAAGGAGTAAGGAAAAGGCACTTTTGTACCTTTTCTCTACTGGGAGTTGTACTTCTGACAGACTATTTGGTGCTTGATCAGTCTGATGTAGTCTTGAGGCATCAGTTGAAGTCATGCTGTAGGTAGGCAGGAGTATTCAAAGGACGGATGCAAACATCAAGTTTAATCAGATTTGAAATGTCATTTTGGAATTTGTCTATGAATTCAAGTGTCACTTTTCCGTTTATTTAAAAGACTTGCTTAAACTGTCACTGTAAGAGTAAACGGTTAGTCACGTAGAACAGGTTGACAAATTGAGTACAACATGAGGAAAAGCCTACCTAATTGTTAAATAACCAAATATTCAGAATCACAAAAAAAAAGTTTTAAAGTTGTTCTTCTCTAGAGAGATCACCTATTTAAACAGTAAGTTTTATATCAGTCTTTCTGGACTTGGGGCAGCTTGGAGTTTTTATTCAGTAGATTAAATTATACTCTGTTGATGTTTCTTATAGTACTTTGGCATATGTTAGCCCTGTTAGGCCTTTTGTCCTGTTAGGTTGATAGTACTTACCTTATTGTTAAACGGTTTGGAATTTTCCATTTAAAAAATAGTAAATTCTTTTTCCTCGCACACTGGAATATATTGAGATTGTAAATTCATAAAATGAGCATGTATCAAGCATTTTAAAAGGCTCAGTCATCCCAAAAAGAGTACTTCTCTGAAAAAATACTTGATCAGTGTAGGAAATCCAAATACTAAGTAAGTGGAATTCAGTCTGTGTTATCTGGCTTCTGTCTGGAACACTGATGTTTAGTGATAGAGGTTGTAGAGTATTACTCTATGCAGCTGCTACAAAAAGTCCCTAACTATTATATTCTCGTTAATTTATAGGTTGCAAACTTCTGTAGTTATTATGAACTGTTCTTACCATCTTACCATCTTTCTCGTTAATTTACACGGTAGTAATTGTGTAACATGCTCCTTGAAAGCTTTAAAAAACAATGGTCTTTAAATGGTCTTAAACTTTGAAGGAAAACTATTTTTATGAACGTTAGTTAGGAACATGACTCTCAAATTCTGTTTTCAAGAATGTTTATATTCTTGGGATTTCAGGTGCCTTAGAACTTGCTGATGTCTCTTCTGAGTTACCAGGTTTGAAGAGGATGCCAGGAATTACCAAATGGAAGGTACTTACCTAGTATTTCTGTGAAGTTCTTGGTCTGTGGTAGAGTGTTAAATTAGGGAAATTTTGAAGTGTAACATTTCAAAACAGTAGATTAAGCCGAAGTAATGGTAGTGATTTGCTAGTAATTTGGTAGCGATTGTTCTAGACAGTACAGCATCATAGGAGAGAGGGCTAAAAATCTTTCTGATGGTAAGTTCGCGTCTTCTCATCTGCTCTCCTGTTTTCCTCTAGCTTCCTTTGCTCTGTCTCCTATACTTTCTTAATATAATTCCCTTTTCTGTTGTGTGCATGTGGCCTGTAGATGGCAACATAATTTCAGCCACTTTTTAAGTTATCCCTCCTCCTTCGTCTTTGCAGTCTGTGAGTGTTAAATTCTACAGTTCTTGAGCTGATCCACTTGAATCATTTGGAAGTAAAAGCTTTTAAACCCTTTCTGGAAATAAGCTATAAAACCTACAGTGATGTGAGTAATCCTAGAATATTAATAGAATCCTTAGGCCTTATGTGATTTCAATTTTGGAAACAGACTAGTAGGGAGGGGCAAAAAGCCCCAAAGCTTCTTCAGCTTCTTGTTAAGAGTATAGTTAAGAAGAGTAGAAGGCCATCCTGGTAGTAGGGAAAGAAGCTCAGATTAAATTTTAATTATGAGCGTGTGCCTTTGCAACGCCATTGTTTGTTCTCTCTTCTCTCACCATTTCACTAGCCTCTTGCAATGGCAGTCTGCAGATTTATGCCTCAGTCTAGGCTAATGAACAAGATGCATGGAATAAAGATTTGCTTATGTTCTGCCATTGGAAATAGAGCTTAGAAACAAGCTGATTTCTTTCTTCTTACAGTTCCAAAAGTTTAAATTGTATGCTGGTACCTGAAGGATAAATGTAAAATGCATAGTTCTATAATCTTAATTTTACTTTTTTTTTTGTTATTGTATAAAGCTACAAAATGTATATATAAAGATCACTAAGAGTATATTGTATTCCCTGTAACATTTCTGTGTTTGCAGTTGAAATATAAATCTCCCTAATGGGTATTTTAAAAAGCAGGCTAATAAAATCTGTTGAAAGTTCACACTTATTTGCTGCTACCCTGTTTTTTCAAGCCTGATTGGCTAGCTCATTCTTGAATGTATTTGCTTGCCTTGGTGCTGTTTTTACTTGGTTTAGTCTTTTGTTTCCTGGTGAAACATTTGTTCAGTGGGAGCTCTGTGATTTAGTGATTACATTGACTATGCCTGAGCATCAGTTGACTGTAGATCTCTGGAAACGTCAAAATAAAAATGAAGTTTTGTTCAAGGGACACTTAGGCGCTTGAAAATAGCATTCCGTACTCTCTCCTTAAGACAGATGATGAGTGAGCTCAAATGAATTACTTGAGAGTCTTGAAGGAAGAGACCTTTTTAACTCCAGATCTGGTAATCTACTTCTGCAACACTTCTAGTCTTCATTCTACCCTAACGAGAGGCTAGTGAAATACGCAATAGAGAAGAGTTCAGCATGTTGTTTCATGCTTTGTCATCCTACCGGTTACATTGTGCAGTTAGCCTGGTAAACCAAAACTGAACAGAGCAGGGCTGTTAGGCAGTTGTTCTAGTACATCCAAAATACTTCTAAACTTGTTTGCACTTCCATTTATTTATCAGTCCCACTGGTTGTTTCTCTCAAGCTGAACTCACGACTTCCAAGGAAGAGCAGTTAGTTCAAAATCGCAGTGTGTCTTGTCTCCATCTTAGCAATATGACATATAGCGTATTTGGACTTGAAATACTAATTCTGGAAGCACAGTCAGTCATTTCTATTTCAGGAACGTGCAAAGGCATAATATTTTAGGTGTGATCTGATCAGTGTCTGAGAAACGCCAGACTTCATGACGCTGAAGTCTGTGTTCTAACGTTCTTAGTGAAATTGTAATCTAGATAAATCTTACATTTCAGTTTCCAGTAGAACTCTTAATTAAACGTCCAAGTCAATCACAGTGAGGTGGATGAAAACAGTTCATCATACTTGCCAGTCCTGAAGTCACCATCACTGTGACTTCTCTATTTTGTTGCCTTAACAACAAAAACAGGCCTTCATGTCAGTCATTAATTTTATGCATTTGCCCCACAGATTCCTGGATGTGACCTTTCTTACAGCCCTAGAGTCCAGTACAGAACAGGCGTCTAGAGTTCTGAAGTCAAATTTTCCCTGTTTTTCTTCCCAGTTTGGTATTCTTGCTTAAAGAGCATTCACAATGCCTTGCTACAAGAGTTGTGGCTCTAACCTTCTGCTTGTATCTTAAGAGTCCTTCAAAAGCTTTGACCCTTAGACGGAATGAGGTAATGTTAATGCCCACACAGTACCTTGGAGTGGATTCATAGAGGTGTTCTGAGTCCTGGATAAAGATGCAGGTATTAGAAAATTCATAGGGACATGGTTCTTCAGTAAGTTTCCTTGAAAACATCTCTGTCTGTGACCTGTGTAGGGCTGTATGCTTAGCAAGCTGTTGTGTTGCGCTCTTGCATCTTTCTTACATAATGAAATTGGGATTCCTTGTTTCTAATCTCTACTAGACTGCAGTACCCTTTTCTTTTGTATACTGCTGGGAAGCTGCCTATAGCAGAATGTCTCAAAGCCAGTCTCGTGGAGAAAAAGAAGTAACGTATCCTAAATCGGATGTCATACTAAGCTTGTATATTCTACCACTGTCTGTCCTTTGGGTTTTGGTGTTCTATATGTTCTAAAAGGTTAACAGAGATCACTGCAGTTGATTCTCCACCGGTCTTTAGTTGACTGCACACTTTGCCCCAGTTTTTATGCTTCTAAAAGAGGTACAGCTGGCAAGAATCTCCTGCACTTAAATGTGCAGAGGAATGATACACTTTAAAAAACTTGATGTACTATACCAGAAAATAACTTATCTTTATGGCATCTGAACCTTCATTTGAAAGTATTTTAATTAAAACTTGTAAAATGTTGACCGGTATTCTTCACAGTATTTATATTTACTCCTTTGAAGGTAATGCTGAAAGACGGACAGTGGTTTGAAGAGTGGAAAGATGTGCCTTCAAATAGACAAACACAAATACGTCCCACTATGTTTCCAATAAAAGATGAAGAGAAGCTAAAGGCAATGAATCTAGAGCGTTGGTAAGATTCCCCAGAGTAGATCTTATGACGTTTTTTGATGGTTACCTTGTATGGTGGTGGGCAAATTATAATTCGGTCAGATTAGGAATGTATTGCAGTATAGACCTTGGTTTGTATAGGTCTGAGTATATTTTGATTGCTTCATGTATAATGGCAGTAACACAATATTTAAATTCCAGTGAACTGAGAGTAGTTATTGAAAGTTTCTTACAAGGAACAAGTACTCACACAAACAGGTCAAATTCTTTGCATCCAATAGAGCTACATAGCCAAAATTATTGGAAAAATATATAAAACTTTAACATTTTAACAGTGTGACTTATTTTTTATGAAAGACTTTTCATAGCTATTCTAAAGATAGTGTTTAGAAATGAGTCATTAAAGCTTAGATGTGAACGGTGAAATGAATACGTTGCACTGATGCAAGTTATTTTGCCAAGATGCTCTATTTTAGATCCTGTTTCTAGCTTGATAAATCAAATCTGCACAGTCCTGTTAGGAATACTTAGTCTATCCTGAAAGTAAATATAAATGTGACACTTACAGTACTTTGTGAGAGCTTGAATACTGACGATGAATACATGGAAACATTTATTATTTTTTCCCTCCCTAGTCTTAGGATATTGCCACATCACCAGAACACAGGAGGTTTCTTTGTGGCTGTGTTAATAAAAAAATCTCCAATGCCATGGAATAAACGCCAGCCTAAGGTAACTTTTAAAAGAGCTAAAATGTTAAGTTTTAATAACATTTCTGGAATTTTTTGAAAGCTCACATAATAGAAAATATACTATAACTGTGGTATATCTGCCCTTCAGTTATAGTTCAGTGTGTCAATTAAAAATAAATTCCTAAATCCCTTAAGAACTTAAATTTTTTCCAAGTTAATCTCCTTTTAAAATAGGAAAAAAAAAAAGAGGGAGGGAATTTTGAAATCATCGTAAAATAGCGAGATAAAATTTGAACCTAAAATTAAGGCTTTGAAAGAATTACAGAAGCAGATTAGATTGGGTTGCTAATGCTGTCACTTCCTTCAGCTGTGTGCGGTGCCTCTGCCGAAGGCTGTTTCTGCTGTGTTGTAAGCTAATTCTGATTTCAGTTTATCTTAACTCTGTGGCTGGCTGCTCAGGAGTGATTCACTAGCAGATTAGTCTAGCGGATCAGCAGCAGGGGGAATGGATGTAAAGCTGTGAGGAGCCGCAGCAGCTTCAGCCATCTGACTTTAATCCATTTGTTGTCAATCGTCTTTAAAATCCTGTCAACAAGATTTTAAGTTGACATGATTTTTTTTGATTGCTTAGACCGTTCGTATCTTTGAGAGAAACTTCTTGTGTGAATCCCTTTCAGCTGTTTCTGTTAATTTGTTTTGCTTCATTAGAACACCTTATGAGTAAAACGTGTGTGGCAGTACGGAAAAAGCATTTATTCAGAAGCAAGCGTCATCCAAATAGTTGATGCTGTTCTAAATTTAATGTTGTAGCACTCTTACAGAAAGTGTGCAGCAGCAGGATATGTGTGTCACCTTGAGTGCTAGGAGGAAAGCAGCAGATCCTGACTTAAAAGACTTCTCTTTGAGTGCTTAAACATGAATTTGTAAATGGTATAACAATAGCTTTCTTGGACTGTTGGTAAGAAACTGTGCAGATCAGTGCTAGAGATAAATGCAGCTTACAGTGGTATCTTGATTTAGTAATCAGATTAACTGCCTAAATTGATCTGTTTAAGCACTTCAATTTGATAAGAATTAAGCACATGCAAAGAGAGAACATAGGTACCTTCTATTACAAGTTAGATACTACTTTTGCTTTGTTGAAAATATTATAATTTAAAATAGGTTCATCAGAAATTGCCACAAAGAACAGGAGAAACTGAAGTGACAGCAGCTAATTCAGATAATGGTTCTGAATGTATTACTGAAGAACCAACACTTGCTGAAAATGAAGAGTCAAAGAAAGCACAAGAATTGCAGAATTCAGACATTGAGCAAAGCAAAAAGGAAGGAGTCTGTGGGTAAGAGACCATGTCTAAGTATTTGTCCTGTGACAGTTTTGGAATTGCTGAGTATTCTGTAGTTCTTTTGTTATTGGACTCATTTAGAAGTCGATGAAGAGGAGTTAATGAATTTCCTCAGTTGTCCTATGTTTCCACATTTTCTGTCTTGTATATCAGCAAGTTAGGAAATTAACTTTTCTTATTAGCATTTGCAAAGTCTGTTAGTCCTTTCTTCTCTGTTCAGGAAAAAACTGCTTTTAGAAGTTAACCTGTGGAAGATCTTTACTGTCTCCACAATTACTCCCTCAGAAATCTCTGCTTACTTGTTGTTGTGGTTTCTCTTTTCAAGCACTGCTTTCACTTCTTCATTTTAAGAAGTTAAATTGTGGGTAGTGTTGCCTTAGTGAACCACAGGAAAATGTCGGTATTCTGTTTGGCATACTGTCATTATCATAAGGCAAGCATTTTCTAAATGAATTGAATATACTGATTTTAAATCATGTATTTTTACTAAAATTGACAATGCAATGGTATTGTCTTTTTAGACCACCACCATCTAAAAAAATGAAGTTGTTTGGTTTTAAAGAAGACCCTTTTGTGTTTCTGCCTGAAGATGATCCATTGTTCCTTCCTATACAGTAAGAAAAAAATGTTTCTCTTTTGGCAGTAAGATTTGTAGTAGTTCAGGAATATTAGGAGTTCAGTTAATCACAAAAGATGGGTTTTGTGTTTCTCCCTGAAGAAGATCCGTTGTTGCTTCCTATCCAGTAAGAAAAAAATGTTTCCATTTTGGCAGTAAGATTTTTAGTAGTTTTGGAATATTAGGAGTTCAGTTCATCAAAAAAGATGGGTCTAGTTGGTCATATGTAAAACTTTTCCCCTAACTTTGCACCAGGTCCCCCTCTCCTCAACACTTTAAAACTCTCTTCTTAAATGAAAATAATGGTGGTGGAAGCCCCATCCCTGGAAGTGTTCAAGGCCAGGCCGGATGGGGCTTTGAGCAGCCTGGTCTAGTGGGAGGTGTCCCTGCCCATGGCAGGGGGGTTGGAACTAGATGATCTTTAAGATCCCTTCCAACCCTAACAATTCTATGAAAATAGACAACTATAGTTTGCATCGGAAATTTTTGAGCGTATCTTAGTGTCTATGACAGCTTGTCTTTTCCGATGTCATGCATCTTAGAAAGTCTAATCTTTGTGTTCTGGACCCAAAGTGTTAAGTGTTTGCAGAGATAGCTTGAGGAAATGGGCTAACCCGTGCATTCTGAGTATGTAATTTCATTGTTCAGTTAATCAAAACAAGTGTTATGGCCACAGGAAGTTTTATGCATTGGACCCATCATTTCCCAAGATGAATTTACTGACTCGAACTCAAGAAGGGAAGAAGAGACAGCTGTACATGGTTTCTAAGGAGCTAAGGAACGTGCTTCTGAACAACAGTGAGAAGATGAAGGTATGGTTCATCTCTTCAGGTTTTCACAACAGAGATCTTAAGCATCAGTGGTTGTGCCCTAAAACTTTATTGCCAAGCTGATTATTTATATAGAGGATTACCCTCTGATAGGCCTGGTTTTTTTTAGTCTGAATGAATGTGTTCCTCTCTGTCCCTCCTCTGTTAAAGAGATGAAACGTTGTCTCTGAAAGGTAAATAACAGTCTCCAAGATTAAAATTGGTATGTTTTTTGGCAGGTGGAAGGGAACTTAAAAGTAGAGGAAGGGACTATATAACTGCTGCATGTGTACCAGCATTGTTATCTGGTCTTCAGGTACCTTCACAAGTTTACATTGACACACTTGTATTTATGAGCCCCTTAATTGTAAAAGTATTAAGAGCTTTGAAAGCCTACCAAAAATAACGGATAACTTCAGCTGAATTATTAGCTGGCTGTGTTACGTGAGGACATTGTTTCCAAGTAATTTCAACATCTGAATATTTTGAGAAGTGGTTAAGATGAATGATAATGGGATAAGAAGTAGGTTTTTGTGAATTAGAGGGGAAAATAGTAATTTATTTTATATGACTCTCCATGGAAAATGCCTTGCAAATGCTAAAGATTTGTCTTAGAAGCTAGCTGTTGAACAATTTAAGTTAAAATAAGGTCATCTAGTCCAGCTTCCTTCCTACCCCAAGCAGGGCTACCTTCAAAGCTAGATCAGATATGTTCAGGGCCTCATCCAGTCAGTTCATGAAAATTTCCAAGGATATTCATTGCATCTTTGCAACAGATCTTTGAGATGGATAAATAATTACCCTTTTATCCCACACACAGAAAATGGCTATGTAGTTGACAAAATTTTAAGAAATGGGTGCATCATAATAGGCAGTGACACTTTGAGTGCCACAAAGCATATAGTGTCCTAATATTGAACACTTGTGCATTTTTAAAATCCCATCCTTGATTGACTTTCACAGAATCGCACAGAAAATTCTTCCTCCAACTAAAATTAAAATTAGATCTTAATAGTTCATTGCCCTCATTTTAAGACAAACACTTCCTCACAGTGTTTGTTTTCAGCATGGAAAGGAGTAAAAGGTGTTTATATTGAGAGAGAACTATGTTTTGATAGTGGGAATTCCTTTTTCCCTCAAATGAATTTTCACATGAATTTAATTCAGTGTCCGGCGCAAATGAACAAACTTTACGGCAGAATCGTCCTTTCTTCCTTCTTTTAGTCAGCTGAGGAAAAACAAAATTCAGAGTGGTAATTTAGAGTTTATACCCCATGATGATGCTTGTTGGCTTTGTCGTTTGCAGGTCATTAACACAGGGATAAAAGTCTGGTCTCGCAACAGTGACGGTGAACAGTTTGGATGTGCGTTCAGATTAGCACAAGAGGTAATTACATAGCATTGTATTTTCGAAGGAGATAACTTGGTTTTCCTCTAGAGCCTGTAGCACAGCTGGCATTAGCTCTGTCAGATTAATGACAATTTGCATTTTCAGTATGGTTTTAAAATGTGAAAATTGTTTTGTGGTATTAGCTAAAGGGCATACTGTTTTTAACATTTTCTTCAGAAAGTAGAGACTGCATTTTGAAATAATTATATTTATTTATTAAACAGGGAATTTATACTCTGTACCCATTCATTCATGCAAGGATTATAAATGTCTGCATAGAAGATGTTAAAATCCTGCTAACCCAGGAAAATCCATTCTTAAGTAAATTCAGCAGTGAAACACAGAAGAAAGTCAAAGATATGGGTAAGCCTTCTGATACGTGCTATGACAAAATGATTATTATACAATACACGGAAGACTGAAAATTCTGTCACGTAAACTATGTTTGCTAAAAATTTTGACTAAATTTATCTTAAATATACTGGTTAATGAGGTAAGTAAGCATTACTGAAACGCAGCGTGCTACTAGAAACTGTAGTCCTTTCTGATCATGGCCTTAAAGGTTTATGAATTCCGGAGAACAGAAGAGTTGCCACACTTATGACTTCTGTGAAACAATGCTGTGATGCGGCATTTTAAAAAGTCTGATGAACAAAGATTTTATATATACTACAGACCTTTACGCCTGTTAGTGCTCCAGCTGAAACTGTTTGTCATCTGCAATTGTTTGTCATGATTTTATGCATCAAATATAGTTATTCAGACTTGATTGTCTTAAATAAAAGGTGCAATGTCTGCTCATTAAATTTTTATTCCCTCTGTGCTGGATGCTTGAAGAAATGAAGACTGGTTTTCAGTCGTTTGTTTATGTTGGTTTATTTCCAAGTCATCGCTTGTCCTTGTACTTCAGTGTTTGATGACACAAACTGGGGAGAACAATTTTTCTAAAGTTTGGGCTGGCATACTCCGATATTCATTTTACTTAAGTAAAAGTCCCTTGCTAGATTCACTGACCACTCTGTGGTTTTGTATTTTAATTTGTTTGTTTGGGTTTGGGAGAGGGCAAGGTTGGCGGTTGCTTTTGTAACTATATAAATACTTCAGTCTGAAAAAAAGAGAAGGGAATAAAACCTGGTGTTGTCTATGGTTTACTGTACTGATGTAGGTAACTGTTAACCAGCTCATGCTGTATGACTGTCTAAAAACTTGTTTTCTTGAACATTTTCAAATTACAGTCATTTTAACACTGTACCAAGTAACACATCTGGTTTTTTATGTGTTTTTTTTTTTTTTTTGTTCCCCCACCTCCCTTCCCTGCAGCAATGGGAAGTATAGTTCTGAAGTACGACCCAGATCCTGAGTAAGTAGACGTGTTGCTTTCCATTTACACGTTTTAAAACTTGGACAAGAATTTATTTTCACTCAGCAAAAACAAAAGCGGAGGCATAGAGATGCAGTGAAGTCAACGGTAAAGCCAGACAGCATACAAAGAATATAATGGGGAAAGAAGCTCTCTTGCCTGTGTATTCTTAAAACAATTGTAGGATTTAGCTTTATAAAGGAGAGCTAGTAGTTCTGCCAGAGGTCCACAGCATCACTGCATGTGGGTGGTTGGTTGGTTTGTTTGTTTCCCTGTGAAGTCAGCATTTGGAATAAAAAAAGTTTCACTTTTTCATTGTTCGTTTTTGTTGATAAGGTAGTATCGGAAGTTCTTGAGACCTTTTTAAACGTAAACTTTCATCTTACTGTTGCTTATTAGTTTTGAAACCAGAGCCAGAAAATTAGTTTGGCTGTTGCAGAAATTTAATAGCATTGAGCTTTTTTTTTTTTTCCCCGCTTGCCTGCTTGTAGACAAGCAGGTACCTGTTTACATATTGAAGCTAAGACCAATGTACTCGCATCTTTTATAAATAATTATAAAATGCATTTACTGTTAAAGATTGGGTGCTTATTTATCAGGGCATGGCTATAAAATTAAGTTCTGAAGATTAACTTTCTCATAGTTGACGGAACGTAACTGCTCGTTTGTAGAAAACCTGATGATCTGCAGTGTCCTATCGTGCTGTGTGGTTGGCAAGGAAAGACATCACTCCGTGCCTTTGTCCCCAAGAATGAGAGACTTCATTACCTGAGGATGATGGGAGTTGAAGTGTTTAAAGCAAAGAGGAAAGAGGAGCAATCGGAAAGTAAAACGGAGGAAGAAGTTCAACATAGGCTGGCTGAAACAGAGGAAGGAATGGATGTGGAAGATAAAGAACATGATTTAGTCACGAAAATGGAAGCAGAAATAGGTGAAGAATCTTCCCACAGTCCTGTGGAAAGCAGTGCTATGGAAGTAGAAAATAAAATTGAGGATTTAGATCAATCTAGTAAAAATGCCAACAGTCATGTAAGCCAGGAAAGCAAAGACACGGATACGAGTAATGTGAAAGGTTAAAGTTCTTCCTCTATTACTCGGCAGCTTCCATGAGGCTCACATCCAGACTTTTGCTTTTAGCATGGAAGTATATTGTAAAATTTCATTTGGAATGGGATGTTCCTCTTTTAAAGTTTCGCGGTTTTATTTTTTAAATGAAAACTATAAAGAGAATTTCTCTTCACGTGTGTTGTCTTTTTACCATTTTAAGCTCCGTATTACTGGTGGGTTTGTGTGTCTGTTGCTGGCAATGGACCATGCACCGGTAAAATCTAAAGCCCTTAATTGAAATGGAATAATGATGTGTACAAATGAACTGCCTGCGTAACTGATCGCGAATTCCCTCAGAAGAGAAAAACTGCAGTTTCATTCAAAGCACACAAGTTCTAGAAAAACATTTTTTTTCTCTTAAGATTGCTTATCCCACCTCCCACCCAGTCTGATTACTACTCATGCAGGTTCTTTAATGGATAAGAGAATCGGTATGAGTATGCATACAAAGGCGCATACAGGATTTCTAACTATCAACCCGGTTAACATTTATTCAAAATAAAACCATTCACAGCATCCTGAAAAAAAGAAAAGGGCAGAATGCATTTTGCCAGCGACTGGTGTCTTGAGATTTTTCTCCAGAGTGGTGAATTGCTTGACAGGCACAACTAATAAATGTCCTTAACTAGATCTTTGGGTATGCTGAGCATGCCTCGAACTTCTATCTTGAAATGTCCCTGTTTAAGGGTCTGTGACTGCCCCTCAAATCTACCGCAGTCGTCTGTTTCTCTGCCATTTCTTCAACTGGGCGTCATCTCTAATTTTTGCAAGATACTTGTTTATAGCTGAAATAATCGGAAAAAAAAAAAGTGTGGTGGTGTATATATATAGTTGTATAGTAGATGTTTAAAAGAGGTTATTTAGGTCCAAAAGGGTAATTTACTTAATCTGACTTAAAAAAGAATAAATTAGTTGGCTACCTCAGAAACTTAAAATATAAATTCCATCTTTTGTGGCTTAGTTTTAGCAATACTCTGTACTTGTATCAAGTTGACCTGAAAGGAAGGTGACCAGTGGTACAAGGTATTGTCCTCCACTAGGACCATGGTGATGGAAATATTTGTGTTTCTTGTCAAATTAAATTTTACCATGTGTATTTTTACTGATGGAGTCCTAATGTGGCTTGGATCCATTTGCTGTACCTTGCTACCACAGATTCTGATGCCTGCCCTTGAACTACTTCATCAAAGGGAGTATTCTTGAGGGAGAGACATAAAAGTGAAATAATGTCATGTCCTCTTACAAGATATTAGCCTTATGCAGTGAAGAACCATTGACGGGACTCATTTTCCTCTTGAGAGTCTGTAAAATAGGTTAATAAAAAATCAGTTCTTGTCCTTGTATTTTGTGAAGGTTTGAATTTGTTCTTTGAATCAGGAGCTGTGATTGGACAGGTTCTTTTTTGGCAGCTCTGTGGGCTGAAGAACAGCATAGCAGGACCTCCTTCTGAATGGAGATGTAGGCAAAGTATAATTTTTAATTCTTAAAGGATTTGAGGAAAAAAATTACAGCAACTTGAAACTTCAAGCGTGAAACTGAGCATTGATTTTCATATCTTTGCATTTATTCTGACATTGGGCATTTGAAATGGAAGAAGGGTGGAAGACCAGTGTCATTTTTAAGTCCTCATCACCATCACAGTCTGCAGTGCTCGACCCTGAGGGTGACTGATTTTAATCCTGCCCATCTTTTTATGCTCTAATGATCTCCATAAATTATCAGAAGGTCAAATGTTAAAACTTATGTGAAGAAACCAGAATTTGTTTAGAATTATGCCTGCTGCTAATGTATGTACTGATGTCCCTGAGCAGCAGGTTAAACTTCCCTTCAAGTCAGTGGCTCTGCTAAGGATACAATTTTATGACAAGTTAAGCTGATATGAATGCTTGTTGATACAGACAATCCAGACAATTAAATCGGTGAAAAGCTAACTGTATGGAAAATGAACAGTCCAGATTATTATTTTTTTTGACTGAGCTTACCACTGGCAGACTAAAATGAAAGTAGGAAGCTTTTATCTGGGAGCTAAAGAAAAGTAGGTTCTTGGATCATAAACTGACTGAAATTGGGTATAACTGAGACTTGTAATAGAGTAACAGCTCACATCTGCATCACTTTAAATCCTTTAAGTAGACCCATTTTCCTGCATTATCTATGAAATTTCGCCTTGCTCTTGGCTTTTTTGAGTTCTTTTCTTCCTGTCAAGTGCAAATGGGAGGTTTCAGACAAGAAACTGGGAGTCTAGTTCTCTTCTGCTGATCAGCAGTTTTATTCCATATCTCAAAAAAAACCCCAAAAAACAACCCCAGAGACTGCAGATTTATTTTTTTAAAAAACTGCGAGTTTTCTTGCACCGGTTTGCTCTGTCCCAGTTACTCTTGCCTTGGCTGCCAGAAAGGAAGATGCCCAAAACTCTAGTTAGTGGCTGAAGATGCTGTCCTGGCTTCCCAGTCCGGGAGCCCGACGAAAGGGGGTGCGTTTTGTTTGTCTCTCTCTACTGAGCGATGTGCCGCTGCGGCTCTGATGGTCAGGTGGCCAAACCTCTGCTTAGGTGGTTTTGAATGTGGGTTGCCGCAAATAATTTAAAAGGAAGACGAAAAAGAAGTGATAGGTGACTGCGTGAAGTTTTAAAATGTGAGAGTCTTAAAAGTCACTAGGTTTGAAGTTCAGGAATTAAGGTCCATCCTTGTAAGCAATCCCTATTCAATGTGAGATTTCTCTAGTTAATGTTGCTTTTTTTTTAAAAAAAAAAATCAACACAGGACTGTCGATGTTTGCACTGATGGCAGGGGTTTTATGTGTTGATAGAGGGGAAACAGGAAAAATTTCCTGCATCTAAATGAATGGACTGTTTACGTTCTCCTTAGAGATGCCCTCAGGAGAAGCTGCTGGAGCCTTCAGAAAATAATCTGTTGACTGAAAAACCTGGAAAGAAAAGGAGGGGAAATACCACATGGGATAATCCTTTGTAGATTTTTCTTCAGTGTTTACCTAATGTTAGTCATTGCTTTGGAACTTTGTTAGAATTTTCATACTTTGCCACATTACATAGTTTGCCACAAAGTTAATATGCCATAATCTACTGCCACTGGGGTGTTTTATTTTTTTCTTAAATGTCTGAGTCCTCTTAAAAGTCAATGAGACTTCTCAAAGTATACAGACCCCTTGAAAAATTCCTGCCTATAAACTTCAAATTTAGTCTCAGCAGTAACAGAAAGCAATTTAGCTCCTGCGACAACCCCTGTCAGAGGCTGCGGCAAAGGGAAACCTGTGTCTGTCTTTCTTCCAGTGGGAAAAATTCCAGCCTGGAATAGAAGGGGCGGTGTGCTCCTGCCGCGTTGCTGCCAGGGCTGAGCTGGGCACGCTGTCGTGCCCCGCCGCCTCGCCAGGACAAATCTTGTAAACAACCCCCGGCAGAGCAGTGCGGGTACAACAGCGGTTCTGTTATTCCCAACCAAACGTCCCGATCGAGTGGGCTGGCGGCACCCCATGGTTTTTGCCACTCGTTTTTTTGCAGCTGGCATTGGGGAAAGTCGAGGGAGGGGCCCTGCATCCCGCAGAGAGGTGCAAGGCACCACGTTGCCCGCCCCGGCCACCCGCAAGGGCACCTTTCAGAGGGACCGAGGGCTGCCCGTACCCTCAAGGTGGCGTGTTTCTTGCGGGGTGTCCTCACCTCTTGTCACTCCAGGTGACAAGGTGACACTCCAGGTGGATTTTCCACACCTGCCACTGATCCTCTTATCAAACACGCGGTTGTATTTAATTATTTAATTTCTTGCTCTACGTTTCTTAAACCTGAGCATTGTTTTTTCATGAAAATCTGGTTTAGTTCTTACGGTGTGGCTGCTTGTGTTATGAATTTGAGTTAAGTTTCTTCATTCTGCACTTGGTATTCCTATGCAGTTGCACTGAAGCTGGCTGCTGGCTACATAGCTATCTGCCTATAGGCCTGCTTTTTTCTTTAAATGAGTTACCCACGCGTGGCTCTGGCAGCATGGGTAACTCCAGGCACTCCGTCACCAAACCATCCCTCGGGACCGTGCCTGTACACTCCTGCTTCACCTGCGTAGCTCTTTGTATTTCTGATGCTTTGCATCTTCCACTCCCGTTTTCCATTTGTCTTCCCTTGAAATTATTGACCCCTCCCCATTTGTCTTTTTCTATAGCTCAGAGGCTTCCAGGTGTGCTAGCAATTGACATTTGCCTGTTGCTAAAGGGGAAACAGATATGAACAGTGGCCAAAACAATTCTTACAATTTTTACAAGAACAGGGCAGGCATACAATGATCCTTGCCCAGAATATTCTCCCAGACTCCACTGGTTTCTTGGACCAGATATATTGTCTTTGAGTTTAATGGTCCTTTGAATATTTCTCCTCCATTAATTTGCCAATCGCTCCCTGAGACCACGTGAGCTTCTAGCGCTCATGACATCCTGTGGCAGGGAGCCCCCAGGTCCTACCTGTTGTGTGAAGTATTAGCTCCTTTTGGTTACTTTGGCTCCTAACAGTTTTGGTGGATGATCCCCACTCCTTGCATTGGAAGAGACAGCACACAACTGATCGCTGACTAGTTTCTTCAGGACACTTTTGATTTTATGGTCTTCTTGTCATATCCCTTATCCATCACCTTTTTTCCCAGCTGAAGAGTCCTAGCTCACTTGTTTGTTCCCTGCATGGAGACTGCTCCAAACCTTTCATCATCTCTATCAAATGTTTCTGAACTTTTCTCAGGTTTTATGTCCTTTTCCAGATGGGGGAACCAGAACTGCACATGATGCTTAGGATGTGGCAGTTGTGCAAGTGTGTGCTCTCTGTTCTAACCTCCAGTCGTCTGGTTGGTGGTTTTTAATGCTACTAAATATCAAGCCGATGTTTCAATGGAATTGCCTGTCATAACTTCATTATTATGTTCTGAACGGCAATAGAGACCCTGTTGTTTTACGTGTGATGTTAGCATTATTTTTCCCCATGTAAATCACTTTTATCTGTACTGAGTTTCGTTTGCTGTTTTATCACCCAGTTGCTCAGTCTTGTAAGGTCCTTCTGCAGTTCTTCAGAGCTGGACCTAATAGCTACTGATTCAACAGCTACTGATGGAATTGTAACCCACCCAGAATGGTTTTCTGGCAGTCTGCAGGCCTTTGGCAGCTCTGAAGGGATCCTGAGCTAACTGTTTCATTATGACAAGATCATAGGAGAGGAATTTCTCACCAAAATGCTGATGAGCGGGATGACTGAGCAGCAAAGAGAATATAGTATTTTCTTTCTAATATTTTAAAAAATTAAATCTGTCCACAAAATGCTCTCATAAAATGCTTTTCTTCTGGAAAATACCAGCTTATTGGAGGAAAATAAGTGTCCTTAGGAACACAGCAGTAAGATTTCTGGCAGTGTCCCCTGAATCTTTTCCAGTTCTCCTCAACCTAGAAATCTCTCCGCGAGGCTCTTGAGAACCACCCCCTAAACTCCAATTTCCTGTGGCTTCTCAGGCTTCAAATTCACCAACTAACTTGTTATGCAGCAAGGTGATACCCTGAACGTTGTGTTACCAGGATTTCTTGCCCTTGTAGGTCTGAATGTCTCCCTGGACAGCTGTCAGGCTGGTACACTGTCCACTTGCCTGCCCATGTCTTCAGCTGACATTCTAAGGCAGTGAAGAAGGAAATGGGGGAAATGGCCTGAAATGCTAAAAATGTCTGTTTCAGATGTTCCATGTGGATTCTTAAAGCCATTTTACCCTGTAGAAAACATTGCATTTCAACTCTTCTTTCTCCATCATCTGAATTTTTACAAATGCAAAATCTCTGGAATGAAATTCCAGGTCCTGCATGGTAGCAAACAGCATCATGAACCTAACACTAAGTTATAACACTGCATTAAATATGGGAGCATCTCCCAATAAGAAATATGAATGTAGTGACAACCAGCATAATTAAAACTTCCTAAAATGTTTTTTGAAACCCACTTGCTGACGTATCAGCATTTGATTAGTTTCTTCAGCCAAAGAAAAAGGCAGAAGTAAGGGGGAGAAGGGAGGACAGAACAGAAACTGTTCAGTAACACCCACGGTGCTGGTTGCAGCTATGTAAGATGTAAACCCAGGTGGTGGGTAACTTAAATGTTTCAAGGTGAGCTAGCTGGAGGATGGTTCTCAGCAGCTATTTTTGAAATGTTACAGGAATTGTATGTTCAGTTAGGCAGCCTTGGAGGTTCCATATTCTTGCCATGGAGAGGTGAGCCAGCCTGAGCTTGCAGATAAAGACCTGCTACAGACAGCAGCTGAGGACAGCGCATCAGGAGCCAGTCGATCACAGAGAGTTGTTCTAATTATAAAATCACAGAAACACAGAAGGATTTAGGTTGGAAGAGGCTTATGGAGGTCACCTAGTCCAAACCCCTCCTCAAAACAGGGCTAACTTCAAGGTTGGGCCAGTTTGCTCCGAGCCTTGTCCAGATCAGTCTTGAAAGTCTTTAAGGATGGCAGTTGCACCACATCTCTGGTCAAGCTCTTCTAATCCTTAACCATTCTCCTGGGGAAGAAGTTTTTCTGTGTGTCCAGTTGGGAGTTTTCCCTGCTGCAACTTCTGCCTGCTGCCTCTTGTCCTATCACTACACGCCCTTGAGAAAAGTTTGGCTTCATCTTCTCTGCAACCACCTCTTGGGGTGTTGAAGAGAGCAACTGAAACCCCCTTAACAGTCCTTTCTCTAGGCTATGCAAACCCAGCTCCCCTCTCCTCATTCGACATGCCTCCTAACCATCTTGGTGGGCCTCCTCCAGTGGGCCTTTCCAGTATGTTCGCAAATCTTCTCATGGGGGAGCTATGCTGGACCCAGTACTGCAGATACAGCCTCACACACAAGTAGAGGGGAATAATCACTACCCTCAAACCCCTGGCTACTTCATGACTGTTTTAAATTTCAAGAAGTTTATGCCGCTGCAATTATTCTAGAATATTCTCGGTGGGTTTCCATGCCTCGTAACTTCATTTTCATATTCTAATTTTTCAAATTGCTTTTCTCTTTACGACAGAAAAAATCTGTGCAGCTGTGCAAAATGTGCCGATTTACTTAACAAAAAGAAGATATAACTAGCTTTGCACAAAGGTCTCTTGAATACGAAAAGAAAACAAAATGAAATGCAAACATTTTTCGGTAGTCATTGCTTAAGAGCTTCTTTTGTGGTAACAAAGTCATGATGATAAATAATGTAAATTATTTTGAACGATGATTTGAAAAAATGTCATATTTAATGTGTGGATCATCTTTAATGCAAAGATACACACCTTCTTTTCTAATTCAAAATACGTACCTCTCTTGCAGAAAGGGGCTGGAACTTGTGGGACTGCCTCATGATCTCCACTTAGTGGACCAGTAAATTGTTCTAGAAATAGAGGCCATGAAGGCAGAAAACATGTTTTTCAGGTCTGCCTGTGGTACAGAATGGACCCAAAGGGCATGGCTACATCTTGTTAAAAAAAGGAACAGCCAGAAGCTCCCAGCTTCGTCCACTGCCTACACGCATATGTCCTACAGGCAAAGAGTGTCTGAGTTCTTTGAGTCTTGCTGTCTGGGTCGATGTATAACGGGTCTGCTCCTGGGGGCAATCTGAAAGTACTAGCGAAATGGCAATGCAAACTGCTTCGCATCCCCTCGTCTCAGGTCCTGTCTGGATTTCTGAGGGGGGGGGTCTCCACCTTAGCTTGAAATCCTCTTAAACCTGCAGGTTAGGGTTTTAGATAACAGAATTTCTGATCCCAAGGAGGGTTGACTCCAACCAGCTTCCCTCTCCTAGGAAAAAAAAAACCAAAAAACTGAAAGGATATCTCTGATAGAGGGAAGGATGGAAGATAATGTGTTTTCTTAGGTTTTGTCTGCTGCTAAGAGTCCTCTAGATAGCCAGGGTGGTAGAGTATGCGCACTATTTGGTGTAAGGCCTTCACAATGCTAACAGGCCTCTCTGATTGCAACGGGTTACGTATCACACTGATGAAAAAAACTCTCTAAACTGTGGAGAAAGAGGAGACATGACTTCTTTGAGCTTTCACCTTGTCCCGCTGGGTGGGGTGGGGTTGGGTGTTAGCGGCCCATTTATCAGAGATCCATCTTTTCTGATAAAACCTCCCTCTGTCTTCTGTAACATAATTTCTTAGTGCCTATAGGGTCTTAAGCATGAATCCACAGAAACGATGAGTTGACACCTTCTTCCTGAATCGCAGTTTACAAGGACAAAGAGGAAACAACCCCCCACTTTCCAAAATGGTCAAACATTGCTACTTCTCTTGTGCAACATTAATTGCTCCTATGGATATTTTAACACCACCTTGAGTTTTGCAGTCTCAGTCAGTCTGTTCTTTGTTTTTAAACCTGTCATTTGCATAGGCACAGACCTTATGGTGGTTATAACTAACCAATTTTTTACATATGTTTCTATATCCTGTCATTTCCTAGCTTTTAAAGTGTAGGGGGTAGGTGCACTCAGTTGGTCTGAAGTGGTCTACACCTTAGGAATATGTGTTCTTTTACACCTTAGTAATATATTTTCATGGGCGAGGGGGGGCAAAGTTTAAATCTATTGCTGCAAAATCAGTTTAGGTTATCTGGATTTATATTTTTTATTGCTGTGGTAAAAATAATTTAGAGCTTGTGAAAGGTGCCAGATCGACAGCCTAAAAATTAAGCTGATTGCTCCGTTATTTCCCAGCTCCTCTCTTTCAGCCTTTCAAAGGCATCTGCTCTTCTTTAATCTCCCATAACTCAGTTTTTCAGATGACTGCTAAGGCTTCTGAGACAGTGAGAGCCACTTCTCTAGGTATCCTTAGATGATGTTTATCAGGCTTGTCTAATTTGAAGATGTCTGGTTTATTTCATTAGGTCTAACTTATTCCATTATTCACTGTCTTTTTCTTTTTCTGGTCCCCGAGACTTTTTCACCGATATTACGTGCATGAACAGCCTCATCTTTTTAAAGGGCTAGTTCATCTTTTTGGATACATTAATTACTATTTAGAGAGGACAGATTCAAAAGAAGTAATAGGCAATCCAGCTTGAAATCATCTGCTGATTCCTTTCCCTTGAATATATTTATCAGTGTTTTCTTTGGGCCACTCAACAAGGTAAGAACAAACCGCAGAGAATGATTTCTTGTTATCCTGTAATTCTCTTGCTAAATTGAATCTCATTTTGCATGTATTTCTTCCTTGTATGCATGAATTCTTTTACATTCCCTTTAGCAAACAGAAGTTTCCACTCTTTTGATGAGTCCTTTTTCTGCTTAAAAGTCCACAGGTGGAGGACCCCTCAATGTGGTTAGGAGGCTGGAGCCCATGCTGTGAGGAGAGGCTGGGAGAAATGGATTTGTTCAGCCTGGAGAAGAAGTGGTAGGTGAGATCTAATTTCTGCCTTCTGGTAAATTACAGGTGCCTATAGAAAAGACAAAGCCACTTCTCAAGGCAAAGTGACAGGACTCACAAAAAAGGATACAAGATGCAGCAAGGGAGACTCTGGTTGGAGATGAGGAAAAAATTATTCCCCACAGAGGAGTTGAGCACTGGGGCAGGTTGTCCAGAAAGGTGGTGGATCTCCATCCTTGGAGATCTTCAAAATTTGGCTGAGCGAGGCCCTGGGCAAGCTGATCTAGCTGGGAAGGTAGCCCTGCTTTGAGCAGGGGGTGGCTGGACCAGCTAACCTCCGGAGCCGATTCAAACCTCAGTCTTTTTCTGATTCTAGGATCGTTCCCAGAGTGAATGCTTTGCACAGAAGATCACAGCTCTCTGAGACTCTTCTGCTCGATACACCTTCAGACGCCCTCTGGCTATTCAGACACCGAAGTACTGCATTTAGCAATTAGGGAAGCATGTGCACATGTTTAACTCAAGTTAAACCAGAGTGCGATGGTTTAACAACACAGTCGCTGCATCCCCTACTGACTATGTGCAGTAGTTTAGTATTGCTAGTGCTTTTCATTTACTGTAATTCAAGTTAGTTCAGTGGAATCTGCCAAAATGCAGTAGGAATAGCTTTATTGTTAATTCAACTATATCATATATTGGAGGATAAAAGAGGACTGAGTTGAAACTGTTGATGAAATTGTTAACGTTAGCTTGCTCTGGTAGAAACGGGCCTCCACCTTGGCTTTTTGTCTCACTGCCCCATACGTTACTCCAATAACACCACAGAAGGTACAAAGCTGGTGAATTTTGTCCTGTGTTTCAAAATGCTGTGCTCCTGGCTGAAGGAGGCTGCGGTACATGAGTAATGTGAGGCATCTACAGATCTGAATTGTTCCTGTTTTTATTAAGTCATATGTTCAGCTGTAAATGTTACATCGTCTCTAGAGGCAAAGGATGAGCTGTACACAGTGACTGTGAATTTAAGATAGAAAGGGCAGATCTGAGCAATTCGCTTTGTTCTAGACGGCTTGTGAGACAATCTCAAAAATGGTCGGTGGAGAAAAGTAATACATGCGTGTGCTGATGGGCCTCCAGGAGGTCCCATGTGATGTCAGCCAGTCCTGTGGAGAGGTTTCCGATGCTCTAGAACACCTTAGAGACAGTCAGAGACAAGGTTAAGGCAACTGAATGTGACTTCCCTGTGTGGGGGACTTCAGTGTTTGGCTAATATCAAAAGTAATTCAGTTAATCTGCGTTTTCTTTCTAAAAAAAAATCATTTGGTCGTTTTTTTAGCAAAACCTTTTCAAGCAACACTAGTACGCCTTGCACTGGAAAAAAGGTGAGCTAAAGAAAAACACAGAAAAAGTGTGTCAAATAACAAAAGCGATCATCACCACTGACAATTTATTTGCTTCCTATGGAGAATCTGTTTTTTCTGCTTTTCACATCCAAATAGCATTTGAATCCACATCCAGTGTTCAGGAAAACTCACATAATACCTCACTCAAACCCCTCAAATAAGAACTCTTTAATGCTTCCCTTGACAAATTGCAACAGGTCGTGTAAGTGACATGCTTTATTAAGAATTGATGTCATACAAAAGGGTTTGCAGGGTTAAAATAATATGAAATCTCTGATCATGCTATTACAGGGATTGTGCTGTTCCCTCTGAGAAGAAATAGGAGGGATAATGCAACACTAATGGTGAAAAATATATTTTTCTGAGGAGTCTGAGCACAGGGCAGAACATTAACATTTTGTACTGCAGTCTGTCTTGGTACAGCGCCGCGATAACAGGGTAATGCTGTTGACCTCTGTGAACTACATCGAAAGGAGAGCCAAACTCAGCCATATTCTTTCCTGAAGTTCATAGAAAAGCATGTTAAATCAGATTTGATCTGAAAAGGTAAACGTCATGAAACGGTATTTTCCCTGATATATTCTTTGTAGCATACCAACCGTCTATGAAAAGCTGATGTAATTTTCCATCTCTAGCTTAATTTCCGGGCTATGCTCTGAAGCAAACAAGGCTGTGTTTCAAATTGACTCTGTCCACTAAACCAAGAACAAGGGATCATGGAAACGGTAGAACAAGTTGGGTTGGAAGGGACTTGGGGGTGGGCGAGTTGCGTAGTGCAGCCCCCTGGACCACAAAGGGCCAGCTTCAAGGCTGGAGCTGGTTGCTCAGGGTCCAGAAGGGTCTCAGGAGTGTCCCAGGGTAGATGGCCCACCGCCTCTCTGAGCAACTGCTCCAGCGCTTACGCACTCCTGCAGAGAAGGCGTTCAGCAAAACGTAACTAAACAAAAGTCATCTGGCCCTTTACACAGCTGTCCTGAAATACTGTATTTTCCTGAAATACAGCATATGTGTTTAACACCAAAAAACCCCAGACAGTACATGGGAGAACAGAGAGGTCTCGCTAGGGAATGAGTGGTTACCAACAAATTACTGCTGATTTACAGAGAGAACGTACAGAG
Source organism: Larus michahellis (assembly GCF_964199755.1). NCBI lineage: Eukaryota > Metazoa > Chordata > Aves > Charadriiformes > Laridae > Larus > Larus michahellis. The sequence goes on from NC_133897.1 coordinate 93,088,447, forward strand.
ATTTATACGAATGATACCTTTTGTCAGCCTAACTGCTTAAACTGCCAATGGAGGGGCTTTACTGTGCAAAAACGAACAGCAGATGCTGATCATAAAAGGAAGTTAAAAGTCTCAAGCAGCTGGTAAGGAAAACACTTGAATTTATGGCTGGTAGCAGCAAGCAAAGCTGTCAACTGTTGTTTCCAAGCTAGGTCTGGGGACAGGAGTCGAACAAATGCATCATGATGACTGTGTTTGCCTCCAGACCCCTGACTGAGCTCGAAGGTCACAGACAGAAAGATCTAGAGCTGCTCACCCCCTTACATGCAGAAGATGTGCGCTGACAGCAGCAAATTGCTTTCACATACGGCACGTGTAAGAGACGGCCCAAAAACAACCTGTCAAAAGAAGCCGAAGCATATTCAGCCTGTGATAACAGCTCCACAAGCTCTCATTATATAAATGTTCTTCAGAGTGGGGCTGACTGTGTTCAACAAACTGTTCAAAACCGCTGTCTCCCGGCACCCCTGGAGGACGTAGGACGGGTCTGCAGGACCCTGAAGAAGCACTGCAGAGCGGAGCAGTGTGGACGAGCGATGCTTCCTCGGAGGAGGGCGAGCAGAAGCATTGAGAACACCGAATAAAAGCCTCTTCCTCCGACAGGCGTTCCTGCAGCGCTTCCCTGGGTTAGGGGAAAAAGCTCGCTTGGCCTGACTGTGGATTATGCCCTTAAATGCTGTGCCTGCTTCTTCTCATGCGGATTTCTCCATTCACAAACCGCTCCGTGCTTCCTAGCAGGGAAGTGAAATGAGCTGCGCGCCCCTGGGGGAGGCTGCGAGGGAGAGAAAGCTCTGGGGAGAAGGGATGAACTGGATGGGAGGCGGGAGGGCAAAGGATAAGCACTAGGAGAAAATTGGGAAGCTGGGGAAGACAGCTGGGGGAAAGAGGAATCCTGCAACATTTGGAATAACAAGCAAATGGAAGAAATTGCAGCTGGCTGTGGATGAGAGGAATGTTAGAAGGATTTTGAAGATCAAATATCCAATGTTAAAAGGAAAAGCTGCACCTGGGGCGTTGTGTGTATGCACAGCGCTAGAACAGCGGCTTTCCAGGAATGAACAACACATTTAAGCACTGATGCACTTACTGGCTCCAGCTCCTGGGGGAAGTGTGTCCACGCGAGAGCGGATCTCTTGAGTGCTTAAAGGGAGCAATTAAGGGCACTGCTCGCAAGCTACATGATTTCTTAGTGGCAACTGCCTCCCAGACAATGTTGAAGACAAGCCAGTTCTGGGCTTGGGAGTGATGATGAAGTCTTACGAGAACGGGAAGTACCAGAACAAACTGGTGAACAAAATAGTAGGTACCAAACCAAAACGGCACGTTAAAGAGCAGCCTGTTCCGACAGGCCCGGTTGGTGTGTGTTCAGGAGCTTGGAAAGGACATAAGCCTGACACTGGAGAGCTGCAAATGAAGTTATGTTATAGTATATAACATCATAAATATTAATGCATACTCTATATTCAATGTTTATTAAATAGATTTACTAAAACTAATTTTGTTGATTTAAATTTATGTTAAATGCTTATGTTGAATTTATATTTTAAATCTATTATTTTTAAATTTTACTTATTTATAAACTATATGTACTATAAGTTATATTACATACACTATTTACTCTATATGTATATTGTTATATATCTGTATAACTCATAGCATATAATATATGCATGTGTTAATTATTCATAGATTGTATACTATTATATTACATAATGACACATATTATTTAATATTATTGTGTTTTATATATTATATAATAAAATGTAAACAGTTTTCCTAAACACATTTACACATATTGCATTATACATTCTATCTATATAAATATGTATTGCATAATGTATAAAATAATATATATATATTACATACTAAAGAACCCTTAATTTCTCACCGAAACCTGATTTTGTGCTAGAGGTTTATAGATACATAAAATACTGAGTGTCTGTTTTGTTCTGGGTTTATTTCCAGAATAAAGAAAAAGCTTTCTGGGTGATCCAGAGAATCAAGAGTCAGCAAACATTGTGCCTGTAGCTGGCAAATAGGTTTAAAAATCAAAAAAGAACAGATAAAGGACAATATAATGTAATTAATCATTCAAAAACCTTAGAGGAAGTCCTTTCTTAGCAGCTATAAAAATGCAGAATCTTCTTATGGCTACAAATCTGGCCATGATACAGAAAGCAGAGTACGACTGAGAAATCAATTTTCAGGATGGCAAAAGATTAGAAACGTCAAAATGTTTAAAAAAATTAAGCCTCAACAGTTGATCTGCATAATGTATTAAATACTTGGTAATTTGGAAAGAGGATCTGAACAGTGAATTAGCAAAATCTGCAGAGGCTGTTTGTTTTAGTTAAAACCTGAGAATATTACAAGGCGAGTCAACTGAAGAAGAACCTAATGAAAGACAAATAAATGGAGGATACCGTGACGAACGACCCTCCATAGTGAATACAAAGGAAAGAGCACTGGAGGGAAAAGACAAAACTCTTCAAGCGCTTTTTTTGAATTTTAGATGGCAAATGCCATGATGGTTGTGAGATCTGCGTGCCTCTGTACGCAGCTCAAGGGAGACCTCTGCTTGATGGGTGATTCCAGGTGGATAAAGCACCGAGACGCCAGGTTGAGACACAAACTGGGAAAATGTAGCAATTCTTTTATTTCTTTTTGAACTGTTTTTATTCGCTTCTCCCAAATGCAGGCTCCTCTGAGAGTTGCTCATGAAAGAAGAAAAGAGCCAGCAGCCACAATACTAGTCAGACAGGAAAAAGTCAGAAGGAAAAGGTGAATCACCCAGAAGGTGACTACGCACTGGAACAGGCTGCCCAGAATGGTATCGGGATGTCCACCTTGTGAGATGTCTGGGACTCAGTCGGACGATGCCCTAAGCAACCTGATCTAAGCTTGAAGTTGGCCTTTCTTGCAGCAAGGGGTTGAAAGAGATCATCTCCATTCCAGCCTGAATCATTCTGATCCCCAGGACAAGAGTCTGATGCTCCCGTCTGAGCCACCAGGATACAGAATTAGATGTCTGTCTCATGCAGCTGCACAGTTCATTTGTACCGATCTCAACATCTCAATACTATATCAAAAATACAAACCAGATGCCTGTTTCAAATCTTGCCTAGCACAAGATAAACCAGTAGTTTTTATTGCACATCATGCACACAGAATGGAATTTGCAAGTAATACTGAAAGATTATGAGATATAATATATATTGTCAGGCATTCTTCAGGAAAAGCTTGTAGGTTTGTACAGCACGTTCAGAGTCTTCAAATGCCCTGGCAACAAAGTTACAGACTAGCCAAAGCTGCCCCACACACAACAATATGAAAACTACAGTTCCTTTTTGATCAGCTTTGAGCATGCTGAAGTTTCCAGTGGGATCAGGTCCAGTAATAGACAAAATCAGAGCTCGCTGCAAACTGTGAAGATTTGGTTGATGAGAATTTCAACATTAGCCGATAACGTGCACTCACAACCCAAAAAGCCAACCATACCCTGGGCTGCATGCAAAGAAGCATGGCCAGCAGGTTGAAGGAGGTGATTCTGCCCCTCTACTCTGCTCTGGTGTCATCCCACCTGCAGTACTGCGTCCAGCTGTGAGGCCCCCAACATAAGAAGGACATGGACCTGTTGGAGCCAGTCCAGAGTAGGGCCATGAAGATGATCAGAGGGATGGAGCACCTCTCCTGTGAGGACACGCTGATAGTTGGAGTTGTTCAGCCTGGAGAAGAGAAGGCTCTGAGGAGACCTTATAGCAGCCTTCCAGTACCTAAAGGGGGACAAACTTTTTAGCAGGTCCTGTTGCTATAGGACAAGGGTAATGGCTTTAAACTAAACGAGGGAAGATTTAGACTAGATATAAGGAAGAAATTTTTTACAATGAGGGTGGTGAAACACTGGCACAGGTTGCCCAGAGAGGTGGTAGATGCCCCATTCCTGGAAACATTCAAGGTCAGGCTGGACCGGGCTTTGAGCAACCTGATCACGTTTAAGGTTTTCCTGCTCATTGCAGGGGGATTGGACTAGATGACTTTTAAAGGTCCCTTCCAACACAAACCATTCTGTGACTCTATGACTACCATCCTTTTCAGTTGCCCCCTGAGGGTATGCACAGCTCCGAGGCAGCGCCAGTGCGTTCTGTCATCCTTCAGTCCAACACCCAGCACTGTGGCATTCAGAGCAATGTGGAGAAGCCATCAAATCCTCCGAATGGTACACAGGTCCCATTGAAGTCCACAATTAACTCTTCCACAGGGCCACTTTCCACTTTCTGAAATAGTTGTGTCCCTTTACATCACGTAACAGGCTATTTTTTGTTTGAGTAAAAAGCATGCTTCTGACAAGTGCTGCTTTTTATTTGGTTTGGGGTTTGTTTTGTTGGGTTTTTTTTAATTACTTTTGTCTCTGAAAATGGACGACAAGGTGAAGCTTTCTTTTAAGCAATTTCTCAGGTTCAATCCAAAGTGCTACATTGCTCAAGAAGGAAGAGACTGCTACATGGAGGCAGGGCGAGGTTTTTCCTATGAGCTGAGATTTAACTGTGTGAGTCCCTTTTATGGATTTTTGCCTTACAGATAGAAAGTGGCAAACAGTGAGAGTACAGAAGGAGTGACATGAAGGTGGTTGTCTGTCTCAGCTGAGTTCATTTTCTTGTCCGCTGATCTTCTGAATTTGCTCCCTTTGGCTAGATTGGTAACACCTTTGCTGGTTGCTTGGTGTTAACTTTGCTTTCCTTTCCTTTCCCCTTACCCTGCCCTACTCTCCTCCCTCCATTTCTGCCCCACCAAGAGGAATCTGGTAGGTTTATCTATTAGGCAGCAGCAGATGATACAGTTGGAGAAAACGCTGGGAAGGTGGAAAGGTACATTTAACTGGCTGCGCCAGGCATGTGAAGTAATATAAGAGAAAGAGGTATAGAGAAGAATTTTCTGGTAGTCTTTCAAATTTCTAGGTACCCCCTGATTTCTCATCCTTTTCAGTTTGGCTTTCTTTACCATCAGGAATTTATGTTCTTCTCTGTTGAAAGAAGATTTCAAGAGAAATCAACAGCATAAACTGAAGCTTCTCCTTCAGGAGGCTGCAATACCTTCTGCTTCTTTTCCTTCCAAAGAACTCGTCAGTTCTTCCAGGAACATGGTTACCTACAATAATTTATGGTCACCAGGTGTACTGGTGGACGCTGGTTCTGTCTTCTCCTTTGCCACCTTCACTGTGGTGGGTCTCACCGTTCATACCCTGGTTCGCCTACTTACATTTATGCTTTTTCACAAAGAACTTACCATGGTTATTATGGGCAGTGTCCAGTTGTCCCTTTCTGAGAGCTGGTGCACAAATTGTAGAGCAGATGGCTCCAACTAGGAAGTGGATCATGTCATCTGTTAGTGATATTCATGTCAAGAAACACATTCTCTCTTCAGGTCACTTCCAATGGGCAGGAACCTTTGAGTTGATTACTGCCAATGCCGAAAGGAAGAGCAGAAATGGCCTTCAGATAAAATTGTCATTTATGCTGCAGAAGATGTATATGTAGTTATGTTCCAGGTTTGAAAGCCTTTTGGTTGTTCTGGTGGAAAGAATACCAGAACAGTCTGTTTCAGCTTGGGTTGTGATTCGGGTCCAAGTTTCCCCTGTATATATATAATATACATACATATATATGTAAATATAAAAAATACGTAGAAAAAATTTAAATTACCTCAAAAATAACTGAGTGCCTGTAGAGTAACTGTCCAGAAGGTCAGGCCAAGAGTCAGATTTTTTTTCTGCTTGGTGATGGAGGCGAAGTGACAGGCAACTCAACACAGATGATACCCCCTGTCAAGGCTGGCCACCCCTTGTGCTCGCGGAAAGCAGCAAAACTGCTCTTGCCACGCTTAACATTCCAACCACCGGCACCTCCAGTGTGACTCCATTTTGCGCCGGGCAGAGCTGAATCACAGCACTATTCACTGCTGCAATGTTAACAGCTGGGCTCTAGGGCCAGTCACTTTGAACACATTGGTCCTTTGTTCCAGCCCTTTGTTTTTCCAAGTGCTCTGACTGCGCTTGTGAGGGAGGGGTACTCGACAAACACAACTTTCTCTCAGAAATGGGGTCAAAATAAGTGCAATCGGAGAAGGCTTTCCTATCCAGGAACAGCGAGGCAAAGCATACCAGGGAGCAGGGAAGGAAAGACAAATCCAGGTCTTTGACGCTACAAGGTGGACAGGGGAAATACGTGTATTGACTGGATTTGAGGATCTGTTGTGCAGCAGAATGGGGACATCAAATGCAAGCAGATGAGCTGTACTGTGATATATTCCAGACGAAAGTCCCTGCCAGAAATGCCACCGAAATCCTTTTCACCTCAGATGTTAATTTGCAGAATGTTTAGAGGATGCAGGTAAAATCAGGGCAAGATTGAGACCAGGGGCTTTGGCCCTAGGAATTCACCTTAGCAATCATGAAAGCCTTGCAATGTGAGACAAGGTCAACTACAGTAACTCGCTTTCCAAAATTTAAAGATTTTTCTTGCAGAAGATCCATGTATAAGCTCCAGGCTTGCTTTCCGTGGTTTCCTTCTTATTCTCTCTACTGAGGGAAGTATTTTCCCATCTTGCATTGCAGGGAAACAGACAAGAAGAAAAACCTGTTAAGATTAAAATTCTTCAGGGAAAACAGAATTAAAAGTTTTCTCAAAACACGGAAAATATTTATAGCAGTGTACTGTCAGCTTGTGTATGCATGCAAAAATTTTAGTGTGGATATGCTGATTAGTGATAACTTCAACAGGTGATTGCACAACTTTATACACCTACATCCACACAGTCAAGTTAGAGCACAGGGTGCTTGGAAGGGGGTACTTTACACTAAGTACCGAATCATGATGCCCTTCCTGGAGGTTAGCAGCTTTATGAATCGGGTAGAGCTTCACAGGCGTATTTTTGGATATTAAGTTTTTTTCCCCAATGCCTCTGAATATCAAAATTCATAATGTAAATAAAATAAGAGAATCACAGAAACATTTAGTTTGGAAGACACCTATGGAGATCCAAATTCCTCTTTCAAGCTTTGACCAAACTTCAAAACTGGATCAGGTTACTCAGGGAATTATCAAGTTGAGTCCCCAGAATCTCCCATGATGGAGATTCCATTATTTCTGGGCAACTTACTCTAGTGCTTGCCTGCTCACGTGGTGAAGAGGTCCTTCCCTCCATCCAGCTGGGACCTTGGTTGCTGCAACTTGTGCCTCTTGCTCTTTGGCTCTTCATCTCAGTGATGAGTATGGCTCCATCTTTTCTGTAATCCCTTTCTAGGTAGTGGATGACTGCGATCAGCCCCCTCTCAGCCTTCTTTTTGCAGGCTGAGCAGAAGTTGCTTTCTCAGCCTCTTCCTGCACATAACAGGCTCCAGACCCTTAACCATCTTGGTGCCCCTCCACTGGATTCCCTCCGATTTGTCAAAAAGTGTCATGTTCCAGGAGGCCAAAACTGGGCACAGTACTCCAGATGTCAACTCACAAGTCATGAATAGAGGAAAAGAATCACTTTCCTTGACCGGTTGGCTCTGCTTTTGCCATTGCAGCCCAGGATGTGGCTAGTCTCCATTAAGACAAGGGCACACTGTTGATCCCTTGTAAATCTGCAGTCCACTTGGGCCTCCAAGTCCTTTCCCAGAGGTGCAAGCTGGCCAGACAGCCCCAGCCTGCACGGGTGAATTGGGTGGCTCCGTTCAAAGCACAGGGCTTAGCACCCGTCACTGCCGCACTGCACCAAGTTCCTGTTGGCCCATTCCTTCAGCTCGTCCAAGTCCCTCTGAATGCAAGTCCCGCCTTCCAGGATACCGATCAGTCCTCCCAGTTTGGTGGGATTGTTATAAATTCTATTCATACATTACAAAATTGTATTTACATAATAATAAAATAATATGAACAATCTCTTCCAGTATAAGGCATTACCTGTGTTTGTATTGTTATCATACATTCTCAGAACTAAATGATGTTGGCATAAATGAAGAAATGGTTTGGATTTCTCTTAAGGATGGTCTGCTTTCATTCCCAAGATGGATGCTAATCCATGTCAGCATGGATTTCGCGCTGAATTTGAAATCTTGGTTTTACTGGGGAACTTCAGAAGGGGAATCTTTAGTAAAAGTCTACAGATCTTGCTAATGCAAATGGCAAGGGAAGAACTCCTCTAAACCACACAGACAGTTAGATTTGGTTCAGTTACATTTCACTAATTTTGCCAAGAGGACCTGCAACATACTTCAAATATTTATGTTAGTAAACCACAAATAACTTAAAATGCATGAGGTCACTGAATAAGAAAACACAAGAACATTTCACAGCAAAAGATAATGTACGTTAAGTGTGGTGGCAAACACCAAGTACAAAATGCAAAGTTTTCAGAGTGTGAGGAGTTATCTCTGAATTCCCATTTGGTGAAACACAACTGCAATGAATATTTATTGCCACCTTATTTAGCAGCATGAACAAAAGGAACTGTTATAAATAAACAACACTATGACAGTTTCACTGCTGTTAGCTTGACGTTCTCGTCTGAAGTCAATCAAACTGAAAGACAAAGCAATCTGGAAAAAGACTAAGTCAAACATCCAAATTACACAGTTTCTATTTTTTGTGTTAACTACCGTCATCGCTGATTTGTCTAAGACTTACTAGTGTGAGGAAGCTGTTGGTGAAATTTGACAGGTGTCAGCATGGCATTTGCGTGCTTCTAGATTGAAATGCATGTAAATTTACATCACTTGTTTTAAGGTTTCCTTAGCATATCAGAAAAACTTTGAAGTGATGTAAGAGGGGGTGTTAAAATTCACAAAGCAGAGCAATGTCCATTTAAAAGGATGCAATTAAGTGGTTAATAATACAGGGTTAGGGGAAACAGAGAGACAAGCTCTGTCTTTATGGCTTCTTGCAATGTCCCTACTGGTGGCTGTGGCCGCAGTGCCTCACCTCTACCCTTTGATGTACAAATAAAACCACCTCTCCAGTGCAGCTGTGCCGATAACAGCAGGTGACTCATTTTCAACCTGTTTGTCCTCAGACCTAGTTTGGCAGCCAATTTTATTCGTCAGAGCGAGCAAAGCAAAACTTTAAATGTGTCACTAACTTAACACAAAAATCTCCAGCGCGTATTTAGTAACCCATGTGAAGCCTTTGGCTCAATCCAAGCAATCCGTACATTTGTAAAACATTTGCAAGATCGGTGTGTGAATACAAGACAGGATGCACGCTGTCTAGGTAAGCTCAGAGGCTTGTTGCCCTCAGCGTCCCACAGCTGGCACTTCGCAGGGCTGTGTGTGCTCGTAGTGCACGTGCAGTGCCCTCTCGGTCTCTCTCAGGGCTGCATCTCCTCCCCAGGAGTTCCCCAGGAAGGCCGGAGGAGAGACCTACCCAGGAGTTTTTCTTCAGCATCTCTACTGACTGTCATCTTCTGAAATGTGGCACGTGTAATGGACTATTTAATATCGGTTGGTGCTTGTCAGGGAGGGGATATGTAACTGGAAAATTATATTATACCAGCAGGTTGGCCTACTTAATTCTGTTTGTCTAGGTCCTAATACAATTTGAGAGCAACCTTCTTCATCAGGAGTTACCTGCTGCACAGAAGACACAAATCTTTCACACTGACTCCATGCAAACACTTCCCCATGTAATTTCAGTTAAGCTTTCCTAAGCATGCATCGGATCTCCCCGTGTAACGCTAAAAAATAAATCCTCAGTACATGAGCCAAGCTACACACCCAGGCATTCAGCTGGAAGACAGTTCTAAAAACTGCCTAAAAACTTCATCAACAAGAAGCGAGTTCATAACGGACCACCTTGTTGGAGTATGTAAATCACCACACTAGCCATAATGCTGGTGTAAAATGAAGACACTATGGTTCCATGTCTGTGCCTGAAATTCTTGGGGAAAAAAAAAAAAAAAAAAGAGTAAAATGTGGCACAGAAAACTCTGAGACTTAAATCCTAAATGCCAGTTAGTTCTACAGTATTTTCTCTGTAGAGTCAGCCTACCAATCAAGAATAGATTTCTCTCTATTGCAAGTTCCTGCGGAACGGCAACATCAATAGACATCAGAGCACTGGCCATCACAGCAATCACTGCTTGGCAGCTGTAACTCTGAATGTTTTTCTAAGGGAGTTTTCTAAAAGTATATATATGACACAGTCATATCACATGCATTTGTTATAATAGACAGGCTTTGTCCCAGCCCTGCTATTTATGCAAGAAGCTCCGTTTTAGGATCTTATGTACCGCTTTGGACAAGGAGAAAGAACTGAGTCTTTTTTTATATAGTACAGTATCATAGCACCAAATAAACAGGCCATACCTATTATCTTTCTTTGGACTCAGGACTGAAGTTTAGGCTAGAATAAAGTCAACATGCTGCCTTTGGGAGAGAAAAAAAAGGCAAGTTCACGAGGTCTTTGACTGCTGAGTTTTTGATTGTTGGACTTTTAGGACTAATTTCTAATGACACAGAAATACGTTCTCATATAAATCATCAGCTCTGTTTTTTGTTGAGTTCTTTCAGTATTTATGTATTCAGAGACAGCTTTCTTTGTTCAATGCCTGCATTCAGTCAAGCAGCTTTTTCAGACTCAAAGAAGGTGCTCCAAAAGGACATAGTCTAAAAAAGCCAGGAAGTAACTTCCGAATACAACTTCACACCTCCCCGGATCCTAGTTTCAAATTAATCATCTGTTCCGGGGACAGCAGATGGAAAATAATATTCCTGATAAAATGTGTCTAATGAGAGCTGGAGGACCTCTGCTGACAGCTGATTTTACAAGAAGTCTTAAGGAGATTTTTGACTGGATAAAGGGGCAATATTGAGCAATACTGATGTTTACTGTCTGCAAAAAAAAATCCTCCCACTTCTTTGATACTGAGGAACCTTAACAAAGCAGATGACTGGCCAATCCATTTTGATTTTGTCCTCCCAGCGTTTAGAATCTGGAAACAAGTTGGCTTTATTTCTCGCTCTCAGAAGTGAGGCAACGGCCTGATTTGAGTTCCACACCACAGCTCCAAATCCTAACGTCCTTCTCAGTTGCCAGGAGGAGGACAGAGCACGGAGGAAGCACACACCGCTTTCTAGGATACAAACAAAAAGGACATTATAGGATCTTCTTCAGGGAATCTCCCACAACAGAAAAGCCCCTGGAGCAGCTCGGCAGTCAGCTCCTGCAGTAAGTCCTGTCTACACTGCTGTCCTCCGGCCTTCCTTGTCGCATTTTCTGGTACTGTGCTGTCCTGTGCTCTTCTCCTTTGATCCCTCACCTTTTTTTATCCTGTGTTTTAGCTGCCCAATTGTATCCTCGCCAGCCCATGCTTCTCTCTCTCAGGTCTTGCTCTCTTCCTTCCTCTCACTCACCTTTCCTTTCCCACTTTTCTCATATCCCTTTTTTTAGGATTGTCTGCTGCAAAGAAAGTAGAACCTGGCTAGCGTACCAGCTAGACAAAACCCATGAACTAATTTTCCCTAAAATAGATCAACCCTCTTTCTAAATCTCTTAATTAACTACATTCCTAGCTATCTCCCTTCCTCCATGGTCAGAAGCACGACGCTTCTGTGGTCCCTGCTGTCCCCTTTTTCCTGCATCTCCCCCAGCACAGGCTGCTCCTGCTATAAACCCTCCTTTCAATAGCAGCAGTCTTATTTTTGGCGCGGCAGGGACTTCATCCTGCCCTAGTTCATGGGCTGTACTTTTCCTTCTTTCTTCCCTGCACGATTTATTGCTGCAGCTTATCACACGCGCTCTGCTCCCCTTCTGCTACAGCTTCAAAGCACTCCAGACTTTTTTTTTATTTTATTTGCCTCTCCAAGACTCTGAGTGATACAGAGAACCTCCTACAGCCAGAAAGTAACTGTGATTTTTAGCGATGATGTTTGCTATAACTATTTAAAGCACACTTAAGAAGACACATAATAAGTAGGTTTGAGGGAAGTGGTAGCAATCCACCCACCACGCTCCTTTTAGCTAACCCTTTAATTAAATATTAAAGATACGGTTCTCAGGAAGATTTAAAATAACCCACTGACAAAAAAAAAAAAAGAGGCAGGTTAAAAAACAGCAAAGAAAGAAATATCTCCCCCCAAAGGCTTACCACACCTTCATACTGCTTTTAACATAATTTTACTGTGCTGATGAGGGAAGAGCTTTTCTGAAGGGAAATAACAAACCCTAGATCCCTCTATATGTTCTCAAGGACTTCTCACCAGGGATTGCAAACTATTTGATGCCTAAACTAAACATACTAGTTTCCTCTTTTTCATAAAGGATAGCAAGAAAATGTTTATAAAACTGAGTAAATAAGTTACCTGAAATGTTATTCCTTACTCAAAAGAGGCACAGAATTGATACGCAGTTTGAGGGGAAAAGCATATACACACATTGATTATGGCACCACCTCCAAATATAAAGCAGGGTGAGATAAATCACAGCAAGATCCGTCCAGATTTGTAGCGTGAAGCATTTTCATTTATAACTGAGATAAGGCACACCAGGTGGGTACCACAAATGGTCAGAGGAGAAAAGAGGAGAGGCAGCTGGTGGAGATGAGAAGTGTAAGAAACCAGCCACGTCTGCAAAACTGAGTGGCTCTGACCTGCCTAACCATTTTGGTGAAGGCTTTGGTTACTTTTTTCCCCTATCTAGCTGACAAACAGCTACACTGACAAAGCATCTAAGATAAACTGAGCAGCGTTTTTGCACAAGTATCTGCTGTGCTGCTTCTCTGCTTGCATTCAAAATCCTTTTTCCTTCCTTACTCTTTTGTTCTTCTCCACTGTGTGTAGTTTTAAATCAAACTCCAAAACTCCAAATTCTCTGTACAGTGTCCACTGTTGCTGTAATACAAAGAGAAACTGGTCAACCATTTCGATTTGCTCTTGTGGTAGCCATGAAATGGAAAGCGTTTTCAAAAACATACCCCCTCCAAGTTCCAGAGTCTCCGTCTCTGGAGACATTCAAAACCCGCCTGGACGCGTTCCTGTGCAACCTGCTCTGGGTGACCCTGCTCTGGCAGGGGGTTGGACTAGATGATCTCCAGAGGTCCCTTCCAACCCCCACCATTCTGTGATTCTGTGATACTGTCCTGCTTTCAATTAAAACATTGCCACAACAGCTATATCTATAAGGTGCCTGGAATTTCACAGTAGAAAACCTATTACTTTGAATACAAAAGTTGGCCAAAATGATTGAATTCCTGAGGCAACAGAAACGATACTGGTGATTTTATTCAGCATGTGTTCAATACCATTTTCCATTCGGAATCCACATTTTTTTAATGCTTTTCTTATACCATTCTAAACATTACCTTCAGCTTTTATGGAGTCCCTTAGAAAGTTTTTTTTTTTCAATTTGTTTACCAGAAAACTTAAATCTTAATGATTAAATAATAGGACATTTATATACACCAGTGGGTTTTCTCAGGTACTGGGCTCTAAGTACATACAATGTCTATTGAGTGAAAATAAAAAAGAAAATTCCAGTCATGCACATCATCTTACAAACCATGTTCCATTTGCCTTGAAAATTTTCACTCTGTTACTGGCATATCATTTTAAAATTAAGCAGGTATTTTTTTTTTTTTAAGGTTGCTTTGTCCATATCCATTCGTTTGTTTCGCCATTTTGAAGAACCGACAGGCCACATGCTCCTGCAGAAGGTACCGGCAGGGTAATAATGGTTCTGCTACCACCGACCACTCCAAGCCCAGGCGTGGATGTGTGTAAAAAAACCACCTAACCTTCAGCTAACTGCACTGGTTTATTTCTGAACAGCACATCACAATATCAGCATAGATAGCACATTGTAACCGGTTGGGTGATTCCACTTAATAATTTTTCAACACTAGGACCTTTCAGCATTTTAATTCTGGTTTCATTCATGAATTAAAGGTCATATATAGAGCACAAATGAGGTCTAAATTTAGTCACAGCAGACCACAGTTCCACATAAAGACAAATCTTCAAGTTATGTTGACCTGCTAGGAGACAAAGATAAACAGCACAGCAAACATGTACCTGCAATGCACTGCTTCCCTATTAAATATTAACTGTTTCATTTACATTTAAATGAACTGAGCAGCAATGGATAGACTTTCCAGTACTGCTGTTTGGTGCTGCTGTCATGGAAAGAAGCTGAAGACAATGTGGGCTGTATGGGGGCAAATGACGCAATCTCAGCATCCGCTCAAGTGACTTCAATGATGACCATTCTCCAGTCTTGAAATATAATCCTACACAGCATTTTTTTTTTCCCTCTCCCTCTGTAAACACATCTGTTCATAAATAACTTAGATGTCTCCTTGACATTCATGGTGTGTAACTGAAGCTGAAGTAGAAAAGGATGGGTGGTGTACAGCACTGAGGAGATGTCACAGTACTTTTGTTCGGCATTTTTGTCAAGTGCAGGTTGCAAACATCAGCCATCAGAGACAGGCGGGGTCACCCACCCATATTTTTCATGGGTCTTCACCAAACTCTTAAATGTTGCTTCAGCCTCCTTTCGACTGAATGACTTTTTTGATTTGCCAGCTTTTCTGCAGATACGGCCCTGCACCAAACAAAAAAAAGAAAACCTTCATTAAACACATGAACACACAGCTGGAAACCACAGCTTAACTTTTCAACACATCAAGCCAAGAGGCATTCACTTACGGCTACCGGAAAGCGGAGCTCCCAAATTTGTGCAGACAAATACATTATTAGAGATGATTAAAAATGATATGCAGCAAAGGGGGGAAAAAAAAAAAAAAAAAAAAAAAGACATCTGCCAGGCTATTTCTTCCCAGCGAGCCCCTGCGCTGGCACGCTGCCCTGCATGCAGCAACCAGCGGCTGCCGCTGCTGCTGCCGTGCCGCAGGGCTCGCCTCCCTCTCTGCTGCACGGGGACGCCTGCAAACTAACGGAGGGATCTCCACCGTAAAGCATTTGTCGGGCAGACCCTCATGCCGCCCTGTGGAGTTGGGGGTGCAGCCCTGGGCCGGCAGGGATGGCGAGGATGCCACAGAAACAGTGCCTTGGCATGGCAGGGTGCCACTTTCCACCAGCTCCCGGGGACGGTGGGGGGTTGTGGGCATCCCCCTTTCAGCCATAGGAGAGGAAGGGTCTCCCCAGCTCCCTACAGCCCCCCATGGGTCCCCCGGTGCCAGCAGCTGTGAGTGGAGGAGGAGGCAGGCTGCTGGTACCGGTGCCGAGGGACCAGCTCGGGGCTGGGGAGATGGTTTCAAACCAATTTTGATGCCATGCTTATAATACAGTCCAAGGTGTGAATATCACAGAGTTGGCGACCCTGAAGAACCATCAGAAAAGCGGAGTGTTTCTGTGTGATACGTCTCAGAGCTACCCGTATCCCACCCCCCACACCCTGCTGCCAACGCAGAACGTCACTAAAAATTACATCCATCCCACGAAACACACTCCGTTCTTCTTCTTCTCATCTGACCCGTGAGAAACAAATAGCCCTGGCATTTCTCAAAGGCAGGAGCATGTTAAAACCAACTTCTTCCAGCCTACCTGAAAAAAAATTCTAATTTGTTTATTACCCCTTCATGACAAGTTTGATGTTAAATGACAATATACATGTTTAAATGTACTGCATCTTTATTACTTTGCAATTAGATATTACCTCTAAATGCACAGCAGTATATAATTTCAAATCCTTGTTTGGCAACATAAGGCATTTACTGAGTTATTAATAGCTTACCTTATTTTGCACATAGGTCCACGTCAATTACCAACTAACAGAGACACAAGAAAGAAATGCAGCTGCAGATTTATTCCGCTCTACAGCAATAATACCCTTTAAAGTATTTAGGCCTATTGGATTTGTCACAAAACAGAAGTTTAATAATTTTTATAACTGTTTGATAGACCACACTGAAAGCCTTTTTTAGAATAACTGGTATTTGACGAGCAGATACCATATTACAGTGTTACAATTATTAAGAATCAAGTTGGTATGTTCTCATTTTTTCCATTCCTTTGCTCAAAATGACGCATCAGGTTTCATCTTTTGCCTCCTGTACTTCACTGTCAACTTGGAATTTTAACCAAAAATTGTCATTCGTAAACATTTGCAACAAATAATGCTGAGAAAATAATTAGGTATATGGAGGGAACAATAGGAAAAGGGAAAAAAGAAAACAAACTCTGTCCTCGGAGTATCAAAGTTATTTTTACATATTAAAATGAGTAAGATTACTCTGTAGTGTGGACAAATAATTTAATTCTAGAAAGCTGTCACAATATTGCACAGATACGCTTTTGCGTTCAGCGCCGCTCTTATGATAACAAAACTATGGACACATGAGATAAAAAAAAGCTGTTTCCTACTCCTGTTTTAATAAGGCATTTTTCTGTGCAGTGTGACTTCTCTTTCAGAGCCTACCTTAACTAAAGATTAGAACAGCCTCTAATTCCCACCTCCATTTATTCACAGCCAATTTATACCCATTAGGTTTTCACAAAAATAGATATTTTATCTTTTGATGCTTTTCCTCGCCTTTCTCCCTAGTCGCCATTTACAGACTAGCAACGTATTTCCTCTTTAAATACCTTTTGACAGACTAAACAGCAAGACACCTTCCCCATCCCCATACTAATCTGGCAATTAATATTTCCCAAAGAAGGATGATCTCAATGCTACTTAATTTAACCTTGCTAATAAATTTTCTTAGAAAATGTTCCGGTTTTGTTTTGACAAAGGGAGTAATTAAATAAAACCAGGTAACATATTTTTAAAATCTCATGATTGCCAGTTCTAATATTGCTCTTCTCTCAAGGATTGCTATGCCAGTTGGGCGCTGGAACATAACATATTCTCATCGACTAATTATCTTACATATCCTGCAGGAGTATTTTTGTTGTTACAAAACATGTTTTGTATTTTCTTCCTAAACGGAGCTTTTGTGGGAAGCATGCTTAGAGAAACATAGGAAAAGATAAAGAAAAGTGCAACAGAAGGTGAGATTAGCACAGGAAATGCTGTCCTCAAAATCTCACCAATTAAATACTTTTGAAAGTAAATATAAACCTACTCTACTACTTAATTGCTGGATTAGGTCAATTTGCCATCTCTTGCCTTATACATCTGATTTTTTGTCATTTAAGGCTTTGATACCTTTCTGAATTGTGTGCATAGCACCTCGCACAGTATGATCCATGTCTTCTCCATCTTCATCAAACTATTAATATTAACCTGTACCTAGAAATAGGATCTTTGCATTGAGATCAGCTATCGCTCATATTCACTGCCAGCTACGTACTGCTTTCAAACAAGGAAAGTAAGAATCCTTTGGTGTTGCAATAACGCAGTGAATATCATCAAATCATCTAAAATGTTACTGGAGCCATGGCAACTGAAATGAGCATCATTCCCCAAGTATGTGTTCCACTCTCATACTTCTTTGTTATTAAGATAATGGATCATTAAATCCACTTCTAAAACGCATTCTGGTGCCATATGCAGGTTGTATGTAAACTGCATCATTGAAGACCAGCCAATTCCACCCGACTGTCGTCCACCTATTTCTGTGTTTATACAGAAACTATGGGTGGCATGGTTAGCACTGTCTCTTATTAACCAATATCCTGCCAGGTGTTTATAATTTGGATAAAATTTAACCTCGTGGACTGAAAGTTTCCCTTTTTGGTGCCTCAAGTGAAGCTGAGGTAAAAAGAAACCAGGGTGGAATTTCAGTCAACACAGTTCAGATGCTTTTGAGTCTATACTGGGCGGTATCTACCGTCTTAATGATTTTTAGCTTTTTGCCGTTCTCACAAAAAAACCTCTTCCCAAGTTTAACTAAAAATGGCGTTATAAAAGAAAGTATCAAAGAAACATTTGAACAGTCACTGTTACCAGCTCCGACTACGGTTTATTTTCAGATTGCTACTTAAACATGCAGTCATTTTAACTCTGGTCAGGAGACTATGCGCTGCTGCATTCTGTAAATACGATAAATATGATAAATACAGCACACAAATACTGCACTGGCCATAGCTCAATCGCACACAATTGCATTTTGACTAATTTCTAAACCACGCACGTCACTGCTGTCGTGGTAAGGAATATAGATCATTTGTACAGCCAATGTTTCGATGTGTCCAGCACCAAATCAAGAAAAGATATCAAACTGATACCTGAACAAGATCAAAACATTACACGAAAGACTAAAAATCACAGATGAAACCCAATAAAGCCTTTCCTAACAATATTAATGTCGACTTTAGCTCTGAGGAGTCGCACCAGGAGCTTACTGAAATAGTTGCAATCCTTTCAGACGCTCCCAGAGCGCTTTTCATAAAGGGATAACTGAAAACCTAATTAAAATAAGGAGCTGGAGAGAACATTTCAGATTTTGCCATCTGCTGCGACTTCATGTACTTATCAAGATATAATTTTAACAAGCTAGAAACATATGAAAGGTAAAAGTAATGCCACAGCATCCAACTGGTTTACCCAGCCATGCTGAAATGCAGGGGCACATGTGCTGCACTCACTTGTGCCCCTACCGCGCTTGTTTGCGTGGCATGGTGAGCAATTGCATGCCACTCATCTACTCTTTGCCCAGACTAATGAGTTTGAACAACCAGCTGATAAGGATCCAGTCTATAACCCTGGTAACTGCTAGGAGAAAGACCTCCGGGAGCACAGCCTGCTGCGGTAGCCTTCTCAGGACCCTGGCCGTACCAAGGGACCACTCCCTCCCAACATGTTCAGCAAAAGACCTAAGGTTAACCTCACATGTGATTTGGCACCCACGTTTACAGACCACTGTGGGCAGCTCTGGGAGCTTTTCTACTTCTCAGTGGTGCCATAGTTCTCCACGTTCTTCCACAATCATCAATGCATCAGCACGTCCCTTCCCTCGAGAACACTATTGTGACACTGAAGCACATCCTCAAAAATATTCACCTCAACATCTAATAGCTCTTTAAAGTCCTTCAGTAACGTTATCAGCAATGTGACATATCTCTTCTTCCCCAACAACACCATGTCTCGAAGTGCTCCAAAGACAGACTTAAGTTCTGTGCAGCAATACCAAACATGAAGCCTGAAGCTCTTTAGCCCCGTAATCCCACTACAACCACGTATCTGCCCACGTCTGGCCTGTGTGTCATGAAAAACAGTCCTGACATTTCTTCTGGTATTTCCAGAATCAGGATGGCCTCAAGGGAATTTCTCTGCAGTGATGAAGGGATTTCTCTCTCTCTTCAAATCAACTACAGTAGCTCCCAGACTAAAACCCAACAGTTTTGGCCTAGCACACAGCATCAGGTGTGCTTCCATGTCATATCACTTTTGGCACTACCTGGAAGGACAGGACTACGCAACGGTGGCCAGCCTTTCACAGGCTCATACAATCACTGAAGTGCTGGCTGGAAGGGACCTATGGAGGTCTCTAAGTCCAACTTAGATACCTGGAGCTGAACTGACAACATAGGTCAGCTGGGGCACTGCATAGCCAGGTCCCAAATCCTTCAAGGTTGTGCTCAGTCCTCTCCTGATACAAGTCCCTGTGTTACTAGGTCCCAATTTTTTTCAGAGATTTATTGTACGCAGTCACTGGCTTTACAGGGACTGAGGGTATTCTAGAAACAGCGTAAGCCCCTCTCCTACAGGTCTCTGAGATGCCACAGCAAACCCTTCAGGCACATCCAGACTTTTTTTTTCTGGAGCGGTTAACAAAAAGTTATATTCATTGCAAACAGTGCACAGCTAATAGCCTGAGAAGCAGGCAAGCCTTCGCGTTGTTAGCACTGGTCTTAACGCAAACTCCTCAGCCCTGCGTTCCTGGATATGCAGGAATAACTTGAGGTTGGTCTTCCAAGGGCAAATCATACCTGCCTTCTGCACATGGGGCTAAAGGTGGCCCATCATTTAAACCAGCATAAGGGGGCATGGGTACAGCTTCATTTTCTCCCTTCATTTCTTAAGAGATCTCTATAGCAGGCTCTTGTGACCCACTTCTCGGTAAATGTCAAGAGACGGAAAACAAGCCAAGGTTTAGAGTGGTACACAAAAGACTGCAGGTAGTCACCATGCCACACACTTGTGTGGTGATCCTTGCAAGGACAGGAAGGAGACGCACAGGGATGTCCCATTTTCCAAGTCTGTTGTCCCAGGCTGCTCCACGGATGATGCAAAACCCGTGGATTTTCTAAGAGCTGGAGCACGCTATGAGTCTCCAGTATGTAACATGTTCTGCTAATGTTCCAGTGACTAATGACTTTGGGCCTCAATTGTTCAAAGCCACATACTATGCAAACATACTCAAATCTTTTCTGATAAGTAGCAGAGGAACACAGTGCTTAAGCCTGAAACGGTCCTATTCTAGAATATTTAAAGAAGTTTTCAGAGAAAAATATTTCCACTGGCTCTAGAGAAGCATTCAAAAGTAGAGCAACGCTAAAGGGAGCTACTGTCATGCCCTCAGTGCAATGACTGCAATGTGTCACAACATCATCGCCGGAGTTAGATACACAGCCTCTTCTCCCAATTACATGGTTTATAATTTTTTTCCTTCATGCACTGATGAGGCAAAGTTAATCATGTCTCAAAAACTGCACACAATTTATATTGCACTATATATAATTATTAGCTGTAGCTAAAACAAAGTAGTATAGAAAATGACGCAGACAAATACTGTTAATGTTGCAGCATAAGTAAATTAAAAATGGCATGTTTTCCTGCAAAATGTGTAATTTCCAAAGCAGTATTTCCATGCCTTTTTTGTCTCCTTTTTAAGAATAATCCACACAAAGAAATGAAAACTCAGCAAGCTCCAGCTTTAAAGCATCCTATAAATTGCTCCTTCTGGGAGCGCGACTGTTCTTTGTCCAGGAAAAAGAAATCCGAGTTCCAGATGAGTCATTATTAACGCTTACTCGTCTGTGTGCAGCCTGGTGCAAGTAGCTCTTAATCGATACAAACACTTACAGCCCCGATCCCTGTTTGACAGCTACAGAGCACTGCGCTGCTTTTCCTCGCCTTTCCCTACGGAAAGAAACTCCCCTCTTACATTTCATAGGTGGGACAAACTCCGTGTTGGCAAAAGAACAAAAAAATTTTGACAAGACCACATTCTTTGAAGGTGCCTCTCATACCTCCTCCAGGGCCGAAGGTGCCATCTTACAACACGGTGAGCTTCCATCAGAGATGGCCCCTGCCCCCTGCCATCAAATGGGCACCTGCTAGTCCAAATGACAAAGGGTCGTCTTCTCTGTCAGTCTTCTGCAGAGCTCCCTGGACAACCTCCCTGTGGAATCAGGGTACCAGGAGAGTTACTGAGGGCAAGTCCAGGTGAAAAGGCTGGGAGCATGACAGCCCTTCTTTGCATCAGCCCACCCGTCCTCCACATCAGGAACCTGAAGTTACCCAAGTTAAAGACAGCCACAGGTGTAAACCCAACCAAGGCAAAGCAAACCATCCTTTAGGACAGGTTGCAAAGAAAAAGGAGCTACAGCCCAGACAACAATGTCTATTTCCTCATTTCCCAAAGCTGCTAAAATGAAACACCAGGAGTAAAAAGCAGACTATCTCTGGGAATGTTTAATTGAGTTAAGACCCAATTCGGTTAAGATTAGAGTCACAAGCCGATGCACTTTGCCCCTGCTATTTATACAAATGTGTCAGTCTCTTCGCTACGATAAGTTTCATACTGATGCACATGGACATCTACTCACAGAGCCCCCACTTCTGACAGCTTTAAGTACATATCCTCAAATGGCCTTTGGAAAGAAGATTATTTGTACTTCACAGGTGGGAAAGAGGAACACAGTGAAGTGGTACGACTTGCCCACGACTGCACCTGAAGTCAGTGGCAAGACCTGGAAGCTAAACTCAGATCACCTTTCCTCAGCCTAAGTGCGTGCTTTAATTGTGAAATGTCCTGTCCTTCCCCCCACCCAATAATTATAGAACACTTCAATACTAGGTATATTTTAATAATCTTGTCACCTTTATAGAAAAATTGATATTTATAGAAATTCATAGAAAAATTGAAAAATTAGTAACATCAATTTCCTCTGCTTTGTGATGCTTTAGGTTTTGTTATGGACACGTATTATGGAAATAAGCGCTACACTTCATACTGCAGCTGGGGGTTTGTTACCATTTGTAACACAAACCTAGAAACAGGAGAAATATCTAGCCATTCCACAGCTCATAAAGGCCGGCTATGAGAAGCATGTGAGCTCCAGGCCATTTCATAATGCAGGCTTACTCTTCCTTCCTCAGGTTTATTTTCACTCGCCTTTGAATGCAGATTTGGGATTGTGGCTGACTTGTAACTCTATCAAGGAGTCACTGCAGAAGTTCCAGGGCTTTTGGAGAGTCTGTGCAGAAGAGGATTAAATCAATGAGGATCATCGATTTTAACAACGGGCACAGAATCATGAAGCAGATAAAAAGACGTTTTCCAAGGACAGACTCTGCACATGCACAAGGCAGCACCTATCTGCCACCGGTGGCTGAGGACAGGAAAGCTTGATGTACCACTCCCCAGTTTGACTTTTAACTGGAACGGGGCAAATCAGACTGGTACCCTGATCCTGTTTCAGAAGGGGAACCACCTGAATGTCTTAAGTGTGGTGGACGCTTACCTGTTTCCTGCAGACCAAGGGGGACTGCAAGTTCATTTTCATCAAAGCACACCTATGCTTCTCCCTGGCTTATGCTCTTCCCATTCCCAGCGCAGTGCTGGTTTCACTGGTAACGGCACCATGCCCTTCCCATGCAGCTTGTCCTGCAACTTCCAGGATCGACTCAATTACCGCTGTTTCCAGCCGGAGTTAAAGACCAACACCACCGAGCGCTCAGCACCCTCCAGAAATGACTCTGTGGAGTATGACTCAGACCAGCCCCAAGCCACACACTTTCCAAAAATACCACGATATTCAACAGAAACCCCAGTATTCCACTTACTAGCGAGACAACTGCGCACATTAAATTTAACACATATTTTGAGCCATTCAGTCAGCATAATCACCGCAGCCCCCGAAGTTCTCCCTGTTTAGCCGCGGAGTAATTGCACCTGGCAATCCTTCCAACCTCCCATCTCCCTTCACGCCTAATGTCAGCGTTACCTTTCTTTGACAGTTACAGGAGAAGATAATTGGCAAACTGGAAACTGCATGTGAAGGACTGAATACGCCAAGGAAGAGAAGAGATCTTCACTGACTCTCACCAGCCCAAGGGAACTTAGATGGAAAAAAGAAACGCAGCCAATATTACGTTACTTAGCCAACATCCCACTTTGTGAGAGCAGACCCCCACTTGGGGGACACGCCTCGGATGACGCCTGGCAATAAAGCTCCCACGATACAAGGCCAAGAATTACTGCGGAGTTACAAACATTCAATCTGGAAGTCTCCGGTCATGCATGGAAATCCCTGGGCATTGTGTAGATGCTAGGAAATCTGCATATTTTCAAGGCTAGCCTGTGTAAGGAAGAGTAAATCTTCCTCACAATAGAAAGTGGGTTATTTAGGTTACTCCTCCAGGAGGGCACGACACCCCTTGGGACTAGGCTTTCTGCATTTGAAAAAATACAATTCTTCAACAAAGTATCTGACAAAAGACCCAAATGCTACACAGTTCTCTCTATCTATCTGAATACTTTCACTGAAGTAAATGGGGGCTTCTTTTACAATTCAGCATCTTGCTCTTTTGAGAAAATCCAATTTTCTTACGATCCAAAGCAGCAATTCTTTTAAATTTTTACGAGATCAGCCAAGGGTTGCCAGGAAGAATTAATTCTACCTACCATAAAAGCACGTTTTAAAATAAGCAGTTTGTTTCAATTTAGTGATTTAACTTATTTGATGACTATTTTAACACGAAGGACAATACCTGAAAATATTTTAAAATTTTCCTTTTTATGCTTCGAAGGGGTAAAATGGAGATTATGTTCCCCCTGCTTTTTAAAAGAATTAAAACAGCCTCCTACTTCAATGACTTGGAATCCCTGTGTCTTCATTCCTCTCAGTAGAATATATTTGCATAATAATAGTGGATAGTCAGAACAGCAATATATCAGAGTACAGAGGAACAATGTTTTTTCCAGCCCATTCATCAGTCCCAGCATCTCGACATAGCAAATATATATGCTCCCACTTAAACTTCAGCTTGAAAATCTGAATTGCAATAAAAGAGAAACCTTAGAAGGCCAATATGTCTGATTTTCCTCTGTAGCTATACAATATTCTTTGTTACCTCTTTGGCCCAGCATTTATACCTTTTCCTGGGGAACAAGCCCCATAATACGTTCTTTGTCTCCTCTGCAATCTTTGTATACGAGTCAATGTGTTTTTCAATCATGGGCCTAAAGCAACATTTCTTCCCTTGATGATAACTGGCATCATTTGCTTAAGCAACTCATCAAAACCAAAACGCAAGCCGGTTTTATTTTTTAAGGCCCTAATACAATACAATGGCTCCAAATAATTCGGAGACCGCTGTCTTCTCTCTGTATTTCTGCAGCCTTTGAGATTAGCTGATTTATTCATGGCTACAGCCCTCAAACCCAGCATCTGGAGTATGAAAATCCATAGATTTGCAATTAATTTCTGCTATACATATTTGAAAGACCTGGAGTCTGCTGACCTCCTGGACACCACGTAAGTCCCATCTGCTATCTGCTCACTCATACTTTTGTTTGAAAGGATGAAGAGGGAGTAATTTAGACTATGATTAACTGCTACCTTCTGTATCTGTTTTTCATAAAATAAGCCTGTTTCTCCTGTTGCAATCTGGTAGAAGTCAGCTGGGATACTTGTATTTCTAAAATGGAAAAATAAAGCAGTCCAATGGTCATAAAAGGCACATACCTCTTGAAGCAAAGTAACGGGATTCCACTGAGGTATTTCTAACATTACAATGTGAGGAATGAAAGTACTATATACCAACAAATTCTATTTGAATTCAGGAAATTTTTGTATAGAGAATGAAATCTTAATTACAAATCACATTTTGGTTTTGACTTAAACGGTTATGCATAAGCCTACCACAGCAAGAGTTCTTGTAACTAGGGTTTCCCCGTTCCTATTTTAGTATGTCCTGACAAAAATTTTAATGCTCCTTCTATTCACTGGAAGAGTAAGGGAGTATTTTCCTCAAAACGAAGAACTTGTTCCAAGACACAATCTGCAGAGTCGCCAGTTACATGAGAGCTGCCTTGGGCTGGCAGTCCTGTTTCCAGCCTCCGCAGAGAGAACAAGGGACTCTTAGAAAGGAGGCCAAGGCTGCTACTGGTCACCACTACTCCAAGCTTAAGTCCAAAGTCCTCAAGGCATCAGGTGCACCTGTGCTAGTCATTGTCAGGAAAAAAACTAAAAGTTCCTGATGCATTCTTTGGACACAGGCATACATAGCTTTGTCCTCTCTTAAACTTCCACCAAACTAGCATCAAATCATTAGTCTCCAGTGAGAAACAATCTGTCTATTAGAGGACACAAAATCCTCTTCCACTTTTGGACAAAGTCCGCTCCTTTTCGTTTGGGATCATGTCATCTGCCATGTTTTCAAATGAGAGAGACAACAATTCCTCCCTGAAACACGGGTGCTGGCCTCAGCCCTGTGCATTATTCAAGGAAAGCCATGACGAACCTCCCGCTGTTTCATCACTGTCCTACGACCGGCACTATTCCCCCTTCCTTCCTCCAGTTATTAATATTATCATGACAATAGCATTGTTATCAGGAAGCAGAGAGCAAGAGACACATTTTTTGGTGGACAAGTTGACCATGAGGCAGCAATGTGCCCTTGTGGCCAAGAAGGCCAATGGTCTCCTGGGGTCATAAAAGAGTGGTCATCCTCCCCCTCTACTCTGCCTTGGTGAGGCCACATCTGGAGTACTGTGTCCAGTTCTGGGCTCCCCAGTTCAAGAAAAACAAGAAACTATTGGGGAGAGTCCAGCAGACGGCTACAAAGATGACCAAGGGACTGGAGCATCTCTCTTATGAGGAAAGGCTGAGAGACCCGGGTCTGTTCAGCCTGGAGAAGAGAAGACTGAGAGGGGATCTCATCAATGCTTATCCATATCTAAAAGGTGGGTGTCAAAACGATGGGGCCAGACTCTTTTCAGTGGTGCCCAGTAACATGACAAGGGGCAACAGGCACAAACAGGAAATTCCATCTCAACATGAGGAAAAACTTCTTTACTTTGAGGGTGGCAGAGCAATGGAACAGGCTGCCCAGAGAGGTGGTGGTGTCTCCTTCTCTGGAGATACTCAAAACTCGCCTGGACTTGTTCCTGTGCAACCTGCTCTAGGAGAACCTGCCTTGGCAGGGTGTTGGACTAGATGATCTCTGAAGGTCCCTTCCAACCCCTACCATTCTGTGATTCTGTGATTTTTAAATCTCTCTCTTAAATTACCAACAAACTGTTTTAAAGGTTGCTGCTAAGAAGGCATAACATTCAACGGGCCACTTCCACAGCTTGGATAGACAGACAGACACAGGAGGCTCTGCCTAGACAGGCATGTCGAACAGTTGCCTCCAGGACAACAAACAATGGGTATTTAAATTATTTTTGTTAGCGTCACCCCACCTCCTTGGCTGACACTCCAGCTCCACGGCGGCTCACGGCTACTGTTTCACTGGCTCGGCGGGGCCGAGCTTTCACCCATGATGATGGGAGCCAGTGAGCAGCTGACTCTGCAGGAAGCAAGTACAAAGTCATCCCCTTAAAACCAAGGCTACAGTTGAGTTAAGGACAACACCAAGTTTTTTAAAATAAGATTCTGGATCCCAGACAGATAAACAGTCTTAGGCCTTTGATGTACTGAGAATTCCCCTCAAGATACTGACTAGAGCTGTGTGAATAATTGATTTTCTCAGCTGAATAGCTGAAGCAACCAACCAAACAAACCCCAACTTGTTTGTTAATTAACTTTTTTTTTCCCCCCTTGAAAACTGGGAAAAAAAAAAAAGAAAAAAGAAAAAGCATAGTTTGGGACTGTTGAATTGTTTCATTCAAACAGAAATTGTCCCTCTTCCATTTTACACATTTTTTTTCCCAGGCAAAAAATATCTA
This sequence comes from Larus michahellis, assembly GCF_964199755.1. Classification (NCBI taxonomy): domain Eukaryota; kingdom Metazoa; phylum Chordata; class Aves; order Charadriiformes; family Laridae; genus Larus; species Larus michahellis. The sequence continues at coordinate 93,115,546 of NC_133897.1, forward strand.
AAAACCCAATACTAGATTTGTGATAGGAAGCAAGAGTATGCATTCCATAAGGCAGGACATCTCTCAAGCAAGGTCACCTGGGGTGTACGGTTCCTGCTTGGTAAATATGGAGAAACAGCCATGCTGCTTTAAAATCCAGCCCCTGGGAGACATGCTCAGGTTTGGGAACCTGGACCCAGGTTTCCCTGCATACAAGGGAAATGCTGAAAAGTAACAGAAAAGTGCTACCTCTTAATTTCTGTGTTGCACACTTATGTCTCCTTACAGACATAACTCTCGAGTGAAATGTTTCACCTGTGAGATGTCAGAATGACTTCCCTCAATTTTTCTGTTACTCTGCTAAAAGGTCTGTGAAATTCATTAAAAAAAAATAAAAATCTGAATTTGTCAAGAATCTTGAGTGCCTGAAAACATATTTTCAGTGTTAGTTTTGTCTGCTTTTTGATCACTTCGTCAAAAAATAAGAAGGTGATGTATGTTCATAGGCTATTAGCTCCGACAAAACAGCAGACTGAGAAGCCCTGTGTTTCTCTCCGAAGAACGGGCACAGAACGGCAGCGTTACCGTTAGCTCAGCAAGACGGGACTGACAAGAAACGTTGAATGAAATCAGCCACCTCGGGTTTATCACGCAGATTGCCAAAAGGAGGAACGTAGGCTGGCGGGAAGTGCAGTCCCGCCTACTCACACCGGCGCCCGCGCCGGCGAGCCGCGCTGTCGGGTGCGTCACAGGCTGGAGCATTCACAAGGATCTCACGCTAAACGATGGTGCTGCGAAACGGGAGACATTTCTCTGGAAGGTCCCATCTCTTACTCGGCCTCATGGCTGCCGCTATTTGCTCCTGCAGGGTCGTTCTGAGGCGGTGGAGGGCGGACCTCGTCCTTCCAGCCTGCCTGAGTGATGGCAAGCGTGCTAAACACACACAAGGTGCAGGCTGTTTACGGAAATTACACAATTAACCTGGTGCAAGCCACTGCTAATTGTCCAGGACGGCTCCTTGCAGGCACGGAGACTGCCCGCAGCATGGCAGGAGTTACCCAAAACCAGCCCCACACCGCCAGGAAATGCAGCGGCCTCGGCTCCCAATGCTTCGGCGGCTCTACTTCCATATGTAAAAAAAAAAAAACCAAAACCAAACACAAAAACACTATGGTCAAAAGTAGATTGCCTGTAAAACGAAAAACCAAAAGGGGGATGGACGTGGCGTTTTGAGTCCTATTATGCAATGGAGTGGAGGTTACATAAGGAGGGGAGAGCGATGACAGAAACGTGGCTCCCGTGACACGGTGCCCGGCTACGATGACCGGCTGGCAACCCATCGCCCGGCTGCACCTCTGCAACCCAGGCATTAAATTTATTGTCAGTATTACCTATTAACCTCCCCACTTGGAATGAACGATCCGAGAGGTTGAAACAGGCAGGTTACACCTACTTAACTACTAAGTTACTCGCAGCAATTTATTTCTGCCTTTTTTTTTTTATCCCACACTCATTCTCTTTTTTTTTTTTTTAATAATGAACTTCGTAAACTTCTGGAAGAATGTTATTGAAACTCTTGCAGTTTAAATGTGTTTATCAATAATGCACACCTAAACAACCTTCTGTTATCAGAAATCACCACTACTTTCTGGAAATCTCTTAAGTGGTTTAGGGAAGGAAATTGTCAGATTATATAGCTTAATATTTAACTAATAAAACAATTTAGTGCTTTTCTTCACTGAGTCATTTTATGATCCCAGTAAATCTTAATTTCACCTTTTTACATTCAACATTCAATACTGCAGAAAGATGCTGAATTGTTAAAAAAAATTAGATAATTTAGCATTGTCCTTCTAAATCCTTATTTAAAATAATGAGAACTACGATCTCTATAAAAAGAGCTGGGTTAACAAACAGCGAGACGTGGGAAGAGTAGCTACAGAACTTCAACATAGCCCAGGCTAAATGTAAATTAAGGCTCTATTTTTTTCTGGTAGATGTTTTTTATATCCCAAGGTGACCTGGGAAACTTGACCTCTTCAAATCAAGTGCAGAGAAAAACACTATCTGATTAAAAAATGGAGCAGTAGGCCCAAATCAAACAGAGAAAAAGCCACTTACAAAACAGTCCATTAAACAATCAAAATTAATTTTCAGTCTTAAGAGAAACCGAGCCTTTACTTCTTCTCAAGCAAGCAGTTCCACAGAGGCAAACAGGACTACCCTCATTTTTAAGCAAATGAAAAATAAGTTATTATTTACTCTTTCCCCCCTCCTTGCCAAGATGTGAATTTAACAAGTTACTCAGCATCATTTACTGACAGACGTGGAGCTGTGCCTGTCCCCTGGGTTCAAGGGCATTCACGAAGTGAACAGGAAAATCACCCTGTCACAGCCATGTGTATATTGCCCACTATGATAACGAAGGACTGGCTACGAGTTTCACCAACAGTATTTACTCAGTTATTAAAAATGGCTTACGAAATACTTCACTTCTAAGGATATTCTGCAGGAAAGAAAGAAAAAAAAAGCATAAAACCACATTGATACAGCCCAGACAAGATCCTCTGCCGGGGGAACCAGGCACCTCCTCTAGAGAGGAAAGCTGGCAGGAACCACCTAGCTGCTGCAAAACTGCAGTACGTACCCAAAATTACGTGTTCCTTTCAGGTGGGGACATTTTTAAACCGGTCCAACTTTGGCGGCAGGTCAGGCACAGCTCCAGGTGTGACCCCGTGACACACCTCTGCCCTGTGGGCCAAGCCCCAAACCCGGGGTCACCTCTTCTTCCCCTGAGGGATGCTACACAGGACGGTGCCAGACAAAGACCTGGGGGCAGCAGCTCCACTGTCGCACCCTACGCCAGCGGCAGCACTTCATGCAGGAGACCAGCAAGTATGGCCGACAAGTGAAGGTGAAGGGCAGGAGGCAGAGGGCTTGAATTCCAAACCCCACTGGAGCCTGAAGAGGCCCTTTGGCTTTGGGGCACGGGAGGTGCCCCTAACGGGCAATGGGCACGATGTCCGGGTGCCACACGCAGCAGAGCTGTGCACAGAGACAAAAGACACGCAGGAGGACACGATGGATGCACGTGCTCCTTGCCCCTCCAAGCTTCCCCGCACCTCCGTTGCACCTGCCCAAGAAGAAACCCCAGAGCAGAACATGTGTGTCCCTGCCTCCTTCCCACCAGCGACGCCAGGTCCCCGGGGGACACCTGTCACCTCGGCCTGGCCAAGGTCGGCCACAGGCGGGGCTTGACCCGCTGCCCTTCGGGGTTCCCATCCAAACACACCCACCCCCCCGGCCACAGGCACGCAGGCAGGCAGAGCGAGAGACCACGGACCCCCTACCTGCCCCTTGACCAGGCTGGCCGCAAACTGCCTCATGACGGCCTCCACGGTGTAGGCGCTGGACCATCCGCGGGGGGTGAGCAGCTCCATGCAGATGGCTCCGCCGTCGAGGACGTAGCCGTTCTCCAGGCGGGGGCTGAGCACCCTCATGAAGGGCGGCGAGAAGGGGAAGTTGTCGGGGAAGGTGAGGTTGAGCAGGATGTACTCCGTGTTGGTCTCCTTCATGTCCTGCCACAGCACCGAGTCCTTGTCCACCTGGTGCAGCTTCACGTTCCAGTCGAAGAGGCTCTCGTCCACCAGCTCCACCGAGATGAAGCGGTCGCTGAGCCGGGCGATGTCCTGCAGCTCTTTCATCAGCCGCCGGGTCCGCACCTGCGTGCAGTGCTGCTGCCGGCCGGCGGGCGCCAGCGGACCCGACCCCGACGGCAGCGGCACCAGCGGCGCCGGACCCGACCCGCAGCCGGAGCCGGGACCGGGACCGGCACCGGGCCGCTGCGCCGCCTCCTTACCGGCGCCGGGCTCCTTGGCCGCCTCCCGCGGCTTCTCCCTGCCGCCTCCCGAGCGCGGCTGCGGGGGCTGCTTGGCGAGCTCCGGCGCCTTCTTGTTCTTGTGGCCCCCGGGGCTGCTCTCGCTGCTGCTGCTGCTGCAGCCGCCGCCGCCGCCACCCCCGGGGGGGCCCTGCGGCTGCGGCTTGTTGCTGCTGTTCTTCTGGTTGCCCCTGCCCCTGAGCGAGGAGCCCTGCTGGCTGCTGCTGCTGCGGTGGTGGTGGTGGTGGTGCTTGGGGTCCTCCGTGTCCCGGTTGTGCAGCCGGATCAGCCCGATTTTCCGCAGCAGAGTGGCCATGTTGTGCGCGGCTCTGCTGCTCTCCCTCTCGCCTTTATGGGTTGGTGGAGGTTTGGTTTTTATTTTTATATTATTATTATTAATTTAAAGCCCTGCGCGGCGGATTTGCTGTTCGGGGGTTGGAGAGGGGGGGGGGGGACGGCCCTGGGCGGTCGGCGAGGCCCCTCTGCCGCCGGTGCGGGCGGCGGGAAGAGAAAGGCGGCGGCGGCGGGGGCGCCGCGGGGAGGATGTGCGGCCGCCGGCCGCCCGCTCAAACGCCTCCCCTCGCTAGGGCTGCTGCGGGCAGCATTGCAGCACGGGGGCTGCTCCCGCCGACATCACGGCCCCGCTGCCGTGGCCATGATCCCCTGAAAAGGTGGTGGTGGTGGGGAATTAAAAAATAATTAAAAAAAAAAAAAGGAAGAAAAAAAAAACAACCCCACGACCTAAAAACACCCGCAAGGGAGAGCCCCCCCCTTTGCCCCGTCCTTCTCTCCCCAGCACGCAGAGCGGGCGAAATCGGCTGCGCTGCAGATGGCTTCCCCCCCAGGCACCTTGGGCTCGCAGCCGCGGCCGAGCCAATCCCCGGCGGCTCCCCGGCGGGCCGGTCCCCACGCCGCGCCGGGCGCCTCCCCCCGGGGAGGCGGGGGGGGGTGGGTGTGTGTCGGGGGAGGCGGGGGGGGGGGAGAGAGAGAGGCCGGCAGCGGCAGCCCCTGCCCCCGCGCTCTCCCGCAGCGGCGGCGAAGCGCTCCGGCCCTTTGTTCGGCTGCGGCGGGGAGAGAGGGGCCGCCCGTGGCAGCCCTTGCCGCAGCCCCCGCCGCTCCGCGCTGCCTACGCGCCCGGCAGCACCGCGGCGGCGGCGGTGGTGGTGGGGGTCCCGTCTCGCAGCGCCGCCGCCCGGCCGGCTCCGCGCTCCGCTCCGCCCCGCTCCGCGCTGCGGCAGCGCGGGGGCGGTGAGCGGCAGCGGGGAGGGGCGGGCGGCCGGCCGGGCCTCCTCGTGGGGGCCGGTGGCCACCAGCCCGGGAAAGAGCCGCGGGTGCGTGGGCCGGGATTGCGCGCGGACACGCGTGTGTTGCGTGCGTGTGTCATGGCTCGCGCGGGTGGCAAAGGATGCGCCGTCATACTTAGAGTTTAGTGCACGTGTGTATAGAACGTATAGAATGCAGGTACATGGAAACTGTATGGTCATGTGTAAGGGCATAATTGCGTTTAAATGCATCTGTGTATAGGTATTTACTGTGAATACATCTGCCCACCTAAACACATACAAAGCATACACTTGTAAAAACTGATCACAGAATCACAGAATGGTTCGGGTTGGAAGGGACCTTAAAGATGATCTAGTTCCAACCCCCCTGCCCTGGGCAGGGACACCTCCCACTAGACCAGGCTGCTCAAAGCCGCATCCAGCCTGGCCTTGAACACTTCCAGGGATGGGGCATCTGCAGCTTCCCTGGGCAACCTGTTCCAGTGCCTCACCACCCTCACAGTAAAGATAACGTAAGATAAAGATATGATATGCAAACATGGTTGAAAAATAGATATGAATACATACATGTGCATATATTTGTATATGTGTGTGCATTTTTGTATTTTTTTGTGTTGTAAATTAGGTGACAGTCTTTGTTTCTGCAGCACAGCAGATACACCTGTCCTGTCCCTGCTCCCCTCCAGACCTGGTAGGTCCATCCTCCTGGGACACCATGTAGACGGGAAAAGAAAACAAATGCCATAAATGCTTTGAACTGGGGAGTAGTGAAGGCAAGACCCAAAGCGTGATCATATCGGTTGTGCAGAGGACATAAAGCAATGGGTGGCGTGTGCATGTGGTATAAAACCTTCCCCAGGCAAACAGACCCCCTTCTCCAGAAGTGGCCTAAACCACTGTCTTATGTGGTTTTGAAGAGTGGCCTGCGCTGGAAAAGGACTTCTGTGCTTCTGTAAAGAGTTCCAAGGAAAACCACTTGGGTTCCTTGAAAGTTATCTGTAGGGCACATCATATTTTCATCAAAAACTGGGTAACTGAGTCACTTCTAAAAAAATGCTGGGCTCAGTTCACTTTTGAGCTTTTTTCCCCTTTCTTCTTCCTGTTACTTAAACCACTTAGTTTTACCAACCGGCCCACATTCAGTGGGTGACCATGCACCAGTGGCCATTATGTCAAACTAGATAGCATGAAACATAGTCTCTTTGACAGGCTTTACAAATGGACCCAAATCAGCCTGATTTACCACGAATTAAAAAGGTTGCTGTTTTTAAAATCAAGATCCCAGAAGCAGATTGATATTTGTTTTTCAAACATGACATTATTGAAGGCTCAAAATCGTCTTAGTAAAATTGTTGAGAAACCTTCTTACTACAAGGTGGTTCATAATTTAGCCTATTTTCTCAGTTTGTGCAACGCACTCAAAGCACAGAAGTAAGTATTTATTTATTTTAAAATCTCACCTAATAACGTAGCAAGAAAATTCACTGTACGGAATCCGAATTTGAGGAGATCACAACAATTGTAAACTGAATTATGGGCCACATGGCACAAAGGAGGAGGAGGAGGAGGCACAGCATGGCTCCGTGGCCCAGGCAGGGCCACATTGCTGCCGGCAGCACCATGATACTGTGGGACTGGTGGGATGGCAGCTCTGCTCTTCAGCTGCTTCAGGGTAGGATGGGGGAGTTGGAGGTGGAGGCCCTTCCTCTTGCTCCCAGAAGACCCTGTAGAGAAAGGTTAGGAGATACTAGTGGAGCTGACCCGCGTGTGATATCTGGTGCATCTCTCATTAGCCTGCTTTGTACGTAAAGAAGGTGAAGAGCTGCGAGCTAACTGTAAATGATGTCCCGGGAAACACAGATGCCACAACACCGTCCTTGTTTGATCCTACCCTCCATGCTATTGATCTGCCCAGCCCAAAAGCCCATCAGTGTGACAACACTTGGGGTTGCTTTGGTCCTTCCCTGCGTGCAGATACCCAGGGGTCTGCTGCAGGAGGTCTTTGCTAAATTTCCTACCCTGAGAAGATCTGCATGTGAAAGACTGTTGACAGCGTGTTTCCCAGGAGCTCAGAAGTCCTGGGGAACGTGAGGTGGGTGGCCTGAAGTGGCTGGGAATGTTCTGTCCATCTCATGTTCCTTTTCTACCTTCCTTTTCTCTACAGCCCACCCTGACTGAGCGAATGAGGAAGCTCCAGATTATAGGATATTGGAAAGTGTGTCCAAGCCTTCCCCTTGTAACCTTCTGGAGTGCCAGACACGCTGCTTCCCCTGTGCTGTTGATGCACCATCCGTGGCGCTGGGAAATTTCTGGAGTGCAGACATTTCCTGGTGCCTGTTGCCTCCAGGTAACAAGAAATTTGTGCACAAAGACTCAAGCAGGACTTGTAGGGGGAAAAGCTAAGGCACAGAAGAAAATTTCTGTCCCTCTTGTTAGCAGCTGGAGCCGGGCATAGAGAAATGTGATGGGACAGGTCGGGAGGTTGCTCCTGCTCTGGTGCAAAAGCCTCAAGTGACAGAAACTTCACCCACAGCTTCAGTCCCAGCAGGCGGTCATGCAGAACAAGCCCTGGTTGAATATCTAGTGCAAGACGGGATGGTGGGGCACCTATGCTGAACTGAACCAGGATGCCAATTAGCAACTCGAGCCTTCGTGTTGGCTACATTAATGTTTTAAACTGAAAGATCTCTGCATGGTGCTCCTGTGACACTTGGCAGCAGGAGCCGCTATCATAAATCTAACATGGTCAAAGTTACTTGCTTGTCTCATATAACCTGTGAGGTATCTACCCAGCGGTGAAGCCATAAAAAAGAGCAAGGTCTCTGCAAAGGGACACCAGAGCCAAGCAGCCCCTGTGTGGCCTTGCACCATTGTTTTGTGAAAAGTGACGTGGAAGGTGTAATATGTGTGCCTGGACAAAGGGTGTTCTGCCGTGACAGGGAACTGCTCTGGTTGTGCTGCAAGTCGTGAAACCTGGTACAGTCTGTGTCCGTACCCGTGTGCAGGGTGAGAAAGCTGCAGTCATGTAGTGAACTCCTCTTTTTCACACCCAGGCTTCCTTAATGAGGGAATTGGTTAATCCAGGATGGACCTTAGATGGCTGCAAGTCTAGGCCCTTAAAGCAAAACAGGGAATAAAACAGCTTGCAACGGAGACTCCTCCTGTATCATCTAGACCGTCCTTATCCACATATTCATTGACTGACAAGAAAGTCTGGAAAATTTGGCCCATGATCTCTCTTTACGGATTCCTCATCAATTCTTCTTCTGTAGTATCTTACACAGTAGAAATATATCTATTAACTCTATTCATTATTATACATTCTCACCAGTTTCCCAGGTGCAGGAGTCAAACTGAACACTAATCTGCAATCTCCCAGACACGGCCCTCCTATCCTTGCCTTGGAGCAGGACTGGTTGATCCACTTATGGTAGTAAAGACATCCTAGAATGATGCAATCATTCCAGAATCAGGGAGGTGAAAGGGCATATGAAAAACAGACTGACCTCTGGCAGATATTTCTCCTACATATTTAGCTGGGGAGCTGCTTTCAGGCTCAGCCGTTGTACACTGATGAGTACTGATGGTGAAATAGGACAGTGTCCAAAGCTCAGGTCCAGCAGCAGCCCTCAGCTTTGTGTGAAACAGACTGCAGCTGATGAAGGGCCCACAGCATAAGAAGGACATGGACCTGTTGGAGCGGGTCCAGAGGAAGGCCACAAAGATGATCCGAGGGCTGGAGCACCTCTCCTATGAGGACAGGCTGAGAGAGCTGGGGCTGTTCAGCCTGGAGACCTTATAGTGGCCTTCCAGTGCCTGAAGGGGGCCTACAGGAGAGATGGGGAGGGGCTGTTTGCAAGGGCATGTAGCGATAGGACAAGGGGCAATGGTTTTAAACTAGAGCAGGGTAGGTTCAGATTAGACATGAGGAAGAAGTTGTTTACAATGAGGGTGGTGAGGCACTGGAACAGGTTGCCCAGAGAGGTGGTGGAGGCCCCATCCCTGGAGACATTCAAGGCCAGGATTGATGAGGCTCTGAGCAACCTGATCTAGTTAAAGATGTCCCTGCTCACTGCAGGGGGGTTGGACTAGGTGACCTTTAGAGGTCCCTTCCAACCCAACACGTTCTATGATTCTATGATTCTATGATCTCAGACTCTTCTTGCAGTAGAGAGGCATCTGTCACCAGCTGGAGATTCAGAGCTCTGAACTCCTATTGCAATACCAATTTGGTGTTGTTTGGGGCTACCAGGAAGATGTTTTGTTTTGTTTTGTTTTCCTAGCAGGATAATATTGGCTGGTGATTTTCTCATTTTTACTGAGTTGGCAAAAAAGGAGTTACCTGGGGCTCAGCGAAAACCTCAGAGGCATATTCATAGAATCATAGAATTGCTGAGGTTGGAAGGGACCTTTAAGATCATCAAGTCCAACCTTTAACCTACCCTGACAAAAGCCACTTCTAAACCATGTCCCTAAGTGCCCCATCTACCCTTTTTTTAAACACCTCCAGGGATGGTGAATCCACCACCTCCCTGGGCAGCCTATTCCAATGTTTAATAACCCTTTCAGTGAAAAAATGTTTCCTAATATCCAATCTAAACCTCCCCTGACATAACTTGAACCCGTTTCCTCTTGTCCTAAAATTGTTTTTAATATTGTCCTAATATTGTTTGCTTCCATTTAAATGCAGCAGAATTTTAAGGCCTGAGTGTGTTAGAAGACATAGCTTAAATTGAACAAGTGCAAAGAAACATTTCTAGGGTGATTAGGAAGACAAAATGCACATCTTCTAAGGAGAATTAGAAGACCTTGTCTTGTTTAGTATAGCCCAGCAAAGACTGAATAGGGGTGTGGCAGCACTTTATAAATATATTTGAGAAGTAAATGTCAGAGAGGGATATTGACTTCATCACATGATCAAATGGCTGTACAGTGAGTAATCCTGAATACATTTGGACTGGAAATCTAAAGGCTTCCAGCTATCTGATGAATGAAGGGCTCAAATACTCTTCTGAGCACTAGAAGCAGCAGCTTTCAGTCTTGTAGGATGGAGCCTGAGAAGCTTATGGACATAATTGTGCAACACAATAGAATAGGAAAACGCCTGAAGATAGAAAATTAAGCTTATATTATGAGTCCCTGGGCATCTGATGTGTCAGTATTCCCAAATGTGTGAGAAAATAGATTAGATCACTGTCATTTTGCATTATACTTATAATAATTCCATGCCTCAGGGCTTCCATTGGAGTTAGGAAATATTTTATTTTATTCCTCTTGATGCATAATCTGTCCTCTACTAGTTTTTTTTGCCTTCCTCTGCAGGTCTGCAGATAGGTAAGTTGTTATACGTGGTATTGAAATCTTAGGGTTTATGCGTCCAGCCTCTGGACCTGGAACTCTAAAAGGGTTATTTATCTAGGTCAGCTTGGTAGGCACCATTGATCTCCTTTGTAGCATGGGACACAGCCTCCCTCCCAGAGTCAAATGGAGTTTTATTTAGCATATTCTTTGTAAACCTGCAAACAGACACTTTCAACACGCAAGCCATTTATTCCTCTCTCCCTCCTTTGCCTGACAGAGTTGTCCCGATGCTTACTCGTATCTCTGGGCATCTTTGATTATTCATTATTTGTCTGCCTCCTTTCATCCTCCCAAGTGACAACATCACTTGTTTTTAAAAGAATATCCAGAGGAAAGGCATGTCCAGCAACAAACATCAAGAAGGAAGAAAGACACAAAAGTGTTCACTCCTGGAATGTAAAAGCCTGTAGAGCTGCATGTGTGGTCTCTACGTTACTGTTGACACATCCTCCGAAGTTACTTCCTCTCAGAGTCAGAAGTCCATCTGGCATTTCAAATCTCTTTCACCGAGTTATCTAAACAAAAGGCTTGAGGTAACCTCCACTCCATGGATGATGATAAGCCCAGGTAAATGCAAAGGATACCTGGGCAAATGAATAAATGAGGTAAATGAATAGCCATTATATCACAGCTACAGCTTTTGAGAATGAGTGAGTCCAACAATATCCCTGGAGAATGTGATTGTCAGCTATTTAAGTCTGTACAGCATTGGAAATATTCAGGAGAGGCTTTTTATGTTCATGGTGTTCACCTTTATGTATTGATACTTATTGACTAAAAGAGATTTGCATCCAGGAATTCTGAATCATGGAACTTTGTGTCAAAAGTGACCATCTCATGTGTAATCCATAGAAAAGTCTTACTGTAAAGCATAGAAATCACTAATATTTTTTTTGCCAAAATAACAGTGCAATGCATCCTTTACTTTGTTCCACCTTCAGCCTTGACATCATCTGGCCACATTTTCTTAGAATACAACCTCTACAGTCACTCTGTAGCTGCTCAGTGAGGCAGCTGTGTCTCATGGAATGGTTGGAGGACTGACGATGATCTGATGGTCATTCTACTCCAGATGCAAAAATTCTTGCTTGTCATTGCAGACAGTGACTTTCTAGATTTTCTGGCTAGAATTTCTAAAGCTCTGAGATCATGAACTTTTCTGGGCTCCTGCATATAACCAGAGAACCAGGGCCATCACTAAGGCCTTACAGCTCTCCTGCTTTTAACTGTGGGGCAAGCAATAACGCATCTGATCCCTTGGTAGCCCCTTTTTTGCAGAGTCTCCAGCTGGTGACGGATGGCTCTTTACTCCAAGAAGAGTCTGAGAGGTGTCCTGCATCAGCTGCAGTCCCCTCCTCATGAAGTCAAGGGCTGCTGGCAGGCCTGTTTCACTAGTCAGCGCACAGCGCCTGAGCCTGAAAGCAGCACTCCAGCACTCCAGCACCAGGGCACAGCACCAAGGGGACACACAAATGTAGATTATTACCAGCTCAGGGTGCCGCGTTAGCCCCCAGCCAGCCAAAGGCACTAAGACTCTACGCCACCTAAGTAACAGGTGGATGCCAGTGTGAACCAGGCAAAGATCACCCAGGCAGACAGTCAAACCCATTGAGTCCAACTTTAAAGGCAGAATGCTGGAATTTCAGTAATTTAGCCTCAAATATTTTATGGTGCCATCAAATAATTTTTGGCTCCTGTAGTTTTAAAACAGACCTCTTGCTCAACTGAAGTGACACAAACAGGGTAAAGTTCAGCAGCAGAAAGTACAAAGTCATGTGCTGAGGGGTCAACAATAAGGAATTTTTACATAAATCTGGAGGAGCCTACAAAGTAGATAAGTTAAAGAGGAGTGCGTTGGTAGATGGGATAAAAACGATGTGCTGCCAGAGTAATGTAGCTTTAAAAAAAAGGCTGATGTGACTGAAAATGGCACTCAGTGAGGTACTTTTAGTAAAGATGGGGAAGTATTAGCACCTTTGTATAAGATGTTCATAAGATTGCATTCGAATCCCAGAACAACACACCCTCATCCTTGATGCCTGCTAAACACTTTTGCTTTGACTCCACTCAATCCTTTACCTTCCTCTTCCCTTAAGTCTCACCACATTCTCGCATTTTCCTCTTTACAGCACACAGCCATAAGAAAGGTCAATTGCAATGCATTTACCAGTAATGAACTTTTCCTCCTTTTTCCTAACATCTTAACATCATAATTGACATCACAATAGTAAGAGGCATGCTTTAGCTTTGTGTTTCTCAGCGCCAATTACACATCCCAAGCTACTATGGAAAAGGTTCAAAGGGGGTGACAAAGGATTAGAAAAGCTAAATTCTTTAAAAAATAGTTAGATTAGTTGCACGATTACTGGCAATGGCTCAGTTCCTTAAAAGTGAGGAGCATATATTAACAGACTCTGTCATACACTGTCACCAGGAACTGTGATCAAGTCCTCACACCCTGATCTTGGAGAAGCTGCTGCTGCCACCAGCTGGTAGTTCACTGGTCCTTGGCTGGAGGGATGAATACACAGCTTACTCAAAGAAGTCTCAGGAAGACAGGTAGGCCCTGAGGGGGTTCACATATACAGAAAGTTACAGAAACATTGCTCCGGCCCAAAGTACATTTTGGAATTTGACAAAAGACAAGACCTGTATTATGTAACAGGATCAACTAATGACAGCAGTCACAGCCGTTAGAGTTGTCCACGGGCTTGACTTGCTAAATGCTTGCTAGAACAGCAAGCATACTAAATTCATAGCATCAGACATGCAACCCTGGTCCTTTTTACGTTTAGGTGACATTCATGTCATCACCACTTAGGTTCCAGAAATACATTTTGTGTTGGCAGCTCCTTTGTATTCCAGAAATAGAAATGGCAGTTCCTTGCGTGCTTCACTGCTCCTTCTCTAGGGCCAGTGCAAGGAGGAATCTAGTGAGCACTGTCACGTACCATGCAAAGAACAAATTGTTTGGTGGCTTGATGAATGTTCTGCTCACACTCTGTGGCTGTAGTCATAGATGTTGTAAGAGAAGGGCTTTTGCTCCACCCGCAGGATCAGTGCCAGTCAGTGGCCCTTTCCTACCCTCTCTGTACACATGAAGATGCCCACAGAGATCCTGGATTATCAGAAGATGTATATGTAGCTGTAGATCGGCTCCTGGGTTTGTCATTAGCAAGCGAAAAGATGGAGGCTTCTCTCTATTAGGTTTAGCAACAACATGCACTTTCTCCTGCAACATCCTCTACAAGATGACAGTAGGAGCAAACCTGTGCTTGAGTCCTGGAAGCACCAGGAGGTACTTTGGGACAACAGTACCACAATCACTGGGCTGCTGTGCACTTTAGAAGATGTTTGCCAGGATTGGGCCAGCTGTACTATTGATCAGATCTCACCTGGCTGTTTCATACCTGGTTGTTCCTGTGAAAGTTAATATGTTGCAATTAACTCTATTAGAATAAATCAGTAACTTTGTTTTCTAAAGAATACTGCTTTATCTGGATGCCTGAGACAGGATGGATGACCTCGGACATCCTTGTTTCCAGACTAAAGACATGGGAAATAGAAACCGAGAATCTTCTTGGGTTCAAGACATGCCTTCATAGCAGATTAAATCAGGTCTGTGGTAGACCTAAACCACAATTACAACAGTGGTGATGAATAGTGTTTGTTCTAAACACAACCACTGAGTCATAGCTGGCTATCACAGCAGAATCACATGCAACGCCGCTGCCTTCATAGTTTGCCTGATTTATGATGCCTCAGTCTTTCTTTCCCAGTGAGGCCAAGCTCTCTTTCTCACCCATTGACATCAGCCTCCACGACCTCTGAGTGTATCTATGCTGTACCAGGCGTTGCTTACCTGCTCCAGCCATTTTCAGATACGTTTGCAGACTGAACTCTGGACATCTGCAACCTCTGGGGCATACTCATTTGCCCAGCCATTCATGAGGTGGTGACACCCAGCAAGCCCCGCGATGTGCTCTTTGTGTCCCATTGCACCTTATGCAAAAATGCTGGTTGGCCATTTCAGATGAGGTATTTTATGTTGCAAGGTGTGGTTCTGCCGCTTGTAATACCAAGTCTGGTACTACCATTGCGAGGGTCGCCAGGTCCAGAGAGGCCACATGAACAGATCTGATGCCAAGCCAATGCTCAGCAGCGTAGCACCAATAATCCAGCATAGGACTGGCCTCCTTTCTCTTTTTTCTACTCTTAGACCTGCCTCCATGCCTCTATGACACCAACCACATACAAGATGCACAGTCCTCCATGAACCCTCATAAAACTGGTACCTTTCCTACCTAAGACAGATAGTCTCTTGAAAGCTGTCACTGTAATTTCTGGCTTTTACCTGCTTTCCCTTGGCCCAAACAATTTTTTGCCTCAGCTTCCCCATGCCAGTCCCCGAGAGGCATCCACCCACAACCCACACAGCAGGATCTGGGAGTCAATGCCTAGCGTGGGGTCTGGCTGACAAGGAGGTCCAAGCTGGGAGGGACATGGCAGGCCCAGCACCATTGCACGGGTGAGCTTATGTCATTCTCACTGTGACCACAGGAGATCAGGGGAAGGAGGAGGCAGGGGCTGCACCCTGAAGATAACTTCTTTCCTCCTCCAAGGCTGGACCACTCTACCAGCCTCCCAGCTTGGTATCCTCTCACCCACCGCCAAACATGGACAGACATTTTCTCGTGGGGAGGAGGACTGCCAAGCACAGGGTGTTTACTTCACCTTCGTGGCATATAGTCTTAGCCATAGAGCCAGGTAGTGGTTTAAACTGGGTCTTCACCTACCTCCACCCATCCTTACAAATCTTGCCACAAGAATCATACGTATTCTGACCCCTCCATCTCTAGGCTACGTTTTGTTTCAGAGGTGTTTTGCCTGAACTTACTGAAACCACATGCCAGAAGAACTGCTGAGGCAGGAGGGCCACGAGGCATTCCCCAGAGGGGTGGACATGGCAGTGCTCTGAGGTTTTGTCCAAAGACCTGTACTAGGGAGCAGAAGGGAAGCAGTAGACACAAAGAAGAACCAAATGATATGGTCTGTGAGGTGGTCATCACAAGAGAGGGCTTTTCTTGCTCTATCTTTTCAGCCTTCATAGTACGGAAAGCAGTCTGAGAGCCAGTGCTACTACAGCTGCCCTCTTGGAAAGTGAAGCACACTGAATTCCCCTGAAAGTGATGTTTTTATAAGAAGATGATAAGGTTATATGTGGTATGGCCTGAGGCAGGGCTTGTGGAGACATGAGGGACATGAGGCCTGTTGGGATAGTTTTGAACTAGTACGCTGAGCAAGACAAATCTGACACAACCTCATCCATACAGTTTGTAACAAGAGGACCCTGGAGCAATCCCTTATGGCAGACTTCACCTGGAATTCGTCTCGCATCAGGCTGGTCCAATCACTCTGAAATCACTTTTGGGAGCAATGTGGCAGACCAGGTGATCCGCTCCTGGGGCTGCTCTTGAGAAAGGTTTTATTTGGCAATATTGCCAGCAGAGTTCCCCGGGGGACTGCTACTGGCATAATTTAATAGTTGTATTGATGATCTGGAGGTAAATATAAAATTGCAAATAAAAAAAAGAGCATACAGAAAGGCCATTGGAGTGATAAATAGTGTGGAGAGACTAAATTGAATAGTTTGTTTGTAAAATAAATGCATTTTAATAAAAACAGTTTGCAAAGTCATCTTACTAGGAGCAAATTGTACAACTTCATGTAATTGGAGACTATATTCCCCATAGTGGCAAACTTTAAGGGAAATTAGGGGTCGTCATGTACCAGATCTGCACAAGTTTCCCATTGAATCTTGTGGTGAAGAGGAGTTGGCAGTCCTGCAATGCATCAACAGCAAAGGATACACAAGCAGCGCAGGGCATGGGAGAACAGGGACCAATACCTCTGCAGAGACCAATACCAAATTTCGCTGTGCAGGTCATCTTCCTTTTTCTACTGATATTGAAAAAATAGAAACACTGAAAAAGCTGAAAGTCATTAAAGAAAATGATGTAAAAAGTTCAGTGTGTTTAATTTATCATATAGAAGTCTGAGAGATGATTCAATTATTTGATTAAAGTACAGCATAGATATTTCAGAACAAAACTAACTGGACAAAAAAGCATTTCTTCATCAGGTAGACAGAGGTGTGTAAAGAATTGATAGCTATAAATTAGAGTCTTCTGTAAGTAAAACCTATTTAAAGACTGGATGCTGGACATGAACAGTAAAGTATCCTTCCCAGCGATGCAGGCAGATTGTAAAGGGGGTAGGATATGAACACACAAGAGTGTGAAGAATGAGTTTAACATCGAAGAGTTACTTGAACCCCCGCCAAAAGAATAGTAGAAAGAGAGTCATTAGCTCAGTGCCTGCCTGTCTCATAGTGCCTTTCAGGAAGGAATGCCTACCTTCATGATAAGGTATATCAGAGAGCCCACTGGCTGTAATTGTGTCCAAAGTATCCACATGACAGGATGGACTAAAGGAGATAACATGTTCAAGCCTTTTGCCCCACTGTGTTCTGAAGTCCCCCACAGCCTACAGCTGCCTGTGCGCTCATATACTGTGATGAGTTTGAATCTGAGTAGTTCAGAAGCAGCTAGAAGATCTCCAGTTTGAGCTGGAGGCAGTTTGCAGGCTGTTCTGGTGAACATGAGACCCTTCATGTTGATCAGGCTGAACCCTGTAGAGCTCGCTAATTCCAGCCTCTCCTGCATGACTGCACAAACCCCAGGACTACTTCTAGCAGCCGTGCCAGTAGCTCCATACTGGCTGTAACCATGGCTCTACGCAACTTGGTTGTTTAAACACTTTTCACCACATAATTGCCAATGCATAGTTGTGAATGCTAGGTAATTTTTCTGATTTTCTGAAGGACCACGACAACCGTGAATAATCGGTTTACCTTAGAAAAACTAAAAGTGGCGGGGAAGGGCACAAACGCAGGGAGACAGGCGTCCACACTGTGGAACTGTTACAAACGTGCTCATCCAGCTTTTTTGTCTGGACCACCATCATTCTTTTCAGGTACATTTGAGGAGCTGGAATACAAATAAGGGCTGCTGCACGCCTGTTGGACTCAGTGCTGGAGAATGGCCCCAGGTCCATTTCGTTTGCTAGCACGCATGTGATCTGGGAGTCTCAGTGCATCTTATGGCCTAGGGTATTCCCATGCCTTCTTTCCTGCGTCTCTGGTAATGAAAAAAGCATCAATTTTAGATACAGTCCTCTAGTTATTCTGAGTTACAGAAAAAAAAAAAAAAGCAGTTATGGGCAAATCAGCCTTGCTTGTTGGTATTATAAAATGGAAAGGGTATTTTTCTAAGAGTACAATATATATATGTATATATGTGGAAAAAAAAATCACATGAAGCTACTTGATAAATATTGAAAGCAACTCTGCATTTCAGAAGAATAGTTCTTAATTTCACTTTAAATGACATATGGCGGCAATATGGATGCAATATAAACTGAGCCAGATGAATAAGATTAACACTCCAGGGGAAAAAACCCAGATAATTCTCTTGGTTTCTCAGCACTTTTTTTAAAAACAAAATTAAGAATTAATTCTTTATGGGATGTTAAGGGTACTATGAAATAGAAGTTTTCAGTATTGCCGATCTAGATCACTTGTCATTACACTGTGGAAATAATATTCCTGTCCTGAAACATTTATGCTGTGTCTTGCTGACCTCCGTGGAGCCAGAGTGGTGAGAACAGACTCTGTCATCCAATATCCTTTACCGTCAATAGAAAGAGTCTCATGGGGCTCAGTTATCTTTGGATCAGGTCCCAGAACATCTCAAGATCCACAGAACTTGGAAGAGCAAAAATTATTGTGTGAACAAAATCCTGATCCTGCTGCTTCTTAGATAAATAAATTTAGATGATTTCAGCAAGACTGTGATCCAGCCCTGATGTATAAATGCATCATCCTGCTAATTTGTGGTAAGACGTGTATTATTTCAAGTCATTAATGAGCAAGTTGCTAAATACCAAATCTGTATGGAAACTATGATTATGCCTCTTATTCAGCTGAATAATGGGATTTTTTAAAAAAATTGTTTATTTTATTGTATCACATTGTTATTATGCAGTAAAATGTGAAAATACAGAATGCTTCTGAGTCAGTCGAAAAGCATCCTAAACATAAACACTATCAGCCCGATATATCAAGAGCAGGTAAATGGTGTTCTCTGTGCTGCTCACATCTATCTTCCCTGCTTCTCTTTTGCTTATCACCTGTTGTAATTAAAACAAAGAAAGGTAGCTGGCTCGTAAAATTGAATTCTTAGTCAGGTGATGCGCCCAGTTAATGACCTGAAATTTCAGCCTCCGTTTCTGAGTCTGCAGGATGAGGAAGAAGTGGTCGGTGCATTAGATAAAATCATGCAGAAGAAAATAGTAACAAAGTCAAAGACAGAAAGTGAGAAAGACAGAAGGAGAGAAAACATACATCATTGGAACTCAATGTGTTTTGTTTTTTTTATTCACTTCTACCACTGTATTGGCCAGCAGCAGAAAACAGGAGCTGGAAGGAGAATCACAGTTCCAGAGATGGAAAAATAGATGAATTATTTGTCGCTTTTTATATTCCTGAGAAGAAAAGGTGACCATACCAGCACTTTCAGTAATTAATCTTAAACACCACGTTGTGCCATATTATATTGGAAAAGCCATTTTTCTGGAGTATATATACCACCAAATAAGAAAAGAGTGAGCTGAGCTTTTTCAAACCTCAAGGCCATATAAACAGTCTCAAATCAACCTTTTTATGCGCTGCTTGGTAAGAAACCTCTATGCAATCTGTCTGCATCCTGCACAGCACGGGCCATTCTTTGACAATGCAGGCAGGCAGGACCTCATAACAGAAACCACACAGATTCAGGTAAAGGCCCCGTCTGGGCCAGTATCCTTTGCTCATCAGATAGCAAATGCTAAAGCGTGAGGACAAGAAAAACATCTATGATGCCGCTCCTGACTATTCTCCTGGGCTTGGACTGTTTGGTTCATGGGATTTCCTGATCCAGGTGTCTATCTACCTCTCTCTAACTCTCTCTACCACCCATTTGTCCCATTTCCCCTTCAACCCAGCCAACATTTTGCTGTCCATAGCATCCATTGGCAAGTAATTCTACAAGGCTGCTAAACCTTGCATGACAACAATCACCTCTTTTTGCTTTTTCACTCATGGCTTTGTAGATACAGCAAAGAATCGGTCATAGTCTCATCAGTGGGGTCTCTCTCAAGCTGAAGAGTCCCTGTCTATTCATGTTTTCCTAGTACAGAAGCCATTTCACATCTACAGTCATCTTGGCAGCCCTTCTCTGACTCTTTTCCAGGTCTATTCCAGGGAACCAGAACCGCACAGTATTCAAGGTCGGGGTGAACTGTGGATTTATGCACAATGACATTTTCTATTTTGTTCTCAAATTCCATTCATAACAATTCCAAACTCTCTATATGACTTCTGACCACTGCTGAGCACTGAGCTGGTGTTTTAATGGAACTTTCTGTTGTGATCCTTGAGCCTTGCTCCTATACGGTAATGGTCAAGAGGCCATGAATCTTCATGTGAAACGAGGATTTTTTTGCTTGCTATGTGCATCGCTGTACATTATCTGTCTGAATTTCTTCTGACACTTTGTTTCCCAGCCACCAAGCCTTTTCAGGTCCTTCTACAGTTTCCTACAATATATATTAATCTCAACTCTGCCAAATAACTTTCTCATAAGTCAATTTTCTCATTGCACCATCTGATCTCTTTTCTGGGTCATCTATAAACATATTGAATGGCACAATTTTCAGCCCAGTGCCCTGTAGAACTCCCCTGGGAACAATTCTCCCCTGTAAGAATTACATGTTTGCCCCTATCCTGCCTTTCCTATCTGGCAATCAGTTCTTCATTCAGTCTAGGATTCCTCCCCTTATTCCATTGCTTTAGTTCCTTAAAATACTTTGGTTAAGGATTTCAGGATTTCATCAAAAGCTGATGGGAAATTCAAACAGATTGTATCAATTAGATCACTCTTATCTACATGCTTGATGACCCTTTGAAAAATTCATTAGAGGTTTACAAAACAGGATTTTCTTTTACATAATCTGTGCTACTCTTCCAAAACGGGTTGTATTGATCCACATGGCCTCTCATTCTATCCTGTATTACAAACCCTACTTAACTGTCCAGCGCAGATGTCCAGCTTACAAGCCAGTAATTGCCCGCACTCTGCATGGAGATCTGGGTAGGAGTGCAATATAGTTACTTACATCATGAATCATGACATTTTCTTTTTAAATTTTTCTGTCTCTATGATTTGTCAGACTTTCTCTTTCTCTTTCTCTTTCTCTTTCTCTTTCTCTTTCTCTTTCTCTTTCTCTTTCTCTTTCTCTTTCATTCTCTTTCTCTCTCTCTTTTTCATTGGAACACAATTTTCTCTGTTTTGCTTTTTTTTTTTCCCCGAACAGGAAAACAATGCCCAAGTTGGTGATCATGAGAAAAAATTAACACTGGTACTGCATTTATAGCAATTTTTAGTCTCAAAAGCACTGTACACATTTATCTAACAAAAATAATTAATCTAATCTAACCAGCCTAGTAAATATAGATTTAAGATGAACTGGATATCTCTACATTTGATGTTCAACTGCCATTATTTTTTTGTCAGATATTTGAGTTAGATGTGGTAATGGACACCTACCAGATTTCAGGCGTCACAAGCAAGCTAGAAGTCACGTTGGGTCAGTTCCAACAGCCAAAGGCTTTCCCACAAAGAGGAAGTTTTAACAGTACCTCAAAGCCCACTTTTGTTACTGAATTTAAAGCAAGTTATTCTGATCCGCACTTCTGCTGAATGTGGTTGCTCATAAGCAAAGATGGATATACAGCAGCTCTTTTTGTTTGAGTCCCAACCTCTTATGCCTGCAGAGCCACGTCTGACACAATCACATGTATTTAGACTGTTCTTTCAAAATTCGCCCCCCTCATTCGTCATATTCAGATCTAATCTGGTAAGTACACCATGTTCTACATTCTTCCTTCCCAAATATTAGAAAAAGCTATTCTGTTCCTCAGACCAAGATCTCTCATGTGATCATTGCAAAGTGCTTTTGTTAAAATCTCATAATCCTGGGACTTCCAGGGACTGTCCAGAGAACGTTCTGCCAACTGTGGAAACAGGATGGTCAGCAACTGCTGATCAATAGACAATGGATTTATTTTATCACAGGATGACACTACTTGTCAAGACCTAGAACTGATGAATTGCTTTTTACAGCCTAGGATTGTTTTTACAATTTTGCATTTGCACAGTACTATGGTTTCCTTAATATTTAGTGCCCTTTACAGTCCCTTGCTTTGTAACTTTGGGTTAGCTTACTTAATCTTATGAACTCCTGAATAGTGCTTTATATTTAGCAAAGACAAACTTTCTTCTACTGAACTGGCATGGTAACCCAGAACAGAAACTGACTGTTAGAGGGTTTTTTACATTTTTGTTGTTGTCATTGATATTGTAAATGGAAAAAATATAACAAATAAAAAGATGCATCCAAGAAATTAAAAATTGCTGATTTTGATAGTACTCATTGTGGAATAGAAATGGTTGCAAGTAGTAGCTACAAATGCATAAAATACATTAAAACAGGTGATTAAATATCATATCTATTTTAGTCTAGTTCTTATTTCAAAAATTCATTCAAATCCTTCATTGTGAAGCAAAGCATCAGATTCTTATCTGCTGACATTACTGGACTGATCTTTTCAGATTCAGCTGAAAACTGGAAATAAGCTATTTATAAAACATACAGTTGTTGTGATGTCCCATGGGAATTTAAGTGTGTCAGATAGTCTTCCCACAGGGAAAATGATAGCTGGATTATTTAATATAGACTGATATTTTGTCATTCCCCAGATAATTCCATTGTGGTTTTTATTATCAAGTGAACCTCTGTCTGTTACGGCATCTATTTCTTACACAGTTTAGAAAAACACTCGTAATTAGTAGCTGTAAGACAGGTGGGGAAGACAATGAGCCCTTATCAGATAATCAGTCACTGGTTCCTCCATTTCTTTTTGTGCGGTATGCCAAACCCTCTCTCCCTACTGCTCAAGCAATGCTTAATTTTCACACAAAGTAGAACAGCCACCGAGACTGAATGGACCCCACTGCCAAATATATCCTAGCCTCTGAGGTCAAGGCTTAGTGTAGGCTCTGATCCTCGTGGATAAAAAAAAAAGAGATTGAAATCCAGGTGTCCTGAACTCTAGATGTGCGGTTTTGTTGCCAGATAAAAGGGAAGTCTGAGGGCTCCCTTTGTGAGTGGGACCAGGCTTGGGCTGAGCACATCTACTGATCAGACATGAGGAGCGAGACAGGCACAAAAATACAACTGCTCTTTAGATCTACACAGTTGCCCATATCCCAGTTGCATGTGTGACCTTTACCCAGGACTTAGGTCCTTTTGTGCTAAGAACTTCACAAAGATGATCCCTAACCCACAGCCTGTGCCAGCAGGCAGCGGTGGGATAGCGAGGCAAGTAATTTAATGAGGAATTTGACGGGATGCAGTGAAGCGATAGGATAGTCACAGCCAGCCCCACCTAACAGTAAAGGGCAGCACTGGGGAAAAGGCACGAAGCCACATTTTTGAAAAGCTTTCAAGAAGGGAGTGGGCTCTGCATTGCGAATGGGTCTCAGGACTTGAGGTCAAGCTCTGGAACAGGGTGGGGTGGTGACCAAATTGGAGCCAGACGCAAGTTTTAAATGGGTCTGAAAATGAGGAATGATTTTATGTTGATGCAGCACAGGAAGGGGAACCGCTCAAAAGCAGAGAGATCCCACATGATGGTGCGAAAACATAAGCGATGTGCTCATATTTGTTGAGGACAGAGGAAAGCATAACTGACCCCAAAAAAATAAGAGTCAATTACAGTGGGTTTGTAGGGGCGGACTGGCAGGAAAGCCTATGTCTTTAAGGTGACAAGCAGGGAGACACTTTACGATCTAGATGCGGCAGTCCACGCCTGGCAGGCCACAGCAACTAGCAGCGAGTTTTCAAACTTCAAACCATTTCAAAAGCAGTGTTATTAATCACATTGTGCGCATCCTGCTCCGCTGGCATCTGCTGGTAACGTTTCCTAGAGATGTTCCGTGGTAACAATAAGACAGGGAAGCACTGCCGGGGGGCCGGGGGGGTGGCGACTGGACGATCCGTATTGCGGAAACCCCAATTATCTGGCACCTCGTAAAAAGTTGCCAATTATAATTCAGCATCCATCACCTGCGAGGTGAAAAAATATTAATAAAAAAGGACTCCTCATTATTGGCCACCGCGTGCCCAAAGCACGCGCAGCTCGGGGCTGACGGGTCTCATTTTTGCCTCGAATGACAAAAAAAAAAAGGTCTCAGATGCGCCCTCCCCGTCCTCCCTCCCGCGTCGCTCCGAACCCCGGATGGGCGCGACGCCTGAGGGAGGACGCCGAGGGGGCGTGGCTTGGGACAGAAGGGGCGTGGTTTGTCGAGAAGGGGACGCGATTTTGCATGGGAATGGGCGTGGCTTAGGATGGAGGCGTGGCCCGTCTCCTGAAAGCCGTGCCCCCTCCGCTACCCCTCCTTCCGCGCGTGCGCGAGCGGCCGGAAGTTCGGGCGGAGGGGGAGGAGGAAGAGGAAGAGGAAGTAGAGGGTGGCCATGGCGATGGCGGAGAAGTTCGACTCCCTGGAGGAGCACCTGGAGAAGTTCGTGGAGAACATCCGGCAGCTCGGCATCATCGTCAGCGACTTCCAGCCCAGCAGCCAGACTGGGCTCAACCAGAAATTGTGAGGGAGGGGGAGGGGTAGGGGTTTCGCCGCTCCTCTTTCTCGCCAGGCCAGGCCGCGGGACCTTTGCCGCCGGCCTCCCCCCCTCACCCCCAGCCCTGATGCCTCAGGGAGGCCCTGACCGGCGGATCTGTCGCCTTTCCGCCGTAGCCAAACCTTGAAGGAGCAGCGGGGAGATAAGAAGCGTTCCCCGCTGGGGTTCGTGTCGTTGGCCTGGCAGCCGCCGTTAGCTGTAGCGCGGAATGGCCCTCTCTTTTTTTTTTTTTTGGCTAAAACCGACCCATTTTCTCCTTGCAGGAACTTCATGGTGACGGGCTTGCAGGATATCGACAAGTGCCGGCAGCAGCTTCACGATATCAGCGTGCCCTTGGAAGTTTTTGAGTAAGTAACTGTGTACCTGGGAGGGAAGGTGCTGTGGTGGGCGTGACTGGAGGTAGCGCGTCCTTGCAGTGTGGATGTTTTCACGGAGGGATGCTCGTTTCTTAAACTTCACCTTCTGAATGCCTCACGAGAACGTGAGCAGGCAGAAGAAGCTAAGAAGTACCTTTAGCCTGTGAGAAGGCAGAAGGGTGAGAGCAGTGATAAATTATACACTTACTTTCAGATCTCTTTTTTTAATTTATTTTTTATTTTTAATTTATATTGACTTCATATATGCGGGCAGTAATACAGATTCTGTCGAATCTGGTGATTTAGTAAGTAAGCTTTCACTTTGGAAATACGCTTTTACACTAGGTTAGAATCAGGATGTAACGTTGCTGGTGAAAATAAATTAGGCCAGTACTTGGATGTTTAGTTTCAGTAGTGGCAGTATTCTCGTTCGCAGAGAATTAGAACATTAAAAGCAAAGTCATGAATGTAGAGGGAGAGCTGTACAAGACAGCTTTTACAATATAGCTGACAAGTTAATTTGCTAGTGTTTCTTGTAAATCCACGTGTCACTGGTTTGTTATGTTCTGGTGTAGTACTGGCTATACAGGGCTTTTTCAGTTGGGCATTCACTCTATCTGTAAATCTATGGTGACAGTCTCAAATGTTCTGCTTTCATTATTCAATGATGCAGTTATCCTTGGTCAGACACTTATATTGCAAAGCAAAAATACACTTACGTATTTGCTTATACAGGTGAGTTAATTTTTATTCTTTACTATGATACGTACCCTTGCTCCTCATCCTTGAATTGCTGGGTGCCTTATTCCCATGTGCTAATGGCTTACTGGGTACTAACTAAACTACTTTATGGTTAGTGCCCTTTCAGTTGCTTGGAAAAGGACTGTCTTTCTTCATTCATGTGTACTTATTGCCTGTGAGGAGCTGGATAGTTGTATTTTTGTTTGATTTTAATACTTTTTTCAAAGCTCCAGGCTTTCTGGAAGCAGAGATTTAAAACAGTGTACCAAGATAGCTGTTTCCTGGACACAGAATAGTTCTTCTTGAGCTGCCTTTTGAAAATGGCTGAGCTACACTGTGTTTTTTAAAATGCATGTTTCAGATAATAGTAGTAACAAAAAGACAGCAGGGTGAATAATTCTGTACCTTGGAGAACATCCTAGTTGGAATATAGTCATTTAGGTAGTGTCTTTTCTATTTTCAGATACATAGATCAAGGCCGCAATCCTCAGCTTTACACTAAAGAATGTCTGGAGCGAGCTTTGGCTAAAAATGAGCAAGTAAAAGGAAAAATTGACACAATGAAGGTAAACCAGAAATAATGAAAGTACGAATGTAATAACGCATTTGATAAGGTTTTACTTTCCTGTAAATATGTGGGGGTTTTTCACTTGTGCAGTTATTAAATTCCCTTACTAGGTGATTTTCATTAGGGATTGCTCTGCATCCCCGTATCCTAACTGATGCTAATACCAACCTGTTCTGGAAAGGAAACTTGTAATTCACCCTGTAATTGGAGATTCAGTTGTTGCTATGATTTAATTTTGACTAAAGGTGTATGTAGCACTGCGTTTGTTTTCGTTTTGAATACTAATGAGTACCTCACACTGTTACAGATCTGTAACTGTGATGCGTGTGAGTTTAGAAATAAGTAAAACAAAAGGGATATTTTTCCAGTCTTGGATGGATCTTAGAGTATTAAAATGTCAAATGTGATACATATGCATGAATTAATCTTTGTAAAATGACTTAGAATGTATGACAGTGTTTAGAGTTTTCTGAACTCGTACTTTCATGTAGTATGAACCTAAGCATTCTGTTTTAACTGCTGGAATTATTGCTGAAAAATAAAATCGGAAAAGTGAGATCGGGGAAAGGACTGTTTGTGTTTCAGAACATTCTTTGCCTGAACTTAAAATTAATGTGGAGGATGGCAATTTTAAGTTGCAGAACATAGACATGTCTCCATATGTTCTAAGCTTCTCTTTCTTTAGATATGCTCTGTGCTTGTAAAAATTGTAGGAAGAATTATGTATCTCTAAGCCAGGTGTGAGTTCCATTTTGGAGATTGAGGGGATTCCATATCAGATCAAGAGGACGTGTCCTTTATCAGCTTTGCTTAATAAGGTCAGACAGTTATCAGTCCACCCGAGTTTACCGGAGAGGTCCAACTACTTTGTATTTCTTAGGTGAAAATGCTAGTTAATTTATGGGAAAGTAAAAGCATTTTAGTTTGCCTGGTGCTTTCCTAGCAGGTTTCACTTGAGCATATTCTGTGTATTTTTGTGAACATAACTTTCTGTGGGTTTTGTGTGTGGTTTTGGAGTTTTTTTTGGACACTGTTCTAGTAGGTCACTGAAATGTAGAACTGTGTTGCATACAAACATTTCTGTTCCTCAGATAAGATTGCTTGATGACATCTAAATAAATGGTACAGATGATGTATACACATTTTTTTTTCTCTCTTTCCAGAAATTTAAAAGTCTGTTAATTCAAGAACTGACAAAGGTGTTCCCAGAAGACATGGCAAAATACAAAGCTATTCGAGGAGAAGATCCTCCTCCTTAAGTTGGCCTTCTGTAGCTCTAAAAATGTCAATTCCATAAACTGACACCCCTCTTTATAAGAACATTGATTGGAGACAGGGGGAATCCAAGCCTTCATAACAACTGTACTAAAAATGGCAGTGATGGACTGTAAAGGAACTTGATGACTGCTGATGGTTCTGGTCTGAAGCTCCTGAATCTATCTGAGGACTTTTCCTCAAAGATTGCAGTTGAAACTTCCTGTGATAATTCTTCTTTCCTGAAAGGTTTTGGAGATAAAATTGCCTACAGGTCATCAATACCTAGCATTTCCCACAAAGTGCATTTCCAGAGGAGAAAATCATGTTTTTTGTCTTCTGAAAAGTGATCATCGGGCCATTCATTGGGCTCATCTGTTTTTAAGAAAAATTTATTTATTATACTTGATTATTTTTCATTTGTAAACAGCTTTTTTTTTATTACAGTACAAACAGTTGACTGCTTTCATCTTGCCAAATTCTACTGAGCAGGAGCGTGTCAAGGGCCGCAGTTCTCATGTGTCATAATGAATTGCAGCCAAGAAAACCTTCAGATGTTCTTGTTTTGTTCTATGAGCTGCAGTGCAGATGGCTGAGGATATAGCAAGTGAGCATATTTGGGGACTAGCTCCTCAACAATGTTAATGTTTTGTATAGTATTTAATGTAAGCTTTTGTTTAATTGTGTTCATTTTCTGTAAGCAGGTTGTTGAATAAAAATCTGAAAAAAATATAAATTCTGACGTTTTTCTGTTGTATGCTACTCTTTGGAGAATGAACTAAAAGCTGTGGAAAAATAGCATATTCCTCACTCTCGCAGAGATAGAAATAAAACGTATGTCAAAACTTCGCTGTTACAATTTTATATCTGAAGATGTCAACTTTGTATTTTGATTTTTATGGGGGAAATTCCCCTTTTAGTACCTGAAGCATGAGATTTTTTGGGGTCAGTGATTGTCACCTGAAGTGTTTCTGATCAGGTGTGAACTCACCTGAGAAATCTGTGTTTATATGTGAAGTGGTCCCAACGTCAGGCAGCGTGTTGGGTTCACTACCCAGGGACATAGCGCATGTGCAGCAGTATAGTTTTACAGCGGAAGTAAGAGGACCTCTCTTAATCTTGGGGATTTGTGAAACTTGAACCATCTGTGGCTACACTTGTCCTTCCAGATGTAACCTGACTTCTTTTTTTTTTTTTTTTTCCACCAGCAAAAGAATGTTGTTAACTTTCTTTTTGTTGCTAAACTTCATGGGTTTTGTGCAGGAGCTCCAATGTGCTTTGTAGCAGACCTAGCTAGTCCATTAAAGACCTTAGTGGGAATTTAGGTGTGTTCGAGGTGTTGGTGCCATGAGGTACTGTCTCTGCTCAGGTACCTAGCTGAAGCAAAGCCCATCCGTGAGGCCAAGCAACACTATGCCTGACCAAGCTCTTGCGTAACAAAAGGAAAAAAAACCAAAACAGAAAACTACGTTTCCTTTGCACTAGTTATTTGAGACTTGTTACCTGGCAGTCTAAATTGATCTAATTGCTGCCTGGCATTATCCTGTCCTGCCCTTGCTTGTCCTTGTATTTGCTCCACTACTAATCACAGTCTTTCCTTCACGGTGTTGCTGCACTAAATGGCAGAAAACAGTGTTGGAGTGCACCATGTTTGCGTTTCGCTCTGCCTGCACTGCCAGATCTCTAGGAGTTGTTGAAGCAAGGCCTGTGGCTGGCAAGTGGGATATGTATGGGGCACAAGCACAAAAGGTCAGAGGATTTTTCGGATACGTATAATGTGGTGGGGAGTGGAGCTTCAGAGTAAACGTAGGCAGCAGGCAGGTGAAGGTATGTTTAAATGGTAGTTGAGGTAGAACGCTTAGGGGACCAGAGGCCAGTAGATACTGGTAGGGATACTGGAGTATTCTGGCTCCTCGTGCTGACATCAGCTTGTGTGTCAGACTTGGTGGTGTAGTACACTTAAAAACCAGTGCTTCCAGGAAGTCGGCGTCTTATGTTTACTTCTCATTCCAAAACATATTAATCTGGTTGTGCAAATTTTCTTAAAAATTAAAGTTAAAGCGTGTTGTTAAGGGCATTATCCAAATGCCTCTTAAGCACTGACAAGTTTGGAGCATCAATCACATCTCTAGGAAGCCTGTTCCAGTGTTTGACCAACCTCTCCATAAAAAAATGCTTCCTAATGTCTAAACCTCCCTGGCACAGCTTTGAACGATTCCCACCCATCCCGTCACTGGATCCCAGGGAGAAGAGCTCAGCACCTCCCTTTCCACGTCCCCTCCTGAGGAAGCTGCAGAGAGCACTGAGGTTGCCCCTCAGCCTCCGTCTCTCCAAACTAGACAAACCCAGAGTCCTTGTCCACTCCTCACAGGACATTCCTTCCAGCCCTTTCGCCAGCTTTGTTGCCCTCCTCTGGAGGCGTTCAAGGACTTGAACATCCCTCTTAAATTGTGGGGCCCAGAACTGCACACAGCACTCGGTGAGGCCTCACCAACACTGAACACAGCGGGAGAATTGCCTCTTTTGACTGGCTGGTGATGCTGTGTTTGATGCACCCGACACGTTTTAAGGATATTGTGGATCAGACGCAATTTGAAGTATGTGCGGAGTCGAGCTTACTTTGAAACAAAGGTGAGGCCTGTGGAGGAACTGGACTCTCAGGGTAATTCTGCCTCTGTAATGCATCTCCTCTATTCATTCCTACGCCCACTGCTTTTAGCGGGCGTCTCTGTACCTGTTTCCAATTCCTCACACCGACCACGATTTCCCTGTTGGTAATTTTAGAGACATTAATGTTGTTACATAGAGTAAGATTTTTCAACCAAGAGTGAACTTATCTTTTTGATTCTTTAATTAAAAAAAAATCAAATACTTAAAGTTTTGACATTCTGCTTCCTCGATTCAACTCCTTTGCTGTGGTGCCATTTAAAAACGTTTAGCTTATAATTTTTGGCTCAAACACCGTACTCTAAAATGTAGTCCTTACTTTCAGATTAGTTTTTGCACATATGGTTACTTTGAATTCTGGGCCTAGTGTATTAATTTGTAACAGTATCACACAACATTTGGCTGTTACTGTGAAAATACTATCACAGGATTTACATTCTAGATGTTACGTGGCGCTTAGCATTGCACGTCTCCATCAGTTTATGTGCTGACCAGCTCTGAATGGATCAGCTCAGAGCTAATGAGCTTGCCATAGTATGGATTTTGTAATGTGTTCTTTCCATATCTATAGTCCATGCTATATATTCCATAGAAACTAATAACGGATTAGTTGAGCTTCTAACGTATGGATTTACTCCTACCGCTCATAGGAAAAGAATGCGTGAGAAGCAGAGAGGGATAAGCTTATAGATTTGCTGGAAAGAGGGTTTGTTCCTTGAATATAAAACCACTGAACAGAATTCAAAGTTTAACTTTCTGAATATAAAATATTTTGGTGCATGCTGAAAATTTCCTTTCCTTAACAGAAAAAAACGCCAAGTTTTGTGTGTTGCAATATGTCGTAGCTGCCCCCTGCCTGCTGTACACCTGAATCATCTCCCCACAACCCTGCTACTTCCCACCCCTTAAGAGCACCAACAGGGTAGGGCAAGATGAGATACTTTTTTTGGCAGAGGATGGTGAAAGAAAATCTGTGTTCATAGAACCTCTGAATTTTCTATGGGTCGGTGGGCTTAGCGTGGAAAGCCCTTGAAATTAGTTGAATTGTCCAGGAAGCTACAGCCTTCATGTCACCCCACAGGAATACCAGTGTGCTTTTGCGTTGGGGAGCCTCCTGTACCTCGTGGAAAAGGCTGTTCATTTTGCTACCGTTACAACCTGATCAGTCTTCTATAAGCTCTGTACCGAGGACTCAGACTAAATCTGTGCATTCGATTTGTTTGTGAAGCACCGTTCAATTTTGCCCATGTTTTGCTGATATTGGCACCACATTATGGATCCGGTTGTGCCAGCTGCATAACGCCCCAGCAGGGCATCGCGCATTCTCTCCTCTCACTGCTTTTAATGCTGTTATTGCGGCATCCTTAAAGTAGAGTAAGTTGATTTTTGCAGAATAAAGAGGAGTGGCATAGCATTCTAACAAATGACACACCTCCAAAACCAAAATCACAGAAGCCTCTACAGTCTATTTCATAAAAATGCAATAGGAAATTTTACTCTATTGTTATCCCAGTTAACAAAGATTCTTCTCTTCTGAATTCCACTATTTAGCAATTATTTTATGGTATAAAAGGAAACGTTTTCCATAGGTTGTGCATTTTCCTCTGTGTCTTGCTTTCCTCCTCCATCCCGTAAGAATTAATTGTTACCCAGTCATATTTAGTGGGCATTAATGAAGAATATTCTGCCAAAACAATACAAAGTATTCTCTTCTTTCCACATTTGGTGATGAATGCATGGACCTTTTTAAAATACTGTTTTGTCCCTTTTGGCCAGGGCATCTTTAACTACTTTTAGCTGTAGAAGTGTATCTGCTTCTGGCTTCTCCATGGGTTGTGAGACCTGCCTCCACAAGCTCCTCTCCTGCGAGGGAGGGTGAGCAGGAAGGATGGAGTGAAATGTAGCCGGGCTCCTGCAAGCAGGTGGGTACGCCCTCTGCAGCAGGCTGTCGGGGTCTCTCCAGAATGACACCCAGGTCTGACAGGCTGCCTCGGGGCAGGTTGGCCCTGGCCACCGCCTCTTTGATGGCCTTGGTCAGCCCTAAACTTTGGTGGATAATAAGGGCTGTTTTTTCCCATGGAGTTTCTGCAGCCAGGCTCATAAACTGAGTTGTGCCTGTCAGCAGACAACTGAGCCACTGCCAGGGCTTCTGCAGCAGCAATTGTAAACCCCCCCACCTCCCCCAAAACAGCTCTAAAGTGATGAATAAATCGTCAGAGTGCTGGAAAAGGGTTTTGGTCATGGTGTTCCATATAGGGAGTGACAGTCAGAGGCTGTTGGTGACAGCCAGGGTATTGTAACAACGGCTATTGAACAACTGCTGGGTAAGTCCCTGAGTAGGCAGCTGATGATTACCTGCATCTAGCTGATAAATCACCATATCCCCACCCCATCCCCAGTGACGGGGAGCGGGGGTGCTGGGGAGCCGGCATCGCTTTGGCTGCGGGAGTTGTTAAGAAGGCTGAAGGTCTGCAGTCTGCCTTTGCGTGCTGGCCATAGCTTCCCATAGGATTTAGAGATTAGCCGGGAGCAGTGGGGGGCAAGGACCTCCACAGCCACAGGGCCCTAAAAATGCGTGAGTTGTGTGTGATATAAGTGTATAATTTGTTGTTGTTGTTAATTAATAAAATAAGTACCCAACACTGACCACAGTGGTTACCCCCAGAACACTGATGTCCATCCTTGTTGATGGGAAGAAGGTCCCAGGCTTCCCTGGCTCAGAGAGGTGATTTACAGACAACGCATGGGCCACATTGTCATGTTTTAACCCCAAGCGGCACGCCATTCACTCCCTCCCCCTTGCCCCCAGTGGGATAGGGGAGGAGAGTCAGAAAAAAAGGAAACCTTGGCGGTTGAGATAAAGACAGTTTAATAGAACAGTAATGGAAGATAATAATAACAATAATGATAAAAGAATATACAAAATGAGTGATGCAATGCAATTGCTCCCCACCCAATAATCGATTGTCCAACCAGTCCCGAGCAGCAATTGTGCATTCCTGTCCCCCAGCCAACACCCATTTATATACTGAGCATGACACCTATGGTATGGAATGTTCCTTTGGCCGGCTTGTCCTGCCTGTGCTCCCTCTCAGCTTCTATGGAAAGCTGAAAAAGTCCTTGACTTAATAGAAGCATTACCTAGCAATAACTAAAACAGCTTGTGTTATTAATAGGGAGGAATAACCCCATGCACCAGTAGAAGTTAGGGGTTGAGAAGAGAAGTACCTGGGACTCCCAGTGTTCTGTTACCTGAATTGCATGGTTGGAGGGGATCTGGAATTTTATTTAAAAATAACATCAGCATAACATCACCCAGGCAACAAAGCATCGATAATAATTAAAAGGCAATACAAACCTATGTAAAAAACCAGTATGAAGGCCTATGAGCATTCAGAATTTCAAGTGTATCCTTGAATTTTAGTAAGCTTTTGGAAATAATAGGGAATATGTAATTACAGGTAATTGCTTATTTTTTAAACCATTATCTTTATTATATATACTATGAAATGAAGAGATATTAGATAATGCTGCTGGGCACACACTTCTTTAAGATATACCATTTAGGATAAACAAAGACAGTATAAAATTGTTTGGTTCCAGCTTGAAAAGAAACCGATGAAGAAGGTGCAAAGGATTTTACTACAACCTGTTAGGTTCAGCATCCTCTTTGTCTCTTTTTCTACTGGAAATAGAAGCAGTTGGGTGCCCAGCCTTCCCCCAGCTTTGAAACCTCTTTTTGCTTCAGCCTCCCACTGTAGAATGCCTAATTTAAAGCTGTGGTGTCGAAGCGGTAAAGACATACCTGTTACAGGAGTTGCACGCTGCAGCTGACCAGCTGTTTGTGTATCATCTAACCCATATCTCTGGCTAGGTTTTTTCACGCCGATCACAGCATGTTGGTTGTTAGCCAGTTCACAGAATAAGATGAAGCACCAGAGCGCCTGAAGCAATCTGTTACTCTCATACCATTCAGGAGAGAGTTTCTTGGTGCAAAAAATCATTCTAGGCAGAGGAGTTTGGTTTCCATTGAGTCACCTAACCCTGTTGGTTGATAAAGTACTGCTAAGCGGTGATAATGGTTTGATGATTTCCCAAACATTTTTATAGTGTGATGGTAACTTGGCAGTATTAGGTTAACAGTTGCACTTGATGATCTTAAAGGTCTCTTCCAACCAAAACAATTCTGTGATTCTATTTTATAAATTACTTTCTTTGCTGAATGCAGTTCCCACACGATTGAAAGTGCTTATTGTATGAGTCCAAGAAAGTTACCCCAGGTACTCTGTAATCTCATCTTTGACTCTCATAGAAACAGAGAAAGTAAACCATCCAATCTATTTCTTTTTGCCCCGAGTGATCTTTGAGATTTTAACTAGATCAGTTACGAACTACTAACTGAACCGGCAGTTTTACTGAAATCTCTCTAAATCAATGTATTTAAAAGGTGAATTATATAAACATGCATAAGAAGTGTTCCTAATACTGAGCTTAACAGCAAGTTAATAAAAGAGAAATATCGCTGCCAAGAATATTTCTGGGTTCTCATGGTTCAACACAAAGTCATTTCTTACTTTACTATGATTAATAGCTGCAGCATTTCTGGGTAGTTGCCAGATGTCCTTCCAGCTCCACAGAGCGCAGAGTCAAGGTGACACCGGTATCTGCCCTGCACTGAGAACGCTGTGTTTACTGCATGTATTTCAATTACTTCCATATGCTTAAGATCCTTCTGTATATTTTCTTAATTAGAATAACGGAGGAGCTCACATTGCAAGATACTTCCGTAACAGCTCTTTTAATACTCAATTCAAATCAGGAATCTGTATTTTCTGTATTGTGACATATTTCATACTGAGAACTAGATTGTATTTAGTCTCAACAAGACGTAATGCAGACAGTAAAAAAGAAACATCTTTCTGCACAGTAAGAAAATTTTCAAAACAATTCCTTCTCTTCCTCTGAAAGAATAGTCCCTTTATGTGCTAAGAAATAGCACATAATATTCCCATTCCTAAAGATCTGACTCGAATCTAATTTACTTAGTATTTGTAATTTGGTCATTATATTAAAGAAACTTCTCAAAATATTCCTCAAAGGAAGATGTAGCTTCATCTTCCTTTGAGGAATATTTTGAGAAGTTTCTTTAATATATATTCTGTTATATATATTCTGTTATATATAATCTGGGAAAAGGCGATCTGAAATTATTGTCATATTGCATTATTTAACAAGTTACTTTCTGGGAATCTGGGCCATATTTATGTCACTTCCGCTGCACAAATAGCGTTTACTCTTCATGTTAATTGCTGACATTCATAAACTTTTATTTGTAATGTTACTAAGGATTCAGAATTCCTGTGATTATATAGATGTAATGATATACAACAAGCCACTTCTGTACTGTCATGGGAATTTTCAGTCCTCGTCATTAAACAAAGAGAAGCTTATAATTGTCTGTCACTGAAATCACTGGTAGGTGCCATTTTTGCACGGAAAATGTTTTACTCATAGGCATCTTAGAAACACACTGCTGAAGTAAGAGATTATAATTTAAATATATAAGAAATTCCATCTTCAAGCTTATTATTTTTTCAAAGTATTATTACCTTTGAAATAATAGACATTTGTCCAATATGTTTGCAAGAG
Organism: Larus michahellis; assembly: GCF_964199755.1. Classification (NCBI taxonomy): domain Eukaryota; kingdom Metazoa; phylum Chordata; class Aves; order Charadriiformes; family Laridae; genus Larus; species Larus michahellis. The sequence continues at coordinate 93,151,138 of NC_133897.1, forward strand.
ATTCAAAGCCCAAGACGCAAGAAGTTTCAGGAGACAAAAATGTCTTTGAATACATCTCTTATCAAACAGGAGATGTTACTTGGTCTAAGACTATTTAATATAATTTCTGGTCATCACATATTAGGTTATGATACTTACATGAATAATTGAATAGTCATCTGGTACTCAATAAAACAAAAGATGGATTCAGTAATACAACAAATCTTATTTAAGAGAAGTACATTAAAACAATCAACAAAATTTCTTCTTTCAGAGCTCTTCTTTCAAATGAAGAAACTCGAAAAACTTTCAAATCAAGGAATGTTTTGAGCATAATAAGCATAAATTATGTGACGGCTCTTTTATTGCTTTTTACTCAGCCTGGGAATTTGTCCTCTTACAGAACACATTGGAGAAGACGCATAGCTTTGTCGATGCATTTTTTCCTTGGACAGACATTCTGCTTTTATGTAAATGAACTTCCTGAAGTTGCTCAGCGTACACGAAAGCTCTGTCATCTCTAGAGGTTGATAGAGCATTAGGATTGCAAGAAGAATCTAATTTGCGGCACAGCAATGGTGCTCTATTTTAATGAAGTGGAGGGGAAAGAACCATTATGATTTCATATTGGGACTCACTGAGGTTATGGTGAAAGGAAAAGAAAGGAAGCAATTAGCAAAACCACTTATTTGTCTTGTTTATTGGGCTACAAATTTTACAAACCAATCTGTTACAAAGCTTATCATGGGGATATTGCTGTTGCTGCTACCTTTATTATTATTTGAGGAACACAAACAGCCTGAAGAAACACGATAGGCATGTATGAAGAGAGGATTCCCAGGCAGAGAAAATTGTGACTCACAGCAGTTGCACCGGTGACTCTGTGTGGGCTCCATTCGCCTCCACTGATTTAGCATGCAGGGACATCCTTATCCTGATGCTTTATATCTTTGAGCTTTATAAGTCTCAGTGGATTTTTTTTTTCCTCCATGACTTTGTTGAGCTGCACTTTGAACCCCTTTAAACTTTTACATCTACAAAATCTCATGGGGAGGAGTTACACAGCTCCTATTTGCATTATGTGAAGAATTGTCTGCTTCCATTTTTTTTGTCAGCCATCCACTAATTTAATTCTTAGTTCTTGTACTAGAAGACATACGGAGCAGGCATCTCCTGTCTCTCCTCTTCGCGTCACCTGTGGTTATATAGATTACTATAGTATGCCCTTCCCAATCATCTTTTTTCCAGGCTGAAGGCTACTTTGTTTAGCTGCTTCTCATACAGCAGCTGTTTCGTACTTCAGATCATACTTGACATTCTTCTCTGAACTGTTCCCAATCTTCAGTTCTCTCTTTTTAAAACCTCAGCTTTTTTAAGATTCTTTAAGAAGGGATCTTGTTGAAGGCCATCAGGAAACCCAAACAGAGTTCATCTGTGTATCGCTGATGTCCAAAAACTCACATACGCCTTTAGAGAATTCCGACAGCCTCCCTTGTATATATGTAAAGCCTTCCCTGTACCAAAAGCTATGTTAGCTTTTCTCTAATACATATTTCTCTGATATATAATCTTGCTTTTGCTACTCCTGTGTGACTGATCATTTCAGGATTAAAAATGTAGTTGGGCAAGTTAGATTCCTGTCCTACAAAGATTTCAGCACACACTTTATTTATCCAGAACCATGCCATTTAAGGAAAAGACAGCATACACGGCTTTCAAACAAACGTTTGTATAAAGTATATGCCAGTTCAGAGTTCATATATAAAATCATCCAATATTTTTTCAGAGGATGAAATTATCTTTTGTCAACACTTCTAGAATGTTTTAAAATCCTCTTTTGTACAATATGGCAAAGGACAAAAAGGAGCATTTTCTTCCTTTTTCTTTTTTTTTTTTATGCATCAGGTACATGGGGGTTTTAGGAGTAAATATTAAACTGAGTGATATAAAGACATCCTCCTTTGCCCAGGGATCCTCCGGCATAAAATCACATTGCTTTGTCTAAGTCCTCTGCTATAAAATTAAGCTTACTTTGAAAATAGATCCATAGAGCAAGTTTTAATATTGTATGATGTTAACTCACCCCTGTAAACCACCTGGGAACGAGATCAAATGCATTTTGAAAAGGACAGAACAAGGAATGTCCGTCTCACAGCTTTGGCATTTCCTTTTCTTATCTCTACGGCACTCTGGGGCTGTTCAAGTAAACACAGACACGTTTAAATGAATATGTAAAAGTTCAAACTGGCATGGCATGTGGCTGAGCAAACAATCATTTGAATAACCTCGGATGCATGTTAGCAGTTATATGTAAATACATCTAAAAATGGTATTTAAATGTACAGGTATGCAATCATCCAACTGCACACAGCCAGAAACGGTACATCTTTCAGATTTTGATGAATCAACCACCATACCGTACTGTACATACTATACTGTGCTGAAATTTTCTCATGTAGCAACCTGGGAGCCATTTTTTGAACTAAAATTCTATATTTTATAGTACTTTATATTTTTATAAGTGACTATATGTACTTTGTGCAGTAGTATTGCACATTCATCAGAAAGCTCTGGTCATATTGTAGCTCCATGAGCTGTCACAGCTGCTTTCTTTACTCAGCGCTTTAGTAATTTCATGCAGATTAAAGCCACAGCACAAGAGAGCTATTAAAAATTGAAGTGAATTATAACAATATAACAGCTCGTCTGTTTTCTGCAAGTGATAGACTGAAGAGCTAGAAAACTGCAGAACACTTTCCATACAATTTTGTCCAGTTATCCGTAGAATAAGAGGGGGTTGAACACAGTCCTAATAATCAAATGTATAGTTAATCGGATATGTATTCCCTTCAAAGAAGGCATCCTCAAAACTCATCAGTAATTATAAATTGCTGCAAATTACTGGAGCTGATTTATCTTCTGGGCATAGCTACAGAAAAAAAGTATTGCACAGGCAGCAGGATTTTGGGAGAGGTGATATTAATTTGAAGGACAAGCAAAAAGTTTTTATAGTAATTGTCTTTGCAACAATTCTGAGGCAGCACCAGAAAGGGTGGGATGAAGGACGTGGATTTGCCTGAAGAACTGGCAATATTTTCCCATCCTTCCATTAGTCTGAACTGACTCTGTACGGTAGAATAAAAATCTCGTTTAATTTTGCAGCTTTTGCAATAACTGTAGAGCCCAGGGACCTGAGTGCAGGCATTGATTTACTGCCTGTTTCTCATTTAGATGCACTGACCAGCAAATTGCTTGCTAATTAAAAAGGACCAATGTATCTTAAAGGAAGATGCTGCCCCATCGCTGCGGAGAGAATATGCAAATTGATTGGATTTTTTTATACGGTTGTAGCTCTTATGCGACACCAGCATTTAGTTATATTGCAACTAAGACAAAAAAATACAAACACAGAGTGACAACAAATATTAAACCAAAAGAAATAGAAAGAAGATAAAGAAGCTTTTAAAAATGCTTATATATAAGGGCAGAAGAGACTAGATCATCTTACCAGCCTTACTACATTCCTGTGAAATTCTTAATATTGGAAGCCATAAAGTTTCCCTCAGGCAGTCTTAGACTAAGTTATAAAACTTGAGCTAGGTTAAAACATTTCACTAAAAATCAGGCAAAGTCCAAAAGAAAGTGTTAGACACAGTGGTTCTGGTGTAACTTGAAAACTAAACCCTACGACTCCCAAATTTATGAACAAGCTGTATCAGATATGTACCTGATCTGAGCTACCAAAGCAATGATTCACTGTATCCAATGTTTTCTCTCTGCATGCGACTGATCCACGTTGCTGAAGAAAGACAGGAACAAAGCCAAAACCATAAGAGAATGTCTTGTTTATGGCATGTTGGGAATAGCCTGTGAGGGACAGAAGTCCATCCTGATGTCCTTGCCAGCATCCTGGCTAAACGCTATCGGCTGTAAAATATTCTACCTGCAGATATGCAGCTGTAAAGGCAAGGTGCTGTGTGCGGGTACGTCAGGATGCACGTTCACCGAAGGTCCCTGTAGTGCCCTTAAGGTCCTGTCTGCAGGTACTTGTCCCCACAACATCCCTACCCTCTATCAGGAAGAGGGCCTGATGCGTTCTGAGCCTACCATATATACACCCTGTACGGTTTTCAAGAGTAAAAATCTCCTTAGTGCTCATTTACGTGAAGCAGCATTTTAAAACTGGATCCTATTGCAAAACTAAACAACCAGCCCACTCTCATCAAGGAGATAACAGGAGTGAGGGTGGAGCATCTCCAAAGAGGAGTGCAAATACTGATTTCCACAATATTCCCGTGGCAAGTGTGCTTCAAGTTGCAGATTTATAAAATGCATCAGAAACGTACACATAGGACACAGGTGAAGGAAATGTAGGAACCAGGCTCCAGACGGCTCCGTACCTGCTCCTCAGGTAGACTAGAAACGCTTTACCTGTACAGCACAGATAATAAAAAAACACGCCCGCCTTAAAATGAAAGGGCACTGAACTGATTAAGATGACCAAATATTTTAAAGCAGCGTTAGCTTGCAGAGCTGCTCAAACCCATTTCATTCAGGCTGTGTTAGAATTAACTGTAATGTGTTTTAGCAAGCGTGTCAAAAGAATTCTGAGGGTAGAAGTGCACTGATACAAATCACTCACCGGACCCAGAGTGAACGGTTTTACAGTCTGGCTCATGAAAACAACTTTTGTCTATTTATCGAGATGACCCAGCAACCAACTTTCTAGAGCCATTGCAATTGCTTACCATGAAAATTACAGGTTGTGTTCAAGAAAGGGTAAACACCAGAAGAACCTTTGTGCATTTGCTCCGCTTTCTGCTGAGCGGCTTTGGCCGCAGCTTTCTGAGCGTCGTATCTCATTTACAAGGTGACCCAGAACACAAAACCTTTTAATTAGCCTGAAATTCCAACCTGCTTTATATACAGGCCTGTCAGCCCCCTTGCCTTCTGCTGCCCTGGGTTGCCATGGCAGCGCTCTCCCAACAAAGGAGGGCACCTCGCAGAAGGAGAAAAGCACAGCCGAGATGCTCCGAGCTTTCGCGTGCGGCCAGATGAATATTCATGATACAACTGTGGGCTTCAGAGCCGCTCGCTCTTTGGGTAAGTTCTAGGGCGATTGTTCACCCTCAAATAACACCCAGAAGCAACTTTTCCTTGCTGAAAAATAAACAACTCCTCCGGCGGGCCGCCAGTGTTAAATCACCTTCCTTCCTCAGACAGCAGTTGGGAAGTGCCAAAGTGAGGAGATTGCTGTACAAATCAAAACTGATCAGGTGCTTGGCCAGTGTAAAGCCGTCTCTTGAGATCTGTAAAACCTCTCCAGTTTTTACTAGTTGACAAGTATCATTTGGCCCATTGTGCTGGCGGTACAACCAAAAGCAGAATGATTTTAACTGATGAGAAGTTATGTAATTGTCTATGTATTACTATTAAGTATGTGGTACAGATTTATTATACGATACAAGTCACCAAAGGACATAAATAGATACTTAGATCTAAAAGTGTATTAAGCTGTTGATCTTTTAAATAATTTCCCCTCTTATCCTGTGTGGCTTTCTCTATGGCATCTTTCTTTATGTCACTAAATTCTTTTGTTTATTTTGAGGTGGTAGAACAACCTGCAAAATACCTGAACACACTTTGACATCTATTCCAGCACTACAAACTGGGGATTGTAGGTGATTTTAATATGTCATCATTTAAAATAGTATTCTGGCACGGTTCTAACAGGACTTTTTGGAACAGTTGACATCTACGCTGACCAGGACTTCTTTTAGCTCATAAATCTCATAAGCATCAAACAAGATGCTGTGCCTTCAGCAGAGCACTGATTACTATAATATATCTTTCTGTCATATACTGACAGAGCTGCAGATATAAAAGAATGAGGACTGGAGCGATAGAGATCAGCTTCAGGTTTGGTGACATTACAACATCTCAAGGAAAGGGGAAAAATTGAGGGAAGAAGGCTGCTTCTATCTGCTTCTATCTTTTATACACTATACCACCGTATAAAAATGTTAGTGTCGGGATACTGTAAAGAAAAAAGGAGTGAGAAAGTACTATATCACTACAGAGTAAATTTTGGTTTCCTCTAAATAATACAGGGTAGACTGTAATTGATTCTCTAAATGACAAAATTTACTTTATCTTGAATTGAATAACTATTATATAGTTGCTTAGCAACTCAGACAATACTAACATCCTTGGCCAGGTGGTACTGAGTTCGTTTTCTGAATTTCTGACAGTATCTTTCAATTCACTTAAAGCTGTGTAATAGCTTCCCTGCCTCTTATGCTTTAAATCCAGGACTGTCCCCTTTCGTTTCTTTGCACAAGAAATAGCCCTGATTTAGGGGAAGCGATTCCATAGAATTGAAAGCTGTCATATATTTGATATACCTCTATGTCCCTATAGTGTCTTAGAACCATTTACAGGGAAATGCAGCTGAATTCTGTTTTCATTAATAAATTTGGTTAATTTTCATGGGCTTTTTTACCTGGTCTCTGTTCTGAACCAGGCACATCGCTGATGTGAATGGGACAGGGAAAGGGGGTCAGGAGCAAACTTCCCTTTCATGCTGTGTTCCAGGAAGACGTGAAGCCACTTGGAATGAGCCTGGTGGAGGGCCACCAAGGGGTTGGCTGGGGCTGGCCAGAGGGATTGAAGGAAAACAGTGTCCAGCTTACCATATCAATAACACTATGCAAGGCCTGGATGTTACAGGTATCGGAATTGACAGGTATTTGTATCAGAAACATCCAATGCGGTTACGGATGGGAACAAACTGGGAGCAATGGGGAGAAAGTAACTAGAGTGGGTTGTTTATCTGGGAGGAGACAAGGGTGGAAAAAGAGAGTGATCAAGATGGGTGGGGGGAACTGTAAGCACAGGAAAACAGAAAAATAGGGATAAAGGAGGACAGTCATGTGTAAGCAACCTGCTGGCTGATATGGTTGTGTGATCGAGCCCCGCACCAACTGCAGTCCCTCTTATCTTCTCTACTAAATCCTATTCTTAACTATTTTTTTCTGTGTAGTCTCACTCTCCAGCCCGTGCTTGCATGGAGAGGTCTAAGCGTCAGCAACCGGAGAAGGGGCCGTGGGTCATAAGGGCCCATAGTGCCAACAACTGGACAGCATGGCATGCAGACACCGCTGAGCTAATTTCAGCCCTGCGTGTATGTGTGCGTGTGTAATGTATGTGCAATTCACTTCACACTGGACTAGCTGGCAAGAAGAAGACCCATGTCTGGAAAGACTGAAGGCCTGAGCTGATGACCGGTCAAGGGGCCTGGCTGTCCCTAAATGAGGGTTCTTCACCTGTTGTGCAAGAGTCGATCAACACACTGAGTTATTTGTCTTTATTTCAATTCTGCAGAATCAGGTGCCAGGCATTTAACAACAGCTGGCACACCTCACATTTCCAACTGCTCAATATTTATAACAATAAAATACAGCTGATGATTGGTTAAAAATGATTCATTCACCACTCCTAACTATACATATGCATCTAAGCTCGCATCTAAGCTCACATCTAAAACATTTAGGGAGTTTACCTGATTAGCATGCTCAATATTCACAAAGGTGTGTATTTTAGCATTATAATTACCCAAGGTTAGTTTGGGACACACTCTTTGCTTGACTTTGGTCCAGAAGTTATATTTTTTGCTATCTTATGTCCAAGTCAGCAACTGCAAAAGAGCTGTTTCGTTTCACATCCTATTTAAGGTTAGGTACATTCCTTGATGCCTCGACCATGTTCCAACGGAAACTTCTTGTAAAACTTTGAACTTTGTTCATTGAGCATCAAATGTGTGTGCGTGCTTGCATTGGTGAACTTTAGGCCTGATAAATTGGAGAGGAGGAACAAGACCTGGCCACCTGCATTTACATTTATGTGAACGCTCTTGCCTTCATGCAGATGCCAGTAAAGGCACTGCATGGTCTATGCCAGTTGATGGGGCCGGCACCATTAGTTCTGTGCATACGGCACATCTGCACGTACCGGTGCATCCTGAGGACATGGTCAGCATCGCTACTGGCCAGGCCGGCAAAGGGAAGAGCATCAGCCGCAGCCATTATACTGGGACAGGAGAAACCTCCTGGGCTTTGGCAGCGAGGGCAACATCCTGTGTCCCAGAGGCTACTGGATTCCTCAACTCTGTCGTGGTTTGAGCGACACAGGATTCATTTATCTTTCAGTAATTTTACTTTTCAGTAAGGTCTCTTCTAATGCTTGGGAAAACTGTGCTTCTAGAAGACTCTAGTGTCTGAATTTGGGAAAATATTTACTTTATAGCCAGCTATGGTATGTGGGTTTCAAGGTCTTGGTGTTTTCGAGCCTTGCCAGGTGCAGGGGTGAGGAAGAGCAAGGCCTGGGCACTTGACCCAAGCTGGCCAATGGGATTATTTCATACCATGAACGTCATATTCAATATAAATTAGAAAGTTGGCTAAGGAGTCCTCTCCCTTCCTTGATGGCTGTGATCCTGAGAACTCCTTGCCCCAGTGCTGGACCCCTGAGCCCTTCCTCCCGAAGCTGCAGCGCTCGCAGTGTCTGACACTTGCTGTCCACTGCTGGGAGTGCACAGCTCCCTGCTGATGGAATGGCCTGAGTATAATCCTTGTATATCTTATATTGGCGTTGGGATCAATATTGGTTCTTTAGTATTATTAGTGCTAATTATCTAGTCTTATTCTATTAAATATGTTTATATTTCAACCCTTGGGTTTCCTTGTTTTTTCCCCATTTCCCCTTCTTGGGTAGGGAGGGGCCATCAGGTGATAAAATAATTCTCTAAACAACAATAAATTGTTATGGGTCCCTCAAACCAGAACAAATTCCCTTAAAAGTCCCTATTTTTGGTCATGTAATGCACACAAATTAAGGTGAAAGTGAGGCTGGTGTTCAGGGCTGTGGCTCTGCTTTAGAGAGGCACACACCTTCCACCTCTGGTGGAGCCCATCTCCCTGACATAGCTGTTTTTTGGCTCAGTTAGCTCATCCAGCATGAGGGAGTCCCAGGTTTTGGAGGGAAGCACAGCCCTGCACGGAAAAACAGGAGTCACTAGCTCCGTGATGAGGGAAACGAGAATAGGGCTGGGCCTGCAAGCGTGAAGTAGAAGACTTGGCAGACCTGCTTCTGGGACCAGCCGTTCAGCGTCGGACAGGATCACGCTGAATAACTGGCTGCAGCGGGAGCAGGACTTTCAAGGGCTGGAGATAAAGTGTTTTGCACTGTTAGATAACATGACTCTTTCAGCCTTGACATTTTCTGATCCAGACATCATAGTACGTATTACTCGCAAACAACAGAACATCAGGAAAAGGGCTGAGGGAAAGAATTATGCAGCAATAAATTGTTTGCTTATTCTTCTCTAAATTACTTAGCTACCATGGAGATAAGCATAGCACAGATACCAAGAGGAACTACTGTTATTCCCACACATGCCATTCTACAGCACTGTGAACATTTATTAAGCTTTAAAAATAAAGTATCTTAGGAGAGACTGAATTCAGGAATTCTGAACCTCAGATCTGCAAACTGTATTGCCTTTCAAGAGAAAAAGAAAACTTCAAAAAGCACAAGACTTGAGACCAAGGGCTGTCTGTCCATATTTGAGGTTTTGAAATTAAGCTTGGAGAACAGGAATCTTGCCTGTGTATTGCCATAATATTTTATTTTATTCTATTCCATTCCATTTCAGTAAGGTTTAAGCAGCTGAGCCAAAAAGGGGAGGAAGCAGCAAATTCCTAACACTTCATTTGATTCTTCTTTCTTCAGGGAACTCTTTTGGGAGGAAGATATCTACACTTGCCATCTCTGGTCTGGTCCTACAGCTGGGAAGAGTATATCTGTATGTGTAGAATACTGTTCTTGTTTGAATTAGCACCTCCAAAAAGCTTAATAAGAATATGTTTCTTTTGGAGACTGGACCTAGCATGGCTTCATAAAACCACAGACCCCCTTGCTCTCTGCATGTCCTCTGTTCCCTACAGATAAGAGTGCAGAAAGCCCAGTGCCTTGAGACCCTCTCCAGCTCATAGCAAATGTTGAGGGGAGGCATGTGCTTTAAGCCCTTCCCCCATAAGGTCTGTCATGACTTCACCCAGATTGGAGAAAAACACCTAACCCGCAGTCAAGATTCATAACTTTGACTTGCCTCTGGCCGGTTTTGCTTAGGAAATACAAGATTGCCTCTGGGGTGCGCAGGACCTGCTCTAGCTTCCCTTGTCTTGAGAAAATCTGAACACCCTGCCAAACCAATACTATACTATCAGGATACCAGCTACTCTGAGAGCAGGGGAAAGTTAGTTTACAGCTCCTTGTGACAGCAGTGCTCCACTTCACACTGAAGTGGAAGCTGACGCACTGCTGAACTGAACGTTCATCAGCTGAGAAAGACCCTGAATTTGGCCAGCGTTGCCATTAAAGCACTCTCCTATTATAAAGGGCGTGCAAGGGCTTGTAGCAGAAATACACAGATTGAGATGATGGCTTGAACAGAAACAGATTTATGTGAGAGCACCACGAGAAACACTAGAGCACAGGTCGGAAGAATGGCGTGCTTCAATAGCCAATGACATAAGTGACAGCAATAAAATTGGCAGCAGCTAAGGAGGGTGGTGCTTGCACCAAAAGAAGAGTACAATTGACTCATCAGCAGAAGACCTGCACTCTGACAGAAGGGGGATGGCAACACAATTTTAGCACGCGGATTGTGTCTTTCCTCATCCTGGTATTCCAACAGGAAGACAGACTGCAGCCACAGGACACCCAAAATGAGGAAATAAAAGAAAATGGGCAGCCACCTTGCCTAACATTTTTGGGGAGCTATTGTAAGCAAGCTCCTAAGGCAAAAGATCATGCTTCAATAACTGGTGATTCATGAAGGGTACAAAATAACTGCCTCAAAGCAGTTGTCACTAGCAAAGAAATTCAGAAGACATAGTGAGGACTCAACAGCTGGCACCTGTCATCCCCTGTGTTATGCACAAGTGACCCATCCCAAATTACTAATACACACATGTCTTGATGTTTATATGAGTAAAACTCAGGAAAGAATGATTGGAAGGGTGGAGAGTAAGTTTTGGTTAAAATAAATACCACCTTCCCTTCCCATAAGGTCTATTGATTTTCATTACCTTAATGTGAAATGGTTCCAGTCTTTGTTTTGTGAATATATCACTGTCATATTAGGTATTCAGCAGCTTCTAGGCTCTAAAAATTAAGCTATAGTTGCTGTAAATCTCTGAACCAATAATTATTTCACACATATTGGGACAGGCTGGGACGCTGAGGGCTTTTCACCCCAGAATACCTTGTACAGTCAAGACTGTTCCACCATTTTTTTTAGTGGGGGTGAGATCTCGCAGACTAAGGGAAGGTGAATATACACGTGCAAAGGGTTGGATTGAGGGAGCAAGGAATGAGCATTGGTACTCCAGTTCTACTTCCTCTACTCTTGCTGCAAAAGTCTAAAATGCTCTCTGGTCCTTCCCTCGTTCACATGCATTTATCATGTCCTGTGAAGTGCTTGGTGCAGAGGAAGTCTTCTATTATCAGCAGGATATTTGCAGGTTGCTTGCAGTCCAAATTAACCCACGAGTTGCCACTTGAGGAGCTTCCATATAGTTTCATGGTGACAATGTTCTAAAAGCACTTTAGGTTCCAGATTTCCACAAGCAGAGAAGCACCGTGACTGCGGCATTGTCTCTGATGTCAACCTCAGGGTTCCTCTATAAAAGAGATGATAGGAGTGCTTTCTCTACTCACTGTGTTCTCCCTCCCCAGCTCCTGTCTATGTAGTAGGTGAGACCATCCCCTACAGGTGTTTACAGAACATGAAGTGTTAGCATATAAATGCTGGCACTTCTAGCCAAATTTTTCAGGGCTTAGGCATCAAGCAAACAGGACTTTTGAGAATCTGAAATTTCAGCCCAGGCACCAGGAGGGATAAATGGGCAACACTTAAATGCATAACTTGTAAATCTTGCCCCACTAAAACTATCTATACCATCTCTTCCTTCCTGCGTTTTGACCTTCTCAGAAGGTCATCTGGTTATTCCAAGACCCTTTTTCACTTATGAAACAAGAAGAGAGGCCAAGGTGATATATATATATTCGTGCTTAACACAAATGCAGTGCTACTAACCCTGTAATTCAGAATACAGATGGAAATTGTTAAATTTCCTCCTTCTAATGGAATAACTCGTTTTTACTTTTACTTGAACACAAAGAAGTTTAAATAGCAACTCTGCCTCCAATGGCTAGCTATTTCATTATACTTTCACTGTGTAAGTACACACGCAAAGGGAACACTGGAGGCTGTAGCTGTAGAAATCAATGAATGGAACACAGTAACTTATTCCACTACTAAATATTTATAAATTTATGAACCCCTAACTCACCTTTGCAACAGTCACTAGTTTTGTTGTAAAGAATCATTTTGCTGGGAGCATGTCTCTGCTTTGTGTTAGAAACCAAGTATGGATTACAGTCATAAGCATTTTAATTCAATGTGTACAGAAACAGTAAAACAATCCAAGCAAGTAATATTACCTACAGACAAGCAAACACATGAACAAAAAAGTAAGCCTACACTAAGCAACCCAGACAAATATCAAAGATTCTACTGGAAACTGGGTAGAGATCCCAGCTGTCTATGGAGATTCTCATCTCTGCTTACACAGACATTGCCCCTCTCTGTTTAATGGGAAGGATGAAGACTTTTATTATCTGGTCTGGGTAAATTCTAAGACCGTAACATCTGGAATATGGCTAGCTGGTTATGGCTATCCTTAGTCTGTACCTTCCTATCACACCTTGACCAGAGGAAACCAGATTCCCATGGTGGATTTATGGCTTAGGATATCACCCACACATTGGGTCTCAGGAAGAGGGAGGGACAGCATGGAGGCCTCCAAGCGAAGACCAACATAGAGAAAATTTTAAGGTGTCTGCCTTGTCCACCTCTTAGTGAGCACAGTGAAAAAGGGCTCCTGCTGATTACGGTTGGTAGGCCTCAGTTTCATCTGCAGTGTGCCTGGTGTTGGTCTTCAGAGAAGAAAGGCTAAGAGGGAGAGACAGAGTTTCCTCACTCTTAGTTCTAGAAAAGCCTTGAGAGGACTTCGTTCCTTGGGCTTATCCACCTTCCTCAAGAGATGCAAACTCTGGTAGTTCCCAGGGTGGGAACTCCTTCCCTGAAAACACCTCCAGAAGGCATCACACAAACACCTAGAAGGCATCATATTGTGATAGCCCTCTCAAATAGGATCTAATCCTGTGCCTTGTATAGTCAGAGATGTGCTGGAGGCTGCTCTCTTCCTCGGTCCTAAATTAAGAGAAAACTTCTTCCCTTGTGGAGGTCCTCTTGCTTTCTGATGCCTCCCTGATACTGTTGGTAGCAAGGAGCACAATTTAATCTTCAAGCTGTGTGGTTACCATGAATGCCAAGAGCAGAATTGGTCAGAATTTTTCTTCTCTAAACCAATGAGAAGGGATAAATAAGCAGGGCCTTTCAGTCAGAGATGGTGGAGTGCAGGCAGGAGGATTTAGAACCCCTCACGTTGAAGCTGAGAACTCAAAAGTTGAGGATGAATAGTAGCTTTTCTCCTTCCCAGGCACCAATTTTGTTGTGTATTTACTTTCGTTGTCATTTTCCTTCTTACCAGTGTCCTCTCCTTTTCAGGTCTTCTATTCCTTTGAAGCCAGTCATGCTTCTGGTTTCATGACCCTCTTGTTTGTAGGCAATGACTGTCTGGTGTGCTTAGACTCTGGGAAGAATTTATCCTTTTTCTTAGGTTTGAGAAAGATGTAACTAAAGGAAAGAATGTAAAAGAGGCAGATGTGTAGAGACAGTACTTTACTGTGACCCTCCAAAGGACACCTGACCCTTCTTCAAAATGTGTGGAAGTAGTTGATGGGGAAGTAGATCAGCACTGGGGCACAGAGGTGGTAGAGTGAAAAGGAAAGGTGTGAGTGGGCTGTCAGCATGGGGAGAGGGCTGTTCCATGGTTGTATTTCCTGCTGTTGTCTTCAGGAGTCAGACAGCTGGGAAGCTTTGGCCCCAGATGAGGGAATGATTTCCATATGCTGACACGAGTGCGGGTCTCGCCATGCAGAAAGCAAGCACCTGTGCTCTATGCCCACATTCAGTGTTTCACTGCCATCAAAAAACATCCTGAAGTCAGTGGCTGTTTCTAGAGGAAACTACTCTACTGAAACAGGAATGGTCTGTTCAGGCCCATGTGAGTGTGTATGTGGGCAAAGTGTGGTGCTCGTCAGGGAGCCTCACCTATAGACATCTGTAGTAGGAAGCTTCAGATGACTTCACCTGGAAAGTGAAGACCCTAAAAGCAATGGTGAAGAAGGTCAAGAAGAAGAACAGCAGGTGTTGATGGCACCTGACAGAGCAAGTTCTCAAGATGCCAGCACATCTCCATGTAATGCCTTGAGGCACCTAGATGGGGAAAGTTCAGGGAAGACAAAAGGAAGAGGAACTTCCATTCAGCCAAAGAGCAAGGACAGACTGCAGTCTCCAGGCAAATGCTTCAAACCTGCATGTGTGGTGTTGTCGGTGATTCTAAAGACGTGTCTGTCTATTGCCAAGGTCAATAGAGGCTCAGAAAGTTTCTTCTGCAAGTACTGCTCTGATATCTTCAGTTTCTTGTCTTGTTCTTGACAATTTAATTGTGTTTTGCTTCTCCTTGTTTGTGCTCAGTATCTGCTTTTGTACTGCAAAAAACTTTCCCTTGCTTGGTTGCAGACCTCCACCAAGAGATCTGCCTGCGTACCATTGCTTCTCTGCATGAGAATAATCTACCAATGCAATGAAAATCTGTATTGTTTTTTCCTTGAATTAAATATGAGAATATCTTCCCTATATCTGCAGCATGGCAAAGGTGTAAGCTGACACACATAAACTATTTGTGTAAATTATTCTTTCACTTCAAGTCACTGTGGTCAGAAACTGCTGAGAACCCAGGTGCTAACTGGTAGAAATACTACAGATGTAATTTTTATTTTTTAAGTCAAGAGGAGGAAGTGTTTTGAAAGGGGCTGACAAGTGATAAAGGCAAGGTCACAGTCATCCATTGCTTTCCCCTTGTCCATAAATCCAGTCATTTTATCATAGCGAGCAGTCCAATTGTTCAGGCATGACTGACCCTTGGTAAACCCATGCTGACTCTTCCTAATCACCTCCTTCTCCTTCATAGGCCCAGAAATGTGCTCTGAGGGTCCTTGGTCCATGATCTTTACAGGGGAAACAGTGAGGCTGGCCAGTCCGTAGTTCCCGATCCCCACTCTCAGATCCTTGTAGTCACTCTTGACTCCCCTGGCCTTCCCTGGGCCTTCCCCTCCCAGTACCACTGGGGCCCATGTGGATAAGCAGTAAGGAGTAACAGCCAGAGAGCCTTGGCGGTTTCTCTGCAACATCTTGGCAAGCAAGACATCATTCTAGATAGCAAGCCAAGTAGGCAGATGGGGACTTCTGTCCTCCACAAGTGGAAACCTACCACTACTCTCCCTTGTCATTTCCTCCTGTCGCTAATATGTGCTTTATGCTTGGACAACTCTGATGCTTCCCCAGGTATGATGTTCTGCTTCTCGCCTGCTAGTAGGGCACCGAACCTCTTCTGCAACTGCAGATCTGCAGGTGGAGAAGGAGCCACCTTCCATGTGCCAGAAGTCAGGTTGAGTCAATTATATTTAATTCAGTAAAGATTCTTTCTTAATTGTCTTTCCTTTTGATGTTTCAATGGCAAAGAATAAACTCATGCATTTATGCTACACTGCTGCTTGTGGCCAGTCTTGATTCTTCAGCCAAATAATGACAGGAAAGTCAGTCTACAGTTTCCCTAAATACATGCAAATCCTTAAATAGCTGAATGTTTTGCTGTCTCCAGCATTAGAATTGTGGAGGAGGAAGATTATTCTGGACAATACAGGGTCTAAACCTGATGGTTTGTTCTGTCCTGCAGTAAGAAGGCTCTGAATACTTGTCAGAGTGCAAGGAATCCTCTTAAAGGCTAGTAAACCAAAAATACAAAGGACACTGCATTGTGTGCTTCAAATCTTGTTGCTCTTACAACTGTACTTTTCCATTAAAATCAGGTTGTGAAGTTTGGGGATTATTTTTATTGTTTACTTGCTTGTAACTTAGTTGTTATAAACTAACTGCATAATAATTTCTCCACAATTAAATATTTGTGGATTATTGTATTCATTTTATGTGTTATACCTGCTTTTAGGGGCTTTTCACACATTTGTGTTCTTCTCTAAATGAGTGAAACGGGAAGATTTTAATTTGGATCCCAGGATGTGAGGCTGTCCATGAATAAGTCTTGCAAGAAAACCATTTGCATCTGGATAAACATGAGAGAAACTTATGGCAATCAGATTTGTTGTTGAAACTTCCTGGCTTGTTACGTAAGTCTTATCTTCCCATTTTGTTGTAACAACGTGAACAAAAAAAAAGAATGCTACAGAGCTTATACAGAGTGTTTTATTATTTTCAAAACCACAAGACCAGATTTATGGACCTTAAACATAATTAATGCCTGATAGTGAAAACACAGCGTACAAACCCCAGAACAGTTCTCTCCCTGCTAGAGTAGATGCAATGGTTTTTTCACTGAGGAAAGGTGGCCGGTGCAGTCATGCCCCATGGGCAGCAGACACATCCCTTTCTGTTCCTGGCTGGACACTGGCAACCTACAGACGCAGTGGCTACCATTGTGATTATGGTTTTGCAAGAGACCTCAGATAACAAACAATGTTTACAGGGCATTAGGTTCTGTGCTAAAGCCATGCCCAGCGCCTGACCAGCATAGCCTGTCCTGTCTTCTCATTCAACTCCATTTCTAACTCTTTTCCTGGGTGTGGGCTCCTATTTCGTGTGTGTGTTTCAAGCCATCTGCAATTCCACTTTAGACAGCACACATTGTCTAAAGGCAAAGATGGGAGGTGGCACTTCTAATCCAAACCTTTCCTCCTTGTCCCTGTCTCCCAGGTGCTATGTCCCAAACAGCCTGTGGCCTAATGATTAGGAAACTCTTTGAGGAGACAAGAAGCTACAGTCCCGATTCTTGCACCTTCAGGCAGAAGAAGGAATGAGCTGGAGTGCCGAATCATGAGGGAAATTTTCTACCCACTGTCCCAAAAAAATGATGGAATACTTTTCAGAGGCTTTTATTTTTATTTTTAAGAATTAATTCTGTGGTTTTTTAAAGGAAGGATTTAGGATCACCTTCAACAGAGAATCCAGCTTGAGGATCTTATGTAGATGGAGGTCTCCTCTGGAAACCTCCAGGGAAGTATCTGAGAAGACCCAGACTTAAGAGTCATATGTATACCAAATATTCTGTGTCAGCTTACTCTAGGAAGACTTTAGCTATGCCAGGTAGGATTAATTTGACTAAAAGAAGTTGTTTACAATTTACATATTTACATCAGAGTTAACCGCTTCAGGCTCCATTTCTAACCAGCAGAGAGACTGATTCATGTTAGTTTGAAGCAAATATTCACAACAGGTTCTCTGTCTGGGCTAGCTGTTTAGATTCGCATTTGGGTGCACCTTAACTCTCCTCGTGTTCTGTGCCCAGACAGCTCAAAACATGCTCCTGGGCTCCACACTGGAAATGAGATGCTCTCATTAGACCTGCACAACTACTTTGGGGAATTTACCCATGCCTTTGTTTTCTGAAAGCAGACTGACATCGCTTGTGCGCTCTTTGGGAAGACAATGCGTGAAAATATTCAAGGCTGTGAGGAACTCAACTGTTACAGTTATGTTTTGACTAACAGACTAGAGAATCAGGGAATCACTCTTTGGCTTGTAGAATTCAGGTAATTCTCATCTAACAACCAGAAAAAGGTCATATCATGGTACTGTAGTGATTTCTCTTCCTTCTCCTTTTTCCCTATTCCCTCCTCCTGCTGCCCCACCTCCAAGATAATTCAGCTTCTAACTGCATGTGCTCTCTAATCTTGAAGGAGGTGAGTGGAAGAAATCTATATATGTCTGTGTTGAAATCAGTTTAGTGTTGTTTTGTGGTATATATGTAGCTGCTGAAGAAGCTGTTTTGCTGCTTCTTCAGAAAAGTCTTTACAGTTTATGTCTTTCCACATCGCAAGGCAAGATAACAACTTTTTTTTTTTTTAAGGGTTTTAATTAAGTTCTCAAAAGATTATGCTGTAAGATTGCCTGCAACAGAGCAGGATATTGGGCTATGAGACATCATCTTTAACCTTGTATTTCAAGAGAATGTCATGATTCAGAAGTATGGAAAAAATGTAAATGCAAAGAATATTAACAGCTTCAAGTTTGTAGTAACAGCAGTGGAACAGAGGCAGCAGCTGAGAAGGTTATACCTAAAATCATAATGATAAAAACCATAAAGTATAAAATTGGCTTCTTCCCATACAGTTCAGGTTCCTGTTTCCTTGCATCTCTTTCTGTACTGTGGTTGCAAGTTGTAACAACTTCCATACTTTAAAAATTCTGTAAGCTCTTCCAAGAAGAAGTCACCCCCAAGTGCTTGACCAATAAAACTGCTTATTCTGCTCAATAATGCTGTTCTGCTGAAGAAGATTTGCATTTCTGGAATGAGATAATTCTACAGTGGATTAGTTCTTTTTGAATAGCTGCTGAGAGGAAATGAACCTGCAGAGAGACAACTGACTTGCAAATTTCTTGTCCAAGGTTACTTAAGGTCTCAACGCTCATTCCATGCAACTCGCCTACATTGAACAGATCAGTGTTTACTTAACTGAGCATACATTAAGCTAAGTTACTATGATTTTAATAAAATGACAATGCATTGGATGCATTCCTATGCAACCTGCGCATTCCTGGACACATTCCTGTGCAACCTGCTCTAGGGGACCCTGCCCTGGCAGGGGGGGTTGGACTAGATGATCTCCAGAGGCCCCTTGCAACCCCTGTCATTCTGTGATTCTGTGATTAGTAAGCACAATAACCAAATTCAGGTAAAAATTTAAATATAATCCATAAATCAGCAGTTTCAGTTAATCAAACACCATACAAATGGAGCAAACAATCATTTCAACCGGGGAACCACAGAGATTGCATTGTGCCCCATCTTGTCTTGGATAATTGCAGATAGATTTCTTTCAGTACCTAGACACAGTGTCTTGGTTGATTTATATCAGTAAACAGCTGTGCTACCGTCAAAAGTGTTTGTCTCACTTTCCTCCACTTCCGAAATCATGCTAAGTATAGGATTTAAGCACTAACCTTCAAGAAATGATTAGTTTCTGCATGCATAATGTTGGCGTGATGGTCTGCACACAGTTTCTGCACACATAATGTAGGCATAACCTACAGAAACAGCTTGCAAACAAAACTGCTTTTGAATCAATGGCTACATTGACTTTTAAAACACCAAATTTACCTTTAGAAAAGTGATAAAGTTTATTACCTTCAACAAGTGGAAAGTACTTTGCCTTAGCTTGTAAGAGAAACAATGTGGTCTCCCTTGTTGAGCTTCTGGTTGTTGAAGTGAGTCTCTCCAATACCTCAAGTCTTTCATCTCATCTTTCTTTGACAGACTTTCACAAGCTGGGAAAGGCTTGGGGCTTTATGGGGCTTTATAAGTCTTTGAGGAAGAGAGAGAAAACTACTTTTCTTCTGCAGGATCTTTGTTTCTTCTCAGTGCCATTGTTCGTTCTCATACTGTAGTGATGCCTCTGTGCAAATGGTGTTAGAAATGTAACTTTTTACTTTAGTACCACTGTGCACCAGCTCACCTTCTTAACCTTCAAAAGCAGCTTAGAGCGCTCTTACCTCTCAACATTTCTTTTCAGCTTGTGCTCTATTGGTGTCAGATAGTCTTGTCTCAGAGTTTTAAATTATTTTCTATGGTCTTTTTTGATACCTTTGCAAGCAGACTCTACAAATCCTTGACTTCAGTTCTGAGTCAGCCTTTTAAGTTGTGTGCTTCTGATACGGCTTTAGTCTTTCTAACTACTTTGAGGATGCTTACGACTAGATCACATGGGTCAGCTTGGATAGGAAAACCATCCTAAAACTTTAAAATATTGTTTGGAAGAGATGTCTTGGGGTGTCTACTCCAACTTCCTGCTTGAAACAGGACTGCGGCTGTGCCAGAATAGGTCAGCCATGGTTTTGTGTAAAGAAATCTTGAAAACTTCCAAAATCAGAGATTCCAGCTGCTCTATGAATAACCTGTTTCACTGCATTACCCTCCTGGTGAGCATATCTTTTTCTAATGTCCACCTTGAGCCCCCCCAAGCTACAACTCAAGTCTATCACTGCTTGTTTCATCACCAGCTTCTGCAAAGAAGAGTGTGGCCTGTCAGCTTTTAACTGCCATTTATATAGCTGCAGGCTGATGTTAGATCTCCTCTTCACAAGACCGATGAAGCCCAGCTCCACATATGTTGTGGGTCCCAGACCATCTTAGCTATTCACTGCTGGAACCTCTCCAGTTTTTCCACGGCGCTTTTAAACTTAGGGACCCCCATGTGCACACAGATGGGGATTCATCAATAATACCAAGTAGAGGGAGCTAATAACTTCCCTGTCTGCTCGCCATGATCTTAATGTGGCACAGCACATCATAACCTGCCTTATTGACAACGAGATCGCACAGTCGGCTTCTACTCAACCTGCCATCCCCTGTTACCTCCAGGTCATTTTCAGCAGGACTGCTGTTCACGCAGTCAGTTTCAATGCTGACTCAGTATTTTGCGCGTCTTCTTATTGAACTTAATGTTTCTGTTCTCCCTAATGATTAGTGCAGTGTTGAAGTGCTAGACATTTGTCACAGTCAGCAAAAATCTCCGTTTATAACAATATCTAACAACTTGCTGAACACATTCACTTTATTATGCCCTCGTTTATGACACGCATACAAGCATTCTTCAGCTTTCTGGGCTTCTAGCAATAAAGCTTTTGGGATGCTGATAGAAAGTCATGACTTGTTCTCTTGGCTTGCACCTAAAAACCCTAGACAAACTTCTATATTCTGTCAGAATAAATCCTACGGACAATTGCATCACTACTATTTGCCTTGAGCTAGCTCAAATCTGTGTTCCTCACTGTCTCTTCCTTAGTCTATTTTATTCACATGAAACACAATGTTCTGTTCATCTCAAATACCAATAGACTAAGCAGATAAAACAGTGATGTTCTGCACCTGTACTGATACACTTCGAAAGAACCAACTAAACAGCTTCCTATTGACCCCTGTAGACAGCAGCGGTTTTCTGATGGTTCCTGAAGACTTTCTCTCTTCAGTTCAAAGTGTCTCTTCACGGCTCAACTACATTTCAAACACATTAAGTTTATTTTGAGCCCCATCTGCTACTTGGTTATATGTGTACGTAGGGGCCACAGAAGAGGCTCCCTATGACAACCTAGAAATATTTTCTCTGTTCTGTTTATCAGACGGTCATGTGAGTGTCAAAATCTTTACGAAAATGAAGATGTCACGTAAACTAATCAGCTGATCATAGCGAACCGTTATGAAGGTTTTCATTGAGTAGAGATGCACGAACCTTGCTCTCCAAAAGCCCAGCAATGATGCAAGAATGCTGGTTGTAAAAACAGTTGTGGGTGCAAATACTTTGTCAAACTCTGATTGTAACTATTTAATTTATTGAAAATATTTAGTGCAGGCATAAAGGGAAAGCAGGTGTTCTCTGCTTCTTAGACATCATTTCCCACTTTCCTGATTTCTGTTTTATTTGCTTTACGGTTATTATAATGGCTGCCGCCAACCGCTTCCACTTCAGCGTGCTAACCATGACTCACATAAGTGCCTAATAAATTACATCAATGGCAAAGCAGATGAGCACGTGAAGAGGAGGTGCAAAACTCATTAGTCATGCAGTCTCCTTTTCTGGGGACTGAATTGCCTGACAGAAAAGCATTGTGAGTGGCTCGTGCATCTGTCAAGTCCACCAGATGCCAATCTTACTCTTGCAGTTTCTGTGAAAGCTATTAATCAATATGCATTATTCAGTATTGTAAAACAGCACCTTAATTAAGCAGCCAACTAAAGCAGGAGGAAAAAGGTAACCACCCCATACACAGTGAGTTTCTTCAGACAAAGAGAATAACATAGATTTTGTGACTTGAAGCAATATTTAGATCATGATCCATTTATTTCCTTTTCATATGTTATCTTGCGTAAGGATGCAGTTGAGGACAGGTATTCTGGAACAACAAATGAAGTGAAGAAGGATCTCTGTGTGCTAGACATTGATTTTGATCAACATGCGTGAAATAAAGTGCATCACTGTACTAGATAAAAATCAGAGAAGGACACAATATTGCACTGCTGTCCATATTGATGGGGATGAGCCAGCATCTTCATTATAATCTGTGTGTTTTCCAGGATTTATAGCATACCTATAATAATTCACCTAAGGCTGAAACTGTATAAAATCCCCGTACAGCCTTCCAGGATTTTTTTCGTGGTTTATTTTTACAGAAGGGGCCCTGGTACATTTACAGAGGAGCACAGCACATTAAAACAAAGCCAAAACAAAGGTCCATTTTTTTTTAAATATCATCAGCTGCAAAGATGTTTTCTGTATGAAAGAGTCTCACTAAACTTGAGAGCAGAAAGGACTGCTATCTCCTACAGACATTCTCACAAGCTGATCTGTTGGTCGGATCAGACTACTATTTAGTGATTAAATCAAAATGAAACCTGAAGACTGTACTAACATTAGCAAGTGCCAAAGCAAATCTACGCTATCCCTTAGCCAGGAAAAAGAACTTAGGAGACCACTTATGACAACGTGAAAAAATAAAATAATGAACATGAAAGCTTTAAAAGTCCAGTAGATAGAGTACAGGAAAACCAAAAACAAAACCAAAAAAGAGCTGAGCCCCAGGAGGAGTTGTGACACATAGGGGATTGTCTGTCCTGAAGCCCCCTCTCTGAACAGGGTGCAACGCAGGCATTTGACGAGTAGAAAATATGACTTTTTCTATATTAGAATGCACTGAGCCAGAACCACGTCGAATCTGTCCAAATGCTTGTAACCTAATATAAACATGCCTCCCTTTCTCCCAGCACTTGTCTGCACTCTGACCAAATGCGAACGTAAACCAGCTGAATCAGGTGTCAGCAGCAGGTCCCTGCAGCAGTTTCAAGAGTTCTCATGTACCAATTTATCCAGCCACCTGACTTTACTTTGCAGATTTTTTGCAGCTAACACGGATATGTCAGCATTTCCTGGCCATAGTGCAGACATACCCAAAAGGACAAAGCCATTTGAGTCTACTTTTAAGCATCCGTTGGTGCAGATTAGTGCAGGAAGCTCTAACTAGCTTAAACGGGCTGCATTTTTGTCTCTTGTGCGCTAATACACTATTAAACTAGTTTCTGTAACTCAGGAATGGAATGCACATAGGAAGTTCTGCAGGTCAAGCTGCCCCTGTGTAAGCTAGTCTTTTCGTGCATTCATTCCACAATTTGTTCTATGAGGATAGCAATTTATCTCCAAAAATTTGCCATGATTCGACTTCTCATTGTAAGTAATGTCGTATAAAAAAATTCTGTGGCTGAACTGCACACATCAGATTGTATCATTAGGAATACTCAAGAGAAATGCAACAGTAAAATAGAGTTCTGCACAAATTAATTTTACCGTTGCAATAATAATGATAATAAGAAGAAACCTGTTCGTGACCAGGTGACTTCCTTAGTAATAGTCACCAAAGTATATGCATATTCTGCATATTTTATGAGACTGTTTTTGCCAAATTGATATTTTGACTGCTTTGTATGCTACAACAATTAATAATATACAGATCTACAACTGTCACCATTAAGATCTGAAAATGTAAAGTAAATTTAGCTGTGAGCTAAAATGTCTTCTTGGGAGGTGTTGCTGTGAAAATGTTCAAATCACATGCTGTTTACAGCCCTTATATGAAAAATACTCTTCCTTATGGTATCTAGAACTTGTAAGGAATTTTCAATGAATAAAGCAGGCTGTAGAAGGAGCATTGCTTAAAGGCCCCCTCCAGGTACTGGAAGGCCACTATAAGGTTCCCCTGGAGCCTTCTCTTCTCCAGGATGAACAACCCCAACTCTCAGCCTGTCTTCATAGGAGAGGTGCTCCAGCCCTCGGATCATCTTCATGGCCCTCCTCTGGACTCACTCCAACAGGTCCTTGTCCTTCTTATGTTGGGGACTCCTGAGCTGAACGCAGTACTCCAAGAGGGGTCTCACCAGAGCAGAGTAGTGGCGTAGAATCACCTCCCTTGACATGCTGGCCATGCTTCTTTTGATGCAGCCCAGGATGCCGTTGGCTTTCTGGGCTGCGAGCACACATTGCTGGCTCACGTCGAGCTTCTCATCCACCAGCACCCCCAAGTCCTTCTCCTCAGGGCTATTCTCAACCCATTCTCTGCCCAACCTGTGTTTGTAATTGGGATTGCTGTGACCCAGGTGCAGGACCTTGCACTTGGCCTGGTTGAATTTCAGGAGGTTTGCACAGGCCCACCTCTCAAGCGAATGTTTTCTCTGTAATCCTAAGCCCCAAGGAGAGCTGGGTGCTCTGCTTTTTGGGCAGGACTCTGACATGCCATTTGCCCAGTGTCCTGGGTTGAGCGACACAGGACTAATTTCTTTTCTAACACTGGGGAAAACTCCACTTTTGGAAGACTCTAGTGTCTGAATTTGGGAAAATATTTACTTTATAGCCACCTAGGCTCTGTGGGATTCAAGATCTCAGTCTTTTCAAGCCTTGCCAGGTGCAGGGATGAGGAGGAGCGAGGCCTGGGCATTTGACCCAGGCTGGCCAACAGGATTATTTCATACAATGAACATCACATTCGATATAAATTAGAAAGTTTGCTGCTTAGTGCTCTCTCTCCTTTGACGGTGGTGGTCTAGAGAAACTCCCTGCCCCGGTGCCGGACCCCTGAGCCCTTCCCTTCCTCCTGAATCCACAGCGCTCGCAGTGTCTGACATTTGCTGTCCACTGCTGGGAGTGCACAGCTTCCTGCTGATGGAATGGCCTGAGTATAATCCTTGTGCATTTTATATTTGTATCGGGATCAATACTAGTTCTTTAGTATCATTGGTAATTATCTAGTCTTATCCTATTAAATCTATTTATATTTCAACCCTCATATTTCCTTGCTTTCCCTGATTCCCTTTTTTGGGTGGGGAGGGGTCATCAGGTGATGGAATGATTGTCTAAATTGCAATAAATTGTTATATGTTTTCTCAAACCATAACACCCAGGAACATGCATGCACATTCAGAGCTTGCCTTTGAAATCAGTGTAGGTGCAGCCTGAGAGTACAGACACATCTTGCATTTTGCAAGCCATGTTTAAAGCGAACAAAAGAGGAAGCAAAAATGACAATATTTAAAGAGGGAGGAAATACTTTCCCATTAGTAATTAGAATGTTTTTGTCAGAGAAAACTAGCTGGGCTTACTCTGAGACGGTGCTTGGAAACAAATGAGTCTATACGTGTGTATGCATTTTGAATGATCAGGGAATTAGCATGGAACAAACCCGGGACAGCTGTTCCCAGAAAATATTTTATCTAGACAGTCATGATTCAACACCCACTGCATCAGAGATTTGGGTCCAGGAACCTAAAATATGCCTGAAACACCACGAATGTGGTTGTTAATTTTGCTGATAGAGCTAAGTTACACTCTGCTCCCTTCTCTTTTTAGCATAGGGTATTTGAAGAGAGGCTAGCACATTTACCCCAGGGAAGCTGTCATTTCCAACAAACAGTCTTGCAATGGCTGATACATATAGAGAAAGAACAGAGTACATGTTGTTAATGCACATGAGAATTCAAGCCCTTTTTTACACCAAACGTGTCAAAAAGCCTCAGACTATGCTTTGCATAAAAGTCAAGCACAGGATTCCTCAAATCTATTAAGAAAATCACAAACTCACTCTTAAGCCTTTCAGGCTTCTCTTTACCTGTAGACTTTCGCCTCCATGACGTCACTTATTTCTACTGCACATCACACCTTGAGCAAACTCAGTTCATCCCCAGGGAAGGATCAATCTCCTATTCCCACCAGGAGGTCCTGTCACCTATTTTTACAAGATCATAGTCGCAACCCAAGGTCAAACCAAAAAATCTAGATAGTTCCGTCATACCTTCCCGAAAGTGATAATCCAGACATGCATAAAACTCATTTCATGAGTTGAAGAACTTGTCTGAGAATTGGTCAAAATGGTCTCTCTTTTCTAAGACTTCTGACATTTTTGCTTTGAGTCAGAAAACCAGTTTTGTAGATGGATTGACCTTTGTGGCTTGGTTTGGATTGGTTTGTTGTTGTTGTTGTTGTTGTTTTGTTTTCCTGAAAGCAAGGAGCAATGAGTATTGCGCTAGCCTCTGCACTCACTTCCAGCACCCCAGTTCAGTCTCTGTACTGGCCGCTTCCACGATCCGGAGATGGCAGCAGTTTCAACTTCCTCTCCGTGTACATTGCGCCCTGGCTGCATGGTGAAACCCTGGAAGACACCACAAAAAAAGCAGCCCAGGTTTACTCCCCACGAGCACCCCAGCCAGGCGCCAGTCAGGGCGAGGGACACTGGAGGCTGCATTACCAGGTGAGTGTGACTGCAGCCCTTCTCCCACGCTCCGTGGGCACCCCCCGCCCACAGCAGGCAGCCCAGATTTACCAGTGATTTGCCTACTGATAACCCCTCTGTGGTGCACATCATTAAAGACACCTTCCGAGGGAAATTCTTTGAGGTCTGTCTGTGATGATAGAGATAGACAGCTGTAAGATCCTCCCTTCTTTTATCCTACAGAGGTTCGTTGCTCTCCACAAGGGATATATCCATTGTGAGCTTCGCTGCCATTTGCTTTTGCTCAGGCCTGTGCCCTGCTGCTGTTTAATTTCCTGGCCTAGGCAGAGCTACAAATTAAGGAGACCATTACATATTTTTTCTGTCGTTATTGCCAGCAAGAGCCTGTTGCTACCTCTGTATCTGCCAATAAACCAGAGCCTGCGCACACACTCAAGCACTGGCCCATAGTGGTCTGTGCCTTTACATCGTCAGCACAGTCCCTGAAAGAGCTGAATTTTCCCTCTCAGCAACATTATTTTATTCCAGTTTGTGTTCTCATGAGACCTAACTTTAGAGATAGAAAGGCCTTTGGATATTTTTGGTGCTTTTATTTTAGGAAAGGTGCAAGTGGATCTACCCCAAGGTTCTGGCCAATGTGATACCCTGTCACCAAGGCAAATATGTTGTGACAGGAACTCAGAGGCCGGGGCATGTAAAGAAAACCAGACTAGATCTGCAGCCAAGGAGAAGGCTAATGAGTTCTGAGAGACAGAGCATCAGCGCTTTGGAGAGAATAATACACAGGGAGGGCCAGCCAAAATAAGGAAGGCCAAAAAAAAGAAAAAAAAAACCCAACAACCCAATAAAACATTGTGAAAGACAAGCAGTAACTACTGCAATAGATCCAAGCAATAGAAAGTTGGAGTAAAATTGCTTGGTTTTCCATGTTAAAAAGGAAGAAGTGGAAAAACAGCAAGATAAAAATGTAAGAAAAGAAGTTCAGATAGACATCAGAGTTGAAGATAACCATTATGGTAAACAACCGTATTCCACTGATATGTTTATAGAATATGTCTGGATACTTGTAGTGGTCCCAGCTTCCTATTTTGCTGTCTGAGCATTAGCTCTTCACCAGCAAAGTTATATAAGGGAGAAGAAAATAAGATTAGTTTGGAAGGCCATACCCAAGTAGATGATTCTAGTACTAAATTTGAAGAATGATATGACTTCAGTGATGTCTTTTTTTTTTAAACACTTGTATCCATCTCAAAATTACAAACCATTATAGCATTTAGTCTCACACCAGCTAGATGGATATGTTTTATCAGTTTAATTTTTATTTACTGCATGAAAAGCAAAATGTTCGTTGTACCTGTGACATCAAATTAGGGAAATAAGCATGCTGAGCTGATAAAATGTTGGAAATAAAAAAAAATAAGTTGTGATACTAGTTAACCTGCCCTAATACACCTAAGTCTGTAGTCCCTGACTAACTTTCACACTTTTAGAAAGCCTGAGTTCTTTGTAGTGTTCCTGGAAACCAAAAGGTTCAGACTCAGCTTGCTGAAATGAGAAGGAACATCCTTACAGGCTATTGAAACCCAGGTACCGTCTATATGGAGGCTTAGGGTTAACCAAAGCGTGAACTGCTGTTTCTTATCTATGTCCTACCTTGTGGTTCACCCACTGCTGTTCCCATTTTGTTCCTTTACTCTTAGAGACTTCAAGTGTCTTCCAGGTTCATATCAGTCATTTTACCTCAGCCGTAAGTCAGGATGCAAAACACTTGTTTTTCCTTTCCAGCTTGTGACTTCCTAACAACAATCAACAAGGAACATGTGAGATACGGAATCCCACCAGAAGTTAGGAAAAACCGATAGCAGGATTCCTGTCCATGGACTTCATGTGCTTAATTGCAGCACACAGGCAAGTAGTCTATAAACACACCAGGGAAGGCAAAGGGAAGGTCCTCACACACTAAAGTATTAGAGCAGCTTGATAGCTTCCAGGGGTCAATGGAAGAGAGTCACTGAAGGCAGTCAACAAGCGTAGGTTTCATTTGCGGGGTAGATGCAGACTAAATTTGGGGTTCTAACACACGAAAAATTATAGTTTATTAGTATCAAAAGTGAGAAGAAACTGATGGTTAATTTCTAGAAAAGTTTTATTACGGAGGTAAGATGAAGCTCTGAGATATTAATAGTTTGTGACACATTCAAGTTGTGGCAATAAGATGAAGTAAATCAGCAGCACTCTAGTTTGATAAGCTCAAACTGAATTGCTTGAATGTATCTAACAGTGGACCCATCTCACACTTCTCTTATTTATTAAATCTTTTCTTTGGGATAATGCCAGCATTAACCAGTTCCCATTTGTTGAAGTCTTTGCTGTCAGAAAGGACCTGGGAATCCTCATGGACAACATGTTGAGTCAGCAGTGCACCCCTGTGGCGAAGGCAGCCAAATAATATTGAAACTGCACAAGCAAGAGTGAAGCCAGCAGGTAGATAGAAGGGGTATTTTCCCCACTTTTATTCAGCACTGCTGAAATCGTATCAAGAGTACTGTGTCCAGTTTTGCAGCTCCACCACGAGAAAGACATTGGCATACTGCAGCAATTGCAACAGAGGGTCACCAAGACAGTCAGGGAGCCGAGCACATAACACACAAGGAACAGCTGAGCCAACTGTTTGTGCTGTTTTCAGAAGGGAAGGATAAGAGGAGGATCTTGTTGCTTTCTTCAACCACTTAAAGGGAAGGTTTAGAAAAAATGGAGACAGATGCTTCTTAGGGGTAAAGATGTTAGGATGAGAGGCAACGGACAGAAGTTGCAACATGTGCAACTCCAATTAATTGTTAGGGGAAAAAAATTGCAATTAATGAGACTGCTGAGAGACTTCACTGAAGTGCAAGCTTCAGAAATATTTAAAACTGAACTGGTCAAGGCCCTGAATAATGTGATCTAAGTTGGCCCTGCTTTGAGGTGGGTTTGGACCAGATGATCCTCATGGGTCCCTTCCAACCTATAAAATTCTATAATTCTGTGGTCCTGCTAACAGATGCCTGCAGAAAAAATAAAATCCTTCCTCACCTCAATGAGGACAGACTATTTAGAAATCAATTTTTTTAAAGCAGTAGGTTAAATTATCTGGTGATATGGCTGCATAAAAGAATGTAATAGCATTGAATGTTCTTGAATTCTGTGTAGATCACATACCAATTTTATAAGTGGATAAATATTATGCTGGAAAAATATCTATCTAGGACAGTGTGATGGGGCACAGTTCCTTGTTTAAAGATAATATTTAAACACTAGATGTCTTTGCTGTTTTTTTTTTTTTGGTGAACCAAGATTTAAATATATTGGCAAAGTTGTGTTTAACCTGCTTTTGAATGTAATTTCTTATGTATCTTACTGCAGTAAGTCTGGATTGTGGTATCTCAGAAAATAGTTTCAGAATTCAGAATGCACAAAAACCTAATCTTCAATTTAGCCTCGAGCTCAGAAACAATAATGTGCACATTTTTATTGCAATTGTTCTTCCATAATTTATAGTGAATGTAATTGGACTGAGACTCATAATAATGTGAACAGATGTCTTGACTTGTAATATGTTGTTCTATATTAGATGCTATTTTTATTACCATTGAAACAGACCTTTATTGCATATCTCCTTTCCTTGAACTATTAAACAATTTAGAAGTCCAGGAGCACTATCCAATAGATAAAACAAATACAGATGGGAAGCGGAAAAATTTTGTATCTCCCATCAGAGAGAAAATCCCTAACTTTATGAATAAAGTGTTTTACGTTTGGAGAATGAAGCTCCCTCCTCATCATTTCTTGGACTTTCCTATTACAAAATCAACAGCACATTACAAGAAAAAACAACCAAAACAACAAGGGTTATCATTGTCCACTGGGTATTTTCCATGAATGCTTTTTGTCTTGATGAAAAATCCATTGTCTGTCATAGAAGCTTTAGTGAAAAGAACCAGACAAACAGTCATTTAAAAATTTTAATAAGACTTGAACGCATACCTAAACAAATTCAGTATTGCTAGTATCAAGGAGGGGAATACCTTAGTCTATTTTAGAAGGTGTTGGCAGAAGAGATGGGGAAACGGATAACTTCAGGCTCTGCCTTCTATAGTGATGCATAGATTTATGTAAGTCAGACAGGATTTGGAGCTGGTCCCCAGTAGAGAACTTCATAGTTGCAGTTCATCTCAGCATAATTAAATTCTTCCACTTGGCAGGACCACAGATTTATTCTATATTAGGTAAAATAAGATCTCTGGATATAGATGTAGATTCTCCCAAAAGTAGCACTCCGTCAGTGCTCAGCAGAACGCACTCCTTCGTTGTCCATAGCACTGCCAAGAACCAACACATTCCTTACATCTATGACACACCACTGTCCATCGTTCCAGTGCATTTGGTGAAGTCTTCTGTCTTACACTACATTGCCAGAACAG
This sequence comes from Larus michahellis, assembly GCF_964199755.1. NCBI lineage: Eukaryota > Metazoa > Chordata > Aves > Charadriiformes > Laridae > Larus > Larus michahellis. Next base: position 93,182,167 of record NC_133897.1, read on the forward strand.
AATTACTGACACATAGTGAGCTGTTGCCAGAAGGAAAGTCATAAAACCATTATTAGGTTTTTTCATAGGCGAAACCCTTTGGGTATTGTTTTCAGAGAGATAAGAAGTTCAATTTAATTACTGAAATCACTTGTCTGGAACATGTTTCTATCTGTAGCACAGCAGAGCTAGGTAAATGCTTATCTCCTGCTGTGGCAGTTCAGTGAATCAGAACAGTTAATCTCCCAGCTCTCCGTTGCTGTACCTACTATCCATCCCCAAAGTTGTTGCAACAAATCAACATTAAAGAGAATGGGGAAATTCTGAAAAAGATTGAGGGCTGGAAGAACGGCTGCATGGGCAAGACACTGGAACCACTGAAAGCAAGATAATGAACGGGGGCTGACCCTGAGAAAGCACAATGAGCGTGCATGCAGGGTGTCACCACTAGAGCTCTGGACAAGTAAAATTCCTACCAGGAACGACGGACCCTCTGCCTCTTCTCGCTTTACCTGCGACCTAGAAAAATATTAGCACATCTTATTTCAGAAGCTGGTACGGTTAATGAGCGTGTGATTCATATGGAGGTTTTGAAAATGTATTAACTAGAGTTTGTGCAGCACTTTGGGTCTGTGAAGTCAACAATTTATCTTTGTTCCATTAATATTACAATTTAGCAGGAACAAAGAAGAAACATCTTCTTTAGTAGTGTTGCCCTAGAACTGGCAGAAGCACTCATCAGTATCTATGAACAGATGGCAAGCTCAATAAATAATATTAAAGCCAACTCAAGAGAATGCATGATTTTTAGGACAGGGGTGTTCCACTCCTCTGCCCTTTCTCCAGCTTTACTTTTTTGTCTCTCTCTGCCTTACTTTGGCTTTTATTTTCTATCCCTCCCCCTAGTTTGTTTATTGTTTTTTTTTTCTCCTTAGCCTCTTTTTCCTTTGCATATTTTCCCTTTCGGGAGACTGGAAGAGGATGTTACAAATAAGGGAAAGAGCCAATAAGGACAGTGGCAGATAGCAGATGCTTAGAGAATACTCTTATTCTCTGTCCCCAGATGAGAATTGCCTGTTCAAAAAAAACTTCTGAAGAATGCTACCTGACTAACTGAGTGGCGAATAAAAATTATAAAGAGGGGCTGTGACTGCTCACAAACAACTGCTATTCACATGCTGGCACCTCAGGAGTCCTTTCCACGTTGCCCCTGCAGATAGTTATTTTCTCCTGAGCTCCACCAGAAGCGGTGCTAAGGAGGTAAGGACCTGTCTGATGAAATGCACAAAGGAGGGTAGCATGTTAAAGAAAATGGAATTGTTTTAGCTATTCTGCCTCTCCTCTGCTGCAGTGTCAGTTGAAATACACCCTCATGAACCACTGTACCTTATAAATTACTCTTACCACTTTTGTCCCTACATGCAGTTTTTGGTCTGGTGTGCTACATATACTTAAGGATACAGTTTTATTGGCACAAAATGCTCAGAGCACTACAGTCTGGTCACCTAAACTTTCATTTCTAAACTGGTGTGTAGCAACATAAACATTTGGTGTAGACCATCAAGGGTGCAACCGACATCCCGTAGTGTGTAAGATCTTTAGCAGGATCTTTGCTTGGTCATACTGGCCAGCTACAAACAAAGTCTGTTTCAAGGGGCTCAGAAAACGGAGTGATGCAAAGTATAAAAGGAAAAATAGAAATAACTGCCAGCTCCTGTAAACCTCTTGGGGTCCCATGATTTTTGGCTGTAGCTGATACCAGTTTTGTGTGGAAAAATTCAGTCTTTCACAAAGGTCAGCCCTGATTTGCAGTTTCCTCTTACCAGAGCTTTCCTACTCCCATGAGTGGAGAACACTGATGCTTTTTTTCATGGAAAAGGAAGGTAATCAATCAGAACTATTACAGTCTGACCTCAGGATAGTACTGGGCTTTAGAACAAGACATTTCTAGAAAAAGTTTTTTTCTAAAAAAACATTTCACTGGGCATTACTTTATTCATAGGATAAAAACCAACTCAGCTGTCATATTTTGAGGTATATATCCAAATATTTATGAAAAAAAGGAGGGCTTGGAAGAGTGGAAAGGTGGTGAGAACTAAAGAAAAGGAACAGGAAGGTTTCACAGCAGTACAGCAACTGTGGTTTGCAATACATAGTAATACTACAATAAGTAAAACTGCTTAAGTGGTAGTCTCTTGATTCCTATATAGACGTGCTGATTCGAATGGTGAATATATTATAAAGAAATACAAATGACAACTTTTTATATACTTTCACAAATATATAAGAAAATAATTGAAAAATACATTTGAATTACATCTTACATTCCTACATTTTGTTTCTTATCGTGAACCTCTGTGTTGTCAGTTACCAGAGTGCTCTTCTAACAGTCTGAAAGGTAAAAACTCTTTTATCATTTACATGATTGCAAAGTTATTCTAATCTGAAGACCTGAAGGCGGGAGCCTTTGTGTAGTCTTCCCCTACCTAAGGAGGTGGCATGGAGTATGGAGCTTGGCTCTTCTCAGCGCACCCACAGAAAGGCCTTCAATCTCAAGTTGCCACAGGGACCATTTTGGTTGGACATGAGGAAGAAAATCTTCAGAGGGAGTCCAGCTTAGCCTGGGATGAGATTGTCCGGAGAGGTAATACTATCTTCATCCTTGGATGTGTTCCAAACTCACGAGCACAAGCTGAACAACCCAATTTAGCTGTGAAGTCAGCCCTGCTTGGAGGTCCCTTCCCATCCAAACTTTTGTGCAATCCTACGAAACATTATTCAATCCAACAAGAAGAGAGGGTTAAATTGACTTTGCACAGGTATCTTTTCCTTTCAGCAATACAAAGTCTGAAAGAGACTGGGGAATGATAATAAATTGGAAAGCGTGCAGTGTGACGTGCCAAGTTTTGTTTGGCACATGAAGAGGCATTACACTGCACACCAGGAAAAGAATAGGCACTGTTTAAATGATTCTTAGGCAACACAATACTCTGTGTGCTATTTCGTTTGGCTGTTCTTGTTACCAAGTATTGACATCCTGGAGAGATTTGAAAGTGGAGAAGTTAAAATGATCTCACTTCTGAAAAGATACATGACAAAATAAAACAAGAACAGCCCATACATCTTATTTAAAAGAAAGACATGACTTTATTATGCAAGTAGTCGAAACACATTAACACCAAAAAAAGAGAAGCATTAATAAGGATAAAGAAGATGTAATTAAAATAAAAGCAATGATATACAGTATTGGCTGACATATTTTGTTTTAACTCTGGCAGAATTTGAATAGGTGTATAAGTAAAGCTGGTCTTTTTTTTTTTTTGTTGGAAGAGGCCTAGAGTAATTTGACTGCTTTCTAGCTCTAGATTCAATTAGCCAAATTAATTTTTAGTGCACTCCATTCAAGCAATGAACTGCATAATACTTAATATCCCACGTCCTTTTATAGAGGTCTGTGCGCACTCTTCTTCAAAAATAACAGAATTACTTTTTAGGAAGAAAAAATGCGCGAGCTTAGTAACATTAAGAATTTTTTTCTCAAAAAGCAAAATAAGGACATTTATAATATAATAATGTGTATTGGATTTGTGTGGCAAGGTTTTGGTAGTGGGAGGGCTACAGGGGTGGCTTCTGTGAGAAGTTGCCAGAAGCTTCCCCCATGTCTGACAAAGCCAATTCCAGCTGGCTCCAAGACAGACCCACTGCTGGCCAAGTCCGAGCCCATCAGCGAAAGTGGTAGCACCTCTGAGATAACGTATTTAGGAAGCGGGGGGTGGGTGAGGGGAAATCATGTGGAATTGCAGTGAGAGAGAGGAGTGAGAGGATGTGAGAGCAACAGCTCTGCAGGCACCAAGGTCAGTGAAGAAGGAGGGGGAGGAGGTGCTCCAGGTACTGGAGCAGTGATTCCCTGCAGCCCGTGGTGAAGACCATGGTGAGGCAGGCTGTCCCCCTGCAGCCCATGGAGATCCACAGCGGAGCAGATATCCACCTACAGCCCATGGAGGACCCCATTCTGGAGCAAGTGGATGCCCAAAAAAGGCTGTGATCCCGTGGGAGGCCCACGCTGGAGCAGGGTCCTGGCAGGACCACTGGCCCCATGGGGAGAGGAGCCCACGCTGGAGCAGGTTTGGCAGCAGGACTTGTGATCTTGTGGGGGACCCGTGTTGGTGCAGTCTGTTCCTGAAGGACTGCACCCTGTGGAAGGGACCCACGCTGGAGCAGTTTGTGAAGAACTGCAGCCTGTGGGAAGGACCCACATTGAAGAATTTCATGCAGGACTGTCTTCCGTGGGAGGGAGCCCATGCTGGAGCAGGGGAAGAGTGTGAGGAGTCCTCCCCCTGAGGAGGAAGGAGCAGCAGAGACAACATGTGATGAACTGACCACAACCCCCATTCCCTGTCCCCCTGAGCCGCTCGAGGGGAGGAGGTAGAGAATCAGGAGTGAAGCTGAGCCTGGGAAGAAGGGAGGGGTGGGGGGAAGGTGTTTTAAGATTTAGTTTTTATTTTTCAATACCCTACTCTGATTTGATTGTTAACAAATTAAACTAATTTCCCCAAGTCAAGTGAGTTTTGCCAGTGATGGTAACTGCTGAGTGATCTCCCTGTCCTTATCTCAGCCCATGAGCCTTTCGTTATGTTTTCTCTCCCCTGTCCAGCTGAGGAGGGCAGTGACAGAGTGGCTTCGGTGGGGACTTGGTGTCCAGCCAGGGTCAACCCACCACATAATGGATAATAAAAAGGGAAATAACCTTTAACCACCCACAAAGATACACATAGGCAGCAGATTTACTCTCTCATGTATGCAACATTTACTTATTACAGTGAGAAGCAAAGTCTCACTTGGCCCTTGGAGTTTCAGAGGAAGTTTTTTTAAGGCTAGAAAAATAAGAAATATCTAACTAGTGCTGACAAGCAATAAGTGCAGCATTAGAAAAAAAATATTTAAAAGATCAAATATGACATTGCGTCAACAAATTTCATCCAGAGAACAGTCTCTAGAAAATTTTCTCTTATTAGCTCAAACCAAGATACTAATTCACAACAGATATAATTTGACAAATATACTTCACATTTTTCTAGGGTGTATCAACTATGATTTTCTTTTAGAATTTGAAAAAATTGTACTCCGCCCAGCTCTGGAGCCTCTAACATAAGTATATGGACCTGTTGGAGCGAGTCCAGAGGAGGGCCACGAAGATGATCAGAGGGCTGGAGCACCTCCCCTGTGAGGACAAACTGAGTTGGGGTTGTTCAGCCTGGAGAAGAGAAGTCTCCAGGAAGACCTTATAGCGGCCTTCCAGTACTTAAAGGGGGCCTACAGGAAAGATGAGGAGGGACTCTATCAGGGAGTGTAGCGATAGGACAAGTGGCAATGGTTTTAAACTGAGAGGGCAGATTTATATTAGATATTAGGAAGAAATTCTTTACTGTGAGGGTGGTGAGGCACTGGAACAGGTCGCCCAGAGAAGCTGTGGATGCCCCATCCTTGGAGGTGTTCAAGGCCAGGCTGGATGGGGCTTTGAGCAGCCTGGTCTAGTGGGAGGTGTCCCTGCCCATGGCAGGGGGGTTGGAACTAGATGATCTTTAAGGTCCCTTCCAACGCAAACAATTCTATGATTTTTCTTCTAAATATGGTCTGGGACTTCTATGTTTATCTTTGAATGCTGAAAACTGTAAGTAGAGGATGGGTAACTGATGATAGAATCATGTATCATATTCAAGAAAGTTACTATATAGTACTTAAAGCTGAACAACCATAAGCTTCTGTCAGAAATATTTGGGCATATCAAAGTTTTTTTTAAAAAAAACCCCTTATTTTTATTTTATTTGGCAATATTATCTGGCTTATCCATTCGCAATAATTTTTCAACATACGGGTAATAGTTTATATTTTTTTTAAGAGTTGGGGTGTATTAGACAAAGCTGTACTATTTTTTTTCTTGCATCAACGTGAATGTTGTTATCTCCTTGTCCATAGTACAAAGTTTTTAACCTCTGACCAACCATCCTAAACTTAAATAGGAGCTGGATGTGTTCGGCATTTCCCAGCATCAAGGCATATGGTTAAGTTCTTCACTTTTCTCATTGTCTGTCTCATTACATGAGCAGATGGAAAATACTGCATGCTTTTGAGAATGATCAATAAATCTAATCTATGCTATATACTACTAAAGTTTGAATGCACATTTTCTTGACTAGCTGTTATCCCATCAGAATAAACAAAAATGTGTTTTTACCATGCATACAGAATTTACTTCTTATTTATTTCAAATGTTTTGGTCTTCCTGGCTCCCCAAAAGTCTTTGCTACCTTAACAGAGTGACTACGTTATCCTGTCCTTCTTTTGATCTTTGAAAATGTGAAGTAAATACTCTATTAACAAGCTTACAAGAAAAAACGGTTGAGTGATTCCCTTTTTAACATACAGACTACAATATAAATACAGAAGGTCACAATTAGTGTAGAAACATTTCCTGATACAAATGTTAAGTAATGCAGTCTTGGAGTATTAATAGTGTTCCGTGTGCATGTGCACATATTCATGTCTGATACGAAAAGCCACAGGTGTATTTTTGAAATCTGCTTTTGAGAGTTTCACAGAATGGAAATTCAAATGCTCACATGGGTGGAAATTCAAATTATGGCCATAATGTAATTTAGCTGATTAGGATACTGCTTTAGCTGTAATAGCATTAATATCCTGTGCCACTATTAAATTAACACAAAAAGCAAGCTAAATGAAAATATAATGAAATTAACATTAACAGAGTTGAGACCCAACCTCCATTGATGAATTACCCAGATCAGCTGTACTCCATCGATTATAACCATTAATCACAGTCTGGCACATTTTTATTTTGTTATCTCAGGGCTACGTCCTTCTTTTCATCTCATGAATTTTTATTCTGGGAATTTTTCTGCTGGTTCAGTTGCAGCATTCCTATCTTAAATTTTAGAATAATTTTATATCCTTGAATTGGACTCATGTTAAAATTTGTTGATACTCCCAATGCTAAGCTGGAAATGGTACAGAAATAATAAATTGGTGATAAGTAGTTTTTCTACAGTTGTGTTATTTTTAGCCTGTCTCTTCTGCATTCTCATCAGTTATTGTTTCTGCTGATTCTCTTTCTGCCTTCCATCTCCTGAAGCATTCCAAAAGGTTTTATTGTTAGTTTTGGTGCCTCTAAAAAATTAATACTCATATAGCGTGTGGACAGTCTTAGGATGCTTTTATATTTAATCTACCAGTATTGATCGTCCTTCCTATTTTCCTCATTTCTGAATGACCATCGTGCTCCTTGCTTTTACTTGTCTCCTTTGTACCACTGTTCAGCCATGCTAGCTCCTTTCTGGCCTTTCTGAAGTTCTTTCCAGTAAGGCACATGCATTCTGGATTTCCAGTGTAATGTTCAGAATGCTCTCCATGCTGCCTGGGAGGGTGATTTATTTCATTGCTAGCCTCTTTTTAAAAACTCATAGACTCAGAAAAGGATATAGGTTGGAAGCTCATCTTCTAAAGCCACCTGCTTCAAACAGAAATAACTACAAAGCTAGATCAGGTTGGCCAAAGCCTTTTCCTAGATGATTTTAAAAACTTCCAAGGACGTTGATTCTATCACCTCTTTGGGCAGTGCTTAAACCCGCTTTTAGTAAAGGCTTCTTTCCCCATGTCCAATCAAAATTTCCCCTGCTACTATTTGTGCTGTTGCCTCCCTCCCTTTTGCTGCACTCTGAGAAGTTACCTTCTGTTGATGGCATTCCTCTTGAAGGCGTTCCTCTTGAAACCGAATGGGTGCAGTGGATTTCTTTGTCGCTCCCACACTCTGCATATGTTACGATCACTGTCGTAGGATGACTCTTCAATAGTAATATTCTGAACCAGGTCCTCATGCACTGCTCAGAACCAGGCCAACAGATATCGATGGTATCTAAATATTAGTCATAGTCTATGACATTTAAGTAGATTATATTGTCTATTGTCTTTCCTGAGGATGCTAAGGACCTTTAGTGTGCCGAGGGAAAGTGCCTGTTCAATACGTAATCAAAGACAATAAACCTCCCTCTAACTAAAATAAGACCATAGCTCTTATATAAAACAGTTTCCTTTTACGGAAAAAGCAGTAATTCCTTAAAAGCAACCTTTTCCCCCTTGTTTTTGCAAATGCAAGGGTATTTATTGCTGTACTGCAGGTGGTAAAAGTATCTGAAGAGAAGGACAGCAGCCCGTATTTTAAATATCCAGAAATAAATAAGCTGGATCAATATACTGTAACAGATTGTTTTGCTCATTAGAAGGTAAAAATAAAAAGGAAACTTGTCAATCTACCAAAAATCTAGCCTTTCAATAAGCATATAATTGGAACATGCTGTCAAAAACAACTTTGAAATTAAATTCACAGCAGCTGGTACTCAACACACTTCATGACAGGTCATCAAAGATAAAAATTTACTTCTATGTGTTACTTCTTTCATCTCTGTCAGATATTTCAAAATGTCCAGGATTTTTAAAGCAATATTAACTCTTTCAGGTTAGAATAACACAAAAATAGTGTCTTTATCTTAACTGGAATCTTTTCCTTTCCAAGAAAAACAGAAAAAGCCTTCATTAAGAGGAATACTTCACTCTAACATTTGCTTCTATGAGTCACAATCCTTTCCTAACCAATCCCTTATAGCCTTGACTAGTCCTTAGCTTTGTTGTAGCTTTTTAGTACCAAATTATCTCTTTAGTAATAGATTATCTCCTTCATTCACTATAAATAATATGCAATATTTAGCAATATTTTCTATCAATCAACAGACTGTGGATAGCATTTTACGTGTGAATGTTTCTTAAGCACCCAAACATACAAATCCAGAGATATTTAGAAAGACAGAGGATAGTATCAACAATTAGATCTGATAAAGATCACTGCAATTCTGCTTTGTAGCTCACTATTAGAAATTATCACCTTCCTCATAATATCCTCATTTCAAACGAACAACAAATGATTGCTTCTTTTCCACCTGGAAAAGACTCTTTAGATATTTCCTACCCCTCCAGAAATATAGAATAGTATAAATTGCCTCAGGTGACTAGTTTCCTCACTTGGGATAACCTACAATTTCATACAAAGACATGGAAAGCTGGAACTAAAGAGGAAAGAAGTCCTGCTCCCCATGGGTTGCTGTCATGCATCTGTTAGAAGACTGATAGAAGGCCAACTAATTAGGAGGTTTTCGTACGCTCTGTTTTTCTATCATCAAAGTTGTTGAATGATTAAAACTTGCCTGCTACCTATTTTCTTATTCACACACTTGTGTTTTGTACCCGTCTCCACTCTGTGCTGCATCACCTTTATTAATTCATAGAATCATAGAATCTTCATGGTTGGAAAGGACCTTTGAGGTCGTCGAGTCCAACCATACACACACACAAAAAAACCCCTACAATCTCTGACACTAGAGCATGCCCTGAAGTGCCACATCTAGACATTTCTTAAATACCTCTAGGGATGGTGACTCAACCACCTCCCTGGGCAGGCTGTTCCAGTGCCTGACCACTCTTTCAGGAAAGTAATTCTTCCTAATCTCTAATCTAAATCTCCCCTGCCGCAACTTCAGACCATTTCCTCTGGTCCTGTCATTATTCCCTTGGGAGAAGAGGCCAACGCCCACCTCTCTCCAACCTCCTTTCAGGTAGTTGTAGAGGGCAATGAGGTCTCCCCTCAGCCTCCTCTTCTCCAAGCTAAACATGCCCAGCTCCCTCAGCCTCTCCTCATATGACCTGGTCTCCAGACCCCTCACCAGCCTGGTAGCTCTCCTCTGGACACACTCCAGCACTTCAATGTCCCTCTTGTACAGAGGGGCCCAGAACTGAACACAGTACTCGAGGTGAGGCCTTACCAGCGCCGAGTACAGAGGCATGATCATTTCCCTGCTCCCGCTGGCCACGCTATTCCTCATACAAGCTAGAATGCTGTTGGCCTTCTTGGCCACCTGGGCACACTGCTGGCTCATGTTAAGCTGGCCGTCCACCAGCACCCCCAGGTCCTTTTCTGCCGGGCAGCTTTCCAGCCACTCTTCCCCAAGCCTGTAGCGTTGCTTGGGGTTGTTGTGACCGAAATGCAGGACCTAATTCATTTTGTCAGTTCCAAAAAAACATAGTAGTGGTGGGTGTATGTTGCAAAAGTGTTTAAGAACGAGAGTTAGCAACTGAGGTCTCCTTCGATCAGGAGACTGTATGAGGCCTCCCGAGGTCCCTTCTAGCATAACTCTTCTACGATTTCATGAAAGTGTAGAAAACTATTTCAAAGAATAAGCTCATGCCAGGACTCCAGACTCAACTTGCTGCAATTCGTTACTCATAACTGGATGGCTGATATAACCTTTAGGGCTGTCATGATGTTGCTTTTTTTTTTTTTTTTAAAATCTTGAAAAATTCAAGTAGTTGCACCTATCACTCCTGTCCTGTTGTGTGAAAGCGTGAGAAGTAATGGTAGAGTTGGAAAAAAGTCTTTGTAACTGCGCGCCCTGCATCCCTATTTTGCAGTCATGACAGGGCATAAGGGAAGGTGTAATCTCAGAGAATTACAGTTGACCTGGAGGACTCCAGGAAACTGAAATCCTTACTAGTGAACCGGGGTCTTGCGGTTCTGGATCTTTTTATGAGTAAATCAGCTAAACCGCAGTGCTTTTGAAAGTTTGAGGTCAATACAGCAAATGTCATGTTGAAAGTCACCACTGGAGCTATCTTAGCAATACTAGTTTCATTAATAAAAGGTCACAAGTTCATTTAATTAGCAATTTAATTAATTAAAATTTATTTTTCAAAATACAGAATACTCAAGAGCTAAGCAAGTCTCTTTCCTTTATCTTATTATGTTTTAAGAATAAGACTGTACTTTATTACATGATTCATCTAGTAGATGGGTAACATTTTACGGGAAGGTCTGTTTCATCAATATTGAAAGTAAAATATGCTTTTCAGTGAACAAAGACAGTATTTAATATTTGTCAGTTTCAGTTTATTAAATATGTATGCCACAGAATAAGATTTCCTCTTCATTTTTCCCAGAAGTCCCTTTGCAGCTTTTTGTGGACTGACTTAGAATTACAAAATTAAATCCAGAGCTATGTTCTTTTGACCTAAAGTCTCTGACCTGTGAGATAAAGTGGTGTTGTTTCTGCTTGAGGACCAGTTCAGCTAATTGTTGAGTGATGGCTGTGACACATCTGGTACACGATTTTGTTCCCAAGGTAATTCTCCCCTACAAAGTGATTCAGAATCAATCATTTGTTTTATAGGGATACAGCAGGTGTTACGTGCTGCACATCGGGTAAATAGACATTTTTCCTGGGAGGGTCATCATTTTATTAAAATATTCTTTCACCTCCCTCTGTGATGTTGAAAGAACATTTTCAGTATTATAGCTGAAAGGAACAGAACGTTTTCAATAGGAAGGGTACTCAGGAATTTCTCCTTTGCTTAATATGAGTTCCCTGGGACTAACACGAACTTAAAAAGCTGTAATAAAACTGCAAAGAAATACCTTTTGATTTTCTTTTACCTTCAATAAAATCATACAGCCTTACCCTGCACCCCCACACCCAAGAGCATTGGTTCACAATAGTAGTCAATAAGCTACTGTGTATTTACAACACACAGCAGAGACCATCTTATTAAATACGAATCTTAGGCAGTTAGGACAGAGTTCATCTCCCAGCAAAGTCCGCTGGATTTCTGTGCTTCCAGTCAGGGGAGCTGGACTGCATTTATAGAGCTGGAATTATTGCTGGAGAAAGTACAAACTTTTACACAAACACTTACATATACCTTCTTGTTCTTGAGACAAGACCAGAAAAAACAAGAGGTAGAGTTTGTTCCTCTCACATGGATGAAGAAAGCCTAATTTTTCACAGGTTTGAACAAGAAACACTTTTGAACACAAACCCTAGCCCCAGATTATCATATATGTGAATAAAAAAAAAAGAAATAATATCTTCTTCAATGCACTCAATTATCTGTAAGGCTGAAACAAGGACATGGCCTTTGAATTATTGCTCACTTTGTAGCTCCGCAAAACACTCTTTGATTTCCATGGGGTTTTACATGCAGGCAGACCCTCCAGAATTTGGCTTATTATTTCAAAGGAAAAATATAAAATTTTGGAGATGGCACAAAAGAAGCATTTCTAAGTTTGGTGAAAAATAAATTATTAAGAGCTGCATGAAGAGTTTCTCTTTCAATTATTTTCTAATATTTTCTGGTGGAGTTTTTTTGTGTTTTTTTTTTTTTGTTTGTTGGTTTGGTTTTTTTAAAGAACATCACAAAAGGTTTCTTCATTTATATTAAATCAGGATTTTTTAGCTCAAGAGCTGTGAAGAAAATCTGTGATTGAATTTTATGAAACTGACTTTTCTCTTAAAGCTAGTTCCTGTTTAATCCAACCACAAACCAGCATTAGCATAAATTCCTGTGAGACAGAGAAGATCCTGTCAGATTAATTTAAAGCTTTGGGAAATCCCCTTCAGGTTTATTACCCCTTTACAAGTTTAAAAATTAGTAATAATTTTTGGCTGCTTTATTACTTGGTAATGTTCCTTATAATTTCAATTACTTCCTTGACATTTTTTTTTTCTTTTTCTTGAAGGAATGCCTTTGTTTCTTGACGGTCCGTGTAAAGGAGTGTGTGGTGGGTTAGCCTTGGCTAACAGCCAAACTCCCACCCGGCCACTCACTCCCCCCACAATGGGATGGTGGGGGGGAGAAAATGGGAGGAACAGGAATGAGAAAGCTCATGGGTAGAGATGAAGAGAGGGAAATCACTTACCAATTACCTTCATGGGCAGACCAGACTCGGGTTGGGGAAAATTAGCATAATTTCTGGCCAGTTAAAACTGTGCTGTTTCCATCACTCCTGTGCAAGTTCATCTTCACCGTCTGCCCTTACAGACACAGACAAATCTCATTGGGACGGGAATCCTAAAGCAGAGGAAGCGTGTTATCAGCCCAAGTCTGGTGTGGTAGCACCCCGGGGCCAGGGGGCAGACACTGCACAGATCCCAAAGACTCCTGCCCTCACCTCTGCCGCTCTCGTGAGACAGACTTTGCAGTAGGCTGGTTTTATTAAGATTGCCTGTATAGTAACAGACCACATCAGGTGAATAACGTAGCCCCCAGTCTGTTTTACAGATAATTTACTGCACCTTTTGGCTCACTGAGAAGCTAATATTAAAAGCCTTGCAATTCAGAAATTTGGTTTCTTTGATAATTATCTCATTTTAAGTTAGAGGCTCTGTAATTGTAATTCTGCACTGGCAGTTTTCTATTTCCTTATTTGGAATAAAAGTTTATTACATCTTTTGTTTTTATTCATTAAAGTCCTGAATATAAAAGCAAACAAAATTTTGCATTCAATGGGATCAAAACACTATCCAGAAGTGACGTGTCTTTCAAGATTAGTTTTACAAAATGTACTTGCAGGATATTTAAAAAAAACCAACACCCCTGATGTAAGATGGGACTCTGTCATTGCTAGGGTTAAGGAATGCTGACATCTAACAATCATTTAAGTCAATAGATTTCAATTAAGTCACTTGAAATCAGACTCACACTGATTTCAATTAGCACAGTTAGCAAGGCCCCAAAAATTCAGAACAGAAAAGTCTGAAACACTCAAGACGTCACAGCTCATCCCAGCAAAGGCAAGGCTCAACCTTTAGGGAAGGGAAGGACCAGTGCCTCGGAGAGAGCAGATGAGAGGCAATTTAGTCCTGTACAGTCTGCTATTAGGCCTGTGGCTATAACTGTCAGCAATACTACAGGAGACTTGATTCACATGCATTTGAGGGTTAAATCTGAAGCACTCACATGTTGAAGAAGATTCTAGCCTTGTTTTTTACTGATACTCACCAAAATGAAGAAGCTCAGCTATAGCCCACATAGCAGACAAACCCTAGAGGTTTAGGGGAACAGCTTAATAACAGTTCGTCTAAGAGTGAAGTTCTTGATACTTGACATTGCTGTTTAGTTTAGCTGTTTCCTATGTATCAACTCTAAGCAATGGTATAACGGAATTAGTGCTATTTATATATAGCATTTATATATAACGCATTTATATATGACCTGATATAAGAAGTATTAATAATCAGTAATATTAAGTATCAATATTAATAATTAGCTTACTGTTAAAATGAATTAGTGTGTACATATAAAAGCACATTGATTTTTGAAAAACCTTTCTGTAGTTACTTATCTAAGACTCTCAGGTATTTCTATTATTCCACTGACACAGCCACTACCATTTTTGTGAAAGTCCTAGCCTTTTGCAAAAAACTATCTTAAAACAAAAGATTAAAGTATCTAACTCCTCATCTATTCCAGATAGATTTGTATATTCAGTTCTCTTTCCATCTCAACCTTGCTTCAGTCACTTAGAGGCTGTTTTGTGTTAGAATTAAATAATTGTTTTCTGGGCTTTTCTTGTAATGGTTTATGTATGATTCTGACTACATTTTGGTTATGCTGAAGAGACCTAAAGATGCACCGTAGCTAGCTTTTTAACTATTAGAACATGAAATACAGGCAAATCAAAGAGACAAATGAAGTGAAATCCAGTAAAGAAATGTGTTTCTATTATATGTCAACAGTCTCAATAGAAAAACTAAACATTTTTTTTAATTAAGAGAAGTGTTGACTGTCTCTTACCCCTCTTGCCCTTACAGGGCTCGTAATGTTAAGATTAAGTCTCTGATTCGGCAAAACCCCCGTGTAAATTATCAGTCTTCAAATCAGAACAGCAAAGTTCATGCTACATCCGGAGCACCAGCACTATTTATTGCTTTCAAAACGACCCTGTCAGTACAGACTGGCTGAAATCCATAGGGCTGGGCACATTAGCGATGGCTTAAATTAGCCTGCAGAAGTGTTATGCCATAAATGAGGCCTGGGTCAAATGGAACTCCTATTGACTTTGGTTTATGTCAGTGGAAGTTAAAGCCTGTCACCACTGCATTTCTTCCCAAAATGCACAAAGCAAGCTAAGTTTTAAAAATAACTAATATACAATTTGCATTGCATTTTTATAGAACTTTATTTCCTATTTATTTAAAACGAGAACATTTTAATGTAATTTACAAGTTCTAGAACATATTGATTGCTGAAAGTTGGATTTCTATAGAGGAGGAACCAATTCTAGCTGTACAGAAGCATTGATACCGGCATTCTAATCTCCTGGGAATCCCTGTCATAAGGGGCAAATTTTCTCAATATTCCACTCAGAAGAGACATCAATCCTTTAACTCTTTTAATAGTTTTAAATGTCTTTCTTACTTTTATTTTGTGCTGCCTTTTGTATCACCAAATACATATCATTACATGTAGGCCCTATTATTCATTTCCACCTTTTTTCCATATTCAATTCTTTCATCTCATGTGCTTATTAGCTGTCTTTTTCATTTGTAGTAGAAGTCACCTGTCTTGACTTGTGGTATGGAAAGTGCCAGCAATTGCAGTGATTTCTTCATCTCTTCTTCCCTCTGCCTCTGACCTCCTTTACTGATGTTGACAGAATGCATGTATGTATTTTTAAAATAACTTTTTTTAAAAAATATTTTTTTTGTATTCACAGAGAAAATGTTATATTCTGAAATATTGATCTTCTTTAAAAAACTTATTTTCATTTCTTCATAGGAAAGAACCACAAAGTCAAAGCTTTCTATTAGACATAGTAATATGTTACCTGTACCAGTATATGTTTCAGATGTCATGTATGTACATATTAGTTACTGCAAGCTGTAAAAATATTCCTTAGCGTAAGACAGTGGCCTTAAGCAATTGCTTCTCGTGGGCAAGTAATTTAAGTCACAGAGGGGTTTTTGGGTTTTGTTTGTTTGTTTGTTTGTTTGTTTGTTTTTCATTAACAAAAAGTATTTCTTTTTACAAAGCTGATGAAAATCGAAATGTGGGCAATTTTATGTGACGTGTTAAATCCTTTTAAAGATTGATGACCGGATCTGCAAATGGTCATGGATGGCTAAAGAAAGTAGGAACAGCACCAACAAATGAGTGTCTGTCTGATCAGCTATGTGGAAATTAAAATGCCATCACCCTACGCAATACCAATTGCATTTTATTTTGATCAAGCTGTCACTACACCACCAGATTGAAGGAGAAATTACAGTTCAATTATATTGAATCTTCATATATGCCTACTGAAAAGACTGCTCTTTTTTTCTACTCTTCTTTCAGTGCTTCTGGCCTCCTGTATATATCCTGACCCTTTAATTGGGTCATTACAAAAAAATAATTTAACAGACGTCCATGAGTTTGGCTTTCAAGACAGCCAGAGTTATTAATTTCATTAGTTTCTTTAGCAAAGGCTCCACAGCCGCCATAACTTTGCCTTCTTTTTTTACTTACTCTTGCCAATGATATTTGCAACATATTTTCTTACAGCTTGTGCCATTTCAGTGTAATGGGGCTCATATCAGGATTACTCAGGTAACTCAGCCTTAGACTGAACAGGATGTGCAGTCAAAAGTCTTCAAAGCTAAACAGTAACTCAGAGCACTGCCCACCTGATAGATGGCAGTCATCTGAGCTTGTCACTTTGCTTCTTAGCAGAGCTAAAAAAGGCGGCTTAGCCAAAAGGCAGAGAATTAGGGATGGCTTAAAAAAAATAATACTTGTTTACTTCTAGATTTGAAAAATCCTTTCCCCAGCACTTATTTCTTGCTTGGGCCTTTGTTTTACCTTTCTCTCTTTTCCTGCTCTCCTTGCCTTTGTTTAACAAAAAACCCAAGCAAATCAATGCATTAATTTTCTGCAAAAGACTGAGTTTCTACCTGATGTTTCAGATCTTTTGAACTGAGAACTGTAGCACTCAATATCTTTTTCCTTAGTTTTTCATGTAAATAAATGATAGCATTCTCTGGTGGTCTCAACTGTGAAGGAAAGTAAGCATATCCTTACCTTACAATGACACCAGCCAGCAACCTCGGCACTTGTGGGTGCATCCCATCAGGTCACATGGACTTGTGTCTGTCCAGTTTGTTTAAATATTCCCTAACTTGATAACTCAAATGTCATTTAAGTCTTTCTTGCTCTAGATTTTCCCACTGCTCTCGGGGGCTTGGTGTTCCTGAAGGCTGGTCTTGCCAGTAAAATCTGAGGCAAAATGCATTGAGTACTTTGTTCCTTTCAGTGTCCCCTGACTTGCCCCATGCAGCACTGGGCCCTATTTTTCCTAGACATCTGTTTGTTGATGATACATCAGGAGAAGCCCTTCTTGTTGCCCTTCAGGTCTCGTGCCAGTATCAACTACAGATGGGCTTTGGCTTTCCTAACTCCATCCTTGCGGGCTCAGACAGTGTCTCTGTATTCCTCTTGGGTGACCTGTCCCTGCTTCCACCTCGTGCATGCTACCTTTTTATATCTGATTTTAGTCAGGAGCTCCTTGTGCTGCGTCCTTGTTTTAGTCAGAAACTCCATGCGAGATGCTGGCTACTTTTGCTTGAACTCCTGCATGTCTACCGTTCTTTTGTTTGAAGCCCAGGGTTGTTGTGATCTGGCAATTTGTCTAGGTTCCCTCCTCTCAGGATCCTGAAATACACCATCTAATAGTCACAGCAGCCGTCCCTGACCTTCAAATCTACAAGAAGACTGTGGAGCTTTCAAAGACCTGACAGACTCAGTCTACTCCTCCTGTGGAAGAGAGAGACTTAAATGCTGGAACAAATGGCCAATATATAAGAAAAGGCCTAAGGTGTTTTGCAAATATTGTAAAATCATGTTTTTACTTCTTTATCAGTCTCAAGATGCTATCACTCTTGCAACACACTAAGTAGATCTAATCTTCAAGAAGATTAAGATAAGCTACCTTTCTTGCAGATGAGTGTTCTGGCTGCATTATTAAAAATGACAGCTAATTTTCATTTATATGCTTGCTATGAGATGTGCTTATATTTTGATTTTTATTGTGTTGATATCGTTAATAAAAGCCACATTTTTCATTTTCACTTATTTGTGTTTATTCGACCAGAGTTCAGAGTATAGCTTTAAGACTTCTTATGATTAAGAATATCATGTCCCCACAAGATACAATGCCCAGTTCTGTTACAAAATCATCGTGCCAAATCCAATTAGCAAAGATTTTTTGATGAATGAACCCTGTCATGGCAGAATATGCACTGCACCTGCTGTTCTGCTTTAGCGCCAGACTTCGGCCCTCCTACAGTTAAGTCATAGGTTGTTTTGCTGATCTCTTTCAGCTCACTTTTTCCTCCTTGTGTTGAGATGTCACTACCTCCAGATGTCCAAGATTCTTCTGTCTCATTTATATGTATGATTTGCCTCTTCAGTTTGTTCTTTCATCATTCCCAGTACTCTCTTGTTGCAGAACTCTGCAGCAGATGTTTGATTTTTCCCTTGTACCTTCCTTTGCCTCAAAGGAGCCTTGCAAATGTTGCTGCTCCAGACAGGAGAGAAAAGCTGATCATTGGAGCCCACAAATGACCAAACCAGAAGGTTATTTAACAGTCTAGCTGTGGAAACAGCATTAACAATTTTTATTTTCAATCCCCATTCTGGGGAACTGAAAAGCAGTATTCTGATATGGTGGTGATTTACATGTTCCCTCCACTTCTGGCAGTTACCTGTGAAGAAAAAGCACAGGAGAATGAAAGAATTTGCCTTTTCTGCATCTCCCTTACTGCCTGGAGGGACACAGTGTGACAGGATGAGGAACACAGACCGGGAAGCAGTGTCAGGGTAAATTTAAGAAGTCTATAATGGGCTTCAGGCAGGCTAGAGACCTGAACTGCAGATCTGGCATAACTTGTCATGGCTGACCCTACTCTGCTAATCTCACCAAATATTTGTTTGTGACATTGTTTCCTGTCTTTGGGTGCAAAGAGCCTGCAACACCTCGTATCTTCCTCAGTCACCATTGCACTTGGCCAGAATCTTGGCCTACAGCATCAAAGGCTGCCTCTTTTGGGGCCATTCCGGGGTCATTTGCTTTCGATACAGGAGGAGTCACAGCTCTCCTGCTCCACCACCAGCACTAGTGACATCTGCCTGGAGAACAGAGGCAGGTATAAGAAGTATCCTTTTCCCTCTTGCTGATAAGAGAGGGAAAAGGAGAAAACTAGGATTCAGTTCTGGGATCAGATGCTTCATGATACTGGGCAGCAAACACAGAGGTTTGAAGTGTGGACCATCTGTCATCTCTTTAGCTGACAGCCTGCCATGAAGACAAATCAAAGCATCAGTAGCTGGAGATCAGGTTTGCATGGCCAGTATCCGTGTTAGATGGACTGCTCTCTTTCAAGTACAAGGAACATGACTGCAACTAACACAGCAGGGCCCACATGCCTCCTGACGAAGATCATCTCTGGTGCAACGTTCATCTGGTGTTCACAACTCCCAGCTCCTTCTCCTGTTTCTAATATGGCAGTCCCCCCATCTCCAGCCACCCATACTAGCTGGTCCAGACCAACCCAAGCAGAGCCCAATGGGCCCCTGACGTGCAAAGGAGGTATACATTCAGGGTTCATGCCTGACCCTTATGTTTGGTGGCACCTCCTGTCTACCTAGAAAAGGAAAAAAGAAACATGGCTTTAGAAGGCAGGGAGGAGATACCTCTTTCAATCGTGACTAGGATCAAAAAATCACACTTTGGGATTTTGGGCTTGTTTTGGAGCATGGCATAGTATCCAGACTCCACCAGGATGAGATGTACTTCTGCAGGAAAAACTCTGGTGTTGGTGCCCCAGGAATTGCAGCCTGTGGTGATCGCAGCAACTTTTGCTGGCCTAGTCCTGGGTCTGGCCAGACAGCAGCATTGCACAAGCATGTCCACAGCAAATGGGTACAATCTTCCCCCCATTTCAAAGACACCCTCTGTTCCTGCACCTGAGTTGTAAGCATTTCTTCCCTGATCCCAAGAAATCTGTGACAGCAGAGCCCTGGACGAGATCCATCAGGTATGCCCCAAAATGGTGGGGGCAGCACAGAGCCTTTGGTCATTGGAAACCCAGGCTGGAATCCAGTGGCTCCTTTTTAGGGTCCTATTCTTCAGCTAGGCCTCTTCTTGGCCCAATGTACTGGAAGGGGAAAAAGAGACTGAGGATGCCACAAAGGGCTGTGACCGCTCAATGACCTCTCACACTGGGTGCATGTAAGGAAAGGAGCTGCACTATTCGCTTGAATGCCAGTACTTGCAGGCAAGGCCACAAAACTGGTTTATTCTTGACCAGGCAGACAGAGTGCCCTCATTTCAGCCAGGACAACTAATTGTGTGCACCCATCTGCAACCCTGAAAATATTTTAGCTCAACAAATTGTCCCATGAGTTGGAAAGTACCAGCCTTCCAACCTCCTGGCCAACTAATGGACCAACCAGGAGACACATTATGTGGCTCAGCCCAACATCTGGGTATTTAAAAAACATTGTCTTGAAAACTTCAAGGAGTGCAATGGATCTGAGTGGTCTTAGTACACATATTACTCCTTGGTGGCTGGGAATGCCTGGTGTTATGATAGTGAGTATATAGACACAAGTTACATATCGAAGAATATTCTTAAATGGTATCTTAAATTAGAATACTAGTATAATCAAGTTGCAGCTGTGATCAAATAAAGCCTTAACTCTTTCCTATAGGCTGTGCTGTGAGAGCATTCCTGGCAAAGAATGGGGTTAGCTCAATGGAGCTGACAAGGGCCTCGTCTCTGGGCCCCCCCTCTATTCTTTGTCCATGGCAGAATCAAGTCAGCTTGGTTTCCATGGTTTCCAGCGGGGGAGAAGGAAGAAAGCAGGGATAGATTTTTGCTAGGATCAGATGGTTGGTATGCAGTATACACAAAGCCAGGCAATATGCCATAGTGAGCGAGGGGAGAAATCTTTCATCACTTCATCTGATAGTCTCCTATAGCAACTGCAGCAGTAAAAGCAATAGCTGCAGAGGCATACAGCTGCATAGCAACCAGTTATGTCATACAAAAGGGTCCCACACCTCCTCCTAGTGCATGCACGGTACTATTAAGGAACAATTTGATTCAGTACGTGCATCTCCTGAAAAAGATCAAGCTTGGTAGACACAGCACCCAAATGATTCTACTTCCCTGCCCTGGAAAAGGATAGCGTATCACTCATTCTGACCTCAAAGCGATTCTCTGGAAAGCAACAAATGCTGCTGGATTTGCATGGTGCCACTTGGGTGTTAATGACATCAGCTCCTTGCCTGCACCCAGTGTTAGCCACGAACCTGCTGCAAGTTCCTCAGTCTTTTCTGCCTCCCTCAACTCTAGGAATAGGTCCCCTTCCACTTCACTATATGGTGTCCCCCTCAGTTCTTGAGCATCTCTGCCTTACAGCTGCTTGTCAATGATGGTCTGTGGTCACTTAGCACACTCCACACTCTGTGTTATGATCCAATCTGAGTGTCTGTTGTAGTTTATCACAGGATTGGGGATCCATGCTGAGCTACAACAGAACATGGCCTGCAATCTCAATCCTGTGTACGCCCCATCTTAAACATTTATAATTTTACATGGTTGTCCATTCATGAGCAGCTTATCTCTCCCAGCTGCTGAGCAAGAGATACAATAGCTGGTACCCAAATCTTTCTCCAAACCCTTATTCCTATGGGAGATCTTCACAAAGAGAGACAACGGTTGCCACCTTCTTGGTGTACAAAGCCCTCTGTTGTTCTTTGAATATAATGACTACTAAAGAGCTCTCCTCTTGAGTTGACATTCCAGGAAGGAAAAGAAGTGTTTCTCTACTACAGTGCAAAGGCTGTGTTTGATGTGACTCTAGGTGAAGTATAAACATGGAAGAGAGCATGCAGTGTCAAGCTCAGCTGGGACAGGGCTGAAAGACTGCCAGAGTGAAGATGACAGGGTGGCATGGCATTGTCCATACTGCATAGGAACATTGTTCCCACATCCAGACCATGCCAGGCATAGCTGACAAGTAGGCCAGTTGGAGCAGCTAACCATGTGCCACAGGGGCTTATTAAATGTTAACCAGCCTGGAGAATCCTGTATCACTATTAGATTATGTGCTTGGCACTGTTTCATTCATGTTAAGTCAATACACATAACCCTGGAATCCACAGAGTATGTTAACACTCTGGCCAGAAGATTGCAAAAGAGACAGTAGAGTGGTTCTACTAAGCAAACAAATTTTCATGCAGAGACAGAATGAAAACGCTGTGCAATTATGCTACATAATTCAAATAGAGTGACTCCATAAGGAGTATAAAAATGTTTGCACCGTCAAAACAAAAACACATAGCAGCAGTGTCTGGTTCTTAGTCACAGTAATCCTAGTTGCAAGAAACAATTATTTTTTGGAAGAGGCAGCAGATAAGGTCAGGTCAAACAGCAGCAATGGCTAGCTGCTCCCTAAAGGACAGCGAGCCAAGAATCAAGAGCAATAGACAGGGCAAGGATCTCGCCAGCCAGAGCCCAGTCTCAAAGTACCTAAGAAAGGCAAGCAGAGCAGGTCCAGTGACAGTGGACAGGTTCAACCAAGGATCCAGGTCCTCAGGCAAGTTCATGGTGATGAAGCAGGTCCTAGGTCAAGCCAGGAGGTTAGTCTGAAGGACTGGATTGATGGGGGTAGGGCTGAACTAGAGACCAACGCTCCAATGACTTAGCTCAGGCAGGGACTGAACATCCAGGGCTGAGCTTAAACGGAGCTCCTGGGCCTTGGGGCAGGGTGATTAGGTGGAGGTCCCAGGTAGCAGTGGGTCAGCACTGTTGAGGCTTATTTGTACCCCCAGAACTGAGACAGGGCAGACTGCGCCTAGGCAGCAAGTACACAAGCACAGAGCAGGCAGAAACCACGTAGTCTGCACAGCCATCCAAAGTCAAAAGGACTTCAAAAAGAGAACAAAGGTTTAAAAAAGAAACAGCAACAAGATTTCCCTGTGGAAACTGGTCAAAAGATAGTATGGGAAAGGAATATTACATCGAACCTTGACAAGCGTTTCAACTAGCGAATTAAATGTGTCTGGTAGCATTCCCAGGCACTGAGGCCAACTGGCACGGGATGGCCTGTGTCTATGCTTGTGAGCTGCCTTGGCTTTTAAGTATCAAATCACATCCAGCTAAGGGAATTTCCCATGCAGGACAAAGAAAGAGGACAGTACTTTGGGGCATTTTTGAAGCTTTGGCTATCTAGCAAGGGAGAGCTATTTTTTCTGACCCAAAGGTGTCAAGAAAGTAGTTGGTAGGTAGGACACTGGCCAGTAAATGCGTATGACAACAAAATGCTTGGATCTTCTATCCAGGAGAGTGCCTGTCCACCAGAGCGACTTACCATTCTGCATTTCAGAAGTGGGACACATTATGAGCTGCGGGAGCAGTTAGAGCTCTCTCCCACTCTGCCTGAGCTCTTGCAAAGGCCTCCACAGCATGAGTGCTAACAAATCCTGAGCTACCATGGGCTGACAGCAGGGTTCGTTCTGGGACATCCTCAGCCTCCATTTTGCTACTACCCATCTTTGGTCTGTGGAGTGCTACCCAGCCAGGCTGTGATTGCTTTTCTGCCAAGGAGACCTCCAAACCTGAGAACAGATCACAGAACACACAGAATAATTTTTCACTTTTCCGAGGCCCCTTAGGATTTTCCATATCTACGTCATCCCCTTCTGTTATCTATTTTTTTCAGGCTGAAAAATTCCACATAATTTCTGCTCAGTAGAAGCCAATATACTTTGATCATCCTTGGTTCTTCCTTTGTGGCTTTATGACTCATATTTTTAAGACTATGCAGTCAAAACCCTGGGATGGACTGTGGATTTGCACAGTAGAATAACGGTTTTTGTTTGTTTCTCTATTTCCTAATTTACACTTTTTGGTCTTCCCTGAGCACTAGTGTTCACCAAGAACCACTGTCAATAGCTCCAAGATTCCTTTCAGGAGTAGCAATAGCTCACCATTATACGTGGGCAGTCAGGGCTTTTTCCTGCTGCTTTTCCTGCAGCTTTGTGATTAGTAACATTGAACTTCCCCTGCCATTTTATCACTCAGTCATTTCATATGCTAAGATCTTTTTCAAATCTTTGTGATCAGCTTTAGTTTCGTCTACTTTGAATATTTTTGACTTCTCATCATCCAACAACTTTTCTAGACAATCTACAAATATATTGAGCGTGCATCCCAGGGCATATTCCTGTTAATAAAGGAGATCTGTTGTGAGAACTATCCATTTAGCCTCATCCTTTCTTTACTCTCTTTTCATGAGCAATTTTTTTTTTTATGAGAGAACTTTTGATGAGACACCTTCACTAGACATTTTGTTTAAAATCCAAGTATACTTGCTCAATTCCTTCTCCACTGCCTAAAAAAAAAGGTAATCAATTTGTGAGTGACAACTTCTCTCTACAAAAACTGTGTCAACTTTTGCTTGTTCAATCATTAATCATAGATCTATTCATTCTTTCTTTCATTTCACTTTCACTCAATTTTCTTTGCATGAAGGACAGACTTCCTGACTTGTAGCACCTAGGAGCACTTTTCAAAATTTTGCATGATGTTTACCACTTTCTATTTCTCTGGTAGCAAAGTAGATTTAAGCAATAGATTACACGCTACATTCAGCTGTTTGGCAATCTGTTTTACAATCTGGCCACAATCCACTGATTCTGAAATTTTTTTACTATTTTTCGGTCTTATTTTTATTTTCTATTTTCTATTTTCTTTTTATTTTCTATTTTTTTTCTATTCTTCTATATCTTCTATTCTATTCTCTTTTTTTATTTTCTATTTTATTTTCATTTGTCTTTCCTCACCTTTCTGAGAGAAAATGTATTTGAGTTCCCGGTTTCTAAAGCCCTTTGTGCTTGTGATAAAGAAACATTATGAAGAATGACCATGAAAACTCATGGTTCATAAAAATCTACACGTGTGAAGAGCATTCCAGGAAGAGTTCAACCCACCTCTCCCATTTAGTTTTGTTTTGATCCACGTTGTATGTAATCCTTCTAGCAGCTATCAATGGCAACAAAAGAGCTGGGTTCAATACACAATGAATGATGTTAGGTAGTCTGTCCCTTTCCAAGTAGAATTTTTAAAATTAATCAAGACATACGGCTTTCCTGTCAGAGCTTTCTACAGAATTACGGTCAGTTTTTTAAACTTCATATGGTATGGCATTCTACCCTTTAAATATTTAGATATAGGGGTAGAGTAACTTATAGCTAGGAGGGTAGAGTGTATATATATATATATTTATATAAAGATATATCTCTAAATATACAGATAACCAATGAGGAAACTAGTTCTGCTATAACATTAACAAAGCGTTCCTCCCTGCTTTTTGGTTCTGATGTCTGCTATGTAAATAAGTGATCAGTTAACAAAAGAGATACAACAAGGTATCTCGATCCTTGAAAAGGTCTATCTTGAAAAAAATGGAGACATACTGACATTCCATTAATCCAGATCACACAGGTCTAATCAAATTACTGTATATATGGGCTTCTGATTAAAGCTAATGTAAATACATTGGTTTCAACCATGTGTCTTCCATTAGTCACATTATTAAGAGGCGCACAGCTTTTATAAATTTATTACTTCCTAGGACACAAGAGCAGCCTACTTGGGGATTTTTTGAGACATCTAGCTGAGTCTAGTACTATGAAGTGCTCTTTCAAAGTTGATAAGGAGGACTTTACAGGGAAGTTGTCATTAACTCCACCACACCATTGCAAATGTCTCTTCTGAACACAGAATGTGCATACCTGAAAAGTGATTTAGTGTTTGGTATTGCAGCCATTCTTTGAAAAATTTGAATTCCTTCAGTAAAATCACATTGCTCCATCATATTGTCATGCTGATCACTTTGAGTTTGGTTTGTCTTTTAGGTGGACAACAGTATAAAGGATTCTACAAAATACTCACTGCAAAAAATGCTTAGTTGCTGTTGAAATTCAGTAGGTTTTCTGGAACAACTACACAGACTGTTTTTTTTTCCTGGTCATAGACTGATACTAGGATTTGGGTTTGAAGGGACATTTAATTTAATATAATTTTAATATTTGTAGCCTGTGAGTAGAATTTTAAAATGTCCCAGAAATAACAAGTTGAGACAGCTAAGAAAAGTGACCTTTAGTGCCAAAAGGAATGCTGCAAGAGGTGCTGGTAATCCGTAGGAAAGAATCCAAAAGGGGAACATCATTTCAAATGCAGTCATGAATGAATTTTTAAAATATTTGCATGTAAATGCAAAGAAACAGGACATGGAGCCAGAAAGGCCAAGTGAGATGGACTTTGAAGGTAAGAGGATTGTATGGGAAGGGTAGGTGGGAGCAGGGAGAGGAATTTTCTTGGGAGTAGTGTGGGGAGTAACCGCTGACTTGACGGAAAGCATCTAATTGTAGGGCGGGGGCTTGTGGACTGGAGGTGCTTTCAGGTAAGAAGACTTGAGGAGCATGAATTCTGGTTGAGGAGTTTCTGGACATGCAAAAACAGGAAAGTTAAAGGACTTCAGGCTCTGACAGACAAAATGAGAAATGAGGGTTCCCAAGTAGGAGTTTTAGGAACATCCCTGCACCCTAGCTGAGGCATTGAGAGGATTTTTGGGTATACTCCACCTTTCCTTGCCCTGTGTTCAGCATATCTGACGTGAACGCTTTCTCATTTGCCTTGTTCTGTTTCAATTCTGCACAGTTAGCATGGAATGACACTGCCACACAAACTTGTTTCTACTTCAGTCTTAACCCTAAAAAGGTAAAAAGGGTTGGCAAAATTGCTCAAAGATAGATGACAAGCCTTTTTAAAATATTCTGCTGCTTTTGCTTATGAATCACAAAAAAATCTTGTGAACATTCCTTTTAATCCAAGATTATTGGAAAGAGATATTTTTTTTTCTTTCCTGATTTTGTGCAAATCTTTTCTTCAGACTGCACCAGGGGAGGTTTAGATTGGATATTAGGAAAAATTTCTTCACCGAAAGGGTTGTCAAGCCCTGTAACAGGCTGCCCAGGGAAGTGGTTGAGTCACCATCCCTGGAGGTATTTAAAACATGTAGATATGGCACTTACAGACATGGTTTAGTGGTGGACTTGGCAGTGCTAGGTTAACAGTTGGATTTGATGATCTTAAAGGTCTTTTCCAACCCAAATGATTATATGATTCTATGATTCATTCCTCAGTTTTCCTAATTTGTAGAAAGGAGTTCTACATCAGAAGGTCTACATTCATCTCAGGCTGTAGGCTAAGTCACTTTTCCTTACATGTCATTCAGATACTCTGGTAGAGGAGTCCAGGGAAAAATTTATAAAATAAGTTAGGGTGCAAGTTTAATTGGCGTAGTCTGCTCTTCAAGGGAATTTACCATCTTATCATGTTCACATTTTTGTTGAGAAAGGTGTATGATGAGAATAGATTGTTTCCGTCATAAACAGAAGGTGTTGGCAGAATACAGTTGTATTTGAACTCTGCTAACATAATTTCAGGTAATTTCCACTTTCTTTTTAATTAAATCCTTAGGTATCCTATGATACACATTATCAAGTCTGTCTGTTCTTATTGGTGTACTCAAAAACTAGGAGTAAATGATAACTAGAAAATAGGGTAGAGATGAGTAATCCTTGAGCCTAAGCTGTAAACAGACCCTAGTAACTCAAGTGTAACTCCCATAATAGGGTTTCATCTTGAGTGCAGGAAGTAGTGAGCTATGAAAGCTCCTGGGTCCAGAATTACTGGCATGCTAGACGTGCAACACCCCACAGTGGAGTAGTGGGATCTGTTTTCCCAGCTAAAGTGTTTCAGCTTTGCAAAAATGTGAGTGGAGAACTCTTAGGCTTAAGAACTGAGTTGCATTACAGGTAGGTTAATAAATAGCCCGCTAGCTTAAATGAAAAGGTCACAATGAGCTTGTTTATTTAAGAAAAAGAAGATATTTTATATTTTTATTACTTTTGAATATGTGGGATTGTTCTTTTTGTCTGGTAATGATGTGCAGGTTAAATTATAATAATAATGTAACCATGGTAATAAAACAATAAGTGCTAATGTGAGCTTAATGCAAATGATTTGGTTAACTAATTTTATCAAATGTATTAACTAAGGGATCAAGTAAAACTAAGGGTGCAGCTCTTTCTGTCTTTTCCTAATATAGTGTTTCCAGAAAACAAACTCCTCTGCTTCCACTAGGGTAAATCAAGATGAAGGAGGCAGGCTACTGCTTTGATATTAGCAATAAATGTTGTGTTGTAGTTCAGGTCAGGAGGGTACTTCTCAAGCAAGTGTCCTCATCATCCCCATTGCCCCACTGTGGTACACATCATCAAGTGGTGTCACAGTATGAGGACCACATTCCTTTGGGATGAAGCTAAACTAAAAGGTGTGTTTCAGCAGCACACCTAATGTGCTCCAACTCTGCATGACCATTCAATCCATGAGACCAGGCCTATGAGGTGATTCACTTTACATATCTGTACGATCCTTTAATGCAGACATAGTCAAGAGTTGTTAACTCTGTTTCTTGACATCTACTTAAGTAAGCTTTTGACTTTCTGCAATAATTTTAATGTTAGATCAGAA
Organism: Larus michahellis; assembly: GCF_964199755.1. Classification (NCBI taxonomy): domain Eukaryota; kingdom Metazoa; phylum Chordata; class Aves; order Charadriiformes; family Laridae; genus Larus; species Larus michahellis. The sequence continues at coordinate 93,210,690 of NC_133897.1, forward strand.
ACTGAACCTAACAAGAGTCACACGTGTGAGCCAATCCTACCCATTTATAATAAAGTAGAATGGTTGAGATAACCACAGGGGTCTTTAATATCATCTCGGCGCTTTTTAACTCTCTCATCCAAGAGATTTCTTTCTGGTATATCTCTGAGGTCTGTTGTTGGTGTCTTATACCTCTCAGCCTTACGCAGATTTTCCCATGCGGATTGTGTGGTGGAAATCCATGCCCAGTAGCAGGAGGTGCAGTACTGTAATTTACTTTTTGGCACTACTTATACAGAAGGTAAGAATGGGAACAAAGGCTTTGTAGAGAAAAGAGAAAGTGTTTAGTGCAGAAAACAGAAACAAACAAAATGCTTGCTCCAGTGTAATTTGAGCATAGATACCTCATAGTCATGAGCTAAAATGATTCCACCATTTGTGGGAATGGGATCACCAGAATATCCCCAACCTTGGCATACTAATGTTGCATCAAACTGAAACGGGTCTTAAGTTATACGACCTGAAGAAGCTCAAAAACAGAAAAAAGAAGAGCCAAACCATGGAAGGAAAAGACAACAGCAAAAATAGTGCTTTCATTAGAGGCATGGCTGCAGGAGTTAGTAGAACACTGGTCTGGGTGTTCACCAATCGATTTGGAAGGAGAGAATTTGGACAACGCCTACAGCTGCTATGTTGCTATGTAATCTGATGAATCAGTGCTGCATAGAAGCACTGAGTCCTTGCTGACTGAGACTGATTGTAGAATTTTGAATCCACAATTAAATTATAACTTAAAATCTTTATATCAGAAAATGCAAAGGACAGCTTTTGTTCTTTTTAATCTTCAGCTATTAAAATTTTATGTGGCCATTCACATGGAATATAGCAATATGACTTAAGAACTGGTACAAAACCATCATTTGTTCCTGATCTTAGAATTCATTTAAGCTGTAGCATTTCCTCCCTTATGAATGCAAATAGTCTTTATTGATCCTATTATCATAAAACATTTACCTCTTCATGCTGTAGCGTGAGATTTTTCAGATGAAGAGCTCAAATCTTTAAGTAATTCATACTATCATCTTCCTCATGTCCTCAAGAGAAACACAGGAAAAGAGGCAGGACAAATAATATTGTTTAATATTAAAATTAATAATTTTATTTTTTACATCTGTGTTTTATGCTTAGCTATCATCTTCTTTTAATCTGTTGCCTCATTTTTAGTTTACCAATCCCTCTATCCACACTCCATTTCTCATCTCTTCTTCTCCTCACTGTTTAGCACCAGACTTCCCAACAGGTTACTCACACGGAGCAGGAGTCCTGGTAGGACAGGGGCTCGCACTGGCTTGTTGTGTCATTCTTTGCCTTTCCAGGTAACTTCTTAATTCTTACACCCACTTTAAACCAGTATGGGAACAAAGACTGTACTCACATCCTTAAGGAGGCATGTGTTGTTAACTTAGTGGTAGCCCAATTTGAAGACAAACAAACATCAGGGAGCGTTTCATGTTCCACTGTATGTCAGAAGTTTTATACAACAGGAGAGAAGAAGCAGAAAAAAAGTCTCATGAGGAACTGCAGAAATCATTGATATTTCAGGATCTGGAAACTAAAGAATTAGGTAAAGGGTAAAGTGGATAATAACTGGCTGAATACTACACTGATAAATGCAAGTTGCATATATTAGTAACCGCAAAGCCTTAAAAAGAGCTATATATTTTAAATGAAAGCACATAAATGTAGGGCTGGAAGGAGAACAAATCTCTTTTCAAAAGACAAAACCGTCTTTTATCTCCTTTCATTTGGACAGTAATGCACTAATAGCAGAGCGAAATAGATTCAAGCTTCCAATATGGAACAGTTCATCATTATGACAAAGGAGGAGACAAATTAGAGATAATTCAAAAGATGAGCAAGAGAAAGCATTAAAAATCTAAAGGGCAACAGAAAATTTTGAAGTTAAATACAGCTTAGCTCAGTGACGCCTGAGCATAACAGCTCTCTACAAACTTAGAGACTGATGGACCGGGGGACTGAAATGGGGATCGCAGGAGAATATTGGGAAACAACTCCCCCACGACCTCTTTTATGCGAGAAAGACTGTCCCCCTAAAGAAAATTCATAGAAAAAGTGAAGAGCAACAATGTGATCCGACATTGTTTTAAAGTCTTGTGGGGCCACAAGACAGAAAGCTGAGAGCAATGTCCTTTAGGTCATACCTTTAGGTCATACCTTTAATGTCATACTGGTCTGGACTGCAGAGATGAGTCATGATCTAAGATTGGCCCCTGAAGAAGAAGAAGAGATGGGGCTGCACATTTCTGTCCCAGAATCCTCATCCATGGAAACTCGCCAGTCTCTGGACACTATCCAGCCCTGTTCTACCTTCTCACACAGTTGGCCTTAAGACCATACACAGAGGTTGTGAATGATCAGGCTAAAGTAAATTGTATATAATCTACCCTAGAAAGTTGTTCTGGCCTCCTTCGTCACCAGGCAGAAACTGAGACAAGAAGATTATTAGAATTCAGGATGACCATATGATGCTGAAATAACAAAGCTTCATCAAGGGTCTAACAAAATATATTTACAAAAATAAATATTTATGTTAGGCTACCTGGTAGAAGGCTAATCAAATTTAGCACAAAGACTCATTTTGCAGAGGAAAAATGCACCAAGACTACAGCACAGCACAGACTACATCAGAAAACATGCACTCTGACAGCACAAGGATGGCAGCACAGTTATACCACATAGAATCATAGAATCGTCTAGGTTGGAAGGGACCTTTAAGATTGAGTCCAGCCCTTGACATGCATTAACATGAGTTGTGCCTTTCATTATTCTGATATTCCAAGAGGAAGACAGACTGCAGCCACAAAACACCCAAAATGAGGAAATAAAAGAAAATAGGCAGCCACCTTCTCTTCTCAGGGGATGAAGCAGGCAATATTAGGAGGTGAAAGATAATGCCTATGAGCCAAATAAATATTGATTCCCAAAAGATGTGGAAGATCTACCTACAAATCACTTCATTGTCATCAATTAAAATGAAGCCAGAAGATGCGGTAAGGACTTAAGTCACGTGGTGTTCCTTGTGCCATACAAGTGATGCTGGCCAGACCCCTTGGACACACATCTTTGTGCTTGCATGTTGGTGTGAGAGTGTGATGGAGCTGAGTCAATACTTAGAAATCTAAATAAACCCCAAATTATCTTCCTCTTCCATCTGACCTCATCTTGAAATTCATTGCATTAATTCCTCCATGACAAATGGGAGAGGAGAGACTCACTGTACCTTCAAGAGAAAAAAAAAAAAAAAAGAAATTAAATCTACCTCCAGAAATCCAGAAGATATTTTGATGCTGGTCTTAAAAAGTTCTAGAAAGAACTTCAGCTGGCCTGAGTATGTCTGCTTTGCAAAAGCTGTATCTGACAGCTTCTGCATGGTGGGTGTGGAGGGTATTGGTTAACACATACTTGGTGTTCAGACTGATGGTGTTTTTCCTCAATGGAAGAAAACTTGGGCTGTCCACATGACATCAAGATTCCTGTGATTCTCAGATTTCATACTTTCCATACTTACTCATGGCTTTTCATCTTCTTCCCATTCACTAGCAGAGTTTATCAAATCATTTAAAAATAACCACATTTTCTGACGTATGGAAATTAGCAAAAGGATATCCTTCCCAGAAAAAAATGAACAAGAAGTTGCCAAGCAATCCTTTGTACAGAAGCTGCAAACGACTACAATACCACACAATATTTTTGAGCATGGCAGCACAACAGACAACATTCACACCAAATTCTTCTTATTTTCTTCTTTTTTTTTCTTTTGAAGTTCACTGTTACCATGCTTTTTAAGTTCCAGAAGTAAAACAGAGAACAGGTGTTTCTAATGCATATCTGTTTTCTAAAACAGCTGGGGAGAAATCCTTTTCTGTGGTAACCAGTCTTTCTGGTTAGGTATTTCAATGCTATTTTCCTTATTTTTCCATTTTTTCTTCTGCATGGTTGATACACTTGGTGCCTCTCTTTTTCTAAGATCATTTTTCCCAGATGCAGTACAGCTGGGGAGAACCAGCTCTTTTTATACATGCAAAACAGATTTCTTTACCCCTTCAGTTTGTAGCATTCAGAATAATCCCTTTGACTCTTATCCAGGCCTCCTGCCCCTCCCAACAAGTTGTAAATTTTTGGTCATGTGAACACAAACATGGTGTGTTGGTGACGCCAGGTGCTAGCATAGGGGTGTCTCTTAAAATATGGATCTGAGGAAGATTCCATTAACCCTCTGATTCAGAAATACCACTGAAGCTGATCCAGGTTTGTGTAATTCTAAACAAATATAAGCAGTGGAAAATAGCCTCTTAAAACACACATATTTCTGACAAGTGTGTAACACTCTTTGGCACACCTCCAAGACGCATGCCATTTCACCACTGATTAAATCAGTGGATGGGGAGAAGAGGAGTAAATAAATCAGGGAAGAAGAGATGGTAAAAAAAAAAAATCAGGATCTCTCACAGCACCGAGATGGTAAAGATTTGTTCTTTGACTAAGTTTACCTCACAAATTTAAAACATTTTTTGTAATGTGTTCATCAGGCAAAGTTCATCCAGTACTATGTGCTGTAACAAGGATAAGTATAGGATTGTTCATCTACTACATGCTACTATTCTGTATTTATCCTGTGCCATATAAATGCACACCCCATTTTTGGTGAAGTTTCTCTTTTCCCCTATGATCTCAAGCACCGTACCATATAGGAAATCCCAAGCCCTCATTTTCCTATCTGAGATGTAATTTTACCTAGTCAGAAAAAGGAAGGATAGCTTTCTCTACAAAATGACAGGCGGTGCTGACTGTGCTCACACTTCCCCCCCTTTATACCCAGCATGATCTGTTTTCCAATAAACTAAGCCTCTCCAGGCAGCGTGGCTGTACGTCCCCTCCTGCTGGCTTTCCCCATCCGAGCAGCAGAGAGGGACATAGCTGTGAGAGCTGAGATATGTTGAGCAAAGCTCTCTACCCAGCTCCAGCACAGCCTTCCTGTCGTATCCCCAACTGGTCCTGCAGGGAAATTCTATTCAATTAAGATACTCAATCTTGTTCTATATCTGTCAATAAAGAAAATGGTATCTTTTTTACTATTAGGCACTCCACTGTGTTTCATAATAACTAGAGCAAAAATTTTGGAAAAACAGTTGATATAATCAAAGGTGTCCTGTCCATAACTGTGAAACTTCAAAAGAGTAAGAGCCCTCCTTTAATTCTCCTCCCACAATCTACGACAAACCTCAAGGTTTCTTTTGCAAGGTATCTGTCCACTGCATCAATGGGACTGCATCTCTCTTGGACTATAATAGCTGCCTGGAGAGAGAAACACTGTGTCTTGTGCCTTAGTAACACAAACCTGTATATAGCTGTGCCGCTGGCAGGGTTACAAACTGAGAAAGACCTGTCTTTTTCATTTTGCTTTCTCAGTTCTATTCCCTATTTGTGACAGTGGGCTGCTCTGCCATCTCTTTCCCATAGATAGTTCAGGTTGACCTTAAAATTTTAGCATCTCACCACTAACGAGCATAAACATTTCTTCTGAAGGGGAAAAATCTTAGTCGTGTTCTGATGACTTTTGAATAAACCTTCAGCTTGTCCCTGGACTTCATTCCACCAAAGTCTCTGTAAAGGTCAACAAAGTGCACATTTTTAAGGACATTCTAAAGAAAAAGGGGGGCAGGGGGGAGAGAAAATACTCTTTAAAGCATTTAAACCCCATAGCTTGGTGGAGTTTGTTAAATCTTATACTAGACAAAAATGCAAAGAAACGGTTAATCCAGAAGCGTCACTTCTACACATATCAGATCTTGAGTGATCAGATTTACCTTTTCCTTCAGCAGCTACTTGCTATAAAATAGCCCTTGCAACCTTTGAAAATGTTTCCTGCATCCCCACTTTTTGTGCCCACAGGTCTCTTAACAATGGCTTTTCTTTATTCTTCAGTTCTCAAGATTTCTCCAGCTCCAGGCTCACCCAAGAATTCTATTTGGTTACATGTCTTCCTGTCTCAGACACGCATTCAGAATCATTACAAAAGTTATTTTCCTGAGTCTTCCAGGCCTGTAATTTGGAGACTGACACACAAACGATTATTCATGCCAAAGAGCAGAAAATAACACTCATTATATTGCTTTCTTTTGCCTTTGTGATTCCTGCCCATGTAAGAGTGGCAGTAGCACACCGAAGTTTAAATTGGCACTCTGCTTAGTTCTTACTGATCCGCAGCTGCGTGTGTGTTTAGGTGCTTCTTTGAACAAATATACTACAATTAGGCCAATTCAAAGACCACTCACCCGAAGTTGTCTGCACATATTGCACTCAAATAAACAGAACAGAAACCAGCAAGAGGGCTATGACCACCTGATGTCTAGCCAGAAATTTCTCTCTCTGGCAAGTAATTCACATCCAGAACACCATGGTAACTGTCAGCCTCTAGCACAGCAAAACACATCTGAATACATTGGAGTGTCATGCATTTTGAAAACATCTCAGACCTTTTCTCACTGCCTGGACCGCTCCCCCTCTGCAGAAATAACTGGTAAATGTTTTTCAAAAACCATCACATCATTTAGCAGTATCTCCTTTTGATCTCCTTTGATTATACCTCTTTTTTTGCCCCTGCTATAGTTTTTACATCTATGCAGTCCCCAGTGGACATGAAGTCAACTGCAGAATAGGTTGTAGCCTACATCGTTCACACCTAAAATTATAACTCTGCACGCTCTCAGCCTCTGTTTTTTAACTGCATGCCCATTGCATCTGCATGTGTTTGCTATAGGAATCAGAAAGGGGAAAAAATGTATTTTGGACATAGCGGATGCAGGGCAACCTTCCCTCCTGGCTTGTGAGGGCAGAGATCTCGGGTATTCCTCTAGCCGCAGGCAGTACTGCCAGGCTGGAGTGGCTCCCTGTTTAAAGGTGGAGCTCGCAGAGAGATCGGGGGCATGTTCTCAATATACACACAGACACCCCCCGCAATCCCAAAACCTTTCACATAACTCCTCCGTACCTGCCTGGGAAAGCCAGCCATCCCTCACAGTGCTACCTGTAACTTTTGTCCGCTTCTCACTCTGATACTTGTTATGCCTATAAATTTCTCATGTCTTGTTCAGCAGTTTGTCACGTTCAGTTCAGTTACCTTCAGCTCAGGCCAAGGTTGTACCATTTGTTTGCATACTTCAGGAGGAATGGTACAGATTACTGAATCCCCTTAAAAAAAAGTCATTGGCAGATCCCAATTCATTTGTTTGGAATACAAATTATCAACCACATCCCACTCCTGCAAACATTCCTGTATATCCTTCCACACCCCCTCTAAAGGACTAATAAGGACTCCTGAAGAAGCTGACACATCCTAATGGATAAAGACCTCAGAAGCCTAGTCATCAGACACACACCGCAGATTAAGAAAGCAAAATGTGTTTGATTATATTCTCCCCTTTTAAAACCCAGTACGTGTTGAATCCATCATACTCATGTTGCACACATTCTGGGCAGAGCCCCTTTTTGACCTTAGGTTTACTAATCAAACAGAAACGCATATTTCCTCTTTTTTTGCTGTGTCCCCAATTATTATGCTATAGACTCAGTCCAGGGTATAAATACTAATAAGGGGCATTGGAAAATATAACACAGATACCAGAATTATGTGGAAACAGACTCCGCATGTGGAGTTCTGTGTCCAGTTCTGGGCTCCCTGGTTCAAGGACAGGGAACTGCTGGAGATGGTGCAGCAGAGAGCTACCAAGATGATTAGGGGACTGGAACACCTCTCTTAGGAAGAAAGGCTGAAGGATTTGGGTCTCTTCAGTCTGGAAAAAAGACGGCTGAGGGGGGGACCTTATCAACACTTATAAATACTTAAAGGGTGGATGTCAGGAGGATGGGGCCAGGCTCTTTTCAGTGGTGCCCGGCAACAGGACAAGAGGTAATGGGCACAAACTTGAACATAGGAAGTTCCACCTAAACATGAGGAGGAACTTCTTTACTTTGAGGGTGGCAGAGCACTGGAACAGGCCGCCCAGAGAGGTGGTGGAGTCTCCAACTCTGGAGACATTCGAAACCCATGTGGACACATTCCTGTGTAACCTGCTCTAAGTGACCCTGCTCTGGCAGGGGGGTTGGACTAGATGGTCTCCAAAGGTCCCTTCCAACCCTACCATTCTGTGATTCTGTGATTCTGTGACTCTCTGAAAATCCAAAGTTTATACCTAGCTGACTAAGATTCTGTGAACAGTTATCTAATGGAAACAATCACAGATTTTAAAAAAAAAATGCTTTGAACCAGAGAAGTTCCAGACAGACTCACAGTCTCCTTGGGAGAAAGCTCCCAGTATGGATGGGCATTTTCATCCCTTCTCCACAGGGCTGCTGATCTCATACCAAAAAAGAATGTAAACTAGGGAAAGAAGTCTCGATATCCATAATATTTTGAATATAAACTTCAGATTCATGATTCTACCAGAAGCTACATGGATATCTGAATCTGACCTCAACTTGCTGACTATAAACTCTATAGACTACTGCTTTGGTGAAGGACTTTCCCATTCAAATATTACAGATTAAGAGTTTCTAACCATTCCCTGGAGAATACAGATATCAGACATATTAAGATCTACTAGAGGGACAAGGAAGTCTTCACTGCGGAAGAATCAGAAGTCAATGTGTTTGAATGTACATGCTACAGTCAATATAGAATCATAGAATTGTTTGGGTTGGAAGGGATGTTACAGACCACCTAGTTCCAGCCCCCATGCCATAGGCAGGGACACCTTCCACTAGACCAGGTTGCTCAAAGTCCCATCCAGCCTGGCCTTGAACACTTCCAGGGATGGGGCATCCACAACTTCTCTGGGCAACCTGTTCCAGTGCCTCACCACCCTCACAGTAAAGAATTTCTTCCTAATATCTAACCTACATCTTCCCTCTTTCAGTTTAAAACCATTACCCCTTGTCCTATCACTACACTCCCTGATAAAGAGTCCCTCCCCATCTCTCCTGTAGGCTCCCTTTAAGTACTGGAAGGCTGCTATAAGGTCTCCCTGGAACCTTCTCTTCTCCAGCCTTAAAAACCCCAACTCTCTCAGCCTGTCCTCATAGGAGAGGTGCTGCATCACTCAGATCATCTTTGTGGCTGTCCTCTGGACCCACTCCAACAGGTCTATGTCCTTCTTGTGCTGTGGACTCCAGAGCTGGACACAGTACTCCAGGTGGGGTCTCATGAGAGCAGAGTAGTGGCGTAGAATCACCTCCCTTGACATGCTGGCCACACTTCTTTTGATGCAGCCCAGGATGCCGTTGGCTTTCTGGGCTGCGAGAGCACATTGCTGGCTCACGTCGAGCTTCTCATCCACCAGCACCCCCAAGTCCTTCTCCTCAGGGCTATTCTCAACCCATTCTCTGCCCAACCTGTACTTGTGCTTGGGATTGCTGTGACCCAGGTGCAGGACCTTGCACTTGACCTGGTTGAACTCCATGAGGTTTGCACGCACCCACCTTTCAAGCCTGTCCAGATCCCTCTGGGTGGCACCCCTTCCCTCCAACATGTCAACCGCGCCACACAGCTTGGTGTCGTTCGCAAACTTGCTGAGGGTACACTCAATCCCACTGTCCATGTTGCCAACAAAGATGTTAAACAGCACTGGTGCCAGTACTGATCCCTGAGGAACACCACTCTTCACTGGTCTCCACCTGGACATCGAGCCATTGACCGCAACCCTCTGAGTGCTGCCATCTAGCCAGTTCCTTATCCACAGAGTGGTCCATCCATCGAAACCGTGTCTCTCCAATTTAGAGACCAGGATGTTGTGTGGGAATATATTCTGTTGAAATGCTGCACTGAAATATATTGACAGGAACACAGTGGGGAAATTTAGAACCCAAAATGCTAACCAGTAAAAACTACTTGTGTTCATGTTCAAGCTATTGGCAGGTGTTAAAGTATCTCAGTGAGCAAGCATTTTGTGGCTTACTGAAAGTAATTAACATATGGAACATACAAGTTTTCTAATGACTCTATATGTTGAAGATAAGAGTTTCAAAAGCGTATTTTTTCTGGACTGGTATTAAACTTAAATTAGTGCTGTAGATGAGAAGAAAGAAGTGTTAGTTATATGCACAATTGCTACTTTTAGCAAGGATTTTCTGAGATCAGAGGAAGGAAAACAATCAATCATTAAAACCCCTTGAGAAGTGTGATCGTGTAAGTCCTCAAAATGTTCTCTGGTACAATTATCATTGAAAGCAAAGGAGACCTATCAAACTGTATAACACCTTATGTTGGTGTTGCAAAATTACTGTAATGAAAGTTAATCAGCAAAGGTAATGAAATTCTGCACAGCACAGCCTAATTTTATTGCAAAGCATCGATGTAGGCATAAGTTCACATACTGGCCAATCAAAGACCATGAAGTGATGACAACCCATGCTAATAATAACACAGAGATCATTAAGAGGTGGCATGATTTTAATACAAACGAGAAAAGAATATTACGCTCGCCTATAGCATATTTTCTAATGGAAAAAAAGCACCCACTCATCATCATACAAGGTACCTCCTACTTTAAAATGTTAGCACTAGAAATCTCATTTGAGAAACACACACATTTGTGGGTTCATATTCCATATTTCCTCTATGATTAAAAGTAGGATTCTCTCACACTGTACGTGTTACACCCACTCCTCTCCTGGTTGACGAAAGTATTTCTCAACACATGACCATAAAGGATGTGCCCACCAGACAGTCTCCTTAAACTACATAGAAACTAAACTATATTTAGTTTGGGCTTGGGTTGAAGGTTTGCTCCAAAATGACTTGTGACCTCTTCAGACTAATTTATTCTTTTGGCAGCATTATATTTTCCTTTTTCATTCTTCTCTCTTCCTCCTGATGTAATAGCCTGTTCTTCTGATGTATTTTGGAAGAGCCTGTGTACCTGTTACCTGTAGCCTGTTACCTATCGAAACAAGCCAAGCCCTGATTCTCTGATCTTTTTATCAGCTTACTATATACTATGTATTTTGTGGGACATGATGTTTGGTAATATCCCTTTGGTATTCTATCATACAATTTTAACAAACAAACCAAATTCTCCCAATTCCATCGGGAATTCAGAATTCAGAGTGGCTGAATGCAGCAGCCCAAGAGAAGTGAGGCTCCCTCTGTGCCATGCCCCAGGTCCAACCTGTAGCGAGGCTGAGCTTGTATTTGCAGTAAGCACACACACATACACACAGCGTACTTTTGTACATATATACATGGCTGGCTACACAGATCAGCACAGACGGACACACTCAGCACACACACAAACACAAACGGCACCAACAGCCTCATCCTGCCTTCCTCTCTGGCTGATCAGGATGAAGGTCCATTTGTGGGATATACATAAAGACACATGTACAAGCTGGATCCCTCCAGTAGCTGGGCTCAGGCACCCAGTCTGCCCAGTAAGCTGCCCTAGCATCCCAGTCTCCCCATTTGCTGGCACATGGATATACAAGTCCCAGAGGCTGCAGCCCCACTCCATCTGTTGGTACAGACTCCCCTGCTCACAGCCATGCACAAACGTGCACTACAGGCATGTCATCTCCCTCTAGTTGGCCTTGGACAAACGGTCCATCCAATAGATGGTCCTGTGCCTCTTTACTCTTCCCAGGTGCCTTGCCCCTAGAGACACACACATACAGTCACACACACGGATACATACATGCACATACATGCACACACACCCCTTGCTGGCAGTTGGCCAGGACTGCCCTGGTCCCTCCATAGCCGGCTTCCCCTGTGGTCTCACCCCCAGAGACAGCCCCACTCTGGCTCCCAGACAACATCACCTACTCGATGGCTAGTCCAGCTTTACAGTCAGACTAGCGACCTGGCTAGCTTTCATACACCCCTGCACACACCTGCACTCACTCCAGTTTCCGGCAGCATGGACACGGGTGCCCCCTGCATACCCCAGCTGCTGCACGCAGACACCCCCCCCTCCCCTCCTCCCCAGAATAGGGAGCCCCGCACCCAGGAAAAGAGATAGAAATATAATTTAATGAGAAGACAGGACAGACTGCGCTGGTCAGGCACCAGGCATGGACAGGCAAACATACTGACATCTTTAAACACAACCAGCACCATTTATCACTTTATCCCTCTATTGTCCCATGCTTGTTCCTCAACAAACCACCACAATCCCTCCCTTCCCCTGCGTTTGGTTCTTCCCCTAAACATCCCATAGCAAGTCTTAGGCAATCCTGAAACGCTCTACCCCTGCATCCCATAATGAGTCCCATCTTCCTAAAAGCAGTGACCCCTCAGCCTGCAAGGTGATGGTGACAGCCTCTCCTCTTGACTTGCGATGCTGAGATCGTGGGGCTGAGTGCCTCCTGGGACAGCCCTGGGAGGAACCAGGGCAGCATGTCCATTCCTCTGACTGGGTTATTGGGGTTCTCCCACCCACCACTGTGCGTCTCTGCTCCTTCCTGTGTCTGGAGATGGGCTTTTTAAATACATATTGTAACATTTCTATGATTCTATGACCTCATAGTGCTGTGAAAAGACCATTATGAAAATAAAATATTCTTCAAAGATCTCTGCTAGTAAACTCCGTCTAGTCTCCTTCATACACACTACTTTCCATGCCTCCTGCAAGTCTTCTTCAGCTCTCCTCTTAGCTTTCTGTGAAGTAATATTCATGTCATGAATTTATTTTGCAAATCTGTGCTTAAAATATGGTTTAAGTTACGATTTTACATTCCTATTTCTAAGGATTTATTCCTTAAAAGAATTAACTTTTCTCAATGGAGACAATTTCTTTGTATTCAATGTGGATTGAAAGCAAACTTTTAACAATTAGATTTTCATTTTTACTTTAATTCATTCGTAGTTGCATCATCATAACAAGAATACTTGATTCTGATGTCTGCTTTTGACAAAGTGAGGAGACAAGGGCTATGGAAGGGGCTTTTGTTTCTTTATGTCATCTCAACCTTGCAGATGACGTTGTAGAGATCAGACAGAAGTCAGAGCATTGTACAGCTTTTGTTTCTCACTAAATAAAGAAGGAGGAAGAACATCCTTTCCATTTTAAGGCAGCATGAACCATGTTCTCACTGCATGCTAACTAATTTCGTGGAGAAATGGTTGAATAAACTCTGCAATAAATCTGTAATTTATAAAGTAATTTTTAATATTGTATTCTTCCCATTGTAAAGTGAAATAGAAGCATCAGGTGAGATTTAGGAAGAATCTGCTTAACAGCTGGTGTTTTGTGGGTGAAATAATACATTTGCGCTTACTTGCCTTTTTGTTTTTGGGTGAAAACACATCAATTTTTCCATGTAATACTGGGCTGAAGTAATACTGCTCTGAAGTGACTTTTTGTAAGCTTGTTTAGTTCTGTAAAAAAAGGAGAAAAATTCACACAGTGTACAGTACAAAACCTCTTCATATCAAGTTATCTCAGACTTTTTCCTTGCAATACTTAATTTGCTCTAAGCAGGCTTGAAAGTGCAGAACACCAGGTAGGAGAGTTTTGTTTACAGCTTGTAAGTTACTAAAGTCATAGCAGTCAAATTCCGCTTACAATCTGAAAGAGACAGTAGGGACTGTCTTTTGGGAATGAAAGGATGTAGTAGGAAATGACAGAGGATAAATAGCCTCCTTCCCAACTTCTAAAATGTAGAAGGCAGAATATTCTGTTCCTGGTGGACACTTGATTTCATTGCAAAAATATATTGTTAAAATTTTGAGTCTGGTAGAGAGTTTTTAAAATAGAAGGGGCTCCCAATTTGTACTCACTCATTATAAAAACCTATCAAAATCTGAAATCTAGGCTACTTTCTGACAATTACTGTAGCATCTAAAAGACATTCCTATAGCTCAGACAAAATCCACCCTAAGTTACTCATAACTGTAGCTTGTTACAGGCGGGTGAACAGTGTAAGAACAGTAACATCGGAGCACTTGATCAAAGTACAGGAGGGAAAAGAAAACTGCTTGAAGGGAAAATGCAGCTCTCCATCTTGTGTATGCTCTGCATAGGATTTTTTCACAAGAAAATCCAGGTAGGTTGTTTTCAAACAATGAAATTGCTTTGAAATTCTTAGTCAGAAAGAATGCTTTCTCTCATGTGCTTCCCTCATTCGTTCCCTGCCAGGAACCACAGCCACCTCCTCCATGTCACCTTCCAGTTTATGATAGGCCGAGATACATTTGGGATCTACCACAATGCCTCGACGCTGAAGTTTCCAGACTGGAATTGTTAACTCCTAGGTCTTCTTATGCTCAGGAATCAACTGCAAGCATTTAGCATAGTTCAACTTTCAATTGTCCAGAATTTTTCAGCACTTCAAGACGAATGAGCATTCATTGACATCAAGTTAAGGCAGATGATAGCAGAACCCTGCCCAGAAAGGAGTCATCTCTTTGACGTATGAATCTCTACTAGAGATTCAGTAAGAATAACAGAAATCTTATGTGCAAACAGTGAAAAATGGATAGGGAAGAAACATTCAAGGAAATGGGTATTTGCTTCACATATTGATCAGCAAACACCTACATTTATGAAGGTAGTTAACTGGTTATGTTTCTAGACTGTAGCCAATTGTATTTTTAAGCAAGCCAAGGTATAAGAACAATTTTTCTAACTGGAAGGACAAACTGTGAGCTATTAACACAGACATTATTCAGTAACCTTTCAGAGAAGAAAAAGGTCCAAGAGCTTGAGCCCTTAAGGAGAGGCAGTGAAAGCATTTGACATTTTGTTTTCTTACCAGGTGTTCCTTAACATTTTCTGTCTTACTGCCAAGATCTACCAAATATAAGTGACGTAAAGGATTGACACAGATATTGTTCTTCCCCATCTTTTTTTGTTTTAATAAAGGCTATTTAAAAAGCAGAGCTATATACGCATGTTTACAGTACCTGGTTGGGGAAAAATTCTCCCCTTAAGCTAACGCTCTAAAGATGGCACACATCAATGTTGCTATATTTTTTTCTTATACTCTTAAGCCACAGCTCAAAACTGTTTACAGCACAAAAATGAACTGAAGAGGACAGCCCAGTGACAATCTTCATTGCTTCTGATGTCACCAGTATAGCAGTTCAGAATGCCACTGGAGGAAGGGAGAAGAAGGGAAACAGAAGAAGGGAAACCTTGTGATGCAGAGTGGACATTATTTTAAAAGGAGATGTTAGGTTAAAGACGACTGCGTAAAACACAGTAGGAGTTTGTGGGAGAGGAGATATATTTCCCTGTATCATTCCCAACCCATTGTTTTGTTGCCAAAGTCTTCTAAAGATGGCCATACGATGTTGCATCAGCAACATTTGCACCCATCTGTCATGTTCTCCAAAAGCAGAAATACAGATAGATTAGGGTTTTCTGACCACTTGTCTCTATCACAAGTTAGTACTTTTGCCAAAAAGTTCCAATGAAAAGATGAATCTCTCTATTGGAAATGAAAAATAAAAGGTTTCTATCTTTTACATACACGTCTATTCAGTGAAAACTTCCTCAACTTTCATATAAGAAAGAGGTGTCAAGTTTGGGGTTTTTTTAAGACAATTTCTTACATAGTTTGACTGATACCATGCTTATGCTGAATTTTTTATTTTCAGCTATACTTGTTATTTAATACAGTCTACTTCAGCTTATGAGAAGGTAAATAAGACATGGCTCAGTTTTCGGAACTATCAGATACTTGCTGCTTAAATTCAAATCAACACATTTTGATAAATTAAAAAACTGAGGAAGCTCAGAATGTGAGAAGTGGGGTTTGCCTGGACCAAACTTATGTTTAAAACAAACATGAAATGACTGCGTCTGGGTGCAAAGAAAGGCCATAAACCATGTTATTGCTATTGTTTAGTTTCATATGGTAGAAAGTGCTGAGGTGTTAAAGTAAAACGGATACTATCAGGTTGAATAAATTAAACCCAATACTTAAAATAGACACCTGTTATTCCTCTCTTTGATTGTTTTTCATTTTTTTACAGATCAATTAAAAATGTACTGGCTCAGAGAGTGTAATGAATAGGAGGTGGTGGAGTCACCATCCCTGAATGTGTTTAAGAGTCATTTAGATGTGGTGTTAGGGGATATAGTGTAGGGGAGAACTTTGTAGAGTGGGGTTGATGGTTGGTCTCGATGATCCGAAGGGTCTTTTCCAACCTGAATGATTCTATGATTCTGTGATTCTGTGTATGACTAGTCCAATGATCAGTTCAAAGGATGTATGGGCAACTGGCTTCTAGTCCTTGCTCCAGTGAAAAACGTCATATTTGATTACAAAATACCAAGGTGGCTATGATGTGCTGCAGAGGGCTTAAGGAGCTCTATCCCAAATCAAGCAAAAAAAGCATGTAAACTGGGTCTTCTGTAACCAAGCTGAGTTCTTCCAACAGCTGAGTATAGTAGACTGACAGTTACCACCCTCAGACTGTTTTTTACGAAGGTGGGAGGCTTAGGCGCTGTCTCTGAACCAATTCTCTTGCGTTGAGTCACCTGTATGAATTAACAGGATGAATCCCAAAGGAGTACTGGCATTCCTTCAGTTCCACACAGCCTGCACAGAAGTGATCCTGCATATGCCTGTCAACAAATACATAGAGCGAGTGAGGAAGCCTTGTTTTTTGAAGATCCATTTTATTTGAATGCTTTCTAGGGTAGTCAGGTATACAAATCCTCCCAGTGAATCTAGACTTGTTTTCACTTCCAGAAACATACATCTAGGACACGTAGTCTAGTGCTTGCCTCATGAACTCAAGAGGAAGAGATTCCACTGACAGGATATTAAGTCTCTCTGATGAATTTGCTCCAAGATGTCTTTATTTAAGAATAATTCACTAGAATAGGGCACTCACTCATGTCTTATATCTTCCTGATGTACTTTATTCAAGCAGAGGCTTGGCTGTGTAAGCTATTTTAATTAACACTTTAAGCTAAGCCTTCACCATCTGCTCTCCTTTATAATTAAAAATGTAAAGAGAATCTCATACTCAGTAGTATCATTAAAATTCAAGATATTAAAGAAAAGACATAAATGCATGTCATTTTATTCATTCCAAGGGCACTCATTTGCTGTGTTCCTTTTTACTGTTTTTATCTCATCTAGGACTCAAAGGACAGAGCAGTGTTAAACGGTGCCAAAATATTTCCTTCACTGAGCTCTTGGGACTGTCTTTGAAATCATGGATGACTCACATGAGCTTCTGAATCACTGAAAAGAAACAAGCGCTGTAGCAATATTATTCTAGGCCAATAAAAATTTACTTTCAGGAAATTTCACAGAATTTTTCTTTATCAAATTCCCCAGCTTCATCTGTTATGGGGGAAAAGGGTATTCATCAAGAACACAAAAATAAAAACAGGAGTCATACTAGCAAAAGATGCAAAAAATGAATGACACAAGTATATAAGTTCCCTTGAAGTATTGTAGTACCTAAAGCTATTATTTCCATTCTCTAGGTACTTAGACACCGACTCAATTATGATTTCTTGTGTCCTGCACTGACACAGCAACTTGCAGAGCAATCTGACCATCCTTCCATCAGCATGGTCAGCAGGGAGAACATTCTCAGAAATGTCCCGGTGCCTCCTACTGTATCAAACAGCCAGAAGCACTTGTTATCAGACATACACACAAGAGACAAAGCTGAGTCAACAGTCAACAAACTGCTAGAACTGTGGCAGAAGAGTCCTTTCAGCAGCATCGATCGAGAGGATTTTGTATAATAAACAAGGAAACTCTTAGTAGTCAGTTCCCAGTATATTCAGGAAAAGTTATGTTTTGAACTGTCTCTACTAATGAAGAAGAGTACATGAAAGAAGTGATTCTATCACCAGTTTCTTTTGCTAATGGAAACCCAACACAGGACTGTGAATACTAGTTAGTCTCCTGGCTCCTCAAAGTCCACCTGAAAGACCCTTTCCCTGACTTCTGTATCCAAAGAGACCCTCTAAAGATTTTTTCCTACTGTCCAAGTACGCAGACAGATAAGCTTCCTTTCCAGAAAGGGCATAATTGATATTTTGAATGAAAAGAGTTATACTTGCTATTAAATTACTACTATTTTTAGATGAAAACAGAGAAGACGTCATGCTATAAATTATTCAGCAGCTGTTAAATAGAAACATTAGGACTCACAGAGGTTTTAACTTGCCCAGAATTGAAGTCTGATTTGTTCCCAAATGCAGAAGTAGCAGAAACAATATTTTTTAAATTAGTTCAGATACAAAATTATTCAAATAGTATATTAATCTTAGATTTAAAGCTCATAATCCCATCAATTTCTTCATTCTTTCAGCATTTCATATTTAGCTTGCCTTTTTTCTGTAGTTCTTGGCAGTTAATATTAAATATTCATTAATGCCTCTAATATTTAGACTCATGGAATTATTTCAGCTTCTTTGTTGGCCCATATTGCCATTAGAATTGATCATTTCTGATATAAGCACATTCCATTAATCAAACTAAAAATGAGACTATCAAATGCCAGTAATAACTTAGATATGACCTATTACTTCTTTAGTCACAGCAAGTGATTTCTAGTCTATTACTCTATATTTATTTTTTCATTTCAGGGTAATTGGCAAAATATGTAACTTCATTCTAAATTTCCTTGCAAGATTAAAAGATAAGAGATGAATACCACTCCTGATTTTCTGCCTTGTAACTTGAGGATCTCCCTAATATAAAACATGTTGAAGTTACATGAAACTCAACTTTGACATTCTTCTGCTCACAGCAGGGCTAGGAACAAGATGAATTTCAGAGATGTGCTCCAAATGTCTGGCTTCACTGTTTATATGAGCGGGAAAAGCCATTCTAATGTGACATTCAAACCCATGCTGATAAAACACATCAACACCGGTAGGAGCAGATAGACCTCAGATCTTGCTCCTGCCCACTCAGCTGCCCTTGACAGAAACTAGTTCCCACCCAGAAGCGTAATGTTAATCTAGTGCTTAAAAGTTATCTAGAAAGAGCTCAAGACCATCACTTTGCTCATAATGGTACAAAGTCTCTTGCATATTGCTCTTCTGTTCCACCAGGTGCTTACATGGATTAAGAAGTTCATAAAATAATATACGTTGGAAGGGACCTCTGGAGGTCATCTATTCCTCCACTGCCAGCCTCCCCAAGCTGGGTCAATTTAGATCAGGTTATTCAGGACCTTGTCCGGTTATGTTTTAAGCAACTCCATACCACCTTTGGGCAACTTGTTTCAATGTGTGTTTGTGTTTGACAGATGAGGCTGACTCAGGTGGACTGGAGCCATAGGGGGACCCTATGTGGTCCAGTCAGTACTTTGCACAGGAGGTGGTCCCTTTTTAGAATTCTAGTTTGTTGCAAAACACTTGTGCAGTGATACAAATGAATAAAAATTTCGTAACTCTAAGGTCCAATCTTTCAGACTTTATCATATATATCGTCCTTATTCCTTTAAGTCAGGGCAGGAACAACACTGTCTAAAGAGTAACAAAATTTACACGTTTACTCGAAATCTCAGCACAGCCAGTGCTAAGGAAACTTAGCTCCCATCTGTGAATCTAAACCACAGTGATACATCAGAGACGATTCTTAATCAAGGCTACAGGACTGCATGGAAAAGCTAAGATACACATTTTCAGTTTTTGGAGTTAGTGCAACCATGTTATTGAAAGAATTGTACTTGAACGAAAGAAAAACAAGATCTGAAGAACTTCTAACACCTTCCCAATTGTGAGTCACCACAGAGAATTTACTGGCATCATTTTGCTCTCCGGGTTTTATACCAGCTCTTACAGGATGCTATTTTAGAAGCAGTTGGACATTCTACAGTGTGTTTTTTCCCTGTAGTTTTTTCGGTAAAACTTCTTGTTTGCCTGAGACTACACATTTTGCAGATAATACAGGGATGCTGTACACTCAGACGCATACTAAATGAAGCATTCTATACTATGAAGATTACAAAAAGGTAATGAAATGAGACTATGGCTCAGAATTTGGATTTAGGTGTAATAAAAACCCTAGAAATATAAGCTATCAATCAGAGTTATGTACTTATGATTCCTGTGCATTGCACAAGGAGAATTAGGCACTTCACAAAGTAGCCCCAAATCCAGTATGTTGACCAGGGAACTGTTTAAAGTTAACAACAGAATTAACACAGTGTCTTTCTCCACGAATAGCATAAGGCACCTGAGATGGCGGAAGAGCTATTCAAATTTTTTTCTTCCTTTTTTTTTCCTCCTTTTTTTTCCAAGAGGGGTTGGTGAAAGTGCCAGCACTGCTCCCGAACACCTCTTCCATAGCCACAGTTAGAGCTCTGCTTCAGTGGTTCTGAAACAAGGCAGGCTGAAGGCCTGGGACTTAATGGATCCACAGTCTCATGGTTATTCTTGCTTGTTGTCCTGTTGCCTCCAGAAATTAGCATTATGTTCTGCTAATATCTATGTACCTATAGAATATACCTCCTCCTTGCAGCTGCAAGACTAAGTTCTTTTTATGGGCAAAGTGAACCCTCAGCACACCTAACGAGTGGGCAAGCCACAGGTTCATGACAGAAACATGGACACTGACGCCGCTGTCTAAGGGAAAATCAGGCATAGCTTGGGACTTCGCTGCTGCTCTTTCTAGTTTCAGCATCCCGACTCAGCTTAGCTAGTAGGTATTTTAGCAGATGCAGAACTTCAGTTGTAGCATATATAGAACCTGCAGGCTTATCTGGGAGATGACTAATGAATTTCAAATGTTGTTAAGCTCTCTTAGCAACTAAGCAGATGCTTTCTCATTTGTAATTTTGAAGCTTGACACCTGAGATTTATCTGTATATTCTATCTGGCACTGACGGCCTTTCCTGTATGTTCTCATTATTGCAATTACCACTGAAGTTGATGATAGTTACCCTTTTCTTATTGCCAAATTCAATTCCTACTAGAAGCCTTTTAATTAATTCTGATGTTCAGTAGACCAATCATCAGAGAAAGGCAAAAGGGGCTTGTAAGATTTCATTTTGCCCATGCTTACTCCTACTGAAAATGATGACTCAGTGGGAGAAGAGGAGGCCAATATGTAGCACTGAATGATTCATTACAAATATTTCAGAACTCTGACAGCAGTTATCATTAAAGCTTTTATAAATGTGTTTCCTGGAGAGAATCCCGTGGTTCAGATCTTCCAGTGTGGGCAGACTTAGTTTCACCCAAACCAAAAGTGGGCAACAGCAGCTTCAAGCAAGGCTTATAGTCTTCCAAATTTCTATCTTCCTGTGAGATAATCTCAATAAACTTTGGATTTACATCCATTTCCGCCAAGCTTTTAGAAGTAGCAAATAAAGACTTCATGTGTTTTGTAGATGCAACCCAAACACAGTTCCTGGAAAATTTGGTAGTTGGGTGTTAGTCAAAGATCTGAGAACTTATTGAGAACTAAGAGACAGTAGTATATTTTTTATTAGATTAGCTTGCATAGAGAGAAAAAAGAGAAAATATTCATATATAATAAACTTTGTGTGTTCAGCAGAAGGAACACATTTTAAAGCTGAACAGAAAGTTGAGTTCTTCCTCTTGTGCAAACCAAAAATCAGCATATCCTTATACTTGATCATTTTTCTATGACTGCTGAAGATTTTCTGTCTGAATCTGACTCAAACAAAAGAACAGTAGACCTCTTCCAGATGATTACATATTGTACCAGTTAAATTTTGCAGCAGATGAAACAAAGGAGTGATTGAGCACCTTTGTTTAAAAAGAAAAACTGAAGCAGAAAATGTTTCATCTTGGATCACAAAAAGTGTAATTGAGCGATCAATTAGATCCATTAGATATTCACAAGTCCATGGGCCCCAATGGGATGCACCCAAGAGTGCTGAGGGAGCTGGCGGAAATCATTGCTGGGCCACCCTCCATCATCTTTGAAAGGTCCTGGAGGACAGGCAAGGTGCCTGAGGATTGGAGGAAAGCCAACGTCACTCCAGTCTTCAAAAGAGGCAAGAAGGAGGAGCCGGGGAACTACAGGCCGGTCAGCCTCACCTCCATCCCTGGAAAGATGATGGAACAGCTCGTTCTGGGCGTCATCTCAAGGCGTGTGGAGGAAAAGAAAGCTATCAGAAGTACTCAACATGTATTCACCAAGGGGAAATCATGTCTGACTAATCTGATAGCCTTCTATGATGGCATGACTGGATGGAGAGATGAGGGGAGGGTGGTAGATGTGGTCTACCTTGACTTACGCAAGGCATTTGACATGGTCTCCCACAGCATCCTCATAGGGAAGCTTAGGAAGAGTGGGCTTGATGAATGGACAGTAAGGTGGATAGATAACTGGTTGAAAGACAGAGCTCAGAGGGTCGTGATTAGGGGCACAGAGTCTAGTTGGAGGTCAGTGACGAGTGGTGTTCCCCAGGGGTCAGTACTGGGTCCAGTCCTCTTCAATATATTCATGAATGACCTGGATGAGGGGATAGAGTGCACCCTCAGCAAGTTTGCTGATGACACAAAGCTGGGGGGGGGGTGGCTGGCACACCGGAAGGCTGTGCAGGTTGAGAGACCTGGACAGGTTGGAGATCTGGGCAAAGAGGAACCTTATGAAATTCAACAAGGGCAAGTGTAGGGTGCTGCACCTGGGGAGGAATAACCCCATGCACCAGTACAGGTTGGGGGCTGACCTGCTGGAGAGCAGCTAGCTCGGTGGAAAGAGACCTGAGAGTCCTGGTGGACAACAGGATGTCCATGAGCCAGCCATGTGCCCTTGTGGCCAAGAAGGCCAATGGCATCCTGGGGTGCATCAAGAAGAATGTGGCCAGCAGGTCGAGGGAGGTCATCCTCCCCCTCTACTCTGCCTTGGTGAGGCCGCACCTGGAGTACTGTGTCCAGTTCTGGGCTCCCCGGTTCAAGAGGGACAGGGAACTGCTGGAAAGGGTGCAGCAGAGAGCTACCAAGATGATTAGGGGACTGGAACACCTCTCTTATGAAGAAAGGCTGAAGGATTTGGGTCTCTTCAGTCTGGAAAAAAGACGTCTGATGGGGCACCTTATCAACACTTATAAATACTTAAAGGCTGGGTGTCAGGAGGGTGGGGCCAGGCTCTTTTCAGTGGTGTCCAGTGACAGGACAAGAGGTAATGGGCACAAACTTGAACATAGGAAGTTCCACCTAAACATGAGGAGGAACTTCTTTACTTTGAGGGTGGCAGAGCACTGGCACAGGCTGCCCAGAGAGGTGGTGGAGTCTCCAACTCTGGAGACATTCAAAACCCGCCTGGACGCATTCCTGTGCAACCTGCTGTAGGTGACCCTGCTCTGGCAGGGGGGTTGGACTAGATGATCTCCAGAGGTCCCTTCCAACCCTATGATTCTATGAGGTACAATCTGAATACCAGTAAGTATAAGTGTCCCAGGTACCGCCTGGGATTTCTTCACAGACACCAAGCTGTAGGTGATAACTGTCTTCCAAGCACCTGCTGCCAGGGAGCTCACCCAGCAAAAGCTGTTTCTGCTGTGCACCAGCTTAATTTCAACATCCACAGTATTCAACAAAGTCGTCTTGAAAGAAAGGGCCACTGTGGAGGGGTCGCAACAGTTCATTCCTCCCACTCTAGGCCATCAGAGCTGAGCATTGCCTAATCCCTAGTCACCAACACCATTCAGCATGAAATTCCTGCTGCCCAGATGTGTCTTTGGAGAAAAAAACTGTGAAGAAGTGTGTGGATAGTATGACACAGCTGTAGCTGAAAAACAACCTGATGACTGAGTGGTAGGAGAACGACTTGCATCTCTGGCTTATAAATCAGTTCCAGATTTATAAAACAGTCCACCTGTCTGAAATTAGAGCCTATGGCTATTTCCCCACTGGCCTATAGCAGCTCTCACACTGAGCTGGACCTGATGCACAGCACCTTAGGTTCTTTCTGGGTTTCCCACTGCTTTTGCACTGCTTGGCACAGCTGCTTGTTCTTTTTCTTCTTCTTGTCTTCATCCTTCATTTTTCTTTCAATGGGTTAGGGTGGGCCTTTCCTCTGGGAAGGTGATGTGTTTATTCTATTAAAGTCTTTTCTTTGAATAAAAACCAGCCACAGTGCTCCGGGTGATCTTTGCCTGGCCATGCACTTGGAGGTCGTGAGATATAAGGAGTGAACCAACAGCAGCACACCTACATGATCAGAAAAAGATGACTTGTTCCATTCCTCAGCCCAGGTAGTATTTTCGCCTTAATCAAAACCAAAAGCTACAATCAAAGAGGAGGAAAAGTGGGAAAGAAGGGGTGATTCTCACACTGGTGGCAACCATTTTCTGTGAGAACCTGCTATAACAAGAGTATTGGGGTTTGCAGGTGCAAGGCCGTGGCCACAGCAGCATGAGAGCAATAGCATGAGGAAAACACAGGGGATGGCCAAGGATAACTTTCAAGCTGTAGAAAGAGAAATATTATCACATTTATAAAGAGGTAACGTTAGTTACAGTCAGCACAGAGTGTGGACCAAAGGAATGCCAATTAATAGGTTCCAGGGTCACTCTTTCATATGGTTTAGTTTGCTCATATGGCTATAAGGGCTGTTGAACAGGTACCAAACCATGGTTCACTCCCCATGGTGTTCAGTAAGGCTGCGCTGTTTACTCTGGCAATGAACAATATGAAGAAAAACTGGTGCACAGTAACTGGCTCAGGAACGATCACTTCCTGGCATAAACACCAATGACACTGTAGGCTTAATTCTAAGAAAAAAATGCATGTTGAAAATTATTCATTAAGTTATATAATTTCTCTCAGGAAAATTATCCTGCACAGAAAACTGACATGCTTTCATTCACCTGACTGTATGCAAAACACAGTTTGTAAAAAAGAGAAACATGAATTATGAATGGCTTAGGCTACCACAGACAGAGAGAGATACATGTTTGGGAAATTAAGTTTGACTACCCTTGTCTGTAGTGTTTCTGTTGAGATGAAGTATGTTGGTGAGCATATGACTAACTATCTCATTCCTTTGGTAGGAAAAAAAAATTGTGTAGAAATTATATACCTTATTACCATACAGTATGTCTGTGATTGTGACTTCTAAAGCTGGAAGAAAATAGAAAAGAGACCTTTCTTAATCATTGCTTGGTGTTAATACAAAGGCACCAGAAGGAGCAGATGAAACAAACCATTTAAGTTAATATACACTTGTCAAGCAAGAAGCAGTATGATGGCATTACTCCAGTCTCTCAGAGGAAGGAAATTTTTTTGTTCAGTGAAAGCTGATATCTCAGTAAGCCGCCCAGCACAAAAATAGGAAATGAAGTTACGAAAAGCAAAGCTCTTCTATTCCTCTCATCTTTTCTCCCTGCACTAATAAATTACTATGTTTAATGCTATGGGAGTATACAGAGGAGAAAGCAATCCATAGATTGTCATCAGAGCTTGACAAAACTAGAAATAAGTTTTCTTTTATTGTCAACATAAAATTACAATTTTCATAGTACTATTACAGGTGTCAGCTCCCTATAAAGACTTCTGTCTTATTATAGATAAGCAATACTTAGGGGACAGAAACCAATTGAATGAAAACCTATCCCTGGCTAAATTAACAGTCAATAGAGTGCCAGCAATGTCGTGTTGCAGATTCTGGATGACACGCATGTCAGAGTTCATTTGGATCACTCAAATTTAAAGGACAATGTACACCATGTATGAATCTTTATTTCATTACCTCATTAGGTAAAAATCAAACAGGGGCTCAATCCCCTTTCAACAGACTAGTCTAACTTGGTAATTCTGTAATCCATACCTTCATTAATTCACAAAATCATTAACTGACATAGGCACTAACTCACAAACTCACTCACTCATCCAGTGTACATGTTGCTCTCACTTTAATCTAATGTCACTGCTCCCACCATACATCAGGCTTTAGCATGAGCTGTGTGTTAGGCTAAAATCTGTGCAGGAGTCAAGTGAACACCCAAATTCCACCACTTGGTATAGGCCGAAAGTCTAGTAAATCCCATGCCTCAGTGAGTGCAGGTAATGTTCTTCTTGCTGCACTGAGGGTGAGGGTAGGGGAAAGATTTGAACACTTTCATTGGAAGTCTAGCATTACAGTTAGTTATTAGGTAACGTACTTTCAACATGGTGATGTTAGCAATAAATGTGGATATATAAACATACTAAAAGAAAATAAATAAAATACAGAACAACAATACTATGAGCATCAGATGCAACATAAGATGCAATATGCCAGTTGCAGATGGTGCATAACCCATAAAAACATCATACCAATGATGTCTAGCAGTTTGTTCAATTTCTGTTGCAATCTTGACAATCTCATCAGTATCATACCTGATAGCAAGTCATCTGGTTTTGATAAGCAATTGGTTTTTTATATTTGGTGATTAAAATTTCCAATTTTTCAGTTTGAGAATGGACCATGTCCCATATTGGTCCTAAGGGTGATGGCCAAGTTGTAGAGCAATATTCCACCATCATTAGTGGAATTAGTTTTTTGGTTTCTATAAAGTCATCCTGTCATTACACAGAACATTACAAAGCAAAACCATTACATATACAACCCAATTTTCACTAAAGTATAACCATGCACTTATCATACACTTAGCATAAATAGCAGGTACCTGAGGTGATATCACTTGTATGAGGGTCTTGTATTATTAAAAGTTCACGGCAGTACTGTTCATGTTTTCCCCATTTTACATCCATAAGCATCAATTAGTTGTTATAGCAGTAAGTACAAGCAATAAAGTATAGCAATAAGTATAAGTAAGAGCCTGTCTGCATACCATTCCTTGGTATCAACTATAAACATCAGACCTTATCACTCTGGAAGCAGACACTGTCTGAAAAATACACTGTTAATTTCAGAGAGTGCAGTTCAGTTAGAAGAGACTGAACTGAAAAGTAAAATTACTCAAAAGAAAATTAGTTCTATTTTACCTCAAACCAGGACACGATCATTTTCTGGTATGCTGCTACATGCCCTATGTAACAGGAAGTACAGGAAGTACAGGAAGTAACAGGAAGACAGCTGGCATTATCTTATATTTGCTCCCAATATTTGCTTCCCCATATATTGAGATATAAGGGGACTTTGCCCAATATGGCATAGAGCTCAGCTAATTGAGCAAACCCTTCTATTCACTCAGTCACTACAGGTTCTTTTTCTACAAATACAGCAGTAGCCATTCCTTGCCATTTACCCTGTATTTTGCAAGTGCTCCCATCAGTAAACCAGACACCATCTGCTTGACAGGCATTAAATTCAGGAGCATCCTGGACAGAAGAGCAAAGAGGTTCCATGTATTCAATGACCATTCCTATATGCTCTACAACTTCAGTAACTTTATTTTAGTTAAGCTATGTACAGTTTCATGATGATAGATACACAGTCCTCACCTTTGTACAGGGGTCTTACATGGTACACTTAAAGGTACTGCTTTACCAGCAAGCATAGGTTTAAGAATAGGTATTGGCAATGTAATTTTATGCTCCTTCCCTGGGTCAAGGGTTCAATCACTACTAGCCCTTTGTAAAATGCTAACAGCACATTTTCAAAAGTCATATGATTGTGCTCATCACTCTGCCAGATACACATATATACTGCACAACAGCGACCTCCTGTGGTAACTTTAATCTTTCTAGTTCTACAGACAACACAACATGAGCAATAGTCGGACTGTTTAAAACATGCCTTAAGGGAGTCAATGTATATAGTGGAGTCCCTGTCAAGTGGAAGCAAATCACTCCCTATCTGCATCTGGTACATATCCTCCACATCTATAGTTGCCATCCATAGAAAGGTATGTTAACTACGAGATTTGACTTTTATCAGTCAGATTGGGAGCAGTTTGTTGTCAGCATTCAGGGCTTTATAATCTGTTAGCTGCCACTTACCATTACATTTCTTTACAGACCATACAGGAGAATGGTAGGAGGAATAGGAATGGGAATTTTCCCCACAAGTCCACCCACAACTGGCCCTTAAATACATCAATGCATATTTCGGGGATCTAAGAGTAAGGTCAGGTGGACTCTACATCCATTAGACAGAATTAACTTAGCCCTGGCCAGTGGGTGTGGGTAGTGACTTGCTGATTGATGCCTACAATAGTAACTAGTAGTTTGCTAAGTGGAAGCTGTCCTTTGTCCATCCTTACCATCAACATCTGCCCAGATGGATATCTGTATTGATAAGGAATGTTGTAAAGCAGCAATCATTAACTGTAACCACCATCTCTGGACTTGGATCCTTAGCAGTGGGAGCAGCTGCAGCAAGTATTTCCACTGGATCAAGCTCCCCACCCTAGTTTCCTATGTATTCATGGTCCAGGGTCAGTGCTGATAGCTTTGGATATCTCCTCCAAGTTTACATCCCTAACATCTTCCAGCTTACTTCCTTAAATCGCGATGTCACTCCCATGCCCTGATATGGATCCCAGAGGAGTGTCATGATGAGTTAATGAGAGAAATTTGACCAACTGCTACAAAATGTGAATCACCAGCCCATTTAACTGACTCGGTGAGAGTCCTTTATCTAAAGACATTTACTGTAACTTCTTATACTCCTTCTGCTCTCTTTACTATGGGACAGAGAAGTCCTAAGAAATCACCTCCCAGGAAATGGGCTCTGTGGGAGGTGCTTGTTCTGCACCTGGGCAACGGGTGCTGGTCCTTCCAGTTCAGCTAAAATAGGGGTCTTCAAGAAGGGAACCTGCAGGCTGGCCATTCTGTTTCAGTGGCTTTCTAGACAAGGCAACAAGACATCACACTAACACCACTGGGTCTTCTGACTGTGGAAGCATATGCTTCAAAGCAGGTGAGAACTTGCCAATGGATTTGCTGAAGCCTCTGGTAGCTGTTCCTTGCTTTACTCTTCTTATGGCCAAATGAGGTAGAGCAGGATAAGAACATCTTGACCACGATAGGTCAAAAGACTCACAGGGCACCTGGAAGTTAAGCTGTTGAACAAGTTCGTCGCTGCAGCACTACTCTGTCAGCAGTCGTATGCTAGAGAGGAAAAGGCAATTCATTTCTTTTTCTCATTTCAGGATGAGCTCTCTGGGTTTGTGAATTATGTCAGGCTGCAAGTGCTGGGACAACATGGTCCCTGAGAAATGACTGCTGCCCGTATCGACTTAGGGTCAACAATGATGAGTTAGGAGAAGCACAGAGTGAAACCCTGGCCCTGGAAGAAGAGCTACATAAGCTCCAGGAAGAGCTTTGTCACCTGTGATGGAGTGCAAAGGATGCCACCAGCTGACAAAGAACAATGATTAGGCAGATTTGGGCCTGCACAGGTTTCAGCAAAGCACTGGCTTGCTTGCGATGACTTGAGTTCTTTGAGTTTTGATCGGTATTAGAGTCCTCCTGCCCCAGACTTCAGTGTGCCAACCACTTCAAAAATTCAATCTGTGGGTACGAAGCAAGCAGCTTCACAGCAATGGAACTTCTCAGGGTGGTATCACGAAAGGACCTGTAACAAAACCACCCTTGGAAGTGCAGCACGAACCTGCCCAATAGTAGTTGAACTGCCTAGGAAGCCAGGAAACTGAAGGAATAAGTAGAACAGGCTGCATGCACTTCTGGAATACCCCTATTTTGCACCCTGAGGGCCATTTTTGTGACAGCCTGCAATGCGGTCACGCAGTGCTTCACACTGTGTGAGCTCCTCAGGGGCGACCCAAGCACAGCTAGGACCCCGAGAGGTCTCAGGTCCTCTCCCAGCACAGGGTGGGAAGAGGTAGAGCCATCCCAGCACAGCCAGCGGACGGAAAGGAAAGGGCGAGGGACTCAGCTGCTTGCCCACGGGGCCAGAAGAACATGGCGGCGGCTCGCCTGAGGAGGGAGCGGGGGCGGGCCTCGGGCGCTGTTGCCAGGGGGACGGGCGGCGCGGACGGCAGCGGGAGAGCGGTCCGTTATCCGCCGCGGACAGCTGGCGGGGGGCCCTCTTCAGGCGGGGGCGGCTCGGTGCGCTTCCCCGCCTCCCCCCGAGCCAGGCACCGGCTGCGAGGAACGGGAGTAGCCCGGACCTGTCCCGGCGGTGCTGCCCTCAGCCTCCCGCGGAGGGGAGGGGGCATCAAGCGGGCTGTCCCGCTCTGCCTCCCGGCGTGAGCCTCGCTCCGCCCTGAGGCCTGCCCCCGTCTGCCGTCAGAAGGGGGCTCGGCGGGCAAGCGAGGGAGCTGCGGGCAACGGCATCCCCTTCGCTGGCTCCTGTAGCCGGTTTCTCTGCCCCGGCTGGTCGCGGTCGTTTTGTGTCCTGGAGCTGCGGTTCAGCATAGCAAGCACTCGTGTCTCACACCGAGAGCTCCCCAGTGGGATGCCTGCCGTAAGGTAGTTTACTGACACCCGCGAAACGGCGTGTGCCGCGCTCGGACCCGCTTCAGTAAGTGTCCTGGGCACCTTTCATAGAGTGATTCCTTAGGCTGGCTTTCTTGTCTGCCGCCTCATCTTCCCGTTAATGAGGATTTATGTGTATTTTCTGTTTGCGCACTAGAAACTGGGAAAGGAATCTCTCGGGAGGTACGGTGATTTGTTGAGGTGGGGCTTTTTGTTTGTTTGTTTATTTTTTAATTTGGGGTGCTTTGGGGGTTGGGTCTGGTTGTCTACAAATGAAGACCTGCAGACGGACAGGTACTGCCTTTGCTTTTGTTAACGGGTGAGGAGGAAAAGAAAGCAAAGGCTTAAAAGTGTTTTCAGCTGTCTTCTGTGCCTCTGGCTGCTCTTGGTGTCCTTGGAAGTAGTTTTCTGCATGAAGACGCATGATCCCCTGTATGGGAACACTTCCCGTGAAAACTTGAATGCTGTTTCAAAAACAAGGTATTTCCTTGTTGCATCTGATCCTCTAGAAGTTGCATGTATTATATCCCCCAGAAAAAGCGAGCCTGGTCTTCTTCCAAGCGGAAATGCAGTATGTTGCTCAAGTTTCAGGTGGGCTTGATGCCTGAAAATGGGATGCTAGCAGTTAGATTTTACCATAAATATTTTCTTTTCTGTTCTCACAGGACAGTAATACCACATGCCACTGAAACGACCAGAGAAGTCAGTAACCTCGAAGACCATGCTTCCTCCAACATCCCAGATTCGGGGTCTTGGTGACCTTGCAAAAGCTCCCCATGAAGCCGTGTCTGGGTGCCGCAGGAAGTGGATCAAGGAGACTGATTCAGCTTACGTCAGGCTGGCAAAGCAAGGAGGCCGACCTGGTGAGCATCTCCCTTGCTTGTTTGTTTTTCCTTTGTTTTCTTTGGCTTTGCTTGAGTGTGGTAGTAGAATGCTCTTGGAGACACTACAGAAGAATCCTCTAGAGTTTTGAAATTAACCTATAGAAAAAATGAGTGATAGCAAATGTGACATAAGAGGTCACCTTATCGAGACATCCTTGCAATCTGTTGTGTATAGGTACCTTTTAGCAAAATGCGTAGTTTTGTTTGCACTGTGTATCGATTAAGTAGATGATGATGGTTTAGCTGCATTTGTGTGGTGTCTTTATAATTTAAGCTTGGGCCATTTAAGTGGCAGTCTGGTGAAAATGATGTCACAAAAAAGCATAATCAGAAAGTTTGCTAGAGGTTTACAAAGTGGTTTTTGTGATGGCATTCAGTTTGTTACAGTGCTGTACATAACTCTGTTCTTGTACTAAAGTGATCTACAGTTTTCCATTTCCTTTCTGGAAGAAGGAGGCTTGAGGGACTTCAGCAGGTTCCTTGCACACACGCTTAGAGCAGGGTGACAAATCCAGAAATATGAATTAACAGATGGGTAGAAACATTTCAAAGCATTTAGAGCAAGATAAACAACGTACAAGTGGAATGCAATGCTGCAAGGTTCTGACTGTCCATTTTATCAAAGGGGAGAAATGATCCTTACTGAATAGAGCAAGCATTTCTTCCTGATAAAACAGCAGCCTGAAAACAAAGCTAATGCTTTTGCAGCCAGATAAGAAGTCAGAAAAGTAGTGGCTTTTGTCTTTTTCTCTCAAGACCTACTGAAGCACGACGCTTCTGTGCCAATGAAGACTTCTTCAGCAGCATATGCTGCACCTGACTGGTATACTCACTGTTCCAAATCCCCAGCAACCGATGAGCCACGGTAAGTCTGCTGAGACCCTGCGTAACTTCTTGGGTTCTCTCTTCACCTTGCACTAAAGTGCAAGATATGTATCCCTTGTACGAACAAGCATTAAATCTTTGCCTGCAGGAGCTACGTTTCTTCTCTACCAGACTATATGATTCACAGAGAGTTTAAGGCTGGTGACCATCATGGTAACAATTATGAGACAAGAAGAGGGCCTTTTGATTTTGATATGAAAAGCGTTTGGCAGCGGGATGCTGAGGACAAAGAAAACACAGAGAAAAAGAAGGTAAGATGGAGAGAGACTCTGTGACGATGCTTTGTAGAGCTTGTGAAGACACTTCCAGCTGGGCCTGTGGGTTCTTATAGAAGGGAAGCTGTAGTCCACCCCAGTTTCTGTATTTCAGAAGCAATTTTTATATTGCAGTTAGAGAATGAGAAGAAAGCTGTGTTTCTCTTAGGTGCTGCAGGTATAGCATGTGAACTAGAAATGCAGTTTCCAGTCACATTGTATGGTGTGTATATTTAAGAGTGAATGAAAGCTGATAGTTAAGTTTCTGTCGTCTTATGCTTTATTTCCCCTGCAATTCAGTGTTGGTGAACAAAGTTCTTGTTTAGGCATCTTAGGAAAGGAGGAAAGAAGAAGGAGGAAGGAACAGAAGACTGGTCCAAAAAAGGTGTTTGTTTTAGTTTGAAATGCAAGAGAGTCCCCAAAGATACTGCACTAGCTGTCTTTGAATGGAAGATGTATCCAAGACAAAATACGTATAGCACAAGCTATGCCCAGAACAAACCTTTCTGTGATGATCTAGGTGTTTTGTCCTGGAAATGTCCCTCTCTCATCCTCCCTGTCCCTGCCTGTTTCAGATGCTGAAGTCTTATCTTTTTTTAAATATCCTCCATAATCTTGTTTGCCTCATTTACCATGGGTCTGTGGAGAATCCATGGAAAGGCTTTTATGTACTTGAACACAAGTACCTCCTTTCTTGAACAGAGGGGCATATGTTGGACACTTCAAGAAAAAAGTTCTTAGTCTTTGCTGAGATGAGTAATTAATGCAAATTCTGCATGATGGCTTGTGTAAATGGGAAGACCTTATTTCTGAATAGGCCTGTGAATGTTTACTTAATCTGTGGAAACATGCAAAAAAGCAATGTATGCTTAAACTATAATTTGCTTGATGCTTGTAGGTGAAGCTTTTTTCAATCAGAAATTTAAGGCACTGAGAATAGAAACTTAGCCTGACACAGAGCCTCTTAGAGGATCCAACTAGGAGGGAGAGGAAGTGCTTTCACTCGCTCCCTTATGTAAGAACTATTTATCTTCAGTGCTCTAAGAGTCAAATTTAACTTTGATAACAGTAAGTGTAATTCAAGTCCATGTGGTAACTGGTAAAGTGAGACTGAGGTCCATTTCTGTTTGGGTGGAGTTTGATCAAGACCCAGTTTCATTCAGTCGTGTCAGTGAAAGTTCCCACGTGTTTTATTTATCACCAAATACAAAGTGAATATATGTTCTATATTCATCTCAGATTCCAAGTCTGCTGAGGCCCTGATACATAATTTATACTGCTCTTCTGGAAGCTGAAGTCGAGTTTTGTCTAAAGTCCTGAACCTACCAAACCTTTTTCTTTAAGATTAGGTGCCTAAGAAGGCACATTCTGTATCTCTTAGCTTTAGCTCTACCTCCGCACCACCATCTCTGAAATGGCTGTCCTTCACAATACTTTTCTTGTTCCCTGAAAAGTGTCTCGTGTATCTTGAAACATCACATGGTGCTTCTTTCACAGCTATTTCTTGTATCTCCTTTTATAGGAAGTTTCTGTCCCGTGCTTTAAGAGTACCTTCCTGAAGAGTCTTCAAGTAAGACAATGGAACTAGCCCTACCAAACAGTCTTGATTTTAGTTTTCTCACTGTATATCTTGTGTGTTGAAATGTAAGAGTTGTATTCCAAAACACCACAGGCACGTTTCTAAGGAGTATTCAATTTATTTGTTTGACTATG
This sequence comes from Larus michahellis, assembly GCF_964199755.1. Taxonomy (NCBI): domain Eukaryota; kingdom Metazoa; phylum Chordata; class Aves; order Charadriiformes; family Laridae; genus Larus; species Larus michahellis. The sequence continues at coordinate 93,244,773 of NC_133897.1, forward strand.
TGATGGTACTCCTTCAAGAATTGAGACTGAACGTATTGAAAATATTTTTCAGTCCAGCCTGACTAAGCAGTTGTTCATGAGAGAGATGTGTGATGCAATCATGGCAATAAATCCCAAAGGACTCCCTCAGGGACAAGTGCAAAAACACTTTAACCTCTAAGGGTACCGGTTGTACTCAGTTTGGAAAACACTGTTCCCAAGTGGGCCCTTGCTCTGGAGCTTTAGGCCTTTGTGCCACTTTGTTCTGAAGTATTAGAATCTTGACTGTTCCTTGTGTTATGGTTGTCACTGCATAGAGGAGGACTGGATATCAGGGGGACCATTACGTGTTTCTCCATGCCTTGGGATGGATCCTGTAGTTGCTCCCTAAAGCTTTAACCACAGGGATAGTTCTCATTCTGGGAATTTTGCAAAGCGGCAGAGACGTGTTAGTGCATGAAGGATTTAGCCTTTGTGCTCATGGCAAAGTGATGGACTACTGACCCAGGTGGAAGCACCCTTTGGTCTGTGCATCATGTGGACCAGCTGGGTTGGGTTGAAAATGCTATGACCTTAAGAAAGAGGCAGACCTGTGTCTGGATGGAAGATCAGCTGGGGGTGGTATCAGGGTTAGTATCAGCATTAGGTAATCTTCCTGTGGCACCATTAAGACTACTACTTCATGTCTGAAGTCATCTCTTTTAGGCACTTGCCTGAAATGTATATGTATATATGCATACATGCATATGTACGTATGTGCTGTAGCAAAAGGATTACTCATCTGAGGTCATGATTTCTCCAAATCATCAGAGAGAGATTTGGAATGTAATCTAGAATTTCTCCCTTGATCGCAGGGGATCCAGGATTTCATCTAAGGGCTTTTATGTTTCCATGCTGGCTGCAGGTATCCATTGTTCTTTATATACCAGGCACAATACATGTGGTTTTTTGCATCTGTGGATGTATAATAAATTTAGATAGTAATTTTTAGGGTATGTTGTTGCCATTCCTTCATAAAGGGAGAGAACGCTTTAAACCAAGAACATGTGAAAAATGTCTTGCATAGCTTGCTTTATCTGGGAAACTGGACAGCTATGAAATAGAGGCTTGTCAAAGTGAAATGCCTCCTCAGCTATAACCATGGGGGTGTAGTGGCACAAGGGTCTGCTTTTAATGCTGAATTTGCCCAGCAAATTAACAAACAGCACCTGATAGGATTGCAGGTGCCCTCCAAACCCAAATTCTGATCTGTTCCCTTGCCCCTTTTGTCACTTTTTTTTGTTTGCTGATTGGAACGGTAGGGAATGTTTTGGTACCTGCAAGTTTTCTAGCCTGTCTCATCTAATAGCAAGAGAAGAAAGACAACATTAAAACAACATGCGAGACTTGCTAGCAGCCTTCAGGTCTTTCCTTGTTGCCTTGTCTTTCCCCATTTTTCCTTGACTTCCGTTTTGACATTTGCGCCTTTTGTCTATCTATAGACAAAATCTCTCTAGGCTTTTCCTCTCCCCCTGCCCTTTAATTAACTCTTTAATTACTAGACTTTAGTCTAGTATCTTTATTTTTAAATTTACAGAGCAATACACTTCACTTATAGTTACCGTGTCCTGATGTTTTGTTTTGTTTTTTTTTTTCAATAACCTGCAAGTAGTATCTCTTATCCTATGGGGTGTTCTCCTGTGTTGCAAGTTTAAAAGGGAAAATGGTCAAATAATATGTAGGTTCTTATTGAAAGGATATATTAGTATAACACACAAACTGTGTTAATAAGGTCTGAAATTTTGTGCTATCTTCACGACTTCTTTCCCCCTTTTTTCTTCATGCAGTGAAGGAAGCTGTAAATAGTCTTTAAAGACTATTGGTTATTTTTATCATAACTCCTTTTATTAAGTTAAGATTTCTCTAACACAGGTAAAGCTCCCAGCTATAAACCCTAAATATCCAAGCAGAATGCCGAATGTTTCTACAAACAAGGAATTTAGTGGGAAAAATAAACTTTCATTCCCACCTATGTAAGTAGTATGCTTATGAAATTCATTAAACTTTGAAGCCTGCAACTATTTGTGCATGCAAGTAATATCACTCCTTGTGAAACTGCAGACATCAATGGATATGTGTATGGACTTGTGGATCCTTACTGCTACTCAACTTGCTATCATGTGTGATACTAAAATAGTTTTACAGACAACTAAAATAATAGCACTTTAACTCCTATAGGAAAGCTATTTATTACACAATCACCAGTAATCCCAGTATGTTTTAGAAATATGTTAATGCTGAAAAAAAAGTGATTAAACTGTCTAATGAATTTAGGAGCAAATCTGTGGCAAAATTTCAGCTTCATACAGCACAGAATGAGTATTGTCAGCCTTTTTTACTTACACATTCTTCGTGTGATTTCCCTAAGACCAAAGCTGTGTAAGTATTATACATGTTAAATTCCAATAAAATGGATGGCTCTTCTCATGTAAAATTATATGTTACTGAATCAGGCATAGTTGCATGCTTTGTTGCTTTTTTTGTTTGGTTGGTTTTTGTGGGTTTTCTTGGTGTTTTGTTTTTTTTTTTTTGGTTGATTACATGTAGAATATATGTTTAGTTACTTAGAAAAAAATCATGTTATAAGGCTATTGTCCTTTCTGTGCAAAATAAATTTTTCCCACCTAATCCCCATTTTTGATAACTTATGTTATTGTTTTGCTTAATATGTTTGGACTTACAGGCCTGCTCAGAGAAAAAATGAAGCAGTAAACTTTAGCAAACTAATTAGCAATGGTTATGGGACTGACTGGTTACAACAGTGTACTGGATGGGAAAAAAAGACTCAAGAAACATCAGAAAATAGTGAGCAGTCCAAAGGTAAAATTATTGAAAGCTGTTTCTTTTAAAGTGAGTTGGGATCTCAAGGTAACAGCAGAAGGCAGCTGAATAACTTGTGTGGTTCTCTTTGAATGTGGTGAGACTTACTGAATTACCACACTTAGCTTACAATACCCAGTGACCAGCTATAGAAAGGAGTGCTCCTGTTTGTAGTCATCGAAGGCCGGGTCTTTCAAGGATTTTTTTCATCTTTACAACTGCAGAAGTATGCTCTGTTCCAACCTAAGGGCTTCTGCGTGACATCTTGTTGTAAAATGCTGCAGACACACAGCCGTCCTCCTACCTAAATTTAAGCAGACCATAAAATATTTGTTGCCTGTTTGTTTTAGCCCCTGATATTTTTCTCAAAACTTGTGACAAATGTCATTGATATTCATGTTTAAGAAATAGATCACAGCTCAAAAAAAAAAGTCTCAAAATAAATATATGTGCATTGTTGAAGACAGTGGAGTTGCAACAGTTTTATTAAAGAGAAAAAAAGTTATCCAATGTTTAGTGTGATTTCAAACCTCACTTTGTTATGCACAATGGTAATAGCTAAGAAATGCATTACTTGAAAACACTTGGATATAAAGGTTAAAGGGTGGACAATTCCCCTTACTTCTGTCAAAGACCTTTTGCTTAGGCTTTTTACAGTGACTTGGTAACCATGGTGAGTATATCAGTTTTGTATAGCAACCTTTTAAAATGCTTTTGAACATACATATTGCAAACTCCAGATTTTTTTTTTTTTTTAATTTGTATCAGTGAATGCTTGTGTATACACTAGGGATTGCCATGACTCCCTTGACTTTGATATATCAATGTGTGGAAGTCTTAGAGGCCAGTTAATTTAGTTTCTGTGACACTTTAGCACTTCCTGAATTCATCTTTGTGTCTTCCATTAAAATATATACAGTAATTTTTTTTATTTATTTTATTCTTTTTGTGTGTGCAGAACCTCTTCCTCCAGGTGAGTAATGGAAGAAAACAGGCAAACAGAAAACTAGTTGTTGCGTGTTATTGTTCAGAAGACCGCTATAAAAGTAAGGCATGAAGCCAGATCTCAGTCTGGACCTGAAAGAGGGTGCATAACCTGAGAAGCAACTCTTCAAAGTCAACTTAAGTGTCCAAACTCCATACACATTTCTTTGAACTGAATGTTTAGAGGATTTGGTTTAGCAGTGCTTTTCTTCAGAACTTTGATATGAAAATTGATTGGAAATAGGCAAACCTGTTGCTAATCTGAACCCTCAAAATTTTCAGTGACAGTTTTGCTGTTGGTGTTGTTAGACCCAGCATTTGAGTCTTTCTTTGGTGTTCATTCTAACCAACAATTCAACTAAGCTGCCTTTACAAAAAAAAAAAAAAAAGGCTAAACCATATGAAAACATCTAAATGTACAGTTATTGGTTACTCGGCAAAATTTTCCAAATATAAAAAAGCTTACATCAAGCTGTATCTCAGAGGGGGGCGTAAAAAAAATCACTACCTTATATCTCTCTTTCACTTAGTTTTTATTGTGGATTATGTTCAGATACATTGAAACCATTAATTTTGCTGTGAAAGCAGAGCTTTTGATTAAATCGACTTTTCTAGGCTAGAGAACCAGGGGATGCCGGAGCTGGAGCTCATAGGATTAAAGCCTGACCAGTAAAAAACCTGCCACCTGTCATTATAGAGTAGCACTAAGGAATCAGCTTGCGTGAAGAAATTGTGTATGTGTAACAGGCAAATTGTTGATACCATTAGGATTTTAATTATAAAATTTTACACCTCATGCAGTAATGACCAGTAGCTGCATGACGTTCTCCAGCAAATAAGTACCATTTTATGAATCTTTCAGAATTATTCGGTCATGAATAATTGAACATGCCTTATCCGGGAACTCGGCTATCTTTATTTGATAGAGTCTTTGGATAAGTTTATAATTTTTAGTGTCTGTAAGAAAAGTGTAATAGAAGGCTGAGTTTATTGTGTCTGTCAATGGTAAACTGAAACAGTAAAATAAGTTCTGTGTATGACAGCCTTTGTAGCATATTTTAAAGGTATAACTGTCAGCAATAGTACTACTTTGCAGTCCCACTTCCATCTTCTGACTCCTGTTATCATGGGAAAAACTTCTTTTGCAAATACTATTTGCAGTTACGTGCTTTACTGGCCAAAGCATAAAAGAAAGGGGAAAGATGAGATGATGATGAAACTCTCTGGAGTTAAGTTGCTTAATGGTAAGGCAGCCAAGCCTTTTTTTTAATGCTCATCAGTTAAGCAAGACGATGTTTTGTTCTTAAATATATATTGAATCCATTTCACACTATTTTTTTTATTTTTTTTTTACTGAAAAAGTTGGGGACAGTAATGTTACGACCAAAAAAAACACCCCAAACCAGCATGAGTATTTAAAAGTATTTACAAATTTATGATCACATGTTCACATAGACTTGAAGGGGCTCGCTGTGCCAAAGCCCTCAAAATCTGTTCCATACAATAAGAGTTCCTGTGTGGCTGTAATGCTGCTGGTCTGCAGACAAGAATTCTTGCCATTCTTTTCTATGTGATGGTCTCCTTTTCTCATTAAGATCTGTACAAAGTTTCCTTTGAGTCGTTTCATGTCTAAGCCCTCTTCACTTTTGAACACTTTTTCCTCAGTATTGGAGTTCTTGTCCAAAGCTGTCATGTTTTTGTGCAACTGTTAGAGGCAGAGACAGAAAGACAACTGAGATCCTAACTTGGTCACTCCGCACTGTTATTTTGATTTTCTGTAGTTATGTTCTTAGTAGTGTTTATAGTGCTGGTTTTCAGACATTTCAAAAACATACACCGTATCTCATTGTAAAAATTGTCTCTCTTTACCTTGGTCACCAACAGGTAATATCCACATGACATTCCTCAAATTCTTTAAAGTTTGCTAATGTACCATTAATGTATACTCAGCTTTCCTTAGTCAAGCCAAGGAGATGTTTGATCTGCACTGTCGGTCAACTGAGTCTTCATGGATCACAGTTTGAATACCGTGAGTTAGAATATTAACAGCTTGAAATGCCGCTTCAGACTTAGATTTCTCTTTATAAGAGCGGGTGGAGAACCCGGGAGTTTGTGTTTGTGCAGTCACAATAATGGAGAGCTGCAACAGAAGCATAACTTACCAGCTCTCCGAGGGACATCAAATCAAAGTAGTGGAACAAATCTCAACGTTCCAACTGAATTCAAGGATGGAAACGTGTTGCTGGAGTTTACCTTACCCCAGTAATTATGTTGTTTTCTTTACTTCTGAGTCAATGGAGTCATGCAGCTGGCAGTCATCAGCAGTTCCATGTAAAAGCAGTGGAAGCTTCTGGGTCTGGAAGGGTTTTCAGTGTTTGTTTTTTCAGAGAGATGCCAAAGTCAAAAGCTGGCTGCTTATTTACAAAATCTAGTCTTATAGTTTTAAATGCTGAAATGTTTATTTAGTTGTGCTATGTTCCATCTCTGACCTGAATGCCTTGAAGTAATAAGTGAGATCACTTTTTTTTGTGTGTGTAATACTGATTGCTTTGCAAGCCCAAAGATAAAACGAAAGTGCAGTTACACTTCATGAATTACATCCAAGTGTATTGAATATGTGAATATTTCTAAAGGAGAATTCTAGATGCAGATTTTAAAAATATTTTAAAAATAACTTGGCAGTTTAGGTACCGAAGAATAATTTTCCTTTTGTATGCAACCATTCAACTGCAGCAAAGTCTGATGGCTGTTTTTATTTTGACTAAATATATACTTCATTCTTACTGCTTATATCTCTTTAGACTAAAATATAAACATGTTTTCAAAGATCAAGGCTATATGTATATTAGCTTCCTTCATGTTGCAATGTAAACAAAAATTGAATTGGCTGATGCTTTTCTTAAGCATATAAAATTTCATTGTTTTCAGCATACCTAATTCTTAACTACTCATATCTGTGCTGAATGTGCAGGCTTAGTTGTAAAAGATGTAGGATGAAGCCCAATTTTTTTTCCATAAACACATAGCCTAATATTCTGGTTTTGCAGTTCTCTGCAGATTATTTTTTTCAGAATGTAGTTATATGTCCTATAGCCTGGAAAAAAGCGAGAAATGGAAACGTAGAAGTTCAGTCATAGCATGTTTTGTCATCCTGTTAATAGTTTTAATGATACTAAACAACCGGGATGGCTGCAGAATCAAAATGCAGTAGGTAGGTGTCTGAACAGCTGCACTGAATTATTTGACCAATTGACTATAAAAATGGTATATGGGAACAGGAAGGAGTATAAAAGGATTTTGATTATAAAAGGACAGACAGCCTTAATCTCCATCAATGCAAGTTTTCATCCATGCAATATAAAAATCTGAAAAGTGAGGCCAGTTGCAGGTTTTGCAATTTATTTTTGTAATAATCCCAATGTGTAGTTGTGTATTTTTCACCCTTCTAAAATAACATTTACGACCGTATTTTGTATTTTTACTTGAGGTCTCTTTTCCCACTAAAATAAAATAAAAAATGAAATGAAACCCCAAAGATTACAAAACCAGGAAGTTTAAAACCAATTTAATTTTAAAAGAGCTTTCTAGAGATAACTGAGAGCAAAGATTACTACCAATTACGAGACTCACAGAGATGCATCTTTTATTGTACGTTTCAGACAAGGTAACTATAGTAACCTGATTATTTACAAAAGAAGTAATTTACATTGATTGTTCTCTTAATACATAGCTGAATAACAAACCTCCTGAAAGCCAAAGCAGATTTTTCAGTGGACCCCGAGATGAAGGGGCAGGTAATATTCTTGTTTAAAGGAAAAATTTCTTCCACAGAACTAAAATGCAGTTCTGAGGTGCTCATTGTGGATTGCCCACTACCATAGCTTTCAGGTTTGACAAATATTCAGGAAACAGGAAAATGAAGATGCATTAGGAGGCTGTGCTTCTATTTTTCCTATTAGAGATTTAAATGAGTTGAACAGGTGACATTTTTCTTAGTCTGTTGAGCAGTTTCTCTTGTCTGTCGTTCATGGCTAGAAACGCGTCTGTGTGCATGGGATTTCTCTTATCTTCCCATACAAAGTCCTTTGGTGTGAGACAGGATATTCAGAGATTTTAGTCTAAATGCCCAGTACATGATTTTGTAATAAGTACATCTAGGCAATGTCTTATGCCCAGTGTGTTTACCCTCCTGATGTATAGGTTATGTATCAAGAAGGTTTTAGTTGCCCTGTCTCCCAAGAATTCCCTAATATGACAAACTGCAGTATGGTTCTGGTAGGAAAAATGATTACAAAAATTGTATTTCAGGACTCTGGGCTTAATGTCTTCAGTTACTGAATGAACAATGTTAAATTTATTCTTACAGAGTGCTTTATGATATTTTTTTGGCTTTGTTTTTGCTTTATATTTCTTGCTAATTGATGGAAAAGGGTAATCCTTTAATCATTTTAAATTTGCCTGTTTCCAGCTTGAACCAGTTGTGCTAGACTAAGTATAGCTTCTCTTGGAAGAACTAATGTTTGGCCTACATTTCTCTTAACAGATCACATAAAATTGGAGACTGGACTCTGTAAGATAGATGTAGGAAAGTGTGTGTCAAGCTAAGTGTATTTTGCAGTCTCTAGGCTCCTTTTAACTTCAAAACTTGTGGGACTGTAGCTCTATTTCCATTGCAAATGTTACCCCTGTAGCTAAATATCCTGGATCCCTCTTGAAAACATTTTCATCTTTTGTTCAGGATCTCCCTGGTGCTTTATGAGGAACAGGTAACCCTCTTTCAGAACTAAAAAGGGCGCGAGCTGAATTCGCAGCTTGGTTTCACGTATTTTCCTCAGGCTAATTGTCCTAGAGCAAGCAAGGTCAGCTGTATCAAAGTCAGACTGGAGATGCCACGGCTGCAGTTGGGCTGCACTTGCCTGTCTCGCTTTAGGAGCTGTGGGTATATTTTATATTTCCTTGCCTTGCAAAACTTTGAGCTTAGTTAGAAGCTATTTCTTCGCAAGTTGTGGGGAATCTGTTCTTTTTATTTTGGCAGAGGGGACTTGTGAATGAACTTTCTGAATGAACAGCCAGTTGCAGGCGAGCCACTTTGGTGATGCTGCATGTTAAAACCTGTTGATTGGTGCTCAAGCTTTTAACCCCAAAAGATCATCTGAATTAAGATAGTAGTGTCACACTCTCTAGGTTTTTATGGATGTTTAGGATGCCAGACGTTAATCAGAGTTTTGTTATAATGAAAATTACCCCTTGGTTGTGTTGGTGTAATTGATGTCGAGTAGATCTTTTATTTTAAATATTGTGTCATTATCACTGGCTGGTGCGACGGCCAAGTAAACTACTGGTCAGCTAACTTGGATTCTGTTTTCAAGGAAAATTTTTGTACTCACACGGTGGTCTTTGTACTAACACTTGTTTTCCATACAAAATGCAGACCTGCATTTTATATGCTTTATAGCTGTTAGCTGATCCACTGAATTTGATACCAGCAATGATAAACACTGGTGCCTGCTTTGCTGAGTTAGGTACAGCTGAGTTAGTACTTCTCAAATAAAGTAGAGGAAAACGTTGCAGGTCTGGGGCCTGACGCGATCCACCCAGCCTAATGGGGAAAACACGTCTTTGGATGCGAGCTGGGAGGACTGATCGAGAGGGCTCTAAACTAGAATCAGTGCAGAAGAGGATACCAACAGGATTGCCAAAGGTAAGCCAAGGGTTGACATGGCATCACCTGAGGGTGGCAATGCCCATGGGAACATTTACGCTGCTCCTGGGAGCATGAAGGGCTCAGGAGCATATCTGAAATGCTTGTACAGCAATGCACGCGTTATGAGAAACAAAGTGGATGAAGTGGAAGTGTTGGTCACCTCCCAGAGCTACGATATCATTGGTATTAGTGAGACTTCGTGGAATGACTCCCACGATTGGAGTGCTGGGATGGAGGGTCTCAGGAGGGATAGGCAGGGCAGGCGAGGTAGAGGAGTCGCATTGTATGTATATGTGAATATAAGGGAGAGGTTTGATTGTACAGCCCTTACAGTTATTGTACAGCCCTTACAGTTAGTGATGATGTGGTTGAGAGCCTCTGGGTGAGGATTAGGGGGATGGAAAACAAAGGACATTTAGTGGGTGTCTACTACTGATCACCTAACCAGGATGTAAGCACTGATGAGTTACTCTATAGGCAATTAGAAATTTCTGGATTGATAGCCCTTGTCCATATGGGAGATTTCAACTTTCCAGACATCAACTGGAAATATCACACTGCTGTGACAAGCAGATCTTGGAAATTCTTGAAATATGTGGAAGATAACTTCTTGTCACAAGTACTCAATGTGCCAACTAGGAAAGATGCCCTCCTAGACTTGCTGTTTGTGAACAGAGAAGGACTCGTGGGAGATGCAATGGTACATGGCTGTCTTGGTCACAGTGGTCATGAAACGGTTGAGTTTAAGATTTTCAGTGTAATGAGAAAAAAAGGACAGCAGAGTTGCTACCCTTGACTTTAGGAGAGGAAACACTAAGCTATTCGGGGAACACAGTACCCTGGGAATCTACTTTTGAGGACTTAAGGGTCTGCTGCTGCTGGTCAATTTTTAAGAACCACCTTTTAGAAGCACAGGAGCAGGTAATTCACTGTATTTTAAATCAAGCAAGCAGGGCAGAAGACCAGCTTGGCTGAACAGGGAACTCCTCCTGGAGCTCAAGAGAAAAAAAAAAAAAAAAAGAATGATCTCTGGAAGCAAGGCCAGGCTTCGCAGGAAGATTACAGAGCTGTGGTACCTATATGCAGGGAGAAGACATGAAAGGCCAAAGCTCAATTAGAGTTGAAACTGGCCAGTGTTGTGACAGACAAGAAGAAGGGCTTTTTTAAGTATATTAATAGCAAGAGGAGGTCTAAAGAAAACATTGGGCCAATAGTCATTGAAGATTGTCATCTGACTAATAGAGATGAAGAAAAAGTGGAGGCATTCAATACCTTTTTTGCCTCAGTCTTTAATAATACTGATAGACCTTGGGCTGCCTGGTTCCCTGAGTCAGAGGACCACAAGTGTGGGAACAGTGACTTTCCATTTGTGGACACTGAAATTGTAAAGGACCATCTGTATCAGCTTGAATGTTCACAAGTGCATGGGGCCTGATGGGATTCACCCCAGAGTACTCGAGGACCTAGTGGATGTTATGGCAGGACCCCTCTCGATCACCTGCCAAAGGTCTTGGGAGTCTGGGGAGGTCCCTGCTGACTGGAAGTGAGCCAACGTTATTCCAAGCTGCAAAAAGGGCATGAGGGAAGACCCAGGGAATTACAGACCTGTTAGTCTAACCTCCATTCCTGGAAAAATCATGGAGAAGATTATACTGGATACTATTGAAAGGCATTTAAAGAATAATGCAATCATCAGGCAGAATCAACATTCTGTTCCCAAAGGGGAAAGTCCTGTTTAACTAATTTGATATCCTTCTATGATAGGGTCGCCCTCCTAGTGGATGAAGGGAAGGTGGTGGATGTAGTTTTTCTGTATTTCAGTAAGACTGAAGGACAGAATCCTTCTGGACAAGTTGTCCAACTGTGGGATAAGCGGGTTCATGGTGTGCTGAGTGAAGAACTGGCTGAAGGGCAGTACTCAAAGGGTTGTAGTGAATGGGGCTATGTCTGGCTGGCAACCGGTCACCATTGGTGTTCCTCAGGGTTCAATTCTAGGGCCAGTTCTGTTCAATATATTTAATCAATGATCTGGGTGCAGGAGTTGAATGCACCATTAGCAAGTTTGCTGATGATACCAAACTAGGAAGTACCATTGACTCTTTTGAGGGACAAGAGGCCTTGCAGAGGGATCTAGATGGATTGGAGCATTGGGCTATGATCAATGGGATGAAATTTAACAAGTCCAAATGACAGATCCTGCACCTAGGATGGACTAATGCTGGGCCCAAGTATAAATTGGGAGAGGAGTGGCTGGAGAGCAGCCCTGCAGAAAGGGATCTGAGGGTGCTGGTCAGCAGCAGGCTCAGGACAAGTCAGCAGTGGGCCCTGGCAGCCAAGAGGGCAAACCGCATCCTGGGGTGCATCAAATACAGCACGAGTTGGTGAAGAGAGGTGATTATCCCACTGCATTCAGCATTGGTGTGGTCTCACCCTGAGTACTGTGTGCAGTTCTGGGCCCCACAGTTAAGAGGGATGTGAAGGTCCTTGAATGCCTCCAGAGGAGGGCAACAAAGCTGGCGAAAGGGCTGGAAGGAATGTCCTGTGAGGAGTGGACAAGGACTCTGGGTTTGTCTAGTTTGGAGAGACGGAGGCTGAGGGGCAACCTCAGTGCTCTCTGCAGCTTCCTCAGGAGGGGACGTGGAGAGGGAGGTGCTGAGCTCTTCTCCCTGGGATCCAGTGACGGGACGGGTGGGAATGGTTCAAAGCTGCTCCAGGGGAGGTTTAGACTGGACATTAGGAAGCATTTCTTTACCAAGAGGGTGGTCACACACTGGAAGAGGCTTCCTAGAGAAGTAGTCGATGCCCCAAACTTGGCAGTGTTTGAGAGGCATTTGGTCAATGCCCTTAACAACACGCTTTAACTTGGTCAGGCGGTTGGACCAGATGGTCACTGTAGGTCCCTTCCAACCAGACTATCCTATTCTCTTCTATTAGCAAAAGTCATTGGTGCTCTTTTCTCAAAGTGCTAGTAAAAGAAGTGCGCTTAAAGATGAACTGTATGAATATAAGTTTACAAAGACAGATGCAGAGAGCAACGTCCATATAACCTAACCAGACTCTGCAATCCTCAGGGTGCCGACATGTGCTTATATACATACATATATATGTCTATGTGTGTGTGTATGTATATATATATGTATATAAAGAAAATTCTGAAACCTCCTCGCCGCGCAGCAGAGCCCCGCTGGAGCGGCAGCAGACCCGCGCCCGCAGCACACCAGGCCCGTGGCCGCCGCCGACGGCGCGCAGGGAGTTAACGGCGCCCGGTGCGGCGGCGGCGGAGGCCCCGGGGCGGGGCGGGGCGGTGCCCGCCTCAGCCGGGAGGCGGCTCGGCCGGGTCGCCCCGCAGCCCGTCCGGTGGCAGCGAGAGGCCATCCTCGGTTCCCAGCGGCGGCCCCCGCAGCTCCAGGTGAGAACCAGCCCCGCCAGCCGCCGCACGGGGGAAGCGGCGGACGGACCCCCGCAACCTCCCCCCCGACCCCCGCATCCCGCGGTGCTCGCTCGGCCGCCGGGCAGGTGGCTGGGGTTCCCGCGGCTCCTCCCGGCGGCGGCACCTCCGCTCGCCGGGAGGCGAAACGCTCGCGGGGGAAAGGGGGGGGGTTCCGCGGGGAGCGCCCAGCGTGGGCCCGGGGCGCCGGAGGTGGCGCCGGGTGGGTCCGTGCCGGTGCCGCCGCCGTCTGCGGGGCGAGGAGCGGTCCCCGGGCTCCTTCCTCCGCCGGGTGGGTGGCCTGGGGGCGATGTGCGTGGCGAGTGAGCTGTCGCTGTTCGTGCGGTCTCCAGAGGGAAGCCACAGCGTAAAAAATCAATTTTGCAGCGACTTCGGTTTTTCTAGTGATGGATCAACACCAAACTAGAGATCTTTCCTTAAAGCTGCTGTTAACTAAGGTTTTCCTTTTCAGAAAAGAAAGGGGAAGCGGAGGGGAGAGGAAAAAAAAAAAAAAGAGATAATAGTGATAATTGATTCTGCATAATTTTAAAACATCGGTCAGAGGATTTGCACACGTGCCAAAGCAGGCCATGCCCTTTCTTGAGCATGTTATGCTTGAACATCAGTGTCAACTCTGGCTGAGGAAGGCTGCTGAAACTTTTGACGTGGCTATCAAAATTTCCATTTGTTTAGCCAGTGTGAGAGTTTTATGGCTTTATATTAATTGGCTGCCTGTCAGCTACTACTACCTGCTTGCCAGAAGGGTCTGCCATGTGAAAACTGCTTTTTGCTTACTCCTGTATTCTGTTCCTGCCAAGGCATCTCCTGTTGGGCGTTGTTGGAGAGGGTATTCCGGACCTTTGGACTGTCAGAACTTTGTTCTTTGGGTTTTTCTTGAAATACATTGTTACTTAGGGGATCACTGAACCAAGAGCAGTGTTTAAAGCCAGGTGGCTGCTTAGCACACTGAACAGCATCTGAATGAATATCCTCAGTTTGTTTGCAGCCATGTATCATCTACCTACATAAAAATCACTTTGCTGTTTCTTCTTCTTATCTTCTAACTCCTTGTTATTAGGACTCACGGTGCTGTAGTTTTCTTGGGAAAAATTATGCATTTTTCCCCTAATGTACATGGTATAATAGCGATACCGTGTAGTAACTGACTCTAATCATACGACCATAATTGATTTTAAATGCAACTTTGATACTTTACTTCCTTGGGCATAGATTCTAGTAAACGTTTAGTGCATCTAGTACATGTGAAGTTTAGGTCTATTTAATAAAGGTTAATATTTTAAATGAAGAAAACTAACCGTCCTTATAAATTTGAAGACATTTCCATTACTCAGTGGCTTTTAGTAGGCAGACTTCCGGTTTATTTCGTTTGGTTCTTCAGTTCTTTCAAAATCCACATGTTACATAACTCTATTGAAAGACTGATTTCTTTCTATTTCCTTGTAGTGTAGTCCTGGGGTTTTTAAGGATTACAATCCTGTCTCTATTATAATCTGCGTGCTGTCAGGCTATTTGTAAGGGAGGGTAGAGCAAAACTGTGATTCAGTACTTCCTGTAAGGGCATTTTCAGAAAGTACCAACTTTGGCACGTAGCCTTAGTCACTTCTGAAAATAATAACAAATGAATCATTCTATAATTATAATTTCGTCATTGTATCAGCACCAAAGCCTCAGTGATACGTTTGCTGATTTAAGGAGAATGCAGAAAGGAGGATTCTTTTTTTTTTTATAGGTTAGAGTGATGGATGAGGAAAAAAGATACTAAAGATGGACGATAAACTAGAGTGCTGTGACTTCTCGGAGTCATGTTTGGTTAAGTCTTCCTCACCCTTAGGCTGGGGCAGATAGAAATGCTCTTAAGGTCAGTAGGAAGAGTTTAATGAAGAAGATATTATGAGTAAAATGCTTCCTGGACTCAGGTTTCAGGCATACGACAGTTAGAGATGAGCTTTAGAGACCTTCTGGAGCCAGAGGTGAAAGGGGGGCAAGTTCAGTGGTCACTGTGTCTGTGGGAGGTAGAGAAGAAAGAGGATTGGTTGGTTGGTTAGTTAGTTAGCTATGAGACTTCCCTCTCTCTGGCCCGTGAGACGGGGGTTACCTTAGCAAGGGGTTAGTTTAAGCTTCAGTGGTTTGAAAGTGGTGATGCTCAGCCATAAAAGATTGCAGATGCTCATTTTGCTACGGTTATAAAAGCTGTACTGTGGCTGGATTATTTTGGGGGGGGTTAATATTCGTGACATTATTATGTATATAGAAAGTTTCTATCATTGTTAATGATGCTAGCTTTACAGATGGGACTGTTCTGATGCACTTAGATCTAATTTTTCTTTTTTTAAATTAATTCTAGGTATAAGCATACATGGCTCCTGGTGTCTCAAATGAGAAGAAAACTGATGATGAACAGTCTTCAAAGTAAGATTCAGAAATGAATTATCTTGTTGAAGTTTACACTTACCTTCTCCCCAAACTCATTACACGCTCATTTAGTTTAAGATAAAGTTTATGGTACAAATATTGATTGTAATGTCAAGTATCTAGTAGAAGCTGTTTTGACAAATGGAGTCTTTATCTACTTCAACCACATCAACACAGATGCTGGCTAGCCATTTTCATTTATCACGACAGTGAATTTTTCCAAGCATAGGTTATGTTGTTATTTATTTATTTTTTTTAATCCAGTGAGCTGTTGAAATGTTGACTTTGGTTGGTGCAATATGGCCAGACCTACCTACTTCAAGAGTTTGAACAAATATTTCAATCTGTCTCTCTAATCCTTACTTTCAGCTTATTTTAGTAAAACCATACATACGTGTTTAGTCCTCAGATACTCATGTTTTGTTTAAAACCCCACAAGTCGTCGGTGCTTTACAACAGTGTGAGGGGAATAAATTAGAGTTCTTAGATTTAGCTTTCTAGAGTTTCAGGCCAAAGATTTTTATCAGGCAAACTTTGCCTCTACTGTAAATCCATGGCATTGGTCCTGTGTACACATAGTAATATGCTTACTTTTATTGCCCATTTTACCCCAGGGTCTAAGTCTGCAATTAGATCTAGATGGGTAGATAACCAGTACAAGTTAGTAACTACCCTAGCTGCAGTGAGGTGGTGGGTTGAAGAGTGTCGCTGGTAGGGTATGAGATGAAAAAGGTGAAATATAGACACTGCTGAGGAAGGAAGCTGTATTTAGGCCAGGCATGAAGACAGTGGTGGTGGCACACACCACATGAATTTCGCTGTACTTTTAATAGAGGCCTTGCCTTTTCACATTTTATTTCCTGGAGAGAAGCTTTTATTGCTGGTATTCTCATAAAGAAGGAAATATTTTTTTTGCTTGCCTAAGAACAAATTGTAAAGTAATTTCAAGTCATATCCTATTTGTATGCAAAAGCCATTCCAATAAACATCAGCACAGCCAGCTACTTGATATGCATTAGTGAGTTACCCATTAAATGTGGGTAGAGAGGCCCACAAAACCGAACAGGAATAATTCAGAGGAGTCAGCCTGAGAATTCTGCTCATGTGAGCCGGCAAACTCCTGGGCCCTCTGCGCCTTCTCTGAAGAGCAGTAAACCTGCTCTTTATTTCTCCCAGAGTCAAACAGGTCTCTTGGAGGGAAGAAGAAAGGCCACCAAAGCCTTTGGTTCTTCCTCAGGCGGGATTTGTGCGAAGAGAGGCAAATGGGGCACGTGGGAGATGGAAAGGAATTACTACTGAAGGGGCGAACGAACCACCCGCTTTGTTGGGCTGCTTTTCCAGTTGCTGAAGGTGGTAGTCTGTGGTGGGCAGGGACAAAGAGGGTGGATTGGGATGATACCTCTTTCTTTGGCTGTGCAGTTGCATTGGAGAGAGAATTTCAAGAACAGAAGCAATTGTACTCAGAATACTGGGGTTGTAACTATTTTCTTTGCTTTCCAAAGAACAGTTCAGTGACCTCAGCATGGGCATCTGGGCCACTTTAGGCTTCTTAAGGTAACCAGTACATCCTGCATAGGGTTGGCAGATAAGACATAGGACCTACAGAAAAGCACTGCCCTTTTGGAGAGGCATTAGAAGACAGACAAGATAACCTAAACCATCTAAAATAGCACTAAACGCCTATGTTTAGGCTTCAGAGTTGTTCCTGCAAACTCTTAAAAATGTTTTGCATAGACTCCAGGCAAACTCTTTTGTTTGTCTCCTCTGACAAAGCAGTTTGAATTTGCTGAGATGTGCTGTGACTGCAGTGAGCCTTCATTAAGCTATTAAGTCATCTTCTTGTGTCTGGAAGATATTTGTTGCTTAATTTCATCTCTCAGGAATTACTTTGAAGTATTGGCCAGTATTTTGCTTAAGCTTGTGATTATTGACTACCCTTTCCTACCTGTTTCAATTGAACTTAAAACATCAAGCACAGAAGGCAGACATTCTATGAATCATTCAGCTTTCTTAGTTAGTCCACTGCAAAATTTACCATGAGGGTGATCCCACATGCTAAGTAGTTAAGTTTTCCCTCCTTGCCTTGTAGTTTCCTGGTTCTTTAGAAAGATTCATTTATTATTTTTTTTAAGCTGTATCTCTTCCTTACAGGAAGCAACTTAAGAGGAAGCAAATTCTTTTGACCTCTTCCTCTCTTTCCCCTTTCCTTGCATTTTTTTTTTCTTTTCTTCAGATTTCCATTTGCTTCTTTCCTCTCCTACTTCAGATCCTCTGTACTGTTGTTGCCAGTCTCATGCCATAGACGTTTTTCCTCCTGGCTGGATGACACAGAGTTACCGTAAGCCAAATTGCCAGAAATTCCCTTTGGGCCTGTCTATAAAGCCCAAATCTTCCTACCCTTCTTAAGTGGCTCAGAGGGTTACTCAAAACACAGAGGCCAGTTTTGATTTTCAGCTTTGCTGTAGATTGTCTGTGTAGTAAAGTGGTCTATTGAATATTCCCTGGTCCTGCTTCTGTTGTTCTGCGCACTGTAAAGACCCACCCTGGTTCACAGCTTTAATATTGTTTAAGATAAGGGTTGCACTGTTGCAAATTCATCCTACCATCTGGGCTTTTCTTCAGCAATTTCATCCTGTGCAAGGAACGGAATGTTAAATATCATATGTGATTTATTTCGAGATGTAAGGTGGTCACGAAATTTAGGATTTCCTTAAAGTAATGCATGAGGAACCAAAATAATGTAGTGCAGGCATACTTAGGTGTGGTATTTCCCAACTTTTGCTACTTGACATTGTAAAATTAGCACCTGTTCAATGTAGGCGTTTGTATATACTCTATTTGTTTCACAATGCTTCTGTCCTGGCAGAGAGAATTTTATCCATCTTTGCAACCCTCACCTGGAGAAAATGAAAGAAGACATCCTGTACCATTTTGCTCTTGGGACTGGTACCCATGATTTTCCGGCATTGTTTGGAGATGTAAAGGTAAGATGCTTCACTTCATTCAGCAAGCCTAAGCTTTTCTGCAGAAGGTGGAAGTGTAGCTGTCTTCAAACGAAGAGAAAATGTCAGCATACTGCCAATTGAGGAATGAATGGAAAGGGGAGAAGATTTTATGGGTTCTTGTCGCTTTCAATACCAAGCAAAATTTGGGATAATTGTTTCTGACTGCCTCTCTTCATCCAGTAAAAAGGCAAATGCTGCAGTCTCTATTCAGGAAGAACTCCCTTTTGGGGGGCCTTCAAGCTAATATCTGTCTTTTGCTAGTTTAAACAGGATGAAGGAATTTGAGTGCTATATAGAAGGGTGTCTTTTTTTTTTCCCATAATTTTTCTTCATGGCTTTTCAGAATGATTATGAGAAGAACCACCTCTGGGAATAGATTTGTGTTAACTGAAGGTGTTTGCATGACCTTTGCATGTTCTTCGATATACCGAATCATGCAGTTGATTTTGTTTTGTTGAATACTGTCCCACCCCAGTTTGTATGTGTTGGAGGAAGTCCTTCGCGGATGAAATCTTTTATCGCCTACATAGCTGAAGAGCTGGGGCTTGCGAGCCCTGGTGGCGACTATCCCAACATCTGTGCGGGAACTGACCGCTACGCAATGTACAAAGTGGGACCTGTGTTGTCAGTCAGTGTAAGTACCTCACCTAATCAGATACGGGGTGCTTTTCGAAGTAGAAAATATCAATGCACACTTCTTTTGAACACCTAATAGACAAAGTCAGGTTTTCAAGTTTTTATTAGCTGTGCTCAAAATAGTGCCGTCAGCTATTTAAGAATTCCTTTTTAGCCCTTTCTGGTATGAGGGCAAATCTCCGAGACCTTTATTCCTTTCTTGTCTCCTTTTTCCTCAGTGTACCACTGAGGTGTTGCAGGAATTGGCCGTATAAATTTTTAGAGCAGACTGACTGTTGCCTCGTCCCTGTTCTGTATCCTGAATAATGGGGAAAGAAGGTCATTCGATGCATGTGGGGTACTGGAAAAAACATCTGTGTCATATCCAGAGCTAAGTATCTGCAGTGGCATTGTCAAATGTGCTAACATAGCTTAAGAGTAGCATTCCATGGGACTTGTGCCGCCAACTCATGTATGCATTTTAAAACCTCATACCTTTAATTTCTAGATATGATTACAAACTTCAATTGCAATTACATAACTGTAGTATAATTCTGCACTCTTGATTTTGAGTTGTAATTATCACATTATCAAGTTAAGGTGGACTCATATTTGCTGAACTTTGTGACTAAACCACAATGTCTGAGTTTTGAAAAAAAATTAGCTTAAGTATTCACTGGCACTTCAGGTTGGTAAAAAAAATCAGGGTGGGGTTTTTCTTGTGTTTGAGACGGGCTCTGTGATGAAGTGCATTTGTCAACTACTAGCAAAGGACACTGCTTATACTGTTGAGAATGTACATATTTTATAATTCATGATTTTTAGAAATACTGTACTTCATCCGTAGTCCACCAAAGTCAGTAGGAGTCTTTCTGTTTACTTGCAGTAGCCTTTCAGCAGGCCCATGGGTTAGGGTTTTTGTGGGAGTGAGTTAAGTGGCATTTGGAAAAAAAAGGAGATATTGTCCAGCTCCTTCTTCCTTACATATTTTGCTTTTTCTATATGAATGTTGAATATGAATTTCTGCTTTCATTTCAGCACGGTATGGGCATTCCTTCTATTTCAATCATGTTACATGAGCTGATCAAACTGTTGCATCATGCCAAGTGTTCCAACATAACCATTATTCGCATTGGCACCTCTGGTGGAATAGGTATTTCCCCTCTTGATTTCTTTTTTTTTTTTTCTTCAAAGCAAAGCATCTTTGTGAGGATATTAGGAAAATTTTTTCAGTGAAGGGGTTGTTAAGCATTGGAAGAGGCTGCCCAGGGAAGTGGTTGAGTCGCCATCCCTGGAGGTATCAAAAAGAGGTGTAGATGTGGTGCTGAGGGACGTGGTTTCATGGTAACTTGGCAGTGTTAGGTTAACAGTTGGACTGGATGATCTTAAAGGTCTCTTCCAACCATAACAGTTCTATGACTCCATGAGAGTAAAGCGTCTCTCTACAAGTAAGTGATGGTCAAAACAGTTTTGCACAGGAGAGGAATCATTTTGCTTCCATAATTTTGAAAGAAAAGGGACTATATGCCTCTCTGGATAGAGAAAATGCACTTAGGAGATCTGACAAAGTGAAGGACATTCCTGTCCTGTATGAGAAGTATGAAGTGAGAAAGAATATGTAGTGAAAAAGTAAAAATTTCATTCTTTCAAAAATTATTTGTAATACCAAACTGAAGCAGCTGGGCATGCACAAAAAACTCTCTTGGTGAAATCAGGGGCAAAACTGCCACCTTTAAAGGAAGCAGGATTTGGTCAAGATGTATGTTTTATGTGTGTGGAAACAAAGCATTAACCACTTTGTGAAGCTATATTTATTTATTTATTTATTTCCCCCCCCGCTACAGGTCTGGAGCCAGGCTCAGTGGTTATAACTAGGCAGTCTGTAGACGCCACCTTCAAACCTCAGTTTGAGCAGGTTATTCTGGGGAAGACTGTAATTCGCAGTACAAACCTGGATGAACAGCTAGCTCGGGAACTGATGCAGTGCAGTAAAGAAATCAATCAATTCAATACAGTCATTGGAAACACTATGTGCACTTTGGATTTCTACGAAGGTAAGGCTGGCGACAGACTAACAGAAGTATATTGGTAAGCAGCAACAGATAAATATTGAATAATATTTTAACATTAAGGGTCGTACAGTTCACTGAACAGAACACAATCCCTACTTTGAGTTGTCTTGTCAACCATAACGAACCTGTCTTTCATATATGTAAAATCAAGTATTGTGTTTAGCAGTTTGCTGTATTGAACTTCTAATTTTGTGGAGGTTTATTTCCCCCCAGCTCTAATAGATCCTCTGAAATACATACAGTCTGCTGTACGCTTTTCACGTACTCGTCAGTTAGGTATGTTTGTCACAAAATTTCTGTGATTTACTGAGGCATCTTAGAGGATTAGAGTGAGAATTATTTATGGCTGTTTTGGTTTGGATTTTTTTTGGGTTTTTTTTGTTTTTTTTTTTTTTTCACTGATTAAGTATTTAATTAAAGCTTTCTAAAAGAAGCGTTGGAACTTGTTTCCTGTGCACATTTTGAGCAAAGCAGTGATCAGACAACTGAAGACAATATTTTGCTGAGTTGTGTCAGTTGTGTCAGTGCTGCTCCACAGGAGAGGCAAACCTCCAAGACTTACTTTGGATAAACATATAGACATTCAGGTGCTTTTCTGATCTCCCGTCTATTCACAAGTGTCTTTCAAATCTTGCGAGAACAGAGTGGGGGTGGCACCTGATACTACCTT
Organism: Larus michahellis; assembly: GCF_964199755.1. Lineage (NCBI taxonomy): Eukaryota > Metazoa > Chordata > Aves > Charadriiformes > Laridae > Larus > Larus michahellis. The sequence goes on from NC_133897.1 coordinate 93,266,521, forward strand.
CTCTGCCTGTTACTGGGTAGGTGGCAAAGGGTGCAATGCACAGCAGAACACGTGGTCTTCATAACAGTGCTCAAGCTTGGTCAGAAGCAGACACTGGTAGTTTGTGTGTCTCCTCAGACACCAATCAGAGGTGCAAGTGACATTAAAAAAAAAAAAGTATCAGGAATGTTTTCAACTCGTACAGCAAAAACTGAAAACAGGCCCAAGGGCATTAGTTTAGGAGTATGTCTCCTGAGAACAAAGAAGATACTGAGTAAAACACTGTGTAATTCGACTTTACTGTACACAACCTGATGCTGTTTTATCTGTAGGTGTTATTATTGAATAATTTGAATACGCTAATTTTCTCCCAAAATTGTAATAGTATTAGCTAGTTAGCTTAAGAGACTCTTCATCTCTTACTTTAGAGAGTCTTTAAGTAATAAAATGTTCATCCTTTTAAGGTAGCATCAGGAAAGCATTTTCAAGCCTGGCAGTTTTTCTAGACAGTGATTAAACATAAAAATTGCAGCACTTCCATACAGCTTATATGAAGTTGCTGAAAGTTATGCAGTTATACATTTGCTGAATTTTGACGCGTGCCGCACATGTGAGGAAACTACTGCTTACATTTGTCCATTTATGAATTTGCGAATTTTAGCTGGAGGAGACCAAATAAACTACCATCGTTCACATTATACAAAATACCAGTAAAATGTAGAAACTCTAGCAATAGCTAAGAATCACTTTGTCCTGATGGTTGTATGTGAAAATACAGAGTGGTAGTAAAAGCTGGACACTGTATAGGGGAAACTGCAATAACTGGGTGTTTGAGAAACTGAATTTGTTCTGTGACTTCATTACTCTGAAAATTTCTACAAAATGACTTTGCAGGACAGGGCAGGTTGGATGGTGCAATCTGCTTATATAATGAAGAGGAGAAACTGCAATATTTGAAGGAAGCTTATGATTCTGGTGTCAGAAACATAGAGATGGAGTCTTCCGTATTTGCTGCAATGTGTAATCTCAGCGGTGTCAAAGGTAAACTAACTTAAAGACACTTCATTCAAGCTGTAGGAAGTTTTCTGCATTGTAGGGGGTTTGTGGTAAAAACCATGAATGAGGTGTTAACATACCTTCTGCACATAAAAAACCCAGTTCTGGTTATAATTTTGATGCTATGATTGGCTGATTTGGGTCATATGTATTCACAACTTATGCAAACTTCCTCACATAGCTCTTACACAGCTTAGTTCTGTCATTTGCTATTCCAGCCCATGGCAAGCACGTAAATCATTAAAGTACCTAATTACCCTATAGCATTAATTAATTTTCTTCAGTTAGTTTTTGAAGTTTACAGGAAGTAAGTGGTTAATTTAAGCAATCAGGTGATTCTCATATACATAAAACTATAATCACTTTCTATACTTTCATATCAAGTGGAAAATACGGGTATTTTGTGTAGACTTATGGCTTTAATTCTCAAACAGTTGAAGGTTTTTAGTAGCATTATGAAGCATCATTCCTAATTGTAAAACAAGTTTTTAATTTTTTTACATAAGCTAACTAATTTTCAGTAAAGATTAGGAAAAATAGTGATTGCAAAGAATATAATACAGTGCCTTTCTACTTTCCATGTTAACTATAGTCTCTCATTTTCCTTGGCAAGGAATTTGCCAATTTAAAACACTGATGTTTCTCAAACTTCCTTAAACTCAAGGAGGACAAAATGGAGAAAAATAAGGAAAAAGGCCAACAGTTATATCAAAAATCCTCATTTCTTACTGGCTTGAGGGTGATTAAAAACCCAATGCATTGTATCACTGAGCCATTGGGCATCCTGGCCCTTCTTGCCGTCTGTACTTTGTAGGTCTGCAATGTGTATTACTGCTTGTGCTCTGCAAATTGTCACTAGCAGAAACTCCGGATGCAGAAGAGTCATGGTAGAGCCCAGCTGGATTGAAAGGAGGGATTTTACCTTTGGGGCTCTGATTACCAAAGGGCAGCAGATGAGCCTGAGATGATCCATGAGATCCTCCTACACTTGCAGTGCTCCCCATCCTTGAGCGTCACAGCGACTCGTCTGCTGGTTCCCGAGGGATGGCATCTACAGCACAGGGATTTGAGTTGGGCATAAGGTAGATAGCAGAGGGCTGTAACTGCATCTTCTAGAACAGCGTCTCTGATCACTTCCTACCAGTCAAGACCTGGGCACTTGTGAAATATAATTCCTATACAGAAAAACATAAGAATCATGATATAACAAGTATCTGCAGCTCCCTGAGAGCTCTTGCTTTATTAATGTAGTGATCTGTCATCTCACGCTATTTGTAACTCTTTTTATATCATCTACAGCATGCTAGTCCCCTAGCATCTTACGGTACTGTGCACCAGGTTTTGGGGGTTTGTTTTCTCTCATATTTCTAATCTTCTAGCTGTTCATTCAAATGTTTATGCTCTTGAACTGTAGAAGTGCCAGAATGTCATTTCTAACTAATGCTGCCTTTTAATTTCCAGGTGCTGTAGTGTGTGTCACTCTTCTGAATCGGCTTGAAGGGGATCAGATTAGTAGCTCACACGACGTACTCGTGGAGTATCAGCAGAGACCACAGAAGTTAGTGGGATATTTCATTAAGAAAAGTCTTGGGAAAGTATGAAGTATCCATCTTTGTTTTACAGAAGCAGAAGGCTTTCGCGCAGCTGAAGTCATGGTCATGAGTTCTGTGCATTAAAGGTCTTTTGCCTCAAAATAGCTTAGAGCATTCTGTGTCCCTGCGGAAGTTAATCATTTATATCACTGTGCTTTGGGCACTGAATGTGGTGAGTGGACTTCAGTTAAGTTTTGCTTAGTTATGCGTTGCTGGATTTAAAACTTACTTTTCTGTGAATTGGAAAGTGGATCTGTTGTAAAGGACAAGCCTGCTATAATGTATGAAAAAGCTTTATTTACCCCTGCTGTAAAAGAAAAAGTAGGAAGAAAATCAAACTTTATTGCCAAGTACTTGCAAACTACCAAATTAAAATTAATTTAAGAATGCTAATCCCTTTCTTGTTATTATAAAAAAGTATATAAATTATAATTGTCTTGGTTGCTTCACTTGTAAAGAAAACTTAAAGTGAATGCAGTTTATTTTTTGCAAACTTTGACAAATAAACAATACTATTTTCATATATTAAAATTTCATGAAATTGCAAAGTGTGGGACTGAATTTTCTTAACATTAAGGACTTGACTTTGAGCTCTTGAATATTTATACTTCCTGAATATTGATCCAACAAGGTTCATTCATATCCCGTTTTAACTACACGATTGAATCAATACCCAGGAAACATTTATGCATTAAATAATTTTGCATTGAATAACTCAAAATCTTTTGGTGAATCAAGGCTCCTGCTTACTGAAGAGAAACCAAAGCCATTCAGAAGATGCACAGTATGTTCACAGGGCTGCGTTATGGTAGTTCATTTTTTCCCTTTTCCTTTGTTTCTTTTTAAATTGGTTTTCAGCTCCATGTCTTCAGGACATAGCACTCGGTGTTGCATGGTTCCCAGTTCTTCTGAAGAACCGGAGAATACCTATCCACTGTACGTGCCATCAAAAACATTTCAGCAGTTTTTCTGCTACCATTGCTATCACTGCTACCATAGTGTTTTTTTTCTTTTTTCAGGCATACTCATTGCTGCATTGCTGCTGGGGTTAGAATATAATTATGTGGTCAGCTAAAGAAAAATGCATTTATCTCTTTCTGCTGCAGTGGAAAAAGAGGAGTCGCAGGCAGAAGAGTCTGACTAAACTCTCAGAACAGCTGTCACTGAGATTTTCTTTTCAAGGATTATAGTCTGCAACACTCTGTTAAAAGCACGAGAGTTAGTTCTAAGAGGGAGTGATGCAGCAGTAGGCACATTCACCAATAAGTGACAGAAATGGGAAGCGATGTGATGAGAACATTAAAAAAGGAAGGGATGACTCTTGTGAATAAGAAAGTGCCAGTGAGGATTAATCTCCTTAGATTTGATGAATTTTCGACTGGGGAGCATAGTGGGGCTGCATAATGGAAAAGATACAAGTATTGTTTGTTTAAAAAAATCCATGGTTTAAATACGTTTAATTTACTAATTTAGTCTTCCTTTAATTTTAAAAACACATTTTCTCATTTTGTGCTTGGGCTATACAGTGAATGTAAGTTTTCAAAAAAAGCCTTTTTTTTTTTCACCAAACATGTGGGAATGACTCCACATTTTGTTTGAACTGTTCCTTTCTTATTAAAAAAAAAAAATAAAAAAATTACAAAAAGCTGTGCTTAACTATGCCTAGTGCTTGCCTGGGCATTGCATGAAGCCCTGTGACTTCTCCTGGGAATTGTGCAACAAAGCACATCCTTGCTCTGCAACCTCCTGCTCTCAGAACAGTAGCAAGGAAATAAAAAGGAGATGACTTAAGAGGCAATGCGCTGCACTCTAGGCTGAAAAAAAGTTTATACCGAATTGACCAGGATGGGTTTGGAGGAGGCAGTTTGCTGTTGTAAAAGAAATACTTACTATGAATTACCTAAAGAGGAGAAGAAATGTTTTATCAAGAAAACAAAAGAAACACCTAGTGTGGCTGTGTGAAGTTTTGTGAAAGCGTATTACTGCAGTTATCCCTGAGGTGTAAATCTGAGATGGTGTGATTTCTCTTTTCAAAGGAAGGGCAGCAAGAATCTGGCAACTGATTAAAAAGAAAAAGTTCCGTAATAGAAATTACCCAGCTTTTGTATTAACAGTCATATAAAGTAGGCACTTGTATTTTGATAACTAATACGAAAGCTCTTACGTGCTATGTGCCAAAATATAACTAGCATTGTGGCCTGGCTGAGTTGGAGCTCGGGTTCAAGCATTCCTGGAGTGATGCAACTATTCTATTAAATAGTCATACTCGAGATACACAATACACAAAACCCTAGCAGAAACCCCTGGAAGTCTTTAGCCATTCACTTTTTGTAAATGCGTCCTTTCCCCTTCCCGCTGTTCCTTAAGACATTGTATTTTCCTTTCTGCTAAAATGCTCTCTTCCGTGCATCCGAATAGATGGAGTAAAGGGATGTATAACAACTAGAATTCAAAGGAGAGGAAGTATCCTGCTCTTTTCCACTGGTCACCATCCTGTAATGCTGTATTCCTAATGCAAGAGGGTGCTCTATAGACACTTCTTACGTGCAATAAAATACTTTTATTAGCTTCAGAGGAAACTTGCCAGAATGTTACCCTGATAAGAACAATTGTATTTTCCCTTGTGACTGCAAGTGGACAGGGAGATAAAGAAATGACTCAGCTGTGTGCATCCGGCAGCGAAGTTACCTTCCTGGAGATTTTACAAAAACGTCCATGAAGAATTATAAAATTTTTAACAGGCTTTTATACGCAAATCAGTTCTTTAATATTAGCCATTCTCCTTATTTCTGTATCATATAGAAAAGCAGCATGTGTAGGCTACAGAGCATGAATCAAGAGTTGGAGTGGTGATATTTTTAGAAGTATGTAAGATATTAAGTATATGTTTGATATTACATAGTGCAGTATCTCCTGGGAGATCTACAAATCCTGCAAACCCCGGAAACCTCAATTTCAAATCAAAGACCGACTTTTGTTCTCTGTGCCACGCTGCACCTAGCAATACACTACAGAATCAGTTTACTCCAGAGATCAGAAGGGATAAAAGCAAAGAAGGAAGGTAGAAGATACTAATAGGATGGAAGTTTGAAGGGAGAAAATGGCATTTTCTAGCAATGGTTTGTTCTATGATTCATGGTGTTCTTCTGGCCTGTTCCTACATTTCTGTTAAAGAAATGGTTGAGACTACAATAGCAATAGGTTAGGACGCATTTGTTTCACATTTGCAAGAGACTGAGAATGTGCAGAACTTGATTAGTGACCTGAAGGAGTGGATTTTTATTTTTGGTGTCCTAATATACTTCAAAGAAGGATTTTCTTTAATGGGAGGTATGAGAAATCCTGAAAAGGAACATTTTGGAATCACCTATTGCCAGAAGTGCTTAAAGTATAAATGTTTTGATCCATCATTTAAAATCCAAGCAAATAATTCAGTAATTCCAGTATTCCTTGAAATTATACACATATAATATGCTATATTTTTTTTAACATTATTCCCAAGTCCTTACAAAGGATTTTCGATGCATTATGTAACCGAAATGGATTTTCTTCTCAAGTCTGGATCTCAATATTTTTCTAAATATAATGTTTATACAGTTGTATCAGAGATGTATTTTGTCTCCATGGTCAAGACAGGTGCAAGAGACAAAGGCGTGAATGTTTTTAGATTTGCCCATCAGCAGTCAGTTATGTTCTGAACGCAGTGCTCAGTACCGCGAGCAGCAAACTGAGCTTTGGGGATTGGGTCTGCATGCAAGAACCGAATACAAAAAAGCATGGTACTGTGATTTGATGGCATTATTACAGTTTGCTACAAGATGTTGAGGTTTACTTTCCCTGAAAGTTTCTCAGATTTTGAGTTGGAGTGACTTAAATACATGCTTTCTCTTTCTAGAATAATTACCATTTAATATTATACTCCATAGTATGAATCAGATTGCAGTTAATAAAGTCTTCTGCCTGAAGAGAAAGGAGGTCACTGAACAGAGCAACATTAAATCTGAAACTCTATGGTGCAATAATAGAAGAAAGAGTAACGCTGACAGGGGCAATGGTTTTGCTCAGGCTACAAACAAAATGCAGCAGCAGAAAAAGACAGACAGAGCCGGTTTTACACGACACAGAAACCTGATTCCAGATGCTTCTTGTCGGCGCTGAGCTTGTAACCGCAAGAAAATTTTCAGTTTACTCTGTCTGCCATATCACAAGAATAAAATTCCTAGAGCTGCCCAGAAGCTCCAACAAACCACTGTCTTCCTCGTGAAATTAGGTCTGGTTTTTTTTGTTTAATGTGTAGCTTCATTTTAATCACCCTATTATTTGACCTTGCCCACAACTAACATTTTTCGTCTTATCCTAACTTTGCACACAGGAAGTGTCTCCCAGGAAAGATGCTACTAATTGATGTCATCCTGCAGGCGCTTTGTCTGCAAAACAGGTCAGTGCCGTATAAATATTTACAAGTAGTACTCCTAATAATGTTAAAAGGAAAGCCTTGGGATCACACAGTAAACCTTGTGAAGAAGTTGTGGGTGGCGGTAGGAAAATATGCTAGTTTACCAGATTCCCAGCTATATTCTCACATGATTCGACTGTCTGCCAAAAAGTGGTTTTGTCTCCTGGGCTTTAACATATTTAACATATAAAACTACGTTTCTTTGAATGTGCTTGCCAACCTACTCTAATTAGCCTATATTAAAGCTGTAGGCTAGACGTGACGTGTTGATGGTATCATATTATAAAGCAGTCAAGTTTTAAAACCAGAGATGGATGCTGAAAGAAGGTTCTCTGCCTTTTCTGCCCCGGTGGGTTTGGATATCTTGCATATTGTAAGAGTAAACTTTTAAGTTAAAACTGAGACAAAGCCTGCTAAAGCTAAGCAGAAGCAGAAAAGGGCAAGTCACTATCTCTCTTGAAGACCCAATTCTGAGCATACTTTTTTTCCATTCCAGAAGGAATGAGTGGAGCACATGATGAAATATAAGACCTTCTAATTCGCCCTGAAATATTCAACATGTTGCTGCTGACTACAGCCACCCTCTTAAGGCACCTTGAAAGCATATAATTTATTTAGCCTACCAGCAATTGTGCTGCGTTTGAACCTTTTCAAGCAATTTGTACATGCAACTCCTAAACAAAGTTGCTATTTTAGACGGGTACTTGCACAGGACACCGCTTGACATGGTACTGATGAAACCTAAGTCACACTAAAGAGCTTTCAGGATGGCAGCAATATAGCTGATGCATCTTTCCAAAAATATTTAGAACTGATTTGCTTTTCTTGCCCGTGAGCTTAATTTTTAATATTATTGTCTCTTTTGTGCCAAGGGTTTGTTGCGGAGGGTGGTGGGTGGTAGATTGATTTCATATTTCTCATATTTCTCCAACATTGCAAATAATACAATCAATCAGGCTTATACATCCTGTTCCTTCTAAAATTACTTTTAGAAGTAATTTCCCAGAGTACCACTGTGGGGATTGTTCTTGGTTGAATGTTTATGGGGTATCTTTTACTTTCATAAAATTTTGTTCTGTAAAAACCAGCTCGACTACTGGAGAACACCATAGTAGGCAAGAATGAATTTCTTTAGGAAAGGACAATGATGTATGAGGGCAAATTAAGTTAACAGAACTCTCTGGTGAAAGGTGTTTATCCATTGAGTGTCTTATATAGTAGAATGAGGAGTCAGTAGTTCATTAGTACTAAATACTAATTGCATACAAAATAGTTGTTTCCTGTATCCATGAGAAGTTGTTTAGCATTAAAAAATAGAATGCAACTTTTAGGAGTATGTAATTATATAGAGCATAATGAATTACGCACATCACACGCTTGGATGAGCAGAGATTTTGCAGAACTACTTGTTCAAAATAATTTGGCAAGTGGTTCATGTGAGCTGTTTTAGCTTACGTACTAGTCAGGAACTGCCTTCTGTATCAGCTGCTTTGATAAATAACTGCTTGTAATTCATTATGCTGAATGATTAATTTATAATTTCCTACAAATCACACACTATAGATTCTGCTCTCCAGTTTTTAAAAATGGCTGTGTGAATCCATACATATATTACAATATTCAATTATTGACAAATATTTGTTTAAACATGCATACTTTGTGCACAGAATTTTCGTCTTGGCTATCTCAGAGTTTCACCTTTGGTCCTGGTGAATAAAATTACTGTTACATATTCTGAAATAGCAGGAATTTTAGCATTGCTTGACTGAAAGCAGAGAAACATCCTTTATGCAAGTGCCAGCCAGCTGTGAGTGGAGCTCCTTGGTGAGGTACCTTCTTCCTTTTTGGTTGTTTGCCCAGCTACATTTTGCCACCGTAGGGCACACCATGAGGAAAGCCCCAGAGTGGGGGGATGATGGGAGAGGTGAGATGGGGGGGACATGTCTCTGCTGCGCAGCACGGGGGCTGCCCTTCAGCACTGGAGGAAGCAGGAAGATGGTAACGTGCTTGATGACCACTGGAGGTGTGCACTTTGCCAGTACCATGACAGAGCAGTGGAGCGGGAAATCGGTTAATGGAAGAACAGAAGATGTGCTCAGTAGACCCACCTTCATACATAGCTTAATAAACCCTGCCTTAGAGGTACAAACATGCTTAACATAATTCAGGTAAACACTGAGTTACTTACTTTTTTAGTACGTCCTGAGGATTTTCACATTTCTATTTAAAGCTAAATCACAGAATCATAGAATCGTTTAGGTTGAAAAGACCTTTAAGATCATCAAGTCCAGCTGTTAACCAAACACCGCCAAGACCACCACTAAACCATTTCCCTAAGCACCACATCTATATGGCTTTTAAATACCTCTAGGGATGATGACTCAACCACTTCTGCAGCCTGATCCAATGCTTGACAACTCTTTCAGTGAAGAAATTTTTCCTAATATCCAATCTAAACCTCCCCTGGTGCAACTTGAGGCCGTTTCCTCTCATCCTATTGCCCGTTACTTGCGAGAAAAGACCGACCACCACCTTGCTACAATCTCCTTTCAGGTAGTTGTAGAGAGCGATGAGGTCTCCCTTCAGTCTTCTTTTTTCCAGGATAAACCACCCCAATTCCCTCAGCTGCTCCTCATAAGACTTGTTCTGTAGACCCTTCACCAGCTTTGTTGCTCTTCTTTGGATGCAATGATTATTCCAGAAATTTTTCAGCCTCAGAGCAAAGAAAATAAAAGGAAATCCCACCATATTTGAGGAAGAAAGGTGTTCAACTAGTCATGTCCTGCATCAGAACAGACTGTGCATTCAGCACAGACCGCATCTATGATTTCTGCTTTGCTGGGAGGTGATTTTTACCAGTATGTAAAAATTTACAAATTAATGACACCTGTAAAAATTATAAGCAGAAAATGTAAAAATTAAAACAGAAATTTGCACCATTTCAAATACAAAGGTTTTAATAGATTAATTGGTCAGTTTAACATGAAGTGGAGTAACTAAGCTTCACAACATGCTCTGGAAGGCCAAAAACTACTGCTGGGTGACTGCTGGTGCAGAACTTGGGAAAGGGAAGCTCAAACACTGGACATAAGACACCAGCTGAACCTCATCCCATGGAAACTGGCAGAGCTCAGTGGACCTGCAGATGTGCAGTTGCTCATTGCAGAAGTATCATATTTATTAATTTTTTAGATTGCTGCTTCAGCTTAAGTCTAGTGGAAATTGGATTGCTCACTGGTGACTTCTGTATCCAAAAAGTTTTTAGATTTTTGGGGATTTTATTCTTAATGTGGGAAAATAGCCATGATTGTTAAGATGTCTCTTTCATTCATTAGTAACACATTTTGCAGAAAGTGTAATGATGCAATTTACTCAGCAATAATGAGAAATAAAGAATATTTGTTCAGGAATTGCACTGTTTCAGATTTTAGGTGGTTTGAATCGCCTCCTATAATGGCTGTGTTATGTGTCTCCATTGACCATACAGAGAGCTTGGGGGGATCAGACTCTATCTTAGGCAATTCATTTGGTAGAACAAAATGTACAGAAAGATTACTCCTCTGCTCAAGGTGGCATTCCCGATCGGTAGGGTAGTCGCTCTCACCTCCCAGTAAAACAGCAGAGCTCTGCACTGCCAGACACCTGCTTCGTCTCCAGGTGGCCCCGCTGCCACAGGTATGCACAGGGTCCCCTCCTGCAGATCTCCCTGCACAGATCCAGGAATTGCCCTCCCTCCTCTTTGCTGAAGGAAGTGCTGGAAGACCGATTTGCATCCTGGGTGGCACGTGGCAATTAATTAACACAGTTTTCTAACTCATCAGAATATTCCACCTTTACGTAGGTAATAGTATACTGAAAAAGGAGAATGAAATGTCAAACACACACCTCTTATAAGATAAAATTAAACAGTCATATGATGATGCAATGGGACCACCCCAATGCTAGATGCGTGCTTATAAGGGTGTTCTAGAAGTATACAGACATTTAGAGGGCTACGTGGTTAAACAGTGTACGTATTTCCCTACTATTATTCTTTTTTTTTTCATTTCAAAAATCTAAGCATATGCATGCAAAATGACACGAACACTGCAGTGACAGAAAGTCACCAAACTCTGGAAAAAGACAAATGTGTGTTACATATTCCTTTTTTTTTCCTGTTATTTGCATTCATTTTTATTCCAGAAAAGTAGAAACGAGCGCAGAATATATACTGTGGGGTAAAGCACCCTGAAGGCATTTATACAAACCCATCCCCTTACTGTTCATTGCACTAAGCAAATGGAAAGATGAGATTCCTCAACGAATGCAAAACAAGAGGCAGAAACATAATCTCATCTTTTCTCAGCAGGCAGGCAAATCACTTGCACCATTCTCTAGTGCTGGAATTATTCAGCTACTGAAAAATAGGTTCAGACTGCTTGGTGAGATGATTCTGAGTTAGAAAGTCCTTAAGAAGCCACTCTGCAAGTGGATGAAGGAAAGAAAAGACGATATGGGGCATGCCGTACACCAGTTCAAGGCTCTATTTTGGAAGAATTGGCTCTGCCGTGTGAGACAACCGGTGAGTTTTTGGAAATGATAAACAAAGGAATATTTTAAATCTTCTTTTAGTATCTGTTGGAAAGAGTGTTTCTATCAGTCTTCATTTTCCCTTTTCACTGCAGATTGTTAAAGACAGGCTGGCTGCCTTGTTTTGCCTTTGGTCTCCTAATAGTTGAAAATCCAAGTAGAGAACAATAATGTGTTTTAACTCTAAAATGGCTGAGCACATCAATACTCCCCAGTTTATGAATGAGATAGGAAATCTCATAAAACTTCGGAAGAGCCACAGCTTATCTTTTAATTATCGTTAGATGCTACCAGTGCTTGTAGCAGTGGGGACGATGAAAATCAATTTCCTTCACGTTACAGGTACTCATTGGTAATGTAAGAAAGCTTGCACAATTGAGATCAAAAATCTAGATATGGGGGATGCAAGGGCTGTATATTAAAATTGTATATACTTACACATTTCCTTTCTTGTCCACTCTATGAAGCCTGATTAAAGATTTCAAATTCCAATATGCAGAAGAATGTGGCAGTTACTTCAATAGCAGTCAAAATTAAAATAATACTCAAATAAGAGATGAGATGTCATTGTTTGCTTTTACTGTGATTGAGGTGATTTTTTAAATTGAAGATAGAAGGAAAATAATTCTTTCAAGTGAGATAGCATTTTTGTCAAAAAATATGTCACTACAATTAATAGTTTCTCATTGATTTCCCTTGTCTGTGATGATCTGGGGATTTGCAATAAGCCATGTTAACTGCTTCAGATAGGATTACTTCAATTCAATAAACATACTGCTTTCCATTTCAGAAATATTTCACTTAAATAAAGTTGTGATTTAGAGAGAGAATTTCTTCTCCAAATGATTTCAAGTGATGTTTTTTAACATCAAAGACATTTTTGGGGGAGGTATACTGTTGGTTATATTCTTCTCCATTCCTAAACTTCTGTGTGCTCCTTGTTCCTCGTACTTCAATCAGTGTGCAGGAAGTGGCTTCTCAGTATCTCCCGTTCTCCTCCATGCTGATCTATTTCTCTTCTCGCTCTGTCTAGTTTTCCTTCGTATCTATTTTTGAAGGACAAAATCTTAACTCATTTAAGTTTGCCTTATTGGTACCTTTCCTGAATAGAGAGCTCACTGAGACGCAGACTTCCCCAAACCAGGAATTACAATGAATGACCCAAAGCACTTAATTCTGACCGTCCAGAGCCAGGAGCTATCCTGGGGAATTTGCAAAACCTCCTTATGTGCTCGTTGTGTGAACACTGAGCCACGAAGGCACTCCATTTGCAGCTACACAAGAAGAAATCCAGGTGGATCGTCCACCTGTGCAAAGGGCAGGTCAGACCTTTCTGAATCTGAAGAGAGCTGCATCTCCTGAAAGATCTGGTGTGATTCAGCTCTGTATTGTATTGTGTAGATCTATCTACACATCTATCTACACATCTAATCACCTGTAGAAGGTGATTGTCTTGTCATGGTTATTTACCAGCAGTTAGGGCAAGCAGACAAGTGTAGTCTGTGGCACTAATGACATGTCATGAGTGTCATGTGGTATTAGTTGATCTCAGATAGTGAAGGGTAAAGGGGTTGTGACAGACGTAAGTGTTCTGTAAAAGAGTAGGTGTTTTGATTGAAATTCAGGCAGGCATCAGCATCTCTTATTAACATGGTTCAAAGGCAGCACAGGATAACATGTGTGTTTGGACATCAGGAGTTTGAAATTGCCATTTTGTAGAAGATACCTTCTCATTTCTTAGTTTTCAGAAACTTTTGTTTCTGAACTACAGATTATGGAAGCTCAGGAGATACACACTACCAGGCAACTGTATTACTGAAGTTTTCTATCACTGCCTTTCTTAACTATTGTTTATGTAGCATTTATTACCGTCCCAGTTTGCAGATAGGTAAAGTATGAAGCATGATTCCCAAATTCCCTTGTCCTGATACCCCAATTTAGAGGAGAATTGGGATTATAATCATGTTATGAATTGTTCGGAGTTTGTAGTTGCTAATATGACTATTAGGAGAAAACAGAAATATAGCCTATCCTAAAACTATGCCTGTTTAAAAAAGATGCTATTATTATTTTCATTTTAGATTAATGTTAAGCATGAGAGAAAAAGCTGGTATAATTCTTGTTCTTCATCTGCCCCTACAATTAATATCATCTTTGCCCTGCTTTTGTCCTTTACAGTTCACTTTAAAACACTTTAAAAGATATTTCTTCCACACTTTAAAAGATATAAACAGCCCTAAAAGTTGCTTATTTTTGAGTGCCCTCTGTTTTGCACTTGTATGTTTTTGCATCAGTGCAAAAAAATAACGGTTTAACACCAGTGAACGGTTACAAAGTTGTCTGCCGTTATCAGCCAGGTCCTAGAGCTCCATTACCAAATTCTCCATTCCTCCCAGATGTAACTCACCAGACTTGGCATGTGCAATCAGACCCCAGTTCCCCTCAGTGCCTGCACAAAGCAGTTGCAGAAGGGCTGCCACCTTTCAAATGTCCTTTCTTTGGACCTTCTTCTGTTGGTGCCTTTCCTATTCGAACATGAATATGCCTTGTACAGCAGCATTACTTACCAACTTTACCAGGAATAACTTGCTCAATAAGATCAATTTTGCTTCCTTAATGTCTGCAGCATGCTGATGGTTCATTGAGTCCTCCGACCTATTTCCACTTCAGACCAACCTGTTGGTGTTGCCTCTGCAACTGCCTTAGTTCTTGTACTTCTCCCAGATCCCTCTGTTATCACATGCTTTGCTGGAAGCCAGCTGAGTGGGGTTTGCTTTATTCATCTAAAAAAAAATCATTAGCTTACCAAGGGACAGGACTGCTAAGGGCTCTTTTGGAAGTTGGAAAAAACCCAACCAACTATTTCAGACTCCTTCACGTTCAAGCATCAGCTGCATGGTTGCGGCTCTTGCTACCGAGGCGCAAGTTGAGACTGTAGTAAGGGTAGCTGGAGCAGTCTACGGCAATGTGGACAATGGGATTATTTCTTAATATTCCTAGGTCCTCTGCAATTGCTATTATCAACGTCCATGGTACTCTAACAAAGAAAGGCATAAGCATGTTAGACCGAGAAGTCTACCTCTGATAAGCCATTAATGCATACTGAAATTTTGGAGATAAATGGAAGAGGGGGAAATTATTTGTTTTCCTAAAACCTAAGCAACAGAAGTTATTCTAATAGGCCTATACCTGCTTGGCTCACTGGTATTCTCCAGTCATGAATTTGATATATTTATGAAACCATGAATTTTATAGACGCACCAAAATCATTGCTATTTACCCTGTTCTTTAGGTACATGAGTTTTCTCAGGTGAATGGCAACAACCAAGGAGAATGCAGCCCAGAATGGGAGTAACAATTGTTTACAGTTCTTATTTCATTAGATGACCAAGGGACTGGAGCATCTCTCTTACGAGGAAAGGCTGGGAGACCTGGGTCTGTTCAGCCTGGAGAAGAGAAGACTGAGAGGGAATCTCATAAATGCTTACCAATATCTGAAAGGCTGGTGTCAAGAGGATGAGGCCAGGCTCTTCAGTGACAGGACAAGGGGCAATGGGCACAAACTGGAACACAGGAAATTCAGTCTCAACATGAGGAAAAACTTCTTTACTTGGAGGGTGGCAGAGCACTGGAACAGGCTGCCCAGAGAGGTTGTAGAGTTTCCTTTTCTGGAGATACTCAAAACCTGCCCGGATGCGTTCCTGTCCAGCCTGCTCTAGGTGCCCCTGCTCTGTCAGAGGGGTTGGACTAGATGATCTCTGAAGGTCCCTTCCCACACCGACCATTCTGCGATTTTGTCATTCTGTGATTCTGCCTTTCTCCCCCAGTGCCAATGCTAGTGTCATTGTGCAATGATCACTTTGATTCCTAAGTTTGTTAAAAAAAAAAAGACAGAGAGAGAGAATTTGCCCAGTTAAAAAAAATGCCGCTGTTGTATTTTTGTATTTCAAGAATCTTTGGCTTATTTGTCACAGATTTGGAAAAATAACCCTTCCATGCATGCCAGATTTTTGGATATTCGACTAAGCAAATTAATTTTGGAAAAGCTTAAACCAGAGGACAGTTCTCAACTGTTCTGTGGCTGGCATACCCTACTGTGTTACAGCTTGTGTGACTTTTCTAGTCACAGAGTATTCTTTTGTATTTCTAGCCAGATGACACTCAGTTAAACTTATAAATGGCTTATTTCTTCCCCTTTCTCTGTTTTGATTTCTACGTGCCCTATGATAATCCAGCAGCAATTCTCAGTGGGTCAAATTCTTAAAGCTCAAAATATTTCTAAAATGTAATTGTGGGCAAAAAAGCCCAGGAACAGGCCAAACCCAATTAACTCAAATCTACCTAAAATAAATGAACTTCCTTGGCTCCATCCAAAGTCCATGGAAATCCATGGAAATCTACAGGATCTACAGGCCTAAAACTCAAAGTTTTAGGCCAAGTGATATATCATATCCCATGCAAGTTGCAAGAGTGGTCCTCTAGTGACCTGGTACAGTATACCAAAGGGAGTGTCAATGGAGAAGGTCCAATGAATTTTACAGCTATATTAAATGTGAATGACTGGCCCTTAGTGCAGCCTAATAGGGGAAATGGTAAGAAAAAAGAAAGTCCAGAATGAGGGTATGTCTATATTTGTTTGGGTGAACTAATCTAGATTTTGAAGTCAGAAGCTCATGTTATTCTGAATCCCCAGCATTTTTTGCTTGAAACCTTCTTACTAATTACGAATAATGTGTTAGATTTCCTTGACCAAAGAGGTACTCTCACCAACAACTGTCCTAGTAAAATGCTGCTCCAAATTCACATCTTTTTTAGTAAGCCTAGATTTAGCTCTATACAATAACATTAGCTTTTTTACTAACAGTTTGGATACTGGAGATTGAGCCAGTACGTAAAACCATTCCTGTTCTTCCCACATCATGAGCCTTTGTTAAATATAACTGAGAACTTCAAATTTTTTTGGTTGGTGGGTGACAACCAGTGACTTGTGTTATCCATGAGTTCAGTCCTCTGCTTTCAGAAGTAGAGCTACCTGGAATTAGCTGTGGTGCCTCCTCACCATGGTTTTATTTACATGACTTTGTGTTTTGTCCTTGTTGTTGTACTGAAAAAGCATAAAAGCTGGCACAGTTATTTTGGTGCCCAGGGCACACAAGTGTGTTTCTGGATATTGTGCAATAGACTCGGAAGCTACTGAGCTGACTGCACTTTCAATTTATTTACTTACGCTTGATCTGCTTGTAACAGGTAAAGGAAGCCCCTGGTAAAAGTGCAGTGTGGTAGGACAGATAGAGAACAGAACAGCAGACTTAAAATCAGAAGACTTTGGTTAGTCCACAGGTTTTCCAGAGATGGTATCCCATGATGAAGAATCCCAAGAGGCTTCTCTAGCTTACAGAAAGATGAGTGGGAGCAAAGAAGTGCAAACTATAAGTAGCTTGATACTATCTAGAGGGCATTATCAAGTGAATACCTAAATACACCTACAGCTCTGCTCACAGGTGTCAGGGCCCTAAGGTCACTGATGTCTTAATGACCCTGAATAGCCTCACATGGGCCTCCACCCACACACCCAGCCCTGCCCCTATTTAAATTTGGTCTGGGGCCTTCAGTAGGAGTGATAGTCTCTGGCTCAGCTGTATGTTCCCATAGTCTCTCCAGGTGATTGCAAGACTGCGTCCAGCCCTGGCTACTCTCACTGGATGTGACCACGGCCTGCAGGTTAGCTTCCTGGCTTGATGTCAGGCCTGTCTCATCACTGCAAACTCACCTGTAGATCTATGCTTTCAGTTGAGCCTTACTGCACTTGCCTTGCTGGAGTACTGCAGGACAGGCCCTGCTTGGCAAGGACCCTGCTGGCCTGGCATCCCCTTTGGCTCCCTGCCCTTTAGGGAAGCAGCTGGCTGGTGCTGTACCCTGACTGCCTGCTTAGGTTGCCTTGAGCCCTGAGGTGAGCTCCAGGGAGCCCAGCCTGTGGCTGTCCAGGGCCTTCCCCTGTAAACCACCACCCACTGCCCCGGAGCTCTGGTCTCCTACAGTCCTGACCCCCTGGGCTTCTTGTAGGACCTTCTACCCCACTCCTTCCCCCAGGCCTGGCCTGGCCTGGGGGATGATGGCGGTGTGTGTCTCCAGGGGCAGCCCGATAATACCTCCTCCAAGTCTCTTCTGCAGTGTCTCTTATCTGTTGTACCTGCATCCACCCCCCCCACCCCAAAATAGCCCCCACTGATGCCCTGCAGCAATGACACCACTCCACAGCAAAGGCCCCTTGGATCCCAGATGGGCAGTATGGGGTTGAGTGTGACAAGGAGGGGAGGCTGCTGCCAGGGCCCTGGGGGCAGTGCTAAGCCTTAATGGCCCTGACCAGTCTCACCTGGGCTCAGGGCCCACCTGAAATATGGCTTCTGGGCCCTCAGCTCAGAGGAGCACTGCTCTTCAGCTTGGCTCTTTTGCTTGGCAGCTGTCTTTCTAGCTTGACCGTGGTCCTGCCTCGTCACCGTGACCTTGCCTTGAGGGTCTGGACTCCTGGTTGAAGCTGTTTGCAATGGCTGGGCCTGCCCTCCCCTGCTCGCCTCGTGGGGTCCTGTGGGAGGTGTTACTGTGCATGGCCGCCCATGTCTTAGGGAGCAGCCGGCCCCTGCTTCTCCCTAAAAATTTGAAAGCAAAAGCATCAGGTCTGCCTTTTATTTTTTTGTGGTTTTGTTGGCTCCTATTGGGTTTGGAGTGTGTTCAGCTTAGATAAATGGCAATTTCCTTAAATTTCAGAAAGCCTTTAGTTTCTTGCCTCGTGTTCAGCACAGCAGGCCTTTTCCTCATGGAAAACTCTGCCATTGGATTTTATTCTTAAGCATTGTATTACTTTTCTCAGGTATTTTTCTAACACACCCAAGTTTAGGAATTGCTTCCCCAGTGGGATTTGATTCAACTGTGACAGTTTAGAAATAAAAATCCTCAATATGCTTTGGAGAAGTTAATAGTCTCTAATGGGAGATCTTTAGTGTAGCGATTTGTCATTTCTACTATGTTTCTGTTACTGAGTCCAGTATTCATGCTTTCCTAGTACTTTTATCAGTGAACCTGTAAGTCTTTTGAAAGTAGGCTGAATGGCAGTCTTCCTTTTTGCAGCTGAAAATTGAGACAATTGGTTTTGTTTGTTGTGGAGGGGCGTTATTTATTTATTTATTTATTTTCTTTGTGCGGTCCATTTTGGGGCTTGCATCCTCTCTGTGGAGGGGCAAGCACATACCGTGTACATGCAATTTGCTCAGAGGACACCAGCTCAAAACCTGCGAGCCCTGCAGTGCACCAGCTTCAGTGCCTTCTCCTTGTGGCCCTGGAAATAGGAAGGGAGGGAAACGAGAAGCATGGCGGTGGGCAGCCTCAGGCCCATTAGCTTGGTCTCACAATGCGTGACAAATGCAGATTTTGGAGAGAGGTGACTACAGGTGAAAGAAAGGGTGTAAGGAGCAGCAACCAGGGAAGGACAAGGAGGCAGCCACCAGGCAGGATTCAGGACAGCAGGATTCAGGAGAGCATGAGGAGTTGCAGCAAGGTGCAGAATGCTGCTGGCTTGTTAGGAGGTTCAGGTATGGGAAAGATGGATGTCGCTGTCTTGACCAGAGAGAAATATCTACAAACGCTATAAATAGAAGAAGTGAAAATTGCTTTTGTACTCTGAAAGTAGTGTATTTGGCAAAGTTATAAGGATTTTAAATAGAAGTCTTAATTATTAATTTGATTTTAATTATTTTTTTTCCCTTAAGTAGTTGTAGAGGAGATATTCAATGTTTTTTTATTAAAAGATCTATGAATTTTAATGATTTGTTCCCAAATCCTCTTTTCTATATTACTGACGATGTTTTGATTTTCCTTTTCAGGTCTTGTCTCTCACTGAAATACTCTGGCCATGTGCACTTTTCTTGATTCTGGCTGCAATCCGCTTCCAGGAGCCCCCCAAATACAAGGAAAACTGTATGTTTTGTTTCACCTGTGTTCTATATTGGTTGCCTCTGCTTGTAGAAGTATTTAGGAAATATTAAAGATATCCTAGAATGGGCAGCTTAAATGTAGTGGAGTGAATGGAAAGAATCCTAAGGTGGGATTCAGTCTTGTCTAGCTGTAGATCTGAGCGATCCATATTTAGGCAGGAAAGAAATACCGAGTTTAAGGTCTGATGTGTCAGAGCAATTTTAGACATCTACTTTGGAGGAAGGTGGATTTCTTGGGTTTTAGTTGTACTTATTTCTTTCTATTGAGTAATGGAGTTTAGATGACTGGTTCAGAGATAGATAATTATGCAGTAGATATTAACAGTTAGATGTCTAAGATGAATCTTACCCCTACCCAGTTCCTGGGATTTAGAATGAACATTTTGTAAATAATAAATACTTCCATCAACACTTCAAAACTTGTTATGACTACCTCCACCTTATAAAGGTCTTCCTGATTTTATCTTGTCAAATGTTAACTTCATTCAGAAAAGAATGACTTGTGTATGACAGTCTATTCAGTTTATTATTCTGTTATCCACAGATGTCAGTAAGCTGGGGATAAACCAGCTTTAGCTGCATTAGAAACCAATTTAGTAAAACAATTATAGATCTGTAGAGTGAAACATCTGGAAAGAATCTAGCCTGCTCTATAGACATTTACTATAGACTAGCTCTAGTCTGGACCCAAGGATGCAATGCATGCTGATGGTTTGAGTATACTAAGTGTGCTCTTGGAGCGCATCTTCTGCTTTGTTTTAGCAGAAAGTGATCTAGTGTATGTGCTCAGAGAGCTTTCCACAACGTGAACTGGAGTGCGCTAAGTAAAAATAACTCATCTGCAAATGGCACTGGTTATTCACAACTCAAAATTCATTAATTTATACATCAAATACCGTTCCTGAGGAATGGATGGTTTGACTAACAGTGCAATTTCTAATGGTACACGTCTCAAAAATAGTGGTACCTGAATTTAAATAAAATTATAATTTTTAAGTATCATCATGTACATGTAGTGAATTTCCCATTTCTGCATCTTTCGATTTTGAATATTCAGTAGAAGTGTTAGCCCAAATGCTAACTTTCTTATTTTCTTCTCATTTCATTCCCTTAATTTTGATGTAATGGTTGCCAAAAGAAAGTTATCCAGAGGAAGAGGGGGAATGATCTTTCAAATATTTCTCAATTTTATCTGTTTTAAACGGAGAAATTAAGTTAAATATGAACCCTATAGCTATTCCTTATGTTTCAAAGTAAGCAAAAAGTTGCTTTATGTTTTGAAGTTTAAATTCTCAGAACTATGGAGATGTGGATAAATTCTAGAGATATGAAAAAATTGCTGTTTAGAGAGCCCTGATGGATGTACATGCAGACATTGCTAAATACCAGTTCCTTCATCTCATGAAAGCCTGGGAGAAAAGAGGAAATACTATTTTGTGAAGAAGTCTATATTCTAATCCAGGTCACAAATCACACAAAATCACAGAATGGCAGGGGTTTGGAAGGGACCTCTGGTGATCATCTAGTCCAACCCCCCTGCCAAAGCAGGTTCACCTAGAGCAGGTTGCATTTGGGGAAGAGAAGCTGGAAGACATATGATATTGCAACAGCATTACTACCATGAAAACCAGCTATTCAAAGACTGCTCTCAAATATTATACCTTGATGTCACAGTCTGACACAAAAGTTACTCATTTTCTGTGGTGAATTCTTTGTTCTTAAGTGGGACACCTGCCACTGATACAACTTCATCGTTTGCAAGCGACAAAGCCACTTTCTAGGAGAAGGGAACACAATGTGATGGTATAGGTTTGTAACTGCAATGTCACTGGTCTTAATTCTGCCACTACGTGGTTTTAGGTTACTTAGAAGCTCGGGACTTACCAAGTCGGGGCCTTTATCCTTTCATGCGGACCCTCTTCTGTAATGTTGGTTCAAGATGCAAGAATACTAGTTACACAACACAGAAAACCAACCGCTTACGGTAAGTTATACAAATTTGACGGAGCCATCAGTACCACAGTGCATCTTTTTCTACAGCAAAGGTTCTTATTGTCTTGTAGAGAGGTAGAACAGGAGCTTTTACTCTGTGCTAAAAGTTGCCTTCAGTGTCCTTATGAATGCAAAAAATGTAGGACCTTAGTCATGCTTTTTCCTAATTTTTGTTTGCCTTTCTTGGGCATTTCATGCTGTTATTAGATACTGAAAACTGTTTGGGGGGAAAAATGGAGAGGTACCTTGCGATATTCTTGTCCTTCCTTACTGCCATGTGAGAGCATACATTTACCCTTCACTAGAAAGTCCTTTATTACATGAGGGTGAGACTGAGCAACAAAAAATATATCATGCATAGATTTAAACTTTGAATAGTTTGGGAGAGTACATAGTGGGGGAAATAAACACAGAAAAGAAAATAAGGATAACTCTTGAATAAGACCCACAAAGGGCCAAAAAGGACTATCAGCTCTTTAACAAAAAGAACGTGAAAAAGTAGTCTGTGCGAGGGCCTTGCCACAGGATCCCAGAATGTAGAAAGAAAAAGATGAACTTGAATTTGGGCTTTTCCTTTAAGAAATGTAGTAATTTCACCTACTTCAAAATGTTGAAAAGCATTGAGATGTAAAGACACATATGCAAATTGGCTGAAGGATGTAGTCATACGCAACCTTTCAAAATATATAACAATAAAGTCAATTTAAGGTGAGCTAATCAAAATATATGTGTGTATATATATGTGTGTGTATTCTTAGAAAATTGAGAATATCTACCAAAAAAAGATCTTACAGGTTTGAGCCAGGTAAGTGTGTAAGAGCATCAGGTTTTTTATGGTTTATTACTGTAGAAGTTTATATGTAGTAATATCAGCATACAGCAAGTTGGAAACCTTCATTATCACAGTAATAGGCCATAATACTTACTGTTTGATCTAGACAGTCCATTCTAGTTATTTGTACGTGTAGAGAATTGTTGTATAAGACCATGCAAAATAAATCAAAATAAATGTTGTTTATGAGCAAGCACCTTCTACATAAAGCAATAGTTTGTTTGGGGAATCTTAATGGTTTAAGCCACAAATCATTATTAGTCCATATGTAGTATTACACAAAATACTTATATATAGAAATAACAGTATTACAGTAATATCCCTAAACAAAAATTACCCTAATAATAATACAGTTAAAATCGTTACACAAACACTTAGTTTCTACTCCTTTCCCTGGGGTTATGCTCATCTTTCCACTGCTGTACTGCGTCATAAGGTCAGTGGCTGCATTCTGCTGGTGGTGGTGGGCTTGTTATGGCAAGTCATGATCCGGACACCATTCCCTGGAGGAATGTGGTTTTGATGGCTTCTTTTTCACTCTAGGGTGCATTTGGGGTCACTTATGTTTGCTAATGTGCTTTTATACCTTGCTTGTTCTCCAGTGGTCTGCATCTCTATGATACATCTAAATTTGTATGGTATGTCTGAATGTATATGGTATCTTTTACATATGTTAGGTACCTGTTATTTTTTCTTTATACTTATAAATTGGCTTTGTCACTGGCCACTGGTGAGTTGTTTACAGTCATGGGGTCCTCAGTGCCAGCTTGTGCTCCATCTCTTCCCATGCCAGACATGTACTCCAGTACAGCACATCCCGTGCCCCCACTTCTCAAGGCCTCTACTATTATACTGGGCCTCTGCACTGCTTTGCTCTGTTAATCATAAATATCTCACTTTGCACTGAATGATCACTTGTTACTCCTATGTGTATAAAACTGTGATGGTATTACACAATGAGAAGTGAAAGTAAAGCAAATAGCCATAGCTGTCTGGCCAGAAAAAAAATTAAATTAAAACTAAACCAAGTCAAAAGCAAAACTTGCTTTGTCTGAACTTGCCTTAATGTGCCTGCAATTGTGGCAAGCCTCTGTGCCGTGGTCTTGCAAACTCAGTACAAAGCCTATAGCCTGTTACTTGCAGTGGCAATACTATATTACTGGGTTATAGAGTTACAATAGCTGTTGGCCTTATTAAAAATTGGTTCCTAAAAGGATAGGTTTTATTTATATCACTAGTCCAGATGCCATCTAAGTGTGTTAAACCTCTGGAAACTATGAACTATATTGATTGCCCTGCATGATTATTTACACTGCTTTGACTGAACTGCCCAAATTATATTTCAGCTCAAAATAAAAGCAGGAAAGAATTTCCCGGAGGCAGTCTTAGACCTACTTAAGAATTGGAGAAATTATTCAGTGACTTTCAATTTTTCAACTAAAAAATAAAATGTATGCATATTTATACACTCAATAGGCTACACTGAGTAGCATGTAGCCTAGGTAAGGAAAAGGGGTAAAAAGGTAGGATGAAGTTCATTCTGAGGTCAGTCTATTCCAGCAGGTCCATCAGTATAAATTAAATCAACCTCAGGGCTGCTCTGACTTATGCTGGCTGCCAACAGCCTTAGGAATACAGACTGTCAACTTGATCAGCCAAACATAACTGAATCCTGCAATGTCCCTGTGTTGACTGGAGAGAAGGAGCGGCATAGGAACAGTAATACCAATCATTGAGGATTTATATCGAATCATAGGTGGTTCTTTATAATAATTTTCAGAGACATTTTTGCATCAAGAATGCTGTGTTTATTAAGGGTAAATCAAAGATTCTGCATAGTTTGCATGGACACTTAACCCATTTGTTTTCACAGTATGTACCACATGGGTACTATCGGTTTGAAATACAGTAGTTGCCTTTTGGAGAAAGTAATTCTATGAGTTCTGTTGGAACCTCCACTATGAAAGCCATAAACCACCCAAATAACTATTTGTCAGGGAGCAGCCTGAGCAAGGCTGCTCCGTGACAGGGACATATCCAGAGGTTCAAGTTATCCTGGTGCAGGCCATGCCCTCACAGATGTGGCAACATCCCCGCAGGCAACAGGCTCCATTAACAGCCTCCAACATGGTGAGAAGATGAGCCAGGTGAAGGCTACAACTACCTCATTAACTTTGATCTGCTGAAAAATCTGCCACCTCCTCTGATACCTCAGAAAGCATCCATTTTTCAACAGCTCAGAGGCTTTGTTCCTTGTTTCTCTCTTCAGCCACTGCAGAAGATGCTGGCTTGCAGCTCTTTGATGTGATTCCCTAGCCTGTTACACCCAGCAGTATCTCAGAGCAGAGGAGTATGGAAATATTTAGGAGATATATTTAGGACCTCCAATGGTAAAGGACATTTTTCCCTGCTCTTTCCAAAATGTTCAACCCCCCAGTTTATCTTAACGCAGAACAGAATAAAATTGAGAGCATGCAAATAAAACAAAAAACGGGCAGCACAATGTCCTATGTCCTTACACTCACAACCACAAATGAGAGTGCATGTGCATGGAAACATAATGTATTCCCAGTACTCTTAATTCCACTGCAAATCTTGCTGATTGTGGTGGGATTTGCCCTTGCAGCTCAAAGTCCTATACCTATGTTTCTTAGACTTCTCAATACCTAAAAGAAAATTAAGCTTAGGTTTTGTCAGACTTAGAACTACAAAGATCATGAAAACAAGACTCTAAAATGTTATTTCTAAGCACATTAGTTTATTTCTCTTTATTTAGCTACAAGTAGTAGCAGCCTGAGGAGCCTCACCCTGTAGATGTGTCAGGGCCCAAGGTCTGTGCCTGGCATCTTCTCCTGGATGGACCCCTTGGTTCCATGTGGTAGCTTTGTCTACTTTTGTTCTGACTGGACTCCTGGGCTTATCCTGCCATGTTGGGGCTGTCCCTGGAGCCTGTGAACCATCCCTGGCTCTGCCTGCTGGCTGGGATCCTGGGGGACAGTGCCCCATCGGTGAGGGCGTGGCCTCCTCCAGGGTCACCTCAGCTCCTAGCTTGGCCCCCCTCCTGGAGCAGCTCCACTTACGCTGGTCCCTTTCTTGTTACTGATTTTATTGATACCTGCGCCTCTGTGGTTCTCTAGTGGAGCATTATCAGAAGAGATTGTGTTATGAGAGCAGGTGTGGAAAAACAAAATCAAGGAAGGTCTAAGCAACAATGACAGCACTTGTATAAGAATTGCTTAGAGGGTCAAATTTTTCTTTGATGATGTGTATCTTCAAATGAAAAAAGAAATTAATTCTGCAAGATAGCTGTACATCTGCAGCAACTTATTGGAATAGTAACCCTATGTGGTCTGGGCCAGATTTTGTAGTCTTCTTCTATGTGGTTGGAAACTAGAAACCTAAGCAATTTTTGTGATCTTGCTTAGACATTGTCAGAGAGTTGGGGAGAAAAGGAATTTTGAACATAAGTTTTCTCCATTTTATAACTAATTAAGAACAACAATTTTTTGGTTCTTTATATTTTTTGATCTACTGCATTTTAGAAGGGTTATAATATTATGCAACATGGAGAGGAAATATCTTTCCTTTCTGTGACAGATACGCAGTAAGCTATTGTCCAGCATGTGTATTGGTGTTGATGGAGATGTCATGTCTCCAGGCTGTCCTGAGATGGTGCAGAACAGAAGCCAGCACAGCTGGGTCTTTGCAGTTTTAGAGAGAAATTTTTAATGTGGTGACAGGGGTGAGCTTGAGACAAGAGTTTGCTGAGAGGTTTATGAAAATCACCAGTCTAAATGGCATTGCCCATTAAGATCGTAGCTGAGATCTCAGATGAGCTCTGAAACGTTCTTATTGTCATCCTGAGTAACTGGGTAATTTGGACAGAATTAGCTTTTCTGAGTCATGACTAGGAAATGCCAATCGCTTTTACATGCTCACAGAGATGCAGTCCTTTTTCTCTTTTACAGTGTTTTGTCACGGTCAAAGCTTGTATGAATGTACGTCTTTAGTTTGATCTTGGTCCTTATGCAAGTATTTCTGGAAATGCACAAGTAAGGGAAGAGTTACCACAGATGACAATGAAATTATATATGTATACACAACCCCTCCTAACACCCCAGTTCTAATTATGCATGTCCCCTCCGATAAATTACTGACTTCCTCCTTTTGTCCTTTTTGTCCTCCCTTGCTTGTCCTCTTTATTGATCCTAGCAACTGCTGCTGTTGACTTCCTTTATGCATACACAAGAAAGTTAATGTCATCTTCTGCCTCAGAAAGCACACGTTGAAGGCTCTCTGGGAGAGCGCAGTAGAACAATTAAGTATTTTTGTTGGCACGCTGTCTGAAAATTGCTTGCCTTGACTGACCCTGCAGCTGGTTTTGAAGTCTAATTTCTTATCTTTTTGGCAAGATGGTGACATCTTCCTGCAATTTGGTGTAACTAGTGCTGAATTAAGAAACTAGTAGTATCTCGTGGCGTTCTTATTAGGAGATAAATATGGTCCCGTATTACCATGTTGAAAACATATAAAATCTTTAAAATTTAGCATGGATATCCAGCAAATGGAACCTCTGTAATATTTTAATCTGTTTCATAAAACTGAGCCTGATAACTAATATGCCTATTGCCAAAGGATGTTGCACTCTGCTTCAAGAGTAGCTGGAGGAAGGGCTGTGGCAATGTTGGCAGAGGGGCACGAGTGGCATCTGGCTGACATTGCTCCTGCCCTGGAAATCCTCATCAAGCTAATAGCTCAGAAACAGCACCTCCGAACGGCTGCCGTCATCCTGCTGAGAAGCTTGTGCTTCGGAGTGTGGTGTTTCTATGAGTTTTTCAGGTTGCACTCTTCTGTAACAGCTGGGCCTTAAACCTGTTTTTTGGTCCTTCTTCCATAACCTACACCCCCCTACTGTTTCCCAGCTCCCCCTCCAGTTTTGCCATCCGCTTGCCTTTCGCTGCACTTCTCCCTGGAGCTCTTCAGAACTCCAAGTGCCACCAGGTATTTACTTTAATGCTTCTTGTTTCTGTGTCTTCCTCAGTGGGTGTCCCTCCGACCCCCCCTGTGCTGTGGGACTTCTCTCAGGGCAGTGGCTTGTCTCACCAGCCCTCAAGCCTGGAGACACTGAAGAGACAGCCCGGCTGAGCTTGCTGTCCTGCTCGGGCAAGGGGCAGGGCAGGAGGGATACGCAGGCAGCTGCTGCTGCCTCACACAGCGCCTAGGGCAGCACGACCTGAAGCCTTTTGCCTGACTTCTTAGTTCGAAGGAAGCTTTAAAGCTATCAATGAAACATTTTGAAGCCAAGTGATGAAGACCAGGCAGCATTTTTCCTCGCTCAAATTAGGGGGTGGGGGAGTTCAGTTTTCCTCTTGTTTGAAAAACTATTGCTAAACAGACCCTGGTTATCTATTACATTTGCTACCTACCTGCTCCAAGAACCGCTCACTGCTCTGCTCGTGCAGCATGAGGCTGAATGGTTTCTGGGCTGGGATTACTCACGAGAGATTCAGATTAACAGACGTGATTAATGTTCATACAATTCAGCCTGCATTATAGGGTGTGCTGCTGCTATGTATCCAACGGGTGGCTATAGCATACAAAATTAGATGCCAAGAGGTTTCTGTTTTTCCCCTGCTCTTTATCAACCCAAGTGTTGCAGACCCAAGATATGTCAGAGTCAGTGATGGGGGCAGAGGAGAGGGAGCTACTAACTCCACCACCACTGTCATCTGTGCGATCTGCTGCTGGCAGCACCAGCAGTCCCGGCACCAGCATTGAGCCCAAACGTATGCTCCCACATGACTAAAAGTGTCCCTTTTCCCCAGAGTGTTATTGTTTGCAATGCTCCTAAACCAGGGAGGTTTGTACAAGGGGATGCAAGGCTTATGTCTAGTTTGGAGGGAAAACAACATGGGTTGAAATGCTGCCTTTATGCTCCACTTCTTTGAAGTCTTGTGATTACTTTAAGTGACCTTGTTTTGTGAGTCAGTTGTCAATTTAACGTTCAGCAAGTATTTTAAAAATAAAAATCTGTGGAAAATCCTGTGGAAACTGAGCTAGGGTATTTATTTTTTTAAAAAAGTTCTGACTGGATTTGTGTTTTAACCAATGTGGTTGTTATTATTCCGGTCAAGCGCTGGCCGCTTGTTCATGCTCAGAAAGCACAGCGCTAGAAAGTTTTCAGCATGTAGTTAGTGCTCCTGTTCTTCTTTGCCAAACACCAGTGTCTCTAGCTGTTTGGAATTTTAGGCAGCAGGTGTGTTAGCAATATTGGAATTTATGTGGTAGTTTTCAAAAGCAAGAGCCGAAGCGCAGCTATTAATCACCCTAAAAACTGCACTCTGAACAACAGAAACCTGCTTTTTAAAACTCTGTTTAAAAGGGTGGGGGTGTGGGGGGAAGCGGTGAGGAATTGTTTTATCTTTAATCCATTGAAGCTTGAGGCTGGTGGAAGAGTTTTCCAAAATCCTGCTGGCTGTTGGTCACGTTGGGATCAAAATAATCTGCACTGAAGCAATCAAGGACTTGATTGTTTTAAGATTAAATTTTCTTCTTATCCTGTGGTCTAAAGTTGCAGACAGCTCTGTGGGTGTCTGAACAAATGACGATCAGAGAGTGAAAGAGAAACGAGAGAATCAGCAGTAGCAGATGTTTTTTGCTTCGGTTTGTGAATCTGTCTCGTTAGGTTTTTCTTCACCAATAAGTAAGAATTGTGCTGAAAACTAGTATTCATATACAGGTTTGACAAGAAAGGAATGTAAAAATATATTTTATTTTTGTAAGTGGTGGTTATTTGAGAGTTAATTATGCTTGTAATGAAAAACCAGCAATATTTTTGGTACATAGGATTTCACCCTAAGATAACTTGAACTTCCTGTAAGATAAAAACAGAATTCAACTGCCTAGTAAAAGATGATAATTCCTAGCTAAAGATGATTGTTCCATTGTTTATGATGCCTTGGGAGAGTGTCAAGTTATTTTCTCCTGTTTAGAGATGTTTAAATGAAACTTTGATGTCTGATTTCATCTTGAAAGTATTGTTAGAAA
Organism: Larus michahellis; assembly: GCF_964199755.1. Taxonomy (NCBI): domain Eukaryota; kingdom Metazoa; phylum Chordata; class Aves; order Charadriiformes; family Laridae; genus Larus; species Larus michahellis. The sequence goes on from NC_133897.1 coordinate 93,296,032, forward strand.
ATTGTTGTGCTATTGAGTAGCCACCAGATGGTAGTATGATAGAGATAATAGAGATAACGTGTACCAGGGGTTTAGCTGTAAACTAAAATCACGGGAAAGCCAGTAATGATAATAGGATACTGTTTTTATAGGATGTTGCATGTATTTGAAAAAACAAGCTCTCATATCCCAAAACCAAGCTGTATAGCTTTTTCTAACAGGCATTTCTGGTGTAGCCAGAGACATCATTCTTCTCACTTTTCAAATAAAAGGGTATTTTGAGGAGTGCATCTTTTGGAATCAATGTACATTTGTTAGTATGGATGCTTTTTTGTTAATGTGGGGGAATTGCTATCATCATTCTGTTGCTTAGTAAACTAACTAAAGAGGAAGCACCAACTTTCTTCAGGGCCCAGAAAGAGAAAGTAACCTATATTTTACCTGGTAACATTGACCAACTTACCTGTTCTGGTTGCAGCGTGTTGCCTTAGATGCAATATGAAAGCCTGAACTTCAGGGTACAGGCCATCACTGAACCATCACCTGGACTTGTGATAAACCAGGGGAGAAAAGTTGAGTGTGTTCAGAAATATCAAAGACTATTTTGGACGTGTCTGGCTGCTTCCAGAATTGGGTTTCTGGCATAGGTTTGTTGGTCCAGCTCAGCAATTTTTCATTGTCCTTTTTCCTGAGGTTTTGAGACTCAGTGATGCAACTTGCAATCTAATGACCTGAACTAAACAGAAGTTGTGTAAATGCGTAATAGTAATAAAAAAATAATCAGAATACTGCTGTGAGTATATAAACATTTTTTAGCTACTTGCTTCCAGGTTATAATTACCTCCCCGATCCCCTTTCTTCCTGTGAAAAAGCACCTCAGGCATCCAAGCTGGTCCAGAGAGCTTCACAGGACCTGATCTAGGCTTCATGAAAGAGATAGAAGAACTTGCGAAAGGATTTATTGAGACCACAGAGAAAACCATGGCCTTAGAAAAGCTATGGGAGGATAACTCAAAGTTCTCAGGTAAACTGTGATCTAATAATTAATTGCTTTATCTATCAGGTGGTGATAACTATTGAACAAAGGAATACTTTTATTTTAAAAATAAAATGGTCAAACTAAAATTCTAGCTGCCCTGAAAAAAGCCACTTTTATGATTACTATTGCTGTGGCAGTCATCATATTCTCGGGAAAAAGTTAGCTTTCTAAAATTGTGCCTTTTTTTTTTTACTACTTGATTCTTAACAAAATACTGTGAAAGAAAAGTTTTAAAGATAGGGATTAATGATCTGACTACATGCCTGCTTGGTCTAAAATGGAGTCAAAAGTAACTTATCGGGATTTAAGTCTTTCTCCGCAGGTTTTCCTGTTGTAATAGAGAGTATAGGGATGGAAAACCTCATTAGCTCACATCTGGTGACCTTTAGGCAAACAAATGAGTCTCTCACTTAAAGAGTGAGACTGAAAACACCAAGTTCTGATGCTCCCGCTCTGTTCCCACCCATACTGTGCAGCCTTGCTGCTGTAGCAGGAGGGCATTTAGGACCTACTATGACCCTGACTTTCTGGATGAGTTTTCAAGCAGAAAGATTTAAGCAAAACAGTCATTTTCATGCCTGGCTGGCTGGGAACTAGTACGTTCATCTGGTGTTGATGTGATGATTTTGCCTTACTGAAAAGTGAATGGTAAGCAATTTCTTTTTAAATTGTTTTTGTCATAATAGTAAAAGTATTGGAAAGCACAGAAAAGCAAGTGGATCACTATCTTTCCAGGGTATTAGTTGTTTCACACGCCTTTACTCCTATAGAAATTCCCTTTGTGTACAACTTGCTATTGCTTATAAAATTGATTCTTCTGAAGTTAATAATGCCTCTCTAAAGCAAAATATTTGATTTTACAGGGCTCCATAACATCACTGCTTTTGTTACTGTAAGTATTTCTACAGTCTGTTTCTAAATTACAGCTCTGGATTTTGAGGCATCTTTATTATAATGATTAGAAATTTGTATTCTGTCAAGTTTCAGTAAACGATCTTTAAAAAAAATTGGTATGGAGTTGAAGGAAAAAATGATGTCTTGTACATTTGATAGAGAATCAGTGGTTTCTAGATTACTGATTTAAACCAGTCTAGGTTGTTAGTAGCTAAAATTCACACTATTTGAAGGTTAGTTGTTCATTAGGAGCAACTTAAAAGTGCATCTGCCAGACCTTGTGTAGTTGTATACAATCATATTACATAATATCTTGCAAGGAACTCTTATCCTAATGTGTACTACCTATTGAAAAGAAAACAAAACAAGAAAAAGCGAACCAACCCAAAACTTAAAAAGAGACTGCAGTGAGATTGAAAAGATGTGGCTCTTGCTTGGATGAGATTACTTTGAGTTCCGGTTTATGATCCAGTCACTGTAGGAAGCAGACTCAAGTCGGGGTGAAGGAAGACAGATTTGCAAGATGTAGCGTAATTCCTTCTAGAATCAATTTGGCAGTTTATGCAAAATGAGTTTGGTCTTTGTGCTGTCCCCAATGCATTAGTCTTTCACCCTTACAGTCTCAACAAAAATAGGAAGGCTGAATGGGCACAGTAGTGGATCTCCATTACTGTCAGTTTTATACCTTTCACAGATCACTGATTTCACTTTTAAAATATTTTAAAATGCATTTTCTCCATATGTGGTTGATTGTAACTGCTACTTCATGAAAGATAGATTTCCAATTTATCACTTGAAATTAGATGGCATTTTTATAGTAAAATTTTAAAATTTCTTGTGAGATACTTTATTGAAAGGAGATGTATCAATATGAAATTTCATTTCTGGAATGTAGAATAGAAAGAATGTATTTATCAAAATTAAGAATATTTAGTTGAAAGTAGCCTATCATTATTAGTAACAGAGCTAACATACACAAACATCTTTTATGTAAACCATGCTCATGTTACCGTTATCCAAAAGATCCCTAGTGAAACATTGCTTCAGAGAAACAAAGACTGCAAAATAAACAAGTACGATAGACTCTGTTTTTCATAGACATCTGATAGTGTAGTCCTATAAAAGAGGTGGTTTTACGCCAGTCCATCTTTAAAGAGCCATTCTTATCAATCAGTATTCGACACTCCCAAACCACACCTAGGGAGTTGTGAGGCAAGAATGGCATGTCCCTGGCAGTCCCCTGGTCTTTATACCCTATACTTAGAAACTCCTTGCAGGACTAAAGTGCTCCTTGCATTTGAGGTATCAAAGATGATCCTTCTCTTTGGGAGAGAGTTACTCTTCTGAGCAGAAAAAGATTGCTTAGCTTTTCTCCCAGATCCATCTTACATCAGAGCAGAGAAAGACGTCTGAAACAAAGCTGCCATAAGTTCAAAGTACCACCAAAATGATGTGGTGAATTACGAACGCTAGAGGTAAGTTTCCACTTGAAAAAAATATTTTAAATGGTTTAAAATTCTAGAGGATAGGCGTAGGGGGACTAACAGGCATCTGGTTTTTGCTTTTTTGTTTTTCTGGTAATGGAAGTGTTGCATGTAAATGTGTTTTCTTTGTATAAAGATGGATTTGAATGAAGTGGAGGAAATGATTTCTAGAGTAGAAAACCTGTACAAGCAACCATATTTCTGGAACCTTCTGCATTCACTCCCTCACCTTGAATCAAACAGCTTTTATACAGAAGATGGGTTAGCTGCCATAGCACAGTTCCTAAAAGTTATTCAAAAGTAAGTACTTTTATGTGCTTAAAGGTGCTCTGTTTTAACATTTTTACCTCAATTCTTTTTCTTCTCACTGGCTATTTAATACAATAAGCATCTTTATCAGTGTAAAGAGGCTGAAATTTTCTTCTGTTTACCAGATTCTGCTTTTATAGAGGTGTGGTAGGAGTTTTCATCCATTCTGATTCCTTCATAACTGTATTTTTCAATCAGTCCAAGAAGTAGCTTCATCTTAGCAATGGTTGAAATTAGCCTATCACATAATATGGCTTGGAACTTTGTAATGTGCTTTGGGACTCTTTGAAAGACAGAATATTCAAGTATGAATGTAAGAAAATCATCGTTTGTATTCTAATCAAGTAAATATGTATGTAGCACTTGGTCAATATCAGAAAAATTACTCCATTTTGTTTCTCAAGCCTCTTGCTATCAAAATAACTTTGTTCTTTTGCAAGAAATGAAGTAGTAAGAAAAAAAAGCACAGAGACTGTATTCTGAATATGAAAGTTTTCGGCCTCAGGTAAAGGACAACTGGATTCAGTGGAAGATGTTCTCAAAAGTACAGACTAAGACAAGTATCTACAGGAATTTTCAGTAAAATAAAGGAATTGTTAGGAAAAAAGACAAAAATGTGTTTGCCTGAGTAGTTAGTTGGTTGTAATAGGTTGATAGGTAATTGTCATTGTATTCAATTATATTTATAAGGCTAGAGGAAGCCACCGAACCTGGCTGGCTGTGCAAGACTGGCCATGAACTTCACCAGCCTTATGCCATGGGGAGGCAGGGTCCCAAAGACTTTGAATGGGAAATTACTGTGCTGATTCTGTCACCCTTTAGCATCCCACTGTCTTTTTCCTAATAAAAAAATATATAGCATTACTTTTGTTGAAACTGGGACATCAGTCTCTTTATGAGAATATGTGGATTGCAACTGTGTTTGGGCTTGATTTCCCCACCCCGCTTTATGTGTGAGTCATTTATAACCTTGTTCCAGCTTCTTCTTGGAACTATTAACATGCAAAGCTGTATTAGCTGTACTTGTAGTATTTGTATCCCAAAAGCAGAAGCCTTTTCCAAAGGTTTGCAAACTCTCACAGTCTGAGTGTTCCTGAGGTAAGACAGGAACTTGATTGTAAGTTTATGGTTATTGTTTTCTTCAGCAGCAGCAGTAAGCAAGAATAGCAGTAACTACTGGCTGCTGTGGTGGGTCAAGTTATTAGTCTGTTGATATTAACAGCAATTTATCTACCCTGAGCACAAACAGAGTGAGAAGGGGACAGAAGTGGAGGGTGTTCATGGTTATGGCGTTTGTCTTCCCATGTAACTGTTATGCATGCTGACACCCTGTTTTCCAGGAAAGCTTGTGTTTGCTTGCATGCACAACTTTCATTTCACCTATGTCGTGGTTTAACCCCAGCTGGCAACGAGGCACCACGCAGCTGCTCACGCACTCCTCCCTGGTGGGATGGGGGAGTGAATCAGAAGAGTGAAAGTAAGAAAACTCATGGGTTGAAATAAAGATAGGTAAAGCAAAAGCTGTGCACGCAAGCAAAGCAAAACAAGGAATTAATTCACTGCTTCCCTTCGGCAGGCAGGTGTTCGGCCATCTCCAGGAAAGCAGGGCTCCATCATCTGTAATGGTTACTTGGGAAGACAAACGCCGTTAACTCCAAACGTCCCCCTCTTCCTTCTTCTTCTCATAGCTTTTTATTGCTGAGCATGATGTCATGTGATATGGAATGTCCTTTTGGTCAGTTGGGGTCAGCTGTCCTGGCCGTGTCCCCTCCCAACTTCTTGTGTGCCCCCAGACTATTTGCTGGTGGGGTGGTGTGAGAAGCAGAAAAGGCCTTGACTCTGTTTAAGCACTGCTCAGCAATAACTCAAACATCCTGGTATTATCAACGCTGTTTCCAGCACAAATTCAAAACATAGCCCAGTACTAGCTATCATGAAGAAAATTAACTCTATCCCAGCCAAAACCAGCACAACTTATTAAACTCTATTTTGATCCATGAGTCTTCTCGCCTTCCTTTTATTTTGTCATGTTGTGTGGGAGAAGGGAGTGAACGAGCAGCTGTGTAAGTGCTTGGCTGCCAGCTGGGGTCAACCCAGAAGTGATTAGTAAGAGGACACTCAGATGTTTACATTTGGGTTTTGTATTTTTTTAAGACTTTGTTGCCCTTCAATGACCAAATTTGCTGTAATTAATTGTCCTGGTTCCGGTGGGGATAGGGTTAATTTTTCCTGGTATTCCATGCCATGTGAGCCACGCCCACCCTGAGCTGCCGGGGGAGGGGGCAGGAAGTTGCTGCTTAAAAGCTGGCTGGGGCGTCCCGGGTCCGGTCCGGCCGGCGAGCGGCGGGGAGCGGCGGTTCCGTAATCGCGTTTGTATATTCCCCTATCCGTGTTGTTGTTGTTGTTTGCCTGTTCCCTTTACTGTCCTGTTAAACTGCCTTTGTCTCAACCCAAGAGTCTTGCCTTTTCTTACGATTCTTCCTGTATTAGGAAGGCGCGAGCGAGCGGCACGTGGTTCTTTGTTGCCGTCTGAGGCTAAACCACAACAGTCCTTTTTGGCGCCCAACGTGGGGCTCGAAGGGTTGAGATAACTGGTCATCATGTTGCTTGGTTTGTTCTCATGGCTGTGTTACATAAATTCCTATATGGCTTATGTACTCCCTGCGATGCTGTTTACCACGTCTGGAAGAGGGATGAGGATTATCATTCTGCTGTCCTGTGCGTTATCTGTCTATGATATGATAACATCACTGTTCAGACGGCTATTTTGGGGTGTTTATGTGGTTTTGCTGTCCTGTCCGTACATTGGACACCATCTCTCAGAATTTGTTAATAATTTCCCCAGCCCTTTTGCCTCCCTTTTCTCCTTCGGGTCAGGTATGACAGCTTTTGAGAATTTTGAATATCCTTGGGATACTCAAACCAGCGTGTTCCTAGTGCTATGTCTCCTGAATGCGTTCCAGGTCTTGTTTAGGGTTAAGCGACTATTTAAGACTACCACCCGGAGATCTCCTCCGAGGCTGGATAGTCAGGGGTGGCATGGCATGTGGGAGAGCATGGGCAGGTACCTAGAGAACTACTCACCTCCAATGGTCTGGGACTTCACCCCTGAACAATTACAGGACCCTGATAAAGTGGTAGAATATTTGAAGGGAAAATGCTGTGGCTATTCTAGAGAGGCACAACTCACCGCGCTGTGCTGGGCCCTGGCCAGTATCTACCAGGCACTGCTCAGAATTATGCAGCACCCTCAAGGGGAAGAGATGGAAACCAGACCAGCAGCCCCTGCGGCTGCTGCAGCCCCTGCGTCAGCCACTGCGGCTGCTGCAACCCCTGTGACGGACACTGCGGCTACTGCAACCCCTGCGTCAGCCACTGTAGCTACTGCAATCCTTGCGACAGACACTGCGGCTACTGCAACCCCTGTGGTAGACACTGCAGTTACTCCAACCCCCATAGCAGCCACTGCCACTGAACCAGGGAACCAACCCGTGCCGGTATCAGTTGCCCCCATACAGAAGAAGAAGTACACAAAGAAATCAGTTCGCTTAGTAAGAGATGATGATGAACCAGGGCCATCACGAGAGCAGGAGGAAGAGGCAGAACCAGAGATAATTACTCGATCCCTATCCTTGAGTGAGCTGCGGGATATGCGAAAAGATTTCAGCCGACTTTCAGGCGAGCACATTGTCACCTGGCTGCTCCGGTGCTGGGATAATGGGGCCAGTAGCCTGGAATTAGAGGGTAGGGAGGCCAGGCAGCTGGGATCCCTGTCTAGGGAAGGCGGCATTGACAAGGCGATTGGGAAAAAGACCCAAGCCCTCAGCCTCTGGAAACGACTCCTGTTAGGCGTGAGGGAGAGGTACCCCTTCAGTGAGGATGTTGTATGTCAGCCAAGCAAGTGGACTACCATGGAAAGAGGTATCCAGTACCTGAGAGAATTAGCCATGCGGGAGATGATTTATTATGACTTGGACAATGCCGACTTACCCACAGACCCTGATGAGGTGCGATGCACAAGGCCCATGTGGCGGAAGTTTGTACGGAGCGCACCATCGTCGTATGCCAACTCCCTGGCAGTAATGGAATGGAAAGGTGAAGAGGGACCAACGGTGGATGAGGTAGCTGGCCGGCTCCGGCGATATGAAGAAAGTCTCTCTTCCCCCCTTGTCTCAGCTGTGGAGAAACTGTCGCGGAAGGTCCAGCAACTTGAAGAGAATATGTCCTACTCCCCACCTGCACGGGCCAGCATCTCAGCTATTAGAAGCAGGCATTTCCCCACTCAAGGGAGAGAGTACAGAGGGTACACACCACGAGGCACCCTGTGGTTCTACCTGCGGGACCACGGAGAGGACATGAGGAAGTGGGATGGACAACCTACTTCGATCCTGCGGACACGGGTACAGGAGTTGCAAGGAAGGACAACCACAAAAGGGGATCCCTCCAGGAAAAGTGCCGCCCCAGTTTCCAGTGGGCCGTTCCCCAGACAAAGCAGAAGGCCTGATCTTGCTTCTGATCCTCTTGAAGGAACTTCCAAGTCATTTATGCAAGAAGTGAGTAATGGATACTATGACCAGTATTAGGGGGCCCCTGCCTCCGGCCAGGTGGAGGAAAGGGACAACCGGGTTTATTGGATGGTGTGGATTCGATGGCCTGGCACATCAGACCCACAGGAGTATAAGGCTCTAGTGGACACGGGTGCGCAGTGTACTTTAATACCATCAAGCTATAGAAGGGCAGAACCCATTTGTATTTCTGGGGTGACAGGGGGATCCCAAGAGTTGACTGTACTGGAGGCAGAAGTGAGCCTAACTGGGAATGAGTGGCAAAAGCATCCCATTGTGACTGGCCCAGAGGCTCCATGCATCCTTGGTATAGATTACCTCAGGAGAGGGTATTTTAAGGACCCAAAAGGGTACCGCTGGGCCTTTGGCATAGCTGCTTTGGAGACAGAGGAAGTTAAACAGTTGTCTGCCTTGCCTGGTCTCTCGGAGGATTCTTCTGTTGTGGGGTTGTTGAGGGTCAAAGAACAACAGGTGCCGATTGCTACCACAACGGTGCATCGGCGGCAGTATCGCACTAACCGAGACTCTCTGATTCCCATCCATGAGCTGATTCGTCAACTAGAGGTTCAAGGAGTGATCAGCAAGACTCGCTCACCCTTTAACAGTCCCATATGGCCGGTGCGAAAATCTAATGGAGAGTGGAGGCTAACTGTAGACTATCGTGGTCTGAATGAAGTCACGCCACCGCTGAGTGCTGCCGTGCCGGACATGCTAGAACTCCAGTACGAACTGGAGTCCAAGGCAGCCAAGTGGTATGCCACGATTGATATAGCGAATGCATTCTTCTCAATCCCTTTGGCAGCAGAGTGCAGGCCACAGTTTGCTTTCACTTGGAGGGGCGTCCAATACACCTGGAATCGACTGCCCCAGGGGTGGAAACACAGCCCCACCATTTGCCATGGACTGATCCAGACTGCACTGGAACAGGGTGAAGCTCCAGAACATCTGCAGTACATTGATGACATCATTGTATGGGGAAACACAGCAGAAGAAGTTTTTGAGAAAGGGAGTAAAATAGTCCAAATCCTTCTGAACGCTGGTTTTGCTATAAAGCGAAGTAAGGTCAAGGGACCTGCGCAGGAGATCCAGTTTTTAGGAATAAAATGGCAAGATGGACGCCGTCAGATTCCAATGGATGTGATCAACAAAATAGCAGCTATGTCTCCACCAACTAGTAAAAAGGAAACACAGGCTTTCTTAGGTATTGTGGGTTTTTGGAGAATGCATATCCCAGATTACAGTCAAATTGCAAGCCCTCTGTATCAAGTAACCCGGAAGAAGAATGATTTTAAATGGGGTCCTGAGCAACGACAAGCTTTTGAACAAATCAAACAGGAAATAGTCCATGCAGTGGCCCTGGGGCCAGTCCGGGCAGGACAAGATGTTAAAAATGTGCTCTACACCGCAGCCGGGGAGAACGGCCCTACCTGGAGCCTCTGGCAGAAAGCACCAGGGGAGACTCGAGGTCGACCCCTAGGGTTTTGGAGTCGTGGATACAGAGGATCCGAAGCCCGCTACACTCCAACAGAAAAAGAGATATTGGCAGCATATGAAGGGGTTCGAGCTGCTTCGGAAGTAGTTGGTACAGAAGCACAGCTCCTCTTAGCACCTCGACTGCCGGTGCTGGGTTGGATGTTCAAAGAAAGGGTCCCCACCACACATCATGCAACCGATGCTACATGGAGTAAGTGGATTGCACTGATCACGCAGCGAACTCGAATGGGAAACCCCAGTCGCCCAGGAATTCTGGAAGTGATCACGGACTGGCCAGAAGGCAAGGATTTCGGAATGTCACCAGAGGAGGAGGTGACGCGTGCAGAAGAGGCCCCACCATATAATAAACTGCCAGAAAATGAGAAGAAATATGCCCTGTTCACTGATGGGTCCTGCCGTATTGTGGGAAAGCATCGAAAGTGGAAGGCTGCTGTGTGGAGTCCTACACGACGGGTTGCAGAAGCCAGTGAGGGACAGGGTGAATCGAGCCAGTTTGCAGAGGTGAAGGCTATTCAGCTGGCTTTGGACATTGCTGAGCGAGAAAAATGGCCAGTACTTTATCTCTACACTGACTCATGGATGGTGGCAAATGCTCTGTGGGGGTGGTTACAGCAGTGGAAGCAGGGCAACAGGCAGCGCAGAGGCAAACCCATCTGGGCTGCTGACCTATGGCAAGATATTGCTGCCCGGATAGAGAATCTGGTTGTGAAAGTACGCCATGTAGATGCCCACGTACCGAAGAATCGGGCCACGGAGGAACATCAGAACAACCAGCAGGTGGATCGGGCCGCTAGGATTGAAGTGGCTCAGGTGGATCTGGACTGGCAACGTAAGGGTGAACTATTCATAGCTCGGTGGGCCCATGACTCCTCAGGCCATCAAGGGAGAGATGCGACATATAGATGGGCTCGTGACCGAGGGGTGGACTTGACCATGGACACTATTGCACAGGTCATCCATGAATGTGAGACATGCGCTGCGATCAAACAAGCCAAGCGTTTGAAGCCTCTTTGGTATGGAGGGCGATGGCTGAAATACAAATATGGGGAGGCCTGGCAGATTGATTATATCACACTGCCACAAACCCGTCAAGGCAAGCGCTATGTGCTCACAATGGTGGAAGCAACCACTGGATGGCTGGAAACATACCCTGTGCCCCATGCCACTGCCCGGAACACTATCCTGGGCCTTGAAAAGCAAGTCCTGTGGCGACATGGTACCCCAGAGAGAATTGAGTCGGACAACGGGACTCATTTCCGAAACAGCCTCATAGACACCTGGGCCAAAGAGCATGGTATCGAGTGGGTGTATCACATCCCCTATCACGCACCAGCCTCTGGGAAGATAGAACGATACAATGGACTGTTAAAAACTACACTGAGAGCAATGGGTGGTGGGACTTTAAAACACTGGGATACACATTTAGCAAAAGCTACCTGGCTAGTTAACACCAGGGGATCTAACAATCGGGCTGGCCCTGCCCAATCAAAACTTCCACGTACTGTAGAAGGGGATAAAGTCCCCGTAGTGCATATGAAGAATATGCTAGGGAAGACAGTCTGGGTTAGTCCTGCCTCAGGCAAAGGCAAACCCATCCGTGGGATTGCTTTTGCCCAAGGACCTGGGTGCACTTGGTGGGTGATGCGGCAGGATGGGGAAGTCCGATGTGTACCTCATGGGGATCTGATTTTGGGCGAGAATAGCCAATGAATCAGATTGTGTGCTGTTAATTGATAAGTAACACTGTCACTGTATGTCCTCATTGCTATAATTGATATCAGTTGTACTACAAGTAAGGCACAGGGATGATGGGATAAGAACTGATCTCAGCAGCTGGCGCCCAGCAGTTTCCTCAAGATCTACATCTTCAGCCCACGGACTGCGTGCATGAGCCACACCAGGTGCACCAGTCACAAGCTCCGAAAAATACAGCATGCAACAGACCAGCACCACCCAGCATCTCACCTGCCCTGAGAGACTGTTCTAACAAATGGAGCCCAAAGCCGTGGATTAAAAGAACTCAACGGACACTTTGGAGGGATGGCCCATAAACTAAGGGCATTATATGTGTGTATGTATATATATATATATATATAAAACAGGGGAAAGTGGTGGCAATTCATTGGAACCTGCTGGGCATGGCATAGATGGTATGGAATAAGGGGTGGACAATGTCCTGGTTCCGGTGGGGATAGGGTTAACTTTTCCTGGTATTCCATGCCATGTGAGCCACGCCCACCCTGAGCTGCCGGGGGAGGGGGCAGGAAGTTGCTGCTTAAAAGCGGGCTGGGGCGTCCCGGGTCCGGCCGGTCGGCGAGCGGCGGGGAGCGGCGGTTCCGTAATCGCGTTTGTATATTCCCCTATCCGTGTTGTTGTTGTTGTTGTTTGCCTGTTCCCTTTACTGTCCTGTTAAACTGCCTTTGTCCCAACCCAAGAGTCTTGCCTTTTCTTACGATTCTTCCTGTATTAGGAAGGCGCGAGCGAGCGGCACGTGGTTCTTTGTTGCCGTCTGAGGCTAAACCACAACATTAATGCAGTTTGTAAAGGAAACCACAAAAACCAATGCTCACTTCTTGACTAGTTTTGTATTACTAAAATACATTTCTAGAGGTCCTAGCTGAGGTAGAATTTAGTCAGCAGAAAGGATCCTAAATTTACAACTTTTCCCACTTCCTGAGCTGTTCTATCTTTGCTGTGTCTCTCAGAGCTACTTAGCAGAAACTTTCCACACCTGCTTGGGGAAGTTAAATAGTGTTGTTTGGGTTTCTCCCCCCGCCCCCCCCCCCCCCTTCCTTTTACGTATGTTGGAAACTGCTGATCCACTGTAACAAAACTGGATTCGTATTTTCATAATAACAAAGGAATACTCTATAGGAAATAACTGGTAAATTTTACATGAACACTAATTAGTAAATTACAGCTACATTAACAAAGAAGTTTTTTTCAGTGCTAAAGGGACTGAGACTGGGACTTATAAGAAATTCAAGACATATAATTTTCTCAATGCATTCTCTAATGTGCTTTGTTTAATTTGTTGTGAGAATAAGTGTTCTGTTGCTCTAAAGGTTCTTTTTTTTCCTCTGTAGACTGGGTGGAAGTAAAATTTATGTATTCTGTGTCCATCCTGCTTTGCTGTGGGGAGAACTCTTGTGGTGGTTTTGCTCTCACTTTTAACTCTTTTTCTCTCTTTTTTTTTTTTTCTTTTAAGAGGACATTGGTCCTCATAGGAGAAATTTCCTTAATGAAAATGGAGTGAAATTCTAACAGTAAAATCTCAACTTGCGTTTTTTTTTAATTAAAAGTTTAATTTACCAAAGGATCAGTTTTTCAACAATAAAGAAAGTATTTTACTATTCAGTTGCTTGAACTTCATCTTTTTCCACCAAGCCCTTTCAGTTTTTCTGGGTGTATAGAGAGCTTGATTTTTGTTTTGTTTTTCACTTTCAGTACCTTAGCATCATTGAAGGATTTAGCTATGTTGCCCTTGGGCAAAAGTTTCTATGAAATGGTGAAAACAGCACTGAATTTAACTGCGGCATCAATAGAGGAAAGGAGCTTAGAAGGTAAGGAATTTGCCTCAGATTTTTTTTTAAGTACCTTGTAAGCATGCTGCAATAGCAGTAACTGAGTTTCTGCTAAATTCCTAATGTGAAAAGCCTGAGAATTGAACTATATTGCTGTAGTGCTAACCCATTTTTTTATCAAGCTGTTTTTTAAATGCTAATACCTAAATTTCATCGGACTCTGGCAACTATTTGACAAAGCAAGCATGTTGGTCTAAGATATCGTGTTTAGAATGATCTTTCAGTGGTGAATTTTGGGGAGATGCTAAATCGCTGCAAAGGATAATTTCTTCCATTTGACAGAAGGATAGGCACTTGTTTTGGATGTGCCTGTTAAGCATTACAGCTGTTTTACTTTAAGCTTCATTCTTCTGTTATCATAAATTCTGGTCTCACTTGAAGGGATACATTTCCCCATCTGCTGCTTGAGTATGGGAGATGAGTTTAACTGGGGAAGGTAGGCTGGCCCCAGGACAACTCCTCAAGAAAAGGTCAGGAACGAGTTTCATTGGCAAACTGTCTGGTGGCACACAATTAGATTCTAGGTGCAGCTGTCTGCTCTGCATAGAAGGTCAGGCTAAGAATTACATGCAGTCTAAATCCCACTTCAGCTGTCAAAACCAAGACTGAAGAGATACAAAGGTGATATGCTGGAACCCTTGCACAGAGAATGAGCTTGAATTCCCTGGGTCTTCTGGTGTTCTCCTGGTGCTCTCCCTCTCAGCAATGATTCATATCCAGCCCATAGACACACATTTGCGTGACTGTGTGCAGAATTAGACACCTTGCTGGATCTGTGCCTGGGGATCTCACTATTATTGTATCAGCTGTCAGAATACCATCACATTAACTGACCTTACCATACTACTAATGCAATCATGGATTTTATCCTAGTGAAAATGGTGTTCAGGTACACATATTTTTTATGTTTTGGGGTTTTTTTTGCAAAAAGATGGAAACCTGGTACTTGGATCTCATGAAGTATGAATCATCAAGAAACAACGTGAACAAAAAGCAGGAATGATGTAAACAGAAGGTTTTTTTTCTTTCAGGTTTTCAATATAATCTTTCTCTTGGAGATGTTTTGTGGAATCGACATTCTGTGAGAGCAGAACTTGAATCCAGGTTTGGTTTTGATGATCTTCATGTTGAGAAGCTGCTAAGTTACACAGCACAATTGAAAAAGGTAAACCACTTGAAAATTTCAGCGTCCCTTTCATTTTTGTTTTTATTTGTACTCTGAAGGGATTTTTCATGCCTTACAGAAGCTGTAGTCATATCTTAGATTTGTGAACCAGGTACAATACTGCTAAATATCCTGGCTTCATTCCCATAAAAATAAATGTATTTAGCTTCATCTGGAATTTCTGCACATGAAGATGCTGATAGGTCTAGTTGTGTACGTTAATGAATTTATGCTTCTCTGAAGTCACCACTGGGTATGGCGAAGTCCTGAGTGTGTTATCCAATCCTGTAGAGAATTCTGGGGTTTCTTCCACTACGCTTTTAAACTAGATCCTAGATTTGAAGCTGCCTGGATTAATTTGGCAGGTAACGTTTTTCATCTGGTTTGCTGGATAACGAATGCTTGTCCCTTTTGTGCGTAAATTGAGGCATATCAAGAGTCCTTTCTTCTCAGTTGTGCAGTCTTGATATGAATACACTTGACCGATGAGCTGTCTCAGTGGGGCTATTCAAATATAGCAGTGATGTGTCAAATTTTGAAAAAAATATCTTTTCTCAGAGAGGGCCTTCTAACCTTTCTTCTAGACCAAAGTGATCTGTTGTGATGGTCTGATTTGAACTGCAGAAAACTTGAAACGTAATTTGAATTTCTACTGAAGTCCATAGTTTTTGAATAGAACATGCTGGTATTTGTCTGAAATATGTTTGCTTTTTGCTAGGTACAGTCTAGAGCTGTACTCCAGAAGAGCTCACTATAAAAATAGCTGATTTACACAAAGGCATAAATTATTAAAAAACTTGACTTTTAAATGTAATTTTAATGAAATATCAGTGATGACCCGTTTGATCAATTGAACTGAATTTGACTGTACAAGAGGGACATTGAAGTGCTGGAGCGTGTCCAGAGGAGAGCTATCAGGCTGGTGAGGGGTCTGGAGACCAAGTCATATGAGGAGACCTGAGGGAGCTGGGCATGTTTAACTTGGAGAAGAGGAGGCTGAGGGGAGACCTCATTGCCCTCTACAGCTAACTGAAAGGAGGTTGGAGAGAGGTGGGCGTTGGCCTCTTCTCCCAAGGGAATAATGACAGGACCAGAGGAAATGGTCTGAAGTTGTGGCAGGGGAGGTTTAGATTAGAGATTAGGAAGAATTACTTTCCTGAAAGAGTGGTCAGGCACTGGAACAGCCTGCCCAGGGAGGTGGTTGTCACCATCCCTAGAGGTATTTAAGAAACATCTAGATGTGGCACTTCAGGGCAGGCTCTACTGGCAGAGATTGTAGGGGGTTTTTGTGTGTGTGTGTGTGTGTGTGTGTATGGTTGGACTCGATGATCTCAAAGGTCCTTTCCAACCAAGAAGATTCTATGACTGCAGCCAGTTAGCCATGGTTGGCTGTGTAATCCCAGTTGACTCACTTCCTAGATATTTATACATTAAATTAATATCTTGATATTGTATGCTTATGTTAGGGCATTGAAGACCCTCAAAAAGTATGAAGAGAAATACGGAAGCCTGGACAATGTCTGTTCTGAGCACTTCAGTTCTGTATGTAATAGCCCCAGCTGCTTTGGTGCCAAAACATCTGCAAAACTTTTAATAAATTTTCTAGTCACAGCTGAAAGGAGTTATGGTGTGAAGTATCTCAGAAAGACATTAATAGGGAGAATTAAAATGTGCTAAATTATTTTTTGTATGCTTTAATAAAATTTATATGATTGTGAATAATAAATCTTTCAACATAATTTAGAAGTCAGGCTATAAGGAAAAAATTATGGCCTCTTGGTCACGCTGCTGAAACATGCCAACTTTCAATTTAAAACTAATCTGCTGCATGTAATCATTGGTTGAGATGTATCATTCTACTGAACATTTTTTTACATCAGTAACTGTTATACTTGTGAAGGTGCTTTCATACGGTTATTCTAGTGCAAAATTCTAGTGTAAGTGTACTGTATCGTTGTCAAGTTACTTCAGCATTGGCCTGTAAATGACTGCAGAAATAGTAACACTGGTGTACTGACACAGGGAAAATTCCTGGCATATATATGTATCATTATTCTGCCTGGCGTATGAGAACCATAATGGGGCCACCGGTATTTTATACAGCACTCTGCATGTGGAGTGCTTTGAAGTACGTGCCCCAGAATATGAGGCTGGATTAAATGGGCTTTGTTCTCACTGAAGGAGGCTATGTGATATTCTTTTTTCACCAGATAAGTAAGTTGATAGCGGAGATAACACTCAGCAGCTCTCTTGAGATGCTCATCAATTTCTTATGTCCCCGCCAGATTCCCACAGGAGAGACACTGGAGCAGTTTGTGTGCTCTGCTCTGGCCAGTGTGCCAGAAGATGAAGCAAACAAAGAGAATAATGAAGAGGGCTGTATTTCTGCATGGCATGAGGCCAAACTGTATCTTGTTCATGCTGTCAGCAAACTTAGACTCTATGCACAGGTACACTTTAATAAGTTAATAGATTAAATTCCTAATTTTTGCATGTAGGCTGTCAACAGTAACTCAGTTAAAAGATCTGAGTTAGCTATTAAATGGTATTGTCATGAGCTTTTATCATCTTGCTAATAAGACAAAGTAATCTTTATAAAGAATCGTTACATTGGAAGCATAATCTATCACCATGTGTCCACTTAATCAGATTTTCTCATTAACTCAAATACAGATTTGAAATCTAATAGGGAATATGGTGAAATATACGGTACTGCAGAGGCCTGACAGAAAGAAGACCCATTTACTGTCCCACCTGAGCCTGAATTTTGGGCAAAACTGAAAGCAGAATACAGGCTTCCACTGATACAGTATATAATTCATTTATTTTTAATTCCCCTGTTCTACCTATTGCTTGCTATCGCAGCAATAGTTGTTGAAGCATGTTGAAAGGGATGAGAGTAAATCTCCAGTATAGGATCTTAAAATTCTGCTCTGGCAGATCAGCTTGGTGTGCAGTCTCTATGATGACATATGTAGTTCCATATATGAAAGGATAAACCATTGAAATACATGGTTTTTTCCATTAAAAAAAAATTACCTGTGTATCAAGCTGCTCTGGAAATGTTTGCAATATCATCTAAAGAGAACATGTAGAGCTTATCCTGTATTTCCTCAAAAATGTACCGTTTGATTTCTCTCTTGATAAAGAGAGATGATGATTGATGATGACTGGAAGTAATAATTTAATGTGATTGCCAAAACTAATGCACTAACTCCTAACGTAGCTGTAGGAAAATCCAGTAATAATTTCAGCTATGATTTTTAAACTCATCACAAGAGCTGGCATCCTTACGATGGCAACTTGAAGTACTGTAAGGTGCTGGCCACTGGGAATTTCTTTGGTGAACCGGACATCTCCTGTAGTAAAAATCTATTATAACCACTTGGTATTTAAAAAAGTAATGATGGAGGAAAGCATAGCAGTCAGTAAGTTTGACCATGCCTTATTCTAGGCTACACCATGGGAGCATGCAGACTCCTCCTCCATCTCTTTTTGTAGTGGAACCCCAAAAATGTTGAGGCTGCTGCCTTCCATCGTGTTGGTAGTGCAAGGGAAAGCAAGCCTGAGTAATTTACAGTGGAGGTCTGGTTTTGGTTGGTTTCAGTCTCAGGCCATCTTTTTACCATTCCTGAGTCTTTGGATGTTAGTTCTCTGTAAGATGTAGCATGTTACATTGCCAACTTACAGGTCAGTACAAGCTGTAGTGAAAATCAGCCTTTGAGGTAATTTCAGAGCCTAGACACGTTGTTAGGGAGAAATTTTACCATCATTGTTAATTGTACTTTTTTTTTTTTAAGACATGCAAATTCTGTGCCTTGTCTAAATAAGAAATCTTTGATTCCCTAACAAGGTGTGTTCTGTTTTTCATTCGATCTGCTAGGTATTTGAGCAATGGTTCAGCAGCAATCTCTCTCAGAAACTCCTTTTGGAACTTGATGATTTTGTGTCTCAGTTTCTAGATGACAGGGAAGCCAGGAAAATTTTTTCAGAGATAAATACCCTGATCCAGCAATGGAACGAGAAATCGGATGCCTACTTTTCAGAAGGATATACTGCATCTCATGATCTGTAAGCTATCTTCCTGCAACTTGTCTTAAGAAGTTTAGATCAACTTGAATATTTATCTTCACATTACATTTAATTGATTTCTGATTTTTGGTTTGTGTTTTTATTTTTTATTCTGTAATTCCAAACCTTATATATAGTCAAATCATTGTGCTGATGCATACGCATTCTGAAAAAGAAATTAAATCTGTAACTCAGAGTATACCTACTTGTAGATTCATCAGAGAACTTGAGTAGATGATCAGGACTTACAGGAATCAGCAGCTGTGTATAATTAAACACTTTGAACTAGGACCTGAATTCTTTATTGTGTTCTGCAAAGTCTAATTCCCACAAATAATTGCTGTGACTCAGTAATGCTTTTCATGGATGTACGCTATAGGATCAATCCACTCATCTACAGCGAGTCCAGTGCAGCTGAATCGTTTTTCTTTTTTGTTGTAGCAGTCATACTCATGTTAGTTTGTGCAGGAGATCTTCGAACAGAAGCTTACTATGGAGAACAGAATGACAATGTAATGCTTGTTCTTACATATATATATATGTATATTTTCCAATCTTACCTAGGCCATTCTGAGGCTAAGATTTCTTTTAATGTTTTTGACCTTTGAAGTTCCCCATTTGGTTTATCACTTAATGCAAATATAAGATATAAGATATGACTATAAGTTCTGTACTTATTCGTTTTGTTGAAGCAGTCCAAACCTTCCTGTACAGCAGAGTTGTCCTTTTAGCAGTTGGTTGCTAATCTAGTAGAAATGTATTTTGTTGCAATTTTGGAACAAGTCCATTTCAGGACAAGTACAACTACAAGCTTCTAAAGATTGACTGTGCTTTAATTTCAGCTATGCTGATTCACAGCACGTGTTTTAAAATAAAATCAAGACAATTGTTCTGGGTGATTTATGCAAAATAAAGTGGTTTAAGAGCTCTGTTGCCTTATCTATTTAAAGGAAAAATAACTTGTTATAAATGATCTGGAAGGTTCTACACAGGACTTAAAAGTTGTGTAGATACAGGGAGTTAATGTTTGTCAGAGTTGGCAGAACCTCATGAAAAATCTGTGGTGCAGAGCACAGGAGCTGATATTTCTCTCTTTCTAACTGCACATTGGATGACTTGTATCACTTCTGGGAGTTATAATGTTAACTATAGTTTGGCATTGCTTGTCATAGCTCTACTTGTTCATATCAAAACCTGTGCTTCATTGGAGGAGGTAAGATCCATGCTATACAAATCAACATCTGAGGATAAATCTGAAAGATACAAAGTGCTCTAATGCAGCACGCCCGTAAGTGGGAAGTGATCAGGCAATGTCTTTTGTTCTGGATTTGTTGCTGTTTTAATTAACTGATAAAATGGACGCAGGCCTCTTTCCATTTCCAAGCAAATCTGTTTGAACAGGGGCACAAAAAAAATGAAAAAAATGTTTCCTAAGTAAATGAACTGATGTGGGATTATGAACAGTTGTGTAACTCCTGTGCGTAACCTAACAGTCACTGATGGAATAGCGGCCACTACCTTCTTTTCCCACCTTTGAGTGTTCAAAAGCATTTTTTTAGTACAGTAAATGGCTTGATAGAAAATGAACTATTTGATGTGAAACTTCTCCATTCTTTTTTTTTTTTTTCTGCAAAGGGGAGGAAAGGAGATGATTTTGTGTGTAAATCTTCCTAACATTAATGATTTTGGCCTTCAGGTAAATTAGTCTGAAAAGAAGTAGACTTATCCATGAAAAAAATTTTTATTTCTCACCTGGGGGATTGATTAGTGCATGCTGAGAGTCACAGGGGTTCTTCTGTTTTGTTTTTACTGTTGTTTCCTTAGTTTGCCAAGTTTTTTGTAAAATCCATTATTTACTGTTAAGAGAGACACTGCAGTCAAATTATTCAATAATTTAGTAGTACATTTTGGTATTCAGTAATTTTTTATTTTTTTAATAAAAAGAAACTTCTGTACTGCTGCTGTTGTAAGAAACTACAAAGTAGATGATTTAGTGACTACACAGCCAAACAAATCCCATAATTTTTCAGCTTTCAACTTTACCTTTTTGTTTATAGCACACAATGTTTCTGTGCTGTACCTCTTGATTGCAGAATCCTGCATCTGGAGAGAATGCAGTCTGTACTTAAGGATGTACCTCAGTGGCCTGTTATGAAGAGATTGCTTCTGGTAGATGGAGCTATAAGGAACGTAATAGCACAGTATTTATACTTCACTGAAGGTAACGCTGCATGGTGGTTACTCATTACTAACACTCAAATGACTTCCACAGAATAACAGGGGAAATGGATGGATTATACCACTAGAAAGGCATTTGGGCTCTGTAATACGTGTCACACTTAGATATTCATAGCAGCTTTTGAATTCCTAAAATTTTGTTTCCCTTAGTGGTGGTAGAAAGCAACATAACACCTCTTTTCTCATATCGGGAGTAAACAGTTTTATTAGGCATTTTATATGATGTTGTATGCTACTGTGGCTGTTGTTTAAAGATCTAACTCAGGAAAAAGAACTCGCTTAATAAAAATTAAAATTTTCAGTGCCTGAGAAGTTTCTGATGCCATCAGTTGTGTGTGTCAACAAGAAGTTTTGGTTTTAAATTTAGATGCGTCTTGACTTTTCTGGATGGTCATTAGAAGTGAAGCAAAACCCTGAGTTATATATATGTATTTTCTGATCCCTTTAAGGAAGGATTTGATTGAGGGCTGTGAAGCACAGAGGCAGGGTACTTCTTTTTCTGGGACAACACTTTTGGACACAAAGCTAGGCTAAAGTTGGTGAACTGGATCTGTTTTCAGCAGTTTGACTAAATAAGAACAACTAGCTCCTCTGAAGTTCTTATAAATAATGTCTGTTCAGCAATTGCCACTTTCAGATTTGGAATATGTCTATAACATTAAATGGTGTGCTAGGACTCAAATTGCATGATGCTCAGCACCATGATACCCAGGAGTTTGTTGGCAATGTAATCATATTATAAGGTCCACACAGATCTGAATTAAAAAAAAAAAGTTTAAAAAAAAAAAAGTTTAAAAAAAAGCCTTTCTGTGAAACCTTTTAGTGAAGACCTGCAATACTAGAATGTGGGTATACATAAGAAGAACGCTTGTATTAGTTGTAATTGAGTATGTGAAAACCACTTTGTTCCTTTTGGGGACATTGGTGGTCTTAAATTACTTGATATTTGCATATGTCTTTACAGTAAAGAATAAAAAGTATATTAAAAGTACAAATTTTGTACAAGATGCCACTGAAATTGTGCAATTTGGTCCTTGATTTCTAGCTCAGTTGTCTGCAGATTACAAATAAAAGCCTCTTGTTTTAAGATC
The DNA here is from genome assembly GCF_964199755.1 of Larus michahellis. Classification (NCBI taxonomy): domain Eukaryota; kingdom Metazoa; phylum Chordata; class Aves; order Charadriiformes; family Laridae; genus Larus; species Larus michahellis. The sequence goes on from NC_133897.1 coordinate 93,317,945, forward strand.
ACTGTTGGAAACTAACAGACTGTGACACAAGTTTTGTGTATTTTAGTACTGGGCATCGTTACTAGGAGTAAAGGTTGTGCAGGTTGCATTACAGCACCATTGACAACAGCGAAGCCCATTTTCCTTGGGTTGTGTTATATGACACATGTATGCTTCTTGCCTTCAAGGGCTTTATAGCTGATTACTCTGGGAATTTAGCGAGCAGTTCTCTTGTTGATACACAAAAAAATTTGTATAATCCTACATACCCTTGAGCTGTACCAGCTAACTGAATTAAACTGTAAAATCTGTTTTAGCCTCTAAAAATGAACAAGGACTGAGTGTACAGCAGGGAGCAGATCTGAGGAGAAAAAAAAGTACTCTTTCAACATAATTTTCCAAAGGTGCACTTTCAGGACATTTAATATTAAGTTTGCTGGTAGTTTATCTTCTGGGTTGATAAGGTCATTGGCCCAAAAGGTGTCATTTTTGTCTTGTGGGTTTTGTTTTATATAGCACATGGCTGCATGGAATCAGTACTGCTGGTCGTATTACCTAATCCTGATTTACCTGTGCACTCAAATCTGCAAGATACATCTGAAAGTTCAGGATAGTTTCTGTAGTCTCCTCTTTAGGATGGGTTGATTTGAAGCATGCTGCACAATTTTGCCTGTAGACTGTATCAGCACACCTTCCTTCTTGACAGTGGAGTTATCCTGATTTACTACAGCTTGGCACTTGCCCTGTCAGTTTATGTGGTAAAATGCTCATCTTCATCCACACAAAGGAGTATAGGGGAACAGTGGGAAGTGAGAGAACTCAAATGGTACCCTGTCCTGGATCCTCCAAGGCTCGGTCACCTTGCAAACTGAGGGGATTACTGTCTAGGTATGGGCTCATTATGGGAAGCAGGGAAAGCGCCTTGTGGGATTGCAGAAGACTTAGTATGGGAGGTTTGGAAGAGGAGCCAAAGGTGGGGAGAAGTGACCTAGGTGGTTTGGGGAGGAACAAGTATGGGAAAATAGAAATAAGGTGATGAAAGGGGCTGCTCACATATAAACAGGCTGCTTGGTCAGTATGCTTTCCTGGCCATGCCCTGCAGGGGCAGGCAACCCTGCAGGCTGTCCTGCCTTCTCGCTGAACTCCATTTCTCACTCTTTTCCTGGGTGAGGACTCTCTATTCTGCGTGCAAGTGTGTGTATGGGCAGCAACTCTGTGCAAGTGTGTTGTGTGCAGCAACTGAGGTCAGCCCATGGGACACATACGGGCCCACAGCAACTGGAAGGGCTGGAATGAATGAAATGAAGTGCTAGCAAATGGGGTGGGACCTGTGTGTCCGTGGAGTCAGAAACCAAAGTGAGGGTGGGCATATCAGTGTGTGATCGCTAGTGAATATCAGGCTAGGATAGCTGAAGGGTGAGTGAGGTGGCGTGGGAGCTGGGCAGTTATGCACTTCTCTGAAAGTGAGGAGTCAGCTATTGGAGGAACCAGGAGGTTCAAGCCAATACCAGAGAGTCCATGAGGTCTGGGTTTTGACTGAGAGACCTGTTTGCGTACCTCCTATGTGTGAGGCAGCTGGGGAGAGCTGAGGGACCAGGACCAGATGGACCTGGTCTAAGAGCAGTTATTGCAGGGATCCATTGTGTGTGTGGGCAAGCACATCTGTACCAGAAGCTGGAGCAGGGCTGCAGCCTCGAGGGCTCTTATGTCCAGGTGCCAGCAACTGGGGAGGGACTCCCCAGCTACTAGGGGGGATCCACACTGTGTGTGTGTATATATATATCTATATATCTGTATATATTCCCTCTAACAGACCTCCACCCTGACCAGCCAGGAAGGTGAACAGGATAAGGCTGTTGGTGCTGTTTGTGTGTATGTGAGTGCTGCGTGTGTTGATCTGCGTGGTTGGTCACGTGCATTTGCTGTATACATGTTGTCTTGTGTGCCTACTTGTTCAGCCTTGCTGCTGGTTGGGTCTGGGAGCATGGAGCCACAGCAGCATCACCTCTGTAGGGCTACTGAATTTGGCAGGTCCCTAACGTGACCTGGCAACATTTCTGTGGTAGTCTTTTATTTGAGAATGGCAAGATTAGTTTTGCTTGGGAGCTTAAGGAATTTGGCTACCTTTCCATATTTCAGAAGAATTTGCTAGAAGGCCACACAGGACTTCATTTTCCTTTCCTCAAAATCATGAAAGCTCACCGAAGTCCTTGGAGCTACTCTGATATAACCATGAAAGGGGATAGAGTCATACTTTTGCTGGTGTAAGAAGGCTGGTCTTCTTTCTGCCTTGCTTTGATGAGCCTTCTTCGGTGGCGGTGCAGGAGGGGAGCAGTCTTTGCTCCTCAGAAGTGCAGAGTGCAGCTATGTACATAGTTTGTGCAAAATGATGGAATACTTTGGGCAGGGATGTTATCTAAACCAAAGTGGAACCTTTATGCCTCTGTAACTGCTGTATTTTTAAACCATGTCATGCATGGTTTTCTTTCTCAGAAGAATGCCCCCTGCTATACTGTCCCTGAATTACTCTGTAGGTTAAATATTTTCTTCACGGGGTGTGGGGGGGAAATGTCTTACAGAAGCTTTACGTATCCTGGAAAAACAGATTCCCTTTGCCCAAAGAGATGGATTCATTCATCTAGACGTTAGAGGGCTCTTTGTGGAGCTAAAACAGGTATGTTGTTATTTAATGTTTGTATATTAATTTGCATAAAGCTGCAGAGGCTTATTTCAGGGGATAAAAAATACTTGCTAAGTAGACTATTTCATTTATTATTCAGTAGCATTTTGGTCCAACTTTACTTTGTACTTTTTTCTCTTTTGACATTTAATTGTGAGAATTAATACGGAGTGTGAATTAAATCTGTTCCTTCACCCTGAGTTCATTCTTAAAGTGACAGTATATCCATTAAATTTTAGATGTTGATGAGCAATGCTTCCTACATATGCGGTGACGTGCTTACAATGTTTGAGAAGACCCTGAGACTTCCACAGGGCTCAGATGACATTGACATTTTAGCAATATACGTGTGCCCTGGTAATGGCTCAGAGGTGACCTTCAAGCTAAGTAACCAGTTCCAGTCTCTAAGGGAATCTGTAAGTATTTCTGAATTCTTCTCAGGTTTAAAGCTTGCAGTGCCTTACTTCTATTACTATTATAAAATAAAATAAATTAGCAGGGGTTGTAGCTTACTACTTAGCGTTTGCTATTAATAAGCAAATGGATAACTGGTTATTTAAACTGATTAAAATGTTTTTGGGGGCAGGGCACAAGTGGTCCTGCTGGCTCTCTTGGTGTGGGTGTGACATTTAGACACGCTAAGTAGTTGTGGCTTCCAGAAAAAAATAAGAACGTTTGAAAGGCAGTTTATTTAATCTGCTTCATGTTGGATTTTAATGTCATGATTATTACAAATCTAAGGAGCAGGACCAAAGTCTCGGGTGAGTTTCCCTTTTACTGGTTTCAAATATTGCTTTCTTTACTGTGAAAGGTCCTGCTTCTGCAGAAAGTAACTCAGGGACAACAGAGCCTGCCAGATTCAATAATGGATGGTTATTTGGGATGGCAAGAAATAGAAGAGCAGCTAACCAAAAATTATGCTTATTACTGTGAAATTAATCAATCGCTGAGCACAGAGGCACCATCTGAGGAGGATGTCCATTTCAGCTCTTGTCAAGAACAGCTGCTCTTCTCACTGTATGTATCTTATATACCTTTTAATACATAACAATCCTGAGTGGCACCAGCCTGAAGTAAGGTATTATAACCAGTAACTGAATAGATAAAAAGGTTAAAACCCTGCTTTCTTCTTTTGATTACCACCTACTGTTAACAATTTTCTATAATCACAAACAGGAAGGTAGAGGATGATTTTTATTTTTTTTTTAATTGTTAGTAGTATTTGAGGGGGTAGGGATGGAAATAGTCCGAGGATATGCAGGTATCTATGATTCTAAAAGCTATTCTCCCTTTTTTTTGTCTTCTCACATCCAAACATTTTCTGCTACTTCTCAGCCTGCTTTCTGGTACATACCTCGCTGGTACTGTGCTGCACAGGATGCTTGGAAACTTGGATATACAGGACTCTTGGGAGATCCAGGAAAACATTGAAGAGGGTAGTTAGAAAGGCACTAGGAGGGGTATTGCAGCCTCAAGTTGCTTTCTGAACGCATCAAGTGGACACTGTTCTTCTATTTTGGCAGCAAATCTATTCATGTTTTTATTAATTCGATTGTAATTTGCAATGACTCAGTAATTCTACTGGTTTTAAGCTTTAATGGAGTTAAATCAGAGTATATTAGAGACAAATCCCTATATTAATAAAGTGTTTTAAAATGGGATGGGAATTTATTATTCTTGATTGGCAATGTAAAGCACGAACATAATGTGTTTAATGTGAAGTTGCAGTTAAACTGTATCAGATGTCCTAGGTCACACGCTTAAACATGTGTAGAAGACAACTATCAACATTACTGATATGTATAAGAAAATTGACAGAAGAGTTTGCTATTAAAGCAATAAGACTATTAGCTCTAAGCATTAAAGAATCTGTCAGAAATTCCAAAAGCTGCATTGGCAGCAGGAATTAAATCCACGGTTATTAATAACATCTTAGACATCAGAAAAACTACGTCATTTTTCCTGTCCCTTTTGCCGTTGGTCAATGGTTGATTACCTTCCCTCCCTCTCTGTTTCTAAATGACTATGAAATCGCCAGGAGGACTAGCTTTACCTTTCCTTTTTTGCGCATCAAGAAAACTGATAGAGTTAAAAGGCCCCTAGGAATAGAGGCCTGTGTTTAAGTAACATTGAAGAGCAAGAAAAGCTCAGCACTATTTTTATGCGATGTGTTTTGTCGTTTTGTTTGATTGTTTGGGTTTTTTTCATGGACAAAGCAATGATTTTTTTTTTTTTAATGCAAAGGTGTATTTCAGGACAAGAAGAAGCATTTCTAGATAATTGTTTTCAATTTCAGAATGCTGCTTTTTGAACTAGAGTATTTTGTTGGGAGTTTCTTAAAAGGTTTTTTAGATTTAGTTTTTTTTCTGCTCACAAACCTGTGTAGTAAAGTCTAGTTGTGCTTAGAGTGGTGTAATAACTAAGGTGCTGATTTCTTTAGCAAAGGACTCTGCTATTACCCTGCCTGCCTCAGTTTTTCCCTAAGTCAATAGGATTCTCTGTATGCATAAATTAGCAATAGAATTTAAATAGAGATTTACTGAGAAACAGCAGGTGTTCACAAGGTAATTGACTTTGAAAGAAATCACTGGTTTAACCATGGTAGCCTTGTTTATTGTGTCATTTCAGAATTAATAATACACTTGAAGATATTTTGTTTGCTTTTGAGGGAAACCCATACTGGAAGGATTTAACAACTTTTGTCAGTTGGACATGCAAGGTAGCTCAATCCATGAATGAGGAAGCAGGCTCCACGGGAGATCAGTCAGGTGAGGAAACAACTACTGCACAGCACAGGCTTTATTCTGATGGTTCCCTGTCTGTTTTAGAGTATGGTATTCCTTAGAAAGGGAAAAGGTGATGATTTTTACATTTGTGAGTCTGTTTCTGTTTGTGTTTCCATCAACCTCGGGATTCACCAGCTGGTGAATCATTAGCAAGAAAAACTTAAAATATACAGAGCCTGACTCTGCTAAGTAGCTGTGATTTTAGTGCCAGCTGGAAAATTTTTGTATTGTCCATTTCTATTGGGAAAATTCCAACTGGTCGAACCTGGTTGGAGTCTCTACTTTTCCTGACAGAATACTGTTGCAAGGCTTCTTAAATCCAGGATATAAATGGGAGACCAAACTAGCTGGTCACCCAGTAGAGGTATTTCTAGGCTTGTTTCATGTTAGGCAAGGACTTGATGTTTGATTTCTTTCATCCCAGTTGTCCTGTGATATTACAGATGTCCTGACCCATCTGCTGTTAACTTTCTTCGAATACACTAGTTTTTCATTATTTGGGGAAAACTTTGAAATGTCTGAGACTTATGCTGAGGAATAGGAGATCTTCCATTTCATAATTCTTTCTCATTAAACACTTGTGTCACTCAAGGTTTTAGTGGAGCTATGAAGCAGGGCATAATGTGGCTAATCAAAACAGCTCTAAAAAATGACCTTGGCCAATATCACCAGCTCATTTCCTTTAAGTGTTCTCACAATGCTCTGAATTCTTCTGTGTTTTGACCACTTATAATTCCAGCTTCTGAAACATTTAGGTTACTGGTAGATTTCTTTTAAGCTAGTTCTTGGGATTTGCAGAAGATTTTGTTCCTGCTAAAGATCTCCTTTTCTGAACACACTTGTTTTTTTTTTCCTCTGCTCTTTTTCTCAGTAGAGCTAATCAGAAATGTGCTGAATATCTCATCAGTAAGTGGGCAGCTATGGAATATATGCAAAAATAAGCAGGACTTCTTTAATGAAAGAACTGTGTTAGTGAAATGAACTGTTCAAATCTGAATGGATTGTATAGGTTTTGTAATCTATTACAGTCCCAGATATTTCAGTTATCTGAGCACTAATAGTGAATTTCACAGACCTGCTTTCTCTTTACTGAAATTCCAAGTAAAACTAAATATTAGTGTTCGTTTCAGTGCTGAATACACACTAAGTGTGTTCTGGTATAATAAAACTAATCTTATTTGAACTAGTTCTGCAGCTCATGTATAATTCAAAAGATATCTTATATTTTTCCTTTTTTTTTTTTTGGTAAGGAATTATATTTTAATTTTTCTGTAAGGAATTCTGTAAGGAAAATACAGGTGTGCCTTATGTAGAGCTGATATTTATTGATTCAGCATTTCATTCCTTTCAATCATTCAGTAGAACTAACATCAAACACTTGAATAAAAATTACGTATTTGCTACTTTTAAAAATTACGTAATGTATTTCTCTTTCTGCACACATTCATGTCCTGCTAAATTTGGTAGGACTTATTCTGGTTGTTTCAGTGGGAGTCAATCGAGTTGTTCATATGAGTTCATAAAACGTTTTTTTGATCTGTCTCTTGATGTTGAAATATTGATTTTCTCTGCAGATAGACTAGAAGCATCTCTGTGTTCTAGACAAAAGCTCAGTTTGGAGACCATCCTAGGTCATTATTTAGCATTTCTGCAAGACTTGCCAGATTATTCCTTGTTTATTTCCTGGGCACGGTAAGGTTGAACTAGTCAATGTATTTTCTTTGTTTAACCATTTTCCAGAAATCCTTTACCCCACCTCCACTTTGGACTTTTGTAATTCCTGAACATAATTACCCTGCCTCTTTTCACCAAATGACTAGTGTTTTTCAGTATTACTGGTAAGAAATAGAATCCTGCAAAGAAAGTTATGTCTCTGTGGCTGTCATTCAAAAGCATTAAAAAAAAGATATCTCTATCTCTGATGTGTTATCAGTAATAACCAAAGTGGTGGATTCCTGACACTTCCAATGTACAGTTACAAGGGATTCTTGTCACTACACTTGCATTATAGCTCTGCTAATGTCTAGATGAACAGTGAAACAGAAGCCATTTAATCATCACTCTGTTTTTAAAAAAAAAAAAAGTAAAAAAGTATCCCTCATGGAACAATTGCAGACTAATTGTTGAGTTTTGCCTCTGCTATTAAGTGCTGTGAACCATTTACCCTGCTATGCTGATGATCACAGCTGTTAATAGATAAGAATACTTTCTAAATTACATTTCTGGACTTTGAGCTTTATTTTTCATTATGCTGCTTTTTAGGTCCTTGCTAAATCAATCCCTTGTTTAACCTATCAAATGGAAATAACCACTATCAATGCAATGAAAGATGAAGAATCAAACATTTATAGATGGTGCAATTTGAATATTTCCTGGCGCATTTTGAATATTTCCTCCACTGTTAGGCAGGTCATGACAAGCTTTTCATTCAAGCAAAGCTTGACAGGGACTTTAGCAGCTTGATTAAAATGGTCTCTAGAAGCAAAGAACTCCTGGTTTGGGTTTTCAAAAGATAAGATATTCTTAATATCTACAGTAAAAATAAAATGGAAGTTAAGTAGAATGCAAATTGAAATCTTGAATGTTCAATCATTTTTCTTTTGTCCTCTTTCCCAACTTTGTTATAAAGACACATTTTCTAGGGCAAGGATTTGGATTTGGTCTCAAATACTGTTTCTAGAATATACACTATTTTCTTTACACAGTAGCACTAACAAAATCACTTGACTTGTTTGGGTTTTCCTTGCTATACATGCAGAGGTATTTCTTTAACTTGAATAGGTCTAAGAAAGAAATTCTACATGGGGAATGCTTTTTTTTTTTCTTTCCCAATGTTTGACATCTTGGTTTCTCTTCTGTAGAAGCCATTCCCAAAATTGACACAGAAATTCCCTCAAAAAGCTTTTTAATGGTGTGCGTTGTTCTGCATTTTAACTATTAAAAGAAAATGTATTTAAGAAAAAAGTATTTACAACTTGAGATCTTTGCATTGGAATGCTCCTTTTTCAATGCATCTCAATCTCAACCAGTCTTACAGAGTTAGTAAACACTTTTTCTTTTGATAAATAGTATTGACATAATGGAAACATCAGTTGGAGCATTCCAATTTTCACTGTGATTTCAGATTTGGGGTTTTTTTTCTAGATATTAGAGTAACAGTGTTCAGCTATCAGCTGGTCAACTGGAATGTTTTAGCTTTCAATAATTATTAAAAAAAATCTTCACAATTCACAGAAAATTAGAGGATTTGATCCATTTTATTGATAAGTTTCTTTCTATAAAAGAATTAGTTGTGGAGCATAAAAGCTTTGCTCTTTTTGGCATCTGAAAATGTGACGTACTTAAATTAAAGGTGTTTGACTCCTTGTGGCATACAAGCTTGATTATAATTACTGATAAATGCACGCTTCTTTAACTTAACTACCTACATTTGGGTTTTGATTTGAATGTGGCTGTGGCTTTTCAGTGAGTTTTGTCACGTTTTTGAAAACAAAAGTGATTGTCATTTGTGCTGTTTCAGGTTTTGTGGTGATATGATATTTGAACTTTCTTTGAGTTAAGCGAATAAAAATAAATACAATAAATATATACTTATATGCTTATATAATTAATATTTACATATTTATAATTAATATATATAATATATATAATAAAATAAAAATAAAAAAACCTATATTCTAAAATTATACAATATATATTTTACCAATTCTTGTCTGCGTGCTAGGCAACTAACAAGAAAAAACTTGTACTTAATTTTTCAGGATTTTGACAGCTTTCAAAGAGTTTTTGAATAGACAAGAAAATTTACGGATTTCTGGTGAAAAGGAAGTGGATCATCTTTTTCATCTTGTAGAAGTCATAGAAGAAATTATAATGCTTGATTTCTCAACTTCTTCAAACCAGTCTCTAATTGAAAATGTCTTGAATAATACAATTACATGGATGAAAAATTTTGCTGAGGGAAAGGAATCCGCCACTAATTTCTCACTTGCAGTTTCTGAACTCCATAATGAGCTACGAAAAAATTTCAAGCCTCTTCAGAGATTCTGGACAAAAGAGAATACAGAAATTTTCTGGCACATAGTGAGAATTGTATTCTATGAACTTGATTCTAGGCTTTCTCATTTGAGTCAAGTGGAAGAGGAGGAAGTATTGGAGACCTTATCTAGAATTATATTTTCCATTAGACAAAATAAAATCCATAATAGAAGTGTGCTATTGCTCCAAAATATCCTGACTGATTGGCCAGAGTTAAATGTTCCTGCTTTGAACCATCTGAAACACTTAAGTGCAAACTTCCTGAGGACTCTCTATGAGGTCAGATCACTGACTGATGATCATGTCAATGTGTCTTTCAGCACAATTCATGGCGTGAGTAATACCTCCTTTTTATTACTCTCAAATGCAACTTTTATATATAAAGTGCAAGAATTAGAAGAAATTGTGCACAATTTCTTTAAAACCACACAAAAATTAAACAGTTCTAGTGTGGCCTTATTATTTCCTATACTTTTCTCTCTGCATCAGAATGATGATCTGGTCTTAAATTTTGAGAGCAATAGCACTCTGTTAAAATTTCTTTATGAGACTTCAAAAGATATTTCATCTTTTCAAGTATGGCATGATTTACAAGATAGGGATCGAGTTTTTGATTTTCTGTCTGAAACTTTTGATCTCCTCTGGAACCTTACCAGTGAGTCTCTCTGTGAAAAATTGCTAATCATTTACAACTACACAGAGTTTCAGGCCCAGTCTCTTGCACAGAAAGGAAAAAAAGAGATGCAAGTTGTCTATAGCACTCTGAGCAGCCTTAAAACTTTGTTTATGGATAAAGAGCTCCAGACAGCTGCTTTTTGTTATTTGGAACAGTTTCTTGATATCTCCCCAGGATGCCTGGTAAATAATACGTGCATTGATTTTTATCTATCAAATATTACTTCTGTAGATCAATCAGAAGAGGTTTACAGCTTACTCTTGCTTCCACTGGACAATGTTCTGTCTAATATAACAAACTTGGGAGATAAGGTAAGTGTGCCTTCTGCTTTGGACTGCACTTTTACATGGCTTCAAAGCTGGACAGAGATTTTTGAAGAAGCATCCAAAATCTTAAATTTGAATTCAACCTTTTTTGTCCATCTAAGAAATGATTTGGCAAATCTTTCTGTAAGTCTTTTAAATGCAACTCATGACAAACTGTGCAATAATACAGCTATGGTTATTGTTGAAGATGCAACAGCAGCAATGAATCTATTAAAAATCATGTTTGAAGGAGGTGGTGATTTAAACGACTGGAAAGATTTTGAAGCTTTGCTTGCTAATCTTCAAAGTGTATTTATCAATGCAATTGGTGTCACAAACTCACTTAAAGGTAACAGTTTAGAAAGTGTTTTAGACATGATGGGAGTCATGATAACTGAATTGCAGAAATCTATACTGAAGGTTGCTAATGGAGAGTTTTTGAATTCTTGGCTTGATACTTTCATCTCAGGAGGACCCAAGGGAGAAGATAGGGGTGCTGGTGTATTTTCCATTGGAAATTCCCTTTCTACTATTCTCAAGCTCTCCCAAAAGGAACTTGGAATTATTCTCACTGAGATAAAAGACACAGCTGCTTTCTTCAAAAGTGTACCTCAAGGCAAATATATGGTTTGTATCAGCGTTCTCCAGAATATTACCAAACTAATTTTGGACAGTACTCTGAAAGACATAAGCCATTTGCAAACAAATTTTTCATCTCATCTTAATTCCCTTCTGAATTTTTATAGTACAGTGGATGAAGCAGAGGATTGCAACAGATGGATGCGTGGATTAAGTAATCTCAGTGAAAAATACAAGTCATCTTCACATCTTGAAAGTGCAAAACATATTTTATTTCTACTGAAATCTCTGGGAAACATTGAGACAGATGCTAAGCTAATGAATGTGATGGACTTTGTTAATTTGATTTTTAGTTTGATACTCCCTGAATGTTCCCTAACTGGTTCTGATGTGATTTGTGCAAATGTTTATTTCAATATCATAGCAAAAACTTTAAAATTCATTCTCCCTGAATTTTATGTGAAAGATGACATTGGTGTGCTTGAATTTATTTTTACACTTTTAAATAACTCTGGAGGGCAAATACAAATGGTTGTTAATGATTTAGTGGGGCACTCACAGTATACATCAAATAAGACACATTTTAGTCATTCGATCCATGAATTTAACAGGACTTCAAGGATGTTCCTTAATTCTTTTCACCATGTTCATCTTTCATCAGTAGAACATTTGGCAGAAATTCAAACTTTTCTGCAAAATACAAATTTTGAAATCCAAGAAAACAGCTCCTCTCATTTGGATATTGGGATTGAACCTTTCTTGCATGAGAAAAATACCAGTTTGTTGATGGAGTTCATTCAATATGTGATTAGTAAACTTGACTCAGAATTGCAGGGTGAACAAAAAATGTTTGTCCAGAAACTGATAGAAACAGCAGCTCTGAATATTGAACTGGTAAGGAAGGCACTTAAAATTTTCGAGTCTTCTAGCTTTACTGGCTTTCTATTAAGAGATGATAAAGAGTTTCTAAAACATATTGTAGCCCTGGTGCAAAATATGAGGAACATGGATGTTGAGTTCTTGATAAGTCAATTGAAACAAGTCCAGGGGAGCCTAGATAATTTCTTTAAAAGTATCAAACCTTTGTATATTGAGATCTCTGAGTTAGGAATGTTAACAGACTGGTGGGATGCATTTGAGAACAATTCCTGTAATTGGAACCTGACTGGCTTATGGCAAATAACACGAGTCTTTAAACAAGATGAGCTCTATGATGTAGAAGAGATGTTCCATCTCCTCCTTGATGTCATCGGCCTTACAGAAAGATTAGCTCATGGAAACATAACAGAAGCACTCACAGAAGTATATGATTTCATACTGACTCAGGAAGCAAAAATGCCAATGTTTACTGAAGAGGAGTTCTCTAATCAAGTAGAAAGTCTTCTAATGTTACTGGACACACTGACAGATATGTCTGATGAACCTGCAGAGTTCTCAGTTTGTTTTTCTGTGTCATTCTGCTGGACTCTCACAACAGCAACACCTCAGAGTGATCCCCCTTTTAAACCTTGTGACTTTATGCATAGCAATTCTACTCTTAGTTACAATGCAGTCATTGAAGTAATTAGGGAGCTGAAACTTGTCACTCTGGATGACAGTTCCTCATGCGCTATGGAAGACTTTCAGACAGATATCGCTCGCAATCTGACTTGCTTTTTTCTTCAAATCAAAGAATGGAACTCTATTCTTTTGAAGTTTTCTGAGCTCCATCATATGAATAGCTCAGTTCTCAGAAAGCTGCTAGATTTTTGGAATGAGCTGTCTGTCCACACTGTGCCACTGCAGGTGAATAATACATCCTCAATCAATTGTTCCTCCACATTTAAGAGACAGGTGGCTTTACAAATTGTAGAAACTCTCGCCAGTATGTCAGTGGCAGAAATGGAGATGGCCAAAGGTGTTCTTGAACATCTGCATGATCTTTATGATGGTCTAAGTTGGAACAGACATTCAAGAACATCACTTATAAAGACTGTTCTTACAAATGTTAAGAATATGACCAGTGAAGTTTCTGGACTTCTAGATACAGAAGCTGTCCTTTCTTTTATTTCTGTAATTCAGCCTTTAATGACGCTCTCTTCTCTTGGAAACCAGACATACTCAATGCTTATGATATTATCAGCTTTAAATGGAAACAATAATATGTCTGATGCCTTTGAGAACTTCTGGTTTCCTATAGTTACAAGCATAGAAGATTTATTGGTGAATTTTAATGTTAGACACTTACTTGCAGTCATAGACCAAGAGTTTCAATTACTAAGGGTAGCCACCGGACAGTCCTCTTCAATGGCTCTTCCTGATTTAATACAGCAGTTTAATACATCATCTGTAGATGCTATGTTAAGAAATTTTGAAGACATACAAGAGATTTTGAACAGCTTTCTATGTGAGTGTAACAATAAAAATTATTCTAAAATAATGCATACTCTAATTCTCCTTATGGCTAATGAAAATTCATCAAATGACCTACTGCTGTTTGTCAAAGATGTTATTGACTTTTTGGAACTATTCCAAAATAAGTCTAAGGAAGATTACACTGGTATGTTGTTTGTTGATGATCATCTTCGTGGAGAAAAATTGAATAATTCTCACACTGCTAATTCAGTTTTGCTAAACACTCTCCTTCATATAATTGCTGATCTTTCTGTTATAGAGGAATTTCTGCATATAAACAATACTGAACTTCAGATAGTTGACTTCATTGATTCATTTTTTGATAATGCACAATATAGAGAAGTTTCTACTCAGTCCCAAAACAGAGCTCTGGAGATTGTGCAAGAGATCTTGCAAATGATATTTCAGTCTACCATAGAACATGACAGGAACAAAATAACCTTCTTACTAAAGGATTTGCATGAGGATATAATGGCAGAAATAAGGTGAGAATTTTCTATGTACTCATTTTGATAATGTGCTGATGATGACAGAAGGGCTCTTTTTAAACAGCTCAATCAAAACTTTTATTAACTTAATTACTGTTTCATTTGTGCCTTTGAGTAAAACAATATTTTTTAGCGACTTACAGTGTTCAGATCAGACATAGTTGGTATCACACTGTATTGTGTGGACGAGTTTGTGTTTAGTCATCTGCATTGATACTCGAGCTGGTTTTTATTGTAGAACCAAATATTTGAAGATACTAGTGTGTTAAAATCCTTGCATGTCTGAAGACTGAACCCACAGTTACTGGTGGACAACAGTCATTTTGGCTGTGGAGCTAAGTATTAAGGAATGTTTGGGACTAATGATTTGTGGTTTGTTTTGTTGTGTTTTTTTTTTTTTCTTTCTATATTCAAATGTAGATATACTGTGTTTGAAATGTCTTCAACTTAAATTTGATGATGACTTATGCAAACAAGATGACACTTTTTGGGGCTATGGTTGTAGTGTTAAATTGTTCAGTTTAACAAATGCAGTTTCTGAAGGAATCTTGAGCCCAAGATAATTTTTGCCAGATTACTCAAATCAAATGTAATTCAGCAGCAGAGGAAACTCTGCTTTGGGAGAATGTTTACTGACAAATTATTTATAGTAAAGTGCTGCTGGACTGGAATTACTGCATTTAAGTAATAATGAATGAAAGTTGGTTGCTCCAAACAGCTCTAGGGTGTTTTGCTGGTGAAGTTACTGATCCTACTGATGTAGGCCAGCTGAGAAACAGCGTACTGAAGTTGATGCATGGCTCTATGTTATTCAGACCTTTATGATTAATTTTATCCAACTATCTCAAATCAGTGGTCATCAGGGCTAGGTGTTAGCCAAATCTGTTGAAATATTAAAAGCAAATACTAGAAAAGTGCTTTATTTTCCCCAAATGATGATTATCAGAGATTTTGAGTGATCTTCTCTTTGTCCTAAAGTCAATATATGCTGTGAGTTCTCAATATTTCTGAAGCCGTTATGATTTTGCTTCTTTTGATAAGGTAGTTTCTAGCACTCCTAAAGTCTGATGACTTGGTGTCTTGATGAAAACCTTTTTTTTTGCATGTGTGTGTGTATGTGTGTGTGCTTTTTTTTTTAACATGGAAATATTATGTTCTGATTTTGAAATAGTACACGCAAACGTAATAACTGTTAATATTGAAATCCTTATATGATCCGTTGAAGATTGCAACTGTACATAGTCACTTAAAATTTTCTGTGGTACCCTTGTTAAGAAAATAATACTTTATTATTAATCTTTCTACAGAGCATCTAAAATCTGCAGGATTCTTCAGAAACATTTATATCCTACTAGCTTCCTACTGTTGCAGAAGTTGCAGTTTACCATTTTGAATGTTCTTAAAATCTTTTCAGGTTGGTTACCACAGTAGTGACTGTATGGGTCACCATATGTCATAGTACATAACATTAAGGCTTTACTTTGAGCAAACTTTTATAAAAATAAGTTAATTTGGGTGATGCCAAGCAATGCAAACATACTGATGCCTGGAAATTAAACCAACAGAGACACGGGAAAAATTTTGATGCAGATGGCATAAAGGGATGCCTTCTTTCTGGAGTGGTCATGTTAATTCAAAATCTCAGTGGAAGTAAGAGGTCTTGCAGCTCCTCTTCCATCATTTTTAGCCATGTGCTCTTTCCCTTCCTCCTTGACTTACTCAGACACAGCAGGACCTCTTCCTTTTTTTTGTTTGACTCACAAACCCAGCAGAAGACTGTACACACATTGGGGTTTTGTCTTACCTTTTTTTACTGGACATTTTTCTGCTAGGATAGGGAACTGAGTCAAGTCACAGGGTTGGTTTTTTTTAATAAACCAAAGTTGCCACAAGGTAGTATGTAGCTGACAGAAAGGAAAAATGGGGCAAGTATATAAAGGAAGAGGTATTTCCCAATTCTGGCTGTGTTGAGCCAGTGGATTGGCAAACTGTAGCTGAATAACCTTCAACAAATTGTTCAAATTTTAATATGTTAGGATTGTTTTATTCCTTGCATATAGGCCCCCAAGACGAGCACCTTAAGAAAGGCTCTGTATTGACCTAAGGGTGTGATTTCACATTATATTTTCTTTGGGGAAACAAAAGCCTTTGCTTTTCAAACTTCATATTTTAAACCAACTATGCCCAGAATTGTTTGCAAAGAGCAATCAGGAGGCATTAACCTGTTGTTCTAGTGCAAGGGATGAGATCGGTAATATCTTAGGCCAACTTAATTTCCAAAGAAAACATAAGATATGATTACAACCCAGTCCTGACTATCTTCTCCACTCTCCTGTGACTGATGAAGTTCTCAAAGAGTAAAACAGTAGCAATGTTGAGCTCAGAATAAGTAGCACTGAAAATGTGTGCCAGGTACATGGGATCTGTCTTTGACCTCTAAAGAACAGTCTATTTATTGAGAGAACTGAGATTAAGAAACTGTCATTTCAATACTCTTCATAGGGATGTTTCATTTGATACAGAAAACATTACGAAACCTAATGACAAAAGATGAAAGCTGCTTGACTTGGTTTGCATTACTGAGTGTCATTGTATTACTTCTGTGAGCAAGATCAAGGTTTCCTTGTTTTAAAAGCAGCGGTGAATGTTTATTATTCTTCCTTGTTGACTTATGAACCAAACATAAGAAAAAAATCTTGGGGGACAAAACCGAACTTGATCCTTCCATGAACCAGAATTCAACTGTCAAGGCAAACTCCTTCCCTGCCAACCTATGTACAAACCCACTACAGACAGGGGAATGGAGCATTTTTCCAGGGAGGTGGGTGCTGCAATCTTGGGTAGAAGCTTCCGCCATGGATGATCAGGTGATAAATATCCTCTATATGGATTCTTTATTCCTAGATATGCAAAATGTGTATGTAATGCTGTTTTCCTCCCCTTGCAGCTAGGGTTTGAAAGTTACTGCTCATTGGAGGGTTAGTAACATCCTGATGTCTCCACAGGGAAATAGGATCAGGGGAGCCTGCCCAAGGAGGAGGTAGACGTGGTTAATATACACAGTTTCTCAGAGTTGTGCTTCTTGCTCACAAAGAGCAAAAATGAAGTTTCCTTCTCTGGTTCTGTAGCAGATATTGCTGTTCTTATTATTGATCAGGAAAGCGTAATGGAGAAAAGGAAGGGAAATTGAATCAAACTAGCCCTTCTTACCCTCTGCAGTGATAAATAAATTTAGCCAGA
The DNA here is from genome assembly GCF_964199755.1 of Larus michahellis. Classification (NCBI taxonomy): domain Eukaryota; kingdom Metazoa; phylum Chordata; class Aves; order Charadriiformes; family Laridae; genus Larus; species Larus michahellis. The sequence continues at coordinate 93,335,110 of NC_133897.1, forward strand.
AATATTTCTCAGTGCCTTAACACATCAGACTTTCTTTGCTCTTAAAAACTTTACTATCCCTTATTATTTTGTTAGCTTTTCATCTGATTACAGTAATTTTATTTTTTTTTTACAACTGATTAAGCCTGGATGTTTTCTCTTACAGAAGAACCGGTTGTCACTGGCAACCTTTTCTGTGTTGTTACAAAGTGTAAAGGTGGATTCACGAGTCACTTACTTCTCTCTGTCATTGAAGGAATCACTCTGGTTCAAGATCGTTATCAGGTTTGAGTGGTTTCCACACCTACAAGTGTTCTTTACAACGTGCATTAAACTTTCGAAACTAGTGGAAATGTCTTTTTTTCCTGCTGTCTGAATGATGAGCCCCCACAGTGGCTATACAAAGCTGAGGTTTGTACAGGTATATCTCTGATGCTTTCGATAGTGATGCCCAGAAAGAATTCCTTAGGTAAACATTGGTGAGCTTTGAAAGCTGTAAATGTAATTAGAATTACTAGAATTCCTATAACTAGAATAACTAGATTGCCACTCAATAACAAAGAGCAGCCTATTTTTAATTCCTTTAAATTTTGTGATAATGCTAATTTCATGATTCAGAGTACATTTATACTTTTAAATCTTCACAGGAGCAGTTGTGAAATCAAGCTAGATAGATACAAATAAAACTCTTGGCCAGAGTCATTCAGGCTAAAATAGCAATTGTGGTTACCAGTTGGGGTCAGTCTGTTTTTCTTTAACAGTGCATGAAATTACCAGCAGGAGAGAGTAACATTTGGCATTTAGAGACTCATCCAGAGCTGGAAGCAGGCATTTGGAGAGCACAAACACACGTGCACACACAGATGAAATACTAAAGTAATTCTTTTGGTATAGAATTTGCCAAGTCAGAAGCATCACTCTTATCTTAAAGTAAATTTTTGCGGAACAAATGCATTTCTGTAGCCACCACCATTCAATGACCTACTTCTGCAAATATTAAAAAAAACCAACCAAACTTGCAAAATCAGAAATGTGAATATTCAGGAGAAAAGATAAAAGTGAATACTACATAAAGCATAATGCAAGAAAAACTTTGTATATTGATATCCAGATTTTTCAATTTGCTGAATGGAAACTGGTGTTGTTTAGAACAATTTTTTAGGAAAAAGATAAAAGTGGTCAGCCTAAAATAAAAAAATTAAAGCTCATTTCATTTTGAAATTGAATTTCAAATGAAATTGTTGGCATTTCTTTTAATGGATGAGTCTCCTTGATAGGCTAGGTGAAATTCACAGCATTTTTGATTGTTTCCAAAACTCAGGTCTGAAGATTCCTTGGTTCTTGAAAACGCTCACCTAGTTTCAATTACAAATACAATGAGTAAAAGAGTATTACCTTACCCATATTCTCATTTGAAAATATGCATCATCTAGTTGCCAAGACCTGCTACTTCAAGCAATAACATAATCTCATGAATTTGCTAACCATGTGATCACTGTGTTTTGCAGGATATTGAAAGAATGTGGCCTTCTTTTGACAAAGGGGATTGTGAGAGTATGGCATATGTAAACCAAAAACTTTCCAACACTTTGGAGAGCTTCCTGAAAACCGTACAGAACACCAGCAATGGCAGCTGTGAATGTCAGCTAATGTTTGTAAACACACAGAGACGACTGCAAATGTAAAGCCCAAATGGTTCTTGTTAGAGACATTATTTTGTGCATATGTCTGTTTTCTAAATTATGTAATTCCAGGAGAAACACTATTTATCAAAGCATCTTTAAGCTTTGTTCATTAAACTGAAAATTGAGTGCACATAATGTACAAATTGCTTAAGTAAATTAGCAAAATTCTGGATATTTCTAAAAGCCCTTACACTTTTGCTGAGCGCTTGCAGCAGATCTTGCTGTTCCACAAAGAGAATGCTTTGAATTACAACTAAGAAAATTTTCAATTTTCCATGACCTCAGTTAGGTAAAAATTTTGATATCTTAATTTTTTATTTAAAGCTGTTTTGCCATGGCCTTGTCCTCTCAGCAGCTGGATATCTTTTGCAAAATGTTAAACAGTTGGATCAGTTCAGCAGTTCAAACAGTCAGAAACACGGGATGGTGCTTGAAAACTCACAGGCTTGAACTCTAAATAATTTGAGATATTTGTTATTCCCTTGAGGAAAAATAATAAATTTTAAGTAAATGAATAAAATTGCTACTACAGAGAATTTCGAACTTGCTGTCAGTTAGAAGTGGTTCTTGTTATAATTGTTGCTGTGCTGGTTTGACTGTTGGATTGGTTTCATAATGGGCTTGAATGGTCTATGTGAATTATTGAAATAATACTGAAGAATTTGAGCTTAGGTGCTGCTCTGATGGATCATAGACTTATATCCAGTTTTTGAATGGTAAATAATACCTTACGTGTGTATACTCTTTATCACTTAAATTACAATCAGATAGACTTTATTCGTCCTGAACTGCAGTGCATTATATCTCTAGGTTTTAAAAATGTGTGTTCAGTAAGAAACATGGAAGTGAGACATTGCTAGACCTGTGCTTCTCCATAAGCTACTGTTTGCTAGAGCACTTAGCCATCATGGGAACATCTCTACATTTGCAATCTCATTTAGGCATGAAATATGATGAACACTGCGCCACATAAATACAGCATGAGGAGGTCTGTAGAGTTGCTTACTGCATGCACAGTGTGTGCGCATAGAGCACAATGTGACCCTTTTGCCTCATTTAGTGGCTGTTTCACTATTCAAGTTACTCTTTATACACAGTAATGTCAATGACTTAGTTCTGATAACTTGTGAAACTAAGGCTATTGTTTCAGGGTGGCTGAAAATTTGGAGCTACAGTTGTCAGAAAATCCAGCGGCAGCTTTTCTCAGCAATTTTAATCTTCTGAATGGTGGGTTCCAGTTTTCTTCACTGTTTTTACAAGTCACTGCTGCATAATTTTACAGGACAATAGTTTTTTCATTGTTCTTCAAACTTTAAAGGGATACTGCTTATTGAGACTACTGATAATGCAATATATTTTCATTACGCACATGTGCACATACATGCACTTGAGTTGGCACAGGACAGTATAGTTTATCCTGTCAGAGCCTGTCCAGTAAGATGCAGGGATTAATTAGAAAGAAGAGGGGTCTTAAGTTAGTGGAAAGAGAAAATCTTAAAGGACTAAAGGCTCCTTAACTGATTTCATATGTTCGTGTAACGCAGGGATGTGGGATAACCTGTGCTTTTATAGGATAATGGAAACAGATGCACAAGCCCTTCAGTCTGCCAGGAGAGTGACCTTAACATTTGAAGTAGAAATGAATTACATAATATGAAGGTTTTGTGTTTCTTATCACCCCTCAGAATAAATCTAATGAAAAGGGTACAGTCTGTGGGCAATTTAATTAAGCAGATTTGTACTATTTGCACTATTTTTTTTCTCTTACAGATGTGAAGGTCAAGGAGTGTGTGCAGAATCTTACTCAGTTGAGGCTGGACCTTGGTTCTTCTGTCAATATTTCTGAAGAAACTATCAGTACCATCTTGGAAGCCAGTATCTCTCATTCAAAGGTGAAAGATTGAAAAGAGGTGTTAAATTAATGGATCAGTCCATAGCCTGATGTTTCAACCAAAACAAAACAAACCACCTTGTTTGTGTGGAATCTTGTGTTTTCACTTGTCACTTCTATGTGGAATATATCATGAGATTTAGGACTTCAAAATAATAGTGTGAAATATCAAGAAATCAATTTATAGTAGGACTAGTCTTCTGGTCTAAATGGCACTGCTTGATTACCTTCAGCAGTGTTTTAATCCCTTGTGCTGATACGGAATTTGAGCTTTGCTATCTTGGTACCATGGAAAAGGTAAGGATTCCTGAAGAAATCGTATTGTGTCTTCCCACCTCTGATCCTTCCAGTACAGAGTTGTCTGATTATTTTTTTTGGTAATCCTTCGTGTGCTCCTCACTGCTCTTATATTATTTTACCACTGTGTTGCCTGACCTCCACTTTATTTATCTGTTATCTCTTGACTGTTGTCTAAAGGGTAGATTGTGTAAGTTTTCTGAGTGAAGGACTGTGTGTGTTAGCATTGCTGCTGTTTTCTGTGATCCCCGTGATTATCAGAAATAATGAAAAATGCCACCCAACTTACAGGTTCTCTCTCCTTTTTTTTGTATGACTGAAGAGAGTTGGGGATACATTTGGTATTAACTAATCAGGTCAATAAAGCAGCCACTGGGTGTCACTGATGCTCCACTTGCAGAAACAGTTGCAAGGTCGTGAAAAGTGTGGCTATTAAAAATGCAGTTCAGACTATAAACTACTTATAGATGATTTTTTATTTCTGCTTCTTTGGCCGTGTGACTGCCTTTACTGTTAGCTTGTTATTTTGATACCAGTAAATGGTAATGAGAGAAGTCATCTGGAAGTGATTCAGTTAAATGGGATTCGGTGCACTTTTGATCTTTTGGAATAATGCTATTTTCAAACTACTTTCTAGCCTTATTTTTGCCAAAGTCCCATGTAGAGTTTAGATATATGTATGCATCTTACATTTGCGTATCTATACAGAATTTTTTGTTTGCTTAAGTGCTTAAATCCTCCCCCAGTACAACTGCAGCATTGAAGCCTTTGTCTCTTACTGATTATGCAAGATGCACAAGTACTTTTTTAAGCTATAATTTAGGCAGACCCATTATTTTTATGGTATATATAGCCACTGTCTGATAACCCCAATGATAGCTGCAGGCTCATTGCAGTCCTGTATTTCTGTGATTGTATACTACTCCTGCGCTTGCCTCTGGAATGGTAAGGGTAAGCCTATGAGTTGTTTGTGCTTATTGCACTTACCCTTAATTTCTGCCACAATATTATGTTCTGGCCATGCTCATTGACATGTGATTGTTTTGAAACTGTTCAAACCCTGTAACCTGAAGACTATAAGCATTCATTATAGTCTTCCTTATAGGAAGACTATAAGCATTCATAAGGAAAATAAGAGTTTGGATTAGCTCTGTTACTTATAAAGCTGCAAGGAAAGTTCAGAGGGATGTAATTTGTTGGATAAAATGCCAAATGGGTTAAAAAATGGACTGAAATGGTGATATTCATGTGGGACATGAAGAAATAAATTGCAAATTTTATCACAGAGTCAAATTTCCTCCACAAGAAGTTGTCCAAATTGGTATCCTTTTATGTTGCTAGTAGAATTATATTTATATTCATATTCTGTTCCTTGTACATGCACAAAAAAAGGGAATATTGAAATATATAGGAAAACCTTTGGAATCACAAAGGCAAAATTCTGCTCCAGAATAAAAATCTAAAAGTCAAATTAATAAATTGGACATTAAGATGTTCATAGGAATTAATGAGTTAAATTGCACATCTTGACCAACTTTGGCTCCTAATTTGAGTTTTTGGGGATCCTCTCCCTCACTGAGTACTGTTACTAGTTACAGATGCATTCAGTGGAGGCAGGTTCTGTCCTAAGGAGCCCTGAGTACTGTACTTTGGTTCCTACAGGCTCCAAACTTGTAATTTTTCTGCACTTGTTGCCATTTGTTTTCTTTCAGGCATTTCAGGACAAAGGGTAGCTAAGATCTCCTGAGACGTCTGGGCTGTAAACATTTGTCTTTTGATGTGACATTTTTGTAGGAAGAAACAAACCATCATTATCCAAGGAGTTTTTATTGTAGTTTTGCCCAAGGTCTGCTTAGGCACTTGTTCCTTCACCCACTATTAAATAATAACACTTCAAAGGACTGTTGAACTGAGAAATGTGAGCTAGCTCAGAGTAAGTGTTGTCCATATAGACATCCCTAAGTGTCAAATTTGTGTGTGCTCTGAAAGAAGGAAGGTCCATATTGTTTGATTTTAGTGATTCATACATCTAGATTTTGATCTTTAAGTGTTTCTGCAACAAAGGTGTATATCTGCTAGAATGGGTATGTTCAGCATTGTAAATATGCCCGCTTATGGTATGATTGCTCCTAGAATGAATGATCGACCTGTTCACAAATGAAAGTAAATCTTTATAAGAAATACACTTCATCTCTATATATGTACATAGAATATAAAGTAAGAACATACCAATCTGTTATAGAGTTCATTATTTCAGGTCTGTTGATGACTGCAAGTTGTCATGTCACTGTGTCACAAATTCTCACCTTATTGACTATAAAAGAAGGTGATGCATTTCAGGGAGAAAAAATTCTAATAAACATACATTGTGATAGGTATTTTACAGTGCCTTTCTGGTAGCTTTAACCGGAAGATGTGATGAAGAAGTACTTAGCCTGCTGCTAAAGCTACCTGAAAACAGTAAAACTTCCCTGGTGGTGGAAGAATTATGTTCTTTACCAGCACTGGACTTGTATACCACATTTGTAATGATTATACAGAATTTGAACTTACGTCACATCATTTACAAGGTAAGATGGGAAAAAAAGGATTCAGTTCTTATGTTTTTCCTTTGAAGGTGGTCTAAAGCATTCAGGGAGATAAATTAATAATCCTATTGTTTCTTCAGATGTTCTTTCTCTGTGGAAGCAAACATTGGACATACGGCATTTTTTTGTCTTCGTTTAGCTCCACAAACAGTTGAAGAATGGGGTTGGTAGATGCTACTGTATTCCATTTCTTGCTTCCTCAGGAAAATGATCGTTGAGGAGTTAATTATAAAAGCTTTAGAGAAAACACAGGAGGTTGGAGATGGAGTTTCATTAATCTTTAGTAGAGTTTGTAGTTCATGCAATTAGTCACTTAATTTGTAAGCGTGGAAGACTGATCTGGCATCATTGGAACAAGAACAAGCCTAGGAGCCAAAATTATTTTCTAGGAAAAAATGATAACACTCTGGAATGCATTTTATTTGCTGTAAAAATCATGTTGGCAATTCAGGTGATTCCTTCAGGAAGGAGCTCTTCCAGTTCTCAGGATGAGTCTCTCATGAAATATAGGACAAACCTCTTATATTTTACCTATAAAATATAAAATTTTACCTATAAAATATACCTATAAAAATAAACCTATAAAATATAGGACAAACCTCCTATATTTTATATGACCCAAGTCAAAGGACTTTGACAAGAATAATACAGTGCCAAAACTATAATGAAGGGAATGCAGAAGTCTGTAGCAAAACTGTATTATCTGTACAACTGCAGGAAATCTGTGATCTAGTGTGGGTTTTCAGTGAGATAATTTTTTTACTTGTAAGAGCAAAATTACTGGATGGGGTTTCTGATAGTTGGCAGACGTTATTTCAATTCTTTTGGGGTAACTGATTGACAGAACATAAAATGTTGTAAGTACTAATAGTTGAAAAATAGTTATAATATTGGGAGAAAAAATATTTTATTCTAAAGCTTTAGATGCCTAGTTATATTCTGGATGCCGCATGTGCAGTTGAACAGGCAGGCCACACACTATTAAAAACTAGACAATTTCCCAGAATAGGTTAAAATGCCAAAGGGAAAAGATTTCTACTTTCTGAATTATCTGCCAACCTAGAGGGGGAAAAAAATGAAAAAGAAAAAAACCCCCCCATTGCTTATACTGATGAGCTTTTCTACCGAATCCTACTGAAGCATAATGAATTCCTAGCAAATAATAAAAAATGTTGTCAGCTCACTCTAAATTATTATGGAAGATTTGCAATTTTTTTAACTGAATAAGATTTTTTTTTTGCCATTTCTTTTTTTTTAATGTGTAAAAGCAGGTGAAGGCTGAGAAGGAAATTAAACCCAGACATTATTATAGTAGGAAGTCAAATAAAAAGTGGATAAAATAAAGATAATCAGAGGAAGCAGCTGAAAGTATATAATGAGATGATATTGTTTTTATTATCATGCATAGGCAGGTAACAATGAATTGGTTTGTATTACTGTATCATCTAAATAACCTATAAAAACAAAAGAAATAGAGAGAAAATTCATAATGCCAAAAATTGCATGAAGGAAACAGCAAACAGCCAATTGAACTTTAGTCAACTAGGGGATGAAATACAATTATTTTAGGTAAAAGGCAGTCTGTATGAAAAATGCAAAGGGAGAAACAATGCGACAGGAAAGTTTGTTGTTTAATATGGTTCCTAAAGCAACTACAGCGGTTACTAGTTTTAATTTAACTTATGAATTATTTTTAAAATATTAAACTTGAATTGAGCATCTTGAACCTGTTGAAGGAAAAGTATAAACGTGTTCTTTGGATTTTAATTCCTGATTTGGCATTGGCCAGTTCTAACATTACCAGAGAATTTTTCTTTAGATGAATTTGAGTGTAACTGGGGAATTATACTAAAAGGAGTTTTGTTAAACATGGTTTGCAGGAACGTTGTATAAACAGTTTTAGAAAAAGACTGAATAATTTTGAGTGTTTCATTGAATTTTTTTTTTCTCATTGGAATTTAGTGTTGTGATTTTTTCCTTCTTTTCCAAGATTAAGATACCATCTGAGATAGGCAATGTATTAAACATGCTACTGGATGTGGTTTCTAGTATCAGCTCTCTTCTCAATAAAGCCCACCATGTCATGGAAAACCTTCCAGGGTTCCTCCAAGGAATTCAAGACATTGGTGTGCTTGACATCTCTGCATTACAGCAGGTATGTGTATGATTTCAATATGCAAACTTAATTCCCATCATCAGGTGCTTTGTTAGGGATGTGTGCTTAATAAGGAGGAACACTAACAGAAATTGTGCCCTAGAAAGTTGGGAACTTAGAGAGAAGAGAGTCCATAGACCCTAGGAAGAGTCATTTGGACTCTCTCAAGCACTCTGGCAATTTTAAGACTATTGATGTGCTGTTTCTGTCGTCTCTTTTTTCATTAACTTATGAAGTCATGGCCTAAGTTAATATGGTGGTGGGCTACTGATTAATAACAGCATGTATTATCTGTGATTTGGAGATAGCCATGCCTTTTCTGCTAATGCTGTATTTTTTTTTTTTTTTGGTGAGCAGACTATTACTTTGTTTATAAGAAATAGCTTTGCTGTTTTTAAGGATAAGATTTCAAGATACCATGTGCAGTTCTTGTATCTGCCATGGCTTTCTGTTTGGATCACTTAAGGTTTTTTGTGTGATAGTTCTGCTTGACATTTTAAAAAAAGTGGCATGAAGTGTGAGTGAGGATATTTCTTTTGTCCCTGTCTTTAAGGGCAGTTGCTGTTTGTGCATCTGTACAGCTAGCACAGTGTTGTGAGTGGATCTAATATTAAATAAATCAGAAAAAAGAATTCTGTTTGTAAGCCAGGCCCAATTCCATAAGACATGCTTACTTCTATGGCATTCATTACCTTCTGCATTTGCTATTCTGTGTGAAAGTTTAGGATTGAATCTGGTTCTAAAATTGCAAACCTCTAAAAGATCCTTCAGTGGTAAACAATGCAAACTGGTTTGTGACTACAGTACAGACTAAGCACTGCCTTAAATACTGTTTTCCCTAGTGATATGAATCTTTTCTTTGTCAAGATATAATCTGTGTGACAGAGACATATTGTAAAATACTGTTCTGTGCATATTAGTTTTGATTTTGAGCCTCTCTTATTTGGGCTGCCGCAATGAAAGGTGGCTTTTATCAGATGCTTACAGCTTTTCTGCTTTCCTTAAACTAGTTCTGTTTATGTCAGACTTTCCTTTGAACAAATGAAGTATACTTTTTGAGTGAAATCCCGAAGCTGCTTATTTGGTAGAAGAACCTCTCAAAAGGTCCTGTTCAAAAAAAAATTTGCAAAGGAACAAAAGAACAGCAGAGGGCCATCTGGTCACAGTTTTAATCTTTGCTCCATGGCAACCCATATTACCCTGTAATATACCCTTGGAATTTTTGTTCCTTTTTAAATCTTACCTTTTTGGTCACTTTTTCTGACACAATATTTATGTTCTCAGTTTTTGTTAATTCCATTTTTCTTGAGAAATTGCTGTTTGTTTTTGTCACCTAATAATTTGTGGAGGAGTAAAAAAACCCAGTGTCTCTTTCTTTTGTTAATAAATTAGGTTCTTGATGTTTTGAAGGGCTCTTCTGTCTCTGTAACTTTTTCTCATTTTGCAGACTAGTAAGGGTTGTTTATTTTTAAGTATCCTTTTCAGGTTTAACTGGATTTTTTTTCTACTTTCCAATAATACCTTTAATTATTGTTTTGTTTGCTGATTTTCTATAGTGGCCAAACTTGTGCTACTGAATAAGTGTGCTACTAAAGTGCAGGTATTGGTTATACACTTTCTTCTTTAAATATTTTCCTCTATTTACAAAAAGAGTCCATGCTTCTAGATTTTTATTTTCATGATAACCAACAGTAAAGTAGTTCATTGACCTAGGAAGATTACCAAATAACGTACGTAAAGATTTTAAAAGTAAAAATATGTCGACCTTCAGCATAGAGTAAGACAAATTGTCTCCTTCATTAACTTCTAACTGAAAAAGGTATTTTGAAGTTGATTTGAAAAAATATTTAATTACTTCTATAATGAAAGAGGTAATAAAGTAATTGTCAATTATGCATGTGGATTTTTGGTCTAAAAGACAAAATGAAAAGCAAGAAATACCTTCAAAATATCTGTAAAATGTGGAGTTCAATTGGTATGCAACATATTGTGTAATAAAAGATGAAGTAAAATCTCAATATCTGCCAGTCAGTAGTAATTGGAATACAGAGCCGCATTCTACTGTTAACAACATTGAGTGAGTGGGTAACTCCCTGAGGAAACACTGCTGATTTCAATCATGATTTTTGCTTGTTTGTTTGCTGTTTGAAATTATTCGCTTGTATTTCCATAGCTAATTCTCAGTATGTTTGTCACTCATGAATAGATTAGCTGCAGGGGACTTGCTGAGTTACTGAATGCTGTCAGTTGTGAAAGGTGGCCTCATTCTCTGATCCCTCCACTAACTCAAACAAGTTCTCCGTTAAAATTATCATTACTGAAAAGCCTCTTGCTGTTATAAATGTATAAAATTCTGACTTAAGTTTACTCATGGCTAGCATGTTTACTCTTGTATCAAAAATGTTCTGTAGCTTTTATAACTTCTCTAACTCGCCCACTTGTTTGTGGAAGGCTACTCATGGTCTTTCTCTGGTTTGGTAGGTCAAATAGATTTATTTTACTATTTGTTTTGTTTGTTCTAGTTTTTTTCTTTCATAACAGGCTCTCAGTTGTCTCAGACATCCTAGTGTCAACTTTGCATGCTGTGTTGAGGCTAATCTTGAATGTTGGGGACGAGAAATGTGTACAGTGTTTGAGGGGAATTATGGCTGATGACTCTTGTAGTTCTGCTCATTCATGTCTATACATACTAAAATGATTTTCTTAATCTTGCATTCACCTTTTTGTAAGCCGCATACATTTTTGTCTCTTACTTGATCAAGGATCAGTGATACACCCAGGTAAGCTCAATTTTATAACAGCAACTTGTGATTTCAGTTGATAAATAATATTTTGCACTGGTTATCTTTATATTCAGTTTATTTTAAATTAGGTACTTGGTTTCTAGCCATATCACGTTCTGATCTTCTTTTCTCCTGCAATGCCTTCTGGTATTAAATTATAGGCAAATTTCAGTAATTTGGTTCTTTCAGGGCTAAAAAGCTTATCACAGTGGACCTAGGATCTGTCTCACAGGAATAACACCAGTAACTTCTCTGTGATCCAGCATTTTCTTTCTTTTTAACAGAGTCCCTGCAATATCTTAATGCCATTTTTCACCCACCACATAGTTATTGGATTAATGTTGATTAATATTTTCTAGGACAAGAACATTAATTGACTGTTAGGGTTCAGCTAGTTTAGAGATAGCGTGTGTCTTTTTCAGGAAAAAGTACTTGCCTTTCCACATAAATATACTGTATTGATCTGGAATGATAATTTGATAATGCATTAAATTCTACTCCTCACATACTTTTTGTCTTTAACTGCTCCCCGCTTTAAAATTTATTGTATATCTTACCCTATTAAAAATCACAATGAGATATCCATTATTTTCTGGAGCATTGTGCACTCATTCTTGAGTACAGATGAATTTTCTACTTCTCATTCAAATATTGCCATCTAAATTTGATAGGCTTCTGAAAAATAATTTAACCAAATCAGTAACTTTGCTATTTCCCCACCTCTCTGATTCTGTCAATTTCAGTACAATAAAGACTTTGTTTTGCTTATGGCTCTACCCAGAAGTAGGAATATCTATTTCTAATTTTATTTTAATTTTTATTTTATTTATTTATTTTAAATTAATTATTAATTATTAATATTATTAATATTAATTTTATTTTAATTTTTATTTTATTTATTTTAAATTTTTATCTATCTAATTTTGAATTATATTTAATCTCCTTGTACTTCTCCAGGAAAATTGCATTTTTTTTCCCTTCTCTCTCTTAATGTAATGATTCTGAATTTGTTTTAGTTTTATGTGCAAGATGTAACCTGACTTGACTTTTACGTTCCCTTTGTTGAATAACTGATATTTCTACTCCAGATGAACTTGTTTTTATTCATTTTTTTTAACCATACAGCTGTCCAACTAGGTCAGAAGCCCCTATGCTATAAGGTTTTGCCCCCATTTAAGAATCGAGTTTCAGATAGCTTTTTAATCCTCAGTACCAGCCTTTCTCTTCCATGATTTTGTTGGAGTGACTGGCTTGACTGATTACTTCTTTTTGTAGGAGGTTGCTTGTTTGGATTCATCAGCCTTGATTACAGAACTACTTCATCTAGTTTAAACTAGAACAACAGGATTAAAGACAACTTTTTGTGAACATCCATCCTACACAGTTCTTCCACTTTATCAAAGCCAAATTTTAGGAAACATATCTTATTGAGTCAGTGGATATTTAGTTGAAAGACAGTAAGTAGATTCAGTCTGTTGGTGGCAGCTTACCGCATAAATATTCATTATTTGAATTTCAAGTTATTTTGATTGGAACCAGAATTAATTAGCAAGTTTGTGCTCTTTGACTGAAATAAGCTTCATTTATCCTTCTAGTGCAAATAGTCACTAATAAGGATTCAAAACCACTTTTATTCAGCGTTGTGCATAAATAAACTTTATTCCTCCAGTAAAGTCCATGCCAGCAGAGTCATTCAAGAGCTGTAGATGATGATATTATGAAATCTGGCTATTATTTATTTACTATGCTGTATGCTGAAACCATATGCAAAAAGTCAAATTTTGGGAGCAGACAACACTGAGTTTTAAATAACACTTCTAATATTCCTTCAGGATTACTAAAGAAGCACCTGGCACTTCAGTAAATGCATTGATCAGGATAAACTGTTTCTAACAGCACGATCTCTAAACTGTCTGTGATTTTTTTTCTTTATGTTAAGTGCTGTACTACTTTGAAAACTGACTCTTCTGTTTAAAAGAAATAATTCCAGTGATAAAATGCAAATTTATTTCAGCGTCAAATGTGTTGGTTGACATATCACAGTCTTTTTTTCTATTTGCCAGTTGTTCAGTCTTCAAATTATACCTGATAGTCTAGTTATGCTTTTTTTGACAAGCATCTGCAACAGTTATATGTATCAGGCGAGCCAATGCATCCTTCAGTTATACTCTAGCAGCACGTTGCCTTGCAGTTGTATCCTCTGCGCACCTGTACAGCATTCCATGAGATACCAGTTACAACTGAGCACCTTTCTTGAAAAATGAAGGTGCACAGAGGAGGCTGGTTGGTTTGTTTTGTTGTTTTTTTTTTAAATGCGGTGAATGATGGTGCTTAAGCTATAAAAGCAGTTAGATTGCTCTGCTATTAGATGTATGCTAGTCATGAACAAATGGCAGTACTAAATGCTAGTATGACTCAATATGTGCAAAAACTAGAAGCATGTCTAACAAATTAAAAGATGTACTTGAAAAATAGGATTTTAGGGCACGTGCACTTGAATATTTTTTTTTTCTTCTTAGCAACTGTTTTCACTGCAAACGTACGCAAAATGGTTTTGTTTCTGCCATCTTTGTGATACAGGAGTAATCTACCAGAAGAGCAGACTTTGTGAAAACTGACATTGTCATCAAGGAATCTGTAGTCTGATTGTCTTGATATTTTCATTCCTTTTCTGCCTAACTGACACATAGAATTTTGCAAAGTTTAACATAGTATATTACACTGCAGTCTTTCATCGAGTATATTGGCAATTAAAACTGCATTACCTTTTTTTAAACCCCCATGATAAAGGTGATCAGGAGAACTGAAAAGAGCACAGCAGGCCCTCATTCTTGTAGGCGGTTTCAACAGTCTAATTTTGTCAAACTCCTTGGATGCCAATATTGAGAGAACACCAGGGCTGCTCCCTGGAGCTACTAAAAGTAACTTTGATTCATCTGTATTCTGTTTGCTTGTTCTAGTTCTTGCAAGGTGGGCAGTTCAGAAGTTCAGCTGTTGGATCCCTGGAGTCTGTAATTAAGACAGTGTGTAAAGAAGAATCTTCATTTTTCAGCAATGCAAACCTGTTCATCGACATGCCCAGAATCATGGGACTCTTGGAGGACAATATGGCAAAATATGGCATTCCTGAAGACTCAAGTAAGAAAAACTATCAATCACAAGTTGCATGTATGCATTCAGAGTTTAAAGAAGTTTTTCCCTCTTAAATGGAAGTGTTTATATACCAACTGACATCTCAGTTGACACTGTAATCCTGAGCACAAGGGTTGATCAATAAAAGTTTTATGGCTATGAGATAATTGTGGATGAGACAGAAGTGATTCTGGTTGTTTTCTGTCTTTGCTAATAATAAATAAGAATATTCCTGTGTTAGAGACATATTTATTAGATTTTTTTAAAGCACTTCGTATTAAAAATATATCTTTGAGATACACGATTGAGAATTTATTGCTGCATGCCTTTCTTCTGTAGACAGAAAGCTCTGGTGTTATTGTGCAGTAAAATATGCAAGCCCTCTGGATAAAATAATTTTTTTAGATAGTTGATATTCTTATTCTCTTTATCAAGTGCCCAGAAAATCTCTTAGGTCTTATATAATTTCACCTTTGCTCCCTTTCCTCAATATACACTTGACTTACCCTGAGTAAATTTAATATTGTTAATAACGTTGCTAGTGCCTCAGTGGCCCTGTGCAAGAGAAAAATACAGTGCTAGAGTGTCACTAGGGAAGGATCTGTGACAGTGAACCATAGCTCTATCATCTATCAGTTTGTACCGCCAGAAAGTGACTCTGGCTTGGCCGGGACCCTTGGGAGGGAGCCAGAGCTCTGCCCTAGCCTTCTTCACTTGTGTGCGGGATAGCATTAAGCAGGCAGCTCTGCTTTTCTTTCCCATTTGAAGAATGGAGTTACCAGGATGGCTAATTAGAGAGATTGTTTGGGACTTCGTCTCTTTTAAAGATGTTAGGCCAAAAGCACTATCTGTTTCTTGATTTATTTTTTTTTTCTAAATATTGTCACAACACTGGAGTGTTTTAAGACCTTTTACCATAGGACTTTGAAACATCTTTAAAGCATCAGTTAGTTCCAGCATTCCTATGGGTGAATTAATAATGTTTCCCATATTTTACAAATTGGTAAATGAGGTAGTGGAAAATGAAAATTAAAAAATTTCTATGGTGCCACAGAAACTTGATTTGTATTCCTTCACAGTGATTAACTTGAATGTATTTTATGTACCAGACACTTGCCAGTGACTTTCTGAAAATCACAGCAAGCTGAGATTACCAAGTCTTCTGTGTCTTTAGCATATTGATGTTTCTGACTGGCCAGCTTGGAGCCTCTTAATTCTTTGCTGTGATTTAGCAATGATTGTGTTTAGTAATGATTGTTTCCTTTAAGAAAGTAAAAATATGGGCAACGAACTGGATGTTTTTAATGATGCATTTCTGACATTTGTTTTCTTAACTTTTGGCAGGATTTTAAGTGTTTTTGGCCTAGTTTTCCATTATGTACAATAATTTGTCTTCCTTGAGGAGTCAATGACATTATTTAATATTTCCTCACAGCACTGGAAATGGGATATTTCTAAATACACTCATAATAAATAATACAAAAACCCAAAACACGTGAGCTGGGCATAAAAGTCTAAATGTTTCACACAGGAAACTCGTTGCCTTTACTTGAGTGCAAGCGCAGTGGGATATCTTGGAAGCTATTCCTTGGATCCTAGTTCTGAAGGACATGCATCCTAATGAACTAATAGCCCCATCCGATGTAGGAACATGGTTTTGGGTTAAGGAATTGAAAAGTAAATTCATTAGATTTTTCAAATCAGGAATTTAACTGTCATCCCAGTTTTTTTCTTTCATTTTTGGTAGTTTCTTCTGAAATTAGACAAATAAAGTCTGTATTTGAGAAGGAATTTGTGTATTCCTACTTCTTTCTTAAGTAGAATAGAAACCTACGAAACAATTGCGAGTGTGGAGTGAGTCTGGTTTTCTTAGGGTGACTCTTCCCTCAGCATTCATTTTGTGGGCGGAGGTTTTGCATGTGTCCTTCCACCCTAAAATCTCTAAAATACACTAATGTAACTTTTAGGATATATGGGGTTCACAGGCTGCATTTCACAAATGTGAGAAGCTTTTTGGATTCTGATTCTTTTCTTTTTTTTTTTTTTTTTGGTCTGTTTAGAGTTCTGCACTCTCAACACTATCATAGGCTGTGGTTAAACATTTTCTATTCAGGGACTTGTAGTGATTGCTTAGAGGCTGTTGGATAGTATTTGGCATGGTGCTGTGGCAGATCCTAAATCAAGACTCAAGCTTTCCTTTGAATTTAAAAAAATAATAATAATCCAACCTCACCTGTGTTGTCTGTCTTAAATGTGAATCTGTCTTTGGTTTTGCAGCTCCATTTTGCTTGAAGCTTTATCAGGAGATTTTGCAGTCTTCTAATGGGGCTTTGCTATGGACTTTCCTAAAACCTTTATTACATGGGAAGATACTGTACAATTCAAACATTGACATGATTGACCTGGTGATGGAGAAGGTGAGTATCAAAAGAAACACTATTTCTGTTTATTGATTTTGTCTTTGTACTTCATTTTAAAGGTCCATTTCTTTCAGGGTAGGTAGAAACAACTGGATAATTGCCTTTCAGAAAACTGAATCCACCCTGCCCCGTGAGTTCTCACCTTGTTCCCACTTTAAGCTTAATATTTCTCTTAACTTTTATCCTACTTGATACAGTGGTTTCATCTCAGTGTGAAAAGCAGAATTTTGTTCTTAAGTCTCTTAAGCCTCGTATAGAAAGATTAAAAAGAACACATTAGCAGAAGTGTCGTGTGGATCATGCAGTATCAAGGTGTAGAATATACGTATTCCAAGCCAGCTTTTGCCCTCAGCATTTTCTTATGATGGAAACTCTTAATGAGGCAGCATAGGGAACTGAGGGGATGGGATACCCCAGGAAGGAAAGCCTGTTCTGGATGAGTCACTGAGCTGTGTTTGAAAAAAAAAACCAAACAACTTACAGTGCATCCTTCCTGATTATGTTTCTAACACCAGTAGTGTGAATGATCAGTAGTAGCTGAGGTGCCGTATGTGTGGGTCGTGACGACTTGATATTATTCAACAGGTTTGCTGTCTCTGCAGTTTTGGTATGGTAGGTCCTCTGTCTTGAGCATGATTACCTACAATGACATGTTTGTTCATGACTAGCTTTGAGGAACTTCTGTAAGAGGAGGGATGATGACTTATTTTAAGTAGACATCAGACTGCTGAGCAAATTTTGCATTTATCTTGCAAATATATGATTTTTACCCTGGAATATTACTTATTGCAAGAATGGTAATTTAGGTTAATTTAAAATCTAGAAAAAACCACCACTGCTTGTAGGTGTTAGACAAAAAGACTATAGTAACTTTAAATGTGATGATAAAGGTTTTCCATGTAAATGGAGTACAGCATAGTATTTGGACTTGTGTGCTAAAAAGATAGTAAAAAAACCCAAAAAACCCTAAGCCAAAAAGCACATATTAGGTAGCAGATACTAGGTAATTTTATGGTTTCTGCTGTGAATTGGAAATAAGGTTTCAGTGATTTCATATTTTGCAGTTAAATAACTTAATTTGGGCAACAGGTCATCTCTGGAGTTGAGTATAATTAATTTTAAATTTTTAGTCAGCTAAAAATGAAGTTGCTCTTGATGTTTAATAGATGGAAATTCTATAAAGAATGAGTTGTAAGAAATGATGAAAATTCCAGATCGTTTTGTACACATAATTATATTCTATGTTACAATGAAATTTAGAATAACGCACTTAAAACATTTCCACATCATTTTGCCATTTAGTATGCCAAACCCACACTCTTAAAAGCATCTGTGAGATAAATCTCCTGACATACATCATATTCCCCTATAGATCTTTTAGTCAAATCAAGACTGTTCAGAATGAAGTTTGTGTTCTCTTGGTTTGGGTTTTTTTGTTTGTTTGTTTTGTTTTAATGCTCTGGAACAATACAAAGATTCTGGTAGACGCCTCTAGCACAATGTCTTGTTCTCTTTAGGTATTCTCAGGCTCACAAAAGTTCCATCAGTTTATTCCCACCCTTCCCCCAAACCTGTAAATTTAACAAGCAATTGTGGATGTGTATCTGTAAATATGAAAGTAGTAGGAAAGATTTTTCAGCAATATTTTGTTTTATTACAGAAGGCTATCAGCTATTGCTTGAATGCAAACAAAATTTAAATGCAAAGTATTGTCCCAGTTATCTTGAACATAGCTAGTAAAAACCGACCCTGTAGCCCTTACTAAGACAAATCTACTGAACAGAACTACTAGAACAGAAGTTCTAATTTCCTTTAGACTATATGTGACCACATGACAGCTATCTATTAGAAGAAAAAAGCAGAGGATTAAAGCTAAAATGAACATTGGTGTTTGTATACTAAGATAGATCCTGTAAGTTTTTTCACATGGACTGTTTTGTTTTAAGACTGTGTAACTGACCATTCTAAAATAAATTGTGAGGTTGCTAGTTTTAGTTTCTAAGAAGTTGACAGTTCTAATGTGTAGAATAGCAGTGACCATCACAGATACAGGCTGCAGTGCTGACTGGGAGCAAAAAAAGTTCAGTGATAACCCGCATCCAGGAGTTCAAAGACCACGTGTGATGTCTTTGATCCTTGCTTTAGCAACTGAACTTTTTGTCACTGATGAGATGATCTTATGAAAGTATTTCTTATTTCAAAAGATTCTCAGAGTTGATCTTATATTCAGGCAATCACATTAGGACAACTTTGTGCTAATTCTTTGTAATTGGAACAGCCAGGGGAAAAAAAATAAATGTAGCAAGATAATTAAGAAATGAAAGAAAGAAAACTAGTCTAGCAAATTCATTACTTTGTTTCCTGTCTTTTTGTCTAGTATAATTAGAAAAAATTATAATGAGTTGCACAAGTTCAGATTCTAAACTTACATATCCTGCCTGGCTTTGCATAAGCACATTTGACTTGTCAGCCTGTTAAAAGATGTCATTATAAAAGCAGTTCAATAAGTTCAAAATACCATTTTTATTTATTCTTACATCAGGAAGAGGGTTAGACATCTTCAGTCCAAAGAGGACTGTAGTTGATATTGAAGACTCTAATTTTAATCAAAGGCAATATCCAGCCTAGGTGTTACAAAGAATATTTATTTTAATGGATCTTCATTGATGAGGAGGAAGAGAACTTTAAGAGAATTTCTATTAAACATCAAAGTTCAGCTAGTCATTAGCATACAAACTCAGAAGAGTTGCTTTACCATGTAAGATTAAGCATTCATCTTGCCCCAGGTTCTGATTCCTACTGTAATTAGTAAAGGCTGTATAGGGAATAACAGAACATGTCCGTAAGGTGATATTCCCGCCAAATACTGTACCAAATTCCAAAAACTTGGGGGTTAGTCTTGCCAGGACTTCACTGCTATAATTTGTCCACTTGCTTTTTGAGTTTATATGAACTCTTAGAATTCATAGTGCCTGTGGTGATGTGTTCTGCATTAACGACCTCTTCCTCGCTTGCTTGTCCTTCAACTCATGCAACTTGTTTTTTAAAATCCTGTGTTTATATCTCCCAAATATATTTATTTCTATTCTCTATTTCCACTACTACTCTTTATTGTAATTTATTATTATTATTTTAGCAAAACTAAAATTTGCTTAATGCAGATTTCAGAATTATTAGTCTGTAGTCCCCTAGTTCCCCAGCATCTGTTATGAATAACATTGCATTTGTTATTTTCCGGTTCCCTGATAACAAGGGAATTTTAATCAGGAGGTTACACTACAGTGAGTACTTAAACTATTTAATCCTTGAGCACTTTTAGACTTTTTGGCTGGATGTTATCTTGTTCTGGAAACTACTTATTGTTCATTATGTTAAGTTCTATGACTTTTTTTCTTTTTTTACTGCTCCTTCAATTTGAGACAGATTCTCTAAAGTGTTTTCTGTGTAGAAGGCTTCTGACACAGGAACTTCCCAAAGGCCTACTGTGGTGAATGAGAAAGCAAAAATTTTTAAACAAAAACCTTTTTAATATAATCATAGAATGGTTTGAGTTGGAAGGGACCTTAAAGACAGCCCAGTTCCAACCACCCTGCCATGGCCAGGGACACCTCCCACTAGACCAGGTTACTCAAGGGTTTTTTCCTAGTTTTTCTTGTTTTCTTATTTGGTTGTAACATCGTTTTTTTTTTTTTAAAGGATGTTTTCTAATAGCTTCCTGCTGTATAGTGTGTGCATGTATGCATATTGTCTTTCTCAAATCTTTCTCAAATCTTTTTTTGATAGGCAATATGTATTTGTCCAGTTTCCTCTATGTTGCCTTAACTGGTCTCTGTACTTCCTGCACACATCTTACCCCTTTGCTGCTTTTAATTTCTTTCAAATAAGCTTCTACATTATATAAAGGTCATCTTTTCCAAAAATCCGTGCTGCTACAGTAAAATTTTTTATTGTTTGTATAAGAAGATTGAATATAAGAGGATTATGGTTACTGTAGCTCTTTGAAAGTGACTTCAGCAAAAAAAATAAATAATCTTTTGTGCTGTTCAGAATCAAGTCAAGAAGCACAAGTTGCTTGATATAACAATTTCTAATGATATCTGAAAATTTGATCTCCTTGCGTTACAGTGTGACCTATGCTTCTCTGCACTGGGGAAATAGCAATCTCCCATTTTGGCTGTTTGCTACCCTTGCAGCCTTTCTGATCTCCCTCGCCTTGCCTGGACAGTGGGTTACCTGACCCTGATATTCAGGCCTGGGATTTGAGTCCATGAGGTTTCTGTGTAACTTGCTAACACAAGAACTTGTTTCGGTGATTTGAAGCCAATTTTCAGTTTAACATTTAGGATCACTCTCCCTTTGTAAGTGGAATGAAAAATGTCATTTAAGTTAAATGCATAAATTTTTTCAGGAAAATGAAATTATCTGCAAGGGTCTGTTTAGGGCCTTCTGTGCTACAAACGTAAAGAAAGAACCACCAAATTGTTTTCCCATGTTGTGCTAGGAGTGGAATTCTGCAAAAGGCACCTAAAATACTATAGAAAAAATGGTGTACTTTCAATAGCAATTATTGCAAAAAGCGTGGTTCCAAATTTGAGTTTACAACTCATTGCAGACACTTTGCTGGGAAATGTCACGATCTCTACCATAATAACAATGCTGGATTGTTCTTAAATGCACTTCTGTGACTGATAACACCAATTTAAACAAAAAGATACTGCAATATTTTCTGATCATGAGAGCACTTGTGATCTCTTTAAAATAGGCTGGAAAAAATTGATAGTTGTTTGCTGGTGGCTAAGAGAGAATTTGTAGCTTACATTTGACTGGGACAGAGAATATTTTGCTATACTCCAGTGTTCCTCTGAGAGAGTATTTTGAACTACATTGATTGGCCGGTTGAATTTATTGTCCTGACCATGCTTCCAGCTTTCACTTTTATTATATATTCAGTTAAAAGTAGTTTGAATAAAAGACCGACAAGGTCTGCAAAGGCTTTCTTTTGAATATGTCCTAACTGTATTTTTTTTCTGTTTTTCTGAAGAACCTCTATGATACACTGTATGAAAGAGACATTATAAAATAAAGAGGTCTATATGTTACTTCAGGTAGGAAACATACACTCTGCAGGAATTCTTTTCTTTGATTTGTTTGGTATCCAGAGACTGCAACAAATACTTTTAATTTCTTAAGTAGAAAATAGAAAACATGGATATCCTTACTGCTGACTATCAGAGTGGAAATGGAAAGGTGTTGCAGAAGATCTGAAGCGTGACAGTTTTTCCTGGTTCTTAAGATTTGCTATGCATAGTTTTTACTTCATTTGTCTCCATGTATTCTTTTTCCCAGGCTAATTTCACTTTTGGTTTTGTGGAAAACTTGAAGACTTATTCTGAGACATGGCTTAGGATGTCTGAAGTTCTTAAAACCAGTGGAAATGTCCTCACGGTCTCACGACTGCAGGTTGGTAAACTGTGGGAGGGCTTCCGCTTTTCCAGTTATCTGCTATGTGATCTGGGCAGAATTTCTATACATGTAAAAACTTCCCACCTATCTGGCTTCAGGTTTGAAAAGAGCTGAAAAAGAGGAAGATTAGCTTTAGGTTATGAGCCTACAGTGTGATACTGAGAAACTTCTGAGGTGAAAATATTTAAAAACAACGTTGCCTCACGATGTCCAGTATTACCAGGCAATAGGGGAAATAAAACAAGTAGGTACACCAACAAGCTGTATACACTTATTTAAAACAAATGTAAGATTGTAGGAAATAATATATTTTCTGAAACTTGCTTCTTTATCATTGCTTTTTCCAACAATGGGTGCAACCGATAAACTGCTGTGAGAAATATTGGCTAAAAAAAAAAAGAGCATTGTTGTAACTGGGATTTTTCCCGTTCTACACATTTGTATCCTTTTGTTTTCCCCAATAAAATTTAGTTTTGCCATCTTCAACTTGTGGAAACATGCATGGCTGTTACACTTTGAGAAAATAACGAGAATCCTGTCATGGCCCACACATATCAATCGAACCATTACTTTTAAGTTCAAATAAGGAATGATGCTCGTAATCATGCATTAGAATTGCAGATCCCAGGATGCTCTTGTACAATAATCCTCCCCCCCACACCTCTTGGAACTTGGCAAATGAGGTAAAGAAGTTAAAAGAATTCCCAAATGCCAGTTTTCAAAAGATATTTATTTTACTACTGCCAGTGCTAATAGTATAATGGCCTTAAAGTCTTGCAGGAAAAGAAAATGGGTTTCTGTCCCAGCAGACTTGCAAGGACATTAGAATGGACTCACAGTTAAAATCTTTGCAATAACGGAGGACAGTGATGTACAGCAATGGGGAGTATATGTCTGCTGTTTATTTGAAATGTGTGGAGTTATCCTGTTAAGAGGGGAAGACTGAAGACATGGAGAGGCTAAGTGACTTCTCCAGTGTTACGCAGGAATCTTGCTAATGGAATTGAACATGAATACAGATGTATATTTTATATTTCTTTAGAGAAGATAAAACTGATGTAACATCTATCACTTTTCATTTTAGGAAGCACTGCAAAGCAATTTCATAAAGCACTTTATAGAAAGTAATTTGGATATTGATATGGAAAAACTCTTGAAAAAAATGCAAGTATATGGTATGTACATAAAAGTGCATGTACTGATTACCCTTATTAGACTTTAACTTGAACTTAGAACTATGTTCAGCTGAAATTTATTTCACCTACTTAAATGATACTAAAGTATCAGACTAAATTCTCTGTTGTTGAGTTAGTCTCAAAGATTTCTAATTGTCTTTTTTCTTCTGAGTGACTGGATAATTTGTATTTCAAAATATTGAAAGACTTGAAAAATCTGGTAACAAATTAGAAGTGGTAAACTGCCATGGGAGAGTTATAAAGATAGGAGCTATACTTAAAAAGGAGGGAAAGGAGAAGTAATCCCAGTAGCTACAGTTCCGTTATGTAGTGGTAAATTTTTGTAAATTTTGAACAAAATCTACATACTTTAAATGGAAATAAGTAGAAAATTAGATTGGATACAGTGTGCTTAATCAAAGCTGTCTGTTTGTTTTTTTTTTTTTCTCCTTTTATTGAGAATTAGTTGCGTGTGGTCTCCTTGATACACAGAAAAGCCTGCGATATGGTTGTAATCAGGGAGGAGCAAGATTGGGCCCAGGTCAATAGAGAGTAACCAGGGTCAGACCCAATGCTGGGATGTCCAGGAGGGGACACAGGAGTGATGCTGAGGCTAGGCCAGGGTGTCGTCACCCTATGGGTAGGGGCCTGGGTCTACTGATCCCCATGGATCAGCAGGTCCATGGCCAGGTCCACAGCCAAGCTCTGATGTGGTGGAAGCTGCATCCTTGGGGAGGCTCAGCCACAGCTCTGTGCAGCTCTGATGCGCAGGAGTGGCCCTGGCTCAGGTGTCTGCATGGGCCTGCCCAGCAGTGTCTGCCTGGGTCACAGCCATCCTTGGCTATACCCTTTCTGCATTGGTACTGAGCCCTGGCAGCTAGACCTCCAGGAGCAGAGTATGCCCTCCAGTGCCAGCTAGATATCCCAAGGGGAACAGTTTATAACAGATGAGATGGGAATTATTATGAGTAATTTTGGGTATACAGGGATTTAAGGAGGAGAAGAGAAAGGATTATACTGGAAATGTAAGTTACTTAAAGATTTTATAAGAATTTGATAATAGAAAAAAATCAATATGTCCAGCTGTCAGTAGGGTAGGTACATGGTAATTAAAATGATTGCTGACATGTGCCAGAAGGAACTGTCCATACCAAAGCAGAGTCTAACATCATTTAAGACAAGTTCATGATTTTGAGGACAAGAAAGTGAGAAAAGTGGGATAGAATGCAGTAACAGATAGTGTGAAGTCACGTACAAACGAATCTGGGTGCTTCCTAGAGGAAGACAGTAGTAGAGAGGACAGATCTGTGTAGTTTGTTATCAGTGAGTGTTAGGATAAGGCCAGACACATCTGTTCTAGTTGTCTGTTGGAGGAGGGCAGTGATGAGCTCTCAGATGCCCCCATGAAGGGGCTGTATGGCCCTCATTGCTGGAAAAAATGGACTTTACAGCCATACAGGTTATGAAGTCTGTTCTACAGTTAAAGAATTAAGTCTAGAGCTAAAATAAATAAATAAATGCAGCTGAAGTGCAACTTTTAGTGTATTTTGGCACCTGCGTCAAAGGAGGAGATGGACAAAATCCACTGAAGCTCCTGTAAGCTTGAAGTGTGTTCTCAGTTTTAAATTGTACTACTGCCCTGAGCTGGTGCTGTCATGGTCAGTGTGAGCTGAAGTTCTTGGCTTTTCTTTTGCACACAGGATGGGAGATTTAATTGAAACTGGCCTTGATTTGAAGCCTACCTTTGAAGGCTAGGACTAGCTGCGCACACTTTCACTAAGAAAAATGGCAAATGGTGTCCAGAATTCAATCCAGAAAATAAGAACGAGGGCTCAGTATCCTCCTTAGTGAGGGACTCAAACTTGAATCCACTATCCCTCAGGAAGATTTTCTTAACTGCTGAACTGTTGCCTAGTCTGGGTCAGGCACAGCTTACGCCTCACGGTGAAGCTAGATCACAATACAACTGAAAAGAATCCCACAGAATCACACAGTTGGAAAGAGAGGAGGGAGGAAAGAGCAAGTCTCTTGTACCTGCAATGCCTGCTGGAAACACAGCTGTCTCAATATATTAGTTGAGTAATAGATGGATTTTGTTTGTTTGGACCTAACACTGGGAACTACATAACAGGTTATGGGCAAATAATATTTCATTAAGTAAATATCAAGATTTCTGGAGTTACCACGTCAATCTTCACTGTTGCAGACAATATCATCACAGAAATCTGTGCACGTGTTTCTCAAGCTATAGCTTTTTAACAGAGCTAAGGACATTTGACAATATGTAATAAAAGGTTAATAGTTTTGGGTGGTGAATACAGAAATAACTTAAGTAGAATGGCTTATGAAAGTAGAATTTCTTTATTTTAATGGAATACAGTCGATAAAATTAACATCGTATAAAAAGTGAAAATCCCTATGGCCTATAAATCACAGTAGCATTTGTGCCTTTGGGAAGCTGAGCTGCCCAAAGTGCCAGAGCACTATTCTGCGTGTACACTTTGATTATACAGATTCGCATTGTCATTGTGCTTTTTGAAATATGACTTTCCCCTCTTATTTTTATGTTGGTTTTGTATATGCTTTTTTGTTTATTGTATTAGTCTATAATCATGTACAACTGTTACTGTAAACCTCTGTTCTTATGTTCGTTTTTGTTTTTTTTTTTTTTAAATTTCATTACTCTCATACTGTGTCAGCTTTTTAGTCCTGTAATTATTTTGCTTGGATCCAACTAAAGTCTTAAATATATCCATGTACGTTATTGGGTTTACCACTCGCAATCTGTTTATTTCCATCCAAAGCTCACGTTTTCCAAAATCACCTAATCTGTGTGATTATGTATTTTGTCTTCTACACAAAACAAATATTCCCTTGGTTTATTACATCAACCCTCACGTTAAGCTGACTTCTAATTATGCTCAAATATAAGGTGCTTGTATTTGTATCTTTTTTTACTTCTCTATAGTGCTATAATAATGGTTAATAGTCTTAGTGACATGTTATTCACCCTGCTACTCCTGCTGGAAAGTGTCGTGGACACAGAGTGAATTGATGTAGAACTCTTCTGACCTCCCTATAAAATTATCATTCTATGAAACCTCGCAAAGTTATACATTTCTAAAACTGTTTTACAGGGTTACTGTGTAAGTTTTACTCACCTGGAACAAAGTAAATATTTAACTGAGTGCAGAAAAGTTTGTAGTTTTCTTTTTAAACCCTTCTTTACTTTCTAAACTAGCTTTGTATAGGCGAGGCAACTGTATTCCACTGTGCTTTCCGACCCAGCGATTTGCAATAATTTCCTGGGTGCAACTGATCTATAGATCTGAATTCTAAAACTTTCCTGTGGATTGTATCTGTTCATTTATGTGTTATTTCTATGCTAGGATATAGTAGTTCATGCACATTGTGAAAGACAACATTTTGCTTACAGAAACATTTAAGTATGCTGTACTCCGAGAAAGCAGCAAGCTAGTTGGTATCTCTTATGCTAAAATATTCAGCAGTTTAATTCATCAGAGAGAAGTTTTTTAAGTTAATTATTGATTTCAAATTAAGATCTTTCAAAGATCAGCTGTTGAAGAGATCTCTGGTTATCTTTTTTTTTTTTAACGTGTATGTATATAGGTCTATATATAATTACACAGACATACACACATACATATATAAACATAAAAATATAGGAAAGCTTAACCCTACTATTTGGGCTTAATGTTAGAAATATTCTGTTCTCTCTAGTGCTACAAAAGAAATAGCAGTATAGGTATTTCCTCTGTTGTCCTCCTCAAGGATAGCAGTAAAGAAGACATATAGTATCTATATTTGGACTTGTTTTCTCTCAACCTGTGAATTCACCCTGTCATTGCTTGCCTATGTTCTGAGTTCTACACTATCAGTTCCTCTACTTTTTCGCCTTGTGATCTTTATCCTTTCTCACTGGTAATCATGTCTCTTCTACAGTCTACTCCATATATTTTTCCACTTAATCTGCCTTCCTATTGTAATATTTCCTGTGCTGATGCCGAATAACATCTATGATCCAGGCTTTGTCTGTCATCACCATTATCAAATGAGGTAGTCACCTATCCTTTTTAAAGCCTATATCTTGAAGTGAGTCTTGAAAAATTTAAGTTGGAAACTTATGCTGGATATTTTATGACATTGTTTGTTACCTGAGAAATTCAGATGTTTCCATTAAATTCAGATGAGTTAAGATTGTTTCTAGATCATGCTGTCCTTCTGGTTATTCTCTCAAACACAAGGATCTACATTCTCTGCACTACACTATCTCCACATTCTCTACCAATGGATGAACATCTGAATTCCTCCAAAGGTTCAGTGCTTTTGGAAACCGGGCTTTGGTTGAGGTATACATTCATCCTGGACCCATAGATAAGATCAAAGTCAAAATGGAGGGGTTGTAGGCTTTTTTCAGATGCTTTTTAAATGTAGGGCGCAGTGTCAAGGAGAGAAGAAATGGACAATGCGTTACTAGGTGAAAGAGATGTATCTCTGTTTTAATCGTCAAAGTATAGTAACTCACTTGTATTTGTAAGAGTAGTTATGGAAAGATCAGGAAATGTTAAAAATCCTCCAGCTTCAAAGACATGGTTTCTTTCTAGAACTTTGCAAACAAATTTTTGTTGCTCTGAAATTGAAGGAAAATAATAGCTGAGGACTTGTAAAAGCCACTGTGACGTGAACTGCACTTCCACAGTAAAATTCCTGTGTTTTTAAAACTTCTTCCTTTGTTTTAAATACAGAGGATATTTACTCTTATAGGACGTGCAAGTGAGAACATAGCTTTCTGTTCTGTTCGTTAAAACTAAGGAAGTCCAATTTGTTTCCTGATCTTAGAAACTATGATGAACAAGATGCTTAACAGCTCAGCAAGTAAACAGATTGACCTGTTGTCACAGCTTGTAGTAAATATCTCTTCCTGTGTGTTACTGGACCGTTTCCAGCCTTTTGACTCTGTTGAGAAATTGGAGGAGAAGGCTCATGAACTCATGCAGCAAAATAATTTTTTGGCTAGTAAGTACCTTATTTAAAATGTATATTGACAGAAAGCATCAGACTTTGTAGTTGTCTGTGTCTATTGATTAGGTAGATTAAGCTTACACAGTTTCAAAGTGTGTATTAACCACATATAATACAGGCAAAATAAAGCATTTTTACCTTAGAGGTCTTCCCCAACATTTGAATGCTGTAATATATGCTGTGAAGACTAATTACATTGTGGTTTTATTTGTGGAACTGAAAAATGAATCATTGGAGTCGGTTATTTCTAACAAAATATTGAAAAGAATAGTCATAAATGTTTAAAGTAGAATGAAAACAGCTGAAAAATATATAGTCCTGAGGACCTGAGTTTCCTTTCTAAAAGAGAGCCCCACTTAAGTCTGTATAAGGTGTGCCACAATTCCCCACCCCGTTGTTTTGGTTTGTATGACCTCCCTGGACTCCTGTAAGTACACAACAGAAGACATGTCAAAGCAATTCTAGAGAATGAAACTACTCAGTCTGGAATCCTATATTTGTTCTGTAACCTGCACAGTACTGCTATTTGCAGAATGTGGAAATGACCACCCTCCATCAATATAACACCAACAGTCCATACAATGAGATAAGGAAAATTTCTCAGGAGTATTTCGTAGGGACTGAAATTGTTTGTCCCTTCAAGGGAAGAAACAGACAGATAGGTCTTGTCCCTCAGAAAATCGAATTGCAACGTTCTAGATACATTTTGCTTCCACTTACACAACAAAGGGTAAAATGTTAACATAGACAAGACATTTCTTGGGAATTTTTTGTGTGACCTTATAATCTCTTCATATGCTTAAAGAGGTAAGATGGCATTTTCAGGGACGTAATATGTCCAACACATCAAAATTACATGCTCAGATATAGGTATACATGTGGAATTTTCCTTGTTTTCTTTGTTTGTAGTCTTCAAAGACTTCATAGCCTCATTAAATGTCTTAGTAAATTAAATGTTTGCATAAATGGGAAAATGAGATTGGCCAGTTGAAAAAATAAGCTTTACAGCAGAGTCAAGTATTCTATTGTCTTTTATCTTTTAGAGAGCCAGGTGGTAGGTAAGACATCTCTCCCCTTTCCTAAGGAAAAAAGGTCAACATTTCACATTCATCAAGAGGTCCTAAAAAGTCCGGGTCAGACAGATTAAGCTTTCATCTTTCTTTTTTTTTTTTTTTTTAACACAGAGCTAGAGAAAATAAACCTGCAAATTCTGCTGTGCTAAAGCAGAAGTTTTGTAATTGACTCAGAAATTAAAAATCAGAGTAAATTTTAGTGGGTTGGTACTGTTCACTTTGTCACCTGCCTCCAGGGGTTGTTATCCTTTGATGGACAAATTTTATGGCCGCTGCGTTTACTGTGGAATTGAGATCAATCCCCAAGAAGGGATTAAATCTGAATACAAAGAGAATAAACCACAATTCAAAACCAACCAATTACAGAAGGAATTTTCTCACATAAAAATGGTTGTTGCAAATCCATTTATCATGTGAATAATTTTTTACATTTCACATACATGAATGTAAAAAAAGTAAGTGTCTATAAAACCTACCATTCTTCTGCTGGGGGGTCAAACAACTTTGGAGGCCTGCCCTGACAGGTGAATGTATCCTACTATCATATGATAATTGGCCATGAGTTAGCTATGTGTAAATAGCATAAATCATATAAGGTTGGGTATGAAGCTCCTTTTCTTCTCGTGTCAGGTATCATCTTTGATATGCCAAAGAACAAGACACAAGATTCTAGCAAGCTCCTTCCACGACACATTTCGTACACAATTAGAACCAGTGTTCTCTATAGCATGAGAACAGATTTGATTAAAAACCCAGCATGGAAATCCCACCCCCAGAAGCTGCCAGCTGATGGGTTTAAATACAACCACATCTTTATTCCTCTTCAAGACATGATTGAAAGGGCAATTATTTCAGCACAGACTGGGACAGATACCTCAGGGCCAGCCATTCAAGTGCAAGCCATGCCTTACCCTTGTCATACCAGTGATCTGTAAGTAGACTTTCAGCTTTTTCATTAAATGTATTATCCTTATTAGATTAGTACCAGAGGATGTGGGAAGCTACTAGGTCTTTGTAGTGGGTGAATGTATATCTCAGCACAGGGTTGAAGTGGTATGTCAGATATGAGAATATTATAACGTAGCAAATGTTGTTTAACAGCTGTGACCGCAACACATTATGCAGCTTCTGTCTGGCAAGTGACCCCTTACGAACTGTTTGCAGCTATACTGTGGAGTAGTCTGCTGGACAGACACTGTGTCAACATATTGTGCAACTAACTTAGATTATGCTAAGAAACCCACTTTCCATCCTTAATTGTCCTTTACACAGCCTGTAAATTGGTCCCTGATACGTGTTGAAATGCAGTGTAAGGTTGATGAAACAAAAGAAAAAGTGCGGGATCATTCTTTGTAAAACCGTCAAAACATCCTGACTTATTAGAATTTAAAACTAGTCAGTGGTAATAAATCTGTTAAAATGGAGCAAAAGTTGACTGGCTCATGTTATTCCTTACTGTCCAAATATATTACTTTGCCGTAGACACAAATACGAATTCTGTTTGACTTTGAATGGAGCCCTAAAGAGTGATTACATCAGTTGTATAGTTGACAAATACTAATATAGTAGCATATACCAATACATATATTTAGGTTGTTACATGAAAAACAAGCAATTCTAACCAGAACAAGAATAAATCTTATTGCTCATGTCAGATCTTATTTTGTGCGTACTTTGAGAATAGTCCTAGTATTAACCTATTAACATTCTGCTACAAAATCTTTCACCTTTGTGGCCTAACAACTCTGCATATATGTTCTTTCATAGATTCTTGAACAACACAGGTTTTTTTTTCCCACTTATGATGATGTTAACATGGATGGTTTCAGTTGCTGGTATGGTTCGCAAGCTGGTTTATGAAAGAGAAATTCATCTTGAAGAGGTAAGAGGCAGATTAGCCTCTGAAAATAAAATTTATTTATTAAAGTGTACTGAAATACAAAACTGAAAATTTGAGGTACTTTTATGTACTCATAATACAGCTGAGTTTGCTTTCTCTTGTTTCCTCTGGGCAGAAGGTTCTAGTTCTAGCTGCCAACTCAGATTTACAACATTGTTTGAGCGTCAGTCCTCTTAGTATGCAAATATTTTTTTCTAAGACAAAAAGCAACAAGTAAAAGATCCATAAAAATTGAAGCTCAAAACTGTTGTTTGGAAAAAATCCTTGTGATTAGAGAATGTTTGTTTTTTTCCCCATTAAAAAATTGCTATTTACTGTGTAATTTTCAGAAATGTAAGGTATGATGACAGAAAAAATGAGACAACTATTTGCTTACATCAACAGCTAGTCTTAGAGGTGCTGAGCATATGGAAAGACAGGGGGTTTTATGATACATTTTCTTTTTTTTTAAGAATTATACTGGTCTTTATACTGTTGGAGTCAGCTTTTTTTAATTTGGGAAATTATCTAATTTCTGTAAATTTTGTGTTGTAAGAGGCCTTTTTTTTTTTCCCCAATGCTTTAAAATATCAAATCAACTCAATAAGGTTAATTTTGATCATCTTATGAAAAATGCTTCAGAAGTAGTATTAGCTTGTTTCCAAAAGCATTTTTTTTTTTAAAAAAGAGGGATGCTACTTCATACCTGGCTAAATTATTATTTGCATGCTAATATGTAAAGGTTTACAAACAAATCGATATGCTACTTTGAGTTCAGCAACAGGCTGGGGAAAAACATTTGTTTATACAGTGCTGTAGATATCCTCAGTACTTTTTAGAATATAAAAGGGCAAACTACTCACTGGAGGACCCAGTAATCTGATATCTGGTTCTGTACTGCTAGGCAGAAGACAGTTGCGCCTGTGCACTAGTATTCCTCGTGTTAGTATGTGATAAGCTCAGAGGCAGCCCTGCTCAGAATCGTGTTTCATTGAGTAGAGAGCAGCACAAGGGGTAGCACAAGAAAAGGGAAAAAGATGAGGAATCTAAGGGGAATATTACATTCTTTGGGGAGCTGGTGATGTCTTGGCGGCAAAATGTTTTGCTTTAAAAAAGAAAAAAAAAAAAAGAAAGAAGAAGAAAATTTGTTTCCTAACTTTAACTTTTTTTGCTATGTTGTCTTGCAGTATATGAAGACAATGGGTGTACATCCAGCCATTCATTTCTTTGCTTGGTTTCTGGAGAATGTCATTGTGCTCACAATAAGCAGCTGTGCTCTGTCCATCATTTTAAAAACAAGTGGTATCTTTGCTTACAGCAATGTCTTCCTCATCTTCCTTTTTCTCCTGGATTTTGGAGTTACAGTTATTATGCTAAGCTATTTTTTGGGAGCGTTTTTCAGCAGTGCTGATACAGCAGCTCTGTGTGCCAGTCTTGTGTATATGATCAGTTTTTTACCCTACATAGTTTTGTTGGTCTTGCAGAACCAGTTGAGTTTCACCAACCAGATTATAATGGTAAATATTTATTTTCCTTTTCTAATTTTTCTCCTTCAACCATGCTGTGTTTTTCCAAGGTTTCTGTTTGCTTTTGTGTTTCACTGGAAATAAATCACATTCGTAGATATCCAATTGAGAAAATGTTTTTAATGTACAAAGAAATCAAAAATAATTTTTCAGGGGAATTTTGTAAACCTACAGAAAATATAAGGAAGTTGCATTCCTCATCCTCATGAGTATTCTATGTTTTTGCCTCAAAATACTTGTAATGTTAGTGTACATTCAAGCACACATGATGACATGTCACTCCTGAAAGTCATTATTTATTTGAAGGAAAACTAGTGATTGTTTATGTGTTGAGTACAATTGGGGATTAGATCAGAAATTTGTCTAGTGCTTATTTAGTTATACAGGTATATGAGGTATATGTTTCTTTGGCATCAGCTCTTCCATATCCTTTCCTGTTTTATGTATGCCATAGGCTGTTTTAAGTCTTTGCAGTCTTAACATACTATATCCCTGATTGGGACATCAAATATCACCACCATACAGTGCAAACCGTATTTCACACGTATGACTTCACTCTTTCAAAACATACCAAATCAAGCTGGTGGAATAATTTATACACTATTAAAAATGGACACTTTTTCAGTGTCAATCCATCAGAAAAACTACATCGGTTCTTTGCATTCAAGTAAGCACGGATTTAAGACTGCTGAATTCTGGTGTAAATAGGCACAGTGAATTTTATTTTTTTTCTGTTGCCTTTTTTTACCCTTCTTTGGGTCACAGAGAGGGAAAGTATGCATCAGATAACTTGCACACTTTAAAATCAGTTATTTCAAAATAACTCTTCAGATATCCTGGATTTGCTGAAAATCAGAGTGCAGCAGCCTGTGAAAAGGCAGTAATTTTTTATAAGAAGAGGAGAGGCCATCAAGTGAGATGGTGAAACCTTAGCAATGTAAGAGTCAGGGACTCAGCTGATGGGAATTAGCATGAATTTCTCTGTAAAAAAATGTAATCTATGTCACTAATTATTTTGAATTTTATTCTAAGTAGCAGCCTGTGTCATACTTCTTTCTTCAGACAGCTGGCAGGATATGTTCCTTTTGTGTCAAATATTGCAGAAACCTTATTTAATTGCATTATTTTAAAATAGGAGATAAAATTAACTTCTATTTCAGCTCATTTTCAAACTGCAGAACTTTGTCACTGAATAAGGCCTTCACAAGCTCACCAGTGTTTTTCCATGGATTATCAGGCACACTTCCTTGTTATACTACATGACTAACTTGCTCATTTTCTATTTTGTGCTTTTGTGATACAGCATGACTATGTTGCTTCTTGACAGTCAAATGTTATTTCCTTGTACAAAAAAGCTGTCTCGGGATATAGTACCTAGTGTGTGTGTTCATTCTGCCTCTATCTCTTCTTGAGCTCTGGTCTAACAAAAATGAGGAGGACCACTGTTCTTACTACAGAAAGTATATTCTGTTGCATGATTTTACAGTGTTATACATTAGATGTTTTCAGTCTGTGGTAGATTTATGATGGTCTATAACTTGTTATAAAGTCAAATAATGCTTTCCAATATTAATAACTACATCAGTGGAGCTTTTTAAGGTGGAGCAAATACTACTGCAGTATGTGGGGGGAGTATTGTTAAAACATAAGAGGAAATAATGACCATTAGCTTACGTAAAACAAACATCTATTTATTTTGTTCTTGCTTTTAGTATCACAAATTATTTTATTTCATGGAGCTTGTTAATGATGTGTTATTTGGTGTTCACATCCTGTTTCTCCTCTGGTGTTGTAGTGTCTTCTGTCTACAACTGCCTTTGGGCAAGGAGTATTTTTCATTACATTCTTTGAGGGCCAAGAAATAGGTAAGCTCTCTGGTTAGAAGAAAAGCTTTGTAATTATTTCAGGAATTACAGTTGGAAATGGTTTTCACTTTGTTCTGAGAAAAAAATCTCTAATAATGAGTTAACAGACTAGATCATAGCAGGAGAAAAACCCTTCTAATGTCGCTTGAAAACCAAGTTAAGCTTGGGCCGCTTTCTAGCAGTAAATTAAAGTGGGCTTAGCAGTGCTCTACTTGCAATACAGGTTGGAGGAAAACCTTCACATCCCATTAGATGACAGAATGAGTGTATTCAGCAAATGAAATTGTTCTGGAGACGCAAACCCAAGCTTTATGTTTAGTGAAATTCAGTAGAGCTACATAAGGGTGAGCATCTGACTGAATATCATTTCACTCTGTGAATGTATTACTTCTCTCAGTCCAGTGGAGGAAGCTTTGGCAAGGCATTTAGAGCAGTTTCTTGGAAGTCCTCATTGGTGTCAGTGGCAGCTCTTATGCTTGCTTTCTGGTGAGGATATCAACAGGGAGTTTTGTAGGATCACAAAGTATTTGAGGTTGGAAGGGACCTCTGGAGGTCATCTAGTCCACCCCCATTGCTCAAGCAGGGCCACCTAGAGCCAGTTGCCCAGGATTGTGTCCAGATGGCTTTGGAATATTTCCAAGGTTGGAGACTCCACAGCCTCTCTGGGCAACCTGTGCCAGTGCTCAGTTGCCCTCACAGTGAAAAAGTGTTTCCTGATGTTCATTGGGAACCTCTTGTGTTTCAGTTTGTGCCCACTGCCTCTTGTCCTGTCACTGGGCATCACTGAAAAGAGCCTCAGTCTGTCTTCTTTGCACCCTCCTTTCAGGTATTTATATACATTGATAAGATCCTCCTTGAGACTTCTCTAGCCTGATCAGTCCCAGCTCTCTCAGCCTTTCCTCATAGGAGAGATGCTCCAGTCCCTTAATTATCTCTGTGGTCCTTTGCTGGACTCTCTGCAGTACCTCCATGTTTCTCTTGTACTGGGTAGCCCAGAACTGGACATAATACTGCAGGACTGGTCTCACCAGTGCTGAATAAAGAGGAAGGATCATCTCCCTTGACATCCTGGCAATGCTTTGCCTAAGGCAGCCCAGGATATCATCAGCTTTCTTTGTGGCAAGGGCACATTGCTAGCTCATGTTCAACTTGGTCTCCACCAGGACCTCCAAGTCCTCTTCTGCAAAGTTGCTATCCAGATGGGTGTCCCCCAGTGTATATTGGTACATGGGATTTTTCCTTGACAGGTGCAGGACTTTGCACTTCTTGTTAAACTTCATAAGGTTCCTGTCAGCCTGTTTTGCTAGCCTATTCAGGCCTCTCTGGGTGGCAACTCCTCCCAGTTTTGCGTGATCAACAAACTTGCTGAGGATATTCTCTGCCCCATTATCCAGATCATTAATGACGATGTTAAACAGGATCAGACACAGTATTGGCCCCTGGGGTACACTGCTAGTTACTGGCTTTTAACTAGACTTCATGCCACTGATCACCACACTGTAGGCCTGTCCAGTCAGACAGTTTGTAATCCACCTCACAGTCTTCTCCTCCAGCCCACTTCATTAGCTTCTTTAGGAGGATCTTATGGGAGACAGTGTCAGAAGCCGTGCTGAAGTCTGGGTAGACAAGATCCACTAGTCTCCCCTCATCTACCAGGCCAGTCTTTTCATTGTAGAAGTTTAATCAAGTTGGTCAAGCGTGATTTCCTCTTGGTGAAGCTATGCTGACTACCTCTTACAATATTCTTGTCTGTCATGTGCCTGAAGATGATTTCCAGGATTAGCTGCTTTATCACCTTCCCAGGGTTCGAGATGAGGCTGACCAGCCTGTAGTTCCCTGGGTCCCCCTTCCTAAGGATTGGAGTTATAACTGCTTTTCCTCCAGTCTTCGGGCACTTCTCCCAGTTGCCATGATCAATTAAAGTGGCCTTGCAATGACATCTGCCAGCTCCCTCAGTGCTTTTGTGTGCATCCCATCAGGGTCCATGGATTTATGTATGTGCGGTTTGCATAAGTATTCCCTGAGCTGATCCTCTTCCACAAAAGGTACAATATCCTTCCTCCAGACTTTTCCCTTGGTCTCTGGGACCTGGGATTTCTGGAGACTAGACTTGCTAGTAAAGACCGAGGCAAAGGTGGCATTCAGTACCTCAGCCTTTTCCACATCCTGTGTAACCAGCTCCTCTGTCTCATTGAGCAATGGGCTCACATTTTCCCTAGTCTTCCTTTTGTCACCTGTGTACTTATTGAAGCCCTTCTTGTCTTTGACATCCCTGGCCAGACTCAATTCCATTTTGATTTTAGCTTTTGCAACTTCATCCCTGGATGCTTGAACAATGTTTTTGTGTTCCTCACGGGTTATCTGTCCTTGCTTCCACCCTCTGTATGCTTCCTTTTTGTGTTTGAGTTTTGCCAGGACCTCCTTGTTCATCCGTGCAGGCCTCCTGGCATTTTTACCTGACTTCCTATTCATTGGGTTGGACTACTCTTGAGCTTGACAGATGTGTCTGGGTTCACACATGGATTAGCGTATAACATAATGTGGGTTTGTGAGAATAAGATTGTAGATAAGAAGACCAGTGTAAATTATTCACTCTCAACATAATGCTAAGATGAATATTTAACTATTATACATTGGAAAGTAAGAAAAAAATTACCTTTAATTTGTAAAGTATGTTTTACGTTTCTCCTGTGTGACCATATTTGTACTCAGCCTGAGTAGCAAGCTTGGAGGCAGCTGGTGAAATTCCCACTGAGCTATGGTTCAGGTGCAGAAATGCCTGAGAACACCCTATTATGTTTAAGTGTTAGGAAGAAAAAAATCTTTGGAAACTGGCTAAACGTTCTAACAGGTTGCTACACATTTTAGTGTGGTGATCCCTCCTATCCCCAAGCTAAGAGCTGCCCCCATTGATGCTAAAGCTTTATAAAAGTTAGAAAAGAATGTCTGGGCCCTTGATAAATATCTACAAAGGATATGCATTTATGTATCAAAATATATAAAGGGATGTAATCCCTTTTTTTACTACTACAGCAAGATTGATATTGATGACAGTGGATGTTACAAACCACTAGGCATTGAAAAAGTATCATAATGATACAAAAGTTAGTAAGAGTGGAAGAGACAGTTGCAGAAAATATTACTTAAATTTCCCACCAGACACTTCATCAAAATGACTCATCTTTACTGAAGAAAAGGCAAAATGTGCTTTGTGAAAAAACCGCTTTTCTTGACAATTGTAGAAAAAGAATTGTAGAAACAATGCCATGTGCTGCAAACAAAATAGCATTTTCAGAAAAAAAAAATGCAATGCTCTTTGTAAATCTACAATTTGGTTGCTTTCTTTTCCATTTAGCAATATGGTAGCTTTCTGTAGTACTAGTGTTTTGCACCTTTTTTCTTCCTTTCAGGTCTTCTGCAATGTAATCATTTTATGAAGCAATTATTCAGTGAGTTGGTTGTTCCAGTTTACCTCTGAATACAGACAATGCACAAAACTTGCTGCTCAGTTAGAATTCCCAGATTTAAGTTTTCAGATTTAGCATTATAGAAATGACTTTAAACTTTGTGTAACCCATTTCTTCGTAATATCAGCAGAACGGCATAAAGCCTGATTCATTGGAAGAGGTCAGTGCCACATTTTGTTAGTCGTAGTTCTTTTTCTTTTGCCAAATTAAGGGCCAGCTAACACTTTGTAAACAGCCCTTATACAACAGCTTCTCTGCATTTTCCCAGCAGCAGTGTCACCTGCTGTTCTAAACAGAGGCTTGTAGAAGCATAGCAATTCATTTCTATCCATTAGGATTACTGTTATTAACGATGGTCTTTTTTGTGTCAGTGCTTAAATACCCAGAAGTGTGTGGTGTTGATGTGTTTGTGATCTTTAATGCTGTACTGATTTAGTGGTGACCTTTTAAAAATCTTTATTATTATTACTATTACTGCCAGGAATTCAGTGGAATAATGTGCACCAGTCAATGGCACAAGGAGGACACATGACCTTTGGATGGGTGTGCTGGATGATGTTCTTTGACTCCATTTTATATTCTATGGGTGGCTGGTATTTCAGCAATATTATTCCTGGTAAGATCATGGACTTGTTCTTATTTCATATTTTTGAAGATGTTATTGGATAGAATGGATAGAATTGGCTTTCTCATTGTATGCAACTAAACCAAAAATATATCTCTTTCTGAGTAGAGGTTTTGGTGTGCAAAACTGCCTGATTGCCTTTACGGACTGGCTAAGGAAGTCTTCCTACATACAGAAATATTGAGTAGTGATAACACGCTAGACTAGAATTTGTAACTGGGGATGAAATATCTTCTGATTTGCATATGTCAGCTACTCTGTGTTTGTGTTAAAAATAAAAAATTAAATTTGCCTTGAAAGATAGTAGTGTGGAATATAGAACTCAATTTTACAAACTTTAGCTTAAATTGGCGGCTGCCTTCCAGTGCTGATGAAATGCAACTCCAAATACACAGCATGTATTGTGTGATTTGTAAGTAAAGCCTTGAAAGATCGGGCAATGCCAAAGTCTAGGTTATGCATAGGAGCATATTTTTGCCCTTTCTATTTGTGTGTTACAATAAGTGGGTTTTTTTTGTTGGCTGATTTCTGTAAATCATGCAGATAATAATGGAAGAATAGTGATTGGAGAAATGGATTATTGTTACAATAAAAAATAAGGCTATTTGTCTTGGAAGGCCATTTGGTGTGTTTTCTTTCCTCTAGGTCACAAGATTGTGTTAGGCTGTGCCTATACATGTAAAGTCTATGATTCTGTTACACTTTAAAGCTGATTTGGAGATAGGGTAAAGCACAGCATCACTGAGGATTTATTATTTTATGGCAGGACCTGGTGTTATGGCCAAGTGACTTTTTTCCACTTTATTAAGGTTTGTTAAGTATAGTAAGAGCTTGAGCTA
Source organism: Larus michahellis (assembly GCF_964199755.1). Lineage (NCBI taxonomy): Eukaryota > Metazoa > Chordata > Aves > Charadriiformes > Laridae > Larus > Larus michahellis. The sequence continues at coordinate 93,374,995 of NC_133897.1, forward strand.
ATTAAATGGTCTAACCAGCTCTTTTTAACTAATGATAGAACATTAGTAGTCTACAAAAAAATATGAAATTCCTATAAATTTTACAACAGTTTCTATCATAATTGTCATCTAGGAAAATTTGGATTAAAGAACCGATGGTACTTTCCCTTTACTCTTTCCTACTGGAAGAACCTGTGTGGTGCAGAGAGGAGGAAGAGACGTTATCTGAATTCTAATATGTTTTTCTTCAATGAAAACTTCCAAGAAAAAGGTTTGTAGTCATAATAGAATTTTAATAACAGCTCTTTTTTGAATGGTATGCTGATTTTGATCAATCTGCTTTTATCATTGTGTGGTCCTATATTATGCATTTAGATCTTGTCCCTTTTTCTCCTCCATTATATAGTGTATACTATGAATGTTATATACTTACTGTTAATTGTGCTGTCACCTGTAATGCTTGAATCGTTCAATTAAAGCTATTGTACAAAAATATCTAAGAAAACTCTTTAAAAAAGTAAAACAAATATCTCGGGTTCATTCTGTCCCTGTGTATTGCCTCTTTGCTTTGTTAGGATCTTCTGATCCTTGAATCCTTTCACACTCTTACTGAATCTGAAAAGTGTTGTGCTTTAACTTTCTTTTTTAACTGCAGTTTGATTTCCTTCCTTCTCTTCCTCTGCTGTTTTTATTTGCTTGTGTTTCAGTGGAAACATTAACTTTGTTCATTTTATTTCCTCTATCTCTTTTTTCCCCTCTTTTATAATCACTGCTCTTTCTATCTCTGCTTCTTAGCCTTTTGTTTAAAAAGCTACTGTTATTGTAACTAATTTGCCTCCAGATACTTTCACGGCTCTTCTGTTTCTTTTTTCACTTGCTTAAAATTAAATTAGTGTTTTTAGGGTTTTTTCCCCTCTTCTCAGGTCTCTTTAAGGACTTTCTCATGATTCATGTTTTGTGAATGAAGTATTAAGTCACCCCCACCTATATCCCCTCTTGGACCTTAGAACAGCTTGATGTGTTGTTTTGGGTTTTGGAAGTTACAGTAGCTTGAAAATGATCCAGTTGTCTGTAGAACAGATGAAGAAGCTGAACTCCTCAGCAGTTTTATGTATTGGCATCTCCTAGAGCAGGGCAAACTTCATAATGTCTTGAGGTTCATTTAAACATTTGTGGAAAAACTATCAGTATGTGTTTTGTCTGAGTTTCTGCAATTTGGAACAATTCCTTTTTGAGATGACTGTCTCTGGGCCTCACTTAAAATGAAGATTTTCAACGTTTCCTGTTCGGTTCGCCACATCCTGTGTGGAATGCAAAGAAAAACACTCTCCTCTGCCTGAAAAGTTACTATCATGGTCTCTGGCTCAAACTATCCAAGTGATTGGCCACAACGCTGTGGATCTGTTCATCTCATTTCTCTGCTTAAACATGTATGTCACGTGCTTGGTAGCAAATTGCCTGTGTGAGAATAACGCTGCCATGCCTGCAAAGGAACTTGCTCTTTTGTAAGAATTGGGCGTCATTGTACTGATAATGGGATAAATGCATTCATTGATAATTTGCTTGGAGCAGCAAAAAGTGACTTGCTCCCAGGCAATTTCTGCATTTGTTCCATATAGCCCAGGTAAGGATTGGTTCAGTGGGGGTGGAAAGCCCTTTGGAAATCAAAGGTGTATCGAGGAAGGGCTGGAGTGTAGGCCCTATGAGCTGGAACTATGACTAGAGTAGGGCTGGCAGAGATCTGCGTGCTGAATACCCACTTGGAACTCCTCTTTGGAGAAGTCTTAGGGTGACCAATTTACTGCTTGCAAGTAATTTGAAGCTCTTTCTCTGAATCTTACCTGAGATACATTGTCTGAGGTTCACTCTGAACTTCAAGGTTTTTGTTAAGTTCCAGAATGTACTTGCAAATTTAGGAAGAGAGGAAAAGGCATGAATTAAGTTTGGAGGTGGTTTTAGTCTCCAGACCAAAAGATAGAGAAGTTAACTGGAAGAGAGGTTCATGGGTAGGAGGACCTCAGAAATGTCACAGCTGCTGGTAGTGTCTTGCTGGAAGGTAACTTCAAGCTTCTGGCAAAAGTTCTTTCTAAATGTAGAATTGATTGTGAAAGGAGCAAAAAACCTTCTTCATTCACAGCCTAAACAAACCAATCCTTGAAACCATTCTATCATATTTTAATTTATAATTTGATTTATATAATTTTATATATTTTTATTTAAAACATAATTCTCTCTTCTTGTAGTATTTATTTATGTATATTTAATTTACTTATATATAAAGTGATTCCATAAAATATAACTATTATATATAAATATACATTTTATATATTTTGATGTATAAAATATATATTAAAAAGGGTAATTCTTTCTTCTCATAATTCTCATCCATAACAGTTTCATTTTCTTTGGACTAACATTCCAATTTGGCTTGCCTTTGTTTAAAAGAAAAAAAAAATCCTACTGCCAGATTTCTCTATTGTAATGAGTCAATAAAATATTACATGTTAATAATACATTTGAGACTAGCAATTGACTGTCCTCATGTTTGGAAAGTAGTGCCAACCTTTCCTCCTGACACAGAAGGGAAATCAACTTGATCTGTGTCATATGGTCATCTCAGTTTGCTGAGCTGGTTACCTCGCAGTTAGAAAAATGCTGGGCATCTACTTGCATTGAGGACCTTGAATTATGTATAGACTAGACTGCTGCTCCGAATCATTTCCCAAAGACATCTGCTTTGCTTTATTGACTGAGGGAATTAAGAGGATTAACTGGCTATGTCTGTTAATGTGCCTGAAACTGGATGGCATATATGGAGTAGTTCACACACTTAGAATTTTCTCATGCTTATGGGCATAAAACAATGATTCAAACAATGTTATAATAAATGTTTTTTCTACTAGAAATAAAATATAACAACTATTTTATGGCTTTATGGAGATGTATGTGGACATGCACGCAACTTGGCGTAATTGTTTTAGGTTGCTTTTTAAAACTGCAAATAGGCCAAATTCTTAGCAAATATTAATGGGCATGCTATCTTTTATTTCAGTGGAGCTAACCTCAGTTTGGAGCATCTGAACATCTGTTCCAGGCTTTGGTAAATGGCAACAGGGATTGAGTGCATTTGTTTTTCCCTGTATACACACACACGTGTTTAGATTCAGCTACCCTCTTGATCTGCTGCTCTTCCCCATACAGACCCAGCACCACCAGGTTGGAAAGGCCCTTGCATCAAAGGAGCAACTATTGGTGTCACGCTGCTCTCTCTCACCAAAGAGCACGTGGATGGCCAGAAGGCTGCTGTTAAAGATCTCAGCCTCACTTTCCATAGAGGTCAGATAACAGCGCTCGTGGGACCTAATGGAGCTGGCAAGACAACAGTCATGTAAGTCTGCCATTTAATGCTATTACACTCCTCTCTGATCTCTGCTGTGCTTTCTTTCTTCAAAATATTTGTGAACTCTTTCCTATGTCGTCTTTTTTTTTTTCCCCCCCAAATAAATATGTAATAAACTCCTCAAAGCACATGGGAAGTGGACGTTATATATCTACGACAAAAGCGATATAACGAACAGAGAACTGTGTCTTCTGTGCCACTGAAACCATGTTCCGGAGCAGCATAAGTAGGAGCGAGGCATGTATAGTCTTGGAGTTGAACACATCTCAGGAAAGTGTTCTTTTCTGGCATCCCATGTGTACTCCTACTACATGGAGAGTGGGGAGTTTTATGGGGTTTTGTGCATTGTTCCCAGAGGTTGGAAGGGACTCCTTTCTTGACAGTTGACCAGAAATGAAAACAACAAATGAAAGTGAGATTTAAAAATGTCTCAATTAAAAAGTGTATATATTTTTAACTTTTTATTAAGTATGATCAGCTTTAATAAAACCAGTGATGCAGGATGGGATGCAATTAGGAATTACTCCTCAGCTAGAATACACAAGTGAAAAACAAAACAACAGTCTGTTATATTTGGTTGGGAAAAAATGGATTTTGCTCTGGAATTAAGGAAATGAAGGACTGTTGGTATCTTGGGTTAAAAAAAAAAAAGCTCAAAACATTAGCAGTGTTTCTATAACTATGCTCAGTTGAATTGGTGTTGCTCTAAGGATGCTAGAATGTGCCTCAGGGAATTCAAGTGTGAGCTATGTAATAGTCATTACACATGGTCTTCCTGATTTTTATTTTATTTTCTTGTGTCAGATCACTGTTGACTGGTCTGTATCCCCCAAGCTCTGGTACCATTATTATTAATGGAAAGGACATACGCACCGATCTGGCTGCCATCAGGACAGAGCTGGGTGTTTGCCCACAGTATGATGTCCTGTTCAATGTACTGACGGTGCGAGAACATCTACTGCTTTATGGATCAGTGAAGGCACCTGGCTGGACAAAAGAACAGTTGAATCAGTACGTCAGTGGGTAAGTTTTCCTTTCGTTTGTTGAAATCTGTCAAATAAGTTGGTAGTGTCTATTGTAAGCCACTCAGACAAGAAAGTGCTAAAGCAAAATTGCAAGTGGAAGTGAATGGAAGCTGCAGGTTTTCCATGAGTTTTTATCACTCTTTGTGTTCTGAAATTGTGCCTTGAAAGTAGATTTCTTAGTTTCTAACCTTTACTTGAATGCATTTGCAGTGAAACTGTCAATGTTTAAAAACGCAGTACAGAGAACCATCAAATAATCATGTTTTGACTGGAGTGGAAGTGGTTAGCCTGGTAGCAGCTGCAGTGGTTCCTACCTCATGCTGTCTGCATTACCTCCCTTATTGGAGAGGCAGATAGAAAGTAAACTCCTGTGTGTTCACCCTGAGTTTTCAGATAAGTCAACACTGACTTTATGTATTTATTATCCTGTTTTTCCTCACCTGCAGTAGAGGGAAGAGGCAGAAAAGGCAGGTAAAGGCAGTGCTTGTTGCAGTCCTTTTAAATAGGCCATCATCTTGTCCCTTTCTCAAATTCAGACTGTAAATGTGTTTAATAAGTAAAGGGGTTTAAAAACAAACACTCCCATGGGAAAAACAAGCTAGAGCTCTGACATGACCTCAGAGGATCTTCCACTTGTCAGGTTGAGAACGTTTGCCGGAGTTCTTTGTTACTAGGACTAGATCTTTTTCATTTTTGCATCATATATATTAAACTACTAGTAAACCATACAAGGTGAGATCTTGTTCACTAATAGCAAACTGCATTTTCTGAACTTTAGGAATAAAATGTATGCTCTTCTAATAGTGTGGCAGCGTAAATAGTTTCTATTTACCTTCTGATTCATGCTAGGCTTTGTGAAGGGCTGTGCTCTTCCACACTTCAATGGAAAAAAATGTCAAGTTGATGAGTCTTCTCCTTAAGTGTACAATTAGGCATATGCAGACAAATTAGTGGCAAAGTGGCTTTCCTTTTTTGTAGCTATTATAAAAGCCCATTACTTTAAAATTTTGATCTGAAAAATCTCTGGTAGAGGACACTGCATTCACTCTAGAAACAACAGAAACAACTCTTTAGAACAACAAGGACAAACCAAACATAGTGTTTGGTTAAAATTTATGCAAAATAATATCCTGTGTTTTATTGTACTTAGACTGCTGAATTATAATTTCAGCAGCAGTCTGTCATACTAATGGCACATAAGAATACTCAGGACTCTGCAGGCCTTGCTACTAAGAAAAAATTACGTTTTTTTTAAAGGCAATGAATGCTTTAAAATACTTCAGAGAAATTAGAAAAGCAACAAAGACATGAAACAAAATTTGCTTTTTATTAGGAAAAAAAGATGTCTTCTAAAGAGATTAAGAATAATTTTCCTGGATATATATCTATAAAACAATTATAGAAACCTCTTTTCTTAAAAATGAGAAATTCTCTCAGGGTAAACAGCATGGTTTACAGACTGCATATTCACTCAAATGATTCAGGATATTAGCTTAGGACTGTTGGGCCTTTTATGTCTTGCTTGCCAGGCTGATAGCAACTGAAAGCTTTTAGGTCAACGACTGGATGTTCAATGTGATGAAAAATAAATTGATAGTCTTTCAGTGCTGCCTTTATTGAGCATGTTTCCACACACTGCTCAGATGCAAGATCATCAGAGGGCAAAGTCTGTGAAGTATGTCCCAGTCCTTGACACAGGAGTTGGATTAGGTAGTAGTATTCTATCTAGGGATCGCTAATCTGTTTACTTCACAGAAACATGTCTTCAAATAAAAAAAAAAGGCAAAAACCCAAAAGCAGCAGTGTTACCTTATTTACTTCACATGACTACACATTTCCTAAAAACTCAGGTATTTTTCAAGGTTCTTTATGTGGTTGCAAAAGTTGAAGCACTGTTTCAGTTATGAAGCTAACAATCTTTGCCATGGTTTAAGAGGCTATAATCTAGAGTTTGCTGAAATTGTTGGACAAACTGGTATTTATTTTATTGGACTTAATTTCAAAATTTTCCTGTTCTTATCCTGCACAATACTTATCCAAACTTTGTATTTCAGGTGGTGATGAGTGTTTATACTTTGTAGGTAAAGAGATCATTTTATTCTATTAGTTTTTGTCACCAAATTGTATAACCAGTTAGAGATAGTATTTTTTTCACTTTCCATTTACTGTGACTTTTCAGTAATTCTGCTCTGAGTGGGCATGATGTGGCTGGAAAAAAATTTTCAAAATTGTTCCTGTTTCTGTACTCCTATTTCAGAGCTCTGGAAGATGTGGATTTATCCCAACATCAGTACAAACCTGTTGGAGCCCTTTCTGGAGGAATGAAAAGGAGGCTGTCAATTGCCATCTCATTTATTGGAAACTCAAAGACAGTTGTTCTAGATGAGCCCACCAGTGGAGTAGATCCATGTTCTCGCCGTAGCATCTGGGATGTTCTTTTGAAGTACAAATCTGGTACAAAGCTTATACACATAAATTGCTGCTTATTTTCCTTTCTGGAATTCTGTTTCAATAAATTTAAACAGGATAGTCAGAATATTAGTATTGTTATTTAGTAACTAAATACATTAATTTCAGAGGTAACATTTAATAAAACTTGTGAAACTTTAAAGAAGCCAAGCAAGATTACAAGAATTATCTGCTATCTCACAGAAAGATGCCCGATCTAACATAAGACTGAGTTTAGTTATGAGTCAGGTCCTGAAGTTTCTTTTCTCTTACCTTTTTCTTTTTTATTAGCGTCTCAAAATTATTTTCTGGCTTTCATTTCCCATTTTTCACGTATCTGTATATACATGCATATATACCTCTAATGAAAATGGACTCATTAGTCAGTCTGCTACATTAATTTTTTAAGTGCCATAAGGTTAAAAACTGGTTGTGGGAAGCAAACTCTTCAGAAAGTGAGCACTCAATTAGCTGTAATAACTCACAGTGAATGATCCATTGAAATAGACGCTGTTGTTACATTGTTTTAAGGAGTCTCTTAAGCTCTTAAAACAGCTTGAAGTTGTAATGGTTTAATACTGCTTACTATGTATAGTTCAAGGCAAAGCAAGTTTAGACCTGAATCTAACTCAGACTATAAATGTAAATGCAGGTTTTGTTTGTGTCTTGCAGTTGTGTTTTGAAGGGACCTGAAACATGGTCCCTTAAGGTTAAAGGACCCTTTGTGAAAGCAAGTTGTGTTTCTTTAGTAACCAGACTTTGTAGACATATACTAATCTTTCTGGTGGCAGGTTGCACACTGATATTTACCACTCACCATCTTGATGAGGCAGAGGTGCTCAGCGATCGCATTGCCATCCTGCAGCGTGGCCGGTTGAGGTGCTGTGGTTCTCCCTCTTACCTGAGAGAAACATATGGCCAGGGACACAGTCTAACACTCATAAAAAAGGTATACTAAAAATGTACTGTACAGAACTTAACAGTGCCTGCCAAGGAATAGCTGTGTATATTCTAAGGGAGCTGCATGTCCCTGCCAGGAAGTAATATGTGATATAGATTATTAGAGAGCCAGCAAAACATGTTTCTATCAGCTTTCTTGGTTGTTTTGGGTGGGTGGTATTATTATTGTTACTAATATTATTATTATTATTATTTAGAAGAACACAATGACATCTTTGAAAATGATGCATTTCAATATTTAGCTGAAAAGGGCTTTGTCTCACTGTTCTTTATTCCTGGGAAGTAGTGTCTGTGTCCCAGGTTTGATGCAGTTTCATCAGTGGAAATTATCCTGTATGAATTCTCCTATCAAGTCCCATACTTTTGGTAACATTTAATTTTTTTGTGCATGATTATCTTTCTTTCCTCATAGCCCTCTGTGTTTGAAATCCAGGATCCTGAGCATATTTTTCGGGTCACATCTTTGGTACAGACCCACATACCAGAAGCCTTCTTGAAAGAGAACAGTGGGACCGAGCTGACATATGTGATTCCAGAAAGGGCAGATAAGACCTCATTTAAAGGTCTTTTCCAGGCTTTAGATCAAAGCCTTCATCATCTGCATGTGACTGGTTACGGCATTTCTGACACCACTTTGGAAGAGGTACTTTTAATTTTCCTGTGTAATGGCATTTTCTTGGTTAGAAAATCCTGTATTAGCTTCTAGATACTCTTATTTTATCTTTCATATTTCACTACAGTTTCTTGTAAGAAACATGTTTTCTAAAAAATAAAAATAAAAAATACATCTCAGGCAAAATGTATACTTTATAGTTTTGCTGTACTGTTAATTTAGCACCCACTCTACTATAACTTATTTCTGATTTCAAGAATCTGTTGTGAACACTGAGGAACTGTGTAATTCTTAAATGTTTGTTTCTGCATTTACTTAAGGAAAATTTAATGCGTCATTGATTTAAGGAGAACTACTGTTGTTGTCCTGGATCTCTAGCATTGGAATGAGCTTTGAACTTGCCAGGCTGGAGGTTCAGTTCAGGTAGCTTTTGGGATGGAAAAAAAATTTGCTGAGAGTGCTCTTTGACTTACAAAGTTCTAAAGCCTAGGACTTGGCAAAACTGTGTAGGGAAATCTCTAAAGAGTATTTTGTGTGTGTACCTAGAGAGAGAGAGACGGACACAGGTGTGCGTATAGAATCACAGAATGTGTTGGGTTGGAAGGGACCTTTAAAGGTCATCTAGCCCAACTCCCCTGCAGTAAGCAGGGACATCTTCAACTAGATCAGGTTGCTCAGAGCCTCATCAATCCTGGCCTTGAATGTCTCCAGGGATGGGGCCTCCATCGCCTCTCTGGGCAACCTGTTCCAGTATACACCAAACGGACAAGAGAAAAGAGAGTCTGTTATGCTGCTTCATCACTTCTGTATTTAGCTCTGTGTAAATGGCCATAGCAGTGAGAAGTTGTTTTCCTTGGACCGTTTTTGACCTGGCTATAACTTCTAAATATCAAGATTCCCTAAGCCACCACTATTCAAGTTCCGTAGTATAGATCCTTTCGAAAATATAATTTTTTCCACTTCTTCAAGTAATGGTAGGAGACTAGTGTCAGTGTTTTTTGATGCACAAAACACTTCTATTTTTACTTGATGGCACAATTCATTCAGTATCACTTTGTGAAACTGATTTCTCCAGCTATTACCTATGGTGCTAAAGAGAGACAAGCTTGGACTGTTTCCAACAGAAAATTTAATATCTGTTAAAAAAATCCCACAAAAATAAGGAAATGCAGATTCCTGTAGAGTGATATATTTTTATATACAGCAATAAATGCTTAGTATAGAAAAGAGGTGTATCTCTTCTCCATGTGTTCCCTGGAAATGTATGAGATGATATGATGTAGTACTGCGGTCAGCCGGAATATGAGAATCCCCAGGGAAGATGCCAGGTTTTATAAAGATGATACACTTTAAGGCCTGTCAGACATCACTTATGCATTGTATTTTTGCTACATGAGCTATACATACGGGAATTAATGGGGTTAGATATTTGAAACTGCATCAGCAGTTCTGGGTTTGTTTTGCAAGTTTAAAATTGTTCCTTTTATATAATCTGTGGAAAAAATATACATAGAAACCCAATAATGCAAGTAAACTAAAATGACAATTGTTCACAAAATTTATTGAACTAATACGCCACCATGTGGAGCTGCTGTATCCTGAAGTGGTCCACTGGGAGACGTCTTTAGGACTATATTGATTTGCTACATAGTTTTTTAGGACCCTGCACAAGCATAACAGATCTGGTTTTGCATACTTGTTTTTAAACTGCAGTCCAAAAAATGATCTACCATCAGGATGTGGTTTCCTTTGAGGTTAAGCTCTATATAACTGTGTTATTTATTAAAAAAAAACCAAACCAAACCAAAACCAAAACAACCACCAAACCATCTCTTTAGTGTTTCTCTTACAAATGACCACAGTATGTAAAGCTAGTGTGGCATTTACTATGACAATGGGGGTGTGGGGAGAGAGGAAAAAAATATATCATACAAGTTTAATAATTTTACATAATGCTATGAAGTAAATTACGTTCCTGCTATACAATTCTATGAGGCAAGTCAAAGGCTTATTAACAAACCTTATTGAAAAATTGTTACTTTCTTTCAAATTATATAGTGTGATTAATATGCTATAAGAAAGAATACTTTTCACTGCCAAACTTTATAGATTCTGAGGTAATGTAGATTTTGAGAACCTTTCTTGATTACATCCCTGTGAGATGTCATAGGACTTTCCAGAACTGGCATCTGTAAAGAAAATGTGAAGCTGTCATGGAATACGAGGAAGCTTCCTCAGTGTGCTGCATCTGTTATTCAGTTGAGAGCTTGCTTTTTTGTTGTTTTCTGCAGGTTAAAAAAAGCTTTAAAGGTGGTATTAGATATTGATGTATCATTATTCAGCTTGAAGACTTAATGCTTTAAATAGGGTTGATTTCTGTCATCTCTGCATCTCATCATTAGTCGTTGTTATAACCTCAATTCGCCTTTTTCTTATCAAAAGCCTTTTTGCATTGGCAACTAAATGGATAGCACATAATAGTGCTATTTAGTCTATTCAAACAATTCAATCTGGAAACAAAGAACTCTGACTTTAGAGGAAGAAATGTGTTATAATTTTTATTTTATCCTTTCTTTTTGTTCTTTCATACACTCACCATTATTCCTTTTCAGTCTGAGGGGCATTCACACTCTAAAAATTTTACTCTTCAAGGGAAACCAGACCTCCATTCATACTTCAAAGCAATCTTGAAGTTCTAACAAAATCAGTTTCTGACACTTTCAAATCTCACTAATATTATATTTTCTTCATTTTAGATTTTGAATATCTTTTCCAACCAGTTGTATTTGTGTACTTTTAATGCTTGGAATCCAAAGAATGTTAGCAGAACCAAAAGAAGGATAGAAGGATTAATTAAATTAAGTGTAAACTGAGAGCTCTCTGGAGGATGATGTTTCACTTTCTGGCAGCTCTGGAGGTTTCAGAGCTTATCGCTTTCTTGCTTTGCTTTGAGGAGAGAACAAAACCATTGAAACATCTTTGCAAAATAAGATGTGTCACGATATCTGTTAATGGAGTACTACTTTAAGTTCTCTTCCTTGAAATGACCAGAGAGTTTGTCCCAAAACTTTCCAGGGAAAGCCATATACCTCCTTGAAATATTTTAGCCTTAAAACACTATGTAGCTTCTAATGAGATTGAATTTTGTCGAGAGTGCTCTAACAACATCTAATCCTGATTCCTTATGCTGCTTACTTTTCAGGGACTTTTATATGGCTTTTTAATTACTAAATACATTACCACTCACAATTTTGACTACTCTTTTTGCAGGTGCTTGTTGCAAATTAACTGTCAGCAAGCAATTCAAGCAATTAACACTTTCCCACTGCAAAATACTCAGAATACACATGGAATTAGTGGGGTAGGAGGGCCCAGAAATGTTGCTAAACTATCAGTCAGTGGTTTTAGATGATAAAGGACTGTCTATAGGTGTTGTCTATTTATCCTTTTATCCTCTCTTCGCTTTCTCTTTCTTTAATCCACTTTCATTTTTTGCACTTTTTCCTTTCAGGTGAGAATGTGTTTTCAGAATGATAACTAAGGTGTGACAGGGTCCCCGTGCTCTGCAGTGAAGTGTCAAGGATACGGTGCCACTGCAGGATACTGTGTCAAGGACATCCAGTGTCAAGAATACTGTGCCAATTTTCCTTTTCAGTAATTTTACTTTCAGTTAAGTCTCTTCGAACTGACTGCACTCTCTGAAATTAATGGTATATTTTTTAGACAGTATCTGGTTCTAGCAGTGATAGATGTTTATAGGTACTACCAAGGAAAGGTATGCAGAGGGGCTTCTGCTCATGCGTATTGGTATAACAACCAAGGTCAGCTAACTTTTTTATGTACCAAGATGGAGGGCTGGAAGTGGAAGAGTGTAGAGGGGTTGCACCTGAGGGGAGGAGCAGATAGGGCAGGTGACCCAAAAATGACCGACACGGTATTCCATTCCATCCCACCTGCATCATGCTCAGTGTAAAGCTGAGGGATCAAAGGGGTCAACCTTCTTCTTCTCCTTCTTCAATTGGCGGTGTCTGAGAAGGACTCTGTCCATTTTTCTGCCTTTGATCCCAATCCATGTGTTCCTGAATCCAGTTCTTGAATTCAGTTCCTGTCTGCCCCTGTGTCCAGTCCCGGTGCTTGCCAGTGATGTGTTTGTCATCCTGAGAGCGCAATATTGGTTTTGTATATATGTGTATACATTTAATCATTTTCTTATTAATATTATTATATTTTATTTTTATTTTTAATATTTCATTATAGCTGTTTTAGGTTTTTTTCAACCCATAAGTCTTTCTCCCTTATTCTCTCTCCCTTCCCCTTCCGAGAGGGGAGAGAGGTTAATAGAGAGCATGTGTCGTTTGTTTAGTGGCCAGTGCAGCCTAAACCTTGACAGAATTAATTGGCGCCCAATATGGGGCCCTGAGCAATGACAAGCCTTTGGACAATATCTCGTTTAATTTGTTCAATGGCTTGTTGTTGCTCAAGCTGGACTGGTCTCTAAACGAATGACAGATGCTCTATACTTACCCCTCTCCCTTCCTAGAAGGGGAAGGTCCTACTTATTGCTTATTCCCAGAAGGAATGTCTGGGAAGAAAATGTCTTGTCTGCAACTCCAGCAGGACTTTTGACACTGAACTGAGCATATGCAGGCAATGTTTTGTAGTGTAGTCTTCATCCTAGCCAGAGAGGAGCAGTTCCTTTGTGGTTTTAGTCAATTCAGTTTAGTTTGGTTTGCTTGACAGAACTGGTGTGCAGAGGAGCCATCAGCAAACAGGTCCAAGGCAACAAATCAGAATGTGGCTTTGGGCAGTGAGGATCTCCGTCCAGGGTCTAATACAGAAATGTCAGAAGGTATTAATTTCTTCTGGCCTTGCAGTTGTTAATGGCCAAAAAGTGTTCCCTGAAAGTTCGCAAGTAAGAAATGCAATCAATAACCACAGTTAAGACAACTGTATTGACTAAGCAAAGTATGGTTTATGTAACAGTCACACCTTAGCAAGTCAAGAAATATCTTTCCACAACTATAAAGTACTTCAAATTGACTGGTTTTTATTGTCTTTCGTATGAGCTCCTTGGAAACACAGAATTTTTTGTTGTAGCTGATATCAGGCTCTTTTGTAGGAAGAAATAAATGGTTTCTTAATGATTTCTGAAAGTCACACTGTGGTTATAATCTAAGTCTTGCAGCTCAAACTAAACAGAAGAGAAAGCAAGAGAAGGCTTTCATCAAGAGAAAACAAAACTTGGTTGTACTTTTGCTGTTCAATTAGAGATGTTCATGGTAGATGTATTTTCTGTTAATTTTTCTTTTCTTTCTTTTTCTCTGAAGTTCCTAGATCACTGTTTAAATTGCAGTTCAGGCTAAGATAAGAAAAAAATAATTTATTTTTAATTTTGAGTGGGGTGAGTGTTAATAACTGACTCACTATGAAAGCTGTTCCAAGTTTCTGCAAGGCTGAGGGACTGATAAATGAAATATATCTCTATGAAATCCAAAGAACTTTATGTGGACAGAACTGTGAAACAAGATTAAACAAGAAGTAGTAGTTTGAACACGAATCTGTTTGGCAAAGTCTGCATATACCATTTAAATAGATCTCATGATTATAAAGTTGGTGAAATCTGCTGGTTTGTTTTTTTTTTTTTAATGTTATCTTTAACTCCCTTCTGAGGTGTCTCCCCTTGCTTAGGAAGATTCAGCCCTTACAATTTTGCTCTAGTGCAGATTTTTAGATTGTTACTTTCATTAAAAAATCGTTTTGTTTTTTCCCATGGCGATTTTAGGTAATAGGATCCTACCATCTTCTCCCCATTTGGGGTATACATGCTAATGGTTTTACTGGGAGGCGTGTCTGACACACCGGAAGGCTGTGCCGCCATACAGAGAGACCTGGACAGGTTGGAGATTTGGGCAAAGAGGAACCTTATGAAATTCAACAAGGGCAAGTGTAGGGTGCTGCACCTGGGGAGGAATAACACCATGCACCAGTACAGGTTGGGGGCTGACCTGCTGGAGAGCAGCTAGCTCGGTGGAAAGAGACCTGAGAGTCCTGGTGGACAAGAGGATGACCATGAGTCAGCCATGTGCCCTTGTGGCCAAGAAGGCCAATGGCATCCTGGGGTGCATCAAGAAGAGTGTGGCCAGCAGGTCGAGGGAGGTCATCCTCCCCCTCTACTCTGCCTTGGTGAGGCCGCACCTGGAGTACTGTGTCTAGTTCTGGGCTCCCTGGTTCCAGAGGGACAGGTATCTCCTGGAGAGTGTACAGCAAAGGGCTACGAAGATGATTAGGGGACTGGAACACCTCTCTTAGGAAGAAAGACTGAAGGATTTGGGTCTCTTCAGTCTGGAAAAAAGGTGACTGAGGGGGGACCTTATCAACAATTATAAATACTTAAAGGGTGGGTGTCAGGAGGGTGAGGCCAGGCTCTTTTCAGTGGTGCCCAGTGACAGGACAAGAGGTAATGGGCACAAACTTGAACATAGGAAGTTCCACCTAAACACGAGGAGGAACTTCTTTACTTTGAGGGTGGCAGAGCACTGGAACAGTCTACCCAGAGAGGTGGTGGAGTCTTCAACTCTGGAGACATTCAAAACCCGCCTGGACGCGTTCCTGTGCAACCTGCTGTAGGTGACCCTGCTCTGGCAGGGGGTTTGGACTAGATGATCTCCAGAGGTCCCTTGTAAGCCTACCATTCTGTGATTCTGTGATACTATAAAACATGCATAGTTGCCCAGTCCTCTCTTTTGTATTAGTTAGACAGGACTTTGTTAATGTTGACGGTACCTGATGACTTTAAATGTCTTCCGAAAACATTATTGCCCACATGATTGCATAAATCTATGGATACTTCCCACAGCTCTGTAGATTGTCAGTTCTGTAGGATTTTGTACATTAGATTTAGTTGTACTGGCACAACTAGAACTCTGGTAGCAGGTCCAGTTGTGCCCACACAACTAGCTAGAGTAGTAGAAAAAATTTGGAGCTGTGAATATGCCCTTGGTAAAAATTGCAGTAACCGAGTTCCAACGTATGTCACAGCTTAGGAGCATAAAATGTCAATCACAGGCAGCTGGTGTATTGAAAAATCTTTGCAGATAGTAGCGTCCATGGGCCAAGAGTGGTTTGCATAGGTGCTTTTGCTTCTATTGGCATTTATTCTTTTCCCCTTATCCCCAGGATCTTCCACTGGAGAACTTGTCTAATTTTATAGTCATTCCAGCAGGGTGGCTACAGCAGCCACTACTAATATCTGACAACCTGGATGGTTTGGGAGATATATATATATATATATAAGTTTTTAGAGAATGGATTCTAAATTATTTTTTTCCTATTTCATTAAAGGTATTTCTGAAACTACTGCAGGACTCGGAGAAGATGCCCTATGTTCCACGGGCAGCACACCTGGACCATACAAATGGTGCTGAATCAGCCTGTAAGTAGAAAATTAGGTACCTTCTGAAGCAGACAGGTTTATAAAGATCACAAACACAAAGATAAACATGCAGAAAGTTCCTAAAGTTGAGGAATACACAAGCAAATGGAGAATGCTGCCTGCTACCACCTGGTAATTCTTTTTGTGTATGACATGATCTGCCTTGTGTAGTAGGTTTTATATGTCTATGTGATTCGCCTTTGTATCACTTCACAGTTGTCTTCCTACCCTTCTACTATGTGTACACGTGCACACAGGCATTGTCTTGCTGCATGAGCATTAACGTACTGCTTCCTACCAGCCCCTGGCAACTAATTACCCTCTTTGACGCACGCTAACAATACATAAATATTGCTGAGATATACCACAGATATAAAACCTGTAAGCTATTAGAAAGGTGTATTCATCTCCATCTGTGTGCAAATAAGAAAAATAAATAAAAACTCTTGCCCCCCACAGTAGAAGATCATTTGTCCTCTCAAGTGGCACGTTATTTCAGGCTCCCTTAAATGTTTGTTTGTTTTAAAACAAGTTCCTTCATGCTTTCTATTTTCCTGCTCTGCCAGCCTGGGAGGGCGTCCTTAATAAAGTTTCTGAAATCTTAGGAAGTTTGTTCTCCTTAAAAAATCTTCTTAGAAGTCACTAATGTGATATCTTGCAAAATACAAAGTTCAAGTTCTGTAATAATAGTGCCCACCAAGCTCACCAATATTTCTCATTGTTCCTGGGATTCTTGTGCTTCTACCGTGTTTCTTACTTACCGTGTTTCTTACTTACCGTGTTTCTTACTTAACGTGTTTCTTACTTAACGTGTTTCTTACTTAACGTGTTTCTTACTTAACGTGTTTCTTACTTAACGTGTTTCTTACTTAACGTGTTTCTTACTTAACGTGTTTCTTTCTATTTGATGATTTATATATAGATTATAGTCGTCTTTGGTTAGACGTCAAACATTTTGTTCTATACGCAGTCCTTTTTGTTTTGGTTCTATAGAACACAGGTACAGAGAAGTATTGGTCTGTGACTGAGGACCTTCATTATTACAGTAATAGAAATAATAATTTTGAACATAGCTTGTGTTATTTGTTAAGATAAATTCAATTGCATCTCACAGTGAGGAGTTATCAGTGCCAAGAATTGTGGCCTAAGATGAGACCTTTTCTCACAAAGTGCAAACTTGACTGGATAAAACTTTTTCCAGAGGGTCTTTTTACTAGACTATTTCAGTCCCTGTTGAATCAGTGAAGATGTAACTATAGAGTGAAAAACCCTCACTAAGCAAATAAAATATCCACTGCTGTGAGTGGTGAGAACAAGACTTCAATTCAAAATACAGCTTTGAATATCCCTTTATTTTATATCAGTTGTGTATTTCTTCAAGGCTCAGCTAGGATATCTGCAGCAATTTCAAATCAAAACAGCCTGTCTTCTCCACATTGCATTTTCATTAGAGAGTAAGAATTAGAGTTCCCCAAGTAATGAAAACAGAGTATACTGTACCTAACAACTTGGTATCTTTTACCATCCACATTTCAAACCACATAACTTAGTATTTGTTTAAGTTGTTACATTAATAAAGACTGTAGTAATCAGAGACTCTGTATTTTTCAGTCTGATAAATTATAGAAAGAAAATGTGATGATAATGCCATTTCTTTGGAGATGAGAGTACTGGAAAATTGTCGTTCGTTGCAGATGACTGTCATTCATCATTAAGGACAGTTGTGAAGTGTGGGCATAAGGGATCTGGGAAATGGTCACGAAAGGTATCCATCATTGTCAAAGCTAACCAGAATGCTCCATGAGCAATATCTTGACCTGTATAATTTTGTCTTTGAAAGCAGATTCAAAGGCAGTCAAACTTTCTGTTGTCAAAGTAGTCAAATGAATTTTCAAAACCCCCTAGAGCAAACAGCTGGGTTACTGAGAAGATCACAGGATGCTGCTATTTGATTTGTAAAAGAATTTGGATTAGAGAGCTGCTTTGACAAAGCATGGATCTGAGCAAAAGGAAGGGTATTGGCTATCCTTTACTGATACTGAGCCCTTGAGGAGTCAAGATTGTGTAGAAACCAAAACGTTGCCTCTTGTCTCACAAGGTATAGTGTAGGCATGTAGTAGAGGGGTGTGCATGTCCGTTCTTAAATGAAGCTGCAAAAAATAAGTACATGAATTAGGCTGATGACCAATGCCAAAAACAAGCCAGAGACATCACTTCAGCAAAATATGACGGTATTTCACTGAAGTTGGAAGTTTGATAATTTCTAGTTATATTTTACAATGTCTTATTGTACTGGGCCTGGCTGGAATTGAGTTAATTTTCTTCATAGCAGCCCTTATGGTGCTGTGTTTTGGATTTGTGACTAAAACATTGTTGATAACACACCAGTGTTTTGGCTGTTGCTGAGGAGTACTTGCAGTGTCAAGGCTTTCTCTTTTTCCCGTTCTGTCTCTGCTCCCTGCGGTTAGGAGGCTGAGGGTGAGCAAGAAGCTGTGAGGGGACGCGACCTGGAGAGCTGAGCCAAATTGACCAGACAGTTATTCAATCCGTATAGGGTCATGTTCATCAATAAAAACTGAGGAGAGGTGGTTTTTGGGGGAGGTACCCATTGCTACCAGACTGGCTGAGCATCAGTCTACTTGTGAGAGTGGTGAGTGATGGCCTTTGCATCGCTTGTGGTTTTGTTGGGTTTCTTTTCTTTATTTTTTCCTTCACTTCTTAAACTGTCTTTTTCTTGACCCCCAAGTTTTCTCACTTTCTCTCTTCCTGTTCTCTCCCCCATCTTGCCGGAGGAGGGGGAACGTGAGCAAGCAGCTGTGTGGTGCTTAGCTGCTGGCCCAGTCAATGCACCACAGTGACGTAAAATAAACTCAGAATTATTTGACCCTTTCTAAATGCAAATATTAGAGGTAAGTAGCAGTGCATTAACTAAATTGTAAAAATTTTAATATTGGTAACTTTAAAGATACAAAGCACACTGTGTAATTTCTAGTGCTTTAAGGATCCTTTGTGGAAGGTTTACTCATAATTTTTAGTTTTATTCCAATGAAAAAACTTGGAATAAAACTCACTTTTTGTTGAGAACAGTTAAGATTTTCTTTTTAAGTCAGGGAATGCCTATGTGTACAAGCATAGTACATGCATATATTATAATACAGACGTGCATAATTAATTTCTTCACAGCTGGGGCACACGATTGATGGTTATTGTTTTGTAGATGTATACAGAGCATGCAGAAAAAAGATTAGACTGAGCTTGCAATGACTGCATGACAAAATCATTGGAGCCAAATAGCCTTGAGAAAATGGAGAAACCAACTCTATGGAGTCCAATAAAATTATCATAAACTACAGCAGGCAGTATATGTACAAAAATAAGCTGGAGAGCTAAGAGCAAGTCTATGGGGTAACTAGCTAACCATGGATAAATAACAAAATATTCTGAGTATATGCAAAAGCAGGCAATAGTCTAGTGAGTGGGCTCATTGGATCATTAAAGGACCAGTACTGCAGAATTATAAGATGTTCAGATGTCTTGCTGAAGCGCCAAATGAATTAATTTTGTAGCATTCTACATCTTAGAAATCTACACCTTTGGGAAATACCAACTTTAGATCTAATATCTTCTGGCAGTAAAATACAGTTGGAACCTGAGATATAGTGAAACTAAACTGTAGAAAATTCAAAATGGATAAAATTATGTTTTTCACACATATAATTTGAAATTCATTGCCATAAAATGTTATGGAGGCTAAGACTGCGGTAATACGATTAAAAAAGCCAGAGAGGTTAGTAGTGTATATATCATATGAATAGCTATAGTAAGAGAAGTACTATTAAAGCTTATATGTCTTTGAACTTCTTGGGTAAGTTAGCCACTGAAAGTGTTGGAGTGGAAGCATGTTGATGCATAACTAATTTTTATGGTTGCTTAAAACTTTCTCTGAAGCAGCTGGTGTTAACAATTTTGAAGGATGTTGGGCAAAATGTTACTTTGCTCCTATTAGAATTTAAGAGATCAACAATGTACAGTACTTATAAAGCTAATTTAATTAAGAAATTGTAGCTGACAAAAAGCAGTCATCAATAGCAAAACATCAAACTGAAGAGCTTTCAGTGAATTTTCACTGGGTTTCAACTCTGCTTTTTGATATTTTCATAAGTGATACTGAAGTAAATATAACCTTGCTTATGAAAAAAAGAAGTGACTGCTGCAAGGGACTGGAAGAATAGTAATGAGTCAGACCAGTCCTAAAGAGTGAATTAGATCACCTGAAGAGCTGAATCTATGCTAAATAAAGTGTGTTTTAATTAAGCCAAATGCTGGCCAAATCTGTGTAATGGGGAGTAATATTCTGGAAAACATTGACTTTGAAAGTTACCTGCTAATCCTGGTGAAAAAGCATTTTAAGACAGTATGGCTAAGATCATTTATGTTTCAATTGAATGTACAAAATGATGGAAAGAATTCATTTTGAATATCAGTACAGAATTGATGATACTGGTGCTACAACACCATGTACAGCCTTTGTGTCCATGTTTTTAAGTCTCAATGTCTTTAAGAAAAAGTTGAGAGTTTGGAAAGGGAACAGAGAAGAGTTAATATGTGAGTTTGGAGGTGAAGTCCTTATAAAGCCCATCACAGTTCAGTTAGTGTAGTTTATCAAAAAGAAGATAGAGAAGTGATTTGCTTAAAAAACTATTTTTTTTTTTTGTATGTGTAGAGTATACTGTCTATTAAGGCATAGATCTAACTTTTCCAGTGGCAGAAGTGGAAGAAATAAGAGAAATAAATAGCTGGAAGCTAAAGGCAGGCACTTCTCCTAAAGGTTAATTAAGAGTTGGAGTTAGTCTTCCCAGGGAAGTATGTTCCTTCTCCTGGTGCATTTGGCACAAGCTTGGGCCTTTGCAGAAGATATGCTACAGTGAAAGGTGTTATTGATTTCTGCACATGGATAACAGAGTGGAATTTGATGTCTGTTGATAGGTAATTAAGTGATCTCTTCTATTTGTAGAGAGGAGTTTTTAATCCACTATGACAAATCAAGTTCCCTGTAATTTCAAAATAAGGGTTGACAAACCATTTGTTATAATATATTTGAAGTTATATCACAACGTGAGTTTTTAAGCCGAACTCCCTTTCATCTTCCTGTAAAATTCACTTAAAAGGATATAAGAATGATTTTAATGCTCCACCTTGCAAAATGTAACTTGATTTCTGAGTAGAAAACTGCGGACAATAAATAGCAGTGGCTGTGTTTAGAAGGGGCTGCTGACATAAAGACTGATATTAGAATTTTCAAATTTTTGCCGACTGCTTATAAGGAGAAGATACAGCATACATTTCAGTCTTCTGGTAGGCTAATAGTATAGATGACACTACCACTTAAATGCAGCATTAGACCCTGAAAAAGAAGTGTCAAAATAGCTGGTCTAAAAATCTTGGACACATTATATTTTCCTTCAGCTTTTTTGTTATTGTTTTAATTAGTTTCTTGCAGGAAATCTTGTGATTTAATTAATTGTGATTAAGTTGAAAACTTAATTTCACCTCTTCTAATTATTTAGCTTTATACTCCTCAACCCTGAATCTTGCTTCCTTTTCCTTTTGTCACCCTTTCAGGATTGTCTGAAGCATAGAATGTGCATGGAGCATCTTTATAATGTTACCTATCAGTAGTCACAAAAAGATATCCAATCTCAAAAATAAGATCATCTAACTTGCTTAAGGTTTACATAAATTTGTTTTCTCAGTAAGTGCATAACTGTAACTCCTTCTGTCCTTCTGAAAGTAAACGGTCAGGTTCTTCCATTTACCTCAAAATGTTACACTCTTTTCACCCACTTTCTTCTCTCATCCAAACATTTTCCTTCCTAGTACCTTCCCAGGTTGCTGCCTGGTCCTTTTCCACTTTTCATCCACAGTATAGACAGACGTCTTTGGCTTTTTGTTTGACAGGCTCAGACACATCAGAGGGCTATTAGAAAAACAATGGAAAGACAGCTATTTTCTAGTAAAGGGAGGTACTCTTACAGTGCCAAGAAGCTGATCCACTTCTTGTCCTCCACCTTCTTGTCCTCATGTTTATCTCCTAACTGCTGGCAAATGAAAGATGTGAACCCTGCCAGCCTTCCTCACAGAGGCTTTTTGTTCCCTTCAGCTCTAGAGAAAAAATAGTCAGTAAAGCACCTGCCAAAAAGGGGGCTCAGCTGAAAAAAAGACTATCATTTTTCTGCAAGTGCTAGAGCACCAGAGAAGGAAACAGTAATCCTTTCTGAAATTTCTATTTTGAAAATCATATTAATTGCTCATGAATGTGTTCTGTTGATGAAATTGAGTTGGTTCCATAAAAGGTCTCCCGTGTGACTTGGTAGCTGCTTTCCTTCACTATGTAATTTGGTATTTTTGCTTGTTCTTAAAATGTACGATTCTCAGCTAGACTGAAAGGTATGCTTGAAGAAATGTGTTGTGCTATAGATATAGATCCAGATTTCAGATTGTGGTCTGAAGTTTACTGAGTATTTCCAGTTTCTAACTCATTGAAAATGAATGAGGAAAGTTGTTGCATCACTCCATCTTATGTCAGAAGAGATGATGCCTTTTCTATCCTGCCTAGAAGAAATAGAATCATCAGAGAGACTTTTTTTGAAGTTGTGGGTCACCAGAACTGATATCCATGTAACTTTTGATGGTGATGGCTATATATTGAAGTTTTTTATATCTCAAATGCCTTCTAAACATAAAATTGTATTTGATAATAACATCCCTCAGGTCTTGATGACTGATATGGATGTATGAGAATATTTTGAACCTGCTCTTTACAGAACCTGCTGTCTTGCCTTCATCTAATCTAGGTTGCTTGTCATGATAGTTATTAATAGTGCTTGTTTCAGAAATGAAATAGCTTGGAAGATCACCCACTTTGCTCAGATATTTCTTGGAGCTGAAGGACAAATGATACAGATAGTTGTGGGGTGCACCAGGGGTGCTTTATTTATCCAAAGGCAATTTTTAGAATGTGAACTCCCTTAACATCTTGAAAACCAAGTGATTGAATCATCTTAGCCGTGTAACTCTTATGTCTTGCCTATAAGCCCTTCTTTGATTTCTTCTTGACAGTATATTTCTTCATACAGGCTCTGTTTCTCCTCCAACTTGCTAGTGCTCCCTTCTGTCTCTCTTTCTCCAACCTTTCCTTTGCACTCCAGGATTTCCTGTTGTTTTCTTTTAGTTCATGTATTTTGTTGAGGCTATTACAACAGCTGCAGACAGGGAAAGGTATTGACAGCCTTTATGATCTTTCATGGTATTTTTAAAATCCTGTCTTTTAATTAAATATTCAGGAGTCTTGTTCTCTACTCTGTAGGACTGCTTGTCTTCCATTTCATGTCATAATGATTCCTATTCCTAAGTAATTTTTACTAAAAAAAAAGGGAAAAAAAAAAAAAAGAATTTAAAAGAGTTAAAACTCTTCCTCAGGGGATAAATGAGATCTGGCAGACAGTATTCCTGTGTTCACTTATTGCTTTTAAGAATGACCTGAATGCATTGTTTGGAGGTATTCCACTTTTTTCACATTTGCAACACCTTCAAAAATCTGTATTCAGTATATGGATTGTGTGATCATCTGCTATTTGAAAAGCTACTGTAAGCTAAATAGCAATGGATTGCCCGGTGCAACACTAATAATGGTGTAACACTAATGTGGCTCTTGCCTGGTGTAACAACTAAGGTGGCTTTTGCTACGCTTGTAGTAATATTCTCTCCCTAGCTTAAATAGTGAAATCCTTTTTGGCTTACGTTCTTTCTGTTGCTCAGTAGCGGGAGTTTTCCAAAGATAGCATTTACTTCTAACGTTCAAGATGAACTGATTATTTCTCTCCCTCAAAATATGAGGCCCATGTGTTGGAGAAAATTTTGACTCTTAGATAATTAATACAAAGTCACACATATGGTGTCAGAAAATATTTGTTGTTAATAGCTAGTCTCTAGGTTTTATATACAAAGTAAATTCTTGTGGTTCCTTGCCTTGCTTTAGCTACAGGTGGCATATATATTTTATAGATATTTTTTTCCGAGGATGTCTCTGTGTGTATATATTTAGATATTTTTATAGATCAAGATAGTGTATGAATATTTACACACATGAACACAAATATTTTAAAACACAACTTGACTTTGTTAATGCTGTTGCACCAGCAAATACAGATACTTTGACTTGAATTATGTAACTAATTTAATTGTAGTTGATATTAATATGGTCAATTTTTTGAAGAAATGCTTATTAAGACTAAGTATACTTACTTTGCATTCTGAAATGGAACACTGCTTAGAGAAAGAGCTTCATGGAGTCTTCTTAACATCTTGCTTTGTCTATTGAGGAGACATACACCATATGTATGTAGAAGGTGTGGTACAGATCTTAGTTATGCTGGCAAGGATGTATTTGGGGTTGATACTTCCACATGAAACTAGATTTCCCTGTGTCCAGTACCTTCTCAAAAGTATCTCCTTTGGTGAAATTGTTGTCTCTGCTCTGTCATTAAAACATTTTTTTGTGTGTGTTATAAAAGCCCACAAAGACATTATCAATAGTCACACATCTGTTTTCTCTGATACTAGCAATATTCTGCAGGACTACAGGTTTTAATTTCTCAAAGCTAACAAAAAACTCTTTAAGCAGTTACAGGGACAACATCCAAAGTATATTCAGTATGAAAGACAGTATGCCAAGCATTCAGCACTTTTTTTTGCGAACTGTTTTTGCAATAAACTTATATAGGTGAGAAGGTGACACCTTGACAAGATTTATGTATTACACTGTTGCCAGTTAATTCCTCATTTGAAATATATAAGGGAGACATTATGATACATAGACCTGGTGTTGGACTTTTGTATAGGTGGAAATTTTTACCCATATCATTTTTTCTCTCTCTATCTGTCTCGATCTATTTTTGCAGTCTATCTAGGTTACCATATTCATTGGAGGCATTAGAAAAAAAATAGAACAGTTGGTTCTGTTAATCAAGATCCTTGTAGCTGTTAATACCACCATTTATGAGATACCAGAACGCCGGAGGAAAGAGATTATTCATCAAATAAATTTTTCAATTGTTTGCTATAGCTGTGGGTCTGAATAAAACATGCCTCCTGCAGAACTCAGTCATCATTCAGTTTTGAATTGTTTCCCTGCACAAACTCTGATATGATTTTATTGTTAATAGAATAACTCCAGTAGAGATAGTGTCTAAAAATATTCTTGATTATGGAAGTTGCAATATTTTAGAGCAAGTACTTTGTTCGTATCAAGGTAACACTCCACAAATTGTAGAAGTTAAAGTGGTTAAGAATGTCCTTATCTATCAGGGTGAAATCTTGGCCCTGCTGAAGAATCATAGAATAGTCTAGGTTGGAAGGGACTTTTCAGATCATAGAGTCCAACCATCAACCTAGCACTGACAAAAAACATCACTAAAACATATCACTAAGCACCATATCTACTTTTCTTTTAAATACCTCCAGGGATGGCAATTCCACCGCTTCCCTGGGCAGCCTGTTCCAATGCTTGATAACCCTTTCAGTGTAAAAATTTTTCCTAGTATCTAATCTAAACGTCCCCTGGCGCAACTTGAGGCCATTTCCTCTTGTCCTAATAGAATCATAGAATTGAGGTTTGCTCCATTTGTTGTCTGAATGTTCTCTGAGCAATTCCAGGAGGCTTGTTCCAGAGTGCTTTATGCAGTGCCTCCAAAGGCCGCTCACTGCAAACTGAGCAGCTGCATAACAAAAGCCATTTGCAGTACAAAACTGGATATCCACAATTTAAAAGTCCCCTTTCTAGGAAGTACTTGAGAACACATTTGAATATATAGTTTCTTCGACCCTTTCTACATTTTAGTCTCTTGTATAATGTTAAGTGCTGTGGTAGAGAATTGTATTGCTGTCCCACTCTTTCACCAAATCTTCACCAAACACAGCATATAAGTACTGTGGTTTGTAGCCCTATTGCCTACATTGGATTCAATCTCAAAATGTTGTAACCTGAGTCTACAGGTTGAATTCGGTGCGTTGAATTCTAATAGCTTTTGGATACTGATTTACACTTCTACAAATAAAAGGAACCAATCTCAAAAAGTATGCTGCTTATTGTAATATGAGGGTGTATTCTACCACAAAAGTTGTATCTGGTGGATGTTTGCCTGTGCATGTACAGATGTATTCTTTCTCTCTGCCAAGTCTGATACACACACACTCACACACACACACTATATATATATTAAATCAGTTGGGATTTTTTTTTGGCAATTCTGACAGACTGTGCTTCCGCTCTGCTTTTGTGCTTTTAAAGAATACAGACAGAAGGCGCAAATAGTCTTCCATTTTGTAACCACCATTCTGTAACTGTTTTTCCACTGTTCCTCCTCTTGTCGCCTCCTCCACGTGGCAATTCATTGCAGGTGCATCACTGCAGGGGAGATAGTACTACAATAAAAGCATATCTATTTGGAAAATTATCTCCTGGAAATTGAAATTATCATATTTGTTAATGTTGCAAGTTAATCATGCAGAAACTCACAATCAGAGAATTAGGGTTCCCAAAATTACAGTAATTTTCCTTTTCAGGGCATGACAGGATTGTGTTCACCTGGCTGAATATTTGTCTTTTATTTGTTTCCAAAGAATATGCCCATCTCATCCTGATGAAGGTGCTTTGGCCACAGTAGAGTTTGCCACACAAAGCTTAAAAATACTTGGTGTTTAATACCAATTTCTTTTTCAGTATGGTTTAGGCTGGCAGCAACCCCAACTAAAATGTAGAGAAGAGATATAAATCAAGGAAAAGCAGAAGAAAACATGGATATGTAAAAAAAGAGATTGTATTAGGCACTGAAAGTCACTGAAAATTCCCTTCATTGAAAGTTAGGACAGTGTTTTTATAACCAGAGTAGGTGCTTGTACCATTCACTAAAAACGTTACATTCCAAAATAAATATACACTCAGTTGAGTTTCTGTTATGGCTACATGCCTACCCATTTTCATACTAGTAAAAACAAGTGGGGTTTTGACATCAGCTAACACTTCAGCAGCAACTAGGGTGTTGGTTTTTTCCTAGCTGTTGTGCTGGCTATTACTCTTTATTATACTAGCAGTGGTACCTTGGAAACCCAATTTAAAGTCAAGCCCTGTTGTTCCAGACCCCCTATGGACTAATAGTAAGGATAAAAAGAACAGATTCTCACTACCTTTGGCAGCTTGCAGTCTAGTTTTAAGGCTGAATGCAATGAGTAGATAAAACAGACAAATAGGTTTGGGAAGGTAAGATTAAAAATCATGTCCATAAATTAAAAGCAGAGGTCCCAGTTCACTGACTTTCTAACTACCATATTTACTTGCTAAATGCTATTTAGACTCTTTTCCTTCCCCAAATTTACCCTTAAAATGGAGAGTGTCTGTGATGCACGTCTGTTCTAAAATTCTTATCTATTAACACACATGAGGTGTTGTTGCATGGTGTGGCATTTATACTTTTAGAGGATTTTCTGTTATTTTGATATGAGTGATGAGAAAGCTTAATGGATTTTTGCAGTGGTATGAGACTGGGTATTCTTGCATTAAATACAAGGTTAAAACAGTCAGGAAATGCTATGTGTATTTCAGTATTAGTTATATGTGAATTCAAGAGGCTGTCTTACCTTCTTTGTATCTTGTATGGGCATTACAGATACTTAAATTAAGGCTTCATATGATAGAATTATGATGTCTATTATAAATAGTCTCACATGTCTGTCAAGATGTAAAGGAAGGGAAAATTTTGATCTAATTTTTTAGTTTTTATCTAATTTTTATAATTGCTAAGAAATATTCGGTTTGCATTCAAAGGTGCTCACATATTTGTATAAAACAGGTAATAGTGTGCTCTAACTTAGAAGAAAAGCGAGTTCTTGAAATTAAAGGATAATATTTGTTATGTGGGTGAGGCTATGGTGTGTCTGGAAAGAATGAGTAAATATTGAGCAAACTTTCTTTCTTACACTAAAAATCTCCTGACTATTTTGTAGATCTTTGCAGCAGCATACTCTGATACTCTGGACTGCTGTAGGAAGAGGTGGATTCAGATGGACTCTGCTCAAGTTCATTTAGTAATCTGCACAAAAGTTGAAGAGGATAGGGGTCAGGAATTAATCTTTTCGGGGTAGTCATTTGCTGCAGAGATGTCTGCAGTGTTGAAGCTGTGATTCCACATTTTCACCTCTAACTGCTTAGCCCATATCAGTGAAGGCAATATATCCGTTTAATGAGCTGTTGAGGATCTAGATAATGTATTCTGTTCAGTTCGTTATTTTGACAACTATAATGTATTCTATTCAGTTGGGTTATTCAGTACCCAAAAATTAGTCCTGTTTTTAATTATTTCTCAGTTTGCTAGTTAGCCATCCCAAAGTGATCCCGTGGAAGGTGGGGTTAAGGTGCATCAATGTGCAAGAGGAGCGGAGTATTTTAAATTGGGGCTTAAAATGCTTGTATCAGTCATATTTCATGAGAAACCATGACTGGAAAATTTCTTTTTAACTGTTCTTCCTCTCCCAACAACAAAAGACTGCAGCTCGTTTATTTATTAACTAATTGACTTGTGTTGTGCTATGGATTTCTCAGATGATGTCATAGTCCTTTTTGAAAAAGTAAAATAACAGAAAAGAAGGGGACAAGAACGTGTTATAGCTCTGTCTTGTTTCTTTCCTTTTCTCTGGTGGATACTAGCAGTGTATTTTCCATTGCCAATTAATTACGTGTCTTATGTGAGTCTGTACTATGTGTTTACCACCTGCAATGGTCAAACACCGTTGCTTGGATGCACCTCTGTCACTGATTTGATAACAAAGGAAGAAACAATAGCGAAAATTATTTTATGGGTGAAGGCTTGTTGTCTTCTAACTCCTGCGTGTTTTACACTTTTCCTTCAGCTCAAAAGCACTTTACATGGCTGTGTCTTCCATTTAGCCAATGAAGGTCAGATTTATCTTCTCTTCAACCAGTTGAGGGTACTGTAAAGTGTTCTTACTTCTAAGAGACTTAGGTACAATGGTGTCCGAACAGTTCTTCAGCCTCTTACACATCCCTGTGGGTAAATCATAGCTCCTGTGTTTAGACCTGACTTAAGAATATATTTCTTCCAAATAGAGGGTGGGTAGTTTGAATGAAATTTGTCCCATTCTTTTCCTAAGCTTCTTGCCTACAAATGAACTTTTGTTCATACACATTTCTCTGGGAAATGCAAAAATAAGGAGATTAAAGAGGCTAATTTACAAGTCTGATGGTAGTTTTTCTAGGAACAGTTTTTCGTGTTGTGGGGTTTGGGTGTTGCTTTTTTTTTGTGAGAGTATACAGCATACTTTTCTGGTTATGTTGGTTCTTTCTTGATTTTTTTCAATAGGAATCAGTTACATACTTCATGCTGTCCTTTCAGTGGTCTTCAGTGTGCTAAAATATTGAACAGGTTGAATCTTGAACAATAAGAATGTCTTAGATAAAGGAAGGAAACCCTCTGATCAGTCAACTCTCTGGCTTGAGGGAAAAGGCTTGGGAGATCATAGTATGAAACACAGACTAGGGGCGTTCCCTTTATACCTCACACCATCAAAGTGCCTTTTATTCAAATTCCCTACATGAAAATCAGTCCTCAAAATCCTCCTGGAAGCCAAATCAATATTATATTCATTTAAACAAATATGGAAGAAGATGAAGGACATTTTTGTACTTTCTAATAGAATCCTGTGCACAGATCGGTGGGCTAGCACTGACTCTATGCCAGTACACCATATGCGGAAATGCAGAACGAAGTCAGATCACTAGCTTGGCCTAGAACTACCTGTTGGCACAGAACCTCTGATAAGCTAATGAATATATACTGCTTCCAAATGCAACCAGTTTCATGTGAGCTAGCTCAAGTGTTTTGGGAGGGTATTTCAGTTCCAGGATTACCTTCCCAAAATATGGGCCGCCTCTAAATGATTTGTCTAAATGCCAAAATGACAGAAGCAGAATTGAAAATGTCTACTCCTGGCTGTTAATGTGGCCATTGCATAGCCCATTTTTCCTTATTTTATTGTGCCATGACAAAAGTTATAATTATATTATTTTCTAGAAGTGCAAAAAAGGGGAGAAAAAGACAATCTTACATCCAGTTACAGACTCTTAAAATATTTGGCTCTGCTCCTAATTCTAGAGCAGTCTGTAGGTATGGATTTTCAAAATATTTGTTACCAAATTTTAGGATTTATTTTCTGTTTCCCTGTACCTGATAGTTACTATATGAATCAGAAACTGGCATTTTTTTTTTCCATAATACAAAGAAGAGTCTGGATGAATTGGAAAGTACAACTTAATTGTGAACATAATTGCACTTCTTCCAGATAATTGCAATCGTAATTCATGCAAGACAGCTTCTAACAGTTGGGTCAGATTTTTAATTTTATGATCTAAATTATTAATGAGAATATTTCCATAAGCTTTCTGCATAAAAATTGACTTCATAACAGAGAGGTCAGCTGGTCTCGTCTTCTAGCCTTTATGATTATCAGTGGTAATCAGAAACTGTTTTCCAATAAATTTGTGTTGGTTTTATGCTTCCTGGCATACATACCAAACATAAGTTGAAATCACTTAAAAGCTTTACGAAGCAAAAATTAATTTTGTAGATTCTAGTTGAAAGAAAATTAAATTAGACTATGTATGCAGGATTAAGAAACATGAAGGGTTAAATGGCAGGTGTACACAGGAATAATATTCAGCTTTTTTTTTTCCTCTATGAGTGATTTAATACTTTGGGAATCTTGAAAGCCATATTAAGTCAATTATGGAAAGCCCAATGCAGGCTACTTTTCACAATGTGGCTGCAGTCAGACAAAATGGTATGATGCATAAAGAAGACAAGCAGATCAGTACAAGAATGCATAATGCTATTGTATATATCAGTAGTGTTTCCACATCTGATAGACAGTCGTGTTGAATACAATATATCTGGAGAGTGATACGGTGATAATATAAGGGGACTTCAGGCAAGTGGTGAGGGTGATTAGGACTATAAAGATTTTTGTAAGAGGAAACTGAAAGCTTGAGATTATTTATGCACAAGATAGATTGGAAACTTCTATAACCTGTCTCCTAAAGCAAGATTTAAGAGCATATCCTGTACTATCAAACGGCATAAATTCAAAACAGATAAACAAGATTTTTGTTTTTTTACCTGAAACACAAAGGAACGACAGAAATCAAGGTCACAAAGAGTGAAATTTAAGATGATTCAGAAAGAAATTGGACACCTTTCTCAGTGAGAATTTTAAATAATAACCATATGATTTTTCTAGAAAAGACAAGTAATTTTTAAA
Source organism: Larus michahellis (assembly GCF_964199755.1). Classification (NCBI taxonomy): domain Eukaryota; kingdom Metazoa; phylum Chordata; class Aves; order Charadriiformes; family Laridae; genus Larus; species Larus michahellis. The sequence goes on from NC_133897.1 coordinate 93,406,239, forward strand.
AGTGCCTTAGGCAAACATATACTTTTAATATAATGGTTTATTGCATCTTCTTGTGATGTATCTTGGCTGGCCAGCATTAGAAATATTTAGTAACAGTCCAGATACTAGACAAAATGGACAATTATTTTTATTCAGGAAACGCTAGTTACAGTGGTCTTAATATGTAGAAGGGAAGGTAGTAAGAGACAAATCACCAGGGATCATAAAAGACAGTATGTCTTTGAGCACTACGATAAACAGGCTATTCAGTCTTGTTACAGTGCAAATACCTGTGGTAGTAAATCTGCCAGACACTGCTCTGCTATAAGGAAGAAAAGAGGCTGAAGTAAGTTCGGTCTGGCAAAGCCACAAGGGAAGCTGGTAATAGCCTGCACATGCCTAGAAGGCATTAGGGTCTAAAATGGAGGCAAAGTGATCTGCGTGACTCACAAGTGTCTAACAAAGAACAATAAAATGAAATTAAGGAAGAGTCCATCAGGAAAGTGTCTGATTGGTGAGACATTAATAAGCTGTGGACACCCTCCCATGGGAATGTGAAGGACAGCCCATGAGCTGCGATTATGAAAACTGTATCGACTAACACATTAGAAAATTTTGTCAGTCCCATAAGAGCAGAGAAATGAAGGGAATGTTTTTATGAGAATCCACGTCTTTAGCATCTATGATGCCCTATTACATACTCTGAAGATGTCCCTTTGAAATCCCTGTGGAAAAATTGCCACTCATTTACATCAAGGTGGATCAAAACCTTAATGCCAATACAGGCCATGTTTGTCAAAGTAATTTTTCTAGGAGCAAGGGTGTCAATGCACAAGAAATGGTTGTACCAGTGTGAGGACCATGGGAAAATAGGTATTCAGTACTCCTTTAGCTGCGTACTTGGAGCTATAGAGATAACGTGTTAGCCGAATATCTGTTTTCTCTTATACAAAGAGTTAATTAGTTGTACTGGGGGGGATTATACTGTTCCCTCCAGGAGAAGATTGTCAGTTTGTTTTTTCTATCCAAAAGAATGTTATGCTCTACATCTGAAAATGTATCCTGTGAAAGTTTAAATTGATTTTCTTTGTTTGTCACAAGGGTTTATTTTTTTTCCTCACTCAGATATCTCGCTTACGGGGACCTCAAGTGTGCATGGAGCCCACCTCATTCTCACACAGATCGTTGCCCTTCTGATGAAGAGGTTTCACCACACCAGGCGAGACTGGAGAGGAAATCTGTCAATTGTGCTGCTGCCTGTCTTCTTTGTTGCACTGGCAATGGCCTTGTTCAGTGTGAAGCCGCTGGCTATTGATTATCCTTCTCTCAAGCTGACACCAAGACTTTATGACAATGCAGAATCTTTCTTTAGGTAGGTAAAGGGCTTATCCATCAGCATGAATATCCAGGGTTCTGAGATCTTTACCCTCGAGTTCTCATATTTTAAAGACTATTTGCATTCTAGGAAGAATAATAAGTTACTTTTTACAATAGCTGTTTATTTTTTCAATGTTTAGGTTTTTATAGATTATTATGAGGGAGAGATAAAATTAGAAAAGCGTTCTGCAAAGGATTTTCTGGAGGAAGGGGCAAAGGCTTTGGAGCTGTTTCAACTGGCTAATCTGTTTCAATACCAGTCATGGCCATTTATATGTAAATGCACAAGTGTATTTAAACAAGCCTTTGCATGCTTCATTTTAACTAATTGCGTAGGTCTGAAAGCATTTTCTCAAAATAATTCTCAGATTTGAAAGGGTCACGCAGAATTAACAAAGCCTGGTGCTCTTGTTACACAACCTCTAGTTTCTATATGCTGAGCTTTAAACCAACTAGATCTATTTATTTATTTATTTATAATGTACGGTATATAGCTCACATACAGTATCTGTAGCTCAGCTCTGAACTATTCTGTATTGAGTGCTATCACATGCAGATCACTTTCTCTCCTGGACAAATATCTAGATATCTTCATAAACATAACATGATGCTGCTTGAATTTGTAAATTAAACATGAAAACACTTAAACCATGATAACTATTAGGAATGCATGTTTATAAAGAGAAAGATGGCCATGGGGAGACATTAAGATTTGTTTAGCCATAGTTGTATTGAATTTTCTTTACATGTTCACATATAGTGTTTGAAATGAGATGATTTTGCTGTTTTTGTGTGTTTCCTATGCGTAGTTCTTTAATTTCTTGGTTAACATGTAGGATCTTGAGCCTGAAAGTTAATAGAACTAGACATATTAACATGTTTGTGTTTCTTTTTAATTTTTTTTTTCTCCCTTTCCCCTCATGTTCCCCCTGGGGCCCACTTTGAACAGCACTGAAGATGATAACCTAGGAAACCTTTCTCAGATTCTACTAAGATATTTCTCTGATTGGGACCACACATGCATGCATTCAAAACAAGGGTAACTGTGAATAATGTAACTACTTCCTTTATTGTAAATTGTAAATATTGTAAATTCAGTATTTCTTTTCTGTGCAGTGTAGACTATCTTAAGCTTTTCTTGCAGCATGAGGTTAATGACAATCAGTTCTGATGAAGGAGCTGACATCCAGGTGAAGTACATAAGTAGGCTTCATTGTCAAAGGTCTGATCCAAATCCCCTAAAAGCCAGTGACAGCTTTCTGATTAATTTCAGGAGGATTTTGATCACGTCTGGTGTCCACATGAATGAAAAGTCAGATAGTAATTACGATATTTCTTAGGAAGCATTCAAAATTTCAGATGCAGAGTAGTGACCATGCTTTAGTTATCTTATTGCTGCAAACATAAGGTCTGCAGCTCATTTGCTGCTTTACTCCTATAATTTTTAGTGAATCCACTTTCATAAAAATGATATATTTTTAGACACAGCTGCCACTGTGATTTAATGCTAAGAAGGTGTTCAAGATGACAGATCTGCTTGTTAATGTGTGGATTTCTTCTGTTAAGTAATATATTCCTTTCATTTAATGGATGTTCCTATTGCTGTATTTATTCCCATTAGAAAAAATAATTCATGTTGGCAGATGCAGCCTACGTCACCCCAGGATTCATGCGGATGTGTGGCTGAACAAGGGGTATGTCATTTTATATTTAGTTAAGTATGTAAAAATTATGTGTGTGTATATTACATCTAATACCTTGACTCTTCTTTTTGAAGAAGAGTTTCATTTAATTCTATTAGATGAATTAGATGATTCTATTAATCTAATTTCATTTGATCTAATGTTTGGGCTATGTGTTCGGAAGTCTTCAGGGAAAGAGCTTGCACAATTTTTTAAGAGCGCTTTACTTATTTTATGTCTACTGTTTTTCAGATGTGTCCAAGTTTCAATACCTCTACTCCCTATGTGAAGAATAAGAAAGGACAAATTTTGTATAATCTTTCAGGGTTCCTTGTGGAAGAATATTTAGTGAGGCCTTCCAACAAAGCAAGGTAGCCTTTAAATATCTAACCTTTGTTTTTCCTTTGTGTATAAAAAACAGTCCTTCCTGATCCACTGAGAATATAAGGCATAGTTGCCTTTATCTGTTGGTTGTTAACAAGGCATAGAGTCAGGCTAAGGTAACATGGAACCCACCCCCTCCATGGTCACTTCTGAGAACTTCCTCCAGCAGTTGCATGATAATTGCCTCTAGGCATGCCCTGGCTCTTCTGGCCACACAGCAACTTATTTCAGCATCTCAGAGAAAGAAAATGTATACGTGTGTGCAAATCAGGTGAACAGCATAGTTTCCGTTCCTCACAGACTCAATCAAATAGAGGTGGATATGCTCCAATTAATCTTTTCCTTAAACTGAAAGGGCTGGTATCCCTCTGGCGAGTCTTCATATTCAGTGATACCAGCAGTATTTTGAGATTTACTTATGTGCCTTTACAGCTCAACCAATGCCTTTGACATAAGTGCAAATACTAGACCAAGTATGATTTTATCAAGGAGAAGAAAGCCATTTATGCATGAAAAAAAGAAGTATGTCTTATTTGATAAAAATGGAGATAAACATCTTAGGATGAAACATTTGAGCTAGAATATGAATGGGGTAGGAAGAAATCAACATGTCTAAGAGGTTTCTGAAAGTCAGTAATACCTCACTTGTTCACAAACCCTCCTGTTGCTCAGGGATTTCATCTTTCAAAAAGTAAAAATCTTTATCTGAGGGAATCCCTTTGCAGGAAAAGAGTGGTGGCTTTCACTTGATTTAAGAGTATATTGAGCTCCTCCTTTTTAACAGAGGAGGGGTTTGTGAGGGGTGAGGTTTTATTTTCAGTTGAAAAATAAAGAATTAATGTAGATAGTACAGCTTTATCATTGCAAGAAAAGACTGTTAAGTTTAAGACAGGTAACTTGTTATTACTTTATTATTATTATTATTACTAATTTTCTATTACCAGATATGGTGGTTGGTCTTTTGGAGGGAGGAAACCATTTGAACTTCAAGATAAAAAATTGAATAGCACCAAATCTAAGCCTCTGATTAAGGTAAGGGTTGAATGTATGTGTGTGCATTTGTGTGTATCTGTTGCTTACTTATTCAGGCTCCAGAATTCACAGCACTTAGCAAATAATGAAACATTACATAAAATCCTTGCATTTAGAAACTGGGAGAAAAACTCTCTTGCCTATTAAAGTTGTTGTGGTTTGGGCCGGACTGGTCACTGAGATGAACAACAACAGTCCACTTATCTGTTCGTAATTCTTGAAGTATTCTCTTGTGTTCTGAGAAGCAGTTTTAAATGAGGCAAATGATATGGGTTTTTGTTGTTTTTACCTGTGAACCTATTTCAGAGCCTAACTGAGCTCACCTTTAAAACTTTTTGTTAGGTAGTTACCCCAGATATTCCTCTTTTTTTTTTTTTTTTGTTTTTCTACAAAAAGTCAATGTCAGAATTGACAAAAGTTCATTGAACATCTCAAAAATGAGTTATTTCTGATGCTTTTTCATTTCTGTTAGGAATACTTTTACTTGCTACGTTTCTCTCATTTCCCACCCCCCCACCCCCCAAAAATAAAATAAATTAGCTTTCCGGAGTAGCTATTTCTGCATAACAAATATGCTGTCTTGTGCTTTTAAACCCCTTTTCAAATATGAGTAACTTTCCATTTTTATCCCAGAGAAACAGAAGTGTGCCAGTGTGCCTTGCTGAAATTAGTCAGGGTATGGAACCTGAATCTCTTCTTGACAGTAGATCACACTGTCTGGCAATGATACACAGAGCCGGTGGTTTCTGTCTGGAGCTACCTTTAAAGTCAGGAAAAGAAGCGTTTTTCTAAGCACAATTGAAATAAAGAGCTTTTCCTTGAGGCCTTTTGGTATGCACGGGAAAGATACAGTATCTCTGTACTATGAAGACTTGGGATGGGACCTAGAGGCTAACAGGCAATGATGAGTGCAAGGGATTTTATATTCCACAGGAGTGCTTTGAAAGGTTCTTTTGAGATCTATTCAAATGTAGACCAGTAATGAGTAGAGGAATAACAGTCTTGGAGTATTGAAGATTATGAGTGAGTGGTCTCTATTTTTGTATTTGAGGCAAAACAGATTTGTTAAGAGGAAGCCGTGGGCTTTCCAGATTCCAGATTGGAATATGAAAGCAAGATGCTTCTGCCTTTAAATTGTTTTATGGGGGTATAGAAGCTAGATTTTATTTGCTCTTACAAAAGAAAAAGAGAAAGAACGGTGTAAATAAGCTCTACCCTAAAATCCATTTGGGGTTAAAGTGTTAAAACAATGTGCAGATATTCTCCAATCCAGTATCATTTCACAATTAGTTTTGCAAAATCATTGCCTGTTTGCAATGCCTTTCACATGTAGTTTTATTAAAAAACTCTTTATCTTATATACACACCTTACCTTATACATATTTTCATTTTGGTTATTTGTGATCTCCCTTCTACCCCCAGATTTCTTATAGCTTTGAATTCTAGTTCCATCAATCCTTCATTAGGAACTTGAAGTGCTAGAGGACTGCAATGAGATGTGTTTTTCTGACTGCTGTTTTTGTCCCATGTATCTTTCATCATTTTAGACTCTTGTTTTGACATGCTTGCACTGTGGGTTTTGTCAGGGTCCTTTTTTTTAAAATGTCTTTGGCGTAGAGCTCCACCTGCCACCAGCACAGGGATAAATTATAGTTATACTGTTAGTGAGTAAGCTTCATATTTCAGACCCAAAGAAAATAGTGGAGTAGATTTATAAAGGGCACTGTGTTATCTAAAATACCTCCTGGAAGTGGTTTTCAACTGATCCAATGTCAAATTATTGCATTAACCTTTCAGTAATTAATGACCAGACTTTTACTTTGACCTTTCAGGCTTGTTCATGAGACAATGGATGTACCATTTACATAGCCTTGTGTGAAAGAAAATGAGAAATTTGCATTTGAAGAGACTTACTGTATGATTCATTTAATTTTAGAAAATTTCTGAATCTTTATACATTATTCTCCACTCAAAAAGCCAACAATTTTTCCAGTTCAAATTCAAAATACCTATCCAATACCTTCTTTACTTTACCTAATCATACCATGCTGTCTATACCGCATACATGTTGTATGCATGCACACAGAGAAAGTGTATGTGTGCGTACATGAGAGAGAATACATCTACCACATGACAAACATGGCTGATTAAAACTATTGATTATCGACATTAATTGATGATCACTGCTACGTAGCAAAAACACAACTCCTCCTCAATTTTTTTTTGTGTTTTTCTGACTGTATATTCCTTGTTTTCCTTTGATAATGTGGGCAAAAATTGTTCCACAATGACTTCATAGTTGCTGTTCTTTATAACATAATTAAATACAGGAAGAACATGTGGGAATTTTAAATAGTCCTGAAAGGGAATTGGTACTGTTTTCATGGAATTCTGAAATGTGCATTTTTCCAATCTCAAAGGCTGGGATTTGAGGCTTTACTATACAGTAATAATATAAGTGTCCAGAGGAAGTTACATCTCCAGTCTTATAGCACTTCTCTCTGCCTCCCCATCATGAATCTGGTCCAGCAATGTTTAGCTTTTTCTTGGTAAGCCATGGGTTAGCAAAAAAATGTCTGTCTAGCGTTATTCTGGAATAATGCAGGTAAGAATGGTATGGAATAATGGAAAACACGTCTTTACAGAACTTATATCTAATGTGGTGAGAGGCTGTGTTTTTCCTTGGGAAAAGGAATTTTATCAACCATAGATAGAAGATAAAATAACAAAAATAAAAATTAAGCATCTTAATCTATATATTTATTCCATTGCTCATCTCTTTTCTGTCCTCTGTAAATAATTACCTGTGTGGCAGACAAGAAATGTGAAAGATATTTCAGCTGGAACTAATATTTTTCCTTTTTTAAATTTTACCTTTGCAATCAATTTAGAATAAGACGCAAGACTTGAGAAAAAAGTGCTTAAATGTGTCTTCTGATGAAGTGAACAACCTTAAATGTCTCTTTTGCCAGATTATAAATAATTAAATATCCAGCTTCAATTTTATTATTTCCTGGTGGTTTGATTCTGTTACATGATGCCGCTTGAAGGAATAATTCTAATTAATGTGTGGGATATTGAAATGTATTGTTACACACAATGCTCTATTGTGGCTTTTGTGTTTTAATTTGAATATTGGTCACATTATATTCCTAAGGTGTTCTGTGAACACTTGAGACCTTTCCCCTACTTCAGTTAAATGAGGATGTGTCATCAGAATTTTGCTGTATTGCTTTCTTAATTGCCTTTTTTTTTTTTTTAATACAATGAACACAATTGCAGTGGAGTTTCATTATGTATGTATAACTTTCTATTGGGCACAAATCTTTTTAAAAACATAGACTAAGAAATGTGTGTGTGGCGTGAAAAAGACTGGCTACCCTTGATCACTTGTTTATGTTTCTTTGCTCTGGTTGCCATTTGCATGGGAGATCCAGCAGTGCAAAGATCAGCAGTTTTCCTCACGACACTTAGGTTCTATTTTACATCATTTCTTTAAAGAACTCCCTTGTTACTTGAAGAATGGGAGATCTACTTTATGTAGTAATTTGTGGGAATTGAACTGGAGGAGAACAAAGGAGCTGGATATCAGTTTGAGAAGGAGATAAGAGTTTAGGGTTTGTTCTTTTTTCTTTTCTTTAAACGTAGGGATATAAGATGCTGTTGAGATTTCAAGCAGTTGTGAAGACCACATAAAGAAGAGTAGAAAATGTGAAAGTTAATGCAAGCAAGAGCAGTGGTAGACCAAAGCTGCTCATTTTTAAAATAATGACTAAGAGATCATGGCAAAGAAAATTTGAGAGTGAGAGCCATAGGAGAAATGACAGCTGAGCTCAGAATGGTGTTTGAAAGCACGATATAGGATAGATGGAAGGAAACTGAATGGACAATAAGAATGCTGTAAACCTTGCCTCACAACAGAGTACAATGTGGAGATCCAAACAAGTAGGTAGTCAGAAAAATAAATCAGAAGACCATAATTATTAAGAGAGGGAAATAGAACTGAAGATAAGACAATCTGCACCAGGAAACAGAAGAACAGGAAAACCAGTCAAAGTCTGGAACTAGTGTCCAAGTAAGGATTGTAGCTGGATACTACAAGGAAGAAAAACTGAATTATCTTCAAGTAAATAGAAAAAAAAATATATGGAAGTTTACACCGGTATCAAGAAGAGACACACATATGTGGAAGAGCCCTAGAGGAGAATAGCATCAGAGTGATGAGAAACAGATCTTTAAGGAAGTTTCCAAGATGTAACTGTATAGATGGTAATTTTAGAAAGGGTCTAAGAAAACTGAAATCCTAGAAGAAGGGTGTTAAGGCAAAAAAGACCTATATTAAAAACTGTGCAATTTGCAGATTCAGAATGATTCAGACATAAAGTAAGAATTGCCCAGCATCAATTTGAGATGTACAAAATGTGGATTAGCAAATAGCTGATATCAGATAGGGAAAGGTTAAGAGTTTTTCAACTGTATAAACAAAAAGGGGAGATGAAAGGTTGCTGTGGAGTGAGGAAGGGATAGTAATCAAAGGTGATTTGAAGCATGTCACTAAAACTGAAAACAAACATACATAATAATTTGACCTAGTTTTCAGTAAGGATAATGCGGGTTCAAAGGCGCTATGATTAACAGTAATAAGACATAGAAATGGAATAGATTTCCAAAGAAAAAGCAAAACTCAAGCCACATTATATTTGGTTTTGGTATATCAGGTTCTCAGCAATGATTCTAGTACATGGAAGTGTGAATTTTGAGTATATTTACCAAACTGGGATGATTCTGCATGATTTGAGGATAAAATATGTGTTACAGCAGACTTGCTCACCTGTGCTCCCCAGACGGACTGGCTTGCCTTTTGTGTCTTAAAATTTTCCTGTATGAATTTCCTCCATGCTTAACAGACCACTAATTGCTTGTTGAAGGCAGAGACACAGCTTTGTCCTTTATGGAATAGTTTCACACCCACCTTGTAAACAGTGCCTCCTTGATTCTTTCTTTCCCCACTTTCCAGGATATTCTTTCCTGGACATTTTATGCAGCGTGTCACTTCTAGGTATTATTTAGATAAATCTAAATAATGTTCTCCACTTGTAACACTAGTTTTACTCATCTTTTTGCATTTTCAATTAAATTGGTGAATGTTATTTTCGCATGTTTTTTCCTCTGTTTTTTTTTTTAACCAAATGTGTGTAAGGGAAGTGACACAGTATTCCATTAAATCAGAGAATGCCAATGGAGTAATTAATGTAGGTGTATAGCTCCAACAGTAGAAAACAAACTGCTGCACTCTGTTGAAAGACCTGTACAAATCAACCGATTCTGCTCTGCCTAGTTCACCTGCTTCTATAAACAGGTGTCATAACAGAAAAATTAGATATCTATGCTCTTCCTCAAGGTATGGGAGCTTTCAGATTAGCATTCAGACTCAACTCATTTTTGATTGACAATTTCCATTCTCTCTTTCAGGTGTGGTACAACCAAAAAGCTTTCCATTCGCTGCCATCCTACTTAAATGAACTCAATAACTTCATTCTGTGGCTAAATTTGCCCCCTAATGTGGACTGGAGACAGTATGGTAATAGTCCTTCTTTAAGTCTTTTTTCATATCTTTTGAAAACTAGTTCTCAAATAAACTAAAATAATTTTAAGTATGAAAAATTTTTGTAGTATGAAGTAGGATTGCAGAATCACACATTTCTTGGGAGGATTTGAAAGTGGAAATTTTAATTAAACAGAAGGTTTGTTTGTGTGAACACAATAGTAGTACATAATAGTACTACTCAATAACATAAAATTTGAATTTACAGCTTGCTGTGCCATATGAGTTTCTTACAAAGGGCGTTCCTGTGGAATAAGTGTAAATTGGTTTGCTACACTTGGGATGTTAGTCCTTGTGAAACCACTGAGAGGGCTTGCTTAAATGGAATGATTAATGCACAACAGAGTATGAATTTATAACTTCTCTGTCACTTTACTCTGTCGTCTTATGTAAATATCCCGGGTAAACCCATAGTACCCTGTAAATTCACGCTGCAACATGATATTCTATAGCTTCCTGTTACTCGTGGAACGGGAGAGGCTGGTGTATCTTATTATTGTACGCAACAAAAGAGAGGTTAGTATATTTGACATCTAAACTATCTGATTCAGATATTCCTGAACTGTGTAAGAACTAGTTAAAATAAAAATTTTACAAAGTGACTTTTTAAAAAGTGACTGCAGACAAAAATCAGCTGCTAACACAGGTGAACTTTTAGGATACTGGAATCTAGTTTGAAATCTGGGCTTGATAGTTCAGGCTAACTTCCCTTCATTCCAGTTCCTTTTGTTCTTATGGTTCTGTTAAAGAGGAATTAGTTTGGTTTAGAGAAATTTAAAAATAGCTTCTGACCAATTTTTTAGAGTTTTTGAAAAGGTGGGATGGCTGTCTGTAGTGGTAAAATGATTTTCAGTGTGTTTATAATGAAGAAGGAAGAAAGAAGATGAAAATTAGTGAAAAGGGGGAAGGAATCCTGAGTATCTGAAAATAGAAATTCATTAAGAAAATTTCCCAGAATGTCAATGAAGAAAGAATAATTGCTTGCTTTCAAGATGGCTGGGGTTTTATTGTTCTAAATGAATTATGAGAATGAATCAAAGGTAATATATTTCTGTAGAAAGTTTGAATGAAATGAAATCAGGTATTTTAATGAGAATTTTTAATACAAATCAATTTTTAATCAAGTTTCCCTGCACTTCATGAATAATACTGTTGCTAGCTTGTTTTCTGTAGCATCAGATATCCCATTCTGGAACTTAGAAGTTTAAATACCTTTACTTTTATATCTGTCATGGAGAATTGGGGACATAAAATCCAGATTACAGTCAGAGAAAATTATAGTTGTGCCAAGGACTGTGGAAATTTTATATTTTATGTTGTTGCATGATGTAGAAACACAATGAGCGAAATGGTGCTTAATAAATATTTGAAGTCTTGGATTGTCATCTAAACAAATATGTGCTCATTATATAATCTTGTGGCAGAATACGTTGGCTAAGTCTCTGCAGAAGTAGAATTCATGAACTAGAAAGCAGTTTATTTATGTATATATCTATTGGAGAAGTGCAATAAAGATGGATTGATCATGCTCTTGAGACATAATGCAGAGGGACCTGTTAGAGAAATCCTAGAAAGAGAAGTCAAGTTATCTACCTATCAGTCTGTATATATGTATATGTGTGTGTACACATATGGATAGATGTATGTGTTTATATATGTGTAGAGACAAATAGAGATGTATATTTTATTTTTTAAAAAATCTCAACAATTTTCCAACGCTATATGGGGCACTTGAGCTCCGCTCACTTTGACTTTTAACTATCTCTTATTTAAGGATACTGCTCTGATGGAGAATTATTTATATGCTTTTCTTGTTAAAAATGATTATATGCAGTCCTGTAAATTAGCAGTCAGAAGACTACATACTGCGTTTCTACACTGAAAACTAATCTTTTTGATCATCCCCCCGCCTCTTCTTGCAAACTGTGTTTATGTGGAAGGTCAGTTCCAGAATATTATTGGAAATTGCTGCAAGGAAGTTTGTTTAGGATGTTGCAGAAATGTAGGTTAGTAATTCTGACTTGCAATTAAGGTCATTGTTTTTTTTCACAGGATAACTATTTCCTGTGAACAGAACCAGTGCTTCTGTATTATTTTTAAGTGACATAAAAATAATTTGACCCTTGAAAAAGGAGTATGCGGACACAGTCTTTTCTTCCTTCACAAAAAGATAAACCTTGCTTTACTGCAAGAGACTCACTTCAACAGGGTGGAGCGTTACCATGGATGTAAACAAGAGCAGCAACTACTATGATATTGAAACAACCTTGAAAGAGGTCAACAGCTTATTTAAATGCTCATGTAAATACCAAGGAACACTTTCACTTCAGCAGTTGTATCCTGTGGGTATTTCTTGAGCAAGAACCCAGTTGGAGTTCTCCCAAGGTCTCTGGAGGAGGGAAGATTCATTACAGGCAGTGTGCCTAATTCTACCTCCTTTGCTCGCAGGGACAGACCTAGTAAGTTTCATAGGAGATCAGTAGTGCTGGTCCCAGTTTGTGACATGTTTTAGTGATAAGGAGCTGAGAAGGAGGCTAAATGTTTTTGTCTAATGTCTTTTCTTCAGTCAGGAGGATACAGGGAATACAGACTTAGGATTTTGTATGAGACTTTGAAGGAAGAAGTCATACCCAAAAATACACAGGACATAGGCTACCTTGTGTTGTTTTATATCCCAAGGAATTGTATCTGTTAAAAAAAAACTGTGAAAAAAAAAAAGATTGTTATTCTTGTGTCAGTCCAAGTTACTGACTCTTGATCTTCCTGAGCATGAACAAGCAGGAAATGATTGTTATTTGGTGATCAAAAATACTTCCTTTTTATTGTTGAGTAATCTGATTTTCAAATCCTTTCTTTGCAATTGGTGAGATTTCTCTTCTTCCCCCCCCCCATATGGGATTATCAGTAAAGTCCTCCATGAGGATTCTTGGAAAGTTACAGTATTTGCTTCTCGTAATTTTCATGTAAAGAGTGGTATGGTTGTTGAAGATGTGTATACCAGCTGGAGGTGCATGTGAATAGATATAGCAACAGAAGCTAGTCATATTGATTTACATCAGTTTAACATAGTTAATGGACCAGATGTCTATTTTGAAACAGCAGTTTGGGAATACTTCTTATATTAAAATAGTTCATCTTCTGTACCACGTGGGTAGCCACCTCTAGCTTCATGATCATGTAAATCTGTGTTTCTGTTGTGGAAAAAATCTAACTCATCTGTCTTACTGGAAAGGAAATCAAATACATCTTGCAAATACATCTTGTTTTGTAGTGGGTTATAAATTCAGTGACAGGTAATGAAAATGGACATGTTAAATAATTTTTAAAAAGTGAGAAATACTATTCAACACAAAGGTAAGATGTACCTGTTTTTTGTCAAAACTCTTCTGCTCTGGCTGGTCTTCAGGCTTATGTGTATGATGTTTGTATATTTTTAGATCTCTTTCTGAAATGCTGTATTCCTACAATTAGATAATGTAATTGTGAGCAAATAAAAAAATCAAATAATGAAGACGAATAAAAAACTAAAAGGCAACATTTTTTTGCTTAAGATAGAAATTCTGATCAACTAAAGCTATGTTATTTTTCACACAGTTGAGTAGGAATGTGTTTATCGTGCTGGAATTATAGAGGAAGGACTATTACCTACCTCTTAGGGTAAGGCTATATAAAGAAAAAAGGAGTGGTAGTCATCTATAATGAAGTCTATAAAATACAGTGGTCAAAAAAAGTTCTTACATCATTATTCAAAGAATAGAAATGTATGAATATAGAAGGGCCTTGTGCGATGCAGCTGCCCCATCTCACGACTTCAATAGAAGTCATCGATTTTTTTAAAAACCTTTCATGCTAGGGCTCATTGTAAGGTTTCATATAGCAATCTCATTTATTTCAGATTCAGTTCTTCAAAAGAGCTAAAGGGATCAAGAGACCCATTTTCAGCCGAGTTTTGGTGGAAAGTGACTGTATAGTTTCCTGATTGCTTTGCAAATTTTAACTTTAAACCTCTTTTCAAAGGAACCTGTGAAATGGCATTTAGTAGGAACCTTCTTAACCATTTCTGGTTAGCGGGGGGGAAAGTAAAATATAAATCATTAATGAGAGTGCTGCCTGTGAAATTCTTCATAAAACTTAAGTTGCAATTTCCAGTAAATAGTGATGTCTCATTTTATACAAACAGAAATCTCATCATAAATTTTAAATGCCCACAAAGAAGAGCTTGTAAAAAGCCTCCATTTTTGTAATAGATACTATTTTATTTTATTCTAACCCAAAATAAAATGTCTGGAATAAAGAAACCTGGATTAGTCTTCTATTCAAGTCTGTAACAATTGTGATATTTAGCATTAGTAGCACAGATCCAAATTGATTTATGTACTCAAGACTCAGCGTGCTATGTGACAGAAAGAAAAGAGAGTTTACAGAGGAGTGCCAAGAGACAGGCTCAGACACCCCCAAAATACAATGCAGAACCAGAAAGGACAGCTCTGATTAGCCTATGGTGGTGGCATACAAGCTTGAAGACCCTTGAGATTTTTTTTTACTCTAGATCTCTCCACCCTATACTGAAAAAATACTGCTGGGCTCATGGCACTGTCCTCATTTTTGCTGCAAAACCACAGCTTTTGTAATGCATGATTACATGGAAAGTTGCACCCAGGCAAGATGGACTGGGCTACCAGTGCTTCATGTTTTTATAACCTACAGGGAGAAAATGTTCCAAGTCTCTAAGACCATGCTGAATTGCATGTTGCTTCCTTTTCTGACAGATGGTCAGGTGCTGTAGATTTGAAATAGAAGATCTAGAGCACTTTCTCTTGAAGGGACAGTTTGCAGTCTGTTAATAAGATGGTATGGGGAAAGATGTGTTGAGTTGTGCAGCTCCTAAATGGCAACAGTGCAGGACTTTTCCTACTACAATGAAGGTGCTGTTCATTTCAAATGTCTGTAAGGTGGATGCGTTTTTCCTGTGAACTGTCCTATCCAGAAGGGAAAAGGATAGCATTTTATTGTAGACAATGTCATAACGCTTTATAACATTTTAAAAAGAATTTATTTCCCCAGGTTAGGGATGCCTTTTTAAGGTATTAGAATCTAAAACTAGTTTAATGAAGAACAATGTAAGGAAAGGAATAGGATTTTTCAGCCTGGAAAGGAGAATACTAATGGGAAATCATGGAGAAAGTGAAGAGGCTACAATTAATTGTTTATTGCTTCTTCTACTATTCAGCATGTAGAACAGAGCTTCTAGTGGCATTTCCAATGTAAATACTCCCCTGCCCCCCACCTCCCCTCCCAAACTGGGTTTTTCCTGCGATTTATAGTTAAAGTGTGAAGCTCTGACTACTTGCGTCTTTTTTCCTTACTAATGTGGCTTGCAGGACTGGTAAAATTCCCTTGTTTCTCTGTTGTGTAAAGGTAAGTCTTTCACTGAGCAATACAAGAGATAGCAACTGAACCTTTCACTTTAAAAAAAGAAAAAAAAAGAGAACACAACAAAAAAAATTAGTTAAGTGTGGTCAAAACAACTGAGGAAAAAAAGAAAAAGAAGTTTCGTAGCTGAAAACCAGCTAAGAAAATATATTACCAAACTAACTTATTGCTTGTGCTCTCTGTTGGGACTGACATCTGGCTTCATTCCTTTTCATAACTGTACATGCATATATATATCAATTAACATGTATAAGTTATGTTTCCTTCTTTGAGATGCCCTCCTTTTCACCCCACTCTAATTGGAGAATTAGTGCCTCTCATTTCTCAGGTTCTTCATTTTTATATTGGCGACGGTTAAAAGGTCTAAGAAAATCTTGGCATCATGGTGTTCACTTACTGTGTGAATATGGCATTAAAGCCGTGATGTAGTATAAAGATCTCCATGGTCACAGTTTTTGCTGTTCTTGAATTGCTTATGCAGGACTTGTGAAAGATTAGAATTGGTGGCTATCACAAATTTTCACCTGTGCCCATAAAAAAGCCTAAATCGTCGCTGTAAAAATGTGACCAGCTCTGTGCCAAGGACGCAGACAATGGATGTTTTAGAACAGTTGGGAAAATTCTGGTTGCGATTACGTCAGGAGAATATAATGGCAATCTGTAGATGTGGAAGAAATAATTTTATGTTGAGACATTTATGAAAAGGAGCAGACAGAGTTAGAGCTGAATCATATCTATTTGTTGATATTGCCTGTCTTGTTTTTCCCTTGTGAATACTGATTTGGTAAAATTTGCCCTAAAGGCTGTTCACACAAGGCTTGCAAGTCCAATCCTTAAAAAAAATCCTTGCATAAACACCACATGCATCTGTTTAATAGAGGCTTTGTCAGTTAGAAATTCTTAGTTTGTTTGTCATTTATATTTTTTTACTTTAAGTCCTCAAAGATGGTGTTTAGTTTTCAACTTAATGAGCATCATTATAGCAGCCTTACATAGTAAGAAGGCATGTAAAGGCAAGAAAACATCAATAATTACATTTTACATCGTCCTAAGAGCTCTATTGGGACAGAGATGTATGTTAAGAAAGATGGTCTAGGTGGTTAGGAAAAATTTCGGAAGAGACAAACTATAAAAGTACATGGAAGGTTGTTTTTTTTATAAAAAAAGAATACATATACTAGCCAATAGTTTATATCAAATGTGTTGGGTTATTTTGCTATTGCAAGATAGTTTACAATTTATCTCTCCTTAGATTCAAGGGAACTTTTTTTCCCTCTGTGAATTACAAGCCAGTTTGTTGGCTTTATATAAACTTATCATGTATTTTTGGACCATGTGGGTAGGAAAGAAATCATACTAAAAAATGTAGCAAATGCAGAAGACCCTCATGCTCCAGACTAACTGAAAAATTTAAAATAATGAATGAAAGGCAAATATCATATTTTATATATTGATAGAATTTTGAATTCTAACATAGAACTGAATTTAGCTTAACATGGTCATACTTTGGTTAATTGTAATTCAGCAACCCTGGGAAATTTAACCTCAGCTGTGTGTGTAAATTTTTAAAAATGCAATCCTTTGTTTCATCTACATGGTTTGAATGGAAATTGACTGTAGAAAATGGTTACTACTTTTAAGAAGAGCAATTACTTTTTGGGACTCTTCTATTGGAAGGACATTAATTCAGTGCAATTTTCTTTTTGATCAGTATTGTATGATACAAGACTGCAAGAAGCATTATGCTATTTAATGTCGTGGGTTTTTTATTTCCCCCAGCAATTATCTCTTTTTCGCAGTCTCTGTTTATTCTGTAGTAGAGAGTTATAGCAGTGTATTTCTGTTTATGGCACCCAAGTCAACTGCTGTAGACTTTTATTTAATAACAATGCAGTAATCTGAAAGTTTTGTGAGTTTCCTCTTGGGATCTGTGCACTTAGTAGGGACAGGCTATGGTGATTTCAGGAGAGAGGTTATTTCCAGACACATTGAATATTCCTGAGCAGAAGTTATTCCTTGTAAAATATTTGATGTCATTTTTATCTTTGTTACATTTTGCATGTTTCATTGATTCCCCGTGGCTCTTTTTAAAAAGTTTCAGCAGTGCAGATGATCTCCTATAAAATTAATTTACTATGTTCTCAAAACGTACAAGTGGGGACAACCTATGTTTATGAGCATGAATTCATTTGTACAGGAAATTGCAGAAGCATGAATTCATAGCTCTTTTTTTTTTTTTTTTTTGCTAGTGCATGTGCTTCTCACTGAATACAGCAGATAGTTGATAGCAATAGAGCGATGAGATATGATTCAGATCAGCCTGGATTAATTCATGGAATATAGTGGAGAACCTTCCTGAATTCCTGGTAAACTGCCATAGCTCTGGACACTTCATGGGCCATAATTCTCTACCACAGTCCACGTGACAGTTTTACCTGCCTCACAATTCTGCGAAAAGGGATGTGAATCAGTAGGACCTATAGGTCTCCAAGTCTTGGCATTTCCTGATCATGGGCAGTATTTTAAGATTTGCAATGTCTAAAAATGCTAACCCTTGAGCTGGAGCAATTTTGCTGTAGGATTTCTGTTGTCTGAAACTTGGGGGAGGACAGCATGGTTAGAGAATTCAAATTCTTGATCATGAAGGCAAGATCTTGACAATTGTGGGAAGATCCTCTATAACTAGAACTTGGCTCGTGGTTATAAAAGGGGATGCCTGGAACACATGTTTCTGATCTTTTCCAATTTAGCTGAGCATTAATGAGTATAAGAAGCACATTTCGTGTTGTTAACTTCTTTGTTTAGTGTTTGTGAAATTATAAGGATTCCCATTTTCCAAAAGCTTTTCTCCACTGTAATTAGATTAAGTCTGAAAATCAGATTATTTTATTTTTCCTAACCAGATCTAAAAATAAATTCAGATTGGTTTCAATTTGTCTGTATGGTAAAAATCTGGCTTAATACTATTTGGCTACTAATTTCTAATTCAATAGGAATCATATTCATATATATATATATGAAGTAAAGACATTCTTTCTTCTAACATGCACACCTTTGTTCAACCATTGAAAACACTTAGAAAAAAATTTCTGGGAATGAAGCTTTTTCTCTCATGCTACTTTTCCTTTACATAAATGGAATTTTAGCTAATACTTGGTTCCAGTGGGAAAAAATAGTTTTCTTTGATATGCTGTTTTTTGCTTTAGAACAAATAGTAGCTATTGTTCAAAAAGTTAATGGTGTAAAAGAAAAACAAAGGAAAATTTTAAACAGTCCCTCTAGGCAAATGACATGAAGGACTTCTGCAAATAGCACACGTATTTACTAGAGATGAATCAAAACCTTATCGGCTTGAATCTTCTTTTGATTTGTTAACTACCATTGGGCTTCAGCGTGCAGCTTTTAACTGTATTTGAAAAATCTTTACCTTGTACTAATTTTGTGTGCAAGTTAATCATCATCTTCTGTCGTTCAGCCTTTTACCCCACAGTGACTTAGTGATGTTTAGATTACTTTGGCTTGAGGGTGAAGAATGAAAAATTAAAGGGGTAAAAAATATGTATAGATATACTTGGTCAGCTTGCACCTGTTACTGGAGCAAAGATAACTTTTGTCTTTATACAGCTGGACTCTAATAAAATATGAGAAAGTGTGTTCAATTAAGTGGTACCCTGCAGATTGCATCTAAGGCTCCCAACAACTTATTTTTTTACCAAAGATACTGGGAAGATTAGAATCACCGTTAGGATGTTTTGGTTTGTTTTGTTTTTTAATTGGTAACAGCATAGATTCATTTTTTATACTCTAATCAGATAGCGCTGGTTTGATCTTATTGCAAGAATTTCCAGTTGGTATTATGTTACAGCTGGCACACCTGTCAGGTACACACGCAGAAATAAGTCAGGAACTGCATCAAGACCAGTTGGAAAGCCACTTTTGCACTGACAAATTTTTGTATGCATACTCCCCCCCCCCCCCCCAATTTTTCTTCTTTTGCTTGAAAAGAAAAAAAAGAAAAAGCCACAGTTTTTGTCCATAAACTACGTTCCAATTCCAAGTTCAGTTTGCTAGATTGTTACAGACTGGTTTTACCAAGAACCAAAATAAGCCTAAGAATGCGTTGCCTACTCAGGATTTTTCTCGGTCCCCCAAACTGAATATCTTTTTAATTTAAAGCTCTAAAGTTTCAATCTATCTGAGGTGTGCCTATTTTTTGTGAATTTAGCTAAACAGTTTTTCTCTGCAAAACATCAGTAATCTAAAAATGTTTTTAGCAATGATTAAAATACTACGTATAAATTTTAGTTACAACCTACCTTACTCCCAAGGGTTAGGTATATGAACGAATTCTACCTTAAGTTTTGTATTTGGTCTCTTCTGTGATGTAGATCCTACAGCAATAGAAAACATTGCTGAACCCATTTCTGCAGGTCAGAATGCAGAAAACTAGCTGTTACTTATGTTTATTCATCAGATTTTGATGGAATCAGACTCCGGGAATCACTCAACAGGAGACAGTATTTGGTTTGGCAGCTTGGTGGTTGACCTCTTTCTGTTCCTTATAAAGTATTTAGCCTTTTCATCCATCTTGTCTAATAAGGGGTCAAGAGTGTACTCTAGAACTTGAAGTCCATTTACTCTTTCATAATTTATTTTTCACTTCACAGGCATCACACTCTACAGCCAACCATATGGAGGAGCCTTGCTGGATGAGGACAAAATGTGAGCAAACTCTTAAAATACAGAATAGCTGCAGTGAGCAGACAATTGAAACTACTAATTCAATAAGCATGTATGTTGTGTGCAGTAGATGTTATGACGTGATAGATGCAATTCAGTTCCACTGAGTGAAGCATTTTCTCTAGTCTGGTGTTTATATGTCAAGACTACTGTTTATATCAGATACAGTTGCATTATTGTGTAGCGAAAATTACTGAATTTACACTGACTGCGCTTTACAGAGTGTTTGCGAGCATGCCATGAAGTTTTCAAACAGGTTAAATGCTTTAAATGCTTGTCAAGTTTTTAAATTTTAATTTTCTCTAGAGGGGGAAATATTTGCAAAAGCTTCACTACTATTCAGACTTGAAACACACACTGTGTTCTGTAACTCACGTATAGTTGTGTAACTTAACACATCATCTTGCTCCTGTTGTCTAATTAGATATTGACAGTGTACAAACATGGTGTTTGCAAACAGGATGGAGGTCCTAATGTCTGGTGGTGTTTTGGTAAGAAGCTGGCCCTGAAAATGTTTGGGTTTGGTGAGCTATTTTTCCCCACTGTGTTTTCATTATACCATTTTGCTTTGTATCCTAGAATGGAGAATGTTCGTCAGTGTGGGGTAGCACTGTGTATCATGCTGGGTTTCTCTATCCTTACTGCGTCCATTGGAAGTGCCATAGTGAAAGACAGAGTATCTGGCACAAAACGCTTGCAGCACATCACAGGCCTGGGTTACAAAACCTACTGGCTTGCTAACTTCTGCTGTGATATGGTATGTATCATGTGGGGAAGCATGTGTTCAGGTGTAAATTTTTAGTTTGTCTTAAAAAAGCAAAAGGAGATATGGTTACAAAAAATGTGAATAAGATTTGAATTGTGCAGAGCAACAGCTCTTGGCTGTCATGTTAACAAACATTGGGACACCATTCCTACTTTAATACTGTCAGATTAAATTCTTTAAGGCAGGGATTGTGCTGATTTGTAAGGTAAAGCATATGCTAACTTTAGGTACCTACACTATTTTATAAATAAAAGGGATCTGGCTAATCACCCTAGACAGAGAGAATCTTCCACATAGCAGTTCATAGCAAGAGTTTCTGTGCTTTGAGTTGCCACTGGCAAAATCTTTCAGATTATTGGAGAAGCCTGAAGACACTAGTCAGTTACATGTTTTCTGTTGGCGAGTAATATGAGAGATGCTCATAACTGGTACCTTCTATTTCTGGCAAGATAGACAGTAGAAAATATTATTTATGAATTCACATAGACCTAGCTCAGAAATAGGTGAAGTCTCTGTCCTGAACGTTTATCTTTCTCACACAAAGTAATTTCTACCATTGTTAGCCTTACAAATAGTATTGTCTACATGAAGTTCATTAACAAATCTGAATATCTTCTCTTCTTTTGAAAATATCACAAAAAATATTATTTTTCACTAAATCTTACCCTTTTAATCAAATGTAGAGACAGGAATGCCACCGAAACCTGACTTGGGCAGGTTGGATTTAAACCAACATAGTTAAGTGAAAAATGAATTTTTGCTTACCTTCTTCAAGCCTGAGAAGTTGATTTCTGTTTAGGCCAATAAGTAAAGGTGGTGAAACAGAATTAACTTTCTCAAGTCACTGCTAGTCCCCAGTCACTGATTTATCATTGGCTGTGTATTGGAGCTCGTTTAGACTCCATTTAAGCAAGAATTCCACAAATTATCTTCAAATATCTTTTTCAAAGGTGACTCTTTAAAAATGAAAATTAAAAATTTCTCCATTAAGTGTGTCTATATATATATATCTGTGTGTGTATATATGCGGGTGTGTGTATATATACATATGTGAGGCATACGTATATGTCCCTTACTGAAAGGCTTTTTCATAACTCACTCGCAATAAGGCTTGCTAATAGTATTAGTTGAGTGTTTGGTGGGAATCTGAGATCGGGTCACCTACGTCTGGGAAAAGGGATAGAATTATTATTTTTAAAGAACCAGGGAGCTGTGCTGTGCTTCTCAAATAACTTGGATTGGAAGATTGGTATCAGAGGCAATAGTGAAGGATTGGAGTCACCTGGATTATTCCAAAGTAAAAAGATTCCTGGCCCTGGAAAAGGGACATAAACTTTCTGCACCTTGCTTGACACGTAGGGTTGTGGAAGGAAGGGCTGGGGTCTAGCACAGGCAACACAAACATGAACTAGCATGGTCAGGAACAGAGATTTTTGGAACACTCTCTGTTCTCATTCAGACTATTCCAAATCTGAAACATTAGAGCTTCATCCATTCATGCTTGAAATCAGGATTTTCACACTTGAGAAAGTTTGAAGTTAAGAGCACATTTCTCCAAATGTTATTTACTTGGACAGTCAATCTTTGTATTCGTTTTTCTGCCATGTCAGATAAGAGGACTTGGTTAAAAATTCGGTCCTTCATCATTCGGTTTCTCCTTGTGCAGCAAAGTCAACTCCTCATTATTTTCTGCCAATCTCTTCCCTTCAAAATGTTCTCACAAATTCAGCACAGTACTGCATGATCAATCATGATCTGGGAAAGAACAGACACTGCTTTAAATGCTAATTGTGCTGCAAGATCATTTAGGGACACTGAACGCATGAATATATGAACTGTCAAATTTGAAATCCCTCTACATATTTTAAGTATTACAGGCTGTGTCCTGTATTATTGGTAGCATAATCTTTACTAGACCTGCAGAAGTATTTGATTTATGAAATTGCTGTCATGAGAATCAGGCTATTCTTACTGTATTTATACATGTGAATAATATTCTTTACAATGTTCAAGAAATGGAAAATGTTAAGTACTAAGAAAATTTCATGACAAATATAGAAGTTTTGTTCAGATTAAGCTTCTGTCACTAGAGGGGCAAAATTAAAGTTATTTTATTTGTGCATGCCCAACTTCTATAACACACCATGCTTTCAAGTTAAGAGTTCTAATAGAATTTAATGTTTAAAGTTATTTATTTATTTCTAGAAAAAAAGTCCCAGTCTGTTGAAACATACTGGGACTCAGATGCTTTGTGACTTCTCTACCATATTTTTTTAAACAGCTCCAGGATAACTCAA
Organism: Larus michahellis; assembly: GCF_964199755.1. Taxonomy (NCBI): domain Eukaryota; kingdom Metazoa; phylum Chordata; class Aves; order Charadriiformes; family Laridae; genus Larus; species Larus michahellis. The sequence continues at coordinate 93,429,534 of NC_133897.1, forward strand.
AATTAAATCTGTGGAGTAGTATGGTATGATATTTGTATATGGCACTGAATAAGGTACAATGGGAACAAGATGAGAACATTTCACTCCATTGCTCTTATCTTAAAGAAATGTCTGTCTTCCCATTGGCAAAGAAGTGATGTCCTTTGGTTTAATTTTTGACAGGCTTGCATTGTACTTCAGTATGAAAGTCCAGTTTTGACAGTAAAGGTATTGTTCTTCTACACTGAATATTTAGTCAGACCTTGATTTGTTGCCTCTATTGCTGTTGCATCTCAGAATCTCAGTTATATTAGGATAAGGTTAAATATTATATAAGTAGAAATGGAGGCAGTTACCAAGCTCAGCCCCAATGCATAGAGCAAGCAGACACTGAGAGGAATTAAGCACAGATTTTCACATTTTGCCATTGCTAGTCGCAAGCAGAACCCGTCTGTCTTGAATACTTGGAGATGAATCCCCTGTACCAATCACATCCTCCCCCCTTAAGGATTTGGTTACCATTATGTCAAGACAGAGAAACTGATTTCCCTGCTGCCTAATGGCTCTAACTCTTCTAAATATTATGTCTGTTCCCATTAAAAGTTGTCATTTTCTTCATCAGCACACATGGTCCTTCATTAAAGTCTCTTTTAAAATTGTATCCTTACTACTCTCCCATGACTGAAGCACCAATCAGTGAAACTGCTATTTCTGAATCTAAGACTCTGTATTCATAGTATAATTTGATGTTTTGGAGCAATAGTCCCATACAGACTCATTATCTGGAAGAGTGAGCTTGTTAAATGGATGTATTGGAAAGGTCAACAGAAATGGCATTAAGGGGAACATGCTGTAGTCAGATTTTATTTTGTCAGCATGTTTCGCATGTATTGTGTAAGAGGGGCAGTTTCACAGCAAGTGTGGACTATGAAATCTCAGAGCTCTTCTGCCTTATTCTTCCTAATTTATAGCGTAATTATGTTGCAAATATGGAAAAGTTAATTTTGTAGATTATGTAAAAATGTAGAGCCCTTCTACGCTAATTAAGCCAGACCAGTAAGAGATGTTCACCTGCTAAGTGCCTTTTTTCTTCTGTTTCTAGATGTTTTACATGGTTCCAGTCACCCTGTGTATTGGTGTTATTAGTGCCTTCCAGCTATCAGCCTTCACTTTCCGAAAGAACTTGGCAGCCACTGTTCTCCTGCTGATACTCTTTGGGTATGTGATTGGAAATGCTACTATGGAATTATAGCTTCTAAGAAACAAACAGAAATCTTTAGACTTGGTTTGCACCTGCTGCTGGATGCATGATTTTCTCTCTTTGGAAATGATTATGATTCAGCAAAAGATATTGAGAAAACAGGCTGAAGCATGAGTTGGAAAGTTCCACGTGGAAGGTGGAGGGAGATTTGCTCACGCATTTAAAAAAAGAAAAAAGGAAAAAAGAAAAAAGAAAAAAGAAAAACGACTGGAAAGGTGTCAGAAAATATTCAGCCTGTGTAATAATCATTTGCCGATAGAAGCTGATTGTATGTTATCTTACAGAAAATGAGGGAATAATAGCATAGTCAAGTCAGAATTTCAGTGCTTAGCTGTACAGAATATCACCAAGAAGGTAAGAAGTGGCTGACTTTTATTACAGTTCTCCCCATTTTCTGTAATTCTGTAATTTTACATAGCTACAGGAATTTATATTTCCAATGAGAACTCTGTCCAACATTGAGTATTGGGATAGTTGGAGATTTGTCTCCAAATAGTACTGTGAGAGAGGGGAAAGTCCTCCAATATCACCCTCTTGCTTAGTTTCACATGAAAACAGTTATAAAAAGTTAAAATAACTGGTCAGAGGATTGATTTCTCTATAGAAATAGGGCTGTTGAGGGCTCACTCAAACTAATGGTCTGTCTATTCTGTTCCTTTAACTCTTCCTATGTACAGTCTGAGGTGATGTGAGAAATGCTGAAGATGAATAGTTACAGGATAAGCCGTCACAAATGGAGTGATGCACTTCACTCATGAGAGAGAAGTGGCAATATATTTATTGATATAAAACAGCGATTTAACAAAATGTGGTAGTGTCCTGGTTCCAGTGGGGATAGGGTTAACTTTTCCTGGTATTCCATGCCATGTGAGCCATGCCCACCCTGAGCTGCCGGGGGAGGGGGCAGGAAGTTGCTGCTTAAAAGCGGGCTGGGGCGTCCCGGTCCGGCCGGTCGGCGAGCGGCGGGGAGCGGCGGTTCCGTAATCGCGTTTGTATATTCCCCTGTCCGTGTTGTTGTTGTTGTTTGCCTGTTCCCTTTGCTGTCCTGTTAAACTGCCTTTGTCCCAACCCAAGAGTCTTGCCTTTTCTTACGATCCTTCCTGTGTTAGGAAGGCACGTGCGAGCGGCACGTGGTTCTTTGTTGCCATCTGAGGCTAAACCACGACAGGTAGTAAATGCGACTGGTTTGTCAGGATTTGATGGCAAGGTATACATGGTAGAAAAGTGTCAGCAAGACCCTGCCATTGAGTCATCAGGTTGAGAGAGGACTCCCTTGCTTCCTGAACCCCTGCTCAGAGAGGCGTCTGGGTGCAGCTGGAACCAGTCGTAGTCCCAGATGTGGTCACTGGTGTATGTCTAAAGGATTATATGTTCACAATTAATCTAAGATATTATCTTAGTGAAGCATCAAAGTTTATCAAGCTATTAGTCACTTACTGAGGCGCCGTTGCAGCAAGTAAACTCTCAAGCTCAAGGGGTAACCTTGAGAGGTGTCCCTACCCAAAGGGATATCCTGGTATGCAGCCCTCTGCCCTGCAGGAGAGCTCAAAGGGCTCTTATTTATAGGGGTAAGATGACTGACTCATAGTTGATTTGCATATCAACCACAGTATCAGTACTATGGTTAGGTGGGCACATTGATCAAGTTAGCCCTTGGCTATTGTCTTGTTTTCTGTCTCCCCCCCCCCCCCCCCCCCCCCGAATCCACTTTGAGCCATCACAGCCAGACCCGCCCATTATGACCACCATGGGTGGCTATTGCTTGGGCAGGGTTATGGGAGATAAAGGTCAGGTTGGGCAGGAGAGGGACGTACACTCTCACATAAGCATTCTGAGCAGAAGTTTCTTCCTTATCTCAAGCAAGTAATTGTTGCTATCTTTGTAGTGGGAAATGCATATCTTATGAGACAGATGTTTAGATAATGAAATATAACTGCTCCATGAGAGAATCAAAGGACCTTCTGCAAGATCAGGAAGTGTTCCATTCCAGGAAGAGTCTCAGAAAAACACTTTAAAAAAACTTTACTGTTTTTCATCTTGAAACGGTTTTCGAGATCTCATGTCTCCAGCAACTCCTTTTTTGGCAAACTGTTTCAGTATCTCTGTAGCTGGATATATTCTTAGAAATCCCAGCCTAAATTTATTTGGAGACATACTTCATAATTCTCCCTCATCAAACATCTTTTACGAGCCCAAACAAGCCAAGTCCTCTCTTGTAAAAAGGCCTTCCCATTCCCTGGGTAATTCTATTTATCATTTTTCCCTATAACTTCAGTTTAAGCTCATCTTTCCTGGACACGAGTGGCCAGATTAATATGTAATATTCTAGAGGTCACGATGCCAGGATCTTGTAAATAACTCAGAAATCCGAAGTTCATACTTTTCTTGTCTCTGTATCATTCTCGTCTTCATTTTCCTTCCATCCAGACTACTATCAATTGATTCCTTCCAGTTAAAGGCAGAAATTCTTATCAGTCTTGGAGCAAAGACTTTATACTACTAAATCTCATCCCTGTTTTCTTTTTTTTTATTACCTTTTTATTACTCTTGAATCCTTCTTGTAACCCAGTTGCTGTGACCCTAGCATAAGAATAACCATCTATAGAGATCTTAGCCAAGCAGCAAATGACCCATAAAGTACGTACTTGTACATCTGCTGAAGTCATGACATGTTTTCTGTGGTGTGCTCTATAGGCTTTGGTCCTGTCCACAGCGTACTACTAAATCCCAGGTGCTAAGAGTTATGCTGTCATCATTTGGACCAAAATGTTGAGTTAAAGACTGGGCATTTCAGAAGAAGCAAGCATTGACTGAAAAGCTGGACTGTCTTCTTTTTTTGCTTTTTTTTGCTTTTTTTGACTGCAGATGCAGCTTAAACATCTCAGTGCAATCCCTTCTGTACTGTTCAGCTTTGGCTGACATAACATATTATAGTGATTTTTAACAAGAAGGTCTATGTATTCAATGTGTATTAACATGTATTAAAGATACAATAACTGTCATTCAGTAAGTTTAACATCTCTCAAGGACACTGATAAATTTCAGAGTTGCCACTCTTCCCATTCTACCCTTTACTCAACCTGACTCCACAGTAAATGTGATGAAGCCTATTGCGGTCATTTTATCCTTCCCCTGTACTATGCATGTAACTCTCATTTATCTGCATTCCATAATGCATTTTTTCCTTTTAAAATTTTATTTTTCTCTTCAGGGTACACTTGTGCAGCATTTCTGATTGAGAATAAAGATAAAAATAGCCCAGTTATATGAAAAAGTTAAACTATGTGCCAGAAGGGGGTGTGCTTGAAAGAATAATGAACAATTTCCTAGTGTGCTACTTTAAAGTTGATTTCCTTTAAAAATGTAATGGTCTCTTAACTAAACTGCAGTTTCTTCCTCTTTTAGCTGATAGCAGAAGTGTTTTATAGTGCAACTGCTTAAGCACTTTTGTCCCAAATGCTCTATCTTTGATACTTGAAAAATAACAAATTACAGCTGAAGCTGAAGGAAAAGAAAGAGTTAGGATAGAAATGTAGGCATGCCTGGCAGCTACTTTAAAGCCTGTGTTTGAACATCATGCAACTTTAGTATTCCAAAAGTCCTACTCATTTCTTAGCAGCTGTAAGCAAACAAATCAGATTTTGCTTTCATTTACAGCAGAGTAAAAGGACTCTAAATCACCGCTCTTTCCTGAGTTTTTCCAAGCATGGACTTGTCTTGAATTTACAGTATTGTAATTTAGAGCAAAATTTAGAACCGTGATTTTGTTACGTACCTGAAGGGAGAAAAGATTGGATGGTTAAGACTGGCAACAGACCGTGAAAAGTATTGTGTAATCTTGAATACTTAAAATCTTCATTTGAGACCCAAACATTAAGTCATTTTACCTTTATCTTCTTGTAAAGTGAGGATAACATCACTATTACTTCACAGCAGGATTTGAAAGTCTGTTTCTTAAGGTAAAGGATTTTGGTATTCTTAGATGAAAAAAGTTCATCTGTAAAGTACACAATACTGAATGTAAAAGGGACTTTTATGGCTCATAATTGAATGAGTATAATGCAATGAAGAAGTGAATTCACAGGTTTTTTTGGCTGATTGCTCTTGCATTGAGCTCACTATTAAACAATTTTATATATATATATATATAAAAATACTATATAAGAAGTATTTATATATACAGCTCTCTCTATATACTACATATATACTTACCATCATGCAATGGTGTATGCTGATACTTATGCTCCTGCAGCCTATATACTATTTGTTTGATAGATATGTCTTGCACTATGTTGAATGGAAAATAAATTTCCTTTACATGACATTCATGCTCATCAAATTACCTGGGCTTTTTTTTAGTCTGGCTAGGCATAGCCTACTCTTTATAAAAAAATATGACTGCTCCATTTTGGATAGGCGTCATTTGACTTGCCAGAATGGAGGTTGCCTTCCCTTCTCCTTTAAAGATTTGCATTGAAAATTATGTTGCTATGGACATGCTGTCTTATCATCATTGTGCTGTCAAGTACCTATGCACTCATTTTTGAGGCCTGCTACTCTACTAGCTGATATCATGGTTTAGGTAATGACAATGATAACATGATCTCTGTCAAATTTCAGTTCTCAGATATCGCTGGCACAAATTTTAGTTCCAGTTCTAGGATTAATGCTTTGTTTTCTCTATTCCTCCTTCCTTCCCTCCTTCCTTCCTTCTCTCTTTTTTGCTCATTCTCTCCTTCCTTTTTTGTTCTCTTTTCTTTCTATGAAAGCCTCTAAGAAAAGCTGATTGCTCAGCATCCATGATTTAAGCTTCAAATATTTGGTTTTAATTTTATCTCTTTCTTAGAAGCTTGTTAAGATGCATGGTTTTGCAGTCATTCAGAGATCAGGGTTGTGAGCTTCCTGGAACAGTGAAAGTAAATATATATAGTTTATAATATGCAAAAATGGATCATATCTGCCCATCACATGGCAGTAGCTATGTGTACGTATACAGAATCATAAGGTAATTTGACAAAGAAAATATAACCTAAATTTGTCGTTCGTTGTCAATTGGTCAAAAGAGTTGTTTGCATACCTTAAAAATAAGGAGTAACTATTGGGTTTTTTCCTAGTATGATAACTGCTTTTCTTATTTGTGATAATTTTGTTTCTTTAAACTTTTAGATATGCAACTTTACCATGGATGTACCTTGTATCCAGATTCTTCTCAAGTTCAGATGTAGCTTTTATTTCTTACATCTCCTTAAATTTTGTGTTTGGCCTATGTACCATGCTGGTGACTCTCTTACCTCGGTTGTTAGCTATAATTTCCAAAGTGCAGGTCAGTATAACACCTTTGGTTTACGTTACTCATACACGTCCATTTGTGTATGTGTTTGTCTGTACATAAATGTATGCTTATACATATATGTATGTTTATACACACACACGGGCAAGGTTTTTTCCAGAAGAAAAATTTGTGGTTTAAACATTCATGATTTTTCTGTCCTAGTGTGTACCATATTGCTTGTTACCATCTTGAATTTTAACTTCTTCATAACAATAAATAAATAGTGCGGTAATAATGGAAAACCAGTGTTAATTGAAACCTTGACATTTTCCAGACCATTAAGTTGTAATTGGCACATAATGGGAGCTGTTCTAGTCCATTGAATAGATTATATGCATTGTAAAATGTGTTTGAATAATATTGACATAAGAGATAAGCTGCATATTCCTAGGATCTGTAATGCACTGTATGAATAGTAATACGCATTATCATTCCATGTATGTAATTTTCATTAGTCATAATGGTAGTTAAGCAGCTTGACAGAGAAGAGATTCAGAATGTGTATGAGTATCTGAATATCTATGCATGTACCAGGTCAAAACTTGATGTTTGGAGTCAAATCTGGATTACATGTCACTCAAGTTTGGAGGGAGATTTGTTGTTGACTTGGGTTTAAATTGGTGATTTAGAATTAATTGCATTCAAATATTAAAATTTTAAGTAAATAGAATGATCATGGCCACATCTGTTTTGTTGCTGTCTGTGAACCTTGACTAAAATTAGAATCCGAAGGCCCCAGACACTCTAAAATACAAGAAGAGAGGAACCCAGCCCCAAAATAGTTCACAATATGCTCTTCTGGAATCAGTTCACCTTGACTAAGAGTTGAATGCTGTATCCAGCTATGTAAGTGTGCTTAATATCCTGTTGGAGAAAGCTAATGTTTTCCTTTCTTTTTTCTTTTCCTTCCCCACCCTCCTCCCCTTCTGAATCTTAATACAGAGTTTTCAGGACATCTACAATATCCTCAAATGGGCATTCATTGTATTCCCACAGTTCTGCTTAGGCCAGGGTTTAATAGAACTTTCCTACAATCAGATCAAGTTTGACCTGACCAGAAACTTTGGAATAGATTCATATGTGAGCCCCTTTGAGATGAATTTCCTGGGCTGGATTTTTATAGAAATGGCTCTGCAGGGAACACTACTTCTTCTTTTACGGCTTTTTCTTCATTGGGATCTCCTCCAGAAACCAAGGTGTGTTACCATTTGTATTCTGCCATAGTGGACACTGAACTAATTTTTAAAGAAAGAAAATGGTGGATTCCTTTGAACACCTGAAGATAAATACTTCTGATAACGTGGTGTACCTGAATTAGTGGAAACTGGAGAAAAAATACAAGTAGTTGCTCTTTCCCTTGAATTCTGCTGAGATTTGATCTTCAAGCTTTAAGGGATTGCAACTCGGGAAGTAAAACAAAGTTATCCAGAGTACAGCGATGTCCAATTTGCTATGTGTCATTTGTTATCAACTTCTGTTTTAGGGGTCAGTGTTCAATTAACAGCATGGCTAGCCCTTCAGAAGATGTTGATGTAGAAATGGAGCGACAGCGACTCTTTGGTGGAAGAACTGGTAATGATCTCCTCCTCCTGTACAACCTCAGGAAGTGTTATGGAGGTTTCAGTAAGAAGAACACAGCTGTGGAAAGCATAAGCTTGGGAATACCAAGGGGAGAGGTAAAGAGGTCTTTCTTTTCCTTTCAGAAAATAACACTTCATTCTGAGCAATTAGTTGTTCAGACATACTCAGGATGTCTACAATCAAAGATCTCTAGGTAGTGGTAGAACAATTTCAATTGTAGTAATTTCTGAAAATCAATAACTGGACAAAAGCAGAAGCTGTGGTGGTGTTTAAGAAGCAACTGTTCACTTGGTTTTTGGCTTACAAAGTCATCAGAGTTTAATTTTTTCTTTTTGCTTATCTTTACCAAGTTACTGGTTTATAGGCTAACATAAAAACCAAGTAGATAATATAGCAGTTCAGTGTCTGAACAGAAAGCCAAGAATACCTAGCTCAATTGTAAACTGTGGACTGAATTGTGAATTTGTCACCAAGGCAAACTCGTAGTTCCCATGCTGAAATCATCACAGTGTATTTTAATATACCATATAATATACTAATATACTATTTTAAAAAAACTGAAATTTAGCACTGCATATGGTAATCCTAAAGATTTCAGAACATCATTTATTTATTTGGGGTTTTTTTTCATGATTTTGATGCCTTTGGGAATTGCAGATAGTCATTTCAGAAATACTGATAAGGAAAACACTCTTCTTGGTTGCTGATAGCAAATTGGAAGATATGAAAAACTGGTGCATGGCAGCACAGGTCCAGCGACGTCCTGCCATTTATAGATCAATTGTCGAGTGACTGGGGTAACCAGGAGGATGTCATTGCTGATTAAAGACTATTTATCAATAAGAATGTTCATGAAACAAATATGTTAAAAGTGATGAAGTGCTATATGTAGACTTAATACGAATCCTGTCCTAGCTTAAGCATATATTAATTGCAGCTAGGGGTCTGAAATAACTGTTCAGAGGCAGCGTGTGTCTTGGCTGTTCAGTGTTCATTTACTTATACAGAGTGAGGCAGATCATGAAAACCAGAGAAATACTGACTCGATAGACTGGTAATCAGGGCTCTCAAATAGAGCTTGAGATCCTCTGGTTCAAATCTAGCAATTACTAATAATATGGATAAATAATTCATTTAGTTACGGGGTAGGGTTTTAAGTGGAGGGCTATACTAAATAAGTAATTTTTAGGGATTAGGGGTAATCAAAATATTATATATATGGTTTTTTAGAAAACTTATTTTCTGTGGGAAAGGGAATTTGCACATACAGTATACCCATATGCAGTATCTTACAGACATATAGTAAGAAATATGAAAAGGGGAGAAGATGTCGAAGAATTAATATTACGTATTTCTTTCAGTATAGCAGATTGCTTTTGCTCCTTTTTTTTAAATATTTTTTAATCTCTGTTAGTGTTTTGGACTCCTGGGAACAAATGGAGCTGGGAAAAGCACAACATTTAAGATGCTGACTGGAGATATCATCCCATCTGCAGGACGTGCTGTTATCAGGACTCCTACAGGGTAAATAACACAGGGTTTGATCAGAATAGCACTAATTGATAATGCCAATGATCAAAGACTCTGCGCATCTTCAGTCCTTTATATTGGACTCTAAGGACATTTTTTGTTCCCTTTTAAATGTATATTGCTTTATTGCTGTTATATCTCTGCAGGAAGGCATTTTAGCATTATTTAATTCCCTCTGACAGCTCTGTTAATTGAGAATAAACTTGTCTGGTAGCAAAAGAGTAGGCTTTAAGAAGCCTTAACAGAGAGGCTTTTAAAATTGTAGCAAAAATCTTAACATAGAGTATGTCCAGATACATGAACGTATATCCCCCATGCTAGCGCTGCACTGAAAGGTTTCCAGGCTTAGGCTGATGAGCAGTGCTTCAAGTGCATAATTTTAAAATGTGTTCTGACAGTTATGTCCTTCAGAGTCATTAATTATTACTTGATCAATATGCTATGTAATTAGGCAAGGAGGTAGTGTTGGTGATATTGAGGCTAATGTTGATGGGAGTGCTAAGTGAATAATGTACTTTTTGGGTTAGATGTAACCAACATTTACCCTTTTTCCCAGCAAAATTGGAGGGGAAGTAGTTATTTTTTAGTCGGGCCAAAATAAAATGTATATGTATATTTATAAATGTATGATGGGCTAGTTAAAAATTTTAAAACTTCTCTTTTCCTAAATGATGTCTATTTCAAATTATGTGTTTTGGAGAAGGACAGGTGAAGGGTTTAATTCAGAAAATTTTAAAGGAAGCATTTAGGAATTTCCAAAATGACAGGTTAGATTTCTTCATTTTAGAAATTAATTGCTTTCATATGTCAGCATTTGCTCACTTCTTTACAAAGACAAAGATCAGCAGATTTAACTTCAAAATGTAGAGTAGTTCCAGTCGTTACAAAATTTTCTGGAACATTTAGACTTCTTTTGAAATGGACACCATCACCACTACCAATCAGGATTTTACTCAAGTGTGTTTTGTTCGATTTTGTCATTATCTTTCATAAAAACTTTTTTTCAAGAGATTCAGTGTAAAAATAATTTGATTACAAAGAACTCCTATAATGACTATCAAATAATTGTTAATCATGAAGAAGGAATGACTAAAGAGATTTTGCAAAAATTATTCTTAAGAGACTAAGGAGTGATACGAGTGAGGTTTTGCAGTGGTTATAGAGAATTTTAGACGGTTGTTTTCATTTATAATTTCCCAGAACAGAAGACAAAAAAGTGCAGATATTAAGCAACAGCAACAATAACAGAAGATATTTAAAATTAGGTAAAAATTAACATTTGATGTTCTCTGGAACTGATGGAATGGTTTGTGCCAGGATATCATAGCAGTCAGAATTTTAGCATGAGTCTGAAGAGTATTTGAGATCTACATAAATAAAATAATCTGTAATAATTTCTGATAAGATATCATCCTCAAGGCAGTATTTACACTCCCAGGTTTTGTTTAGATTTTGAGGGATATTTTTCTATAGATTTTAATGGGACTTGCCTTTGGTCCCACCTGTGGATTCATGGATTGCATATGACTTTCCCTTTACAATGTGGTACCAGATCTACATTTGTGAAGTTATTTGATCTGGTATGATAATTCCAAAATGTTAATATTCACTTGAAAGCAAATATGAAGTTATAAGAATATATTTCATCACCACATGTATTGGCACTTACACTATGTTTATAGATTACATGGCTTATTTTATCAGAACCCCTAAAGATAGCTTTTTGAAAAATCACAAAACAATTTCACAATGCCCATATTCCTTTTATTAGATATGTTGTTATGTACCTATGGCTAAACAGATAAAAATTCTTCTGAGGTTTACTTTAGTACGCTACTGGCATTTAACAGTATGTTAAATGCTCTTGCAGCACATGTGTGCTACTTTCATTTCCCCCACCATGTTTTATAAATCCATCATGAAAGCATACCTTAAGATGCAAGTTTATTTGCCATATACTAAAATATAGGTAGTGAAAATTGATACATTTAGGATGCTTGAGAGGGAGCCTTAGACATTTGCATTTAAGTGTCCAAAATACCCTTTACAACATTAATTATCACCCTGTATCATGGTGGTGTCAATCCAGGTTATGGATTTTTATGTCCTCGAAGTAGCTGAAGTGAGTGTAAAACCCATATTCCCAAGTTTTCAAAACTTACCACTAACTTCAGAAGGCAAAATCAAGCAAGAGCTGCAGTTACACAGCAGCTAAACTTGGGGAAAAAAACAACTTTGAGTCTGGGAGAAGAGATTTATGTCATTCCTGACTTTGTTCCTTGATTCATATTTTGGCAACGTGGTGCACTGTGTTGCTGTACTACTGAAAATCACTAGGGGGCTCTCGTTGACTCCTCCATAGGTAAGATCATAACCATAGTAAGTCTGGAGAACCCTTCCTCAAGAGTTGAAGAATCACTAAAGTTACTCATCCCAGGGACTTTTAGGTCGATTGATTTATATTTTCACCTGCGATAAATGGAGGAAGGGGGATATTATGGGAAGAAGTCTTCTCCTTGTCATACTCCAGTAGTGTGCTGAAAAGCCTGGTACTCCTTGCAGAGAGGAAGAGAGTCAGCTGAAGAAAGCAGTTGATGGACACAGCTGCAGACCATTTGCTGCACCACAGATCTAGATTTCTTTGTTTAAAATCTGTGTTGTGAAGCAGCTTCCATAGAGACATTACCTCTGATAGTAATTCCTGATTAATAATTTGGGCAGCAGCTAGATGTAGATTCCATCTTTGGTGAGTTTGACTGGAAGGAACACAACTTTTTGTCCTCTGTGACCCTGAAAGGACAGGATACTATAATTTGATGGATCCTTTATGATGCATATTTCACAATCAAATAATGAAATGAGTATGCAAAATTATTATTGTAAATATTGGAGAACCTAACTGATGTAACTCCATGCAGATAATCCTTAATTCATAATAGTTTGTTTCCTTGAATAACTATGCTTGAAAGTTCCTGGTTTTAAAAACAAAACAAAAAAAAACCCCAAACAAAACCATATATACATTTTCCTGATTGCAATTTTAATCCTTTCACTGAATTTAAAATGAAGTCAGAAGTGTCTCTTTGAGGCAGGTGCACTGAAAACAGCCTTGAATTTTGTACTTTTAGACAAACACAGAGGACTAGAAATGGAAGATGAGCTTTTTCAAAAGTGCATGTTGAATTGCAGAGTAGAATTTTGGGAAGTTCAACCTAAAACATCTTGGATATGCATGGGGTTATATCGAAAGCGCCTCGCACATTGATTGTAAGTTGTATTCAGGGAACTCCTGCTAGAGTCTCAAAGAAAATAAGAAAAATGCACTTCTGAGCAGCAGCTGCCTTTTAAACAGGGCAGAAGAGCAGATCCACAATATCTTCAAGTACTTATAAAAGATTCGTTGGCCTCTAGGTTATTTGTTTGTTGAATGTTTAATACCACAAAAAAGGAGCTTATTCCGAAGAATCTGAGAGAAAAGTGTGTCTGTTTTCATAAAAGCTTCATAAAATGCATAAAAGCTATAAGTTATGTAACAGTTTTCAGTATCACTGAGGTTCATAAAATGGGGTGTTATTAAACAGGAATGTTTATTAAATGCTAGAGCCAACTTCATCTCTTCTGCAAATCAGGGTTTCCTGGCATTCTTCTTGATGGGGGCATTCTTTTGGGAAAGGAGCGGCTTCTGATCTGTTTTTATTAATCTTTTCTCTTTTTGATACACTAAAAATTAAATAGATACTTTAAATTCACTGTGTGCCTAAACTTTGTATCTTACCATTTACATGGAAATTGCACATTTATAGTATACAATCTGAGCAGTCTGCCAAAAACCTGTTGGTTTTTTTTTTTTTTTAATTTTCATATCCTACTGCAAAAAAATGTTTTTAGGCAACTTCTAACCTTTGCAGTCCTGTTCTGGTTGTAACTGTGGTGTGATAAAGATAGTCCGGTAAAAGAAATAACTGGAATTTATCACCAACAGCCAGTCTTGTGAAGGTAATACCAAAATGCCGTTCACATGGGATCTTGCCTGTTTTATTATTTTGTGTGCTTCATTAACATTGTCAGTTAGCAATTGTCAGTGACATATCTGTTGAAATGAAACAGAAAAATAATTACCATATAGACAGTGTGTCTCCATATTAAGGATATTAGCAGCCCCAATATTAAAGAGTGCCAAAGGAAGAAGCAGCATTGAAACAATTCCTTTGGAAGATGTGGAAATAAAATACTGATGCTGAAGTACCAGCAGTCCCTCTCATAAAGGGCAGAAATACTAAAAGCCAAAAGGAAAATTACTAGAAAGGAGAGTATTTTAATAAATTTACTTACCTGTATTTATAAAGTATGGTGCCATAAGACAATAGGAAACTCTGGCTTTTGAACAACATCCATACAAAGGAGTTACCAAGATTAAATACGTGCAATAGTTAACTGCATGGTCTGCTTGACATTTACAAGGGGGTTTTGTGTTCTCTGTAGCACAGCTGTTCCTCTTTAAGAGCACAAATGGACTCAAATTATCTTATGCTTAGCTCTACTGCCATAACTAGATTGCCGTCAGTGCATGAGCTGGCTAAATGAAAGCTGGTGTATAAAATTATAAACATTTTTGTAGTTACTTTTTCTGTCAAATAGCTTGAAGAAGTAAGGTCTGTATTAAATATGTACTAAGAAAAGCTGACTCTTAACAAGGTGGTAAAGCAAAGGAGAACAAAGTGAGTCCTCATACTCTTTGAATCTCTGCTAGGCTGATGTATCAGCAGATATTGTACATCTGTTCCACTTTTTTTTTTTTTGTGTGTAGCTTGGCCATTCTTTGTTTTCTTCCCCTTTCCATATTTGTGTCTAAACCTTCTTCATTGGCTCTGTGTCATAAAGCCTCCCTAAACTTAGAAGGGCTAAACACAGCTTGGAAGAGAAAGTGTCAAAATCCTTTTAAATGTCATGTCAAGGTCAATGTAAAATAACGAATGATGTGACTAGTGGTTTATTTGCCTTTTTGGCACTCTATTTTTTGTAGTCTTTGCCGTTGTAGTTTGCTGAATAGAGTTGACTTTAGGGCAAAGTCTCACTTGCAGTGGGGTGCATAGAGGAAGAAATAGATTAGACGGGTGTTGTCTTGTTCATAAGTTGCCCCACTGAGTCCTGAAGCATTTGGCAGTCTTCCTCCTGTAATGAAATTATCTCCCATGAATTTCATCTTCCTCCCGCACAGAGAGATTCTCCATGACAGCAGCTCCCCATCCCATTTGAATTAAGTGTCAGTCTTCTCAGCTGTTGGCCTAAGACGTCATAGGACCAAAGAACTGCTTTCCGAAGAGGGGAAAGTTAAATATTTCTTTATAGCTAGAACTTGGACTCTTTTGATAGTTATGATATTCAGCTTGATAAATAATTAAAAATGTAATTCAAATAGCTTTACTTGAAAGGCAGAATAAATTTACATCAATATAATGGCTGAGATAGCTGTTGTTACACCGTATATCAGTATAATTAGTTTAATTATAACTAAGCTACAGTTAAATTAATTATATTTTAACCTTGATTTTTTATATTGTTAATTGAGCATTAGTATGCACCAAATTGAATGTGCAGTTAAGAGCACAATGGAATGTCTAACTACTTTTGCAATTTGTACATTTATATTTCATTTTGACTCATTAATGGAATTTATATCTCTACAGAAGCCATTGTAAGTACCATATATATCACTGCTTTTATTTTAACTGCATTCCAATACTGCAGAAAAAGCATACAAAAGACAAGCAAAGTGCACAGCAGAGTCAATAGTGAAACAATTTTTCCAAAAACAGACATAAGGCTGATATTGAGGGTACTAAGTTGTCTCCGGGACTTGAAACCTAGGCGTACCTTTGAATGTCAGCCCACAGCTACCTGTAAGCTATGTTGCCAGTAAACACTGTAACAAATAAAAACCAAATCAAGTCTTTGCGATAACCAGCCTAGCTTTCTGGAAACTGCAGGTCCGGTTCAGGTGGGAGAAGGCAACAGGTTTTGTCCAGCATCATTCTCACTCGTTCCAGTGTTTCCGTTTCTTTTCAGTGCCCAGGAAGGGCTTTCTGACTGGAGTGCCCCATGCCACCCCAATGTAGCCTTCGGGGCTGGAATCAAATTTCAGGGCTTTCTTTCAATGCATGAAAGAAATGGATCGATGTAAAAGGCCTTAAAATGATCAGTGGAGGAACAGCTTTGAATCAAAACTTTTGTTCACTCAGAGATTAGATTTTTATCCCTGGTATTTTGCAAGTCTGGCAAGTTTCTTTCATGATTAGTACAAAACTCTGTAAGATAAGAACTCCAAACTTATGGAAGCCTCCTTGAGTCCTGGATTTCTTTCAGGGTGATTTGCACCAAAATATCATTATTCTCACTGTATAAATGGAGACCAAACCACATAGAAAGGAATGGAATACAATATCTTCCATGCTCCAAGTGCTAGACTCTGCTGGTTTTATTGAGGATGCCGTACATTCTATTGACATTTTCGGAAAGTGTACTAGAAATGTAATTTCGCAACTTCAAAATCTTGTTTAACATATACAGTTTACTGGACATGTTCTGTTGTTTTGGGTTTTTTTTTGCAGCTGTTCCACTTTAAAGGTAAAATTAAATAGTAAGTGAAAGTATTGACCAAACATAACAATATAGTCTAAAAATTAAGTCTTCACTAGGAAGGATAAAACTCATGTTCCGTGTTAGTTCTATGTTTTAATTTGATCAGGATATGTAACCAAAGAACCAAAGTTACTAACAGAATTTAAAGATAATTCTGAGTGTTTTTATAATGATACAGAAAGTCCTGTATTAGTTTAAAAGTCTCGGTTCCTGCCTATAGTTTTTAGATATTACACTAGAATTCATTGTGTCTACTGTACTACGGAAAAAAAGGCTGAGAGGGTGAGGGGTTGTAATCTGTACTTACATGTGCTTTCTCTCTTTATGTATAAAACGAGATGATTTTTTTCTTCCTGTTGATAATATGAATGGCCTAATGAGCAATGCTAGCATGTTGATAATAAAAGAGCAGAAAACAAATGTCTGGTTTTTCCTAGCTCAAGGAAAAAAAAAATATATCAGCATTTTGCTGCATGCTGATCTATATTTCAGAAAATATTAAAAAATATGTTTCCAATTTGATTCTGATTACATCATGTATGAAGATGTTTAAGGAAGTAGAGGATTATAATTAGTTTAATGAATGGCATCAGATTTTTTTTTAAAGGGAAAAAAGCATTTACAGTATATCATTTAGTGAAAAAGTTTTCTGATATCATGCCATCGCTACTTGAAACATTCATTTCATTTA
The DNA here is from genome assembly GCF_964199755.1 of Larus michahellis. Taxonomy (NCBI): domain Eukaryota; kingdom Metazoa; phylum Chordata; class Aves; order Charadriiformes; family Laridae; genus Larus; species Larus michahellis. The sequence goes on from NC_133897.1 coordinate 93,446,547, forward strand.
GACACATGAAAATGAAATCTGAAAGATTAACTGAATTTCAAGGAAAATCAATTTCCAGAGATGAGGGGAGATTTCTGTTGTAAGTTATGTACTATAATTAAAAATTATGCTGTTTTTTTCTTTCACCTGTTCTTTTACTATTCAGAAAAAGCTTAGGACCTGGCTAAATAAAACTGAAGGGATGTTCTCCAGTTTTTTGATTTGGAAATCTACTCAATCATATTGCTCAGTCTTAGAATCCTCATATGTTGTGTTTTTTGTTTGTTTTTTTCTTCTGGTCAGATTATTTTCTGCTTTGACAGATACAGAGAAGGAAAAAAATTAGGTCCATGAGTTCTTTAGTGAATACATTAGAATCTCTTTATTAATGGGAACTCCTTAAGTGTTCAAGGTCAGCACTAATGGATAAAGTTGCAAGATAAGACCAAACTGAGTAAGAATATTAAATGATCCATTCTCATTGTACTCTTCCTTTATGAAAGCTAAAGGTCAGTGGGTGGCATATTGTTCATCTAAGGCTGTGTGCTTTATAGAGGAAGCACAACACTAAAATCGTATCTGTACAGCTACCACCAGGGCCACTGATGTGTTTTTATTTCCTGACGCAAACTGAGTGACTATTGTCTTATATAGTTCTAACCAAAGAACATTAGATGCCTGTTATTTTTTGCAGCCATGCATACTTATTTTTTGTTCTTCATGGTATGGACCCTTTCCAGACTAGATGTATCTTATCCAGCTACTGGGTTCATGCTGAGTGAATGCTCCTGAAATTACCCCTGAGTGAGATTTGTTCTCTTGTGACTGAACTTGGCATATTACCAAAAGTCCAGTCACTTGTTTCTCTGAAGACAGCAGCTGCACCAAAAGGAAACCTTGTTAGCGTGTCTGAATCTTCCTTAGTAAAACAAATCTCAGACATCTCTGTGTTCAGCAGCATCTAGATAGTGTTTCACTGTTGGTAGTGTCTCACTATGTTATAGTTCATTAAATAAGGAATCCACCACTACTGACACTTTATGCAAAAAGATCGACATCCATCTATATCTTATGGTAAAGATGACCTTAAAAATAATTTAATTTGATTTAGGTATGTCTGGAAACTGAGCTGGTAAAAATTCTGTATATACTTCATTTAAAATAACCTATAAGTGGATATAAATTAATGAGGAAGTACTCTTCTGGTATCCTCTTTCCCCTATCACCCCCTTTCTTTTTTTGCCAAGTCTTTGTCTAGAGAGATGTTTACAGGCAGTTAACTTCCTTGGCACCATCCAAAGCTTCAAAGATACTAAAGTTTTATATCTTTGTTGTTAAAAGCAAAGGACCATTCTAATTAGTCCCCAGCAAGGTTTGTCATAATCATGATAATTTATCTTTTGATAGCATTAAAATATGTTTTGATGCTGTGGTTCATTATGTAAAATGCAGAATTTGTGTTTTCTTTTTCTCCCCAGACTCCTGAATCTTGTTAACAGGAGATACATATTTATATTTTCACTACTGCTGGTATTTGTAGATCCTGCATTTAATACATTTACTTTGTGTCTAAATGATTAATCATATATTTAGTTCTCTTAACCAGAAACGTAGAAAACCACTAGGGGGAAAACCATTCTGTTACTCAGAACCTTTTAAAAACTTTTTTCTTTCAAAGCTCAGATTTTTTTTTTATTAAGTATCTTAATTTTGACAGGTCTTTTCTGTACATGTAAATTAGCATCATTGAATGTTGAATTAAATGTTGGAATAAATAGGATAGATTTAGTGTCATTATGGGTAATGAGACACCCTTGCAATCAAGCTTGCTTCTTAGCAATGAATATAATTTCAAGTAATGCTGCACAGCTACAAAGTGATGGCCAAAGTCTCTTAAATCAGGATAATTTTGTATTTTTTTCCCTGTATTGTCTTTTAACCTACTAGGCTTCAATATTCTGTGTTTTGTTTTACTCTTGTTTAGAGAATGCATGCATGTGTATGTGCGTGCACAGCCACACAAAGAACACATAGCAACATTGCCCTCTCTCTCTCTAACTACCGCCCCTTTAATATTGAATGTAATGCATGCGGTATGGTTTTGAAATATGTCTTCTTAGAGCAGGGTCTACCAAAGAGATGAGTGAGGTAAACCTGGTAAGAATTAATTCTCACAGATCTGTCCTCCTCCTGCATTGATCTGTTCACCTTGACACGCACACCGTTAGAACAGTGACGCATGGGTGGCAGTGCTAAACTGAAAGGGACAAAATGCATGCATGGCGTGTGGGTGGTACTACCGTAAGGGATCATAGCAAAGAGATTCAAACTCATTTACCTATGGAGTTGAGGGTAAGTGTGTTTGTCTTGAAGACTGTGTGTACTGAGGGTGAAACCCAGGGCTGTGGGTTTTTTAAACAACGTTCAAGTCTTTTGCTTTTTCTTTAAACAGGTCTGAAATGGATATACTGTCCGCTAGCTCTGAAGGCATTCTCATTGGCTATTGTCCACAGCAAGATGCCCTGGATGAACTTTTAACGGGTTGGGAGCATCTTTATTATTACTGCACACTGCGTGGAATTCCAAAACAGGATATCCCTAAGGTAACTATCCAGAATAGATTTGCAGGGGGAGCTGAAGCCAGGTTGGGCTATGGAGTTTATAAAACAATTATACTTTTTTTACATGAGAGAATATCTAATATTTCATCTTAACTGCTTTAGTAATTTTTCATTACTACTACTTTACTTAAACCATATGCATTTTTTTTCTGTCTGTTAAGCCAGTTCAAAACACAATAATGTCACTGAAGATAGTAAAATAACACTAATGCAAATGAAATCTCAGGCACAAAAACTCTGAAGGAAATGAAATTTATGAATGGTTCAACACCTTCATTATTACACTTGGAGAACTGTGAGGGAACACGGCAGGTTCTGAGTCATGCACCTATGAAAAACTCTTCTTCAGAGATGGGATTAAATTCTGAAGGGATTAAAAACTGTTGAATGATTATATAAATAAACCAAACATCTGCTGAGATGACAGCTGTCGGGATGCTGCTAGTAAACGTCTTAAACTTCACAAGATAATGGCTGTATTGCAATTGCCTACTGGGAGCATCTCTAAAATATTCCAGCTGCCATATCAGGCTTGAGGCTGTCCAAAGAAAAGAGACCAAACCCATGTCAGAAAATCTTAGAAGAGTTTACTAGCATAGATGATGACAATATCTGTGAATGTCCCTGAGAGGCTTTGAATTTGCAGATACAGGTGTAGCTGTGCTGACCAGCAAACAGTGCTCTTTTTCTGTAATGAGGCAATCAGTCAGCCAATACCAGAAATGAAGTACCAAATGAATGTGGGGGGGGTTTTCTGTCTCTGCAGACAGAAGTTTCTAATCTGACCTGGCCTTGAGCAGCTCGGTCTATTGTGCTTAGTTGCACCTCTATTAACATAAGAAAACTGAAGTGTGATATGAAATCAGTGTTTGTCATTCCTGCTGTATAGATTGGTCCCATGTAGTTGCTATGGCTCTAAGATTGTTCTTGTAACCTCCAGAATGCTGCCTGTTTACTTCCTTTTCGTTTTTCTAGAAGCAAACCTGCATGTAACTGAAATATCTCTTCTTTTTTTTTTTTTTTTTTCCTACCTACACATAATTTTCATGGCTATTGCCTCAGGGTCAGCTAAGTAGTTTACAGTCAGTTCCTTGTCTGTATATGACAGGGGGCCGCCTTCTGGTTCTTTGCACCTCTTTTTTTTTTTTTCCCCCAGCAGCTAGGTACTATTCCAGAAAAAGGTATGATTCCTACAATGGGACATTGAGCATTCAGAAAAAAACTGCCATCGTGCCGCAATAATAGCATCAGGACAGACTATATTTCTAATGTTTCCTGTCTTAAGCTAATCATTTGAGTGTTTCTAGATATGAGGCTGGGGGTAAATAAAAAATTCTTACAAGTCTTTTCCCCTTCTCTTGGGCAGTATCCTGTCCTGGCTGGACTTTTAACTGACTAGTTTAACAGTACCTTTCTTTCAGGCTGCTTAGAAATCATCATAGAGTCTTTTATTTAGTTGCTTGCTCTTCGTCATTCATCGGTGGTAGTTTTTGATTCTGAGTACCAGAGAGTACTGAAAACTTGAATATGTTTCCCTTGATCTAAAGGAAATATATTAATGGATAATCGTTATTGCACTAAACCCCTCAACTATAATTACCTGTTTTTTCCATGAACTGACAGCTCCTCTCTAACAGTTGGGCTAAAAGCCTATCATAACTAGCATCTATTATCGTGGCGCTTTAATAGACGCAAGGGTGGCAACAGATTCTGGCATCTCCTCTACAGCTTTGTAGTCATTCAAAAGGATGCTGTTAAATATCCATACACCTTACGCATGTTATTGAATGTTTTTGGTCCTAAGTTTAATTTAAAACAGGAACCAAAGTTTGTTTGTTTAGTTATGCAGCAGTGCTCTTAAAATGCTCTAAACATGGCTTTTAAGCTTTTCTGTCTTAGCATTTTCATAAGAAAAGACAATATATTCTTGCAATGCATGTGTCCAAATGGTACAGCATGTACTATAAATGAAGCAGTTTTTAAGACACCCTACGAAGAATGGAAATTTCAGAAGCACTTGAATGATAGAAATACATGGTTTTAATTAAATTTTGTGGTACTCGCTTAACTCGCGTACTTTGGGCTGTATACCTACAGTATTGCTCTCAGCAAGCTCACTCCAGGGTATAGCATAAGCATACTCCCCATTTGTGAATAGGCTGAAGCACATAAATCCAGGCAGATGGTGATCCTCGGAGAGAGAAATGGACTAGGAATGAGCCTATGATGTAGGCTAAGAAGGACTTCCCCACAGATAAAATAGTTGCCTCAGCCTTATTGAAAGAATTACTTCTATACCGACTTGAATTTGGCAAGAGGGTGCATCTGAGTGAGAGCCATGTGGGGCTTTTAGTGCTGCGTTACCTTTCTGACTCCTGGAGTCACAGACTCTTAGCTATTGTTTTATTTCAGTACTCACAGGTGTGAGGAAAAGCTGTTCAGGTGGCACCGGCAGACACCACCTTATTGGTAACACCTCATGTGCAGACAACTGGAGGCAGTAGCTTTGAGAAGCGTGAACTGATCCAGGCATTACAATGGGCTGTTAATGCTTTAATCTTACACTCTGCGCAAGCCCTGTCAACACCAGGTAGAAGAGTAGAGTGCGTCTGTGCGCACGTGTGCACATAAATCCTGCTGTCACTGCTTGATTTGTGACTCCTTCAGGTCATTTGGCCTCCCAGCAGCAACCATTTTGGGGGATGAGGAGCAGGAGCTACACAGAAGCTTGAGAATGGAGAGAGATCTGTGGTGTGCTAAAGGACCTGGAGTTCATAAGCAAACTGTCCCATGCGGCACTGAGCTTTTCTCAGGTGCCTGGGAAGTTTTCCAGATTGTGATGAGCAGGATGATACCAACAGATTTGTATGCTGTGCCTGCAGGGTGTCTCTCTGCGTGTGCATATGTAAAAGAACACTGCTGCAAATGCTGTCTCCTGTCTGTATTTGGTGAAGAGCCACAAGGGTAACCTGGCTTTGTATACTTTCTCTGTAGATAACGTGAGAATACTCCTCTCTCTCAAATATCTGGCATTCATAATACCCATTTAAATTGCAAAAGTACTTAGGAATAATTGCTGTACATAAGAGCTTCCACTTTATGCTCAGATCCATCTATTATCTGGGCAGTTAGTACACAGCTACTCCAATGGCAGTTCTCAAAATCATTTGGGAGACAGTTCCTCAAATGGCGTGGTAATTCACATACAGGTCCTGCTTCAAGTGAATCAAAATCAATTCTGCATTATTTAGAGATGAGTTATGTTACTGTGGTGCACTGGGAGAAAGTAAATGTTAATCTTCTGATTATCCTGGACCTTAGATGATCTAGGTATAGGTTTAGACTATTCTTATAGGCAGCCTTTGGGCCTTAGTTTCACATTCGTGATATAGAGACTGTTTGTTCTTTCAGTTGCCCTAATTTTTTTGTCTGCATAAATTGCAGAGCAGGCTTTGTTACCATATGCTTGCGATCGAGGCACTAAAGGGCTCCTGCAAATAATATTTAGCTGCTCTGGTTTACCTTCATCAAAAACTGAAATGCAGCTATCTCGAAGGAAAGAAAAAATGTTTTGTCTGCAGGCCCTCCTGACTGTGTGGCATTGCTGTCAAGTGTTGAACAGCTGCCGTGTTTCAACTCAGAAATGGCTGGTGCCTGGAGAAAGTGTGCATTTGAGTTGCCTATAAAGAAAATAAGGCCTGGGAATGCTTTGGAATAGCAGCTGTATGGAAATGTACGCTGTTGTTTTCTCATTCCCTCCTGCCTATGATACGGCGCTCCAAGCCTGCCTCCCAATGTTTACCAGTGAGTGTTTATGCTAATGTGCACACACACACATATTCTAGAGAGTACACAGTTTTGATGTGGAAAGCAACATACATTCACTTTGTTTTTTAATCAATCGGCAAGCAGGCAGGTGACTTACAGGATGCGTTGCTGCTGCAGTAATCTGTTGAAGCACTAACTTCAAGGATCAAACCCTTTGCTAGGCAGATTTATCAGCAGCAGGAGTTAAGTGCCTGGCATAAAGTTGAGTGCACTTAATGCTCCAAAACAGTAATTAACTGAATGGGAAAGGAGGAGAAAAAATGGGTCATTTGCTACCAATGTTAAGCTTCATGCAATGTGGAGTTTTACTTTACTTCCCGAATCTGCTCTGAAAGTTTCTTTTTGCTACAAAACTGGGAAAGTTAGATAGAGTAGAGCTTTTGGACTATCTCAACAGGTACCACGTTAACATAGTGTTTTAAATTCTTATTTTTATTTTTTTAATATATCAAGTTTCAATCTCTCAATTTGTTCCAAAAGACAGCATACAGCTTGTTAAAAAATATGAAATGGTAACACAACATTCACAGAATCACAGAACGGTTCGGGTTGGAAGGGACCTTAAAGATCATCTAGTCCCAACCCCCTGCCCTGGGCAGGGACACCTCCCACTAGACCAGGCTGCTCAAAGCCCCATCCAGCCTGGCCTTGAACACTTCCAGGGATGGGGCATCCACAGCTTCCCTGGGCGACCTGTTCCAGTGCCTCATCACCCTCACAGGAAAGAATTTCTTCCTGATGTACAATCTAAATCTCCCCTCTTTCAGTTTGAAGCCGTTACCCCGTGTCCTGTCATTATACTCCCTGATAAAGAGTAGGCCCCAGGAAGGATGTAATTAAATGAAATCTCTCATTTGCATTGAAACTTGTGCTACAAAACTCAAAATAAGCTTCATCAGGCCCTCAGAGGCAACTTCTTGGAATGTCAGTATGATTTCTCTTTATTCAGGAAGATTTTTGCACTGACTGGAATCTCATTGGCTTCCTTACATGTTAAATTCTATAGCTGCTGGAAACAGGAATTTGTAAATTCATTTATTCTTTGCATGCTTGCTTTTTTTTGGACCCCAAGCAGAATTAGTGTGTACAGTTCTATAAAATTCTGGGATAAATAACTATTTTCCCCTAGAAGTTTTACCATGAGTACGTGCTTTCCTAATGTCAGAAATCTAACAATTCTGAGTTTACTCTGAAGCAGAATGAATACTATTTGGTGTGGAATTGATGAATGATTGTTATTTAGGATGTTTAAAGCACACTGCATTCACTTACTCACAACCTGACCCTTTGAACAACTATTATAGTGAACAAGCGTATAGTTATTTTTCAGATGACTCCAGAATTCATCCCATGCTTATTATCATTTGTACTAGGTGTGATACACATTTTCAGTATTAGTCAGGTTTGCTTTATGAGGGTTTGTTCAAAATAAAATAGCAAGAAGTTATACAGTGTATTTATTTTGTCAAGAATTATGCAAAATTAATACACTGCTGCATACAGCCTTTCAAGTCAGAATGGACATGCTACTACATTTCTAGTCTTCTAATAGATTGAGTCTTCGCTAACTCCAAGTTTTTCTGGAAGCCATACTAACTGAAGAATCTCAGTACCACTTCACTTTTTACTTGAATAAGTACTTGAGTACGCGGGCAGAAATTCAAGTTACCTCACTGCCTCTTCTGGAATGAACATAGTCTTTAGGAAAATGCGGAAAGTATTGGAAGATTTGGTTTAGACTTTACAGATTGAAGGGCTCGTTCCAGTGCCTATTCCAAAGTTAGGGGAACTAGTCCAAATTAATGTGGGGAAAAATAACTTTTGCTAAAGATGTTAGAACCCATGAGGGAAAACTAAATAATTTTAAGGAATATTGCAAAATAGGGAAATCGTTAGCTGATAGATGTAAAGTCTGTTATAATCTGGATTTGGGGAGAGATGGAAGGAAAGGGTTTAAATGCACTACTACAGCCATGACTAGGTGTAAAACACCTTTACGGTTGAAGTGCACTCACAATGCATATATTTGCATATAACTCTGTGTCTTTTAATTTGGTCTCAGTGTTACCAACTTGCTAAATAAATTGATGTATCTCCTCACTCTTCACTGCTGAAAGTAATTGAAACCAGAAATAGAACATCATGATGAATATGACAAGGGGGGAGAGAAGGTGCTTGTGTATATATCTCACATTCACTAAAGGAAGGAAACCATTAGAATTGTAAATCTCTTGCATAATTGTGTGTATATGAAGATTTGTCACGTGTTCAGTTCTGAATTTCATTTAAAGTAGTTTAAGAGGGATTTTCATTTTTCCTTTATAGCACACCATGTTACAAACCGCAAGATACCACTGGTTATACAGACAAATGAAGTTATAATGGAGATGTGTAGGCTACTCCACAATACACCTAATACATAATATTTCCAATGACATTTTTGTTGTTGTTTAGGTCATATTGATTTAGCTGAGACTGTTATTACCAGAAATCTTATGATATACATTAATGATATACATTAAAGAAAAGAGAAAAAGGTTTGGGGTCATTTCTTGAAAGAAGAATGAGCTCTATATTCTTATATTCATTGAAGCACGCTCTGCAGTGCTACTTTGAAATGTAAGGGTTGAGGAGGATAGCAGGAATAGGAGATTTTTTTAGGTGCAGCTGGGAAATCGTTAGGAGTAAGAAAGCTGGCTAATCCTTCTGCCTTTATGTTTCTGATGCGGTTCAGCTCCAACTCTGTTGCAATTTGATACATTGTGCACCAAAGGAGCGTATCTAGATACCAAGCCAGATTGTGGTGTGTACTGCAAGGATCTGCAAGGTTTATCTTGGAAGCTCTACGCGTTCAAAGCAGCAGCAAATGATTCCCCACCCCTCTCTTTTTACCTGAAGTAAACCTTGTCTTGCACAATTCCCATAGCAGTGGACTTGCCAGGCTTTCTCTCCTTGTACAATCCAGGAGATGTTGTACTCATGACTATCCCTGGACCGAATGCTTGAGTACCTACCAGGTAGTTGGGAGGACTCCATGTGTAGAATTGTAAATCTTGCAAAGTTGATTCTTTTTAATGTTGCTCCCTACAAAGAGCATTATGTTCATACCTGATATATGATTCAGTCTCCTTGGGGGCTACAGACTATAACAAGACTTAGCTTTCTTGAATGTTTTTTTTCTTCTCTCTTCCGGCACTTTCCCCTGGCTTTCTAAATTCTTCCCTGTTCAGCATTCATTGGCTCTTTCAGAGAATGGCATTTTGCTGACTTACACTAAGAGTTTTGATGGCACTTCAAAGCAGTTTTAGAAATAGTGGTACTGTTCATAGCTAAAGGATAATTTTTACTACATTTCAGCTGTGATAACGTTGTCCTCTTTCCCTTATGGTTTAACAACTCCTGAAGCTTGTAGTTTGCAATATATGTTAATTTTGGTGTAAACAAGAGACCACACATTTTTTCCACTTTCTGGTCTTACTTTTTTATGAGCTTTTCTGTGCAATTCTCTGAATAGTGTTGGTGGATTTGTAGGAGGGTAATCCTGTTGTCACTAACATGCGTGCATTCCCAGTGGTAGTAAAGTCAAGTCAGTTTAGTAGAGTGGATAAGCTCTCTACTGTATGCTTTAGAGGTGTTCACTTTACAGGCTGTTTCGATGTATAATGAGACCTACATTTGGAAGTAAAAAAAACCCCAACCAACCAACCAAACATAAAAGCTCAGCTTAGACACTTAACCATTGCTAAAGTTACAGAATGCTTCAGCTTGCAGCACTTCTAGTGATATGCAGCAATAGTGCTTAAACAAAAGTGCACCACTCTGAATTAACTCAGAAATAGCAGAAGACTTGAACTTTCTGGTATAAAATTACCTATGGGTGGTTTAATCATTGTTGATTAAGGTTTTTTTTTTTTAAAAAAACAAACTACCTGCATTTAATGTAGTCAGAGCGATATTTATGAAATGTAGCTTTTGTCTGAGAGCATGCATTGCTGTCACATTATACATTGAGGTCCACCGAACACAAGCGACTATTAACACCAGTGCCAGGATCCACACTAGAATACTGCAGATTCTCACCACTGCAGCATTGCTCCTGCTTACAGAAAACTTGCTCTCAGAGGTGTCCCTTATTTTTATACGTAGCAGTGACAAATCTTGCTAAAAGGAAGGGTCATGAGTATCTTGATCATTTCCTAAGGAGTTTGCATAAAACTGTCTTATAAAAAAATATTATTATGCTTATGGCAGTTTGTTTGAACTGGATAGTGAATATTAATTCACAATATTTTTTTATTGATATATTTTTTTCTATTGGATTCTCTGAATTAATTGGAGACTATCCATCTGATCTGACTAAACCTTCCAGTCCTTCCTTGCTTTTTGCTGAAGGTAGTGCAGAGGGAGCAAAAAGAATGCACCATACTGCTGGGGATGCTCTGGCAGTTGATCTCAGGCAACAGAGTACTTGTTTTACAAGAATCTCCCAACTGGTACATCGAGGTTGAACACACACTGGCTTTATTACAAATTTGATCACCCCTTGATGGCACAGCCACCCAGCAGCATGCCGCTAAACAGCTGCTGCTTTGCTGGGTGCATCTGGCAGTGGTGAGTAGAGGAGTCGCTGCTGTGTCCCTCACATTTTTCCATGATGTCTCCCTGGATGGTCCAGCAGTGATAGTTGCCATAGGTGGAGCAAGGCTCTTGCTACATTTAAAATTCTCTGACACCGGTATTTGCAGGACCCTTGTACATTAGGACGGTCTCTGACGGGTAAAGAGGAAAGGTCATGGAGGAAAGCATGAACATTGCCTCCAGCTGTGCCGTGAGCCTGCCCAGCTTACTCCGATCACACATAATTATTTAAGGAATTTCAACCAAACCAGCTAGGGTCAACTTACCCCTCTCAGTTATTAGGAAAGTATATTAGTTTAACCCTAAGTTACCTTTTGTCTTTAAGAAACTCTAAATCCTTAACCTGTGACTTGCGTTTCTGCCATTTTCACCTTTTTGTGGCTAATGTAGAATTTTGTCTCCTGAATTTTCTATCACTGAGTTGTTTAATTAAATACCGGAGAATGAGGTGAAATGAGGAACATTTTAGATTATAGACCCATCAACACAAAATGAGTGCAAATGACTGTTACAAGCAATGACAAAGCCAAATTTTCTGTGTCAGAAAATCCTTGTCCTCTGTGGAGAACTAAGGAGTCCCAGAGCAGCTTTTTGCATGTGTCTAGGATTCAGAAGTAATAATATGCAGCAAATGGGAGTAAATAAGGAAACAACATCTACGTCTCCTTAATATGCGTGAACAAAGTGTTCTTTCAATCTAAGCACAAGCACTACCTAATTTGGCTCATCTTTGCTGGCCTCGAAATTTCTAAACCACAGGTTGCAGAGGACCTTGTTAACCGGTTACACCTCAATGCCCATGCTGACAAACTGGTGAGAACGTACAGTGCTGGCACGAAGAGGAAGCTCTCTACTGCTGTGGCTTTAGTTGGTAAACCCCAAATACTTTTACTGGTGAGTAAATGTAATACTGTGCCTATGATAAATGGATTACATTGAATTTTGTTGTCTTGTATGTTGCTCTAAAGAAAATCAGGTAATTTCCTTATCAGTCAGGGAGTAATCGATTCATGGATGGACAACTGTCCTTTTTGTTCTGCTGTATGAACACTTATGTTATTCTCCAGTGCTCACAAAAATAGGAAGTGAAGTTGTTTTTTCTTTTTTTTTCCTTTTTTTTTTTTTAGGTAGTTGGGTGAGCAGAAAAAAAAAAAAAGAGGACCCTAATCACACGCAAATGCAATTGTAGCATCCCATGGCCCAGATGGATACGTAATTTTTAAAAAAATATTTCCTTATGTAGAAGAAAAAATAATGTAATGGAAAATCATAGAATCATAGGGTTGGAAGGGACCTCTGGAGATCATCTAGTCCAACCCCCCTACCAGAGCAGGGTCACCTAGAGCAGGTTACACAGGAACGCGTCCACGTAGGTTTGGAATGTCTCCAGAGTTGGAGACTCCACCACCTCTCTGGGCAGCCTGTGCCAGGGCTCTGCCACCCTCAAAGTAAAGAAGTTCCTCCTCATGTTTAGGTGGAACTTCCTGTGTTCAAGTTTGTATATTAATGGTTTATGTATTCTCGACTTTGTATATAACATCAGCAAAATATATATGAACAATTATACTGGCTTCCTTAAGAAGGAAGATTCTTATTTTAATTAGCATTTTGGAGCTGATGTTATTAATTATTGACTCGTCTTTTTCAGGATATTCTTATTCCTTGCTATGTCATGCTTCATAAATCTGTCTAGTTCTTATATTTTTGTTGGATTCATAAATCACACAATCAAACTAATGAATGATATTAATTTGAATTATTTATTACATTTTGTTTTGGTGCTTGCATCCTACTGCTTATTTAGGCCTGAAACTGGCCTTTCCAGTTTAAACAATGCCTTTTGTATTGAAGAGCAGGGAACTACAAAGCTTTGGGAACTGCATCATTATGACACCACATTCTCCTTCTTATCATTTCCTATTGTTTCACTGGAGAAGACTGAACATCCCTTTCTTAAGCCTTGGCTGAGAAGAGCTAAACGAGTTCAATAGTGGAATAAACCTTTCAGAACTGTCAGAGGGAGGGAAGAGCTGGGGGGGAAACCAGTGCTTCCAGTCAGATCGCAAGCTAAGTAGAACCAGATAAAACTGGTGTTCTCACGACGTTTATGTTTCGGAAGATCAGACACATTTTGCTGCTTCCTATTATTGCCTCGATTCTGAGCTGAATTATTTTATTTACATTTTATGCTTAAACTGACCCTGGTTCAGTTAGTAAAAGGAGGAGATAATCTTAAATCAGTGCTTTTTCCTGATCTTAGAAAAGGCTCCAACTGTTTTTTAATGTCTTTATGACAGCATGCTACTGCAAGTATCCATTTGAACCTACTTCTTGCTGCAGGGCACAGACTATTGCATATGTAATGACAAGAGGAAGGAATAATATCTAAACATGTCAAATGCTTTAAAACATTTGGCTGGCTTTAGAAAGTGCGCAGATTTTAAAAGAGTTATTCGGTATTTTAAAAGGCTTTTTTTGGTCTGAAAGCAAAGACACCAATGTAAACCACTGAATCTGCTTCTCGATTTCATCCAGAATCATAGCTATTAATTTAAGTAATAGTGTGGGCTGCTTTATTTTTATTGCTTTTTATGTTTTCTCCGTTATCTATCCACAGATAATGAGAGACTGAAGTGAATTCTTTTTCACTGCTGCCATTGGTAGCTAAGTGCCAAAATCAGCATCAAAGTGGATGTTTTGTTTGCTTTGTTTCTCAAGAACTTTGCTTCTAGGTTTCAGCTGGGATTCCTTCCTGCAAATAGATTGGCCAAGGCCATACCACCCTAATCTGCTGACACCCCTCATGAAATTCCATAGTATAAAAAGCAAGTGGAAGAGTTTCTTTCTCCCTAGTTTTGTAGTGACAGAGACTGGCTTTTGACAATCAGATATCATTCCTTCTGCTTCCACAAGTAGATGAAGTCAAAATTTGATTTAGTGAGGACAGAAGGATTAGGTAGGAAGGGGAAATGCAGTTTTTGTATCCGCGCTTCTTTCTCCATGAAAGTCATCCAAGTGGGAAATGGGTTTGCCAGACAGTTTGCATTGGGCAGCACTGACTTGGGTTGTCATTTAATCCTGTGGATTCTCTCCATCGCGGTGAGCATTCCTCTTGAAGGGACTCTGGCAGTGATTGCTGGAGATGTCAAATTCAAACATACTATCCAGTATGGGATGGGCAGTGCAGGCTGCTGGGAGTTACAGGACCTCTCCACTTGTTTGTGCTCATGGCAGATGAGCATGTAGGGGAGAAACAGGCACCAGACCCTCCCAGAAACTGAGGAAAAACACCAGTAAGTCTCTCCTAATAAAAAAAGTATATGTGTGGATATATATTATTAAACATATATATGCATATTTATAAATAATTTTACATTTGTTATATTATTATATATTATATAAATATATTATTTTTATAGATATAAAAAATTTCTTTAATAAAAAGTACCTTCCATAAATTTAGAAATGAAATTATTTGTATTAAAGCAAAAAGCTGATCAGGATGTCTTTTAAGACACCTCTCGAAAATGTAGGTTTTTTTAAGAGAAAAATATATGATTTTATTGTGAGCTTTATAAATTCTTCATGCTGGACTGGAGCGATGGCATGTTTTTCCCATACTGCTGTATCATCATTGTCATTTTTCCTATAGGATGAGCCCAGCTCTGGGATGGATCCCTGCTCTAAACGCTACCTTTGGAAAACCATCCTGAAGGAAGTTCAGGATGGCTGTGCAGCTGTGCTGACATCCCACAGGTAAGACCCTTAAACCAGCAGCCAGCATATTCCTGTTCTCTCTCCTCACCTGCTGTCAGCTGAGAGCAGAACATATTCTGAAGGCATGCTCACACTGGTGCAAAACGCGGAATATGTCTTTGTATTTTACGGCAATTCCTTCCTGCTTGTGAAAATTGAACTTGTGTAAATCCTAAATATTTTCTGTATTTAATTTTCAAGGATTAGAATGTGGTTTAAGGGGACTGCAGGCACAGAAGAAATGATGCAACGAATTCTTCCTTTTTATGTTCTTTCTATTCAATGTTGCAGTGTCTCTTCTTGTTTGGAACACCAGGTTATCCTTTTGCAACTGCCCACTTTATAAAATCTTGCAAAGGGAGGTGGGAGTGAAAAACCCTCTTCTAATTTTTATTAAGGATTCTGTTTTGCATCAGTCTGTGAAAAGAGTATGCCATGGCATCCTAAAGACAGATGCCTCAGCTATTCTCTGTATGCACTACTGGAAATGGTAGGAGTGACCACGTCCTCTTAGAAGAGTCTGTCTACATTAAATATCTTGTCAGTTCTCTGATATGGTTATTGGTGTATCAGTTTAATAGAGGAAACATCAATACTGGTTTGTAACATCTATAGTAAAATGGAATAAATTAAATGTTCCTTTAGTGAATATAGTATGGTACGTATAATTATATACAAAATGTCAAGTGAGGGAGAGATCATGACGAGATCTCTGCCCAGAGAGAACAGAACTCATGAATCAGAACAGCAATGTAACTTTTTGGCCAAATGAGATTTGAAGCATACGTGAATCGATAAAAAAATGCAGCAAAACTTCCCTCAGTATATTCTAGGTGTTGTTACATTTTTTCCAGACGTTCTCAAAATGTATTTGTTGTCCCTGTACATGTGTGTGCTACATTACTGACGGAAAAATGCTCTCAAAAGTTTCTAGTATTCTATTTATGGAAGCTGAATCTTGAAAATCACATACGTGTATTTGATCCCCAAGAGCTTACCAGCTCACTCATTTAGGGAACACAAGTTATGAATTAATTTGAGTGATTTTCAGGAAACAGTGTGCTTTGACTTTTCAGTCCAGATTAAGAAGGTTTAGTTGTCAAACACCATGTAAAGAGAAGATAGCTGTGGTCTCCTTACTGATATGCTGTAAGCAAAAAAAAAAAACAACAGAAAAAAAAAAACAAAAAAAAAACAAAAAAAAACCAACCAAAAAACCAACCAACCAAAAAAAAAAAATCATCAAATTGTTACTACTTACTCGGTTAGCTCTACAAATGAAAGAATTGAAGCAGATAAGTACAGTGTTTGTGATAGTACGATTTCATTTCTAATTAATGAGACATTGTTGTGCCAGGGTGAAGGAAGGACAAATTATTTTATACTATTTGCTGAAGGCCATTGGAGATTTATTTGAATTCCTTTCAAAGGCTACTTTTATAAGTAAAGGACTTTTACTTATTAAGTGAATCTTCATGCATATCAGCAAATAAGTGCATAAGGCATAGAGATGACTTCCTGTATAAAAACTAGTTTTTGAGGTCTGTTTACTTAATTTTTCAGAAACAGTGCTTAACTTTTTTTTTGAGGGGAGGAGGACTGAGATTGTATTAATTGTCCATACAGGCCTAAATTTGTCTTATTTTGCCACAGCTGGAGACTGTTATGCCAAGGGGAGCATTAGGAGTTACTGCGTCCCAAGGAGACTCAGCTAACTTCCTGGTTTGTGGAAAGATATGTTAGCAAGCCCTCCCCCTATCTCTCAAATATAATGTTTTGGCAGTTCTCACGTTATCCCTGTCCTATTTTAAGGAAATTGTTTCTAGGAGGGTACTTAACTGCCATGCTTGTTCAGCAAAAGCACTTTAATTTGTACTGGCACAGGGCTGAGGCACACAAGGCAACTCTTGTTTATCTGTCTTAGAAGGGCTGGGGAGTGCACACAGTGAATTGCAGGAACATCAAAAAACTTTGATTCTTTGAGATGGTGGATACGTCCTGACTGATGTCCTGTGTCTAAAGCGATGCTTTGGAAGAAATGCTCACACAATTCTGTATAATATGGAGAATGGCAGACCATCTACCCTAAACTTTACTAAGACAAAGTTATTATTTGTCGTCTGAAGGAGTCGCATCTAACAGCATCCTACTTTTCAATTCAGCTGCATTTCCATGTCCTAAATTCTGTTTGGATTGTAGTGTTTTGCATCATCTACCCTGCAATCAGACAAAGGGTAACTACTTTTTAAGGGTATGTACTATGCAGGAGGCAAGCTGAGCAAACTTACTTCATTCTTCTCCCTCTATCCTTTAGCTCAGAATGACCACAAAGAGGTTTTACAAGGAATAACAGAGGCTCTCACACTCAGTGGCATTTCTGAGACTGCCTATCAGGAATTTGCCTGTGGTAATAAAACTTTTGTTTTGTGGCCAGAATTGTCCGATTAGTTCTGGACTAAAAACATAAATTCCATTTTAGGGCTCTCTTCTAGCTGTCATGTGGTAATAACTTTTGGTACGTACTGACGAGGGTTACAATTTGGACTCTTGCCTTCAAAGTCAAATGTTTTGTGTACCCATTTTTGCAACTGTCCAGATTCCTTCCACTTTAATTAGAGTTAGGTATAAATAATGTTCTCTGTTTTCACTATTATTCTTTTAACCTTTTTTTCCCCCCACTTTATTTTGTAGTATGGAAGAATGTGAAGCCCTCTGCACACGGCTTGCTATAATGGTCAATGGAAGTTTCAAGTGTCTTGGTTCTCCCCAGCACATTAAAAACAGGTATTATATGTCAACATCCAACCTTCTGCAGCTACATTCACTGTAAGAGCTGGCTAGACACTCTAATAGCGCCAAGGCATAAATACTTATGACTGCTAAGCACATCTTTCTTTTCCTGCCATCAGTGAAGTTAAAAAAAGAGCCAATTAGGATACCTTAGCAAGCTAAATTGACATATGGCCTTGCTAAAATGCTTTGTAGTCTGCACTGGTAATTGAAAGAGACAGATCTGTATCTAAAATGAAGCACTTCTGCACTCAACCTGAGAAATACATTGTGAGAATTCAACGTGTTGAGATGAAATACGCTTTGGTTCCTTGTGAGGATTTCTTATAACAGGAAGAAACACTTTTAACAGGTCAGCAGCCAGTAAGACAATGTATTTTGAACCATCTCTGCTTCCTACTGAATTCACTGGCAATTGCAGATATTTACGCTGTTTTCTGTGTCCTTTTTCTGGTGTGCACGAGCCTCTCTTCTGCGTCAACTCTGCTTGTAAGTTAATTTAATATATGTTAATGAGGATGTTTATTTAGAGGATGGGCTCAAACCACCATAAAGGAAACAGGATCGTAAACTGAGAGTAAAGTTGCTGCAACTTATAGCTAGAACATTTACATTCAGTAATAAGCAAAATTTTTATGATACCCAGACAGTCAGCTGTGTAAAATGATACAGCTCATTTACAAGCAGCAAAGCTACACTGCTTTGTACCAGCTCAGCGTTTAGCACTCTTAAGTGCAGATACATTTGACAATGTAAACAAGCTCTGCAGAAATGTTTTGGAATTGCTGTCTGCCATGGTTATAAGGCAGAAGTTATCTGTGTCTCTGATAACTTCTTGTCCCCTGAGGGCACTTTTGGCTTTCTGTCCTTCCCTTTGTGTAGAACTGTAGGCCCTGTAGAAATGTTTTGCAGCTCTTTCCTTCCAAGGTTTTTTTCGTCAACACAAACTTTTGGCTAGAGACCTTACAAACTGGATGGTGAAAAAAATGGAGTCTGATCGTTCTGTGTGTTCGTAACCTTCTTTTCATGTTTGCATACCTTTCAGACAATAGTTGCCTCAATTTCTGGAGGCATGAGAAGCCGATCACTCTTCAGCACTTTCTGCTTCTTTTGCATCTAGCTCTTTGTCTTTACCATCCCGTCTCTTATTCCCAAATTTCATAGCACAAAGTGGCTGCTTGTCCCACTAGCTGGAGTACTTCTAGCAGGAGCGCAGAGTGCAGACACCCTTTATTCCTTTCACAGTAAGAGAGACAGGTGTTTGTAGAGGACAATGCAGACCTTGGGCAGGTGAAATTGTTTTTTGAAGATGTGTGTATCCCCTAATATGGAAAAATGGTATTACTTAGGCAGTTGAGTTAGCTGGGATAAATGTGGGTCTTGCCTTTTTATGTTCAGATTCTCTGGAGTGAGTGCATGTCGTCTTCTCAGCTTGACCTCAAGACTGAAAATCAGGTGTTCCACAAAGGCTAGCTTCACCTTTTTCTCAGTGACTTTATAACTGTTTTGCCACTCCTGATGTTTCCTTCAGCAGCGTCTTTTCATCCACCTTCTTAGGAAGCAAGACATCATAAGCATACTCATAAGTATGCACCATATTCACATAAATAGGACAGTTATTTCTCAATTTGCTGCACTGTCGCTGTAGATATACCTCTTTCAGATCACAGCAAGCAAATAAATGCAGAAGAATAAGCTGTATGACATGCTGGAAGTATCTTCAAATTAGTTCTGAGGATATCAAGACATTCACAGATCAGCCATTCAAGAATCAAGGCTGTATGAGCGCCTCTTTTAAATTCTCCAAAGCAAGGTCATGATAAGAATGTTTGGCAGTCGTATTTGTAGCAATTAGTTGTTTAAAATAATTGTAACTTTAAAAAAAGCACACCTTCTCTATGTTAAGAATATTTCCTCCTATCAGCAGGTTTATGTTCCTTGTTTTGCCATGACAGTTCTTTAATGTATGTCAGTGGCATTCATGTGGGATAATTTGTGCGGTGGATACCAATATTGCTGAGGCTTTCCATGGAAACTGTGTAGCTGAAGCTGCACTAAGATTGAAGGCAGGACTAAAATCCCCTTAACTCCTAGCTTATTGATTGATTTAGTCTCCAAATTTTCCACACTTAGTGTTCAGGAACCTATTGAATTTTTCTAAAACTTTAGAACCTTTTATTAGGAGAAAATAGTCACTAGCTTTATCAAAGGATTTAATTAAAATCATGCAGTTGTCTGAATTTGCTCTGACTGCCTAATTCATTTTCTTGGCTTCCTGGAGCAAAGCCACTGTAGAGAGCACAGTCTCAAAACCTCATATACACACAGCTGTTAAAGCTTTCTTTTCTTTCTTTTTTTTTTTTTTTTAATTAAGCATACAGTAAAGAAATTTCCATGCTTTCTTTGGAAATCCTTTGATAAGTGCTGGGGAGAAGCCAAAGACTGTCCCTGTACTGCTATTATTCTTTTGCTTACTCTAGCTTCCAAACTTCCCTCCAGACAGAACTCATGACTGTGGTTTTCTTTACTTACCAATACAGTGCTCCACCATAAACCCCAGGCTGCCACACACCTAATAAATAAAGTAATTGTTAGGAGATTAAGAAACCCAGTACCTCTGTGTAATTCATGTTCCAAACTGCCTTGAAGACAATTTCCAGATGCATCATGTACCTATGGAGGACTTCTGCATCTACATGGGATGGGAAAGAAGAGAAAGCAGGATTCTTTTACTTATTAATCCAAAGAAAACCATTGCAAAAATGAAACTTTAAATTATTTTGATCTTATTGTTTTCTCTCTTTCCACTCTGCCTGTGAACATCCTGAAAAACTTCCAGGACGTGAAAGAGTATTGAGCTACTCCTTCCTTCTCATTTTCCTTCCCTCCCTATTATTTAATAGCCCTATCATTCTCACTGCCACGTAGAGGAAAACGTTTTTATTTCTGAAGTGATAGACTGTGAGGGTTTCTAAATCTATATAGGAAACACCTACTGGCAAAAGAACACTCTCCTTAACAGCCACCTCCACTGGTATAGTCAACAGTCAGTTATATTTTTCAGTGTTTTCCTGCAATTAGCCCTGTCTAGTGGATGGCACCCATCTCGTCTGCTGGCACCATCTTACAGTAAAACGCCGTCACCTTAGATTTTGTTTAACGAAACTGTTCGTGAAGCAATGTAAGTGAAGGAAAGCATAAGCAAAACTGAGTTTGCTGCATCTGATTTAATCTAAATCACTCATACCGTAAAGATTGTTTTTTGATGGTGCTTTTGTGTGCTTTTGTGTGAATGAATTAGGCTAGTAATATACAGGCAAGAATGTTACTAAAATAAATTAATGGGGAGCGTAGTTGTAGATTATCATGTTTTCTCTGTTAGATTTTACATCTTTTTTTTAAAACTGTGCTTATTTATAAGCAGCCCTTGATATCCTTTAGTCTGTCTTCAATTTGTTTCTACAAATAAAATTGGACAAATATTTTAAAATCGAGTACAGGTGATGTGATCGAGCTTTGAAGATCGGAAGAAGCAAAGAAATCTAAACACTGTATAAACACTTAAACCAAATAAAACTTTCATACAGATTTTATTTATGATAGAAGGAGTCCCGTATTGTAAGAAATAACAGTAGGAGCACATTTTGACATTACATGCCATTACATTAACTTGTCTCGAATTTTTTTCCTCTTTTAAATGTACCTATGAAATGTACCTATGAAAGTACTGAAATGACATTTTTTTCTTCCCTTCCTGGTGATTCTGTCTGTCTTGATGGAAACCCCCAGAATTGTTTTATTTGCTTTTCCTTTAGTAGCATTCCAGCCTGTAAAGCCTAGATTATGATCACCTTTTTGATGGATGTGTGATGAAGGCTTAAAGGGCCTTCCTTGGGGCCCTGTTAAATTTGCGTCTCTGCTGAGGTGGGAAGCTTCAAGGATTCAGCTTTCTCTCTCACTACACTTTCAGCCCTTGGCAGATGTGAAACTCTATAATCTTGGACCGAATACAGCTTTGTCAGATGGCGGTACAAAATTCTGCTATGAAGGATATGGGTGAACTCCAGGAAGATGATAATGTGAAACATAAAGGCATCATAAAGGATATAAAAAGTGACACATGCTGCTTCTAATGTGTGAGACTTGATTCATTTTTCCAGCTCTTGTGCAAGCCTGTTACAAAATGCTCATCCAGAAATGTCTTCTCGCTACGAATGGAGGTGTTTGGGGTTTCTGCTCCCACCTGTAGACCTCTGACTTTATTTATCTGTGTGTAAACAGATTTAAAGTAACCTCAAATGTTTCTCAGTAGAATAATAAGTATTGGACTTCTTTAGAAAGGCCTTTTGTTGCAGGTGGCAAATTTCTGAATCACATCAAGAAGGACGTTAACTGTAAAGAAAAAACTGAAGTGCAATTTCCAAAAAGTTAGCATCTTGGGTTCTATAGATGTGGTTTGTATGAGATAGATGTGTTCGCAGTTGTGCCCGTTAAAACCTAATTTCAGACAACTCCTGCCAACTGAGTCAATTACTTTAAATTGTGAATGGATTACATTTTAATGCTCTCTCCAGTATTCTCCATTATACTTAATGTTTTTTTAAAATTTGACAGAAGCATTTCCATGTTAGATACAGCTGGCCAGTCCTCTGGGAACAACGTTTTGAATACTATCCTTCATTCTAGGGCCATCTGGACAGACTTCTCATAGCTGAAAAACCCATACCAATTTTTCAAGTGCTGGACACACATCAAGTCTTTGCTCAAATTTTATCAGCAAGCCATCTGATTAAATTACACAACAATTAATCCATTTGTTATAGCAGAGTTAGAATGGGAAATGTGTTGGAAAGCTATTTACACTTTA
The DNA here is from genome assembly GCF_964199755.1 of Larus michahellis. NCBI lineage: Eukaryota > Metazoa > Chordata > Aves > Charadriiformes > Laridae > Larus > Larus michahellis. The sequence continues at coordinate 93,469,026 of NC_133897.1, forward strand.
CCTTTTTTGTTTTTTTAAAGGTTGATTGACAATATTTTATTGCTTTTCTCAGTCTCACACATGTATATTCCTTAAATGGAAAAGAGGGGATTAAGTTTAAAGATCTTATCAATATTTCAGCCTTCAGTGGAAGCAGTGTTATTGTACTAACAGATATACTAGCAGTAAGTTTCTTACGTGCCATAAAATATAGAAGTGGATATAATTTTTATTCCTGTTGACTAGAAAACAAATTCCTTTTGTACATGAAAAATTTATTAAGGCAGTGTATGTGTATTCATGTAATATAGCTATTAGTTTATCTTCCCAGAGGAAAGCTTGAAGAAAATAGTTCTTACAACTTTAAAAACACACAGATTGAGAGTTCAGAGATGAGCAATATCTTCGCGCTGTCAGAAAACTTTGTGCAACATTAATTCAGCCCTACTGTGCGTGTGTATTGCAATGCAATTTTTGTCATTCTATACTATGTTTTCCGCGGGACACTGCATTACATCTGTGTACCTGTTCATTCAATGAGCAGCAGCTAATTAAGATTTCATATTCTCCTCTTTCCCTGGTATATGATCTGTGTACTGTTTTTATTAGTCATTTTTCAAGCCTGTCTCTAAACACAGTATCATCATTATTCATTGGAGCAGTGCTTCATAAATATCAACATCATCAAACATGTATATTTTTCACAGTACTTCCATGTTCAATATATAAATGGTGATTGGTTGGGGAGATGGGAATCCGCGATCACTGCTGAGGTCAGGCTGGGCAACCAATTTAGGTGGTGAGAGTGAATTCTGTCTTTTATATTCTTTTACCATGATTATTATTGTTATTGTTATTTTCCTTTTCTCAACCCACGAGGTGGTTTGTTTTTTTTTTCCCTTTCCCTTCCTTTTCTCCCTCCTCTCCCTACCCTTCTGGGGCAGGGAAAGGGAGAGTGAGTGAGCGTCTGCGTGGTCCTAGTTGCTGGCTGGGGTTAAAGCACAACACCCTGGAAAAATCATAATAAATTAAAAAATAATGAAACAAAATCTATGAATAGTATATGGATAGTATATTTGTTATTTCTGTTTGTTTGTTTGCATCTAATCAAGTTTGTCTGTTCAGCAGCACTGAGAATGTTCTGAATAATTGCAGGAATTCATATTTTGCAAGTGATAGTATACTTGTATTTGATTTTAGCATTTTTTAAAAAATAAAGCAACTATTTCAAATTTAATAACCTTTTTTCTTTCCTAGATATTGTCTTTACCTGCCACTTAATAGATGGAATAATTATAATTATTGTGTGATTTAAAATTATCTTAAACTTTAATGTATTTGTTTTCATTATTTCATTATTTCATTATTTTATTTCATTTTTGTTTCCTTTGTCAGTGTTTTTCAAAGTGTTTTGTTTTAATCTTGTTCAAGTTTTTGTAAATTGTACTTGTGTCTAGGGCTGTAGGGGGAATGACCTGAATCTGTATCCCATGCTTCAGTGATCATATTGGAATAACTAAGTTCGCTTGTCTAGATGAGGCTTATTCACTTAGGGAAAGTAGAACCCTCTCTGTCTGCAAATGAATGTAAACCAAAGCAGAGGGGCAAAAACAGCACAGTAACAAATTATTCCCACTCTTTGATTTGCAGCATATATTCTAAAAGACACAGTTCCTTGCGGACATTAAGTGCCTATGTTCTCTTTATTATTTTTTATTTTGTTATCCAATAATGTAATTTTGAAGTAATCTTTTGATCAATCAGGCTAGCGCATACATAAAGTATGCACATTATATTTCCACCGGGAAACTTTCCGGGAGCTGTTATTTTTTGAGACATATATATATAGCACAACATTCTCCAGGAAATGTAATCTTTGATTAGTGGAAAAAAAAGCATATGGATGATTAGATGCTTTTCTTATTCATTAAGGTTTGGGAAATAGGGACATGTTCTTGATTTCTTGAGTTTGCATTCACCAGTTTTGACTGGGGGAGAGAAGAGATGGTAAATGGGCTTTGGGAAGAGTGTGATTCAATGGTCATTCTGGACCCTGCTGTAAGTTAAAACAGTGGCTTGGTTTTGTTCATTATTGGACAAGCAAGCTCCTAAGTGTTTTAAATGAAAATACAGATTTATTTAAAAAAAAAAAAAAAAGGCAAATAGAAGTCTGCTAATAATGGACTTTCTCACCCATCACAGTAAACAGGATTTCACGGGTCAAGCTTCAAAAACCACTGGGTTAGTAGCTCTAGGGACCCCTTGTGACCAGCCAAGCGCAGGCTCAGCTGTGTGGCCACAAGGCATTATCTTACAGCAACGTCTCTTCTTGTCCCCATTCAAATCTCTGAACCAGGACCTCTGAGGAACGGACAGAAGGGAACATTGAGAAGCTAGTATTACTTGATCTGCCTCAAGTGCCTCTACTTGGTAGTCACAAGAATTTTCATCCTTTGGGTGACTAGATCCATTCCCATTGCAAGGCTAGAAGGCTCACCAATAAAGCAGCTAGGGGGCTTCCTTATAGCTGTAGATCTGGCCACACTTTATTCCAGTGTGTGACTGCAGCTTCTGCGGACACATGTCTGAAGTAGTTTTAGATTATCTGTCTTTGCACTGCTGGCAGCATGGCTTTGGAACTGCATCACAGGCTGCAAAACCCTTCTGAGAACTCAGGCACCATTTGGGCGATTAGCCCAGGCTGACCTCCTCCGTGTGGTATTGAGACTGAAACAACCGTGAGGTCAGATCAAAGACGCCTCTAGAGCAGTATCCTCTCTCTGACAGCAGCCAGGAGGGAAAAGTACAGGAACAAGATAAGCACGTGAAGTTACTTTTCCACATTACTCATAACCCTTCAGCAATTTGTTGCTTAGAGGCTTCATAAGCCAAGGGTGGTCTTAGTGGATTCCCCCTCCTCTCCTCTCCCCCTAAATTTCTCTAATCTCTTATTCAGCTCGTGTCAAGTTCTGGCATCCACCACATCCCGTGTCAATGAGTTGTACGGTTTCCCTATGTGCTCTAAGGAAAATTACCTTCTCTCACTGATTTTGCATTGCTTTCCCTATAACTGAATGTGATGCCCCCTGTTCTTGCATGAGAAACATAGGAGAGTGAAGAATCATCCCTTAGTTATATTCCTTAGGCCAGTCATGATTCTGGTATCAGTAAAAACACCTTTCTACGACATCATCATCTTTCTTCGATACTGAAAAGTTTTAGCATATTTAGTAATTCCTGACATGGAAATCGTTCCATTCCTTGTTGCCATTTTATGTTCCTTTTGTTCCCTTGTTATTTGAGCTGCTCAGCTAGCTTGGGGACCTGTGTAATTAAAGGTGTGGAGTTCTTGGATGCATTTTGTAGTCCTGGCTAAGCTCACGCTTCTGCAGCTGATGCTGTTGTTAATACTCAAGTTAATTAGTTTACAATCAGTCTGGGAATTTATATTTTCGTTTCGGTCTCATGGTGGCATTTGAGCAGGTAAAGCACTTAATAAGTAATACTCCCAGAACTGCTAATGAGGTGAAAATCAAGTGTGAGCTACTAGTTTGAGTGAGAAGAGGAAGGATCAAGAGGAAAAATATTTTTTTTTTGACAGAATATGTGTGTTTGTGTGTATACAGAAATAAAAATGCAGGTGTTGTTAAAGTAATGTGGTAGAAATTAGCAGTGGAAAATATCTTTGTTGAATAGCTTTGAAGAGACGCTGATTCTTTTGCGGCAGATGGCTGCTGAACAGGTGTGCTGGCTCAACTTATGCCATTTTAATGATAATGTTTTCCTCCTTAGGTCTTCAACTATCAGGTGCTAAAGGTTCGATCCTAACAGTGCTAATCAAAGCAGATTGTGCTTTTCTTTGTAATTCTACTTTGGTTTTCTGAATTAATTATATTGTCTGAATCAGAGAGGAAAACAGGGAAAAAAATAGTCACCTCAATTTCCATCGCCTCAGTTCGCTGCTGAAAGCAGGTTGCTGATTATAGCAAGGGGAAATGTTTATTGCTTATTAGCTTACTCTATATGGGGCGTTCTTGTACTAAAATGAATTATAAAATCAAGATATAGAAGCATCATAATTTGACTAGCCAAAAGAAAAAAAAAAATCTTTTAAAGCTTTTTATTTGTACCATGCTGGTGTTTATGTCATCTACTATTTAGAATAAAACCAAAGTTGCACAAACTTCTCTGTCTTTGCTAATCAGAATGTTGATTCATTTTCTTTGGAAACTTCATTGCATACAATTTCATTTTATGAGACTGTTGAACATCTCCAGAAGCCAGCGTTTTTAAAACTGTAATTCAGTGGTGGCTGTGTAGAGATGCCAGAAAGCTGATCAGAATCAATGATCTCCCGTAAAATGTTGCCTCAGGTTGGCTGTCAAGTAAATTGAACACCCTTGTTAACTATATCCATCTTTGTAACATCTTTTTTTATTGTCACATGTATTTTTTTCGGGGATGATGCTATGCATTTAAAACATTTAATTAGAGATCTATTATGTGTTAGTAAATCATTGCAAAGGAAATTGGCCATCTACTGCTTTGGATTCCACCTTATTCTGGATCTCTTTGGAGTAACAGCACTGTTCATCTGTCAGGTCTTATTGCTCAGTGAATATTTGGTGCCCTGCCCTTGGACCCAGTAGGATTTAATTCATATAACGTCCTTCAGGAACCAACAAACAGGACACTATTTCAAGCAGTTCAGTGGTTGCACATGACTTAAAAAAGCCCATAATACTAAGAAACCCCAACCAAAGACCAAAAAATCCTATAACAATTTATTTGTAATGTGACTTTTCATAAAGTGCAAGTTCTTACGCAGAAGCTGCCACTGTCATACCTAAAATGTAGTAACTATGGTTTCATTCTACACAAAGAAATAGGATTCTTCTCTGAGATGATCCTTGGAAATTATATTTTGAATTCATGTGAAATTCTTAATAGAATAAAATATGCAGTCTATAATTTTTCATTGTGGAAACTTGCACTGTTCTGAAATCAGTGAAGACTTTATTGCTTTATACCAGCAGAGGTTCTGGTCCAACACAAAATAGAAGTTAAAAGCTCTTACGTTGCTATACCGGCATTATAGATGAGGAATAGGTGGTGCTTCATGTGAAGTATTTTGTTGGTAGTCACTCAGACAGTGGTTAAACTGGACATATGTCTCAGAATAGTCCTCGCTATTTTTTATTACACTTCGATTGATATTCTGTAGGCATGTTTTTCTATATTGGAAAAGGGCAGCATCATAGAGCGTGCTGTGATACGTACTTCTGCTCTGATCACATGAAAATGGGCTTCACGGCTGCCGGATCCAGCTAGCCCAGCTGCTACCCTGAATCACAAGTTGTACACAGAAAAGACATGGGTGAGGGGAGGGTATTGGCACGAGGGTGCCATACAGAGGATAGTCCTGCAGAAAAGGATTTGGGGATGCGTAATCATGGAGATGCAGAATGTAGAAAAAGGAAGTCATGCTGGAGGGAAGGATGTGGGAGTGGTGGTCAGTGGGAAGATGGAGGAAGGAGCAGGTTTCTGGGGGGAGGTGGGCAATGCGGTCTGAGCTCCCTGTCCCTCTCCCAGCTCTGCCTTTCTGTCGCTCACTGGCTACAGGGAACAGCAGGGGCAGAGGAAAGCTCTTCTGACTTGGCTGCTGCTGCTCTTTTTTCCCTAGCAATGAACCAAGAAGGTGAACCCAAAGGGAGGACATGTAGCTGCAAAGGAGGGCTGGGAGGGGAGGGATGCAGCAGCAGCAGCCCCACGTCGCACCATCTCTCTGCTGAGCTCTGCCCTTGCACCTTGCTCTGGGAACTGGTGCCGCATAACTTACAACGCTTAAGCAATGTGCATAAAAATAGGATTTCCATTTCAGTGTTTATGGGTTTATTGCAACTTCCCCAATTAAATATTAGCAGTGAGTAAATCTAATAAAAAATAATGTGTTGGTTAGACTGCCTGTACTTAACTTTTATCACATGTATGTTGAGAAAGAGAAGTTCATTTCCTAAATTATTCTGAGACAGATTGTGTGGCCATAGAGCTAAAGAAAATTCATTAACTTTACAATCTCTCTAAATAACCCTATAGTTGCCTTTGTGAATCTGTAAAACACAATTGTACTCACATTGCTGAAAAAAAAGCTGTGCAGCTTTGTTAAAAGATTTGGAAAATAATAGTACTACATGCCAATTTTTCTCAGTAGAAAAGTTAAAGGATTTGTTTTCTTCTGTATTTGCGATTGGTAATCTTCAGGTTTTTGCTAAGCATTCAAAGCAATATAACAATTAAATCATGCTTTAGTTAGCCTAAGTTCAAGTACATTGAATAGTGAAGTATCCTGTAGTAATTAAAACAAAGGCATAACACATTTTTTTGCTTGTTTGTTATAATTAATTTAACAACTTCCTCATTGAAATTCTATTGTTCGATAGTATAATACTAAAATCACAGTGATAATACAGTAGGCATACATGACGCTATTTGACATAATCAGTGTAAGAAAATCAATTGAAACAAATGTCCTCCCTGTCTTCATAATGTAGACAAATGGATTTATGTTTCTGTGTATCATTCTCAGGTTTGGAGATGGCTATTCTGTCAAGGTTTGGCTTAGTAAAGAAATCAGCTATCGAAGAATGATTTTGGACCGTCTGCAGCTGCATTTTCCTGGAACACAGTTCAAGGTACAGCTAAAACTCCTCATCGTAGTATTTGTTCTATGGCAGGATTAAGTATGGACTGGTAAGAACAATATATACACATTTGGATATATTGCTCTTTTTAGAAAAAGTGTGTATGAGCATCCCTTTTATTTTCCTATTAAGCAATTCTTAAAAATCTGACTTGTGATATTGATTAAATCAACTCCAAATAGTCATTTAGGCAACATAAATAAACAGACCCTTTCTCTGAGTGAAAATTTCCTTTTGCTTTTATTGTTGGTGAAGTTTTAAGTTGGTGAGTGAACTCACCTTTGCGTTCACCTGGAGTGCAGTGTAGTCACTGAGAGTATTTGCTTTGATTGCTTTCTGATAAGGTCCGTAGATGATAAGTCTCAGTCTTTACTGAGATTTTTATTTGATACAAAGCCTTACAAAAGACCTATAGTAATTAGATTCCAAGAAAAACTCTCCAAGGCCTTTATTTATTTTGTTTGTTTTTTTTTTAATTTTATCCATGTTTAGGAAAAGAATCATGTAAAACTATGACTACCTTAGATATGAACCTGTTTGTGTATGTTTATGTGTTTGTGTGTGTGTTTGCTCAACCTTTTCCCGGACTGCATTGTAATAGCACTAATCTTGTTGGATTAAAATCCTGTAGGATAAAATTCTCCAGAATTTGTACGTATTTTCTGAGATTAACAAAATGTCATCTCAGAACACGCACAAAATCTGTGCTCTGAGTATGGACGTTTCTTTGTGCTACCGTGTAGACAAAATAAATTCTTGTTTGAAAGCTCATATTTTCCATGTTAAACTGCAGTAAGAGCCTATTGAAACTAGCCTAGTTATAAGCACGTGTAACCTCACCATAATGTGTGTTCGCTTTTATCTGTTTCTATGATTTTTGCTTGTTTTAAGGGACAGCATCTTAACCTGCTCGAGTACCATGTACCACGAAGTCAGGGATGCTTAGCAGAGCTCTTTAGAGTCCTCGAGAATCACAAAGCTTTTCTCCAAATCAAACACTACTCCATTAGCCAAACCACATTGGAGCAGGTATTTTTTTTTCTTTTTCTTCTTTTTCTTTCCTCTTTCTTTTTCTTTCCTCTTTTTCTTTCCCCTTTTTCTTCTTCTCCCCCTGTTCTGTCTGAACATGCTGTGTACTGTAATGCTTGGTGCAGTAGAATACTGTATCATTTGCTGGATTACTCAAATGCATGCAACAAGCCCCAGGCCATCTCAGGTCTACGCAGTAAACCCTACTGCTTTTACACCGGAGGTCAGCACGCTAAAAGCATCACAATAAGCTACATATTTGTACTGTGTGCATGCATAATCAGCAGTTTAGATGCATCTAGATCTGTGTGGGATGAGAAGGTGGGACTGTGAACTGTCACCTCCCCAGTCCAAAAGTTGGGATCTTACCAACGTCCTTGAAAAGGCTGAACCAGTCTCTGCAAATTACAGTAAACCTTAGACTTACGGGACATTTTCCTTTGAGAATTTTCTTTTGCAGTGAGTATCATGCTGCACATTAGAGAACAGTGGAAATGCACAAGCAGACAGAAGAGATCCCACTTCTAAAGGCTGTGAAATCCTATATGGGCAGCAGGAAGAACAGAATGGTGGCAAGGATGGGGTTTCTGGGTGGTTATGGTGTTGTTAGAGCATCTTCATATGCAGCTTCTTGTTATGTATTCTCCAAACTGAGAGAGTCACACTTAGTCATAATATTAATTTTCCGTGATAGATGGTGTGAATTTATTTTTTCCCATGTGCAAACCATTAATGAAATATTCTGATCTGTACTGATCTATTAACGGCTTGTAAATGATCTGTTCACTGAATGGCTGAATATAAGGTACTTTCAGCCTGTTGATTGTTCAGGCATTGTTCACTCCAGCTTACTTCCTCTCCATTATTCATGGTGATTCATCACCTCAGTCACCTACCATTGTTTCCTCTCTCTGACTAACTGAGTGTCAGTTTTAAACAGGAAAATAGTTCTGAATAACAAACACCCTTATAATGCATCACAAGTTTGTTTGCATATGAATATGATCATTCGAATCAAGACCAGCCATCTTTCTGCTCCTTGATGTCAAATAGTTGTGTGATTAAAAAGCAAACAAGCCTTTCTGTAGTAAGATCTGTTTAAAAATAAAAAAGAGTCAAAGAGGCACATTGGTTGGTGAATTGTCACTCTGCAATGTTCAGAAGGATACTTTCACCTTCAAATACCTGGACCTTCATCTGTGGTGGTTATTGATAGAAACAGCAGGCTCAAGCTCCTTAGGTGTGTTATTTCAAAGCAAATTAAAACATTTGTTTCCCACTAACTTGTGCAGCAGTAAAATATCGTTTTCATACATAAGGTAGTAGCTCATTTTACCATTCTTTTTATAATTCATCAACCACTGTTTTAGCTGGAGAGGTGAAGAGGGATTATTTCTGGAGTTTACAAAACATATCTCTAGAGGGATTACGTCAACAAAAACTATTAATTTTTGTGTCACAAAAGCTTAGGAAAGAAACTGAAAAATATCACCAGCTACATCTCCAAAGTTTCAGTTAAAGTACTGTTATTTTGAAAGTCCTACTTTTTTTTGTGTCTTACAGGTATTCATTAATTTTGCTACACAACAGCAAGGAGTCTCCCATTCTTCAGACGAATCTCCTGTTCATCGTGACCACCTGCCAGTCTAGGCTCAGAACAGGACACAGCTTCAAGAGCATATAGGCGTGTGTATGTTTGCGTATATATACACACATTTTACACGCAATAAGTTTTCAGCTGTTAACAATTTGTGTGATAGAAACAAATAGTAGAAGCAGCAGTGAGTTTGTATTTGTAGGCCAGAAGGAATGCTGCCAGGTCTCAGTAAAACAAGAAACTCGTTATCTGCAGACCAAAAATCTGCCAAAACGTAATGCTTTTCAATTAACTGGAAATTTATAATATAAATGGCTTAATAATGTAGCTATGTGTAAAAAAAAAAAACCCAAAACCAAACAAAACCAAAAAGCTGATCTGAAAAGTCACAGTGTATAGTAATTTTTTTTTTTGGTGGTGGATCTACATTCATTTGACTACAGTAATCTCTTGCATGCACGTTTAAAATCTAATTTTTACATGACAAGGCAAGAAAAAACCATTGAATGGTAGCAATAGCTAGGCTATCACCCAATGTTTGTACTTAATAGCACAAATTAAGAGCCTTTTGACTTCTGTATTAATTTAGTTCTGTGTTGTGACAAGCTAAATTAGCCTTTTTATTGTATAAAGGATGTGCTATATTCCATAAGGTTTTACGCTAAAGAGGTTATTAGTGTACTAGTCTGCCTCCCAGTTATCTTAAGTAAATTTAACAAGGTTTCATAAATCATACTTGACAATGAGTTTTCCCTTGTGCCTGCAGGTTGCTGCTGGAGGAATTCTCAAGTATCTTTTTAAAGATCTATTTCCTTTTTCTCATCTTTTTGTTTCTTTTTTTTTCCAAAAATAATGTCAAAATTCTCTTTAATGGGCATGTTAAAAGATAATTCAGACATTGATCAATAAACTGTTCAATAAATGTGTATTATGATGCTAGATACTTCAGACAAGGCCACAACCTTTAGCCTATACATGCATAAAAGAAGTGAACATTTAATGAATAAAATCTCCTTGTATATTGTGGTGGGAGAAAAAAGTTACAAAATAATTTTGGAGTAAACTGCTGCCTATTCCAAAACAAGTCTTTGAGGCTCCTGTGAAAAGTAGCTAATGCCACTTTTATTGGACTGTGTTGTCTGATAGTTGAAATTGTGTAACCGGTGACTTAGAAGTGAATTGCTGCAATATAATCCTGGTGTGGGCAGGGGAGGGGAAGTACACTTTGAGATGGAAGAGTTTGATTTTAAATGAACAATGTTGCAGAGCCTGCTGCTCTAATTCCCTGCTGTATGATGATGAAATATTAAAAAATATATATTTGTGTTTTAGGCTTTGCAAGCTGACTGAGAAGACTGTTTATTGAGGCTTGATTTGTTGGTATGCTTTTGGCCCACTATGCTTTTTTTAAAGTCATAATTCGGGTTACCTATTTCTATAAAGGTGAAATCAAATCCTGGAAAAATTAAAAAAAAAAAAAAAAGTGAAGATTTACAGACTTGGTCTGCATGTACACATGGGTCGGAGTGAGTGAGCTTATGAAACTGCTTCATCATTAGAATGGTTTGGTTTATACAGTCTGCTACGTATCAGAACTCCGCCATGCTCCTCAAGATCCAAAGCACTGAAGAGACATTAAACCCCAACAGTCACCATCCTGGTAGAAAAGCCATGGCACAATGGGATGGCCATGTTTGAGGTGAAACCAGTTATCTTTAATTTCTGCGCGAGGCTGGGAGTGGAAAGTTTCTAAGGTCCCCAGTCAGAACAAAAAAAAAGGTCAATCTTACAAAGCAGATTGTGAAAGAAATAGTGGAGGTGAAAGAAAAAGAAGGCAAATGCAGGAAATTTGGGCAGAAACAGGGGTATGCCATCATAAAAGTGTCCTGCTTAATTTCAGGATCTTGGGGTGAAAGAAACTGAATGTACAAGGCACCACCAAGCATCTTTGAGTCACAGTCTGAAACCACTCAACAGGAGAACATTTCTGGAGCTTTTGCTCAGGTGGAAAAAATAGAAGGGAAAGTATGGCAGGAACATGGGCACAGGACTTCTTTTTTTTCTAGTGGTGTGTCTAGGTCTGTGAATTGCAGACATTATGACTGATTTGCTTTCTTTGTTTTTTGTTTTGTTTTTATAAACTAATATCTCTCTCTCAACCATCACAAGTTCTTAAAAAAAAATGAACAGTAGACAAGGAAATTTAGAGGATGGATTTGGGAAAGGAGATGGTGCCAGTTCTCGGGGTGGAAGGCAGCTGAGCCAGAAGGTCCCATTTGTATGAAATTGTGACAAGAGTGCCTATTCCGGCTTCAGAAGTGGAGTTCCTTCCAGGGAGTTGAATTAATAAAACAATCCTGCAGCTCACTTAGACCGAGGGAAGCATAAAAGCATACAAGACTCGCTGTGGTGAGACTGCAAAACAGTGGCCTAGCTGAATGCTTAGATGGGGGAGCTTTTTCAGGGTTTGTCTGTGTAACACTAATTAAATGTCATTTTTTCTGATTAAAATGTGAAAGATTATATTAGTTTAATAGATGAATACAGTAAATAAGGTTTACTTCAGATTGATGGTTGAGTAAATTCAGTTAACAGTGTTTTTCTTTTTTTAAATTGCTTCATATGCATCTCAGGAGACCCAATTTAATTCAGGCAAGTAGCAAACAATGTCTGTCTACCAATCCTTTATGGCTGAAGAAGGTCAAAATCTAATTGAGTTCCAGTGTACTGGGATCTGTTTCAGAAGATATTTTTCCTCTCCTTGACTTGCTGCAATCCTGAAGTATGTAAGTTTCAAGAAAAGTGAAGATTTGAAGATTTTTTGTATTGTTTTGTTTTGTTTTTAATTAAAAAAAACCCAACAAAACAACAAACTCCTAAACTAGGAGGCTGGACAGAAAAGGTCATTTATACATTAATGATGAAAGAGTCCTTGAATTCATAAATGACGCAGAAGTATCTCCTAACACCCCTGGATTTTCAATCAAAGACAGCTGAGGATTTTAAACAATAACTTCTCTTGGGAGATTTTTTTCTTAGGGAAGCTTCATGTTTTTTCAACTCGAAATTTCTCTGACTATGAAAGTGTGCCCTCCACCCTGAATGATAAAGTAAAATTAAGCTGAAAATCAGAAAATCGACTGAATGTCTGAACTGCTCCAGACTAAAAATGGGAAGATGATTTTTAAGGGACTATTCCAGTATCTAAGTCAAAAGAAAGGCTTCTGTCAACCACAGAACGGATTGTTTCAGGCTCTAATTTAATTTTCATACAATTATAGAATGAGTTGGGGAAAGGTCTGAACATTAAATCAAAGGATCAAAAATTCAGTGGAGGTGGAGGGGTGGTGATAGCAGCGGACCGGATGGTGAAGCTCATGAACTGTCATTTTGAATCCTTCTGCATATTAAATTTTGTAGAGATTTTTGTCCTGAAAAGAAAGAACTTGTTTCTCTGGTTTAGTTCCGTCATGACCAAAAATGATAAATTTTCCCCAGGGTAGTGGAAAATGTGTAATGTGATTTCCAGCAGAGGAACTGGGCGCTTTTTGAGCTTGTTTGTCCTTGTGAAATTTAAATCATCGGAGGCTGAAATCTCATAAATTAGGGAGTTGAATCTGACTTGCTGGAACTGCTCAACTCCTAGATCAGTCTAAACCCAATTTCAGTAAGAATATTGCTTTCCTGGTCTTTTCCTAGTAAGTGGTAAAGCTGACAGTGTCTTTGATTCAGTTTAAAGTGATTTAATCTTTTTATGTCAGCACTTTCAATTTTTCTTTCTAAAGAATAGGGAGATCAAAGCATGCAGTGCAAAGATCTTGCTTTAAGTGATTGAGAGCTGACTAGGTCAGACAGCTTTCCTGAGACAAGTAAAGAGAAAATGCTTCCTGAGTTGCGTCTTAGATACTTACGTTACAAATAAAAGTGACGCTGCGAGTGCAATGAGGGTGGGCAGCAGGTACGAAGCAGAAATCACAGCTATCTTATTCTTGCGGAGAAAGCAAGTCTGCTGCTATCAACAGGCAAGGTGCTGCTGAGTGTTTTAACAGATGAAATATGTTGAATATTTCCATGCTGAATATCTCCATGCCAAATAATCATATGGATCACTGAAAGAAATCAAAGCATTTTTCTTCTTTATTAGATTTTGGTATCACAGTGAATATTGTTTCGGCAGTGCCCTCATGCCTGTTGCTACATGGAAATATATATTGGGGTAAATTCTGGCTCTTTTCACAATGGCTCTGTAAAAGCCATAATTAGAGACATCTGCGCTGTAGAAATTTATGCATGTCTTTAGCTTAGATCAAATCAGGGAGGTTCATATCTGCTTTCTCACAAAGTACAAATGGAGAAAAAGGAAATATAAGCTATATAAACAAATGATTAAGTTAATAGGTGAGATTTGCATGTGCAACTAATTTATTCCAGCTATAGGACACCACACATGCATAATTTTGCTACCAATTAGGATGCTGGTGCACGCCATGGACAATTTAAAGAAGTGCCTTGGGATTCAGCTGACTGTGAGGTACCCAGCAGGAAAAGAATAGGATCCTCTAACATGCTGCGGTGTGAGGTAGGATCAAACAGGGGTCCTTTCACTCTCATATTGAGGCAATAAATGCTAGTTTATAATGAAGTGTACTGCATACAATTCAAAAGAAGTATCAGAAACGTTTTTTTTTCTCTTAACTTGTGCTGAAATAGAGAAATTGCAAGTTTCATTCTATATAGCGTTTTGACACCACTCTTAATTCCTTATCTACATACCTTACTATATGCAATAACCAGAGGCCGCAAAAGTCTCAATGCTCCTGTCAGATTTAAATTTTTTTGGAACTTGATTCAACTTTTATGAAATGTGAAAGTTTGTGTTGTTTTTTTTTCTTTAATTTTATTCAGAGCTGGTTCTTAAGACTTTAATAATTATAGCTGAGAACTCGAGTGAAGGAGCGTGTGACATTTATTCTGAATCAAATGGAATATGCATGTAATGATCTAGCTGAGGAGTTGTAGTCATCTAGTACTTTGTAGCTAATGATAATTGTCTAATAAAAAGAACCTGAAATTGTTTTCTTAGAAGTCTGTTATTATGAATAATTCTGTTAGCAATATGTGAATCCAAAATAGGTTGAATCTAGATGAGAGGGTATTCTCAGTGTATGAAATACATAAGAATCAAGGTCATGCACAACATTTTGAAGTGTTGTTTTGTTGGGATTTTTTTTCCCCTTCCAAAGCTAAGTAAGTAATTAGAAGTGGCACTTGCCAGTGGCTGACTAGTCACTGAAAATGCTTATTGATGACCCAGAGCTGAGACTGTTAACATGCTGGTCACTGAGACAACCCTGTGCTCCCATTTTAATAGTCTCTTTGTTACTAACTGCATGTTTTAGATGAACTGGTAGTAAAAGTTAATGCACAGAATTATATTATATTTTCAAGATTGTCTTTGCAAGCTGTGCAATCGGAAATAGATTTTCTAAATGTTCAGCAACTGGGTAACAGAGGAATTTAAATATTTACATACATGACATGTTTTAAAGTAAATTTTAAAAATCGTATTCACAGAAATGTGTTACGAAGTTATGAGTTATTGTGTGTATATACTATATAGACTTCTATCTTAAATCTAGGTGGGAATAAATATGTCCATAATTATATATGTCTATTTGTGAAAAAGGTAGATTCAACTTTAAGCCATTTGGACACTTCTGATCCTACAGTTCTGACAATTATCCAGGCTATTTCTATTATTCATGGTAATTCTAAGAAAAACATAACTATTTCCATCTTGAAATTTCCAAAAGTTAAGAATTCCGACATTAATTTATAATGTGATATTGTTCACAGATTTGAAGTTCGGCTTGTCCCAATGCCAGGCTAAATAATGACCAAAATAGCACAAGAACTCTGATTGCTGAAGGATGGGAGCAACCATACACTAACAAAGCCTTACAGCAAGTGTTAGCTAGATCAAGTGGAGAAGGTGATTGGAGATGTTTTATACAACAGTGTATTCTTACTTCAAGCAAATTGTGGTAGATACGATTGGACAATGAAAGCTGCAATCCAGTTGCCTGATGTGTCCTGAAGGCATGACAGTCCATGATTTCCAAAAGTTTCAGTATATGTAGTCAAAATAGTTTCATAAAACAAGAAGGTAAGCACAGAATGACTTAATCACTTGTCTGAGGTTGCAAAGGAAGATAACGGCAAAATTAGGAAAAGAACCCAATTTTTTTTCAACATGACTAAAACATACGCGCAGTCTTGTTGTTGAGTTTAAAGACAGACAGTTAACTGGGTATCTGGATTTTTTAAGTCCATTGGTCACATTAGACAGGATTCACTGTATTTAGGAGCGGGTCCAGAGAAGGGCAAGGAAGCTGGTGAGGGGTCTGGAGAATAAGTCTTATGAGGAGCGGCTGAGGGAGCTGGGGTTGTTTAGCCTGGAGAACAGGAGGCTGAGGGGAGACCTTATCGCTCTCTACAACTACCTGGAAGGAGGTGGTAGCGAGGTGAGGGTCGGTCTCTTCTCCCAAGTAACAAGCAATAGAACAATAGGAAACGGCCTCGAGTTGTACCAGGGGAGGTTTAGACTGGATATTAGGAAAAACGTTTACACTGAAAGGGTTATTAAGCATTGGAACAGGCTGCCCAGGGAAGTCGTTGAGGCACCATCCCTGGAGGTATTTAAAAGAAGGGTAGACATAGTGCTTAGAGATATGGTTTAGTGATGGTTTTTGTCAGAGTTAGGTTGATGGTTGGACTAGATGATCTGAAAGGTCCCTTCCAACCTAGGCGATTCTATGATTCTATGATTTTAAATATGGAAAAACTGTGTAGCTCAGTGGATTTGAAGGTGAGACAGAGAGTCTTATCTGTTGGCCAGATTTTCAAACCTAGCCCACGTATGCAGCCAGACAAAAAGAGAGAAAGTATAAGACGAAAGAGGAATGAAGTAAAGGAAAGAGGGAACAGAGTGAAAGAAAAAGGTTTTCTGAGACAAAATTTGTATTGCTGTAAGATTGAAGTGGAGGAACCTTGGAGGTAGCATGACAGTGGCATTATCTGCCTGAGACAGAGAAATAAGAGAGAGGTTGTGTAAAATATTTTGGGGAGGGAAGGCTAAGACTTTCATAAGATAACAAAGAAAATATTTAATGCCAGTGGAAAAGAAACCTGACAGAATATGATATTATTCTCCTTGTTACTGTCTTTGAACACTGTTAGGCCAAGTTTATTTCCCATTTGTCGGGTTGCTCACTATGTATGAACTTGGCTGGTGTTGTGTTGATCACCTACAATCTTGCTCATTTCTAGGGCCTTCGTTTTTTTATTTTATTTGATTTTTAACATCCTGTTGCCCAATAGAAAATATGGGATGAAACACTGACACATCAGGATGGCAGAATTCTGTATTCCCAGGTAAGTGTGAAAAAATAGAGAATCAGGACCTGTCCTTCAGTGGGAATTGTGCTACTTCAGCATCTTTTAGAGCTTGACCCTATGTATTCATTGTTATTTCTTGTGCTGCTTTTTGTTACCAAACACATCCCTAAAGAATAAGAGTCAAATTCTGTTTTCTCAAGAACTTAATTCACTGTGTTTTCATAACAGTTCAGTCAAGACCTGGCAAGACATTAGCAAAAAAACTGACCTTGCCTGTTGTTCCACATAACTGGAAGTCGATTCAAACCTTCAAGCAGACATCATGGGGAAAAAACCCCCAACAACTGCACAATTTGATGACACCAAGCTGAGCGGTGTGGTTGATAGTCCAGAGGGAAGGGATGCCATCCAGAGGCACCTGAACAGCCTAGACAGGTGGGCCTGTGCAAACCTCATGAATTTCAACGAGGCCAAGTGTAAGGTCCTGCACCTGAGTCAAGGCAATCCCAATTACTAATACAGGCTGGAGGATGAGTAGACTGAGAGCAGCCCTGCGGAGAAAGACTTAGGGGTGTTGGTGGACGAAAAACTGAATATGAGCCAGCAATGTGCGCGCACAGCCCAGAAAGCCGACTGCATCCTGGGCTGCATCAAAACAAGCATGGCCAGCAGGTTGAGGGAGGTGATTCTGCCCCTTTCAGTACTTTAAGGGGGCCTACAGGAAAGATGAGACAAACTATTTACCAGGGAGTGTAGTGACAGGACAAGGGGTAACAGTTTTAAACTGAAAGAGGTGAGATTCAGATTAGGTTTTAGGAAGGAATTCTTTCCTGTGAGGGTGGTGAGGCACTGGAACAGGTTGCCCAGAGAAGTTGTGGCTGCCCCATCCCTGGAAGTGTTCAAGGCTAGGCTGGATGGGGCTTTGAGCAGCCTGGTCTAGTGGGAGGTGTCCCTGCCCATGGCAGCAGGGTTGGGACTAGATGATCTTTAAGGTCCTTTCCAACCCAAACCATTCCATGATCCTATTATTTTCCTGTTCATATAAAATTACATCATCTTCTACTCACTTG
The DNA here is from genome assembly GCF_964199755.1 of Larus michahellis. Lineage (NCBI taxonomy): Eukaryota > Metazoa > Chordata > Aves > Charadriiformes > Laridae > Larus > Larus michahellis. The sequence goes on from NC_133897.1 coordinate 93,486,800, forward strand.
CTTCCCTCGCACCCTGTTCCTTGGATCCTGCTCATGTGATCATGAATTGCATTTATTCCCATGTGTATGCTCCGTTTGCAATTAGTTTAGATTTAATATTTAAAAAAAATTCACATGTTACACAGCATTTCATCTCAATCTTAAATTCATCTTCTAATGAAGCTGTGGCTGCAGATAAGAAGGGACGTGACTTTTGGCCTTAAGAGGAGGAAGAAATTTGATCCAGCATTCGGGAAAGAACTGACTATGCAGCTATTGTTAAAAGCTGACTAGAGGCTACAGTTTTATTATACAAAAAGGTGTAATGGAAAGGATTAAAGGGCAAAAGACCAGTGACATTCAATTTCTCCAAGCGCTAACAAGCCCTCCGTTATTCATTTGCAATTACAGTTCACTAAATTAGCTACATGAAAACAATAAAACATGGGTTCTCTCAGGCAGATTCCCAACAAGGGTGTTAGAAAAGTGAGGTTAGAGAGGGTAAAGAATGAGGGTACCATGGCTTTGAACTTGTTCAGTAAATTGATTCAGCTTGGATTTTCCCCATCCTCTGTGCACTTTCTCTTTTCTTTGACTTCTGTGCCTCACACCTTCGGGTGAGAGTAGCAGGAGCACCAAGCTTCTGCTACCTGCCTGAACTCAGGGACGGAGAATGAGGGCAGGCATCTAATGTTACTCTGTGCCTGAAGGGTATGCGTCTCTAGGAAGTGGAAAGAGCCCTCTTTTTAACTACTTCAAGACACAGGCCCTGGGAAGAATTGGAAAGGTTCTTGCTGTGCGCTTTCCTCCCTTACAATTACCTGCGATTGCATGTATATAGATGGAGCAGAGAAACTGCCACAAGTTTTTCAGGAAGGATGAGATTTTGCCTGCACCAAGGTTGCATTTTCTAGTACTTTGCACACGATTATTCTTCTTTTAATAGGCTTTTATCAATCAATGTTTTTAGTCTTTGGCATTTACCTCATCACTGTCAAGCTGCAGCTCACTTCATGGTTTTTTGGTACCATGTGTTACACAGGTCTTTAAATACACCACAGCTGAAATAGCCTCAGCATCTGAGGGAACTGTTTCCCTTGATAGCTGCTTTGTCTTTTGGTCACTGTATTTGATGCCAGATCTTGGATGTGAAAAGCTTCCCCTAAATTGTCTTTGTAGGGAATACTGAAGAGCTGGGACTTTTTCTGTGGATCATTATTCTGTTTCACTTCTGCTGAATCATTAGAGCATTTTCTCTAAACAAATTTGCTGCTCTCGGAGTGCTCAGAGACATTGGTTTTGTCTTTCTTCTATTCTGCTCAGTACCAGATGTCACACTTGCTCTTAGTTAGTGTCTTCCATCAGAGGGTGCATCAGTAGGTGTCAGGTGAAAAAACACCTCGCTCAGGAAAACCTGAAAGAAAACAATGATTCTTCTGCACTATCTCCAAAAAATATGCGTGGAGGTCTGTTCATTAGAGAATGTTTCCTAGCAGCTATGTTCACAAGAGCAGTAACTGTTTACAAACATTAGGTAATATTCACAGAAAGAAAATTTTGAGTCTATTTGAGACAACATTCAAGATTCAAGGGTGAGAGTCAGAGTTCTTTTTGTTCTATCACTCTCGTGTGTGTTGCCTATGTGCCCCATCAGATCTAAGCGCTGGGATTTGAACCTTCTTCTTCAGTCATTGTAGAGTGTTATGGAGGGTTTTTGGCAACTAATCTTCATTCATTGCCCTACAAATTAGAGCTTTAGTTGATTTCACAGGGTGGGGAAAAACGTCAGTTTGACTTTCTTCCTGTGACTTCAGATGCGGTGAAAAATGTGCATGTCCTTATTGACACAACCAAGAGCCCAAATAGTAAAAGCGTCTCAAAAGTTATGAACAGGTTTTAGGGCTTTTTTCGGTGGATCTGAGCAGAGTTGGGAAAGCTGCTATAGAATTAATTGTTTCCGTTCAAGGTTTGAACCTTCTGAGGCCAGAACAGGTGGGGCTGCGATTGCCAGTCTGACTGGTGTCCTCAAGTCAGTCCTTTCCTTCTGAACTGAATGGGAAATGTAGAAATGTACAAAACGCGGCGGGTGACCCCAGTTGCTGCAGTTCCTGCCTCTGTTGCTAAGCAGCATATAAAATAGTTATGACACTGATTTAGATCACAGTAATATACAGTGACAAAAAAAAAATAATTATGTTTACATGAGGCCCTTTGGCTTTAATGGAGCCCAGAGGGGGTGTACCATCCAGGTCTCAATGATACCACGGCAGCAAGGTCTGATGGCAAGAGCAAAAATGTTCTTTATCTCAAAAGGATGATGCCTGCTGAGAAGAGCCCCTAAACTAGGTGTGCAATAGAGAAATGCCTGAAAACAATGGCGCTGTACTGGTGAGAGTGAAGAAACCAAAGACCTGTTCTTTCATGCAGTTTCTTCCCGCAGAAAGCAGCCGTATTAGCTGGCAGCATCGCAACGACAGGGCTGTGAATGCTCAGGATATAACAGTGCTTTTCTCCTGTGATTTGGTTTGGGGAAAGGAACAATCCCTTACATGGGCTTTCCATATATTGTAATACGTTCTTTTTTTAGGATCATCTGGTCTGCAATTATTGAAATTCATCTACTGAAAAGCATTGTTCGTTATCTTTTACAAAGAATAGCAAATATTCTTTGATAAGAAACCAGTAATACACAAGTCATTCTTGTGTTTTTGTTTGTTATTCCCCCTTCCTTTATTTTTCTCTTTCTCTTTTTTCTTGTGTGGTTGTTTTTTGTTTGGTTGGTTTTTTTCACCCCAATGGAGATGTGTTTTGTTTTATGTAGGGTTCGGTGGGTTTTGTTTTGGCTTGTTTTTTTTTCCCTGTGGGAAAATAGAAGATAGGGAGCAGAAGTGGGTGAAGAAAATATTTTTGGCCATGAAGTTTTTCAAACAGATATTAGTAGAATGTTAAGACTCTATTTTTTTTTCTCAGTCTACCAAGTGAAAATGACTCCGAAAATGAATCCTTAGGTGCCTTTGAAAATTCTATGCTTTTTTACCCTACAGATTTGACCAGATAAACATAAACACTTATTTTGGTAATAGATATATTCATGATTGCTGTAGTTCATTTACTTATCCGTGTATACATTTTATATGGTTTTACCTTGTAGGTGCAGATAAAGTATTTACTAAATTTAAATAAAACTTCGTTTTCCACAAACATAGTGTATCCCATTTTCTTACCAAAACACAATAAAACAAAATATATGGAATATTGTGCAGTAGGTAAAAGGAAATATATTTCTAGTCAGATATGAATAACAGATTAGAACAATCTATAATTCACTTTTATCTTGCTTTGATCTGAAAGCAAACTATGAGCAGCTAGAAACATTAAAGACTGGGAGGAAATAAGGATGACTCATTTTCTTGATTCACATTGAATTTATTTTGTAAAGAAATGAATATGACCCTGTTTGTTAAAACAGCGTTATGTGGACCCTTTAAAATGTTTTGAGTTTATTTCTCAAAAGGTACGTCTGTGTATCAAAAGAATCTATCACTGTATCAGTGATTCAGCATTAGGCACGACGCTATAAACTTTCTCTGGTATTCGTCACTATCTTTTAGTTTTTCCTTCTTCACAGCAGTTGGCTTAAATCTGCCTTTCCAGACTTACGCACATGTCATGGTGAAGAACAGAATTGAAATTTAAGTATGCAAGTGAAAAATGTTGCCCTTCGATATATTGTTGAATAATATGATATTTGATTAGAAATGGGAACTTGAAATAATATTTATATATTAAGATCACCATTGTCTATGGCAAGGTTGATACACTAATTTGTAGATGTAGACAAAAGAAGAAAAGGTTTTATTTGATATCTTTCTGATCCAAGATGTTCCTATGTGTATCAAAAATAGCTCTTAAAAATGTATTTGAAAACTGCAAGAAGAAAGGGCTCTGCTCTTCCTCATCTCAAATTTAAACGGTGGCGGGAGGATTGTGCTGATGCAGTAGAAAAGGCTTCGGTCCCTTCACGATTTATTGCCCTGGGGACACTTCCAGCTTGCCACTGGCAAACGTCAGACTGGACAAACAACAAGTGCTAGTTTTCTAGGCTCTGCCCATGTTTTGATCACAGAATAATATTTTCCACAGTAGATTCTGTAAATGCTTATACTGTAATTACTCCTGCTCATCGGGAAGCTAACATAGTCTTGTCTTGCCAGCTTCACATTTCAGACTTTACCTTGTTCCACTGAGATGCCTGGGAGCAGCATTGGTTTAGGTAGTTTGGCGTTCCAGGCATCCAGAGTGTCATGCTGTGGTCATGGTTTGGATCTTAGCTTTGCAACTTTTCTTTTTAAAGATACAGGTGAACCTTTAAAAGGTAGTAGCAGTGGTGTTTGGGGAATAATATGAATTTGCTGCTTGCTGTCCTGTGCAAGCGTAGCAGCACCGCTTCTCATATGTAATCAATCAAGTAGTTTGGGCGTTCATTATTCAGGCATACCGCCATCTATAGCAGGCTCTAAGTGTTGATGATGACAGCTTGTGGAGGTTTGCTTTTCCTTTAAGCTCAGAAACTTGTTTCTTGAAGCTGATAGCTGCTAGTTTTATGTATTTGCACCATAATGCAGACAAGTAAGTACAACATGCAGACACATTTTTTCTTAGGTTGTAGGAAAGTTTAATTGATGATCACAACTTGGGTCTATGACATGAATGTTTAATTACAATGTGTGTTTAAAAACAGCTGTAGTAATGCATATATTTGTACTTAGTTTCTCAAGTCCAAACGGTGCTTTTTCTGCAAAAGATAAGACATACTATTTTGAGCAACACAAAGCACCTTACAACAGTTTGGATTACTTAGTGGTATGCCAGGTGAAGGTTTAAGTTTCAAATTATTGCCATAATAAAGACAGTCTTGGTCCTTTCCTATCAAGTCATTTTGGTTGGATGTGATGGGAAAGGAAATAATGACAAAAATATTCTGGTTAGGGTTAGGTAAAACTGTGCATGATTTGTCGGAACAGCAGGGGGAGTAAGAAGGTCAAGTTGTTGAAAGAGCAGCTGCTTCCTTGGAGGTTGAATCACAGAATCACACAGAATCACAGAATGATTCAGGTTGGAAAGGACCTTGAAGATCATCTAGTTCCAACCCCCCTGCCCTGGGCAGGGACACCTCCCACTAGACCAGGCTGCTCAAAGCCCCATCCAGCCTGGCCTTGAACACTTCCAGGGATGGGGCATCCACAGCTTCCCTGGGCAACCTGTTCCAGTGCCTCATCACCCTCACAGGAAAGAATTTCTTCCTGATATCCAATCTAAATCTCCCTTCTTTCAGTTTGAAGCCATTACCCCATGTCCTATCACTACACTCCCTGATAAGGAGTCCCTCCCCATCTCTCCTGTAGGCCCCCTTTAGGTACTGGAAGGCTGCAGTAAGGTCTCTGCAGACCCTCCTCTTCTCCAGGCTGAACAACCGCAGCTCTCTCAGCCTGTCCCCATAGCATAGGTGCTCCAGGCCTCTGATCATCTTCGTGGCCCCCCACTGGACCCGTTCCAACAGGTACATGTCCTTTTTGGTTTTTTTGATTGTTCTTCTTACTTCCCTTCCTTCCTCCTGACAAAATACTACCTGCATTCCTTTTTCTCCCCATTTTGTTTATTGTTTTGAGGGGATACTTTTGTTTTCATGTCTCTGAATGCTGAGTGTGTGTTCATCTAGGCTAATGCCAAAGGACTGGCTGTGATGGAAACCAGAGTCCTTGTTTCTCCTCATCAGAGACCCCTTTAGGCAAATGTTAACCTGCCAAAAGCATGTGCATTCCAAGGAGGATTTGCAAATGAACTAGCTGTTTTCCATGAACAATATTTCCTGACCTAAATCTTTCTGCGCTAAGGAAAAAAAAAAGTAATGGTATGTACTAAGAGGCTGTTACAGATGAGAGAATATTTTCTCTAGAGTTGCCCTTGCCCACTCATATTAATATTAACTATTTCTAGAATATGGTAATAAATTCTGGTGAGCGTAGCATTTCATTGTAATTATTCACGGAACTGACCCTGTGCCTATAAACAGATGTTTTACCTAAGTGGATTAGCCCACTTGCATGTTCTTTTAAATAGCAATCTGCGGTAGCCTTGGAAAGTCAAAGACATTTGTGGAAATATTCTCATCTCAATGTGTTGGATATTACTGGCCGAGTCCTGCTGGGATTTGTGAATAACGTTGCCAGTACAATGAATTGTAAATTCAACTCTACTGTACTGAAAAAGCCTGTTTTTCATGTGGCATCACCAGCATCATGACAGTAAATAAATTTAAAGTGCTGTCTTTCCTGTTTTCCTCTGTATTTCTAAAAAACTTAAAGCGCTGCTTTGGGTAAATGAAGAGGTTACTCCTACTCCTGAGGACTGTGGGGGAGCTGGGGACAGGCAGGTGGCTGTGGTCCTTGCCACAGGAATAGCATTAGACGCAGAGTGTGTGTAGCAGGTGGTACCCAGTACAGAGAGCTGGAATTCTGTCTCTCCCAGCTTGCCGAGAGATGCTTTGTTTTGACCTTACAGCACTGGCAGCAGGAGGCAGGACAAATTCCCACATAAGGTTGCTCCTTCTAAGGAAAAAAATGGGAAGAAACTCTCTGCATGCCTTTTTCCCTCATCTGATTCGTTTACACAGGAGTAGCCACACCAAGACTTCTATGTTGACTGCATTGGCCTTGCTCTCGCGATACTTCTGCTGAATACAGCAACAATACGACAGCCAGCAATGCCAGTTGTCACCTACAGGATGCTGGTGGCATGAAAACCAGTGTGTAGTGAGATGTGGAGCTCTCTTTAGTAGCTCTCCGTTGCATGCAGACAACACATTTTTCTGCAAATATTTGCGCACTTTTTGCAGGTCTGTTGTAATAGCTTCTGCCTTGCAATTAAACTCTCTCTCGGATTTTTTTTTTTAAAAAGCTAACCCTTTGTATAACCTTGAGTTTATTTCTTGACTATATTTGTTGATAACTTTGTTACACCTCAGCTTTCTTTGACAGTATTGGTACAGAAAGCAAAAGTAAGCCAATTGATAATTGGCTTCAGTTGCCTAAGTTTTCAGTTACCTCTCTAATTTCACAGTAGCTGTTGGTAAGGAGGTTTGGTGACTTCAGTAAGTCCACTGAAACCAAGAAATTTCTTTCATTTCCACTAATGTGAGAATAAAGACATGCCCATAACTTTTATTTGACATACACATAAATTTGATCTACCTGTTCAGTCCTGTTCATAAAATCCTCTGTGTTTTATAAGCTAAAGTCCCCCGGTAGCTATTGTCTCTAAATTATCTGCTTTTTTCCAAAACTACTACTTAGTCATCCAATATTTTTTCCACTATTGCTATGAACAGGTAATAGGATGACATGATTACAAGACAGAAGATTTTCACTTACTTACTTGCGGCATACTTACCCAACTTAGATATATTTCTCAGGGTGATAACAAGGAGACTGCTAGCAAGCCTCCATCCTCTGATTTTACTGTAGCCCACCCCACGATGTGATGAAGCAGTGATATGCTGAGCAAGGTCCAGGCACACGCTCCATGACTCCTGCTGCAGTGCGAGAGATGCTGCAGTGACCAGGTCAACCCTGCAAACAGAGTTCTTCCCTGGAGCTGGCAATTCTCCCTGCAGGACTCATCCCTGGCCTGTTGGTTTCACTTCCACTGGACATCCCTTAGCACTTTCCTCTAAGAGGACTTTAAATATTTATTTCTAAGTAACCTTATTTATGAAAACAGAACTTTGTTTCAAAGTCAGGTCTGAGGTATACGAGGGAGGTGTCAAGAAGGCTTTTGAAGCCTGACTCAAGGCTTGAAGTATTCTTGAAGTGTAGGCGTTTGACTGAGAAGGTAAGGGCAGAAGCACTACTGCTATTACATAGTGAAAGTTTTGTACTGAAGCGTACCCCTCCCCAGTGTAGTCTAACAGTACAATACTGTTCTTAAAGTTTAACTTAGTCACCACAGATCCCAATTTTGGAAAATATCCTTCTTGAAGACAACACTGAAAGAGATATTTAGTATAATACAACAGGAGAATTCAACACATGCTTGAATTTAACACGTGCTTAAAATGTTTCCCCAAATGAGAAGGACTTAAAGTTCATGTTTGGATGGTTGCCTGGATGGATCCCAGACTCTGGAGACATTTACTCCAATCCTCTGTCCCCTTCCGAAGTCAAACTCCCTTCCTGTTGTCACAGGTTCACAGGCTACAGGCTATTTTAAGACTTTTCTGATCATCTGATCTGGCTTCCTGCAGGTGAGAGCTCAACTTTTGCACCAGGCCCAGAGCTATGTGTTGAGTCAGAGCAGATCACAGGAAAAAGAAGCCACCAGAGTGTCCAGCGCTTAGTAGTGGAGGGTCAGCCCTGCTGTTGGGTAAGCTCTCTCAACCATTAATTACCTTCTGTGTTCAAAGCCGAAGCTTAACATTTTACTCTGAAAGTGTCTAACTTTTCTGCTGGTTTATTTTTTAACACCTTTGAAATAACTTTTTTTTTCTTTGCTGTCTTCCAGCCTTTCACAGTCTTGATGCAGCTAAAATGATAAGAAATTTCATTTTCAAGTTTTTTTGTTCCTTTTCTGTTTTCTGGGGGTTTCTGGGATTCCAACTGTTCTAGGAGGGCAGCCTTTATAAATACTTTTATACAGTATACAGAACCTTTTTCTATAAAACGGTTCTTAACTTCCCTGCAGTTTTCCAAGGGAAGTGATTGAAATCATTGGACAAGAAGCCTTAGATGAAATAGGTTTCAATATTTGTAAATTATCCAGGGTAATAATGAAAGACTTCCTACTTGAATGTACTTACAGACTCTCATTCTTTTTTCAAAGCCAGAGAATACATTTTCTTTATGCATTTTCATTATAATTTTAATTAAATATTTTTTCATAAGTGCAGGGGTTTTTTTAATTATCTATTTCTCATAGATGAAAAAAGAACCACATTTTACTTTCAGATGTTCTGATTAAAAAAGAAAAACAGAAGAGTTTTCAAATATCCTGGTATGAACTCATAGCAGTTGCTAACTCTGGAGTAATTCTACATTTACATAATGTTGAAGATTGGAAAGGTCTGAAAATAACAGTTGTGAGAGGGAAGAATTTCTGTTCTGAAAGTCATGGAAATTGGGAAAGTTGGCATGGTCACATGCCCTCCATTTATTGCTTCCTTACTTGTGATAAGGAGCCATAGAAGCAATAAGTGAGGTGGATCTATTGGGTAAATTACTTCTGGTTTTGTGTAATCCTTTCATATACTTACACTTACGGAGCAATGATTAAGTGAATGTGATGTCTTAAAAATGGGTAATGTTTTTAGCTCATCTTATTGACATTCTAGATATGCTGCTGTTTTGATAATTATGCAACTATTGTCAAAGGCTTTCAGAAAGAGGAGTTTAGCCTATTTTTTTCAGTGGAAAAATTCAGCCTTCACAGTTTCCACTTGTATAAAAGCTGCAGGTGTTTAGCACTTATTAAAATCAGGCAATTCATCTACAATCGAAAAAAGTACATGCTCAGCCTTTTTATCTCTATACGGTATTGAATAAAGTTTTGCCACAGACTTCAAAGATCCAGCCCAGTGTCCCTTCTTTTGACTTATTGCAAGAGAAAAGGAATAGCTCTTGATTTCTTTTATACATATGTAGGTAGATATATACGTTGGATTAGTTTGGTTCTGCTTGAATATTTGACATCAGAAGTGGTTCCTTCCTCTAGCAGTTGTCTATGACAAGCTGGGAAATGGATAGCTTTTTACTTAAGGAAGACCCTCTCTTTAACAAGATAAATATTCCGTGTGCTCTCTTTTGATGTTTGAGACAATAGTTGGGTATGTCTTTTAAAAATATTACTTCCTTTTGCTGCCCCGCTTTGATATATGAAGGGAGTGAATGGAAGTGAGCGAGAGGCTGACGTGCTCAGCACACAGCACCCTGGAGAGACAGCGCTGCTTCTCTGCTGAAGTGCAGAGCCCTTTCTGGTCTGCCCAGCTCATGGAAATAAAACATGGTACTGTTGCGTGAAAAGGGGCAAAGCGGTTTTGGCAGAAGATAAACCCCCTTGTGTTCTAACACTCCTTACCGAGGTGGGAGGCCAGGTGCGGCTAGGTTTAAATTCTGAGTGATGCCCAATTCAGCACTATCAGTCCAATCACGTTTAATATGTATTAAACTATTACAACTTGGATACACTAATAGTGGGCTGCACCTTCAGTCTAGTCGTGCTCATGAACTAGCGTGGCCACTCTCGAGCCTTTGGTCGCGTTCAGTGAGAAACTGAAATGACTATCTACTTAAACAGTGCAGTTTATTTAACCAACAGATATATAGGTTCTTAGGATTGCCGGTGATAAATACACTGTCTGCAAAGCGCACGCAAATAAAGTTATTGTTAAGTATACAAACGCGCGACAAAGTTATAAATGATACAGCCTGGCTATAAATGTAGAAAAGAGAGTCTCTAGAGAAATTTCTAAGTTTCCCGAGAAAGCACTCAGTATAATCTAAGTCTTACCCAAAGGCGTCCCTATGGGGGGGAAGAGAGGCTCAGCCCGTTGACTGATCCCAGAAGTCAGTGATGGAATTCTTTATGATGGTGTCTTCCCTGGGTATCCCCCCCTCTCTCGGGCTATTTTTATACTATTTGTTATCTTCAAGGTGGAGTTTGAGTGACTTTAGTCATACATACTTTTATCATGATTGGTGTAAATTTCTCTCGCTTCACAATTAAAGGTATAGTTTACGAGAAATTCAGGGCGCAGACTCAAGAAGGAGTGGTCGCACCCTGGAGGCGGGTAGCCTTTGGGATGGAGGTGTGTTTTGGTATTATAATGACATTGTAATGAGCAAAGTTCGCACAAAGGACAGCATTTCATCAAAATTTGACAAAATGTTGGCTCTGAGCATCTAGCGGGCAGCTAATTGGCAGCTTATCTGTTTCATGGTATCATCCCATTCCCGTATCCGCTATACATCATAAGGTAAAGCCGCAGAATAATTGCATCCCATCCCGTACCTCATGTAGCTTATCAGGGAACCACAGATGTTGTGTCCTTCATGCCAGCTGCGGCTATTTTCTACCTCAGAAGCCTCTTGATTTTATACTTTTCCTTAATGTGTGAACAATGCTGTACTTTTGTATTTTTTAGCCAATTTAGTATTTATTCCACAGGTACTCGCGTGCCAGTCCCAGGATAACATGTGCTGCTGTGTTTAAGCTGTTCACAAAGCGTCAGAGGGTGCCTTTTCCCTGTGCAATACCCAAAATTTAAATCATGGAACTACCTTGGTTTTCAGATGCTGTGCCAGGGGAGACCTGAAATACTTGTCTTCCTTAGTGGACGAGTGGCAATGCATATGCATCTGCTAAAATTAAATGTGGGATTTATTGAAGCTAAATTGAGCACCTTGATTTCTGATGATCAAGTGCATGCTTATGAGCCCACTTACTGCCTACAGACTATGCCCAGAAAAGACTTTTCAGACGGGCTGCAGTGCTGAATTTATAATCCCTCCCTGATGATGATGACAAGGGTCATATTCTGGAGACATTAAATATACCCCAGGATTTTGGTCAATCTTAAAAAGGCTACAGTGCCAGGGAGTGCCCCAGTTAGAAGAACAGCTGACTGGCTCTCCTTCTGTAAGCTTTCTCTGGCTTACTACTATCACTGTTACGGATTTGCATGGTTAATGTTTTTGGTACATTTAGACATCAACAGGCAGGTGGTATGAAGAATTTAGGTCTACATAGAAGAGGAGAAAATGAATTTGCTCTTACTTAATTTTGCTTGCCTGTGCTTAGAGTTTTGGAGATTTAAATAAATAAATAAATAAATACATAATTTACTTTTAAAAGAGCTTCTCCATCAAGTTTGTAAAGATACATTGACCCCTCAGTTAATTCATTTGCCATAATTATGGATGACATTCTACTTTGTGGCTCCATATGTGAACTAGATGTACAAAGGACAAAGAACACGAGCTGTTCATTTACTTTTCGTGATGCTCATTCCCAGAATGGTCATCCTCACATCTAGATGTGGCTTGGAAGAAAAGGCCTTCCTGGGGTCAGCCATGTTTTGAAACAGTTCTTTGACTTTTTTGAGATACTCAGATGACTTTATTGGCCTCCAAATGAAATATTCTGAGTACCTAGGTACTCCACCTAGGCACCTACCTCATTTCTCCAAATATAAAGATCTTAGAGTACGAACTTCACCAAAGTTACCTGCTAAAAGTGTATGGTGTGTATATCTCCCATTATTTTTCATCTTACGACAGCTACTTGGCCTCTATGAGACTGTTTAGCATTGATGCTGTATATGTGTTGGAGGTTTTTTGCCACATCTATAAAATCTTTGTCAAGAATATGATACTGAAAACAGTCAAGGAACAACTAAGCGAACAGTATTGTAACACGTAACACAGAAAACACCCTGATCTCAGGGATGATTACATGAACACAGTATTTTTTTTTTGTTGGTATCATAAGAAAGAAACCTTAGAAGTGCAATTCTACCTTTTATAAAAGGGCTTTATTGTTCACAGTTTCAAGGCAGAATAATTGAAATACCAAGGGAGGAACTGAAGAAAGGCATAGTGGGAGGTTGAAAAAGCTTTTTGGGGCCAGCCATTACATAGAAGTATGATTTCAATTTAAAAAGTTACTACACAAATATATAGTAAACAGAATATTGTGTTACCTTATAGCAGTTTGTGTATGGAAGAAGTTTGAGAAGGAAAAATAAGCTTTTGAAATACTAAAAATGAAACCATCTCAGCACATCAAAGGGAGAACACAGGATAATACCAAAAAAAAAGATCCAATAACATGAAGATACATGCAAGATGTAAAGTTCCTGTGCCTGTCAAAGTGTTTTTCATGTATCGTGCTTCCATGATGGGACATGTTCACTAAGCAAAGGATAATTTTCTGTTCTCTCTGAAAAGTACCAATACCGACAAGCATGGAGGCACTCTCTCGTGTTATTTTCAAGAGGGTAATTGCTGTTCTGTATGAACAATGCATTTTAAAAGAGACAGCAATCAGGGCAATTCTGGGAAGCCTGATGCTGCATGAGTCCTCCCTAGATTAAGTTTGATAGCGTTGGCTGTCCGTCCGTCCTCCAGTGTGGGAGTTAGACATGAGCAGGGAAGACACTCGGGGCCTTCCCTTTGCTTGGGACCTTCATTGACTCCAGCACAGTGCAGCACTGCGTGTATCTCCCACGTTCAAAACGGTTTTAGGGTTACAAAGCCAAGTGCCGAGGAATTAAAGGAGGGTTCCTTTGTGACAGCAATTTAGCACTCGCCTGTGTGAACCAGGCTAACAGAGATCAAACCTCAATAAGGTAAGTTTTGGAAGCACTGTGCGGGTCTAATGCCTTAAAGCTCTTTTATCTTATAGTAGCTTTGTGTTTAATTGATTAGCCGCCTGTCCTAGGCAGGTATTTCATAGAATAATTACTAAGGGATTGTGTCATGAAATATTTGGAAAGACAGTTCCTACTATAACGAGAGACGTAGCTTGTGGTAAAATTACTGATTTGTGCATATCGGTAAGAGGACTCAATGTGTCAGTAAGAATCACAGCTGCTAAATTCTCTGTAATCCTCTGATTGTCAAGAGTGCATCCCTGGTGATAGAAGACGGAAGGTTTGGGAGGGGGAAGCCTTTCATGTGTGCAAGAAAGAAAACTTTGAAACATGGCCTATGAAGATGAGACTTGTATGCCTGACTTGTAAAGAATGTCTATTAAATGCCTTCTTGGTTACATTTTCACTGCTCTAGGTTCACTTTGTTTTGACATGCAATTCTCCCTATCCCCCTTTGTCTATTCTTGTTCTGCATTCATATTTCAGTATCAAATCTGGGTTGGAAAAGACCTCAGGACATCTCTACCCTAATCTCCTGATCAAAACAGAGCCAGCTAGGTCAGGCCAGGTTACTTAAGACTTTTTCTGTCAGGATTTGAAAACCTCCAGGGATGGCGGATGAATAGCCTCTCTGGGCAACTTATTTTAATGTCCACATGTCCTCATGGTGAAAAAGCTTTTCCTTATATGCAGTCTGAACCTCTCTTATTTAAATTTATGCCTGATGTGTCTCTTCCTTACAGTATGCAATGCCGTCAAAGCCTAGCTTTCTTTCCTGGATGACTTCCCTGTAGATGCTGGGGGACTGCTATCAGGTACCCCCCTCACTGAAACTGTCTCTTCCCCACAATAGACAAGCCCTGGTCCCTCAGCCTCTCCTGAAATGGCAAGTGCTCCAGCTCCCAGCCATCTTGGTGGCTCTCCCCTGAACACCCTCCAGTTTATCAATGCCTTTCTTGTACTGAGCGAGGGCACTAAAACTGGATACAATATCTAGATGTTGCCTAATGTATAATCCCTTCCTGTGATCTCCTGGTGATGCTGCTGTTCATACAGCCCAGGATGCTGTCGGCCATGCCTTTTTGACAGGGCATGCTGATGCTTCTCTTGCAGCTTGCTGTCTGCCACAGTACCCAGGGTCTTCTCCACAGAGCTGCTCCCCAGCAAGCTCATCACCAGGCTGTGTCATTGTGGGGGCTCTTCCTTCCCTGGTGTGGGGCTGGGCATTTGTCCCTGCTGAATTGCATGGTGTTCCTGTTGGCCCATTCCTCCAGCCTCTCTGAGTCCTTCTTAATGACAGCTCTGTCCTCAAACATTTTCACTGGTCCCTCCAATTCGATGTCATCTAGGAACCTAATGGTGTGCACTCTCTTGCCTCCTCCAGGTCATTTAGAAAGATGTGAAACAGAACAGGTCCCAGGATAAATTCTTGTGATAATCCACTTGTTACAAGCCTTCAGGCAGCATATGATCCATTAACCACAGCCCTCCAAGCCTGGCCATCCAAACAGTTTTTTACTCATCTACTTGTTCACCCATCCAGACCACAAGATACTAACTTGTATAAAAGACTTCTGTGGGAGAATATTGTGTGTGTTTAATCTTGCGAAAGTCAGGGCAAATGACATCCACTGTTGTTTCCTCCGCCACTACTCCAGTTATTTTATCATAAAAGGCAACCAGGCTGGTCAGGCATCATTTACACTTGGTAAATCCATACTGACTGTTCCGAGTCACCTTCATATTTGTGTGCATATAAACGTGTCCCTCTAATGACAAAAGGGAAACTGGTCCTTTGGAAACTAAGGCTGGCCTTTCACAGGGTCAGTGAAACTGGTTGGCATTTGTGTTCCTATAAAGGGCAAGATACTGCACGTTTCAAGTCAGCGGGAGTTTTAGCAGTTATTTCCGTGGAAACAAGTCAGACCCATAAACTAGAAAAGGGTTCGTTTGTTAATAACAAGCCTTTCTGAGTTAATCATACTTTAGACTGAAGACAAGATTTTCTGTTTGGTCATTTTTTCAGACAGAACCCATAGACCAAACAATAATAAAGAATGATATCTTGCCCTGGGAGCTGCTTCACCCAGCTACTCTTTGAATTGAAGTTCTTATAAAATGGAACGCATTGGGAACTAACCATAAAGAACACTAAGGTTATTTTATTTTTTATCATAGCTGCATCTGCCTTAAGCACACAATAGTTAAGGTTACAGCTGTCTTGAAACTCAGTCTAGGGGAGTTCAAACTCAGTAGAATTCAGTAGTTAGAAGATGGCTCAAGGACCAAACCCGGCCTTCCCTTCAAGGTACCTTCAGCAGCAGTATTGAAAGCGTTGTACACTTTTAGTTTTTCTGTCTTTTCTCTTTTATTGAAATTTGCAGTCCTTAAGTAATTAATTTGAGACTGCATATCCCAATGTAAAATAAAAAGGTAGTGGGGCACCAATAAGGTAAATAACGGCTTTGTCTTATTGATTGATAAAGTAATCCTTCCTTTTTGTTGTGTATTTTCTTTTTTCCCTGTTGCCTATATTTGATTCTCACATATTATTTCAAGTTAGATTTAAACTGTATGCTAACACAATACCTAAAATGGGTGCTTTCTTCACTACATGATCAAGGAGTTTTGTGCAATCTTTAGTCCTCAGAAAATAATAACCCTATCCTATAGGTGCTGTCATGTTGCACAACTGGTACAGCTTTAAATCACTTGACCAAAAGGACACTTGTTGCCAGGAGTAGAGCCTGTGCTTCCCATGACCACACACATCAGAGACATTTGATATGGATTTCTACCTGCCTCTTGACTATGTACTAATCTGCTGATATTAAAGAACTTGACATCTTTCCTTACTCTGCGCCGATTCCTCTAATCTAATTTGACACACTTAGCTGCAAAACTTGAGTTAGAAGCATGGTCACCTTAGAGTGGCTTGCAATCAGTGCAAAGAGATAAGTGCATCCCAGGAATGATTCAGCCCATCTCTCTTTATCTGTCTGTTGCTAATATAGGGAGTTTTGGATAGTTAGGCTTCTGTATAGGCGCCTCACTGAAGTAAATATGTTTATCCGCGTGTTCATTCAATCTCGGGCTGACTTTGTTGCACACAGGGAATTACAAATTATTTCAACCAGTTTCAGTCCTTTGAAAGATTTAGGATTCCCCCCCACTTTTAGTATTCTCTTGCAAGAATGAGGGTGAAAAAAAAAAAGAGGAAAAGAGATATTTTGATGAGCAAAAAGTTCATTGAGCAGATTTTAATTTTCTGCTGTTGTTTTTAATGACTTTCTGACTGGAAGTCATTATATGCTCAAAAATGTGCAAAACCAGGAGCTATTGCACAGCTATGACTGGGCAGAAGGTGGTATCAGGAGCCCTCAAGGAGCACCTCAGTACCCTAAAGTCAGCATGTCCCCTTTGCTTCCCATTACTTTGCTTTGGGCTTCAGAAATGAGTGGAAACACAGATAATTCAGGATAAGTGAAACAATGGATTTCAAAGTATACTTTGGTTCTGCAGACAACCACGTTAGTTCAGCGATGGACCTTTTTTGGAGGTATGCCCTTACCATGGCCATGGTAATGGAGGAACCAGTGACAGCTGGGAAGGAATCAGATGTTTTTTATAATAGACTATTGAGTACAGCTGGAGGGGAAAAGCTTCAAGAGAGAGCCTGCACAAGAAGAAAGATGGCTTAATAGCCTGCTCTGGACAAGGGAAAAAGGCAGGATTTATATGTAGGAGTTTTATTAAGCATATTTGGTTTAATGGGTAAAGCTATACTTGCAAACTCTTTAGGTGAGGTGCAAATCTCTCAGACTGACAAACTGGTTTATGGCAGGTCCTCTCATCTTTTTAGTTGTATGCTCAGTGCATTGTAGAAGTGCAAAGCTGATGTAAAATGCAGCCTGTGGGTGTTAGTTAGTGTTTTCAGAGTAATTATAGCCAGGGCAGGTCTAGTCAGATGTAGGAATAAGGGAAGCAGGAGATCCGATGTAAAAGAGAATCCAGGCTTCAACTCATTATCAGCATTCAGCTCTAATATCTTTGTGAGGTACAGAAACACTGTTGTTTTCAGGGTACTGATGATATGTGCATTAAAGTCTAGAGGTATTATCCTGTTTATGCTAAATCCCATAATGAATCTGCAGGAAAGCATGAAGACAATTTGTAAGGTCAGCTCTGAGCCTTCAGTCTAAGATGCTGCATCTCTTTACTCAGCTTCCTAACAGTGAATTCTTCCCAACGTAATGCAAGCTGTGTTTTATCCAATTTGATTCCATTGCTTTTTCCTGTCCAACCCTCCAGGTGCCTTGATCAGCCAAGCTTCCAGAATCAAAAAGAAATTGATGAAATTTCAAAAAAGCAAGGGCATGTTGTATGCTATATACACTATGCTTTTGTGGAACTATTATACCAAATGCAGAAAATAGCCTTGTTTCTCCTCTTGATAGTTTAAGATATAATGTAAATTGTGATATTTATGTATAGTGTAACTTTTGTTGCCATGTAAAGACAAATTAGTGCTGTCTCTATAGCACAAGATCTGCTGCTGCCCTATGCTTTAACACAAGTGACCCCAACATCATATGTGCTCTTTCTCTAT
This sequence comes from Larus michahellis, assembly GCF_964199755.1. Taxonomy (NCBI): domain Eukaryota; kingdom Metazoa; phylum Chordata; class Aves; order Charadriiformes; family Laridae; genus Larus; species Larus michahellis. Next base: position 93,504,811 of record NC_133897.1, read on the forward strand.
TTGCTGCTGCATATCTCTGAATTACTTGGCCAAAAAAATTCCACAAAAAACACCAGAAAAGCACTGAGTCCCTATAGAATCCCATAATCCTCATTGCATAAGCCAAAGGAATTATCAGAATTTGCAAGAGTGCAAGTATACTTGATGACTAGGCCTTTCAGCAGTAATATCTTCGTAACAGAATTTTTGTGTTATAGCCTAGTGGAAAAACACAAGAGATGCTTCAAACAGCTGTCCCCTAGAGCACATAGGATAGTTACTCACAAAAATATTTGCAGCTGTTACATACTAGCAGTTACCACTGGGCATTATTAGTCCTTTATTTCTGAACCTGAAAAATCTAAATTTTAGCAAATTCTGCAGCACTGCTTGAAAGCATAATGTTTCCGATAAAGTGCACCAGTGGTCTCAGGCTGCATACCCACAACATGATAGAGAAAGTCCCTTGGTTTAAACTGAACCAGTTCAGCTTATCTTCAGTTGTGGTCATTTTTTTCACTCAGCTAATCATCCTTCCTCTGGGCTAATTTTCTAACATTGCTCTTTATTTGCTCTCTACAGTTGCACTTAAGAAAGGAAGAGACACTAACGCGTAGTTGTATTTTTCTCATTTATTCCTTTAAATGAAGTTAAAGAAACTCTCAATGTTAAGGAGCAAAAAATCTCAGGAAGTGTTTTCATTAAAACTCTGCTGGCAGCAACTACTCTGCCTCTGGCGCTGAAGGTTGCCTGTGTGTTGCTCGGTTCTCAGTTGCTCTAATAGACGGTGTAATTTCTTCCTGTTGAAGCAATTCAATGCGGGGAAGCAACTTTATGTATTTTGTTGTATTCTGACACTTTATAAATTGTTATTTTTAAATGTAATACTTTAAAGTCCTTATCATAATATTGTTGATGTATTTAAAAGCTTTGAAAATACTAAGGCAAGGAAAGAGATGCTTCAGAGACAGGGGTTTACTTGTAAGATCATTCTGTACTTGCTTTCTATACTTTGGCACTAATGGAAGAATTTCTACTCCTTTGCTACCTCTGACTTGGAGCGATGCACCTACTAATGGAAATGTCCGATTCCTTTTTGCTTAAGCATCTAGTTCTGAAAATGCCACCTGAAAGTCCATCATGGAAAAGAGGAGAAGGAACCATTCTGAGAATCCAGTGACATCAGGTAGGGCCACAAAGATGTAAGGTAGATATAGATGAATATCATATTTCTCCTGCTAGCTGTTCTCACAAATACATGACTTGGTAAATCTAGATTTCTTATCAGTTGAGGTATCTTCACATGTTCTCAAGAGACCTTACAGATACAAAGAGGAGGAGACCTCACAGATACCAAGAGGAGGAGACCTCTTTATTTCAGTCTGATGGCAACTCCTCCAAACAATGAGAGCCTTTCTTCTCTTAAGCCATTTCTTTAGTACATTATTATATTGCATACAACCTTATTCTTCAACTGTCACGTTTTACTGCATTAGTTTTTTGGCAAGATTTATGAATAATTCTTAGGCATTGTGACATTTTCCTCTCCGTATTTTCTGTTTGTCAGTGTAAAACAGCTCACTTAAGGTGGTTAATAATTGGGTTAATAGGTTTAACTCTGTATGTGCAAGAACCATTGGCAAATAATTCTGTATATTTAAGAACACTCTATGAAATGTTAGCACATTCAGATTGCTGTGATTCACAATAATTGGTTGGTTTTAATCAGATCCATAAAGCACTACTGCTGTGATACATGAGGTCCCAAGGGAAACTGCCACTGTTACTGCAGCTTTTCTGCATGCAGTCGGGTGCTCGCTATTCCTTATATTTATGAATTTCTGTAGTCAGCAACAGAACAGAAATTCTGCAGTGTGTGTTGGCTTTCTACGGGTTTTTCATCTTCAAAGTGTATTTTGTGCTGCAACATCAGCATTGGGCAGAAGGGTAAATGGAAAGCTTTCATCTTGTAAGCACAGACAAACAAGGTATTGTCTTGTCTTGCTTGCCAAAGAGACTGAGAAGAGAAGGCTCAGACAGAACTGGCAGGAGGGAGGAGACCCAAGGAAAGCTTGTGAATGCACAGCACTTTGATACCCAAGGCAGCAATTTTTGAATGATTTATGTTAGTATCTTTAATTTGGCAAAGCTCAAAGCAAAATAAAGACAGAATACGAAGTGTTTTCGGCAACCTGAAAAAGGGAAGGTCTGAGAATGCTGTTTCTGTTTGCTCCTTACTCCTGATGCATTTTATGAGCTGGGCAGGCCACCACCTCCTCTCTTTCTCTAGGTGGAGCCGTCATCGTGATATATGGGGGTCTTAGCATGAGCAGTGCTGTAGGCTGAGGGGTTTCCTTTGTGGGTCAGAGGGTTTGTATATGGAGCTTATATACAGTTTTATATATATACCCTCACTCACACATTATGTATATAATGAGAGAGAGAACATATACAAATATATAGAGATATGTATAAATCCTCGTCTTCCATATTGTGGTGGGATTTATGAAAAAATGTCCACAGTGATTTAAATTCAAAGGATGAGAAATACAGCATAGCTCCAGTCCATCTAATTGTAGCAGCATGTCAGAAATATTTCTTAGCAATAACAAATAACAAACCTAAGATTTGTTTTAAATACCAAGTCCAACGAGTTTTTCAGAGTTAGACCAGAAAAATACTTGTGTAATTCTCCCCACATCCGTGCCCCAGATGTTTATGCATGCATACCACTAAAACACACAGTATTTCAGTGATCCCTGGAAAGGTCTGGTAACTTTTCCTACTACTTTCAGGCAAATCTTCACCAGGAGATTTGTTTGTGTGCACAAAATTATAGCTAGTTGTCGATACAGGTGGCAATGCTTTGTTCTTGCAAATGCAGTTATGAGCACTTCAAGAATGCTGACAATTGTGGGTGGAATTATATGTATTTCCTGCTAGTCAAATTTGTATTCTCTTATGTTCCTTAAATAAAATAGTCCATACTTTACACATTTTTATAAACTCAGGTTGAGATCCAAAAAAATCCACACAGTAATTTGTTTGTAAAAATTATTTGGCAATGTAGAACTTTGCTTCCTCCAGTTGTACAGTGAGTCATGCTACCATGTACGGTTGTTCTTGAGTGAATATTCCTGTTATTGAAACAGCAATAACAACAACAACAAACAACAAAGTCCTTGGCACATAAAATTCCAGGGCATCCTGTGAAAGCAGAGTAGCACAGTCATGTCAGGGTTCAAAAAGGACAGGCAGGTTAGGGGCTGCAGAAACCAGCTGACAAAAAGTCTGAATAGATTTGCCCTAGTGTAATGCTGATATTTTAACTGGTCCCCTGCAAGAAAGTATGCTTTAGTCTTTTTACGTCCTAAAGATTCCTTAATTTTCAGTCTGTACTCTGGGTTCTTTCATGTGACATAGGTTCAACTAATGTCGAAGCATCTGTCCCTGCTCCTTCAGCATTTTCTGAACTAGGTCCATTGGTTTATTTTTCAAAGAATAAAGGCTTTGTTTCTTTATATTCTCTATTTTTGCTAAATTCACAGCGTCCCTTAATCTTTCTGCCTGCCATCTGCTCTAATTTTTCCTTTGATTGTAAATTTTATGGACCGAACATTCTACTAGTGTAAATTAATGGAGTCTTATTGACTTCAGTGGAATAACTCTGGTTTACAGCAGCTGAGGATTTGATGTTACGTCTAAAATAAATATGTAAATGAAAATCAGGATGCTGCTATTGGCTATGCCATATCCCAAGAATGCTCTTAAAGTTATTTATTTTTCCCATGTGTGTTGTTGCATGGGGTTTTTTTCATTGCTTCAGCCAGTATAATCTATAGATCTCTCTCCTTTATTTGCCTTATTTTCAGAATATGCAAATTAGGAATAACATTCTTTTTGTCATGCTATTTTTCTTTGTAGTAAATTGTCTTTCTAGGTCTTTGCTTCCCATCATAAAATTGGTGGGATTAATCACCTTCTGGGAAGGTGTAGAATGTCTCCATCATCTCTAAAGGAAGCATAAGTGATTAATTTATACTGGATAGGGAAAGTTAAGTTAAATAAATTCTGCCTGTAGTGACTATCTACTTTTACTGACTTTGTCAAATGGTTCTTCTTTCAGCATGTATTGATATTTCTAAACTCAGAGGAAGGAACTCAGTGGTTTTAAATTTCACAGATATGCAAAAAAAAAAAAAGGTATAATGTGTATTCTGTGATTCTATGATTCTGAAAATGTATCTTCTGAATTTTAAATTCTGAAAATGTATCTCAAACAGGAAGAGCTAGAGATCTATGTGCAGTTGCAGGGCCACGATCTCATTGCAATTCCTGAGACGTGGTGGGACAGCTCACATGACTGGAATGCTGTCATGGATGGCTGTGTCTTTTCAGGAAAGACAGGCCAGCGAGGTGTGGTGGTGGAGTTGCTCTTTATTGAGAGAGGAACTGAAATGCATCGAGCTCTCACGGGGGGTGGATGAAGAGAGGGTCGAGAGCTTATGGGTAAGGATTAAGGGGCAGGCAAATATGAGGGACACTGTTGTGGGTGTTTATTATAGGCCACCTGATCAGGATGGCGAAGCTGATGAGGCTTTCTAAAGACAGCTAAAGGTAGCCTCGCAATTGTAGGCCTTGGTTCTTATGGGGGACTACAATCACCCCGATATCTGCTGGGAAGACCACACAGCCAGGCATGCACAGTCCAGGAGGCTCCTCCAGTGCATTGATGGTAAATTTTTAACACAGGTGGTGCAGGAGCCAACAAGGAGAGGAGCACTACTGGACCTGGTACTGACAAACACAGAGGGACTGGTGGAGGACATTAAGGTTGGGGGCACCCCAGGTTGTAGTGATCGTGAAAAGATAGAGTTCAGGATCATGGGTGCTACGCACAAAACAACAAGAAGTAAAATTAAAACCTTGGATTTCAGGAGGGCTAACTTTGACCTCTTCAAGAAACTGCTTGGAGAGATCTCGTGGGCTAGGGCTCTGGAAGGCAAAGGGGCTCAAGAGAGCTGGTTGATATTCAAAGACCACTTCCTCCAAGCTCAGGATCAGTGCATCCCTAAGAGCTGGAAATTGGCCAAGGGATGCAGGAGACCTGCATGGTTGAGCAGGGAGCTTCTGAAAAAGCTCACGTGGAAGAAGGAAGTTTATAATAAGTGGAAGAAGGGACTGACCCCTTGGGAAGATTACAAGAATGCCACCCGAGCGTGCAGGGATGAAACGAGGAAAGCCAAGGCCGCTGGAATTAAACCTGGCAAGGGATGTCAAGCTCAACAGGAAGGGCTTCTTCAAGTATATTGGAAGCAAAAGGAAGACCAGAGAGGTTGTGGGTCCACTGTTGAATGAGACAGGAGCCATGGTGACAGAGGATGCGGAGAAGGGGAGTTACTGAATGCCGCCTTTGCTTCGGTCTTTACTGCTCGGACCAGCCCTCTGGAGTCCCAGGCTTTGGGGGAAGTAATGGGGAAAGAAGAAGACTTCCCCTGGGTTGAGGAGGATTGAATGGGGGATCAATTAGATCAATTAGATATTCACAGGTCCATGGACCCCAACGGGATGCACCCGAGAGTGCTGAGGGAGCTGGCGGAAGTCATTGCTGGGCCATTCTCTATCATCTTTCAAAGGTCCTGGAGAACAGGCGAGGTGCCTGAGGACTGGAGGAAAGCCAATGTCACTCCAATCTTCAAAAGAGGCAAGAAGGAGGAGCCGGGGAACTACAGGCCGGTCAGCCTCACCTCCATCCCTGGAAAGATGATGGAACAGCTTGTTCTGGGTGTCATCTCAAGGCGTGTGGAGGAAAAGAAAGCTATCAGAAGTACTCAACATGTATTCACCAAGGGGAAATCATGTCTGACTAATCTGATAGCCTTCTATGATGACATGACTGGATGGATAGATGAGGGGAGGGCAGTAGATGTGGTCTACCTTGACTTAAGCAAGGCATTCCACATGGTCTCCCACAGCATCCTCATAGGGAAGCTTAGGAAGAGTGGGCTTGATGAATGGACAGTAAGGTGGATAGATAAGTGGTTGAAAGACCCCTTAGAGGGTCGTGATTAGGGGCACAGAGTCTAGTTGGAGGTCAGTGCGTCGTGATTAGGGGCACAGAGTCTAGTTGGAGGTCAGTGACGAGTGGTGTTCCCCAGGGGTCAGTACTGGGTCCAGTCCTCTTCAATATATTCATCAGTGACCTGGATGAGGGGACAGAGTGCACCCTCAGCAAGTTTGACACAAAGCTGGGGGGGGGCGGGGGTGGCTGACACACCGGAAGGCTGTGCCGCCATACAGAGAGACCTGGACAGGTTGGAGATCTGGGCAAAGAGGAACCTGATGAAATTCAACAAGGGCAAGTGTAGGGTGCTGCACCTGGGGAGGAACAACCCCATGCACCAGTACAGGTTGGGGGCTGACCTGCTGGAGAGCAGCTAGCTCGGTGGAAAGAGACCTGAGAGTCCTGGTGGACAACAGGATGACCATGAGCCAGCCATGTGCCCTTGTGGCCAAGAAGGCCAATGGCATCCTGAGGTGCATCAAGAAGAGTGTGGCCAGCAGGTCGAGGGAGGTCATCCTCCCCCTCTACTCTGCCTTGGTGAGGCCGCACCTGGAGTACTGTGTCCAGTTCTGGGCTCCTCAGTTCAAGAGGGACAGGGAACTGTTGGAGAGGGTGCAGCAAAGGGCTACCAAGATGATTAGGGGACTGGAACACCTCTCTTATGAAGAAAGACTGAGGGATTTGGGTCTCTTCAGTCTGGAAAAAAGGTGACTGAGGGGGGACCTTATCAACACTTATAAATACTTAAAGGCTGGGTGTCAGGAGGGTGGGGCCAGGCTCTTTTCAGTGGTGCCCGGGGACAGGACAAGAGGTAATGGGCACAAACTTAAGCATAGGAAGTTCCACCTAAACACGAGGAGGAACTTCTTTACTTTGAGGGTGGCAGAGCCCTGGCACAGGCTGCCCAGAGAGGTGGTGGAGTCTTCAACTCTGGAGACATTCAAAACCCACCTGGATGCGTTCCTGTGCAACCTGCTGTAGGTGACCCTGCTCTGGCAGGGGGGTTGGACTAGATGATCTCCAGAGGTCCCTTCCAACCCTATAATTCTATGATCATTTCCATCTGGCTTATGAAATGTGCGACTCAATGTGCACCACTATGTCCTGTTCCTTTGTCTAATCTCTGTTTATAGATACTTCGGAACATTTTGCACTCTCAGAGGTGTACCTGAATAACTTGGCTAAGGCTCGTGTCTTGCCTACAATATTCCATTTGCTTAAGTTATAGTCTACTCCTTTCTTTTTAAAATAGGATATTAAGGAGAATTAATACTCAACATTTTTCATAGAATCTTCACGGTTGGAAAGGACCTTTGAGCCCATCAAGTCCAACCATACACACACAAAAAAACCCCCTACAATCTGTTTCAGTTGTGGCTTGACACCTCAATCTTCAGACTTGCAGTCATACATTTTCCTTTACTGTTTGATAGTCTGTTACAGGGCTGTCCCCTTCCGGGTTTTCCATTAGCCACTAAGCTAAACAAAGTGATTGTTTGTAATAACATGTAGGGAAGTCTCAAAATAATGGAACTCAGAAAGGTCAGTAGCAGAGAGAAGTTCACATACATGAGGCATTTTCAAACAAGAAATGAAAGGCATCAAGTGGCAGTCCTGTAAATAGGAACATAATTAAAAGTACAGATGGGAAAAATAAGGAAAAGTAGGTCAGGGATGATTCTACTGATGCAGCCAGAGAATAACTGATGCATGTACTAGAGGGTCTGTCATTTCCATGAAGAGCTTTATCCTACAAAGACAGCAAAAAATAGAATTGAAAGTGCAAGTAGCATTGAGAAGTTTGGAGCATGTTTGCATTTCAGAGAAGTAAACAAGGGCAATGTGTGTCTGCAGTCAAGAGTTTGAAACTGCAACAAGAAGAAATCGAGAGTATAACTTGTTGGACGCTATTTGTCCCCCTCTTTTTAATTAGTCACTTTCTGATATATATAATGCAAAAGCGTAGTTGGATTGGTGTTTGTTTACAAATAGCTGACCTGGTGCTGTGTAGAATGGGTCTTTTTAGGATGGTGCCATTAGTCTGCTGTGATAATGCTCTTGAAGATTTTGAAAATCTTTTCCTCAAAGCTGTTGTTGGCTTCTGTTTTTAGCTAGGACAGACAGGGATGACTCATGGGTGTTAAATTGGGTTTAAGGTTGTATTTTTAAACCTCACTCTCCAGTTTGCAAGCGCTCAGATTCTACTCAGGAATTCAGACCTGCTGTTATTTAGGAGTTATTTGTATTCATGGCGTATTTTTGTTTCAAAGGACAGCATCAGTCAGGGCATTGCGTTGAGTGGACCTACGTCAGTTTGGAAGTGTCCTAATCTGCACATTCACCACTTGAACTGTTTCAGTGGTTCTAATTTAAGTTTCTTGCCGTGTGCATTCAGATGCTGTTACTTGTGTAGTCTTGTCTCTGATTGATAGACATTTGCTTAACATACGTATGTTTTTCTTTGGGTGGTGGATATTAAGACAGTTCTTCCTCTTTATGCTTGCAGTCACTTTGAGCTACTTCAAGAATGTAAAATGGTGACAAAATTTTTTGTGACTAACTTTGGGCCCACAGAATTCCATTTCCATAGGGAAATACATTGGAAGTGTAGTGTTTGCCCGGTAGGAGCAGTGAATAAGAGGTGGTCAACGGCATCAGAAAGCTCACAGAAAATAGCACTGCAGAGTTCCAAAGGCTAATGTGCTTCTAAAAATGTCTAGATAATATCTGTAGATATGTGATCTGTTTGAATAATTTATGTTTGGCCAAGAAACATTTATGAATTCTGAATACATTATTTGCTATGAATAATTCCCTTCACCACTCTTCTGTTGCGGTAGTCATCTAAACTTAATAGTTTGTTGGGGTTTTTTTGTAATTAAGCTTTTATTTATTGTCCGCATTTAGGCAGCGGTGAACTTGTGTTTCTATCACCTGAGAAATATTTTTCATTCCGAAATTCAGGTGTTCTATCTTTTCTACTCTGCTCCCCCTCCCTATTTCTGATCAATACCCTTTGTTTCTTCCTGAACTCATTATTTTAATGCTTTACTAATTGCCAGTCCAGATCATTTGATAAGTAGGCTTAAAATTGTTCAAAATCGATCAACGCTATAGCTCTGATTAGCACTTTAAAGTTCAATCATTGATTCTAACCTAAGTCTCTTCAATTACAGTACCTGTCACTTGAGCTTGACAGTTAAGTTTGTATCTATTATAAAGAAGTTAACTTTGAAAGTCCTTTACATAGGCAATTTTTCTGTCCAGTCTATTTTTTTCCTCTGTTTGTCATGAAGTTGAATTATTATAGGAGTCCTCCCTGTATGTTCACAGAGAAAATATGAAACCTGTCTTCTCAGTAAGCATAGAATTCTTGGACCTAGCACATTTGGGGAGAAGAAAGTCCGCTTCTTATTAAATAATTTTACTTATCAGAGCCTTTGAAAGCTTCTTGGTACCCTGCTTGTACCTTCTTCATTTCTGCTCACTGCAAGGTTTCTCCTTTTGTCACAATTCAATTCTGTGCTTTCTACAAAAGATTCCTCTTGAATGTCCAGTGAAGAACAGCATGTTTTTCGACTGTTATGAACATTGTTTTTCAATGAATAGCAACAGCTGCTGAGAGAATTTGCCCGTTTAAAGTTAAGCTTGAAAACAGTCTTTAAAGTCTTTTCTTCCCCCTCTGTCTTCCGGTCAGTAATAGTGCTTACAGTGGATGTATGTGTGTATGTGCATGCTTGTGTACATAAATTAAAACTGTTCATATATTGCCAAGCAGAACGGACAACTGTTATGTTTTTGACTCAGTATGACAATGCTGAAATGTAACCAACAGTTAATTATCAGACTTATAAAAATAAGCTCTAAAAGGGAGCTAGGGACAGGATTGGTCATCTCTGACCAATTCACATATTTCTATTATAAGCAGTAACATGGAAGGTAGAAAGTATTCACTGAATTTTTTATTCTTAAATATTAAGTTCTGAAATTTGGTTTTAATATTCTCTGAGGTTAAATTGATGTATAAGTAATTGCTAGAATAAACTCTAGAAAAAAAATATAATTATCAACAAAAAGAAATTGATTGATTACTTTTGTTTAAATTTATTTCTTAAGACAAGGAAGTAGCAGTGTTTTAATCTAGTCTCGATTACATGTAAAGCAAAACTATGTGTAAAACTCAATTGTTTAAAAAAGACAAACATAATGAAGCACTGGTAAAAGTAAGTATGAAAAAGGAAAGATCATTTGTATGGTTTTCAAAAAATGGTTGATGCGCGGGATATGAAAATTAGATAGGCCTAACTTCTCATAAGTGTTTGGGGTTTTTTTTGTAACTAAGGAGCTCCTGTGAAAATTGTTGTCACACGATTAGTCTGAGAATAGTAACCTGAAGGTTTCTCATTCCTTGCCATAATATTTGAATTTGGAGTACTAAAGAATTACTTTACAACAAAAAGTACTGTTATATGGTGCAAAATTGACCTGCTCCCCGTTTCTTCTCCTTCCCTTCACACCAATATTGAAAGAAGCAGCATTGCATTTTCCTGATAAATGCAAAAGGGAGGTGAACGGTGTCATGGAGGCAATGAAAATATATTATTAAGAGTAGGCAACTAACAAAAGCAAATAGCTCCTAAACGTATGGAGTAAGATATAAATCTTATCCTTCTCTTACATCTCAGTCACCCCTTCCCAGCCTCATTACATTTTCAAATGTAGGTAAGTTAAGGAAACTGACTTGCTTCGTTCACACACTATATATTAATCTCCATGGGGCTTCTGGTTGAAACAATATTAATAACAAAACAAACAGAAATCATAGCACAAAAGTGACAATAGTGTTCCAACTGTTCTTTCTGTCCTTTCTGTATCTTGACATCCTCAGAGCTGCATCCCGCTCCCTGTGAGCTCACCTAATCTCAGGGAAGGGGTTTGGAGTCAAAGCAAAGGGCCTAGCTTTGCCTGTGAGAGTAGAGATATTTATCAACCGAGAGTGAAGCATAGTGTAAATTCTGAGCTTGGAATGGGGATCAAACAATAATCCTCTACACAGTCCTTTCTGCTGGTCTTGGTGCCTGAGGGCAGCTTGAAAACTGGATTTGCTGCCAATACAACTGCATAGCCCCATCCCTTTGGTTTTAAAATTCAGTTTGTGCTCTGTTCAACACAAGATGAAGATAGCTTTTAAGCTTGAAAGCTTTGCTTATATTTGCGTCATCAAGGCTGACTTGTAAACCACCAGTTCAAAGCAATGCTATAAAAAAAGGGTACATTTTTTTCCATTTTTTTTAATAGAAATTGTGTCTCCATTGTGCATCATCTTGAAAATGAAAGCTCTTACTCTTTGAATACAAAACCAAAACAAAATCAAACATTTACAACCTGTCTCAAATGAACTCAAACCAAGCAAAAATGCATTATATCAATCAGCGTGTCATTAGTGTTCCCTTTTGAAACAGAAGGGAGATGACTGGTGAAATAGCAAGGTGGATGCTGGTGAGTTTCTTCTGAGTTTTTTTGGGGGGCAGGTAGGAGGATGTTTGGTTTTTTGGTTTTGGCAGATTTTGTATGTTTTTTAGTTAAAGCTCTCAACTGAGGTTCAGCAGGTTAGAATTTGTTTCCTTAGTTAACTGCAGACCAGGATACACCATTTCAGTCTGCAGTTTCAAAGTTATTTGATACCTAAGTTCCCCTGACAACAATCAGTGGACATGGCAATTCTTGAAGTTTTTGTGTACCACATTATCCATTCAGAAAATGGAGGCATTAATGTTTGCTTCTTCACAGCTTTTCTCTCTCCTGTGTATAGGGGAGCTCCTTAGGCAGAAGTGTGTCTTACAGTGTGTTTGTGCACTATCCAAGTATAATCATGCCTCCCTCTTAGTTGGAGTCTCTAGATGCTACCATCATACTCAGAATTATATCAATAGGTATGACACAGGCTTTATATTTGCAGTCATGTTACTCTATTTGTCGAAGCAGAATAAGTAGGTGATTTAGGAAAAATGGATGGCCGTTTGCTTTTTTTCCCCTGCCTAAATAGATATTTCAATGTTACTTGTTACCACTACAGATAGCTTATTAGTCCCAAAATGGCTGTTTTCCATCCATCCTTGATCTGAACCCTTACGCAAATACCCCAACTTCGTGTATCCAAATATGCAATCATCGTCATCTCTCATTTTTTGGTTATGAACTATGTCCACTTGAGTTACTTTCTGTCTGCAAACATTTTCATAATGCTTGAAAACAAAGTACATTATGACTTGTGTCCTGCAATTATTCACATCACAGTATAAATCCAAGTATCTCTCCTGTATGATAGTTAAAATATGAGACCTTATTATACCCTCCAGGAAGTATAACTTGAAATGGTTTGGGTTTTGGCTTTTTTTTTTTTTTTTAATCAGTGTATGGGTCTAAATCGGATGTTTCAGAACTTTATGTTTTGCTCAGAATTAATCCTTGTGCCCTTCCCTCCAGTAAGAACTTCCTCCAAAGGTTTACGTTCTAGTAGACACCTAAATCACAGAAGCAGAAGCTATCATTAAATAATAGATGGCTATGCTTGCATAAAATGCATTATTTTATTTTCTACAGCAAAGATATGCAGGTCATAAATTACTTGTGCAGTGGGACTATCAGTAAGTAATTCACCATACGTACTGAGGAAGGATATCTTAAATGTTACATTCCACACAAATATCCATAATTAAGTTCATTCTCTTTGTACTTCAGTATTCTCAGAGTTTATCTTGAACCTTGTTATGTATCTCAGAAGAAGCACAAGCAGACAATTCACTCTGAAAGCAGGAGTCAAAAGTAGGGAATTTAACATGTGTTATGTAGACTACAGTTGAAATAAAGATATCACAGAAAATAGATGGCTAAAATTAAGTTGGTAGGTCCTTATTTATCATAGAATCATAGAATCATAGGGTTGGAAGGGGCCTCTGGAGATCATCTAGTCCAACCCCCCTGCCAGAGCAGGGTCACCTACAGCAGGTTGCACAGGAATGCGTCCAGGCGGGTTTTGAATGTCTCCAGAGTTGAAGACTCCACCACCTCTCTGGGCAGCCTGTTCCAGTGCTCTGCCACCCTCAAAGTAAAGAAGTTCCTCCTCATGTTTAGGTGGAACTTCCTATGTTCAAGTTTGTGTCCATTACCTCTTGAACTGTCCCCGGGCACCACTGAAAAGAGCCTGGCCCCATCCTCCTGATACCCACCCTTTAAGTATTTAAAAGTATTATATATTTAAACGTGTGACTTTTTATTTTCAAAAAAACAGCACAGTCTCAGATACCTGTATTTAACACTTATGTACAATGCTACGTACGCACACGCTGTATTGTCTGCTGAGTATATACACTGCCCTTGCTGCTTTATGGAGGCTTCCGTTTTCCAGAGAGCTCAATCAGCGTAGGATCGACTTGACAAATGAAAGCCCCCTCTTTTCCAAGTGCAAGTTACAGAACAGATAACAAAGGACACAGAGCTGAGTTTGCTCCCGTCCTTTCTCTGTAGCTCCTGCTTGAACCGAGGGTTAGGGCTGCCCGGCAGGGCTGCGGCGACTCCAGCGCGTGTTCATTGACCAAGCTCATTTTAAAAGAGCTGGTTCAGGTACTCCTGGCAGCGTAGCCACGGCAACACAGAGCTTAGCCATGCCTAATTGCCCGAATATTTACACAGCGTCTCAGGAGGGCTTTATAGCCTGGGCTGAGCCACTATACCTTCCTCACCCAAGCTAGGGCATTTAAAGGTAGTTCAGAGGTGTACACACAAACTGCAGTCCCACCTTCAACAGCAGAGTGGGTGTATATTCTGTTTTAGGCGGGTCAGTTGGACTCAACTGTAGGAATTTGGTAGCCTGTAACATAAAGCAACAGGTCAAACTCAAACCAACAGGCTGCCATTATATAAATCAATGGTATGCCCTCCTGTGGCTACTGCCTTCTGCAACAGTCCTTCTTAAAAAAGAAAGGAAAGCAAAACAAACATAAACATTAGGAATGGAGGGGATTAGAAAAATAGACACAAAAAAAAAAAAAGAGAAAATGCCCTGTGTGAAGAAAGATTGAAAATCCCAGGGCCACGCAGTTCAAGAGAAGACAGGCTGTCTCTGCGGGTGATAGAATCAGGAGTAATGAGTGATATGTAGAACATAAATCAGATGTTCTTATTAATCGCCTCTCAGGATGATGGTTTATGCTATTACCACCTCTGAAATAGTTTCAGGCCTGCACGTCTCCTGGGATCACGTAACAGGGGATGTTATATGAGCATAGTTACAAATACTTTTTCCAATCTGTAGATTTCAACACTTTTTGTTTATTTTTATCCATGTCTGAAGATACCGGCTGCTTCAATTTCACAGCAATATACACTGCAGCCAAAACAGCTTTGAACTCAGACAGAGCACAGGTTTGACTCTTCAAAACAACCACCTTAAAAATCTCAGGTTTATGTTCCTGAATCTTGCTTTAGATTAACTGATATTTATTCTTGAAAAAACCTTTGATAATCTAGTTTGTAAACCAATGCCTTAGGTACATAAGTGTGACAGTGCATTCAGAAACTACAAGAAAGGGGTGATTTGCATTTTATGCAACTTCTTTTTCTTGCAATGAAATCCTGAAGTAGTTAAAGGGCATCAGCAAACTGCCACCATTACACATACATCACCTCATTGCAGGTTTCTCTACTTTATATTTCTCTTGGGAAATGTCTACTGTGGAGCTGATGGCCTTGAAGATTCACTCTATTGGGTTCTTGAGTTTCTCTAAACTTTGAGTTTTGAAATTGTGAAGGCAAAGGGAGGAGGGAATCATTTACAAGCAAAGGAACAGTCTGAATCTTTATGGAAGTCTGAATCTTCCATAAAATAGGAGTTGGAAGTCTGAAATTCAGTAGTAAATAGTCTCTGTGGTTTTTTTGTTGGCAGTTATGATCAGTATTAACAACATTGACTTAATGGGGAAAGGGACAGATTGTTGCTCCAGAGAGCTTATTCTGAGCAGGAGAAAATATTATTGTTGGTTTTTCAGAATTTTGAAGGGCAGTTTGGATTTTGGAGATCCTTGGTTTAACTTTGATGAATAAGCAAGATCAATTTTTAAGTCTAAAAAAATCTTGGTGAAGTAGTAGGAATTTTTCAGATGGATTTCACATACATATAAGTGAGTTATATACGAAAGAACATGAGCTTCAGAGAACTATCAGCAAGTTTATTACTAAGTTCCTGAGGGCACTTAAGGAAAATTCCACTGTTATTATAGGGAACTTAAAAACTGGCAGCTGAATATGGCTCCTGTATTTGACCTGCCCCCTTTCTCTTTCAATTTGATTATTTGACAACTCCATCGAGCTAGATCTGATTTCAGTGCTTTGAAAAATTTCAATAACTATTCATCTTTTTTCCCCACCATTATTCTGTCTTCAGTGACAGCATGCCACTCCATGTACAACTGAGCAGAACCATATCTCTAGGATTCTTTTTTGCATCCTCTGGTGGAATAGTGGTTTATACCTCCTCAGATTTCTAAATTTACATGTAGTTGGTTGAAGTTTTGATTATATTCTCTGTCCCTTATGAACAGCTCTGACTGTAGCTGGGTACAGCTTGCAAAGAGAATTTGAGGAGTTTGTTTGATGCTTCTTTGGTTCCTCATGGGAGTGAGTAAGCACATGGTAATGGCTCCATAATTTTTCCTTTTGGACAACTTTATGGGTTGCTGATTGATTTAAGTAAGACAGCTTCTGAGGATTGTCATATAGCACACATAGAGGTGTCGTGGTTGTGGCTGGATTGGCCAATCAGAACGACAGATGCCCCCCTCCATCCAAAGAGAGGAGAGGAAGAGATAAGGAGATTTACGAGTTTAGAAAAAGAACTAAACTACTTTAATGAAAATATTATAAGTAAGGAAATAAGAAATAATAATAAAATAAATAAAAAGAATATACAATGTATACAAAATCATATCCAGCTCCCAGGATGACAGTCGCATCACCAGCAGGCACAGGGAATGTCTGCCCAGACTGGAGTCAGTGGTGCACAGGAGCTGAATTCCCGATCTGGAGTCAGGAATGCTCGGATGGGGATCAAAGGCAGTCGAACAGACAGGGTCCTCCTCGGATGTCGGCCATTGAAGAAAAGAGAGACTTGCCCCTTTGATCCCTTAGCTTTTATACTGAGCATGATGCAAATGGGATGGAATACCCTGATGGTCAGTTTTGGGTCACCTGTCCTGTCCGCTCCTCCCTATAGGTGTGATCCCTCTACGCTTCTCCGCTTCCGACCCTCTAATTGGGCAAATAGTGAAGTTAGCTGACCTTGGTTGTTATAGCAATAAGTATAAGCAAGAGCCTCCGTGTATACCATTCCTTGGTATAATCAGGTCTTTTCGCTCCGAGAGTGAACGGTTTCTGAACAATATGCTGTTTATTTCAGAGTTTAGTCAGTTACAAGAGGCCCAGCTAAAAAGTAAAATTACAAATCAGAAAATTGGTTCTGTTTTACCTCAAACCAGGACAAGGGGTTATGGGGAAGTACTGTTTTTCCAGTGCTGCCTGCAATGGAAGGCAGCACAGTTTCATCTCAAGCTACTGTCTTGGTATGCAGGGCTTGGTTCCTGTCCCCTTGAGTGGCCACGCTGTCTTGCAGTACCTCATTGCAGGTACCAGTGGCCTAGAAAATAGTACTGAACATTGAATTGTTGGAGGCAACTATGGGTAAATGGTTCTTCAATATGTGATTAGGAATAAAGTAGAAATCTCAAAATGGTCACTGTGCCTTGTGATTTGTACAGAACAGGTTATGAAAAATATTGCATAGGAAGGTATGTAACATCATGCGAGGTTTTCTATGCAAAGTGGACAAAGTAGAAAAAAGTATTCAGGCCAGGGCTTTTATTATTACCATCAAGAAATGATTCAGCTAATAGTTGAAAAATGTTCTTCTAGATAATGTAAGTGCTTTTTATTCAGACGAGATATTTAATTGTTGTAGTGGGTTGTCTTTTATAAGATTTTCATATGAGGTAATTCAATCAAGAGAATGTTCTTTTCCATATGAGACAACGTTAATTCAAAGCAGTGCACCCCCCAGCAAGTGAATACTCAGACTACTGCTACAGTGCGGAGTTAGGTTTCCATTAGTTGTTAGTTTGAAAATTTGTCATAAAAGTGAACCGGAAAGCTCAAATAAAAATTGAATTAATTCTATATTTATGTTCTTGAAGACATTTATTGACCAGGCTTTCAGATTATGTGTTACAGATTTTTTTTTCTGTTATAATAAAAGTTATTTTCTTTCCCACATCTATAGAAAATTATATAAAATTTGTATCTCACTAAAACCATATCAGAACATACTATATTGTTGTATCTCTAGGATGACAAATTGCAAAATTTTTTTTCCCTGAGATCTGACAATGGTGTTTGACAAGAAAACTGCACTGAATGAGAAAGTGCCAGTAATATTCAGTAAAAAAAAGGATTGAAGAGGGATGAGTGGGTGTAAAAGGTGAGACATATTTGTGTACTAATCCTGCTGTAAGTGGTAGGAGTGAACACACAGCTCTGCAATTAACCACTTTGAAATCAGATTTGAGATTACTGAACAGAAGAAGTCTGGACAGCTACATATTCAAATATAGGAAATACATATACATGCATTTATTGTAAGAAATAGAATGCATCAGGACCATTGTTGCTGCATGTTATTCTAATTTAACGTAAGGTACAAAATGAGAAGAGACAGAGATGGTGACTGTGACTGCACTTCCCCCCCCCCCATCTGTAAAGAAAGTCATTGTATGGTGACATAGAAGATGCCGAGGGCTAATGATAGTGTCTTTGGGCAGATGACAGCTATGGAGCAATATCAGACACAGCTGCTAAGGAAAACACAAGCCAAACCAGGTACTTTCTGATTAGACTGCCTTCAATCCAGATTTAGCATTTTGGAAAATCACTTTTATTATGGTTTGAAGAACCCACAACAATTTATTGCTGTTTAGACAATTATTCTATTACCCGATGATCCCTCGCCACCCGTTAAGGGAAATCGGGAAAAGGAAACCCAAGGGTTTAAACATAAACAGATTTAATAGAATACAACTACATAATTAACATTAATAATACTAAAGAACCAGTATTGATCCTGATACCAATATAAGATATACAAGGATTATACTCATCCAATTCTACCAGCAGGAAGCTGTGCACTCCCAGCCGTGGACGGCAAATGTCAGACACTGCGAGTGCTGCGGCTTCGGGAGGAAGGGAAGGGCTCAGGGGTCCGGCACCAAGGCAAGAAGTTCTCAGGGTCATAGCCATCATAGAAAAGAAGAAACTCCTCAGCAAACTTTCTAATTTTTATTGAATGTGACATTCATGGTATGAAATAATCCTGTTGGCCAGCTTGGGTCAAGTGCCCAGGTCTTGCTTAGCCTCATCCTTGCACCTGGCAAGGCTCAAAAACACTGAAACCTTGAAACCTGCATACCATAGCTGGCTGTAAAGTAAATATTTTCACAAATTCAGACACTAGAGTCTTCTAAAAATGCAGTTTTCCCAAGAGACCTTGCTTTGAAAAGCAAAATTACTGAAAGAGAAATTAATCCTGAGTCACTCAAAGCAGGACTACTTCCTTTTCCTTGAACAGCATAGAGTCATAGAATGTGTTGGGTTGGAAGGGACCTTTAAAGGCCATCTAGCCCAACCCTGCCGCAGTAAGCAGGGACATCTTCAACTAGATCAGGTTGCTCAGAGCCTCATCAATCCTGGCCTTCAGTGTCTCCAGGGATGGGGCCTCCACCACCTCTCTGGGCAACCTGTTCCAGTTTTCTGTGGTTTGATGGGAGATGTTCTCCTTTGGTGGTCGGTTTCAGGGGGTAGTGGAGCCAGGGGCCATGACACGGGCTGATGCTCACCCCCCCATCCCCATCCCTGCAATGTCCAGCCAGGGGACTGACACAAGGCCCGATGGCGGCCACAGGGATAAGGCCAGGACGGTGCCTGGCTGGGAAAGCGTGTTGGTGGTTTGGGTTGGGGAGGGAGGTGGCCGTGACATGGCACAGGCAGGGAGAAATGGCTGAGCTTAAAGCAGCCCTGGGAGGGGTGAGGTTCCTCAGGGGCTCCTCACAGCCCGCTGCCGCCCGGATCCCCCCGAGCTGTCAGGCCCAAGCCCTGTTGCTGCCTCCGGGCAGGGCCGATGGAGAACCTAACCCCGACACCCCCTGGGTGGGGGAGGATGAGGCCACAGAGGTCCAGGCTGGGACAGAGCAAATGCTTGATAGGACACGGGTCAATTTTTTTCTTGCTTGTGTTACTGAGGGAAGCTGGGGTGCTGCTCGGGGCAGTCTGTGTGTCAAACGCTCAGGCTGACTGAGAAGGGCCACTGCGGAGCAGCCACTGAAATGAAAGCCTTGGCGCCTGCATTTCCTGAGGTAGGTAAAATGCTCTCCGTGTTTCTGAAAGCACCACTTCATAGCAGACTTGCTGTTAATCAGCCCAAGCCCAATCTGCTACATGGGGGAGGACCATCACGCAGAACGATCTGGGTAAATTCCTGAAGCATCTTGAACTCCTTGGTTCCCTGGATGTCAGTGACCCCGAGTTTGGAGTTGTACCTGCTTTGGGGTAGAAGCTGATCCCAGCCATCAGTGCCGGCATATGCTTTAATCATATCATATGAGCAGCGTTTGTGGCTATTGACCGTGTGGAACCATCTGGCGTTATTAACTGATGCTGGGATATTTGTGGCCATTTGCTGATGACATAGTGCTACTCTTGAATATTTCTAACTGCTTTTAATAGTTAAGCATTGAGTAATTGGCCACTTTTAAAAATCTCAAGTTTTCCCTTAAGGATTTGTCTATAAATATCTGACTGTATTTGATATATATTAAAATCCATATGAAATCTACAATAAAAGTACAACTGCAGTGTTTTCAGTGTAACGGTGATATTCAGTTGTATGTTTACCTTGCGTAGAGGAACAGGCGCACATAAATATCTCAGGTTTATTTTACAAATTTTTTGAACAGGGTGAGGTTGAGACAGCTGAGGTCTGATTCCTACCAGTAGAAATTTGTAGGAGTATACCAGAAGAGGTGACTCTGAATTCAGATGATTAAATGAATCAGTTACTTCGGCCTCCAGTATGTGTTCCTGAAGTCATGTAGAATGGAGTGATAATGTTGGTGTTGGAGATAACAGAAAGCATGTTCCCATACAATCTGTTAAAAGAATGCATGAAGTTTTCTTTGAAGTTGACTAACTGGATTGATGACTTTTTCACCTACCTCATGTACAAGAATGAGTTTCTTGTTTACTGAACTTGTTAATTAAACAGTGATATTAAACAGTAGCTAGTAAAGAGGGGTGTTCAGAAAAATTAGCATAATAATTTAAACTCTAGTGTACTTGACTTGTAAAGGAAGGTAACTGAATGCATCCTACTCTCCTGTTTTTTGGGTCTAATAGGCAGTTCTGTGTTTCTCCATTTTTTATAAAAGAAGACAAAAGACAATAGCTGTTCTTACCCCACAGGTAAAGTTAGCTTTTCTCTATACACCTGTAGATTTCTATCTAAATATACAATCTTTATATTTTAAAAAGTACTTTAATTAAAGATCTTGCATGCATATGCATGATTTATTACTATCTGATATAAGTATGTAAAACTGGATAGATTCATCTATGATGATGGTAAGAAAAGTCCTGGATCTATTTATGATCAATATTTCTAACTGATTTTGCTGCTAGATAAACAATCGTGTCTCAAAGCCATGGGTGGTCTTCTTCTCTTCTCTTGGATTTCACTTTATCATGACTTATTACAATTTTCAGTCAGTGTTTTCTTTTGTAGAAAGTTCTCATGTGGCATATGTGAATCCAGGTACTGCTTTAACCTTACACATATTCATTGTCCAAAAGAAGGCAGCAGTTCTATTCACAGGTATTAGTATCAGGATGAATAGTGCTTTTCATTCTATGTTCTTGCCATACTACTATGCCTTCCTATAGCAGCACAGATCAAAGAAGGCTGTGTTGGCGAGACTGCAGAATGTTCTGGATTCAGGGCTGCAGATGGGATTAGAGCAAGCAGTAAATTGTCATAGTCCTGCAGTTCCTCTGCTGGATGACAGTACATACCTACAGCACCAAAATCTTTGTGGTTCCCAAACAAATAGACATCTCAGCAACTATCTCTGGGCGACAGCTTCCTCACTACGGTGAAGTCTCTGAAAGGTTGCTGACAGGAACAGACTGTTAAAATATCAGGATATATCAAAGACATTTTCCTGCTTTTTTTCTTTGTTCCTCAGCAAGTAGAACATATCTGATATCTGGCAATATCAAGGCAGCAATATTTCTATATTTGTTACTCCTTTTTTTTCTGTATATGCAAGTATTGATGCTGAGGAAACTCAGTACTGCAATTTTCCATTGAAAAGACAGGCTTTTTCTTGCAAATATTCTTATGTCTTTTCTTAGGATTCTATGGGCAGATATATTCAGTGAAATCTGTTTCTCTAGTTGAACTGCGTCAGACTTTTAATACTTTCAATAATCTGTTTATAGAATTTAGAGGAGTATCTGGTTATTAGCCTCTCTGTCCTTTTGATGGTACCTGGGAAGCTATGAGTACACCCTGTAATCTTTTTTCATGGTAGCATAGGAGCATACTGAATATCTGCCAGGAAAACTTCTAAGGTAAGTTCTGTTAGTGTTGATATTGTATTTTGGGAGAAGTTAATGGCACAGGTCAACACCCTGCAGCAGATGAGACAGAATATTGCAGATGAGACCAGACTATGCATGTGTGTCCTTAGTTTATGTTGAAATGACAGAGAAAATCCTCAACTCCAGAAGGCAAAATCTGCCCTGAATACTCAAACAATGCATTATTTCCTACATCTTTGTGTTCCCCTCTCACCACGTTACTGGTTTGAATACTCAGTGGCATTTCCTTACTTCCCCCCAGCTGTTGAAGGATACTAGTAAATGTGAGGAAGGTTCCTAGTTAAGAGCGCTCAGGAGCACGGATATTCTACCCTGGTGACTGGATCCAGTATCTGGCATCACTAACAGCCTGAGTGACTCCCGTTGCAAGTATAATAAAATTATATCCAGCCATATAACTCACAATGGGCTGGGACAATTATTTCCTTCTGAATATTCAACATAGCGATCAGCTATGACAGAAGTTGTCTATTAGCTCAAACCAGAAAATGCTTAAGAGTATTCCATCCTCTCTACCCAGTTCGGCCTTGGGATCAGCAGTTCTACTTGTTTTTATAAATTCTGCTTATTCTAATCACAAATTATTTTTCTCAAATAATAGAAGGTGATATGGAGAAGCAAACATCCCAAGACCCGTGGTTCCAGTATATGCTTTGAATGGAGGAAAAGTAAAGTAACTGTAAGGAGGAGACTTTTGAAGGGGAGTAGCCTTTCCCAGTCTGAGACATGCAAATGGAAGTCCTTTAGAAGCTCTCAATGTGCAAAGGTAAACGAAGGTACTTATGCTTCTTTTGAAGCAGACAGACCCTTAAGCCAGCTAAGAGCAGACACTGATGTTCACATTTCAATGCAAGGTATTTTTAAGCATTGTAAAACATCATCCGCATACCATGTGCTTTTGAATACCTTGCATGAGTTGGCCTGCTGGCCTGTTTGTCTGTTCTTTATGGTATTCTCAAGGATATTCTAGAGTATTCTAGTTGGGTATTCTTTAGACTGAAAAAGGTATTATAACTGCAGAAATTCAATGGACGAGGGATGGATAAAGCACCAAGAATGAAAACTCTTCTAAACAAAAGAGGCATACTTGTGTTTATAATGCTAAGGAGTTATAAAATTGTCTGAAATGAAAGCTTATTTGGCAAGAGGAAGTTTTGAGGCTCATTGCCTGCAGATCATTAAAGATCCATCATTGAGGTTGTAAGCTCAGGTCCTTCAATATTTCAGAAGACAGAATACAAGAGGGAAACAAAGCCTAGTAATATTCATTAGATGTGTATAATTAAAAGAGTAAAGTGAATGAATCTATTATGGCTTGCATTACATGAGAGAAGGACTAATGGCCAAAATCAGAGATTAGCCTGAAGGAGTCTAAACTGTTGTAATTTACAGTTTATGTAAGATCTTCCCTGAAGGACTGATCCATCATTCATTTAAAAAACTTTTTTTCTAGCTGTGCAGAGGAGACCTTAATTCTGGACATGGAGCATCTTTGTTGGCTCTGAGTTCCCCATAATGATGCCGGTGGCACAGAAGTCAGAACAGAAATTTCTGGATTGTTGCTGTATGTCATGAATTTCCTGCTTCCTACATCGTAGGCTTGGAAGTTGGGGTCGTGTTAGTGACAGTCCCAAAGGCTACTTGTGCTGCCTGGCTCATCCAAAGGGCAAAATATTGGCATTTGTCACTCTTGGAAATGATGAAATAATGAATGCTGAATTACAGTTTATATTAGCTTTTAATAGAAAGTGAAATGATCGACATCTACCAAGAAAAGAGAACTTGGGGGGGGGGCGGGGGGGGGGGATGAGACCCCCAAGATCATGTCTTGGATTCCTTGAATTGCTAGTGTTGCTTTACTTCAGACTTAAAATTTTACACAATAATTATTTGCAACAGTAAACAAAACAAACATCTGAAAGTTCCCAGTGGACTGAAATGAACTTCTTTAGTGAAATATGAAGGACTCAGCAATAAATATCCTAGTTTATATAAATATCTATTCAGCATAAAAAACAATCCTGTCTAAACATAGTGTAAAATCACTAGACCAATTTAGACAAGAATAAAAGTCAACAACTATGTGAAAAGTGTAAGCAACAACAGAAGAGAACATAAATAATGAAAAGAATTGAAGCAAATACCGAACGCTATAAAAAGAAGAATGCATTAGCAATGCCAGGAAAACTAAAATTAGACCTATAGAAAGATGTATACAAGACTTTTTTTAGGTAACAAAACAGAATTCACTGAAGAAAGAAATTAAAACATCAGATGAAGGGATTAGAAAAGAAGATGGAGGGAATGATAAATCAGACAATTACATGGATGCTTCTCTGGTGTATTTACTTGAGAGATCAGGAAAAATATGCCATCTGACACTATTCGTGTATACAGTATTCTGAATGATTTTGTGACAAGTGAGGCAGAAGCATTTAGTAATTTAGTACAAAGGGAAGCTATCAAGACTCCAGAACTAGATGGAATTTCTTCTAAGGTTTTATTAAGGAAGCTATCGAAGAAATGTGCAGGGCAGTGAAAAGCAGCATAGAACAATTAATTGTCAGGCTACAGTGCTCTATAAGAGAACAAAATTACAGTAAAACCAGGCCAAATATTGTGAAGTTCATTTGTTGTCCTCATGCAGGTCTTAGTAAGGTAGATCTCTAATCAAACATCATAATGGAGTTTTGTTCAAGTGAGGATGTCTAGTGGATTTGATCAGGGTCTGAACTGATGATTTGCATGCCAGAGGAGGACACTAATCTGGTAGCTATAAGTGGCTAGGTAGCTATAGGTAGAAGGATGAAGGTGGCATCTCTGAGGTTCTTCTACTGAGATTACTCCATTGGTATAAATAAATATATTTTCAGAGGACAAGAAAGGTGGAGAAATTGATTTAGCCAATACCTTGGCTTCATGCTGGCACAAATAAAAAATCCATTTTCCATATAGCTTGATAAGTTTATAAGATTGATCAGAGCAAGAGTGAAGAGGACAGAAAGGCTTGTTCTTGCAATGGAGCATAGACAAAGTCAGGAAAAGGAAACAAGCTGCAGTAATTTGCGTGAGTGAGTTGAGTTGACTGGCTCAAGCTGTTCTGCATTGATCTTGGAAAATGTTTTCTCTCGCTCTCTATGTACAAAACACTCATCAGGGAAGGTCTTCTTGTGGGCTAAGCTGTTCCTCTTCATTGAGTTAATGGAAACTGCAACTGCCCTTCACCACACTAGATTTTAAATCTAACCCTGCTTTACATCAGCTGCACATTTGTCTCCTCTGACAAATGATACAGGAGAACATGATCTGATTTGTGGGTTTTTTCTTCAGTAGATTGATCCTAGTAACTAATAAACAAATAGAAGTGTTGCTCATGTTACTTGATGTCTCCAGATGGCCCTTTCAAAACTGCAGAGTCTTCCTGCAGCTTTCGTTATTGTGGCAGGTGTGTACTTTCTAAATGGAGTTTCAGGACCAAAAAGTTCAGATATATCACTTCCTCTCACCTTTGTGACCACCTAAAGATTTATTTTCAGGTACATATTTTCTTGCCAGTTTGAAGCTGACACCTTGTGGTTCGTTGCTGCACACCCTCACTGACGTAAAACAGAAAGAGCTATTTTACGGAGTTTGTTCAGCACTGTCCAAAGCTAACGTTTCGGCCTCTACTTCTGTTAATTTATTTTAATTTTTACATGTGAAGAGGGTAATTACGATAGGACACTATCCTGTACAGGTAATTGAGACTAGACAGTCATAAGTCCATTTTCGTCTCTTACTTCCATATGTTTTCTTGTTAATTCTGCTGAGTAATCGTGTCATTGAGACCATGTGTTGGAAACATTCAGCTCAGGCATCAGCCATCTGATTTTTAACAGAAAATATCAGCCTGGGAGTGATACCGGAGCAAGAAAACTTTAGTTTGAATATCAGGTCCAAGGCTGAACTTGCAGGTCAAATAGCTCCATGGAATCATATTTTTAGTTCTAAATGCAGAAGATTTTTTCATGACTTAAGAGATAATGCACAATTATGCTTTTTATGTGGGCATCTTTCACAGGAAAGGCAGACTTTACCATCTTCCTTAATAAAACAGAGAAGGAATAAATGTTAAAGGGGACCTACACCTCTGAATTGCTTAATTTTGTATACAAGTTCCTTTTTTATATAATAAGGCCTGATCTCCTGCCTGTTTTTTGTCTTGTATCCTGGGAGTAAAAGAAAATGGTGAGGAAGTGGGATATTGCATACATTCACACAATATCTTTCATTTGGGGACTGTGACATTTCATTATGGGCTGGCAAGCACTGCAGTAATATATAGTGCAGCTCATATGGGGTTTTCTTAAGTTCATATAGAAGTGGTAAATATTTTCTAGGCACAATGTCTGAGGTTGTCAGTATTTAACAAATGTTTCCTTGAGCAAGAGGCCAAGTGGGATGTTGAACTGTGCCAAGAATCTAACTTTATGCACAACTCTAAACCTCTAGACACAATGGTCATGTATTTTCTCCTGAGGCAAAGCAGCATTATTTTATAGGTGGATGTCTTTTATTATTATAAAACTTTGATTTATGAATTTTAATATTAGACAAAACAGTGCTTTCAAGTGAATCAATCTTGAAATAAGCAAATATGTTGTCATTTAACCATATGCTTAATGGTATGCTACTTATAATTGTAATGATTGTTTGCCAAGCATAGTTTCAAATAAAGAAAGAAATGCACAGATGGTTTTCTTATTTAAGTGCATTAAAATGCATACAGAATGTTTAGAAATGCAAATCCTTTAAATCAACTACTTGACAAAATCAGGCTTTGTTCCAAGTTGTTGTAATAGAGTCTCTTGCATATAAATAAAAGCTTGTGTTACAGAAAGAGAGAGAATAAGTCATCTCTAGAACAGCAGTCAAGAACTAGAGTCTGAAAAGGGTGAAAACACAGGGCTTTTATAGGCTTGCGGAGCTAGAAGGGTTGGAGAAGTAAATTGTCTGCAGTTATTTCTGTGGCTGATTGTACAGTAGCAGCAAGATTATGTTGATGCATTTGCCCCATTATGGTGACTTAGAGGGAATGTACTCCTTTTAATACCTCAGCACCAGAAGCCAGTATTGCATTATTTTGATTTATAGCGTTATTAGCACAATTTATATTTCAGTGCCCCCTCTTAATCCTCCCATTTATAGTGTTATACCAATTTCTCTTGTATTTCAGCAGTGTCTTCAGAAAGAGAGTAGTTTTCCAAGGGAACAGATGTTAAACCAATGCTAACTGTGATTTATGATGATCAAAACATACAAATGTGAGGGCATATGGATAGGTGGCCCTGTGACGGCAAGTTGGCACTTATTGTGCTGGAAATACAATTTCTTTCTGGGAAACGCAGAAGGGCTCTGCAATTGCATCAGAGTCTCAGCAAAGATAAACTGAGGTGAATATCTCCCATGATGAAAGGGAGACTTGAGGAAGCCTATGAGGAAAGATTGAGCAAAAATGTGAGATAATAATAGGAAGTGGCAGAGTGGCAAAAGGAGCAAAAGAGAGCTAGAAGACAATGGATGTGAAACAGAATTTGATGCGACTGGGAATAGATTTATGATCACCAAAT
This sequence comes from Larus michahellis, assembly GCF_964199755.1. Classification (NCBI taxonomy): domain Eukaryota; kingdom Metazoa; phylum Chordata; class Aves; order Charadriiformes; family Laridae; genus Larus; species Larus michahellis. The sequence continues at coordinate 93,532,219 of NC_133897.1, forward strand.
TGACTTGTTTTTTTACTGGCAAAACCCAAGTTTTGTTGCATGGCATGTCTTCTTTCCTATCATTATAGAAGTCTAGGTCCATCTGGAAAAGCTACTGATGAGAAAGTAAGGAAGTATTGGTGGAGTCAAACTAAAAGGGAGACAGGCCCAAACATGATGTGAGAATCTGCAGTGGCTCTTGGGCCAGAGGGGTGTGGTTCGGTGTTTCAGGTAGATGAGGCACTTGACATGAAATATCTACAATCATGAAGTGATCAATGGATTACTTGCTAGCTCAATGGTGTTTAACAAAAATGAGTAAATTGTAGCAACTTTCTTGTGATTCATACAGTCTTCAGAGGACAGAATTTGCTCGATGTCCTCCAAAGATTTGAATTATTATATGGAATGACCAATTGTGTAATGAAATGCAGATTTTGCTAAATCATGTGTAGGTTAGGCTCAGGAAGAGTGAAGACAAGAATAATCATTTCGTTCTATATTCTAGTTTTGTGGTATCTAGCTATAATAAATTAATATTGGTACAAATGAAAATGACATTTATGTCTGACTGGTTGTATTTTATATCCTCTTTGCTTTCATGGAGTAAGGTTCAGAGGGATCAAAATCTTGACAGAATAAGCCTTTGTTTTAAAAAATTGCACATGCCAGTGATGCATGAACGTCTTTCCTTCCCACTGTGGGCACGTGTGTTTCTGGTGGGAGTAATTTTTTGTTCACGATGTATGCATACTTGAACTTGAGCTTGGAAGTAGACTTCATAGGGATATTTTTTTTATTCTTTCAGGTTTGGCGTTCATCCAAGAAGCAGAGGTAATACCCCGTGAGGCCAGTGATCAAGAACAGATAACAAGTATCTAGTTTGAATAAAATATTTCTCAAATTGCAATTGGAAAAGTAGCTCTACTAAGTTGGACCAAAAAGATCATTTGCCCCAGTACCCTGTTTCTAACAGTGGTCGTGAGCATATGCTAGAGGAAAAGTAAGATTAAGCAGGCATACTTCATTTAATAGTTCTCTAGACGGCTGAACCTAGTTGTTATCTATATCTACTCAGTAGCTATCAATAATTTTCTTCTGTGAACTTGAGCTTGTGTGTTCTCTCTCTAACAACCTGTTGCATGAAGAATTTTGTCTTTCTGTTGGATTTGTGCCTGGCTGCTGGCTTCTTCTCAGTTCTTGTCCTTGGAGAGGGCATGAGCAGCTGGCCCACCCTAGCACCACAGTTGCTGCCGCTTCTGATAGCACAAAACTCTGTTGTCATTTGTCCGATCTAGAGAGTCCCATTTTACTTCTTCCTCATCCAGAAGCCATTCTGTATCTAGTAGCCGTTCTCTGAACCTTTCCATTTTAACCTCAGATGTGAGTAGATGTATAGAGTAGCATAAAGATATTCTCTTTGCTCTTGTCATAATAGGACCAGCCATTTGAAGATAAGAGTGTTTCATCGCTATCACAGTGTACCTTTCTTTCTTGTTTTTCTTGTACCTTGACATCTCTGTGTGACAGTGTTTTCCTTCCACAAAGTTTTCACTGTGCTTATTTGTTCTTGGCTAGACATTTCCTTTCTGCTTTCTTATATTTTTGATTTTTAGCATTGGTGTTAAAGTATGCATTTTGGTCCTCTTGGCATCCCATTTAAATGGCACTTTGGCATTTCTCATATGACTATTTCTTATGCTTCATGACTTAGAGAATTTATATGGCTTTCTCTGTACAAGATACACTCTTTTGGACATTTTAGCTTTTCCTCACTCTTCAGTTTAAAAGTTCACTTGCAACCTTCTTTTCTTTAAAGGGCAACAGTCTGGTTCACTTACAGTTCGAATGAAATCCGTCCTTCCTCTTTGGCCTTCTTTTACTCCAGAAGCATTCCATCTGAATCATTGATGGGGAATTAATCACTGACGGTAAATTTGTTTACAAAACCCATTCTAAGAATATGTTTAAGCAAAAAAAATCAGGATAAAAGGTTTTAAAACATAGGGTATAGAAATTTGATATAACTTTTAAAAATGTTGTTGCTATTTTTTAGATATCTTGCATAATATGACAAAATTAAATACAATTAGCCTATCCTTTATCCAACTGGTCCACAAAACAGTTGTGACAAATTTTCAGTGAGATCAAGACTGACAGTAATTGCAACTTCAGCTGTCTCAAGAAATGTTTAAGAATAGGTAGGTGAAAAAAATTCACTGTGGTCTTTACTGCTATTTTCATTATGCAAGGGATAGTCTTGTTTTCATGAAACATCCAAATAACATATTAGATAAAAATTCTGCCTTTTGAAGAAATATAGATCCTGACTATAAAAAGGAGAATTTTATTGCATTCAGTCCTAGCAATATTGAAATAGAATTTCAATGGACTGTTTCTAAAAAGTCTTCTTTTAATGGAAGAAGCCCATCTTACGTGAAAGCTAGTGAAAGGTCACCTTAGAGACCACTCACACAGTTTGACAGTGAGCTAGAGCATGGAAAAAGTGTAATCTAAATGTTGTGCTTACCCTTTTCGTGGTAACAATTTTTTGTTGTCTAATGAATTTACACAACTATACTGGGTTTTCATCTGTCAGAAATTAATGGTTAGTCTTTTGACTTTAAAAAAAACAACAACAAAGCTGAAACTGAACCAGGTTTCAACATTTCGTTCACATCAATAGAATTGTTTACTTGGATTATTTTCATTGTCTAACCAAGTTAGTACCAGGAAACTAGTTTCCTCAGGCTACAGAGGAAATGGAGAGAAAAAAAATCTCTTCTAGGTTATGACTTAGATTAGGAATTTAACATTGTCTGATTTGCCCACTGAAGGATACTTCTCTTTTCTACAGAGGGACTGAAATGACTGCTGATATTGGAAGTATAAAGCAAATAACTACATCCACAGTTGTTTCTGTGATTGAATTTTATGAGATTTTCTCAAGTGTTGTTGTTTGCCCTTTGATAGGTGTCTGCACTAATAATGACAATATTTGGAACAGAAAAAATGACTGGATGTGTTCAAAGTCAGAAAATATGCAGTTGTAGCTGAAATGATCACTTCTTGGTATGGAAATCAGTTACTGAGAGATAATAAACAGGGAAACCAATAACAAGGTTTTCTTCTTGCCTTTCAAAGAAGGGTAAAGATTAAAAAGAAATAATCTTTAATTTTACTATAGAATTAGAATTAAAACAAATAATCTTTGCTTCTATTAGAATGGATTTATTAATATCTTGTTATCTTAATACATTGTATTTTCTCTCTAACAATTATCTGCTCTTTCTTGTCTGAAAAATCTTTCCCTCAGTACGCTCTAGTACACTTGGTTATTCAGGCATCTACAGGATTGTTGCTAGGTAAACAATACATGCTCTCTTCTTGTTTTTTGAAAGCATTAATATAAAATCATGTGAGTGTATAAATGAAAATTAACAAAATGTATAAGCATTCTTTATGTCACATGGTGATGCTCTGAGGATAAACTAATTTAAACATGTCAGTACAAATGTAGGGTACAATATACACTGCATGTGAATTCTTAACAAACAATAGGTTCTAAACTGATGATATATAATAAAACATACAGAATTTCTATGCTGAGTAGTTCTGGTGACTGCAGCTTCTTATCCTGCTCTTGGCAAGTCTTGCAAGGCATGTACTTGATTTTTTTGTTGTTGTTTTTTTTCAGAACAGTGAAATCTGAGATTTGGAAAATGTGCAGCACAGCCCTACTGTTCAGCACTGCAAAACAAAGTAAATCGATTGAGACTGAGAATTTGACATGTTGCCGTATGTGACTTCTTTTTCCTTTCTAATTCTAATTTAGTATTCTTTGATATCAAGTGTTATTTGACAGAATCAAGCTGCATTTCACATTTTGTTATAGAGGTAGACAACTTATAGAAAGGAATCCTACAAAATCTGTGTCCTTTACTGTGGTGGGTTGACCTTGGCTGAACGCCAGGTGCCCACCAAGCCACTCTATCAATCCTCTCCTAGTAGGATGAGGGGGAGAAAGTAACATGAAAAAAAATACTTGTGGGTCAAGATAAAGGCAGTTTAATAAAGCAAAAATGAAGGCCACGTGTGGAAGTAAAAGAAAACAAAAGATTTATTTTCTACTTCCTGTCAGCAGATGATGTCCAAACACTTCCTGGGAAGCAGGGCTTCAGTACACTTAGTGGTTGCTCTGGAAGACAAACATTATAAATAATGAATGCCCCCCGCTTCCTCCTCCTTTCTCTTAACTTTTATTGCTGAGCAGACATCATATGATATGGAATATCTCTTTGGTCAGTTTGGGTCAGCTGTCCTGGCTATGTACCCTCCCAAGATCCTGTCCAGCCCCAGCCTACTGGTGAGGGGGGGAATGTTGGAGAGACAGCCTTGCTTGGTGCTGTGGGAGCACTGCTCAGCAGCAGCCAAAACACTGGTGTGGTATCAACACCTTTCTAGGTACCAATACAAAGCACAGGACTATGAGGGCTGCCATGGGGAAAATTAACTCCGCCTCAGCCAGACCCAATACAATTAGATATATTATATTGCTTGCTATATGAGTGGTCGTAAGAGTGTAACTTGCAATATTCCTTTCAGTAAGTATTGGGAATCATAATTGAAAATTATTGTAATTTTGATTAGATATTTTCTCTCTCTCCTTAAGGAAATAGACAGATCTACCCCTCCCCCAAACTTACCACTCATTTCCCTTCTGATTTTCCCTTTGCTTTGGTATACAGTAAGGATATCCCAGAAGATTAGATAGCTCAGCTGTAATAGTGTTTTTATGATCAAATCCACTTGCCATTGTTTCTCTGCAGTAATATTTGAAAAGGTATATAATTTCACAAAGTAAATAAGAGGTTATTAAAGGTAGATAAAATCCCTTTCATGGAGTTCCACTCCTTGCTGAAACCATAAAAGTAATAATCGTATATATTCTGTTAAAGTATTCTGTTCTATGAGCTGTAAACAAAATAATTTGTTTTGGTTACTCCAGGCCCATGAGATCTAAAATCCTTATAAAATTTCCATAAATTATGACTTTGTAAGAATCATAAGAGATTGTTTTTTTGAAAGAGAACAGTATAGATGCAGTTGCTATTACTTGTCTTGCAATTTTGGTGTGAAAACATACTTTTTGATGAAAGAAATCTTGACTTTTGACTGTAATAATTTGACAATGGAAGCTAGGCCTGAATACAAGTAATCAGATGCCATGAGTTCATGACAAAATTACCTATTTTAAAACATAGCTCTTGAGTTAGATTCCCCCAGTGATGAGTAGAATATTTTCTGAGTGGGAATTAGTGACTTGTGAGTTTCCAACAAGACATCATATGTTATATGAGTCCTGTAAGCAGAGTCAATAATCGAGGTCCTGTTGTATTCACAATTGCTTGAGATTTTTCCCTTACGTAACATGAACAGATGTTTTTCTTTTTTCCAGCTGAAAGATCAAGACAAGTAGTCTTACTTCTTCTGAAGAGACTTGGAAGGGATGGGAGGCAGAGGAGAAAAAAAAGTAGATACAGAAATTGTGATGCACAAGCCTTTTAATCCACTAAGAAAGTTCTTAGGCAGGTTGTCTTCATCTTTGTTGCTGCCCATGGCAAAAAGATTACCCTCAATTTCCATCAATGTAAAACTGATAAAAGACCCTGCCTAGGTGGCTTGGAAGTGCTCAAGGTACTGCCCACTAGGTCTGTGAAGTCCATACAATACAAAGCAGCTCAGGTCCCATAAACAGGAAATCCCCATTAATGTAGACTCACCCAAACAATTAATAAGTTAATAGACTTACCAGGTCATAGATATATTAAGTGTTAAAGTATGTTGTCATGGATGGAGTGTTGTAGGGAACACTGATCACCACTAACCTAGTGCCTCTGTGTCCTGCTCCACTATGCTATACAAGCGTACCCAAAGGACAGCCCCTCATGAGAACCTAAGAACAAATGTGCATCTCAGATGCTTCATGGGCTCTTTGTCTGTTCTTACAGAACAGTTTTAAAGTTCAAAAGCCTTAAAAAAAGTCAAAAGCCTTAAAATGATTTTTAAAAAACTACCCCTACTCTATCCTACCCTACAGATGTGCCTCCCTTCTTCACTGAGTTTCTATAACAAATAATACCCACAAAAACTTCTTCTGCAATAAAGAACAGTCTTTCTGTTGACATAAATGAGTTTTCTCTGGGCTGTCGTTCTGCAGAATATGTGTCTTACAGCTGAAGAAAAGCAGATATGCTTGAGTTTTTGTTGCTTATTTCTGAGCAAACTGGGTGTCAGCTGCCCCTGGATGATAGACAACCGTGTAGACAAAGCATTAGTAAAACTCTTTTCAAAGGCAATGTTGCAAGTAACTGAGAATTAAAATAATTTATTTTGGCATTTACACTGCATTGCTCATCTGTAAATTCCAAAGGCTTGTGAGCCATACCTGTGTTTTACAGTAGAGAAATGGGGTCAGCACAAAGAAATCCCTCGCACAAAAACCACAGAAAGGTGATACGGACTGCATTAGTGACAGGATCTCTATCTATTGTAGGTGTTCCTCATGGTCACTTGAGAAGTCTGGTACAGAACCAGAGAGAACTCGTTGGTTCCCCACCTGATAATCTATTTTTGAACCTGCTGAAGAATTATATTGCCTATGGTTCTTTATTTGAAAGTTATATGGATGTGTTTCTTCAGTAGTGATGTGTAAAGAGATTATTTAAATGTGTGTGTATGTGTGTGAAAGGTTTTTACAAAAGACCATTAAGTGTTGATAATAGTTATAATGAAGATGATACTGAATGAGAAAAATATTCCCCATGGTCTCTGCTCCCTGGTTCTTGTCACAGATACATACCCAGAGAAACTACTTTCACTGTTCCTTATAACGAACTGTCAGTGCCACACAGTTGGAACTTCAGTTTTGATCTGATACAAAATGAAAGTGCAGAAGTAAAAGAAGCCCAGTATACTGGGAAATGAAGCAAAAGGTTTAGGTAATTGAACAAGTATTTACAAAAAAAAAAAAGTTACTTATTTTGGCTAATTTTGTTCTGCCAAGCTGAGTATCCTCATACCTGGAGGATACAATGTTTTCTAAAGGGCAAATGACAGAGGGAAGCCAAAGCTGAACTAATTTTATACATAATATTGCTTCTTGGAGTAATAACCAAACCTATTAGGCAGCAAACTTACGGGGAAAATGTATGTGGAAAGAACAAGATGTTTCCACTGGGCCTCGTGTTTTACCTCATTATTTCCTTTAAGTCACCAAGGTGTCTATCATTATTACCACTGACGGCTACTAGGAATGCAAAGTGGTTGAAGGGATAAACATTGTGAGCTTTCCTGAGTAGGATACAGGTCTGCTCTCCCTGGATTTTCTTCATTTGTAATTATTTTGTGTCTATGGTAATCATGTCATTCAGACTAACTATTGATTGATAATTCTCCCTCCTGGCATTTGTCTTTATCCTGGTAGCAGTAACTAATAATAATAGGCAAGAGATCCTAGATACAGGATACTATTTTGCACACCTGAAAAGTTTTTGTTTTGCCTGCATTTGTGTGATGGTATGGGGATGTCGTGGTTCAACACCAGCTGGCAGCTAGAACCATGCAGCCACTTGCTCACTCCCCCTGGTTTGGATGGGGGAGAGAATCAGAAGAGTAAAAGTGATGAAAAACTCATAGGTTGAGATAAAGACAGTTTAATAGGTAAGGCAAAAGCTGCACATGCAAGCAAGGCAAAATAAGGAATTCATTCAGTACTTCCCATTGGCAGGCAGGTGTTCAGCCTTCTCCAGGAAAGCAGGGCTCCATCGTGTGTAATAGGTGCTTGGGAAGACAAAAGCCATCACTCCAAACATCCCCCCCTTCCTTCTTCTTTCCCCAGCTTTATATGCGAAGCTTGACCTCATATGATATGGAGTGTCCCTTTGGTCAGCTGGGGTCAGCTGTCCTGGCTGTGTCTCCTCCCAACTTCTTGTGCCTCTCCAGCCTACTCGCTGGCAGGGTGATATGAGGAGCAGAAAAGGCTTTGAGAGCTTAGCAACAACCAACACCACCGGTGTGCTATCAGTACTATTTCTCATCCAAATCCAAAACACAGCACTACACCAACTTCTGGCAAAAGAAAGTTAACTCCATCCCAGCTGAAACCATGACGGGAGAAAAAGCACTCCGTTATGACTGGGTCACAATATTTTGACGTTAAACCTTTGGAATTTTCTTGTTCTAACAATGGCATCTATTCTCAAATGCCTAATGAATGTTCATTAAAGGTATATTTCAGTGTAATTCTATTTTCCATCACACTCTTTATCTCAATAAACAATCCTTCATCTTGTCTCTGGGCATTGGAGGTCCTGTCACATTGATGAAAGCAGCACCAATGATAGATGATGGGAACGCCACTCAGCAATTATTTGCATCTTTCATCTCTCATTAAATAAAAATAAAAGTCTCATAGAAAAATTTGAGTGTAGATGCAACTGCCACATGTGATATCTGTCAAAATATGATAAATTGACAGTTTTATCTAGCCTCCCAACTGTTTGGACTGAACAACTAGAGGAAAGCCTTGTTTGCTTATGAACTACCATCACATTTATGAGGTAAAACGCATCAACTGTAGTCTCTTTTATTGAGATTTAAGCTAAGGACAGCATCAGAAGCTACTAATTAGCTTTTTAGCTTAAGAAGTTACTGCTTTTCTGACTAATCTGATCAACTTCACATTGCAGTGAACCAGGTAGGAGAGTTTATGTGGTCACTTAGTGCATCTGGGTGCCTGAAGAGTGCAGGTTCAATGTTAGTTCACTGCCCTTTCCTCTAAATATTTTACCTTGTGACTGAGATGAATTTCCACTCTACAATAACCCGTTGTGACCATTCAGTGAATAGCAGGAAATTCTTAGGCATCTGTGGCTCTGCTGTACTCTGCCATGCGCTCTGCCCTACAAAAAGGCTTTGCTGACTCTGACTTCTACTGATTTCTCTGGTCTTGCACAGAATGCATTAATAAGGGAAATGTATCCCCTACGGCTTGTAATTTCCCCCACCAGTGTTAACATTTTGAATTGTCTTCTAAATTGCAGAAAGCTCTGTAGTTGATTAATAATTAAATATTTTCAGATGAAATCTTTGTTCACCCATGAGGTGTTCAGTCCTTAGAAATGTGTGAATTGTTTATTTCTCAAATATTGGTTGAAAGTGTTCAGGAGAAGAAGTGAAGATAAATATCACAGACATTTGAAACTGCATGGGGAATTGCAGGCAGGGAAAATGAAACTTACAGATTACATACTTGATTGAGATGCTGGAGGCCCTTTTTTTAAGTCATTATGCTGTATCATTCTTCCATTTAGTGTAATTTATATTCTATCTCTCGAATCTGTGCAGATAGATTTATTAATATACTGTATCTATTCTGAAATAGGTACACATTTATCTGCAGTAAAATTGCATTTGCCATATACTAGCCCAGGTACTTAATATAAATGACATAGTCCTTCTGATTTTGATTGCGCACAACCCAGGCAATTTGCAGTGTTGCAGTGGTAATTACAAACTCGGAGGGGTTTTTTTGGTTGTTGTTTTTTTTTTTTTAATTCATTTCTTTAACCATTTAAAAGAAGCTCGTTCTTTAAAATTACTCCATACAGAGCTTGCTGCAAAACTTAAGTGGGCAGGAGACAGTAATTTCAGATATGACTGTAATTGTGGTTAGTAGTATAAATTTGAGGACACATTAGTTACTAATAAACATGCAGCCTCATGTTAATTGTTTGAATATCCTGTGCTAAGCTAGGTATCTGAAAATGCAAAGAATAAGTAATCTCTGGCTAGTCTTAGCTTCGAAGGGGCAGAGAGCTCATCCAAACATGTACATGATTCAGATTGTAAAAAAGGGATGCTTTATCCTAACTCAATCTATGGTGAAAATATCTTCTAGGGACTATAGAGTCCGTGGAGACTCATGATCAATAGTAGAGTAGCTAATGATGTTGACATTTTACTTTGTCTTAAGGGGCATTTAATAAAATATATCGAAAATACTTTAGGGAGCCTGATACGTCAGTGAGTTACATATTCATTGCTAGCTAAAATAGGAAATGTGCTATTTATTGAGTCTTCAGGCCCATTTCTGTAAACACATTGGAATTTCTGGACTGAAAAAGAAAGGCATACGTTCAGCAATTGCCTTGTCCTTGTATTTGTAAGACCAGTCAAGAATCACGCTACTTGAGATACTTCCTGCTGAACTTTCAGATTTTCATTAATGTTTTTGTATATACACATCAAAAAGTGAAGGATCCATCCCTTAAGACTGTTAGTCTTGCAATGTATAAAACTGTTTTATACGTTTTCTTAGAACTAAGAATCCTGAATGTATTAACTCTGTCAGTCCGCCCTCATCTTACTATATATGAATAGGTTTTAGCACTAGCAACTTGTTCTGCCTTTACAGTGTTTATACCTGCCAGTAACTGTTATGGCTTGGCTGGAAATACACCAGTCTCTTGACTAGCATCATATTCCTCTGGAGTCTCCATTTTTCTTCCAGATATCAAGGTAGTCTGCATCATAAATGTTTTTTACTATTCTTTTCATAATTTCTTCTTTAACAAATCTATTTCATCTTATCTCATAAATGTACAGACTGTAACAACAAACTTCAGTCAGAAACTGTGAAAAGCTTCTAAAAATATATATCACCCTCCTATTAACTTTCTCATCACTCATTTACATTACATTTCAGTAATGTCCTTTTACAATGCCAGTAGTGAACACAGTCCCTTCTGGAAAATGATTATCTGTTTATTAGCAGCTTGTTATCTTTATTTTCTATTAATCCCTTTCTGTTTGTTAAAGTATCTCAGAGATAGAAAATAAGTCCAATACATCCAATTCTGAAATATCTTTACCTACCTTTTCCTAGTCTTGATTGAACTCTTGACAGCGAATTGAAAATAGTGTTCAAATTCAGGATATATATCTCTGGGTTCCTCTGTGACTATCTTGTATATTCAATTTCTTCTTAAATATAGTTTAGAATAGAACTACACTTGTGTTTATAATGCCTGGAAAGTTGTGATTTAAGCCAATGTTAATTTTACAACAGCAGAAATCTCAACAGCAAGATGTGGCAGATCTACGAGCAGAGGCCTGCGTACAGCCGAGGACACAGTGAGCAGAGCACACAGAAACAGGAATGCAGATATCGATACGGATGGAACGAAGAGGAACTGGCTCAATAGAAACAAGGAACAAGAAAACAGCTTCGCATGCTTATCTTGGTGGGAACTGAATAAGGTGGCCGGGTTAGTGATCTGAAATATGTGTTTACTTGCCTAGCAGGTGCATGGAAAGTTTTAGAGCTTGGGTATAAAAGCCAAGGCCTGAGAAGCAATAAACGATTTTGAGCTCATCACAGCCGGAGTCCGTGCCTTCACACACCACACAAGAAACTGGAAGATCAAAGGATCCTAGCTTTATGCAGTAAAACCAGATCCTGAACTGGTAAAATGATTGCTCAATTGACTAGTAAACAGCATAAATTTTCACCTTGGGGACCTGTTGGGACCAATACAATCTATGATATATTGATGGTCCTGCACCACAGATTTGAAACACACCTGGAGAGGTCATGCAGTCCTAGAGCAGAATCAATCTGTTATTTTATGAATATAATATGCTTACCTAACTATCAAAATGATGTTTGCTAACGCTTTATTAATCCCAAAATTTACTAAACCAAATAATTCTCTAAAGACCTGCTGTCTTAACCACTTTCTGCTCATTCTATATGTGCAGGTGGTTATCCGTACTGAGTCACGCAATATTGTAACTAGAAGGAGAGGATGCTTCAGTGTAAGTTCTTGTCTCACATACCCTGAGAACTCAGGAAATGCCTCACTGCATCAGAGAAATGCTGTTTAGGGAGAGCACACCAGCAAAGCTGCTTTCTGTGCCCTTGTACTTCACTAGCACCCAGACCTGTTAGAGTTTACATGCCTAATTCTGCAGTCCCTTAAAGGGTTCAGTCATTTTGTCATCTGCTTAAGGATCCATATATTTCTCTCATCCACTTTTTGAAAGTGTAGCTAACATCTGCCGCCTCATTCTCGTGTTGCAAGTTCCAAAAGGTCACTGCCTGTTGTGTAAAGAACTTATTTGTATTTGTTTTAAATATCTCCTACTAGTTTAACCATGTTTTCCCTGTTTCTCCAGACTTTTATGGAAAAGTGTTGTGCATTTGCTTTATGATATGGATTATTACTTTTATGATGTGGATGGTAATTTTGAACAGTTTGCTCCCTTGTTTCTAGAGTTGTTTGCATACTTCAGGAGCATAATTACTTATATAGAATTCTGCCTTTCAACGATACAGATGCAAAACTTTCCCTTTTTCTGGTTATTTTTTTAGTTCTGTTTTGGTTAGGGGAACATAGCACTTCATACGTGGCCTGAAGCAAAGCTCCCTTGCTTGAAGCCACGCCAGTGCTGAGTAAAGCAGGAGGGTCCCTCAATGCCTCAGCCCACTTGTTTGGCTTGCCTTACACAGTAGGCGTGTGGTCAGCTTGCAGGTTCCAAATAATTCTCTATAAACCTGCTGTCTTAACCACTTGCTGCTCATTCTATACGTGCAGGTGGTTATCCATACGTAGTCACCCAAGTTACCTACAAATACTTGATCTCTATGAATTCAAGTGTACTTGTGATCCCTCTCAGTTTCCTGCCATGTGCAAATTGAGTGTACGTAACCTTTATGTTGGCTACACTCCACCATCCAGGTGGCTGACGAAAGTAACAGTGCAGACCCTCACAGTTCCACTTAGAACAGCTGTCCACTTCAGCAGTAAACCATTTGTAACAAGCCTTCAGCTGCTTTGTGAAGTTTTATTCCCACATTCTAGAAGTTTCATCAACAAACTTATTTTTCAGAAAGCCACTCTAATGAAGTTTCAAAATCTTTGGTTAAGATTTATGCTTTCTCCCCTGTCTGCAAAGCCTTTTACTCCGCAACAGAAGTAGATAGTTTGGCTTGACTTTAATTCTATATTTTTGCCTTAGTTATCACACATTTCTTTCTGTTTTCCAAACGATCACAAATTGCTACAGAATTTTCCCATATTTATCAAATTGGATAGATTTTATTCAATCAAATAATTACATATTTATGGTTTTAGTTAATTGCCCCAGAATCACAGATTAGAACAAGTATAAATTTCTCATCATTGCCAGGAAATTAGTCTGGATTTTTGGATTTTCATAGTGGTCTCGGTATGTCCACATAGAAGGAAGTTTAGGCACATGCAAGAGTGTAGATTTAGTCCTGTTTTCCTGGCAGAATACAGCAACATTCTTCAGTAGAACTTGTTCTAAATATACTGCGGTGTCAGCAGATCTGGGTAGCTCAAACTGTAGTCGAGTGTTGTCACAGGGACAAGGGCAGAAAGCAAAGACCTCAAATTCCCTGTTAGTGAACAGCAAATTCCCACTTTTTTGCTCTGCTTAGGAGCACGGTGGTGCATATTCAGAAGTATCCCTACGCTCCTGTTCTTAGCTGCCACTCCATGACACAACTGCTGGTTTGGCAATAACTTTCCCATAACCGATGAGGCAGTGCTGGAAATGATTGTCCTGTGTTTTAAACAGAACAGCACTACCTGAATACCAGATTGGCACTGCTCTCTTTATTTAAACAGTTTGTTTTCCATATTAAGGGGAATAGATCCAAACAAACAACTTGAATTTAAAAGGGGGTGACGACGCTCTCACAAATGCTAAACAGAAATATCTTAAGATGGAAAGTTCCATCCTATAAAGTGGAAATATATGCATGAATTGTTTATAGTTTTATCACTTTTGTTCCAGTTCTCAAAATAAAGCCAATCAGTGCATTTGATGAGACTCTTGAAGCAAAAAGAAACACAAGGGAAAAGTGGAAAAATTCATGCTGAGCATTATTTGTAAGTGTTATATAAAAGAGTATATCGTTACTGAGATTTTCTCCTAGTCTGTAGTCTAAAGAAAGCAAACAAGCCTCAGATGCCATGATGTTCTTCGATCCTTTTTCTTCTTTCAATGACATGTAATTTTTAGAAAGTGCTTCCAAAACACTGATGGCTACATTTCAAATAATAAAACCCCTGTTCCTTTTGTAATGCTGAAATAACATTGTCTGTGTCATAATTTAGTTGTACAAAAATTCAGTGTGGGACCTAACTCTGAGTTGATGTGATAAAGATTTGCTGAAGAGAAATCAGCAGGTCAGCATAAGAAACTGGAAATACCCTAGAGTTCGAGAAGAAAATGGGAATCAATTGTAACAGAAATCAACAGAAATTAAGCAGTGAAAGCTCAACTCTGAAGCAGTTTAATGACCTTGTGGTCCTCTGAAAAGTCCTGTCTGGTGTTGAGAGTAGAAAAGTGGACAGAAGTGCTGCCATCTCAGAAATTTTATCTTGTTTTGAAGTGTGTGTTTTGGAGGATGGACACATCCTTTCTGGTTAGGCCAGACAAGATTGTTCTGACTAAGAGCTTGCGGTTGCACAGTGGTTATTTGTGCTTCTCATAAGAAGATCCATTACTGTTGCCAGCTTGTGTATGTGAGTATTGTGATATCAGGACTCTCACCCTTGCAAATAAAAGAGTGGAGATTTCCTAAAAGCTTACAGGAACAGAATAGAAGGAGAAGAAATACAAAATATTTTTAAAAATCCCAATAAAAGTATTTTGTCATTTCTGTAAGAAAGTCTTGTGTTTGCTTTTAAATAAGAGATTGTCTGAACTATCTGAAAATGAGCATCATTGCCAAAACCACTTCTACAAAACTGAACATTAGTTTGCAAATATATGTCTTTTTCTCTGACATTTCTCCTTTCCTCTTGCTAAAGGCTATATTACATTGGATTTTTTCCAGTGCACTGTCTTCTTAGATTTTCCCATCAGCTTCACTATTATTATTCTTGCAACTCTTTCTGATATCGGTTGTGCCAAGATTTCAGTGCAGATCAACTGTGTGGCCACAGAGGTTTCTCCCCTGGTGATTTTTAACTGGCGTAAGTTTTATTATGGTGTGATTTTTAATTCTCTGAAGCCCAAATGTGATTCTGCTGGAATAACTTGTTCTCTCTCTTGGATATTCAGTTTCTGTTTTTGATGTCATACCTTCTGGGTTGTCTAAGTAAAAATCTAGCTGGAGTTTTAAGTGATGGCACCTGTCTCCATAGAACCGTAGAATAATTTGGGTTGGAAGGGACCTCAGAGGGTCTCTAGTCCAACCTGTTCCAAGCAGGGTCAGCCGTGAGATCAGACCAAGCTGCTCAGGGTTTTGATTTCCCTTCCCTCATTGACATAATTAAGAGATTTCAATGCTGTTTTATTATTTCTATTTTCTGGGGAATCTAAATAGAATTTTTGTCTTCCAAATATGAATATACAATATTATCATCCATAATGTTCCTAGTGTTCAAAAAGGTTTTAGCTAGAAGATTAATTACTGATAGAGTGGAAGCTTACGTTGCACTAGTTGTTTGATCACATAAGGCACTTTTAAATGTGAGTAATCCCATCACTTGGATTGCTTTGCCTACGTGTAACAGGGAAATTGCAAGGTACCACAGTAAAGTGGCTGATATTTGAAATGCATGTGACTGTTCAAAAGCACAAAATGAGACATATAAATCAAAATTAGACACATGAATGGGCACAAAAATCTCCTGGAGTATCCTATCTTACAATACTACACTGAAGAAGTTTTCAGCTGTTTTTCACTAAAAAAGTTGTGCATATTAATAAATGATAATTCCAAACCTGAGTCAAATTGGTCATTGTACTCCTCCATAAATTATAGCTGAAAGAGGTACAGTTCTCAGCAGGAAGGATAACGGGTGAAGAAACCTGTGTGTCTCACCCAGCTGTCCAGTTACTTGCTGGTGACAAAGGTCACATTTTTACACCAGTGGATGTTTAGCCTATAACAAGTACAGGAGTCCAGCGCATGAGTTCAAGAGAAAATCACCGATGGGGTTTTTCTCTCCTGTTCAGAAGGCTTTGATATAATGACAGTAGGGGAAACAAAGAAACATTTTGAAATCTTTCAGAGAGAACTACCATCCACTCAATTCCCTACCAACATACCTTTGAAAGCTTGAAGAAAGTTTGAAGAAAAAGTTTGTATTTTGTCTTTTTTGCCCATTGTGTTTTTAGTTTTCATTTCTTTTTCCTTCCATGTTTGAGACTGATTCCTTTACACAGCAAAGTTTTTAATTCTGAGCTATGTTACAAACCCCTTGAAATGTGTCTTGGTGATGTAAGTGCTGAGCAACGCTTGCGGCTTGCCAAAGTGGCACATCTGTCACTATAAGAGCTGTACTGTGAAGTGGCAAATCAAAACTGATACTTAATATGCTTTTTTTAATGATAAAACTAAGGCAAAGCAAGGGAGGGGAACTTGTAAAGTAAACCTGGCATGATCTAATCCTGTTTGTGCAGTGTTTAATTTTCAGGTGTCTGATCTATGTAATAAACCAGTTAGGAAGGTAATGACGAAATAATATATTTCTTTATAGCCCTCTACTAACACAAATTACAGTCACTGAAGGAGGCGTTATCTCCCGCCCCTTTTAAAATGTGCTTTTTTCTATTTATACAGGCCGTCCCTGGATCACTGACAATGCGTTATAATTATTGTTTATTGGCATCGCAGGAAGTAAACCTGTTAGAACTGAAATATGCTCATTCAGTCTCTCTCCTCAAGTGATGTCTCTTGACAACTCATTTCAAAATGGAAACTGACACCTCATCTCTTTGTCTCCCTTAATCAAATCCTTTTCTTTTTCGTAGGCTACTGTTCAGAGGAAATTGCATTTTGCGGTAGTTTTGATGTCTTGTGAAGCCGTGTTACAGGTAAAGGGGCAGCTGAAGGTACAGAGGCTCAGTTTTGTCCTCATAAAAAGGGAAAGTAAATTTTATTTGTATCATATTGAGCTCAGTAGAAGTTGCATTTCAGTAGAAGTGAATTTTAGCTGCTTTCATTTGTGGTTGCTTAAATGTTGAGGTGTTGATAAGAATAGCAGCAGCTTGTACAAAAGATCTAACTTTTCACTGCGGATTTGGAGAGGGAAGTTAATGAGGCCTCATCTGATGGCATTTTCTCTTTTACAACCTGATGTCCCATAGCCCTGTTTCTTTTCTTACCCAAACTTAGAACCCCAAAATATGTATCCCATGTTATCGTTCCAACTTGAAAAATATTCACCAAAAAATCTGAAGTCTACTATAATTTTTTTTAATGCAGGGAAATGGGCCTTTTATTTTAAGTATGTAAATAGGCAGCCTGTATCAGCCCCCCACAGCTGAAGTGCCTTAGTTAGTGTGTAATCACTGTAGGTTCTCTCTCTAGTCAACAAGGAGAGAGTGGCTCCTGCTGAGGAGCTTCTGGTTCTCTTCATATCTGAATTACCGTTGTGGACCTGTCTCCATCTACAGATGAGAGATAGATTCCAGTTTCAGTAACCTCCCCAAAGGAGATACATACCATACAATGAATTTGCGTCATTTTGCAGAACTGAGTGCAGAACTGTAATTGCAGAGCAGAGGAAAGGGAGAAACATTTTTTTTTTTTTTTGCAGATCCAAATGTTAACCTGGAAAAAGAGGAACCCAAACTGGGCTAAAAAATGTAAGTGAGCATTTTCACAAGTTTCATTTTCATCTCTTGTGTGGCAGGTTGATTCTGACTGTGTTTCAAAGATCTTAATGAGGATCAGTGTAGATACTAGATTGTTTCCTTCTTGGTCATGTTTGCAAATCACTGTGAAAAGCAGACTAAGGAGTTCCTGATGTTAGAACAGTTTTAACCTCCTCTGTGAGGACCTATTTGATGAAGCAGTGAACATTAGGTTTAGATTCTGCTTTGTTTGAAGCAAGTTTGTTCCTTTGCTTTTTCTTTTTTCAGGGAAAAAAAAAGTCAAGCCCAAAAGTAGATGCAGCTTTCTTTTTTATTTTAATGTGTAAATGAAGAAAAACATTTTTAATTACTTTATTTGTTCTTTACAAAGTTGACTCTCATGAGGTTGAAGATAACTTCTTCAGAGGCTGTGTAACCACAAAGTCCAATGGGCTGTGTTCAGTGTAAGTTGATGCTGATTGTTATGTGTGATACAAAGATTTGGTTTCTCAAGTGAGATATCTGGCTGATTTGGCATCCTTAGATAAGGGACTTCAGTAGGAAAAGCTGTAGAGTGAGGCTGCAGAGGCTGTGCTAATTTGAGTGTATTCCCTGATTCTTCCCCACTGGCAATGAACCTTCTTTTCATTCAGCTGAACTGGAGACTCTGCAGGGAAGTAAGTATTAACACTTCTCTGTGCTACTAAGAAGAAAATAATTCTGTTCTCTTTAAACTGGCTCAATGAAAAGAGTGAGTTCTACACAGTGCAAAACCAAGCCCCACAAATCCCTAGGCCGTTATACTTACACTTGGGAAAGAAAAATTGATCGGTTCCACTGAGGTTGCAAAAGCCTCCCTTAAACTTGAAAGACAGATGCCAGTTACAGCAGGATAATTAATATGCATATTTATTTTTGGCAGACTAATTACTTCTGTTTTCTTTCGGGGATGGATGTTTTTCATCTTCAGTATGGCCCACACATGTTTGCGTGGTTTTTGATCTGCAACATGGAGCAAGAGTGATTCTTACTGCCAGCAGAGAAGTAGGCGAGCTCATCAGTTCTCCTGTGTACACAAAGGGACAGATTGCTACAGACTCTGTGAACTCTGGACCCTATCTGAAGGAAAATGCTCCCTTTTTGTTGCTTTTTTCTTCTTTTATAGACAGTCTCCCTGATCAGTTCCCAGAGTGGTTTCTTTTAAGGACGTTGCCTCCAAATATTCATACAGTGTCCCATGCCTCCACATTCCCTCCAGCTCACTAAGAGAAGCTCATAATTCATTTTGGGCAATTTATATGGAGCATAGTAGGATGTGAACAGCATGCTATGCTGCTTTTCTTATACAGCGGAACGACTATTAAGGGATGTCCATTTTTTCCCAATTATAATTTCCTGCACTTTTTTCATCGTGAGACGGGAGAACCTTTTCCCAGAGAGGGGACAAATATATGACTGATGTGAAAAACAGGTGGAGCTCAGATGCTGCCAAAATGGAATCACATTAATATCTGCAGACATAAGGCAAGACATCATAATAGCTGTCTTTTTATTTTCCTTAAAATTTTTTATAGATTTTTTTTGTTAAATTTTCACAGCAAAACACATAGAATTTGTGTTTGATTATTCATTCTACATTTAACAAGAAAATTAAATTGATTTAATTTGCACAAGTATAAAATTATGCTTCTTCACAAAATCCTGTCAACTTCAAAGAAAGAATATGTTCAGGACAATGATCAGTGGAGTTGGAGAAAAGTATAAATAACACTGGTGAAACAGTACAGAGAGAAAGCCAGCAAACCAATGGTGAGATTTCTCATTTGGTGCAGCGTTGGTATATATGTATGCAACAATTTCCTTGAAGGACAAGAGTTCTGTATTTTTTCTACACCTATTTCTGTAAAACTGGGATCAGTTGGATTCAGAGTAGAGCTGTTAGGACTTCATTTGATCTAGATCTTCAATGATTAGCTGTTAACTTTGTGTTGCTTCTTTGGGTTATCTGTGAGACTTTGCCAACTTTTGTTTATATTGTACTATGAAAGGTGTCTCCTTTCTACGGTTCTCATCTGCAGTGTTTTACTGCTGCAGCTTATACAATTTATTAAATTTATCTTCCTTTTTGCTTTTCTTTGTTTAATTTCTTGCTGCGTTATTTTCTATTTTGAAACATAAGATGTTTGCATCTGTTTTCCACCAAACACTTTCTTACTGTTTTGTGTAAACAGGAAAATAAACTTTACATTCAACAGGTAGCTCACCCAGCTAGTATAGGAATATAACAGATCCCCCAGCTTTTACACAGATAAAGTACACCTTTCTTATACTTTCTTTTGGCACTTATCACTATTTTTCCTGATATTGTGATACCAGGATTACTAATACTAAATCTGTGCTAAACCATGCAGCAGAACTAGTTTGGTCCAGATAGACATAGTACATATTTATTTTTATGTTAATTTCTTGTTAAATGTAGCATGCTGCCTTTATAATTTTGTTTTTGTTTCAAATGATTGCAAGAAAATGAGAAATACCTGATATAGTGTGAAATCACTTGTTGCCAAGAGGTGATACCAATTTTGTGTAGAAATAGCCTATATGAAGTTTAACCATCAAAAGTTTGTGAGATAATGACAAAAGTTTATCATCAGCTGCTGTAATATACCCAAAGAAAGCAATAGTACCTAACCTGGATTACTTTCTGGGGTCATAAAGGTATTTGATTCATAAAGGCAACTGGGTTTGGCTGAAGTAGTTTTTCAATAATTCATTATTAAAATATTCATTGGTATCTCCGTATCTAATTTATGTAATTCCATCTAAATGTAGTGAAATGAATTCTGGCTAATTTTTTGTTTCTCCTCTCAGACGACAGTAACTGAGCCACGACAATGAAGGTCACAAAGACTTTGTTTTATATACTGCATTTATTAGTGTTCTTAGAGGAGAGAGCAGGAATGAAAGGGACTTTCTCAGCTGAAAGGCACAGACCGTTGAAATTGCGGCTTTTCCTCTTCCTTTTCCCTTGCTAGTCACAGCGTCCCTGTGACATGGAGAGCAAAAGTGGGAACTGAGCACTTCCTTATGTTATCACAGCTTTTCTGCTGCGTGTAGGAAATTCAAACATAAAATCACTGTTGAGAAACTAACTGACTTATTACAGCAGCAAGATAAGAAAATGAATCTGAGCACTCTCTGTTGCATTTAATAAAATTTATGCCCCAGAATATGACTGCAGTTCAACATTAAAGAAGGAAATATACAATTAATAGATCAATAATTCATAACAAGGAATATAGTCCTTTAAAATAAGGAGTTCTGGTAAAGACCATTTCCAAGTCATCTAAGATAACATATTATTCATTTTTGTAATGATGTGGAAAACAAAGGCTGATGTAAGATCATTGTACATATTCTGCCTTTAATTTTTTCACTAAAGTAATGTTTAAAATATGCTAGAAGCTGCTTTGGTTCACTGTTTTAATTTGGCTTTTGATTAGAATGACCTAAATGAAGGTGAAAGTAAAGCTGGTAAAAACTTTAGAGGAAATTGCTGGAGGAACTGTGAAACATTTAAGAAGGTCAAAAAGGCTCAGACAATATCCTACTGGCTCAGCATGATATTGAAGTGATCATTGCGTGCATTCTGTTCTAATCAAGTATAACACCATAACCATTATTTATTTTGAGACCTCTCACAATCAGAATTGTTCGTTTATTGTTCTAGCCACAGATGAGGATAAGATCTGCCCAAACCTCCTCAACTTTAATTTTTAATTGTCAATACCTGTTATGTTTCTTTAAGATGCTCTTCAGTGTGCAGGGTTTATTTTTTTTCTTAGCTTTAATTCTAAAATTTCAGTTCAATAAAAACTTTCCTAGCTTTGGAACATCTCAGTATGGAAACACTATAATAACTATATATATGCCTTTGGGTTTTCAGCTGTAACTGCAGCAAAGCTTTCTGGTTTCCAGAAATTGCCAGAAGCAGAGGGAGTAAAGGTCATATCTAGTTTTGATAACTCTCATCGTCATTCTTCTATGGCTGCAAGGACGTATTTATTTATACGTGCTCCACTTTTTTCTCTTCTCTATGCCAATTTTTACTCCTCAAACCGGCCATTTGATTTTCAAAGAGAGATCTTGGAAAATCAAAACTTTTTTTATAGTTGAACTACAGTGCTTATAAATCAGTATCACCCAGGCAATGAAGAAGAGAGAGAAATGTATACATTAAAAATGGAACTCTATAAAAATAGAGATAAGAACATCCATCAGGACAAGTCCTTCAAATACTGGAAACATGAATAATGTAGTTCTCTATTGGACTCAATATGCTCAAAACAGAGGGCAGGCATCGTTTTGCCAATACTATGGGCCGTGAAGCTAAGGAAGATCATAAAAAATTACTTGTTCATTTTCATCCAGCAGGCCAGTGACAGAATTTGCCCAATTTTGAGTTTTTCGGACATCTCTTGTTTGAGATAGAGTTGATTTTAAGGCAATAAGTTTCACTGGAAAAATTGATTTCCTGGAAAATATTCAGGGAGTCCTGTTTTTTTTTCCTAGTTTGGCTGCTGAACAACATCCCTTGTGCTTGGAACATGAGGCCTCGTTGCTTGCTCTGGTGCTTATTCACCCTGTGGCTTTATTTTTTCCCTGCTTAGTATGTGATAGCACCCACTTTTATAGCATGTGGCACAGAAGTCTTGTTTAGTGCTTGAAATCTGTCAGTAAACCTCTGCTAGTGTGAAGGAATTTTCTTATTCCTATAAGACTATCAGCCTCTAAGACTCCTTTTCCTTTTTCTCACACCCTGGATAACTGCAATAGGTGGCTATGGCACTGAGTGACTGTCCTTATGCTCCCTATGGGAGCATAACCTGTCCATTAAGGAGACCATGCTCTTCTCTACTGAGGTTAGGTGTGCTTTCCTTCTACACAGTGAACTTCTTCCTTGTTTTGGCCAGAGTCTGTCCAGCTTGCAGATTAGGCATTAATTGGCCACTGCTGGGGTCACTGTTGCTACCACCATAGCAAAATGTTCAGTGCTGGAGGACCAACTCTCTTTAGCAGGTCCTCTTTATCACCTGCCCTTTTTGCCAACACTGCTGCAGTGGAGCTGTGCTGCGGTTGTCAGCACTATGCAATAGGAGTGAGAGTTGCTAATTATCTTTCTGTAGCTTCCTGAAAGTGAGAGCTCTTCTCTTAACAGACCCATCTTGGTCTAACTGGAGAGGAGTGCCAGGGTCGTCTGAGACCTGCCGTTCCGAACCACTCAATGCTTGGGTGCCACTCCTGAACACAGAAACGTACAATGTCCTTAGTCTCCCTCCCCATTTAGCCTTCCACCACTAAAAGAATGGCAGCAGCAGCAATCTCAAAGCGCTTTGCACAGATTTGGGAAGACCTTTTGTTCGGTGGGCTGACTCTGGCTGCAGGCAGTCTGCCTTTCCTTCAGTATCCATTTACACTTTAATGCCTCTTGTATCACTCTGTGACCCCAGAGCTAGTACCATGCTAATCTAGTTTTGAGAGAGCGTTATGTCTGTATTAGGTATGTGATGGCAGGGCAAAAGGTCAAATATTTAAGTTTTGTCTAGCTGACAACACAAAATGAGCCAAACTTCAAGGTTCTTATTTAGCAGGACCTCTAGAAATTAACTTTGGCAGTCAGTCATTCTACTAGAGTAATCAGTATAGGACTGGATGGCAGTAATAATAATGTTAGCTGTATGAATTTAAAACGAAGTAGTCATGACTTTTTTTCAGGAAGACTTAATGCCTAATAATTCAATTCGCTCTCATCAAAAAATGAGATAATTATCTCTAATTCTCTCCTCTGGGGCTATGATTTTGTTATCGTATAGAGACTATGTATTCTTAAAGCAAGTCATTGTTAAATACTAATCAGATCACATATGACAGTTTCCATGACAGTCTAATCAAACACTAGCTCTTAAGTCAGAAATGTGAAATAATTTAGACTATTTATTTTAATTGCTTATATGTTCATTAATCAAATGGTTTTCCCAAGGTAGTGATTATTTTAGTCAATATTCCTCTCTCATGTACGCACACACACATCCACACAGATTCACTCACTCTTTAATAAAGTTAAACTTCTCCTATGAATATCATCAGATTAAAAAAGAGCAGTTTTGTTAAGCAGTTTTCTTTTAACCGTTCTGCATGCTCCTATTATTTTTTCTGAGCCTTTAGTTTCCTATTTCCACAAAATAGGAATTGTTGCTTAAATTATGTCTTTCTAAGTTACTAAGTCATTATATTTTATAATATACTGTATGTCTTGTAACATTTAAATAATTAAAAATATAAAGATTAATTAAATATAAAACAACTTTTGAGGTCTTAAAAATCTTAATATCTTCTATTTAATTTATACTCATTCTTTTTGGCTCTTAAGTTCACTGCTGTAATGATGTTGCATACTGCAATGATAAGTATGTACCATAAAATTGGGAAAAAAGACAGGAGTTAAAAACCATTATATATTCTACTGTTAAGTGATCAATGCTTAGTGACATTCTGGATTTACTGTTGGAGCATACATCCTCTAAGGACTGATCGATTTTATCACTCTTATCATATGATGCAGATTAAAAAAAAGTTAAAGTATTTAGAGTCCTTTATTGCTTATAAAGGTGAGGAAATGGGGTTTCTGTGAAAATTTTTTAATTCTGTTTACCACCTGACTGAGGCAGAGTTTTTCACATAGATTCCTGATCTTACGTCACATCTTTCATACCTAGTTCACATGGTACTGCTGAACTTGCATGATCATGGGGTCTTGCTTCACACTGCATGGATTGAAATGATATAGGAAAGTCCAGTCCTAATTGTCTTTGGAAAGACAATTGCAAGAATGTCTTTCCTAAGTAACAGTACTTAGAGAAAACATAACCCACTTTGAAAGAAAATGTTGTATGTTTTGGACATTTCTTTTGATTTCTTCCCAGACAATTTACGAGAAAAAAACCTTCAAATTTAACACAGCACTTCAGGACACAGTTTGAGGTTATAATCTAAACCTTGAACTTTACATATAGACACATCTGGGCTCCAAATCCTCTGACGTGTACACTGTTTTTTCTTGTTGTCATAGTTTTATGTTTAAGCATCACTGGTCTTATAGCCTGCACCCAAAATGTTGCTAGTCCTTCCTGGTTTCTCTTTAAAGAACATGGAGTCTAGAGGCCCAAAACAAGATCTGATGACATATGTCTTTGGCTGGTGGTGATAGACTGGCCCAAGCAGGCTTTATTTAATTGTTTCTGCAAAAGTTGTTTCAAAGTAGAAAGTAAATTCATAGACTCATAGAATCAATGAGGTTGGAAAAGACCACTGGAAACCATCTAGTCTAGCACCCCTTCTCCATTCAAGCAGGGTCAGCTAGAGCAGATTGCTCAGGACAGTGTCCAGTCAGGTTTTGACTCT
This sequence comes from Larus michahellis, assembly GCF_964199755.1. NCBI lineage: Eukaryota > Metazoa > Chordata > Aves > Charadriiformes > Laridae > Larus > Larus michahellis. Next base: position 93,557,344 of record NC_133897.1, read on the forward strand.
CAAATTAAACAGTTATTCTTTTTATGGAAATATTGGATTGTCACAGAAAATTGCACCTTTTCTTGAAAAAAATCCCAGCCCAAACCATGCAGAAAGGTTTTGAAGTCTTTGCTGAATTTTCTTTTCACCTCTGACTAACGTCACTCATTTTCCCCTGCAGAGGTCTCATTTTTTCTGGCCTATAATTCAAAATTCAGCGGCGGTTTTTAAATTTCAGTTTGATGTCCTATGTTTTTCATCCAGCCTAAAAATTCCATGGTGCACTCTGGCACTAGAATTACAGTGATGAACCATGGTATGTCTGTAAGAAATGAAAGCTGGAGAGGGAACCCACAGAGTATTCACAGACCTGCACTACAAATTACTTGAAATGTTATGATGGGATCAACTACCGGCTGAACAGGGACTGAGAAAGGGATTACCCGAGAGACGTCTACTGGTGCAAGTTTGTAAAACCAGGTGAGCTGTATGCAAAGGTGCCAAGAGAGCTGTCTGATGACATTATAAGGCTGTTCTCCATCATCTCTGAAAGGTCAGGCAGATTGCAGAAGGCCAACAATGACTAGAGAGAAGCAGACGTGGCACCCATCCTCACAAAGAGCCAAAAGGATGTCCTGGTTTGGGGTGAAGCAGAAACAACCTTCTGTTCAGTGAGAGATGCTCTTGCTCACGCTCGTTGCTGTGGCAACCAGGGTGAGCTGACTCAGTTGTTTACCCCATGGAGGGGTCGCACCTGTGGGAAGGCAGGGACAGGTCAGATGACCCAAAACTGACTAATAGGGTATTCCATCCCATCCCATCCCGTCCGCCATGCTCCGTGTAAAAGCTGAGGGATCAAAGGGGTCAGGTTGGCTCTTGTCCAAGGGCTCTTCTTCAATACAATGCTTCTCCAATGGCTCTCTTTCTCCAGTCACTGATGTCTGAGGAGGACTCCGTCAGCTCATCTGCCATTTGATACCAGTCAGTGTGTTCTAGTTCCCATTTGTCACTGAGTACAGTCTGGAACTTTCCCAGTGCCTGCCAGTGACATCTCCCTGGGAGCTTGATATGATTTTGTGTGTATTTGTATGTATTGTATCTATTTCATTATTTCCTTTTTATTTTATTATTCATATTTCATTAAAGTAGTTTAGTTTTTAATAAACTCATAGATCTCTTTATCTCTCTTCTTCCACTCCTTGGAGCGAGAAGTGGGGGAGAGCGTTTGCCAACCTGGCCCAAACCACGACAGAGCTACAGACTAGACAGCTTTATCTCAGCCATGGGGAAAACCATGCAACAAGTCCTCTCAAAGCACCATTCTGGTAACTTTAAAGGGGTGACTGGGTGTAATCAACGTGGATTTGTCAAGGGCAAACCATGTTTCATCAGCCTCATTACTTTCTATGACAAAATGGCTGGATTTGTCAGCAAGCGGAGAGGGTGTAATTTACCTCAAACGAAGCAAGGGTTCAGACTTTGTCTCCCACAAGATTTTTGTATACAATTTAGGATATTATCATCTAAATGGGTGCTCAAGGAGATAGGTAAAAGAAATGGTTGGTCACAGAAGTCCATGGTTAATGGATTATATGCTGCCTGGAGGTCAGTAACAATGGGAGTATCACAGGAATCACAAAGATTAATCCTGGGACCTGTCCTATTTCACATCTTTCTTAACGACCTAGAGGAAGCAACAGAGTGCACTGACATCAGGTTCCCAGGTGACAAAAAATGGGAGTGGCCAGCTTATACGCTTGAGGACAGGGGCTGCCATTAAGAGGGACTTAGAGACCCTGGAGGGATGGGCCAACAGGAACCTCATGCAAGACAACAGTGTGGGACAAATGCCCAGCCCTACACTAGGGAAAGAAGAGCCCCTGCAATGACGCAGCCTGGTGATGAGCTTGCTGGGGAGCAGCTCTGCTAAAAAGGCCTTGGTGTCATGACAAACAGCAAGCTGCGAATGAACCAGCAGCATGCCCTGTCATTAAAGATGGCCAACAACATCCTGAGCTGTATAAACTGCTGCGTCACCAGGAGATTGCTGGAAGGGATCCTACCCCTCTACTCAGCACAATCTGCGTCCTGTTTTGCAGTACAAGAAAGGCATTAGTAAACTGGGGTGAGTTCAGGGAAGAGCCTCCAAGATGGTTGAGAGCTGGAGCACTTGATCTGTGAGGATGAGACAAATGATTAGAGCTTGTTCAGCCTGGGAAAGAGATGGCTTTGGCAGGGTTTAACCTTTTAGCAGCTTTCCCATACCTATGAGATGATTATAAAGAGGATAAAGACAATCTCTTCATCGAGTTACATAGTCTAAGGATAAGAGGCACTGGGCATAAATGGAAATAAGAGAGGATCTGAGCAATCTGATCTGATCTCATAGCTAACTTTAAGCAGGAGGTCAGACTAATGGCCTCCCAAAGTCCCGGCCTACCTGAATTTATCTATGATTCTTAAGAAAAATCCTACGTAAACTGGGTAAATGACTGCTGGGAGAAACAGTATTCTTAAAATTTCTGCTACATTGCAAATAAATTTTCCTCAACATTGTCAGCTGAATGTAGTTTCAATAGTGTATGGTACCTTTCATGACTGAACATATATTTTTTGCTCTTATACAGTGGTACTAGTTGTTTCAAACAAAAGTGCCCATGTTTTTTAGCATGCAAATCTTTCATGAATCTCATAAAGGTTCTATGAAACTTAACAACTAGTGCTCCTTTGACAAAACCACTATGGAAATGCTCAGTGTCTTGGTTACCATAGTATACTGTTTCATTTTTGTTTTTTTCTATTTTGAGCACCACAAAAATTGCTAGTCACTCCCCTGCTGCATGGAGTGTAAGATACGCAAAAAAACCACACATTTTGTGGTGTAAGTTCGAGAGGTAGTTTGCATAGGATGAAACATTACAGGGAATTAGCTCAGCAGAGCGCTGAATCCCGTCTTCAGCTCTGTTGTGGATAATGCATTGCCTCTGGCAGCAGTTAGGCTTTTTCTTAGTAGCTCAATAAGTAACATCTTCAGAGCAAATCGCTCCTAATTTATACATGCACACATAACAACAGGTATTCTTTTTCTGTTTCAAGTATCTCTGCATCCCTAGGCAATGAAATTACTCTCTTTTTTTTTTTCCACTGTTCTTTTAAAAACAAGACAAATGAACGACCTAATTCAGAACTATGAGTCCTCTCTGTACTTTTGTAAGTGGCTTTATATGTATTCAAGCATGCTCCAGAAACCGTTCATTATATTGATTGACAGTAAAACATCAGGAAAAGCATCTATGTGTGACCACTTTGCCAAGAGACGTACTGTCTGTACACTGCTGTCTATGTGTATCTTCGCATTTTGGCACAATATCTAAATCACTAATGAATGAAATGCAATTCTAACGAGATCAGTAGTATTGGTTCTGACAAAGCATTTAAAAACAAATAGAGGATCACAGAACCTCAGCTCAAGAAGGAGGGCTTTGTCCCAAGAGATTTATCTGCAGAAGTTTTCTTTCTCTTTTTTCGTCTCCCCCTCTCCCCCATTTTCCCCCACATCAATCCAGTATTTCTTTTTGTTTCAAAACCTCTTGAAAAACAATGTTAACATTTGCCTTTCTTTTTTTTTTCAAGTTTGTTAAATATTTATGAATCTAGAAGCCTTTCAGTTCTTCCTTTTTGTTAAGATTTTTGTTTTGCTTTGTTTTTCCGGCAGGAACTATAAATCAATCAGGACCTGTTCTCAGAATGATAGGATTTCAGGTAGGGATTAAGCAGATGATGTTGTTCAGGATGGTTAGTACTGTCGGGAAAACAGTTTGAAAAGCAAGTTTGTCAACATGAGGGCTTGGAAAATCATTTGTGGAGGTACACAATTAATAACATAGAGTGATTAGTCTCTTCACTGGCTTGAGAAAATGAGACAAAGCAATTTGCAGAAGATAATTTCAATTTCACTGAAGTCTAGAATTGCACAGCTTCAGCATTCATTAGGAAAAAACATCATGGCATTATTTAGGAAAACTCTGGTAGCAAAATGAAGAGAGTCCTTTACATTGGGCAATTGAGCAAAACAATAATTGACAATTTAAGTCAAGACCAAGTAAAATTGCAAGCAAATAGTTAATTGCATGTAACTAGAATCACAGAAATGAACTCCAGTTGTTCAGAGATCTGAACTGTGGTGATCACTTTATTAAATCTGCAGGACATCTTGGTGCACAGTCAATTGAAGGTGTAAGCGGTATACTTACATTTCCATTCATGTTAAGAACAATACTTGCCATGAACATCAGAGATCTCATAGGACTGCACATCATCTGGTTTTGAAACATCATTCAATATGCGTCAGTCTCTTTCTCATACAGTACAACGTGATAAATCTGTGACAGTTCAAGAAAGCAACAGCAGCTAACAACCCAGAGAAATGCAGCGTTGGTGTAGCTCAATATACATTACTTGCCTGTACTTGTGAGCCAAATTTTAGAAGGCTAAGTGTGCAGCTTCTGGATTCAGCTGCATACACTGCTGTTGTTGCTTGTTCTTAAAAAAAATTGCAGAATGTGGGTGAAAACATGTTTGATTTGCACTCAGCTTTGGGGAAGGAAGTATTCACAAATAAAAGAGCAAGTCTTCTGCAAATGCAATTTTGTGCAGAGGATCGTAATTTCAAAAGTTGCCAATGAAAGTAATCAAACCCTTCAGATGAAGGTTGAATTTAATAATAGACCATAGTTTAAATGATTCTTAATGTATTCATTTCCTAAATGGGAAGATGATCTTTTTTTGGAGCCACTTGTGGATTATTTTTGGAACCACTTTTTCTAACTTCATGAATTTTTTTTGCAACAGCTATGTAAAATTCTGCCATACACATATGCCGAGCAGATAAAACAGTCTGAAAAGGACATCCCAGATGAGGACTTTGAAAAACAGGAGATAAAAAGTAAGGCTCTGAGGCAGAGATATAATTCCTTGTTAGCATCCTTGTTTTCTATTTTCCAAAGCGTTGCTTGTCAGTGTTTGGTTGTTTTTATATATATATATACACATATGCATGTTTATCTTTCAAAACAGTACCGCAATGATTCTGTCTGTCTGAGTTCTTCATAAGCAGTATATGAACCAAATCCAAATTAATATTAAATAGAAGTTTTGGGTACTTTAAGCCTCTTGTAACTATCTCCAGATCATTCACGTCCAGATCAGCTAGTCTTTCAAAGTGCCTAGTGGAGATATTCATGTTATTTTCAGTTTCTACCATGTAGTGTTATGGTGGAGATAGAAAAAGCATGTTGGCTTGGCATCATGCAGGGCTGGCCTAGCTCAGGCTGGGCATGAGTTAGGCTCATCTGATGTACTTGAACCGCAGGCTAAGGGGACTCTAAAAAGCAAGTGTCCATTCCAGAAAACAGTGCAATGTAGATAAGATGGCATGTGTTGGTGTCCTACCAAAGAACAGGGATGGGAGGGTGAGCATGTTGTCAGCTAACTTGGTGTACTGTGGTTTGGTGGATTTTATCAGCAAGGAAACATGTGTGATATGTAAACCTTCTAGTCTGCTGCTTTGTTCCTAAGGTCAGTTGAGAGAAAAAAAAAAAAAAGTTTCATTTTTCCTGTGTTATTTCTTTCAAAGAAATCAGAAGTATGGAGGCAGTTATGAGGGAAAAGCAAAATGAAAACTTGAAAACTATTCAATATATATTATTTTAGAAGCCGACGGAGTTGTGAATGTGCTGTCTATTGCAACATCATTAGGTCTTTGCAGTTGCAATAAAAGATTTGAATGAGAAAAAAAATCATATTTAAAGCTCTTGATGTGGGATAAATGGCCAGAGGTCCACTGAGCAACACCCCCTGAAATATCCATGAGTAACCATAACTGTCTGTAGAAACTGAAGAAATACCCAGACTTGCTTTGTGCAGAAGCATGCACAACTAAACACTTCATGGGCTGGGTGCCCAACAGGACCCTATTTGTCTGTAGTCATCCCATTAGTTGACGACAACACAATTAAAACAGAGGAGAAAGTTAAACCATTTTACATCAGCCATGTATTTCTTCTGTTCACCAAGGTGTGCTTTAGGTAACAGCTCATTCGCTTCTCCAGACAGAAGGTAGCTATAAAGCAAAAGTCAAAGGACAGCATTAGAACCGGGAAGCTTAGGCCTGGTAGCAAAACATCGTCAGCCCTGATTCCTCGCCTCCAGCAATGAATGATTTGACATAGTTCTACTGCATGGTTCTATTTAAACCTTATGATGCATTATTTTCAACTAACATTTTCTATAAGTTTAAACCTTGCCTGTAAACAGTATGAGGTTTCTATAGCACCTGATGAGCCTGTTCTTGGAAGGGATAAATTCAAGTGAAGTCAAAGCCCTATGACACATTTTATAGCCTGGGGAAATACTGTTGCGCTGTAGACTCTTGGGGACCAGTCTTCTACTTCCCGATTACGGGTGAGGCACAAGCTTAAAGCCACAATTTTACTGTTCTAAGCTTGGGATTCAAAGCCTGTATCCAAAGAACTTCTTGAAGTTACAGAACGTAATTCAGAAAAAAAGACCTTTGAAATACTGAGCCAGGGACCCAAACTTGATTTTACATACAGACCACATAATAAGCATGCAGCTAAAATGAACATGTATTAGATACATGCCATCTTATCTGCTTTTAACTAAAACAGAAGCCACAATATTGTCAGAACAGTCAAGAGAATTTCATTGTAAGATATTAAAGTTTTATAAGTTCCATCACTACAAGAACTACTTTGGAGTAACATACAAGTTACCGGTGAGTTGTTTCATAAATAATTGCTCTCATTTTGGTAACCTCTTACTAGCATTTCAGTAGCAGTAAAATAAGAAAGATAACTTGTTTCAATTAATCATATAGCAGTCAACTATCACATAAATCAAATATCAAACGCAAACTTCCAACTTCAGAGTTCTCTTTAAGTAGCAAATACAATTGACATTGACATCTGTTCCTCTGTGTATTCTTTAGATTTCATTAATTTTAATTGTGTTTATCATGCTTTATGAGCAGTTTAAATAAACGCTGAGCAACGAATATAACAAATTATTAATGTCACTGTCATAATTCAAAGACAGCTGGAAATGCGCATACATTTGTTCTTTTAATTTTCATGCTCTATTGTCAAAATGTAGATTATGCTAAGCGTTCTTTTGGGAATTATTAATTAGTCCAAATTCCATCAGTAATAATGAAGTTAAAAGTCTGTAATTGTATGAGTACTTTAGGATGATTACATTATACCAAAAATGCAGTGGATCGTAGAGAGTGAAAGGAGGGACTCTGATTGTTGGCTTGGAGTGAAATACCGAGCAACAGAATGCCTGATTTCTAATCATGGCTCTTGACGTGTAATCACTGTACCAACTTTTGCGAGGGTGATAGTTGTTTTTCTACCTTTGCTTCTGTCAAATGAGTAAATATCTAGCTTAGAATGGTATCAAGATGCTTTAATACTTGCCATTTTACTAAGCATCAACAGCACTTTTGTGCACATAGAAGACAAAATTGACGAAGTATGCATGAAAACATGAAAAATAATGTGTTATGGGAAGGTAGATCTCAAGCATTAAGTATGTTTTAACCCATGAAAATGTAAGTTAGCAAAAGAAGTATTGTCATCATCTTCATTCTGGGGAAATGCTAAGTTTATATTTGTAAGCATAGTCTCCACAACGCAAATATATGAATTTAAGCAACATAATCTATTGATAACTGGATATCCTTTGACTCAATTGCTATTTGTGAGTGTCTGAACACCCGTAACATATCTTCTCTGTTTAGATGCTTAAATATAGATTTATTAGTCTTGATCCTTACATTTTAAAAATCAGGCTTTTTTGGGCGACACTCTAAATAAAATTTCAGTAGTCTCATTGACTTAAAGTTTTTATAGGCATTATCTGGTAGTGCCTACCCTACTGTATCTTAGTTGCCCTAAATGAAAAATCATATAATATGTAAATATGATATAAGAAGGGATAGTTTTGGCTATGCAAATTTTTTCAACCCATCAGCTGAATCACTAGACTGGTTTTAATTTAAATGTATCTGCACTTGGTATAACCTTCCTCTAGCAATAACATAGCCATAATCAATACATAGTTGACATATAAGATATATGACAGTACAAAAGAGAATTTAAGGAGAAGTGATCAGAAGAGGGAAGTAAAAACAATAAATGTCTTTGGTAGCCAACTTGGAAAATTTTTGCACAATTAATTTTTCTCTTGCTTTTTAAGAGAGATTGATTCTGCATGCAGAATTTTAAATAGTGAACTAAAGAAAAAAGCAAGGATTCAAGAAATTGCAAGATTGTCCAAGTCTTTTTTAGGAAGTCAGATTGTTTCTCTCATTTGGATTGAAAGAAAAAAAATAGATTTGAATTTATTTCCTGGAAAACCTGGAGAAACATTACAGAAAGAGTTTCCTATCTCTAGTTTTGGAGGGACTCAGTTTCAAGTCTTCTTCGTTACTCAAAGAAATGGCTGTGAAGAGTACTAGATTCAGTGCTTATATTTTGGAGAATTGGAGGTGTGTTGATAAAATGGGAGTTGTACTCCCATTGGAGTGGGAGTTGGACTAGATGATCTCTAGAGGTCCCTTCCAACTCTGAAAATTATGTGATTCCGTGAAAATGCTATTTCACTACTAAATTAGCCGTGATTTATTATGTGATATACCATCTTTCTTATGTTTTAATATGCAAAGAAGTTGACCTCCTTTGATGATCCAATGACCGATATTGCTTTCATGCAATATCAGTCATATCCAGGTCATTAAGAAATATGTAAACATTCACAAAAACGGTGGTGAAAATTTTTATTTGATACAAGTTATTTCAAATAAAACTAAAATTTAATATAAATAATCTGACTTCTAATGAAATGTTAACTACCTTCAATCCATACATATGACTCGATGGAGCTGCATTTTGGTGACAGATGGTGTTTCTGAAGTATTTTGGGAATGTACAAGACGAAAGCTACCATGATATGTCTAGGACTATTATTAAAGTATTATTTGAAGCATGGCTTAAAAAAAAAGGTAATATTCTAGTATATTCATATTAGGCGGAAGAATGACAGGTAAAAGGTATTAATCCTGAATTTTATAGTGTCAGTTGTGTACACTGGCTTATTCAGTAGTTCTATAAAGTCATGGCTGTTGTGTTCTCCCCCAGAGAACTGATTTCCAAGACAAATTTGCACTCTGAGCAATTTTCCCACCTTTCTGAACAAGCCGAAGAAAGCTTTTACCCCCCACAGTTTACATCTGTAAATGCCTTTGCAAGTCTGAGAAAGAGTGTATGTCAGTAGCCCAGGTTAGTTGTTGATGTACTTTTTGCCACTGCTGCATAAGAACTGCACTGCAGAAGATGGAAGAACTCAAGTTCACAAGCCATTTCCATCAAAAGGTGACATCTTCTTCAAATAAGGATACCAGACAATGATTTTATAGAGAGAAAGACTTCAGTAATTCATGAACCTTCAGGTGCTTCTATACTAGCTTGGAATGAAAAACGTTCCTGTTCTTATTGCTGTTGTGGGTTCAGGACTAGTGGGGGGCACGGTTGGGTTTGGTTTGGGGTTTTTTGGTGTTTTTTTGGTGGGTATATTTGTGGTTGTTTTTGTGTTTTTTGGTTGTTTTGGTATTTTTTTTAGCAAGGGAAAATATTAAGAGCCATGTAATGGCATGTGTGCAACGTCCATAATCAAGAGGTAGTCATAGTAACTGCTGTAGTGAGTCCCCGCACTACTCCCAGCTTCTGTTCCTATTGAACTCTCTCTGAGAAAGCAGACCAGTTCCCCAGCTTATTTCACATTGGCTTCAGTGGAGGTATATTTGTTATACAATTTGAATATCTGTCCATATATATTTTATTCTTACCCCATATTTATACTTGCCAAGACTACAAGAAAACTATATATGCATATTTTGAGCATATGTGCATTATATATTGAGAGACAGTTTGCTGTATATAGGCCTGGCCCACTTTTGATTTAAATACTGCTTAGACAATTTAGAGTTCTTCAGTGCAGCAAAAGAGTAGGAAGACGGTTTTATTTACAGGAAGCATAATCAATCTGAAAAGGGGAGGAAGTAACCAAAAGAATCTCTACTTTACTGTGTAGATATGTTTCATGTTGAAACTCCATTACGCACCTCCTTCTGTGCAACACCAGATTTATCTCCAGAAGTTTATATCTTTTCCTCTCTTTACTCTGTTTTCAATTTAATTTTTTGTTTACCCTTTGTTGTTGTGATCCCCACAGGATTTCAAGATGAGATTGCTTTTATCCACAGAGATGGTTTCCACAGATTAATCCAAACACAAGAACATCTTGTGAAGCTTCTGAACAATTGAAATCTCAGAGTTTCGGAGGTGGAGTTTGGGTGAACGCACATCTTCACTGCTGTTGTTGCTGCAACTGTTACAGTTGCATATGAAGAAAAGATTTTTCCCATTAGGCAGTGAGGAAAGGCCACAAGCTTCACTTTGAATTGACACTGAAAAGTCTGTCTATTGAGAGATGTAGTACAATACGCATTTGCTAGATATTAATAAGTTGTGTCAAGCTTTGAATTTGAATGGAGGGTCTGCTCTCTCTAAACAAAAAGAACCAAAACCCACTTTTCCAAATGAACTCCAAGAGGTATAGAAATCACTATATGTATTGTTCTTAAAAAAATAAAATTAAAGAAAGCATGAAAGAGAAGGAGATAAAAAAGACCGACCAATGAGAAGGATATTTCAGCAAACATTCTTGCTCACTGTTACAGCTGTGCTTTTTGTTTTATGAGGAATTTTGCCATTTAAGGGGTTTCTTTCCCCTCTCTTAAATATGACTTTTAGGTAATGTCAATATTTTTTTTCCAGGAAAAATATATATAGAAAATTAACCATGTGCTAATAAAACATTTCTAGATAGCTCTGGTCACTATAAGCCTAATCACAATCCTAATTGGCAAACTGAGGTACTTAGATCATTCTAGTTACTTGCACCAGGGCAGAGAATGGTGAGTCTACTGATGTTAGAGGGGCATTGTGCAGGAATCAGTTTAAAAAAGTTCAAATAAACTTTAAAAAACCCTGCTTTTTAAAATCTCAAGCTGATCTTGGCTACAAACTTCCATAAGCTTGTGTGGCAAGATAATCCGTTTTAAATGCTGATACTTTAATTATTTCACACCTTCTGCATAATCCAATCCTAGTATTTTTCCACTCTTTGGTATGCATTTTAATTTCTTTTAGCTTCTTCCTTGGAAAAGAGAGGCCTTTGAAATGATTTCCTGTTCTGCCTAACTAAGTCTCCCATGAGATCTCTTCATCTGTTGTTGAATTTTCTTATGTTTATTTAAATTTACTGATAGAAGTGTTATTTGACTTTTTTTTACCATCACAGTAAATTAATTCAAAGATAAAATATATTAAATGTTCAAAGTCCAGTGAAGAGGTATTTAAATCAGGGTCAGTTATAATCTGTCTATAAATCTGTAACAACTACTTATAGATTTAGTCTTTCACAAATTCCCATAAATTAAACATCTTGCCTAAGGTCACACCCAAACTCTTTGACGGAATCAGAAATTAAAAGCTTGTACTTAAATTAATGTTGATTTTTCAGAAATAAATTCTATCTCTTTCAGAGGCATTAGAACTTTGATGCGTATACAGATTATTGTGGGGTTGCAAATTGCCTGGCATCACCTGCTCTACAAAACCTACCTAAGTGTACATTCTTGCCCAGCAGCATCCAGAAAATCACCTGAGGAAATGTATAAATCTTTCACTAAAAGGTAAAATTACCTCAGTATACCTTTATTTTCTATAGGAGCCACAGACCAAGTCCATGCCCAAAGGACAGACTTTGCATGTTGTTTTTATGGGGTAACTTGCTATTCTGTGGGACTTTCTTTGGGTGTCCAAACATTTAGTAATATGATACATGTCTGGGTTAGTGCGAGAAGGGAGAACTTCTTGTACTTACTCATTTGTTTGGTCTGTGTGTGGCTTTTCAAACTACAAAATAAATGATGGACCAATTAATGTCTTCAAGACATTCTTACAGGCAGTCTTTTATTCATGGGAGTTTCTCAAGGACTAAATGTTTTAAAAATAATGTGTTAAGGACTAATGAGAACATAATGAGATGCCCCTAGTCATCCATGTTAGGTTTGATCAGAGATACAAATAAATGTTGAGAGGACGAGGTTAAAAAAAACAAAACAAAACAAAAACAAAACCCAAAACACTAAAACCAAAAAACCCAAACCGCTTGAAGAGAAATAGTTTGGCAGATTTATTCGTTATATGTTTTGTGGGGAATACTAGTTTCAACTTCATTTTCCTTAAACACCATATAGTACAACAAACAAAACCAAGTTCAATTAGAATTCACTGTTTATTAGATAGTTTCCTGAAAAGCTAAAGAAATTGGAAAATTATGGTGGGTTTTTAAATGTTATTCAAAATTGGTTGAAGAAATTCTGTCTGATGAGCTGGGATAGTGATAGCATCATAGAATGATCCAGACTTTCATGGGAAAGGAGCCTAGATGAGATTATCTGGCACCCTTTCCAATTGCATCTTGAAAAATGTCCAGTGTTGGGGACTCCACCACATCACTGGGGACATTGTTCCAGTGGAATGATTGTTGTCACTGTAAAAAATTTCTTTCTTATATCAAGACGGAATCTCTTTCTGCAACTTGTACCTGTTGCCCCTTGTCTTCTCCCTGTGGCTGCTTGTGAAGCGGGAGCTTCTGACATCTTTGTAGCTGCCCTTTAAGTACTGGAATACTGCAATGAGTTTTCTGAGGTTTTGTTTGCCTACTTATCTCTTGATGTGTTTTTATTTTTCAGTAAAAATGTCTAGATACAAAGCCAAACGTTTATGCATCAGACCTGCATGGTTGAGCAGGGAGCTTCTGAAAAAGCTCAAGTGGAAGAAGGAAGTTTACAGTAAGTGGAAGACGGGACTGACCCCTTGGGAAGATTACAAGAATGCCGCCAGAGTGTGCAGGGATGAAACGAGGAAAGCCAAGGCCACCTTGGAATTAAACCTGGCAAGGGATGTCAAGCTCAACAGGAAGGGCTTCTTCAAGTATATTGGAAGCAAAAGGAAGACCAGAGAGGTTGTGGGTCCACTGTTGAATGAGACAGGAGCCATGGTGACAGAGGATGCGGAGAAGGGGAGTTACTGAATGCTGCCTTTGCTTCGGTCTTTACTGCTCAGACCAGCCCTCAGGAGTCTCAGACTTTCAAAAAAGTAACAGGGAAAGAGGAAGATTTCCCCTTGGTTGAGGAGGATCAGGGGAGAGATCAATTAGGTCAATTAGATATTCACAAGCCCATGGACCCTGATGGGATGCACCCGAGGGTGCTGAGGGAGCTGGCGGAAGTCATTGCTGGGACACCCTCCATCATCTTTGAAAGGTCCTGGAGAACAGGCGAGGTGCCTGGGGACTGGAGGAAAGCCAACGTCACTCCAGTCTTCAATAAAGGCAAGAAGGAGGAGCCGGGGAACTACAGGCCGGTCAGCCTCACCTCCATGCCTGGAAAGATGATGGAACAGCTCGTTCTGGGTGTCATCTCAAGGCGTGTGGAGGAAAAGAAAGCTATCAGAAGTACTCAACATGGATTCACCAAGGGGAAATCATGTCTGACTGATAGCCTTCTATGATGACATGACTGGATGGATAGATGAGGGGAGGGCAGTAGATGTGGTGTACCTTGACTTAAGCAAGGCATTCGACATGGTCTCCCACAGCATCCTCATAGGGAAGCTTAGGAAGAGTGGGCTTGATGAATGGACAGTAAGGTGGATAGATAAGTGGTTGAAAGACAGAGCTCAGAGGGTCATGATTAGGGGCACAGAGTCTAGCTGGAGGTCAGTGACGAGTGGTGTTCCCCAGGGGTCAGTACTGGGTCCAGTCCTCTTCAATATATTCATCAATGACCTGGATGAGGGGATAGAGTGCACCCTCAGCAAGTTTGCTGATGACACAAAGCTGGGGGGGTGGGGGTGGCGGACACACCGGAAGGCTGTGCCACCATACAGAGAGACCTGGACAGGTTGGAGATCTGGGCAAAGAGGAACCTTATGAAATTCAACAAGGGCAAGTGTAGGGTGCTGCACCTGGGGAGGAATAACCCCATGCACCAGTACAGGTTGGGGCTGACCTGCTGGAGAGCAGCTCAGTGGAAAGAGACCTGGGAGACCTGGTGGACAAGAGGATGACCATGAGCCAGCCATGTGCCCTTGTGGCCAAGAAGGCCAATGGCATCCTGAGGTGCATCAAGAAGAGTGTGGCCAGCAGGTCAAGGGAGGTCATCCTCCCCCTCTACTCTGCCTTGGTGAGGCCGCATCTGGAGTACTGTGTCTAGTTCTGGGCTCCCTGGTTCCAGAGGGACAGGTATCTCCTGGAGATGGTGCAGCAAAGGGCTACCAAGATGATTAGGGGACTGGAACACCTCTCTTATGAAGAAAGACTGAGGGACTTGGGTCTCTTCAGTCTGGAAAAAAGACAACTGAGGGGGGATCTTATCAGTGATTTTAAATACTTAAAGGGTGGGTGTCAGGAGGATGGTGCCGGGCCCTTTTCAGTGGTGCCCAGGGACAGGACAAGAGGTAATGGGCACAAACTTAAGCATAGGAAGTTCCACCTAAACATGAGGAGGAACTTCTTTACTTTGAGGGTGGCAGAGCACTGGTACAGGCTGCCCAGAGAGGCTGTGGAGTCTTCATCTCTGGAGACATTCAAAACCCGCCTGGATGCGTTCCTGTGCAACCTGCTCTAGGTGACCCTGTTCTGGCAGGGGGTTTGGACTAGATGATCTCCAGAGGTCCCTTCCAACCTTACGGTTCTGTGATTCTGTGATTCTGTAAGTTACTGCTATGATGCATTGAGAAAGTATTTACGTTATTATATTAAACATGATCAAATACTATAATATTTTTTGATCCTTTAATAATTGTTCCTATGGAAATTAAAAATAAGGTTTTATCATAAACTTGGTGCTACTTCCAAATATATGGATTACTCTTAAATTCAGAGCCACTGTCCTTATTGAAAATTCAATGAGAATCTGTATCTTCCTATAGGAATAATCTATCTCTTCCCAGAATATGAAGACCAACAATAATCTGATGTCTCGGGGTTCTGGGTAAAAAACACATGTCTAGATGAAAACTTGTTGAATATATTTTCCATCTGACATTGTCCAAGGCAGTATACTTAAATTTAGAATAATACTGAAATACAAAAATCATAAATATTGAAAGAACGTTGTTATACTGAACAAAATTTGCAGTGAGGCACATGTAGATGCAGAATTAATTTCTGCCCATGATTGATGACCTCACAACAATCATTCATAGCCGTGCTCTGCTCTGTCACTCACAAGTTATACATAAGGTCATTGGTAATGACTAGAAATGAATAACGTATTTACAACCACCTCATTCAATATCCTTTGTCCTGTACACACATCTCCTTGAAATAATAAGGTCAGGGCCTTATGAAAGACATACAGCATTCATAAACAGTTAAGTAGATATTTGGACAACTGCATTTTTAGGAATACTTCTTGCATGTGGCTGCTAATATTCGTTTAGTTACATTCTGTTGGGGCAGATACAGAGAGCAATGATTCAGTGGAATCTACCACACTGAATTCAACAAGCTTTGAGTTGAGCTTAATATCCATATTTTAGCACTTGGTTCCTTAGCTGAATAGGGCAGGTGTAGGATTGGAGACAGCTAAGGAATCCATTTAGTCTTCTGTCAATGGGTCGAAAAATAACGGGAAAACTCTTTCACACAGACACCATTTGCCCAACTGAAAAATTAAAAAATAAAGGCAGACCTTCATGATTTTGCCCTCATCAATCAATCCCTTCCTCCTCACCTCCCCCAGCCCCAAGGTCTCTCAGAAACGTGAGACACAGGAAAGAAGAGGGTCCCCGGTAGCTAAATGTCCTTGCTGACTGCAGAGTCAGGTTGGATGGATTTCTCCACGGATGTCATAGTACAGAAGGAGTTACTTATCAGGGATTTAGATTGTGTAAGGTTTGAAAGTTTGCTCATCACATACTTCTTGGAATTTTTTATTGCCTCATCTCTGACCTTATCTTCTCTATTCCCAAGGGTTGCATTATAACAACATTTTCCGTCTTTCAGTATGATTTACATTCAGTGAGCTGACACAGCACCAATTTTGCTTCCATACTGCTATAGCAAAAAATTCAACTGAAGAGCTCAGTGTGACTAACAGCCTCTCAGTTGCCTCATTGTACACCGTCTCAAAATGGTCTCTCCAGCCTAACAACAAGTACAATAAGTGGACATTAAGGACAAAAGAGTCACCTGCAATCTCTGCCTACCTGCTAATAATGAATATTCTTTATATGCAGGATAATGCCAGATTTCAGTTTGTTTTGAGTGGGGTTCTGTGGGGGAGAAAGGGAGGGTTGGTATATATCTAATTCTAAACAACATAATCAGTATGAAAAATGTCATCTTATTTCCTTTCAGAAGGTTTGTCACTATCTTAAAAAGAACGTGTACAGGGCCAACACACTTATTAAAATTCATAAGGTCTTAACTTACCTGGCTATGTCACCAACTGACAGGCTGTTTTTTATCTGTCTCCATTTCTACAATCTCATTCTCACATGAAAATGGGTTATTTTTGAATGTGGTAAATAGAAAAATGATGTCAATTTGATTTCTCTGTCCTCTGTTTATCTTATTCTTCGTCAATCACATTATCCATGTTACACATCTGAAGCCCTTCGATTCTCTTCTTTTGTTCCACTTATCGTTTTTATTGTATATATACGCACGTCTACCCCACACACCCACGAACACACACACATATAAAGTCTTGACACATAGCACTGACAAGCCCCTTAGATTACCACATACAGATAAACAGATGTGACACTGAATATGTCATAGCTCCTCTATTCAAATAGTTCTTTAACTTCAATACCGAGATAAAATAAATTTTGCCCTTTTATTTTCCCCAGTCTCATTATATGTGCAAGTGACTTGAAGTATGAAATCTTTTCATTTCTTAGTCCTAGAAGCTCCTTTTTTGCCCCATAATGACATATTTTGTTGTTGTTGTTTTTTTAAAACTGCTTTTCCGAGCTCATTTGAAAGGCATGAAGTTAGAAAATATTCAGAGGTTGAAAGTAGTGTTAATATAACCCTTCCTGATTTTACAAAAGGATATTACAGAACAGAAATTATTCTTAGCCATGGCCTAAGTCAATATTAGTAAAGCCAGCCTTCCTAAATGTAAGCCTTCCCCAGAGTTTAGTGACTTTGGGTTTGGTCTTAAAGTACTGATATCTTCACCTTACTAACATCAACAAGAACTTTGGCATTGATTTTAATGGGAACATAGCTTAAAAAAAATTATTTAGGTTATCTGCACACCCCTTCCTCAGTATTAGGAGCTGTGTCTAAGGCTGATGGTTGATCTTGAAAGGACTGCTAAATGACTAAAACAAATAGAGGGAGGGATGTCCTTTGAAAGTAGCCCCACATTGCTATAGACCAAGCTGTACAACAGTGCAGTGATGTAAGTTTTATACCTTTTTACCTCTAGATAAAATTAGCTGGAGTTTCTTTCTAAAATGTTTGCTGAATTCTGGAATATTCCTTTTTATTCTCTTTCTACTACAGGGGAAGTCTTGCTTCTTTCTTTGATGTTGTCAACAGACTCATTCCCTGCTGGCCAGCTTTCTGTATCATTTACCACTGCTGCAGATGTTTTGTTGCCTAGGTAACATATTCCATTCATTTCCAGTTATGTTCTAAAAAAGCCATGAGTCCCTCCTTAGTATATTTCTGTGTCCCTGGAGGTGGACTGAGCTTGTTGTCTGTTTGATTAACGGGACCGGGAGTCACCTCTGGTCCTGAGGTGAAACTACAGCTTTTCTTTTTTTTTTTTGAAGTGAGCCAACCAAATCCACCAAAATGCTGCTAATTATTAAAGATTGGTTTATTAGGACATGAAAATGTTGCTGAAACAAAATAATTCTTGAAATAGGCTAAATGAAGCTGTAAAAATAAATTGCCCAGGCCCACAGCGTACGGGCAGGATGACCTCATTCTCCAGCCTTGCTTTGTAGCCCAGCTACAAAGTTGAGTTTGTTTTCCCCGAGTTGAACCAGCCTCCGCTGTCCCGAACACGGTCCATTGCAGAAAATCCTTTTTCTACACCTACTTCAGAAAGTGTGCACAGGTAAACAGCATGGGTGGTCATGGTCATGGTCTGGTTTTGTTGACCCTGTGCTGCAAAACCTGTGCAGTGGACTCCTGCCTGCTGCTTGCAGTCCCATTGTTATACTATGAGTTCTGAGGGCTTCAAAATGTTATCTGCATTCTTGATAGTATAAATGTATGTCCTTGAATTGCTAGAGGGGAAATTGCGGCTCATCTGCTCTGCCGTGTATGCAGTAGCATTTTCCTCAGAGCTGTTGGCAATAAGTTATGAAATGGTGAGAAAATGACTAAAAAAGTCCGGTCTAAGCACAGATACTCTTCTTACACTACATTGTTTTAGGATTTAGTGAAAACATAAAGGGGAGAAGTGTCTCTTTTATACAGGTTTATTTCCCACTTTTTCTGTGCACCTTGAAATAAAAGGTGGAGCAAATATTTTTCATAACAAATAGAAAAAACTTGAGAAGCTGTTTTCCTGTCCTGGATGAATGTTTGAGATAAAAAAAGTGAAGTCTTGCTCAGAAGAGAGGGAAGGGGAAGCAAAAGAAACTAAGAAATCAGAATTCAGATCATGGCTGAAATAAAAATAAATAATGGTGTGAGTATACGATTAAGTTTAAAAATTATTCAGGATGTTTTCTGAAGACTTGATTTCTTTATAGATCTTTAATAAAGAACAAAAAACGTTGAATGAAAGACCTTTTTGACCCTCCATATTCATTTTATTAATACTCAAAATAGGCAATTTGACAATCACAGGAACGTTTTCTCTGAAAAAAAATAAAATATAAAAATTAGAAATTTAATGTAACCTAGATTTTTCTTTTAATATAGCCCTTTTTCTATTTCTGTTGTGAGAAACATTTCTTTCCAAATCGTATATTGCATGTGATAGAGGGAACATCTTATGTATCTGCTCCCAAACTCCATCTCCTGTTTCTGCTTCGGACCCCAGCTGCACAAAGCATAGCTACATTTGAGATTTGGGAAAAAAATCAAAGATTTGATAGCAATACTATTAAGGACTTGGATACGCCCTTGCAATGCAGGTGGGCACCCTTTTTCTTTTTTTCTTTTTCTTTTTTCTGTCATAGACTCAAAGATGAGATCTTTATTTTACTATTTGTCTTACACTGTAGCTGTATCTTTCATTAGATACTTTGCTACAAGGTTACAGAAAAGTTTAGCATTTTTTTACCTTTAAAATATTACTTTCCTTTCTTAGACTCTATATCCAGGACTTATATCTTGTTGTAACATTTGAATAATTATTTGTGTATGTAGAGCACCGAAACAAAATGTTCCAACAGTCCTTTATGGAAAGCAAATAGGTAGTGCTACAAACTCACTGGTCACCAACAACTGCAATAATGAATTAATGTGCCTGCACAAATGAGAACAGCGTAGCTGCAGCCACATTCTAGTTTCCTCTCTCTGAAGATTTACTTTAACCATTGAAAAAACAGCTAAAGCAACAGTTTTAGAATGATGAAAAATACTGTAACAGATTGTCTGAGTTATTGTCATTATCCTTTGAATAATCTCCTTTATTGTATTACGTGCTGCATATCATGTATTTTATTACAATGTAATAATTTCATATTAATCAGAGTATAATCTATAATTTGAAAAGCCGGTTGTCTTTGTAACAGAAAGCCTTTGGATTTTTATATGAGAACAGTAAAAAATTAGTATTACTTTACAAGGCTAATAAAGCAAAGCAGGAACACTATTCTGTTGTATTTTAAATTCCTTTTTTTGGCCTCTCAGGGCATGTACTGCTGATGGTAGTTGTATAAGTTAGGTAAGAGCTAGGTTAAAAAGGTGAAATTTTGACATGAATTCTGTTTAGATTGACTTCAGGGTTCTCTGATTCTTACTGCCCGTCTTGAAGTACCATGAAGGAGCTTGATTTTCAGACATACTTAGCGTATCATGAGATCAAAAATCTCATATCGCAGCTTGACTGCCTGATAGTGAGGCACACAAAGTCCTTAATTTTCAAACTGTTGGCTGCTATGTCAGAATTTCCCTCGTGTTTGAGATCTGAGGATCTTCATTCAGGTTCACTACCAGGAACTGGTTCAGTTCAGCTAAACTGCTTGTCAGATGCCTACAGGAAATTTATCCTATTTCTGTAATATATACCTACAACGGTATATATTATATATTGTAGGTATTACCCACAAAAAAGCAAAGAGAGAGGTAGTGACTGGGTGCATTTAGACAGACAGTAGTCATCACCTCCCTCTCCCTTTGGCACATTAAATGGTGTATGACTTCTTAAAGTCAACATACACATATCTAATACACATAGGACCTATTCCCACCCGATTTCTTTGGGCGCTTCTGTCATTAGCAGTAGAAAAAAGGTTGTTATTTACTGATATTTCTGGAGGTACTCGTTCAGGTTGCGCCAAGCCTGCCCATGCCGCTCGGTGAAATGCTGTGGTGAGTGCTGCACCCCTCAGCCCACAACTGTGGTCGAGAGGAATTAGCCTGTCAGCATGGCTCAGCTATTAAAAATTGCTAATGGATTTTGTGCATGTGTTTACTCAAGTGCCAGTACTGCTGGTTTTGTGTGAATGTACTTCTGGAAAAACTATGCTCTTATAACATGTCTATGTTATGTCCACGATTGGGAAGAAAATTTGTTTCTGATTTCCTTTGGTTTGTTTTCCTTTTATTCCAGGTGGCACAAGGTTCCAGATTCTCATTTTCCAAACTCTTTTTGTTCTTCAGTTCTTTCTTTGTATGTAAGGGCAATATTTATTTTATGATTTTCCAGCCATGCAGCTCTGTACTAGGTAGTCCAAGGGTACATTGAACCCTGTGCCCTAAGGTGGCAGACAACACAGGATGCTTAGGGAAGAGTGTGAGAGCAGAGGATGCCTAGATCCTTCCCCATTACCTTCTCAGCTTTCAGTTTCTGTTCTAAATAGAAAACAGAGAAGGTGACTGGAAGAAGGATTCATCACCATTAGTTTTTCACAGGCAATGACAAAATGAGGAATAATCGGACGGACAACTTCACCCAGGCATCCAAACCAGTAACTGAAACCATTTCTCTTAGGCCTTGCCCAAGAAGCTGTAAAATATCACTGTCAGAGAACATCTGACATTCGTGTTAAAAAGCCTTCTCTTGTGCCTAAAGTACAGTGAGGACTACATTCGGGACTGAATCCCGTATTCTAACTTGGAGCCATAGCATTTATTTAAAGGCAAAGAAACCATAGTCAGTTCCTAAACTGGGAACCACCTGATGCTTGTGTAACCACCAGGCGCAGGGATGTGCCGAGCAGACCAGGTCATGTTCACAGGGCCTAAATTAGCAAAACAGGAGCTTTAAATACGCAAAACAAGGGCAGTGCAAACCCTGGGCTACCGTGCATGGAATTTTCTGGGCAATTCAAATGGCGATTAGGTGAGCTTTATATGTAAGATTTTATGAAAAATGGTAATAATTTTATAGATTTTAAATTATTAATCCCTGTACTATTTATGGTAATATTTTTATTATAATTAACCTATTGAGTATTAATGAGGTTGTACTATGTGAGATGAAAGACCTATTAATTTTGTAGTTAAAAAGCCATTCAATTTTTATGCTGCAGCATCAGGACATAGACATTATAGTGTCACAAGAGCGACAGACACAGTCAGAATACTATTTTGGCAGGTCACAATAAGGAAAAAGCTCTCCTTTTCAAAACCTTGAGCCTCAGTTAATGTCAGGCCCAGCACCACCAGTGCAGTTTTGTAAATTTATACCAGTCAGATGCCTGCCATTCACAGCAGTGAAATTCTAAAAGCATAATGTTTCTTTTTTTTCATTTTTCTACCTCTCTGCCCTTTTTGGCCTCTCTCTTACTTCTCCTCTCAGGGGATCTTCAACCTGCGAAAGCAATAGCCACGTTTTCTTAATAATAAAGTCTCATGTTACAGGACTGAGCATGTGTTACTCAATAGAACCTGGGGCTATAGTCAAGCATTGATATTTTTTCTTTTTTTTTTTTTTTTCAGTAGAAATCTCTTGTGCTGTGGATGGGGATTTTTACTGAAAAATTGATTGCTTGACCTGCACCTTGATTTTGACAGAGGGCTGCACACCTTACAGTTATTGCATTCCAGGGCAAAGGAGCATTGATTTTTTAATTTTTGTCTTTCTTTTTTTAGCAAGTAACCTCTGCCTTGATAGTCATATAAAAATGAAGAACACATTCATCACGACTCATTACCAAAAATAATTGATAGGCCTTCCTGGCTACATAATAAGTCCAATGTTAGGAGTAAGAGAGTCATGTATTATGCATTTCTAACACAGGACGGTGAGGAAGCATTGGCAATGCTGTTCTAGAGGAGCAAGGCCTGAGGTCCTTTCACCCTGGTGCCCATTCTTCATGATCTCTTTGAAACTCCTAAGCTCCCTGCTTAATAGATGTCCTCTTTGTTCTTGTCCTGAAGGGAAGTTTTCAGTCACCATCGATTTACTTTCCCATTTACAACTTAAACCAACAGCAAAGTCCAGCGACATGAAACTTTTCTGAATTGCTTCAGAAAGCCTAAAAAATATGTGATCTCCCTTCCATCTCTGTTGTTTACCAAGACTGTCCATTTTTCCAAAGGCCAGAGCAGAAGCAGACATCACTTATTCATCAAGCTTTTGGTAAGTGATGCCATTCCAATTATTTTTCATTTGTTTTAACCAGAAGTTAACCATTGTGTATTCGAATTCAAATTTGTTAAAGCCCCAGCTCAGGCACGTTCTGTTGAAGATCAGTGCAGCTATAAAAATGCTTTTCTTGTTGCTTAGGTTAATCAAAAATGGAGGGGAGGGGTTTGTTTTGTTTTTGTCTGTTTTGCAATGCTGCAGAGGTAATTTATTCATGTCTGTTATAAAGTATGCCTGGAATAACTTTTAGAATAATAATTCTTCCATCTCCAATGCTAAATGAAAAACACATGCAAGACTCTCAGGTTAGTGTCTCATCAGTCTAATATAGCTTTTCTATGTCTATTTCAGTACTGATATTATAAATAATCTCTTTTTTTTAAGTATATATACAATCCTATGTATACTTACATTAATATATGAGTTGTCTGATGAATGGTAAAGCAGTTTGGAGATTTTTCTTTAAGCAAGTGTAGGCATACAGCTGCAACATTAATGTGTTACTTATCTGTATTTTATACAAAGAACTTGTCTACACACACACACTTGTGTTCCAAGTCCATGACTAGCTTTACATACTGAGAGCTGAAAAAGCTTAAGATAAAAGGGTGACAGGAGTTACTACCTTATTTCAAGAGCAAGTGAATATCCATTAAAAGCACTAAAATGTTGTCAATTTTTTTAAAAAAATAAATATTTTGTCTGTTTCTTTTGCTTCTAAAGAAAACCTAAGCAAAAACATGGGGACTTAGCTGGAAGTCTGTCATCGCTGAAAAATATTTTCTATCTTATGCTGAAGGTTGAACATGCTGTTTTTCTGTTTACGTCCTATGAGCTTATCCTTGCTAATTTAGGAAAAAGATCAAGCGGACTTACCTGGAAGCGGTACGCATTGGCTGTGTTAAGTCAAACCAAATCACACTGCTCGAATGGGAATATTGCAGTAGTACAGCAGGGAAGAGGTGGTCTCAGATATAACCTCATGCTAAATGTAAGTACTTTTTTATCTTTTTTTTTTTCTCCTTTTTTTTAATGTTTTATCACTATGATGCTTAAACGGGACTTGGAGAAATTTATACTATTCCAGGCCCTTTCTATCCTACTTCACAGCTTGCCGGGCTCTGTGTGAGCACTAGTTTTCTTGCTCGTGTTGCTCCTGCTGGAAGGGGTTCAGCAACATCACCAGCAAACGGCCAGGTCCTCAGCCAGCCCTGAATTGCCACAGCGATGTGTTGAGGGGAGGTTCAGCAAGCTGCAAAAGGTCACCTAGGATTTTTCTTATGTGAAATTTCCACGAAGCACTGAACCCGCTTTGTTCTCTATACTCTAAGTGCAGTGCCTCTAAGCCATAATCACCTTTCTTGGCTCTGAAACTCTACAGCCTAGTTTTACAGAGCGTGGGCAGGCGAGTACATTTATAGCTATTTGGTGGTGTAAGACTGCCCCGAGCTACTCAGATATCTGGCAGAATGACACAGCAATTTTTTGCCTCTGAAGCTACAACTCTTACATGTAACAATTGCCGCCTTATGTTTGCAAGGCACGGGGAATTAATTGAATGAAAAGGTTGATCAAAATAATTTAACAAAGGAACCATTGTTTTTCCACTTATCCGTGAAAGAATTCACATTATTTCAACAGCATCAGGAATTATTCTCAATAAAGCTTGACTGTCAAGATCGCGTATCCTCACAAAGTAATTCAGAGCACGTCATCTCCTCTTTTGAGAGATAAATGCTGAGGAAAAATGTGATCCCTTTCCTCATTTCATTTTTCTGGTTTCGCTCATATAGCAGTTACGGTTACAGATCATAACTTTATACCCTGCATGCGTTAGGAGGAAAAAAGTGACAAAGCGTATCCACTTGCTATATTTCTATAGCCAAATTATTTTATATGGGGCATGCTGCTGATCTCACAAGCTCAAAAATCAGCACAGATGGGACGAGATGGCTAAATAAATCCTTTAATGTTCTCTTTCTGTGGATGGGGTTATTTCTTGAACTGGCATCTGTGCATGGGAGTCAGACTGGAAAAGAGACTCTCCCTTCCCTGTTCTCCTGAACCACCGGTGTGGGTCTTTGGTCACAGCGTACAGGAGTAAGTATATGAAGAATGATGAGCTGTGCTTTACTGTTTCCAAAGGACAAGAAGGACAGAGATCTCCAAGCTATCCATGTCAGGTTATATTAGGTATCTAACTCTAGTGTAATTCATTACTTCTACAGTAAATGGAGAGAACAGGTGTCTCTTAAAGATGACTTAGAGCTGTAAGTTAGGTGGCTACATGCAGGCGGTACATACCCTGCTCAGAGACCTGTTCTTGGTCGTGGAGGCTCCTGGAGTGGCTCCAGAAACAATGCAAATTTTGGTTGATATCAACCAAGTGACTCTTTGGTGCAATACTTGATTTTTTTCTGCTAAGTAATCGGTCTTATTCCCCAAAGCAACTGAAGCACAGCCAGCCAAAACAACTTCTCACTAAGTAAATGTCTAACAACAATTAAAAAAAAAGTAGATCAATGCAAGTTTCTATTTAGACCTCCTACACTTCTATTTCAAGGTCTTTTACTGTTAATGTAACTAACTTACCCTTTAGGAGAGAGGAAGGAGAGGGTCATTCCTGAAGCATCACATTTCTAACAAGTTATGCCTGCAATTGTCTTGTTTTTTTTCTTGGGATAATAAAAAAGCCATTTCCAGAAATACATTCTAGACAATATTTTTCTTCTGTCGCAGACTAAGCAAAGTAAATAACAACCTGCAGTGGATCTGGATGCTGGCATTTATTTAAGGACCAGCAAGATTAGATCTTTTACCCTGCTTGGACAACCCACACACTCATGCCCTTGCTCCCCTCTGTGCTATATTCCCAGGCCTTGAGTGTTCTTCCCCACAGGGAGGTCACCCCGAGAAGGTCAGTCAGAAAGTTGTGTCAGTTCATGCTATGCCGCTGCTCACAGCCACCACGCCTGGCTGTTAGTGGCCAAGGTCCCTGGGCGCTCAATGGCATTTGTTTCCACCTACTAGCCTGATCTCCAGGATCTTTCTCCTCTTCTGGGATCTTTCCTGCAAGCAGGGTCTGCACCTTCATCTTTCCAAGACCACTTCCTCTTTTTGGGAACCCTTCTTTTTCACACTTGCTCTTCTTTCCAGAACCCAAGCCCCTGGTTTCACAATCTAAATAGTCCCTGTGCAGAAGCACAATGTGTGATCAGCCTCTGATTTGCGGTTCTTGTCTCCATCAACTGGCAGACCTGGGGTCATGCCGCTTCTGTTTCATCCAGGTGCTATGAAAGCTGGCAATCAGCCCATACTGGGAGCAGCTAGTAAGCGGCAGACTTCAAAAGTTCAGTTTCAGGCATTCACCCACCTACATGCAATAAGCCGTTACCTGTCAGCCTTGCGAACTTAAATTTTTTTTCACTTTAAAACACCTCGTAATGGCAATGATCCTAACATGCTATTGTTTTATGCTGCCATTTCAGTTTACAAGGAAAGGAGAGAGGAAGGAGAGAGTCCTTGTAAAGGCCACGGTCAACCATAGATTCTTATTAATGATAAATGGAGAAGTCAAAGGGAATGCGTAAGAAATTCCATTCCAGTGTGATTTTTCCTCCCTCCTTTGCTACTTTAAGGTAAGAGTCAGTCAGGCTGATATACCTGTGTCTTTCTTTAACTGCACTTGATAAAGAATAAGCTAGTTAAAACTTATACCATTGTCTTCTTTGAATATTTTATGGATTACTCCAAGGAAAATGGTATGAGTAATGGAATTTGTCAGGCTATGTGTGAAAACAAAAGTTAATTTAATGACAAGAATTTTTAGTCTGTTGCAAATAGTGTTTCATCACAATGAAGCTCATGTTTTCATTTTAGAAGCAGTTCATGTAGTTCTGCAAGGATATTTATATACTTATTAGTTATTAATGTAGTAAAATTGTTAATATTGTAAGTATAGAATACTGGATTTAATAATATGCCTGCTGATATTTATGCTGATCAATAACTTTCTTCCTGTCTTTACCAAAAAGATATCAAAGTTATTTGCTAAATCTAACACCCATGCCAATAGAGAGGAAAACATTATTGCAGAAATAGAATATTGTACTGCAGCAAATAACAACAGAGAGCTAATAAGATATAAAGTGGAACTGAAACTACAGAGAGGATGAAAAGTCATCAGCAGAAATAAAAATTGAGTAACATGAGGATTAAACTGTCTTCACTGTTGCATATCTTTAATTTTTGTGACAATTCATCACCATTTTACTCATCCTTACAAAAAGTATATTGTGAATAATCTAAAAGGCACCTGCAGCCATTGCTATTGTGTTTTTCGAAAGCCAGTCCTATGGTGCTTGAGCGTGTGAAGTACACCCCATGGATCAAGAGCCTCAGGAGCATTGGCAGGCAGACGTAGTCGTTGGATACTGAAAAAGGTGTGTTGTAAGATAGAAGAGTCAAGTGTGGGCACTTTGGGAAATTACAAATAAGAAGTAAGGGAAAGGAGAGGAGGTGGGTGTGTCCTTAGTTAGAAGTCAGCTAAACAATAGGTTTCAGGACTTCTTGTAGACAATGTAGCTACCAAAATTGTGTCAAACCATCCATTTCAGGGACCTGAGTTCACTTGTTTTTTAGATCTGGTCATAATGGAAGACCCCATTCTTTTACTTATTGCATAAGAATAGCATTTGAGGACAATGATTTGGTTGAAGATTTTAAACTTCCATAGGTTCAAAGAATAAAATTTTTCCTGTAATGCTACATAGTATAGTGCTATGCAGTGATGAAATTTATTATTCACTTGATCATTCACATTTAAAAGGGTATATCAAACCAGCCTAAAAGTTAGGATTATAATGTTCTTATATCCAATCATTGATATTTCATTTGAAGGTAAAGAATACTTTATTTTATCACACATCTTTTTCATGACAGAAATTGTTTGCATATTATTATTTTATACCTGAATTATTTTTAAATATTTTTATTACATTATTACAACTTCATGACTGAGCTTGCTTTGATGAAAAGTCTAGAGAAAAGAGGCAATCCATATGCCAGCTGAATTATATTCAGAATAAGTTTTAATTTACCAGCATTCTCTAAGCAAAGGCTCTTATTTAAACTTCCAAAGTTGGCCAATGAGCTCAATTCCCTGATGAATAAGTCCCTGAATCAAAATACATGAGAACTGCTGAGTTATAATTTCTGAATCATATAGCATGTATAAACCATAAAGCTGACAGGCCTATATTATGACAGCAGTTATAAAAATAATATATTCAAAAGTCTCTATAATCTATTTCAGTTAGAGGATCTTAAAGAGCCTTGAATAAGTAATCTCAAGCAAAAAAAACCCAACCAAAACAAAACAAAAAAACCTCCAAAATCATATTGGATGCTTTGTGTTACGTTTCTACATTGAAAATAGTTAGGATATTTTCTTTAAGGAGAATTTGAAATTTGGTACTATAGAATCATAGAATCATAGAATTGCTGAGGTTGGAAGGGACCTTTAAGATCATCGAGTCCAACCTTTAACCTACCCTGACAAAAGCCACTTCTAAACCCTGTCCCTAAGTGCCCCATCTACCCTTTTTTTAAACACCTCCAGGGATGGTGAATCCACCACCTCCCTGGGCAGCCTATTCCAATGTTTAATAACCCTTTCAGTGAAAAAATGTCTCCTAATATCCAATCTAAACCTCCCCTGACGTAACTTGAACCCGTTTCCCCTCGTCCTATCACTTGTCACCAGGGAGAAGAGGTCAGCCCCCATCTCTCTACAACCTCCTTTCAGGTAGTTGTAGAGGGTGATAAGGTCTCCCCTCAGCCTCCTCTTCTCCAGGCTAAACAACCCCAGCTCCCTCAGTCGTTCTTCATGAGGTTTGTCCTCCAGGCCCCTCACCAGCTTTGTAGCCCTTCTCTGGACACGCTCCAACACCTCAATGTCCCTCTTGTAGCGAGGGGCCCAAAACTGAACGCAGTACTCGAGGTGGGGCCTCACCAGTGCCGAGTACAGGGGGATGATCACTTCCCTAGTCCGGCTCACCACACTGTTCCTGATACAGGCCAGGATGCTGTTGGCCTTCTTGGCCACCTGGGCACACTGCTGGCTCATATTCAGCCGGCTGTCAACCAACACCCCCAGGTCCTTTTCTGCCGGGCTGCTTTCGAGCCACTCTGCCCCAATCCTGTAGTGCTGCATGGGGTTGTTGTGACCCAAGTGCAGGACCCGGCACTTGGCCTTGTTGAACCTCATACCATTGGTCTCAGCCCATCGGTCCAGCCTGTCCAGATCCCTCTGCAGAGCCAACCTACCCTCAAGCAGATCAACACGCCCGCCCAGCTTAGTGTCATCTGCAAACTTACTGAGGGTGCATTCGATCCCTTCATCCAGATCATTGATAAAGATATTGAAGAGAACCGGCCCCAGCACCGAGCCCTGGGGGACACCCTTGTGACTGGACACCAACTGGATTTAACTCCATTTACCACCACTCTTTGGGCACGGCCATCCAGCCAGTTTTTTACCCAGCGAAGAGTACACCTGTCCAGGCCATGAGCAGCCAGTTTCTCCAGGAGAATGCTGTGGGAAACAGTGTCAAAAGCTTTGCAAAAATCCAAGTAGATAACATCCACAGCTTTTCCCTCATCCACTAAGTGGGTCACCTTATCATAGAAGGATATTAGGTTTGATAGGCATGACCTGCCCTTCACAAACCCATGCTGACTGGGCCTGATCACCCTGTTCTCCTGCATGTGCCGTGTAATGGCACTGAGGAGGATCTGTTCCATGACCTTCCCAGGCACCGAGGTCAGACTGACTGGCCTGTAGTTCCCCGGATCCTCCTTCCGGCCCTTCTTGTGGATGGGTGTCACATTTGCTAACCTCCAGTCAGCTGGGACCTCCCCAGTTGTCCAGGACTGCTCATAAATGATGCAAAGTGGCCTGGCGAGCACTTCCACCATCTCTTTCAATACCCTTGGGTGGATCCCATCCGGCCCCATAGATTTGTGCACCTCCAGATGCTGAAGCAGGTCCCTCACCGTTTCCCTTTGGATTACAGGGGCTTCATTCTGCTCCCCATCCCTGTCTTCTAGCTCAGGGGTCTGTGTACTCAGGGAACAACTGGTCCTACTGCTGAAGACTGAGGCAAAGACTTCATTAAGTACCTCAGCCTTTTCCTCATCCTTGGTCACTATGTTGCCGGTCCTGTCTACTAGAGGACAGAGATAATCCTTAGTCCTCTTCTTATTGCTAATATATTTATAGAAACTTTTTTTGTTGTCCTTGACAACAGAAGCCAGGTTTAGCTCTAGCTGGGCTTTGGCCCTCCTGATTTTTTCCCTACATAGCTTCACTACCTCTTTGTAGTCCTCTTGAGTGGCCTGCCCTTCCTTCCAGAGGCCATAGATCCTCTTTTTTTCCTTAAGTTGCAACACTAGCTCCCTGTTTAGCCAGGCCGGTCTTTTTCCCCGATGGCTTGTCTTCCGGCACATGGGGACCACCTGCTCCTGCGCCTTTAAGACTTCCTTCTTGAAAATCATCCAGGCTTCCTGGGCTCCTTTGCCCTGGAGGACTGCCTCCCAGGGTACTTTGTCAACCAGGCTCCTGAAAAGCCCAAATTCCGCCCTCTGGAAGTCCAAGGTAGCAGTTCTGCTGACCCCTCTCCTTGCTTCTCGCAGAATCGAAAACTCTATCATTTCATGGTCACTGTTCCCAAGACAGCCTCCAACCTTCACATCCCCCACAAGACCTTCCCTGTTTACAAACAACAGATCCAGCAGGGCACCTTCCCTAGTTGGCTCTCTTACTAGCTGTGTCAGGAAGTTATCCCCAGTACGTTCCAGGAACCTTCTAGACTGTTCCCTCCCTGCTGTATTGTATTCCCAGCAGATGTCCGGCAAATTGAAGTCCCCCACGAGGACAAGAGCTAGCGATCTTGAGACTTCTCCCAGCCGTTTATAGAATATTTCATCTGCCTCCTCATCCTGATTGGGCGGTCTATAACAGACTCCTACTACGATATCCGCCTTGTTAGCCCTGCCCCTGATTCTTACCCATAAACACTCAGTCTCATTATCACCATCATTTAGTTCAAAGCATTCATAATACTCCTTAACATACAGGGCCACACCCCCGCCTCTCCTTGCTTGCCTATCCTTCCTGAAGAGCCTATAGGCATCCATGGCAGCACTATAGCTATGTGAGTCATCCCACCACGTTTCTGTGATGGTGACTACATCATAATTATCCTGCTGCACAATGGCTTCCAGCTCCTCCTGTTTGTTGCCCATGCTACGTGCGTTAGTGTATAAGCACTTCAGCTGGGCTATAGGTCCTTCCTCCTTTTTACTGGTGGGAATAAAAGTGGCCTTTTCCTGAAGAGACCAATTTTTATTGCTGTTTTTGTTACAAACCTTTATTTTTTATGGTGCACTTTGCTTTTTGCTGTTATCGTCTCCCCTTTCCTGATTATCGTAATAATTATTAAAATTATAGCCCTTAATTAATTGTTTAAATCTTTAAAATCTACCAATTTTCTTTAATTGCATGTTGATAGATGAATTATTAAAGTGTATTAATTAAGAATGATTTGCAGGAAGCTAAAATCTAAACCTTGTAGGAATCTAAAGTGAGGTCACCATCAACCTTTGACTTGTGTAGAAGTAAGTCAGCTCCTGAGATGGACATTTGCTGAGTCTAAATGTTCAAGTTCTGTGCAGTGAGCTTGTAATGCATTATACCCAAACTAGCAATTTACAGCTTGAGAGCACCATTTTCCCTCCCCTTTTATATATGTAAGGAGTACAGCAACTTGAACATCTTAAGTATAAGAGTAATATACAAGAATCAGTAGAGTAGGGATGGGTATGGACCTAGGGTATGGAATGGTATTTTTAGCAGTGGCAGCGGTAAAGCCAAGTTACTCCTGTGGCAGATCTGATTCTTTTGATCTGAACATTACTTAGTATGCAGAGAATGACGGACAATGTATAAAAAAAAAAATGTAAAAGTATCATTAACTTAATGTAAGAGTAGCGGCAGCAGCTAAGTTAGAAGGTAGGCCTAGTCTCACTATAAACTAGCTAACTTTATCTTGATTAACGTTTGAGCCAAACAATTTTAAACTTTCTCCTTGTAGTTTCTGGCTGCAGTGAATGTGTATTGCTATGCTGGAAACTGCAAAGCAAGTTTTGTTGCCACGTGAAAAAACTTCATCAGGGATGAATATAAAAAAATTACTAGTAGGAGAAAGCTTGTATATAATATATGTAAATGTTGAAAACTCCAGACTTCAGAGAATGTAGTTGAAATGATTTGTAGGGAGATGAATGAGAATATTTTTAACTGGCAGCGGTGATACATAGTCCTCCTGGCTAACCCTAGCTGAAGAGCAGAGTCCCTGAAGTTGAGCAAGTGCAAACATGAAGCATAGTCTAATTATAACCATGCATCTATGAACTTTGGTTTTTTTAGCTGCTAGAAGAAAGGCATTTTTTTTTCAAGTTAAGCATGAGTACTTACCAAATCCCTTAATACAGATAGGAAGCTGATATTAAAGAGAAGTGGTTGCTTGGGTGATTGTGGTGGTTTACAGTAGTGACGTAAGAGTCTCCCTCTTCCTCAACTACCAGTAACAAGAGAGTTTCTGCTCTCTGTTGTAAGTTAAGTGCATACTTTTATGCATTCGGTAGAGTACCTTGATTCCATCCATTGAGTATGGGATACCCTGATTCTGCACAGAAGTGATAATAAACTCAGTATAAATTTGAGCCATACATTGAAAGTTTGTTAGGATCAATAAGTTTTTATTTCAGTCAATATTTGTGTTGTATCCATCCAAACTTACATGGGTTCTAACAGTTTTGATCAGCTCCTTGTGACTGAGAAATTCCCCTCCCTGCAGAAAGAGGGTCATCTTCACTTGTGCTAATTTAAACTGCCAAAAGAGAGTGTGAACTGAATGTGATACTGTAGTGTCTGAAATTCCATCATAGGGTTTGTAAAGGTCCCATAGTGCTTGTTAAAAAACTTGGTTTTGAATGGAAAATGCAAAAGGTCTGGTAATTTTGGGGGGATGTAGGGTTTTGAGACTCCTATTAATCTAGCTATGTGTAAAGTCTGCAGTTTGAAATATTGGTATAAGAAAAAACAGATCATAATTATTTAACTATGTTTTCCATGAAGCATATGCTCCTAAAATATGAGAAAATATTTTTTTCAATATACATATTTGTCAAATATGTATACATAGATATATATGAATTGAAATATATGTATTCTTGGTCAGTGCTGGATAGGGATAATACTCCATGTTCATTCACTTATTGGTCTTTCTGCTGAGATTTTTCAGTGCGGGGTGCCATGGTTTATGTGGACAGCTGTCTAGTAGGAAGGGATTGCCATGCTTAACTAAATTGAATCTACTTACTGACAGATGGCAATGAATTTTGGTCACAGTCAGCAGTACCTGAATTATTTAAAGGTAAGAAGCTCTATATTGTACTATTGTTCTCTTTAGTATAATTTTGCTGCTGTTTAGCCATCTTTATTGGCAACAGAAGGGAAGAAAACGTGGGTAAAACCACATACTCTGAAAGCGTTATTTGATGAAACACATCAAAATAATATCAAGTTTAATAAGACTAAATCCAATCAGTGCTTAAGGGAGTGGAGTAAGTGTTCCTGACTGAACACATAAAATATTAACACAGATAACCAATAAGGGCTTTCCTATATATGAGGAAAATAGCCCAAATGCAAGCTAGGTCTAGGGAGATTTTTTTGTTTATACTAGCTGGAACTGATTTTGAGAAGATGTTTTTAGAATTATAAACTTACTAACTAGTTAAGGTCCCATCGTTACTTTCTTAATTTGTTTGCAAGAAGGCAGCTGACAAACATGAGCCCTCGATCTGTTATTTTAGGTGAGGGTCTCCTGGTTTCTGTATTTTTGTAAGAAAAAGCAACGAAATATTTTTCAAGGAAGCGACTCTTTGTAAGTGGGGACTCTAAAGCCCACTCCACATCAGGAACAGAGTGTTGTAGGAGACCTGACCTGTAATAACAGGGAAATGCCTCCCATAAAGACAAAATGTGCTTTCATCATTTATGAACAATAACTATCAGAAGGTCCCTGGCTTCTCCCTGAAAAAAACATAGAAAGGAGGAGGTGATAATTTTATCTATCCTGCCCACATCTGGGAAACCACAGCCAATGTCAAGATCTAGGACACTGTGCTACAGCCCCTGTGTCCAAAGTCATATGAGGGCAAAGATTCCAAGGAAATAAATTGAAAATGCAGACATTTATTTTTCTTTTCTATCTCTTGTAAGAATGCTTTTGTTCTTTCAGTTTATGAATGAGAACAGCATGTATATATTTTGGGGGGCAAATGGCACCATTGGCAGTTTTGTAAAAACGGGTTTAGTCCTTGCCTTTATCTCCAGTTGTGTTAACTATGTTAGAAGCAGTGTTGTACAAAAGGTGAAACTGCAAGTTGTCCAACAATTATTTCTGTTACTGTGCTGATGAGTTGGGACAAGAATAATAGACGAGGTAGGATAAGACTGGAAGAGTAATTTACATTCTCTCATTGTTTTCCCACCTTGCC
Source organism: Larus michahellis (assembly GCF_964199755.1). Taxonomy (NCBI): domain Eukaryota; kingdom Metazoa; phylum Chordata; class Aves; order Charadriiformes; family Laridae; genus Larus; species Larus michahellis. Next base: position 93,591,905 of record NC_133897.1, read on the forward strand.
TTCACAGTAGCGTAAATAACTGTAGTGATATTTAAGAAGTATTCAAGTAGTAATTAATAAAGAAATGGGATAAATCTTTGTAACTTCTCATATGAAATAAATTAAAATTTCCACTACTCAGAGATATTTTCTAAGAAGCCATACTTTTTAGTCTGCTTTATCATTTGTTTTAACTTTTCTGTTAATTAAAAAAAAATAATTATTTTTTAACTTTTTTTTATATTTTATATTTTTAACTTACGACAACGCTACTATGTTCATCACAGTTGTGAGACCACAATCAGTTTATGCAAGTCCAAATTCAGTACAAACACACGGGTCTATTTTATTCATAGATGGCAATTTCAGCCCCGATGGAATCAAAATACATTTCATTCAGAATGGATAAAGCCAAATTCACAAAATAGGATGCTTTGTCTAACAGTTCATATCCATTCATTGTTTATCATATGGATCACAGGAGGGTCAACAATGGGATCTCAGACAATGAATCCTGCAATATATTTGTTTTCATCATTTTATGTGGCTTCTCGATCACTTGTTCTTTCCAGTCCCTTTCATTTAGAACTACTAACACCGTGGTGGTTTGTGGTGTTTTACTCTGAAGCACTTCAGAGCTATGGGCTGATCTTTCAGGGTGTTAAAAGCACCAAGGTTTGGGTCAGGCAGGTGCAACCAGAGTGCAGACAGATTTGAGATGGGGAAACAGCAGTCGTAAAGTGACACATGCACTGCACAGTAATGAAGCCCATGAATTTGTTAGTCAAGAAGATAAACAAATCATTTCAAGCTTCCATGATCTTTGATGCTTATTGAAAGGGTGCCCCACAGACAGGTTTTGCTGCCTTTAATGTTTTTTTCCAGTTGGAGAAGGTTGACCCTCCTGTGATATTGGCCATACACAGTGTTCAGACATGAGTGTTGGCCCCCCCATGCTATTTTTTCTGTTCAGACTTGGTGAAGAAGTACAAGTATATTGAATATTAACCTACAATTAAAAACTTACTTTTAAAACAGGACAAGCTTGATATTCAGACAGAAATCTATTTTCTTCTGCACTATTTTAAGCACAGAACAAACTAGGAAAGGTACTAAAAACTGTTCTATAAGCAAAACAATGATTTTTTTTTTTTTTTCCATGCTGTAAATTGCTTCAGCTGTGAGTTTTATCCAAGCATGGTTCATAGGGAAATGGACTTTGGCAACAGGCAGATGTTGTTTTCCTTTCAAACTCAAGCTAACAAAGCAATCAAATATGAATGGTATCAAATTATCTTTGGCACATTGTATGTCCCAATACAAATTCTTTGGATACAGAAAGAGAAGTGTTTTCATTTGATCAAATATCCACATTTTTCTACAAGTAATGAAAAGAATCTGCTATTACTAAGAGCTAGCCTCTAGAGGAAAGTCCGTACTACAAAGTAGACCAAAATAGTTATCACTTATACATCAAAGAATTAACATCAGAATATGTAATGAGTATTATCAATAGTAAATGTGATACTCTGTGGCCGTTAAATGCTAATACTAATGTACTAAATCAATATGTCATGTATTCTTATAGAACCGTACTCTGATGAATCGTATTAAAACTACAAAAGAGCTCTCTCAAATTTGGAAATAGTAATTGACTTATGGCCCATGCATGTTTCTTTCCTCCGTCAAACTGGTCCCTGCTGATTTCAAAACTTGTGTAAGAGAGAGAGAGGTGTCTTAGGCAGTGTGACACCTGGATGATTCTGGAAATGCTCTGTATTTTCAGACAGCATGCAGAAGCGGGCTCTGCCTGAAAGACTTGGGGTCTCTCATTGGCACATGCAGCTCACATAGGTCCACATCTACCAGAGGAGCTTGTTTTGAATGGGACCTAGCAAACATGTTTTTATATTTTATGCCATTATTCTCTGCTGTTATTCTAAGCACATTCTAAAACAATACCAGTTATTTGTAAAACAAAAATCAGTTTTGAGTTCTTAGTTACTAAAAAAAAAAGAAGAGAAAGCTTTGTTTTCTTGGTTGTTAATAGCTATACTTTTTGTTTTAGCTTGGTGACTGAGATATTGTCGGGGCAATTTATCTCACCTTAGGAAAAATTACAAAGAATCATAAACTTAAATACACCTTCTATACTTAATCTGTTGTACATTTTCATACTTGAAGCATTTCTTAACCAGACCTTTGGAATCTAGAGTTTATTTCCTATAAAATCAGTATTTATATTCAGATCAGATTTACCCAAGCACTTATTTATTGTAAGAGCACAGTCATAGTTTTATTAAAACTTAGTGTTACTGATGGATTACTAATAAAGTCATTCTAGCAAGCAACCAGGATATTCTGTCTTAACAAAAACACTGTGTCTTTTGTTTTCTACCCAGTAAATAAGAGCAATATAAACTTTTTTAAGTAACAGAATAGCTTCCACACAGTATTATACCCCCCCCATTCACTTCATCTGTATTTAACAAACTTGTTGGTAGTAATTTTCCCCAGCTTGTATTTCTGTAAATAAAAAAAAACAACCCTCTCTAAAGTCAACGTCATCATAACTCCCTTTGTTTAGCTAGATCTCCTCTTGGAAATGCATGCCAAATTCACAAAATTGAATAAATGATTGGACATAACAGGATGAAATTGAGGGAAAAATACTTCTACTTCTTTCACATAAAAATCTAACTCTAAAGTTTTCACTAGGACATGAAAATACTTACATTCAGATGAATGGGAGGTTATATATCATTAGCACTAGCTGGTTGCTACATGACTCACCTTGCAGTTTCTTACTTCTATTTTTCCATATTAATCAATTCAGAGATGCCATAGATATCACATGCATATAATTTATATGATCTTCTGAAAAGGTCTTCTGTGCTTCATCCTTTAGTGAGTTAGAAATTTATTTTGTTAACAGTTGCATTCCCTTATTCATTGATCCTGTTTAAAGTACTGTTTTGCTAGAGATGTAATTCTGCAGTTGCAATTCACTTACATTTTCTCCTGGCAACGCATTGTAGCAGAAAAATTTGCGTGCAGTTTATCTCACAGTGCCATTCCCATTATACCTTTGGAAATCAGTCCCTCATATTTCTGGAAGATAGATGTATGAGAATAAGGTGTGGATCATTCACAGGGATGTAAGGGAACAGCATACTGAAATCCTGGTGCTTACTTTAAAATTACAGGTTTTCTTCTCTTTCTCTCATTTTTAACACATTTTTTAACATGTTAAGCAGGCTTCCCTTTACTTTGATTGCATATCCTGGGCTTAAAGACACCTTGTTTTGAATCCCGTAGTAGGAAAATCGCCTGTATTCATTGAATGTAGCTAACAATGGAGAGGGTAATTCAAACTCCATGCTAAATTAACAAGAACTTTATAATCTCTGATGATTCTGCAGCAGTGAGATTCTCTCCAGCTAATCAGATCACCTGTCTCTGCGAGAGCTGCCTGATTATAATCATTCCAGAACTTCCTAGGTATTAATGAGGAGAATTTGTTTTAGCAGGCCATTAATGATTTAAAAAACTTACACAGAAAGAATGTCATAATCAAGATGAAATGGTAAAAGACTGAGTAATAATTTTGTACCTGAGTGACACCCAATTTAGGCCTATTTCAGTTATCCAACAAATTGTTCATCAGGCAAAACAGGTGTAGGCCACCAGTTGTATATTAACTAACCTTCTTAGCTTACCTTTCTGCTGAAAAGCTACCCCAAATGGTTAAACCTGAGAAGGAAGAAAACTTGGATGAGAAGACATCAAACAAGATTCAGCCAGCACCTTCGGAACTCTCAGCAGCCTAAGTCAAAGAAGAATGATGCTTTCTGTATATGCCTGTGTGCATGTGCACTTCCCAAGAAGATCGGGTGTGGGTCTGTGCCGAAGCTATTTACTCACAATTTTTTTAAGCAAAGAAATGAAGTGAATTATTTATATTTTTTTCCTTCTGCTTTTGGAAAAATAAGGCCGTATAAATCCCTCAATGTATTCAGCTGAGATATAATCCAATCTTTCTGATGGAATTAATTATAATAACATCCTAATTGAAGGTAAATTAAACAAGACTATGACCAAGGCTGTCACACTAAATGAAAATTTAAATTACACCAGTAACAGACAGCTCTGTCCCTGAATTATGACTTAAAGAGTGTGACATTTTGGTTTCAGGTTAATCAATGAATGCTTCACAAACATTTTGAAGCTTTCCTTGATCTATTATAGGGTAAATTAAATCTAAACTTCTGACAGACACTGCGAAATTAATTCTAAACTTCTGACAGACACTGAGCAGGAGAGCAAAGTGAGTTCACTTTGGAGAGGACAAAACATGAGGAGTGGAAGGGGGAGCTCTTTGTTCAGGAGATGTGATACCCTCACAGCTTGGGGTTTCCTCCGGTCCCTCCACCAATACATTCAGAGGTGCAATGGCTGGTACATCAATCGCTCTCCTACTGTTTTTATGGAGTATCAAAGAGAACATTTTCTGACAGGAAGAGCATAGATCTAACAGACCTGTGAAGCTTGCCATCATTTCTTCTAGGCCTTATTTTTGACACTGTGCTTACCAGGAAGTGCGTTGCTACACTTTCCCAAGGGAGTGCAGCCAGCGTCCCAGCCGGCGGAAGGAACGGCTGTGCCGACAGCAACCTGCCCATGTGCTACATGATTGCCCACAGAACTTGCGTGAATGGAAGGAGGGACTCGGCACCTCTGCAGAAATTTTTACCTCCCTCCCCTCTGTCCTGGCTAAAAACACAACTAAAATACATCATTTTATCACCATAGACGTATCTATCACTATTTTATCTTGTAACAGTTATAACTCCCAGCTCCCCATAAATCCCTTTGCTTCCCGATCTGCATCCTGTGCTCTCCCCCACGCTGACCCAGAAAGAGCTCAGGCAGTTTTACTGACTCATGCTCTCCTCATGATCACAAACCTGGATATTTTTTCAGCGCCACCACCCCCAAAACAAAAACCCTGATGTGAATTTTTTCCATTCTAACTCACCAGTCATGTCAATCCCTTAGCTCCTTCCTGCCTCCTCAGATGTCTAGAAAACAAGCCTCTGCAAAAACAACCAACAAGCCCTTCATCAACAGAGCTTGTCAGCTGTGGGCTCTGTGACTGCATTTTCCTGCTCTTTAGCAGCAGATCTTAATATCTCTAAGAAAATGACTGCACAACTAACAGCCTGTACTTTTCATCCATCCATAAATGCACAGCTGGCATCCTTATGGGATTTTCTATTATGCATATTCAGCCTAGCATTTTCAAATCTTCAGATGGTCTGTATTATTTCTTCTTGTGGGGAAAAAATATTGTAGAAGCAGAGGGCTGTTCTCTTAATCCTCTGGATTTAGCTAAGGTTAGCTTTGGGATTTGAATGTAAAAGCTTTTCATTTTTATTCACTCCTATCTTTCATGGTGTCCCAGAATCTATGTGGTTGCTGGTAAAGAAAAAGTCTCAGACTCATTTTAGGAAGTATGGAGCCTCTTTTCAGCTAGGAGTTGTTGAAAACACAGGTTCCAGCCACCAGTTTAATGTTATCCACTAACTGCCATTTTCTCAACAAGGAAAATTACTTGTCAACTATTAGATTTAATGGTCTGATTGATGCAACCAGAGGGACACCAAAAAAAAGGGAGCTGGTTTATCAGTTTGTTCCAGTTTTACTCGCTTTTGTTGACGTATTTAGACAGCGCTGTCAAACTGTGTCTTTTTGGATATACTTATATATTTATTCCTTGTGATTAAATTTTGCTCTTTTGCCTTCCTGAACTCCCAAAGAGTTATGTTTGGCAGCATAATTTCTCATTTCTGGTGTTCTCTTCAGTAGCATAACTAGAGCAGCTCAGAAATGTTCACCAAAACAATTTGATACAAAACATTTCTTTTTACTTTAGACAGATAATTCTGTCTTATTGAGGGCCTGCCCTGGAATTTCATTAATGGCTACCAAGAGAAACAGGGATTGTCAATATCTTTCCAACTACATGTAAGACTGTATTTGCTAGAAGAATGACGAGTTACATTAGAACAGTTCCCAACACTTGTGAATCATCATTTCCTAATGCTATGCTGCTGACTGGTTCTTTTTTAACAGGTGAATCTAAGATATGTCATATATGGTGATCTGCATAGTTTAAAGTCAGTAGAGATCAATAACCCCTCCAGAAACTAATAATCAGTACAAATATTGCAGCTCAGAAGAAGTCATTAGCCCTTTTGTTTTCCTTATAATGGGGTAGATGGTAACTGAATGCTTTTAAACAGCTATTTCATTTCCCTCTCATGGACAGCTAGAGCCAGAATCACTCTACAAGCCTGTGTGTCTAAAAACCAGCTATTTATTTTATTTCTTTGACTGAAAATTCTGGACGCTCATAGATACTAGGAATTCTGGGATTCTAAATTCTGGAAATATTTTGTGAGACGTAGCAAAATTAGAGGGTAACTCTCTTGCCTTTGTATCTGCTACCTTCATCGGGAATGACTTGGAACTTGAGCCACTGAAAGAAGGGACACCCTATGGCCTTTCGGTCAGTCTTGAAGAGGACTGCAAAACCTAAAAGTTAGATAAAACACCACCACTCTTTCGAATGCCTGACCCAAGTAGAAGAATCCAACGTATAAATTGTCTCCTAGGCCTCCTATATAATGGGAGAAGTGGATGGCTCTGAATGGGATCCCCAAAAGGCAGCATATTCAGTAGTGCATCATCTAGGCAGCTCACTTGGTGAACAGATATATAGCATGAGATACAATAAAAGCCTAAATTTCCAGATTTATTTTTGAATATTGCCCCTATGAAGACTCATATAGCAAAGTAGTATTATTCCTACCATGACCCTGAACTCTCTCCTGAAGGCAGCTGTCTATTTCCTTCTTTTTAGTGGATTGAATTGGCCTTTGGAGTAGGAAGGTTATCCCCATTTCTGTTGGTATGCTCTAGTCTAGGAGTTGCAGCACTGAATCAGGAAGCAGTAAAGGAAGATTCTTTCTGCTTCTTCTGCACGAAGATATTATGAACAAATATGGTCATGAGATAACCTGCAGAAACTGTACATTTAGGAGAAAGAGGATTTCTACCTCTCAGCTGAGTTATGTCCTCTGTTGCGTTGTCTTCCTGGTTCAGAGTTTTCAGTTCTTTGGCAGGATAGTTTTGACTGTGATGTCTAAGACAGAATGGCTTTACTGGAAATATTGAAGATAAAACAGGTAGGCATGTATGTGGCATTTCTATTTTGCAGCTTGATTTCCAACTTAAGACCACCTTCTGCATCACAGTGCAGAGACCTGTGGAGCAGTATTGGAAATTACCTGTGAGTGCTCTTGGTGACTTCCTATTGTAATATTTGCTCATCATCCAATTTTGACACTTGAGCCAGTAAAATCTTGAAGTCATCTATCATAGTTTTTATGACAATGTTAAGTGTTAAGGGTGGTTAAAACACTGGGCCCAATTATCTGCATATGCTGTGTTAATTCTTTTTGTTTTGTTTTTTTCTAATTCTTGGGATCACAGTATCAGCTATTTACACTCAGTTACAGAGTGAGTGATAACGGTAGAAACACTAAAACTGGCTATGACGCTAAAGTTTGCTTACTTGTTAACAACCCCCTGGTGAAAGCCGATGGAAGGTCAGGAGACTGATTCAACAAACACATTGTTTACTGGAAATTGCAAAGTTTGGTGAACAATGAATTCGACAAATGGAAAATTACCATCATGAGGGCTTGTATGTAGTTATATAGGGACAGGGTTTTACAGAGACATTTGCATGGCTAGGCCAATTTGGTCCAAGAGGGTGCAGGCACTTTATAAACATGCATTTCTAAAAGCTCAGTCCTGTGATTGCAAATTTCTCAGGATGGCTGCAGGAAGCTGAGAAGTTAATGTCATTTATTACTAGCAGTTATTAAAGCGTACGCTTTTGTGGATGCCTTTAAGTTATTTGCAAATAGATACATCTGTTTTCAAGTAACCAGGTGTCTCCAGTCCCCCATTAACATGTGCTTAATAAAAGCAAATTGCCAACAACATACTGATGGGTGTCTTAAAACTGTTTTCTTAGTATGATTTAGACCTTTCATCAATCTATATTATGAGATGACATTTGCACATTATACGTGTGCTAAATGATAATGAAATGCATAATACAGCCTATGCTTTATGTTGCTTAAAGGCCTTGTTGTTCCTTAGTTAATAATTCCATTTTGTTTTGAGCACATTGGACAGTCTGGGGGAAAAGTGAATCTACAACCTTGTTTGGGAACCGATTTCCCAAAATTAAGGGACTGCCTGTTTTATCAGCTCTCCTCTCAGCTCCAGGAAAGTTCACAGAAGTTTTTTCTTGTGTGTGATGTGTTTTATTTTTTTTTTTTCCCCGAGATAAATCAGCATGTTCAGCCCAGTTCTTTATAAATGCTTCCTGGTTTGCCTGTCTTTGTTCTGGGAGAGGAACGAAGCAACCATCAGCTGGGAGGTAGTGTCTGCAAGGAATTGGAAGGGGAAGAGTCGGCAGATGAAGTGCTTGGCAGCAGAGTGAGGGAGAAGCTGGAAAGTTCAAATGTGGAAGCACTGACAGTATGAGTGGGCAGTTTGTTTTCAAAGTGGAGGGAGAGCTTATACATATGCTTAGTTTGCTATTACATCTATTTTATCCAGAACTTGGATGAATTTTATCAAGGGATGAGAAAGTGAGCAGAACAAGAGATAAAGGTACATCTCCTCAGTGCTATGAGATTTATCCCAATTGACAGAAGTCATCTCTCTAATTACAGAGACAATTGCTAGATGGAAAATGACTTCAACTGAACAACTGATTTTGTATGATAACAGTGACAGCCCCTGTCCTATTAAAAGCCCTTTTAGTTCACTCCCTTATAGCATTCTGTCTCTACATTATTGACATTTAATCACTTTGAATAAGAGAGTGCAATACTGATAATTTAACAAAATGACTTGTAAAAGCTTTACGCAGGCATATAACAAATTCTGACACCTTGAAGGACTAAGTACATTTTTTTTTTCTTGCAGAGCAAATTCTTAATGAAATCAGGGTGACCTCTTTGCTTCTGGATGAGTGGTTATAGTAGCCTTAATTAAACCTTTCCTGAATGTGCCAGGTTTCCACTCGCCATTAAACTGACCTTTTTTTTGTTGTTTAATAGATAGGAATATACCTTTGGACACAGCCAACCTTAGTAAATTTGGCTTATGTCTGAAAGAAGAGAATGAATTTCTGTCACAGATTAGAAAGCTGTCTGCGGCAATGCACAGACCACAGTGGAGGGTTACTTGCATGCTGACAGAATGCTCTCTGACGTGGGCCAAATCCCAGCCCCCTCTCTAACCAGTCTGCTGTTCTTCATATGCAAAATATATAATGCACACACGCCCCACCACCCTCTAAAATCCTGCTGCTGCCTTCACAGTTTATGAAATAGTAGTGTTCGACTGGGATACATGTGCCAAGTGTTAGGTACGCATCTTGACAATAAAGTATTTAAAGAAAGGTTTCATGAGCTTGTACCTGCAGGTATGGATATTACTAAGGAGCACAAATGAGACTCTAGCCCACTTCCTGCTTTTGTTTTCTTCCCACTAGTGCTGCCTATTTAGGTATATTTGCCTCGTGCCCTGTTGCACGACCTCTATATCATGTTCTCGTTGCTAAGCACTGTCTGCATAACCTCCCTTCTTCCCAAGGAGGTTATGAGTCAGCAAGCTGGTGTGGGAACTTTATAGCACACCGGTGGTTCTAATTTTCAAAGCAGGCTGGTGCTTAGCACAGAAGATCTGTAGTTTGTACGTTGCGTGTGCGAGCTCATCTTGCAAGACAGCGGAGAGCAACCAGCATGTTGTATGTTTGTGCTCATGTTTAGTGGGCCATAGCTCCCTTGTACAGCAAACATAAACGAGTCAAGAGTCATTATGGCTCTGCACTCATAAGGCTAGAAATAGGCAATTTATCGTAACATCCTGGAATGGTATCACAACTGGCATCTCTGTAGATTTCCATACTAGTGACCGTTTCTTAGCATAGCATTTTTAAGACATCTGTGTTTGACCTGCTTTTTAGATCATGACTTCTAGAAAAATGTGTCTGCCATCTGGTGAAAGGAGTGTTTGAAACTTTTTTTTAGAGGAGGAGAACTTTTTTGTTTATATGTTTTTTTTTACAAACTCCTTTGAAACTTCCTTTTCATTATATTCATTGCCAATATATTTAATTTTTTTTCTGCATTGTGAACAAAATATTATTTAGTCTCTGAAGGAAAATATTGAACCTGACAGTTGTGAAAAATATCATCTTTGAAATTGTTTGTGACAACGATGTTGTCTTTAAATCTGGCAGATTAGCCCATATCCCCCTAGACGCAGCAACATTTGAGCAAATAACAGATGGGGACAATATCAGGGCAAATTATGTTTGTCTGCTTCTGATGATGTTTCTACAGCTTAGGCTGGAACCGTAGGTCTCTTTTAATGGTTAGAGAAATCATCCGGTGATGCAGATAGATAGACATTTAGAATAGAAACCACTTAGATTTATTAACGGAGGAACACAAACTTTCTGCTAACGTGAGAACTGAACTCTCAAATATTTCCCTTTCGCTCTCCTCTTAGGTTAGATGAGAGGTTATTATTCTGAATAGGATAAACAATTTTCTTTTATGCCATTATGGTTTATAAACAAATATGGGTTTTTTGCATGTGCGTGACAAACATTTTCTGCCCACCTCAACCTCTCCCTAAAAGAGGATGTGCATAGTCCCATTAATAATCATGGAAGAGGATTAATGGCACAGTTATAACACTGAAAGGAATGTCAAGCAGTTTATCATCAGGAAGCTAGCAACAGAGGGCTAAGTATGCAAATGGTTCTGTATATGGCACAAGTTTTATATAAAATGTTGAAAACAGGTACACAAATGTTCTGCAATTGCCCATGTTTTCTTCCAGTTGATCACTGTTTTCTTATTGCGCAGTTACTGTTAGATGTGATACAGACGCTGGACCATGCTGTAATTGAAGTGACATATTTTTTTTATTTGAGTTAATTAAATTATTTTTTAATTGAAGTGAAATATTTCTTTTAAGGTGTTGGTTTTCTCATAACGCAAAATGAAGAAGGAAGAAATTTCATAAAACTTCAAAGAATCAACTTCCCTCCCCCAAAGAATCTTGAGGTAATCTTAAGATTATTTATCACATTCTCCTTATCGCATTCAACTTCTTACAGCTCTTATATTCATATTTCATGAGCATTGCTGGGTTAGGTTATTGTTTTAATTTTGTTATGTATTCTTTCAAGCCACAAAATTCTAGCATGGCTCCAATGGGTCGGTGATACTGTTAGATAAAAGAGATTATTATCAGCTTAAATAATATAATATCTGCTATTAAGGATACCAGTATTTAAAGGCTTATGAAATTAATAAGAACAAAAAGGACATTTATTCATTGTATTACAGCTTCCTTTAGAACTTACAATGCTTAGAACTTAAAATGCAAGAAAGAGGTTGAGATTTCCTCCACTGTTTTCTTTAGGTAAGTCTTGTGTTTCCTCTAAAACTGATATATGAAACAAATGGGATGTGATTGACTGCAAACTCTACCTCTTCACATTGGACCATGTGTAGAAGTTTATGTAACCATTCCTCTTTTTAGGATAAAATTCTTGGTATTCATTTCATTACATCAGAGTAATAAGCTGGGATTCGATGGCTAAGCTATGAAATTCTTGCTCCTATTCAGAAAATTGAATGAGCAAAATAGTGCTATCAGTGACCCTTTCCAGAGTGAGTTTTTAGTGTTCATTGCTAATAGCTAGTCTTCATGTGGTGCTCAAACAGTGAAAGAGGCTGGAATTCACTGGTGCAAAGAGTGCACCAAACATACAAACTGTATGAGAAAAAAAAGTCTGCATTGTCTGTGCGCACTGTATTGATGCTGACAGAATATTTCAGTATTGCCTAGCACAGGAATAATTGGTGATATTTTTCCTTCTTCTTCCTCACCTTTCCTGTCTCTGAACATTAAAACACGCATGTATATGCCCTATTGTTATTTAAACATAGTGATAAGGAAATACGTGTTAAGGACTCTTTTCTGCTGTGTCTGAGTATGACTATACCAATGTTTTGTGACAATTTAGAAATGTCACATCTTTCAGTTTTAGTTGCCAGCAGTAGATTTAGAATATATGGGGATAAGATAACGCCGAATACCCTGAGGTTCTGTTGAGTATAGAATAGTCCTGTATGCACAAAGTATTGGTACTAGGCAGTGGGCTTGAGAGGAGGGAGCTGAGAGGTGGGTCAGAGGGGAAACAACACATACACACCTCAACCAAGACAGAAGCCTTGCACATTGCTGACGTTAAGTCAGTTTCTTAGAGTTCTGTGTCTATATGTTTTGTTTCTAATAACCTGTACAATTTACCCTGTGTAACCAGCCATATATCTGCCCTATTTTCTCCATATAAAGCAGTGACTACACCTTTCAGAGTTACAGGTTTTTAAAAAAATTAAAATGAAGATATTTCCCCCCGTGGACTGTTCAACCTGTTACTGCTGTCCTTTGCTTTCTTTTGGTGTTTATATACAGTCCTTCTACGTGCCCTAAATTTTATTCTGTTTAGGCAGCAGTGCAACAAGCTGCCTTCCAGCCTCCTAAGAACTGATTTTGTTTGCAAGATTAACGTTCAAGAGGTGGGTTTGGAATAATTTTTGGCCTGCTTTTCTAAGGAAATGCAGCATATGGAATTGCCCTGTCCATCTGCCAGCTTTTCAGTCTTCTACTTCTTCTCTAGCAGGGACGTTTATGCCTGCTGGCCAAGTTCAACCAGGATCAAAGGCACTGAATTCCTTAAGATCACCGAAAATTGGTGGTGGATAAAGGAGAGAGACTAGCGTCACTGCAGCCCCCTGGCATAGTGGCAACATGGTGAAACCAACAGTTACCTGATCTGCTTGGCCTGCTGACTAGCACACACATAGATAGGAGCTGTCTAATTAATACATGTATATCCCCAAGCTGATCACAACACATACCAGCTCTTCCCCAGTTACTTGGTATGTGACTCAGATACATGCCATGTCAGGGAGGTGCTAGTAATACAGAGGGGCTTAGAAGGTGTTCAGACAGCTGGAATTGTCACAGTGATACATGTAGAGGATGTAAAAAATGAAAATCAGTCGGCAGCCAAACTTCAATTATTTTGCTACTCACTATTTTCTGTTGGTCCGATATGCTTTTCAAACCTTTGTGGGAGAATTTGGGCTACAAATGCCCTTACTGTATCTGGGTAAGAAGGAAGGATGTCTCTGCCCATCTTCCAGAATGTAGGAATTGCAGTAGTTAACTAAGATTATGTATGTCTCATCTATTTTATTATTTGCCTTTTTGTGTTTCTTGTTGATGGTTTCTGAAAGTTGGAACTCTCTTAAGTGCTGTGAAAAATATAGAAGAGATCATTTTCACCACAGGGAACGCCTGTGCATAGAAGAATGTTTAGCTGTGTTAGTAACTGGAAATAATTAGAAGAGTATTTGCTCACTGAGTAGCAAGGGATATCTGCATTCCTTTTCAAAGAGTGGAGTAGCAGAGAATCATTTCAAAGTAAAACAGAATGGCTGCTCCCTAGCTTTTTGAAAGTAAAGACTTCAGACCCATGATTGTTAGCCCGTCAAGCCCAATTTAGCAATAATCTGCCAGTCTGTTTTCACAGTAATTTTTAATACAGAAATTGCCCTCTTCCCTTCTCAGATAGAATTTAAGGAATGCATAGAATCATGGAATCATAGTATTGCCTAGGTTGGAAGGGACCCTTCAGATCATCTAGTCCAACCATCAACCTAACACTGACAAAAGCCACCACTAAACCATACCGCTAAGGAAATTCCACCAACTTCATGATGTAGTTCAAATGCTGGTTTTGTGGATTTGTCAGATTCCTGTTCCTTATAGTTTCTCTGCTCTGGTCTTACTTTAGGTGCCAGCTCTGACCTTATTACAGTGCCTTGTACCTGTCCAAGGGCTCTGTACTGGCTCTTGGCTTTGGCCCTGTTTTTCATCTGAAAATATGCCCTATTGCTTAGTTCCTCGGGTCTCCAACCTTTAGCCTGACAGAACATTTGCCTTCAACTAATCCCTTTGGTAGTTCATGTAGACTCTGTCAGTTTTCCTGCATTCCAGGTCTGATTACATCCCTAACAAACCACTTTGGCTGGAATGCACAGTGTTCTGGTTATGGGTCCTGGCCTGTCCTGATTTCGGTTATCTGATCTAAGTCTGAGCTTTGGTTGGTCATCGTTAATGAGAAGGTACAGAAATCTCATTGCCTGACCAGGGCCACAGAGGAGAATTCATGTGGTGTTACAGCTGAATGTACAGGCTTAATAATGAAAATCACACACGGTTAGTTACAGAGAAGAAAAAAATGTGGATAGAAAAGAATCAGGTATCAGGACATGGGGATCCCACAATATTTGCATTGTTTCCTTTACAAATGGAAGGAGAGAGGAAAAGAGTTGGTTTTCATCCACATTTTTACATTAAAATGGCAGCTAATCTATGTGGTGCATTCTAATCTTCTCTTTGGAGCTTTCCTGGAAATCTTATTTATGAGATATCAGCAATGTTCTTAAATCAAATGGATTGTCAAGAATGGTGTAATTATTGGTGGCAACAGTAGTTTTGATTGTGATAATTTATAAATTAAGCATGCAAATAATAATTGTAGAAGGACATATTGCTATCTTTGGTATGTATCTTTGCTAAATAAGAAATGTAATTTTCCTTTTTCAGAATTAATAACTCTGTGGGGGGGAAAAAACCCAGCTTCTTTCCTGTAAATACAAAGAAGAGAAAAAATCTATTATTTCTGTTGATTTTCAAATTGCTGCAGACATCTACAAAAAGCATGATTTCATTGTCAAGCAAACACCATAAAAAAAACTCAAAAAAATCAGTCGTTCTACTCTTAAAAGTCATAGTGATATCCAAAATAGTTAGAGGAACAAAGAATTGAACCTGCCTCTGATTTAATAGTTTCCCCAGATTTCTTTTTTTCTTCCCCCCTGCCCTTCCCCCCAGCAGATACTGTATTTGCTGAAAAGTTTTTGGCTGTTTTCAGTTCAGTGGGCCAATTGCTTCATTCATATGTGCAAACATAATAACTGGGAGATACACAGCCATCAAACAGGGTCCCTGTATTCTGCAGCTTGGCTTTAGAGAACATCAAATATTACTTCATGATTCCATTTTAAATATGAAATAACTGATGAGTCTTGATTGCTTTTAACATTATAGTTGGAATATAGAAGTAAAATGTTACACAGTATGCAGGGATTCGTTACTTCATTAATAAAATTTATCTATTCGAGTACTGGAAAGTAGTTATGTCTGTCATTCCCTTATTTCCATTAGATAAGTCATATTTTTACATAATCACAAGAAACAGTGCCTCTGGAAAACACTTCTGTATATGAGGGAGCAAATTAGACGCAGCTGAAACCCCTATTGTGTAGCAGTGACATCTCTGCCAGTTCTGCCTCAAGTGCTATAAGAAGTGGTGTGCGAGAAAACTCACAGAGCAGAGGCAATTAAGATTGAAAGAGAGAAAAGTTGAAAATTATCAGACAAAACATTGCAAGGTCAGGATGCCAAGGCACATCAAGGAATGTTAATAGAGACAAAGAAGTCTGAATACTGACTATAGGGGAATTTTGTGACATTTGAAAATAATACGTATAAAAACATGTTGAAGCACTACATGATTCTTGGGGTTTTTTTATATCTTCTCAGAAATATTTGGTAAACTAAATCATCAGCAAATGACCTGTAGAAATAAAAGCTGCAGGGAAAGAAAATTGTCTGGGTCTACATTGTTTCCACAGTATTAACATCAGTGCAAACACAATGCTAGGTAATTGTTTGTTAGGGGACCATTTTGTAAAGTACAAATTAGCCTTTGTGTGTGAACATACAAAATGAAGGGCTGGGGTTTGTGAGGACACACAAACTAGAGATACTCTTTCCTTTTGCTGGAGGAGAAGCTGGATGCTTTTTTGATTGTTTATTTTCTGTTATCATTGTTTTCTACTCTACAAAAGTCAAACAAAGCCAAACATTCCGCTGAATTCCACTTTGAAGAAGGCTCATAGTGTTTCTGTGTTATTTTGGGGTCCACATCAATCTGTAAATGAGACTTCTCCAATTTTTCTCCCCCACCAAACCCCACAGACAAAGGCTCTTCCATGCTGCAGAACAACTAAGCACCAAAAGGTTAGGATACTTTTGTGTGTTGAGTGAGAGGCAAGTGAAGTATTTCGTCTAAGAGTGACAATCCTACCAATGTATATTTAATTGGTAACCTAAAGAGGAGCTATTCCAAGAGAGAACATTGTACAAAGCCAGTTCCACAGCACATTGACTACAGCTCCTACCTGGTATTTTGAAGAACTGAGCAGGATTTTCTAATATGATACAGATACAACAATCACTGTCCTCTCATTTGACCAGAAATTTCACTCCATCTGAGAAAACAATGTGATGCAAGTTTAGTAAAAACTTTCAGTTTGAGACAGTAGTTCCCAAAACTGAAAACAAGCAGACATACCTCAAAAAGCTTCCTCAGATAAGTCCTACTAGCTGTAATCTGGACAAAGATTCAAATAACATTTTTTGCCTTAATATTTTTAAAGATATGCACATGTGTTTGTAAATTCAATCACTTATTTAAATTTTTCAGGCTCAGATGACAGGTATGTCACGATGCATGTGCTGTAATACATTTCAGGATGCAGGCTTTGATAATAACAGTCAAACCAGTCAAAGGAATGTGATCTTCAATTTCAAGTTTGTTAAAAAGATGTCTGCTCCATTCATAAGCTGGAAAATACTTTCACCTTCAAAGAATGCGTTAAAACCCCTGTGACTGTCCTACTTATGATCCTATTGCCTTTCAGAAACTGAAAAGCTATACCTCATGTATACATTCACTCTAGGAAATAAATGTTTCCAAAATAGATCCAGGATACAACAAAAAGTCAAATCAACTATGTACTAGGTAACAGGTATTTTTTAGATCATTATATAATGCCCAACATGTCATTGTGGGGCACTATGCATATGACCACAGAGCTGGACCAAGGGACATTTTAAAACAAAACACAAAACCCAAACCTTGACCACTTGCAATACTAAAAATCCTCTATTTGGGAATTTTAGCCACTTTTTTCCATTGAATCCTAAATTACTGCAAGAAAAACTTACTCTGCATGAACATAAACATTTGACAGAGAAGGGTTTCTAAGATGTAGTTTAGAGTCTGCGGTCAAGATTTAAGGAGAAAAGCACTTGAATGGCATGTACATTTACTTGGCATATGGAATAATTAAGTTTGAGCCTGTGGTATCTGCTCTGGATAGAGGGAGGCTTTAAACCCGGACCTCTTAGGTCTTAAGTGAGTATCATAGTTGAATTTGTTACACTTTCTTACTAAGAATTTAGACATTTAAGAATTTAATTATTAATTTTTTTGAAAATATTAATCTTTGGAGAAGGGTATCTGTGACATAGTGAGCGGGCAAAAATATTTTTTTTAGGGTGTTAGTTTTATCATAACGCAAAATGAAGAAGGAAGAAATTTCATAAAACTTCAAAGAATCAACTTCCCTCCCCCAAAGAATCTTGGGGTAATCTCAAGATTATTTATCACATTATCCTTATCATATTCAACTTACAGCTCTTATATTCATATTTCATGAGCATTGCTGGGTTAGGTTATTGATTTAATTTTGTTATGTATTCTTTCAAGCCACAAAATTCTAGCATGGCTCCAATGGGTCAGTGATACTGTTAGATAAAAGAGATTATTATCAGCTTAAATAATATAATGTCTGCTATTAAGAATACCAGTATTTAAAGGCTTATGAAATTAATAAGAACAGAAAGGACATTTATTCATTGTATTACAGCTTCCTTTAGAAATGCAAAAATGAATGCAACACGATGCAAGCATGAACAATTAATATAAGAGATCATTTCCATTCTGTTTCGTTCTGTTGTATTCTATTTAACTAAATGTATACAGATGATTGGCAAACAAATTAAGTATAAACTGCACGGAAATCTGTGATCACAGACTGCGTAGGAGTTGGCTAAAAAGAAGAGGAATCCAATTTAATGTGTGGATTACAATTAGGAAAAAAAGAAAAATATACATCAGAGGCATGCTTTTGGTGCTTACATGCTGAGCAACAGTACAGTAACATAGAATTCAGGCATGAGTCATAACAGTTAAAACCTAGGCAATGTGTTTTTTTAATCCTATCATTAAAATCCTAGTTTCATTATATCTCTGATAGTCAAACCTGCGTTCTAAGTTTGCAGATGTAAAGGCTGGTCATGAAACTAATTTGGCTCCAGCCTTAAACCTTTCTCAAACTCACTGATTTTATAAGAGGTTCAGATTTATGCTGAAGTTTGATTAAAAATTCGTAGAAGGAATCTTCCACAGAAGATTCATGTTTTGAATCATGCTTGTGAAGCACAATGATCAGATGTGCTATGCAGTGTTTATCTGATGGGGAGATTTAAGGATCTGTGGTAGGATATTATTTATTTATTGTAAAGTGAGAAAAATGCAGTTTTAGCTCATTTGAGTTCATGAAGAGGTGCTTCTATTTATTCTATTTAATAAAATACAAGGAGAAATAGCAATAAAATCCCAGGGGTTCTAGCAAAGGCTCCCTGTGTGCAAACCTCTGAACAATACTTTACATATTCCCTACTTATGTATGGCTAAAGCTTATAGACATGCAAATTGGCTCTTCTGAGGTGCTCTTGTCAAGAGCCAACAGCGTAATACGCACTGTAAGTAGCATGGTTAGCTGTAGATAAATGAGATGCAGAGCAATACCATAACATCACAGAGTACTGCGAGTTCTTTACTTCATGCCACTATATTGAAGGCCATGACTCATGTCAGCTATTCAAAGCATTACAGCACAGCTCTCTAGGCTTTTACCATGCCTGAGTGAAGCATGACAATTTCAGACAGTGCAACAGAAGTGAGAAACTTGAACAAAGCTGACTGATAGTTCACAAGATTTCAGCATGCATTGGCCTTTGTGTCACATTCACTAATGCATCCACAGTGCAGCACATTAATCGCATTAGATGATGAATCAGTCCAAATCTAGTGCCTCAAAAAGTTTATTTTCACAGGCAAGCATTGGAAAGGGGCTAATGACCTTCTTTAGCTTCATCTAGAAAGGTTATCAGAGGGCACAGGGACTATTATGGCAGAAGTCACTTCCTGATGTTATAAACGGGGTTGAAAAAACAATCCCAGACTGAATCATAGAATCATGGAATCATAGAACAGTTTGGGTTAGAAGGGACCTTTAAAGATCATCCAGTTCAACCCCCTTGACATGGGCAGGAACACCTTTCACTGGATCAGGCTGCTGAAAGCCCCATCCAGCCTGGCCTTGAACACCTACAGGGACGGGACATCCACAACTTCTCTGGGCAACCTGCTCCAGTGTCTCACCACCCTCCTGACCAGAGGCAGCTCCCTAAGTCTGTCCCTGTGTGCCCTCATCATCCCGACAGCCCTGGGCTGGGACCACGTCACACACATCAGTATTATTCCTGGACTGGGGAGACCAGGAGGAGACACAAGGGTCCAGATGCAGCCACCAGAGTACCAAATAAGAGAGGAGCAAAGCATTTTTAGTGTGTTTTTTTTTTTCTTTTTTTATGGTGTTCAGAACTGTTTGTTGTCTAATCTTGAAAAGAACTCTTATCAAAGCACCTAGAAGGGATCTGAATGCTGAAGGCCAGCATCTCTTCCTGGCAGAACTGCAGTCTTCTGCTTCTCCAAAGGAACAGCTCTCTCTCTAACTTTTTTGCTTCACCTGTTGCTATTCTTCATGGAGGTTCTGACTGCATATTCAATAACCCATTGGGCAGCCTTCTGGTCCTCAGACTGAAGAAACCCCACCTCCGGGCCTCAGGGACCTTGGTGGCCCTCTGAGGGATGATTCCTGTCACCCGGCGCAGCAGCCCGGTGGAAGCCAGGTCGTCTCATCCCCTCTTCTTGGGGCTCGAAGCAGAGAGATGGCACCCATCCAGGAGGGGTGGGGTGGGGGATGGGAGAGAAGGGCTTGCACCACCCTGGGCAATCAACAAAATAATGGCTGATTGCAGGGAGATGTTACAGGTGAGCCTGCAGGATGTCCAGGCGCGGAGGCTGGGCCTCCCAGCTAATGCCAGAGGCAGAGGCTGGGCCGATGGTAGGGCACTGGACGGCCAGTTCTGAGATGCTGCTGTCATGGCATCATGGAGAGGAGGCCTGGCACCGTGTGCCAGGATAGCCACGCTGGAGCTGGATCCACTTCCATTGTCTCTTCCTGACCTTCAGATGGATCCACCTCCATGGGCTCCCCACCATCAGCCACATCAGTGATGGCTGATGGTGCTCCCCTCTGACACCAGTTCCTCTTCCTCCATGGCTCCTACAACCACATCTCTGTTCTCCCATGCAAAGACGGGAAGCTGACAGCTTGCTGCTCCGGGACCTCTTGCTTCCACGCATCCTTGGCATTTGACGGCCTTGCAGCTCACTGAATTGTGGGCAAGCTCCTGGGGTCCTTGTATTTACAGGGCCCAGAAAAGAAGGCAGCGAGGTGGCTCGTGACATGAGGAGGCCACTGTGGTGTCAGATGTATGTGGCCAAATATGGCTGCTCTGGGGGTTCTGTGGCCTGTAAGACGCCCTACTGTGGAAGGAGAAGAGTTGTGGGGGCTGAAGGCCCCTTTCCTGGGAATCGCTCCCCTGTGCCCTTCTGCTGCCCGCGGGCACAGGGATCGCCCTCCACCTCCCTTCGTGTGCATGGGCTGCAGCCCCCTCCTCATCCCGTGCCTGTGGCCCCCTGGACAAGATGGTGGCAACAGTCACACCCCACCCGCCCATCGCCCTGCAAGTGGTGCAGCCCCCCATGCCCAGCAGTGACTGTGAGGGGGGTGAAGCATCCAGACATCCCGCCGGCGGGTAAGGGAGACCCAGCTGGCCTGCACAAGGTCTCCCAGCGCTCCATAAAGGAATTGCTGATTGCCAAGTGTTGCATGGGCCCTTCTTCCCCATCCCCCGGCTCTGCCCCTGGAGTGTGGAGAGTTGCCATCTCTTCTGCACAGAGCCCTGAGGCAGAGGGGAGGAGATGGCCTGGCGTCCTTTGGGCTGTGGTGCCAGCGTGACATGAGGAGACTCTCGGAGGGATTCTTTGCAAATTAATATCTTCACAAATAACAACAGTTAGGTCCTAGAACAAACTTGAACTGTTGCACATTGCCAAGAGTTATCTTCTAAGGATGGCTGCAGGGGGAGTTATGAGAGGCCACTGATACTGTTTATTCCTGCAGGCATGTTATTGGAGTAGCTGCAGTCCTAATCCCATTTGACACCTGTGGTATGCCTGTCTCCATTTCCATCAACCCCCTCTAAATTTGTGTTTTCGCATAGGTTGTGCTTTCATGATTCTCATGGTGAAGCTTTTCTGCAGAGACATGGTGTTACAAGATTTCCAGTTCATCCAGCAAATTTTGGTGTTCTTCACAAATATTATTCATAAAGCATCTGATTTTTACCTCCTGTATGGATTACATAAAGCTCAGACTTTTGCCCGGCATAGACAAAACCTCATATAAGTGGCTGCCTTCACAGCCATGTGACCCAGCTATGGCTGTGGAGGGGAAGGAGGGAAATAAGCATATTTGCTCTCTTAATGAGCAACTGCAAGAGGCATGGAAAAACATCAGTCTGTGTCCCTTCTCTGTCCCCTGAAAAGAGCTCAAGGGGAGGAGTCATATCTGTCTCTCAGATTGCCCAGTTCCCTGGAGCTGAGAGCAGCTTTCTTCATAACTCCATCTCTGAGAATCTCCTAAAACTGCACTGCTGCCTCCAGCACCCCAAAGGAGAGGCTGTATCACCCATATATTTAGAGTCTGCTACTTCAAACTACTTTTCTCATCCAAATGCCACCTCTGTTTGTGAAGAAAAAACTAGCATATATGAATTAAATGCATAGATGAATATTGTTTTCTCTTCCATGTTCTTTCCCCTCGGATGAAAAGAAAACTAACTGTGGCAAAAGACCCAGGTGCTGTCACGACTGCTTGTGTGCTCTCTCTCATTCTGTATGTCAAAGTCCTCATAAATAGGAAGTTGGCAGCCCAATAAACTTTTAAATTTAATTTGGGGTTGTGTTTCTATTTTGTGGCTGAACACAGAGGTGTAGTCTGAAGAAAGGAGAGTGATAATTTTGATTTCACATAATGGGTAGCATATTGGAAATATTCTTCATAACTAGACTTTGATTTATGCCACCGGCAATGTGATCTCTTCCAGCACTGAGTTATTAGAAAATAGTTAGTGGTTAAAAATGTCCTGAAACCAGACAACTAAACCCATTCATTAACTGTCTTTATGTATTCGTGAGACAACACTGTCAAGTGAATCATAGTTTAGTTCCTAGAATGTTTCAGGCGATGCTGTTTTCTTAATGAATATGCATCTCCACTTGCTTTTTAATGGTAGATTTTATTACCTTCTTATATCCATTTTTCCCCCTTGATGGCTTCTAAATTTGAGAGAAGGAAAGTTAAATTTTTCTGTTTGCTAAAAGTTTTGAAGGATTACCATTGTTTTATTTGTAATGCCTTACAATAAGTGCTGGACTTAATGCTGTCTTTGCTCATTAATTACATGACTTGACTCTCATCCTCAAAATACTTGTCTTGCCAAGAAAATTTCTCTGTCTTAATAAGGCAGCAGAAGCAGCAAAACTACTAAATGAATTCAAGAAAATTTTCCAAGCAGGCCTGCTCACCTTCTGAAGGGAAGGCAAGGCTAGAAGGAAAAGGTAGGTCTTATTCCCAGCTTAAATGGAAAAGAGGGAAGGACACATGGTGCAAATGGTAAAAAGCTGTCAGGAATGGAGGGAGCTGTGTCCTCGGGGGGCGAGGTAGGTACACACTGCACGAGAAGAGAGCTTTTATAGACATGAAGTAGTTACATAATATGATGAAATGCAGAGAGGCAGAGCTCTAGGGCACAATCATTCTCTACTAGCAAAATGCTCGTTCATGCAAAAAACATTTCCAAACAACAAATTAACCCAACAGGAATAGAAATTGCAGCTGTAAAGAAGAAAAAAAAAAGCCATACTCAGCATTAAGGTTATTCTGACTGATAACTGTGTGTGTGTGGAGTGTTTCTGTTCCGCGCCACATCCCCGACCCATTCCACAGGCTAAGCAACACAACCTTAAACCAAGTGCAGGAAAACACTGGGGAGATTTCTCCCTCTAAATTTTGTGTGTCCTTTTGTATTTTTTACCTGATTTCCTAAAGGAGTAATATTTATTGTCATAGTGCTGGCAGGATGTCCATTCATCCATCCACCTTTTTCATGAACTTTCCCTCTCTTTCCAAAAACTTTTGGACTTATTTGCTGTTTTTTGTCAAATTTGAAGGAAGGGTAGAAGTCTTACAACTTTGTGTAAATTTGTGGGCCAAGCAAAAGAGACCAACCCTTCCCCTAGAGAAAACCGGCAGAACTCACTGGTTATACTGGTGTTAAACATAACCCAGCTGAGCCATGACATTTTGTGATTTTCATATATCAAATTAAATATATATTCATAACCTTCTTGCACACTACTGAGGTGGAGTGGGTTGCTGAATGGCCAGGATGTTGGGTATGATTGTGAGGGGAGAAAAATAAAGAAATTTCTTCTACAGAGGGGTAATCTTATTGAAGTGTCTAGTGCTATGTACTCCTTTTTGAAGCATTTTAATTAATTAGTGTTTCCAAGGCCAAAAGGGAATCAGCTGCAGGTATATGAACAAACAGGCAGAAATATATGAGATGGAGTGGAGAGGGCAATGTCAAATTTTAGTTTCTCAAACATATTTTCCAATCACAGAAGAGTACCAGTCCCTCAACAGCATCTTCTAGACATCAAAGTGAGTCCCTTCAGAAACTGTTTCACTAATTCTATTTAGTGTCCTTGTTTTCATATGTCTAACAGAGTGTCTGTTCTTAGCTTTATATGACTACCTTGAATTTGCTTAGTTTTCTCACACAGCTTTATTTATCATGCTTTTTGATTCCATGTGTACTTTGAGGGATGTTTCATATGTTTCATTTATTTTTTATGTGTTCTTCTCTCACTTCCCATCTCATCTGTCCAATGAACCACACCATCTCACGGTAGCTATTATTTTATTAATATTTAATGGATTAAATAATATCAATTTTTTTAATCATTTGTGGATAATACACAGCTATAAGACATGAAAGTTACTTCGTTGACGTTTTACTTACAAAAATTTTAGCATAGGAAAGTGTTGACCATCTAATAAGAATGAGAGGAGAAGCTACATATTTGATATGTATAAAAGGTAACTTCCCTTTGCCAGACATCAGCATCTAATGGGCTAATTTAAATTTCTTATTTCTGTATCAACATATTCTATCTTTATCAAATCACAACAGTGTTGTAAAGGTGAAAATCCTAATCAATCAGGCCTGAAGTGTTTTCTAAATGTGAGTCTAATTGAGAAGTTTGAGGGTCATAGAAAACAACACATGACTGTCCTGGAATTCCCTAGAAAAAAAAAAAGAAGTACTAGATAAGAAATCAGGAAAGCCACTGTATGCATTGTATATATCAATAAAAAAATGAGAATGCATTAAAAAAAATAAAGAGCAAACCATTATAGAATCATAGAATCATAGAATGGTTGGGGTTGGAAGGGACCTTACAGCTCATTTAGTTCCAAACCCCCTGCCCTGGGCAGGGACACCTCCCACTAGATCAGGTTGCTCAGAGCCCCATCCAACCTGGCCTTGAACACTTCCAGGGATGGGGCTTCCACCACCTCTCTGGGCAACCTGTATATAGCTAGAATATAGAATAATAAAACAAGCCAATCTCACTTCTAAAGATAAATGATGGTTAGGAACATAACCTGCAATAAAATCCATAGGTCTGTCTAACAACCTGATAAAATACTATTACATGTTGCGACTTGAAATGCTTTGTTTTCATTACTACTTTATCACTTTACTTACATTATAACTTATTCTCAAACTGAATTTGATTTCTGTACCCCAACAACATGCAAAATAAGGAAATCTCTCAATTAAATGAATAAAAGCCTTTGTTGAGTGACTCTTTTATTATAGCTTTCCTTCAAATTACTTACTTTTTAAATGGTCTAGTGGCTTTTAGTAACATGTTCTGGTTCATAAGGGCAGTTAATCACTGAAATAACATGTGTGATGATGCAGTGGTTAATGAAAGGTATGATCTTTAAGAGTTCTGAAAATGAATGCAGAAAGTTGGATGATTTACAGTAGCCAGCAGAAGGCTCACTGAAGTTGCAAGAGAGGGCAAGAAACGTTGTAGAAGGTTAGTGAAAGGTGAAACTGCCTTCTGTTTCTATCCAATTTATTGAAAATAAGAGATGGCTTGAAGCCAACAGGTCTTAAATTTCTAATACACTCATACATCTGAACTGCTTGGAGGGGCAGCATCTTACAGAGTAATTTATTTCGGTGAAGTTGTTCTCGCATCTAGTAATACAGAGTATATAGTGCTTACACTATGGAGATGCTCTTTAACACAGTCTTTACTTTGCTAGTGAGATCTAACCTAGTTTTTCCTAAGGAAAGTTTTTCAGTGTTACTTTGCCATTACTGAAATTCATAGTACCAAACGGTGCGCATTTATAAAGTTATTTTCTCCAGTCATATTGGGCTGATTCTCATTAACACAAATATTACTTCAGTGCAAACAGATTTTACAGTCCTGGATAATCTCTGTACCTCCAAGAGACCCAGACGAAATTGGCTGAAAATGAATGTTGGAATGTTCCCGCTTCATTTGAGAAGCAGCCAAAAGTTTTCATTTTTTTAGCATAACCAACCAATATTAAGGTACAAGTGATTAAATGAATTTCAGGCTATAGTGGCCAAACAAATAAACTTCCAAAGCAGTATGTTTGCTTTCTGATATTTTACATTTTGTTTTTCCCTTCATCCAAAGTCTTGTCAGTCATCACTTTTAATTCTGTAGTTTAAGCCGTACTTCAGAAAGGCCAGCATTCTCTGCATAATTAGACCAGCACTGAAATTGAAAATCACCATGAATTTAACATTAATTTTGGCACTGATTCATACAGAGATAAGATTTCATCTGGAGTAAAAGGAGGGACTTCTCAATGACTGCACATACAGAAATTAATTTTTTGCACTTCAATCAGATCTCAGGATCTGTATACAAAGTGCCAAAAAATAAAATATAAAAATTAAATTCAAGAGAATAGATAATAAACCACATAGATGGAGCAATTAGTGGTTGTGAGAAGGTCTCTAACTGTTACCATGGTAATATTAAAATTTTCTCTCATTGAACATGATATATTATCATTCATTTTAGATGCTGGTACAAGACCATTATGATAGCATTGGGGTATAATCTGCATTCTTGGACGAGGGTTCCCAATTAACTTTTACTGAAGGCACAGAGTGGTTTGATGGAGATCTGGTAATCTCACTGAAGTCTGATCAGTGGGAAGCAAGATGCCACCGCTAGCGTTGCCAGGTTTAATTCTGTATGCTCTCTCTTCATCCATAAACTGCAACTGCAGTCTGACGGTTCGCAGGAAACAAGAGAAACACAGGAGGCTCTTCAGCAACGCAAGAGCCATCGTGCTGCTGGAGCCTTACCAGACTGAATGCAGTTTACCTACAGATAGCCCTGCCTTAAGGTGAACCCAGCCTTAAATGTTTCCTGTGCAAACCTAAAATGCCCCTTATGATTCTTTTGTTGCAGTGCAGGGCACGCTCTCAATGACTTCAGCGGGATCAGCTTTTCTTGATGAATCCTCACACGACAGGCTTTCATTTCAGCACATTAGATTTATGTACCAGTTAGGCTTGCGGGGCTGCTGTTTTTTTCTTGAGGCAGGAGGAACATAGGACCCACTTCATAAATATACACAAACAGATGCAACAGAGGATATTAACTCTTGTTTGAGATTATCCACTTCACTGAGGAAGCTTACACAGCTCTAGAGAAAGTCAAGTGAAAAAGAGAGAGCTAGAGAGGGAAGGTCTTACGCCTCTTATGTTCAACCTCCCTGACATGCAGAGCTGCATTTAGGAACAGGTGGGGTCTTCAGGGTCAAATACAGTCACGATCGCTGCATGGACACACAGTAGAGTGATCTGTTCAGCTAACTTTGTGGAGCAGGGCTGTTTAGTAAACCTGCCTTTCAAAGGTGGAGTTTTACATTTGTCTGGGAGCATGACACAGAAAGGATCCAAAAAAATTGGATTTCTAATTTCCAGTGAACTTATTTAAAGTTTAATAAACCTTCAAAGAACAGTTTGGTGTATTTGGGCTGTTTCATTCTTTAAGCGAGATGTTGGCAGTTTCTGAGTGTTGATGGCTGTAGGTGTCTGGTGATCTGCCAAACATAAATACTGTGCAAAGCATTCTTTGAAAGTTCACTGAACAGTTGTTTCTCATTCATTTTTATATAGTTAGTTTATTGATAGCCACATGTTATTATTTTTTTTTCCAAAAAAAATTCAGAGATTAATGTGAGCTCTAATAAGGAGAAAATATGTTCCACCTAAATTTCTTTATCATTTGTATCTGTACAGTGGAATCAGTTTTATTAACCTTGAATAATACTTAATACCATGCTACTTCATGAATCTTCGTTATCCTTGCACCCCATAGGAGCGGAGTTTCAATCGCTATGTATCACCTTGTCTTGATATTGTACCTGATTCTATCTACAGACAAATGTATGAACTTACCCTGTTATATTTCTTTCCCTGCAGAGAATTAACATTTAGATTTCATCCAGCTAGGCAGCCAGTCCCCTTTGAATACTTATCTGAGCTGCTTAACCCTGCTGTGTTGATGGGAAACTGTAGAAGAGTGTATTTACTTATGATACTTTCAGCACTCACTATCCTAGTCCCATTAGAATAAGCGTGAGTTTTACAACGGGCTTCAGGATTTTACTTCACCAAAAGAAGTCATCTTGAAGAGGCTAGGACAGGCTTCTATTCTGGATCTGAAGTACACCTTGTGTTAGAAAATAGTAATAAAAAAGCCTTTTACTGGCCAAAACCCCAGTTTTGGCTTCTGCTAAGTGTGGCTGCAAACCATCAGTCCTTTTCTTAGCTGAAACACTTTTGTCCTTACTAATGATAGCAAGAGCTGAGATCAAGTCGGAAGTATTGCTTGTGGGAATGTAGCAAGCTGAACTTTTGGAAGTAGAAAGTGACAAGCAAAAATGTTTGATACTTCTAAGCTGAGATCTTAAGGACTGTAGGAAATACAGAAAAAAGTAGCTTAGCGGAGGAGAAGACTGACCTTTTCACTGTTTCTAGGAACTTCGTGTTGAGAATCGAATTTTGTTCCTTCAACCATATCTTCTATTTTACTGGGGGATAGAGACAAGCTTCCAGCATCTGCCACAAATACTCTCCATTAGTACAAATGACCCTCTGCTCATCGCTTGGTCCAGTCGTACCATCATTTTATCGTTTGCTTCATTGCACATGTTGGATGACAGCACTGGCCTTCTGGACAAGGCTGCTTAAAACGGAGTTGAGAAAAATCTGCAATTTGGGCTGAGGTGCAATGATTAGTCGCCAACTGGGTGACCTGTCCAGTCAAAGCTGGCATCCCCTCTCAGAGGACGTACTGGTGGGAATAGCATTAAGGGGCTAGCCAAAAAGTCTTTAGGAGACTATCAGTGATTTTGTTGCTGGAAGCATCACTCTTTTGGCTTATGTAATGCTGCAGGGTATTTAAAGTGTGTCATTTGTTCTTGCTATCAGAGCCAGTGAAATTATCTAGTATGAATAATTTATGCAAAGAATTCTGGCAGTTTACACTTAAAATTTTAGTTCTGCGAAGACTGGTATTTCACACAGATACAAAGCAAAAGATGTGTTTCAAATAATCTGTTCGTTCTTTTTCTCCAGCCAATAAACTCTGTGTGTACATACACATACAATTAATCTGCCTGATTCACTAGTAGCATTTTGCTACAAAATTCTATTGAAGTCATTCAGAGGTACAAGAGAATCAGTATCTTTATTCTCACTTATCTGATTGCTGGTTTGTTTTACAGGAGTCTCAGTTTTGGTTTTCCAAAGCCAGCAGAAGCAGTCTGGCTTTCCAAATTGTGCTTTCAGATGTAAAATCACCGTGCATTTCTCTGGGAGCAGTATTCCATGGTGAATTTTTCTTATTCCCATGTTTCACATTCCTTATCTCGAGGTCAAACATGGTAAAAGTTTGGTTTCTCAGCATGATAACAGAAACTTGCCTTTCAGAATAATCTTTTCTAAAACACATTTTAAGATTATGAAAGGTTACAAAAGACTAATACTTTTCCACGGCAAGCTTTCTTCATGACAGAGCCAGTCCAACACAGGAAAAAGCAGGGATTCATAAAAGGGACACAGCTCCATTACTAGAAAAAAACCCACAACTTAATTCTATGCCTTGCTCGTTATGCACAAGCACACACCTCAGTGAAGGAGAGGAGGGGGGGTAAAAATTACAGCTTGCTTCACTTAAGGCGAGTCTAAGATTTCCTAGCTACTGGCTGCTTCAGGTGAAATTACTATATCTCTGACCTTTGTAGCCCTCTGGAAGAGTGAATACATCCTCTACAGCTGCCCTGTGTTGCCAAGTATCTGTGTTCAGGGCAGACCAATTGTATTGCTACTTCTGGAGGGAAGGAGAATTTTATTATTTTCTTTTAATTACTGGAATGATGGATGCATGTTGGCCACCAGATGACTGGGCACACGCTTTCACTCTTTACACCTTTATGTCTTTAATGCTCTTCGTTGGGCAAAGCAAATGATACTGTCAGGTACATCCATGTATACTTATATGACAAGATCGTTTGATTTGCACAGCACC
Source organism: Larus michahellis (assembly GCF_964199755.1). Classification (NCBI taxonomy): domain Eukaryota; kingdom Metazoa; phylum Chordata; class Aves; order Charadriiformes; family Laridae; genus Larus; species Larus michahellis. The sequence goes on from NC_133897.1 coordinate 93,621,966, forward strand.
TGTGTGTGGAGTGCATATGTATATGTTTATATGCATACGTGTGTGCATACACAAGTATATTTGTAAATTTTACTGAAAATGTCATCCCTAATTAGAACACCTTTAAAAGGAGAAGCATGTTTTTCCCTAGAGTTTAAATGATAATTAAATCTAAACTTTCAGATATTTTGTCCTTAATCTCTGTTGGAGAAGGAAATTAGCAGCCTACTAATAGGAAAAAAGCACCTTAAGAGCCTGCAAAAGATACCCCCAAAACAAAAGTGCTTCTCATGTGCAAACAGGCTGCTGACCTTTCATAGCCCATGAATTAGAGTAAAAGGTGAAGTATAAACATTTTCTGGTATTCTTTGGAAGGGTCATGCTACTTTATTTTCTACTTGCCTTCTAAACCTTGGCATAGACTGCTCAGGTGTGCCATTCACAAGCAGTCAATTTTGCCTCGTTCCTTATTGATCATAATGTCTGGCTGCTGCATTTAGAAAAGTCCTGACACTGATGCTTCCCACTTGAGGCCTGGGGAAAGATCCCATGTAATTGTGTCTACTGGTTGGATGCTGTTAATAAGATCACAGGAACAAACTGGAACTTCCATAATAACATCAACAAAACGGCGTATCTCAAGATACTTCAAATCAAAAGCACTTTCATTAGTTAATTGAGATAATTGGGGTCCTACTTCTCATAAGTACTATATTATAAGGAACAACAATGAAGTAGACGTGTGGTAGAATTTGGAAAGCTAAACAAAGTAAGTGGACATGAAATGCAGTTTGCTGTGTAATACAAAGGGCAGAATTGTCCACTCACTTCTCATTGCTATGTGAATTAAGTGAAATGGGATCCTGTAGTTCTCTACTTAGATAAGCCTGTATGAGTGAGTGGTATCCACACGATGCAGCATTATTTGGCCTAGACTGCTCAATTCCCTTCAGAGAGATACCACTCCACCATCATCAGATTCTATTTCAGTTGCAAGAAGGCCTCAGTCTTACATCGTTAAAAAACTCTTTGATACTGTCTGTGCCATGACCTAAAGAAAACATTTCAAATACAAAATTGGATTTTAAAAAATGTATTCCAAATGCCAAGTGTGGGCTCTTTGGGACTCTTCTTCCATCACTATTGATTTATTTACTAACACACCAAGAGACTAGCTAGATGCATCTTTGAATAAGGTTGTATTTTAACACTTTTAGTGTCATGCTCTTTATTCATATATTGCTTAAAATTCAAGATTTTCTTCTTTTCATTTTTATACATTTTAAAAGGTTGCTGAATATGAACAGAAATAATGTGTGAAATTGCTAAATGAGGCTATTATTTTCCTTTGTTCTATGCTAATGAATTCATTAACAGTTGTTCAGTTATTATCAAGGGTATTCTTTAGTTGTTAGATTAGAAAGATTTTTATCTTATTCTTACAGTGAATCTGCTCATTACATATCTGACAAAAAGCAGATGATTTCTCCTGCAGAAAAATAACCCCCAAGCCCCTAAAACACAACCACAGAATGTTTTCATAATTTCCTTGACTCTGATGTGTGTTTGTTTAAACTCTTTAGTTTGCTTTTTTTGAGAGATTTTCCAGAACATCACAATGAACTGTGTAAACATGTCAACAACTGTAAGCAAGGAATGATAATATCAATGCTGTATTTATAATAAGCAGTGTAAACACTAAGATATGGTTTTCCCAAATCTATCAGTCATGAAATAATCTTTCTAAGGCATAGAATAAAATAGACATCTGTTCTACTCTTATAGGTTTGCCTACCTTTCCTTAAATTAGTGATAAAATTCCTTATTTTGTAGATGGCTCTACTTTCTCTTGCCTACAGGTTTTCAACACTTAATAATGAACATGTTCTTTAATAGTATAGCTCACTTCATCCAAAAACCTAGAAGTATTTTGAAATCCAGTCATTAATTAATGATGTCTGATGTCACATCTACTTGTGAACGTATCACAAGTATGCTTCACTGTTTTACCTGACGGTCCTCTATCTTATAGCCGTTCTTACTCACGCTATCTTTAGATTTATAACCCCTTCTGTCCATGAGCTCTTTGGAGATATGGGCTTCCTATATACTTTTAAGGAACTTAGTACAGATAGGTCTTGCTTCCTGGTTGAACCTTGTACAGTTTTATGAATTACAGATGACCTTGGTAGATGACATAATAGGTGACATTTATAATAGAGGTTATAGACAACAATTCTCCTTTCTAGAAGGAGAATTTTTGCATTACGTGAATGAGAAATGCAAACTGAAGGAAGCAAAATGTCACAGAATATTGTCTTCGATACCTTTCAGGTCTCTAGGGATGGTGTGTGGAGTCACAGGTGTGGCTGAAGTATATTGTAGAAAAGCTGTGAGATGATAAAACCATACTGTGGGGTAAGTAAAACTCATGAGGCTTGCACATGCTTTCATTCTTGCTAGTGTAAAGCCATTCTCTAGATTGCTCTATTTTCCCTCTGTTCCTCTTATACAAAGATATGTTCCTTTAGTTTATGACCAAGTCAAATGCTAAACGCCATAATCATGTAAATAACCTCACGAGTGGAAAAAAAGGAAGGTGAAAATTTAGGACAGTCATTATCCTTTTGAAGGCCGTGATGACTCTTAACATTTCTAAAAGTAATTCAGGATAATAGCCAGAGCATTCAATTCATGGCAGAGTAAAACCCCTCTTCTCTTTTGCAGTAGCTACCGACAGTATAGATGAACCAGCTACACTTGCCATACTGCCAGTTCCAGCCCCTTTGCCTGGTGGCATTGCTCTTTCCACTCATTCTGAGATGCTTCATGAGGCACAAAAGGCTCCTGCCAGGTAGACAAAGAGTAGCCCCATAAGCATACTGTGTGGAGGTATACCACATAAATACACTGGGCACCCCTAATAGTTATCAACCCCTTCCCACCCTGACACCAAAGGAAGTATTGGAAGATCAGGAGGAGCTTTCTGCCCTGTGAGAAAGTGCTGGGCATTGCAGAAAGAAGGTTCTCCTTGTACATTACTTCCTGTCACGCTATGCAGAATTCACCATGAGAGGCAGTGTAAAGGTGTTTATTGCTTGCAACGAGGTGAATTAAAATGTGTCCAGTGAAAAGTATTCAAGCAGTGTGAGAGAAGGAACAGCAAATTCTGGATCATGAAGTAAATGACAGAAAATAAGGTCGTTCCTAGAGAACAGCTGCAGTCCTGGGATCCTCTGATTAAATAATTTGCTGGAGGCTTAAGGGACCCAGGAGCTTTAACCATCATTGACAAATGCCCACTTTTGTAGTCTATTTTGGCTTTCAGGATTATGTGTCTTCTATAAAAGAGAAACTACCATTCAGATGAAAGTGATGGGCTTAAGGCAGAAATTACGGGTGGAAGCTTCTGTGCTTGTGTTATGTAGGCAGACAGATGAAACAGCCAGAGAGGTCCCTTCTGGCTTAAAGAAATCTAGGACCTGAGCACAAAATATTATGGCTTCCCAAATAAGCTGGGTCAAGTGTGTAGGATAGATCCTGAGGGAGTTTTGAAAGCAGAATCCTGGGGCCTGGCAGGTCAGAGAGGGTATCCCTGAAAGAATAAATCAGTGTTGAGCCCCTAACATAAAAACTTTTCTGGGAATAGTCACAAAAATGATCCATGTGCTTTAGGTATATTTGCTCCAAATTTATATACGCTCTCCAATAACTTCTGAAAAAAAGATATGATCATAGAGGGCAAATTTTAAACTTTCATGTGCAACTGGTATTTTATTTTAAACTCATACATACTGAAACAATATAAAACGTGGGGCACAAGGGGTCCAAAGCCCTTGTTCTCTATGCCAGAGTTTAGACAACCAAATAAATCACACAAGCATCTAGCTTCATTGTTGCAGTTAATACCAGACATGAGGAATTACTTTATATGAATGTGACGAGACAAAATTAAATTTAAACTTCTAACATAGTCAATAAATTTTGCAATAGTCTAATTTTTCAAGGAAACCTGCCTCAAGCAAGAACCAGTGGGAAAGAGATATGCATTTTTTTTTTAATTTCTGATGCCATTTATCTGTTTTCTCCATTTAAAGGATTCGTTGTTTCATCAGCTCTGTAATTGCACTTGTCCAGTCGAGAACTATAAGTAATGTTACAGAGCTTTATGTGTCTACCTGAGCAATTGTGATGAGCAGATTCCATATAAAACTGTCAACAATCTGCAAATTAAAAATTAAATATAAAAAATATGTATGTCCCAGCAAACAAATTATAGGGAATAACTATTTGCTCATGGACATTCCATCATTAGAAAACAATTCTGATTTCACTAATTATTCTCTTATATATATTTTTTCCCTCTGTGCTGCAGATAACATGAGGAATGTCTGCATAAGTAATTAAGATGTGGTTTGAAAACTGTGCAGTGCTTCTGTTGTTTGAATGGGTACTAAGCAGGCTCCATCTATTTTAAATTGCTACCATTCTCTCTTTGAAGATGTTTGTTTTTCATGACCTTTTAAAATTTTAAAATCTTATTTTATTAGGATTTTAGTCTTGATGTGATCATGTCCTGTGGATACAGACTTAAAAGTCCATGCCCTGTCAGTGAACACTTCTAACAGAGGTAAGCTCCAGGTATGATTTCTTTCTAATGCCCTTATATAGGCCAAAACTTAATCACCTCGGGGTAAAAGCCTTTACAATTATCAGGCATCAGTGCCAATTGCAAGGTTGCTAATGAAACTGAGATTATTAAGAAAGCAAAAAAATCTGAAGGCTCTGAAATCTATTGCATCTTCAAAGGACTCCACACAAAATGATAAAGGATACTGAATACCAGATTTTGAAGGTGGAAAAAAAATACTGCCGAAACTAAAGTGAGTGTCGGTCCCCTTTAGCAGTAGTAATACTAGGCTCATCCTGTTTTGTACAGTCGTTGTGCTAACATGGCCTACTTTTTTCTGCAACACCTTCATACTTTCGTGACTACCAATGTCCATAGCAGTAAATAAATTCATGCACTGGGATAATTTCCCTGAACACAAATAATATCCCATGTTACAGCAGACCCTGGGTCGAGGGAGAGACGTTAGGCTATAATCTCTGTCCCTCAAACCCGTGCGCATACTGTGACACTGCTGCCCGCACATTAGCCAATATCTCTCCTTTATGCTTTCTTGTCCATGCCTGGGGGTGGGTGTAGAAGAGTATGGCAGGCATGGAGGCAACAGTGGCTGCTGTGGGGGAGAAAAAATGTCTTGCCTGTTACGTACAGTTGTAGGAGAAGAGCACTAGAAGCTTCCAGGAGGGGAGCTTACAAGAGAGTGAAACAGCCAGGTCTTTGCATTCATAATTCCAGGATTCTCTCCTTATGGAGACAGAAATACAGCCTAGGCCCTAACAGGTTGTTGTTATATTGGTCCATCTTTTGGAAAACTTTATCAGCAGATTAATGAAAATATTGCTCTCAAACCTGGTTTCCAAAGGGAGAGACAGTCTAGCTTAGTGTCACAATTTCAGTCAAATACCACTTTATAACACCTAGTCCAGTAGGACAATAATGGAAATAATTTTGTCCTGTTGTAGGCAAGATTGCCTACCATAAGCCTGTTGTAGGTTCTTCTGAAATCCTTGTTACCTGCAAGTTTTCTCATTCAATCTTTTCAATTGCATACAGCTTCTGAGGTGAAATGTATGACTTTTTTCATTCTTGTTTCCTTAGCACTTTGCAAGCCCCAATGTTTGCACACCAATAGCAATTTTCTAAATGTTTCTGCTTCCCAAAGACCTCTCTCTATCTAAAGAAACTTAAGAAACAATCTGTCTGAAATTTAATGAGTTTTCATCCTGGTTACCTATTTTGTAGGCACATAGCTTTATTCCCACAAATAATTGTTCCTGTGTAGTTATGACCATTCTTCCCGCTTTTCAGCTATTCCTATTTCCAAATATTAGATCTGTGTTGAAAACTACTCCCATTTGTTTTGCACTGAAACTGCTCACTACCTCTATTGGCTTTATATAAATCTTTTCTTTTAGGCTGGAGATTTCAAAGCACTTTCATTGTTTTTTTTAAAGTGCAAAATTATTTAAATTCCTTTCTTTGGTTCTTTTTTTCGCACCCATTTAAAAAAAAAAAAAAGTCTTTTTAGAATATGCATCAAAATTGGAAATTCATGCCCATGCTAAAGGAAGCAGAAGAAACTGTTTTAAGCTTTCCAAGCAAAGTTGCAGTGAGGCATAAGCATTTTGTTGTGCCCTCAGCAGGATTGGATTGGATTCTAAGCACCAGAGACCTCAGAGTACTTTGAAGACTTGCCACAGTTTGTCATTAATCCTTGTGTTTCTGCCTCATAGTTTTCATATCTTCTGTAACTTTATTATCTGTATTTCTCCTTCTATATGCCAGGGTCAATAAAATCCATGTGAGAAGTACACTATTTTACCAGCCAGAAATATCACATTGGCTAGAGTAATTCCATGAGACTTGGAAATGCTTATGAGACCTGTGTTTCTGTGCTCACATTGCAGGCATGTCGGCTGAGCGAGAAATGCCAGCAATTCTCCCATGGCAATATACTGGGCCGACACTAAACCAGCTGCAGGATTTTTTTGAGAAATTGAAAAACACGATCTTACCATGTGGCAAGCAGGAATTTGCACAGGTGGGAGAGGAGTGGCATCATTGGAGGTTAAGTTTGTACCCTGTTTACTTCAGTGTAGCGATACATGTTGAGCATGGAAAGCAGAATTGGGCTCAATGTCTAACTATTGATTCTGCTGGACACCCAGTTATCAAGACATAGTTAAATTCCAAACAAGAAAAAGTCAGCACAACTAATTAGGGATAATTTTGTTCCACTCCAGTTATAGGTCTGGATGACTTTCTCTGCTCTTCATATGTATTTGCAAAAATATTTATTTTGCTCAATTACGGTTAACCTCTGAAGTCAGAGGTTGGGTTAGAAGTCAGCTGATAAAGAGCGTTCCCTTTCTGCTTGGCCCAGAAGAGAAATGGGATTGTTACATTCACAGCATCCATTGTTTTTTTTCCTGCGTAAGGTACCATAAATTCAATATTGTTACTTAACCACAGCATCACAGAGAAGGAGCAGATGGGTTTTTGAGGGAGAAAAATCATCATTTACTGTTTAAAACCATATCTTTTTAAATCTGGAAAAATGATGGAAACATGTAAATAGCTACTTGTTATAATAGGCCATATTAAAACTCCCTGAAGTGAGTTAAGACATTTTATTTTATCACGGAATTGCGCTTTAATATAGGCTCCCATAAAAACTTAGACTTTTACACTGACTTGAAAGGAGTATATGCTATATTCAATAACCCCTGCCAAATAAAGGTACAAACCTAATTAAGCAATAAATCCATAAAAATTGTTACAGACAGTTGATGAGTGGCTTGCATTTTTATAACAGCAATAGCATATTAAAGAAAGCATTAGCTGTTATAGTATGACTGGAGTAGTTGTACTGATAAATTAGTCATTCTGGCAGCTCATGATTAATTTTTATCTCTTGGAGCGGCAGAGATATGCTTCGTTTAGAATTCGTGCTGTTATTCTTAAATCCAATGAAAAAAGTTAAACTAAGTATCTGTCCATATTTATAAAATATTAATTGTAAAAAAATAATTCATTTTTCCTGTTAAAGCCGTTGTTCTCAACACCAACAGCATCTCTGGCTCAAAGATATCTGGATTTGATACCAGCAAGTCAATGCTGTGATCACCAGTTTATAGTTACAAATTTTCATGTCAACTTTTTTTAACAAGAGTCAAATAAAGAGGTACATTGGTGTAGCATCTTAATTTCAGGAGTATGACATTAGTTTCACTCGTATACTCTGATATGAATAGTCAGGAATATGTCTAAACCTTAGTTCAAAATTTGAATTAAATCTCTCCCTGCCTCTTCGTCCCTGCCCTGCCCCACCTTCTCTAATTTAACGACTAGATGGGATAGTTTGCTGCTCCTTTTTCTTTCTTTGTTTTTAGGAAAACCTATTAGTTATGGGCCTTTTCTTGTTGCAGGCTAATCACATTGAACGGTTCACAGCTCCTGTTTATTTCCCTGGCAAGCGGAGAATTACACACACGCAGACTGCAGATTCCTCATTTCTAGCACTAACCAATTTAATGGTCTTAGGGGAGCTGGAGAGTACCATCAGGGGACCAAAGGGTGGTAGTCAGTTTGGGGCTAAAGACCTCTTCTGGGCTCATGAACAGAATTAGGTAAATCAAAGAGGCTGCTGGTGGTTAGCAAGGGAGGGAGGAAGATGGTTGTAGGCTGGCAGAGAATCACACCAGCCGCGAGGATTACCTATCTCACATCAGAGCAGGACTTCACCATCTCTGTCGTGATACCTCTGTATTGTTCTGCACTGACACAGTGCTATCTTTCCTAAAATAGCATTACTTCAGTGGTTCCTTTATGTTAATTGTATGCCCTTAAGCCACTGCTTAATGGCATAAAGGACACCAAGCAATCAATTCAAAAGCTGTAAAAATGAATCTGTCACATGTCCTATGGTATGTCTGTAGTGAGGAAGAGCCAGGTGGTGGTTTTATTTCTACCAGATAAACATTATGTGCAGCTGGTTTAGTTTGTGATCTTAAATATGTGCATGTGACTTGTACCTCTTGTAATATGGTTAGTAATAATACAGCTGCAGCACATTCCAAGTGGAGATATATATCGCCTTACAGGCATTAATGAATTAAAGTCTAAACCACTGTTAACTGACAAAGCAGCACTGTATTCTTCTTGAAAAAGAATCTGTGATACCTATTATTTTAAAATAAATAGTACACAGTTGGTTTATTCATTCTCCTCATCAGCTGAAAAAAAGCTAGTAAACACTATGGGCCAGCTTTATTTATATCTCTTTTAGAGCAAGGGCCTGCGTTTGCTCATGAATGTCACAGGTGAAAATCAAACTTCTGCAGAAAGGTCATGAAGCTTTCAGGATTTGTTAGACTCTCAAAGAAAATCTGGTATAGGAGCTACAAATACATAGGATTTCTTGTGCAAAGAAGAAAGAACTAAGAAGTTGAGACCAGGTCCTTCATTCTTGAGGAAAAGCAGCTGAAACATTTTATTTTAGAAATGTGTTTCTATATAAATTTCCCCCATGGAGTCACATCTTTTTTTAAATTGTATCTTTTTTCTTTTCCTTGTGTATATTCTCTCCCTTTTCCACCAAATTTAAGTGTGGTAAGAATTTAAAGCAAATTAAGGTTGTGAGTTTGTGTTACTTTATACTCTTCTGCACTTCTTTACTTCTATGAAGTCACCCTGTTTAAAAGCAGAGCTGTTGGAGGTGAGCCATCGTATAGCCTACAGCACTCTGCTGCTGATGCTGTGGAGGCCGAAGCAGGGGACCTAACAGAAAAGAGAGAGTTGGAAATCAGAAGCTGAAGTCCTCCTTGGATTAGTGTGTCCACAGGTAGTATAATTTGCATTGCAACTGATTATCAGAACCTATTTTGTAGATGATTTGAGTTAAACCAACAAAAAGTGTGGGTATATGCCAGAGATATTACTACGCCAGATATACTACTATGTTAAATACGTTAAGGCCAAGGAGGTAGATGGCAGCTTCAAAAAGTTCATCTGATTCAGGAACCTCAGGCGGCACTTGACTGAAAGTAACAGGTTGCCTGCCATTATCATTGAGGGCCATAGAAGAAAGTTAGCTAAAAGCTAGGTGCAGGTACCCCTTGATGCACCCTCTGGGCAGATATGTGGATAAAGTTGGTCTTCTCTTTTTCATAGTTGCAGGAACTAATCTGGCAGGGATTCAAGTAACTCCATATTTCTCTAATATTATTTAATTCTTCCATACACTAGCTTGTACAGATCATGGTAGCAGATGAAGGATTTCATGGCTTTACCATGGTAATAATGCTGAATTTCATGGTTTGTCAGCTTTTCAAGGATTAACAAGGCTGATATAAAATTACTGGAGAAGCTGTAGTGTAGTACAAGAAGGAAATCTCCTCAAATTGTTTTAAGATGTTTTAAACACAGGAAAATATTTTTTGCATTACCTTTTCTTTTCCTTTCTAGAAATTGCTAATGTTCTTATTAAAGAGACTCAATTTGTCTCACAGTAACAAAATCTATATATCATTCAGATATGGATCATTCAAATACGGAAGTAAAATCAGAGAAAGACATAGAAAACCAACCAGTCCGGACACGGGATAATCAGAATATATTTTATAGTCTATTATCTATTCTATGTCTACTATATAGATGACTTTATAGTCATCCTTGGATGATATTTATCCAGTACAGAGCATTAGTTCATGCATGTCCAAGTGGAATTTAATTAGAATTTACCTGGAATGTGTAATTGCCTTCATGAAAGCAGTTTCCACAGGGGCAAATCTCATTGGTCTTTATTTTCTGCTCAAGAAATTACCAAGCAGACTTTCCAGAGCGCAATTTCAGGCTTTTCTTTTTCCCTTATTAGTCCTATCCTCAATAAGGCATTTAAAAACTTCTGTCCACTGCTGAATGGTCCATGGACAAATATTTTATGCATTTCAGTTTTACTATGTGTTTGACTAACCCATGTCACCCACTTAAGGTATATATTATGGCACTACCCCACAGACTCTCATATTTTCAAAACACAGTTTTATTATTAGAAAAATGATGTAAAGAAATGTTATTTATGTGTATAGACTGAGGAGAGAACTGACATTTTATTAAGTTTCTTCTTAAACTGTTATATGTCCTTTTCTTATGTGATCTAAATCTTAAAACCAATATATTTTTATAGTCTTTTGGTTAATACAATTGAGAAGTTTCTTCTACTTAGTTTCTGTCAGGCTTCTTATACCTGGTAAAAGCAAAGAGCATTCTTGCAAAGACCATGACATATTCTTCTATTCTTTTAAATTTATCCATCCAAAAATATTTCTGAGTCTAAAAGTCTATCTATATGGTTTTTAGTTATTTATTTTTGGCTAAGGGACCAATAGTTCAGGAATTTATGCCAGCAGATGTATTCACAACCTGTTTGCCAGATGCTCAAACAGTACTTCGCTTTTGCTGCATGATGGTTAACTCCATGCCCTCTGTGGAGAGGTTTGCAAGGTTGTTAAAGGGCTGACAGGAATTTGGGATCTCAGAAAGAAACTTGTACATAACTAGAAGGCTGCCCAGGAAATCAGGGATGTATATAGACTGTGAGAGAGTAAATAAATTGGCATGGGTGAAACGCATCCTCAGAGGAGGCAATGAGGCTCACCACCTGAACTGTTTCATTTCTGCATTTTTGCTTTTCTGATCTGCATTGTTTTGGTTTACAGACTCTCCCACAGGTCTGTACCAATTTTCCTAGTGAAAGAGAGGCAAAATCACACAGCTGTGCTACGTCAAGCTGGGCCTCAATTAGTCACATGGACTCCTGGACATTACAGTGCCAGAAAGCAAGACAAGGGTTAAAGTGTGAATAATCACATGCTAGCACTACAGCCCGTTTCCTGATCTTGTTTATTTTACTGATATGTATGTAGCCAGCTGTCTGCCAAAGCTGTAGCTTTTCCATAAAGTCATATTTCTCTGTAGGATAATGAATCAGACAGAAAATCAATGCAACATTTCAAATATGGCCTCATTAGTGCCCTTGTTTAGTGTCAGGAAAAAAATACCCAGCAAGTTGCTCAGCGTTTCTCTTCTCACTTCCTGGAATTGTATGTTTGCCTTATTGCCTTTACACATTGTGTTGAATTTGATTCTAGCCACTAACTCTATAATCCTTACCTTACTCTGTGCTTTATGGTTATGATCTTTGACTGGCTATTTCTTTATTTGTCCCACAGATTTATTAATTTGCTTCTGCTCCACTGAGTTGTATAGGCTGCCTTCTCATCCTGCACTCTTTCTGCAGAGTCGCTGCGGAATTTGCTGCGCTGCCCAAGTCACACGCAGTGGGAGAACTGTAAGAGAACAGTGCTGTTTACCTACGTGATTTTTTTACCTCCTCACATAACTTACTATTTGTGTTTACAAATGCACTCTGCCTCTGATCTCCCCAGTCCTGACTTTTTCTTTTCTTATGCTTCAGAGGTTTTGTGTCATTTACCGTTGCTTGCAGTCTAAAACAGCAGAATCATTTCCTTTGAAGTGATTCCGGATTAAAGCAATTCACACCTGTCTCCTCATCTTTGTCAGTCATTCGTTGCCACCCCTCCCCTGCCATCTCTGTTTTTCTCAGCCTGGTTGGGTTTTTCAGCTTGTTTGTTTTATGGTGATGCACCAGAAGTTCAATAGCGGAACTGATCTGGACTACAAATAACTTCATTTTATTTTATGTGAAGCAGGCCTCATTAGCAGTCATGTTGCACAGTACTGTTGATGATCTTCTACATCAGTATGAAAGAACCAACAAAATGATGGGAGCCTGATACTGATGAGAAAGGATAACACTGAACCAATCAGTGCAGTGGCATTAAGTAGGCATTGCCATCAGGGAAATGGTATGCAGAAGCATCACTTAGTATAAATAGCATTGTCTTTATATTTTTTAAAAGACTGTACAAACGACCCAAGTCTTGTGGTTTCTTGTTTACAAGTTTTCTTGTGGTTACATAGGTAAGAATACAAAACCAGCTAGTGGAAACTGAAACTTGGATAGCAATGCTCAGGTTTTTCAGTTCTGAGTTTCAACTCATAAGCTTTACTTTTGCCTCCCTCTTTCTTCTCTTTGTTTCTTTACTCTCACACCTTCCAACTTTTTTTTGCAGTCTTTAATTTCTACTGTATTTTATAATATATCTTATCTGATTTTCAGTAGATCTGCTACAGGCAGAAAAGTAACACTTCCTGGAAGTGTTCAAGACCAGGCTGGATGAGGCTTTGAGCAGCCTGGTCTAGTGGGAGGTGTCCCTGCTCATGGCAGGGGGGTTGGAATCTTTAAGGTCCCTTTTAACCCAAAGCATTCTATGATTCTATGACATTTTTATTAAATGTTTTTGATCTCCCACAAAGGAGCTTTCTTGCTCATCTTGCCTTTAAGATACAATGCCTATGTAAACAGAATATTCCATACTTGGCTTCAAAATAACTGTTGAGTATAAGAGAACCAGGTAGACAGTCATGAAGTGGAACATGGAAAGTGACACTATTTCAGGTTTCTTGGATGCCATGACCTCACAGGTCAAATTCTTGGAACAGCTATAGAAGAGACAGGAAATCCTTCCAAGCTGTAGGGACTACTGAAAAAGCACAAGCAGGTCAGTCCTTCATCCAGAATGATACTGAAGTAACCTTTTTTTATTTTTTTTATTTTATTTATATAAAAGTTTTATGGATGTCAAAAACCTTTTCATCTATAATTCTCCGAATCTTTAGTAATGGCTATGTATTTGTCTCCTCATTATTTTGACTTTTAAAAGTTTCTTCATCTAAAAAACTTGTATCTGGGAATTTTTAAGTCATACATTAAGGTATCTTTCAGCCATTTATGATTGATGGCGTGTTTCTGCATCTAGGTACCTATGAGTTGTTTTTAAAAAAGTTTTCAGATTGCTGTTATTATGGCATTGTTTTTAAGTTAACTCAACATTTTCAATCTGAAACTTCTAATAATGCGTGAGTAAATATGTAACGATCTTAACATTTCCTTTATTGCATTGTTTCATTTCTCAAACCAACTATCTTAGAAAGCAGATTTCTCATGGTCTTCCTTCTAACCTGAGCCGTTTGTGTGTCCAGATACTTGAAGTGAAACCTTGGCTGCACTGAAGTCCATCAGAAATTCATCTTGAAACTACAATGGCAGATCTCTTGTTTTTCATATCTTATGGTATGAGCTTTTTAATGATGGTAAACTATCTCTGGGTATTTATTCTAATAATATTCTAATATTTCAAAATATCCATGATGACTGGAAGAGGGAATTGTATTTTCCTGAAAGCGTGCACGAAGTGCTGTCTACCAGTGCTACAATTTTGGCTGACTCAAGGCGTGATTTCTACTCCAATGTTTTTGTGCATGGTAAAAATCCAGTCCTTTTAGGTGTGGGCACAGCTAGCAATTGTACGGGGTAAAACAATGTTCGATATGAAAGCAGTGATACAGTAGCCACTGGGTTTCTAAATTGTTGCTGTGCTGAATCCAGTCATTTTTATTGAGGAAGCACCATGAGATTAACATAATGACCTTAGTGACATCATTTTAAAGCATTGGGTTCCCAACTGCATATTACTTGCTACTTTTGAGATTCTTTCATGCTAAGTTCTCGTAATAAAGGAATTGCCTTTATTTTCCTTCCTTTCATAAAAATATACACTCTTACCACATTATATATCATTAAATATCCATTGTGTCTTCTGGGTGGCCATCCTGTGCATTTAATAGTTGTCAAATTGATTATCTGACAATTATTTCACATTTTCTTTATGTGACTTATATAGTATTTTTAATTTGTTTGTTTGTTTGTTCAAATAACTTGACTTTTTATTTTTTGTTAGGATTTTTTCACCATCAGTACAGTCATTTCACTATAAACCATGAAAAATATCTATTTTTCTCAAACATTTTGAAAAGAGCCTTCATTTGTTGATATTGTCCCTCCTCCTCCTTTTTTTTTAAAACTGCTATTTCCATTGCCTTAAAATATTAGTGAGTCGGTTCAAATAATTTATTTGAATAGTTTTGGTTAATGTATGTAACTGCTTCTTTTATAGTTACACTACGGTATTGGTGTAACTTTGTAGCATTTGTTTTATTTCAATTTCTCATATCAGCATTACTTACTGTGAAAGCACAGCTTGGAAAAAACACAGAAGGTCACCTATAACTCTGTATGATAAGGTGTTACGTTTGTAACAAAGGTATAGCTAAAATTTCTAGTAAGGTGATATGTAGAGAAGTAGATGCAAAACCAATTTCAGACATAGATGAATGCGGAGCTCAAAAGATCTATCTATCTGGGAAGAAATACTGGCTGTTTATGTTTTACTTTCTTTGACACATAGGATCTACTGGGTAAAAGAAATTGGTTGTAAATTTCAATTTCTGCATGATAGGCTTTTATCCATGAGCTGCATATAAAGTGGTTTGCTTTACATGCATGGGCAAAGAAATTTGAAAAGCAAGACAAGTCAATCTGCATGCAAAAGTAATTTCTTTTACATCAGATTTACACCAGAGCAAATCTGTTAGCTTCATTTGGCTTTGTTCCAGGTTTCGACTAATGTGAGATGAGTAGCAAGCTCAGACTCGATGTTATTAATATGGGGAAGACTATGCTAACAAGTAGGCGGCTATTATACTGGATAGAAAGTGAATATTCTCCCTAAGTCAACATAAGTAGAGTAGCCAGGCAAAGCACTGTGGCTTTTCTTCTGTGAATCCTGGCTCCTGTCACTACACTTCTCAAACAACACATACTCAGAGAGATTGTGAAAGTAGAGTAGATTTTTTTCAATGCCAATAGGCAGAGATCTGAATGGATTAATTTACAGAACAGCACTTCTGTTCTCCCTCACGAGAAGCATGGCGTGAGAACACAACATTAACTGAGCCAAACTGAAGTCATACTGTAAGAGAAGATTCTGATGATCTTCATCTCACCCAAAGATTTGGGTGTGTGTAATAGAAAGCTACAGTAATTGGAGAAGGAAAAGATGAATAAGTTAACTTTTCCATCTCCTACCTTGTGGTAGATCCTCTGGTGCTTTAATAACAAGGTTTAGGTAATTAATTATATTTTTTTTTGTGAAGGTATTTCACTGCAATTGTATTCACACTAGGGTAATCGGGGTTATTTTTTTGGGGGTCTTTTATATTCAAAATATAGTATTGAAGAATAAATACAAAAGAGGAAAAATCCTATTTCTTTATATGCCTAATAATATTCCAACTACCAGTAAGCTTTGACGTTATTAATATTTGGGCTTTATATATTGGGACTATTGTTATTATTATTGTGCTGCATTTCACTTTGTACTCTCTAATTCAGAGATTTTTATTACATCTTCTCAATACTCTAATTTGAGAACTGATGACCATGAAGAATACATGATAATCAAGGTCCAAAGCAAGGAACATGAGCAATATACTAATAATTACTCACTGCATAAAAAAACTGCTGAAGCTATAAACTGCTTTTCTGAGAATACAGTGTGGTTTCCATAGATAACAGTTTGGAGATAGAGAAGAAAATGCTGATGGTTTTGTGTCCTTTTTTTTTTTTTTTTAATCAGTAACATAGGAAATGTTAAGCTGGCCATTAGTCTTCACTAAATCTGTCAATACAAGAAAATAAAATAGTCAATAGAGAAGGCACAGGAACTTTGATAAATAACCTGGTTTCAAAAGAAAACACACTTTTCCAAGTTGTTCTATTGGGCACCTTTTAAGTTACATTTTTTAAACAGATTTTTCTTATTGTTATTGATGTCTGCTCAGAAATACCCTGTTCTTTGTCAATGTTTAATTTATCACAGAGAAATTCATTTGGATGTTCTGCTCAAAACAGGGAACGATTAAAGTATCTTTGACCTTAATTGTACCAAAACAAGCTTGAGCAGCATTTTTCAAAACAGTTCCTCAAGTGTCTGATTTTAGGAGGTCAACTAAGATACCGTAAACCAACCTGATTTCAGTGGAAGACTTGGCACTTCCTTTATTTTTTGCACTATTAATGCATCTAAAATGCAGTTCGCCTGTAATTCAGCGGGTGAAGATTGGTTGAAAAATCATTGCTTTGACCCCTGCAGTCTAAGGATTATGTGCATTGTGAGACTGCATCTATCAGAGGGTTCCTCACATCAGTCTGCTTTTGCGGTGTTTGTGGCTTTGGGAAAGGCAATGTGTATTTACAAACAATCACATCAATGCACCTGAATGAAAAGTGTACTTCATTTACTTCGGTGGGAACCAAAATAGATCTGTAAAGTCATCTAGAAGGAAACTTGACCTCAGCAAGAGTAGCATTGTAAGGATAATGTCTTACAGTCAGTACCTTATGTGTTGCAGTGCGTACCTTATGGACTAACCTATGGGAGCAGGGAAATGGAGCCTCCCATGATGGCGGAAGTACTCTGTACAGTGGTTTGTCTAGATAGGTCGGTAGATACATCACAATTCGACAGATCACCATCAGCTGACATGTAGGAAAACAGGTGCCACCTTCTTGCATCTTTCTTTACCTACAAAGTTTCACGTGCAATGTAGTTGCAGTTGTTATTTATCGAAACTGGCCTCTAGCACACAGCTTTTTCTCATGCAGATCCTAACAATCTCCAGGGGAGATTTCAACAGCAGCTGCTACTTCTAATACTGTAAGCAAGGAAGGAAGATGCTTTTGGCAGTGAATGCGAATGATTAGCTCAGGATGTAATTTGTATCTCAGAATTGTTTTGATAGCTCAGCACTTTCTTGGGTATTTATCTTTCCCCAAATGAAATAACAGTCTTTTCAACTTCAAATAAGTCCTGCCTATCTTGGAGTTACAGAAATGATATCATGCAAAATTCAACATTGCCACTGCTCATATATTAAAACTTACTAATCAACAAAATATTTAAAACAGAAATTCAAACTCTCAAACTTCTACTTAAATAATCTTTTAAATATTCACAGATGCATGAGTCTAAGAAAAGCACACTAAAACCAAAGTCAGTTTTACAAACATTGTGATCTATTGTGATAGTAAGGGGAAAGATAAGCCAAAAGATAACTTGAAGTATTCAGACCGCAAAAATTCCATTTAAGTCTCTGACTAATATTTCTCATGGCTGATTTTATAAGATCTGCTGCTTTGTGCCTTATTGAGTCCTCCAGATTGTTCTTTCAGGCCTACTGAGACAAGTGATTGTTATTACTCTTTGTACACTTGAACGATATTTAGGCCATCTGATTATTGGACCTTGTGACAAAATGTAAGCTAGTTGAAAAAGGTGGCTTTTTGGTCCTTTATGCAGGTGACAGTGGTACCATGCAACTGAATCAGTGGAGAAAAAGAAGCAGTCTCTACTGGCACAATCAGTAAAGTTATTTCTTACTTTGGACAAAAGCAAAGCCATGAGTGGGGATTCCTACTGTGGTAGACCATCTTTACATGGCCCACTTCACTCCAAGTTGCAATCCCTTTGATTCTTCTGGATCTGTGGTTTCAGTTGACCTTTTATTCATGCCTGCTAACACCAGCTTCCTTTCAGAGAAGTGAAATGCTGATCAGGACAAATTTAGTTTTTCACAATAGAAAATTACCTTAGAAGTACTAAAATTACTTATTTCTTGGCTGACCTTTTTTTCTTTTCTTTTTTTCCTGACCTGCTTTGGCTTCATGCAATAGGACACAAGTCAGGAAGCAACAGCCGTGGGGAAATGTCATTGGCAGTTCCCTGTGCTGACCGATGACAAAGAAATAGCAATGGCTTTCTTAAATACATAGTAAAAAAATCGTTTACCATGTTTTCCTTTAAAAACTTTGTTTCTTCAGCATACTAATATTCAGCACTCTCAAAAATGTTAATTTATGAGGAAAAATTGTCATTCACACTGTATTTCGTGCCTGCATTTTTGCTGTCGCTTTTTTTTTCCTTAGGCTTTGCTGCAGGGATCAGAGACAGGATGTTCTTTCACTAAACAATTTTCACCTGCTGTTGTTGACCCTGTAGGACTAGAATAACCTTACCTGGTAAAATAATTTCAGCTGAAAGCTAATGATTGGAATTTGTCATTTTTAAGGAAGGTTCATAAGGTTTGATAGAGGAGATATTTTACCCCTATAGTTGTAGTCTTGAGAGACTTTAAACTTCCAGCTCAGACCAGGAGCAGTACTGTTAAATTATACTTTAAAGTTAGGTTTGTTTAGGTTTCTTTAATTCTTCTTTTGATCTCTGCAAGAAATTAGATGACAAGAGAACATAAATTTTCAGTTAGGTATATTTGTGTAGATGTGTTCCAAAAAAACTGACAAACATGAAATGTGACATGCATGAGAAACAGTGGCTAAATTGTATCAAGCAAATGATACCAGTGGCTATAAGATATAATTCAGTTCCCACTAAATCTGATAAGAAAACATGTAAATTAAATCTGATTACATGCAACCATGTATTTTTTTTAATGATCCTTTCCTTGATAGCTGTGGTGGATGAGGGTAGTAGTAGAGAAGAGCAATAGCTGCAAAAGTTCTTGCTGTCCTAAAACTAGTTGGCCTAATTTTAGTGGCCTAAATTATCTCTGCTTAAGTGATGTGCTTTCTTAGGGACTGTAGTTGAAGCATATATCAAGAAGAAGAACTAAAGAAATGTACATTGTGCATGCTAAAAACCACATAGGATAATTCCTTGAATTTTTTCCAACTGGGAAATAGGAAAGTAAGTTTAAGAAACTGAATCAAATTGCTCTGTCATGCCTTGAAATAAAATGCAGCCGTATACCTAAATAAGGACCGATCTCACCATTTTATTATGTAAGGAGTAGCGTATCAATGCTTACTGAACAGAAATAGGCGTTATAAGAGATGTAAGTAACTTTAATTCCTTCTGTGATCCGTCTGCTTGTTCTTGATTTACCTTGACAACTAGCTTAAGCAACTATTTTACAAGACAGTGTGTCAGGACTGCTGCAGTTCCTGGAGGGGGGGGAAAGCTGCAGAAGTCCCTGTGGATGCAGCCTGCAATAACCTGCGCTGCTTTGATGCTTGGGCTGAAAGGAGAAAGCATGGAAGAGAGAATGGTCTTCTCTTTCACTCCTACCAGTTCTCCTGTACAATGCAAGTAAATTGCTTAGGCCTTTTAGCCCAAACTAGACTTTGATCTTTTAGCATTTTTTTAGCTCATTAGATCCGGTAACCTTAGGCAGTAATTGAGCTTTTGGTTCAATCACATTACAGTCTTGTACCTGTACTTGAAAAGTTGTTGGGTTCTGCAAAGGTTTCCTAGCCCTTGGTCTATTTACTGTTATATATAAATGAAAGAATTTATTTTTTTTTAATTCTGTTATTTTCAGCAGCTGGGATGCATGTTCAATAGCAACTCAAATAATCATGAACCTCATCACTCGCAGATCAGTTCTTATAATTGTGCATTTCAGTTTTTCTTTGAAAGGAAACAAAAACCAGGAGGTTGTCTTTCTTTTTTAACATATTTAAACCTCCAAATGTTTTATTCATAATTAAGTATGTCTGATCAAGTTTCTAAGGAAATATCCCCAGGAAGGACTTTTCAAAATTTACACTGTCTAATTAGGAAAAACTCTCTTCATCTTTCATCTGATTTCAGACCAAGGTGACCATTTCAGTTTGTGGACAAGATCAACATCCAATTAAAATTTATAGCCTGCCCCACCCCTCCCTGCCTTAGGTAATTATTTTGATTTCTTTTTAAGCAATACAATCAGAAGTCGTAAAAAGCATGAGATTAAGTAGAAAGTTTTTCCTTCTTTTAAAGTCTGTAGCAGAGGAAGGACAGGAGACGACATTCTAACTCATACACCCAGAGACTGCTCCCAAATCCCTGAATCTCTGACAATAGCCGGGGTCTTCCTGGGATGACACCCACTGGTGCATACTGGTGGTCTTCTCATCTCTTCACATACGCACGCACTCACACAAGCACACATAGTTTTCATGGAAAGAAAACCAATGCGTGGGTGTCGTGGTTTAACCCCAGCCAGCAACCAGGACCATGCAGCCGCTCGCTCACTTCCCCTTCCCCCCGCCCCACCCAGAAGGGTAGGGAAAAAAGAAAGAAAAGGGAAAAAAATAAATCATGTGTTGAGATAGACAGTTTAATAGAAAAATAATGGAAAAGGAAAATAACAATAATAGTAATAACAATGGTAAAAGAATATACAAGACACAAGTCACTCTCGCTGCCTGGTGCATTGGTTGCCCAGCCTGTTCATGAGCCAGCGATCGCGGATTCCCACCCCCTAGCCAACCTCCATTTATATACTGAGCATGATGTCTATGGTACGCAATATTTCACCAGGTAGCTTTTTCTGTCTATGCTCCCTTTCAGCTTCTAAGGGAAGCTGAAAAAAGTCCTTGAATACTATAAACATCACCTAGCAACAACTAAAACAGTATGCATTATTGACATTCCTTTCATACCAAATCTGAAACATAGCAGCCAGTAAAAATAAAATTAACTCTATGCCAGCTGAAACCAGGACAGCAGGCAACAAAGATATTTACTATATCCTCCGTCTATTTCCTGAATCGCTATAACAAGCAGGATACACAGCCATGCCTTAAACCACACATGCTATATAATTCATGTGTAATACATGTACTTTACTACATTTATTTAACAGATATAAAATATATAGTAGTTTATCCTTGACTAGAAGAAGTTAATATAATATTATGTTAATCAAAGAAGAAAAATCATAGCTTTGTGCCAATCTGTCTGTGAACAGAACATGTAAATGTTTTGGCTTTCTGCATTGGTATTTATACAGACAGGACCCTGTAGGTGTGTCTGTACATGATACCTGCAAAGCTACACTGTATTAATAACAAAATCATGGCAATACCTCTGGATTTGATATAATTTTATAGAACTAACATTTAACAATAGGCAAAAACTTTTGAAATATGGGTTAGAATAACCTTAGTTGAAAAATGACTGTGTGAAGTAGATATGAATAGACATTTGTAAGAGCTGGTTCTTCCAAAGAGGATGTCTTTAAAAGTCTTACCAAGTGGAAAAAGATAATGATAGCCGCTTTGTAATAATGCTTACTTTGATTTCCACAATAAAGTGTTAACTCAGGACCTATTTGTTTTCTGATGTGTCGATGTATAATTTACTTGAAGCAAATGCTAACAGAACTGCTCAGGGAAACATATCTCACAAAGGTTTCCCTGAAAATCAATGGGTTACTAATCAGCTTGTTCTTTCACTCTAAAAAAACACAAAACAGTGGAAGTCTCTAAAGGTGGGGGAAGTGGTTCTTTCAACTCAACTTCTGAAAAAGCGGAGGGGTAGAACGAAGGGATCCGGCTGCATGGCCATGCCTGAAGTAGAGTAACCGTTGAATTGTTAAGATGATCATTATCCAAGCATAACCAAATCTTTTGAGATTCCACTCTTTGATGCAGACATTCCAGCCCTGAACCCGTCTCTCCCTCTCCAGTTGCCAAAGGCAAGAGATATGATATGGTGCACAGTTCTTCCGGCACCAGTCAACCCTTACACTGGTTAAAGGTATTATAAGTATTATAAAAATACAGCCTTTAGTTAACATCCTTTTTACTCATGAAACTGTTGTTCCTTTCAGAGTTTCCAGCAGGTCTTACATGTGTTAGTGTCAAAGCCCCGTAGGCGAATATTTTAAAGTTAGAGCCTTAGAATTGTAAATATCATGCTGAAGTATATGAGAATGATTGAAGACTTTTCAGCTTTCCAGTAAAGAAAATTACCTAGAGATTTCTGAGTACTGGTAAGTAGTGAAATTGAACCGTAGCAGTTAAGAAAAATGTTTCTAGGCATTGTGTTATATGATAAGGTAGCTGCAGTCACTAGGACACATGTAAAACCTCTAACTGCAACTGCAAGGGATTGGATGGATTGATTCCTCCATTAAGATTCCCTTTTCCCATTTGCTTTTCTGCTCATGTCCAAAGGAAAGAGAAGAAAGGAGTCCATTTTCCTGTGTGGCGTATGGAAAAGTGGGTCTTCTAAGCAACTAAATAGCATTGTACTCAGGTGGTCCAGTTCTCCCGTAGGGTGCGAGGTTGAGGAGGTGAAAAGAACATGCCAGCCTTCTGGAAAACAGTGGGGAGAACAAGAGGATTGTGGTGTGGGGTGCAGAGCTGGAGGTCACTTCTCTTCCTCTTTGTAGCTGGCATAGAGCAGAGCCTCACTGGACAGTGGAAGGCACAGTTCATGTTCATCCAAAAATCTACATGTCTGTATTCTCTGTTTATATAGGAAACAAATTTATTCTAAAGGGATCTCTCACAGAGGGAGTTAATGCACCGTGTAGTGTTGAACACTGCGCAAAAGCCATAAAGAGATTTGTTCCTAAGGATTGCCTCAAAGCTGCCTTTAGCATACAGTGTAGCGTTGAATGCAATAGAAATCCACATATATGATTTATTCTTAGGGTACATCACAGTCTCTGGCACATAGTGTGCTTTTGAGCACTATAGTAAAGCTTAAGATTAGACAATCCTTTTTGTCTCCAGGGGATGGCTTGGACTGAGGCTGGAGACACATACTGCATAATAGAAAGACAAAAAAAGGGTGCAGAGAGCCCTCTCTGTGCAAGGCACTGAATGAGACAGGAATTACATTAAAGAGCGATCAAGGATGACATCCTGTATGCCAGCATACTTGAACATCATACTGCAGTTCCACAAGGTGCAGAGACCCTGTCTGGCAGGTGACACAGAGGAGGCCTCCTCCAGTCCCTGCTACTACTGTCATTTAGCTCCTGTTCTTTGTATACAGGTACTTTTTAATGCTATAACTCCCTAACCCAACTAAAAAAGCTGGATGGCTTGCTTTGTATGAAGGATTGGAGTGACTCAGATCATAGGATAATTCAGATTGGAAAGGATCTCTTGAAGTCATCTAATCTAACCACCCGCTCAAAGCAGGATCCAGGGGTCAGATCACACCTGGTTACTCAGGACTTTATCCAGTCTTCTTGAGGGATGAAGACTCCATTAAGCCCGAGAACTGTAACAGGGGAGAAAGCAGGGTCAGAACAGAGGAGAGGAAGACTGAGGAAGAAAAGGAAGAGGAAAAAGCAGAGGAGGTAGTGAACCTCTTTTTCTGGCATATATGCGGCAAATATAAACGCACATAAAAAGTACACATTGCCAATACTGGCAACTGTACAAGGTATCTCCAGTGAATATATAATATCAGGGTAGAAGCAAAAGGGCAAAGTGAATCCTTTCTCTAATAATTACTTTAAATTAAGGTGTGCTAAATCAATGAATTCAAGATAAGTGACGGGTCTCAGTTATGCCATAAGTTATATTCCTGAAATAACTGATGTATTTTAAGCCTAGGTATATGTATTTATGCATGTATATGTAAAGAATAATACATGAATGATGGTTAATTTTAATATCTGACTTATTTACATAAATCTGCAGAACTCAGAAATTATCTAGAGTGCACACAATAGGGAAGTTTATATGAGAGCAGCCACAGAACTTGGTAACAGAGTAGATTGAAAAGCTCTGCCACAGGTAGTTAGCATTTAATGTTAAGATTGTAAGGAGCTGGTTGCAATGAAAGAGAGGAAAAACATTCAGGAATGATAACGTACAATTATAAGGTGAAACGAAGCATTCCAGAAGGTATACATGATCTTTCGTAAGGCAGTAAGTCAGGGTACAGCTAGATATGAGTATGAAATGTACTACTGTGCTACAATTCATCCTGGGTGCCTACTTGTTTTACAGGGGATAGAAATAATTTGTTGTTTTATAAATGTATGGCAAATATTCTCAAAGTCTAACTGACATGCCCTGAATCCATATTCTTTTTCTCTTTCTTTTGCTTCTAGAAGGAGACTAATAGTTAGGTATACATTTTAATTATTTATCTAATCTTAGATGGTGATATACAATTATACAGCTATCAATAAATATCTTCATTGGGTACGGTATGATTTATATTATATTGTTTATAGATAGACCTGCTACTGGCTAAACTGTGTTCTGTAGGATGGAACTGGATGCCTAGAAGGAGTTTGGAATCCTCAGACGCTGCCTGTGACATTCAGCTTTTTGCAAAATCAGGACACATTTGACAAGTTACGGAACAAAAAAAAAAAAAGCTCAACAAACAATAAAAGCAGCTCCATATGTGACTTTTATGCTAGACCTTACAATGATGGAAAGAATAATGATGAGATGCGTTAACTTGGCAATTATTCAAAAAAACCTTTTAAGTCTAGACAGAGAGTTCACATAGCAAAAGAACCATTGTGATAGGAACAATTGCAACTAAAAGGCATTGGCAGAATGGTTGGAAAAAGGATGTTGAGACCTAAAAGGATAATTTTAGTGCCATGGACCTTGATTCATTTGACCATGGCCAGTTCCAGCAGGTAGGTATTAATTAAATGTACACCAGTTGCTACCTAACCTGTGAATCTGTAGCACTCAGACACTTATTTTTTCTGATCTCTAGACTTTGCCCAGCTTTCATGAACCACCTTACGTGTAACAACAGTAGTTTACCTAATATAAATTTTCAGGCTTTCCTTATTTTCCTTGCATTAATATTGTATGAGAACTACTACTGCTTTCTTGAGGAAGGAAGGCACAACAAATATCACTTAGAAAGTTCTGTTGGTAGTTATTATTATCAAAAGCCCAAGGAAAATATTGAAGATTAAATAGTGAAGACAGATCACACCATCCAAGCAACAGAGTCATACTAGCCAGAGACTCGCAGTAATGAGGGTCATCAAGTCCTCATCCTCTGCCTATGGGCAGAATCTGCTATTCATAGCTCATACCATGCTTGACAGGAGCTTTTCTGGCCTATCCTTAGACATCTGGAGAATAAGTCTTATGAGGAGCAGCTGAGGGAACTGGGGTGGTTTAGCCTGGAGAGGAGGAGGCTGAGGGGAGACCTTATCGCTTTCTACAACTACCTGAAAGGAGGTTTTAGCTAGGTGGGGGTCAGTCTCTTCTCCCAAGTAACAGGTGATAGGACAAGAGGAAATGGCCTCAAGTTGCCCCAGGGGACGTTTAGACTGGATATTAGGAAAAGTTTTTACACTGAAAGGGTTATTAAGCATTGGAACAGGTTGCCCAGGGAAGTGGTTGAGTCACCATCCCTGGGGTATTTAAAAGAGAGGTAGACATAGTGCTTAGAGATAGTGTTTAGTGATGTTTTTTTGTCAGAGTTAGGTTGATGGTTGGACTAGATGATCTGAAAGGTCCCTTCCAACCTAGGCGATTCTATGATCTCTAATTATGATGATCCCAGAGTCTAGAAAGTCCTACCTTACCAGCCTTTATAGTTTATTGAGATACTGTCTCATGAACCACATGTGCTAGCTTGCTAGGATGTCAAAGCTGGTAAGGAACTATGGAGATGAAAAAATATCTCAGTGTCACTTATACATCATGCTGCAATATCAGCATGCTGCCATATACACCAGCCAAACGCAACCATACACTTCTTTAGTTTTAAAGATCTGAAAGGGTCACACCTCAGAGAGAAAGATTTTAAAGCCCAAGCTGCAGCATTTTAAACTGTTTTATAGAAGTAAGTTCTTGTCTTCTCAATTCAAAGGTGTATTCTCCAGCTTCTTTGGTAGATTCTGAATTAATAATGGGGCTGTCTTGTCCCTGTGCTTCCTCAAGAGAACAGTAAAGCATAGAATGGCTGCCAAAACTCACTGGCTACATCGAAAAACGTGTCATCAGCTCAAACTTGATGCAAAATGACTTCATCCCTTGAAGGGAGGGAAGGTAATACATTTTGGATTCACAGTCTCTAACAGTGCCAACCATTCAAGATTAATGCTGTTTACTAGGCTTCAGGATGTAGATTACTGCTAGGTAATTGATAGTTGTAATTCCACCAACCCACTCGCTCTGAGAAGGTAAGAACATGCCATGTTTATAATTGAAATATGCAGTTTATGAACAGCATTCTGCCCCATTTTAGAGAAAGAGAATACGGAAAAGCCAAATATTGCTACGTCATTAAAATACTGTTTAAGAACTAAAGAACATCTGCTGAAGCCTCTGTGTAATTGTTGGTCCATACAGAAGCAGTTAATCAGGGCTGCTCACTACATTCCCTCATGTTCACAATTCCAAATTATCAGTAAGTTGTAAATCTTAATATTGCAAGATACTTCTACAAACAAGCATTCTTTGTATGCTCCTACATTAGTCACGGTAAATACTACGCAACAGTTGAGTTTACAACTATGGCATATTGCAGTGTAAGTATCATGTCTTACAAATCAAAGGCAAGATGTGTCTTATTCTCAGAGGCTTGGAACTGACTGCTGGCATATTATTTTTTCATCTAAATTCAAATCCTATCTTTGTCATGAGTAGCAGTAAGCAAGTTGCTTATTATTATTCCTATTAATTATTTACATTACAATGGAGTACAGAAACTCAAACTAAGATCAGGGTCTCACTATGACTGGTAAAATTGTACTAAGAGGCAGATGGACGCGATTCAGAACTGCTCCGCATCAAGGATATTCTAGGAGGTACCAGGGATGTAAGTGCCATGTTTTCAAATCCTGGGAAGAGGGTAAGACACAGTCCCCTCAGCGACTAGCTAGCTTTGTGAGCCAGTGAGGAGACCGCAGGCAGGACTTATTCTACATTCTTCTAGTCTTCCTACATCCTTTCATGTCCTATTAGAAACAGTTGCATCATAAAGAAAATGACAATGTAATTTCTGTTAAAAATCAATAAATAGTATTTAGATACAGCTATAGCGTACTGTCCCCAGTCAAGACCGCTTTGAGTAGCTACTCAGCAGCCATTGTAAGGAAAGAGTCCCACTCTATATCTTTTTATAAGTCTATACATTATATGTCTATACAGCTACATATATCTTCCAAGATAAACATTCACGTATAACTTTCAAAAAGCTGTGAAAATATTTTGACATTTCCGGTGGTTTGCCCAAAATATATAGTAATGCTTCTTTCCATTACAAGTGCAGTAGTACAGAAAGATGCAGCCACTGCTCACTTACCTCCACTTTTAGCACAGATAATGATCCTGGTCTACATGTGAGTACTTGATATTACGTTGTGGACTTTGACACTCTACAATAACCTCTGGTTTGAAAAATCTGTTTTCTCAGATTCCTTTAAAATATACTAATTGATAGCTAAGAATTCAAGTTCAAGTGGAAGCAAAATGGTCACCAACCTTATGATCTTGTGTTGCGTGTCTTAACTCTACCATCTTTGCCAGAAAGTGCAGTCAGTTTCAAAATTTTCCAAGCATTTATTTTTTTCCAGTGTGCTAATTAGGTCACTTGTTCATGGCTTAGAATTACTTCAGTTTACATATACCAAAATATGTTCAAAAGTGTTAACTTACAGCCTAGTCGTTTGCAATATTTAATTTATCTTTAATGAATTGCTGGTTTTGGTAAAGGCATCTGTAATGATGCTTGCTTCAGAGGGACTAAGTGTAGAAACTTCTCATCTTTTTTATATAAAAAATAATTTGGATTAAAAAAGACACTGGACTGACAAAAGTCAGCCTGTGATTCTACAATATCTGCTGGAAACATCCACTCAACATGATGGTGTTCCATCTGAAATAAAGGTGAGAAAATCAAATGTTATACTGCTCTTTTATTTTTTGTTACCAAAACCTGGCCTTGAGCTGGGCAAAGAAGTTATGAAAGAAGTGTACGCGGATGTGCCAGTTCTCTAGCAACGGGGAACACGCGTCAATGTTAGGCATTAGAAGATCTCAAATGCAGCTGTGACTGATGCCTAAGCTCTGCCGGTACGAAACTAAAATTTCAGATGGAAAGGAGAATAAAACCTGTTGTATTTGTAAAGCACTTGGATCTCTCTCCCTCTGCATCTGTTTTTTTGTTTTTAAATTGTGGGAGGCAAAAGAACTTATTTTCCTTTTTAATAATGAGTCTTTTCATTGATTATTCTTGATTTTTGTATTGCTGCCTCTGGTAAGGAGGTACCAGATGAGAAAAAAATACGTTTCCAATGACCTTTCCTGTCCTGGAAAAAAACCCTAAACCAACCTGCTTGTGATTTGTCATCTTGTTTACAAGTTAGCTAAGCTTTGCTTTTAAAAGAGAGAACAGTTCACTCCTTTTATGATTTTATAAATGATGTTTGAAGGCAGTTTTTGTTTCTGTCACTTGGTGCAGCTGTGCAGGGAATATGTTGGAGAATTTGATATACTATTGACATTATTTTATGAAAGCAATGTCAGGTTTTATTTGTGCAGATGATAGCTAAGAGACCCAAGTGACTGTCAGTTATTACTGGGAACATCAAAGAAAATAAGCAGATGGGAATGAAATAGACCCAAATATGGGACAAAAAAGTTATGCCAATTTGTCATACACTGTGTCGAGACATAAGGCATTTAATGGTATTACAGCTTTCCAGACCAGGTGCATTCTTTTAAATTGCCTACTTTTGTTTAACCAAGGGAGGGGAAAAAGAACATAAAAACCCCAAAACCCAAAACCAGTTGTCTGAAGAAATTCTTCATACTGGGATACCCAACACCTCTGTAAATGTTTACCTTAAAATCCAGAGAACATCCCAGGATAACTTTATTTATAAAATGTACAAAATGAGTACCTGAAACATCAACATGGTTATTATATGGATGGCATGCAAACTAGGAAGTACCTATGTTTTGCGATGATAACTGAGGCGAACTTGTTTTATATCTTGCATGTTCCAGAAGTGGCAATGTTTGACACTTCGAGGATCTCTCTCAACTTCTCTTGAACTTGCTTCTGAAGATAGATGTACCCTATTCAGCTGTGTCTTTCAGGAGTAACGGGTAAAGAATGAGACACATCTCCAATCTGTAACTGGACAAGAAAGGGCAGTAGGGTCTGTGGCACTCAGATGTTTTCTGGTGAGCAGCTACACCTGTAGTCTTGCCCTGTTTCGGCTATGCTTTGTTTCCACCTTGTACGGACACAGGAATGAAACATTACACACCTTCAAATATCAGAACATTTACAGTAAAGACTCCTGGTTGTTGACCCCGCATTTCACTTCAGATGCAGCTGCCTTTTTTCCAGCCCCTGTAATGCCAGCATACAGTAGAATTAGTCAGAAATGCAGTAACCTCATTCTTTCTGGATGTATCTTCAATTCTCCGAACATTTTCAGATTGTTAAACTTTCATATCTGTGTATAAAACCCATAGATTGCTGCAATAAAAATTTACCATTGAAGGTACAAAATGTATTTTGCCCAAGCCTGTGGCAGTGGAAGTGCTAATGAAAAAATTTGAGTGACTTGTTTTTGTTGCCTGAACAAGAAAATTCTTCACAAGAAACCATAAATAAATAACAAAACTTATCACCCCAGGAAAGCGGCTGGAGTCTATTTTCAAGGTAAGTGTCCAATCTTATTCATCTGTATTGGGTTTGTGTGGCAAGATTTTGGGGGGGGGGGGGGTGCTCCAGGGGTGGCTTCTGTGAGAAAGTGCCAGAAGCTTCCCCCATGTCTGAGAGAGCCAATGCAGCCGGCTCCAAGACAGACGCACCACTGGCCAAGGCTGAGACCATCAATGACGGTGGTAGCACCTCTGGGATATTTAAGAAGGGGGGGAAAAACCCTGCACAATGGCAACCAGGAGAGAGGAGTGAGAGCAACAGCTCTGCAGACACCAAGGTCAGTGAAGAAGGAGGAGGAGGTGCTCCAGGTACTGGAGCAGAGATTCCCCTGCAGCCCGTGGTGAAGCCCATGGTGAGGCAGGCTGTCCCCCTGCAGCCCATGAAGGTTAATGGTGGAGCAGATATCCACCTTCAGCCCATGAAGGACCCTACACCAGAGCAGGTGGATGTGCCCAAAGGAGGCTGTGACCCCATGGGAAACCTGTGTTGGAGCAGGCTCCTGCCAGGACTTGTGGACCTGTAGAGAGAGGAGCCCATGCTGCAGCAGGTTTGCTGGCAGGACTTGTGACCCTGTGGGGGACTCACACTGGAGCAGCTCGTGAAGAACTTCAGCCCATGGGAGGGACTCCTGTTGGAAAGGTTTGTGGAGGACTGTCTCCTGTGGGAGGGACCCCATGCTGGAGCAGGAGAAGAGTGTGAGGAGTGCTCTCCTTGAGGAGGAAGGAGTGGCAGACACAACATGCGATGAACTGACCACAACCCCCATTCCCCATCCCCCTGTGCCACTCGGTGGGAGCAGGTATAGAATTCCAGAGTGAAGTTGAGCTTGGGAAGAAGGAAGGGATAGGGGGAAGGTGTTTTAAGATT
This sequence comes from Larus michahellis, assembly GCF_964199755.1. NCBI lineage: Eukaryota > Metazoa > Chordata > Aves > Charadriiformes > Laridae > Larus > Larus michahellis. The sequence goes on from NC_133897.1 coordinate 93,652,905, forward strand.
TAGTCTTTTATTTCTCATTATCCTACTCTGATTTGATTAGTAATAAATTAAATTAATTTCCTCAAGTCAAGTCTGTTTTGCCCATGACAGTAATTGGTGAGTGATCTCCCTGTCCTTGTCTCGACCCACAAGCCTTTTGTTGTATTTTCTCTCCCCTTTCCAGCTGAGGAGGGCAGTGATAGAGTGGCTTTGGTGGGCACCTAGCGTCCAGCCAGGGTCAACCCACCACATCATCCTTTTTAACAATCTTCTTCAAATAATTTTTGAACAGCAGATCAAGTGAAGGGAAAGGAAAGCAAAAATGATGATGTTTCAGATACTGTAATGAAATTTAATTTGGTCATTTTTAAAGACAAAACATACTGGAATAATAAATCAAAACAGTTTATATTGAAACAAGAATATGTTTTTGTGTGAAATAAGTCGTATTCACAAAACACTGTTAAATTTATTCAGATTTAATGAAAACATAGCATTACTAGGTAAACATGTGTGTGTTACCTTAAGCATAGCATTCAAATCTCATAAAAGAGTATTAAAAAAAAGGTATGAGTTGTATAACAAACTCACATGCTTATTTAATTTTCATCTTACACTTTTTTTCTTTCAAACCAGAGGTACCTGAAGTATTTCTTTTAAATATGAATACTTTAATCCCCCAACATGATGGAAGAAGCTGACATTTCAAAAAATGTGGTAAGTATTGCTGGACTGGACTTGGTTTATAGTTACAAGTAGTGTTGATGATAACACTCTAAGGTCAAAGAACCAAAAAATTGTGCTAAATAATTAATATTCAGACCTAGGTGATGGACCAGATTGATGGAACAATGATGAATACAAAATTCTTCTTATATTTTGATGGTTGTAACAATGTTTATACTTCTATGCAAGGAGGTATAGTGAAAATCAATGTAAATTCACATTAGATATCATGGAGTGTCAGAAACATTGTAAATATTCTCCCTTTTGGCTTAATTTATACAAAGGAGAGACTTGCTGAGCATCAGCAATACCACCTGGCTATAAATTTTATCTGGCTTATTTATAACTCATGACTTATGGGATCAACAAGGAAATGTTTTGTTCTTTTTTAACTGGTCACATGAGGCAAAACCAGCTGTGATGTAAGATATCAAAATTTATCTGACATAATAGCTTTATATATGCTTGCATGAAATCTGACTGTATATTACACACCATCTGCAGTTTATCATGTCATCAAATCAACCAGTTACAATAATACAGACTAGAATGTAGAAGTATCCTCTTAATATTAATAATCTCTGGGATTTCTGCAGATGTGGTATGTTACTATTGATTTTATTCTGGCTAAGAAACAGTTGTGTATATTAAAAGCACAGAACAGTTTCTGGTTTTCTGTGTGTTGTATTTCAGGCTTAAGATTTTGACAAACGTTCAAAAAATAAGGGCTAGTTTAAAATAAAATTTGTTGACCTGACCAGGACAAATAGGCCACACCCCTTAAATCCCATCAATTTGCATTGAGCAAAGAGGTAATACAGCAAAATGAAGAAGGGATAGATCTGGATTGCTGTTTCAGGATCATTCCATCAGGGAACAACTGATGCACGGAGCAATCCCTCCATATCCCCTGTCATCTAAAGGATGCTCCCTATAGCAACCTGATACCCCCAAGTGATACCTCTGCCTTGTGAAAAGCCTCAGACCTTGCAGGGAAATCCTCTGTCCAGTATCAGCTACAGTATTAATATGGAGACGAAGCTTGGGAGAGGGAAATCGTAGAGTTAAGTCAAGCTGGTGAATACTCAGACAACCATGTTAAATAATTTGTGGAGACGAAGTGTGTTATCTGCTGAGCACTTATTTTCAATGTTTGTGTCTTCTTCAGACCCCTGCATACAGTTAATCACTTTGATTATGTTTTCATAGGGCATTCTTTTAGGTTTCCTAGTATGAGCTGAGACTTGGTACAGCAGTGATACTCAAGAAAGCTGATAATATATGAAGGAACAAAGGCTGCCAGAAATAAGATTGTATGTACAAGATGCTTATAGATTCAGGGAAGAAGATCAAAACTGTTCATGATGGTTAGTAACTATCAAAGGCAGAGAAGGATCACAAAAAGAAAGCATTTCTTCCAAACCAGGTGTTTCAGTCTTAGCACTGAACAGCATTACTTCTTGTTACGGGGAACGCATAACTATGGGAAGAAAATCATCTGTTGTCCCACTACCTAAATTCATCAAAGCCTAGAACGCTCAGGGTGGCTATAGCTATTGCTTCCAAAAGGGTATAGGAGGGATGTTTAGGTCAGTGGTATAACTGTTAGAGGAGGAACATCTTATCTAACGTCCCTTGTCCCTCAATTTTCCCATGCCCCTAAATGTGGACGAAGTGACAAGACGCTTCCCACTGCTCTTCCATCTCAGCTCTACCTCTTCTTACAGCCAGTGTGTCTTACGCCTAGGGCTGCCAGGTCCTCCAGCAGCAAAATGTCACTGTCTGCTGAGAAACCTGGAGCTGGCTCCACCAGCAAGTAAATGAGGAATTGGTAGCTATCAGCATTCAGAGCAGATGTTCAATCTCAGATCTTGAGGGGGCCTGACACAGTGCTCTTCCAGCAACCACCAGAAGAATGCCAGTCTTTAACTTCCAAGAATCAGGTTCTCTGATGAAACCAGTTCATAAAGTTGACTAGAAATGCAGTCCTCTTCACATGAATGAGTGATAAATAAGAGAAAAAAAAAAAAAGTACAAGAAAACAAAGAAATGGAAAAAATCTATAAGCTATAGGGCACATATTCATAAAATCAAAAATTGTTAATGTCAGAATGTGTTAGGGGAGCACCTTGCACTTCTTGACTTTTGCTCTGACATTTTACACTATGTTGAACACAAAACGTTCAGAGTATTTTTTCCTTACCTGACATTGAAAGTGTTCTCAGAAACAAACAAAATCCACAGTATTTCTGCAGCTGGTGTGCAAATAACCTTTTTGGAACTGTAATATTCTTGGCATTTTTTTTTTTAATTATAAAACCATCTTCAGACTGGATGAAAAATGAGCAGCTCCAAAAGAACAAAGTTTGACAGCCTGAGGCCACGTTCACAGAACTCTTCAAATATGCAGCCGAAAGACAAATTTGAAAAACAGCAAAAATACCAAACTATGCCTCAACAGTGAACAACATTTTGTCCTGTACTTTGCCAAATACCACCTCTAACACTGAAGAAAAATTACTTCCTGAATAATGCATTTGGAGAACAAATTCTGTTGCTCCTCAGATGTGCTAGTTAACATTTCCTTTATTATTCAGCCAGCTACTCAAATGTTCCTTGTCAAATGTTACAATAACAATCTTGTATACTTTTCAAGTAGTGATTAGTCACTTCTAATTACTACATAAGCCCAACGTGGGACTTCCCTAAAATCCAATCACTCTCCCTGTTGATTAATTCACATCTATGTGGCTTTGCATGTGTCCCTCATGAGATCCTCAGAACCAAAAAAGAATCAAAAGTCAGAGGACTAATAAATTTGGAAGCCATATGGCAAATTTTAATAGGAAACTAGCATCAGCTGTCCTTAAAGAGAACTAGGAGAAATGTAAGGAGAAATAATTTTAATTTTTGGCTAGAACGATTTAGACTGAGTATGTGGAAGGGAAGGAGGAGGTTCTTTAGGAAGGTGTAAAATGCTGCCTCAGGATGTTGTATATTTTCCTTCCTAGAGATTTGGAGAAAGGAAAACCCACCTATCTGGGCGTTTGGGCAGAGAAATTATAGGAATCATGATGAGGAGAAGCATTTTCAGGAGAATAAGATGTCAAGAGAAAATCAGAAAAGATCAGTGAAAAGGAAGAAATAAAGAACAAATCCAGATGCTTCATCTGCTGTTTCACTAAAAAGCTAACGGGAGTCTCACAGCAAAAGCAGAGGGTAGTCTTGATTGTTTATGAGTTTTTCTTCTTTCTGATCATCAGAGAGATTAATTTGTGTTAGTGAGGTTCTTTATAGGACTAGCCTCTAAATTCTCACTCAATCTTTTTGTTAATTCACGTAAACTGCAATGATTTTTCCAGATGTTCTTCTTTTGCACTATAATTTATTATGAGAGGTTGTTACAAACTAGTTTGTTTAAGTTCTCCTGCAGAAAGAGTTGTGAAGGAGCATAGGAAGATTGCTCCCTTGGTGCATTTGGAATTGGTAGGAAGCGCCACACAAACAGATGAGCAGTTACAAAAAGCAGAAGTCATACAGGAAATTGATTTTTATTGTACAACATCTTATGGAGTCCCCTGCCAGGTTTGCTTTGTGAGGGCTTGGCTGGACATGCAAAGTTGTTTCATTTTTTGTTGTTATGGAGAGGAGAATTTGCTTTCCAGAATTGCTTCTGCTGTTTCCAGTCCCAGAGTGGGTCAGAGACACCAACCTGTAAATTACAGAGCCGTGTCCCTGACCCTGCACTGGGCATGGAGATGAGAGCATGAGCCAATGGAGCAGCTGCTCCTGTGAAGCCTTGCTTACAAGCATAACTTCTTGTTTTAATGCAGGTTAGAGCATCTTCATTTCAAACTTCACAAAATTATACATTACACACCTATGTTGCTGGACAGTCAGGACTAGGCTTCTTTGCGAGGTGCTTCAGTTCACTGATCTCCAAGGGCCATCATTTCCTTTCCTTTATCTTTTATTTTTGCCTACTCCTAGCTGTGGCACTTTCAATGCCCAATACTCTGGCCTGAGGAGTTGAGCTCCATTGCCACACAGTTCTCAAGTGCCTTTGGGAATATTTGAAAGCTTTTTTATTTTTTCCTCCCCCTCGGTTTTGGCCCACACGGAGTTATCTTGGTCTGGAGACCATCACACACGCTGTTCGTGCCTTGCTGCCTGGCAAGTCCCAGCAAGAGAGGAAAATGAGAGCCAGGACCCACTGCCTGCCCGCTCCTTTGAAAGTCTACTAGAGAGGAAGAGGAACGGGACAATTATCACTATCTTGAGGGGCTGAAATCCTAGGCTTCCCAAGGCAAGGAATTGCAGGTTCTCTGTGGCCTTTTCCCCCACAGTGCTTTCCATTAGGATTTGGAAGGATGTGGCCCTTTAACTTTGCAGTGCATTAATTTTCATTGTGGTACACTAAAAGTGAATGATAAATAATACAGAGGGTTCGTGAGGACAGATGCATTAAAGTGTTTAGATACAACAGTGGTGAGCAAAAAAGACACAAATACAGTAAATAATGTATTAGATTTCTACCAGATTAATTTCATATTCTTCTCCAAAGTTAGTATTATATAGACCCATACAGGCAACCACAACCTTGTGTGACACTTGAATCTATGGAGCAGACTACTGAAGCAGCAGAGGTCAAAGTGTTCACAGAGGACCCTGCAAGGGTTTACGCGTAAGGTGTAACTCACCTCACCAGCCAGTTTCTGCAAGCCTTATTCAGGATAAATGGTATTTGTCCCTGCAAGCGGTTTTATTGCAACAGATGACTGTGTGGAGTAACGGGTCATTTGCAAGTCCATTTGGAAGAAAAAGTTTGAAAAGGACTGAAAAAGGCTCGTAAAGGCATCAGTCTTGAAGACGGAAGCGTGCTTGATAGGTGCTCAGAAATTTTCACACCCTAGGAAACATTTGCTTCTTTTCTCCTCCTGCATCTGTAAATGCAAAGCAGCATGGCAGAGCTGCTGGTAGCTCTGTTCCTTAACTGAGGTTCATGGCTTAGGGTTATTTCCACCATGCTATGCAGTTTCAGCAGTGCTACAGAGCTACTTGATCTTTTCCTGTGTTACATGGGGACTAAGTCATCAGCTACTAAAGACTTACTGACATCCGTAAGAAGGATCTCAGCTGGAACATATTTAAAGCCAGGAAGATTATCCATGTTTGTGCAGCTTGAGATAAACTATCTTCAGTGCTTTTAAAAGAGATCAAAGCTCCTAGGTATTTCTGCTTCTAGAAACATGCTTGCCTGTAGTCAGAAATTTGTATCATACATGGGAGATGCATGGAGATTACTTCTTAAATCTTTCTTTGAAACACTAAGAAAAAAACACACCAAATAACTGGGAATTTTCTGGATAATCACCACATATCTAACAGCTGGACAGCTTCATGATGCAGTTACAGGTTAGACCCTATCCTGAGGTGAGTATATTTTCTTAAGGAACAAGTCAACTTATTAGCTCCTGAAGAAAAACAGAAACTTTGCTCCAAATTTTTGTTTCCTTATGGCAAAAATTAACAATAAAAAAAAATAGAGGACTGCATTTTTGTGTTTCACCTTTGAGGAAAAAATGGGTCAAGGACAATCTGGTGGTTTTGAGTGGGGAGTCTGAATGATAATGGAGGTGTGTCACCACAGGATTCCCCTTGCTTCAGCTGTCACTGACTGACAGGAGCAGGAACACAGAGACAGAAACTTTCCAAGAAAGAAGGCAGTGAAGAGTTGCAGAGCACAACCTTCATCCCATTTCTAACCAGTGTTAGCCGAACACTCCGTGTAACCTACTCCAGGGACTGTAGTTAAGGGCTCTTGGCTTCTATTCCGCTGAAGTCATGAATGGTGTCTCAAGGCCTAGAGAGATGTCACTGTAAAAACTAATCAGGCTACAGCTGTTAAATAATCTGTCTGCATTTATACACCTGTATTCAGAAATATGCTAGGTGGTATGCATGCAAAACCTCAGCTCCTTACTGGATTTATTCTCCGCAGGTATATGGAATGGAAAAAGCACATGGGATGTGATCCAGCTTCCTCTTGGTTGATGGAAAGATCCACATTGATTTACACAAGCTGCAGGTGATTCTAACAGTGCATCAGAATTTCAGGGCTTGCTCATACACAGCTACTGAGCAAAATTACCTTGCACGGTCAGTTTTGATGCCCAGCCTGCCCCTTGGCCCCTTCACAAATTATTCCCATTGTTCCTTCTACACCTTCAAGAAAAAAACTCACTGTGAATCACCTCCATGTCCACCATATGGCCACTGAGAAAAACTTCCACAAAATGTGTGTTAGCATCTCTTGTCAAGGCAGAAACGGAGTTGCATTTGTTCTTGAAGAAAAGTCTTTTTCTGTTGTTGGGTTTTGATTTTGTTTTTTTCATCTGCTTTGCTGGCTAAATAGTTCAGGTATAGGTAATCCACATGAAAACACAATCCTGTAAACGGGGCTAATGTCAGCAAGTTGCATATATTCCAGTCAAGGCAATAGCAATAGTGACTGTGAGCTGTTTTGATATACGACAGTGGGGTAGGGTTTTTCGCCCTCAAGACTGACAAAGCATTCTCATGAGACAAATGCTTATTTGAGTAAGTCAGTCAGTCCTTTCTTTCTTCTTTTTTTTTTCTCTGGACATTTTTAGAGACACTCGTACCTTGCTGCCAGATTTCCAGAGATAAAATGATACATCAAATTCTAAGTGATAGCAGAATAGCAGTTAAATTAAAGGGATTCACTACATTAATTTTTACTTCAATTATATGGAAATATAATCGAGCCTGGGAAATATGTGAAATTGCTCAGGGTCACAGAATAACCTACTTCATGTACAAGTTAGAAAGTTACAAGTTACAACAAGTCAATCATCCCTTTACTCTGCAATTTTTCTGTATATTTCACTCATAATTACTCTGTTTCTGGTCAAATCAGCAGTAAGCAAGCCACGGTATAGTTCCATCTAGTAAAAAAAAGAAGTCCTTTTCCAATTTTTTCGTGAGATTGTCTGTCACTAAAGTCTTTTGTCATTGCTTATTTTGGCTCACTCAGTGTGCCCAAAAGTCAGAATAATAGATTTTTTTGGTTCAGTAGAAGACTTTCCTAAGGGTTATACTTTTCCTTTGTTGGGTAAAATCTATAAAATGCCTGCCCAGAACAATACAATCAATAAAACAGGCACTGAAATAGGGATGGATAATAGTATATTCTTTTCAGTCTAAGAAGAATAAGAAGCAAAATAGCCATGCATTTCTATGGCATGCACATTTGTGCCTGTGGCTCTCTGTGGTAATTGATGCTAATTGGAACTGATTGTTTTTTTCCCTGAAACACAGACTTTGCTCCATTCTCTTTGGAGTTTTGTATCTTCTCATACTCCATCCCTGGGATCCAGTAGAGCAATTGAACCCCTGCCCACCAGCTTTATTGCAGAAGAAGAATGAATGTGTGGATTACTAGGATATATCACTACATTTCCTTTAGTTGCCTGAGGTATTTTTACAATGAGGTTTTCTTTACGATGTGTAAAAGCTTGCAACAGAATTTTGGAGCCTCAAATGAACTACAAATGAACTTGAGAGTGAATGATTCTGCGTCAAGAAAGTTGGAAATAAAAATAGGCAGAAAGTGGCAAGACAGGTGCTTTCTGTAGACTTCGGTTCTCCAAAAGTGGCTACCTTTAGGAGGAAAAGCTGTAAAGTAAAATTATTCATTACAAAACCAGCTCCATTCTTCCATGCAAGTAGACACACCTTGGTATGTTCTAAATATATCAGAAGCTAAATCTCACAATGTGGGAAAACACAAACACAAACAAAAAATATTAGTGCAAACACACAAAATGTACTGTGACCTGATGGAACAGTTACAAGTAAGGAACTTGATGTTCAATGTGCAAGATGCACAATTATAAGCAGGACACACTGGACTTTATGATTGAAACCATGTCAGAAGGCTTTCAAGGATACAAATGGCAATTACCCTTCATGTGTCTGCCCCTCCAGCCTTCAGAAAGATCTTGCCAATACAGGAAAGAGAACGAGAAATGGTATTTTTCTGTCCGAATATATGCCTTGATATGAGGTTGTTAAAGAAACCCACACAACCCAGTGAGGTAAGGAGGTGTAGCAGAGCAGTCTGTCATCTAAAGCTCAGAGGGTCACAGAAACCATTTAACAGCTGTAAGCTTGGGAATCTATGCCAGCAAGCATGTCCCGCTTTGTCACTAAACTGCCATGAATTTTCATTGCTTTCATCTGATTCTCTCAGAGTTTTGATAGGAGGCTTTATATCTGAGCCTCCAGCCTCACTTCTTGTTTTTGTGACATAGTCGGAAATTTAGTTCAGGAAGGATGGAAAACCAGCTTCTAGGTTCAGGGGAGTCAGCTTTAATCCAGAGAGTTTTTATAACGTGCAGAAATGCAGTATGACAAAGCTGTAAGCACGATGCTTTCACGGTGCTGGGAGCACTTGGCGGGTGAGATGCACAACAAACAGACCTTTCAGAGGTGGAGGTGGCAAGTCAAACACCAAGAGTGTCCGTGTTCAGAATTTGTAGACTGAGTTCTCTTTTTCAAAACATCCGCTAGAAAGAAAAAAAAAAAATCTGGATTATTTTCCGAGCATTTGGAATTCTGGGCTTTTTTTGCAGCTCACCTCTAGCTGTTTAGAGCTTTGCAGCTCTAACCCTGTGGCATGTTATTTCACCTTATCATGAATTGTAGACCCTAGCTATGAATTGAGGCTAATAATAAAACCCAGGAAGGAGTGGCTTCACCCTGAGTGTGACCAAAAAACATTTCTGGCCACAATATCTAAAACATATAGAGGCTTAACAAAAATAATCCTAAAATGATCAGGTAAAAGAGATGCACTCCTGGCAACCTCAAATAAAAAGGGGTGGCATTAGCAAAGAGTGTGTGTTGTGGAGGGGGGAAAGACCAAACTTCAAGTGTAGCTTGAGAAAGTGTCTTCTGGACATTTCATGCTGTCTCTGCAAAGTGCTCAAGGGGCTTGCCTTTTTCCTATATTTAGGGAAAATTTGTCTTGCTTGTCATACAGATAAAGGCATGTTAGAGTAGGCTGAATTCAAAATGACGGTTTATTTTGTGAGCATTTTGAAAGTCTAGTATTAAACATGATATCCAGAAGCTGGGCGTTACGCGTGAGCCTGATTTTCATCCCTGGTAGTAAGACAGAGTTTACCTCCAAGAGCTGAGATCACGGATAAAGCACAGTATGTCAGGAAAGAGTCCGCGAGGCTTTTGTGGAGAGAAATGCTGCCTTGCTAACCCGCAGGAGTCCCAGGAGGATGCTGCCAGTGCCCTGGGTGCTTCCATCCTCCTCCCCAGCAGTTTAGCCGTCCTCTCACACAGGCAGCATCCTGACAGGTGTCCATGAGCACAGAGGAAAAAGGGCATCTGGTGGTGTTAATATGTTTATCTTCTCAAAAAGCCTTTGAACGCATTTTTTATTAAGGGTTATTAAAGAAAAAAAACTTCCATGGGACTGGAAGAAAAATTGTTTTATTGACTGAAGTTTATTAGCAGGTAGGAAGCAAAAGGTAGGTCTTAAAGATCATCTTTCACGATGGTGAAGGATCAGCCATGGGGTCCCCTAAGGGTCAGCGCTGGAAGCAGTTTTATTGAATAACACTAACAATGACTTGGAAAATAAACCAGCAATGAAATCTCATAATCTGAGATGACGCTGAGACCTCTTGAGCAATCAAATTCCTTCAAAAGGACTGTAGAAAATCCCTCTTCAGTAAAGCTTGATTCCGTCAGTAAAAAAGTGTCAGATGAGCTTGAGTCTAGCCAAATGCCAGGCAAAGGGAAAATAATCTAAACTCTGGTTACCTGGGTCTGAACTCCGGTGGTTACAGCTCAGGCTTTTAGACGTGTGCCAGTATATTGTGTAACGGCAGTAAAACAGGCCAGAAAAATTCTGGACATCTTTAGGGCAGTATAAGGGGAAAACAGGGGCAATTGTTTCGCCACTGTATAAAAGCCTCAAGACATCCTCTTTCGAGTACTGCAGCCTAAGACAGACAGGAGAGCGTAAGATAAGTGCACATTCTCTTACTGAGAAAGGACAACTAAATGATCAAAAATATGGAGCAACCGCCTTACAAAGAGAGACTAAAAAGGGTAGGACATAAAACATCTATTAAGAGGCAACACCTTTCCATAATCATAACATTCTGGATTGGCGTATCTTGTAAGGAGTAAAAAAACATGAAATAAATGCCTTAGGAATATTACAGTCCAAGTGGCAGCTCCTTTTAATGGGCATCAGAACCTTTATTATCACCTCTGAAATGGAAATTAAGGTTTCTTCCAAAATTTTGCCTGAGAATTTAATGAAACTATCCAAACAAGAAAGTGTCTATCCTATATTTCTCCCTACTTAAAATAATAATATCATATCAAATTAAAATCGGAAAGAGAGAGTGAGCGCTCATGTTTTATAGCCAGGTACCTCAGTTTGCTAGCGGAAGAACAAGCAGGCACTTTTCTTAAAAATAAAGAAATTAGGAAAATACCATTCTCTGTATCTTTCAAAGTGCATTTTATTCTGGCTTTGCAGGTTTAGTCAACAAAATGTATGAGTAAGTATGGAGTCTGCCAGAGCTAATATTTCAAGTTAGATTCCTAAATGCAATAATCAAACAGATGCTACAGCAGCATAAACAGACATGAGTAATCAGAGAAAACAAAAATGATTGCTGTGACCAAGAGAAATAAGCCCGTGTCCAGGCATGGAGAAATTGTCGCTTGTCAGAATGACAGCTGGCAACTTTGGTAGCTTCTGTTTTTTTCTCCAGCCAAATTGTCTATCATTTTGGGTTTTATATTTTATTAGGAATTGCAGCCAAGGGGGATATTGAATATTTGGCCCAATTTTTCTAGACGGTTAGGACAGTGGATCCCTTGCCGCCAAAAGAAAAGAAAAAGAAAATAATGCTTTAACCAGTGGCTCTTGCAGGGACTGTTAAGAACTATGCCTGCTAAATGTCAGGGGCAAGTTCTCGGTAATGATATGGAAAATTATTTTGAAATACAGAATGGAAACTTTTCCTGAGCAATGTGATGAGCACCAATAATTGATGCTTCTTGGCATCAGAGGAGCAAATTCAGTTCTACACCTGTGCAAGAGAGACAGGTCAGACGCATGGTAGACCAAAGATTTAGGATTGTTGCAACGTGCATACATGTTTCCGACTATTTGGGGCTAGTATCTTCACATAGGTGTCTGCAGAGCATTAGAAGAGACTTTTGAAACAAAGGTGAAGTTAGCCTGAAAAGAAATATAGAGTAGTAGAGGAGGGGGAGAAACCCTGGAGTAGCAGCAGCCCCACGATGGAGGAGCCTCCTCATGGGCATCGTGTCCGGCAGGGGACGTGGGACGCTCCACCCCTGGGTGCCTGGGGCCATAGGGACTGCGGGGAACAGTAGGGGCACACGGGCAGCTGGAGAGCCCACTTCAGCCATGGGAGAGAGGGGAAAAAAGGGGCAACCTGCCCTCCCCAAACAGAAGATGGGAACCTGCCCCCCACAGATGCCGCGGGTGCAGGTGTGTGCAGATGGGGTGTGTGCCCACGGCAGTGTGGGCACGTGGGTGACTGTGGGATCAGAACTTTTTCTGATTGGTCCTAGATAGGCATTTCAAAAGTTGGAAGCGTTTATTAGCATTTCCTAAATTGTAGTTCATTGTTTGCCAGTCAATTAGGTGCAGTTAATAAACCAATAAACCACCTCAATCTTGTTTTGGTTAAACTATGTGAATTGAGCAGATTTTTCCCTGTGACAAAATCTTGGTGAAGAAAGTAGGCAAGCTATTGAATTGACTTAGATCAATAAAGGTTTGGGTAGTGAATTTAAGCACCTGCTGTCTTGTGGGTCAGTAATTTGGGAAAAAAAGATGTGCACAGCTGTATTACTGCTGCCCCTGGTGTGTCAGTAGAATGGCACAGGGCAGAAGGGCAAGGCAGGAGGGAATAAGGGGTCAGCCCTGACTTTCCTGCCTGTCCCAACCATGGGACACATTGTATGAAGTAGCTGTGAAAATCATAATCTCTGTCCTTGGGACAAGGACTGGACAGGACTGGTGAGATACGATGAAGGGAAACTGTATTCTGAATTAGCTAAACCGAAGAACAGTATCAGAAAACTCGTTGTTTGTGCTCAGCATAGCTATTTGTGTGGCAATTAGTGACTGCACTCTCGGGGGGAGTGAGGCAATTATAAAAGGGGAGGGTGAGATTTGGCAGCTGAAGGGACGTGTGGCTGGTTATAAAGAAAGGCGGACGCGTTTACAGGCGGCTGCTGAGCGCGCTGAGGCTGGGAAAGCCTGGCAGGCTGAGAGGGCAGTGCAGGAGAAAAAAGGGGAAGCAGACACACAGGAACAGGTCTGGGAAGCCTGAGTGGCAGTTCCTGCTGAGGATGTGAGGTGAACACATCTAGAAATTAAGCGAGGGTGGCGATGAATAGTGCAGTATGGCACCTATCCAGACACAAATGGTACCCTGGGAAGTGTAAAGTCCTTATCAAGGGGTGTCTGGATGGCTTCATACAGCCCCCACATTAATAAATATTATAGTGACCCTTGCACGGAGAGAAGGGGAAGGCGTGTTTTTGTTTGCACCTTTACCAGTATGAGGGAGAAACCAAGAGCAACACCTTCAGCTTCCCCTGGGGAATGACTGAATGGAGCATGCAAACATCTTTGGATGACCGAGTCTGAAGCCACAGAAACCAGCATCATCACCACAGTCTCCAGTAGCAAAGCTGGAACTGTTAAAATGAGATTACTTTCCACAAGATACAAGTTTGGTGCAGGAATCATGCAAGGGAAGTAAAATTAAGTGTGAGAGCTCCCAACACCACAGAATTAAACAACAAGAATAATTCAGGAATAATTTGGCAATGATGTGGGAGAAGCAATCAATAGTGACAAAAGAAAACACTTTTAGGGAAAAACAGTTTAATTACAGTGGGTTTGGCTAGATTTAGGAAGTAGGTTGATTGGGCCAATGGAACAAAGTCTTTGTCTAATTCAAGGTATATTGTGATCCTGAAACAGTGCTTAACAAGACCTATGTAAAAAAAAAAAAAACAAAAAACAAACAAAAACTGGCCATCACCATTATGGGGAAGAGAAAGAGGTGAGTTATACATGGGTCTTCAGAGTGAATATATTATTCAAATAAAGCTTAACACCACCACAGTAAAGCATGATGCTGTACTATGATGTCAAGATCACAAAAATATATCATTTTGTGGAATAATGAAGGACTAGGGGATTTTATGAAGAGCAAGAGAGCTGTCAAGTACTATCTGTGTTTCAGAAGACCTCAATGCAGAAACCCAGGTGGGAAATCTTCAGGCCCAGCTCCAAGATTTAATTAAATTTATAGGTAAAAGGCATCAAGTGGAGTTGTCTTGCTTGGAGGCATGCAAGCCATAAAATTGGAGTTTGGATTGGAACAAAAATTGTCTGATGCCATCACTACAGCAGTTTTTGATTTGGAAGGAGCAATACATGTTTCCTTAAAGAACTTATCACACTGCATAACACAGCAAGAACTCAGGAGGGAAATGCAGGTATTTATGTCTCAGGTACAAACAAGTCTGGGGAAGGAGGCACTGGACTGACCGCCAGGGAAAGGTAAGTCACCCACCTTATCTGAAGTGATGAAACAAGGCAGGTGTCAGCTGCAGGATGAGTCTGGAAAATAAGGTGTGCAGGAAAAAGGCAGTTAATCTCCAACAGCGCTGGTTAAAACCACTCTTATCACAATGAAATGATTTGGCCCACAGTGCCTTTAAGGCCACAATTGTGCATTGACTGTTATACAAGTTGATATCAGTTTAAGAAATTGTGAGGTGTATGGGAATAGAGAGTGGCAGGATACACAAACAATGTTAAAAATTATTTAGTTAAACTATATGAACAGTTTGGCCTCCGGTTTCACTTTTCTTCCCAGGTCTCATGACTAGCCAGTCTCATCATAGCATAAAGAAAGGACGTAAAGTTCTTGCTCTGTACATCCAATCTCATCCTAGCTGTAATGAGATGAAAATGCATTCTTGACTTATGTATTTTATTTATATTGTATTTCTTTTATCTCTCATGAACTCCTATCTTTCCAGGGGGACCGTTGTGCATTAAGAGTGTGTGATGAAAAGGGGTGCTGTTATTTTCAAGGATTTCTCATAAAAGCATCATCTACAAAGAAGAAGAGGATATTATAGTTAAATAATCAAACAAAATATAAAAAAATATATCTCTCTCAGTATATCAAGGTAATCTGAAATAACTGCTGTGAATTTAGGTTTAAAAGTAGATTTTCAATTCAAGCCCTCTGTCCACCAGTTCCTTAAAATAGTTTTCTTGTACAGAAGCCAAGTTTTTCCCCCTGTTATGGTCTGGGTTTTTTGTTTTTTTTTTTTTAACTGCGTAACATTAAAGCTTGTCTTATCAAACTTTTTCTATCTGCTACTGGTGTATTATCAAAATGCTGATTTATAGGCTGGGCAAGGCAAGCACAGGAGTCAGTAGTTTACCCAGCGATGCAACCCTGACAGGTGTAGGTTCATCATCACTCTATAGCTCCAAGACAAGTGTTACAAAGAGATACAACAGACCAGTGTTCCGTGTGTAAACCTGCAAAATAAATGTATTTCTTCAAATGCTTGAAACCTAAATGTGATTCAGATTTCATGCCCGGAATATGTAGCCTAGTACTGAATTTCTTCCAAAGCTGAGGTTCAACTTTTGTCCCCTGCCTCAAGCTAATGTTGTTTTCACTTTACAGAAGTGAAAGGGACACGGCCAAATGGCTGCTGAGGATTTGGATGCTCATATTGAATAATCAGGAATAAATACTCAATCTTGATAGCAAAGTGAAAAGGTACAGGCTATTTTGTTTTATTTAATTTCCTTTTATGTTCACTTAGCTTTAGATTATGACATATAATCCAAATACAGTTTATGCACGGTATTAAAAAAAAGTCGTAAAATGTACATTTGGCCAACTTTCAGTATTTATAAAAGACAGTTGAATAAAGTGTCCTTTCTTGTCATCTAACAGGATTTTCCATGGCATTTTGTGTTTTTAAACATAATTTTACAGTATACTTTTCCCTTATGCGTAAATCTGGTGTTTAGAATTTTTATTATGTATGTCTTGATCATCATAAATAATTTTAACTTTCCTTTGAAATCCCATAAAACCTACTGATCCAATTTCTGTGATGGTTCAGACAAAGAATCACTGGTTCATGTGAAGTTGTGCCAATTTATTTCAGGAGAGAACTTGGCCAGGAGAAAATTAAGCCAATTTTTCTTCTATGTTGTTTTTCTAAATGATCAAAAGAAAAAGGGGAAAAAAAGCAGTTTCATTAATCGATCATCAAAGACTGTTTCTCAGTTCTAATTAAGACAACAAAATCGTTGCTCTTCAATAAAGCAGAATTAGCCCCTGAATGAAGCTGTGTACCTGCACTGTTCTGTCCTCTGTGTGTGTTTCTTTGGTAAGAGGTCTTGCTCCACCTGTGCGCAGCCCAAATGACCTTTGAACCCCCCAATGTTTCTACAACACAGTCCATACAGTCTCTCTTCATGTTCGATCCCTAAGAAAAGTCTTTAAAAATATCTGCTTGGGTGTGCTTGATTATCAACACTCTCCTCTCTGTTCGCTTACGCTTCAGTCATTTCATTCTTTGCCTCTCTGGGTCTTTTCCACTCCAGGAATTGCAACCTGCTCCAGCTGCTCCAGGCCGGCCAGGGGGCACGGCCATCTCCCCAGCACCGTCCTCACCTCCCCGATCATGGGGTACTACTGGTGTCAGGTCCCGGGGTAAAATCCATCAGTGTGCAGCCCGAAGTGCTGGCTGGAGCAGAGGAAAGATGCGCAGAATGTGCCATACCATGAAATACCCTTCAGCAACCAAGGCAGCATTATAATGTATATACTAGAAGAAAACCAACTAAATGCCGAAATCACAAGCAGAAGAGGATGGCAGGCCCTTTGCGTTATATGCAAACTCTTGGGTATTTTCAGTTATTATTAACATGAACCCCATAGCTGTCACCACCCTGGCCCCTCTTGGGGATGGTGGGAAGTTTGCCCTGTTGGGGGGGACCACAGGATACATCTACATATTTATATATATGTATTTATGTATACATTTACTGTGGTGTGGGGTGAGGTAGGATGGAAAACAAAGCCTAGATCTGGAGGAGAGTAGGATGTCCTGTTGGCTGCGTATTGTTTTCTGCAGTGATACCTGAAATCCAACCAGTCGCAACTACCTTTCCTGTTGGGTTAATAAAATAGGTTTTCACCACAGAGGATTTTATTTTCCAGATAGTTGCCAAAGCAACTTCCAACTTATGTGTGGAAGCATCTGTCTGTCCTCTATTAACTGTCAGAACAATTTACAGTCAAGCGTAGCAAAATCTTCTCCCAGAACAATAAAAAAAAACCCCTTCCCTAACTTGACCCTGATCTGGAATTATCACTGTAACAGTCTACAACTTTTGAATAGTTGTTCCAAACATGGAGCTAAAATTAGCTTGCCTGGGAATATGTTGCAAAATGCAGCTATGTCTGTCCTTCATTCATTAAGGCATTGAAATATTTCCCCAGAAGACAAGGATTCAGAGATGAACAACTGCTCATTCCACGGAAAAAAAGCCCAACATCTGCTTCATTCTGAGGACACTGGTATTTGCATTTGAAATTACAGTTCAATGGAAAGTGTGTTATTTTCTGGCATAAAACCTAGTTCTAAAGATGTTGCAATTCAATGTGCATTCTTTTTCTGGATTCTAATTGTGCTTATAAATTATCTTCCCGTTTTATATGAAACTGTGAAACTTTTTACAGTATCTAAGTGGTAGTATGTCTCACAATGAGCTGTCACAAGGACAGATCCTTTCCATTTTTCTAAGACACTCTTTCTAGAATAATTACCCTTTTAAACTTTTTGTCTGTCAGTTTCCTAGTTGTTTGACCGTGCACCAAGGGGGAAGGAACATGAAATGGGTTGTATGCCCAGAATGGACCTCTGCCTCGACTAATAGCAGACAGAGTCTCCTCTCCTGCAAGCTTCTTCAAAAAGCTGTGTGTCAAATAGTTATTCTCTTGATTGGCATAAGAAAGCAATGGGAAATGAATGCGAGTGGAAGCCTTTATCTTCTCTGAAATATTTGGAGCATTTGAGCATTTAAATGGTGGGTGCACTAAATACATCCTATGAAAATATATTTCTTCTTTGTTGCAAACCTACTGACTGGTCATTTCCTTGATTAGTGCCTAATTCTGGCATCTGTGAGAAACCGTGAATTTTAAGAGTCTAAGTATTAACACTTTTTAAAGTTTTCTCCTATAATATATTGGAATTTATATCCCCTTGCCTTTCTAAGGTGTTAGAATGTAAACCTGTCAATACTGGAGTAGCCTAAAAGATTCAGGTAACCCAATGTCCTACATCTGACCATAACAGATGCCTAGGAAAGAGTAGAGGACGCCAGATCTCTATACAGAAAGCTCATCCATGTATTTGTTACTGAAAAATCCACTGAGGCAAATTATAATGTCTTTTCTGTACCCATGGAAAAACACTTGTTCTGTTGTTTAGGTCCTGAGGGCTGCAACAATAAATGGTGTGATTTGTGTTTCTTAATCTTGCGGAGGCAAGAGAGTTCTTTATGGAGATTTTCCTCTCCAGCACTGCCGGTGATCAGTGTGCATGATAAATTGTGATTAAAAAGTGTCCTCTATACTGCAGCAACACTTTCTGTCGGGTTTTACTTGCAGGTGGGATTTTTACAGTGAGATGGAGAGGGATACAAAAAAAGATCTTGAGCTTCAGCAGCTTTAACAGTTTCCAAGTAGTGGCCATTCTTTAATGAGAAAGCCACATACTGTAACTTCAGTAGTGGTATTTCTGTGTTTGTTTAGTGAATAGATTGACTTTTGTAGAGCTAAAATAATTTACACAGGATGAGGATCTCAGTGATGGTATATCTATTTTTGTACGTTAAGTACTCCTTTATATTCATCTAGGGCTATTCTTTCATATGCCATCAAATGAAGCCCTACCTCCTCTAAAACCCTGGGTAGAAAAGAATAGTTGGTATCTTGTCTATTGTTATTGCTGGGTAGAATTCATTATAGTTTTTATTTCACGCTTTTCTTGTTCTCTTTTCAGTCTCCTTGTTCCTGTTTACCTCGCCTTGTACCTTCATGCCATTTTTGCTCCTTTTTTTTTTTCATGCTGCCTGCTCTCCTTTTTTTTCCCCACAAATCATCCTAAATGCACAGGTAATCCAATAATACTTGAGCCTTGAACTTTTGAACTCAAAGTGTGTTCTAAACCCTTCAGCTAGAGACAACACATGTTCCCTGTCACTTTTCTGTCCAGAGAGAGTGCAGAGGCAGTCTGTAGCATGCATGTAACTGAGATTCTTTTCACTGGAGCCTTAGGTGGTATAAATCAGCATTTCTCTTCTACAGAAGTCATGGGAACTTAGAGTAATTTGCACCAGGTAGGAGTTGTTGATTTTATTGCCATTAAATGCACTGTATTTCTAACGCTAGAGGATGTTTTCAAATACTGATATCCTATAGCTTTTCACAGAACAGACACCGAGAGCAAAATCAGGGTCTGACCCTTCTTGTAAGATTTACAATTTAACCCATCCTTTCTGCTGCTCTGGCAGTGTGAAAAAGGTCTGTCCTCTGCCCCCTCCAACCCTCACCCCACGTGTCGCTCTGACATGACCAGGCTACCTCATGCTTAGCCCTGTTTGCACATCGAACAGCCACAAACCCAACGTGAGTCCCTGCAGCAGTAGGGGAGTACACGTATGAAGAAACTCTTCCAGGCACTTATCAGGTATGTTGAGGGACTGGAAAGTGGACATTATTCGTGAAGCATCCTTCGGCCTTATTTCATCTGGCAAAGAGCCAGAGCTTTACGTTAGCAATCTTGGACCAATGTTAAGTAAAGGATTATAACTGCTGGGGCTAGCAGGGATGAAGCAATATTTTAAATAATTAATCAACTGAATTAATTATTGACACATGTCTGTTATCCTCTTTGTCCTCTTTATGATGAGTCCTTTGGACAACTGAATTAAGTTTGATACGTATCTAACTCACATCAGGAGCACAGATGGATTAAAAAAAAAGTAAATGCCATAGGCTGTGAAATTTGCCAATATTTCTACTCTTGACTGGTCAAAACCACTGCTGTATTGCTTTATTTATGACAACTTAAATGCAAAAACCTTAGTCTATCAGCTGCTGAGAAATGCTTCATTTAACCTTTCACATTATTTTGAGTGGATACATCGGCCAAATAGTATATTTCTTTTCCTTTGTCACATGTGACTTTAACCTGTTAATCAGCTCCCACATGTCCTTCCTGAAGGAGAAAGAACTGACCTTTCAAAGCAATATGATTTTATTATTTTGCATCCTTTGATAGAACTGGAATACAGAGTAAACCCTCTCAGAGGACATGATTCATCTTCCTCTGATGCTGACAGGGAGTTTGGTACCTTATTTTGTAAGGATAGGAGATATGTAATCACAAAGGAATGATAAGTGAAAATCTCTTGCATACAGAACTGAAGAACACGTTATCTCCCTTAATCAGATCTGGATTTCTTGTGTTCACAGTCTTCTGATCCCACAGAGACTCCTACAGAGATACTTGTTCCTGTAGAACAACACAATATTTTTGAAAGATTTGATAGATTTATTTCATTTTGAAAATGATTCATTACAGAGAGGAAGTTAAACCAAGAGTAAACTATCAATATATGTCCAATCTATGCACTACAAGCGCCTGACAGCCTTTTCTCCTTGTCTTTGTAGAGAGGTGGGCTCAACTTGGTCTGAACTCTTCCTCTGAGGAAGCCTATTCCTTTCTAATGACTGTGTAGGAAGCCCTGGCTCCTAGCTTAAGCACCTTAATCAATCAGGTCAATTTCATTCAATTTGGATCTCTTACCTGATACTTCTGAGCTGGGATGTGTTTATTTTAGATGGGCTGAATTGAATCAGAGTCCAGACTCTGCTGATAACTGTGTGGGGCAATCGTGCTCCTAACTCAAGTGAATCAACTAGCTGAAGAACACTCGTATGCTAAGTGCCACAAAATCGTGTGAAGACCTTTTGTTAGGTCATCTTTTCCTCACTGGCATGCAAATGTAGCCGTCCTTCTATAGAGGGTTACAAATAAATTATACTTTCGTTTGGAGATCTGCATCAGATGTCTCCATACTACAGAGTGAAGGAAGAGAAAAATCTATACTCAATATTGGCCTGTTGTCCAACCCTCTCTCTCTCAATTTTCTTCCTTCAAAATATTTCTTGTTTTTTATTTTGTTATGGTTACAGTCTGGCAGGGAGAAATATATTCTGCACATTTAAGAGTTAAAGGATCTAATTTTTAGGAAGTTTATGCCTTGAGTCCTTTGATCATCTAAACACATGGTAGTGGCTATACAGATTATTCCTCAAGCTCCTGCTTCTATCTGGATTAATACTAGCACCTTTTAAAGAGCAGCTCTCTTAACCAGCTATTGTTTTAATAGGGCAGGTACCTCAATTTATTTTGGCTGACCTTTTTTTTTTTAAATTAATCTCTTGTCAGGGGACTACGACAATGCTTGGGTTTTGATGACTCTCCAATTGGTGCTGACTCCCTTCTCTTATACTTTTTATTTGTTTAATCTATTGATGAAAACCATTACATCACAATAAAAGTTTGCTGTAGAGACAGCTCAATCCTGTTGCAATTTTCTTGTTTTCCAGTAGGAACATAGCTAGTTTAAAAACAAGCAGCCCAAACAAGTTGAATAGCACAGTGAGAGGTTTTGTTTTGCAGGTGGGGGTGGTTTGCACAATTTCATCAGTCCTTAGAGAAGCTTCTCATCCAAGACACCAGACAGAAATGCAAGTATTTGTTCCCAAGAAGGAAAATAACACATTTCCAAGTTTGAGACGTGAAAAATCAAACCAAAAATGAAGCTGGCCCCATAGATTTTCCTTCCCAAATCAGAAACACAAGCAAGTTTGCTTCCTAGGGTATGTGCTCCAAGTTCTCTGCCAAGAAGTCTCCTGTCCTAAAAGAAGACAACACGTATGGGGGTGGTAATGAGGGGAGTGGAGGGGATCCTCAGATGGTAACTGTGCTACTTTTCCTTACTACTTAGCAGCTCTGCTTTAGACAGGCATGTCTGCTTTAGGAGGCATTCCTGCTTCTCTTCAGTATGAAAAGTGATGAGAAGGCTTATCACCTTGAACATTTGTATAAAATTTTTGGCTAAGTTAAAGAACCAGCTTACTTTTAGTGCCATCGTTCCTATTATTGAACAGGACCACTTGATTTAGATCTGCCAAGGCCTGCTTTGACAGCATTTCTTTGGAGGGATGGTTTACCTGGGCTAGCCAGATGCTTTGCCTTGACAGTCCTTGTCTTCCTGAGAGCTTCTGGAGCCTGCTTCATCAGCTCCTCTAGAGATGAAGAGAGTATTAGGATGCAAAAGATCTCCTTGGGGAGCAGAGCACAACTCGCGAGTTTGGGAACTGTGGGGAAGGACTGGGCAACGCTTGCTTTCAGTCTGGAAGGTGCCATTTGAATCAGCTGTGCAGGATGCAGAGCATGCACGGACACGAATACAGAGAAAAAGTTGACTGCTGTTCTATTATGTGGCTGTATTTGGAATGAATTTGATCAGGTTTAATCTCTAACTCACTTCTGCTGCTTTAAGGATTTCTGTATCCAGAAATCCAATTTCCTTGAAGTAATTCCTAATATTTCTTTGGGTGATTGGATAAATAACCAAACAGTAATTAACATTTTAATCCAAACCACTTTTAATCATCCTCTTCAATTCCCAGGAGGCTGGAATTATGACAAGTCTAAGAAGCTGGCCAGCTACCTGAATAATTTCTATTTAATAAAAAACAGGAAAAAAAAAGAAGCCCAGGGTGTATCATAGCTTCCAATAAACTTCCCAGCAGGCAGTATTGTTCCAAATCACCCAGTACCTCCAGCAAAATAATTTCCGAGAGAGATGTTGCTAGATGTTCCTAGATAACTGCTAAACTGAGCAAGAAGGAAAAATAAAAAAAGAAAAAAAAAAAAGAAAAAGAAAACTGAAAAGAATTCAAGGTTTTGCCAGAAGCCCTGCTGAACTGTTAATTATGAAGAAGAGCCCAGTACTTTCTAAATATGAAGGAGCACACCGCAGCTTTGCAGAAATCACAAATGTGAATGAAACACCATTCTCCACTGCTGTGTCAAAACTTCTGTGGGGCAACTGGAAAGCCTGAAGATGGATTTGTTTGCTCACACACACTTTTTTAGTCAGAGGATTCTCAGGGCGACCCGAGTGGTCTTCACCAGGATAAGGTGGTAAGGAAAAACCTAGTGTATACCTTGTGCTTTGCTACAGCTGTTCTTCAAATAGAATCATAAACTACATCCAGAGGTAACACAGGAATCTTTGTACTCGATAATTCTTCCTTGCCAAAGCCACGGCAATGCTTTTCAATTAGCATCAAACCTATTGCATACCACACTGCAGAAGCCTGCTGACGGGGGCCACTGGGGTTATCTAATGTTCCTGATACAGCTGCATTACTTACATATTTGATGCAACCTTCTCTCCCAATGTTGAAGACGGAGAAAAAATATCTAGGAGATAAGCCATCAGAAGCAAATAAAAAGGAAGGTAAAAGAGCACAGCAAATCAAGCTTGCTTTTGAATAACAAGTATTTATACCCTAAAGCCAATGGAAGAGAGAATTCTAAGAATGTAAATGGTGTCACATGGAAGAAAAGAGATCTGTCAAAGGCTTTTTCCTGTTAGTGAGTACTGAGTGGGGTTTCGTGAAGCCAGTTCCTATAACTTACACTTTTAGATTAAAAAAAAAAAAGTGACCAAACTGTTCCTGCAATCCTATAATTGTAAAATAGAAAGAAGAAAAGTGCAGTGTACTTTCTTGAGGGGAATTTAGGTGACCCTGAAAGCAAACTGCCTTTATTCTACTGATCTTTGAGAATAGCCCATTTGTTTTAGGCTTTTGCAAGGCAAGGGAGGGGAAAAGTAGCCTAAGAGAAGTTTTTCAAACTATTCGAAAATCTATTTCAGCATGTTAATAGACCAGTGATGGAAGTTATACACAGTCTTGAAAAATGATTTTTACAGCACTCATCCTACCCATTGCAGCTGATAGACACTTTAAAACTCACAGTCTGTGATTCAATTAAATAGAAAACTAGAAGTAAGAGGTTTTTGGCAGAGAAACTAAATTATATCAACTATGTGAATCACTTGTCAGGAATCTAGCAGCTGTTTTTCTGAATTCATGGACAGCCAAGGGAAAACTAAAGCTGTGAGAGTTACAAGCTGCTCACCAATTCATCCATTCCTTTACACAGGAATAATCTGAAACTCTCCAACACCCACTGGAGCGAAAACTCATCCATGCCAAAAAACTTTCCACAGGCAGGCTTCAATAATCTGCCTGCAAGACTGCACTTGAGGTTCCCTAAAGAGGGTAGTAGGGGATGATATGAACAGTGATCTGAATTGTCTCTTCAAGTCATATTCCGCTGCTGATGCGTATGGGGAGCAGTGAGGGAGATCCTGACTTGCTCAGGGGAATGGGCTGTGCCTCCAGGAGCAGAGGAGAAGGAATGAGGGAGGGGAGGGAGAAGCCAGTGCTGAGGTCCTTCCGAAAGCAGAAACTCCTAATACTGAATTTTTATGCTATTAACTCCAGTAAGCCACTGGTTGCCCAGGAGATAACAACCCAGCCCATCGCTGCTGTGGACCACAAAGCCAAAAGATGTACACCAGTGGCAGCAGCGCTCCAAGGGACGGCTCTGGAGTTTTGAATTTATGAGCTAGTGCCTACCCTGAATTAGGGGAAAGAACCCTTGACTTCCAACATGGGGTAACTGTTCCATGAAATACAAGGAGATAACTGTACACATCTCAAAACTTCAGTAACGAGTGTCTTACCTTAGTCTCTAGGAGAGGTCTGTGTACCCAGGACAATTGTTCCAGACACGTAAACAAGATTTCTTCAATCAATACCTACTGAATTCGAAGTACCTTGAATTCAGCTGACATACAGAGTAAAAATTGACTTCAGCAATAGTTTCAGAAAAACAGTAAAGATAGGTTTAGGTATATGTATATATACAAACACACATATATATAGTTCTGATTACATTGAAGGACTGTATAAAAAGACCAGATTCATATTTTCCCCTCTGCATGGAAGATACCATACCTGATTATGATTCATACCTACAAAAGTTCTCCAATGCCTTCAGCAGTTTCAAGGGTCATTTCAGCCACATAAAATACAAGAAATATATTTGCCATAAGTGATTATCTTAAATTATGTTGTGTTTTCTTCCTGCATATGGGTTGCACCAAAACCACGCTGAATGCTGCTAGTTATCAGCTGATACACAGACCATAAAGATCTGCTGTCATATTTTGATATTTTTCTAATGTATGCCAAGTGGCTGGATACCACAAATATACGATGCACAGAACAGAAATTTAAAGCCGCAATTGCTTTCCAGACTCTGTTCCTGCAATAAATCTGGGGCTTCCAGGGGCCTAATTACATATTTTAAATGAGGCATATACTTAAATGCCTTGCCAAGTCAAAACCTTTTTCTGTAAGCTCTCTTGCTAGCTATTTTTACCCATTTTCCAGCATAATGCAGAATAGATCTCCCACTTGGGTGCTCTGGTATACAGTGAATAATTAGAGCTGAATGGAAAATAGAAACATTTTTCAGGAAAAATGCCCCCCCCCCCATGTCAAAATATTCCAAAAAGCAACTACAGTAATAAAATTAGCATTTATAATAACAGCAATGTAAAGCAATATATAGACATGTAAAGAACCTAATAGTAACAATGCAGAAACTATTTTTAATTACCTTCACCTTAAGTATATTATTGGCTCTGTGAATACTGCTATTAATTTCCACAAGGTAATTCATGAGATAAAGTATATTTACTCAGCGGGAGCAATGGTGTCAGAATCTGGCCCCAGTGGGTTGGCATTCTAATTCAATTTGTTGACTGCCTTTACTGGTAGTATTTTAAATGCAACTTTAGAGTAAATAAGCCAGTAAATGAATGCTTTGTAATAACTGAAGATTGCTTGCTGATGTCAACCTTTTTTTTTCTTTCCATTATAATGTATGCATTCAGAGAAAGTTTGGGAAAAAAGAGAGTGAAGCAGTAACTTTTTGTTGCATAGATAATTGCTCCACTCATTATTTTAGTAACTCATATTGAATATATTGTATGGGTATATAAGTGTTCAGTTGTTAGCTCTGACATACTATTATCGTAATTAAAAAATAAAATTGTATGAAAATACACATAATAAAACTTTGGGGCTTTTTAATCCACTGCTTTTTGTGGCTTGGTTCAAATCCTTCCAAGCATCAAATTACTGCGTGCTCCAGTGATTAAGAAGCAACAGGAAAGTGACACTGTTTTATAAAACAATAATATTTTATACTGATAAGCGAAGAAGCATATCTTGCAGGCAGCATAAAATAAACCACTTCTGCTTACCAAAGCTTCTGAGGCTAAAATTGTGGTATTTCAAACAATGCTTTTTCACTTTATTTCCTTTTTCTTCCTCTCTCTCTCACCCTCTTTTTTTTCTCTCTCCATTTTTTCTCTTTCTTATCCACGCCCTGCATTTTTCACCTTTTCTCCTCCCTTGTATCTTTCTGTGAAAGTTGATTGTCCATGGAAAAGAGTTCATAAAGGACATTTAACATTCTACAGTACAATTCCAAATCATGCTTATACGAGTTGACCTTGTAGTGCATTTAACAGATTTTTCAAAGAAGGTTGTTTTCTACAGCTATGGCGGTGAACCTAGTTCTTAGTTTCTTGATAGAAAAATAATTCTGTTTCTAAGTGGATGATCTATCAGAATGGAAAATGAGTTGCTTATCATAGCAATGAAGGAACTAGATTTCGGCTGAGAAAATAAACAGCACGCCTGTTATTACCTTCATACTAGGAGTGCAAGTTAAAACAGACGTCTGATAGTGAATATATATTGAAATTATTGAAAATAGCTGTGCTTAGCTGACTGAATCTCAAAGGTAGAACAAAAAGCTCCAAGCTAAGAAAGTTGCAGCATGGAAAAATGCAAGAAAAGAAAATAAAGTGAGTTCAATAGGTGAGAAAAAAAAGGATGATGGGCAAGAAACTGGTTGAAAAATGATGGCACCTTATATGACACATTGAAATTTTAGAAGACCGTGATGTCTGCCAAGGTTTCTATTAAGGAAGGTTGTCAGAGTTCATATTTCCTTTGTTCTTTCATGCGGTTCTGTCACAACATCCAGATGCAAAATGATGTCAAAGAAGATATTGAATGCTTGGTTCCAAAACAGCTGAGAACTGAACAGTACTCCCAGTGTTTCATCCATTCTTCTCCTACTGCCTTCCCATCCTGCATTTTAATCCATTTACTGGCTTTTTTACTCTCTTTTATTTGATTTAGATTGCTGATTCACTAACTGTTTTTCTTATTTGCCTTCTTTTATAATGCTTTTCCTCCAGCCTTGTCTTCTCTTTCACTTTCACCTGCAATCTGCACCTGCTCCCTTTTCATATGTTCTAGCACTATCCCCATAAACAGTTGACACTGCATTAATATGAGTTCCCAATGCTTCCACTGCTCATCTGTAGCTTACCTTTCTTTTCTCTAAGCATCCCAGATCCTCCTGTTACGGTTTTCACGAAGCAATTTAGTCAAATGAAGAATCTGGGGACTATTAGAAGCTTTCAACAAATTACAGTTGGGTGATTTATTTAATGAAAAAAATAAATAAATTGTCAGTTCCACATTTTTCACAGATGGAAAAAGCTAGTATAAAGGAGGACATCCATTTGTGGTTTTATGAACCCACAAACCTCCAGAGAACATTGCTAATCCACACGATGTCCTTGAATTATGTATTTTGCATTTAAATCTCTTATTTAGAGGAAAGGGATATAAAATGAAACGTAAATGGAGAACATCTTGTTACTGAAGTTCCAGTGGAGAATCCAACACATTCTTTACTGCAGAAAACACAAGGGGAATAACTTGTGCCCATGACAATGAGAGCTGCAGCTACCGTTGCTTTCAGTAGCTCCATGAACCTAACAGCCCAACAAGCTCCTGCAAAAGCCCTGCCTTACAAACCGCCTTGACATGGACTGAGCCTGGCAGACTGGCACATTAGTTCATGGTGCTTTTGGCATATGCGTATCTATTTTTTGAAAACGTTCGATTTCCTAAATAAGTCTGGTTTTCTCCTTTTGGGGGAACTACATCCAATTTCTTTGTGCTTGTGTGTGTGAGATTTGTTTGAGGACAGCTGTCTCAAACACACAGATGAGGACTGGGGCCAGCACAGAGAAAGCCAACCCATCATATCTGATCACCCAGCCCTTCTACTAAACCTCTGCTGAGCAAAAGTCATCACGCAGCATCGCTAGGAATGCTGCCAGCAGGGAGAAACAATCAAATAACCCTGTCAGCAAAGGCATAAAAAGCTGTTTGCTACTCCTTGGGTGGGGCCAGGTTTATCAGGGCTAAAAAGGTGACAGTGGTTACTGTCTTTAGGAAGTCATGTCAGTGAACACAAGTTAGGTAAACAGTTCTGCTTTTCATCCTTCTGCTCTGCACGGCTAGAGTAACACTACAACGAACGTCAGCTAGAAAAGCAATGTCTTGTAGATTGTACCCGTGGCAGTCTGACCACTTAAATCCAATATTTTTGAGGAGAGAGTGGCAGGAGAAAGAGGTAGAGTTGAAGTGTTGAGAGGTAGCAGTGATGGGCAGCAGGGAGGGGTTAGGGAATGAGGAAGTCTAGAAATATTCCCTTTGTGGAGGAGAGGTTATCTATGTGGGTGCTACATATTTTACGTTTATGTTGTCACAACCAGACAGACTGTCTTGCATCTGGCAGGCAATGTAAAAAATAAATTAAATCCTTTTTTGAATGTATCTCTTATTTTGTAAGGTTTTTTACTACCTTCCTCCCCTCCAACTCTTCTCAAAGATTTATTGTCCTCAGTACAGAATTTATAAAGTTTCATTGTCCATGTCTCAAAATCATGCTGTGTTACCTGCTGACCTTGTCTACATTTCAGACACTTGTCAAAAGGAGATTTTATCATAGAGGACGAGACTTGATTCTTCTGCCTGAAAGCAATTCAGGGAGGGGTGAGGGGTTTGAACATATTGCAAGGCGGAATGTTTCTGGAGTGTGTTGCAAAGCGTGTCTGTCATCAAACCTGCACCAAATCCTCCTCTCCCTGCTCAGCATTTGAACAAATCTGTCAGCTGCCCACAGTACTTTAGAAGCATGGATAATAAATTTTGGATGTTTCACATTACATACCTCCACAGATGTAAACAATCATTTTGACACATTGATGGGTTTTTTACACTCTATAGGAAATTGGCACTAGCATTGGCATCTTTGCATAACATCCATTTGCTTAAAGAAAGAGTATCTTTATACAAGTGAGGAACTTGGCAATCTTCAGTTGTTTTCACCCTCCAGCTCAAATGACTAACAGTCAGACATACAGGAGTGTAGACACAAGTGTGTACACACACACACACATCTGTGCGATACAGTCATTACACAAGTCTTGAAATATTGCACAATGGATGTGCATATGATCTATATCTTTTTTATCTTGCCCATTTTATCCCAGGACTTATTCAAATAACCTGGGAAATTTTAAGAAGCGCTCATTTTATAAAATAAAAAGTAGAATTTTTCCCTTTCATTACATGACCAAGGCTGGAGGTATCTCAGTGATCTAGTGATCCTTCCATATTTAAAGATGTCACTTATTTAAAGGTGTTTCATATTCATTACTTAAGGTTCCCTCAGAGCTATGTACAGTTACACTCCCTGACAAAATCCAGTTCCATTCATTATCCTGAAACTTTGACACAAATTTTAACATACTCGTCATTTTATCCAAGGTGCCAAAGGCATCTAACTTTACAAGTGAAGGAATAAATGAAATCATTCTGATCTCAGCTTTAAAAAACAAACACAAAACCAACCAAATATAACTTTGTCTGAGCATCTCTGAGATACATGGTGACCCTGAGAGGCAGCATGGGCAGAATGGAAAAAAGTATGGAATGTCATAAAATCTTCAGCCAACCTCATATTTTCCTGAACTCTTGGTTTTGGTCCTCTGATCAACATCACATCACAAAAGCCTTTAAACTGCAGCACATCATCAACCTTTTTGTGTTTTATAATTTGCTATATTAGGATTACCTCCAGGGGACTGATCAAATAGAATATTTTATAAACAAAAGGTGACCAAGGTAGTCAGGTAAGTCACAGGGAGAAAACACAGATACCTAATAACCATTTAAGCCAGCAAAGCAAAAATGTGATAAGAAACAAAACCTGGATGTTAGAACAAAAAAAAGTAGTTTAACAGACTCAAAGCAGCACAGGAAAGAGCAGTCAAGTTTAAGTCAAGGAGTTCAATCAAAAAGCAACTAGATGAAATCTTATACCTTCTATTACATGAGTTAAGACCGAAGTTCTACCAGTTCCTTCTGATTTTATGAATAAGTGAACACATGCTTAACTTGAAAACTTTTAAGTAAAAAAAAATAGTGAAACTACACTGTATCCTTGGAGATGTTTGATAGACATATTTTACAGATAAGAAAACTGAAGTTCAGTGAATGAATTGATGTGGTCAAGAGCACATGACTGACACTGACAAAAATACGGCAGAAAATCCAAAACCTTTGGTTTAACCACTAGCCATAATCAAAAGTTTATAGGAAACAAGAAAAAACAACTCAAAGCATGTGATAACTTTTGTGACCACTAAGGTTAAATTGTGGAAGGTGTATGATTTACCTGTCCAAAATAGATAACTTTTTAAACTATTACATTATTATTGCTATTTGTTTTAGAATATGTATATATACACACTACTAGTTTTACGGTGATGTGATATAGTATACTGCAATATAAGAAGGCTTCTTGTCTGGGCAATTTGAAACAGAATGGTCAGATAATAGGGGTTAAGTAGTCATTCCATTCCACTGCAAATGAAAAATTCCTAAAAGCATTTTTCCTTAGTTTCTCCTGAGACATTTATCTGCCTAAGTATTAGGGCTGTGAGTGATATGTCTATTAGAGAGCTGGTGCTAATTTTCATCACAGCTTCTTCACTAGAATAATTGGAAACACACTTATGCTGAAGCAATAATTCATCATGATTTCCTTGTGTCCCGTTTTCTTCTTGCTACTGGACATTCAGAATTTGAAGTGCCTTTGCATGCCCCGCCTGTATGAAAGTAGGAACGTGTATGCAGTTTTAAAATAGTCATGCTTTTGACATGCCTAGACATCTGCACATCTCCTAAATGAGACCTAAGAAACAAAGATAAATGGTACGATGATAACGCAAACAGTGTGTTCAGTATGGTATTGGTACAGGCAATTAAATTACTTACAATGATTTTAAACAAAACCACACCAAATAACTCCAGCCAAAACCTTTTAGTGCTAGTATAGTAATAAAATTACTGCATGGGCTGCAGTTAGATAAACTCCGACAATACCTTTGCACATTCTCTCCGTCCTCCTTCTCCCTAGCCACAAATACATGGTATAAAAGAGGCTGGATGGAGTAAGAAAAAGTATACACAGTAACTTAAATATATATATTTTTTTTTTAACAAAGAAATGTGTGTTCCGTAATTCATTGCTATTTATCAAAGTTTCAGTTCTGCTGCACTTAAACAGACTGAGAAATATTTGCCTCAGAGTGTTTTCCTGTATCTTTCAGTGGTGCTGCTTACTGTACAAGGTACAACACAGTGGAGGTAAGATGGCAGAATCAAGGCTACATTATTTTAAGTAGAAAATTTGTAGAATTTCATATTCAGTGTCCAATCAGTACTCCAACACAACCGTCGGTAGCTTTCTGCCTAATAGTGACAGCAATGGGCACCTTTTTGTTGTTAAGTACACATTTAAAGTGAAATACTGCATATATTGTTCTATGTATGGCACTCGAGAACACAATAACCATACCAGCGATTTCTGCTAGACTTTGGCAGAAGGATGGGGACGAATTGAATTTATTTCAACAGGGAATACTTTTGCAATCCCAGTTCTCACTCAGAAAATAAAAACATATTGCTGAACACCTGGGGAAATCACTTAAAATGTACATACATCCTGGAGCCTACAATCACGGTCACAGTTGCCAAGTAACTACTTTTTGGGAATATAATTGATCTGATTATGGTCACTTTTCTTTGCAGATAACTGGAAAGAAATGGAAGAATGCCTTTCCTAGAGGTTCACTGTAAACACAGCATGATGAGTAGTCTTTTTTTCAAATCACTGTGGGCTAGGCAGAACTGTAAAGACAGCTTAAGAAAGAGGCGTTGCACACATTTCAGTATATTTACATTCAAAATACAGTGTTCTTTGGACCTCTAACTACAAGAGAGTGTTTGCTCCCTGTTATCTCCCTGCTCTGGATGAATGGTAAATAAGGGGTTTTAGAATTAGCCAGAGAATGGAATTTCTATCCCACATAAATATTGGAATTCCAAGGAATGTTTCAAAAAAACGGCCAATAAATAGAATTTTCCATTAAACTAAAAGGTTTTATTCCCATATTGACTTTTCTGCTACACAACACAGGAATATCAACTGGAGAAAGATACATTTTAAAAGGAAAAACTAAGTCAGGGAGTTAGGGAGTAACTCCCTGTTACTCCCTGTTAAGTACAGGGAGTAATGAGAGAAGTAAGTTTTACTTGCTTTAGCATGCTGGCGTCTGACCAACATGTGCTCCTGCCTTGTACAAATAGGGAGGTGTCATTCGGTTTGTGAGGCACTGGTGACATGGAATAAAAAAAAAGTCAGCAGTAGGACACCACATTAAGTCAACAACTTCTTGCATCAAGCAAGTTATGATTTTCTCATCTCCCTCACAAGTCATTTTAGCTGTGCATCCTGTTTCGCTGAGCAATGCTGTAAAATAATTCCATAAGCAATCACTAATAAGATTACAGCTCTGAAGGGCACAAAGATAACCAAAGATAGGCAAAGGAAAGTCAATGTTCTCTTTATAAAAGTATGTAGGGTTTCTTATATATAAATGTAATAAAATAGTATTTCAAAGGGTGAAGATAAGCCATATCAGTTAAGAGTAAAAAAAATCCAGAACATTTTCTCTTTTATGTTTTTGTTTTTGGGAGATGTAGGAATTCAATGTTAATGTCTTCTTTCCATGAGAAGGAATTAATGTTATCTATATGCCCTTTTTCCTTTTTGACAATATTTTACTTCCCTGGAGGTTTACATGAATTTTTTCATTGTACTGTGGCTGGCAGCCACTGTATCTCTGAGAAAATAATGTCAAGCTGCTAATTACCGTGAGCGGTATTTAAATAAGCTGATCTGATCTGTTATATTTCAATTCCTTCTTTTTGAAACACTAGCTGAACATCAGACTGCTCCATTCTTTAAGTGCCATATGTATCTCCTTAATTATTTCACTGGCCCTGTCATGCCTTGTGTTCATATTTTGCTGGGGTAAAACACGTGTGAATACAGGTATTTATTTTGCAACCATAACTGTGTCTTTTTTAACAATATATAGAACTTGTCTAATCCAGTAGAATTCCTTTTTTTTCTGTGTGTGTTGAGATGGACAGGAAGAAATGAGAAGAAAATAAAGGGGGAATAAAAAGAGGTACGGTAAAAATTTAAAGCTATTTCCAATCATGAATGCTTCCTGCTAAGATTTAATTCCCCAGAGAGATATGAACAAGACAAGTGTTTTGATTAACATCAAGAATATTTCAAGCAGCATTATTTACAAAAGTATGGAGGGATGACATCGCATAGTAATGAAGTAGCATAAAATCATCAGTGTTGATATGGAAAAAGCATTATTGCCCGTCTTTATTTAAAATAATCATTCCTTTTTATTTTTTTTTTCATTGATCTATTATCATGCCTTGAGACAAAACAAAATAACTTTTCCACAAGAAGCTTTAGACAAAGCTGCAAATGAGAGAGAAACTTTTCAGGACACAAACTTAAAGCTGGTCTCAGATTTGGGCACTAAAATCAATAAACTAATTTTAAAATACAATCTTGTTGGGAACTTTCGATTCTCACTATTTGAAAATGCAGTAATTAATTTCATAGTGGAATTAAAAAGACATTAAAAAGGGTGGTGATGCCACTTAATTTTCATTATTTTCCTCAGGAAAGTGAACACAAAAATAATTTGAGTAGCTCTGAATAGATGATCCTCAATGTGCAAGTACAGATGTGAAGACCTAGCTTTTCAGCTTCTCTCTTGCCCAGAACTAACTGGGATTAGCTGCAGTTGGACAGCACATCCCACACGGTGTGTGCTGCGTGTGCTGCAGAGGCAGGTGTGCTTATGCTTTTGAGAGGACTTCTATCCGCAACCCCTTCTCTCCCACCACCTCTCTGTTAGTAAATCCTTATCTAGTAATCAGAGAATTAACTGGTCATTGAAAGACCAGAACAGAAATGTCAGCTTTTTCTCTCCAAAAATGGCATAATCAGCGGACCAGTGGCTTGCAGAGCTCCTAGTACTGGCACATTGCAGTTCCACTAATGCACAACAGCAACTTGATTTCCCTCTGACCTCCTCTGAGATCTGTATTGTCGTTTTTTTTCTGATTGTCTCTACTTTCAAAACTCAAAGCAAATTGTGTTAAAAAAGGAAGCAAAATTATTCTAGGTCTGAAGAAAATGTTCCACAAAGAGAATTATAGAGCCCACTCTATTTAGTTTAACAAAAAGAAAATTATACCCAGTTAAGACTAACTCACTGATCTCAGCTCAGGGGCATTTCACACCAGATTATTTTCTTATTCCACCTGCCATGGTGGGAGTATTCTTTGCAACATATTTCCTAATATAAACATTTAAATACAACTGAAACTTACCCTCTACATGTCAGCTAGATTTCATTCATTCCTTCCGAATCTCATACCATTACCCATCAGATCACTTTCCTCTGTCGTAACACGCATATACCATCTACTCACAAAGTTTCCGCCTCTGATCCTTCACCCCACTGTGCACCTTGTAATCAATTCTGCAAACCACCAGCATAGTTGTGTTTCTGCTGGGTATAATCCCAGACATTATACCCTGATGGGGTGATGGGGTGAGGCTGATGGGGTGATGCTGCACAGGGACAGAAATTCTTGCCGTTTCTGCGATGACTACTGTAGTGTTGGGACTTCCATCATGTAAGACATAACAGTAAATAAATACGTTTATGACAGAGAGAAGCTGGACAGAATTCAGACCTTCAAGTCACAGCACTGCCTTCTACTTGCCTGTAAAAATATCATCAGTAAGAGATAATTTATCATGTAAGAGAGTGAAGTGCTGAGAAAAGCCTGAGAACAAAATGTAACATCCTCCTGTAGTCATTATGTTTGTGCTAAGAATGGAAATCAATAGTAAACATCTGGAAGAAGGTGAGTCTCTTTATGCTAGTTATTCCCAAACTCAATGGTTTAACAAGTGTCACTGCAGTCAGTGAGGTGCTCCTTTCTCAAATGAGTAGTCTATATAAATCTATATTCTTCTTATAGAATTCTATAATTCTAGAATTCTAATATATTCTTCATATATTCTATATATGCTTTTTGAATAACATGGAGTTGCAACTTTCAGACACATTACAGTTAAAGCTCTTTGGAATGTCCCTTGGTCACAGTGAGCTTGCTGAATGATTTAGTACAGACACATTTTAACATGTAGAATTCATGAACAAAGGGGAGAAATCAAGCTTCTTATTCAGCTAAATTTATTTCCAACTGTATTTAAATGATAATTGTACTCAGAACTTGAAAACTTAAGAGCTGAAACATAGCTATTACGCCACATTATGGCAACAACACTAGTTAGAATAGGTTAGCTAAGGAGTTCATAGTTTCCATCACTGAGGGATTTTAAGATCAGGCTAGCTAGACATCCTTCTAGAATGTTCCAAGTATGGTTGAATATTTCGCTCTTCACTGGTTATATGGAGAACCTGGCGAGATTAGCTTCAAAACCTGTTAGGTGCTGTGATTAAGTGCTGTGATATCCCTGTCATTGCAACTCAGTTTTTTTTTGTTTTCTTTCACTTTTTCTTTCATCTGAACTCACTTTTTTTAAAAAATCTTTTCATTTGGAAAACACTGCATAGTCCAAAAAAATCACTTGCTCATTAAAAAAGACCCACAAAATATGTCTAATCAGCTAGCTTGACTGAAATTGTAATCAAGGTCTGCACAAGGAAATTAAATGACCCAAAAGACTTAATGCCATATCAGAAACCAGTGAAAAAGTGCGGAAGAGAAACCAGATCTTAAGATTATCTGTGCTTGAGCTGTTTGGTCTTCCAGAATCGAAGGATGGTTGTGATAAGCAGCAGACCAACTGGGATGGAAGAAACTAGTTGGAGTTAGCTGTGCAAAGGGCCCTGGAGGCCCGAACACCAAAATGCCTTGATACGGCTTTCTGGCTACCCACTGTCAAACATTTGTATTTTTTATGGCATGTGCTTGGAAGAGACCTGGAAGGGCAGAACACTGTGAGAGACCCTGCTCCAAAGTAACCTTACTGCAGTGTAAACACCTCTTCAAGCAAATCCCGCTAAACAGACAACATATATCTGGAGATAATATTCTTGGAAAATCGGCATTTTAAGTCTTTTTTTTTCTGTTTGCTACTGTAGGCTTTCTAAAGTAGACATTTCCTTGATAGGTATTTCTACTTCCCATTGTTTAAATAAAATATGATTGTCTTTTTTATTTTAGAAATAATCCAATTATGGAAACCGTTGGAGGATGGAAATGCAAATGAAACAGTGGCTAGAAATTTAATTTTCCCCCTCAAGAGCTTAGAAAATTCTTTTGTGGGAAAGGCATGATTCAAATTAGCTCAGTAGTAATACTTTTTTAATTACAGGCTGCATTTTGAAGATGCTACTGTTCAGCTTTTAAGCCTAAACTCATTCAAAGGCCGAGATCACATAGAGTAACTACTTAATTTTCATTCACAATTGTCTTGCATATATAAAAAATGGAAAGCAGAATATTGTACTTTATCTTTTTATGGTAAATTCATTATGTACTGTAACTATGTTTTAAAGTGTGCCCTGTTTTAATAAACACATAGTCTCGCTGAGTCTTGCCATTCCAGTAGGGCGGAAGGATTCCTAACTCATACATCCTGAAGACTAATGTGAAAAGGCAAATTGTATACACCAAGTCTGGTAACTTGATATCAGCTGATTTTATAGCTATAGCCTTTCAGTCTTTAAATTATGACATATATGCTTCATTTGAAAAATGCATGAAATATATAATTTTTATGTCTGATTAAATGAGAAAGAGGGAAAGATGATATATCTGATAGGAAAAAAACAGGTTATCTTGTAGTAACCAATGTAGTAACGCTGCAAAAATTGCTAAAAGTTAACTTTATCCTATACATAAATGTTGATGTGCTTACAAAGATTTGTCTATATTGGGTTATTAAATTAGACCCAAAACTACTATCTAAACTTTGGACAGGTTTGTGCATGTCACAAAAGTTGGGCTCAAAATGTCATAATTACATAGATTTTCAATAAGCAATTTTACATGGTTTCTTTTACAGGTTGCCCAGGGAAGCTGTGGGTGCCCCATCCCTGGAAGTGTTCAAGGCCAGGCTGGATGGGGCTTTGAGCAGCCTGGTCTAGTGGGAGGTGTCCCTGCCCAGGGCAGGGGGGCTGGAACTAGATGATCTGTAAAGTCCCTTCCAACTCTAACCATTCTGCGATTCTGTGATTGTGTGATTCTGTGATTTTAGTTCACTTAAAAACTACATGTTCAATACAGAAATAAAAGAATTCTTAAAACCAAACAATCATTTTGAACCTCAGAAAATCATTACACTGAAGGAAGATTTTCTTTTATATAGCAATTCACTTGCTCCAGCTCCCTAATTTACCTGTGTTATCACACAGTGAGTTAGAATGTGAAAGAGGTTTTATTAGGCTCTTCACCTATTGTTAAATTTAATTGGTGTGAGTGTATTCATATCCAGAATTCATGTTTTCTTGCAT
This sequence comes from Larus michahellis, assembly GCF_964199755.1. Lineage (NCBI taxonomy): Eukaryota > Metazoa > Chordata > Aves > Charadriiformes > Laridae > Larus > Larus michahellis. The sequence continues at coordinate 93,690,877 of NC_133897.1, forward strand.
TTTCGGAAATCTCCTTTAATGATTTATTCTGCATATGTACTGATTTGTGTCTATTTCTGAGAGGAAGAGTTCATGGAAGAAAAATACTCAAAGGCAAAATCAGTCTCACAGCTGATGAAGAACATTGCACAACATATAGCTGGTATTTTCCATTATTGAGAAGACAGACTGAAATTCTTCTGGAATTAATTTTTTACAGTTAGTGTACTGATAGCCACAACTGGAAAATGATCCAATATTTTTGTTTCTTTAACTTAAGCCTGTAAAGTATGTTTAAAGCACCAAGAACCCCAAAGTTAGAATTCGAAGTCTCAGCAAAATTTTCACAAAGGCATGCAAATATTCAGATTTGAATTATCACATTATTGAGTTAGATTTCATTTACTTAGTTAGGTTCCAATTCTCACTGCTTCTCAGATTTTCCAAATCTGAGTTTGATGCAGTCCACTGGACTTAGAAACTTCATCAACCAAATTCTGCCTGCCACTGACTCCAGTATGGTTCAGAGGACATAACAGTTTGAGTTATGAAGGTCAGATGCTCAAGGATCTTCATTTCCAGCAATGGTAATTAAAGTACAATCCACTTTTAGGAGTCCGGACCTCAGTTCCTCAAAATACTCAGCCTCTCTAACTGGCCAAGCTTTCTCCCATTTACTGTCTTTTTCTGCTGTGTCAGCATTACCGCAGTCTTAAAGGCCAACGACTGAACTGAAATCGAGAGCAGCTGACCATTCCTAAAACTGCTATTTTATCTCCTGGAAGAGATGAAATAAGCTGACAGGCTGGTCATTTGCTTTTCAATAGCAATTGGAATAAACATGCAGAAATTTATGTGTGTTTGTTGGGAGGGGTGTTAGCTAGTTCTTTCACTGCTGGAGCTTTTGTCTTTCTGGATTTCCTTTTTTATTAAAATTCTAGGGAAAAAAACCCTACACAGCTGTGCCATTCATTCGCTCTTGTTATCTTGTTATCTCTTGCTTGTTTGTCAAAATGCAGAGATCACTCGTGCCACAGCAGCAGTGAGCAGAACCTCTGGAAGCTAAGCAGGCCAGGGTCCATAACAGCACCAGCAATGGAATGGCCATTCTGTTAGGGAGAAGCTGGCTGCTGGTCTCAGCTGGAAACTGATGCTGTGTCACTGTCAAGGTCAAGAATAGGACAGTGTCCTAGCAGCAAGTGATGGTCAAGTGTCATCAGAAGAGGAAGAAAAGACACTCAGACCTATAAGATTCACAGCCTCCATTCATAAGGGAAAGGAAAAAAAAAGTAGCAGAGGTCGGTAATTTCCTTCTAAAGGCTTCATCTGTCTACTACAGCTCACGTCCTAGAGTGTGCTGCTTCCAAAGAACTCAGCTACTGCAATTTTCTATAAAGTGGATGAAGTTTGTCTCTCACAGTGATCACCACCTCACGTGGCCTTCTATTTGTGTCATGCAGTTTCTTTCAGGAACAACCTCAAACCGATCAAAAATGAGTACCAGTCTGGGAAGGCATGAGGCTCGTAAGGTATACGTGTTCCTCTTCCTGGTTGAAGATTAAAAAGGATTGGGAATCTAAGTATTCTGGAGAAATGTGCGTATTCCAGGACACCAGGACAGCTTTGGCTCCCTTGACCCATCGAGATGATGTTCCACATACTGTTGTATGTGGAAAAAATACACCTGAACATGGAAAATAGTCTGTTTTCTATAAGGGGATGTACCTCTCTAGTAAGAAAGGTTTTAAACAGAGATAGTGTGAGTAACAAAGGTCCACAGGTAAGCATAAAAAGAGAAATACGAATAAGGGTATCAAGATTGCTAGAGTGGGAGGGGGTTAGAATTGCTCAGAATAAGATCCAAAGAAAGACAACAAAGGAAACAAAAGGTCAGACTGCTTATTTATGTATGTTAATGCACAGTATACAGGGAGAAAACAAGGGATTTGATGAGATAATTAATATGACTGAAAGACTAATACTAAAAGAATACAATTTGTTCAGAAAGACAAAGAATGACCACAGAACTCTGTCTATTGCAATGCTGAGAGAGGAAAAGGGTTATATAAAAATTAGTTAGTCTTAAATGCAGAAAGAGAACTTGTAGACACTATCTAATGAGAACAAGGATTAAGGGATAAAGCAAAGCCTAAAGGAAAAACACTAGGGTCATAAATTAACCCTAGGCAAAGAGGTAAGTGCTATAGGAGATTAATTTGGTTAAAGTATAAAATCCTCACTGACTCCACCCATAAAAAGGAATGATAAATACTGTGGATAACTTACCAAAGTTGAAAATAAAAGAGCAGCAGGACCATGCAACCACATAAAAAAAACAAAAAAAACAACTGACAAGCAAAGAAAAACACCACAAAAAAACAGTGCATGGAATGAGGTGCAACTATCAAGCAACAACTTTGAAAAAAAGAACACATTCGATTACGGACTTACTATAATAATTTCATACTTTGAAATAGTTTTTTAATTTGCTCTGTTAATTGTAAAAACGAAGATCAAGGACTACTCTACACAGTAGAGAGGAAAATAATTTGTAGGTGAATTTGGGCATGAAGGTGTTTCATGTCTTTTTTTCCCTAGCAATCATCACTAAAAAAGCCAGCTGTGATCAAGTGACTAATAGAATTATGATGGTATCTTCCCAAAATATTCTGAAGGAGATGATCAAATAAACTGTTTGCAGCTACCTGGAAAATGAGGAGGAAGTGACAAGCAGATGGCAGCCAACATGATTTATTTTTTTTCTCTAAGAATAAATTTTGTCAATCTAATCTAATTTCCTTCCGGACAGGATGGCAGACTGGGTGGAGAGAAGTCACTGAGGTAATTTATCTTGGCTTTAATAATACTTTTGATATTCTCACATGATCTTCTCGTAAATTATACAAGAAACACAGTCTCGATGAAATTCTCAAAAGGAGGATGCAAAACCAGTTGACTAAATAGTATGGAAGGAGTTATGCAAGTTCTCCCATTGCTTATCTCCTCTTCAATAGTTTTATTAAAAACGTGAATATCTCAATGGTAAAAGTGCTCATTAAATTTGTAAATGACATGAAGATATGATCTGAAAGAACAATATGGCCAAATACAAAGTACAACATCTGAGCAGGAACAATCAACTGTTACGAAAGTAGGATGGAAGACAATTAACTAGGTTAGAGTATCATAAACTGAAGGAGTTTCATGCTGTTGTTTAAAAGGCAAACACTTTATCAGGAAGCATAAACCAGTGCACATCACAAAGCAATCCTGCTCCAGCTGAAGTAGAGCACTGCGTTTCAGAAAAGGGATGGGCACTAATTGGAAATAAACCAGAGGCCACAGTAGGTCACAAAGCAACGAGTTTAAATGCAGCAAAGAAGATTCAAACTGGATATTGTGAGGTGTGTGGTAGCAAATATCTTTTACCATCATCATACACAGAGATTGCCTAGGAAGGCTGTGGTGACTGAAGGTCCTGAAGAAGAGATTAGAAAAGCATTTGTCAGGAATGTCACTGGCAGAGTTGATTATGGCTTGGAGCTTATGCCTTGGAGCAACAAGATGAACAAGGGGAACACCTGAGGCCCTTTCAGCACCGTGCTTCTGCGTTTCTCTGTGTTTTTCTGCAATTTTCTCTAATGACCTGAGTTTCTTGGTCTACCTGAGTTTGACTCTGAAAGTTGGGTGCGTTGGCTTCAGGGGTGGTTTACCAGGAAGCTTTGCGTAAGAGTAAATAATTCAGACATCTGCAGCTTTCCATAGGTATAGTGCTAAAATTGTGTTTTGCAAAGGGATATGCATAATCTGAATCTGCTTCTTCAGGCAGAACTATTCATGGGATGTGTCCATCATATTTAATTTCTTGAATTGAACACACAATTGTGTTCTCAAATATTTACCTTACATAAACTCACCTCTAAGACATTTTCATCTACCAACTGCAAGCAGAAAAGCAGAGAACATGATTCAAAACCTAGCCCTATTCATTTTAACCCAGAATGGATAGCTTGAAATTGTGTGCCCCAAGGAACTATTAGCAAAGAAAGTATTCAAATTAGATTAAAGCTTGCAGACATCTTGTGAGTAATGTGTGCCCATTTCCCACAAGATTAAGCTTTTCTTTTGTTCCCAGTAATTTATGACAACATGAGTTAATGCAGGTATTTTATTACATATGTGGAAAAATTATCAGACTCATCATTTATGTGCAATGGAAAATACACAAGAACGTGTTTACTGGGTTTGCAAGCATTACTCTAGCTATCATGTCACACAGTAAAAAAATTTCCCTCAGAGGCTTATAAGTTAATTACATCTGATTTTTCACTCCTTTTTTTATTTTATTTTAGCTTTTTTTATGAGTGGAATTTACATCTGTACTAGAGAAATACAAATGCAAAATGAATGAGGAAATATTTAAATACCAAGTGCAAAATTATTTCCTATTCAAATTCAGTAGGATTGTGCATTTTCATAACCATATTGTTGTTCTCTTACTAATTTTTACTAATACCAGATCACTCTATTAACTACAGCAACTACATAATATTGTCTGTGAGAATGTGTGTTCTCAGAACTCAACTATAGAAAAGTATTTTAAGAAAATGAGAGTGAGTTGCTCTAGGCAAAGCACATTCTCTTCCCATTAACCAATTTTGTACAAACCGAAAAGGAAAGGGTTTTTTATTTTAGTTTCTGCTTAGATGGTTACTCGTTCCTCGTGTTATAACAGCATCTAATAGTTAAACTCAATATTCTTGATAAAGTGCTAATTATAGCAGATTATTCAGGCAGAGCAGAACAGGAATCCAGATTTTGAAACCTTGAAAACTGCTGAGAAATGTGACAACTTTTGACAGTGAAAAAAAAGAGAAGAAAATCCGAAGAAATGAGGAAGTAGGTCAAAAGGACTGCAGCGTTTAGACCAGGAGAATTAAAGCCATAAAGCTCTGCAGCATGAAGGCCTTTAACAATTCTTTCTAGGGTGAAAAGCTGTAATTTTGCAAGTATGGTATAAAAGCAAACTGAGTATTACATCAGGTTTTAAGCATGAAGGAAGTGGATCACATCGTTATAATGTGAAAGCATATCAGTTGCAAAACTGTAGGGGACAACTGGTGCATCCAGCTACAGCCAGTTCGAAATGTTTCAGAGGTCGGTGTCAGACACAGAGAACAAACGTCACAGAGCACGTGCGAAGGGAACTCTATTTATACTTCCTGTCTTCCTCTTTGCCTGAACCCAATTTAGATTCAAGATGAAAGTATAAGATTTTAATTTATGTCCACCAGTAATGACTTGTACCTTGAAGCTCAGAGGCTTCAGTAATAATTCTTGCTGGTGTGCAGAAAGAGCAGCCCAGAGCTGTTCCTGTCTGAGGTTCCATAAAGCAAGAAACCCCCAGTAGCATTTATTTGAGAAAAAGTATATAACTGAGTGGGCCGAGTGTGCACCCTTTCAGTTGAATTACAATTTTTTGAAAAGATCAGTGAAGACCTGGTTTATATTTCAACTTGGGAAGTCATAAAGCAATGACTGAGCCACAGGAGGAGCAAGAAAAGGGTGTAGAAGGTTTGTGCTGGCACAAATTTCAGCCCCACATTATGTGGCAGGTGAGCTGGCAGGACCAGTGCTCCAGGTCGCCGTAGTGAACAGATACTTGATAGTATCAATTCTCTTTAAGGACTCGTACGATACTTGATTTCTTTTTAGACTAGTGGCTCAAGTTCAGGGTTTTTTTTTTCAATGAAGTGACAGAGAGTTGCATCCAGCTGTGATACCAGTGATGTACCACTGAGCGCTTTTGGGTGAAACTTCACAGAGAACTAGTGATTCCAGCAAGGCCTCCCAAGACAATACTAAGTGCAAGCTATAATTCTTATACCATGAGAAATGGGAATGTTCACAAATGAAACTTTGCAGCATTTCCACTGGAGTTAGTGTGGGCCAAACTGCTGACTCTGCCTACCCGAGACAACAAAAACTGATTGGAAACACAGAAATAGAGGAGCAAGGGGGAAGAAAAAATGTAATTAGCGGAGAACTAAATTTAAAACAGTTCTAAACTGTGAATGAAAAATCTAACTGAATAAATAGATAGCTCTTGTTCCTTAATAAGTACTGTCTTTCCCAAATAAAAATGTTCAGAAATATGTTCTAAGAACCTGGCACATGAGAAATATTATTTAGCAAGGTTATCCCAAGGGATTTTGGTTTTGTGGATTTCTGTGTGGGATCCCAATTGCTATTATTTGTTACATTTTCAGAATAAAATCTTCGAAAACATTTGCAGCTGGTAGTATCTAGGTGAATAGCAATGTAAATTATATTCTCTGCTGAGTATTTTCTATAGATATTACTTAATTATGCTTAAACTTTTTTTTTTGGGGGGGGGGGCGAGCAATATAAATTTAGGAAAAAACCCCACAATAACCTATCAGCAAAATTGAAATAATACTTCTTTGTTCAGGTGACTGTTAAATTCTATTTTCTCAGTGAGGCACATTGCCTAGAAAAAATAATACTTCAGGCTTTCCCTTCCCTCCAGTTAGATCAGGTCTATACCACTCGTGTTGCAGCGCAGGTTTCCTGTTGAGTGCCATCATAAGAGGCTCATGAATGTCCATGGATCAGGTACCAGCCAACCTCTGCCTGAATTCCAGTGAAGCTATATAGCTCACAATAAAAAATTAAGATCAACATTGAATGGTCTTGTAACAGAGTTCATCTCAGTACATTCAAATGAAACATTTTAACATGCAAATACTGAAAGCTTCCATTTGGAAAAAAGAAGCTTCAAGATGAAATATGTAACCATTACTACACTGGAATTTTTAGCAATTTAGAATTGTCTGGGGAGCCTGGCAAAGGATATCTTGGGGGATGGGAAAAGAAGCTGCAATTTCCCTCACAAACTATAGGTTTTGATCATTTCCAATAAAGTGCTATGGCAAAATTCATCAGAATACTCCAGCAAGTCGTATTTATGGCCTCTTTGGGAAACATAAACACTGAGATATTATGGAAGTACTCAGCATACTGATGGAGTGTATCCTAACAACTGGCAAAGCAGATCACTAGAATCTGGCAAAACTATCAAACTTTTCTATTCACCTGCCATTTAATATAAATATTTTGGAAAGCATGCTTGATTTGAAATTATTAGGCATATGAAAGAAGATAGAATTTGAAGAACTAGTTAATGCAATTAGCTTCAGAGCTAAGGGCTTTTAAATCACTTAAATCTGTTACCATCAGACTGCCAGAGAGGACGAATATTCAAGGTCATTTACTTTGTCTGTTCCCATTGAATATGTCCACAACCCACTGATGAGCAACAACATTCTAAAGATAGTGGCAGCAGCTGTGAATTAACTGCCTGATTTTTAAACAGAAGAAACTTTTAACAGCCAATGTATTTGCTAAGCAAAATCTAATTTTAAGGGTTATTTTTACCCTCTTTGTTATAGCATAACTTTAGCTTCACTCTTCTAGATTAATTTCAAAAAGAATATGCCTATCTCATAGCTATGAATATGGGGACACATAAAAGTGGTGGCATTTTCTGAAGCAATTCTGGCACAGTTACATTTCTTGAGAAATTTATTAATTCTGTTTGCATTTAATGCAATTTCCATATCATAATAGGTTTCAGCAAATAGGAAATCTGGTTTTGCTATGAGGGCTGCTGGTCATGTATATTCCAGATGAGGAGTATTTAACCAGACTAATTTTCCAGTTAAACAAGAGCACTTTGGAACAATGGAATAGCTACTGCCTAAGGGAAAAACCCACCTACTCACTCACTGTAGGAGTTTGAAGTTATTCGCTGAAAATCCCCATCAGAAATGAGGGAACAAAGAACTGGAGTATCAAAAACTGGTTCTTGTGGACTCTGGAGCTCACGGGTAGCAAAACACTGTTCTCTGAATGAAGGAAATATTAAGAGTGCTGGATATTGGTAAGCTCATGGGAGCATATTGTAAGAGCCAGTAGATAACTTATGACTAGAAAATATGACTGTACAGAGGTCATTGGATGCAAGAAAGAGGAACTGCAATGCCTGTATGCTTTGTTGAAAATCTAAAGAATGCTCAAGGAGAACAGCACAGTTCTTTTCAATGTCAGATTTGACCTTGATGTATAAAGGCAGGGAGCTACATGGCAATGCAATAACATGGCGCACTGTAAGTGCCCATGCCGTGTAGCTCGGGCTGAAGGTCATTGCAATCTGTATTTGCTTTCTTTTTTAAAATCTCTGTATCTTCTGCACCTTGTCCATGACTAAAATAGGGAACAGAAGTTCTCCTGCAATGTGTTTAGCCTTACTTTTTTCCAACACAGGTAGCTTATGCGTTTGATTGTAAAACAATGTTTTGGGTTGACCTTGGGCAACTGCCAGATGCCCACCCAGCTACTCTCTCATTTCGCCTCTTCAACAGGACAATGGGAGCAAATAAAATGAGAAAGTTCATGGGTCAAGATAAAGAGAGGAGGGAACATTTACCAATTACCATCACAGGCAAAATGATCTTGATTTGGGGAAAAAATAAAATATTTTGTCGCCAATTAAAATAGATTTGGATGGTGAGAAACAAAGACAAAATTAGAACAACACCTTCCCCCCACCCTCTCACCCTTTTTCCTAGCCTCAACTTCACTCCTTCATTCCCAGCTCCTCTCTTCCTCCAAGTGGTGCAGAGGGACTAGGGAATGGGGGTTGCAGGAAGTACATAGCAGCTCCTCTCTGCTACTCCTTCCTTCTCACACTTTTCCTGTGCTCCAGCACAGGCCCTCCACAGGCTGCAGCTTCCTTCAGGGCACATCCACCTTCTCTGGCATGGGGTCCTCCATGGGATGCAGCATAGATATCTGTTTTGACATGGTAGTCCATGGTTTGCAGTGTGGATATCTGCTCTGCTTTGGTCCTCTCCACTGGCTGCAGAGAACCACCTGCTCCACTGTGGTGTCTCCAGGGGCCACAGGGAAATCTCTATTCCAGCACCTGGAGCACCTTCTCCGCACTCCTTCCTTGAGTTCACATGGCTGTTTCTGACACTTTTTCCCTCACTCTTCACTGCTCAACAGCATTTTGACCTTTCTACACATGCTTTCCCCGAGGTGCCCATGCTTGTGGCTGAGGGACTCGGCTGTGTCATGCAGTGGGTCCACTGGAGCTGGCTGGAACCAATTATGTCCCACATGGGGCAGCCCCGGGTGCTTCTCATAGAGGCCACCCCTGCAGCCCTCTCCCCATTGCCAACACCTTGACACCTACATCCAATACAAGTAGCCATTAAATGGCAGCTCTGGAGGAGGGTGTGACTAGGGAAGGGAATGAGAAGGCTCGTTGGTGATGGGTAAATAGGAGAATATTGCAGCTGAGCTTCAAGACTCCATCAGAAATGGTATGTGTTCAGACAGTGAGACCACGGGTCACAATTAAGAACTATGGCGGGAAATCTCAGAAGCACTGACGGCCCACACTAGAAAGCTGGTAAAGAAAGAAAAATGATAACAGTAGAAACAGAAAGAAAGGGAAAATATTTTGTTTAAAAAAAAAAGTTCTTAAATTCCTGTTATCTTCAAAGTCTTATTTACTTATTTTTTGTATTTCCAGCAGAAGTTATAAATACACTGTATTTCAAATGCTAAAATGCAGGATTCAGACAATGAAAACACAGCGGCTTTATTCTGAACTCTATTAATCCCAAAGCACAATAGCAATCAGGGATTCCCTTGTATTTTTTTAATCCCCTGCACATTTTTGGTGTAATAAACTGCTTTGCTGGCTTGTTTGTAATACATCTTGTGTTACTTTCTGCAGCCTGAGCAATTACTGAACTCATTTAAATTCTAAGATAAGCTACTTTTCTCCCTTTTTAAGTGTGGGGTCTAAAGGAGACACTGTAAATAATGGGGATTCTGAGGGCTTGAGAGCTCGGCAAGTTTTCTGAGTTTACTAAAACTTTCTTCCATAATTTAAACTCCTTTCTTCAAAAAAAGCATTTTGTTTAAGCATAACCTTTTTTCCCCCCTAAGTGCTTAATCCAAAGCTCATTGAAGTTAATGGAAAGACTTCTGAATGCTGCATCAGACTTGAAATGGATGTCTATGCCCTCTATTACTGCCAAAAGCTCTGCACACGCAGAGCTACCTAACGACCGCTATTTAATGTACTTCTCTTTCAACAGATTTTCACTCGGTATGTTCCACTCCCTGCTTTTCCCCACGCTCTCTGAATTTGTTGTCCCCTCTGTCCCTTCTTTTCTCTTTCTCATCTTGCTTTTGTCAGATTTTGGTCTATTGACTCATTTTTCTGTCACCATATCTCTACATGGGGAGCAAACAACACACTGTCCAAAAATAGTTTTCAATTCCGACTTCCCAGGGCTTGAGCTAGTTCAGGAACAGGCAATACAAACTCGCTTAATACCTCCATCTTAAGGATTTACCTCTTGTGAGTAATAATGAAATTATTTAAAATGGTTTTAAGCGCAAGCCAAGACTTTTAAACTTGAACTTCTAACCATAGGCTTCTAAACCCACATTTAATTACCTAAACAATCTCTGATTTTCAAAAGTTCTGAGCATACAGCACTTTTTAAATGTGTTCTTACTCTTAAGAGCCTAGATATATGTAACCCAATGTTAACGACCTGAGCTAGATTTAAGAACCTGATGTTTATTACCTGAGTTTAACATTGATAGTGATTCTACCAAGCCCTTTTTAAAAAGAGTATCTCCATTTATCTTTTTGAACTCCTTATAGAAATTAATTTTGTGCACAAAGAGAACCTGGAAATTTATATATTCTGAAGTCTGACTCAGCAACTTTGTTGTTTTTTTCAATAAAGTTCTCTGTGTGGGATGTCATATTTAAAGCACTGCAAAATGAACATAGCAAGGAATTTTTTCAGTGAGTTTCACAAAAAACGAATGGTAAAACAAAGCAAATTACCAAACCATCCTGTATCCATAACCATGCAGAGGAAGTTCTCAGATACAATGTATCTTTAACAGAAAAAAAATGTATATACTAGTTGTTCTTCTGGTAAAAATATTTGAGTTGCATTATTCATTTTCTTATTATTACTTTCTTTTAGTATTTTAACAAAGTGATCTAAATGGCTATATTTTATTGTAAAAACTATGAACTATGACGTATATACCAGAAAATATGGTATCATACTTTCATACTATTTACTTGTCTAAACTAGATGCATATTGGTGGATATTTTCAGGGTGTGAATACCCATTTTTCTGGGTAGTCAAGCATCACAGAAACTCACAGGTAAAGTCATGGAAGAAAGAATTTGGTAGAATTTGCTTTTCTTAGTCACCTTCACCCTTTGCAGCTTAGAGAGATGGACACTACAGGTTGCAATCACTGTCCTGGCAAACGGGATTTATTGTTCCATTATGGGCAACTCGGGAGGAGCATATTCCTGCTCTAAATGTCACAGCCTTTCAACCCTGGCTAAAAGCCATCCCATGGTGATAAGTGTTACAAAGGTACTATAGATTTTTATTAGGGAGAAGATGTGATTTCAAGAAGAGATGCTTGTGTGTACAGTAACATGGAGAGAAGGAGCAGGCATCTTAGGGCCCTCACTGTGTGCTTGCAGGGTCTCCGCAGCCTGCCCCAAACTCTCGGGCTGGGGTTGGTATGGATGTGGGTGACCAGCCAGTCCCGCTGGGGGCAGCCACAGAGCCTGAGGTAGATGGACAGGGTGGATCTGGGTGGGAGTGGGCTGCAAGACACCCCTCGGGGCCTCCTCCCTTACTTGTGGTTGCCCTAAGTTCACACCGTGTCATGGCCACACCATGCCTGGCCATCTCCCTGCCCAGCCTCGACCCATCGATTTGGTGTCCCAGTCAGGCCTCTTCCCAAGCACTTTTCTATGCCTGTGCCCAGCATTGGCCCCACTTTTGGTGGGCTGACCCTGGCAAGCAGCCAAGTACCCACAACCCCTGGCTTAAGGAAAAAGTTGCTGAGAAATGCCCCATAATTTACCCACAGGGGTCAAATACGGAGGTGGGGACAGGGGACACTAGCAGAAAGAGCCTGAACATGGCAAGACACCTGTAAGGCTGTCATCTTCAAACTGCTCTGACTCTTCACAAAAGAGGGATCACAGCACCTGGCTGTATGTGCAAATACACACTGATTTTTAATGAGAGGAAGATATTTGTCAAATAAAAGCTGATGCAGTAGTGGCACACTCTTCCTGCGCAACATGAGCTGCTGTCAATAGGTCTGTATACAGACAGTGCAACCTTTCAGAGGTGTGATACCGGAAACGTGCAAAATAGTAATTAGTCTATTTTACTTTGGCTGTGATGAGGCCTGAGATAGAATCTTCCACTTAGACAGCAGAGTTTAGAAAGTCCATTCAGTAGGTCTATGCAATCGTATTCCGTCTTGCATGTGTTTTTTTTAACATGAATCTTCATCTAACTGGAACGATCAATTCTTTTAATACAGGCCATTGAAGAGAGTTAAAATTAATTGGAAACAGGAGTCCACCACCATCATCAAAGGCAATTGTTTAAAGAAATTGTTGAATTCTGCATCAGCTGAACTGCTGAAGCAAGGTCCTCTAGGTAGCAAGTGATACTTCATTGCAGCCTACAAGTATAATCACCCTTTCATTTCTCCTCCTCACAGAAACTCTGGGTTTGTCCTTTGACAGGCCCAAGAGAAAGGACCACAGCAGGTGACTTAATGCTCTTTCACTGCGCCTACATAATGACATTTCCTGAGCTATCCGAGTTTGGCTTCCTCGTTCTAAGCTGAATGCAGCGAGTAACAGCTGGTATCAGACACAAAGTCTAAAATATTGATGGGCGATTGAAAAATGTGTTGAAGAATGAGGTTCAAGATTGTCTGAAGCACCTTTAAAAAGCCACCATACAATAAGCTGAGATTCCTCTGTGCTTCAAGTATTTTCTTGAGACCATTTTCTGTTCCTGCATTTAGCCGCTCAACTTCATTTAAACCTCACATTCTTTCTGCTCTATAAGTTTTACATTTCTGCTGTAAAGTTGAAGTTGTTCAGCCTGAAGAAGAGAAGGCTTCGGGGAGACGTTACAGTAGCCTTCCAGTACTTAAAGCGGGCCTATAGGAAAGGTGGGGAGGGACTCTTTGTCAGAGAGTGTAGTGACAGGTCCAGGTGTAACAGTTTTAAACTGAAAGAGGGTAGATTTAGATTAGGCATTAGGAAGAAATTATTTATGGAATGGCAGTGGTGAGACACTGGAACAGGTTGTCCAGAGAAGTTGTGGATACCCCATCCCTGGAGATGTTCAAGGCCAGGTTGGATGGGGCTTTGAGCAACCTGGTCTAGTGGGAGGTGTCCCTGGCCATGGCAGGGGATTGGAACTAGGTGATCTTTAAGGTCTCTTCCAACCCGAACCATTGTGTGATTCTATAAATTCCTTGAAAGCACTTTCAGAACTACTGCAAAAATTATGAGTAAGCGATCTGTTGATGGAGACTACTGTTTTACTAATTTCAAAATTATTAAAGAAAGAATGATATTGAAGAAAACAAAATCTTGCTTTGACTCTAAGGAAAATTTCTATACTTTTCCACATTTAAATGCTTATAGTATTGACCACAGAAAGCTCATGAGTCAACGAAAGCAGTAATCATCAGGTTTTGATGTTCAAAATTATATTCTTGTGAACAAGCTATTTTCTTGCAGAGTTCAGCTAAAGTCCTCTCCATTTTCAGAAAAAAAACAGTCTCTCTGGTAGATTTTAAAACAGGAAAGGACCATTGTGATTCTCTAGACTGACCTTCTCTGAAGATCAGGCTGGAAAGCTAAATTAAGACCGCCGTAAATATTAAGACAAAAAGAATTATTTAATCTACTGTTTTGCATTGTAATGGATACGACCTATATGTCATTCCGGTGTATAGATGAAATATTGAGGTCTGTTGGCAATGTAGTCCTGTATTCTTCATTTTATGCAACCCTTTCTTATTCTGTACTATGTAAGCAGCAGAGACAAGCATAAAGATTCTGCAGATTATTTCATCATTAAATAGTCCTAACTATGGTAAAGTCAAATAAGATAATAATAGACTATACATTTCAACCGCAATGAATGGTGACACATTTAACGCTAAACAAGCCCTGTGGAGAAATCTCCCTCAGAAAAGGGAAGAAAAGTGGAGAAGAATTTCTCCTTTATGTATTTTTTTAATCACAGTTGCCAGATTATATTCATTAAATAAAACACGTATTTCAGGTAGCTTGTGGATATGTTTCTATTTATATATGCCTAAGTTACTATGTGACATTTAGCTTTAAAAGATTCAAAATACTCAAAGGTATTGTTTTAATTATATAAGTCTTTTTTTTTTTTTTTTTTAATCCATTGAGGCGATCTGGCTTATCAGACAGAAAACGAAGAAAAATCTGATAGGAAACCCGGCAGGCGTTAGACCTTATATTCAGCATAGGAGAAGCTAAGGAGCGATCATGAAGAAAATGGCCAAATCATGATTGGAGATGAGAAAGCAGTTTCCAGGAGAACATTCCGGCAGTGACTCCCATAGAGAAGATGAACAAAACAAAGGTGTTTAAACAGGGAAGGGAAAATAAAGTGGCTAGCGCGTGTAAACTATTTTACAGTACAAACACAAATTACTAACCCATCTTATTTTTTTGAAGTTGATAATCTTTCTGAAGAACTGCTGACTTCGGAAAACACTGGGAAAGTCAGCATATCTGAAAAGGCTGTGATAAAAATAGTACGAAAATTGAAAATTTGATATTAATTTCTCTGTCCCTCAAAACTTATCATGTGGAAGATGTGTAATCATTTTAATTTCTGCCCAGCAGATTACATAGAGGCATACTTTAAAATGTGCATACCACTGCAAAATAAAATAGAATAATAAGCAAAAGAAAACTGTAGAAAACCACTAATAATGAATCATATCTGATTTAGTGTATCCCAATGGGAAAACACTACATTCCACCAGAGAATACAGAATAGCACACTAATCAGGAATAAGTCTAATTGAACTAAATCTGAAAAACACAGGATTTCTGTGAAAGCAGCCCAGGAGTGTTAGTGCTTGATAGAAACAAGTAAATAAATATTTACTTTTATAAAAATTGCTCTACTCTTTTTAGCATTCGGTCTTGCTGTAGCAGTCTTCTCTGTGTTATGGATGGCTACTGATACGTCTCTTCTCCCAGCACAGCACCTCGGGGTCAGAACTTGCATGACCAGGAGCTGATGGCTACTTTTAATCAGCCTATAAGGAGAGACCTGTGCTGATTAGCGACTCCTAATGCCATTACCCAGTGAAGCTGCCAGGCGAAGCTCACCCTTGCGCAAGAGCTGTAACGCAGTGTGAGGATGCGGTGAATGTATCTGAAGTGCATTGACAAACAGATATCATTAATCGCAAACAGCCGTCTTGTTAAAAACATCAGCCTGCATTTCTTTTTCTAACACGTGAGGAATCATGAGCCCTTCAGTCTTGTGCTCTTCTTAATTATGGTGAGATTTATGAAAGAAAGCTATTACACTGGATTTCTCAAAACATGGTTGAGGGTTTTTTGGGGGGCTTGGGGGGGTGGGGTTTTTTTGTTTGTTTGGGGTTTTTTTGTTGTTGTTTTTTTGTTTGTTTGTTTTGTTACACAGTGCTTTTTCTCCTATGTTCTAGTGAGAATGGGAAGATTACAGCCCAGTTCAGCTGGAGCAAGAATGTTGTTATTGTTTCTAGTAGGAACACCTTTGTTTTATAATAAGAAGATAGACATCAAATACATTATATTTTATGAATTTTGGGTGTTATTTTGTGAGATCACGTGTGTGATCATGGGAAGCTTATTATTATTCTGCTGTCATTAACATTTTGTTTAGCACTGGAGAATCAAAGAAAATTAATGTAAATGCAGTTAATTCTTGTTGTCATTGTTTGCTTCCTACCTTATTGCTTTCAGTGACAAGCTAGAATTTACTGTTTCTGTACAGTTAGGTATTCAGTAACGAACCAAGAGAAACGTCAATTCTTTCTGTCTCTGAAAAGCAAAAAGACTGCAAAGGCAAAACATAATTCACCTTTCAGGCTTGCTTTGTCTTATCAGCCACAAGAATGAGGGGCATTTATTATTTGTCTTAAAGAAACTTATTTTTCACTGAAGAAGTAAAGCTCCTTTGGTAAGTGATGTTTGCTGTGGAACTGTTCCCTTGTAAAGCTCTGGGACCTGGCAAAGAAATAATTTTTAAAAACCTCAAGTCATTTTCTTGCTTTTCTTTTTGTAAAAGCACTTTTTAAGTAATGCAAAAGATCATAGCTATGCTGAAAATACTTGGAGGCCAGCGCTTTGAGGATCCTTTACTGTAGTTAATCTCTCAGACTGTTGCTGTCACTAGCTCTCTTCTGAAGCATTTCCTAATTGGCTCCCTGAAAGTTCAGCTTCTTGCCCTTCAGAGAGCAGCGGTGTGGCTGCTGTCAAAGAAAGAGCCACTTAACTCAGGGCATGCTCTTCATAAAAATTCTGTCTTTCCAGAAGCATTATTGCACGTACCTTCTCCCCCCCACACCCCCGCCATGTTAACAAAAAGGACACAAGAGCTTGGAGTTCACGGAAACCTTGCAAGCAGTTCCTGTTTAAAATAAGCGGTCTGGCTCTGCTCTCCCGTACGTTGGTGTGATGACTATGCGACAGCGATTCCAAGGTGGGTCGTTTCTCCCTGGGAATAGTTTCGTGAACACCAAGGGCAAGATGAGGAGCAGAGAGAAGCCGTGAGCAACTTTGCTCCTCAGGCTACGGCTTCCAGCATAGCTTAAAGCGGGTCCAGACCCAGTCCGGTTTCACCAGGTGTTAGAATTTTTTATTCTTAGAAGGGACTGTTATGATTTTGTGAGGAGAAAGAAAGAACATTTCTGTGTCTTTTGTTGTACAACTGCCACAGCACAACTTCACTCAATCTACCCCCGAGTATTCTGGTTTGATTTTAGATGATAGTATGAGGCAAACAGTTTCCTATCCCATGTAATTGCCCCAATGTTGGTTGTTTGTCCAAAAAAAAAAAATTTCTCTAAGAAAAATTATTTTTTAAAAAACCCTTTCCACATGAGATTCATAAAATTATTAGCCATGTGGCTAGCTGTAAAACATTTACCTAGTAGCCAAGGATAGAAGAAGATGGACTCTAAAGATAGTTTCTCTTTGTTCAAAACACCTAAATATTCCTTAATATACTGAAATACTAAGCCAGAGTGTATTCTCTTGCTTAGAGGTTAGAAGATTTGCCTCGCTTCCAGGGACTGCTTAACTGTTTGAAATACAGGGTGGAACATTATCATCGAAAGGGACTGAGATGAGCCCAGGGACCTCTATGCAGGGTAGCCAACCTTTCCGTCTGCATTGCGATTCAGAAGCAGAGCAAATAGATCTGCTGCACAGCTAGCAGCACGGGGACTCTGTTGTGGGAGCTGCCAGATGATCCAAAATCCCAGCAACAGGAGAAAGCCAGCCAGCAGCAGCCACTGAGTCTTGATTCAATAAGTCACCTGGAGTCTGCAGCGTGCACGGCAATACACAAATTGACCATTTACCTTAGCAAATTTTGGTGTGCTGTTCATAGGACTGGGAAGACCGGGCAGCCCATAGCACAATAGTTTGGACATGCTTCTGTGGGGTGGGTGATGTAAACTTAACTCATGGCAGGCAGACAAGAGAATTGTCTCTTACGCAGGTGATGCTCCTAACTAACTGGGCTATGGGGCAGAAAAGCGTTGGTGCTTCTCTGTATTTTGCAAGCTGATCTCTTAGTTATCTGTGTTTCCTGTAAGAAGTGCATGAAAGGGAATGTTTTCAATCAAAAGGTTTATTCTACTCAAAATCAACTTTTTTTTTCTGGATGTTTCTTTTCAGCAAGAAATAGTCAGATTTTCTCTATTTAAACTGACTCATGCTCTTCCCTCCCACCTATCATTTGGCTACTGGACAAACAGAGATTTTCTTTCGGCCCATTCTCAAAGGAAATTAGTACCTCAAAGCACCTTAGTAAAGGTGCTGTAGCTACAGTCCTGAAAATCCTGCTGTCCTGGAGGCTGAACTCAGAGTCATTTTGAATCTATAACACTGGGTAGACAATGAGAGTCAATGGATTTTTTATGTGCTGAAACCATATAAAAGGAAAGTAGCATTGCTCAGTTATCCGGTCTGTATCACCGAGATTAGAATGAGAAAAAACACCTTCATTTATGGCATGAGTGAAATTAATATCTCTGCACAAGCTTTTCTCAAGAGTAACAGGCAAAACTGGTTTGGACAGTGTAAAATAAACAAAATAAAAATAGGGTGGTTTTTGTTTTGTCTTCAAATAATATAGGTACATTCATACTTCTTGCATATTCTCTTTTACTAACACAGAAGAGCCGGATCCCCTACGAATTCCTTAAGCTATACTATGAAAACTCTGTCAAATCAGCAACAGAGAATGAGCATCTTCTCCTACCAAATTTTCTTACACTAAATTAACTCCAGAAAGATCCTTTTTTAAAGAAGATTAAGAACTGTGAAAATGAGACATTTGTATTGCCTGTGTAACGGCCATACATATATTAGGCAAATCCTGACAGAGCAAAAATTATTCTCTGATTTCTTCCTCTCCTTTCATTACTTGTGGTCTTGTTTTGCACCTGTTCAGCACTTGTCCTTACAGATGCATTTAGCTATCGTTTAGGCACTTGCAGGAGCAAAATGAGAACAGATGCGTCATAAGTACAAAATATGTGCTAAAAGGACATGCCGTAATGGGAAATCAGAGCTGAATGGGAGGAAAAACAAAACACGGCAGGATATAGAGGATGCAGACCTAAAATTAGCATAGGATAGATACATTGGAAAGACAAAATTCAGCAGATAAGGGCTCCTGGTTTATTGTCTAAAATATGCCTATCTGCATTCCCAGGGAACAGCATCAATCTGTCTTGATTTCTGAATAAATTGAGCTCTCAAACAAAATCCCTGTAAAAGAAGGCAGCTCTATTTTTATCACTGTGACCTTTTTAGAAGGACTTTAGGGAAGAAGGAAACAAACTTAACTAAATTCCTACTACCCTAAGTCCAATTCTGCTTTCCTATCTGCAAAACGTTGTTTGCCAGTGTTTTACAGATACCCAGCACTGAGAGTCTTTGAAAATTCACATATCACAACAGGCTTGCTTACAAGTTTGGTCTTGTCTGGTCCTCAACTGGTCTTTGACTGGTGTTAAAACATTGTGTCAGAACCTGGATCCCAAATTCACTGATGTTCGTCAGTGGCTTTGGTTAGCTTTGGATCAATATCTGAATTTAAAGAAATAACCTTATGAAAGTGTAAGAAGTTGCACAAAATCCATAGAAGTAATTTCTTACTAGCGATATTAAAGTTTAACTGCCACAGTTAGGTTTTTTTGCCTTATTGTACTTTTCCTAGGACAAGAAAACCCTGATTTAATTAGGGGCTTTACTGGGACTCTAATACCTGGCTTGAAATAAAGAGTGAATATGTATTCAGGGCATATGTTCTAGAATCAGGGAGTGGGTGCTGTGGATAAAGGATCTTTCTACAGAGAGTGTTATGTAGGGCAGGTTTTGGCATTTCTGAAAGCACTGTAGGATAGTTAGATAACTAGCTGAAGTGATCAGAGAATTTTTAAGTTCTGTCTTTAAGGGTGTGATACTGGGAGACTGGAAAAGGCAAGTGCAGTGGTTGTTCTTAAGAAGAAATTAGGACATAATGAACAGTAGACAAATCAGCTTAAGTTCACCTTCTAGGAAAATTCTGAAACAATCAATTAGTCTACTCATAAAAAATGGCACAGTGATCAGGATATAGCTGTGCATACCAAATCATGTCAAATCAGTCTATTATCTATGAAATGTTAACAGGGGTGTTGCATAGAGCAGGAACATACTAAATCATATACATGTTGATCGTATTAAGGTTTTTGACACTGTGTCAAGCAACACTTTACAAAACATATTTACAAAACATGGCTTTCATAAAGCTTCTCTAAGGAGTGTGCAAATATCCCAAAATGACTATACCTGAAGTATAGGGATCAATCAGATACCAGAATGGAAGGATGTATCAAGTGGGGCTTCATGAGGACCTGTAATGAGTATGAAGCTATCTATATTTTCATTAGGCATGACGGAGCACTGAGAAAGCATGGTTAGTTGTGCATGTGGCACAAATGAAGGGAGAGCAGGACAAGAATTTGAAAGAATCTTGCCAAAAACAGAAAAATAATCTGGAAAAACAGGGTGAAATTCAATAATACAAATGTAAAGTTTATGCTTAGGTAGGAAGAATGGTATGTGCTACAGGATGCAGAAGACTAATTCAGGAGCAGATTTTCAGAAATGTGATTATATCCCAAATTTCAGTATGTGGTAATAATACCAGGCATTTGTAGTGAAAAACACAGGAGTGATAACTGTTAAATAAGCAGGAACGTAGCCCTGAATATCGGGAAGTCATCCCTCTCCTTTACTCAGCTCTGTTAAGGCAGTAACTAAAATGACCAAAAGTTAGAAAATGGGACATACCCAGAAAAGACTGAAAGAAACGGGGTGGAGAACAGAGGGGAATGCAGTGTAACCTGTAATGCTAAGTGAGTTAGCCCAGTGGTCCAGCTGCATGTGATCCAAGGTCTGGCTTGGTGTAGCATGTCTGGGTGACTTTGGTACTGTTTTACTAAAAAGACTGTTGTTGAACTGTGAAAGTACATAAGTTAAAACCATACAAGCTAGAGAAACGTGACTCTATGGAAGTGAAATTACTGAGATGGCAGTGACTAGGAACTCAAGGACTCAAAGGGGAAACAAATGACATAAACCTGAGAAAAAAGGTAGCGAATTAGCAGACAGCAATCCAGGCTGTTCCAAGAAGCAACGGACGTTAATACTTTCCCACCTGACCCATAACTGCCTAGCTGACAGATTCGTTAGGCGTGGTGAGGATATCAATGATTATCTTGGTAACCGCATGTATTAACCAATAAAGAGTATTCTAGCCCATTACATGAGGTATATCCTGCTTTCAGAGTCCTCCTGTGCATAGTAAGAGATGCTCAAGCAAAATCAGCCCATTATGTGGAGCATTACTGCAGGAACACAGTAACACCAAAGGGCTGGTGCAAAGAAGCAGCGGCAAATGTCTTCCCTGATCGCCGAGCAGCTGAAGTGGCTTTAGATTCTCTATTGCTAAAGTTCTCAGCAGAACACCTAAGGCAGACATCTATGAAGAATGCCATAGATACAATGGGTTTTGTCTCAGAGGGGACATGGGGTTGATTTTCCGTGAGCCTTTGGAGTTTCAGAAAGCTTCATAAGCAAACAGAAAGATGGATGGAGATGAGGCCTAATGTGATATTGGGAACACCGCGTCAGGAGTGATGTCAATGACTGTGCAGTTTCCCAAGGGCAAGGGATGTCTGAGTCTTGTGACAGTTCAATGTTTAGCTCACCTCAAGAGAAGGAGGTGGAGAATAAGGTCATTAATTGCAACTGGATTGTAATGCTCTACTCTATACCTTCCCTGACTATTACGGTTTATTTTGGAGAGAGGCAGAATAAACAGAGTAGAAGTACCAGAAACAGTCATGCTGAAGAAACATGAAATTTCACAGGGGCGAATTCATTCAGGCTCTCCGATTACTCCATGTGGACTGTGCAAAAGCCTGGCTGCTGGTCACTAGGTGTCTTCCTGTGCTCAAACTGGTTTGGCTACTGCTAGCTCTTATACAGAGTGCAGTATCATGCAGTAACCAGATGCTAGATTGTATCAACATAAATTTGTGAATTCTATTACAATCTGTGGAAGCTGAACAGTCTTATTATTTTGAAAATTGTGTCAGTAGTAATAAAACAACCCCTTATCAAAAGGTCTTACCAGGGGAAAATAACTGGCAGACACCTCAATATCGCGTGTGTGAATCAGCATGCTGTTGTTCAGTTGAACTGTGCCAGCTAAAGATCTGTTTAAAAAATTAAATTCCTGACATAAATTACAAGTATTGCCTAATCTTATTTTAAAAAAATGGTAATTAGGTTTCACTCCTACAAGCAGTAGGATAATTGGGTCCCAAAGGTCTGGAATAAGGTTAAACAATTAGACTGCATTTGCAAATGAATATATGCTGATTGGCACTTGAAAGGATAAAAGGTTTATTTGAAGTCATTAAGATTTTAACCCATGATTTCATGAAGTCCATGTATATCAGGCTTAGTGCTAACTTGAAAACATCTCTCCAGATACCTCCGGCCCTGGGATAGAATTTGAGCAAAGGTGCCCATCTAACTGTAGCAAGGAGTGCACTGAGCAATCCAGCTGACTTCTTGTCTCAGTGACTGAATATTAGGATTTATTATTAGTTGGTAAATTATTGATTATTGGGTCAATATATCTTGAAATTCAGCTCAACGGAACACAACATTTATTTATCAGAGCAATTTTAGAGAGAAGTAAACTGAAACAAAGATAGATTTATGAACCCACCAAAGGTCACACAAGTGAGTTAGCAGCAAAACAAAGAGTAGGTCTTCTGAATGCCAGCTTCCAGTCCAACACCTGCACTACTGGGTTTAAAATGAGTAGCACAGAGAAACAAGGCAGCCTGACAGGACAGGTAATTGATGGCAAATGGTACAAGAAATATCATTATAGAAGTAATTTTGTTTCTTATGTGTGGCAAAGTCCAGGTTAAATGCAATTCAGAATGATTTCTGGCTCAACTATGCAGAAGTGTGGTCCAAGCCAGTAGTCTATGCCATTATATACGCTGAGCTACAAAGAGATGAGGCTGGTGGAAAAAAACAATGGTAACTCAATCATATCACAACTGCTGATCTTTTCAAAATTTCTTCAGCTATATATGGAGTTTTATCTCCAATATGGCATAGACATTAAATTTAATGGCATTCTTTCCTCACCGCATTAGCTTGATTTAAAATGGCAACTAAAATATTTCTTCTGGCAGATAATTTGAGTTAATCTGTTGATTTTTACTTTCAGTAGTTGTAAAATACAGAGCAGTAAGCAAGACATAGCAGTGGATAAAGCAAAACAGTTATGTAAAAAAAATCTGTAACTATTCTGCATTACTGAAATAGAAGTACATGAGACAGGTTGCAGAATATTTCCTTCTCATTGATTTTGATACCTCAGAATTTCTAGAAGTGGAGAATGTACCTTGGAGCATAACCAAAGTCACGCTGAAGTCCGGGCTTAGATCTTGTCCTATAAAAATCTACAAGTTGTAAAGGGAGAAGAATTAGAATTGCTTGAAAATATGAAGAGGAGTTTAATTATTCACAGATAATTATTTCATTTCTGTGTTTCATAACCAGCAGATCTAGAACATAATTTAAGTTTTCATTAACTCCTTATGTAGGAGTTAAAATATAAGAAGCAACAGACCCTCCTACTTCAGTGGAAACAGTTTTGTGCTAAATAGTAATATTATGAAGGTAAAAATATTAATCAGAATTAGAGGAATTCTTTCATACCTTGAAGAAATTAATTGCCCACACTGATAGTGTTGATACATCATGAACTCCTCCAAAGAGTACAGTAGGACTTTTTCAATATGCAGCTGTTCATAGAGCTTTTTCCCAAAAGTCAGTCATTTCAGTTGCACGGCCTTCATATACATTAGGATGAGAATCTGCGTCCATACTGAGTTGAAATAAAAAGAGTTTAACTAGCTACGGAGCAGTCAATACAACTTCTCTGTAATGCTGTACCTTCTGCATATAGCCACATAATCCTCTCCATTTTATTAACAGGGGATGCCTGAAACAATATACCCATTGTTTGAGGAAATCCCGTAAGTTTTTCAAATGGAAAAAATCGTAAAAATTTCCAGGAGCTGGCTGGGATAAAGTAAAAATCCCTGTTTTTTCAACCAGGTAGTACTGCTTAACAGATCTAACTGAGAGGGGCTACTTCTATCAATAAGTATTTGACGGGAGAGCTGCAATCCTTGGTTCTGGTAGCAGCAGTTATTCCCACCTGTGGTTAATTAGTCCATGTGAGGAAGGTGTGATAACCTGCTGATACAAATCACTGGCATCAGAGCTTGTTCTGGAGGCCTTGACCACGGTTTTTTATGCCTGAATTTAATCACATATGGTGTGATCATCTGCACGCTGCAGTTCTGCTGCAGATATCTAAGGGAGTTTTCTATTCAGGCCAAAGAAAAGCTGTGCTCAAACTGTGGGAAGTTCCTCATGAGTTATTACAGGAATTGATAGCCCTTTAGCTAAAACGTGGGCGAACAAGTGTTAAGCAAAAAGGATTTCAGGTGTAACCAGTTTAAATTGGAATGTCTGCCTGCTTGACTCGGGAATATTACCAGGAAAGCAGATAGCCTGCCTCGTGCATGTGTGCTTCAGGGGTGTCATGGACTGAAAAATAGGACAGCTGCTGCGTTATTGCATTGCTTTACTATGGTGGTTACAGTTTATTTTCAACAGAAATTGATCAGGACTTTGTTCTTTATCATTAACTGTCCCTCTGTGCTGCTTTCGCCTTGGAAAAGAATGATTTAATAGGTACAAATATCACAGTGAGAAATAGGACAGTAAGAGGAACCAAACCTGTTATGCTAGTTTTGTTTTCCTTCTTCGGTCACTGAGCAATAGGTAAAGCTTTCCTAGGCACTAAATAATTTGACTGCCTGGTTTTGGATTTCACTTAAACCCTTGTATGCCATTGACCTTTAGTAAAGCTGACTTTCCTAAGACCTAGTTTTATAGCAATTCGATGTCTAGACAGGTCAGCAGACTTTGAGTGTGTCACCCAGGATCCTTCTGTTGGATAATCCCTTCAAACCTTGAGAATGGTCAAGCACCAAGAAAAGTGTGAGGCAAGTCTGAAAGAGATTCCTGGGCCCTACATCTGCTTTGCTGTGAGTTTTCTCCTCCATCCTTTAATTATGTTTTTGTCTTCTTTTAAAAACAAACAGAAATTTCACAGCAGGTGAACTTTTTTGTTTCCAAGAAAGGGGCAGTAGGGTGAGGAAACCTTGTAAAAACAGAGCCTTAAGCAAAAGTTCACATCGATGAGCAAAAATCTAAATCCCTCAGATTGTATTTATCTTTAAAGAACTGTACCAGGCTTGAAATAATTCCTGTCTTTCCTTCCTTGACCTTGGCAGGTTTCCAGAAAAAACCTGCACAATCTGGAGATCTCTAATGCAGGCCATGTAGGAATAATTCAGAGGCACTATTTAAGGAACATATGCTGCATCCACTTATTTCTAGGAGACACAAAGATGAAAACTTAACATCCTGAAGAGAAAGAGAGAAAAAGTATGATAGTGGGGAACAAATTGAAACTTTCAGGAAAAAATACATTGCATCAAATTCCAGCAGGTATCAATTTTTTTCTTTTTGGAGAAAACACTCCTTAAAGTAGCCATAGGTAGTGATTTATTATTTTCAAAGATGACTACTGTTCTTTCTGTTTGGGACACAAGAGCTCTCTCTAACAGAAAAAAGATTCTGATCCTTTGTACATATAAATAAATCAAGAGCAACTGCTCACCAGGAAATAGCCATGCCAGGTTTACACCGCCATATATAGCGCTGGATCTGTTCTGTTTTCCTCCCTTCTAGAACTACTAAGGAATGGTGAATACTGGCTCTTATTTTTTTATTGTGTGGTGTTAAAGAAGTGTAATTCCAGCCACTACTGCATTAGGACAAGGATAGTATGGGTAAAAGCAACCAGAGACTTGAAAAAAGCACGAGTTTGTAAAGCCTCCTTGGAGAGACCTTGTGCAATGAACTGCTTTCGGATGTTTGTGTGTGAATGCATCCTGAAGTAAGGGTGTAATCTATATAGACAGAACCCCAGGAAAAATAAACTGGGGTTTTCCACCTCGGTTTTCTCACCTCTTGGTTCTATGATTACAATCTCACCGTGTTTCCATGAAAGCAGCAGTGCCCACAGGAAGCCGCGCAGTCTCCAGACAGCTGGACAAGAGACGCTGTAGGGTTCGAACAGATTAGAAGGGAAGAGAAAGTTTGAAAATAAGTTTCAGAAGTCACCAAGTACGACAACAACAACCCATGCCTGAGAGCATTCTGTGATCCATGCAGTGCTCCAGCAGCAAGGCTTGGGAACGCAGGCAAGAGCCGAGTGCAGCGAGGAATGTAACGTGTTTGGATGCCACTTAATGCAGCTGCCTTTATTCTGAGACACAAAGGCTTTACCTGAAGGCACTGTAAAAACCATTCAGCAGTATCGCTGCTGTCTGTCACCTAATCTGAATCATCACAGTCATCAGTGACTCTGCGCTGTAACTGGTACTTAATGGCCTGGAAAAATCGAGGGAGGATTGGTAGGCTCATTCTACCTCTTCTTCAAGTTCATGCAGAACACAAAACGCACAATTTTTCAACTTCCACTTGCTACTCTGTGTGTTTCTGAAGGACAAAAGCACGTCTTACACAGTATATTAGTTGTGTAGCATATTATTTTCTCAATATCTTTCATGGCAAATAGTGATTTATTTTTTTTAATTCAGTCACGCATTAATCATTATGCATGTACTTTGTTTTGCAGACATACATCAAAATGTTCACACTTTATCACTAATTTTGAAATCTGAGATGTTTAAGCAGAGACACCATTATGGAGACAGAGTTGTTAATTAGAAAACCTTTATATAGTTGCTTGAGGTCCTTTTTCCATCGTAGCCAAAAAATACATCACTCCAAGCAGTAAAGTAAGTTCAGAATGTGCACAAAGTTTTCTTGTGTAGTGTACTTATTTTGGCTCTAAAATGCTTTATATGCACCACAGTTAAATTTTGTGGTGAAGAAGATTTTATTGTCTTATCTAAAAGATTTTGTGCCTGGCTCGGTTAAAGCTGGGTTATGGTCTATTAGTGTGATGGATATCGTGCTCTAAGGTTAGTGTCTGGAAACCATTTGTGTAAGTTTATGCAGTGCCCAAGGGTGACAGTTCAAAATTTCTTAGCAAAACAGCAAATTCATCTTCCCAAAGTATGCTCTTTAGCCTGAGTCACCTTGTCAAACAGGTGACAGCAGATGAAAATTCACTGGCGTTCAGTTCCTTACCCGACAAAGTCATTGGCTCTCTTTGCTCTTTCAGAGTTCAGAGCAAACAGGCTATTTCCTTTTTGCAAACCTCTGCAATCCTACACGGTCAATTGTCATAACACCTTGCTCTTTGACCATCAGTGGGTTTCTGCCATGTCTGCTTGTTGATAGGGTCTAGGGAGAGCACTGGAGGGAGGTAGATCCATTATTAACATAGATTAACAGGGAGAGGGAATTAAACATAAATCTGAAGGCATCTAACCATGAGTGGGAAAACTGTGCAAAAGCTTAAAATTGTAGACACAGAAGAAACCTAATTAGAGGGGTGTACCTATAGCTAACCTATTATACTAGCCTTTCCGCTCAATTTTTCTGTTGGAGAATGACACATTCCTTTTAATACAATTCCTTGAGCAACCTTGTGAAAGAGAATGGCTGGTTTTTAGCACAGTCAGAACCTGTATGTTCTATAACCTCAAGTTCAAATTGAAAAGAAATTGGAGTATTTGCTAAGTCTGGTCTGAAAGTATTTGACTTCAGTTTTGGCTGTGTTTTCTTAACTTGGCCTTTCTTTTTTATAGAGGGAAAAAAAAAAACAAAACAAAAACGAAAGCTGATTTCAGTGGCAAAACACCAAAACACTTTACTTTCCTCCCAGATGCGACATTTTTTGCAGAGGACACAAAAAATAAGTGGGTATTTTAAGGTAAATAGTGTACAGAACTAAAGAGTGATCCAATGTCTTTCAGATATTCTTAAGACAAAAAAGCACGATAACTTAAGAGGTTCTTTTTGCAAGGTGCCTGTCTAAGAATGAGGTGCTCCTTTTTCAAAGTTCTAGGGATTTCTTCAAACAAAATTGTGGACCAAAACTTGCTTGTTTATTGAAGGGCAAACATGTCAATCATATAACTCCTTTATGAATTATAAAGGGATATGCAGGGTGGATTCATCCACAAATTTCAGAAGGGCAACTCTGTTCATCTGGATGAGAATTCAATGTTGTTTGAAGCCAGAATATAAAATGATGGTACTACAAAAAGTCAGTAGCGATGGGATATTTCATCTTTCCCTTTCCAAGGGATTTTTTTCTCTCTAATAAATCCCAAGTTCATTTGAACTGCATAGCACTGAGAGTCACAAACATATTGGAAAGTTAAAGTATTAGAATGTGGATTTGCCAGATAATCAAAAGCAGCTCTTTATGGTTTAAACAAAATCAATGAAAGATACTTCAATAAGCAGACAGCAGTTTTAGTTTC
This sequence comes from Larus michahellis, assembly GCF_964199755.1. Lineage (NCBI taxonomy): Eukaryota > Metazoa > Chordata > Aves > Charadriiformes > Laridae > Larus > Larus michahellis. The sequence continues at coordinate 93,719,225 of NC_133897.1, forward strand.
AGTAACTTGCCAGATGTTACTGCACACATACATATTAGCTGCAACATGCAGCCTGAATCATTCAGACGTTTCAATGAGCGTTTGCCACAGGCAGCATGGAGAAGCCGTGCGTGGCAAACTACATTGTCCTGGTGGTCTTTGCATGCCATGATAAAACAGAATGAGAAAGCTCCCCTTCTCATCGCCTCATAGATAAGCTGTCCCCTCTTCCTTGGCTGAGATGCATGAAATTCTGCCCTCCATTTCCATTTCTACATCTAGAAAATGCGCGTGTGAGAGTAACCACAAGTAAAATTGAAATTTATTGTTGTGTAAAGGTCATTTACAAACCTAAAAGCCCTGGTTTGCTGCTATAAGCAGAGCGTGGAAGAGACTTGGAGCGTGACTCTCCCACTTCTGTGGGAAAATGTTGAAGTGTGAAACTCATTGTGGGAAATCTCTTCCTTCAGACTAAAACTGTGGATCTCAGGACTATGACCATGCAGTAATAAATTAAAAGCCTATTCAATTTTCTACTTTCTTATCAGCTTTTCTTGTGTTTCCGACAGAGGTTGTTCCACTGTGATGAACCTGTGACGAAGAAGCAGTCTGCTTCCATCTTCTCATTTACAGCACTTGCCTCTGACCCATTCGTAGCACAGGGCATCAGGAGCCAGCTGACAAAGTCAGTGCAAAGTTAACAGCTGCATTATTGTCGTAAGATTATAAAAAGTCACAAGAAATGTCCCGTGATCTCCTCAGAGCTGACCTGGAATGAGGAGTGGTTTAAGAGGATAGGATCTTTTTTGGTTTTTGGGGGGAGGGGTTTTGGTAGCCTGAATTGTTTTTCAACTCATTACAAGTGTTACTGAAGTCTCCTGTCGCTCAAAAGGATTAGAAAGCAAATATTTATCTCTGTTGTTTCAGTTTGTTTACTTTGCATTTGACTGAACTTTGGATATTGCCAATTTCACAGCAAATGGGTACCCGCTGGCGGGAACGGGGAGCAGAGATAATAGTGATTCCAGCTGTCACAGTTCTTCTCCTGGGAAGCTCTGGGACGATGAGTTGTTTTTTACCCCTTTCTATGAGCACATTAAAGAGCCATTGGGATTTCCATCACTGGTTTCATTGTTTGTGTGGGTAACCCTGCCCTGTGTTCATGCCTCATATGAGAGCAACAGCAGGTGAAAAGGATGGTAGGAGAAGCGGGGGATAAAAGCCTACGGATGCTCCTAGAAAAGCAGCTAACATCAGCACTACCTCTTTGGCTTCCCTTCTTTGAGGACCTTAGTGGCTATTTTATTCCAACACAGCAAAGCATTTTTCACACAGACTTAACTCTGGATGCTGGCATAATTCAGTGGAAATCAAACTACTCGTATAAGGGGACACTTGTAGAAAATATTTAGAGACATCTTCGTGTCAAACCAAAGGCAGGCTTCTTGATCAGCCAAATCCTATTTGAGATGCTCAAAGCCTTGTAGACAGTCACAATAGGAACTGCTCAAACAATATTTAGCATGGTCCTAGCCACATAAAAGTGCTGCTGTTTCAGAAGCATACAGGAAACAGGAGGTTTTCTAAGAGAATTAGCAGTAGTAATAAGTAACATCACATGCTGGGGATACTGCAAGGGCAAAGAGGGAGAATGAGTCACTTCCCATTTGCAGGAATTATTGCAAGGAAAGAGACTCGTATCTTCTTTTAGAGTCTGCACGGTCCTGTGATGTTCTTCATGTAAAGAATCCAAATGCGACTGCTTGCAAAAGTAAAGCTAGACGTGGCTGCAAGTCTTGGAAGGATTGTGGCTGAAAATACAAAAATTTTAGCAAGTTCTGCGAAGTATTTCAGCTGGAATCTCCTGGAGCCGTACAAAATACTTTGTATGGCAGCCACCTGGCCCAAGCCCACCTTTACATTCAAACCAAGCTGTGTTAATCAAGAAAGAATTAAATTATTTGATTCAAAAGCCAGAATATCGAGCACCATGAAATGAAAAAACAGGCAGTTACAGACATAGTGGCTGACGTCTTTCTCTGCAGACACGCAGTGCCTGACTTCAGTGGAGCTATCAGGGAGAGAGAGAGCAGCAGGTTTTAGATATATTGCCGCATCTCACAGTGTTCGTAAATTGAGGCAACTCCATTGAAGTCAGGCACCACGTAACTATAAGGTGAGACAAGACTTTCCTGCCACCTGGCATGATTAAAAGACAGCCACCCTGGGAGTACTGAAGTCCTAATCTAACACTACCCTCAGCAGAGATGCTGGCAAATATGACAGACTTGGAGGTTTTTGAAAAGGAACACACAACTGCTAATTACTATCTTGCTGACCCTATCAAGGTGCTATAGCTGTGCAGGAACGTGAGCAAGGCCTTCAAACAAACGCCAGAGAAGTGTGCTTGATGCACATACGGTATTGTTAATATAGCGATTTATTCTGTTGGCTATTAATTGGGGTTCTTGGTTGTTTTAAAGGGAAAATGAACATGCATTTTTGTAAAATTATATTTGGGTTGTTTGCTGGAAGAAGTTTTTGTTTAGTTGTAACAACAACAAATATTGAAGGTAACAGAATAATGAGTGTTGATGTAAGTTTAAGTAAAATGCTTGAGATAGCAGATTTTTAGGAAGTGAACAAGATATAAAATAAGATATGAAATGATATTGAAGGGAGAAGTTCTTTGGACCATTTGTCAGTATGGTTTCCAGTATATGAATTCATTATACTTCTCTCTGATTATGTTTAGGTAAAAAGGCAAACTATTTTGATTTTTAGCAATAAAAAAAAGCTAACTCTCCCTCTCAGTTTCTACTTAACTAAACTTTTGACTTTATATAATAATGGTAATGTGGCTGGTCAAAATTAAGCTAGAAGATACAACTATAATTTAGCCCAGTTGAATACTAATGTAAATGTGGCAACTTTATTTATGCAACTTTATTCAAATTATAATGCATCTCAGTGCACAAGGAAGCATGAACAAGACGAGGTCCCTTCCAACCTAAGCAATTCTATAATTCTGTGAAATTGTGTGCCAGTCCTGTGTATTTGTTTAATTAAAGGCTAAAAAAAATCTTTTTTCCCTTTCACACAAATAATGTAAAAATAATATATTTCATTAAACAAGGTGTTATTAAAATTAACTAAGACGCTAGCTGTATTCCTTCTTAAAGTAGCCTCTTCAAAACAATTTTTTCCCTACTTCACGTATGTATTATTTTTAAAACATGAATAAAAAGATAGGACTTCTGAAGGAAAAAAAAAAAATTACTCAGAATCATCTTTCACCCATCGACTGGGTGGAGGAGGAAATAAAACCTAGTATGTTATGCCTGAGATGTGCTGTATACGCAGCTTGTTCTGAGAGCTGGGCTCCCTGATAGCATCCTGTGTGTACACAGCACCAAGGCAGAGAGCAGTCTTATGTAAACCCAGTGGCAAGGTACTCCACGTGACACCTGCTGGGACTAAGCCATAGCAAGCAAATGTGCTGGTATACGGTTTATATAAAACCAAGAGTTTAGAAACCACCTGAAAATCCTGTGGTGAAACGAGAACCCCCCAACAGTAGTGTCTGTGCCCCTCCAACTACTCCCAAAACTGATACCTGTATCTGCTTCTGCAGCGTCACTGAACCATAAAAAATGACAGCTCTTTGTAAATAAATAATGGTAATATTCCAAAGGCTTGCCTAAAGCCAGCTGCCACTGCAAAACTAATATATCCCTGCAAGGAGGACTGTGAGACCTAGAAAACACGCTGAGATGTAGAGCTCAACCCAGCAAAGCGAAGGTTAAGAGGTGATTTGATCATAGTTTATAGATACCTGTGAGGAGAGAAGACCTCTTGTGCCAGACAGCACCTTGATTTAGCAGGTAAGCTGGAAGCCAGATAAAATGAAAATAAGACAAACTTAAAATGAAAATGTGTGCACATTTTTCACACTAGTCTAGCATTGGAACAGATTTTGAGGTATGTGATGGTTTACCCAGCTCTTGAATTCTTTAAATCTAAGTTGCCTGTCTTCCTATGAGACACGATGTCATTCAAGTGCATTGCTATTAGGCAGGATGCAGGACTCATTCAAAGGAATTTTTTGCTATGTCTTCATGAGCTTCAAACCAAGGGATCATAAATGTTTCTCTCCAGTGCTAACATTTGTAAATGGAATTGCTGCCCTGATGAAATCGACAGCAATTTTCACTCTGCTTTCTGTGGAAGCTGGATTTTATTTCACAAACGCATATATGTTTGCAGTTTGTGCTCTTGGCTCCAATGGCTTAATATCACCTAACTATATTTGGTGATTGCTTATCTACTAAATTACAAAGTGATGCTGGTGATTCCTCTTAACCACTACAGAAGCTGATTGCCTGCATGCATTGCCCATTACAGCTCATTCCTTTTACATGACGTTCACTGCCTTCCTCTCGTCCTCCTAAGATATATGTCAAGGCGTTGGTGAAGATAAGAGTGGTTCGTTGGACCTCATATAAATAGCTTATAATAGAATAAATTTTACCTCAGAACTTTTGAAATTGTGTTACTATTAAAAATGAAACATGCCCATTAGGTTTACTGCCTCTCTGGTAGGTTCACTTGAGATCCAGCTAAATCTCTGAGATTAAAACTTCCCACTAGTTGGTTTGCTCTTGACTTTTATCTCACAGTTCATGTCATTTGCTGTTCTGTGAAGTTTTGAAGTGGCTTTTATAGAACAAAATAGCCCTTCAAGGCAAAAGCAAGTGCTTGAAATAATAGACAAAAATATGCATATGTGAAGGAACATCATTAGAAAATGTAGGATGCTTGTGAATGGAATCCTTTCTGCCAGTAAGACTATTATTACTGGCAATTAGATTAACAAAGCTATTGACTGATTACATAAAAGGTCCGCTTTTTTTTCTCCCCTTGATAACCAGGTACATGATGGACGAGGCAGGCGTGCACAAAGCACAATATATCATTAATCTTTGGGTCTAATGGGGTTATTAGTACTGTGTCAGTACATCAAACTCACACATCCATCTGCCTATCAGAACAGATTACACACTCTACAGCACTCAAGAGACAGAAAACCGATACCAACTCATAGGCCATCAGGACATCTTTAAAGTCTGGCATAATTCTCTTACTGACACTTAAGTTATGTTAGCCTGTAGATTTATTTCTTCAGGGATTTGAGAGGGGTAGAGGAAAAAATGAAAAATTCCATAAAAACATGAAGTCCATTCTCCCTAGGAGAGGAAAAATCCTTGGTCATAATTTTTTATTATTTTGAGGAAAAATAATTTTCAGAGGAAGTTCTTGCAAATTTTTAATGAGATCCCTCACAGATATACAATATAAGCAGTACAAATGCAATGACTTGAAATACGGAAGCAATAATTACAGGATAAGGAAACAAAAGGAAAAAGCTTGTATTTTTCCTTACTTCTATGTTTTACCATGTGTAAATCATAGAGACGATGATTATACTTAACAGGAAACCTTAAGATACATTTTAATTTGATAATTTATGACTGCTCCTATTTGGCATGCCATGTAAATATAAGTGTAATCTGCTTTAGGTTTCAAAATACTATTGAGATGTTATACTGGAAATACATGATCGATGCAGTTTGTGCATGTAGTTTAGGAGAGGCGGGGTATGAATTTAAGGTGCAAGACAACACAGCAAGGCTTGAGCCAGAGTCTGTTATAATGATGTTAATAGTGCTCCCTGGGCAGAGTGCCATAACTCATAATCATTTTGCTTCCAGTTCAGCAAGCTGGCTTAAGCTGGGCCTTTGAGTGTTAACTCACGTTTCTGTATGTGACACTGCAATGTGCCGTGTGCTTTAAATGGAAGCCACTAGGCGTTGGAAGGGTAAGGGGAAAAAGGATGCTAGGTTAGACACAAGACAGTCACAGTGTTGAGTCTGCTGAATATAAGGTGAAAAAGCTGACCAGAAAAGTAAGTGGAAAGCAATGTTTATAAGCAACAAATTGCTATTATTCTCCTTATTATGACATAAAATCTGAGAGTGGGATTTTTTTCATTGAAATTTTATTTTGTTATTCTTGAAAATGAAATGGATTGTTGACTAACATATTTATTTTATTTTGTAAATTAAAAAAAAATACATTTTATCTTCTCTATAGATCCACATTCTCTGTCAGAGATTCCAAGTAGGTAACTTCTGTGTATACTTTTTTGGGTAATGTTTTATGTTGGAGGACAAAGTTATACCTTCTTAAATTCCTAGGTAGTATCATGCTGAAATTAACTGCATATGTACAGTTTATTTCTTATTGATCCATTTTAATTAGATATAATAATTTCAAGTGGTTTTCTTTACTTTTAATAGTTACGACCAAAGAACATTTTGTTAGGTCTGGTATTTTGTTCTTCTGGATCAAATATCCAACATAAAATTGATGAAGATGAGTGTCCTTTAGCTTACATACATACATTCTAAGTTCTGTGAGATTGTTCTAGTTGAGATTTGATTAATATTAAATATTATCGTCCTGTTTAGGATCGAGTGAGGGATCAGTTAGTTAATTAGATATTCACAAGTCCATGGGCCCCGATGGGATGCACCCGAGAGTGCTGAGGGAGCTGGCGGAAGTCATTGCTGGGCCGCTCTCCATCATCTTTGAAAGGTCCTGGAGAACAGGCAAGGTGCCTGAGGACTGGAGGAAAGCCAACGTCACTCCAGTCTTCAAAAGCGGCAAGAAGGAGGACCCGGGGAACTACAGACCAGTCAGCATCACCTCCATCCATGGAAAGATGATGGAACAGCTCATTCTGGGCTTCATCTCAAGGCATGTGGAGGAAAAGAAAGCTATCAGAAGTACTCAACATGGATTCACTAAGGGGAAATCGTGTCTGACTAATCTGATAGCCTTCTATGATGGCATGACTGGATGGAGAGATGAGGGCAGGGCGGTAGATGTGGTCTACCTTGACTTAAGCAAGGCATTCGACATGGTCTCCCACAGCATCCTCATAGGGAAGCTTAGGAAGAGTGGGCTTGATGAATGGACAGTAAGGTGGATAGATAAGTGGTTGAAAGACAGAGCTCAGAGGGTCATGATTAGGGGCACAGAGTCTAGTTGGAGGTCAGTGACGAGTGGTGTTCCCCAGGGGTCAGTACTGGGTCCAGTCCTCTTCAATATATTCATCAGTGACCTGGATGAGGGGATGGAGTGCACCCTCAGGAAGTTTGCTGATGACACAAAGCTGGGAGGCAGTGGCTGACACACCAGAAGGCTGGAGAGACCTGGACAGGTTGGAGATCTGGGCAAAGAGGAACCTTGTGAAATTCAACAAGGGCAAGTGTAGGGTGCTGCACCTGGGGAGGAATAACCCCATGCACCAGTACAGGTTGGGGGCTGACCTGCTGGAGAGCAGCTCAGTGGAAAGAGACCTGAGAGTCCTGGTGGACAAGAGGATGACCATGAGTCAGCCATGTGCCCTTGTGGCCAAGAAGGCCAATGGCATCCTGAGGTGCATCAAGAAGAGTGTGGCCAGCAGGTCGAGGGAGGTCATCCTCCCCCTCTACTCTGCCTTGGTGAGGCCGCACCTGGAGTACTGTGTCCAGTTCTGGGCTCCCTGGTTCAAGAGGGACAGGTATCTCCTGGAGATGGTGCAGCAAAGGGCTACCAAGATAATTAGGGGACTGGAACACCTCTCTTATGAAGAAAGGCTGAGGGATTTGGGTCTCTTCAGTCTGGAAAAAAGACGTCTGAGGGGGCACCTTATCAACACTTATAAATACTTAAAGGCTGGGTGTCAGGAGGATGGGGCCAGGCCCTTTTCAGTGGTGCCCAGTGACAGGACAAGAGGTAATGGGCACAAACTTGAGCATAGGAAGTTCCACCTAAATATGAGGAGGAACTTCTTTCCTTTGAGGGTGGCAGAGCACTGGAACAGGCTGCCCAGAGAGGTGGTGGAGTCTCCAACTGTGGAGACATTCAAAACCCGCCTGGACGCATTCCTGTGCAACCTGCTCTAAAGTGACCCTGCTCTGGCAGGGGGGTTGAACTAGATGATCTCCGGAGGTCCCTTCCAACCCTATGGTTCTATGATTCTATGATTCTATAATTCTATGATTCTATTGCTCTTGCTTTTTTTTTACTTCTTTTTTTTCTTGTATTTACAAAGTCAATTCCTATACCATGTACGATCTGGTTTAGCCGTATTTATATACATTTTTCACTTTATGGGAGTTACTGAATGCAAATGAAGGATGCAGATTCAGGCTTAAATACTGACATTCTTCCCATGTGTAATTTTGGAGACGTTTGTTCTGCTACACTTGAATTTCAAAACTGCTTCTCTGGTTATTCAGTGCGGTGAAAGCTGTGCATTAGAGATCTTGGGGACAAAAAAGGAATGAAACAAACATAAAATTTACACATTCCCTTCACAGTTCATATTCCTTGGTGCACCATCTGCTGAATGTATCATGCCCACTCCCACCAATATTACATTTACATGTTTTGTTATTGTGCCTATTACAGTAAAGATACATGAGGATGGCATACTCTGTAATATTTGCTAAAAGAAAAATTATCTCTCATAGTAAGTCCATCATAAGAGCTATTTTCACAAATGATTAATATTAAGAATATTAAATGGTATATGTTTATACCTCAAAAAGCTATTGTACCTATAGCTGCCTTTTTAAGATAAATTTATTGAGAAATTTTCTGTCTTTGTCTCCTTCACTTTGAGCTGTCAAAAACACAATCTTTACAAACTTTGTCACTTGTCGCCTACTGATCCCAATGTAGGATATTGACTAAAACTGAGTAATTTTATTCTTATTTTATGAAAACTTAAAGCAAATAAAAATTAAGTAAAGTGTCAGAAGATGACTGGGAAGAGTTAAAAAACATAAATCCTTCACAACGCAATGTCAACGTTCACATTGAATTCCACAGTCTTTTGGATCTCTGTTGTAAAACCTATTGACAAATCTATCGACAGCCTTAGTGTATTGGAACTGCCATTCCATGATTTCATTTTACTTAAGTGGCAATTTAAAGAAATGTATTCTTGAAAAAAACACAACAACAAAACAAAACAAAATCTGCCTTCACTCTGCCGCCATCTGAAAGCAATTTTCTAGGCTTCTTTAAAATATTTTGAATTGCTGCATGGGGAGTAGTTTCTCTCCTGTCATTTCTTTAAATGAACTCCACTGTACTAAGTCAGAAAATGATCACTTCAAATTTCCCAAGCAGCGAAAAAGCCTTTACCTCAACACAACAAAATAATACTTTCCTTGCTGCTGTCTCAAAGCCCTTTGCAAACATTCAAGTCCAAACAGCTCTGTGTGAGAGAGATAAGTACTGGACCATAATCAACTCCATTACCTATAAAGCTTTACTGTTCAGCTCTAAGTAGAATTTTTACAAGCCAGCAGCTGCAAATTAAAGGTGATCTAATTTTTTATTCTGTGGATTTCTGTATACAGCATGTATTGACCTACTGACATTTAGCTTGCTTTTGCCCATGATTGTGATATTAAACTGTCACTTGTGTTACACAGCAGCACATCCCCAGGCCAGCAGGGAGTACATTTTCTGGTGACTGGGTAGCAGAAGTGAGGGATACTGAACTTCCTATGGTCATCCCTAGCCTTTCCCATATCCATCAATCTCTCTCAACATCAATCACAACAAGCTCTTTTTTGCTTTCTTTCTGGCCTAATGGAGAACTCAAGTCAAATGTGATTTTCCTTCCTGCACCAATCTCGTTGCAGCTAATAGCTTTCTCTTTTTCCTTTGTTTGTTTGTGGTTTTTTTCTCCTTAAAAATTGTTGGTGAAATATATTGTGTATTGAAAACTGCAAGGATGGATTGATCAAAATTTATGTGAATAACGCAAATTTGAGGCAATATAAAAAAATACAAAGCCCCCCACAACTTTCAGTGTTCCATGTTCACATTTTGAAAATGCAACTACTTTTAAAAAGTAAAAAAAATATTGGAAATTAAATTGAAAATCAGTGTAAAAAATAGATAATATTTAAAATTCTGCTAAGAGTATCATAAACATGATCCTTTCAGGTCAAAATGAAGTGAGACAAAGGGGGAAAAAAGTCATTATTGTACATCTTTAATATAGTACAACATATCATAGCACAGAAAAATAAGCTCTGTATACTCAGATAACCTTTGTTTGCTTTCTTCTTTTGCACTGGACTCACTACTGTAGGGTTTCTGATCTTTGTCGCTGTAATTCATTTGTCCGAACTTTAAGTCTATTCAGTAATAGGATCAGTGAATAATAAATGTTTCCTATTATGAGTAATTTTTTCTATCTTTTCTGATCATCAATGTATATATGAACAGAAGGGTTCCCGGAAATTCATGTTATTCATCTAATCCTTTCTTCTACATTCTGACTTAAAATGTTAAAAAGAGAGCACAATAACTTTCTCCGTTCATTTTAGCATCACTGGACTCATCGAATTCTTTTCGCATTTGCTTGTGACATGATCTCCAGAAGTACAGAGAAATTCCCAGCCTCCTGTTGTGCGTTCCAGTCAGATAGTGAAAGGGATTTGCTTTCATTATCCTTCCTGACCCTGGCAGCCAGCTTGTATGTGCACATGTTTCTTGTTTTGACTCTTCTATGGTTTTTCCAGGTTTTCCCCATCTTTTTCATTAATCTGGAGAATGGCAAATTCATCTTGTTTTCTGGTATGTGCATGGAGCTTTAACTGTTTGCCTTTATCCTTTTGCTGTTTCTCCATTGCCAAGTCACTTCCATCATGACTGAAGTAATTTCTGATGGTTGCAGAGAGAGAAAAATGTTGTGGAGAATTAAGTTGTCTTTCTATTCAGTCCAATGAAAATGAGCTGATTTGGAAAAACTGCCAACCCTTTTCCTCTTTCGTCACATTCTGCCCCTCATGTTTCCAACTTGATAACATTTCTCTTAAATGTTTGTATCTAAAACAATTTGGGGACACCTAATGGAGGTGCGGACGGCTTATGCTTGTGGTCTCTCAGGACTTCCCCCACACAACCTCTTGCATAATAAGCTGTCTAGTTGTCTATATATGCAGTCAAAGCTATCCAAAGTCTCCTTATTAAAGGCCAAAGGAAATAAATGCACATGATAAATTTTTGGAAGACTATCTCAGGACCATGCGATGTCCAAGAATGGTTACATGCCCAAATCTTTTCTATCCTTCCCTCCATATGAATACCTGAGCTTACAGAGCACCCTCCAATGGGTATGGGGCAAAGGACTGTGTTGTTGAGCATCATGCTACTGGTAAGATGTGGGGATTAAACCTAGTTCTATAGAGTGCATATTCGTGTGAAATGATTAATTGCCATTTGCATTGAGTCAACACCTGTTGAAATCAGTGGATAGATTTCCACCACCATTAGAGGGCTTTGGTTCAGTTCTGCATTATATATCTTAACTTGTAAATTGTGTGATAGACATGAGATTTTTTATGGTGTGGGTTTTTTCATAACTATGGGGGGTTTTAAATCTGTTTTTCTTTGTTGAAACAGCCTGTATCCTCACCCCCAAGAAGGCTCGTGTGCTTTCGAGTCCACACATTATTAAGCACAAATTCATTTTAGTTTCATAAAACATTAAATAGACTTCCAGATAAAACTGGATTTGTTTCCCACATGTATAGAGCTGCTTGGTTGTCATAACAATGAAAGCCAAAATAAAACATGTGAAGTGTAATGAAATCACTCAGTTTATTTGTAGTGCTAATGTCATTATTCAGTTCAAAGGATTTTATTAAATCCCTGAAAATTCAGGAACAAATGATGAATGATCTAGGAAGACCTGTTAAGTAGCAGATGTGACTGAAAGATTGACACACATGGTGCCAATTAAAAGACAATACCATAGCTCACTGGGGAAAGCTGAGGTAATGATGAAGCCCAAACCTAGATTTACACAATGCTACTTTCAGCAAAATGGCTTGTGAAGCCAATGGGAGTTTTGTCTGCGCTAGAAATACAAGATCTGTCCCAGAATGACTCACATGGTCCCAAGCTGACAACGAACATGTTGGAAATGAGACTTCAGATCAACACTTTATTCATGGGGATGGTCTAGCATCTTTCATTTTTTAGTGTTTCGTTCCTCCAAAGTCAGGGAGATTTTTGTCATTTGGTTTAACTGGAGCAGGCCAAAGCTCTGTTTCTGCAGCCCAGCTACTGAGCAGGCTGGCCCCAAATTTCCAAAATGTGTAAGTTTGTGAATAGACCCATTGACTTCACTGACATTGTTCATCTGCCAAAAATTATGGAGAACAATTCCTTCTTGTCACAAACCTTGCCCACACATTCAATTCCTGGCTCCCAGCGAGCACACAGCTTACTTTCCAACATGCTCTGGTGCACTGAAGAAAGCCAGGATAATATTTCATCCTAAACATCCACAGCTTAATTGAAAAAATGAATTTTCTCATAAGCTGAGACAAAAACATGTCTGTTGCCAGGTCCTAACTGTACTCAGTGACATAGCAAGAGGGGACCAGACTGCAGTGGCCCTTACTGAAAGTCAGGCATGGACAGGAGTGGCATATAAGGAACTCCCTCAGCTGGTCTACTTACTCAGGGATGCCCTGCAACAAGATGCTTTCGCTCTTCTTCCCAAAGAAGGTTTGTGCTATTTTTACGAGGAACAATCTGTGACTGAAAAAAGACAACTAAAGAGGGAAATTCAAAAGGAATGCAATAGCTATAGCTATTTTATTCAAGTTATTTTAACCTGAGCAAATTTCCACTTGTGCGCTAAGCGCCTGATATAAAGCTCACAGAAATCCATTATAATCTTTTCACTGACTGCTGTAGCTTTGGATGAAGCCTTCTCACTCTTTTTACACTCATTTTCCTATCTTCTTTGCCCACCTCTAATTCAGCTGTAAAATCACATCGATTCAAGTAGCATCAATCCTAAAGTGTAATTGCCCTACTGTGGAAAATGGTGAGAAGAGATTAATTAATATCTTCATATCTCATATTTTATATAATGACTTTGTCATAACTGAAATTGTCCTTCTCTTATCATATCGTCATTTTCTCCAGGTTTTAACTGGGTGTTACACTTCAAAAGGTCAATTATGATAAGTTTAAAAAAATACATGAGTTTGAAGATGAACTACTGACATTTAACCTAAGTGATGATGCTCTGCTTTTTAACTGTGAGTCTGATTAATTTAAAACCAATTTGGATCCATTCTTTGCTTCATTGCCCATGCAGTGAAACTCCCAAAAAATTCACCCAAGAGAGTATAATTCAAGATGGAATAGATGCTTAGTAGATATATATGTCTCACTCATAAATTCTCTAACGTACTGGAGCAAATGCAACTAAATTAAGGGAGTCATCTTTTCTTTTTTTTTTACTAAAAAGAAAATTAGGTCTTTTGTTACTGTGTGGTACTTCTAGGTAGAAAGAAAACCCAAAGCCTGTTTTCTGAAGAACATCTCCCTTTGATTTACTGACTGCTTTGGCAAGCATTTGCTTCCATGACAATCTACTGCTGTAAGTGCTGGTACTGAGTAAACTCCTTTTAGTAAAACCATAACATGTTCTAATTGAGCCTGAGCTGGACTGACAGCACCATAACTCTGTTTTATCCAGTGATGATCTATTTAAGGCTTTATTCTGACATCGTTGACTGGGAGCAGTACCCCTGCTGAAGTCAACTGAGCCATTTGCAAAATAAGGGGGTGTTTGAATTGATTTTTTTAGTATTTTCTGGGTTTATGCAACGTACAGGTATGTATCATGGCCACGTAGGCCTCCACAGTTACTTTTCTTCTCAACTGTTCAGGCCTACCTAGCTACTTTCTCACTGGCTGCTCATCCTAGACCTGCAAACAAGTCCTTCAGTTTCTCCTCTGTGTCTTCCTGCATCTTCCTGGAATTCCCAATGCAGTGTTTCTCTTTCAGATAATATGCATTCCATAGAAACACTTCCTAAGGCAACGCTATTTCCTCATTAAGTCAATTTGTCTTTGGGTTTCTCCTCTACAAGCTACGGAACATGCACTGTCATCACCACACATCAGGGCCCCCATGTGAGCAGTCTCAAGAGGTTGCTTCAGCCTGGCCACTGTTTATGGCATAATAAGGGATAGCGCGCGCACACACACCCCTATCATCAGCAAACCTTGCCAGCTTTGAACACCAGCGTGTTAGTGGTGACAACCCAGCTGAACACTAAACCCAAGATGGGTGCATCTTCCTTATAATGAAGTTGTCGCCTGGAAGTTACAAACAAGGACAGGGCACCCATCCATGTTCTCATAGGGAAAAAAGCCCACTTTTTACACAAATATAAACTGACTATTTTATCACAGTTTGACATCATATTCAGCTTTTGTTCAGAGACGTATGCAGGTTCTTCTTGTACCACCAGCTCCCTTGGTCATTCTCCTCAATGGGAAAATAACAAGAAAAAACAAGGATAACGGCACATCTCTGTTCAGTCCGGTTCTAGGATATTATGTGGATTGCTTTTCTTCATTTGTTTATTTATTCATACCCATACCTCCTAGATATATCCCAGCAGTGAGCTGCCTACATCTCATTTCAAACTTTCTCGCAATTGCAAAAGATTATATGTCACTCAGAGCTGCAGCTGTCCCAGCTGTCTTTTACTGAATGACCCACAGTCTCACCTATGGTAGATTTACTATGTACTCGCAAGTTCAAGCTCTCCATCATAAGAAAATTATGTAGCAAGTCTGACTCAGATGCAGTTGCTCCAGCTTCTGTGTGCAGTTTCTGTCCAGATACTCTTTAAGAAATTGCAGCTTACTCTCTTAGCTCATTTTTTTTCGGTGTCTAATTTTCCTCTCTATTTATCTGTGTACTAATGCACTCCAGGATCCTGTTCCCTACTCTTGTCTGTCTCATAGGACCACTGCTTGAGACTACAGTGTCACAGAGCAGCTGGTAGTATTTAGTGACCTCCCGCTCTATTAGATGGAAATTGATTTTCCTCTTCCAGGCGAGTGAAAAATCCATAATGTGCTCCATCAACTTGGTTTGTGCAGCAGCACTAGCAATTGAAGCTATAGGGGAAGGCACAGCTCTTCAGATTTCATACATGGCAGTATCTTTTCTGAACATCAGAATAAGCAGACTGCGGTAAAGGAGTTCTCAAGCAGTTTGCAGAAAAGCTGGTAAGGACTTGCTGGCTGAGATTTCTTTGGCAATGTTTGTTGCTGAATTCCTCCAATAGTGTTTCACTGCTGTGAAGTCACCTATAGCTAGTTATATTACATGGCCAAAAATAATAAAGTCTGCAGGTACTTGCAAGCCATAGCCCCCAAGCTTAATTGGAGAAATACTACCCAAACAACAGTGCACAGGTGTGTTTCTATGGGTAGAAAGCAGAAGCTGAGATTTTCTTTTGGTAGCAGCAATTTACCTACTCTGCCACATAACTAAATCATATAAAAATCAGTACTTATGACAAGTATTTTCAAGTAAGTATTCAATACAGTAAGATCAAGTAGTGCCACATCTGTGGGAACTTTCAATTACTATCGATCTGGACAGCAGTGTTTTTTGAGTACTTCCTCACCTCAAGGGTGCTGCTCATGAATTCAGGATGCATATTTTCATCTCTGTTTCCATCTCTGGGTCCAAAACTTTGAAATTATTTCCTTTTAGATGCAAGAATGACCAAAAAAACCAACTCTCCAGCATGACTGGAAAGCTTCTTTCCTTGACCTTACTTTTCCTTGCAGTAGCTTAAAACCAATTAGTAGCAGAGGAATATGTACACCTAGATCCAATATAACATACTTTTATGTGAGGAGAGGGAATGGAGTGGAAACTTCATCGCCATAGCTCACCTTGATGGGCCCTTAGTTGTTAAAGGTGTCCGGACACCATGGTCTTGGGTGCAGTATAAGAACCTGCATGAATACAATCAAGATAAAAAGGATTGGAGTATACAGGCACATTAACACCAAGGGGAAACTTTTTCCAACAATACGAAGAACATATTTTCTGGGAACAATGTCCTCTTTGTTTTTATAGCAAGCTGGACAGAAATTTCCAGGCAGAAATACTCACAGTAAAATAAATTAAAACAGACATTCACATGATAACTACTGAAGACGGTCACAAGATAGCCAGACTGTAGTCATAAAACAATTAGGAGTATTTTATAGTATAAGTAATTACTTATTTTATCATCATTTCCCATGAAAACAACACCCACTAAGGGATAGAAAAGAATACAAGGAACTGGTAAACTGAAGTTCCAGTTCATCCAGCTACTTCCTTTGCAATGTAACTGTATGATACAGCCTCAAGACCGTTAATGGTAGTGTATTTGCATGTAAAATGAGAATATGAATAGCCCTCTTCTTTATCTCACAGAAGAGTTACAAAACATCACATAGGCTTTAACTTTCAGAAAAGATAATAAGAACAAAATGTTATTAAGGTACTATCACCAGTTCTATTATGTTTTCACTTTATCTATTAATGACCTTGCTTTCTTGAAATAGAGACAGATTGTGACATTGTGCGAGTCAGGCTTTCTCTTGAAGCAGGGCACAATATGAAAGGACTGCAACCATTGCCTCTTTCTAAGTGTTATTTATTTGACATTCAAGTTTTCTGAGGAGGCAGAGCCCATGGGGAGCCCTGCAGAGCTGGTAGTTCCTATGAGGGAGAGCCAGCTCCATCATTCTGGATTTGCACAGAGGCAACTACACAAGCATGACTGGAGTGTTAAAGACCGGAGAAGAACTGGAGAGGGAATTGTGGCAGGCATGAAATTCACAGGCTCTCCTGCTTTTAAGTGCCCACTGTATCACCTACGAAGTTACTCTTTAAAAATACGTGTGCTCATGAATTTATTTACACGTATAGAGATGAGTATACATGTGAGATAAAGTAGGCATGGACTAATAAAGCCCTGTGTGTATCTGGAAGGGATGTCTATCATTCAGAAAAAAAGATGTGTCCTTTACTATCTGAATTTGCTAAAAGATTAAAATAACAACAAAGGAAAGATTATTGGGATTTTGAAATGGATTAAACTTTCCAATTCATGCCTGAAGAAATGACTTGAATTAAAAAAACAGTATGTCACTACTTTTATAGTCTATCTGTGAAAGTCAGCAAGAAAATCCTTACTTGATGGTACTACAATGATTCATCTAGCCCAGTGTTCTGCCCTGATGGTAGCAAAAAGAGCTGCTAGTCAGCAGGGGGAAACATACGAGTTTTTCAAATCCATTCATCTATTCTTCCTGACATCACAGTCATTGTCAGGCAGTACATGCCTCCATATTCCCTTTAGTTTCTGTTTGCAGAGCAGTCCATGAGTTTGTTCAAATTCTTTTGCAGCCACTCATTCTTGTGTCTCTACAACCTCCTGTAGCAGCAACTCCTAAAGTTCATCAATTGCTCTGTAAAGAAGTATTTTATTTATCTGTTTTAAACTAGTTTTAGCAAGTACCCCTAATACTGTAAGAGGGGGTGAATAACAGTCCTGCAGTCACACAATCCACCACTTCCATCATCTTGTAAACTTCAGTCAACCTGCCTACACACCCTCTCCTCATCAAATTTAAGATTCCATACTGTTCAGTCTCTTCACGTATTTTGGATGCTTCATCCCTTGATCGTGTTTGTTGCCCTTCTCTGCTTCCAACTCTGCTTCCAACTCCGCATCCTATTTGTCTTGGGATGCAGAGACCAGGACTGCATAAATTATTCAAGGAATGGGTGCCAAGGTTTTTACAGTGGCAAAACACAACCCTCCGTGTTGTTCTCAAAGTCCTTCCTGACAACGCTCAACATTTTGTTGTCTTCTGTTGGCCACTGCTGCACATGGACGTGATCATTTCAGAGGAAAATCGATGGTGACTTCTCAGCCTCTTTCCTGAGTTGTCCCAGTTTAATTTCTTCAGCAAAAGTTTTAGATTATTTAACTTTTTTCTAGCATGGACACTTTTCTTTTTACGGCTGAGATCAGAGCTAGAGTGTGTCCTGGTGTGTGTCCTCTGCTCCTCCCACCTATCCCAGACCTCTGCAGGGAGTTTTTCCCTCTTTTCCTGATGTGGCCAGCTGGAGGAATCAGTCCTGCTCTCTCTAATCCCTTTCTGCTAGTTTTCTCTGCCTTGCAGTTCACCAATTCCCAGTACTACCACAGAGGGGGAGAGGATTAAGCCTGCTGCTACTGTTGCATACAGCTGCAGTTGGGAGCTAAAGCTGACCTTTCTTTTCATTGGCCTTTTTTCCCCTCTCTGTTTACTCCTCTTCATTTCAAGCACAAATCTGGAGTAAGTAGAAAAGAAAATATTGTCTCTTCTGGAGTAAAAGCTGTGGGATAAGTGCTCTTTTCTGCCCTCCTGCCATCTGGCCAGAAGTCACGTCTGTTATGGTCTGTATTTTCCACCTGCTTGACATGTACCAAACACTGTACTTCCCTGAAGTGCACTCACTCTTTCATTTACTCTTGGAAGAATGCTGCTTTAAACCAGGACACTAATGGAAGGTGATGCTTTAAAGGTCCTCCCTAGCCATTTACAGCTACCTGTTTTTTTGTTTTTAATCAGATCAAACACATTACTTCTGTACTGCAGGAAGGTAATTTGAGGCTTCTGCTTTTTAGACTTTCTCTTAGAGTTTGTCCCAGGCCCAGTAATAGCAACACAAGTTGTGTATTACAGGTCTCTCAAGGATAAGATGCTTTTGAAATGTCACGATGTATTGTCATTTCCAGCTGTACAATGCAAATCCACAATAATGTATTTTTAAGGCACTAAGTAAAGTATATTACTAAATTTTTTAAAAAGGGGGGGGGGAAGAAAAAAAAGAAAATTTTCCTGCCAAGATGTTTCAACAGGCAGGATGTGTAAATACCTTCTCAGATTTCCTGAAATCAGATGGGCAATGCCTCTCCTATTTGTGATTCTGCTCAGAGAAGAACAAAAAATGATTTTGTTCAAGAGAACTTGTATAAATCACAACACTTATGCCACTAATAAAAATAGTGGAGTTTAAAGACAACAAGCTTCATTGACACGAATGTAAATTTGCAGCCAGTGTTTGACTGCACTTCTCCGTATAAATATACATTAAAAAAAAAGTGTTAAAGGTTTTGTAGCCAGATCAGTTCTTAGAGTAGTCCCTCATATAAATCAGATCTGCTAATAGAAACAATGGGGCAAAACCTCACATTGAGTAACTTACTTAACTCTGCTAATTTATAGCATGTATCAGTCAATCCAGCCTGTCTCCACAGGGGACAAAACTCCACCACATTTGCTCGTCCACCTTCTACTCCTTTTGTTTAAATTTTCTCATTCCTCCCCCTTTCTTCCCCAACAAAGAATAGTTTTACTTTTAATATAAACTTTATGACTTATGGTTGCTGCATGAAAACATCACGGTTTTGTAACCTTACGATGGTTAACAGTCAGAACGGGTGCTCTTGTTATTGCGTGAGCTAAAAGCCGATCTGCGACACCAGTTACAGGCACGCTGTAGGTAAATTCTGACCCTGTCCCACAAAAAGCAGAGTAGCAACTGCAGAAATTAGCCAGACTATCAAAAGAATTTGCAGTACTCAAATACTTTTTAAAATGGCTTTTAAGTTGAGCAGGTTATTTAGATAAAATACCAGTGATTCTATGTCAACAGTTATCTGAGCAACCTTATGTTGCTCTTTACTTTGCAAACTTTGCTTGATTGCAGCACAATTTCGAACTTCTATAAAGCTGCACAATTAGGCAATATATTTGTACGGCTTTTTTGTAGTGGAAATTGTACCATTTTGTAACATGATCTGCATTGAAATGAGCAAAACCACAACTTGCCCTAGCATCTGGGATGTATCATCATGCCCCAGTTTCAAAACATAGGTGACCAGCCTTTCAGATCCCTAAGAGACTTGCCACGTGCTGCTGTCTCCCTCACATTCATCAGCCACACAGTTCTGTTTCCACACACAAGATGTTCTGGCTCTGTTAGAAGAAAGGGAAAAGTATGTTTGATTCATGAGAAATTTACATTGTCTTACACGCCATCTAAATAAACAGCCCATTTCTGCAGATAAGGGCGCATCCATCCATTGCTATGTAGATGCTGCGTTCCAAAAGAAACGCCAGGTGTGTTTATCTCTAAGTCTAATGATGTATTTTAGAAGAAAAACAGATAGATAAAAGGACAGACAGACAGCCAGAATGGACAAACAAGACCCAGCCAATGCATGGAATTTTGAGACATCTGCCACCACTTGTCCTGTAAGGCAGAATAGATTAAATAATAAGGAGCACGACCTGGAAAAACAGATGGAAGTCTTGTACATGGCAAAATCAATCCAAGCCTATAACAAGGCACGTATCTTCACAGCTCTAAGGTTTTTTGAACTACATTTGAAAGCACCTTAAATCTGAAATTCATGACTTGAACCCATTTCTTTAAATTATGTGAGGTGGTCAGAAAAATCAAACACTTTCTTCTTCCTTCCTGCCTTTGAAAAGAACTCACAGACTTTTTGTCTTATTTGTAATAAAAATGTCTTTGCAGATGTCTTTAGGACTCTTGTTAAAACCTGACTTTTGGAAAACTTGTCCACAAACCCAAAAGCGATTTCCAAACTGTTTTATTCAGACAGAAACATGCTGTTTAGATAATGTTCAGTTCCTAATTACTAGTTAAATATCCAAGCTTTGATTTTAAGACAAAAATTAGCTTAATGAAAATGATATATTCTTCAAAAACTATTACTCTGAAAAACTAACACACACTGTTTCTTTTTGTTAAAGTCCCAGGTGTGCTAACATTAAAATACAAAGCAAATATATTTAGTGAAATCACTTCCTTTTTTAGCTATGAGCACTTCTAAGCACATTTGTTGATAAAGTGTTGCTCCTGTGTATCAGAGCTACCTGAATAAAAAGCAAGCTGAGCAGTAGATTAATAAGAACCAAGAAGCTAGAATTAATAAATATGCTTGTACCTCAGTTTCAAAACAATATTTGCATACTTGTAAGATGCAGGTGACCAGCTCAAGAGAAAATCCAACAACTTTTATGAAAATAAGTAATCATGAATGTAGGAGTCTAATATTTCATATGAAGTTCTGAAAATGCTAGTATTCTTTTTCTTTTCTTTTTTTCCCCTTTTCTTCTGAGTACTCTGAATATTCTTATTCCTGTCAGGTAAGATACTGATAAAAGGTTTAGGAACAAGAATTTAAACATAGTCTTTCACTTGAAACCCACCCAAATTTTACACTTTTACAGAGGCAAAAAGTAAAATGTGAATCTGACATACTATTATTTCTTCACTCTTTTTTCCTATATTTTCAGCAGAAGAATGTAGGAGAAATATTTTGCTAATGGAAGATGAGGGCAGCTTAAAAAATTAAAGCAAGTAGGATTCTTTTTCCCTGATTTCTTAATGAAAACAGCTTGTCAGCAGGTTTTTCGGTTGTATTAACTAGAATACCCGTATAAAAATATTTTCTCAGGTGATTTTCATCACTTTTAAATTTGTGTAGTGTTGCTCAGGGTATGTCGACTGCCATGTCTTTATGCTAGCCGAAGACCATTAGAGACACTTAATTCTCTTTGTCAGCCCTTCGGAAAACCCGCAGTCCTAAATTAGACTGTCCAATGTGCAGGTGTCACAGAGCACTTGTGCAGTGAGAGTCTGACTCTTTCCCTTGGCCATCGCTCTGCCCTCTGCTCTAATGTGTGAGCACAAGCACTGAGATACCTGGCCTTCAAACAATTTGGGGACTGTCTTTAAAATACCTTTTTGTTTAATTTTAAGTTTGTGGGTATTTCAACAAGGAATCTTAAAATCCTTGAAAAAATACTACAGCTAAAATGGAGGTTTATGCACTCAGCTAGAGGCACTGCTTTTTGGATGCAAGAATGAAATTGAGAAGGGCTCAGTATCTTCTAAAGGAAAGATACAGTTCTTCATGAGGGCTTAGTATATGTTTTGCAATGTTGGTGTACTGTATTTGCTGGCCAGGTCTAAGAAAGAGCTCTACATGATTTTTTAAGGCACATGGTCATTTTAGCACATATCAGAAAAAAAAAAAAAAGCTTTAAATGCTGAAGGCTATTAGAAATGTATTTATTCAATAATATGTAAAACGAGTGAAAAAGTTTGCATGGAAAGTGTTCTGCTCTGTATCATAGGGCTGCATACATTTTTCAGAGTTGCACAAGATTTTGCTGCACAATTTCCATTCAAGTCAAAAGGGCTTGTGCATGTCTAATTCCCAGAAAGCTCACAGAAAAATTATTCTAGGGACAGATTATACAGTAGGTCTCAATAGCACTAACAAAACCAGAGTCATTAAAATCTGTACTCATAGTTTGGCATCAATTTTTCATTTAGCACAAGACCTTGGACTGTCTCTCACAGTTTCTGTTGGAAAAAATCATCCGTGGTCACAGCAAAAAGCTTCAGCATGATGTATTTCTTCTCTTCTACAATGTGAGCTTGTTAACTCGTCACTGCTGTATGTAAGACTTATATGACTTTTTTACTGCTTTTATTCAAAAACCACAGCTTAAGGTTGTCATTTTATTTGCTTCAAATGGATTACCCTTGTAAGTCTTCTTTCTGTGAGCCCTGACAAGCTGTTGTTTCCACAGGTGGGTTATGGTCAATTTAAAAATAAAGACTGTAAGATCCTTTGAAGCTGAGGAAAAGAGAACTCCTTCTTACATTAGCTCTAAGCAAGCATCAAAGCAACAGCAAACACCTGCTTGCAAGGTAGACTGTTCTCCGTAGCCTTCTCTAACACCTTATTTTATGTGACAAGCCACTGCTAGCTGAAGACACTGAGGAGTTCTTTAGGGTATCAGGAATAGTGGACTGGAATTGCTACTTTCTTGTCTATCTCAGGAAAGAGGATATTTGCTGAAACTGATGTTCCTTCCCTGTCTCAGGTAGGCACCTGCCCATGGTAACTGGACAGCTTCATTTTCCAGAGACACCATTTTTGAATGTATTTCGTTCTCTGTCATTCAGGGTGTTGCATCTCAGAAGAAACATTTTCTAGGATGTTTTATGTCTTTTTTTGAGAAATAAAAAACACATGGCACATTATGGGACAACCTATACTATCCTCAATATATAGCACAGCCCACTTTCAATGGTGTTCATGAGTTCCTTGTGTACTGTTTACTATCTGTGTATCAGCTCTCTCCTTCAATCAAGCTTTGGCTGCTTTTTCACATATGAAAAGCCTTGGTTTTTTGTTTGTTTTGGGTTTTGTTTTCATCTTGATAGCCTTGTGATTGTCTGGGTATCGTATTTAATCCTTTTTTCTTTGGTAGCTTTTACTTCCCCCCTCACCCTTCTCTCCTATGTTTTTGTTCTTCAGCACTTTTTTTCTGCCTTTGTTCTGCAACCATTCCATACTCTTCTCTTCACATGTTTTTGTTCCTTCTCCAGTTTCAAGCTTGCTTCTTTATTTTCCTGCCCAGTATACATTAATAGTCTCTTTAAATGAACGGAAAATGAGTTAATGATGTGACAATGCTTCAGCCTGTGCTTATTTGCATATATATGCACAGAAGTTATATATTAGCGGTATCATCTAGTATGTACATCATGGTACTAAGGTGTTACTGTTTACAGGATGGTGTGCATAACTTATTGAGGCATGGTTTGTCCTTCAAAGGTTGCCAGCAATGCCTAAACAATTCTTCTGTCTTGTCCCTTTTAGGGCACTTCGTACCTTAGCAGCCATAGGACCAGTGGTTAGGGGAATGCAGAGCTCCTATGGAAAGATCACTGAGGGACTGAGACCTCTTTTGTTCTGGACACTGAAGAAACTGCAGAAAATGGCAGAAGCTCGCGTCTTAGCAGTCCATAGCATTGTTTGTGTAAAAGCGCTCATTTACAGCGTCGCGGGGTTCTCTGGAGCATATGCTCTTCACAAAGCAGAGGGGTACGGAGAGATGATAGAGGATAAAGAAAACATGTCTCCTTGATCTTGTTTTTGCCACCATTAGAAAATTCCCCTGCCAGCTTCAAACATTACAGCAAAAAGAGAGTGCAAATAAGGGAAAGGAGGCAGTTCATTTGTTGAAATAAACAGAGTAGGGAAAGCAGTATCACCTTAAATCTCAGAATGAACTGAAGAATTCTTTGTTTCATTAAAAAAATAATTAATGTTATTCCTGTTTCATTGTCCTTTTAGTGTAAAGTTATGGCTAGAGAGGAAAGGGTGGGGTTGCATTGAACCTGTGAAAACTAGTGACACGTCAAAAAAAAATTTCAGTTCTGTGCAGGGATAACTTTAACAATTGTGATGGCCTGACTCCTCCACTGTCTCGTAATTGCATCTTCTGTCTAAAGTGTTTTTTAATTTATTCTGCGCAAGTTAGGCTCTTTCTGTGTAGCTCAGAAGATGTAGTCCCTACTCCAAGTGATTGTACTCTGTGTAGGCAATGAGTTCAGTGCCTCCCATTAATTAGATTGATGATACCTCCAGCAGTTTTCTAAAAGCCAGGGAGAGAAGCACGAAAGAAAGATGGTGATCAGGAGTAGGATGACAGGTAGCACGTGGTAGGTAGACCATTCATTTACCAGCATTGTGTCAAAACATCAGTCAGGATTTTAGATAGCTCCATGAGAGTCTCGCCTCTGTCTAACGCCACCAGGAGCTCTAATCTCAATCTTGTGTATTCAATTGGCCTCATCAGCGAAAGTTACTGGCTAATCTAAGACGAAGAACCTACTTCTTATTTAAGTTTAACCTAATTGCCACCTGTATGCTTCCATGAAGAAAGCTAGGTTCAGAGTAGTCAAATCTCTTCACAAAGTTTCATTTTTGTTGCAAATTCTACAACTAAACAAATGATAGTATACATCTCTTTAATATGTGACAGCTAATAAAACTGATTGTCTTAGTGCAAAAAAATACAGCTGGGGATTGATTACTTACATAAATGTTAATGAGAGTTGAGTTTAGTACTAATCCAATTCTATGAGTTTTGGAAAGTTGGTAGTCTCAACTCAGAAACCAAACAGTCATTGGGTTTGAGTTGTGTTTCACCTCCCATGAACCACGCAAAGTGTGTAGAATACCCCTGCTACCACTGAAACTCACAGTAAGCCTGAACTCTATGTAGAGCATATGCAGGATATTCATTCGGGCTTCGCTTTTTTTTTATTATTTCTTTTTTTGTACATATTCGCGTGATTATACTAATAACTAACCATTTTCTAGTAAAACAGGTTTAAGTTCCTTCATCTTGATGCTAATCGGACATGTTGCAAAATTTTGTCAGAGAAGGAGATAATTAGGATGCATCATTAGCTTCTGTGATGCCAATATTCATTGAACTGTATTTCCCTCCTTCTTTACAAATTATGGCCTTATTTATGGATGTGTCTTATTCGGCTTTTCTCTGTGATGTTCTCAACACACCCCGTCAGTTACAAAATGCTTTGAATTTCTGTTGATTTTCCAGTCTTGAAAGCACTTGGAATCTCACAGGATACACGCTCCAGAGCAAAGTATAAAAACAGATCTACCTTGTTGAGCTAGCTAAAGTTGAGCTAGCTAAAGCACAGCTGCCTGAAATCTTTATACTGTGGTTCAGTAGGTACTTAGCTCCAATTTTCTCTACAAAGAGTGCCACAAAATCCAGATATGATAGATGCTGATCTTTGTGCCTCAAGCAGCCCAAGCTGCAATTCCACAGAGGATTTTGGAATGTTATTTCTAGTCAGAGGAAAGAAGGCAACAAACGCAAATATAGATACCAAAAGGATTTGCAGAACTGCGTTTCTTAGAATTAAATGTCTTGTCTGAAGTCGAAAGTATCAAACTTCACAGGATTCATAAAATACTTTCTTAACGGTCCCTGGGCTTTATGTTCCAAGTATTCCAACCAATCTCCAACTTTCAAAGGAGAAATGCAGCATTCTCCTGGTGGCAGATTTTTATTTTTCTTACTGCAAGACTTGAAGAAAAGGATTTCTTTCACGCTAGAGACTTTTTGCAAATGTTACAAAGGGCAGTCCTTTCTGCAGACATCTTAAATCCAGCCTTGACTCAGTTCCCTCTTATACTTTGATTCTTTTAGTTTACCTTAGGCAAATAAATCTAAATAATGTAGTGGATCGATTTTTCTGAGGAAAAAGACTGAGTTTGACTGAATCTTTTTGTATTGACTTCCACACGTGATTATGCTACTTAGCTGTAAACAACCTCTCTTTTATGATGGTAAGGGAGAACGTGCAAGTTTAGTTCTCTTTAAGAGAAAAACTTGAAACCATCTTTCAAGTATTAATGTAATAAGCACCTTTGAAAATTACTGTTCTAAATAAAAATAGTATAAAAATGTATAATTATGAATATTCATGCAAGTATATGTTCAAGAAAACAAAAAAAGTGAGAAAAAAGTGTTTTGGGGTGGGCTTCTTTTGGCAAGTGAATAAAGCCCCAAGGAAAGCAAAGTCAGCTTTTAGTTCTACCTGACATCACTCAGCACCTCTCATTGTTCAGTCTGGGGCATTTTTGACACAAAAAGGAGATGACTGAAAGAGGGTTGAACTACAGAAGGACTGCTGCAAAGAGGTAAAGATCAGGCTCCTTTTCATACCCTTTAAAGCAGGCAAGAAACAGTGGGCTTTGGCCACACCGAGGGATGCAGGTTAGACACTGGGCTGGGTGGGTTCCTCTAAAGGATGGATGGTGAAGCACGGGGAACCATTCCTCTGGGATGCTGCAGGGCTCCTGTCAGTCAAGGTCTCTAACCTCAGTTTACCCAAAGTCTGCCAAAAATGCTGCTACCCTAGGATAGACTTGCCAACCAGTTGATGTTCCATGAACCCAGGGGTTTTTTTCTTCCCTTTATGCTTCTTCTCTTCATGCATGGCTGGCCACTATTGCAGGCTACAACCTTACATCTGCCTTACAGCAGCAACCAACCTGCCAAAGTTGTAATGAAAATCGTGGATGTCACAGATCACAATGGTCCCTTTCAGTGTTTTCTGAAGAAAAAAAAAAAAAAAAAAAAGAAGGTAAAAATTATTAAACTCTTTTAGTATTTTCCAGAACTTCCTCTTTTATAAACAAGTCATAAACTGAAAATTTGGGGAGTATTCATTGCTTTCTTTCTGCAAAACAAAGGCTACCTCCATTCCCCCAGTAGGAGAGAGGACAAAAGTGACAGCAAGGCTTAAGTGGTGCTAACTGATTTGACATGAAGGAGGGACAGATATCTCACAAGGTGCAACAACGTTTATGAGACTTAGAAAAAGATGGGAGGTATAGGTGGTGGGGGACAAACAAGCAAAGAAACACAAACCCAGAGATTCCTCAAAAAGGAAAGAATTGTTCATCTGGCAGAGAGACCTGGAGGTGGGACTTTGTTGGAAATAAGAAAGGATGTGACGTGACATAAGGTTTTGCTTTTAGTATTTTTTTCAGGAGTTCTCCCAGGCTTCATTCCTGCTGCAGGTCCTACGCCTGTGTTAGTCTGTACTCCAGAAGGTCTTCCTGAGCAGTAATTGTGCAGTTAGATGTGCGGTCTCCTCCTCCCTCTAGAGTTATCAGCAAAACTGAGGGCATAATAGCCTGGCAACGGCAACGGGGGAGATCTTGCAATAGAGCAAGTGCCTACAAGTAAGATTCACACAGGTTAAACATATATACTCTCTGTCATAAGAAGCAGCAAAACTCCACAATGTTTACATATTAGGAAAAGAAAAAGTCAAAACAGATGAAGCTCAGTGATGGAAGTAATGTGGGAGAGGGATTCTTAGAGGAACACTAGGATCAGTGGTGTCATATTTGATTTGTGATTGCAGTAAAAAGGCATAAAATAAAAAAGACCCAAGGGGTAGGAGGAGAGTGGGAGTCTAGACAGAAAGAATGAAGGTCAAAGGGTAAAGAATATCCAAAAAAAGTAGAGTTCATATATGCATTTTTTTTGCTGCTGTTTACTCAGATATATTCAAAACCTCAGCAACCAGATCTAAGCTGGTCCTTCTCTGAGTGGTGGGGTTGGACCAAATAAGCTCCAGAGATTCCTTACAACCTAAATCATTTCATGATTATAATGAAACAACTGCAAAAGATACTAGCTATGGGTTGACAATATACTGCTTCTCTCTTCTCGTAGTTACTGGCTATTGACCAGCAAGTCCATAATGTTTACCTAATAAGACTTTTCCTTTTCATGTTTAGGTAGCAAGTTTAGATGTGCTTTCCATTCCCTGGAGCCTACCACTTATGTTAATGTCCACAGAAGAATGACGTTAATCAGAACTTAACCTGATCTGGCCTTGTGAATAGAACTGATCCCATCTTACAGCACCAGGACACAAAGACAGGGAAGTGCGGACACAATTTCCATGTCACTAACGTGTGACATGTATTCTTGCACAGTTCCACAAGGATCGTGCTGAGGGGAGTTTGGAGGGAATTGTTTTTGTTTCACTCTCCTTCTGAATTTGAGCCATGTGGAACACCCTGATTTCTGGAAGCATGTTAAAATCCTCACCTAAATCCTTCTAAAAGTAAAGATTATGGAACTATAACCTGAGGTTGTTGTGGCAGGCATTGAAAACTAATGGAACCACCATGTTCTTATTTCTTTTGTAGGAGCAGAATACAAAAATTGTTTTAAAAAGGTCATGAGTGCTTGTCAAGGGCACCCTGTGCTTGAAAAAGGCTCCCTTTGTCTAGTGTGAACAAAACTGGTGGCTTGGAAGGATTGAAAACACATGGGTCACAACAACCCCTGCACGAGGGGCTCACCTATTACCCTGAGAGACATAGTATAAAGTGGCAGGTGGAATGAAATGCTGATACAAAGCTCCCATTTAAAGCAAGTAGCATTTGGTCACTAGGAAAGTAGTTGGCCTTGCACTGGGTTTATTCTTCTGAAGTAAGAGAATTTTTATCACTTTCTGTTTCATCTTGGAAAGGGGGGTTAATGTTTCATGAAGGAGATAATGAAAACCACCTAGGGATACATCAAACAAAGAAACTTCTAGAAGCTGCATTAAAAAAATTTCCATCTCTGCTTGCCTCTTACACGTGTGAATCACCTTTTTACCACCTCCTTTAGAGAAATGACAGATTTAATATGCGCTCGAACTAAGCAACTGAGCTGTGCGTAACACAGAAAAGTGTGGAGGGAGATTTCTTTGAAATAAAACTGCTCTGTAGAACAGAAAATATTTGAACATAAATTTCAAAGGCAGGTTTCGGCAGATAATGGTTTTGGGCTTTGCAGGCACAGCCTACTAGTAATCAGTATTGTTAACTGACGCAATATGATGGAGGTATAGGGAACTGAAAATAGGTACATTTACAGTTCAGTTGCTGCTTTAGTTAAGGTATGCTAAGATTTTCCTTTATATTCTTCTGTTCTTTAAGTTGCACATATATTGTTTTAAGTACTGGTAGAGGGTGAGAAACAGAAAATTTGGTTCCCAAATAATACTTAACATTTCAGATAAAAAACATACTTTTACAAGGCAATCAAATTTGCTCCTACAGAAACTTGGAAAATCTAGCAAAATTTTAAATTCTCTAATGTCTTTTAACTTCTAACGTCTCTCAAAACTAATAAATCTTGAGTTTAGACTCTAATTTTCAGCCTAATAAACCATATTATTTCGAACTTCAGTTATACTTTCCAGGCCAAATATCTACCCTTGGCAAACAACCGGTCAGTTCTTGATTTAATAAGAAAGAGATTCAGCATTCCTGACGTTTCAATTCCTAAAGCAAGTATTTGGATTTAGATGCCTGAAATACACTTTATGTGAAATCCTGGGGAACTGAACAGACGTGTTCAGTGTTCCAGGTCTTTGTAAGGATGTACCTAGACTGCTATGATAGATCTGACTATGCTACTTCAACAGCAATCTTAATTTACATTAAAATATTTGTAAAAAGCTTATGACCCAGGATTAACTAGTCAATATTTTCCATTTCCAATTTTGCTTGTTGAACCAATGGTAGCCAATGGGATCAATTTTTTGCAGAAAGATATTAACTAATAAATAGATTGGCGAGAACAGTAACTTTGCTGCTTTTGTTTTCTGAGTGCTTTGTTCTTGGCTGATTTTCTACCATTGCTTGTAAAGTAAAAAGATTTCACACGCTACAAAAGTTGACACCTGCAGTGTTTTCCCTGAAAGAAAAGTTAGGAAGCTGCAGGAGATAACACTTTTCACCTTGGAGAAACTGTGTTGTGTAAATTAAGTTTTCAAACAGAAGTACACAGTCGCACAAATAATAATATGCTCATATTCACATCCTAAATGGTTGTTAATACAACTGTGTTCTATAGAGGACCTTTTTTTATATATATTTTCCACTACAGAATATCAAATTTAAATAGTAGTTGTAGCTAATCCATTTGGAATCCAATACTGCCTTTATTTGGTAACTTGTACAGTTACCTCAAAGAGCAAATGTCGAAGTTAAAGGGGAGGGAATGGTTACATTTCTTGTGAGGTCCAGGTTTCTTTGCATCTGCCATGGGGTCAGTGAGATTGTGGGCATAATGCTGGGAGCTCACAGTTCGTGGTGTGATGGCAAAGCTGTGGATTAGGGAAGAGGGTGGACCTCTGTTAGCTGCCCTGGGGAAGCTGTGTGTGCAGTGGCAGCGTGTGTATGGGTCATGCTCCTCCAAGTAAGAGAGGGAATGGGTCAGGTGAACTCCCATGCTGAATATGCCTAGGAGAGGAAAACCTGTGATCCCCAAAATGTGGTAACAGGGAGAGCGACAGCCTCAGCGCCGAGGAAACTTCCTGGGAAGTGGCACGGCAGACATTTCTCCAACTCAGCTGCTGAGCGGGCAAAACCCAAACCTGAGAGAAAGGAGCTCTCTTGCTCCAGTGTGCAAGAGAGATGGTTATAAATTTTATTGATTTCTCTTGTCCCTAGTCTTGCTGGATTTTTTTTCCCAGTTTAATTTTTGCCCCCACTTCATGCTCTAATAAGATTTTAACTCCTGAGCTGAAAAGCCTTTTCTTTGGACGGCTTGTAGTGAGACAATCTTAGGCAGATCCACCACAGAGTCACAGCCAGCTCAGAGGCTTGTCATATCTACATACCACAATACAGAGTTGCTTGTGAGCAGACAAGAAGAGTTCGGTAACTTTCAAACTTCAGGGGAGCACTTCTGACTTATATGTAAATTTCTGTTCCTACTTAATAAAATTACACAGCTTTCATTGGGGTATATACCAAGATCCTTCCAGCCTGGTGAATATAATGTGAACATGTACGTCTATGCAGATGACGTCTGGAAATAGCGCCTATTTTCAGGACATTAAGAAATCTTTTTGCTCTTAAATCTGCTGAAGACTTGTGGGTGAAAATACGCTCTTTTCTATCCCTGTGCCTGGAGTTATGAGTCGCATGAAGCCACTGCATTGAACATTGAAGTAAAATTTATTTGACAGTCAGCTGCAAGGGAAAACACTGGTCCAAATACTGTACTGCTGAAATCAAGGATGCCTGCATTGTGTTCATTTTTATAGCCATTTTCTTTTTTCCCCCTCCAATCAGCAATGACACCCTGGGGGAGATCTGCTTGAGGAAAAAGTCACACTCTTTGGGGTCTTATTATCTAGAATTAACTTTAAATCGAAACAAGCCACCTGCAGCGTGACTACCCTTGAAAGTTCTCTGTGTGTTCATGTGGTACAGAATAAAACAGTTCATCAATTCAGCCTTGTTATTCCCCGTTAAGCCACTTCCCATTATAACTGTACCTGCAGAACACTGTATGTCAAATTAGCATTCAGAATTTTGAACAGAGATCCCACAAAGCATTGCTGGGATGTTAATCTGCATGCATCTGGAGATGAATTCTTTTTCATGCTGTACAGGTAATCTCTGTGGAAAGCACTGAAATTACAGAGTTTAATCATTTTTAAGCCTAATTCCTATAACTCTTCCATCTTTTCTGTAACATCCATCTTCCTAATTTATGGTGCCATTTACAGAGTGCCAACAGGTAGTGTAGAGGAAATATCAGTCAGTGCTGCAGTCTTTGCAATGCTTTGTCCAAACACATACCTGCAAATATATCTCAAGTCATGGAGGGAACTGTGAAGAAGAGCGTTCCTGGGCGCTAGGATGGCTGCAGTTTAATCCAAGCAGGTGTTCTTTCTTGGGTGTCCTGGAGTGGCATAGTTTATAAACTGCAGCTTCGGGGCTCTACTGAGCAGCACTGAACAGAGGAGGCTAAAAGCACTGCAGGCCTGACAGGCTGAGTGCTTGACAGCATTGCTCTGGACATAAAGCCACTTTTCCTAGTCATCTCCTCAGAGGTTTACTGGGAGACCTACCCTGAGTAAGCAAATGTGCACCGCCAGCTCTGTCCAGGAGATTGTTACCAATAATAGCTATTAGCTGAATCACAGAATAGTTTAGGTTGGAGGGGACCTCTGGAAATCATCTACTGCTTAAGCCAGGTCAGCCAGAGCAGGTTGCACAGGACTGTTGGGTTTCCCCAGGTTTTTGGGAAACCCAGTTGGGTTTCTGAGTATCTCCAAGAATGGAGATTCTACAACCTCTGTGGGCAATCTGTTCCATTGTTTGACTGCCTTCACAGTAAAAAAGTGGGGGTTTATGTTCGTATGGAATTTACTGAGTTTACTTTTTTTTAAAAAATCCATGCCCATTGCCTCTTGTCCCATCACTGAGCATCACTGAGAAGAGTCTGGCTTCCTTATCTTTGCTCACAACCATCAGATATTTGTACACATTGATAAGATCTCCCCAAGCCTACTTTTCTCCAGGCTGAACAGTCACATCTCTCTCAGTCTTTCCTCATGTGGAAGGTGCTTCTGTCCTGTAATTGTCTTTGTGGCCCTTTGCTGGACTTGCTCCAGTAGGCCCATGTCTCTCTTGTACTGAGGAGCCCAAAACTGAACCCTGCACTCTTCATGTGGCCTTGCCAGTGCTAAGTCTGCCTCTTTCCCACATATCTCAGTCTTTCAGGTACATCAGCATAAAATGTAATGCACTGTGATATTGAAAACCCTTATTGATGGAATATTCCCATTTGTAGTGTGCTACAATTGCCTTGAACTGTGCAGGAAGGAGTTAAAATCCATTGGTTCTCATGGTTAGATGGGCTCTTAAGAAAATTTCAAGTCTATCCTGCTGCCCCAGAGCTATTCTTCATAGCTGTGTCATTCCTGATGTGCATTTCTAATCTTTTTGTAAAGACCTCCAGAGATGGAGACAGGAATGTTTCCCCAGGCAACCTTTACTATTGGTGCTTCAAAAACATTACTGCTACTGAGGTCCAGCATCTAATGAGATTCTGTCCTACCAATAACCCTTCCTTGACACCAGATACATTAATTTATTTGTTTATTTGAAAAGCATGTATTTATGTTTTATGTTCTCTTCCTTGATACTTCATTTAAGCTAAACAGTAGGCGGTCCTAATTAGCTTTGAACTGATAGGCCCAGAGCTTCACCAAGCTCATAGTACCTACTTAGGCAATAGCATCTGTTTTAAAATAATATGTGATCCTTCCATCTGATAGAGATGTCAAACCATGTTGCCATGTAAGGTATGTAAAAGATTAACTGCCCTTGGTCTATCAAAAAGGAAACAAAGGAAAAAAGAATGCATGCAGTATTTCAATTCTGAATGAAGGGCTGAAGTAAATCAGGTATGGACTCAAACATGAACTGTTGTCTTTAAGACCTGTATGTGAATTAGGGAAATGAGAAACGGGATGGAAGATGTGAAATATCAGCTGAGCTCCCCAAAGTGCTAGCAAGAACATGGGGGCTAGAGCCTTTGGACTGCAGAAGCTGGGAAAAAGATCATGGTGTGGGAAGGAAAATGAGACAGAAGGCTTTCTTTGCAAGCAAGAAGTGATAATATCTTTGTTATAAGAGTGAATGGCAATAATGGAACATCCCACAATTTTAAATTTCTAAAGGAAACAGTTGTGAGTTATGAGGGATGGGGTTTCCTGAGCCTGTGGGGTGGGAGTCAAAGTCAACGTTTATATCACTCAGGGTACTTAAACTATCTTTTAGCTTAAGATGGAACCAAGCAAATACTGTAGGCAAAAGTGTGAAAATTTGATAGAGATGTTAACCAAAAATTCTACTTTAGCTATTTGCAAATACTGCATTTGCTCTAGGCTGAGCTATCTGTACATGAATTTATGCATACTTTTGTCAGCCAGACTTCTAAATGGTAACTATTCCTGAAAGGAAAGATTGCCTTTCTGCGGATTTGCCATTACTATTATGGCTATATTTTTATATACATATAAATATATATTTGTCTGTTCTGTAGGATATATTATTTAGGAAATGGCCTTGTAGGTTTACAATTCTACTTCAAAAGAAGCTATGCTGAAGTAAGGATTGCAGTTTATTTCATGAGTGTTATTTTCAAAGGCCTGACTAAAGTGCCAGATAATATTATTTCAAATGCTCAAGTCACCACCATATGGGAGGTTGTGTCTGTGGAATTCTACCTCAAGAGAAGCAAGGAGAACAGATGTGTAGACTGAACACAAATAGAGCGTAAGTCTCCAGAGGAAAAAAATCATCCCAAATTTTGGAACTAAGACAACCTTTAAATACTTCTAATTCCACGAATAGCTCTTATCCGAAAAGACTTTTGTGCCTAGAAGCCAGTGTTTTAGACAACATGAAGCACCTTTCTTAAAGGAAACATCACTTGTCCTAAAGCACGTATAATAAAAGGGAAAGTTCTCATTCTAACGAAGGTACGGAAGGACACTACTAGGCAGTATGACAGTGGTGCTAACAGGGCAGACGTTGCTTTTTGCAGACACCAACCCTAACCATTACTGTCACCTATGTTGATTTTGCACTTGACAGCAGAAGGGCAACATGTGATGAGCAAAATTGCTCCCGGCTTTTTGAAGCCTGTGTTGGAAAGCAGGGATATCACAAAAGAACTAGAACTGTTTCACATTATGCATACATGAATTCAAATAATGCAAGTAGAGCAATTACAAGACATAATCCAGCCAGCTGAAAAGCTGTGTCCCAGCTATGCAGTTCTAGCTGAGGTATCCAGTCAACAAGCGTTTAGCTAGAGGCAACTGTGCCTCAAAACAGAACACTTTCCAAAATTAGCTTTGAAAAATAAGCCCTTGGGAGGTACTTTTTTAGATACTTCTTGATTTAAGTAAGGCAGCTTGTAAAGGAACATCTATTGCCCCAAGATTTGCCTATGCTCACAAAAGACAGATCTGCCCCATTTCGGAAAATGGAGCCTTTGGCATATTATATGACTTATACTTTATACATAATTTAACCTTTTAACAGCGTATTTTAAATCATCCACATAAAAATATCTGTACAGTCACTGCAGAGCAGTCACATTTCTTCTAAAATATATCTAGACCCGTTTTTCTTTTATCCTGTTTTCTGTAGGCACTAATCTTTATTTAAAGTCATTACAAAACAAACCATTTGAAATCCATGGTAAGATTGTTTTCACTGAATCATTAAACCTTTCCTAGTAATTTTGGGTTTGGGGTAAGATGAAGAGGTCTCCACCTGATTTCTTATATATTTACCAGAGAGCCCTGAGTAAGGAGCATGGAAAACAGACACAAATAAAGAGAAGAAAAAAAGTCTTCCGTGAAATGTTGACTCTGTAAATTTTTATAATTAGTTAAATGCTGAGAGTACAGACCATGCTGTACTTGTTCTCTCTCTGCAGGTCATAATCTGGTTTATATGTTCTAATACTGACAGTTTGATGGGATTTTTTCGTAAAGTTGGTTCTTATATGCTACAGGATGTGTTTATATTGATATTTCAGCTCAGATCAGGAGCTTACTGTTGAAGCCAATTTACCGACTGCCCCTGCTTGCTGTGCTTTACCACTGCATGTGCTGTATTTTTTTAAGAGGTGACTAAACCAGAAGATGCACACTTAATGCACTCCAACTATTAAGACCAGTTTAATTCGACACCACACTAGAGTTACTCTAGAATAAAATCCTTTGCCATGCATATGAAGAGGATGTCTGCACCAGCTGCTTTGTTGAACAGAACGGCTCAAGCTGGGCTGCAATGTACAGACCATACAGTTCATGCAGATATAGCCAGAGTTTGTTTAAATAAATAATCCCTTCCCAACGAATATTTCTACCTCTGGGCACTTGACATTTGTATCAGTATGAAATCTTTACTACTTCTAGAAAGGATTTCCTTAATAGGGAGAGAAAGAAATTCTTCTCCACAAAAGAAGGACTGTAGGCACAGAGAACACAATTTTGCTCTTAAAGAAGCTTTAAATACAAAATAAAAGAACATCAATCTGTACTGGGCATAAAGGTGGGAGGTGGAAGTATTCTGCATGGCATTTACTGAAGATGCAAGTAATAGTACTGTGTTTACTTTTCAAAATTCAAATATGCTTTCAAAGGAAAGAAATTTAAAGAAAGAGAAATCGGAAACAGCCAGTCACTTGTTGATGGATTCTGTATATTTATTTTTTTATATACCTCACAACTGTCTGATTTCACTGGGTATGCAAACTCTGTATATGTTTCCATGTTTATGCCCTGCATATTAGTGGATGGAAAAATTTGAAACTTCCTAGAAATCAGTCAACTCATCAGCAAAATCTTCTGGAATTCATTACATGAAATAGTGTTTTACCTTAAGAGAGAACGTGGTTTAGGCATAAATTTGCAGAAATCAAATCTCTACCTTAGTCATGACATAATCTCTGCCTTAGTCATGACATAATCTCTTATACATCTTGTATCATATTGTCTGAGTTAACCTAACTTTATATGTTAAGTTTCCTCTTCCACCAAATACGAGAATTGATTAGTTAACGCCTTTCAGCACCTTGAAAAAATACATGGGATTTATTTGCTATCTTGCATTATTAGAAATTCCAACTATTGAAGATTATTTGTGTGATTCAGTGGGCTTTGTCAGTAGCTAATGGACTTGAAGGATTTAATTCTCATTATTACTGTCATACCTCCAAATCTACTAGCAATATTGGGTGTTAGTCACATCTCGAACATACAAAAAGATCTTTCCTAAAGCTGTAAAGAAATGATAGTTAATGCATGAATCTTTCTCAAAGATCCTGCTACAGGTTCACTGTCATTGCTCTCTTATATCCCTTGCATTGCTGATATTCCCTCCCGCCGCTCCAGCTGGCAGCATCAGGGGGTCAGCAACTGCTTCCCTCATTTGATGCTCTGGTCTGGATGTTTATGGGAGCAGTAATGACCAGCTTCAGAGAACTCTTCATTGCTGAAGGGAAGCTTCCCCATCCCTCCCCAGCAAGTCATGATAACACATGGTCAGAAGGAAATTGTAGTACCTGGCAGAATGAAGTCAAGAATTTTTGGATACAGAACAAAACTGCAAAGCGCTGGGTGGCTTTTGGGATAAAACTCGATTCAGATATGTTACAATTAAAGAAAAGAATGAAATCAATCATATGGCACTAGCTATAAATCAAAATGGACATGTAAGAGATGTTTACAGTTTTAGTTAGCACGAGAAGTAGAAAAACATTAAAAAGCAGGATATTGGCTGGCCTTTTCACCTGAATATTTTAGACTTCAGTACTGTTGGATTTTTAGTTTTGTAAAAAGTGCAAGCAGGGAAGAACAGGCCCTGAGGATTTTACCTTGACTCAAGTCTGGATGTGCTGGTATACAATAACTGCCTCCAAATAGCAACCTTCTATTTAACATGGGAAGAGAAAATGTGATAGCAGGTGGAAACTGTATACTAACATTGTTTCAAAATCAGGTTTTAGAGAAGGACCAATTAGGTTAAGTTGTAATAAAAATGTAACTATGATAGATTTCACTTAAGTCAAATGAGTAATATGGTTGGTGTAAAAGATAATGGTAAACTAAATACCTGCACAATTATATATTACCAAATACAGTTAGTAAAATGCATGGAAAATGAATAAGCAAAGGAGGAAGATATGTTTAAAGGTAATTGTCTCAAATTACTTTTCCCAGGCTGGTGGTCACTAGGTCTGCTCATTGCGTTCTGCCAAACCAAAGCAGTAGGCAGCCTGGGAAAGCGGAAATGGATGAAATGGTTGATTTGGTACAGTGCTCTGTGCTTTCCTCTGGCGCTGTTACTAGGAGAACGCTAAGCCGTGGTTTGGCTTGACAGTTTTCTCCCAGTTATCTCTAAAGAAACTCGTGTGGTCCATGGACCTGGAAAGAAAGGGTAATAATACGAATATAAAAAATAAATATGTAAAATACAGAAGAACAGAAAAGATTAATAGTCCTCAAATGGTTTGAGCAGCATCTTTATATTATGTAGCACTGCTCATCCATAGTTTTATCTGGTTTGTATGCATGGTTTCAAATTCTTGCTATGCGCTATGTGTTTGCCTCCCAATTCCAAACATAAATTACATGATATGGGAGTGTATAGTTGATTCGTCCTCCCATGACCTGGATTTTGACAGAAGAGGGAGCTATTATCAACTTGTAGTTCAAAGAGCAAGGGACATCAGAACCACTCTGTTGTTTCATGAAGGAAATTTACCTTACGTTCCCCAAAATGCACATGAGTGAAAACAAGGAAAACGGGAATGTATTCTCCTGCCAGATCTTAGAAACATTTTTCCCACTCAGTTGCTATGGAAAGCTACAAATTATCAGGCTGGACCCAGATGCATTAGGCGGGGAGGGGAGTTACAGGCCACTGGGCTTATTTCCATGAAACACATTTGGATTTCAGAGAGCAGAGAGCGCTCCTGAGCGCTACAGAGCTGTGGACTGAGAGAAGGGAGGAAGGTCCCACTTCACTGTCTCTTGTCACAGTTCTGCTTCTCAACAACTACTTCCAGCAGCATTCTTTTCTTTTGTGCTTTTGTGTAAAGCATACCGTGAAAGCAAAGGAAAAGAAAAAAGAAACAAAAAACATTAAAAAACCTACCCAAACCATAAAATTCCTGCCTAAACGTAGTCAGTGAGACACCAGAATAGACATTTTTCTATCAACAGATACTGTAATTTTTGGCCATCTTGTTTTGCAGTGTTCCTTACCTGTACTTATGAGAGTATGGGAGGAATGGTAATTAGACTTAACTAAGGGAACAGGCTGATGTAGCTCCAATTGAAGCTCTTTTTCCAGGTGGGATAGCAAGTTACAGTATTTCAGGCTAAAAATCAATGACATTATACTGTGTAACACAGTAGTTTATGTCATCAACTATTTATGAACAGCGATTTATACTTAAATTGTATGACTGTGCCCATCTTACAATAATTTTAATCAGCTGGGGACTGCGGACAAATCTCATTAACTTGCATGCTATAAGAAATTTTCAGGATCCTGTCATCTGTGTCATTTTTTGCTCTGGTGATCACTCCAAGGAGCACGTCCTCCAGAAACAGCACAGTATCAACAAGTGGTGTTCCCCAGGGGTCAGTACTGGGTCCAGTCCTCTTCAATATATTCATCAATGACCTGGATGAGGGGATAGAGTGCACCCTCAGCAAGTTTGCTGATGACACAAAGCTGGGAGGCAGTGGCTGACACACCGGAAGGCTGTGCGGCCATACAGAGAGACCTGGACAGGTTGGAGATCTGGGCAAAGAGGAACCTTGTGAAATTCAACAAGGGCAAGTGTAGGGTGCTGCACCTGGGGAGGAATAACCCCATGCACCAGTACAGGTTGGGGGCTGACCTGCTGGAGAGCAGCTCAGTGGAAAGAGACCTGAGAGTCCTGGTGGACAAGAGGATGACCATGAGCCAGCCATGTGCCCTTGTGGCCAAGAAGGCCAATGGCATCCATCAAGAAGAGTGTGGCAAGCAGGTCAAGGGAGCTCATCCTCCTCCTCTACTCTGCCTCTGGGGTTCTGTGTCCAGTTCTGGGCTCCCTGGTTCAAGAGGGACAGGGAACTGCTGGAGAGGGTGCAGCAAAGGGCTACCAAGATGATTAGGGGACTGGAACACCTCTCTTATGAAGAAAGACTGAGGGATTTGGGTTTCTTCAGTCTGGAAAAAAGACGGCTGATGGGGGACTTTATCAACATTTATAAATACTTAAAGGGTGGGTGTCAGGAGGGTGGGGCCAGGCTCTTTTCAGTGGTGCCCGGCAACAGGACAAGGGGTAACAGGCACAAACTGGAGCGTAGGAAGTTCCACCTAAACATGAGGAGGAACTTCTTTCCTTTGAGGGTGGCAGAGCACTGGCACAGGCTGCCCAGAGAGACTGTGGAGTCTCCAACTGTGGAGACATTCAAAACCCGCCTGGACGCGTTCCTGTGCAACCTGCTGTAGGTGACCCTGCTCTGGCAGGGGGGTTGAACTAGATGATGTCCAGAGGTCCCTTCCAACCCCAACCATTCTGTGATTCTGTGATATGGCTGTTTTTATTGTTTACTCTGTAACCTTTACATTTCTAAATATGTGTATTGGTATTGCTCACATATGTCCTTTTATCCATAGGAAAGTTTCATGTTGAAGGGTTATTCCATAGGAATTACTTTACCTTGTGGCTAGAATCTGTCTTATGTCTGAGATTTCTTTAGTGTTAGAAACAACGTTGTTTTTTTTTTTGACCATTGTTGGAAAAATAGTAATCGGAAAGGATGCATGCTATTATAATGCCTTCAAAAGCCCAACCAAACTCCCTTGTGTTAAATCCATTTGGCCCATTTCTTATGTCATGCACAGAATATAAATCCGTATTTGGTTCCATGGAGGGTATTACCACACTTCGCTGCATTAAGCTACAATTTTCCAACCTTGTTCAGAACCAGCCTGTGAACCCGAGAAGATTTTTAATGGATGTGCGTTATTAAGATCCTAATAAAAGTCTATATCTTCTTGTTTAAAAGTGCTTAATTACACTACTATTTTAGAGAAGTGAATTTTTCAATAACTCTATCTTGCCAGAAATACTGTGTAATTTCATGCATTACCTCTGTGTATCATAGGCAAAATCACTGCATTTTTTTTACTGTGAATAAATGAAAGCTCCACACTTTCTTTTAATCCGTGTTTTCTCCAAATACTTTAATCTGCAAAGATCCCTTCAGATCTGCAGAAGCTCATGCACCTGTCACATCAAATGACTTTGGTCTGGTTTTTTTTGAATAACATGAATCCCCCTGACACATGCATTGCAAAAATGAATGCAGGAAGGGCTATTCTTCTGGTTTTATTCAACATTTTCCATTCGTACCTCCCAGGGTGATAAAGTACTTTGATATCAAACTTTAATTATTTTTTTTTCTCTACCAAATGCTTTCATATTACTGAAGCTGATATGTTTGTACTTTGGGACACCAAAAGACTTGCTAATCCTGTTGATGCTTTATTTCTTGGGATTTGAAAGGCCTTTACATGCCTCCTGCAAAATATAGTATTATCTTGTTTATTTGATTTCAATTTGTGTAAGTAAAATAGTTTTTAATGATGTGATTTAATAATGGAGGAGCAGTAAATTATTTGGTCCAATTTACATAAGCCCCTAAAAGCTTTTGGACACTTGTTCAAGTTTAAATTCTATCATTATGAAATGGGAGACTTTATCAAGAAAAGATGTTGGTACATACTTGAAGCTATTCCTCTTTAAGCTAAACTGCTTCCAGCAAGAAGCAGACTCTAATGGGCATTTCTGTTCCTGAAATAAGACCCCTTAACATTCTGGTTTCTCCTAAGTGGTACAGGATTACCACTTTCATGGGAATTGGGGCCTAAATTCCCAGCAAAAATTTGTAAAGACAGAATTGTGAAGGGACATTATCCTGAACAATTTTACCAAAATTTGCTAAATATTTTCTCAAATGCCTGAAGTGGTAGGTAGGAATTTCCTTCTCTGGTAGCTGAATTAGATAAAAGCTGCTAGCTTTTTTCTAATCTTGTTTCTTTAATCTTAGCTAAATCTGGTTTTGCCTATTACTTTCTAAATGCGTATATAAGATGTAAATGAACGGGGAAATTTGAGGGGAAGTGTGTATTTTTTAAGGTACGACAGCAATTAAAAACAACTATTTATATTTTCAATTAATGAGGCTATAAGAGGTTTTCTGTGTATCCAAGTTCTGTTCATTCGTCTTTGTCCTCTGCTATGTCTGAAGTTTCCTTGTGGGATGTAGGCATATAACTTTGAACAAATTTTTAATCTTCCGAGTCTGTCTGCTCTTGCCTGTACATCCCTCTGCCCAGAGAGAGAGAGAGAACCTCAAGCAGGAAATGTCAACCATCCCTTCACATAAAGTCACAAAATTTCTGTGGTCTCTTTTTGGCATATCATTAGGACAGTAAAGTGGTTCCTTGATTGATAAATGATAATATGATATAAAAGCTATAAATACCACATCAAAATATAATACATAAAGACATAGAACTTCCCAAATCCCCGAAAACTAGTTCAGGCAGTTTTTCCCTACTATAAAGACTTCACCCACTCATGCAGTTTATGCACGTTTTATTTAACGAGCTTTCTGAGTTTGAAGTGAGATTCCCCTCACTTGTTCATTTGGAAGTGATTGTGTCCAGTTACCAAACACCATGAAAATATCATATGTTTGCCTAAATACCCAAAGTTTAAATAACTCACATTATTTCATCTTTATTTTATTGAACTTCCTACTAGACTTGCTACTTCTAGGTAGGAGTTTAGGCTTCAAACCAAGTTCAGGTCAGGAGCTGCTGTGTTTAATTGCTCTTTGATGGCCTCCGCTGTCCGGGTGTAGAAATAGGTGAATTAGAGGCGATATTAATGAATGAGCCAGCACAGGGATATGTTGTATGTATCTATGTCATTCATCCTGTATCTACTGCAGAGTAAAGGGACATTTAGTAAACTACCAGCCCTAATACCATAGTAACGGAGGGAAAACTCTGAATTAATCCAGCCAACCCACCTGGCTGGGCTGGATCAGATCCAAATGTGGATGCAGGGCATATGCAAAACCAAACCAGCCTACTGATATTCGAAGTTCTAATTCTCCCTGTAAGCCAATGGCTGTCTCACTTTCTACCAGCAATAAAAGTTATGAAGAGGATTATAGCCATTCTCAGGAGCACAGCTGTTGCATAGATTTTTATTTGATAATATCCTAATGCAGTTTATTTGTATGTAATATCCATGAGCACTGAGAAGTGCATTGAAGTTAAAGGGCTACTCATACACTTAGCATGGCCTCCTGGACTGGTGTCCTTTCCTTTCTGGCTTGCTACTTACAGCATCTTATTTTACTTCATTCAAAGTGTGTTGCTCTTGCCTGTCTTTTACATGCTCTCCAAGCTCTTTTATTCAGTTTGGAAACAAAAGAGGGACAAGAAGAACTCTGATAAAGTTCCCAATGTCTAGACTTATAATGCCCTGTAATGACTTAACATGCTCTACCTCTGGGCTGAGAGAAAAATAGATTTCAGTTCTAGGTCTTTAAAACACATAAATAGAAAGTGTGCATGTTCACAAGCCTTTAAGATTAAGATGGGAGTGAAACTAGTTTTTTGCAAGTCTAGTGGTTGCATGCAACTTTATAGCTCAGCTAAGAGACTTGTAATGAATGGATTCATCAGACACTACAAAGATATTTTCTGTTCACTGAAGTGCCCCACTGAAATTGTTTATAGTCCAATTCCTTTGCTTGTAAGGGGAATATTGGTCTCTACAGTATAGCTTAAAAGAATATTTTACATTAAAATATCAGCCTTGCACTTCCAAATTTTTTTTATTTTATTTTATTTTGTGACTAGAGGATCCAGAGAAACTTTTGCTTTAATAAATATATTTCAGTTAACATTTAACGGTTGGTGTGTGTGTGCGCTGAATTTAATTAAAAAAAAAAAAAGGTAAAGATAGGCAAAGAGCAAAACAAGAGCAAAACAAACCTTGTTATCATGCACCCGCTGTCCTGGATTGACTCTGCTGCTTGACTCTGTCATTAACTTGCTCCCTCTGTTCCTGATTGAGTCTGTTCTTGCAGTCCTTGCTCACACTGATCTTGTCATTTGTTCATCTAAGGAACAGCAATGCACTAAGGATTATTTGTGCATTTGCTGTTGGGAGAAGCATCTCATCTGAGGAAGGACTTACTTTTCAATCTTTCACTCACTGAGAATTGAATTTTTTAAGTTTAAGTTTATGTTCAAGTTTTTGATCGGATTAGCAGTCTAGGCGTTCAGATTGATGGTTTAAAAGAAGTCCATTTTTCAGAAAGTGCTGCAAATGTGAAGCCAGGAAATTGGGAATTCTTTTCAAGAGCCCAAAGGGGTTGCCAAAATTATGGCAAGTGGAATTGCTGCTTACGTGTTTGTTCATTTGTTTGTTTGTTTAAAAAAAAAACAAAACAAAACA
This sequence comes from Larus michahellis, assembly GCF_964199755.1. Lineage (NCBI taxonomy): Eukaryota > Metazoa > Chordata > Aves > Charadriiformes > Laridae > Larus > Larus michahellis. Next base: position 93,763,547 of record NC_133897.1, read on the forward strand.
AAAATTTTTTGGCCAGCAGCCTCTGTCAGGTGCATAGGAGAACACAGGAGAAAGAAATGTCCTAGTGAGGGAGCTGGGCTTTTTTGTTTGTATGTGTTTATCCAGCATAATCCCCTCAAATTGCAACAGATTACAAAGTAATGCTGCTAGAAGTATGCTTAATTCTGTTATTGTTTTCCAACTCAATGGTGTTTGCAACAACATTGGACTGTTAGGAGAGAGTCAAATTATCTGCAGAACTGTTAGTTTTATTTTGTTCCAAATAAGCTTCCTGGGTTTCTGATTCCTATTAAAAATGTTTACACAAATCTGTTAAAGACAGTATAGACCTGCAAATTTTGAAAGAAAGGGATTTTAGGAGGGAGGCTGGATGTGACAAAGTCTGAGTCCTTTTTCACCCTCTGGTATATTAAAAAAATGTGAATTTTGCCAGCTCTTTTAACCCTTCCCTCCGCAGTTTGAAAGACGCTGTTTCCACATTATGAATAATTTCTCCCCTGATTAGTCATATATATTTTCAGCTCATCCAAGTTGCTTTATGAGCTTAATAAATGCATTGTTCATTTTATATTCTCTGCAAAAGGAACTAGCTGTGATATCTGTAAGCTTGAATCCCTCAAAGGGAGCTTCTTTCATGTTCCCAGTTAATTAAGAGGTCTAGTAGACTTGACAAGTTTCACTCATTTGGCAGGAGAAGCTTTTATTTTGCATGAATTTGAAGTTGTTTCTTAAACATCTTCTTACTTTTCTGTGTCCCTGAGACATTTTTCCACACTCCTGTTTCTTTGAAATCTTTCATTCAAACTGTTATTGCTTGACAGCCCTGGATCCTTTACTATGTCTCATCCACAAGCACAAATAACTGTGTCCCTGATGAGAAGGAAGCCTATTTTTACTTGCATTACTTAAAAAAAACCAACTTAGACTGATCATCTGAATTTAAGATATATTTAATTTGTGGAAGTTATCGTATAAAGATGTTTAGCAGCAGAGACTTTTTAATTTAACTACCTTGGTATAAATGAGCAGTAATTTAACTGAAACTAGTGTTATTTCTGATTTAACCCCAATGGAGCTCTGATATAACTCTGCTGCAGCACTACCTCTTTGTCTGAACAGACATGCACAATGTAACAGTCAATCGAGTCCCTTTTTAAATACATTTGGATAAGTTCTTTGTTACACCGATGTACTCTGCCTGTTGTTCTCCAGCATGTTGTTTTGTGAGGAGAAACCCTGGCCCTGCATGAACCGTGAAAAAATTTGTATCGGTAAAGTATTTCTAGATCTGGACCAGAAACGGTTTAGTTAGACTAGTTGCAATTAGCTCTTTATGAAGCATACTGTGTCACCTATATGCTTCACATAAGTTGAAGCTGCCCTCTTTTGGGTTACTCACAAATCTTCCAAAAGTCTCTGGGAACAGACATGAGTGAGTATTCACTAATACATCTTCATTGTTGCACTGTGGTGGATGTTCCTGTCATCGCTGGAGTGATGGAAACATCAAGTGTATCTACACAATACACTTGCAGGGCCGTCTACAAACTGAATGTTATAAACAGCTTTGCTTGCTGATCTCATGACAATGCAAAAGACGTAAAGCCCTCCAGCCTATGTCCTTCAAGAGAATCACTCTGAATGTGGGGCCAGCAGGAAAATAATGCTGATCCGTCTCATTTGCCTAAAGGTTGCTATATTCGATAATGCTGATCCATCTTGTTTGCTTAACGGTTGCCGTATTCTCAGGGAAAAATATCAAGTGGCTGTGGATTGTGCTGAACTTGGTTTAAATATATCTATCCTGCCCTGCATCTGTGTTCACTCTGGGGCAGTGCTGCAATGTCAGTCCTCATGACAGGAGGCCGAAGCCAAAAGATCGCATACACAAACATACATACTCCTTCTTAAAATTCAGGTCTATTTAACACTACCAAAACTCCACAATAAGCTTGAAGATACCTTGCTTCTTGATGGTTTAATTTAGATAAGATCTGTCTTATGACCAGCACTTTGCTGGGGGACAATTTGATTTTCCTTGTCTCTATGCTAAAGCATTGGTTTTGCTTTGCACATTCCTGTGGTTCTGCAACATTCATTCCCCAAGAGTCCACATTCTGGAAATTGTTAACGTGATAGATTTTTCACAGAAAGACATTATTTCTTATGTCAATGTATTCTTAAAAATCTAGGGGTTTATTTTTATGTTTATTTTTTTAAATTAACAAGTAATACATTTGGCGGGGGGGGGATGCTTTGTAATCCTTTGATAGCGTTGTGCTGTTTTATTAACAATTGCTGAGGTATCTCTATAGTCAGGTTACCATTATGAACTGTAGCATTGTTTCAGAAATATTTTAATATGTGTTGACATTTTTAGAGCAATTTCCGTTGTAAAGATAAGTTAATGCAGTAATGGCTGAGTTTATTCTGAATAACTGAAAGAGATGCTCAGAATAATATCCACGTTAATTTCTCATGTTGTTACCTTCCCCAATGAGTTAATAAGATATAAATTTACATCATTAAATAGTTCTCCGCACTCAATACACGACTATAATATGCAATTCTTGAATCCTCTTGCATCTGAGGAGTAATGTGTATTTACGAATGTAGCACTTTCACATTTGACTCCTTCATAAAGCACTTCACTTCATAAAACACTAGTAACTTGCTTCATAAAGCATTTCTTCACTGTCCATGTGAAAGCAGTCTAGTTTTGTCTACATTATGAGCTGAGGGAGACCTTGAAAACAGTTTTATGATTTTCCAAGGCCCACCACATATATGCTTTCTGTACAGCTGTTCACCCACTGTCTTATCCACTCAAAAAAGTCAGCATTTTTTTTGCTATTGAAAAATAAGGTGCAATTTGAAATCAGAAAATTAACATAGGCAAAACTAAAGTCTTTTTTACTGAACTCTGTTTGAATTTTAAACTGTATTGAAATTTTAAAAAAATATTATTGCAGTGGTACTGTTACCAATTTCTGTAAGTACAGCTTCAATCAATTTCAAATTACCATGCTGGACTACTAGGATCCTTTAAATGACATGACCAGGCTTAAAAGGTCAATGAAGGTTAAAACACCCTTATCGATCCATGCATTCCATTTTATGATTTACATAAACCATATACCTTGTAATATCTCGTATACTCTTAAGAAATATTTATCAAGTTTTGCTGCTGAATCTTCTTTATTAAGTGTTCTGTAACAATAAATACACCGGAGGCGCATCCAGTCAGTATTGATATGGTCTCTCATATCAAAAATAGAGGAAAACTAAAAGCCTTCAAAATGGTATTTGGGGGAGTACTACACGTAGGTGGAGGTCATCACATACTTACACATAAAGGTTAGTGAAAGTAGATACGTAGCTTGTCAGGAAATCTTTTAGTCTTTATGACCTCAGAAAATCTCAAAGGGATGAAAAGGAGAGGTACCTTTTACATATACATTGAACACAAAGTTTGGTGGGCAAAAGCGGAGAAAGGTCTGAGCAGCCCTTAGGGTACTGACGATAATAGTCAGTCAGTCTTGGGTATGAAAGTATCTTATCACGCACATCTCTTCAGGCATCCTGTGCTTCAGGAGAGGTTATGCTTGTGCTCCACTGAAAGAAGTATTATGAGAATGTAGTGCATCCTTCCTCCGGGAATTTTATAAAAAAAGAGGTTTCCAGGTTTGGAATGGAAAGGAAAGAAAGCAAGAAAGTAAATTTGAGCAAAATAGATGCATGCAAACTTCTCCCACATGTCCCAGAATGAGCAGTATGACAGCAGACAACTTGCTAGCTGATGAAATGAAATGAAAAGTTCTTTAATGGGGCTAGGATTCAGTTTTATATTATGTCTGTAAGAGTTTTCCCAGTACTTTGAATGTGAACAGGATTTGAGTCATTTCCTTGCTAAATAGCAATGATGAAAATTAAGTGAACAGATCTCATAATCTCCTACTTGCCAGTATCTGAATACCTAATTGATTCAGATTCTGAATACATAATTGTAAGCTTGTGGAATATAGCAGGGTGTATGAATCTTCTGGTCTTAACTGACCTAAAGTCAATGTGACCACTATCTTCTGAATCATTAAGGCCAGATGTGCTCTATATTTGTTGCTGATCATGTTTCTCTCTTTGCAGTGATGGACTAGTTGGGTGTCATATGTGAATTCAGATAGAAGCAAGTGTGGGAGGATTGAAAAGGAGAATTTATGGCTAACTTCAGGAAATATATTTTTCATTTTATGTTCTTACATGAATGTGACTTCTTATGCTTCAGCTGTTTATTGATCAAGTTCTGACCTTTGTTGCATGGGTACAGCTCAGTCAAAATAAACCAGCTAGGACTACTGTCAACTGTATGTTGTATGTTTTGCTGTACTGTAACATATCACATACAGCCTTGCACCCTGCTCTTTCTAGTGTGGCAGGAATAGTTCCATATATAGTGATATGATTGAAGAACACATTCTTGTCAAGGATAGCCTCTCCACAAAGAATAGTTAATGCTCTATATTCATGTTGCATTTTAAAAGGAAATTGTAGGTACTCAGCATTTTTCATAGAATCATAGAATACCAGGTTGGAAGGGACATCAAGTTGTCATCTGGTCCAACCTGTCTTGGCAAAATATAGTCTAGACAAGGTGGCCCAGCAGCCTCTCCAACTGAATCTTAGAAGTGTCCAGTGTTGGGGAATCCACCACTGCCCTGGGGAGATTATTCTAATGCCTGATTGTTCTCATTGTGAAAAATTTTCCTCTTGTGTCCCATCAGAATGTCCCCAGGAGTAACTTGTACCCATTAACCCTCATCTTTGCCACATGACTCCTTGTAAAAAGGGACTCTCCATCCTCTTTGTAGCCACCCTTTAAATACTGGAAGATGGAGATAAGGTGTCTCCTAAGACTTCTTTTCTCAAGGCTGAACAAACACGTTCTCTCAGCCTTTCCTCATATGTCAGGCTTCACAGTCCTTAGATATCTTGGTGTCCCATTTGCTGGGCCCTGTCCAGCCTGTCCACATCTTTTTTTTATAGTGGGGACCAAAGCTAAGCACAGTATTCCAGGTGTGGCCTGACAAGTGCTGAGTAGAGTGGGATAATGACTTCTTTATCTCTGCTGGTGATGTCCTTGTTGATGCAACCCTACATCCTGTTAGCTTTCTTTGCCGATGCAGCACACTGGTTCATACATATTGAGCTTGTTGTCCATGAGGACTCCCAGGGTCCTTTCAACAGACCTGCTCCCCAGCCGAGTAAATACCAGTCTGTGCTGCACTCCTGGATTGTTTTCCCAGATGTAAGACCTTACACTTGTCCTTGTTGAACTTCATAGGTTTCTTGTTAGCCCACTCCTCCAGCCTGTCCAGGTCTTCCTGCAGAGTGGCTCTCCCTTCCAAAGTGTCCACTTCCCCACTCAGTTTGGTATGATCAGGTCATCAGGATACACTTGATCCCATCATCCAGATCACTTATGAAGATACTAAACAGGGTTGGGCCCAATATCGATCCCTGGGGGACCCCACTTGTCACAGGTTGCCAGTTTGAAAAAGAGCTATTTACCACCACCCTCTGGGTGCAGCCTGTCAGCCAGTTCCCCACCAACCACACAGACCACTTGCCTTTAAAAAATGGGCTTTTTTCAGGCACCTAAATGTTAATATAAGCATGTAACTAGAGTTAGTGTGTCTTGCAACTTTGGGTCTTGGCACATATTGCTATTGTTATTGTAATAGACAGTTCCTCCCTGAAGACCTAAAATTCTGAAGTACTGAGCAGCACTGACTGAATACTTTATAGAGTTAGGCGTATGAATTAAAGCATACCAAAAAAAACTGCCTAGGTATGGTACCACAGCTTAGAAGAAATAATCTCAGCAAAAGGGTATGAAATGATGGTAGATAAATTTTGTTAACCAAGAAACACAGCCACATGTGGAAAATCCAATAATGATGAATTCTGGTCTATTTTAGCCTCAAGGAAAAAATATTTTTCATAACTCTTATTATGTTTCCGTGTTCCCCACTATGCACACAGAAACCAATACAATATTTTCCTCTGTCTGTTTTTCTCCCTCATAGTAAGCATTTTCCCACTCCGGTGATTGTAGAGTGATGGTGCCACATGAAGTTATGACTCTGCAAATGTGAATGCTGAGTACTATGTGTATGAATTTCATCTAGCAACTTTTTGTCTGAGTAACAATAAGAGGTTTTCCTGTGTTTTTCTATTTGTTAACAAAAAAAAAAAAAAAAGATTGCCATGATTTTTTTTACTTAGCTTATGATTCTCAGACTCCACAGATTGGTCAACTCCATCCTTCACAAAAAATCCAAACAGTACATAACCTAATCCATGATATAAATTTTAGATCAGCGCTTCTGGAGAGCTCAAGCTCTTGTTTAAATAATTTTACTTTTTTTTTAATGGTGCTGTACATGAGATGAAAAGATTTTGATCTGACAGTATCAAAGAAGCCTTAGATTTCCAGCAAAGCCCTGGAGGCTCATAATAAAAGATACTGCTTTTTTTCTCCCCTCCTAAAATAGGCCTATTCTTCATACTAATTGTATTTTAAAATGTTCAATAGATCAACAGCTGCTAGTACACAGAGACTTATGAAATAGGCAGGACTGGAGCAGTTTTAAAAGGATAGATTTTACCTTCTAAGTGGCTTGTGAAAAACTTCAGTTGCCCTCAATTTTTACTCAATGAGAAAAAAAAAGTCAATGATGGACTGGATATTCTGTCCGGTCTTAAAAAAAGTGTCTTTGGAGACTTGGTAGCAGTGAATTTAGAGAGTCATTAAACTTCATTCTGTTCTCTTAAAGAGGGAAGAAACTGCCCTGAGTAGATTCTCACCTAAGGCAAACTCACCATGGCTCAGGGTACTTAGGAATGGTGAGGAATCTAATGAAGAGAAATGCATTATAGATCACAAAGTGATTACTTTTTTTTCCCAAATCTTCCTAGTCTGGGTGTCTGTTCAACTTCAAAGACTGTCTGTCTTTGAGACAAGAAACTAGGAATTTACAATTGAAACTAGGGGACTGGTGTTTTTGTCAGGAGGAAGAAAAGTCTCAGAATTCAATGGCTTTGTTCCTGCATTTAAGAAAATAATGATAAAATTGTTGTTATCTGACCAGGCAAAATATCAGCCTCTTTAATATGTTTCATTGTTTGCTTGTTTCTCTTTCTTAAACATAAGCATAAATAGAGGTGAGAAGATTTTGTTTCATCAAAATTGAGCACTTTTATTAAAATTGAGCTTTCATTCCCTAGGTCATGATAGCAAAAATACCAGCAATGCATTCTTATCCCGCCTGAAAACAGTTGCTAACAAAAGCCCACATTCTATCTGGGAATCTCATGGGCTTTTTCAAACATCGCTTAGTCTAGCAGTGAACAACATATGGGCAACTTTGCATAGAAATGTAGCAGGGAAAAAAAAGCCCTTTTCCATCCACATGACTTTAAAAAATCTGTAAAGACTAGTTCAAAGCCTGGAATAGGTGGCAGATGCACCTGTGTGCCTTCCATTGCAGTTTCTAATGATAAGATAGCAGAGAGGACTCTGTTCAGGAGTCTAGAGCCTCCTACCCCAAAGACACTAGACTGAGTTGAGACTAATGACTAGCAGCTGTTAGAACATGATATTATGCTATATTAACAGTGGCTTCTGAAAGGTGCAGGGAATCTTCACTCAATTACTATATGTTTATGTGGCACCCCTCTGGTTCAAAATGACCTGAGAAGCAAACCAAACTTTGATTAAACCAATTTATGCCTTACTGAATTCTTGTTGGAGGCTCCCTGAAAGGGGATTAGTTGATATCTGAAAGTTTCAAACACTTGCTCTGTAGGACTTTAGTTTTGTGTAACCTGATATATAGTCATAGTTGTGCTGGTTTTGTGTTGGGGATTTTTCCCCTACTTTTATTCATTTTGAAAATGATAGGGCTTTCTTACAAAAGTTATATATCAACTAAATTCTTACAACTCACGGATATTGTGTATCAATACACAGACTTAAAATTAAGTGCTTAGAGACCAAGGTTTAGACTGTAAAATCAGTATTTTCATTACATATAATATTAACGTTCCAATTTTGTCACTATTTGTTAACACAAAAGGCAATTTTTTTCCTTCTGGAAGCCACTGTACTTTTTCTAAGTATGTCACTATATTCATTGAACATTCAAGTTATCATGCAAAGGTAACCATTTATTGGGCCCCTTTAATGTGGGCATCTTTCATCCTGTGCAGGGGCTCTATAGTAGTACTATAGACAGTTTATAAATGTACGGAAATTATTCACTGGCTAAATACACAGAGCAGGTAGCTAGGAATAACTAGACTAAGCGTGAGTATGCTCAGCATCTCCAGTATGGGCATCTGATGCGTCTCTGCTGCCCAATCATTCTGGTGGGAAAGTGTCAGACCCTCCTTGGTACTTGGAATAGGCTAGTTCTTGATCTTTTTAAATTCTTATTTTTTTACTTTTGTTTTGATGTTTCTTTTCAGCGTTGTACACCTTTTCATATTGGTGTTTTTCTCTGAGTCCCTGAGTTGCTTCTAGCTTTTCAACAAGTTCACTTCTGTCTTTGTTTTTATTTTTCTCAAAAAGAAAATCTGGGCTTTAGCCTATGTCCTCTCTCACAGCTCAACAATTTTTCAGTAAAGCTGAGCCAAGGCCACATAACTGCGCCGTACAAAAATGGGCCACGGGCTACAGACAGCTAAACCCCTTTGCCACAGATGGCCCCAAGTGCAAAAACACAGTTCTCCTGGAAAAGTTATGAGTTAAGACTGAGGAGACAGGTATTGCACACACTTCTGAGATATTCTTAAGGCCAGTTATGTCAAGGGTAAAGATTTCTATTTACTTACATACTTTGGATTTTATCTGATGTAATGAAATCTGGAGGTAATCTATGGATGCTTAAGTGCAGTACATACATAGAATAGAGGATATGTGTCATCATTAAGGTCTCCAGGATGGACGGTTTGTTTATCTGAGAAGTTATCATTTCTTTTAACTTCTTTTTTTTTTTTTTTTACTCTAGTGGCTGCCCAACACTGAAAAAAATATCTAATATTCTCGACAAGTGGTAGCTGAAGAATGAAAAATATATTCGACAAATGAACACAATGTTATTGTATGATTCTTAATGCAAAATTATTTGATGTCTATGTAGAGAACTGCATGTCTGGAATTGGTTGAATAAACAGTTTTTTTAGAAAAAGATTTATGGTAACACTTTCTGAAGACATACATCCTTAGAGTTTAAGCTCAGTTACTTATATACCGGTTTGAATTGTCTTTTAACAGCTATTTAAAAGTGTTTCTGAAGGGTTTTTCCAGAATATAAAGGTAGATGACAGTAACATTTGACAGCTTAATCTGAGAGTTTAGATTATACAATACTGATTGGTTTGGGCACCCATTGCTACCTTTGTATGACCTGAAATACTAGACCGAAATCTAGCTTTCTCCCAAAATCTGTGAACAGTTCTGCATCTTCTGCATCAGCCATGAATAACCCTATTCTACCCAGTTCATATTAAAAATATTTACAAAATAGTTATGTTGGAAGCTGGGGCTGTTATCCGTTGTCTACATTCAGCAATGAAAGGCCCATAAGTAACTAAATTCTGTTTATCTGGAATTTGTGAGTTTAATTCTCTTTTGTTACTGAATTCAGACTGCCCCAGAACCTGTAGCAATAGTTTTTGCCCTTCTTTGAAATATTCTTGGACATTAAATAGCCTCCCTTCTCATATTGTGCATGTCCTGATTGAAATAAGATGTTCTTTCACTGTCCTCAGAAAAAGGAAAGAGGTAGCCTTTGTGACTATGTGTTAAAAAAGAGTGGGAAAGCATTTAGTTCACAGCTTGCAAATGTAAAGACCATTTTTTTAATTCTCTGCTCTGCCGTTTATTTTGTCATATTGCCAGCGTAATTCTTGAATAACAGCAACAAGACAAAGTAGCTAGAGCTGGTGTCATCTTTTCTGTTAGTGTTTAATGTTCTTATTTTCGTTTGTGATAGTCACAGACAGAATCTCCACTGAACTGTTGAAATACACTTTACACGCAGTTTTGTGGAGAGAAAATACAAATATTATGATAGTGATTTGACAAGAGTTTTAACATCAGACCAATCAATTTTGCAGTGTAAATGAGTGCAGGATAAGCTGAATGGTTATTGCTTCAGGAGGAAGCATGATATGTTTTCACTATATGTGTAACTTCAGATCATCCATGCTTTCCCCAGCTGCTCCTGGATGGGCACTGACGAGAACGCCTTCTGCACCTGCTTAAATAGACATGATATACTCAGGACAGTCTGCTGAGAGTGTCTCTCAGTGATTCCTCTTCCCTTTTATTGCTGAAAGTTTTCAAGACGTAAAGCTATTTCCCAAGTTCTTGCGTGACTGACATTTACACTCGCCCTCAAAATTGCATGGGTTATTATTATTTCTTTCTGAGGGAAGACATGAATGTCACATTATAAGGACATGCTTATACCACTGCAGGAAAGGGTGTTGCAGACATTGACATTTTTTAGTAAACAGGCAAAGGGCTCACCTGCCAGGAAAAGATAGAATGGAAAATATTGCATGTCTAATTCAGTTCACTGCAGTGTGATTTTAACACTGAGACATCCTAGAGACCTTGGGATCAATACTATTCATAATCTGATTTCCCAGAATAACTTTTTCTCATGTGCAAACATCACCAAATCAGTTGTCATTTACCATTCAGCACTTTTGCATAATGCCAGAGAAGCTGAGCCATAATTAAACAAACTTCCTCTCTCCTCATTATTGACCTTGAGAGTTGATATGAGAGAATCTGGAATGGTGGATCTCTGTGGTGTGTTTCTGTTTAGCAGCAAAAGAACAAACTGATCTCTGATCTAAGGCTGTTAGTCTCTCTGTTCAAAGACATTAGCATTTTTGGATCTGAACAACATCAGTACAGGAGCAAATCTTGTTCTGGGGACATCTCAAAATTTGAAAGATGATGCAGAAAAAAATTCTGAGAAGAATCCAAGATGATTAAAATACCCACAGGAATAAATCTTAGCACCTTTCTCTGCCAAGAATACCTGCATTTTATTATCTTGAAAACTTGTGATTTTCTTCTTCAGGGTAATAACTGCATTTCAGACAAGAACAAGATGGTAATGTTGATCTGTAGTAATACAAAATCACATTTATGCGTTGGCTAAAATGAACCTCTTACACCTTTGACTTGACATTATTATTTAGTTAATAATGTCATCCAAAGCACTTTCCATACTTCTGGGAAAATGAGACTTTTCCAGTCTTTTAGAGATATTCCCCCACCACCCCATCTTATTATCATGGATATCCTATCTAGGAAATCTATCTAGTACTCAAGGCCTAGCTGGACTGCTTATTTAGACCTAACTTGACTTTTCAGAGCAGAAGCTTTTTTTCCAAGATAACGAAGTAGTGTTTTGTGAAGATTGTTGCTACCACAGCTAAAGCTGCTCTAAGCGCAAAGGCCTGCTCTGGTACATTACATGGAATCTGCTTAACTTCTCATTCTAACATAACTGATTTTGTCTTGTTTCTGAGACAAACTTGTCTTCTATCTGAGAGACTGTTCCTGAACCTCTTGCTTTTTAGAAAAGCTTTCTAAAATTTCTAAAATTCAGAAATGACATTTAAAAATCCCCAAACACACATGCACGAAAACCACAATGCCTGAGATCTAAAAAGTTCTTTTTTTTTGTTTTTTGTTTTTTACAACTTTGGTCTTAAAATTCTCATGTACCAATTAAAACACTTAGAACAACTACAGTCATGGATAGCAGCGGCTGAGGGACAAATGCACCTTGGCTTGCTAAAGCTGAATTCTTTTTTTTAAATAGTGCGCTGTCAAATATAGAATTGTTGCCCTATCAAAAGGAAACAGAGGGAAAGTACTGTTCATTCACTAATGTCTTGAGGCATTGCTAAGACATTCAGCAATGTATTGAGACCCAAAATTCAAGTTACATTAACAAGCACTGGATTGACTATATTCTAGCATCATGAAAGTGAGTCACTGTGGCATATAATTGTTACTTCAGTTTGACTTCAGGTTGCATAAAAGGGCATTTTTTATGACAGTGGCAAACTTCAGCACTCAGACATCTAAGAGGAAAATACGTTTTCTCTTACTATGGTTTTTATTTGGAAATTAAAACCAAGCCAGTACAACAATTTTGAGGCACAGCTTTACAAAGCGATGACCCTTCTTGAAGGACAAATGCTGTTTCTCTTTAGAATATCTGCCTATGTTTATCCTAATCATAGACCAGTGATATTTTGAAGGCTTTCACTAGCCATTTCTTTTGAGGTAGCATGTGCGCTCAGTCTTCTGCTCTTCCCGTCCCAAGAAGCATAAATCAGAGAACAATCCCTGTTACTAATCAGTTCATTTTTGTTGCTTCTGACAACATGAGGAATAATCCAGAGTCCATTAAATTACAAGATCTAAATTTTACATGTACTTTTTCTCACTGTTCTTTTATTTGGTACTTTGATTTCATCCTGTTTATGTTGAGGTTTATTTGTGGGGATTTTTTTTTTTTTCCTCCATGACAATGGTATATAAAATTATTTTTCTCTATGTAACTAAAGTTAAGTAATATTCCAGCAAGACTCTTGCTGTCATGGAATCAAGGTCTGTAGAGTGCATTGTATATCAGAAGATTAGTAAGGAGTAAGGAAACAATAAAAGAGCCCTCAGAAAACAGTTTTCATTGATTGAGTGTACCTACAAAAGCAGGTTCTATACAGTCTTATTTCAACAAGCAATCAGTGAGTGATTAATTCAGAAAAAGTTGTCACAGCTTTTGGATGATGCAGCCAGTTGCCAACTGTTTTCCTCAGCTGTTTTCTAAGGAATAACATTAATAAATCTGATCTTACTCTGTCTCAGTCAGTGGAATTAATAGGAATTTATTCTAGGCTCACAGGTGGCTAAAGCCACAGGAAAATTGTTTCATATCATCTTTCAGCTGAGAACAGAGCTTCAGAACTTATCTTTGGTCATTGGTCAAACTGAGCCTCAGGTTATTTGGACATTTGGTTCACAGATTTTTCTCCACACTATTTATCCAAGAAGTCTGTAACCTGTTTACAAGCCCAGCTGGCAGAGGATGAGCCTTGGAGTGAGCTCTGGCATGTATATTTTTCTCTCTTCAGTGGTGCACAGGTTTGTGAAATGCATGCCAAATAGTTCTGTTTTCTATCCCAGTATCTGGTGCTTCAAGGATCTGGTAGTTGGAGCGAGTATGTGTGAAGCAAGTTCCTTGGTATCACCATTAGCTAATGATTTCTGCTGGATGCTGAAAAATCACACAGAAGAGTTATAGCACAGAAGTGCAGTAAGAAACCAATGTTTAACATAAACTTTCAGACAGGGGTAAAATTAGACTATTTTGTCAAGAACTTAGTGTCAATGTAGCTAACAGTGATAGTCAAAGAATCAGTGGACCAGCTGGGCAGAAAGTCTTCATCATTTTCATCATCCCATCTATGACCTCTAAAGAAAAAATGTTTTCAGAAGTGTAAAGTTCCTAGCAACTCCCTTTGCATCTGGTAAAAACTAGCAGAATCAAGGACTGCTCTGAAGGAGGCATGAGGCAGAGCACCAGAGCTGCAGTTTACTTAGTCATAGTCATGCAATCATGTTTACCTGGCACGTATTTTCCCATTGTTTCTACCAGTTCCAAGTCTTAAGTCTATACACCATACATTTCCACACCTAAAAGCAGGAGCTTATCAGACAAGTCTTTCAGCTGAGGCACTTGATAGCAGCTAGCTCATGTAAAAGAGGCTTAGTCATTACTGTAGTGCAACATCTGAGAAGAGTGCTTAGTAATTCTGTGAAATCCATGCATCTGCATCTGCTTTAATTCCTCTTAGAAGGGGAATCTCTTTGTAATAAACTAAGGATCACAAACAACTTTGCATATAAAACCAGAACTGGATCTTTCCTAGAAGTATTTATTTGATTATGCTGCATTAATTACATAATATGTAGCAACAAGGCATAAATTAAGCTATCAGTGTTGTTGAAATTACACTTGATTGGTCTCATCTCACTGTTCTGGAACACAGCACTCGCTGAGTTAGGACACGAAAGCAAAGTCAGTTCCTCTTTTCAGTACTGGCAGTGTGATAGTTTAAGAGTGTAAGTTTTTTCATAATCCCTTTTAAAGTTGGTCTGAGCTTCAGGGAATATAGGTCAGACATCTTCATAGATGTTTTCTAGTGTGATGAAATGACCCCTGTGAAACTTGAGAAGGACCGTGTAATCTGAGAGAGGCACTAGGCAAAGAACCTAGAGATTGTCCATCTCAGCAGAAAGACACCAAGTTTTAAATTCTTCCAGAAGACTTGAGACTAACAGATGCCCTGGAGAAACAACAGAAAGGCTGAAGAGATTTTATTTTAAACAGGATGGAAGAGCAAGGGACTTGTTTCCAGTCCTCCACCCAAATGTCAAAAAAAAGCCAAAAGAAACCAACAGCAAAATCACTGATGATATCTGTGGACTAGGTACTTAACTGCTAACACTTTACCTGTATAGCTGTGTACTTAGAGAGGTATTACCTACTCTGTTTTTCCTTTGTATAAACTGAGTTACCTGAGACATTTCAGGTCATTTCCTAAAACAATTTTCAGTCAACTTACTTGCACTTTCTATCTAACGATGCAAAAGATTATACAGTATCTCCTTCTTCCCCAGGCATCAGACACACTCCAGATTAAAGTTAGTATTTCTGTAGGCAAAAACACCCATACATGCAAGATAATATGTTTTGGAGGAGTTGCAGTTCGGTATCTGCATCTGACTGGATCCCTGGAGTATCTGAACTGCCTTTTGAAAGAAACAAGCTCATCAGTTCTGGAAGCACAGGATGAAAGTAATTGCCTGTTTAACAGCACAGAGAATACCCTCAGCTCAGTGCTACACCCTGAGAGCTGTCCTTTGGGGAAATTAGATAGTTATTTCATCCAGAACTAAAAAGTCCCACCGGTGAGAGTGAAAACTCTTACCTTTACAATCAACTGAACTATCAGTGGGAAAATTAATGAGAAAAGTCTTACACCTGACTCATTAATTTCCTTTCTAGAATAATACAAAGCTTTTATCTACAACCTCATCATGACTCACAAAATATATTTGTGTCTACTTGGGAAAAAGAGGTAGTTTGGATTCGTGTCCCAAGGCATGGGTACCAGAGGGCTGGTGGAGTGGCTTCCATGAGGAGTGGCTGGGGCTGGACAGCTGGACACATATGCTGGACACAGCTGGTCCTTGCCAGCTCCAACAGCACTTCCGCAGGGCATGGCTGAGCCATGGGTGGGCAGCTCAAGGAAAACACCCCTCAGAAAGGGCAGAAAATTTTGTACACTCAGAGGAGGAGATAACAGAGTGAGAAAGAGCAGAGGGAACACCAAGGTCAGAGAAGGAGGAAGAAAAGGAGGAGGTGCTCCATGCTGGAGCATATGTCCACACTGCAGCCCATGGAGGATCACGCTGGAGCAGATACCCACAATGCAATCCATGGAGGACCATTGAGGAGCAGATATCTACACCACAACCCATGGAGGACTCCATGCTGCAGCAGGCGGACATGCCCTGAAAGAAGCTGCAGCCCATGGAAAGCCCACACTGGAGCAGGGGAAAAGGGTGAGGTGGAAGGAGCATCAGAAAGGAACTGTCATCTACCAACTGCAACCCCCAATTCACCATTGGTGGGGGAAGGAGAGGAGTCAGGAATGAAGGAATCAAGTCAAGCCTGGGAAAAAAGGGGGTGGATGAAGTGTCTTGTCTCTACATATATTTTAATTGGCAAAAAATTAAATTAATTTTCCCCAAGTCAAGTCTGTTTGGCTCGTGACAGTAACTGGTTAAGGAATCTTCCTACCTTTACCTTCATGTTATTTTTCATATTATTTTCCCCTCCTGCCCAGTTTGGGGAAGATGAGCGAGTGAGAGGCTGGATAGCCAAGGTCAACACACCACAGGAGGGCTGACAAATGTTCCTGCAAACATCTTTGCAGGAAAATAAAGATTATGTCTTCCTAGGAGCATCGGCAATATGAAGAGAATTATTTCTTGCACTTCCTATACGAAACACACTGGAAAAGTTTTCTGTGATCTTTTACCACCTAGAGTCATCCTACTTAACTTTAAGAACCTAATTGAGGCATCTAAGTTAGAAGCTTAGTCACCCTGGTCAATGAAAAGGAACAGGTGCCTTCAAAGGATGATTCAAATCTTTA
The DNA here is from genome assembly GCF_964199755.1 of Larus michahellis. Taxonomy (NCBI): domain Eukaryota; kingdom Metazoa; phylum Chordata; class Aves; order Charadriiformes; family Laridae; genus Larus; species Larus michahellis. Next base: position 93,779,870 of record NC_133897.1, read on the forward strand.
ATTGGACAAAATTTCACTCTGGAGGTGTTGGGCTCTCATCATCGATTATAAAAGAAGCCACAGACAAGTACATTCTTAAAAAGGTGTTTCAGATAAGTGCCTTACGTTAAGCAGGATGAACCAGGGTGTCTGTGGATGAGGACTCGCAGCATTTGATCTTACTTCTACAGAAAGAGAGCCTGGTAATAACACTTCATAATCTGCTTTTAATGTGTTGCTCTCACTAGACATGCAGTTTATTCTAACCTTTCATACACAATTGAAATGTCCCTTTCTCCTTAGTAAATGAGACTATTTTAACATTTTAGGACTTGTGGTTTAAGGTAGATGCACATTTTATTGTTTCAGTTCTTTTTTACGTGTGCTGTGTTTCACAAGCATTATTTCTTGCATATGAAAGCATTACCAAAATGAACTAAACATCATTAAAAATGGGCAGAAGATTAGGAGAGAATTAAGTGTATGTGTGCAATTTTAAAATCAAAATGAGACAGTTTGAGCACTGAGCAAATATTATGTAACACCTAAAATCATCCCTCTCAATTTAACTTTTGGGTAAAACAATAATTTCATTTGTTTTCATGCCAATTCTATCAACCATCACATAACACTAATCCAAAACTGGCAGTTGAGAAGTTGATGGCAGACAGATGAAATTTTTGTTAAAGTGATGTTAGTCTAACTACGAGTTTAACTATTTATGAGTTGAATAATGCCTCCTTTCAACAATTTTCCTTCTTTCCTCCTAAATTGGTTGTTGTTGAGAAGACGTTCTCCTTCTTGAGTGGACAGCAAAGAAACACAATCAATTCCTGTTCACCGAAACTTTTCTTTTGGATGATTTTAGTGACTTGGTAATAAGCAGCAGCTCTGATCAAGGTCAGTCATCATGCATATTACAGTCACTCCATAAATACAGTAATTGACATGATTGATAAGAGGAAACTGGGCAGCTGGAAAAAAAAAAAAGGCTATCATTCTCCAATGAATTTGTTATGACATTGTTATAATTATGTCATGGGGGTTTTTTCCCAAGTTCTTCATAACGATTTTCGTCTTCCTGTCCATCTTCCTCACATTGTATACTTTGTTTGTTTAGTCCTTGTTGAATTTCTCAAACTTTGTATTTACCTCTATTCCTGTCTTCCATGCGCTTTCTCATTATTTTGCCTCCTAAAGGATGTCGCTGCAGGGAGCTGCATTTTCTTTAGCAGCAATACTTATTCTGAATTTTTTTCTTGCTATTGCAGGGCGCCAGGTTGCTTTTCCTGCTTAAATCTCCACATATAATCAATTTCTTCGGCAAATTATCTTGTGGGTTTTGGTTTTATTTTAAATGATGCAAGCTATATAAAAATGGGTTAGAGAAAACAGTCCAGTCCTTTGTGGTAGCTTGGCTTCTCTCCAACGCCTGTTCTCTGTGGCCTTGCTTCTAATTTGTCTGGTTTGTTTTCAGGTTTTCTCTAGCCAAAATACTGCAACAGATTTTCAGTGGCTATGCAAAAGCCAGACTTCATGCAAAAGGTGCAGAATCCTCCTAATACTTGTCCTCCAGGAAAAAAGAAGTAAGGCTAGGTCATCTGCTGGTAACTTTGTCAGTATCTTCAACGAACAAAAGTTTTACATGCAGAAAAAGCAAGATTAAAAAAAGAAAAAAGTATATTCAGTACTGTATTTCAAATCAAGCCTTACCTGGAGCCATTTTTGTGCTTGCCTAACAGGAGAAGAAAATTATGAACTCAAAAGGAATCTGTAGTTATTGCTGAAGGTAAATATCTCCATATAAGACATATGTACTAAGATACGTACAGTCATACTAGAAGTGCTCAGGTATTGTGGTAATAGCTAACTATGTTGATTGTGAGATTTACTGATATTTTGGGAACCAGAAAAAAAATGGTGCTCATGAGGAGTCATATATTAATATACTTAATGTGAGGGATGAGCTGGTAACTATTGTTGCGTTTTGTTTTACAGTCTTACCAGCCTCTCACTTTGGACCGTAGGCTTTTGAAAATACTTGCTGTTCTGCTACCTGGATTTCGATTTAATTGATATAAAGGGGCAAATGGAAATGTGCTTATGAAGAAAGACATAATTACCTATTAGAAAAATGAAAATGTGTATATTTGGTTTGTAAAACTTCAGTTCCCTGTTTTGAGTAGCATAATCCTTTTAATAACATTAAGGAATACAAAATCACACAGAATCACACAGAATCACAGAATGGTTTGGGTTGGAAGCGACCTTGAAGATCGTCTAGTTCCAACCCCCCTGCCCTGGGCAGGGACACCTCCCACTAGACCAGGCTGCTCAAAGCCCCATCCAGCCTGGCCTTGAACACTTCCAGGGATGGGGCATCCACAGCCTCCCTGGGCAACCTGTTCCAGTGCCTCACCACCCTGGAGGCTTGTTTTCTTATTGGCCTTTTAGGTAATTAAGTTTTTTACCTAATGCTTTAAGACCTGTTTCTTTTGGCATTTTTACTGAAATGAGCTTCCCCGACTGCCTGATTCCACCATTGATTAGCTGATGTCTTGCAAAAAGGAGGTGGCTATATATTAAAGACAGGAGCCACAACTTGAAAAGTGCCACTTAATTCAGTTTTTGTCCCAGTTGTGTATGCTAATAAGGTAATTTGCAATATGTATGATATTAAAATGAGGCAAATCAGCCCTCTGAATCTGTCAAACCAATGTGTTGTTGAGAGCTGGTTTTGCCTCCAAAATCAGGTGCTAATCAGTTTTTCAGCAAATGTGCAAATGACTGTGGAATTCTGAGGCCGTTGAACAAACTCCTGATAATGAAACAGCAGTACAGACAACTTCTATAAAAGTTGAATACTCATTTTCATTGGGTATTTCATCTTAAGATATAAATAGTTATCCAATGGCATAACATATAAATACATAGCCTAAAAAATATCAGGGCAGTGGTAAGGGGTATTCTGATGGAGGAGGATGTGACCAGTCCCTCTTTTGCCAGTGCGGTCGCAGCGATCAAAGCCTGCGTTCTGACTACACGCACAACGCTGCAGGGCCTCTTAGCCATATGCTACAGGTGCCTACACAACCTTGTATGATGTTGTTTTGAAGTCCCCTTGTTTGACTTGGAATCGTGATCCTGCTGAAGTTCCGATAGTCCTAAAGCTCACTAGTTGATAAAAAAAAAAAAAAAAAAGTCCAAACCATCAAAATCTTTCATCATGTCACGCTGAGGTATTTTTGTACAAATTTTCTTTTGGTCTGTGGGTACAAGAAGATGTTCATAATAATGCAGTGTGATCAGGCACATTTTATAAATGTTGCGGGTTGCTTGAAAAATGTCAGGGTGTTTTTTCCCCATGATTTCTCTGATGTAGCTGTCTTGAACCAGGCAACAATACTATATTTTCATTCTATAGCCCACCTGTCAATGAGGCTTATCAGTCACACATAGTCTTCCTGCTGGCTGAAAGCCTTTTCCTTCACCATGTAGTTGGCTTATGCTGTCTAGACTTAAAAATTGCTTCTCTGACAGTCTTAAAAGAAGAAGCAAAACTGGAACAAGAAAATTACAGCAGGAACAAGTTGTACCAGCACTAAAGCCTTATTGTAATATAATGAAATTCTATCATCAAGCAAAGAAAAACACATAACTGATATGAAAAGCAGTTTAAAACTCATGTATCATCGCTGCCCTTCCTCAAGTGATTACAACATGAAAAGAGGTGTAAGAATAAATTTGCATTGTTTTTTGTGTTCTTGGAACAGAAATTGGTTATATGAATGGCTTCTTGAGGAACTAATAATTGACTTGGGGGGCTTAAGAAGCAAAATTTCTCTGGTGCAGCTGCTGTCTCATTTTTAGATAAGAATATGGATTAAGGATACAAATTGCCCAATAAAGAGGAAAATCTTTTCTGTTAAACTTGTTTTGCTCCCTCCTGTCACAAGGGAAGCTGAAAATGCTTAAGTTCCTATTAAGAAAAAAAATCTTAACCATCTCAAAGCACATTCCGATGCCAGGAAAACAGCATGCAGTTTTCGACTTCTTGTTGCATGGCACTAAGTATGACCCTTCCTACCAGATGAGACCAAAGGCCTACCTATATCAGTACATTTCCATTAACAGTGATGAGAAGGAGATATCAGGGGAGAAGTTTCATCTCCAGGCCTTCCCCAGGGCAACATATTTCTAGCTTCTATGATGCATCAATATGAGGACCTCTGAATCAGAGAACACTGCCGGATCATTGTGTTTAAAAGCATCAATAATTTTAAATACAATTTTTCCAGCCTCCCTCTTTGAACCCTTTTTTATCTTTTCCCTCTAAAACATTCTGTGGCACTGAGTTCCACAATACAAACGGTATGAAAATATATGTCTCTCTGCTACTAAATACATGCCTTGAACCTGATGAGTGGGTCATTGTGTGTTTCCAACTTCTCGTATTATGAGTGAGTTATGATATCACAGGCAATCCCTCAGCCAGCCGTGATTTTACAGACCTGTATCATATTCCTTCTCAATCCATTTATTTCCAGAAAAAGAAATCACAGTGTTTAGTTTCTCCTCATATAAAATTCAGTAGGGGGTCATAGTTGGTTCCCTTCTATGTTTCTTTTCTAGTTCTATTTGATAGCTGGAGTGGCTGTCTGAAGTCTGTAACCAACTACTTCCACAGTTGAAGAGAAGCTGACAAAAAGAAAGCCCATTCGGATCTGAGATTTACTTCAGTTTTCTGTTTACTTAAATAAAACAATGGTTAGAAGAGGCTGTCGGCAATGCTGCTTCATTTTAAAGTACTAAGAAGTGTATTTATTTAAAAAGGTAAATTATTGTTTTTCAAGCTGGTTCAATACCCAAAACATTATTTGCTACAGGAGTGACAATAGGAGAACTTTATTGTTATGCTTTTGAGAGCTGGGTATGTGCTGCAAGATGTTTGCTTTGAATATTCAATAATAGCTTTAAAGAAATTGACCTCAGTTCCATTTAGCCTCCTGTTGCTTCTTTGAAACTCGTTTCTCACAGATATGGTACAAAATGTCTTCTTTTCTTATTCTGTTTATTAAAACAACTTGTGCCTAAGAAGAAATGGTGAAGTTTTGGAATTAAAATTTTGAATTCATTGTTATAAGAATTCACAACAGGACACATCATGGAATAATTTCTACCTAGTGAAGCATGGGATCATTTATTGAGGTTGGTTAATGTAATAACTTAACTACTTTAGGTCCTTGGCAGGAATAAAGGAAGAAATCTTTTAATATCTCACACCTACTGACTCAAAGGTGACGTTGGACTTTTTTCTTGGTTGACGTTCCATCATTGGCACTTGTAAGCATATGAAATCAGACTACTTATTCAACAAAGAGATGGCTACCAATTATGTTGTTGTCATGCTATCTCTCTTCTTCTAAATTTAAATTATAGCATTTCATTAGAAGTATTGAAAATGTAGGAGCTGTGTATCAGTTTACACTTGGTTGAGCACATCAGCCACAATAAATGCAAAATTGTATTAAATGTTTTCATTTAATGGTCACAGAGGAGATAAATATCAGTGTTCAGAAAGCTTTAACATCCAAATGTGAAGGACAGAGAGACAGAATGGAGCTTGCAGAATGTCCTTTTGCAGAGGACAGGGCTGATACCTGTGCTGATACCAACATATTCTTGCCACAGAAGGTTTTTCTTTTGCCTCCCATCTGTTCCTTTTACTAAAAATCCTACAAGAAAACATTGCAAAAGCCATCCAGAGAGTGTCGATTGAGCACGCACTGATCATCATGCAGGATCAATTGTAGGATGTATCAGACTTGCTTCTCAGGTACAATTGATGTATTGTTGAATCCCTGACTTTTTTTTCTAGATGACCAAACAATGACAATGCAAGAGTGATACTCTTTTCAAAAAAAGTAACAAAAGCTACTCCAATAGGTACCTTAAATGCCACTGAAATATGTTGGAGAGCAGATATATTCGATCCCTTGGTGTAAGAGTCCTGCTCTTTTGTTTCTTCCATATCTCTACAATTCTTTCACCATTTGATCAAGTAAACACAACGAAGGAAAATGATGTAAATGAACAGACAGACGAAAACCTTCATAAAAAACAAGTACTGTTCTAAAAAAGATGACAAAATTGGCTTTGTGCTGGCATAGAATAGATCTGAAAAGGATGTAACATGAACCATGAAATTTAATAAAATATTGGTGTTCTTTTTATGTGTCTGAGACTAGCACATCCAATGCAACCTAAAGGACTATGGATTTCTGTGTCTATCATGAAAGGGTAGATCAGCATTCAAGGGAAGTACGGCATTTGCCTTCCAGTCAGTCAGATAGCTTTGAGGATCAGGCAGTTATGAGCCCAGAAGCTTGAAAAAAGAAGAAATAGCCATAAAGCTGTCTCAGAGCAGTGTATGGAAATACTGAGAATCTCTTGAAATAATGTCTGAGAAAGGAGTCCTAAGCTAAAGATTTTCATAACAGAGCTTCAACTCTTGATAAAATCAAAATGGTAAAAGGTTTTTGGTTTGTTGGGGCATGGGTATTTTTTTTTCATTTTTAGAGTGAGGCATAAGTAAATGCAGCATAGAGGGTGGCTGGGCTTGTTTAGCCTCATTGGATGGGAGGCAAAAAGATATTTAGGAGGCTAAAACGCATCCCTAGTTAAAAAGCAGAAGTCCTGTTAATGTTTTTATGTCTAATGCCCTGTTTTCAATTGTTGTAGAGGAAAGGCATTGAAGGAATGAATTATTCCTTTAGGGACCTCAGGGACATTTGTCATTTTAGGAAAAACGGAAGTGTCTGTCTCATGATGCTTTAACAGCAACCACACTGGCTCCAGCTTCCTTGCAAGATATGGGTTATAAATTCCCACAGTCATCTTGCCAATGTTTTCTCATTGGGAAAGCAGTTTTCATTCATTTTCCTGTAACCTTTCCTCCATTTTTACCTCACATTCTTCATCTATAAATGGGTTTATTCGTTACCTGCCTTTATAAAACTTCTGTAGACTTCAAGAAAGACTGAAGCCCATCTTAACTGAATCTGAGGTCTATATACCAAGTGTGATTGAGGTACTTTCTGTACTTTGAGGATGGATAAAATTCTAGTTGTATTTTGGCAACACATGCCTCATCAACGCAATTATCATGCAATTCATAAGGTGAAATGGCTGAAAAATCGCTCGTGACTGCCATGGACCAGACCCCAGGATGGGGAGTGTGTTAATTGAAAGCGTCTAATGCGCTTCTTAATAGGAAATGAGGACTTGGGTGCAGAGTCATATATTTAAAAAATAAAGCGCAAAGTCATCTCATGACTTTTCTTACAACTAAAATTCCTTTTTAAAAGAAAGAGAAAAAAAAAATTGTCATTTAAAAACTTATACCTATATATTGAGAAAGACAACAGGATGCTGGGTTGCATGAATAAGGGCATCACCACCAGACATAAAGAAGTCATTATCCCACTCTAATCAGCACTTTTCAGGCCATGCCTGGAATACTGTGCTTAGTTTTGGTCCCCGCTATACAAAAAAGATGTGGACAGGCTGGACAGGGCCCAGCAAATGGGACACCAAGATGGTCAAAGGACTGGGAAGCCTGCCATATGAGGAGAGGCTGAGAGAACTGTGTTTGTTCAGCCTTGAGAAAAGAAGTCTTAGGAGACACCTTATCTCCATCTTCCAGTATTTAAAGGGTGGCTACAAAGAGGATGGAGAGTCCCTTTTTACAAGGAGTCATGTGGCAAAGATGAGGGTTAATGGGTACAAGTTACTCCTGGGGACATTCTGATGGGACACAAGAGGAAAATTTTTCACAATGAGAACAATCAGGCATTAGAATAATCTCCCCAGGGCAGTGGTGGATTCCCCAACACTGGACACTTCTGAGATTCAGTTGGAGAGGCTGCTGGGCCACCTTGTCTGGACTATATTTTGCCAAGACAGGTTGGACCAGATGACCCTTGATGTCCCTTCCAACCTGGTATTCTATGATTCTATGAAATATTTCAATTTCAAATTAAGAAAAAAAAATGTAACTTCTGTTTCAATATATACTATATTCACATCTCTTTCTAAAGTGTGGAGCTTGTGAGCAAACAAGGGACAAGAGAAAGCAGAACCTTCATTTACCCAGTCTAGTATATATGGTCGCTCTAGGCAAATGAAGTAGGTTTGCATTTGCAGATACATTTATAAAATGCTCCAAAATCAACTACAGCAGCAATATATTATTTCAAAATGGCTTTTACAGAAGGTTCAAATACCATGTGTATTTTGTCAGAACTGCCATGTTTTTTAGTCCCTCTTATTACTGGGTTACTAGTTTAAAAATTGTCAAAGAAATGAAATCTGGAATAGCTGTCAAATTTCAGAAAAATGCCTTGAGCTGAATTCTTTGTTTATCTGAAATACCATGGCATAAAATACAAGAACTGCCAAAGAACTGCCAACATTTAAAGGAAATCAAGGTATCAGCAGAAAAAAATCTGTTATCAATAAAATTTTCATACTACAAACACAGGATGTGCTTTCAAACAGTGTCACTTTGGATATTCATAAATAAATGGTAGTTTTCTTTCCTGAAAAAGTTGCCTGTTGTGGCTCATTTCATTGTTATGAACTCACTGATATGCAATCCTTTCCTTGCAGTTTTTGTCAGAAAGTTCAGCAGCTTGCTGTTACTCTGGGCTAGCCTGGCATTGGTGGCAATTCCCACAGACTCCTAAAAGTTCAGTTAGCAGCAGATAACTCAGCATCTTTAGCCCTAAACAAAATGTTTCTGTCCCTGCAGTCAATGGGGAATTGCAGTCCTGTGCAAAGATACCAGTTTAATTTATCCCAAATTCTTCATTTAACAATAAGACCAAAAAAAATCAAGCAGAGGTAAAGTCTTATAGTTAGGTAGTGATAGAATTAAGATCATTATAGCAATAGAAATTTGTCTCCTTATACAAGTGCAATAAGAAGCTGTCTTTCATTACTTGATAGGCTCAACCTTCACCTCATTCCAAGGATGCCTTCACTGGGCTCCTAATCCAGCTTTCTCAGTCAGTCTTTTCTCTTTGCTGAGATGCATCGCTCCTGAGCTTGGAGAAAGTGATCCTTGAATATTAACCAGCTTTCTTGGGCCCACGTTCCCTCCAGGGCTTTATCCCATGGTACTCTACCAAGCAGAACCCTGAAGAGGCCAAAGTCTGCTCTCCTGAAGCCCACAGTAGCAAGCTTACTGTGTGCCCTCCTCACTGCCCTAAGGATCTTGAAATCCACCGTCTCATGGTCACTGCAGCCAAGGATGCCCTTGAGCTTCACATTCCCCACCAGCCCCTCCTTGTTGTTGAGAACATGTTCCAGCATGACACCTCTCCTCATTGGCTCCTCTATCACTTGGAGAAGGAGGTTAACATTGATGCATTCCAGGAACCTCCTGAATTGCTTATGCCCTGCTGTGTTGTCCTTCCAACAGATATGGGCTGACTGAAGTCCTCCCTGAGGACCAGGGCTTGTGAACATGAGGCTGCTCCTATCTGTCTATAGAGGGCCTCATCCGCTTGGTCTTCCTGGTCAGGTGGCCTGTAGCAGACCCCCTACTGTAACATCACCTGTCTCTGCTCTCCTGACCTATGAACTCTCAGCTGGCTCCTCACCCATTCCCGGGAGGAGCTCCATGCACTCCAGCTGGTCATTGACACAGAGGGCAACACCCCCTCCTCATCTCCCCTGCCTGTCCTTCCTGAAGAGCCTGTATCCTTCCATTCCAACATTCCAGTCATAGAAGCCATCCCACCACGTCTCTGTGACACCAATAAGATCACAGCCCTGCAGGCGTGTGCATGTCCCTAATTCCTCCTGTTTGTTCCCCATGCTAGGTGTGTTTGCATGGGGGCATTTAAGTTGGGCCCCTGATGAAGCTGACTTACTAGCTGGAGCTGCTGGTATTCCTTTGTGCTGTTTTCCCTTGAAATACTTGCTTCTATGTTAATGCATTGAAATAATTTTTTAAAAAAAAATGAAAAATGAGGGTGGTTATAGGGTCGTGTTCATCCAGAAGATTATATTCAATCTTATAATCCTCAAAGGTGGCATTATCTCCCCACCCACATATGCATACACAAAATAAAAAAAAATACATAGAATAATCTGATCATTGCCTCAGATGTTTTTTGCCAAATTATTCTTTCAACACATATCCAGCATTCCCAAGTTTAGAACATGACATTATGGATTCTAAAAATAATTTCTGGAAAAGTTTTGACCTACAGTACATAGTTTTCATTAAAAAAACAGATACTTTAACAATTTCACTAACCATGTAAATTAAATGTCTTTCAGCTGCACAGTGAACAGGGTTTATTTGCCTTTTGGAGGGTTGGGGTTTTTTATTATTTTTCATAATGCATGTTATGAAGTTATAATGTTTTTAATATGCCTCTTTTAAAGGTTACATATATATTTTCTCTCAATTCTGAATAAAAGTTTTTGCTCAGGGAAGTTTTGGAAGCTCACTGTACACCAGGTGCTCTTCAGAGAAGGTAACTCGTTCCAGACTTATTTAAAATGTATCGAATAAGATGATTGCTTACCAACTGGAAATATTACAATTTCACTTCCACAGCAGAATATTTCTGTTGGGCCTGTCTGCCTGTCAACACTATACATTCTGATCACCACTTTAATTTTCTTTATAAGCATAACCATCACTATCGAGTACTGACAGAGCCATTTAAAGAAAAGTGGGAAAAATGTGCCTGTCTTAAAACCAGTATTTGCTGTCACTCCAAAAAAACCCTCAAGAAAATCTAACTACTATCCGTCTTTAACTTTGTCCTAGCAAGTTATTACTTGGTATAAAAACAATAGTGATTTTTATATCTTGAAATTTCTTCACTATGAGTCCTCCAAAAACATCAAATATTTGAAATACAGTTTAATGTTAGCTAGACCTTTTCTGCTTTTTGTCAGTGGTTGTTTCTAACTGAGGTAGGAAAAGAGAAGTGGAAGCATGTTAAAAGATTACATTTTCTGAATATTCATCAGCATCTAAATCTTGAACAGCGTGTGCCATTGGTTCTTTTTGGTGTCTTTAATGGAAATTAATGGTTTGTACAATAAATGAAACTTGTTTTGCTCACTTCCTGGGCGATACAGAAGCTGTATAGTTCTGTTAAGCCACAAAAGTCTCCATTTCATTTTTTTTCAGATAACATAGTTATGGCCTCCTCACAAAAGTATGTGGTGTTATGAGTAAAGAGGAAACTGAAGAGCTCTTCAGAAAGCTTGTGGAGATCCACGTTTCCTTGTCCTTTTGACTAAACAAAGTTGTGGCCTAAACCCTGTACCAGGCACACTATGCTGCAGTGAAATGAATCTTTTGCGGCAGTTTCTTTAGCTTTCTTTGAATTATAGCATTACAGCCTTGCTTGCAACTATCCTTATGTCCATTGTGTCTATTTATGTATACATATGTGCATATAGACACACACACATATATCATATATGTAGGGCTTCATATAAACAAGAGGGCAGCGCTCTGATCTTCGCAGTAACCTATTTCACTCTATTTCTTATTCAAATGTCTCCTGTTTTCAAAGTACTAAAGATTTTCCTTAGCAATGCATAACACCAATACAAAAGATATTAAGAGACAGAGTTTGAGAACAATAGTGTTGTTCACTATATCTGAGTATACAAAAATTAATTTGGAAAGGACACAGCTATTAGTAGATAGAGAACAGTGCATTATATTTGAATCCTACTGTAGTTAGTTAAAAATAGAGACATGTAAACTGCCATCAATATAGCTGCAGAGTCAACCACTTCTTGAAATGAATGGCTTCTTTCTGGATGAAAATGTTGTCATTATATATACTCTGTACTTATTTTTAAGGTTATCTATGCCATCATAAGGAGTAAGAACATTTTTTGCCTCAGTGAAAGCTGATACTCTAGGACACGCTTAATGCGATAATATTTTTTTGCTGGAGATTAAGGGGATAAAAATGCACTGCCTCTTAGGTCTACAAGTGTTAATTTAAATAAGTGTAATGTAACCATGCATACGTGCAAAACTGTAATTTAAGTCACTTTCCCTGAAGAGATCTTTTTAGCGAATGCTTTCGAAGTGTGCAATAGCAGTTCCATTTAAGGGCAAATACTTCTTTATTATACAAAACAGTTTATATCATGTTGATGTTACTACTTTAAGGAAAATATCAGTTTCAAAGTTTGGTATTATTGTCTGTGATAGATATCTGTCCAAATCAGTGGTAAGATTCTGGGTTTATATACACGTGTAGCTAGTATGTTGTTAGCTTGTTGTTTTAACTTGGTGTTAAACCTTATACGAATATTCATTAACAGATGACCTAAGATACAGTCACAGCTAAGAGGATTCATATTATCTCATTAGCATTTTTGAATTTGCAATTCTCAGACTTTTTTCTGTATTACTTAATAGAGATGGTTTCAAGCTAGGACCTTTACTTTTTTTTTTTAATGTACCGTTTCTTTTCCAAGATACCTCTTTTCTCTAGTTAGTTCTTTTCAAAACTTGTTAGCTGGACATTTGTGTTGTTCGTGTCTATTTGTCGTATTAGATTCCCATAATCTCATCAGAGCCATGTCAAATTACATCAATTCAAACTGTCCTGAGCTTCTGATAAGAGTGCTATAGGAAAAGCATGGCTTGAAGGTTGTTGGAAGAAAAATAGCTTTATCATCATCACAGAAGTAATATAAGAGATGCAAAAATTTATTGAATGTTCACGCAATATGATTTTTTTGTTGTACCATAGTAATCTGAAATTTTCAGTAGCCTGTGCTTTACAAAAAATGTACGTAACACTGGGCTTAATTTTATAGGGGTATTTGTAACCCCTGCTAGGGGAGGGATACACTTTCACCAAAGGAAGACACTGATGAGATACAGATAGCTTTCATTCTGGCCCCAGAAAAGAGCCAAACACTGCAACAGGAAATTAAAAAACTCTCCCTAAAGTTAAAGATGTTACAAGATATTGCTGCCCTAGCTATAAGGCTAGGAACATAGCAAAATTGCATCCTCTGGCTGCATGACTTCTACCAGCAGATCTTCTGGCGTAGATGCAGAAAAACCAGGCAGAGTGCCTTTCCACTTCTGCATTATGTCGTACATGACAAAAGACAGTCTATCAGACAAATGTACATTATCATATGCTGCTGATGATGCTACCGTTACACTCAGGCGCCTCTAGAGTTTGGACAAGCCCGGGCACACAGAGAATGAACCTTTCTCATTTCATCCCTGGGCTAGTGAAGTGCAGAGACTAAGTCTGTCAGAACCAAAGAAGAATTGGCCTGTTTCTTAAAGCGTGCCACTGCTTTCTCTGCCAAAGTTCGTATCTTCCAGAGAAGACTGCTTAATTCCTTTTTTTTTTTCTTTTTTTTAGCATTTTGTGAATCACTGAAAAGATCTGGCAGGAGATTTCATACACTGCCCTAAATTTTCTCATTAGGAGGCAAGAGCTTTGAAAGGACAAGTCTAATTTTTTTCTCCCCCACCCCCCTTCATCCCCCCAAGGCTAGTTACTGTTGTGCCAGGCTTAACTTGCATAAATCCCTTAAATCATTCAATATCCTTTTGGGACTGAGATTAGAAAAATTTTCAGGCTGCAATTACCAGCTCATTGAGGAAGGAAAAAACCCAAGATATGTTCCTGCAAGTTCTTCCACAGTGAAGGGCAGCAATGTCATCTCAGCCAGCAGTTTCTATTTGCTCAAGCAGTTCGCTTGGTGAGAATGACACCTTATCCTGTGTGTATGATCTTACTGTTCCTTTCCCATATGTCTTGTCCTAATGAGCCTCCTAGCCAGTGGTACACAGTGTAATACATTGCCTTTTTGAAATATGTGTGTTTTATTGGTGCTCGAGAGTAAATTATATTTAACTGCTGTTGCAAATCTGATGCTGGGAACATGTTTAAAAGACAGTATATGGGATTCCCTACCAGTTGCTCCATCTAACTCTGGGAGCCAGATGATCGCCTCCACTGTATTTTGTAACAGCAGAGAATTGAATTTCCTATAGGTCAGTCCGAACTGTACACGAAAGCTCTTTCTGCACCTTTGAGTAATTCTCATTGGGGATTTCCTATGCAGGGTCATTAATTTTATTGTGAGTCTTACAAATATTGGTGTTTTTTAGCCCTTATAGTCAGCAGGAAATGTTTAGATATATTCAAAAGACCAAAGGCAAACGAATATCTAGCAGTTATTGATTTTTTAAAAACCATATAACTTTTCTTCCAGTTGTGACTTTAATGGGACAGACTAATAGATTTTCTGAATAAATAAATATCAGCCACATTGGATTCCCAACAATGTGTTCTTTTGGACCCAACACACACCTTCCTTGTATCAAAGGGACTCTCTTTGACTTCTGTGGGGTTTGGCTTAGGCTGAGGAAGCCATGTGTATAATCATCAAGGCAGTGAGAGAGAGCAGTTTCATATAATTCCTGCTTTGGGGCTCTGTCAGCTACAGCCTAGGTTTAACATTATCTGTCTTTCCTACATACCACAACGGCTGCAAAATGGAACAGTAAGGTTCAACATAAGGAGGACTTCTCACTTCTCAAAATACGTCTCTGAGGTATGTCTTTTCTGCCAAGTTAGCTTACGTTAAGGTAATCTAGTCTGAATGGCTGCACCACAGTGAAATAATGCTTGAACGACGATGCCCAAAGTAGGGTCACTAGTTCACTTACAGCTCTAAGACCTTTTACTGACACGTCTCATCATTTTTATTGCCGCATTAATATGATCTACATTAGAAATTCCTTTGTGCTAATACGGCGAAGAAAATGTTCTGTCCTGTTGGATACACGTGGGAGTTGTGAGAAGGCATTAGGAGTCTAATAGAATTTGGTAACTTTCATCTGCATTGACACAGCACAGTGGTCTCTTAAAGCTATGACAAGATCAAAATTCAGCTTGTATCCCTGGACAGGCCAGTGGACCAAGTAAAACAGACACAAGATGCCCACATTTTAAAGAGTGCATGGTCTCTAGCTAGGACCAACCCCCAAGCTGTAACTCGAGTCATCTTTAAAGCAAAGACAAGACTCAGAACTGGTCAGGTTGGGTGGATAGATCAAGCTATTTATATTGTTAGACTCCCAAAGTTTGCGAGTTATTTCTGGCTTGCTATATGTTATACGATGCTGCCATCAAATATATTACATTGACAAGGAAATAAAAAATTGGTTTGGGAAACATGCATGAGCATTTGGCTGATTCTGTGGAAACCCCAGCTCTTTAGTGCACACAGCAGGCTTTTTGTCAGTCAGTATTTTTTTTGATTGCAAACTGAAGTCGCAAGGGACAGACTCCAGTGAAATCACTGTCTCCGAGCTGGTGGTGAGATAGCCAGAACCCCTCAGCCAGGGAATAGAATTCTCTTTCTCCAGTATAAATTTTCACAGTTTGCTAAATAGCACAGTTTGCTACATTGGCCCACAGTTTCAAGACCCTTGCGCAGCTCAGTCTAATACTAGGAAATTCATTAATAATTAGGAGCTAGTGTTCCTCCGACTGTATGTCAGTGCGAAAATTCCTATTTATTTTACTGGGAACAGGAGAAGGTCTTTTTCACTCAACCTTGCTTGCTAGTAAGGGAAATCAAATTTCTTTTAAGGCCAAAAATGTGCTAACAAACAGCTCCCTATTTTTATGGTAACAACAGTAAATAAATTTAATGTTGCAGTTCTTCAGTTTTGCCAAATTGTCATCTAAAGCAACAATAAGAATATGAGTCCAGTTTGTTCTGCCAATTTCTGAAGGTATCATAGAGGTTAAATAATAAATACCTAAAGTTTCTGCTTTGGATGGTGTTATAAAGGAAATTGGATAAACACTGGAACATAAATCAAGAAAAGGTGCTAGAAAATGATGCCATCAGTTAGAAAAATGTGCCATACTAATACCTGGTCTCCCCTCTTACTTGCTGAAAGTAGAAAAGAGAAAAGCATTTAGTATCTTGAATAGTCCAGGCACTGATTGATTGCATCCCATAATGCTTTCTAATGTATCTTCCAGAATACCTTATAAATCATATGTGGGCTTTTTCTCTTTAAATGCTACTTTATCAAATTTCAATTGCTCAACTTTCAAAATAAAGAAAGAAAATTAGGGTCTGAGCGGTTGGGGTTTCTTTCATACTGGGGGCCTTGATTCAGTTCAGTATTTAGGTGCACGCATAGCCTGAAGCAGGTGCACAGCCCCATTAAAGATGTGTCCTTAAGTACCTTTGTGAATGAAGACCGTATTTGGTCTTTGAAAACACTGTGACATTTGGCACATGTTACAAAATCGTCCTACAGGAAAAAGGTCACACAAAGAAACAAGGAAAGCAGTTTTTATGAATACAGTTATGAGCTTGAGTTTCAAATCCGCGATACAGCAATTTTTACATGGCTTCACATTTCATTGCCTTTGTGTGTGTGTGTGTGTGTGTCTTTTACACTTGTTTCTGTATGCAAGTTGACTAGAGAGTTGTAACCATCCTAATGAGCCTCAAATCACGAGAAAACTGTGAAACTCCTCTGCTGTGAAAATTGTGCATAGCACAGACTAGAGAAGGCTTGTTCCACCCTGCTCTTTGCAAACCTTTCCCTTGGCAGAAGGAGATGGGGAGATCTTGAGAGGTTTGGAATATCGATGGGGTGTTGAGTAGCACCTGGATCTCATTACAACCAGTGTCTGAACAGACTCTTTAATCTCTCTGATCTGTGTAGCCTTGCTGAAAATTCTTCATCCTACCAAATAAGCAGTAGCCCAGTACAAATTGAATTCTCCCATCAAGCAAGAAAAAAAAAAGAGCAAGAGAAGATGACAAAAAGTAGGTCATAGGGGTAGAAAGAGGGAACAGACTTACAAGGAGAGGTAAAGTAACTAACCTGGAAAACTGTTCAAGCTTGGGTCTATTTGTAACTTGTATTTCTTCAAGCATAGATGCACACAGAGGTTTGAAACAGATTTGGAAATGTGTAGTGATGGCAGAGAATGTCGTAACTCTGGTAGAAAGCATGGTTCAGCAAAATGTTGGTAATGATGGGGTTTTACAGAAGCTGTTAATATCGTTGAATAGAGATGAAATAACTGCTTTTATTACTCACTCCTTTCGACCACTTTTTAAAAAGATATAGGAAATAAGGCTGAGAGGTTATGTAAAATAGCAATAGAGCAAATCTGTATCTGAGCCAGGAAACCAAGTTCAGGGCACCTTCAACAGTTACCTCCACTCCCACCTGCTGCTGAAAGAAGGCAGAGCACTATATCTTAGTTAGTATTTGAGTCTGTTTCAAATTGCAAACCAACTGATAAGCTGTTCTTCTGAAATACACTAGTAGAAATTTCTTCTGAAAATATTCTAACATTACATTTCATACATGGCTATTATAATATATAAATGATATTCTGTTTTTCTGTATAGGCATCTTTTGATATTCTCTTTATTTTTCCATCAGAAAAAATGTTATTCATGGAATCAGAAGTCATAAATGGTAAACAGCCTATTAGATCACTCAGTCCATCTCCCATCTAGGAGAAAAACTAATAAATATAAGCCAACTTTTTATAGTCAGCAAGAATGATGCAGAAAAATGTAACCAAAGCAAGTCCATGTGTTGCACACAGTAGTCACTTTGCTAACAGTAATGACAGGGAATTGCAGAGATTTGTAGGACCCCTGTCTTAAAACTCTGCCCTCATTTTCTAGCTAATGTGGGCATGATTTTCCAGCTCCTGATAGAAATCTTCTCTCCTTCAGATATGATATACTTTTCCTGCCAGACTTATTTTCGAGGCTTTGAAGACCAACACGAAATGGATTTGAAAGTACCTCCATAATCTGACTTCAAACTGAACGATCTACCCTTTGGTATGTGAGCAGATTGAGCTGAAACCTGTTTATAATCTAGTTCAGGGTGTTTGTCGTACTTGCAGAGCAGAACCGCGATGGTTGAGTTCCTCACGGAGGCTGTGAGCGTGGGAGCAACCCACCACACCAGGGTTGCAGAGTGACTGGTACTTGTGCCAGTGGCACGCGATCCACCCAAGTCTGTCAGTAGCCTCCCCTGAGGTAAAGCCTTGGCAGTCTTGGCAGCCTTAGTCACCATGGTGCAAAACCAATTTCCCTAGAATACACAAGGTCCTCACAGCAGGAAGGAGAGGGGAAAAGAAGGAAATAGGATTGTTCAGCATAGTTCAAGAGTAAAGTGCAGCTTTTTAAAACACATCTGTCCAAAGTAAACTTCCCTGTGAAGTAGTACTGCTTTCCTGCTAAGTTATTGTTGAAAGGATTTACATTTAATGGAAACAATGAATAATCCTCCTCGTTCTTCACTCATCCTGTCAATGAGCTCATGTACTATGCAGGACTTAAGGCTTATCACAAAATGCTAGAGGATCAGGGGACTGCAGGGATAAAGTGACTGTCAAATTCTGCTGAAATTAGAAAACACAGAGCCGTGTTGAGTTGCCAGACCTGCTCAGATTATCAAGACTGAACGCCGGTACCGCTCCTCATAGCAAGACTCACTGCCTTGGTTAGTATGCTGCGTTCAGGAGTGAGATCAAAGTCTGAAAGTGAGCTTGGAGAGTGAGGAGCTCATTCCTTTCCATATTGAAGTGGGATAGATAAAGATTAGAGCTTTATAAATCACTGGATTAACAACAACATAAAATAGATGAGACAAGAAAGAGAAACCATAGCTTAGTTTCTGTTATGACACATTTTTCTCCCCTAACTGTCTCCCTCTGAAATCTCTTCTTATTTGAGAAGGTGAGGATTATCGGAGGCATGTGGTGAAAGTTTTCTCCAAGGTCAGAGCTGATACCAGATGCATTGTGTCAACATGAGCAAGGTTTCATATTCTAAAAACTGTCAGATTAGCACCATATGGCAGAAAGAAATACACGTGAAAATGTTAAGTAACTAAGGAAGTAGCCTGTTTAGATGCTTCATGGTACAAATTATTATCTTACAGGTACAGTAAAAGTACTTTTTGCTCCAATAATTTGTTCCACATGCAGGAGATTTCACTATTTTGCTAAACATTTGTTCAAGGATTGTGCAACAGACCACGAGTAGTTCCATCTGCACTGTTCTCCTAACCATGTGGAATAGGAATTTAGTTATATTTTCAAAGCCACTTTTTTTTTTTTCCCTCGGGGACATTATGGTCAATTACTTTTGCTACCCACATCTGGCCGCAGTGATATTAAACTGTGACATTAGCCACACACAACTGGATGCACAGATGTCAGTTGGCATTCTGGCAGAGTAGAGAATGTGCCTTCTTTAAGGTCTGTGGCTCAAATCTCCCCAGTTGGATAACATCTGACACATCTTTGATGCTCTTGATAATTCTCTGAGAAGTTCGTTGCAGACAGATATCCTTGTTGTAACTGACGTGCTGGACAGCATGTTTAACAGGGAGACAAAGGATTTCAACAGCAACACAGAGGCTGAACTTCTGCCCCTTTCCCTTCTAGCTGACTTATTCTGCGAAGACTAATTTCCAAATAAAAAAATCAAAATAAATTGAAGTTGTCTCTCCAAGCAAATCCTCCCGTCGTGCAAAGGGGCCTCCTGATCAGGGCAGTAGAGAGCCCTGTGACAGACAGCAGTAGCCCACAGGGCTCCCTGGTGCTTACAGCATCAGCACTCCCCTGCCCCACCTCGCAAAGTCTGCCTCTCTCCTGCTGAGCATCAACGCTGCAAGGGATTCGTTGAACACAGCAGAAATAAAGGAAGAATTCAGGGAAACTGAAAATGAGGAGGGAGGACAAGAGAAATGTCAATATTCTCAGCACCATTCCCTAACAAAAGACTAAGAACAATAACGATTAGCTATAAAAGTTAAGCCACTCTGGAAGGAAAATAAAGGTGTTGTGAACTACTGCTCCAAATTATCAGATCTTTGATATAAAAATAATAAGTCTTATGAAGAAAAGTGCCTTTAAAAAAGATATTTAGGTTCTGTAAACAGAAGAGCCTGAAAAAAACCCTCTTGGCAAATGAAAATTACAGAGTGATACTTGCACTTATTTATTAACTTCCTACATGAATTTAATTCTCTTTGTGAGTATTTTCTGTACAGATTTTTTATTTAAATTATAAATGCATTCATTTATAATATTGTAAGCACTGGAAAATATTTTATATGTTTCTCCTAAAATATTCACAATATGCCTAGTTTGAAAAATTTGCGTTCCTGTGCTTATATGTTAATCACAAGATCCACATTTAAAAATGTCCTCAAGGGCATGAAAAATGTTTCTAGGTTGAAAGAAATATTCTTCACAGAGTGTACAGAATTTGTTCAGACAAGCATCTGACAGAAAGCAAGACTACAATCCAAGAGTGCTGTGATTTAGAAAATGACTAGAAAAAAAATCGGGTAAAAGACATGCAGTATTACAAAGTGATAAACAACAGATTGAAATTATAGGTTGAGACCTCAGAAAAAAAGCAAACCTTAAGTAATCTGAGCAAGTACACAACTACAGATGATACAGAAATCTTAACCACAAAGTGTTAATCTCTGGATTAATATTTTTTAAGAAATTGTGTTATTAGAAAATTGAACCGTCTCAAGGAGGAAGCACAGTTACACGCTAAGAGTATGAGAAAAAAATAGCCTGAGAGACAATGTAAATGTTGAGAAAAGGAGAAATGTGAGTTTTTACATCAGCAGAAAACATAAACTAAAAAATTGCAGCAATTCATGCTGGCTTGAAATGGGAAAGTATCTGACCTTAGTTACTTTTTTTCCCAGTTACTCTGAAAGACAGAGCGAACCCTACGGTACAAGGCAAGAGAGATGCTATAAGGCATGTAAGCATGTAGGTTGTTTGAAGTAGTAAACGGACATTGTAATAGTAAGCAGCTTTAGTTGTTTGCAAATAGTGGTCAAAAAGTTTAGGAGTCAGCAAGGTACCACTCGCTGTGCAGGACGAGGAGCAGCACAGTTGTTCCTCTGTTAAAATTTTACTTTAACCTGAGAAGCTGTAGTGCTGAGGCAGAGGACTTACAAATAACTTTGGAGAAGGCAAGCTGCCGTGGTCTCTGCAGTCATTGCAGGCAGGGCTCATCATCAGTGATCAAAGTCTGGATGCAGGAGGCTAATTACTGAAGCTGTCAAGATGATATGGGAGATGCAGAAGTCACAACAGCTGACCTGGAGAAGGTCCTGAGGGTTCAGTAGAACATACAAACATCTGTCACCCAAACAACTCCAGGGAAAGAGTCACATCCAGAGTCCTCCAATCTCAGCTGAGGAATGCTGAGCAAGCTTATATTGCTGAACACCAAGCAAAACAAGGTTTAATTTGAAAGTCTGCATTAGCTGATGTTTCAGTCTAGGAAAATTTTTGAAAGTCATCTCCTGGTTGTAGTGTTGAATATCTCCTAATATGATAATGGCCTCTTCAAAAAGCAACTTTTCAACAGTTCTGCATACTATAATCTCTTTCTTAAATTGACTCAGTCCCCTATCAGTATTGGGACACAGAAGTAAATTTTACTTATTGGTGTGTAGTTGTGAATACATGGAAGCTAGATCAAAACCCTAGAGAGGGGATCATTATCTCCATTCAATGAATGGGATTATGCTTTCTCAGAAACTTTCCTACAATCATATTGATTATAGACAACATTTGAAAGGGTACCTGGCCATAGGTTTTGGGCCAACCACCTCTCCAGCAGTCCATTATATGTGAATAATTTTGGCATCTTCAACATTTGATGAATTATTATAACAAGGAGAAAAATGCAGTGATTTCTGTTATTGCATTTGTTACACATTTCATGCAAGTTATACCTATGAGTTTCTTATACATTATATTTCCACTAATTGCTGTGCATGGTGTGATCCTCCAAATATGATAGTTTGTTTCTGCTCCTATTAGGGAGACTGAAATGTTTTAAACAGGAGCACAACAAATATTGATTGACAAATATCAGACAATGAAATACCCTTCTTCAACACCAACTTCAAAAGATGAAAAATTACTTGCTCTACTCTTCTTGAAACATGACGGATTTAGCAAGGCAAGTTCACTGCCTGTTTTTTGCAACATCTTTTGGAATATTTTTTTTTAAGAACGTTGAATAGCTCTCATTTCAAATATAATGTCTTCTGTTGTGCAGCTTATATAAATCAATGTTGCTGAGAGTATCTATATAAGTGGAAGCACTCACATCACTATTCAGATCTCATAAACTCAAGTTTCATTTCATTTTAATCACATTTTATTCTTTAACACTACCCAATTTTTTCACATCAAAGGATAAGATGAATGAACTGCTTGACATGTCTATACCTGTTCTTTAGTATAAGCATTGTAATTGCTTGGTCTCTATCTATAATTACATCATTTAATTGATGTTATAAGAAGGGACAGTTTTGATCTGTGTGTTATTCCATTTGACCCTGTTTAACCCAAAGAGGAGAGAAGCAACAGGGATGAGACATAGATTTCAGCGTCTGCATGGGCATAGGGCAGATCCTAAAATAGGGAAGCCCAGAAAGATCCAGTGGGAGGAACGACTAGGAGACGCACGGGAGTGGGTTATACTCCTACTGGCATGTACTCCTAGGAGGGCCAGTTGTCTTGAGTCTAGATGAGGAAATTTGTTTCTTCTGTGCACGCCACAAGTGCCAAAGGCTAAGGTGTTGGAAAGAATGTGCTTTGATACAGCAACATCTCTCCAAGACTCTCCTTTGCCACTAGGTCAAGGCACAGTTTGGCAAATTCACTTGCTTGGAAGGAGATTCTGTTCATCACTTTATGTGCTGTAGAAAACTAACACAGATTATATAATATAATCTCATGATATAAGGGAAAAAGAGCCAAGATGCTGAAAAACCAACATTCTCAGCAGATGAAAATGATGTGGCAGTTGCTCTCGTGAGTGATTTTGCCTCAACAATCTTAGCCAATATATAAGTTTGTCCCTGTGATAGCTGAAGTTGCTGTATTGACAGGTTCTTAACCTCTCAGAGATGGCCAAATCTCAATGCTGATGGAAGTGAATCCAGTTTGTAAAATGCTACGAGATCATTCGGGTTGAAAGATGCTATATAAATATGATTTTTTAAAATAAATGTACTGTAAATTATGGGACAGCTTTGATTTACAACTACTTAAGGACTTTGAAATGTTACATTTCATACAGTCACTTTGACAATTTGAATGCTACAAGACTTAGTAGTCCCAGAGTAATACAAAGCCAGAGGGAGAGAAAATTAAAGGCCTATGACTTTTCTCTCTTTCTGTTTGAGGATATGGTTCACCAAAACCCACATTTAAAACAAAATGGCTTTTTCATTGGTCAGCCATTTGAGGAAATAAAAGCAATTAAATGGCACATTGATTTTAAATTTCCTTCTTCCACACTTCAAGTGTATCTTCTCTGGGAACTAACAATGAAATATTGTCATTTTACATCCACTTCTAGCTATGGCGCAGTACTTCACAAACCATGCTTGTGCAGCGTTATGCAAGGTGGAGCCCAGCAAATTGAGCTGACCTCATATTCCGCTTAAGCAAATAAAGTAGTGAGGGGTGAGATGACATTTTAGGAATAATAATGTTTGGGTTAAGCTAGGGACAGGCAATGCAGGTAGCTTAAATGTTGTGTTAAAAAATTTGTAGGAACAGATCTTCTAAATGATGCTGAGCACTAGACTTCAGCTTTTCTCTCCTGTAGCAAGGGAAGAATCTATGTGGACCCTGCCTGGATTAACCACGGGGCAAGAAGAACAGCTATATCCAGTCCAGTCAAAGATCCCTGTCGCCCAGCAGCCTGCCTCTGACTGCACCCAAGATCAGGCACTTAGGGAAGAGCATAAGATTAGGTAAACTACATGCTGATATTCTCCCAGTCTCCAATATTTTGCAGCTCATAATTGAGCCAAAGGTGATATCTTTATATTTAATAGTCCTCAGTGGATTTTTTCATTAATTTGACCATTCACTTCAAAACCATATAAATATACTTATCTATAGTATCCTGCAATTAGGTAGCTAGTTCATGCACTAAACTTTTGGGAAAAAAAGCGCTTTTAATGTGAATTTTTACTTCATGCAAATAAAATTAAGCATCTTATAAAGAAGGTTAAGATTCATTAATAGGCAGAAAAGCTAATTCAAAATACAATCCCTTTCATTATGTTTTCTCACATCGGTTTGGACCATAGGAAGAAGCTGGTAAACTGTGTACCCATCACAAAGCAGCAATGTAATATATTGTTCAGCACAAACTAACTAACAGGGTTACTTGCTTTCAGATAAGAGATCCCTTTATTGTGAATCAAAGAAATTATTCTTCTTTTTTTTTTTTCTTTTATTGAGGGATTGCCTTACAGTCAAGGAATACAGTGTTAATTTTTAGATGGACATTAACTATAAAAAAGTAATCATATTCATTTTAATTAAATTGATGGCTCTAATTGTGAAACTCCTTTTCCTTTAAATTATTGTTTGGGGGGTTATTTTTTAAACAAACAGATCTAAAAACATTCTGTGTCTTTTTGTCTTTTTGTGATGAACAAATTTTAACTTTCTTTAAATATGTGGGCTATGGTCTTCAGGTTATAAAAAACAACTTCCAACTCATTTGTTTCTTATGTGGATGAACTCAGTTCAGTTGAAGCGTTGGAGTGCACTCATAATTCACAGGCTTGTGATGGAGACATGTCTCTCTGCGTTTTCAACAGCAAAGGTTGCTCTGTATGATACCAGCTGCACTCTTGACAGCCTACTTTGGAGTATTCGCTTCCACTGTAGGTAGACAGCTCAGATGATTAAAGACAAGCTACTGTGTGTGAGCTATCAGTAATCTAATCCTTCATATGCCCTTAGTGAAGAAAAATAGATTTTTAAATTCAAAGTTAGATAGGAGGAAATGAAAATGGAGCAAAGAAATCCCCCATCTTCATAGTCAGAAATTCAAGTTTGGAATCATTATTTTTTGTTTCCTCTCCCATAAGAGAGAAGGAAAACATAGTTATCTTCAATAAACACAATAGTAAATCCAAGGAATTATACAGTACTCTTCATCCCAAGACCCTGAACAGTTTATAATCACTAATTAATTAAGACTTGCAGCATTTTTGGAAGGGATATGCAACTCTAATAATACATTTCTCAGGGGACACAAACTGTAGGCTTTTGTGTGACCCACAGGTTAACTGTAAAATTCTGGACCCAACGTATCTCAAGACCTAAGATGTTAATGTATTTTTAAACTCTTTCAACTCCAGTGAAATAGGCTGACAGTGATGCCTGTGACGCCCCCCAGAGGCAGAGGAAACAGAGCACAAACAGGGGTGTGAGGTTCTAGCGTCTGCAAAATAATAGAGAAGGAAAGTAATGGGAATTTAGAACTAATTTCACTTTACTCCACATGCTCAGAATTTCATTTAAGGTTTGGTTGTCAGTCATGTTCTTCCAGAGAATTTCTTATCATGCAAAGCCGGCCTGTAAAAAATAGTATGATGACTATACATGTCCCACCTTCATTAATGTCTTCCATAGATACAAGGTATAACACAGCTACTTTATATCTAAGGTTCACCAGTACTTTTACAGATAGCACGCTTGCGGTATCAAAACCCCAGTCTGGTGAAGAGTCTGCTGTCATTTGTACGATCAGTAATGAAGAATAACTTTTGTAAAGTCTTTAAGGGAGTTCAGATCAGCACTTACAAGGTCTACTCCAAATGTAAACAGAGACTATGAAATTATAATTGTCTCTGAGTGAAAGAGAGGCAGAATAAAATATGAATATTTGTGGCCTCAGTACCAATGAAGGCTTTCAGTAATTCACTGTCTGGATTTTTTCCTTTCAAATATATCCAAAGCACAAATATGCCACTAAGGTACCTGCAATCTTCTCATCAGCCTAAATTCTTATGATGATTTCTAAAATACTTTCTTATAATTTAGAGTACTTAAAGGACCATGGATCCAAAAGTGTACAGAGAGATTTTCTGAGCTGCTGTCACAGTAAAAGTAGACATTAAAATATTAATTATCTGATCTATCATCAGACTTTGAATTAGTGTTAAATGATATACTGATGATCAGTTTGTAGTATTAATTTATAGAAACTTGAACCTCCTTCTCAGAGGCTGACAGAAGGGATGATTCCTGTTAAAGTACTGCTGTTCCAGTAGAATGTGGGCTAACCAGGAAGAAGGAGACCTGTGACAAGTGGATTCCTCAGGGGTTGGTATTGGGACCGGTGCTGTTTAACATTTTTGTTGACGACATGGACAGTGGGATCGAGTGCACCCTCAGCACGTTTGCTGGAGACACCAAGCTGTGTGGTGCGGTGGACACATTGGAGGGAAGGGATGCCATCCAGAGGGATCTAGACAGGCTTGAGAGGTGGGACCATGCGAACCTCATGAAGTCCAACAAAGCCAAGTGCAAGGTCCTGCAACTGGGTTGTGGAAATCCCAATTACAAACTCAGGCTGGGCAGAGAATAGACTGAGAGCAGCCCTGAGGAGAAGGACTTGGGGGCGTTGGTGGATGAGAAGCTCAGGATGAGCTGGCAATGTGTACTCACAGCCCAGAAAGCCAACCGCATCCTGGGCTGCATCAAAAGAAGCATGGCCAGCAGGTTGAGGGAGGTGATTCTGCCCCTCTGCTCTGCTCTGGTGAGACCCCACCTGGAGTACTGCGTCCAGCTCTGGAGCACTGCGTCCAGCTCTGGAGCCACCCTGTTTGAACGGGTCCATAGGAGGGCCACAAAGATGATCAGAGGGCTGGAGCACCTCTCCTATGTGGACAGGCTGAGAGAGTTGGGGTTGATCAGCCTGGAGGAGGCTTTGGGGAGACCTTATAGTGGCCTTCCAGTATCTGAAGAGGGTCTACAAGAAAGCTGGAGAGGGACTTTTTACAAGGGCATGTAGCGATAGGACGAGGGGTACTGGTTTTAAAGTGAAAGAGGGTAGATTTAGATCGGATATCAGGAAGAAATTCTTTACTGTCAGAGCGGTGAGGTACTGGCACATGTTGCCCAGAGAAGCTGTGGATGCCCCATCCCCAGAAGAGTGCGAGGCCAGGTTGGATGGGGCTTTGAGCAACCTGGTCTGCTGGGAGGTGTCCCTGCCCATGGCAGGGGGGCTGGAACTAGATGATCTTAAAGGTCCCTTCCAACCCAAATGATTCTATGATTCTATTATAATACAAATTTTAAACAGTGCACTGATTAATACAGTACAGATAACAAAAGAGAAAAATAAAGCAAACTGGGAAACTAAAGATCTGGTTTCTTCTCAATTTAGAAACATGACACTTGAATGGGATTTTCTCGAAGTTAGGAGAAGGAAAGTATCCTTCTCCGTTTTAATACTTGGTCCTCACCAAAACTGATTAACCTAAGAAAAGCTCTCATATTATGAGGAAGTGGTCAAAAATTCCAAGGTAATTAAAAGTGAAAATCAACCAAAAGAAAACCCCAAACAAATAAGGATGTTGGCAGTTTATTATTTTAGTATTTAACAGCCTACCAGTACACAAATAGGTGAGACAGATAATCAGTTGTGCTTGTTCTCTTCAATAGATCTCCATTTTGCATGAATCCAACTGTAATTTGTAGATCTCTTGAACTCATCCTGTGATGACCCTAGGATTCGACTTTTTTCTTTAATACATGTGCTAACTACATGCATGGCTACGTGACTACGCTTTGTAGAAACATTTGCTTGAAACTGTCCTAATGCTAGCATACTTTCATGAAGTCTTTGGTATAGAATTACTGCATGCAGTCTAGTCAATGTATTTGATTATCCAAACGTCATCCTAATTTCATTATTCTCAAATCTGGATACCTTCTCTGCATATCCAAAATGATACCAGCCTCCTGGCAAGTGTTCAGTATGCTCCTGTCCTCCTCCCCCAGTTTTAAACTAAAACCGGACAAAGAAAACCACTCACATATACTTTGAAAAGGTCAAGTTCTGCTCTCAGCGACAGCAGCATACCGGAATATAGATTTAGGCCCTAATGGCTGCTGCCTGTCAGATTATCTGATGAATAAAAATGGTGATAATTTCTCCCTTTCAGTAGTTACTGAGTTATAAAAAATAACATTAGAACAAGAAAAGTGCTGCTGATGAGTGAAGTTTTGATTATAAGGACATAAATATGTCTCATTGATCTAAATACAGAAGTAATAGAAAAATAGTCACAGTGAGTGTATCAACATAGATGATGACTTATATATCTTCTGCATGTATATCCTGTAGCACTTTTGCATAAATAGAAACAAACTCATGTCATTGTAGTTCAAATTTGGTCTGAAGGAGACCACTTAAAGGCCACCACATCATGATATGGCTGTGACTCAGTTAAATCACCTTCACCACAAACCTGTGTAGAAGACATTTAATCGCTTGCAAATCTATTAACTGACTTGGTTGCATAAATGGTTTTTTCTTGTTATAGTTGGTAGTTTGCAAATTTGAATATGATTTATTTATTTGCATCTCCTCAGCTGGTTGTCATCTTGCAATATTGAGACAGATTTAGGTTTTCTTTATGTCTGTGTTCTGTGGAAGTTTTTGTTCTAAACCGGTACATTTCCATTGGCCTCAGAGCAGCACCCAGACAAGAGGCAGCCATGCCCGCTCCTAAAGTGAAATCATACAATTTGTCAGTGCTTTTTCAATTAAAGTCAAAATGAGCAAAACCCAAAATTTTGTGAATCCTTTTTTATTTTCACTGGGTCTGGCATTTATGCATAGACACCTTACAAAATGTCAGTTAGGGAAAAGATGTTGTGAATACTCAAAAAAATCAATATCTATTTTCTTTTAATGTCAACTAAAATAATATGTGAAACACATCTTCTGGAAGAGACTCACAACAGGTGAGAAAAGAACTTTAAATTCAGTGAAAGAATTATTACACATGTAATCTTAAACTTGGGGCTGTGAGATGAAACCAGGAGGAAAAAAGGGATGAACAGGTCTGATTCTTGATGGGGGTAAATTAACGAAGCTCCTTTGCAGTAGACCCATACCAAAGGAGAGCAATGAGGAACGTAATGACGTGATGACATATGGGGTTCACTATACGAGCTCTTTCTATGCAAGATTTTTCTATGGAATTTCTCCATCACTATGTATTCTTCTGTATCCTTCAAAAGAAATATTTAAAAATATGGTTATGCTACTATTTTATTATTTTTATTTATGTCATTATTTGTATTATGTACTACCAGCAAGCTCCAGCTGGGTTGAGACTTCACTGGTTTCAGGCATTTCAGGTTTCTTAAACCTGAACAGACCGTTTTCATTCAGACAAGAACTATATTGGGGTTTGGGAAAGGTATTTAAGACAAGAACAGAGTGAAAAATATGGTGTTCTGCAAGTCTAACTCAAATGTCATTAGACTTGATAGTTTTTTACTTTCAGCTGAGACGGGAGGAAAAAGAGTAAGTGGCTTCATCTGAGGACCAAGAGACCTGGAAAGACAGAATTGGAATGAGACTGTTGACAGAACAAAGCATATCCAGAGTAAAAGCTGTGTCTTGGCAATAGAAGATGGATGCTTCTCTGCTCATCCAGTCCTTGCTATTGCTATGCAGTCTCTACTCACTTCTTTCTCATATTCTGGCTGGCAGCTTCTAGAAATTTTTTCTGGGCATGTGATCACACTATTTTTGAGGTAGGCTGTCTGGAACAGCAGACTGCACAGTTTGAAAGGGGTTTCTTGGGTTTTATTTCTCATTCACAGAGAACAGTACCACTGGTAGTATTGGAGTTGTGAATATGGATTCCTGATGACTATTTGCATATGATTAATCTTTTGTATTTACCTCCCGTTGGAAACCTATAAGTTTCCAAGTGCATTCCAGCTAGGATGCAGGAGTAGTTCAGTCTGCAGGCAGCAGGAGCAAGCAGGCCCAGTACAGCTGCCCTGGTGCTCCCGTGCCGCTCTGCATCTACCCAGAGTGCACACACATGGGTGCCCGGTACTTACCCATGTACTGTGGCCAGACCAGTTTACTGGTCTTATCTTTTGCTGAGGCTTTGCTCAGTAATGGGGGTCATAAAATGCTTTACAAAGGCTTTTTGAGGGCCTTCAAAAAGTAAAAAAGAGAAGTCTCCCACTCATGAAATCTTTGTTTCACAGTCTCAAGGGGATGTTGACGCAGAAATCTCAGAGGAAGAGGATGAATCCTGCTATTTGAAATTGTGCATGATTTGGGTATTACATGGTCAAGGAACAAAGGTATCTGCAACCTTTAGAGCTTGTGTGCACATCCTGGCATGATTTTAGGTATTTCCAATAAATCCATGGTGCTGTTCATATTCTCCTGTGTATTTGCCAACAAGAATATTCTTTAGTTTCTGTTTTCATCAAACCTAGGTGAG
Source organism: Larus michahellis (assembly GCF_964199755.1). Classification (NCBI taxonomy): domain Eukaryota; kingdom Metazoa; phylum Chordata; class Aves; order Charadriiformes; family Laridae; genus Larus; species Larus michahellis. The sequence goes on from NC_133897.1 coordinate 93,810,306, forward strand.
CTTCTGTAGGCCCGTCCGCAGACCCTGACTGACCTCAGGACTTCCTCTGTTTCAGACTTTGGACTTTCTACCTGACGGCTCCGCTATATATTGGTGCTGGAAAATTAAGATTAATGTAGCCTCAATATTGAAATGGCTTAGTGTTGCGCACACACTGTCTGCAAGTCAGGGAGGAATTGAAACACACACAATATCCCCAATATTGTAAAATTGAGAATTTATTCAGAAAAAAAGACTGATATTCCTGGAATTGCCAGAACCGCATTTTCTGACCCCTAGCTCCAGGAAAAAAAGAACAAGTTTTCATGAAACTTTGCTGGGTCTGAGAACAACAAATAATACCAAAATTGAAAAATGAAAATTAAGCAGATATACTGTGGTAAAGTTAGAAGCAACTGAAAGAAGGGTAATAATGGAAAGTGCTGGCCTCTTAACATATCTGTTGCTATCAGCTTCAGACATACCCTAAAAAAAACCCCAGATAAACAGATAAAGCCATTCAGACAGCTTTGGTCTCCATCTGGGTTTCCTCCAATTTCTCTGAGCTCTAATTGAGACAAAAAAAGAATTGTGTTAGTTTCCAACATGTCACTTCTCTGAAGTCACAGAAACATTCTCTTTACTCAGCAAAATGTACTTTGCCTTTGAAAATCAGTTCATTGAACCAGATGACCTGCTGCTGGCAAGATTAGATGGAAAAGGATTTGATGTGCACAGTATCTAGTTCTTCAAAAATACATATAAACTCACTTACTTTTATTGCTTAAACAGATCCAAATATTTCCCATTCACAATAACATTTGAAATGTGGAACAGAAAACATAAAGCTTCAGCTTTTGCCGGTTTTCATAATTTGATGTAAACCCCTGTATTGCTTTCCTTACTAAAAAAAGAAAATACTGGAATTACGTGCATTACAGCATCACGGATTTGTCAACAAGCCATGAAATCTTTTATTGACTTAAACAAAGGCAGATTATTTGGTATGGGTATTCTTTAGGCACAGTACTATTTGCCTAAAATTGCATAGAGCCTGAAAAGCAATTCCATAGAAGCATAAATAATCCTAATTATGAAGCCATGCCTCAGAAGACGATTGGTCCTCAAATTTGCAGGTCGGAAAAGGCAAATATAAGAAAGGTTTCTTTTTTGATTATTTATTTATTTTACTTGTGTATTAAGTCTTAATCAAAATTGTTCCCTAAAGTGTATCTGACAGTAGGAGGTCAAAGTTTTTGTGGTTTCTTTTATAAACTATATTTGTGATAAAGGCTTGCCACAGCTGATAAGAAGGAACATTGATAGGACCTTAGTACCTAGTAATCAATCTGGCTCTGTTGTATGGAGTAGCATATTTCATGTGGGAGAAATAGTAATCTATTTTTAGTTCAGCTGTACTCCTAAGAAATGCACCTTTCCTCCCACAGTAAGAACTTATTGTACTTTCACACCTCAGTGGACTGTTAGTAAAACATTTCAAGCACAAAATCCAGTAAGATTCAGTCAAGTGTGTTACAGACTTGAAAGTCACTCACTGAAAATTGCAAATGCTCTACATGAGTGACTTAAGTCCAATTCCTCCCTGATTAGTACAAATACTTCAGCTCTTCCTTCTCATTCTTTGGTCAAATCCCTCATATGCAGTACAAATCCCTTTTCAGTTAGTTTGGTTGGTTGTTTTTTGTCTTACGATATTAAAAAAATAATTTATTCAAATTCTGCTTATTTAGCAAGTTAAGTTTCCAACAGCAGTCTGTAGATAATATGCAGCTCACACTAAACTTGCAAAAATCTTGTTATATCTGGTGAATTTTATACAGAAGTTTTTCCACTGTTAGAAATAATATTCCATCCACAGAAAAATTAGGCAGTTAGTTTTACCACTGAAAAAAACCCAGCAACGTGTCAAACACTTTTCATCATATAACTTCTATCTGAATTGCTTATAATGTGCATAGTAACCATTTGAAATGAAAACTTGACATGATTGCATCAGGTTGTTCTTTGGGTTTTGTTAACTATTTTATTGAAAGTAATTTGTCCATTGTGAAGTATAGAGCAATACAGTTCTGTCAAAATTTAAGATATCCTTAACTGTTTCTTTGAAGAAGAGAAGCAACTCCATGCTTTGGAAGATGTGCTTTTGAAGCCAGCACAAGCATAATCCTAGAGAGAGGGGTAAGATAATCAAGCAAGACTTGGTCAGGCTACACTTCTAGGAAAAACATCCATTTGCACAAGTTTAGTACTTGGCAACATGTCACAGAATCACAGAATCTTCAGAGTTGGAAGGGACCTCTGGAGATCATCCAGTCCAACTCCCCTGCTGAGGCAGGATTGCCTAGAGCACATCACTCAGGACTGCATCCAGGCGGGTCTTGAAATCCAGAGAAGGGGACTCCACAACATCCCTGGGCAACCTGCTCCAGAGATAAAGTTTTCTTCAGGTTTACCCAAAGTCAGATAAACTCAATTATCCCACCTATACTAAAAATTAAAATAGTATCAGACTACATCTGAGCACCAGCATGCAATCAGATGTGTCCTCTGATAACTCACACTCTTCCTAGCAATGGATCAGAGTTTAGCACAGGTCAGGGATGAGTCACAGATGTATAGAAAAGTTGGTGCTACTCTGGCAGGTTCCCCAGACATATCTTAGCAGGCCTTGCCTGTTCACATGCACATGCAATCCCAGTTGTGGGAGCAGTGGAGATGCCCTTACTATTTTCCATGGCCAAGCAGACGGAGAGGAGGTATGATCAAAGGAGAGCCTCGTCTCATCCTGGGTGCCCTCCACTGGGCTTGCTCTGGGAAATCACTGCCTGGCATGGACTGACTGGGGAGCCCAAGCTGGATATAGTCCTCCCAGCAAGATCTCATGTGGGCCAAAGAGAGGGGAGGAAACAGCTCCCTCAAATTGCTGGCTACGCTCTAGAGTCATCCACTGTATGAGTATCCTCCATCATCATAGAGGTGCATTGTTAACCTGTGGTCAGCTGCTTCTCCACCAGGACCCGAAGGTGTTTTCCTGCAAGGCTGACCTTGACCCACTCTCTCCCCAGCCCACACTGCTCCATGGAGCTGCTCCACCTCAGGTGCAGGACTCTGCTCTTGCCTTTGTTAAATTTTATGAGGTTTCTGTTAGCCTGATTCTCCAGTTTGTGGAGACTCTGTTCATTACCATCACTTGATCGCCTATCCCAATGGCAAAAGCAAGGCCAGGGCAACGCTCTGGTGAGCGTCCGTTCACCAGAAGTGTCAGGGACAGGGCTGGCCACTGTATGACAGTGGGCAGCATATCCAGTGGGATGGGGTTTGGGAGCACAGTGAATGAAACTACCTTTATCTTATGCAACAGTATTCCATTGATCATACCTCAGATAAAACGTAGCCAAAGAGGAGTACCTCTGCATAGCAATCAATCAGCTGTGTCACATCTCAAGGTACTCATCTAAGAGTACCTCTGCCACAGTTGAGGTAAACATAGTCAGATACATAAACCTACCAAAGACAAATGATCCTTGCAGACATCTATAAATGGCTACCTGAAAATCTCCACTGACCTGTCCGTCCCCAGTAAAGGGCATGCTGCTGCTTTCAGCATGGTCCCAAAGACACTCAAAAAAAGCCCTGATCTTTCCACATAACCCCAGAAACAAGAAGCACAAATTGCAGATCCAGATTTTTCCTGATTTGCAGGACACAATTTCTACAAAGAAATTGCTATAGCAACCTACCCACTTCTTTCATTCATGTGTTTTCAATAGTCTCCAGGCCAAACTTTTTGCAGCGTCTACCCCAAAAAAGCAATTTTTGCTGCCTGCTCCCTTACCTGATGCAAGCCTTCCCCTACCCCAGTTTCTTTGCTTTCTGGCACCTGCCCCAGTTCCCCACTCTCTACCAGGGTTCTGTGGAGTCCCTACCTGTGCGTTAAGCAGCAGGCCTGTGCCTCGTCTGGCATTTAAGGGCCAAGTCCTCAGACCCTCAGGCAGAGAAGGTTTGAGGTCCAGAAATGAAGAGCAGGAGAGGCGAATCTGGGTGTGGCCTCTTCCATTAACCACCACCTGGACTCCCTTGCATTCTAGTGAATCATGGTGTTCATGGTTATCTATAGAACAACGGCCCTATCAATGGCCACAGTGTAAGTGTGAATAGCAGGAATTCAGAGATGCCCTTAGGTGTTGTTGGCAGCAACAGTGAGCAGGGTGCTCAAAGGGCAGCCTCCTAAACCTTACAGGCAGGTTGATGTGTCATGAATGGGACAAACAAGAAAGGAATATATACCCTTCAGATGTATAGAAAGTGGGAGCCAAGGCCGATGACAACTAACAGTCACTCCAGGATGTAATGAGTTTAACAGCCTAGGTGTGAGTTATCAGTTGTGCCATCCCAATTAACCTCAAGAGCCAAAAATGTTTCTGGACATGGTTTACTTACTAGTGTAAACATAGTGGGGGAGTTCCCCTCCTCAGTAACTTTTCTTTATGAAAACAGTACTTCAGGGCATATAACAGCAAAACCCACTTGGTTTTGCAGTTGTACTTGGTTGCAAACCTTGAGGAGACCTGTTAGTCTCAGCTTGTACAGTAACTAATCTTTACCTTGTGCATTTAGTTGTCCTCTTTCTAGAGAGCAAGATTTCACATCGCTACCTTATAAAACAAAGAAGAATGTCATGTATATGTTAGAAAGAAGGTTGAAAATTAATAGGAAAGTAAGACAATGAGTAGGTTGTGCAAAATTATACTTTCTAGTGTAGAAAATCTAGGTCTTACACAGCCTCAGTGCCTTTTGGGATGACTGGGGCATGGTCTGGAATTTGATTCTGTTCTCTGGAGTAACCTAGTTCATTCCTTCCACAAAGGAAATATACGCACTTTCTAGTGTTTCTCTGCTCTTTAGCCAGTAGTTTGTACATGATTAGGAAAGTGGGGCATATCGCCCTCAACTGGTTAGTACTGGTAAAATGTAGTACTGCACCTACTATGTATTTGAAGATGACCTGTGCTGTAAGTATTAGGGGCTTGTACTCCAGCCTGTTAATGAGTTAGGAAATGAAGGCAAAAGAGAGCCAAGTTCAATGAATCCAGCATCCTGCTATTTCTGGGAACCGTGGTGATAATTTGCGTAACCTGTTGTTGACAGCAATTAAATGAATTGATCTTTTTTTTACATTCTTTTTATACTTTTGGTTTTGGTAATTTTCTGTGGCAATAAGTTCCACAGTTTACAATTAAGGAACAGAAATCTCCTTAAATCAGTTTTTAATTGACAGCTTTTTAATGTCATCATGTTTCTTTGCATTTGTATTATGAGACAAAGGAACAGAATTTTCTAATTTCTTATGCTTTTCTTCTGTAATGTACTTTCATCATGCCTCTTTCTTCTGTTTCTTCAGTGATCAGTCCTAATTGCTCAGTTTCTTTTCATATGCAAGTACTTGCAGTCTTCAATATCCCAAGAAGTAACCTAAGTTCTGCAATGTTCCTTTTGGGATAGGTGAGCAGCACTGCACACTCCAAATGAGGTCATATCATTAATTATAAAAAAATTACATAATTATATAAAAATTCCATATGCCAATGTGAATTACCCTATTAGTCTTCATGTAACCTAACTTCTTGTTGGATCCCCAGCTACAGCTGCATATCAAGAAACCTAGAGTCATTTCCAGGTCTGCTGTAGGAGTTGCTTCCACAAATTTAGACCCCTCTGAGATGTCGGAGAATTGTGAACTTTCCTTTTCAATGTGAAATGAAACATTTAGTATGGTAATGAGTAAACTACTTGAATTTGGCTTCTTCAAAGTTTCCTCCAACCTCTGTGACCTTTCATGATTTAAATGACATAGTGATATCTGCAAACTTTAATAAGTAGAATCACTACTGTCCTACAGTTTTTTTAAAACTATTGATAGACATTGAACAATAGAAGTTTGAATGTGGTAAAGTGCTTGCTGTGTTCGATTGGTTAGTTTGCTTTGATTTGGCTTTTAACTAGTCATTTAATTGTGCTCTTTGGTCTTTTCTTCATGACAATGTTGCCACTCCTCTTAAGATTATTTTGTTTCATAGGATCATGGAATATCTCAAGTTGGAGAGGACCCATAAGGATCATTAAGTCCAACTCCCTGATCCTCACAGGACTAACTAAAACTAAACCATAGGAGTAAGAGCTAAGACTAAGAGCCATCATCCAGACATTCCCTGAACTCTGACAGGCTTGATGACCACTTTCCTGGGGACCCCGTTCCAGTGAGTGACAACTCTCCCAGTGAAAAACCAATCTGAACTTCCCTAGTGCAGCTTCATTCCATTTCCTCATGTCTTGTCGCTGGTCACCAGAGAGAGGAGATCAGCACCTCCTTCTCTACTGCGCTGTTTAAGGAAGCTTTAGACTGCGATGAAGTAACCCTCAGCCTTCTCTTCTCCAAACCAAACAAGCCAAGTGACCTCGGCTGCTCCTCCTATGTCTTGCCCTTGAGGCCTTTCGCCATCTTTGTTGCCCTCCTCTGCACACACGTTAACAGTTTGATGTCCTTCTTATATTGAGATGCTCAAAACTCCACACAGTACCCAAGGTGAGACCACACCAGTGCAATGTAGACTGGGACAATCATCTCCCTCAACCGGTTAGCTATGCACCCCAGGACACGGTTGGCTCTTTTGGCTTTTTTTTTCTATAGAATCTTGTTCAGGACCATTTCAAAGGCTCTTTGGTAGTTTTATTAAGTTATGTGAACCAGTTTTGCTTCATCTATCCCTTTACAGGTATGTTCAAAGAACTAAAAAAATATGAATTATTAAACAAGGTTTTCCTTTGCAGAAACCTTGCTGGTTTTATTCTACTTCATGATATCCCAGACACTTTATTTTTCTCCCTTGGTAAGCATCATTTCAACTAATCTGCTAGGTACAGACTTAGGCCTTAATTCTCTAAATATTTTGAAGAGCTTTTTAATGAGTAAAATTCTTACTGTGAACTGGATCAGGTGGCTAATCTAAGAATTCTACTGAAAATAGTTCTACTGATATAAAAAAAAATCAGGTATTCCTGAAGAGTAGTATTGATGTTATGGCTTTAATTCACAATAGAAGAAGCCTAATTAGCTTAGAGAGGGCACTGTGCTAGTAAGTTCATTAACTGGGGTCTTATCCTCTCTGGCATTGCTTGGAGTAGTTGTAGCCTGAGATTTCCACTACTTAAATTACTCTTATCTTTTTGTTTGAAGAAGAAAACAAGGACAAGGAAATAATTTTCGTGAAAACTGATGATACCTTTTTCCTAATATAAGAATTGATCACACCAAAGGTCTATTGAGCTGAACCGCTACGACCATGGTCAATAGAAGATATCTAAGATAAAGCATAAGAACAGGACAAGTAAGCAGTGATATTTCTTGAAAATACTCTGCAGCCTTCAGAAATTTGTGCTTAGGAATTTCTTCAGCTAGATACCGTAACTGTCTGTTTAATAACCCTCAGTGGAATTTTCTATGATATTGTTCAATCACTCTAAACTTCTATGAACTTTTAGCATTGACATCATCCTTACTAGCTGGAGATTAGGTGCTGAATGAAATGGTCAACTCTATACTTTTTAGTTCAACCCGTCAGTGAATCTCAACAAAAGTGAATTAAGTTTTATTGTTTTGTGGAAGGTGTTCAAACCACTTTACTGATGTTAGAAATGGTTTAGTAAAAGAAGCATAGCTTTCCTCCAGCACAGAAAAGACCTTAGGATTTACAGTGGAATTCTGTCTTGTAGGAGGAGTTGTTTCTGTTGCTGTTAATGACTATTTTGCATTTGGCATTGGAGCAGAATCAGTCCATTAGGCAACAAGGCTTCTGCAAAATAAATGATATTTTAAGATTCCATGATTTCACAATTAGAGCCAACGTATACACAGAGGTGCTTATACTCTTTTTAACATCAACTTTCATATATTCCTCCTGTCTGGTACAGTTCCAGAGGTGATTAGTCTTCAATACAGGCTCTGAGTAGCAATTTTAGCAAAGAAGGCAGAGGCCTCTTTCACATTTGCAAAGCAGTCCTTGTACAAATGGAGAAAGAGTGGAAGAGCTCAAAGCTGAAGATGTTATACTGTAATAACCTCCTGTATAATTTCACTGCAAAGAAATTTTTCCAGTTGTAGTTCATGTTGCCCTCAATTAGTATGTGAAACTTTTGTTAACACTTTCAGTGGTGTCAAGAATGTTACCTTTGAGGTAACAAGAAGCATTTTTCAGTCATGTTTTCAGTAAAACGACAGTTTTACTTGGCATCAAAGTTTTGTTAACCAGAATCTCTCTTGTCCTTGCCTCATAAGTAGACAATCAAATCAGACAGTTCTTGGCTTTCTGAAACTAACTGAGATCCATTGATTTCTGCCTGCTTGAACACGAGAACATCAGGATAAAGTATGACATAAAAGAAGTCATACTTTAACAAAATGTTAGATTTGTCCTGATTTTTGATGTAGGTGGTAACAAGCAGAAGCAAACATTTAGTTTAAAAGATCCTGACATGCTTTAGAGATGTGTTACCAACATGATGGTAAATCACTTCATTTATTTGTCCTTCAGTTTGAAACCTACAAATTAGCAAAGCCACTGCTTAAGACACCTTTCCACGTAAATTGCTTTAAGGTAGCTACATGGAAGGATTCACAGAAAGAATAAATAGTAATTATCATTGCAGGCAGCTCAGGCTGAAGAGAACTCTCCACTTCACAGCAGCAATTAAAGAAAGCAAACTTGGTAGGATGGATAATGAACAGGATATAAAGCACACAAGAATCACATTGGAAATCAATGGAACACTCTCTTCAGATTTGATCCTGAAAAGTATGAAGAAATAGAGAGTGTTCAGAAACAAACAATCAGAATTATTAGGTGTATGGCATATAGAAAACTGTTTTATGAGGAGACATTATGAGATCAAGATTGAGTAATTTGGGAAGTTGATTCATACAAGCTACCCATTTAAACCCATATAACAGAGAAACACAGAATAGTTTAGGTTGAAGGGACCTTTGGAAATCATCAGTCAAGTCCCCTACTGAAGCAGGGTCAACTAGATCAGGTTTCCCAGGACAGTGTCCCGTTAGGTTTTAAATATCTCCACAGATGGAGGCTCCACAACCTCTCCAGGTAACCCGTTCCAGTGTTTGACAACCATCATTGTAAAAAAGAGGATGGGAGTGAAGGTGTGTATATATATACAGAGAGAGATACATAGGTAGATAGATATGGATATAGGTGATATAGATATAGCTATATGGATACATACGCACGTATTTACCTTCATCCTGCAATCCCATGTGAGTAGGAATGGTATGTGTGTGCGGGTAAGATGAAAAGAAATTTGTGTAAGAATTCCTACTTACTGAATCTTTGTTTCTTCCTGCTGTTTTATATGTGACATCAGGCAAAGAGGTTATCAGAGGCTGTGGGTTTGCTAAGAATTTATTTTCAAGTTCCAGTACCTACAGAGACATATGAATTGTCTGAGGTGTATTAACTATATGAAAATATGATTACTTGTGTAACTCGTTCTCAAAAGATAACCAAGGTCAGAAACTTAGTAGGATACTAAGCAAAATCATTGACATGTTATTCTCATTTTAAATGGACATTTAAATCGATAAAAGAATATATCTTTCAGAATCAGATTTAGAATGTTTTTCTTTTTAGATTTAGATTTAGAATCTTTTAAATTTGAAGATATTTTGGAGAAATACTTCCAAAGATAGAAATATTTTAACCTTACAGCAGATTTCTCTCTGTTGGGGTTTAGGCTGGGCTCACCACTGGATGAACGTCACTGATTACTGAAGGATTTCAGAATCTTCCCTTAAAATATCAGTTGCACTTTAGTTCCAGAGATTTGTCACTGGATTGTGAAAATGTTATCTCTGCTCTGTTTTAGTCATTCCTGGGTAAGCACAAACATCACTGGATTTTTTCCTGAAAAATGTTTTTGCTATATTTTACCATTTCTCTTGTTTTCTGTCTGTAAATAGTAAAAAAAAAAATATAATTTTAAATTTTACATAATGTGAGAAATACCCACAGCAACCTACCAGCACATTTTCTCAATAAATGACATAAGATAGTTTACCAAACAATAAAATAAAAGTGGGGTTTTTTTCAGAATATTCAAAAAGCAAATTTTACAAATCCTTTTCCCTTTTTCGTTTAGGTTTCTTATTCTAAATTTATCTGGCCCAAATTAATCTCTGCAGTCTATTCTGATCCCAGATACACAAACATTTCCCAAAAAACAAATGCCTTGTTTGCAGTGCAGAAAAATAAGAAAGTATCCTGGGGCATTTCTTCTATATTAATTATAGCTCTGGTTGATTTCCAGGAACAACTGTTTTAGGAAACTGCCCATGGAAAGTGACACTGATGAAAGAATTTGTATTGAAAATACTGCTTATTAAAAAAAAAAAATCAGACCAATTACTTTCAGACAGAAAATAGAATAGTGGATGCAGGGATTTAGACATAATAGTCACAAAGTAAAAAGAAGGAAACAAGCAAGCCAAAGACTTCAGACATCTTTAGTGACACAGCAGGAGATAGGTATAAAACATGTATACATAGACACACACAAACACACACACATACACACATACCCTTCCGCTTGTTTTATCCTCTGGGTATTGCTTATTATCTTGTCAAACATCATCTGCAAAGATAATACAACATATTGTGTACTAACCTATCCTCTGGTCCAGAACTGTGCCATGTGGCTTCGTTACATATTAAAATTTTTCCAGAGCAGCCTCCAATTTTTCATCTGTCTCAGACTTTCAGTGTGCTGTTTGAGCCTGATCTCAAAAAACCCAAATGTTCGCTTGCTTTTTGTCTAAATTGTTAAGGATGGCATACTTTTGATCACCTTATGTAAGTAAAAAGTTATGTCCCTCTTTTGCTCTGTTTCCACTTCCATCTTATGAAACCAAGAGTTCTCGTCTGCTTCTTTGAGGGAGGATGAAAAGGCGTTTTAGTAATTAGTGTTTGCAAAGTTCTAAGTACAAGTCCTAAATTTCAGTCACTGGCATCAAAATAATATGAAAAATTCACTGTTCCAGAAGTTCTGTAAATGTCCCCAAGTATACACAGCCTTTGAACAAATGATCAAGATGGTTCTGACATCTTTTCTCATGTGGAGTAGATAATTGCACAACATAAATAGTCCTATAAAGATCCCACTGAAAGTACTTGTAGTTTGCAGTAGTATTAGGTGCAAACAAAAGTGTCTTCTACCGATTGATAATGAGTAAAGAGGGTCCACTTCAATTTTAATTAAATCAAGAGGAGTGTTTTCATTCGCTTCACTGGATAGGTGCTTTTCCTTTTTTACAAGCTTTCTAATAGTCCATTTTAAAATATGTTTCTTTCTAGTGAGATCAAAATGCAGCCTGTACTGTCGTAACAGAGCACATTCTCATTGCCATTCTTTGGATCAAAAAGGATTTTAAATGCGGTTGCAGCCATTGTGCTATTTTACACAGTGCAGCATTTACGATATTTGGTGCTTCTTTGGCCATTTGTGTGCCACTGAAATAATGAGACAGACACACAGTGTGACATGCAAATAGTAAAGAATGTTTTCCTAAGGTATGGAACAGATATAATATGCTCAGCCACTCTAAATAAAAAGCATCACTGTTTTTAACCATGAAAGAATAGGAAGAAAAAAAATTAAATTTGTTACTTTGACTAAGTAACATAAAGGATGCAGCACCTCCACCCCCTAGAGAGCTGTTAAAAATGGATAGGCCTTGTAGGTTGCCAAAGCTTCAAACTATTTCAGTACATGGTTGCTTTTCGAACAGCTGAAAAAACCCTTAGAAGAGACTCATTAAAGTGCAGGCAAATATTCAAACAGAACCTTCACCTAGTAGATCTTTCCCTTTAAAATGTAAATGGTTTGCCGCTTATGAGGTTAGCAGTTTAGAAAAACAAAACAAAATCCTTGAACATTTTTAATAAAGTCCTACATTATCTGAAAGGGATTGGAATGGATAGTGCTCAAACGGAAAGAAATGGATGGCTTGTGTATACGCTAATACTCGTGCTATTGTAGCTCTTATACATTCCTGCCAGCAGCTGTTTACGTTGTCTTTTCATATAATCACAGAGCAGCTCAAATGAGTTGAGATATATACAAATACTGAGAATCAGACTTGAAGAGGAACCCTTTTATTGGCTTTTAGGGCTACGTTGTGAAATAATGCCTTAAATTCTATTAGGCCACCCATGCAACTTCTCACTACTAGACAACCACATGCCTAACATTTTTAAAAATAGCTGTATTTTGCATAGCCAACAGTTTCTCCATTTAAGGTTAATTATTATGACCCAGAATTTTAGCTTGCAATATATGAAATACAAGGCTACTAGCAACCTACGGGGGTTTGCTCATTTCTAATTTAAATAATGGACAGATTTACTCTTCCACAATTGCTGGAGTGAGTCGCTCGGTGGCCCAGTGTCACGGAGGCTGTACGCCTGTAAGTGAGAAGAAAATTTGGCCTGCCATCTGGGCGTTGCACTCTAGATCTACGTATGTTCCATGAATACAAACCAGTACTGCTTTCCTTTTGTTTAGCAGGCAACATACTATCGCAGTTTTTCATTTAACAGCCTCACACTGTTGTCTGTAGCAAGCAAGTAGTTTCCAGTGTCTTCAGAATAGGCTCCCACAGCAGCCAGGCTGCAGTTCCTGAGCATAAAACTTGAGGAAAAAACATGCACACGGTGAGTACATTTTGGGTATGATCTCTATGTGCAAGCAAAAATGTTGCAGGAGAGAAGGCTATAGTTCCTTGAAAGTTTCAGGAATTTTTTTTAGTATACTCCATGAATACCAATTCCAAGTTCTAAACCTGTCTGCCTACATTGTTTTGGTAATCTAATATAAGGGGGTTTATATTATATGACTGGATTCTACAAAGAGACGGTCTTTAAAAATGCTAATGCACTGATTGAGCTCAATTCAATTAGGTTACTGAGAATAGTAACTATAAATGCCTGCAGGAAAAGAAAAAAATAAAATCCTTGATTTACTTTATTACAAATATGCTTTTTCATAGCTGCAACTGAAAGCAAAGTCCTGGTCGCATGCTTCCCTTGAGCACTCTAGCAAGGAAGGCCAGTATAGGTAATCCTTTAAAGTGGACAGTGTTAGATCCCTTGTCCTCAGGATATCACAGGTGATGTCAGCAGTTCAGTGGTGGCATTTATAGGACTTCGGACCATTTATGAAATCCATTTGACAAACCTGAGTAGACTCTCAGGTGAGCAATCCACGCTCATCTCTGCTTTCTGCACAAACACAGCTAACCGAATTTATATTGTAAATATATATTGTATATATATCGTAAATATAAATATACTTACATGAGCTGCAGGTGTGTGGTATAGAAATCTGGATGCAAAATATGTAAGCATGTGTGCAATATTATTTGAAATTGCATGAAGAGACCTGAAATAGATTTTTGAAGCTGCTCTGATTAATTTGATGCAACTTGAACTGTCTCCTATGAGAAGACAGCAGAAAAGCACAACCCAAACAGGTTTGATAGTTTTCCACAGTTATAGTATACCAAACTCTCTCCACAACCAGGTATTATGGGGCTTGTAACAAAGGACTCTCTCTCCTTTGACAGATCACCACTGACTCTTTCTTTTCCACCTCTCTTTTTAGTTACATTTGCTAGGTCTGTGAACCTGGAAGAGCCTGCTGCAGACCCTAGGGAGCCCTTGCGTATTCTTGCAATTTAGTGGTGGAGCCTGTGATTCCTTTTCTTTCTGTCTACTAAATGTTTGGACTTTTGTTGTTGGTCATGTTTATTTTCTTGGTTCCTGTCTCCAGCTGCTGGTAACTATTTGTGTCTTAATGCAGCTGCTTGGATGTTTTGGAAAAGGATGAATTTTTCGCTGGGGTGGTTTGAGAGCTTTGATACTCTGATGTGTTTTGGGGTGAGTTTGATGACGAGCTTTTTCCTGAGTGCTCACTTTGTCTCTGCTACCCTGAAGCCGGTACTGGAGGTAGCAGGGAATGTCCTCCTGACCTGTATGTGTGTGGCTGTTCCTCTCAGAGGGGTTGGATATTTGTTCTTTATTTTATTACGTGTATAATTTACCTTGGGTTAAAGCAAACTCCAGTTTATCTTATGATCCTGCCTGTGGAGGTGGAAGTATTTCACCTCCCACAAGTCGGTGCAAGACTGTCTACAAATTCAAAATAAAGATATAAACTGCATCTGGTCTAAAGAAGTTACTACTTAGCAAACTCTGTAGAAGTGTTTATAGTCTTATGGCTGAATATTTACGGTTGAACTCTGTTGGTGCTGTACAAAAGTAAGAGTAGGATTAAATGAGATGTGTTTAGTATCATTCTTTCCTTCTATTGACTGCATCTTCTTTGTACTTTCAGTTTAGTATGTTTTACCAGGTCGGCTTGGATCTAACTAACTGCTGAGTTTTTTCTTGATTTGGCAGATTCTCATTTATCATCCTAATATAATACTGGTATTGCTTGGTTTTGTTACTTTACGAATACTCTGTAAAATATACAACACAAGCAGTCAGAAAAAAGTAGAAAAAGAAAGCCAGCAACATGGGCAGTAACAGAATATGCATATGCCCTGTATTTTTCCACTGGTAAATGCACAGAAAAAGGCTGCTTTGTAAATCCTCTGGTAGCAGGCTCTATAACCAGGGTTTTTTCTCCTGAAATTCAATGTATTTTTCTTTCTGAAATTAATAGCAATCTTGATTTTCAAAACACATATAAATAGGAATTTTAGTTGGCAGAGTTCTACTTACCACCCTATGACAGGCCCAGCTATGGTCTTTTTTTCACTGAAGATTATATATTTATTAGGCCATTACAAATGATTGGAAAGTGTCTCACAAATTGACTTAAATTCCACAGTCAGTTTAATCTGGCGTATGTTTGTGCTGCTGCTGAAAAGGTCATTTCTACTCTTGTCTTTATGCTGGAGCTAATGTTCTCATGGCCTCAGCATGAACCGATTAAAATGGTGTAAAGTGAAAACTAAGGTGTTGGGGGGCGGAGGTGGAGGTGGGGGGAAGCTTGTTCAGGATAACCAGCGGTTTTCCGAAGAAGTTTGCCGTGTGGCTGCATGAATGCCAGCCCTGGCACATGGGAACACCCGGACACGATGGCTGTGACTGCTTCTTTGGGCACCAGCCTGTGCCAGATTTAAACCTGAACCACTGAAAGGCGGCATTTAACCCTCCGTTTCCGTAGCCTGCGCTGTGTTACGCACCTATTCCTTTGCCTCAGAGACATGACTAAGCTTCTTTGTACTGACCCACTTAAACATGAAAACAAACAGCACCCAGCCAAGAAGCAATTTCTCTTGCGGAAAAATAAAATGGAAATCTTGATGTAGCGCACTGTATCCCCCAAGCCCGTCGTCTGGTTTGGCTTGTAACCCGGCAGACAGTGGTCTGTGTAATTTTCATTCGTTTAAGTGATTTCTGACCATGTCAGTTTTGTTTCATGGTAAACTAAACATAAATTTAACAGTCCCGATAAAGGGAGGGTGTGCAGAAGCACAGCTGACATTACTGTGAATCCTCATGAAACAGTGAAGGTTGTGTGTCCTAATGTGTTTGGGACTCTAGTTTGAGATAACACTGTCTCTGCCCACTATGCTTATTCTTCTCAAAATGAGCATAACTGATTTTTAGCTCTAAAGCCTCTACAAACTGCAGGCATCTTTCTTTGACGGATATTTTGAGATTTTGCTTGGTTGTTTTTTTTTTGCATTTAGACTGAATGAATGTGTGTTCATTTTCTAAATCATAATCCCATTCCTCTCTCCAATTTTGGGGTTCTTTTGGTGCCCTGACTTTAGAAAAACATAATTTCAAAGACCCTGCAGAAGCAATACAAAAAAGTACTGTTCCACACATTAAAAAGTATTCCCTTTATCTTCTACCTTGGTGATTTATAAGAACGAAGAAAAACGTCTGTTCACTACACATGAAAATCCCCAGTGAGTTAATTTTTTTCCAGTTATAGTGCTGTTTTTGAGTGATTTATGGTCTATGAGGCATGGGAGCCTATGATTGTGGAAATACACAAACAACATTTAATAGGCCTTTTCCAAAACTCGAGCAACATAAGATAGACTTAATATGGATTTCACGTGCAACGTGTTGTGGTCAGTATTTAATCTATGTGTAACAAGAGCCATTACCTTATGACAGTAGCTGATGTCAACACAATATATTCTCACTCACAGAAGTCAATTTGTGGGTTTCTGTGCCCAGTACTCCAATCAGAGGTTTCTTTTAGGTCTTGCAGAAAGAACATACTTCTGGCTGTGCTCAGACCGAAGGTGTTGTCCGTATGAACTTGTTTAAGCTAAATTTTGTGTATGGTGAGGAAAGGTGAAATGCACACAGTTTTCATCTGTGCCAGTACCTCCCAGCTCACTCTCACTGGCATTCCAGTGCCCAGCAATGGCTCTAATGTAAAAATGGAGTTCTGTTCCAGCATGCTGTGTGTTGCTCTTGTTAGACATGGGACGGCCTTTCATTATTGTTTCTGTGCAAACCAGTAACACCTTAAGTGTTTTTTCATAATTTTCCTTCTTTATTTACATCACTATGGATGGTTAAATGTTCCTGATTGCCTCTACGTACATATGTACTTATGTACTTCCCTCTTTCACAGTTACTTGCGACATACTCAATAAAATTATAGCATGAAACCAACAGAAGTAAATGCTTTTTCCACTTATCTTGTAGAATTGATGGTTAAGGCTATATCTGTGCTTTTACTGTCAAAAGATAATATGCCATATTGTCTCTATTGCATGGCACATTCTTCTTTTTAACACAGCCGCGCTGAAGAGAAGGGCAGGTAGCACAGTGAATGCACACAGAATTGTTGGTACTTGAAAGGTGTGAGGGTGGGTCAAAACAAACAAGCAAATCTTAATTTATCAATCAGCTTTAATCAATATTTCTTCACACAAAAGCTAATATAGTAGCTTAAAAAATAACAAATTACTCATGGCTACTGGATATTAGCCTGTTTTCTTAGACTACAGCAAAGTAAGATATTCTTTGGTGCTGCAGGCTAAAATCTCTGACCAATTTTCTGTCCTCAAATAGGAGGTGCCATGCAAAAGCAGTGTATGATCTTAGATGTTATACCTTTGATGTACCTTTTGGTGTTGATAATTTCATGATCTTATCACTGGTGTAAGCAATCCGTGCTTACAGTTTGTTTCTATGTCTGCACACGGACACCTTGGGTCCAGTAGAAGTGACCTGCTGAAATGTACTCCTACGAAATGCCTTAGAGCATGAATGAAGCTGGAGAGACGGAGTTCTTGTATCGACCGTATGAACTGAACCTTTAGAACTATAGCAATTACAAAACGGTAATTGGTATTTCATTGATGATGCTATTGAGATGAGAGCTCAGAGCAAAATGCACTTCCACGCACACCCTTCATTTAAGATGCTACTGATCGGGAAATAGATTGAAGTGCCCATAGCTGAACTGTGATTTGGGCCCATACTGATTACATGTATCATTTGCTTTCGCTTTTTGAATACAGTTATCAAATTGCTCTGTATAAATGGGAGTGGTGCAAGCATGGGGAAGAATTATCCACTTAATTCCAGCCTGTGAACATGATCCATATTAATTTAATGGAAAGTCAAGCTCCTATGTACATGTTCTCGGGGCTAAGGAATTTAATAGAGCCTCTGTGCGAACATCCAAGATTCTGAATTAGGTCCCTTGCTTCAGGATTATAGCCAGAATATATGATTATAATTGAAATTTTCTTATTTCAACAATAAAAAAATCCAATCCCCCTCAACATATTTGCGGTAGAGATTTCAAGATTTCATTTTCAGAAAAACAAGGCTTTTTAAATGCCTCGATAGCAGATGTTGCTGTTAACGAAATATCCCAAGGATACATGCATTATGAAACAATCACCTGAAAAGGATGTAAACTAAGCAAGGGAATTTCACTGCAGAGTTGTAAGTATCACATTCTGCACAGAATAACTGCTTGTTACTGCTATCTATATAAAACTATGGCTGTAACACAGAAAGAAAAACAAAAGTAAAACAAATTAGCCATAGACACCTGGTCAATGAGGAGAATTGTTGTCAGGGTTAAAGCAGGCAAAACAAAGCTGCAGGCAGGTCAAGAAAGCTTCCGACAAGGCAGACCTGACAAGCCCAGTCACGAGGCCTCACAAATGCAGTACAAAGTACTGGCAATGCTGGATCACAGGGCTACCCAGTTACATATGTAAAGTAATTACGTTAATGGGTGAAATTTAACAGTGAGTCAGAACATGTCAGGACCGCTGACTCCTTAATAAATGAAATGAACAGATTAATGTTTTGATATGTAATTTGACTTCTCATTAGTGGTAAATGTGAAGTCTTAAACCGATGCATGTAATTCTGACCCTATAGTTACTATTACAGTTGATTAAGTCCTTACTGCAAGTCGTGATCTTTCTCAAGTCTCTCTGGATATGATCGAATGATTTTGTGTTTTACAGGAGCACTGCTAAAATGTTTGAGGTGAAATAGAACTCAACCCCATCTGTATTGCAGGGAATAATGAAATAAATATATTGCACTTCTCCGCACTTCACCTTGTTAATATGTTTATATCCTGCAAAGAGAGACTGGTCTTCCATGGCCTTTACAGAACCACAGAGCACTGGGAAAGCAATAAAGAGGCCAGTCCTGGTCAGCCAAAAGGAAATCAAAAGAGCAACTGAATGGGAACATTGATTTAATCCCATTAGCCTCTGTAAGCTCACGGGTCCTTCATGAGCTCGTCAGACTTTCTCTTATTCTGTAAAAACTAGTGACATTTCTGTAACGCTACCTCCGTACACTGCTTGGCATTCTTGTGACTCACCTTGACACGCAGTTCATGCCCTTCATGGCTGTCAACAAGGAACAAAACTACATAAAATCTCTATGATGTGAGTTGTTCTTTTCCATCTTTCATTTTGCCTTTCTTTCCTGTGCATGCTTCACGGTCCAAGTTCATTAGCTTCTAATAGAAAACGCTCTTATTATAAATTATTTCAAAACTGCAATGCAGTCACATAGATGCCAGATCTCCTCCTACATTTTGGGCACATCTTACACTGCCAACAAAGTTCTCTTGTTTTGGTGTTCTGTGGTCTGCTCAGCTCTCCCACATAAATAATACCAGAGCTGAATTTTCTTAATAAACATCTAGATCTTGGCCTCCATCTCTCACAGTCTGCTTTTGGGACTTTTTAAAAAAATACTTCACCATCCCTTTTATTTGGATATTAACCCTCTCCACACATCTGCAACCTACTGCTATAGCAGTGGGTCCAGTTTTTTGACTGCTAAGACTGAGTATGAGCTAAAGTCTAAGTTCAATGTTATAGCAGTACTCTTGAACTCCAGAGAGCAACACATTGTTTCTGACGTTTTAAGCAGAAGACTCACTCTTCCTTCCACCTGTTGCCTTGTGCTCCCCCACCATGGGGTTTCCAGTGCGCCATCTCTGCCCCTTCTTGCTCTGGGTCTCCATAAGCTACATGAAGGTCATTAGCAGATCTGTGACACACCGACCAAATGAGGCTGGTTCAGGGAGCCTGAAGCAAAGCAGAGAAAGTTGAAAGAATATTTTAAAGGAAGCCATACTCCTTAAAAGTAGCTTAACACTGTGAATCCAGGCCTATATATGATACATAAACTCGTATGATACACAAAATCGGTATACAGTATTTCTGCAACAAGACATCAATGCCAAGAGTTGAAACTCAAGTCTCACAGATTACTTATTCTTCCAGTAGTTCAAGAAGCATTGACTTCTCTTCAGTCCTATAAATGGAACTGCAGTGCCTTTGACACCATGAGAAATGTGTGAGTGCTTCTGTCACGCTTTATGAGACTAATCTCTTTTGTCTGGGGTTAACTCATCCTTTCTCCACAAGATGCTATTGTGTTTGAACTAGGGAACTCCTTGCTGAACTCATATGCAAAATAGAAGTACACAGAAGGTAGAAACAGGGGCAGGCTGCCCAGGAGCAGTAAAGGACTATTGCCTGAACATGCAGGGGAGGTGGCACGCACCTGTGGGAGGTGGACAATGTCATCACAGAGCAGCTGCCTATCACCTTTCAGAAGTCACGGCAATCAGGGAAGTTCACAATGACTGAAAGAAAACAACTGCCATGACCATCTCCAAGAAATATAAGAAAGAACATCCAGGACAGCTTCACCTCAGTTCCTGGGAAGGTCAAGGAACAAACACTTCTCAAAGCCATTTTTAGCTACATGAAGAGCAAGGGTGTTGTGAATGGCTAGCATGGATTCAGCGAGGGCAAATCATGGCTGGCTAACCTGAGCCAACCTTCTGCCATGAGATAAGTGATTCTGTGAATAAGGGGAACAGTCGGTATTGTATACCTTGACTTTAGCAAGGCCATGATCCTCCATAGTGTCCCTATTGCCAAAGCGATGATTTTTTTGTCTGGATAAGTGAACAATAAGGTGAATGAAAACACTGGCTGAGCCATCAGGATCAAAGGGTGTTCATCATTGACACAAAATTCAACTGATGCCCTGGTCTAAGCGGCATCACTCAGGGATAAATACTGGGGCCAGCAATGTTTAAAGTCTATTAACGACAAGCATAATTTTGCCCCTTCCAGACCCTGTGATTCTCTGATTCCAAGTCTGAGGTAATCTTTCCTGAACATTTTAAAATGTGCTAACTGGAATATGCTTAGTCAAAAGGCCTTAATTTTAAGTTTTTAATTTTCTAAAGCATTGTGGCTGAGTCATGATTTTCCAAAAGCAGCTCTCCAAGGAAGAGAAATGTGAGGATTTTATGGAGAACAGCAACACAGGAAAACAGCACTGCAGTTTGGCAAAAGCTGACTCTAAAATAAGCAGCAGAGAAGCTGATCCAGTTGTAATCCCTAAGGAGCTGTAGCAGCAAGTACTGATTTGGCCCTAGGAGCAAAGAAACTATCCTCTTCCTTCCATTCTTCTGTTGCACACGTCTCTGACTGTCTTTTCTCCACCTGATGATGAGGGCGAGGAAGAGAGGAGAGCAATAGTTATCAAGACTCCTTAATCGTGAATCTCAGGGGAATTGCCTTGCCTCATTTTATCCCATTCCCTATTCTTTTTCTTAGCTTCTGATAAGAAGAATCTCTTAGATTTAAAAACAACAAAATCTTGACCGAAAAACCTGCAGAAAGACATGACTTACTATTACGGATAAGAACACCCAGTGCTCGTGAGCTAAGTTGGGGGAAGGAAGACAACCTGTTTGGCTACATTGGTACTTTGTACGAGATCAGCTTTGCTCGGTTCCAGTTAAATTTAATTATTTCCATGTAAACTTATTAATTATGCAGAAGAAAATTTTAAAAACTTTTCCTTTAAAAATGAAGCTTTAGACCAGAGGAAAACATAGGCACTTTGATCTGGGGACTGCGTATCCAACACTGTGCTAGGAGAAGGATGCTGATGCAGATATGAAACGGTACCATTTGCAGCACAGTTTTATTACATTAATTATTTTGAGTCACTTATTATTTACTCTTGGAATTTAACGCTCAGATGAAGGCTCTGAAGGCAGCCTCTGGAGAACTGCTGCCTCTACTCTACTCGTTTGGTGCTTGCCTATGTTAATATAATCAGCTTGTAGCATACACTGTGGCAAAAACAGCAGTACAGGATTCATGACATGTAGTTGGGCAAAATTCCAGCCATGCTTAATGCCAGAAAAGTGGTGTATTTGGGGATCAGCACACTCCCTGGGTACAGACAGCAAAGTCAACAAGTGATTAGGAGGATAAGTATGCAAGGTGTGGGAGAAAAAGTTTCTAGATGAGAACAGGGTGCATCTGTGGGGGAAGGGAAGTTACAGAGACTCTCTGCACTGATGACAGTCTTTGATTTAGAGATGGAGAGTATAATTTAAGAAATATCAGCCAAAATGAGATCGTAAGCAAAACCCCAAGGGACACCATGGGGTGAGTGCGTCTCCTAGGCAGCAGATGTAGTTAGCATCATCCTGGCCAGAGCCTGAAGGTAGGCTCACGCCTCCCAGGACAGTGTCAGCAGCGGGTGCAGCAGCATGATGCTCATAGCAGCTAGACTGAATGCGACGAGCTTCTCAAACCACTTACAGAGCTGGTTCTTATGAACCTGTACAAAATGGTACGTCTTTAGACATTATTGAACTCCTGGAGGTAGTACCTCCAGGGCTCTGCAGCCGCTTCAACAGCCTTCAGAGTTGTGACTACGTGTTGCAATGCAGCCTTCAGTTTTGTGTGTGTATGTACTTGGAGAATGTTGAACACTTTACATTTGTAGCAGCATTTGTCCTGTGTTATACTATTTCATTTGCACCAGTTTTGCTGTCATGGCAATGTAGTGATTGAGCAATCTGACTTGCTCGATCCTCGTGACCTAAACAGAAACTCAGTTACTCTTCTAAGTCAGGTTCTGTGTGGCGTGGGCACTTAAAGCCCTCATTCAAATTGCTAAAAAAAATAAAAATATGCTCATTATCTATGAGAATTTGGCCCTCTTATTGATTGTCTACCCTTCTGCATTTGATTTTCTAGTATATTTCATACTGCATATTTGACCACTAAAGGACATTTTAATACCGCTCTGAAAAACAATTTATGGAGTTAAAATTAAGACCCCGCCTCACTGTGCAAAACATATGCAGTGGGTGAACCTGAAGTATTTTCTATTTTAATTATTTCTTTTCGGTGCTACTTATTCCAAATCACTACATTCTTCCTCTTGGTTATGAGAAGCTTCAGTCCTCATAGTTTCCCCAAACTGATAGAATCTAGAAATATTCAACTGCATTCTGCTTAATTCAGTGATGGCAATATTTATTTGCTTGTGTGAACACATTTTGTGGCAGAATATGCTCGTATTTCTCTGGTGACTGGGCATGATGGTTCTTCCGGGTCAGGTATTTTTGCACTTGGATCACCTTTCCGGAGGTATGTACTCCGTGCACCTTGCTTCTTTTCTGATAACCAGTGCTTACAGTGGCATGAAAAGTGGTGTCAGGGTTGGTGCCAAAGCTGCTGTGGCTTGGAAGCTCCCACATCACACCTGCCCCTGCGTGCATGATGCTGCTCCTACCTGAAAAACCTCCCTGAGGACCAGGAGCTGCTGCCACGTTCCCAGCAGCACACAATTAACCCGTGGGGAGTTACTGCTGCAAGCTGCAGTCCAGACCCAGCATTTCCAGTCGAGCTGACTCATTCTGAAGACGATGAGATAATTCACCGCTTCATAGGACGAGATTCCCTCTCCACTGCTATCTTCAGTTGAAGAAGTAGGGAGCTGACTGCGATGCTGTAAGTGGCGCGCTGCGGTTGGGAGCACTCGCTACATCTGTGTTCAAAAAGGAACGAACCATTTTTTAGAGTGTGGAACAAACAAAAAGAGCAAAGAACCTGGAACGGACCCGATAGGAAGGAAGTCACAGTAGGCAGGGCACTGCAAAGACAGGTGGGGCAGAATGGACAATGGCAGGCCACTGGGAGTTCAATCAAAGAGAGGGGGGAGGAAGAAGAAGGGAAGGATGCCCAAAAGCTGGTTAGACAGATGGGGAGTGTAAGTCAGCAGGGAATCTTGCTGGGAAATACAAGCACCCCTGCAGGAGAAACAAGAGAGCAGGGCTGACATGTAAAATATGTTAGTCACCATCCCATTTCCATAGATCTCTATTATTCTGGTTTTTAAGGATTTGGCCAAACCTGCAAGGATGTTAAGCAAACTGAGAACTGCTCTTAGGATAAACATTGAGCTCGGAGATTAGAAAAATCAGTATTGACAGTAGCTGTGCTTCTCACACTCACCAATACGCCACATTATCTGTTCTCCCTCCCACCCCCCGGGCTTTAAACCTGCTTCAACACTGTCATGCAGGGTTGCCTTATATCAGAACAAGGAATACACAAAGATTTCAGGCTTTTGGCTTTTGCAGGTTTTTTTGTTATCTTTCTTTAATAAGCCTCTCCTCGTTGCTTTCAAATGTCATTCTAGCCAAAGATCTTCTATAATTAAAGAGCAAAACTGTCCAACTAATTAGGAGTTTTCTCTTGCCCTAAGCATATCTCTGGGCATAGAAACAGGGAGTTTAAGGCAAACTGCACAGCAGCAGGAGTAATTGAATTATTTAAAATTAATGTCTACTTTCTAAACCGTGTTCAGTGGGAAAAAAATGAGCAGCGAGATCAGGAACAACAGAAAAATGATAGAGAATTTTCCTTAGGAAAGTAATCAAAGCAGAAGTTGCAAAAATCCCCTCTAAATTGCATTGAAACAGCGGGATTTTGTGAAAGTCACTGACTGTCAGGCCCCTAGGGCTTCTGGCCTTGATTATGCAATTGCTGCACAGGCAGGACGGGCTGCCAGCGGTGGCTTTTATGTGAATTTCCTAAAGAAAATACTACAGTAAAATACATGTTTAGGTGCTTTTCATTCAGAAGATATTGCCTGCGGTGGAAATCCTTGGGTTCGTTCTCACTTTCTGATGATGGAGGGAGAGAAGAGACTTGTCTAATTAGGTACATTTCATCCAAGATTCCCTCTTGCAAATCTCCCATCTTTAATAATGAGGTGTTCCTGCTCCCTCTGCAGGGGCTAAGAAGGCTGCAGTCATAAAACAGCCAGCTTTTGCATGCCTGAGAACCAGGTGAACGCATAACCCCAACCATAATCGTCCTCTCATTAGTGCAGCATTGAAAAATTTTCTCAGCTGAATGTTTGGGGCAAATACTATTTGGGGTCTTTTATAACTGCCTTTCTCACTGGGATTTTTTGCAGCGTGATACCATCAAAAACACAAGTTAGTTTATTTTGTGCTTGTGCTGATTGTATCTCCTGTTTTGCTGGGCTGGTTTTCAGGGTATGGGATGGTATGGCATCCTTCAGGACCAGCCACTTACCTTCTCTCGCTGGTGGAACATCAGCGCTATCAATGCCGCTTGGTAAAAAGGAGGCAGTTAAATGTGACAGAACAAAAGAGAAGCAATATATAAGCATGCCTGGGCTAGCTGCGGCAAAAGTTTCTCATAGCAAACTTTGAATAAAACTCTGCTTAGTGTGCAAAGTCCTGGACTGCACCCATGCATCTCAATAGAGTTTCATTCCCTTAATGAAGCTGCACTTCACTTCTGTACTTTAAAATACTTATGTGGCTGCCACCCAAATATTTGAAATAGAGATAACAACTACCCCCCCTTTCTTCTTCCTTGGAGACAGGAGAAATGGCTTGATTAATTTATTATAGGGTTTTGTTTGGTTTATGTTTATATGGATGACTGGGCACAATGTGCTGGAGACTGGGTGGGAATAAATTATCAAAGGAGAGCTGTAGCAGACCTGAAAAAAGAGAGATCTGCGAATGTTCATTTCACCTGAGGGTGCTTTCCATAACCTGAAGTCCTTCTCCTAGTGAGTTCTGTTACTAATAGGATGTATTGCTGCATTTGCTAACAATGTTGAATTTTCAGGCTGTCTGGCTTCATGTCTGTATTTTGTTTGCTACCATCAATTCTGGCACCCATCACACGTATTTTATTAGTTTATACTCTTCCTCATAGCCATCATCAAAATTTTTTGTCACTTGAATTCTTTGAGCAACCGATCACGTACATACATACATGAAAAAAGTCTTACAATTAAATTCTTATTTTCTAGGATGTAAATATAATATTCTTAGAATAGAGGATAAAAAGGTATTCTTTCTTGTAACTCCTTAGCTTTGTCAATTGAAAGAGGAAATTTATTTCTTACTTCCCTCTGTGGGAAAGGAAGAGGAGGCTTCTATTATAGAATGAAAAGATGCCCATCTGTTAAGGGAGCTTTTAGCTGGAAAAGGGAGATTTGAAGCTGGTCTTTAAATGATGCTCCACAATTATTTGGGCCCAAAGTGGTGGGATTTTGTCAATAAACTCAATGAAAACTTCAGCCTTGGCTTTGAAGAAAGTCTGTTCATCCAAAGCTAATAAATCCCTTTCCAGTGGTGAACAGGCTGTAACGATGCCTCTAGGGCGACGAGGAGTGTAAACCAGCCAGAGAGGCCTTTCCTTATCACCTCGGAATTGCAGTGATGGGGAGGAAGGAAAGCACCAGGACAGACCACACCACTGCCAGGGGGCCTTAACTGCTCACAGAAAATGATGTGAACGCTCGTTCTCAGCATCCCTGATGCCTCTTTAGGGTATCGTACGCACAAACAGTTATCAGCCAACTGCGCACAAGCGGCATGAGAGACAAAAAGCCTAATCTGGCACCTGGAAGCAACTCCATTTGAAACCACAGTGGAAACTTAATGCCGTTGTCTCTTGGGGTTTTATAGCACTTTAATGTCCCAAACCGCATTCACCTAAATGTCTGCGTGCATATTTCACTGGTGCAAGATTTTAATCATTTTAATCATTTCAATATTCTCCTAAAAGCTGAGGCAGAGAGAGGAACTGCTCAGTGAACTCTCTTGCCTGCTTTCTAAGACAGCAAAGATAACTGATTAGTATAAAATGGAATTGCACAACCATATTAATACCTAGAGATTTTGTAGGCTGGCTTATCTTTATATTACCCTTCAAATTAGCCTGTGGTTTCCTTTCATTCCTTCCTGCACCATTAATGAGTTTGTGCTCGCCCTTGCTGATTATTTTTTCCACTGTTCTTGCCCCTGTTCCAATAGAATACATAGTATAAACAAACACTGTAAAATGTAAAAAATTACATGACTAAGAAAACAAGCAACAAACAAGCTAATTTGGAAGGGGGAGGCAGAAAACAGTAAGAATTTAAAACAGGAAGAAAAGAGAAATTAAAACCAGGATTTATTGATAAATTTACATAAGTATATAACTCCCCTGACAGAAACAGATCTTTATTTTAAGGTAAACAAATCCTCAGACTATGGCCAAAAAAAACCCAAAACCTAGCAATTTTATATGAACAACTGGAGATACCAGATAAGGGCAGAAGTTTTTAGGGAAAAGTGACTAGGACTTTCTGAAAGGTTAAAAATGGATATCTATGTAGTTAAACACTAAGTAGTTCCGAAAATTTCAGGCCATATTTGTATGATAGGGTATTGTTATTATTTTTGTCTATAGGCTGTAAGTGGATTGGGGAAAACCATTTTGGGACACATAAGATTGTCTGTTTCCCACAGTCAGCCTTTCGGAGCTCAGAGACATACCCCACAATTCAGGATGCTCGTTCACACAGGTATGTAAATTTTCTGTTAATCTACCTCAAAGGACTGGAGAACTGAACAACCATGCATTTGAACCCCTTCGTGGGGAATCTAGGCACTTCATTTCTGATACATTTACTCTTCCCCTTGAGGAGTCAAAAGAGATCTATAGATCTTTTGGGGAAATGGCTGGCTTTATAAATTATGGAGGCATAACTGCAATAATTAGCTGGCTTTTGTCAGCATCCTACTCCATATATAGCAGAGCTGCTAATCTCTTACTGTTTTTCACTGCTTTTGTCTCCTTAGTAGATTATAGCTGTATGATTGGTTTTGATCACTTTGTAATGAATATTGTATCACAGTGCGCTAAGTAGACTAGCATCAACATGTTACTTATTTCTTTAGGATTAAAATGTATGTGGGTAGTTTTAAAAGGTATTTGCAATGACTGGAAAAATCCCATGTTTTCCAAACAATTAGATTCTGCAGATTAGGACAGTCTTTGATTGCACGCGATATTACTCTGATGTTACTGGGCATTGAAAGTCCATGTGAAGCTGTTTCAGATCTAAATTGGCTCACAAAGGTAATTCGTCATTGTCTCCATCCTGAGGTGTATACATCCATCGTGTGCTTCAGGGGATGGTAGCAAGTATTTTAATCCTGCTTTAAAGACAAAAAAACTCAGCAATGAGAGCTGAACAGGTTTATCAGACATCACAGCAAGGGCCAAGTGAAATGTGAAATGTAGCTATAGGATACTCTGATGTCCTAACCGTTGGAAGTATGTGGCCTTCCTAGAAAGGCTGGATAAAGGTGGATCTGCATTTTATTTAATTATCCAGACTCAGCTTTTGAGAACTCCTGGCTGAGAAATTAATCCGATTTATTTCAGCATGCTAATAGCTGCAAGTGTCTCAGATGTAACTCACTGCATCCGCCCTCCTGGCTTTTCTCCATTGCTCTCAGTGCTTATACAATGCTATTCTGGGTTGGCTTATAAAAACTCCTAGGGCATGTACAATTTCTCTTCTGTGGCAGACGGTGCCAGGTTTGCCTGTCGCAGGGCCGATGCTGCAAAGTGATGATCTTGCTGAGCGTGGCCTCTTAACATTTCAGTCGTTTGCTTCTCCAGCCACCATGCTTCAGCTGGCCATAGAAAATAGCTTTGGGCAACCTGTTGGCCACCCTACACACTCTGAAATACGGTAGAAGGTAGAGAGTCAAATGTCAGATATGATGCCCTTAGGCCCCTGATGCATCTGAGTATTTAAATACAGGTGAAGCCCACAAAACATTGGTTAACGTGTGCTGAACTGAGTCTACAACTTCTGTATCTGGTTTGGATGCTCTTCGACAGAGTTGAACAGACATCGAATCCCAAACAGCAGAGCCGTTTGTCAGCATCATCCAGTAATTCTTTCAACGCAGAAAGCCTGTGAAATGAATCAAAATGCTGCACTCAAACTCTTGGAAGCATTTCATGCACAGAGCATTGCTCTGCTTAACACATTTCAAACTACAGTAACTGCTAATAAGATAAAAAGCAGTGACAAATCAGAGAATATCGCCTCCAACAATCATGCATGACTTACCATGGCAAGCACATCCTCGATGAAGAAGGAGAGTGCTCAGCGTCCATTTCAGGCCTCCTGCTGCAGCTTTTTATGCTTTTTATTTTTATCCTATTTGTTAAAATAACAGCCCTTTATAAGTGCTGATTGCAGAGATTTTGACTCCTCGCCTGCTGGGTTCTCCCTCTGCTCCATAGGAGTTTCCTAATTGAATATTTCCCCTGTGACTAGAAAAGCTTTGAATAAGAATAGGAAAAAAATTATTAACAGTCTTGAAACCTCCCCCGAATCTTCCACCCCAGCCCTGTACACAAGCTCCTTTCCTCTCCCCAAAGTGCAGAATATTCTTCTTTCAGTGAGCAGCCTCAGCTCTTTTTCTGCAGCTAATCACATTTATTATACGCTGAACATTGTAAATGAACTGCAGTAAGATCCTAACATGAGGAGGAGGGAAAGGAGAGAGAGATTTTCATTCAAAATAAGTTATAAAAGGTGTCTGGTTTGGTTAGAGTCACCGGTGCCTCATTTCTCACATTTGTGAGTCAAAAGCAAGGAATCGTTTACTGCCTGCGTTGAGAGCTTGCATTAACAATTTCTGCCCGTGTCCTGGTGGATGGCGTAGGACTTTGAATTCATTGAAGGATGAAATGTAAACTCTTTTTTCTGGCACTATTATTCCTATTAAAGCACCAGCAGGCTGCATGCTGTGGTTCACTTGAGGAAGGACCAAAAAGTTGTGTTTCAGCTCTCGACGTGTGCGGGAGCTGGCATTTCGGACTGAGGCAGAAGGAGGACTTTATCTGCCAAGCTCTTCCACTGACCATGATGGCTACTGCAAATGCTCACGTTTCCTCCTTTCTCATCAGAAGCTGCTGCTCAGGTGGTCTTGCTGCATCCCTCAGCAGAAGAGGCAGGAAAAGTCACAGCTCCACCTGGCTTGTCTGTGAAAAAAGAAAAAAAAAAAAAAAAAGTGTCAATGAGGCCATTGCACACACCTGGCTTCTTCAAAGCAAGGAATACTTTTCTAGAAAAAGGAGGCTCTGCTGTACTATTCCCTGGGATTTCTCAGCTAAGTGTTTCCTAAGTTTCAGAAAGCTCACTATTCCTCTGCACACAAAATAAATAAATAAATACATAGTAAAATGGATAGGGAGGATGTATGAAAAAGGAAGGAATCAGAGAGGATAGATAAGCATGGGAAGGACTTAAAAGGGCTGAAGGGAAATTCTTCTCTCTACATCTCGGCTTCTTCAGCCTCTATGCCATCATGGATTTAATTTTCCTCTTTTTTAAAGGGGGCTTTGTTCTTCAGATACTTGTGGAAATAGTCTCACAAAGATATTCCTTGTAATCTTTCAATTGCATCAGCTTACAATAATGAGAAAACCCAAGTTTTTCCCACTCTCCGATGTAGGCCGGTTATTACCCATCAAGGGAGGGAAATCTGCACGTTCTGCTCCTCCTTCCCCACCTCCAGGGTTACATATCCTTTCATGCCTTTTCCCATATCATTTCCCCACTTTATGAAGCAGGTTTATCTGTTATCCAGCTGCATGTGCTGCAAGAAGATTGCAGCTGGGAGTTATCTCTCCTAGCGAGAGAGAGCAAAAGGGCACCCCTCAGTACCTGTCTTCAAAAATCATCTGTTCTCCTATCAAGTGACCTACTGTTGAATTTGAGCTGTGAAGAAAAATGATCTTGAGAGGAATGTCTGCTAGGGACAGTTAACTGGACTCTGGTACTCCCCGTAGATCATTAACAAGAGGTTAATTACATTCTAATTCCTTGAACAAGCCAGCTGAAAAAAAGTGGATTTCAGCAAGTTTCTCTATGCGTGTACATTGGTCTGCAAAGCCAGCGCTGGCACAACAGAAAGGGAGGACCCAGAGAGACCTGAGTCTGCTGCAGATCAGGCTCAGGTGTTTTCAACATGGGATACTGGTTGCAGGTCGGGTTCAGCCATCACCTGAGGAGGAGGAGGATGGGCTGGGCAGGGCAACCAAGGTGGGGGGGGGTCCTATGGCAGCAGGTAGAAACTACTCTGGACAGTCAGGTTTGGGGGCACCCCTGAGCAGCTGAGTCTGCTGCCTCTCCAGCCAACATGAGGGAAAGAGATGGGTTGTGATTGCTGCTGGGAAGCACTGGAGGGAGGCCGCCGTCTTATTCCCCAGGTCTGCTTCTGCCTCTTATCTGAGCAAAGCAGCAGTGGCTCTGGCTTTGTAGGGTGCATGAGCAACAGGGAGAACAAGGCCCTGGACATTTAGCTGCTCCAGAGAGCTCGCTGCCAGTTCTGATTATGCCTGGAAACAGCCCTGGTTGCAGGCAAGAAAAAGTAAATCATTCTTTTGTAAGGGAAGCAGTCTGAAACAGCTAGGTACAGAGACTAAAGGTGGGACCAGAGCTTAGAATTCCCCACAGGTGCTTTTTAGAGTAGCGTGCCTCTTCTCATGAGGCCCCACCAGGTATATGGAAGAGCATAACAAATGAGCTTCTGCACTGTGTAATCAAATATGTTGGGCAGCAGAGAAATGGTTAAAGGCCACAGCAGAAGGATGCGTAGTGCGACCTCGCTGTGGTTCTTCTCACCATCCACAAGTTGCCCAGTACGTGCAGCAGGAGGGAGCGAGCTATTAATAGTTCTGCTCATCATGGAAACAACATAATCCTAGCACGAGGGAATATGTGAGCCATGAACTGTAAAGAAAAAACTTCAGGCACAGAAGACAGCCTCAAAACTATGTAATAATTAGCAAAAGAAGGAAAGAATATGTTTAATAGAGGCATTTGGGAAGCGACAGAAGAACGCCTCTGCATGAAATAAAATTTAAATGAAGCCTTGCACCTGAGCAGCGTCCTAGCTCACTCTCACAAACACTATAAGTATTTTTGTGAACAGATGCATTAAAGTGCTTGGCACACGGGTGCCTAATAAACGCTATATGTGCTGGAACATGTTCATCTCGTTTTGATACATATCCATGTCTTCGTTGGGGTTTTTGTGTGCTTCTACAGCTATGAACTACTTCTACAAGGCATATGCTTTTAGAAATTGTCGGCAGAAGAGTACAGGCCTGAATTTCTATCAATCAAAAGCATTGGTAGAAAATGCACATACGTTCAGTTTGACAGTGTCCTGAGATAGTTAGTAATTTCCAGTGAAGAATTTCTGTGATAAAATAGTATGTTTTGGTTATTTGTACATGCCAAGCACTTAACATAAACACACATCTCATTTTAGTGCCTGAAGTGTATTCACAGTTTCCTGAAATTACCAATGCTATGATCATGACTCTTAGGCAAGAAGAAGAAAATCCTATTAGTGCATTCCCACAGAGAAAAACAGTATATTTCACAATAACAGTAGCTACTGAAGGCCTTGAAGATAATACATGGAGGATACAATATTTGAGTAAATATCATAATATTTGTATGTGAGTATTATGCAGTATATTTATGAACAAACCTTCTCTGTTAAATGCTTATACCTTGATTAAATCCTGTAAAAAATGCTAAGTATGTTTGCAGGCATATTTCCATTACCACTTTAAAACATTTGGATCACTTGCATTCAGAAGGTATGCAAATGGATTTAGCTGGGTCATCCTTTAACTGGTATTTCTAACAAATATAACGCCACGGGGCATTTCTCTTGTCAGAACACATTTATGTTATTATCTAGATGATTATGGCTGTATTTTTTCCTCACATATTCTACCTTGATGATATACTGAATCCTCAGATTTTCAACAAATGGTTATGATGCAATTACTTTAAATATAATATGTTTTGATATGTAGCATCTTTTATCCCCATTTTTCACAGAGCTTTATAATTATTAAGTAAACCACCCAAATGAACAAATTGGTTATGGCCCTTCTACATCAGTGGAGCTATCATTAATATCGGGACAAAATATTGTCATAAATGTTAAAAACATGTACAATAAAGTATGCAGATACTCACACACAGAGTTTAGAAAAGAGAGATGTTGCTTCAATATTTCCAGTGAATTAGCAATAACGATTCCAATCTATAGAAAATGTTATTATTAAAGAATTTGTTTTAATTCCAGGTGTGGAACGAAAAGCAAAAGCAATTTATACCTTAAAAACAGGGAGTTGAGGGTGAGCTCTCACTCTCAGATGTCTTATTAATCAAGCCCTAGTGCCATTTCTATTACTGCTTTAACATGAACAGTCACTGGGAAAACGAAATGAGAAGGTATTTGAAATCACGTCCCCCACACCTAGCTGACTGGCTTTTTACCTGCTAGGCTAATAACTCATTCCTAATGGCTTTCATTTGTTTTACATTCTCTCAGCTTTCTATTAAGGCTTTATCAAATTGTTATTTTTATTTTTATTTTTTATTTTAATTCACTCTCTCTCCAAATGCATAAGCATTAGAGTTTGAAAAATAGCCTGGCTAAGAACGAAATATATCTGTAGTACAGAGTGCAAACTGTCTTGGGTAAGGTTTATCAGAGGAGAAAGTGCAGGATTATGAAAGAATAAAAATTAAGATATACCAGAGGCGGGGCCTTTCTGAGCCCCCACGCTCCTCTAGAAACAGCCTATTTGCAACGAACAGGAAAAGAGATGTAACATAAGTAATTAATACCAAATTCACCTAAATCTTGTGCCAAGAACTTCGTTAATAATGTGATTAATATGCTGTAACTTTTGTCCTGGTTGTAAAAATTGCCATCAAATAATTAATTAATCCCTCTATGGTGATTAATAGGTAGGATTAGCCAAATCTGCCTGGACCAAAAATCTAGGCAGCCTAACTCCAGGTGAGGTCCTGTCAGTAGAGCTGTTGTAGATGTCAGTATGGGGGATACCCTATTTGGGCACCAAACAACCTCTAGTCTATTAGAGCCCTTGGCCTTAAAGACAGATTAAGGCGGTTTTGGTCTCCTATCTGCTGAAAATAGTATAGGAATATACTTTAATGTTGTCATTTTATGGCTATTATTTCATCAGTTTGCTACAGGTACTATGAAATATTGGAATAAGCAAAGTCTGCAATGATACTGGAGCCAAATAAAAGTTTCAGAAATGGATCCTGAGTGTCTGGATCTCTCTTTGCATCTAACCACGATTGCAAAGCATAAGGACTACATCAATGGTACTACGAGAAGGCTGCATTTCTGTAGAATCCAGTCTCTGGGCTCTGCTGGCCATAAAACATTCCCATGGGCAAGAAGAATTGTTTTGAATGTGCCGTGGGGTTTTTCCATGTTAACAATACTGCAGGCCTTTAAATTCTTAAACACTTAATGACATTTGATTGAGAAGGAGCTCAGTGGAGGAGGACCAATGAGGATGAGACTGTATAGGGCAGCACCTCTGCGGGTGGGGGATGATGCTCGTGTCTGCCAGTGTCTGGCTTTGTGCGGCTGCCACCCTCCCTGCGTGCCATGTCACGGCCTCCCGGGCCAGGCTCCCCGGGGACCCACAGCAGGAGAGGGGCTGGCCCCATTTGGAGAGGAGCAGGGCATCTGGCAAATCCCTTCCATTTTCTTTCAATGGCGTAGCATATTTTCCAGAAGAGAGCACTCTCCAGAGGAGCATACAGGCACCAAATATTCACCCGTTAGCAAAAAAGAAAGTAAGCGGTTTCATTAATTGTTTCAGTACTGTAGATGTATTAATCCCTGTAGCTTTGACTGATATCAGTCCTTCCCACATTTTATAAACTATCTTTGCTTATTAAAAAAAAGAAAAAAAAAGGGAAAGAAAAGCTGTGAAATAAAGTGATGTGCTATTGAGTTTGAGCCAATCCCTCTGAGCAGGGCTTGTTGCTATGTGATGTTAGTCAACAAGGGAAGAACAACCACAGAGCTGCTTTAATTACTTGAACTATTCACCTAAAACTCCAGATAATCTGACTCTCCAAAGAGAAGGAAATCACTGTTTTCTCTGATACTAGACAGGGAAATGCTGAGCTTAAAAAAAGAAATAATAAAAAGATACATTTGCCTGAGGTTTCTACCCAGAATTCCTCCCATGACAGCTGGATAGGGAAAGTGAATATACAAGATCCATAAAACAGGGATCCCATTTTGGGCAGAAAAGGTACTGCCAGCAGCACCTCCTGCACTCCAGCCTCGGTCTTCTATCACTAAGGGAGAAATGATATGAAGCTGGTGCCTCTGTGTGATAACATGGAATACCACTGTTTTTTTGTCACAACATTCAGGGAGAGTCTTCCCTACTCAGCTGCTAAAGAAAGTTGAAATCGTGAGAGCTGGACTAGCCTTTTCCCAAGGGGCTGGAGACAGTTTTGCCTGAAGGCAAATCTCTCCTGAGATTTGGAGAACAGACTACTCTGGTCCTGGAGAACTGATAGAGGCCAGTGGGATGCACTGTTTAATAGCTTAGAGGTAAGAAATCAGTCCAAAGGTCTCTGCTCTGCCTTTTATCAGTAACCCCCTGATTTCCTACTGTCCTCAAGTTCGTACCTTTCCTACCCGCACATAGGCCATACTATGTTTTTGCAACTCCTTTATACTACTGCAGTAAACTCTGTAGAACAACTCTCCTGTTCTGAGTAGCTGTGCAGCAATTACCCGTTGATGAAGACATGTCAGCAGACATCACCAGAAAAGGCAAGCAAGAAATGATATGGCAAGGAGACATTTACTTACTGAAAGCCAAACAGCAAAGGGGGAAAAAGGAGTCAATTGCTGCTAAAGTTGCTTCTAGTTAAGTGGCGTGTTTTATTTTTCATATAACTAGTTGCTGTGTTTCTGAAAGTTGAGGCTGCACCTTCCGTAATTGATTATTCCTGGATACTCTAGAAACTAATCAGGAATTAATTTCAAAGAAATTACAAGATGCACAGAGCTAAAGTCTATTGTCACTGTGAAATCCTGTTTTTCTGCAATATTAATCAATGTGGCTCAGCCTTTGAGTATAATTTTTTTAATTTACTTTTTCCATCAGAAGGTGCTAGAAAACACTCATCCCGTTTCGGAAATATTTAAAATACAACACACAAGAAAGACAACGTCAAAATCAAATTGCAATGAATTCTGAAACTGGGACTGGGGGATTATGCAAGACAAACTACTGAAGCCTATGCAAGCCCCTTTGGCCCAAAGAGGCTGCCAGGTAGCCTCCTAGGCTGTCAAATAAACCTGGAAAGAAAGTTGTGTTGTTGACTCTCCAAGTTGATTGCTGTAAGAACGGAGGTAATTTTCTTGCACTTGACAAAGCAGACACAAAAGAGAAAGAGGGAGCGTGGCAAAAAGTAGGGAAGCATGTTTTTGTGTTCATGTTCTCAGGGTACGTGGCAGCTGGTCAGTCACAGACGGATGCTCTGGGCTGGCAGGTCGGCCATGACAGCTGTTGCTTTAAACCTTGGCTTTCTTCCCTGGTCTGCAGCATCACCAGGATGGGTTAAATAAATCTCCTTCCCTCCCTGGTTCCTTGCAGGCTAGGGCCAAGTGAAGGGGTCGCTCTGTGCTCTGGGGTTGGGGCGGCGCAATGCAGCTCACTGACAGGTCAGGGGAATGACAAGAGAGGGGATGGGACAAGGTGGGGGTCAGTGCAGAAGGACACACAGCCATGGGATGATGGAGCAAGAGCCCATGCAGCTCAGAGCATCCGAGCTGGACATCCCAACAGCTGAGGCGTGTGCATTAAAGATCAGAGTTATCCAGCCCTGCCAGATTTATGCCAGTGCATCCTGCAGCAACTCACCACCTCTTGGTTTTGGTCCATAGCGTTGGTTTCTCTTTGGGTGTGTATATATCAAGCTCCTCAGACTCTAAACTAATGTCTGGTATAAATGAAGTAATATATATTGGAGTCACCAATTAGACCTAATTTTTCTCCTTCACTTAAAGGTCTTGATAATACCACAGCCCTTGACAATTAATATTGTGTTTGAATTATCCTGTATTTGTCTCCTCTTTGTATTCCTTCTGTCATTAGTCATAAGAGACTATCTAATGACTACTGACTACTGCCATAGGTAATGACAAATAACATATGATGAACTTTCACCAGTTTCGTACAGGTGAGCTCACAGATCAGTGGCCTCAATTAATACAAGTATCTTTTTCTAATACACACGATTTCTAGTCAGAATCAACCATCTGTTCATAAGATTGCAATCACAAAAAGAAGAAATAAGAAAAATATAACTGTGTTCCTTGCCCCAGATGGCCCCAGAGACAGTTATGTACCGTATCTCTATAAATGTCCCTTTCTTCTCCGTCTTTTGAATGCTTGCAAGCATCAAGCCAGCAATCACTCCCCTGATGTCACCAGGCAGGGCTGGCTAAATGATCAGGATTTTTAAGTCTCAGCTTAGGCCTTCCCAAGGCCTCAGCCCCGTGATATACATCTTTGCAGTGAGACATGCTACAGTGTGGGCTGTCTGGTGTGAAGCCATTGCTAAAAATACCAAAAAAATATCAGCTTGCTGTGCTTCCTGGGTAGGAAGTTCCATGAGGGGAAACTTCCTCCCTTGGATGCAGAGCTGTAACTTCTTTATTGCTTGGGGACCACAACAGCAGCTGTGAGAACCTGTGGCAGGGGAGGGGGGATGTAAGGCAGGGACAGACAAATAAACCTGTGCCCGAGGTATAAGACATGACGTCTCATGCGTCAAACGCAGCTGAACAGAGTGGGGAAATATGTGTGTGCTCTGAGCTCGCAGCTGCCAAGACAGAAATGTTTTATTTGTCATTTCTAGCAAAGTCTGAGAGCACATGCTGAAGAACCAGAGGGGCTCTGTTGCCTCCAGGAAATTCTGAAAAACTTTTGGATTTTGGTGAAATTGCGACCAGGAAGTCCTTAAAGAGATTTGTTTCAGAACAGTGTACCAGGGGACAAATGTAACTGCAGTGTGCTTACTTCCTTCACCTAAAATGTCACCTGTCTCACTGTTCTGGTAGTAATTGTTGGGGTATAGGTATGGTCACAGTCAATGTTTTCTAAAACAGATTACACAGAGGCAAATCTACATACATAAATGGGTTTTCTAAAACAGATTACACAGATGCAAATCTACATACATAAATGGTGCTACATCATGGCTAATATGGAATAAAATAATAGTCACAACCTCATGTTAGTTTGGAATTGGAACATATTTTTTGATTTGTATTATTTAATTCCTTTTTTTTACACAAATGCAGTCGTTAGAGAAAGAACATTCTGTATGGCTAAAGAAATAAAAGGATCTTTATCAACTGATCTTAAAAATGGGTATATATATGTATCTAATGCATCTATGCATAATATTTATATAAGTATATGTATATAACTCCATCGTATGTGCAGATTTTTAATATGGAAGTTCAGGAATGACACAGTGTTTTCAGTTCAAATAGCATGAGCACATTAAATTTGAAAGCAGAAACAACACCAAAATGCAGCATTTGGTCTTCCAAACCTGAGAGAATATTCCAGTTAAGAGGAAGTGGGGGCCAAAGCATTTCAGCATTTGGAGAATGCAACCTATCACGTAGCTAATTTACCCTGGGCAAACAAGCTGCGCTTCCTAGAGGGCAGGGGCCTCTCTCTGGACTAAAAACCATGCAGATTAGAACAAGTTTACATTTATGAGGAGGAAAAGGCAACTTCGTTTACAAAAACTGAATACAGGGGGTTTCCTGCATGAGGAAAAAGATGCCCTCTGATTTCATTATGCATGCTCTTTGCTGTGCCGGGAGTCAGGAGCTCAGCAGTGCCTTTCTCTGCTCCTCGAGCCCCCGTCCCCAAGACACCCAAGGATATTCTTGGCGCCCTCCAGCTCCTCAGGGGCTGCTGCAGAGACACCAGCCAGCCTGCATGGTTTTGTAGCCTACCACAGGTAGAAGGAAAATATGATGACAAACTGGGATTCCTGGAAGAGCGAATTTGGTAACCTGGCCGCAGAGGAGAGATTTGCCTCGCGTTGCAGCCGGGCTGCCCTGCGAGCGTGGGAAGAGGGGGATGTGCTCTGTACCAAAACCTGTGTGAACTACACCACGGAGCAGTCCTGATGAGGGAAGTACAGCTTCCTCTCTGCTATCTGCCCAGCAGACCAAAAAGAGGAAAAACCAGCTTTTCCCTCTGTCACTCCAGAGCCCTGCTGACAAGGAAAATAAGTCGTCAACGCTTCAGTTTAACAAACCTTTGGCGAGGCACCAGGAGAATGATGTTTCCCACAAAGCAAGGCCTCCTTTAGCCTCTTTCTGCAGGTTTTGTGTGGCAAATTTGGGGTTTTTTTATAGTAGTAAATCTAGATTAACTTTTCTGAAGAAAATGGGATTATGCAGAGTTAATTTCTATTTCAGAGAGGAAGATGAACTGAAAACTGCTGAAAGTGAATGCATGTATAAGAATTTCTTCGAGGCATCTATTTCTCTTCAGCAGATTGTTCAGCTAGGCTGTGTGTAAGACTTTGCCCGCTGAGGCTGCGCTTTTTTTTTCGCCCGTTTTATTTTAAGTAGCATCCATAGAAATCTTGCCAAGCAAAACTCTGGTGCCAACTCATATGCTGCGTATGGCCTGAAGTGCTGGGCTGATTGGGGTTTTGTTTGGGCACCGGGAGGAGAACGACGTTGTTTTGGTTCACACACACGATCCCCGAGTCCTCCCGTTTCACTGAGTTTTCAGGAAATGAACATATGGCTTCGGAAAATCCATCTCTTCATCTTGGGCTGTGTCAGCTGTAATGAGGAGAGGAGCAGCACAAAACACAGGCAAGTCACTCACACATATGTGTCTAGCGCAGGAAGAATACCTTCAAAGAAAGCTGAAGGAGTCGGAGATTTCACTCGGGAAGACAGCACTCGGATTTGGGTACTAAACACTGTCATCATCTTTTTGGAAGTCATAGCCGTATGCTTTCAAAACATGCTGTGGAAGGGGCTGTATTGATCTGTTGTGCATCGTTAGCCAGCCATTCTCACAATCTCTTAATTCTCAAGTCAAAAAAATGGTCTTCAGCAGAAAAACAAAAGTTGACCTTTTTGAGGGTTGGGCTTCAAGCCACCATTTGTCTGTGATGCCGCTCAAAAAAAGGCTATAATTTATTTTTTTAATATAAGGAAATACTTTCTCTTCCACTTCTCACCCACCAGTGGCTGAAACTGTTGATATTTTCAGATTTGAGAATGCAACAAATATAGATAAACAATTGAAACTCTGGGGATTTTCAACTTGATAGCTGGAAATTTTAGCAAGTTAGGTAAAGAAAAGAGTATTATTTAGTGTCTCTGTGCACTGCAAAAGTGAAGGGGAGCTCTGCCATTTACTGTGATAGGTACAGATCAGGCCATACACTAAATACCACTAGCCCCCGGTGTTGCCTGCTATATTGAGATTGAAAGTTTGCAAACAATAAGAGAGAATAAAATTCTTGTCTGCTTACATTAACTACAGTAATTATTTCATTTCTGCTTTTCTTCTGAACTCCCGTCCTGAAGACTTGTACCACAAGTGTCAAGAAAAGAAGCGTTTCCGCAGGAATTTCTAAGGCTATCTAAGGCTAAGGCTATCTGTTGTAAAATCCATTGTCATTAAAGTAAACCTCAATAACTGATAAATCCCACTACTATGCAAATTTGTGGCCCCAGTATTGGAGGAAAAGAGTTACTACTTTGCTAGTCTGCTTCAAGCCTTGCTGGTTAAATGAACGGCTATAACCTGTTGTTCCACGCATGGTATCTTCACCATTTCTACACAGTGAACTTAAAGGGTGGACACTTGACATGAAAATGTAAATGAACGAAGCCAAGTTCCCAGCACTAGTTAGGCAGTAAAAGACAGCTGTAGTTCTGAGGACTACCAACCAAGATCAACGACATTTCAAAAGTACCCTGAAATTGTTTACTGCCATTAAAGCACAAATGCCTGTGACTGGATGTGAAACTGAAGTATTAGATTTCTGCTCTTGTTCCAATGTCCTTTAAATGAACAAGCTTTAAATACATTGCTTTTTATTTGCTGCTTTTTTGTTTCCTTTTATGTAACAGATTATTCAGAGCACTGTCTTTGGGATAGAGTTTGTCAGTCAGATGGAAGTTATTTGATTTCACAAACACATTCACATAGCAAGACGTGTGCCTTTTATACTGAACATTAATGCAAATACATGCACTCTACCTAATTCAAGGAGTTGCCATTCTGTTAGAGCTCCCATGCTAATCTACAGCTGGGTCTGGCTCCTTTATGCAAAATTAAAGTGAAGAAACAGTGTGAAGATGTTCAAAAGTCCCTGGCAATAGCAAGAGAGGAACTCCTCTGACCATGCACAGCAGAAAACAGCCACGAAGTTGGCCTTTGAGTACTTCATGCAAGTTTAAACAGGGAAATAAGCGTGGGACCTGACAGACAGGTATCGAAGATTATGCAGAGTTTTAGGGTGCATCTGTATTATATGGGACGACCCCAGGGAGACGACTGGAGTTCAAACATTCCCAGCACCATCTAAGTTACATGGCCTCCAGGGCAGACGGAAACACTCAAGTATTTATGCCCTATTTTAATGACCAGATCTCAATTTCACAGCCCCGTTGTTCTGCCTACCTGTGGACAGCAGGATGAAGCTCACTGTGATTCCGTTTTTTTCCCCCATAGGGATTTTGTGGCCAGGAGGAGGAAAAAATCAAACCTGCTGCAGTGGGTTATGTAACTTCTTTTTTTTTTTCTTCAGATGAAAAAGTGTTGATCCTTGCCTTCTTCACAGGCTGGCTTCCCAGCTGCTGCCTTCCTCACTTCTATTACAAAGCTCTACCACTTTAATCTGATCCTTTCTCTGTGCTGTATCATTCTCTCAGTTTAGCTTGTGAAGCCTGTTCCAAATGGACTTCGTTCATTTTAAACAAATTGACTGCTTTCAACTTTAACCAGATTGAAGTTGCGATTGTGTGTTGTTTACCTATAGCATGAAGGGGAAAATCTCTTTTTGCTTGGGAGAGATCAGAGGACTCCCAGGACTGAGACTTCCTTAGGTAAGCTTGCTGACATGTGGAACATATCACTTTAATCATCTGCATTTTTTCCTCTGTCATTTTAATATTACACACACCCCCCATTGAATGCACCCTCAGTAAGTTCGCAGATGACACTAAGCTGGGCGGGCGTGTTGATCTGCTTGAGGGTAGGTTGGCTCTGCAGAGGGATCTGGACAGGCTGGACCGATGGGCTGAGACCAATGGTATGAGGTTCAACAAGGCCAAGTGCCGGGTCCTGCACTTGGGTCACAACAACCCCATGCAGCACTACAGGATTGGGGCAGAATGGCTTGAAAGCAGCTCGACAGAAAAGGACTTGGGAGTGTTGGTTGACAGCCGGCTGAATATGAGCCAGCAGTGTGCCCAGGTGGCCAAGAAGGCCAACAGCATCCTAGCCTGTATCAGGAATAGTGTGGTGAGCCGGACTAGGGAAGTGATCATCCCCCTGTACTCGGCACTGGTGAGGCCCCACCTCGAGTACTGCGTTCAGTTTTGGGCCCCTCGCTACAAGAGGGACATTGAGGTGTTGGAGCGTGTCCAGAGAAGGGCTACAAAGCTGGTGAGGTGCCTGGAGGACAAACCTTATGAAGAACGACTGAGGGAGCTGGGGTTGTTTAGCCTGGAGAAGAGGAGGCTGAGGGGAGACCTTATCACCCTCTACAACTACCTGAAAGGAGGTTGTAGAGAGATGGGGGCTGACCTCTTCTCCCTGGTGACAAGTGATAGGACGAGGGGAAACGGGTTCAAGTTACGTCAGGGGAGGTTTAGATTAGATATTAGGAGACATTTTTTCACTGAAAGGGTTATTAAACATTGGAATAGGCTGCCCAGGGAGGTGGTGGATTCACCATCTCTGGAGGTGTTTAAAAAAAGGGTAGATGGGGCACTGAGGGACAGGGTTTAGAAGTGGCTCTTGTCAGGGTAGGTTAAAGGTTGGACTTGATGATCTTAAAGGTCCCTTCCAACCTCAACGATTCTATGATTCTATGATTCTATGATTCTATGATTCTACCTATCAAGGTTATACACTACTATCCTGAGACGTGGCTTATTTGCTGCTGCAAACAGTTAAAGATTCTGTAGCATCCTGTATGATTTCTTCATTTATTGCAGACATAAGGTGGTATATTTTCAAACAGTTTCACTGTTTTTTAGCCGAGAGATTTCCATCAACCCAGCTGCTTTCTATGCAGCCACCAGCATTTGAAAACGTAAGGCTTATGCAGAGCAGCCAGAGCCACTTGTAAGAGGTGCTTCATGGCCCATTAACAAAGCTGTCATATATGGCTAGCCTTTAATTAAATATTGATAGGGATCTAGTCTTGGTGCAACATTTCAGACTAATATGGAAAAATCCTTTTAATCTGCATAACACATCAACATGCCACTACACTGCTCACCCCTGTACTTCTGGCTGGCTGAAGCTGACACACAAAATGAGAAGGTTGTTCAGCTGTTGGTGCCAGTTCAATCCCCACTGTCTTTACTAGTACTATAATTAAGGATGCCTGTTAATGTCAGTGGTGGCTTACATGAATGGTAGTATATACACTATGGTATTTTAATTCCCATGAGGGGAATCAACAACCAGTTCCACAACAGTTCATCAATAGGTTTTTTTCCTGGGTTTGAATCTAGTC
Organism: Larus michahellis; assembly: GCF_964199755.1. NCBI lineage: Eukaryota > Metazoa > Chordata > Aves > Charadriiformes > Laridae > Larus > Larus michahellis. Next base: position 93,853,784 of record NC_133897.1, read on the forward strand.
GTGAAAAATTAAGAGGTCTGTAAAAGTTCCACAGTTCAATATCACCTTTATGCAATTCAATAAATAAATAGTTTTCCAACTGAACGGTTCTCACCCTGAGAAGAATTTCATTCCATACTGCCCACTCCCTTGCACACGGCAGGTACCGCTGAAGACCACACGTGTCTCTGGAACACTTGCCTGCAAGTTAGTCGTCTTAGCAATTGTCATAGCTGCTAAAGGGTCTCGTGTGACTTAGACGGTCAATGCTGTATTGCACAGGGAAGAGAGACAACTCCTTTTTTTTAAGCTTTTAGGTCTGCCTTTTTTCATTATCCATTTAATAAGTACTTGTAACTAGTGAACTCTAAACTTTTTTTTATTGCTCAACAAAAAAAATAAATATAATCTTCTGACTGTCAATCTGAGTGCAGTATTTAAGACTTCTTTTCAGTTTTTTAAGAACACATTTCAGGAGACATTCCACAGAATCAGCAAATTCTGACAGGTATGAATGATTTACTTACACTGTATTTTCCTCTTGTGTGGTGCTCATTTCTTCTGATGCTCAATTTTACAGGCAAAATTGTCTTTGAAGAGTACAAACGAGCTACTACCTGGCTGTACAACATGCTTTGTATTGCAACTTTGCATGACTGGATTTCTTCTAAATTTGGTTTTCTTCACTATATTCAATCTCACTTAAATATTTTCCTTCCTGAATTGATACAAAATTTAATGAAAGAAAAACATTAATAAGCTCTCTTCTATCACTTAGAGCACTTTATTCTCTTTATATCTCATCCATAGGAGTGGCAGTCTTTTCTCCCTCCTAAGCTCATGTACATCAGCCATAGCAGTATCGTACATAAGGAAAATGCAGTTCTAGAAACATGTAACTTTAAGAACAAACAACTTCAAGTAAGTTACTTATTGGAGTCTGGTCTGTAAAATCTGGTCCTGGCATTTTGCTCAGGAACCACTTCGGGACAGCGGTGCTTGATAGAGGTCCTGTTCGCTGATGTATTTCCAAGTGCTGTTATTACTAGACCACGTAGTTCTACGTGTGTCTCACTCCAAAGAGGAAACTACTCTTTTTAAAGAAGCAATCTCTAATGCCACGGTCAATGGATTCTATTTCCTCATGCACTTACTATGTGAGTTGTACCAAATGAAGGAATCCTACAGCACTAGGTCTTCTTTCAGGATCTAAGCACTGGCTAGAGGCAAATCCAGCTCTGCAGATGTTTTCTTTTGGAAGGGCTCATATTGACCGAAACAACACTTTGATTATTGGGAACCTTTCTTCCCGCACTCAGTTCTGAGTTGTTAGTTTGTGTAACTGTGTTCTGAGCTATAAAAGGTCCTTACTTTATTGCCAAATCCCTGAGCAATGGGTAGTCTTTATAACTCTTTCAAAACCCCTTCACATTTGTGTACTTTTGGCCTGCTCTGCATCTAGATGCATCTGCATCACCTTATATTAAGGAAGAAAAAAAAAATACAAGCCAAAATGGAAATTAAACTAAAAAAGCCCAAAACAACAAAACAAACAAACAAACAAAAACTTAAAAAACCTTAAGATGCTCCAAGAGGTAAAGAAAATGAAGCAAATGAATAAATGCTAGTTAAGCATTATTTTGTAATGGGGAGTCACAGAAATATTAGGCAAACAGCCACAACATGAGTATATCTAATAATTCTGCAAGGCATAATGGTAATGTTGGTCTATTTAGCAGCTATTACAGACCAAGGAAGCTGAAAGAAACTCATAGGAAGGAAAGTGAGTGGTAGGAAATTCTTTTCAAGAGAGTTTAAGAATCCTGCCTGTTCTGTACAAAACAAATTTTACTCAGTAACGCTGAATAGCACCTGTAAAGTAGAAGACTTTTCAGCAAGAGAGGCTGAATATTACAGCTTCAAGAATGTATTGATTACTGCAGTGACAAGGGGGGTTGTGCCAGCAAAACTGTGATATTTTCATTCTGCTGAATCCAAATAATGGGATCATGTGTTGTGCCTCTGCAAGAGGTTATTTGAGCACATGTAACGTTCACTACTGGGTCTTTATCATCCTCAAACATGTATGGGATAGATAAGCAGTTTCCCTATTCTGTACACGTAGAATTGAAGGGTAGGCTAGATTAAGAGACTTGCCCAAGGGCATAGAGGAGGACTGAATCCAACCATTGCTCTTGTCAACCGGCGCCCCATTTATCCGGTTGCTGATTAAGTGGAGGGTCCTACATTCTATTATTGGTGATGCTGGTCTGACAAGAAGGATGCATTAGTCCTGGTAAGGTGGCATACAAATGAACCATGTTAATTTAAGTACCATTAGAAACACAAGACAGAAGGAAGAAAATCAATGCTTTGTTTTATAGTAAAGAAAAAATCAATAAGGAAAGAAATGGTATTTTTGAGGATCTCAGAAAATGTGTTGGGCAAGGGGGAATAGTTAGAGGGAATTAAAACTATTTAATGTAAGCTGCTGGTGTCCTTTTAGACAACGATGGTCTAGAGCTGTCATCCTGTAATAAAAACCTGAGTAAAATCCAAAACTACAAAGTTGTGAGAAGGAAATAATATCAAGTAGAGGCTGGTTGTTGTGGGTTTTTTAAATTAAACTGGCAGACAGTTGCAGCGAATCTATGAAAATTGCAGAAAGACGCAAACAAATTAAATTAAAAATAAACATGTACAGCAAATGAGAGGCTACATGTAATCCCAAAAAAGCACAAGGCAGGTTTACATAAGAAAACTGTCAGAGGTCCGTTTCTAGTCTTGTTTTTCTGTCTCTTACAGTAGCCCATAGCAGATGGCTGGGTAAAAAGTGTAAAAACAGGCCAAAAATGGAATAAAGTTTTCATGGTGTTGACTCTTGCTCTTGGCAGTCTGCAGTTTAGAAACATCCCAAACCAGAAGTTGCATCTGGACCATCCTATGTAATAGCCTTTGACATTACTTTCATCATTTTTAACTGCTCTTTTAAGACAATATTCTGTCAAAATAAATCCCACCATTTAAGTGTGTCTTATATTAAAAATCAGTGGGTTTGATTTGCTTTAAACTTGTTTACTTATCATTTGGTAGCCCTCCTTCCTACAGCACAACAAATGCTGAAAAATTGTTCCCTCTACTCCTCCCTCATATCGTTTCATAAACAACAGATTTCTGTTTCCCCTTGATCCCTGTGCCAAAAAGTAATTTCTTTGTTAAGCTGTTGTTGTCTTTGTTATTTGTTTTCTCTGAAATATAAATCATTTGATACCACTAAATATAATGTTGCTCTTCTGTTTATCTTCATAGGTACCTTTGGTACCATCCATAACATTTGGGATGTGATTTTATGCAGTGTCATAATCATAGAATCATAGAATCATAGGGTTGGAAGGGACCTTCTGAGATGACCTAGTCCAACCCCCCTGCCAGAGCAGGGTCACCCAGAGCAGGTTACACAGGAACGCGTCCAGGTGGGTTTTGAATGTCTCCAGAGACGGAGACTCCACAGCCTCTCTGGGCAGCCTGTTCCAGTGCTCTGCCACCCTCAAAGTAAAGAAGTTCCTCCTCATGTTTAGGTGGAACTTCCTATGTTCAAGTTTGTGCCCATTACCTCTTGTCCTGTCCCCGGGCACCACTGAAAAGGGCCTGGCCCCATCCTCCTGACATCCACCCTTTAAGTATTTATAAGTGTTGATAAGGTCCCCCCTCAGACGTCTTTTTTCCAGACTGAAGAGACCCAAATCCTTCAGCCTTTCTTCATAAGAGAGGTGTTCCACTCCCCTAATCATCTTGGTAGCTCTCTGCTGCACCCTCTCCAGCAGTTCCCTGTCCCTCTTGAACCGGGGAGCCCAGAACTGGACACAGTACTCCAGGTGCGGCCTCACCAAGGCAGACCATAATGATGGTCTCCCATTTGTCTTCTGTTTCTTCCTAATAGTTCCTAATATTTCTTTTTTTCTTTTTGACTGCCAGTCAGGTTTGTACAGTAGATTTCACATACCTACTAACAGTGCCTCAGAAGTCTTTCCTAAGTGATAATATACGTGATGTTGAGTCCATCAGCTGTTTGGCCTTTGTTTTATTGTTGATCGTCACATCATACGAAACTTTGTCACTCCTTTTTTCACCCCTTCTCCAGATCTCTTGCATTACGGTGAAGGAATAATAGCTGTCCCTGCCTTTTAGCTGGTTTTCTGTACACAAGCAGATCTTTCTCCTGTACCACACTAGCTTAATTTTTTAGCACCTTTTGGTGAAGGACTTTGTCTAAACTTGTATGGAAAACTTCAGTCTAGTCCACTTCAGTAGCTGGATCATTCTTTGCCATATTTCCATGGACTGTTTTTCAGAGAATTTTAAGAAATTCATGAGGCATGATGTATTCCTCATTATAACACATTTGCCATCCTTTTATACATCCATGTATGTATTACGGGCCCCCATAATTTGCATGTCAGATGAATCAAAATTGCTGATCTATAAGTACTTTTGGATGCCTTTTAAAAAATATGTAACTGGCATTATAAAAATACCTTCTATTTCTCTGGCAGCAAGGCCAATCTACGTAGTATACTGCACACAGTACTTAACTGCTCCCAATTTCATATTTAAATTCCTTTAGAATTCCTGGAATTCCATTAGAAATCTCAGAACTCTGTTCTGATGGCTTATTAAGAATTTTATTTATTTGTTATAAAGGCTCTTTTGCTGATACTTCCGTTTTGGCCAGTCCTCCTTTGTAAAGAAGGACTGGCACAGAAATCTACCTAAGGTTCTCCGTTTCATGAAATAAAATTAGATTACTTTGATTTTTTTTCCCTGTAGTCTTATGCCCCTGATTACTCCTATTGTATCTCATTTTCTATTTGGCATTTTACTAGTTTTCTCACTTCTAATGTTTTGGGTAAAGTTCTTAACAGATTTGAATTGCTTTACTAAGTGTTCCTCAAAAATCCTTTTTTTTGACCTGGCATGTTCTGGGTTTACATTTAACTTGCCGGTTTTGTATTTTTATGTTTTATAACATCTCTGTGTATGTATATAATATAAATACTTTGCCTGAATATATGCCTGTAATACATTCTGTATTGTATACAAACTATTTTATATTTTATTGAAGTTCTACATTTATACCACCAGTTTCATATTTCCTTCATTTGAAACACAATTTGAAACTTAGTAGTAGTCTACTAATCCTGTTAATCTCCTCTACTTTGCTATTAAAATTATGCTGTCTTTTTCTGTTGTTCTAGTAATTTCTTATTGATAGGCAATATTGGTTTGGTCTGGGCCACCAACACAGCATTTCTAAACAGTCTTCCTGATATCTGGAAGCATTTTACCCTTTCCAATGCTTCCTTCAGTCCTTTTTCATAGCTTTTTATGTTATTCCCTTTTTTGGACCTAAATGTTATGTAGTGGATGTTTTGGCTTTTTAGCTACTATGACAGAGTGGATCATTGTCAGATACACATTTACCAGGTTCTGCGTTGCTGGGGATTAAATTTTCCTTTTGTAAATTCTTATTGTTCCAAGAAATAGTCTAACATAGCCTGCAAATCCATTACAATGTCTAAAAATTTAGTCTCTGCATCACTTCTTTTTGTGAAATGTATCCAAATGCCTACCTCTGGGGATAAGTGAGTTCTTCTATTATTGAATTTTCTATACTTACGGTATATGTAACAGTTTTCAGCATCACACAGTCTTTACCACCATCCTGGTTGGGTGGTTAATTTTACCTTATGTAACACATTTAATATATACTGATTGCATTTAGGTACGGAATTATAATACATAATGATTCTGTATGGTCAAAGTCTCACGATTCTTTCATGGTTTATCTGTATGCTTTTGCTCCATTTCACCTTGTTCTTTTTTTCTTTCCTATATTTAGGAAAAACAGTTCTAAAAGTTGTATCATTCCTCTTCTTGGCAATCTATCATAATCTGTCTCCAAATTTAGATAGGTCAAAGTTGGTCATTAGCACTAAATTAATTTTCAAAAATGGTTAGAAAAATTGCAATAATAAACATTACTGCATGGCCCAACACTGTAAGCACTTCTGAGACAATTCTAAAATCATAAAACATGCAAAATATGACAAGACACAGAAATTGGTAGAAAAGTGGAGGTGAAGTACTGCATTGTACCAGAAGTCGCATTGAAACTGGAAGCCTCCCACTGCTCTGAACACAAGATTAACTTCAGAGGGACCGGGCACTGTTGTGAAAGATGTTCAGAACATGCAGAATAACTCCTGAAATAGCACTTCACTGGCCTCCTAGAAGGAAATGGAGGCTACATGACTGCTTGCTAGCGCAGTAAAGGACACAAAACCAATTGTTGTGTGCTATATTAAAACCCCAAAGCTGGGTATCTTCCCTCTGAAAGGGGACAGTAGTAAATGACAAAGGGAGAGTAGAGCTAGCACACTGTATAGTTGTATATCTGTACCTAAGTGAGTTTCTTTCCTGAGCCCATTTCCATCCTCAAGATCTTTTGGCAAAGAATTTCACAGTTCATTATGGAAAGCATGGTCAAAATATGTCTTCATTTGCTTTCTTCTACTTCTGTTATTATGAAAAAGGGTGAATCATCATTTTCTATTCACCTTCTTCATGTCACTCCTGATTGTCAAGTTTTCATAGAGTTATCTCTTATAGGTTGAGGAGTCTTGGCATATGCAGTCTTTCCTTGTTGGTTGACTTCTTTGTTCGTGCTTGTCACATTTTTCTGTTCCTTCCCCCAGCCAACTGTACTTATTAGGAGGTGATGGGAATCAAAACTCCATGTATGGCAGTTCTCCATACTTTTCAAAATAATGCCTAACATCCTAGTCCCTTTTTGATTAGCATCAAGCTGATATTTTCTTAGAGCTATGTCTTAAAACTCCAAAATCTCTTTCCCGAGTGGTAGTAGCTTCTTTACAGTTCATCATTATGGACTAGCTGGAATACTTTTTTTTTTTTCCTCATGCTTTACTTTGCTTTACTGATGGAGAACCTCATCTGACATTTTATTGCTGGTTTTTTTCAGTATGAGACATCCTCTGCGATGGCTCTCAGTCAGCTTCTGTTTTACCCCTCAGACTACCATATTCCTATCCAATCCCTTTTCTAGATAATTTACGAATACAGTAGATTGAATAGGCCCCAGCACAGATGCCTGTTTCCTTCCATTGTGAAAATTAATGCTTTATTCCTGCCCTTTTTTCCTATGCTTTAGTCCATTATTAGCTCATGAGAATGCCTTCCCTTTTACCCATCTTAGCTAAAGTTTTTTGGGAAAGACTTTTAAAGGCTTTCTTCCCTCCAGCTTAATGTTATCAACTGGATCACATTCATCTACATGCTTCTGGGTTTCCTCAAAGAATGCCAACAGATTTGTAAGGCATAAATGTTCGGCTTGACTCTCCATAATACATTATTTTGCTCATGTGCCTACTATTTTTATTCTTCATTATTGTTTTAGCCAGTACATAAGTCAGATTTTCTTCTACAGATTTTTGCATTATGTCAGGCTTTTCTGCTATCTCTGGAACCCCATGAAACCCTTAAGGAAGTTCGCATTACATTCTTCTGACACCAAGACTGATACGAGAAATTGCACATTGCTGTTACATTTCAGTATTAGGCTAGAACTCTTGGCTGAATCCTGAGAAATGGTTGCTGTTCTTAATATCAACTTTGAGATAGAACCCTTGATGCAACCCTGTAAAGAAAGATTCTCCCACAGTGAACAGATATGAAAAATTAATTTACCTTCTCTGTTATGGCCTTGTTTCCTCCAAGAGCTCCTCATGTAGTTTGTTTCAAAGAGATGTCTAGGTTTCTATTTCCTTTGCAAAGCTAAAATATTTTATTCTCCAGTGTGAGGAATAAAAGAATAGAATACACTGGGTCATCCTGTTATGGTCAGTACCAAGAACATACCTGCAGACTTGGGCTGTACTTTATTTTGGACACTTGAGGAGAAGGGTGTATGGCATAAAAGGGGGAAGATGGGAAGATTCATTCTATTCTTACTGTACTTGACATGCACACAGGCATAAATCTGTTGAAGCAGCTGAATAAAACCAACATTGTAACCAAGACCAGGCACTCAAAGAAGAGCAGGGGAGGAGAAAAGGCCTAGTAGGTCTATCCTGAGGTAGAAGTAAAAGCAAGAAACGGAAGCGATTCTTTTCTCCTGCAAATGAAAGCCTTACAATAGAGTTCTGTACTCTGCTGCAAGCAGACTTTTTAATGAGAAGTTTCTGTCCGGCAGTCTTGACTGATTGAGTCAGACTGAATGCAGCCATGGAAGTGTGGCTGCTTCACTGGGATTTTCATCGGGAGGTATTTGGGTTACTCAGTGGTTGGGGCAATTGCATAGGATGCAGAAAATCTTCATGTTTACGCTTTACTGTCCTTACAAGTTGCTAGTGAGTCGGGCCTATTGGGTGATCTTTGATGCATGTATTTCTTTCTCCACAGTTATGTAAATAATGATTGATTTGGGGAGAGATGTTGAGGTCTATAAATCATAGATGCGGGACTGGACAATATGAAGATGCAGCACCGAGAGTGTTACTGAAGTAACTGCGGCTTTTGGGAATGAAATTTAGATATTCTGGGATGTCGCTACTAAATAAAATTTAACATGAATTATTTAATTTGATAACATTCCAACTTTCTACTTCTTAAAAAGAATGGGAAATCACTTTACTTATTACACGTCAGTGATCCAGAAACACTGCAGAAGTCTCTCAGATGTATTCTCCCTCCTGAACATATCCTTTCATATTCTTCCTTTCATGGTGTGATGATCTCAAACAAAACTCTAAACAGAGACAGTAAACCAGAAGATTGGGCTAGTTATAGTAAACTTTCTAGCCATATTTTTCTAAGAATTTACATACCTGTCAAAAATCAAAGGTTTTTGCAAACACAGTGTGACGATGCTGAAGTTCCAGCCCAACCCTCCCCGCAAAAGCGGTCCACTGGCCCTCTGTCTTCTTCTCGCCTTTCTTCTTGCTGTTCTCACTTGCTGCATCGCCGGAGCAATTCTCCAGGCAGAGATGAGATGTTTTATTTTTCATTCCAATGAGGCTTTATTGTGTGGGGGAGGGAAAAGATTGGAGGAAGGAAGAGGATTTTTTGTTTTCGTTTCTGTGGGGTTTGTGGGGTTTGGTTTTCTTTTGTTTTAATGTTTAAAGTATGCAACTCTGGGACGACATTTTCAGGTCTATTTTCCAAATTCTTCTTAGATGACTAGAGCTAAAATAATTCACTATTTCTTTATGCTCTTTCTATTCTGAATTTGAAAAATCCAAGTTGTGATGCCCCAGCAAGTTGGAGAAAGCAATCCAGCTTTGCCTGTATTACTATTTCTTTCTCACCCTGATGCAGCATCAATGCAGCTGACAAAATATTGCATATATCTGTGCTGAGAGATTTGACCTGAGGCTTGTCATCAAGCTCCTACAGCCCTGATAGAATTGACTGTTTGGCTTTGACAGCCCTGTTCAGCAATTGTATCAATTAACCCTGGGGACTGAGGGGTCCTCACACCAGCACAACACTAAATTTCTCTCCTCTAGAAAAGAACTTAATGGATCATCTAAAGCAGGTTTCTCCCTGAATCACCTACTGAAACCTCTGTTTAAGATGAAGAAGAATTGTGGGACCCATTTGCCATAATTCAACAACCAAATAATAAAACATTTCCAGTAATTCAAGAGCCCTTGATTGTCCGTCTGCCAACTGGCAAGTAAAAAGAGTAACATATCTATCCACGCAGCTTCTTTTATCCTGTGGCGTGTTGGAAATCTTGAGTTGTTAAGAATAAGGGCAAAATGTTATTCTCTAATTTGAACCCAGCTTCCTGGCAAATTAATCTCTGTCAGGTACATATCAAAAAAGAGTAGCTTTCTCTTGTGTAATCTGAGCACCGCAGCACAAAAGAGCACAGAAATTAAATTACAGTTGTGATCTGTGCAATGCAGACTTTGAAAAGGAATATATAACACCAAACCTGGAAACCAAACATATGAGCTAAGGCAGCAAAGGAAGCTGTGAACATATTCTCATTAAATCTTGCTTCTATCAAAAGCCTGAGTCAACCTATCCAAGAAATCCCATTAGTACCAAAGCAAAAGCCTAGATACAGACCCGGTGAACTAGTACTGGATTTTTTGCCTCTGCTTCAGGGATTTTTCTTGCATCTACAATTCACCACGGATTTGTTTAACAGCAGGAACTGTTTGTTTAAAACCTCAGGTGTGCTTGATATTTTCTTTTTCCAAAAGCAGTTATAACCTCTATTTTTCTAAAGAAAAATTAATCCCAACTGAGAAAAAAGTATTGTAGAAGGAAGGAGGCTGGGTTTTTTTCCGCTTTATCTCATTCAATTCTGTTTAATTGAAAAAGTAGAAAAGTTCTGAGAGCCTGTTCTTACATGTTTACTCCTTACTTAAGGCTTTACTAGAAAAAAAATAAGTGTTTTAAAATAAACTCCAGGCAAAAACTTTGAGAAGGAGAGTTGGGAATCTGCACCGTAATCAACCATCTCACTTCTGGGAAAAGCACAAAAGTGTTTTTCACTAAGCTTTTAGCCAAAGATAGCTAGCTTGTATTAATAACATATTCGTACTCTGGGAGAAATCCAGCCTAGGGGTCTGAGCTATAGAGGCACCGGTCACCTGCAGCTCTGATCAACTTCAATGGGAAGTAAATGTCTCTGTAGATCAGAATTTACTGGAACAGAAATTCAGCCTCAGGATAAAATGAGACTTTTTAAAGAAATTTAATTTACAGAAAGAAATGTGACTGCTTGGGGTGGTTGCAAGCCACTCTGTAAGGATCTCTCCAAAGGCCCCAGCCAGTGTTTGATGGAGTAGTGGCAAGGGCATCTACTATTGTGGCTACAAATCACATCAATTGTTGGTCTCCTTAATTAAAAAAAAAAAAACCAAAAAAAAACCTACACAAAACCCCACAAACCCACAATTGGAAGTGATTGATTGCCAACAGATACAGGAGGAAAATGAAACTCCAACCGAATATCAGGCATAAAAGAGTGAGTGGTATGACATCTTTAGCGCTAGGGAATAACTTGGGTTCCCAGTTCTTTGAATGATCTTTATGTAGCAGTTACTGGTGTAAAACAAAACCTAATTTCTTGCATAAAAGTTCAAGAATTCATCCCAATAGTCCATGAAAATTGTAAATGTGCAAATAAAGAGCTCTTCTTGAATCTGTCAGGAAAAAGAAATTTAAGTGGAGGCTTGTAATAAAAAGAAGATGACCTGAGGAAAAAAATAATTGTAATTGCCTAAGTTTCAGAAATCAAACAGCTAGTGAAACACAGCCCTTTTCAATGTCAACATCTAGATTGTTTCCTCAGCTGATTGCTATTTTGGAGAAAACAGTGATGGGGGCTGAACTGTGATTAGGACCCAAGTAAAAGGACTGGGCAGTGTTTTTAGAGCATACTAAGGGCTAAATTTTCAGAAGCCCTGGACGTGCATTTGTTTCCACTCTGATACTGATTGCCACATTTTTCAGAGCAGTTCAGTGCCCAGTAGGCTGAGATCCTTCGACAAACTGGTTCTTTATTATTGCAGTTTCTTGTTTGGCTAGCCAGGACCATGCAAAGGCTTCCTGCATCTTGAAGGTACCAGATGCCTTGATCTTCCTTTTCCTCTTCTCTACTGACGCTGCTGTTCTCAGGCAGAAGCTGAGGTACAGCTCTGTATGAAATTACCATACTGGTTCAGGAGCCTGAATCTGCTTTAGGAGTCAATAATCATGTTAAAGCTGCATTAATTTTAATAATGGGGGAAGGCAGGACATATTTTGAAAACCTTTGAAGGCAAGAGCTTAACAGCCTGTGAGGATTACCAAGTTAGGGCTGGCTGGTTCAGGCAAACCAATTTATGGCTGATTCGGTTTAATATCCCTATATATCTCCAACAACCATTTTACCCCGAGAGTAAGATGCAACTTTTTATTTTTTTAGCTGGAGTTTTTTGGCAGTTATTGGTCTATGACCTCTGTTCTAAAAACAAGTTAAATAGGATTTGCAGAAGTAGGGACTTCACCTTATAGCACAAGGCCCTGTTCAAATGAAAATTTATTTGGGTCGTGTTTGTGATTGGTGTTATATTTCATAGAAATATAAGAAGAAAATACAGCTCGGATCCAACCTGTTTCTAAGCGCTGAGCTGTAGAGCTGAGCTGAGCATTAGATGAGGTTTGCCTACTTCTTGGTGGTCAGGGTATTTTAATGGGAAGGCAGGACTAAGGGGTTAAATGTCCTCAGGCAGGGGAGAGGGGGAACTTGTAGCTCTGCATGGCATTTGGTCCCTGAGTCACTGGTCGATAGTGTCACAGGGGAGTTTTTGTGAGCATCTAAGCTGTCGCCTTCTTCATTGATCTTGTAAGCACCTAATCCAACAAGTCAATTGTTTACCATGCGCTGCCTGTAATACCTCTCAAGCAGTACTGTGGGTAGCCAGGGACATTGTGTTGTTCCCTGTTATCTTCTTCCAACAAACAGTGAACTCAACCAGCATGACCAACTTGCATTCATTATCACAATTACAGAGCACCTCTATTTTTTTCATGTTAGACCTTGTACCACGGTGCTTAAGCACCCTGCTTGCTACTGTGGTCCTAAGGGTATCGGCACGTCAAGGCCTGGTGGTAGCAACCAAACAAGGCACCAAGTTTTTGCACAAATGAGCGCCTAAATTTTTGTACACATATAAGGGACACAGTATAGCAGCTGTTCAGCTATGCACTCAGTACCTTACTAGGGAATAAAGTCAATGTAAATGGAGCATTGAAGAGGAAAGATGAGGGAGAACTAGGAGCTTTGCGTTACCTTCTCAGCTTAGTTACTGATCTGTGGTATGACTTCAGGCCACTCATTTCTGCTCTCCTTTGCCTTTTTTCCTGCTTACTGGAGGATGTGTAATTCTAGGGATACCAGCCAATTCATCGAGCATTTCTCCAGTGCCTATGCATGGGGGATCCAGTTGCATCTGGGGTGTCTACATCCTGTATGCAAACACTGAAAGATAATTCTTTTTTTTTGTCTGTTTCCTGACTTAAATTCTAGTCCAAAGATTGTTTACTCTGACTTTTTTTTTCCTCTGCTCTGACAGCTTGTAGCCTAAATCATGATTTCTGAGCCATGTAACTTTTTTTATTAGAGAGAAATCTGTATCCCTGTCTCTGATTACAAAAGGCCCGGAATGTAATCATCTCCAGTAATTAGATGTAAAGACAGAACACTTGGGAAACTGCAATTCATGAAACTTTCAATATGTTACAAATCATAATTTGCCGTTTTTAAAACAATGACATTATCAAATGTATATGAATTAATTTAAAGACCTCGCTGGGCCTTTAATTTAAAAAGAGCAATAAAATAATCCATTGCTTACCTGGTACCGTATCAGAGGCACTTGCTAAGGGACACAGGGACTTCTACAGTAACGTAGGGAAGGGTAATGACAGGAAAGCAAAAGGATTTGAACACCAGAATTAGCAGAATTTTCTTACAGATTGGTGTCTTTAAATCAGTTAATGCCAGCGTCCAAGAAGGTGTAAGCTCTACGTGTCTAGCGTAGCCTGGGCATTTATACGGGTACTGTCTCGTATGGAGTTGCTGCTGCGTAAGAAGGGATGAGGTCTCAGCTCATCTTCAGTGACAACCAGCATAAGGTTGCTCTTCTGTACCAATCTTCCCCTTTTGGTGAAGCTTTATGGATTCAGCTCCTTTGTCAACTTTGGCTGAACTTAGCCGGCAGGTTCAAGAAGTAAGGAGGGCAGCTGGATAAGATGTGTGTGCATTATGCATGAAGCGTTGTTGCAAAAGCTGCTTCTTTAACAACCTGGATAGTAACAATGAGGGAAAGGGAGGGCAAAGAGGAGGAAAAGCGTGAAGATGTGTTCAGAAAAGCATATCACGGAAGGCTTCATATCTAGGGGTTAATGCTCAGTAAGTTTTGGAGAGTATGCCCTAAGAGGTGTGATGGTTCTCTCAGTCTGCGAACAGTTCTATTACAGGATCAGATGTCTGGAGGTTATACTCCAGTTTTATAAACCATGGGAATACCACAGGCTTTTACACATGTACTGTGAGTTCCTCAACTTCTTCATTCATGACGTGGCAAACTTAATTTCAACATATATTTCATCAGCTTCTCCAATAAAAATGAAAAAATGAAAAAAAAAAAGGTTCAGTTGTGATATAAAGCGTTTTACATGTTTGATGATGCAAAAACTGTAGAAGACAATTTTAAAATTATTTTTTCAGGGCTTGTCTTTGTGGGAGACAAGAGTTTATAATTACCAACCATATAATAAATGTATTTACACTAATAAAGTCAACATGAGTATTTGAATAAGAACAATGTCTTTTAAAACATTTTTTTTCATATATATACATACACATACATTGTTCAGAAAACAATCTATGCTGATTTTCAAGTAATTTAAAGAAAAACAAATACTAAACAGTAAAATTCCTTTTATGGGAGTTTTAAAGTTAGAAAATGGAACTAAATATTGGTGTGAGTTACAGGGCCAAATCAGTTCTGACAATAATAGCTTTTATTTTTCCCTGTCTTCCCATAGGGTACAGAAGAATTTTTTTGTTCAATTCCATTTATTCGTTAAGTTTAGTTCAATGTTTAATACAATAGAAGTCAAGAAATCCTGTGAGAATTGAAGACAGAGCAAAGCTGGGGCTTTATTTTTGGGGGCTTTGTTTGGTTTTGCTCCAGTAATATTAAAGAGCAGTGAAAGGATGAGATCTATTAACTTAAAATGTGGAACAATACAGAAACTTTTTTTTCCCACAAACCTTGTGATAGTTGATGTTGCCTTTATTGAAGAAATTTACTGTAAACAGAAATATATCTAGAGAAACTTAAATGTTATCAATAAAACAATAATATAATTATAAATAATACAGGGAAAAGTTAATACTGATCTGTAGTTCCGCTTCCATTTGAACAGAGCTAAATACAAGCTTATGAAATGCTTTATTCAGTTTTCCAACACAATGACAATGTGAAAACTCAAAACTCCTTTGGCTTAGCAAAAGGGAAGAACAAAGTCTAGTATTAAGACTATGTTTATAGGAAAGATTGCATATTTAAATGTTTCATGTTATTTTGTGCATGTCCGTGTGTATGTACATGCAAAAACATTTTGCTACCTCTTTTTGAGCAAAAAGTCACAAATATTAAATAACACTGTGAGCCATGATTAACATCCAGTTTCATCAGGCCACTGAAATTGTCGTGGAAATAGGTGCATCAAAATCCATTTATAACCACTCTCGTATCCTGTAATTGCCAGCACAAAATACTGCGCTTTGAATAGACAATTATTTTTTCCTTAGAATGAGCCCATACACACAGGTCCTGAATTGAATCCTCCTCGCTCTCCAAAGGTTTCACTCCACAATTTTTAATATTATTTAACTATTGTGGTTAAGATGGTAATAACGCTTTTCTGAAGTTTATATTGGCAAAACCTCCATCAGAGATGCAACAGGCACATAAGAATAGAAAAGTGATTTAAAGCGGTAGAATTGTAGACATCTTGTATAGAAAAAGGCAGCATGTTTTCCCCTCTCTCTTTCATGGACCTAGAAGGAAACTGTTACTGAGGTGGAATACGTGCATTAGAGTCCCCTCAGAGCTTACAGGGCAGAGAAATTGATCTTGTCACAGAGAAAGAGCTTTTCTGAGTCGTACAAAACCAGTCTTTCCCACATTTTGGAACAAGCATCATTGTAAGTACTTTTAATACGGATATTTTAATTTTTTTAAAAAATTAAGTATTTTATTTCCATTATATTTACACTTTGCTTAATAATAAGAGAAATTATAAGCTAAAGGGGGAGTTCTTAGAACATCAACCAGTGGCGGTGAATATCTCCTTGAAAAGATGTTTCATAAACTTATGACATCTAAAGTTTAAATCTCCCACTGGTCTACAGAGATTATATGTTTTTATTACAAGTAATAAGCACAATTTTAAATAAAAAATAATTATTTATTTCCCAGCATGCAAACTGTGATTTACAGAAGTGTAGGGAGAGCCTTTGCACTGAAGAGGGTAGATTTAGACTAGATAGAAGGAAGAAATTTTTTACAATGAGGGTGGTGAAACACTGGAACCAGTTTCCCAGAGAGGTGGTTGATGCCCCATCCCTGGAAACATTCAAGGTCAGGTTGGAGGGGGCTCTGAGCAACCTGATCACGTTGAAGATGTCCCTGCTCATTGCAGGGGGGTTGGACTAGATGACCTTTAGAGGTCCCTTCCAACCCAACACATTCTATGATTCCATGATAATAGGATTCTAAGCGCCTAAACTCTAAATGACAGAAGGTTTTTAAAGTTTTGTTTTTGTGCACGTAAAGCAGAAAAAAATAATGTTGTAACACATCATTATCTGTGATAAACTGAATAATTTAAAAACAATTAATGAAGACGCAATTGCAACTGCAGCTTGTCTAATACTTCTTCAAGAACTACTTACCCGTCAACTAAAGAGACATCAGACCAGTGAAAAAAGAAAGAACTGGAGCAGTACGCGTTCAGTATCCTTTGACAAGTGGCATAAAGAAAATAAAAGAAATAAAAATGAAAAGATGAAAGGTAACCTAGTTTAAAAATAATTATGGAAGCTTGGGTTTTGTGTTTTTTTTTAAAAAAGAGTTGTTTAAACTGCTTATTTATAATCCAGCCTTTCAAATACACATGATTAGTTAGAGTAATATGTACCTTGGCTTTGTCTCTCTCTCTGTCTTCAGACTGACTGCTATTTGAAGGCCTCATTTCATATGGCTGGAGTAATACTATTGCACAAATTGCTACCTTTCGAAGGCTGCGGTGTGAACCCCCCTGAACAACTGCCACTTTAGCATGCCACAATAAAAAAAAATACCTTTCATATAACAACTCTCCTCCTTTCCGGAGCAATAACGAAACGAAGCAAAATGAAAAGGAATGGCCCTCCGTTTTCCCGGAGGAGTCAGGCTTTGGGGACATTTTCTCCCCTCTCAACTTCTGGAGTTCCAGAGCTGAGAAGGGCACACATGTGGAGCACACCTTCAGCTGCACTGTGTCCCCCCGCACGCCCTGTCCTCCCCGAGGGCTCAGCAGACACCCTGACACCAAAGCCCATCTCCCTGTTGTGTGGGGTTTACTAAACACTCCCCTACACCAGCTCCCCAGTTGCGCTGGGGGTCCTCTTCTGCCCCCCCCTCCCCAGCTACCCTGCCCTGCCTGGCTCCTCAGGCTCTCATGGAGTCTCATCCTCTTTTCTCTCCCTCTCTTCTCACCAGAGACAGGGGACACTAGGGGATACATTTTCTATTAAAATAGGAAAGATGGGGCACACTCCCTGCACGATATCATCTGAAGGGGTAGGGGTGTGTGTGTGTGTTAAGTGATCCCCTGGTGCAGAGGCAGCAAGCCTATGCTGGTGTGAGCATGTGCACATCCTCACTTTATCTATACATGAGGCTAAAACTGGTTGTCTTCAGTGCTCTTAGATGTGCAGGTGAAATGTCTGTAGAGCTGTGAGGTTTTGGGTTTATATTGTTATTAACCAGGCAGATAACCGATTTTAACTTGGTTAAATATAGATCCTACATTTGGGTTCCCATCATTCACACCAAGGCTACTCTCAAAAAATATTTTTCAAAACGGCAGTCCCCCTAATCTTATGGAGTAGATGTTTAATTAAGTTTTTCTGACCAACAGCCAGCTATCTTCAGCATGGATGTTCACTCTCTCTGTCTTGAACCTGGTGTAATGGAGAGGGGTCATCCCACCAGTTCAACTCATTCCTTGCCAGCATCATTTTTATTTCAGATACTGAGTTCCTTTTCGTTTTACATTTGACTGCTTCCTAGTAAAATTAAGACAATTCCTAGTAAAATTAAGCTAAAACCAGTGTAGACCGTGTTGTGCACATGACAGCCCTGATTTAGCTAACGCGAAGTTCTCATCGCACAGACAAGACCCAGCAGAAGGGAAAGCATCTTGAAGGGGATGCAGAATTTGATTCCCATCCAGAGACACAGTTGTCCTTGCTACCGTTGCCTAGGGGGAGAGCAGAGTGGGGAAACCTGTACCTATGTTTCTTTCTATTCTGTGAATAAACAGAACGACTTCAGGCTCCAGGGCTTTCTAGGTTATACCAGGAGTATAAAATTCACGTTAAAGAAATTGTTAAAAGCGGCCTTGAATTAATACATTCTCGTGTTTCTCTTTTCTTCTAGTTGAGAATTCACACTGAAGAAAACACCACACATTTCTTACACATATCTGCTGTTTGACCATGTGGACCATAATATATTGCAATTTGATACTGTGACACTAATGAACCCGTCAGGTCTCAGTTCTGCAAGGGTCCTAATATAAGGCACAGTTCATCACTTAATGTATCTATGAATCTGAATAAAGAGAGGCTGAAATGCAGTGAGATTTTTTTAGAAAAAGAAACAAGGGTGTTTACCTCTTACTTTGCCAAGAAGACTAAGGTGAGCTGCGGTTTGTTGCTGTGGAAGTGCTCTGAGGCTTTGCCCTTCTTGTTACACAGCGGTACCCTTGAACCTTCAGCCCCGGCTGGTCTGTGTGCCATGAAATTACATTTGGGAGAGGCAGAGCTCCTACAAAGAGAGTCCTGGATGCTGAAGATCTCAGGTTTTGTACCAAAGTTTCACCGGGGGACACGGGGAAATGTCAGAACCATAAATTGGCTTCTCTCTCCTCTTTATCACGGAAGCAGCATTGCCTTCCCAAGTCCCCAATTTCCTTCTGTCTCGCTCTAGCCACAACCAGCTGCTGGTTGACAGCCAGCCTTACGTGCTTGTAAACGCAAAGGAAGGACTGTTGTTCAAGTTGTTCTTGTAGAATTCATGGTGTACTTGGTTGCTCACCCCATGTTAGGGCTTAACCTATGATGTAAGGCGTGAAATTACTGGGTTTAGAAAAGGCAAAAATTTAATTCTTTATTCAGAGATAACAGGATGACAATTTGAAAGCAAAGACTTCTTGATGATTATTAGTCAGGCAATGAGAAAATTCTAGCTTGACTGTAAGATTTAGTCTAGAAACCCCATAGTAATCTGGAATCTCATTTTACTAGTGTAACCTATAGAAACATTTGACTTCTTAGTATCCTTCAAAACTTCAGTCTTGCATTTTAAAGTTTCCGAAGATTAAACCATTATTTAGCTGGTGAATGTCTGACTGAAAGACATGAGACAGTGTCAATGGAAATAATTTTGTAAACTAGACAGGACTCAGACATTTATAGCGAAAACCCAGCAGCAAAGTGGTTTAGCACCTGCATCCTCCTGTGGAGGAGTTTTCCCAAATAACAGGCGCTCATGAAGGTACTTAACAGCGAAACATTGGTATCCAGCAGATTTTCATTGCTCTCCCGAGTACCAATATTGCAGTGGTACCATCTTAATGAAAAAAAAAAAAAAATCTGAGAATTTTACCTAGCCTAAAAATTCCAGTTACGGTGCCAAGTATTTTGGGAAATCCAGCCCTGGCCATGAGTAGGGCACAGCAGACTGCTAGAGAGCTGCTGCGGCAGAAGGGTGAGCGTGGCTGGGACTGCTCTGGAACATCTGTAAAGCAAAACTCATAAAAGAAGATTATACTGGTATGTCACCTAATGCAGCTTAAAAATAAATACATAAATAAATAACCTTTTGCGTTCCAAGCCCTTGCTCAACTCCAGAACAAAAGCACCACGCTCAGAGATCACGCTCCAGCTTTGCTTTCGCGTCTCTGGTCTCTGCCCCAGCAAGTCTGACCGTCTGGGTCTCAGACACCACCTTTACAAAAGATTTTCTGGATCTAAAAAGAAGTATGAAGGGGAAAAAAATGCGGCTATATTTAAGTACAGAAGTGCCCACTGGCCATTCAAAAGCACGAGCAAATATTTCCACTGGTAAATCGCAGTAAATATTTCAACTAGTGGATCACAGAGCACCAGTAGATCACATACCCCTGCTGGGAAAGGCAGGAGAGAGCGAACGCACAGCAACCCGATGCTGCAGCGCGGACAGGGACCGGCGCAGCCTGCGCTGCCCCCATTAAACGCTGCTGGGCCGTAGCGCGGGCGGGCGCCGCTGTCCCCGCCGGGGGGACACCTGCGCTCCCTGCCCCCATGCCGTCGCCGCGGCAGCGGGGAGAGCGCCCGTCCCCGCCGCATCGAGGCTTCGGGCGGGTGTGAAGCTGACGTCCCGAGGCGACGCCCTTACGGCGTCAAAAGTTTCAGCTGTCGGCGTTGAACCCCCCCCGGCTTTCTCCCCGCCGCTTCCCACCCCCCTTCTCGCCGTCGCCGCGGGGAGGGGCGGGCAGGGGCGCTGCGCGGTCGCACCGGGCGCTGCCGCCCCCGGGCGAGCGGCGAGTCCCCTCCCCGCGCCCGGCCCGCCGGCGGCGGCGGGAGGGAGGGACGGAAGGTGCGCCCCGTCCTGCCCCCGTTGCCGCCGCCCCCGGCCGCCATGTGAGAGGAACGGAGGGCCGCGGCGGAGCCCGCCCCCGGGGGGCGGCGGGGCCGGATCGGCTGGCCGCCGCGCTGCGGGGTTCTGCAGGTCCGCGGAGGTGGCGGCGGCGGCGGCGGCGGGCGGGCAGCAACAAGCCGACGCCGGGCCGGCCCGCCCGCCCGCCATGGCAGCCGGGTGGGGGGCGAGGCTCGCCGCTCCCAGCCGCCGGCGGGGCTGAGCCCGGCTCCAGCGCAGGTAGGTAGGCGCCGGGCCCCGGGAGCGGACCGGGGGGGGGGGGGGGGCGCTACCGGGCTGGGGAAGGGGCTGGCCCCGGCTCTCCCCCACCCTACCGGGGGGGAGAGGCGGCGCTGCCCCGGCCCGCCGGAAAGTTTGGGCAGGCGGCGCGGAGCCCCGGCCTCCCCCGCGATGCCGCTGCGGTGCCCCGCGCTACGGTGTGGCGCTCGGCGGTGCCGGTGCGGTGCCGCCGGCGGTGAGGGCCGTGAGAGGCGGGCGGAGAGGGAGGGAGGCTTTTAAATGGCTTTGAGGAGGGGTACCGCGGAGGTGGGGCCGTGCCGGCAGGCTGGAGCGCCTTGGCTCGTCGTGGCCGGAGAAGTGTACGTATTTCGGTTTGGGGTTTGTCTTTTTTTTTTTTTTTTTTATGTTTTTTGATATTTTTTTTTTTCCTCCCGATTTAACGTGCGGCGTTTTAAGGACGGGAGCGCTGCCGAACTCCTGAAGGATGGCGGGGGGGAAGAGGGTTAAATGCCCCCCTCTGCTGCGGGAACTCCCGGCGGCTCCGCTCGCTGCCTCTTAAAGGCCGGGGGGAAGGAGGGGGTGGTGTGGGGGTGCTCGTTGGGGCAGTTCGGAGGAGAGGTAGTTTGGCTCTGCTCTGCCTTAACGAGCATGGTTTTAGCTGTCTTTAAAGGAAATGTGCTCACGGGTAGGTATTTTTTTTAAAAAATAAGCCAGCCGCACGCTTCAGGCTGAGTAAGAGGTTAATGGAGATACCGGCGTGAATGCAGTCAGCGGATGGGACTCAGTTGGGTGATTTCTGTTCCCCGGGCTCTGCTGGGTTTTGGGGAGCTCCGTTTTAATTCAGCGCCCGTCCTCTTCACGTGTTGGCATTAGAAGGGAAAAAGAGCCCCCAGATGTTCTGGTTTTTGCATGCACCTGCTTTTGCAAAGCCTAACTCCCCGGAGTTCTCCGTGATGTTCCCACCCAGCCAAAGATGCCGGGTCCGTGTCCACAGCCCTGCTATTTATAAGACTTGGCAGAGTGTGGGAGGGGGAGGAGGAGGAGGAGGAGGGATGCAGCACCAGGCTGTTGTTTGCCTTTTGCATAAACTACAGAGACAGGTCGCATATTGTTTGAGATGTTGCATAGGTGGAAGGGGGGGGAGGGGTGTGTTGGGGGGGAGAAGAAGTGCAGAAGCTGAAGTGTTCCTAATCCTTC
Organism: Larus michahellis; assembly: GCF_964199755.1. Lineage (NCBI taxonomy): Eukaryota > Metazoa > Chordata > Aves > Charadriiformes > Laridae > Larus > Larus michahellis. The sequence goes on from NC_133897.1 coordinate 93,875,743, forward strand.
TCTTCCTAGGGATCGTGGATCCGTGAAGCGCTTCCCTCCGATGTGAATGCAGTGTCCCCTGTGGGATGCAGTAGGTGATGCCCAGCTCTACTGCAATGGCAATTGGAGCTCTCTCTAGTTCTCTTCTCGTAACCTGCTGCCTCATGGTTGCCCTCTGTAGCTCCACCATACCTGTACAAAAACTGGCCAGGGCTCAAGACAAACAGGAGATAAAGGCAAGCCAGGAAAAGAGGGATCACACATCGACAAGGGACAGCCAGGCAGGCCCGGGGAAAATGAATGAGATCGGCCGGAGCGGGAGGGAGGAGGGCGGCAGGGACTGGAAGAGCAAAGGAAGCAGGAACTACTCGAACAAGGAGTCTTGGACTAAGCAAAAGCAGGCTTGGAACAGCCAGGGGATGAGCAGTAAATCCGGGAGCATTCAAGTGCAAGAGCAGAGGGATGCTGCTCCCCAGGAACCTCAGGCAGCCGAAGAGTCCTCTCTCCCAGAAGCTGTCGCCAGCGTCACTCCCGAGCCTCCGGAGGAATACGCCTACCCGGACTACCGCGGGAAAGGCTGCGTGGATGAGAGCGGCTTCGTCTACGCCATCGGGGAGAAGTTCGCACCGGGCCCCTCCGCCTGCCCCTGCCTCTGCACCGAGGAGGGTCCCCTCTGCATCCAGCCCGAGTGCCCCCGGCTCCATCCTCGCTGCCTCCACGTGGACACCACCCAGTGCTGCCCGCAGTGCAAGGAGAGGAAGAACTACTGCGAGTTCCGAGGGAAAACCTACCAGACCCTAGAGGAGTTCATGGTAAGGGCTGAAGCCCAAAGGGCCTTTTGTGGGTCCTTCCGCTGTTCAAGGGGGTGTTGTGTTCTTCAGGTGCTTTCTTGGGGGGCGTTCCGGGTCTCCCCCTCCCCTTTTCATTTCCATGTTGATACTGCTTCTGCAGGGCTGTAAAATATTCCCCTTAAACATGACCTTTCATGCTCTATGGTAGTGTAACGTTTTTAAATGAGGGGGCTGATCTTTATTAATTCCTTTGGTATTTACAGTAAAAAATGCTACTTGAAAGGATGCTGCTCCCGTGGTGGTGTGGATTTTATGAGAATTTCCGTTTGTCTCCTTATCTAACTGTTAACTGTGAAACTTCTACCTTGCAGGGATCGAGCAGGTTTTGTGGGCTGACTTCTATTCCTAGTAATAATCTGTGTTGGTAGCTTTTTCCTAACAGTCATTTCTCTTCTCCTTTTTAACTGTTTAAACTGGTTGTGTAACATTTGCTTTCTGAGAATGACTATGGGCCTTCTTTTTAATAAGAGCATGGCTTGCAGCCTGAATCACAGTGGTACCTGAACGACGGACTTGAAAAGCTGTATGTTTAGGGAAGTCCTTTTAGAATAGGGCCTTTTTAGCACCACTGCACAAGGTCATTATCATTGAAAATGCAACTTATTACAGTGCACTGAAAAGTTTTGGAGTTGGGGCCAATTCCCCGGTGACTTACCTTGCCTGTTTCCCTATGGTATTTTACTGTGGCTGACATCTGCGAGCAGACTCTTAAGAATTTACTTGCGAATGACTGTTCGGTACAGGGCTGGTTCAAAACCCATTTCTGAACACACCAAAGATTTTAGAGATGAACATGTGGAGGGGAGTACGAAATACAGTTCAGGGTTCTGGCAGCTCGAGCCCCTCTCAGGATGGAGAAAAAGAGAATGTATTTGCAAAAGCTATAAATAAGTTGCCACCTCTGCTCTCTGTGGTATTTGTGTGTTCTTGGAAACTTAACTTCAATTCATAATGTCTTTCCACATTCTTCTTCTTGAAAAAAAAATAGGAATAAATAAAGGAGCAGAATTACTCTTTGCAGAATAAACCAGTCTTTTCCCTTGCTCTCTTCAGGCAGTAATGCGTAGATCATCAGTGATATTTCAAAGCATGGCAGAAAGCATCATATCATCCTCTCTTTTTTCCATGTCACCCTCAAGGATTGCATTCAGCTTCAGGGTGACAGTTTTCTACTTGAAGAGGGAGAAGGTACTTTAAACAGCAGTTGGTTGGCATGACCTTTTTGGAGAGGGATTGTGAGATCCTTGCTTTTGCAGAGAAGTTAATTCTGAGGAGTGGCCAAAACAGCGACGCTTCTGCACATGTTCTCTGTAGGTCTCCCCTATCGAAGTTTTAAAGGCTCCCCCCCGTGCTCTAACGAGTTGCATTTCTTTGCCTTTATATCGTGGTGTCATATTAATGGCTGTAAAGCAAGCCTGAAATACCTTATTGTATTGAGCATGTAGCGAGAGGATAAAACTGTAGGGCTGCCTGTTACATCGGAACATGGCTGGCAGCCTTGGTAAAAAGGGAATGCTGAATGGTGACATTTACAGAAATGTTCTGAAAAGACTTTGGCTTTCAGCTTTCTTTTTAACCCCATTCAGCCATTAGCCCTTGTGCTGATACCCTCTTGTAATGAAACATCGGTTCCCTTGCTGCTTGATTTTTTTTAGCCAGCTTAGGAAACATAAGTGAGAAGGGATGTCTGCTCGGGATGCACAAGGAAAGTCACCAACGCAGCTGGGCGGTGGAACTGCAGCCTGTTTATTTGGACCTGTGAGGACATTGGTTCTTAGCTGGGCTTCAACGTTGGTTCCAATATTGTGAGTGCAAAACCGTTAGTGCAGCTGTTTGCCCGTGCCGCTGCAGCCGGTGGAGATGCCCGGCAAGGTGGGGTACAGATGTCGGCAGGCTTGCTGCTGCTCAGTGGCAGCAATTGCAAATGCAAGTAGTTGCATAGGATTTCAGAGGTCATTTTACAAGTTTGAAGTTGACGGTCTTAGAGAGGTTACTAACATGCAGTCTCTTGATTAAGGTTGGGGAAGGAGTTCTAAATGGAAACAATCTGACTTTCCTCTGTGTCTGCACCTACAATTTGTGGCAAGAGCAGCAGAGATCACTGAAGGAAGAAAAAGGTGACCTCCTAACTTTTTAAGTGATGTTACCTGCACAGATATTTATGCATAGATGCGTAAATATGCATGCAGGTTTGGAGTTTGCTTATATAAAATTAATATATGGCTTAGCATGGCAAAAAAACTGCCCTGAGCTAGTGCTAACTGGGAAGCCGAGTGTGCCAGGGAATGGGAGGTTTGATGCATTTCTTCTGTGATTCACAGTCCTTCCTGCAGGCTTTGCTTGTGTATGCGTGTGCGCATGTACTTCTGCTTGCAAAAAGGGACATGGATGTCGAGCCAAAACACAATGCAAGTGTGGGGGAAGGATGAGGTCTCATAAAGCTGTTTCCATCAGCACCGCTCTGCTCTCCTGTGGGCATTGGTGAGGCAAGATCCCAGAGGGATCACAGCATCCATACGCGTGGAACCGGGAGTTCCACTCCAACAGCTTAGTTGTTGAAATACAACGAGGATAAAATTCCACACTGGAGCTGCCGGGTGCTGAGCACGTGCTCTGCTAGATGTTTTTCAATCTTACAGTAAGATTTGAAAACGCAGGCTAACTTATAAAGTAATAGCCTTACAAGGACCATAAGTTCTCTTCAGAGGTTTGCGAAAGACCTACGTTTTTTGAAAGTTGTTGCTTCATGTGTTTTGTTTAGAATTTCTCTGCTACCAAAATCTGTGTTTATTTGTGAATAACTTGAAAATCCGTAAGTCAACAAGCCCAAATGGATTTTGAAACATCTGTGGTATTTTGAAAGCATAGAGAAGCAAAAACAAGGCCAGTATGTTTATTCTTGTCAGCTTAACCCCATTCATGTTCTGAGTTCTGTAAGTGGCAAGGAAATATTAATAAGAATTCCAGCACAATAGCAAGTCAGTTTGGGTTTATGATTGATTATTTTTTTTTAAACTTAGATGTTTTCAAGGCTCAAGTAACCAAATGTAGATTTTTTATTTTTTTTTTTTAAATTCAGATGATTTTGTTGGTTTGGTTTTGGTGTGCTTTATTTTTTAACTAAACTTCAGCACGTGGAAGTGGGGAAAAGAAAGCTCAAATAACTTCGGACCAGAACTTCAATAAGTGCAAATGATTTGTCACTTCTTAATTATGACAATTTACAGTAAGTTGCCAGATAAACTTAATACCCCTCCTAAGCTACTGTTTTCTTCATGCCCCACTAGTGGGAAATCTACCTGTTTATACAATGGTGCCTTTACTTTTTTACGACGTCTGCAACTCCGTTTATACATCTGCTCATAAACTTACCTTTAAACAATTCTAAGGAAGTTAATTTTTTTTGCCATCTGTACTCTTTATTTTCTACAGGTTTTATGGCTGCCTGGTGAATACTTAAGACTTCTGTGTCTCTCGTTGTCTTCCCACAGTTTTTGCTTAGGCAGAACCACTGCTGCCGTAGAGTTAATAGCTTCATCCTTAGACCACGGAGATGTGGTATCATTAGTCTTCAGAGAGAAGTTGATAGGTTGGATTATTTCCAGTCCAGCCTGGTTATGTCAGATGCGCTAAGCATGAGTGCTGCCGGGCTCGTCGTTTCCCAGCTGAACAAGTGGGATGCTGGTCGCATTGGCTGCCACGAGGAACTGCACTACGTTATAGGAGTTGAGGGCAGGAAATGAAGGACCAAACGTGTCTTTTCATTCTGACTTATTTAGCTGTTGTTATGTATACACACTTATTGTCTCTCGTCTCTCTCTCTCTCTCTTGTGATGATTATGTCTCCAAGTATTAAGCTGCCATTAAGATGTGGAAAGAAGCAGGGTTTTTCTACAGTTCGTGCTACATCCTATTGATCTATACAAAGCAATACACTACCGTTCGGTCCAAAGATGAACAGATAAATGTTGACATTAATACCATTTTAGCAGGCACCGCGGTTCACTTACGTGCCTGAAAAGAGCTTTGTAGAAATAAGCACATGGAGACCTTCCTTAACCCTGCTACCATTACTCATATTGGTGGGTTGAACAGATGGCAATACTTCTTAAAGTTGTACTGTCGTTATTTCGCTGAAATCCCATGATCTATAACGCAGGAAGGGTATTCTTGACTGCAGTATCACATTAACAGTGTACTCCATTCATGAAAGATGTAGTCTTCAAGTGTTTGTCCTGTATAAGATGAGAATGAATTATTCTGAATCATCATTATTAGATGAAGATTTGATCAACTTGGTTTCTCATTTAATAGTATTTTCAATGCTTCATTAAATGGCTTCTTGTTCTAGGAATTTTAGGCTTCTGTCAAATTTGGAATTCTAGTAAACAACCTGCTTAATTAGAATACGTTTAGATTTTACAGATGAGAGGTTTTAGGAATAACATCTGTGTGCTGTCTTGTTTCCTGATTGTCATCAGATACTCTAGTTTTTACATAGCTACTAAGTGGAGTCCTGGGAGAGGGAAAATCTGTTGTTGTAGTTGCTGGTCTTGTTGAACTGTGATCATTGGCAAATTCGCATTTTTTTCAAGTGATGGTGCCAAAGTGTTGAAACCATTGAAACCAACTGAAAGCTGTAGCTTTGCTTTGTTGAGCCTGATCATTGGAATGGAGTTCTAGTAACATTCATCAAGTAGGATTAATTAAAAAAAAAATTAAAAAATCAGTCCTCCCCAAAAAGCATGTTTTCATAACTTAGTAAGTATTGTTTCTGGATATAACTCCAGAGGGAACTATTCTTCCTATTGCCTTGCAGATAGTAAGGAGCTCGGGTTTGCTGACAGTCAAAATTTCACGTGCAGTTCAAGTGATTACCTGGAATACCTGAGCCTCTCAACTCTGAACGCTGCATCAGAAACCTCCTCATCCGCTGACACTCCAGCTCTGCAAGTGAACACGGCAGTTTATAAACAATTACAGGACAAAGTTCTTGTCCCAAAGCCTGCAATAAAAATCTGCGGTACTGGGCTGTCAGCCTCCTTGTAGCATTTTATAAATGTATGGTGTGGTGTTATCCTGGGTAGAGTGTAAAGCAAAGAGAAAAATGGAAGCGAGCAGCTGGCAAAGGAAGCCTGAAATAAATAATAGTAATAAAAGCAGAAAGCAACACAGCAAGAGACCCTATTTAGGCTTTCTAAGCAGAGGGGACGGCATGAAAGGATATGTGAGTGCATAAGCAAATAACAGCCCTGGCAGGTGGGAAGGGAAGTGGCAAAGCATGGATGAGCATTTAGCTGGAGACGACGCTGTGCAAGCATCAGCATGTTTGAACTTTGGAAGTGAGAAGGATGTGAAAGAGGCAAGCAAGCAGAGAATGGATTTGAGGAAAAATGTGATGGGCTGCCTAAGAAATAGGGGAAAGAAACCAGATGATCTGCAAGTTAGACGTGTGGGTGATTCTTCACAAAGAATAATATGTTTTAGATATGAGGCTGCTCTGCTTTTATTGGAGAAATGTGACGGGTGGTTGTCTGGCATCAACTGGAATCTGGAATGAAGAAGGGTGTATAGAAAAATGACCTCATCCTTAAGTAAACCTAGATCCTGCACAGATTGGGGATTTAGAGGATCACTGGTAATATCATACAGCTGTATTTTCATCCTGTGTTCTGAGCGTGGATGCCAGTGTGGTTATTTGGAGTACAGCAATGAAATTTACAGTTCACCCTGTATTGCTCTTCAGCACCTTGGCTTCCCTCTACCTCCAGCTCCTTGCATGGCACAAGGACGTCAGCGATGCGATGTGCAGCGCTTGGTCAGGAACACTGAAGAGGACAGCTGGAATTGTACATGTGGCAAATGCAGACTTTTGAAAGTCCATTTTTTCCTAAATAGGGCCTTGATGCTGTTTTCTTTGGAATTGATTTCTTTGAAGTAGGTCATTCAGGTAATTATCTTGTGGTATTCCTGTTCGGTAGAGTTCTTCAAAACCAGTAACGTTTCAGTAGGTAAAAAGGATGACCTGTATTTTCCTTCACCCCTTTCTTTGAATTGCAATTTTCTTTTCAGAAGGTTACAAGTATTACAAGAATGCTCCAAATACAATTAACCTACGGGAAATACCTGAATTCAAAGGATGGATTTTTTCCCGACTTCTCTTCAAAAATGATGATTTTCAATAAAATGCAACTTCCTGCCACCAAAAAGCTTTCAAAGCTGGAAAAGTTGCGATAAGGATTTCCATTAAAAGAAGTTTCATATTTCATTTAGCAAAATTTTTCTTCTTTAAATACAATAATTTTTGCTAAATTACTTTTTGAACCTCTAATGGAATCAGATCAGATCTCATCTAAATTATGAGCTTAATTTGATGGAAGTTCATTGGAAATGTGGTAGGGAAATTTTTGCTTTATTTGTGTTCAACGTCTAAAGAGTTCTTGTTTCCCAGATCCCTTTGACTTTTCTGTTTGGGGCACAGGTTGGGAGCAGAACCTGTGTGTTTTTCTGCTGCAGCTCTGTAATTTTGCAGGAGCCCAGCTTCATTATTCAGACCACAAAAAGCATTTTTTTAAAGGGGGGAGGAAAAAGAAGTGAAGAACAATGCAGATGGGAAGGTGGGCATTGCACACTTCAGGAGGGCATTAAGTGAAAGAGTTAAAAAGGTGTCTGGATTTGTGTTTCAGGTTTCTCCGTGTGAGAAGTGTCGCTGTGAAGCCAATGGTGAAGTGCTGTGCACTGTCTCAGCTTGTCCCCAGACAGAGTGTGTGGACCCGGTGTATGAGCCCGACCAGTGCTGTCCTATCTGCAAAAATGGTGAGTGATGGGTGCAAAACAAGAAGGGGGGCTTCTGTCGGAGAGATCCACGTTGCTGTGATCTGTTTTTGAAAAATAATTCCGATATTTCCCTTTTTCCCCAAACGGAGATGGAGAAGAGTTTTCTGTGGGTGTGTCTTCCCAGTGTGAGGAGCCAGGTCTTTCCTTGACTGGGATGGACTCGATTATGACCTGCAGGGATTTTTGTTACCCAGGAGACAGTTAGGGTGTTAATACCAGATAGTGGCTTCTGAATATAAATTTTGCATGAACTCATTGTGGATATGTTTTATATAGGCACACAAAACAGAACTCGGGCTCTTCATGTTACCCACCTTTCAACGTGCGCAGTAGAAGTTCCTTTTGTTCTCCCTTCTTATTTGTTCCCCTTTCAGAGATTCTTCTCTTCATTTTTTTTTTCCCAAGGCAAATCAAATGTACCTTATTGAGCTCATTTAATTTTCATAACTAAATGAATTAAACTCCCAAGTTTAATTGAATATTTTTCGTAACTAAATTAGACAGAAAGTCTCTCTACTCCCAGGAAGGGCTTGCATTAGATCAAAGTCTTGGTCTATTTAGAGGAAAAAATTACATGACACACCAGCTTATCACTTATAAAAAAGAAATGATAATTTGTTAATAGAAATGAAAGCTGCAACATCTCAAATGAAATTATATTTAAAATGAAAAAAGACTTTTAAAAATATTCAGATAATTGGCAGCCATATATTATTTCTCTAGAATAGGTGGGCTCCATTACATGAGCTAAAACAAACTGGTTAAAATTGTGGAAAAGCTAGGGGAGGAGAGAGTGTACAGCATATGCTTTCCACAGATTCAACAGTAGATGATAAGGGATAGCTAATTGCATTGGAAGAGTTTCGTTTGTATGGGTATAAAAGTAATTGCTTCACATCCCTTAATTGGTTGTTACAACCCTGAAGGAATTTGTTCTCTGCTGTACAGCTTAAGGGCACTCTGCTTATGGAGATGAGGACAGGCATTTTTTGAGGCATTTAGGGACAGTTCCTGAAAAAGGCTGAATTTGGGAGCTGGTGGTATGATAGGTATCCGGTCTGGAGGATCCTTTAGCACTTTTTTGATGGCAAGAGCCTCCTGAGGTGCTCACAGGCTTTTTGTGTGCACCACGCTCTGCGGCAGTTCCCCAGGTGGGGGTGACTCTTGGCAGGCAAAAGGTCTGTTTTCAGTATTCGGGGATGGAGTCACAAGCATAACGCGCGAAGTCTCTTTTGTCTTTCCCACTGAATTTCTCTGTTTGGAGCAGGATCGACTTTCCATTGGTGCACGTTCTCCCACGAGCATCGACATTGTGCGCTGCGGTGGCCATCTCCCAGCGGTCGCTTGCCTTTGGATTAAGGTGGTATGGCAGCGCAGGGCTTGGCTTGGCTGTTCACGTAGATCCCCTGACATGTTTCCCAGAAATGAGGCCTGTTTAAAAAAATCAGACATAAAACATGCCTTAGTTGTGAAGTGCTAAAGCTGAATTACCCAAATTCTGCCTGCAAGAAAAGGGTGGTCTTGTTCCTCAGTGTCTGAATCCCCAAAATTAATTGCATATTCCTTGGATCTGCCCACAAGCTGGCATCCCTGACCTAGTTTCAGACCAAGGTGACCAGAGCTGACTGTTTCCACTGAGCTGTACTGTCACTTCTCTGCATGTCAGAGAATCAAGAGTGGCTTTCCGTGTTAGCTTTTAGAGGAGGAAAAAAGTCATTAACAATAACAACAAAAACAAGATAGCTCAGAAGAAGATCGGCTTTTCTGGTTCAGCAGCTTCAGTACAGTATCACAAAGAAATTTTTGAGGAATCCTCTCCATCTGGGGAGTGCATTTAAAAAAAAACTATCAGGCGGTTTGCTTTCAGAGCTTATTTTAAAGCAAGGGACACGCGCAGTTTGCAAAGAACTTCAGTGAATTGCTGAACGTTTTTAATTAGATTGGAGCAAAAACCTACTGGGCAGGAAAAAACTAGCCTGCTTCATCCCCTTGTTATCAAGCCTACTGGAACAAACACGCCGCGAATCTGAGTCGGGGAAACAATCATCGCTTCTTTGTGCTTTGGGGTTGATGGCTGCAGCAATGACATCAATGACATCGTGTTTGCGATCCGAAAGAGCTTGGGTGATGTACAGGGGGCTCAGCAGCATAACCTGAGTGGTGGGAAAGGTGGAGCCGTGGAAAGCGTGTAAGTGGGGTGACTGCCTTCATGGTCTGCATCCCACCCTTGGAAGGGGCAGAGAAGGGGTGGGAGGTGAAATTCGGGTTCTCTACACTGACTAATATTTGTGCGTTGAAAATGCACAGACTCCAACTCAGATTTCCCTCCCTTTCCTGGCTCTTCGTAACGTATAAGACTTTCCCGACTTGCCTGGCCTGCGGATTGCTGTCGGTCAACCAACAGTCAGGGCTAAGCAGCCACATCCGTCACTGGTAGGACCACGTACAAATGCCTGATTAAGAACTATGGAGGAGATCTAGTGAAAGCCTGCTGTTATTAGAAATGAAGGAATTCAGTCTCTTGGCAGGCGTGAGACAGCGTGCGTTATCCCTTGTGGGAAGGAGGGGGTGTATAGTGGACTTCCCCAACCTGATTCCACAAAAGTGCTGGCAGCCCTTCAGAGGAGGGGCGGGTGGGTGACTGCCCAGCAGGCTGACACAGCGGCACGCGTGTACGGGTACAGACTTACTTTGAATGTAAGAAGTAGTAAATGGAAAACTTGCGTGGCAAAGAATGGTCTTACGTGTAGGATTTAATAGTCTTCTATATCACATCCTGACTTTCAAGAAGGAGCCTAGATGCTTCCATAGCTGAAGGTGTTATTTTCGTCTTTGTGGGCAGGGACAGGGAGTACTTTAAAGAAGTATATGCTCTGAAAGGAAGGGATAGAAAGTGAGACCTCACTGAGAGAATTGTGGGGTGAGGGGAATTTTCCTGCTTTTTGTCTCGAGTCACTACAGCTAAGGGAGTTGTTGTGTGTTTATCTTATATATATGCCCTGCAAGGAGGCACGGTGGGGACAGAGGGGAGTGGAGGAGTGGCTTTCTTCTTGTGTGGGTTGACATCTTGAGCTTCATGCTTTCGGTAACTCACAGCAGCAGCAACAAGAAAAAACATCTGGAAAGTTAAATCTGCCTTCAGAGAGTTGCGTTAAGTAACAAGTGCCCAATTCAGCTCTCCATCCTGCTTTACGGTACTAGCAAAGTATTTACTTCAGTGGAAGCCGTCCCTGTTCACAGCGGTATCAATAAGCTCAGAATTGGACACAGACATTTCTACCGTTCGTACGGAGTGAAGGGTAAAGATAATAGGCATACAATTCCCTTTCCATTAGGAAAAGGCTGGACACTTGTCACTGATTCATTTGGGGCAGTGGGAGGGGGTGGCAGGGGTAATACAGAAAGTGAATTATCTTGCTGGATTAAATTACCTTGGTTGTCTGTTCCACTTCTATTTCCAGTATTAGAGCCCTAATAGGCGTACACAGCCGAATGCCGCTTTGCCTGAAGCGTGCAGTCGATGGAGTTAAGAGTGGCCCTGCTTCTGCTGGTGTCTTTCCAGGAGGATGAGATTAAACCTGCAGCCCACAAGGAGCCTGGAGGGGGAGGCGTGGGTGCTAGACCAAAAAACATTTGGTTCTGAGGTCCCCAAGAGATTTTTATTTCATTATGTGGCTGAAAGATTGTCCCAGATAAGATGAAGCTGATCCTAGTGCCTTCCTAGCATTTATCCATCTGTGCGTCAGTGTTGTTTTTGTTTCTGCAGCAGGGAGAGCTGAACTTCTCCTGTCGGTGAAGGCTTCTAGCTACGCAGTGGGGAAAATACAAGCGCTGATGCCCAGGGGGTCGCCTGTGTTCTCAGGGACTGTAACAACCGCAGGAGGTGTCCTGTCTCTTCTCACTGGCCGCGCAGCAGGGACACTTTGCTCTGGATACAGTCGTCTCAGGTGCCTTCGGTGGGATGAGTCAGGACCTCATTTCATATTTGGGTTCATAGTTACGGTTGAAATACATGCATCGTGTGGTTGAAATGGTTGCCAGTAGTAAGGTGTGGGTCTAACATGATGCAGGCCGAGAGGGTAAATGTTCATGGTTTTGTATACCCGTACTGAGAGGTTGGCTCAGTGAAACTTGCTTTAGTACCTTTACGTACAATTACAATGTTCAGGCATGGGGTGACTCGAGAGTACCTCTAAATGGCAGGTGGGGACCTCCGTCTGCACAAAGATGCTCTGAAGAGGGGCAAAAACCTGTCAAAGGCTGGCAGAGCTGATGGCCCCTTTTGCGACTGTCTGCACAAGGGGACTTTGTTTCACCATGGGACTCAAATCTATTAAAAAATGATGCTGGTTGAGGTGGTACCATCACCCCTGTGAGCTGTTGTCCCTCTGAAATCCAGGTAGAGAGAGGGTGTTTTGGGCTGAGGGACCTGTTCGGCCATAACAAGGCTGAGGATGTTTATTCTGGGCAGATGAAGGGAAGCTGCACCTTGGCAGCTCTCATATGAGCTGGCTGTTTGCTCTTCCCTGCAGCCCCAGCTTTGCTCAAGCACTGTGGAGAATCTGACCTGTAAAATTTAATGTCCTTCTGCAGTGTGTTTAACTAAAATATGTTATGCCCTCGACAGTATGTGCCTTGATCTCAGCAATGAAGAAAGTATCATTATGCTGTCCAGGTAGAGGTCAAGGCAGGACTATTGCAAACATCAGGAATTTATTTAAATAAACAGTGCCATTGATCGTCTTCTCTTTCTATTTTCATTTTAAATACCTTTTTCAGTCATGCTTTGGCAGCTAATTTATATATAGCAAGAAGACCCAGAAGTTTTAAAGCCTGACAGTGGTTCTTCAGCCTACATTAAAGAAAGGATCAAATCGGGTGGTCATGGTAGTCTCTTCTAGATGTAAACTATAGGAATCATAAAATGATTGTGAAGTCTAGTTTATAAGATTGAAGCAGTATTTCATTCAGAAAAAAAAAGGAATTTACATTAAAAAATAATAATGTGATGAACAAGAAAAAATTTCAAACTAATCCCAGTTCCACCCATATTGTAGGCGCCAATGTGATTTGTTCCATTCTGATGTGTTTAGTTCAGGCATTTGAATGCCTGTGTATGCAGGGTAGTATTTATTCCATGTTTCTGTGTGCATGAGCCGCTTAGCAAAAACTTCTGCACAAACTTCCCGCTTTAATAGGCCGTGTTTCACAAAATGATTCATAGTATGGGTCTGTTAACCAGGAAATATTAATGTTTCAGAGGGAATTAATGTTTCAGGGGGAAAAACACACATTAAAGTTGTATGAACAGCTGTATGTGATTAAAATTGCCTAGTGAATAAGCAGGTAGGTCTAAAAACTGTAGCAGATATTTTGTCAGCTACTTATTGAAAAGAAAGAAATAAAAGACTTGCATCTTTTTGGCTGCACTGGGCATTTAAAGTGGTTTCCAAATCTGGTAGGTGAAGTTGGTAAACTAGTGGAAGTAGGTTTTGGTGGTGATTTCTGCTGCTGATGAAGCTGGAAAAAGTTCAGTCTGTGTTGTCTTAATTCAAGGAATTCCTTTAACCCCATTTCATCTCACTGCTCACCTCTCTCATTTTCTCTCATCGCTCTGGGAAAGTTGGTGGCTGCACAAGCTATGTGTTCTTCCTGTGCAGAAATCACAGATTTTTCTTCCCGTGCCATTTTTCCCGCTTAGATCAGAACCTGTTTAACTGTGCACGGGTTACCACTGCAAACTGGGCTGAGCAAAAACTTGTGCCAAAACCACATCGGCCTCGTCATTTCCAGCTCACAGACATGTGCGTGCATGCACACATATATGGGATATGGGGTTGGCTTGGTATTTTCATGCTGAGCTGGTTAAGTAGTGGTAGGTGGTGTTATTTCCTCTGAGGGTATTTATTTAGTGTACAAAATGTGTTGACTCCCAGGGTATATGATTTTTTTTTTCCCTAGTGATGGAAAGCTGTCAGAGGATGAGAAAGATCTGCCTGAAGACATGGCAAAAGTATCCAGCTCTACTGAGCCTAAATCGGTTACCAGGACAAATCTTTGTATATATATTTATTGCATATACGTATTGTGTGTATATATTTTTTTATATTTTTTTTTCTCCAAGAAGTTCCAGAATGCTTTCAGTCGGGAGTTCTCCTGTCAAAAGGCAGCAGTAAGTGTCCCTGAGCGTGTAACATCCTGTCATTTTGCTCAGACACATGAGGACAATCAGAAGTTATACTAGCGTTCCGTATTTAAAGTTGTACTTCATACCTGAGTAGGAGGATATAGAAGATCCTATTAAAATACAAAAGCAGTGTATCGTATAAGCTTTCCAGGACTCACTTTGCAGTATTTTCTCATTACAGGCTGCCACAGTGAGCCTGAGAAGCGTTTCTTCGGCAGTCAGTTTTTCTCCTCTTACCTGATACTGCAGACTTAACTCATACAACACAGCTAAATTCTGCTGTGTCAGTCACTTTCATGGCAACTGCTTGCAGGGGCTATCACTTTACTGTGGGTTGAAGTAAAAGTCGATGATGATGTGCTCTAAACAGTTGTCTAGCAGTGACGGTCCCAGGCGAGTGTGGGAAACAAGCTGCCAGCTCTTCATGGTGGCGTCAGAACTTCAGTGTGTCGCAGCTCACGGGTTCTTAAAAGATGTTTTGCTTTAGCTCCAGGGGCAGAAAGATGAAAATGCTCATAGGAAAAAAGAAACACTTAAATCCGTGGATGGGGGGAGAAGAATAACTTTTCTGGCAACTTTCATGCATTTCCTAAAAAAAAAAAAAAAAGAGAGAGAGAAAGAGAGGTCTGATGGACCTTATGCTGCTCCCACAGCAGTTTCACGTATCTGCCATCCTGTGTAGTCCTGGATGCCGGTTCTGGTTCAGACAGGAAAGTTCCTTCGTGCTAATATCCACCAGGGTGTTGGAGTAAACAGTGTGCTATTGCTTGATTTGTCTTCCCTGACCGCTTCTCTTCTACATAGAGAGGCATTTGGGGATTTGCTTGTTTTCTAGTGAAACAGTTAACCTGTGCTCCTCAAATGAAGTCTTCAGTTGCTTTGGGCTTTTGTTTGGTTGGTTTGTTTTTTAAGTTCTGTATATAATGATTTTCTGAGTTTGTATTGCAGCTTTATTTACACACGTACATGGAGACAGATAAGATGTTAAAAACCAATAAAATCCTGGAGCACACATTGTACCCCCTTCTGCCTCCGCACACTGTCTCCAGCGTTTGTTCTTTGCTGTTTGAAGAAAATTCAGAGAGCTAACATTAAGGGTATTGAAGTTTTTCCTACATCCAGTCTTGTTCTTCATGCTGTTCATTAGAGACAGTATTCCCAGGGTTAATTTTGCTCCTCCATTCTGCTAAATAAATTTCGTGTGTGTCACTAATTGAAATTGTGGCAAAGGTTTGTGGGGCCTGTACGACTCCAAGGTCTGAAATACTTATGCTATATGCTATATCCTTGGAATAATATTCCCTATCAGTAGGACACTATTCTATTTGGTTAAATTATGAGCTCCTAGATTCTGAAACCCCGTCTTGCTCCAGATTGAGTTACCGCAGGTTAACGCGTTACCCGATGTTAGCTGAGCCGCTGTCGCTGCCCATGTGAGCTCTCAGGTGGATTCTTTGCAGATAATCCTGTTTGTAAATAGAAATTATTTACTAGCTAGGTGCTACAGCGACACAGTAATGGGACTACATGGCTGATTAGTATTTTGCAGTGTGATTAAAAGGAGCAATGATGAAAGATATATACCTTGTGTGTTTTGCTTTATATTCTTCAGGGGGTTTTCATTGCTATTTCATTATCTTAACTGATGCATCCAAGAGTTTGCTTGGCTTTGAGGGGAGGTGGAGGATTGTGCTAAAGTGTTGCGGTATGTTAGTATATTGGCAGTGCATCCCTCTGATGATAAATGATACATTCAAAATCTCCTTTTAATTGTGTGTGCAGTGTAATTTTCTCTGCTTACTTTTCACAGGAAGTTAAGGTTTAGGCATTAAGGAAGATGTGAATTGATGCGGGTGACTTACTGATTCATGGAAGCGGGGAATTGGCTGATTTCGTTGAACTTCATTTCTTAACACTTTGCTCTTCCGTGGTTTGTGCTTTGCAACTACAGTGGCCTTTCCACGCAGCGCAGGATTGCCAGTGTGAGGTCTGCCTTAACTCCTTCTAATTCCTCATTCTTTGGGATATGTCTCAGGTCTCATATGAGCATGACAGCAATCTCAGAAGTTTTCTTCCAGTCCTGTTTGAAATGTATGTGCAAACGTAGTACAGATCTGATTAAGAACAGGAAAACCTGTTTCCTTTCCTTACATCAGTTTGACCAGGGTCTGACTTGTTCACTTCTGCCTGTGTTTGGAATTGGGCTCTGAAGGAAGAGGAGTGATGGGTATCTTAGGGGAGTGGCTAAAAGCGTCTAGTATTTTTTATTAATACTTGTAAAATTGAAATGCATATTTTTCTTGTCGCTCTAAATAGCGTCTTACTGTTTCAAACTACCACACTGGGGAATTCCCCTATGCTGTGTGCTGTCAGAGTCCGGAATTAAGTCCCTGTCAATTACCTTTGCCCAGCAGGTCAAACATCTTTATCAGCTGGAGATTCAAGTGCTTTCCTAATTTAAAACCTTGATCTTTAAGTTGGAAGCAGCTTTTACTTTGTGAACCTTTGGATTGCTTCCATGGGGGTAATTATCCATGCAGTTTTGCTTCCTTGAGCATATTCAGCTGTACAGCAGTGATTAAAAAAAAAAAAAGACAACGACAATAACAGTTTTTAAGTAATTCCTTACCTTCACCAGCACAGTAGCTGTAATGATTAACATTCCAAAGCTGATTGGCAACCAAAAACTTTGAGTGCTGTCTTCATTTAGGAAGACCCTCTTATGTTTTGGGTTTGGTTTTTTTTGCTGCCTACATTGGTGCTAGTTAAATTTTTATTAGAGGAGTGACTTCCTACTGGAAAACAACACTTTCTTCTAAATGCCCCATTCTTTTGCTGAGTCTTCAGCTCTGTTTGCTTGTTTCTGTGCCCTTAGCCCTTGGTTGGGCATGCATAAATCCAACTTACAGTCTTGTAGATGGTCAGTGTTTTTCTCCTGCATCATTTCTTCTCACGTTGCAACACATTGCTCTTGCACGCTGGTTACTGACCACCTTTCTTTGAAGTGCATGCAAATCACACACTGTTGTATCATCTGTGGAAAAGATAAGTGTGTCTTCACTGCATGCTCAACCAACATGTGATTTATTTATTTTTTCTTTTCCAATGGAATTGATCAGATGGAGCACTAGCAAAAAGAAAAGAACAAACAATGCATTGTGACAGGACTCAAAATACTATTTGCTGAATAGCTTTGAATAAAGAAAATCTATATCCAAGCAGTTGCTTTTGGGCCTCTTGTGTTTGAAATACTTGCTCGCAATGTTATCTCCTTTCTCAAAGGTAGTTCCACGAGAGCGTGGTGTTAATTGCTTTTCACAGAAAAAGTAAAGGTATTACTTCTTATGCTCCAAAATAGTTCCTATTTCTTTCTGATAGCATGATCTCAAACATTTTCAGTTCAAAAGGGATATCACTGGTTAAGCTGGACAATTTTGAGGGAGATACGCAGTTAGTAAGTCCTATTAAAGACAGAAGAGAAAGGAGGATAGTGACTGTTAATGATATCTCATGAAGCCAAGTGACAAGACAGCACAATGGTAAATGAAATTCAGCCAAACCGTATGTCAGGTAGTGAAAGAAACTGCTTGGATATTTTGATGGCCTCTTGTTAAGATTTCTGCCAGGTAGTTTTAGTTCAATATCAATGTGAAATGCTGTATGTAAACATCTGTCAGTCTTCATTAAGAAAGGCTTGCATTTATTAGAAGTATGCTATTATAGAAAGACTGGTTCCTCCCACCTGATTTGTGTAATCTCCCGTGTTTGCTGAGCACTCAGCGAGAAGAGGTTGCAAAAGTACAGAGAAAGAGCAGCAAGAAGGCTGAATATTCCCAGGTGAGAATAGATGAGGTCTCTAGTAGTGATAACAGATGATAAAGTGTGGTACTGGGGGAGAGGAACAGTACTGATGAAAATCGCTCCTGCGTTCAATACAAAGTCAAGGGGGAAGCAAGAAAATCAAAAGGCATTGTACGTAAGATCTTAATGCACCGTGTAATTAACCCATGAACACACTGCAGAAGACAGTGCTGATACACGGTTTCCTAGGATTAAAATAAAGATCATATATTTGATAGAAATAATAAAATACCTTAACCTAGCTATGGTGAAACTGCTTGGGGTGACACGCTGTAGAGCCTAGTAGAAACCTGCTTACGGGAGTTCATTTTCACATATGCAGAAATGTGATGTTACTGTTTCCTACTGTGCACATCTTAGAATTTCCTTTTTGAACTGCCTCTTTTTAAAGCACTGTGCAGAAAAATGGTTAGGCTATCTCGACTTTAGCCCAGCCAAACCCATCCTGGAAGTACGTGTACCTTGTTAAGGCAAGAAAAGAGACCTAATTAAGGGATCTTTAAAACAGCAGCAATATTTTTCCCACACAACCATTGCACAGTCATTGTGGTGTGTGCTGGGACACAACAGCACATTACTCGGTATATGCAGATGATGGAGACGAGACCTAATGAGGATGCCTTTTGGCATGGTCTGCTTTCAGCTGCTCTGTCAAGCTTTATTTAAATGACCTAAAGGTAAGTCAGCTATAAATTGCTTGTGTAATAGCTATACGTACTGTCTAAGACTTCTGAGTTTGGTCAAAGCACTCTCTGCAGTTATAGTTTGCGTGTGTTTAATACAATCAACTGAAAGGCTAATTGAAGAAAAAAAAAGGCTCAGAAGCAAATAAATTATAGTTTATGGAGTTATTCATTATGTCAATGTGATACAGAACGTGACACCCCACAATGGAAAGCTAATTGTTTTCCTGCCATGGCAGCTTGCTAACCTGATACATTGCTTATGAACAGATTAGATGGAGGTTTGGCAGCCACTAACGTGAGCGAATGATTGTTTTTAAGACCAGTTCATGCTGATGCTGAGGTCCAAGCCAGGTAATGATTATGACAACTTAGAGGCAATTCTGCATCCATTATTTAGTGTATATCTCTTCCTCTCTCTTTTTCCAGAGATATTTAAGTCTAATTATATGTACATCCCTAAATACCCATACATACATGCAGCTGGAATACATGAGGAAGTCTCATTACCTAGTTTGTAGCCTAAACATTAAATCTGCAGGTTGGATTTTGATTTCAGTGTATTTAAATAAGGTGTGTTTTCCTTCTCCCATGGCTGTTGTGTTCTGTTGTGATTAGGTAAGCTGCTAAAACATGGAAGAATCCTTGGGTCCAAGCACTGGGGGAAGCGAGGTCCAGGTGTGTTGCCAAATGCTGCCTTGCTGGCAAGCAGGCGTTTGTCGAGTGCACCATTTATATGCCTGCGGCGCTGAAAAATAACGCCTTCCTTGATTTTTCTTGTTGGCAGCTCATTCAGCAGAGAAGTTTTATCCGTTGCGCATTACGAGCAGGTGATGTATTTGTCAGTATGAGAGGACTTCTTAATTTCACATCAGTCGAGTGTTTAATCTTCAGTCTTCTTAGTAAAGTTTGTTCTGACAGCTGATTCTTTCCAGTCAAAATGACTGGAGAGTCAAGTCAATTATCTTGAAACACATGGGTTTGTACTTGTGCCTACGTATGACTGATTAGGCTTTAGCTCTGAAGGCTGTTGTGGTACGCGCTCCCTCAGGGCCCTGGTGCTCTCCCCAGGCTGTGCTGCTGTGTGTGCAGTCACCTGGCTATGGCTGTGGACCAGAAGATGCTTCCATGAAAATCCCTGTTGTATCAGCGAAGTGGAGGAGCAGTCTGGAAACCTTTACAGTCCTTGAATCAAGTTTTGGGGAGAGCAGGAGAAGTTTTCTGGACTCTGGTTTTAAGAACTGCTACCACAGACAAATATTCAGGATGGATAGTTAACAGAAAGGGAAAATCTACCCTGTCATGTTAGTGTAAATGAAATACATGGATTACAACATCTGGACGATGCAAAAGGGAATGTTATAGATTCAGATGACGTAAAACCCACTCATACTTACCTCAAGTTGGGATCAGCTCCAAAGGTGGTCCCGCTGGCAGATTTTTAGCCTCCTGGCTAAGCATGTTCTTTACATGTGTGTGTATGCACATATGTAGATATAGATATGCTACAGACATGTCAGACACCATGCTTAGTGAAAGCACTTCCCACTTTTGAAACTCCCTCTCAAAACGCTTCCCTGCAGTGGGCCACGGCCATCACCTTCTTACTTCACCTCCCAGACACTGGGGACAAGCTTTTTGGTAGAGTCTGTAGTGATAGGACAAGGGGTAATGGTTTTAAACTAAAAGAGGGTAGATTTAGATTAGTTGTAAGGAAGAAGTTCTTCACTATGAGGGTGGTGAAACACTGGAACAGGTTGCCTAGAGAAGCTGTCAATGCCCTGTCATTGCAAGTGTTCAAGGTCAGGTTGGACGAGGCTCTGAGCAACCTGATCACATTGAAGATGTCCCTGCTCATTGCAGGGGTGCTGGACCTTTAAAGGTCTCTTCCAACCCAAACTATTATACAATTCTACATGCAAAGACAGTAGGGTGGGCTATGTACTCGAGTGGCAGCTGTAGCCTCCTCACCGCTTTCTTGAGAAAAGGTGTTTGACAACTTGGTGTAACGTGCTTATCCTTCCATCTGGACTATATTGCAACGGAAGCACGGGCAAAATACCTGCTCCTGTGGGTGCACAGACCGTTGCACCCTTGTTTTGCAGAGAAAGCTGCAGGAGTGCTGTACCAAGAGCTACAAGGCTAGTTTTGCTACAGAGCATTAGAGAAGAAGAGGTTTCCTTGGTTTTACAGTCCCCAAGATGAAAGATGACATTTTGGTTGGGTGCCTGAAGATGTCAGCGGTTGTCATGTCATTAGTTGTGGCTAGCTGATGCTGTAATACATTTGTTACAGTTACAAGGCTCGAAATCGACTGTTTGTTGCCTTTTCCTCTTTTTAATAAGTGAAAACGGAGCTTTGGATTTAATCATAAAATTTCTACAGACCATGGTGCATCACCCATAATTCACCCATGACTGTAACTAACACAGACAAGTTGGAGGTCCCTCCTTGGCTGCATACTCCTCCTGGTGGGGGTGGCTGTGCACTGGAGATGCAAAAGCAAGCTCCATAATTAGAGTGGCCCGAAGATGCAGCCCTATAAAAAGGTAAATTCCCACCTATTGTCACTAGAGGTCAGCGTTAAAGTAATTTTAAGGTCCAGTCTCTTCTTACCATGTAGTGGATTGTCTGTAAATTCAGGCTGTGGGTGGTTGTGGCACAGGTGGGACTTGTGTGAAATGGGTAAAATAATGAGCTAAAATAGTTGGGTTGATTCATTTCATACATTCTTGTAAACCCTCATGCTTTGATGGAGTGACTGCTGATTTACCTCCAGATAAATGACAAAAAGATTTGATCTTTAGTTTTACCTCCCTGCTTACTTGCCTGCTTTATAATTAAAAATCTGTGTTCCTTTTTAGATTTGTGGGTTAGTTCATTAGCAGAGCTCCAACTGAAGAGCTGTTAAAATGATTTTCAGCGGGGGCTTGGGAACAGAAGTTAGAAACACAGATACTTTTGCAATTCTGTTGTGATTCGCTGTTTTTTGCACATCAGCAGCTGGGTATGTCGGAGATGGTGTCCATATGTAAGAGGCAGATCTTGCTGCAAGTTGAATTTGAATATTTAGTTATTTTGATTTTTGGAACATGTGTGTTTTGTTAAAATAAGCACTAGCTTTGGATGCCTAGTTTTTCCTTGTGGAAGTAATGTATATAGATGTAAGTCTCAAATAGCAAGATGGATCCATTCATGCAAGAACGTCCAGTGCGTAGCCAAGTTGGAGCTGCATGTCTGTGTTGGGGTATGTAAGGAGCTTGTAGGCTGTGCTCATAGAAAGCTTTTGGATAAACTAAATTTCTGGCTGTCATGGGGGTACAGGAAAAGACGCTGCCGGTCGCTGTGGCTCACTGAGCCAGGCCTAATCTCCTTGGGAGCGATGGGGCTCTTGAGGAGTTGCTGTTATCTTCTGCCTCTGAACTTCCAGAGTTGCTCGTCTTTGGGGCTGCGGCGCGTGCTTTGTTCATAGCAGATTGCGCTTAGTAATAATTGGCACTGTGTCTAATCCTTTCTGGTTTAGGGCGTATTGGCATGGAAAAGCATTACATGACATGACAGTGCCTGGAGGATAACTGAGTAGCTTCGTGTGAATGTGGTTGTTCATCAATATAGGTTTGAACATCGTGGTGCACATCCAGGAAGGAAAAACAGACTTGATGGTGTAAGGAAGGAAACCTCGTGATTCAGGGAGAGTGCAGTGTGTCAGGTGGCCTTTGTAACTCTAAAACAATGAACTTCTTTTCAAACACAAGATTATTTGATTATATTTACCTTTATAATTCCAGATAAAATAGTGTTATTTAAATGGGTGTCACGCGTTCCGTTTATGGAAGGTGAAATGGCATTTGCATTTTGTGCGGTCTCAAAGCCTTGACTTCCCCAAAATTCTTTTAGTGTAACAAACCAGCCTCGGTGATAATTAAAGAGAGACTAGCTTAGCGTAAATGCATATATATGTGCTTTCATCATTTGCATAGAAAGACAGCTGAGTAGTTCCCAGCAGTGAGCTCTCAGTGCTTGTTTTCCAGAAAGAAAATTCAGTAAATACTTCAGAATACCCAAAACCCAATGTTTTCAGCCCACATGAGATGCATCCACAGGAATACCAAACTGCTGGATGAGTCACTATATGTGGATTTCCACGGATTGTTTGGGAGTTTGGTAACATGACACAGATTTATTCAGTCAACCTCCATTTCTGGGGTATTTTTATTAGGAAGGTCAGTGATCTGTCTGAGCCTAATTATCCCATCTGGCAAGTGTGCTTGAGGCACACAAGTGTCCTGCGGTTCATGTGCAAAAAGAAATGATGTGGTTAGCAAGTTATTTATTAGCTCTGGCTCCTCAGCTGAATGGAGAGGTGTCTGCTGGCAGCTGCATTGCCCAGGGTGGCCTTAGAGGTGGCTCTGGGAGAGGACTCGAGTTTGCATCTTCAGCTTTATGGGGAGAACTTCCTCTACTGCTCTGCTATTTGAGACTCTCACTTTTCATCCTGTTTGGTTTTTTTTTTAAACTCATTCTTTTAATGGTCTCAGAGGACAGTTAAAAGCTGCGCATTGATTCAGAAATTCTTTTCAATTTTTCAGAAGTTTCTTTCATTCTTCTGGTACCACTGAAATGTTAGGTGGACTTTTCAGAAAGACCTTCGGGTCTTGAAGCTGCAGCATCGTACAGCTAGCGTTGTCTATTTTAAGTCTTTATACAGACCTTCACAAGCGCAGTACGTAGTCAGCCCAACCATCCCCAACACAGTTCAGCCACGTGGTGCCTCTGTAACGCATCGAAATAGTGTGGGAGAGCAACACTGGTGGAGCAAGTGCCATGTCCATGATCATGCACACACAAAACATGGACGAAAAAGGAAATGATCGTGTTAACTCTTGGGTCATATATTAGCATACGAACTGCTAAACCCCTCCATTCTCTCCTAGGGTATCCGTTCAAAATGCCAGCCAAAATTAGTATGGATTACAGACAGTCAGTATATTTAAACGTTCATCAAGACTATGTGCAAAACCGAAATCTTCAGAGACATCATTATTAATGAAGCCCCTCAGTCATATGCAATAATATAGATATATATTTTAAGACACCCATTTCCATGCCTTATAATCCTGTTTCAACTCTGAAAAGGATGTAATATAATTCTTGCTGGAAAATGTTTTAGATAAATCTATGAATTCAGTCAAAGCTGTATGTCCTTTATCTGCTGCTAAGCTCTTTCATTAGTGGCTCTTGACAAAACAATGCTACGTAAAAGGTGACAGTCAAACTGATAAAAATCCAATTTTCTTTGTTTAACCAGAAACAGGTGTGCAGTCTCTGTATTTTCTCTATGAGCTTTGAGACCACTGACAGGATTGAGATAGGTCTGTAGCTATCAGGTTTGCAGCTTGAATTCTGTCACTGGCCGTTTTCCCACCAGTATGAGCTATACCTATTGCCGGAGGCACAGAGCGCAGCCGTGCCAAACTGCGATAAAGATTATATGCACTAGAATGATAAAAGAAAACAAAATAGTATCGTGTCCCAGAACAGTGATGATGTATAGAGGTTTTGAAAAACCGTAATAAGAGAGGGAAAACTCAAAGGAAAAGCTTGCTTTTTTTTTTTTTTCTTTTCCCCACCTCTGTATAGAATAATGTCATAAATGAGTAAAACAGAGTGTGGCAGCCCTTGTTGTGTCTGTATTTGTAAACATGCAGACTTGCAGAAAGAGTAAACCCATCTCTTCTGGTGCCGCAATGAAAACATGGGTGCTTTTTCTAGCGTAGTCATTGAAATGTGAAATGTTTCAACAAAAAGCTTATCGCTCCTTTGTTTGGAAGATAACTCTGAAAAAGTCTGGGATACCTTGGCTAATATGGTACAAAGTAACGTTGGGTTTTTTTCCTGATAAATTTTACTTGGTACACTGGTCCGGTAAGCAATTATAATTGCTTGAAGCAATTATAATTGCAGATATTTCTCAATCCTCTAAGCTGTTCTTTAATTCTGCCAACATCTCAGTTCAAATAGCGCTTAAGTGATTTAAGGAAAGGAGACAGAAGGTATGGGAATGAGGAAAAAATGAGAGGGATGAATGAAGAGGAAGAAAGGGTGGAGAAGGAGTCAAGGAAGATGGGAGAGGGAGAATTAGACTATGGCACGCTGAAGAAAAAGGCTGTGTACCCTAGCGAGGTAGGCAAGAGACGCTCTTACTTGCAGCCTGATGTATGTTCTTGTTGTCTCTGTTTTGGGGGAGAAGAATATACCTGGCCGCAAAGTCAAGTCGAAATGTTTGCAAGTGAAGAATTAGGGAATGTGAGGCATGGAAAGCAGAGCCGTGGTGGCCGTATATTCTGCACAGACTCTGCATCTGCTTGTCTGGCTCCAACCCTGCAAGGCAGATAGGAGCAAACTGCATGGTGCACGCGTCTCTGTCTTCCCTGAATCTGTCCTGCACTCCTGCAAGCACCGGATTTATTTCATTGTTTTAATCATCCTCAGCAAAGTCATCCATCAGCATCTTAAAACTTTCCTCCTAGGATAGGAGCTAAGCAGCCGTTTTATTGATGAGCTTATTGAGATTTTATATGCGTCTGACAGTGGCTTTCATCACAGCACGGTTCTGATGCTTTGGCAGGAGAATTTTATCTAAAATGTATGAAACAAAGGAGGGGCTTGGCACAGCTAAATCTTTATTAAAAAAAAAAAAGGGAAGTTGATGGTAGAGATCTGTAGTCAGTACAGTATTGAATACTGGAGTATTCAAGAAATAGGACTATTAGCTGAAAATCCATAGGGGTTTTTTGGTTGGGTTGTTGGGGGTTTTTTAATTAGTTACTGCCTTTAGACATAATAGATTTTTCATGACCTTGGAACTAATTGTGAGCAGCAGAGGAACTTAAGGAAAGATTGAATCATTTCACTTCTGAGTTGTTTTTCCTGGGTAAACAGACAGGATGTTTTTCATTGTTGGCAAAAGGTTTCAGTGCTGCAGGTTGTGAAGGTACCATTTTGTCTTTTGCAAGCACAAAAATCACAGGGAAACTGGTTAGGTTTTTTTAGGAGAGTGGGGGAAAGAGGCGAAGCTGTAAGGTGCAGCCCTACGTGTAAAGTACCCTCTAACTTCAACATCATACGCAAATTGTGTGTGATGTATGTTTATGGGCTCCCAGTGTCGAGAGCAAGAATCCCGAGCGTGAGAAACTCAGGGAATGGGGACCCGAGGGCGTCTCATCCAGTATGAGTCCATGACATCTGTACGGTCAGTTGTTTGAGGGAAGACCACGATGCCCAGTTTCAGTTGTCACCATCAAAGCCGGTCTTGGCTGGAAAAAAAGTATTTGAGGTTTGGGGAATTACTTGCTTTTTCTTCCTCTTCCGTTTTAAGGAGATGACATCTGTTTCATATGGGAAGTGCCGAAACAAGCATTTTTGATCTGTCTGCTGACACGTGTAGCTCACGTGAAGTTTTTGGCAATGATAATGGATTCATTGCTTGGATAAAATGACTTCCTACCAGCAGCCTTTGCATAGTTTTATGTTTGCTTACATAAGTAACTCAAAAAGGATTTGTAGCGTAAATTTCTTCACCAGATCAAGCCGTGTGTCAATGCAACATCTCAATGCCACATGGTCAAAAAAGTCTCTTGCTTAGAGAGACTTCTAGTGTCGAGGCAGCTTTCACTACGTTTGCAATTGACTTGTTTATGTTGGCAATAGCACTAAAGACTCTGAATCCATGAACCAGGACCAGATTAATTAGTACGTGCTATGTGAGTGAAGAATAGAAAGTAAATCCCTGCTTTAACAAGTTTACAGCCTAAATTTATATTTGTCATAAGGAGCATGTTGTTATTTTCATAAATACAATTCTTAATGCCACAGTCCCCAAACTGTCTATTCCTAAACTACCAATTGCCCACCCTGTACACACAGCGGTTTTCTCACCCTGACGTGTCACCTTTTATAGCCACAAGACATAGGGGATTTGGCTAGGGCTGAAGGGTGTGTGTCAAGTATGGAGGGGGAAAAATCATTATTATTCATGAATGGGACAATTCAGTGCAATATATTGGTAATCGTGTGCGAACAGGAAGTTTGAAAGTACTTAAAAAACAGAGAATAGCGTCTATTATTAATCTGAAAGCTCAGCCAGTGAATGAAGGAAGGAACCTTCAGCACACCTTAAAAAGTAATTATTATTCATTAACAGGCTTATTCCAGTTTAATAAGCTTGCTTATTTGACCCTGAGTTCAATTTCTTTAATTGCTTTCATTAAGCCACAAAGAAGGTGTAAATGAGGAACTTTTCCCTTCTTTGTCTAATCTCTTTATTAAGAATATGTGTACTCAGGCATTTATTAGTGCCATCAATATTGCCTTGCTGCCTGGTTTGTTTGGAAAAAAAAAAATATAAGAGGTATTCTTCGATAAGGATTTACATCCAAATGACGGTGAAGCGTCTCTCAGGTTGTTTTCTTCTTTAGTATAATTTTAATTGCCAACCTTCTGACTCACTGGTTTGGACTGGAGCCAGGTGAGATTTGGGTCACTGCCTATTTATATTGTTTTCAAAAGAGTGCAGGTGTTGAGTTGTGCGTGTGCTTATAAATGTTTCCTGTGGCCTCCTGCTATGTGCAGTTGTGCAGAATGGAAGAATTCAGATAGCCACTGTAACAATTTTACAGATTTCATTTAGCACAACTGCAAGGAAGGAGTTCCTTGTCCTTTGTATAGACATGTCGGTACAACGATGGAGCTTTGAGTTACCAAGTCTGATTTGTCTGTGTTGCACGGTCATGCAGTCCTAACAGACTGAAATTAGGATAGACTGTTTTCTGAACTTATCTCTGGAGAAAAAGGGAAAAAACCAAACAAACAAAACACCAAAACCAAAGAAGAAAGGACAGGACCAAGAGAGGACAACATCACTGCAGCAGGATCCTGATCTAGGACAAGGTCTTCTATTGCTACCCATAATAAACATCAGCAGTTGCATTTCACCACATTAAAAAAAAAAAAAATGACCCACATACTGTATTACATCCACTTTACAGTAAAGACAGAGTTGTTATTTTAGTTTGTGTTTATTGATAATGGAAAGGCAGCTGGGACACCTCTGTTCCTGCTCTGAACAACTCACATCTTAAATAAACAATACGCAAAAGCATAAGGAGAATGGGAGAAGGAAGAGGGTGACGCTGAGTTTGTGCACACACCATCTTGGTTTGTGAAGATGCTCCGTAACTCGGTACTTCTTATGCTTAAGGTGTTCGAGGTATTGAACTATTCAGAAGATCTCTTTTATCACCTCTGCAACCTGTGAGTTTAACTCTCTACGGAGTTGTTGTCCTACATGTCAACAGCTGACTTGGAGTGTGTCCCACCATAAGCAATAGCAGCATCTTTCTGTGTCTCCCAAGCTGAGACGTAGATGGCTTTGAAGGATTTAACTGAGGAGGGGTCCCTGCACCCTTCCTTCGAGCAAGGCTTCAGGTTCCCTGGGGTGCTGCCCACTCTTCTGCAAGGCATTCAGGCCTCTCTGTTCCTATCTTTGGCCTGCAGTTTTCTGCACTTTTCAAGCTCCTGTTCACCCGTGAAGATGTGGTGGGCTTTGGGGCAGGAACCCCTTTCCTTTCAGCTCTTCACACGTGGATTGCTGCTGCCTCCTCTTTTGGCTTCCAGTGTCCCGGCTAGCAAAACAGGCTTAGTCCCAGCAGCTCGTGTAGCATGAGACAACTGGCAATGGAGAAACCAACGCCTGAAAGAAATCTAATGGGACTGCAGAGGGTGTTTGCACGTATGGCTAGAGCTGAAGTGTCGTGGTTTCAGTTGGGATAGAGTTAACTTTCTTACTAGCAGCTGGTATAGTGCTGTGGTTTGGATTTGGGATGAAAGCGATGTTGATGGCGTGCTGATGTTTTTGGTTGTTGCTAAGCAGTCAAGGCCTTTTCTGCTCCTCTCACCGCCCCACCAGTGAGTAGGCTGGGAGGGAACAAGAAGCTTGGAGGGGACACAGCCAGGACAGTGACCAACGGGACATTCCATACCATGTGACATCATGCTCAGCATGTAAATCTGGGGGCAGGAGGAGGAAGGGATGATGCAACCCTGCTTTCCTGGAGATGGATGAACACCTGCCTGCCAGTGGGATGCAGTGAATTAATTCCTTGTTTTGCGTTGCTTGCATGTGTGGCTTTCGCTCTACCTATTAAACTGCCTTTACCTAAACCCATGAGTTTTCTCGCTTTTACTTTTCTGATTCTCCTCCCCATCCCACCAGGGTGGGAGTGAGCGAGTGGCTGCAGTGCTGGGAGGGAGCCGAGTCAGACAGCAGCGCTCGCCAGGGAGCGGGTAGGGGTAGAAGCGAATCATCTATAAACCACCTTGCAGTTTAAAAGATATATATTAGTATGTGGCAGTGTCGTGGTCAAGTGTGCCATCAGACCGGTCAGTGACAACCTTGTTAAGCTCCAATGGAAATCAGGACAGAAATGGCAGCGAAGAGTTGGTACACCAGAGCCGTCACTCGTTTTCTCTGGAAGTCATCATTGGATTACTGATATGTTCACTCCTTTGCCCCTGCTTTGAAGCTAATGACAATTTGAAAAGGAAATAAAGTGACCTCTGAGCGAGGCAGTGCTGGCTGCTCAGAACGGGGGGCTGGCACTGTGGGAATCTTGCACCGAGCCATAGGTTTAGGATTGCACGTCTGTCTTTGCTGCAGGTTTAATGTAATTTAAAAAAAATGGGAAGATTGAAGGGCATGAGACAAAGAGGAAAGTGCAACAGAAAACTGGATGTCATTAAAGTGAAAAATCCTCTTTTAGAAAGTGTGCAGTCTTTGATGTTCTGGTTGTTTAGATCACATAGCATTAAAAATGGGATTAAAAACATGCTCATTTTAGACATCGTATCTCCACCATTGCAAGCACTTTTAAGTTGCAGTCAGTTAAGGAGCTTTTAACGATAATGACCCAATTATTTTTAAGACCTGGTAGTAAACCTATCATGTTGATATTTTAAGGGTTTAAATGAATAATTTCAGTTTTACAATTTGGTAAAAGCTACTGTAAGAAATAAGCATGCCATATGAAATTCCATTGGCCAGACAACCTTTAATCATACCCTATTCTTGTTACAACAGGAAGCATTAATTAAAATTGGAAGCCCGTGAGTAATTATTTCTTTCCTTGCAGTTTTCTTTGAATGGCATTATTACGTTCAAATCCTGCGTGAAGGTCGTGGATAAGGTGGTTTAAACATCACTGTGTAGTTTCCAGTCTTTCAGAGGCGAGGAATCACAAACTGGTGTTTCCCTATACAGGATGCTCTCACAGTTGCACTACTCTTTTTTTTCTTTTTTTTTTTTTTTTTATTATTAGAGTTTCTGATTACTTTCTTAAAAGGGGAGAAGGGAATTAAAATGGATATTTTATCATTGGTGTAAGATGACCACAGACTCTGCTAATAGTCATCTAGTTCTAACCCCAAAATAAAATTGTTTTCATTGGCAGTTTTCTATTTCCTTCTGTATTTTAATCATATTGTCGTGGGTTTGGCCAAATCTGGCTGGTGACAAATGCTCTCCCCCCGCCTCTCACACACAGAGAGGAGGAGGACAGATAAAGATATTTACGAGTTTAGAAGAAACTAAACTACTTTAATGAAATATTAATAATAAAATATAAAGGAAATAATGAAAATAGATACAGTATATACAAAACCGTATTAAGATCCCAGGATGACATCACCGGCAGGCATTGGGGAAGTCCCAGACTGGACTCAGCGACGGGTGAGAACTGGATTCCAGAGTTGGAGTCAGGAACACACAGATCGGGATCAAAGGCAGATGAACAGGCAGGGTCCTTCTTGGACATCAGCTGTTGAAGAAAAGAGAGCTGACCCTTTGATCCTTCAGCTTTTATACTGAGCATGGGGCAGATGGGATGGAATACCCTGTTGGTCAGTTTTGGGTCCCCTGTCCCATCCGCTCCTCCCCGCAGGTGGGACCCCTCTATGCTTTTCCCCTTCCAACCCTCCAACGGGGCAAATAATGAAATTAGCTGACCTTGGTTGTTATAGTAATAAGTATAAGCATAAGCACAAGCACAAGCTGTAAACATTGGTCTTATCACTCTGAGAACAAACTGTTCTCGACACAACATGCTCTTAATTTCAGAGAGTTAGAAGAGGCCTAGCTAAGAAGTAAAATTACTGAACAGAAAGTTGGTTCTGTTTTACCTCAGACCAGGACACGTATACATGTATGTTATCTCTGATTTAGAATATTAAGCAGAATACTTTAGAATACTTAAGCAGTATGTTTTAGAACATTAAGCAGAAATGTCTTTCTCCTTACATTTTCTGCAATGTAGATATATGGTGTCATGTATATTATAGAATAACGTACTACATAATACATACAACATATGGTTATATATGTGTGTGTATATATATCTGTGCATATACATGTGCGTGCATGCATATTATTAATGTAGAAAACCCTGCTCCTGGAGTGAGTTTTGGTGTGATTCAGTACCTCATTGACAAGCACAGGGTATAAGTTGTGTATACAGTCCTCTACTTATAACAAGCTAATGGCAGGATCGCAGCTTAGTCCCATTAGTAATGTCCCCTGGTACGTACTCTCTAATTGCATTAATGGGTCTATCTCCCAGCTTTCCTGAGCAGAAAATGCCACTGAAAGGCTGCCATAATACGTGGTAAATGTATTCAAGTCCATGCTTCTAAATGGATAGGTGTTCTCCGCCAGTCTGTTTTAGTCATTGAGCCACAATCTGAAATCTCAGCTGTTGTTAAAAAAAACAAGGTGACAAACTTTTGGGTTTTGTTTTGGGGTTTTTTTGAAAGTGCCTGTAGATTCTGGTTTGGCCTTGACGTCCACTTCTCAGTGGTAGCTTAGGAGCGATAAATACATTGTTAATGATGGCACCCATCAATATATATGCTAGAGACATTTTTATTTACATTTATTAAAAAAAGGTTTAATAATTGTATCCATAGATAATAACTTTGAAATACCAGAGAGGAACTAAATAATTCTATGACTGATTTGGCACGAAAGAATGCAAACTCATTTCAAGAGCTCCTAGCTACTTTGTGATCCACTGAATTTCCAGTCTTCCTTTTAGTGTTGGCTATCCATCCATAACTTGTTGGTCCTGGCAGGAGATGTTGGCATTTCAGGAGCTGTCTCCAACTGATGCTTCCCTTCTTTATATGCCGGATGAGTAGACGGTGAATCAGGTTTTGTTTTGGCAAAGGAGATATTGTAGCAGTGTTAATTGATAACAGTCATTGTGTTTTCAGGAATGTGGAGGTGGCATATGAATTCCTGACTTTTCTGCAAGAGAAGAGAGAAAACGCAGTGTACATTCCCACCCACGAGAAGTATATTCCCCAACGAACATTTGTCCAAACATTTAGATTTCCCAGTTTTATGTGCTTGCAAGTGCACTAATCGAGTATCACACCGAAAAAGCATTTTGATTTGTCAGCGCTTTGCAGATTGTGAGCCCATATATTAACAACTTGATAACTTTGGTTAATTCGTGTTGCGTATTCTAAATTTCTGGTATACTGTCCATGAAACGTCATTGTAGAGCCCAAGCAGAACGCCATGCATGTACGCATATAGCACTGTTAGGACTGACTTGGGTCAGTTGTGTGCACGATGAAGCACAAGCAAAGTAATTTGTTTGCGGTGTAGAGGTGATTTGAGAAGTGGGATTTTCTTGCAGGGGTCTTTAGTTGGCTGGAAGAATAACTAACCGAAGACATGGAGACACTTGTTCTGTTCTCTGTTGTTAGATAGGTTGGGCTGACTTTCATTGACCGACAGGTTCATGAGCTTTCAATAAACGTAGATGAAGTGAAAGTTTTTTTCCTCTGTTGTTGTAATTTGCAGCTCTTTGCTCCAAATGAATGTTTGTGCTCAATCTCATGTTTTATGTTAGAACATTTTAGGAAATCTTTTAACATAAAGCATGATATTACTTCAAAGACTTTTTGGACTTTAATGTGGAGCTGTTGGTTGAACACATTGCACAAACTGCATAGATGTTTTGTTAACACCATCAATTCTTTGGATCGTATTCAATTTGTCAATAATTTAGATAGATGGCCTTGGAAGGTTTTTAGCAGAGCTTGTGCTGTACTGTTCTTCTAAACTAAATTGCCCATTTCGTTTTTTGTAGAGTACCATCTATTGTTACCAGCACAGTAGGAAAAGGGGCCAAGGCAAGTGTGTCAGAGACCCTCTTACATCCAGCTCTTTCTGTTTTGAGTATTTATAAATAGGTCTGAATTAATTTCTTGAGATCTTTGCAGAGCTCTTTCTGCAGAGCTCTGAAAATGTATTTTCTATTGGTATAACGTTGAAGTGAAGGAAAATGGCTTTCAAAGTGATTCTTAGTGAAGTTACTGAATCTTTGTGTTGCTACCCCTGGTAGTCAGTGTATCACCAGCAACATCTAGCAGAGTTAACCGACGCATCAGTGGACTAACAGGACCTGCTCGAGCAGCGTTTGGTGGATTTTTTCAAAGTGCTTAAGAACTGGAAGAAAAAGGCCTCAATATCAGAGTGATCTTTTAGGATACTAAATATCTGCCCAACTTGCATTTGTCCTTTGGGATTGTTCAGTCAAAACATGTCCCTCAGCAGTCTTGGAGAAGTGCTTGGACAGCCAAAAAACTATAGTATATCTGTGTGAATTCCCAAGGCAATACCAGCATCGTTATTCACTAATATTTCACTTTAATTCAAGGTTTTGCCAGGAGCTGGAATTGCGTTTTGCATGCAAATCTGGGCAACTTACAGAAGAATATCCATGAAGATATGTCCTGTAGTGATACCAGCTGAAATTGCGTCTTCTGTAGTGTGCCTTGTACTGTCTTGTACGTTTGGAAAAATTTGCTGAGAATGTAGCTGGTAAACCAATATATGGTGCACTTCAAATAGGTCAAAAAACTTTCCAGCACTCTGTTGACTGGTAGTAACTAACTGAAGTACAAACAAAATTGACGC
Source organism: Larus michahellis (assembly GCF_964199755.1). Classification (NCBI taxonomy): domain Eukaryota; kingdom Metazoa; phylum Chordata; class Aves; order Charadriiformes; family Laridae; genus Larus; species Larus michahellis. Next base: position 93,909,181 of record NC_133897.1, read on the forward strand.
TACGGCATTCAGCTTTCTTCTTGGTGGTTATCTTGAAAATGTACCCTTGTGGCAAGTCAGTCCTGCAGAGAAAGAAAATTCTGCTGTACAACTGAAACTTGCCTGATTTAGATTTTCCAGCTCAGATCCTAACAGTTCCTCTCTCCTCCATGGCTGAGGGGTGGGGACATGGAGTAAGTGTGTGGCTATCACAGACAGTTAGTGCTACTTAGTGGGAGAAAAAATAGGGTTGTCATCATATTGCATGACTGGTTTGTGGTGGATTTCTATACTCCTGTTACTGTATTTTAAAAACTGTTGCCACTGTGGCTGTGGATTGGTCATAACTCCTAATGATTTTGGTGGTTTGGAACCAAGTCCTGTCTTTTATCACTGTCTTGTTCTCAACTTTTTTTGGAACTTGGTCCTGGTATTGAATTCAGAATTGCCCTATAATGAACGAACCAGTAATATCTGACTTTGCGCAGGTAGGACATTCATGCAGAGTGATGTGTTCTCCGATGAATGAGAGAATGGTGTATCTAACTGATGGACTATGCTCTCACATCAGATATCTTTTGTGTGCTCATGTTACAACAGTCTGTTGCTCTCTGAAAATCTCTTCAATGAGAAGAATATCTTGCCCTAGATGCAAGCAGATTCTTCCTTTCTCTGGTTTCTCATCAGCCTCTGCAGTGGTAGCAGGACCAAGTACCCAGGTATCAGCAGAAAAGCGTGAGGCTGAGGGACGTTGACGTTCGGTACCAGTTTTTTTCCACTGCGAGGAACTTCACTGTGTTTATTTCTGTTGTGAGAGCACGATCCAGCACAGAGTGGCGATTCGGGAGATTAGGAGCTGGCACGCTCAGGAGGAGACCTGTGAGTACCAGGTGGGCGTGAGGAGCCGACTGGTTGCCAGCTGTGTTTTCCTGAAAGGGCTTGGACAAGTTCCATGTTTTGAGCAAGACAGACAAAACTCATATGGCCAAGAGCAGTCCTCGAAGCTCTTTTTAAGTGTGGTCTCCAGGCATGTTTAATTACACCTCGAGCTGGATAAAACTTTCCTCAAGTTTTTGCAAGTCCCTGGCCCGTACCTGGACTCGTGCAGCTTAAGGGATGTGACGCTATTTCTGACTTGATATTGTTTGTCTTCTGATCCTTCAAACAAGCTTTCTCTTATAATCCTTCAAAAAAACATCTTTTCGCGAGACTTTTTTTTGTTTATAGTCATCTGCTAGCACAATTTGGCATCTCTGCCAATTTACATCACCTACCAAGAGAGCAGGAACTGAGAAACAAATGTGAGTCCAGCATGTCCAGAGATGAGATCCTGGGTGATTACTCCTAAGCTCCTGTCCATCTTTGTGGAAGCTAGTGATAATTAATGTAATTTCTGCAGGCAGTGTAAAGCTCTGATGGGGAGAGGGGAGTGATTTTTTGGGGGGAGGTTCTTTAAAAAAAAAATAGTGGTGTACGTTTTTGCAGAAAATCATTCTAATAATAAAACCAGGGCGTCAGAAGTTTACTATCTTGAAATATATGGGTACTAGTGAGACAAACACCCCAGATACATATGTGGTAAAAATTGTCAGCTGCATAGAATTCTTTGCAAATCCTGTCTGCGGCTGCTGTGGGCAGAGCTGAGGTATGTCCAGGGAGGTGGTGGATTCACCATCCCTGGAGGTGTTTAAAAAAAGGGTAGATGTGGTAGGGACATGGTTTAGAAGTGGTTTTTGTCAGGGTAGGTTAAAGGTTGGACTTGATGATCTTAAAGGTCCCTTCCAACCTCAGCAATTCTATGATTCTATATCAGCCTGCGAGCCACTCTGGTTTCTGCACATGGTCCAAAGTATCTGAAAGCTTCACCCTGAGTCTAGGACGGCTTTGCAGGCTCCTGGTACTCAGTGCTTGTCCCGTGCTGTTCCTCTGGTCTGTGCAGAAAGATGAGCGTGATGCAGAAGCTGGTCTGTGTGCACCCTCTGTGTCATCAGCTTTGCCCTGGGGGAGCTCTCTGCACGTTTCCATTTATTAGTTCAGACCCCTCCAGCTTTGCCTTGCAAGGCCCCTACTGTGAGCCCCAGCCTGGCTCTTCCATTTCAGAGGCACTGATCACTGGGAGGGACTGGAGGATGTCCTTGGTGCAAATGGGGCCCTGAAGAGCTTGCAGCTGGGTCTGGTGCAGACTCACGTTTGCGTCTGTTTCAGAAGGTGTTCCAGAAGTGTTTTTAACCACAGACCTGGCCACCTAGTGTCTCACCCTGATCCATCTCAAAGCTTGATCCCATTGTTCTCCCCAAATTATCTCATAACACAAGTATCTCTTGTGTTACGATGTCACATAGGACATTTCTTGATGGGAGCTCTTGATGGGACTTAAGGAAAAAAGGAAGGTTTACCACCTTTGGAAGAGGGAACAGGCAACTCAGGAGGAGTACAGAGATCGTGTTAGGTCATACAGAGAAAAAACCAGGAAGGCAAAAGCCCAGCTGGAACTCAACCTGGCAATTAACATAAGGGACAACAAAAAAAGTTTCTATAAATACATCAAAAAGAGAGTGACAGAGAATGTCCATCCCTTACTGGATGCGGGGGGAAACCTTGCAACCAAGGACGAGGAGAAGGCTGAGATACTTAATGCCTTCTTTGCCTCTGTCTTTAATAGTCAGACCAGCTACCCCCAGGGTGTTCAGCTTCTTGGGCTGGAAGATAAGAATGGAGAACAGAACAACTCCCCTGTAATCCAGGAGGAAGTAGTTAATGATTTGCTTATGCACCTGGACACGCATAAGTCTATGGGGCCGGACGGGATTCACCCAAAAGTTCTCAGGGATCTGGCAGGAGAGCTCACCAAGCCTCTCTCCATTACCTATCAACAATCCTGGTCAACAGGAGAGGTGCCGGATGACTGGAGGGTGGCCAATGTGAACGCCCATCTACAAGAAGGGCCAGAAGGAGGATCCCGGAAACTACAGGCCTGTCAGCCTGACCTCTGTACTGGGAAAGATCATGGAGAGGATCATCCTGAGTGAGCTCTCAAGGCAAGTGCAGGGCAGCCAAGGGATCAGGGCCAGCCAGCATGGGTTTATGAAGGGGAGCTCCTGCCTGACCAACTTGATCTCTTTCTATGACCAAGTGACCCGCTTTCTCGATGAGGGGAAGGCTGTGGATGTTGTCTACCTGGACTTTGGTAAGGCCTTCGACACCGTCCCTCACGGCATTCTCCTGGAGAAACTGGAGAATCATGGCATAGACAAGTGTACCCTCCGCTGGATAAAAAACTGGCTGGATGGCCGTGCCCAGCGAGTTGTGATTAATGGAGCAAAATCTGGTTGGCGGCCGGTCATCAGTGGTGTCCCTCAGGGCTCAGTTTTGGGGCCAGTCTTGTTCAATATCTTTACTGATGATCTAGACAAGGGGATTGAGTGCACCCTCAGTAAGTTTGCGGATGACACCAAACTAGGTGGGAGTGTTGATCTGCTTGAGGGTCGGAAGGCTTTACAGAGGGATCTAGACAGGTTGGATCAATGGGCCAAGGCCAATGGGATGAGGTTTAATAAGGCCAAGTGCCGGGTCCTGCATTTTGGTCACAACAACCCCGGGCAATGCTACAGGCTTGGGGAAGAGTGGCTCGAAAGCTGCCCGGCAGAAAAGGACCTGGGAGTGTTAGTGGACAGCTGGCTTAACATGAGCCAGCAGTGTGCCCAGGTGGCCAAGAAGGCCAATAGCATCCTGGCTTGTATCAGGAATAGCGTGGCCAGCAGGAGTAGGGAAGTCATCGTGCCTCTGTACTCGGCACTGGTGAGGCCTCACCTCGAGTACTGTGTTCAGTTTTGGGCCCCTCACTACAGGAAAGACATTGAAGTGCTGGAGCATGTCCAGAGGAGAGCCACCAAGCTGGTGAGGGGTCTGGAGAACAAGTCCTATGAGGAGAGGCTGAGGGAGCTGGGCATGTTTAGCTTGGAGAAGAGGAGGCTGAGGGGAGACCTCATTGCCCTCTACAACTACCTGAAAGGAAACTGTAGAGAGGCAGGGGTTGGCCTCTTCTCCCAAGGGAATAACGACAGGACCAGAGGAAATGGTATGAAGCTGCGGCAAGGGAGATTTAGATTAGATATTAGGAAGAATTACTTTACTGAAAGAGTGGTCAGGCACTGGAACAGCCTGCCCAGGGAGGTGGTGGAGTCACCATCCCTGGAGGTATTTAAGAAACGTGTAGACATGGCTCTTCAGGGCGTGCTCTAGTGCCCAAGATTATTGTTTGTGGTGGGGTGTTATGTGTGGGGTTGTGGGTGTGGAGTTTAGTAGGTGGGTTTTGTGTTTTTGTTTTTGTTTTTTTTTTTTTGTGGTTGGACTCGATGATCTCAGAGGTCCCTTCCAACCACTAAGATTCTGTGATTCTGTGATTTCCCGCTGTGCCAGGCTGTGTGTCTGTGACTGGTGGGAAATACGCCCCCCCTGTACCAGTTAGGCATCATTGCCCCTAGCAGGTTTATCTCCCTCAGGCTGGACATGGTTAGCTTTACTTCGTTTCCATTTGCAAAGGTACTGGTGGTATGCTGAAAGTATAAGCTTACCTTCAAAAAGGAAATACTGAAATTCTTGCCCTCATTCCTAGTCCTGTAGTTAACAACTATGCAGCAAAATAGGATTGGTCCGCATCCTCAGCAGGGCTCTATTAATGCAAGTCATTCAAGCTCACACTTGAAAGACAATGGAGGTAATCTGGTGTATAACAGCCATGGATCTGGCTCATTTTTTACACGCTGTGAACACTGCTAAATATGTTCATGCAGACCTCCGCTTTGCCACAGTTTCCTTGTGACCTTGAAAAAATAAGATTTTTAGAACTTCCTGATGTTTAAAATGATGTGAATGGAAAACCCTCTCTCTTCCCTCATCTGTTTTTTTCTTGCTTGACAGCGAATGACGGGAGAACAAGTTCTATTATACAGTAGTACACTGTATCATGATTAGGGTCTCTGATAGAGCATTAAATGCTACTATTCTATATAATCTACAATTAAGCAACAGTTCTTGCTTATCAGTTCCTTTTCATGCTGCTCCTCTGTCCGTATGTATGTGCATAGGGACTTAGGTTTTCACTCCGTATTGCACAGTTAAGCAGTTTTAAATTTCGTAATAACTTGAGCGTGTATGTCTGTGTGCATGCCACCTTAACACAGAAAGAACTATAGAAGTTGTGTATTATTTAAGAAAAATCTTTTTATTGACCAGAAGATTGGGGGTGTGGGCGTGATGATGTCTCTTCTAAGTGGCGTATTTGAATGTGGCTCCAGTATATTCTCACCAATGCAAAACCTAGGTAGAATTTTATTGACTTTACATGTTCATTGCAAATGCAAGTTTCAAATATGTACAGAAATTATTATATCAAGCAGCAGTATACATTCCTATTTTCAATTGCTTCAATTTTCAAAGAAACTTGAAGCATTTCTATTAAAAGATTACAGGTATCTGTCTCCTCCTTAAAAGTTCACAGGCTGCAATTAATGCAAAACTGCTCTGAAAGATGCTCTACAATCTGCTTGGTCTGCGATTTCTGCAAGTAATTATTTCCACAAGCATGAATTAGTGAACATCCAAAGAAATATACTGTAATATACTAAACTCATAGATTAGCAAATGCCCATAATTATTCACTGTGTTTCCTCAGTGTCATCCTTTCTGGGAGGGAAGATCTGAGTCCTCCTCAGTTGGCTTAACTTCTCTGGAGTTAATATTTTAGTTTGTACGATTGCATGCACAGGTGCATGAATACAGCCATTTTCAGCAAAATGACATCAATGTTTTGGTTTGGAAGTTGCACGTGCAACTTTTTTTGTTAAAACCTGTGGGGCATCTTGAGGCTTTGGATGGATTAGAAAAGTCTACTGAAAGATGGGAAAAACATGACCAAAAATGTGGATGGTCACCAGACATTTAGTCCCTAAATTAGCAGTTAATGTTAATGATGTTAATGATCAAAAAGAAATGATATGAAGAAACTCTGTTATCACCTTGGTGCTATCAGATGAAGCCAACATCTAGCCCAAATTAGAAACACTGAGGTTTCAAGAACCACAACTTTCCTGAAAAAAACAACAGACAACATATACTGTATATTTGTCTAGATTTCCATTAGCATCTTAATATGGCTCTTTGGTTTGTGCTGGGGGGAAAAAAGGGCCCCCCAAAAAAAGCCTCTGTGAGATGCATGCTTACATGTTGCTGTTGGAAAGCACCAAACTGGTAGCAGTATTTTTGAGTCTGCCTTGAACATACCTGGGTGCATTAGGGACGGCGAAGATGACAGGACTAGCTTTTTTTACCAGTGTTCTGCAGGGGTTCAGGAGATGTGCGGGTGAATTCATGCAACGTGCACTCCTCTAATGAAACTTGCAGCATCCACGGGGAGAAAGCAAATCCCTTGCCAGGAGGTGGTATTCCTGAAATCAATGTGCGGCTGGGTATACTCGCGGTGCCTCTCTGCGAGGACGTGCTATGGTGCACCTTTCTGGTCAGATCTACTGTCTGTGCTTGAACCGGCAGCATGAAGTTGTGTCATTGCACAATAGATGGTGTCCTGCAGTTCTCTCAGAAATCAGGAGGGGTTAAGGGCGAGAAAAAAAATAAGGTAAATCTGACCGGATCAGGAAGAGATGGAAAGACTAGAGTAAAGATGGAAAGATAAATGGCATGAGGACTTAGAGTGCTTTGATTACGGTATTTTTATTTACAGAATGCAGGTATTAAAAGGTAGGAAAATTGCATGCAGGATGAGTCTAGTTCTGGGCTCCCCAGTTCAAGAAGGACAGGCAACTACTGGAAAGAATCCATTGGAGGGCTACAAAGATGACGAGGGGATTCCTCTCTTATGAGGAAAGGCTGAGAGACCTGGGTCCGTTCAGCCTGGAGAAGAGAAGACTGAGAGGGGATCTCATCAATGCTTATCAAAATCTAAAGGGCGGGTGTCAAGAGATGGGTCCAGACTCTTTTCAGTGGTGCCCAGCAACAGGACAAGGGGCAACGGGCACAAACTGGAACACAGGAAATTCCATCTCAACATGAGGAGGAACTTCTTTACTTTGAGGGTGGCAGAGCACTGGAACCGGCTGCCCAGAGAGGTGGTGGAGTCTCCTTCTCTGGAGACATTCAAAACCTGCCTGGACGCGTTCCTGTGCAACCTGCTCTAGGTGACCCTGCTCTGGCAGGGGGGTTGGACTAGGCCATCTCAGAAGGTCCCTTCGAACCCCGACCATTCTGGGATTCTGTGATTATTGTGTGTACGTGGAAGGTGGGGGACTTAGGTAGTAAGAAAAATAATGTGCTGAGGGCGATGCTGGGGACCGCAGCACACGTAGGCATGGCAGTGGGGTAGATTTGAGGAAACTCGTTTAGATGTGCAGTGCTTGTGCCCTGCTGGCTGGAGGAAGAAAGGGTGCTCTTGTGTTTGAGTTATATTACATGACCTCTTTCGAAATCTTTCTAACTCCTTGGTCCTGGTTTCCTGAATGTGCAGACATGCACATTTCTGCGTGGGAACCTTGCTTGCTTGTTTGTTTAATTTCCTCACTCTCGTCTTTTTCCACGGTTTCTTTTACCGTGCCCATTCCTTCTCTATTGCTGTATGGCCGTGGTGGTCTGTTCTCCTAAGTATATGTAGTTGAATGCCCTGCACAATCTTCCTCCAGTTTTTTCATAGAGCTCACATTTGAAAACTGAGCACAGGGCAGAGGAGCATCTTAAGGGGAAAAAAATAAATGTGGTGGGGGTGGAAACTTTTCTTAAAATCTTTCTTTTAATAGAAAGCAAACAAATAAGAAACCAAGCCATCGGAAGTCTGCCCATAATGGGAGTTGAATGTGGTCAAATACAGCTAGGCAGGCCAACCTTCTCCTTTAGATGTTTTTTCTCACTTTTTAACAGCCTGGAAGTGGAATCTGGCTTTTAACCAGAAACCTGTGTTGGAAATGGTCTTTGAAAAGCAATGTTGTGTGCAGGAAGAACTTGCGATAGATTACTTATTGGGAAAAATAAGTGAGTGAGTGCAGCTTTTAAAAGCTCCACTTTGAAAAGAAGTGGAGGCTAAGGAGAGGATGTGCCAAAGAGATAAAAAGCCAAGTTTTTCTTGCTGCCTTCCATTACATCTGATATTTTCTCCTATTTTAAGTTTGCCCCTTTCTGACTTGTCAGTATCTGCGTTCAATCACTACTTGTCAACACAAGTTTTATTTAATATGAATAAATATGCTATAATTAGCTAAAATGTGAGTCTTGTAATTACAGGTGTAGAGTTGTTTTATTTGCTAAGACTTTGTGCCCAGGGAAAATGACACAACGTGCCAAGAAGGCTTAAAATCAGAAATCTAAATTTATCATTCTGATTATTTAACCATGATTAGGGCGTTTTTACTTAGTCCCAGTATCCTTTGACAGTTCTGGTGTTTGCAGCACTAGCCGAAGATGAAGATGCGTTTAACTGTTATTTTTTATTGCTGGCATTTTGAAGAGCCATTGCTTCTGTTTGCATGATTCCCTCAGAGAATCTTTGCAACTGGTTTGTTTTGCCCTGATGCTGGGATGTTTTTACCTGGAGCAATGTTCCTGATACAGTAGAAATCAACTGACAGTCATGCTTAGAGGGAAGAGACTCCTTGATGTATTTTATTCCTTCATGTAATTTATTCCTTCATGTAATTTGCCTGGAATGATACAAATTCTGTAGAAAAGTTTCCGTTGCAAAGTGCTTTAGTCTATTTTAAAGCATTTTAGTGGTCTTATTCACAGCATTATGGTCAAGACTTCACTTAAAAATTATTCTGTGTTGTTTTTTTTGTTGTTTGCAATTTAGAAATAAAATGATCCCTTGTTCACCTGTAAAATAATAATACTCGAAACATTATTTCCACATGCACTTTAGATAGCGAGAGTATATTTAATGGTTGTTAGAAATTGGTTAGTGTCTCTGTACTGCAATTTTAAGAAAAACTGTCGCTTTCATCTAAAGGATTTCGGTGATTTTCCCTTTTTCAACACATAAGGGGGAAAATGTATTAAAAATCATTGCTATTCTTGTGCTTAAGAAAGTGAACAGATCCTCAAAATATAAATTCATAGACCTCTGGCTAATCTTACAGCATGTAAGTCCCAAGTTACGGTTTGAAATCCTTGGCTGGAAGGCATCATAAAGGAGAAAATCCTTATTATCGAGAACTTCAGCTGTTCATCTTCTGAATAACACCTTCAACTGTCTCTTACATTAAAACAAGTAGTCTGGCTCAGTGAAATTATTAGGTGAAGGCTCAAAGCAAGCAAAGGGACATGGGTGCTTTTTCGTACACGGCGGAGTGCGACTCTGGGAGTCATTGGCACGGTTTCCCCTGGATGTCAAGAATTTGCATGGATTTGAGAAGTGGTTGGATACATTCATGGGAAGAAAGTCCAGTAAAGCAAAATGCAAGGAGCATGGGGGCCAAGGCGTTCTTGTGTTGATTCCTGGAGGAATCGACGTCTTCATCAGTGAACCAGTAACAGGGACCGTGCAATTGATTTCCACGGTTTTGGGTGGTGGGAAGCTCTTTTGGGTTGTCGGACGCTGTGCCAGTGGCACACATCTCCAAATGTGGCTCACAAAATGGAATGAGTAGAAAAGATGACAGAGAAGGTTCAGTGTACGGTGATGCCCATAGGGTAAATAATCCAGACGGTGCCTCTGTGCTCGACTGGGAAGCGGCGGCTGGGGCTCAGGGGTGGTTGCTGAGAGGTCTCTGAAATCGCCAGGTCAATGCAGGGTAGCAGGCAACAAAGCCAATGAAATACTGCCCATAATCAGAAATACTGTCCATAGTCAAGAAGGGTAATGAGAATACGATAGTGCCTTTTTTTCCCCACCAATGCACCCACGTGTGAGCGCTGGGTGCAGCCCTGGTCTCTGCGCCCGAGGAAGGCTGTAGGGGATGCAGAGAAGGTGCGGAGATGAGCAGATAACACGCAGGAGGGCATGGGGCTGGCTGACGAGAAGAGACTGAAAAGGCTGCCACTCTTCCTTTTGGAAAGAAGACGAAGGAGGGGACACGTGAGCAAGGCTTATAGAGTCACGGAGTCTGTGGAGAACCTGAAATATTTGCCAGCTCCCGCAGCACTACAACAGGTGGCTTGTTAGTGTGTGGTGGATACGGACACGTATGAGACTCCATCGCTGCAGAACCACCTTGTTAATTTTTGAGTGTTACCATGTGTGGGAATGTTTGTGTTACTAATGTTAGAGACCCGAAAGCTCTTCTGGCTGCGGTCATTCTTTGTTTCCTTCATCTCTAACACACCCGTGAAAGAATTAATTTGTTTTAACTTTTCCTCACTGTTCAATGGGATTTGTTGCTTCATAATTTAGTAATGATGTCAAATAACTAACACTTAGTATTTGGACTGTCAAGCAAAGCTCTACGTGGTCCTATAGAAAGAAAAATGTTGATCATAATTATTGTGAGGATTTGGGCTCTAACTTGCAAGGTCCTACGCAAAAAAAATGTGAAAGAAACAGCCTCAGCCCTGAAGAGTTTACAATGCAATAAGCAGGAAAAGGTACAAATAATATGGGAAGGAAAACAGTTTAGATGATAGCATATGACTCTTAAGCTGTTTGCTCTTTGTGGACTGGATCTTCGGTCCTCCAGTCTTTATGCATTCTCTAGTGGAAATGAGACACCCCTTAAGAATATTCCTCTCCCGACCACATCTCCATCCTCTCTTGAAAACCCATCCAAAGCTTTCATTCACAAAGAGTCCTTACAGAACTCATTTTTATGCACCTTACTACACGGATTTCAATGGCACATGCATAAATTACACACATACTTGTAATAAAGAATGAGAAAAGAAATTACTAATCCATTAATGGTTGTAGACTTTACAAGTACCTATTGTGCTACTAAAGCATGTAATATCAAGTGCAAAGGGAATATTTGCAAGTTAAGCCCCTGAGCAAGACAGGAATAAACGACACCTTGCAAAAGGGAATGAGTCAGAGGAGCTGGTGGTTTCTTCCTCTTGGGCTGATATTCCCCCTTTGCTAGGTCATCGATTCTTCTGTGGGAAACATCACCTTCCATGTCTCCGAACGCTCTACTGTAAAGTATTTTACAACACTTTGATCCATTCTGTAATGAAGAGCTCCTCCTTTTAATTTAGTTTTGTCTTCTAGGGGGGTTACGTAAACTAGTAACTCATATTCCACACCAGCTTCCCAGGTCTTACTTTTGCTTATGCTGTGTATGCAGCAGGTGAGCGGTGATCATTTTTATCACCGTTGAGCAGAAGAATACCCCAAAGATGAATGGAGTAGCTAACATTGTAATCATACATCAAGTGCTTAATTGTTTGTTGTAGGACATTTTGGAGTAATAACTTCATTAGAAAAGTAAAGTGTAATTTTTAGTTTTGCCGCTTTTATTTTATTTACTACTCTTTTTCTAGTGCGCTGATCTGAGTTTTATGAAAATCAGTTCAAAGTGTCTTGGGAATCATTTACAATTTCCTAAGGCTCTGGTTTTGCCTAGGAGAAAACAAACATAGCTTTCAGATAAACATAAAAGCACCAGCTGTTTCTCCCCCAGAATTTTTATTTCCATAATACTTGCCTTTGGAGATAATTTTACAAGAAACACATAATGCGTGGAAATATTTAAGAATAGGTTTACAATAATTCTATGACTGTAAATACAAAGACTAGCTTTCATGCCTCAGTTACTGCTCCAGAGGTCTGATGTGCCGGCAAAAAAAGAGTAGAGAGATCTAGGAAGCAGCCCAGGCTCCCAATGCCAGTTTGGACATCTTGGGGACTGTTGCCTGGAAGCTAGCTTGGTTTTTGCCGGGACAGTTTTCTGGACCGTTAATGTAATAAGAGGCCCGATATGATTTCTTACTTTTCCCAGAGCTGCTTTGCTGGAGCTTGATGGGTACTCCTGTGAACAGGAGCTTCAGTAATGTTGGTAGCACCTGCGCCCTCACGTGCTTTGGGCTTAGTGGTAGGATGTTTCAATAGTTCAGCTGCTGGCTGGGAATATCTTGCCTCTTCCTTTTCAGAGGAGCAGACATCTTTGCAACCTCCATTATATGAATTTCGGCTGCTTAGGTTGTGAGCTTGTGTTGGCTAAAAACAGCAGGCTCTAAATGGGCCCTGATTTCTTTTGTAGGTGTGTCTGTATCGTGCTGTCTCACTGGGATGAACTGTTGCATCTTCCTAGCCAAAACAGCCTGCCCTTTGACATTACAGCTGATGGCTAAATACACAAACTAGATCCACTGATACCTCTTAAAAAGCGGCAGCAGGAATGATGAATGAAATGTGCAGCTTGTCATCATCAACTTTACGTTTCTTTCGCTAGACCCTGACCCAGCCGACATACGTCCATGTACATCCAAGTCTGGCTGCTCTAAGGGGGCTGGCTGCCTCCTTTGCTGTGCTCTTCCCAATTTCACACGCCTGTGTAACGGCAAGAAGGAGAGTGTGCTAATAGCATCACAGGAGAAGAGCGCTGCAGTATCGCGTGGTGGTCTTAACTTTGCAGCACATGGGAAAATTAAGTCCAGAAATGAAGAAGTTGAATGATATTGTGTGGAAGATTTCTTCTGGGTAGTGCATATCCTTTTATGTCTGCCCTTGTGAGTGACATGCAATTTCTGTGCTGCTGCACTTCTCTGAGATGAAAGGATTTGCATGACTCAGAGAGACAATCTTTGCATTTAACAAAACCGGTTCCCATATTTTTCATGATTCATGTCTCTCACTTCAAATCACCTGTCTTTCCATCTCCACAAAGAGATGATCCCTTAAAATAATTTTGCCAGTCGCTGTGACTGCTTTCCTGCCTTTTTCCTTCTTACTTGCAATCCCACTAATTTGGTTTCTTCCCACAGCAGTGGTTTCCTGCTCTTTTGCCTTTGCAATGAATTGCCTTCCTGTCTTCTGCTTTCCCAGTCTTCCTACCCCAAAGCACCTCCATTAGCCAGTTGTTGATTCATGTGTCGCGTAAGGATGATGCAAACAGAAATGAGAGGGAATGAACTTCTGGTAGTCAGTGATGGATTTCTGTGTTGCAACTGAAATATATGTAGATTTACTTAGTACCTGGTTGCATTTCTAAACAGGTGTCATTAGACATGGTCCTAAGTTGAGCATGTGAGGTCTCCTCAGGAATGAGGTCTTAAACTTGCAGCTCTGACTTGTTGACAGTTCCTGATCAACAGAACAACAGCTATTATTTGGTGCACCCCTTCCTATCCTGGGTATTTTCGTTGTCCAAATTGCTATGCTATTCTAGCGTCTCAGTCTTTATTCTGTGCAAGACCTCGATAAAGTAAGAGAGCAGTATGAGCCCATGTCAGAAATTGGGCTGAAACGTGAGGGAGGCATCTGCTTGCAGGTGAAGGGGACAACCTGCAGACCAGACTCGGGAACCATTGTGGTTCCTTCAGCACCGGTCCGAAGGAGATGCGATGCCTTGCTCCCTGGAGGTGCCTCTGCCTTTCCCTTTCTACACGGGGCTGGCTTGGACCAGATCCCTCAGTTTTAGGTGGCAAAGTTGGTGCTGAGTGACTTGTCCCCAGGGCTGTGGGTGTCCAGGAGGAGTGCGCTGGGGTAGGGACCGACACCAGAGTTTCCCCGGGTGGCATCCTGGCCGGCCGTGGGAGCAGAGCTGCTCCGGGTACCAGGGGCAGGAAGGGTGTGCTCTTCACGGCAGCGTTTTTCTGGTATTTTCTATTCGCCTTCCTGAACGGGTACGAAATACAGTCTTTCCAAAGCAAGCTCAGCGCTGTGTTTCATAACCACCAGGGGAAAATCATTAAAGGGGAAGAAAAGGTAGAATTATTGATTCAGCAGCACGGAGGGCAAAGCATAGCCTCTCTTTTGCTCATAAAAAGACTGTGATTTTCCTCAGTTGCAAAGTAACTTAGGTGCATCTTAAAGTTGATAAAGAATTTTTTCGTAGGAAAACTTAACATCTCTGGTTTTTACAGGTATATTCACATAATATTAGTATCATGTTAAAACAATCAGCAGTTACAATGGTATATTTTGTACATTTTCACACCTACAGATAGTAGTAATTCATTAGGACTGGGGAGTAAACAGGTTCTTCGGTTTCCGTTTTGATTCCCATGCGCTACACCTGCTTTTAAGAAGTACAGCTTTTTATTTCAGCCAATGAAGCTAACAATGCATGGCAAAGATGTTGTTAGAACTCATTACATTTTAAAGTGATGTATGGCATGCCAACGATTATAATTTTTTTTGGCATAGATCCCTTTCACTTCTGTCTCTGTCATAAAAGGTGTTATTTAGCTATTTTTAGGAGGCAGATTTTTGGAAACATTCTAAATTAGAAGGGGGAGAGAAAGCGGTCAGTCTTCAGTATATATATTTTTAAAAGTCCTTTGAGGAACTGCTTTTTTATGTGTTAAATAACGGTTACGCTGGGATTGGTCTTGGCTGACTTCTTACCTTTTGTCATGCAACTCGAAGGAAATGGATAAAATGAGCACAACGTCGCAGATACAGTCCAGAAACTGCCACGGGACCAACGTCTGTGGGTATGAAGCTGAGCAGTTCAGATGTGACGGACCACTTATTTCTGTGATTGCACAAACTCTGTCCCCTTTAAGACTCTCGATTTCTGTTCCCTTTTCTTGCAGCTGACAAGGTTGCTCACAGCTTGTCTGTATCAGAGGGTTACACGGGTGTCTGAGACCCCCAAACCGCTGCTCCTTCAGGGGAGGTGCCTTTTCCTAGGTTAGCGTGTATCACTCGAGCAGATTAGAGAGAGAGGTGTTAGGTGCATCTTTACAGCTGCAACCAGAGTAAACCAACTCTGGTGAATTTGGCTAAGGGGCTGGAAAGCTGTCTCTGTAGGCAAGCCCCTAAGGTCATAACTAAAACAACAAAAAAAAAAAAACCAAACCAAAAGCATCGGTTATGATGCCGAAACTCGAAATAACAACAAAAAAGCCAAACCAAGCCCTTACAAACCCCCTAATTTTGCATGGGAACTATTTAGTTGGGAGAGTTGTCACTGTCTGCTGTGACAGTCTGTCTGGATCTGAATGACACTACGTTCAGTATTTTGATATAAATCATTCTTGGTAAGAAAGATAATCCCTGATTTAACAGTATTCAGTGTGTTTATTCTAAAATGCGGTGAAAAAATGGCTGATGCTTGACTGATAATGTTTTGTTGGTTTGATTGAATAATTCCTTGTAGCAGTACGTAGCCAGTGGCCATCCTTGCGTACTGCATTCTCGCTACTCAGTGTTTTATAGTGACTGGAAAAATGCACTGATTTAAATTCCACTTCATTGCCAAAGCAGCATTATACTCTACTTCGGTACCACTTTAGCTTTCAATTTAGTCGGAGTCTTTAGGGATTTTTCCATGATAATTCTCAAAATCTCTCCTTTCATTACCATCCGGCATTTAGTATGTGTTTCAGGACACATACAATCCTGTGTGTTACAGCCTGAGTTAACCGTACACTTCTCAGCGACCTAACTAACCTGCCTGATGGACGCTGCAGCCCACAGTGCTGCCGTGCTTGGGCTAATTAAAATGTGCTTTTAGTTCCAGTGTTTGCAGCAGGTCTGTGATGCGTTAAATTACCGGCCTGTAGCGCCTGCTTTTGGAAGTGCAGCCTATTTAAATCTGCATAATAGTTTTTAGAATAACTTGTTGAGGCTCTTCCAACAAAGGCATTGCTTAGTCTGAAGAGCAAGCCGGTGTTTCCCAGCACGAGGAAGATGACTTAGTGCTGAGCAGGTCTTTCACCAGGCCCCCAGTAACCCCACCGAGCTTGGCAGGGTCACCGGGATGAATAAAGAGCTTAAGAAAGGGAAGGATTAGCCCCGTTAAGGTCAGCAGCAGAGCTTTTAAGCCCCCATGCTATGACGGCTGGGGCGGGCAGCCACTCACCCTGCTGCAGCCCACACAACATCCCACCACCCTCGTCAGTCCGTCTGTCCCCACCGTGCCTGGCGATGCTTCCGCAGTTTCTGTAACCAAGGGAAAGTTTAGCCATGCGTCGTCGGGCTTGTTTTCTTGGACATGACGTCCCTCTCTGGGCTTCCAAAATAGTTTCCAAGCAGGTAGACGATGCTTTTGCTGCATACCCCCACTCTTCCATCCAGCTGCCGGGGCTCCGCTTCACCGCGAGCATCAGCATCTCTGCAGGATGCTGCGCTGCAGGGCACGTCCTGGACCAAAATCACCCTCCTCCCGTCCAGGCCGGCTTTGG
The DNA here is from genome assembly GCF_964199755.1 of Larus michahellis. NCBI lineage: Eukaryota > Metazoa > Chordata > Aves > Charadriiformes > Laridae > Larus > Larus michahellis. The sequence goes on from NC_133897.1 coordinate 93,925,444, forward strand.
CCCAGGCTGGTTCACCGTCTGGCCTGGCTGGTGCAGGAGGGAGCAGAGAGCTGGGGGGGAGCACGGGCAGGCGGCTTTCTGCCAGTGTAACATGGGTGGAAACCTGGTCCCAGGTGTCAGGGCCAGCCCCCGAGGGTTTCTGTTGTCTGAGGCATCTGACATGAGTTTTCCCCATGCGTTCGAGCCCCGTGTCTCTAATTTCCTAATCTTCTGGGTGGTGACTGAGCTGCAAGAAAGCTGAGCGCAAAATTGGTGCGTGGCTTGCTGGCTTCTACGTGTTTATGTAATTTTCTGTTAACGTACACACAATGTTCAGCTGATGTTTAATTGGTGCTGTTTCTGAGTGGAACACGATATTCCTTTATAAGTCACAGGACTTCTAAAAATCATTTTAAGTAGAGTATTCAAGTCTCTCTATATTTTCTCTGATAAGGGAAGCTGTTTGATGTAGTTTATTTTTATGGCTGTGGTGGTGTAACCCCAGCTGGCAACTAAGCACCACGCAGCCTCTCGCTCTCTCCCCTCACAGCGGGACGGGGGATGGAATCGGAAGAGTAAAATAAGTTTAATAAGTAAAGCAAAAGCCTCACACACAAGCAAAGCAAAACAAGGAATTAATTCACTACTTCCCATCAGCAGGCAGGTGTTCAGCCACCTCCAGGGCTCCATCGTGCGTAATGGTTACTTGGGAAGACAAATGCCATAACTCCAAATGTCCCCCTCGTCCTTCTTCCCCCAGCTGTATATGCTGAGCATGACGCAATATGGTATGGAATATCCCTTTGGTCATATCTCTGACCCCTAGGGTCAGCTGTCCTGGCTGCCCCCATCCCAACTTCTTGTGCACCCCAAGCCTGCTGGCTGGTGGGGTGGTGTGAGGAGCAGGAAGGGCCTTGACTCTGTGTAAGCACTGCTCAGCAGTAATTCAGACATCCCTGTATTATCAACACTGTTTCCAGCACAGTCCAAAACATGGCCCATACTAGCTACTATGAAGAGAATTAACCCTATCCCAGCCGAAAGCAGCACAGTGGCACTCGAGCCTCCTATTTAATTGGGCCCTTTGATGCTCCGAGGTTTTCTGTCTGGCTCATGCGGTATTGGATTGTTTAGTGTTCGATGTTCCTTTCCTTCTTTTTATTTGGTATACAAAGCAGATATCTGAAATTCTGCTCTCTGAATACACATGAAAATCCAAGGGGACAGCAGTGGCGGCAGGATTATGGACTGTTCCCTTCCCGCAAGCAGTTCTTATCTGTGCAAAAGTAACTGTGCAGCCCTGGTTTCGTAGCACTGGCGTTGTCATTCCAGGGATACCAACGTCACCGCAAAGTGCAAGGCGATGGAGAATCAAAATTGAGACAAAGCGGTGGTGGAAAGGATCGTTCCAGTGGCTGTGGTGGCTTTGTTTTGTGTTCTGTGGGATTTTTGGACACTCCTTCAATTTCTAGGGCTGGAGCCGGAACAAAGCATTAATCAATAGTGCTGTCACATCCAATAAATGAAAAAGTAAAACAACAGAACTTAATCATAAACAGGGCTTGTGGGTCTCTCAAGCAAAATATTAAAACCCAGGCCTAAGTAAGATTATAGCTTGCTTTATCTTCCAGATTAAAAGCACCTGCACGCACACGTGCGCACACACTCAGGCACACTTAGACCACAGCAAGTGCCCGAGCTTTGATACCCGCTTTGTCACAGCAGTGCCACTGAGGACATCATCACCCCGTTTAGTTACAGGAGAACTTCATTGAGCTTCCTTCTGTCTGTCTGCTCACAGCAGGTGCTGCTGTGCCCATCCTTCTAAATTAGGTGGCAAAATGTTATTTTTAATTGTTTTGCCCTTGGCAGATTTTCTTCCAATCTGTCAGTTCCCTGTGCATCTAACAAAACATGACTCTAACAGAGGGAGGGGTTTTATTATTTTTAAAAGCACCAAGGCTCTATCTAACATGAACAAAACGCTGCTTTCGTGAAATGTAGCACATTGCGCACACTGCCTTTTTCTTATTTCACATAGCAGCAAGGTAAAATTGCAAAATGGATGAATAGCTTTATTTTTCCTCTCCCTCTCATATATATATACACACACACACACACATAAACTGGAAGGGTATTAGGATATTTGCCATGGTTCTCTGGCTGCCAGGATCTTAAGGCATCAATAAACTACAGAAATAGTACATGGTTCTTCGGGGTCCCAAATTGCTCTTAAAATTGGGTCTACCTGAATCCTTATTCCGTAATTGAAAACTCTCTTTTGGACTCGGTTCGGTAGCGTCCAAAGGTACTGAGGCGAGTAAAAGTTTGCAGTGGACTGGGAGCGGTTGGCGCGGTGACAGCAGCAGGGGTGATGAACTTATTTTTGTGAGAGAATGAGAGTCCGCTCTACTCCCAGTCACAGGCTGCTTTTGCCAGCTGCTTTTTGTGCTTTATCTTTCGAGCTGACATCGCGCAGGAGATAGAGGTATTTTATATATATCCGCATGAGAGGGAAACAAAATCAAGTCAGTGAGATACAGACCCTTTAGAAGAGATTAGAGATCGGAAGGGCGCAAAGTCGGTACAGATGCCATCTCTGGAGGAAGCGATGAGATTTGAGAGGGATGAGGGAGGTAATGCCTGCGTCTCGAAATCTCGCTGCTGCGGTGCCACATGGTGGAGCAGCCTTATTTTGTCCTGCCATGCGGTGCTGGCACATCTCGAAACCCATCTCAAATGTCTTGGCAGGTGAGTAAGGGACTTCATTCCAGCTCATCGGGAACTAGGCACAGCCACCCACCACCCATAGTTCGGCTGTCCTAGCTCTCAGGTGTAACTTCCAGCTGGGGTGCGGAAGAGTCCCTGGTTTTGTGCGGTGGCATCCCGGGCCATCGGCAGCGGCAGACGGCTTGAAATGCAGGCTGGGAGCTTGTCTGCATCTCCTCTTTCATCTCGGGGCTTTGTTAGTCTCTCTGGCATCTGCAATAGAACCTGGAGGAAGTCTCGAAATGTCAGAAAGAAGAAAGATCTGAAAGATGGGAGGGAAGGCTTCGCTTTCCCTGGCATGTTCCTGAAATTGCTGAACAACAGGAACGCTCTTGCTGTACATGGAAGACTGTCAAGTACCGTTGTGGGAAAGTGAAACTTTCCTGTAACGCAGAAAGGCTGCATCAGAATTTGACTTGAGTGTAATGAAATGTTTGTTTCTGTAAGATTTCTATCTGGTATAAAATTCGTAATATCAGCTCAACTTTTTCATCAGTGGCCACAACAGAAAGGCAGATGTCAGGAAGCAGAAGGGAAATGGGAAGCAAAACAGGGAATATCACTGTGCTACTGTACAAGTCTGTGGTGTTGCTACAGCTTGTGCATGGTGCACAGGTCGGGTCCTCACAACTCAAAAAGGAGGTGTCAGAACTGGGAGAGGTGTGGGGAGGTCAGCAGGGATGGTGGGGGTGCAGAACCGGCCTCCTCAGGCTGCAGGCAAGGTGATGGGAAGGAAGGGAAGCATGGTATAGGTCTATAAGCTCATGAACAGCGTGGAAGAGGGGGGTGGTTGTTATTGCCTCTTCCACTATGAGGATTTGGGCGTACAAAATTTAGGTAGCGGGTGGAAGGTGTCAGACAACAACAGAAAACTGTTCTGCCCTGTGTGCAAGAGCTGTGGACCTTCTTGCCACCAAGTGCTGTATATATGGGTTTAGCAGGATTTTGGAGAGGTTAATCATACAGAAATCTATGAACTCCACCCATTAACTCCATTAGCTCAGCACACAGGAGCCATTTATGAAGCTTCTGACTCAGAAAGTGCTGGAAGCTGGGTGCGTGTTTTAGGAACTGTACTTGTTCTGTTCCCATACACTTCCCCATTTATCTCTTTTTGGCTGCTGCAGGTGCAGGCGAACCCCTGATCTCACCCAGCACGGCTTCACGCTTCTCAAAACTTTGAGAAGAAGGAGTAGGATCTCTGTTTTCGTGGTGTAACCATTGGAAATCTCTCCGTGAAACTTGAAAAAAAAAAAAAAGAAAGAAAAAAAAAAAGACTGAGCTAAATGTTGAGGTTGTGTCATTTACAAAGTGCTCTAATACCACAGTGATGAATGCCATATAACTGTCAGGGCAGACAGGTCTGCTGTCAGGTACCTTGCAAGTGACCCGTTTGACTGCTGCAAGGAGCTATTAAAAGGGCAGCTATTAGCGAATTTAGTATAAACCAGAGCCCAAAGCAGTCTTACATCAAAGTGTTACATTACAGAGGTTGTCACTGTAGTTCTAATTGGAGAAAATTTGCCGTGACTTATTCTCCAGGCAAACACATTAACTTGCAGTTGAACAGATTTCTTTGTCCATAATTTGGCTTAACACACGATGAAAACAGTAGATTAAAACGCGATTTGCCAAATTGCTGTATCTTATATTTTTTAACTTGATGGGAACACGTGCCCAAGCAAAAGCAGGGACGGGCTGCAGACGAAACAGGCGCAGCTCTGTAGAGCACAGCTGGGGTTTTGTAGAAGGAGAGGAGGAGGAGGAGAAGCTTCAGAGACCCTCTTGCGAGGTTGTCAAGGTTACAGGTGCTATTGCTGCTGTAGGTGAGTGGCTTGGGCATTTGCTGCTGATAATTGGGATCGGCTGTTTTCTTCCGAGATAACAAAATTTGCATTTTAATTAGGTGCTTGCATTTGTCGACACGGAAGCATAAAATATAAGTCATTGGGAGCTTTTCACAAGACCACCATAAGGACTTTGAGAAACATTACAATGGCAGCATTTACCCCAATGAGATTTTTGAACTTTTTTAGTTTTTAAGGATTTAAGAGGCAAGAACCCTGCCATAAACTCTCAGTGAATTAACCACCAAACATGCCTTCCTAGTTCCTTAGATCCCAGTATAAATGTTGCTTTTGGAAGCTAGCATTCCCCGTTTCGGATGCGGGGAAGCCGAGAGCTGCGTGCCAATCTGGTGCTCAGTGTGAGAACTGAGGATTTGCACTGAACTCGCTGCTTCAAGACATCGCTGAGACGGCAGCAACTGTGCCTTAGCCCTAGGAAAGAAATCTCTGCTGATACCAGCATGGCATGGCTCAAGCGGAGTCTGACAGCGCCAGTATATACTTTAGGAAAACAAATGATGTCGTGGTAGATTTCAAGCTGCGCTCGGAATTGGTACAATATGTCATATTGAATTTTCTGCCAGATTTAAGAGTGATATGGCAAGATCTTCATCGACTGCGACGATGTGCAGCACCGCTGACTTCCTTAGAGCTATATAAGTGTATACGGCTGGGGAAGGGGCCCAGGAGGTTCGTACTGAAGATCAAACAAGCTCAAACAAGCCACTGCTGCACTGAACGAGTACTGGGTGCTAAAGCCGGGCAGAGCCGTGCTGTTATCAAGCAGGAGCTGAGAAAGCAGGCAGCCTGCTTTGTAGACCAAGGAGGAGAAATTCACTGTTCGCTGCTCCTGCAACAGCAACATCGGTTCAGGAAGCCCACCACCGCTTCGGAGTTGGAACAGCCCGGATTTACTTGGAAATGCTTTTCATGTGGAAAGTCGGGTAATTTTGCAGACTTTTTTTAAAACTCACAAAGCGTCTCGCCCTTTGGGATGGGAAGCTGCAAATCTTGCTAAATCAATATAAACTGCCCAGTTTTAAGTAAAGCAGTAGTTTCAGCAAATGCCATGCCTTCAGGGCAGTTTATCTGCTCTGAAGGTGGAGGAGACACGTGCTTCCGCCTCCCTCTGCTAAGGGAGACAAGGAGATGGCACTCCTGAGTCTAACATCAGCCTTTGTGTGCCCGCTCTGCCTCTTTGCCCCAGTGTCTGCTTAAAATCTTCAGTTCCTCAGTTTCCCCACTGTCTTTTTAGGCAGACGGAGAATCAGATCATGAGCTGCTTCATCAGAACCATCTGTCCAACTGGCAGGGACCAGGGAAGGGCTGCCGGAGGTGCAGCCGGGGCAGCCCCACACTGAGAGTCCCAATGCTGCCACCCCACGTGTCCCCCATCGCTGCAGGCTGGTCTGCTCTGGCCGGTCCAGCCGTGTATGTCGGGTTTCTGTGGCCACTCCTCAAAGGAAAAGGAAAGGGAGGAGCGTCGCCTGCTTGGTAGGAAGGGAGCCACAGGGCACCAAGAGCCAGGACTAACTCATACAGCTTGAAAATTGGATGAGGTTTGGGGTGGAGCTCAGGGGTTTTTTTTCCCTAGAAGAAGTCTGAGGATGTGGAGAAATGATAAAAGGAGAGCTGTGGGATTATTTTCCCCTGTTTGGACGCTATATTGTACTGGAATTTATGTGCATGGTGCTGCTGTAATATAATCAATTCAGCTTTTTCATTGATGACCTTTTCTGTAACATTAACGACAATGTTGGTTGCGCACGACACTGCAAAGGAAAAGATGCCAGTCTAAGTACTATACAGGATTTGCAGTTACAGTAATGATGGGTGCAAATGAAGAACCAGAAGACTGGCAATTTTCTGTAGAAAAGTTGCATGATACTAAAAAGTAATCTAGCTTGCTCCATAACATACTTTGTTGCTGTCATTTGTTTTTGTAGGGTCCCTTTCTCAAGTAGATGGTTACTGCTCTTCTGTAAATTTACCAACACAATGGCTTTCCCCCATATTAAACAATTTAACAATTTAGGGATAACTTGCTGTATCTTTACATTTAATAACTTTTCTGATGTAAGAAGGAGTAGTCACGCTTGGCATTAAAGTGCTGCTAATTGTGAATGGAGGCATTTACATTCTGAATCCTAGTGAACTGTATTACGCGTGTTGCAGTGTTTTCATTTCATTCCCTGGATGATTTTTATAACCAAGTATACCCTGTAACATTTACTTTCCCAGAATGAAATAAATCCTGCACCGGGGATTGACATCACTTTGGTTCCTCTTGTGCCTTTTGCATAGTGTTTAAATTTCAAGTGGTCTTGTAGGTTTCGTGCAAATTCTCCATGGAAAGTAGTTTCCGCTTTTAATATTTTAACTCTTTGTTAATATAGCTTTGTAAATCCTGGGGCTCTTACAGGCCAGCATGCAAAACATGCAAGTATCTTTACCTAATGGGCGGGTGAAACCCGTCTTGGGAGTGAAGTTTATTAGGTGCAAGAAGAATACTGGGTTTAACTGAACGGTAATTAGAATTGTATAGGTTAGAGTTGAAATCTTTTAAAGTTCCACCAAGGACAGCATAGTTAATAACGCTGCTTTATCTCAGCTGAAAGGCAGGGCATCTCCCAGTGTGTGGTGGGACCCAGGAGCAGGTCTCCCACCCCAAAGTCCTCCTTCCTGGGTTGTCCAACCCGGTGGCACTTTACATGGACAGACTGAGGGAGCTGCGAACACAAACGTACCACAGGAACACTGAGTTAGTAAAGCAGGTAACTTTACATGAGGTATGCTGTATTTTGGTATCCGTACTGCATCCAAAGCCTTGAATGGGCCAGAAGCCACCCAAAACTAGGGAAGAAGCCACATGTGAAAGATCTTTGTCAACAGTCAGTCCTAAAACAAAACACTGGCTTAAATATTTGGAGGATTAATGGGTATGATTTGGTGAAACAAATTTCTGCAAGTCTTGCAGGCCTCTTCTTTCTTCTTCCTTGAGGAAAGACCTTCATTATTGTCAATTTGGCAACTAATTCTCAAGCTGCAGTGTCAGTACACAAACACATAACCTGATCCAAAGAGATAAGTATTAAAATTGATTTGTGAACTGTTTGGTTTGTATTTTAAAATGTGCAGCGTGCACCTGCCTTTAGTTTTCAGAGCGAGCACTTAAAAAAAAGAAATACTTTGTGTTAGAAGAAGAGGCCGTACTGTTTGCCTTAGGTCTTACAGTAGACCACTGGCAATGGAAGACTGAATTTCATCTGTGATTTATTTACTTGCGTGGCAAATAGGTTGGCAGTTGATAAGCGTTTTGCACACCCGTATTTTTTCAAGCGTTTTGGCTGCATCCAGTCAATATTTGCTGGTCCCCGCTGCACATCCCTCCGTGGTGGATGGTGGTACCGAGGTGCTGTTGAGTGGCCAGGCTCTGCCTGGGCAGCTCTTGTGTGTGCTTCGTGCACGGGAGGGACGGGTTCCTCTGAGGGCGTGCCAGTGTATGGATAGGAGATGATTGGTAGGGTTTAGTGCCGCTTTACAAGCACATGCAGATTTTCAAGGCAGAAATGGACTTCTTTTTTAATAGAACCGTAGGTAACACAGCACTCGCAGCCTTCTGCAGCAGAGAGATGCGAGGATTTCGCCTTTTGAAAGAACCAGATGTGTCTTGTGAACGTCATGCTGGTGGGTCGTTCTCCTGCCTCTTCCTTGGAAATGACATTATTTCAGTGTAATTCAGGGGTGTTCGTAGACTTGCTGACTTACATAAGATGGAATATTTCATTTTATACACGAAAAGCGTCTTCATTCAGAAGAGTCTGGAGCTATTTCCGTTCTACTGGGAAAGGACTTGTTTTCACAGGATATGGAAAATAAGCTAATCTGATACTTTGATTACTACACACAATGTATGTTTCCAATGGAGAAAAAGTAACAACATTTATAATCAGCTCTCTAGTAGCTTAGAGTCGCACTGTCGCATTATCCATAGCTGGCTTTTTCTCTGGCGTAGATCTGTATTCATCTGCGTCGTCCATTTGTGCCCGGGTCTCCGTCACGGTTGCATGTTTCACAGAAGGGCTTTATTGCACCCTGCCCTGTGGAGGGTGGGACGGCCCGTGCTGACAATGTCCAGCCACATCAGAGCGCAGGGCCCTTACTCTCTTTGCCGCTTTTATGCCGCGTGCGCGATGCCCACCTTTGCTTGTTGTGCCCAGCGTCACTCACTTTGCGTCAGGCTTTCCGTCCTCAAGACGTGAACTGAACTGGGCTGGATTACAGTCTGCTGTGGGCATCACGTAATAAACTCTTTCCTTTTTTCAGGCCCGAACTGCTTTGCAGAAACCCTTGTCATTCCAGCAGGCCGGGAGGTGAAAACTGATGAATGCACTATATGTCACTGTACTTACGAAGAAGGCACTTGGAGAATTGAACGGCAAGCTATGTGCACTAGACATGAATGCAAACAGATATAGGAGATCTACAAATCTTAAGTACTTTTCGTGGTTTTTATAAAATATCTCCCAGCAGTGAGCACCCTAGATGACCCAGGGACATCTGAATGAGAAGATTCTGGTGAGGAGCAAAGAATAAAGTACTGATATTTTGTTTTTCAAAGTAACGTAATACTGCAAGGCAAAGAAGTGCATATATTTCAAACGTTTGGACATACGAATACCTGTCTTAATAAATGTGTTATTTTCACAGTGAGTACACTAAAATACACTCTATAAAATATTCTATGTATTTCTATAATACCATTATAGAGCTTAAAAATAAATGTTTTATATAGACAATACAGATTAAAGTACTGTATCATTGCCCGTCCTGTTGTGCACCATGGCTAAAACATGACGTTTCTGTTCTAGTTTCATCACATGAGGGTTTCCTTGGGATTTTTTTGGTTTGTTTGGTATTTTTCTTCAGTTTAGTCGGCCAGGAAAGAGCCAGCATATGACAAAAATTCAACATTCTTACTTTTGAAAAAAACGGAGTAGAATTGCTTTCAGAGAACATGGGCTTATTTCTGAATATTGCTGTAGTGTAGAAGTGGGTCAGTTCCTTCTCTTAGTTCCACGGATGCTTATCTACTGGTCCACAGCGGAGATAACCTGGACCAGTGGGTAACAGTGAAACTGGTCTCTCAAAATCAATTCCTCATATTCAGCTCAGACATAACACTTTACAGCAGGACAGATTCCTCTGTGACGTGAACAATATTGCATCGCCCAGCTGGTGGAAATGATGGTAAGTAACCACGCGGCATCATTAACGTAACGCATAATGGATGTGGCGAAATGCAGCTTGGAAGGGCTGGAGCAGCCCAACAAGCCTCCACTGATGCGGCTCCACGCTGCGAATCCGTGGTCAGGAGAGCTGTGCCATCCCCTGAAGGCCTGGTTCAACTTTTTGGTTCGTTCTGGTAATCTGTACAGGGTCTGTGACGCAGTGTGCTAAGAGGGAAGGTTTTGAGCCAACTCTTTGAATCCATCAAAGGATTTTTAGCACAGAAGCTGACCCTGACTGCGTGTGAGGTGAGTCACATCTCCCTGCTTCAGCCATCAACAGCCTTTGCTGAGATTTGTGTTGGTTTTAGTTTAGTTTATCACCAACTCCTACGTTACATCTGCTTTGAATACCTGTAAAGGCAACGGCTCAAAAAAACACTTAAAACATGGACTTGCCTTTAAGCTTTTGCTAGAGGCTAGACTTAATGAATCAATATCTAAAACCAGACGACTATTTATTAAATTACAACCTACCCTTTGCTCCTTACTCCCATGGTATAACCTAGTTACCAGGTTTGCATCCATAAGAAATGTGATTTTCCGGTACTTCTGAAGACCGTGGGATTTTTGCCAGTGACTTCAGTGGATCCCAGTTATCACCTCACGTCTGTGTTTTGAGCATGTGTCTGTCTGTCAGTGGGCGATATTTTTCCCAGTGATGGTACGGGAGAAGAGGAGGAGTGACAGAATCAGAAATCGAGAAACTCCTGTCTCTTGCGCAGACAGCCCTGTGGCAAAGTCGTGCGTGGTATTAGTCACAAGAAGAACAGGAGAAGGGAAGACAGATTATTAGATTTAAATTGTTTTAAATCACACAAAAATCAAGTAAGTAATAACTTCGCCAGAAGTGGCTGTGCACATATGTAAACATTGCACTGGAAGTATCGTTCTCCAGTGGCTGTAATTCCTAGCAGGGATACAGAAAATATTATACCGGGGTTGTCACTCGGTCTGCTGGTAGCAGCGGAGGGTGACACAGAGTACAGATAGTTTGTTTTCTTGGAAGAAGGGAGGAAGCGTTTCATATCTCTTTTGTACCTAGACCATAAGTACACTTTCAGGTACAAACATAAATACTTTTTTTGCCGTTTTATAAAAAGAGTACCTTATTCATTGTATACCTCTAACACAGTGAGATGCTGCTTATTTGGGAGTAAAGGAGGTACAATTTGGCTAACAATTGTATTCTTTTAAGTATACCTATCCATTTCATAAGATTCAGTAGACACACGACAGAAGGCTAGCTCTGTGTAGGCTTCTGGTTACCGAAATCAGGTATCTGCACAGCTGTGAGAAAGTGCCACGAGTGACAGGGGTGTTCCACGCGCATCTCCTCAAGACAGCGGAACTACCCACACAGAACGCAGCTGCGTGACGTGAGTAAGAGCAGAGAAAGTGGACTTACACCTCAGTGTGGGATTGCCTTTCCAAACAAATAGGCTGGTTGGTGTCTTTTTAGGAGACACACGTGTTTTCAGTGAAACCGTAAGAGACTCAGAATTGTGTATCTTTCAGCGTGTGGCCATAATGCTTAAGTTTGTTGAAATCTCACCTTGGACTACTTCCACTTCACGTCTCCTTCATTGAAGGCTCTTATTAAGCTTTATCCTGCTTCCCAGGGCTTGAGTTTTTGTTCTTTTGGTAAGTTCTGCCTTCGCTGTAGTAGTAAGTAGAAGGTTAAAGGATATTTTAGTGTGTATTTCCAGTGTAGCTTTTACAAATATTTTCTCTTGCACATTTTCTCTAGAAGGCTTTCTAGAATAACTCCATGCCAGCCAGACCCAGCAGACAGTGATACTGTCATCAACCCCAGCATGGAGGCAAACACACCGCAAGACCCTGAGAGCCAAACTCCAAAAAGTGACTGCACCAAGCAGCGTGGGGGCAATGGAGCCGGGGAGCCGAGATTTGCAGCCTGCTGCATAATGTCACTTCACATAGACAAAGGGTTAAAACAGAAATCTTACTCTCTCTTTATAAGAGTGGGAAACGAAAATGTGGAAATTAAATGATTTAAGGTTAAAAATTAGGTAATATGGGATGCAACTGGAGACCATTCACCTTTAAACTCATTGAATCCCTAAGCAAAAAACCAGAACTGCTGTTGTGGCCGCGTGTATTTGTCTAAATGTTATGATTTGGTCATGTAATACACCTGTTCATATTTAACTTTATAAAATAAGAGAAAAGCCATCTGCATCATTTCCAGTGACCCAGACTCCAGAGGATATCGGCTTCCTGACTGAAGCCTAAGTACTCGGCTGGTTTCGCTTCAGTGCAAACAGTGTGATGCATCCTGCGTCTGAGGAGTTCTTCAGCTTTGCAGGTGGGTTGTGTCTATAAAAGCTGTATTTCCAGACACGCGGATCACTCATGAATAATTCTGTATTTGAAGGTCTGTTGCTTGGATAATGAATATTCTTCTCAGATGTTCTTATGTAGCTGCGTTGGCATGAATATGAGATTTCTGCTTCTACTTCACTTGCTTCTGCTTATTTCCCAGTTGAAATCAAGACAAATTAGTTCTTGGGTTAGCCTCATCCATTTTTGTAGGAGTGCACTGTAGACGAGTTTGGCTTCAAACCCATGTAAGTAGGTGCCTGAAGAGATGATATTCTAGGTGGTTTCAGGTAATTATAAAATTGCAGCGCTAGTGTGTAATAGGATTCTTTGTACTACTCATTTAAAATACAAAAATGGAAGTGCTGGTGTATTCACTTAAATACTTATGTGAGATTTCAAGGGGAAAAAGAGGAAAGATAGGAGATCCGAGACAGAGGAGCCGAGCATTACAATAGAAAACATAGAAAAACATAGCTACACTGTCAGAAGTGTATATCATAGGGAGATTTGCAAAGAATTTCATAAGAAAAGTAACTGAGAAATGTATTTGGGTACAAATTGAAATACGGGAAATTCTAGTTGGAGATTAAAAAAACCCAACCATACGGTAAAGGTAATTGAATACTGGAAGATGTTGCCCAGAGATGTCATGGAGTCTCCATCCTTGAGGATGGTCAAAACCCGACTGGACACGGCCCCGAGCAGCCTGCTGTAGCTGAACCTCCATTCAGCAAGATATTGGACTAGATGATCTCCAGAGACGTAAAACTGAAAGCCGGGTTTAAATTACATTGAAGTAAAGTCTTTAATACAAATAAGACAGAAAAAGATATAATGAAAGGTTCACTCACTTTAGAAAACAATCTCTTCTCTTCTTATACTGTGTAATATAAATGATACTGTCGTGATTGTAAAGTATTTGATGTACTTCAGGCGGTAACTGTAATATTTAAACTACAATAGCTCCATAATACGTAGGAGGCTTCTGAGGGCACATATTATTTAAGAATCTAATGCAGTCCAACGAAACACTCCATTTATTCCCCTTATCAGGCAATGAATTTTTTTTCACAGCCCGTGTTACTTTGGGTTTTCTGTCTGCAAAATACACCTTCTGCCCTGTATTCCTGCTGCGTTAAAAAAAAAACACAAACTGGGGGGACAGCATTGAACCAAATATCACAGACTATTTTTTTCTGGCTATCCAAGAATTCAAATTTTTCACGAATTTTTGGTAAAAGTGCTACTTCAGAAAGTGTGTAACTTGTTCAGTTTTGAGAAAACAGCCACTCATTCCCAGAGTCCTCTTCCCTTAGAAAAAATAACTCTGCTCAACCACACTGGAAATGTAAATTTTCAGTCTTTTGAAGTGTCACATTAAACAACTCCCATCGCAGAGAGAAAATAAACACAACCCAGTGTGTCTTTCCAATTGCTCGTTTATATTATGCGCCTCATTCATTTTATACGCTTTTAAAACAAATACAGCAAAACTCCAAACTTGTATGTCAATTACCAGTTAGAGAGAAGTCAGAAGTTTTTATTTTGTTTACCTCTTGAGGTTATGCGGAAATACTGATGGGGAATATTAATCAATTAGTAATAGGAAAACGCTAACATAATGAGTGGCACAAAAGCTGATGTTTAAAACAGTCACCTCTCAACTTACCAGAAATATTTGTTACTTTGTCCATGTTAGGTTTATTTGGGGCTATTGGCTAATAGTAATGCTATTTCTGTAACACTTAACAGCTTTCTGCTTTTAAAAAAATCATTACTTTTAAGAAATATACCGCATAAATAAAGCTATTGTTAAAGAACAGGCAGACTATAGTAAAGGAATAGCGAGTATAATCTATCCATCGGAAAAGCTGAGTTTGCCACTTATATTGGTCAGTAATCTTGTCAGTTTAGTGGAACTCGAGAAGTCAGCCTGCTGCATATTTCTCCGGCAAAAGGGGGAAAATGTCCCCTATAACACTCAGCAGCCCAGTTTCAGCAGGATATGGAGCACTGCTGCGGATTTGGAACAAACTGCAGGACCATCTGCAAAAGGGGAGCGTGCCGAGTGTTTCCGTGCACAGATTTTACCTCGTGGTAAAGAGGTGAATTTATGAAAAATGGTGAAAATAGGAATGCAAATATCAGTTCATACACAATGGGGAAAAATAGCCAACGCACAGTAGATGGAACATGAGGAAATGAAAGCAAGTGTAACATGTAATTATTTTGGGGACTAGATAAACAAAGAAAACTTTTTTCTATGGTTTTATATACAAATAAATTCCTTTCTCCTGACTCCAACCAAACAAGAGAGGAAACCAAAAATATTTTAGCAATGAGGGACGTATATTTGTATATATACAGCCTGTACGCATTGACAAATGAGAATTCTTTTCTTGGTGACGCTAGCATAAACCATGAATAATACAGAAACCCAGGTTAATGCTGTTAACTGAGATCAGGATTTCTTCTACAGAATGCACCTATAGTAAAGCATTTGTACTTGACTGCAGTCAGTGAACGAGAGGGAACACTCATAAATGCTTGTGTAAAGAAAACCTTTATAACCACTTACTTTACTTTCTCCAGTAAGTCTTTAAGGGTGTGCAAACTTTGTGAATTAATGTGAGTTTCACCTGTCAGGAAGACCAAAAAAAATTGTTTCTATACTCTGCTAAAATCCATAAATGTCTGCATAGAGACGCCAATATTCTAGTCTCTATAATACCCCAGTGAAAACTCCATCACCTTTATTGTTCTCCCTCAAAGTACAGATACAATTCTATAAATGCCGTTAATTGATGGTGTGCCAACCAGGTCTGTTTCTGATGTGCAACAGAAAAGTAAATACATAAAAATGTCCAAATGCTGCCTAGTCTATACTGCTATTGCCTTAAAAAGCTGCATTCATTTCAGAGGGTAATTCTTAAATTAATTTGCTATCCACAGTGTAGGAAGCTCCATGTGCTTACATTACCTGGTGTAGTGGTTTTTGTAACAAAAACAAACTATTTTCACAAAGACAGTACCGCATACTATGCTCTCTCCTCAGCCATTAATAACTCAAACTAATGCTAACTAATTTAGTGCTGTTGTGAGTGGGAAATTATAGAAGTAACATACGGACGTGCAGTGCTTCAGCC
This sequence comes from Larus michahellis, assembly GCF_964199755.1. Lineage (NCBI taxonomy): Eukaryota > Metazoa > Chordata > Aves > Charadriiformes > Laridae > Larus > Larus michahellis. Next base: position 93,940,819 of record NC_133897.1, read on the forward strand.
TAATGTAACGACCCTTCCCGTTCGTAGTCTGTTCATTTCTAATCACCACATGAAAATAAGGAATAGGTAGCCTTTAGACATTCTATGGATTACAGTTAAATAGTGTTTAATTTCTTAACTGCTAAACATTTTTAATACGCTCTTTCCCAGCTATTTATTTTCAAAGGGCATTTGATAAAAATAGCTATTTTATATATTCTGCTAGTTACACTGTTTATAGTAATGTTTGAGCAATGAACTGTCACTGCAGAAACCTAATAATGCTTATGTTATTCTTTTTTTTCCAAATAAATTTGGAGCTTCAGGCTCTGTCACGTAAACAGTATATTAGTAGGATACATAACGCATCATATTTAAAAATTACTTCTTAGACGTAGCACAGTCTTTCTTTTTATTCCTTTTTTCAATATATAGTTCCTGAAGACATATATATTTAAACCTGCAGTCCGATATGCCTGAAAAAACAAACACCCACAAACCCCATCTTCCAGATACGACGAGCTTAAAATGTCCTTCACATTTAGCTCATTATTATATGTGAGCTAGATTGAAAAAAGAACTAAGTGGAAAAAGAGCATAAACACTGTATATTTATTTAAAACGTCACAATTTTCATGGGGTATGCTCTGCAGATACAAAACAAATAGAATTTTAAACGGGATTCTGCTACAAAATACGAACTTAAATAAGGCTATTAGCGAATGACAAGGAATGCATTCAGGCAACCACTTAGTAATTCTTGACAGTCTTACAAAAATAAAGAAGATGAGTGTCATAAAAAGTACTATGGTATTTTACGTTGCTGTTTGTTTTCTTCAGGTAAGAGCAAAAGAGTGTTATGTTCAATGTGGTGTCTTTAGGGGTGGAACAGGCAACTGGCCCAAGTGAAATTTTACACTCTTTGGGAAGACGTTACCATCCGGTCAGTAGTGATACCATAATTCACCTTGAAAAAAACTTTTTAGGATTTTTTTTTTTGCATTTGAGGCTACATTGCAACATTCATGACCTCTCAGTGCTGGCTGTACACAGTGAGTTGTTCATTATAATCATCTTCACCAACGACTGAATGGATGGGTAGATATAAACTACAATATAGACAGACACCTTACACCAGTCCATGTCAAGAGCAGCTGAGTCTGTCAGCAAAGGACTAAGCATGCAAAATACTTTTTTTATCTTCTTCTTGTGATTTAAATAGTTAGTTTTCTCTACTGCTATTAACCTAGCATATATCATAAAGACCTTAAAAATGAAGTAGTCCTAAGTGGTATGACCTAAAACATTTTACCAATATGCTGATGGATCATTATTTCTTAAAAACAAGTGTATTCTATCGATGTAACCAAAACAAGCTGTTAACATTTTTAAAATATTTATTTATATTAACTTGTTAAAATACATAAGAGCTATTGCAAGAGTGCGTGTCCCTCAGCCATTAGCACTTTGTTGCTCCATATATCAAACTGCTGTCGCACCGAAGACAGTGAATTCCATTACTGGGATTATATGATCCTGGGCTGCATACAACTGTAGACAAAAAAAAATAAAAAAAAACACGGAAAAATGTGTAATTTAAGTGATATTAATAAAAAAAATTACATTTGAAATGTTTAAAATGCATCTTTATCTATTTGAAAAAAGATCAGATTTTTTCCAGCACTCTGTGAGTTGATCATGAAAGAATTGTATATATTTTATACATCATCTATTTATTACACCATATTTTTCTCTTCATCACTTTTCACTCCATCTACTTGCAGGGGATATGTCCATCAATTACATTTTAATATGGCCTATATCCATTAATGTTTTAAATAAAAAGCTATAGCTGCTTGTATAAGAAACACAAGACAAAATAAAGCTCTAAGATTTTTAAATCTAAGCTTGGTAATTATTAAAAAGTAGCGCAAAAATAGTACATAAAACCAGAAATCAGTGTATGATGCAGAACGTGTGTTCTGAATGAAAGATTTTTTTCCTGTTGGATCACGTTATGCCATTTGATGAAGTCTGCACAGTCACCTGCAGAATGACTTCATCACAAAAGACTAACTCATATTTTTGCTCTTGTCAGAAAAAAAGCAGAATTTGAACTATTTGGTTATTACAATCCTGAATCATACTTCAATTCTGGCAGCCTTTCTTTAGGATAGATCGTTAATTAACAGAATTAGTATGCAGAGGTAGTTAAGATCTTCCTTCCTTTTGCAGAGTTGGTGCTTACCTGGTTATTGGGTTTTGCCTGGCTTACTAATGACTCTTTAGTCACCACTGCACAAACCTGCAGCGGGATTTTCAGTATTTGGTTTGGTTTGTCTTCATTTGTTGAGGCTGGCAGGATTCACTTGATCCCCAGTGGCTGTTATTAGCTTGCCTAGCATTTTTTGACACTGCTACTCATTGAAGAGGGTTTTAGAGGTCTTATAAAATGTAAGAGAGGAGTCCTCTGCAGATGATGTCAAAACCTTGCCTTCTTTTTACATTAGCGTAGGCAGACCCAAGATGGCTTCATGGGAAAGAGAAAGCTTTACAAATATATGTAACTAAAGGCATTTTCCAACCTTTCTGTCCAGAAAATCAATCATCTTGTGTACCAGAGGAATAATTCTACTCTTTCTATTAAAGGCTATAGGCACAATTCTAGTAAGTCCAGAATTTTCAGTTGGAGCAAGGTAGACTTCTCTTACAATGGGCTAAAAAGTTTATTTCTTAGAAGTGCCATCTGTTCGCTATCTAGCAGAAAGCATGAAAAGGAGAAAGGAATTTGAAGTAGGGACCTGCAGCTTATTTATCCAGATGCTGGAAAGTTTCTTTGAACTGGCAAACTTCACTTGTTTCAATATTTTCACTAATGGAAAACTCCTATTGTTATATGTTCAGTTTGAAAGTATAAACAGCAAAATATTCTGTCTTAACAGGGTATTTTACATACTTGACATTTCAGACCTCAGAAACTGAAATGCATACATCTTAATTTGTTCTTTTATCCTATAAGATAACTAGCATTTTGCACTCTTCTGATTTTTAGGACTATTTCAGTATTCTTTTGAATAATGTATTTACTTTTGAACTTTCAAGTTACTATGTTTCAGTAATATAAATAATCAACATACTGTGAGAAAGAACTGAAGAAAACCAAATTAGAACTGACTATTCAGTATCTAGTCTACTAAAAATACCACAGAAATCAAGCTCTGCAGAGTAATGATACAGGACAAAAAATATTTCATAAAGCTAGTACAGGGTCTCCAGAGAAGCCCTAAGAAACAGATGATGTTTTGTACTGTATTAAACTCACAGCTACATCTGATTTAAAAAAAAAAAAAAACACAAAAAAACTAAACAAAAAGAATTATAAAAGTGGAAAAATTACACTTAGAAATTTTTACGATGTGAAAGTGACTCAGCTGCCTATTTTAAGTAAAATGTAGCTGTTACAAAAATGTTTAATTAACTTATCCTGGAATAATGTGCTTTATTTAACATAAAGCAGGGCTTTAAAAGCAGAAAAACATTAAAATTAAGATCAATTCTTATTAAATCATTTCTAAGATGTTTGTACTCATCAATTCTATTTATTCAAGACTGCTTGAGTATTACTCAGCAGTAACTCCATGTCTTTAAGTCATTGCCTCTACAAAATCACTCAGTAAATGGTGCTGTCTGAGGCTTATCTGGTACCTGATGAACAAAATTTTGGTATGTTTTACCACTAATGTTTTCTGCCAAAAAGATTTCTCTAAAGATATATACATCACACAGTGACTAATCAGGTTAACATTTTTAACTAATTCAGAAAGAGATTTAGCCTAGAAAATGGGAGTAGAATGAGAGACAATAGCTCAATATTTAATACCATTTATAAAATCAGAGGGGGGGAAACAAATAAGGATATAGTATGATGCAAAAGAAGAAAACACAGAACAGCTGATCAGACTTCCATACTATGTAAAGATTTCATGAACACTGAAACATGCAGGTAAGCGGAAAATAATACAATTTGATGTTGTTTTACAATGAAGATAATCACGCAATTAATTTGAAAGCACCTGATATGGCAGCACATACAAATGTAATAAACTACAGAAGACTACAATTAGAATGAAATTTAAAAAAGGGTACTGAATGCTGCTTAAAAGGGAAATAAAGAGTTGGAGAGAAATTGCTAAAGCTCGTGAGCTTGCTCTTCGACTTCACTAAATATTTCCAGTAACAAGATTATCAGAAAAAGTCCCGATGAACTATGCTGACAAGAAAACTGGAAGACGGTGTCAATAAGGACAAGAGTTAAATAGGCACGAAGAAATAAAAGAATGAGAAAGGCCTGTATATTTGTTTGATTGAAGAGAACTGTGAGCACAATCATTCACAATGAAAAGGGGAAGCGTGCTACTGTTACATCCTATGAGAGAGAGGTTCTTAGGACCAAAAGAAAAGCACTAATGACATAAAGGCACTGGTAAGACCTCATCTGAAATACCGTGTTAAATTCTAGTCAGTCCTGTGCAAGAAAATTAAACTCAAAATAGGGCATGTCAGATACTGGTTTGCTGAATGCAAACTCTTCCAAAAGCAGATGATAGAAATTAGTTGACTTGTTCTGATTACAAAATAGGAGACAAAAAAAATCCACTCAAGCTAAAGGGCATTCTCCTTATCAGGGCAAGTAAGTATGAACCTTCCATGAATTAATTTAGATTGAAAGCTTGATCTTCTAACTGCAAAACAAGAGTCACCAAAGAGATCGAAACTCACAAATAGTTCTAAAATGGACCTTAAAACTGTTTTAACTGGATTACAGGACCTGGTTCCCGCAACTAGAAGGGAAACTATTGGATAACCCAAGAAGTTGAACTCTGCTGTACTTCCATGAAAATGTGTTTATCAAAATGTTTCTATGAGTAAGTGCATGCTTTGGAAAAAAGCTCCCCCACTAACAAAGACGGAGGGAAAATACTTTATTTTCTATTTAAGTAACAGATCTAGGGATCATAGCAAATCACAACTAATTCTCCCATGTTAGCATGGTTGCCTGAGAAGAAGCTGTTTGAGGCATTGAAAGCAAATGTAGAGAACCTATAGTGGACAGTAATCAGGCTGAATAGAGAGGTCTATCAAACATGACCAAAAAGACTGAACTTGAGGTGGTCTAGTTCAATGAAGACGGTATCAGAAAGAGAAAGTAGTTAGAGTCTTCTAGGATATACAAAAGCTATTGCAAAGACAAAGTATTGTTTCCAGATTTACTGAACAACAAGTAACGGGTATAAACTACATCAAGGAAAATCACATAAATACCTTAGAAAAAATGCTTTCCAATGGTGAGGATGTAGCATACCGAGTTATAGTTCCTTGGTGGTCTATGTAGTCTATGTTCTGAGGTTTTAAAGATTATGCAGGATATATCTGTCAGGAATAACTGAAGCTCATCTCTTGCTTTGAGGTAGAATGGTAAGCAGAGGACCCTTGCAGTTTTACTGCCTATGATACGGTGTTTGGGATTCTGGGAAAGGAAATTACTAATTTTACTAAGAGGTCAACTAAGGAAATGAGTGTATGTTTGAGCATGCTGACAGAATGACATCCTCAACTATGGGAAGTAGTAAGCAGTCAAATTTCAGGGCTGACTGTTTCAGATTCTTTTGTACCTCAGATGTGAAAGCTTGTCCCTGTATCTGCCAAAGGCACGTCTGTTATTATCCCAGCTGACCAGGGATCAGCTTCTTGGGTTGACACTGGAGTAGTGGTATGTCGTGTTTCTGTCTAGTGCAGGAGGTAAAGGAGTATGGCAGCAATGAAAATAGTATTATTTTTTACCATGTATGTTAAACAGCCATGAGAGCTAAGATGAAAGTTGTGTTTTGAAGAAAAAAGGAATACAAATTAGTTTAGAATACAGTAAGATATTCTGGGGGAAAACCAAAAAACAACACTACAGTCTATACAAAACAAATGATCCTAAAGAAGTCATGCTTTTCAAAACTTGATTTTCATGTAACTTTCCTTGAAATCATGTGCAACAATATTCTGTATTACAATAAATTTAATAAATTTGGTATTTATATACATCCTTTACAGATATTTGTCACTTTTTGCTGGAAGACAAAATTGGAAAGAAGATGACATATGGAAACATTTCACATGTCCTGCAATTTTAGACTCGTCTCTTATTTCTTCCATATTCTTATTTCTTTTTGAAGTGTATTGCATTCTGTAAACTGTTGTTCAATATGTAATCCAGTGTTTTCTTTCACCATTTCTAGGTCTGTAGGAAATTATGTCTGTCAAAAGCTTGACTACAGACTGATTCTCTATGTGTCTGTCTTCGAAAGTTCCTTTGAGACTTCAGGCTTAATATTTGGGAATCATATGAATAACCTTTTCTTGGGCAAAATGCAATTTGGTAAAGCCACTCTTTAAAACACCGTTCTGCTCCTTAGCATCTAAGGAGGATAATATCCCTTGTTTTAATCTGACAATTGACAAAAATAGAATTACCAGAATTTAGTCTCCCCCTTTCCTTATTTTTCCAAATGGATCACAAATATTTACAAATTTAACTTTATTTTTCAAAGCTATAGAGAGTGATTATTTTATCTATTATTCTTACTTGGCTCAGATCTGGAATGTAGCATTTAAGTTTGTAATTAGATGAAAGCATAGCATTATTATCTTGTTTGTCTCAGTGTAAAACAGCACTTGAAACATACCATGTCAGATTACAGATTTCCTATGCTAACTCCAAAAAAACCTGACTGCTATGTAGAGGTCTGAACTTAATCTGATTGATTTTAATTTAAATCCGTCCATAGAACTTGTGGGTCTGGCTTAAAATCTAAATCAACAAGGTCTAAGTAAAGTTCTACCCAAGTACTAACCTGATCTAGTACTGGTCACCTTGACAGACTTGACAGGATCACAGCCCAAAACAGTATGGCGTAACAATTTTATAAAGTTAAATAGCAAAGCACTGAGTTCAATCAGAGCAAAAAACAGTGTAACAGTATTTAATACTTTGTACAATAAATGAATTTTTCACTTACCACAACACTGTGGACAGTCTGGATGTATTAGAGCATTGATTCCATACCCTGGATAGCAGCGATCAATCTGCACCATTTGCAGAGTACCTTCTATGTAATATATTTCAGGCAACGGTTCAGAACTTTTTCTGCTAACTTCCACTTGTTGCTTAAAAAATCTCTCTATAAGGTGTTTTGCCTAAATTGAAACAAATATTTTTTCAGAATCTTTGATGGAAAGAGGTCAGAATACAAGAGAAGACAAAAGAATGTGAGTATGAGTTAGGATTAAGGTTTAAAGGATGTACCACTAAATCTGTAGCTGAATGGAAACAGTAGGACGATATCATATTCTTGGATATGGTGGTTTCAATTTAGATAAACCTTGATCAGTTACTGTCTTTGAAAGTGTTCAGGATTGTACAAATACAACTTTAGAAGCTAATCTTTGGCAATTTTGCCTACATTAGACATACGTAGCCCGACATAACAGACTTGCAGCTTTCCCATCTATATAGGTACTATTATTTAAGTCCACCTGTATTTCAGACATATTTTTCATCTTTATTAGCTATTTCTATTCCATAAAAAGAAAATGCCAAAGGTGTCCTGAAGCCAAGTTAAATAAGGGGCTTATAATTATTATATCAGTCAAATATAATCACAGAAGACTAATTCCTTTACTCAGAAGATTTGCACAAATACAATCCTAGATAGGAAAAATGTTCCTTTCAATCAGTGCAGAACCAGCAGCACCATCATAGAAATATTAGGATACAAGGGATCTCTATTCCATCTCATCTGCTCCATCTCCCTAGCTAAAGGCAACGTTTATTTTTAAAAATCCTTTATTTTTTATTTCTCTGGACTTTTTGGACCATTTCTTATGAAGTGTCTTCCACTGGAATTGTAAAGATTTTAAGTCATAGTAGTTAAAAGTAAAAATGTGACTTTTAACTGGCTAAAACATATAAAATATGTAACTAAAACCAGACTCATGGGCAATCTGACAAAGTCTAACAGTAAGAAGTATCAATGCTTCATATCCAGTGTTTCATTTGTATACAGGGCTTAATTATGTATAAAGCTAAAAAGAAAAAGCAAGAAAAACACCTCTAATAGGTTTGCAAGGTTCAGTACACACAAAAATTGTCAAAAACAGATTTATTCATGCTCTCTTAATTTGATTCTCTTGTCTGTATGAAAAAGATGAACTTTGACCATGAGCTTTCCCCACAAATTTAGGGTTTTTTTCAGTGGCCAGGATGGAAGCTGCTCAATAAGTACATTATTTGAGACTCCCTCACCCCCCTGCTGGAATCCCAATGCATAATTTGCATACCTGCTATTTCTTAGTATACTTCCTGTCCTTCCCTTCCGCCTTATCCTTTACCCTTTAAGAACCTCTGAATTAACACTTAACCTAGTAAACAAGACTCTGGCTTCTGGTTTTCTATCGTAAAACCAAACACCTGCAAGCAGCTAAAATTCTGCCAGATCAATAATAAAATCACTTTGAAGTGATGATTTCCATCACTCCCATTGCAAAACAGCGTATTTGATATTTGTAAGATAGCACATGTTGAAAGTTTTCCGACTGTCTTCCCACTTTTCATACTCTTAATATACTGTCTTTAATATAGACTAGTAGTGTGATCTGCCTTATTCATAATGGCAATGGAATATTAGAAATTTTAACTGATACCAATTTATATCCACTAAAACTTTTTTATCAGTTTATTAATTTACTAAAGTATGTTTCATATTCTATGTTATTATACTTTATTGTGAGAGAAGCTTATGATGTTAGTTGCCTTTTTATTCCTCCATCTACTGTACCTTGTTTAGTCTATGAAATGCATCGCAAGCACTTTCCTGACATAGTCTGTTGTGTTTTTCTCTGTCTAAGGAAGCAACTGCAACAAAACACAATCTGTTTATAGAAGAACAAAGTCAATGAAATCAACATTTATTTTTTGATTTACTACTTTAAGATTCTAGTCAGTTCTGATGCAAGTATTTAGGATTTTTTACCATATTTCAGATGTCTAACTTGCAAAATTTTAAAGAAATCACAGAGCTTGTCCTCTTACAGACATTACATGTCTAATTTTTGGTATACTTAAATATTTTATGGGAACTGTCATTCATTTGTAAATTCTAACGGCAAGGAAATGTATAATTCTGGACTCTTCCCAGATTTATATATATATGAATCCTTTCAAAAGAAATAAGCTACTCCCTCTCTAATTACCTGCCTGCTGTTGTGGATTTATCAAGACTCTGGTTTTAAAACAGCCATCCAGCAACCCTACCATTTCAAGTTTCTGACTGTTTCTGCAATGGACTCAAGTTTTCTCTCAAGAACAATCAATCAAGACAATATCTAGCGCTTTTAAAGATCTTTCCTGCTTCCGTGCCTGCACAAACATATCAGTTCCTGAGCCTCACAAACTCAACCGTTCACATTCTTGTAGGAATGCCTAAGACACATGGAACTGAATGAAGACTTCAAGTTCAAACTGAAGAAACAGTGTAGTTATATTTTAGTAACGTGCATGGATCCACATTCCTTGTCAACAGACTAGTATTGACATGTTATGGTGAAAGCCTGGGCAATAGTTAACTAAGCTGCTGGACTGCTCTCCAAACTGACATTAGAGTAAGCTGCCATATTAAGAGTAAAATTTTCTGTTAATATGTGAATTTAGCTAGCTCCTTATATTATAAGCTTTATCTACCTCTGTCATGGAAGTAATTCTGAAACACCAAAAGCTACTTAGAAATCACAAGTACTTTATAAGACTTCAAGGTAATTAGGAACGTGCAGTTTATCACTGGGTCGTATCAAAGGGGCAGCAGGACACGATGGAGCCCTGCTATCCTGGAGACGGCTGAACACCTGCCTGACAATGGGAAGTAGTGAATGAATTTCCTATTTTGCGTTGCTTGTGTGTGAGGCTTTTGCTTCCATTATTAAACTGTCTTTATCTCAGACCATGAGGGTTTTTTTCCTTGTTTTTACTCTTCCAATTCTCTTCTCAGCCAAACTGGGGGGAAAATGAGTGAGTGGCTGCGTGGTTCTAGCTGCCAGCTGAGGTTAAACCACGACACCAGGTCTCCTTTAGGCTCCTTTTGTTTTAAAGAAATGGAAAATTACAAAATCTCCTTCTTTTACTGATGCCACTTAAACAAAGAAAAGTAACGACATTCATCTCATTTAACTTTAGTTCTTGAAAATTAGACATCCAGCCTTAGTCTGTCATTTGGAAGCTGTTTGTAAAAAACAAGGCACATCCATGGAGTGATTTATACACCTGCTGTAGATGGCTAGATGAAGGTAATGTGGGGAGTTACAGAATACACTGTATAACTTTCCTTCCTATGTTAGTGTGCAACAAGGGACATCATGGCAATGTTTTATGATACAAAATTTAAAAAATATTGACCCATCCACAGCTACAAAATCTTCTAAAGCTCTTTTGAAATAATGTAAAATAGGCACTTTTGAGTAGATCCACTGTCTTTTTGCTATTGACATGAATTTCACGTGCAATACTTTAAAGCATTTTTACAATCAAGAAACTTCATTATTAAACCCTTACAATACTTTCTGCATATAAGCAGTAAATACATTTCATTAACTATAAAAATTCTAACCATTCTTTAAAAGCAAGGCCAATTTTACCTGAAAATGTAAAGAAGATTTCATTCTGTAGACCCCCTCTCTGCATTTTTACATGATGGCATTCAGCCTTAATTAATGTAACCTCGCAAGAAAGTTCATCAACAAGTTTGTTTAGTATCTGAATCAATGTTCTCTCAAAATAAGCATTATAATAATTGTTGCAGGGGGCTGCGTGATACCGGGCTGTGAACTCATAGTAAGCTTTAGGATCGGAATAAGCTGCGGGGAAAAATGTGGAAGATTATGAGGAACATATATGAAGTAAAAAGAAGAAAAATAACTGGTGTATTTGAAAATAAAATTACCAATTTAAATCCTCAATTTATAAACCAAACTAATTTTGCACCCCCCAGAGAATTTTTAATGATGAAATAGTGTATGCTGGGCCAGTTGGAAACACTTAAGAGATTTTGACAAGTTGACATTCTTACTTATATCCATAGGTAAGTCTTACTCTTTCTTATTATAATTTTTTAATTTAATTTTTTAATCTCTTTTTATACCTCTATATAGTCAAACTGACTACTAACCAACAGGATATTACAGTAAAGGGATCAGGAATATGAATACTAAGGTTAAGAAGCATACAAAATACCCTTTATTATGTGGCACAATATTTCATCTCACGCATTATAGCCAGTTATAGTAATATATTACATATTTTTTAGTCAACTACCACAAAAGTATTTTAAATGGCTTAAAAACTGAATCCTCTTCCCCGGAGATCAATAGTAGATGCAGCTAATAAGATGAACAGGAATTCCTTCTCTGTGAGCAGAAGTAGTTGAAAAAGCTTCCATATAGGTATGTAATTTACTTTTATGGATGGATCAGCTTCACACCTTTACTGTGAAGCTAAATGCACACCTGGGCATCTTTTACAAATAAGCCAATGTACCATAAAATGCATGTTTCTAGTTACTTCATAACCACTCTACTTACCCAAAGCTGAAGATCAACAGAGCACAATGTTATAGAGAAAACAGGAGTAAAAGAATGAAGAACAGGGGTCATGGTACGCGTATAATCACAGAAATGAGAATGGGGCAGCAGGAAAGAAAGAGCAAAGGAATAGATACCAAACCAGCTGACAGAAGAAGCAGAACATCCAAAATATGGTACTCAATTAAGACAGCTCATTAGATCCTCTATCTGGCTTTTGCCTCCCCCATTTCCTTTCCCCTGCTTCTGCATTTTCCGGAATGTTTTTGTATATATGTACGAAACTTGCATTTTGTATGCTAACATTCAGATTGGATCCTTACTGAAGGATGTAAGTCTGCATTACTGAAAACTGTAACCTTTTCCATCAAAACTGTTTCAGAGAAACTTTTTCCTTTCCAGTTCTGTAAAGCAAGCTGGTTGCTGAAAGTCATGGTTATTCTGTATGAAGGCTACTGTGCCAAAGTAAAATTAATTTACATCAGAGGTTAATTTAGGTTATTGTGCTCTACCATGTTTCTAAATGAGCACTGGTATGCATTTTAAATTCACAATCAGACATAGTTCTTGCCTACATCTCCATAAGAATAAAATATCCTTTAAAGAAGAAAAAGGGAGCTAGTAATGAATAAATGACGTTGCTTTTACAATATTTCACTTTATCAAAGACTTTTTACCTGCTGACAGAATGAAATGTAATCAGAACAGGAAAGAATAAGCTACAAATATTACATCATTAAATGATATGTTCTTAAAAAACACAATCAGGTAATAATAAAGGCATTAACGTGTGAAATAAATCCATATGGCTGTGCTAAAATTAATCTCATAAAGAATAATTCAGTTTAAAATTATACTATTTGAATGTTATTAAGGATTAGTGCCTATTCAATTTGTTACATTTCATTATGTTTTATGTTTCTTTTTTAAAAAGAACTGTATTCATAAGTTTCTCAGTCAGCCACTTGGCTTCATTTAAAGTTCTGTAAATGACATTAAATGAACTGCCTGGTGGTAACTAACATTAAAACCAATTTTCCAGAGAAAGAGAATGTCTTTATCTCTGCAAATTAAATTATAAATAAGCTTATTTATTTAAAAATAGTAACATGTATTTTTAAAAATAAAACTTTTCCAAGGCAACAACACACTTACCTGGATTGATAACTTACCATAAATAAGATATTTTATTGAGAGGTTTTTATAAGGTTGCATTGCTGTTAGCTTATAAAAAATGGAACAAGTGTAAACTCCACTCAGTTTGAAGTTTCTCAATATTAAAGTTCCTGTTGGTGATATTTCCACACTGCTATTTTCTAGTAAACACAATAATGAAATAAATTTAGTTGTCATCATGAGAAAATGCAGAAAGTAAGGGTCCAAATGGTTATTTACTATTAAGCTGTGGACAAAATAATAATATTATGGATTCAGCTGAAGACACAGCACTAAGAAACTGAAGCTGATTGTGTGTCACTCAGTTCAGCATTACACAAATATGCCTTATTACTGCTGTGGTTTTAAGTATTGGTTGAGAAAGCAGTCCTAGAAACCTGTTTTTATTTGATCTCAGACATCTATTGTTCTCTCCAAGAACCACTTCCAAGAGTCAAAAACTCCCAGAAAAAAAGGATAAAGAGGGCAACTAATCTCTTTTTATACCTCTATATAGTCAAACTGACTACTAACCTTTCAGTCTTCAGGAACTGCCTCATGAATTAGCTGCTGGTCATGTTTAACATGCAGTAAACTTCAAAGTAGGCACGACAGGAAGCTTAAGTTAAGCAAGTACTACATAACAGACCTTCCAAAGAAATTACATGTATATGCCAAAATAAGAATCATGTATCTTTAAGATTGTAAAATAATCCTTCTGTATGGAAAGATATGCATTGTTATGGTGGCCAAAGTCTTAACACAACTCCTTAGTTCAAGGGAGAGAGGAAGTAGGATCCTACTTCAAAGGCCAAATCATGCACATGGCTCTCTAACCAGTTTTTTAAGAGAAAGGGAAGCAATATTTAAGGTCAGATTTGGGCACTGATAATGAGCCATACAGTTGTCCCATGTAGGCTGCATGTGGGTTATATGGTGACACTTGATGAGTCCTTTCCTGACTTGCAAAGTCCTGAGGCAGTAACAATATAGATATGGGTTTCTCAAATAGTAATATGCAGCCCATCTTGCTGGCAGCTGTCAAAGAAAACATTGGGAACCACTAGATTAGAGTCAATTATAATAGACTTTAAGGTAAAATTGGATTTTTGGTTCCATTTTCAGAGACAAGAAAAAGTCTTTTAAACATCTGATCAAATATGAGAAAAAACTTCTTTACGGTGAGGGTGGCAGAGCACTGGAACAGGCTGCCCAGGGAGGTTGTGGAGTCCCCTTCACTGGAGACTTTCAAGACTCGCCTGGATGCAGTCCTGAGTAATGTGCTCTAGGCAATCCTGCCTCAGCAGGGGAGTTGGACTAGATGATCTCTAGAGGTCCCTTCCAACTCTGAAAAATCCCGTGATTCTGTGATCGTGATTTATACGTATTATGTAGATGATGGAAGCTTAGACAATTAGTGTGGTGCAAAAGCAGCATATTTTTAGACTGAAAATCAATGCAAAGGACATGAGATCTATACTGCGCGGATCTTAGGGCTTTTACTTCAAACCAGTCCTAATCTGGTTTTACAGATTGAGCACACATCATTGCTCAAAGAAAACCTTTCCAATTAGCTTCATCCGAAAGGAATCCAGTTTGTGCACTCAAAGACCAGACCATGATCAAAAAAAAATGTGGTGAGTAAAATCAAGCACTTTACTTCAAAGCCACAAACTATTAAAATTAACATGTTACTGTAGGTGCACACTGATTTTCCTGGTATGTGATTTTAAGAAAGATATTGGGAAAAAATAGCCTAACTGAAGTGCATCATTTTACATACTTGGCAGAAGGGTGTAGGACAACTTTGTTCCTCAATAAATCATTTAAGCTTTTAATTAATTTTGTCATATATATCACTGTGTTTAAAAAAAAACAAAATCAAGTGCTGGTAAAAAAGAGTACCATTAAAAAGACTGGAAACGCAAATTCTTTGAACCAAAAAATGGTTTGGAATTCCGTATCAGCTTAGGCTCTATCATTAATGGCACACTGTCTTTCATTTTTTGTATGATGAGGAGGTTTTTAATCTGATGATGAACTACTCAGGATGCTAAATCTATAAACTAGAATGTCATTTGCTACTGTATGCTGGAATAGCTGTGAGATTAATATTGTCAGAAAAACAGCATAGATTTAAGAACTATAGTTCTGATCTTTGGCATATGCAACTGCCCTGTGCAGGCCAAAAGCAACACCCCCATTAGTTGCCTGGATAGCGGGAGCACCTTTAAGATATATCACAGGCAGCTATGCTACTTATAAAATGCATTACTGAACTATCATACCTTGAACAAGGAACGCTTCATATACCAGAAAAGATCAGAATTTTTACATAGTAAACATTAATTATTTTAATGGTACGTCTGTGTGAAAAGAATCTCCTTTTGGATCATGAAGTCAAAGAGCCTGTTATGTTATCAATTTGGGTTTTTTTTTCCCCTAGAGTTATAAAAGAAACCACACTTAAAATGCCTTGCTCCATGGGATTATATGTAAGAATACTGCCTACTCAGATGAGTTTGGGTTCACAAAACAGACTTTAAATATCTTTACAATGAAATTTTAAAAGTGATTAAGCTATCCACCCTTTTCTTAAATCTAATATTTTTTCCATGTTATTTCTCTGTAGCAGGTCCAGTAAGAGAGGTGAGCAGGATTTTACATCACATTTTGTGATGTGAATTATGTTAAATGATTTAATATGCCACTATTACTCAAGAGGCATTTCACATGCATGACAGACAGAAAACAATGTGATCAAGTTCAGAGGTTGCCTGGAGTCAGTAAAAAGTGGCATGACTTAAAATAGAACAAAAGTTCTTTTTTTAATTTTAATTCATGCTAAGAGAGGAAGCTAGACCATTTTGAAGGATCCTCAGGAATTAGAAGGATGCAAGACAGAGCTATTCCTGTGAAAATTATGTTATGGAACCTAAATTCCTTAACTTTCCATACCCTTGTATAATTATACTTAGAATCCTTCACTAGATCAGGTTACTCAAAGCCTCATCCAGCCTGGCCTTGAACACCTCTAGAGAAGGGGCATCAACAACTTCTCTGGGAAACCTGTTCCAGTGCCTCACCACACTCACAGGAAAGAATTTCTTCCTAATATCTAATATAAATCTACCCTCTTTCACTTTAAAACCGTTACTCCTCGTCCTATCACTACACTGCCTGATAAAGGGTCCCTCCCCATCTCTCCTGTAGGCCCCCTTTAGGTACTGGAAGGCCACTGTAAGGTCTCCCCAGAGCCTTCTCTTCTCCAGGATGAATAACCCCAACTCCTTCAGTCTGTCTTCATAGGGGAGGTGCTCCAGCCCTCTGATCATCTTCCTGGCCCTCCTTTGGACTCGCTCTAACAGGTCCATGTCCTTCCTATGTTGGGGACTCCAGAGCTGGACGCAGAACTCCAGGTGGGGTCTCACCAGAGCATAGCAAAGGGGCAGAATCACCTCCCTTGAACTGCTGGCCATGCTTCTTTTGATGCAGCCCAGCATGCAGTTGGCTTTCTGGGCTGCGAGCGCACATTGCCAGCTCATGTTGAGTTTCTCATCCACCAACACCCCCAAGTCCTTCTCCTCAGGGCTGCTCTTAATCCATTCTCTGCCCAGCCTGTATTTGTAATTGGGACTGCCCCAACTCAGGTGCAGGACCTTGCACTTAGCCTTGTTAAACTTCATGAGGTTCACACCGGCCCACCTCTCAAGCCTGTCTAGGTCCCTCAAGCCCCTCTAGATCCCACCCTTGAGGGGTCTAGGGGGACCTAGACACCCTCAAGCAGATGTCTAGGTCCCCTTGCTTCTAGGCACCCTAGAAGGGATGCCTGTCTAGGGTGGCATCCCTTCCCTCCAGTGCATCCACTGGACCACGCAGATTGATGTTATTGGCAAACATGCTGAGGGTGCACTCAATCCCACTGCCCATGTCATCAACAAAGATTAGTTAAACAGCACCAGTCACAGTACTGTAGGAAACTAAGTGTTCCTGTATTTTAGTTTCCATGTTTACTAAACATGGAACCAACAGATTGATTCTTCTTCCAGTTCTTTCAGTGAAAAAAATCAAGTTAGTCCCCATTCTCCCACCCCATCTCTTATTCAGACCAGTTTTATGGTGGAGCGATTTCTGTATTTTGAAATCATACATTAAAAACAAAGGTAAATGACAGCAGAATCACGCCAATGGGCTTTTCAGAAACAGATTCTTCAGACACTTAGAAACAGCTATCAATCCAGATCATATATTCTAATCTTCAGATTAAGCTACTGAGCATGTTCAAACTTAAATACGCAATATCTAAAGATGTCCAAATAGGTAAATTCAGTGACAAATTATACATGTAGAGAATCAAAAGCTAACGCGGTATATAATAAACTTGAGTTCACATGAAAAGCTTGTTAGGAATAAAACATACTCTGTTTTGTTGTCCAGACAGGACTCTGACAGTCTCTTAGGAAACATGTCTAAGTCATGCATCAGTTATGCAGATAGCACGAGTACGCAGATACACACATCTGCTAAAAGCAGCTTTGTATTTCTTCTGATTCTCTTTCCTTCCCTCTACACAGAAGAACTGTTTGATACACCAATAGTAGGTTTTAGAACATCTGGTGTTTAACTTCGAGTTGAGAGGCTGAGTGCAGGTATTTAATTTGTCAGTTGCTTTGTTTTACAAAACTATAGTACACACTTTTTTCAGTCCTATGAAAGGACAGTCACAGTCTTCCAACACAAATATTCCTTCTTTGCATATATTAGGTGGCAGTGTGTACGAAAAGCAGTAACTTTCCTGTAAATCCAAATTCCTAAGTTTACTTTCACTGAACTAGAACAGGCCTATTCCAACGTTTGCATTCAGACATAAAGATTGAAATGCTTTCTCTTTTCTGTTCTATTTAGCCGTTCAGAACACCATCAAAAATGCTGGTTTGTGCAGTAAAACTTTTAAGATCTAGAACATAAGAAGCAATTATTTTAAAGATTTCTCCTCCACCTAAAGTATATTTTGAAAAACTCTTATTCTCAACCAGCCCATCAGCTGTTTAAAAACTTCAAAGTAAAATTTCGAGGTCTTAGTACAAAAGAGTCACTAAGTGAAGAAAAATGACTTGCTAATTTTAAAGTTGTAATGATTTTATATTACATTTTCTGCAGTATTTAATTTTTTACTACTCTTTCAACTGCACATAAGTGGACTGGAACTATGTGTGAACAAAGCTGCTTGTTCAAAAAACAAAACTGTTTTTTAATGGCTACAGATGCTCTTTGTAAGCTTTTACTATAGTCATGATGTTAGATGTATACAGCTAGACAGACTTTTGGGGCACAAAACACTTCTTTAGGGTGTGTGTCAAAGGCTGGTGTGCCTGAAAGAGAATCTGATTTTTCTAACTATGACAGATAGTACAATGAAATATGGGCTCTCTTCCTGCAGATTTTATGCTTAAAGAATTGCATTTATTTTGAAGTGTTGCAAAAAGCAATATTTTGTTAGTCTTTCCTAAAAGTTGATTCACAATTCTACATTTCCACTGAAAGAATTCTTTTCTTTCCTACAACCACACTGAAAAAGTATGAAATAGTGTATCAAGCAAGGTTTATGAATCCTAATTTCCCACTGTTATGGAGATTCGCTATGATAGATATAAGAAGACTAAATCGTCACACCATTTTTTTTTACCATTATCTCCATATCCATGGATAATTTTACCATTTAGAGAGGATTACACCCATTCTAAAAGGAGGCCAAGTGATCAAATTCTTTTACAGCAAACATTTCATAAGCTAGGAACTTTAAATAGCTTTTTGTCCGTTTATACTTTATCTTCTCTGAGTAAAAAAAAAAAAGGAATGTGACAACAGCCCTAGGAGCTATTTACCCAAAACTGTGGTGGCTGAAGCTGAAGTTCTCTCATTACCACTTTTTTAAAAATATATTTTCTAAAACCTCTCATCCCTATAGAAAGTTATATCAGGACAACACAAGTTTTCTTCTCCCACTGAAAAGTTTTTTGCCCACCAGCTGCTGGTTCTAGTACACCTGAAGTTGCCACAGAGCCAAGAGCCCCTGCCACCATAGCTTTTTTGCTAGCGAACCAAGGTTGACATAGCAACTTAGGATACTACTGAAGCAATCTGCCTGAAGAGATTTAAACCTGTCAAGTGGAAGAAGTCTGAGGTCTCCATGGTTTCCTATTCTACAATGCCAAAACTGCAGTTTGAGTAAACAGAAACCACAGTAGTGAAATGGGCAACTTTTGTTAACTGCAGATCAGGAGGTTGTCTTCTGTCTGATCAGATTTAGCTCAATACTTAAATACATGACAATATACCTTATACCGTGTCTGTCATGCATCACAGACTGGGCATCAAAATATATCAGTTATAATGCAGGACACTCAGCTAACCAGAATACATCCATCCCACGGGAGATTAGCACTTTCATGTAAAATGACATAGCCCACAGGCTTAAGTATAAGCAAAATCACCTATACTACTTTTCGGCAAAGAATGCTAAAAATTCTTTCAGAGGGTGAAGTCTGTTACCAGAGTCAGAGCAAAAACACAGTTCAGTGTTAGATACCATATAAGTGTGAAGGTTAGCATGTAAAGGATTAAGAATGAAGAATCGCTATGGTGTAAATGATATTTCAGATTGCGTAACAGGAAAATACAAGACCAATGACAGAGTTCTGATAGGCATTAGTATAGACTAAGGGGAAAGCAAATACTATTTGGAAAGACTGCCACTGGAAAAAGATTAATGGTTCATAACCTAAATTGTAAACTAAAATAAGAGATTAAACAGGTGTATAAATTTGTCACAATGCTTATTGTTCTTTCTAAAAATTAAATTGCACTAAAGGGTAAATGAGATATATGTGGAAGGAAACAAAAAAAACAGAACTCCGGTTCCCCGCTCAGACTTGGAAAGATACTGCTGCTGAGCCAGTCATGATCTCTAAGCAATCCCTATTATCTGAGAAAAATAACATATGTATAAGTAGCCCAACATACTCCACACAGAAACAGTCATTTTGGGTTTTCATGACCTAATAGCAGATTAGTACAGTGATTTCATTACAGGCGTCTTTCTGAAAATGAATGTTTAAATTCTCTATGAGCAAATTAACCAGAAGTTGAAATTGGTAAGGGATATGTAGGGACAACAGAAATACGTGCAATAAAGGAAGAGCAATAAAAATGCTGGCCTGAGGCTGAATGGGGATGAATGGCCTAGTGACATATGACACAGAAAACATTGAGGTACACAATGCTGCATTTGTTTCACCCATTCCTAGCAAGGGCTGCTTTACAGCCCTGCAACAGGCTCTACTGGAGTTTAGGGGAGATCCTCCAGGGAGTGTGGTGTTAGGGACTGACTGACTTACTTGAGTTGGACACATACAAGTTTATAGACCAGAATGAGATATATCTGAGGATGCTGAGAGAGCTGACTAATTAATGACTGTTGTCTATTTTGATAGGGATGAGGTCCCCAATGACCAGAAAGACCAAAAAAACACATCCAGCGTAAAAACAGGCAAGGAAGAAGATCCAGGGAATCACAGGTCAGCCATCCTCACCCCAGGCCCTGCAAAGATGAGAGAACTGCTGGAAGTCATTTCCAGATGCATGAATGACAAGGCAGTGATTGAGAACAGGCAGTATCAATTTGCCATTGGCAAATCATGGCTGACCAGCCTGAGTTGTCTTCTGGAATTAAATGACTGCCTCCGAGGATGAGGGGAATGCAGCAGATGTCATATATGCTGAAAGCCTTTAGCCAGGATTTCAGTGTGGTTCTTCATCACAACTTTGTAGCTCAACTATGGACACATGGACTAGATGAGTGGAATACAAGATGGATGAAAAACTGTCTGCATCATCATTTTGAAGATGGTCTACCTAGCAGCCACTTATTAACATCTTTACCAGTGGCCTGTACCACAGGACTGAACGCCTTCTTGTCCCATATGCAAAAGACATCAAATTGGCTGGTGGCTGATACACTACAGGACGTTGCTGCCATTCAGTGGAATCTTGCACGACTAGAGAGACCATCTGCCAGAAAGCTCATGAGCTTCGACAGTGATAAATGCAAAGTCCTGCACCCGAAACAGAATAAGAGCAGCAACATATATGGATGGGGACCAGATGACTTGGGAGCAGCCCTGCTAAAAAGTACCTGGGAGTCCTGGTGGATTTTAAACTGAATACAAATCAGAAACACACTTTTGCCACAGTGAAGGCTAACTGCATACTGGGTTGCATTAGCAACAGTATATCCAGCAGGTCAAAGTGATTGTTCTGTCCCTACTCAGCAGTCATTTGGACACTCTGGGCGCTCCAGTTCTGACACCTCAGTACAAAACAGATATTAACAAACTGGAGCAAGTCAACAAGAAGGCTTCTGAGATGATTAGGGAGTTGGAGCATAGGACAAGAGGCAGAGGAAACTGGGATTTTTATCCTACAGAAGTCTAAGGTTGGAACTGCAGCCCTTGACTACCAAAGAGGAGATACAGTGAAGAATAATCCATACTTTTTAAGACAAAACAAGAAACAGCAACAATGACAAGTTGCAATAAGGGAAATTATGTTTGAAAATAAGAAAAAAAGAACAGGTTGCACAGAAAAGACAGAAAATTTGCAAGGACAGAGATTCCCCAAACTCAAGTGGTCAAGGCCCTGAGCAACTTCATACCTGAAGATAGCCTGTCATTGACCAGGCAGTTAGGCTAGATCACACCACCCATCATCTTATTACTCTGTCCTTGCAGAACATTCCCAGCTCTCAGTGCAGCAAAAAATGTCATCCTCATCTTCTGTTGCATGCAACACACCCTGCTCCATTTAGTACTCTTTAGAGATGGCACCATTCTTTACAAAGATCTGAAAACATCTTTTAGTTTGGTTATCTCACCCCTTTCTTTCCGAAAAGTGAAAGTTCATTTAATAGTATACATACAAACACTTGCAAAGTAGCCTCAGTTACTTCTCCATCCTCAGTTACTTCCCCATCCTCAGTTACTTCCCCACCTTTAAATCCTCATGCTGCTTTGAGGGAGGAGCCAGGGGAAGGGGAGAGGATGCCGGGGGACACGTAAAAAAATACATCCTTACCTGAAGAAAGACCACCACCTGGTGCATTCCACTGGAATTTTGGATCAATGAGTTCTAAGTTTCTCAGATGATTTGTAAGACATAAAATACGTGGACTGTTGTGATTCAGCTTGACATAAACTTTGACTGAAAAAAAATCTATCATTAGCATTAACTATTTATCAATGCTATTCTAACAGTAAGCTATATAAATTTCAAGACAATGATCTTGAACGGAGTTCTAATTTTGGGACTGGTTCTATTATCTCTACCATCAAAATGAAATACAAAATGGAGAGAAGGTTTGTTTTCTCTGGAAAATAAAATTAAGATAATTCTTTGTAGTTCTAGGCTTATCTGGTTGCGTAAACAAGAACGACAGTGCACTGTAACATCCTCCTTAACGGAGTATGTCACTTACTAGGTTCTCACAAGCATGGCCTTCTGCAGCGTTCTTGTCTCAATTGGTGTCCAACACACACATGGAGAGAGTAAAGCTGCAGTATGTTAGTCCAGGATACTCAGACTTGAAAGCTTGCTGTTTCCATCCTCTTAGAAATTGCCTTCTACCACTGCACTATGTATTTGCTTAAAAAGGGGTTAGTGTTGTAATGTTGTCACTAAATGGTGAGCTGCCTATTGTTTAATTCAGACATAATGAGATAGGAAACAAACTAAGACAAGGATTTACTTAGTCTTTTCCCATGGTAAAGCAAATGTACGTGTCTTGTATGCAATTTGGAGCATACAGGTGCTTCTAGATCTTCAGTTGTTTCTAAAAACTATGATTGGTGTAGTCATAATCACTTTCATAACATGCAGTATTTCAATGTGCACAATTTGTTTTATTTCCCTTCCCACTGACATTCTGCAAAGCATCTGTCCTCTTCAGAAGCCCAGCATGCTACATATTTATGCTTTAGTGAGGTCTGAACTTGAATATACCATGCTCTGTATCAGAGTACCCTAATGCCACTGAAAAGCTACAACTAGTATAAAACATTACAGCTACTACATTTGGAGAATCTGACTAATAATTAAAACTGGATAAAATAAGCAAATTACCACAACGTTATCTTATCATTGACTATTTCAGATTCCCTGCAATTGGAAAACAGTTTAAGTATTTGTTGCAGGAAGGGATTAATGCTCAGAAAAACAGTTTTCACTTTTCCATTATGGCAACTGGCAGTAATGTCACCACAGTCTTCTCTCTTCTCCAAGTATGATTGTTTCATTAAAAAATGAAAAGCCACTTACATTCACATTACAGTGTGCTTAGATATAACATTTAATACATAAAAATAACCTCAGAATTTTTATAGTCTTAAAATCAGGAGGTATGTCCATCCCAGCTAATAATCAGTTTTTTACAGTAGCTTATATTGCTGAAAACTGCAAAGTATATATTTTCAATTTTACAATAGTATAACATGGAAATAAATGCCATTAACAGGTGGTGTTTCAATTTTTAATCCCAAAGCATGAAAAATAACACAAATTCTACATGTTAATGCAACTGCCAATATGATTAGTCTTTTTCCATTGCAAATCTTTAATGCTTTTTCTCAAAATTTACTAACCAACTGACTTTAGTGATAGTCTAAAATTGGATACATTGCATATCTCTCCGATTTCACATTTTGGTTTTTATTTCCTCAAGGTCACCTTGTCTGGTCTTATAGCAATATTAAAAAAAAGTACATATCCCTAATAAAAAGTAAGAAAAATATAGTGTCATTATCATAACCTGCAAAGATGGTAAATTCTGTATCACCACTATAAATTTCCATGACAGTTTTGTAAACACCTATCATAGGAATAATAGAACAGAAGGGCATCTGATAGAAAATAATGGCTGAAAAAATATCTACCAGGTATAACCTTATTACTTTCAAAATAAAGTATTGCTCTTTAATTAAAGTTCTTTGCTATTTTTCTTATTTTTTCATATTCTCTCTATCATAAAAATACTTACCTTAGATGGTGATCCAAAAAAAGAACATTTCTGTCCAGTATTTTAAAAGTGTAGGATTTCAATAGTGTACCATTGTATTTAACCCGATTTTGGTGAAAAAAAACCTCAAAATAGAGATGTTGTCCAGCATCTCAGAAGAAGACTGGAGCCAAGTCTAGTATACTCACAATGGCCTGTCCCATAGAAGGTGGAAACATTCATTATTAATACTAAATTGTTTAGAAACAGAGTTGGGATAAAACATTATAATCTTGCCTTCTGACTTTCAAATTGTCCTGTGCCATTCAAGTAGTAGCCCTGTTTGCAGACATGAGTCAGAATAAGAAGAGCGAAAAAGTACACTAATGTGAGGAACATTGAGACCACTCAGAGCCATTATTTAACATTAATGCTAAGCAGTATCGTAAGTTAAACACCTAAGAGAAACCTTTAAAAACAAATTGTTTTAAAGCAATTGAATTGAAAAAATTTCCCAGAATTGTTTCACCTTTGGACAAAAATTGATATGACTAAGAATCTGTACCCCAAAAAAGGTCAAAAAATGTTGTCTTTTAGCATTCCCCCAAACAACAGAAGTATCACTTCTAGTTATGGTACTAGTAAAGCAGTAACTGGAAAACACACATGGAGTAAACTATGGGGAAAAGTACTACCAAAACCAAGCTGGCAATGTGCATTTAGAGAAAAAGCATCATAAGTAAATACATGGCAATGAGGAACAGCCTGGTCTTTAATTTAATTTTCAGAGTTTCCAGTATTTGTTTTGTTTAATAAGAAAGGAAACTGATAATATTATGTTCTGGAGTTACATGATTTAACTTAGAAAGCAAGTAATTCTTAAGTCTTCTTAGTTTTTGTTGTAGACTATAACACAAACTTCATGTCTCAGGTTCTGTGTACATAACAAGTAAGATGAAGTCAGAATACCTACAGTGCAAGAAAGCAGTATTTCGGAGCAAGAGTCATAGAGCCAGGTGAAAGAGTACACTGAATGTTGTTACTTTTATAACGATTACAGAAAATAATTATCTTGGATTCATAAAAAGTATGAGTAAGAATAAAAAAAAAATTAAAATTAAATTCCAATGACAGAAATATATGCTGTCAGACAGCGATATCATAATGTATACATAAGTCAGTACAGAATTGTAATTAATTAAACCACTTAAAACCATTTAAAAGAATTCAACAACAAGGGATATGATAAAGAAAAGCCTTTTCTTGGTAAAAACAATATTTTCACTAAAATTTGATACATTATGTTTAAAGAAAAATACCTGGAAATACAACAGATCCCACTATTTTTAAGCTATTTTGTCTTAGCGCTGCTCTTCTTAAAAATCTCTTTGAGGGCTGAACTGTTAAAAGATAAAATGATGGTATTAATACAACTATGTAATTTATCTGAAAAAGAAAGCATCACACTTTAGGTTAACCTACACCCTTTAATAGACTTGTTTTTCAATGGATATTAAGTTAATACTTTAATGTCTTATACAATGCACAACTCTCATTAAGGCAACAAAAAACAATGACAACGGACCGATACAGAAAAAAACATACTTATTCTAAATGGCAATAAGTTTAGATTTAATTTTTAATATATTCATGTTTTACAAAATAACTGTAAATTTTAAATTCAGACTGTCCAAAATGGGGATAATGAGGATAGGTGCTGTCCAAAATGAGGATAAAATTTAGCTGCATTGTTTTGATACCCTCAGTTGGGATGTCAATCAGTGTGTATATTGACCATTATTGAAGTAATAAGGTTGGGTTCTGTCATGACTGTGATTTTCTTAATTTCCCCATGAGATGAAATAGATGGTATTTTATGGTTATTTTAATTTGCATTTGTTCTATTTTAAATAGAAATTAAAAACAAGCTCATAAAGATTGCAAAGTTTTGCAAGACATACGAGGCTTCTGAAAGAAAATAAGTATCTTTTCTAGTACAAGTCAGATGTGACTTTCTTTTACAGAGTTTCCAGAGATACAGAACTGACACCAGCAGAAAGATAATGGCTATTAGACCTCTCAGTATTTTGTGTTCTTTGTCTCCACCTTCTGCTTGGAAAGAATGTGGGCTACTGTGAGTTAAGGTATGTTTGCGATTTCTAATTCTTTTGGGAAATCTGGGAAAGAAAGTAAATAACAAAGGCTCAAAAAGCCTTGAATACAAAAGACAGCAATAAAATACTGAACATAGCTTCAGCACCAATTATTTTATGAAGATGGGCTAAATAATTACGTGGCTCCAGATCAGTGCTTGTTGCTAATTTAGGTCCAATACTCAAAAAGTAAAAGCAACAATAAATACTACGGTAAACTGGTAATAGATTAAGGCATGTGTTTGGAACAATGAGATGGGGTCAAGTATCAGCTTTGTTTTGATTTATCTTGATTTAAGTAACAATGGGAAATCATCAATGCAAAAATGAGAGAAGATAATCATGCGTAGTCTCATACATGAGGGACTTCTGTGATTAACATTTCAATCTACTTTGCCGTATCTCTTCACTATGTACCACTTCCACAACTTTGAGAAGCAAAATGTTTCAAATAACTTCATTCTCCCCAAAGACCTCCTAGAAGGACTGGAGGGGTTTTACTGAAAAACAAAATGGATTAAAATTTTCTCACTGTAATATTTACGTTGAGTCTTTCAAGAGTTCTGTTGCACTGGCAGAAACAAAGCCAATTCTTCATTAAAATTCAGCTCCCCAAAATAACACGATTAGATTCTCTATTAACAGAAATCAGCATATGCTTTGATTTTAACAGAAGTACACTAATTTATAGCAAATTAAAATCCTACCTGAAAACTAGCCTGTTTTAAATTTTTTTCTGTCACTATTATCTGTCCACATGATCCATAAATATTTTATGAACTGTCAAGTTGATTTATATATTATAGTTGGAAACGATAATACATTATATTATGATAATATTATAATACATTATTATATTATTATGATATAATTTATAGTTATATTATGTTATTAGAAGTTATATTGTGTTATTATAGCGTATATTACAATATTATAATATATTATTATATTATTATAAAATATATTATTATAACTTACAATAATCCACCAAAACAAATAAATTAATGAGAGAAAAACTGAAAATTATTTTACACAGTATTCCAAGTTTATGAAAAGGCAACTGAACAAATGCATCTAGAAAAGTTAAGCATTGCAAACTGACAAGGTATGAGGAGATATACATAACTTTGTGGGATGTTCAGGCACTACTTAATCAATGCAGAAGGAAAGTAGTATTTTTTTACAATAATAATTTAAACCCGAAGGTGGAGCTCTTGAACTGTTTATTTAAAAAAGAACTAGAAAAAGTGGAAGCACTACAGTTACTGAAAGAACACAATATAAAACTTCTGGTATTACTTTTTTGGTATCTTCAATGACATTGCATGCTAGATTTTGAGAAAGTCAGCTTACGTGCTCTTTCATGTGTATACACGTTTAATTTGCATAGCAACCATTTCAGTCAGTAAATGTTTCTGTCTGCGTATGAATCCCAACTCTCGTACATTCTTTCCCTTGTTTTCTACACTGCCTTTTACATTTTTTTCAAGCTGTTTCCTTGTTTTCTACTTGAATTCCTTTGCTGTCCTCCTCATCACCTGGAATTTAAATGGCACTTCCTTCAGCAGTCTCTAGCACAAATGATCTTCCCGTTCTCATTCTCTATTTTAAGAGTGCATGTGATCAGGTTAAAAAGATGGTTTTCATAGGAAAAAAAAAAAAGTATCAGGAGGTCATTAAGTCACAGAAAGAACAAAAACAAAAGGACAAGAGAAGTGCCTAAGCTGCTTTTTCAAGCCATTTAATATATTATTCCATCCCTTCAATTTGAACCTGCACTTAACAAGCAGTAGGAAAAGCTGTTTCACTCATTTCTAAGAAAAATAAATGAGATTTCTGAATTAATCCCCAAATTAAGGTTTTTTTTAAGCAGCTCAATACACTAGAAATATATAGGGTCATTGTCTTGTACTTCTTACAGGCATAATACAATGTGTGAGCAACAGTTCCTTTTGCAGAAAAACACAGATGAAGAAAAATAGTTTTACATCACTATCAGACACATGGAAGTTTGGGATAATTCACCCCTCAGTCCCAGGTCATTCAAACTTCCCAACTGCCTGAAGAGCCATTCCCAAAGACTGGA
The DNA here is from genome assembly GCF_964199755.1 of Larus michahellis. Classification (NCBI taxonomy): domain Eukaryota; kingdom Metazoa; phylum Chordata; class Aves; order Charadriiformes; family Laridae; genus Larus; species Larus michahellis. The sequence continues at coordinate 93,968,915 of NC_133897.1, forward strand.
ATTCAAGGGTACATTTGCCATATAAAGTATCTATGTAACCTGAGGATTCATCGGGTGACTATAAAATCTGATGGAGTTAAATTCAACAGCTTTACTACTAAATTATGCCACTGCAACAGAGCAAAGATTCTGCAGAGAATTAAATTTCAGGATACAATGCTAACACGCTGTTTGATGCATTTAAAATCTACTTGGGAGATGTAAAAATTCTGCCCAAACACTAAGAGAGAAATTGAGGTCATGTATGTCTAAAGGGTTCTGCCTATATGGGAAAGAGTCTCAATTCCAGATCAAAAATAGCGGGTGGGTTGTACCTGCACAGACAAAAAACACCTCCTCCTCCTCCCCGATCCAAGGGAGTTACAACAGTGACACGTAAAGAGGGGTTCCTTCCCACTCCCAGCCCAAAGGAGGAATCCGGGTAGATTAGTACTGAACCGAATCAGAGCTCATTTCTATGCCCATTGAGTTGAAAGGGAACTCCATTCACCAACTTTAAGTTTCACATCAAGTATATTCTACTATGTCATAAAATATTTTATTCTCAATCTTTTAGTCTTAAAACGAACATTACCGTTGCAAAATTAATCATCTTCAAAATAATTAATCAGAAAATTAAATTTGGTCTCAAAATTGCAGTGGCAGAACAGTTAGTTTAAAATGAGCCCTAAATAATTAAACAAACAATTTATTAATTAATACTGTATTACTGGAATGTTCAATTGGCATAGTTTCAATTCATTTATTTAGAAATGAAAATTCTATGAAGTGATAGGAAAAGGTTTATTTAAGTTATGGTAACTGCTACAAGTTTTTTCAAAGTAATTATGTTTTGAGATAATTTTTGTAAAGAGATTTCTGCACCAAAAGATTATATAAATAGCAATGGTACTTACTTAAGTTATTTTTGCTCAATCGTGCTAATAGTCAAGTGTTTTCCTATATCCAAGTATTTTAATTACAGCTGGCATTTCTAAGCTGCCTATTGATGGTAAGTGCTGTGCAGAAATATGAACATTGCTATTACTAGTCATATGAAAATCATATAGGAGAAATCAAACTTCAGTTTCTAATCTGCCTCAGTTAAATTTAACCCTTAAAAAAAAAAAAAAGCCTGAAATACCTATCAACTATATTATGTTTTTGAAGTAGGCCTTCATATTTCCTTTGACAATTACACCACTAACACGTTTCATAAATTTAGTTAATAAGGAGACTTTCGCTTTATCATGTAACAAGCTAAAGTTAAAATGTTTCCATATTGTCAATAAGATGGAAACTCCCCTCAGATGGCTCAGAGAAGTCAAATGCAATTAAGACATTTTAAGAAAAATGTTCCATATTGTCCTCAAAAAGTTTAAGTATTCGCTAAAGGAAAATCACATAAGCCAAAACTATTAGCATTATTAAACAGAACCAAAGAAAAATCTTTAAAGAAAAATGTTCATATTCTTTACACCAATCTAAACTATATAATTAATCTTCCAATGTAATATAATTGAAATAAATGTCTTTTTTTGAAATTGACAATGTCTATTATGCCTACTAAAACCTAAGATGGAAGAAATACTATGACAGCAACATATTAGTGAACATATACTAAAATACTGCACATGGTTTTCCCTTTTTTGTTAAGAGTAGAACTTTGAACTTCATTTCTAATATGTGGAAAAGAATAAAGGAATTGGGGAAGCTTGATCATAACCAGACCACGGAATAAGACCTGGTATGTATGCACACTAATGTACAAATTAAATAATCCAATTTAATACTATCAGAAAGCCTAAGTGATTTACTGTGTCCAAATTTCAAAACCTCACTACAAAACAGAGACTTTCAGGCCATTCCCAGTCTGAGACTTGAAAGGCCATACAATTGAATTTCTTAGTCAGTGACAGCCACAATTATGCACACAGCGGATACAAGATCAGCACTAGTACACCAAAAATATAGTGTCTTGGTATTCTACCACATAACTATTTCTGTACCTCAGAGCCTTCAACAAAGTGATGCAGCTCTTTTAGCTGAGTACCAAGGTTACCAGCTACTCGCTGTCTATGCAACACACCTGTGTTCAACCCCCTCAGGCATGCAGCTCCTTTGGTACATAGGAAGGAGAGACACCACTCTCCCCAGCGCTCACTTTTCATTTTTGAGAGGAAAAAAAAGATTACATAGATAATCCTTTAGCTTTCCTGCATCCACCTCCACATATGGAAAGGAAGTTTAATCTTGGTTGATATGGTGGGTGTAGATGTGAAAAGCACTGGCAGGTGTAAAATAAAAGCCACAGGGGGAAAGCTGGATGTTAAAGGGTGCAGCTCCTGTATTATGGAACAGCACACCCCCACAGCAACACAAAACTATCATGCTGCAAAGAAGGTCACAGATGCTTCGACACACGCATCTGCTTTTGGAGAATGGAGTAAATAAACACGAGGGTAAGGACAAAGGCACGGGCAGGGAGCGACCTTGGGAAAACCTGTAAAATTCACACCGGACGCTCCAGGCAGGGCAGGGACGGCAGACCGAAGTTTCGGCGCTGCCACCGCCGCCATCCCCGAGGTGCGCGACCAGGCCCTGCGGGGAAGGCGCTGGTGGTGGCTCGACCCCGCCGTCCCGGCCCCCGCCGGAGGCGCCGTGTCTCGCAGGCCTCAGGCGACAGCCGCCGGGCGCCGCCACCCCACCGCCCGGGAGGGTACCTGCGGGGGGTGTCGGCAGGAGGAGGAAAAGGAAGAGGAGGAGGAGGAGGAGGCGGGCCGTGAGGCGGCCGGCGGCGGCCGTTGCCCGGCGGCAGCCCCGCGCCCCACGCCACATCGCCCACTGGCCCCCACCGCCTCTGCCGACCGCTCGCGCGCGCGGCAGCCGTTAGCCGCCCCACAACGGCCGCAGGGCGCGGCGCGCGGGGTGGGCGCGGCGCCGTGAGGCGAGGGGCGCGCGGGCGGTGAGGGCCAGCGACGCTGACGGAGGTGGCGTCGCCGCCCTCGGGCCTTCCCTGCCGCGGGGAAGTCAACGGCGGTGCTTTCCCAGCCGCAATGCCAAGCTCTGCACTTGCGTCTCTGGCGAAAGAGGGGACGGTGGGCGGGGGCGGGTGTGGGGTAAAGGCTTTCACATCCTCAAACCCCAGGGAAACATCTGCCGCCGCGGCAGCTCCATCCGCAGTCGTCCAGCTGCCGGGTTATACATAATTAATCCCAATTTATTAACGCACCAGCACGCCCGCGCCTCCACTCCAGGAGCTGCTCCTTTGAAACAGCGAGGCCTGCCATGGTGGTGCAGGCTGCACCTGGAGGTGGCCTAAAGGTACAGTCAGCTGGCTTCATGCTTGCTGCGGTTTTTCCTAAAAAAAATAGAGAGCAAGGAAGATTCCATTGCAAAACCAAAGAACGGGCTGATCTAGTCGCTGTCATGAGCATTTACAGCTGTGCTGCTGAGTCTTCACTGTGCTACTACAAAAATGCAATTAGGAAAGTGCCTGGAATCCCAGGACGTTTGCATATTCCTGTGGCGCAAGAAGATTTAATTTGTAGTAGGTTAGAGAAAGGATGTTTTGAAAGGATGAAGGAGGGAAAAATGAATTATCTGGGAAGCAAATAAAGTCTGGCAAGAAAATTTCACTGTATTGGAAAATTTGGAATGTTGTTACTATGCCGGAGAAGAAGAATAGCTGTTGGCATCAAAGAACCAAAAAGACTGCTCCACAGGAATCCAGCAGCAAAGTAAAAGGCAGACATCTAGTAAAGAGGACTAGCTTATACATATGACCAGCTCATCAATGTTCTTCTTTAAAGCACAGATCACTTCTGAAAATTGACAGTAGAAATAATTCAGCCTTACGCGGCAAATTTACTTCCCAAGATAATCTGGACAGAACCTCTGTCAGTGAAATCCAAGATAAAGCTTTAATTGCATTTCATCCTGCAAAATGAACGCAACAAAACATGAGTCATCCTTGCAATGTCTTCCATCCTATGCCTTGCCTGTCTCCCATGTCTTTGCCTCTCCTCTTTGTAAAGCTTTCCAGGAGAGGGTAAGCAGTGGAGGGAAAGGTCAGTCTGCAACACTGGATGTTATTTCTAGTGTAAAACTGAGTATGTTTGGAATGGAGATTACTGAGTATCAGTGATTATAAACAGCACTATAGCATTTTAAAGGGTTGCTACAGGCAGAAGTCAAATTTGGAAGTATCTTTTTATTAACTTTAATGTACAAGTGTGATAGAAAGTGGACACAAGTTGTTTCAGACAGAATTCTGTTTTTTCATAATGTTGGCTTAGCCTTACAATGCTGGTATTGCATATATATATAGTGTTCTCAGCTGTCACTTTTTACCCATTTTAGTACTTGTGACCTATAGATGAAAGCTGTCTTAATAAAGAAGGAAGCTTGCTTTATTTGTGTTTTCTGCTTCATCAGCAAACTACTCCAAAGAAAAATTGCCATGGTTCTGCATCGTGGAACGCAACTTTTTATTACTATAAATCTGTTCTGTAATACATGTTATCCCCATTTCTTATTTTGTGTTAAGGAAGAGCAAGTTAGGAATTCAGGGAAGATACATCTGTGTGAGACTAACATAAATGAGAGAATGATCAGACACTGTGCCCTAATTTTTCCTGACAAGGGCACAAAGTGAAGGCCCCATAATGTGAATTGAGCTTTCCAGATAAACATAGTTTGATTTTCCTGAAGTGTCAGGTGTTTGCAGATGACACTGAATTCATGCAGAGAGGACCTCTATAAATCAGACTGCTTTTGTTTAGATTGCTAAATGAAGACCGTCAACTTTGGGATTTGGAAATGAGCACTGCATATTCTGACCTGAGACATTAATGGATTTGCCAGCCTGATAGAACAAATGGCAAAATGCTGGAGGAAATTAAGCTGCATGGAAAACTCTGATGTCAATGTGATTTACTCATTCCAAGTAACGATTGTAAGTTTTCTGTATTTGCATTTAGCGGCGGTTGTTTGATAAATTTTGTTTGTGTTAAATCTGTGTTTCAATTCATATTTGTGATAGCAACAGAATAGCTTATTTTAAATTACTTCAGTGGAAACACCATATAATTCTTAGTGAGACTGAAAACTTCTTGATTTTTGCCTCTACTAGATGAATAAGTAACTGGTAGTGCCATTTCAAGTTGCTATGTGTGCCCACTTGAAGGACTCAATTACTCTGGTATGCATGAACCATGTTTCACACCAGCAGACATTTCATTGTGAGGTGGTTTCCACCGTTACCGAGCAACAAAAACCTCTGTTTATTCAATGGCTGTGTTCTTCTGTACCATACTTGATAAATCTCTTTTCAGGAAAGAATTCACTACTTAAACCACTGCCTTGCTCTTTGTCATTTCTATGTACTGATCTTCTGGAGGACGACCTCTAGTTTTACTGCGGTCTGTTGGCTAGTGCTACAGAAACTTGGAGAAACAGCAGCAAGTGGAGTCTTTTAAGTTTACTGCCACATAATGACAATAGAAGAGAATGACCATGGCTTCCCATGGAGCTGAAAGGCAGGTGAGTGCCTTTAAAATGTCCACCTTGCCAGTTGAACCAGTTCACAAGGTGGATCGCCAACAGTATCGAAGTCTGTTAAAGAAGATGTGCATGCCTGTTATGAGAGGTCCTGAGAACAGACATGACTTTGCCAGCTTTGAAGAGAAAACCAGTAACTCTTTCCTTAAATTCAATCCATTCACTCCTCCAGCAGGGCCAAATTACCCTTTATTCCCACACCGGGATGATGTGCCTTTAGCGGATCCCTGCTCAGGTTTCGTGAGTCCAGGAGCAGATGCTGACCTGCAGCCCAATGTTGGAAGAGCTATTGAATCCCTGGTGGACTACAGTGACGTGAAACCTCACCAGCGGATCCCCATCACAGAAAAGAGAGGCCAGACTGCCCACAGGAGGCAGATGATCCTCCTGGAGGAAACCAGCCAGAACGGAAGGTGGAACTCTAGGGCTGTGTCAGCTGCTTCTGTGAGGGCACGACTCAGAGGTAAAGCAAACTACTATTTTTATTTTTTAATCACCAAAGAGATTGCTGATGCTTAAAAAATAAATACAATTAGTTTCTGAACTCCATCCCCCAAGGTCCTGAAAGAACAACCTTATAAAATATATTTGCCTTGGATATTTGAACTGAATATAACAACTGCAGTGGAGTGTTTGTATGATTCATTTCCCTGCTGTAGAAAAGAGGTACCAGTCAGGAAATTCTACCAAGCATTCTCATGCTAAAAAAATAAATTAAAATCTTTGAAGGTAAATAATGTTTTAAAAAATCTATTTAGGTAAATTGTGAAGGACCAAATACAATAGTCCTAATGAGCACCTGTTTTAATGTAAACTAAAATAATAAATCATTCCAGCATCAGGAAATCCCCTGGATATTTCTGTGTCTCTTAGTATTCCTGACAAGTTGCAGAGCAGGGCATTTAAAGACCTATTCCAGTGTCTAGTTGATCAGAGAATAGAAGTTCTTTAGGACTGCCATCCCATGTTGGTCTAAGTACATATTGTCCTCTTATTTTATATCAATGTGTTACCCATAAAGTTAGATCTGATTGTTTCATCTTGATTACAGCATCAAAATGGAAATTCACTCTTTTTAACATGAAACAAAATTGGGTTGGTTGTTAATATTCAGAATTTTCTGATGAAAATTCTGCAAAGCAGAAATATTTACCCAGGGCTTCTAAAGGCAGACATAGTTAGCAGTAAGCAATATGGTTGAATTTTTATAAAGATTAAGACAATTTCAGTTATTTTCATAGAGAACTGCTCATTACAGCTAGAAGAAAATTTTATGAGAACTCAGGCAACGTGTTCATAGATGGGGAGAAGCATTTCTTAGAACACAGTAAAGAAATGTAAAGAAGCTCCTTGTTCCATTTTACTATACAGAGATAAAACTCTCACTTCACAGTTAGCTATACTTTATCCATGTTATTGTCATCATAAAGTCTCTACATGCTATAAATTCAGGCAGTGTTTTTGGTTCCTTGTTTCTGTCTTTGAACTTTGCATCTTAAATCACTTTAAGTTTACTGCAGTCATGTAACAGAATCCAAAAGAACACAAGAAACCACATGGGATAAAAAAAATAGACTCTATAATTTTCCTTTTTATTTTCTTGCTCATCCCATATAAGTTTCACTCTTATTTCTCAGATATTGTGTTGTCCATTTACCTATGAAATTAGACCTCAGACACCAATCAGAACTTATCAGCTTTTTTTTTCTGCAAGCCTCTGGAAAAGTGAAGGGGAAAGATTTGAGATATGAAATTCTATCTATTAATTTTTCCAATGCAGAGAAAAGCAGACAAAGACTGAGACAGAGTTACTCTGGCATATAGAGACACACCTGAAATGAACACAGACAAAATCTGAAACTGAAGGTCATCAGGTTGGTAACCCAGGTTGCAGTCCAGAAAGTGGTCTGAAATGGAGAGTAGTTCCAGAAAGCAGATAGAAGCTCTCTGGTGGCTTTCTGGTAGTTTTTCATTGTGTAAAATTCAGTATTAGGGTGAAATACTGACTCCACTGAAGCTGTTGGAAAAAGTCAAACTCAACTCAGGGACAAAACCTAGAAACAGATACAGTCCAGCATAAAATTCTTAAGGAAAGCTGTGGAAATGTTTTTCCAAACTTAGTATTCATTTACAAGTTTTCTTGTGATGCTGAGATATTAACTACAAATATGTAAATATAGACATAATTAGTAGTTGAGTTTTAAGCTACTATTTTTAATGAGACTGCATAAACAAATTCCAGATTTCAGCTATGTGATTCAGAGAGCCCAGCTACCAACCCCCAGGCACATGATGTGATGAAAGTTGCTCATTCTTCTAGATATCGGACCCCAGACATTCCACAGCTAAGTTGTTTGGGGAAGTTGTGCTGAAAAAAAGATCAGCCAGGCATTTTGCAAGCCAATTCTACGGTCACTTTCTCCACTGTGGGGGGTGAACGGAAGAAAAAACATAGACAGAAGCAGCCTTTGAGACAGATGAGCTGAAGTATATAAAACATCTGCAACGGACAGGAGGGTCTCTTGGGAGAAGATGTAGTGCTATGGCTTTGGCAGTCAACAGTGCTACTTTGAACTTCCCCAGCAGCCTTTTGCATCTACTGAGCAAAGCAAGTTTATGGAACAGTGAGGCTCTGTGATAGCAAAGCGAAGGTGAGAAGCTGACAAAGAAGGTTGATCTAAGACTGGAGAATCAGAGCCTGCCAGAGAAGGCAGAGAATAGCTGAAGAGCTATTCTTCATGTATACTCGATCAGTATAGCGACAGTGCTCAGTGCTAGATGACAAGGTCTTTGGGAAGCTGACAGTGTTTGCCTGTAGAGTCCCCTTCTCTCACTCATATGACAACAGGATTTTGTAACCTTTTCCCTGTGGTCTCAAGTTTCTTTGCAGTGTTTTGGAGGACCTCAGAATTTGACCACGCAAGTATATTTGTACCTGGAAACCTGGTGACGAAGCCCTCATATCCAGTTTGTAATTATTATTCTGTTTTGTGTGGCTTAAAACAGAGATGGGCATGGGTATTGTAGAAAGAACCAGGGTGTTTGATAAGTGTGATAAGGAAGAGAGATGACTTCTTGCTCCTACTGGAAGCTGACACATCTGTAGATAGCATTTTCTTCAAAAACTGGGAAATGGGAAACACTATGGAGTTTACCTATAGATTTGATAGTAACCCTTTTTTATAAGAAATAAGCAGTTAACACATGCTGCTGCTAGAGAAGCCATATTTGGGTTTGCCCAAAAGCCCAATTAGTTCAGTATTCCATCCAAGACTGGATAATTAACAAAAAAGTCATCATACTTCCTCCGCATGTTTCGCTATCATGTGATGATTTGTGGACCACAGATTTGTGACCAGGAGATGATGTGTTTGTAGTTTGTTGTCATGGATTCATAGATTTGCCTTCATTAATATATCCGCTTGCTTTTTGAACCCATCACTTAACTTCCAACCCTCTATTTCCATGAAATTTGTGAATATGTTAAGCAACAAAGTCCTAAGACTACATGGGCTACCTCCAGGTCTCTCTACAGATGACCTTCATCACCCTGGAAACTTGATCATTTACCCCTTCCCTCCTTCTCTGATCTTCTAATCAATTATTTATCTGTGTGAAGATCTAATCTTTATTCCATTGTTACTTTAAGAGGCTCTGTTGAAGAATTTTATGCAGATCTTGTTGAAATAATTGTGGTCACATTAAACACATCCCACATCCCAATGGCTTTCGTATAGGAAGAGTTCCCTTCCTTGTGCTTACTCTCCTGAAGTAAGAAGCATTTTCTCCAGAATAACCATTACTCTGGAGAAGAAATATCCTGGAGTAATCCAGGACTAAGCAGCACGTTGAATGTAAGGCATATCAAAGTAGGTTTCCAGCCTCTCCTACCTTTCAAATAATGATAGAAAATGACTGTAGGCAATGCTGGTGCAGCCCCAATTTGTCATCTGGAAATAATACATAAAAACTCAGAATAACGTCTTGAGGGCTGAGTGCCATTGAATAAAACAACTGCGGTTTCACTAAGGATTTGATTATTTATCGTCCCTACAGTTAGGTATTTCACCATGCATCTGTTTTTCACTTGCCCAACAGCAGAGTGGCGTTTTGTTTATTCAACGGTTTTGTTCTATCTCTGTAGCTTATTTTGCCATGCATGTCTTTCCAGTATAAACTGATGGGTTTTATGCTTATTTATAATTAGTTTTCAGGAGGTGATCTGTAGCCTTTTCTTTCCAAGGAGCAGAAGAGAGAGAAGTAGTGGTGTTAATAGGTTATATTTATTTTTCATATATAAAGAGAAGTAGAATAATTAACCAAATAACTAATCAAAATAATCTGGAAGAGTTATCTGCAAATCCTTCAATTGGCATTATTATCTCTTGCTGGGCCCACTGAAATCAATACTCCTAATTTTAAAATATAAGAGGTCAAAAACAGTGCACAGTTGTCGAACGACAGTGAGGTGGAGTGAAGCTTGTGAGACTTCTGGTTTTGTGAAACCTCTCTGCATATGTGTTTATGTGGTGACATAAGAATCTCACTTTTTCCTATGAAAACAAAAAGATGTTATGGCTTTCATGGTTTCTGGGAAACAGCTTAGAAATGTGAAGGAGTACATCTTCAGTTTCTGACTCAGAATCCAAACCAGAAATTCCCCAACTTAATTATCCATGATTGAATCCTGCTTTGTCAGATTAGGAGATTATTTTAAGTAATAAACTGCAACTGACAGGTTCATTAAGCTTGTCATTAGTTAAAAGTGACAAAGCCAAGACGCTGAGTTCCCAACTTGGACAAGAACAGATCATGCCATTTTTAATCCTGTGGACTGAGCAAATCATTAGGGGCATTGAAACCTCCAGAAAGTTGACTTAAAGACAAAATCATTGCAGTTTTACGCTAGATCTTTTCTACTGAAAGCAAAAGGAGAAGTAAATGTTAGAAGATTAATCATGCCAGCAGTAGGTCAGTAGTGTCAAGATGGCAAATTACAGTATACGGTGCAAGAGCAGAGGTCTCTAGAGATGCATATGTACAATTATGAAAGCAAATGTAAAATTATATACATGTCCTCCTAAGGACATTGTAGCTGACATGAGTGTTTTACACATACAGCACAAGGAATAACAGTTGTAACCTTTAGCTCTTTAATCAATGGACCAGAGGAAAACTATTTTTGTAGAACTACTAGGACATATGGATGGATATTATTTGAGCCATCTACCTCTTTACTGTAGAGGGCACTAGTACATGCATAGCTATTAAGTAATTACAACATCTCAGCCATAAAACTTAATTCCTGTATGAGTACAAGTTGTATATTTGCAGATGGAGCTTAAAGTTTACACAAAGCTGAGGCAATGAAGATGCAGCCACCATCTTTACTGAATGCACATTACCTGTTTAAGAGAATTTTTTCTGAAAGAATTGTTTTAATTGGAGAATGATTCAGTTTGAAAGCTTTTCACAGTGCAAAGATCCACAAATTCTGTCAAGCTTTTCAAAAGCAGCAACTTAAAGTTATAGCACTCTGTGCAAAAAGCTCTTTTAAAAACCAGGTCATATTATTTCAGTACCTACATATACCATTAGGATACTAAACTGTGTTTCTTTTACTGAAAGCTGTGATTTTCTTTTAAGCTTTGTCAGAGTGATTAGTTCCACAAGAACTAATTTCATATTCTGCACGGTGGTTTTCAGCTTTTAGTCTTTGAACTATTTTATCCAAAGTATACCTAAATTTTCTACAAATAACTAGGAAAAGTAGCTCTATTATGAATTAGCTTAAATTTGCTGCATAAAGGTCTTCATATGGATTAGAATTTTTTAGGGGTCTGGAAGTAAAAAGCAAGTTGAAAACTACCTAAGTGGTACATTTCTGATACTAAATAATAGTTTCCAGTGTTCATAGAGAGAGTGGTGTGATGGCTGTTTGGCTGCCTACCTCTTTTAGTATATTATAACAAACTATATTTAGAAACACACTTTTCCCAAAGTCATGAAAAGCATTATGCTAGTTAATGGCGCAACAGTTTGAATGATACTCTCAGACATATCCCTTATCTGATTTTTAGGATTATTTTGTGGATTTTTTGCTGATGCCCTAAGGAGACAGGTTGTTTCCATTTGTCTTATTTATCTCTTGCTTCTCCCCTAATAACTTTTAACCCCATTGGTGAATATCTGCCAAATTTGAAGTGGGTATAAACATCACAAGGATAATTGCATCCCTGCAAGATTTTTGAAGGTTGAAGTCTGGCAACAGGAAAGACATAAATGAGTGTTCTCTTCAGGGAGCTGAGACTCGGGCATTATAACATCCTTCTATTTGGCAGCAGCTCATGTGCTTATCAGCATGTGTGTACTGGCTTACCAATCAGCACATATGTGACTCTACAGTAACTGCAGGAGATGACATCTTGGTGGGTAAGCCTGATTTACAGGACCTGGTCAGGGAGAGCTCAAATTATTGGAATATGAAGTTGGGAGGATGAAGGAGAGAGAGAAATATCTTTAGGAAATCAGTAACCTACTGCTCATGGAATAGCTTGTTTATTGCTCTCAGGGTTGTCAAAGATTATGTAGCTGTAGAAATGCAATATGCAATTACTGGGTTGCATTAAGAAGCTTTTACTGTTATGTTTGCTAATTTTAATACTTTCCTTTATGCAGTTAGTACTGTACACGACAACATGTGAAGTAGACCAAACCATAGCAATGTATGTTGCAGTATTATTTATCACTTACTTTCATCTTCCATGTAGTTTATTGTATTTTTTTGGAAGTTTGTAATTCAGCGTGGTAACAGTTAACTGAGCATTGGTGCATCGATTTTTGTGGGAAGCCATGAGTTGTTTTCATCCAGTTTAAAACAATAATGATTGCTGCAAATTGATTAACACAATAGGAAGCCCTTTCTTTCAGATTGGAGAACTCCAGTGAAAGTTGCTCCTGCTCTACCTGACCATATTTTTGCATTTTATATGGATCCCAATCTCAAGGCAAGTGCCTGGTACTCTTCTCATAATGACAGAAAACATGCTTAAATCATCTTGTTTCTAGTCTGTTTTCCATTTAACATTCTTTTGGCAATGATTGCAGTAATGTAGTGAAATCGGACTTTGTCATTTCTTCATCTAATTACATTGAAATAAGGGCTATATTTCAGGTAGCTGTATGCTAGCATGACCAGATTTTAATGGTGGCCATCACTCCAATAATTTTCATTTTTTGTACTATTACTCCGCTTAAGACATTTAGACTGTAATGTGAGACTGATACAACCAACGTCAGTTACATGTAACTGGAGACAGACTGAAAATACCAGAATGTACAAAAGATACCAAAACCTCATACTTGGTATAAATACTCATATATTTAATACTTAGGCACTGCCTTATTCCATAGTGCAAATCTAACTAAGTCTTTCCCATATTGAAAATGTAATGGTATCCTTCATCCTTTTACACTGATAAGATTATTCATAATCCTTAAAGTGTTGCACATGCTTAAATAGTTAGAATATTAGAATTAAATAGACTATTTCAGTTGGAAGGAACCTACAACGATCATCTAGTCCAACTGCCTGACCAATTCAGGGCTGAGCAAGTTAGAGCATGCTATTAAGGGCATTGTCCAAATGCCTCTTAAATACTGACAGGTTTGGGGCATTGACCACCTCTCTAGGAAGCCTGTTCCAATGTGTGACCACCCCCTTGGTAAAGAGCAAGGGTGACTCTCCAGCCATTCATCTTCCAATTTATAGTGCCCAGCGTTACTCAGTCCTAGGTGCAGAATCCAGCATTTGGACTTGTTAAATTTCATCCCATTAATCACAGTCCAATACTCCAATCTATCTAGATCCCCCTCCAAGGCCTCTTGTCCTTCAAGTGAGCCAACAGCACCTCCTAGTTTGGTATAATCAGCAAACTTGCTAATGGTGCATTCAACTCCTGCATCCAGATTGTTGATAAATACGTTGAACAGAACTGGCCCTAGAATTGAACGCTGAGGAACACAATTCGTCACAATTGCACATTATAAAAATACATCAGGCATATGTGAGGAACTGCAAAATGTGTTTGCTATACCATTTTATAAATAATATAACAAATGGAAGGCTACCTTCCTGACGAGTAGAGAGGCAAGGACATTCTGTTAGTTTTTAAACTTGTACTTACCATATTAAATTTTCCTTCCTGAGTAAAACTCAGAAATAGATCCATTCTTGATCTCCAGTGATGGCTGGTTAAGCATGTGAATGAAATTGTATGTTTCACATCCTGATGAAAAAGAAGATAGTAAACTAAGAAAATGCAGTACATACAGTTCACTCTTTAAATAAGCAATCATAGTATCATATATGTTGATAGCATTGCTTTCTGCCATATATTTGATTTCTCTTAGGAATCAAGTGATCCTTCTGCAAGGTGGAGAGAAGAAAAAGCAAGGGACTATTTCTACAAGTCAACTACTCAAAAGTGAGATACAATTTCTTTTGAAAACAGTTTTGTGCTTTGCTTCATTTTTTCATCTTCTTTTTGTTACTGTGAACCTTTAGGTAGCAGTAGACATATAAGACTACAAACAGTTTTTCTATCACTTGGCACTTCTGGTGTTTTAACAGCATTCAGCGGGATTTATCTCATGAACTTTAGTTATCTAAAAGCTTGTGTCCAATCTGTGCCTTTCATCTCAACTTCCTCTACAGGCGGTGAAGAGAAACTGGAGTTTCCAAAAACACATTCTGTACATCTGTCACAGGCATGATATGACTGGTACCTAATCTCTATTTATATCTTGTCTCATTTAATTGATTATTCAAATTTAGAAAAAATAAATCCCATCACCACTGTAAGCTTCTTGGAAGATAAACTACCTCTCTTTCAATTAGTGAGTGAGAAAGTTTTAAAGAAGATAAGCCTGTGAAACTTTACCATAATACTTGTTCCCCAACAAGCAACATATTCCAAGCTTTTTATTTTCCTTTAAACTAGAAATATACGCCTTTGTTATTTTCTGCATCCTTCTTTGTCACATAATTCCTTATTTTCTAGCTACCACTGTCATTCACTAATGATTATGCAGGAACTTATTTATCTTTTTTATTGTTGATTTAGAGCTTATGAAGAAGTTCCTTGGGATAACATCTTACCTTCCAAAGTCCAGCCTCCAGAATCAACAGTGGAGGTGTTGGCTGATCCTGTTTCCCAATGTTTCACAAAAAGGAGATACAATCCTGAACCTGAAATAAGCCAAGTCAGTGAACAATTTCTTGCCTACAGGTTTTAGGTTTTGCTAATGAAATGTAGCCTAAATTTTGTGTAGGTCATACACAGCATAAACCCACGGCAATGTTTTCAAATAAAAACAGTCTCAAGTGTGCATTTAAGGTCATCAGCACACTCCAGTAATTGCCTCAAATGATTTCATAACTTTTCCCTCACCCTCCCCTGTCAATTTGTACAGAAGAAGATATGCATGTACGCTACCAAAGGAGAGGAAAAGGATATTGATGAAAAATTTTTTGATAGGAATGATGCTGTAACATAACAAATCTCACGTTAAGTTAGTTTACTTGTGATTATTAACTGTAATAATTATTATTTTTACTAAACTAAAATTCAGTCCTGCAATTGGTTCTGATTGCTGCATGAAAATCTATTATGCTAAATAAATTAGGTAATGTTGCCTTACAAGAAGCATCTAATTATGATTTTAGGTTGTCGGAGTCCTCTGGGACAGATTTCAAACAAGATCTTTTACCTCTCCACAGAGACCTGTTAATTTGTAAGTTTAATTTTTTTGTGAGTATCGGGGTCCTGTGAACACTTTCTTTATGAAGTTTGCGTGCAGTTAATTATTTCAAAAGACTAAATTCAGCAGTGTTCTATAACTAGAGAAATTAAGATAGTCAATCAATAAATATATCAGAAGTATACTCTAACATGCTTCTCCTGTCAGCATTAAATATAAAAAGCAGAACAGAAGAAATCTGTAAATGAATGATTGTCATGACTTCATACATCTGATGTTTTCATTAAGACATAACATTTATGAAAACACCATGGTAGTCATATATATGTACAAACTCAAGGCTTTATCTGCTGTCTGTAGAATCAAAAACAATCACCTGTGCATTTCTGTGTCTTTTTTCACTCTGTATTTCACTTATTCTATTCTGTCTCAGAGTGGAGCATTTTAGATGAGACCAGTAAAGGGTGACAGGAGGTTGAAAGGATTCAGATAAGAGCCAAGAAGAGATGGGGAAGGAAAGGTTGGTCAAAGCAAGATAGGAAAATGATAACTTGCCTCCTTCCTGGGCCATGGTCCAGCAGATTTGCTGGGGCAAACTCAATGGACAGGTCTGCTACTGGGCATGGTCAGGCATACAGTGGGAGAGACAGGTAGCTCTGCAAGGTGGAAGGGATACAGAAAACACTATCATCATGGTTTCTTGAATGTTACTCTTTCAAAGGAATACAGATGTGGATAGTGAGAGCAGTTTGCAGGGACAGACCAAGAGAGAAATTCAGACCTGATGTTAAATTTTCCCGTGTTCTCAAGAACTGAATGAGAGAAGTATTACAAGTAGAGAAGCAGTTCATTTTTAAAGAAAACTTGCTTATACTATCCTAGGAAATTGACTGAAGTCCCAGTATCTGAGTATAAAGATATAGGCAAGATATAAAGGTATAAAGACAAGATTCTGCCTGCTGAATAGGGTCATTTAGCATATATGCCAACCTAATCATTTACCATGGTCTTTTACCAAATTCAAATGAGCATTGCATCATTCCAAGAGCAGAACTTTGGCTTGTCACCACCTCTCTTTTGGGACCTCATAAATATTCTATCAGAATATTCTGTGTAGCAAAAAAAAAGGTGATTGATTTATTTTGTCTTTAACAGTGTAAGCCGAAGCTCTCGAACCTGTCATATCCCTCTGTATACGTAAGTACAATGTTCCTGGGTTGTTTCTACTTTCTACATTTTTGATTAAGCCCAAGTAATCCATCTCTCATTTTCTGAAGCAAGAGTTGTAGATGGACTATGTTACCTAATCTTAAGGTGTTTTCTGGTGCCAAGGGAGAGTGTGTGCTGAGTCTTCTCTGCTTGTGGGTGGCTTCAGCCTTTACCTGTAAACTAGAAATCAGGATCCATTATGTCCTCTTTGGAAGAATATCTCAGTCTGTTCATAGGCATAGTCAAAAGGACAAGAAATGACACATTTCTATCTTATTTCCATTTTTTCCAAGCCTCCTTTCTGCACATATGTACGAGAGCTATCATTTTTTATGTGCTGCAAGTTCAGCAGATGATTGTTTTCATCTTGGGACATGCCAAGCACACAGGGCGGTTATCTCCATGTTTTTTCTTGTGGACCGCTTTAATAAATAACTAGAATTTTGGAGCATCTAGTGTATGGTTCAGCTGCCTCCACCAGCTGTTTTATGAATAATGTACATATCTGTGATTTCCTTTCTATTCAAACAGTGGCTGTGTTGGTGCAGTAAATTTTGAAGACATTGACAATGCTGATGTAGACTTAATCCCACTTAATCACGTGAGAACTCCAAAGCCTCGCTACACAAGCACTGCACAGTATGTTTCTTGTATTAGCATGATTTTGATACTGTGTCTTGAGACACAAGCACTGCACAGTATGTTTCTTGTATTAGCATGATTTTGATACGGTGTTTTGAGTTCTTATTTGGGAAAGGGAAAAAAACAGTTATAGATCTGGTCTGGGGACAAAAGAATGAAAAAAATTGGGTGGGACGCTCCCTATTCTTTTTAATAACTTGAATGAGATCTGATAACACAAGAAGTACAGTGGGATTTCCGATTCAAGGTTGAACTTTAAGAGTCCTTTTTAATAACTGAGTCAGTAGTAAATGACCTGCAGTGGTAACTGCCTACAGTGTTCAGTGTAGGTCTGTATAAATCTAAGGGACCATTCAGCCTAGATATACAAAATGACTCAAGCATGCTGATACAAAATGAGCAGAGAGATGTCTGCTGAAATGATGATCTAACAGATTTTATCCATCTACTTGTATTATGGTAAACTTAAGTGCAACCTGTTTTGACTAGGTATGAATTTGTCATAGGTCATTAGGGCCTGATTCTTTATTGTATCACATTAGTATTATAGTTTCAGGGAAATTATGCTCCTAACACTATGCATCATGCTTTTCAACCAGAAATGTACATTAGGGATTTTTTCCATCCAGGAGTTGCAGTGTGGCCCAAGTGACCCTGCCATCCATCTAGTACAGAATGGTTGTAATGGACTGGGAAGTAAAGGTTGCCTGTGGTAACACCAGTGCAATATGCTGTCTTGGTTTAATGAACTCTTCACGATCAGCAGACTCTGACCTAGGCGGGGATGGACATCAGAGTATACTCTCTCTCCTACTGTTAATCTTTCTAGACTAATTGCACAACCAAGTTTTAAGAACTCAGCAGGCGCCATTCGGTTTTCCTCTATTGAGAAAGTTTGCATGTGAAGCTAGTCAGAGCACATCTGCTGGATCATATCCCAAAACATCTGACTCGTGGTTCCTAATGATGCTGAGACTACCTAACACAGGCATTCCTGCAAATGCCCAGCAGCAGGAAATGAATTTGTATTACATTCAAGGCTCAAGTGGGGAGGACATGGAAGAGAAGGTTTTGAGTTTAGCCTGCACCAGGAATTTCTGCTGATGCCATTCTGATTAGAGTCCTTACTCAATTCAGAGTACCCAGTAGAGTACCCAAAAAAACTATGCTTATTTTCAGAATATGCCGTAACTTTCATACTTCAAATGTTTCCTGTTCTTTAGTATTAATGAACAGGTCTGTTGGGTAGAAGTGCATGTGCCATGGGTAGTACGGTAGATGGGTAGTATGACTTGAATATTACCATGTTAAAAATGTGTGATTTTTAACGTTAGCCACTAGATGGCCTTTGAGTTTGCAGAAGCTCCCTGAATGCTATTAGGAACAGCTTACTTTTAGCTAGTCACGAACTTTGAAATCCAAAATTCTTCATTTTAAGTCTTTCCTAAGGTTGTCTTTAGTAGCTTGAGCTGGTATTAAGCATTTATTTGCAAACTTTTGAGGAAGTAAAATGGTAAAAGTAACAACATAATGGTAAGAACTAAAAACAATAAAACAAAAGAGGAAAGAGATTGTTCTGTTTACTTAATCAAATTTTCTCTTTGCATAGGCCTTTCCTTTCTGTCCTTTCAGTGGTCTTGCACAGTCCACATTTGTGAGGAAACTACATAAGGGATACTTCACTGGGGGAAGCAGAGGGAGAGAAGCTGTAAAAATATTGCCCTCTCTGTTCTGAAGAAAAGGCATAATGCTGGGTCTTACTGACACATGGGAGAGTATGTGCTAAACATTCCTAGTCTCTGCGAGCTGCCTTGGAAGTAGCTGGAATTTCTGAGCTCCACCTTAGGTCTGTTCATGTCTGTTTCTCACATCAGTTTCAGGGAGAAAGCATATCCTTTTGCAATGCATCATACGTCACACTTGTGGGGAATGGTACATCATTCTTTACACAGTCTTACTCATTACAGCGGTAGGTTCACAGGCAAAGTAAGGTGCTAAGTTTTTTAAGATGGTCAAATTTGACCCATATTACTGCAACCGAACCTATTAGTACCAGTCTTTTATGTACATAATGCACCATTCTGATTGTTTTATCTCACCTCCTGCACAAGGCATCTGATTTCTCACAGCCTTCATCTGACTTAACTTTTGCTTGAATTAGAATATAAATTTATTATTGAGAAATGTGCTTTAAAATTACACACGTAGTATACAACATAGTGCTGAACAGAGATTTCTGAGTTTGTAGGAAAGTTAGGAGAGCTATTACCCCTTAGTTCTGCCATGTCATACTGCTGTTGCTGTAGAGCTTTGAAGAATAGAAGCTGCAAACAGACAGATATCTTGTCTGGAGCTATTTGCAGCATCATGGTGTCATGGTGGATTTATAAATTTGAGCAACAGGTCTATCTTCTCCAGATTCTCCATGTCATTTTCCTGTCTTTTAGTGAGTGAGGCTACAGGTTTCATTGATTTCTGGCAACCAGGAGACCAAGATCTCTGAGACCTAAAAGATTCTGACATCTCAAAATTGTGAGAAACTCAATTCCACCTGAAAAATTCTATTAAGTTCTCCATGAATTATATTTACTCTCTGTCTACGATTGTCAGACATCAAGGTTGCTATGATTTTAAGCAGAAGAAAGAAGAAAGTCAGAAAGAAGACATAAAAGTGATCCCTATTTTTTTTTTTCAACTTTATGTGCTTGCCCGTAGTTCTGGAAGGATGTGTAAAGACTGCTAGACTCCCACCAAAATCCTTGAGAATTTAGATATATGCTTTGGATTTAGAAGCCGAAATAAGCTTTGTAAGTCTGTAAAATGTAAAAATCTCTTTGTAGATAGTTATTTTCACTCTTCAGTGGACTCGCAGTTGAACTTCCTGCCTCTAGCACTTGGGCAACAGCATTGGTGCTCAGGCATTACTCCAGAGTGAGACACTGGTCTTCCCCAGACCATGCAAGAAAGTGTTTGCCATTCAAATTATTAGCAAAGCTGAAACTAGCTAAGAGTCATCTGTCATGTAATTTTGCAGAGACAAACAGGAAGACTGGTGAACCTGGGCATGTTTTGTATGTTACCGTTGTGCCCACCCTCTCTTCCTTTTGGCAGAACAGGAAACTGTCTTCTGTTTTTCTTCTTTTTTCTTAAGGAATTAAGGTTTATGCTGCAGTTGAGCCTAAAAGCCCCTAGGATAAGATCAGTGTTGTGAAAGGCTGCTGTGTATATACCCAGCACTGTAGGTAATACTCTGAAGTCCTTACCATGCAATTTGGAAGTTTTTCAGATGGGAATCCAGGTGCAGTGTGATTAAGTGGTTTGCCAAATCCCACTGGGAATTTGTAGCATAGTCAGGAATGAAACTTCATGTATCCTGAGCACTAGCCTGTGCCTTTTTTTTTTTTTTTTTAACCAAACTCCAAGCTTTCAGCTATTGAAATGAAGCTTTGTTGAAACTTGCTTTCAAAAAAACAGTAATGAGCACAAAATGATGGCCATAGTTCTTAAAAGTTCACTTTAAAGTGAAGACTTAGGAATATAAGTCATTTTTTATCCAGTTTTTCTCTGTGGTTCAGACATGGAATAGCTGTGGGAGCCTACGCCACATGGCTGTAAAAAGCCATGTCATAAGTGTTGTGACTCATCTAGAAGTGCTAAATTTATGAATCTGAATTTACTAATCCAGACTATGTTTGTGATCTGGTGGTGGTCTAGGGTGATCAGTAGGCATTTCCATGATGGAGCTGTGGCAGTGCTTTTCTCGGTTTAGACTCCTCATCTTCACATTTGACCAAAGATCCTGGATGGTAATTCAGTTCCTCTCATTCTCTTCCAGGCTTTCATTAAAGCTTGTCTTGGTGGAAAGGGATCAACTGCATCATCTCTTGAGGTCTGTTCCAGCCCTGGAATGTAGCATCATTCTTAATATCCTTGGTTTGTGTATGCACTCCTGAATTTGCTTTAGGATGAACTTGTTCCTCTTTTTCATCTTTGGTAATGTTGCAATGTATGCCTAAAAGCTGGAGTCTTCTATCATTTCTTTGCCAAGGGCAACATACAAATCTTTTTTGAAAAAAAGCCAGTCAAAAAATAGGAAGTTGTTGTGAAAGAGCACTCTGAAAATCTCTTTCTAATGCAGTCTTTTTTCACAAACAGATCTCCAAAAATCTTTTATAAAACTTATCATGATCTCGTTTTACAGCTCAGTGCTCCATCGAGTGGACTGCATTGTCAGAGCACAGAAGTTGTAGGATTGAATCTCATCTTTTTATGCCACTGACTAGCAAAGTTCCAGATTTAATGTTTTAATACCTTTTTTTGTATTTTCATTATATGCTTGTGTAGTTTTGTTAGGTATACTGGACAACAGCTGTCCAGTGGCTTAAGTGGCTTTCATTGTATTTTTAAATTTAATGATTTTTTGTGCATAGTTTCTTTTTCTTGTGTTTTGTTTTTTTTTTCCTACTTTCTCTACTTGTCTGCCTACTTTATACTCTTTTGTTGTATTTGCTTGCTTTTCTTTTAGACACGTGAAGTGTAAATTCCATTGTAATCAGTGAGTTAAAGGTATCTGCTTAATAAGATTTCCTGAACAGGAATAGAATTGAATATCTGTTCATATATTTTGCAGAGCCGAGACGTCTATGATTTGTTTTAGAAGATTTTGGACTCTGAATTGATTATGTCTGTTATCCATGATTATTTTTAATTTGTTTCTTACTGACTTGATTATTAATTATTTGCTTATAATATTTATTTATTTGTGGAAGATGAATACTGCATTTGGTTTTATATGTCACATAGCTAACCATATACTAGGTAGGGAAGCAACTAAGAGCTAAAGAGTATGTTTTGTGCAGCCAGCCAGGCTTTCAAAAATAGCTTAGCAACCACATATGAAAACCGGAATTCTGAAAGAGCTCACATTCTGGGTGCACATTGATTGCTAAGCTCCTGTGAAAATCTGGCCACAAACACCACAATGAAACTTATAGGTGCTGAGCACTTTTAAAAATCTGATCCCCTATGTGTAAGCGCTGTTCCGACCCGCATGTATATCAAGGAAGAAGAGGATGGTCTGTATTCTAAGGAAACACTGTATTGTCAGCTTCCCTGGGCAAGCTACACAGAGGAGGAAACTTTGCAGCACAGCTACAGTGACTTCCAGAAAGGCTCAGACTGCTAAATTCTCTGGTCACTTTTGAGAGGCTCTAGGTTATTAATAAATGAAAATAAGTAATGACCCAATTCATTCTTTCTTGTTATTAACAACTACTTTGAAAAAATATCTTTCTTATTCAGAAGTGTATTTTAAACCTAATAATTTTGAAAACCATACATAAACTGATTTTTACTGCATCATATGGATTCCCACCATAATCATCTGCTGTTCTCTTTTTCTTAAACATCTTTATAGGCATGTAATTTTATATAGTTCTCCTCCACCCCTAGTTACCAGCTTTTTCCTTTGTTGACCTCTTCCCCAATCAGCTGCTGAAACAAGGTTATGCCTATGTGGTATTTTAGTTCTGCAGGTGTTTTAAGGGTCAATGGAAAAAAAGCCTCCTACGCTGGTGATGGGGATTTCCTCTGTAGCATTCATGGGCAGGGCTCCGGTAAACGCTCAGTCTGACAGACACAAATAACTCTCCTCCTTGGCATTGTTAGAACTCCCTTACACCCTCAGTGAGTTAAGAGTACTTAGTGTAGTGATGGTGTAGCACACTTAGTGCATTCCAACATAGACAGCAACAGTTCATATCAATCAAATGTTATATCTGCCTTGTGCTTTTCTCTTTTGTGTGTCTTTTATATTACAGCACTGTGGTACTTATTGCAGCCTACCTCTTGAAATTTGGCAAAAGGAGTTAGGACAGAGATTATGTTTTCTTGTTCCGTATTAAAAGCCTCTGCCTCCAGAACTAAGTAGAAATCTGGGAGTCGTTAGCATTTTAAAACTTGCTACTCATAATTAATCAGCTCTCATAATACCCACAAGAGGGCAGTGCTTACACAAGCATGTGCATTATAACGGTGTGTTACTTGGCAGCACTTTTGGAGCACCAACCAGTTCATTGCTGTAACATTGGTAAAGTAGATTATAGTCTTCGGTTTTGAAAGATGAAGACCGAGGAGGCTGAACTGACTCGTCCAAGGCCACAGAAGTTGTCTGTGTCAGAGAGAGGACAGGATCTGACCAAAATCCATGTCTGGAAGCAGTTCATTGAAATGGGAACTTAATACATACAGTTTCTAGGAAGACAAAGTCCTAAGCGTTTCAAGTCCTGCAGTTCTTACACAAAGCTATTCTCTGAAACTACTACCCTTTTTCTTGTTTTCTCAAGCTCATTGGGCAAAATGCTACTATCACGTCAGTATATCTGTAGTGACTTCAGTCGTATTTCTTCAGTGTAGTCAGCTTCCAACTGACTCTGGGCATGCATCCCTTATCATTTCAAGTTACCACAGAAACCTCACAGGCCACAATTAGCTGGGGCCAGGACCCTCTGCTGCCTTGCACCTTGCATAGTCATTTTCAAGGGCTGCCTAAGAGCTTTCCCACAATGTATCTTTTCTTCAGAAACTGACAGCTTGTCCACCAGCATTTTTAGTGATTTTCCAGTTTGAGTCATCCAGGGGGTTGAGGGTGGGGTATGCTGAAATACCCTACTTTGGCATTTTCCAAATCAGATTTTATTGCTGGCTTGAAATGCAATCTTGTTTCTGAAAAATATTACCCCCTATTAAAAAGGGGGGTTGAAAAAGTTGAAAGCAGAATAAAACTGTTTGAAATTGTGGAAACAAAATGTCCCAGTTGAACATGATTCAAAATATTTCTGTGGAATTAGCATTTTGATGGTTTTATCCTTTTAGAAACCCCAAATCCTTTTGTAAATATCCTTTCCCTGTCCTGCTTTGATGGCTGAGGGAGGAGGTTATGAAATGCAACTGAGAATGCTCTGTTCAAAAATCCTGCCAGTCCCATGCTTTGCTCTGCATGGAGCACCTTGTTTTCATTGCACAAATTCTCTCAGGTATATTCTTTCCCAACACAAGAGGCTGTATACATTGAGTTTTCTGACATAGGATCATGTTTGAAGCATTTTTACCACAGGTTATTCTGCTTGGCCAATAGGATTGTGGAGTAAAAGAAGGGCCTGACATACCAGTCTTCCTGGATGGGAATTTGAGGTGGAAGCCAGTTGTGAGTCTTATGTACTGTGAGTGAGACCTGAGAGGCCTGTTTTATAATTGCAATAACCAGAAGAGCTCATTAATGGCTTGATCTTGTGATTTAATTCTATGAGATTATACAACAGTGTTTCTAAGAAAGAGTAAGTTGACAGGAATTCTTTGTTCATAAGTGGAAGGTAAGAATCTACCAGTTTGCTTTCACTAGACAGAATTTTTGAACAAAAAACTTGGATACCTTAGTCATTGAAGCTGAAGTGCTAGATACAAGGTTTTCAAGAATTACAAGCTCTTTGGGGGAATTTTGATTTTGCTCCCATAAAAACAGCTGACATGGAATTTACATGGCAAACCTGGGCATTCCATGCCCTGGAGACACCCTAAAGCATCACTCCCAGCTGCTGCTTCAGTACAGTATGGGTCTTCTGTGGGTCCTGTGCTATGGGGTGTTCTCTCACATACCTTAAGACATCTCAAATAGCTCTAAATGCCAGTATGGGTGACCCAACTAAATTAAGTAAACTCACATGGACCTGCTGGAGCGAGTTCAGAGGAGAGCCACAAAGATGATCAGAGGGCTGGAGAACCTCTCCTATGAGGACAGGCTGAGAGAGCTGAGGTTGTTCAGCCTGGAGAAGGCTCTGGGGAGACCTTACAGTGGCCTTCCAGTACTTAAAGGGGGCCTACAGAAAAAATGGGGAGGGACTCTTTTTCAGGGAGTGTAGTGATAGGATGAGGGATAATGGTTTTAAAGTGAAAGAGCGTAGCTTTAGATTAGATATTAGGAAGAAGTTCTTTCCTGTGAGGGTGGTGGGGAACTGGAACATGTTGCCCAGGGAAGCTGTGGATGCCCCATCCCTGGAAGTGTTCGAGGCCAGGTTGGATGGGGCTTTGAGCAGCCTGGTCTAGTGGGAGGTGTCCCTGCCCATGGCAGAGAGGTTGGAACTAGATGATCTTTAAAGCTCCCTTCCAACCCAAACCATTCTATGATTCTATGATTCGAATCTTCGAAGGCAACCCAGGGTGGACATACGAAACAGAGGCACACCGAAGCAGAGGCACTCAGAATCACTACATTCCACTTGAAAAATCTTAGAGCTTGCACAGATTCAACTGTCAACACTGTATGTTTCTTCTTACTGTTGGGACAAAGAGCTGCTAGCATGATAACAAGGAAGCGTATGAACAAGAGAGATGTCATGGTTACAGAAAGCAAGCTTGATGACGACAGCATAACCACAGAGGAGTTTTGTATGTTGCCCAGTGGTAGCCTGGTACTTGGTTGTTTTCTTTAGCAGCAACAATCTGGTTTAGCAGCTCATCAGAGAAAACACACAAGAGCTAGACCAGTATAATCCAAAAACAAAAAACCAAAGGGGTATTTTTTTTTAACCTCAGTTTCTTCTGCTTTATCACATACATAACCGCAGCACATTTTTGCGTCTTCTTTGCAGGTTCCCAGGAGAGCAGCTGCTTTACTGTAGTGTAAGCTTTTACTATCCTGGTACTTTAACTTCTCTCTGCCCATCTCTCTTCTCTTTCAGAACTACATCCTTCCCACCTGTTATGAATATACCAACTTCTGTCAATCCTTTCTAACAAACAGTCCAGAACAAGTCTTCATCTTGGGTAATCTCTCAGGCTTGATTTTTGAGTCCCATTTAGCCATTTATGATGCTTTCTCTTTCATTCTAGTTTCGCAAGTTTTAAAGGTCAGAAGATTTTATCAATCAGATGCCTAACAGTGCATAATGTATTCTAATATCTCCACAGTTGTATAGTTATTATGTGAGTTAACTCCAAATAGGCTTATAAAATGTTGCAAGTTAATATGGGGCTTCTTGTGATCTCCTTCCCTTCTCTCTGACACTCATACAATTTCAGGGAAGTCAGTGGAATGTCTTTATTGCATATGAGAGATGTATCTTGGTATGTAGCACGTCACCAGGGCAATAAAACTCTGTTCACAGTCTGACTGATTCCTTCAAAGTGTTATCACATTTTCAGGTTTAGATGCGCTTATGCTCACACACACCCAATGACCGTTGTGTCCCTCAGTGGGATCCTTGCATATGCAGATGAAATTTTCTGCAGAGTTACCTAATCTGCATGTAACCTAACAATTGTCTGCTTTGACATGAAAAAAAGCAAATTTGTCTGCAAGCCATTTTGGCCAATTCTGAAAATACATTCCACTGTTATACTAGATTTTCAGGCCTACTTGTTACCTCTGCATGGCTGCTGTCAAGACAGAGAGCAGATTTGTTACTTGCTCGCCCAACTGCTTGGCAATTCCCTGTAGGTGACAGCTTCCCAAGCGCTGCAAAAC
This sequence comes from Larus michahellis, assembly GCF_964199755.1. Taxonomy (NCBI): domain Eukaryota; kingdom Metazoa; phylum Chordata; class Aves; order Charadriiformes; family Laridae; genus Larus; species Larus michahellis. The sequence goes on from NC_133897.1 coordinate 93,995,589, forward strand.
GGCTGTACCGATTCTACAAAGCCATCTTCTCTGGATGGTCATGTACTGGAGCATGGCACAGGGAGTATAGCAGTATATGAATGTATGTATAAGTGTAAGGCTACTCCAAAATAAAGAACTAGATGTTCTTTCTGCTAACTATGGGTACAAAGACTTCAGCATATACCGCCAATGCTCCTGTGGCAAGTATAGTTTACCCACAGTCCTTTGTTACAACTGTGGTAGGAAGATACGGCATTTTGTTATTAACTCTGCTATTCTCATGAGGAATTTCAGAACCAAGTTTCCTAGTACACAAGTCAAAGAATTTTCTGATAAATCACGTCTCGCACATATGTCTTTGCATCTTGTGCTGAACCTAGTTGCAGAGAAGGAGCTGATCAGCTGTACTGAAACTAATAGCTCTATGCAGTTTATAGTTATAGGAACTGTTTATTTTTACCCGGAGTACAGGGGAACCAAAAAATACCTCAGAGATAATTTTAAAGGAGGCACTGTTATCGTTCATGTGGTCTGAAGACCCACAAAGGACTAATGCAGGCAAGGTTTACAATCCCAAGTTTTTAGTTTAGTTAGTGGATGGAGCAGCTTGTCATGAGCTCTTAACATCCATGTGTATGGGCAGTCTGGATATATGTATAATTCAGCAGTGTCCTATTTTGAGCTGTCAATATATAACAGTACTGATGATACTCTAAGTAACTTTGTGCTGCAAAAAAAGCTGCCATATAGAGTATTTTATTTTTAATCTTCATGGTTTATCTCTCTGAATTCATATTAGTTCCTGCTTTTTTTTTCTTTAATTTTGTCCACCTCTGCTTCATCTTGCAGCAATTGCTATCAAAATTTTCTGTTGTGCTACCTCAGATAAGTAGAATTCTTTCCTTCGTCTCTTTAAGGAACTTTCTTTTTGGATTTCACATTAAAACTTAGTATCAGAATTAACAAAAGGCTTTAGACACATACCGTCTCATTCCACTGGTGTACTTGAGCTAAAATATAAGTTCATGTGTCTAAGCAGTGTTAATAATATTATATATACATCTTATACATTCTCAATAAATTGTGGGGGAAATTTAGAGAACTTTAGAATCATTTGGGAAATTATTTGGTTTTAGGCCATGAAAAATTACTCCTGTTGGCTAATGCCTGCTACCTAAATGTCATGTTTGAAGCTGGAACCTAAGTATGAGCTAAATCTGTGTCATATTTTTAAAGAATATTTCCTTGCTTTTTGTGCTCTTTGCAAACCCCATGACCCCATTTTTAATTTGAGATTAAATGTTGCTTGTAATCATGAATATCATACAGATTTTTAACCAAAATAACGGGAGGTGGGCAGGGGGGGAAGGAAAAGTCACCTAAGCACTGACTTTTGCCGTGTCTAACCAAAGATTTTGGGTCAGATCATCAGCTAGATCATCATGTTGTTTTGCTGATCTTGCTATGCCAGGTCGTACATTCTAAGGACTACTCATTATATTATGAAGAGTTTTTACCCCATCCATCTTTGATATACAGTAGCTATTTTAGAAGTGATCCATAAGTCATATTTCAACCCTATAGTCATTTAATTTACTCTTTCTCCATCCCCCATCCCCCCTTTAACTTTTTCCTTTAGCACTCCGAATATCCCTGGATACACTGGCAAGGTTCATTGGTCAGCAACCCACCCGGCAAATTCTAATCTTCCATCAACAACCCCATCAATAATTGCACGACTGCATGGGTAGGTATGAGGTATATTTCTCAGCTTGTTCAGAAAGATTACAGGGAAAATCATAATTGCATTTATTTAGTTAAAGAACAATTAAATGTTAAGCATGACATTCCATTGTCCTAAAAAATACAGAACATTTGGGGTTGCATCCCACCACGTTGTCATGCTAACCTGAAATCCTTTTGAGGTTTTAGAATTTTTCTGGACCATCATGATGTATGTGCTGGGAAGGTACTTCAACACTGATGTAAATCATGATTTTTAAATGTGGATTATTTCTACACTGAGAATTTTTTTCTTTAGCTATGTTTGGTGTCATGGCTTAAGTGAGGGGTTTTTTTTAATTGATTGATACGTGTGTGTTTTGAAAGAGGCCCATGAATGTCAAAGCTAAAAATTCCCAAAAGAAAACTGCGTGGTGGTGTGTTTCCAAACTGGTGTTGGCAGACTTATTAAGTGGGTATTTGCTATACAAAAATAGTTGTTAAAAATGGGTGTGTTTACTCAGAAGGCAGTACGAAGCAAAATCATGCCATGCCCCACACAGATGCAACCCAGGACCCTATGACTATGAAATCATCATAGCCCCACATCACTATTGTGACTGCCTCATGAAGTGAGTTAATAGCCTTTATTCTCTCTTGCTTTTCCATACAAGGCTTGTTAAAAATATGAGCCACATTTTTTTAAGTATCTAGGTGTCCAACTTGTTCGTTTCAAAAGAGCTGGACACTTCAGATCAGCTGAAAGATCCTTTTCCTTTTGTTAGCACAAAGGGCTTCTGACATTGGCAAAGAACCAACCTAGCCTTTCTCCCAGTAGCTTCAGAATAGCTTAACAATTATTTCTTTCCCCTCCTTTATGATTTTGTGCTTTAGACTCTGATTTCTTGTTATCCATAATGATCTAGGACACTATCCCAAGTTTCTGTGTTTTCCTGAGAAATTTATCTTCCACTAAACTATTTTAATTGGCCTTAAGATTCTGTTCATGTCACACTTCTTTTTCACTGTCAGTGAAAAGTATGCAGAAAAGGCTTGAGGAGCTTTAGAGAGCTGCCTGGCTTTTATAGAACTCACCTTGTCAAGTGTTTCATCATTGTGGAAAATGCACTGACTTCCATTTCTGCTGCCCTCCACCTGTTCACCTCTGCTCTTTTTCGCTTGTGGTCATACATAGAAAATGGGCAGTCACCTGTAGTTGTAGTTTGCTGTTGACAGGGAATGAAGATGCGCAACAGAGTCCTGAGTCTCTATAAACTAATAAAGCTGAACTCTGAGCAGCTTGATGCAAGACTAACTTGCTTGTAAATGTCACAGACAAATAAAAAGGCAAATGCATCTTAGCAAAGATCATTGACAGACTTCAGATAGATACCAGATTTCAAGAGCAGAAAGTCAGGCACCACTGCGATCTAAGAAAGGAAAACACATCTGATACTTCCTTTTACTTTCTACAGGTGTTACTGCGGGTATAGTTCACAGTGGATGAGTTTTCTTAGTTTTTAGTGGATAGCAAGAACGGAGCTCTTATTCTGTGCTAATGGTGACTTTCCAGAACCAGGTCGGAATCCCCAACTTTCTTGAAGAAGGGTGTGTAGGAAACTGATAGCAAGCATCGCATCATACCCAGACATTAGAGACCACGTTTTACCACACTTTTTCTGAGCAGAGTGGTACATTCCCCTGAGGGTAGAACCACTGGTTGCAAAATTGTAGCAGTCCTATTTTACTTCCTGTGGGGCTACTTGCGGAGTAAGATAGTGTTCACTGGCTTGAGATGGAGGATCGTAGCCCTCTGTGAAATGGCTATGTAAAACTATTAGGGATGCTGGAAATCTGCCCCCGACATTTGTTAGTGATGCCCATAAAAGAGAGATGTTTAACATTTGATTCCTTCCCTTTGTAAAATAAATGATAAAAGTCCTGCTGATTTCAGTGGTCACAGGTCAAGCTAGAGTGTAGTGGAGAAGTGAAGAGAAGAGAGATTATTCCTGGAATACGGGAACAGACTACCCCAATTCACCTCCACATGCTTTTCATGTAGGACATGATCTCATTCTTACTGGTTTTAAAATGGTGGCCCCTTTTTTCCCTCTTTGATCATTCTCAAGCCATGACTGTAATAATTTATCAGAAAGTAGCAAGTGATTGCATGTGGTGGATGTTTTTATAGCTGTCTACAATATATGGTCAGTCTCCTGAAGACAATTATGGGTATCAGAGGGAGTCTCTTGTCTACTGCTAACATGGTCTAATAAATGTTCCTGTCAGAAGTATCAGCAGTATCAGATAGACCAGGCAGCATGCAACCACTTCTGTGCTGTATTTCTATTGCATGGAGCTTCCACAGTATGTGGGGCAAAATCCTTTATACCTGTTTTAAGCATTATGAACTCAACAGGATTGTATAGGATATAGAACAGAAGAAATACTGTTTCTTCATCTTCAAATATGAATAGTATTTTTATACGTCAAGCTTTATTGGTGTATTTTTATTGTATTTTTATTTCCAGGTAATCCCAAGGTGAAGTCAGAAAATTAGATTTCAAAGTCCTTTAGTGCAGTTAAATTCTGGCAGCACTGTTTAGCTTTTGCATAGGAAGAAATGTTTTATGTATTGTTCTTTGTTTTGTTTTGTGTTTAAATGAACTGTCCATTGCTACCCAGAAAACACAAATCCATTTGCACCATGAGTTGTATGGAAATGTGTTTGCCTTGCCATAGTTAATATAAGGCAGAGCTGGATTTAGTTTGATTTTAGAGAGACGGATTGCACTTTTTCAGCAAGTTGCTTTGGAGATTTCAAAAAGGATCTTTAGGTCAGAAGGAAATATTTGTTGTTTGGAGAGTGAGTGAACATAATACTCTGTGATCACTTCCGTGTCAGCCCTGCTTTTGATTAGGTGTTTTGCAGCAGAGGGGCTACACCAACTTAGGTTGTAGGTATAAGATTATTTATAGTGCCTCTTCCCGTAAAAGATTAGAAGAATATCAGTAGTCTAGCACAAATTGTTCTCTCCCAGACAGTCCCCAGTGTATTTTCTAAGCCCCGTCCCAGTATTCTGTACGACTAGGACTGGGCATGTAAAGCAGGCATGTCATGGTGCCAGCAAAGCATTTTTCCTAGGCTTGAAAGCCAAACCTCCAGCATCACCAGCGTTAGCCCTCCAGGCACCACAGAGCCTTATGCGCTTGAACGCATTCAGTATGCTCATGGCACTGCTCCACAGTGCGCAGGTTAGTTGTGAAGCAACGGTGTGTGGCCAAGAAAGGCTGAAAAGAGGCAACAGGCATAACATGCCTTTCTTACAGCTGCTGGAGGGATCTGTCTTTCAGCACAGATGCTGAAAGATCCATATGTATCTGTATGTCCATTGCATATATCCAGAAAGTAAGATGTAAAACTCTTAGGAAGATTTGCCACCGTTGTTCATAAGGGGGCTGATTTTAATACTATGGAATATTGCAAATTCTTAATATTCGCTGAGGCCGATGGGCATAACTGTTTATGAAGAACGCAGTGGGAGGGAAGAAGAGGGCATGTTTAGCAATATAAGAACACCTTTTAAAAGTCTTTTTTTTCTCTGTTTTTTCTGACTGCAGATACGTAGCAACACGGAAGCTCATCTCAGTATAATCACCAGGGACCTTTATCTCAAGTGGTGACTCCAGTTAGTCCTCAGAATTCTTTCAACAAGAGAGAACAAGAAACCATTACAGTTTAGAAAGTGTCAATCCTTTTTACCTGCATAACTGAGAGCCTCAGCGTCTGACAGGGAGGAGGAAGGAAATGTGTGAAGATGTGTGGATACTTTAAATACGGAACAAAAATAAAATAACATAGAAATGGGTGTTTGTGGTAGTCCTTATTACATTATTCTCATATTTATGACTTACTAGCGTTGACAGTTAAAACCATATTAAAAACAACAGGAGTCGTAAGTCAAAGGCTTGAAACTTGCTCTCTGTACTGGATTGCCTCATTAACTAAGGTAGAAAATTATGCTGTAGCTGTTCCATCCATTGGCATAAACATTTTGTGTGTATATATACATACACATGCAGACACACATATGTAAATGTATTATTAACTAAGAAATCATTACAGAGCAGCATCTCTTCTCACCAGCTGTCCTAAGTGTGCCTTGCAAAGATGGTTAAATGTCACAGAGGGAGATTTTAATCTTTGCCTGTGCTGGCTCTGTGTGTAGCGAATAAAGGGGACCAGGTTAGGTTTTGTGGTCTGGAGGCTAATTAAGACTGTGTGGCTTTCACCCATGCTTAAATTCTTTTATGCTTAAACTGAAAACAGTTAAATAGGGAAGATAGAAGGCCAGTACTTAAGCCTTTGTCTCAGCACTGTTTTATTTTCTGGTGTTGATGTAGACATCACGAGGAAGTTGCATCCCTGAGAAAGAGAAGACTAAACAGAAATTTGTAATTCAGGGCGTTCTACTGTGCTCCAGGGACCGAAATAGTCCAAATAGTTTATTCTAATTTGGACAGCCTGGCAGCATGCTCAGAAGTTTCTGTCTTGAGTTCTCTGGTGTGTTGTTTTACCCAAATCATCTATATTGCTGCTCTTACCTCTCCTGCTTGCTTTTCTCCAGTAGGCTTTTGAGGCACATATATGTGTAACACGTTTATAAGAAATAGCTTTCCCATTGCCTGTTCGGGGCTTTTTGTGAAGGGTTATAAAACGCACCAGTGGCAAAAGGCCTTTCAAAGAGCAGGCTGAAGACTCACTAGAAGTACTGAAAGGCAGGGAATATAAGCCACCGAGCCAGAAGATAGCAAATCCACAGAAAGAACTAACATCCCCCAACAAAGGGGTTCGATCCTCAGCAACAATAATGGGAACTGAGCATCCAAATCCCTGACGTTGCTGTGCAAATCTCAGTCTCAGAGGATATACAAGCCCCTAGGGAATGTGAGATGACAGCTGAGCAAGACAAGCACTGACACCAGGGTATACCATTTCACCTAATAAGACTGTAGCAGATTGTTTATCCTAAAGTGGAGCAGAAACACTCCAGTTCTTGAAATGTCTGAACTAAAACAGAAATTATATTGCCTTTAGCTCTCTGTATTTTCATCATGCACAAAACACCGATACCTGATTTTTTAAAAGAGAGATGCTCTCATCTAATCGGTTTCTCTGTACGCATTGAATTAGAACTTACCTGTACATGCGCAAAATTAAACGTACAGGACGGATGCAACCTGCCTTTGCTTGTCCATTTTGGACCTGCACGTGTATAGAAGTCAGTGACTATTTTAGGTGAAAACATAATCTCTTTTGCAAATTTGGCTTCTTATGTCCTATTGAATTATTATGTACCACATAAAAAAAATTGCAAATTTGTTACTGGTTACAAAGGCTATGTTTTTATATGCTTGAGAAGGATTCCAGTTAAATTTTTCAGAGCCCCAACTCTGCAGTGCAGAGAGAGTGATCTGACTTTGGGTAAGAATGCAGGAAGAATGTCTTTGTGCAATGCAATGCTGCATCACAGGCTGTATCTTGAACAGAAACTTAAATTCCACTCAAATTAGCAGATGAAAACGGATTACATTTTAAACCAGCAGTGGGCTAAGAACACTGACTGCAAAGACGGATGCCATCGCTTCAGTAAGTTCAGATTGGATGCTTTATGTATAAAAACATGTAACACATGCCATAATTAAAGCACAATGATCTAAGGAAATGGGAGCTACGTTTAAAGCAGGCCAGGTTCTCAGCTGGATAACAGCATAGTTTTCTCTGACTTTACAGATTGGTGAAGAGCCAGAATCTCTACGTCTAATGAGTGAAAGCTGTGTGTTAGAAATCCTCTAAATAAATAAAAATTCTAAAAAACAAATAATTTGAAAGGATGATTTACACTTCTCCATACTGCTAGATCAAATTTATAAAAACATAAACAGCGGGGAGGAAAGGTATTTTTAAAGTCAGTTTGTAGTTACTTTCTGTTTCTCTGAAAACCTGAACAAAGAGCAACAAGCTCTTTGGCTTAAAGAGCAAATAGAAGGGAAGTGCTTGTATCCAAACTATAAAGTGCCTCCTTTCATTTAAAATAAACTAATTAAAACAACAAAAAAGCATGTTTCCAAACTGTTTTTCGCATTAAGAAGTACTTATGTTTTTAACAAATCTATACTGTTATCCTAAAATTATAAGATAGTATTCCTTGAAACCTCAAGGAGGGAAAGTTTTCATGTATTGCAACAGAAGAACTTACAAAAGTAATAATTAAAAAGCAGGTATGTGACACATTCAATACAAGGCCTATTCCTGTTTCTACTGGCTGCAGCAGCGTTGCTCTTGGTAGTAGAGGGGACTCTTGCCATCATGTCAATCCTATAAATAGCACCGGTTGATCTAATCTGAACCCTTCTAGATGCATTGTGATTCATGGTATGGTGAACTGGTTATTGCTATTTTAAAATTGTCTGGCTCTTCCACACTGTCCTAAAGAGAAACAGAAAACCCCTAGCATACCCTTTCACTTGGTACTGTGGCATATGTGTGATATGATGTGGCATATGAAGTATATGATATAAAGTACATGAAACTCAGCTTTGCCTCCAGTTGGAAACCAGTGAACAAATACTTCACTTCATGGGACAACTTCTGCTTTCCATCTGTTAAACGCCTTGCTGAATCATAGATGTTGTTAATCTATGCACGGTGTTCGTCAAGCAGTCAAATTTCAAGTCACTAAAAATCATTTTTGGATCTGTCCCTGTGAGTTATGGCATCGACACCTAGATGAACAGGAACAGAGTTGGCTTCCGGTGTGTAGTAAAACCACTGAAAAACAATGCTGCCGTGAGAGAAATGGTTTCCTGGGTAGAATTTAGCTGGTTTTCCTTCTACAGTCTTCTAAAGGCTTCTGAAAGTGTAGTCTTCTAAAGCAGAGCATTTACACCACGCAAAAAGGCACGACATTTGCAGCTTGTTTCGCGGAATTTCTCTTTATAAGCAGCAGGCTTTGATAGCTAAGTGATTTGAAGTTATTTTGCGTAAAGTAGCTGTTAGCACAGTGGCCGTGCTTTTAATATGATCACTTTAATGTACACAGTAAATAACCATGTCTTAAACAATTATAATTCTTTCTAAATATCTCTAAATAATATATATATATATATTTTATATGCATAGCTACTAAACCCCTTCAAATACATTTTTGCATTATGTTGAATGGATTGATCATAAAGAAACATTTTGACATGGAAAAATAGGCTACGATAGAACAATTATCATAACTCTAGCTAAAGTTCATATTTTTTAAACTAGATTCTTTTCCCTCTTGCTCCTTTCAGAAAGACGCAGTTTAAAAAATTGGTTTCCTTTGGTTTGTTTGTTATTTTATTCCTAATGCTTCTCATCTGCCATCTAGTAAAGGTCATAGAAATATTAATGTACTTCCAAAGCAAGAGGACCAAAAAGCTTTGCTTTCAACATAGCTTAGAGTATGGGGATGCAAATTGCAAAAAATCAGTGGCCTGTATCTTCTCACAGAATTATTTAGTAATGAATATACCAAGTGAAAGAGAAATGTCTGTTGGGTAAACAATACACATAAACAACTTCATGGTAGAAAAATAATATGATATAAGAGGCTGTGGTGATCCTAGCCTGAAATCTTGAAAATGACTGGAGAAAATAAGGTACTTATAGTGGAGACAGAAACCAAAAGCATATAATAACTGGAAACTTTGTTTCATTTCACTGTAGATGGAAATATTTTTTATTTAATAAAATACAATTAAAAATAGAAAAACATCATGACCAAGCAGGCAATTTGTGTTGCTTTCAGATATTATTTGAGAGATAAAGCATGATTTACTTGGAGAAGTTTGGCAGAGCAGAGGAGAAAAAGTTTAAGTGGGGTATTCCCTTCCACTGGTGGCTAAAAGCTCCTTGTTTTCGGTCTCAGCATCTCTCAGCCACTGACATCTTTTCGGTCCCCCCAGCTATGCGGGACTCGAGATCCTTCTCTCGCCCTTTAGGACTCTGTGTTTTCCCCAGTGTGCAGGGAATACAAAGCAGCCCTGCAAAGTGTGTATCGAGCCATCACAGAGGAGATTCCTCCCAAAATACTGACCTATCTTGTGCTGAGGCAGGACGGCTGCTCATCATCTCATCCATGGTCCATTTGTACTTAGAAAATATAATTGCTGGCTTTGTAGTAAGGAGTGAGGACACCCCTTCCCTTGCAAATGCTGTTGCGTGACATTTAATGACGGCAAGAAGTCATGACTGCCACATATCTTCTCTGAAAAAGAGCAGCTCTGAGATCAGCCTGAGGAAGAGTGTCTCAGTAAAGGTTGAGAAGGAAAATAGAAACCCAAATCATCCCCTCATTTACTAAGTTTGATTTTCATTGGGGGTTTCTCAGAAAAACAGGATTCAGGCCTAAGTGTCATTGTTTATGGGACCTGACAAAGCCGTTGCTGCTCCTGTGTGCTCATTACTTATTCTAGTAATGAGCATAAGTAGTATGTTTATGACATATACATGTTGGCCCTAAAAGTCAAAGGTCTTTAGGCACCCACATTCCATTTACTGGTAGTTTCATTTGCCTGAGCATGCAACTTTGGAACGTCACTAACTCAGCAGCTGGGTAACATTAGAGCACCATAAGTGATGTTCTTTTCACCGTGGCTTATACTGCAAACCTCTGACAGTGTCCTATCTCTGCTACCATTAAAAAGATAATAATCAGGTTCCATCTTTAGTTGAAAAGCATTGTGTCACTCCGTAGGAAACAAATCTGTAGGTGTAAATGATACGGACACTCATTAATTTAGGATTTTGCCATGAATTTCTTCAGCATCCTCACAATTGGAATACAAAAGGAAATTTCCAGGACTTCCTAATAAAGACGTAAACCACACAAGTAGCAGTATGAAGGAATTCAATGGAACTATTCACATGAATAAAATTACATTTGTGCAGCTTCTCTCACCTTTGATGTGGCCCTTTGATTCAAGAAATTACCCCTATATAACAAACTACATAGAGACAAAGCTGCACGCAAGTACATTGATAGCTCTTCCTTTTAGAACAGCATACACCTTGCTAAGTCCTGCGGTGTAAACCTTCTCGTTTGTAACAATGACCACTACAAACCCTATAGGTCACCCACTCAACACCACTTAAACTAGTTAACTGCTTCATTGCTGACAGGAAGTCTAACAGTATGCAAATATTGAAGTTATTCAGTAAAGCAAGGACGTATCTATTATATCCAGACATTTCCTTCGACAAAAACCTTTGAATATTCAGTGAGTTCATTACTTTTAGTTAAAAAAAAAATTATTAGACTTCCTCCTTAAAAACTGGACTAAGTTTCTTACAGGACCTCTATGCTTTTTTGAAGAAAGACCGTCCAATGTATTCTGCACAGGGTAAAAGTAAAACTCTCAGCTGATAAAATTACTCATAGCTGTCTATCATGTGTAGTTCACCAGTGACTGCCAGTCAGTTCAGGATAAAAAGCCTATCCAAGACCGGAAAGAAGTCCAGTCCAGCTAACCAGGCACAGACCTGAGAGTTAGGCCTTTCCGATTTACCTACATCGCGCTCTCAGTTCTCTTTACCTTCATCTCCTCCACACACATACTCTTTTAGTATGGGGATGAGAGCGCCTTACTTTGTAAAGAAGTAAGAAAATCAAGGAGGAAAAGGGACAGACAAGTGCTCTTACTATTATTCTCTATTGAAATTAAAATGCGAGCTAATTTGTTTTCCTGCAGGACCCATGTTGCTCTTGCTACTTCTCCATTTGTCTAATTCCAGCCCTAACCTGAAGAGCTGTTAGTGTGAAATCTCACAGAACTTCCTAGGCTCATTTCCATATTCTTTTGCTGGCAGCCTTGCGTGGGACAATTAAATAATTTGGGTAAGCAGTCACCCCAATCAAAATATTTTCCAGTTAATTAGCAGATCAGATATCAGTGAAAAAAGCATATAATTGTATTAGCCACCATCAGTTTGACACAGTAAATATGCTAGTATGTACACATCTCAAATAATGACACAGTCAGCAGGCTGTAAATCAAACTAATTTACACTTAAAATAATTAGAGAATAAAGGAGAAATGACTGGAATGACTGAAGATTTCATAGAAGGCAAGCCACATCACAAATGTAAGTGATTAAAAAGAAAAGTCTTAATGACAGCCTTGATAAAGCTGCCTAAATGCAAGGTAACTCAAACTATTTACTTCATCAGTAAGCTGGACAAGCTCCAAGCAAGAAAAATAAAATAAAAAAAAAAATGCAAAAGCATCCACTGAGTTCAGTGCTATGTAAATCAGGCTGCAGCTTTCTATTGGCTAAGGATTAGGTGCATGGAGGGCAATATGTGCCTAAAGCAGAAGTCAGGTGGGATTTGTTACTCAACCCAAAAATTCTTCTGCCCACAATATACACCAAGCTGCACAACTGCCAACGCATCCTGAAGTTGACCCTTTGGCCTGAAAGTTCCCTAGACACTGAGGCTGTGTCCACACTGGGGAATTAAAACACATCAAGGGCCACTTGGTGGCACTTGGGTCAAGGAATAGCCAATATCCGTACTGTTAACTCCACAAGACTCCAAAACAAGGACACCACCAATAAGAAGAACTGGTAACTCCTGCCAATTTCCAAATTTATGTCTGAGATGGATTTGGGTGGATGGAGAAGAATGCTGTTCAGCGTGAACCAAGAATATGCCAGACGCCATGCTGAAAATCTAATAGTGTAGCTGGTCCAGTTGTACAGCCAGGAACAGTCCCCAGTGGTGTTTAATTTGCTCACACAGACACAGCTGCAGAAATTTGCTTCAGAGCTTGCACAGAATTACCTGACACAGTGCATACATAAGCCAGATCAATTCCAGAAACCAACAATAACAATAAAGAAACTATTTCTCCAAGCAGCCTGTCCCCTGTGAACTAGGATATAGCCTTGGGAAGAAGAGATATGGGTAGCATTCACAACTGCAAAGAGAATAAGATGGCCATAAGCCTCAGAAAAGAATCACGGAGTCATTAAAAAATCTAGTTTGGAATGGAGCTATGGGGGTCGTCTATATATGTCGTCTATTGACATGAGGCCAATGGTGAAGGCAAAGCATGTTGCTCAGAGTCTTGCTTAGCTGGATTCTGAAAAATCTCCAAGAATGGAGACTCCACAGCCTCTCTGGGCAACACGTTCCAGTGCTTCCCAACTCTCCCTGTGAGCATCTTTTCCTTGTCTTTGCTACAGTTTGGGACCATTGCCTCACGTCACTTGGCTTTGCACCTCACAGAAACTCTGTCTCTTTTGTAACCTTTATTTGGTTAGTTGAAGACCGCAATTACACCCTCCCATCTGACTCCTTTTCTTCAGGCTAAAGTAACCCAGTTCTCTAGTCCTTAGGTGATGTGCTGCAGCCCCATAGCCATCTCTGTGGCCCTACTCTGGAGACACTCTACAATTTCTCACTATTTATCTCTCCTGTCTCCAGGCAGCTTATGGTTTGTCCAGCCCTGTTGAATCCTTTGAGCCAGGAGACTAACAAACTTCCGTACCACGTAAAGGAGATGTGGGAAAGAGGGAGGAAAGAAGGGAAAGTAGCTTCACCAGGTTGTTTTTGATTAGGAAGTCTCTTGTAGGCTTTGTTGTTGTTGCTGTTGTAAATGCTATACTCCTCAGTAAGCAATAGGGTTTTACACAGGCACAGTAAATATGCTAGAATGTGTGTACATGTGTGTGTATATGTGTGTGTGTTTATATATCTGGATACATATGTGTGTATCTCCCACTGGCTGGCTTTAAGTGACTACACACCAAGCGTTTCAGACAGCCCAGCTGCAGGTTTCCACCTGCTCCTGCAGCTCCTGCCTCTCCTTAGGCACTCTTTCCCACATTCTCTTTGTCTAAATTAGGGATATGGTTTCCCCTAGGAGATGGGGATACCTCAAAATTTGACCCTGCACTACCTATAAGGCACTTGCGCTGTTATTCTGCTTTGGCCCTGAGTGACTGCTCATTATGAGAGAATTTAATTACATATTCATTTTTGCACTGCCCTGGAAGCAATATGTTGCCTTGCAACCCTAAACCCTCTTCCCAAGCGGTAGTTCTGTAGCATGGATGCTATTTTTCAGCCCAGGACAGGGTATCAATTGACTTGCAACAACTAACCTGCTCCTATACACTGCTCACTGGCAGCGTGCTATGAATTTCCTTTATATCAGCTTCGCCTCACTCTAATTTACCTTTCAAGTGGGCTAATGAAATGCAGTGCTACAGTCTAGATGTATTTAAAAAAAAAAACACACCCCAATTCTGGAGTAGAGAATAGCAGCAAAAAAGAATCTAATATGACGGAGACAGGCTCCCATCGTATTTGTAAAACTTTCCCAGGAAGGAAATCCTGTCAACTTTCTAAAGTTCCTCATCTATCCAGACATTTCAGTTAGAGCTGTGTTTTTGTGTATAATAAATTGCTTCTAGTTGGCTGAAAATCATTTTTTAGCTCTTATCTCTGTGATCAGTTACCTCTGCTGTTCTTTAATGGCCTTCACCTCATTATGCAACTAGTCATTAAAAGCTTAGTATCCAGTACAATGGTAGCTTATGTAAAGTGATCTATGAGAGCTTTATATAGGCTTACCAGCCGCAGCCTTAATTTTACTCATTCGTCTTAATTTTTTGTAATCATTTTTTGTAAAGAGGGTATAATGTCAGGCATGCTTCCCTGCTACTGACAGATCCAATCTAGCAGATAATTACCATAAGGAAATTGATGCTTTAGTGTGCAGGGGAGAATTTAATTTACTCAGACATCCTACAGTACAATGCATTCCAAAAGATATGAGGATTTAAGTTTTTAAGAAATTAAATTTCACTATTTAACATGATTACTTATGTTGAACATCATTAACTAGCTTTTTTTTTTAACTGTTTGATATAATTACAAGAACAGTTATTTGGTCTAAAATGCAAAGTCGTCTTTAAATAAGGGTTAAGGATCCATGAAGTACAAAAAAGAAGGTTGCATTCTTTCTCTCCCCCTCTCCAACACCAGCCTTCCAGCAACAGCATTAAAAAATCTATAGAGATTAACTGAGCCAATGCATGAACTATAGAGCTTTTTCCAATGATGTTTTAATAGATCCTTTGTTATCAGCCCATTCCACCTCAACTCCATCGGTCAGGAAAGCCTCTTTAGTCCTATTCACAAATATAAATTGCTTATAATGTTTCAAAAATGATAGAATCATGAAGGAGTTGCTGAGATCCCAATTAAGCAAGATGATTAACTTATGTTTAATTTTGGGCTTTTGATTACTTCAAGAGAAATCCATGGGATTTAGAATTAGATTAATTTAATTAATCTCTATAAAACTGGTTACTCTCCATGAGAAAGCATTCTTTCTAACCTACAGCATATACACTTTGCAAGCAGAACACACAGAGAACAACCAGGAAGGCTGAAAAGGTTGGGTCTTTCAAAGAATAAAATTCTTAAATCCTGAACAGCCTTCCTCTACGAAGTCCAGAAGCTTTGCTTAGATCGCTGAACTTGCTTATTCATAATACTTCAACCAGAGAATTAGAGCAACAGAATTTTGTAAGTCTGCTCTTTTTTCTTTGTTTGTTTGAAGTTTTGCTAAATATTTTAAGACAACTTTTCCTTCTTTCCATTTGTCATGAGGTTTTACAGTCAGAGAACAAAAAATACAAAACTGTCAAGAGCGCATGACAAGTATCTGTGAGTTGCAGGATCTATCAACACAATTTGAATAGCATCTGCAGCTACCTCATCCTCGTAACTGTTGCATAAACAGAGCTAATGCTGATTTAAAATATTCTCTTAGGAGACCTTTTTCATTCTGGATTAAAGTGCCATCTCCAAGGATAGGAAGCCCCTATCACATGACACTCTAGAAATGATGCTGGCCAGAACTTTGACTGACACCCCATTAGGAGCACTGTCAGGACAGGGGGGTCTTTGCTTTAGTCTGGGACTGGAGAAAGCCCAGGGACTCCTGACCTGCCACAGCCTGACAAGCATTTCTAGATGGTACAGAGGATTTCTGATCAGACAGTGTTTTCTCTTATTCTTTATTATTTAAATAAAATACATTAAAAATAAAGAAAGAATCATTTCAGCATGAATGAATAAGGCCAGAATGAATAAGGCCAACCATTAGCACCTCAGATAATCTACTCGAAAATAGCTTCTGTCTGTCTTTTCTTAAAACAGCTTTGTCAAAGGCACACTTTCGATATTTGCAGAAGAGAAGCTAAGAAGCTGTAAATAGGAGGAAGGAATTATATGACTCAGTATTATTTCTAAAATAAAAGGTAAAACCATGCCATTTTTAGTTACAGCCATAGATACATGATGTAAAATGGAAAGAGCATAATGTCAGCAATGACATCAGTGCTCACTTCAAAGTAGTTGTTTTTTAGAGCTACACTTGTAAGGGTACCCCAATAAGCAGAAAAGGGCCAATCGATAACAGTGGAAGCACAGAGGATATGAGAATGTGCTCTTACACAGTCTGAAGGGACTGCACGTCACTGGAATCAACATCTCTCCCAGGTCACGGCTTACCTGGGGGGACAGCTAACAAGGATGGAAGAAGCAAGAGGGAGCGTCAGTGGCTATAGCAGATATTGCCTTCTGCAGTGCTCTACTCGGGTTACTTCTCTTCCACGTCAGTAGATACATTTACTCTGAAAATGTTTTCTCAGTTTTTAATCATGATCAAGCTTCTGTTAGCAAAACTCTTCTACAGAATGTCTAAGGAAATTTAAAAAATAAAAAAATACAGGAAAGCAATAGTTTAAAAGGAACTATTTCACTTTCTGAAGCTTGCCAAAAGTTCACCAGCTTACATAAAAATCCCTTGCTCTGAGAAGAGATCCTGCCCGGTAGATATTTGCCTAAAACACTGAGTTTGGCTTGTCTGTGATTCAGAAAGGGGGGTCTTGGCAGCTGAGGAGAGGAGCAGTTGGGGGAGGTACATTTATTATCTGTGCGAACACACCAAGGCCTCTCTCCCACAGATGTCTGCAGTCTTTAAGAAATCACAGTCCTAAAACTTTCAAAATAAAGAGGAAAAACTATAAAATTCAATGGGCCCTCAATCAGTATCCCTAATTGTACTTTATGAATTATTTTCTAGCTTAGACAGTTTGGATGGGAACTTGGTTACTGCTGGGCACTGCATCGCCTGCTCTCAAACATGTGATTCTCTACAAGCCCTTTTCAAATGTACATATACAGTACCTGTATGGAGCACAGTGCACACTTATACATACTTATACACATTTTTACTATATGTATATATGTATACACATATATATAAAAGTATACATAGTGTAAAAAATATATACTTTATACACTATACATATAAAAAGGTATATAAACACACACTTCAGCTGTTTACTAAGGCATGCACAGATGCATGTTGCTGTCAAGTCCAACCCAGCAACAGTCAAGCCTAGGAAATATTCTGCTCTTTTACAAGACTCGTCTTACAATGATTTTTTTTTTTTTTCATCTTACACCATACACAGAGCTGCGAAAAAGCAGTGAGATTTTTTTAATTCAGTTTTTGGGTTTTTTTGACACAGAGAAGTGTGCTTTCCTTTCCCCTCATACTCAGAAGAGTTTTGTCTCACATTTCCAAAAAGCTGTAGCTTCACACAGAGGCCAGACACGGAAATTTTTAACCTGAAGGGTGAAAGTTTGAGCAAGCGGTTTAGGTGGGTGACTGAGAAGAGTGGGTTACGATGGAAATTATTGCACAACATTAACAGAGACACGTAGGGGGATACCACTCCCTGGACTGGTTTATTAATGAAAATACGTAAAGGGGTATACTGTACCCTTTCAGCATCTAACAAAGCCCCTAACTTCCACCAAAAGATAATCAGAGACCATATTTTAACTTGGTGGGTGCCCTTCTCTTCTTTCTTACTTTTTTTTTTTTTGGCTAAAAGAGCAAGCAGTTCAATGTCACTTTTTTTAGTCAGAGAAGGAAAGATGACATCTCACCTGAGCAGAGCCAGGACTGGACTCCAAGGCATTTCCCTGGGAGAGCCAAGTCCCACCTCCCTGCCTTTGGGCTTCTGGTGTTCAGAAGACATCAGGTATCATTCATGAAAAAATCCAACAAAGTAAAAACCTGTGGTCCAGGATACTTTTTGGCTAGACCCACATGAGGCAGAGCCTCTTGCTGCACACTGTGGGCAGCCAGGGCATGTCTGGAGGGAGCATTATTTTGGGTGGAATATGGATTTGAAAGGCACATTTAGAAACTATGAGAAAGAGAGCCGCCTCTTGCTGAGGGGAGAAGGGCAGACAGCTTCTCGTCTTGGAGAAGGAGACAGCAAATATGCTGGCTCTAGGATGAGCTCTCTCCCTCAGTGGAAATGGCAAACCTCTCTCCTGCCTGTTTCCTATGCTGCAGCCGTACAACTCACCCTGCAGGGCCCTTACTCCCGGGGAGGCGTTGGGACAAGCGCACAGCCACGACAGTGGCAGTTCACCGCCACTGCTTCTGGGGCAGTACACCTGTGCTCCCCCACTGCCCCAGGGAGCGGCCATTTTGCATCAGTTACAAATCCCATGCCGATATTCACCCCTTACAGGAGTCCCTGTAAAATGATGTCAGGGCCCCCCTGAGAGTACTAATCATAGAATCAGAGAATCATAGAATGTGTCGGGTTGGAAGGCACTTCTAAAGATCATCTAGTCCAACCCCCCTGCAGTAAGCAGGGACATCTTTAACTAGATCAGGTTGCTCAGAGCCTCATCAATCCTGGCCTTGAATGTCTCCAGGGATGGGGCCTCCACCACCTCTCTGGGCAACCTGTTCCAGTGCCTCACCACCCTCATTGTAAACGACTTCTTCCTAATGTCTAATCTAAACCTACCCTGCTCTAGTTTAAAACCATTGCCCCTCATCCTATCGCTACATGCCCTTGCAAACAGCCCCTCCCCAGCTTGCCTCACCTGGGGCCTTCACCCGCCCGTATGCCTACAGGCCAGGGCTCCATCGTGAGCCTGGCCCATTGCACCCAGCCTGGCCTCCCTCTCTACCAGGCCCCAGCAGGGCTGCCCCGCTGAGGTCTGTGCCCGGTGGCTGTGTCGGGCATGGCTGCCACCAGGCCCTGGGTGTCCTCATCCTCCGCAGCTGTGCAAAGCCAAGGGGGAGTTTGTGGGGGCAGCAGGTGAGTCCCTGCCCTCCCTCGCTCAGGTGTGGTGGCACTGGAAAGCAGAGGGCGGGGAGGCTTCATCCCAAGCAGCACAGATCTTCGAACTGTCCAAAGGTATGTGCTTTATATTGCGTTAGGTTTTTTTTTTTTTTAAAGCTGTGAAAAGGTTGCTTAAAAGTTAATATTAAGTTAGTCTTAAAAAAAAATAAAAATAAATTACCCTATAACAGGTTTTTCCTTAAGGCTTTCTCTGAGTTAATTCATTTCAATTCTGGTTATCTTGTCATTAAGTAAATGAGTTTGTGGCTTTTGATTTAATAATTGTGTTTGATTATAGCTCAGGCTGTCTAATATAATAGAGGATGGGTTGGGGTTTTTTCCTTCAGTTGTGAACCCTGTTTTCCCTGGAGCCTCCCTCAGCGGTTGTGCCGGGGAGGCGCAGGGCAGCCCCGCCATTTTCCAGAGAGGATTCTACAAACAATTACACGTCTGCTTACCTTCATCAGCTTAGAGGTTTCTGTTAATTGCAATAATGTTGCTCGTTCCAGTACATATGCACATAAGCAGGCCCAGCAAATCCCCTTTTCTGATATTTTGGCTTTGCTGGAGAGAAGAAGAGGTATGGGAGAGGGGTGGCCCCAGTGGGGCTGTCAGGGTTGCCTGAGGGAAGGGAGCTTTCCCAAGTGAGATTGGGACCTGTTGCTGCTTTCCTCCATGACATTATCAGCACAGACAGGCTGGCAAGTCTTCCCATGCCATATGGTTTCTCCAGGAAAAAAAATCCCAGACTGGAAAATTCAGTTGTGCCCCACATTTGACATAGGCTTCGTCCCTGAATCATAATTACTTATCTGCAAGTTCCCTACTCAAGGAAGAAGCAGTAAGGGAAGACCGAGGTTTGGGGAAGGATAGGAAATGAGCACGCTGACAGTGTGGGAAAGATTGCAACCAAAGCGGCAAATCTTCACAACTTTGAGGAGGAGGGAGACGTGGTTGGAAAAGCCAATGACTGGAGGAAGAAGTGGAGATGAGGATAAAATGGCTGGTGATGGCAGGGGAGTGGTAAAGGGAAAGGGTGTAGAGGTGCACATGAGTTAAGGGACAGAGCAGAAATAACTATTTGTCAAAGAAGAGAAGCAAGTGCCTAGCTGTGTAAACAGGTAGGAAAGCATAGCCTTTCCAAGCATAGCTTGAGGGTATTAGGTAAAAGTTTTTTTCTACTAAGGGCAAAGCCAAAATTCCTATGGCTTTATAAATAGATGGTCTTGGGGTTGCAAAAAAAATAAGAAAAGCTATGGAAAAACTTTGCTACTACTGAATTCATTGATAACCATTGAGTGTAGAGTTGGGCAAATACTAACCACCTGAAAAACCTCCACATGTTATCTAGAGACAACTCCACTGAAAAATTGAAGAGTCACTCGCCCCCACCCCCCAAACCAAATCAGAAAAAAAACCAAACCCAAACCCCACCCTCACTAAGCTGTCTGAAATGTCATGAAGCTAGACACAGGAACTGGTTTGGGGTTTTTGTTTTGTTTTCTACTTTGGACATTAGCCCCAGGAGGTGGAGAAAAAGAACACCATACATCTAGGAACTAAAACTGGAAAAGACTCTGCTTCTGTCACAGTAACCACCACACCGTTTGGTATGAACAGCTGTAGTAACTTGTATGCTTACAGTTCTGAACTCCACTTGCTGGTATGAGCAGTGGGTTGTTTGATCATCACCTTGCTATTTTTAATTATTCTTTTTCATTAATCAAAACAAAGGCTATTAAGGACTGAGTAGTCTTTTCTTCAGGCATGCACTGTAGTTAGGAGCCAGAAAAAGAATTGTTCAGATAAACTGTATGAGTAATACTTGGATGTAAGGTAGACTTACATTGTTGTGGTCTAAAGACTTATCTTCTTCCAAAGACATGACTTTAAAATGATGATAAACAGGCCTTATCAAGGGAGGTCTGTCCTTATTTAACATTCTTATGTCCAGTTAAATATTCTGTTTTATTTGCGTTCGTTAGAACTTGCTTTAATTGTGATGTGGCCAACCAGCAAAAAGGTTGTTGCTGATTTCAGTGGGCTTGGAACAGGCCCATTTGCTGGCAGGTAGATCAGATACTTGAACCGTGTCTGCATTGAAATCAGATCCCAAGGTATAATATCACACTATGATACCAATTGATAAAGAAGGCTCCCCAGCTGGTTTCTCACTAAAGTCACAGAATTCAGGCAGTGAAAGCCCTGGCGCGGTCAGTCTGCTGCAAGCTGTGTAAGTGCATGCTGTGGTTTGATATTAAGCGGGTGAAAAAGAATCTAGTGGATTGGTAGCTAGGTACTAGAGAGTAGATAGATAACTGCTTAGGATAGTTCTTCCGTGTAAAACTCAGTTATTTTTAAAGTAAGTCCATCTTTGTAGCCAAATAAAGGAAAAGATTAAAAAAAGTACCAACATTCTCCTGCTTTCTGTTTCTCCTACTACTTCCCTTTTATATGGGAATTCACTCACATTCACATTCACTTTCTTCCTCTTCTATAAGCAATTTGATATCCCAGTGATTTGTTCTTAGATGTCTTATTTTCAAAGAAATTTCCTGCAAGTGAGGAAATTAAAATGAATCATCATAGTCTTCAGTTTTCAGATACCTAAAAGCACACAGAAATGTTTCTTGTGTGAACTCAAGCCGATAGTTTAGAGCTTGATAAGAAAGGATCTAGTAAATAAATGTTTAATTATTTTATATTTAGTAGCCATTGAGATTTCTCCCCAGCTTGGAGATGGAGGCTCCAAGTTGGGGAGACATCTTTTGACCCACAAATATTTCCCTAATCCATTGAAAATGGAACATGGGATTAAGACAGTTTTAGATAAAAACTGACTTATGGTCTGATCAATAAGGGACTTTCACCAGAGAAGCAGGTTCAAGTCCTCACAGATGAAGAAAACTTCCACATTCTGAAAGAGTCCTGTAAGTGTTTAGTTACGAGCAAGGTTGCTCACCTTCTGCAGAGATGCTTGGTTTAGACCCTCAATTCACAACTAGGGAGTGTATTCTCTGGGCAGAGGGAGAGATTTCTCCTTGTAGGAAAAATGCCTCATGGTCTCCTAGCTGGGGCTGTAGCTGCACTCCCCTCCTTGGCAGTTTTTGTGTGCTCTAGACAGTTCTTGTGGCGTCCCGTGCTTGAGCACTTAACTTCTCTGCATGTATTGCGTAGGGATGTTGAGTGCCCAAATCAGAGCAATAAGCTCTGCTACATTGCAAGGTGTATGTGTCAGTGCCATTGTTCTGCAAATCTAGCCTTTTGTCTGTATGACCTAACTCTCCATCGAGGGACAGACATACTTTCTGGTATTGGGTATTTTTTGGAGGGATCCTGATTCCTTTCTGGGGGCTTTCAAATAAAAACTAGATACAGATGTGGGATGAATGTCCCAGATAGTGACTCATTCCAGTTAGGTACACAATGAGGAGCAGCATGCAGTTTTAAATATCAGTCATTTGTATCTAGTAATGAATATTTCTAGTTTCAGGATGACTAGCATAAGGGCATCTGTGTTTCATTCTAGAGCAAAGAGAATCAAAGGAATATAAAAGAACAAAGAGAAAAAAAGATGTATTTAGCAATAACTCCTTCGCGTTCATTTGACTATGAAAAAAATTATATATTTATGCAAAGCACAAATGCCCAGGGCCACCCAGCTTCACAGCTGACGTAAACTGGCAGGGCTTCCCGTGAAGCTGTTTTGATAAGCACCTTGCCTTCACGTGAGATGCAAGAAGGGATCATATGGGATCGAGCTCGTTTGCATCCCTCTGCACCAGAGTGCCAAAGAAAGCCTGCAACTCAGCAGTTCCCTTCACATCAGAGGAATCCTAGGTTGGAGTGGAGCCAGCGGAGTAGCTCTGTCGTGCTTGTTGTCCGGCAAAAGAGGGGCCATGGCCAGAGAAGTGCTGCATAAAGAAGATTTCTTCCTACTAGCAGAATCAGTCAGGCCCAGAACAAGCTGTACGGACAGCGTGCACTGCACTTGGGACATGCTGTGCGTGATCACAGCGCTAGCTCTTCCTTGAGTCAGTCGAGCTTGAGTACCCAATGCCACTGTAACCAAGTCAGCAAAACATCAATCAACGTGGGCTGTACAGATCTGCTTGGAGTCCCAGGGGCAGCCAGAGCCAGTCCCACGCTGGCGGCTGTGCTGTTGTTGCAGCACTGCTAGGCTGAAGCTCTCTTGGTCAGATCAGTCCATGCTAGAGGGCTGTATCTCCACCTGCAAATGCAAACATGCCCTGCGAGTTGTTAGACGGGCTGACGAGCTCTCTCATACCAGCAGATCTGGCTTAATGTCAGTTTTTCCTCCCAGCCATACTCTAGTATGATCTGACCAAAGGCCACAGCCTGCACTGGAAAATCTCAGGTGTGCTGGAAAAATATTGCTGTATCAGAATGAACTGTACTCTTTATGTTTTCTTTTATTACCTCAATTTCAGTGTTGAAGAAATCTAAAATGTTAGTTTTATCTTTGAGATATGCCTTTCTTCTTTGTCATTGTGTTTGTTCTTGGTAAATCATAGGCATAGAAGCTCTTGATGACGAACTTGTTCTTCCTAGCTTTTAAATACAAGTTTCCTCAAACTGACTCTGTTTTTAAGATTGACTTAACATAAGTTCAGAGCTCATAGCGAACAGTTTAGTGTTTTCTCTCTGTTTATATTGAACAGGAGAGAATTAATGAGGAAAAGCATAGCTAAAAGGCTCGCTGGGACTTTTATCGGAACCCTATCTAAATTTTAATAGTAGAAATCTTTCAAAATCCTGCAACCTACTGGGATTCTCACTGCTTCCTCTTTCAAACAGCTTGATATATTTCCAGAAAAATTTTCACCCTCTTTATTTTTTTACATACACTTCCTACTCCAAACCAAAAAGAATACGGCACAGATTTCTTCTCAATAAGCGTGTGCACAGGCCTTCCATTTCAGGGAAATCTCAACTTTTGTTTAAAAGCACATGTTCTCTGAGCAGATAGTCATTTACATTTTCAGGTTGACATCTGTGCTTTAACTTGTAATTCCAGGAAGGGATGAGGTACACTTAAACGTTTGTGTTAAACTTTCAAAACTTTAAGAGTGTCAGGCTGTTCTGTCAATGAAAATTTGAGATTTTTCCACTTACAGAAACTGATCAAACTGCATTTTATCCTAGGGGTCTGTAATCAAGTTTGATTTTTTTCATTATGTAGATAAGTATTAATGATAACCAGAAGTAGAACCGAACAAAGAAATAGATTGATATCTCGGCACTGAGAGTACTTGATCTGAATCTAGCAGATTCAAACGCTGTGGTCAAGCCTTTTCTGTGTTTAGACTTACATTTCATCCAGAGTTTCTTGGTCCTCTGTATTTATAATAGAAGGATGATAAGAACCTCTGCCTCTGATACTGACTGACCTCTGCAAAACAGCTGTTTAAAATAGTTTCTCTCACAGCACGTGATTTTGGGTGAAAAAAAAAACCACACCAAAAATGGAATCTTATCAGTTAAGATTTTGATTTCTTCTACTTAAAAAAGGCTTTGCTGTTGTTGTACCTGTATATACTTACAAAAATACAATTTCACAGCACTTCAGACAATGCATTCATTGGCTTTAATGCATTGAAAAAATGTGATTTAATTCAAAAGGTTTTTCTTCTTATGAAATGAAATCATATTTCCCTCTTCTGTGTTTTTTAGCATCCACCCTTTGCAGCACAGACACAGTTTTCAATATTATGATTTTCTTGTTGTTAGCTCTCTCACTCAATAAAACTACTGTATGTGAGAACACTTACAGTAAAATAGAGGTTACTGAGCGTCATCATATTCAAGAATTAGGCATGCCTATATAACGAATGTCTTTTAGTGATCTGATGATCATTACTGTTGCAATGGAGGAAATTACTATATTCCTTACTCAAAACATCCCTACGAAGTCAAGCATGACTATCAACCGTACATTTATTTGTGCAAAAGAAGCCTACAAAATGTAGGTGTTCCCCTTACATCAGCTTATATCCTGTTGACAACTCAAATGACACTAGGCCCATTTATTAGTTTCTAGTGGTTTAACTGACAACTTTTGGTCTCATAAAATGTACTATAAATACTATCTGTAGCACAGCTTTACTGTTCAGTGGTACACCAAGTGTTCAGATGGTTGAGAATGCTGTTTCCCAATGGGAAATGTGGCATTTGGCAATCGTTTATTCCAGTTTCCTTTGAGGATATGAAGGAAAGTTTTTAGCAAAGTAATCCCTGAGTGAAAAACAAGCAACAAAATGATTAATACAAAAGCATTGGACTATGGAATGGATGCTAAAGTGCAAACTTTATTATACCTTAAAAGTAGATAGGGTGATTGCATACTTCTACCTCTACAGGGAAATACATGTTTGTTCTTTCCACACATGAGGTTGGTGGGAAAATTGCATGGGATTGATTTCATGAGTTTGGAAATGAGCCCTGGTGGTGAGAATGACTTCACAGCCCCAACTCTGAACTTACTTGGCAGCGTGGATGTAGGAACCCCTTGCTCCCAGCGAAGTCAGTCCTGCCAATGGTTTCAACACAAAGAGGGTTTGGCTCAGAAAGGACAAGTTGTGATATAATGAAGTCCCACCATGGGGTGAAAAAACCTGGATTTGTTTTCATCTGGAACAGGACAGTTTGTAGAGAGGGAGGAAAAAACAGCCTATGCACTTATTCCTCTTGGTTCCTCTAGAGCTATACTGCTCCTATCTTGTCAGGAAAAGCAAAGAAATGAAGAAAAGACTGTAAAGTGCAGGTTTAGCCAATATAAGATTAACACATTTGCTGAACTATAATCTCAATTTTACAGTACCTAAGTTTACCATGTTCCTCATCTGCAGAGAGTTTATAGTTTATCTTTTCTTCTTCTTTGCCTCCTTCTTAAGGATTGAGGGTTATGGGGCTGTGCTCTTATACCACCTTAGGCAGCAGGCAAACTGGTTGGTGACTTTCAGCTAAATTTGACATGATGTAGGGATCACAAGCATATTAAGTTCCTACCGGCCTTTCTAGAGAATTTGTGTCTGTATGGGGAAAAGAGCCTGGACGGAGAGAAAGCA
Source organism: Larus michahellis (assembly GCF_964199755.1). Classification (NCBI taxonomy): domain Eukaryota; kingdom Metazoa; phylum Chordata; class Aves; order Charadriiformes; family Laridae; genus Larus; species Larus michahellis. Next base: position 94,021,656 of record NC_133897.1, read on the forward strand.
AAGACAAGTTGCCCCCTGCCCAACCTAACAGCAGAGGGCAGGTGACCAGACGCCTGGTGACCAGGCTGTCGACTCGGTGTGTCACCCGGAGGCAGCCACCGAGCACACCGCCTCCCCCTCAGTTAAGTGTGCAAGGGATGTGGGAAGAGGGCAGGGGGAGAGGAGAGTGACAGAGAAGCACGCAGGAAGGTCAAGGAGGCATGGGGAGCGGGGGAGGGGGGGGCCTGGGGTTTTTAGGAGCAGGGCATGTGAAGAATGGGGTGTTGCATTCCAGAGGAAACAATGCTTCATACTCAAAGAAGTTTTGGGTTTTTTTTTAAATCTAAACGAAATATTCTGATTCTTTTTCACAGTTTCTTTTTTACATGACTTTTCCCTGCCCACACTAACCCACATTAACAAAGCCTGTGACAACATGGAGTTAGCAGTTTGGGTGGGCTGTACGTTTTCCTCAGGAAGATTTTAACCATCACTTAGAAAAATGAATTAAAACTCTCAAGTGACGGTGTGGATGCAATGAACTGAAACAGTTAAATGCTGATATCAGAATAAGACATGAGACCACAAAACCATTTTTTTCAGCCTCAGAATAATAGCCTCCCTGCTGAAGCAAACAGAAAATGTGTTGCCTGTGCAGATAAGAGAACCTTAGAGTACCTTGAAACTGTGATTCAGCACACTGAAGTTACTACTGCGCTTTACAAGAAGGTGCTGACTCATTTACTAGCTGCATGGTGATAGCAAAACAATCAAAAAGTGTCACTCTCTTCTCCAGAAAAATTTAGACATTATTATCAATAGTGATCACGAGCAAAGAAGGGCTAGAAAAGGCTTTTCAGAAGGCGAATGATTTTGTGCTCTCCAAAGCTGACCGGCCCATGTTGGGAATTACAGACAACTTTGAGTAACAAATCTGATCACTGGTAACAAGTGAGGTGCTTGTTCTTCTCTGGTTCTAGATGCTTGGTCTCTTGTAATGTGATGAGGAAGGTCTTAATTTGAAGGGGATCGATCAAACTTTGAATATCATCCTGAGGAACCATTAGAGACACAGAGAGAAGGCAGTCAGAGACAGGTTTAACGTTATTTTTTCAGCTGTTTCATGCTTTTTAAGGCAAACTGACAGGTTAGATCAATGACTAGCTTTTTTTTTTCCTTCTTCACAGCAGTGGAGAAATAATGTCTGTCCCTGCAGAGATCTACTGAATTCTGTAAATGTCTATAACAAGGTATTTGATAAGGTTTTATATGTGAGTCTAATACTTACCCATCAAAAATAACATGCTAACTGAGAGTTAATGTTGTTCAGATTCGCTAACAGTAGATGCACTAAAATTCAAGCAAATACCAGTTAAGCAGTCATTAGTATCTGGACAGTCAGTCCCAGTTGATGTAACATACAGCATTGCACTCTGATTTTATCCAGGACAAGTGGTACTGCACTTCCAGCATATGACCACCCATACTGCAAACCTCCAGTTACTTCCACACACGCCCAAATTGACTCCAGCTTCAGTAATGTGAGATGTCATATGGAAACATGGGCTTAATGCTGCCTGAACACACAGTGTACCTGGAAGTTTTGAGCTCAGTGTTCAAATTGGAAGGCAGTGCTATGGAGTCCTCCATCACATATGCCTTGCTTCTTGATTTCATACCTCCTCACAGATTAAATACCTGTTCAGTAATTTTGGAGCCCTCCTGTGGCCTCCTTGTCTTTTACTAGAGAATTTAGTGGAATGGATGCCAGAGCAGCACTGTAGAGATATGCTGGCTATACATTTCTGGGTTTGTAGGGTTGGTAAGGGCACTTTCTCGAAACTGACATTGTGTCCATGTGAGACATCGATGATTCGGTTTGTGTACAGGGATGTGGCCCTAAATAACTCCAAAAATGCTTTGGAGAGGGATGAGATTGCTTTTATAAATAGCTTATGGGTGAACCGCTTCAGGAATCTGAAAGCAAAGACACAGGTTAAACTAGTATTGATATAACCTTCTCAAATCTCTCGAGATGGGAACAGATGGTGAAACTGCCCCATGCCCCTTCTCCAAGAGTTAAAGATTTACATCAAAACCACTTCTCTTTCTTGTAAATTAAACCAAGGCAGGGCAGGTATGGAAACCGTGAGCAATGACCAATTTGCAAACATCGCTCTCATTCTTCCTCTAGACCGATGTATGTGCCTCACACCCAGGGAAACTGTCTCCTCAGCAGACCTGGGCAGTAGATTCAAAGTGCTTGCTCTGCATCTCTCAGAGTAGGGCCCAAACTTGCATTTTCTGTATTATATCTGAGCAATTTATTTAATATGTGCAAAATGATCCTACTACTGCCATTTGTTCTTTTGTATAGGACTCACTGTACTAAGACCTGGTGACCTAGAAATAATATAAATCCCACCATGGCTTGGCAGGAAGAAAGTGCTTAGCTGCTCAGAGGAATCAGGACTTCAGCAGTTGTATGGTGTGCCTGGAGATCAGGGATTTGCCTGGAAGAAACAAAAGTACCTGTAGGGTTAGGCAGCTGTTGAGTGGAATGGATACCAGTAATGCATAACGTGCTGGATTCATGTGGCCCAGTACCTCTTATGAATCTAGCCCAAAGCTTTCCTACGTAGCACTGCCAAAGTGCCTCAAGTCTAACCAAATGAGAGATGAGAAGCTAGATCACTTTTTATGCTTTTTGCTTACTGTTCCCTGAAGGGTTAATTAGTATATAGCAATAATAGCTCCTAGGTCTATTTATAGTACTTTTCATCAATAGAGCCCAACATTGGTTTTCGGGAAACTAAGTCAAAAAGCAGATATTTGCCCAAATTCACACATCTAGTAAGGCTTAACACTAAAGACAGCTTTGCTTTGTGTATTGACTTTTCTTTCCACATGCCCCCAAAGTCTGACTTTGGAACTCAACACTTAAAATTCGCCTGTATTGCACATTCCTGAAGACTTGTACTAGCTAAAAATGAGAAATACCACAAAATATTGCAGAAAAAAATAAATCTCTCAATTGAAATTAGAAGGAACTTGGACAGCAAATTCATTGGAGCAAGATTTTAATAAAAAAAAAATAATTCATACTTTCCCATGAGTATGTATATGACACATAATTGTAGTTATATCATTGTATGGCATTACGCAGCCACATGATACAGTGTATAATCACCTAATCCACTATAGGAAACACATAAGCAGAGGACAGCCTACACTCGAAGTATTTTACACTCAGGTATTTGGTAATACAGACATAGCAGCGCGCACATTCTCCTCTGCGTTTGGTTTTCATGGGGTCTGTTAAGAGACAAGTCAATGGGTAATTGTAGCCCTCCTCCATGTGCTCAGGAGAGTCACAGAAATATGAATCTAGTATTAAATCTGTAGCACAGTGACTTAATTTTTAATTTTTTTTTTTTTGGGGGGGTGAGGTTGATTTGGGGGTGCACCAGTGTCTTCTTGCCATAATTTCTTTTGAGAAAACTTATTACGAATCTGACCTGTAGCTAATTCCTCAGGTGTATGGCTATAATGAAGCTTACTGCATCATGCCCTTGGTCATCTCATCCTATAGCAAATTTCCCTTTTTTATTTTGTTCTTTGCCCATCATGTAGCATTTCAATATTGTCTCTTTAAGTATGTGAGTCTGTTGTGGTTCTTACGATGCTTTTAATTCTGCTACTGCCAGGAACTGCTCTAAACAGCAGCTAAAGCCTTATATTTTTTTTGCCTCTGTCTTGAAAACAGTTAGTTACAGCTGTGTGGCTTCTGCACATTGTTTTTGTCATATAAAGACCTAAAGGTACAGGGTATTTTCTCCTCTAGTGATCTGCTACCTTTCCTTTTCATTCTCTCTTCCTTTGAAAAGCTTCTGCCTCTGCTTCTCCCTGAAGATGCTTCCTCCCCACATCCCTGGCACATAGTTTCCCACTATGTCTTGTAGTATTCGGTCCAGCACAGGAGCAGTAAAGCTCCTGTACAAACAGGAGAAGCTGCTGCCAGCTTCCTGGCTGTGGAGGATCCCTGCGGAGAGGAGGATTCTCTGGGGAGAAAACTCAAGCTCTCATGACTTCCTCTGTGACACACAAGCAGTAGCAAAGCATGTAACTGGATGGAGAACCAAGTTAATTTTTATCTTGTTGGAGGAATATCTGTGTGAAGAATAATGTGGTGGTAATTCAGAATGTACGTCACCCTATTGAGCTGCTTTGGCTGATGTCTTACTGTTGAGTTTTGCTTTCCCTACTGTTTCACATGGTATCTATGTGACATTTACACAGGCAAAAATGAGGTGTTGCTCACAAAGAGTTTCCAGAGCAAGAGTAATGGGGGATTTTGTTTCCTGGAGATTAGTTTATAGTTGGTGTGACTCAACCCTGATAAAATCATCTTATAAGAGGATAGCTGATCATGATTTCTAGTTGGTTTTTTAATTTATTTGTTTTTTAATAAGGTCTATTTGTGACCCAGAGTGCTATTTTATGGCTTGCATTTGTTCCTAGAGAAGCCAGAAAGCTACTGCAGTCAACAGCTGAAGGGTTAGATTTTAAAGGATGAGTCTTCGTAATCTGTGTATTGCCTTTTCTTTGTCACATGGCTCACTGAGGTGATACTGCCAATGTGCTCGTATACGTACTGTATCTGTGCTTCAGGGAAAGTTTGTGCCTGAATGTCTTTAGCCTGCAGGTCACTGGATAGGCGTTTGCTTTTTACCTCAAGTAAAAGAGTTGCATTCAGAGACAAGGGTGTAGTCTCAGGCTATGTAGGACCAATAGCCGGGTAATCTCAAAATCTAGGCTAGGGCTCCTTCTTCCTCAGTGTCACTTCACGTAAGGCTGTATGTATGAAGTAGAGGTGTTAAAGGTCCATGTGTAATGCTGAGAGGAGGACTCTCAGACTGAGAAAAGATTCAGTGAAGTTAGTGCAGAACTCTGTTTGTTTTAATGGGAGCGCTTTTGGGCCGAGAGAACCATCATTGACAAATTTTGCTGGTATTGCTGCATTAGTTAAGGGTGAGAAACTAACCACAGCACTGCCACACATATATGCCAGGGTGCTGCAAACACCTACCACAATCCTTTTTCTGGCAATGTATGTGGTGTATGAGGAAGGCAGTTTAGGAGTGCTAGCATAAGGGCTCTGTCAGCAGAGGCTGTTTCTAGTGCGGCCAGAGGATTTACAAAATGATCAAAAGACTTTTGGAGAAAGTGGTTAAAAAAAGAAAAAATGTGGAGTTCTGTTGCTAGAAGGAAATATTTATGTGCAAAATGTGTATTTCTGGTAAATATTTGGAGCATGGAGTAGGTGAGCGAGAATGGCTGAAAAATGAAAAACACGACATATGAAAATTTCCAAATTTTGAAATATGTTATTAAAAAGCTTTTGGTTTGCGGTGTGTCTTTTTTTGGTTGGTTGGTTTGGGGTTTTTTATTAGTTCCTCAGGAGGAAAATGGTTTTCCCAGCAAGGTCTGTTGTTGAGTGGTCTGTGAGAACTGGCATTAGTTATCTGATAAGTATAGTAAATGATGTTTAAGATTTGCTCTAAAAAGCAGCTTCAAATTTAGAGCAATAGGTAGTTTTTGTTATAACTACCTTTTCCCTTTGGTGATAACAAAACATTGCATTCATAATTAAAAGACCATTCAGAGATGCATAATGGTTCAAGTTTAAGAGTCGCTCAGTAGATGAGAGTATACTCCGAAGTATTTACACTAAAACTGTTGATGCTTATGAAGAGCAACTTTTTCTGAGGCAAGTCTGAGTGTGCTCCCTGCCTAGCAGGGTGCAGTGCTCAATGCTCTCTTCTCCCACCTGCTACCCACCCAGATTCTGTGAGAAATGTTTGAGCGCCTTACTATATATAGTCAAGACTTTATTCTCTCCTGCCGAGGTCAGTGGGAGGTGCTGAAACCGAGATGGGGGAGGAAATGAGCCGAGTGGGAGTGAGCTGGTGCATCCTGAATCTGGGAGGCACTGGGAAGAGATGGGTCAGCTTCGACCGTCACATGCAGCAAACCTGTCAGTGGGAGTGCAAGAGTCAGTGGTGGTGCAAAAATAAGTGTCACTAATACTTATGTGGAGGTGGAGTGAGGCGTTTTCTTTAAATGAGAAGCTTGAGCTGTATGAATGAAGCTGCAGAGGAAAGGAGGGACTGAAAGACACGGGTTAGAGGAAATTATGAATATGCTTGCAGCTCCCCTTTGTGAGCTGGCAGAGTGTGTGCTGGGACAATCTCCATATGGGTTGTGCAGGAATGATATAGAGAGTCATATATCCCAGTAGCCATATGTGATAGGAAAGTTCCCGTGTCTGAAAGCTGTGTCATGGCTGGGTTAATCTGTCACTTGTAATAGGCATTATTGTTATACTCTCTGTAGTAGACTAGACAATAATCCTCAACTCTGTGAACTGTCCTCCCCTCAAGTTGAAATTTGATAATGGAGAAAACACAAATTTCAAGTGAATTTTTTTGGGTTTTTTTTAATAGGTTTTTTGTTTGGGGTTTTGTTGAGTTTTTTTTAACAAAGTAAGTTTTTTTTTAATTGAAAGTTTCTACATGCACTAATGATTGATTCTTACATGCACTGAAATCTCTTAGCTTGAAGAGCTGAGTGCTTCACAAACAGGTGCAAAGAAGGAGTTGATGAGTCCCTGCTCAGAGCATCTCTCAGCATTGGAGTCTCAGAGACAAATGGTGCATCTGCTTTGGGAGGAAATGAGTGGTGTGTTGATATCTTTTTAAATAAGGAGTTTAAATTTAAGACATATTAAACAGTGAAATTGCAGGGGAAAGCTAACACGGCTTTGAATGGGAACAGCAATTTTTTCTCCCTGTAGATGGTAAGTTTGATGGCTAACCATTACCACCGAACAAGGATTAAAGCAACTTCTACATAACTTGGCATGTGCTTTTCAAAAATAAATTCTTTTTCTCAGGTAGATGAGATTCCATCTGTGACGATGGAATGTGCATCATCTTAATTTTACAATGAGAAAATGCTTGTGGTCACAGAAGAAAAGCTAAGTAAGGAATTGGGCACAGGTTTTCTTAGCCGAAACCTTTCTTTGCTGGTTTCTCTTAGAACTCAAGGAATATTTGTGAGTTTATATATGAACCAGGCTCCACTGATAGTACCCACTTCCAGCTCAAGGAATCTTAAGCAGCTTTAGGATGTCAAACAGGCAAAAATTACATATCATTCATATTTCAGAATACCTGTGACTAGTATATTCATTGGGTGAAATTTTTTTTCAAACCCAATGGATGAAAAAAGAGTTGATGTATTGGACAAAACACTATGTTTTGGAATTAGAAAAGAAAAAAGGAAAAGTAAAGTGGAAAAGAGGAACTATTTTATTAGGCTGCAACTTGCATTCTTTATTTGGCATCTGTTTCATTATCTCCTATTTCCTGATGATAGCGTAATGTCCTCTCTTTTCCTGTTACTCAAGCACTTTACAGAACATGTGTTGCATGTCTATTGGCAATCATGGACAATTTGACATTCTCAGCTTCTTTTTACATGACTCGACATCAGTTCTTTTTCAAAATACCCACCACCACCACCAGAAGAATGCATTTTCACCTTTTCATCGCTGCGTTACACGCTGAAGAACCGTAGATGTCGTCTGCAACAAATTTTAAGATCCATTTGTGTGCATTTGGACTGAGCTACCATCCTTGACTGTTACCCTTTTGGAAGTCAGGGAGTGCTCTTGGTGGTCCTGGGGCATGGGACAGCCTGCACCTTTCCAGGAATTACGAGGAAATGACCCTGTTCCAACCTCTTTCCAGGGTGGGTTTTAGACAGCAAGTTTAGACAAGCTGTAAGATCTTTTGAAATCGCTGTGGGTGTCTCACAGTGTTTCATGGGCAGTCTGAACAGGTTCTTTGTGTGAGACCAAGAGACATGTTCCCTAGCTCGTGCAAGGCATATTTCCATATGTAAATATAAAGCTGAGCAGACATCTACTATTAAACCTGCTGAGATGTGTTCCTCATCACCCTGGAGACCCGATTATCTCCCAAGCACAGGTCTACCCCAGCTGGGCAGCAGGCAGCTCCCTCCGTTCAGCAGACGAGGATCTTGGAAACATCACCTGCTCTGAACTGCCCTGACTCTTCTCTCCCACCTGGTCCTTGGTCACGCTGTCTATCCTGGGCCCTCAGTGAGAGACAGATATGTTGTTGCAAGGTAATATACCCATTTTCCTTTTCCACAGCCATCTGTTTCTTCACTGGCAAAGCATGGCCTGCTCAGAGCATCTGTCATCACTGCTGGCTTGACTTGTCTTGGCCTTACACCTGCATGACAGCATTTTTGTTTCAAATGTGTGAATTGTAGCTGCGTGGATTCACACCACAGGGACTTCCTTATGACACTTTCTCATAGGTAGTGACCCAACCGAATCATCACTTCTGAGGTCAAAGGCAGGAATACTGAAACTATTACCTGAATCTGTCCCTTCCCTATCTTTTTTTCGGAGTGTCATTAAGCAAATGTTTAGTATCTCATCTTCTCATCTCGTCATCTCCTTTGACGTAACAGGGAAGATACAAGTATCTTATCATCAGTGATGATCAGTGACTTATCTTTAATAATCGGTGGGTTTGGGTCAATGCAGGTCCACAGTAAATGTCATTTTTTTTCTGACTGATGCAGGTTTTCTGAGTTCAGTGGTGCATTTTCTTGTCAGGTTTGACAGTTCATTCTGTGGGGACTCCAGTACAGGCTGTGAAGTGGTTGGATTTCCTTTGTCATTTCCATTCCTGCCTTATGTCTGGGCATTTTTCTTTCAATTTTTCATTATCTGTTTCACAATGTATATACTGGATTGGGATTGTTGCACATGTGTTCTTTGCTGGTATGTGTTTGCCCTGCTACCAGGGCTTCTTTTCTGGTCTGCACTGAACTAGTAGCTATTAGGGTTTGTTTTGCAACTTCTTCCCTGGCAGAAAAGGACCTGGGGGTTCTAGCGTCTGAATATGAGCCAGCAGTGTGCCCAGGTGGACAAGAAAGCCAATGGCATCCTGGCTTGTATTAGAAATAGTGTGACCAGCAGAAGGAGGGAGGTGATTGTCCCCCTGTACTCAGCACTGGTGAGGCCACACCTTGAGAATTGTGTCCAGTTTTGGGCACCTCAATACGAGAGAGACATCAAGGTGCTGGAGCGAGTGCAGAGGAGGGCAATGAAGCTGGTGAAGGGCCTGGACAATAAATCTTATGAGGAGCGATTGAAGGAGCTGGGACTGTTTAGTTTGAGGAAGAGGAGGCTGAGGGGAGACCTCATCGCTCTCTACAACTACTTGAAAGGACATTGTAGAGAGGTTGGTGCTGGTCTCTTCTCACAGGTAATTAGCAATAGAACAAGAGGGGATGGCTTCAAGCTGCAAAAGGATAGGTTTAGGCTGCACATTAGGAAAAAATTCTTCACAGAAAGAGTGGTCAGACACTGGAATACACTGCCCAGGGAGGTGGTGGAGTCACCATCCCTGAATGTGTTTAAGAGTCGTTTAGATGTAGCGTTAGGGGACATGGCGTAGGGGAGAACTTTGTAGAGTGGGGTTGATGGTTGGACTCGATGATCCCAAGGGTCTTTTCCAACCTAAATGATTCTGATTCTTGATCAGTAAAGATGAACTTGTTACCTGGAGTTTATGCAGAGTAAAGCTTGTTTCTTGTATGACTCTTCATTTTGAGTCTTTCTGATGTCTCCAATGATGTGGAGTGGGGATCTGTGAATGCTAGTGTCTTCTGGTACCTAACGTAAGTATCTAGTCTGCTTTTTTTACTTTGGTTTTCAGGTTAAAATAACAAACCCAAAATCCTTTATTTGTCAGATGTCTAATTCTGCCAGTGGTCACTGTAGTGGTCAAAAACAGCTACCAGGATTTCCTGCTTTTCAGGCACCAGTTCACTACAAAACTGCTATGGTGGTTATTTAACTAACTGCCAGTAGGCCCTGAGCTGCTGAAGACCACACTTCCTGTAAAAATGTTTTAAAAAATTAATATATGGCTATCAGATATTGCTACATAGAGCAGGAAGCTGATGTACCCATAGCCAGAGAAAAATGATATTTTATCTGTGATGTATAGAACATCTATTAATCAGCAATGGTTCCTGAATTGCTAGTAGGCAGAATTTAAATATAATTTAACATACAGTGATCTACTAAATCCCCCATATTCTCCTTCTTTTAAGCTTCTTCTGGGAGGAGCTGTAGTATGCACTTACTTGGGTAAGTCCATACTTTTATTTCATTTATGTAGATATTAATACATACCTTCTCACTTATGTTTCTTGTTAAAGGAAGTGATTAGAAGTGAGAAACACTTGGCGTGGGAATGTGGAGAATAATTTATGATCTTGACTGTTTTCCAAGCAGAATCCTAGGGAAAAAAATTGTTATATTCCATAGATGATATCATGTTACAGTATCACATTATGTATCAGTTAGTTAAACTAGCAAACCCCTCTTTAAAGTGCCTTACATGCATATGCTTTTTTTATATTAAACACCAACTTGGATATACAAGTTGGAAAGAAATAATTTTTCTGCCTTATGATAGTACAGTTTGTAGGATTCCTCTCATAATCTTGCTACCCATGAAATCTGCAGCATTTCAAGACAGGGGCCCTAGCTGAGGGATATTAATGTCATAACAGTAAGGGTGATAGAAATAGCCCTCTAAGAGTACATCCAGCCCTTGCAGCCAAGGCAGCTTTCATGCGTGAATCCTCCGTTGGTTCCTAAAGCAGCAAGTGGGCGTGAGTTTGGACAATCTGGTCTAAGAATATAGACTGAAGAACAAGAAATTCCAGTTCATCGGAGTTTTCTGTCTCATCTGGAACATCTAGTGCTTCAGAGGGGGGGGAAATACTATGGCAATAAGGGGGTGGAGGAGGAGGGCTCTAGCTGCCTACGCTTTTCCCCGTAAAAGTACACCAGCCGAGTGCAATGATAGGAACGCAGGAGACCTGAATAAAAGAACCTCTCTTGTCCCTTTTGAACTGTGTAAGCATGGATCTTTGGCTAGAGCACCTATTGTATTGAACGGTGAGCAGCTGCTGCTGATATGCAATTGAGACCTGAAGTCTATTTAGAGAAATAATTGCTTTAGTTTCCAAGATGCTCCTGGAAATAAGATCTAAATTTCTCATTATAGTCTTACCTGGCAAAATACAGTATGTTCTGAACAATAATTAAAAATTCTGAAATTAAAAATTCTTAAAGAAGACAAGTTAGTCTTCCAGGTTTGTAAGGGAGAAAAAAGTAGGAACAAACAATCCTCTTGTAAAGGGGAGAATACTAATTGTGTCCTGTTCTCTCATCGGAGTGAGAAATGGAACACCTGCGCTCGTCCTCTCTGGAGTAGTGCTTGGGACCGCATTTTTCACCTGGAGTATTTTTCCTTCGAAAGAAAAAAGAAAAAGCTAAAAGCAAAGAGAAAGAATCTGGATATCTTCGTTTTGCCAGCCCATCCCACAGGTTATGATGTAGAGAGCTTTATTTTCTAAATTTATTCCAGACTACCTAGTGCATTTGGGTAATTCTTTTTTAATTTGTCCCTTCATAGACTGCTTTTAAAGGATAGCGCTTTTAAAATTAACCCAAAATTATGAGTAACTTTTAAAAGTGTAGGCAGCTACTGTATTTCTTGCATTTTGCTGTTAAATGCCCTTGTTCCTTTCTTATACTGATGGTCTTCATGATACTTTTTAAGAATGACAGAACTGACAGTGCATGGTGGAGGAACACAGGTAAGGCCCTAAATACACAAAAAATTGTTCATATAAACATCATTTTAGAGTCACTTCCTACATACTATCTAATACTGGGAATCAGGACATTGGTTAAGAGGTTGCTAATTCTGAGAATTCATCTCCTGCATTTTATAGTTAAGAATTTCTTCCCTTTTTTTTGTACTTCACAACAAAGATTGTAAAACTTGCAATCTACCTTCTAAGTGTGGCAGCAGGACTAATAATCTTCTCTAAAGTAGTTCAGTTGAAAAACAAACTTTCCTTGCATGGCACCCAAGTTCTGAACCAAACTTATATTTGGTATCATTTGTATATCAAATAAAAATATGTGGCTTAGCACTTTAGGGCTTCACCTCCTACCTTTTTGTTTTCTTCCCCTACCCCTGGCCCCGTTTCTACCAGCCCAGACGGGTAAGAACTGAGAACTGCAGGATTAAACCATTAACAAAAAAAGACTTGTTTCCAGAATTTTAATTTTGTTTCCACAGCTCTCCTTTAAAAGTTTTCATTTTTAAATGAAAATCCTACAGTGACTTCCTGACAATCCTATCTTACATGGAGTGTTTACCTGACTTTTTCCAGAAGTATGGATCACTCACAGGTCTTATGGTTCTCAGCTGAAATGAAGTCTTATGAATGATTTTTAAAAACTACTGGTTTTGCCGAGTGAGATAATAAATGTTCAGCCTTTATCTCTTAATCCACTGGCTGATGCCATGCAAAGATGTGAATATCGAGGGAGAGAGCCAACTGAGCTTCTGCCTCACGAAGTGCAATCGTTTCCCTTGCTGTTTATCACACAAGAGTAGCAGGAACCACTGTACCATCTTCCTCTATGTGGTGAGCCTCTTGATGTGCTACCAGCTGAACACTGGTGCTGGCAGGGGCTTTTGGGGACTCCTGTACCAAAAAGACTAACTGTGGAGAAAGCGTTAACATCTACTGTCTGAATTCAAACATTGCTCTGAGATTCCTTCAAGTGCAAGAGGACTAATCCTTCAACCTTGTTTCAAATGAACCACAACTTCTGAAGGCAAGAAAAGTGCAGATAATCTCCAAGTAGACTAGGTAAGCTAAATATATGCCCTACTGATGACACTGGAAAAATAGCCTCCCACTACAACACATCTTGTTCCTAGGACACTGTCTTGGGGAAGGACAGTGACCGTTCCTCTTTAGTAATACAGCATCAATGTTGAGTGTCAGTGGAGATGAAGAGTTGTTGCTCACCTGTGTTATATCACAAAGCATAATTAAATTATTGGAAAAATAAAGGGAAACATGGAGAATAATTGATAGCACATTGTTAGGGGCTATCTCTGTTATGAAATCGGTTTTCATGGCTTACGTGGTTTCCACCAATGTACACAGATGAGACGGATGGCTTACAGCCTGTTTTGAAAATTGCTAGGGAAGCACGTCCTTCTGTGAGTGAAATTAGTCTTCTCAATGACTGAGCAAGTCCAAGTCTAGATAGGACAAACAAGGCAGAAAACGGTTTGGAGGCCTGATCAGTTTCCCACTGTAGCAGTACCCAGGTCTCCTTTGCCTGAAAGAGCTGAAAAGGAAAAATGTGCAGACAGTTATGAGGGGCTTGTCCTGAACAGGGAAAATTGAAGGCAAACAGGGTCTTAAACTAGTGACAGGGAGGTAACCTGCCAGCCTCCTGATCTCTGGTTAGGTTGAAAATCTGTTAGTTTACCAGGTGTTAAACCTGCTATGAAATTTTTTATTATTCCCCCCCAGTTTTTCATCTCTCAAACTGTTGGAGTGTATTGCAGGGGTGCCTGCAGGGATGGTGAGTTACATCAGCTAACAGTGAGAAGGGTGGGCGATCAGCATCTTGTAAGTTTGGGCCCTTTTACCAAGACTTTAGTGACTGGAGGCAGAGAGCAGGCGGAAACAACTTTCACCACAACCTGACTCGGAGTGCTGACTGCTTTGAGTGATGCTGTTAGGGGGCAGAAGGCTATAAATCCACCCTGCACCTCACAACCCTAGTAGCAAAATTGCATCCATTCACCTGTAAGCTAAGGAAGACTCAAGAGCAGTTAATGTATAAGCAAGCCGATCTATAATTGCCCTAAGAACTAGCTTGAGTGCATTATTACTGTTACAAAATGTAATAGCAGTATTACATAAGCACAGTAACAATAGTATATCTCTAAATGGTTGCAGACTGCCTCTTTTGACAGCTGTGGTAGAAAATGGATCACTGGATGGTCATGAAATGAATATTTTCCCTAATCAGAATGGAGAGCTTTATTACCCTTATAATTACTTGTTTAGCAGTCACTTATTAATTTTTTTTTTTAGTCCATGAGTAATAAAATGGGCCTGTTTATTAAATAACATTTTAATTAGGAATCATTTTTAACACGTGCCAAGTTCTTAATGTTTTCTCCTACGCAATTACTTAGATAAATGCTTGTATTTCTGATAACTCCATTGACATCATCAGGCAAACTAAACCTTCCCTGGTGTACAGCTTAAATAAAATAACAGGCTCCAGATGCCTTAGCTTCCCCAAACAGCTAATTTTTAACATATTGCAATAGAATATTGCTTATTTTACTAAATAGCTTTTACAGACTCCTGCTAGATACTGTGTATTTACAGCTCATTTGAATTCAAATGTACTATTTTTGCTCAGCTAAATTTCTTATTGACTGCACTGGAAAGCTTGCATTTAAACATTTTTTAATGAAATTTCACATTTTCGTTAAAACACACCTCAGAAGCAATGTTGACAAATTGTTTTGCAAATGTCTACATACTATTTGGCCATGCATAAAACTTGCTTAAAACATTATGAATGTTGATGTAATGTTGAGTAAATATTTTAAGTGGTGATCTCAAAGTGAAACAGTCATGATCGTTTTGATGAAATGAAAATGTATTATTTCTTTTGTCTCTTTCACAAAAGCTGAACTTATTTTTGCTCTTTGCTTCTATTTTTTGAATGAGGATCAGCATCATCAGAGTGCCTGCTTGTTTACAGATGAGATTTTGGCACAGGTTCTTCTCTTGTCCCGAGACTGAAACTGTTGCTTAGGTCAAGAAGAAAAATGGCTGTCTTTTTGCTAACACAGAGCATAAGTAGATCAAGCACCTTTTGCCCTATTTAGTCAGGTAGTGTGCCTAATTTTGGTATAGGTATTAAGCTAATGAAGTATGCATTCTAGTAATAGCATGGGATCTGCAGATTCCTTGCACAGTGCTGACTGATTTTAGTAAGCCTTTGGTGATTTATGGTTACCAACAATTTTGCTCTCTAAATACATAGTTTCCACATGCTTATCTGTTGCTTCCCTGGCTCTTCTGTACAGGTTTAAGGCTAAAACTGGCCATCATAGATAGCAATACAGACTGTCTTATGAGACTCAATTTCAAACATGGGCTTGTATTTCAGTCCTTTGTCATTTTTAGGAGTTTCAACCTGGTGTCCCAGAGCTATCTGGAATACTAGCCTTGCAAAAGTCAGTGCAATTTCACCAGGACAATTTAGCCACTGTGAGGCATCCCTATATAAGGAATGTCATGTGTTCCCTGCTTTTCCATTAAAACCTTTTCTTTGGAGTTATTCTAGTATGCTACTTACCATTTTCAGTAAACACTGGGTGCATAAATTCTTGTTTATAAGTTTAAACCCAGTTTTGAAGGAGGATTGAAGTGGACTAATGGTTCAAGCTGACTGTAAATAAGAAGCGCATTCTGTTCTGAAATGAACATTTCTATTCATGCACAGAAACAAAGGAAAGAAAAGTAAAAATTGTCCTTTCCTTGGTAAAATTTCTACAGTATTTTTCACCATATGACATTATCAGGCATAAGAACATAAATCTATGAAAGATCTAAATTTTATTTATTTATTTATTTATGGATTTTGGAGAGAGCAGTCTTAGCTCATATGTGTACCTCAAATTCTACACGTCAGTTACTATGAGAACAGGACTTTACATTTTAAAAAAATGTTTTAAAAAAGAAAGAGTCCACGATCACTTCTCCAGGTAGCAAAGAGACTTTGGAGAATGAAGGTTCCCAAAAATGTAAGAACTAGGTGAATTTGGCTGAAAACTGGTTTGTAGACCAAACTGATGGCTTGTCTGCACATCAGATAGATGAAGCATTTTGCAAAAATGGAGTGGGTTTCCTTGACTTTGTGATGCAGATCCTTATTCCTGGCTTGTTTCTTCTCTGTTTTTGCTTGGGTTGGGTTCTAGCCAGTCTTAGGTGGTCAGTCTTACCATCCCAAATGATCTTTCTCAAGTTTTCTCTGTTTACAGTTGTACACTGTACCTGGTAATAGAAGCTCTGGATACAATAGAACTACCTTTGATTCTCACAAAAGGATAATCCTTTGACTGGCATCACTTACAAGTGAAACCTTGATTATATTGACATTTCTGTGTAGTTTCTCCTAGTTTATCTCATGCTAAAAGATGGTGGAATTGAATGCACAGTTTTCATGTAGTTAGAAATGGGATTTGAGGTCCATATCTGGATCCTGGGCCTTCTTTGGCCTCATTGGGAATTCTTTCCAACACAAAGATGTTGCAGTGTTGAATTAAAATGACAGTTCAGAAGTTCCCTAGACTGCTGTCAGGTAAGGCAAATATTCCTCTCTGCATCATGCTGCCTAATTCCCAAGAGTAAGGAAAACACCATCATGTTCTGGTCCAGGGCTCTCCGAAGGCTAAGTTGACTGAGGTTAATCAACCTTAGCTTTAGGGGAGAGCTGTGGTATCACTTCAGTGCAAAAGTCACAGACAACTTGGGCAGTGTTGCTAAACTTCTCAGAACAGGATCCACCCGGGTCAGTGCACGAGGAGGGAAGCACCTCAGCTCTGTTCGTGTTGACTAGCGTACGGTCCTTCCCTTAATTAATCAAATATATAACTGTAGCCTGCTGCGAAACACAAACTGGTACTTGATAGTCACAGCCCTGAAATTTCCTTTGATAGTTTAGTTTTACCCTACAGTGTCTGCTTTTTTTCTGACAAAACACAGAAGTTCCTCCTCTCACCCTGCTTCCTGCTCTCCCCACGCAAATTTTTATCTGATAGTCCTTGTTACAGATAAAGCAGACCTGGGTTCAAGTTCCCCATCTGCCTGTAGGAAGGAGCCTATATTTGCCATAAGAGAACATTGTCAGTTGATTGAACTGCTGAGGTATTGACCATTCGGGGTAATGCTGTCTCTGTCTTGCCTGTTAAATCCCAACAGCTTTATGCAAGTGGGGAAGAGGCTTGAAACTAGGTCCTGTAGCTGAGTACTTTTCATGACTCTACAGGAGTGACTGGGAGTTGCAGGGATTCAACCAGCAGGGTGCACAAGTAAATCTGAGTTTGCTCAGGCAGAGGAGAGGTGTCTATGTGAGTGCATAATCTGTGTGCATGGTCTAACTGCTGGCTTGTGGGGTAAAAGCAGGGTGCTGACTTCACTGGGGAAACACAAACTGAGGGGGTGCCAGATTGAGGTGACAGATGAGTCTTGGTTTGAGTCTGAATTGTTCTACCTAACATAAATGTCCGTTTAAGACCTTTTGTGCATCAGCTTCCTTGACAGTTGGATCTGAGGCTTGGACCCTGCCTGTATCTGAGCTTCTTCTTCCTCTCTGAAAAAGCCTCCTGATGTGAAGATTGCCTTATCATGACAACCTCAACTTGACTGAGTGTTTGGAAACGTTCTTTAGACAAGATAAGTTTCCTTTTTACAAGAAAAAAAAAAGAAGAAAGAAAAATGAGGAACACTGGTGCACTAAGGATTAATTCAAGCTTTTCTACTTAATCAGTTATAAAGTCTAAGAGGCTGCTACCATGTCTACCTATTCTCGTTTCAAGGAGAGAAGCAAACAATGCTTGTCAAACTTGACTCTGAAAAGACACTAGCTTTTTCTGTGGTGGTACCCCTCAGTTTCCATTGCACTGGCTTGTCCTATTTTAAATTTGTAATGAAAGAAAAAATTCTAAAGCTGGTAATCATGCGCCTTCCTTGTATAAAAACACATCTTGTTTTTATCATCAGTAACCTGTACTACACAAGAGCTCTGACACATACATTTCAGGATAGATTAGGAATTGCCTGCTGCATTTACATAACATTAAAATCACTGTCTAGATACACAAAATAAAATGAATACCTTCCTGATTCTCTAGTATGGGCTTGCATGACAACGATTTTACCTTGCTTTTTTTTTTTTTTTCATGAATTCAAGAGCCCGTCTCTTTATTTAGTAGGTTGGAAAAGAAGGATTTGATAGCTGAATGAGGGGACACCTATGTAATTCATTTTTCTGGCAGACTTGGACAGCATGCTTACTGCATTTAAAAAAACTGGGGGGGGGGGGAAAGTGTTGCAAAAAAGCATATGGAGTGTGTGACAGCCTGGCCCTATCTGACTCCCCATCATTCCTTGCAGCTGCCGGAAGCCAACCGCTCGTCTTTCCAAACCACAGGCTCATGTGGGTAATGATATGATTTCCTCTGTCTTGTGTTTTGTGTGTGTGCTTCAAGAAAAGTAACCCCCCCAAAAAAAACTCTACACACCCAGTTAATCAAGACAGTATTGGCTTCTCTCATTCTACTGAAGTGATTCTTGCAATGCTGGGACAAGCAGCTGGAGGCTTCATCTTCTGTCACAAGCAGAGTGTTCATCATCATTCACAGGTTTTTTTGATTGCTTTGGGCTTTATCCTTCATCTCACTACTAAATAATGCCCTCGCCAATTGAAAAAAAGGAAGTGGAGTTCATATAATCTGGTTTCAGACTAGTATAAAATCTCTAGTATTTCACTTTCTTGGGAAAATCATTCACATTTTGCAAGAAAAAAATGCAAAATCACAACTTTTTTCTTTGATTTATTGTCACTGTTCTCTACTGAGGACCTTTAAAATCCTGTCTGTATGTCTGTAAATGTTGGACATAATAGATGTTTTGCAAAGAGAAGTAAGGCTACCCTAAAGTTGGAAGTATCCATATAGCAATTTCTTATGATTGGAATTACCTTACAGTTTGTTCTTCAACCAACCACCTTGTAGTCCACATGAAGCCTTTCCCACTACATTATAACTATAAATTTCAGTGTTTTTATGACTATTAAAAGCAGGCTGTTGGTTTTAAGAAACAGTAATTCTTGTTTCCCACAAGGCCATAGGTGAGAACTTCAAAACAGTGAAGGAAAGCATAGAATCTGGAGCCATTCTCAGTGAGAGGCAGCATGGAAGAGGGAACAAAGGTTCTTGTTTGAAAAATAAATTGCTGGGTGGTGGAGGCAATTTTCAAAGCCCTGAATGTCAGGGCTTACATTTTGATAGGCAATGAGAGATTACAGTCTAGAAAGTACTCAAGAAAAACCCAGATTCCTTCCTTTTCTAAGTGATAGGATGAATAGCGGATGGAGGCATCTAGGAAAAGATTTAATATGGTTAAAAGGGCAGGCAAGCATAATGATCTCTGTAGCCATATTCTGAATGAACATGACTGCGGGTAGATGATTTTTGTCATGATTACAAGAAAGAATATTGCGGTAATCAAGATATAAGGGGATGAGAACTTGTAGTTAGCTGTTATAATTGTTGGATGTGTAGCGGAAATAATTTTTAGAAATGTTCTAAAATAGTTTTCAAGTATTGGCAATAGTATGAATGTGAAAAACATGAGAGAGTTCTGAGTTCAGGATGAGGTTTTTGGGTGACGGTCTGAGTAAAGAGGCAGGATGCTGATTTGGTGCACTATGATTCAGAGGAGGTCACGGTCAGAACTCAAGGGAGAGAAATGACACCTGTTTGGGCACTGTTGAACTTGGGTTTAGAGAAATATTCACAAAGACATGTTAGAGAAGGCTGAAATTTCAGTTTGGACAGAAAATAACAAAAACCAGACAGGAAAGTCGGGTTGATAAGTCTGTCAATGATCAACACGGATTGTTAGCTGAAATTGTAATTGCAAAAGCACCTTGCATCTTATTTTGGAGGGGGAGGGGAGAGAGAAGAGGTCCAGCACAGAGCCCAGAAGCCTCCAGAGAAAAAGAGATTAGAGAACAAGAGGGATTTCCAAAATGCATGATGAAGGTAGGAGGAGAACCAAAAATCAGCACTGGTTTTAAAGTCATCAAGAAAATGGAGTCCATGTAAAAACATGCAGACAGGACAAGAAGGAAAAGAGTGCATAAGTTCTGGCTCTGTAACTTGGTTGGAAAGTGATCATTAGAGATTTTGACCAGAGCAGCTGGAGGTAGTGGGGAGAATATCACTATATCTTTGCCCATACTGATAACACTTCACAGGCATCTGGTTTCAGCCACTGCGTAAGACAGAAGATTGGGTTAGGTGGTCCTCTGGTCTGACCAAGTTCAGCTGTTCTTAATTTCACTGGAGTAAAAGGTGCAGAAACTAGATTAGACACTCTAGGGTGGAAATGGGATACAGAAAATCTTATCGTTGCTTGCAGACAGTACACTCAGTGTGTTCAGATATGAAGGGGAAATGTAGGAGGTAACTGGACAGGCGAGGGAAGTCAAGGATGGGAGAGACTGCTGCAGAACTGGCATGGGAACAGGGAGATGGATTATACAAAAAAATAACGGAGGCAGTGAGAATGGGTGTGAGAGACATTGAGGGATGATAGGGTGGATAGGGTTACTGGGGAAACTGGAAGAATTAAAGGAAAATAATTGCAAAATTCCTATGCCTGTGGGAGTGGTGAAGGAAAGTTGCAGGACATGAAGTAGGCAGAGTGGCGCTATTGGGAATGTAGAGGTCATGCTGGGCCAATTTGCAATTGTTACCTTTGCAAATTGTGAACAGAAATAGCCCAGTGAAGTCATCTGTTAGGGTTCACCCTTTTTATTAATAACAATGAAATTATGCATGCAACATAAGGAATGTTACAACTTGCAGTGCTTTGGTCGAACAGCCATACATAGAGGTGACCAATTGCTGCAGTGTCCTCAAAATAGGTAAAAAAAGTGTGATTCCCTCAATGCTTTCCCACTCACCCTGGGGGCTGCCAGATGGGTTCCTCTTCCTACACCCCCGCAGCAGCAGGAGCTGCTCACCCTCCACTCAGTCTCCACCTGCCTTGCTGGGTGCGTAGATCGCTTAGTCCTGTGCACTCTCATTCAGCGCTCATAAATCCAGGGCATTAAAAAGGATTGGCAAGTGCTGGAAGGTGTGTATTATACTTAGCAATTCCAATGGAAACAATGTTTTGGAGCACTCTTTCCCCTGAAATGGCCTAAGGGATTTAGGAAGCCTGTGCCACCATACACTAGCCTTGTTTTAGGTGGTCTGAAGATTCCATCCTGGCAAAAAATGGCAGCCTAATGGCAAACTAGTCCTAACAAGAGCACCTTAATTTGCTACGTAGCAGTCAATCAAAACCATCAAATCCATTAAGATCTCAACTCACTTGGGGAATACAAATGTCAATATAGTGGCATAAACAGATGAATTCGGAGGTGGTTTCACCTGGCAGTACTAGAGATTGAAAATCAAGGTTTCCCCTCAAACACCAAACTCAGCAGACAGCTTCTGCCTTTGGTTTTGTATTATTGCAGTAGGAGAGAAATGAGAACCCTAACTGCGGTTCTTTAGAGGGTAAAAGTAGTATTTTGTTACTTTACCTGGTTATGCAGTGATAAGATACATTAAAAGGTGTGTATGTTCATGAGTCTTTTTACTTTCCCTAACTTAATGTAGTTAATAATATTAAGTTACTTTATTTTTGTAAAGCATTTCTGTTCTTAAATTTTCAAAAAGTGACAATGCTTCTGATACTTCTTTCTTTTCCAAATTCGTCATGGGGGGAAAACAAAAAAAAGGAGCTGCCAGAATAACCGTAAAGGGTTTTATTTAGTTTGTTGGTGGGGTTTTGTTGTTTGTTGTTTTTTTTTATATATATATTTGAATAGTATTCTTAACTTTATTTCCTTATGCATTTTTCCTTGAAATATTAGTTTTCAGATTGAGATCTACTAGCCCAAATTCTCACTTAGGATAGATCAGACTAGCACTTTTGCAGCTGGCTAGTTTGCCTTACTGAAGTGTGGAATTTATTTATGTGATGGAGTATGGCAGTGGTGAGTTTGGGTTTTGTTTTTGTTTTTTTTTTTTACTAATAATAACCTGTAGCAGCAACCACAAGAGCAACAAAGTGGCAGGAAAATCTTTTGTAGTAAACGATTTCTGCGTGTATTTGGAATAGAGAAGAAAAAAGGTGAACATTTGCAGTTTCTGAAAATGATGATGTTCTGAAATAATGGCCAAATTCTCATCTCCTCTCTTACGTCAAAGTCAGGCTATCATTGCAACTGAACTAGAGCTTGAAGATATATAACCACAAAACAGGTCCCAGGGTTCCCTATTGTTCATACCTGTTTAAACATATACACAAAGAAATACTCCAAGAAGTTAAAATAACAAAAAGTAGACAGAGGTATGTGGAATATTGACTGATTCAGCTGAGTTCAGCAAGAACCATTGTTTTCTGATTAGAAAACTGGGTCATATATGTGGGTGTTTATTATATTAGCTCAGCAGATGTGAGTGATAGTATTTTCTGAACCTCATATGCAGCATTCTACATGTTCGGTCTGACTGTTTTTTTTAAAACCCTGAGCCCCACAACTATTGGAGGTAAACAAGAAAAATGTTCTCATTTACTATATACCCACTTTTATCCAATTATGGGCCAAACGTTTCCTCTATGTAAGAATAAGTACTTATTGATTTAAGAAGAAACAGGCATATTGATCCAAAGAGAAAATACACTGTACATGTTGATCAATATTTACCTTGCAGGACAAAACATCCTGATATTCACTTCAAGGCATCAATATATACATATTACTGCATGTTTGTGTCATTAAGTCAGGTAACTGGGCTAGATTTCCATCTAGCAGTATAAACTTTCTTAATGATTATTTTTCTAGTCAAATATTAGTCTCTAAAGGGAAGAAGGAGTTAGAGAACCAGAAAAAGAATAATTGTTCACCTCTCTTGAGATAAATAATACTTTTCATTAAACACAGCTGATGCCTATCAAGAGCCGCTAGACTGATTATATAATATAAGCAGTGAGAAGTCCTCCAAATTCCTCCTAAAAGTATTTACCTGTAGCAAGGTAAAATTGGAAATCTAAGCATACTTGTCTGAAGATATTTAGGTGCCTAGCTTGTAATTAGTTCTATGTCAATGAACTTGTACGAGAAGGAGCTGTTTCCTTTTCATTTCCAAAGACGGAACGCATCTGAGTTCCCAGAATACCTTTAAAAATTCTGCGCAATCCAGGCATCACTGGCTCCTCTCTTTCAGCCTCGCCGCAGGCCAGGGTTTCTTCTTGCTGGAATTCATTGACATAGAGCTAACCATAAATTATAAAAAGATAAACTAATTATAGCGTAATGGGGCAGTCATGGTACACATTTTTTTTCTCTGACATTTCTTTTCTGTCCCATAATAGCTCTAACACTGGGTTAATCATTTTTATTTAAATGTTTTCTTTATGGCTAATTTCACCCTAATATCACCAGTCTCCACCTTGAGTCTCCTGAGGCACTCGCTATGAAGGACACACCCAGGGAAGGGGCAGCCATGGGACAAAGAGAAGCTGTGACAGCTACACAGTTAATATATATTCTTGACATGATCAACTCCATAATAACAATGTATAATACATGTTGCGTCAGGCCAGAATAAATAACATGGTCCTCCCTTCAAACTGCCTGTATTGTCTCTCCTCTAAAGAATATGCCTGAAAGCTGTGGATCATTTCTGCATGACTTTGCCCAGGTGGGGCCATCCGTAAGCCTGCCCGTAGCTGAAATTCATGTTTAATTTCTCATCACCTTGTGTCTCAGTTACCTCTCGCCTGGTCTCCCACCTTTGTCAGAGACAAGCTTATCCTGTCCTGTCCTGTTCATGTCCATTCAAAATGCTGGAAACATCATTGCCTTAGCACATGGTTTGGGAGCTCGTGTCTACTCCTGGCTCTCCGTCCTCACTTTAGTCTAAGATTTTCTTTCTATATTTCTGGGAAGCTCTTGTATCACTGACCACTGTCCCCAGGCTGCTCATTCTCTTTTCAAATTGACACTTTCTCTGGTTACTTGTGGGGATGGGAAGGACGTGTCTTTATGTCCCATTCTGGCTACTCCATTTTCTCCCTTGAACCAGCTTGTAGCTGTTGTTCCTACAAAACTTGATAGCAACCGCAACGATGTTGTGCTTCAAGCCCCAGCCTATTGATTTGCCTGATAATCTCTCACCGTTTCCTTGCATTCCCTGAGCTGTGTGTAGGTATTGGTTATTCGTTGTCTGATTAAATATAGGTCATGAGCTGTTTGCACACTGTCACACATGATGGAGTCCTAGTCCCTAAGTGGCATCTGCTTGTTTTCAGGTAATGCAAATAATAAAAACAATCTGAAGTATGGCCTTTTAGAAGCCTAGGTTGTAGAAGTCTGGTAACCTGACAAAGGGGCGTGCTTGCACCCGGATGAAGGGAAGGCCAGTTCCAGCCAGCTCTAAGATGGATCTGCTGCTGGCCAAAGCTGAGTCTATCAGCAATGCTGGTGGCGTCTCTGTGATAACATATTTAAGAAGGGGTAGAAATTGCTGTGCAGCAGCTGTGAGCAAACATGAGAGAAACAGCCGTGCAGACACCAAGACTAGTGAAGACAGAGGAGGAGTTGCTCCAGGCTCCAGAGCAGAGATGGCCCTGATGCCCATGAAGAAGACCATGGTGAAGCAGGTTGTCCCCTCAAGTCCATGGAGTACCTTAGTGGAGCAGATATGCATGCTGCAGACTGTGGAGGACCCTATGCCACAGCAGGTGGATGTGCCCGGAGGGAAGCTGCACTTCATGGAAAGCCCATGCTAGAGCAGGCTCCTGGCAGAAACTGCAGACCACGGAGAGAACCCCCTGAAGGAGCAGTTTTTCTGGCAGGACCTGTGTCCCTGTGAGGGACACAAGCTGGAGCAGTCTGTTCCTGAAAGACTTCAGCCCGTGGATAGGATCTGTGCTGGAGCAGTTCTTGAAGAACTGCAGTACATGGGAAGGACCCATGTTGGAGCAGTACATGAAGGACTGCCCCATGGGAGGGCCCCCTCACTGGAGCAAGAGAACACAAGAGAACAAGAGGAAGGAGCAGCAGAGATGAAGTATTAAGAACCAATGACAACCCCCATTCCCCATTATTCTGTGCCACTTAGTGAGGAGGAGGTAGAAGAGTCAGAAGTGAAGCTGAGCCTAGGAAGAAGGGAAATGTAAGGAAGCTGGTTTTAGTATTATTTTTTTATTTCTCACTATCCTATTCTGTTATTAATTGGCAATAAAGTAAATTTATTTCCCCAAGTTGAGTCTATTTTGCACATCATGGTAGCTGGTAAGTGATCTCTGTGTCCTTATCTCAACCCATGAGCTTTTTCATCATATTTTCTCCCCCTGTCCTGCTGAGGAAGGAGAGTAAGGGAGCAGCTTGGTGGGCACCTGGTAGCCAGACAAGGTTAATCCACCACAAGCTCACAGCTGGCTTGTCATCTGACCAGCTCAACGTGAAGGCAGAGAAGCTTGAGTCTGCCCTGTAGACGTGCCCTTATAATGGATTCCTTTATCACACTTCCTGAAATTTTCAAAATGTATATGGTGTCCTCTGAATACTCGTGTGAAATAAAGAAGTATTAACATTGCCATTTTCTCCAGAGAATTATGGTACAAGGACACTAAATGGGTCATCCCAAACTGCACAGTGAATACTGTCTAAGCCTCTTGCTTGTAAACTGCAGCACTAATCTCCAGAGTTGCTTTATTGCTCTGTTTTTTATAGAAGAAAGCTCCACCTTTGATTCCTTAACAGAAAGTTTTAACTGCTATTAAACACCAAAGGTTTACAAGTGATAGAGATCACAACGGCACTCTGACCACAACGGCACTCTGACCACATACCTGTCATCATTAACTATAAATAAGACAATCCAGAAAGGAGATGTACACTCTCGGCTATATTGAAATCCATTGGAATAGGAAGGCACAAAAATATGGAATTTAGTTACTTAAAATTGTTTTGTTTGTCCAAACTCAGGATATTTGGCACACGTGTGCGGCAAGTATCAGAAGTATCAGAATCACTAACTATATGCAGGGATCTTAATGGACAGTCTCCTGAGCAAGGTGAGGCCTGTAGAAGATGGTAGACCTTATAGACACCAGTGTTGTTTTCTAGGGTGAAATAAGTATACTTGTTGTAAAGCTGAATTGAATTTTATTAGTAGAAATATTCAGTGAAAGCAAATATCTCACAGAATGAATACTAGGTTCACTAGAATGTGGATATTCATGCCACTTTCTGGCAGTTCAGAAACAACATTATATGATTCACATAACTAAATAAAAGAATTTAGTGTCGAACCACGACGCAAAGCAAGTGTTCAGAGATCTTCACTGAATAACTATGAGTAATAAATTAACTGCTCATTGCAGGGGGGTTGGACTAGATGACCTTTAAATGTCCCTTCCAACCCAAACTATTCTATGATTCTATGAACTTGGAAAAATCAGGATTTGTTTTGAAGATTTCGCAAACAGGGAAGCTGGATCAATCCCTCAGGTATTAGCAGTACTATTAGTAGTTTACTCTTTCTGAAAATCAAGTGTAACACATTTCTGAATTTTTCTAATCTGACTTCATTAGGGCTTTGTGATTTAAAAAAAGACTTTAAGAGATGGATTTAAAAGAAAATGTAAAAGCAAACCTCTATGACACAACTTTCCATTGCTTTATGCTTCTTAGTAGAGAACATTGCAATGACAGCAGACGTGTTTCATTTCACCTTTGCCAGAGGAGCAGACAGATATCTACTTTCAAGTTTTTTAACCTGTCCACATGAAGTTTTAGGGAGTAATTATAACAGTATTTGAGGAAGAGGATGAACTATTCATTTGCCAGTCGAGTATCATTCTGAATTTCTAATGTCATCCTTATCTTATTAAGATTAAGGCCATACAAAAATGGACCTATGTCTTTTTCCTATTTTCAGCTACCTTCTCAGGTAGGATTAATTTTGGCTGCTCTTACACAACTCTGTTAGTGAAGAAATGCCTGATTAACAGTGTGGATCTTGGAATAGATCCAGTATCTTACTAGACTCAGGGACATCTTCGTCTCTGCCTGGGTAGATTAGGTCCTATCCACTGTGATCTTCACCCTGTAGACATAAAAACATAGCACCCCCCTGATATAACGTGTGTGCAAAAAAAACCCTCAAAATTTAAATTCTTTGAACTTCAGATGCAATAGTGTCACAAAGGAAATGTGATAATCCCTCTTAGTTCAGCCTCTTTTGTATACATAGAAAAGTTTTACCCCTCTTTTTCAAAAGGAAGATGACTTCAGAAATTTTAACTGAAGTACAGCTATAGCTATACTTTATGAATTCACAAGTTTGGAAGGGATCAGTAACAGGACTAACATGATAGGGCATTTCTCTATTTAAATTCATATATAGATTTAATGATCTCTGAAAAACAGATGATTGCCTTTTTCTAATCACAGGCTCTTGAGATCATCTTGTCCAACCTCCCCCTAGCAGGGTCAGCCAGAGCTAGTTGCCCAGGACCACGTCCAGCTGGGTTTTTAATATCTCCACAACCTCTCTGGTAAACCTGTTCCAGTGTTTGAACATCCTCTCAGTAAAAAAAAAGTATTTTCTTGTGTTCAGGTGAAGTTTCCTGTGCCTGTTGTCTCTTGCCATACTAGTGAGCACCAGTGAGGAGAGCCTGGCTCCCTCTTCTTAATTCCCTCGCTTCAAATATTTACACCCATTGATAAGATCCCCTCGAGCTTTCTCTTCTCCAGGCTGAACAGTCACAGGTCTCCCAGCCTTTCCTCATAGGAAGAATGCTCCCATCCCTTCATCGTCTTCATTGCCCTGTGCTGAACTTGGCATGTTTTCCCTCATGTCTGATCAGAGTTCTGGAAACCTTATGGATATGTATTATTACAGAAATGATTGTGGTCCTGTTCTGAGGCATTTTAAGTAAGAGAAATAACAATTAATTCTAAATTTGTAACTCTGACTAAAGCATTTCTGTTCTGACTTTTAATATTGGAAAACTAGAGTAACTATTGGACTTCAGTAGCTGTCTCTAGATGTAACTGGAGGTTGAATTTTGTGTATATTCTATGTAAAACTAGCTACAGAAAAGAAGCATAAACTAGACCAAACATTTAAAATAGCTGAAGCAGCAAAACTTTTCTTACATAGGCCATAAGGGGCATTTCAGAACAGGGAGCCAGAAGTTTAGTTTCAGTTACATTAGACTAAATCCTTCATGCCGTGGTTTTATATGCAGAGTAATTGCTGGGCGGTCTTTGAAGCAAGAAGTGTGGTTCCTGCAGCTCTTTAGTTGTATCCCAGCTGAGGCTGCTGTTGCTGACAGTAGCGCCTTAGTCTTCTGTAGTGAGAACTTTCTTATTGTAGAAGGAAATCATGTCCTTCCCTCCTCCCCTGACACACAGATATTACTGTACCAAGTCCCTGACAAGACTGATTAGCCTGTAATCAAGAATGCCCCATTCTGCTAGATAGGCTCAGCAATTCAAGGTGCCTGAGAAGTGAGAAGTTGCAAGTAAAAGCTCCTGGATTTGTCCTAGGTGTGCATTTAGCTTTGGTCCAGATGTGACTATGAGCAGCAAGTTTTAGAAGGGACGCTTTTCAGCCAGTGAAACGATACAATGTGAGGGACTGATGATGTCTTTGGTACGCCCCTTCCCAAGTGTTTTGCGCCTGTGCATGTGTGTGCGTGCATGTGTACACCCATAACCAGAGTGTTTATATCCACTAACATGGTAAATACATATAAACTTGAGATGTTCCTTGCTGAACAGCAAATGTAATTCAACTTGATGGTTCCACTCTAGTTGGTCAGTCACTGGTCGTACAATATGTACCTGTCCTTGATGCCAAAAAATATCTGCAGTCATATTCAACCTATTACATCCCCTCACTGTAAAATATTTTTCTACCTTTTTTAAAAAACAAAAACCCTCTCTTTTCATTTACTTTTCCTAAAATGGAAAGAAGTTAACAAAGACACTGATGATAAACTGTTATTTTTTTTCTCCTCTTTCACTGGCAAACAGATTAAAATCTCACATATCTGATCAGCTGTCATCCACATTTCCGTGCATTATCACAAAAATTATTTATCTTGTGTTTGTGAGTGTCCGTAAGGCCCTAAGAGTAAGGTAAGAAGCTCACAAAGAAAGAATCGAGAGGCTGAGGTACAGAAAACAACAAGGGGAGCTTTCTGACTGTACACAGGTGATTCAAAAATGGTAGCAGAGTAGAACTCAGTAGTAAATACACAGACTGGAGAGAGCAAGGGACTTGTAGTTGAGTTTAAGGAGGTCAGTAGAGAAAACTTATGTGGGGAAAAAAGACTAGAGGCAATTCCCTGAAATGCTTATATGTAAATGAGAAACAAGAATGACAGGAGAGA
The DNA here is from genome assembly GCF_964199755.1 of Larus michahellis. Classification (NCBI taxonomy): domain Eukaryota; kingdom Metazoa; phylum Chordata; class Aves; order Charadriiformes; family Laridae; genus Larus; species Larus michahellis. Next base: position 94,050,924 of record NC_133897.1, read on the forward strand.
TTGAGTAAAGGACAGCGGGAAGCCAGTGCAAGATAAGTTAGGAGAGAGGTGAGTGATAAATGTGTTGCAACAGTGGCTGAGGAGTCAGCACAGCAATGCAAAGAGCAAAATGACGTGAACATATTGATAGGAAAGAAAGATGATTTTGGTGGTGATATTTTGTATTTATATGTCAGTATTTCCCATAATGTGTAAGGAGAGGAAACCATGGACCATGGAGAGGTTTTTGAGGTAATAGCATTTGAGCTTTGCTAAAAGGTGATAGAGTTCTTTTCTGAAGTTAAAAATCTGACACTACAGTTCAATGGATCAAAACATATAAACAAAGGAAGATCTATTAAATGTTACACATGTGGAATGGGAACAGTGATCTGTGTTTCCTATGTTATATTCAAATAGCTGCCGGTCAACTGCGTAGTGTGAGGTCCATGACATTTTCTTAAGCACTTCTGGCATTGCCAAGTAGGAAGAGCCATCTGAGAGCAAAATAGCACTGTGAGGGGTTTCTCAGAGCAGAGGAACTAGGTGTGATAAGGATTTGTGAAACAAAGCTGGTCACACAGTATTATAGTAGAAATCATGGTTTGGGAGAGGTTTCTAGCTGTACAAAACAACAACTATTACTGTTTTTTACTTCTGGAAATTTACCATGCTTCAGTTGATGAATCTTCACCATCCTCATCTTAAACAGAACTTCCATTTTCCAAACTGGATGAGAATTACTCACCCAATAAATTCACAGTCCTGTAAGCAAACCTTCTGGATGCTGTGCCCTGGCCGTTCTCTGAAGAATTAGGACTACAACATAAATCTTATGGTGGAAAGGCAAGAGGAGCACCTGCCTGCTGCACTCCAGCTGTTGTGGAGAATATGCATCCTCTGCACTTAAAACTTTTTTTGTTGATTCTCTATTTGCAAAACTTTTCTGTTGTATTTTTGTATTTTAAGATCATAGAATGGTTCAAATTAGAAGGGACTTTAAAGATCATCTAGTTCCAACCCCCCTGCCATGGGCAGGGACACCTCCCACTAGACCAGGCTGCTCAAAGCCCCATCCAGCCTGGTCTTGAACACTTCCAGGGATGGGGCATCCACAGCTTCCCTGGGCAACTTGTTCCAGTGCCTCACCACCCTCACAGTAAAGAACTTCTTCCTAATATCTAATCTAAATCTACCCTCTTTCAGTCCAAAACCATTACCCCTCATCTTATTGCTCCACTCCCTGATAAGGAGTCCCTCCACATCTTTCCTGTAGGCCCCCTTTAGGTACTGGAAGGCCACTATAAGATCTCCCCAGAGCCTTCTCTTCTCCAGCCCGAACAACCTCAACTCTCTCAGCCTGTCCTCATAGCATAGGTGCTCCAGCCCCCTGATCATCTTGGTGGCCCTCCACTGGACCTGTTCCAACAGGTCCATGTCCTTCTTATGCTGAGGACTCCAGAGCTGGATGCAGCACTCCAGGTGGGGTCTCACCAGAGTGGAGTAGAGGGGGAGAATCACCTCTCTCGACCTGCTGGCCACATTCTTTTTTTTTCACCTGCCTGGTAATGGACTAAAGCAGCGTGAATGTGGCATGCTGTCCATTTTGAGGATTCAGGTTGGTAAGACTGCTGTAGAAAACAACAAATGGGAAATGGTAACACACAGCAGTAGAAACATTGTACCTCCTGCGATAACAATTACTATTTGTATTTAAGAATGAACCTGAGAGAAACCATTCATTGTGCAGCCTTGTTAGATGCTTCCCACAATAAAACTGATAGCAATGGAAAAGTTTCTTTAGTAGATTTAGTCTGAGATAAGATTTAGCTAGCAATGAATTAGACAACTGTAAGGCCACTTGGGATTTTTTGCCATACATTGCGCTACCTTATATCCTTTACAACTCACTTTGGCTCATCCAAAATTCCCGGTGATGTCAGCAGAGATACTGCAAGAAAAGGATTCTAGAATCTGGCTCCTCAGGCAAGTGCCTAAGTGTGTATCTGCAGTTATACCTTAACGGATCTGCTCGAACTAGCACTAGCCTTGGTAGGCATCACTGGGACAGTGGACCTTTCTTCAGACCGCCCACTGCTGCTGTCCTGGCAAGACACTTGCCGCACACCAGAGCAGGCTGCCAGCAGTCCAGCAGTGGGTTCAGTGCTGCTGTGACTATACTGCTAGTAATTCTCAAGGGCGTCAGCCATAAAAGGATCTTCACAACATCTTTTAAATCCTAAGAGCTCCTATGAGCTGTTAACAAACCTCAGTGCAGCGACTTGCAGAAGATGCTTAACATCTCACAAGATTTTACTTCAGTGGGCTCAGCTCACACATGTCCAGCAACTTGATTCTGACCTTAAAATTCTCATCAAATGTTTAATGAGAAATCATGGCTTGCACAGTCTGAGTCTTAAATCTGTCTTTAAAAATACGTGCCAAATAAGCTCCCCCCAGTAGGCTGGAACACGCTCAGAGGCACTGGCCTGCGGGTCGTGCAGCAGCTGCAGCACAGGAGAGCAGCAAACAGCTCCTGAAAGCACCGTTCCTCGGTGGAGTGTCGGTCCTTTCACTTCAGAATATCTGGACGCACATATCTGTGGAAGGTTGAGTTCACCAGCTTCTGCTTTTCAAGAGGGTGGTGGGTGAAGCTCTCCCTGCCTGTATTTCCCCATCTTGCTGAGGCAGAGCTCTTTGGGGTTATTTGGAAAAAGGTACTAACTGCTAAGCGTATGGTGGCACCTTTTTGTAGATTTTTTTCCCCCCTTTCTTTCTTTTTAAAGCCGGGATGTGATTCTACTGATCAAATGCTCTTGTTTCCCTGTATGCAAACCTGCTGGAAGACATGGGAGTATTCTGGAATAAATAAGAGGAATAAATAAGTCTCTGGCTTTCAACCCTATCAGATCCATAAAGTTTGCTTATAAGTTATAGTAAAAGCAGGGTTCTGCATCTCTGTCAAGATGCAGTGAGGGACATCAGAAAATTGAGAGGCACTGGGTATACGTGGTTCACCTTGAGCATACCCAGGGATTGTCCTAGCTTGTAAAGCACACAGCAATCACATCTGCAGAGCTTCTCCAAGGGAAGCAGTGCCTGAAATAAATCCCCAGGTACGGTCTTACCATTTCTGTTTTAAAAGAAGCCCAACTTAGCATTGGAGACCTCATTTTGTTGTACAGTATAAACTTATAGTAAGTAGTAGACGACTTGTGTCCCAAAGAGCTTGCATTATAAGGCCCTGACCTTTCCAATACTTACACACTTGCTTAACTTTGTGTCTCTGAATTGTCTCTTTTAAGACAATGAGATTACTCACATGCATAAAGTTATGCCTAATTTTTTTTGTAATATGAGAGCACACAGAAAGATAGGATGTGAGAAAGGAAGTATCATTGTCCTCATCTTGCAAATGAGGAACTGAAGCACAGCAAAAATAAGATCCTGATCCTCCACAGCGTGTATGTGGGCTTAATTCTTAAGCATACAACTAATTTCCATCAGGTTCACCGTGCCCTCTGGACTGAAGTGTAAGGTCTGGATTTCAGCACCTGTCTCTGCCACTGATTTTAAGTAAGTTACTTAAGTTCTGATCCTGCGGCGTTAAATTCAAGTGCTTAAAAAGCGTGGGACGCATTTTGCATGGGAGGCGAATGACCAGGTTGAGGTAAAGGGGGATGATCTGACCCCTCCAACCTCAGCTCCGAGGCGTTACAGGTGGATGTCTGCACCCGACGGCGTGTGACACCCAGCCCTACCGCCGTGTCCGGCTGCTGCCTGCCGTGCCGGGAGACCTCGGAGCCCCGCCGCCGCACCAACCCGGGCCCGGCAGCTCCCGGCGGGGCGGGGGCGGCGCCGGAGCCCGGACCCTCTCCCGCCTCCCCCGGCTCGGCGTCCCGGTAAAACACCTCGCCAGGTAAAACCCCTCCGCGGAGGTCGCCCCCCGCCCGCCGCCGTCCCGGGCGGCGGTACCTGCGGGGCGGGGGCGCCGGCGTGCGCGGGTGCGGAGGGCGGGAACGGCGGGGGAGGGACCGGGCGCGGAGCCGCCGCCCGCGGGGCAGCGCCGGCACATGGAGCGGCGCCGAGCCGCGCCGCCACAGCTGCCGCCCGCCCCGGCCCCCGCCCCGGTCCCGGTCCCGGCGTAGCAGGTACCGCGGGGCGGGGGGTTCCCGGGCGGGCACCTGCCCCAGCCCCCGGGGGCGGGCGGGGGAGGTCAGCCCTGAGCGGCTGCGGCGCGGGGGTGCGGAGGGGCTGCGCGGAGCCGGCGCTGCCGGGGAGAAGTTGCCGGGAGCTTAAAGTGGGAGACAGCGGGGCCCGTCAAGCAGGTCGTCCTGTCCCTTTCTTCCCCGTCCCACCCGCTTTTTATTTTTTTTTATTTTTTTTTTTAATTGAAAACATTGCGCCGTAGTTGAGATGTGATCCAGGCGTTTTGGAGCGCTTCCTTAGAATTTCAGGGATGAGTAGCCGTAAGGAGCTGGTCGAGAAGGGGTGTTCATTGATTCAGAGGGGAGGGAAGCGGCGGGGCGGTGGGAGCGTTGCCCCCACGCAGGAGCGGGTGCGGACCGGTCTGTTTTCGTCTCCTCGAGTGGGCTACAGCACTTGGGTTCATTCAAAGCCTGACTTCACACTGCTTGCGCCTGTAATTTGCAGAGGGGAGGCAGGTATGGGGGTTGTAGTAGCCATTAGGAACTTGTAAAATTAGCAGCCCCGGTGTGCTTGAGGGGAACGGCGTTAGAGGAAAAGTTGCTGAGTTCCCAATAGCGGTGCCACCAGAAGTTTTTTCTCCTTGCGATACAGCCTGTCACAGCTGGAGGTTTTCTTTCACCCTGCTCCGCGAAGTTACCCTCTCTGGGAAGGGACGGTTTCACCCTGTAGTCGTCATTAAAGAAGATGCATGTAGTTAGAAACTGCGTGTGTGGAGAAACGACTTCCCACTGCATTAGTCGATTCTAAGGAAACTTTTAATTTTGTGCTTCGAGAAACCTGATTGCTGCTTGGATTACTTTTCTACCTTGGTCTAGAAGGTATGGTAATGCTGCCAGATGTTGTGAAAAGCATTCCGCTTCCAAAATTGTTAAAAGTTAATAATACTGCTTCAGAAAAAAATTGTAGGTTAGGATTGCAAATTATCTCCAAAAAGTGATGTTTTATGGAATGCAAGAATTTTTAGACTGGTATGGCCACTGGCTTAAACTATGTAAATCATTGTAGAGGAGTATAATGTTGTTTCTTTTTTCTTTTTCTCTTTTTTCTTTCTTCTCTTTCTTTTTTTTTTCCCCCTTGCACTGAGTCTGCTTACGTATAAGTGCAAGTAGTGTTTTTAAGGGACTTTGTGTGATGATCAGAAGTTAGAATGAGAGCTTCCTGATGAGGTATTTTTCTTTTAAATGGCTAAATGATACCAAGGTTACATCCATATGTATTTACTGTCCGCCCTCCAAAAAAACCTCAAATGAAATAAACCAGGTGTCTAATCCAGATTATATTTCATGCATTCACCTTAACAACTCATTTGCTAGACTTTAATAGCCTAGTTTTAAAATTGGAAGCTGTAATGCATTGTAAGGGCCAAATCCTTTAAAAGATGCACTCTGTTAGCTTCAGTGGCTGCTCACATCAATTGTGACTCATACACACGCTGGAGTACCCTGTAGTATGACTCTCTATTAAACATTATAAGCGATCATTGAAATGTAAAGAAAAAGTATAGTAATATATTGCATTTAGAAAAAAGTACTAAAATTCCTTCCAAATACTTGGAAAGACTTTATCTGAATCATCTAAGCAGGAGCATGTTCTGAGCAGCTTGGAGCACTGGTCTCTCACCTTGCTAGTGAATCACATAGTTTAAGATGTTCAGAGTCTGAGAGAAATAAAAAAATTAAGGATGGGTTGGCTTTCTTATATGAAAATGTAGTTGCTTCTGAATTTTTCCAAACAAAATTTTTGCCCTTAGATAACTTTGTTCACTCTTCTTTCTCTTCTCTAATGAGGGACATTGTAAGTCAAAAAACTGCGAATGGATTTGTTCATGTTACCATGCAAATGCACAGTATTTCTCTTCATGGGTTAATATAACAGTAGCATACAGTAGTTCATACTATGTCCCTTTTCCAAAAGATATCATTGCTTGCCTGCAGAACCTTCTTTCTAATATTGAAATGCTCTGCTTTGATTTTAACTCATAAAAGTTTGTTTTAAAACAATAAAAAATACAGGATATACTCCTAAGACTGCCACATATTTCCGGCTTCGGCTCCCTCCCCAAAAAGATACCTCAATCCATAGCAAAGCTCTACCGAGTTTAGTTTGATAGCCGTATGCTTTATTGCTTTATCAAACCCTTTGAAATTGCTGTCTATGGACATGAGAAACTAAGTGTAGACCAAGTGCAAGACTAAGAACTCTTAAAATGATAGCTGTGCTTATGATAGCTGTCCTTAGCAGAACTGCGTGGGGGAAGTGTCCAAAATACTGCAGAGCCCTGCACTTTCCTTAGTTCATGTTTCTGTTATCCCAGACTCGCTTCCAACCTTAAAGATTTTCTCACAAATACTAATATTGGTGACTGTCCATGTGCTCCTTTTCTTTCTTTCTTCCTTTTTTTTTTTTTTTTTTTTTTGAGTAAAGTAGCCTAAACTCGGAACTTGATATACTGCAAGTCTAAAAAAAAAAGAAAAATCATACCCCTAACAATAAAATAAATTTAAGATAAAGAATCAAGTAGAAACCAAATTTATCCATTGAGTGAGAAGACTGACCATACTGAAGTCAATGGAAGTCCAATGCTGGACATCCTCAGGAGCCAGGATTTCATACCTAATGCACTGATACCGGCAAGAGTCTCTACCTCCTGGGTACAGCTTCCAGGGAAAGTGACAGGAAGGCAGAGGCATAATGTAGAATTGTACTGACTGTCATAATTCAGTCAGGAAGGACTGCTGGATCCCAGTAATTAAACAGAGATCACTAATCTCTCTGGCCCAATGTGATGGGCAGACAGGGCAGAGGACTCTTCTCTCTTTGCCCTTCATGCTCCCAGTAATGGGAGAAGGTTTGATGCTGACCTTGTGTGCATCATTTATCTCAGCTGAGTATTTCTCAGGGTGCTTACCTACCTCCAAGTGAGCAAAGTGAGTTGATTGTATTTTTAGTAGGTCCTATACTCAGGAGTTGCAGTAGAGAGACAAACTTGTCGTACACCTGTGCCTTTCCACCTCGGCTCCTGGCTGCCACTGCTCACTCTGACAATGGTCTGGTTGCACGTTTTGTTACATGAGCGTGAATGACACCTTTGTCATTTGTGTTACATGCAGTGTACAATAAAAAATGCAATAGTCTCCATCTCAGTGTTACTGTAGCAGTTTTCCTTTCCCTTGTGGACCTTAATACCAAAAACCTGGTTTGCTTGCCACTTCCACTGCATAGCAATGCAGAAATGTAAGCGGAGAATCAATCCACAGAGTTTTACAACAATGCAAAACTTGTTTCTCATCATTAAAATTGGATAACTCCAAAATGAAGCCAAAACCATTTCCAGACATATTTTATTTGAGCTTAGGTACTTCTTACACTAATGCCACAATCTTGCAGAAAACAAGGAAACGTGTCCAGTCTGTATTTCAGCAACAGAAAACAAGGGCATAATGAATCGTATGCTGCTCTGGCAGATCATTTTTGGCAATGTTTTCTTAAAAAGTCCAGAGGATATCAAAAGTCATGGATCACAGCCTAATTGTGTGGCTCTTTGTCAGGAAAAACTTCCACTCAAGACTTGTGGGATTTTTTTTTTTCTCCCATTTTATGTGCAAGAAGAGCTGGGTCCATAGTGAATTTTATTGTTTTTCAGTCAAGAGTCACATATGTATTTGATTACGTTTTGACCAGTCATTACTTTCTACTATTATTAAAAGTAATAGAATTAGACTAAAGAAAACACAGTAAAGTAGTAAAATGTAGTGTAGCAATAATGGGATCTTTGGAAAAAGTTGTCATCCTTATGAGTGTAGTAAGGCAGAATATGCTGCTGGCAGTCTAGTGGGCTCCCCTGGAATTCCCCTCCCAAGCGACATACCCCGCTTTTCTAGTAAGTATAAAATCACACAGAAAGAAAGGTTTGGGAACGATTTTTGCTTCTTAGAATCTTTCCCCAAAAAAAAGAAAGAGGAGGGGAGGAGGCTGTGCTGCTGGACAAGCGCCGTTGGCTTAAATACAGTTGCTAGATACCTTCAGAAGGATATCAGGAATACATTATGTCAGTTGAGGAGTGGAAGGTAAGGACTCTCGTCAGTTTTTCTGGTAGTATGATTCTTTGGGAAGTGTCTTTAAATGCTTGCAACTCAACGCAAGAGTCAAAAGAGGAAAGACCTATTCCTTACTGGTATATTTTTCTGTAATCCAAAGATTATTTTTTTTTTTTCCCCTGCTGGAGGGGAACAGCATTTGGAGATGAGTGTGAACTCCATCTGAGGCAAAATAGGCAGCCTCGGTCTTGCCAGCTTTATGGCAATTTCTAAACAGGAGGCTACTTGAAATACCTTCCACTCATCCAAAGTAGCTGCAGGAGTTTTATCTCCCTAGTGGCTATCCGGCAAAACGGACTGACTTCAGCTGGGAAACTCCCTGCTTCCAAGGTCAACTGTGGTTTATTGTCCACGCGTCTGTAATCTGTACATAAACATAACTACAACTTGGAGTCAACAAGAGTTTTGTTTGCCTCCTAAATTTAAACAGAATTATGTTAGCCCCTGAAGGGTATCTTTATTAAAAAGCCCAAGAACCTCTGTCTCACCCTTCTCCTTTAAGACGCACCTTCCTCCATGCTTTAAACAGGTGAACAAGAAGAGATTGCAGATTTTTTTTTTCACTGAGCAGGTCACTACCAACACAGCGTGGTGACTGCAAAGGTAGGTCCTAGTTCTGAAAAAGATACGTGCCTGTTCTTAGCTTTATTCGTACCATTGCAAATTCATGGCGATAGGACAGTGCAGGTTTGGGACCTGCATGGCACGCTCATGCTTCTTGTATAAATGCTTCAAAAGACCATTCAGACTGCAGTTTCTGAAGAGTAGTCACACTGAAATTGTCCTTTTTTTTAAGCAATGGGACCTGTCCACTTCTTTAGCTTATTTTGAAGCGTATTTCATGTGAAAGATGTTTCTTCTGATCCCAGTTGCTCTAGCTTTCTCAGTAAAAGAGAAACTTGCTCTGTAAGATACATCTGATTCCCCGCTGCATTGCTTCATTTTTCCGCTTGTGTCAACTCACTGAGAACAGTGGAGCAATTGCAATATAAAGCTGGAATTGTCCATAGTGGATTGGGTCCAAAATATTTGCAAAAGCAGAGTGAAACATGTAGTGTGGAGAAACTTGCTAATTCATTTCAATTATAGTAATTTTAGGAGTTATTTTTAGGTTTATTTAGGGGAAAAAAAAAATCACACAGATCTCTAATATGCTTATTCAGGCTGATAATGTCCTTTAATAATCCGTAACAGCTTGAACAGTTTGAAGGGAAATTAGGAAGCAATTCTGTGATCATGAAGCAGAGTTATTGAAACCTCCTATAATTTGGACAAATCGACTACTGATATATTGTTGGGGATACTTGGCAATAACAATTCTAGACATAAAGGGATCCTTTTGTGTTTTCTCTATTGCATATTTAAATATGCTGTACTAAGGATATCCTACGCTTTTTAAACCTTATAGATACATATGGATACAAAAAGTAGAGGTTTGTATTTGCTGCTTGCCTTCTCTTGAGTGAGAGCCCTGGAAGAATATGCAGGAGCTCAATTTGGCCACATGAGAATGTGCTATGTTCTTAGATTGAGTGCCTTAATTTACACACCTCACCTTTTTTCAGTCAGTTTATTTATATGATGGAAATGTGTGCATTTTCTTTGTCATGGCGAATTTATTCCACTTTTCTGCTTGATTTTTAGTGAATAAAGGTGACAGAGTTTAATGAGTTAATAAAATGTGGCCTTAATTAGGAAAATTACCTTCATATTTTTCTCATATTGTGGAAACAATTTATAATGACTCTGGTCGCAATTCAAAAACTTGAAGGAAGAACCGTTTTCATATTTGTAATGATATCAAGTTCAGTAATTTGCACACAAAGTCAATAAAAGAACGGATTTTTTTTATTATCTCCTTCAATGATGAATTGTTACATGAATATAGATCAAACACAGTAGAATGCTAAGAAGAGTGCTTATAGAAAACACATTTGTGCATACAAGATGCACTTTTTATCATTTGTCAGTACTTTGACAAAGAATTCCCAAAGAACTGAGAATTATGTAGGATCTTTGAGACAACTTTTTTTACACCCTCACAATTGTTCACTAACACGGAAATTAATTTTACATGTGCCAGACACATAAATGTTTCATATCTGCACTGTTAGCAGAGTTCTTTTCTTAATCTTGTGTGTTGAATTACAGTGCTTCCTTCATTTTGCAGACAGGAGCTCTCCATTGAAATTTGACTGTATGCTCATAATTGTATTGTCAATTTGTGTAGTTAACCAGAATTTACACTAGGCAGGAATAGAGAAATGACTGAATAAACTAAACATCTGCCTAGACTTTGTAGAAAACGCTGAATGTGGAATTAGTGTAGAGGGAGAGAAACTGATCTGCTTACTTTTAACCTTTTTTCTGTTTTAATGCAGTCCTTTAAAAGACCTGGAGAGTTTTTTTTAAAACATAAATGGAAGGACACTGAAGTGCTTATTATGACTCTCAGTTTTTAGTTTTCAGAAAGGACCACCTCTCATCTTTGTAGTTATTATTTACATTGAGCTGTGTGATGAGGCGGAAATTAAAAATAGAATTAAAATGGTTCTAAAGTAGAGTCATTCACAGAGATTGTGAAGTCTAGCATATTAAATTACAATAATAAAGCTAATTATCAGCTGCTTGCTGAGATATTGGATGCTTTTAATTAAAATTAGTTTGTAGGATTCTAGCAATTTTCTTCAAGTATTTCCACTGGTTGTGCAATACATGCTACCTTTTACCCACATTTAACAGCCTTCCTGTTGTGTATTCAGTCGTATGTAGCACGTTTGCATGTGAAGTTAAAAATCTATTAAAAAAAAAAAAAAGATTAGGTCTTTTGTTTTAAAGGAAACTAATGTTAAATACTTTTACAGGAGCATCTTTATTCATCTCCTCCTTCGGTTGTTGGTTCAAACTCAATAACTTCAGTGGATGCAAGAGGCTTGGTTCTGCTAGGTTGAGACCCTCTGGTGCAATTAGAAATGCAGCTGTATTATCATTCTGCAGGTAGATGCAACTCCCAACTTACTTAAAAACAAAAAGACTGAGGACACATACATGATGATACATATCACTCCTAACCTGTTGTTAGTGTGCAAATTCTCCTGTCAGGTATGGATGTTCAACAGTACTGTGTTTTTCAGGCTGCAGCCTGGTTTTACTTTATTAATTTACATATTAAGCTTCTCTTTATGTGTCGTGGGTGGTTGAATCTAGGACCCATCTTATGAGCTTTCCTTCAGTTTAGGTTGTAAAGTTGGGGTTTTATGCTCTTGGTCATTGGTTTGGATTTTTAGTTTGCTAAAGCTGCGGCCTATGTGATGAGGAGCCAATGAGACATATCAAAGACCACAAAGACGAGTGGCGCTCACACACGAGCGCTCTGTTAGGGCCAGCTGCTCCAATGACCTGTGCGAGCGGTCCCTTTTCCTGCCGTGGGGCTGCTTGCACAGGCGACGGTTGCAAAATCACCCTTTCCCCGCTGTGGCTGTGGAAGCAAGGCTGGGGTTTGCCTCTTCGCTTGTTTGTTTTATCGCAGTTAACCCAGAGCTGCCGCTGCTGAGGAATGCGTGTTCCCCTCTCTTTTCGTATTTGCAAAAGCACCTGCGGAACACCCGGTCCCTTGCAGAAGGTCTCTTCTCCCTCCAGACTTCTTGAGCCCTCATATTTTCTGCTCAGTGACTTCGTGTAAAAGTGTACCTGCCCTGGCAGGGTGCACTCAAGACAGAAGTGTTCCTTCAGGCACCCTTCTGTCTGCTTAGCAAGGCTACACCTACAAATAGTCAGGAAACGTGTCGCTGGACATGGTGTACATTTGTGGACTCCTTGCAGCACCAGAAGTCGAGCTATCTGTAGATGGAAGGCCAGCTCTGGGTTTAGGTGTGTTGGTGCAAGTCCAAAGTGGCTCCACAAATGTCAAAATTTGTGATTTCATTTCCACAGCGTAAGTGAGGTCCCACTGTGCTGAGTGTGAAGTATGTGTTGTCCCAGAGAAGTCAGTAACTGCGTAGCTAGGGAACAAAGAAGAAAACAAAGTAGCTCGTCTTCCACATTGGATTAGGTCATTCCATTGAATTATATCAATGGCCCAATCTTGCAATCTTTTAATATCCTAAGAGAGCAGGGTTTGTAGAAGGACTGACATGCTTACACCTTTGTTTGAATTGATAAAACACTGTATAAATGCTAAGCATTCATTTTCTTGACAAGGAGGTTTACTTTTGAATTTGCATTGTAAAACAGATGAAATAATAAACCAAGATTTGCAAATGATTAATTTGCTGTATTCAGAAAGATTGGAAAATCTTGACCTTGTGATGACTTCTTCCTATTTACACCCAGAATCCTAAAAGGTCCCAAATCCACTTCTGGATGTAACTGCCACCAGGTATAAACGGAGCAGAACCTCAGTGATTCATGGGGTGTATTTTGAAATATTCTTAAGATGTAGCACAAGTTGTGTTGTAGACAGCGTTGCAAGGAGGGAAATCGGTTGCATGTGAATTGTCTTTGGGCTCAGGACGGTAACCTGGACAAATGCTAACTAACTTAACTCCAAAATTGTTTTGTGACCGTGGTCAGTTAGGTGCTTTCTTATTTAAAACAAAATCAACGTAGCCTTTCAGGGGGTTTGTGTGTTGATTATTAATTAGCTTGAGACTGTGACATTTGATTCTTTTTCCAAGGCATTATGGTAGCTTCATCTGTGAATCTGGTATTTGGAGTCTGAAGAGGAAAATGTACAGGTTAGAGTTCTGCCTCTGAAAAGACTTGAAGAAACAGTTTTGTCTATTTTGAAGGGAACTTTGTAGCCCTTTCAATAAGAGGACAAAGTTTGAAGCTATTTGGATTCCTAAATAGAAGAAATAGCTATTATCCCCTAGGTGCCGATCCCTTTCCTGTTATAAATGAGGGCTACGCATGTTCAGTATTGGAGAGTAAGATTCCTTCAGTCGGCTACCCACTCAGCTTTTGATTTCTAACTTCAGGCTCCTAAAGTAGCACTTCTTATGCTGGTGATAAACTTGATTCTGTAGATAAAATTTACAATGAAAAATTCCAAAACAATTCTTTTTCTTGCCAAAACTGACAGTTATTTAGGGTTTCACGTCACAAATATTTCTAAAACAGTGTTCTTCTATCTAAATCTTTGTAAAGATCTATTAATTTACAAACTGATACCAAATAGCTACTTTGGTGCAAATCTTTATAATTGTACTTAGGGCTCTCTTGCTTTCTGGGAAGTCAGCAGCAATGTTTCTGCTGATTCTAGAGCAGAGGAGGAAAGGGAGGGGAAAAAAAGGGCATAGTTTCCTATTCATAGATTTACCATACCAAAGGAAAAGAGGTAAATTCTACTCTTAGCACTTAAAATTTAGCCAAAGACACATTATGCCCAAGTCCAGTGTGAAAAACCTTTTAACAGTCACAGAACCAAAACCGATGCACTGCTATCATTGCAGAATTGGGGTGGGTGGGGGTCCTGTCCTGTATTCTTTGCTGATAAAGAGCCTAAACTCAAGTTAGCTGGGATTTCATTAGTATTTACCAGATACCACAGGATACTATACTGTTAGAGTATAATCTAAGTATAATATGTACTGTTAGAGTATAATTTAGAGTATAATAGAGGGATTCAAAATGCCCTTTAGGATTTTTTAAAGTTGTTGGTTTGGATTTCTTTGCTTTTATCAATTTGCTTCGTGCTTGTGGATCCTGATCTGCATTTAGGAACCACGTTAATTGTTCTAAGTAATCCTTAGGGGAAAAATATCTTTCCCTCATCGCTTGTCCACCAGCTCTATTTTCTCACTGTGTTTCATCCCCAGGAAATAGATTAACTTTGCCAGATGTCCTAAAATCACCTAATTCAAGGATAAACCTTGAAGTCATCTCTTTGAGAAGTGAGGGCATCTGTTTCAGGACAGGCAGTCATCCAACCTCGCAGAAAGCAAGCCTTAGGAGTATTCTACTAAAAAAGAAATATAAAATAACTTGTACTCCAGTTTATCTCCATTAAAAAAATAATAAAACAATTTGTACTCTAGTTTACCTCTCCATTTAAGAACTGGGAAGTGTTTTCAAACTGAATTCTGCCTGATGCCAGCAAGAGGCTGGAAGGAGTACAGCTGAGAAGTGTGCTGCTTAAGTTATAGAAATGCTGATCATGAGACTTGTCATGCCAAAGGCAGGTAAATTCAGGAATACAAAAATAGAAGGAACTTTCTCCTTTGCCACCTCCTCCCCTTGTCGCTCCCAGTCCTGCTGAAGCCCTAGCAATAGGGAGAAGGTAGGTGCAGTTGGAATAAAGTGCCCTTCGTGAGAGTGGCTCCCTTCTGCTGGGTATTTTCTTGGGATGTTTTCTTCAGGTGGTTGGGGTTCACTGTGCTCTCTGGAAAAATGTATAGTAATCAACTGATTAATAGTAGCTAGGTGACCCTCAAAGGCAGTAATAGACGCACACGCATTTCTTTTTTTCTTCCTTTGTGTTCAGTCATGCTTGCAGGAGAAATAAGGGACTATACTGAGCACTTGTACCATACCACCTGCCGTAAATGCACCATGTTTCCAGTAACTGAGCAGGCTCCCGTTATAGGGCTTTCCCTCCTGTAAGAGAAGCTGCATTTCCCACTGACTACTTCATTAAAAATGGACCTATTGAAAGCTCTTCAGTCCCATAGGAACTGATGCAAATTGTTCAGTGGTAGGTGACTTTTTGCGTTTTGCATGGCTGTAGTAACTTCTGAGAATTATATATAGACCTTAAACAAATTGCTTGTCTGGAATTAAAGTTTAAGAGCAGAATAAAGCAAGACAGAGCATTATTGGATATTAAGCAGTGCTATGGTATGTGTGCAATGGGCAGAATGCTCTGCAGGAATACCAAACTGCTTTTTGCAAACTGCATAGACAAAAATCTGTTCCCCAACCTACCTGTCTGCAGTTCTGCAGTCTACACGCTCTCTTCTCACAAATCTAGCATGGACCTGGTGAGGGAAGCCAGCTTTTGCAGCGGGGAGGCAGCACTGTACTGGATCTCAGATGTACTGGTGACATTCAGAAGCAAGTGAGGCGACCGTAAAACTTATGAAATGAATAAAGATGACCACAGCTATTACGCTTTCCCACTGCAGCTTATTGATTAGCAGGTTGAAGATTTTTTGGGGAAAAAAATAATATGGAAGTTGGGCTAAAAAAGGTTAGGATAAGCTTTGAACTCTTTCTGTAGGAACTCAAGCCACATCCTCCTCCTCTTCCAACTCTCAAGAAAATGCATCTTCTGTAATTCCAGGAAACGGGGTTGATGAGGCAGGTATCTCAGTTATAAGGAACAGCAAGAAGCCCCCTCCTCTGCTTGGTAGGATGTGAAGCTAGCTACGCCAGCTAAAGACGTGACCTAGCATAACATGGCTGAACAAAGGGCTTGTAGGCTTTTTGTCCCCTCCCCACCTGAGACTACCTCAGCTGCCCATGCCATACTTCAAGGTGGGGACTGGGTTGTGCTGGGACTACCTGCTCCGGCAGCACATCTATAATCCAAGGGGCCACCAGCTGTCCGCAGCCTGTGCTCGAGCCCTGGGACCTGCAGGGTCCCCTTCTGACTGAAAACCTGAATTTTGTTTCTACCCCACTAACCCTCCACACGCTTCTCCCTGGTGCTTGTGGTCACTGGTCGCTGGCTCCTCGGAAGATGGTGTGTCGCAAGCGGAGGGCAGGAGCTTCCCGGTATCGCTCGCCACGCCGTGGAGCCAGCCATCTGTCAGCAAAACAGGAAGGCACGGGTTCCCTTTCCCTCCTGGGCTCGTTTTGCTATTTTCGGGAGCTGTACTTCTCCCCTGTGCTGGGCTGGTGCGGTCTGAAGGAAGGGCTCCCGGGCGAGCGAGGGGCCAAAGCCTGAAGCTGCTGCTCTGCCCATCTGCTGTGGCTGGAGGTGTATTCATTATTAATGGAGGTAGTGGCGGTTGCTGCTCAGATATGCAGCCCTGCCTGGGTAAATGAGACATTCTTCAGCAAATTGCTTCGTTTTTTGATTGCTGATTGTACGCGTGTCACCAAGCTGACTCAAGGTTCATCGATGCATGCTCAGTAAATTAGAAAGAACATAACTATGGATCAACCAAGAGAATGAATTCTGTGCCTACAATGACCCAGGGCCATTTAATTTTCTGCTTAATTTTGTTGCAGTCAGTTTGCATTTTGGGTTATTATGCAGTAGGAAATTAACAATAAATAACAAATTTGGTCCTCCTGTGCTTGTAATGATATTTTTATAAATCTTTGTAATGCTGTTTTTAAAAGGATCAAGGTCTGTGCCAGTCTGATACTCCAGCAAGTATGCAGGGAGGGAATAAAGAGAAAAATACATTATTCTTCCCAGATAATCTTATAGTTAAATAGCAGAGGGTTTTTTTTTTTTTTTTCTTTCCCCTTCTTTCTCCTTCTCTGTGTGTGTGGGTTTGGGGTTTTTTTTTTTTTTTCTTTTTCTGTGTGTGTATGTGTGTGTTATTTTGCATTAACAGAAGGTTCTTCCTCTCTTCTCAGATAACTTGAGGAAAATGGAAACAGATGAGGCTCAAGATATGTCCCAGGTTTCAGGTGAGGTCCTTAACGAATACTTCTACAAAGAAAATCCTAAATTCCTGCCCATCTTTCTAGCACAGTACAATGGTTTTCTTGTTGTCAATAAAATTGCTTTGGGTCTTTTTTAAAACCAGAGTGGGAATTGAGATATAATTAATGATATCACTTGATATCAAGCCCAACAGTGCATGGATTTTTTTTTTAAAAGGAACTGGGTAAATACAGAAGTCAAGGGAATATAGAAGCATAGATGTAATTTTGCATTAAACCTGTATCCCTGAAGCATGGTCAGCTGCACATTTACACTCTCTCATTTGGGAGCAAAATTCTGATTGTTACAAAATAAATATAGAACAAACAAAGTTCACCAGGTGGGAGGGGGCAAATACTAATTAAAAGCAAATAAACCGTATTTACCACATAGGGTAGACAGAGCATTCCATTTTACTTATAAACATCTAAAAAAAAGGGGGGGGGGGGGAAGTACTGCTTGACATGAGGCTTTACGCTTGTAACTGGTTTTGTCCAAAATGATAATATTTTGAAAAATTCTTAAAAGGTAGAGAAGTTAGGTTTCTAAAATTTGCCCTGTAGTGGCATGGATAGGATTTTGCAATCTTACCCCATATTGATATTCCTATGGGGGTTTTTATTCTTAAGTTCCTTGGAAATTGGTTCCATAAAAAATGGGTCTAGCAAGATAATACGTGTTCATACCACTGCACCTCTGCAGTTGAAAAAGGACAAGTTAGTCTCTTTCCTAGTTTCCCTAATACGTTGGCAGCTGTAACGGTTAATGGCTTTCAGTTTTCACTTTTAGTGTTCAGCCTGGAGCTCGACAGCCCCATCACAGAGGCGGCTCCTGGCAGACACCTGGGCGTGGGGCTCCTTCTTGAGAGGCAGCTCTCGGGCACTGCCAGCTCAGGACCTGGAGGCCAGCTATAGGACATCAGGAAGGTCTGGCTACAGTGTGGGTGGCTAGGTCACTGGGTTTTCCTGAAATATATGAACACAATTTTTTTTCTCTTTTTTTTTTCCTTCTTTTTTTTTTTTTTCTCCCTGCTTTCTAAAACTGTCAAGGAGTTTTGTCAAAAATTGGAAGCCAGAACTTTTAGTGTCATCTGAAAATGGAAAATCAAAGACATTTTCCATCTGAAAGAACAGCAATAGAATAATCCTTCACGCCAACAGAAGATTTTCAGTTATGTTTAGTGTAGGGAAGTCATATCTAGTCAGCCCTGTGGAGGCATGTTGCACTCCCCTCCTCAGGTAACAATTTTAAAATTGTAACTGGATATACTTACACATCAGTGTTTTGTTGCATGCTGAAACAATTTGTAAATGAAATAAAACCTGTCCTATACATGCTGTGCATGGAGCACGTGTGGCCCTAGCAGAAAAAGCAGCAGGGTTTTAATCCTTTAGGCAGACAAAGCACTGTGGATCTGTTCCGAGTGGTGAGAGGTGCTGTGATTCCAGCCCAGGTCCTCTGCCTGCTGCAGGAGCCCTTTCCTGCTTGCGTGAGCTCCTGGGAGCAGGGGTGCTGACCTCCTCTTCCTCTGCAGCAGTACAGGCTCCCTTGGATACCCACACCTAACCTTTGCAGTATTTTTGACAACAGCATTAATCTGAGCTCCACACCTGCCACCTCTTACCAGGGCATTGCTTTTAATTCTTTCGACATGGGGAGGAGTAGTGTGCGAGGTGCTGCCTTGAGTCAAGGAGTGGGTTAGAAAGTCACACACTTTGCCTTTCTCATGGGCTGCCTATCCCCTTCAGAGGGAAGATTTGCAAGAAACTTTGCCGTTTTGAATGTTTGTGTATATGTAAATATATGTATGTAATATATGTATATGTAGGTATATCATTCGTAGCTCTGAAAGTTTTCCAGGATTTGAACAACTGTAGTACTTTCCTTTAGCTCTTCTAGCAAATCATGTGATGAGAATAGTACTATTCTGTGATGAGAGAGGGTTCTCTTAAAAACAAATATATATATATATATATATCAGTGTAAGAAAAATTTTACCTCTGACAAGAGGCAGACCTACATAAACAGATTACAGAAAAAAATAATCTGCTTTGAACTCTTCCTGCTGTTCCTGTCACTGAGCATCTGGTACTTTTTGTGAGCAGAGCCTGTGGATTGTATTGGGTTGTTAGCTGGATTTGTGAACAACCGGCCAACGAAAGAACTTGCTAATTTACTTTCATTTATGATCTGAGTTGTGTGTGAACTCAGCCTTCTGGAAACAGGAGTTTGTCAGATTAGGTTCCACAGATAATTGGCTTTTCATAAGCTCTTGCTAGACCTGAAAAGTAGAGGATATGAAAGTACAGGGATGTTACCTACTCCTTTCTCATAGGCTGGCAAATCCAGAAAGGAGTTTTCCCCCTCTTCTCCTCCTTCTGGGGTTCTATGTGCTTCTAGGATACTTTCTTGCATTATGATGGAGCTCTACTATATACTGGGAGCCAGTTAGACAATTGCACAGTTTCAGGAGAGTGAGATTGTCTTGTCAGCTTAAAAACACTTTTATTTATTTCTCCTGCTTTGTGATTAATGCTTGTCAGGTGTAGCTTATTCTCTGAGCCTATGGAATTAGGCGAGTTGGTTCAC
Organism: Larus michahellis; assembly: GCF_964199755.1. Taxonomy (NCBI): domain Eukaryota; kingdom Metazoa; phylum Chordata; class Aves; order Charadriiformes; family Laridae; genus Larus; species Larus michahellis. The sequence goes on from NC_133897.1 coordinate 94,070,400, forward strand.
TAGCACTTGGTTGTGTTTAAAAAAAATTAAAAAAAGAAAAAATAAAATTGGGGGTGTTGTTCCTTGGGTTTTTTTTGTTTTGTTTTTTAACCCAGAAATAAAATAGGTCTCTAGAAACAGTCTTCTCAGTTCAAAAGCAGTGTTTAGTAGCCTTGTGCTTTACACAGCTGTGGCTGACTCAGGTGTGGCAGGGCCGAGCCAGGCCAAGAGAGTGTAAAACAAGTGTGAGCGAGCCAAACCCTGCGTGCGCACAGGCATTCCCGCTTCTGGGAATCCAGGCATGGCTGGCTCCTAGAGGAACTGAAATACCGTGTGACTAGCGCAGAGTTCACACTTTTTATTTTCCTCTTGAAAGTGATATTTCATGAGGCAAGCAGTTGCAGTTCTGAAATGAGGAGAGAGCTGACATACATTTAACCAAACGGTATCCGGCACCCATACAAGAGAGTCAGAAAACACAGATAATATCTCACTTAACAAGCAGTATTTTTCCTGCCTTTTTTTTTTCTTTTTTTCTTTTTTTTTTTCTTCTTAGTTCTATGGCCTAACAGTTCAGGAAAGTGAAAAAACAATACAAATGTTTCCACATCTAACATAAAAAGATCCCCCTAGCACCAACCAGGCTGTGCCACACTCCGCAAAAGCAGGAAGAAGAGTTTTGTATTTGATGTTCTTGCTAGGTCCTGGGAAGGTGGAAATGAGTGTATCCTGGGCTGGTATCTCCTACCTGCGAACCTGGCTCTTGTCCCAGAGCAACTCTGTTCTCATCACTGGAGGTTTGAGCTTCCACTAGTGAATTGGGTTGTAACCGTCATCCAGAAAAACGTGTATGTTGCTTTTCTTGCATAGCTTCTCCACCGGTTCTAGTGTTTCCATAAAAAACAACCCTCAGGTATTAAATACACCCAATATTAGTTTGTGAAAGGGTATAGAATGAGATTTCTGAAAGAAATCCTCCCCTGGCTTTCTTTTTAGCAGTCGTAGTTCCAGCGGCACCATCCTGTCATGAACTGAGTTGTTCTCAAAACGCAATGGATATGTTAAAGAAACACCAGGCTTACCAACTTTGGTAGGAATAAAGGATGCATAAAACCTTACTGGGCTAGGCACTTTGTTCCCTTCCGCTCTTTCCTCGTGTCTTTAACTATATCGCTAGGGCAGAGATGAGGAAACTCAAGTAGAGAGAAGTTGAGGGTCCTACCAGGCACTGTTGATAGGTTAGGCATTTCTCTGACAGTTTTCATACAGAAATGGCAGTGTTTGGAAATCTGAGACCATCTTTCAGAGCTTCAGGATGAATTGGGGGAATGTATGATCCAGCCTGCCGTTAAGTTATCTCCATTTATGACGTAACCAAAGGCACCATGGATCAGCGGCAGTGCCAGAAACAGAACTTCAACGCTACAGCTCCCTTGTCTTTTTCATTTGATACATCAGACGGGTCTTTATAAAAATTTAAAAAAGACACCCCCCCACCGCAAAATTAGATTGCATTGCTTATGCTTTGCTTCTTATTTTTGAGGAAAAATATAAAATAGGAATGGAATAAATCTATGGTACTTTGCTCTGTTATGTGACATTTTAGTAATTTACCCCTGTATTTGCCACTAGATGGATTTTTCTAGCTCCATCCCTTCAACTAGTTATTGTTCTGGACATGCCTGTTAGAAATTAAATGGGAAACTGTTCCCTCCTTTCCTCCACCCGCTTTCCATTTCTAAATTCATTGGCAAAAGGATGTTAGCGAAATTGCATATCTGTAAGATTACTATGCAGTAGTGAACTTATCATGGTGTAACAATTTAGATGTAGTTAAGGCATGAAATACAAATATCATGCTTTAGAATTCAAGACACAGAGCTCAACAAATATATCTAGTTTAAATCCACTATTTTTACCCTGCCTTTTTGCATGCAGGGATTTCTCGATCATGTGTAACAGGAAGAAATCAAATGATATGAAATGAGTCATTAAAGACAAGTTTACTAAGTTTTCTTAACTGCAGTCTCCTGCAAACAGGGAAGTGTACCAGATCTTCAGCTTCTGCTCCACCAAGTCTGTGAGGCTAGTCTGATTCAGGCCACCTGGGCAAATGGCTATTAATTTAAGAAGTACAAGATTGGTATTTGTTTAGTGAACCAAACAGTTCACCATAAACTGTGAAAGTACTGGTCTGCTAGCAGGTTTCTATTCCAAAAGACTGCTTTGACTTATCTTCAGAGCCTCCTACTTAGCCTGCTTACTGCAGAATGCCTAATTACACACTAAGAAAGTTTTGATTTTGTTTGCTATCTGTTATCTCATAGCTCCGATATTATATGTTTATATTGATTTGTAGCCAAAAAAGCCTTCAGGTTTTTAGGGTGTTCTTCTGAATTTAGACTAAGTGAAAGCATCCGTTTCCATTGTTGTAATTAGGAGCACAATTTGAACCTTGGAAGATGCAGGTGGCTTTTGATTACTATTACTTTTTAACAAATTTCCTTAACCTGCATGTAGCATCAAGAGAGCTGATTCTGACAGGACTGCCTCTTACCCCCGATTAAACTTCTGGGTTTTTGCTTTTGTTTTTTTTGGGGGGGAGAAGTGTTGAAAAAGCAGAAATATTTCATCTGTGTTTCCTCACCCTTACGTCCTATCTGTTAGAGATACCTCAGCTTGGCAGGATGGGACTTGCATTGGAAAGTTGCTGGCAGTTCTTTAAGTTCCTTACATCCCATAAAAATACTGCAGAAAACTACAGGAATAACTAAATAAGGAGCTAAACAGTGAAAGGCAAAAACTGTTTTAATGAACTTCCTGCTTTTACTTTCCTCTGCTGTAAAATTCATAGTCCTTCTTTTCCATTTACGCAATCCACCTTCGCTCTTGCACTCGCATCCAGTGGGTGTGATTTTAAGAATAGCCCGCAGAAGCTGGAGACGGGAGGACCTTATGAAATCATCTAGTCGGTCCCTCTGCCACTGCAGGACTGTTGCTTCCTTACCCTTGAGTCCTCTGGCTGCAGTTTTAGACCATTCACCTAATGCCACTCCCACCACTCCTGCTCAGAGGCTACTCCACAGGCTGATAGGCGCATCATTAAGAAATGCAATCACCCACTCATTTCGTTCATTTAAACCTAGATTTGTGCAAACAACCCAAGCCAGCTATTTTAGAAGATGACTTAAACCTACCTGTCGTTTCCCCCCCTGTCATGATCAGTATAGATTGGGCAGCACAATGCTTTGCTTCATCCAGGAGGTTGGGAGGAAAACCTTTTCTTCTTTCAGGTCAAATCCATAACTGGCATTACCAGACTGTTGTCACTTAAGTAAGGTATACTTGTTTTAATTTTTCATTTTCTGTGAAGTGATTTCAGAGTTACTTAATGTTTGTTTGTTAATGAGGGAATCCTCATTAGAAAAAAAACACTAATTTGCTAGGCCTTTGTGCCATGAAATTACTGCCCCTGCTGGTGTGCTGATTACCACAGGCTGTCTAATAGATTGCATCAATGTAAATCGGTAACATCTCCATTTTGGAGACAAAGGTCTTATGTGAACATTACTGAGTTCAGATCCTGTTCTGGGCCTATTCCATTCTTTGCTATTAATGCAAAGACCAGTCTTTTAGTAATGGTCGATGAAACTAATCACTTAGATAATTCTTTTGGTAGTTGTTTCCAAGACTTGCTTTTGTCACAGATGTGTGAAGTAAACTTAAAAGAAGCCCTGCAAGACAGGGATAGTACTGTGGGCAGGACATGTATCCTGTGACTGAAAGCTAAACGAAGAAACTTCATTTCTGGAAGTGCAGTACTTAGCAAGGGAGTTATTTTCCTTATTGTATTGCGTTCAGCACTAAACCAATTCCATAATACTTAAAACACACTAAAGCACCAGAGTGTTTTCTTCTTCAAAACCTTGTGTACACAAGATACCGGGGTTTGTTTCCTCTTTACAAATAAGATGTGATAAAACCCTTGAAGTCATTTTTTGGCTGCTAATTGTCTATGTTTTAGGAAGTCCCAGGTACTTAATTACTTGTAGGCACAAGGACAAGCCAAAGCTTGATCTGTGGGTGTTAGTGAAGCTTGCTGAAGATGTAGTTGAATGTTTTGTTGGAGATAAAATTTCATTTTTTGGGTAGTTCTGTTAGAGACCCAGGATACTTGTGGGTTAGACTTCACTATGTCATTGAAGCAAATCCAGATGTGCTCTGAAGGAGCATTTGTGGAAGAAAAAAGGGTTTTTACAAAAGATGACCATTTGATAATCTTTGTAATCTGTCAGTCTACATGGACCAAACCTGATCTTCTGAGCATAGCAGCTGAAAAAATGTCCACGTGTGTTACAAATATCCAAAAGGGTAAGACTGATAACTGTGTATCCAGTAAATCTGGAAGAGACGTGGGCCATGCATTCTTTTCACAAATATAATTCCCCTGTATTCAAAAGAAGCTTTCTCTGCAGGACAGCAGGTTTTGGTCCGAAGAATGTCGTGCTTTTAGTAGTGTTTAGGTTTTTTGTTAAGTTTTATTTGGTTTGTGGTTCCTCTTATGGTATTATTTGAAAATGAGGCTACCCTGATGACTCAATGATGCTACTTTCTTCACTACTAGGCAAGGAAAGTCCTCCAATTAGTGACGTCCCAGATGATGCAGATGAACCTATGCCTGTACCAGAGGACCTTTCAACTAGTACTGGAGGACAACAGAATGCTAAGAATGAGAGAGTCTTGGGTAAGATGACAAGTCCGCTCTGATAAGAAATATTAGTATATAATATGCCAATAATGTTAAAGTACTATATAGCAAGCTGGTATACAAGCAGGTCCTGTGCCTTTTCATCTTGTTCAACACAGGATTACTCAGGTGCTTAGTGGGTTTTTTTGTACAACCTTCTCTTTTGGAAAGGCATTCTGAAGGACAGCAAGCCTTTTCATCCACAGAGAAGTTATAAAGATCCTACTATTGCTCTTATTTCTAAAGCATGACCAATTGCATGAAATTTTGCCCAAGAAAGATGGTTTTCATTCTGCATAGGAAATGGAATTAAATATGTGGTTCCAGGTCAAAATTATCTGAACTTAAATTTGATAAAGATTCAGTAAACTCTCAGGTATTTTTATTATTCTTTTTACTATTTATTTGAATGCTATCTTGAATGTTATCTGCTATTCAGATTTCTCCAGAAATGCCATATTAGAACACACATAGTATTCATATCTTTCAGATTCCAATATCTGATCTTCATTTATCCTTGATTTTTTTTTAACTGAGACAACTTTAAAAAACACTTGAATTTTATTCTTCTAGGTAAAAGTCCACAATTGATAAAGTCTGTTGGATTAAAATAAATTATTGTCCAGACATGATTTTGCAAAATGCTGGTTCTTCTTAGGGATCCCAGACTCCGCACCAAGGACCGGTAATGCTGCTGACCACTGCATGCATCAGCTCACATGTAGTCCCCTAAAAAAGACTAGGTGATATTACTTGAGCATGATGGTTGTTTGGTAGTAGGAAAAAATAAATAAGAAAAAAAATGCACAGAATGCTGTGATCAATGCCCTATATGATAAAAATATCTCAACAGAGTAGTGACTATCAAAATATGTTTGTTTATCCACAAATAAAAGTATTACTTAGCATTTTTACATTCCTGTTGTAAGAATGAGGGTCAGGGTGGAAGACTGTCACCCTGAGATTGCAAGTGCCTTTAAATGTTATTGTCTAAGGAAGTCAAATAAAGGATGGTAGCTGGACATGAAGGCACAGAAGGCAAAATAATCAAGTCAAGGTAATACAGCAAGATGGCATCAGCATTAGGAACAGAGCCTACTCCCAAACTCCAGCACTAGCTAGTAGGGAATGGAGCATCTTCTGTATCTTCACTATATTTACAACTTGATCCCCTCTTACCAAAAATGTAAGTGTAAAGTTCAGCTCCTACCTGCATATTGACCTACCTTATGAACAAATTAATTTTTAAAAATGTTTTTTAATAATCTGATCCCTTACCCTAGTGCTTTTTTTCTCAGTCCAAAGCTCTTTGGATAAAATCTTGCCTTTACTGCTTGTGTATCAACTCTGTAAAAGGAGTTAAGCCTTCTTTCTCCCGCAGTAACTAAACTCTACAAAATATTTAAACCTTGATTTAAAAAATAATAATAATTTTTAAAAATCCCCTGTTCAAACCCAAACAAACACACAGGATTTTTGATTGCATTGAATTTACTTCACCTCACAAATATCACAGAGAACCAGCAAAGATGAAATTTACATTTGCTGATGATATAACGATTCTCCCAATAGTTCAATTATTTATCAGTATAAACACATATTAAAAGTTTCTGTAATCAATGAAGGAGAAAATGTTATCTGTGGTCCCCTAAATATGATAAGTTCCATCTGTTGTTCTCATTAGTTTTACTTTGTGCACTCAGCAATAAATTAGATGTTCCATGTCCTAACTTCAACATTTTTTTCTACAGCCACTTTCTCTGCTCATAGCTCTTTGGTTTTGAAGGGTCACATCTTGTAGTGAGACATTTAACCATAGTCAACAGAAACAAAGACAATTCACAGTACTTTGTTTTATGGATGATCTTAACTGTAGATATCAACTCCAGCTCTTGCAATGTTTGTCTTTTCTGTAAAGCTGCATACACTCTTGCCTCTTCTGCTGCTCCTTTTTCTAGCCCTAAACTAACTTTTTGAAAACAGTATACTGAAAAAATCAATTCTCCTTTTTCACAAAAAGGGTCTGAACACATGCCCAAACACATCAGGAGCCGTGTGATTGCTATGCACATTCTGGATCATAATCAAAAGAAAATAAACTAGGGATAAACCGATGCCTTAGGAGTGGTGTTTGGCCTGTATGATCCCATAGATGAAGGGGACTGTCTTTCTACGTATGCAGTGGCATGGCAGTGTAGACAGGCTTGGTGTTCAGTGCAAGGCTCTCATCTCTAAGTCCTAAGATCTGTTTCTCATCTCTATTTTAATCACCAAAGTCAGGTAGAAAAGGATGATCTGAGTAGTAGCTGAAGTACTTTGAAGAATGATAGGCAGGAGAGTATTGTAGAGATTCACTGATATTATATCTATATATCTATCTCATACCTGGGAGACTGTGGCCTATGATAACTGACAGGCGATGCACATGAGCAGATACGACCAGGCAACAATTTTTCTATTTATGACTTTCCTAATGTCCCATCTGCTTCCTTTGTCAAAAGGGAATCCCCTATGCACTTTGCTACGCGTCAACATATGATTTACAGTGCATTCCACTTAATCTGTAAAACCTGAGAGATCAGCTGTCCATACGGCATGCAGTGAAGAAGGATCATTTGAGTCAGACATTTATCGAAGAGGGCCACGAGGCTCTGGAGGACTTTTTTGTACATGTAGTGTTATAGAGGTAACAACAGAAATTGCAGTTTGTTAAATGAAAAGAGTAAGTATTTACCTCATCTTACTAAAATTAGGTGAGAAATTTTAATCAGCCTGTGAGATAGAAATGTTCAAATGACCGTTTGCTTACTCAGATTTGTAGTAACACTTCATGAAACCTTTAACCCTGAAGTCAAAAGTTTAATTACCTTTTTCATCAATTTAGCATTTTGAAGGTCAAAGATTAGGGGAAATAAGCTATTTTTAGAAAAGAAAGATAGGCTGTAGCTCCTCTGCATATTTTCAAAAGAGACTTTTCAAAAAAGACTGAGACTTGAACATGGTGCTATAGACCTGATAGAGCGAACCATTTGAAACATCTCTCCCACTCTGAGAATGAAGGTGCATTAGACTTCAGAAGCTAAAGTATGCGATTCACTTGACAGATTTTATTGGGTGCCTTCAGAGTTTGAATGTCTCACTTAAAATTACTAGAGAGGGTGCAAATTTCACAAAGGTGGCATCCAGAGGTTCATGAAATGTGTGCTTTGACTTGTATCCCCGGACAAAGGCACCCAAGACATGTGCTGCTTCTGACCCATGCAAAAACCATAAGCAGGTGTGAAAAGGTCATTTGTGGGAGTAAAGTCATCAACAGTTTCTAGTAATAACTCCAAGCAGCACAGAAAAGCAGAAACATGTTAAAAGACGTGTTCTGGTCAATGCTATGTGTCTTAATTTCCTTGATAAGTTTGCTATGTTTTTAATGTTGTAACTCCCAGAATGCCACTATGTGTTGAGCAGCTTCCTCCTGCAAACTTCATTCCTGCTGCTTTGTCCACTAGGTCTTCCTTTGTTGTCCTCTTCTCCATCCTTAGTTTCCTTCTGAGGATGATCTGGCACCTATAGGTTTTTTTTTGTTTGTTTGTTTTTTTAACTCTACTCACCCACCTGCTCTACATTTCGTTTTTCTAGAAAACACAGGGGATGTTTTCAGACAACCAAAGAGCTAGTTTTTCATAGCTCCCTAAGGCACTAGAGACTCTGTTTTACCATCTCAGCTAAATATCCTTTTGAAATTTTGATCTAAGTTATTTAGAAATGCACATCCCACTGAAATTCCATTCCATTAAGAATTAGTGCTTTGCAGCCTATTTTGGACAGGCAGCCCTGTTTCCCATGCTAACCTATAACATAGGAGCGGATTTGAAATACCCTCTGCTGATTCTTGCTGTCTCCGTTCAAGTTTCAGGTTAAATGTTGCATGCACCTTTTGTGGATAATCAGTACTGAACATCCTGTATGTGGTAGACAGTTGCAATTTAGGGCTGGGACTGTATCCTAATTCAAGCCACGCGTGGGAAGCTAATGATTCAGTGGGCTGTAGGTCAGACCCTACTTCATGCAGAAAAAGCCATTTGCTGCAGTGGTAGCATTTGCCTAGAAAGGCATGCAGTACCTTCCTTTTTCCGTAACTGCCCATACCGTAGCTGGCCATCAATGGGTAAAAACCGAAAAGCCATCTAACAGTGTTATTGGCCTCAGGAAGAGGCTGTGGGCTCACCATTTCTGTGAAGGCAGCTGTATGATGCTGAAGATGAGCATTAGACTTCCAACGGAAGTCAAGGGTTTCTCACTGAAAGAAGTGATCACCACCGTAGTCACAGATTACAGTCTGGACCTGGAATATATAATGCGTACAGATACTCTTCTTTCTGAGAGAAAGAGGTGGGGAGAACTCATCTCACAAAATTGTGTTGAAACTGTTGGACAACTGACAGAAGGTGCCCAAAGTAACAAGTCAAAGTGACCCTAGACATCAATGGGAGACAGATGAGATTTATATGAAGTTATAAACTCTCTATTTGTTTGAAATAAAGGACACTGGTATGGGAAGAGACGTTAAAAGCAAAGAGCTTTTTGACATTTTTCTCCTCCAGTGGGAAATGTCAAGTGACTGTTGTTACCTCCCTCGCACAACCCAGTTACCGAAGCAGAAACCCGTGTAGCTGCAGAGCCTCGGTGCCTGGCATCACTGGGAACCTGGCAGTGCCTTCGCATCTTGGGGTCTTCCCTCCCAGCCACGGGCATTAAGAGGTGGTAACCTGCACAAGTAGCTAGTTACTGGTGCAGGCAAGTGTCCTCCTCCTGAGCTGCTTCAGCGCTTTCTTTCCTTAAAAGGAGCTCAACCATTTGAGAGCACGGACACAAGCATTGCTGAGGGGCCACCAGGCCAACCACAACAGCTTCCCATTACATCAATCTGCTGCAACTCACACATAGCTGGGTGGAGGCAAAGTGTGGAAAGGCTGCAGACGGAGGGGAGAAGGGAGTAAAGCCAAAAGGGGAAGTGCCCCACCCTAGCTTGCAAAATCAGTCCTGTTGCTCGAGACAGGTCCAGCTCGCTGCTGTCCCAGCATTTCTGTAGGGCAGGGAAAGGGATGAGGAAAAAGACTGCCAAAGCTAAACATCTTTGTGTGCTCCTCCTGTAGCAGCTCAGTGGCTATGAAGGCAGTGCATTGTGTATGAGTAATCTAATGCACGTGTGGTATGTGTGCGCATGGACACGTAATCATTCAGAGAACTAAAGTAACCTGGAGGGCTGTGTAATATGTTTTACTTGCTGGGGTTTCAGATGGACATCTCTGTTGCTCAAAGGTATGAAAGCATGCAGGAATTTTAAATAATTGCTGATGATTGCTGTCTCACCTGATGTAGCTCTACTGTCTCTCAGAGCAGAGAGAAAATTTGTTTCAAGATGGTTTGGGGGGCTTTAAGAATTGTCTTTAACCCTCCACAATGAAACAGGGCTTAAAAGTCCAACTGAGGAGGCATCTGAAGGAATTGAAAAACTTGTAACTAAAATATTTTAGGAACTTTTAAAAATAGGGAAGTTGGGAATCTCCCATCTTGTTTGGTCTGAAGCCCCTATTTCTATTCCCAAAGTACTAGTCCCCAGTATGGCCTGGCACTGCATGCTTGGAGGTCCTGCCAGTATGACTTACCTGTTTTTCCAGGGAACACAGGAGATATTTTTGACAGGATTATTTTCATTCTGTATGGAAAACCCTTCTGGGAATTTGTATAGAGAACGATGGCGGTGATTTAGTGGGAGACAGCATGTAACAAATTTCATGAATGACCTTATATATGCTGTATGGAATATACAGTATATACCAGGCTTCAAAGGTATGTTTTGCACGTGCATAGTGTGAAACAGTGTATACGGTATATACATCTAGCTATATGGGGCTGCTGGGAAGCTGAGGAATTGGCCACACTGCCAGAGGCAAGTTCTGCTCAATGTAATGACCTAGGACTTAGCAAAATATGCATGAATTTTCATAAGGCCAGTGAAAAACAGCCCTCTTACTGAAGGCAAATTCCTTTATCAAATTTAAAAATGCTTGCTGCAACTGATGGAGGTTGAACGTTTTCAAAACAAACTTGCAAGTAGTTTCTCGAAGGGAGGGCAAGCCAGTTTGGAAAGGAGAGATGGGGCAGAGACACGGGGTAAGCAGGCACATAAAAATTTGTTCTCTCATGCAGAGAGCATGATAAAATCAAATTCTTGAGAGGAGGATCCTAGTTGATCCTAGAAGTGAGCAGTGCTTTTCCAGCGATGTCTTATTCCATCTTGCAAGGAGTTTTAACTCTCCTCGCCCATTTGGTAGAAATACGGTTTCTGTTGCCACTATGTGGCAACACGACATTGCAGTGGGTGGTGAAGCTATGGGGTTTTTTTCCCTTATTTCTCCAGAGCTATGGAGCTGTGGCAAATTTCATGAGCGCCTGCTGGGTACTGTTGTGTTTTCAGAGGGGAACATCAGTGCAAAAGCCAGGGAAAGCCTGGGAGCTGTGCAAGTTTTGTTGCTTCATCTCTGAGAAAGCGGCGAGCGTTGTTTGAACTGGAGAGATGCAGTGTGTTTAGCTGTGTGGCTTTTAGGTACGGATATGGAGCCTGCTGATCTAATCTGCAGTTAAAGGAAGTTGTCTTTATCTGAGCAGAAGAGATGTGCCTCAGAGATAAGCCCCATTCTAGCTCGGGAGTTAAAATTATCTAGCAGGATCTCAGCCGTGGCTGCAGCACAACTCAGAAATACAGGGCTCTGGCTGGAAGAGGGGCATATTTTAAACTGGGGAGGACCTCTATAACTGCAGCTTGCTAAACCTCAGATTATTTTAAGGGAATGACTCTGCATCAAAAGGTTGGAAGCACCTCCCAACACCAGCCATCCCTCTATTCTGTATAATTTCTTGCTTGCTCTTTGTTGTAGGCTTGCTTTTTCCCTTCAGCACGTTCTTGTTCAATCCATGTGCTCTTCAGGAGTGCACCCTGAGTGAAAAGCTTAACCACTGGCCTGAGGCACAGCATAGGGACCACCTACCTCTACACAGGCGCCTTTTTGGAGCAAGACGCTGTTTTGATTTTGTTCAGCCTCTCCTCGCATTTCTGTAATTTCAGCTCCCGCTATGGTGCTCCTTGGGAGACCATTTCTGGTTGCAGAGGACCCGCAGTGATGATCTCCTCTCAGGTGTGAGCTCCCTAGGCTCTGTTCCACTGCAAAATGTGCAAACGCAGCGTCACTGTGGCAGCATCCCTGCATTAGAGATTTGCAGGGAAAGATTTACAGCATAGCCGTGCCACCACAGGTTTCCCCGTTGTAGAACAAGCCCTTTATGGTAAAGAGCGGGGGATGCAGGGAGCTCCTTTTTGGAGCTGTAGTCCTAAAGCCAGGACCAAACACCACTTATTGCAGCAGGACAGAGATTTGTCCCCGAACCTTTCATACTCAGCTCATTATGCGAGGTTTCTTGAAGCCTACAAAGATGGTCTCTCTGGAAAAAGCTTTGCTCCACGTGCAGGAGGTGGGTATGCCATGGCAGCCAGCACAGGCTCACCCATTTATGGTGAAGAAGGGTGACCACAACAAGCTGTTAACTTGATGGTGACGGTGGAACAGCCAGCACCCCAGGATTTTGGCCTCCAGAGAGAGATTGTTAGAAACTCTGTCCTGCCTCATCTAGCTGCCTCCCTGAAAAAGCGAGCTAGCGGAGCAGCAGCCCAAAAGCAGGTTAGACCTGCAGCCTGCAACGTGAGACACTTTCTGCTGCTCCCTCCCTCCCTCCGTCCCCAGCAAGTGAATTCTGCGTTATAGAGGTGCACGTGCAGGGAACATAATTCCTAGTAAAGTAACCCATTTGGGGTGTGCTTCTCTTTCTTTGATTTTCGCACATTTTTAAGTTCAGAATAGCGCCTAGTTCTTGTATCCATTGCAGTTTAGGGAGATGTTTCCCAGAAACATTTAGTTGTCTAAGTTATAGGCATAAGAAGAGATCGCAAGGAGGTACCTAATCTATTGTCAGCCATAGTAACGCTATAGGCACCAAATGGGATTTTTGTAAGTGGGTAACTCCTACTCCTTTGATGTAAATAAGTTTTCAACCCTAACATGCCAATATCCATACTGAAAAATGGGATTAAGAACCCCATTGAAGGTTTGTAGAGAATTAGTAAATGCAGAGCAAACACAGAATTACTCTCCATTTCCATCAAAAACAAGGCTGATCCAAAAAGAAACACTAAGGTCCATGTTTTGCTTTTTGTTTTTCACCTTCCATTTCCCCGTTTCTCCTCCTCCAAAGATAGTCTAAAATTAAGTCATTTGAGAAGTGTAATAAATGTATCAAAAGTGGAGAAATGCGACAGAATGAATTGACTTCCACTCTTCCAAGCCACATATTGGAGATTAAAGCTGGGGGGGGGGGGGAAGGGGGGGCGAAGAAAGAAAAAAAAAAAAAAAAAAAAAAAAAAAGAGAAGAGACTGAAGAGTAAGGAGAACTTTCACGTAAGCCATTTTTTTTACCCTGGAAATGTTACTTCTGAGGAAGTGGCTCTTACCAGAGTTTTCAGTAACTTCTAGATTATTTTATGGAACAATGTAAGAACTTGCCTGCTGCCTGACCCCTTTTTTAAAAAAAAATAAAAAATAAAAATTGAGAGCTTTAAAAGGAATTGCTAATTCCTTCATATAACAGAGAGTATCTGCACATGATTTTGCCCTCCCCGACGATTAAGTAATGTAACAGAAAAGTTTAATGCAATGGAAAGGTGGGTTTTAGCTAAAGTTGGTGACACTTTCAGCTTGTGTTGCAATTAATAGAAGAGGAAATATTCATTCTCCATATTTCATCATTTAAAAGCATCCTGTATTTGTAAGAAGCTGTGATCAGCCAACATCCCCACTTATGGATTTGAACTTCCCAAATCTTTGGTGGTTTTTGTCTAAGCTAAGAGCTTTGCATTCTGATTTTTAATGATGGCTTAGGGTTTTTTGGAGGGAGATCGGTCCCTTCTCATTCACAGTACTGTGCACCTCAGCATTCTATGGACTGAATTATTGAGCCTGTTTTTTCCTTCTGTGAATATGTGTTGCAATGCTCGGAAGTGGTGGCAGTGGTTGGTGTTGAAGCAGGATGGTTTCATTAGCACAGAAATGGTGACTGCCAGCTAGGGAACACTGCTGCTTCTGCACCCCTCACGCTGCATCTGGGTTTTGGAGGTATCTTTCCATATGAGAATTTATCTTCAGGGGGGAATAACACATGCACATACAGAATTTACTATGAAAAACTAGTTTGCTTTATTGTAGGGTGGGCTGAGACTGACTGCTCAGGTTTCGTGCCCAAATTTGCAAAGGGAAAGAAATACCTACGTGGAAGTGTCGAATTGTCCATGATCCATCCCTACCCTGACCCTCAGCTGCTTCTATTCACAATTCAGGCTGTGAATATTGCTGTCTGTCCTGAGCAGAGCACCCTTCCTGGTTTCCTCAGGCTGAAGCCATGAGCGAAGAGGTGAGAACATCCCTTCTGCACTGACATGCCGCCTTCCTTTCTGAGTCGGGGTTTATCCTTTTTCCTCACAGAATCCAAATGGTGTTGTACGCAGCACCTCCCGTGGCTGGACATGGGAGGGGAGGTGGGGAAGCCCTGATAGCCAGCGTGGTTGCTGGGACTTCGTCTGCTGCAGGTGTGGATCTACAACGACTTATCTAGAAGTCAAATGGGAACTATTTTTTCTTTTGGGGGGTAGGGAGGGGGAGTTGAGCTTCCTGCCCATTTGTCCACATAATGGCAAGTAGAAATAAAAACGAGAAACTATAATTGTGCTACCAAGGCTTTGGTAGATTTGAAGCCCAACACATTTAAAAAACAAGGAAGGAATAATGGTAATGAGGCATTACCTATGGTGTAGCCACATATTTGTTTAATCTTACCATCACGTTGCTAGTAGATCCTAGTAAAATTGGTATCCTATCATGGGCTTATTGCGGTGTTAAGTGGAATTTTTTTTCTTCCTTGCAAAACAGATTATTGTTTATTCTGTAATTGCACATTATTGAGTCTGTACATTCACTATGCAGTGTAACCATTGCTAATCTCTTTTGTGTGTGCCATGAAAGAGACTGATTTATAAAATAGTGTTAAGGAGACAATGCAAAAATATTTTTCATTTCTAAAACTTTTTGTAATTCACTTCTTCTCTTTAATATTCCCTTTGAAGTTTGAAATGGCCGTGTGTTTTCCGGCCAACAGGAGCCATTTATTTCATTTTCTCTCTTTTACATGTGTAAATGCATACACATATACACATCTACGTAAAAATATATCTGTCAGCACACATAAAATTATATGCCTGCAAAGTCAAATTCCTCTGTGTGTGTGTATGTCTAGAAAAACTAAAAAACGGCATACATGCAAAAGAGCATTTATCTTGAAGGCTGAGCTTTTCATTCTCTTTAAGAGGGAAATAAAAGACCTATCAAGTATATACTCTGCAAAATAAATGCATGTCATAAAAATTACTTTTTTTTCAAACCTAAAAGAGGAAAAGGTTAGTTCCTGCTAATTTGTCTGTATCCCTGTAAGAAACCTAAGTGTAAATTCCATTTGGGAAGTGGGCAGCAGCTGAGGAAGACCCACTTGTACCCGTTGTGGCTTTTACAGTCGGTGCAGAGCTGCCAGGCCGAGGCGGCTGTGAAAGCAGACGGGGTCATGGTGCTAAAAGGACCATGAGGGAGTTCATGAAGAACGAGCTGGGGAAAGGAGAGAGAGACCCTTTCAGTCCTTTCCACTGGTGTTCCTCACCCGAGGCGATGCCCTGGAGAGACTCTCCTGCCTGTCGCTGCTGGCTCAACAGTGAAGGGGTACATGGTCTCTCGGGATCTTCCCCCGCAGTTCATAAGTGCTGTTCATTCCTGCTTTCGGATGTTTTATTTGCTTAATTTCTTACAGTGTTATTCAGCTAATGTCTGTAATGGAGAGTGAGAGATACATTGATGAAATGCTTTTTACAGTCCGGTACCAAATTTAGGATTGCACTGTGAAATCTTGGAAGATGTCTGGTCCTCACAGCAGAGGGATAGATGGCTGACGTATTGAAATAATCTAATGGAAAATGCAGATACAATACCTTGCATCTCTCACTTGAGATACAGCTTTCCACTAAAAGCTAACTCGATAACTTTCTTGGAGATGTTTCAGTAGCTAACAGCTAACGAATACAAAAGCATGATTAAAGAAACCACTGTAACAGATGTAGTGATGAACCCTTCTGCTCTCCCATCCCGGAAAGCGACAGTGATATTCAAGGAACCTCCTTATGCAAGCGCCAGGGAGCTGCAGCTGGGTGCAAAATATAACCCTTCACAAAGGCCAGGCTAGTTGAGCAAAATGCAGACCCTGGCTTTCCTGTGTGAGGACTGGTGTTTGCTGTGCAATGATGGTTTTTTTAACCCCTCTTGTTTACCCTCAGTGAGAGAGAGCACAAATAGTTATATTAGTTGCATACTTCCTGAGAACACAGCGATCCACACATTCTGGGCTGTGGGTTGTGTTTTTCACATTCAGGCATAAGATGGGAGCTCATCAGATAGCAATGGGGAGCTCTAGCAAATGGCATATTTGCATCAGCAGAAAAAAATTTTACAAGACTTGCTGGGAAGGTTTGCCACAGCATGCCACGGTCCTGCACTACAAACAGCCACTGCACATTCATTCGATAAAAAAGATGACAACAGAAAATGAAACTTTTAACGTTCTCTTCTACAAACACTTGAGAAGCACGTTACCCTGAAGATGCGAGCCTGTGGCTTACATCAGCTTCACTGGGACTTCGTGGTGCCTTTGAGGTAACAGAATTTGAGGTTGTGGATGAGCCGTGCTTCATTTGCCCTGGTGGCAAGGAGAGCACTTGGCACTGCTCTGATGCAAGTGACAATCCTGAGGTCTGTTTCCAAGGGTAGAAAGGCCTACCAGTAGGATACAGGGATTTGAGTGCCTTATGTGCTCGGAAATATTCAGCCAGCATGACTTTGTCTTTTTGTGTTGGACAAGACAGAAGCAACTTTCCTTGAGATGCTGTCCTCCAAATGAACAAAGCATCATTTGTCAGTCCTATATTTTTGTGTCTGGTTGCTGACCAGTTTACCAGGTAAAGGTTGATTTTTCTGAAGACCAAATCTGCACACTTGCTGCAGCCTCTGACAAACTTGCCTGACCGTGACCTGTTTCAGCACAGATAACCCAATAGCCCAGACTGTATTTCCAGATTTATGTGTGGTGGAGTGGAGTAGCAGGATTTCTTTTGCTTTCTTGACCTCACACTATACTCCACAGCGCAGCACGGGCACGGCACAGGTATCAAAGTTTGCCTTAGCTAATAAGAAACAGCAACTTCTGTAGAGCTGCTTCGCATTATAATGGGGGAGATTTTTCACACTTTCCATTTGCTTCACTTTTAGTCCAGCCACACTGTCTGAGTGTTAGTATAAAATTTAGGTGCATTATGAACCCTGGATTGAGTAGTCCTGACACGCTCTCTCTGGCTTGGTAGCTACAAGAAGTTGCGGCTTGGTAGTTCATGGGAAAGAAGAAGGATTCCTAACGTGTAACAGCATATTAGGACACGCACTTGGGTGTTTCTATGCTTAGAGTCCTTTGGGTTTGGTAAAAATGCACACAATGTCTGTTTCTTTGCAATATTTGAAACGCACTTTAAACGTAAACGGGGCAGATGCTTTAGAATGTGACAAAAGGAATCCTCCAAGTAAAAGGCACTCACAGTGTCTAGGACACGCGACTAGAAGAGAGGAAGTTTGACAGAAACTTTGCC
The DNA here is from genome assembly GCF_964199755.1 of Larus michahellis. Taxonomy (NCBI): domain Eukaryota; kingdom Metazoa; phylum Chordata; class Aves; order Charadriiformes; family Laridae; genus Larus; species Larus michahellis. The sequence continues at coordinate 94,087,961 of NC_133897.1, forward strand.
TGCTAGACATTTTCAAATATTCCATAAATGCTGAAAGGGCAGGAAATGCCAGGGATGATGGTCTGAACAGATCATCAACGCTTATGGGAAGCCAAGTTTTGATCACTCTCTGAATGCCTGGTGCCAGTTTTCACAGCACAGAACTTGTTCTAGTTGCGTCTAATTGCGTGTCCTTTGTCCATATTAGCTCTTACTGTTTACGTAAGACTGGGAAGGGGATTGATTTAAGCTTTGGGTGTTTCTACTGCCATTTCTCTACAATTGTTTTGTTGTTTTTATCTACAAATTTGTGTTGTGGCACAGGGTTCTTGGAAAAGGAACAGAGCTCTGTTGCTCTAGACACTGCACAAACACCAACAGCACACCCCAAAGAGCTTACAATCTAATTAAGGCTATATATACATGATTGATTAATTAAGCCTTACAATTCCTAGCTGAGGTAAGTGTGAGGTAGGGCACAATGAGATGTAATCAATTGCACTGTGGAATCTAAACCATAAATTGTATTCTGGAGACAAGAGAGCAGATTTGGTTTTCTAATAGCGGCAACAAAATCATCGTGTGTGTTCTTCCAGGGTGCGGTGGGATTGGTTTGATTCAAAGTACTCAGCTTTGTTTTAAACGATGTGTATCTTTACCTTGAAAAGTGAGCTCCAAAAATATAGAACAGGTAAACATAAACAAATGAAGGATTTGGTGATGGTACATGAGGAAATAAAATAAATATCGGTAGCAAATGATTAGATCATTTTGGGAATCAGGAAATAATGAATTTCCTGACTTACAATTAGTCTATATCTTAGTGCAGAGAGGCAATTCACTGTATTGCTTGGGCTTTTGGAAGAAGGGGAGGGCTGGTTTCCATCTACATGCTGTTTTGTACAGGCAGGAGTCCCAGATCGTGCCATTGCAATGAGTGCAATTACAGCCTGGTGCTGGTGTGACAGTGCAGTGAGTGAGGCTGGTCCCGGGAGGGTGGGCAGCTGAGGATGTAAGCCCAAATTTCAGGGGTCAAATCCATACTTCTGTCCAGGCTTTTTTTTTTATTTTGCTGAAATGTTTCTGAAGATCTTTTGCATTACAAAAAAAAAATACTCTAGCAATTTGGTTTTGGAGTGAGATTTCACACCTCATAACTGAACACGTATGAGAAGCGCTACGAGGATGAACTGGAGATGACACAGTTTTCAGTACTTAGTCATTTCCTACAAAAATGGTACAGGCTGAGCCCCTCTCTTGTTTCCTTTCTCAGGACACTGACAGCTTCTGCCATGCTGCCTGCAGTGTGGTGGGAAATTAAAAACTGGTTTGGATATTTTAAGCAGTTTATGCTTTTTTCTTTTTCTTGAGGTGTTGCCTTTGGGATTTTTACATCTCTCTTGGAACAGCATGGTAGCATGGGAAAAGGCCAGCTGAGGAAAAATGTCATTCCTTTCCTACTTCTGCATCATTAGTCTGAGGAAATAAAAGCCTACTTTTTGACCTTGAGCAATCCCAGAAAAGGGAGAGCTGGCTGAGTGGTCCAAGCACTTGATATCCAGTATTTTATGGGTGTAATCAAGTTTTATTATAATAATTTTGTTTATTATTATTTGTATAATTCTGTAGGACACATCACAGATCATGGGTAGCATTTTCACAAATACCGAAGTGGTGCAGCCTCTCGAGCTACAACTGCTGCCTGCACCATGGTCCCCAGTCACCTTCTGTGGGACACATGCCAGGAGGGTGACCATTGCATGGCCAGATTTCAGTCTCATGTGTTATGACACTTGACAGGCATGTACCCAGACGTTGGAATTGTTCTAGACAGCAACATAGCTTTTGAATTTACCCATTTTAAAAAAAAAAAAAAAAAAAAAAAGGTCTTAGCCCCATTAAAAAAGAATTGAAAAATGTGCAGATAGGGAAGTAAGGGCACATGATGGATTAAGTGCCTTTCCCATGGCCACACAGGAAGTCTGTGGCTGAGCTAGGAATTAAACCTAGATTTCCTCAGTCTGCATCCAGTGCCCTGTCCCTCTTTGAGGCCATAAAATTGTGTTAGTTATCGAATTCTGTATAGACTGAAGCAGAAGGCTACTGTTTGTGAGGAAGAGAATTATTAAAAGATAAGTACTATTTATAATTGGTGAGAAACTGAGAATCGTTCTGGACCACGTATTGCCCATTTCTATTGCTATTTAATGTTCTCTTTTTTCCAAGTTTACATCAGCATAAAAATCCCCTTGTGGTATTGCTCCTTAACCAAGCAAGCTACTCATGCCTTTCCTTATGGCTAGGATTGCAGTAGAGGCCAAGGCTTAGCTATTTCCAGCTGTCCTAGTCTAACAGTAAGTAACATTATGACTGGCTTGACAGGAAAATGGTCATACTTCTGCCCCTTTTGCTTGACATTTCTCATCCAAAATCAAGTAGGAAAATTGCATCCATTTGCTCTGGAGACGTCCATAGCTGAGTTCTCTCTTACAATACTCCTTTGAGTGGACATGGCATTGTTTCTTGAACAGCTGCATGTAAGCTAAAAGGTGTCAGGTCATGGCCTTCAAACCCAAAATATACACCAGCCCTTCTCTGTAGTAGGTAGGACATGACAAGCTAGGCAAAACCTTTACAGCGGTCATGGTCCCTCTCACGTAGGTGTACGTGGGTATTACACAGCTTGGTCACCCTGCCATCCCCAGAAAAATAATGCAGGGTATAAACTATGCCACTGTGAACTAGAGGTATTGGTGCTATATCAGTAGGGAAGTGGAAGAGCAGTGAGGGCTGCAGGACGGGACACGCAGTGCAGGTCTCCAACAGTCATAACGTCAAAGGGACTGTTTCCATTTGCAACAGAGGAAACTACTAACTCCTCCTTACACAGGTAAAGTCATCTCTCCTCTGTCCCACATGTCCCAAAATACATTAACTTTAGCCAAAAAAACTTCCCCCTGATCGAGTGGCCCAGAAGATATTTGCTAATTCACATAGACAAATGGTAGGGAAAATAACTGAGCCTGTTGATACTCTCTGTGCAAGAGCGTTTCAAAGAAAGTGAAGCCTCACTAATACCCATTTCTTATCACCTCCTGACAGCCTCCTTTTGTGGGGGAATAGCCACAAATGGTTTTGAACGAGCTCTTCCAACAGGGTAGCTTTTGTGCAGCGATGAACAAATAATTATACCGCAGTACACCTTTGTGTAACACTCCTGTCTTCATTTACATGCAGGATTTCACCACTGTCTTCCTGAGAAACTACAAAATTCAGTTAGCCACCGGATAAGATAAAGACTGGAGCTTGACTCAAAAGGGATACGTAACTATTAGTGTTGTGATATTTATAGAGGGTCATTTCTCAAGTTTTTACTTTCTGCTCAGCCCTTTATCAGACAAATTCTTGCTGAAAAGTCCCTGAGAAATGAGAGACTAAAAAAACTGGGTCCCGCTCTGTTCTTAAAGAGGTTCATGTTCTGCTTTGTATCTCTTTTGCCTGCAAATGGAGAAGAGAAAATTCTTCATGCGAATTTCAAACGCTTTCTGCTCCAGCCAAGTTTCATTCTGAACGAGCGGGACAGAACGGTACATGATCTCAGTGGAAGGACTTCCTAAGCTGTCTGTTCCATCCGCTGGCAGCCAGGCAGGATCGCCCGGTTAAGCAATCCCTACTCTGCTTTAGCCAATTTCCTTCTGTACTCTTCCATCACTCTGTCCTCCGTGGCTGCCTTCAGCAAATAAGACCATTGCCTAATCAAGCCTTCTCACCCGGCGGCTAGGCATTTTGGGGCCTTTTCTTCATGTTTGATTTCCCTCTTTTCTTTCTCAGCGTGATTTGAGGAGTCCCTCCTCTTGGTTGATGTGAAGATAAGGAGGCGGGGGTAGTTTCAGGTTCGATGCAGTCCAGCCGCACATAGAGCAGCGCAGTTTGGTAACTGTTTTAAAGTAGGTGGGAAGGGGAATACAGGTCAAGTGGGTGAAAGTCAGAGAGGAATAGTAATCTAGAAGATTGCTGCAGAGGCAGAAAAGGCTAAGCCTGTATATTTTTTGTTTGTTTTAATTTTTTTTTCTGCTAAGCCACCAAGTATAATTCCTGGTCTGTGCTTCCCTTTCTGTCACTTCTCCATAATTCTTAGCATTTCAGTTGGGCTGCTGTCTCTCGGCTGCTTCCTCTTTTCCTGCTTTCCTATATTTCATTATTTGCCCTTCTTCCTCTTCGAGCGCTTTTACAACAGAGTGAGGAGGATGTGGAAACCCTGTTACAATATGACACACAAACTGCAGTGTCACAACTGCAGCTCTTTGGTTTCACCTCCGGGAGCGTGCAGAAGCAGGTCAGGGTGGAGAGGCAGGAGTGGGGGGCTGAGGGAAAGAAGGGAGAGATTTATAAATAGGGAAATGACAGAAAGTCACAAGGTTTCCAGCTCGGGAACTTGGGATAATGGCTTTCCATATAGTTTAAGATAATCCTTGAATGCAAAGGAGAGATGGCAGTCTGTGCCAGTCTAAGGGTCTCCCACAATACTGCAACTACAGAGGAAATATCGCCCTGATGTGTTTCTGAACTTGCCTGTAGAGACATGAAAGCTGAGCAGACCTGTAGGCCTGTATTGTGCACAGCTCATAGCATTGCCCTTTCAAGAAAAACAAAAAACCAAACAAACAAACAAAAAGAAAAAAGAAAAAAAAACCACAGTAGAACCTCAAAGGAAAAAATGTTCTTACTGCCCACACCTGTGTGTGAAGTAAACTTTTGGAAGATGCTGTGGATGAAAATGAGGAGGTGCTGTAGCTTCCTTGAGATATCAGGCAGCTGGGAAAACTCACTCCCACAGACTTTGCTCCAACTACTTGGAGCAAAGAGGTGCCTCTCCTCTCCTCTCCTCTCCTCTCCTCTCCTCTCCTCTCCTCTCCTCTCCTCTCCTCTCCTCTCCTCTCCTCTCCTCTCCTCTCCTCTCCTCTCCTCTCCTCTCCTCTCCTCTCCTCTCCTCTCCTCTCCTCTCTCTCCTCTCCTCTCCTCTCCTCTCCTTTTTTGTCTGGGGTCTCTTAGAAGCCTTTCAACTCTGTTTTACATTGTAAATTTACATCATAGCAACTGGTGTAGAACTAGCTCCAAACTTCTAGGCCATGACAGATGCTAAGGAGATAAACAACTGTGGGTTGGGAGGAAATGGGTAATATGTCCAGACTGCTCTGTGTGTTTGTGGAAGGAGTTAGAGGAACAGTAGATAGAGGTTTCCTGTTAAGCCGGACAAGGGGGAAGCTGTGATGTTTCTCAGCTATGGCTGCGATTGGACTCAAGCTCAACAGCATTCTCAGTGTGGGTTTGCTGTTTCTCCATCCCCCATGAGAAGCTCAGGTTGTCTTAAAAATCTGGATATCACTAAAAGTCAGGGAGACTTAACCTCCCAAATCATTTAGATACTTCAAAATTGCTCTCCACTGGGTGCTACAGTGGAAAAAGGGTTTCATAGCCTCCCTCTGCTGCAGATTGGGAAGCAATGCCTGAACCAGCTCTGAGATTTGAAATTAGAATACGCCAATACATGTCCTTTCTGTTAAACACTTCTCCACTGATCAACTTATAGGTTATGGCAAACAGAGTTTGTGAGGAGCTAACAAATGTCTGCCTGCATGTGCATGCTAAACAGAGGGTGGTCCTGATTTTTAGAGGTGCCTGGATGCCCAGAATTCAGATACGGAGCTTGAGACAGTGGTCCGATTTCTCAGTGATCGATGTTTTCCAGGATGATCTGTTTTCTGATAATTTCGTTTCATTAGTGTCTGAAGTTGAAGAGCCCCAAAACATTAGTTGCTTTTGTAAAAAATCTTTTGTTGATGGACAAATGTTAAAATAATTGGTAGACATATTGAAATGAGTGGAAGAGTTTAGAGAAATTCTAGCAGTATTTGAATTAATTAATTAATTAATTAATTATAGCACATTCTTTTCTATACCTCAGCCAGAAATGAAGGCCTTGATGGAAGAATTGCTGTGGTCTAAGATATGTAGGTTTCTCCTGTTTATAAGTGTCAGTTTTGGGCTATTTATGAAAATTCAGTCTGAAGTGGTGCTATTGGAGACCATTTAATTCAACAACTATTATTTTGAAAGCCTTTTCTCTTGAAGCTCTGCCAGCAACGTGTTGGCTTGGATGCTTTGTTGATCTATCCATGTTAAGAAAACGGTTGCAATTTGATATAAGATAGGGATACGAAGCACAATGATTGTGACTGGCTGAAGATTGTGATCTTGACTGTGTTTCCAGCGAGTTTCAAATGTCAGATTACTTATTCAAGAGAGTGGTAAAATAATTTTAAAACACCCTTTTGCATTCAGCAGCCTTGCTGAAGATTTGTTCAGGGTTTGAGGAAGCTGCACCTGAGTGGATTGCCATATTGGCATTTCTCCTCTGGAGCCATGACGATACCTGCACCAGAAACCCAACTAAACCTCAACTTGGAGTTTCCTTCTGCAGCACAGTTCCTTTCTCATTTTGGAGATAAACTTCAGGACAGGAATAGGGACTCCTAAATTCAGTAGTTTCAAATCACAACTGTGGTGTCCTTGCAGAGCAGAGCTAGGAAGTTCTGCTAGGGTGCCATTCCTGATGTAATGTCTTTTACATATAGAAAATTCTTTAGCCTGAAAGTCTGTCATATTTTTGCCCACATCTTTCTGAGAAACTGGAATTTTTTTAAATAATTGCTCCTTCTTTTTGAGTCAGATGTTGCAGAAAGCTAGTGAAATCTAGGTTTTTCTCTTAGCATTGTGTCCAAAGACCCAAGAAAACAGTATACAACTTTGCAATTGTTGGATGCCTCACAGAAGAGGCATCCAATGTCAGGGATGGCTTGTTGTAGCACTAATATGGTTACGGTTGGACTCTGCTCAGGGAAGGGAAGGAGGGCTTGTTTTTCCTGAGGTAAAAGCAAGGAAACAGCAGGCATTAAAAATGGCCAGGGAAGTGAGGAAAGAAAAGAATTCTTTTAAAAATGTGGACTGAACTGAGTTTGCAGACTTCCAAAATGATTCAGATCTCTGAGTGTTTGAGAGTCTCCCAGCATCATTTGGGGTTTCTTGCCATTTCAGCAGAGGTCTGGTTGGCTGAGGGGGACTCCAGGTTCCTGTAGCAAAGCTTTGGCTGCAATACACGGTAGGAAAGAATTAATTTTGTCCTGATATTTTTCTCTTCAGGAGATACCTGGTATGTCCGCATTCAGAGAGTTTCTTTAGGATTTGTGTAGAACAATTTATGCCTCTTCCCCAGAAGCTGTAGATTATGATTTCCTTTCATTGGACTGTTAAGCACACTGTAATCAGGTAAACATCAGTTTACATTGCAAAACCTTCTGGCAATATTTCTACAACCCAAAAAAAAAAAACTTAATAGCCTTGGTGGATACTTCTGGAAAAATAAACGAGCACTCAGGACTAACATGATCTAAAGCAGACTACATCAGCATTACCTTCTTTGCACAGTCCCAAGAGAGATCATCTACTTTTTATCACTCATGATGCGATGACTACATTTGATCTGCTTTAGTCTAAAATAAACGTTCAGTATCCGGGGGGGGGGGGGGGGAATCCCCTGTCCAGACACAGAGGACTCTGCTCTGCAATTTGCTTTCTGAGTAGGCAAGATAATAAAATCGTCATGAAATATTCCTTCTCAAGTGCTGAAATTGGAAGGTTCCTCTCTATTTCATCCTCTGGCCTCTTCTCAGAAGAGGAGACTAACAGTGCGTAGCCTGGGCACAGCACCCATAGGCACCTCCCCAAACCTAAACACAGCTGCTTGGTCTAATTTTAGACCTACTGACCCTTTGACAGCTGGGGAACTATTGACACTTGCGTAAAATAGCACTCAAGACATCATCACGGTAGCTAAACAGTCCCTGGTAAAAGTCCCCGTGTCTGTCTTGCTGACAGCGAAGACACAGCACATTAAATGTTCATGTGGGTGGACTTACGAGGGCCTGATCCTGAGCCAGGGTAGCTCTGTGCCGCCCTAGGGACAACGTTAAAGACATGTAAGTAGCTCACTGAGCTGGAGCGTGAAAAGGGGAAGGTTTGCAAGGGGCTAACTTTGCATTCAGGGCAAGGCAAATTTAGGTGCTCTGAAGCAATATACAAAACAGTTCACCTCCTTGCCCGTTCCTGTGCCCCTCCCGCCCCCCCGCGCTGTACAGCGAGATTAGGACCTGTGTCCTCCTTTTCCTACCTCAGACCCAAGGACACTTCATTGCTCCCAAGTGGGAGCTTTCTCCAGTGGGGTAACGACTGCTGTCTTCAGCTGGTACAGGTCTGACCGATACCATCTGTATGTGTTCAGATTTCATATGGTTTTCTCTTGGTCAGTTAGGCTTAAAATTCCCCCTCTAACTGCAGTTCACATCATTTGTATGTTACTGATCACCTTAAGTGTGTATCTGTGCTTTACTCACTGCATTTCTGCATTTGCTAAGCCCTTTGCTTTGGCTAGGGATCCCCACAGTAACCCCCAGGTTTGCAGCAGGGCAAGGACGACTTCCAGCCATGACAGCATGGCTTCATGCAAGAACCTGCCTGTCACTCCCATCTGTCAGGAGCTCCTTTGGTCTCCCTGTTAATTCTCAACATAGTCCCTCCTCTTCTCCAAAACACTAATCTTTGCGGGTGCACACTCTTTTCACGTTTTCCCAGGCTATTGCCTGCCATTAGCTAGAATGTTGTTGCGTTACTCGAGGGCAGGTTAACACCCATGAATTTCACCAAAGCATGCTTTGTGGAAGGATTAGAGAAGGGGGATGCCTTATAAATGTCAGATTATCGTATGTCTGAGACTCTGCTTCTCTTGGGTAACTGTTGCTGTGTGGGAAGCGCATAGGCCACAGCTTGTCCCTATACGCATTTCTGAAGAAGGTGCGTTTCTTCACAGGTGCCAGACTCGGCACATAAACGTGTGTATCCACACAGTGGATACCCGCGTGAGCCAGGAATGTTTTCATATATGGTACTGTTTTTACCTCACTGTTGTGTATTGTTACTTGAGGTTACTTTGCTTTTTAAAACTTTCTTGCTAAATGCCCTTTTGTTACTTCCTCATTCTTTAATGCCCACATTAAAAAAAAAGTCTGATGGAAGCAGAAGAGACAAAGACATTGAGGATGAGAAGCTCTGTTCTTGCCATCATTTGTCAGCAAACCTTTCCCTCCCGTTTGAAAATCTTCCCAGCTTACTTCTCAAAACAGAAAAGTGTCAATAAAGTCTGTTACCAGCAAGCCTGCAGCAGTTCCCTTAGCTTGTCCATCATGCAGCCAGCAAAAGACGCAGAGCACTTCATATAGAGGAAGCATGGGTTACATGTACATGTGGAACTTGAGAAATAGGTTTAGCATAGCTTTTCTTGATAATGCTCTTTCTTTTGCCTTTAAAACTTAGTTTTACTGGTAATTCAGATGAAGAACGTCAAGCAGCCAAGTAGTTAACGGTCCTTTGAAAAAACAACATGAATCCAGTACAAAATGTACCAGTGAGTAGCACAACAAAGACAATAACTATGAAGTAGATCAGCCCCTTGGCTTGGTTACAGATCGTTTCCTGCTGAAGCACAAATTCAGAAAGACACATGAAAGGCACCTAGCTTCAAGTGTGTGTGGAGATTTCCAGGGCATTATTTGAATCTGTCTTTAAGCCGTCCATCTTTACTGTTGCACTAGAGGATTCCCATAGGCAACCAGCGGGAGGTTACTGTGAGTCTGCACCGTGGAGCAAGAGCCACTTTTTCTACCCAGAGAGGACATGCTTCATGGGTTGTTTTGTTCACTTGTGTGCACTCCCTACGGTTTGATCTCATTGCAGCCCCCGGAAAACCATGTTGATGTGTTTTGCAATGCATTGAGCACAGCTCCCTGCTGCTGCAGCCGAGCCGTGCATGCCGGCGGGGGCTGGCACAGGCGCTGGCACGCTGGGGACCTCCCCGTGGGCGGCAGCGGGAGGAAATGGCAGTGGCGGGCGATGACATGGGTGGAGCTCCTCACACTGGTTGTCCCGTGGGAGATAGCTTATCTGGGGACGCCTGTGTTTCTGGAATAATATTCATTTGATTGAAAGCCAAAATTAGAGTAGGGAAGAAATTGGCTGCCAAGGGCTGATTGGCACTTGGAGTCAAAGGAGGGGCCGTACGGACCCCATGGGGGGGATCTCCTTATCCGTCGGCACCAGTCTGCTCTCCCTGCAGGTGTGCCCCAGTGGTTCCTCCTACTACTCTTCTTTCTGTTATTTTTGTTTCCCTTTAAAAAGCCAGCTGAGAGCCTCTCATTAAGAAGCCTTTGTTTTTATCTGTTGCCCCCTCTTCGCCATGTTGCAGCCTGTGGTAGAGCCTTGCTCTCCTGTGGAGAGCCTTCAGCTCTCTTGAGCAAAGCAGTAAGGTGCCAGCACCGCGTCGCTGGGCTGCCTTGCTGGCTTCGGACATTTCGCCTCCCACTGTGCTAGTGATGTCTCGGTCCTGTGACACAGAGAATGCTGGGTCCTGTCTTAACAGAAGCCTGTGTAACAGCGTGTGCAACATGGGCTGCATACAGCCCCTTTTATTTATTGATGTATTTCCGTTTGTCCATAGCAATTAAGCTGCATTGTAGGCTCTAACTTTTTAGGCAATGCTGAGCTGCCTCTAACTTTCAGCATTTTAGACACGCAGACACCGCAAATGCTTGATTAACGGGGCAATGCAGTGCTATATGTAAAAAGGAAGGGGCAAAGCAGTCATTTTTAAGAGCATTTGGATGCATCTGCTTTCTCTATAGCTACATAACTAGTTAGTTTGAATCAGTCCCACCTACACTGTGTTGTGTCTTCTGAATTTTACTGAAGAAGGGCAGAGGCCATTGCATAACTAATTATGGTTGCTCTGCCCACACCTTTTGTTGGCCTTTTTTAGACCTACGTGATTCTCCATGTCACTTCAGAGGCTCATAAGGGAAAGACACTATTAATGGAAACATAATTTAAATTAAAGTATTGGTCTTTGTTCTTGTGAAGCCTAACTAGTGAATACAGACTCCTTAAACATTCTGTGGACAAAGAACTTGCTCGCGTGCCTCACATGTCTGGGAACGGCATCCTCCGCCCGCAGTGCTCTTAGGTAGTGAGAACAGAACTGATGCTACAGTAAACGACCATGATATAAAAAGGAAAGGGGGAAGGTTTGGATTTCAGCTCATAGCCAAGTGCTAGAATTTGGTGCACTGTAACAAAACAGAATAGCTGTTATGTCTTATACCAGAAATAACAGGTGGAATTGCTGGCAATATTCTTTTCTCTGTTTTTTGCACCTATAAAAACAGGAAGAGATCCTGGCTGCTTTTGTTGACACATGTTAGCATGCTGAAGTGATTTATTTTGGCCTGGTGGGCTTTTTTTCATCTTATTCAGCCTTATTAGCAACATTTACTATAACTTGTTACAAAGGATGGTGTTTAAGGTTTTCTCCTCCTCAGCATAACAGTGCTAATCCACAGTTCATATCAGCCAGGTATTATTGCAGCTTCATCTGTCCACTGCTTGAATAGTTATGGTGCCTTCATGAAAAACTCTTCTTGGGCTTTAAAACCACCATTTAAACATCAACTAACAACAACAAAGTCCTTCTGACTTGTCTTGGAATAACAAACGAGCCATTCAAACAAAAAATGACATGCACTCACATTATTTGAAGCAACTTGAAGAAAGGTCTTCTCTTTGCTGTTGGCTACATAGTACAAGCAAGACATTGCATGGACCAAAAATCTAATTGCTAATTCTTCACATGCCTTTTTTTTTCCAGCTGCTTATTTCTCTGTCCTTTAAAAGCCCCCTCCACATCCTGTTTCCCAGGAGGTCCATTTGGTTTCTGCTTTCTCCCCACTACCGACTCTTTCACTCTGCAAAACGCCTCCCTTCCCTTGCCACATTGCTCAATTCTTTCCAGGGAAGTGTGACTGTCACCTCGCCCTCCATCCTGCCTTCTCGACTGTCCCAGCCTGAGTCTTGTGCTGAGCCAGCTATGCTGCTCTTCAGTGATAAATCATATCATCACCCCTTTCCCCTTTGAATGTCACTTCTTTTTTTTTTTTCCAAAGACTTGCATAAACCACCTTTGAGCATAGAATACAGAACAGTCTTTGTAATGTAAATTTCAAATGCTTTTCAGAGAATCCTGAGTGAAGCTCCCAGTAAACATCAGAAAGCACAAGAGACCCACCCAGTGCCCTGCTTTTGAGTAACTTTTCCACACTCTGGGTAGGTGAAAAGGGAGCGGAAGAGAGCTGTCAGTTCAGCGACACTGGTGCACTCCACACTCCTTGCACACAAAAAAAAGGGTTTGGATTAAGTTCCCCTGAATTGCAATAATGTGTACAAAGAGAGTAAAATACAGAGCCTTTTAAGGTCATCTCCAACCAAACTGAAGTGAATTCATTAATGAGTAATATCTTAATGGCGTTAGAAGAGCCAATGAGAAATTCTTACCATGAACTATTGTAGAGCTAATTAATGTCTGCATGTGTGTGTACATAGACATGGATGTACACAGAAATTATTTTTACAAAGACTGTTTTGAGTAACTGGGTGAGAAACCTGTACAAATGCTGAGTGTGTTCTTGATCAGTGCATCTGAAAAGTCTGATTCCCAGGTATTTGTCACATCATCAGTGCCCCAAGAGTGATTTTCCCTTCTACAGCAAGGGAGGGACAGGTACCTCTCTCACAAAAGAAACAGAAAACACTGTTGATTTTTGTTTTCAGTCTAAGTTTCCAGAAAAAAAATAATTGTATAGCCTGCCTTCTCATTTCTCATTCAGATTTAATAAAAATCCCTAGTATTTCTACTGGAGCAATTTCTCACCCCTGTTGTGTCTCCTACATCAGCGGGTCTTTTTTTCACCAGTTTTTATTTGGAAAACAGGATTGCAAAAAGTGCTATGTTTGAACATGAAGAGATTTTGTTTGTTAATTAGACCTATAGAATCTCCGTGAGGACCCAGGGTCAGGCAGGTGGCCTCACCGTCCATCAGCCGTCACTGGCAAAGTGAGCTCCGCACCCGAACTGAGCCCCTGCCATGAGCTGCGCTGGCGAATGGATGCACTTGTAAGGGCATCCTGGATGCTCAGGCTCATCTGCCTGGGGGCATTCACGCATTCACTGAGACGCACAGCTACAGCAGTCCAGGGGCGTAGCTGTCGAGAGCTTTAGTGAAGACTGACTGGATCGATATCGCTATCATTGCTTAGGTCAAGTGATGAACTCCATCATTACCTGTATCAGTGTGCCCCATGGCATGTTAATTTGCACTTGGCTACTCATAGTATGCAGGGTATAGTGTGTTTGTGCAGCCACTTTTGTGTAGATACATTGTGAGGACAAGCCTCAGAAATACAAACAAAAAGATGCCAAAAAGTATGCACAATAATAGATATATAAAATTGAACTCCCACATCTTCCATTGTATAAGACCAGCAGGCATGAAAAGAAAAACAATGCAATTTCACTTTTTATAACTGCAGTGACTAGAAACAAGGACATATAAAGAAGAGATCTCTGGTACACAAAGAGGGCATGTTGGCAAAAAATAAATCCTGATAGGAAGCTTGCACTGTAGGGACCCGCAGTTTCCTTAGGGGCGGGAGAAAGCTGGGTTAGGTGCTCTGCTCCTGTTGACCTTTTGTATACACTTTAGCAAAAGTTCCTCTTGACTTCAGCAGGAGTTAACCTGCGAGCAAGGGGAATACCCAAGAGACATTATGCATTTAGAAGACATGTTAAAACTTTTGGGATGCTTTGGAAGAAAAGGGCATTTTTACAAATGGGAATTGTCCTGGGCAGGTCAGGATTCCCCTGCCAACTGTCCTGCTGCTGTTCCTGCTTCATCCTAAACTGCTTGTGTTGCTTCTGTGATGATAGTTCTGTCTTTCTCCTGGGTGTTTCTCTTATAGCAATAATGCCCTCTTCTTTTACATTTACTGCTAGCAGTACCACAAACCAGCATCCTGTTTGCCTTCTTTATTGCAGCTGCATACGGGGCAGAAGGCTTTAGGGACTTTCATGCAATAATTCCCAAATCTTTTTCCCGTAAGTATACTGCAAACTCACTATTTCCATCTAGTTCCTACTTTTATGATTTTTGTGTCATTTCACTTCTCAGTAATGTGCGTTTGTCTGCATACGCTACCAAAAGGCTTAAGTAGTCTGATCTTTTTGCTTTGTTCGCATGTATTTTGCCTTAACTTAACATAAAGCCTACTTCAAAAGCCACCTTCTCCAAATCCCTGGCAGGCAAGGAACCTGTAATTGTTTTGTATAAATATATTTACATTCAAATTATTATTCTTATAATTAAGAGAAAAAATTGGTGTGTGAATTCTGGAAAATCTCTCATATGCTCAAGTCAAATATTTCTACTGCTTCTGTTCACCACAGTGAAAACAGCAGTACAGGGTTGTGGTCCACTAAATTTGCAGAATAGCGTAGATCAATTCTCTTTAGCCAGTCATACCATCTTTGTAAATCACTGTTTGGCCACTGATTTTTTTTTCCATATCTCTAAATTATTCCCCTTTTTAGGGCATAGGTTTTAAAGGAAAAACTACTATTTATGATGTGCACTCATTCTGTCTTGCATATGATTTCTATTAAAAATGCAATATTTGAAAAATCATTAAAACGCCTAGATTGGTAGACTTTGTAACAGGTGCCCAGTCAAGCAGTGTTCAGAAATACAAACACCTTTCCACTCAAGGTGTTTCCCAGTAGGATTTTGAGTCAGATACTCTTGTCAGTCACATCCGTGCAATCCTCCTGGGACACCTGGGAGGTTGCAGGGTGTAGCAGACAAGAGTTTGTCAAACTTTTCAATTTCAAATGAAGGTCAAGGTCTTTCATCTCTTGAGGTAATTATTGCCCATAGCTTCATTATGTCATTGCTACATCACCACTTACAAGTAAGGCTACCGTGAAACTTCTATTCCACAAAAGAAAAAGACCTGGTCTTTATTGGGTGAAACAGACCCCTCGTGTGCTCAGCCACTAAAGCAAATGCTCTCCTTTTTGGGGTGGGGTGGGGTGAAGGAAGGGGTTTTTCACTGAAAGGAAAGTAAGACTTGGGGCAATTAAATAGTCTTTTTCAGCCTAATGAAGAACTATTTTTTCACCAAAATAATCAGATTAGAAAAGAGGGAAATAACTGTAAAGATTATTTATTCAATGGAAAATGTCATACAGTCCTGTGGAGAGAAGAGAAATGAATACTGGCATTAACTAATCTGAATCTTGGCCCTTTTCCATAACGTTTAGATTTGCTGTGTTCGTATCAGATCAAATTTACCAACCTATGTGTTATCACATGTAGCAAGGCTATGCCAAATTTATACCTGAATTATTCTTCTAGCTGCAAGCAATTGTCACCTATGGGATTATAACACAAAGGATTTATCCAGTAAACTCAAAACAATTTTTCCACCCACCTCTGTTGATTTGGCCATTTTTTAATAGTAACTCACGGCTGTAGAGATCCTGTCCTCATACTCAGTGATCCTAATCCTGTTGTCCTGAAAACACAGTTATCCTTCGTAAAGTTCCATGTAGATAGTTCTTGCTCTTAAAATCTTTCTTCCATCCTTCTCCACCCTGGTTTCTTTATCAGTGTTTGTACTCTTTGCATTTCCATTGTCCTTGCTTACCCCATAGAACTGCAAACCAAATATTTGGATTCAGTGCAACCCTCAGGAATCTTCCTGCCAAGTGGAGAATGTTGCATTTTTAATTCACTTTCATCCATTGTCTTTGATGAGTTACTTACTTTCACAATTGTTTTGGTCAAATCCACGTGCAGCGGATTCATTTTAAGTTTCATTCCTATTAGCCTGAACTGCCGAAATGAATGTTACAAATGCAAGAATCTCCAAGCGACCTAGGAACAGACTTGTAATGTTGTTTGGGTTCCCAGCTCCCTGGATGCCGTGTATTTGTCTTACTGATATTTGCTGTTCATTGCTCCATGTGTTGCAAAGTCATCTCACTGCCCATAGAAATGTAGTTGTGTTTATAGCTTTTGTTATTTAGGTATATTTTACATGCTGTTTAGAAGTTATCTCCTTTGATGTGATTGTTTCTTTGCCACCATATTTATTCTGTAACAAAACTGAGTGGCATCCTGTATTGTTTTTTTCAGCCGGTAATATTAAAATAGAGACTCAGAGTGATGAAGAGAATGGGCGTGCCTGTGAAATGAATGGGGAAGAATGTGCGGAGGATTTACGAATGCTTGATACCTCGGGAGAGAAAATGAATGGCTCACACAATGGCCCAGGCAGCAAGGCTATGTCAGGAGTTGGAGGCATTCGACTTCCTAACGGAAAGCTAAAATGTGATATCTGTGGGATAATTTGCATCGGTCCCAATGTGCTCATGGTTCACAAACGAAGCCACACTGGTAAGGCCTGACATAGTTTTTCCTTTAGTTGACAAGAATTGGCCACGTATTAGGAACTAAGACTTATTTTCTGTATCATGCACATGTTCCCTCTTGTAAGATAATGCAGCATCGGTGGGCATTTGGAACTCGGTTATTTTGTTACGACATTTCAGACAGCACAGGAACTGAGATTTCTTCTTGATGGTAGTCCATCTATTGGGCTAGAAATTGTGCAGTTTATTTCATTTGAAGCTACATGAAAAATTCAAATTGAAAAAAAAAAACCAAAGAAGCCTTGTTTAATTTCTAAGACATTTCTAAGAATTGCTGAAGAAAAACTCATTTGTGGCTAACTCTGAAATTGACCCAGTTCTAATGTTTCCAACAATGCAACAAAGCTCATTATGGATCAGTGATTATGAAAGTGATTGATTGGCAAAAGAAATTTTAAGGGAACTGTACTGGCAGTCTTAGTAAAAAAGGGGTTAATTTTATGTCAAATGTTTCATGAAGTAAAAACAAGTATTGTCACTGGTCAAATCTGGACTAACGGGTTTCTACTGGGACACTAAAAGAGACGTGTAAAGATGTTGTGCTCTATAGGGATGGCTTTTAATTATACAGTGCTGTGAATCTTCTTGCCTCGATTTTCTAATTCTAAGTAGCCTCAAAGAGTGCAAAAAAATGAAGAGGCTGAAACAAATGAAGAAGTAAAGACCGGGGTGAGTCTCATCTTACCTGATATAAGCTGTCTAAAAATTGGGCTTCCAATCTAAACTCTAAGGTCATCCATAGTCAAAGGAGAAGAACTGAGCTGTACTGTTGTGTTACACAAGTTACTTTGAAAATAAATAAAGTATTTGGCATTTTTGCATGACTATTCAAATGTGAAGGAATCTTAAAATATTTCTAAGGTAAGAATGACCTCTCCGATGGTTGGATTCCGCTGAAAGTTGTGCTGCTGAACAAAGAGATACTTTCTTCCTCCGCATCCTCCCAATCACGCTTAAATGATTTCCCCAGAATTACTAAAGAGTGCGATTAGCAAAGTGTTTTCAGAGTTTAACAGAGAGGATCCATGAAAATACCCGGAGTGTTGTCCATCTCCCCCAGTGCTAATGTCTGTCATTGTGGCTGTGGCTGTTCACGCTCTGGACGTGTGTGATCTGTTGGTGTGAGGTGGGTTAGCCACGGTCAGATGCAGCGCTGGTGGTAGTTAGCAATGCTGTTACATTGCCTACTTCAAAGTGCTCTTCAGTTCAATATGATAAATCCCTCTGTCAGGGAAGAACAGATAATTATCGTTATTGGAAAAGCCACAAGTAGTTCTCAGAAGTGAGGCTACAGCCTGCTTCCTAGATATAATAAAGTGCTTGTTGGTCGATTGTTTCCTTTTTTTTTTTTAACTAAATGTTAATGTGATCCTTTAAAAGTTGATAAAATGTACATGGAAAATAACTTAGACATGAGGCCTTTTAAACAGACCCATAGACTTGAAGTGGATGCTGTAGTAGTTGAAATAACATGTTGCAACTTAAAATGCATTTAGAGGCAGAAGTCTTTGTGCCTGTTTAAGGAGGCTGCTGTTATATCAACAGTACGCTGTTGCTGCTTCAGAGGAGCTGTTTGGGGTCCGAGGGTCAGAGGCACCAGGGACACACCTGATTTTAGGGAGGCGGTGGGCAGCGCTGCCTTTGTTTCTGGCACACCGGCTGGTACCCGGCCAGCTGAGTCTCCGGAGGATGAGCTGGGCTGCCCTTTCCCTCCGGCAGCATCCCTGGGGACCGGTTTCCCTGGCACAAACCTCCAGCTGCCCGAACTCCCTGCCTGGCAGAGGGACTCGTGTGCCTGCCAAGGGTGCTCGAGGTGCTGCCACGCAAGGGCTGGCACTCCGACACTTCTCCGCCCTTTGCAGAGCCCTCCCCTTGCCAACGGGACCCTCTTTTTAATCAGGGAACGTGGTTAAAACCTGCGGTGGAAGCATCCCATGAGCTGCACTTTGCTCAGCAGGAACCCCCTTCTGTTACACTTAATAAAACTAAAGGGTGTGAAGTTGCACCCCTGAGTCCTTCCATGGAAAGACAGCCTTTGCTTTCCCTCCCGCCTCTCTCTCGCCTCCTCTCCTGAGCAGCCACTGCAGGTGAGCTCAGGCGGGTTTTCGGGAGCTGGCAAGGGAGTGGAGGCTCAGAGCTGGGAGTTTAAATTAAAGGGACGTCATGAGGAAACAGCAGTGACTGCTTTTCCTTTCAGCTGCGCTGTGAAAATTAAAGTAGAAATGGAATATACTATTACAGACATTTAACTGACTACACCGAAGCCCATTTCAATACATGCCCGGTGAAGGAATAAGACTCGCAAATGAATTACTTTGCTGCTAATTCATGTAAAACCTGCATATGCAGTGAGGTTTCCTTAAATAAATATTTGATAAGTGAACAAAACTCTAGCACACTGAAGTGCCAAAATAAAATGACTGCCTGACCTGATAAAAGGCATAATTACTTTTAATGAATACACCTGCCAAGTGCAGATATGCAGCGCAGCACCTGATATTTCTGCCGCCTCCTGTCTGCAAGCAGCTGCACAGCACTGGCTGCTTCCTAGCACCTTACCTGTTGCTCCCGTCTGCAGAGAGAATCCCACTCAGATGCCCGACTTCTCACACTCTCCTTCCCCAAGGCTTTCAGTATGTCGGTTTTCTCCAGCTTGCTGCTCCCTTGCTTGGTGTTTAGGAAAAAGGAGATCGAGAAAGGAGAGAGAAACTCCCTCCTGCTCCCTCGTGCTGAGACCTCAGGGTATAGAGTCAGGCTTCGCTTGCTCAGTGTGCACATATGTGTGTGCATGTGTGCCTATGTATATACGTGCCAATATATGTGTGTGTGCATAAGTGTATATATTCCCTCCTTAAATGTACACTCCTTTAACGGAAGTCACCAGTTAGTTCACTTATGTCTTGTTTGTTGGGTCTGAATGTCTCAAATTTATTTAGAAAACTAATGCCCATAGAAAAATGAGCTTAAAAAAAAAAGAGAGGAGAGCTATGCATGCCTCTGAGTATTAGCTGATTTTGTCATTATATTGTTTAAGAAATGAGAAAGATTTCAATTAAGATGATAAATATTCTTCACTGAATAAGTAGTCCAGTGCCCGTGCTCCCACTGTTTGCAAATCACTGCAATAGTGGTTGATTCAGTTGAGGGTCCCATTGCAGTTTTTGCTCCTGGGCCCATATTCATCCATAGCTACACACTGTGCGGTGAAATCTGCCCAGGATAGACAGAACCGGTGAGAAAATAACACACAGAGCCAACTGTTTAAACAAAAGATGCATTACATATTTTTTCTTTCCATCCTGTCCCTTCCCCATTTTGGGGGGGATAGTGCCACAACTCAGTAACCTTCCATCAGCGACTGTCTCCATCCCAGCAGAGCTGGGAGCTTTGCCGGGCTCACAAGGCAGGTGTTCCCCACCCTGGTAGTTGCAGCGTGGACAACCAAGGGCCAGCCAAGCTACATGTAGTTTCAGGGTCTTTCAGTGGTGGTGTCGTTTCCCTTGTACAGCAACGTGAGTGCAAGTTCCCTTACATTTGGTTGTAAGTTTGGTAGAAATGTTTGGTATGCAGCAGGCCCATTTGAAATGCTCCATCCGTCTGTCTTCTCCACCCAGTGCAAGATTTCACCCTGTCATTGCGAGAGCTGTAGGCTGGAGATACATTTCATTCTTACTTTGCTTTACATTTCATTCCTGGAGTGCTTTTACAATCCTCGTTTTCTCCTCTTACGCTCCTCTGAGCAAAAATAACAGAAATGAGTGCTAGAAAAGCTGTTTAGTAAGAATTAACCATTTCTTCTGAATTTGTGTCCCCCATGACAAACTGACTTCTTCATTACTGTTTCAGTCCATTTCTGAAAAATACCTTCCACGCTGAGTAACTGCCCTAAAGATTAAGAGGTAAAGCAGACAGACTCTTACCCATTTTCTTTTTTCCCCTAACAATTACTGTGCATGGCTTACCAAGTACATTGCAAAATCCTGTAAGGCTAATGCTGGCATTATTGTGGGCCACCCCAGTTGAACCAGTTGCGGATATAATTAAGATGACTGCAGCTACTTGATGGACAAAGAAAGTGAGCTCGTTTGGCTTGACGGGGACTCTGCTGACCTGCTTGAAGCTGTTTGACCAATGAAAATATCTTGCCATAAAGTAGATTAATTTTACTATTTGCTGAATGCTAAAGCTGCCAGCCCTGATGGTCGAGTTTGCAGATTTTTGGGTTGGGATCGTGCTGCCGTCTCATTGATTTTCAGGTGTTCTACTGCATTACCCAGAAGTCAAAAACGATCATGCTGCACATATGCACACACATATGGACATACACGTTGGCCCTAGATATGCAAAATAATACATGATGGTCAAGTAAGAGAGAAGGAAGAAATTGTTTAACTTGGTTTTATTTTTTTATACATTTTTAATGTCAGCACTGAAATTTCAAATTCAGTATTATTGTTATATAAAGAAAATCAAAACTGAGAACAGAACATCTCTGGGCTGTTTCTAATATTGTAGATGCATTATAATTACTAGAGAAGATTACATTGATGCTGAAGAGAAACAGAATTCAGCAAATGAGTTTCAAAGGCTGGTTTGACTTAGTTGAGGGCTAGGGAGAAACGGGTGCGCGGGAGCGGTTCCTGCTGATGGAGTGCTCTCATGTATAAATTTTCCTCCAGTCCTACCTGGTACAACTGGAAACATATTTTCTTTCCCACTGACTTAAGAAAAGTCCTCACCTATCTTAAATTTTTAAAAAATAGCTAAGCCAATAAATAAGCATATTGATTTTAAACAGCACTAAAAGGCAAACAACAGTCGTATTAATGTTTGCAAAGGCTGGTTGATTCGCTTCCTTGATAACAGGCACCAGTTCAGACAAATCACGGCTGTGTCTCCTCAAGTTTTTCCCCGTGTCTGTCCAAAGTGTAGTCCAGCAGCGCCCATTTGTGCAGCTCCTCTGTTCATACCTTACCTCGAGAAGGGTTGGGACTTTGGCATGGAAGTACAGGGCTTCCTTTGCACTGTCTTAACTTATGTGATTTTAGTCTCTCTCTTTCTCTCTCTTTCTCTGTCTCTTTCCTGATTTGGCTGCTTAGGGACAGACAGGTAATGGAGAAGAAATTGAAAGGGAAAATACAGGGAAAATGTAAATGAAAAGAAGTTATTATAACTGTTATAATGAAGTGCCTTTCATTTAAATATAAGAATGTAACGCTGAAATGAACTTGTGATCCTGAAATGCATTTTTAATGAGTTTCCTTTTTATTTTGCTGCTTCAGTGGCATATTTTAAAGACCCTTTGAAAAAAGCCACATTAAAAACCCCACCAAATGCCACAACATGCAAAATTGGATATTGGTTTATTCCAAAACTGCTGATCAGGAAGAGTGGCTCTTCAACACAAAATGTTGCAGTCACTTTATTTAAATGAGTTTGAATTTGCATTGTGATGTGCCATTCTGATTTAGAAAAAAAAAATTAGATTTTCAGATCAAATTGACCCAGCCAGTGAAGCATTAAGAAACTGGCAGGTTTAGTCTGAAAGCCTCATGTTATATCAAACCTGCAGCCGGTGGAAGTCACAGAGCAGCAGTGAGAAAACAACTTTCTCACTGAAATCTTTCTCTTGTTACCACATAAGATTTTTTGTTCTCACATATTTTCTCCTTCTCCCTGTAGGAGAACGCCCTTTCCAGTGCAATCAGTGTGGAGCCTCCTTTACACAGAAGGGCAACCTTCTGCGCCACATAAAGTTGCACTCGGGTGAAAAGCCCTTCAAGTGTCACCTGTGTAACTACGCCTGCCGTCGCAGGGATGCCCTCACGGGACACCTGAGGACTCACTCGGGTAAGTGAAGATGCGGGACCATCCAGGAGTGCTTGTCACTGCACCCCTTGAGGAGACGGAGGCGTTCACGGCCACCAAGCTTGGGAGGTCTTCTCACCCCGGGGAGGCGAGAAGCCCCGTGTTGGGTTTAACCCAGCTGTGAGCTGGCCGCAGTGTTTTAGCAGGAAAGAAATGACTAAACTCATGTCATGCTCATGATCCTACACCAGAAGAACTGGGGTTTTTTCCCATACGTCTTGGCTGATTAAAAGTTTCTGTATTAGGGTTTCATCTTACATACCTCATGTGAGTAATCCATTTCATGGAACTTTGAACCTGAATTAAAGCTGATGAATGTTTTAGGGTTTGGATGGCATTTAGCCGCTTATAGAGATAATATAAGTTCTACACACAGCAGGTTTTAAGTCACAAAGTCTCAAAAACCTCCAGTTTGGTAGTCATTCTTGACCTAAGGAGTGAATAGCACCTACAGCATTTAGCAGCAGTTATTTGTTGCACCTTGTTATTACAAGTACTTTGAAAGACAAAGGCTGGGAAGGAGGGAGACGGTGGGAAAGAGAAAGATAATAATCTTCAAAAAAAGAGGATTCTGCTAGAGGTTTTCGGGGTTTTGTCTCAAGAGTAATGTGGAGATCTGAATAAATATTCTTGAATAGCTGCGCTTTTCCATTACCACGAACATCTCATTGTTTGACAGAAGCCATGGTCAAATACCTTCTGTGAAGCAAAACCAATTTAGCACCTTTAAAGTGCCTTTAAAAGCAGAGTGTTGTCTCATCTAGTTTCCCAAGCTAAGATGGAAATGCAAATTTTTATTTGGCTAGGAGACCTCCAAAACATGTTGCTGGAACTGACACTGGTAGCTTTACTTGCCAAAGTTGGCTTTGGGACCAAGTTCTGAATAGCAGAAGGGGAGCTCTCAAAGTGACATTTTTGTGTTGCAGAAAACTAAGGAAATTCTTCTTTAGCACACACATTAAATAATAAGATGCCTAGTGTTGGTCCCAGATGTGCAAAATAACTTCTACTTCTCCCGTTCAGTCCTGGCCCAATTCAGGAAAGCACATATTTAGAATACTATTTACCTCCCTCTCCCTTACTGTTGCTGATATTCACGGATGCACGATTTTAAAGGTAATTTTTTGTATACACATGAATTATACCTAGACACTTTTGGCAAACTCTGAGGATTGCGTAGCTAAAGAAACAATGCACAAACTGTAGATTTTCATTAGTTCCTGCCATTGGCAAATTGACATCAGTGCATTACAAAACAAGTTGGATGCCTGAGTCTGATTTTCACCTGAGAATTTGTAAATAAAATTCAAAAGTTAAGCTGTGTAACCATCTAAAATTGTAAAATGACATACGAGGTGACAGCCTTGTCATGCTAATACAGAAAATTCAGGTCCAGAAGTCCATGAAACCGTATTGTTACTGCAAAATCCCTGGAACTACCTACATCTGGATTGGTGTAATACAGACAAAAAATCTGTCATGCCATTTCTCTTGAATTTCCACAAGCAGAAAACATGTGAAATCTAACATTGTCCTAAAAGGGTTACGCTGGTTCTGGTTACATCAGAACTGACATCCAGCCGTGGGCAGGTGTCTCTGCCGACACCACCAGTTCCCCTGTTGGCAGTCTCCGCGGGAGCCAGGCACTAAAGCAACTACGATCAGACCTCTGAAGGTATCTCAGTTTCTAACTTCTGTAGATGCTGGTTTTGAAGATTCAATGTTGCAGTCCTTATCTGATGTGAATAATCTGAAACCAGCTTGCAGCACCCACAGAATTGGCCTGTTGATGTAAAGATATAAAACTAGTTTTCCATTAGTTTGTTTTGTTTTGTTTTTAAAATCAACAAAATATTTCTTCCGTTCACCACAGCGTGAGTTTATTTTGGGGGTGGACTTTTTTCCTGTTGTTCTTACCATTATTAATATGCTGTTGAATACCTCATCTGAATCTCTCAATTAATTGTGTTTTCTCCAGTTGGCAAACCGCATAAGTGTGGATACTGTGGTCGCAGCTACAAGCAGCGCAGCTCTTTGGAAGAACATAAAGAACGCTGTCATAACTACCTGCAAACCATGAATATCTCAAGCAGCCTTTATTCAGGTAATAAACATGTCCATTTGGGGATTAACACTGCCACGTACAGAGACAAAGGAGTGCAAAAGGAACAGTAGTACCATTTGTGGCATCTTTTGCATTGGGGAGGCACACACATACCCCATATGTATGATATTGCATCTGGACTTATTCTATATTTGATAAATATGTGGCTGTTACCTCATTTTGTTTAGCTCAAACAAAAAGCCGAAGTAAAACACACGCATGTAGCAAAACACTTGCAAGACCTGGAAAATTTCAGTTCACCATCTCAAGACAGTATGAGTGCATCATCTCACCACCTTTCCCTTTTGCTTGGAGTCCTATATCACAGTACTCTTGTGGATGTCTTCTTAAAAAAGACACTTAACATCAGTGTTCTAGGTAGGGCTGCAGAATCTTCTGCATTGCACATCTCCTGCCCTTCCCAGGCACAGTTTAAGGGCCTTACTTGACCACTAGGACCAACTCATCTAACAAGGATGAGCCACCTGGCTTTGATCTCACTCTTCCAAGCAAGAGGACGTAAAGCCAGAGGCATTTAATTTAACCAGTTTGATTGAGACAATCCAGAAAGAACTTTGTTGCCAGCCTTCTTCCCAGCCTCCCCTTTAAAAGAAAACTGGGGGGAGGTGAGGAGCTGTTGTGCTTCTCTGAGATACTGGTCTTATGATGAAGGTAAAATCCATTTCTTGGAGAATATCAAATCTGAAGCTATGCCTAGAGATAAAGCAGGCGGATATTGCGGTTTGGACTTTTTTTAACAAGATCCTAAAGTTCTATATGGGATTGATCGCAGTAAATAGCCATCCAAAATCCCCTTGCATGTGCAGATTTAGATAGAGAATATAAGGTCCAGCTTCTGTGGTGGAGTTTAGGCCCATCCAGTGAGTTAAATTTCTGGCATACCTTTTTGATCCTGTCAGTGTATGTTATTTGGTTTGTCAAATGACAAAAATGGAAGGTTCTCTCTGACTTATTTGCAATGATGCCTAATGTAATATTTTATATCTGGACAGAACCTGAATATGTTTTTACATGCTATCAAATAATGTAAAGTATATGCACATAATGATAGCTGTGAATACAGCTGAGATGCTTCTGGGCAGACAGCATGTTAGAGCAGCGCCCCTTATAATTTTATTGAGGGGCTGGAGAATGCATAAATAGAAAAGCTCGACGTAATATACAGTAGGCAGCAATACCTATTCCTCAAAGAGCTGATGGGATTGAGAAGCAAATATTCTGGTTTTGGATTTGAATTTTCAGTGTCTGGCACATGGATTTGAATGCGTGCACGCAGAACATGAAAATCTGCATGAATGAGTAGCTGAACTACTACTAAAGTTTTAGTAAGCAAAAATGTCCAGATGAAACTGGATATAAGGAATCGTAAACTTTAATAAGAAATAATACAATTTTAGAGATGGACTTCTGTTTATAGAAAATCATGACAGAAGAGTTTACACTAGCTTAGGACTGAATAGCTAATACCTCAGTGGGAGGGAAACTTGAGGAATTTGTGAATGTTTGGAAGAATGAATTCTTCCTTGCATATGCTGAAAGTATCATATATATCCACATTTGATATAATAGGAGTGCTTTTGCAAATTAGAAAAAAGAATTAAAGGAATAGCTTCTGGCTTTAGACCTTGTATCCTGCCAAAAAATTCACTCTTAAAATAAAACATTTTAGTACTCAGTTAATAAATCAATTCCTTATGTTTCTAAAAATAAACCTTTCCTGCCTTTTTCCTGGTTTCTTGCATTCTAAACAATCTATTTTACTTCATTGCAAACATATCATTTTGCCATGTTTACATTATTTATTTCCCTCATAAACTCAAAGATGAAAATGTGCAATGAAATAGTTGAGAGCGAGTGAGTGTCCTTCTCGGATTTTTAGTGCATTCTACATTATAGCTAGAAAAATAACACTGTTCTTCTAATATTTCATAGTGTGATATGGAGCTGTTAGAGTCATAATTCAGGCCCTTTTTTTCCCCCAGACTCAAAAAAGTTGGTACAAAATTCTGCCAGGACATCCGATTTGACATTCTGCTACAGTGGGATTGGTTTTTACAGCAGTTTTAAAATACTTTGTTCTGTGTACATACAAAAAATGTCAGTATAAAGAACCTAAACTGGTAAAAGCTTTCCATCAGCTTGTAAATCTAACAAATATAATTGGGAAAGTACTTAAATAAGGGAAAGATCCAGCATAGAGGAGTAAGGAGGGGAACAAGAGGTTGTATTTATATTTTAGCCTTTGTTTGCTTTCTTTAAAAGAAGGAGATTCAGCATGAAATTAGGAACCTGCTGAATCTAATGGCCAAATTCTGATTTTAAAGGACTAGAATCTCACCATTCATGTGAAGTTCTTATTTTAGAGGTATTAATTGGAGTTTTGCATTTGAGTTGAGTGGAAGTGTGCTGAAGTCTTATCAGCCAGGCCTCTATAAAATAACAATAGAAATAGTTTCTGAAGTTTAGAAAGCATCAATTATAATTTCTTCTGTCACTTGTGGATTTTCATTTGGAAAGATAAATAATTTTTTTTTTCGGTTGACAGACAGCAAATTATAGAAAAATAGTTATCAGGTTGGTGGCAAATTGCAGGGGGTGTCATTTGCCAAGGCTGGAAATCAGTACATAATTCAATTTGGCCAGTTTGGGTTTTTTTTTTTATAGCTGTTTTAAAAGTTGCCATATTAAAAGTTTGGCAGTTGAATACATAGCTTACCCTCTCTTGAACTGACCAGAAACAGAGTGTTGTTATATCCGAAACAGATATTTCTTGATCATTTCAACTTTTAATTAAAAATTCAGTCTTTGTTTCCCTGTCGATGAACAGGCTGCTTTAAAACATTCCCTGTAAGTCTCTTCCCAACGTGGTACCTGGAAGCCTTAGCCAGCACATGACGTTTGCTACTGTGTGCTGGTTCGATAGTGACTAGATACCATCAATGCCCTTTACTATCCTGCATCTTCATGACCAAATTCTGCCCCTATCTTGCATTGCTGACAATCTTTAGCATCTTATGGGACTGGGGCATAATTCCAGGAGACTCCTTGTCACTGTCACGGTCACTGTCACTGCAGTATGTGCTGCTGCAGCAGGGGCTCAAGAACCGGTTGTTTACTCTTCCCCTTGGTATTGCGGGTTGTTGCTGTCTAGGACACCTCACCTGTTCTTTCCAGTTGTCCACCAGACCCTGATTTCGCATCTTTCAGGAGCAATGAAACTTTCACAATCATCCTTTTATAATAGCGGTATGTTGCAAAAATAACATTCCATAGGAA
Source organism: Larus michahellis (assembly GCF_964199755.1). Classification (NCBI taxonomy): domain Eukaryota; kingdom Metazoa; phylum Chordata; class Aves; order Charadriiformes; family Laridae; genus Larus; species Larus michahellis. The sequence continues at coordinate 94,115,695 of NC_133897.1, forward strand.
CAGCGTGTTCTCAACTATTGAGAAACACCCAGGTATCAGACTAAGGGGTTCTGTGAACCCATCTCATAGCTAAAAGGAGGAAATCCAGCGATAAAACAAATTCTCAGCAAGCAGAGAAGGCAAAACGGAGTGGCGCACCTAATTGAAATAGCTTGCAGAACCAAAGTCTAAAAAAATCATCTTTTCTTTCTCCCTTTAATAGCAACTCACAAGTTCAGGAAAAATATCCATAGCCTAGTAGCAGGTAAAAGTCAAATTAACCTCTTTCTCTCCTGTCTCTGACCCACCTTGCAAAAAAAAAAAAAAAAAAAAAGAAAAATACAAAAACCAGTTGTGCTGTGATCTCACTGGGTATCACCTTTACTTTAGATGCTAGAAGTCAGAAATACCTTTCCATACATTTTTTCATAGTCATTGCTTTGACAGTGCATTTTCATACATCCTTTCTGTTTCTGCAGGAAAATACTGAAGTGAAATGTGGTGAAAGGGAAATAGCCTCCCTTTCCTAGAGCCTCATAGTTAAGCTCCTTTCTAATCCTACAGTGTCTCAGCAGCAGCAGGAAGTTGGGAAGCACGTCTGAGTGTTGGAAGTCAGCACTCCACTATAAATGTGACTTTAGCAACTAGGTTAAATTGCCGTTTAAAGTCTAAATTAGCATCAAGGACGTATAGCAATATTTACTAAGGGAGAAGGGGAGAAGGGTTGGTGTGCCTTGCAAACACGTCTTCCGCTGCTGGAGTTAAGAAGTTTGGCCGTTGTTCCTGCTAAAGAAGCGATGGTCGTTCAGGTGGTTCCACTGGGAGAGGTGCAGAGGGACGATTGGGGTGACAGCGGGAGGGTGGAAAGATGAACTGCTGCATGTCCAGTGTAATGTTAGGATGTAATTTATTCAAGGCAAAGCAGAGTGGCTGTAGAACACGGGTGGAGTGATTACGTTACATACAGGCAGGCGCCTTCCAGTTGCAATCTCGTTTTGGTATCCTAAACGAGGGAAACATGAACAAGTGCATGGATTAGTTGGCGTGAGGGATTTTGTTACCAGGAGTCAGAATCCTCCTGTGCCTGCAGTGGTGAGCTCCTCCTTCCGGCTGGTTGGGAGCTAAAAGACATTAGCTGAGAAACAATAACCTGAAGACGATGGTTCCATTAAAATGGAACGAGCATGCCTAACCCTTCTGATGTCATTTGATTTCAGTCATAAAAGAGGAAACTAACCAGAGTGAAATGGCTGAAGACCTGTGCAAGATAGGGTCAGAAAGATCCCTCGTGCTGGATAGACTAGCAAGTAACGTCGCCAAACGTAAGAGCTCTATGCCTCAGAAATTTGTTGGTAAGAGTTAAACGTTTGCTGTCTCCTAAAAAATAAAACAAAACAAAGCCCAAAAAAACGGTCTCACAGGATTTTTACGTTTGCTTCATGATTTTACTTGTTTAACTAAATTACCAATATCTGTCTCTGTAGAAGCAGATACAGCGATGTGTTGGGGGAAAAACAAAACAACCAAACTTCTCCAGCATACATTTCTGCATGTTTAATTTTCCACATCTGGAGACTGAGTTTAAGCCTTCTTCCTGTCTTTTTCTAATGCTTATGAACCAGATCGTTACAAGATCTGGATAGGCTCTTGAAGTTGCCCTAAGAACCTAAAGATAGGAATAAAAGTTTCCTATTGGAAAAGCATTTGACCACACTTTCAGGGTTATTTTATTAATATCTTGGATGACATCCAGATCTGGGCATATCGGTGTTTGTGAAAGCATTTGTGAATAGTTGAGCATGGGCTGGATAATATTCTTCACCCCTTTAGAAAGTCTGTATACTTTTACAGCCCAGAATGGTCACGGAAATAAATGTACAAAGGTCTGAGAACAATACCTAAATGAAAACATCTTTGGGTACATTCTATAAATGATGCAAAAACTTCATGCCCGTTGCACCTAGTAGGCATGTTTTTGTTTTAACAGTGAAAAAATGGAGGCTATATTGTTCTGTTTGGTGAGCCTGTACCAAGTAGGGGTTAGATCAGTTCTGTAATAGTGAGACCCACAGACAATGTTTTTTCAGCTATGTAGAGTTAGTCTTAAATGAATAAAAACATGGGAGATCAGAGGACAGCATATACTCGTAGGTAGTTAGGTTCTTTTATAATTCTCTGCACATTCATTTATAATATTAGTCTGTAGGAGACAAGCAGAGAAAACCGAAGTCTTTGAAAAAAACCCCCCACACTAAGAAGGTCTTCAGTTAAAAGTTAAGGCAAAAAATACCAGTTTACAGGACAGAAATTCCAAATATACATTCTTCAATGAGGACACAAAGGTGAAAGGAAAGTTAGTATTTCTGAGACAAGGAAAGGGGAGTCTCAGGCTACGTCAGGAGGTGGAACAAAAGGTTTGAAATGAAAGTCCAAGATTGTCTTCAAGTCCAAAGGCAACAATTCCAGGAGGTAGTCAAGGATAAGAAATGCTTATGCTTATAAAGGGACAAAAGTTGTATTAGAGGTAGTTACTAAGAAAATATCAACTATGTGAGGTGAACTTGGTTCGTTTAGAAATTCTAGCAACTGATTGCATTAGGCAAAATACTAATTCTGTGAAAGCTCCAGCAAGACCAGAAGCATTAAAATTTTAAAAGTACTAGCAAGTATCCTATATGCGATGTATCCATGGGTGTGAACTGGCTTTTTCGTTCTCCTTTTCTCTCTTCACCCTGAGAATAACTATGAGTTTTAGGAGGGCAGAGTTTCCTGTCAGTTAGTTATTCAGGGTGAGATGTAGGAAGACAATTTACCGACAGCAGATATTTATGGAAATTTGCTAATCTTCAAAAGGATGAACTTTTCTGACAAGAAAATGCCCCCAAATCCTTTCCTTTCCAGTCCTCACCTGCTGCTTCATGTAATAGGTAAATTCCTGATTAACACAAGCTTGGGCCAGCTGGTCAGGAGAGCTTTTGGGTAATAAAACATATTTATTGCTCCTGTAGATTACCGTGTCATCCCAATCCCCGTGCTGAATTCCAGGGAGAAGGAGCAAATGGCATCCTTCGCATAAGGGGGAGACTCTCTGCTGTTTCACTCGTCGTTCTCAAGGCTAAATTCATTACCTTTCAAAAGTGAGATTGTTCACCAAATTAAGCCAGTTATCTGTAAAATTCTCTGTTTTTTCCAAACTGGAATAGCTCCCAGACCCAAGAGCAGAACTGGGCCATCCAAACTAGAGAGTGAGAACTTCAAGTGAGGTTGACACATGTTTATCATGTTAAAACAATAGGCAGCAAAGAAAAGAGAGGGGTTTAAAAAAAAAAAAAAAGGAAAAGAAAAAGATGGCCACCTGCACGAAGTGCATTTTTACTATTTAGGTACCTGCTGCAGAACCCTGGGCAGTGCGAAGCCTGAAGTGCATCAAACCATTAGCAGTTTAATTTACTTATGCTTTAATAACCACAGAAATGAGCTATTATTTTTAATGAGTGCAAATATTATCTGCATTGGCCAGATACAGGAATGATACCTTCCTACCTTAACTTTGTGTCTGTTTCAGACAGTTCTGCTTGGAACCAAATTTTTCTTATGAGCGCTTGATCCTCTCAGTCCACCTACCAGCTGGCTATGCTACATAAAGCAAATATTACCCAAGAAACAGCTATTAAAATTGTGCTTTTTTTTTGTGTATAATGAAGACCAGTCCAACTTTTTGGTGATACACAGTGCGCATGGAATACAAACTATTGGGACCTAATTTTTTCCTCCTTGGGTTAAGGGTATACATTTATATTAGGACAGTTTTTCTATATGTCGTTCAAGAGTCTTTCACAGCGCCTATTTGGAATCTTAAGCCTCAAACTCTGCCTGAAAACTCTATGGCATTAGAATGGGCAAATCTGAAAAAAAAATAAAATGCACCCCAGCAGAGGGGAGCTCAAATTGGCAGAATAACGGGGAAAGGAAAGAAGAGGAAGTCGAAGCTTGTGCAGCGCAGCGAGAAGGTGTCTGTGCCCTACATCCCTTATAGGAACTTACGCAACGCTCGGAGTGTTTCTTCGCTTGCAGAGCACAGACGAACTGGTGTGAAACCAGATCTTGTGGGAAATGTAGACAGCACAGCTTTCTACACTTCAGCCCCATCATTGCAATAGTGTCATGCTAGAAGTTTTCTGGGCTCTTCGCTGACTCGGAGTAGTCAATTTGAGTAGAAACTGGGTGGGAAATTGTTGATAAATCAATGTGCAGATCTTCTGGTAAATTTTCCATGCTCCTATTAGCCTTTCTTTTAGTCAGATTAGGACTTTCCAAGGCCTACCAGCAAATGTCACGTTGATTAGAAAAGTGTGACAGCACCTCACAGAGATGTTTGTGGCTTTCAATGAATTTCCCAAGATCTGCAGAGCTACAAAATCCATCCGGACTGTAAACAATGTGTTATTGGTAGTCCCTAAGACTCTGTGGGAATTTTTTACCCTTTTGCCTTTGCACAAATTTATTAGGAGCCTGATAATATCAGCGATGCTTTACACTGTTTGAGGAGGCTGTTCAGGTTCATAAAATCAGCGTCTGTGCTTTTAAATAGTTTATCCCCCTCCTATCTTTTACCTTCTATGTTTTGCTTAGACATATCTGTCCAGGAATTTTGAGAAACTGTAGTGAAACTCAGCATTCAATACCAGGGTATCCAGATAGAGATACATTACTGCAGCCTGATTTTTAAAAAATTAGGAGTCCCCCCTTTACTTCTGGCATCCCAAATCAGAGTGGAAGTTACAAGTAAAAAGTAATCTTGCTCTATATAGGGCTTTTTACCTCACAGGAAAAATATATTCCAGCTACAAATACAGTTAAATTTTTTCCATGGTTCTTGACTGCTCCTGTAGATGATAACTTTTTGACACAAAATTTCTAGGAACGTGAGTAGCTTCTGGTAATGTGCCTAACAGGGCTTAATTTAAAAAACAAGGTGTAGGGGCGAGGTGGCAGTATGAAAAGTTAAGTTTTTGTTGATTTTTCTTCAAAATGACAAATAACCACGTTGCTGGTGTGGGTTATTTGTAAGGAATTGAAGGTCTAAAATGAAAAGATACGATTTCCAGTCTAAAATTGTAATACTTTAGGGAAAAATATTGATAATATGCTTCATGCTGTGAAACATGAAGGCCAGGCTCACGGTAACTGTGCTGGAACACCATCTTCACTAACCACAAAGACGTGCCTCAGGTCACTGTAGGAGGCTGTTGAGGGAGCCCGGTTAGAAAGGAGAAAGAGAGGAGGAAGCACTTGATCTGTAGCTCCCATGAGTCCCCATATAATTATTTCCAGAATCTGTTTTCATCCATTTGCTTTTCCAAAGACCTCAAATTATTTTGCAGGTTAAAAAAAAAAAAAACAAAAAACAAACCACCAACCAACCAACCATTTTTCTGACCAGCTGTATTAAAGAACTATGAATACCTCGGGTGAATTTCAGAGGTGGATTTGATCAACTCTTTTCTTCCATGTTGCTGTTTTATTAATCCATGATGTTTGGTTCCTTAATTATGTAGAAATCAGCCCTCTAACTCCTGACTGTTTTTCACTGCAGGTGAGAAATGTCTGCCCGATCTTCCATACGACGCCACCACCAACTATGAGAAGGAGAATGAGATAATGCAGACGCACGTTATAGACCAGGCCATTAATAACGCCATCAGTTACCTGGGGGCAGAGTCCTTGCGTCCCCTTGTCCAGACACCACCAGGTGGTTCTGAGGTGGTGCCCGTCATCAGCCCCATGTATCAGCTCCACAAATCTCTCGGGGACAATCAGGCTCGCTCCAACCACGCAGCTCAGGACAGCGCAGTGGAAAACTTGTTGCTGCTTTCCAAAGCCAAATCCGTCTCCTCCGAACGAGATGCCTCTCCCAGCAACAGCTGCCAAGACTCAACAGATACAGAGAGCAATAACGAGGAACGCAGTGGTTTAATTTACCTGACAAACCACATAGGTCCCCACGCAAGAAATGGCATCTCGATAAAAGAAGAAAACAGGCAATACGATGTCTTGAGGGCAGGTACTGACAATTCCCAGGATGCTTTCAAAGTGATCAGCAGCAATGGGGAGCAAGTGAAAGTTTACAAGTGCGAACACTGTCGAGTCCTTTTCTTGGATCACGTGATGTACACGATTCATATGGGCTGCCACGGGTTCCGCGATCCTTTTGAATGCAACATGTGTGGCTACCACAGCCAGGACAGGTACGAATTCTCTTCCCACATAACTCGAGGGGAGCACCGTTTCCACATGAGTTAAAACTCCTCCGGCACAGCCCTAGCCTCCACAGCTGCGTTACTGGAGCTGCACGAGCCACGACAGCAGCAAAGCACAAGTCAGCTGGACAGTAAAAGTAACAAGAGAATCAAAAGTTCAGCGATCTTCTCCCACAAGAAAAGATTTTTTTTTTCCTATTGGTAGCATGCATTGCAACTCGGTTTTCTAAAATGAGTACTGAAGTTTTTACTGAAAAAGTTTCACCACCAAAAACCTTTAGTAATGTAAGTAGGAGCTTTTGTAGTCACATAGCTGAAAGCCCTTCCCTTAACTGATGCTTCTTGCAAACCTCCCTTGCCAAAACTGTTAACCATGCACAGGATGCACCACGCGGACGAGGACGGGACAGGCAGGAGTGGCCAAGTTTTCCCTCTTAACACCCCGAGCGCAGGGCTCTTACAACAGGTGTGTGTTTTTTGACTTCCTGGTATTATCTGACTCTTTTGGGAAGATTAAACTCAACTAAAGATGGAGGGGCCCATCCCAGACGACTTTGCAGGCAGCTGGGGTGGGACGGGACCCCCAGCCAGAGGGTCCTGAGTTGCTTTGGTGGTAAAGAGTAGAACGTTTCCACCTGCGAGGGTGCTGCTGGTATTGACGTCGCAGCATGCCTTGTTTGTGTCACTAGGCGGGCGAGCAGGTATGTGAACGAGATAAGAAACACCCTTGTAATATACTCTGTGAAGTATGAATTGCGTTTAATGTATAGAAAAAGGGTATTGTTGGCTCTTCTTTGAATAAATGTTTTCTCACCCTGTCCAATAAAACCCCACTTTTCATTACGAAACCCCTCTTCTCTCTGCATAAACAAGTTACGATGTATTTAATTTTTCTTTCCTTCTTTTTAAAGCTCTAGTTATTTAGAAAAGTATGACGTACAGTCGAGAAAAGCACCAGCTAGAAACACATGTGAGGAAGGGCTCTCTGTGCACATTTTTCATCTTTTTAAACTGCCTGGAAAATATCCAAGTGTCCCCCTCTCTTACATGTGAAAAAACGATCCCATTTTGCTTGCACAGAAGATGTCCTCTTGTCGATTTTGTGGCTCTACCTGTAAGTGTTGCACTTTTAATTATTTTTAAAGCACGGAGCTGAATTAAACCAACCAGTCGAAATCTGTGGCCTTCCTCCTTTTTCCTGGCACTTGCTATTTGGGTGGACCAAGCCCGGCAAAGGTGCTGAGAACCCTGGCTTCCTATTCAACAAATCATTTCACCATGTGCTTTAAGTTGCTTTTACTTCAGCGGAACTGATCTTCAGGTTAAAAAAAAACGGCGTTTTGCTGGATGGAGATCAGAGACTGCAGCACTTCGCAGAGCGCAGCAAAATCCACAAGGAGCTTACTCCGTGGCAGGTTCCGCTGCAGATGCTGTAACTTCGGTTGGAATAAAAACTTCTATGAAGAATAGATTTTAACCCCAAACACAGCTGATGTTAAAAACGTATTTTTTAAAAAAATCTTCTCCTTAACTTCCTCTTCCAAATAGTTCATTCCTCTCCCTGAACACCCTCGTACTTTTAAGACTGGGCAAAAAAGACACTCTTGCAGCTGCATAAAAATCTGTCGTCGGTGCTGCAATACTTCCTGGGCAACGTTCATAAAAATAACCCATCTTATTGAGTTAATGTATAAATGCTTCCACTCTGCATAAGAAATGGCTGTTCTCCAACTAACACCATCATTCAACCACCAAGACTAGCCGTCTTGGCATACAGTTACACGGGCTCCATTCGGAAGGGCATGCAAGCGCATGTATTTATTAGAAAAGAGACTCGGTGGAACCGTGAGTGCTGAACCAATTTGGCCTGATATGTGTAGCTATATTTGATACACGTTTCCTATATACACATGCTCTTACAGGCACGCAGAGTTCCTTCTTCTGCTTTCACTTTTGCAGGTGTAAGACGAGCAACAACACTGAAGTTAGAGGAAAGGTACTGGTGAAATAATGAATTACAAGTATATGCTTTTTCAATTTCACGTCTTAACTTTGCACGCCAGCTGTAAGAAAGCCATTTACTTCACGTGACACGCGGGCGCAGCGGTGGTTTTACACGGAAAGTGCCTGCGTGCGTGCCCGTTTTGTAGCTTTTGCCACCAAATGCGAATGCTGTGTATGACAGTCCGTAGCCTGATGCGTGTAACCCACAGCAGGGAAAACAAATCCCCAGTAGGTGTTTGGTGGGATGGTATGTACAGGGTGGCCCATGACCCCCCCCAAAAAATGAGGAGTGTAAGCCGCGGGCCCAAAGGTCATTGCCCTAAGAGATGTTACTGCTTGCTACCTTCCAGCCCGCGGCACCGCGCAGGGGGTGGGCACAAGGAATCGCCGGCCACTTTCATGCCGCAACTACCGTTTTGTCGCCGATGCCTGATACACGTCCAGCTTCAAGAGAGACGGTACATGGCAATGAGGTGTTACCAGTTACGTATTTTGTACAGGAATGACCCGAAGAAGACCTTCAAGGGAGGAGCTTGAAGTGATGACTTTCCTTTTTTTCTTTTTTTTTAAATAAAGTTGAAAGGGGTTTGTTTTTTCGTAGCTGGTGGGGATACATCCAGCTGGTTTTACCCCTTGTCCTTTATCCCTCCTCCTCCTCCTCGGAGCGCGAGGTCGGGGAGAGCATCTGTCGCCTGTCATTGGCCGATCCAGCCTAAGCCACGACACCCCACTCCGCTTTTGATTGATGCCAGTCAAGAAGGGACAAAGTCGCTCCCCAGCCCTGCTTCAGTGTCCTGGGTGTAGTCAGATATTGGCTGGACAGAAATAGTCTGGTTTTACCGCTCTTACACCTCTTTCCTGCTGCTCTTAGAGTTAGGCCACTCTACACCCCATACCATAATTTTTTTTTTTAACCCTTCATTTTAAGACACCCCAAGCTATAAAAGGGGAGGGCAGAAGCTTACGCAGGTGGTTTTGTTTCTTTGCTTTTGCTAAAAATCCAACACAAATAAAGCCCCATCCATTACCCGTGTAAAGAAGGATCGCTCCGGTGGAGTTTAAGGCTCCTTTGAACTTAACTTTTACATGTGATTTCTGGGCAGGGTCACCACCTCGGCAACATCTCTGTGCACGCACGCACGTGGATGAATTTCTGTGTCGCTTTTCTTGTCGACGTGCACGTGCCCGAGCTGTGGGGTTGTGTATCGTTAATATTTTATATACATATGTATGTGTGTACATATAGATCTCTAAAATGGTTCGCGTGGCACGATGCTGCACTGCCAGACACTGTCAGTGGGTTTGTTTCCTGGGTCTGGAGGTTTCTTATTTATACTATAAGAGAATATGTCGATGTTGTATATGAAACAGTACAGTAGCGTAAGTAAGTATATCAAGACACAGTGTATCAGAGGCCATAGTCTAAAGGCAGGAGCAAACAGCATTCCCCGGTCACTAAGAGGCTTTTTAGGTTTGCTATTTTTCGGGGTTTTTTTGATTTTTTGCACAAATTCATCTTCTATTTTTTAAGAAACAAGCGTTTCATTAATTTTATTTATGAACATATGCAAGAAAATAGGATGTTGTATATGTGTACATCAAAAAAAAAATGTGCCCTCAGAAACCTAGTTTAGTGTAATCTCCCTTTTTCTCCTTTTTTTTTTTTTTTTTGCTGTGGTGCAATGCCCTGATATGGTTTAGTTGAACCCTAAAATGAGTAAATATGGTGAATAGCTTTACGTTTATATCTTTTTAAAAAAGGTAAAAAGTAACCACTTCCCAGCGCTTCCCCAGACATCGCCTTTTCTAATAGAAAAGTTGTATTTACACACCTTTTTTTCCCATGATTTTATATTGTAACTTCATTTTTCTTCGAGAACATTGTATTTAAAAAAAAACAAAAACAAGCAAACTTTATAAAAATTGGAAATGTTATTAAATTACATCTGCAAAGTGAGATGTGTCTTTTAAGACAAGAGAACATGGTAAAGAAAATCCAAACCCAAACCCCAGAACAACTCTCCCAGCAGGTGATGAAGTCGTCAGGTACACCTGGAGGCCCTGGGGGGGGTGGGAGGGGGTGTGACTGTGTGTGCGAGCGGGCAGCGTATGGTGCGATGCAGGTAGGCAGCTCCGTGGGCAGGGAGGGAGCCCTGAGCATCGTGCGTGGCCTCAGCCCCAGCCGCCGCAACCGTAGCCCACATCGTGGCGAGTTCATCCTTGCTGTCCTCACCACCCATCATCTTCTGCGGCCAAAAAAAAGGTCACGCCGTGGCCATCACCCTGCGCTCACCACCTATGTGAAGCTGCCTTGCTAAGCCAGCTCCAGCTGAAGATCAGGTCCTAAAGCGGCCACCTCCCATCCAGGGAGTGGCCCTGGCCACAAAGCTCCCACAGCTACTTTGAGCCGCTGACTTGGAGAAGGTTGCCTCCTCTCTAGCCCTCTCCTTACCCTTCCCTCCCACCAGCCAGGGGAAGGCATTACAGAACACAATTACTTCTGCATGTAGTGTCACGGTAATTCAAAATAAAACACTGAGAAATTGTTTCTACTATTTGCCGTAACAAAGGTGATTTCTCTGCAGGTGTCCCCCTTTCCTTCAGATTCCAGCACAGTAAATTTCACATCACATATTTAATGCAAACAAGAATCACTGTTTTGCTTAGAAAAAGCACCATTTATAAAGTTTTAGAAATATTTCCATTCGTAAAACTGTATTATTATGAACACAATGAGATTTAAAAAAAAAACCACAAACAAACTCTAATGGTATTGCAATGAATTCTTTTACAGGCTCCCAAAAATCTAGCTTTTCCTTAAGTTCCTGTTGTAGGGTTTCATCATAAGGCTATGACTACTCTTCTCTAAGAAGGAACCTTTTAACATCCTAATTCTTCTGTTCACCCTCATAGCTAGTTCTCAGTAATTGAAATTATCTACGAATTTCTGTTTCAGGGGTGACTCTTCTGCAAAGCAAATATGGCCTGTTAATAATCATCATCACAAAAACTGACCAAATGTAATATTGTTAATCAATGTTAATAAATCCTTGAGCTTAAGTAGAGACACCCACAGATATAAACGAAAGTTTGTGTAGCTAAAAATCTAGTCTGGGTATCGATCGCATTTCAAAGACTTTTTTTTTCAAACCATCGTATTTATATCTTTTTCCTGCTCCCATAGCTCCATTAAATTGCATCAGGAACTGCTGTAGGTGCAAAGGTACGAATTGTTGTACAAACACAAACATACGACGGCCAGGGGTGAGTATTTTCAGCCTCGAGTCCCCAGAAAGGCTTCCCGATCCATCCACAAGCATCTCCACACCAAAGCGGTGTTAAGATGCGCTCAGCAGCCAACATTTCCCAGTCAGTTTTTAAAATCAAGAAACGCACGAAAGCACATGAGATTCTTTTAGTAGATACCAAAACGAGAACTCGGGAGCCAGACCTGGGGCGCGCAGATCTGATAATGTAACAATTTCCTATTTTTTTCAGGGCTGGAGGGGGCGGTGGGCAGGATCATTCAACTTCTTATTTGGGGAAAAGGGGTTAGAAACTCCCCTGACTTTGCCACAAGACTGAGGATATTGCACTGGTTTTGTCAGCTTGTGAGAGGGCCAAAAATAAAGGAGAAGCTTTCACCGAAAGCTTCGAGTTCCAGCAGCAGCAATTTGAAAGCTGAGAATGTTGCAACTGGAAAACCAAAATGTTTGATTTCTGAAAAAAACCTGTTCCTGGCTGTGTTGTGGGTCAGAGCTCCAGGCCATCCTTCCCTGCTGCGGGCCAGCCAGGTCACGTCCACCATCACGAAACACGGTCTTGTCTGGAAGGAAAACGGTGCATGAGAACAAATTCGGATCTGAATGCATCATGAAAGACAAAAAAATTCTCTCAGACCTGGCCTATGGAAGGTCTTAATCTTAACGGGAGGTCCATTATCCCGATTTCCCTTTGATTCATCTTCTTTTTGGCTACACAGGCTTTGAATTTCCAGGGCTGCTGGACGTGCAGTTCTCATGAAAGTCACTGACAGCTGCAGACATGCAGCATTTCTGAAAAGTCGTTGCCAGAAGACAGGCATTCAGAAAAGAGGAGGGCCAAAAATTTGCAGAGTTTCACGGAAAATGGGATAGATGGGAGCCAGAAATCCAAAACCGGGCATCAGACGGCAGGAATTCATCACATTTAAACGAAAAAAGGGTGCAGCGAGCATGGCTGAAACCCCGCTCTTGCTAAATGGACAGATCCCGCTTAACTGCAGCAAGAGTTTTGCAGCATTTAGCACTACGTTATTTTTTTTTTTTTTTCATTTAAGGTAAGGTCTCGCTGCTTTAAAGCCCGTCCCAGGACACGGAACAATTCCCAGTTTTATCTGTCCCGACCACACGTATGAAACGCGTGAGTGATAGAGGGCAGCTGCTGCTGCTGCTGCTGCTGCCGCCGCCGGTGGCGGCTGCAAATCACACAAACCAACGCCTTCCTGTCCCTTGGGAGAGAAGAAGTGAAGGTTCTGGTTTATAAGCAGTTAGAGAAGAAAAAAAAAAAAAAAAAAAAAAGAGAGAGAAAGAAAAGAGAAAAAAATCTACACCTTGCAGCAGACAGTGCGCCCGGGGCTGGCGGGGTGAGGAAGTTAATCAGCACCGAGCAGGCTGTTCGGGATGAGGCCAAACAGATGGCTCGTCTCTGAAACGGCAAAACGGGAAGCAGATGTGGCCACCGCTTCTCCCCATGCATAACTGGGAACCAGCCGGTTGGTGAGGAAATTTGCATAACAAGGATAAATTGGTATCAAAACTGTCCCTAGAAGTGATCTGAATGGATCTGGGTACAGTTGACAGTTTTCACTTCTTGTTTCCCACTCAATGTTCGACCAGATTAAATTTAAATTTTGAAGCTGCTGTTTTGCCCGAGGTTGCTCTCGGCTCTCTTCTAGGGAAACCTGCGAGGCAGGCGGGGGGGCCCGGCGGGGCTCTGCCGGAGCTTTTGGGGCCTGATCTCTGTTCAGTCAGTTAACATTTTAGTGACTAATTTCGGCGGGCTCTGATTTTCAATTTCAAGTCCACAAACTTCGCATCATCCTCTCAACAGCCAGCAAAACCGAGCCTGAACTAATGTCCTCTATGTTCAGGCACCGACATTCCCAGAGCCAAGAGCCCCAGCCGAGCACAGCACCTCTCCCCCCTGCGGCCCTGGGGGAGTTTAACACGTAGATATGATGCATTACAAGTAAAGGAGGGGTTTCTTTTTTTCTGTTCCTCCCTATTTTGTTTCAAAGGACAGAGCAATGTCTATCCGACGACAGCTTTTACTTTATGGGGTTCCTGTTGCGTTGACAGGGATTAAATATACTGTAGCCTTAATGCATCGTATAAATGAAAACAGAGATCGGAAGAGCTCTTCACATTTAGGGAGGTTCAAATCTGGATTCAAACACTCTGGTTTTGCTTCACTGATAGTTGCAGTACACAAAAAAGTACCTTTATCGTCTTAGGGAGATTCCTGTATGTAGCCATGGGAGAGAACATAGGCTCATTCTCGATTGTGTAGAAGAAAAAGAAGAGGGGGTAAATACTGGCTGAGAACACATATTTGCAGGCACTAATAGAAGCGTTGTTATGTGAATTTTACTTTTCTTCTTTTTTTTTTTTTTTTAGCACAGCACATGTGCGATTTACCTCCCCACCTCAGAAGTCCTACTCTGAAACATTCACAAATGCTTTATTTTTGCATCGCATCCAGTCACTTAGTTCTAGTCTAATGATATATATAGTATTTTATTTGCATAGTCTAGCAAATGCACATGGGAAGCGCGCTTAACACGCACACATGTATGTCAGGGGTTTTTTTGGACTCATTAAATATTGGTACAAATTAGAATGATTACTTCTGCTTTGGAAACATCTGTCTCGCTATCCCTTTGTAAAATGAAGCTGTCTGAGACACAAACCAGTTTCCTAAGGCCCAACACCGATAACACGGTCGTCCGTGACAGGAGAACTCCTACCGCAGTAACCAGAGTAAACCTGGATAAGTGGAAAAACTCAGGCTGCTGAGGAGCACCCAGGACTACCAGACCCCACGTCCATGCCCGTACAGCACGCTGCTGCGCCCCAAGTCACAGCTGCCTTGCATCTAACCGACCTTTAACCAAAGACTGGATCCTGATCAGCTGCGAGACCAGAAACACACAAGAAAAGCTAGGGGTGGTTTCAGGAAGACAATGGAACGCGAGTATTAATAGGCTAAGGGGTCTAAAATTAAGGATTTTCAACAAAATTCCGAAGGTCTAGACCAGGAGAAGGAGACCGCAGGCATCTGCCTGAGTTTCATTAAACGGTTCTTGAGAGCTGAATCACAATTTGGTCATCGGAGGCAGGGGCAAATGTACCAGAAGCGATAGGAAGACCAGAGGGGAAATGAAGGGTGGGAGAAGATTGGGTGGAAAAATTAACACATCAAGTTCAGCAGTGAAGAAATTACTCTCTACCACAAGAGTTATTACCACAGAATTAAGAAAAGCCAAAACCTGTGTGTTTCAGGAAAAAAAAATATTATTCTACCATTCTTAACAGTTGCAGGTCTCTTATACTATGGAACAGCTGGCCTTTTCTCTTAATTATCCTTAAATGTAAAATCAGTTTGTGAACTAAAAATATTTCCTGTTCGGATTTTAGCAACTTCTCCCCTTCGCCCCAGAAAAATCCAGACAGCCAGCGCAGGTGCTCTCGCTATACGTTCACGCTTCCTTTTTTCTTCAATACCTGACAAAGCAGAAGATCGCATAGTGTAAATCCTTTTTAACAATCCTTTTCATGTTGTCATTAATGTTAAAAATTGGCTTTTTTCTTAATATCCCGGTCTCTGGAGTCACACTTCTGGACAATACCCATTTTTGTTTCAAATACAGGAGGTGCGTAGCTCTTGACTTGGGGGGGCGGGGGGGCATTACAATAAGTGAAATTCTCTTTAATAACTCTAAATCAAAATCGAATATCACTTCATTCTACTATCTTTAAATTTATTCTACAGTTTCCAAAATCCAACATGCAATTTCTGAAAAGCTGGTAAACAGCAGCGCTGCTGTGAAACTATTACATCCTTTCCCCTGCCCTGAAAGGGAAATTGTAGCACAAAAAAAAGAGCATAAATTCCTTACGCAGAATCATGCCGTGAGTTTTTTGACAAAATCAGGGTTGGTAGCCAGGTCTTCTAACACTTCTAACACTTATTCTCCAGCCACAGACGAGGCTTCCTTTTCTGTGGGCCACAAACTCAAGAATCCGTATTTGCAGACCCTTGCACCAACTCCTAAGCCCTGTGAAAAAGGATACGAGCCTAAGAGTTCAAATCAGGCCTTAGCTCACATCAAAGTGTGTGTGTGTGAGACACTATATGTGCGTCTAATTCAAAATATTTAACAATTTGTACATTTTTAACCAACAGTTGCCAGTTTTCCTTCCACTTCTTCAGTTACTTAAATATACAGAATATTTTGGCCAAACATGCAAAGATACATGTCCTTTCCACAATCAGTTGTTGGAGCTTTTGCCGTGTGAATGGCTTCAAATGATGCAAGGAAAGGAAAACAATATTGGGAAAGGGATCCTCTGATGTACGGCACTGCAGACCCTCTCTCTTTTTTCCTACGGACACCTAATGAGCTGCTCAAATAACAGGTTTACGGCAACCAACAGATGTAACAAATTGGGATCCTTTTCTAAGCCTTAAAACACAATGCAAAAGCATTCTGTTTACCCTCCCAACTATCTCAGGAAAAGTAAAATAAGTAAATAAATGAAAAACAAAACCAAAGAAACCAGCAGGGCAATAGCCACATGAAAATATTCTGCTCCAAAGAAAAAGAAACCTATGATGGCCTTAGTTAGCCGGCTAATTTTCAACAGAAAACAGGAGGCTCGCTGGAAACTTTGCACAAATACCAACGTGCAAAATAGAAACTTCAGATAAGCTGTGGAAAGAGGGTGGGATTTCCAGAAAATAGGGAAGGACTTGTTACACCCTCCTTGTCAAATTTTGCAGGATCACCACAGCTCCTCTGGAGAAACAGCATGTGCAGAGGGGAAAGCTCAGAGCTTTCCTTTTGGTTCTGCTTCTCCTAAATAAACTGCTTGCCTCATTTCCTTTGCAACTGGAGAAATATTCGACTCAAAAACCCATCCTTTCCACATCTTACTGCGCTGGCTGCATTTGCCACCGAGCCTCTGGCCACTGATATGATTTTATATTATGAATATTATAATTATATCAGCGCTTTACTTTTTCTCAAGCCCTAGGTCGCGCTGATCTGAAGCGAGGTGAAGGCGCCGGGGAGGTGAGAAGAGGGAGGCTGGGGCCATTCAGCAGCTCTCGGCAGAGCCTCTCCAAAGGGCATGCAGGGACGGATGGCCACGTCCCTCCGCTGTTTCAGGCCACGCCAGCGTGGGAAGTCACACAGCCAGTCTTTCTCAGTGCTTTCTGCGGTCATCCTTGGAGCTTTTTTCTCCAGAAAAGCAGAATAAATGCTTTGTCATAGATAAGCTAGCCGGGTCTTGCTTTCTAAGCTCTCCCCATCGCGACTGCTTCCTGACAAGATGTCACTCGGATGCCGCAGTGTACACACGCCCGGCATCTCCAGCCTGAAGTTCCTCGAGTGTCCGAGCGGCAGCAACGACACCGGAGGACACGGGCGAGCAGGCAGCGCCCCAGCCCTGGCCCTCAGCCAGCCACCTCAGGGGCACTCACCTGCCACCTCCAGCCTTACCCAGCACCTCCGGACACCCCAGTTCCTCGCGGGGGATGTATTCAGCCCCACAGGGCACCTCAGCAGGTTTGCTGGCCTGTAGCTAGAGAGGAAATACCTAGAAGAAACGAAGGCACAGAGGTCTGGTGGCAGTGGAGAGAAAATTTACACAATACAATAAAAATACTTGGGGGGAGAAAAATATGAAAAATAATTTCTTCAGAAAATTGCACTTTGCTCATTCTTGGCTTCTTTAGAGTAAGTCTGCCTCTGCATCAGGAAAACACTGGGAGGAACGAAGGCAGATGTAAAAACACTGGCTTTTGCAGTTAGCTTTATAAAAAGTTTTATCGCAGTGCTAAGGAAAAAAAAGGAACAGTACAAGTGCCATGTAAAATCAGCATACAAAAAGTAGGCCTGGAAGCAGTTCCTGCAAGGAAAAGATGCATATTTCAGAAAAGGGATTTATATTTTTAAGGCAGCCTCATATTAGTTTCAATTTTAACTATGTAGCAGGAAAAAACAAAATAGGGATTTTGGATTGACTTATGAAAGTCTTGGAGAGCGACATGACAAATTCCCAGACTCCACAGAGTACCTTAGCCTGCTCTAGACACCAAAATTAAGTACAGGATCCAAGAGTGCGCCTCTCTCCATTCTATAGGCAGGAGAGCCATGTTACATGGCATCGTCCTGGGTGAGCAGGAGACTCCTCCAGCGGCCTCCCCTGGCAAGATTTCAGTAGCAGCGTGTTCAGACCCACAGGACAGAACACGAGAGAGATGTTACCGCCATTTCCTCTCTCTTCCCTCAGAGGACTGGTCTTTAAAGTCAATGCTCCCTTCCAAAAAGGGAATCGCAGCAGCTTACGGCTTTTCCCCAGACCATCCACGCCGCCGCTCTGTGCTGTTGCCTTTCCAGGGATTTGCTGAGCTGCACTACCGTGTTGAAGACCGAATCTGTAGCCCAGTAATTTGTTGGTTCAACCAAAGGCATGGCTGAAACAGGCTGCCTGACTCAAAGAGCGTACGCTTCCTGTTGTTGGCAGAAAGTGAGACTTCGCACTGTTCCCCCTTGCTTCCTTTAAAAACAGTGCCAGGAATTGATGTAAATTGGCTGCAAAGCATCTGACCCACACAGTAGGGAACTGAGAAACCGGAGGACTCAGGAAGATAGAGCAATATTAGCCACCTATATCTAAATACATATGGGTTTTTTTTAATAGACTTGATCAATGATCATGGATGGCATCAGCAATTTTTGCTTGAAATGTGCTCAAGGGGGTGAAGTCTTCAACAGCTCCAGAGAATTCTCTCTCAGGAGAAATCAGCTGAGTGGTTTCTTCAGTCAGGAGAACCATCCACAATGCTGACCACAAAGGGGCATGCCTTACGCTGCCCAGACAACTCAGTCAAACATTATCAGAGGGATCACCAAAAATTAACTAATTACCCAGCACGTAGGAGTTCTGTCTTCTGGGTCTTCCATCAGCTCGGTCAGGAGAAGGTCCCTGCACCGCTGGGGTAAGATGCCCAGTGGTGGGCCAGTGGTGCCAGATGTTCCACCCTATTACAATAGCATTAATGATTTTTACTCGCGAGGCAACACGGAGAGAGCAACAAATACCATTTGCTATCAACCAAAACTCAAGTGAATTGAGCCTGTTGAATTAATCAGACTCAGCTCCTGTTACCAACCTGTTATGTATCTACATTTCCATGCATTTCCAGGATCTTCAGCCTGGGAGACTGCTCATATCTGCTCACTTACTCCTCTATTAAAATTCCTAAGATCGAGGATCAGTTTCTATACAATCGCACTGTATTGGGATTTTCACCTCTTTTCCCAGCTCCAGTGTAATATTACAGCCTGAGACACAAGGTAAAATTAATGTTTAAAAATCCTATCTTTGTTAAATAGGGAGTTCTAGAGATGTCAGGCTGGTTTTCACAGCTCCCTCCAAAAATATCTTCTGAAAAATCGAAGTTCAGCCAAAGAACCAACAAAAATTCTTAATAAAATGCCAGTTACAAGTGATTAATACTGGATGATTTTAAGTGACAAAACAAGGAAACATAACTTGGACTCCCCTTGGGCTTTCCTTAAGAAACCGGGCAGACTTCTTTGGGAAAAGATCTCCATCTGGTGGCAGGCTATAAAAAAGAGCAAGTCAACAGGTGTCAAGAGGTGTTGCTTTCCCTTGAAAAGACTCTCCTGTTACTAGGAATGCAGTGGATTTGCCGTGGATAATTGTTTTCTCCATAAATTTCTAAGCCCTACGTAGGATAGCCTGAGCAAGGCCTCTTTTGGTCTTGCTAAGGCTGTCGGAATACGCCCATCTCAGCAAATTTTTTATGAGTTCATCTGGCTCACGTTTCCCATTGCACAGTTTTTTTTCTGCTGACAGCGCTGTGGGAAAGACATCCCCCGCCTGAGGCTGGTGAGAAGCAGCAGCACCACTGTCACCTGCACCTGCAGGCAGGTGTCTCCAGGATATTAAGAGTCACCTACAGACAACGGCTGTATCCCTTTATAGCCACAGAAATGAGGCGGTTCTCCTTTCCCACTGCTATAAGGACAAACAGACTCTCAAAAGATGTAATTTTTTATGGGGATTGTGTTATACAGTTAAAAGGTATAATGGTATATTTTTTCCCTGGTATAAATTACCCCTACTCTGGGGTCACTAGAGGAGGGTGTTGCACTATCATAACTACCTGGGGAGCTGTACTACCATAACTACTTTTAAAAGCACACGAGAAACAGTTTTCAAGACTGAAACTACACCGGCGCAGTCTCCAGCATGCTCAAGTTGGTCCCTTCTGAGACATTTACAGACAGAGCGTTAGAACATATTTTTAGCAGAGGACAGCAAAAGTTTCTGAAAATTTGATCTCCAGTTCTCTTCCATTTCTTTGGTGCAAAACTCCTGGGTTTGGAACAATTTCTGATGTCACAATGTTTTAATTATCACATTTAAATTTTTTCAGTCAACTGTAAGACTTACTGTCATGCGACAATAAGGCACTACAATAAGCAGGGTGGGACTTTTTAAATTTATAATTAAAATTACTGAAAAAAATCACTAGGGATGTTCAGAAAGTAACAGACTAATCACAGAACCTGGGAACAAACAACCCATCACCTCCTCCCTTGTCACTACAAACGTATTTTCTACCTCTTCCTTCTCTCCAGTTGTAGCTATATGAGCCCAGAATTTCTGTGACCTTCCTGAAAGTGTAGTTTTTCTTTAATTTTACGCCATCACTGCTAAATGTGTGCTTTTATAGGATGTTAAGCCATTAACAGATACTGAAAAAGATATCACCATTGCCCAAATAACTTCAGAGTATACATGCTTATTTGCATCTTTACATATAATCAATTTCCCCACAGCACCTTTCAGTTTTCTCTTTTGATTCTATTTGAATTTTCTTCCTTTTTCTAGTTTGATGCCAAGTTACAGCATTCTTGGGGTAGCTGACACCAGAATAGCTTGCAGAAACTAGCTTTCAGAGTTCATGCCCTCTCTGGAAAAAACTTCCCCATAATTTAAGAAAAATCAGAAGTCTCTATAGTTCTACTTACATGGCTATATCCTTTACTATATTCTGTAGTAATTGCATACCGATAAATAATTGGTAGGCAAGAAATACAATATATCAAAAGCATTCAAACTCCTTATGTCAATATCTCACACCTCTTCTTATTTCTATTTCATGAAAGCTCTTACAAGAAATTACATTGGTTACATCAGATCTGCAAGGACAAGCAGTCACTAGTTGTAACTGGCACAAAATAAAATTATTTATTTGGAAAAGGAGAAAACAGAGTTGTAGGTCTTAATCACCACTGAGTAACATTTCTAACTGGTGATGCCTATTAATCAAAATGATTTTGTGTAACAGGTTTAACTGGAAGGACCATCCCAACTGACAGAGACACCCTTTTCTCGAGCTGTAGGTAAAAAGTTATCAAAAGACAGTTTTACTAACATCAGTAAATAGAGAAAAAAAATCATAGAAGCTACTCTACATTTAAAAGCAGAAACCTAGGCAATTTCATCCCTCATTACATTTTAACCCACAGTACAGAACTCCAAACCTGTAAGAACTGGGTAGGAATTTTCACAAGCCACTGCCTGGAATTTTATGATCGACTTCTAAAAAACAAGCCACTATTATAAACAAATGTCCTGACTGCAAATGCACAATAGATGGTCTTACAAAGCAATGCATTATCAGTCATTTAGTTCCATGTGCCCAGATGTTTCCACTTTACAAAGCCCAGTGAGAATTTCAGATTGCAGTATTCCACTTCCAAAAGTGGGCAAGCTAATCTGAAACTGGAATTTTCTACCGGCACAGTGTAAGAAAAGCCTCAGCTCCTGTGGAAGGCTTCCTCACGTGGCTTTGGTGAAAAGCCTCAGAAGAGCCCAGCTGTATTTCTAGCCTGGATGTTTGACCATGCTGCATACACCGGTAGCCGGAGGAAAGCGTGGTATGTTTGGAAGTACAAGAGAACACAAGATGCCACCCTGCCCATGAAGTCTACAAACTAACGCAGCTCAAGTAGAGGGACACTCTTAGGCTTAGGGTGTTGTGACCGAATCTGAGAGACCATCTAAGCCGCGCACATCCAAGTCAGGATGAACTACGTGGTTGTCATGCTACAGCCACGTCCACAGCACGAGCAGCCTTGCCCCTCCTTGAGCTTGCACAGCTGAAGGTTCCCCTTTTCTGGTCCCCTCCTCCCTCACCAGTTAATGGCTCCAGTCATGCCCGGGTGGAGAAATGGCAGTTGTTCCCCTTCTCCCCAGCCACCTACACTGAGGAAGCACTGCATCACCCCTCTGACAGCCAAAAAGCAGATTCGGTATCTTTTCAGCATCCCTGCAGCTGTCATTCACTTTCCTCAACCGTCAGCTTCTGAACGAGAGCAATATTGCCTTTTGCTTGCTGCTGCATCTTCCTCCGCCACAAGAAAACAACCTAATATTCCTCCAGAACACGTAATGTGCCTTGGAAATATGGGAATATGTACATAGCTTACCTGCTGTGAGTCTTCTACAACTCTTGCACGGTATTTTCCTAAGACAGAAATTATTAAATTATTGTAATACCAGTGCACAGTTAATTGTGAAACCATACTCAAAGTGCAGTTACAGACAAAGGGCAAGGCCATATAAAAAAAGATTTCAGATGGGTCTTTCCCACAGCAGTGATAATGTTTTCCTTGGTGACTTAAGTGATGGAAGAGGGACGCTCCACTGCACAACTTTGCTGTTGAAAGAGAGTTGGGAAAGATAGAAAAACACAGCACTCTCAGAACAGCTTTGCTCAAAATGACCTACAAACTGTCAAGAAAAAACAAGCAGAATGCCCCAATGAAAACTTCACCTATCTTCCACCCTGGTACCCATGTTCAGGCCTTCTACTCTGCTCCAGTTTCATCCCCTGTCACTGACGAGCATTATCCAGTTTGGGGGATCACAGCACAGGAGAGACGTGAACCCACAGGAGTGATCAGAAGTCTAACCAACAGGACATTATTAAAAAGAGTGGAAGAGTGACATTTATTTAGTCTAGGTAGTTTTGTAATGCTAAAGGACAACAGATCTCAATTGTTTTAATTACCTCCTACAAAGGGGACGATTAAACACTTCCCCATATCTGGGAGCAATAAGGATAGGATAAGGCACAAAATGTTTGCAATGAGGCACTGGGGAAGAATTTTGCCCGTCGTCAATCTTGCTAAAGAAGAATCCAGGCAAGAAAGCCATTTTTCTAATGGTTACCATTAAGTATTTATCCTACCAGTATCAGTGTTTGCATAGCAGCATATACCGTATACAGGAAGTCCTGAGTGTGCTCATATCATCCCTGGTATGGGTATGAATATTCAATAGTAAAAATGGTTTAAGTCCAAAAAGAGACCAAAGATTTTTAAGTACTGAATGTTTCAAAGAGCAAACTAGGCAAAACATGCACTAGGAATCACAAAAATTAATTCACCCTACACAAAGTGAGAATTTGATGGTTTCTTCGAGTCCTTTCCAGACCCATAACTTTGTGATAATGCAATTTTGGCTTCATGTGTATGAGCCAAGATTATATGAAGTTTCTGATCTAATGGGATAAAAACAAGTGCTAGAGATCTATTAGTACTGCAACTGCTTATAGCTACATGACTGCTTTTCTGCAGATAAGGTAAAGAATGGTAATAAAACATTAAAAAGTAAGGCTAAGAAATCTAGCCTTTGGGAATTTTATGTCAGTATCTCCACTAAGCACTACAGTTATGTGATTTGCTCTGCTGAAGGCATCTATGTTGAGCGTAGGAGGTAAGGTTTCGGTATGGGGGGTGCTGCAGGGGTGGCCTCTGTAGGAAGAGGCCAGGAGCTGCCCCACGCTGGACACAGCTGGTTTCAACGGACCCGCGGTGGAGCAGTTATCCAGGGTTTTTTTCCAGTGACATGTTGGCTTGGGAGTAGTTCCATAATTTCTATTAGAAAAACTGATACTGCCTTATTTCAATAGGATAATCTTACCGATGCTGTTAGAGGCTGGTCTGATTTTCATCCACTTGCCATTAGCAGATGATGACCATTGCCGCTTCATCAGCTTTTTACCTACTTGTGTTGGCAGCAGTTTTCTATAAATGAAAACGCATCTGGGGATTTCATACTGCTCGGAGACAATTTAGCTAGCTCAACTACAAGATGCACTGAGAAAATGAAAAGAGTTTGAATTGCCTTGATTATTAGTAAGATCTCACCTTTCCAGGACTGCAATTATTTACCTTTATTTAAGAGAAACTAAGAGATTGGGCACCAAATGTTACTGAACCACAAAACCAGAGAAGAGTCTTCCATTTCTTCTAACGAAGTTCAGCCAGCCGAAAAGAATAAATAATGAAGTACATAGGGTTCTGCATATACTAAACAGATCCATTAAAGTGGATTTATCTGCACCATTTCCCTTAAATTGCAATCATGCCCTACTTCTGTGCAATTTTCTACATTTTGTGGAATTATGTTACCGGCGATCTAATCTCTTGTTTGGTGGCACTGTTATAGCAGGTTATGAAATGCATATTGGGCTAATATTGGAAGTCCTGCTGACTTGTGAGTCCTGCAGCAAAGCCTGAATATTGCTAGATGGCTGAAGAGATAGTCACGTTACCTGCATCATTACTAAAAAAGAATTAACTTTACCTAATGTTCCCTTTCACTATCTCTATGTGCTTTCTAAAACAAAAGAATGCTCACGTAATTCAAGAGAGTGCTAAGTAATGAATAACCTAAGTAGGAGAAAGAATATTCCTGCCTGGTGCTGTGGTTCTACCTTTTATCTCCTTCAGAAGTTCCACTTTGCAGAAGATATAGTGGCACAGCATTTCCCTCCCAGTCCTTGTCATCTTAGGAGGCGCTTTATTCTCTATCACCATGTGCATTCTCACTGGTCCTGTCAGTAGAGCCATTTCCATTAAAATACGAATATACAGATGAGCACAGGATACTCACATAGCATACCAGAGTAACTCCCAGCATAAAAAAGGCAATTATTTAATCATACATAAGGGTTTTATTACCCTTGAGCAACCTTTAGGTTTTACTAAACAATTAACATTCTCTGGGGTTTTCATTCGCTTGCCTGAGAAAAGATTTTAAAGAACATTCATTTCCTTTGGGCTGGAGAGAACAACAAACTTACCTAGTACATGTTTATAGCTCTCCAACACTAAACTTGTCAGAGTAGATTTAATCTCATAATCTTTACCCAAGTGGCACCAAAGTCAATCAGTTTGGATCACGTCACACATTCATTCTTACAAAATAATCTAATTATTCTACTTGCACTATTTCAAAAATTAAGGTAAGTCTGCAGACCTGAATTTTTAAATCTCTGAAAAACAATTTCTAATCCATACCATACTTTACTAAAAACATAAGCTAAGAATAGAGCTGATTTTTTTTAATGTTTAAATCAGGATGAGCTCTAAGAAATGCAAAGTCTTGCAAATTATTCTGAGCTCAAGTATAGTCTCATAGCCCCTGTAGTTCCCAAATGGCTTTAAAAAAATGCTAGCTGAACAGCATTTATCCATTTTTAGAAAAATCTAAGTACGGCTAGCTTTCAAGCTCTGCATTTTCCCCAACAGGAGAAAAAGTGCTTTAGTGAAACTGAAAATAAAGCATGGACACCACTGCTGCCAGCTCTGACACACTAACAAAAGAATCCAAAAGAAAGCTTTTAATTTATTTTCCATTCAGGAGTAGCTCTGTCCAGTGAGTGGGTGAGGACAGGTTATGTGAACAAAAGGTTGTGCATTTATTTCAGACCCTAGGTAGGACTTGGGACATGGGATTTCTCCTTCCCAGTCACTAGAGCCCAATCGGGTACACTCTCACCCTGAGGCTTTGTTGTGGTTTAACCCCATCCAGCAACTAGGACCACGCAGCTGCTGGCTCACTCCCCCTGTGGGATGGGAGAGAGAACTGGAAGAGTGAACATGAGAAAAAAATCATGGGTTTAGATAAAGACAGTTTAATAGGTAAAGCAAAAACCACACATGCAGGCAAAGCAAAACAAGAAATTCATTCACTGCTTCCATTGGCAGGCAGGTGTTGAGCCATCTCCAGGAAAGCAGGACTCCATCACGTGTAATGGTTACTTGGGAAGACAAACACCATAATCTTGAACATCCCCCCTTCTTCCTTATTCCCTCAGCTTTAATTGCTGAGCATGACGTCATATGGTATAGAATATCCCTTTGGTCAGTTGGGGTCAGCTGTCCTGGCTGTGTCCCCTCCCAACTTCTTGTGCACTCCCAGTCTACTCGCTGCTGGGGTGGTGTAGGTGCCGCTGGTTTAGCTGGTTTTGCTTGTGGGTGTGAGCCCCTAACACACACACACGCACACACACACACAGAGACACAGACACACACAGACACACTCTCTCTCTCTCTCTCTCTCTCTCTCTCCAGCTTCACCACACTCACAGAGCCTTCAAACATTGCCACAGGATTTCAGTTCATCTAAAATCCACGCCCAGACCCTGAGCCCCCTTACCCTGCCACTGGCTTATATCTGGGCTCTTTCCAGGTGCTGGTTTCCTCCTGCTTGCCAGCCAGTCCAGCTTGAAGTTCGCTAGTGAGCTTTGTTAGTGCCATTTGCACTCACACCGGGATCCCTACAGCACCTGCCCCTAAACACACTGGCCCATGGCTGGCCCTCAGATCCTACAGCCCCTGTGACCCATGGCCTCTTCTACAGTTGCAGGTGCTCAGACCTCCTGTTAACACACAGACGCAGCGCAGAAAACAAGGTCAAGCAGAAAATCATCAGAAAAAGGATTTAATAAGAAGCCGGGATAAACTGCAGTGATGTGGCGCAGAGCCATCAGACAAGAGCACTGCTTACATGGGACTGTCCCTTTATCCACCCTTCTAATCTTCCCACATCCACCTTGACTCTTTCCTTCCTCCGCTCCTGCCTCCTCCCAAACAATGCTCCCCTAACTTTTCCCCATCAGTCCCGGTTTTGCTACATCCCTACCCAAAACTGTTATTTCTGATAACATTACCTGGGTCCCCTCAGCCTGGAGTCACTGATACAGCAGAGTGGGCCTTGCAAGATTCCACCCGCTACTCCCTTTAATTATATGTGAGGTTTGACCCTTAAATATCAGTGAAATTCGCCAACCTTTTGCAGCAGCCATCTGTAATTTTTGTCAGCTTCTCACTCTGCCGCTTGTGTTCAGCAATTTCTCATATTGTGACCAGCAATTTCTCATGGTCTTTTCAGTGGGCTAAACCTCAGGCCAGGGCCTAGACATCTGCCTGCATAACATAAGAAGATTTAATTAAAAGACAGAAACAAAAAGAAGTGCAGACACCCTAAATTATCATGGGTTTAATACATGACAGTGTTAAAGAAATGTTTCAGTGAAATGCTTAGGATGCAATTATCTACCGCAGCCAAATGTCTGGTTCCAGGTTTCATAGAGCTCTAGATCCTTCGAGGAGACGCTGGGC
The DNA here is from genome assembly GCF_964199755.1 of Larus michahellis. NCBI lineage: Eukaryota > Metazoa > Chordata > Aves > Charadriiformes > Laridae > Larus > Larus michahellis. The sequence goes on from NC_133897.1 coordinate 94,142,719, forward strand.
CGCACGGTTCCGAAGGCACTCTCGAAGTCCAGAAAAGCAATAGGCCGTACTTGGTCTGGCATGATGGTTGCAATGTCCATGGACTGCAGACTGCGGATAGGGCCCAGAGAAGCTTCTCGACAGAGCTGTGTCATGTCTGCCCCAGAAAATCCATCTGATTTCTTAACTATGAGTTCGATTTCCTCTTCATTTAGAGAGCAGTGCTCCTTTGACATCAGACGGGTAACAATCTGCTTCCTAGCTGAGGCTTCTGGAAGAGGAATGTACAATCTCTTCACTAGTCTCCTTCGGGCAGCTTCATCAATTTCTTGGGGTCGATTTGTTGCTCCAACCACTAGAATACGATCTTCAGAGGAAGTTGTTGCCCCATCTAACTGGACCAGAAATTCAGTTTTTATTCTTCTCGATGACTCATGCTCCCCATCTCCACGCTGAGACAACAGAGAATCAATTTCGTCGATGAAAATCACTGCTGGCTGTTGACACCGTGCCACAGCGAACAGCGCACGGACCATCTTTTCTCCCTCGCCTACCCACTTCGAAGTCAGAGAAGAGGCACTGATGCTGAAAAAAGTCGCTCCGGACTGACACGCGATGCATTTGCCTATAAGAGTCTTGCCAGTGCCAGGGGGGCCAAAGAGAAGAATTCCCTTAGGAGGACCACGTAACCCAGTGAAGATGTCTGGCCTCAGCATAGGCCAGACTACTATTTCTTTTATGGTAGCTTTAGCAAACTCAACTCCGGCAATGTCATCCCAGTTGACAGGAGGCCCATGGTCCATGATCTCGTGCATAATGAGTTCAACCATTTTTGGTTCTATGTTTTTCAGTCGTTCATCTACAGGCAGCGATGGATCTGTTGCTCCTCTTGCATGAGGTTTACACTGTGCTCCTCCATTTTCATTTCTGTCTTGTTTTGGTACTGGAGGAACAAACTTGCCAAACGGACCCCGAGATCTGCCTGCACCCAGTGATTTTTTTACACCTCCATATGACGAGACTGGTGCACGCTGGGGTAGGTTTTGAGATTTCTTTTGCTGATCCACCCACAGCTGTTCTTTTGCAGTTCTAAAACCAGGAACAGTGCTCTCTTCGTTTCTGTTTCTATTCCCTGAAAAAGTACTGGTTTCTGCGCTAACAGAAGCCTGGCATGGAGCAAAGTTAGGAATCACCATGCTGCCTTCCTCAGACAGACCATAAAACGCTTTTCTTTTTCCAGAACTTGTGGACCATGCAGGTACAGCTGACTGATTGGAAAGAGACAAATTCTGCCCATCACGACAATGTCCTGACATTTTCTGAGAACTACCACTTGTTGCTTCTGTATTTCCGAAGAGTGGAGTTGCCTGGAAACCTGTAGGAACCTGTGCGTTTAAGTAGGCTGAAGAGGCAGGAAGCATATCTGAAGTTTTGGTCACAGGAGGCACACTGCTTTGAAGAGACTTTGAAGATGAGGGATGCTCGAGGAGATCTGGTCCCCGACTTTCACATTTTGCTGAGCCAGCACAGAGCTCAGTCTCTCTGGCACTGCTGAAGATACTGAGTTTAGGAAGACCTGGAGCAGCAGAGGCACTGACCCCTTTATCAGCCAGTATGCAGGCATCTGTTGGTGCCATCTGAGAGCTTTGGAAATTTTTGCCAGCCCGCATCCTCTCTTGCACACACTTTAATTCAAATACATTATCTGTTGTCAAGGCAGATTGCCACTTGTCACTGTCATTTTGCTGACACTTTGCCAAAGTCAAAATGTTTTCAGCATAGTTATTCAAGCCAGTCTCTATGTTGTCAGAGTCAATAATTGCAGAGTATTTCTCTGCGTATTTTTTAAACAGGCTGGCAGCACAGACCTGAGAGATCTCGGAGTTTGCCCATGCATACTGAATGCGCTGGATTTTGGCACGGTATTCATCTGCCTTCTGTCCGGGTGTGCAGGTGCCAGAGGTAATAGCAAAGTAACTTTTCTGCCAGTCGCTCAGGTGCACGGTGCTGTGGGTGGGGGTCTCCATCACTGAAACACACATAAAATACCTGCTGTTATAAAATGCATTTCACAGCTATTTGCTTTGGCTGCTTTCCCCCATTCCTAAATACATATACAAGAAAACATACCTTATTTTAATTGAGAGAAACAGCACAGTAGATCTTGTAAGCTACTTAGCTAGTCTGGACACTTTACCACTTTCAAAAAGCAACCAGTTTTGTGGTGTAAAGCCATTTAGACCAAGGTTCTCTTTTCTTCCTTGTTCAAAGAAAGAAAAGAAGAAAAAAAAAAAAAAAAGAGTTTGCTTCTAACCAGAGGTCTCCTGGGGAGGTAAGTAGACTGCAAAGAATGGTAACAGATGGCCAAACAAAAATTGGCCTTGTTAAATGAAATCACCAGTGCTTTCACTCTTATTTGACAGAATACAGCACAGTGCAGAAGAGGACAGATTATACATCACTGTCAGAATGATGAAATTTATTACAGTGATGGTAATAAAAATGAAAACAATGAAGACAATAAATAAAACTATATGCAAAATCTCTGAGGGGAGGTAAAAGTGGAATGAATAAGCTTGAATGTAGTAAACTTTCAGATTAAGAAAATATTTACAGATTCATAGCAAATGTTCAAAACTATTTATTCCATTTAGAACATACTAAAATGTACCAATTTTACATTTTAGAGAAACAAAGCTCTTGTGTGTTTAAAGCAATGTGTGTTTTTCAGTTTTAGAAAACAGAATTTAAATTCCTTCATCGATTTTTTACTTAAATAGGAAAGATGACATTTGGCTACGAAGGAGCATTTTGCTAGACTTGAAAAGATATGCTCATGTTGACGATGTATTTTCAAAAAAGTCTTTCTCTGCAGTGTATCATGTACAGAGATATTTCTGGTAATGTCAAGAATTCATGATTTCAGAAGAGACATAGGCGCAAGCAAAATTACAAGAAACCTACCACTGCCTCAACAGGGTTTGCACAAAGCTCTTAATACACAGTAATTCCAATCTTTCCATCTGTCCGTAAGGGACATACGTCTAACGTACGACATGATCAAAATACCTCAATTTCTCATTTCTCTTTTTTTTAACTTCAATACATACTAGGAGCTTCCATCCAGAGAACACTTAAAACAAAAACTGTTAAAGTGGAGGTCCATATATTCTGCACCCCTTCCAATAGAGTACGAGTAAACTTGCAATATTCTTCTGAATCCGCTACAGACTATGTAAAAGTGCAGATGAAGGTACAGGTGTAAGGTACATACCATACCAGACAGAGCTGGGGGAATCTGGGGTGTGTGGGGGGGTCCACTCTATTTACTTTCAAAAAGCCTTGCATCAGCATAAGACAATAGAGAGAACAGTGATTATGGCAGAAGGGGTTACACACATAATAAACAATAAGGAGATAAACTATTTTGGTTTGGATTTTTTTTTGGACTTCAGCCCAACTTTGCAGAATTGTTTAGAAAAGTCAAAACATCTTTTAACTGCAAATTCAGTGCCTTTACAAGGGAAGCCAATTAAAAAACAAAACAAAAAAAACCCAAAACAACACAAAAATAAGGCTTCCTCTGAAAAATTTCTGTCAACTTTTGCACTGTGAGAAGTGTAACTTGTGCCTACTCAATGAGGTGCGAAATCCCACCACAATCCAGCTGCAGCTGAGCGACAGGTGAACAGGAGATGGAAGGCCATAGCCATTTATTTCTCTTCTCTAAACCACTACTAAACAACATACTGTCACTGTGCACATGACTTTTGTAACTGTTGAATGAAAAACTTCTTATGGAACATAAGAGCTAAATTCAGAAAAAGTTTAGCAGCAGGCATTAGCACCCATGACATATTTCCATATATCTGTAAAATTCAGAATATAAGATCGGAAGTTCGTTACCACTTCCTAAAGATTTAGTAATCATCCTAACAGCTCTGAGGGGTCATAATAAGTGAATAGCAGTAGCTAGTTTAAAAATTCAGTTTGATTTTTCTTAAGTATCTTCTAATATCACATTTTCTACCGATTCTAATTCTTATTAGTTGTCTTCATAGTCTTACTATCAGTTTCCCCAAGAGACAGCCAAATGCGTATGCGGACAGCCAGTCATTCTTCAACAGCCCAAACTGTTCGCAGATGTTGTGGGCATCACACTTTCATGCAAATGTCTGAAGTCGGAGGTTTATCAGAGCATTGCCAACAACGAATTTCTGGCATGCAAGTGTCCAGCCTCAGCAAACAGAAGGGTAAGTAACTGCTTGGCAAGCCACGTGCTGGACGTCACCGTATTCATACATGAACGTATATACCCATTTAAAACAGGGGGAAAGCCTGCTTGCCCGGAGGCAGGAAAACCAGAAGGGTAGCAGGCCAGCTGCCCCGGCAAGGCTTCATCCTCTCCGCGGCTGCAGGGCGCGCTCAGGCCGATGCCACCCAGCCGGCCAGAAGGCAGGGCCGGAGCCCTCCCCTCAGGAGCCCTCGCTGGCACAGCCTCACGCAGCTCAACCCCCTCCACCCCCTCACCACACCGGGGGCGGGGAAGCCGAGACTGGAGCCCCGAGGGCATCTCAGAGGCCTTCGACCCTCCGCACCAGGGCGAAGGGACCCTCCTCCCCACCCCCCGGGGAGCGCAGAGAGGGCCCTCGCGTCTGAAAGGAGGGGGCGCAACGGTGGCCAACAGCCTCCAACGGCCGGGGCCCAGCGTCCGCCCCCCGCCACGCGAGCGAGCCCGCGAGCGAGCCCGCGCGCGCGCGCGCGCGCACGCACACACACACCCACCAGCCGCCGCCGCCGCCGCCGCCGCCTCTGCGGATCCCGCGCCCGCTCTGCCCCAGGCTCCGCCTCTCTCCCTCCCAACCAATCGGATAAGAGGACTCTGGGAGGCTCAGCCAATCAGAGAGCGAAAGGGAGGGCCGAGCGGAAGGTTCGCTGCCCTGACGTCATCGGGCTCGGGGCTCTGGGAGGGAGGGAGAGCCGGCACGCGGGCCTTCCTCCTCCCTATTGGCTGCCCCTGAGGCGCGCGCCCTCCAATAGACGCGGGATCCGTGCCTCGGGAGGCGGGACGGGCCTGCCCTCTCCCGCCGGCCGCGCGCGCGGTTGGCGCTGCCTCCCCAAGGCCCCGGCCCCGGCCCCGGCCCCGGCCCCGGCCCCGGCCCCGGCCCCGGCCCCGCTCCGCCGGTTGTTCTGTTGCCGTTCTCCCATCCGGGCGGGCCTGCGCACGCTCCGGAAGAACCGCTGTGATGAAGGCTGGGTTGCCCGCCGTTCCTTCCTCCCCGCTCTCTCCGAAGGCTCTCCTGGGCGGTCTCCCGTCAGCTCGGGCGAGGCCCGGCCGCCGGAGCCCGACTCTCTCCTCAGCGACAGCCCTCCGTGCTGGGCCAGCTCCGCGGGACACAGTCATAGAATGGTTCGCGTTGGAATGCACCTTAAAGATCACCTAGTTCCAACCCCCCTGCCATGGGCAGGGACACCTCCCACTAGACCAGGCTGCTCAAAGCCCCATCCAGCCTGGCCTTGAACACTTCCAGGGATGGGGCATCCACAGCTTCCCTGGGCAACCTGTTCCAGTGCCTCACTGCCCTCACAGTAAAGAATTTCTTCCTAATACCTAGTCTAAATCTACCTTCTTTTCAGTTTAAAACCATTAGCCCTCATCCTATCACTGCGCTCCCCGATAAGGAGTCCCTCCCAGCTTTCCTGCAGGCCCCCTACAAGTTCCACAAGAACCTGGTGCTTCAGCTGTAGTGATGGGCGCCCACACCTTGTGCCCACCCAACACCCGACCTCCACAGCCACTGACTTCATCCCTGCCACTGTGGCACCGGCAGCAAGGGCTAGCACAGCCTCCACGGCAGCGTCAGAAACTGGTGCTGTTCATCGTCCTCAGAAACCACAGCTGCTGAGCAGGCCTTTTTGGGAGAACGGCTCTGCTAAAGGTCTTGGTGGCAGCAGCTGGACTCTCCGGCAGAGGCACGTGGTGGATAACATGGTACCTTACAGGGCAAAAGGTGGTGGCCCAGGTGGATGTACCCTATGAACTGAAGCTGGTGGTGGAGTCCCTGGCTGGATCACACTAGGCTGGATCACACCAACCCACGTTCAAATTAGCACACCAGCCTAGATGCAAATTAGCACACTGCGCTGCAGTTACACCTCTGGTATTAACATAGTCACTTCTGTGTGGGTGAACATTTAATTTCCCGTGAGAAACATTTCTTACAGTTACTGTCAGGTTTTTGTTATACGTCAAACTTGTTATACCATTAGTGCAGACAGCATATTAAACTGTCTGCGCTGCTGTGCAAGCTATCATCTAAGACCAAATTGGGCTAATGTTTCCAGTTTGTAACGCTGCTGCCATCAAATTTCCCCCAAGGCGTACTCACCTGGTTTCCCTTGGGTTGCGCCGGGGCAGGGAGTGGAGGAGCCTGCAGCCGCAAGCTCCCCTCAGGAACACCGGCCACAGCCAGGCTGGGCTAGTGAAACGGGCCACTGCCTGGTCCTGCCTGATGGCGCCGGAGCTGCAAACCAAAGCCGAGGCTGGGCAGCTGGCTCCAGTAGCAGATCCAGCTGCAGGACCCTGCAGAACTTTATGGAAGGGTTGGCATCGCCCCTGGTTATGGCCAGGCCTTTTTCAGACTCGTGTTGCTGAGGAGGAAACTTCCCGCAACAGCTCTCATTTGTGAAGTAGTTTGTTTGAAGAACACATTGAGAAAAAATCATGGACGGTGAAAATCAGGGCACTGACACGACCTGAGTGGGGAAACTGGACCCCTGAGAGCGCATCTGGCATGAATAGAGTGAGAAAAGCTTGGTTACAAGCAGAGACAGACAACAGTCATAGTTTTGTTTCCGTTTATTAATGCTGCCAATTAAAACCTACATGTCTGCTTGCTAGGCTTTGGGTATAGATTTCAAAGGAACTCAACAGCTCACAAATTACAAGAAAAAAGCACTAAACATCTAATTATATTTCCATTTAGGTCATACAGACTCCATATATGCTATGTAGATATTATCCACCGATGGATATTTAATCTGCCCTCCAGTCTTCAGGGTTCTCAGTTTTGTTTCTCATTTGCTCCATCTTTGAGCAATTCAAGTTTATGCATGTCTCAAGGTTTAGACTGCCGTTGTAAGGCAACGGCAATGTGAGTACTACTCATCAAATATGGTATCCTTACAGGAGATGACAACAACAAAACAACAACTGTGAGCAGAATCTTATAAATCAAGGCAAGAGAAAATCAGAAATTTAATAATTATAATGCAGTTCAGAGTATAATATATTAGCAATACTTTCATAAATACATCTCTTTTCAATATTTCACCATGAGTAATAAAATATATTTATAATCTGGCATTATTATTAAGAATGTAAGCATTGTACTAGCACTCTGCTAGTTTTTAAAAAGAAACATGTATGGTTACTGAGAAGTTACTTTTTTCCCTCCTCTAGTAGCTGCACTGTCTCCCACGAGATGTAGCTATTCTACTCAAGTACAGTTCTGAGATTTTGTAATTATTTTTAACATCAAACAGTATTAATAGGCACAGACTGTATTAGCTTTTGCACACAAGGCACAATAAATCCAGGTTCACATATTAACTATTCATAAATACAGTATTTCTCACTTAGAGATAGGTTGCAAAGCTACAGAACAGAAACAGCAGTTATGTTCTTCTTTCAAAATGTTCTTTTCAACACTTTTGTTCTTGAGTTGATTACATAGTCCAGCTTTCATTTTCAGATGACCTAACATTAATAGTCTACAAAGGAATTATCACATGAGGAAAAGAGGGTACGAGAGACTGAATCTAAGAAGGCCTTCATATCATCCCAGAATTGGGATGATATGTGAACTTCAGATTTCTTTACATTTACTGCTTTTATAATTTTTAATATTAATCTTTATTCTAAATTAGTTGCCAAAAGGAGTTTTGGTATGTGGACAGCAGCCGCTTCTAAAACTGACAGCCACATGCTGAAAAATGTTTAATTGAATGTCAGTTTCGGCAGCATTTTCCCACAAATGTCTAGAGGGACCTATGTCTGATTCTGGGCTGCTGGGAACATTTCACCTCTCCTGGGCTTGGATGTGCATCCTGCCCGCGTCCCCGTTCTACAGCAGTTCGAGGCTCACACAGGCATGCATCATCCACCTCTGCTCTGGTTTCCATGGAGAGGATTTCCACCAAAATCCTCTTATGTTCAGCCTAGTGCTGCCTTACCTTATGTATTTCTTTTCCAAAATTTATTATTTAGATTTTAATTTCAATTATAATCACATAACCCCAAAGTAAGTCCATCTCATTTCAGTGGAATTATCCTGGATTTACTCTATGATAGCTTTGATCAGAATCTGATCTCTTTCTTTTTTCCTGGGCAGACCCAGTTATATATTTCACATACAAAATACGGGTCTGTCTCATAGAGAAGGTGTAATTCTTCTCTGGCTCCTAGATTCTAGTGTTTTCATAATGTAAAAGCTGTAAAATTGTGTCAGTGTGGTGCATATGTGCTACGGACGAACACTGTTTCCCAAGCCATGAAACATGAATAATGTTGGTTGGAAAAAAACTAATAACAGAGAAAGGCAAAAACTGCCAGCATTTTCTGCTCTCTTCAGTCTACCAATCTATTGCATTGGGCTACTGCAGCAAAGCTTAATTTCGTAGTGGTTCTGCTAAAGAGAATGATGCTATCAAAGTTTCTGATACTGTAGCTGAGAGTAGTGTTTTGTGGAATGGCTCAGTCACCTGCTCAAATATCACTTGGTTTTGCCAGATGAATTTGTCATCCCTTGCTTCATCTGTTACCTGTGAAATCAATTCCTTAAAGAAACAGTAACCCGCTTTTCCGTCTGGGTGGACAGCATAGCCTCTGGCTAGCCTTACAGAAGGGCGGTTTGCCATCCCTCCTCTTGTCGCCTAGCTTGACCTGCTGGAAAGGCAGAGCTTGGTCAGCTTTTCCTAAGTGTCAGGATTCATGTACGTCTCTTATGTACCACTTGCACCACACATTAATGCTAATCCTTCCCGAGTTTGCACTGCAGAAGTGAGGTGATTAGGAATCACCAGCAAAATCCACCTGCTCCATAGTCAGCTTCTTTAATCCCTTCTGGAAAGACAGTGGGTAGGAGCAGACTGTGTGCCAAATTAACTGTCCCGGTGCATGTTTCGTGGCCTCCTTGCAACTTCCCAAATGTAGGAACTACACTTGCAAGGGACAGAGCAAGAAAGCTGAATAACTGTGCGAGTTGTTCCAGGTGCTTTAGAAGTTGATATGAGCAGTAAAAGGAAAAGATTAAAACAAATGTGAACATAGAAATGAATCCTATAGATTATTTGTCTTGGAGTAGCTATTTTGTTCTTATTTAAATATAAATAACTGTCTGGAATATGTTTTCAGAATGGCAGAAGTACTTATTAAAAGTCAGAGATTGTTTCTGATTTTTGTTTCACCTCTTTACTGCACCTGCCTCCAACAGGAAGACATATCAATGGTTTGACTTTCTCTGGAGGTTAGTTTTTTCCCCAATATTTTCATATTTCATGCATCACTGTTAATGGAAGAAAACCACTGATGGGGGCACCATGGCATATTTTGTGGGTTAGTTCTCTTAATTTCTATTTTTATTGTAATTTGTTAATTTGTTTGTTAGCTAAATTGAGAAGCGAAGAGTAATGTTTTTGCTATCACAGTTCTTAGCAGATTTTGTCAAAGATTTATCACACAATGAAGTAAGCAGAATGGTAGCCATAAAAAGAAATCACAACTCTATATCACAGAGCAGAGTTTACAGATTATTTTCAAGTAATCACTGCTTATAATAACTTGCTTAAAAATATAGAATACCAGGTAGCACCTCATTGTGAATGATCAAAGTGAAAATCAACAGACAGCATAAACTATTTGCTGAGATTTGTCAAAATGGCTGTTTCAAAAGCAAACCCTTTAGGAGAAAGTAGAAAACCTGCCATAAGGAAAGTTAGGGTTCATTTAGGGCTCCCTCCCTCCCTGATATGGCTATGTTATGAAGGAAGTCTGGAAGTCCTAACTTCATTTACAAAATTACTGCAGCAAGCGTGTCATGACATGACAATGCCCCACATCACAACATTTGTGTGTGCATGTTGAGATAGGGCCTGAGCAGTGTTGTAACCAGGTTACTGAACTTCCCCCAACATGGATTCTTTCTGAAGTCATAGTAAGGTTAAATTAATTGTTTGTAACACCTCGCAGTTTCACCTGTGAAGAAAGGAGTGGGTGTGCTAGAGGTTAATGGGGACAATGGAGGGAGCACAAACCCTCCCATTTCCATTGCCTGGTTCAATAAATGCTCTTGATTACAAACTGGTAAGAAATGGCAGCTTGAGCCCCCATGGCAATGAGCAGCCTGGAAACAGGCAAGATGAAACTACAGTACAGATAAGGAATGACTAAGGCTACAACACAACTTACTGGCAAGGATTTTGCTACTACAGCTGGGCTATATAACAACAGGGTTTGTATTTTTTTCCTTCATAATTTGACTTTCCCACCTGCCCCTAAAATAAAACTTGGCAATGCAGAGAAAGCCAGTTGATTACCTCCTCCCCACTGCTACTTCACTGCTGTTGCTGCTGGTGGTGATCTTGCTCCCATGTTTTCAGCAGATCAGTTGCCAGCTGTGAGATGTGCTGCCAGGCAAACTTGACGTGGGTGGATTCCACTGTGCGGGAACAAATAGCAAAACGTAGCACAAACTTCTCTCGCAGGTGGCATGGGACCAGATGAATCTTCTTGGCCTCCTCTATGCTCTTAAGAAGCGCCTTATTTAGTTCATTTGAGCCCTGAAATAATTGCAATTCAACGGATATGATGATGAATTTCAGAAGTAAGTTTGGGATATGCGAATCCCACCAAGCAGCCAAGCCCAAGCATCACCAGTAACGCACAGCCACTCTCTCATCTCTCAGTGCTTTGCCATCGAAGGATTACAAAAAGATGATGGCGCAAGAGATAATTTTTCAGCCACAAAGAGATTTATGGATTAACTGGGGTTTAGGAGCAGTGTTTACAGTGGGGCATTTGTGATAGCTGACTGTTTTTTTGTGACCTCGGGACGTGAGCTATGTAGCTTCATGTAAAGCATTCATTATTGCATCCATTTCATTGAACTTTTCTTAGATCTAATCAAACGAACGTGGGAGGAAGGTTTGCAATGACCCGTACTGACATTTGTAAAACGAACCTTCCAGTCTTCACTTAAGCATGTCTGCTGTGAGAGAGTCTTTCGAATATGAAGGTGGTAATTTTACCATTAATTAAGAAATAGTTAAAGTAATGTATCCCTGCCATAAGTAAGTTTCATACTATCAGGAGAAACCCTAAAAAAGTATTTGCCTCAAGTTTTATAGGAAGTGTCCACCACAGAATCCTTGAGAGTGGGGAGTTTTGGGGGGATTTTAGAAATGTGGTAAACTGACCCTCCCACTGGAAGTAAACAGTCTTCTGCATTCCAGAAAACAAAGATATAAACGTTAAATGTCTTGCAGAAGGTCACAGGGACTCTACATGCATGCAGTACTGAATTCTATCTCCTTCTAGTGTACTTCGTTCTCCTTGTGCTCAAATAGTGAATGTGAGGATTTCCCGTTGAGCAGCTGTATGCTCTTAATATCAAATCTCAAAATAGGACTGCACGGAGGAGTACGGGTTCTTTTGCAGGTTCAGCTAATGTTGAATCAATAGTTTTCCTAGTTAATCTCCGTCAGCACTTGAGAATAAAACAAAAGATTTCATCAGATTTTCAAAACCAGTAGTAAATCGCTTCAAATGAAAACAATGAAAGAAGGGATCCAAAAAATCTTGGGATTTTTGTCCGATTTAGCAACACAGGATGAAGTGCCAGCTGCACATCTTTGACAGTCTTTATTACCCAAATTAAAGGAACCCATCTAACTTTTGTATCAGCAGACCAAGAGATGGCTTCAGCTTTGCTGGGCAATTAGCTGTAATAGCTTAGGATATACCTTGTTGATCTTGAGTGCTATAATTTTATTCTTTGGGGAAGTATCTTAGCTATTGTACCGCCTTTACTCTTTCTATTACACTGCTGGTAACACATAATTGCAAGAGCTGGTAGGAGCAGCTACGCTTTTACTGTAATGTTCCCTTACTGAGGACTGACTGCGGTGAAAGAGTCACAAACGGACCAATCCATCTGCTCAGTTAGCAGTTTTCTAACTGTAGCGGCATAAGTCTTCTTAAAAATATCCATATCAGAAAACATGTTCTCTCAAATCTGTGCACTTGTGACTTGCTTGCTTAGCCTTTTCCGTATAAAAACAAAGCGTGAGAGACACAGTTTCCCATTGGCATGGAGGATAAATGTATTATTCTCATGTTTTTGGATCATATTAGACTTAGAACTGAACCCAAGTCAAAACCTTGTTCTGACTTAGCACAAGTTGTTAGGGAATTTGGATGAGAGTCTGAAATTCATGGCTTAGCCTTAATCTTCTAGAATCTATTTATGCAACTTGAATGCTCCTAACTAAGAGAAGGACCAACTTTGGTGTTTTGCAAGTCCCCACCCATTACAGGTCAGTCACTGGTGGCAATGATATACTGCTTTCTTATCAAAGGTAATCCATCATTAAAATTATGATCCTTGCCTTTAATATGAAGTGCACAGCACGAGCTTTTAAGCAGTACAAGCAGTTATACGATGTTACATTAATACCCTTGTCAGGGGTGACGCGAGGCAGGAGACAGATTTATATATCTTTCTTCTGTTCTACTCCCATGGCTGCACCTAGGGGCTGCTGTCACAGTCGGGTGTCACGTCAAATTGAAGTTAGTAGTGACTAATTCTCTCCCAGAGCTTTGAGAAGCCAGTAGCCAGCTCTGATTGAGCCTGTCAGCTTCAATAAGACAGTATTCTCACCCCCCTGGAGAAATTACTAGCTTGACTTGTGTTCATCTGCAGACATGACAAGGAGGCCAAAAGTTAACCCTTTGGCATGATACATTTGATGAAATATTTATAATATGAAAGTCATAGATTATTAGTCTGTCTGCTCAACAGTGTGAAAGGCAAAAAATTAAAAGTTACAGCTAAGCAATAAAATAAAAAAGGATTTCTCAAGAACAAAGGAAGGAAAAATATTTCATATGTTTACAGCTGTGCAGCATTACAGTTCAAATCTCCCGTCCCTCAGTCCTACTGTAACTACATAAAGTTACAAGTATTCTATGATGCATTTTAATACGAATTAGAAGAATCACAGGAAGATTTTTGAAAGAGTGATTTAAAAAGCAAATAAAGCTGCAAAAAAAAAAGTATAGAGCGCTCTTCATCTAACAGTGTGTTAAGCTTTGTTTTCTTTTTTGGACATGGAAGGCAAGCGATGAAAACACTGCTGTTTCAACATTGGTTTTCACCAGAATCACGCCTTTATTCTACAACTTGTCTAAAAGTTTCTTAGCTAGGTGTCCAATATTTACGTCCTATTGTAAAATTGTCTTTCCATGTAGATCTGATTTCTTCCTCTGGAGCATTGGTCTGATCAGAAGTGACAATTCCTGTGTTGCTATGCTCTATTTCACCAAGACTTTAAAGTAAATGTAGAGCACTGACAAACAGCCGTCTCTGGATCTGCAAAACTAGTGTTTGCTTGTTCCATGTGAGAGAGCAGACTACAACCAACATTGTGTTATTGAGCACTAAAAGCCACAGTACCTATTCCTCAAATTCTTTAAAAAGTTCTTGTGAGGAAAGAAATTACATTCGTGTTTCTACTTACTGGAAAAACTCCACATTCCGTAATCTATCTGATCCCCTAGAAACAGACCATTTTTTTCTTTTATTTTAAACAACATGTGAACTAGAAAACACCAGTGCTGTTATTACTGTTGCTTGGTGCTCAGATTCAGTGCCACAACCCAGTGCTTTACAGAGGCTTTAGTTGCAAACTCCTCTATTAAATGAGTTCTTTACCTAAAACAAGAGATTGATCCCCTTGCAATGTCTGGTGAGGTGAGTGAACCCCCCCAACTACTGCAGCTCTTACGCCCCGAGTGCAGAGTGAGTTTTCCAGTTACTGGCAGGCAAGGTCTCTACATCAGTGTACCTGGCGCTTATAAAGATTTTGGGGAATGAAAGGCCAAGAGGGGCAAAAGGGTCATGTGCAGCAAAAGGAGACGGGGGCCAAGGGCAGTTGGGAAGCTGGCCTCCTATGCAAGCTCTTCTTACTCATATCTTCCTCCAGTTTTCCCAGTCTGACTGTAGGATTTTAAAAATGAAAATGTATTCTTTAAAGAAAACAACAAAAAAAAGTTTACTATTCTAATCTTCATCCATGATAGTCATTATATATATAAGTATATATCTAATTGTATATTAAATATATGCACATATAAAATTAAGTTGACAAGAAACATCTAATACACACACACGTGCATCATATACAAATGTATATGAAAATCTATTAAAACAATCATCTTCATCAAAGCCCATCAAACTTAGAATATAACAGTAATTGTGGATGACCAGGTAGACTAAGGCCATTTGTTTGTCCTGACTATATATTTCCATACCCTAATATGCTGGAACTTCTCTTAGGCATTTGATTAAGTTTTAACGAAATTGTCTTAAGCTTCTTTCTTTAATCTGCTTTATTCTACGCAAACTCCCACTACTTTCCTTAAAAAATAATTAAGTATATTAACTACAAAGACTATATTCTGTTGCAGGTTTTTATACTGCTATAAAACATGACAGAGGGTCTTAGCTGCCTTACCTTCAGCCGAAAACAGACTAGTCCCAAGACAACCTCAGCACAGATCTCAAATCTTTCATCCTGAAGGACGAAATGTTCAAACTGATGCGACAGCCTGATGTGCTGGGAAGAGAAAGATCTACGTTGTATAAATTTGATTCGTCAAGAGAAAGGATGTGCTAAATTGTTTCCATCCCTAATCTTTTTTCTCAGTTCCCTTTTCTGATATGTGATACTATTCACATATCACCATCTGTTTATGTTAACTTAAATCCCATTTATGACTTTCAGAGACCATATTGAGCTGTTACTATATTAGTAGCTCAGTCTATCTTAGGCAGTACTAGCCTGTTTCTTAATGAAAAGTTTCAGCACAGTTTTATAACTGTCATGATACCAGATTAATAGTAAATAATTGCAATAACTCTTCTTTAGGTTTTCTGCCACTCTCAGTTTTGGTTGAGAATGGCTAAAGAGTCCCAAACTTATTGTGGGGAGAGGGAGATGCACAGATATATATAGAGAAAATGATCACAATTCCCAGGCAGAATAAGCTGGAAAGATACACTTTTTAGAAAAGTTCACTTAATAGGAAAATAACTGTGAAGAAGGGCAGAACTTGCTCACTCTTCTGACCTGGGTGCTCAGGTTCAGCTGAAAAGAAAGTATGATGGCAGTATAATCAAGAAAATGGATAGCAAACCTCAGCCAACCTGTTTAAAAGTTATTGGGGGGGGGGGGGGGGAGATAAGTGACATTGGACACCAAACCAGAGCAATTATTTTAAGCATAGGAAACCATTGCTCTTCCAAAATCAATCAGGAAAAATACCAACAACAGGCATACTAACAATCAGCTGGGAAATCTTAACATCAGTCAGTGATGCTTGTGTACTCATATCACGTTTTGCTTTCCCCCAGACAGAAAATGAATTCAAAAACACTTGGAAAAAAAGAACCCATATCCTCATCAGGTACCTTATCCATTGCCCCCTCTCCCTGGCTATCGCCAGTTTAGAGCTCACTACCCTAAAAGCAAAAAAGAGACAGCAGCAACCAGCTATTAGAATTACAGTTTTCCCTCACGCAATAGCCAGTCTGCACCAAAAATTATCATCGACATCTAAAATGATGTTTAGAAGTTCCTTAACTTTTATGTATTTATGATTGCAAATAATTTTATAAAAATAAACAACTAAGCCCTTGTCTTTTCCTGCTTTTGCACTTTGCCTTTTTGCAAGTTCACGGACAGACATCAAACAAAAATGAAACATTGCACTTTGGGCCAGGGTTAGATGTGGAATGTTTCATCTCACAGGAACTGCTTCCAAAAGGGCAAGAAGAAGGCAAAACAGAAACTACAGAAAAAAAAGGAAAAAAAAAGAAAGAAAGAAAGAAAGAAAACACATTTTGCAATCTTAATCATAGCTTTCTGATGTTTGTTTATTTCTTAAAATAGAAAAAAACATTGTTTATATTGAAGCAAAACACTGATTCAAAACCTTCATATTGGGCATACTGGTACCCTACGCAACCGGCCAATTTTACTGTTGTTACCACTTCCCCTCTGCTGTTTGTTACATCCATTTATCATCTCCCTCTAAAATTAGATCGAAAGCCCTTTGAGTCAGGAATGAGACCAATAAAATGCCCAGTCCTTTCCAAGGCATTTGAATGGTCCGCTAATATAAACAGCACGTGTTTACATCTATGAAAACTGACCAGACGTATGTGTATACATACAGATACTTGTATGCATAAGTGCATGGAAAACATACGTGAAATACGCACACGTGTTGTAATCATCTTTTACTGCCTCCTCCTATCCTCCTGTTCTGTAGCCTTAACCAAACTGATGTCTTTTACACAACTCTGCAAAATTTCACACTGCATATACTAGATCTTGGAAATCAAAGCTGTAAAAAAATCATGTTCAATGAGATGAGAATTTCACAACTGTTCCGCTGAATGTAATCACCCGCTGAATTTAATCAAAATTTACCTGGGTAAGAACTGAATAAAACAAAAATTTAAGATTTGGCTTACTGCAGGGAGTTTGTACAAGAAAATTCTGGACCCATGCTGTACAGGGTATTTACGTCTCTTTATGTCTCTTTCTTTATGTCTCTTTATTTATTTATGTCTCACTCTTGGCGCTAGAGGGGTTTTCAGGAATTTGAAAGAAGAAAAATCGAGGAAAGATAGATTATATTCAGTAAAAGACAAATCAAAGTTCTGGAAGTATTTTGTATTCATGTCTGGATGCACGTACTTTTTATGCACAGCGTCGCAGCAAGTAGCAATTATTTGTAAAGCCACTGGGGGGCACCGAGCGCTTTAGCTTTTACAGCACGGGAAGGCGAGAAAGCGGAGGTTTCACTGAAGTTTCACCTGTAGAGCTTTGCTTAGCACAATTACCCCAGGCCCTGCACCTTTGAACCATAAGCTATTATCCTGAATTGCTTTTACAAAGATTGTTGCAACCAAACATCATTAAACGCAATAAAGTTAAACATTATGAAGTCTGGAAGTTCGAACTCTGGAAAACCAAAGGGCTTTTAGGTATCGCACTGCCTCTGGGAGTCCGAGAGCTGTACCCACACTCCGGACGTGAGCACGGCAATAACTCACAGGGGGACGCGTGTGGCTTTAGTGCTTCAACTTTTCAAGACAGGCAGGTAAACTGTGAAAATAAAGTCCTGTTTGGAGAACCACAAGCACTGAAACTAAGGATAAGAAAGAAGGAGAGGTAAAAACTGACAGGCCGTTCCCAGTTTTCTGCTGGATGTGTACGTACCAAGCAGGACCTATGGATATTTTAACCCTCCAAATGCTTTTGATTTTGACATTTGTCTCATGCTGTGTCCCTAGCACCATTATCTTAAAGTTCACGTTCAAATCTTATTTAGCCTTTAAAAACTACTTAACGCTGTTACATAATTTAACAAAAACGTGGATGCACACAAACCAACTCACACAGTGTTTCTAGCAATATCATTTGGACAATCCCTTTATCACGCGGGTTCCCAAAGTGAAATCAGATGGACTGTGTTCGTGGCCTGAAAAGTCTTGGTGTGTAGGGACAGAATTAATACCAGTTCTTCTCTTCACAGTGAAATTTAGCAGATTGAAAAAAAGAAGCTTGTAAGGAATTTTTCTATATCACTATCTCAGGTAAATAACCATTGCTCTTCTGCAGTGAGAAGGGAAAAAGCGGAAGGGATCTAATTCATTTGGTTATTCAGGATTAAGGGAAATGTCTTACATAATCACTAATGGGAGCAGTAAACTTGTGAGGCATTAAGATGTGGTACCTATTTAAAAAAAAATGTGTATGTGTGTATGTGAATATAACTAAGTATAAATATAAGTATAAAGGCTCCTGCATTGAGGTCTTTAAATTGAGTTTTGATTTTTGGGCAAAGCCTTCAAGAACTAAAATAGGTTTTGACTGAAGGGAGCTTCTGTGAAGCATCAGAGTACATTAATGTGTATATACAAATAAGCATACCTGCCTAGCCTTGATCACTTCATACTTTCCCTCCTATAGATTTCACCTCTCTGCCTGCCTTAGCTCTCATCCCACTACACTCTGAAGGAAAATGCTGTCAAAAGAGTCTTCTCAACAGCCCCTGCCCAGCTGAAATGCTACCTCTGGCATTGCTGTTCTGTACAGTTACAGTTTCTTTGTCTCTGCTGTTAATGTTTAATGGAATTCATTATCCTTGGTGAAGAAAGAAGGATGCAGTGCACTGATTTCTTCTGGTCCTACGAAGGATTCATCTGAGTCTGAATATTTGTGGGCATAACATACAAAACCATTAACTGCTAAATTTCTCAAATTACTTCTGAGCTCTTTGAGAGGATTTAAACCGACAAAGGAGTAATATATGGTCAAGCAGTTTGCGAATGGGCCATTTTACAAATGGGCCATTTGAGTTTCACATTTATACTGACTCTGAGTGTTTGGAATCAGTCCAGACGACTATTACTGTTGTTGGTTTTGCCCTCTTTGTACATCTTCTCTGAGGCTTTGGGACTTACCTCCAAAATTTTTATTTTTCTCTCCCCACATCCTTCAGAGATGACTGTCCTCCCCTTTACCACTGCTTTAAAACCTGTACTTTGTAATAGGTTAATATTACATGTTGTGTGGGAAAGGAGTGCATAACTGGAAGGTTTGGAAAACAAAAGAAGTTACTGTATCTAAATCCAAGTCACACATTCTTATCTCACAGGAATATTTTAGTTCCTACATACCTTCCTCAGTACGAGCAAATGCCAGGTTGCAGTGGTTATCTAGTTATTTTGATGCAGACCTTAAGGTTGTAAACATAACAAACATCTTTTTCTTAAAGCATACTAATAAAAGAGAAAAAAAAAGAAAAAGAAAGAAGAAAGAAAAGAGAAAAAGAAAGAAGAAAAAAATAAAAAAGAAAAAAAAAGAAACAAATGTGGGTTTTGTGGCAGTTTACATCCAGAAAAAAAGAAATATTTGTGAAGAGAGAGTTGCAGATATCTTTGGTCTTCCATAGGTAAGCTTAAGAATGTGCAGTGTTTTTTCCCTCGTAATATGTTAGAAGCTCATCGCTGTTGAAAATTTCAAATCACTTTGTAAGTAACACCTGGCTATGCAAAAGAAGCCTACCTAGAAGTCTAAAACCACTGGACTGATATAACTTTACCAATGTGTCTGCAAACTCGTGAGAGATACCTTAAATACCCACAGAGGGGGGAGCAAATGAAATGCAGTTATTTCTTGAAATGTAAGTTTGACAGAGAACTGCTAGAGATAGAATTGACTTTCTTTTAAAGCTGCTTTGGAACCCACTGAATTTAATCATCACTCATCGAGGGGGCGGGGCAGGGGGGAGAGGAGAAATTACCTTAATGGTTCCAGTTTGACGCATGTATACAGTGACCCAAATTCTGTACTTAATTTCCCCTCTTGCCCTTTCAAAGTTGTGAACATAAGGTCATAACTTATTTTTCTCTGTACACCAGGGAACATTTTAGTCCTTACTGAAATATTAAACGTACACAATCAGTTCAACAAGCCCTTGGAAATCTAGCAGTCTGAATTACCTTTACAAACAAGGGAACACACTGGAGTTTCACTTTGGAGCCAGTATCTTTAAGAAAAGATTGATTTGCTTAGCCATCCTGAACTGTGTTGTCACAGAAAGTATAAAAAAGAGATCTTCAGCTATAATTCTAGCACGACAAGCGCTTTTTGGCTGGACACTCAGGGAAATGTCTGTGAGACAGGAAAAGAGGGAACTTGTGGAATGTAAGTACTGAACTGTGGAAATCAGCCTGATAAAAGGCCGAGTAATTCATATGGGGTTTCCAACCCTTTATTTTCCCAGTGAGAGATGGAGCCCTACTTAAAAACTTGGCCTGATATTAAAATGATTGCAGTTTCCAGAAATCTAACCTGAGAGAGAAACCCACTAGAAACTGTAATGGTAGCCTAGTAAAGTGAGAACAAACCTTGTATTAATTTTTCATCAGAAGGGTACGTAGCAGATTGCCACAAGGATGACAGAACATCAGGATTGCCACTGTTGTCAAAATTTATTTCAGAAAGCCTCATTAAGGATAAAAATCCAATTCAGATATCTGTATAGTACGTTGAAAATTACAGTGTGATAAAAATGAGAAGCAAAGAGGGTATCCTCCATCCCAGAACCCTTTAAAATCAAAAAGAAATCATGCAGGAGTTTCACAACAGTGGAAAAAGCTTTTCTTAGGATTTAATCTGTTTAGTACCACAACAGAAAGGAATGTGTGTCTGCAGAGAGTTTGCTATACTAGACCAGACTCTTAGCTAATGGATATTTTTGTAAATATTCAGAGCCAAGTCATAGATCTCCCCTCACTGGAAGTTTCCCTAAACTTCATAAACATGAAAGACATGCTTGAATTTGACTTTACGGCTACAGAAGAAGTATATATATAATTTAGACTGGCGCCAGGTGTAGTTTTTAGTGATAAAAGCTTCTGTCTTTTTACATCAAGAATAAACTTAGTACTCATTTGTACACTTTTTTTTTTTTTTTGTTAAAAAAAGGTGGCTTTTAAACAGGAAACAAAGAAACAGCAGAGGTAGACATGCCCAGTAAGTTACTGTACCATAAATGCAGCCCAATGACTGGAATCATAACCTAAACATGCTATCGATGCATGCACATTAATAAAACAAAGAAGTCATGAATAAACATGTTTGTCCCCAATAAAACCACTAAAGTGCCCTGGCTTAATTTCAGAAGGAACTATGGTCCCACGTTGTAGAAATTCCAAATTCCTAGACCTGTCTTCTCTAAAGATTAACAGAAAACAGGTGACAGCTTTGATCCTGCCATGATATGAAACTGTGATACTACATGGGGCAAAGAAGCAGTACCCCTATCGAACCCAGCTGTCCAAAACCTGCTGTCTGTGCTTTCTGTTGTGTACAGAAGTCACGGAGAGTAGATAGGCAGCAAGTTCGTTTTCCCTTGCCATCCCACCACAGGTTACCCAAGAAAGCAAATTCCAGTCACCTTGCGGATGTGCTCCTGCAGTCCCTTGACCCCGTACATCCTCAGCACAAACCAGAGCTTCAGGGCGCGGAACCTCCTCCCCAGGGGGATTTGCCAGTGCTGCAAACCAGGGAGAAGGAAGGGCACCTGCGTTAGAAGTTACCATTGCAGCGATACTGCAGAAATTGTACATTCTGCAATGATTTTGAAGCGTAGCGCATGGCCACATCCTACAGGCAGTTGCTAGAGGTGGGTCAAATAATAACAGAAGTGTCTATTTCTGATTAATGCCCTGGTGTGACTGTTTAATGCTGAAAATTTTCAAATGAAAGTCGGAAAAGGAGATCGGTGTGAGAATGGAAGGGTCACAAGGCAAATCACATTTTCTTTGTGCATCCTGAATTCTCCTTGAAGGGTTTGGAAAAATAAGCATCGTAGAAGCTCATGTACACAGGCTTGCTTATAGTTGTGGGGCTAGCATCTACAATGACAGGCCCATTTTCCATTCCAAAACAACAGTGTTTTTATTGATTAAAGGTTAAAACACAAGTGCTTTTAAAAAAATGTATTATTCACTATGTTAAGGAAAAAAAAATCTTTAGGACATTTCATTCTACTGCCTAAACCTTGAGATATTACACATGCAAGATGATTTCTGGTTTTAAACAATTTTTTTAAAAAAAAAAGAGTTTAAAATTTCAGCTTGAGGAATGTTAAAAATCTAGCAAGCTGCATCCTTCCTGGAAAGAAACATAAGTTTTTGAGGCTTATGATAGTAATAGAAAATAAAATAGAAAATAAAAGTCCTGGGAATATTGGTGTATACAAGTAATAGTATTAATTATTACACTTACCCGATAATCTGTTACAAGGCCTGGAAGTTAAAGAAAAAAAGTTCACATTGCTTCATCACGACAGCCAAAACCTACAATCATTTTAATGCTATTGAAAAAGCTGTATCTTAGCTATCCTTTATGTTTGCTACAAACTTCAGCATCATCAGTGTCAACAGGACTACTAAATACTTAGCAGGATACTCGACAGTACGCAGAATGAAGGTGCTTGCAGTAAGCTTCATTTCTTAGCAAGTCAGAATATACCACTAACAATAAAACATTTTTCAGGAGAAGAAACACAGTTTTCCTTTCTGTTATACTTCAGGTCTTGTGGAGATGATGGACTAAATACTGTGTTTATTTTCCTCTTGTAAGGAAAAGAAGTAGTAGATAAAATGGCAATTATTAATTTTGTTTGGAATAGTTTGCAGAATCCCTGAACTCACTTCATCACTCACCCTCTGCTTTTTATACCTTTTATATTCACTCATATATTTGTTGCTAATTCTTTAGCATGTCTGATAAGTGACTCGAAAATTTGATTCAGAATTGACCTCTTCCTGTTCAGAGAATAGTATTCTGCCTTTTTTTAATGGCTTTTCATTTGATGTTGTGAAAGCCCCTCACAAACACAGATTGACCACGCCACAAAGAGTCCAGGGAGGCAAGTAGAGGGTGTTGTTAGTTATTTTTCATATGAGCACACAGAGTCAAGATGCATCTACCTTTTCTTTGAATCAGGTAATTACACTGATTTCACAGTGAAGGAAACTGTAACATAAAGTGGGATTACTTGCAGTAAACCAGTGACAGAAATTAAACTGACCTAAAATCTAAAGCACTTCTTGAGGAAAACGTGGAAGCATCTGGTTAGCTTTCTTATTCTGCTTTATTATTCTACAGTGGAGCATAAGCTTCATAGGGAAGTATGTATTTAAATTCCAAGGGGAAGTGCTAAGTGCTTCCGGAATTATGAACTGCAAGGTGCTATATAGAACCGTAGCTTCTGAATTCGACCAGTTTACACCATTTATGTAATTCTCAGCCTTTGTATTTTCCGGGGGTAAAAAGACTATTTCCTGTGTTATAAGTTCTCTTGACAATGTTCCCTCATCTATGCAGTCAAAACATGAGGAAAAGCATGGTCCTTCCTCCCTGCAACCATTTGGTTCTTTAACCTGTTACTAGGTTCCTTTCCAGATGAAAAAAACCCCACCACACAACAACCAATAATCATTAACCTGTTCCTGGACTTCAGGAAACGAACGTGGTTATCTCAGCTCAGTAACGAGGTAATTTGATAACATTCATATTTTTCTGCATTGTAGCAGCCATTTTTGTTTGATAGTTGCAAGACGGGTAGCAAAGAGAGTAAAGCAACTGGTGACAGATAAATAAACCTACGCTCCTGTAAGGGGCTGTGTCTAATGATCCACAACAATGCCTTTCACAAGCTGTGAAGCAGAATGCAATCAATGATCAGTCCTTGATTACAAGCCTTAGTCTTACATCTGTATTTAACCAGGAGGAATTGCATTGTGGGAGCGTATGTGGCGTTCACAATAGAGTATAAAGCTGCATTCTTCTAACAGTGCCATTAGGATTTGACCTATATCCCGGGCTGCCAGGCAAGCTAGTATAATCTTCCTGGTGTGATGATGCAAATCACATAAAATTATAATTAATGACAAAATAAAGACCTTCCCTTTGGGGGCACACATAATTGCCATATGGTTATTAAGAGTAATTGCTCACAGATAGATATATTTTTCCGCTCATTTAAATTCTTGAGTAAGAGATGAGCGAATTCAAAAATGCTACTTCATTTGCCTTGTAAACCATGATGGGAATTCTCAGACCTGTGACATACTCAGAAAATAAGACCCTCCATTAGACAAGTCCTATTTCCAGGAGTGCTGACATCCCACAAATCACGCCGGGTTCAATAGCGACTGTAACAGCCTAGCACCTTTGCAAATTTGACTATTTTTATTGAAGGCATAAGTGTGGATTGGATTTAACGGTTTAACTAGAGGCATCTGCGTTTGAAAAGTGTTGTTCAGCTCTTCGGAAAATTGGTATCAAATGGGAAAAGAGCATAGAGAAATGTAGCATCAGTAGACTGCTGGTAAGCAGCTGATCTATTTGGAATCGTTATGTTCAGATCACATAACATACTACCACAGCTTCTGAAGGCACGACCAAGGCTGAACAACTTATTATCCAACTGGGGAAATAAAGTTTTCAGGCCAACTAGGCGGCCTCACTGAAAGCAGAAGTTTAAGAAAGGTTTTAAGAAAGGTTTGATTTTCTTCCAATGTTACTATTTAACCTGGCAAAAACCTAAGGTTCTTGTATCAGCATTGTCAGTTGTCACAAGGACATATTTTCACTTTAGCTAAAGTTGTATTATTTCTCCTCAAGATAAGCATTTTTCATGTATATTAACATCGTGGTTAAGTAAAAGCTAGTGGTGTAAGCATATTTGCCATAACTTGTATTTTTCATTAACAAAGGCAAAAAGCAGTATATATTTTTTCTTTAAAATTCTAGCCTTTGGAGGGTGAACCTCAGCTCCGGGGTTACTGTATTTTCCTGCTTATTGCACTGTTCTATATTTGCATTGCTTGCAAATGTAGAAAAGGAATAAAATGCAAAATTTCTGCCATTTTGGGATTACGGCACAGGAGTCCGTTTTTCCTACGGCTTTTTAGTGAATGGTGGCATTCTGGATGGTGTTAATTTAAACGTCAATGAGCTCATAGTCATAACAGAGAGAAAAGTACTCAGGATACATTTCAGAAGGCAGATCAGCACCAGCAATTCCAGGAAAAAAATGAGAGTAAACGGTAAGAACACCCACGTGTGATTCACCCTCTTGATAAAATTATGAGGGAACTTGCAGCGCATGTTGACACAGCACTGCTGTGACCTTCTTCACAATGAATCACTTATTAACTGAATGTGTAAAAACAGGCTTCAGGGTGGCAAATGCCACTCTCCAGTTGCTAGGTATGCGCAAGGAGAAGCACTAATCCATTAAGGAGCTCCATACAGGGCCTGTGATTTCTAAGTAAGTCCCTCGTGAGCGTTTTGTGAAGAGCTTTCGTATTTGAAAATTTGAATCAGAGCTTGCATGCGTGGCTAAGAAAAAAGGTCACAGACTTTAGAAACCCTAAAAACAAATCAGATCTTGAAACCATTCTGGAGAAAGATATGTTGGGGAAGGCAGGTTAAGGGACTTGATACACAGCACCCAATATGTTTATGTGACTACCAAAAGATCATTAAGAATTTACTCAACACTCTACAAAGAGTCAGTGGTAAATCTGGAGCTGGGGAAATCCCAGTACAAAAGTACTAATATAATGCTTTATAAAAAAATGGCTTTCCATCAACTGCTTTTTATATTAACTAAAATCTCACTAGGTATGCTTGCACTTTAATAAGCTTAACTCCCCAGGGCACTTTGAAAATGGAAATAGGCTCCTAAACAACTTAGGTAGTTTTAAGAATTTCGGTTTTCATCTTAAATCCTTTTTTCCATTAAATATCAGTGTCCAAACAAAATAATAATCATCTCATTTAATTATAAAATTACCAGACTCCTGATGGTGATGCTGCAGGTAAAGAGGTTCTAATTTAAAGGCGCCTGTTAAATCTGCTTTTTTTTTCACCCTGTATAAAAAAAAAAAAAAAAGACAGAAATAAAATCAAGAAACAAGAATTAAAATTTAAGGGATTAAATTTCCACAAGAAGCGAAGGCAAACTGAATGTGTTTAAACTGGCGTATTTCCTGAGCACAGCCTGTGCCATTTTCAGTGCTTTTTCACAGCCATATCAGTACTGTACTTACAAGTAGTTAAGTGTAAGGCTCAGCAGGAACGGGCAGCATGACTGCACGACTGCATATTTTAAAAACAGACAAGAAACAGACACAGAGGATCTTTTTATGGTGATAGACACTCACACCAGAATGTGAGACTAGCTAAAGCAATGTTAATGTTTGCAGTCAACAGAAGTTGCCTTGAAATTACTGCAGCACAAAGCTGTGTGGGAAGAGCTGTGGCTTCCTAGATGCCGTGCACAGCCGCGCTGAGGCTTTGTGGATGCTGGCCACTGTCTCTCCATGCTGCGGTGGTGGCAGCAGCAGCAGCCACTGGCCAGGGACGAGCCACCCGCTCTAGGCTCAGACCTCTCGTGCCACCCTGCCCTTAGCTGGATCCAATGTACAATTATTGACAGACATACAACAGCACAATGTAAAACTGAGAAGCATACCTTACTACTGCCAGCTAGTGGGTGGTGTAACTGGACTGAGGTTCAAAAGCCAATGTGTCCCTTCTAGAGAGAATAAACTACATTTTGCCAGTGGGTAATAACAACATTACGCTGGTTTTTGTTTCACTCTATGTGTAAGATTGACTCACCTCTACAAATGATGGGGTTTATACGGGCAGAAAAAGAAGAAACCAGAAATCAAAAAGAGAGAGACTGCTACGTAATTGTATCAGGCCTATAAATATTTCACAAAGTAAGCAATAATTATATCAACATGGGGATGCTCTAAATGACAAAAGTCTAAATCTTTTATGATTTTCTGTGCATCTCCTTTTTTATGGCTTTTAATGTTTTAATGCAAAATTCTAAGTAAAAATCTAATTTCCAATATTTTAATGTGTATGTACATACTTCCAGTCTCATCCACATGTAGACTATGCTCATAAACCACCTAATTCAAACAAACCAAAAAAAGCCCTTCTTTCACTTTAATGGTCCGGAAGGTACCGAGGTTAACAAAGTACTTGCCTTCAGGTATGGAAAGAACATAGCTGAAGATAAGTAAGCTTATGCACATGAAAAATAGTAAAAGACAGTCAGAATACGCTCAATAAAAACAATTAATAATCTATTTGTGTGTTGAAAATACCCCATGGACAAAAGAAAGAAACTATTATCTGAAAGCATGTTTAATTAGGATAGATACTGTGAACAAACCCTAAGTTGTTCTACTGTAGTTTATTTGATATATTTGATTTCTTTGCTATATTTGTGTTTCAGTAGCTCATTCCATAAGCAACTAACCCGAGTTACAAGCAGTATCGTTAGTTGTCTTGTGAGAGCTTCATTCCTTCTCCTGTAATATGCTGTGCTAAACAATGGAACACGTAACTATTCTGCAGGAACATCTGGTCACTTACAAGCTATAAAAGTGCTGTCATCTTGCACTTCCTTCATGATGTTACTGCTTTTTTAAAAGATGGTGTCTGTTCCATCTGGGGACTTCACAGGTCTTAATCTGGCAACCATGAAAAACTATCTAAAAGGATTACCAAAATAAATCCAAAGCCTGGCCATCAATGTATATGAACCAGTTGAGTTGCACCTCTATACACCATGTTTAGATTTCACCCTATGTATTTAAACTTTTTGGCAGTAAGTGCTTGTGTGGTCTGGTAATGGACAGAAGCGGTGTTCTTAACCTTCTTTGCAAATACCCCCAGTTGACTGAAGGATCATGAATATATTTTTCAAAAATTGTAAACTAGAATTTTTTTAAGGCTTGATGTTATGCTGATAGACCTACAAAGATCTAGCTCGAGTGGCACAGATGCACATATTAAGTACTCCTAATATAAAACGCACAACAAACGTCCTGGTAAATAAAGTAGTGAAAATCTGTGAAAAGTGACTTACTCGGATTGCACATCTGCAGTTTTTAACAGCTTCACTATATTATGTCCTTTTTAAATTATAGATACAATAACTAATAAGGTGACTTTGTATTATAAACCAACAGGAAAATTTAACTTCCATCTACAGATAAGCATTTCCTTCCAAATACGAAAACAACCTTCCAACGCAAAAGTTAACACTTAAACCCTGAAAAGAGTAATAGAAAAGCAAATATACCAAGACTTTGCAAGGTTATGATTTTCACTCTCTCTGAAAGAAGACACTTCTTCCTATTTTATAATATTCCAGAGTACCAATTAAAGAAGTCAGGCAAAACTGACTGGTAGTTTCAAGTCTCTAAAGGGCCCTAACATTTGAATATGGAAAATACACCCTCTCAGAGTGGCTATATTAAATTCCTTTTTATAGGAAATTGACTGCTCTTTTTTGTACATTGGTACATCGAGAAGTCTGAGAATATTTTAGAAAAGGTTTATAATGAAATTGCCTCCAAATCCCAAATGACATCAGTGCTACATATTGCACTGAGTAGTTAAATAATTACATTACAGACCTAATGGCTAGATTATCTTAATCAACTTGCAGGGAAAAGAAATGGGAGCGTTTATTGGGGAAAGTGCTGAGGGGCCTGGGTGATTTAGAAGCCTGTCTGTCAATGAAACTCAGCTTAATTTGATTCTGAAATGGTGTTCCCTGTTTATTGAACTCCTTCCATATTATTACAATAACATGTTAAATGCTTCCCACAGATCCTAAGAGGACTATGTATCCTTCACAGTTTCTTCTTCTCACCAGGTTCCTGCATCCTTTATTATTACATTTCACCTTTTTAGGCAGCGTTACGGTTGATAAAAGAGGTGAATTTGGGGCAGGGGCCTTAGAAGTAGTTGGATGATGCATTTGGCTTCAAGTCAAATAGTTTAACTTTAAATGTATACTTCATTCTTTATTAAGTGAATAACACCTAGACATAAATGCCTTGCTGAAATGAAGCCTGAGTGGTTGTAAATGAAGCTTGAATATAGTTGTGAAGCTTTCACTTTGAGTCAGGAGATAAGTTGCAAGATCTCTTGAGATTCCTTGTAATGGAATTTTCCTGCCTATGAAAACATGCATTTTATGCAATGGCTTATCTAAAATGAAACAAGAAACAAAATGGAGAAAAATACTTCCCAGAGTCTAAAGTCTAAGCTTTGCTAGGAAGAAGCTAAAATCACCTGAGATGGCAACATAAACTGACAGACAGTAGGATTGTATATACCTCGTTTTCCTGAAAAGCTAGGTAAAATACTTATAGTTCCACAGAGTTTTCAGGGAAAGCTGAATTAATGAGAAATTAAAACTGGTAGGGACTAGACTCTGGCCTCTAATTGACCTACAAATATTAGAGAGAATGATGGGGTATTTTTCTCATTTCTGAGTAGCTACTTTGTTAACAATGCCTGTAAGTGATGAGGAAAGGATGAGCGAAACTAGCAAAGGAGATCCATCATCTTCCTATTTCCATATACAGAAAGAGACAGCTAGTTACGAGGTACTTATAAACTGGAGTGTTGGGTTAATCACTGCCACTACTGATGAATCGGGATCAAAATGTAAGCCATTTACTCCAAGGAAAAGAAAAAAACCATAATGGCGTGGAATATTTGAAATGCGTACATCAGGAAAACTATTAGAGTAAAAAATGTAATGTATTATCTGAATAATACGCATATTTGTGGAAAAGTCAACTTTTCTGAGGATTTTAAAAGAGCAGATCGTTAATCAAAGGCAACCGAGTCATCACTCTCTCTCTTTTAAATTAGGTGACCTTTTATGTTTTAGAGCTGTCTTTTTAACATTCAGTTTTTCCTTCTCTTTTCATTTTTGCAAATTTTGTTCTATTATAATTGAAATTAATGTTTTTGTGTATTTTGATAAATAGTCTGAATAGCTGTTTTGCTAATAAGTATCTTTAGTCATGATGCTGGTAGGCACTAGGTTCTGGAAATTCCAGTTTGGGACACAATAGGGTCATCTATTATGGGATGTTATTATTACTGCTATTACTGCTGTCATACTTTGCCTTGTTTCAAAGTATGTCTACTGGTTTCTACTTTGGCATCTTTTTGGATCAAAATGTTGTCTCTGCTGTCATCTGGGGAAATTGAAAATCAGTACAAAATTGCACAAATAGTCCTTTTTTAAAACAATTGCTTTTCATCATCCAAATCCCAAGCATTTTGAAAAAGGCTTTTGAAAGAATCAAGGCTCAAACAAAAAGAAATTTTATGGAAAGGAAGAAAAAGCTCTGTTTAACATGCTGTTCATTGCATTAACATCCTTAAATGAAGTTTTTTTCATTTATGTTTTAAACAGTCCCAAAGTGAAGCAAGTATGACTCCGCAGACTTTTCAGGACTTCTCTCTCTCTGGAACATAATGCAGAGCTCAGGCCTATTTCTAAATTTCACTTTTTTGAAACTTGGATTAAATGAAAGAGTGAATTTTGTAAACAATTTACAAGAGTTAAAGATATCCAGAACTCCCTATTTCAATAGAGAAATGTAAACAAATGTCTACTGCTAGAAAGGCAGACTAATTTAACGTGATTTTTGTCTCTTGCAATGTTTTCTTTTCCTGTAATACTTACCACATAGCAGAGCAGTCAAAATTCACTAGGAGCCATTTGTGAGGATTAAAGTTAAATGAATCTGCAAACTGAGAATGGATAAATAAACAAAATTATGAAAGTGAAAAGGATCCATGTGCTATTGATACAACTTTGTCAAATTGTCTGACATTCACAACTACGAATGAATTCCTGAATCGGGGCTTTATAGGTAATATTCATGCTTATGTCACCTTACTTAATAACTATTCTAGTTAAATCTTGATTTATTTGGGGGATGGAATTCAGGTTAGGTGTGCGTCTAGGCTATTATCAACATTTTGAGCATTTGCTAACAATTATACTTTTTGGATACATATGTTATGGAAAAGTATGTATCTCAGTGTAAACCAAAAAACCATCCGCTGTGGTTCACACCCTGATTTCCAATAATAATTCTCTAAGCTTTCTTTTTCCAAGAATATTAAACATACACCCACAAAATTCATACACAGAAAGAAATTACATATTTAGTTCAGAATCTGCATATCACATTCATTCATTAAATTACAACTGACCAGTAAATTAGTTTTTTTTTACTGCCAGGGTATTTTCTTTTAGTAGAAGTCATTTTTTCATCTACGTCAAAAGAAAAAACAACACAGAATAAGCATTCACAAAACACGTTTCTAGAAATCATGTAAAAGGCCCGGTTTACTTGACATATGTTTAGGCGTGGCATCAGAGGAAACCCAAGTAGGTAGAAGGGACATCGTGTGGGAAAGGCTTCGTCCACATTTTGTGTGTTAACGAAGGCAGAAGCCATCAGCCTTAAAAAAGAGAAATGGGGGCCTGGCAGCGCCACGGTCTGACTACTCCATATAGTGCTTTTCTCGTTTGCTTCTCATAACCTTCCCTGTCACTGCTAAACAACTAAGAGTTGCTCTCATAAGAGGAGATTATCTGTCTGTCTGTCTATCTATACATCTGTCTAGCTACCTCTCTGTACTATGTAAGGTAAGAAACCTGTTCATGGTTGTTAAATATTTACTCTTATGACAAATGCGGGCTCAGACAAGGTATGCTGTTTCATTTCCTTCAGGAACCAATAACAATAATTTAAAAAATATTCCCCCACAGGAAATTACAACAAGCTTCATTTGCTGATAAAAGACAGACAGAAAGAAATGCTTTATTTGTACGGGGGGTTTCCCTCCTCTTCTTCATTAGTCACTACCTATCAGTGCTGTGTTTAAACTTCTGGCTTTAACAAACAGTAATATTTTCTCCACTGACATGGAAGACAAGGACTTATCTGACAGTCTGAGGGGAGCAGCAGGAAATTGAAGTATTCTTATCTAAGGAACTGAATGCCAAGTAGTTCAGCAAAGGGGGAAGAAAGGAACAGGAGCGCTGTTGGAGGAATATTTCATTTAGCTCTCTTGGTTATTAAACCCTGTCTGTTTGAGATACAGCTACTGGTTGTATCCTATAAGACTTTCAGGATGTAAGCAAAAAATGAGACATAATGAGCGCATTAATTTGTTGATTTTTTTTTTTCTTTTTTGTGTAACGTAGAATTAGGGTGATATAAATGTGCCTTTTTGGGTATTTGGGAAAACGATCCTCTTTTCTATTTTGTAAGACACTTTGTTGATTCACTACTACTTGCTACTCTGAATGACAAACTTTTACATGCTATGGTAACTTGCATACTCCCAGAATAAACCAGTAAGAGTTATATAAACATAAGTAATGTAATAGAATATAAAAGGATTTGTAGTGCAAACTGAAGTGCGGCGTACTGAGAGATTCTAGAAGAGCCATTTATGTTGGAGGCATAAGAAACACACAAATTGTATGGAAGAACATGGTTTTAGCAGGTTGCTAGAGAAGAAACATTTCATTCACCTCCACTCCGTTTAAGAGATGCCTGAATTCAGGGCAGACGAATGCACTCCCAGCATAGGCTGCATCAATATGCATCCAGATATTTTCCTTATTACCTAAAAAAAAATAAATAAAGTAATTGAAGGGGAAATAAATTAAACAGCAGATGAAAAAGCCCTATTAATTTGCATGAAACCAAGTGCCTGAGAGATTTTTCTTTGATGTTATTATTTTCCCAATTTAAAATTGAATTAAGAGATTAAATGTTTCTGCCATCTGGGTTTCCGTTAATACATAAAGATGTATACATAACATATTCTTCTTCATACCCACTTTTCCTTACATGTCTAGGTTTATCTTACTAATATTAAGCAACATAAAATATTAAATTATATTGATTTAAGAACCATTATAAAATACACTTTAAAAAGATATATGTAGAGATGTAGTTATCATTTCTATGGTAGTAAAACTATCTACTTTAATAAGAGGGGCTAGTTTTAGCTGTGCTCCCCACTTCTAACTCATGAATCACAAATACGTTTCTAAACAGTATTTTTTAAATATTGATATATGTGCATACGCATGCTTTTGAACTATGTGCAGCGAACTATTTATTTCAAGGACCGAGACACTTATGCAAGAGCAAGCATTGAAAGGTTAAGAAAATGCTAGATTTGATGAGTCACTGAATGGTTTCTGCAGAAGTATTGTAGCATATGAACCTGTATTCTCTGTAAGTTAGTATTCACACTCTGCTATAGATCACCTGTATTAATACACACAGTAACAATCCGGTCTATGAGTTGATGACTGAAGCCCACATAACAACTTTACATCGGTCAACAAATAATTCTGATGGGTATTTCCACATACAGAGGTATATCCATTCAGATACGCAATTGGGCACCAAATTCATGCTGGAATTTTCATTCTTGTGAACTACATTTTCTTTTTGCCTAAATGTCTGGAAAAAGCTAATAAAATGTCATTCGTAACATCCACGACTTAGGTTTATTTGAAAACATGTTCAAAGTGCAACTGATTATTTATTTTTAAATCCACTTCATTTGAGACGCTGCCTTTATTTCATAGGACTACTGCTCATGTATATTAAGAAGAAAATTCACCTGCACACGGAAAAGCTGGCATGACACTTATGATTTGAGTAGTGCCTTATCCTTCTGCTGGCCTCTGCTGCACAAGCAGGAAATCATTGAGAGCAACCAGTGAAACACACATGATGAGCTGCCATACCTAAAAGTTTTGGTGTTGCTATGTTATTAGGTCAGGTCTATGGGAATAACCTGAACAGGAAAATAATCTCTAGCTGCTAAACAGACTACTAGAAACCTTTTTAGAAAGGAGGATTAGGAGAAACTGAGTCCCTGAGGCTTGTGCTGAAGGGCAGGAAAACTCAGAGAGCAAGTCACCACCATGAAAACCCCAAAAGTTTTAGGCCCCACCTGAATAAATTAACAGAACATCAAATCTATCCGTGTTTCTATGAGGCTGCTTCCAATTGCTTATAGCTATAAATTTCCTGTTCTAAATGTACACCTGAATAGATACGGTGCCATTCAGTTGCATTTTCATCAGCCAGCAAGCGTGTGCTTTTGACCAAGCCTTGCTGCACACCAAAGTGTGACACGAGAGACCATAACACAGAAACACTTATGAAGAGTCCATGACTCAGTCACTGTATTAAACACCCTGGTACTTCTCCTGTTTTCTTGCAAGAGGAAGGAATTTGGGGAAGGGAGAGGAAGGATTAAGGAGAATACATGTGGATTTTTGGTGCATATTTCCCTCCTTTTTATAGTTGTTAGAACCATACAGAAACAAGACACTTGGTGCAGAGGAGAATTAGAGTTCAGCCTTTCCCTGATCTTCACCACTGCTCTAGATGCTTTTGCAGGTGGAGAGTTTGAAGAAAAATGTTACAAACTGAAGCGCTTACAGTATTTTTTAACTGACAGCATTCCAAAATATGCCCTTCCCAAAAAAACACCCTTAAGGCAATGGCCTTTGTACTCTTTAACGGTTTAAGAACACAAACTTGCTGCTTGACCTAATATTAGAAAGAGAACTCTAACTGAAGGTCTCATCTATAAGTAGCCTTATTGAATTTGGACACTGACGCTGCATAATGACCTGGAAATGACTCAGTGCGGCTTAAACTGGTATCTGTAATTTTAGAAAGTAGCAGCAAAAACTTACAGATAGGACCCAGTTCTAACAGTTTGTCAAAGGAGCAGCAAGGTGTGGTTCCAAGTGTTGCACACAACTGCAGAGCCAAAAAAAAAACAAAAGAAAAAAAATTGTGTTATAGCAAAGAAAATTATCAAATGAAAAAAACTGCCTGCAAAGGCAACAATAAACAGAGAGAATAGAGAATACAGGGCAACATGAATTGATTTTAGCTGACAGCTATCCTTCAGTGGAACCTTTGAGAATCTTATTTTTTGTTTCAAGCTCCCATAGGCATCCATTGAGACAGATGAATAAAATTGAATGTAAACATAAAATTGACTGATAATTAATGTAATATATTCATAGTATTATATTAATGCTAATTGTATATATTTTCAGTGTGTTCCACATGCTTATCACATATGCAATTATTATCAAAATGATTTGCAGTTTATGGTATATAAGCAAGCTCTGAACTTGAGAAACTTAAAGGTGTTAGAATTCCTGTTGACAGAATGGATCATCAAATGTTACTGCCTAAATTAAAGAGCCGCAGCTCTGTAGCAGAGACTTGGAACTGATTTCTGCTCATTGGATCTGCAGCCTGGGACCTGTTCATTAGTAGTGTTTGTTCACTATTAGGTTTGGAAGATTTTTTCCCAGAGAAACTTTTTCTCCCAAATTCATCCTGAAATACTTGGACCATTCTTCCTTCATTCTGTTAATGTCTCATTTAAGGTATCCTGCTGCATGGCCAAAACCAGAGGCAATGTAAATGCTGAAGTTTCACAGTAGGAAGGTGAAAAGAGGTTATGGTAATTTACTGGGAATATGCAGGTAGAATTATAACCCAAAAAAACCCCAACTAACAAGTGCATATAAACTGACATTGTTTTATTTTTCATTGCTACACTTATCTTTTAAACACGCTGTCTCATTTTTATAAGCAATAATAAAGGCTGGGCCTGGTTTTTGCCTCGTACTGGAATTTTTTATATAATAAAAGACATTTACAGTTTAACTAGGTAAATAAAGTATACTGGTTTTTAGTTAGAGTATTGAAGTACAAATGAATTAGATGATTTATCCAAGGTCACACACAAACTATAGTACAGCCAGGAGATGACTACAAATATGTAAAAATCCAGAATTTTGGGGTTTTAGTTTTGTACTTCTGGTTACTTTTTCTGCCAAGTACACTGTTAATGCACTATCTTTTGCTTTCACTCTTTTCCCCTCTGTATCTGCAACTAGCCACATTTTCTAGCGTGCGTGCGTGTGTGTGTGTGCACATCCCACAGTGAATTGATGACAAGACATATAAGAAGAAAAAGGAACACCTAGATCACACTTTTCCATCCACTAGACCTTTCAAGAAACATACTGTCATAGCAAAACATAGATCCAATTAAACATTAAAACTCCATACAGTGCACTTTTGTCTCACAGCTCCATAATGTGTAAGTACGCAGGGCCTTTGGGTTCCCTGTCTCCCTTGCAGCAGGAGTGATACCATCAGGAAATGTTTCCAGTGGTTCCTTCTCTGCTTTGGACTTCCCTGGCTCATCCAAGTAATATCTTCTACTTCTTAAGTGTCTTAGTTTGTCTAGCACAGTAGGTCTTCTGTTACACTAGAGGATGTCCTCATGGAACAGCCTGCCCAGGGGGGTGGTTGAGTCACCATCCCTAGAGGTGTTTAAGAAACGTGTAGATTTGGCATTCCAGGGCATGCTCTAGTGGCAGAGATTGTAGGTTGTTTGGTTGGACTTGATGATCTCAAAGGTCCTTTCCAACCATGAAGATTCTGTGATTCTATGATTCTAAGAGCAGCATGTGTTGTCATTGCTGCCTTAGTTGTGGAGCTGCTGCAGGGTGGGGACATGTTGCTGAGAGGTGCAGCTGGTGGCTCGCGTGTGTGGGACAGGGTGGACTTTTGGCCTGTTCTGTTACAGTCATCTTGATGTGAGCAAGCACCTCCTTAGCAAAGGATTTTGCTCATGTTTACGTTACCTGATGTGGCCTCACCTGCTTTCAGCTTGCTCCCTCTAGCACAACAAGCTTTCTACTTCAGAGAAAAATAATTTCATGTCATTATGCCAGCAGCAAATTGTTTGCCAAACCCTATAATCTGTTCTAGCATAATATCACGTTTCACTCGTCAAGTGTATGCTCTTTTCTGGCCTTCTAGCTCGGAAATTTGCATGCTGTCTCTTCTGCATTTCACTGATATCTCGTTACTTCTAGGAGTTCCCATTACTCAAAAGTTAATTGATGCCAGCTTTTTCAGGAGGGTCTTTTTTAAAAAAAGTTGATACACGTTTGCACCAAGTATTTCTGCTCTAATTAAACAGACTGCTTGATAGCTACCACTATTTTACCCTTTGTTCCCTTGAACACTCATCGTCATTCGTAAGTTATCACCCACTTTCAAGCTAGAGATCCCCTTGACTTTTTCACTTCTACCAGCTATTGGATATTGGAGACTGTTACAAATCATCTACAGTCACATCTTGAAGCAGATCCTCTACACATCTCAGGACTAAGAGTTGGTTTTCCCTCTGGGCCTTCCCTAACTAGTCCTCCCAATAACTTCTCATGAAGTTTTAACGTGTTTGTTTATTTTTGCTTTTCACATTCCTGTGAAGCTTTTTTTTTTTTCTTCTTTTCATTCTATGAAATAAGGTGGTAACAGCACACTAGAAAGGTCTGACATCTTGGGAAAAATAATCTGATTATGAGACAATGAGTTGGATAAATGTGATGGGATTTTCATTTGCAAGTTCCAGGTTCTTAGTGAATTCATGCAAAGTGAGAGACGTTTGGTTTCCTACTTACTAAACTAGGCTTTTCAAAATTTCTAGGAAATCCCACAATTAAATAAACATCCAGTAAAAAGGGCAGGTGCATATGCATTCAAAAAGCCAGAAATTTAAAATTATACATCTCAAGAATATCGAACTAATTCAATATTACAGTGCTAGAGGAGTAAAACCTCTCTTTTAAGTATACTTTTGAACATTTATGCTTCTGTATTATACCATATACATCAGAAATATTTTAAATTGTTGTAGGAAGCTTAATGGAAAGTACTCAGATAGTACTAAATTCATATAAATTTATGTACACTCTTAGACGAAGTCATATCCTGCCTTTGTATAGGGCAGACCTGATTAAATGCAGTCATATAAAACCCTGAAAACTTTTTATCCCTGACAGCACACATGTTCCCCCAACTTCACAATTACAGCAATATTAATAATTATGTTTCATTGCACCAATAAAAAATATTGTCTATGGGAAAAGTTGCTATTAAAATAAGAAAGGGACAATTCAGAACGTTTTCCGTATCAAGCTGCTAAGAACCTGAGTTTGAAACAAATACAGTTCTGAAAATTAGAAGCACACTGAATATATAGTTAATAAAATTTTGCTGCTAACACATTTTCCCCTCAACATAATCTGATCTTTATCTATACTGGGCCTTCCCATGTTCCTGAGACACATGAGAAGAATAGAATAATTACAGTGTCTTGAGGTACATTTATGACTTCTCTGGAAGTTTAATCATCCTTTGAGGGAGGTTACTTTAAAAAGATTGCAGGATATTTTTTTTAAAAGGAATAAATTTGCTCCCTTTTTTTACTAAAATGAATGAAATATGTATTTATGAATGAAAATATATTTATCACATTATTGTCTACCTAGGATGTTCCCACAATCAGGAGAAACCTGCATTTCATCTTTGGCTGAACTACAGGTCTACAAATTGGGGCACAAGAAATGAAGGATACCATGATGAAAATTCTAATTTTCCTGCATACATAAAGAATAAGGGTTAACCCATTAGACTGGAAAATACACAAATAAAGAGTCAACTATAGACTTCGCTCTGCTTTTATACATATGTTTTATGATAATATGGTGTGGACTTTCTGACAAGATTAGAGTGAAATTATCTCGGCTAGTCCAGCAATTAAAATAATGATGGAGATTTCACAACAGAAAGTTACGTATTGTTGTTATTAGTGTTGTACTGCAGTTAAAGTATTCTCCTCCTAATCAGGATAAGGAGTATGTTGCTTCAGTGAGAGATTATATGAGTTCAAACATATGCTTACTTGTTTAAGTAACGGCTTATTCTGTAAAGCATACCTCAGCTTCTAAAATAATTTTGTTGTCCTCTTTGTAGGTGTCTGAGCCTCAAAGCTACTTGTTTTAATTCTCAGAAACCACTTAAAGTGACACAGCTGCTCTTGTCAGGGCTCTCATTACCCCGCCTCAGTACTACACAATGAATCTAACTCAATTT
Source organism: Larus michahellis (assembly GCF_964199755.1). NCBI lineage: Eukaryota > Metazoa > Chordata > Aves > Charadriiformes > Laridae > Larus > Larus michahellis. Next base: position 94,181,508 of record NC_133897.1, read on the forward strand.
GTAACCTGTATAACACCAGCAAAATCACATTTGTGCAAAGGGCAGGGACAGTCTGGATCACAGAAATGGGACTGATGGCTCAGTATAGCCTGCAGGCATTATCCTTTTCAGGTTGTGCACTTCAAATTTGACTCAGCCCCGGCTGCGAATACAAAGCAGCTAAAATGCTTGCCTCAGTCATCTCATGTATTACTTTCCTGAAATCAAGAGCTATATCAGGGAACATGCATGAATCTTTATGATGCCCGAGAGCAACGACTCTCAGTCTCTTCAACTGGAAGACCTCCTACAGCTTTTGAAAAAGATGTGGATATATTTTGCACGGTTTCACCACAAAGCTTTTCATTTGCAATTAACTAAAATGAGGCAGAAGTTTCAATGTTCTCTTTTTATTTTTATTTTCTCCTAATCAGCTGTTTGCCAGCTTGCACTCAAGAGAATGCCTGTGGCTTGAAGAAAACTGACACAGTTTACCAAACCACCATTCAGTATTTCACAAAACAGCAATCATTCACTAACTGTGGGTTAAGAAACATCGCCCTAGAAGCCTGTACATGTCTTGAGAACACTGCTTCTAAATGGGAATCTGTGGTCAGGATCTAAGTGTTAACTTCTACTGAAAAGCTGGCTCCTCTGTCAGTCTAATTCTGATTTATTGTTTCCCGCGTGAGTCCGGATACAAACAGCCTGCTTCTCAATATCCTGTAGATCGTGGTTCAGAAGAGTCATTTCAGCTAGAATCAGAGAGATTTCATGCTGGGTCTTTGTTCAGCAGCAAGGTGATCATGTTATAGCAGCTTTATACTGGATGAGGTTGTTGAAATATATTGTACTACCTATATCCCAGCTGCAATATATATACTTATACACATTTCAAGTGATCTAGGCTTGAATGCAGTGGACCCTACATCTGAATTTAGCACTGCTTAACTTAGTGGGCTCCATATTTGAGCACGCTGGTCAACGTTCATTCAACGTAGAGGCTTGTCTCAAGCTGGGAGCATAGGGTCCAGTGAGAAAGGCATTTACACATGTGCTTAACCACCAGTTAGTGTTTATAATTAATGAAATGGACGTGACTTCAGCACATGCTTTAAAGCTCCCCCTTGACTGGTGTCCAGATGAAGGGCTGTGTATCAGCCACACTTGGAAATTGCTTCTCAGTAAATCGTAGCACCTTTAGTGCCCCAACACCTGACACAGTTAAGTGCTTTGTTTGCACAGGCTGCTTGCTTTACTATATATAAAAAAAAAAATCTCTGTTGCAATTGCTGCAAAAGTATTTTGAAGGAGATGAATTAACACAAGTCTGAACTTAGAAATAAAAAAAGGAAACAAAAGTAGAGATCTGGGTACACTAACTGGCAATAGCCTTGACTGAACAAAATTATATACGCATTACTAGTGCTAAAAGACACTAATGGCGGATAGGAATTCAAAGACTCGTTTTAAAGACAATGCCACTCCCAAAAAAGGCTGTCTGCCAAATCCTATGTATGTGAAAAGCAAACCTATAATTACCAGATTTCTGTAAATGAGAGGACCTGTTTCACACCAAGCAAACGCATCCCTGATTCTCCACTCACCTCTATAAGCAAAGCAATTCTATCAAGTTCAGTATAATGATTCCTCATTTATACATTAAATATAAGAGGAGGATCATGCCTATAAGGCATTGTAAATTGTTTGTATTTTCTTTTTAACCCCCACAAAACTTTTTTTTTGCTGAGAAGGGAGACTGCATCAGCTTGGATGGGCAACCAAGATCTCTGCATTAGGAATGATCTCTCTGCTGTCTCTTCAGGCAAAATTTCTTCTGTTAAACTTTTTGCTTTGATGTTGAATCACTCCCCTTAGTGAAGGATCAGTGAATACAGGGAGACAAGGATTAGTGTCATAGTGTCCTAAGGTGTTTCCTTGGCAATGCGCATATCTCTGTCACCAGAACAAAATAAAATAGCACCAAATTACCCAAGAACAAAAGAAATGAAAAGGCTTTTGAAATCTGCAAGCCAGAAAAGGGAGCGCTAATACAGTGCATGGACTGCTGCTCAGCATGACAGAGAATTAACACACCTTTTGAGTTAAGAGGCCAACCATAAAGATAATGAGATCTAGTTTAATCTAAGCTGACATTTTTTATGTATACAAACAAATGGAAGACCTGGCACAGGCCATATTAACTCAGACCGAGCCTTTACTGTCTTTGAAAGCCTGTTTTGCACAGCTAAGCAAACAGAGGAAGAAAAACAACAGTTAAATCACCCTTTGTAAAGGTGTCACTGAATGCATAAAACAGAATTTTTTATTTCTTCTTGGTACACATAGAAAAATTAATAAGGGATGAATATTTATGAGAGACAAGTTGCATTTTTTTGTTAATGGACAAAAGATAAGAAAAAACCATTAGATTTGTAATTAGTGCACAGAGATGTGATATAGTGCTGTACTTGTAATAGTTTAAAATTAACAGTAAGATAAACAAGTAGAACCTTATACAAGATATTATGAGCTGGTACCATATAACAGACAAATAAAACACGCCTTATGGCACATCTCCACTTCAATACGTGCAGCACACAGAAGTTCATTTAGGCAGCCTTTTAGATGCTTTGTTTCTCAGTCATAGTCTTATTATATTGGAAAGCAATTGATGGGATGTGCTTGGTCATCCCAAGGACTTGCTAGTTCTAGGCAGGCTAGAAATTAGCAGCATTTTGCACATATGAAAAACACTTTTCACTCTAGTCATCCTCATACTACATAAAACCAGATACTAACGGTTAATAACAAGAAGAGTAAAAACATTACATTTTCAAAAAAGCTTGGTGAAGTTTAAGCTTCTTTTTCTTATTTCACACTTATCCAGGACTATAAGCAAGCTTAATCTGCTAATTCTTCTGAAAACATTTAATAGACATTTAAGTCACGTTAGCCCTTTTCAAAATGTTACCACATGAAAGAAAAGAAAAAAATTGTTGCCAGGCATGACTTTTCTGAAAAAATCATGACATATTTTTGACTCTCTTAAAAAAACGCATTTCTGAAGTTCTTGGTTTCTAAAATAAGTTTTTTCCCCTCCATTTTTTGTTCAGTGGAAGCCAGTAAAAACCAGTATTATTGGTAGCACATTATACCCCTTTATAGATCTATACAGATCATGGTCTATATCAAGTTTTGTAGAGGCATAATGCTTGGAAATAAGCAAAATATTTAGTTGATGACGTACAAAAACACAAGAGAGGATACTTCATGAAAAAACAAATGGTAAAATCTTGCTTTAACTTGAAATAATAAGATGGTGTTCTGAACTGACAGGAGGAGTAGATCGCAAATATTCTTTTTGATCAGGTACTTATCATAGTAGAACCAAACTTTAAAATTATATCCAATCTAACACTGTTCTGTGTCAAAAATTGGGGGATTATGAGCTTTAGCCACTGAGATAGATATAAATATTTGCTTTTGCTGGCCTGCTGTGGAAGCAGGAATCTCTGGAAAAGAAAGTGGACAGATAACAAGAAATGATGACACCTTAGAACTTCCACAGCCAGGTGCCCTATAGCTCACCTGTTAGAGGTAAGTCACATACTCCCAAATGCCTATCTGACAATGTCTGATCTTGCTGATATTTGGGGTACTTTATGGAGGTTGATTTCTTTGCTGAAGTAGTGAGGAGGAGAAACTATTTTTTCTTGAAAATACTTAAGTCAGAGATACCGTCATTTAATTTATTGCCTTTAAACTTGTTTTATGTGTAAGTAAGTTAGAACCCAAAAAATAAAAGTATACCTTTGTAAAATAGGCAGTTCAGAATTTGAGTGTTAGGAGATTATAACATCGCAGGATTACATGCAACTACAAAATTTGCCTGCATTTATTCAACTGGCTAATATAACTTCAAGTCCTTTTAAAACATCCATTTTTGCTGAGAAGTGCAAGCAACTGCTCAAATGAGTTTCTTACACTGCACAGAAAGACGCGTGAAGAACACTCATGGAACCTGTCCTAGTATTCTAGCTCCCTCTTTTAGGGATGAGATCATCTACTCACATCAAAAATAGCTTATCAGAAGCAATAACCCACTGATCAATTAAATCCAGTACTCACAAAGAATGGGATAAGACCAGAAGCCTTGTCTTCATCCAAAACTTTCCTTAGGGCAGAACCACAAACACTAAATGTATCATCTGTAGAAACACTTTTAATCTTCACACCACCAATTAATGCAGCCCTTTCCACTGACGAATGAGCCTACAAGGACATGGGCAGGTTTTAAGACAGATACCTTTTATTGGAATGTAAATAGTTCATTTGAATTTGAAAATATATAATCATTGCTTTCAAGTAAAGCAATAGTTGAGATCCTGGGACTGTTGCTGGTACATAACAGATATGTACCTCTCCCTCTTTCATACAGAAAGACAGACAGACAGACAGACGGACACACACACATACATATATATATATAGATATACATGTACATACACAAACACACACACACTAACAGAAACCCTGAAGCATTCTTGAAACCATTGTCACGGCGTCATTCAGACAAGAGTTAAATTAACCTTAGTGAGAGCTTTAATTAACATATTCACAATTAGGTAGGTTTGATTAAGAGCTCCAGGATTTGGCTCCAAATCAACTAAAAGACATGCAGATAATCAGCTCGCCTGATAATGATTCAGTTGCTCACTAGCATATTTTTATGGCATACAGGTTTGCTGAACCCTAAAAAAATATACGTCATGGTATGGTATAGACTGAGATATTTTCTTACATTACCTTTTTTTTTTTTATTATTACCTACTGAATAAATTGTAGTTCAATCATTCATTCATTTTTGGTAGGCAATTAAGGATCATTCCCAATATGTTATTTTATTTATAACCCATTTTATTTGAATTCCTTTTAAATAGTATTTTTTAGAACATAAAGTAAATCTCGGTAAATAAAAACAAAGGTATCACTAAGAAATTCTTATAAAATTGTGAAGTATAATAGTATAATAACTCTATTAACAGTAAAAGGTATGGTTAGCCACAAAATACTCTCCTTTAGAGCATGACTAAAACCAAAAAAAAGCTATTTTACCTTCCACTTTCTACAATTTTATGAATCATCATTAATTTGAAAGGAAAAATTCCTCACCTTTTCATATTGTGATTATTTTCATTCATAATGTCCATCCAGCCATGTTGGTTCTTACTAGTGACTACAAGAGCACTTACGAATTCTATTCTAATTTACCATATAATCACAGAAAAGATTAAGCCAAAACACAGGTTGAACAAAACCAAATGAAGATAAAGTTTCTGCCTTTCAACTTCACATATCCTGGAATGATGTGTTTTAAAGGCAGATTGACTATTAACTTGCATCTCAGCAGCACCTCCTGCTAAAGTACTTTGGCAAACTAATTAGGCACCAGCTTGAGAAAATATAGAAGTCTAGATTTGAAATATAATTAACTGCTTTTGAAGCAAAAAACAGTGTGTACCATAGCAATACCATACGTCATTCAAGTGTACAACAGAAAGAGGGATTTTATAACTCATTTATGCAAGAATTGTAAATAAGCAAACTATAATAATACAGTGAGGTTGTTAGCCCCAGCTAGAAACTCAGAATTCTTTCCTCAAGCCTCCAAAATTGTAGTAGGTTCGCTAATAACTGCAGCCATTCACAATCTTAAGGTTAAAACTGCCAACATGCTTTTGCATTATAGCAAATCATTAGTGACATGCTACTCCTAGAATTCCTAGACCTCAGCAAGGTACTTGGGAATCTCCCACCACCCTTGAAGACAGCAAGGAACCAAACAGAAATGAGTGAAATGAGTGGGCAGCTACTTAAGGTAGCCAAATAAACACGGCAAAAAAAGGCTGATGAAGGAAATGGCCTGAGAAAATTTAAGAATATAAAAAAAAATACCCTGACTTCTGTCCTGGTCCCAAACAGTCAGGTGTCTGCTGTCAGGGGTAGCTGGATGCTCCTTTCAGCTCCCGGGTCTCACATTCAGTGTCCCTTGCAAGAGGAGCCTCAGTCAGGATAGCCCAGGCACAAAACTGACAGGGATAAAGATTCTCCCAGACTGCTGAGAATCTAAAATGATCTCGCAAGACACAAAAGATCTGAGTTCAGCTTTCTGCTCTGGGTGTCCTTACCAGCCAACTTTTTACCTCCCTCCCGATGCATTCTTGCAGTGTTGTGCATGGTTTTCTCTCCCGCAGAAAGGCTTAGGCTTACTTTCTTTTGTGGATTATTGCCTATGAGTCACGCAGGTCTGTTCTTAATGCAGAAGGACCAGTGAGCTCTACAACAATCTGCTTTGAAAGGTCAGCAATATCTTAAGGCAAATCCTTCTATAAACATAAGATCCTCTGACCTTCAGTAGAGAGGAAGGCCTGTCAGTCCTCATTTCAGGTCAGCCACTTACATGGGACAAAAAATGAAAACAAGTAAAAGGTTTTGTGCATCACTGGGTCAGTGACTCAATACAACTGAAATTATCACCTTGCTCAAGTATGTTTATTTAGTTCAAATGAGCTTTTCTTGTAAAGAAGCGATACTTACGTAACACTGACCTCTGGATATTTATTCTTTGTATCATGGTAGTACACATGAGATTCCAGCCAACTTATGATGTACAGTAAGATTTAAAGAAGCAAGATCAAATAGTCACCAATCCAAAGACACCTGCCTATTGAGATGGCTGAAATTGTTAAGTAGAGAGCCCGTGTTTCCATGTTTTTGAGACATGCTCACCTGATCAGAAGCATAGGCCACCAGCCTACCCATGATGTCTGATTCTGTTAGCTCAGGCTTTTCTGACTGCACCCGCCTGATAGTTTTTGTTCTTGCAGCAAGCAGTGAAATCAAGGTGGCCTCGCTTGCACTTCCCTGTGGGACAAATTGAAGGAAGGTTCAAAAAGAAGACATTCCAGAAGAAGAAAAGCAATGTTTTCTTCTGTATGAATCTGCAAAGTTGTTAACAGAAACTGCCTGTGAGAAACTGCGCAATCTCATGCTTTTTAAGAATGTGTGACAGCAAGGGAGGCGTCTTTATTTGATCTCGCTCTCCTCCTTCCTGATGCCTCTCTGTCTGTTCTCTTTAATCTCTATGCTTGTTCAATTTAGGCACTAGCCTTGCAATCAGTGCTAGAAAGCCAGATTCACAGAGTTAAATGCACGTGAAAAGGCTCTTGAGCCAGGAACCAATCATTTGTTAACCAGCAACAATGGCAGAGTAACTGTTGATTTCTGTTACTCTGGATTTCCGCACATTAAACTTCCATCAGAATCTGACTGTCAAATCTCATTTCTGTCAAGCAACATGCATAATTATAACGCTTATTTAATATTTAGAGTTACCCTGGGCAAGTCAATTATTGTGGCTAAAAGAGAAAAAACACTGAAAAAGCAAAAAAACTATGATTCAGCTACATACGTAGCTAACTACATTTCAAAGTATTAGTTATGTACATTTTATTCATCAAAAACACACAGATGAAAGGAACAGTCACACGCTATTTCTAAATTGCCCTTTGACTCACAAAACATGAGCTTAAATTCTGTCTTGGATACTCTGTGACAACACAGAGGGGAATTCTTTGTACAATCAACCGTTACATTTCACAGGAGAAGACAAGTTCCCACAAATTCTTTTTATGGTTTTCCTCTAGAACAGGCAGATGAAACATACTCTAAACTGCTCTTTTAAACTGTAAGTAACGGTTTGTAGACACATGTTCATAAACCAAGTGGGTCTGGGTGTCCATATGCAAGACAGAGTTTTTAGGTACTTTCACAGTTGAACAACTGTCACGCGAATCTTCCTCTGTCAAGCACACAACACTACAATAGATCCAGTTGCTTATATTAGTAAGTACGTCTCAGAAATATCCCCAGTGTCAACAAGCTAATTTTGGAGAGATGTTTCTGATGCTGTACCAAAATTCTGTTCTCCCTCTATTGTAGACCTGTGTATACTTGCTAATTACAACAAACGTTTAAATATTGGGGAAGTCTTATTTCTTCCCTGGAGGTGTGCCTGATCCTACAGATTTCATACATGAGAATGATCCCAGTCAACTCAGACTTTCTCCTAATACTGAAGATAGCTGAGCTATTTGTATGAGACAAATCTGCCTTCTACACACATCAACATGTCAACAGTGAGTGAACTTAACCCAGCTGAAATTCAACCGCCTCATGAATAGAGCAAGCAGGGAAAAGGACAGTCCCTAAACATTTACTAAACATATCGCCATGATGAAGATATTTTATCTGCCTTTCCGGTAGTGTGGGATTTGAGGAATTTAGACCCCAGGGTCTGCATCAGAGCACAAAGACGAGCTGGGGACGGTTTTGTGCATTTCTTATAGCTGCTGCTGCTGCTGCACACAGCATTATGGCAACGGAGGGAAATATTACAGATACAGAATGGTATTGGAAAACAGGTATCACTCTTGGGTCAAGTAAGGTAGAACTTCCATGTGGAGGCAAAGGGTGAAGGAAAATTCTGTCCATTAATTACAGAAAACATAATTTGGCAATCTTCCCATTTAATCTTATGCTGCATGTGGTCTGTAGCCAGATACTCAGAATACTCATCAGAATATCTGAACACCGAGAAATCATGCCTGCCCATAATTCTCAAAACACATGATGCAAGAGCGCGTGCACACCATTATCTTCATCTTACACATAAAGAACTTGCACGATCTGATTCATCTGACTTTATCTGTCCAAAAGTTAAATATCTGAGATAAAATAATAGTTATGGGGCCCTTAGTATTCAGTTGTCCTGGAGAGAGGTAAGCATAACCAGAAAGCAATAATTCCATCTATTTAAGGCAAATATTCCGGACTAAGATAAATGGTTCCTCTAAAGGTACCTTCTTGTACGCTTAACTTTATCTGACAAAACATGAGAACAATCTCACACACTGTAAGTTTCCTAATGAGAAACTTCTGTCATCATGTCTTGGTTAGAAAAACTATTTCTGCCATGCTCAGCACAGTATTATCTAATAACAGTGAAAAAAAATAATATCTGTGCTTCCTGACAGTCCTGTGAGCTACAATATAATCACTCAGGCCCTGGGGGTCCAGCAGACATGAGGCATCTTTTGCAGTCAAGAACATCACCTATTTTCTGAGAAGCTGGGGTTTTTTTCCTATTTTTTTTACAAGCAGTATATAATCTTCTAAAGAACCCTGCCCAATCAGAAGACCTGCATAGTGGGCATATATTACCAGAAAATATTGTTTGAAATACCCTTTCCAGCAATTCAGCAGAGGAGAATACTTTTTGTTTGTGCAAACCACTGCAACTTACTGTGATGTTCCTACAGTTTTTTGTGTAAGAAGTAAGTTGTATGTCCTCATAATGAAGTTAGGCAACATAAAGCCTGTGTGCAACACCTAATTCCATCTCGCATCGGGCAAGTCACTTAAAACAACCTTTCTTAACTTTGGTTCTTCGCAGTACAATTAGCTCTAGCACCCTTGCATTTAATATGTAGGAAATAATACTAATTATGACTTTTATTAAAATATATATTTAATATATATATTTAATACGTATATTATAACCTTTCAAATGTATGTGGAGACAATGGCGCTTTTTTTCTTCTTCTTTTTTTTTTTTTTTTTTTTTTTTTAGTGATGAGGCCCTGTAAAACTTAGTGTCTTTCCAGGATATGAAAGAAAGATATAGATATTAAAGAAATGCACACAAATACATAAAAGAATATGGCTGTAGGCAATTCAAAAGGTTAAGGCATTAATTTGAGATCTGGAAATTTAAGCCCCCACTATTCTGGAGACTGCCTGGCTGGGCAGGCAAATGACTTACTTAGGCTCAAGAATAGTCAGCTTTCTGAGGAGTGCCACAAAATGTCCTGGCATCCTGGTTGTTCATCCAGGCTGGTGCGTAGTCGGTGTATACAACAGTTCTTGTAAAAATTTCCTTACACAGAAACAAGGATGAACAGGAGAGGGTCTGCTGAATCTTGCCTCCTGATACAGAGCTGGTACATAGCCCAAAGGCATATGAATCCAGCAACTTGGAAATGTTTTTGGATGTCTCATGATAGGCATAGGCTTTTTCACCTTCCCTTAGTTTCCATAAGTCACCTTTTTTATACTGAAGCTGACAGTGTTTGCAGAACCTCGTTTGTAAAGCTCTTCTATTCCCTTGGCACTTTAGTCTTGCAGTAAATATTTTTGAGGAAAACAACCCCTGGATTCTTGAACTACTCAGCTAACTGACAAGAAAGATAGATCAGCAGCATTCCTAACCAGGCCAAAGACAGGCTGAGTCTCATTTTGTTTCACCCTTAAAATACTTCTTCTTTGCAGAGCAAGAAAACTCTTTATAATTCAAAGTAGGTACGCTTTTCAGCAGTTTATCTAGAATGAACAGCAGGATACAAGCTTCAGGAAGAAAGTTGCTTTCTCACTTATTTTTAAAAGCTGGTTTTTTTCTCCTCTTGAATGCTGTATTCTGCATTAAGTGAAGGATGATGATACCTTTCCTTTTACCGCAAGCAAACAAAGGTTGCCATGGCAAGCAGGCTCAAGAGGCGGAAGAAATATCAGCAAGAGCTGATGTTCATGTCCACCAGAGCTCTGAACTGAAATTGTCTTTCATCTTTTGCCATTTTCAAGTGTCATCCTGCACGCAACAACAAAGTGCTTCATATTGACATAGACTTTCAAATGTAATTAAGAGCCAATTTTCACAGGCTCAGTTTTACCCAATACCACAATAATTACTTGGTATTTACCAAGAAAATGACTGGCACTTTCACGTGTTCATGTTGTCTTTGCCTCATGCTCTCTTATCTGTATCATTATTTCCTCAAGAGCAAGACAAGAAGATCTGCAGCAGAAATTACTTCATCGTAAGCAGGAACACAGAGCACCACTTTCAATTCTTGAAACTGACTGGTTTCTGATGAAAATTATGGGCAATCCAGCATCGTCAGCCTGGGAGGGCAATAATTCCTGCTGATAACCACCAGACATAATTGCTTGCTTTCACTGGTACAAAATAAATACTGTTGAGATGCATGACGAAAACTTGATTTCTTGAGCACAACCCCCTCCCTAGTAATCATTAACGAAAAAGATCCTAACAGAGCAAGCAGATAAGTAAAGCGTTATTCTGGAAATACACTGGTGTAGGTGCAGCTCTGCCTAGGGGAATCATAGCAGTTGGGTTAAATTCACACTCACCTAGGAAGATATTGGGAAGAATTTATTGGAATAATCTGTAGGGATTTGCAGTTGAGATGAAAGAAAGAAGCCCTCACTTCTAGCATTTAATTCAGATGTATTTTAGAAGCCTATCTTAGGATAAAATGGATTGTGCCCTGGCCTCCAATGACCAGTCTCCAGAGATTATCAAGGGAGCAAAGAACAATTATTTGAAAGTCAGTCTTTTTCATAGGAGAGATCTATTTCAGTTAGATTCATAGCTGTGACCAGAGTCTGCATTTGCAGAAAGGCCATGGCTGACAAACAATACAGCTTTATTATGCATGCAAGTTTGCCCATTGGTGATATATCCATTATTGTACAGATACTCTGTTCAGACACTGTAGGCTTTCATTAAGTACTCAATGTCAAAGTTTCAGAGTTTTGTTCTATTTTGGATACTGCAGTGTCATCTGAAAATTGTATTATCTACTGATAGCACTGTTTAGGTCCAAATTTTAAGCACCTCTTAATTTTATTTTAATATTCCAATATTTTATTTTGTTATATAAGGGAAACTTCTTAAAATAATTTCAACTTCTTTGACAAAGATTGATAGACTTTCTACTACATTCTCTTATTTCTACTTATAGAAGATTCTCTCCTATATTCTTTTCCATTGCTTGATCTCTGAGACTTTTTTTCTGAAAAAAAAAGGAAGGCTGTTTTGGAAACTGACTGAAGTAAACCACTGAACATGTCTAAGGTGGACTTCGTGGAAGCCTTTGTCACCACTTTTCATGATGGTGTACTCAAAATCCTCACATATATTTCTATTTGAGAAGTTTTTTTCTATTTTCAGCTATGGAACATTCTTGTTTGTAAGAATGCACATTGCATTTGCACATTGTTTGTAAGTATGAGCTCACTTCACTTGATCAACAAATTAAAGTTTCCATCCTACACCATTTTTCAATATTATGATTTGAATTTTAAGCCCAAATTGTGCTGTTAAGTTGAACTACTAACAATTCCTCACAGAGACAAGGGTTTCAGAATTCAGCTGCTCTGAAAACAAAACCATGACTTTCATCAATGATCCTACCCACCTGTGCGCATTCTCACAGAGCATTAATCTTTCTGAAAATCTGAAAGGAACCTATGTGGCAGAAAAAAACATATCTTTCCTTTTCTTAGTGTTTTGGTATGAAGGTTTTACAAAATCATGAAGTCCACAAACTCATCCCGTATTCTTTTTTCATGTCCCCTCTTACCTGAATGACTCCTCCACCTTGGCCATCTTTCACAGCTAAAAACTCTTCAGGCAAATTAATCATCTTCCCTAGCCAATCCAGCATGACAGTCTCCAGCTCCGTGCAAGCTGGACTTGCAGCCTGTGTTGAAAATAGAACAGAGGCAATAATCTCACTAGACCATGAAGAGAAACAGGATCCACCAGAGCAAGAATAACTCTTTCTCTCTCTCTCTCTTTTGACTATAGAGGAAGAGACTAGCTGACTAACTTCACCAGCTAAATTAGGGACCTGAAGACCATTTTATGCATGTTGTTTCTAATATTTACTAAAAAAATGTCAAACTGGGCCTCACATAGAACCATGACTATCAAATGTCAGAGCTAGGATTTGCATCTTGCGTATTTTTTTTTCGACATCAAGTACCAACCTCTTTTGAGAAGAGCCCATCTCATATGAATGTGGATTTTTTTAAACACAATTTTCAATTCACCCAGATGATAAGAGAAGTAACAGCACTGGGGGATAGGCAACAGTCATACCACTTAATGAATTACCAGTAAGTTTGCACTGCTACCACTAATTCTAAATGCTGGTGATTTTTCAAGGGCAAAACTACTGGGAAATAGTCTTTTATTACTGGAGTCATTCAGGGTGTCTATGCGAAAACACTTAGTTAGCTAAGGAAATTTACCCATAAAAATAGTCCTGCGACTTCAGTGCTATTAGTCAAAATTTCATTGAAGAATGTTACTGAAATGCTTGAAATTTTGGCAAGGTGAAGCACTATTACCACATAGCAGTACATGCCCCAGTAAACTTACCCAAGAGAATCCCATACATCCTATTCCACTACACAACATATCTCCAAGAAGAGCTGGGAAGGAAGAGGCTGCAGGGAAGTAGGCAAAAAAGTATGGACTGTGCCAGTGAGTCACCTGTATTAAGGGAAACATAGTCATTTTTAACTAATGCAGGAAGCAGAAACAAATCGTCACAATGTCAGAAAAGATTAGAGGTTGGGACCAGTCAACAGTTCTCCACTACCTGGCTGTAACACAGGATTCCATTTTATACGAAAGCTTACCTTGTTTTTTCTCAAATTTTTACCTATCTTTTACTCAAAGTAGAAATAAATTAGTTCTTGCCCAAATCTCCCAACAGCTCCAAAATCAGAGTTCTCCATTTGTCTGCCCAGAAGACAAGAATTGCATGGGCAGTGGCAGTGTGAGTTTCTGTGCAGGGCATTGTTCTCGAGCCTCTGCTTCCACGGACTCCAGCATTTTGTTCTTTCGTCTCTGTCATGCAACTGACTTAGCAAGCGTGTCTTCAGTACAGTAGAGATCCACGGAACTCTCTTGCCCACACTCTGGAGTTATCTTCTAAAATTCAGGCACTGAATCTGGCCAAAACAGCTCCTCACCACAAAATGAAACAATCCATACCAATATCTACTACCTTCTATAGAAAATTAAACTATCATCTCCCCCTAACAAGTTGTGATTTATGCACAATTCCACTTTATACGTACTAATATGAGAGAACAACACGACAACTGCACAAATTGTAGCCAATTCATTGTCTTGCAGCAGCAATATTTAGAATTCTCTTTAAGCAATGTTAAGGATCTGTGAAATACTGGATAGTGCTCCACAACTCCAATCTGATAAAATTTGAAAACAGGAAATGTACTGCCACACTGCAATATTCGGTAGAAATAATGTGATCTGATACATTTGGCAAAAACAGCTTTCACATTCAAGATAAAAGGCAAATTTTAGAAAAAAAGTGCTTCCAGAGGATTAAATGGAGTATAAGCAATAATTCAGCAGAATGTGCATAAGATCTTTCCTTTACTGGAAATCCAGAGACTGCTAAGTTATTGAAGCCTAGACTTATGCTGTTTTATTTGTTGGGTTTTTCTAATACTGGAGGAGTTCTGTGAAGACTGGAGGATGGTAAGAGCAGCCTGAGAACATCACTTGCCTGAGCTCAGTGTTCCCTTACTGTTTTGTTCTGCATTCCTACCTCTAATTAATATTACCTTTCACACTCCCCAGCCTGTGATAAGGTTTCTTGTTCTGGAGCTAACTCAGGGATCACTGTACTGCACTGTCCTGCATGCTGCAAACACCCCTTTTATTTCCTCTTCTAACCTTCTTCATGCCAACAACCAGCTCTTCTTTAAGAGACATGGTCCATGCTAAGGGAAAACTGTCTTAACTCTTGTATACACAATATCAGATCAGATATCACTTTCTCTGCTGTAGTATACCATATATAACATTTCAGATGCTCCTATCTCTTTCATATAAAACCAGCTCCTATCCACTACAATTTTCCTTCCACTGTCTAAACTAGCCCTATACCTGGCATGTTCAAGACTTCACTTTTACGGGTCACTAGATTCGAACCTGCTCAAATCAGGTATCCAAAGACAAGCCGCTGTGAACATTTTTAGCTTGTATCTGGTCAGGATCTCTTTCTTTGCTGTAATGAACTTTTAGAGCACTTGTGGCAAGCACCTTCCTTCACAAATCAGAAAAAAAATTGGATGGGACTTGGGTTCTTCACAGGAAAATAATAAACAGATTTAAAAATAGCCAATAAACAGCGGTCCCTGATAGGACCCACATGTACTGACTTTCACTGACGTCCATAATGAGCCAGGACTGCCACTGTTCATCTCCTCAGCTCTAATCCTCTGTGATCTGTAAGACTTGTGACATTTATCTTGGGTTAATCAAGTTAAACTGCCTACTTGCTGGGAGCCATTTGTTTGATGAAACACAGCAGATTCCAGTTGCACCACTCACACAAAGTGAAAAAGCCAAAAGCCCTAGGGCAAGTGCAGCTGCGGTTCTTCCTCTTGCTTCCCCTTCCCCTGAACAGCTGTAAAATTCATTTCTTTCGCCATGTTGGAACAGATACACTTAGTCAAATACTGCAAAGAGCTTGACATAATTGATGCTTGTTTTTTCAGCCCTCTGCTGATAAACAGTGATACACTAATGTCTTGGGCTCAGTAATTACCACTCTAATGCTTCTCAGAGACATTTTATTTCCCAGATTTCCTCTAAGGATGTCTTTCTTGTTGCTTGCTTAGTCTAAGCAAGAGTCTTCCTTTACCACACACTAAAGATAGGTACTTCGGCTGGAAAATTAGCATATTCAGTACTACTATTTGCAGTTACAACTAAACTCGATCATTTTTGTCTCTAAAAAAGAAGGAGATATATTTCAAGGGAACAAAGCAAGTCTGAGAGAAAGGTGACTCCCACTAATATTTTTATATGCATGTCCCTTCCACCTTGGCTTCCTGCTGTGGAGATCAGAGTTCATCAGTGTTCCCTCAGTCCCTGTTTCAGTGTTAGGAACTTATCACCATTATGGTCATTATCATTTAGTGGACTGCCCTTTGAAGGTCTACATCCAATTTCACAAGAAATAAAAGAAGTTTTACCACTCATGCATGCTTGTTCTCCTATAGCATAAAGACAGCAATGGATACTGCATTATTGCTTTACACAATTAATTGATCCTTGCTCCTCTGAAGAAACACCATTTTCACAGGGGTTTATGACCTCTGTCATATTATTTCCTATGAAGAAGCCCAGTTCCTCATTTAGAAAAGGGAGAGATAAGACATTCCCCAGTGAAATACTGGAAAAGCACTATAGCTGAAAAACACTAGATGTAACACAGGTGTTAACTAGATGTAACTAGATGAAACACAGTCACAGGGCTGTGATCTCACTGGGATCACAGAGATGTGGTGGGATAACTCACATGACTGGAATGCTGCGGTAGATGAGGACAGGCTCTTTAAGAAGGACAGACCACGAAGGTGAGGCAGGGGAGTAGTCCTTTATGCAAGACAGCAGCAACAATGCATGGGGACTAGCGATGGACAATGAGCCAGTCAAGAGCTTATGGGTCAGCTTATGATGGAGATTTTAAGATGGGCAACACTTGGGTGGGTGTCTGCTACAGACCACCTGATCAGGAAGAAGTACATGAGAACAGCATTCAGACAGCTGGAAGAAACCTCATATTTGCAGGTCATAGTTCTCAAAAGGGTCTCCAACTAAGCTGATATCTGCTGGACAGACAAAACAGCAGGGCACAATCAGTCTAGGAGGTTTCTGGAGTGCATTGCTGATAATTACCTAACACAGGTGATGGAGGAACTGATGAGGAGAGACACGCTGTGGGACCGGATATTTACAAACAAGAAAGAACTGGTCAGGGATGTGAAAGTCAGGGGCAGCCTTGACTGCAGTGACCACGAGATGGTGGAGCTCAGGATCATGAGAGCAGGAAGAAAGGCAAAAAGTAGGATCATAAACCTAGGCTTCAGAAGAGCAGATTTTGGCCTGTTACAGGACCTGCTTGTAAGAATCCCATGGGAGACAGACATGGAGAGAAGAGTGGTCCAGGAGAGCTGGTTGATTTTTAAGGATCACCTCCTCCAAGTTAAAAAATGGTCCACCTCACGTGCAGGAAGTCGAGCAACAGTGGCAGGAGGCCACTGTTAGATCCTGACAATGCTCAAACGTAAAAACAAAGCATATAGGAAAAGCAAGGAAGATCAGGTGACCCAGAAGAGGAAGGCTATAAAGGCACTGTCTAAGTATGTAGGGACAGGGTTAGGAAAGCCAAAACCATCTAGAGTTCAGTATAGTGAGCGATGTGAAGGGCAACAAGAAAGGCTTCTGCAGGTTCATCAGTATTAAAAGGAAAGTAGGGTAAATGTAGGTCTGCTGCCATATTGGGTTGGGGACTTGGTAACAAAGGACAGGGAAGAGGCTGAGGCACTCAATGCTTTTTTCACCTCAGTCTTTACCAGTAAAGTTGCCTTCAGGAATCCCAGGCTCACGAGACACATGAAAAAGCCTTGAACAATGAAGACCTCACCTGGAGGAAGATCAGGTTAGGAAATATTTAAATAAACTGGACATATATGAGTCCATGGAGCCTCATGGGATGCACTCACAAGTTCTGGCAGGAGGTAGACAATGTCATTGAGACTACTCTCAAATATCTTTGAAAGATTATGGCAACTGGGCAATGTTCCTGAAGGACTGGTAAAAAAGCAAATGTCACTTCTATCTTCAAGAAGGGCGATCTGGGAAACTGCAGGCCTCACCTCAATCCCAGGGAAGATGATGGAACCTAGAGGCTATTTCCAAACATATTAAGGACAAGAAGGGGATTGGGGCTATGCAGAAAAGATTTATGAAGGGGACATCATGCCTAAGCAACTTGACAGCCTTCTACAAGATGACTGGCTTAGTGGATGAGGGCACAGGATATTAAGCTAAGTTAAGACTTTCAATACTGTCTCCCGTAACATTCTTACGGACACAGTGATGAAATATGAACTAGACAAGTGGACAGTGAAGTGGAGTGAACACTGGCTAACCTGACAGACTCATAGGGTTGTCATCCGTGGCATGAAGTCCAGATAGAGGATAGTGGTGTACCCCAGGAGTCAATACCGTAGACAGTAGTACTGTTTAACATCTTCATTATTGACGATGGGACAGAGTGCACCCTCAGCAGTTTTGCAGATGATGTAAAACTGGGAGGAATGCTTGACACACTGTATGGTCATGCTGCAATTGCAAGGGACCTCAACAGGCTGCAGAAATGAGCCAACAGGAATCTCATTAAGTTCAACACAGAAATGCAAAATCCTGTACCTGGGGAGGAGTAACGCCCCTGAATCAGTACAGGCCAGGGACTGACTGGCTGGAAAGCAGCTCTGCAGAAAAGGACCTGGGGGTCCTGGTGGACAAGCTGAACATAGGCCAGCAATGTGCCCTTGCAGCAAACAAAACCAACAGCATCCCAGGCTACATTAGGAAAACTGTTGCCAGGAGGTCAAAAGAGGTGATCGTTCCCTTCTACTCGGCACTGGTGAAGCCACACCTGGAATGCTGTGTCCAGTTCTGGGTTCTCCAGTACATGTTCATACTGGAGGGATTCCAGTTAAGGGCCATGGAGATGATTAATGGATTGGAGCATGTGTCGTATTACAAGGGGCTGAGAGAGCTGGGATTGTTCAGACCACAGAAAGCTCAGGAGGTATCTAGTTAATGTGCGTAAACACCTCATGGGATAGTGTAACAAAGATGAAGCCAGATTCTTCTCAGTGGTATCCAGTGACAAGACAAGAAGAAATGTCTACAAACTGAAATACAGAAAAGCCCATTTAAACCTAATAAAAAGCTTTTTTACAGTGAGGGTGGTCAAACTTCGGAACAGACAACAGAGAGATTGTGAAGACTTCATCCTTGAAAACAGTCAACACCCAATCAGACATCGTCCCAAGCAACTTGCTCTGACTCTGCTTTGAGCAGTGGGGGTGGACCAAATGATCTCTAGAGGGGCTATCCAACCTTTACTATATTGTGACTTTGTGATTCTGTGCTCACGTGAGCATTCAGTACTTAGTATAAACAACACAGGCAGAATCCAAGTTGCTATAAGAACTTGGATTTATGTACTTGTGCTCTTTGTATCACAAACACTAACAGGAAAGTTTTGGATATTACATTTCTTCAGAATATATCACTTTGTAAAAG
Organism: Larus michahellis; assembly: GCF_964199755.1. Taxonomy (NCBI): domain Eukaryota; kingdom Metazoa; phylum Chordata; class Aves; order Charadriiformes; family Laridae; genus Larus; species Larus michahellis. Next base: position 94,200,562 of record NC_133897.1, read on the forward strand.
TAAATTTATTTGCAGGGCATGTAAATATCAAGAAAAACATCAATTTAGTTAAGAGGGAACATGACATGTTGATGACTTAATTGGAATCGAATGTCTCACTTTCTATTCTCAAATTATTCATCTCTTATTTTTTAATTTGATATTATTTTATTGGATGTTCTCAAGTCTTCAAAGCAAAGTGTTTTCTATTCTATTTCACAGACCAAAAAAAAATGGTTAGTATTCTCCTCCAATGAAAAAGGAAAGGCAATCGTATCTATGAGCAGCAATGAAAATATTTGCATGTGTTGGACATAATTCTCTTATCTAATCTGCACTGATTTAATTCTGTTGGATTTAAGACTTCATCCACAAATCTTTGAGAAGAGTGAAGAGATTTCCATTGACTTCAGTGGAGCTTTTGCCTGTTAAAGGACAGCAGGGTTGGCTCCAAGGGAAACAAGATAAAGTCATATTGAAAAACAAATAGTTACATTATTCAATGAAAAAGAATTGGTATTATAGTACACTGACTAAACACATTTGCAGAGCAGTGGTTCCACGTCCAGTCACGTAGCAATCATATCACCTGGCTACATCCAGAGAAGCAACCACAAGTGGTTATTGCAGAGATCCAAAGGAGAGATTCCTCATTTACATTTACGAATAATCCAGTCCTCTTCAAGCTACTTACAGTCCTTAGGAGACAAGCATGTATTTTTTTTTAAAAAATGGTATACCGTGAGTGGAAAAACAAGAAAAATTCAGAACTGGACAAATGCCAGATGCTTTGTTTTGCATTGTTTGATCAACACTGATCTAGCCAAGAACTAATATTTAGGTAGTGGCCATCTGCCTTAAAGGTACTAGAAGAAGTTTACATTCAGGGGAGCAAGTCAACAGAACAAATATTGGGGAGAATCCTTTCTAGTCAGCTCTGTAATAAAAAGAAGTTTCCTAAGAGAATTTTAACATTTAAAGATCAGCTTGAAGGAACACTTCAGGCACAGCAGACTAATAAAAATCCCATTTTATAAAATATTTACTGTGCTTTTCAAGTAGCAAAAATATCACATGAAATGGAAGTTATGAAGCTTCACCTTAACCATTTCAAGGGAGGAAAGGGAATTATTTCTAAAAGCAAGCCTTGCATGAAGCAAAAGAACAATTTTATTATTTCTAGCGAGAACAGAAAACATAAGTTGTATAAAGTGTTAGATCATATTTAACTATGGATGCAAAGCAGACTCCTGCCTTCTAAAAGCTAATCGGTGTGGGTACTTAGGTTTGTAAGGTCTGGCTGCACAGTCTTCAATCCACACTTTCCTTAAAATCTTTGGAAACCTAAATGCAGTATTGAACATTACACTACAAATCCATTTTTCTTACCCCTGGCATAATGATCTTCTCAATGTCTTTAAAGACATCCTCAAAGCTCTCAGGATCCTGGGGTGCACAGTCCGGAATGAGGGGCCTTAGATATCCTGGTTCCACATCTGGGAAGACCTGTCTTTCATCTATCTTCTCCAGGTAATCTGCAATATAGTCCACCACCTCCTTTCCTCTCTTGCGGAACTCTGCAGCATCCATGGGTATCAGAGTTTAGGACTTATTATCAGAAAAAACCTAAAAAAAAAAAAAAGGTAACTTTTTAAAGAAAATAATACTAGTTTTAAACCTGTTATTCAGATGATTTTTAGCATGATCATATGGCCTTTTTGAAAAGACCATATGCTCTTTTATTTCTGCGTATTAGGCTAACTCCCATACGGTGTTGAATTCTGCTCCACTCCAGTATTAGCTGGACATTGTACAGAAGTAAATCACACTGTTAAGTCTTTGATGCCTATGTCACGATGGAGATTAGATTACTACAGATAGGCTGTATCTTTAGCATAGAAGAGCTGTAGAGGCACATTGATGAAGACTGAGTAACCCGGTCTAGTGGAAGGTGTCCCTGGCCATGACAGGGGGGTTGGAACTAGATGAACTTTAAGGTCCATTCTAATTTGAACCACTATGTGATTCAGAAATCACAGTTATAAGCCCTACTGCTGCTGGGTGACTACAAGGATACGGCACTGTTGTGTGTGACATAAACATCTCCCTCCTGCCTTATAAAGAAGGGGTCTAAGGAAATAGCATGCTGTGTGTCTCTATTATAATCTATAATAACAAGCTATAACAATCACAGTTATCACAGTGATCCACTGCGCTGCCCTGTCATTTTATCCACTTCTTGCCTCACGTCTTGCTTCAAGATTTAGCTTCTTTACTCTTTTACTGCAAATGCACATGCTGTGCCATTTACAAAACCTTATTTCTTACCAAGGTTTCAATTAGAATTCACTTGGAGTTGATCTGTACTGTATTTTGCAGGGCGTTGTGAGGAAGCGCTGTCTGGGGCTGTCCCTGTTTCCAAGATGTTGGGCTGGAGCTCTAGGTGTGCTTTGAGCTAGGTGGAGGCTGTGTGAGCACACTCAAGGCGATGTAGGGCTCCGCTGTGATGAGCTGGAGTTTGCCTGCAAAGTGCTGTGCAAATCTAAACTCATATTGCTCGGGTGCCTGCTCCTGCCATCCTGGCCCTCCCAACTTTTTTACTGTATGTGGCTTTGCATTTTGAGTGCTCAGTGAATACCAGGTTGAGACGACAGTGCCTAAAAAGCATCTGAGAGTCTTTATACACTCAGATTAAGTGAGTGATGCTGTTCCTTGGGATCTACTGAGAAAATTGGCAAGTGAAACGAGGATACTCACTGCTGGTGTAAAGAATTACTACGCTTAGTTCACATACCTTCAGATCTTCACTTTGTAAGGAAATAATTATATTAAGCACAATGTGAATGTTATGGACTTAAGAGACTATTTCTTAGGTATCAGTTATTTGTGCTAAGGATTTATAATCGAGGACATCATTTTGAGAAAAGAGAGACCCTTCTGGGCTTTATTATATTTGAATTAGTAGCATCATATTACAAAAGAAAGACATCATTGATAAACACCATCCTAAAGACATCTCTGCTGCTACAAATAGAGGATCTGGGATTTGTGTAGAGCAGCTGCTGCTGCTATTTAAGAAAGCAGGGTGCTGCTGTAGGTCATGAACCACTTGGGAAAGCAAGGATCTGCACAGTAGGGACTTCTAGCCCCTCAGAGAATAGCTGTTCTCGTTGCTATTTTGTTAGAGCTTTATTACTCTCTTTAACCATCATGTAAGTGTTTATTTGGTGCTCTCTATGCCTTTCGGAAAGGGGAATTAGGACCTTTCTCAGATCTTGCTACTAAGTTGCTGAAAACGCATTAACAGTAGTCATTACGGTCCTCAGAGGATTCTGGTGGGCAGCTTTGTGTGTCATCTCCCCTTTGAAAGACTGTGTTTAAGCAAGCAATTTTGTTTCCACTCCTTTAGAATCAGGATGATTCTATTTCTTCAATATCCCCAAATCTTAAGTTCATTTTCATTTAACACATCTTTGATCACAGCTCAAAATTTTAATAAACTTTCTAAATAAGTCAGCATGAACTGCAGCAATCAATACGCATCTCTGTGGCAGCAATCTAATTACACACCAAGGCTCAGTTCTTTGGTTTAGATTTTTTTTTTGCCAGAAGAAATCTAAACATTGTACTGTTTCACTTCTTTTTCAAAGTATCTCTAACTTAACCCTTAACTTATGCTGTCATTATTTCTTTTATGCTACTTCATTCATCAGTTCATTGCTATAGCATGCTCTAAAGAACTTGCACGTGGTAATGTTATTTTTTTTTCCTCTGGTTTCAGAGATGAAAGCTATGAAAATAAGCATCTAACCCGTGACTGCCAAATTAGTGAGAGTTGCCTGAAACTGAACTGACCCAGAACTTGAGGACTTGGTGTTTCTAGCACTGCTGTTACTCACCACTGACTTACTGTTATTCCTACAGACTTTTACACGTGGATCAGTTCAGCTGAACATCTCATTCAGTGTCTGTGGGTCCAATGAACTGTCAGTAGGATGTCAGAAGAGGTCAGAGTATCACTATACTACTCTCCAGCTTTACTTTGTATCAATCAAGCACAGGGCATCATCTAACGTAGAAGCTACTGTGGTTTGCTTGGTCTTTTCCCAAAATATAAATCAAACAGCATAAATTAAATAGCATCATGTGCAAGCTCAAAACAGCTCACAAACACAAAAATAAATTTACTTTATCATACTACCACAACATAGATACTATGTTATATAGCTTGTGACCATTTTTCTACCACCTAGGCTTTTTGAATCTCAAATTTCTTTCTATTCTAAGTGATATTTACATCATCTTGTTCCTATGTAGCATGCTGATATAATTTATTGTCATTTTTATTATTAGCTGTTTGGACAAAGTTCTTTTTGGATATCAGGATAAGGAAATAAAATTTAGATCTAAACATCAGATACACATTCTGTGGTTTCAGCCTATGACCATGCAACTGAAATTTGTCAACTCAGTTTGACAAAACATACATTTTGGATAACCACTGAGATCTTATTTGTTACTTGTTAACTATAGTTCTTCCCAAGAACTGGAGGTCGACTGGCTCATCCTGACATTGTTTTGGCTGCACTACTTCTGTCATAAATCACTGTTGCAATAGCATTCTCAAAATTCAGGACAAAGAATTAAATTCCAGGGGAAACCCACTGTTTTGCATGGGAGGGGTAATTGAGCCAGGAAGCTTAAGCATAAAGAATGGGAGGATGAACCATCCATCCCAAATCTGCCATAGTTGCTGCAGTGTTATAAATTGATATAAACTAGTATATAGTTAACCTCTAATGAACTTTCAATTCAGTTTGATCCAGCAAAGTACATCAATCTGCTTCAATCTGAAGCAAAGTATTTCATTGTTCTTTCCCCCAAAGACAATACTGAGAAAATAAAATCTATCTAAAGATCTATCTATTTTCATGTATCCATGCATCTTCTCTCCTAAAAGTCCTTGCCCGAAAATCCCTTACGTACTGTAATACAAATATCTCACCAGGCACTGTGAAGGCATACTCCTTGCAGGAACACAACGGTCACTTAAATTTTCCTTTTCACCTCCTATTTCATATATTTTTTTTTTTTTTCTGTGAGTGACAAGACCCACTTACTCTCTCATCCCTATTTTCATTCTCTTCCTTGACCGCTCATTACAGATCTCACTTCATCTGCTTGAAAGTATTACTTACTATGGAAGCCACATCCAGTAGACTGAATATCTGACAATTGTTTAAGAGCTAGTACTCTAACACTGCAAAAAACTTCACCCCTCTACCTGTGCTGAGTATCTCTCTCTTCTACCTTGCACATGCATATACAACACATGTACAATGCAACAACACAATGCATAGAGAGAGGCCTTCCTTCTGTGCCGGTATATTTTAAAAATATAGAATGTGATTTTCTAAGAAGCAAAATACCTCAGACAACTCAGCCCTTAGGGTCTAAAATGAAACCACTGTTTGAGAGCATCCGTATTTCCTGAAGGGCTGACTGTTACAATCTGTGTTTACTCGAAATATCCACTTAAGTCAGAGAGACTTAAACCATAGCAATGCAGGCCAGTTTCCGAAACTAAATGGAAATTTCAGAGAAACCGAGCCTCTGTCTGAAGTATTTAATAGTTGACTATTTTCTTGAAAGCCTATAAGGAGCAATAAAAGCTCCATGCTCTCAGGGATCCCACACCTCCCAGGATGAATTCAACATATTCAGCATCTGCAGCTGAACCCCAAATGAGGAGAGCACAGCTTCTCAGGAGGCACCCTGCCGAATTATCAGCCTCCACCACTTTGTAAGCACATTGTAAGCACTGATTTCAAATTCACCGACAGCCTCACTCTGGTTGATAAAATACAATTTTACCAAACATATATTATGTCTGAGCACTTTTGTTGCCAGCAAGAATCAATGGATATGGACACCACTCCATACTTCTTCATATCAAGTCCTACTTTACTGGAGAAGATTGAGTTTTGCTCTTAACTTCAGGTAAAAACAAGAACAATCATGTTAAACCTTAAATGATATCAATGTATCTCTTTTTTATACTACTCATATATAAACTCTTTGCTCTTCAATTTTGCTGGAATTTGTCAGAGGACAAGTACACTACACAGTCTAAAGTTGACATATCCTTTGCTGCTTTGTTTAAACTACTACTTCTACCTCTGCCCTGAAATTGGAAAGCGGTAACATTTTATTTTAGTGAAGTTAATGAAAACTGTTGTTAGTCTTTAGATTGTATATTCAGCATAATGTTCATTTGCAAACTGTTTTCTATTTTATCTAAAACTGAACCATACAAATGAGCAGTTTACACACAGCTAAGTACTAAAAACATTTATAGGTATATTACATAGATAACATTCAAGTTATTCATTATTTCTGTTAAAAGGTAGTGTCTATAATTTTAGAATCTGTTTTTGCATTAACTAAATATAAATTTAAAAGATATCTAAATACTACCAGGAAATTTGTTATGAGGAAGAAAAAGAGAAGAAAAAGAGGAAAAAGAGAACAAATGAGAGAGGTATATTTGATGTATTATAAATTTATGAGTGCATGTTCTCCAGTTCATCAAAGTAAAATAAACAGCTAACACAATAAAATCTTTTAGCAGCTCCTATTATTAAATACAGAAAGGAAGAATGCAGAGACACATTAATAGCACCTTAAACTGATAGCTGCACTGGCTCAAAAAAAAAGTAATAACTGTCTATCTTTCCAATAAATGACACAAGTGCAGTTTCTATTCTGCCAACTGATTGTTGCAGAATATGTGATTTAAAGGCTACAGTGACACCACCGAAGCCATGAGGACTTTCTGCTATTGAACCCAACTGAAGGCTTTTGCAGCTGTTGCCACTGTTAAGCTAAACTTCTACTATTGGCAATAGCAGTATTGCCTGAATAAGGACTGTAGGATCAATTTTTTTTCAGCATGAGTAAAAAGGAACTGCATCTACTCTGTACTTCTACCTTTGCACAAGCCAAGAATTAGGTATGTATGTTACTGGTTCTACATCTCATTTAAAAATTTAATTTTCCAGTTAGAATTTGTTGGTTTTATTCATTGCTGTCACTGGCATACAGTCTGCAACTTAAGTCATTTTCCCTTCTGAGGTCTTATTATAGTGATGGGAAAGGGTTATTTCTGAAGAACAACCCCCCCCCCCCAAAAAAAAAAAAAAAAGTCATGCATTGAATTTATCTTGAAAATTTTATTATTCAAAATATTTGGAAATGACTTTCTCAAGGTCTGCTTGGTTGCTCAGAACTGTTGCTTGGAAAGACAAGATATAAACTTTTGGAAACAGGGTATTCTGCATAAATGTACATAAAGAGTTATAGCTGACATACATTATATGTAAAAACAAGCAAACACAAAATGAAAGGTGCACATCACATTGTGCAAACTTAGGTAAAAAGAAATGCTTTTTGAGTATCCCGGATTATCCCTAAAATAACACAGGCTGTCTGTTTATTAGCTGAGCTTCCATTCTGAGTAACCAATTGTTGCATTAATCCAAATGTACCTACTTGAATTCAATAACCACAAAGCTTCAAGGACAAAGAATGTTACTTACAGCGAGTTGGTAAGGTTTTTTCCTTCTCCTCTGTCTTTCTCACTGTCTTCGCTCCTCAGTGACAGCTATAAAGCGCAGAGGATGCAGTTGCCAGCATATATAGGCAGAGTACCCACGTCCCCTCAGCCTATCACAGCCCAGTGCTTTGCATTGAACATGCAGCAGCAGCATCTCCCCCTCCTCCCACACCTACTCCAAGATATACTTTGCGAAAAAAGCTGCCCGAAGCAGACGGATCTGACTGAGAAACGGCCATTGCCTTCGTTAACTGTGAAGCAGTGTGCTTCCTTCCACCAACTCCCATTAACAAGTCTGACAGTGCGTCTGATCACATGCTCCCTGTCTGTGTTACGCACTCTGGGACATTTCTGCTGTGACTGCTGCTGTAAAAGCAAGTGCTTTGAACCACTTCTGTGAAACATTATTTTCGGGAAAGAAACACAGATACAGCTGAAGTACCACTCAAGTGACTGCAAGCTCTGAACAGGTATACATGTGGGATTAGCATCCTTGGATATGCTGTATCATAACTTTTTCCAGTTTCTCTCCTTCATCATGTGTATACTTAAAAGCAATAGTGAGATTTGTTTCCCTATTCTAAAAGAAAAGTTTTATGGGGAGTTCTCTTTCCTAGATGAATGCAGGTAACCGCCTGTCATTTTTATTTAGTTCCAAGTTTGTTTTAAAAAAATACTATTAGCATTTCTTAGTCCTGAACAGTTTATAGCCAGGTAATGTGGCAGGAGATCTGGGATGGCCGCTGCTCCCGGGACGGGCTCTAGCACACTGCAGTATTACAGCCCACCTTTCTGTGAAGGAGGAAAAAATTCTGGCTGTCATAGATTTTAAAAACTGTCACGGCTGTCTTTGCTGTTACAATGATCTAAAGCCAATTATAACTCTACTACAATTCTGAAAGAGCCTATTCAAAATAAAAACAGACCTAAAATCCACAGGTTTCATTGTGCTTGTTGTGCTAGATGTTACCCTGTGATCTGACTTTTATTTTCAGCTCTTGGGTTGTGTCTGCTGTAGCGATCAGTCTATAATCTTGAAAGCATCAAGAAATCCCAGGGTCAGTTGCAGCTGGCTCTCAGTTGTTTTTCCCTGCAAATCAACTCCTGAGTGCACAGGGTTACAGCCTGGGCAAATAGGGATCACATAAGAAAAAAACTGGTTTGGAGATTTTTCCTATTTTTTTCTTTCTTCCTGAATTCGACTGAAACAGTTGAAAAGTCAAAATATGTTGTAAGGGTATAAGAGATCCAGAAACTGAAGGTGTCTCTAGTAAACATAAAGATAACTCAAATCTAACTTCAATGTTTCATCCAAATGGCTTGCAAAAGGTAAATAACTTTCAAAGGAAATTAAAAATGGAAACTAAAATTAAGATTGAAGGATTAAAATGCTAGTTTAATCAATCAGAGTTTTGAAATACCAGGTAAGTCATCTGATGTAGTTTTACTTTTCTGGTGTACCTGTAACTCACCTTAAAAGTTGCCGTGACCAGGCAAGATTGCATTTTCTATTAAAATCATATTTTTTTTGGTTATTTCTTAGGAAGAAAAAGGAAATAAAGTGTGAGAGGTACAATAGGCAATGCCCTTCTAAAAAACATATCCCATGTCTCTCTGTAATTCTAATAATTCTTGTGGCTTGTACTACTTTTCAAAATCGTCCTCATCAACTGTTGGCAATACACAAATCTTTGCTTAACAGAATATTTCTGTAGTGGACAAAAGCAAGATCATTAAGTTTTCCCCAACAGGTGCTGGCTAAGGCAGCCCTGCTGTGGCCTTGCAACTTTGTTTCGGATCGTTCAATGTCCTGGCTCTTTCACGGAGGAGAACTTCTTTTATTGCTTAAACACAATGAATAGAGTACTCCCCTTTCGCGCCAAACTGCTTCAAAATTCAAGATACCAGTGTGCGAGAAATAACAGATGATCCTAAAAGGTTCAAAGGCCAGGGCTTGTTCGTAAGTGACCAACGCATCATAGTATTCACAGCTAACACGAGACAGGCTTTAACATGTTTTTGCACATGGAGATATGTCACCCTGATGATGATATATAATGATGCTGTCCCCATGCAGTCATAGTACCAATTTATTACCATTGCTGAACTCTTTGGTTTGCAAACAAGGTGGGGAGATAACGTGTTTGAACAGGAGGCTCCAGCGCAGCACTGGAGAATGATGCAGACAATGTGTTATCAGTCCCTTTGCAGTCCCATTGCCAGTCCATGTGCACAGACGTGGACGAAAACAGAGGGAGTTAAACCATTTGTACCCACTTTCCAATAGTTTTCACCTCTCCCATCATTATACAATGCAGACTAGAAATTAAAAGGGTCTTCCCAGGCCTTCAGTCCAATTAAGCCTAGATGGCTTTACTCCCAACTTTATTTTTCACTCACCTGAATAGCACGACACTCACCTCATGCTAGCCTCCTGGTATGGCTATAGTTACTAAATTTGGTCAAGATGTGTTTGTGCTGTAGATCACTGAGCCTAACAGCATTGGAACAAACCTATTCTGAGCTAAATGTGAATGGCTTTAAATTGACTCAAATATCCTCAATATCTTAGAGATTGAGAAAATAACTTGAAATAATTAATTAGGAATTGTACTAGTACAATGTTTGTGCCTGTTTTCAACATTTGGTGTCAAAGGAATAGTCACTGTTGCCTAAGCATAAGAAAAGGCACTGGTTTGTTGCTTAGAATTTGGTTTACTCCTTATCCATAGTTTGAGGATGCTATTTGGAGGCTACAGATCTTTTTTCCTGCTTCCCTCACTGTTGCTCCTTCAGAAAAAAACCCAGTAGTAGAACCCTGTCTTTGTCTTTTTTTTCCCCAATATATTCTTCCATGAATGTAGTAATACCAGTAATGGAAATAACATTCTCTACAAAAAGGAAAAGGAAAGAAAAAAAACCCTCTAAGAATCACTCAGATATACTGGAATTAAAAATCCTTATATGTTCCATAAACAAGGTCCAAATCTGCATGAGCCATAAAGATGAGACAAGATGGAAGAGAATATTTTAGCAGAAATATGCAACTAATAATTTTCTGCATAGAACAGAGGGTGCATTTCCTTTGGAAGAGAGTAAGAATTAAATAAAGCCTTCAGACACAAATAGATGGATTACTTACATTGTACAAGGATAAAAACGTAAGTCTCCTGCAGAACATAAGTAGACTTTGCAACAGATTAGCCAGGAGATGAATCTCAGACAGAGCTGACAAACTGAGAAAGTATCTATCTTATTGCTCATGAATATTTCATGTGTGACTTGTTTTCCCTGTTCAGTTCCGTATTGCTGTCTGTGTGAACATGTGAAGGTAAACAAAAGAAGGATAAAAAGGAACTGCTAACGAAGTGAACATGGACACAGACTCAAACACACAGCTTCGGAGGAGTTAACCTACCACTTGCTGGTTCGAGGCAGCCTAAGCACTTTACTCTTATGGAAGCAAGCCTACAGAAAAGAGAGAGGTTGTGATGAACTGAAAAAGTGTCAATAGAAAAACTGACAGGCTGTGAAGAGTCACAGAGGCAGTGAGAGCAGGCTGCAATCACAGTAGGCAGGCTCTTCCAATACAGAGATAAGAACAGCTTCTGCTGTGAGCTCAGAAGATGTCCTTACCTAGGGGTGTAGGCACTGCTGAGGCACTCGCCCAGCCATATACTGCTCACAGAAGAATTTTCTCAAGCACTGACCACTGTGAACCTCACAGAAGCTGTGGCTGACAGATGAACTCCTGTCAGGGCTTAAATGTGCTATTAAGACCTCATGTCAGAAAAGCAAATTACAGCAGTTTGTTTATGACTGGAATGTGTGGGCGAAAAGACAGACCCAGCTGAGGCATGAGGAACAAGATAGCTTGAGATACAGAGGGAACATAATACAGTGCCTGTTCTTTATGTAAGTGATTTGTTTAGGTAATTTTTTACAAAGGTATCAAAGATCACATAACGCTTGGTCCAGAAGACATTTTGCCACTGGCTGTGATTAATGCATTGTCACAAGGACCAAGCACTACCATGTACTTCTTGCAATAGGCTTGGAAGAGCATTTGCCACTGATATAAGCCTTGAGACATTCTTAATGGGATGAGAACAACATTGGAGAGCACCAACATTGCTCATAAAGAGCATGTTGGTGCTCAACTGTCTGAGATTACAGCAAGTACTATGGCAAGGGATCATACTGGTGTTTCTTCCCCTTCCTCCCTGACAGCTTTGTTGCAAAGGTGTCTTCGACCTCCCTTCAGTCCTGTGCTAACATGAGCACCTTTCTAGAAAAGATCAATGCCATTTTTCTAGAGAATTTACACTTAATATAACATAAAAGTTACTGAGTACAAGGAGTTTCTCCAAGACAAGTGAAATTATGCATATCATAAACCTAGGGGTTTGGAGAACTGAGTGGGAACTGTATCTTCAACATCCAGGTCTCCCTGGTCATGGACACACATTCACAGTTGCCTTCTGCTATGGGTTATTGTCTCCGTCTCAGAGGTGACAGTGATATATGTACACGCTTCAACTGCTTGTGTGCAGTTGTGATTTTTGCTTAGGAAAATGTATTTACACTAAGATGAGACTTTCCATTGGAGCCATGTCACTGGTATGCCCTGCTCCAACACCATTTCCTAAGACAAACGACCATAAAATGTAAGCGTGCTGATCATGTATCACCTCTTCCCCTTTTCAACACTGTGGCTGTCACCAAGATGTGATGACCCCCGTTATAGCAACAGCCAGATCCCCTGTCAGCATTGTGACAAGACTATTTGCCCACTGAGCATTGCTGCCAGGATGTGGTGACACCCATTATGGAACAGGGAAGTGTAACAGGACATGAGATACCGCCTATAAAATCAAGCAGCCACAAGTCCTGCTGCTGGACAGCAAAACCCATGATCCCCCAGTGGTCTGGGACACTTCCACTGCTTTCTACTTCCTTCAAAGATTGAGTGAGTGACTCATGTTCTTTTAGGTAAGGTCTGAGTCCAGATTGTGATTATTTTATCATAAACTGATTAATAAGCATTTCACCCGATCTGTAGAGGGTTGCGGTGACTAAAAGTCTAGGCAACTAAAGACTCTAGATAATAAGAAAGCTATACCAATTACTAGAAATTTTGCTTAACTGAAAATATGATAATTGATAAAACCTTTATGCAACAATAAGCTACACTAAACTTCAGAAATAGTAGATAACAATAAGTTATGCTTATTTTGTGTAATAATAAAGCTCTAATTGTAACTACAAACCTGTGGCCAGTCCTCATTCTACCAAAGATCCCTAAAAGAAACCTGCCTGTGCCTGTAGCGTTGGGTGACAGAGCCACCAAGTGTTCACACGTTCCATCCTGCCAACTCCGTAAGAAGGGCAATCATCTCCAGCTAGGAGGAAAAACAGACAGCCAGGAAAGATAACAGCTTAAGCTGCTGCAGGTAGCTTCACCACAGCACAGCCAGCCACATCCCCACTCAAAACTGCCTGCCATCTGTTCTCTTTATGATACTGTTCACTTCCACACCTCGGATAATCACAGCTTCCACATTATCATTAGGAGAGACAGGCTCTCATTTAGGCAGGATTTCCATGTGACTGGAGGAGACATGCAGTTAAATAAGGATAGTCCAACACGTTCATTACCTTTGTGCTCAGAGACCTTAGTTCAATTGCTTGTTTTCAAGTACAGATGCAAGTCTTTTCCATATGCTGTGCAATTCTGGGTAAGTCCTCAGGGGCAGCTTCCATAAAATATTTTGCTAGGAAGGGTTGTTCTCTTCCAGCTTATTTTTCTTTGTTACCACATTTGGCTCTGACTCCATTTGGAATCCACATGGCTTAAATCTAGGCCAGGTTTTCAAGTGGCAGTATCTTCCCACCCACACTCTGGCAGAGTTTGTCCCTGGTCAGAGGCACATATTTTGAACCTCTGCATGTTGAGGTCAGATGCTGCCAGTCTAGAAGCAATTTGTTTTTACAGCGGCCTGACATTCTGCATCGTTCTCTGAAAGACAGTCTAGGAAACTTTTGGGAGTTTTGAGATTCCTGGTTTTTTTTTAATTCTTCCTGCTAACTCTTTAAGAAACTATCTCTTTTATTTAGGAGCAATCTTGATTTGCATAGTCTTAAGAGAAATCTCTTCCACCTCTACCACCAGGCTAACTTTTGTCAGCAGGAAGTGCTTAAGAAATATAATTTTTTACTCTTCCTCAGTGCTCAGAGAATACAGAATGGAGGGAAAGTATGCCTAGGGAAGGAGAATCGCTACCAGATTTTGTGTTACATATATTGCAATGTACAATGGAGCTAAATATCTTACCTTCCTATAGCTTCTGCTGAATTCTAGGGGGTAATATTCTGAGTTTCCCTCTTTCAACAAGACAACAGTCTAAACCTATTGCCCACTGAAGCAAAAATTAAGAAAACTGCTCTGCATTTGCATTCTCTGACTTGTGAATGATTTACAAGCAGTTAACATTTTACACTGGTTGCTAATTTTGTTTCTTAATATGTGTGTTTGGCATGTAAAATCACACTAGGCTTTCATCAAGATTATGATTTATTTACTGTATCTTACGCAATAATAAACTCATAGAACCCAGGCCAGTACTCTACATGTTGTGTAATCACAGTCTTCAAGAAAAATTATTGGAGTAATTAATCTACTATATAAAAAAAAAATAAAGCTTAACTCAAGATTATCCAACTGCAAATACAATGCATGTGAAGCATATTCCAAGCCTGCAACATTGCTAAGATAAAGGAAATAGCTCAATGAGATGTTAAACGAGGGATGAATTACATGACCTCCTTACAAAGGAAGACGCTTCCTATTCACTGAAAAAAATGTGAGAAATAGTGTTATATATTCAATGGATACTGAAAAAAAACCAGTTGGTTTCTACCAATCCTAGGATAGCAAGCTGTCACAAAAAGCCCAACAGTATTTCTGGATCCTCAAGACAATACACTTCTCTTCAGCTCTGCAACTTACAGCTCTGCTGGCTGCTACTGCTGGTACCCAGGAAGACAAGCTGTAAAACTGTGACGGCAAGGTGACCAGAAGCATCCTCAATTAGCACGTGGAAGAAGACTTGGGAATAAGGGATCCAGAACATGTGTTAAGACTGAAAACATTCGCTATGGCTCTGCCTGTTGAATGTGGAATAGAGATAGGTGGAGCTGTGGGTTTTCTTAAAATGAAGCTGTATTCACATCCTCACCAGGCATCTAAGTTTAATTATTTTTTTCCAGGAAAAATGGGTTGAATATTGGGATTGAACTGGGAGCGTGGAGGCACTGTGCAGTGAAGCAGAGAAAAACGTACAAATTACAGCAGAGGACACAACTTCCTGTACTCACAGCTCAGCTACACTCCATTATCTAGCACTACTCATTTTGTATTTCTCTCTCTGCTTGTCCTGTTAAATAGCTATTGAATAAGACATTTATATCCATACAGTTCCCTATTTGGTGGAAAAGATAACCTTCCTGCTGCTTTTCAAACGAATGATGCTTCTAGGTCTACATTTGATCTGTTTTCTTTCTGGTTTCCTTTAACAGATATTTCTCTTGAGCAAAAGGATATTTTATGCTGCTTTGGATACCACAAATGTTGATGCATCAGCTTAGTAATTTCAAAGCATCTTCACTACTTATCAGAGACTTCTGTTGTTAAAGTAAGTACCGGTAGTCTGTAGGAACTAGGAACTGTAGGTATTTTTTCAAAAGACCAATCCTTTTCTGAAAACAAGTACTGGGTTCACTTCTGACATGGAGTAGTGCTGAGCAGTAGAAACTGCAAAAAAGGTGACAAATCAACAGCTGCTGGCAAGGTCAGCTATGTTAGATGGGATACTCTTTTGTAGTGTAGTAACGTTGTAATCGCATGATGTAATAATGTCCAAAGCTTCAGAATAGCGACTACCCTTCTTCAGACAAATTTTTGCATTTTATGTACCAAATACAAATACACTAAAAATAAGCTCTTAGAAGTAATGTGCAGCAAATAGCCTCCACCACAAGTTCTTTTTAAGAATAAAGCTGTGGAGACTACACTTTATGCTAGGAACAAGCAAGATACATCAATGGTGTGGGATGCCTTTCCTAGTGAAACAGCACAAACAAGCCAATAGGCCCACCACAGAACCTGCAGAACATTGAGATCATTTTAAGTTTCAAAAACAATGAAACATCAGAGTTAGGGATGATTTTCTAAATAAAAAGGTAACTAAAACATGTTTTTTAACAACCATTTGCAACAGCAGGATAAATAAAAACAGGTGAGAAAGAAGGTGCTAACAGACAGTACTTACTGAACTGTAATAAAGCTTTTTATTTTGGAAGATTAATAACACTGGCTTCTCTATACCATTTAATACCTAACTCCTTCTGCAGGCTATGAATTTCACCCAAATTTATGCACCCTTAAAATGACTACACATAAAGAGGTACGATGTCAAAAATTGTTGCTCCAAAAGGGCGCAATGTATTTTTAAGAAGTACATACTAAAAAGGATACGAAATATGTCTTGAAAAATAAGAGTAACGTTGCCCAAAGGAACCTCCAAAATAAAGAAGAAGTTGTAGCAACAAAGACTGAGATTTTTTCTTCTTTTTTTTTTTTTTTTTAACCTTGGAAGGAAATGTGAGAAAGCCAGAGTAGCAGCAAATCAGTAGTTCACCACTCAGTCTTAAAGTCACTTAAGGACTAGTACACAGTTAAGTAATTGTTAAGCTGAACAGAACAACATTCGATATGGTAAAAAATCACTGTAATGGTAAAAAAGGGTTGTTTTTTTTTTTAAAAAGGAAGATTAAATGGGTAAAAAATATGTTTGTATCTCAGATTCTTGGATAGTACTAGAAAGTAAGTCACCCAAAGCCAGGAGCTTACTCATTAGGAGGTACAATAGAAACGGGCATCAGTAACCTCGAAAAGGAGTTAGAGGTAGGTGTAAGAACAACCCAGGGCATGGATTCATACAAAAGCTGTGTGCCGTGGGCAGATATTCTTGAGATCAGCCTTATTACTAGCTAAGCTGCTGATGCAGCTACAGAGAATCTGTACATGTGCCTATAATCATAACAATGTATTCTCTCTTTTTTTGGCGTATCTTATCTTTCATTAGCACAACACACATTTGTAAGGCTCCGGGTTTTATTTCTTGAATTTAAACTTTGCATCATAATAAACGCTATTTTCAGAAGCCTAGCACAATAAGGGACCTATCCCGGCAGGTGTGGCAGAACCGTGGTCCTGCAGTACTTACTCAGGAATCAACACCTCTATACCTGGTCTCCAGGTAGCTAAAGATAATGGCGCAATATGGGCCCATTTAAAAGCTGGCAAGGCAGGCACATGAGGTGACAAGTCACCCTCCCAGACAGCAGTGCCATGAAAAAATTTCTGTCTTGTGCAAGGCAACAGAAAACAGGAGAGAGAGGCTGAGGCACCTGTCATGTTAGTGACCAGCAAACAAAGGACTTCAGAGAGCCTGGAAAGATCTTGTAGCAGGAGCTTAACATATATAAGCATATGTTTACATACCCACCTGAGTAAAGGCTGTACAGTAGTATGTCATTATCCTCAACAAACATGACAAGGAAGGTATTGCTAAACAATTAAATAAATTCTAGGACATCACAAAAAGAAGGATCCTAGGGACAGATGCCAACGTTAAATATAAATTTCCTTGGAGGAAAAAGAATACTGAAGAAGCAGAAGATTATGCCAGAAGAAAAAAGATGAAAATGCTAAAAAACAGAAAGAAAGGAAAAACACAGGAGCCTGCGTAACGTGTGCATCCAGTTGGGGCTGGCTGTTTTTTCTGCTGGCTCAGGCCACATGGCCAGTGGTGAAACCACTCCAGCCTACGGCAGGGCTCTGCTGCCAGCCAGTGACCGCCCAGGGATGCCCGCACTTGCACTCTAGTTGGGGTGTGAAACGTTTTCTCTTAGAGCGCGCACATTCCCTAAAGCTATTCTTATGCTGTTATTGTTTACAAAGCTTTCCAAATGTTTTCTATTACTTAACTGGTTAGTTTGAATTAATCAGTCCGATTGGTTAATTAAGGTGAATGAATAAATGAATACCAAAAAATGTATTTGATCTCAGGACTTATATTTCTGGGCAATGATAGTTCTGTATCTGTATTTGTTATGAAGTTTGACTGTATACCCCAGTTTATCATTGGTCCTTAGTACTAAAAAGCATGAAGTATAGTCATACAGAGATTTCCAAGCTATTTCTCTACAATTGAGCCTTTCCTCTGCATCTACGTTGTAACATTACATTTTATTTACACATTATTTTGGAAACTTACTGATATAAGGGATTTTCCCCCACAGATTTAGATCATCAATAGGGTGCTTTCAATTATTAGCCTTTTAATATTTAATATAAAGACATTGTTAACACCTTCCTAGTTTCTACCTTTCATGACAGATATTTCAAAAAGATATTCACTAGCCATCATTTCCTTCCAAAGATCCATTTTTTTGTTGTTCCCAGAGTGTTTCCACTTCCCATGCAAATTCTGTAAAATTAGCTGGTCTTTTATGCTTGGGCAGAAAATATTATCATCTTATAGAACATCTTGAGTAGGTGTCAATAGCCATGGGCAAAAGGTACACAAATTATTCCTCTTTCTCTCACACAAGTTCTCTTAGATGTTAGTTTATCTTTTATTGCAGTACAGGCTTACTCATCGTCTCCTGTCTCAGACCTGTCACTAGCCATCACTACAGTGAGTGTTCCTCCTGGTCCATTCTTTTTATGTCCCATCTCAATCACAGTGTCTGCCAAGGAGGTCTGGTAGACTCCTCTACCTCAGCTGCCTAAAATACATGAAAGCTGCATTACCTGGGGGCTTTTGTATTTGTTAGTAACCATATGAAAGCTTGCAGTGAAAGGACATCACCCCATCATCCAAGCCCTACTCACTATTTTTTTCCCTATTAAAGATAGGAATTGTGGAGGAGAGCAGCCACAGGAATTGTGGAGGACAGCTAGGAATGTCACAAGTTGAATAGTCAGTACAGAGTCTCAGGAAGCTCAGTAACATTAATTCTGAAGTAACACAGCATACAGAGGGAGGGTGGAATTAAACCTCCAAAATCCTTAAGGGCCAAAATACTGGGCTTAGTCCAAGCAACCTCGATGGCATTGTTGAATGAAAACCTCTGTTTAATAAGTAGATCAAAAATAGCAAGAAGTTTGGATCCAACAAGAACAAGTTGCTGAATTGTACAGAAAATATTCTAGTGACTTTTGATCAATTATTGGAACAGTTCTGGAATATTCAATATTCTCTCAGATTTTCACTTTCAAAAAGACTCACTGCCCTCCTGGAGTTTAAAAGAAGATTTCTCTTCAAAGGCACTTATCCCCTCCTCCAGGGAAGATTCAAATGAGTGGGCCTGGTTAGCTTTGAAAATGGAACAAGATGAGGGAAGCCAAGAAAGGGATAAGGGAAAGAAAGAGTAAAGGGAGAAGATAAAGAACTTCTGTTTTTCAAATTTCAAAAGCCCAAGAGGGACTACTCAGTGAAATTAAAAGATAGCAGATTAAAAACAGACAGAAGGAAACACTTTTTCACATGACATGTGGTTAAAACTGCAGAAAATATAATTACCACAGGAAGCACTGCAGTCAAGAACTCAGCAAGATTCTGATGGGCTTGCAGATGTATAAGGATATCAAACATATCAAGAGCAATTTAAAACTGCTGGAAGGCACATGTATTTCCTCGGGGAAAACTGTCCAAGCATTTTAAAACTGTACAAAGAAACGCGCTAATCAGAGTGAGATACAAAGAAAAAGCTCTCTCAAGATAATGCATCCACAGGATGCCATTAAAGAAATGTCACCTCCTCCTAAATCCTTTGCATTCATTTTCTCTCCCTCCCTTTAAAGAAACAGCAGAGAAAGGGACAATATGAGCCCCACTGAAAGACAGTCCTTTACGGCACTGTCTGAGATGAAAAGGTTTCTTCCAGCCATCTCGCCAGCATGCTGGCATTTCAGCAGCCTTCAGCTTGTCCAATGTATCTGGAAATGTACATTCGCCTTGAAATTTATATACCTGGTTCTATGAGTAGCTGGATTGTTTCTGATTTTCTGAGCTCAGATTGTTTTTAAAAGCAGACAGCCCCACATGTAGTATTTCTGTAATTTCCCATCTCGCTTTTTTACATGACTAAGTAGTCATAGTAATAATGCTTGCTTTCTGATATTTCACTTTAACTGTACCTGCACTGTCATGTGTCAAGAGAAAAGAAAATATAAAAACTATGAAGGTTTTTTCATTTAAATGTTTGTAAAACAGTTTGTCAACAGCACAAGTAAGTGCAAATGAGGGCAAAACATAGAGAGGTGTTATAAGCAACTTAACAGCACCATTACTCTGGCACTGAATTTATAGCCTTTCTAAACAATATGCTCCAGTGATTTTTTTTCTAGGATTTCTTTTCCACCAATTTTAGCCTGTTACTTTACATCCTGTCCACCAAGCAGGAAGAGATTATTCCCTTCATTTTTGCAGCATCCTTCTATGCATTTTAAGATGCTACTGTATCCCTTGAACTCCAAATTACATGACAATATTGTTAACACCAGTGCTTGACGTTACCCTAGCAATCAGACAGTAGATGGTACTTGCTATATAAGAAAAAGAATATTCTGAAGCATAAGGAATGTCACAAACCCAAGTTTGGCAAGACTGGCTTGAAATTCTGAAATGCTAATAATAACCCTCACTTAGGGTTATAGATATCCCAGCTTCTACTGGAATGCAGAGTTACTGCTACTATGGCTTCAGTTGTCTCCAGCATTAAGATCCAAAGAGTCCCATGTCTCCATCCAATTCATCTGAAAACATACAACCAGGGAGAGTAAAAATAAAATCTATTACACCTTCACAAAGCTCAGCAAACTTTCCCTGATTTTTTTTTTAAACGTTCCTTTCAAAAGCAAGAGAGAAAAAATGGTATAGTATTATTTAGTAGTAAACTTTAAGAGCAACCTTTTAAGTGCATAATGCTCTTGCCAGCTCTCTGGCAAAGAAACTAATACTAAACCCCCAATTTACCTTTCAAGTAATGACTATTTACTATACGATCTCTTCTCCTGTTTATTTGTTTGTGAATAGATGGAGATAAAACCTGCACAGGATCAAGAAAGAAGGCGAACAATGTACAACAAAACAGTTGTTGCATTCAAAATGTTTTCTACAGGAAAGATATCTTTGTCAAGAAATAAAACAAGGACCCAGCATGAGCATTGGTTAGATGGGAGACGCTCATCGGAGGAACGCTGGAGGCCTGTGTACCTGCAGAGGCAACGGACTCAGCTGAGCTGAATAACACGACTGTGGTTAGGGTACGCTTGAAGTAAGTTGAGTTTGTCGTACAGGTTTGACTAATTTTTTTCACTTATAAATGATGGTGTTACAAAATACTGTCAGCCATACATTTTTGCTGACTATGCAATGTATTATATACGATTGAAAAAATATATAATTTTTGGTGCCTAAGATGAATGAAGTGACCACTTTTTGATGCTTAAGGTAAGGAACAGAGTAAGAAACATATATTAAAGGGAGAATATGGGAAAAAGTGAAGCAACAGGACAGTTTCCCAGGGATGTGTATCAACTAACCATCCAAAGAAACTCTCGGACCACTTTAAACAACCTTTAGCAGTCTCCTTTCTGCTACAGTGCAACAACTCACCCATCCCCTCACCTACTTGTCTTGGCTCTGCACACTTCCCATGAAACGGTTCCACAGAAGCCAGCTGACTAGCAAAGGGGGAAGGCAACACACATCTCAAGTTTTCTGCACTTTCACAAGATAAATGTGCCGGCTTGCAGCCACCTTTGAAAACTTTCCTGTTCCGTCTCCTTACTCCCAAACACGAGGTTTCAGCAACCTCTTCGTTAACAGAGCTTTTATATTACCTTCCGAAGAGATGAAACTTCCACCTACTCCAGTCCTGCCATTTCACTCTACTAACTCTGCAGTATGGGGCAGATAGGAGAGATGACTCTCTCTTTTACCAGTGAAGTAACAGTTTTACCCCATTCTGTGTGCAGAAAGGACATAGTTGTATAATTAAAAATACACAGTCCACGCCCTCGGTCTCAGTAAATCCCTTATTCTTGAAACAGACATTCCAGTTTCCTCATGTAGCTTTTACTCTGGGTTACTGGTGGGGGATGCACACTTTGAATGTCAGACTTCCCTCAAGTGTCGCTCTCCTGAGGAAACGTTTCAGCACACATCACATATGTTAGAAACTTGTTTTTCATTAAGGTATCTGTTCTTTTTTTCCTTTTATTTACCATTGACGTAAATGGTAAATTCATGTAATATAAATGGTAAACGGTAAAAATTGATATTTTATTCCCCTTTCCTCTTCTAATTATATCTCTATGAACAGTAGTTCAAATTTCATCATCTTCTTGCTCTCTGAACCCCACCAGTGTTGAAATAATTTTTGCTGTTCTACATTTAGCCACACATAAAATTGTAATGTCAATGTACGGAGATCGCTCCAGTCCCTGTGCCAGAAACAGGACCTCTACAAGAAGACAAGCTCGGTGTGACACATTAACAATGAATCCAAGCTACGGCAACAGGAGAACTGAATTTTCAAACAAATGAGAACCTTTTTTTCTGACCAAATTTGAAAAGGTTAATAAAATTCCCTTGTCAGCCTGGATTCAGCTCTGATACTGCCCAGCATGCCATCATTCAGAAGTACTGTCATCCCTCCAGACTGCTTCACCTCACCAGCAGTGCCCTCAAGTCAATTTTTAGAAGCAGTTAAGAAGAGATTCTCTTAAAAATGTTGTGTTGCAGAGTTTTAATTTTAAAATACTTCATGAACTCTTGACTATTTCAACAAAATTGGCTTAAGCACATGTCAATTAAAATAGAATTACATTTAGCATATTATGCTGCATTTCTAAATGCTCACTAGTTTAATACTTAAGAAACTCTGCAGACTTGTGAGATCGGATTATTTGGTGAAACTACAGAGGCACCTTCACTTTCAGACATTAGTGAGTTTATCCTTACCTGTTTGGAGATTTCACTCCTTCTCCAGGTACTCTGGAAACAGGTATTTTCTGCAGTCCCCTTATATTCTCCCGTCCTGTGAGGAAGAGGTCACCAGTAGCAGCTAAGGAATGTTATTCTCAAGAAATTTCTAGGGCTTTTCCAGCAACTATCTGGTCTTCATTGCTACTGCGCTTGTCCTGCACTTTTTCATTAATCATTAACCACGTGTAGCACTATGTTCATCAGCTTTGTTAGTCACTCTTTCTCAACAAGGGGAGAAAAAGAAAGCCTGTGAATTCGGTCGGCGGTGGTTCCCAGGCATCAGGATGGGAGGGACACAGAGACTTTTCACTTACTCACAGAGCCTTCACGCACTCACTGGGCGCCAGCGAGAGGTGGGACGGGGAGAGCCAACAGGCCCAGCGGATCCGGCCTCTGGGTATTACACTGATGAAAAATGCCTACACAACTGACATGTTCGGCGTTTCACTCTAGAAAGCGAGTTGGACAAGAAAGGCCACACCAAAGCCAGGCCCCCGGGGCAGCTGCCGCCCTCGCCGCAGGGGCCTGGATGGCGGCGGTTCCTGCCTCCGGGACGGCAGCCCCGGCCGCCCCCGGCGCTGCCGAGAGGTGAAACCCCCCCAAACCAGAGGCATGGCCCCCTTGGCAGGGGTCGGGACAGGAGGGGAGGGGACAGGCACCCCGCTGCCTTCAGGGTTGGCCTCAGCCCGGGGTGCTCTGCCGCCTGCGCCGCCATTTGCAACAAGTGCCCCGGCAGGCTGGCGAGCACCCGACCTTCCCTGAGAGCTGTTTTACTGCTGTTTCACGGTAAAACAAAGCAAAGCAAAGTAAGAAAGAGACAAGAAAACCCTGGCGCGTTTAACGCGGCAGGATGATACACCACTGACTCGGGCTCCCTCGCGGGGGCCCGCCCGTAGCCGCCCTCTGCCGGCCTGCCCGGGCCTGCCATGGCGCCGGGGGCGGTGGAGGCGGAGGAGAGGGCTGGGGGGGAACGGATGAGGGGCAGGGGGCCCTCTCCAGGATGCAGAACCCGGCTTCCTTCAGCTCTGGCATGAGGCAAAGTCCAGGCTGTATTTCAGCTGCCCTGCACTGATGTGTCAGATGTGTCTATCTACCTATTTATTTACTTAATTTTCCTCTTGGAAGAATGATTTATTTTTTTTTTTGTGCTGACTCACTCCAGGATTTAAACCGCTCAGAAACGGCAACTAGGAATTAGCAAAACGGGATTTCGCCATCACAAGCGAAACCCCTGTTTGTTGTGGGGCTGGGAAGGTTGGGAGCCCCTCACAAGGGCAGCAGCTGCCCGGGGCCTGGCTGAGCACCCGGCCGGGGCGGGAGATGGCCTGGTGGGCCCCTGCGCCCAGCCGCCCTGGGAGGCCATTCAGCAGCAGCCTCCCCAGAGACACTCCGGGAGGTAACTGGGGTGGGGGCCAGCATATGGCCTCTTCCCCTTCTCTCCCCACCTGACCAGCGGCGGATGGCCGGGGAGAGCCTTGCGGGCTGCCCTGGCCCCCCATGGCTCCCAGGCTCCCCGGCACGGCCCTCTCCCTCCTGCCGCACCGCAGCTTTCCGTGAGAAGAGACTGCCAGGCTTCTGCAGTTGCGTGCCCCTTTCTCTTCCTCAGCTCCCACACAGCAGGGAGGAAAAGCTGCATTTTACCTGGGAGAAGCCTTCAGAACGAACCCCTGAACAAATAAAACCACTGAAGATAGCATTTATACACAACTTTTAAGATACTTGCTTCTGACTTGCAAGTGAGCAGCATCTATTCCTAGTCTAGTGCTCATTTTAGACGATGAGGCATAAGCTTGGCTCAGTCCCTGTCATTTATCACCCTGTTTTGTGGCCGAATAGAAGACAGACGCCACCCTTGTACGGTTTCAGGGCCCCCATGGGCTCTGCTCTGCTGCAGCAGTTGAACCAGGCAGCCCCCATGGCCCGAGCACACCCTCACTGAGGCAGGCTGGAGGGGGCACAGACCCTGGAGGCGTCGCCTTTTGGGGTGGTAGGGAGCAAACTCATGCTTACGTGACCGCTTCGCTAAGGGCAGCCTTAATTCAGTCGAAGGGAGCCTGCAGTTGATTGTAGCACAGGCTTTCTTGGTCTTTCCTCAGCTGTTAGTGCTACCTCCAGTTGTTTCTGTATGACCTGGCCCTCATGTGGACACATGTACTGGATCAGAGAAAAAATCTCTCTAGCCCAATACCTTATCTAATACTTAGTAATGGACATGTAGAGAAGAAAGGGTACAAATATGGGCTGTCAAGTAATGATTCTTTCCCTAAAGGCTGCTCCTGACACTTGGTGATGTGGCCAACAGACTTCCGCAGTGAAAGATGGTATTTTTCTAGTTAATGTCCATCAGCTGAGTTTTCTCTATCATGATGTTTAAGCCCTTCCTGAATGCATGTGAACTTTCACCATTTTGTGGTGGAGAACACCAGAGCTTACATGAGCAGTCTATGAAGAAATATTTCTGGTTTTCCTGAACTGAGCCCCTGCACATTTCAGGTGGTGCTCTGCGACTTTTGTATTGAAAGAGATAGTAATTAAATGTTTTGTATTCTGCTCAGCTGCCTATGTTTTTCAGTAAGTCTATTGTACTACCCTCAGTCTCAGCTTTCTAGTCAGCTGAACTGTCTTACTATACTTGATTTTTCCTCTGACCATCTTGTTTGTTCTTTCTTGTATCCCTTCCATTTCTACTGGATCCTAATCCTCCTTTCCTGGTCCTGTCCTAGGAGTTCCCGCTCCCTTTTCTTTTCAAGGACAGCAGCTTCTAGGATTTTTTTTGTGGCAGTGTGCATACAAGCAAGAGGATGGAATGCCTTCACAGGCACACTCTCTGTTTTCTAGAGCAGGTCAAATGCTTGTTCTGGCAACTGATTGTATTGTAAATATTTTGAGGCAAACTTTTTAAGCCTTCAACGATTTTCATCCTTGTTTAGCCAGCTGTTTTCACAAATCACATAGTCTTTAGTGAAAAAACAAGTTAATTCTTCTACCCACCTATTCTATAATTATCAATTTGTTTTCTTCCATATGTACCCCAGCTGTATTGTGGGGTAATTTTTCAAGAAGCTCCTATCCTCACAGCTTGCCTCATTTCTGTACTTGCTTGTCTTTGGACCTGTGAGAGTACTACACTAAGCTGAAAATGAAGAGTTTGTAAGTCAAGCAGAGCACATTAATATCCTGCGGAAATTCAGCAGCCAAAAGAAGTGTTGTGGAGGAAATCAAATACTGACTAATCAAATACTAACTAAATAATTTCAAAATAGGATGTATCTAGCGTTCTTTGTGGGACATTGAAATTGTACATTTTCAGTACTGAACTTAGCCATTTGCTGTAATCATTACCATTGCTGGCAGAACCATACTTTTACCTCCTTTTCTCTTGATGGCAGCTGGACAGCCCATTTTGGAGAACGGGCAGGTTATAGAGAACACCCATTCCATAGCTATTTCTTTGCTTGATAACCCCAAATGCCAATCCTCACACATCTGGAGAATGTGTTTCAAAGGGCAAATAAAATGGAAGTCTTTATGTAGACGTGTCTTCACAAGTCTGAGGGAAGAGGAGGGGAAGCTGACCCTAAGGGACTGATGAGCAGCACTCAGGCATCACACCAGTGGCTTTACTGTGTTCGTAGTCACACCCAAACCATCACTTGGACAATACTGCCTAAGAGTACTTCTCTCCTACACGCCATTTCCCTTCCCTCCCAGTCTAGCTCTTCTGACCTCTCTTTTCTTAAAAATTATACCTCTGACTGCAGCTCAGCTGAGCTACATTGCAGTGCCCAAGAACCCAGGCTGTACTTTAACTCAGAGCGGCTAACTGTGTTTATAATTTTACCTTCCTGTTCCCCAGTTGTGGCACCAGAATCTTGCAGCCAACAGATGGAAAACACCTGATTATTGCAAAGCATACAAACCTGGGTAACTAACAAGTGTCGTAAGACCCTGTTAATCACAGCTCAGTGTCTTGTAATGAACCAATCTTTCTTGCTAAAACATCTGCTAGTATCTCTGCAAAACGATGAGCAATTAGAGCAGAATGTCTTTGGGCCAAGAGTTTGCAATGTGTTACACAAACTAATTTATTTTGAAGTCTCAGATGTGACTAATCACAGTATCTAAGGAAAATCATATAGCTCTTGGACATAGTTGTGGTTATATTAGGTTTTCAAATACTAATTAAATTGTGCTCCAAGTTAAGGAAGGAAGACGTAAGATTTAGGATGCAGAAGCAACCCAAATTAAGGCAATGTGGATATTTCAAAGGAAGATGTCTCTTTTCTCCATCTGCTGATATTGTTACTGAAGTTTCCAAGATGTTAGACAAACAATGCCCGACACACAAAGCAATATACAAGCTGGACATTAACAAACCAGATTAAAGCATCACTAAATTAGCAATAATATAAACCCAAAGTCATCTAAAGTTCGACTTACTTGAAGGGAAATGGCTCATCTGGTGATGGTTTTCTCATCTGTTTTTGCAGGTAGAGGCCGAAGCAGTAATTTGGTGTTAAAATAAACCTAACTTCAGGGTTCTGAGTATCAGGATAAAAGTACTGCAGCCACATGCTGTACAACACGAGTCCGATACAAATTTACTCACAGGTTCAAATGCATTTAAGCTGTTTTGCCGGGTGAACTTCATGCTAGAAGGCTTCATGTGGGATCAGACGTCTGATTATGCCTGTTGTCCTGCAACTAATGTAAAAGCAGCACAAACGTTCCACCAGGCAATTAATTCAAATCTGAACCATATACCGATTTCTGACCCAGACTGATTTTGCACTGGTGACGTTCGGATAGCACACGTACCCGCTGTTAATGTCTAGGGCCAGGTTTCACAGGTATCGTTTTGCACTTGCCGTGGTTGTGGGCAGTTTGGACAAACATGCCGACAATACTGCCCTGCCATCAGGCAGGCTTACCGACACCTTTATACCGTGCTGCTTTTATTTCAGCAGGGATTGTGTCCAACAAAACAAGTGAAACATTTCCAACCTTCTATTATTCTGTCTACCAGGAGAACCACCAATCTCCCCCTCCAAAAATGGCTTTTTTAAGCAAAAACATATTTTGCGCAGATGTGCTTTTCCACCCAAATGTTGATGGACCACTTGAACACAAGGATTACAGGGGTAAATAATTGCTTTCTGAAAGTACTATTGAAGTTTTCTGATCCAACAGCTATCAGGCCAATAAACTGCTTTATGCAGAGTGTAAATTTTCAGTGAGTTATTGCTTTGTTATATGACCCAAAAGATGCTCATGGTGTATTTTCTGATTTGATTCTAGCAACCTTCTCAAATGAATATTGTAAGTATCATAGCAGAACATCCCCAATAATTTTCCTCAAACAACAGGGGCGAAGAAGTTCTTTTTTCAAATAAAGGACAGTCTGTCCTAATAGGAATCATAAGACAGAACAGCCAGAAGAAAGGCGTCTCGGGGATTCTGCTTTCCTCTTAACCTTCTTTAAGGGCTGTTTAATATAACCCACCCCAAATAACCCAGAATTAAGGCAAGAGATACGTGGTGTACAGATATATCCAAAAGAACACATTAATTCCAATATAAAATGAATAGCATTGTATTAACGTTTATTTCTAATTACAAGAAACAGAATATCAGTCCCTTATTTGTACAAAAATACCTGAAAGATTACAATTAGGTTCACAAGCCAAAAAGCTATTTACAGTATGAAGCAAAGCATATTGAATAAAGGTTTTGTCTCTTAAGTTAATACCTTTTGCATTCCCTGAAACTTTAAACTTTATTCCATTTTACAGTCACTAAATCTTGCATTGTGACAATATAATTTACGATAAGCAAGTCTTGCCACTGGAAAGGTGCATTGATTGGTCAAACTGTCAGGTATTTAGTGCAGAAAAGATAAGACAAAACATCTAAACTGAGGCACGTGTTTCTTCAAGATTAATTAACAAATAAAAAGTCTTTTGTACTTTAACACCTATCGTAACATAACTTAACTAGTAACCTCATTACCAAAATGGTTTGGCATTTTCCTTCTCAACATATTCAAGATTGCTACATGAAGTATTTATTTAGAAAATAAAATCACAGGCAAAAAGATAAAAATTCAACAGGCTCCAAAACAACCCTGAGCATCCCCTTTACATTCATGTCATTTAAATACAAAAATAAGAGTCAAATGTCCTTCAGTCCTTGGTATTCTGAGCTGGCAGCCAGCTGAATCTGTTGGAAAACTAAGGTGGTATTGACTGTTTTCCAGCAGAAAGAAGACAAAGCAGCGATCTGCTTAAGTAAGATTGTTGCCACTTTGGAGGTGGTCACTTTCTCAAAACAGCTCACTTTAGCTGGGAAAAGTACAAAATACTAAGTCAACCATCTACATACAAAAATCATGATTCATAGTCAAACTTTTATTCTCAATTTAAATAAGATGCAAGGTTTTTTTTTATAAATATGAAACACTGCAAATACTATCCGCCTACTGGGAAAAATGCATGGTTGTCACTAAGCTATGTAAACAGAAAAACTTAAAACTACAGCATAAATGGTCTTATTAAACTGGTAATGTAGTCAATACAAGTATCTTTTTTCTCCTAATAGGGGCCAAATAGAAGCATGCAAAGTGAAGTCAGACTTAAGTTAGCTTAATTTCAAGGTTTTAAAATACATTGTCTAGAAAGCAGGAACACTCGTTTCACTATGTACAATTAAAAAAAAAAGAGGCTTCTACTAAAACCAAAATCAAGTTTCTTCATTTTTAATATCTAGACATTAAATGGAAAAAAAATACTAAATGTGTTCTGTAAACTAAAATACAGTGTTTCTATACCATTGACAAAGTTATAAGCTGATATGGACGACTCAGGCAGGTTATGGTTTGTCTTAAGCTATTCTCAACACTACACGAAGACCTAAAGGTGTAGGATTGGTTTTCCTTCTTTACCCTTTCGGATGGCTAGGGTTTCAAACCCAGTGGCAAACATTAGTAAGGATGAACTAGCCCGCGTAAATCATTTACCATCTTAAGAATGCTCCCTTCTGCGCTACACTCTGCAAGTTCCCAGGATGGAACACTTCTTCTCGCTGTGGCTAACTGCACCAAGTGCTGGGAAGTAAATTCAGGATCGGTTCCCGCACCAGCTGCGGTGCTGGAAGAATGGTATTTGCAACTGGAGAATCACGGTAGGACTCGTCTAACTTCAATACTGATTTATCATCAGAAAGAGGTATTGTGTAAACATTAAAGAATTGATTTAAACATTAACAATAAAGTCGTTCTGATGACAAAGCAGCACCAGAGCAAGACACATGCTTGTCTGCCGTAGGTACTGGCGTGCTTTAGCGTGTATGACTCAGGGATCGCCAGTTACCTCCATGGACGATACTGCCAGCAGCTAGTTCACAATCAAATGTTTCCATTCCCAGTATATTCTTTCTCACCATATAAACTTTCACGGCCCTACAGAAAGCAGAAGGGGTACAGTTCTTTTTATGCCCTAATCCCCAGGAGAGCTTTGTGTCACTGTAGCTTACTACATGGAAAGAGCTCTTTGAAACAGTCTGAAAATTCAAGGAGCTATAAAGCTAAAAACACTTTTTTGTTTTTCTTTCTTTTTTTTTTTTTTATTTTGTCATACTAAGACTACCCGCAGAAGAATCTTCTCACAAAAAATGGTGGTTTCAAATACAAGTGTAGTCATCCAGTCCTATTCTATTTAGTAACAGTAAGTTTCCTCAGGAAAACAGTCAAAAGGCTGTAAAAAACAAACCACCACTCCAATAATAAAAATTTGTGCATAGAATCTAACACAGTCTTTGCATGACTGGATGCCACTAATATGCCATCAAGATACTACAGCCATAATGCTACAAGTCAACAGTTTTAAGAGTACGTATATGGTGGTATGTTCTTTTAGAATTGTATCCTCATTGCTTCTTCAAAGACATCTGCAGATCATCGAACCTCAGGTCTCCAGAGAAGTTTTGAGACACACGCGCGCGCGCGCAAACACACACACACACTTTTCTTGATTTTCTTCTAGATCCTTTTAGGCTGAAGCATTCCATACATTTTAGGGTGCAGATTAATACCCAACTCCTGCATGAATTTTAAAAGCCACATCAGCTCCTAATATAGGCTGCATACAATATCCGAAACAAAGTAGGAGTGCAAAAAAAGTGATCAATACAAAAAGTAAACACACTAGTCTTAATTGTCAAGATTATTCCAGGGCAAGAGTTCTTTTCAAAGATTTCTCTTCACACTTGTTCCTGTTAAGTGGCCCAGCCAAGATAGTTTCCAGTTTTGTTTCAAATTTACTCATGGTTTTACAGACCCTCCCCCCGTTTTTGGGATGCTGGGACACTCAGCAGCAATCACTCGTAGGTGTTAGACAAACCAGCAATCTTGGTCTGTTGGCACCTGTCGAATCCATCCCTTTCAGAGTCCCAAGGTGCATAATATTTTTATTTATTTTTACCAACTTACAAATCTGCCAATTCCCCAGTGTCAACGTTCTCTTACAATTACTCTTCTAGCAAATCCAGTCTTCATTGAGAGTCAGATTTGAGGTCATAAGGCCACTCGGATGCAGTGGTGTTTGAGTTTGCAGGGCAAGACTCCTTTGTTTAGTTGATAGAATTCAACAAGCTGGATTAGATCACTGAATTTGGTGTTCCCATCATCCAGGCTGAAAAATATCTGTCCATCATCTTCACACTGGGGAAACAAAACACCCTTGTCAAATTGGACTGCACATGAAGAGATGCGAGCGTGGCAAAACGTTAAGATAAATGATGGGCACCGCCAAAACAACCCAGTGCCCGGAGATCTTCATGAAACCGTGCACAGCACTAGAAAAGAATGTACGTTAACCCAATTTGAAATGTTTTGTTTATGAAAGTGAAAGCTTGTGGGCAGAGTAATTGAAAGTTGTAGAGACGACACTGGTCTTCATTACGTAAAACAAAAATACCCCAAAGATATTTGTTAGCTGTTTGTAAAACTGGCAGGCGAAGCAAGGGAAGAGGGTTTGGACCAATAAAGGGGTCTACATGATCTTAAAACTTCTGATGCTCTTTTTGATCAAGATTAAAATCAAATAGGTTCTCGACATCTCAGTGTAACGTTATTTTAAGCTCAACGTTATTGTATAACCTCCAGAATAAAACTTTTAAAAGTTTCCCTAAGTTATTCTATGATTGTCTAAGTGACTAGGAGACAACTGCCGCTCTTGTTGCTGTTAGTCACAGAGAACAAGTTCTGTGAATTACTTCTATACCTAAGTGACTTAGACTAGTTTTCCAGGCAACGTTAACAAAGAATTTTAATAAGACATTTGACAATTTTAAAGAATACTTGCTAATATACTTGCTAATGGAAACCTCCCTGTTAATTACATCAGCAATTAGTAACAGGTCTCTTCAGATGTTGGCACAGCTTTGTGATTTAAAGTGTCTTTTGCAATCAGTATCAAAAATAATCTACTTACCGGCAAGATTTGAAAATGCTTTATTTTTTGATGATGGCACAGCGTAAGTACAAATGCCTTTGGATTGCTTTGGCTGTCCCGGAGAAGAAATAGTCTAGGAGAGAACATTTTTATGTACACACTGAATACCACAATCCATTTCTTCATAAATAAGCAGAACTACTAAGTCATTTTGTGCTATTGCCTAAATCTACTTTAGTTGCACTAACAGGCGATTCCGTAACTGGCAATTTGCTTTCACTTTTTATACCACGCCTATGCAACACTAATAGATGAAGAAACAAGAAGTGAAAGATACGTGACAGTAGTTCTTCCCCTATGAATACATGCTTAAGGCTTTTTTTAAGGGTCTCTCTAACTGAGCTTTCCATTACTGCTATGTCCTCTCATGAAGAAAATGTTCTTATTTAACTCCAAAGCAAATCTGGATTTCTGTAGATGGGAGAGTAATACGTGAGAATCTGTTCCCACTCTCCAGTGTCTTGCATCAGTTTACAGAAATCCAGTGTTAGTAAAATTACGTTTAAGCTAACTGGCTGCAATTGCACAGAAACAGCTCAACGCTTTCTTAAAACGACTTATCAGTTAAGTAGCATCCATATTATCAAGACGGGGAAAACATGCACCAATTTTTCCTCTAAAGCAGTCATGGCATTTTTCCGTCAGCGTCATTGGAAAAGAATATATACTAGCAGTACAGCTAGCAACATAACGCACTCTGTAACTGCTGCTTTTAAGTTGACCCACAAAATTGAAGTCCTAACTCAAATGGTTAAATACATACTTAGAAGAGGAGAAAAAAAATCTAGCCAAAAAATGTTTCCTCCCCTTGACATTTATGAACTAAGGAAGGAACTAAGGAAGGAAACAAGAATATACCTTTGGCAGAAGGCTCACAGCGCTAATCACTGGTGGATTTGTGAGATGGCCAAGCACAGTACTGGGGCAGGCCTCAAGCCCTCTTAATTGCTAACCACTAAGCCAGGAACACACTTTTCCAAGGCTGAGTTGCAAGAACTGCTTGTAGTCTTATGAACCCGAAAGGACTTACTCCAGCTCCTCAGAACTGATTGAGAAATGTCAATACCACAAAAATGCACCATCATAACCAGGGTCGGTCCAATGCTCAGAGACAGGCATGCCTTGCCACCGCCGGAAACCATGCCTTGGTATTTGAACATTCCTTTTTAGTCCTAGCAAGACCAGATGTGCGGAAAAGGGACCAAAGATTTTACACATTAGGATCCAACTCAGAAAGGAAGATCTTAACCTGCCCTGTGGCTCTTGCAGTTCATGCAGATATCCCTAAATTATCTTTCCTCTAGCCATTTCAGATAATGCATGGTATCATAAGCTGGTGGCACAAAGCAAAGCTCAGCACAACTGATCCTGCAAGTGTTTACTCAACCTCTGGCAAGCAACAGGCTGTCCACACAAACAACGGCTATAAAGACAGATGTATCCTCAACAGTAGCTTCCAGAAACAGTTGAATGATAGCAGCATCAGCTGCATGTATACATTGCTGCACACCTTACATGAGACATCGGAAGACTGTTAACTTTCTACCTTCTTTTGTTCAAGAACACACAGAGCAGGAAAACACAGGCAAGACTCTTCTGTCCTGAAAACCATGATCCTTAGATCTCAAAGCACGTAAGTTGCACGGTTCTTTTGGCACTGCTGACTGACCTCACCACAGCCAAACTAACCAATCTTCACCTTCCCCAGTGAGTAAACTGGCTAGGCACAAATTTAACACCGCCTCAAAGGCATTAACACATTTTTGAAAATCTAGACAGGCCTCTAGATTCCTCAGGTAACAAGTCAAAATGAGCCTGAGATCGTAAAGAAGATCTGTAGTGTGAGAGAACCAAAAACCCAACAAGTCAGCAGTGCTCCTTTGCTTTCTCAGCCTCTCTTCTCTCTCTGACCTGCTAAGATAAAACCCAATAGCCTTAGCCCAGCAAAAAACCCAAAACAATAAAAAAATCACTGCTTGATGAATATCTACGGGCACTAGCAATTTCTATTTCTCTAACGTATTTCATTCTTCACAAATATTAGTGATGCTTCTGAATCAGAAAATGCTGAAGAAAGGTTTGAACTTGACTGTCTCCTGAGAAGCCAACATGGAGGTTTCTACCTTAACTGTGACAGCAGTGAAATTAGTGAAGGCCACCATGCTCTTCCCATCCTACAGTTAAAGAACTGCTGAATGCAGTTTAAGCAACTTGAATAACCATAACTACATATAAATAAGGGAAACGGAGGTGCTCAGAAGATACTTAAATCTCAACTACAGAAATTTTAGAGCGCGCTGCAACAGGTACTTTCATGTCTTTGCTCTAGAACAGAAATAAATAATGAGAGGTCATCATTAACTGGCTCATTAAATGGTTGATTATAAATTTGTGGGCAAATGGCTAGGTACAGCTTTGCCTGAAAAACACGTTCTCAATGCAGATTACAGGAATTATTTTCAAATTCTAACATTCTCTAAAACTTGATTACCTCTCTAGGAAAAAAGAAAAATGTTTAAGTATATTCTTAATATTTTATTTTTCAAACTAAGAGTTAGAACTGACTCCTACAAACACGTATTCTGACTTTTTGAAATCCAGGCAGGTTATAATGGTACTACTCAAGAATCAGGTTACTCAGAAGTGCTCACAAACCTGTGAACCCCTACAGCAGAAGTTGTGCTCTCGTCTATAACGCTTACCATCAGATCATAAACACAAAGCAAGAGGAATACCTACCCATCTACAAGCCCTTGTTGCTTAATAATCCTGTGAGATTCTTCTCTGGAGATTCTGCCGTGAAACCAGTGCTGTGTCCTATGAATAACTGGAGGCGAGAGGGGAAAGAGAGGAAGAGAGGATGGTTAAAAACAGTTAACATGTGAAACAGTTTTTTCCACACACTAATTATTTAAACATTTTAAAAGTGGGTACAGTTTTCTAACAGAATATAAAGTATCTTTCATCAAGCTGTATAAAAAATGCATCAGTATGAAAAAAAATGCACCAGCTGTTGGATCTACTTCATATACCAAGTAGGCATTATCTCCATGTATTTTCTGATTTGCAGATGTGTGATTAGGTTAATTAGAGAAATCTCTTATAATATTGCCTTTTCGTGGTTTCTTGAAAATGTTGGCCCTAAACAATTCTTAGAATACAATGGATAAGCTAACGAGTTAGAACCAAGTCCCTTTAACTCTCAAATAACGAAAAGCACTTTAGCTTGCGCTTTCAAGGGTGGAGTTACCCCAAAACATTTTTACGTTTATTATTTTATTGTTTTTCAAATGGTATTTTTAAATTCTGTTCAACAGAAGAGAAACACAGAATAGAAACAGAGAATAGCTGTGTTTCCTCTAAGTAGTCCAGGGTATTAATATGCAATTTTCTGTTAGTTTAATAAACTTCCAGTCTCAAAGAGATGTTCAGGACTTACATCACAGGCATCTGTATTTTACATTATGCATTATGCAGTTATGGAATGAATGCTATTTTGAAAACTCTCATTTTTACTTGTCTAAAACAAAGAATTGACTTCTGGATTATTTTAAATGGAAACATTTATGGAGTCTCTATTTTCATCAAATCTGAGTTTCAAAAGATTAACACTGAAGAACAGTGTGCCTTCAAAGGAAAACAAGTTCCTTCTCTTATGCCTGTATGGGTGAGCAATTTAATGACGCAGAAGCTACTGATAAACATAAATATTGTCTTTGACATCAAAGCATTAATACTACACAACTGCACTCTGTCTCTGTATGAAACATAACTTTTATTTACCCACAGAGGCCTCTGATACTATGCTAACAAACCAGCAGAATTTACCTGTACTCAGTGTGGAAGGATGGAGTGGACTTTGGCTACCCAAGATGTTCATTCTTGTGCTACGTTTCTACAGAGAAAATGAATTACCGTTAAATCCACACTAAAGCCTCAAAAGAAGGAATTAGTGCACATGCAATACAGATTTAATTTACAGGAAACTGGGGGCTGGGCAAGTTTAATGCAAGGATGAGAAAAAGAAATGCAACTTTGAAGGGGGCTAATCTACAAGCAGCAGCTCATTTCAGTTGGCTTAAAACACAAGCCAGATGTTAATGATGAAAGCTCAGTTTCTAAAAAAAAAAAAGGAAAAAAAAGAAAAATTAAAAAAAACGACAGAAAAAAGAAAAGACTGATATGTTTCTGCTCAGGCAAAACACCAGGCACTCAGTAAATCAAGCAGTATTTCCCTCCCATACATAAAGCACCAGCTAGTGCTTCAGTAATGACTCCTATTCCCTAAGAGACGAGCATGTGGGAAAACTTGTACTGCAGCTGTCTGTCCACAAGACACTATAAACAAGTTACATCAGTTTTCATTGCAAGAGGTTCTGCCTCTTGTATATTCTGCAATTAAACTTACTGGGAGCAAGCCATTAGTCAGAGCCCCAGCCTCTTCCATGTGGGGAAGCATTTAATTTGACATATTCCTCCTCAGAGACTGGTTTTGCAAACTGGCAGTAAAGTTCTGGTGGGTCTGCTTTCCCCCTCAACTTTCCTCTGGACACTAGGGGGACAGAGAAGCAGTGGTAGAAGGTTGTTGTGAATGTGACAGTTTTGCTAAAGATGGATATTGACTTTCAGATCTGCATGCTTGCAGTGTGATTGCTTCAGGTCGGAGCTAAGCTATACTGTGACCAGCACTGCACTAACATCATAGCACACTCTGTGTTTTGGCTCTCAACAGACACTTACTAATTACAAAAATAGAAAAGAAGAGAAGATAGCTACCCTCCAAGCATGTCCTTCTTCCAAGGCAGCACTCTGTGCTTCAGCAGGATTTTCAATAACTCTTCCTATTTGCCCCGAAAAATCCATTGCTACTAGTGAGTTTTCAGATACACTTCTCTGAAAAGGAATTTTCACTTGTTTCAAAAAACAGGGAAAGAAAAAACCAGCTTGAGAGTTTCATTTCAAAATGCTTTGGTTTCAGAAGACTGTCCAAAGTTATCCTTCAACAGCACAGAAAATACATCTCATTTTTTTTTCCCCTTCCAAAAGATTTGCAGACACAAAAATAAATGGCTTTTCTTTTTAGGCTCTAAGGGAGGGAGAGGATTCAAAGGCCAAGAATAAAATCTGTATTGCTCAAGTTGCCCACTTGCCCTATTACTATACTCCAATCATTTTCAGGGCCAGTTGGAATCCAAATATAGGATCTTCACTTTTAGATAGCTAACAGTCAGCTCTTGGCCCAATATATTTTAGGAAATTTACGTGTGAGTTTTGCCAGACCTAAGCTGGCTTCTGCAGAGACAGCCAGATGTCTCTGTACTGTACATCTCAAAGCGCCTGACGTATCCAAGATTTTTCAATCATGTGGATCATGTAAGCCTAAGGTGACGGAGAGCCAACCACATAAACCGTACTCATGCGAAAGGTGAACCTTACATTGATTTGCTATGCAATGCTGAATTTACATTTCTTAGCATAAAATTTTCCACTTTTAAAATGCAAAAGCAAACGTATCTTTTCCAACATCATACAATAATGAAAGTTCATTACTTACTACTGGAGTAGAAAAGTGTGGAAGCATGGCTTTTCTCTGCTGGGGAATTCTGTAATTCTGATACAGTAGCATTCCATACTGCCAACAGAAATGCAAGGACATTATTATTCAAATATATACCTTAGGAAAAAAAACTGTAGTGATTTCATAAAACCACTTGCACTGGAGCAATGTGCCACCCGTTTATTATTTTCATGATCGGAAGCTGTCCCAAAGCAACTGGCATTGAGTAATAGTGACTGGCAGGTGGCAATTGAGCAGTAAATATGCGCAACAAGTTTTATTTAAAAGACAGCACTTTTACAAGCCCGAGTGAAATACACAGGTTTCTACCACTCCCAGCTATCACCATGTTTTCCTTGTAGAATACAAGCTTTCACTCGAGGTCAGAACACAAATATTAACTCCTCCTCTTTTTACCACCTAGTAATATGAACTTAACAAAAACTTCTACCTGAGACAATGAAAATGAAACTCGGTTTTCATAATGATAAAAAATAAGAAACTTTCTAATTCCCTAGCTCTTTTAATAGGTTTCAGCGGGAAACAACACTTTTAGTACTTTTCTCATCCTTATAAAAATAAGGCAATTGAATTCCAGTCATGATAAATTTTACCAACACTAGTAGCTAGGATGGTAGGAAACACCTACTCAGTGCCTTCCCGAGAGGCAAAGTGCTGAAGCATAGCAACACTGCTTACTGAATGTTCTCATTGAAACGGTAGATATAATTTTGTAAACAGGGTAATATATGACTATGGAAAGCTAAATCAGTAGGTAAATAAAAGGAGGGTCACAGGCATAGCCTTACTTTTCCCTGACCTTTAATCACCTCTCAGTGTTCCTTAAGAACAAAACCTTTTTTTTCCCCCTAGCGTTAGCTGCCTAAGGGTGAATGTTATATGCAAATACACAGAAATTACTGCCATACAGTACCATTGCTGCCACACTGCAAAGAAAGATTCCTCTGAACAGTCACATCAAGATGCACGTCTACATATCTGGTAACAATAGCTAATTCTGTACACTGTGAAGGTTTTTCCTTGCCATTCAGGAACATTAGTGCCTTGACCAGCACAACTAATTTCTTGAAAACCAGTGGCATCTTCAAGGCACAATTCACTACAGTTTTCTGATCCCCTGTTTGAGGAGTTTCCCCACAATGCAGAATTCTGTGTAAACAGGGAAAGTAAAGGACAGCTGAGAAGAAGCACTTGGAATTGCCTGGGGACTAAAGCTCTTACCATAATTGTCAGTGTGTATTAAACACGAGTCAAGTCAAGTTAAGTAACTGGAGAGCGGATGATGACAGCCAACAGAGGTATCAGCTCCACAGAAATCAAATATGCCTCTTGTAACTGGGATTGCTGATTGCGTCCTGGCCCATACTATGGCTAGTGCACCTGCCTTTGTAAAAACTTAAAATAGGAATTTCTGTACTGCAACACAGAATCTCTTGCAATTAAGAAATGAGATAATATTTGGAGAGCATTCAAAGAGATGTGCTCGGGTTTGGAAGGTGACCACTTAATGTAGATGGAGAACAGGCATTGCGTTTTCATACCCGCAGGCCTAGGAGTCTGATTTGCTCTCCCTACGCTTACAGGGTTTTGCATGATGGACAGCCTGCACGGGGAGAGGAATAGGTAATTGTAGCAAACATTTGTCGTGTCCTGAGGATAAACAAATGAGAGAAACTTTTTTGAAAGGGAAGGGAGGAATAAATGATGCTCATGCAGCAATGGGAATCTCTGTGGCTTCTCCTAAGTCAATGCCACATGTGGACCGGGAAGCGATAAAACCTCACTCTCTGATGCACCCACTCCCCTTCAGCTCCCTGGACACGTGCTGCAGGAGTGCATCTTCTTCAGTGGGGAGGTGTGGAATGCCGGTGGGGAAAAGGGCA
This sequence comes from Larus michahellis, assembly GCF_964199755.1. Taxonomy (NCBI): domain Eukaryota; kingdom Metazoa; phylum Chordata; class Aves; order Charadriiformes; family Laridae; genus Larus; species Larus michahellis. Next base: position 94,240,248 of record NC_133897.1, read on the forward strand.
TTTTGGCAGAGAGGGGTGTGAAGGCTTTGCTGATGAGGGCTGCTACTGAGGCAGGAACGGCAACTCTGCTCATTCAGGACAGAGATATGAAATGCTCTTAGTGCTCCTGAGTTACGCATCCCATTTTGGGCACAGCCTGGCACAAGGCAGCCACCAGCAGGACGCCGGCATGCTGACATCAGCGGCCAGAGGCAACAGACATGCCCACTTCCAAATCTGAAATTGTCTGTTTGCTACAGAGAGAGACGAGTTTGACTGAGTTCAAGGTTCTCCGTCCTGTTTTGGTGGACACGTATCTAGTATCAAGTACCACGGTAGCACTTTGTGCCTGTCTCTCTTTTTTACCACATTTTATATGTTATGCTTTGATACAGAATATTACAGAGTAGGATAACTGCGTGGAAGAGAGGTGGGATTTTCATGGGTAACACATTATCTGTAGATATTTATTATATTTTTTTATATACGTGTATATTCCCTTTAATATAAGGGAGAATGTGGTAAGGTACAGAGAAGAACATAGTAGTTTTCAAGGCAGCACCTTCAGAGAAAGATTTAAAATCAAACCAAAAAAACCACTTTTGCACATTTCTTTATGAAGATCAGGAAGTCTCTGCTTCAAAGAAAGCAAAATACTCAACTTTGTCCTCAGTTCCTTCCATGCTGATTTTGTCTCAAAAAAACCTGTGACGCCTCCTACTGTGAAGTCTATTATCAAGAAATCTCATTGTTTGCTCTCAGATATGAATAACTTTTACCCAGAGACAGCGTTGCTTGTTTTTCTTACTTTTTTTAATAGAACCTTCAGAAAACTGAAAAAATTGCAAAGGCTCTAGAAAGCACTCTGTTCTAGTTAAGATAACCGCTTACCATGACCAAAACATTTTCTTTAGCTTTACGATAACTTGCAAATACCATGTTAAGTAGGTTTTTTGATTCATTTACAGATCAGCAATTTAACTCCAAAACTAAAATTACACTTCATTGTGCTTAAAAGCTTAGAAGGGATAGGCCCACCTGGTGTATTGCTCTTAGCTGTTTCAGCTCGGAGACAGATAATGTTTAAGAACATACAGGTATTTTCTCACGAACAAAATAATGAATGCAACTTAACTACAGGTGTAGCTCTATTCACACAGAAGACATTAGGTACCTTGAGGAGTCGAAAGGCAGTCATCCAGCACGTCCTGCTTTGCTCATCTTCAGCACACAACAACCTCAGTTCCTTAGTTTCATTTCTCACTCTGTTGGGCTATAAAGTATTAGAGGGAAGTCAGCTACATTCAGTAGAAAACCAACACCACTGTAAATTTACTGCAGAGTAAAAGCAGGTACAGTATTAGTCTAAGAACTGGCCAGAAAACCTCACGCCACCCTGAATCAAAGCTTCGGAGAGGCTGAGCATGCTTTGAAAGAAATCACTTTCTCAGATGGGTCCAGTAAGACAAACGTTGGTGCCTGCTTTGAAATACCCTGCAGTTCTGGCAGTTTATAGGAACACGGTATGCAGGCCACGCTAGAACCAGATCCAAGCTGTTTGGGTTTGTTTTTTTTTTTTTTAAGAACTGTGAGAAGTTTTATGAACCTCCATATCAAGATGGAGAACCAAAGTTGCTGTAACTGAAGGTTACTGAAAGTCTGCTTCCATCCGTTCAGGATCTGTCCTGCAGCCGGCCTCTACTCTCTGAGGCAAATCCATGTTGTCCGGCTCTGGAACAGCTGCTAGGAAGGAGACTACTTCACTGCTGTCAATAAAACCAGCTCCCAGGCTTATTTTCTTCTCAAAAAATTACATGCAGCTTTTAAATACTTTCCAAACCTATCCATCAGCACAACAATTTTTAGAATCCTCAAAGGCAACTGTTTATTCTTATTTCCATTTTCCAAGACAATCGTCGTCTTTAAATAAATGCAAACCTCTGGCCTATGATAATGGTACAATTACGCCCAATCAGAGCTTGATCTTTTGTTGCTATATAGTTTTGGTGCCTGCTGTCCAGAGAAACTTTCCTATTCAATTAAGAGTGCTTGGAAAAAAAATTTCATCTGTGAGGTGAACCAAGGCCACCTCACAGGCACACCGTGCTTCAGCACTGAGCTCATCTTGCACAGAAATTTCCCAAGCCAAAGGAGCACCAGATAAAGTGTTAAAAGTGTCACATAAAACGATGGCAAGATTCACGGGACATGCCTGCCAAATGAAAGACGTTGAAGATCAAGTCCTCATGACAGAAATGCTTGCAGAGTTTTACATACAAATCCCATTTAGCTGGGGGTTGGGGGACTCTGCGCTACTAACACCGTCTTGAACTTTGGAAGAACTTAATGAGAAGAATTACCTTTATACAAAATCCATACTCTGCAGGTGCATTGTACAGCTTCTTGCCTGCTATCAACGAGAAGATATTGCTGTCTTCTAGGTCAGCCAACAATTGCAAATGTCTTGGCTCCTGGGGAAATAACGTGTTTTATCATAGGTAAGTGTAAGATTTTGGCAGATAGTGCTGCAAGCTTTGCAGTCTCTCAAGACCAAGCTCCAACAGAGGGCACTGTACCAACACCGTGCTCCCCTCTCAGGCAGCATGAAGTGGACATGGCGTGTCACCTTTCCAGTATCAGCCTACTAGAAGAAGGTGCTTTATACAAGAAGCTGACAAAACACTTATTCAAACACATCACATGAAAAATGGCATAGCCTATTCCATTGCTCCCGAGGAATCTGAAAGTTAGATCATAGAAAATATTGTTTAAGGTATCATTTAAACTAAATTCATGAACCATGTGCTTGGAGAATATGATTTCTCTCGCTAACCTTGTTAGCACGACTTCAGTAGCCACAATTATGTTGTCCAGCTGGTTTAGTTTTAGTGTATAACAATGCTATATAGCTATTTTCATGCATTGAGACCCCAGGGCTTGATTATCATTTGATCGTGACTTGCTTATCTTTTTCTATGCGATAAAAAAAGGGAACACTCTGCAGATATTTAAAAAAACAGCAAAAAATACCCACTGTAAAAGCAGAAAATGCTTTCACGTGTTAGTACTGTGCAACTTCTTTTTTAATCTTACCTTTGAAGTTCCTTTTGTAGAACAATAAAGTCCTGATCTCCTCAAACACACATACAATTTCTTCCATGATTTCCTACCCAGCTCTTTCACATGCAAGAAACCTTGAATTTCAGGGCAGCTACTGGAGTTTAAAAAGTTCTGTTGGAGAGAAAAATGTAAATGAGGATTGCATCCTACGGATGGTTCATAAAATTGTCACTGCATTTGCAGAACAGAGAAGCAAATGGTAAATCACTTTGATGACTTGGGGCGCAATTTCACATTATGCTCAAACTGACCTAGATGTTTAAAGTGATTTACAACCAAAATAGATATTCCTGCTCCTGTCCTTATGTCTACCTAGCTAAGTCCTCCTGCCACTGACATTTTCCTGTTCTCTGTGTTAATACTTAAATCTCTAAAAAGCTAACCTTTTCTCTGTATCTCCATTCTTCTTGCGCTTGGCTCAAAGGGACACAAAGTAAGCTTATTAATTGTTAAAATAATACCTTGTCACAACAGTTCTGGCAACTAGTCTAACTTGAAAATATTGGCCAAAATATGCAATTTTATTCCAAAGTTTTACAATGTGAACAGCCTATTTCAGGATTTCCCACATTAAAGTCTTATATAGCACATGCACCTGTCGCAAGACAAGAGGCATGACAGACAACAGAATATTTAACTCGAAATGAAACGCAGAGCAGTCAAGTAAGTGTCAGCAACTATGCTAGACTTCAAGATCCAGTAGTTCTATTTAGGTTCTTGACATAATTAGAGGGATCACATATGGAATCATTTGATTTGCGATACAAAGCGATAGAAGTATTAACTATGGTTAGCGAATTGATGGATTGCTCCCTTATTTCAATGGGCCAGATTTTTAAATGACTAACTTGCTCAGTAAGTTAAATGCCCAACTAATAAATTCAAGAGTAGGAAGAAAAATGCATAAACCTGGTTGGCCTAGATGCCTCTGCAATTCTTGAAAGTCGTGTTTTGATGTTATTTGGTGGACAATGCCCACAGGAAACAAACCCGAGAATAAGTGCCCTGTGTCAAAATTCTCAGTTGCATTAAAACCTAATTTTTTTTCCAGTCCTTCTCCCCATCTCATCTAACAGAATGGAAAAGAACAGTCAACTTTCCTGCTATTTGCACTATGAATCTACTTCTCAGTTGTGAAAGGGAAAGACCACAAGGAGAATATATTCTCTCTGTCCAGCTAGATAAACCGAAAATAAACTAAGATGCAAGCTTTTTTGCATATCTGAGCCAGGGTGATACTAGGAAAAACAGGTCCTGTTGTTTTTAATGCTATTGTATATGATATCATGAGACTATATTTAATATTCTTCCCTATTTTGTGTGTAATTAAGAACAGTGCACTTGCTCAATGTTTGAGGTGGCCTCAGATGCAACACACTTAATGACTACTAGACTGCAGGAAGTTTACCTTCAACAAATTACAACTGCCATTGAAATTATGAAAAACGTTTGTGTGTTTTTTAAACGGAAAGGAGTATTTAATGTAAATTCTTTAAGGAAGATTGTTTTTTTTATGGTTAGACAACAAACCAAAGAGAATGTACGCATCCTCTTTCCCCCATCCTCTTGCACTGTTAACCCCCATGACTTACGCTTCTCCAGGACAGTACCTAATTCAGCCTTCCCAGAAGCAAACTCTTGTATCTGACAAGGTTGTAAGACTTTCCTTTCCCTACTACTTGAGTTACCCTAGTTTCGAAACTTTCCCATCTTCAAGAACATCTCGCTCTTTTAGGGAGTCCCGCTGCTTGTGTTAACAAACTCAATTCTCCACTTACACTGCAGGAAAATGGGTCCAAGGTGCGAACACCTCTGCTCCTACCACTCTGTGGCAATGCCTGTTCACACCAGTTTTGGTTCCTGACTGCAACCGCACTGCATTTTTAATTCCAGAAATTGGTTTGATTTTTGTTTTGTTTCCCAGCTGAGAGTGGATACTAATGTTTTAAGTGCTTCTCAGTGAACCTGGAGCCAGTACTTAATGGATTTGGAAGTGATTATGGGACAAAATGAGTGCACTGGTTCAAAAGTCAGTGGAAACTTGTATTTAAGCAGAGAGTCAGTGCATATTTGCAAACATGCAAAATGACAGAAATCAAGCTAAAATCAGTTACCTGTACGCATACTTTCTTCACATATTTGTGCCTTCTGCTTTATAACTTGCCTGTTATTCATGGTACTGTCTTCCAGGCATCATGGTCTTATATTCTTAATATATTACTCTTTAAATAAACCATGTTTTAATTTGGCCTCATGAGCTGAATGTCCCCCATTTGAGAAAACAACTACAGTGGAAAAGATTTAGACTACAAGGTTTGGATCGGAGTGCTTAAATTGAGAGGTTTAAGTGAATAAGTTACTGGTCAAAGAGGTAGCCCACCCTTCAGCACCATCCTTGGAGGCCAGCCAATGGTGCCACCACCACAGCTCCTTCATGAGCGAGCAAGAAACTGTACAGTGACATCAAAATTTCAGTAGAAACTCAATGCACGTGCCACTGCCACGCAGATTACACAACTCTACCAACACATATGCATAAGGTACACACCCCTGTAATTCAACTTGGGGAGCTTTAAGCGGGATTACTTTGCAAATGCCACACACAATTTTCTGTAACTACTTACACTTACTTCCTAAGGAATTATTTTTCTATATAAAAGAACAGACAGTTGGCTGAACCATGGGGAAGTTGGTCCTTATTGTTAATTCTCGCCAGGCACAAACATGGGACATAAAAAGCAAAAGCAAAACCTCTCACCATTTCAAGCCCATCTTCTAATGTACACACTTATTTTTACACTTTCTCCTATGCTATGATGTATAGAAGAGTACTTACGTTTTACTTTTTATAAGGTACATTTGTCTAGAAATATATCTATATAAGGTATATTTGTCTAGAAATATATCTGCTAAGACTGTTTTAGGAACAACACTAGGTGCCCAAACCAGGTACCCAGACCAATAGTCATTAATATTCAACCACAGTAAGTTGAATATTAATGGCACAAATATGTATGAACGTAGCTATGAATACTTTGTGTTTATAACTTACACCTCAACGCCACTGGGTAAGATCTTTGTCAGATGTTTTCAACATTTGTACCACACGCTAACTCACTACACTGGTCTTTCTCTGACCAGCTATTTCCAGACCTTTGAATTCTCCCTTCATTCCTCTCAACCTCCTCCCTCCAGCTCCAAAACTTTCTTTGTCCATATGGGTAACTTACAGTACCTGCAAAAGTTGTGACTGTGGGATACTGCCATTTGTTTGCTGACACCAGGCAACCATTTGTTCTGGAAAGAAATTCTAGACATAAAAAGAGAAGACAATTAGAAGTCACGTTATATTTGAACACTTTTACATTGAACAAGTGGAATTTTCTTCCAGTCATTAATGTTTTGAAACTATCACTCTTAAATCAATTTGGAGATCTCCTGACACAGAAACTACTACCAGGGCTTTCAAGTGCAGTTCTTCCCTTCCTACTGCTCACCAAACACCCATGCAGACAGAATGTGGATTTTTAAAATATCTGATATGCAGCATTTCCTAAGTGCATTTTCCCATCGCTTCCTCTTCTACTGAGGGCTTTCAGGGATCCCTAACACTCTGTAGTTCCTAGGAAAGGGCAAGATGAATGGTCCTGCAGGATGGGTATGCAGTGACTCCTTGCTTATTGCATATTCTGCCACCAAATTCCTGTGCTTTCCTCTCCACCCAGAAAGGTTGTTGAGCGAACAAACTCTCTGTAACTCCACTTGCCATGTGGAAGATGGGGAGCAGGAGGAATAACAAGTTTTGTCTGCCCACACAGGGGTAAGCTGAATGCAAATGCATTAAAAGAAGTCACAGGTGGGAACACTGCAGGATCTCCAGTATATACACCTTTATCTTTGACAGCACTCTCCTGTCCAAAATACAGTTCTTCAGTGCTATATCAGCTTGACCCTAAAACCTGCTCAGTCCCTGAGAAGGCTGCAAAAGAAGTGCCATTTGCAGACCTTAATTATGAGAAAGAACTCATGTATGACTGTTGATGCTTTCATTTGGTTGTTCAACATCCAGGTTACGCTCAGGGCTTGAAACCCTTCAATCTGTCAAGAGAACAGCCCTTTGCAAAATCTACCCCCGTATGTTTATATTTCAGTGTAACAGAACAGAGCCCAGTGTTTTTTCTTGCAAGGATAGGTCAGCATGCATTCCATGAAATGAAATAATAAAAACTGAACAAGACAGATGTGCAATAATTAGGCTCTGTCGTATGCCCTGCTTTACGTGCTAGATTTGAATAATCTCAAAGCAGACATCTACCTCCTTTTCCCCCATCCCACAAACACAGAAGCAAATATTGTTTCACACACAAACAGGTGCTTCTGCAGCGCTTTTCCATTTCAGGCATCCAGTACAATATCTCATTCATACTGAATCTTTGCATGACAAAGGTCAGACAGTTTTCTGACTGCCAAATTGATGACTTGACTTCAGATTTATTCCTCCAGTTCCTCTCTTCATTTGCCACGTTTTAAACTGCCTATATAATTCGGTGCACTGAATTTACTATACACAGCAATTACATGAAGTCATTCTTGAAGTTTTTAAACATTATTTGAAGCATGAAGACATGCAGAAATGCCTGAAATAAAACAATGACTGATTATAACAAGATGAATCACAACAAAAATGTTTCCAGTTTAGAACATTTGTCACTCTTCAGCCAATATAAATTTCAGTCTTTAGGGCATAAAGAGAAGGGCTGAAGAGGAATCGCCCTTCTGCCAGGTAAGTTGCACAATGAATTATGAAAGCTAACATTTACCAGCCTCTCTTGTGTAGAAACAGTGCCATATGGCAACAGCTAATGCAATGGATAGGGAGCCTTCACATTCTTACACCAAAAGAATGATTTATTCTGTGATTGCAGGAGCCTGGGACTGAATGCCAAGCATTCTGGGTTTTACTCCCATGCTCTGTTATTAATTAAACTATACCACATGAAACCAATGTGCTAGCTCCTATGATACCAAAATTTCTGTGCAACACTCAGATGTTCACAGGTTATCAGATGGGAAGATCAACAGAAGTGAAGAATTACAAACACTCCATGTACAGAAATGTTTCACACAGTAAGTCAAGGCACAGCCTCAGAAACAAGCACTAGCAGATGACAAATGTACGTGCAAGCACACGTGCGAGGATGCAGCAACTGTGCATTAGCGTCTATGAGGAAATAAATTAATTTGTCATCTGCAGTAACTTCAGCAATGAGTTTGCATGTGACCTCATGCATCTTTTTTCTTCTGGCACCACAAATGCCCAACTGACCCCACATCTGTTCTCACCTAAACCATCTCTGCGTTATCCTTCTTCAGCTACAACAGCCCGTTACAGAGAATCACAGAATGGTTTGGGTTCGAAGGACCTTAAAGATCATCTAGTTCCAGCCCCCCTGCCCTGGGCAGGGACACCTCCCACTAGACCAGGCTGCTCAAAGCCCCATCCAGCCTGGCCTTGAACACTTCCAGGGATGGGGCATCCACAGCTTCCCCGGGCAACCTGTTCCAGTGCCTCACCACCCTCACAGGAAAGAATTTCTTCCTCATATCTAAGTTTCCCCTTTCAGTTTAAAACTGTTACCCCTCATCCTATCAAACTTCCAACTTAATTGTTTAGATAAAATGTGAAAAATCATCCCCAAATAAGCAGTTACACTGCAAACAGTTTAGAATGACAACATTCAAAGGATCTTACAAATCCAGGAATAAGTATTGTTATGACACACAATACTTTTCAAGCATGGATATCCATGAGGACATAGAGATGGCGAGTTACTGTGATCAGTAAAGAAGGCAGAGCACACTAGTACAGCACAGCCATAGGTAAGACAGTGTTCAACACATAATGATAAACCGGAAATTCCTTGTATGTAGTAAGTGCTTTAGGGGTTACACGGAGTTTTTTTTCTAATTATTACTGTCACAAATTAAAAAGTTTGGATATTGCATGCTAAGCGATCAATTTGCTTCAAATCAAGTAACTTTGAAGATAACGAATAAATTGCACTTCTGATTGTTTTTCTTAAACCAACAAAGATTTCCCTGTCTCGGTCACTCTCCAACATAACAATAGCCATTTTGAAACAAGTATATTTGGTAACTTGAAAACACTTGCGGTTTTTAGGCTGGGAGGAGAGCACAAGGAATTTAAACATTGGTTAAAGCTTCTTTGGAAAGAATTCTGTTTGTTGGTTGCTTTTTTTTTTTTTAAAAAAAAGATGTTTAAGACATAACAGCGCCCAGCAATGTTATTGCAATCGATCCCTCTCTCTGTGGTGTAAACAACTAAATAACGAGACTCACCATGGGATTTTTGAAAAATTCGTATTTTGCGTAATTCTTCCTGAACAAAAATTTACTTTCACTTCCCATTGTGGACTCGACTTGAACTATGAGTTCATGATCTTCCAAGCACCTCTCTGTGGAAAGAGAACATGATATTAACACACACAGCCAACCAGCAGAAGCAGCGAGACCAACTTCCAACGAACAGGAGTACCACAACCTTTAAGAAGTTAACAAAACATATTATAGCTTTCAAACCATACTGCCATGAGGCATTTAAGTATTACAAAGTTTAAAATTATATGGCGGTGTTCTTCAAATATTTCCTACATCAGGGCTTCGTAAGCACAGAGTTTTGAGAAAGGAAAGAACATAAGATTTTTTGAGTGCAGTAGCTTAAATAATATACACAAACGTCTTCTTTTGGTGATGGCTATATGCTGTAAACTGGCAAGGTGGACAGAGTTAAGGGGAGAAAAGTTGCGGAAAGGCCACCGTTAGGTCTTGAACTGTCACAGAAATACAGTGTCCTATTTGATCACACTCTATCAAACCAGTTCATTTCAAGGTGAACTCCAGGCCTTTATTGTAGATGCTAGACAATGGGGTTTATTATGAAAGAGGTCACAGGATCTACTTTACAGGAATACTGACAGAGACAAACGTTTTGTACACATGACAGGGCAATTTTCTGCTCTAGATTTGGTTACAAGGTAACTCCCCATAACCACCACTTCTCTGGTCAAAAGAATGGCACATCAAAGCATGAACAGATAGCTTAACAAATCCAATTCACTGAAAGCAGTAACTCGAAAGAAGGCAACTGGGCTAAGTGTGCACTACTTAATGAACTCATTATCTTGGCACATCTTCAAAAGTTTCCGAGAAAGTATTTAGGTATTTTTCAAAAGTCTTAATAGTCAGTACTTTCATCCCTTATATAACAGGAAATAAAAAATCAGGTCAAACAAAAAATAACTTCTGCAAAGCTCTAGCCATAATGCGTGTGACTTGCTGGCCAAAGAAGTTTGTCGAGACCCTTCCCCACTTCGTGTTCCCGCATCCTTGCATTCCCACAGTTAGAAATGATGACAGGCTGCCACCCAAGTCCTCTCGGGGCGTTTTCAGGATAGAAAGCAAGCAATTACTGGTATCTCAAAAAGTAGTAAGCTCTTGAATGTCACTTGAATTATTCAACTTAGCAGATTCACGTAAGTCCTTTGACTGAAAATTTAACCTATCTCTGAATGATCCCATTGTCTTTCTCACCTGCATTTAGATTGTCAGTCATCACCAGCTCATTGATGACTTCAGCATCTACTGTGGTTTTGCCATGGCCAGCCTTGCTATAGATTGTGTTTCAAAGGGTTAACATTGAAGATTTTCCATACTCGGCTGCTCTCAAATAAAAAGGTGTTTCTTAGTGCATTAGCCATAACAACACTTTCAAGGGGTAGTTCTTTGACTAATGCACACGACAGTACTGCTGTTGGTAGCAGTTAATGAAGGACATTTTGCACCACCTGAGCATTCATCACTGAGACCTCCACATTATTTAGGGGGTTCACAGTGAAGTTTCAAGTATTGCTGCTGATCTAGTGCTACTGTCATGGTTTTAGGTTAAGTCAAATCTCCTCCACACTGTGATGAGGATGGTGGGCCTATGAGGGTGGAGGGCCTTTCTGTTTTTCAGATTATGCTTCCTCCAAAAAACATTTAATTACGTTGGTATGAATCTTCATCACAGGATGAACCCTGAAAGACCAGATGTCCTGCTACTGCCTGCTTCTGTCATTGCACAAAGTTGCGGTCTTCACTTTCCTGATGCACTGAAGATTGCTTGCCTAAGGGCAGGGACAAACCGCGTCCTGTTCGTTCTGTCCTGAGGAAATGCAGTATAGATAAACATTTGTCAATTTGTTTTGTGTTTTGATCATTAGTTTGTGTAAATACACCCAGAGAGTGTTTCTTAGAGGCTTTAGGCAACTGACCTAGATGTATTTCTTTACTAAATCAAGACCCTTTTGAGAATTTGTGGTGATACTCCCACTGATTTATGTTCACATTTTCATTTTGATGGTGAAAGCCATCTTGAAGAAAACCAGCAGCATTTCATAGCACACACATGTAAAAAGGAAGCTAGTCTATGAAGTTTGCTACTACTTCACAGAAGTTGTACACTCGGGAAGACCTTGGTAATTTGCACTGTTAGTATAGATGGTATGAACTGCCACTTGACACACCAGCAACCCAGCCTCAGCCCTGCTTTGAGCTTCCTGCTACAAAACTAGAAGCTCAGATGTCAGTCTATTAAGTTCAATAGGTCAGCCTGTCTTCAAGTGGCATTGCTGCTGAAGTGACCAGCAATGTCTCCTTTTAGTTTATCTGATAGGCTCAACTCATTCTCCTCTACACACTTCCTAGAAGAACAAGACAGACTTTTTATTTTCCTTTTTTTTTTTTTCCCAAAATTGCCCTGTATTATTATCTAAACTTCTACAGAACCGTAGAAGTGATACAATATGGAAGAAGGAGCTGGATTCCATCATGAACAACTAGCAGGCATGGCCCCGAATTCCCAATTAGAGAATCGCTACAAATGACAGGTGGACCAAAGTGTGAAATAGCCCGCCCTGTTTTTGTATTTTAGCAAGCGCTGTGTCTAACTGTTCCACTTTTCATTCGTTCAGACTAAGGCAAATCAAATTCAATGCACATATAAACACGAAAATCTATGTACAAAACTATGCAGCAATTCTTCTCACCCTACATATTTGTCAGGGCCCTACTACTTTTCTTTCCTGTTTCAACTGTAGTAAGACATACAGTCAATTCTGGAGCCGTAAAAATGAAGTTTGTGGGTAGGGATTCTTTCAGTGTCCACACACATACTATCATGACAGTCTGTCTTCATCATCATTATTATTTCTTTTTACGTCCAATACAAATATCTCAGTCCCCATCCTAAACTGATGATAGTTAAGCATGAAGTAGTACATAGGGAGAATACCGCATTTTATAAACAGGTTAGGTGTATTTCTAGTTGCAAATGAAATAATGGGACCAATTCAAGTTTCACAGGCTGCTTAAATCTTGACCACAAAGTGGTTTAGATACTAGTGGTATACTGCAGCAGGAACCATTTCCACATGTCAAATCTAAGCAAGTCTCATGGTAAATTGTCACACCATTGCCTCCAGTGAGAACGGAAATATTTCGTGCAGTCCAGTAGGTGAAGTTATTTGCAGGCACACGTGTTATTTGGAATACTCTGGACTACGTGTGCGAAGTAAGCAGTCAGATGAAGGTTCCTTAAAAACTGGGACCTAGAAGAGCACCACAATGATAAATGTGCAGCTGGATTCAAAAATTTCCTCAGTCTGCCCAATAGTAAAAAGATGAACTGGTTCTGCAGACTGAGCTCTTTTGGAAAGTATTATTAGGCAAGACCAGGAGGGACAAAAAGACAGTGAACTTAATGAAGTAACTCGCCTCTTTTAGCGGGTTTCAAGATTACCACCTACAGCATTAAGTCAGCAAGGATGTCTTGAGTAAGAAATAATGTCTTCTAGAAACACAGAATTCTCACTGCTCTTAAACCATATTTCTTTCCGTACTGCTAAGTATCTGTTCACCACTGCTTCATACTTTTACTAGCAATCTTATTTCTAGAGGGAAAAATATGGATCATCAGACACCTGATAATAACTTCACCTGAGGTGCAGACAAATTACTACCTTGATCTAACAGTCTCTGAAACACAGGGAAGCATTTAAGCTACTGAGAAGCTAGAAATAAGCAGCTGTGTAACAAAAAATTCAAACTGCAACCAAAACTGGGTGGACGCGTGAAAGGTGGTATTTAAAGTTTATTGAATATATCACAGCGTCTACTTTGGTCCCCAAATACAAGAAACTGGATGTTGTTGTCTCCCGCTAAATGGACCCTTCTGTTCCCTTTTCTGTCCGCATCCTTTCAAATATGGGAAATCTGTATCATTACCTCTTTTTTGAGGCTTTGAATACTTTTTCCTTTGTCTGTTCGCTTCACCCCCTCGCAGGCTGCGTTACTTCTCACACAGATCTACTGCGTGGCCTTACAGAGGACAGCCCTGGAGAAGTCCCTGCGGAACAAAGTGCGGTGGCTGCTGAAGCCCCAACCTGCACACCCCTGCTTCTCTGGGACAGCCGGGGCCCCGCTTTGTGCTGCAGTGTCAAACAGAGGTCCAAGGCAGGCAGGTCCCCACGTATATAAATGCAGCCCGATAAGTATCTTGCTCTTTTCCCATCATTGTTAATTACCAAGTTATTTGTGTGTAAACAGAAGCTTTTGATTTCCTAATCAGCCTCCTGCCCGATTCATTCAGAGATGTCACACACCAGAGTTTGACAGCACAATTAGTCACCATGGAAGCTATTGTGATGTCACAAACACTGAATTGTGGCATCATTGAATGAATCTGGCAGGAGAAGGATGTTGGTTACAAAGGAGAAGGCTTCTGTTTACACAATACCTTGGTAATCAGCAATGATGGGAAAGAGAATATAGAAAAAGAGAGCCTGGTAGCTTAATGAGCATTGATAAAACTGAAAATTTGTAAAGGTTGTTAGAAGCGCGCATGTGGCATATTAAGCTACAGAGATAAAGATTCTGTAATTTATACCTTAATTCTTCACCTTGTCCTATGTCCTCAGAACTGAAAACACACCACAGGCATATACAAGTGAGTGTTTCATGTTAATTTTTTCACGTATTTCTATATTAGGAGAGATACTCAATAAAACCATTAAACAATCATGATATCCTATGGTTATTTTTTTTTGAGTGCTATTCCGTAGAGCAGTGAATTTATCTGCGTTTAGCAGTATTGATTTAGGGCATTATATCTCCAGCAAATTGTTTCCTTTTTTTATTTGTAAGGGTTCTGAATTACATTTTTAGACATAAAAAACCTCTGTTAGCTACAGATAGCATTCACAATTCCAGTGCTGGTGATCGCCGCTTATGATTTGTCTTCCCCTGTTTTCTAGAAAAAATTCCCTGTGAAGTATATCGACTAATGCTCCAAATGCTACACTTTCTAAAGCATTATTGTATGCTACGTAGAATTATAGACGGCATATCTGAGCGATATGCAGTTGCAAGCTGCACAGCAAAACCCTGCAACTAATCAGTGCCACAAAATAACAGGAAAAGCGAGACTGAATAACATGAGATCCTTTCAGGTACTGTAATTAAACCAATTCACAGTGTTATTTAATTCCCCACAGTTCTTCCTCTTGCTGCCTTCTTGAAACTGTAACCATGACACCTTAATTTCAATCAGGTGGAGGAGCTGCCGCCTGGAGAGCAGATGCCACTGCTGGTCCAGAAATTGCCCATGGATTTGCGGGTGGTGCCACCATTTTTTCCCTGCCTGAAGTCAAGTTTAGCCATCCCCCCTCCCCCACCTCAGCATGTCTAGCTTTCATAAGCATTACTGTAGGTATGCAAAGCTGAGTCTGTTCACCCAGGTCTCCCAGCTGGTGATGAGCTGAGCTGTTTCACAGGACCTGTACTCTAAGGATCAAGCTTAATTTGCCTAAGCTGTTTATTTGCAATAGCTTCAGACACAGCAAGATAGCAACAGAGCGCTAGCGTGAAGATTAGACAGTTATTTTTCTTTTTTGTAATAAAAAATCAGAGGATGGGAAATAAGAGGAGGACTTAAAATGGCTTTAAACGCTTAACACATCAAATTGTAATACACAAAAAGCACGTATGTGACCAGCTAATTGTACAAAGAAAAGCAGTGGAAAGAAAACGTTCCGGCTGGAAGCACATTAATACGAATTACACATATTTTATGTTCCCAGGTAACCATGCCACCCCTTTGACCATTCCCTACCTAATCCTAGGTGAGGGTGATGCTCCACTAGAGTCCAGCTGTTATCATCCACACAATGACTTTTGTAAACGAGCAGCTGACAGAGGTCCCTGGCTGTCATGTCTGCTAGAATCTCGACCACTTTGCTTGTTCCATCTTCACTAAAGACTTTTACATCCTGCAACATAAAGGGTACACTTACAGATCAACAGCTCTGAACATAGGAAAACCACACAGCTACTGTAGAAAAAGCATCCTCTTGGCGTGACGGTTCCAAGCACCTTGGCAGCCAGAATAAATGACATGGATGATTCACTTTGTAACACTTTCTCTTGATGCCCCCTTGCCCTATTTCCCCTCCCCCCCTCCCCAACACCTCCCTGCACTAAACAAAGATTCAGCAGGGTTAATATGACCACATACACAGAAAAAGTAAGAGAGCAGGTTCTGTATAAAGCTGTGTAAGGTAAGCAATTGTGAAACAATATCAAGAGAGTACTTCGGCAACAGTGGGCAAGAGAAACTGCATCCAGTCAAACACACACAATTTTCTCCACGATCCTGCCTGAGGCCTCCGAACATTTACAGAGGAGCAGGCCAAGACCCCGAAGACTAAAAATGTCTCTCTTGTTCCCCACCAACTTTTGATTGTTTCGCTTGGGGATGTCCCACTTGCAGTTCGCCGGCGGATCAATTAGCTAGCACAATCCACACATTTCTCTCCCTGCCCCGACTTCTCTTTTGATCCTAGCTTGAAAGTAGTTCGAAACCAAACGTGCACATCCTAAACGTTAATGGAGAGGAGAGAACAAGTCAGGAACCCTTTTCCCCACCTCTTGAATCATACAGATGCTTTCCCCTTTGCATTGTTCTGCTCAAGCCAGAGACACTTGCTGCAAAATTATTTCTCCGGGTGAACGTGCAGCTCCAAGATTTAAATCAACTCCGCGTTTAAGAACGCACCGCATCCTAGCGAAGAGAAAGGCGAATCTAACAAAAAAACGGAGGGGTAATTCGACATGGAAAAAAATCTTACCTCAACGGCACGTAAAAGGCAGCAGTCGGAAGAACAAGATGGCATTTTAAATAGAGATCGCCTCTTGGGAGAGAGTTTGCTCTCTGCCTCCGCCGACCCTTTGTAGCCTGCGGCTGGGGGGCTGGGGGGCCGGGGTGCCGGCGGGCGGTGGTACCGTACCTGTCACGTAGCCCCTGCTATGGGGACTGTTTCTGGGGAGGGAAACAACTCTGCCAGAGCTCCACTCAAAGGGTTACACGCAATCTTTGCGGTAGTGAATCAAACCACACCGTGTAGACCAATCCTAGCCCTCCCTCCGACTGATGTAATCATTTCCCACACACTATCAGACTTCCAAATTATTCCCGCCCCCCCCACCTCAAAAAAAAAAAAAAAAAAAGGAAAGAAATTACAAAGGAAATTTGTTTTTATGACCACCCACGGCGGGGGGGGGGGGGGGGGAGGGGGGCGCGGTAAGACCCCCCTGCCTCCGGCAGCCCCGAAGTTGCGAGGCCGATGTGCGGGGAGGGGGGGACGACACCCGTAGCCCCGCCGGCGGGCGTGCTGCCTGCCCCGGCGCCGGCGCCGCGCCTGCCCGCAGCCCGGCCTGCCCGCGGCTGATGTCATCCGCCCCCAACAACTTCGGCACTTGAACTTCTCCTCCCGACGGCTCCGGGATGGACCCGCAACCCCGCTCCGCTGCCGGACCCGGGGCTCGGCGGGGGGACGCAGGGCGACGGCGACGGCTCCGCACGCCCAGCGCCCGCCGGCCGCCTCCCCGCCTGCCTTCCCCTTCCTCCCCCCACCCCGGCTCCGTGCAAATTCAAGCCCAGTGAGGGAGGAGTTAAAGCCTCATCGAGCCCAAGTGACTCAAACCCGCGCGTTCAGGAAACGGCTTCATCTGACAGCAGGGATGAGGCAGCTCTTTCAGAAGTAGGCTCCGGAGGGGAGAGGAGAGAGGGAGGGGACCGGGGCGGGGGGACGGGGCGGGGTGGGGGGGGGAATCCCGGTTGCTGTAGCTCCGGGGAAGGCATGCCCGCTGTACAACGTTACAGCTGCGCTCCCACCCCTGCCAACGCTTCACCAACTCAGAGGCATCCTCACGCTCACCGAAATTTATATATGTATATATTATTTTTTTTTTTAGGCGGGGTAGGTTGCCTCCGGGTTCTGCCTTGCGGGACAGTCTGTTTTCTGTAGTTAGCACCCATTTGACAGCGGAGCAGCGCGTTCCATCCGCGGAGGCAGGGGAGGCGAGTGCCGGGACACCGTCCCCAGCCCCAGCCCGCCCCGCAGCCCCCCGAAGCAGGGAAGGGGACGGCAGGGACCGGAGGGACCGTGTGCCCGAGGTGCCCGACAGAAATCACACCGGTTTGCGAACAGGGGAGAGCTGCTCTCGCCTCCCCTCTCCGGACGCACAGGCAGACTGAAAAGCCAGCGTTTAACAAGCCAGAAAGTTGCTATTTTGTTTTTGGCTTCAGCGGGGAACGGGGAGGGACCGAGACCCACTTCAGTTTTATTTTTTTCTCTCAATAGATGGGAAAGGAGTGACACAACCGAAAACGGTGGTGCTGAAAGAACTCCTTTCTACTTTCGGCTTACTCTGCGCACATGACTCCACTTTCTCTATTGAAACTGAGCTATTTGGGATGGATTTCCTGCCTCGGGAACCAACCTGGTGACATCATTCATTCATTCATTAGTCACTGAGCAGCAGAGCCCTACGCTCCCTGCCTCAGCCTTCCCAGGGGAGCCCGCACCAGCCACATGCCGGGGGAATCGCCGCTTTTGCAACACCTGAAGCACAAAAAAACCCCTCTCTTCCTTCCCTGCTGGGGAGAAGGCAGCGAGATAGGCCAGGCTGCACCTCATCCATGTCACTGCCGAGTCCCAGAGGAGAGGAAAGCCATTCTGCTGAGTCCTCGCAGGTGGAAAAGAACGAGCCGTGAGACCATCACCATGCTTTTCCCAAGCTTGGGAAGACTTAATGGAGCACGGCCACTGGAAGAATGCCTCAACTGTCTTTTACGCCCATTCCTGCCGTGCTCCCTTCATATGAAAGGGGTCACGGATAGGTGTCCCACCTTCCCCCTCCTTGTCCAGAGTCTGAGCTGATGCCAGCTATCCTGGTGTACACCAGCATCCCAAAAGCCAGTATGGGGTGCACAGCATTGGGCCGGTCTTCGGCGTGCGACTCTGCTGCAAGACCATGTTCCCATTTGCTGCACATCGGGCCCTGCAGGCAATTCCCACACCACAGCAACTATTGGAGCGACCCTACATATGTGGGAACGTTCATTCAGGGGGTTTCAGTGATGCCTTTAAAGCTCAGGGACAGGAGTGTGGTGGGTGGACGGCGTGAACGCAGAAATGAGCAAGTTAACTTCACCAGCTATTAATAGTGCCGTGTTTGCTATCAAGGACGGCACAAGGCCATGTATCACCACTGACATCATGGATATAAAAGACTGCATCAGGAGGGGACGTAACGGCCTGAGCTGAACCCTGCCCTCGAGGATGGGAGAAGGACAGAAGTGAGTCAAAACCCCATGCCTCTGTGAGGGCAAGGCGGCAGCAGTCCCTAAGAGGCTTACTTGAAAGGCGAGGGGATTTTATGTCCCCACACAACGCATGACATCTAACCACAAATATGAAACCAGCTCGACGACAAAGCTTCAGCTCAAACTTTCCGACCGTTTCCGTGACAAAAGAGGCAGATAGCAATATTCCTGTATCACTGAGAGGACTTAATTTAAAGTCAGTTGGTCAAATCCAAACCCTTCACATTTCCTATCTTTTTTTTTTTTTTTATTTTTTCAAGGAAGCATCTCCTACTTTAAGATGTCAAGGGCTCCCTGTTCAAACTTCTTCCACCAGAAACACTGTTTCGCTTGCAAAATTGATTCGGGGCTTATTATCTCCAAAGGAAAATGAAGCAGAATTCAATCTGAATAAAACACTCCAATAATGAAAACACTTTAGCCTGAAGAGGGGTTCAGAAAGTTCGTCTGACACTTTTGCCCTGCATCCCTCCGAGAAATGCAGTGAAATGCAACAGCAGACTGCCTGCAACAGTGATTTACAAAAGGCCCTAATTACGTCAGCAGCACAAGGCACCTTCTATTCAAAATTAAGGCTAAGAATGCTAAGCCAACCAGAGCACTATATTGGCTGAACATTCAGTGCTTTACAGTGCAAAGGAGCAGATAACAGACTGCACCATTGTTCTGGGAAGAATTCTTCCTCCAAGCTTCCCCCCCCCCCCCCCTTTCTTTTTTGAAAGACAGACAGACTTAAAAATTAAAAATTTAAAAGAACATTAATATTCATCACTTCAGTGGTTTCATATAATGGGTCGCATATCTTGAGTACCCTCACGGCTGTTCCATCTTCCAGCCTCAGTTCCTCATCCTCGCTGCAGTATTTTGTGTGCATCAAGTAACACAAACGTTATTAGGGATGAGGACAAAAAAACCCAGTCGTGTCATGGTCACATTACTTCTCCACTTTTCTATTTGTGCTATTTTTTCCTCTTTCTGCAAAAGAAAACCTATGACTATATACAATTACCATAAAAATTCACTCTTTTAAATGACGTTATGCTGAAAATCTTCAGCATCGAATGGATCCAAACTTGCGTTCTACAATCTGAAATTAATCACGGTATAATTCATATCAGTGCAAACCAACCTTTGTTATCCTGGATTATGACTCCACACTAAGTATAAGGAGAGAGTACCAGTTAACAAAAATCTGACTGAAATCTAAAAGATTTTAGTACACTAGTTTTTCAAGAGTTTCCCTTTGTAAGAGATGAAGATCAGAGACACCACAGAAAGCCACTAAATGCACTGAAGAGTCATTACCAAGAGCTATGCAAACAGAAAATCAGTCCAGCAAGTTTTGACTTTCACGCCTGGATTTCACTTGTCAAGATTGTTCAGACGTGAGAACTGTACCACCAGTGAGGTGTACAGGAAGAAAATGGAACTGAAATGCATGTACCTTGAGCAAGCAGAAGGAGCGATTTATTGCAGAAGGCACCTATGTAGCAGGCAGATACTTGCTGTTTTCACTGGAACCCTGTTTTGATGAGATGATTTTTCTGAAAGCTTTCTGTACTCAAAGCTCATGGGCTCACAAGAGCAGAGTCAGAGTCACTGGAGGAATTGGGGAAGCTTTCAATTAGGATCAGCCAACTCAAAGCTGCTGAAGACTCAAGCTCTGCATGCAGGTTACCCGCGAACTACTATCTGCCTAGTTGAAGAAGCAACAAAAAAAGGAAGGTTTTGCTTCCTAAAGTCTCAAACCTTTGATAAAGAAAAGCCTCTAAGCACGCTCTGTGCACACCGGGCAGGGAAGCAACTCAGTCAACCACATCTACACACTGAAGCACCAGCCAGTCGCCTCGTACTTGCCCAGCAGCATTAAGGCAGCTTTATAAGACATGGGAATTTCAAGTGCTGCAATGCCATAAATATATAGGTCAACCCTATGGCTCTTTTTGCCTCCTGTGTTGCACAGCTCATGCAGGAAAAAAGCCCTTCAGACAAACAGCAGCAGCAACAGCAATGCATTGCAGATAGGATCGCTTATACACAAGGCATCACAGAGTACTTCCTTATAAAAGAAAAACAACTGTGAGTTATTTGATCATTGCTTTCCCCCCCCTCCCCCCCCCCCCCATATATATAAATATAAAACCCTAGGAAACGCTGAGGTTAAGGTTCTCATAGCAACATTAACTCTCTCCTCTGGCATATACTATATTTAGGTACACATCTAAAAGCCTATGAACAACAAAGGAGAACAACTGTTGTACGATCAAGATCCTGGGCTTTGACTTTCATATTCAGAACAGCATTAAAAAAAAAAATACTTAAGTTGGCCATGTGCAAAACCCTAATTCTGTCCCTACTTGCAGGGCTATTGAATTTTAAACCCATTTCCCCGAGTCAGGGGAATAACTTGACTTGAAAGGGAATCACAGTTATCATCATATGTTCAGTGGTCATCAAAGACCAATATTAAAGCAAAATAATCTATGAGGGTCATACCAGTGAGAGAGGTTTGGGGAATCACAGGGGTGTGGGCAGAGCTGGGCAGGGCGGGATTAGCACCAGGTTCAAGTCAGCGTCTATATTTGGAGGGTTTGCGCCTCCGAACTGGTCATCTATGAATACCCAGGCCCACGTTCACCCCAGGTAATTTTAGAGAGTTAAATTCCTTCTGAAGCTAAGGGAGAGAGGTGAGGTAACTTAAGATCTAAAGCACATGACAAAGGCATTTGTGTCTCTCTGCTAGCTACAGAAGGAATCTAAACTCCGGACTCCGGACTTCAGCTGGATGCTGTAAGCTATATTGGCTGAATTCAGGCCGTGATGACTAATCAAGCAAACATGTCTCTCTGCACTATTGGCATAATTACCCACTGCAATTGTTGACATTTGAGCTTAAAAAAACAAGCAAAGTGTGTGATGTTGCATATAGGCAAAGCACATTTAAAGGAACAAATACAATGAGCACATTTGAGGTACTATTAAAGGTTAAAACCCGAATATTCTAAAAACAAGCCAAAGCTTTTCCTCCTCTCATTCAAAACTACGTGTGAAAATGGCTACTTGTTACGGAGAGACTGGATGAAGTCTATACTCGTTATCTGTTTCTAACTTCTCAAAGTACTAATGCCCTCTGTATAAGCTTAGGCTTGTACAGCAACTGCATCTAAGCTTCTTCAAAAATCTCAGCCATTTGTATACAAAGGTGTGAATTGTGCAATGTACTTTTAAGAAAAGACTGTACAGAGCATGTTTTCAAGACATAACCACTGCCTGCATGAACGGAAGATTTATTCCAGCATGTAGTCACATACTTAGAGGCTGAAGGTTTGGGAACTGTAAGTTACTACCCTATAATTTCTATATTTTACAAATAAATAGCAGAATGCAGTTTTAAGTGATACATGTCTACATACAGACAGCACACTGATCTTGTGATAGTATCCCCCAAAAGCTGTTTCACTCTTTCCCGCTTTGGTTTAATGCTCACATGTTCGGGTAAATGATTTGACCCATCTGACATTTTCACGTCTTCCCACTCGATTCCTCGTTTGCTTCTCATTTTTAGGTAAAAGAAAGGAGAAAGACTAATTTTCAATCCCTTTAAGAGTAACAATAGGCCTTTATGAATTTTGCTGAAGCTTCTGGGTATTTGCAGGATGCTGGAAGAGAGAAAGCTTGGGAAGCAGTTTAGATAGGCTTTGACACAGCACCAGTCCACACCAGCGGGAAGGCAGCCCAGCAACAGCCAGCGCATCCACTCCCCAATCTGGGGGTCCAGGCTCTTCCTGTGGTCACAGCACTCACAGCTTAGATTTTCTTCTACGCCTGCATCCTCCCACACCCAGCAGTTCCCATTAGTTTTGATTATAAGTCCGTAAATGAGCTCCCTGCTCTCCACGCAGCTCCTCCCAACAGCAATTGCTTTTCATGCAAAAATCCTTTCTAGTTTCGAGATCCTTTATGTATGGAAAAAAAAAAAGATATTACAGGCACTGTTACACTCCTTTGATTATGTAATGAAAGACATTAAGTGATGTTGCTGGCATTAACCTTTATCTTTCATATATTTTATTGTGCAATTTATCCCTAGATAGTTTGCAATCTTCCTCAGCTGTGCTTACAGAATGTGTTATTTATTGGCTGAATTTGCTCCAAGAGAAAGGTTTAGTAGAAAACTTCTTGCAAACACAATTTAAGTCGCTAACAGCCCTAGAAAGGGTAATACAAAGAAAAACCATAATAATTTCTTGATTAAAATTCTTAAGTAACCAGGCTAGTTACTGAGTATTTTAAATTGTTTTGCCATTATAAATTACTCTGTAGAAAAGGAATTATTACCACATCTTCCTTGCTGCACAGGCTTTCAACCACAAGAACCACATTAATTTGAAACTTGGCAGACATCGCAGCAAGGCTCCAGGGAGCAGCTTCCCATAGGATTTAGAAAAATGGTGCAGGTCCCGAAGGCTTGGATGGCTCCTTCTTTCCCAGTAGGACAGGGTGAAAACTGCAGCTGAGGCACTTGCCATCTGAGTGCCCAGGCCACCCTATGAGCCAGAAATCCATTTCAGCACAGAGGCCGGCAAGGTACAATTGGCTTCTCGCTCTGATTGACTATTCTCCAAGTAGAACTCCTACATGGGTATTCCACAAAATTCCCCTTCCCTTGCATGCTTTTCTAAGGGGAAAGGAGCAGAGAGTTTGCAGAGCAGAAAACAGGAAGGCCATTAAAGGTTGTGTGTATAGGTAGACTCAGGTCCAGCCCACCACTTGCATGCACTCGTCCAGCTACGTATTACAAGGAAAGGGATCAGAGACCACTTTCGAAGATGCCTTTGGACATTGAGGATTAGTATTTGAAAATACGTGCATTTTTAACGCGTGGGGAAACCTTTGGGGCAGTGACTGTCTCTTATCTGATACAATGGGACCTTGGGATTTTGACTGTGGTTGATATAATAACAGAAATAAAATAAAACAACAACAACAGCCCAACGATCAGGGATGATGCCAAATAAGCTATATTTGGAATGTCCAGACATGACAAAACAAACACATTATTTTAAGAACCAGTAGTTATGAAATTTGTCTTGAACAACTGCAATCCAATTTACCTAGTCTGGTAGCAAAGGAATCTAAGCAAGCGTAAGACGCAGAGCTGGACAGAAATTGCAAACTTAGAATGCAATACAGAGGAAGAAAAAGATAGAGCCTCTTCCCACTCCTGTTTCTTCCTCCCTCCCCCCAAAAAAAGTAATCACAAGGAATGAAAAAGCCAAAGATTTTAGGGCTTCTAAATTTGTTCCCTGGTGCTTGCAAGTGCAGAGTTCCTAAGGTTTTCTCTACAGCCCTGAAGGCTAAAATAAATTTAAAAAATTAATGAATGCAAGGTCTCAGCTGAGACCCCAGCTCCGAGATCTGACAAGTCTTGCCAGAATTGACAACAGCAGGATAAAAAGAGTTTTCATGACACATACAAAGGTGCACTAGATTAAAAAAAAGAATCCATTCTCTGTCTTTACAAGAGTCCCTTTATTCCCCTCCACATCCTGATGAACCAACGCTGACATCCCAGACCAGGCAGTTACACCAAAGTTGCCGGGAGAGAAGGAGAAGCTGGAAACTAAAACAAAAAAAAATGAAACTTTTTAAGAAAAACTCTATGAACTTAAGATGCATAGCTTGACCAGAGAAGAATCAAGTATGGTATATCACACGGAAACACAATACAGGGCTCCAACCAACCAAAGTGTGAAAATATGAAGATGAGAGCAACTTCGGGCAGTGAAAAAGGTAATGGAAGCTAATGGGAAGAAAAACAAAACATGGAGAAAAACTCCTAACCAAGACTGGCTATAACTCAAGGAACGATGACCATTTATTGATGGGAACCTGAAGTATGAACACACCATGAAACTCGCAGCCTAACGGCCTCTGTGTGCTGAAAATCCCAAAAGCTCATGCACACCTTGGAAATATAAACTTCCTGCACTCCGACAGCATCAGTCGCAACCCACAATAGGTTTTTCCCAATAAGGTTGAGTTCATACTGCTCCGACAATAAAAGAGGGGTGCTTTATAACGAGTGGGTGACAGGCTTAACTACAGCAGCATGGCAAAGCATCCCTAATGCCCGGCCATCAGCTGCCTCCTCGCTGTACAGTATTCAGCAATACTGCTTAACTTCTCATCTCCCAAGCTACCGTCTCTGGAAGCCAGCGATTTCAAGCAGCAAGTATCGGCTAATTGTTGCTGCCTGCAACGTTCGGGATGTTTTATGGGTCAGTTTGTCACACGCACACAATAAATGCCTTTAACAGAGCTGCTCGCGTTGGGAGAGTATTTCTGCGCAACTGTGTAAGCATCGATTGTGTGGCCAGAATTAACCCCCTGCAGATCTTAGCCCAGGAAAAGTTACATCAGTGGGAGAAGAGGGCTCATGTTATCCTCTCCTCAATGCGCCTATAATTCTCATTTTCAGCAACTGCTTTAATGGGAAACTGCTACATAAAACTGCTCTGCTGTTTAATTTTTAGTAAATTTAGACATCGGAGGAAAACAATGGTTTTCCCCCCAAGTCAAGATCGATATATCAAAAGTTTCTGGGGCTGATGCAAAATCTGGGGTTATGTCATCATGACTAAGCCAGATATTCTCTCTCGAATGCAGCTAGCCCCAAGCAAATCTCACTCCCTTCCAACCTGCTAAGAATTACTCATTTTCAGTAGAAAAAAGTGAGAAAAATATTGGAGAAAAGCCGAACACAACCAGACAAGAGATTTATTAGCGCACAGCGTCTAACCACCCTGCCCCAAAACACCTAGCGTAGAGATCCAAGTTACCAAGAAATTTTTCGCATCTCTCGCTGCTCTGCTTCATTGCTGCACCCATCCACCATGCCACGGCACGAGTTTTAATTCCACGGCAAGCGCCTCTGACTTATCTGCTCCGAGCTCCCTCCCCAGGGCTTGCTCCAGACCATTTTGCATACCCCATCTCCTCCTAGTAGGGGCACCACAAACAAAAAAACAAACACAAAAA
The DNA here is from genome assembly GCF_964199755.1 of Larus michahellis. Taxonomy (NCBI): domain Eukaryota; kingdom Metazoa; phylum Chordata; class Aves; order Charadriiformes; family Laridae; genus Larus; species Larus michahellis. The sequence continues at coordinate 94,266,172 of NC_133897.1, forward strand.
AACCCACACAACCCAACCCTTTGCTTAGCTTACAGGGACAAATTCCCTGCTGCCATGGTTACCACTCCAACTTCTCTTGTGGAACTAGAAATAAAAAAAAAAAAAAAACAACCAACTTCCCTGAGAACAGACGGCTATATAATGTTAGCTCTCCCTCCCTCCCCTCACTCATCATTGTTAGCCACTAAATCAGCTACATCTGGCATATTTAATTTGGACTAAATAAAATGTCACTAATTAAAAAGATGCCGAACAAGCAATACATGGCATTATAGAAACGGAGAGCTTAGTATCTGAGCACAGCCTATTAGGAACTGAAAGGATTCAACGAGTTTTTACTAAAAGCTGAGAAACAAAGGCAAGTGAACAGTCCTCTATACACTCTTACTCACAACAATGTCCTCTAGAAGCTCTCCCCTATCGTCTAGGTGTACCAAGGTTTTCAAGCACTAATTCCTGGAGCAGCAGTGGCTCAAATGGGAAGTAGTTAGCTCATTACAGATGGTATTATTCGGCTGGAAGTCTGCAGCCGTCATTCCAACTTTTAAAAAGAAGGTCACTTTGCTAAAGCTACAATGCATAGGATGTTCAGCAGACATGCACACAAGGTGCTTTAACGGACCTGTGTCCACGTGACTGTCTCTGAACAGTAACAGCTCTCCTCTCCTCTCTCTCCTTCTCCAAACTGTTTTCAGCAGCCTAACTCGAAGCATCGCACAACCGCTCCATCCTTCCTCTCTTGCAACTCCTCTCCTCAGCCCATCCCTGAAGACAAACATGTCAGCTCTCTGCATCTCCCATCGCAGGTCACACCGCGGAGATGTGAATGCTGCCTTCCACCGCTGACCAACACACTACCTATTCGAAAGCAGCTCCTCCTACCCTCCCACCTTGACATCAACACACCCCCCACCCCCCGTGATTCACATCATACTCCTTGACCAGGCTTTCACCTTTCTGGGTACACCACTATCAGTATTCCACTGACACTTAACAAACAGAGTTCAGTGCAAAGCTTCACTGAATCATATAAACCTCATTTCACAGCCCTTAACTGTCTTCCATCATATTTTCTGCCAACTGGTAATCTTTTATTCTAAAGCTGTATTATCCCTTATGATTAGTTGGATAAGCATTTGAGTGATTTCATTTTTAGTGCCTCCAAGGCTGAGGATTTCCCATGAGAACAGATCATCTTCTAAGTGCTCTGGTCCAGGTTCTCAGCATTTATAAATCAGACGACTGGCTCCTCTCTATTTTTGCTGATGTATTTGTACTGATGAAGTAAAGGAGATATTTAGGTATACTTTGATTGCCATTGCCTAATTTCAGTATTATTGATAGTCAAATAAGAGTCACACATTCAACTCAGAAATCCCCCCATAAAGTAAATTTTAACAGAATTCTTACAAGACGTTCAAGTGGATTAAGTTGATAATGCTGGCACACACTAGGCAAGTAGAAAGATTACTCTTCTTAGAAAGTAGTTATACATAAATTAACGGTGAGCTTTACTCTCATAATTCCTAACTTCAATATTAAAGACATAACACAGAGATGATCTATTTCAGAATCATCACGACTTTAACCTTTTTTTTACATCGTAAAGGTTTAAGAACAATCACAGGATCACAGAAGGGTTGAGGGTGGAAGGGACCTCTGGAGGTCATCTGGTCCCCACCCCTGGCTCAAGCAAGGCCAGCTAGAGCCCGTTGCCTGGGACAACATCCAGACGCCTTCAAAATATCTCCAAGGATGGAGATTTCACAACCTCTCTGGGCAACCTGTGCCACTGCTTGGTCACCCTCACAGTTAAAAGAGTGTTGCCTGATGTTCAGAGGGAACCTCCTGTGTTTCAGTTTGTGCCTCTGCTGGGCACACTGAAAAGAGGCCGGCTCCATCCTCTTTCCATCCCCTTTTCAGGTATTTATATACATTCATAAGACGCCCCAAGCCTTCTATTCTCCAGGCTGAACAGTCCCAGCTCCCTCAGCCTTTCCTGATAGGAGAAATGCTCCAGTCCTTTAACCATCTCTGTGGCCCTTTGTGGGATGCTCTCCAGTATGTCCATGTCTCTCTTGTACCAGGGAGCCCTGCCCTGTACCCAGTACTCCAGGCATGGCCTCACCAGTGCTGAATGAAGGGGAAGGACTACCTCCCCCAACCTCCTGGCAATGCTTTGCCTATGGCAGTCCAGGATATCATTATTCCTCTTTGCGGCAAGGGCGTATTCCTGGTTCGTGTTCAACTTGGTGTCCACCAGGACCCCCTGTTCTTGTTCTGCCAAGCTGCTTTCCAGCTGGCTTGGCCCCCAGCCTGTACTGGGGCATGGGGTTGTTCCTCCCTAGGTGCAAGGCTTTGCACTTGCCCTTGTTGAACTTCATGAGGTTTCTGGCAGCCTGTTTCTCTAGCCTGTAATCTCTTATATAAATAGTGCAGAGTTACATAAATACCACAATATTAACTAAAAGAAAAAAAAAAATCCACTGAAGTTTGATCACAGTTTAGGAACGCTAAACGGGTGTTTTCCTAGGATATTTCATCAGTATTTTCCCAAGCCGTGCCACAATGGTTCAAAGTTCCCTTTAAGTTAAGTGTTTCAGAAACACTTGAAGTCCATTTGTCAAAGGCTGATGAACTCAACTGCCTAAGTCTAAATATGAGGTAGTGTGCTGAAACCAATGTCACAATAAAAAAATGCTTCCTGATATAGAACTAGATAACATAATGCTGTAGATTTGATGCCAAAGCTTGCATGAAAGAACATGCTACTTCTTCATTCAGCATCTGCTTCAGATTATTTTACATGGAAGTCACTGCTGCTCTGAAGCTGTCAAGGCACAGTCAGCTTCCAATTAAGCTATCTTATCTTTGAAGTTGATTGGAAGCAAAGCTTTCTCCTCCCTATAGGCAGCCCCCTAAAAGTAGATAATCTGAGATAATTTCCAAATGTATTTATTCTGTGTTGTCCACCCAATTGAGCATCTTGTGCAAATGCAATCAACGAGCCTTGTCTCTAATTGAAAAGTTTATGCAACAATTTTCACGAGGCTCCCATTAAACATTTAAAATAATTAGCTGTATTAGAGAGACATTTATATTCAAATAGCTCACAAATAGCTTTCTTTGTTTACCGTAGGCAAAGAAGTATGAAAAAGAACCCCATAGGAAAAGACCAAATACGAGGCGTCTCTTTTCTTTAAGACAAGAGACACTCCCTAGAAACCAATTCTGCACAGTATTAAATGGGAAATCTTTTATCAGTGGCCTTATTACTGTAGTTGATTGTGGAGAAACGTTTCCAGGACTCAGAAACGCAACGACAAGGGAGTTGACTCTGTATTTTTATGTATTATATATAACACATAACGGCTGTTACCTTCAGGTGTGCTCCCCTCCTTCCCCTTCCCCCTCTCCCTAAAATTATTGGCAATAAGTTAAAGAAATCCACCATGCAAAGATACCAGTAACTTTACTTCCATCCTGGCACGAATTACAGTTTTCTTAAAGGATTTTGATGGCTCTGTATTTACATCATGGATCTTCTTTAAAAATTATGCTGAGAAAAATCTAGGTCATTGAAACCTTCTTAAACTGAACCACAGAGAAACTGAAAGAAAACGTGAAGGCACTGATGTCAGGTTTAGTTTGCCTTTTCACAAGCTCAATTTTTTTTCCAGATTGACTGGCAGAAGGTAGATCAACCTTTGGACATCTTTCTTATTCTGAAGTTTCTATTTCCATGAGTGAGTTAATTCCATTCCCACCCAAAATAGGATATTATAAAAAATGTTGTGCGCTTGGCAAACAGACTCAGCTATATAAGAACAACTTTAAGAAGGCTTGGCTTAAAGGGCAAAAGTACAACTTAGATCAACATATAACAGAAGATATGTAAACATCGCAGTTTAGGATCCTGGGCAACATAACAATTTAATCGGCCCTTCCAGACAAAACTTTACTCTATAAATAAATATATATGAATGTAAACAGTGTTCTTCCTTCCCCGCTCCCCCCTCCCCCAAACACTAGCTTGGTTTTGGTATGAATCTGCATACTAAGATCTGCTTCCTTGCAGTGTTACATTTATGTGAACTAGTAACATACATTCAAATTTCATTCTACAGAGTTCAAATTACAACACCTACTTCTTCCGTTCAATCACCGTGTAGAATTTCTTAGGTTAAATACATAGTTGTACACGTCAAAACTAATCTATTCTGAAGTGAAAAGATTCCATTAAAAACATATTGCATGAATAATTTTAACTGGCAATAATAATGAATTATTAGTTATTAGTAATTATTACTGCATTTCTAACTGTGTCCAACACAAGCCTGCTGACTTCAGCAAATGTCACTCTTTATCACTTTCTATTAATTCACGAAGAGACAATTCTACACATGGGAAAAACTTTATTGCCTTTTCCAGCTTCAGAAGGTTGGTGTCTTCGGATGGTGGTTTAGCATAACCACCATAAGGTTTCTTATTGGAGAAAAATCTATCTTGCCTTTTGTACAATGTAGAGAAGTGTCACAACATTTGCTTCTTCCACAACTCCCCCATCTTGTTGCACAAGATTACACATGGCAAAAGTAAAAAATTTTGGCTAGCTGCAGGGTATTAACAAAAAATACTCTGTACTGAAACTATTTTCAGTTCAACTGTTGCTCATACACCCTTCAACATAACAGACACTGATCAGACCCAAAGTGTAACTTGTAAGAAATAAGTGGTTTTGTGGATTTGTTGCCAGAGTTCTGCAGGTTCTTCTTTCAGTGAACCCAGCTGTACAGAAAACAACCCAAGTTTGCTTGGCTCACATCAACTGAGGCTTTGCCAACCTATACGCTGTATGAATTTCACTTTTTAAAGCATAACAAAATAGCTAGTATATGAGCTTACTCAAGCTATACCATGAAACCTGCGTTTCAAGAAGAAATGAAAAAGTGCATCCTGTTCTAGGCGTCATATAACACATTTCCCTTCCACGGACTGTGTCATGTTAAGCCTAAGCGTTTAACCTTCTCTGTAAAGACCATTATTTTCCATGTGTACAGACTGGATTAGATAAATTACCAGGTAGCTTCATTCTGGGGTTCAGCACAGAAACCGCCTTGAGATGACAAATTCAGTTTTTTTAACTAAGACATCAGAGAGACATCCTAATGATTTTGACTGTCCATTGCAAAGATAATTTAATTTGGGGAAATCAACCCTCCTTCCTCCCTCACAAACCAACTTATGTTTGTTGCGCTTGGTTTTCTACTCACAAGCGTGGAGGGTAGCTTTCCCTCAGCAGGCAAATCAGAGATCATTTACTTCGTGAAACGGTGGTCCAATTCCACAACACTCTCCTTAGAAACTCCTGCTATTACTCTCCCCTGTGGGCTTACTGTCTCTTGAAGAGCTATTTCCCCTCCGCCGCCTCATAGATACCCATTTGTTCCTCAAAAAAAATTTTTTTTTTTTTCGACCAGAATTGGCTTCCCTATCATGTATCGAGTACCAATGGCTAAAAGTACCTGTCCATGAAGGTCTGTATTCCCTCCCCAAATCTTATATATGTTCACCTATTGAAAATGGCTACCTCAGATGTCTGAACACTGCACACTGAAATTAAAACATTAAGGAGACGTGTGTAAGAGCCCTGGCTTTAATTTGCACAAGACGAATGTGGTTAGAAACTGATCATTCTTCACAGGCCCTTAACAGATGATGGAAAAAAAAATCAGCCCTGCAGCTGCCAGCATCTCTCCAGACAAACAAACTCTGCTGTTTCTGCCAGGGGGAGTAACTGATGAGCAGGTTGGCCATGCAGGCGAATGGTCAACAACAATTTCCCACTTAGAAACGAGGCCAGATTTGGTCCTAACAAAACAGTTCGGTAACTTAGGGGAAGGAAAGGATATTTGCCATCATACATCGTTGCTTAGTTTAAGGTTTTTTGTATTCCACCCAAACTACACAGAGGTGGTAGTCATTTCAACTGTTACTAGCCCCCTTAATCTAAGCACGTCTAGTCATCACTAATGATTCAGGTTCCCACTGTAGCTAATTGTAAAGAGAAAGAGGCACTTCAGTGAAATTTATCATCTCCTATAGTTTTGCTACCCTAAAGTGGCATGAACGTTCTTAAAAGCTACCCTAACTCACCACTGACCGGAGATACCCAAACAAGCAACCCAAATCAGAGATTCCATTTTTATAGAACCATAGTTCACAGAAATAGTTCCCACCCAAAGGGTGTTTAAAGGTGGTCATATTTCTTGACACTGCTAAAAACTACCATAAGTGGTTGCCTAATATTACATTCCCTGGTCTCTTTATCATTATATATAGAAAAAGTATTACCCAAGTTTTGCTCAGTAGTGGTATTTGTTAGAAAGTTTTGTTTCAGTTTTACTATGGAATAAACTTAAAGGCAAACAGATATAATTTTGTAAAGAAATTGCTGTCCCCGCACAGAGCAACGTAACTTTCGGTGGGGAGGAGTGGAGCACACGCAAAGGTCCCTTGGTCAGATGTGACACCAATCAAGCAAAATGCGGAATGCAGCACCTTCCCAAAACAGCACTTGCTGCTGTTGTTTTTAACACGAAGCAAGCAGCTACCTGAAGAGGTCTTTCAGCAGAAAGATAGTAAAAGATTGTGACTGCCATGTCTACCTCAAATGAATCTGACAGCAGCGGTCTGATAACCTGAGGCTGATTAAACCAACTCCATGTCAGAACTTATGGATGACTTGTACATTGAGTTCAAGCCAACCACTCATACGAACATTCACGATAATAAGTCAGACACAAAAAGGTGAACATTATCTTCAGCAAGAAATCCCAGTATCCTCCTCCAAAGTTAAAGATTTTCATCTCCACTTCGTGCAAGCTGGGTGCAAGAAAGGGCTGCCTATAGCCAGGAGAAACAACTATGCTGGATATGTTCATTAGTCTACATGCCACTTTCCAGCAGCCAAAAAAATGCCACCGCAGAGCAAATAATATGAAAAGCATGGCTATTCCTACTGCTTGTCTGTTGTAGCTAAAGACCTCCAAGTTTGTCTTGCATTAATACACACATTTTATAGTTCGATGTGCAATCAATATAGCTACTTAATTACAGCTAGTGGTAGTTCAGCTGCAGCACACCAACCTAACTTGCAACCGTGTTATGCGAAGTCAAATGTGTCCTTCTCAAAATATTATTATGGTTGTACTGAAAAAGGTGAATCACTCAGCATAACAAAGAAATACTCTTCAACAACCTTTCAAAAGATCTGTTAAGTCACTGCAGCAAAACTGGCCTTGTGCAAGTTTTGCACCAACAGAAGTGGTGTTGTACACAAATAATGGAAGAAGTCCTTTTATAGCAGGGTCAGAGCTCTGCATTGACATGCTGTCTAAGCCAAGCAATCTGAGCCACCACCAACTCAGACTTTAAATACTTTCTCTTCAACTATTTCTAATGTATTTCTTGAACTCAGTGAGCCCTTACTGGTTTGAAATTCCACTTAAACACTGTCACACAATTTAAGAGAAAAAAATTTAGTTTCTACTTCCCTACACTTACAGATTTTCAAAAAAGAATAATGAAGCAGTCCAAAAAAAGCACTGCATTCCTCTACACTCCATCAGTAATCATACTCAGATACTGCCTTTAAGTTGCACCTCCAGATACTTTACAGACGTATGTACATAAAAGACATAACTGTAGTAAAGACGAAATCAATTATGTAGAAAGCAGAGGTTGCTGCAAACTCATAAAGGAATACAGTCACTGTAAATACATCTGGGAGTATTAACACTTCATTATATTATTTTTGCTGGAATTTTATTAGGGTCTCCCCTTCCTTAATAGCTGCTATTTGAATGTAGGGCGATTAGCACTTGTAAGGCTTGGCGCAGGGGAAAAACAAGCCATTTGCACGCACATAATCCTCAACCATTTTACCTGAGGAGAATCAGTCAACCACCACAGTTTTTACAGCTGCATGTTAGAGAAGGCTTGAGAAAGAGGCAAAGAGGAGAAATTGATGTGAGCATGTTTACAGGGCTGTAAAATTTATTTAATCATCTTTAGAGTTACTAGATTATTTATTTATTTAAGGGATAAAACTAACATATAGAAAGCTTTCTATAAAGTTCATTCAGCTCTTTCATTTTAACGGCTATGCATCAACATAGCAGAGTCTTTCAGCTGAGACCCGTTCGGACATCAGTTCGATGGATGAACTGCTAGAGACACTCAAAGCCAGCATCTGCTGCACAAGCAATTTCCTTACCCACGAAAGACTCCATCATGCCCTCAACCCTGTCTCTCTTCTTGAAGCATTTCCTGCTGTAGTTTAAGTCCTAAAGGTTTCTCTTAGACAAAAAAGTGACTTCTGGAGATCGCCCAAGTGCTGTTCCATGCACGCAAGAGGGCAAGTGGTAATGAAACCTGACAGACACAGCAGTTAGTGCAACCTTGGGAGGGTACTAAGTTAATTTCTTGTTAGCCAGATCGGCTTGAAGTTCCTCTGTATTGCTTGAAGTGTTGCAATTAAGTACTGCTCTAAGCTATGCTTAATTAGCCTGTAAGCAAATGCTCATTTGTAACTTGCATGCAGCGTAACGCAGAACTAAATGTTCACTGAGAGCAAAGGGAAATTACACTGAAGGTACATTTGCACAAATATAGCCGGCTGCCTCCTGATCTTCCCTTCTTATTAATATCCTAGAAAATATTAAGAAATGTGTCACACTGTACAAATGGTTAGAAATATACATTCTCTATCCCTAGAGCTGAATGTGGTGCTCTCCTGCCCCCCCCGCTGACGAGCACTCTGCTCCCCTTGGAATGACAGCCTCTCTCTGCAGACGATGAAAGATTTGGGATTTGAATTACCTTTTTCATCTGTGCAGTCAAAAAAAGCCAAATAAAACACCCCAAAAAACCAACCAAAAACTTCAGCAGAATAGGATGCAAATCATAAGTATGCTCAAAGATAAGCAAAAAAGCATAAACAAAACTTTCACCAAACAGCATTTAAGGCATTGACTGGACCCACATTCAGGAGTAAAACCCAGCCTTGGTGCCTCTTGTGAAGCAGACAAAAGAGGAAACTAATAATAGGTTCTCAAATATGTTTAGGACCTTTTAAGTGCTACAGGTGGAATGACATTAGCTTCAAGCATAGCAAGGACGTTTTTCAGCCGGACATTATTTGTGCCTGCCTATCAGAGGACGTTCATTTGACAAGGATGTAACACAAGAGGCAAAGCTCAGCCTCACTTGGACGAGCTTTACAAACTTTGCCGAGCTAGATAGCTGGCTAAAGAAAAAAGTTCAAAGGTTAGTGGCAAAAAAAATCCAGAGAACAAACCAGCATGTAACACAGGAAAATACTTATAATCCAGGAGAATATAAAATAAAAGGTTTTATTTGTGTTATTAGATGTTGCTATTCCTGTAACATTAGCTTTAAATTCTTTCCCTAATGAAGAGGAGGATAATCTTAATATATTTAATGTCTACTTCTTTTCAATCTGCTCCATATCACTTCCAAGGTGTGTGACAGTATTGCAAGCAATCTTTTCATCTTCTCATATATACACACACATACACACACACTTAAAAACAACACTACTCTGGAATTTGAGACAACTCAGTAAAGAAAATTCTTAATCTGAAACACGGCAGGTATTTTTCAACACTAGAACCAGGTACCTGATACCCATTGTTTAGCATTACTCAGTCTACAGTTTGCTCTACAAAACTGAGTACCTGGGGAATGGGAATTGCTGCAAACATCTGTAAAGCTATTTATAAGGTCTGGAAATACTGTGGTTGGCTGGCTTTCAGTGGATTTTAGTAAGCAATAGGGAAAATAAGTGTGACCAGCAACAGTATGACAGGCAAGTTACTTCTGAGTAATTAGCTGCTCCTAACGGTTTGCAGGCAAGGACAAGCTCAAAAACGACTCGCAGAAGCCCAAGGGCAAATTGTCTGTAGAATTAAATCCTGGTGTTTTACTATTGTCACGCTGTTATTTAACTTAGAATATTATTTTCGGTAAGGTTTTCCACCTCAATTGTTTTGGTGGGGTTTTTCTGGGGTTTTTTTTGGTTTGGGGTTGGTTTTTTTTGTTTGTTTGTTTTTTAAAGCAGTATTTTTTTTCCTTAGGGATGGCTTGTTCCTACTCTCATTACTTATTCTGGCAAGCATAGTGGGAAAATGTGATTTTTAAAGATGAACCTAGGAGGCAAGAGGAAGAACACATGCAAGGTCACCCTACAGTGAGGCGGCCAATCTTCCCCTATAGCTGCAGGGCACAGACATTATTCCCAGCACTCGGGCCCTCTGCAGCTGCCGAGCGTGCTTCAGCGAGCCTGATGCCTCCCACAATGGCGTGGGCCATTTGGCAAGCGGGAGGCGTGGGTGGGGATGATGTTCTTAGATGTCTGGATGGGGAGTTAAAGCAGTCTCCATTGAGAATGGGTATAGTCGATATCTAAGTATCCCCAAAAAGCAGAGTAGTTCCTCACTCTGGCCAGACAAGAGATCTAGGCAGATAGAAGGGGTGGCTGGAAAGATCTGCGTGCTTTAAAGTGGCACCTGTTTGGTGAGAAACAAAAGCAGCTTTCAAAGGTCTCTTTCACCCCATTCCCCCACAAAAACCTGCAGAACAGTTTTTGCTTTGCTGTTAGTGAAATTTCACTGGTCATAAGTCTGCTGAAACTAAGTTGCTTTATCCACATTCCCCAGAAACATCCCATGCTCAACATGGGATCTCACATCCAAACTCCCAGCTGACAGTCAATCCGTTTTGCTTCTAAGTGCTATTCATTGTCCCCTCAGCAACAGGAGAAAAACCAAAGACATGCTTCATGCCATAGTGAAGGTATTTCCAAGTCTGTTGCTTTCTGAAATCATAGAATGGTTTGAGTTGGAAGGGACCATAAAGATCATCTCGTTCCAACCCCCCTGCCACAGGCATCTAACCCATTAGATGAGGTTGCTCAAAGCCCCATCCAGCCTGGCCTTGAACACTTCCAGGGATGGGGCATCCACAGCTTCCCTGGGCAACCTGTTCCAGTGGTTCACCACCCCCACAGTAAAGAATTTCTTCCTAATAGCTACCTAAATCTACCCTCTTTCAGTCCAAACCCACTACGCCTCGTCCTATCACTGACAAAGAGTTCCTCCCCACCATTCCTGTAGGCCCCCATTAGGTACTGAAAATGCAGCAGCTGAAACCAGCTCTAGTAACCCTAACATGACAGCAGCAGGATCTACCACTGGAGAGAACAAGCAATCCTAATGCCAATGGAGGAACATGACCCGTAGCTTTTATTAATCAGTGATGGCTTGCCTTTTAACAAGTCCAGAATAAATTTGCTTTTCTGTAAATTTTGTAAATGATGTTCAGGTTACAGCCAGGCTGAAGCAAAAGACTGAAGGTACTTGCATTAATTAAACAAAATCACTTTTTAGTACAGTAATTCTGCACACCTATTAGAAGAAAGAATAATACAATAAGAATTTGATAGCAATAAGGAGACTATAAATCAAGAGAACACAGAATTGAAACTCATCCCACAATGATTTAATTAACTCAGTGGTATTCTTCTAATGCAAAAATGTTATTAAATTCCAACTAACATCCCCTCTGTTCAGGAAATGGAACAAAACTGTATCTGCAAGCTCTGGAGCAATGCATAAACATCCCATTACCACGCCAACGAATTTGCAAGCTCATTCTTCCCCTGTTCGTCCACACAGAAAGGCCACTTAAGTGAAGACATAAGTTTCAATCGGATTTCCACTTTAATGTGGGCACAGTTCACCGTCCAGGTAATTACAGCAAGCCCAAAGAAGCCTTTTTCCTGCTGTGAATGAACAGCATTACTCCTGGTACTTAAGCAACCACTCTGCTGATGGTTTGGAAATGAACAAACGAAACACTGGCTTTGCCTTCCGTCCCTAGAAGTAGATGCCAGCAAGCAAGCAAAAAATTGGGCATCTTCCCAGTCCTGCACTACCTATGTCCACAGCACCCACTGGGGGATCACCTGCAGCTCAGCCGCAGGTGCCAGCACAGCTCTCTAAGGGCTCTGTCACCGCTCGCCTCAGGAAGGACCTTGTGGTCACCTCTCCCACCAATTGCTGGCAGCAACATGGTGCCGCAAGGTCACCCAAGACACACGGCAGAAGCTCTAACCCATGAGTTGGTGCTTTCTTGCATCTATCCTACTGGGTAGCAGAGGTCCAAAAAGATTTCTATCCAAAATATCTACGGTTGACCTGAACTCAAACCTCGAGTCCAGGCAGCACAGAGGGCAAGGAGGAGCTGAGTGAACTCGCACTATGTTAAGCACCTCCTTAAAGGCTATCAGTATGGAGTTATGACATCTCTGATTCATCTCAACCATTCGCTTACAGTATAATTACAATCACTCAATATAGTTCTGGTTGGTTTTTTTTTTTTTTTAATTCCCTACTGCACTGATGTTTACGCCCAAACCCACTGCTGCCTGCCTCACTAGGCACAGAGAGAATTACAATCTCTCTCATATTACGTTTTCCCACTTTTCCCCGCACTCTCAGCCTGATAGCTTCTCAATTCTGTCAATCCCCGATCAAAGCACAGAACAGCTAAGTTATATTCTCACTGTGCCATTAATAAAATATCACAAGAGTAATGCTGCGCAACAAAAATGTGGGAAGGCATGCCTAACTAAGATGCACACACAAAAATCTAGTGTGAATACACTAATGCACAGCTACTGCAGCATATACTACACAGACTACTCAGTATTTACACAAGGCAGTCCTAAAGGTCAATTGCAATGGTGTTACTACTGTAAAACAGCTTTTTTAAAACAACTGCAAGCGTTACTGTGTGGCTGAACCCCCACTGGGGCTACCAGCACACGTGCAGGGCAGGTTTGGGTCAGGCCGGTCCCGTCCCACTGACTGTGCCAGACCACCCTCAGCCAGGCAACGCGTCCCCAGCACCCTGCCGCTTGTCCCGGCCACCCATCCCTCCTCCCAGCACGCTCCCGCTGCCGAAGCATCGCTTATGCGTAGGGAGCCAAAAAGCTCCTGGGAGCGGGGCCAGGTTTGTGTCATTAAAAACAAAAAATCCCAACAAATAACATACTTCTGGGTTTGCGTGTGAGATGCCCTTAATATTTCCCGTAATTCACGTTGGGGCTGTAACTACTGTTCTGGCACTTTCCAAAAGCAAGAAGGCAGAGACTCATTTCTTCCTATCACCAAGCTTCTTGCTGTAACAGGCGTGAGGAAGGAGAAACAGCAGCTTTGACCCAGATCAAAGGTCCTTATCCCAGTCCCCAGCAGACCACGGGCCGGGCTCCAGAGCCTGCTGACCCCCACCAACCGCCCAGCACCAACAGCGCTGAGGACTGCAGCAGACTCGTTAAGTCTTCAGATATTCATTACCCTCTTTGTCAGTAACAAGCAAATGAGATTTTCAAACCCATGTGAGCTCACACACCCCCCCCCCATTTCTTCAGAAGGAATGGGACAACATGTTCGCGAAACACAGGGGACAAAGGCGACAAGTAATGCAACATCTTTCCTACACTGTCCATCAAATTTAGCTTATTTAGTTCAGGAAAGCGTTATTTCTCCAAACAAAAGAAAGGCACCCAGGGAAGTGTAAGACCTGTTTTCATACAGTTAGATCACAGCCCCGCAGCAGAGGCCTGATCTTTCCCAATTTTTCCCATACACAATCACAACTTCCTTAAAAAAAGAGGCATCTGAGTCAAACATGCCACAGAGCAATCTATATATTATTTGTTTGTTTAGCTTAAGACCCTCACTTCAAAGAAAGATTTGAGAGAAACAACATGATATTGTCACGGCAGATACCCATGAAAACCCATATTTTAAAGTTGGGCCAAAGGGAGTGCCTGGACCCGAACATAAGGAATTGTGTGCATTAATCCAGCTGCGGGATTTGGCCTGTTTAGAGAAAGTAAAGTCCTGTTGACTCAACTTGATGTCAGTATTTATTTTCAAAATGTCTTGTTGGTAAAGGTTATTCAACTGCAGGATTAAGTACAAAATTTGCTTGTCACACATGAAAAATCTAACTTGGTACATAAAGTTTTCATTATACAAAAGTTTGTGTTTTTGTACAGCTTCTCTCTGGAAATCAACATCCTTGTCTTCAAAAGAGACAATATAAAAGTTTTACAGGAAGAAAAAAAAAAAAAGGAAGTGCATCATAACATGTAATTAAAACAATTAAAACTAAGAAGTCTGTTTACAGGACTTCCCTTGAAGGGCAACTAAATCTGGAAAAAAGAATGGCATTAATTCATACCCATTGGTGAATTTAATTTGCTAGAAAAGAATAAATAATTTTGGTACATCAAACTGCTATTTGGAAGTTTGCCTGGACTGTATAGAGGGGGGATGTGAGAAATTTGCCCTATTTTTACAGTTGAAAGCTTCATTGACTCACACAAGATACTTTAGCCTAATATCCTGTGGCATTGCAGTGACCTACATGTAATTATTGCATGCTTTTTCCAAAATATTTGTACACAACGAGAAATTATAACCTAAGTTACCAACTAGTTCTTAGTTTATAGCAGCAACACAAAGATGGACTTCAATTAGCGGTAACCTAACTGTCTGATGTTTTTAGCAATCTTTTGGACAAATGTTTGGTCTTGGTTTGGAGTAATTTTCTGGTTTCCATTTTTCTTAGACAAACATATTTATCCTGTTAAGTAAATGATGTTTTAAAAACTTTCAGCTGTCCCTTCTCCCAGCCCATGACCACTGTCCCCCTCAGACGTGGGGTGATCTCATGTTTGTAGGTGTGCACGTGCTTTAGGGACAAAGATGTGGGGAAAAGGGAGAGGGGGGGAAAAAAAAATAGTAAAATCAAATTGTCTTGCAATGCCCCATGGTGTCACCCAGAAAACGTCCTTCGTGCTCTTGTTTTTACCTGCCCTTCCCAGCACAGAGAGCTGGAGTGCTTACAACGCTCACAGAGGTCTGCTGAAGTTTCTCCTGGCTCATGGTCAGAGGCAGATGGGTGATACTTAAGAGGACAGAGAGGCACGTGATGAAGGAGGAAACCCTTCGGAACGCACTGATCAGATAGCTCCTCTCCCATCAGCCTTCTCCTGCCTGAGCTCATGGACAATGTTGCTCTCGATTCAAGAACTTAAGAGCTTTTTGGCAGCTACCACTTGAAGGGTCATACTTTCTCCAAACGCAAGACATCTGCGGTGTCTCACTCACCACACCAGTAGCTGAAGTAGCTACTGACTCAGTAGCACAGCTAGTTGGTACTTTTCGCCCAGGTACTCACCAACTGGTTGACTACGTTACTAAAACTTCAGTGGTGCCAATTTTTACAGCGCCATGTCCCGTTCACTATCAACAGGTTGACATCTAACATTTCTCACGGTAAAACTTAGCTCAAAGTGGGCTGTTTCAACCTGCAGAACTGTAATAAAGGATCATAGCGCTGAACTCCCAAAGAGCATGTATCTGTTTAATTAGAAGTCACTTAACCTCTGCCGCCAGATGTGTTGGTCACACATGTATTAGCCTAGACCCTGCCACCGTGGAGGTGGCTCAGAGCAGGACAGCCTTTGAAACGTAACCCAAAGGGTCACGGTTATTGCTCTTCTAAGTCTTTTACTACTAAATTATGTGTCAGTTACTCAACCTGCCTATGTGCTTAAAAAAAAAAAGTATATACCAAATCTTTTTATTTGGGCTTTTCTTCTAAACCAGAGAAGATTATCCAGAATCAAATAAAGAAGCAAAATCTGCAACAATTTCAATAAGCCTAATATTCCAGCTTTACCTCCCAGATTGCTATATTGATCCTCCCATTAAATGACAATCCCATTTGCCTACACGTGTTTTTAGTTTTGTGCTAGTACAGAAGACCCGTTATTTTGCACTGTTCTCTGTCTTCTGGGGAGCAGCTGCAGCATGCTCCTGCAGCCATCAGCTTTAAAAGCAGTACTCAGTGCCTGACTGGCAGCAGAGCCAGAGGTGGCGTACTGCTTCCTGCTGTGGTGAAATCGGTACCATTACCGAACAGATCTCAGAATATGTATTAAAAAAAGAAGTTATTCCTGATATGTGCACTTTTTTGAGTACGATAAAGACAATGCTTCATCATCATGAGAAAACAAAACAAATCTACCACAAAAATACAGGAATTATTTATTACAGCTATTTTTCATTGCTTTACTGCTTTTACCCTTCTTTGCTGAGGCAAGAAAGAGCATGAAACAAGTGCAGAACAGTGCATAAGCAAATATTGCAAACTGCTTATGAAAAAAAAGCAATGGCAACTGCATGAAGAAAATAAGGAAAAGGATCAGAAGCATCTTAACATGAAATCTGTGTCTCAAGCTCCAGCTACAAGAATAAGATTTTGCATATGAGAAAAGACGACAACATCTGGTTTTTGAGCTGCAAATACAATTCAAGCTTTATGACCTGAAAGCTCCTTTACTCACTCTTTCATCCACGCATGCATCCTTTTCCTATAGAGGAGAATATACTGTGATAAAGTTTTCATTTAGTAAAACTTGAACAGAGCTGGCATTTCTATATGCCCAATATGACATGAGACTCTTCTGTGTTTAACACAACGGGATCTTTAAATTCCTCTTGCATAACCACTACTAGGTTTTATCACGGCAGAGTTGTGTTTTAAAATTATTAAAAAATAAGACCGAGTTGTTCCAAGAGGAACAATACCAATGACACTCCATTTCTTACAAAGCTGCATCAGACTTCTTTCACGCAGTCAGGAAATAAAATACTGGCTCCATTCTGAAATCTCCTCAGACTGCCTTAACCTGAGTCCCTCTCAAGTCCCCTAGATATGAGCTGACCAAAGGCAAGTTTTCCTCCATGCCATGCACGTGCCGTGATGCCCTGTGAGATCAGAGCTGCAGCACTGCCAGCTGCCAACTGCTATTCGCCTATTTACCCGCAAACACTCGAGAGGCACGAAGGGAGTTACTTTTCGCTAACACCTCATATACCCCATGTAATCAGAATGGCTCATTCCAATCTCCAATTTTAATCCTTGTTTCTAATCTGCAAGCAGAGAACCTGAAATTAAGCATCATTATGTTTAACCTTGGTTTACATTTGACATTGTATCTATATTTTTCTTAAAACACAGCTCATTTCGCTAACTGCCAGCCACTAAAACGTGCTGTTGCAGTCCTTATAACTAAGCCCATCACTTATTTTGTTAACCAGTAGTTTATATTGTATCTATGGACACTTATCTAAGCAAAAGCATGTCCTAAAAAAGTTTACTCAAATTCCCAAACTTTGGGAAGTTGAAAAGATGTATAACGTTTCTTAAGTCTCATTTTTTACTCTGTTTAGCTGACTCCATTGAAGGGAACTAGAACTGGGTTAAACACAACTAATATCCTATGAGGAGGCTGAACACACAGATTTTGTGATCCAACGACACTCCACATTTAAAACTGTGGTATTAAAAATAAAGTTTTCTTCCTTCACGAAGAAACTGAACCTACTTTTTTTTCTTGTCCTTACTTTTGTCAATCAATACCTTAAAACCAGTTTTTTTTCCACAGTTCTGTTCTCTATTTGTTCATTAACGAGAGCGAGACAATTCACTAGAGAGGAAAAGAACACTTTCCTGTCCTTCCGTCACCCTCAGCCAGTGTTTCTCATTGGCCTCCAATCAGTCGATAAACTGAAGTGAACAGTGGATCTGCATCTACAGAACAAGCCACTATTGTCCAACATGCTTTACCTCCTCATCTCGTACCCTAAAAGGCTTTACCACTACAACGGATTCTCTTTGATTAATAACTTCAGCAGCAAGCATATCTATGGAATATAAGTATTTATTTCATTTCAAAAGGCTTGTCAAAATCTTTTATTTTAAGATCAGCTAGGTTAATTCTTTTTTAAAAGTTACAAAGTAAAATTTAGGAAAAAAATCTACTTCTGTCTTTATAGCTGTCTTCTTAGATACATTAAAAGATTAACTTTTATATTTATGTGCTGTTAAACCACTAGTTTCCAAATACCACTGAAAACTGACGCACAGATCATTTAGGGTTCTTACAGCTTCACAGAGCCATCTTTAGTGTGCCTTGGTTGATTTTAGTAAAACAGAAAGCTAAAAGGCAAAGAATCCTCAGAACTAGGAAGTATTTGGAAAGGTTTGTCTGAGAAAGGCAGCTATGCTCTTGTCTTGTTGGCAAGTGCCAGGAGGCAGAACTGCCCCTTGTTTTGTCTCCCCAGAGTCAGATTAGCACTGCCTTGACAAAAGAAACTCTCTGCTTAGCCAGTACCCAGGCCTCTGATGAGGTCCCTGCTAAATTTTTAATGGGATGACTCAATTCTTTCCTAGGGCATTATTTGGTTATCTGTCTGTCTTGTACATACAAGAAATGGAGTAAACCCAATGTAGCGAGGTGGGGGTCAATCTCCTCTGTCAAGTAACAGGTGATAGGACAAGAGGAAACGGTCTCAAGTTGTGCCAGGGGAGGTTTAGGATGGATATTAGGAAAAATTTCTTCACCATAAGGGTTATCAAATATTGGAATAGGCTGCCCAGGGAAATGGTAGAATCACCATCCCTGGACGTATTTAAAAGATGGGTAGACATGGTGCTTAAGGACATGGTTTAGTGGTGGTTTTGGCAGTGTTAGGTTCATGGTTGTACCTGCATGACCTTAAAGGTCCCTTCCAACCTAAACGATTCTATGATCCTATAAGATGCACTGTGTCTTTCAAGAAAGCAGACAGCTGTTTACAGCAATGTAAAGCAACACAGAAGATGTGAGAGCATACACTAGGGTCTACTGCTTGTAGCTGAACTGTCCACCCAACCCCTTTTATAAGTCTGACCAACGTAGGAGCCGCTTACAAACTAATTGAGCAGTGATACAGAACATCATCGTATTTTTGGGTACTCAACCCAACAGTCAGTAGGAGCAACCCATCTTTTGATCCCCATGCACGTCAGCACAGTTTACAAAATAAAGGTTTTTGAGTCCAGCTTTAATCTTTAAACGTGCTCAAGGACTGACACAAAACAAGATGGTTGTTTCTCTGAGTGGAGGAGGATGAAAAGAAAAACTGCAGCGTCACTGAGGTTATCACTCTGGACCACATGAGAGCTCAGTTTGTGCTACCTTCACTGCCAAGAACCCAGAGAGTTGCTCAACCAGCTTTCCGTGGGACAATGCTCCCTTAAGTCCCATTACAAGGAGCTGGGCCTAGTTACATGCTCCAAGAAAATTAGTTTGCTTTTTAAGCAGCATCATGAAAAACACAAAAATAAAGCAGCACCGTGTCCTTAAAGAAAATAGCTGTTCACTGGCTTTGTGGAACCTAGAATATGCAGTATAAGATGCACAGATCCTCCTCCAAATCCAAGCTAACCAACTTGACTTCTGAATCAGCAAGTCATTACCTTGGATAACAAAATCCAAAAGATATTAAGGCATTACTGCTTCATTCACAACATGCATGTATCAGAAAGAGACTTGCTTCATTTTTACACTTCATTCTTACAAACCTTTTAAAAAAGGTCTGAAGCCTGTCTGAAGACACTCTTTCGGCCAGTGCTGCCCTACTCACAGACAAAGCCTAGGAGTGTTTCTACTTATCTTAAAACTTTCTTTCTGCCTTCAAAGCGAAATAGTCCACTGCTGGTTTGAACGCGAATGGATGACCCAAAGCTTCGTCCCATACTCACATGCTTACTAGCAGGTTGACTCTGAGGTAAAGATCCAGGGGCTAGCACTGGAGAGCTTGCGGGGCTACAAAGTTCTGGGAAGGGATTTGGTATGGCCGGCAAAGACGATGTTCTGAATTGCTGTTCTTCTTCTTGAAGACGCCTATAAACACAGAAGCACTAAGCATTAAGAGGAGCAAACTGGCACCACTAGATCTGGATCTCTTGCCACACCATTTTATGATAACGATACTAAAGAAAAGGAATCAAAACCACTCCTCTTCTAAGCAACTACTATACAGTTACAGCAACTGCAAGCACAAAGTAGGCAAGTGCATGTGAAAAATGATCAGCCGGGCATCTATGTTTGTTTTATTGCTTATAACTTGATTATTTGGGTGAGTAACTGAGGTAACTGTGCACATAAAACAAACAGAAATATCCATCTGTACTCCCTGTTGTAAGCACTAGCTTAGAAGCTTAAGCTCTGTGCACCAGAGTCAGTTAAGCTCTTCCAAACCAACGTGAAAGAGGAGAACACAACAGCAGTCACTTGGAGCCAAATTCCACGTGGATCTGCAAACAAAGGTGTACCCTCTGTAAAGTCTCCAAGCTGAGACTGAAACCAATATTGTCACCTCATTACGATACCAGATTCCAGAAATGCAAAGACTCAGCTTGAGCAATAAACTGCAATTACACCCTCCCACCTTATGCCAGTTGTGCAGTTACTGTTCAGACAAGTTTGCATCTCCTGAGATACGCCTCACGAGTCTACGTAGGACCAGCAGAGTTTCAAGTTCTGGTTTATAATACACCTGCATTGCCCACACCAACAAAAGGAAAACTAAAGCATACCAGATGCCACAGAAAGGCTTGAAAAGATGTAAGACCTATTCATGACCACACAGATTGCTTTAGGTTTCCCTACTCCTAGGGCATCACCATTGAAGATGGACTAGGTGACTCTGCAGCAGGCTGCCTGCAACGCCTTTGCAGAAAGCACCATCTAGTGGCAATCATGGAATTCTCCAGAGACAGCCAACGAACTCCTGGATTTGAAATGTAAATCATTAAAAACTCCCATCTGCTCGCATTTTTTCTTTCCCTGCTGGGTTTGCCTCTGGCAGCGTGTCCCACCCCAGGCACACTCGCTGTCTCTGCCCGTACCAGAACCCGTGGGCTGATAAAATAACTATTGGGAAATCTGCTCCGCAGGTAACTCTATCCTGCAATTTAGCTGCCTTGGTGTTCCACGAAATGAGGCTTACAGATTTGGGTTTTTGCTATAAATAGCAGGTTCCAACCATAACTATGAGCCATGCAAACGACTGCTTGACCTGCTCCATTTTTTTTGGTGCTACCCGTGTGTGCACTTCCCTACACCACAGGGTAGAGGATGGTGTAAAATTCCTTCAGTCCAGTAGACTTTTGTAATAGTGCTCTGTATTGCAAGTTTTTGACTGACCTCCATTATAAGTAGAACTACAGACTCGACACAATTAAAAAGGTATGGTTTTCTTAAAATGAGAATTCACTATGCTGCGCTCTGCTCTGCCTATACTGCTGCAGTGCTTCATTTACTTCGTGACTGATAGACAAAACTGTGCTCTTAAGAGAATTACCACAGTCAGCCCTTCTGTTCTGGCTGCAAAAAAGACACAGCCATCTCCCTCTATGGGAAAGGGGTCTAGATAACCCTGAATAAGAGTTTCACCATTATTTTCTTTAATGATAAACACATGATGTTCTTGTGCGCATGGAAGTACAGAGTTCAGAAAGGCAGAGTGTTCTCAAAAAAAGAGTTGCTAAGTTTTGAAATGCCAAAAATAGTTTAAACTAAGTGTTCTGATTAAGATATTTACAAAACATCGACAGTTATAGCACTCTAGCGAGTGCCTTTTCTAGTACAGCCCTATTCAAGGTTAAATATGAAATACTTGTGAAAATGACTGCATCATTAGCTGACTTGGTTGTACTGCCAAGTTACTGCATACTACCCATTCATAAGGAAAAGCTGCCTGTCTTAATACCATTCCTGTAGGAAATACATCAGTGTAAAGAATTAGGAGAAACTCTTTCCATCTCTGGGCTTTTTCTTTTATCATTATTACTTCTCACTTCTTTTGGAGAAGACACTGTTAACTACAAGGAAAGGAAAATTCCAAATCTCTCCGATTCAGGCAATTTACCTACTCATGCTGACAGGAGCTCCTTTCCTCCTGCTGCCTAAGAAGAAGATTTTAAGAACTTCAGTGTCACCTGTAGACTCTTCCATCACCACCAAGAGTACTGCACTTGAAGCCTGAATTCAAGCCCCCATCCTCACAACAGGGAGACACGTTAAAACACTTTTTTGGGGGGCGTAATGCCTCACATAATGCACTCAAGTGAAAGAGCTGAAAGCGCTCTAGGAAGAACAGTAAAATAACTATGACGTGCTCCTTTTTTGTTTGTCTTGGACCGTTCAGGAAACCTCCCCAAAGAGAGGTATTTTTTGTATATCAAAACCAGCTGAATGCACTCTCATCTATCTGCATGATCTCTTATGTTTTATAAAACCAAGAAGCTGCCAGTAGGCACCATACCTGAGAAAACAGTTTTTAACAGTTTGGAAATAAATCCAGCTATGGACATCATTTCTGCAAATTGGTACCAATGATATGCTTCTACACGTCTGCTACTACAAGTACATCAAACATTGACAAAAAAAAGGGTGAAAATGAGACATTTTTGCATTTTACAAAACACATGCAGATTTTATGTCCTTCACCTACCTGGTACTTCTTCTTTCCTATGCAAAAGTCCAGTCTAACACTACTAGGCTCCTACCGAAGTTGATCTCCTATTTGAAAATGCGGTTCTTTTGAAACTAGTTCAAGAAAACTTTAAAAAAAAGGAGGCACGTCCCTTGTTCCTACCTGACTGCCATAATGCGTACAGGCTGAGACCGCTGCACCTTCTGCCTGGGAGACATGGGCTGCAGTGCACCAGATCCTGAGGATGGCAACTGACTGCGGTTGAGCTGACCATTTTGAAGGAGCGGAGTGGTTTCCGACTGCATGCTGCATGTAGAGTATAAACTTTCAAATGAGGAATTCATGTCATTTACCAAAGCTTCTAGGTCCACATCGTCATCTGGAAGACAAAATAAAGCAGCATAACACATCTGGAAGTCCCAGATAAATAGAAATCTGGAAAGACCAAAGACTAGCCTTCAGTAATTTCATAGCTATAATTTTACAGTGCAAATATTTTATTGCAGAAAAAATTTATTTATTTTAGAGCAGAAAAACACAGCTAATAACAGCCAGCAATGGACATTTATTTTGTCTGCCTTGGTGAAAAGCTAACACAGAATGAAGTATTTCTCCTATCGTATTTACTATATATATAACCAAAATTTGGTGGCATTTTTAATTATGCCAGCGCTAATGGGAAGCACCACTTCACTTACTGATAAAATGATGTACATTTCATATCACTTACAAATACCTCAGTTCAGCTTGTCAATGTATCAAATTCAGATTGTCAAACACTGTAGTAAGCACTTTGCAAGAACCAATAATTTAGAAGAAAAAAAACAGAAGTCAATAGGTGAAGACACACTTGTCCGCTGCACACGTTGGAAAGCAATCATTATAGTTTGTTAAAAATCCCATCTGTATTTCTGCATATTTTTGTGATACGGTATTTTGAAGGGCAATGCAAGCTTTTAACTGTCACTCCAAGGACTTTATAAAAAGATCTGTATCCTTCCCCTTGCAACGTGATAGAGACACCCTTGCCTTAAAGAGCTCAAAGTGAATCAACCACAGCTGTGGTGTGGGTGGTTGGAGGAACATCAGCCCCTAAAAAGTGCACCAACCTTTCCATATACGCCACCTTACCTCACAGTAAATAAGTAACTTGGTGTTCATTCGTTCCTCCTTAACAATCGTAATTACTCTGCAAGACAACAAAACTCTGCGAGCCCTTTGCACTAACCACTCTCTGAACTCCTATTGCAGAGTACTGTAATTACTCCCCAGCCACAAGTTACGTCACTCCCTATCAGGAGTTCAGCGGGCTGACGAACACACACATCGATATCTGCTTCTGGTTACTGCACAGCCACTGCCTCAACAGCTACTTGAGACCAAACACGACTTGGTGTGTCCCAAAATGTGCCCTTATTTTCCAGCTGTATCAAATGGCCTGGTAAAATACACCATTGCTGCCTGCAAACCTTGTATTGCACAAAACTTTATGACACGGATGGAAAGCAGAGCCAAGTAATGGAGCTAGCAAACATTTACACAGTGCTATGCAGCTAAAATATTTTCTGATATCCATTCTTTTGCCATGTTTTCTAGGTAAATGAACCACCAGGAGCAGCTATTCAGCTTATGACCAGTTACAGTACTTTCTTGGAGATCCCATAAACGATTTTGTACCAATATCACCTTTCCTGAGGCTATAATCCGAAACAGCACCACTCAATTTCTGCCCACCACCAACATGCCTCAATAACCACAACAGGATCTGAGCACAGCATTTACACAGCAATTGTTTTGGATGCTGACAACCCCACTTCTCAGTGCTGGATGAACCAAAGATCTGCTCAGAATTAAATAGGTGCTGGTCACGTACCTACGTTTGAGCTCTATTTTATGACTTGAAATATTGTATTCCTCACTGAAAGTCGGTAGGCCCTTTACTAATGTAAAAACCACTTAGCCTTCACTGAAAACGTATGCACAGGATTTCTGGGTTTAAACATGTATTAAAACAAAAACAAAAAAACATCAACAAACAGGTTTCTTCCTTTCATTTCTTTATGGTTATTTCCCTCAGTCTCTGTACTGAACAGCTACTACCCTACTACTAAGAGTCACCTTCACTAGGCTACACCATCTTCTCCATCTGTCAGCTAGTTCATGCATTTTCAATAATCTAGACTTTGCTTTGCTTGGACAAAGTCTACAATAATTTTCCTGCTATTTTTAGGGAACTCGAGACAGAGTTGCAATTTAAATTTCATTCCATCCTCCAGATTCTTATCCTATTTGGAGAGGACATATCGAAAACACTTCTTGAGCAATCACAAGGGAACCACAGGAGTAGGAGTATAAAGAGGGAGAGGCTGAATTACAAGGCTTTTGAATTTTATCATTCATCTAAAGTACCACAAAACCAAGCTGTAGGGTGTCAGATAGCTGTCAAGTAAAAGCTTAGGGGTTGGATGAAGGAGACATAAAAGACAGACCCTGGCCACAGAGTCATGGAGTAAATTACAGCAACTAACAGCAATTGTTTAGCAGGGTGAAAAGCAGAAAGGGGAGAAAGACAAGGCGTACATTCTGGGGAAGTCTGTACAGCTTGGTCCCCAAGGGTGCTAATTTATTAACAACTTAGGCAAAGCTATTAGCGTGCAAGATCATTAAGTTTTCAGATGATTGTAACATTGGAGGAATGATTAAAAGTCAGCTCAAGCTATCCCTGAATAATCAAATAGGCACAAAGGTGTAATATGAAGTCTAATATGCATAAAATGAGGCACTTCATGCAAAAGACCAAGCAAACCAAGTACATGGTTTAGAGCATTGAATTACCATTAGCAGGCTTTTAAGCATATCAATTACACACCTAAATTCAATTTCCAACACGACAGGCACCTGACAAGGTGCATATAGAGTTTTCCTAATAATATGTTGTACTAAAGTCCAGAATCTGGTTTCACTCCTCTGTCAGCTCCCTTTCTCTGCGGGTGCAGCACTGCTAATAATAGTCTTCAGTCTTGCTATAAAACTTTTGCAGGAGCGCAAATCCTTAAGCTTTTTGAAGACAAAGCCTGCAATCTTGAATTTCATACAGTTTCATCTCTATACAATAGCATTTACTACTAAATACCATTATGTTTTGGAGAGATTTCAGCACGCTGCAATAGGAAACCTCACTGCTGTAGCCTACCTCGGAAGTGCCAGCAGATGTCTCAGCCTGCCAAGTAATCCGGTATGTTACTTGTGATGGCCCTCTATAGAGTTTAACTAAATAAAACTCAAATAAGCCATCCATGGGATTTCTAAGCCACTTGAACCATTTGCAGGTATACTGTTCAGAAGGATATTTCATCTACAGTGCAATCCTTCAAAGTTTTTTTTCTCTACCAAGCAGTGAGATACAGCCTCTATCAACATCACCCTAGGTAGGAAAAAAAAAAAAAGCCAAACCAACCAAAAGGTGTTCATCAGCAGCAAAATTTGCAAATCACTGGGCTTTGAGCCAGCATGGTATCACACTGGTCCTCTAAGTATGCACACATGAATTTTGCAACTGACCTGGAGGAAGCACCTTTGTAGCTCCAGGTAGCTAAGGAGCCTCCAGCTCTCCAGCTGTCTTGCAGACATGTGCATCCAGCAATACTAAAGGCTATTTTCCTTCATCTGCATTGAATTCTGCCGTAAGATCAAGAAGTATGAAAGTGAACTCTCTTGAAAGAAGAGCTCTCAATTGGAGAGCATAGAGGCTAGCTTCTCACTTCCACGAACAAACATGCAAGCAGCCTTTTGCTTTTGAAAGTCATTTTTAAAGGAAAACACTGGCAAAACCTAGCTCTGACATACATCTGGTGGTGGATAGGTGTCATGGTTTGGGCCAGACTGACCAATGAGAACGACAGATGCTGTCCTCCACCTCTCTCTCTCCAGTCTGAGAGCAATGTTCCTTCCCAAACTAGAACCAAAGTGCACATACTGGCAGCTGTCTGAACTTCGTTTTGCTTCTTTGCCCACAACTTGTTAAACTTTGGCTTTGTTCACAAACCAGTTCCACTGGATGTTGCAAGTAATATTTTTGGTAAAGTAAATCATTATTTCAATTACAGGAAAAAATTTAAAAGTTCAATTCAAGGAAAGAAGAAAACTCTTATAAAACCTCTAGTGAGCTAGTGAGCTAAGCTATCACGTTCCACAAAACCAAAAGCACTTTGAATACCATTTGAATGTTTTCGAGCATACCACAGGAGGGATGATAACCCCTAAATTAGGCCTGAGCAAACTTTAATTTGTGCTTAGCCACGTCCCACTTGTCTTTCTGCTTCTAGCCCTTCTCTGTCCCCCCGATCTTTATTTATTTTCTTATTTTGGTTGTTGCTGGCCTTGACATGTCAAGCTCAGCTAACAGGACCACGCAGGATCCCTCTTATTCTGAAGCAACGTAAAGCTGAAATGAGTCCTGCTCAGCCTCATCCGTGCCAGCCTCCCAAAGAAATCAGGTATTTCCACGGCTGTCAAGGGGTTCACTGCACTGCAGAAATTCTGTTTACTGAAAAAAAGCTGAACATGGAAGGAATTCCGGCTTTAGACTACAGACTAGGATGCATTTCACGTCTCTAAATGGCAGCCCAGCAAACACCCTTCCCTTGTACATATCGCCTGCAGTTCACAGGAATACTATGAAGAACATCACAGGACTTAAGCAAGCTGTGATTTAAGAGGATTTTAAAAAGCATATACATACACACATAATTTCCATCTTGTTTGCTAATTTGAGAATGTAATTATCCAGCATTATCCCTCGTATCAGTTCACAGAGAAGACTGATGTGAGCGCTACTAGGAATTCAGCAGATCTGTAAGAAGGCTATATTCCTTTTGTGCCGCCATGGAAGTAAGTCTGATACATGAAGCCTAACAGCATGTATATAAACAAGTGTTTGACATTACAGTAAGGCAGCTGTTCATCGATCACCTATTCCTATTTGACAGTCTAACTCTAGCAATCAGTTCCCCAAAATGATTTTCAGTGCAGCACATTCAAGATCCAGCTTGACAAAGCAAAGAAGCTGAGGTATAACTAATGTAAGATTTCACTCAAGTTTAACTCAGTAGAAGATGATATCGAAGTGGTTAGCAGGCCCCCCTGCACACATTAATTAACCCTCAAGGAGACAGACATAAACAGCGAAAGAAAAGGAATGTACAGTTAGCATACCTTAGCATCCTGCATTGATGATACAGTGGAAACACTACCCAAATGATAGGTAATACAGGGAAAATACATTTACATCAAAGTGATCACAAGGACTTAACGAGAATTTATAAGAGAAAAAAAGACACCTAAAATACTTGTGGTATCCACCTCAACATCCTGTTTCAAACCTCTTAAAACCACATGTAAATTATTCTGATTCGTATTGGCGGTGCAAGTATGTTTTGCAAGGTTTTTGGTATTGTGGAAAACACATGGTTTATGATCAAAAACGCAGGTGAGGATTACCACAGCACTGTGCATACAAAGCCCTTTTACGAAATAACCCCTTATTTAAGGGGATCCCTTGCACAAGAGCACTGCAGCATGTCCCTCCAGTGCCGTGTCCAAATGCTGTTTTGGTAGGATTTTTCAGAAATTCCAACCACTAAAGCTCTTTGAAAACATACCATCGCTGACAACACACAGTTGTAACAACGCACAAATCAGTCCACTCTAGGTAACACTCATACTCCTCTGTTACTTTCTCCCTCTGAGCTTGTAACTACATTTGCTGTGTTTACACAAATCTCTCACCTCCCTCCATACTCTGCTTCAGCTTCCACTAACCCCACAGGCACCAGCTGCCTATTCGCACTCGCAGTTCTTGGACACTGAAACAGTTACCTACAGCCCCGATGCAGTTGCATGCGTTTAGTACCTGGCAGCTTCTACACCTCTGAGAGACTCATGCAACAGGAGGCGGGTGATAATAAGCAGATTTCTTACATTTTTTTGAAAACACACGGTGACCTCTACAGCAATGCTGCAGCTGAATGACACCCTCCACTTCCCAATACCAGCTCCAATGCTATGCAATCTCTCCCCTCCTACTTTACTAAAAACTACGTACAGACTGTAGTTTTGCAAAAGAAACAAAAATACAACATGAAAAAACATTTGCAAACCCTGTGCTTTCACACTGTTCTCCGGGTCTGCTGCCAGAGCCAGTTATAAAAATATCAAGATTGCCTTGGTTGAACATAGAAGCTTAGAGGGTTTTTTTGTTTGTTTCAAGTGAAGGCAGAAGACACAAACCCAACTCTGTGTCATAGAGACATCACCAGCTCCACGGCAGTCAGTCTGAATTAAAATTGACAAGCCTGAACCCCAGAACTCCAGAAATTTATGTACTCTGTAAGTCCCCTTATGGGACCGTGCACTGAAGAGTCCTGTCCTTTATAGCTTTCTAACGTTCATCAGCTTAAATGAAATCCTCTACTTTGTACTGTAACTACGGTTGCTGGCCTATAAAATGTCACATCAGTGCTTGTACAGCTTCCAAAATGCTAAATGGACCATGCTGTAGAAAGAAGGGCAAGAAGCAGAGATGCTGGTTGGTAAACGCATGAAATTGAGATGGGCATCTACGCGCTTTGAAAGCGCTGAAATGCCACACAGAGAAGTCAAGAGCGAATTCTCGACTGCTCCACTATTCTCTGGGTAATTTTTAAATCCCACATGCATCTAATTGCATTTCTGCCAGTAAGGCCGGGAGGGCTAACACCAAACGCATGTACATTAATTACAGGTACTGGAGAGAATTCACTTGATAAACACCTCTTCACTAAAGATTCATGGTTGGACTCCACAAACATTCTTAAAATACACCCGATTGATTTCTTGAAATAGAAGACACAAACAAACTTGAATAAAATTAATGTTGCTAGGTAACAACTATAGAAATAAGCTACATATGAAAGGCGTTAGTCAAAAAATCATAGCGTTAACGAGAAACAGGTACAACTGGATATAGGTTTCCTACAGCAGGAAGGAATGAAGTTGTACCCTCAGACTAGTCCTTACCACATAAAACAAGTTTCAGGAGTTCTGATGGGAAAAAAAATGGAAAAATGGTTAGAAAAAATGGAAAATTCCGTTCTTGTTCAGTTAACACGCTTTACGCCTGACATCATAAAGAGTAAAGATGATGAAAGCTAGGCATTTGGAAGGAGGAAGGGGGGTGGATAAGGAGGGTTTGTTTGTTTAATTCCAGAGACAAGCTAAGGCAAAGTACGTCTCTGAAGAAGATTTTAACGTTTTTTTGCCCTTTGATGAGGCTGCAATTATTAACAGACAACATTCAAATGCACCTCCCAGCGTGCACGTTCCCATTTCTAACCCAAGAACCGCAGATTCACATTGGTCCTTTTGTGGACTGGACAGATGTTGGCCGCCTCAACAGATGATTGCTGTAGGTGGGTATCATCACCACCACCACTGCTGAGCCCTCACTTGACTCTAAGGTGTGGACAGGTGTTGAAGCACTAACGGCATCTCTATGAAAGAGGGATTTGAAACCCGAGGAAAACGTCTAAAACATCTAGAATGCTGGTTAGGCATACACATACCAGCTTTCTTACAAGTATAAGAGGTAAGATAAAATATGTAAGTTATGGCCAGTCACCTTTCCAGGCCCCCACACCTCATTTAAAAACACCGAGTTGGGATTCCATCTTCCTGATACCGATTTTCTAGTAGGAAATTTGCATCTTTAAAAAAAAACCCAACAATGTAGAAAAATTGCATACATTCCTAAAACAAGGATCCGGTCAAAGTTTGAACCCAAAGTCAAATAGGACACCAGCTGACCCCATGTGACTGCACAGACAGTGGGACGGACGGGCTCCTGTTGGGTGAGCACACCACACACCCTTGCCCAGCCATCGCTGATGGACGAGATCCTGACAACAGCAATTACCAGCAACTGCCAGCCTTTCAAATCCCTCTTTGCAGGCCAGTGCTTGCAGAACCACCGCTTTATTGTAAATACTGAGTACACAGATCACTTAAAACAGAATCCAATGTTAAGTAGACCTCTGGGAAATTGTCATTCCTGAGTTGATTACAAAATCCAGTCAGAAGATTAATTTTCAAGAAACTGGTAACATCTGCAGCTTTCTTCTACGAACATTAGGTTCAGTGGTTTCCCTGCATCATTTTCTCATGTCACCTACTTTTAGTTCATTAGTTTAAGAAAAAGACTAAAAAAGATCTTAAAAGGAAAGCGTTTGTTTGGTTGGGTTTATCAAGACAGAAGAAAACCCAAAACAGCCTCAGCTACCCAGAGGATAGGAAAAAACATACACTGAGGAGAGAAGCACCACCACAGAGGGCAAAATGGGGTATTCTTTCCAAGGCCAAACCTGGCATCAGAGTAGACTAATCCTCAAAAAACCCTCGAGAAGGACGGAGCGTTTGCAGTGGTGAAGGACGCGATACACCACAGGACGAGCGGGCCAGATTGACTTCCCTGAGACAAAGGAGATACGAACAGAGGAAAACCTAAAGCTTAAGTCATAATTGTGCAATGAACAGTCATGCACCTATAGCCTTATTGTGGCCCTTTCTTTACTCAGGGAAGAAAAAAAGGAAAAGAAAAAGAGGGCAAGCATTACTGGATGCATGAGACACACACAGACCAAGCAACTCAGGGATTCTCTATTCAAGACTTCCTGGTAAGGTTAATTGGATGCTTCAATCTTGGTGCATCACCTCTATAGCAAAACCGGGATGGAACACTCTGGCAATACATCCCAAAATGATGATTACAGAAAGACCATCACTTGTTCTTCAGGAGGACGTGGTTGGGGTAACACCCGGGCAGCAGAACAGCTCCTAGTCTGTGCAGCCTACACAACAGCAAAGAAAATCCACTTAATCTTTCCAGATAACGGGGAAAACCATGTTAACCTACTGAGCTATTAAGGCACACTCATGTCAGAACTCACGAAGCACAATGTAAATGCTTGGCAGACTGCATCTTATATTAGACAGTCATACTTACGGGTGAATGCCTTTAAGAGGATATCCTGTATCAGTGAGAGCTTCAATTTGACACAGCAAAAGTCAGGTTTAGTGCATTTTTATTAAGATTACATACTTTTACATTAAGGAAACTGAATAAAAAGCTTTAAAATACTGTGTGTTTGCCTTATGCTTACATGAATGAAAATTATTACTTTTTCAAAATTTATTCTATCATTTCTTATATACACATTTCTACTCATAATGCTTCTTGAAGTTTTACTTCGGTAACTTTTTTATTGCCTGTGTCAGAGGAAAATAAATAAATAAAGTGCAAATCAAATATACACAAATAAACAACACTAATAGGCAAGTCACAGTTCAAAAAGGAGTTAAAGATTCAGACAGATGAGAAGGGCTACCACATGTCTTACAAGTCTAAAGCTATTAAAGGCAAAGTTAAAAACACAGTGAAAGCATCTATTGCTTTCCTTTAGGGAACCTATATTTTCCCTCCCTGATTAAACACCGTAATACCCAGCCGAATAATCCCAGCTGAACAATCCTTGCAAATCGATGTAAGTACCACTGCAGGGATTAGTCCCTCCCATCCCGCCAAGAAAGCCCAAGCTTTATCCCGGCTCCAGGAAATGTCGTGCATAACCTCCTATACGTGCTGCTGTGTAGCTCCAGCCAAAGCCTGTGACGCTGCCCTGCCTGCTCCGGCACCACTGCCGGCGGCTGCTTGGCCGCAGCATCGCCCGCCTGCTCGGGGAACATCCCCGCCTGGCAGCCAGCAAACCCCAGGCTTCTTGCATCAGGGGGCTTCGTTTCAAGGCCGCTCCACCACAACTTAAAGCAAGCTTTGGAGTGAAGAGTGGTCAGATTAACCCCAAAAGTCCGTTAGCGTTGCTCTGCAGGAAGCGATGGGTCCACAGAGCTGATGCTGAAACATTATTATTATTAAATTAGGCGTGCACCTCATCACTTGATACCCAAGCTAACCTTTAATCCTACTAACTTTAAATCATGAGGTTCAAAATTTGCTTTGAACAGGTTTATTGCTGGCTTAGAAAGCATATTTAAGAGGATGCAATACAAGTTCCAAAAGTTGCACACGGCAATTAATGAATCAGCTATTCCTCTACGTTAATTAAAGATTGCGTTTTCAGCACATAATAGTTACCTAGCTGTGACCCATGTACTTACAAGGCAGACAACAGGAATATTTCATATTTAAAGTACTTCTAGTCAGAGTTTAGTGAACAGAAACAAAGTCAACGCCAGATTAATTTTGGCTTTTTTTACCAGTTGCCTTAACAGTTTAGTATTAACTCCAATTGCCAATTTGGTAAATTATCGACAAGAAACTAAACTGGGGGAGAGTTGTTTGGAATTGCAACACTGCGTCAAAAAAGCCCCTTAAGAGACCCCAACCCGGAACTTTCAAACCTGGCACCTCTACAAGTAACATCGAGCACGCTTGCCTACCTTCACCTCCCTTCACAGACCAAGGTGGCTGCCATCTGATGTCCTCGTATTGCCTTGGCAGCACCTCGATATAAGCTTTCCCTACATTTCTTTGCCCTACTAAGGGAACAACGTTTTGGGGCATGCATTTAATTTCATCTGCACACATATACTTTGTCCTTGAGTCAGCTGTCTATTTTACGCTCTCCTTTCGAGCAAGCCTAGCTGTTGTGTCGGAAAATCACGTAGTCCCTTTGGGCGAGGAACAAGAAGATGTCCCCTGGACCTGCCAGCAAAGGGCAGGTAATTTGTGAGGAATTACTGCTGTAACGAAGCGCGAACCTCCGGCTGCATAAGAAGGGAACGCCACACAGTCCCGCCGTACGGATGCCCAGATGGCAGAGCATATTGCTGCAGTCGCATCCCAAATGGCAGTGTGGAGCCACTGCTGAAGGCATCCCTACCCCACACGCGGAAATCAGGTGTTTATAAAAGCTCTGCGACGCCTCCCTCTGCCGTGACTACACCGACCCCAAGAGCTCCTGTTAGCCAACTTTAAAAAAAAAAAAAAACAAAAACAAAAGAAAAACACACACAAAAAAACCCCACCCCAAACAAAAATCAAAAAACCAAACCAACAGCCAAACAACAACAACCACCAAAAAAGAAACCATGGAAAAAACAAAACCAACCCAAACCCTGGGAAAAAAAAACAAAACACCAAACCCAAATCATTGCAGTCAATCACCCTAGAGCAGCAGTGATACAAAAGTAATCTGAATTTACCATTCAAATCTTCAGTGAAGAGTGATCACCTCAGCCTAGATCTATCTAGGCCTAAGTAAAACAGAAATATATTTACGTTTCTTCCAGACTCACCAAATCCAAGTTTCCTTTTTTAAATCAGCTATTCGAAGTGTGGTCCTTTGCAATTTAATATCCCAGAGGTAAACCACACCGGTTATAAGAAGTCAGGATCAGGCTCCCCCAGAAGCCAATGCTGCAGGTGGGCTGCACAGAAGATTCACCCCAGCTTGACGCGAGTCAAAACCAACTTGCCCATTACAGCATTTCTCCGCATGAGTCCCACAAGCCTGACTACAAGGAGTGTGCATTCCCAGTTCGGGAACTCAGGGGTGCCCCGTGATTTTGGGAAGCCAGCCTGCTGCTCTTCTCCACCTGGTCGGTTTTCACTAGGCGGTGGGTAGGGACACCCCACGCCCCGGGCCTGGACTCACCTCCTCCCACACCCAGCAAAACAGCGCTGGGAGCAGGACACAAGACATTGCCCCCCAAGAGTATTCTGTCAACAGACCATCACTTCTTAGGAGGCATTCTCCACGTCCTTCACCCTGCCTGACAAGGACGTCGTCGGCACGCTCAAACGAGCTTGCGGGGCCCCGAGGTCCAGCTCTGTGCCTCCCAACACCACCCCCCCAACCCTCCTCTTAGGAAAGGCGCCCCAAAAACCCATGGGTGCAGGTTCAGCGCCCGCAAGAGGTTAGACAACCTGCTCACCTCGCTCCGTTTCACATCTGAAATACAGCCCAGAAAAGCAGAAAAGACTGGTTCCTCCGCCAAAAGCACGCCCACATATTTATAGACCTAGAAAGCCCTAGACCTAAAAAGAGGCAACATGTGAAGAGGAGAGAGCTTAAGGTAGGCCACAAGTGCTGCTGTAAAGCCTTCACGCTCTGAAGGACTTCTCTCAATGGCTTTATAACAGGTTAACCGCCATGGTAGCGATACCCGCTGGTGTTCCTCCCAGCAGCAAGCCTTCAGTGCTTCGGCTGCCTGACTCAACTGATTCTTCAGCAATGCCACCCTTGCCTTGGAGGTGGCCTGCATTCGGACTTCAGTATATTCCAGATTCACTCACTGACGTGTATTTTTTCTACCTGGTCTCTAAAACTCGTTGTCACCTTCTGAAGAATAATTATGCTCATTCTCGAGGATAGAAGCTACCTAACTGTGGTCGCTGGGCACATCATCCACTCGTCTTTGAGTTGCAGACCTCGCAGTTTAGAAACCCATCATCTGCAGCACTGTAGATTTCAGAGGGACTTGGAATATCTTCCTATGCCTGAGCTCTCCAGGATTTTTCAGCCACTTAAGGACAAACCACAAAAACATACACAAAAAGAGTAATTCTCTATTGCTGCGAATAGCTGTAAACTCATAACTGAATTGCAAAGACAAACAAAAAAATTAGCAGTCCTCATGAAGCCTTTTTTTATATATAAACTTACAAACATACAAGCTTATAAAAATTTACAAGTGCACGTATATGTAAACTTGCAAGCAACATATACCAATTAGGAGTGTTAACAAGATACAGAGGCAGTTTAAGACATGTTCTTGCGCAGTTACACATCCACTCAGACAGTGGTGCTGTAACACACCGTAACATTGCACTGCTTCTAACCTCATGCTGTACATGTCACAAATTGCCCGCAATCTTGATTTGGACAGAAAGACTTAAATATTGTTACTGCAATCCTAATACCATTAATGAAATTACATACTAATTGCTTTGGTCAGTAGCACCTTATATACCTTAATTACTTAAGCAGCTGCTTGCTGTTAAGAACTCCAAATTTAGCTACATCTCATGCTATATTTTGATTTATTTTTTTTTGTTTAGCTGGTTTGCCCCATTTAAGTCCTGCTTTTTTTAGCTGAAAATACAACTAGCTTGACAGAATCTTGTCCTTTTTAATAGGCACAAAGAGACTTAAATAAATTAACAAATTCAGATTGATCTTCCCCTTGAAGCTTCTTGGCTTTAAGAGAAGTGCCACAACCTTCTTCATCCTCAATGCAAGAATGTCAGCTGCTTTGAACTTACGCATTTCTAAAGTATCCTCACATGACACAGCTTGCCATATTGAAATGCTGTCATGAACCACTTGCAGCACAGTGTTTACATAAAGGCAGAAATAAATACTGTACTGCTTATCACAGTCAGATAAGTTCAAAGACAGTGATGACTGAGGTTTATTGTTACAATGCTGCACTGTGGTGAAAAATTCTAGTGCAGAACTGACATCAAATTACAACAGTCTCTTTTCTACAGATTTTGCTTGTCTTAGTAAGCTGTGAAATTTGTTTTTTTTTTTTTTCTCCCCCCTCTTATTATGTGAGCTTAATACAAGTCCCAAGCTTAGTATATTTGTTTTATAGACAATGTAAGAAATCAGAGTTACAGAAGTGTACTGTTCCAGTTCATTTTGGGGCAGTCTTAACACCGCAAGATTTTTTCAAAGCTACAGACACCATAAATAATGCAACATTACATTATTTACATTACAATATTATCTTTTGCTATTTTACTCCGTGTTAAAAAAATCAAAAGACTTTTCTTAGATGAACCTGAGGACCATCTGACTACAAAAAGAAAGAAACAAGCACGGACTTTGTTTCCTTATTTGACAAATAGACAAAGCACAAGCCACAGCAGCTGCAGCATAACATCAGAATGTACAGTCACCTAAAAATATTTTAAAGTTTTCGTAGGAAAAAATAAATGAAGGTTCATTACACTTCTTGATGTGTTTACACACCCATACATTCTTAACTCTAATCATAAAAAAGGATAAAACCCCAGCATACAGTTTGAGAACAGGAAAGACCTGCACTAAGAGCTTCTGCACCGTGTAAAGAACTAGAATCTGCTTCAAAGTTTTCTCCATCCCCAGCAGTCCTCCAGAGTGGACATCCCACATGGGCTTCCTTCCAACTTCCAGTTAACTAATTTTGAGAGTTATCTTCCATCAGCTGAAGAGCAACACTTTCTTTTGCCCTTGATTCAAATAAATTTCAGATTCCTGTTTTCTTCTTTCACCACAGTGGGTACCATTTCACTGAGCGCCACTTATGCTCTTTTCTACCATATTAATCTATACAGTGTCCACTCTGGCAACACCACCCCTCAGTTCTGCCCTCATTAGCTAGTCTGTCTGTTGGCCCCTCCAAAACTGAGGATGCACTAGAAGAGTTTCTCTTCCCACATGCTTTCAATAAAATGCGTCTTGAAGTAATCTAGATGCCTGCATGAGACATGTCAAGTATTTTGACCGACGTTTTTCAGTTAGGGACTCATTAATGTGTGAAAAGCTCCCACATTGCTCCTATCAGGTCAGTGAATAGAGTGAGGTATGCCAAGCAGTATCATTTTTCCAGGACAACTGAATCTATATATACAAGGACCCATTAAAAGTATGAAACACTGTAAAGAGATCACAAATCTACACTGGTAATACTATATCTATGAAACTTTTGGGGACAGATTAATCCTTAAGTTGCTTCCAGGCCTATTTAAAAGATACTCAACCCACAGCACTAAAAATCTCTCTTCCACCTCACAGATTCGAAACCACCAACTTAGTAGTACAAAAGCATTTCTTCTCTATCCCTTCTGTGTCAGATTTGTCAGTGGGGGGCTGAGCGTTCCTCTGTGTTTGTATGGCACAAACATCAAAAGGACTAATTCCAGGCTGGAGCTAAGACACATGCAACATTCAATGTTAACCTCTTGAATTCACTGCCCTCACTCTGTACAGATCTGCAGGTTTGCCTGAAATACAAGGAAAGGTTGCTGAAAACCAATTCAGTCGAAATAACTCCACATTTCAACTGCTTTTCGTGTTAAAATATCTGTATTTCTAGCCCCATATAAGTGTCTAAGAATGCTTTTACTGCTGCATTTCATTTCACTTGTCAAACCAGAATAAACTTCCTTCAGAGAAAGTGTTTTTTCGCTATTACAAGTACATTAGGAAGTGTGCCAGCACAGCTGTACCACCAAACCCCTGGGAGACACCAGGCCTTGGGGAATGTAAATGGTCTGAGAACAGCCGACTTGAAAGGACATCTTTTTTCAGGGCAAAGCCATCAGCACCGCGATCACCAAGTCCTCTTGCTCGAACACCCTCCTTGTAAGAAAGGGGGCATTCACCCGAGCCGTGCCTTCAACAAATTTCTCCCCGATAGTCTCAATTTGCCTTGGAGCCAACAATCTGCCAGATTCATCTCTAAACTTGCTCTTCAGAAAGAGATCTTTCTGTTTTGTATTTCAGCAGCCTAACACAGCAGGAGACATGTATCCTGGCCCAAACAGCTCGGCACTATTGCCATACAGAGGGAGGGTTGAGAGGTTTTTTTGTTTTGCTTTGTTTGGTCGGTTTTTTAAACAGAAGGTTAACAGAGATACACAATGGTGGAAAGATATTACCACAAACATAAATACTGTATTAGTAGACATCTTGGCTCCTACAGTAATGAAAATGAATTACGTCTCTTTCAATAGTTTCACTTCAGCTACATACTAAAACCATCTTAAAGAAACTGCATGGCTTTTCACTGTGCTTTATGCCTCAAGTGGTTTTCCCTTATCTCGTTATCCCACATTTAATGCCTTTTTTTTTTTTTTTCTCTTTTTAGTATGTGTTCCAAGGTCAACTTGCAAGGCTGGTCACTGTTCCCAACTTTGATTTCAACTCCCATATGCACAAAGAGAAAGCTTCAACTACCCTTCAGCTTAATTCACTGACCCCCTCCCTACTGCAAGTCAAGAATTATGCACCTTCAATCAAAGCACATTTATAGTACTTAGAAGCTGCATTATCTTTCACCACTTCCATGTTATACACTGCATACACCAAGTCAATCTACAGAAAGGCTACACCACGTCAAAGTAACAATCTATGGTTTACCCTATCTATTAGGATACAACCTCACGTACGTTCACATTTCAGTCTTGATTTCATCTCTTCAGAACCGGCTCTCAACTTAATACCGTGAACAAAGCGGGACTTCATCTTCAAAAATACCACGCACACTACGAAGCAGATCTTAACCACAGACTTGACAGAAGTTTTACAATAGCAATATCCTAATTTTGCTGATGGAGAAAATGTAGGTAGACATCTACAGTGACTTGTTTCATCCCATGTAACAGTTCATTTGTTGAACGAGCTCTTCTAACTCTTTGCCCCGCTCCGCACAGGCACAGTGCCCAACCCCAGCATGTATTTCCCAACTCTGGCTAAGGGGGTTATGGAATGGGGAGCTCATCACTATTTCTGTGAGCTCATGTGAAGAAATGTACGCTTAGCAGCGTCCTGCAACCATTTCTGTGGCCCAGTTTCATCAAACCCTCCAGTGAGTCCCATTATTCTGAGCAGCTTATACCTGCCCGAGGTATAGATGGCTAACTAACAACACATGTGAGTCAGGCCTGCTGCTGCCATCATTAATTGCTATAGCTCACAATTGCTCATTCGCATATGAGCATAAGAGTTTCTGTGCAACCCCACAGCGCAGACTTCAGGCGTTTGTTACTCCACGCATCTTCCAAAATGACCGAAAAAGGAATCATCACCCCAGCAAAGACCCTGCTATCAAAAAGGTAGGCAGCCGGCCCGAGGCCACTGGCTGCCTTCAAATGGCCTTCTTTCAGCGAGCGCTGGCTGGCTGTGGGCACAGGCAGTACACTCTGCAGAGATGCTGGGCGTAGAGAAAGAACCAGCGTGTTGCTTGCTGTAATCAAACCCTGTCCCGTTTTACACTATTCTCACTTTCCTAAGTCTGACTTCAGTCATGAACCTTTAATCTTTTTTTTTTTTAAACACAGAAAATAATGTTGATACTTAAGTAAACACAGTTTTGCCACTAAGAAAGCCTACTTTCACATTCACCCAACACCACCAAAATTTATTAGCCAGGTATTTTTACTGACATCCATGTTTTCAGACATACCACAGTATATATTCTTCTTCACATAACTAAGTTAAGCTGTACTTGCTGATACAGACCATGAGCACATTCCAGTGCAACTTGTTTGTCTCAACTAAAGGAAATACGTTCCCATGCTGGAAAAATCTTAAAATCCACAGTCCTCAACTTCCCAGTCATTTGGCAGAACCAATCTCTTTTATAAACAGATGAGAAAAAGCATTTCTAAGAAAGACGATGTTTAAGCTGCAACTTGAATTGGGCATTTTCCTCTCAGCTGTAAGATGTGTTATGTCTTTATGTGACAATCCTAGTTTTCCAGTTCATAAGCTCACGAAAAACGTTCTAATATGTAGAAAAGGATACTAAAACCTTAAATTGAATCTATACTTGTCCAGACTGCTTAACCTACATTTGCCATAACAGTGTCAGACAACTTTTAAAATCCATTAGATTTTTAAGCAAAAAGCCAACTTTCATTTCGCATTTATAATTGTTCCTCTAAGACCAGCTAACAAGTGAAAAGGGAGGGCAACAAGCTGTTGAATCGCAGGGAATCCTAAAGCAACAGAAGTCTTTGCTGGGAGAACTGCTGTTATCACAAATACGCCCCGTTTCACTCTTGCGAACGAGTCTTACCTCACCCTCATTCTGCTTTTTACCCCTGAAGTGTTACAGATTTAGACATTTCTTGGTTATTTTTTTATTTAATTATTTTTATGTTTTAAAAGAGAAGCAAAGTGTATTTCTGTATTCATTCCTAAGATGATAAAAGCTCTACTTAGAGGATGGAGCTCATAAAAAGGTAAATTAATTTATATTTTGCTCCACCTGAGGCACTGGAAAGAATAGACAGAAACCAAAGGTTAGGACACTTATCGTTAGGACAAACAATGAAAGGAAACCGAGAGCTGTACTGCCTGTTCTCCACCCTCTCACTACTTTAATAGAGACCAAAAATATAACCTTGAAGGTCAGGGGAAAACAAAAACCTAAAAATTGAACACACGTCTCCCAGAATTGTTTGCAGACAAGAGGGCTGCATTGTGTCAGCTATTAGAAATTGTCTGCCATCACAAGAGAGATCAAAGGTGCATGGCTGACCAGAGACAGGACAAAAATCAGTTCAGTGTGCTTGAAATGAGGGTGGGAGTAACTCACGGCTTCATCTGAAGGAGTTAAATGGATTTCATTTGGGAGGGGAATAAATATATGTAGATATATATAGATATAGTCCCCAAAATGCTAAATGCACTGGTGAACTAAGGCTGTTAAAAGGTTTCTTGCGAAGCTCAAGTCCAGCCCATCTCAAGAATTCAGGGAGTAGTTTCTGGCATTGCAACTGCCTCCACTCTGCCACACCACAGCTACCACACTCCTGGAAGTAAGTTTCATAGGAAAAGGGGTCTGTTTTCCCCCGTTGCCTTCAGAAAGTACAGAGACGTACAGTAACGCTGTGCTCTTGATAGAGATTTTACTGAAGTAGTCAGATTTAAAAAAGAAAATAGCCCCCCCAATCAGTCACAGTAATTTCAAACATTATATGCATTGCAGATAAATGGCAATCAATTTCCAGTCTGTTTATAGGTGACACTCTTAAATGTCCAAATAAGAATAGCTTTATTTCAGACTTGGACACAACAGTCATGAAACCAGATTAGTGCCCTAGAGCTTTCCATGTAATCAGATACTGAAAGGCAGTTCTCTGTCCATTAAAGCTGACCTCGCATAGTGACATTGTACTTTTATCTCAAAAATTAGAGATACTTACACTTTCGAAAATATACTTTTAAGAAGTATTTCAATACAGGCAGCATCACTGCAGTGAGTATGGATCGTTTCCATCTCTAAATACACCCTTCCCCTTTACGTGTCAAACTGCCTTTGAAATTTAGGATTTGATTTTGGTTAAGGTGTCAGAATTTGAAGTTAATATTCTGATGCTGCAGAGACACTGTTTTTACTGAATAACTGCCATTGTTACAGCATGATTAAAAACTACACAGGCTACATAATAAATCAACTTTCCTAGCTGGAAAGCTCATTAGTATTTAGATTATTTAAGTGCCCACCGCCATGTTTTGACGTTTGGCTATAACACCTTCACTGGAAGGTTCAAAAGCTTCTTACATAAATCCAAATACACTCAAAGCATGTCCCCTAACAGGGAAGAATATGCAGAACCCAAGGACGTGGAGGAAGATGGTGGACTGGCACAGGCAAGAATTCTACTTGCCCACATTAAAAATGTCATCCAGAAGCTATCAACAGAGCCTTTGCTGATAGTATTAATTCCCATCCTTCCACTCTCCTAACATCTTGACAGTACAAATTTAGTCAGATTACAAAACAAAACATAAAGGCAATAAAGTTATTCCAGAAAATGTATGAGCTCATCCCAAGAACTTACAGTTAGCTTGTACTGATTAAATTAGAAGATGGTATTTCAGATCACTAAGCTCAATTATGGATCATTAATTCAAATGGAAGAAATAAGCCACCTAGGTGGCAGAGGACAATCTGAGACCACAAGTCTCCCCATCCCTGTTGGACAGTAAATAAGTAAGTATATAAAACAATTTAAAAATAGTGAAATCTATCGCACTTGGCTCTGCTTTAGCTATCTGCTTAGAGAAAAGATGGGGATGATGCAAGTTTCTATGTAAATACATTTACAGAGGAGAGAGCACACTACCCATAGGATTTTGTACTTTTTTTGCTCACAGAAGACATGAGACAAGCACCCAAGAAATGAGCTCAGCTCAGGTACCTGGGAGAAGCACAAGTAGGTACTGAGACACTAGTTTCCCTCTGGTATCTGAGCTTCCCCAAGCACACCATTTCCAACAGAGGCATGGGACTCACGAGCTCAAGCCCCAGAGATGAAAAGCTCAGACAACGTCACCTCCATGAAGGGCAGGTTGCTCTCCTCAGGGGAAGCCTCCCACAGCCCACGCGAGGTGCTGGAGGTGCTGTTCCTCCCCAGCAGCCACCGGCCAGGCTGTTACACCAGGCAGCCGGGGTCTCGGCAGGCGGCCAGCCCCCCCGACACAACTGGAGTAGCCGCAGCAGCACAGAAACTATTTGTGGCACCGATGACATCAGCCAGCTGAGCTGATATACCTCTGGGGAAGCATGCCAACCGTAAACAAATACACCATGTGCACGTTCGCCTCCCGCTAACAGAGCAGACACTTGTAACGTGCTTGTAATAGGTTCTTGTGCGATAACTGCAGCACAGGAAGAAAGTTTTCCTGCAAGATGTCCAAGAGCGCACAGCCCCGGGACAAGAAGAGAGGACATTGGCAAGTTTGCCAACAACACTAAGCTGAGTGGTACAGTTGACAGGCCAGAGGGACAGGATGTCATCCAGAGGGATCTGGACGAGCTAGAGAGGTGGGCCCGAGCAAACCCTATGAAGTTAAATAAGGCCAAGTGCAAGGTCCTACACTTGGGTTGGGACAACCCTCATTATCAGGGTATATAGGCTGATATAGAGGCTGGAGGATGATATGATAGAGAGCAGCCCTGCGGAAAAGGACTTGGGGGTACTCGTGGATGAAAAGCTGGACATTAGCCAACAATGCGTGCTTGCAGCCCAGAAGGCCAATTGCATCCTGGGCTACATCAAAAGAATTGTGGCCAGCAGATCCAGAGAGGTGATCCTCCCCCTCTACTGTGCTCTTGTGAGACCCCAATTGGCGTACTGTCTCCAGCTCTGGAGCCTTCAGCACAAGAAGGACATGGACCTGTTGGAGCGGGTCCAGAGGAGGGCCACAAGGATGATCAGAGGGCTGGAGCACCTCTCCTATGAGGACTGTCTGAGAGAGTTGGGGTTGTTCAGCCTGGAGAAGAGAAGGCTCTGGGGAGACCTTATAGCGGCCTTCCAGTGCCTGAAGGGGGCCTACAGGAGAGATGGGGAGGGGCTGTTTGCAAGGGCATGTAGCGATAGGATGAGGGGCAATGGTTTTAGACTAGAGCAGGGTAGGTTTAGATTAGACATTATGAAGAAGTTCTTTACAATGAGGGTGGTGAGGCACTGGAACAGGTTGCCCAGAGAGGTGGTGGACGCCCCATCCCTGGAGACATTCAAGGCCAGGCTTGATGAGGCTCTGAGCAATCTGATCTAGTTGAAGAAGTCCCTGCTTACTGCAGGGGGGTTGAACTAGATGACCTTCAAAGGTCCCTTCCAACCTAACAGATTCTATGATTCTATGACATCCCTAGGCTACCCCTTGCATTACCTAGCCAAAGGATGCAAAATCATGACTACTCCAACAATTAGTCTTAGCTCTGCTTCAGTGCTAGCAGGAAATGCACATCCCATAATTGTAAAGACAAAAGTGAATTCAAAAGGACATTTCATTTTACAATTTATTTCACAGGGTCTCCCTCTCCCTATTTGATTATTGCTGAGTTTCTTAAAGAGTCATCATTTTAGGCTTATACTAGTACTGAGGCAACTTGTTCTACAATAGGGAACACATAAGGGGTTATCAAGCACTGGAACAGG
The DNA here is from genome assembly GCF_964199755.1 of Larus michahellis. Taxonomy (NCBI): domain Eukaryota; kingdom Metazoa; phylum Chordata; class Aves; order Charadriiformes; family Laridae; genus Larus; species Larus michahellis. The sequence goes on from NC_133897.1 coordinate 94,310,377, forward strand.
CTGCCCAGGGAAGTGGTGGAGTCACCATCCCTGGAGGTATTTAAAAGACATGTAGTAGTGCTGAGGGACATGGTTTCATGGTGACTTGGCAGTGTTAGGTTAACCATTTGACTTGATGATCTTTAAGGTCTCTTCCAACCAAACCAATTCTATGATTCTATAAGGAGGGAGGGAGGTAAATGCCCTCCTGCACTGAGAGGATTCTGGAAAGAAGCAACAGCATCACCCCACCCAGGTGCCCAGTTTACACCTTGCCCTCCCAAAGCCTCAGACAAGATTTAACAGTAACAAGAAATTAACATCTAATCACCCAAAAGTCACGCCTTGTGAATTTACACACACACCCCCCCCCCCACCCCGGCCCCGTGATAACTGAAGATACAAATCTTGAAAGAGAAGGTGGAGGAAAAGGAACACCTCTATCTTTAATAGGAAAAAAAAACCCCACCACTTTCTCAGATGTCACACCCCTACACAGCTGCAGTCCCCGAGGGATGGGTATGGTACATTACGGACTACCTTGAGCAAAGAACCCAACTCCCCAGCCCAGCTCCCCCTGCTCTCCCAGTGCAACCGCTCTGCCCCAGCAACCATCTCCCCTCCAACACGGCAAGAAGTTCCTTATAAACCTGGTAATAACTCTACCATCTTTCCATCAGCCACAGAAGAAAACAGGCTTAAAATTTACTTTCACAGTCACGTAAATAAGGAAGATTAATTTTTAAATTTGTAATACTTCCTGCTTTAGGCTTACTTTAGAATTCTCTATTTTTTTCTGCCTCTTCACTTGTAATGAATAAAGGCCCCAAGGCAAAACATATTCCACCTTATGCAACCAAGACGGAGGGCTCCTTCCCTGCACTGAATCCTACCTCCTCAGAGAAATTTACCTGAAGGACACACGGAATCCTGAGAGATTATAGAGGCTTAAAAATACCATGCTTCTCAACTATAAGATATTAGAGCATTTTTTATTCATATCAGGTGGCTTCAGAGGGACACATTTAATTTTAAATATGTCCAAAATTGAAGACTTGCGAAGCTGATACTAAAAAGTTTATATATGAAATAGAATAAAAAATAAAATTAAAAAAATAGAATAAAAGAAAATCCATCAGTCACCTCCAAATTAATTTTTCTGAACATGCAGCATTTTAAACTACTTTTGGTCTGTCTCTTCTCATTTCACTGGATCTTCATTAGCAGCCTTGTTACATACAGAGTCTTCCTGCTCGACTCAATCAGTGGGTCTGTTTTGGCTCCCTGTAGCTTGCTGCAAATCTCTGAAATTATCTGTACTAAACACCAACCCACTTTGCCTTATCTTTCCATCTCTCTTTTATTTTTTTTTCAGAGTTCTGTCAGCCCAAGGGTTTGAGAACTAATATAATGAGAGAAGTTAAACTTCTACACAGCTATTATGGGTGCCCTCCTAGTAACTGTGCTAACAAGATTCATCACCAAGTACAATGGAAGCCTTCTCCGAAACAAGACAAAGGTACTGTAATGAGCTAGGCAGGAAGCGGGGGCTCAGCTCTTTGCGTAGGGGTAGTCAGTGTAAATCTTTTTGGCACTAATGGTGGGGTTTTTTTCTAAGGCTGGACAATGACAACAACGTTTATACAAAGCATGAGAATTCATGAATGTCTGGCAGCTTTTGGTATTGTCTCTGCAATACAAACAAGACTATCTGTTTTTCACTCTGCATTTTCAATTCAGTACCAGCTGGATTCTGCAAAAACATGGGTTAGTTCTGATACACCAAATAACTGACTCATCCCAGTGGGATCCCACAACTGAAACACATCAGCAGTAGCACTGGCTAAACACGCTCCTCCTCAGCTACCGAATGAATAACAAAATCGCCTCAACCTCACGTGCCTATCCCGAGGCAGATGCAAAAGACAAGATATTAAAAGCAGGTAATAGCAGCAATGGTGGAGAAAGAGGGCTACAGAAGATTATTTCTCCAGGCTAAATCTTAATTAAGCATCATAATACCTCATCTAAGTCCATACTCACTCAAAAGTCCATAAGTATTTACATGGGCTTGTGTTTTTTGGACCCAGTCAGCATGTTAGAATGGTAGTTTCCACTGTTGCTGACTTTTATCATCTCTATAAAAGTTAACGTATCAGTTAATAGCCAGCAAGATACAGGAGAGCATCTACCTCAAGAATAGGCTGCAGTGCAATGCAAGTTGGCAGCTGCTCTGGATCCCTCCAGGTTTGGTGGGAACACATCGTCTGTACATATGAGCAGGAACGCCACAGAAACCTAATGACGACTGATTTGTAACCACGGCATCCTCATTGTCTCACTGTGCAGGGAAGATTTCCTACCACGACCAAGCTGACAAAGCCCAGCTGTGGGCTAAAACAACTTGTATCACTTTTTTCTTTCTGCTGCCAAAGCCGCCTGGCTATGAAGCCAGAGGTACCACAATATTCAGCTCGGCTCTGTCTGCAAACTGCTGCGACAAAAAGCATCAAGTCCAACATGAGCCAAGAGCGCCTCAGAAGAGGAGGGCCGCACATGAATGCATTAATAAAAGGAAAATAGATCTTTCATCACAGACTCATGGCAAAACACACTTGTATAGACACCAACAATCATCCCACAAGTACAAACATACACAAAGTCAAGGTGACAGAATGCATCTTATTTACGCCTGGCTTCAAAATCCTGACTAAGAAGCAGCTACACAACCTCAAAAAGTACACATCGAGTACCAACAAAAGGTACTGCCCATAAACTTCACGGCTAGGACTGCAGTTGGCACTATTTGCTGCTTGCTAGAAAAACAAACAGAAAAATGAGCTCCGAAACACGCCTCAACAAAGAAAAACCCAGAAGTACAGAGCAAGATGAGAAACAGCCGTGGCATGGCTGGCAGGTCAAACCCTCCTGGCGTCTGGGACTAAACAAATTCAGTTGGGCTTACAGTTTTCCGTAGCATCATGTATTTTGCTATCATACTTCATATGGCAAGGCTGCTCCTAGGCAGCGCAGGTAAATCCACAGGACAGCCTTGTCTTGCTAGCGAGACACATTCAAGGTTAACTTTGGTGGCACCACACAGCGGGGCGCTCAACCAAGAGGAACGGAGGCTGCACTGCCAAGGTGCTTGGGGAGAGAGGAGAACCAGTAGCATCCTTTGGGATGGGGCAGGGAGAATGAGTGCTGGAGCCCATCACCTCTACCAAAGGCCTCAACTGGCATTTCTGTGTGAATGCAAGTGTTTTGACTAAAACCACGACTATGCTTCCCAGCTCTGCCCCTTGCTACTGGAGGGGGTACAAACACTGTAGGCTACACACTACTGAGAACCTGTCATTGCAAAATATTAAACATCTGAGTCCTAAATGTTTTGCAAAGTGAGACATGGCCGAGGAGGCTACAGTTTCCTTCATCTCCACATTCCGCTCCTGAAGGGGAAAAAAGTTAGAAAAATAACAATACCTGTCCCGTCCTAAGCATGCTTTCACTTCCTCTTAGTGTTTTTAAAGATGGTAAATAATTGTTTTGTTTCTTAAACTCCTTCCTTAACTCTTCAGGAAATGCCACGGAGTTTAGATGTATTTTTCTTCTCCAAGCCTAGAGGCTTAATTACAGCTTCTGGAAGGACTGCTCAAGAAATACTTGACTTGCTGTTTATTAAATGCCAAATCCTGGCTGGATATTGTTAACTTTCTATAACTTTCAACAGGTAGCTGAGGCGTATCTGTGGATATTAGTGGACATCAGTGGATATTAGTATTGTTCAGCTGGAGGAAGCTCACTCTTTCCTATTGCATTGAACTTATGAAGTAGCTTTTGTGGCATAGAGGTAAGAAATCCTCGTTCCTGCTCTCTGCGTTTAGTACCTTTAAGAAATTTGCCCAACTAGCAGAACCATTGAAAAGTGAATACTAAGTTATGGCTTAGATATAAAAATACTTATTGTTAAAGTAAACAGGTTTATCAGCATACTTACACATAAGCAGTTATTGAACTGTTCCATCTGCACTCAACTTTTTACACCCGTTTCATATGGAACGTGCCTATTTTAAAGACTCCTCACTGTACAAAAAGTATTCTCTGCTCCCCAATCTTTACAAGATATTCTTTTAAAATTAAAAGCTGAACAGTTATAAAGCATCTGCTTGTGTAAAAAGAGTGATTCAGCAGGAAACGTGTACTTGAAATACCCTTCACAAGAAAGAGCTTATTCACGCGGGGACAGTTGGCAGGGATATCTCAGTCTCCACTTGAATGCTCTTTTTCCAGCTTGTGTTGAAGGGATTCAGATGCCTAGGAGGAGGAAGCTAATCACCATTTTTATAGGCCGTGGAAAGCAGGGTCTGGTTCAGAATTGCAAGTGCTTGTACCAAAGCTCTCCCAGTGAAAAGCAAAGGGCTATAAGTTAATGTTCAACAGAAACTGGCAAATCTGCCACGCTCACTGAGCAACGTGGTCAGGTATGAATTGGAAGTGTATACATAAAATAACATAGCAAGTACGGCTGCTCAGAGTTCAGCTCCAGCATTTAAGGCAGAGCACACTAAAAGGAAAAATGCAGAGAGCATCTAACGCATGAAGTGTTTTAGCCAATTCTAATCCTTCTACAATTTCAGCTCATATTCAGTATTGCCTATTATTTTTCCTTAAAAGTCCTGCAAACACAGGAATAAAAGCTTTAGATCTGCTAGTCGCTGTAAGGTATGTCAGCAAGTAATGTTGTATATAACTCAAAGCAAAATTTGACATAGCCTGTTGCAGATACCTTTATCATTAGCATCATCAAGACATACCACCAAACAGATTGTGGTCCTGCAAGTTACTTCCGGATACAGGTTTACCCTTCAAGTTTTTCATTTAAGTCAATGGCAGCAAAGTTTTAACAGAAAGTAACGGATAACACAGTTTAATGTAAAGATAAAAAAAACAAAGCAAACATCTGCCACAGAACTTAAAAACCCACTTCATGTTAATAAGCTAGTCTTCCTATTTATTGTATGACTAATATGAGCGCATCAGAGCTAGTTCAGACCACGTCACAACTCCCTCTGAAGCTCTTCATGTTTTATTTTCCTATGTACTATTCATTAATCAGTTACTGGAATATGCGGCAGCTCTTAAAACACTTGTACTTTCAAGTTATTGGACAGGAACGTCTATTTTGTATGCTGTGCAAGAGCGTAGAGGCTCACACTTGGACAGAACAAACACACAAGACATGACATAACATCACGCTTACAGCCACTTCCAAAAAAACACTGAAGCAGCAGGTATCATGCCTGCAAGGCACGTTGCTTCCCTCCAACACTGCAAAAAGGCAGAAGTGCTACAGCCCAGCACCACATCAGAGGCCACCACTGGGCACTCAGGTTTCAGTTCTTAATCCACGCCACTTGCATAACAGCATTTCATGGTCACGGGGGTAGGCATGATTAATAATGTGCTAAACACCTACTTCAGCAACAAAATCAGGACAATTTTAGAAATACTGGATTTGATTGTTGTTAGTCAGCTGACATAGAAAAAAAAAAGTCTCAATTTGTGGGTGCAAAATTGATCTTTACTTCAGAAAGTATTGGGAAAAATGTTAACTGGGTCTTGCTTTACAAATAGGCATTAAACTACCAGCACCCACTATGCAAAGTGTTCTCTTTAAAGATAGCTGTTTCATAAATTCATTTGGGCCAGTTTGCGTACAGACTGGCCCATACAAAGTGGCTGAGGCAGAGCCACACATCAGGTGACACTGTGTGGATCCTGCAGTGCTACAGTATAGAGGAAATGAAGGATCTGGAAAGGAAGTAGGAAAATGCCAGGCTGCAAAGCTGGCATTTTGCCATCAAAATGCAGTATTAACTGTCTCTTCAATAAATGTTCAGACTTCACAAGCAGCAGCCACACGTATTGATACGTGTGAACTTAGCCGACATAGGATGCGTTTCCCCAAAAAATACCTTGAATAAATGGGGATATTTACAAATAGCTTCAGAAGCCACCTATATGGATTTGCTCCAGGATTTGCACATCCCAAGATAGGTGAAATTAATGTAACAGTACCATTCTAATACAAAAGAAAAACAGAATTTATAAACTCTGTGCTGTATGCATGCAAGCATGCCAACAACACACTGCCTTGTGCTACTAGAAGTGTTAGATTGGATAAGATGGCAACCTGTTACCTTCTATTTTCAATTGAAAGGAAAGCTTTAAAAAAATGGAAGACTTGGGGCACGGACAGGGGACTAAATTAAAAAACAATCCTCATTACATTTTGGGACTTGTTTGTGAAACATAAATAGTCTTGAGGATCTACAATTCATGAATTCCAGTCTTGCTGCCCTTGACAAATGAAAGGCGGCAGATTTTTAAAAGAAAAGTTAAGCATGTCAAATTTGGCAAATATTTTAACTAGTATGTTCATGATCTTTTTTGTTTAATTAGCCTTGTGCTGACTGCAGTACTATTAGCTGTTGCACTGAAGAAACAACATTTGAAGATGACCTTCAAGGACTTGGTTCCAAATTAAGCCATCAGAAAGCCTGAGGGTAAGGGGGCTCACTGGTTAAGATGGCACTTTCTATTATTAATTATTTCAAAGCCAAAAAAATAAAGCTGAGCTAACAAGTCTCTGCTATAATAGTAACTGTCTTTTTTTAGTTATCTGAACAGACAGAAACTGGCAAAGAAAGACTTTTAAGATTTATTTTAACTTTTTATATACAGTCCTGTTGAATTACAGAACCTAGACTATTGCACCAGCATTACAGCGTCTAGTTCAGGACTTTCTTTCCCTGGATGAGATGAATTTCTGTCATCCCAAGCAAATAAACATACTTTTCTTTTCTGCTACTGCAGAAGTTGAGCCAGAACCTTGAACGCTTCCTTATGGCTGTCAAAGATTTTTCTAAAGGCAACTTTAACATTACAAACATTGAGTTCAATTTCAGTGCTTCCCTGCTCCTCCCTCCTAAAACCAGGAGCAGTTCCCTGCCACCCAGGCTAGCTACCCCAGTTTGGTTTACAAGGCTTGAGATGCATCACACGTTCTCAGTCATCTTCATCTGTAGCTCAAAGAACAGTTGTGACAAAAAACGATTTCTTCAGCTCTCCTCCCCCAACCATCCAGAACTTTTTTCTTTTTAGTGAGAAGGAGAAATGGCACAAGAAATGAGGAGCCTGGATTCCCACCCACTGTTCCTTACCTTGGTGATTCAGGGAGATGCGGTTAGATGGTTCTTGGAAACCCGGTTCCACCAGATCCCGCCGACCATGAGCCGAAGCCTGATCTACATTGTCCTAAAAACAGAAGAGCAGAAAATCTTATAAAAAACAGGCATTCTGTACTCTGTGTAAGCTACGTTACAGAGCCAAACCACGGATACAAAAACCAATCCCTTCCACACCTCTGAAAGGAGAAACCAGTGTCAGAGAAGGGGGGGGGGATTATAAGGGGACACTAGACTGTCACATTAACACATGTGGCATGAATCCAGAATCAACGATTATGCCGTTGGCTCATCTGTACACCAGTTTGCATTTCAAACTGGGAAATCATGATGTATATGCACTTCCTAGTTTAACAAAAGTTTCTTCTTGCATCAAACTATGCGGAGGCTTGGGGCTTTGTTCTGTTTAATTCTGAGTCTGTGGCTCAGGGGTTTGTAACTAATTAACTGGACCGAAACAGATTCAGTAGTGAACTACTAAACCTCAAGAGGAATCAGAAGTTCAGTTTAGATAAACATCCATGGCTGTGGATGCCAACCTGTTTTTTTTTTGTTTTGTTTTGTTTTTTTTTCATACTAGAACTCTCACAAGATCAGGTTTCAAGACGTTCTAACACAGACTGAATTTGGCTAAGTCTAAAATATCATGGTTTCTCACAGACCTTGCCAAAGACGACTACTAGGAGAAAGCAGGAAAATTGAAATATAAACAAAAAATGAGAAAAGCAAGATAAGTCATGTTGCATTTTAGGAGTAACAGAAGGAAATTCTGAGTAGGTACACTGTTTTACAAAGTTGGCATACCTTTGCATACACCAGTTAAGGGTGGTATGGAAAAATAGAAGCAAGTGCATAAAGTTGACTGCACTGATGTATCACCAACCATAAACTGCTGTGGTGATATATGTGACTGTATACATGATCTTGCTGTGCCCAAAGTGTGGGATAAATACACAATGGTATGATCCACATTTATGTCAAAACATAGGAATCGCCTTCATGGCAAATGACATTGTAATTACAGCGGAGCAATAACATGCACACAATGAGTGGCAATTCAACTATGTGCAATTGTGAGCTCTCAGCCCAACATTTCCAGTTTACAGAATATAAGCTAATGCTCAAAAGCATAACAGATGTATTGTTTGGGGATAAGAACTGTATGTGAAATAAATGATATTATCTCTCCTTCAGAGAGACTGCCTCAAACAGCAGATACTTGAGCTTTGCATTCAAGTACTCGAGCGCCGCTGTTGAGTGCCTTCACCATCAGGGACCAATTCAGGAGCTCACAGGCATTTATAAGACAAGAACTGCCAACAGCAGTATGACTAAGGGAGGTTTTTATAAGTAAACAATATATGATAAGATACATACGGCATCCACCTATCTATGCCAGATACAAGTGGGACCACTCAGTTTCTCTATTGGCTACCTCCCCTTATAGCTCCTCACATCCTTGCCACTGATTTTCACACTACTGGCTGTTGTTTCATGAGCCACATCTAGCTAATCTCACAAGTTTTTGTAGTTGCTTCTTAGGAATAAAAAAAAAATAAAAAAAATCAGATAATATTTGTTAGCTCCTTCACTGGCGCTAATGAACACGTATTAGGAACAAACAACTCATGAGCTCCTGTCTCTGTCAAATCCCTTGCTAGTCGTTTTCACTGGATATATCTCATTTTCTCTGGAACACCACACAGCCAGCACTGAGCTGGCCCACAACATCTCAGTTTTACATTTCAGGCAGGACATATGGGACTTGCAGCAAGAGAAGGCAACAGCAGAAAGCACATACAAAATCAGGAGTCTGTTCCCCAGAAAGTTTAGCGTAATTCTTTCAAAGGCTCCAAGGACAACAGGGGGGAGGAGATGCTTATCTAGGAAAAGTTCCAGTCAAAACTTAAAGCTGAAGCTGATTGCTGGCAGTACAAAGGCCGAGAGGTGAACATCGTAGGCAGGGAGAACACAGCAGAACATCCCTTCTCCTAGCACAGAGCTTTTCCTTGTGCGTTTCCCTCCATGCAATTCGACATCATGTATTTTTACCAGGTAGCTAAAACCCCACAGATGCTGTTTAGCAGTATTAGTTCCACTTCCCCGGAACAAGTCTGGATGTCCAATGCATTGGATGCAGTTGCATATCGCCTCTTGGCTGGGAAGAGCAACAGGGCATCCCAACAGAAATGAAGGGTGGAACAAGAAAACCAATTAAAAGCTATTCGTTACACACCTAAACGTGTTTTCAGTCGTGCCAACACAAAAAAGTCCCTACTGGAAGGCAGGATTCATGCAGTACTATGTAGTAACAGAGGTGAGATGGCGCTGAGAGGCATCTTTTTACCTTTGGGTTTCCCACAGCAGTAACACACAAACGCTTAACTGAGAAGACCTTATTTTAGGCTTACAGCTGGGCTGCATGCCCATAACTCTTCAATTAAAAAAAATCTCGTTTAACTAGCAATTACCAAGAATTTACAGGAATAGGATGCGCCCTCTCTGGAATCACCTTACAGGTCTACCAGAAGATGCTGAGAACCACAGGCCTTGTTCACAAAGCTTACGCCAAAGTCATGGTAAGATATATCGAAGTTTTCAGAAGCAGAGGTTTCAACGCCTAACGACTGCAGATGCTGCCTGTACAAAGCTGACGCTCCTGCCTGTTTTGTTAGATGCAAACCCCTGCCCAGAAGGTCCACAGGCTTCTCCTGCAGCTCGACAAAGCATGGAACCAAAGGTTTCCTCTGGGCACAGAGGGCCAGCACAACCCAGGTGCGAAAGTAAAGCGGCAGACGTGCATAAACAAAGACACACCTGTTAAAGCAATGCTGGCAGCAGAGGAGAAAAGGTAAGGGCGGTGCGATTTAAAGAGCTCAGGGTAGTTTCACATGACCCTCCAGAAGCTGTTTGTGTCCGTTGTGCACAGACAAACAGTGGCACTCGGCCAGCTGCAGCAGAGATCAGACAGACACTGGAACAGGGTTAAAAGAAGAAAGGGGGAAGAAAAAAAAAAAAAAAAAAGCTATAGAATTGCTCGGTGCCAGCAGCCTCGCTGTCAGGCTCCCGTGTGGGGTCGGGGCCCTCAGCAAGGTGGGCACCTGCTTTGGTCCATCAGCATCCCCCCGCCGCTGCTGAAACCGGGCTCCCGGTAAGTCATGCATTTGCTCCAGGTTTTAATCCCCAGCTCTCCCTCCTCTTCCAATAAATGCTCTCAATATGAAATTAAAGCACGTTACTTAACTTACTGTACCATCCAGCTATTGTATTTTTAGAAGCTAGCTGAGCATTAGCCCTCGCTGACTTGTTTGCATGTGCTATTTTCTCCATCAGTCAGCATCTGCGACCAAGGATGATTTAATTGAGTGACTAGAAAGAGTGCTAGAAGGATCTGAAGCAGGATCTATTTTTTACAGAGTCCTTTAAAGCATTAGCATTTCATATAGCCAAACACACCATCGTTACAGGTTAGATTTCAGTGTCCTTTTGCAAACGTACATTGCAGGATGCAAAACACGACATGCTTGTATCGCATTAAGAGCCAAAGTCCACTCATAGGCAGTGTTATCTCTACGTATCAGTAACCAGGACAATCTGGATTTATTTTTTCAATCTATAACCAAGCCTTTCAAGTTCCACTCCCTCAACTATGACATACAATGTTTGCTGCTGGTTTTGCTAGCATGATAAGCGTTTCAGTCATCAAAGAAAACATTAAATCTAGCATTTCAATCAGAGAATCAGACAGCCATATACTATGGCAGCTCTGCTGTCTGCAACGTGCTCTTTAATCACTTCTTCAGCTCCAAGTGCTACTGTTCCCACCTGCAGTTTAGCTGAGAAGAGTATTTATCAGTACGAGACAGCATTATTAGGCTGACCAGCATGTTGCTACTCGTCTTACTGCTGCTTCTCTCATGCTGGTTCCTTCAGCAAAGGTTATCCAGTCAGTCACTTAGGATAATCTTACAGGTAAATAGGGCTTAGAAAAGGGAGGAAGCATATCCGCAAGTACAAATAATGAAGTATCATCTATACTCCCCTTCTCCCTCTTTCTTTGCGAAGAAAGGGACCTGACATTAGCAGGGCCAGAGCAGCTTTCTCCAGAGGTCTGGAAATCCCCTTTTCCTGAAGGCTTCAACTTTTTTCTAACTTCAGCAGTCACTGGACGTTTACGAGATGAAGGAAGGCTACAAGTGGCAGCACAGCTTCTCGGAAGCTCCTGGGAGCACGGCCAGACCGAGGACGTCCAGACCACCAAGACGACAGTCCCTGGGTTTTGGATTTACTGTAGCTGTCTGCAAACCCACACAGCCATGCCCCTGAACAAAAGGTTCAATTGAGCAAGAGTCACGCGTACTCATGCCAGCAGTCCCACAGCGACAAATTAAGATCATGACATACTTCTGATGTTTGTACACCGTCCAGCACAACAGAACGTCAAGTCAGACGTGCTGACGGGTCCCACTGAGGTTTAGGAGGCTATCAGGGCAGATAGGCCACAGTTTGCACAGAGGCAAAGCGGCTGCCTACCTGGTGGTGCCACTTTAGCACGCCCAGGCAGATGTCTTGAAACTAGTCGAGTGTAAAGACAAAATTAGCCAGGTCATTACTTGAGCCACCTTAGCTTTACTCTGTTCCAGCAACTTGTGTACAACAAAATGAAGTACCTTCTGCTAGCACAGACTGAGGAAGCTACGGCAAAGTGTTCAAGTGTAACTGGTTTCCAAAAAAAGCAATTGTTAAAATTCACTGAAGATGGGTCCACCAAGGGCTGTGAAAGAGTGGACACAGTTCCAGAAGCAGGAGGGGATACTTTGAGAAATTACTCTGTTTGTATCTGCAGCCCTTAGACACACGATACAGAGGCAGGTGAACATTTCTTTACCTGACCCAGTGCTACCATTCTTAACATGCTTCTGGAGTTTCCTTAGGCAATAAACAGATTAGGCAGCATTTCGTCTGAGGACCACTTCACATGATTCTTCACTGCCCAAACAAAAGACTATTTGCATCTATGTAAAGTAGCTTTCTGCACTGTTTTCTAAGCTATGCTGCTTCTTCTTTATGCCGTGATTTTGCAGCTTTGGTTTACTTAAAGCATCAAACATACGAGGAGGAGAATAGGCTCAATTATGGTAAGCACCAAGTAGCCAGCTATTGACCTAAGCAAACTTTCCTACAGCTTACTGGTACCTGCAGACATCCACAGAGTTTCTGTTCTGTCACTCAATTTTATTCTTAGCGCTGTGAAGGCAAACACGTAGGCTATTACAGGAAGAAATCCACCTGACAGATCCAGACCAACGTTCAAGCTCTAATCCAGACTCCACAGTCTGGATCAATTAGTAATGCATATGATGCTCCTTTCTTAAAAGATTTAAGTCACTGGGCTTCTTAGTGGCTAAATACAGTAGCACAGTCCCCTACCGGTCAGCTGTTTGGTACAACATATTTTCAGCCTGCTAACACCCCAGAGCTCGAGGAAATTCATCCCAAGTACAGCCGTGAGGGAAGAGGAAGGCTCTTGGGTTTGTCCAAAGTCACTGCTTTGCGAATGATTTCAAGTTTACTCAAACATGGTTCATATTTTTTTACTGTCTTCTCCCAAAGCTCCAATCACATCTTCCCTGGGCCAGTGCTTAACATGTCACAGAAACAAAGAAAAAACCAGGCTTTGCACACCAGGCAAAAAACTTTAAAGCCCATTCTCAGACAACCCACATATTACATAATTAGAGACCTGTAACTAGGTTTCCTGCCTCTTAACTATAGTCATTTGACTAGGTAAGAGCCAAGTGAAAGGCTCAGTAAATCAACAGAGTAACCGTGAACGTAGAATTTTAGCATTCCCATTGCTAAGAGAGCTTGTACAAACAAGGGCTTAAAATAAAGCCACTTAGCTTTGTCAAGTCAGGCTCTCTCTCCTGAAGTAGCAAAGCCACTAACGGCAGGAATCCTTCTGATTTTGCAGTATTGGCTGTCAAGGGTGAGAGTGATAACCCTGGAGACCAGGAACAAACAAGCCCAGTTTGGGATTACAGGAGCAGCAGCAGCAGCACATTCCTCCCGACACACCGCAGCACCTCCGATCCTCGGTGCCACAAATCACCGAAAACATGCAATATGCTGTCATTGCTATCCACGCATTCATAGAACCCTCAGACAACTTACCGGCCCACCACGCAACATATACAATAGCTACATGAAACAAAACGTACCAGGAATTAGCAAAGAAAGAAGGAAAATGAGGGAGACAAGACAGCCCTGCGTCCGTGGTCTATGTCTCTGCAGCAGCAGGGAATTTGTTAAATGAATCACAGGAATTATATTACATCCCATGATAAAGGGGAAGGCAGAAAGGCTTGCCAGTCTGACCTGGGAGGAACTTCCCTCCGGACCCTGGTCTGGGTTTCAATAACCTACTGACCAGAAAGTCCTTCAATTCAACAAAAAAATTGGGCATTTGGACCCTGCTGTCAACACTGAAACCCTATAGTGTGCCTGCCCCAAATCAGTGAAGTGTTTCTTCTCCTACGCCAAGAAAAAAAAAAAGCTTTCTTAAACACATGGACTGATATAGTTATTCAATATACTCCTTTTAGCTGAGCCAGAAAGTTATTTTTCTGAAGGTGTTTCAGATTTCTTTTAAGCAGTAATACCAGTTACGTGACTTGCCATTACCTGCACTGCAACTGCTATCAGGGCAGTATTGTTTCAGACCATAAACTACGGTTACCTACTAGCCAGTTTCTCCCCCCATCCCCCCTTTTTTTTTTTTTTGGGGGGGGGGGGGGGGGGGCAGGGGGCGCAGCAGGGAAGTGTCTCTGGTCCCCCAGGAAAAATAAATAAATAAATAAATCTGATCTGGCAAGAGCTGGACCCATGATTAGCTGCCTCCAACAGTATCCGGTAGCAGCAGCTTATTCGCAGAAGGCTCTTCTCCAGGAAGGCAGGAGTGAGCGTAGCGCATTAGCTGACACCTTCAGCAGTGCGTCCCTACAGCCACCATCCACGCTAGCATTACAGATTCAGCTTCTCTAGGCTGGGCTTTGCAAAACTGGCATTAGTGGGGCTTTCAACACTCGTGCACCCAGAATTTGGCAAGAACGACGTCAAATTAGATTTCTCTCATGAGACGCAGTCCTCTCTCAGTATAAACTAACCGCTTCTGCAAGAATTTAGCTGTCTCCCAGTACTCCACACAGAGAAAATGGATAGTATATTCCACAGTGTGCACTTTTTGGACCAGACTGCCATTTATTATGGTGGAAGAAAATTCAATGCATCATGGTTGCTGTCTTTTAATCAGCTAGCAAGGAGGGAATCCAACTGACAGGCTCAGAAATGCTAAAAGCTTTGTTCTATTTTTAATGAGACTAAAACCACCATGGCTGTTAGAGACAGTTTACATAGCTTACAGCTAAAATCAAGTCTTGAAATACAGAAAAGAAACAAGTGCACAAGGTTCTCGGTGAAAGGAATCACTTCTTAGACCCATCTTCAGCTAGAAAGCACTTAGAAAAATGAAGCAGTTACTTCCTAATCAAATGTCTTTTTGCCTTTTTTTTTTTTTTTAAACATAAACTAAGTTCCTTTTCACTTCTAACAAAACACCACTGAACAAATGAAGTTTCTATTAGGAAATTCTTCACAGTAGAAAATTACATGCTTATATGGTAATTCTTCTGCTGGTGCCCATAGATTCTAATAATGTATCTTTAGCTTGTACGTAATTATAAGTTAGCCTTACCTCCAAAGCAAGTCACTCTCGTTGGCAGGGGACTGTCACTGACAAAACTACCAGAACTCTAACTTACTGCATATTCCAAGGTCTTTGGTTTTGGTCAGTACCGACTCCACCAATAAAGTCCCTGAAAAATCTGTTTTCTGTAAGTGATAGAACTGTATTTACCAATACGAATTAAACAGAAAAATTGAGTTTTGTTACTCTCAGAAAGCATAAAGTAAACTGAAGTAATATGTCATATTCTTCTTTTTGAAAAGGCTTTTCAGTGAGATTTTGCATTGTTCCCTTATCAAAGAACTGGTACTTAATAGACTACGCTACTTAAAATGAGTTAAAAGCACAGCAAGGCTCTAACAAACTTAGCAATCCATATGTGTTAACTACTATGCCGGATGGTGCTCATGCAATTTAGGAAGTAATGCAACCCATAATGATGTGCTGTTGCTTGAAAAACCTTTAGCCTATTCAAGAATCCTTCCGAGGGTCACCTTCTATGTTTTTTCCCAAGTTTCTGAAGCGCACGGTCAGACTATATTCCTTCCTCATCAGAAAGATGAAAAGAAACATAATGGAAATATTTGTACCCAGGCACTATGGAAAATTTCAGCATGCCACACACCTGCTAACACTCCTGTCCATTCTGAGAAAACACCCTCGAAATTTTTTTCTTTTAGCATGCATTAAAAAAAGTATAAATAAAATCTTTACATATTCTTTTGGGGGAAGCTGTAGCACATAGAAAGAAGGCACAGGATATTTGATCCTTTCCAACCCTCTGCCCTCCCCATGCTCATCAGACCTGTGAAATACCAGGTAGCTCGTCTGTTCTACTTGGCATCAAACCTACTAGAGCTCCGGTTATAGCCGCGCTGCTGGCCAGCTGCTTCCAAGAACACTGGCTTTAGGGGTCAGAGTTTTGACAGCACCCTTGCACCAAGTGGACGGGAGACGTTCTGTGAACTGCCTTGGACAGTCTGTCCCAGAGCAGGCTAATGATGCCCTGCATTAACCTTGGAAGGCTCAGTGCTTGAGAGGACGACATGGTGGTCTCTGGGATCTGGCACTGCAGCAACATGTTTGTGTGCCTCGGGCCAGGGGAGAGAGCAGAGAAGGACGATGCTACCTAGGCTGCAGGAACCATTATATCCGAATAAATGCATTCTCTTTATGAATAGATATTCAAATCTTTATGCTTTGGGAAGCAGCAATGCCAGCCAGATAATCTGAATTACATTTAAGTGCATGTACCCTTATAGCTAGGCATCCCTGAAAACTCAAGACTGACGAAACTATAACAAAGGAATAAAACTAGCGTGAAACACAGAGCAAAGGAACTTACCCCGTCTGAATGTGCACCTGCTTTCTTAAAGACAATAGTGCTATCCCCTTTTGTCTTCTTGATGGTTCAGGTTGAAACTGGGGGTTTGAATGGGCTCATAGGTGAAGATGATTCTTTGCAGCCCACGACAGAGCTGATAAAATGATAAACCTCCCGTGGGGCAAGAGACACTGTGCTCACACAGACCATTAAAATTCACCCGATGCCAGTGAGCAAAGTAACTCTCAGATTGCTCATGAAATTGTTCTTCGGGTCTTCAAACTGAAAACCTGATGAATTCCAAGTGTCATGTTGAACACCTTCATATACAAGACTACTTCGCTATCCTCACTTGCCTCAACTATCAGGGATATGGACCTTATCTCTCTACTTCCTAGCCAATTTACTCAATTGCTACAATTTAAGGTGTGCTTGATACCCCTCCCCTCCTTCCCTGAAGAGTGATTCTTTGCACTACGTAAGTAATTAACGAGGTCTAGAAATGGCTGTCTCATCTGATCAAACCTATGATCCTAATCATACTGACCACACACCCTTCTGCTTAGATAAAGAACCATTTACCTATTACATGGTGCAATCTACCCCAGAACTAATTGCCCACCTCAGACAAGTATGTTTGTAGTTCAGGTGAGTTGCTTTCAGTCAGATTCAGAACTAACTCTTTACACATCTCCAGAACAGCAAGCCTTACCAAAAAGAAGGTATTTAAGAATGTCAGATATGGGGTAAAGATTTACACACCTCAGTTGACAGCTCTATAACCTATTAAAATAAAAGCAAAAACCACAGAAATCCCAGACACGCATCTAAAGCACAGCAATCGTGCCTCTTCGTGATTAACAAGCCAGCATCAGATCTTGTATCGGAGCAGACTGTTGTGCTCTCCTCTAACCAAACAGCAGAGTTCCACTCTCTCAGAGCAAATCAGTAATGTAATTTATGCAAAGAAAATGGTGGGGTATAAGAAAAAAATTGTTCTTTTGTACTGCTTACATTGCAGTAACGTGTTACTTTGCAAGCCCTCAGAAAAAACAACCCAACAACTATTACGAACGAAACAAGATGCCTGTCTTTCTGCACTTCTTTCTTTAATCATGTCTGAATTTCATTTGACCTTCACAATGTTAAGAATCATATCACCACACCTTTCCAAATAGTTTTCCTAAGTAAATAAATAAATAAATAAATCCTCAACAGTGATGCTCTATTAGACTTCATAGTCACTGCCCCCAAACGTTAGCAACAGTTGAACAATATTTCTAATACAAACTACTCTGCTGTGTTGCCTATGTAAAAACTGTCAATTCACAACGGCTGGAAAGAAAACAAAACAAAAATTAAGCCAAGACTAAGAACAGGAATCATCCTGGATAGTTTAGAGTGTCAAGTGTCTTATTCCCATTTCTCGAAATGAAAGAAACTTGCAGTATTTTCTACATCTTCAGGGTCCTTTTCAGAATATGAAAAAGAAGTAACTAGTTTGACTCTAGTAAATTCCAAGCAGCTGAAAGGTACTTTTTAGCCTGAGAACTTCTCTCAGTGCTCTGGATACTCTACCTCTTTCTGTCCGATTTTCAAAAAAAAAAAAAAAAAAAAAAATCTACGTACAATATGAAGTGTGCTTAATGGCTACATTTGTTCCAGTATTAATAAATATACATGTTTATATATATTTATCTTAATGCAGTGTCTGCCGTGTTTTCTCCTCCTTGAGGGAAGTGAGCTAATTGCAGGCAGCTCTACCAATTATCCTGCATCAAGAAGATGGCTTTATCAGAAAATTTTTACAGCCTTAACATTTTCTAAAGGAATAAAATTCACAAAAGCTCAGCAATTTGCATTTAAAAAGTAACAGACTACATGTAAAGTTGCAAGCTGTCCCAGGAAACCCCAATACAAAGCGCAAATCTTTAGTTTTTGCACAAACTGGCACTCCGGAAAAAAATATCACTTGCTAAAAGCAAGCATGTCAATCACCTCTTCATGCTTGGAAGGTTTTGTTTTTGTTTTGTTGTTTAACTAGTCGTTCACAGCCCAAGTGTGTCA
Organism: Larus michahellis; assembly: GCF_964199755.1. Taxonomy (NCBI): domain Eukaryota; kingdom Metazoa; phylum Chordata; class Aves; order Charadriiformes; family Laridae; genus Larus; species Larus michahellis. Next base: position 94,328,738 of record NC_133897.1, read on the forward strand.
AGTGACCGCTTATTTTGTACAGCTTCTCCCCACTTCTTGCTAACCCCTACTGGACACATCCAACAAAGTTATCCACAGCACGTCAGAACATACACCGCAACGCCTCAACATGGTTAGCAGCAGCAGCTGCTTTAATTCTGCACAAATCCTCTGAATACTGGGCTATGTTAAGGCCTCAGCAGATCAAAGAGTTTTCATAACTACCACTATGTTACTGGAGGAAGGTCTGGTGTGCCAAAAATTACCAAGGTAGCACAGGAAACAAAACAAGCCAACCACCCCAAACAAGACCGGCCCAGGTACAGGGTCTCCAAACAGGGAGAGATTTCACAGCAATTGCAAAGCTGGTCAGACAGAAAAGTTCAAGAAATCCCAGTTATAATACTGCCACGTGCGCAACATTGGATCGCATTGGCTTTAGCAATGCTGAAACGCTGCAGCTACAAACGACGAGAACGTTTCTGCAAATGGATTTCTACTGGTGACACCGAGGAAAACAGGCTGCAATGCAATCAGATGAGCTGCTGTTCAATTGGTATTAAAGTGCGTTCAAAAACGCCTGCCTTTCTCTTCTTTTCTCTTCCTTGAAACTACTACTGAAGATGCTGGGGCGGGGGGGGGAAATAAATGTGACTTGTTTGCTTTGCCGTTCAAGGGGCTAGCAGCTTGCACATGAGCAGCTACCAAGCTTCAACAGAGATGGTGATTAACGCCGGGGTTCAGGGTGGTAACTTTTACAGCACAATCACTATTTATTATGCTGCTTCCTCGAGTTTTGACCTACTCTTTCTAACCCAAAAATGCAGATCTATGGAATAAAGGTAGTGGAAAAGATTCCTGCTGAGATTAAAGTCAAACCAGAGATCAAAACAAAGAAATCGTAGGATGAGGAAGAAAAGAGAAAAACTTTGAACCAGGCTTCAGAAGCAAGCCGTGGGTGAGAGGAACAAGCCGCCTTCTGGATACAGTTGAACCGAAGACCATTACATCTAGCTAAAACAAGAAAATTAACTGTGGCAAATTACCTGAGAGTTCATCAGCACACCACCACATGCTGACAGCACGTGTGTAATCTTGCATCCTAATAAGGCATGTTATTATGCCAATATCCCCGTTCCAGAAGATGCTAGTGAGACAGTTGATGAGAAGTTTCTGGTCTTGTGGCTTTGGGTTTATTTTAATCTGCAGGGCAAGTCATGCTTTAAAAGATACGCTGTCAGAAAACTATTTTTCCAACCTGCTCTCATCCAGCACAGCAGTTATGGTTTGCGACTAAACCATCCAGCCAATTCATGTTCGACAGCCAGCAATTTGTCATAATTTTGAGGACATAAAGGACTCCAGAAAAAACAGGATCACATGAGATGCCTTTTTCAGAACACATCTCTAGCACACTTGGTTAAATCATGCAGAAAATTCATCAGCAACGCATGTAGGAAGGCATTCTTCCCATCAAACTTACAACACGCTGCCCTGTACTTCTGTATGGTCAGCAGCAGAGAAATGGGCATTCTGAAGTCTTAACTCGCATTCACCTTAGAGAACAGGCTCTACAGGTGCCTCCAGCTACAAAAGGCTTAAGGTAACTACCTCAAAAGTTGACCTTAATACTTGCTTTGAAAAATTCCCAGTCCGTCATGAATTTAAAAAGAAACAAAAAAAATTCACGGAAATTGAGTGTGCATGTGTGGGCGGGTAAACATGCTGTAAGTTACTGTAATAAATGGGTACCTGCTACATTCAAGTGATCTAACACATCAAGTAACGGAAGTGATCTTACAAGTACAAATAACCCAGGAAACACTGAAGAATGTGCACGTAACACATGATGCTAGAGTTACCTTCTGCGGAAATCTTTCCAACAGGTGATGACAAGTGGTCATGGTGGTGTGGCCACGGCAACCACTCCTGGCTTGTCAAGGGGTTCTTGTTTCCCTGCTAGTCAAGGAAGGATGAGCCCAAGAGAGAGGCTCTGGAAGAATAAGGGTATGCAGAAGGGGAACAGGACAAGAGCACACAGAAGGACTGTGGAGGTAGACCAGCCGCAGGTACAGTTACTGCCTCCTGACACCATCATCGCCAAGGTGACCTCCAGAAAGAGGCCAAGATGTCTTCTCCCAAGCTCCCCCAGGCACTGCTCTCCATGAACCTGCACACAACCACTCAAGGAAATCCTGGGCAGCTCAGGTCCCTGCCAGAGGGGTGGAGGAGACACAAAACCCACAGGCAGGCAGGAGAGTTGTCAGCCTTGCCAAGCTAGGCACAGTCTCTTTACAATCAATAAAACAGTTCACGCATTTCAAGGCTTGTGTCAGCCCTTACTTCCTGCCCTGCCCTGCCTCTTCACACTCCAGGCATGGGGGAGCAGCATCTCTTCTGTGATGGGCCCCCAACAGAGAGGAAATAGGAACATCTGGCCAGGACTTCTCATGCCTCATTGCCCATTCCCACCAAATGACTTGGAGCCAGGGGCACCCGTGACCAAAGGATGGCAGCACCAGTCAGACTTGAAGCTTCTAAGCCACTTAGGGGCAGAGCTTCCCCACACTGCTCTGAGGATGGTTCTGCCGAGATATGGCTACAGCATAGGAGACAGCCTGCTTAGATGTAAACCTTGGGAGAAAGAGTTAACACCAGGGAAGGCAGGAGGGTGCCATGACAGGAGACTGAGTACCAACAGCTTGGCTGGGAAGCCACAAAGGACTGAGGTGGGCCAAGAAACACCTGGGCCATTGGCTAGCACCCCTAGGTTCTCCTTTGCTTCTGTCACACTGGCAAGTCCCTCGTTTTCCACCTGAATGCTTGCTTCCAGAATAGGCACCCATCTTGGAGAAGATGAAAGCTCAGAGTACCTGTCTTACCTAGCCCAAACAAGTCCATCTTTGCAGCCAGGTGCATCGGATGGGAAGAAACTGGAGACAAATCAACTAAACCACATTTCTGACCTATTCACAAGCAAACAGTGCAGTTCCACCTGCAGTCAGCACTGGACACTACTAAGATTTCTGGAGCTGGTTAAAGATAACTTCACAAGCGATCAGTGAGACAACCAGGGAAGCACTCTGCTTGATCGACAAGCTACCAAAGCCAAATCATGGACAAAGAGGAACCAGTTGGGGAGGCAGAGGATTTATCAGCCTGATGCCATGCTGAGATGAAGGGAACAAGATTAAGCAAAAGGAGTGGGACTCCTAGCTGAATTACAGTCCTGGACTGCAGGAAAGCAGATTTTTGGCTTGCTCAAGGATCTGTTTGCCAGGTTCCCATGGGAGAATGCTCTGAAGGACCAAGGGGCCCAGGACAACAAGCTGTTCTCCTAGGACAACCTCCTCAAAGCTCAAGAATAGTCCATTTTGGCATGCAGAAAATCACAGGGGAATGGCAGAAAGCCACGGTGAATGGACAGGCAACTCCTGCCTCAGCTCAAATGCTGAAATGCAAAGAAGTCTGAAGCAGGAAGAGGTTACACAGAAAGAATATGGAGATACTGCCCAAGCAGAAGAGCTGAATCAAAGGATTCCAAGGAATGCTTCTACAGGTAAGCAAGGGCAAAAGGATGGCTAATATTATGCTATTTAGCACATGGGACCCATCAGCTAAGGACACAAAAGATCAAGGATTTCTTTGCCTCGTTTTTTCTGACTAAAGAGCGTCCTCACATCTCACAGTTCTTTGAGCACAGTGTCAGAATCTGGGAGACTACACCATTACTCACAGCAAAAGAAGGTTATGGATTGACACTGGAACAGGTTGCCAAGAGAGATGGTGGAGGCCCCATCCCTGGAGACGTTCAAGGCCAGGCTTGATGAGGCTCTGAGCAACCTGATCTCGTTGAAGACGTCCCTGCTTACTGCAGGGGGGTTGGACTAGATGACCTTTAAAGGTCCCTTCCAACCCAACACATTCTATGATTCTGTCACACAAGCTGACTGGACCACAGATGGGATGCGTTAGAAGGCGCTAGGGAAGCTGGCCAATACCACTGCGAGGCTGCTCCCCCTTGTCTTCAAAAAATAAGTCACTGATCAGAGGAGGAACCTGATGACTGCAGAGGCAAAAATCACATTCATTTTCAAAATGGCCAAGGATGAGGATATGAGGAACCAGAAGCTGGTCAGCCTTGCCCAGTTTCTGGTAAGACTATGGAGCAAGTCCTTCTAGAAGCCAAAAAAGCAATTTGTAAATCTGTGCTGGCTGTTCCAAAGTACAAGTCATACCTGACATTTCAGCTCACAATTTTATACTGTTTATATTCAGGGTCTTATCTCTCAAGAAAACAAAACACTTACACAGATCACGGATCATTGTGCTGCCTTTTGATTTCTTCATACTGTTGCATGTGCTAGGTTCTTCAATTATACAGTTAAAATTTTACAATATTGGGCAATCTTACAGGATTTTAGAATATCTAATTATTTTCATTAGAAGAGCAGGCAACTCGTACTCCCCACAGCCCAAAGCAATCTGCCTCAGATATAGCTGAAGGCTGCAGAAAAGTTAACTGCAAACTTGAGAAGGACCTACTGCAACAGCATAAAATTCATAAAAAAAAAAAAATACTTCCTTGCCTTCACTGAAGCATCAGTTTTATAAAACCCACGTGAGCTGAAATAATGGTCTGTCACTCTCCTACACTAATAGCTTCAAGAACTTCTTCAAGAAAGGTGCCAACACCACTTTGTCAGAAACCCCCTCCTGAACTGTGCAGAAGTATTCAGTATTCTGGGGAACTTGCCAGCATGACAGTATTTACTGTATGACTAATATGCATTAATGAAGCACAAATGGACAACTATTTACTTGTGCTAATAACTAAAGCGCTTTATTAGAGCTAAGGCCTCTAGCATGAAGGATTGCCAGGTTCCCCCACTTGCCAAAATTATGTCAAAAAATGGAGCCAGTGTGTAAGACATCAAGAGCTACAGCCAGTGTGTAGCAGAGTCTCAAGTCATTGTTTAACATTCAACTTGCAAAGGACAAGCGTGCTCCAAAACCACTGGCTGTTTCCGAGGGCTTGTCTTTTCATTGTAGAGGCTAGAATTTCAAATATGCACACTGGTCTTACCAGTACGCAAGCCAAAGCTATCTTAAAATAGCAGTAAAGCCTGAGAGCTTTGCTTGGCGTTTGTGTTCTACCTTTGATTGCTTGTTGTTCTTTCAAAACCAGAAAGAAAAACACTGTATCTTAATGCCTCAGATTAAAATATCAATACTGTCTGCATAAAAGGACATTAATGCCAATAATCTGGCCCTTTCTACATGAAGGATTCCTGAAAGCTGATCAATTTGGTAAAATTCCGTCCTGAAAAAGCAAAGCCAATTCATCAAGAACAAAGTCCTTGTTCTATTCTGTGCTCTCCATGCCTCAACTCTGAGAAGGGAATGTACCTGCCACACAAGAAACACACCTGAAAACAGGAAGAGGTTTGTGGGAACCTAGAGAGAACTTATGAAAGAGTATTTCAGACTCCATTATATTAGAAAGAGAAATTCTTAGAGGATGCAAAAGATGATCTTTTTCAGTGATAGCTAGTGCTAGGTGAACTTGATAAATTCATCCCTAGCTTTTAAAGTACGTGGCACATCCACCACCAAAGCCATGGTGAGTTCAGGCTGTCCGTTATTGCTAGAATCAGCAGCTTCAGTTCAGGACTCAGCTGCAGCATTACGAGTAGATGGTCCGCAAGTGTAGAAACAAAATGATCCCTGCCATGAGACATCACCTTAACAATAGCGTTTGGAAAGTGTACCCACGGTTTCTTTTTAAAAACTGAAAAATTCTGCTCTCAGAGGTGATCACGCTTACACAACTTCATGCAGAATTACTGGGTTTTGGTTGTGGTGTTGTTGTTTGGGTTCCCCCCTTTTTTAACTTAAAAAAAAAAGAAGAAATCATAAGTGATTATGAAATACTGTCCTTCCTTTGATCTAACAGTCTCCCTTTAGACTCTGTAAGGCAAGAAAATCTACTGGGCATAACTTTTAGCAAGGTCTGAATCTAGATATATTTCTTGGAAATACTTAAGTATAAGACAACATTATATCTCCAGTCTTTTCCAAGGATAGAAAAAGCCTGTCTGAGCCAACTGGCATGGACAGCAACACTAAGAATTATTTGAGCCACAGCACTTTCTTGAAAAGTGACAGCTCCAAATGCACAGCAATCTTATCTTACTCTTAAAAAAAAAAAAAGTAATAATCTTCTCCAGTGGTTATTATTTACTCATTGTAGAGCACAGAACATCTGTAGGAGGAAGGTTCATTAAAAACACACCACCCCCCCAACCTATCGCTAACATAATTCCAGTTGATTATAACAAAGCCAATTTAAAAAAAAAAAAAAAAACACAAACAAACTTCAGTTCTCTTACATTTCAGTTTCTAGTCTCTAATATTTATGCAGATGTTTGAAGTATGAAGCTGTCTTAGGACTGGTACATCAACTTCTCTCTTCCGTTAAGTGAGAGCTGTTACTAACATAAAAACACTCATAGTGGTAGTTCTCCAAAATAACCAGTTGGTAAACAGCTTGTTAAATATTTACTCATTTGGAAAAGATCCCATTCATAAGAAAAAAATATACAGAATTTAGTTTGGTGCTATAGCCTGCTAAACTCATTGTTACCATTACTTCAGAATGGCTTCATGAAGTCTTCTGAGGAAAAAACCACAAACAGAAAATGGCCTGATTTTATCAATGTGGGTGTTTTTACAATCTGGAAGTGGCATCTTAAATGTTGCACACAAGTCAGAACCTGAAGAGATCCACTGTTTTTGATTTTCACAGGATCACTGAATGATTGAGGTTGGAAGGGACCTCTGGAGGTCATCTGGTCCACTCCGCTGCTCAAGCAGGGCCATCTGGAGCCGGTTGCCTGGCACTGGCTTTATAGTATCTCCAAGGACGGAGGTTCCACCACACCTCTGTGCAGCCTGTGCCAGTGCTTTGACACCCTCATGGTGAAAGAGTGCTGCCTGATGTTCAGAGGGAACCTCCTGTGTTTCAGTCTGTGCCCACTGCCTCTGGTCACCACTGAAAAGAGCCTCAGTATGTCTTCTTTGCACGCTCTTTTCGGATATTCATATAGATACACAAGATTCCCCCCTCAGCCTCCTCTTAAGTAAAAAAGTAGTAAAGTGTAAATTTAAACATGTATGAAAACTAGAGCTAAATCAAGGAACAAATTTAAGAGACTGCTTGTATATAATGATCTAACAACATTAAAAGATAGGTTCAGTCCACTGTTCAAGCATGAGCATCTAACCATTAACAGGACGATGCAAAATTAAGCTTCTTTACTTGTAATTTCTTCACTTGATTTGCAACACCTATATTGCTTCCTCACAACTGCTAGCAGTAATTTAAGTAGTAAATGGTACGACTGACCATTAGAATGCTCTGAGTCTTTTTTTTTTTTTCTTTTTGGCAAGTTGAAAAATCTTAAGTAATTGAAAAACATGGACCTAGCCACTTGAAATTTCTTGTTCGCATTCACCTTCAAAAACAACTTTATGTTTTGCCAACCAACTTCTACATAAATTGGAATACAGAAGTGCAAACAGCTAAGTACAGACTTTCAATTGGAAGTGTAGAAAGGTAAACTGGCACAGCAAAAAAAAGTAATTAATAGGTATTTCTTGTAAGAAGGGAAACTGTCATCAATTGTATAAAAGCTTAGTGTGAGATACAAATTCCTTTGACATTGGTTTGCTTCATGTACAATATTCTGATGACACATGACAGTGGGGGCAAGCGCACTTCCAACATCCCCTCCCAATGGCCCCTCTAAGAGGTAAGCACCACACTTTCATTTCTACGTTAGTGAGAACAACCGCTTTTGGGACAATTTTTTAAACAAATTTCTTTCCACGAAAAATAGACAGAGGCTAGAAATCCAGCTCCAGTTGCGCTTCAACAAAAACTACCAAGCATCAATGCTATTGCTGAAAAACATTTGCTGTCTGCACTGAGGGAGACAGATTTCATAACTTCATATTGGAGGCAACATGTCTTGTAAAAACATTCACTAATGTTCTCACTGCTTTGTACTTTATGTCTGCTGCAGTCCGTCAACCCTCTACACCACATACATGTAAACTGTTAAAACAAGAGCATCATCAACAAAATATCTGTTGACTGACACCATATTTCACAAATCTGATGACTTTCTGCATTGGCAGTAGCAACATTTCAGATTCGTTTCTTCATACAATATGTAGAAGAATGACGCAATGCACTAATGCCTCTGGTGTTTTTTCACTCAGCTATGCCCAAGGACTTTGAAAGCCTGATTCTGCACTCTGGTCCTTCAAAATTGCCCTGTTAGCATGAAAATCCAAACTCTGGGTCAAATTCTATACAAGGACCATCTTTGTATATTTAAGCCTAATGAGAGTAAGTTAAGCCGCCATTTATTTTTAATCTTAAAAATTATGTATTGGATTTGTGTGGCAAGGTTTTGGTAGCCGGGGGGCTACAGGGGTGGCTTCTGTGAAAAGCTGCTAAGAAGCTTCCCCTATGTCCAACAGAGCCAATGCCAGCCGGCTCCAAGATAGACCTGTCACTTGCCAAGGCCAAGCCAATCAGTCATGGTGGTAGCACCTCTGTGATAACATATTTAAGAAGGGGGAAAAAAAAATAATCCTGCACAACTGCAGCAGGAGAGAGGAGTGAGAAGATGTGAGAGCAAAAGCTCTGCAGACACCAAGGTCAGTGAAGAAGGAGGAGGTGCTCCAGGTACTGGAGCAGTGATTCCCTGCAGCCCGTGGTGAAGCCCATGGTGAGGCAGGCTGTCTCCCTGCAGCCCATGGAGGTTAGTGGTGGAGCAGATATCCACCTACAGACAATGAAGGACCCCATGCCAGAGCAGGTGGATGTGCCCAAAGGAGGCTCTGACACTGTGGGAAGCCCACGCTGAAGTAGGCTCCTGACAAGACCTGCGGCCCCATGGAAAGAGGAGCTCATGCTGGAGCAGGTTTGCTGGCAGGACTTGTGACCCCACAAGGAACTCATGCTGGAGCAGTCTGTTCCTGAAGGTCTGTACCCCATGGAAGGGACCCACGCTGCAGCAGTTTGTGAAGAACTGCAGCCCATGGGAAGGGTTCACGTTGTAGAAGTTTGTGGAGGACTGCCTCCCATGGGAGGGACCTCACCCTGGAGCAGGGGCAGAGTGTGAGGAGTTCTCCCCCTGAGGACAAAGGAGAGGCAGAGACAACATGTGATGAACTGACCACAACCCCCATTCCCCGTCCCCCTGTGCTGCTCGGGGGGAGGAGGTAGAGAATTCAGGAGTGAAGTTAGAATCATAGAATGTGTTGGGTTGGAAAGGACCTTTAAAGGTCATCTAGTCCAACCCCCCTGCAATAAGCAGGGACATCTTCAACTAGATCAGGTTGCTTAGAGGCCCGTCCAACCTGACCTTGAATGTTCCAGGGATGGGGCATCTACCGCCTCTCTGGGCAATGAGGGTGTTTCACCACTCTCATTGTAAAAAATTTCTTCCTTCTATCTAGTCTAAATATACCCTCGTTCAGTTTAAAACCATTACTCCTTGTCCTGTCGCCACAGGCCCTGCTAAAAGTTGAGCCTGGGAAGAAGGAAAGGGCAGAGGGAAGGTGTTTTAAGATTTGGTTTTATTTCTCATTACCCTACTCTGATTTTAATTGGCAATAAATTAAATTAATTTCGCCAAGCTGAAGCTGTTTTACCCATGACTGTAATTGGTGAGTGATCTCCCCGTCCTTATCTCAATCCACAAGCCTTTTGTTATATTTTTTCTCCCCCGTCCAGCTGAGGAGGACAGTGACAGAGCAGCTTGTGGGGACCTCACGTCCAGTCAGGGTCAACCCACCAGAAATTGTAAGAAAGATCTCCATAGTCTCAATAAACAACTGTCAATGGCTAAGTGAATGAAGATTTTCAAACAGTGTGTCGGGCAGACAAAGAGGGCCAAAACATAGGCCTTGACAGCTCTTCCCACATAGGTTTTTCACTCTACTTGGACACAAATTCTGCAACTGATTTTTTGCGTGCTGTGTTTTTTAGGACAAAAGACATTTTATTCAGGCAAACACAGACAGCAGCCAGACTGTTAAATTCCAAAGTGGCAGAGGTAACACTAAGTCAAATAGAGGGCACCTGGATTTCAAAGGGATGTGGATTATGGCATACACTAAGGTAACTCTGAATTAGAGATATAGCATTTTTTTACCCCTGCTAAAACAGAAACCATCTCTAACCACCCAATCAAAGCAAACAACCCCTGAAAGTGTAAAAACCAAGTCTCCCAAAAACCCACACTCACCCTAGGAAAACAAACATAACCTCAATATGCCATGGACTTGGATCAGGTGACCTCCAAAGGTGTCTTCTAACTTATTGTATCATTTTATGGAAAACAAGGATCAAATCAAGGCTGACGCACTAAAACCCGGAGAACCTGTTGTTGTTCTTCCAGTTGAAGGCAAAGAAATGTGACTGTTGTTTTAACACCAGTACATCATCTTCACATCCACAAATCTGACATCATTAAAGGAAGCTTTTATTACAGCAGCTAGCCTCTAACTGATAATTCTCTTAGGTATTTACTTCCCTACTCTTGAAGTGCACTAAGCTTTTCAAGTATGATGTGCAATGTCATGTTCCTTTTATCTGGTCAAGAGGACTACTAGCATTTGTAGTCATGCTCCACGACTATCCACAGTTCTGTACACATAGGAGAAAGTCGTTTCCATTTTCTCCCCATTTTGTGACCAAGTGCATTTTATGCCAAGTTAGACGATGAGTACGCTGACAGCAAGTCCTTTCCCTAATAAGAATTCATCTCTCTTAAAAAAAAAAGTCTGTTAATTATTAATAAAGTCATGCCTGCATCTTAGTTATGAGAAAATAAATGCAAGGCAGAAAATAGAATATGAACAGAACATTCATGTATGCCCAGAATTTTATCCTCAGAAACTGAGAAAAAAGCCCCATCCTTTTGTTATTTATGTCACTGAGACTTGTACAATTCATGCATCAAAGGGTTAAAGAACTAAATCTTCCCCAAGAGTTCAAGTCACTCTGCATAAATACTGTTGTGACTACAGATTGCAAAAGAACGGAAACACAGTAAATCATCCCATTTTTTCTGAGAAATTCTAGGACTATGTTCTGAATTTCCAGGAACAGAAGACAAACACTGCCAATTCTCACTGCTGGATTTTTATTGAGGAGTTTGAGAATTTGGAAAGGGCTCCTGAAAGCCACTAAAAGGTAGTATTGATTTTTTCCACAAAGCTAGAGATTGTTTCTAGGAGAATGCACTCAGTGTGACTGGTTTATGTGCTAACTCCTGAGAAAGTGTGTTTTGTTTTGGGTTTGTTTTTTTTTTTAAAAAAGGCTCATAAACAAGACCCAAAAGCTTCTGAAAGCAGCAAACATTGCAAACAAGGAGCCCAGTAAAAAAGTCAGAGATCTATACCTTGCCCTCCTCCCCAAAACCAGAAAAAGGAATGGTAGAGGAGAGTTGGCAACACAGCATCCTAAAGGATATTCTGTAGTGGATATTCACTTATCCAGGTTCTCATTTCTTTTGCTGTCTGCTTTGAACATACTCCCAAACTCCAACGTGTCAATTTATTCTGAACACTGAAGTTACAGCATTAAGGTCCCAACCTTGGGGACTCTGGAAGAATGTTCTCTACAGCCTTCCATTCTCATTAAGGCAGAAAATGTACTGTAAAAAATAGAATACTTCTTCACACTCTAATCTAGAGCATATTTAGTTTAACCTTCTTTCAGCCCTTTACCAACACAATACTGGCACTGTAGCCAAATTTGAAAGACAAGGTGATGAAAGCTTCTAAGTCAGATTTAGTAGGGGTGGAGAAACAGATGTTCAGGGTTTTTTAATGCAAACTTCACTTCTGACAGAAGGCACAGTAGTTGTGAATGGGCTTCCAAAGGGAGTCTTTAAACTGGTTATAAGCACTTAGGATAGTTAACGCACAGTAAGCTAGGAGCAAAAATAATTAATTAGCAGGGAGTCATTTCACGCCCTGTTAAGTCACCTGTGTTGCTTCGACACTTCTAGTCTGTTGACTGCCCCAGACTAAAGCAGGTTATCTACAGGGTTTATAAGAGCAAGGGGAAATACCAAGGAAAATTCTTACTGCTTATGAACCACTAAAGACACTACTTCCATGAGAAACGTTTGACATCCAATAAAGAATTTGCAGCTCAAAAATGCCTGCCTACAATGTCAAGTTTCTCTTACATAGCTCTCCTTTCCCTCAGCTTCACATCATGACTCAGATGATGCTCTAAATGAATTGGAAGCATAATTTCACAGTGCATCAAAATTATGAAGTCCAGGCACATCTATTCACATATTCTTTTAAAATCATAGATCCGAGTACAGCAACAGATTTTCAGGACACCCAGTTTCTCAAAGTGCATTCTATTTTTATAGCTGCAAAAGCAGTTATAAAGGAACTGTTATGTTTCCCCTGTTATCAGGAAAAGCATTCAGGTACTGACAATGCAGCATATACTAACATTAGTCTTTAACTAATTTCAAGTTTCCTGTTGGGGAAAGATGTGTAAATTGGCATATTACAAAAAGGATGTACAAATCCGATAGAGGTTTGTTGGGGATTTTTGTTGGTGGTAGTTTTTTGTTTGGGTTTGGTTTTTCTTTTGCATTTCTTTCAAATGAGTACTGTAGTAATTGCTACTAGTAATGTTTCTCTTGGGAGAAAGAGAAAAAGGTTTCAATGTCATATGATACTCTGTTTAATCATTTACGTATCTGCAGGGCCCAAAATCATAAGTGAATCCTTCGGGCGGTAAGCACACTATGAAAACAAAGAGAAAAAAGGGCAAAAAACAGGTCATGCCCAAAATAACACATTTGCAGTTCCATAAAAAATACAAAGCATGCATTATGCCAACCACAACTGCCTGGAAAAAAAAAAAAAGAGAACTTCTAAGTTCATTTTTGCCTAGCACCTTTGAATTGAGCTGAGGTTTGTTTGTTTGTTTTTTTTAATATATTCTTTGTAATATGCCATATTGGCTGCTTAGATACAGCATAATAACTTGACAAACATAGGATCTAACGCAGTGTAAAAATCTCTGCCTTTATTCCTGCAAATATGGCATTCAGCACATTGATACTTTTTGGTGCAAGGCATTTCACTGGTATCATAGCTTGCCATTTATTTTGGAAACAAGTGCCTTCTCCCAAATATGAACTGGCTATTTTGAGGACAAGTATCAAATCTTAATCAGTATATATTAGTGACCCAGTTCTTTTTCAGCAGCAGGTCTTGAATACAGGATGGTAAAAGAGGCTCTGTTCCCAAACATTAGCAAAACCCAGAGAATTGCCAGACAGCCATTAGCAGTTTGATGAAAAGTTTGAATGCACCATCAATCAACTGGTACACTGCAATACGATGCTACAAGCTGACAGGAACATGCAATTTCATAACTTACTATCCGATAAGGAAGATGTAAAAAGGAGTCTGGGCAGCCAGCTAAAGCCATTTGTTCCTTCAAATTTTCTTCAAATCACATCTACTGCTTCACAGGACCTGCAGAGTACAAACAAACTGTCAGAAACCATACTGAAGACATTTCATCAACTTATTATTGAGAACAGTTGGAGGGGGAAGACTGAGACGAGCAAGATGAGGTGACGAGGATTTGCATCAACTTGGAGTAGCAAATCTGCACATTTGCTGTCTGTAGCCTAGAAAACACGTTCAACTTGATATTTCATACAAAAGCCCAACATAACTATACTCAGGCTGGATGGCTCCCCCTTTATTTCCCTAGTCCAGGCAAAGCCTCTCTTCACACCTAGACCCTCACCTTTTGGAGGCTGGCTCTCACCAACTGAGGCTTGTATCAGAAATGGTGTGTCCAGCAGGACTAGACAAACTAGAGAAGTGACCGTCACCCTGCGCTAAGCACTGCTGAAGCCTCGCCTCAAATACTGTGTTAGTTTTGGGCCCCTCACTACAAGACAGACACGGAGGTGCTGGAGTGTGTCCAGAGACGGGCAACGAAGCTGGTGAAGGGTCTAGAGAACAAGTCTTAAGAGGAACAGCTGAGGGAGCTGGGGTTGTTTAGCCTGGAGAAAAGGAGGCTGAGGGGAGACCTTATCGCTCTCTACAACTACCTGAAAGGAGCTTGTAGCGAGGTGGGGATGGGTCTCTTCTCACAACAAAGAAGTGATAGGAAGAGAGGAAATGGCCTCAAGTTGCACCAGGGAAGGTTTAGACTGGATATTAGACAGAAGGGTTATCAAGCACTGGAACCGGCTGCCCAGGGAGGTGGTTGAGTCACCATCCCTGAAGGTATTTCAAAGACATGTCGATGTGGTGCTTAGGGACATGGTTTAGTGGCCGACTTGGCAGTGCTAGGTTTATGGTTGGACTTGATTATCTTAAAGGTCTTTTCCAACCAAAACGATTCCATGATTCTAAGAAAACACTGAAATCCAGGAGTTAATTCAGATGACAGCCACCTATCATAGAATCATTTAGGTTGGAAAAGGCCGGTAGATCATCAAGGTCATTATGCATCATTAGCCTTCAACAGCTAGTTACATAACTCTTTCTTCCCTTTACCCTTTCCGCTGCCTGCATTTTCTCTCATGGCTTCATTCTCATGCAATATATCAAACAGAGAGTCCCATGCAAATCTGCATTCAAGTCTTGCATTTCCCCTTGTGAGTGATCATTAGCAGCAACTTTGCAAGGTCAACAGTGTTTCTTTTAAGCATAGCTTCCATGATCAGACTGAGCTTGAGAAGTCATCTACTGCAAACACATTTACAGATGCATGTGGCTAAAGAGCTAAAAATGCAAAAGAGATATGTCTAAAGAACTAAAAATGCAAGAGAGAAAGCAGTACTATGCCAATGTCAAGACAGTTATTTTAGCTGCCACTTCATAACAAAAGGAAACAAAACTAAACAAAAGGATATAAATATATAAAGCACTATTTGCTTGTCCCAGCATTTCTCCCAACCAGTGGCATTCAGCTGGAAACATCTCTGCAGCATAAGACAAGTGATGCCACCTCCAAGCAGATGAAAAAAGGGTGAGTGGGGGAGAGAACAGACTGCAAAGCAGAGCGAGAACTTTTACTCCTACCACAAGCAAGCTCCTGTCTTGTTCACTGTTAATTATCAATTATGTATTCAAAACAAAAGCCTGAGTTTTAAACAGGCTACCCACTGCTTTCTAGTAGACATGAACTGTCACCAAACCAAAGCTCCCAGCAAGATTTATGGGACAGTTAAGTCATGGACAAGGATAAAAGACATCTTGGGAAAACTGCTCCTGGAGGAGCTGCAGTGTATGGTCCACATAAACCATGCACTCATCGAGGAAGCTTTATTTTATCTAGTTCCAGGATTAGTTTTGGCTGAGATATGATAGCCGCCTCCTCTATCAGAAAGGCAGGCAAACTCTTGGGAGCTGCTGCTTCTTTCCAGAAAGGAGTTACTGGGCTTCTGCAGTTTTTCTGAGGTAGTAACTTTCTGGGGTCCATCCATATAGCCAATTACCTAGGGAGGAATCTGGTTTTGGCAACAGCAAGTTTGAAAATCTTGAAAACCCAATATGCATAAATCAAGTCGTTTATTCTAGATATTTTTCCATAGCATTTGCTTAAGGTTAAAACCAAAATCTTACAGGATTCACATGGGGGATGACAGGACAGGGAAAACAGACCCTCTCAAACATCTAACTTTGTAGGTATGATACCCAACTTGTGCTGTTGCTAGTCGTTACACATACAAACAGTGGCCTACAGCCATCTAACTCCCAATTCCACACCTACAAGTAGTTTGCAGTCAGTTTTTAAGAGGGATCTGAAGATTTAATTTTCAGGGCAAGATTTGCCTCATTCACCCAGTTTGTTCTGGGAGAATTAAGCACAGATTTATGGAAATCCCTTTTATCTGGGCTGATTTGGGGTGGGGGGGAAGCAGCTTTTCACTTTGGGGAGCACAGTTTTCTATGAATAAATCTAAAATAAAATTAGGCAAGCCACTAGAGTAGATATTCCAAAGTTGGTACAATGCATCAAGAACAAGGAGAATCTTATTATTAGCCTGTAAACCCACAAATTAAAGAAAGTTTAGGTAAAGGGATAAGGGGAAAAAAAATCAGCCTTGCATTGCAACAGTTTTGTGTTTATTATTGCTTAAGTATTTAGGGAACAGGAAAAGGCATGGCTGCTGTACATTTAACTGTAGGTTATTTAGGACTGAATATCAAAATACTGGCCTTTCTCTTAATGTTTCAGCAAAAAGCACCGATTCACTTATAGCAAGATAGATTAAATATGTTCCTAAACAATACCAGACCAATTTGTCTATTCTAGGGCGTGCTGCAGTTTATGCCACAGCGCCATTACACCAATGGAAGATCATCAATTACCTCGAACAATAGTTGGAGTCAAGACTGCATAATTTATCAAGACCCATTTGCTTCACAGCTACATTCTTGAGTATTCATTTGTTAACACCGCAGAAACAGAGGAAAGCAATAATCTCAAGATGATATCATTCCTAGTCAGTCATACATTAGCACTGATTTAAGATCGCATCTCTTTTGTCTGTCTAAAAGCACTTTATCAAAGTAGTCCTGCCCTAGGAATACAAAAAGCCTTTGCTCACCTTTAAGAGCTAAGGCCCTGTTGTACCACATCATCAAGTAATAAATTTTATAAGGACAGAACTCTATACCAATTCATGTGTTCAGCAGATAAAAATTACAATTTCAAAAGAAAAATAAATCAACTTTTTCGCTGCTATTGTCTTTAAACATGATTTTCATCACGTCAGTTCTCTTCAGAGACCGTAACTGCATACAGACTTACACATTCTTTCCATGCAAGTTAAACAGCACAAATTGCAAACAGATATTTAAGTGCCAAATCACTGCCCTTTTCCTTAGATGGGGGAGGGACGCTCCAAAGGATTGTAAATAGAAAACAAGCTATGTAGTCAATCACTGTTACAAAACTCAGAATGTTCAGTGGCGAGAACAACTGTTGTGCAGCATCGAGCCAGCCTGCCTGTGCACATTCAAAACCAAGTGACTCCACTTGCTTCCACTGGCTTAAGAAGTCTTCCTTGGGCAGAGTTCCTGAAAGAGGGACAGCCATGACAAACCAAGTTTCAAAGGTCTTAAGATTCAGGTTTGGTTCTCTAGCCTAAAGAATAGTCTATTGTGAGGAGCAACTTTGACATCTCAGACTCTCAAAATTGTTAAACTGACTCACACCACCTAAACAAAGATTGATATTCATCCCGTATGGAAAACACTGCAGGTAAGCATCCTGATTACCGCTGCTCCGAATGAGTTGTTTCTAGTCATGATCAAGTTACCCACCTAACCAGTAGGTTAAGTTATCTATTAACAGCAAATTAAGCCTGTCATCAGGTAGGCTTTTGATTTATCATTTGCTCTCTGCATATTCCCAGCAGGAAACGGTATCTCACCCAGCACGCTGGAAGCACAGGCAGCCTACGCACCTACAGATACTGCGGTAGGAAGATGGCAGGGGTATGGTCACTCTGCCAATTCAGGAAGTTTTCCAGGTTCTACATGTGCCATCTGTCAAAGTCTTAAAATTCAAGAGAAAAATAATTTTTAAAACGCAATCACTTGCAGATTAGTTAGGAACAGGAGGAAGGAAAAAAAAAAAAAAAAGGAGAAAATATTTTAACCTGGCAGAGTTGCAAGACAAGCTCCAGAGCTCTTGAAAACTGGAGTTAAGGTCTTTCATGAAAGGTAACATAACATATTTGTTAAATGCTGTTCCCTTTCAAGTCCTGGGTACTTAATTTTCTTCTGTAACGTTCTGTTTTCTGTAATTGAACTACTATGTAAGAAGGAAGGGAAAAAAGCTTCGCTATAGTCTTCAATTTTGACCTACCTGAAGAACTTTTTCCAAGACCTCAGGTTTAACATACAGGTTAAAAATCTTTTCCTCTCTTTTACATATCTTTTGCTCTCTCAGACATTCAGTGTCATCACTTTTCTCGCCACACTATGGCATGAGGCTTAGCAGACCAAAACTGGATTTTTATAAGAAATTAGAATAAAGTCATAGAACAGCTGAGTTCATACAATATTCTCCCCTAAGTCACCTTCAGGACTGTCTGGATCAACTCTACTGAACTTATAATTTAACACCTTGAAGAGCCAGGCAAAAAAAGGCCCTGGTTGGTCCATACAAAGAGCAATCTGCAAGAGCTCTTCAGATGGTTTCAAGATAAGGTAGTTAAATGGATGCATCTAGCAACCCTCTACACCAGCACAGGCCACGAGGACACATACGCTTACACTTTCTTACTCGTCTACTCCGATTGCCATAGTTACAGTGGAAATAAGATTTGGATATGAGCAGCATGAGGCATGCCAGTGAGAGTTCTGTATTTGAAAGACCTGACAGCTAACAGTGTCCCCAGCTGCATTTAAAACATGGGACCCAGATGTGTTTTTCCACACAGGGACAAGACCCACATAAGTTCTCACAAGAAGGAAGCCTGACCACATGGGCTGGAAAGAAAGTGCTGCCAGATCCCATAGCTGGCCTGACCAAGGAGACAAGATCCTAAAGCACCCTTGGCAGCACACGCGTTTGCCACCAGATTCCATCATAGCTTTAGCAATCAGTACATATGAGGATTTCTAAGGCAGTCTCCCCTCTTTTGGTGATGGTTTCAGGTAGAGATTGGGTCTGTTTACAAGACTGAGGATGCCCTCCACTCCCAAGGCAATCATTTGGTCAGCAGGACTCAAAGGTTCACCATTGCAGGCTGGCAAACAAGTACAACCAAAACACTCTGACTTCAAACTACTACGGGCAGCTTCCTGCACAAGGAACAACACAGAGGACTGGATTCAACCTTTTATTTTCCACTTCTCCATTTTGCTCCACTTTGCTCACTCCAAATACTTCTTCTCAAACGCTTGCTTCTCCCAAAGTCTCCAGTGTTCTTACACTGAAAACCAATACTTGGGCAACTCCCTTTCAAACAAGTTATTTTGCCTGATGCTCCCAAACGCCTCCCCAAACACTCCAACCGCAAAGGATCCAATGACATTATCATTGACATCCTGATGGCCTACTGAGATTAGTGTCAGATAATAATTAAGAATACTTGCAGATTTCCCAATTTCTTTCCACTGCCCTTTCATGAATTGGCACGTGCACACACATTTTGTTACGCATACGTACCCCAAAGGCATTTGAAAGTCTACGATATAGAGCAACTGCCGAACTAGGGTAGTACTTTGAACATACCTTTGAAAACAAAGCATTGTTCTGGTTAAAATTTCAAGTAAGTGTTGCGCACTAAAATGAAAAAGCACTGTTCAAAATATAAATCATCAATCAAAAGAACTTCGGTTACGTCCAAACACTCCCACGATTCCATACTAAAAAATCTGGTCTTATAAAAAAAGGGAATATAATTCTCTTTGCCATTCTTAATTGCAAAGCTGTTAGTCTAAATATTACACCTTGTAAAGGAAGCCATTTGCCATTGTAATTTTGCCAGAAAGTGAAGAATCTTGGCAACAGCAACTCAGGCTTTTGAAAGCCAAAACAGATACATACTTCAGAAGCAGCACAGAAGAACTGATGCCATCCCACTTTAAGTCTTGCCAAACAAAATTAAATAAAATATATGCAGTTCAGCATTTTTTGGTTTCCTGCAGCTGCCTAAATTTCTGAAAAGGCTCCTCAAGACTCATACCCTGTGAGTTCACGTTCACCTCCTGACAGGGCAGCTTCACTGGCAATCATAAAGGATAAAAAGTCCTCAGAGAAAAATAGTTATTTTGCACTTTGCTCATTTAAGAAAGGATTTTTCCCCTTGTCCCTGAAGGAAGTATTCCAGTTTAAAAAACAAACCTATAATGAAGTTTGGAAATATTTATGAAACTCTGCAGTTTCACTATCTCCCTTGATCACTCAAAATCCTCTTCTGCCTCTTAATAGCTTTGATGCAGGAACTTTGACAACTAAACAGACTGTACCCAAGTCTAAACGAAATGTTAATTAGACAGAAACTGAAATAAAGAACTCTGTAGCATACAGTACACAATCCCATCAGTAAGCCATATGCAGAAGTAGGGCAGGTCCGTAGATGCACGACTAGGACAAGAGATGCAGAGTGAGGTAGCCCAAGGACAACTTCAGCTGAAAATGCCGTGACTGATGGTCTCTGATGTTGTACATACAGTTCCTCACTACATTCTTCACTTCCAGAGAACCGAAAAATACTGCCGCTATCCTCTGTGTTGCCATTTTCTTTGCTTTCCTCGTCCCCCGACTCCTCCCCTCCCCCAAATCTAGTCACATTTCTCAAAACGCAGAATCCAAAATTTTGTAATTTTGGGAAGCAGACTAAATGATTATTTCCTTCTGTTATTTTAGGCTTTTACTATCCAACCTGAAGACTTCGAATGAAGTTATACAACAGTTAAGATGATTTAATAGCTTGTTACTGCCAAGAACAGGACAGACATCCCACTCTCTTCATCAGCCCTTGCTCTGCTTTCTTCCTCCACTTCCTCCCAGCAAGTTCACCTCACTCCCTCCTTCTCCTCCTTTTGTGCCATGTATGGTCCTTAATGAGTTCAGCTTACAAAAAAAAAAAGAAGGTAATTTTCTGTTGTGTTAATTAACTCATTTGTTTTGCTGGGTTAGTTTTCTGCTAAGGAGGCAAGTGCAGTGGACTGAGATCTGACAAACAGCTCAGCTGGCACAATGTGAATGGCAGGAGAGCATGAGCAAGATGGGAAGGGAACAGGATCACCCCTTTCCAGTGGCAGCAAACTATTACATTGGCCGAGGCAACCTGTGAACTTTCATTTTCTTTGTTTACTGCCATTAGGAGCTGGCAAACCTTTCCTACTGCATGTCCATGAGAATTACTGCTTTCCAGGCATCTCACAGAAGATAAGCATTTGGGTAAGTCTCTAAACAAAATATAATGCTGCATTTTCTAGAAGGCATTTACTTTCCCCTTGTGGTACTGACTCAACTAAAGCCTGCTTTCGTCGCATACTTGAGCAAAGCATAGCTTTTTGCGCCCAATGGACTAATAAGCCGCTATGCTTTCAACCCCCCACTGGTGTGAACGGGTCTTTCCCCCTGCCCAGGGCTGGGATTTGAAAGCCAGTGGCTCTAGACCCCCAACCCAGAGACTAAACTACACACAAGGCATTTTTCTACCTAACTCCTATACAAATAGAGCAAGTTCATCAGCCTCTGTACAATGCATTTTTGTTGAAGAAAGTCAGGTTGTTACAGCTCCTGGTTGAAACCACAGCTTCATCTACATGCCTACCACTAAGTATTACACTGGAAAGATTTACCCGACTGCCTCAGCTTCCCTTTACTAAGGTGACAAGATGGTAGGATGCTCCCCACAGCTGTAGCCTTTACAGCCTCAAAACAAACAAAGAACAGAAGTTAGGAAAGCAAATAGTTGATGCACATATAAGCGGGTGCGATGGAGGGACTCTCAAATCATAGACTAGCAACCTACAGAACCTATACCCTGTTCCCAGCTTCTGTTCCCTCATCCCTCTGCAATACTCCCTCATTTTACAGGAGAATCTTCCAGAGTATGCAGAAGCCCTTCCTTCCCTTCTGACTGATGCAAAAAGATATATATAAAAAAATAATAATTAAAAAAAAGAAACAAAGAACAAAAGGCAGTCTTTTACCATGTGACCCACCAATCAGTTTTTCGAGCATTTTAAGTCTGCTTCATCCAAATGATGCATTCATCAATCATTACAGTTATTCACAGCCTATTCTTTGCTTGGATGCTTTTTACAAGGAAGTTTCCTTCTCTGTAAGATTTGTGCAGGGGGCTCAGTAAAGCTCCTCACCAAACCTGCTAAGTTTTTTTTTTCTTTTATAACAAAGATGACTGACCTCAAAACTAAAACCCACGTTCATGCACAGAAAGCTATAGGCAGATATCAGTCGATACCATCCACATTCCTCCCTAGGTCTCTCCTGACCTCCGAAGTTTTCAGGTGGGTGAAAATACTTTTCCTGTATTTAAAAAAAAACAAAACCAAAAAAACTAAAAAAAAACCAAGCATCATTGTAGAGCAAGAAAGTTATACAGGTTTTTCACTTTCATGATTTACAGGGCTTAATACCAATAGTTAACACAGTGACTGTGTGTGTGTCACTTGCTGCTCTCTTAGTACAAGATTTTTTGAAGAGTTATTAACCAGGATTATCAAAAGCTTTTGTTTAGACAGCAAGGTTCATGTTTTTAAAGCAAGCCAATTGACAGAGGCTTTTACAGTTATCTATAATTTATGTTAGTGAATAAGCACTCGTTTATTTACATTGTCTAATACCATATAAATGGTTGAAGCTGGAGGGCAAGTTAAGATATTTCAATTCAAACAGCGTGCTACTCACTACGATGAGATACCGTAAGAGGTACACTTAAGTGCACAAGTTATTCTCAATATACCTCTTGTTCGCATGGTTAGAACACTCAAAAGAAAGCTTTTCTGCTTAGCCTCTGAAAAAATTGCATGCTGTGAGCAAAGACGCATTCCCCAATATCAACAGTACGTTAATTCACCCTCCAAAGAATTTTGCGGTGACATACTCCCAAATACCGTTTATTCTAAAGAATTCAACAGTTCAAACAATTAAGATAAAGACAGCACAAATCAGCTGAAAAGCAGCAAAGAAGTAAGTAAAAGCAGTACGTAATACAAATAAACAAGCAAACCCGTTTTACCTCCTACCCTGCTGTGTATGAGAGTTACCATAGCATAGCTGGTAAGCGATAACTCATTAAAGCCATGAATAACTCAACCGTGTAAGCGAGCCCTGGACTACATCAACCCCAAGCAAGCAGACTATGGCCAACTCCACTTCTAGCTGCACAGAACGCAAGGGGGCAACGCCAGCAGATACTGTGCTGCTCTCGAGACAAAAATCTCGTCTTGTTCAAGAGGGATATAGTAAAGAAGTGCAAGAAATGCAAAGGATAACCCAAAGAAAACTAAAGAGATACACCTACACTCTTGATTGACTGGAACATAAAAATTGTGCCAATTCAGCTTGGAGTACACAATCTGGAGACTGCACTCATTCACTCCTATGCAATGAAGCACCAGCAGCACCAGAGTATACTCAACTGCAAAAAAGCTACTGATGTCATAAGATACCTCATGTGTATTTTAACACACAAATCACAACAATCTCTTCTTAAAGCAAAGAGACCATTTTGTAATCTCAGATGTATTTGCTGGTATTATGCAACACGCAAGCTCCAAATCCACGGGTGGCTTACAGCTAGCAGCAGGCATTCAGTGCTGCAGCAGCGCCTAACTGACTTTCAGGACGTAACGAAAACGTGACTGGTGCTCTGTTCTTGCACACAGGCTGGGAATTTCTTGTAAAAAAGAAAAAAAAAAAGAAAAGGGGAGGGGGGATAGGAAATGCAAAAGTCTTTCTTACCCCCTTACGCTTTTCAGCCCTTGAAAAACAGTTTCAAGCTGACATCTCAAAAGCAAGTATGTTGACCTACTTGCAAATATACCCCCCTGGGACAAACAGGGCATAGCTTTTCCAACTAAGCGTCAACAAAACAGAAAATAAACTTACAGAATAGGTTAATATTTTGTAGAAGGGTTAATGTGTTAATGTTCAACAGAAAGCTGAAGTCCGGCCAACTGATCACATGTCCCATGTGCATTAGCGTACATTTATTTATTGCTATTAACTTGCACCTGCAGAGAGAGGAAGAAAGAGAATACTCCTTTCCTTTGATCCTGAAGGTCACAAGGTGACCAAAATCCCAGCTTAATGAAGACTCTGGTGAGGTTGCAAGTGTCACAGCTTCCATCAGTCCTTTCAAAACGCAGTGTTGGAAAGCGCAGGAAAGAGAACTGAAGCAATACCACCCAGGCTTCATAGACTATGTCAGCTTAATTAGAATGGTATTTTGGCAGCACCCAAAGATTACATATCGAAGGCTGGGTAGCAGGCCAAATACTTGACTTGACTAGAATATTCTGCCAAGCCACCTACATTAAGATCTACTTCCCTGTTCTTCAGGGTGCCATAAAGGAAATCTGTTGTTTCAGGCCTTATAAGACCATTTAACAGAGGCATGAAACAGTGAACGTCACTAGCACTGAAGGTTAACTAGATATGCGTTAAATGAGAAAAATCCCTAGTTAACCTTCAGACCACAGAGCCGTTGAAGGGGAAACATTTGTTCTCCAAGGGTGTAGGCTCCAGATGTAACCAAAGCGCCTTCCACAATTTCTCACCCTACTTACTGATGTATTTTAACCCCGGAAACACCTGTACTCCAAGCCTGGAACCTCCCCCACAGGTCCCATCTGCATTCTCCCACCCCCAAGGTTGTCCAACTGGTACTGTCAGCAGTAGAAGGGAGGGAGAAGACAGCACGTAAGGGCCCTCATCTGCAACATCATGTTATAGGCCAGCGGTACATTGCCCATAGAAAGAAATCAACATCCTGGCTACATCCAGAGCTGACCACAATTCTATTACAAGATATGAAGAAAGTCACACACCCCATGCAGTACGTGTAGAGGGCACAGGGGAAATGTACACCCCTGCACTGTCACATCGGTCAGAGAACAGAAACAAGCACTTCTTGCATGCAGTTCATCTCATTCCAAGGCAGCTAACCAGAAGAGGTCAGAGGAAGCCAGGGTTTGGACTAGGTGATCTCAAGAGGCCCCTTCCAACCTACAGTTCAGTGAAGCAGATCACTGCGGTACCTGGTTCTCTCCAGGAAGAGACTACTAAGGGAATTTAGAAGACGGGGCTCAGATGTGGACACCCACAATCTAGACACTCAAAACCAGCCAGAGGAATCCCTCCCCAGGGTACAGCACTGTAACCCTCAGCATCCCTGAGCAAGACTGACAGTCGTGCCAGACCAGTTCCACAGCATCCCAGCACTTAGTCTCTGTACTGCAGAAGTCAACCCTGACAAAGCTTCAGCTTCTCCCAGCAACGTTTAGGGTTTAATTTCACTCTGTGTGTATATACACACTATTACACACACGCACTTACATGTATGTGAAATCAATCAGTAGATTAAGAGGTTCTTTAGAAGAAGTACAGAATGCAAAAGGTAACTCCTGCAGCCGACATGGCAGAATTCAGTGTTGTGAAAGCTTCACCTTACAAAAAATAAATAAAAAAATAAATAAAAAAGAAATCTAGCTCAGTCCTCTTTCCTGAATTTCCTTTGCTGTTTAAGGCAGAGATTCTGTTCACGTTTTGCTCTTCAAAAACTTATTCCCCCTCCCAAAATACACTGCAGTGTGACAAAACAAAAGATTTATCAAAAAAGCAGTAGATAAGCTCCCTTGAAAAAGCCTCTCTGAATATCAGAAATTTGAAATTTCCAATTGCTACTCTTAATTGATGAAATAACCATTCAAAACAGTTTCTTTTTTGTTCCTTTGTATTTCAATCTATAAAAGCATTCACTCATCATTAATACAATCAATTTGACAGATACATCAGAAAAGTCTTGATTTTCATTTTCGCCTTGCTAATTAGCAGTACTACTTTATTAAAACTCAGTTCTGCATGAAGATACAGCTTCATGCAACTGCCTATTTTAGACAAATACTTACCACAGGCTTTCACGCTACTTTCTGTCATAGAAAGAGGGCGAAGATTTCCTTCACCTAAGGCTCTCAAGCTTACAGGTCTCTGAAAGATCCTTAGCTTGTAATAACCACAAACACACACACTTCAAATGTGCAGCAGCACCACAGAACTTGCCGCCAATGTCTGACACTCACTCCTCTTTATGCCACTGTTGATCTTACATAAATTATACTATGGCCTGCAAGCCATCACGTTTGGTTTTTGCAACCTCTTTGCCTACGTGTCTTTTCTAGTCCAGTAACTCACACAAGTCAATAACCTAAAATATGCAACAGAATTTTCATGAAAGCTGTCTCATTTAACTAAATGAGGAACCTCTTCATCATACAATACAGAAAAGCTTCCCTCCAGAACACAAGACAGAAGCAGAAGTTCATTGAAGCTGGATGCCTCTCAAGAACCAGGTTTGAGAAGGCTACTTCACAGGCAAGAAGTGCTCTTCCTCCATGGTGGGGGAAGATAGCTGTGGTTCCCAGAGATGTTTCCAGTTGTAAACCTTCCCAGTGTTGTCTCCTAAACTACAGGCATACCCTCATCCTCTGCTCCTGCTGAAGCGCTACAGCACGTTGCCCAATACAAGCGCTCTGCTCAGTCTCAGCGGGACTACTCAGAACAGTGAGGCAACCGGCAGGAATAACATGGATATAATTTTTCCCATGACTGCAAGTAGCACCTCTGGCCAGAAAAGATCTTGCAGCTACAGCAAAGAAATGCAGAGTAGTAGAAAACCACTACCAATAGTTGAGGCAGGAGAAATACTGAGCAAACCAAGGAACACCATGGTCTGAGGGATAGAAAGGCATGGTTGTTTTCTTCCACACTTTGATGATAGATCCCCAACCGATCTCTGTCTAGCAGGTTAAGCCTTTTAAGGTTTAATGCTGCGTGAGATACATTTTTAAACACACAAAAAAGAGCCCTAGAAAGATAATCGCTCCACTTTCGCATCAAGTCAGAACACACACCATTCCCTCCGTAGAGGCCATGTGTGCCAAGAAGGACTAGGCTCGAGCTTCCAGTACTTGAGCAGCACTGTAGTTTTCATTCTCTGGAAGGAAGGTACAACACATCTGCACAGCGAATGATCAGCAAAGTTAAGAAATTGCCCTGTATGGTCAGACAAATTGAAGTAAGTATGCGATTCCTACTTACTGGAAAACCTCTCCCTGGTACTCAGAGACAGGATGTGTGGGAACGGTTCAAAGCTCTGTTAGTGGAGGTTCAGACTAGATATTAGGGAACGTTTCTTTACCAAGAGGTGATCAAATGCTGGAACAGGCTTCCAAGAGAGGTGGTCAATGCCCCAAGCCTGACAGTGTTTAAGAGGCATTTGGACAATGCCCTTAATAACATGCTTTAGCCTTTGGTCAGTCCTGATCATTGTAGGTTCCTTACAACTGAAATAGTCTATTTCACTCATAGGAGGATATTCCTTTATACCAAAATAGCTTCATCTGAATAGATGCTCCGAAAGTGAAGTTCAGGGCATCCTCTTAGATTTGTAAGTTTTTCCTGATGTATTAGCAAAAGGTCCACATGCATTATAAATCCATTATTTCCCATGCTGCCTCAATGCCTACTTGTAGTAATGTCCATCTCAGAACACACTCGAGTGCTCTCTTCCCATCAAATTTAAGGAGCATATGGAAAAAACAGCAACCAGTTGAGACACGGCAAATTACCCCTCAACAACCCTATTCTGTCTCAAAGCAAGAGTAAAACCAGTTAGAGTCAACTGCAGTTTAGGCAAACCAGTTTTGGCTGACATTGGAACGGACTGGGAAGTTCAGGGGTCAACTCCCATGCCGGAGGCGAGGGGCCGACTACATCCCACAGTCACCTCAGGAGCCACCTGACCACCACTGCCGTGGCAAAGTTCTCAGTGCCCCAAATTTTATACAGGATTCCCACTTCTCATCCTGCAACCTCAGTTTCAGCATGCAGCTCTTGGCCAAACCACCTCTTGCACCGACCGCTGGTCATTCGCATTGGTCGGTGAGGGACTGGTTAACGGTATGAATTACACAAGCCCGCAATTACAAAACAGATATGAGCAAGTACTCTGTTGGCAATTAAGAGCTCCAGCTTTATTTCATTTATTCTAGTATAGGAGCAGATGTTGCAGTTATTCGAAGGTTTTCACAACCTTAATTGTTGACCTTAATTGTTGTTAATCTTTCCCATGAAGTGGAGACAGACAGACGCCACCCATATTTTGTGAAGAAGATAGTGTCCTGCAGGGTATGAGTAATAAAAGACAGTATTGTCTGCCTTCTCCCTCCTGTGCAAAATACAAGGGTATTGGGATTGGCCGGCGGCATGGAAGAAAAAGAAAGAACGAATGACTTGACTATTTTATTTTTTTTTTGGAGGATACATCTGCTACAGGATTGCACCATGACACGGAGATTTCTTTCTCCTCCCCGGGAGCGGGTGAAGCTTCGAAGTGCCAGCTAAGGAAGCGCCGTATTTAGACTTCACGACGCCTGAAACAGCTGATACACAAAGCACCCTGTCCACCTCATTGAGCATCGCTCAAGCTGTAGTATTAAGAAGCCAAGTGTTGAGTTTCACAGGGCAATATTAGGTTTCATAAACAAGTTCCCAGACTAGACAAGAAAGCAGCATTTTATGATGTGCTAGGAACATTGCAAAAGATACGCAAGACCTTCCTAGGTCTTTTCCTTTGCTAGTGGGAGGCTTGCCTGAGAGCTCTTGCTCAGGCATGGAAATTTTATGTTCATCTTTTTGCTGCAGAACTTGGGAGTTTTCTAACCAAGGATTACATTCCTCTGACTTTGTTCTGCCAAGTGTACTGGAAGATGTTAACTTGGTGTCCCAGTAACTTGAGAACAGGCAACGCAGAGGAGGGACACTGAAGTTCAGAAATGAAACACAGGATGTACTGATGCTGCCACAGGCACTCCCTATAGCCTAAAGCAAAAGCCCCAGAAGTCAGGATAGCAAAGATCAGTTTCATGTTTACAGTTACCATCAAACAAATGCTGAGAGTGAACCTGGACTGAAGGCCAAACCCAAAGACCAGACTGGAAAGGCTTCTGCTCTCAGCCCTAATGCAAAACACAGTAAATCAAAGTCTCTTCTCCCTCTTATCCCAAAACTCACCTTAGCTGCAAACACCTTCAAGGTTTCTTGACATGAAGAAAACATAAGGACCATTTTTCTTTTAGTTCCTTAAGAGATGTTACGTTTGTTCATTTAAAAAAAAAGTCAATGTCAGCCTCCAAAAGTTCACGGGGCACCATATTTTTATATAGATACATATACACACACACACACCCCAACTGCTGAAGAGCAGCATAGAAAGACTGTAATAACTTGCTAGAGTGGAAGGAATTTAGCCAAGATTTCTGCATCAAACTGACAAGCTGTTAATTGCGATGTATACCCTGTCACACCTGAACTGATTTGGACATAGCATGAAAGATGGTAAGTCAGATCAGTTTTCAGAAGCGAGGGCAAGGTAAATTCAGGGAACTGAAATAAAAAAAAATAAATCAGGAAGTGACTTCTTTACCGGAAGAACTAGTGAAAACACAGACATGGATAATAAGATGGCATGAGTAAGAGTCTGTACAGCTTTTGCAGAAGTTATGACTCAAACGCACCCAAGGGTTATGATACTGTATGGATAAAGACACGTTTGGACATTAACCCTAACTAGGGACTCTTAAAAGGACCTGAGCTGCTGTAATTTGGAGGAGTGGTTCCCCCCTTAACAACCAGTTGAAGGATAGGAATTAAAGGTAGAAAAAACACAGAGTGTTTTTTCCCATTCAAGGAGTCTCAAGAATGATTGAGTGGCCATTCTTTTCAGTATATCCATAAGCTCTCTGAAACGTGACAAACAGCGAGGTGACACAGAGTTTGCTGGCAGTATGATGTGTTCAGTCATCGGAGCTGGACCTTCATGCAAAGCACAGTGGAACAATCTCATGATCACGAGCAAATGGGCAACCAAAAGGGCAATGCTGATTTAATTTCCACAAATTCAAGCCAACGTAAAGAAAAAAAAAAAAACCTGCCTGTGCATACTGCGGAAGTAAGTGTCAGGAGTCTGAAGTCTTGCTTGAAAGTATCATCTTAAGGAAGGGGAAAAAAAAAAAAGTAGACGATACCTCACAAGGAAATACAGTATTAAGAATTAAAGAACTGCCGCAAGCAAAGCAAAATCATGACAAATCATTAAACCCAGGGCACACCCACTTCTTGAAAACTGTGGGCTGTTATGACACTAAAAGGGTAAAATAGAATTAGAAAGAGAAGAGGAATTCCTAAAGCAGAAACTAACAGACCTGGATTTTTCAGCGTGGAGAAGAGAGACAGCTGAGGGAAAAGGACAGGTACCTAGTCAGTTATGGAGGACACGCACCAAGTGCCCAGAGAATGACTAGGCCCTGACAAAAGAAAGGGGTTGGCAGGAGATCTGAAGTGGATAGGAAACATGAGTATCATTTCCATGGGGGGACTGGACCAGTGTGTTAAATGTGTGGATCAGTGTGTTTAAATAACTTAGCCTGAGCACTGGAGAAAGCTCGTCAAGGCAGAGCGCCTACAGCAATGGAGGCGCACACTGCAGAGAACTGCAGCACAGCTCGCCGTGAAGCAGAAGGGAAACTCTTTGCAGACCTTCTACCTCAGCAACGCCTACAGATGGCTTAGAGACACACTAAACGGTTCTTGATTAACCCACAGTCTGATCTACTACAGCTATTATGCTCATCGAGTGGAACAGCCAAAACTACGCTCGCTCTTAGGCAGATTATTGCCCTTCTCCTCCAGAAGGGGCCCTGTACCAACACCATTTTCAAACGGAGAAACCGAGACAGTCAGAAAGGATTTTGGGGTCACCCAGCAGGCCCCAGGTCACAGGTACCAGCAGAAGGTGGGTTCTCAGCCATGAGCTCTGCATTCAACACATGGCTATTCCCAGCTGCTGGCCCCGGGTCCCTCTGCACCAGGTCACGTCCCCAACCAGAGACAGCAGGACAGAGGGCTACTTGCCCCTCCGCCAGGCTGATGAACATAGGTCTTTCCCATTAATTAAGTTCGCAATTCAAATTAACGCCATTACTTTTTTAAAAAAAATTAATATTCCTGGCTATGAATTGTGGGTACCAGACATGGACCTAATGGGGGTGGTGAAGAGAGCGGGAGGGACAGCCACATCGCAGAGGTCCAGAAGCACAACCTCGGCACCACCGCACCGCATCCTCCAGAAAACACTGCATCCATTTAACAGATTTGCACCTTTAACAACTTGGCACAGACCTAAAAACTACAGTTGCTAGGCATCCTCCATGTAACATTTACTTTGAACAGCAAGTCCCACAGGCTGCTGCAGAAGGTAGAGTACGTGTAGCTTGTGAGTTGACAAGCACATGCCTAAATGCTGGGTCTGTACAATACAAAACATGAACCACTTCGCCAGGGTGCCTCTCCCACTATTTCCATGGGAATTTACTACATCCAGGATGCGATACGTTTCGCCACAGAATACAAAAGGTGCTGTTTTCATAATAGGCATCTAGGTTGTCTCTCCCTTTGCCTTTCAGGCCAGGACAAGAGCAAATTGAAATCTAAGATATTAAAGAACATGGAGCTTCCTGCACAAATTTGACAAAGCCCTCCCAAAATAACAACATAAGCCTGGCACCATACTGAAAGCTGTTAAGAGACCATAGCTGAGCAAGGCCTTGAACGTCTCTTATCAGCTTC
This sequence comes from Larus michahellis, assembly GCF_964199755.1. NCBI lineage: Eukaryota > Metazoa > Chordata > Aves > Charadriiformes > Laridae > Larus > Larus michahellis. Next base: position 94,360,209 of record NC_133897.1, read on the forward strand.
TTATTTTAAATAAAACGAAAAGCTACTTTCAAAATAGCATGAGAGTCACAACACCAAAAAGATTGCGGCTTTTTCATGTTCTCAAAATAGCATGCTAGAAAGAAGTCTACAAAAATAGAAGTTTTAGGTGCATTTAGCTTTCATCTCAAGCATCAGCACAAGCCTATCCAATGCAGCATTTGCACAAGGCTCCATACAGCACATCCCTCATCCATGACCCCGTCCTGATGAGCAGCAGAGAACTGGGAAAACACAGCCCATCACTTGAAAGCCCTCCAAGACCAGAGGATTCAGACAGTGGAGCACGCTCATTCCTTCCCCACCACCCCACATGCCCTGCACACAGAGAAATTCAGATTCCCCTAACTCGTTTCATTGAAATCCAAGCGATCTAATAGAAGGCGGCAGCAAGCAGCATCACCAAAAATAAAACCATCAGAGAGAAACTACTGAAGTGAAAAGCAATGCTTTGTTTCAGATGCTTAAACATGCAAGTTTATTTTCACTGTACTTATTGACATAGGAAATAAGCAGCAGCAGCACATTTCAGGAACTGTACTCCCGTCTCCTCCATCCCCAGTAGGCAAGCCAAGGGAAAAAGTGACCATCTTCAGACCAGCCCCCCTCTGCTCCTTGGTTGCCCAGATTCACCCTCGCTGCCCTTCCACAGTGCTGGGAGACGTTTGCTCACCAGGACAGGGAAGGCACCACGCAGCAGCTCCTGCCTCCCGCTCCCCGCCTTCTAGGAATTCCCCAAACCACCGCTGGAGGATTAGAAGCTGTAATGCTATTAAACACTGCAATATCAAAATCTGAACTAAAGCACACAAAGTCTGCCTTCAGAGGAGGATTTTTAATTTATTATTTTTTTTTAATGTCTTCTTAACCGCTGGAAAAGCGTCTAAGGAACACAGCGAGGAAGCAGCATCAAAACTGGCAAAACTGCAAGCAAAACAGCCGAGTTTGCTTGCACACTGCAGCCTGCCTGCTACTTCAGATTACTGACTGCAGAGTAAGAAGTTATTCTCTCCCTAATTGGGTCCCAGTCTAAAATAGTCCTGTTATTTTTAGTATAGTACTTAAGTATCTGAACTGTGCCCTGTACTGCCAAAGCTGGCATGCATCCCTGGCCATACCAGGAATTCCGATATTAAACAAGAACACACACGCCACATATCCAGGCCGATTTTTGTTCTTCTGCGTTGTCTTTAGTGGGTGACTTTAAAGACTTTAAACACTAACAGCCAGCCAAAAATGGCACAAGCTTATATGCTAATTCTGCATTTAAAGCCTCTCTACCAGCTACTGTGTGACAGGAGAATCAACCCAGCAAGGAAACAGCAGAGGGCTGCAATACCACCGTTTAGTTGAAGACGGAGACCCTGATTAAGAGCAAACTGACTGTTAAGGTACAGACAGAGGATGAGAACAGGATTCTCTCACCTCCGTTTTGCTTACTATGAGTTCGTACAAGTTCTGGGGCACTGGAGGAGAGGAGAAATCCAAAACGTATCCCATAACTCGTCCCTCTTCTGTCCCCTTCCACACTGCACGTACGCTATGGATAAATTTAAACTAGTCAAGACACAAAAGGCCTGTGTTAAATATGTTTACACACACACACAGAAGGAGGGTTATGTAAGCTCTGTCTAACAAACAATATGCTGCTTCTGCAGAAGAGATGAGAGATGATCAGAGCAAGACTTGTGCGCGTTTCCAACTCAGTCTTCCCACCTTCCATCAAAGGGGTGACAACCGTCCTGCAGCATGCTAATTCTGGAGCACAGAGAGCTGAAGACAATCTGAAATAGCCACAGGCTGCTCCAACAAAGTCTACCTGCCTCTGTGAGCTTACTGACACTTACCTTGTGCTTTCAGGGTAAGCCCGTTTTTGTTAGACCAGGAAGAACAAGTTCCCGTGAGGAATTTACTCTACCCTTTTACCAAGTACTTTGCAGAAAGGAAGTCAACTCTATGAAAGAACTTTCAAGGCAAGATCCTAACCTGAAAGACAACTGCCAGCCAACAAAAATTTGTTAGTCTCTATTACCACTAGACCATCTGTTCTTGAAACTGTACGTTCCTTTTCAGAAAGGTTCTTATTTTGTGAACAGTATTAGCATTGTTCACTGTCTCTGCTCTGTAAACATCCCCTTACCCAACATGCTTCTAGATCTGGTGGTGACACAGGATCAAGCCTAGCCATTTTGTGTTCTTCACTACATTTCAGTACTTTCTATTCTAGTCTCAGACAGCAGCAGAACCACCATATATGAAACCTTACATGGTTTCTGAATTATGGATGAACTGATAAGGGCACCGACTAAATGATATTCTCAAACCCAAATCTGACAAAACCAGCTGAGGTGAAGATTCAACCTTTTGGCATTTGCCCATTAACCATTTCAATGGGTTGATTCCGGATGAAAGAACTTGCCTTTGCATTTGAAGAGAGCTTTCTGCCACTGATTGTTTGTTCTCTCTCATCTCCAGTTTTTAATTGGCTTCCAGTTAATCCTCGGACCCAAGATGTTTAAGTTTTGCTGTTGTCCATACATGACAAAAAGCAAGCAACAATTAGTTCTCCCCCCTCGCTAGCTAAAGAGGTCAAGCAAAGTCCATTCATCTGCACTTCACTAAAAGAGCAATAGCCTGAAAACAATAACTGCAATACCAAAATAAGTGAAGGTGAAGCAAGAGATGTCAAAAATATCAAGAACTCGTTCTATAATTCCACAGCAATAAAATAATGATTAAGGGAAAGGTTAGGCCACTCATCACTTTCTCAAGAAAGCTACAGGTAACAAAGCCAAAACCAAAAACCCTAACATTTGTGATGACAGGACCGACAGGGGGGAAGGAAAGCACAGATCAGACACTACTTGGATGACGAATCAATTTTCTCTCAGATTAGCTGGTTTTCATTAAATTCAGTTATGAATATGTTGAACAGTTTGGGTTTTTCTTAAAGCTTCAAACCATTAGCAGTTATTTTTCAGAGTTCATAGAGGACCAACACAGTAACAGAGGCTGAAGAACGGCAAACAGTGATACCCTAAAGAAGTGGGAGGGGTAAGGAGTAGAAAGCAGAACCTGAAGAACGATAGTTGTTGCTTATTTGCAGGTGGATTGCTGTTAAACCTATCTGCTAGCACCAAGAAGAAATTAAGAGATTAAACTCAACAAGAACTGATTGTCCATGGATAAGCCAGGTCAAACCAACTCAACTTCCTAATGTGGCAGAATAATATATTTTAGGAACAAAGAAGCAGCAGACACTGAATCTTGACATTAGCAAAACCACATCAAAAGATTCAAGCTACATTCTTATGAAAAGTTAAGAAAACTCTGCCATACAGTTATCGATGCAAACAGCTGTCTTATGGCAAATTTGAAAGGCACTGGATAACTGCACTGACCTACCATTTGCTCAGAGTCAAAACGGAAGGACTCACAAAATAGTGTGACATACTGAATAACCTCTGCAGAGCTCCGCCCTGGTCCCACACCATTCCAATACTAATGATCTAGATAATGAAGGAGAAAGTGACACTCATTAAACTTGGGGAAGCTGCTAACTTAAAGCTGCCAACTTGCTGGAAGACTGAATTCCAAGCAAGTTTTAGAAACTGGAAAATTCTTTGTTGCGAAAGAGGCAAATGCCATATAGGACTGTACAGAGGAACATACGTGAGAATCGTGAAGCAACAGTCCTGTTCTACTCATGGCTGATAAAGCCTCCAGCACGGCACTGTATCCAGTCTTCAGCAAATTTCAGAAAAGATCAACTGGAAAGAATCCAAGCAAAAGCAATAGGAACCATCACAGAATTAGAAAAACATGACATCTGGGAGGAAAAAAGAAAAAACAGAATGAACTGGAGCTCAGCCAAAAGAAGAGAAAGTAAGGGTCATGATGGTATCTTTCAAATATATGAAAGCCTGCTGCAAAAGAAGAGGGAAGAGTCTGTTCTCCATGCCCACAACTTTCAGAAGAAGAAACAGAAAGGTTTAAAAAGCAACAAAGATGACTTAGGAAAAACATTACTGGGTGGAGTGGCAAGGAGGGTGTGGTGTGAGGGCACTGGGGAAAGAGGAAAGAAAAACACCAAGTCAAAAATCGCTAAAAGGAAAAAACCAATGAGTCAACAGACTGTCTGGGGAGTACGCGGAGTTTCCCCACCACTGTCACCAAACTGCTGTCAAAAAGCACAACTGTACTCCAGCTTTTCATTGACTAGTTGACCTCTCTAAAGTCTCCTCTCCAGATCTAGAGCTGTGCTTAAAGAAAAAGTAAGCCTCACGTGGATCATGGATGCCTCGTCTCCGCTTTTTCTTATAAGGACATTACCCAAAATGAGAATACCAACGAGCTGCATGCCAACTTCAACCTTCAGAGCCAAAATGTCTCTAAAGAACAAAAAACCAAAACAGAACCCAATAAACAGCCCACTGCAAACCTTACATATTAAAGTATCTTTTTCAAAAAAGTCTAACCCTTGTATTTGCCTCTGTTGATACAAGGATCCAACTACATCCTAACGCTACAAACAAACTGGAACCTGACAACAGAGACACGCAGCCAACACCATGCACAGAGCCACGCTGGGAATTTTGCTCTCAAGTCTCACTCCGGAAGACAAACAGCAGAAATACCACTTTGACTCTAATGTCTTGAATATTTTTATATGCTTAGCCACAATCTATGAGCCGCAGATCAAATCCTAAGGTTTCACTGGCTGTCAGGTTTTTGAGGGGTACCAAGACCGGAGGCATCTCTTCTTCCAGAAGAGCTTCCCCAGCACAATTAACTGAAGTGAGTACTGTAAGGTGCAACCTTGTCCTCCTGCAGCTTGGCATTAACACTTATTCAGTAGCAAGCGTCTCCAGAGGTTTGGGGAGAAAAACCCAAAACCTCAATCCCTTCAATTTTTTTTTAGCTCATGAATTGTGAGCATTGAGCTGTACTCACCAGCATATTCCAAACTGCGTCTGCATTTCTTCTCACTATGTAAAGCCTCTGGGAGTATTTACAGGAAAGAAACTCTGATTAGAAATAACTGCAAGCATTTTCATCTTATTCAGCCAGTTTTCTCTCTCCAGTTCCCCTCCCCACACACCACAGTTTGGCCCCCACCATTTGCATCAATGCAAGTAGCTGGGGACGTGCATTTCACAAGTCTCCCAAATCCACCAGTCCTGGATACAAGACTTATTTTAGCCTTTAACCATGCAACTGGAAGATATTTAAGCATGCCACAGAGGCTTAAGGGTGGCTTTGGAATTGCATTTGCTTTATATCACACAGTGTCAAGAAGACAATCATTTGCCGTCTTTTCTTGAGTATCCCAGCGTAAGATGCTGATTCAGGGAGAAATATTTTAAGGCTAGTTTGTGCAGTCTTCCTTAAACCTGGCTAGATCTAACCTCGTCTTGTTTTAAGAAACAGGCATTATATGTAAATATCACAGCAACAGCAGTGACGAGTTACGATCAGGTTCTATGCGTGGGAGGGACCCTGCTGTGGATTTACTGGATTAGCACCAGTGCCCTTCCCTCACTATCAGGAGTGACTGTCCGCTCCCTGCTTTGCAGCTTTGCATCTTTATAACTGCAGACACTGGCATCCTGGAGTATGAGGCTGACAGTCCACAAAGGCAAATTACTAGTCACACCTAAAGCGCGACAGGGCTGGGGAAAAAAGAAAAAAAAAAAGGGGGGGGACCCTAAAAAGTAAAAATATACAAAATATACAATAAGTGTAGACATTTTAAGTCAAGATACTTGAGCCATTTCATGGAGTACAGATGTGCCACCGTTTGCATGCAGAGCAGAAGCATTTGTGCTGAGGCACCTCACTGTGTGGTCAACCCTGGAATCCCCGGCTGCCCGAACGGCCACCAGACCACAGGACATGGCAAATAAACATCTACTCAAAAGCAACATTTGTGGTTTAGACCAGGACTGAAGTCAGGCCAAGGGTTAGATGTGAATTAGCTACCTGTATCGCAAGCAGGATGTTTACCATGCATTGTGGTATAAATACTCGGTTATCTCCCCATTTTTTTCTTCTTCCTAACACTTCCTCCACATTTGAAGAGGCAGTCATCATCTCGGAGAATTTAATTTCCATGAGCTGGGATGTGGAAGCAAACTCAGAGCAATACACCCATCACACAGGCAAAACAGAGCACCCAGGAACAGCAGGTTTCTCCCATACAGACACCCGACAGCAGCTCCGACAAAGTGTCAGTGTTACTCCGAAAAGATCATCATGTCAGTAATCACCTTCAGAGCCATGATCTAACTGTGCTGTGATCTCTCCCACCCATCACATCATCTTCACCCAAGGGCTGGGGGGAGAAGCCTGCTTTGCCTTCTCTTTCCATCACACTAGAAATACTTCCATGACTATGTGAATCAGTTTGATTCCTTCTCTACTCACATCACTGAGAAGTAGGTGCATGGGGGGTGGAAATCAAGTCACAGTTGAGAGCTGTGTCAATATAGCCCTTCTTTGTGCCTTCTCTTCCAGGATCTCACCATGTCTCCCAAACTCTCTCCTTTAAAGTAGCTTTCCCTCTCCACTCCCCTCCCACCGCTGTAGAAAAATTGATGTGAGCAGAGAGATCACTTAGGAAAAAAGCCAATTAGATCCTCAAAAGCAGATTGGAATATTTTCTTTCTTTTACAGTAATCATCACAACAAAAAGCCAAAAAACATTTTAAGTTTATGTTCATTTACATCCAAAATCCAGGGTAAAATTTACAGTCTTCATTGAATTTTACATTTTTAGTCTGTAATTAAGTTCTTCTGTATTCAGCTTTTCCTCCCCAAGAATGAGATGGCTCAATCCTTTCTCATAGGATGCAAAAGGGCAGGGAGACTTTGCAGTGCTCCCTGGTGGAAGATTGCATTGCAATTCAAAGCTTTATAGGTTAGGTCAGTTTTAGGATATAGCTACTCTGGGCTGCTTTGCTTTGGTTTATACAAATCCTGTTATTTCTTCATTTACCAGACAAATCTTTAGAGAGATTACAGCCATGCTGCAAAATCATCTTCACTGATTAAAAGAAAAAAACAACCCAACAACAAACATTTGCAAACCAGGCTGCGCTAAGGGAACAAGGTTGTAAACAGACTCTTCTAATAAAAGTGGCAGAAAGTCATTAAGATTCATTTGAGCTGGCTAGACTACTTGGTTAATTTTAAACTGCTAATGGATATCGGAGGTGGCATCTCGGGTGAAAGCCACTTTTGATACAATCCTTTCAGCCTACTGCTTTTCTAGGGACATAATTTGAGATGGCTACAGTGACAGGTAGCATGAGCTACCCCATTACAGCAGCACTTTTGAAAGTATCCCAGCAGACCACAGGAAGACATCACCTGAAGCTCTCTCCACCAAGCCCCTCAGCTCCACACACGGACACATCCCTGCAAAGCTTCCACCCTGTCACCGAGCCCAACATCTCCCCGGCCCAGCTTGAAACTATGGCTCCCATGGCACCCTCTGACACGAACCAGCCCTGCGCACATCACACCGATGAAAGGCTTTGTCGTAAGGTCCCAGGGGTACCGATGGAGTGTTCAATGCCTGCGGGACACGACACAGAAACCCTGGCTGTTTTTAAGGAACTTCAGAGGAGATACGCCCCACTCAGGAGCCATAAAGGAGCTGTATAGTATAGTACATATATTCAGAGTACATACCCCCCTCACTAAACCAGTAAGTTTCAATTGATACCGTGCTGACAATGCCCTAATCCTGACCAGCAGAAGGACATTTGTCACCCTGGCCACAAGAAGCAAAACATTCTTCCTTTCACCTTTTCCCCTCATCTTCCCAAAATACTGACTAAATACTCAGTTTTATCTGCAGATCAATTATTACATGCATACCAAACTCAAGCATACCACTGAACTCTGTGTCAATGCTCATCAGAGATACTTTGTGAAGTCTTCAGTATCTGTAAGATATTCCAGAAACTCTGTACTGTGGACACAGTCTCTACCATGAAAACCTGCTTTCGCTCACGGTGTCAGTACAGCACATTAACACAGTGCAAAGCACAAGTGACAAACTGGTCTTACGGCAGTATCCTCTCCCTCTAGGTACACCTATTAAAGACATTTCCCTCTTCTACTTTACAGCACCGGTGCTCACCACCAACCCCAACTCCCTGAACTTAATCACCACTGGGGACTTCTGTCAGTTGTCACAACCTGGAGATGCACACACACCCCAACCCAGAGAGAGAAATGGGGCATTTGGGCAGCCGGGAAGGGAGACAGCATGGCCACAGGACTGCTGGAAACAGAAGATGATGCTGTTGAGGAAGGAGGAGCTGCAGCCCCGGCCTCAGGACAGGAGGGGGAGCAGAAAAAAACACTTTGGGAACCTCTGCTCTTTCTGCATAGCCAGCCAGGATTTAGAAGAGCTCACAAGCTGCTCACACAAAGCGCACGCTTCCTTGCTTGGCTTCACAGAGTTACGACTGCAGAATTAGAGCATACTAGCAGGAAGAGGTGAGCTAAGACCAGCTACTGGATGAAAGCGTCGTTGCCCACACAGTGCAACAATTTATGGCTCAACCAAAGGTTTAGGCGAAAATTCACTCTGACCACACAGCCTGAATGTAGAGCCATACTCAAAACATTGACTTTAGACAAGCCGCAGTTGCGCACAGGAAGAAAGCCTCAATCCCCACTTTAAATAAAATACATAAATAAATTAAAAAAATAAATTGTCCCATGAATGCTTCTCTGGCTGGATGAGTCTTCTCTGAATCACTGCCAAAGTCAGTACCGATACGACATGGATGAAATGAAGCATACAAGTTGGCCGGATATCTTGAGAAGAGGAAGAAATTTGGCATTTGTAATTTTATGGGCACATTAACGTGGTTGCGTACTTCTCATTCATTACTTCCTTCATCTCAGTAGCCCAAAAACCTAATACAGCTATGCAAAGCGATTTAAGCATTATAAGTAACATTTGTTATAGAACCTGAACTTCGTTCAGCAGCGTATAGAGTGCTTGAAGTAAAACACAGGGGATGGAGAGAACATTTAATATATGTTTTGTCACTCCCCAAATGACTGCAAAAGACAAACTGTTTTTAGACAGATGCAGACCCGTATAATGAAGGCTCAGAAAAGATGTCTTCCTCAGTCCATCCAAGAGTTCACAGACTTGGTAGCCAGACAGAAAGACTCAGCTAGTCAATTAGCTCAAACTTTTTTTGTTTTAAAATTATGGAAAAAGCCAACCAGAAACATTCCTGAAGAGAAAGGCTGGTCACTGCTGTGCAATCCAGAACCCGAGAACCCAAACTCCGTGTCTTCCCCAGCTCCGTTTGGTAAAATGAAGGAAAGCCATGACATGTCATCTTGCCCCCAAAACAATTTCACATTTGCCACAGGCAAGAATAATAATCAAAATTACTAAAGAACTTATTTTGGTTTTCACTTTGCAGGGTGGTTTGTTTGGTTTGGGGGTTTTTTGGGGTTTTTTTGTTGTTGTTGTTTTTTTTTTTTTCCCAGGCTAAAACATGCTAGCTTTAGCAAGGCTGAGAAATTTGCAGTTCTATCCAAGGCAGCCCCTCAAGAGTCACAGGAGTTTATGGGCCAGATCTGCCCAACAGCCAACCCAGGCCTTTTCCTAGTAGACACGAGAGCTGACACCTCTAGCGCCTTTACTTGACTTTGGCTACAGAAAGTCAAATGCTTGGCTTGGTCAGAGCGGAGCGGCTGAACCAGCTCGCAGGCAGCCCTGGGACCGCGAGACTGGGAACAACCGAGACGTTCCAGGAAAAAAACATTTCAGCCGGTAACTGGCCTGAAACAAGTATGTTTTACCACAACATTTCAGGGCAAGTCAACCAAATCTTCAGTGTTCCTCATAGCACTGTCATAAGTATGAACAGCTATTATGCACGATATTTCTCATAATATGAATAATGATGGATTTATTACCAGTTACTTCCTCGGTTGCTCTGGTTTATGACGATCATATAATAAAATACAGCTTCACATACCTTACATAATCTTGTGAAGCCATGGAGGTGCTATTTTTATCATCATTAAATGTGCAAGAGCAGTAGTAACGTTTTTGTTACAGCTGAGTTGCTCAATAAAAAACCCCACCTAGCACTGACATATTTCATATTCATTTTAAGAAAACAACCCAACAACACATGTCTGTTTTCTTAAAAAAAAGAAAAATTTGAAAAAATGATATGAGTAAAGACACCACTACTCAGATTCACACTTCAGGGTATTGTATAGATCAGTCACAAGTTAACACCAGTTCTTTTCCCTAACCCCCCGCACACATTGTAGAAAACTCCCTTTAACAGGTAAACCTTGCAAACACTGGGTGGCTCTGGAGACACTCTGCAAAGCCAGGTCTAGTCTTTAGCTTGTTTGCTTGTGTAGCTCCATAATGTTTGTTGGAATTCACAGGAAAAACCCCATGTTGGGTCTTCAGACAAATCAGTAGGCTTCCCTGGCCAAGCTGACCCAGCAGTTTGCTACCACCAAAAGGAGAGGGCATCCCAATTCTTCTCCTTCCCATTTCTTCCCTTTCCTTTACCTGAAAGGGCACCTCACCTCAGCTGCCCCATCACACGCTTCCAAGAGCCGATCCCATCCTCTAATCCAGAAGAAAACCAATCCCATAAAAAACAAGTATGCAGGACACCTTTCTACCCAGATAGAGTCAGCCATGAACACGTGCAATGAATGACCAAGTTGGCCCAACGTAAAAGACACAAATGCTCTGACAAAAACAACATCATCTTTTGGTAGAAGTGAGCTCTTAGCATGGCCCACATCTTTTGAGAAATTAAGACCTGCCTGTTTTCCAGGGGAAAAGCTTCTTCACCTACTCACACTGCAGATTTTTCACAACAGAAATTTGTCTTTCAGCACACTAAGAAAGGAAGAAATGACTTCTATCACTCATGGCTGCACACTTGCTGTCTCCCCGAAACTACCAAGAGCTGCCCAATTGACCTGATAGGCTACCTCACATCACCTGCAGAAATGTCACCTTAGCTCATCTGAATTTTAAATGAAACAGACCCTGGGAACAAATCTTATATAAGGAAGAGTTGGATGGTTGGGCATGACGGGCCCCAGAAGTTCTGAGAGACAAATACAAGAAAAACTAAAAGTCGGGCTGTTACAGCACAGAACTCCATAGAACAAGTAAACGAGGATAAATTACACATTTACACGAATTAGCTAAGACCAGCAAAGCATCTTGCAATGCCATTCTCCCACCAAAGACTGTACCAGCAGTGCTATTTTCCAAAGGCCACTGGTGGAAAGCAGGGAGAGGGAAGCTCCCGGACCACAACTCAATCAAGTGTTGCAAGTGTCATCACACACCTGAACTCATCCTGCCACGCACCACATCAGCTGCAACATTCTTTGCAATGCTCCTCTGACTTTCCATGTGTTGACAATGTACTCCGCCTTTGCTAGCAAGGAACTCCACAGAGATTTTTCCTGACCTTTTTAGCATCAGTTGTAGAACAAAAAAAATGCATGCTGAACACAAAACAAGCTTGAGCACACATCAGAGATGCCAGCAACCCAAACAGCATTTGCTCTGCAGTCCTACGGCTCATGTCATAGCCCCGGCTCAATTCTTCTGAAGCCTTTTAGAAGAAAAACAAACCAATGCCTCTTCTGAAACCTTTCACGGAATCACAGAATCACGGAATCTTCAGAGTTGGAAGGGACCTCTAGAGATCATCTAGTCCAACTCCCCTGCTAGAGCAGGATTGCCTAAAGCACATCCCTCAGGACTGCATCCAGGCGGGTCTTGAAAATCTCCAGAGAAGGGGACTCCACAACCTCCCTGGGCAGCCTGTTCCAGTGCTCTGTCACCCTCACCGTAAAGAAGTTTTTCCGTGTATTTGAACGGAACTTCCCATGTTCTAGCTTGTGCCCATTGCCCCTTGTCCTGTCACTGGGAACCATTGAAAAGAGCCTGGCTCCATCCTCCTTAAATCCACCCTTCAGATACTTGTAAACATTAATCAGGTCCCCCCTCAACCTTCTCTTCTCCAGGCTAAAGAGTCCCAGCTCTTTCAGCCTTTCCTCATACGGGAGGTGCTCCAGTCCCATAATCATCTTGGTTGCCCTTCGCTGGACTCGCTCCAGTAGTTCCCTGTCCCTCTTGAACTGGGGAGCCCAAAACTGGACACAGTACTCCAGCTGTGGCCTCACCAGTGCAGAGTAGAGGGGGAGAATGATCTCCCTCGACCTACTGGCCACAGTCTTCCCTATGCAGCCCAGGATGCCATTGGCCTTCTTGGCGACAAGGGCACACTGCTGGCTCATGGATAATTTGCTGTCTACCAGGACCCCCAGGTCCTTCTCCTCAGAGCTGCTTCCCAGCATGTCCGCCCCTAACCTATACTGGTGTTTGGCATTCTTCCTTCCCAGGTGCAGGACCCTACACTTGCTTTTGTTGAACCTCATTTGGTTCTTCTCTGCCCAGCTCTCCAGCCTGTCCAGGTCACGCTGGATGGCAGCACGGTCCTCTGGAGTGTCGGCCACCCCTCCCAGCTTGGTAAATGTTTCCAAATCTTTCCAAACATCTTTTCAAATGTTAAATGTCATGACTATGTGCAGTGTTATAATAGCCTACCAGGAAAGAATACCAAAAGTTATACGAGTTCTTGAAAATCATGTATGATCTGTGACATTCTATTTTGATGATTTCTAGAGCATAATAATGGGCTGCTTTGGTTGCTTTCCCCTTAGAAGGCCTTCATTAAGAACCATCATTTGAAAACAGTAACTAAAACAAAACAAAAAAAAGAAAGGAAACTTTCAGCCTTAACTTTTTGGACTTCAGGATTCCTGGAACGAAACATTTAATCACAGCAGGAAAAAAAAAAAAAAAAACACCACAAAAAAAAGAGATTTAAAAGTGTTAAAAACTAATGCATTTTTGTGTCTAGATTACAGATACTGATGGCAAATCTGCCTCTAGCATAAGATATAGAAGCAAGTAGTACTTTGTCCTCACAATTGTGCTGCACTGACACCTTTCTCTTGGAAATTGTTTTTGTTTACTACACCCCTTGCTGTGACCAAGTACAGTAACTGGAACATCACAGTTCGAGCTGGACAGGAAAAACAAAAGCAACCTTACCCACGGAGAGAGCATCTGCCAGCACTTGAGCCATTGTTCTGCAAAACATCAAGGCTTGAATTCTGACATAATCCCCTGACATCTCGGGTGATGTCAGCACGAGCAGCTATTAGAATGAAGAATGATCACCCACAAGGCATTAATTTGGGAAGAATCAATGGCCTTGTAATACATATTTCTCCCTTAACATTCTCCTAAATGGACTTTAATACATTTGAGACAGAAGGGAAAGCAGGCCTTTTAAGAAAGGCTTTGGCACAAGACAAAAATATCACAAGCTTCTGAATTTTTAGCTTTTCCAGCTCCTTGAAGTTTAACTCCACACTTGTGCTTTGATATAATAAAAGCTCCTCATTCCTTTCCAAGGATGCTCAGAGCTTTAACAGTATACTAACAGTACATCAACCCACAGATTTTACCTTCCCCCAGTCCTTCTCACCCCCCCGCCCCTCCAGTTCCCATTTAAGGAGAGAGAACGTTCTCCTATATGAATCTGTACCTAGTAGTTTGGCATAGATGAACGTCACAGGAAAGAAGGAAAGAGGAAAAGAAAAAAAACACAGAAAATATCACTTTTCCATTTTTATTCCAGCTCTTGAAATCCTCTGGTCTGATCCTTTCCAATAGGTAGAATCACAGAATGGTTTGGCTTGGAAGGGATCTTAAAGATTATCTCGTTCCAACCCCCCTGCCATGGGCAGGGACACCTCCCACTAGACCAGGCTGCGCAAAGCCCCATCCAGCCTGGCCTTGAACACTTCCAGGGACGGGGCATCCACAACTCCTCCGGGCAACCTGTTCCAGTGCCTCACCACCCTCACAGTAAACTAAATGTAACTATCTTGTCCTACTGTCCTCCATTAAAATCAAGACATGGAAAAATTTTCTATCAATATTTCCTTTTCCAAAGGATTTAAATCCCTCCTGCCAGTGCATTTTGAAATCTAAAGCACCCTAAAAACATATGAAGCATGCATAGACACAGAGCCCAGCTGCAACTCCCTGACTACGTTTAAACGTCAAACCGTTCTGTAGCAGGAACATCTGCAGTCAAAGAGATTTGAGTGACATTTCAAGGACTCCCTTCCCCATGGTTTCAAAACCAAAATTAGCACCTGAAGATAACTTAGAAATTAAGCTAAATGAAGAAAAAAAGAGCTTCTGAAAACTTAAGTCTGTGCTATGAACCAACAACTTAAGTTAGGACAGAGCAGCAGCCACTTGATCAAGTCATCAGAAAGGCAGAATTTAGATCCTGGACATTGAAATAAGTTTCCAAGCGTTCATCAAGTGCTAATCTCCACAATGAAAAGAGTCTGCAGACTTAGAGATTCTCCCTGCTTATTGATTTTCTCACCAGGGATGCATAATGGAAGAATGATACTGGTGTCATGAACTATTATCCACCCCTACTTATGCGCAGCCTTCAGCAACCACAGGCTCGGCTTCAGAGTGGCCGCTTGGTTTCTCCAATTTCTCTGTTGACACAGATTCTGCAGCAGTTAAGCGTGAAGGGAGTGTAAGGACCGCGCTCTGAAGTGTACTTTGTGAACAAATGAAGAAAACCCGACTGCGGCTCAGCAGGAGAGTTCCTTCCCACTGGGCTATAGGTTTATTCTGATGGGATGGCATGGCATTTCCTCTACGGTTTGCCTGCCAGGAAAGTCATTTCCTATTTTTGTCCTGTTGAGAACTAGTAGAAGCTGGCATTGATGGAGGCTGGGAAGAATCAGAAGCTGGTTTGCTAGTGGTTTAACCAAACATGTGTTTACAATTACCCTATTCATCATGACCTGCCTGTGTAAAACTGCCTTTTTGGAATTTGCCCATGTTTCTTGGGTTTGGCCTCCAAAAAAAGCTGGAACAGACTCACTAAGAAATACATTGTTTGAATAGCACTGCTGGAGCAACAGGAGTGTCCAATAGTTAATATTGTAATCATTAATGCAACTGTTGGGCATTAAGATCAACATAACTGCTCAACTTGTTGCTGTTGGCCTAAGGATGACAGCTTAGCAGCAGGAGGGTAAGATAATGGGAAAACCTCTTGCAGTCTTCTGCTGGAGTCCAACAAAAGAGTACAACAGAAATAATACACCGCGTTTCTTCCTCAGATACTCCACAGTATCTGCCTGCAAGAAGAGAACGCAAACATGGTCGTGGTGTTCCCAGCAAACTCATCTAGGGCACTCATCACCTCTACACCCAAGGACCATGACTGTCACCATAGTCCCAAAGCTCTTTTCAGAAATACGCTGCACAGTATAATTAAGACTTAGAACTCCACTCTCCCTGATTCTCAGTTAAGGAAAGAATGAGCAGAGTCTGTCCTACCTTCATGGGGCAAAGGGGAAATTTCTCACTGACGATCCTTTCTCCAAGAAGAGGTCAAACTATTCTAGCAAACAAGCCTTATCCCATTATACCTGAACCAGCATAATCTCAAAGTCAGCAGTCTTGAAAGCTGCATGCTTTCTCCAAGAAAGACATGTTTCACCTCTCAGTATCAGTGCAGTAGACCTTCATGACATGTGCCTAGATTACGCCAGATCTAGTCTAGCAATTTACAAGCTTGATACAACCTATAATTTTACTTCATACCATACATCAGAGAACTACACGTTTTCCTCTACCATTTTCCTCTCTCCAAAGTTATAATTTGATCCCAAAGATATAATGACTTACCAAAAATGACTTATCAAAGGTTTCTGAAAGGCTTCAGGAAGGAAAAGGTCCCTCACACTAACTTATACTATTAGTCGCATGCTGTATTATCCATGCTGCTGGAGAAGGTCTCCTACTCTGCCAAAAAGATCACCCACTTAGAACAACCAGTCTTCACAATGGCCAGTTTTTGCTGTAGCCATTCAGAAGTGGTAACTTGCATCTCCCCATGGGTTAACTAATTGGGATGCAATTAGTGGGTTTCATTAAAAGCTCTCTTAGCTTGTAAATGAGCATTAACTTCGGGTTTTGAAGAACCTACATGATTCATCCTGCCTATACTTTTCTTCAATCCACACTTGAGTCTCTGGTCCTTTCCACTATGGGTAGTTTGCCTGTAAAAACCCAAGCAGCCACATAGCCGTCACCGCCTTCTCCTAACAGAAAATGACTCACCCAGTGCTCAAAACCTCACACTTTCATTAGAGTGTCTTCCAACAAGTTTTCAAGTTCATTCACAGCACTGGTTCTCCACCATTAAACAGAAATCTCTGGTCTTTTCTGTTACAGAGCCCAGGAAAGACAGAACTGTTCACAAGGGCAGTGCTCTAAAGTAGGGCTTGAACTTGCAATGCTTTCAGTCCTGATAGCCGTGTCCATTTGCTCTGCATGAACTGATCCATCTGCAACTTATGAAAGACCCTAGGAAAGCAAAGAGGGAGATGAGTTTTCAGGCAATGGATGCACATCAGTGTGGATGTGAAGATCTCTTAGAATGAGAGTTTCATGATAACTTGGCACTGGTAGCGACTCACTTCACAAATCCTTCAATCTTCAGTGCTCCTATGCACATCATAAGTCCAAAAAGCTGCTACAAACCACAAACACTACCACTTTCAGATGCATGTACCTGTCTGAAAAATACAGTGCCTGTCCCTCTCTCACATCTGCTGAAGAGACAGTACCCTGGGGAATAAAGCATGCCAGCAAAGGGACTGTAGAGTACATCCAACCAGATCTCATAAAGTCAGGCTATTCCGGTTGTTTCATCACTGAAGAGATTAACAGTCTGTTTGTAGACAAGGTGCCTCACACTGATCAACAATTTTCTTTTATGCTGCACTCATAGTGGAATCTGGCTTCCTTGGCTAGTCCTCCCCACATCCACAACACAACAGAGGAGCCCCACTGAGCTAATGGGAGAACTGCCGTCCAAAAAAGATCATCCAATGCAACAGATGGCATGAGAATAGGGAAGACCTGGCACGGGGCTAGTTCAGAAGTGCACAGCTCAACAAGTATAAAGAAAGAGAAGTCAATGAGGTGACATCTGTTTACTTGAAAATATTATGTCTCATAACAACCACTGGTTTGGGAGAAAAAACTGATGGGGAACAAGACCGCTTTGCCACATCCAAGCCTCGGTTGCAAAGTGCTCTCCTGACCAGCAGGCAGTGCAAGGATAGCAAACCTGTAAATAAAGTACCATGCTTATAGAAGGGTTCCTTGGCAACCTCATTACCCGTAATTCCTAAGAAGATTGTGGAGTTTCACCTTTTAGGAAAAGGATCTCCATTCCTAGATTTCCCTAGGTGAAGAGTCGCAACTGGTATATTTTGGACATGCCCAGGAGCAGGTCCAGTTTCCAAGAAAAACAATCCTAAACTTCTCAGCCTGCTTCCCTACAGAAGGAGGCTTATGCAATCACAGCGTAGCCAAGCCACTTGGCAAGCTTCACGCAAGCCTGACAGAGGCAGAGCTCTCAAGAGTTATCCTCCCTGCTCGCGAAAACACTGGGCCAGGTGGGCACATGCGAGAAATGCTGCACTGCGAACCAGCTTCGATAGCCTCACAGTTGAGACAAATACAGAGAAAAGCAGGTTTCTTTAGTCTTAGTTGAGACAGAAACACCAGCTTAAAAGGAAGAAAAGCATTTCCCCCAAGCCCACTTAATAAAGTTCACATAGAGGTTTAGCCAGCACAAACTTGGTATGTTTTTTGCACCATAGCGTTTGCCGTAACCAGTGAGATTTTTACCTGAGCAAATACTTAAGTCCATCCTAAAAATGCGTACCACTGGTCGTCAAAAGGCACTGTTCATCTCACAACTCCCCCCAGTTTCCAGGTCTCTGCAGAAGCACCCGAGCGCACTTCCCCACACAGAGCTGGTCTAAAGGAGAAGCTTTGCCTAGAAATCCAGCCTCGTTTAGCATTGTCACCGTACAGCTCCATAACCACGTGCACGGGGGCATGTCAGAAGGGAGGAGAGGAGCGACAGCATGGTCCCCCCCAGCGTGATGCTACCCGGGAGCCCCCTGGCTAGCCCGCTGACACCGCCACGCACGCCCAGGGAAGCTGCCGGTGCCTCACAGTCTAGAGGGACATCTGTTAGTTCGGTGCTGTCAGAAAACAAACTCCCAGCTCAGCTCCACACTCCCATGCTGCTGGCAGAAGCAGCGCATGACCCAGCTATGCCTCTCCTCTGCCAGCTGGGAACTCCCCGCCTTGGAAGGATCCCTTTGCCGGAGACATCCAAATACTTTTCGCCCATTTACACCCCGAGCGCAGCTGAGAAGACGACCAAAGATTTCTAAAAAAAAAAAAAAAAACCCAACCAACCAAAAAAAAAACCCAACAAACCTTTGTGACAGTTCTTGCCAGAGTCATTTAAGTGCTTGCAAGATAGAGGGCTGGAAATATTTTGTTTTATTCAGGGTACATGCTTAAGCAGAACTGAAACACAGAGATCCATTTCGCATTTAGGCAGCACTTTTGGACTACATAATAAAAAAAACACAGGAATACACTACTGAAATCCAGGTGTGGCTGTATCTGAGGATGAAAGCCAACTCACACAGTGGTAAGGGAGGGGATATTTTGATTAACAAAACCAAGGAAAACCATGGAAGTACCACAACATCTTTAATATGTAGCCAGGGCAAACAAGACCTACTTTAAGAACAAATAAAGTCCAAGTGAAGAAAATAAATCAGGAGTATAACGTGGTAAAATGATCACTGGAGGCAAGCGTCAGGGTCTGCTGCTCCATTAGTTTACCGTTTGCAATAAGGCTACCAAACATTGCTCTTCAGGCTTTGCTATTTGCTCTACGTTGTGCTGAATTTTAAAGAGTTCTGCTTCGGAGAAAGAAAACCTGAACAGCCTTGATATTAGCACGTAACTGTACAAAGACAGCCAGAGGAACACGGCTCTGGAACAGCTCTCCTTCTTCTACTCCACTGGGAGTGAGGTAAGCCCTCCAGAAAGACCGGCACTGCCCGGGAAGAGCATCCTCCTGAGCCCCTGCATCCTTCACACGACGAGCATCCCGATGACCCCCTGCACCTTTCCTCAGCCCCAAAACGATCACGAAGCACAGCCAGAGCTGCCATTTAAAGTTTCAAGCATATTTCCTTTTTCCACGCAGGTTTTCTAATCTCCGTGCATTTGTGGTGGTTTTTTTTAACCTGTCCTCATAACTCACTCCTTTTAATCCTAGGATTAGCCTTGTTGCCCTTCTCCGTACCTTTTCTAGAGCTTTAAGTACAACTAGTCTCTAGACGCAGGAATAGAACCAGTTGGAGTGTTAACGCATCACTGCTGCACGTCCTACAAAAATCTGTTAAAGCGAGTGAACTGCTCAGCACCTTTATGAGGCAACGCAATTTCAACTGTCCCTTAGAAGTGTAATTTACGATGGTAGCTACCCACGTCCCTCCTACCCCCCTCTCTCACTTCCCCCCCAAGCCCAAATTCATTCTTCTTTAGCGAAGGGAAAAGCAAACCACATTCTTAGGGGCTGTTTTAAGAAAGCTTGATCAATGCCGTTTTGACATACCAGCAACACATGTTCCCATTTCAACAAATGGGAACATTTCAGGCCGACCACCACTTCAGATGGAGCGGGGCTCCAGGCTGCTGAATCAGCACTTTCCATCCTGCTGGCAATACAGAGCTATGCGAAGCTTCAAAGGGAAGCAGGGGGAAAAGGGGGAAAGGGGGGGGGGGGGCGCTGGCACTTAAGCAACAGAAGCGGGTGAGAGGATTGTGCAGGAGTTCATCTGCCAAACCAATTAACTGCAAACTGTTCTTATAAAGATGCCACAGTTTCAGCTCGCAGTGCCACAGTTATACAATGAGAGAAGCCACGCTCTCCCCGCCGGGGAGAAACCCAGCACTTTCCCCGCAACCACCCCCAAACCCCCCCCGATTTCGGGTCTCCTGGGCCAGCGAGGGGCTCCTCCGGCGCGGCCGGGGATGGGGGGCGGCGGTGCTCCCCTCTGCCGAGCCCGGGGGGGGGTCCCCTCTCCCGCACCGGGCTCCGCTCCGCCGCAGGTCCGCGCAGCGGCTGAGCAGGAAGGTGGCAGCACTCCGGGGTGGCATTTCTGCCAGCTGCCCATCCGCCAGCCCTCCCGCAAACACTCAGCGATGATGGGGGGGCGGGGAACAAGGTGGGGGGAGACGGACGGACGGACGGACCGACCACGGGGGAGTTTCGGCAGCCGGGCAGGTCTTCACCCACCTCCCGGCGCGGAGCGACGGGCAAACCCGGCCGCCGGCGCCGCTGGGGAGAGGCAGGCAGCCGGGCGAGCAAACAAAACGCGGCGCGGAAGCCCCGAGCCGGGGGGAAAAGGGCCGCCGAGCCCCGCGGCGACCAGCCGCCGGCCGCCCCCCGCCCGGCCCCGGGGGCTCCCCCCGGCGGGAGCTGCGCGGGGGTCGGTCCCCCGCGGGCACGGGGGGGGATTCTCCGGCGGCCCCAGGAAAAGGAAGTTTGCTCTCGCCCTCCTCCTCCCACCGGCCTCAGACACCGAGGAGCCGGCGATTCCCTCCCTCCCCTCCCGGCCGGTGGCTCCCCGGGGGACAGCCACCACCGACAACCACCCACCCCACACCCGCCCCCCCCCGCCTCGCCCCGTCCCTACGAGCCCCGCACCGCCCCCCGGCCCCTTACCTGCTGGGCGGCCGGCCGGCCGGCACCCTCCCCGCCGGGCGCCGCGGACCCGCCAAGTTTCGGGCGGGCGCAAAGGGGTCGGGGTAAGGGCCGGGAGGGAGGGAGGGCGGGAGGGGAGGGGATGAGGTGGGGTTGGGGGAGGTTGGGGGGGGGGGGGTCGGGGGTCCTCCGGGCGGCGGAGGGGTGGGGGGCACGGGACGGCAGGCTGGGGGAGCCACGCGCCACAAAAAAAAAAAACAGCGAAAAAAAATTTAAAAAAAAAATATATTCAAAGAATTAAAAATAAAACAAAAAATTAAAAGTAATTTTCAAATAAAACAATAATTAAAGCAAAAGATTAAAAATAAAGCAAGAAATCAAAGTAAAAAATGAAAATAAAAAATGAAAATAATAATAAAAAATGTAAAAATGCAATTAAACCACTCAAACAAACAACAACAACAAAAAAAAAGGGGGGGGCAAAGCACACCCAAACGGGGACGTTCGCGCCTCCGCTAAGGCGACACCACCCCCCCTTTTTCCCCCCCCCCCCCCCGAAGCTGCGGGAGGGAAGCTGCGGAGAAAACTTCTGCCCGCCGCCGGCTCCCGGTGTTAACGGCGCCCCGCCGCTACCGCGCTCGCTCTCTCTCTCTCTCCCTCTCTCCCCGCTCCCAGCTGACTCCCGGCGGCGCCCCGCCCCGCTCCCGCCTCCGCCGCACGCAGCCGCAGCCCCGGGCCGCCGCCGCCGCCCCGCCGAAGACAGGGGGCGGCCGGGACCGGCCGCCCCCTGTCTTCGGCGGGGCGGCGGCGGCGGCTGTGGCTGCTGCTCCTTCTTCTAACTTTTGCGCGGTAAAAGAGATGTCCACGTTGAAACGCAACAGGATCGCTTCGTTGGTCCTTCTTCCTCCCTGGCTCTTCTTTACTGTATTTAAAGGAATGGGTTTATGTTTTGGGGCTTTTTTTTTTTACCCTTTTTTTTTTGTTATCACACCGCTCGCTCCGTCCCCTCGTTTACAGCCCCGCTGGGATCCCGCTGGCTTCTCACCTCTCCGTCATAAAGTGGTTCGGGTTGGAAGGGACCGTAAAGATTGTCTCGTTCCAACCCCCCTGCCGTTGGCAGGGATGCCTCCCACTAGACCAGGCTGCTCAAAGCCCCATCCAGCCTGGCCTTGAACACTTCCAGGGATGGGGCATCCACGGCTTCCCTGGGCAACCTGTTCCAGTGCCTCACCCCTCTCACACTAAAGAATTTCTTCCCAATATCTAATCTAAAACTACCCTCTTCCACTTTGAAGCCATTACCCCTCATCCTATCACTACATGCTGTTGTAGGGACAAATATACTCCTCAAATAACCTCTCTGGTTTCCTCTTGTGTGTCACCTCCACAATGTGCTGCTCTCTGCCTGCTCACTGCTGTCCCTCCTCGTGCCACCAGCCTCTCCCCGGCACTGCAATTCCCTCGGCCATCTCCACTCGACGTGACACTGAGCGTTGCTCTTCAGCCTGTCACCACCCCTAGCACCCATCCCATCCTGTCCTGTCCCAACCCAGCCAGGCCTTTTGGGAGCTTGCTCCATGCACCACCAAGTTCTCAGCCCCTCATTCACCCCTCTCTTTCCACCGCTGGGCCAGTCTGCCCTAGTTCCCACAAGCCACCATTCACCCCAATCGTGCATTTTGGGAGTCCAGCCTCAGAGTGTTGATACCTCACTGGAGGAGAAGCCATCTCCTCTCTGCTGCTAGCAGAAGGCTCCTGTCCAGGTGTCTATCTAGTGAAAAGGTGAAGGTAGGTGGTATCAGATTCCTGCCCAAGATTACTCCACAGGTAAGGAGGCAGCTACTACCTGCCAGACCCCAGGACCAGCATGGCTGGCATCACAGCTCCATGTGCTTACATAAGAAACTTTCTGCATGTACAGATCATAGAATGATAGAGCAGCCCAGGTTGGGAGGGACCTCCCCAGGTCATCTGGTCCAACTTTTCATGGGAAAGGAAGCCTAGATGAGATTATCTGGCACCCTGTCCAATCCCATCTTGAAAACCTCCAGTGATGGGGACTCCACCATGTCCCTGGGGAAGTTTTTCCAGTAGATGATTGTTCTCACTGTAAAAAATGTCTTTCTTACATCAAGATGAAACCTTTCTGAGGGCAATTTGTACCCATTACCCCTTGTCTGCTCCTTGCAGCTCCTTGAGAAGACATAGCCTCCATCCTCTTTGTAGCCAGACATGTACCTGTATGATTTGACCAGGGTTTGTGCAATAGATGCCTGGTTCTTGCTGCCTCTGCAGAGCCCGCTGCCACAGGCACGGCCGAGGCCTTCAACACATGCCTCTTCTGCATACTGTATAATGCTCTTTGCCCCGGCACTGCCTTTAGCTGCACAATGAAAGGGTTATACTTTGTCACCCGTAGTATTTCCACGCTAGAATATCAATTTACAGCCCGGCATTACAGGGTGTCCTCGAAAAGTGAGGAGTGAAAGGAGAGAAGTTACACAACGGGGCCAGCCAGCCACCGGCGGGATTGCATCGCAGGGATTCCCGCCTTCCAAAACATCCCCCTTCTGCCCCAAAAGTCCCGGTACCTCAAGCCTCAAAGGCACTTTGTGCCTTTAATCTTAGAACTGGAGACCACCCTTACAGCCGCGATGCATCGCATCCAAGGCTGAAGGGAAAACGGGAGGGATGAAGCCCAGGTATTTTTGAACCGCCTCCCAGGCAGCTACCTGGCTCTCTTCCAGCATGCTCTTTCTTTAAGTGTGCGCGCTGTTTCTCTCTATAAGACTGCTGATCCATCAATTAATCATATTGAGTAAGTACCTAAAATTAACTTTTAAATTATTAATGCATGAGAACATATCCGTTTGCCATGTACATTATTTTAAAGGATTACAGTGTGTACACTGAGTGCCATTAACGTTACATTTTGAAGACAGTAAATTGACTTGTATGGAAATCAGAAGAGTTGATGGATTCCTCTACAAATGCCTTTGACAATGATAAAATGTTCAATTGGATTATTATTAAGCATGCGTCTGTACTTACATTTTTTTTCTAATACATACAAAAATAAGAGACTGCCCAAATCTTAATAGTATAATATTTTTCATTTTGTGGTGGGTTAAAAAAGATAGATACCCATGAGTATTGAAAATACTCCTCTGACAAATAAAAACACTAGGAAAGATATGTTTAGTTTCCTAGACTACAGCTGTGTCGTTCAAGACAAAACTGTACTGTCATAAAATTGTTTATCCAAAATAGCACCATTAAAACTGTTAAATGTAGAAATAGGAATGCATCCCTTCAATGGCAGTGAAGGACATACTTATGATAGTCATCGTCTTTTCTCTTTACTAACGAATGTCTGGAAAAACCCTACAGTATGCCATATCATGAAGATAACAGCCCAGAATACCAATATTTTCTCCAAGGAAAAAAAAAAATTGTCATTTTCTGCAAGAAAAAAAACACACAAGAGATAATGATAATGGCAATATCATTCTGCCACTGTGTAAATGTTATTCCTGCTCAAGGACAGTCCAAAAAATAAAGGTAAACATCAGTGCAGAAGGCTGGGTGCCTTCAGGACTCCTGTGCCAGGGAATTATGCCCAGGAGACGTTCCTCCCAGCTCCCTGTTTTCTTCTTCTTTGCAGCGGTTAAGGTTCAGGTTGGAGAAGAGCAATTCCACTGACCCCTGATGGAGGAACTAATGAGAGTCCCTGGCCATGCTCAGGGGGACCCAGGGCGCTGGGGAAGATGAGGATGGGGCATGTGGTCCCCTCCTGGAGAGGATCTTACTACCCCATGGTTACCAAGCCCAGAGCCTGTGGCACAACTGGGCTTAGGCCGTCAATTTATTCTCCAATTCACTACTGTCAAAATATCAGGAAAGCCTGGAAAATCACATAATCACAGAATGGTAGGGGTTGGAAGGGACCTCTGGAGATCATCCCTGCCAACCCCCTGCCAAAGCAGTGTCACCCAGAGCAAGTTGGACAGGAACGCATCCAGGCGGGTTTTGAATATCTCCAGAGACGGAGACTCCACCACCTCTCTGGGCAGCTGGTTCCAGTGCTCCGCCACCCTCAAGGTAAAGTTTACCTCACATTCAGACAGAATTTCCTGTGTTCCAGTTTGTGCCCGTTGCCCCTTCTCCTGTCGGTGGGCACCACTGAAGAAGAGTCTGGCCCCATCCTCTTGACGCCCGCCCTTTAGATTTTGATAAGCATTGATGAGATCCCCTCTCAGCCTTGTCTTCTCCAGGCTGAACAGACCCCGGTCTCTCAGCCTTTCCTCATAAGAGAGATGCTTCAGTCCCCTGGTCATCTTCGTAGCCCCGCGATGGACTGTCTCCAGTAGTGCCTTGTCTTTCTTGAACTGAGGAGCCCAGAACTGGACACGGTACTCCAGGTGCATCATTTTTATTCCTCAGAAAACCTACATTAATGTAAGTCTCATGTGTTAAGGCTTCAGAAACAGGTCTGAAATATGAGCAGAATATAGGCATTCTCTGCCTATTTAGCGCTACATTAAGATTCAAGACCTAATAATAAATGGCTGTTGGAGTTCAAGTACAGTGGACTTGGTTTGCCTTCCACAGAGACTTGAACTCTGCAGGGTGACTTTCCTTTTTGGAACTTATCCAAAGGACACTAAGCTCTACAATTCAGTTAGCTCCAAGAGAGAAAAAGGTCATTTTAGAGTTTTATTAAATTGACTAATGAAAACTGTCTAGTAGATACGATGTTTTCTTTAGAAACATTCTTAGATTTCATATATATTCTGAGAACGGGCATAATTTTCTTTTCTATTATGTTGATTTAGGAAATGAGAATCCAATAGCAGAAGATCTGAAGAGGAGAGATCAGAATCTGGCCGCTGCTTTCATTCTCAAAGGCACTTTCATGAAAGCATTATATAAAAGTCAGCATTGAGCATCATCTTTAACTGGTATGAATGCACTGATAAAAGACTTTAGCGATCAAAAAAAAGGGTCAACGTGGTCATTATTACCTAGTAGGTATATAGGCAAAAATGCTGACCAGCCTTTGAAATGGTAATAAGTTTCTTTTGTCATGGACAAGGCTTTTCACCTTAAATAGACAGGAAGCCTTCTAACATATTAGAATTTTAATAAGGCCTAATCTGTAGCAAAACCAACTCAAAATTAATATATCTGTTGCTTTTACTACCATTGAAGCAAATGCTTCAAATAATATTTTTAAAAGCTATCCAGAAAAAAAATAAAAGAAATCTTTTTAATGTTAAGATAGAGGGGGGGAAACATTCTCCTTCCTTTCTGTCTGCATACTTCTTTTCCATTATACCTGTTTTATCACTGTATGGTCGAGATTGAAAGCTGAAAGGGGAAGGGAAAGCGCTAAGAAAGAAACTAAGCATGTTTGTAAAAACATTCACTAAATATAGCTGTACGGACTCAAGGCTACAGATTATATCTCAGTATTCACCGAGAGACTGACATTTTCAAAACTTTACATGTTTTCCCCCAGTATTCACTCAATTCTGGTTTTTACCTGACCCAGCAGAAACTCCATCGAGTACATTAATTTTAGAAGTCCAGATTGTTTGTCTTCCGCTCAGTTGTTACCAAGAGGATTTATTAATATTAGCTGAACATAGAAAAGAATTTTTCTATAATTGTTCTCTGAAAGACTAGCGACAGAAAACGAAGAGCCTTGGCATGACCATAACTGAATAAACTCACTGTGTTCGTAGACGACATTGTGGAAATCTACTTTTTGTTGCTAGGTAAGTTATATCTCTCTTTACAGCTTTTTCAAAAGGCTGAATAGTCAGGGACATTTTGTAATTTGAGATGGAGTCCTAAGCTCCAGTGAGAGAGATGTGCTCTTTCTGGGCTGCACAAAATAGAGCAGTTACACAAGGTGGTAGAGGGGAGCAGGGAATTTTAAGAGATACTGATCATCCAAACAGAAACGGCATTAAAAAGACAAATACGTTCAGCCCACCCTTCTACAAAAACACATCTGTTCCCAGTGCTAGTCCCACAATTAACACATTGACTGATTCAACATTAATAACTATAAATTGCTGTATTCTCTCAGTTCCGATAAAGTGATGAAGAAAATGGGTACTTTTGGGCATCAAAGACGTTAAGCGAAATGACATGTTAAAAATGTTTTGCTTTTTCCAAATCAAAGTCAGCTGCTTTCCAGATGCATAATAAGTTTTCAACTAGGATGCCAGATAACACTAGATGGGAAGAAAAACTCAAAATTGCACTGCAATAGGAGGAGATTCAGTTCAAGCTATACTAAATATTCTCATTTTTGACATGAGAAATCGGGATTTATTCAAAACAAGTAGTGCTCATTCACAGCTTTGCCACAGAGGAGGAGAGAACGCAATGAGAACTGTGACTCAGAATGAAATCCAGCCACACTGCAGTCAGTGGCAAAACTCTTAGGGATCTTAGTGCAACCGTGATTTCATCTCGAGTCTTTTCTTGGTTCCTGGGGGGTGTGTGTGTTTGAATTAAAATAGGAATAAAACCAAAGAGAAAATCTTCAATGCCATAACTTGCCCTGCATGCTGAAGCTTCTAGGAGTGTATTTTCACCACTGTCATAGCAGGATCATCAAGCTAGTGCTATCTGAAAACTAGAAATGTTTCAGTGATGTAAACAAGAAGTGATTATAGAGAAGTAGATTTTACCAAGCCGAGAGAAGAGAGACAGCAATACAGCTGTACTGGACCCAAACCAGATCTTCCCTCGGTTTGTGCGCTGGAGCTGTATGCAGATCCCAGCACCCTCTGAATTAAAATGCGCCTCTGTACAACACAGCCTTGCAAGGTGTTGGCGTGCCTCTCGTTGGCTTGCAGGCTAGGGATGCAGAGCTGGGCTGCACCAAAAGAAGTATGGCCAGCAGATCCAGAGAGGTGATTCTACCCCCTCTACTCTGCTCTGGTGAGACCCCAACTGGAGTATTGCATGCAGCTCTGGTGTCCTCAGCACAAGAAGGACATGGACCTGTTGAAACAGGGCCAGCAGAGGACCATGAAGATGATCCGAGGGTTGGAGCACCTCTCCTATGAGGACAGGCTGAGAGAGTTGGGGTTGTTTGGGCTGGAGAAGAGAAGGCTCTGGGGAGACCTTATAGTGGCCTTCCAGTACCTAAAGGGGGCCTACAGGAGAGATGGGGAGGGACTCCTTATCAGGGTTTATAGCGATAGGATGAGGGGTAACAGTTTTAAACTGAAAGAGGGGAAATTTAGATATTAGATATTAGGAAGAAGTTCTTTATTGTGAGGGCGATGAGGCACTGGAACAGGTTGCCCAGAGAAGTTGTGAATGGAAATCCCTGGAAGTGTTCAAGGCCAGGCTGGATGGGGCTTTGAGCAGCCTGGTCTAGTGGGAGGTGTCCCTGCCCAGGGCAGGGTAACTGGAACTAGATGATCTTTAAGATCCCTTCCAACCCGAACCATTCTATGATTCTATGATTGGGCAGGTTCTCCCTGTCTCCTGCAGGCACCACCACCCTCTGCAGCAGCCAGTCCACGTCTCGTGCCGCTCTCCAGTGCAGGCCAATGTGGAGTTTTGGGAGCATTCCCATCATGTGGCTTTCAATGAGCAAAATGCAGATGTCTAATGCTCAATTCAAGTCTGCACTGGACTTGTTATATTTAGACTGCCGTTTCCAAAAGAAGTCATATTTTGCTTTCCTGGTGCAGGAATTACCAAAAAAAAAAATAAAAATCACTAAACCAAAACATACACTGCATTATCATCTAAATTAATCCCGTGTTGTAAAGTTGTAATCTCTTACAAGCTCTCCTTAGCCAATTAAGCCAAACCTTTCTCGGAAATCATTTGGCAGGAGGAGATTCCCCTGCTCCATCCATAGCAAACAGTGGGTAGGCTGCTTACGCAGAGTATTGAGAACTTGTGTTAAAATGCAGGTTGTGTCTGCAGTGATTTAAAATTATATTTTCTACAGGTTTTGTCTATTTATTCGGCTATACAAGAGGAGTAAGAAGTCATTCTCCCGTCTAAACGATTTCCTTTTGTTTGGAAAAATATATAATCAGTCAAGGAGAGAGCATGAGAATGACCCTGAGGCTTAGCAGTTAGCACAGTTAGGACAACAGAGACCTGACTTTCACTCTCCAATGTAAGAAAGGTTTATTACTTACTGGTTTAACTCTTCCTGCTCTTCTCAGTTAACGATTTAATGGAAAGCTATTTTAAAAAGGCAGTCTGAAAGAATCTCATGACAGAATATCATCCAACCGGGAGAGAAGGTCAATTTCTTTGGAAGGGTATCTCACTTCAAGCAAAGAAGAGATTTTAAACTATGTTTTCTCCACCTAGTAGGGGTCATCTAATCTAATTGTAAGAAGTAAATGGCCATATCTGTCATCTTTTCCCAAAATCTGTGTTAGGCTGAATCTGGTAGGTGTGCTCAGAGAATGCCTCTGTCAGCAGAGCCCACATTCCTCATTTGCAAATCCTGATGAGACTTGTCCAGCCAGATTGTCTGGCCAGAAGCAGGCATTTACTGTATATTATAGAGAAAAACTTGAAGGACCAACTATTCCTTGTGATATACATCCTTTGTTAAGAGAGCAATCTTTCAAAACAGAAAGGACTGCCCTGTAGCTGCTATCCTGACAAACTGCAGATCTCCTCTCCTCTCAAACTACAAAGGCTGTTCTTTGTCAAAAGAAATCCTTTCTGTGACTGTCAGATGCATGCAAAACATCTGCATATATTCTTAATGTGATTTGTAGCGTTCTTGAGAAGTAAATTTTTGGGGACTCTTCATTTGTCTATCAAAGAATGTAATTAAAGTTACTACAGTCAAGTTGCCCCTAATTGTTTTCTTCTGATGCTTTATCAGATGTGAAGTAGCAAAACAAAGACGTGGCACAACATAGTAGCACAGATGTTCATCTTCAGCAGCACTACAGGTCCACAGGCAGTGAGAAATCTAAGGGAGTCTCGCATGAGCTACTACAGCAGCTGCGAGGAGATACACTGGTGCTCCTCGGGAAGTTCTCACCATCTATAGCTGGAAGTTTGAGGCAGGCAAGCTTTTCACCAATTGCGTAAGATTTAGCTATGATTTATTCTATTTTTTTAAACTTGCTAGCGAAAAGGTGCACTTCTGTCCAATACCATAAGCCGTTTGGACCTCAAAAAGATTAGTGAAAGTGAACAGAAAATACCTTTGCAGAAAAGACTTGCAGGACAACTACACCTACCAGGCAAGATCAGTTCTTTTTCCTTGACCAAGCACCTTTCTAACAAAAACTACCCTGGGAAGCTATAGACGTGCTGCTGGATGGCTAAAAGGCCTCAGCAGGACTGGGGCTCCAGCGAGGAGATTCCCTTGATGCAGGAATGTGGCTTCTCTGGGTGCACGTGCCCACCTCAAGGGCACAGGTTCTGTTCCACGCAGCCCTTGTTCTAACATGCCAGATCACATTTCTGGTCTTACACTGATCGCTTTGTAGGTTGTCCCTCCTCCCCCCAAAGATTTGGTGATCCTCTTACACTGGGTATTGTTTGGGAAGCATTTGAACTGACCTTTATTTCACCCATGCCTCAGGGATGAGATCATTTGGAAAATGCCATATTAAAAAAAAAAAAAAAAGACTTCGTTCTGTGACCCACAATGGGGTGACGATACAGCAAGGATATATACAGCAAATCAATGAATTTGTCTAATTACTATCCTCTAATTTAGAGGATTTGCTTCTACACTGAGAGGCAGACTACTGGTGGATTGTTCCTCCCTCCTTAAAACCTAGAGCTACATATGTCACATTGTGAAAATGTGATACAAAATTGATTCTAAAAAATTGCCTTCAGATTACTCACCAGGAAGCGATTGGAGTCAGGCCAGGAGCAGATGGCAAATCAAAAGGCAATCCTCTTCCTCCTCAAGAAGTACTATTACTTTGTACTTCGGTAGTGGTATTGATCTAAGAAACCTGCTGCCTTTTACAAACAGTAACAAATGTAATAGTGCTCTGGTAGCACAGTGAGTAGGATTTCTCTGCCTTAGCGCGTGGGGGAACGGATGCATGTGGAAGTTAGGTTCACATCATTCCCATGCCCACAGTTTTCTGAGAGATCCCGTTCTCCATCTGAAGAAAAATCAAATCCTAGCATTCCGCCACAAGCTGGGCACTCAAACATCAAGCAGGTGAAATTAAGGGATGCTAATTAGAGGCAAAGCCATTGGCAAAAAGAGGCTTTTCCAAGTCCCAGACGTAGCAGGAACAGGACCCAGTGCTGCTGGGTTGTGCCGTGTAGGCTCACCCCTTGAGCCCACTGGGGGTACCCAGCTACCCCCGAAGTGCTCCAGTACCCTTGAAGTACTGCTTACTCCTGAAGTTAAGCGGTTGTTTAAAGTGGAAACTGGAATTCTGAAAGCGAATACCAGCTAGGGGTTATACCCTGCAGCACAGCAGGATAGAGGGAACCTGCGGAGATAGTGAAACTCTCCCCAAACCGGCGGGCAGTATGCTTCCCTAGTCAGGGCCAAGCAAACTCTTCGGTAATGAGAGACATTTTTACAACAGAAAAGCAGGAAGATTTTCCTACTTTTTACACTGATACAGTAACCAATACAGTCATGATATTGAAATGTGAAGAATTTCAGCCCAAATGTTGGAGGACGGTATAAATAAGTTAATTTGAGAGTGGGAGGAAGCTTGCATACTTCTCAGACCTTATTCCACACACAGTGAGGTCAAAAGCAAAACCCTCAAGCATGAACAACGTTGGGCACACAGCGAACAGCTCTGCTGTAAATTACAGTGCATGTCCGCAACAGCAGATCTTAAGTGGGTATAAATTTGCTATAGAACTGGAGCTAGAAAAACATGTATCAGCCAAACATTGTCTTCAGGTGTATGGAGTGTGAAATACATGACATAGTTTGCAAAGCTCACAGTAGCTCTTAGGTAGATTTGGGAACTTTGGCATGGTTTGAAGTAGGGATTCAGCTCACAAAGGTTTTATTTTGTGCTTATGGAAAGGTGATTTCTCAGGGATTTTTGAAAGTTGACTTTTTCAAAACAGAAATCCTTTTAGAATGATCTTCGCCAGGTAGGTTAGCAAAGGAGAGAAAGAAAACTGAACCAATGGCAAACCACATGGGAGACAAAGTACAAGTTTCTGGAGACGCAGATCCCTTTTTTTAACTAGCAGTTCAGAAAGTTAGTATGCAAAGAACAAATATACTTCACTTTAAATAGAAAAAAAAGGTGTTTTGCTGTATAGAATTTAATTAATGTATTAATCTGAATGCATTTCAATGCTGAAGCTCACACCCTGACCGGCTACTTTTCAAGAAAGCAAGCTGTATTATGTATTAGGATGCAGTTCTGGTCCCAGTGAGGTCATAGTGCAAGTTCAAGACAGACTTGATGTCTTCCTCTCTAAACTCTGCAACCCATATTGTATTGTTAAAAGTAACTTTTATTTTAATTGCTTACATACTAATAACTTAATTGTCCTTTATTTCTAGGAAACTGAAGTGAGACACGTTGTGGTCTTTATATTTTTTGTCTACTTAAAAGCTCCCCACACATTGAGGTGATGAGGTGGGGCACCTTTCTCTTGCCATGTGTGGACTGACCAAATATTGAGAAACAGCAAGAAACAGAAGTATTTCTCCAGGACAGTAAAACACTACCTAATTGTAAGTTTGCAGGAAACAAGCGGTACCTGACACTAAAATACTAGTACTGAACCTTGTGGTCAGATAGCCCTGATGTTTGCAGTTGAAGGATCCTTTCGTTCAGATGCATAGAGCACTGGCTGGAGAGCATGGCCCTCATCATAAGAAAATGCAGGCATCTGGTAACACATGGTAATCATACATGGCTATATAATTTCAACATCATGTCATATGCATTCCTGCTGCATAACCAAGCACGAATATCTCTGGGAAACACCAGTATCATATGATAGTAGAGAGACAAAAGGGCACGCGGGAAACGGAACAAGAGGGAGCAGGCTGTGCCCTGGATATACTGGTAAAAACACTCGATGTGGCCAATGTGGTACGGGATGTGCATCCATGCTCTAGGGACTGATTAAAAGCAGAACAGTTTTTGAGCCTCACCATGTCGCAGCAAAGCAAGGATCACATTTAAAGATGAGGCTGCTGGTGCAGAACAGAGCTGATGTGGAACTGGAAGGCGCAGTGAAACTCATGCTTTGACAGACATGGGACTTTGTTCATTTAACAGATAGCATTCACACACTCAGGCACCCTTCCAGCCTATATTATTTGCTACATCAGCATATTCAGTGTTAGTTACACAAAAAAAGTAAGTAAATTGTCTTCCATGACCAGCAAAAATCCCAGTCTCCCTTTCTCCTTGAAAAATCCAGAAGCCAGTAAAGAGCAGCCCATCATCCTAAACCACATTATTTGTACTGCAACAGTTCCCAGGAACTCTGATTGCACGACAGAAAGTCATTGTGCTGGTCAAACAGGGAAAAACATTTCATTAGCTGATAGAGCTATTAGCCGATCTCTGTCTTATTAGGTGCACCCCATCATTGAATACCCCATAATTGAACTTGACCTCAAATAAGGTCAAGAAGGTAAGAAGTCAAGCTGTTCTCACTTTCTCTAACAGGAGGGTTTTGCAACATAGCCACACTGGGCTCACCGGGCAAACACTAGATTCTGCATTAAATAGAGCCTTGAATGTATGGTGACACTGGCGTAGTTGTATCTGTGCAATCTGCCCCTGCTGTATATGAGTTCTAAGGACCACTGATAGCAACAGAACTGGCTGGGACAACTTGGGTAATCAGGCCACTAACCCTCTAATTGCAGGTAGTCGTGGCAGGCAGAAGCTCTGAATACTCGAGGACTCCTATTGTCTAATTCAGTCTTAAGAAATTCTCCCGCTTAGCGTACAATCCCTTTCATGAGCTTATCAAGCTGAATGATACAGCAATTTCAGTTACTTCTCTCCCCTTGATTCCTCCCAATTAGAAAACTATCAGAATTGCACTCCTCAGGTAGTCTGCAGCCATCTTCTAATTTCCAGCCTAAATATATTCACAGCCAATCTTATTTCCTTCCTGCCACCATTTGTCTGTCTGGTCTATTTGTGACTCAGTCCTTATTTATGACTCACCAGTGTGAAAGATAAGATTTGTGGCTTAGCGAGTGGCCTAATTGCCCAAGCGATGATTATATTAGAAACGCTCAAAAGGAAACATGTGAGTGCCCTTCTTAAAATCCAATTAAGGAAATATGTTTACATCTAAACAACTCTAAATAAAAATATTAAAATCCATTTGACCTGGAGTTTCCTCAATAAATATTTCTCCTATGTTTGCTAATTACTGCAGCAATTTTATCCCTGGTCCTCTTGTTCAACGTGTGTACGAGGAAAAAGGCAAGGCAGTGTCGATTACACAATTACGCTACCTTTCTCTGTTTCATTAGCCTCCAGTTGTGGGAGTGACCAGTTTTCATGATGCCCCTGCTAGACTGAGGTTCAGAGGAGCTTGGTGGAGCACAAGGTATGTGGGCGACTCAGCAGAACAGCTGGAACAAATGGCAAAAGTTATCTTTGCTTGCCTCTCTGAGGGAGCATGTTCTGGCGTTGGTTCATCAGCTCTGCCCCATAAAGGTCCGGCTGGAATTTCAGCTGCTTCTGGATGTTGGGATAACAGCACTGGACAACAGCATTGTTTCAAAATGTGATTAGATTTCAGTCCTGCAACACACTAATCATGCTGGGATTCAAGGCTTTGCAAGAGCAAAATTAAAAGGTCATAGCATGTCTGCAGAAGGATATTTTAGTAGTAGTTATTCATTTTATTATTCTTGCAGGACAAGCTAGAGGCTTTAGTGACAGATGAGATCTCCATTGTCCTCAGCACCATAAAAAGTCAAAACAAATGGCCGGTTCTTGCCCTGGAGAGGCTTACATTTGGTGGAGAAATAGAAAACATTTTCTTGGAAGATGTTATCTTGTTTCGTGGCAGTCTGTCAAATCCCAGTTTCAGCTTTGCTATCCACCATCTATTTCATGAATGTTATTTCGGGCTCGATCCTCAGCTGGCACAAATCAAACCTCGTGCTACATAAGTCAGCTGAGCTGTGCTGATTTGTGCTCACCGCGTCACTTCAGCAAAGTCAATGAAGTTACACCAAGTGACATCAGCACGGGATCTGGCCCTCAGATGCTGTCAATGCCATTTAGTGCCACTCTTCTGTTTCCGCTTCTTCCTTAGCGCGGGGAGATTATTCTGGCTGACTGCAACCAGGAGCCAAGCGCGACTCGGCTCCCCTTCCTGCACCCAGCCTCCTCCCCGGCTCATTAACTCCCGGAGGAACAGGGGGTGTGGGAGGGGAGAAGATCCGGCCCTTTAGAGGTGGTTCCATTTATAAATATTGACTTTAATGTTAATTTCATGTAGTTGCTTGTAAAAGTCTTTTAGGCTGAAGCAGAAGGCACGCTGCAGATGGCAAGGATATTTTTCACAGTTTTTATGGTGGATAACAATATACTTGACATTTTGCTCATTAAATGTGAGCCCTGGTATGTGAGTAAACATGCTAGGCATCTGCGCTCTAAAATTACCAGTGTGAAAAGCAACAACTCAAATGTTTCAGTCAATAAATGTACAGCACAGAAGCAACATTCAGCAACTTTCTGAATGCCGTGTGCAAGGCGAGGACTGAGTTTGCAGTATTACATGGAACACTCTAGAACCAACAAGGAAGAAATAACATATTGCTTTACAGTCCGTACTTTGCAGGGAGAGGATTACATCCAAAAATCTTCTAAAGTCAGTGTAAACACGTGGTAGACCATACCCATCAATTTGTGTCTCTAGAGGAAATAACATGTGCGTAGTCAAGCCGCAAAACTACATCGGAAAGAAAGGAAGGTGGCTGGCATGAGCTGAAAGGGTGGAAGAGGTGGTCCATGGAGGGAAAGACAGTGTGCCATTGGGAAGAACAGTAGACCAGGACAAGAAGGGGCAGAAGGACAGACACGTGGTGCGGTGTGAGCGGTTGTGATGAGTGACCAACCAGAAGGAGATCAAAGAGAACAGGCGTCACAGAACTGTTTCCTCTCCTTCCTACCGCAGGAAGTTTTCTGCTCCTCATCTTCAGGTTATGACACATCATCAAAGAAATGAAAAAGAGAAAGGATGAGAACTCAGATGGAAAGAGAAGCTGGGAGGGTAAGATAGCTATAGGATCTTAAGTTAGTATATGCTTTTTACTTGTCTTTTAAATGTTCTGGAGATATTACCTTGAGATGGCTGCAATTCCGAGCAATGAAGTACTCGGAATGAATTCCGAGTAATGAAATAAAACATAACTAGAGGAAAACAAAATTTAACTTAGGACATCTTGTGATGTTCATAAATCCAAGCTCTCCCAGAAACCAGTACCATGCAGGCAAAGACAGCGAGTTCAAATTTTAAAAATAAAGGGTGTCTAGATTGAAGTTAGAGGAAGCTTTGCTTCTCATAGTTTTATTAGTGGATTTAGTATGTGTTTTGGTACATTTCTTCCTGAGAAGACAAGCAATTTGTTACTTAATTCTGTATGATGGAAATGGGTATGAAGAAAGTGAGACTTATCGTATGAAACGGTGATTTATTTAGAAAAGACCAAGAGGGTTAAGGTAACGCTAACTTCTTTGTTATCCTCCATCTCTCACTGCAGTATCTTTTATTTCCCGGCATACATAAATGTCCTCTCTCTTTCCTCACTCCTTCATCTTCCCTCATGTCTCTCACTTAAGCCTACCTTCATCCCAGTGCAAAATTCCCATTTTCTTTGGCAGTTACTCTTCAAGTCATGTATCTTTTCTCCCTTTCCCCCCCAAATAAAACTCCTCAAAATATTTTATTACCTGCAGGAAGTCAGCTCTTTGGTATAACACATCATGATTGTAGAGAGGCTTATAAAATGAAAAGATTTGAGAACCAAGCTGAAATGGGAACTCTGGTATAAACTTGACTATACTACTCTTGACCGTAGTAGAAGGTTCTACCAACTGAAACGGTGGATAAACTCCTGTTAATACAAGTGGAAATGAGATCAGACCCATAATTGACGAAACTAAAAGAGACTGGATGGATTTTACTCAAAAAAAAGTAAATATTCAAAAGCTTTGCACCTTTAGACCCATCTAGTTGTCCAGTCTAAGAATCCTCATGCTCAGACCACATTCATGCATGGTTTTTTTCTATACTTACAGAGCAATGAAAGCTTCAATGAAAACAAAACCAAACAACCAAATCCTGGATTTGTTACAGAATATTTTAAGCAAGTGGCAGTCTCACACATCACACTCGGCAAGATCCAAAGAATTACTGAAATCCCAGAATGGGGTAAGCTAATTTGCATAATAAGCTGTACATCAGGACATCCTCCTGATTTTTAAGAGTTTGTCCCTAAAACATCTTCATCTCTCTTCTTAATTACTTCTTTCTCAGAGGTGGGCCCCAACTCTTTTATATACAATATCAAAGCTAACAGGGATAACTAGCACACTGTAGTTCTGAAGTGTCCAGAAATTACTGTGACAGGTAAGTATGTAATTTATACTGAAGAAATCAAATGTGTAGCAAGATCAGTCTGTTCAGATTATTTCTGAATATCGGATCTAATATCAGATCTGATGGAGCAATGGTCACCATACCAGGCTAGCCAGCTGCATAGATGTCTGTGTCAAGGTGTACAAAGTCCTAGAACCTGACATCACCTTCTTAAAAGTGGTGTGTGACAAACAGTTAGCAATAACAGAAAAAAAAGATGAAGGGAGCAAACATGTAGTTAAATTAAATGGACCTCAACATTGAACTGAGACCCACTAAATAAATACATTAATCCAGTCATACATTTTTCCTGTGAGTTTGATGTTTCTTCATGCAGTAGTGTGAAATTGCAGGTAGTGTGATTTGAGTCTCTGAAGATCCCATTGAAAATAGTTTTCCTTCTTGTCCCCATTAGCTTCAGGAACCATCAGGTAGGTCCCCCAAAAACCTAAAGCAACATCTCATAGTTCAGGTATCACACAACCTTCGCCAATTCAAACATGCTGAATTGGGACTAACATGGCTTCTGTTTTGTGTTACATATCCAGAACCAGGGAGCTGAAGCAAGAGGATTTGGGGAGTGGAAGAAACACATCATTGGTACCCTTTTTGTAAATACCCTACTGCTGCTCCACTGAGCAATCCCTGCGCCTGGAGTAGCTCTGGAAGGCAGGAGCTGTCACGGCCACTCGCCAAGGGAGGGTTTGATGTGAGGAATGGTGACCAGATCTAGAATTTGTGTATTGCTGTCCCATTTTCCTATAAATGCTCATAATCAGTTTGTTGTGATGAATGATCTGTTCCACTGTTAAATGCTATCGGGCCATAAATCCTCATTCCGCGGGGAATTAATAAGTTCACATGTTCAATATTAATATATTCCTTAGCTGATACCAGGGCATTCAGACCATGAGACTTTTATTCCAGACAGATAGCAGTGAGATATTTCCAATTATTTCTAACAAGCAGACTTGACATTATGACATAGATTCTATAATTTAGAGAAACTGTGAGTAGTAAGCTGTGGTGTCTGCTCTGCATTTGTTAAAAAGAAATCCTAGATACTTGTAAGGTAGAACTCCAGAGGTTTTGCCAACTGTCAAGAAAACGGGACACGCTGGCCTTTAAATGGTAAATATTACATCAGTGAGATCCTGAGAAGCCTGAACGGCACCATGTCAGTGTCATGGTGTGGTGGGCTGCGACATAACAGCTAACCCAAAAAAAAGCAACTCCTTTGGTGATAAAGCATTTCTAACTGAGAGCCCAGAGTCTTGCTCAATTTGCCGTGTTTAACATATCGCCAAATACCAGTCAATAGGGGATTGCCATTTACCAGCCTGCAACAATCCCAAGGTACTGCAGCAGCTTGAAATGACTCCACAAGACAATAGACGCGCATTCTGGGTTGTGATTTCTGGGGTCTGTTGCAATAATGTTGGAAGAGAGATGATGTGGCTTCAGAAGTAACTAGTGCAGTCATTCAGGGATCAGCATCCAATCCTGAACATGGCAAGCATGTGTCCTTCATCCATACCAACACCACCCTTCTGAATCGCTAGTGGGAAATGGTTGTCTTTGGAGTTTTGCCACACAAAACACATTCAGTGCTGGTTTTCAAATTTCCTTCTTTTTCTCACCTGTGATGCTTTTCCATGGCTGCAGTCAGGTGAGGAATATCAGC
Organism: Larus michahellis; assembly: GCF_964199755.1. NCBI lineage: Eukaryota > Metazoa > Chordata > Aves > Charadriiformes > Laridae > Larus > Larus michahellis. The sequence goes on from NC_133897.1 coordinate 94,399,266, forward strand.
ACACCATGAGCCCAGAGGAAGTGAACAAGGAATGATCGGTGTATCTTTCTAGGACCGGCAACGTATCCATCTTACCATTGAATCAAGTATGTATAAGGACTCTCTTGTACCAAATACACATCAACTAGATGCATTTTTGTGGATAAATACAGTCAGTATTTATCATGGGCATTCGTTTTCCTCTACCTGTAAGAAAAATGCCTTCAGAGCTTCTGGAGAGAGCATGTGGAACTGCCAATTCCATGGCAGTATTTGGTCTCGTTAGAAAGTTGATCTAGTTTGCCATTTTCAGAGTTCCTGAAGAGAACAGTGCTGCCGATCTGGTGGCACTTAGCACCTGACCGATTGGGCCTCTGAACGTAGCAGTGGTGGTACTGGATCAGACCAAGGCCCACCAGCCCTGTGTCCTACCTGTGAAGATGCCCAGCATGAAGGTGCTTACAGGAAAGCGTAGCAGCAGGGCAAGCACAAAGCGGTATTTCCTTCAGTAGTTCCCTCTTCTCCAGGTTTTGTGCCTCAGGGATCCCCTGCATCAGAGTTACTTTCCTTTAATATAATGTATTTGCCAATCACTTTTTGAACCCATACGATTTTTTGGTCTTCATGAAATTCTGTGGTTAAACTGGGGAACTACTTATTCTGAGTTGCATAACATAGTATCTCTGTCTGTTTTAAACCTGTTGCCTGCTGTTCTTTTTTGATACCCTCTGGTTATTATATCAGAAAACAAATCAGGCACTGTTCTCTGTTCACCTGTCCTCTGCCCCGTCAGTCATCTCTTTGCAAGACGGTGGCCTTCGTGGGGCGGATCCCGAGATGTTAGCTCTGCTGCATCCCTCCCTCGTTCAGACTTTCCTGCACTGCTTGGAACATTTTGCACTGGGCTGCCCATGGTGAGAGAAACCTCTTATCTGCCTCCACTTTTTCCTCACAGCTACTTCTTAATTTCTCATGCTGGGAGAAGATAATCTTTCTAACCAGACAGAGGCAGAGCAGGTATCGTGGGAAAAGAGAAGAGAACAGGAGGGAAGAAGAGAGCGGATTTCAGAAAGCATGCCACAAATGGGAAAAACTTAATACAGACTCCCTCTTAGGGGCTTTCCATATGGCAAAGGGAAGATGGAGGAAACGCAGCAGCTCCTTTTCGCTAACCCAGGCCCCTAGCTGTGGAAGGGGACATTGCAAACGCGTCGGAGTTTATCAGCTCCTGATAGGGACTGTCTCTGCTGATGGGTACCTAAAGAGGGAGTCTGGAATAGGTATCCAGGGAAAACGCCCTGAGATCTGTGCCCTGCAGGGAAACACAGAACATCCAGGGATGAAAACAGGGACAAGAGTATCCACATGGATTCGCCTTGAGGTCTGCACTGTGCAAGGACCCATGAATTAAAGAAGGATGTGGGTTAAGCCGTATCTCCGAATGAATTTTCTGTCTTTATGGAAGTTACCATCACTCAGAGCAGAAAGGAGCCTTTCACTGCAGGACCTGCTAGGTCTACACTAACCTACTTCCATGCCAAAGCAAACATGATTCCCACAGGCCCCTCCGCGGTACGTGAGGAGTACAGTTTCAAACCTCGCCTGCTCCCACCACTTTGGACACCAAACGCGAGACTGTAGTCCAGCCTCCCAGCTGGTTCAGGCTGGCTCAGCTCCTTCAAAATCAGTGGAGCTCCACTGCCACCACCTAATTGCGGTTTTCGCCCAATATCCAGCCTTCAGCTCTTTAAGAAGGCAAGTTGGGGATGTGTTTACCTGTTGCAGACATCCCTTTTTTTCCCCTTCTCTTCTCCTCCTTTTCCCTCTCCGTCCTGCAGCCATCTCTGCCTTGTCCCCTCAGTTACCAGAGCTCCCATAGAGAGCATTGTTAGTTACACTTTACAGGGGGTGGAAAGCACTAAATCATGGGTTAGGAAAATAAAGTTCTTGCCCTGCAGCAATCAGAGGCAAGCACTACCTCACCACTGAAACACAGCATGTGCAACGGTACATTTTAACTGGATTCCAGGGCACAGAAATATTTGCAGTTCTTGTTCCTAGATTATACTCACATCCAGTATCTCGGATTTTCATATTTTTCAAACATAAAACTGTCACCATGTACATTTGGGGCTTAAATTATGTAGAGATGATATTTTATTGCATAGGATTTGTTTGCATCTCTGTGGAAACCTGGCAGCCACCCCACTGCCGAAGTCCAAAGGGGCAGTGACAATTTAGGAAAAAGCTGCAAAACAATCCAAGAAAACAAGCTACATACGCTTTGTTATCTAATTGCCTTTTTTAATATTGGAGGGAAAAAATCGTGGAAGGAAGCATGATTAAATAAAAAGCTGACCTTGAGTAACTTGAACGATAGATCAAGCAGCAGCATAGGATATTTTCACAGGAATTGACCTTCACCCTGGTTAGGTTCCTATTTGGGGCAGAGCTAACTCACGTACGGGATTGCATAAGCTACCTGTAAGCAGTAGCACTTCAGCCTGGGGGAAAACAACTAGCTGTTGCTCCTGTGCGGCTGCAGAGTGGGTAAAGACAGGCAGGTGTGGTGGCCTGGGCTTTTGGTGAGCAGGGAAAGGGCTGCAGAAGCTCAGGACTTGACCGTGCCTTCTCCTCCCGTGCTAGCTGCAGAGGTGTGTGCGCCTGGATGTGCAGCCGCAATGTCTCCTTGGCCCACCTGGGTTGGAAGGAGCTGTGCTGGGGGGGAAGGTAATGTGAGAGGTGGTGGGGACAGGTCCTTTCTGACCTCTCCACGTGGCACAGCAGCAGCCAGAAGAAGACATGAGCTCAAACACCCCTCCCTTGGCATAAAGGACAGGTAGGGAATGAATTGCGACCCCCAAATGTGACCCCACCTCACCTCCATGAGCAGCACAGCTATTCTCCTGCACACGGCAGAACCCGATCGGTGGAGATGTTCTCAGGCCATCCAGGGGGCCAGCCTGCTGGCTGCACCTGGGAGCTGCGAGCCAGACCACCTGGCTTTCACTTCTGTATTTTATCTATCTGAGCTGGCATATCATGCCCAGTGTGAAATTTGATGGGAAATGACTCTGCATGAAGGGTCCTGGGTTTTCCTTGTTGGGGTATGTGTGTGCCTTAAACTCTGGGAAGGGGGAAAGAATTAAATCATGCCTTAAAATAAATAAATAAATTTAAAAAACATCATAAAACAGGAATTTCGTTATGACTGGACTTTGATAAAGTAAAAAAATTAGCAAACGAGACAAATAATGCATAAACACCTCTCAACAACATTTCCTCCAGAGCAATAGAAAATTTTGTTGGCTGATGTTAATTTTCATGCTTCTGTGGGAGAAGTGAAAAAGGCATGCTGAAAGTGATATTTTCGAGATGCCACTAATAAAAATGCAGCATAAAAGTAGCACCTTAATTCTGTGTTCCTGCTGGAGAACACACTGTTTTGGCTCAGGTTTTTCCTGTCTCTGCACTCTGCGCACACAGCTATCACCAAATCCGCACTCTGAATTTCTGAGGCTAGCATAGCTAGCCTTTACCCAGACCAATGCGTTTCCCAAACTACACCTCATACAACCAAGTTGCGCTAGCAGGGATCCAGTTGCTTTTTCTTGCCCTCGCTTTTAGTTTTTGGTGGACCCTACCACAGATAAGCAACGAACTGTCTTGTTGGCGTCCTCGTGGGTCACGAAGGGATGGGACACCCAACAGGGCAGATGCTACAACCTGCCTGGGCTGGAGCACCCTCTGACTGGGGCGCCTGTTAGTCTTCTCTGGAAGATGTTGTTTGAAATGGAAGCCCATCCTGGGCAACTCTTCTCCTATCCCCCATCCTGTGCGTTTGGGAGAAGCCGTTTAGCCAGGGCACCGCCTGCCAGCAATTGTCCATGTCTTGCATGGTGCTTATCTCAGTCAGTTCCTATTTTTGGGTGTGTTGTGTCTGGAAAAAGATAAGCAGGAAAGCATGCCCTGGGCAGCTAGAGTAAAGCACAGGGAAGGTAGCTGGGGGTGATGGATGCCTCCAAAATGCAGGCGGAGTGTTTTGTGCAAGCACTTACTGCGCATGCTTCATATGCGCTGTACAACTAGTTCTTTCCAAGGGCGACTGCAGGCATTTCTCCTATTATTGGCCGTCTGTACTTCTGCGTTCAGTCGTAGCCTCCTCAGATGCCACCTTTCTGAAGAACTTCTCTTCCTCTTCCCACTAACTTCCCACCCTCCCAAGCATTCCTGCTCAGCGTGTCCTTGCTCCCCACAATTTCTATTTTGAGGGCGGAAGGCTCCCTGCTCAACCCCCTCACTCTCATCTTGAAGATGGGATTTGGAGGGGACAGGAGGGTACCTGGGCTTCCCTCCGCCTCTGCTGCACCCTGCAGAACCAGTGCTGGGCACAGCAGACCCTCCTGCCCCCTGGTACTAACCCGCACCTTCCCCCTGGTGGAAAACCCTATTCTCATTGCAGAACAAGAGCGTTTCCACGTCTGCTGCTCTGCACTTCCCTTGCTTCTCCCCAGAACGAGTGTAACTGTGGGGGAGGGAGGCACAGAAAAAGCACTCCCTTCCACACGGAGGATTTGCAGGCACTTGGTGCTTTTGTTATATAAAATTTGAAGGGCGGATTTGCAAATATTCGGCACCCATGTCACATCTACAAAGGTGGAAAGACGCTGAAAGAAGAGCCCCGGGTCAAACATATATCAGTGTAAGAGAGGAACAGGGAAGGAACGTGTGTAAATCTATCAAGCAACCTGTGTTATCTTCCATTGGTATTTGTATGTAGAGCACATATATTTGTGAAGTCTAAAACCCCAGTAAAGGAATGGCCTCAGAAAGATGTCTCTAGATGCATATTTATTTTTTTAAGGAGAGTACATAGCTATAAAACTCTCCAGCCAATTTTTTATTATTATTTTGTTAGACTGCCCATGCATTTCTTTGCAAAACGAGCTAATAAAGCTAAGAAAACTGATGACACTGGTGCTTGGACAGCTATCAGAGGAAAAGAATAAAGTATTAGTGTAGGGAGAGAACTGAAACATTTCCAGAACTCCATTAACAGAATGAGAAGTGGTTTCAGAGAAGATGAGCTTCTATATTAGGAAAGCTTTACTTATTTCCTCTGAGATTCTGCCAGTCCCATGGGAGAAAGAAAAGGCAGTGGTGGGGGTAGGAAAAGAAGAGCAGCAAAGAGGCAGGAATTGACGTGGAGAAAAATACTTTGCCACCGTTCATGCAGGATAAAAAGGGGGTTCTGCCTGAGCATGAGAAAAGCTTTCTCTAAGTAGCACCTGCCACCCGGTTCTCCTGCAGCCCCCCAGGATCGGAACCAGGTGGGAGACGACATTTCTCGTCCCTGGAGTCAGTGGTGCAGCCTGAGCAGGGAGGGAACACACCACCCACCCACGCACACCCACACCGCGGTGCAAGCGCAGCAGCAGGCGTGTGAAGCTGCAGAGAAAGAAAGCACACGGACACACGGACACGCACAGAGACAACACACACAGAGACACACACAGACACTCCCACACTCTCCCCCCGCCCCGAGGACAGCAGAGCACTAAGAAGTTAGTGGAGAAGTGTCCTTTTCATGACTGAGCCGTAGCAGCAGGAACTGCTAGAAGCTAAAGTGACAGCAGCAATTAAAGACAAGAACAGCCAACATCTGTTGATAAGATGTGCTGTTGCAAGTGAGATGTGTTTACAATAGCTGAGAGAGATTAGAAGAAAATTTCTACTCCTCCCCACTTACTCACTACGTTTGACAGCTCTCTTCATATTTTAGGTTTCAGTGTCTTTGCTCTTTAGTTAGTCAGTTCTCCTTGTTTATGCAAGTTCTGTTCATGACAGTATGTAAAAACCAAAATTTATAAAGACAGGCAAATATGATTGTAACACCCCCCCCCACACACAAAAAAAAGGATGGGCTTTCAGGTGGTTGTATTTCTAGTTCACTCTTCGAAGAAAAAGGGGAATTTAATTTCTAGTTGATGTCTTTTATGTAGGAAAGAGGACCCATGGAAAAGAAAAACATACTACGAAAATGCAAGAACCATGGGGGTAGAGGTGGAAACTGTTTACTATAGTAATAGAAAGAGAGATCATAATTTGCTGTACAATCAAAGCGTGACACCGCAATTAACACCTGTGCAACGCTGGCCGCTGTAAGCTGCCTCCGGTCTCATTCACCGCTTTCCTCTGTCTTGGCTACCCATGCTCATCAATGTGTTCATCAGACGTGGATAAATTTATGGCAACCTGGTTTGCTGGGATTTTATGCCTCATTTACATGGATGTAAGCCACCAGGCTAGCTACAATGGCAGCTCTGCAATCAACACATCAGTGCATGGGGCAGGGGCAGGAAAGAAGTGAGATGCAATCAAAATGAGATGCGAAGTGTAGCAGCTCAGCATACAAAAAGCCTTCCCTTATGATGCAAAACAGCACAGGCTCCTGCAAACCCAAAACAGAGAGTCCCTCTGTGGTCACCATGAGGGACCAGACATCCAACAGGGAACTGTTACAGCAGCTGGAACAGCAGGATCCAAGGATGAAACCATTGTTGTCTGAAACCTATGAGGTCCCAGGCTTCTGATGAAGCATTGCCCACCCATTCCTTACAGCGCGCCAGCTGAATACTTGTAATGGCCCCGCTTTTCAGCTACATGTTTCTTCCTCCCAATAATAGGAGTATTAATTAATTACCTCTCCCACCTGCCTAGGAAAGCGAACAAAGACAAATGAGGGAGGGTGCTGTGGAGGAATGCCAAATACAGTAATAAAAGAATCAGCACAAGGAAGGTGGGATTTAATGCGTGGATTTAAGTCTGTCCTTGTTAAAAGACAACGAGGAGAAATGTACTGCTATAGAAATGTAACGGAGCCCATCAGAGTAAAGGCAGAACTACGCATCAGACAGAGCTGTAAAAGGGAAATTCTGACTGAGTTTTTGCTTGAATGGCTGCTTGAACACAGCGCACACTTTTCAGTTCTGCTTCTGTACGGAAGGACTGGATTTGACATCTTCTGGAAAGAATCCACGTATCTTCCTCAATTACGCAACTCCTGGGTGACCATGAAGCTCTGGTCTGATGTGGTCTCTGTGTTGCTCATCACTATATATCCTCGTAATTTCTGAAATTCTTTACTGATGTCAACAACTCTAATGTCTTCCAGCCGTCAATGAGTTGCCCCAGAATGAGAGGCTTCATTCTCCACCCAAATCCGGAGCTGGACAACATGACTTTAAACACGAGAGATGGAAGAGTCCCAGCTTTCCCAGGCTCGTTCAGAGTTCAGTGGCAGACTACCCAAAAAAGCTAAACAGGGGAAATGGAAAACAGTTTCTCCCTTGTATGACGATTAGTTCTCAGACCCTGCAGACTTTACATATTTGTGTTGTGTTGTGGTTGAGTCCTCAAACAACCTTGGTAGTTAGTCATCTAGAATCTGTGGCAATTTTTAGGCACTTCCCACTAAAGCTCTTTAGGTGGCAGAACATTCACTCTTCCATTTGTATCGGCTGGAGAACTCTCCCTAACCTCCTTTCTTAAATTTTATGTAAAAGAACAGACTTTTTTCCTTCTTATCTTTATAGGAGTTAGAAGGGGGAGGAAATGGCAGGGTTTTTTGCATGTTGCAAAGGAGAGAGCAGGTCAGGATATTCTGGTTCCAAACAGGCATCATCGTAGAGGCCTTCTTTCAACAGCTATTTATTTTTATCCCCAGCTTACAGTTGTCGTGTCTTAAAGGAGTTCACGTGCAAAACCGATGGTCCAGCAGAGACATAGCCATAGCTAGGAAAATGTCCTCCTCTGTGTTACTAAAAGGCAGTTCAAGTCTACCTGAGCAGAAAAGAAAATGTCCAGAATAGGAGACCCAAGATCATACTAAAACTCTGAGCATAAAACCTTACCAGTCCCTCTAGACAACTAAAGGAAAGTCCGTTTTCTTTATTCCTGATAACATACGTTTATATGAGATAATATCTCTCCACTGGATTATATGATTTTGTCAGTCGGATAATCAAGGGTAAACGCAAGGCAGTGGAAGGATAATTGAGGCAAACCCAAACAGGTGAGTTTTTCAGTCCTTCGTTTACCATTACACAACTGAACGCTAGATGCACTTAAAAGAAACTTTTGTATTCAGCTCAAATAGCAAGTCCCTATGCTGCTTGTATCCTTGTGCTTTTTAAAGCTGCTGACCCTACTTTAAAGGAAGTGCATAAGGAATTTCCCTTCACTTTTGGTGGAAGCAAGGCCAAACCCCCTGTAATTTACAGAAACAAATCTAGGGTCCCTCATGTTCAAGCACAATTTCTGAGCAGATAGCTGACCTCATTTCCCTAGGCAGTTTTCTGACAGATAGGGAGCAATGTACCCGTACGTTCCTCAAGCTTCTTTTCATTACTGTGTCTAGCAGTTTAATATTACATGGTGCAGCGGGTTCATTGGGAACGAAAGTGCAACCAATCTATAGGTGAGCTCTGTCCTATCACGTAAGCCAGGTTATAATGAATCACGCATTTACGACCTAGTAAAACCCTCACACGGTCTACTTTATTTTAAAGCTTAGTTTTGAGGCATATGTGCTTCGCATTGTCCTTTAGGAGGAGTAAAAATCGATTGCTCCTTTTATTAGCCTTGCAAAGCTGGTCTGACACCAGGTTGCTGGACAGGGATGGGCTGAGCAGCACTCAGCATGGCTGGGAGGCAGCGACAGAGAAATAACTTCAAAGTCTATTTTCTTTCCATCTTGGGGCCCTTTCACAGAGGTCTTCACAATAATACTGTAGTGACCTACACTGGCAATTACCAGCTCCAGTGGATGGTGGGTTTTAGGTTTGTGGATATTGTCAGGACGTAGGTAATTTCATGGCACCTCAGACACACATGTAAAAATGAGCTAAATCATCACCGTGTGTGGTTATCTCGTTGCTGTCCAGCCTTCTTGTAAGAAATCAATTGGGCCTAACTTTTGATTTTGAGGTGCAATACCTGCATGTGTAGCGACACTTGCAAAAGCGCATGTGAAGTTGCCTGAAAGGACTAACAAGACAAAATATCCCACTGATTTGCAATGGGAGTGTTTTTACACTGCTTTGCACACAGATGAATAGAGATGTGGGGGAGAAGAGGTGGAACGATGGAGAGGCAAGCCAAAAGAAAAGTACATCAGCTTGTGACCTGCGATCTGAAAGACTGAAACTTATTTTTATTTTGGGAACATAAAATGGTCACAAGTAGACTTCTTCGGTTACTCAAACCACAAGGCGTGGTATTAGATATACTTAGGCCTTCTTCAGCATAATTTCTTAGTTGTTTTTCTTGAAGGTTGTTTTGAATTTCAGGAGAGAAACCACTTTTCAGAACACGGATGGTAAAATGCACTGGGAAAATGAGGAGGTTTTGAAACAATTCTCTTAAGAAGGAGTATATAAATACTTTTTTCGTTCTGAATACATTACTTACAACAGGCATACAGCTCATGGAGGTGAGGTGATTATGAGTACCAAATCACCTCCGTTGAATTCAACTGAATTAGACATCCTGCTGGCTGTATTCCTGTGCTTAGACATTTGCAGGGTTGGACTGTTGCCTAGGGAATTGGCCTCATTAGGAAACTATATCATATATAACTGTGACTGTGAAGTAATTTATACAAACCATGACTGGCTATTCTTCTACATCACAAAACAAGAGAAATCCCACTTGTGCAAGTTTTTATTTAACTTTGGTGTTAGAACATTGGATGGGCAACAGAGAAAGAACGTGTCACATCAGTTACAATCATATCAATGATAAGGAATTGTTAAACATTCCATGTTTCACAGAGGAAAGCACTTCTGTCTAGAAATACTAGCATTATATGAGAGAGTGTCTCAGATAGATAGCACATACTTCTCTTCATTTAATTCAGTGAAAGTGCCTCTAAGCAGATCAGGACATCTAAATAAAAGCATTAGTTATGCCAATAGAAGTAAGAGGTGTGTATATATGTGTGTGTGTATATATATATCTCAATCATATTTTTTTTTATTTAGCATTAATTTAAAATGCCTAGAGACATTTTAATTTATTACAAAAAAAAAAAAAACAAACCCAAAACCAAAACAAAGCACAAACCTTTATCTGAATCCAAGACTGGAAATTGCACAACAATCCAATTTCTATCCAAGTCAGAACCTGGATGGTGTTGGTTTCTGCAGAGCTTTTATACTTGCATACATGCAATGTTTTATATAAACACATATTTTTCAAAAGAATCTGTTTAAACTAGGTTGAACTAAATCACTCAAAAACCAAATGACATTTTTTAAAATCAATGTAAGAACAACTTTGTTGTGTAGGCAAGCCCTTAAGAAGTGTTGAATGTGGGAAGCAGAGACTGTAGATGTATTTATCTGATAGTGTTAGCAGAGAGGTCTTCAGCACTGCTATTAATTTAAAGCAGCAATTTGTCAGTACGTCTAAAGTTTGGAAGGGGTAAGTCTCTACTCAAAGTTAGCGGCCTTCTGACGTGCCACCAGACAGAAAAATGAGGCTTTATACATTTTTAAACTTGTTAAGATACCCTTAGCCTAGTATGTGGGCATAGATAAATAAGCGTAACTACCACATACTTTCCTTACTACCTGGCCTTTACATCCACCAAAAATGTATGTACCTGTCACCTCAAAGAGCTCAACACTTCCAATTAGATCTACAATTACCGGGTGCCAGCCTCACTGCCAACTGCTGTGTGGGAAAGCTGGTTAATGAAAGCAGTACTGATACATAAATATTATGTAAATGCATCTATAGTATAAATACCACAATACTGACAGCAATACAGACCTGCAAATGAACATGGAGAGATTTCTCTGTCGGCATTATAAAATTAGATCGCCGAATGAAAGACCGCCGTGTATACGCTTCGTTCTACCCGCTGTGCTGCAGCACGTGCTTCTGGGGCCGTATAGCTCACGTACAATATTCTGGGGCTTTTGGGAAGTGGCTCACGTGTAGCCTGGTATATGCACAGTGCACGGGCAGACATAACTGTTAGGGAAGCGTACGCATTTATACAATTGTGATTCTTCCTGTGGGCATTCAGTGCTGAGCTGTCGGAGTTTTTGACGCTGCAGGAGCAGAGATAAAGGACTTTCTCTTGCAGGACGTCTGCTCAGTGGGATTGCCAGTCGGTGGCTTTCCCTCCTCCATGCACAGTCGTACCGTGGCCAACTGAGGGATGAACTTCTCCTGCAGGTTTACTCTCTGATATTTAGCAAGACCTGCCTTCCTCTAGATGCCTGCCACATGTGGTCGAAGTGCTTTTCCCCTCCCCAAATAGGAACTTCCAGATGAGACTTTTCTTTCCCATATTGTTTCATCAATCGTCTTCTGCTGGAGGAAAGCGGGGCACGATACCAAGGCCTTTGCTTTGGGGCAAAGAGATCTTCGGGGAGCAGCACTCGGAAAGCCTCCACAGCAGGAGCAAGCTGCAATATAGATTTTGTGCCTGATTCGTAGTTCTGCCTGTAAGATCCTGAGATAATCTAATCTGCCCAGAGAAAGATAGGCTGTGAGTGAGAATATTTGAATTCCACCTATTAAAAAGGGAGAAAGTCCATGACACATGGGCTAAACAGATTAAAGGTGTGGGGAGTTTTGCAGGGGAGATAAGCTGATGAGCAGTAGCTTTATAAAGCAAGAAGGAAGCTAGAAGTAGGAAAAGATCTAAATGGAGTGGCACTTACAAAAAATATTTGTTTTAAGGGTTGAATGGGCTATGGAGATCTGACCTTAAAAATCACCTTATTTTGGGACTTAGGCATAATTCACAGCATTAACATATATTGAACTAAAAAAATTCTAAATTATACAGCTATTTATCATTAATAGGATTATACTAGTGAATTTGCATTATGACGTGAATAAAACTAATGTCACTAATAACAATGTCAGTGCTTCCACTACCTCATTTCATCTTGTTTAACGTGAAGAGGAGCAAGGAGGCTCTCAGCCTTTGCTTAGTTTCTCACGCACGTCCTAACCACCTTCTAGATGCATCTTCTGCATACGGGCACTGATTGCCCAGCTCTTCTCTGCTTATTTCCATGTAACTGTTACCTGTAACAGGCCCACTTGGAAGAAAAAGAAGGAAAAAACTCACCCCAAAACCCAGAAGCACAGTACTTGGACTGCCCTCTTGCTTTTTTCCCACCCTTCCAGTCAGGCATGATTTTAACAGGTTCTATCTTGAGAAGTACTAAATCCAGAAACCAGTATTTTATGCCATCTGGAAGCTTGATATCCTTGTTTTTCAAATGGCTTACAAAAATATATCTAATTCTAAATACTCACAAATTATGGGCTGCTAAAATCCAATTCAGAACAGCATAAAAACTAATTGAACAAGGTAAATAAAAAAGCTAACCTATTGCAATGCACCGGGTGACTGGGGGAATCAACACAAGAGAGATGCCTGAGACCTGGTGACGGAATGGAGAAGAGAAGATGTTTTCCATAGAGAAACACAACATGAAAATGCAGAAATGCTTTTGTAGCACCTGGAAAGAGTAAGGAGGGCTGGCTGTAGGACTCGGGGCAGGCAGCAAGGGTGTCTTGCAGCAGCACTCAGGAGCAGGCACCCGTGTCTAGCAGCATGAGGGAGCCAGCAAAGAGGCTCAGGGGAGGAGATGGCAGCATTTTTAGTGCCAAATGCCAAGCAGATTTAAATAGGAGAAGAGGTGAGAGCCGTGGAGACTGGAAAGAAAGGCTCAGTAATAGTAACCAGAGGAAGAAAAGCAGAGAGATGAAGCAGGCTTTTGGCCAACCTCCTCTCCACCCAGGAGAGCAGCAAGTGCAGGGGTTGCAAGGATGCCCTGCTGCTGCTCTGCAGCCAAAGGTAGAGAGTCCTTTGCCTTGGGTGCTAGGAAAGACTCCAGTACAAAAACCCGTTTCTCAGACTTGGCACTGGCTTTAAAGCTTCAGTGAACATTTATCTTTAGTGTGTGTGTGTGTGTGTGTGTGTGTATAAACGTGTAGACATATACACATACACACTTTGTTCTCTTTCTTTTCAGAGTTGCAGTAAAAATAATCAACGGCATTGCCAGCTATCTTTCAGCATGCTGCCTTCTCCAAGATACGCACCAGTGGTTCCACGGCACATCCACAGCAAGTACGGAGGGCGAAAGAAAGGCAACAAAAAATATGCACAGTAGAAATAAATAAAAATAAAATTCAAATATAGGAAGGATTCATCTTCTCTAGCCTGTAATTCTTGGGTGTAATATAAAATCAAACATCGTTTCCTGAATAAAAATATTTGCAATACAACATCTGAAAAATAAATGAAAATGAGGACTATTAATGGTTATGTAATGGGCAAGTAAAAAAATAATTCTGGTTTCAACTGTGAGGAGTTTTCAAAAAGTTGGCGAGAGAAGGGAATTTTCCACTGTCTGATGTCTTAGAGAGCCATTGTGGAAGTGTAGGAGATTTGGGTTGAGAATGTCTCTTGGTACTGCAACCAATTACAACCTAATCCAAAGAGAGCTGTATGCAGCCCCTTTGCAAAGTTCGAAGCTCCTATACTAATTAAGTATTTTCAAAGAAATACATTAGACACACGCAGATTGAGGGAAAGGACCCTGACTTCTATGAATGGGCTAATCTTGCTCCCTGCGAAGGAAAGGGATTTTTCCCACTGCTTCGTCTGGAAGGAGAAATCTCCACCCTTACAGCTGCAGCAGACTTTCCAAACCTGACCAAATATTATTTTAGAAAATGAATCATTGATCCGTAAATGCATCCCCAGATGTTCATATTGAATTTGCAGTATTCAGCATGCTGAGCTTAATTGTCCATTCAAATCACCCTAACTGAGGAATGCTCTGCTTAAGGGAGTCACCATATGCCAATATAAAACCTGTGCTAAGTGACTGGAGAATCAAGCCTACGCTGTTTTACTTTACATCGCTATGCATTGCTCTAATCTGAGGGAGAAATAATTGCAAACGTTTTAACTGTGAAAGAATAAGGAGTCATAAAACCTTCAATCATATTTTAATATGCAGTCACACTCTACTTTCATAAATAGGAATTGGAATAATTATAAAGACATCATTTTTAATTGTCACTCATCATTCAGTTGACTCCTTAAGTAGAACACACATTTAATTAATGCCTTAGATTTTAGCATCAATTACCACATTAGATGTTCTCCCATATTCATTCCATCTGCTGCAAGTAAATACATTTACCACTGCACAGTTATACACCCATATAGGAACCTTGATCACAAATTTTCCTGCCTCCTTATGACCTATTGTACAGTGAGTGGAAAAATTTGCAAAACATAAGCTTTGCACAAAAAATAAGCTTTGGCTTGAAATTAGAAATATTTTCTCATAAGCATAAGGAATTTGCTCAAGTCACAGGTATTGGTTTAGCTAAGGATGATATGTTGTGCCTAACGAAGACACAGAGCGTGTTTAGGCTCTGAGATGCCAATACAAACATCTCTGGAATACCCAGCACATGCAATATAGGGCATCGGTTTGTGATTTCATCGTTTCAAGTCCTTTTTCAGCCCTCTTGTATTTTTTGATAGCCAGCTAGATTTAAAGACATCAGGCGAGTTAGACTGGACCATGCTCTTCAGTAAATTGCACCAACACTGAATTACATTCAGTGTTAAATACTCAGAGAGATCAGCATCCTTATGTCATTTGCTATAAGGCAAAGTTTTCCCAGCCATTCTTGTTGCCCTTTTGTGACCTTTTCCAACTTTTCGGTGCCCTTTTTCTCCTGTAAATCCTCGGCCTTTTAGTCACAGCCTTTGTATTGCTTCAGCAGCCATGGGAATCTCTCTCCCCTGCTCCAGCTCAGCCTCCCCCAGCTCGCTCATCCACCTAAAGCCTCTCATGTGCTTTCTTAACAGCGACACTGCACTTGGAGACCTGATCAGGTCAGCTGTGTGCCACTGCTCCTAGTCTTTGTTCAGGCCGCTGCGCTCCTGAATACTGCCTCCATGTGATCTGCCTGCTTTATTCCTGGGATATACAGGAGTAATCCCTCGGCAGTAGGAGCAGGCACTACTAGCTAGCCTGCCTGACCTGGTGAGGAGCCTGGTGGAGGGTCAAGGCTAAGGCAGCCCCCAGTCTGCCAGTAAAACAAGCCCAGCATGCCTGCACCATGCACCAGCCCCGCAGGCAATGGTCATTATGCTGGGAAATGCTTACGGCAGCTCAAATGGGGAGAAAAAATAAGGCAAAGGAAGGGAAGGAGAATACAGAGGCGACCCTAATTTGGCCTGGTACAAGAGAGAGGCAAGGGGAAGAGAGATCTATCCCAGTTGGAGGAGGATGATCTGAACATGCTGATATCGCTCAACAAAACTTGCTCCCCAAGGAGCGTTTCAATACAGGACGCTGACCGTTGACCTCTCTTGCACCGGGGCCCTACTTCACGAAAAAAATCATTTTTGCCAACTGGTCTCCCTGTGGCAGAACTTGGAGGCCTTTCACTTCCAATTTCTACTTTCCCACACCCCAGGGAGAGCACCACGCTGACCTCTCAGAATCGCCAGCACAGACCAGGGTGTACCCAAGGCATTTAGCTCCCCGGGAATCTGCCTGAAGCTAGCCTGATAGATTGGTCGCAAGCATTTTCTGGGCCATTTACTGCTGCTCTGAATTTTTCCAAGTATCCATCGGCTTTAGATGCAATGGTCCATACGTCCTGGGAACACTTCTGCAGGGGAGCAGGTAATGACGGTTTTTACCCCAGTGATTACAGCGTGTCAGGAGGGAAAGGAATGTGAGCCCGGATGGCTCCCCCAAGGTGCCAGAGGCACACTGGCAATTACCCCTCCAAACACAACACCACGTACTTGTGTTTATCGTAGTTAGCTTCTCCTCTCCTCTCACATGCAGTTATTTCCTCTAGCAAAGAGTCCAGAGAAGTGAAAATCCCACACTTACCCGTGGTCGTCTGTTGAAGTGGCATCCCCAAACTGATAATCTCTATTATGACTTCCCCAGCATCTGCCCATTGGGTGGAATGACCTGAAAATCAGGAAGAACAATGCGCCCCAGGATCCCAATCAGTGCTGGCACTCTTAATTGCTGCCCTGCACAATGGGCTGCTGTCTTACCCCTGCTAGGGACTACCCTGGGAATGCTGTTGTCTTCTGACTTGGTCTTTTAAAGTCACCTCAAATAACTAAATAGTATGACTTAAGCATTTGCTCAATCACCTGGCAATTTCCTACATCAAGACAGACTGCACGTGTTGCAGAGACAATGTCTAGTTCTTTAAAACAGGGCTGTAATTTACTTCATTGGTCACATAATTTTAAAATAACAGGACAGATTTGGACACTCATTTAAAAAGTGGGCTTTGAAAGCATTCAAAATAAATACCTATCACGTATGGTCCTATGAATGAACGTACGGTGTAGAACCAGTACTTTATGAGAGAATGCTGAAAATGGGCATGAACTGTGGATATAAGCAGCACACTGACTAGATGAACTTTTAAATAATTGATGAAGAATGAATTGAACTAATTTAATAAATCTTTGCAAATAACAAGTTCAGCCTTATTTAAAAATGCAATTTACTTTTAAAGAGTTTTATGAGCAGCCAAATACCATGGACCACAATTTAAGATGAACAGCTATGAAAATGGATATCTTTTAAGAAATTCTGAAAGATTGGTCCTCCTGAATATTTAGTTTCGCTATTTTATGTTGACTTGTTCAAGTGCCAAAACCCATTCAATGAAGTTCCAGACACTGCCTCCCAAACCACTGCATATCTAATACGCACAAATCTCAGATTTTGGAGGCAATTTGATCACATTTCATATTGAAGCCAAGCAAGGCCTTTAAACTAACCTGCCTCTGGTGTGTTTAACCTTTTCTACTAAGTAGTCGTGAAAAATATCCATTTCTTTCAGATTTTCCGTATTGTTCATCTAAGCAACCCCCTGACCCCAAAACACAAGAATTTACAATAGAGGTCAATTGCAGAGATGCCAGTTCTGGTAACCCATCACTTAGCAGCTGAAATGATATTTTTGTTTTGTTGTTCCTATGTAATCAGTTCTTTCAGTTACTGAATGAAGCAGAGTCTTATGCTCTTAGTATGTATAAATAACGAACAAAGCTCTTGTGGGAAATAGGGGACAGAAGAGCAGTAAGTAGGGAGCATCTACTGAGTATTATGCCGAGCTACTCTCTGTTCTTGGAGAGAGGAGAGAAGGAGCTGCTGAAGGAGGAGGAGAGCTGATCCTTAGGGTTAATGCTCCATTTTAGTACACAGTTACTGAGCATATCCACTGAAAGTTCCATATTGGGACAGACTGACGTCTAATGTGTCTTCATTCAAATGTTTCTAACTTGATAAAAGCCCCAAACAGAGAGTCTGAAGTGCAGGTACAGACAGAGGTGATGTATCCCAATTGCCCTTGCATGAGTTTGGAAGAGGACTTGTTCTGATGTTCACTTTTCCCTTTCCCACATCCATCATTGCCTTTTCCTCCCAAATTATGCCTGCCTAGCGATCAAGCTCTGTGTGCTCATGTAGCTCCTTCTTCCAGCAATTCCTGTAACGGGCTCAGCAGAAACGGCACAGGAACAAAAGATAGAATCAGAAAGCAGGAGATCTATCCAAAAGCCAGGAGTTGGGCATTTCTCCGCTGTTTCTGAGACTCATTATTCTTTCTGTCCACTACTTTTATTGCCATGGTGTTTAGGAATTTCAGCCCTGGGTTCCCATAATGAGCTATTTCTGTGAAGTGTTGTATAAAGGCAGAACAAAGAGATAGTCCTTCCTTTAAGATCTTACCATGGACAACAGCAGATGGTGATGAGCAGACAGAGGGGGAGTACAGGAAAACAACAAGACAACTGTGAAACTAATTAGGATTGTAAAACTCTGGACAAGCCTGGTCACAATAGAAATATTAGTGGTTTTAGAGGGTACATTATTTCAGCTTCATAATCAATGAAGCAGCAATCAGAATAAATCTACAGGCAATGTTTTATATGCCCTTGTTTCTGAGAAGGGAAAATCTAGTAGAAAACACCCTAAATGAGTATGGATGCAAACCAAGTATGTAACCTCTATATAAAAGCAACAGCTTGCTTTGCCGCTTTTTGTTAGCCTTGAATTATTACAGACAAGCCAAAATACAATTATGTTTAATTCTACATTTAAGGACAGTTAACTATCCTTTTCATGTGTTCAGATGTCCTGCAAGGGCCAAATGAGTGCTCTGGTTTCTCCTTTTTTTCCTATGTGGCAATTGTGCTTTTTTGTAGTGACGCTGCTCACACATGATACCAGTTTTTGCCACTCCCAGGAAAGCACTTGCTCCTGAAAATCAGCGATGTCTCTGTTAATGATGAAAGGAGAGGAAAGGAGAGGAAAGGAGAGGAAAAGGAGAGGAAAGGAAAAGGGAAGGGAAGGGAAGGGAAGGGAAGGGAAGGGAAGGGAAGGGAAGGGAAGGGAAGGGAAGGGAAGGGAAGGGAAGGGAAGGGAAGGGAAGGGAAGGGAAGGGAAGGGAAGGGAAGGGAAGGGAAGGGAAGGGAAGGGAAGGGAAGGGAAGGGAAGGGAAGGGAAGGGAAATAAATAGACATTACTGGTTTTCAGTTTAGAAATCACAAGCTCTGCTTCTCCTCCCAGCACCATTTTCTTTCTCCCTGAGACATCCACATGCTGTCATTGTCTCCTCATTAGTCATGTCTCAGAGATGGCAGAATCAGCTGAGAATTTATAAATTGCCTTTATTTCTTTGGTTGTTTGGGCTTCAGATTTCTCCCTGGTTCTCCTACGTTCCGTCTTCTGCCTGTGCCATCCGTCTCTCCTGCTCCTTGCTGTTATCTTTGACAGAGGGCTCTTCATTAGAAATATCCCTTCCTACAGCTTTCTTTGCATTCCTAACTTGCTTCAAGTTATTAGTCTATATAAAGCAATGTGGTGCTTCTCTCTGATTTATCTCAGTAGGCCTTGGAACTACACTAATCGCCAAGTTATGACTGTCTGTGTATCGGGTGAAGGAATGTGTGGGTAGCATTTGTCTCCGTGAGGAGGGAGTCCAAGAGCCAGCCATAAGGATATTATTAACGTTGTATCTTAGGTTAAAATATTAGCATGTCTCTTCAGTGCACTGAAAAATGTGCCTGAAGATTTTAACTAATATTCTAGGCTTCAACAACAAAAAACCCCACAACCCAAGCTCCAGCTTGATTCTACTGTCCCCAAGGCAGTCACTGACATGCCAAAACAGCCGTGAAATAAAAGTGTGTTTCTAATGTAAAAAGCACATAATGACAAGTGTGTTTCCTGCCAGATGCTCCTTCCATTCGAGCTGGTGTCGCAGCCATGGTGAGCAGAAGTCAGGGTAACACAGATGCAAAAGCAAAACTAAAAACCTGCTCACCTTCCCTGTGCTGAGGAGAGGGAGACAGTAACCTTCATGCCTGTGTGCCCTACGGTTTATGTCTTTGTGGCCTTTTGCAGAGCCAGTCAGCACTAGTTAACTATTTTATTTATTTTATTTTATTTTATTTTATTTTATTTTATTTTATTTTATTTTATTTTATTTTATTATTTTATTATTTTATTTATTCTTTTAGTTCTAAGTACCAGGTGACTTTCTGTAGATCAAAAGAAGAATAAGGGAAAAAAGTGTGGAACACCATTAAATGTGTGTTACAACTTTTGCCAGGTATAGCCGTATTTGCAGTAGTATACTACATGGGAAATGGCTTGTTATGTGGATATCAGTAAAAGATGAAAAAAAAATATATAAAAGACACCTATCACATAAATATATTAAAAGATATATAACATATTTACATATGTAAATGGTTTTGTGTGTGTGTGTGTGTAAAATATTACTGACAGAATGGAGGGGATTTATCTCAACCAGCTTTGGCCACCCAAAGGTTAGGTGTCTGATCCAAAATCACTGTCTAAATTGCCTCTATAATCAATGAGGACTTTAGCATGGGATGACCTCCCCTACAGACTAGACAGGACGAGATTTCTTACTTTTAGACATCTTGGTTCACATGCAACTAGTACCCTCTGATACATACAAAAAAAATGTATAAAATGGACTATTTGAGGAATTTGTGTATTAATATGCCTTCTTGTATAGGGCCCTAACATTTTTATACAGGACCAGGTCTTTTCAGATCAGCTGCGCGGATCAATATTGCACTGGGAACATCCCCATCAAAATTAGCAAAACTGTAAATGGAGTAAGGTGCATTTGGTCCATAGCGTTCACCCGGAGCAAGGGTCCATACTGAAGTTTTGTATACATGCTGTAACCTACATAATATTGTGATCCTGGCATCCTCCAGTTCTCTGGAACACCTTCGTGCACCAGCAGGGTACTAGTCAGCATGAGAAAGTCTGGCAGAACAGTCTTCAGGTGTCACGTTTACAGCAAAAACAGAAAAAGCTTTCCTAAGTAAAGGGACATCTGAGAGACACTTTCTGTTATGGTCTGTCGTTGCTTTAAAAAGAGAAGATGCTCAGGGTAGTGAGCCAGAGGCCTTTCATGGGACCTGAATATCATCCCTTCAGTGGAGTGAATCAGACAGCTGCTCATGAATCCTCAATTTTACCGCCTTTGGGTTCTTCAGAAGCCACCCTGCATTTCTATCAAAAAAAGATCAAAGACAAATTAGACAATGGTTCAAAGCTGCACCAGGGGAGGTTCAGACTGGACATGAGGAAGCACTTCTTTATCAAGGGGGTGGTCACACACTGGAACAGGCTTCCTAGAGAGGTGGTCGATGCCCCAAGCCTGTCAGCGTTTAAGAGGTGTTTGAACAATGGCCTCAACAACATGCTTTAACTTGGTCAGCCCTGAATTGGTCAGGAAGTTGGACCAGATCGTTGTTGGTCCCTTCCAACTGAAATGGCCTAGTCTAGCCTAGTCCAGACAGTGAAACTTAGTCAAGAGGGATACCATTTGTCCTGCCATTTTGGCCAGCACTCTCAGTTTCCTGATGAATGACTCAGTGCGAGCTAGTGTTGGCTTAGCCCGTTTGGTATTTCTGAAAGTGTGCCTCCTGCTCTTGCCTTGGTTGGCTTCAGCAGGAGCTAAGTAGACATTTTATCATGACTAAGCATATGCCAATGGCTTTTCCCCTACCTGCCCATAGAAATGTGTTACTTTGCAGTCAAAGAAGAGCTGAATAAAAGCCGTTCACAACAGAACTTACAGGAAACTATTGGCAACATCAACTTGCAATATATTTTAAATTACCTTTGGTCACAGCAGGAAGGGTAGTGTTGTGGTTTAACCCCACCCAGCAACTAAACACCACACAGCCGCTCACTCGCTCCCCCAGTTGGGATGGGGGAGAGAATCAGGAAAGTTAGAAAAATTGTGGGTTGAGATAAAGACAGCTTAATAGGCAAAGCAAAAGCAACACACAAGCAAAGCAAAATAGGAAATTCATTCACTACTTCCCATTGGCAGGCAGGTGTTCAGCCATTTCCAGGAAAGCAGGGCTCCATCATGCATAATGGTTACTTGGGAAGACAAGTAACTTCCGTCGCTCTGAATGTCCCCCCCTCCCTTCTTCTTTATGTAATGAGCATGACATCATATGATATAGAATAACCTTTTGGTCGGCTGGGGTCAGCTGTCCCGGCTGTGTCCCCTCCCAACTTCTTGAGCCCCTCCAGCCTGCTCGCTGGCGGGGTGGCGTGAGGAGCAGAAAAGGCCTTGACTCTGTGTAAGCACTGCTCAGCAATAACTCAAGTGACATCCCTGTTTTCAGCACAAATCCAAAACATAGCCCCATATGAGCTGCTATGAAGAAAATTAACTCTATCCCAGCCAAAAAGGAGCACAGGTAGTAATTACAGCACTGTGAGCAATTGCCTTCCGTTTACATGGATATTTTTCACATATAGTTGCAACAGTCAGTTGCAAATTTTCAGTAAACAGTAGTGAATATTGCTGTGGATTACTTCCCGAATATTTTTGGTAAATGATTTTCTGTCCTTGAAGGACCTGAAGGGGGATTTGTTTTAGCGATAACTAAAAGGAAGTACTGCACTCCTAATTTTTTCTTCAAGGGAGGTGGATTTTCCCCTTCCTTTTTACAAGATACTGTTTTTATGGGCAATCACTTGCCTTAGTGCTGCATATAACACTACAGTACACAAAGCATTACTGTCTGACCTCCTTGTTAATTATGCTAAGCAGTACAGCTGCTTTCCACTAACTGATGAAATAAAACATAATAGATCGCTTGCCCAAGGACATTTGCTCTCCGAGTCAAAGAAAAAAGAGGCAGAAGCAAAGTTTGACCTTTAATCTAGTCTAAAGTTTAGATACAAGCCAAGGGTTGCTGGAGATGGGACTCCCACGCGTGCTCCCACACTGCTGACTCCAGCGTCTGCGGGGCTGCGCAGCACATCAGTAACCAGGGCTGGAGATGAAGCCCTTCGTTCTCCTTCAGCAAACTGTAAAGTAACTGCATGTCATGTAAGGAAGTAACAATATGGTTCGAGCGCTAATGACAGCTCCAGTTAAGGTTGATAAGCCGCTCTATTCTGAACGCCGCTTCCCAGGCACCCAAGGAATTTGCAGAGGGAGCATTCATTTATAGGTGATACCCCGTGGAAGAGAATTTCACCACAGCCTGAAATAAGCATTTTTTGAAGAATGGCTAAGTAAAACTAAAAAAGGCACCTCCGTTGATGCCATCTGGTGCTGCCCATTAAGCAGACAACTATTCTCTTTTAATTAGGGACTAGCCCTGGTACTCCTTGTTATATCAGTAGCACCACAGGCACAGATGCAGAGAGCTCTTTGTGTTCTTAATTCCCACTTTGGCCTCTACTACCCAACAATTTTAAAGAAAGTTAGTTTTCCATAGGGGTGTCAAGTGATTTGAAACCTTTGTGGCCCTTATCCTTACTCTTCAGGTAGACTTCAGTAAAATAAAATACCTCTCCGTAGCAGTAAGTTCAGCACTGGGCATTACAGCTACAAGGAGACATTACAAACCAGTGGAAGGATTTGCTTTCCATGTTTACATGTGATGAACCTGAGACATGGAGGAACTGCATTACCCAAACTCAAAGCAACTGGAAACTGAGTGCCCTGAGTTCTGCTTTTTGGTCTCTGAAAATGTGTTGCTGAAGAACATCCCTATCTCCATTGAGAAATGGGGACAAGTCATTCTTTCCCTCATAACTTAAAAAAAAAAAGAAGAAGAAGAAATCCTTGCGGTTGTCATGATTACCTGGGAGTATCCCATCACTCAGAAACAACTGCTCCATTATTTTGGGGACTTGACTTTGTCGTTGTGGTGACAGAGTGAGGGAAAGACCCTTCCTGGGTCCGTTTTCCAGATGCCTCTCAGATGAAGAGGACGATTTTCCTCCTTGGCCCTCTGCCACTCTGTTAGCTGGGCTGCAGTGAGCCGTGTTTATAGTTCACATGGCTGAAGATAATCCTGACAATACACACAGTATGAGGAGAGTACAGCTGGACTGCTGGGAAAATAAAACATCGGAGGATGAAAAAGCAGAGGAGGTGGGGGTTTGGGAGCTCCAAGCTTTTCCCCCTTCAGACAGGGTAATCAACACAGTCATAAATTAAAAATTTATTCCAAGACAACACATAAGTTACTCAGAAGACATCATCATCACAGGGCTTTTGTTCACAGAGTCCGTACATAGTTGGAGGGGAAAAAGCGAATCCGCGAAGGGAATTGTTATTTTTATCAGTAGTTAGTCATTATTTGTGGTCTTTCCAGATAAGAAGGCAGAACATATTACAGTACTTATCACCAACATTATCTGCCATTAGACACAACTGAACTGGATTATTGCTTCTATTTTTTTTATTTGTTTACATTTTTCAGCCTCAGAGCAGTTACATAGAACTCAGCTCCATAGTCTCCCTTTTTTGTGTTCCTAACTATGTATAAATAACTCATTAAGCAACATTTTTTTCCAAAATTAAAGCAGTTCATTTTTGACATGTGTGTGAGGCCTTTGTGGCATTAAATGTGACACCGATCTTGAGCGGAAAGAAAATCCTTTTAAATTTGTCTATTCAAGTATAATATAACATTGATACATGCTCTTCATTAAACCAGAATTGAACTTTATGATCTGAAACACTGTAGTATCCATTAATACTGTTTTTTAATGACAGAATTTTTTAATGACAGAATATAAATTCTCTATGGTACAGAATGTACTTGATGGGCTCATGTTCTACTTTAAGGACAAGTTTAATAAATAGTGTATAAATAACACATATTGGAAGCAAAGTTACTAAGAACATTGAAGCCAGCATTGCGTAAATTTCTGTCACATTCTGTCTTTTCTCTGGACTGTACACCACTCATTAAATCTTTCCTACTTGTGCCTGTAAATGTTATTTGTTGCAAAAATTTGCTAGCTGGTTTGGGTGAGTGGTGTGTCTGCCCATAGTTACTTTGCAAGTTGTTTGCTCTGGTTATTTACTGGCTTTATCATGCTGGGTTATACTGCATAATTGTAGCACCTGGACTAGATGACAGAAAAAGTTTAACAGGGTAACGTTGAAGAGCAATTAGCAAAAAAAAAAAAAAAAAAAAAAAGGAAAAGAAAAAGCCAGTAAACCAACCACCTCTTACGATTTCAGAGTTTCAGAGCAGATAAATGTTTCAGAGGAACAAATACTGTGACCCCACAAACAGCTCAAGTAATAAAAGCTGCTACCCTACAAGCAGCTGTAAGGTTATTTCTTCACACATACATTTGTAAATTTTCTTCTCATTGTTCAGCCAGCTCCTGGGATAGTCCCAAACAGTGTTTATCGGGCCCCTGTAAGTGTAAAAATCTCTGAGCACCTCTCCTGGAACTGAGCCTGACAAGCCCCTTACCAGCTTCAACCACCAAGTGTTGTTAACTCCCCACCCCCAAATCTCTACAAAACATGTCCTTCTTTAAAGGTGGAATTCCCTCTTTCCCTCCAATTCCCACACACTGTTTAGTCTGTGACTATACCCAGGTATAAATTCTAACAAGGCAAGAAATAGAGACCAGACAGTTACATAGTCCTTCTTGTATTCCTTCTCTTTAAGGACTGTTATGACATATGGAAAACCTACAGCAGGCAGCTTTTGTCTTTCCAGAACTTACTATAATTTTTCTTTTCCCCCTCAGGGCCTCAGTGGTAGATGCATAGTATGACAAAAGTCTGAATTTATTACAGACTAAGTCACGTGAAAAACAGTGTTATATTAAATAAAGACTTCTCTAAATTATTTCTAAAAGTGGCACTTTTTTTTTTTTAAGAAAATAACAGAGTGTATGAAGGTACTGTATAGGTAAGATTTTATTGCCAATTATTTGGGGTAATTTGTAGTTTATTGACTGGTTTATGAACTTACAAATTTCAATTGAAGCTCAATCGATTGAATTCCCAGCTCAATTTTCACCATATTCTGCACCATTTGGATACCCCTGGAGTGAGCAAAGCACATGAAGGATGGTTTAACCTGGTCCAGGATATGTTCCCGTACTCCAGCCTGAAAGCTTTGCTTTCTGGAATTGTTTGAGAAACATGAGGAAACCTCCAAACCAAGTCTTCAGTGGTTTTCTGTCTTTCATGTCTATGGCACGTACTACTGATTTCGGTCCGCAAAATGAACATAAACACTTTATCTGCTTGGGTGTTTTAAATAAATTGCTATACAAAGGACTAAAGCAGGGTGAAAAGGCAATGGTTGGATTTTGAGCATAAAGCCGCTGCGCCTAGGCAAAGGCCCACAGGCTGGAAATGCGCAAGAGCTGTGCCGAGAACCAAACTTGACCTTTTTTATTCATTCCAGGAAAATCTTATTCATCTGGGCCACCAAAAAATGTTGCCCGTGCCTCTTTTGTTTCAGTGAGGCTGGGAAACAGGAATAAAGCCACGGCGGGACAAAAGCTATTCTTGTAGATTTCCCAGCTCCGCTAAACCCGGGCCTGACTGGAAAGCCCCCAGAGAAAGCCTGGAGACTCCCAGCCCAATCCGAACGCTTCTGGAGCTTTATCCACAAGGAAAGAGGGATGTAGAGGGTCAGGAATAGCCCTTGGCGCGGTATTTCTGTGCTGCTGCTTCCTGCCCGGGCCGAAGCGAGGAAGTGCAGAGTATGTGGCTTTTTTTTTTTTAAGCGAGGCCCCCTCCTTTGGTGCACTCTGCCGCTGAAGTTCAGGAGCCAGGCAGCAGAGCTAATGAGATTTGCCTGGGATATAAATCGCAGGCAGAACATGGCGTGCTGTCCCTTATATAGCAAGCTGCGTTAAGTGGATAAAAGAGGGTGCCGGGGCCTATTTCTGCACCGCTTGTCTTCAGGCTGATGCAGCGGCTCCAGGTGCCCACTGTACCTCGGTTCCCTCTGCGGCAGAGGCAACGCTGCAGAGGCCTTTTGCGGTCCCAGACAAATGCTTTGATATCTACTGATAAAAAAGATACTTCGGAAGCGATAAGCGTTACCATTTCTATAATGCAGCGCTGAAGGCTGAAGGAGTACTTCATACTATTACCTGTGCCAGAAGGGCATCTAAATCACATCAGTCGGCAATTTTTGTATAAAATACATGTTTTCATACTTTCTTTCTGTTTGTTGATGTCCGCACTACACTGTAATAAGATTTACCCAGAACATTGCTATAATAAAACTATTACAGTTCATTTCTACGGTGCTGCTGTTAATATTTAATGGACAATGAGACAGGTGTCCCATTTTATGAGGCAATAATATGTTTCCTGACTGAATAAAGTATGAATGCTGAAGGGCTGAATAGCTTTGCCCCTACATGGGAACGTGATTACTGCTAAGGGAAATAGGATGTCTATTGTATTCTCCAGTGTTGTCCCAGTTTAGGAAAGCACAAAAATCTCCCAAGCCGCCTGCCAATCCAGTGTGCTGTGTTCAGCTCCCAGCTTCTGCATCTCAGAAGCCATCCCATGAGAATTCAGCTGCTTAGCACAGAAGCAAAGAGCGGCTACTACATCTAAAGGAAGAAAAAAATTGTGCTATTTACTTGCGTCCGCTTCAAAATTTATCTTTCCTAAAACTACGGCAGAGAACAAGCAAAGTGCCACGCTTTAGTTTTGCTCAGTTCGAAGGAGGCTGCTGGCCTGCAGGGTCAGAGCATCACCTACGTCTGACACAAGTCAGTAGAGCTCCAGTGCTGGGATGTGACGGGAAAGAGTTTGCCTAATTGCATGGTACACTCAGAGCCTCCTGAAATGAAGCCAAGATGAGCATCTGTGCTAGAAATTCAACCCCATGATCAGGGTCGTCTTTGTTCTGCCTCTTGCAGAATCTGAGCTTTTATTTTGGTTTTTAACTAAAAGGCTTTTGCGCTCGTTCTAGGATGTTGCAGATGGTGCAAGAGGAAATGGATAATCTTTGGACATTTTGGAGCTGAACATCTCTGACGTACAAATGCAGAGAAACTCAATGACCTGTGCTGTCCTGTGTACTCATATCTATATCTGTCAGAACTACAAAAAAGAAAGCCATAATAATTTATGGTGATACAATCCTATGTCACATGTGAACATAAGACTCACAGTACATCCTCCTACTTTGTGCAGTCTTACATTTCAGCCTGGAGAGTATGTCATGCACGGGCAATGTTTCTCTCCCTCCACGTCAGATAGAGCTCATGAGCCTGACTTGTTATCCTCAGGTGTTCCAGTGAATGAGTCCCTCATGGAACAACCTCATTACAAGCCCTGTCTGTGAAGCCAGTAGGAGCCTAAAGAAGCTGTGCATCCTCCAAGCTAATCCAGAGGTGAAAGAAGCCAGCCTTTTTTTTTGAGGTCAGCCTTTCTTTCACCAAATTGATTCCTATCTGCCCGTTGCAATGCTGGTCATGATGAGTCCAAGAGTCTTAAACTTCCAGTGAAAAACCAAATGAATAGCCAAACCTCTGCAAGCTCTCTTGGTCCTATCTAAAATGGGGCCTGAAGAGAGAGAAAAGCCAGGTCTGATGGGGACTGACCTGGTCCCACTAGGAGGGGCTGAGCACCAAATGGTCCTTTTATTAGGGGATGGTAAAACAGTAATGGCTCTGCCAGAATTTTCCTTCCCGGTGTAATTACCATATTATTTTGAGAAATTCTTGTGGGTGGTTGTGGCAGGCAAAGAGCCCGCCAGGTCTCAGGACCTGTACGGGTGGGGTGGCTGCTCTCCATGCCAGGGGGTGTCCAAGTCTGTACACCCAGACCCCGCCTGGGGCTGGCAGGGGAGAGAGAGGTGTCGTGCTCTGACAGGGACATGGGAAGGGTGTGAGACTGGCAGGTAAGACAGAAAGCGGGCCGAGTACGTGAAAACAGAGATGAAATAAAATCCTCTGCAGAGTGCCAGCATGGCTGGACCCTTGGGTTTTTGGTTAATGCCTTTCCCTAAATATTACGTATTACCTATTGTTGCTTGAATGTATGCAGTGACTGTGTATAATTGTTTCAGATTTACTAGTAGGCAAATTGAGGTACAGAAAGGGTGAACTCAAAGCCGTTGACAATACCAAATGTACAACAAGGTGCCATAGTCTTTGAGCAGCAGTGATCTAAGCAATTCCTTTACAGCACACTCTGCTAACATAGTCACTTATACCCTGGAAAAGATAGGCAGATGCTGCTGTTAATTTGAATGGCTTAATTTTTCCTGATCTGTACCTGATTTCCAGACGTATAAATAACTCTACACGTCACATCTCAAGTGATGCAGCCCTTTGGTACATATAATACTAGGATGTGGGGCTTCCCACTTAAAAATATTTCAAAGTTTACTTTTGTGGTTAAAAGTCTTGTTTGAAACAGACTATGGATTTAAGTATATGCAGTCAAATTAAATTCTTCTCCCAGGATCCTTGGTTATGCTTAATGGTTCTCGTGCCATTTGGAAATGGAGATTTGGTTTATTTTTGGTTTATTTTGGTTGGAAGTTTTTACTGGCTTCCAATTATACAGTCTAGGGGTGTGTGTGGGGGGGAAAAGGCCATAGTTTATGTGGTTAGACAATGGGTCCAGGAGAAGTCAGACAACAGGGCACATGTGAAAGGGGGCACATCATCGAACGTGGCCTTTAGATTTCAGGCAGTTCATAAACTGACTAATCATCCCTTCGATGATCTCTATCCAGCACATTTTGACCATGTCTTTTTTTTTTCTGAGCAGCAAGCTACTGCCTGTGTCAGCAATTCGCAACCTGCCCTGTCATTGTCTTTATAGGGAGACAGAGTTTCCTGTGGTCTTGTCCCTGTAACTCTCATCCCCAGCTCAGAAAGGTGAATGCTGAGTGTAGAGGAGCTATTACTTAATTTATTTCACGACTGGGAGGAGGAGGGAAGCTGCTGTGTGATGTCTTCTCTTAAATTCCCTGACCTCATTTCTGTTCCTTTTCCTCTCCAAACAGAGTTATCTTCCACCCAAAATGAAAATTAAAAAGAATAACCACAAACCCTCAGCTCCAAGAATCACAGTAGTAAAGATAGGAGACCGTACTCTGAGCAGCATCGGTTTATAATTAAACCATTTGTCTTTTACAGAAAGTGTCTAGGCTATTCTTGTAGGATATATTATTTTTTTATAAGCTGTATTTTATGCAGATTTCCTTCCTGTTGGAGAACTGAGAATTTAAACACAGTCAGTCCCAGCAAGTCATCTTCTTTTACTATCATTTTTATCTGGTGCATTTGGGACTATGGCAGACTGCAGTGTTCTTTCAGCTAGCGGTTAAGATCATCACTAAATGCTAATGGTCCTCATAAACAGCCACAAGATCTGCCTCTGCGAGGTGCTGAGCAGCTTCAGCCCTCACCAGTATAAAACATGAGTCTGGCAATCAGCCCACCTCTTGGGATCAGAAGGACAGAAAGGGATGAATACTGAGCTGTGGGCATGCTTTCTTTTTCCTGCAGTTGAAATATTCTTCAATATACAAGACAGTTCTTACCACTTTCATGGTTTGAGCCATGTCCGTTATCACTATTCACCACTTTCTTTGTTTTTCCTAAGTTCCAGTGACCCAGCAACTGAAGTCACTAGACCACCTACCACATTAGAGGTGATGGGACACTCCAGTGGGCATTTTATATTACCTGGCAGTTTACCTGGCTGTAGCAGGATGCCGCTCTTCCATTCTTCTCTTGGCTCTCATAAGGACTGAGAGATTATTGCACAAAGCGTCTCAGCCGACCTGACCACATAAGTGAGAGCCACTGGGTGGTGTAATTCAGCGCAGCCCCATCAAAGCCACCCGAAGAAGACATGGGCAACAGTGTTGAGCTCTTTCCACCCCCCCAAAACCCATTCATTCTGTCCACCTCAGCTCTTGCCCTGTCTGAACTTGTATCTATTGTCTCCCTGGCTTCTCGTCTCACAAGTTATGACAAACATTTTGCCATGTTCTCTTCCCTCCTATAGCAAGCATTTCCTAATTGTCTAAGTGCCTTGCATTCTCCACAGCTGGCCTCTAAGACAGTTGCAGCCCCGGGTGCAGGGCTGGGTATATCGGCTATGGTCACGATTTATTTTTGGGACGCAGGAGTATGCCCACATCTCAGCAGCTGTGAATGCTGGCATGTGCCGGGGACAGGAAAGGTTTACATTGCCTGGATTCCAGGGGACTGATTTAGAGCGACTCGTTTTGAGGCAGTTGGCCAGATAAAATCTGTGCCGACTCCCTCCAGAAAGCTACCATCTAAAATCAATATGGTCTCATCTTCAGCTTTTGGGCAGTGCCCTCAAGAAAACTAGCCTTGTCTCTGGGTCCTCTTTTCTGGTGGGCCGAGGTCAAGGGGTGGACATTTGGGTTGTGTATTTATCAGTCTTTCCAAGGTGGAGGACTCCCCTAGTAATGCCAGCGGTGTTAGGCCCACTGCTACCAGCACTGGTGGGCAATCACAGCTGTACAGCTCAGCAGCCGTGCGTGTTGATGGAGAGCTGATTTGCGGTTTGTTTTCCTTAGGGTCAGTGTCCCCAGACCACAGTGAGACAGCAGATGATTAATTTCTGACACTTTTTGGAACAGCGACCAGCCTGTAAAGCATTTTGCCCTAACCCAAACAAAATATGATGCAATGATTAGGGGAACAATTAAAACTCCGACCATCTTATTTAATGACCGTAGTAATGACAGCAACAGCAGGAGAGCTTGCCCTCTCTGAGCATGCATTTCTTAGTGACATAATACATTTCAAGCTTTAAAGCACCCTTGTGGTTGTGATAAATGAAACAATCCAATAAATTAAACATTGTTTGGAGAGAGAGATAGCTGGTGAGCGCCGGCTGATACTTGGTTCATGTAAGACTAAAGCAGTAGCGATCCTGAAGTGTTGCTTTGTGCAAAGCTCTGCTTGCCATTAGGCTTGCTCGTGGTGGAGCGTGAGGTACCGCAACCTGTCGAAGTTGACTTGTAGGAACCATCTCTATCTCATCTGCTTCTGATTCGCCGCAAACCTCTGCACAGCTGGCAACAGAGACATGTCCTGAGATTGCAGCTCATGAAAATTCTGGGTGGGACAGCACATATTTTAGAAATGCCTGATGCAAGTAGATTGCTGAAGCAACCCCTTTTTGCATGGGTACCACCATGTTGCTGTGTTTTATATGGTTCACTGTGCTTATGGGAAGACTCCTTTTTGGAGGCAGGGACCATCCCCACCCCCCACAGGTTTTTCCTCACTGGTGTAAGGAGCGGAGAAGGTCCCTCGCCCTGCTCCTGAGCAGGGAAACTCTGGCACTCCGGCATGCAAGAATGGGAAAAGAGGTGGTTACAACCCAAACCACCTTTGTCTATTTCTGGAGCCCATCAGCAAGAGACTGGGGGTGCCTGAAGAAGTCAGAAAGACAGAGTGGAAGGTAACCTCGTGTAACACTGATGCCCACGGTAGAGACTTTGGGCAAAAGACTCATGGTCAGCTTGCTAGTACTGAGTGAAACTTCTGGAAACCGGTGCAATCCTTAACATTTTTAAAGGCTCTTTGCATCTCAAGCTTTTAAGCTGTGAGGGATTGGGACCATGCCTCTATCTAGACTGTAAATAATTTGCGGCGAGAGCTGTTTTTATCACCGTGCTTCAAACAACACTCAGCATATTGCTGGAACCAATTATATAAATAAATTATATAATATGTCTTTGAGTAACTTAAATACCGTACTGAGCACTCAGTAGTTGAAAGTTGAAAGATGCCAAAGCCAAATTTGAAAATAGAAGGAGATAAAACATTAGATGATTCAGTCATATTTATTATAGTTTTTCATTTTCTGTAGCAGGCTGGTAATATAGAAAGATATTTGTGTTAAAATATCATTGTTCTACAGAACAGATGTTTTTATATTACTTTCTCAATTGTGTTTAATAACATTGCTGTAGTCATAACACATTGTTAGAAAACTTCTGCAGATACAACATTTACTTTTGATTAAACAAGTGTGCTGGGAGTTCAGTGTATCCCAGTATAATTAAGTGTTATTATTTTGCTATTTTGGAGAATTAAGCAATGGGCTACTTTAAGAAAATATGAAGAATATCTTTCTTTGTTTCTAAAACTTAAGGTAAACAAGTCACTCTTAAACAGTTTAGTGTTGAATAGCCCATACTGTTGAAGTTCAAAATAAATCGTATTTCCCTATTTAAGCAAAGTTTCTTGATAGCGGCAAAGTACTAGTTCTCAAAATACAGATTACAAAGCGAGGTCCAAGATGAGCAAAGTCTTTGAACACATAGCAGATGTGTCATGCTGGAGACCCCACCAGTATAAACAGATTAAAATCCACGGAGCTAGACGAATGGAAGGTCAGGCTTATTAATCCTTTCTTATTCAAGGATTCTCTCCTGAGCATAAAAGAGAGGTAAGGTGCTCTGTACTATAAGGCTGCATGTAGAAGGAAAAAAAAAAAAAGAGAGAAAAGAGGGAAACCGTGAGATCAACTGGTTTCAAAGGAAAAGATGCCCGCGGGAGACAGGAGAGACGCGAACATGAAATTGTCATGGGTAAAGAAGGGAAGGCAATAGCTTCATCAGTGGCTGGGAAAGGCACCGCTTCTTTCTTACCATTAGTTTTCAAACACTTTGGTGAAAATTTCTCTGTATAGAAGAGATTACATAAGTCAGCCTCTGCTGCATTTTGCAGGATACTGATTCTTGATGCATACCCTGCACACTTTGATTCTTGGTGCATACCCTGCACACTTTGATTCTTGATATCTAGAAGGCATTTGACTAAGTGGAGTGGCGGGTGAGGACCAAGATTGTGCCTGGGGGAGATCAAGGAGAAATCGTCATCCCTGGGCAAAGCACGACATCAAGATTATAAGGAACCAGCACATGAGTGCAGCCCTCTGCATCTCGCCTATGGTAAAAGGGAAGCTGTCTCTATTAGGGTTACTGGGTCAAGGTGTCCTTGACATGGATAACTTGATCATTAGCTTCTTAGCACAAAGTTTGAACTTTAATAGGTATTACTTAGCTGCATATCGTATAACCTCAGTGTATCTGTGTGGCGGAGTATCTTTATGTGAATGATTAACATTCGATCATGAGTGGTTGCTAAAAAAAGGTGCAGGAAAGATCAAAACAGCGCCCTAATTAAGCAGCATCCCCTCAAACAGATCTGCAGCTTCAAGGTGACTCTTCAGTCCATGCTCCTCTCCCCGCAGCAGGGTTGTTTGCCAAAGCTTAGAGGAGAGCAATTGAAAGACAGCGATCTGCTAAGGGCCTGATTCCTGGAAGAAGGAAGAGAGGAAATTGTCATTTGCGAAAGTGGCATGTGGAGAGCCTGAGCCCAAAGTGTAACCAGGCTCTCCGGAGAAGGGGGCTATTTCAGTTATGCCTATCCAAAGCGTAAGTTGAATTCCAGGCGGAGGTCCCACAGTGTGTAAAGGGCAAGCATCATGCTCAGCTGGCATGAAGGTGCAGCCTGGAGATGGAAGGAAGGAGATCATTAACTCGTAACTGAGACACAAGTGAAGGGACCTGCCTATTTCTTGGAAAGGGTGCCCTTAGGGAGCTGGGAGAGGCTTCAGGAGAGACAAGATGGGCAACAGATAGGGTCAGGGAAATGTGAACTGCATCTACAGCTCATTCGAGGAACATAAGGTCACATTTATAGTATTTGCTGATGAATGGCAAGATTTTACTGGACATCCAAGTCAGTCTACCCTGTGCTCTTAGAAATCGTAAAGTAATTCAATGCGCGATAAGGGTGTCACTTGATACTTGTCAAGTCTGAAATCTCAGTTTCTGCAAAGAGTCACACCCTTCTGCTCAGACGAACTGTTGAATAATAAAAGCCTTTGGACTTGGCATTCCATGAAATGTGAAATCAAGGTTAAATGTTAGTTCCTCAGTCCAAACAGTTGGGGCTGCTTGAGGTGAGGCGGTCAGTCACTGCAAGGGGGTAGGGCAAGCCTCACAGAGCTAACTCTTTCTCCTCTATTTGTTGAACCAACTTCAAGGATTTTCAGGCAGACTGAAAGCTAAAAACTCCTACTTCTTCTCCCCCCTATTTTGTTTACCTCACTCAAAACCCTTGAAATGCACTTTAAAATAGTTGACAACGTGTAACCTTAGGAAACCACATTCCCAGTGTTCGAACATATTTTGGGGCTTTGCTAATATGATATTAAAGCGTATGAGACACACTGGCTACCATTTGGTCTGAAGGAAACAACAGATGCCAGGTAAAATAAGAATCCAGTGCTGCCAGTTGCAGGGCCTGGAGGAAATACCAGAGATGTCAATGGAGTAGAGGACGGTGATAATTCTAGGCTATGTCTACACAGCTTGTCAAGCACAAATAGGGAAAGTCTGGTGCACCCCCTGACCCCACACTCTGCATTTTTGCCAACGACTCTACAATATTTCTCAGTCAACCTGTTGGTATCCACATTGCATAAGAAACTCTGAGCTATAAATTGTGTTTGCTTCTAGGTGAAGCATCATGAGGAGACATGTAAGAAGGATTGCTTCGATGTGATTTGTGACCACGAGGGCAGATGGGATAGACAGTAGTTGCCAAGGCAGCAAAATTTCATCTGCCCTGTCTGCACGATAGTCACAAAACATCTTCCTCACACCTTCCTTCACCCACCTGCCTGGATGCCCCTCCATTCTCCCTTAGAGCCTCATCTGACCACAAGTGTCAGAGGGCTGTTGGTGAATGTGGACTGCAGTGTGCACCTGGACCACTCTAGACAGACAGTATTAGACCCTTGGTATTCAGAGAACATCTCCAGAGGATTCTTTCTGGTGAGGCTTCACAGACAGAGAAATCGAAGCTCAGATCAGATTTCTGCTCGGGTCCTGGTAGGAAGCAAGCTCTGGGGATTCCTCCACCAGCAGGAGAGCACACACAAAAAGCTGTACATGTTTTCTCCATCTCTAGGATTTCCTAGTGGATGGCACCTTACAGATAGTTGTCTGACAGCTGAGCTTTTACACCTCTGCTGTATTTTAGTTTTCAGTCTTTCCTCTTTACTTTTCTGCTAGTTATTTCTTGCAGAGAAGGTCTTTTACTTCGCCTTGCCCAGGGTTTCCTCACTGTCTCTTCAGTGAATTCTTAATTTCAAAGGTGAAAACACCTTTTGTCCACTCCTGTACCTAAGTGAAGTTTAAGTGTCCTCAGATGAAGGTCCTTACTATTTCTCAAGAGGCGATTGAAACAAAACTCCCGGTGTCTTAAATGCAAGATACACATGAATACAGAAATGATGAACTGTTTCAGATGCTGGAACAGGAAGGCTGTTCAGAACTCCTGCTTTATGGAAAAAATAGCCAGAACCGAGGTAGCTATAGCAACATGCGTATCTTCACATTTGAGGGAAATCTAGTCCTCATAATGGGTAATCCAATCAAGCAAACAAAGCAGATACCTAAGTAAATCTAGTAAAGTTATTAAAATTAATTTAAGATTAATATAACGATATGAAAATCCTTTGCACAGGATGCGACAATTTTAACTCTTCAGCCTCAGCAAACAGACAGGCTTATCACATCGCCAGACTGTGTCAGAAACAAACTGTTTCTTAGAAACCAACTTCAGTTTTCAATCTGATGCTTTATACACACACGTGCCCACGTTCCATGGGCACATCCTATCTGCTACCTACACGCGTGGCGCTCGTGCTTGTGTACACACTCTGTAACACCTTTTAAAAGTCACGTTCCTCCTTAATCTCCCTCCTCATATCGGTGGTGAAATCCTCAAAGGTCACGTTAGGGCAGAATTTGTGTCCTTCTGCTCCAGAGGCAAAGGCCTGTGGGCTTGGAGAGGAGCCTTTCCTTGGCCTGGCAGCAGCACGGGGCTTCAGGCGCAGCCCGAATCCAGGAATGACGAGGCAGCACACGCTGGGGTTGGAGCTCGCCCTTTACCATATCGATCGCCTTCCCGTCAAACTCACAACCTCCCCTTCTCCCAGAGCCGGGGACGCGCTTCCCAGCGAGTGGAGGGTAAGCAGTTCCTTTTGTCTGAGAAGTAGTGAACAATTCCTAAAAGCACGAATTTACATTTTATGATTTTGGCCCTTTTTCCGCACTGTTTCTCATTCTTGGAACTCCTTCCCTCTTTTATGATCCAAGCAGCCGCCCATTTTCATTTAAATCACTCCTTGAAACACACTTTCCCTGCAAAGCCTCCGGCTACAGATGACTGGATATGGCAGAAACAGTGTTTGAATTCAGAACAAGGGTTTTGTTTGAGCAAATTGTTTGGGGAATAGCCACTTTTTATACCGCACCTGATATTCAGCAGAGTATTAACATGCAAACAAGGATATATTATTCACTAGTCATTATTTCATTATTCTTCTGTTTAAAAGAGATCCAGTCATCTAATCGCAGCACCGAGGGAATAGAAACATATCACGTCATTTAGCGTATCAATTACAGGCCTTAAATGAGGATGAGCAAATAGTCATCGTGAGAGGTTTGCCAGTTACCTGTTCTCGGGGAGGGGGCGGGGCGCGGAGAACAAGATTCCATCTGCAAACAAACAAACAGATGAGCATTTTTGGGTAATCTGTTTCCAATCAATAGCCGAAGCAATTTTTCCAACAAGACTCAGTCGTGGAGAAAAGCTCATTTAAAAACAGTTAGGGGAAAGTGAAGTATTTCATTGTATCATTTCAAACCACCCCCTTTACTTGATCTGTGGATGGTGTTCTGTCTCTTTATATGTTCTAAGTTAGTTTGCCATATGGGAAGGGTTTCTTTTCACAGTAATTGTCAATGCTATGATATTCCTAATAACTATCAGCCAACAGTGAAAAGGCAGATTTTCTTGAGCTGCAGTGAAAAGCAGCGGCAGAGGAGGGGAAGAGGCTCCAGGAAGCATTTGGGACAGAACCTCCGCTCCTTCTACGCACACCTTCTCCTGTGTGCCCGTGCTCACACGGATGCACCCCGCGGCTCCCCATGCTTCCCCAGCGCTGCCAAAAGCTGAGGATCTGGGAAAAGGAGGAGCCAGCCAGGGAAACGACTGCCACAAGCCTTTTTGGGCCCGTGTGGGATTCCTTGCGCAGAAAACCAGCCGTGGATTTATGTGCTAGATGCAGCAGGCCAAATAATATCGTTGTGGGAGGAATGCCCAGTTGTCTGTGTGGGCGCAGAATCTCATTCCCGAGTACCATAAATTCCTCCTGTGATCTGCCGAAATTGTGTCGATTCAATCCAAGACATCATTAACCTCCATAATCGTCTTGTCCCTTTGGTCTCAAGGCTCTATTATTTTTCATCTGCTTTCCCACTATCTGGAGGCCCAGAAAAAAGGCTGGATCATGCTGACTTAACTGTTCCATCAAGGACTCAGTGGATGGGAACAGCCGTCCTTCCCTGAGAAGAGCCCAGCTGAATAAAGTTAGCAGAACCATTTGACACCATTATTTGACACCGAATAATCAGGTAAATGCTGATAAGTGCCCTGTGGTGAGACAGAAACATTACGTAAAACAAACCAAAGACTCTTGCTAAACATTTGGGTTCGCAGGTAAATACTAGGTGGCCACACATTGTCCATTCATGAGGTGGCACCAGGAGGTCACCGTGCACGAGCCCAGCCGTTCCCCTGCATGTCCCCTTCCCACCAAGACTGCAGGAGCCAGCTTCCGACTTTGGCCCGGGCTGCGCTAGGAGAGTACTGCACCGCATTGGCCCGAATTGCAAAAAGTCGTTACAGGATCATGACTATCCCACCTTTCCAAACAGCAAATGTGTGCGTTGTGTATGAAAAATAGGGCAAGTATGAATAATACTGTGGAAAAACTGCAAATCATGGCCTCAGTACAGAGTTAAGATGCAGGCCGTCTTTCGTGCAAGCGCATCTTTTCTAGTTTCTTCGCTATCTGAATCTAAACCCACCAGGTTGTTTGCTTTTTTCCCCCCTGAGGAGACAAATGTTGCCACCCGTTTCGCTTGTGCAGTACGGGCGGTGTGCGTGCTCTGCTGAGCATTGCCTTATTCGCACATCCTGCAAACTGATAACCGGTGGTGTAAAGTCCTTGCCTAACATTTATAAACACTTCCTCAGAAGAAACGCCAGGCACTCCAGTGCACTTAATTTTAGGAGAGCAGCTGGTGCAAAACGGTGGAGACTGTATTATTAGTGCGGCTCTCTGGGGCAGGACTGATCATGCTTTCCCAGGGAGAGCAGGGAGAGTTTAGGAGCAGCTTTGGTGTCATGCGGGAGGCTGGTTTTCACCGTACCAACAACTTGGCTGCCCAGTGAAGGGGAGATGACCAAGCTTGGTTTCAGCTGGCCGTGCCCTGCTCTGGTGGCACACGGGGCTTGAGGAAAGGGTTAGAGATATACTCAGAAGGGTGAAGCCCTTCAGGGGGTGGTGGGGGAGGGGAAGACAGAAAAGTAATGCAATTGCCTTTTCTTCAAAATAAGATGAAGGCAGTAACGAATCGTTACAGGGGAAAAAAACTATTAATATGAAGGACTGTGGTCCATGCGTGCTGAAAGGCCAAAAAACCCATAGAGATGCTGCAGAGCTGAGCGATACCAGGATAGTTGCTGGTGTGTACAGACAGACCTAAGCTACAAAACCTCTGACCCGAGCACACGTTCCCAGGGGCAGCGAGGAGGTGCCACCTGAGCTCCCCCCTCACCCTTTAATTACTGAGTATGGAGAAAGCATATGGAAAAACCTCGGGACGGGGAGGCGGCACAAGATGTCTCTGCAGGGCGCCTGTGCCAGCAACGTTGCCCCGCATCCTTCCAGGAAGCAAGCCAGGGAGCAATGCTTCAGCGAGAGGCGCTCTGAAAGCCGTGATTCAATTTGTACCCAGCTCAGCTCCACGACTGTCTCTTAGCTGCTTCAAATTACTTTCTTTTTTGGCAGCCCAGAAATTAAATGTTAACTCGGAGGACTATATTAATCTCTATTAGCAAGGAGACGGAATCTAAATAGCTTGAACCTGGGCTTTCTGGTGTGTCAACTGAAGCGACGTGCGTTTATCTGATCTGTAAATCGGTTTGTCTGAGAGAGCAGCCAAAAGCAGGTGCCACAAAACCACAGCAGTCTAAGCACAGCGTTTATCTTGAAATTGTTTTATGACTTACTTAAAAAAAAAGCCTCAAACAAACAAAATTATGACCAAAAATAGGAACTAATCTGGGAAGGATAAAAATACTGAAATAATTCAAAATTTATGTATTTTAAGGTTTTTCCCAACATTGGAGATTACAATAGCATGCTGCGGGTTTTCAGCTGCTGTCGTAGTGCTTCTGCAACGGAAACTCCCTCTTAATAATTCTTATCTAAGAGAAGAAGCTGAATTTCTTCATTGCAATAGACCATACACAGAAAAATGCCTGCTTGCCATCTAAACCCATTTCTCTTGTTAAGGCAGTGGCCAGCACCACATGCTTAGAGTAAAAAAAGGGCAAGAAGCGTTAAAATGAGCAATTACTAAGGAACCTGCCCCTAGCAAAAGTTGCCTTCTAATCACTGGGCAATTTATTGTTATTTATGATCTAAAGCATGGTGATTTATATCCCTTGTAATTTGTTATTCTATTCAGTGCAGCGCTTGGTGTTTGTATTATTCATGGGCCTTTTTAAATCTTATTTCTTCGCCAACCTCAATAATAGCAGCTGGGGCAGTAAGTTCCACAAGTTAATTATTGGTTGTATATAGAGCACCTTCCTTAAAAGAACTGTATTTTACCTACATTTGCCTCCTAATTTGCTTGAGTCTCTCCCATTCCTGCACTCCCTAGTATGGCTACTTCCTCTATAAAGTTCATTATTCTACTTTAAATACATCTTCAAAAATCATTGCTTCTTTGTCTCCTTCGAGCCCATGCATCCCTTTGTGTGCAAACAGAGTCTTTGTGTGACCATTTGTACCACCAACACTTTCTCCACCGTCTTTCCTCGGACAGGTTTTTACCAAAGGTCTCCAGGTTGCAGAATTGCTTTGCCCTGGCAAAGTGGCCACCAGGGTGGTGGTAAACAGCAACAAAAATTCCAGAATTCTTCTTAAATTCTCTTCCTAATTAGGAAGTGAGCCCCTGAGCAGCGCTTTGGACCAGCCACATTTGCATCGTCTGCCAGAGCTGTCACAATGGGGAAATATATTGTCCCTGAAGGGTTCCTGCCTGACAGTATGGACCAAAAATAGTGCTTCGCTGGGGCTTCCCTCTGCCCCATGTCCTTCCCTGGGGCTGCTCCCCTCCCACTGCTTCCCCCTGGCTCTCTCACTGCCCCCTCACGCCAGGGGTCCTGCCTGCTTCCCCCCAAGGCACAGGGGGCTGGTGCCGCACAGATCCAGTGCCAAAACTGCCTGTCCCTTTTCTGTCTCCACCCTGCATTTCCCCAGGGAAGAAAGGGGAATTCACTTGGTGCTGGGGCTCACCTTCCCAGTCCTGAGCCAGCCCAGCATCACTCCACTCTTCCTCAGCTTGCACGGGGGTTTAATTTCCCATTTAACTGTCCTAGGGGATGGAAAACCTTCTTCCTACTTCATTTAGCCCCTGTACTTGACCCCACGCCCTCTCCCACACTGCATCCCCAGCTCCTGCCCATGCCTCCAACCTCCTTCTGATGCAGAAACGCCTCACCTACACCAGAGCATCCCTCTGCTCTTTGCGGGCTTGAGGAAGGGACAGAAGAGCAGAACTGGGATTAAAACCACAAATGCCACAAAGTGCTGTTTCTTGTGCGGCGACTTTTCCCATTGCTGCTTGCAAACTGTGTGATGCCACCATGAGGAGTAAGCCTGGGCAGATGCTCCTTGAAAGGGAACTCCACCGTGACCACCCTGCCTTGTCCGTATGCACAGGCTATACCCAGCACTGAGGCCCACCCAAAGCGCTTTAGCACAGGAGTGCTGCAAATAGCTCAGCCCTGTGGTTATTTGGTTACTGAAGATGCAAGAAGTGCCAGTGAAAGATGATGGGAACAAGATTTCCTGACTTCAGTTGAGTTCCCTGGTGGCTTCTCTGTTGAAAGTCAACAAAGAGAAAGGGGTCCCCATCCCCATCCTCACCGCCATTCCCATCCCATCTCCATCCCCATCCCATCCCCATCCCTAGCACTCAGTATGCCTGACTGCAGTTTCTGCTGTCTCTACTTTGCTTCAGAAGCAGTGATTAAACAACCCATGAGTATATATTTGTGATGGTATGCAGCAAATCAAACATCCATTTGGGCTAGACATGTCTGGTCTTCTAATTAGCTTGAACTATTTGATGTTGACAGCTCAGGATCTTATAATGAGTTTTGCATTGTGGATTTTTTTTTATTTTTTCTGTTCTCAGCCCATCGCCTGGGTATAGTGCTATCATTTGGAGCCCAACTTTCATTTTTGAAACAGTAGCTCTGAGTCATCCTGATTGCACTGAAAGGACTCCAAAACTAGAAAAGAAACAGAGAACCTAAAATACATACTTTTAAAATAGCAGAGGTTTAAATTAAACTCATTAATTTAGGAGAATAACCCAATGTACTTTTTAGTCACATGGGCTGGTGAGATGAAATGTACCTCTCGATCTCATTTCAGAAGCTCAAGAATTTTCCTGATGTGATTGAATCACACAAGAAATACCAGTATTCACCCAAAGTCACTGGAAACTGCAGTCCAGTAATCCTGGGGAAAATGGGAGGGGAAGAGTCAGGGCACACCGGTGAGAGGTGACCCAGTCACGGGCAGGAGCAGTGACATGGGTGGACTCGAGGACAGACCCCTGCGGCAGGCTCCAAGGCTCGTACCAAGGGAGAGGACAGAGAGCCAAGGGTGGCTGTGCCACGGGCACGGCACCTGTGTTTGCGTGTGCCTGTGCACGTGTGCGTGGCAGGAGTCATGGGTTTGCAAGAGATCGTGTCCCTGAGTGCTGGAGGTCACACAGGGGGAAGTGTTTTTCCTTGAATATTGGGGGAAGGAAAGTGGTAAAAGCCCGTGGCATGGGACAAGCCTGCCTTTCGTTGCAGCTAAGTGCCAGAGACTCCAGGAAAAAGGCAGGAGGTTTTATTGATGCATGGGGCAAGGATCTCCGCTGGCTTGGCTGTCAGGGATGGACCAATGCAAGTTGCTAGAGCAGGAGCAGACACAGGCTGCTGAGGTGGGAAAGGGAGGAGGATGGGGAACATTGTGTGAAGGAGGTGGAAGAAAACATCAATATACCCTAGACTAAGCAGTGGCATGGCTTGTAAGAAGTGACGTGGTACCTGAAGGCAGGATGGAGGGACAGGAGGCACACAGTTATCCAGTTCTTCCCTCATAGGATCACATCTCCTAGGATCAATCTATGCTGAAAGGTGGTGTTGGGTTGTGGAAAGTCCTTTCTGGACCCTGTGA
This sequence comes from Larus michahellis, assembly GCF_964199755.1. NCBI lineage: Eukaryota > Metazoa > Chordata > Aves > Charadriiformes > Laridae > Larus > Larus michahellis. The sequence continues at coordinate 94,442,079 of NC_133897.1, forward strand.
TCTCCCCAGAGCCATGGGACGGACAGGGCATCCCACGGTGCTGATCCAGGCTGGAAAATGCACAGCAAGCCACAGCAATCCTGGCTGCTCTGCCCAGCTAGATGGCCCTGTCAGCACCATCAGCTGGCCTTCAGCCACGTTATAGCCTGCTTGGACAAATACCTGACGGCCGTTTGGGGTGCACCTGAGCTGCTGTGGAGGTGGGTACTACGACACCTGGAGTAGGGGAGAAGCCCGTGTTAATCAGTTGGCCTGTGAGGTAAAAACATGACATCCTTCAAAGCACAGTAATTGCAGGACCCCGGCAGATGTTGGTGGGAGACCTGTGTCGTACCCCTGGCCTACACGCAGCTGGGCACACTGGGCCTCCCATGGGCAGTGCTGGCATCCAGGATGCCACAGAAAGTGACCGGCTGAGGATGGCTTAGAAGACGTGAGGCTACAGAGGTTTTCACTGATGATAATATCCTGAACAGTTTGGTTGATACCATGGCTTGTTACCACAGACGTAGAGTGATCTGGTGGGGTAAAAGTGCTCATCCACTTCTGGCCCAGGGTGTGCTTCCTCCTCAGAGCCGGCTGTAAGCTCCTGACCAAGGAGCAGTTGTTAAGTCTCCGCCTCTTCCTCAAGCTCTCTTGAGGAATAACTTTGCTCTCTCTGCCTTTCTAATCTACAGCTAGACACAGAGCTAACAGCGTATCCCTTAAGGGGAGCCAGCAAGGCGGCGAAGGACGCTGGGGCTTCGCAGGAGGCATCGCTCCTCGTGCGGAGCTGCTTCACACAGTGACGGGCTGCTGCGCTGCGTGGACAAGTTGGGTGAGAGAACAAGCTGTCAGGGCTTTGCTGGGGTGATGCAGGAGCTTGTGGACAAACCCCACCGTGCTCCTAGAAGTCCTGTGCTGTAACCGGCATGGCCATGGATAGGGCATGCTGAGGATATGTTAAAAAGCCTGTCTTGCAGATATGAGTTATAAAGAAATATAAAGAAGGATAGCTAGAAAAAAGCCAGGAAAGCTCTGGTACTACAGTACTGCAGGGAAACACAACTTTGGGGGTACCACAGTTTTCCTTCTCCTGATACAATTCCTTGTTCAGTGTTAGAAGGGAAGGACCCGAGCTACCACCCGCTCCCTCCACCTAGAAGAGCTCATGATTTAACTTACCCAGTATTATATGTATAATTGATGAAGTATATTAGAGAGAGAAGTTCAGGCCAGGACAGGAAGGCTACAAATGCTGACTCAGCAGGGGCTGCCTTTACTATGGAGGGAGAGGATTTGTCCACACCCAGCAATTAAGATGTCATCTCTATTTGATACAGCAATCACCTCTGCAAACGCTCTACAGAGCAATTTGGCTCTACAAATGGACTTCAATCCTATTAATGCAGCTACGAGAAGTTTTCCCAATATTCACTGCAAGACAGAACTTGTACAGCATGGAGGGTGACACCACCACCGAGCCTTTTCCCTTCTAAGAAAATACCCAGAAATCTAAAAGAAATGCTGTACAACATGAGCAAGCCTGACCTTTCTCCAGACAGCAGCAACAAATTACCAAGCTGGAAAAAAAAAGAAAAAAAAAAAAGAGCAGCAGTCCTTCCAAGAAGGAAAGTGAGCTCTGGAAACCAAGTAATCTAACGTCCTTTAATGTCTCCAGCCAAGCTTCATATCGCTTGGAGCAGTAAGGAAAAAAAAAGAGAAGAAAAAAATCAAATCACCTTCAATTCCCATGAGGAGGTCACAGAGTTTATCATGTCCAAAGGCTTACAGCCTGGTGCGGGGGCTACAAAAACCAGCAGGGAGCATTCCCTCAGAAAATGATACATCTTTTCCCCTTCTGTCAGGATTTTGCTTCTTTAATCAGATAAAACCACTTATTATATTCAGTATACTTAGAAAAGAAAGAAAAATACGAGATTGTGCCTTTTATTCATCTCCTTTAAGTCCTTAAAGAGAACCATAACAAAAAATCCAGTCTACCTGCCTGGCTGTTTCTCTCATCTCATAAAAGATAGGAAAGATGTTTTTGGATTTTCTTTAAATGTTAGCTCAGAAATACAGGTTCTCCCTCTCTCTCTCTTTTTTCTCTTCTTCCAGCTCAGGCTTTCAGGCATGCTTCTTGCTGGGTTACTTGACGTCAGCGCTGAGGACTTGGGGAACACCAACCACCTGTGCCCCGTAGCAGGAGAGCCTGTGGAGTACCACCACCACTAGCAAAGCAATTGTGTGGGCAAACCCCAATGTGCCCAGCTCTTTGTTTACAGGCACTGAACTCCCAGCAGTTGAGAGAGAAGCTTTCTTAAAAAATACATGACCTTGCCTCTTCAGCAAACGGTAGAGAAAGCTCCTGATCCGCTTCAACAGTCCTCCCAGCAGGCATGAACAAGGCTAGCGTAAAACTACTTTACAGGTCAAAAAAAAGTTAAGCAAACTTTTTAGGACTTCTTCATGCACCTTTAGAATAATAACGGAGGAAAAAAAAACCTGTCTCGAGCAGAAGTTTCTATCGCAGAGACATCAAAGCTTTTGAGCCTGGACTATTGTAATACAAGATGATCCTAAAAATTGCTCCAAAACACCAGCTTGTTAAGCAGGCAGGTATTTACCTGTAAGGCTGAGCAGACTACAGAGCCCATTTCTACCACAATAGCTACCAGCTATTCTGCTGCTCTTCAGCTACGCGGCTGCAAGCGAGCTCAGATCTCGGCGTACGGCAGAAAACACCCCTTCGGTCCTGCTGCAGCAGCTGCCTGCCATAGGGATAAGGTTAGAACTTGCAGCGGAGAGGCAGGGCCGCACCTGGCAGCTCGCTGTGGTTGACGTTGAAGTCAATGATTGTCAATGTTTAGCCCTTTTTTTTTTTCAGCTCGCAAGCGTTGCAGCATTTCTCCAAAATTTCCAAAGGGTAGAAGAGAGATAAACTGCCCATGAGCACACGTTGACTAGACTTAAGGGAAGGACGGACTGAAACAGCCTTTCTGCTGCTCTTAAGGCTCTAAACCTTAGTGCTAGAAAAGCGATGATCTGTTAATGGGGTAACAGTAACCGTGGCTTGTGGCAGCAGAGCAAAAAGACCCTTTCCAGCTCTACATCCCCATGGGAAATTTTGTTTTAGGAAACTCACAGGCTATTGACAAACACAGAGGCAAGACCTGGCAAAAGGCAATGGCAGCTCATAAACCATCCGTATATGGCTGGAGCAAAATGCGAGCTGTGTCACTGACAAACTTTAGTCTAGGATCTGAGGGCAAGATTTACACTCTGAGGGGAGCTGGTATTCGAAGCAAACCAGTCACAGTGGGGTTTTAATTAATCTCCCTGTGGTGGGGTAGGAGAGAAGGGAAGCCCCAGGTTGCCGAAAGCATTTGTGGCCGTCCCCACACTAACCCCCTCCTACTGGGACTGTGGTTAGGTGAGACCAAGTATGGGCAGGTCCTTGCTGTGCCCCTTTGACTGTCTTCTGTCAAATGACCCCTTAGGACCATAATTACAGCAGAAACTGGCCCAGATCCCAACTAGCTATAGGACTGCACGTGTAAAACGAGAGCAAAGCCATCACCAGTCAACCCACTCGCTGAGGGACGGCAAGGGTGGCTCTGAGGCCACCCTGAAAGGTCCCACCGCGCTCCAGAAGGCACACTGCACGGGGCTGCTTTTGACAGGCGGCTCCCTGCCCTTGCTCTGTTGTTTGTGGTTCCTTCTTTCCTCCATAAGATTTGCCTGAGCATCAGAAAAATCCCTCTGGGAAGCCTGAGCCATCCAGGCGGCTGCAAAGACCTGCCGCCTCCTTGAGGCAGAAAGCCAGCAGTGATGCCATGAGCTCCGTCCCAGCTGCCACGGTCTGCTCCTGCCCCCAGCATCACAGCTGGAAATGGGGCTGCCTGCGAGACGGTGGGAGCGAAGCACAACATGCCAGAGCTCAGCGCTGCACCAGTGGGTGCCTACAGTAGCTTGACATGGTGGAAGGGACAAGCAACCTGCCCCAAAGAGCACAACTATCCCAAACTAGACTATTACTGAATGAGCTTACTTGGGTTAAAGTCTTGCGGTTGCAGTCAGTAGTCCTCCATCACAGTCTAGTTAGCTCCTTTGAAAGGTCCTCTATTTCTGATCTCCTCTCTGCTTCCTGAAAGGTCCGATAAGGGGCATCACAGAAGAGGGAGAGCAGATTTGGGCACCACAGAAGACTTAACTGGCTGAGCAGAGTTTGCCGTGGGTATAACTAGGGGGCAAGGCATGACACTTCTGCTAGTGTTACCCATTCTGCATGCTTTGATCATGCACTTCCGCAGCTATTCTGTGCCTAAGCTGTCGCTGCTGAGAGTGGTGCTGGTATTGCCCAGGTTATTGTGGCCCAAGGTTACATTTTTATCCATTTTTAATCTCATACAAGACCACGTGAGCTTTGGAAACCTTTTCTGTAAACTAGCCTTAGAGTTCAGTTGTCTGGGCCTATCTGGATTTATAGGTGACCTTGTTTTTTTGGCTAAGTCGTTATATAAAGATGACATGAGAATATATTGTGCTCTGCCTGCCAAATTTTTGTCTCACTCTTTTTTGGAAGCTGCTTGTGATTGAGGTCCTGCTCCGGCTTGTGCTAAAGCCAATAAGAATTGTAGCATTTACTTAGATACTCCTGTGCCCAATGGATTTATACAAGCCCTTGCTGAGATCTTCTGGCAGTAAAGACATCTTAGCAGCTTTAATCAACAAAGTGCCTCAGTAACATTATCCACAACACGCATGTGAGTCGGCAACCCACCAGAAATATCTGCAGTTTCATATCCAGGGAAGCTACGTCCCTCTACTCCACTCTGGTGAGACCCCACCTGGAGTACTGCGTCCAGCTCTGGAGCCCTCAGCACAAGAAGGACATGGACCTGTTGGAGCGGGTTCAGAGAAGGGCCATGAAGATGATGAGAGGGCTGGAGCACCTCTCCTATGAGGACAGGCTGAGAGAGTTGAGCTTGTACAGCCTGGAGAAGAGAAGGCTCTGTGGAGACCTTATAGCAGCCTTCCAGTACCTAAAGGGGGCCTACAGGAAAGATGGGGAGGGACATTTTACAAGGGCATGTAGCGATAGGAAGAGGGGTAATAGCTTCAAACTGGAAGAGGAAGAAATTCTTTCCTGTGAGGGTGGTGAGGCACTGGAACAGGTTGCCCAGAGAAGCTGTGGACGCCCCATCCCTGGAAGTGTCCAAGGCCAGGCTGGATGGGGCTTTGAGCAGCCTGGTCTAGTGGGAGGTGTCCCTGCCCGTGGCAGGGGGTTGGAACTAGATTATCTTTAAGGTCCCTTCCAACCTGAACCATTCTGTGATTCTGTGATTCTATGGGTTCAATGAATTGCCTTATTACAATAGCGATATGTTAGGAGGACCACAACTGCTGCCCAAGACTTGGACATCCCCAGTGCTTACCAAATACACAGCAGTTCAGATGCCTCCTCTGCCAGGTTTCTTTTGAAACAGGCGGGACAGGGGAGGCCACCAGAGGGGATATCCTGTACAAACAAAGGGCTGGAAACCGGGGTATGCAAGAATGAAGTGACTTGCCCAGGGTCACAGCGGAAGCCTGTGAGGAGGCAAAAATGTAACCCAGGCTTGCTGGGTCTCAAGACCATCCTCTGTTCCAAAGAGGCAATCACAGCCAGAAACTGCTCAGAAACCAGGAGGTTTTAGCTGCCGGCCACATACTGAGATTGTGAAATTTTGTTTCCTTTGAGTGATTGTTCCAGTTTCCCAAAAATTGCCACATGCATTTGGAGGCTGGACTGCTACCCTTTCAGCAAAACACACTGAAACCCAGGAAAGGGTCGACAGAGGCGCTGAGGGATCATTACTGCGGGACACCGTGCCACAGGGGAGGTGCACCTCACCGTGGTCTGAAACCACTGCTTTACAGCTCCCTCGCAAATCTCTGGCATGTCTTCACCCTCTATGGGTAACCTATTTCATCTTCAACATGAACCAGTTACGTTCGTCCTGCTGATAAAATATTTTTCTTTCTTTCTTTCTTTGACCGTGTCGGCCACGCCAACCTTGCAAAAATTAGACGAAATACCACACAGGGGCATAATGATTTAAATATGAGACTGCACATTTCATCTTGAAATTCGGATGATCTTATTAAAGTGTGGAGGGAAAGCAGACGGAACTACGGCCTTTTGTGTTTGGTTGGGTCCATGCATTATTTATGATGTAGAATAAATGACTGATTGCCTTGAATTTTGATATGTGAGGCAAAGGAAGAAACGTTACCTCTTTATATGCAATGCTACAGGAAAGCGGTTTCTTCAAGCCTCTGATGTGGGAAAACTGGATTATGGCACATTTCATATGTTTAAGCTGCAGCTGAAAGGTAAATAGGCAAAGCTGATTTGACAACGAGGACCCACGGTCATCTGTGGGGCAAATGTCATCATATTTAACAGTACAGTACCAGCTATATTTACCCAGTATTTGCTGATTAAAACCTCATGTAATGGCAATGTGGTTACTGGCAGAGCGGTGACCTTCACCCCTGCAACTCGGCTTCAGGGGCCACAGAGCTCTGCAGGTGAATAATAGGCTCATGTCTGCAGAAGACTTCAGCCATAAAAATCAAGCCACTGCTCTGACTTTGTGATTTTCTCATAATGGCCGTCAGGACAGCAGGTGAATTAATCTCTTTTTCACACTGCCAAAACGACCTCTAAATTATTAAAGGCAGAGAGGAAAACTGTGAATTTGTATATAGTGGGAAAGGACTTGGGTCACCAACTTGCATGCTCTATCAATAATACCATAAGTAATCATACTGTCAGCAGGTATTTAAAAATCATTTCCACCTCATTCTTCAAGTTACCTTTCTTAGCGCATAAATGACATGGCTAATTCCATTTTTTAGTGCAGGCAGAGGCTGTGAGACAATGTCCTTCCCTTCTCTCCCCTCCCGCAGGAGTCCTGAAGGCAGGAGCTCCGCTGTTTTCCAGCCACTGCTATGCACAGTTCACTCATTTTCCTGATACATCCACTGACCTGCTGAGTGTTGTCTACCTCCCTTGCACGTTTACGTAGAGCATATAAAAAAGGACAGAGCACCCACACAGATAGACTCGCACTTACGTACTCTAGTGACACAAGTTTAAATATAACCAGAGTTTGCAAGGCATTTTAAGGTGAAAAGCTTCGCATAACTGCTGACTACCCTTAAAAGTTGTATTTCTCCTTTCTTTGCTTAAGCATGTGCTGTCTGTAAGTGATGACAACTGAACAGGCTATTCTCTCACAGGGTAATGGCTTGCTGCTTCTACATCGTGCTGAGGCAATCGGAGATACCCACGTGTGAGCAAGGGAAGGACACTCATATCCAAAGCAGAGAGACACCCAGTGACGCCCTTCTGCTACCAACATTTTATTCTTCTTCGGTAAAACGAACTTAGGCAGACATTGGAAGAGTAACTCCTCCTGTTGGCTCTCATTTTATCTGTCCGCTGCCTCTAGATACCAGCAAAACCATTGCCAGTCAACGCCAGGCACGCGGATTATTTTACCAGCCAACGAAAGTAAACGAAAGCACCCCTCCACCTCCTCCAGATTTTGATAGCCTGATCCAGTGGAATAACGAATACCTGAATAATCTCATTGACTTTCTGCAGCTTTCTGGCACAGTGAGGCACTGGTCACCATGAGGGCTTTTCTACACAGAAGGTGTACCACTGCGAAGGCTTGGCCACACACAAAATTGTAACTATACTGGTATAGTAAAACTGGTATAATTTCCCTAGGGTAGAAACAGCTATACCAGTATAAAGATGCTTATTTACGCTGACATTTCTATTTCCATATAAGAAGGCGAATAAACTGTACTGGTATAAAGTGCCTTTGTGCCAGTACAACAGTGTCCCCCAACTAGTGGTTATACCGGTTGATCTATTTCAGTAAAAAATATCACACCCCTAATGGAAATAGTCGTACCAGTACAAAACCTATGAGGGGACGAGGCCCAAGTAAAAGCTTTAAAGACAGGCTCCTTTTCTCCCCGCCTCTATACCATAAAAAACATCGTAATAAGTAATCTGGATGGATTTTTTTTGAGCACTGGCTTGGACTACCTTTCAGCGCTCTCTGGCAAACGTGGGTCAAATATACAGTTGTCCAACAGGCTTCCTGGAGAGATGACAGTGCTCGTAGGGAATATTGTATTTTAATCCTTCTTATTCTGGTTCCTTTCCCTTTTACGCAGGAATTAATACCCTGCGTGGAGACACCAGCGTGGACAAGGGCCGAGCGAGAAGCCGTGCTCATGAGGCTGCCCCGACACAACATCCCTCCTCCTGGACCCGCTGCCTTTGGGGCCGTTTTGGGTTTCCCTGCCTGGCCCCACAGCACAGCCAGGGGCATGAGGCGGGAGAGAACAGTGCTGACAGTCGTACCCACACCCCCCAGACAGACAAAGGAGCTTCAGAAACCCAGCAGACCCAAACCACACGGCAGAAGCTGTTTCCTTGAAAATGGGAAAAAAAAAAAAATGCAACCCTCATCATGCTGGAGACCGGTCTCATGATTTTGCGGGTCTGACTCATGATTCTTCATCTCCGATAATGCTGCCTCACACACTTAAAAATAAAATTTGCTCCAGGTCAGCCAGAGCTGGGATGCATTTCTTACAAAACCAGGTTTACACATTCCATTTGATATTTCACTGGCAGACTCCAGTGCTGGACCGGTTTGCCGCTGTGGAGAATAATGCTACCTGCTCTTGGGAGAAACCTCCCCTGAAAATTAACCAATTTTTTCTCATGGCACTTTTTGTTATCGGCATACGAGACAAATGTGCATTTTTCCCGTTTTTGGTAACGGTGGAAAACGTTCTTCTGGTTAAAGGAGAAGGTACGCCAAGGGACCTGGTTGAAATTAGTTTTGAAATCTCATTCACATTGCACCCTCGGTAATGTAACGTGAGATCAGCATCCCGAGGAAAACAAGAAAACCTCACCTTTTGTTCCCAGTTTTGAGAACAGGCAGCACATTATTACCCTGGGTTGGGCTCTGTGCGGTCTGTTAGCGCCAGGAAAAACACTCTGGAAGTGAGGTACTGCATCTTGCCGGAGACCACACAAACCTAAGAACAGCTCTTCTGATTCAATGCAAAAAAAAAAAAAAAAAAAAGAAAAAAGGGGGGGAAGTACAGGCTGTCCCCAAGCCCTTTCTTTGCTTGTGCAATTACCGCGCTCACCAAGTTTTGACTTGTTTTAGAATTGGGATTAAAATCGCCAGCCTTTCCACTGTGAAAAGAAGGGCGAGCTGTGAGCTGGTGCTGATGTAAGGCTTTTCCTTGAGAACAGGACTTCTCCTGTGCTGGGTCACTTGTCGGGAATTTTATTAGCCTGAAATAGTCTGCGTTGCCTCCCAAGCGCCGTATGTAACACAAGATCTACTTTTTCGCAGATCGTGCCCAATGATTTAGAACGTGCAAACGATTTAAAACGATCCGTGCTCCCTCCACCCGGAGCTGCCTGCCTGGGCTGCCGTCCTGTGTTTACACAGGGGCGAATAGAAAGATCCTTGTTAAAGCGCTCGGGCGCTGGCGAAGAGGCAATATCAGGAACGTTTTCCTCTCGGGTCTTCCCTCGGGGATAGCGGGGAGTTATAGCTACAGGTGGGCAGGAGGCTGGAAGGGAGATACAAGCTAGTTAACAATCAGGGAACTTCTACCATGCAGAAAATCTGTTTCAAATTTGGCAGCTTTATCCCAGCTCCCGCTTGTATTATGGAGTTTGCTGGAGATGTGTCTAGTTATAGACACAAGTACCCAGGGAATATTATCTAGTATTTCATACTTTATGCATTTGGGCAAATAAATAAAAACACAAGGGTACGTTAAGGTGCCTGTGATGAAAGCAGATGCTTTCCCCGCATCTCTGAAGCTTGAACTATACCACGAGAGGTTGAGTTTGTTTCTTATTTGACCCATACTTACTGTATTTAGTATATAGGCCAGGAAGCTGCATGACTTGGAGAACGGGGCCAAAATATGACACGGGAGTCCCGAGCTCCAGTTTTGCCTCCGCCACTAACATCTTGGGTGACCTCAGGCAAGTCGCCCGACTGCTTTGCTCCCATCCTCGTGGTCTTCTGACTTTTCTCATTTTAAAGGTCTTTGGGGCAGGGACAGTCACTCACGTTGTGTTTGCACAGTACCAAACACAGCAGGGCTCAGGAGCCCAATTAAGGCTTGTATTTACAAATATAAGTAAATAGTAATATAAATAGAAGATGTTCTGCCTGCTCAGCATACTGCTGCTGCAAAGGATTAACCCGTTCCAGAAGTCCAATGTCTTCTTGACCGCTTTGATGCCAGGACAAGATGAATAAAACATGCTACTCATTACTTTTAAAAAGCATTTGCATAAAATATATTGCTATATTTTACTACATTTTCCTGTTATGCAAGCCCACCTTTATGTGGTAAGATTTATTGCCAGCTAAGATTTATTGACTTATTTCAGCATGGAAATGACTATTAAGATTGACCTGTCAGCAGTTTTTAATTTAATTGCTCTTTGATCCTTCAGCCTTGAACATATTTGCATTTTCAACTAAGCATCTCTTGGCAACACTTGTAGAATACGGCAGAAACAGTAGCTGCGATGCAGAGTCCTAAGGAAACCTGTGAGTTTCTCCATTTCTGGACGTGTCCTGGTGTTGAATTACTGCAGCTTTTCAATCATACTTTATCCTTACAAGCGTGCGTTTGGGTGGCAGTAATATTGCTCTTTGTTTTAATTTCCTAAGCTTTTAATCCCCCCTCTGAGCACGGAAGAGGTAGAATCTCAGAGGAACAATTTCCAACCTGAAACCAAAACAAGATATATCTAAATCTGTCCATATGCTGGGCTCCCTGACCAAGCACGTGCACAGGCTTCAGCCACAGGGTAGGGGGATGAAACCTGTGGCCGCTCTGCATGGAAACGGTGCCTTAGCTGGCTCCTTAATATAAAGAAAACACTACGAGGATGGATGATTTCCACAGCATTTATATGGAAAAACATTACACAGCATCCTTCTCTGTGGAAAAACCCATCAGCGATTGATATATGCAACCTAGTGCAAAACTGACTGTTTGGAAAATAGGTAGGATGATCAGGACTATAAATGAGAACGAGGATGGGGAACGGCCCTCTTCGGGAATGAAAGACCTGCTCTGATTCCCAGTTCGAACCTGGAAAAATTCTCTCTAATGACAGATGCATGGGATAAAACTAGCAAGCTTTAACTTGTGTAACTGGGCTCAGAAGAACACTTTGTACGAACACTGGCCCCAGCAGCAGCAAAGCAGTAATTTTACATAACACAGAATTGTTGCTAAATTATTCATCAACACATAAAAATATAACCCTTTGCTCTTCTGTACCACTGTCTATCTGCAAATTGCCTCTGACAGTTCCTTCCATGAGCTGGAAAGTTTGGCACATGAGCAGTGAGGCTAACGAATGAGGGGGCACGCACTGCGCAGGCAGCCGAACCACTGCTCCGTGCTCAGTGTCGGCTGGTTAAGGAACGCGGCAGGTACGGCCATCACCAAGCCCGGCTGAAGGACCGAGGGTTGGATTTTATCAGCAAAGGGTCTACAGTGGGGACAGCTGAGTCTGGTCTTGAGCACATTAATTGACCATCCAGAGACACTTGAGTCTCAGGATCGCTTTGGTGACTTCCAAGATCATAGAATCATAGAATGGTTCGGGTTGGAAGGGACCTTAAAGATCATGTAGTTCCAGTTACCCTGCCCTGGGCAGGGACACCTCCCACTAGACCAGGCTGCTCAAAGCCCCATCCAGCCTGGCCTTGAACACTTCCAGGGATGGGGCATCCACAGGTTCTCTGGGCGAGCTGTTCCAGTGCCTCACCACCCTCACAGGAAAGAATTTCTTCCTAATATCTAATCTAAATTTCCGCTTTCAGTTTAAAACCATTACCCCATGTCCTGTCACTACACTCCCTCGTAAAGAGGCCCTCCCCATCTCTCCTGTACGTCCCCTTTAGGTACTGGAAGGCTGCTATAAGGTCTCCCTGGAGCCTTCTCTTCCCCAGGCTGAACGCCTGCCCACATAGGAGAGGTGCTCCAGCCCTCTGATTGTATTCCTGGCCTCCTCTAGACCTGTTCCAACAGGTCCATGTCCAACAGATCCTGACGTATCAGTAGTTTTAGTGGACCTACTGCTTGCCGAGGGGCCTCCTGGATGTCGTTTGCGCTGTTAGGTGTTGCTGTGGAAGGGAGGGCTGCAGCTCTTTGGGTTACCTGTGCCTGACTTCTAGCTTTAGTCAGAAGGCAGCTGTGTCCATTTCCCTCTCCTTTTACCGTTACATATGGTTTAAGAAGGAGACATAACTGCACGGGCCACTGGCTTTCGGGATCTGGGTACTGTAGTTGTGCAAAGGCTGAATCACGAATCAGTCTCCACCTCAACTGCCATCCACCTGAAGAGCCCTTGCTCATCGCCACTTCCCTGTGCCAAGCACTACAAGGGACTGGTCCCAGCGCTTCTGACAGAAACTCCTCTGTTGAACGCATGAAACGAGACAAAGGAAACCCATGCTTATTTGCACTGTGTTTGCTTTGTTCCTGTTGCAGTAAACACAGGTTACGATGTAGAAGACACTGATGTTCCACAGTCTTGTTCTATCAACAAGGTTTCCTTTTTCAACTCCTGAATTGCCAACTGCACAGTGCTGTTTGTGCACGAATAATGTCCTCTTTCAGTCTGCAGTCCAGTTTCAACGGCAACAACACTACCCTTTGTTCAGGGGGAAACTTTTAGGGCTTCGAGCACAATGATGACCTCAGAAAAGAGACATGGCACGTACATGGTTTTATCAGTCTATACACAAAAAAGTAAAGAAGAAAAAAAGCAAAAGGAAAAGAAATTGGCTGAAGACGGCATTATCTGGAGCTGGATTTGACATTGCTTCCAGCAGTGACTGCATATAGCTGTTGTGACTGCGTCAAAACCTAGTCCCCAACTTCCTGAAAGTCCCTATTTTACATGATAAAAAAAAGCTACTGTTAAAAATGGAAAAGGATCCCATGGTAAAGATGCTTTTAACTATTCCTGACTTCCTGTAACAATGAAGGAGACTGTGTGTGTGTCTGTGCGCTCCCGTACACGTGGAGTGAGTGACGGGAAGGAACAATGGAAGTGAGCTTGCTCTTAAACTCCTTCAGTGTGAAAAACATACAATATTCCTGTTAAGTAGTTCTATTTTATCTCTCTTTTTAAAGAGTCTTCAATGTTGCAACAAATCAGAAAACTGTTTAAACAAGAACAAAAAAATCCTCAAATTGGTAGAGACACAAGAGAGTGTGACTTTTATATCTGGTGCAGCACCATGTAGCCTGTTAGTACTTAACAAAGCTGTATTTGTTTAACAAGTACTTAATAATATTTAGTGACAATAACAACCAAAAAAAAAAGGTACCTTTTCGCTCTTAGAAAGGTTCATCCATCTTAGCATTCTTTGATGAACAGCCCTGGGAATTCAACTACATGGAAACTTTCTCCAGCCAAATGAAGACATCAGCAATGAATCAAACTCCACGCCCTACTCAGCAAAAAAAAAAAAAAAAAAAAAAAAAAAAAAGCAAAGCAGATCGGAACGATGTTGTACCAAATCCAGGTGAACGTTACTGACAAACCTTTGTTTCATTTTGTCTTCAAAAAAAGGAACTCTGCCATTGCAAAGGTAATTTTCTGCAAGCGGGGAAATGCCACCATTATGGCAGCTATAGCAAGGGTATGGAATATTTTATTGTGTGTGCTCAACAGCAACAAATGGAGTAAGAATAGGAACAGTCTCATAAATCTTAACATTAAGTCTCAGAGGCAAAGCACATTGCTACACATAATGTACATGTAACTCAACAGAGGATTAGAGATCAGTAGAGAAACAATACAGGCAAATAAACACTCTCAATATGTAAAAGTTGCTAATTAGCTGTTGTAGAAGACAACTATTTTCCATATTGCACCAACAAAGAACAAATACATGAATGTTTCATTCAGACAAACTGACTCAAATCAAGACTCGTGCAGATTTTTGCATTCGAATTAAACCATGTGCTTAATGCTAAGCAGTGCCAAACAACAGAACTGCTTCTTTCTTTCCTGGAGAGGTTGGAGGGAAAACATCACAAACTATCTTGGGGTGGCATCTTCCATTGTTTCATAAATGCATCCCTCGTCCTCTTCCTTTTTCCTACATACCGATGAAGTGCCAATTTTTGGGTGTGGTAAATGTAGCATAAACTGTGCAAATCACTTGTATGAACTGGGGAAGTTGAATCCCGCCATGTTGGAAACTCTGTAGACTGATGTGCACGTCAAAAGGTCTTTTGGTCCAATACTTTGCACGACCCGCATTAACAGGCTGTCTGCACAAGGAAAAAGAATCTATAATGAAGTCCCGTAAGTTAAAGAGCTCATGCAGACAGCTAATATTATTTAAAATTAAATATCTAATCAGAGCAATTTAATGCTGGCTTTATAGCTGAGTAATACTCCGAGCCCAGTAAAAAGAAAAAAAGTTAATAAAAACATGTAAAAAAGGGGAGAGGAGACCTACCAATTTTATTTGAGACATGAGACTAGATTTCTCTAAGCCCTGAACATTGATTTATACCTGTACAAGGAATAAAGATACCAAATTCTCCATTCAGTTTCCCTGGTGATACCACTTTCCACCTCATTTCAATTATCTTACTCAAAAAGACAATATAAAGGACCAGATGAATCGGGCATATATCAGACTCTTTCCTCTGGCTGAACTGAGGTACGAGTACGTGGGGAAAATCTAGGCTGAGAGACAGACTAGGGAAAAGGGGAGCTCAGTGTCCTTCTTTCAGTCCTTCAAAAATGAAACCACCCTGCAGATTGTCCAGCTACAAGTGCCACGAAAAGACGTGTCAGGGACTAACCTAGGTGGTGTGTACACCTCTAGACGCAGGCTGTGTCCTCACTACCTAACAGTGTGGACCAATCACAGCAGATACATAGATCAAAATACTTGGTGCTGAGGACACGATGTCTTTACCGGACACATTTCAGGGTTTTTCTTTTAACCTAGGAGGAGCTCCAGTCTCGCTCCACCGACTGACTGCCCATTTGTGCTGGAGCGCATCTCCTGAGTTCGTTTCATCCAGTAGGAGCCCAGTTGCCTACTCCTGAAGCATGGTAGAAGAAGGGATGATGGGGTGAAGAGCTTCAAAAGCGCTTGCCTAATACGCACTAAAATACTGACGCATGTTTACTTCCCAAATGAAGACTGCTAAAAGCATTAATAGAAAGTTATTACATGGAAGGTCATACCTATAACTAGACTTCATTATAAATGGGTTTATATTAAAAGTTTCATTCCTTTAGGGTTAAATTAAGCTGCTACCAGCAATTCAACAGCACCAGGCTGACAGTGTAACAGCGCACACGCCTCCCATCAACAAGAGAAGGGAATGAAGACCCAGCCTAGCTTCCTGCTGCAGACAGCTGAACTCCCCCTCCATTTTCAGCTTGAGCTGTGATTGAGCCAGCAGGATTTTTCGTAATTTTTTTTGCTGTCACCGTGAAGGTGACATCTCATCTTGCAGCTGTTCTTAATCTTACAGTTTTTTCACCCACGGGAATTTGATACTCAGAAGTTTATCCATGAATTATTCTTTTCTAAACTTTAGTTCTATGCAGTGCCAGCACCCAGACCCAGAATCTTCGCATGGCAAAGCCTGGAGGATCTCATCTCAAAATCCAGTTCTGGATCCCTTGCATTGCCAATTATGCACCCATACAACTTACTATATTAAAGAGGTGTTAGTAAGGAGGGGCTATAGACCCAGGGCCTTCAGGTGGCACCAAGAACAAGGAGACCTGCGTGCACTGTATTATGTCTTACAGCACCTGACCAAGGAAACTTCATTCACTGCTGGTGGGACTATCTACAGCATTCCAGCTCATGAGTGCCTGAATCCTTTCCTGCGATACCATTTTTAACATGTTCATATTTCTGATCTAAAGCATACCGAGAAGATTTTTAAGGCAAAAGAAGGCTAACCAGTCCACAAAGGTGATCTTATTTATCCTAGGGTGTGACAGAGCACCTTAATACTGAATAAATTAGCTTCCCTAATGAGGAAACGGATCATTATCAGTACTGCGTTATTATCAAAATGTATATACCTCTGACATCCTGATTCTAGTTGGTGATTTTTACTGTGTTCCTAGATTATTAGCTGTGAGTCCTTTCCTGGCTTGAGACACTATATTAGACCTGAGATATCAAACACAGCATACTGGTTTGCTTAAATCTAATTCTAGTTCTAATTTCTTTCTGTAAATGGAAAACGTTTGGCAAAAATAGTCTTTCAAGCCATGTCAGGTTTTGATTTTGTTTTTATTTGTGGCACTAACAGACATCAATATATTACAATATATAATATATAGTCACATTAAACGCAGATGGCTAAATATTCTTGTGCTTTCAACATTACATAGCTATACATTTTAAATTTCAGCTCCAAAAAAAAAAAAAAAAAGAATCTTTCACCATTCCGGTCTGTGATTATAAAAATGTAAATGTACAAACTTTCTCTTCTTCAGTTTCATTACAATATATGAAATGTGAAAAAGCATTTCCATTTGTCCTTTTTAAGTTAATCAATTTAATGAAATATTTTCAAAGTATGTACAACAACAACTACCAAAGTAGTTAACATTTGAAAAAGATGCTGCTATAAATACTTGTGGGACAACATACAACAGCCGTACAAATTGGAAACAGAGAGCCAACTTGTGCATGACCTGAACAAGAGACGACAAAGTCCTGGTTACTGACATAAACCAGCTTCACTTCATTTTGCAGCGCAGGAATGAATTCAAGATCTTGGACCTCTATGCAGTACTCGGAATCTTATATATAACCTTCACAGTCTGTTGCAAATAGAGATCCTTTAAGGTGTCTCAGTATTTTTAAAGTGCCATGAATGTCATCAGGGTTCAGTATATCTCTGCACATTAGCATTCTATACGTCATATCCCATAAGTAACTTTTCAATAGACACTGTCTCACACTCATTATTGATTGCCTGCTTTCTCAGAGCTCTACCAGAGAGATAAAGTTCATCTAATTTTGAAAACCAATGACTCCAGCATATGACAATTTAGGTCCTTCATAACGTACCGTAACTTTTCTCTTGTGATTATTTTTTATAGATCTTTATTCTGGTTTTCACCCTAATCGCTTGCAGCCCTTTTCCAAATCAAATAAGAAGCAAGTAAATAGTTTGAAATAATTACATATTTTTAACAACTTGAAATGAGTATTACTTTTCAGATAGCTAGCAAAGTCTTTTAATTTTGCCCAGAAACACAATTAAGTATTAACACAGGACTGCACAGTGTTTATATTCCTATTAACCTGCCAACAAGAATAGTTTATTGGCAACCTTAAATATTCAGAGGCAAAACACAATTCCTTGGCACAGAAGCTTTACAGCAGAGCAACATATTTTCCCCTTAGAACCATTATGCAGGAACACACAGAAAATTAACTACAACTTATTTTGGCTTGTAGACAAGAGAATAAACTAAACTTCTTGATGTTTTTTTGCCACTTCAGACCTTGAATGATGATTATGGGTGCATTCGGGGTTAGATTTTCCAATTACCTGTTCTTTATACATGATTCAAACGAGCAGAGGGACCTATAACAAAGAAAAGCACATGATCATTCAAGATATTTTTAAACCTCCAACTGTTGACATTGTTAACCAAACATTCTCCTGTGGGGCTGTTTTCAAGTTTGGTCTCTTCATCAGCTCCTGGAGACTACTTAAAGCTTATCTGCTTTTTTTCTAGCTGTATCAGTTGGTCTAAAGAAAGGTGTTACCCTTCTCTAAAAAACCCCACACCTCATACATCCTTAGCTATTAAAGTTACAACTACATGATTACTGGAAAATAGGTGAGATCTTTTTCTGTGGTCTTCCTTCATTCTGTGGAATGAACAGAAACCCAGGCTGCAAGTACGCAGTATCTGACAGTCAAAATCTGTTCAGTACCAGTTAGCTGTCACTGGTCATAAAAATCAATTGATGAGTACTTTGCTTCCTGATTGAATGAAGGAAACTCCCAAAGGCTTCGATTCAGGAAAACACTTAAACAAATGCTTATCCTCCTTCCTAGTCCTCAAGTCATCCAAGCACATGCTTCATTTTAAATACGTATGCTAGGGTGCTCTTCCAAAATCAAAGTTACCGAGCTTTGATTCTATCAGAGAGATATACGTTAAGGTCACCACAAAAGCTAAACAGGAATAATGTATTTGATCAAATCTAAACCTTCCTTTTTGGCCTTAGTATCCATGCCAGAGCCTTTATTATTGGGGAAAAAAATAGGTCACGGTACAAATTATTAGCAAGGTGAAGAGTTCAAATTAAATTTTGTCTTTCAATTCAAATAGAGTAACAGCATGCAAACGACTGCCTCTCACTGTGCATGGGAACTAGAATCACTTTATAGGCTCATTTGACTACCTGTTATATATATCAAGCTCAGCCAACCTTTTAGGGGGGCCTCCTGCCCCATTTCCAGCATACCAATGCCAACATCAACTGTGGCTTTGAGTCTGTAATCTCTGTCATTGCTGATGATGGCAGACACTGATGACAAGAAACGGTATTTCTTCATTCACAATTTTATATCGTTGATTATGTGAGAAAAATAGTCCACTGCTTGACATAAAGGTATGGACTAGGCCATGCTTCCCAGAAGACACTCAACGGGCCATAATTCAGATCGATGCATTACTTGTTGGCAACCAACTTCAAATTATCCCGGCATACGACTCGTTGTAATGGGTGCAGTAATTGCCTTACCTGGCTCCTTTGATTGCCAACAGAATGATACACTGCACGTATCAAGAGTTCATGCGACTAAATGCCGATGCTGAACACTGGCATGAACGCTTGTGGATACTGTGATAGAGCCAAATTAATTTTTTAAATCACAGCAAGTAAATAGAAAAGCCTACTTTAGATACAGCTCCAATCTTTATTGGAAAACACATGACTGTAGAATCTCTCTTGCATGTACCATTAAAGTGGGCTAAAAAAATAATTTTACCATGAGCAAAAGCCTGTTCTTCAGATACACAACTTGCCTTCCCCACCTTGTGCGGGTACATTCCCCTGCAATATTTCTACCAAATCCCTGGGTACAACTCCACCTAAGATGAGCAGATGGCATATACGCAAAGGCAACTTTTATAGCTCCTGTTTGTTGGGTAAGATTTTTCAATCCTGCATGGGCTTGTGCTGCAACTATACCTACAACTAGACATCTAACGGGTTATTTGCATGTGTAGTTATGGTTTTTTCCACAGATAATCATGGTAAATCCCAAGGCAAGTTACACAGACACAAAAATACACATGCAATAATATAAAGAATCTGTGAAATCTAGCTAGGTTATTTTGCATTTTCTGAGACAGAAATTAAAAGTTTAAAAAGTAAACCTAAAGATCTTAAGTATGTGAAATTGCGACACAAGTTGCTTGATACAATTTAAGGAAAACACTCGTTCAGTTTTAACACCAGAAGCTCAAATGGTACAGCTCTATGACCTGAGTTTTGCTCACCACAATTAGCCAAAAGTTGGTCTCAGATCAGCTGTTTATTTTCTAGACCAACTGATTCTCCTTTGTACAGGAGGCAGACCGCACGGCTGGGAAGCAGGCTCCTCGCTAGCGAGGCACATTCCTTTCTCAAGTCAATTCACCACCACCAAAGGCACTAGGTCAGCCGTCCTGGTTGGTGGCTTCACTTGATGCCATCTCCCAGGCTTGCTGTCATACTGTGGACGTGCTAAACACCTGCCAGGCTCCTGGACAGACCATTTTGAAAACCAAAGAAAAAAGGTTACTTCTTGCATATCGTCAGGTCTTTTGCAGTTTGGTATGTTCATCCCTTTCCAGTAACACATCTGTGTCTCCGATCCCTTTGGGTAGGATCTGTAGTCTAACCACTTTCTGGCAGGTCTCTGAACTGAACTGCACTGGGGATGAACCGCTTTACTGAGCAGGCCCAACTGGGCTTGGCACCCACAAAAATTTTCCTTCAGGAGTCTGTGGACAGCAACAGTGTGCAATGAAACAGAAGCTGTTTCTTCAAAACAAAGCATGATTTATTTGCCAAAGCAGGCACAGTACTCCAAGAAATGGATTAAAGAACAGCCAGGAGACCTATACGCATACTGTCTTACCTATACTTGGCATTTCCCTCAAGTACCTATTTTCGCTCCGGTTTGTTTTGGCTGACCCAATTACAGCCTGTGTGGTGCAGACCCTGACTCTCAGCAAGGCAAGGTCTGCCTGCAGCGATTTCTCTCCTCCCTTCCTGCACAGTGGATCTTTTAACCTTAAAGTTCATGACTTTAGCAAACAGCTGTGTAATCAGGGGTGGAGTTGAGGAGTTGCCTTTTCACAGATATTAATAGAGCTCAAATGTTTGTTGGGATGTTCCTTATCTAGGCAATTGGTTGCTTTTTACGTTTCGTTCCCCTGACAGCCCTGTTTGATCTACTTCCACTGTAAATAACCCCTCATAAATAAGCACAAACGGAGCCCTACATAACTAAGCAATGCAGATTCTTCCCAGTTCCACACAATATTAGCTAAATCAGTGACTTCACCATCAGAAGCCCTTGTCCCAGAAAACTTTGAGAAGACAATGGAAAAAAAACAGATGCAAATACTGAACAGAAGTACTCTGCTGTGTCATTGCTGCAACCAACATCTAGAAAGCAAAGCCAAAAATGGCTCTGTGCTCACATCTCCAAATCACGACATGACAGATCTTTGACAGAGGAGGCAAAATAAAGAAAAAGGTTTGCTTCAGCCCTGGCACAAAATCACCTGCTACTCATTGGCTACAAAAAACTCGGTGTTCCTTGGAGACATGTTCTTCAGCTGTAAGGGAAGAAAACCCTGATAGGCAGCTATCATGTATTCTCCTCTATAGATTCAACTTTTGCTGTCACAAGTGGTCCAGCTGCAGAGAAGGACCAGAATTCATCTGTCATTTAACACAGCAAACTAGAGGAGATATTAATACGCACTGGATAGAAAGTCTTTGAGAAATCTGACAACATTTTACTTTTATCTGTTATCAGGGGCATGAGATCTCAGATGTTGGTGTGATACGATGTCTTTGGCATATACAAGACTCAGCTTGCACATCCAATATCTGAAAGGACAGCACAGTAACAAGAAAATCATACTCTGTCTTGGACAAAACACTGCTCTCTTTTATCTTCATTAAAGACTTATATAGTAAGTGATGTACTCTTCTGTCATTTCAATGTCAAAACTCCCCAAAATTACTCTGTCTTGGAAAGGACAGAAGACAGGCACAGTGTTTAGCAGAATACATATATCCAGCTTGCTTCCAAGGCCTGCACTGGCCATCCAACTGTTTTGAAATAAATCCCCAATGATAAAGACGTCTTTAATAAGTAGAGCTATGGGTCCCCTCAGAGTCTTCTCCAAGAATAATCTAGTTGGAAGAACAACGAATTTGGAAAGATCTAGAAAACAACAGCATGGAGTATTCTTGAATGTCCAAATCCCATTTTTTTCTGTAAATTGGTGAAGTGGGGAAATAAAGGCCTGATCTGGAGCATTATTTCTTCATAATCTGCAGTCTTAGAATCATCGAATATCTCAAGTTGGAAGAGACCCAACTCCCTGCTCCTCGCGGGACTACCTAAAACTAAACCATATGACTAAGAGCGTCATCCAGATGCTCCCTGAACTGACAGGCTCGGTGTCGTGACCACTTCCCTGGGGAGCCTGTTCCAATGAGCAATCACCCTCTCAGTGAAGAACCTTTCCCTAATGTCCAACCTGAACTTCCCCCGATGCTGCTTCATTCCATTTCCTCACGTCCTATCTCTGCTCACCAGAGAGAGGAGATCGGCATCTCCTCCACTGTCCTCCTTGAGGAAGTTGTAGACTGTGATGAGGTCACCCCACACCCTCTCTAAGCCGAACAAACCAAGTGACCTCAGCCACTCCTCATAATAGTATGCATAAGACAGATATAATTTTTCACATGCAAAATAACGGATTTCTGTTTGCATGCTGATGTAAAGTTCCCTGAAATACTCATTTGTTTGTGCCACTTGTACGATTCTGTGGAATTTCTGTTTTATCAGAAACAAGATTTTTTTTGGCTACTTTTTAATGTTAAAATTTGATTGTAATTTTTTTAATTACTTTAAAGAGGATAAGTAAGCAAGGCTACAGCCTATTTACTATGGCTGGCATCAGCTAAATCATGTGTTGGGAAAACCACATCTGCTTTTGTACGTTCCCTAAAGTCCTTGGATCAAAGTCTATTCTTGGATACTGCAGTGTAGTACTGGGATGACTCCACTCAGGAAATTGATTGGCTTCTCTTTACCAAGAAATGAAGGTTCTTCCTAACTCAAGGTTAGGAAGAACAAATTTTGATCGAAGAGACAAGTGAACTTACTCCAAAGATCACACCTGGGCAATTAAGCATTTCACCATCTAGGAGTTGACTGATTCACAGCTGACCACAGAAGTGAAATACACATCATCCAATTAATAAAGTTCAGACAGACATTAAAACGACCCCACAGTTTTACTGACAGCTCTCAGCATGTGCAATCAAGGTGCTGGTGTTGGGAATCAAGGTCTAGGACACACTACTGAAACTAGGAGAGAATACTTATCTCTAAATTTGCTTCAGGGTCTCATATCTGATCTTTTTTACGTTCACCGTATCTAAAGGACATCCAGCATTATCTCAGATTCACAGGAATGAAAAGGGCATGAAAATGCTTTCTGAAATGACATTCATGCTCTTGATGTTCTTTTTTAAAAAAAAAGAAGTATTGACTATTCATATGGCTGCATACATGCACAGGCGTATCTTCGTCTTAATAGTATGTTTTAATAGCTGTTCAAAGGTTTGAAATACACTCCTGATCTTTGATTCAATTAGAGAAAACAGTGCAGGCACCTTCTTCTGATGGAAGAAAGAAATGTATGGTTAGAACAGCTTATAAATGGGCCTCAAAGCACAGCAAGCCTAAGTTGTTTCATCCACAATAAAATAAAAAAGTACATTTACCTTTTTTAACTTTGCTGCTCCAGCACCAGAGCGAATGGCCTCCATTAGGGCTTGCCTTGCGTCCCCAGGGTTACCTGTAGCCGTGGCAGAGGATTTAGGAGCTGCTGCTGACAGCTGAGTGGGAGGTGGTGGTGGTGGCGGCTGGGCAGGGGCAGGTGGTATACAAAGCTGCTCTTCCTGAGGGTCTTCTGCCTTCTGCAAGGCCAGTTCTGCATTCCTAAAACTCTGCAGCTCTTCGGAGGCCAATGAGGAGATCTGTTTGTGATGCAGTTGAAAGCAGGTAATTAATATCAAGCATGACTACACTGTAATTATTTGACATTTGATGCACTTCCAGTACCCCAATTTCACTTTGCTTGAATGATATAAAACACGTACAACTTTTGTTTGCTCATGGGGTTGAACATCTGTTGCTACTCACTCACATCACTCAGCTGGGCTGATTACCAGCATCAAGGATTTGGCATTGACTTTGTCTCAGAAACTTATTCTTTATTTACTGTGAGCTCCAGCATCCTGTAACTCTTCTTGGCATGTAAAGTAAAAGAGAGTTGGACTTGGTATTCATTTGGAAACGACCACAAGGGTTTTAGAATCAGGAAGATATATTAAGGCTGCTGTAGCCACCCAAGAATCTTGTTACTCTGCAGCCTGGGCTGCACAGAAACAATCTCAGGTGGCAGGGAGGCTCTTCTAGAGACATGGCTTTATTAAAAAAAATGCGGTTAAACCTAAAGTTTCCAGCCATACTAAAAGAAACCTAAACAAAATAAAATAGGACCAGAGAGAACTACGGGAAAGCACTGAGAACAAAATCAATTGACTGCTCTTCCAAACATGTTTATGTGGAATTTCTGAAACTATAATTTCTGCATGAATTACCAGCTTGGAAACTCATCCTACTTTAAAGGAAGGCAGGGGAAAGAGGCAATCTTTCAGCCTAAGCCAGCTTTTACGTCAAATGTCTCAACAAATACTTTTGCTGTTAACAACATTACTAGTAATAATCATGGCAAATTGTTAGTAATTACAATGATTTGGCAATTATTAGGAAATCAGTATCATGTGCCAATTGGGAGGTTTTCAAGCAGAGGCATTAGCATTCCTTTCTGAG
This sequence comes from Larus michahellis, assembly GCF_964199755.1. NCBI lineage: Eukaryota > Metazoa > Chordata > Aves > Charadriiformes > Laridae > Larus > Larus michahellis. Next base: position 94,466,373 of record NC_133897.1, read on the forward strand.
AGAAACTGAGGCGCAAAACTTCTCCAGTGAAAAATGAAAGGATTAATCCCCCATCAAATAATCCACAGTCAGAGAACTCCTATATTCTATTCCTTCACTGCACACACACACACACTATATGGGAATAATGTCATGTCAGATAAAACATGAACATTTGAGATAACATGAAAGGGACAGCCTTTTCATCATAGCACATCTATATCTCACCCTGTACACATACAAAGATGGTGCTTTAACTAGCACAGGTGACATAGTGTGAAAAAGAAGCGTACGGTTTCTAGGCAACTTCCTTTAAAATGATGGCAAAATCTTCTCTGCTGAAGGAAAGTATTCCAAAAAGTCTCTGTGATAATACGCCGCCACTTCATTGTCAGAGCCTCTTTTACACAAGTTTACATTTATTCCCGATGAATGCAGAATGTAGTTAAGTATGTGTGAAGATGGCTGCTGCCTTGCATGTCCTGCTGTCAGGCTCAGAGGAAGCTCTACCCTACCTGCAAGCAGGGGCAGTAAGATATTTGAGGGACAAAGTAATTGCTTAACACAGGCAAGAGATTCTTTCTATCTAATGCCAGCTATCTGGATATGTGCTAATGGCCTGAGTCATTGCACGAGGGAAAGGGAACCTCCTTGCCAAATACACATCCTTGGCTGGATTAGTGAACTGAGTGAAAACTAAGGCTAGAACAATGCAGGTTTTGGCTATTAGAAATAAGAGATGCTTTAGTGATTAGAGAAATCTTTCAGACAGAAGGAATCATCCTGCTGTGGTGAAAGCTGATGTTTCATCAACATCAATTGCTTGTATACAACTTCCATGCACCAGCTCATGTTAACGGACAAACAGCATGCATGAAGAAGCACTTAGTGTGTTTTCAGGTAACTGGGACTGGATGTATATGGTAGGTAATGCAGATATATTAATCTAACTGCATATTCCTTCCCCTTCCCAACTCCCCCCCCCCGTGAAAATGATGAACGTTTGATGTCTTCTATGTACACTCCCTGTAGTTTGTTTGGATTTCTATGTGCTTTTTCCTCAGCTAAAAGCACACCATTTGAAAGAGCATTAAGTTTTATAGCAGAGGACAGGATCAGACCCGCTATGCTATCTGTATAAGTCTAAGTCAGATCTGTGTCATATTATTTCCCCCTCAACTTTTCTCTTTGCAGCATAACGTTTAATTTGTGTCATATCTGGGTTTATTCAAAACACCCAGTAGGAACAGACTGTGCTTAAAAGATCACTTACCATCTTGATTTCTTACCTTTTTCAGCTTTGAGGTGCCACTGTGGCCTCTAATTGCTGCTAGTAGGGCTGAGCGCTCGTTCTCTGGCTCAACGTATGAGGGTTTCCTGTGATTGCCGTTTAGTGCACTGTTTGAAACCTAGAATATGAAAAGAATAAACCTCACATTGTTATTAGGTATTTACTTAGAGATAGTTTGGAAACACTATTAAAAATATTTTTGGCACTTGTACCAGAATGCAAGCTATGGAGATGAATCAGTCTGTCTTCTTTTGGACCTGCTTCTACAACCCTTACTCCCACTGAGCGGTGAGGGTATGTGTATGTGTATGTGTTGTACTTACAGATGCAGTCTCATATCCCCCGAGCATGAAGTCAGCGGCAAGCTAATATCACCTAGTAATACAAAATGCAGTTTTCTTTCATTGTACGTATTTACAAGTTTTCTTCATGCCGTGTGTTCCTGTTTTTACGTAACACACTGAAATCTGGGTTCTGCTCTTAGGCTAACCTCAATTATCTGTCCTTTATGGTGTATCTCTGCACTCTCTGCCTCTTCTGGCTAGTGCAGCAGCAATGGTGTTGTGTAATAATTCTGCAGGATGTGCAAAATAAGCAGTGGCTTGGTCTGTATTTTGCCATTATGAATTTTTCAAATGCCTTGTGTGCTCCAGCTCACCAGCAACTGTACCAGTTATAAAACCTCTGGTGTCTGACCGGGTGAATACAGGGCTCTGCCATCTGAACAGGCTAAAAAAAGTCTCCACTTTACCTTTCTGAGTTTCTCCTTTCCCCCTCCTGTTTGAATGGCTTCCATTAGGGCACTGTGCAGTGATGTGTCTTTTGGAATTGGTTTTTGGACGACAGGTTTGAACTTCTTCTTTGGTCCAAAGATATTGGTCTGCACATTAACATCCAGTTCGCTGATAGCACTAATATTATCTGAATCATCAGGTTTCTCTTCCTGTTCTGACTCTGCATTTGCTGCTGCACCATTTAGCTCCGGTGAAGCTTTAAGTGAACTAACTTGTACACCATTAGCAGGAGGCCATTTAGTGACTCGCAAAGGCGAGCTGAAAGAGGATGGGACTCCTTGGAGATCAGGGGACTTGAGAGATGAGGCTGAATTAGTATGGGTCAAAGTCTCACTTTTCTGGTCAAACAGAAGATGCGCCTTTTTCTCTGCTATACTTTGTTTGCTGTTTAAACCATGATCATCTTCTGCACTGTTGTTATCCTTTGAAGAGGATTTACTAAGTGGGACACTGGCATTCTTTTTATAGAAACTCAGAGGAGTTGCTTGATTTGGTGCCCTGATGTTAACTACTTTGTTTTCCACGCCAGAATTATCACCAGATGTAAACCTGTGGGATGCTTTTTGATTGCAAGTAAAAATATTTGAAAGCGTTTCTCTTGTTTCTGCTGATTCTGTTTCCACAGGGCTGTATTTGGCCACAATAATACATCTTTTTGGTGAAACTTCTGCTTCGGTTTTAACCTCTCCTGCCCCTTGCTTATTTTCATCTTTCTCAAGATATTGCATAGTGTCAGACTTAAAGGTAGTTACGTTGATGTGTCTTGCAATGGCAGAGGCAACATACTGACTTGAAGTTCGCCTCTGTGGCTTTACAAATGGAAGCTCCAGCTTCTCCTTATTAATGGTTGGGGCCACTAATGGTGTTACCTGAGACTGTGTAACTGGAAGAGGTGGTTTGGTCCTTTCATTCTCAGACTGTCTTTCAGCTACCTGGGTAGTAAGAGTTTGTGGTGCTACAGGTTTTGGAGCTGCAAGACAGACAGGTTTTTGTTCATGTTTTATAGCAAAGGGCTTAGAGTTTGTGGTGACTGTGGACTTTTTGGGAAGATGCTCAGCAGAGTCATCACTTTGCTTTTCCATAGAACTTGACCTCCAGAATGCCTTCACTTTCCCAATTTGAATTTCCTCACTTTCATCAGTAGAGGCACCTGGTATGTGCTTACTGACACCAGTGTTTGGGCCGATAAGGTTGCCTAGTTCATCTATCTTAATGGCACCACTGGGGAGCGAAACTCCTCTATCAAAATGTTTTACTTCAGGTTTGGGAGGGACAACTTTAAAGGTTGTCAAACCTATTTTAGGTTCGTAGTTTGTTCCTGAATTCTGGGCACGATGACACCATGTGGGTGTTGATGGGACTTCTTCTACTTCATTTTTTTTTGCTGGTGGCCATTTGATTTCTAATTCTGATTTACTTTTTTTCAGAGATCTTTCCCTGTTACTACATTCATTAAATTGATTTATCTTGTCTTTTGCTGTACTGATTTCAGCTGTGGCCTTGGAGTGAGATGGAGTCAGCTTAGATTTACATTCCTCAGACTTCACACCATGTTTGGGAGGAGGGTCCAGTCTTAAGTTCTTTTCATTTCTTTTTTCGAAGGAGGATGTGAGAGATTCAAACATATCTCTCCTCTGTTCCACAGGCAAGTGACTGAATTCATTTTCAGATGGTTGGTGATGCATTAGGTCCTTGGATATACATACAGCTCCACCATCTGTGTGTGCCTTATCAAAGGAACCTGCATTGTTGTTTTTATTTGTGAAGTTTCCTGTATTAACAGACTCAGCTGAGATACTTTGTGAAACCCTTGTCTCCGCCTCTTGATTTCCAGCTGAGTTAGAGGTGCTAACTTCTGGAGCATCATCTATGACTGTTACTGGAACAGAAATGGTAACATCTTGGGCAGCCTCAACTTTTCTTACGCGTGGGCTCAAAACTTCATTGATGTACTCGGAGTCAGAGCTACTTATACCATCCGCTGCTGCAAAACACATGTACAACATTATATATAGGCAGTATTTAGGCAATATGACTTTAAATTACACAAACAGCCCGTACAAGCTTAAGCAGATCAGGTATTTTAGTTACACTAAAACAAACAGGAATATATTTATGCCTGTATTACAAAAAAGGAGAGATCTGGGTCCTTTTTATTGTCTGGTTGCTGATTAGGATCAGCCAAATATTCCTGCAGTCCTCCTGCTTCAGCCAGTGGGAAACATACAAATGCAGCTGAAAGCAGAATTTAATCTATTGTTCATACCTTATCTTTGACTAACTTCTCTCAGTGATAAACATTTCACCACATGACTCCAAAGGAGAAACATTTCTGAGAAACAGCGAACAACTCCAAATTATGTTTCCCAGACCTGGTTAGTAATAACAGCCCAGCTGAAGGATTTCCTTGAGCAAGCAAACAAAGAAACAGTACTTGCATTTTTTCTCCATTCTTCTCACCCTTCATTACTAGTGACTCCAGAAGCCTCATTGTGCAAGAAGCTTAACTCTCCTCTCAAATTTGCTGGTATAAATCAAGGGTTACAACACAGAAGCTAAGAAATTGCAGTGTTAGAGAACTCACAGGAATTAAATCAGAATCAAGTCTACTGCAGAAGTACTGAAATAAAGATGGGAAGTTTTTAAAAAGTATTCAACATCGTTTGGTGACAAAACATTAATAGAGAAATATTTTTATTCACAGTAGGAAAACGAGGAGCACAATGTGACACTTCATCTCTTCCCACTGTTTCTTTTCATGTTTTTTTAACTTTAAAATACGTCTGCTAATGCAGAGGAGGCATTGGGTACAAAAATGTCCCCTCCTTCTCCACCTCATTATGATAAAATACAAAACAGAGGCATTGTTGATTAAACAGAGATAAATTCCCAACTGATTTAGCTTCACTGAAGTCAATGAAATTATTATCAAATTTGGCCCATAAAATGTGTCCATAAACTGCTGTTCATCTCTTTTTGGTAGCAGACACTGAAATACAAGAACAATCTGATAAGCAGCTTGAAAAATATTCAGTGCAAGTCTATAAAGAGCAGCTGCCCCAGAAGTAAAAGGGAGAGCAGCCACTTTGGGTGGACCACATTCTGCCTCAGACTTGAGAGTTGTTCCCAGCGATCTTAGTAAGAAATGTGCGGATGTCTCAGAGTACAGTTTGACTCCGCATCTCCTGGCTACGCCTCTCTTTTTTACTTCAGAGGTAACACACTTCCCTACCTTCCAAGTCTTCATCCAGGCCAGACAAAGTCTGCTGGAGTTGTGCAGCAATGATTGTATCCTCATTCTCATGCTTAGCTGAAGCCGTTTCTTCATCTCTCCTGCTAAATGAAAGAGAAGAAAAAGGTTGGGTCTCCCTCTTTTCTCACTTTGCACTGTTGCTCTGAAACACACTATCATTTTAGCCCCTTTGGTTCCACCGGGAGTCTGAAACGCATTCCCCAATGTATGAAAAATATGCAGCCTTAGAGACACAGACGCCCACACTGACACATCCACATCTAGGAAGGGTCTCTGTGGTGCCTGAGCATACTCAGTGTGCTGGCGATCAAAAGATTAGGATTAATAAAGCCTGTCGCAAAGAAATGGTCTGGCTACACTGCGAAGTACGCACTTCAGCCAGGCTGCAGAAAAGCAGTGTATGCCAAGACAAAGGTTTTGCGTGTCCATACAATTTTAAAGCAGACCACTAGCCATCCTGTGCACACACTGTGCCAATATATCTGCACGCCAATTAAATAAAAATTGCACGGCAATGTAAAATAAATACAGTTAAGTACTTTAGACAATCACTCTGCATCCCGAGGGGAGGGAGGGGAGGAGGAAAGACAAACTAATCCCTCGAGAGCTGTTTCTAATGAAACATATCAAGGGGGCTGATTTTGCCAGAAAATAACTCCATGGCTTTTGATGAAGTTGTACAATGATCTAAACCAAGTCTGAAATCAGAACGAGTGCCAAGTGTTGTCTTGGCTTATTAAAAGAAAAAGAAGATGAAACTAAGAAAAATCCTAACAGAAAATAATGAAAATTAAAAAAATACGCATGGCAACCTGTTACACAACAGACCTTCTGTTTCTTAGGAAGAAAAATCTTGACCAGCAGAGCTCTTCTATCTAAATCATTGAAGCTAGGATTTCACACTGGGCAATTCATTGTTTCCAGCCACCTGTTCCTCACCTGAATTTAAGACACTGCTGTCTGTGACACTGTATCTAAGTTTTGCCCTTGTGATCAGCCTATTGAAAAAACAATTTTCCATTCTAGTCACACCTACCCTAACTCTGGTCAAGTGAAGCTGATTTGCCCTTTTCAAGATCAAATCCTTAATATCACAGATACAGTAACAGATGACATATTTTTTTGGTAGTTTTCCAAACACTACTTGAAAAATGCCATTTTTCTGCTGCCCTTTGAGATAATAATCCGAATAAAAACTCAGGGATGTTTCCTGACTTTGATTTAAATGACGTCTAATAGCATAGATTCCTTTTTTGCTATTTTATTGTTTGATTTTTCTCTTGCAGGAGCAACTGAAAGCACATGTTGAAGCATTACATGTTTTATTTTACTTTATTTTATATTTATTTATTTTGCATTCATCTTTCTTTTCTTTATCTCTTTTGTAACAGTCCTGGAACCCAATTCTTCTACTTGCACCTAAACTGTCTTGTACTTACAAAGCTGAGTTCATCTATGTGGGATCAATGAAAACAGCAAAACACATCTGCAAGGAAGCCTTCCAAAACTTTTTTCAGATACACATGCTTTTTCCTAAATAGGGGTAAATTCAAGGCGGCAAAGCTACACATGTGCCGAAGTGGTTTCCTAAATTGGAAGCTAAGCCAGAAATCTTTATTGGTTGTTTAAATACAGAGGAGGAGACACAGTGCTCTGTGACTGAAATACAATCTCTTCCAACATTTGCCACTGAGATGAGCTTTGACAGGCCCTGAACATCCCCAGAAGCCAACGCGAACCGATGATGCTCAGGCCCAGCACCCACACTGCAAGACTCCTGCTAAACTGAGTTTTCCCCCTGCTGGATTCAGAGAAACGTGGCACCAATCAGTCAAAATCTCCAGCAGAGGCAACTGGTGCTGTAAGATTGCAATCCTACTGTACCCTGAAGCATACACATACACATACACACAAATCAATGAGACCGCTCGTCTGAGCAATCTGACTAAAAGATTTACGCTCACTGCAGCATTCAGATTGTGATACAAGTCTGGCAAAGAAAACGCTCCACTTGAAGGCGGTAAAAAGAATGAACCAACTGAATTTCATATTGGTTTTGCAGTGGAAAGTTTTCCAAAATTAATAAAAAATACTTGCTCTCATCCGAGTGCACTTTAAACCAATGTATCTGCAAACTCAGCGAGAGCATTTTTGATGAGAGAATCATTCAAACTGCACCAGCTAAGCAACAAGTCTGTCCAGCGTGGAAGGCAAATACTGCTTTCTCCTTTACAAAGCTGGTCTTGTGGGATCGTTGTCCACAGCTGGAAGCAAATTACCAACACGCATTGCAATTCTTTTCCTAAGGTGCTGTGAAGAAGTTGTTTCCAAAACCGTCGCAGAAAAATGTGTAAACCCATATCTATCAGAGAATAAGGCCTAATTTCAGGAATACCATGCCAGCTCACCGCCTTTTTGTACCTTGATTGTATCTTTTTGTCTATGGCCCAACTGTTCTACAATACAGCCAAAATCTGTACTACTAAGGTTGACCGTGCTGGGCTTTCTCCAGGAAATAAGGGAAACTATCAGCTTGAGTATTTTATGGGTAATTTATCTAGGAAAACATAATTGGGACTGGAACAGGGATTCCTGGGCTCCAAACAAGCAGTGTGCATTCATTGCACTGACCAGCTCTTTTCTCATGTCAATCAATAGGAATCTTTCAATGACCCTTACAGCAAAATTATCTTCTCCTTGATGGACGCAACAGTCGGCAGAGGTCTCTTTCATTATCCTCTGTGCACTTATGCAGTGACTATACGTAATTTGCCTCTCAATCTCTGCTTCAATCTCCTTATCTAGACAACTGGGATAATATCCAATTCACAGATTTTCTTCTGAAGGAAAGAGAACAATGCAGTAAAAATGAAAGGATTCTTATTTGCTTTTACAGAAGCAGCTTCAGAAAAAGCAGATCTTTTATTTTGCATTTCCAAATTCCTAAAAGAGCTATTGTTCAATTCATCTCCAAACTTACCTACAAAGCAAGCCAGAAGGTATAGATTAATCACAGGGCTCTTAAAATTCTTAGCGTTGGAAATTTAAAATGTGATACATGTTTTGTCAGGTGAAGGTCTGGTAGTTTCCAGTAGCTCACATGATTTATATATACGCCTAAGAGGACTCTTTCTCACAACAGTATCTGGGAAAGGAAAACAAAAGGGCCTCTAATTTTTTTTTTCATAGCCTTCTTCCCTTTTAACCCTATACACTTTTCTTTTGTTGACAGCTCTGTTTTGGCCAGAATCCAAGAAAAATATGACTTATTCCGATACCATGTTTTATACTCTGGATAAACATTACCAGTGGTATTTTCTCACACACATTTTTTGACTTAGGGAAGAACTTGATAACCTTTACAGTGCCTTTCTGGTAAAATGTGAGGCGCTAAAAATACAGCAGTGGTAAGCATTTAGCCCAAGCTCAAAATGGCAAATGCGCATGGTTTCTGGAAGTCTGCGCACTCCTTACTTATATAGATTAGCAGAGATTTGTGCAAGAGCACAGAATGGAGCAAAGTGACTACTAAACTACAGCCTTTAGGGCTCCACTGAGTACAGGCTACAATGCACGACTCCTCAGCAGTCATTTGAGCAGCTGGAGACGAAATAAAACTTACAGCAGCATTTCATCAAATTAGTGCCATGGGAGACAGACATTTATGAGAAAGTTTACATTCTAAAAAAGAGAGAAAATTCTCTGGTGAACCTAGCTGGAAATGCTGCGTTAAAAAGAAATGCAAACCAGTGGTAAGACAATGGATTTGCAATGACAGAAGCCGCCATTTTGTTATAACTAGAGCAGCTTTACCTGGGGGCTGCAAGTGATAAAACTGACCGAACTGTCTTTGAGCACTTGTGAGAAGTTCTGGTGAGCTCCATGTATGATACCAGAGGCAGAGACCACAACTCCCACCATGTTTAAATACAACACAGACCTATGTAAACTGCAGAGAAGGGACTGAGGAAGAGTCTAAACTTGTGCACTTGGTGCCATTTGAAATACTGTAGGATATTCAAGACATCTGTCTTGGGCTGGCAGACATAATATGGAAGATAAAGAGACCCATGTCCTGCTGGAGTGGCAGCACGCAAGAAGAAACGGCAGTAGACATCTCTCAGGTTAACTGAATGTGACCTGAAAGTCTCATTCATTTTGCAACATCTTTGCTGTATCAAAAGAGTTGAGAATATGGCTCCACTGAGCCTGTTACCAGCTAGGGAGGGAAGACAGAGCAATTGCAAAAAACGTAGGCAAATCCAGACAGGCACACTGCGCACGGATGCAGTGACTGCTGTGAGGCAGTTCAATGGACATTGAGAGCATTCAGCTTCTCACATGGTGCCTTAGGCAGCTAACACGGACTGACCAACATGGAAAGCTGATACGGTTACTCCAGACTGAGCTTTGGAGCATCTGGGCTCCTTTCCCGGCTCTGACAGTCTTCTCAGTCTGATACCGGGGAGTTATGTTAACCTGCCTGTGTGTATCCAAATTTGTCCTCTCAAAATGAATCCACAATATTCTCTTCTTACAGAAATGCTGGAAAGAGAAATGTTTCTTCCTTGGGCATATACCAAGGTGGGTGTTAAAGAAGAGACTGATGCCGAATGATTTTCAGTTGTAGAAAGTATGGCTGAAGCCTTTTGAATACAACTTTCTATTCAACCAGGCCAGAAAGATGGCATTAAGTAAACTCAAAGTGTTTATATATTTGTTTTTGTGAGAGATGCAGCAAAGTACTCTTCAAAGGTGCAGGTAACTATTTTCCAGATTAACCAATAGTTTACAAAATCTTAGGGACCATTTTTCCATTCTTTGCATTTCTTAGGCAAGATGACTTTTTTCTATTTCTTTCCAAGGAAGGAATATAACAGCAGCAGGAGAGCAGCTAGTTTAAGCGGTGGACTTTCTGGTCTCCTAAGCTACGATCTGACCGGCGATATTTTCCATTTCTGCTGCCTCCTGTGAACTTGAGCATAAAGTTTTAATGTTCAAATGACCAAAGCCTGTTAAAATGCAAAATTTGTAGACTGAACAATCAATTTAGGACTGGTTAGATAGCAAAGTCATCACTTGTCTTTGATGCAAAACAAAGCTGCATGTACTTTTTGAGAGCAAGGTATAGGTATCATTTCCATTCCAAGTTTCTTTGTGTTCCGTTTCTAGTTCTGCAGCACTGCATCAGACTTGCAAATGTCTTTAGACTGCATTTATATCTGTGCTGAATAAACATCATAAGAGATTGAGTTAAACTATTTTCCAATCCTGGAACACACAGGTCCAGTGGTGCCTTCAGTGCCTTCGCTACCCAATTAAAAAAAAAGAACTTGCAAATATAGATGAAGGGGAAAATGAAGTAATTTTTCAGCAGCTGCTGGGTTTATGGTCCTTTTACAGTCCTCCTCCATGGCTACTGGTCAAAAATCTAAATAGAAAGCAAATGAAAATGCTTTTGCTTAGTATCGTTTTGTGTTTTAATGCTAGAAATCTCTAAGCTTGTTACATAGCAGGGTGATTTAAGCTTCCAGAGTCCCCCGACACATGTCATTTCCAGGGTCCTGCTGCATAGGCAGCAGCTTGTAGTTGCTATACAGCTGGAAGCATGCCCCCACTCCCCCCTCCTCGCACGGGCGTCTGGCAACAGCTTCTCAACGGGAAAGCCTGCAGGTGGACAGCATTGCCAGGAATAGTCAGGAAAGGGGACTAGCATGATTTAAATCTTCATACAGCCACATCACCCGTGCAATACAACACTGCAAGTTCAAAGATGGCACAGTGAGGTTAAATAACTTCTCCTGGTTTACACAGAAAAATAAAAAACAGAGCAAGGACCTGAGCCTTTCTCTCCTGGAAGCCAGCACTACACCTTTAGCAACCCAAGCTGCTTCCTAACGTGTAAAATATTCTGCAGCTCCAAAGCACACGGCATTTTTAATTTGGATTCCTGCTCTATAATGACTGCGAATATCTATTACTTAACCATAATATCATTAGTATCTTCCCTCCATGAATATCTGCCAGCAAAAAGTGCACGACAGTATCCAAATTTAAAGAGTTTTCTGGAACAAGGGGAAAGGGAAAGCCAGAGATAAGGAAGGAAATTAGCAAAACTATGTAAGAAGCAGAGGCTTGCAAATCTGTCAGACATCTGGGTCTTAATTAAGTAATTTTTCATCCCTGAAGTTCTCCCTGTTGCTTTAACTCTTTATCTACTTTCCTCCCCCTTAAAACTTCATTTCTATTTTCAAAAAAGTAAAACATGTGCCTACCCAGCTAAAATAAAACCTACCCTATAGAAAAATAATAGAATAAAACTTCCCCATATTTCTCAGAGATAGTTACAAGTGACATATAATTATATAGAATGTGTTTGTGCACAGAGATATATATAATACATACATACGCTATTTTTCATGACTGCTTTCCTTCCTGCCTGCCTTCTGCCACTCACTATTATATTTTTATTTCCTCTGACCAGCTTCATCACCGAATTCTCTCCAGCTACTGTCTTCTCTTTCCCTGCTGTCCTTCCCAAGAGGAATATAAAACCTTGTAACATTTCAATTTGAATGGGCTGAAAATTAAGCAGAACAAGTTCATCCACCTCTATCCTTTCAAGCTTTTGTTTTAAACTAACTTACCAAAACCCTAAAGTTTTGTAACAAACAGCGAGTATTTCTCAGGTTGGTAATGAAGAGGACCCTTCTCCTCTCAGTAGCTTCAACTACCCCAACCAGAGCCAAAGGTAACAAACTCTCCCAAGAGGAAGGGAGGAAATAAGATTATCCCTGTCCAGATCCACAGCATGAACGGATCTCAGAAGGGTTCCCCCACCCCCACCCTATGCCCTCCACTAGCTGTACGTGACAAAATATTCTGCTCTCATGGCTACTGAAACAGAAAATCAAGGGAGGGGAAAACCCCTTTCAGACCTTTGGAAAGTATTTTATCTTTTTGTCCCAGACAAGTCTGTATTTATTTAGCTTTATAACTGCCAAGTTCCCTTTACATTTTAAAATACTTCTACTTCTTAAATATTTCAATACATTTTAAACTTTCAAAATAAATAAAAAAAAAGTTTTATATTTTGAAGTGGTTTTTCTGCTCTGAGAGAAGCTGGTGAAACTACTCACTCTTAAGAGCCCTTTTAAAACCCTGATTTCCATTGCCTATAACTTTGAGAGATTATACATCTTTGCTAGGTGGCAGTCCAAATGCAATAATTTATATCATGCCCATGATCATTCTATTGTTATGTTTCAGCCAAAATGGTTAAATGTCTTCCAAGAATAGAGTTTGGAGGAAAAGGAGAGCTGCCTTCTTATACATGAAATGCTATTTAATGCTCAGTCCTCTGAAAAAAAGAGGTCCTGTGCAGTCTAACTGGTCACTAGTCCGCCTTGACTCTCTGCGCATCAGCTCTCCTTCTCTAAAATACGATAAAGCCACTTTTTCAACTCATGGGAGTACTGTGCAGAGAAATGAATTAAAGTCTGCACGGCACATGGATACTAGTGTAATGAGTAAGATAAAAAGAACAAAAGGAAATTAAAAATCCTGTCTCCGGAAGAGAATTTGAACTGAGAGTGAACAGTGGCATACCTGCATTTATTAATTGAGCTCTGAAACTTTGAAAGAAATAAAACAAAATAGCGCATGATCACTTTAACTAGAGACTTTATCAGACTGCACAAAAGGGGGGCAATTAAGGTTAAAGGGGGGAATCTAAGGTTACACAGACAGCCTTAATATTAATGTTACCTAACTTTGAGTGCGTGACCTAGCATCCCTAATAATTTTATTTTAACATAATTTTTAATGTGTAATTATTTATAAAGCTCCAGACAGTAGGTGCGCATGATGCTTTATAGGCATATAAAATTGTCTGATCCCTGCCCCTAGGAGCTTGCGTGATGACACCACACAAGGGATGGGAAAGGAGGGGGTATGGGAGGACAGAGTTGCAACACTGTGAGATCATGAGATGTACTTACTGCTACATAAGCAACATTTCAGCTTCTCTGTGGTTTTCTTGTTACTCATTTAACACTATATATTAAAATTTGGTGAACAGATACATAACACAAAGAAATCAACCGTAAGGAAGGATATGAAGAAAGAGAACTATGTAGTACAGTGTTCAGAGTCAGCAGTTAATATTAAAACATCCACAGCCAAACATTGCATGTAGTCAATTATTTATATAGGGTTAGCCCTTGGCACCTCCAGCTGAGGTCTGGATTCTGCTCCACCAGGCGCTGTACAAACATATTGTGAGATATGATAGCTGCGTTACGGGTTTTACTGTAAAACAACAGTCAGTGGCTGAAGGGGATACCAGAGGCAGAGAGACAAAGATGGTTTAACAGGTTACAGGCAGAGCCAAGGGTAGAACTGAATGGTTTGACATTTGATTTGATACTCTACATGCTAATTAATACGTGTATTTGGATTAAGATTGCTTGAACAAGAATGTCAAACCAAACCAAAACAAAACAAAGAGTGCACTTGCAAGTGGCTCCCATGTACTGGAAAACAAAACCATGGAGGAAAGACCCCAGCTTGGAAACCCTGGAATCCGGGGACCTTCTTGTAGAAATTTCTGCATCTGTGCTCTGGGAACTGAATGAGATTTGAGCTCTGCTGTGGTTGTCATTTCTGCATGTGCAAAGCCCATGGTACGTGCCATTTCCCACCCGGCCATACTATTATATGCTGCTACGTGCAGACAGACCTATTGCTTGTTGAAGACTGTACCCTTAAACGCTCACAACTTTCCTTGACTTCAGCAGCAGACGAGGTGCAGACCCTGCTGTGATATTCTAAGGCTACCAGGCATTTCAGCTACACAGAGACCATCCAGCCCACCCAGTAAACAATTCCAGAAACTCTAAGGAAAATTACTTTAAAAATAAACGTACAATTAACCAAAATAAGCAATGTGGCAAAATATTCTTGATCTCTCGGAGCACAGGCTAAGCCTCTGGACCAAACCTAGGTAAGAACTGTGGACTTGATTCCGCTCTTCACCGCAGTTCTTCACAGTGCATTTGCAAAATAGCTCTTGGACTTTCTTATAGCCCTTCACACTCCAAATATAATTTGCTTCCATTTTAAGCACACTTTTCTCAGCCCACAGAGTACAAAATGATTTTAGTATACAGCATTATATATCCTTAGGAATTAGTTATTTCAGTGGGTGAAAAGCTCAAGTTTTAGTCAGCTTTACAATTTAAAATAACAAGTTAAATATTTCCATTATTCTTATTACCCTTTTTTCCCCAAGCCTCAGCCAAATTAGTCACTAAATAAAATTTCTGGCTTGAGTGGAGCTCAGACTCAAGGAGGACTCCGACTCACTGCTGCTAAACACCGCTACTTTAAAGTAGCGACATGCTCTCCCAATTTCTTTGTTCTTATCTTCCCTTTAGAACTGAGTTAGATCTTGGTACCTGGACTAGAAGAAGATACAAAGGCATGAATAAACTCCATGTAAAATTTTCCTTTAAGTTTTGTAGCTTATGAAACATGTTTAAAACTCAGTAATGGTTGGTATCAATTATTCACACGAACTGCACTTCGACTTGTCTGCGAATTTAGGAAGCTGAATTGGTCCTGAAAGTAGCCCGTTCTTACATACATATATGTAATATGTATACATAAATACATTTGTATACATACATACACAGATACTACATACAATCTCAGAGCTCCTAATAGATTTTATTAGTGGGGTGGCAACTTTCTGAGAGTGGAAGTTGAAACTGATGTTCTTCAAATTTGGCTGTACTCAAGACCGTACCCAAAATTGTACTCAGAATTGATTTACATCCCACAAAAACAAGAATTTTATACAAATAGGTTTAAAAAAAGCTCCTTTTTTTTTTCCATTCCCTCTAAACTTAGGAAGTGGCTTTTGAAAACTTAGCAAGTTGACCTCAAAAGGATTTAGATGAGCACAATTTTCAAAGCTGGTTTGTTTACAAACACAGGTTAGGAGTGGAACTGGATTTACATTCAAATATTACTGGCCTGTTCAGAGCATAAAAGTTTAAAAGATATTACTACCAGCATCGCTGATGTGGGAATCTAAAGTCATTGCTGACGTAAGATTAAAAGGAATCACAAACGTTAAGTTCCTGCTATACCCTAAAACTGATCTGAAGCAATTTTGCTGTCCCAGAGCCTAAAACATAAATAGCATTTATGAAAAATAACTGCACTACCCAAACAACAGTAACTGTCTCCTATTTCAGTCCAGACCCACTCTTTTTAAATGATGGACATATTAGATAAATACAGAATATTTAGCACAATAAAGTCACAGAAATTATTAAGTTGGAAGCCTAGCCCAACGTCCTCCTCTGAGCAGGGCTAATTGCAAAGCAAGACCAGACTTTGCCTGGCTGAGTTCTGAAAACCTTCAGACGTGGAAATTCCTTGACCTCTCTGGGCAACCTCTTCCACTGCGCAACCGCTCCTGTTTTGAGGAGTTTCCTCGTGTTCAAATTTTATTTCCAGCAGCTGGTAGCGGTTGCCTGTTGTCCCTTCACTGTGTACCCCTGAGAAGCCTCATAGTCCTTTTGTTTAGGGCAAGACTGCAATCAGGTCCCTCCTTACCCACATCACTTTTGCAAGCTGAACAACCCAGTTGCTTCCTCTCCCCCTCATACCTCATGTGCTCCAGCGCCCCAGCCCCTCATAGTGGCTCTCCTCTGTACCCTCTCTCTTGAATTGGGGGCCGAAGACTGGACACCGGTACTAAAGTACCAGCCTCGCAGGGGCTGAGCAGGGGGAGTAATGACCTCCCTAAATGCCATGGGCAGTACACCACACTATCTTTCCAGCTTCCACCCCTTTGGCTCAACAAGACCCCTGAGCAGCAGTCCTCTGTCCAGCTTATGAAATCTCCCATTGTCTCTTCTATGGGCACTCTTTCCAACTATTAAAAAAATTGTGTGTTTGTGTGTCAAAGGAAAATCTCAATGCAACGTACAGAATATGTATCTTTGGCTGAAGTGAAAGATGGAGAGAATACTGACTTCCAAGAGGGAGCGTGTCACTTAATGACCTGTGGCCAATCTTTTATTTGACTAAAAAAACCAGAAGTAGTACAAAATATTTTTCGCTGATTAGGATTGTTCTTACAAGGCTTTGCTTTGATGTTGTTGCTCAACATCTTTCCTCCTCACTCAACGCGCATGTGTGTTTTCCTAACCAGTTTAGATCCTGTGTTCTGTGGACAGTTGGGATTGCTTAGTTAACTTACCAGGCCCAATCTAAATCTACTGAAATTAATGGGTTGCTTTTTTGGATCAGGGCTGGAATGTTAATTGCAGTTACTATACTAGCCTATCTAATCCTCCAAATAGAGACTGCATCAGGACCTAAGAAACTGTAAAAGGACAAACCACGAGAAAAATGTTTTGTTGAGCAATTATCTGCTCGAGGCTTGATCTTCTCCCCATTGATGTTGACGGATAAAGAAAAGCCCTGAGATCACTCCAATAGGTTAAATACTGACTTTAGCTTAATTTATCCCTAATTTATCGCCCACTGCATGATCCAAGATGAAGTTTTCCCTCAGAAATGCGTGGAAGGAAATAACTAGGTCATGATACATGCTCTTATGAAGGGGCTACAGATCAGCAGCTGAATGGAGAGAGACCAGAAAGCACAGACTTTGTGTCAACTGAGAATTCAGAGGAATTTCTGGCCCCTGTCCCATGACTCTGCAGCATCACACAGAGCGGATCCCTGTCAGTATTACCAGGCCACCCTCCTTGCTGGAGGCACCGCTTCCTATTTGGCCAGTTTATATTTGCGAAGTCCTATAAATTTTGGGTTCCCTTTGCAGCCCTGCCACCAACTATGTGAGTTTTGGCAAACAAACAGTGTCAGAGTCACTTGTGCTTGAAGGCAGCTTCCAGTTAAATTCCAGGTTCTTGTATTTTCTTGCAAAAACTGCAGGAAAATGTTTGCTTATGAAAAAAAAAAGGAAATATGCTGAAAAAAACCCCAAACCCAATGTATAATGCCAGTGGAGGTTAGCATTAGGTGAACACATATATGTATGCACACACCCACAAACCAATCCCCAAATTTCACTGAATACAATCCTTTTCCACCTGGCTTTCGGTGGCTTGGATTTTTCTGTTTGATGAATTTTCCATTTTATGACCTGCATGTCATTTTTCTAGATCAATATATAGTAACATTTTAAGCATTTCATATGCTATCAGAACTACCAAATAAACCAAACTGTAACAAAATTATTTCAGAGTTCTTAGAGAAATTCACTCTGGAGGGCAGCAAGCGGTCTTTTGCAAGAAATGTAACTACAAGTTCAAACAGAAAAGTGACCTTTGCCTGTTGCTACAAGTATGTCCCTAGAGGGGATTTGGCAGTGAACTTTTCACTGGGAGGAGTCACTTGGCATTGGTACTGGTTTATGAAAGAGCAGAAGAAAGTAGAAGTTGGTTTTCTTAAATGATTCCCTACAAGGAGGACGTGCAAGATATTTTTGAAGAGCTGGTTGCAAATAAATTTTTACCTCTGTGGAACGCTGTCAGATCCCACGCTATCGCTGTAGGCGTTCTTTAAAGCGTTCTTCTCTGTGCCACACACCGCATCTGCCTCAGCTGTGTCCATGTAGCCATTGATCAGCTTGATGTCTCTCAACTTCATACTGTCATTTTGTGAATCCAAAGAGACAATGTCGGATGGGGAGCTCACAACACCTGAGTCTTCCGTGGTGTCCTCAGATGCAAAACAGCTGCTTTCTGATGCTGTTTCTTCCATCTCTGATAGCTCCAGAACCGTGTCATCCACTACATAAACATTATCATGTGCAGGCAGCAGGCTCTCTAAATGAAATATAGCAAGGGAAGTTAGCTGAAAGTCATCAGTACATAAATCAAACACAGAGCTATTCCTTTGGAATTGGAAAAAACACATGAAATACATTAGAAATAGTAGGATGGAGCTCAATATTTGTATATAGGGTAAAGATGATTTGAAAAATGATAAAAATGTTGTCCTCTTCTACTTTTAAAAAGGTGGTTTGTTATACCTGTCCTGCAGAGTTTGTGTTTTATAACTTCATAGCAAGTCAGTTTCCTTACTTTTATGAAGAAACAACTTTCCAGGGACAGTTTGTTGGGGAATTAGATCAAGTTTAAATGATGTGGTGCAAGAAATCACTCCTGTTATTGCTTCTGACAACGTGATCTCATTTTTCCTTCTGCCATGCTGCCAAACAGATCATGACATTTCCAATACGAAGTCTATACACTGGTAAAAATGGGCGGCATTTCCCAGTCAGGACACTGAACTGGTAAATTGGATCTACTGCTGTCCCACTGGGTGCCACTTTTTTTTACCACCCTTCAATCTCTATGCATTAAGTGGGAGAATACCAATCATGTCTTTTTTAAAGCATACATAATCTACCAATAAGTGTACAGAAAATTAGACGCTACTATGCTTAAAGCAGAACCTGTTCCAACATTTAGTCATTTATAAAGGATATCAAGGGATATGTCCTTTGCATGTTTAACTCTATTAAAAGTTGTAAATTTTGAGAGAAAATTAGACACAGTACAATTTTTCATACTTTGTTTTAGTTTGGTTCCTATGAGCTACTTGGGTTTTTGTTTGTTTTGTGGGTTTTTTGGTTAAAAATACTATTTTGTTATTTCCCTTAAGAAATGTACAACTCTAGACTCCATCCTGCAATTATGCCTTTAAAGGGGAACTCCCAACAAGGTCAATAATTTCAATGACTGAAATTATTGAGTGACTGAAGACAGAATCAAGCCCTTCTTCTGATCAAAAGGAATCAATAAAGACTAATCTAAATGTTTAATTTGGAATTATAAGTGTGTTCCATTCTCTTCTTCAACCTCAGTAAGCAAAAGGAAGATTAAACAATGGTTTATGGTCTGATCCTGCAGACACTTGTGGTGGATATTAATTATATGAGAAGTCCCAGGTCTACAAGTGTGACTAAGATTAAACATTCACTTGACTGTTTTTTAGGGTCAGAATCTACAACTTTTGAAGCATACATGAAACTATAGCTCAATAAAAATGATCAATGGACAAAAATACTTCTGTATTATTTTGTGTACACAAAAGTATTTTCTTCAAATCAGAGAACTGAAAACGACTTTGTTAAAAAATGCCATAGAAATAATTTTGTAAGGGTGTAGCTTAGCAGTGAAGCTTTGAGTACAACTAAAATAAAAATCAAACCAACATTCTCCTTGACTGAGGTTACAAGATGCCATTAAGTACTGAAATTGATTTCTGACAGCAGAAGCAATAAAACTCAGAGGGTTACAAATCAAGATTAAAGTTGTAAGTGCTGTCAAGCATCAATATTAATGATGGAAGATGATCCAAAGACTCTATTGTGACTTTGGAAGTAATATGACTTGATTTTTTTGACCTTATTTTCTATAACTTTAGCTCTAGGTTCCAGATTTAATCCAAGAGATCGTTCCATCTAAGAACAGCAATTACAGGAACTAAGTGTGTGTCACTGAATGGATTAGAGTAGGCTCATGACAGAACTACAGTTAGGAAAACACCAACATCAGGGAGAAATATGAATAATTTGACATTAAATACCAAATAATAACCCCCCACAAAAATAGACAGTAAATGAACATGTAAGCGTATATGGCCTGCTTGGCTTTCAAACAAGCAAAAATCCCCAGTAACAACGAACCACCAAAGCATCAGTAAAAGCTACAATACGTTAAGAACAGAACAAAGTAGGATAGCAAAGAAATAAATTTAAAGAGTGGAAGTTGAAGACTGGAAGCGTACAGGAAGATTTTGAAGTAATGCACAATGCAGTATACCTTGATGCAAAGAGACCTCTATATACAGGCCACATCTATTGTCACCAGGATGCCATAAATCACCTCCACAATACAGCTGGCACAGCAATTTATAACAAAGTACCTACTTCCAGTTCCTGACATGAGGATGGCAGGCTTTTCCTCCCTAGCTGTCTCTCTCACTTCCTCATCCTCTTCTTGCCTGCAACTTGCCTGCCTCCAACTATTTCCTGCATCTTTCTGCTTGGGGATTTAGATCCTTTCGGTCATGCAGTCCTACTTGTCTACTGTAGTAACAACACTTGAGTCTCTCCCTGATATGATTCAGCAAGCTGCTGTACAGCAGAATCGCCATCCCCCAGCCCATTCTTCCCACATATTGACAAACAAAATGGAAATCAATTCTGTTATTAGCAGGATCCACGTGTGAATCAATCCTTATCTGCTATGTCTGGATCTTGGCAGCTGAATCATCCAGTCCAGTGTAAGAGCCTCCTCATTCTACAGCAGTTTCATCCTGAAGCACAGAACTACAGAAAGACAACTTTCTATTCAACGATTAAATTCCCTATGGTCAAGCAAAACCAAAATGTCCTCCTTTCTTCAAGCCTACCATTTCGTCAAAGCGCTTTCCTAATCTTTTATCTTCACTGAGAAGATCCCTTAATTTTTAACACAGTTAACACATGGCACCGAACAGAGTCGCTGGCTGAGGCAAACCCTTTTGATTGCCACTACTACTCATCTGAACATGAAAGCACACATATAAAACACGACTGCTACAGTTCTGTGTCATGTTAACAACCTTGTTTCAGCTAACAGCATCACTAAAACACCCCTCTCTTAAAGTTGAGCCATCCTTGGATGTATTAAGTAAAAATCTTTTCTTCCTTCTACACACGCTTGATTAAGTCTCCAGTGGTGCTAACCGAAGATGGATGGGTATTACTGGGTAACAATACATGAAATGAAAAAAGCCTACCTCAACTTTACTGAGTGGTCTTGACTCCAGGAGTCAGAAAATACCTTTTAAAACTTTCTAATTCTACACAGAGAACTGGGTAACACGCAGTAGTAGATGTGATTCTGCCTTGTGATTTTTGCACGTTTTTTCTCAGAGGGATTGCACAGGCAGAAAACCACCACACACTAAGCACAGTGTGATCACAGCAATGGCAGCTACAGAGGTTAGTTGCTGGTCGAACAAAGAAAAATCTCAACATTTGTTTCTCTCTGTCATGCCACTGAGAAGATTTCAGTACAGGCTCTGATCTTCAATGCCTCATGTAGACACATGCAGTTTAAGAAGAATATTCAGCAAGTACTTCAGGCATGGACACATAAATAACAATTGCCACAGATAATACATTACCGAAACACTGCTGTACCTCAGAAGACTGTCTGCGTTTCCAAATATATAACAATGCCAAGATCTTTTTTTCAGTAAAATGTGACCCCATTCACTGGCTTCAGGTGGGGTGTGATATTGAAAAGAGTGTAGAACTTGGCCCACGGTCTCCGAGTCATACTGAAATCTCCGTGGGGCGCCTCGCCCACAAGTAAAATTGGAGAGTATCCCTCAATGTCCTGCATTGCCGCTTACCTACATCCTGCTCCAGGTTGCAGACTGTGCAAAGCCCAAGGCAGCGCCATACCAGGGACCTCCCCTGCTTAGCAGCAGCAGCACTGTCGCTGCACAATTAGGTCAACCACAAGTTACAAAGGCTTTCTTGGGGGGGGACGGGGACTGGGACGTCTGTTTGCAAGAATGTTGCCCGTGATCATCAAGAGGGAAAGAGGAGAGTAGCTCATCAGTAAAGAATGTGAGCTTCTTGTTTAACACAAAACAGATCTTGTCGCTTTAATCTCAATAGGCTGTAAGTAATTAGGAAAACACTGAACTCTGAGTTTAGAGGAGTCATATCTGCACTCGTGCAGTTTGATATCTCATATATGTACACATTACTCATACGGAATGCCAATGATGGGGAGACAGATAAACCTCACCTGGTTTAAATGCTAATCAGCACTTTCAGAAATGAAGATATAATTCAATAAGCGAAGACTACCATGGCTAAAATACTCACTTTGATTACTACTATGGAAATAACCACCAACGACCTTGAATGAGATTAGAATCAGACCCAAGTGTTCAAAAGACATATATCCTACTCAGACTTACAAAATCAGTCACCAAAGCTCAAGCTATTGCTCCCTCTGAGTCCAATAAGTACAGGGCGTAAGTCTTCTCAGGCTATAACTGTTCGCTAAGTGCTGTGACCTTCTGGTTTTACAGCACTGCTGGTCGTTTACTGTCACATTCAATAATAACAGAAACAGTATATCCAAAAGCATTTTTAAAGAGGTAACAGTTGATTTAACCCCTACATGGTGAATAATCTGAACTTCGTAACGGTTTTAGAGTTCCTATAATTCCTCTGAGTTCTTGCTAAGAGGTTGGTAATTATTTTCCAATTTCTTTCATCACTTCTTCCACTGCCAAAAAACTTTTCTTTCCATGGGCTAAAATTACTTTGCTGTAGTTCAAATGGTCTATTACAATGAAGTTGTAAAAAATATTACAAACTTCATGATGTTAAAGAATATTAATTCTTATAATGATCCCCAAATTACAACATAATTATTTCACTGACAGTACTTAAAACTTCCAGCAAGAGAAAGAAACACTACTCTAATTATTTGTACTGGCAGTAAAAAGTTAGACCATCACAAAAGACCAGTATTAAAAAAGTGTACATTTTTTCATACATTTGGAAGAAGGCTGGTGGAAGAAATGGGAAAAGAAAACATTTATTACGGCAATGATTAAGAGAGATTATGAAAATGGAAAACACAGGATTACTTTAAGAGTTTTCACACCAGAACAATGTGTTGTGGTCACATTTTACTCATGTTGCTCACCGATCAAAAACTTGTACATAGAGATAGGTATTAAAAATCATTCAGTGCGCAGTTAAAGCACAAGACAGGATAGGGCGACTTCTTTATATTTGTCGCAATTAAGACTATTTTAATCCAATATACTTCTTAGTATATTTGAGCCTACATGCATGCTTTTATTTTTTTTTGTAAATGAAAAGAAACAAAAAGAAAAAAAATGGCCACTGTCATACACTAACAATAGCATGGTGGGAGTGGGGTAATGGATCGAGCTCTGAGGCACTCCTCCTCTCCCAATTCCCGTAGAATTTCCTTGCAGAAACTGAAGGTGAGGCAAGGAAATGCTGAGATGAGGAACCATGCTCCACAGCTCCAGCCCTCCAAAATGAGGATGTAGGGCAGCTTAATGTTGGTTCAGCTCATTTAGGTCATAGAATCACAGAATAATTTAATTTGGAAAGAATCTCAAAGCAAGGCTAACTTCCATCTTCGATGAGGTTGCTCAGGACCTCAAGCACCTGAGTTTTGAAAATCTCCAAGCATGGAGACTTCACAGACTCACTGGGAAATCAGGAATCATTCCCTGGGCAGTGTTTAATGCTTCTCCCCATAAAGAACATTTTTTAATGCCAAAATTAAGTTTTCCTAGCTGCTCCTTGTCACTGTTGCAGTCTTAGCCTTTTACAGTGAGTCTCAGAGTCTGTCTCGCTCTTTCCTTTAGATGCAAGACAACATTCAAATTCTCCTTACCCTTCCCTTCTGCAGGCTGAACAAGCCCTGCTGCCTCAGCACCTTCACATACATCTTCAGTGCCTTCTGCTAGACTGTGCTGCCTCTGCTCTGGTTTGTCACTATCTTGTTCCACAGAACTCAAACCTGAACCCACTTTTGGACAATGGACACACATCATGGCAGCCAAGTAAAAGGATGTAATTATTTCCCTTGATCTGCCGGCTATGCTCTTGCTAGTGCAACCCAGTCTGTGGTTAGTGCTTCGTCACCACAAGGGCACGTTGCTTACTCACACAGTCCTGCATGTGACTCTCAGTTCTCATATAATAAGATATTTTCAGTCTCCTTCCTAGTCTTATGCCCCATGCTCATGTTTTCCAACAGGTTCTTTAATTGCAGTCCTTCTTACTGCACAAAACCTGCAAACAGAAGTAAATCCTTTCCTTTACACGCCAGCCAATAACAAAAATCAAAAGACTCACAAAGGATATGTCTCACCAGACATATCATCAGAAAGGTATATATGGAGTGTTATTAGATACACCCTGTGAATCTTCAGCATTTCCACAGTCGATCCAAAGCTAATTACAGTTAACTTAGCTACCTAGACCTACTCTCCTATGGTTGAAAAATAAATGCAATGTGGACTCATTTAACCTGCATTACCAATTTGAGGTAGTTAAGCACTTCCCTTGAGGTTAAACCTTTCTGCTGTTAGTTGATATCGAAACACAAAGGTATTGTAACTTTTACAACAGATTTTTGGCAGTGGTGTTTCCTACACCAAAGGCAATACAAGATAGGATCTAGCCAGGGAGCAGGAACTGAATAGTATCCCAGTCCCTCCATTGTTTTTTCCATGTACAAGTGACAGTTAAGGTCTCTGCACTAATGTTTGATTTTCCTTTCAAACCTATGCTGAAAATTATTACGAAGTCTCTCTCTCAAAATGACACTATGTAAGACTGCTGCCTCTACAAGGACTCAGAGGAAACCACCACTTCAAGTAAACATCTGCTACCCTCTCCCATTTCAGACCTTTATTTTTACCACCTGCCAAACAAGCAAACAAAGACAAATTTCTGAACTAATACAGTACAGATTCCCAGACAGGGGAAAACTAACATATTGGACTTTATCCCCATTTCTTTCCCACAATCCTTTCTTCAATGACTGAAAAAGCCTCTCTGACCTCTGCAAAGCCCATTTGACCTAGAATGCTGCTGCTATTGCTAAACTACTTTTCATCCTCTCCTTTTTGGCACTCTCTTGAACCTACTAGTTCCTTGCTTTTATAAAAGCCTTGTTTTGAGGCTCCGATGAGTCCACACCATAGCCAGCAACCAGCGTTCCTTATTCAAAGGGATCAGATGTCACAAAAGGGACATGAAGAGCAAAATGCTCCTTGACAGGAAAAGGATCTTGTGTCAAAGTAGATCTTCCCTTGATTAACTAGAGAACATTGCCACTTGGCTTGGAGAAAGACAGATTTTAAAAAATGAGTCAGTAGTGTGAGTTGTTAATTTCCTTCTATACACAATTAAGTATGATGGGGATACTTTCCCAGCAGTTCCTGGTGTTCACTCTCTGAAGTTAACAGCAAGCTAGAACGACTCAGAAGGTGCTTTCCTGGCTCTAGTCAGTCCTTTGCTTAGATGAGAGGAAAAGGGGCAGTGTGCCTAATCTGTGCACTTCAAAAAGACTATGGACAAGCAGACAATGTAGGTTAGAGGAGCAGGATAACATGGAAATATATTTAAGAGCATATAATAGACAGCTCAGACTTGCGCTTCATAAATCACCATGTGTAACACTGGTAACATGCCGTGATCAATAACTGGGCTCTTTGTAGGCCTTTGTGGGAAAGGAAAAACAAGATCCAAACCTAGAGACTGCCCAATATAATGAGCCTGGTGAAGAAATAAACCACTCTCCACATTTTGCTGGGAATTATTAGTCTTAAGTGATAGATTTTGGCAATCCGCATCCTTTACAGAGGTGGTCAGCTTTCATTCAAGCACACTGTAGAATCTAAACAAATGTACCATGAAGGTGATTTTCATGAGCCACCTTAGAGAACGCACTCTACAAAATTGCCTGAAAAGCATATGCGGTGTAATGATTAAAACCAGAAATGATTAGTGCACCTATGCGATAAAACAATGTTTTATTAGGTGTTTTTTAAGACCACAAAAAAAAGGCCATTTGCTTAACTTCTGTTTTTAAACTTCACCATCTTTCCCCCTCGTGTATTCTGTTCTATCAATTCATTCTCTTCCTTAGTTTGTCTGTTAACAATTCCATAAAATCTCTACTACAGTTTCATACTTCTAGCATAATCCAGAGGACAAAAACATAAAACACTTTTTGCATTGTAATTATATCTTCCTTCCCCAAAGACCAGCTGCCAGCAAACTCAGCAAAGAAGAGACAAAAAAACCCAACCCTAAACCAAACACGCATATACATACATACAGTCACACTTGTGGGATTTATGAGCTCTTCCCATAGTACAGAGACACCGTTCCACTCACAGTTGTGTATTTATTTCTGATTAAAAGTGATTTAAAAGTTACGAAGTGTGGAAGGGAATTAGGTCAATCTGTAATAAGCTATCTATTACTGAAGCCATTAGGTATTACACACATAAAAATAAAAGATTTTAAACAGTTGTTTTCTGTTTATGGGGACAACGTATACTTGCCTTGGGCTTATAAGCACTTCTATTGAGAACTGTTGCACAAACGAGAAAAAATACTTTTAGTACCTTCCTAACAATGCAGACTTACTAGGCAGTAATGGCAACAAATACCGGTTTTGCTGAATACCAAAAGCTAAGAGTGAACTTCAGGCTGGAGTGGTGGTTGACAAAGTGGGATTTCATTACTCCTGGAGATTTTTTTAATCCATTCTCACAGCACCTCAGTCCATTCAGATCTGTGATGTCGCTCTTCAGTTCCCCCCAGCAGTGCATCCATCATTTTCCCTTACATCACCTTCTATCTTTGTATAGGATAAGCATCTGTAGTATCATCTGATGTCAGACAGAGCCCTGAGAAAATTAAATGTTTCATGCATAAACCAACTGTCTAACTTACAATTAGGACGGCACAAAATAACTCTATTTAATTGGCCAAAACAGGCTTCAGCCAAACCACCAATAACGTAAATACCTTCACAGCAGACTTTCAGCAACTAGCTCCAAATATAGATATGAAAACATTTTCATACACCTCTGTGCTATAGAGACACAAAGCTCTACTCTGACCTCTTTTGATGTACATTAACCAACTCTTCATGGGCCTCCTGATAAATGGAATACCCATTTCTCTCTACAAAGTTCAAAGAATAATAGGCTTTTCAATATACTTGGTCCGGTGGTTTACTTTGGTAATTGTATTTCTAGAAATATTTTAACCTAGAAAAGCACGCTTCTTTGCTGAGTTTAGTTATTATACATTTTACTGGACATTCACACTCGATTACTCTGCTGTCATATTTCTCACAGCTGTTAAGTAAGATGTCCAATGATGTCAACAGAAGACAGTGGAAACACTGCTTGGAGTACCTGAACCTGTCATCACTAAGACATTTTGCCTTCTGAAGCTGCCCAGTGAAGAAAGAACTATTCTTGCAGAGCACAAAACTGAGGACCAGAGTACGCTAAATATCTCCCTGAAGATCTCGTGTGATATCCTCCACAGGGGCATTGTGTCATTTTCGAAGGACAGTTCCTAGGCACCCTGAAGACCAGGCTCCCATGCTGGGATGAGGGCAAACCAAGGGCAGGGAGGCCAGGACAGTGCAAGCCAAGCACATTCCCCACCTAAAACACTGCAGGCTATGCTAGCAGCAAAGAGTTACAGACACACTGCAGAAGCCCTTAAAGCCAATTGGTTGTATGGAAAGACGGCAAGAGATGGACTTCTTTTCCAGTAACACAGACAGAGCCAAGAAATCACTGCATGGGGCAAGAATGAAACACAGGGTATCATGAACTCCATTCTCTAGCCATGAGAATCTTTTTCAGCAGTGCACACTGAAGCTCTTCCCCGGGAGCCTAGTAAGGAGGGGAATATCGGAGAGGTGGAGAACAAAGTGCTCACAGCAGAGCTCTGCTGTCATGCCACCACTCCTCTTTGACAGCAGATGGACTAATCAGATTATTTCAGACATAAGCAGAGATGGGAATACTTAAGTCAGAGCTGAATTTGGCCCGCTCCTCCATAGTCCTCTTGTGAAGTCAATTATCTCATCAATCCTGCTTTGCCCTGGGGCTCTCTTTCCCTATTAACTTGAAATACCAGGAGGAAGAAATGCAAACATGCAAGAGTGGTAACTGCGTGTTATGCTCTGTACTGATTTGCGGATAGTAAAATGTTAATGGCAGTGTCATCTCTGGTGCTATGGTGAACAGTACCCTGATGCAAGAAACAGGTCATCACCTAAACACCCACTTGGAATAAATTTTCCCCTTTCGTATTTTGCGCTGTTAGTATCAGATCCTGTTTCCACTCCAGCAGTTGGGTTTTGCCACTGACTTCAATGGGAGCAGGATTGGACCTCTCACTGATTAAAATGCAAAGCTGCAGATATCTCCTGCATGGGATGAATCCCCACAGGGAAAATTTGTCTGCATTTTTATTCATGTGAAGTATTTTAAGGCTTTCATTTACACAGCTCATTCAATAATAACGTGCATGCTGTATAATGGGGTACCTGATTAAGCATGCTTAAGTGCTTTGCTGGAGCAGGGCCATTTCTAGAATTTGAAGGTTCACTATGATCATACCCTCAAAACAGACAAGCTAGTTTGGGGAATTTTTCACCTGAGTTAATGGGCTTAATTAGGAGCAGCATAAAAGGTCATTTTTCCTATGGGAAATTTGGAAATGTTTTTGACTTTCTTTCTTTTTAGCCTCAGTTCCTACAGAAATTAGGGTGAGAAGGTCACGCTGTTGTAGGTTTATAAGTCTGTCTATGAAACCCTCCAGTAACTTTTAAACCAGCTGCCAACTTCTGAATTAGTCAGGAAGGATAACACTCTAAAGTTCAGTTCCAAAAGTTTCCTAAAGAGGTAGAAGGACAGAGCAAGGAGACTTTCTTCATATATGTGCTGACATAAAAGCTCATTCTCTATTATCTACTAGGGATACCTGAGGGAAGGATGCTATGAACAATAGCAAAGCTTCAACCCAGAGCGTGCTGGGTTTAGATACCAGACAACTGAGTCATTAATGTAGAAGTCAAAAAGAAATGCTTAACGAATTACTTGATAGGGTCTGGGGGAGGAGGAGAAGAAAACAAAGCAGAAAAAAAAGGAAAAATTCCCAAATCCTAACATCCATTTGGTTTTGAAAAGCTAGAAGTTGAAGCTTCTGGGATTTTCTGCTCCATCTATTTTTTCCCTTTTTATCCATCATTATCGCTTTATTACCCCCTTCTTTCCCCTTATCCCTAACTAAAAAAGAACATTAAAAAAGGCACCTCCTCTTTCCGAATCCAAAGAACCAGATCATTTTTTTTTTTCCTAAAAACACCACACAAGGATTGTGTTCAGAAAATTCTTTAGCAGGTGTGACCGGCCACTTTTCCACTTTACAGTACAGTTCGTACAGTAATGCTCAAACATTATCTTCATTCTCCCGATTGCTCAGAAATTCAGCACAAGATTATAGAACTCTCACCTTAGAATGGCCCCTATCAGAACAGCACAGAATCAAGCTGGTGGTTTGTTACTGCTCTTCACATTACAGCGTGTAAATTTAAGGACTTCTGTCTCCATTGCTTTCAGTCTGCTAATTTTCTCCCAGGCACTAATTTAACTCAGTGGAAAAATTGCAAGGAGTTTCCCTGTGCAAGGATTTTTTGTGTAAAAAGAATGCAATCGATACACTGCCAAAGCCTTGTATTATGAACAGTGCCATGTATTTAATGTACCCTGAAAGTGAAGAAAAGCCTTTTAAGTACAATCTGTGTCCTTTGTAAGAGCAGACTGCGGACAAATGATTGTAGTATTTGAGGAACATCTGAATCCCATTGATTAGCTTGATGAATACAGAACAGGAAAGCTGCCAGGTACAGAGGAAGCTGGGCATGTCCACAAGGGAGTGGAGCAAACAAGCAAATTACGGTATATCCATGGTTTTTTTGGTGGTTTTGTTTTTTTTTTTTTT
Organism: Larus michahellis; assembly: GCF_964199755.1. Taxonomy (NCBI): domain Eukaryota; kingdom Metazoa; phylum Chordata; class Aves; order Charadriiformes; family Laridae; genus Larus; species Larus michahellis. Next base: position 94,496,354 of record NC_133897.1, read on the forward strand.
TTTTTTTTTAACTAAATGTTTTCATTTGGAAAACTTGGACACTTAAACTTCTAAGTCTTTTTAACTGACTGGTCAGTTAATCAGCATATTGTTCTCATTTTCTCAAGGCAAGCAGAGAAGGGTTTTAAAAGTAAAAAAATATACTTTAAAATTATAAATAATAATAATAATAATAAAACGTTTACATATGTTATGTAATTGACATAAGATTTCTTTGGGGAAAAAAAATTAAATCTTTCCTCTTTTGGGGGAGAAAGGAGGATAAGTTTTACCTAGTAAAAAAGAATTGTGTCACTCCTGAGCATTGATTTAACATGTTTGAGAGACTGGTAGTACCCAAAAAGGGTTTCAGAATAAAATCAAAATACCAATGCATTCCTGCAATAGTCCCCAAAGTAGTTTCTACTTGTAACAACACCAGGCAGTGATACAGGCTGGCCCTTTCACAGCCTTTAACAGACAACTGTGAGGCTTTCTGTATAGGAAGTCAAGTACAAGGATTTGCTTAGCTTCCAAAAAGTTCCATCTCTTACGAGTACAAGTCAAGTAAAGAATGTTCTTATCTTGAACTTAAAGGCAGTAGATTAGTTTTTCTTACAGTCTTTGTAATTCTTATGTATGTAATGTAATTCTTCTCTATGTAATTCTTCATAATTCTGAGCTAATTATAAGAATTCTTAAATTCTTACATTCAAGTCTTGACTGTTACATCTATAGACACACCTTCTAAATAGACCTGTTGCATGTTTTTACTTAGTTAAGAAAAAAATGATGAAAATACTTCTCCATTAATTTTCTTGTTTTTATAAACTGAAGAAATATTTTCCCCTTTACTTTTCATCTTCTTGTCAAGTGAAAAAATTGAGGTGAGAAACAATCATGGAAGAGAAAAGAAGAAAAATGCTAACTACGTGTTTTAAAAAACATATCAATAATAGTTTTCATTATTGATGCTTGAAGTTAAAAAACTAGTTGTTTTGTTTGTTTGCTCTAACAAGTAAGTAGATGGTCCCCTACTAGTCCTTCACTATTTATGGGAGGTTACCATATATTTAGCGACTTTACTTTCACCTTTGAATCACAACAGTCTTAAAAGAAAAAAAATATTTGTCTGTCATAGTCCTCCTTTCTCATTCTTTCCTCCGTCTTCTTTTGTTTTAGGTCTTTGTCCTCCATTACACCCCACCTTTGCTTATAGTACAGTAGGTTGGAAAGTAATTCTTTTACCCATGCCAGGAACCAATTATGGAATCCACAAAAAGAGCTGACAAAAGAGACTCTGTCTCTGCTCTCAGCCTTTTGCTCCCTCAGGCCCTAAAACCCAGAAGTGAATGTGCATGGCCAGAATTCTCAATTTCTTAGAAGAAAGCAGGCAGGCATTTTAGTCAGTGTTTAGTGACTTAGAAGTGGTAATAGGAAAAGCTGAGTATGAGCATCTCTAAGGATGGACAAGCACTTTGGTATGGGTATTATCGCCTACCTGGAACAAAGAATACAAAGATTTTCAACAGGTTGCTTTCTGTAGCTCTCTGTGCATTGCCTGCATTTGAATCAGTAGAATCTTGCACTACAAACTTCAATGCTCTTTCAAATACCAACAGTAGGACTGACTTCTGGCTCAAAGTCTGCAAAATCATAGGTATTATTTCCAATACCGTGGCAGGCAGCAGAGTGAACATGGAAGGGAATACAAAATACACCCTTTCCAAATGGTGTTACCTTTACTCAGGACTGTATCTCCTTCTTCAGAACTTTCTCAAGGCATGAAAAAATCAAGCAGATCTGGTGACCCAAATTTACAATCTTCTTATTAGAACTGAACAGGAAAAAAAATAATCTTTCATGTTGAAGAAATATTCAAGGGATATAAAGGACTCAGTAGTTGATACCTATTCAGTATGTTACCAGCTTCTGAAGTAGTTCATTCTTGCTACTGGGCTTGATCCTTTCAACAGTCATTTACCACTTGAAAACAGAGCATCACGGAAGAATATGCAATAAACAAGGAATAAAGCATCTGATTCTTGCATAGAAAAATACAAGATCACCTTTCCCCTTCTCCACCTCAGCAAGAATCAGCAGAGTTTATTACGTGTAAGCTCTTCTGGATAAATAAATAATTAATGATGTCACTTTTTGTTCTGTCAGCTCCTTATGAATTTTAACAGTAGACTTCTCTAGCCATACAGGTGCTATACAGAAGCCTATCTGCATACTATATATGAGATATCTGAATAAGAAGTGTGTAAACAGTTTGTCTCACTGTCCTTGAGGGGGGAGTTCATAGTTCTGCAATGACATTAGAAAACAACATGGCTGTAATTTTGGAGGGATGGAATAAGTTACATTCTGTCTTCTAAAATAACATGTATTTTACTATGGAAAGTTAAATGGTGCCTACTGCATGTACTAAATATATATTGAGAGTCATGGCAGTGACTGGAAGCCAAGTTTGGAAGACAGAACTACTGTCTTATACACACACACACACACGGCCCAACTCTCACAAAGTGGCAGTTTATAGTGGGCTGGAACAATAAAGAGGGCTTAAAGTGGCTGTAAACATAAATGATGAGTGTATGAGAATCATGACCACAGAGTTTACTTTACAAATCAGAATATGGGGACAGATGATGGGCATATGATACATTGCATGGCCATATGTTTAATATATAAATGCATCATAGGCCTTTGCAATTCATCATACAATTTGGACTGGATAATTTCTCTACCAATCACTCTTCCTTGGCACTTATTCGAGCACTCCAGATGCCATGGACAGCTTTAAATACTTCCAGTTAAAAATGAACAAAAAGAGAAATATTTCCTTTTTCCATTCATATATTTAGAATATTCTCTTCGTATTTTACCTGCCCAGAATAAGTTTCAGTTCTGGACCAGTAGCACATTTTCTAAAGATAAAAATGGAATGAATTCAAAGTTTAGTAATCTACAGCCCTGTCACTGGAAAAAAAAAAAAAAAGATCCAGCTGCTCAGTGAGAAAGACAACATTCATTTCAATCCTCAAAGATTTCAATCCTAAGGAAAAAAAAAAGAAAGCAAAATGTGTAGAAAAGACATTTAAGGAAGTTTGGAGAGTCTCTGAATCCTAGATTTTAGTCTCTAAATGACTGAATTGCTGGTAATGAAGTCATTTGTCTGTGAAAGAGGATGGGTACTAAAACAATCTGCTCATGGTTTTAAAATGCTAAAACTCAAACTGATAAACCTTGCTAGCAGAACAGGTCTTTCTACACTGGCACTAAACCTAACCTACTCCTATGCACTTGTTCTTAAGCACATACACCAGCCATATGTACTAATTTCCACACCTTGGACACAGCTGCCATAAATGTATGGGCAATATTAACGCAATGTAATAGCCAACCCAACATGCCTAGAATGCCTAGAGTAAAAATTTGAGCTTACGTTTGGAAGATGCCATCACAGTGGCATCACCTGCAAATATGATTTTACCTTCCTTTTCCTATTTGCAATGAAACGGATTAAAAAAAAATCTAGAATAAAATATTTATTTATCTTTTTAGTTGCTTAACAAAACAACTCAGTAAACTAAGTTCAATTTTATGGCATTCTTAAAGAACTGAAAATCTTTGTATAAGTGTGGTATCTATTAGCTTAAAATTCACCTTTAGCGTTATTCTTACTCGCTGCCTAGTGCAGATACGTGACAACGTTGGCTCCCCCTGGTGGCCAACATAAAAAAAGTTTTATACGGCCATTCAGTGAAATCTATGCACCAGGGAACTTGTTTCTAATTCAATGGTTTTCATAGGGGTTGAGCACACTCATCAGGTATCACAATGGGCTTAATCATAAATTATACATCTCTCCTTTTTTCCTAAGAGCACTGAATGTCACTGACATTGGAGTCATATTACTGGAATTTGTTTTGATTTATAAGCTATCTATGCATTTACTTGACCTCCTGAAAGGGCTTAATAATATTTTCCAATTTGGGGTTTTTTTTCCTTTGTTTTTCACCTCAGATACGTTACCATGAAGGACAGTATTTGAGCAATGCTGTTTGGTAGTGCAGATAAATCCTGAATACATTGAATGTGTTTCTTACTAACTCTGGTAAGGGCATTTTTATGAAAAATTGTAGTATAGTATCAGTTTTTTTATCAACTTCTCCATGTCATTCTCATTGCATTTCTAACGTCTCCATGGTTAAAATAAAAGGAGTAAACCTAAGCAGCGTCCTTTCGTATCACTGCTAACCCAAGACTCCATCAAACTGACCTACACTGACATTTCTTCCTCTCACTGAAAATGACAGAAAACCTCTCATTCTCTTCCAGAAGCCGATTGAGGCGACGTTAGAAATCATGGGTTGAAGCCTGGAACAAGCAGGGATTCCCCGTCTGTACCTTGGTGCTGAGCTGGTGCTCACAACCAAACTTCCAGTGAGTTCGTGTTCCCGTCATCACACTATTATGAACTAACAGTTGTGAAACAGAGTATCTATGCAATTCCACTGAATAGATTTGGATTTAATGAGTGTCACTGAAAGTTCTTTCCCACATTGTGTATAGTAATGGGAGGTTTTAAACATGCTAATGTTATACTATAAGCATAATTTCTTATAATTAAGATGATTTCTTTTAAAGATGTAACAATTTTTCTTCTTTTTTAAAGTTCTGTATAATACTGTTTATGTACCTGGCACTTATGAAATCGTAAGAAACAAAGGATATGAGCTAGCATAAGCAAGACATTTTTTTTACATTCCGAAAGGCAGAGCTGGCTAGCTTAAACCAGTCATTAATATATTTTATGTAGAAATTTCACAGAAAATATTAATTCCCACAAACATATTTTTAGAGGCAAATTTTGCATTTTAATTAAAAAAAAAAGTAAATTAAGGATGAGTAATGAACTTTTTGAGTTTTCACCTAGAGCTTTTAAGAGTTTGAGCAGACCACCTGAAGAGACAGCTTTCCACAGCAAACTTAGCTGGGTGGAGAGGCATTATAGCCGCATTCCTTCAAAGCAAGGAAACATTTTAACCAAAAACATAATTTTGTTGAAAACTTGAGCCTCCTTGTCGTGGTTTGTGCCACGGTGGCCGTAGTTTTTAAGCTAAACTGGTGTCAATGCAAAGAACTGCTTTTACAATACACTGTAATTCTGCATTGTACTCAATATAAAAGACTTTGTTTCACTACTTCATTATTCCATTTTTATACTAGTCTGAACTCCATGGGGCATGTAACTCCGTGGAGGTACAAATAGGATGTAAATAGAGTAATGAGAATGGGTAAATTAGGTTCTTAATCTTCACATTGTGAACACCTACTAGGTGTTTTTTTTTAAGAGAAGACTTACAATTAAATCATTGTCCTGCCTTAAGAAGCTATTACAAAGTATCTGGCAGCGCAGAGAGTTCAATTCTACTCCACTTTATTAGAAGACCCTTAGGGTATTAAGTATACTTTCTGAAGCATCACTTAAAACTTATTAACTACATGTCATATTTGTATTAAAAACCGTCAAAACTCTTTTTAGTCATGTTCCACGTTATCTGTAGGAATGCTTTGCTTTCTTATTCTCCATTTTCCCTACCTGGAAAGGATTCAAGATGAACATGATTATTTGCTTGAGGGTAAAACAATAATTTTTCATCATTTAAATTAGAGTTATGTATTGCAACTCACTCATTTAAATAACATAAATGTCTTAAAACACAGTACATGTGAGGTCAGAATAGTTCTGGGTGTGTGCATCATTGCAGCTCATAAAACCTATGCTTATAGTTCAGAATGATTAAAAATACATGCCTTATGGGCCATTCACACGAAGAACTTTCTTCAGCGCAAAGAAGTTTTTGGTAAGTATAATCCTATAGCTGATATTTTAATTATAACTCACTGACTATTTCAAGTACAACTGTAAAAAGGAGACTTGCAAAGCAAGATTTCTCTTGAGCAAACAGTGTTTGTATCTTTTGTTACAGAAATAGAACACACACCTTGATTTCCATAGGTTTTCTCCAGCATCAAGATAAAATTACTCATAATAAGGATCAGGATGAAAGCAGAAGTAAAGCCTATGAATCAGTGCATTTGGTACTGGCTCTTAGTATTCCTTTTAGGCCCCTTATAGATCCAACAGATCTGTTTTTTTTTCTCTTGGCAGCTTGACTGATAGCCAAGATACAGAAAGAATCTTGCACTTCAACTTGACTAGGCCATGCCCAGAGGAACACAATACATGCAATGAAGGCAAAAGAGAATATAGTCGAGAATGTAAAATGTTATACTGGGATAACAGAAAAAAAAAGGAAAATGTTTTTAGGAAGTTTTCATTAAACCTTTAGACAGTATTGAAAGTAATGACACCTTGTTCCAAAAACACGCTCTTTGAAACACCAAATCAAATTAAACCATGGCTCAAAATAAAGAGAATCTTTTGAAATGGAACAGACAAATGTATGGATAATCTTTCTGAGGCTGATATATAGATTTATGGAACACAGCATCCAGTTCGGGAGCATACATCTCACAAATGAGTATGAACCACAGCCAAAAATAATCAATAGTAATTAAAAGAGAATGTGCGAGTTCGAAAAGAAAGGAAGCCAAAATCTCAGTCAGAAAAAAAAGGTTCTTTTCCAGCAGGGAAGGAAGGAAGGCAACAGAAGAATCAGGGTAGCAGAGGCACAGGAGGTTCAGAGGTATGAAGGTCATAAGAAGAGGCAAGGTCTGTCAGACGCGCTTGGTATATGAAGGGAATGATGCACAACAGTAAACTGTTGGGGGAAAAGAGTAAAAGGATAAAATTATAAATATTGTGTAGGTCAGACAGCAGAATGGCTAGCATGCTCAGTAATGTTAAAGAATTAGACACACAAAGGAGGTGTAGGTGCATGGGCACATGTTTTGAAATTCGGAATCCCACGGATGCTCTGAGACTGCCTTCCTGGGTTCAGGTATAAACTAACTCAATCCCAACAGAAAACACACCCCCTGATATGCGGCATGTCTATGAATTCTGCTTTACTTGGCCTGAATTTTAATTCTCCATAAGGTACAAGATAGATGATGTCGGAGATTCAACTTCATTCTTTAGCCTCAGATCAGGCTGGATGAGTGAGAGGAGCAAGGGTGGTGTAAGCCTCCTAAGTCACCCTTGCAAGTTTTCTTGCTTTAAAGACCATCTCTAAGAAAGAAAAGGCTGGGTCACCTGACAGATGCCTTCTGAAGCACTGCACTATGACAGGCCAGCAAAATTCCCTACTCAGCAGCCTGCAGTTCTCAATTAATTCAGAACCACATGTAAGAAAATGTAGTTTCCTCTCAGTGAACTTCTCTACCTATTTTTACTTCAAGTTAACCAAGTCCAACCCTTACAGATTATACCTAATGATTGGGAAGGACTAGGTATATATCTAAGGTGACTGAAGAAATATGACCAAATTGCTTGTGAAACTGTCACAGCTTTTGTCAAATGGCTTGTATTACCTGTTAGTATATCAATGATATAATGAAAAACATTAAAAATTACATATGGGTACAAGGCTCCTTTCTGTTCTCCTTATTCCTTAAAATTAACCTGGTATCAACTAGTAGTATATGTGTCATCTATCAAAATAACTGGGAATGCTTATATGCACTCCTTCATCCCTTTCAAACTTTCTGGTTGAGTGATGATTGAGTATTTTGATCTATAGTTTAAAAAAAAAAGACACGTTCAAATCATTTTTTCACTTCTTTAAAGACAAAACACTTTCCAAAACTTAAAAATTAATTAGGTGTCAGGCCCTTACCCAGTGTGAACTCTGAATTCACTAGTACTTTATCTAGTGTCAGAGTGAAGAATTTAACCTCAGGATCTCACTCTACAAGAAGGTGCATTGTTTATTCTTTTTCAAACAACACAAAATTTCAGACTTCTTACTGCATTTCTTAATGATAGTTCATAACAAGTCAAATAAAGGGCTAATCATGGAGGCTTTAGTTTAGTTAGCATGTTTTAGTTGCTTGTCTAGGTGCAGCAATCTTTCAATATGTGCGTTCTTTACCTGAAGTGGCACTTACTTCAGGAAGTGGAGCTTACTATCAACTCATTTATTGGGAACTTCATAAGCTATGTGACATAACCAAACGCCATGCAACAGAAGTGACAATCTGCACTTCTGCATTCCCAAAGCGCAGTCAATCTTAGAATCACAGGCCATGAACAATCTGATTAGTAAGATAAGGAAGGAGAAAGGATTGCATAAATATATCTTTTTAGACTTGTACACAACATGCAGCTAAGGGTCTACCAGACCAAAAGTTAAGAGGAAAGGTCATGTTATAAGAATAAAAAGATTAAAAGAGCAAAAACTATGAGGACCAACTGTACTCTTGTTTGTGGAAACGTTTCTTACCATTAGAGTCAGAAAAGCCCAAGTATCTTACTAAAGGCACTATTCATGAATGACTTACACTCCACGTAAGTTTGGAAAACTCCGTGAAGAGTGATTACCACCATCCTCTATGAAATGAAAATTCCTCAACATGGGTTTCCCAGAGCACAATGGGACTACTGTGTGTTTGCTGGGAAGGAATGAGGGGTGAGGCACAGTGCCCCACAGACAGATCGTAAGGAACGAGAATTTAAAGTCCATACGATCACAGAATTTTAATTTCTCAATGGGAATCTTATCTTGTGAAAGACAAACTGCTGCTGACAGTCACCCACTCAGCAAAGGAAGACCACAATCCTCATCAGAGCAAGCTGATTTCAGAACAAATATGCCTTTCATCAATAGTTGGCATCAGTAGCTTATCCTCCTTCCCACCTTGTTCTGTGAGAAAACATAGTTACTGAGGTTAGAGTTAGGAAGATTGAAAATTTTGTTCTTCTTTGAATCTACCGCCAAAGCCCTCTTTGCGCTGCTTGAGGCATTCTCAGGCAATAAAAAACATCATTGCAAAACTCTGTTCTTATACCACTCAATCACTACAGTATCTAAGCACCTTTCAGAATGCCATTAGGCAATATAATTAGCATCTGTCATACGCGCTGCTTTCTCTCATGGGTACATCCATACACATTTCTCTTGTGTAAATCTATACACGTATCTTTATCTAGGTAGAGCACCGCATAATTATAAAGCTAAACTTGTTCCTCTCCAACACCAATGCTTTAAGTCTAAAGTAAGTACCCACTGAACACTATTCTTTTGCTCTCAGTAAACTGATGATAATAAAAGCTCATGTTATTTTCCATGTACAAGCTTAATCAAATCCTTTTGGCTGGGATATAGTGTTTGTTTAAGAGCAGATGATCAGCCTGATAAAATCAGAGCTGCATTGATTAAAGGGTATTTGATCACCAAGGTAGATCAGGAAAGCATTGCAAAATAATAGTGGTAGAAACTCAAATGAAGCAGAAATATTAATGCAAAGAATGCCACAAAGGATTTTTAATAAAGAAAACATTGTAGGCACACTGACGGTATCTAGCAAAAAACCCAAGATTTTAAGTATGATATGATTTCTGTGCATACACTGGTAAAAATGAAATAGGGTTAATCCTCAGTAAGATTCAGGTTTTCTGTTAGTATGGATCTCCTTAATTTCCTTCTTTCCCCATCAATAAAACTTGTCAATCTGCATTTCCTCAGCACAGATTTGAAAAATAATGCTTTATATTTAGCTGGTATCCAACAGCAAACACACCAACATTAATGTATCAGAGTAACTGCTACCTGCAGAATAATTTTGGTAAAGAAAATGTCCTGGAAAAAGATGTTTTGTCAAATTAGCAGCTAATGGAGATATTTCTCTATCCCATGGTTAGGAGACACCCTCCTAACCTTCAAAGGAAGTGTGTCCATGAGATGCCGTAAGTGCAGAGCTGTGCTGCCTTTACAGGATCTACATGGGTGTGCAGGGCAAGCCCACAGGGAACATAATACATGATCAAAGACTTGGATTGTGTACAAAGATTTAAAAGACAGTCAATGGATAAACATGAAAAAGTAGCATGAAAACATGCTTTTCAAAAATACACAAGGATGTGGAAAAGACCCTATTTCTTTGTCTGATAACTGTTATGCCTCAAGGGGAAGAGCACACAAAGGACTATCCAGAGATGGCAAGGAACATGTACCCATTAGGAAAGGAAGGCCTTTAACAATATACAGCTTCTATAAATGGTTTAATTTTCCTAAGGGAGACACCCTGTAGTTTTCAAATTAGACTGGTAGACCTATTTACTCTCAAAGGAAATTGTCTCTAGAGAGACAGAAAAAATGTTAGTACAGAAAAACAAACATAGAGAATTACTACAAGACAGCAGATTTTTGCTTCCAGCTGCCCAAAGTCACAAGGTTTGATGGTTGTTTTTAAATGCTTCATACAATGGCCAGGTATCATCCACAAAACTGTCTCCAAGCAAGTGTTTTGTTTACTTTGTATTAATTAGTTACACTGCATTGGGCATTTTAAAAGATAACAGGCTGGAAAAAAGGGAAAAAACAGACATGTATGTCTAGAGAGCAGAGAGGAAAGTCTGGAAAAGATACCCCTGAGAGTAACCATCAAAGGAGTGGAAATGCAAATATATATATTTTCAAACATACGTTTAGGTACCAGCTCTGTTGGTGCTGTAAGATCTGCTTCTCTGTGATATATTGTTGGATCCACAATGTCTCTGTCAGGAGGAGGGTAAGGTGGGGGTGGGGGGATCACTAACTGGGGTGGACCACGAGTGGTGCCTCTAGGAGGCTTTTGTGGCACTTGCCGTCCATCACCTACAGGGGGATCAATTGACCAGTTACTTCATTGCAAGATAACGATTGCTCTGTTTATCGTTATTTTTTAAACGCATATTGATCTTCCCATACCCACATTCAAAGTCACTCTGGATCTAATTCTGCCCTTATTTATACTGAAATAATTAAGGGAGAAGGTAAAGCTCGATCTCTCTTAAACAACAGCAATGGGACCAGAATTGGGCCCAGCACATACATGCGCATCACAACTAACAGTTAAAAATCACCAGTTTTGGAAGACATAAGGAAGGAGAAAAAAAAAGTTTAATACGAAAAACTGAAAAAAGCTATGCAAGGAAATACAAAAAATGTTTTATTTTTATCTTCTTGAGTGCCAAATTGCCTCAATTTGCTGACCTGTAGGATACTTTACGTGACTACTTCCCTGACTCTCTGAGAGAAAGAGGATGATGCCTCAGGTCAGTATTTTCAAGTAGTAGTATTTTCTTTTTATGAGTAGGTTTTTTATTATTTTGACATCGTGAAGAAGCAGATGATTAAGTAATTTTTTGCAAAACAGTGTTTTAAGCTATCAAAGGAAACGCTCATAAATTTGGCTGGGGGCTTATTTCAATACTATGTGCAATAACTAAATAAATACATGCAACTTTGCACTATATTAACCATCTGCAATGTTAAAAAGCTGCTGCCAGTTTGCAGTGTGCAGACCTAGAGCTACTGCAATTTGGAAAGTCCTTAAAGGCTGAAAGTGCACTGAGGAACCATGACTACCTGCTCATTCTGCTCTCATACCCTGCCTTAAGCATCTACTGTGGTCACTGCTGAAGACAGATGCTGGCAGAGATGGACCTCTCGTCTGATCCATTTTGATCATGCTCTGGTGCTGCTGAGAAGGGAAGTAGCACCAAGAGGGAGGAAAAAAGATTAAACCATTCAGACACAATTTAATGCTGGCATATGTGCAGACCCTTTCTTACTGCCATGAGAAAACTGGGCACAATTCTTTGGTGTCTGAATAAGTGATTCAGTATTGAATACTGAAGTGAATTTACCAGTTTGAGAATATTTTTGATGGGATCTTTTGCTTTGATTCATGTGGCTAACTTGGGAGATACATAGGTAGCTTTAATCCTTTTTCCATCATGTGGCTGCCTATTTCTTGCAGCACATTATTTCCCTCACTACAGTCTTGCTTTTTTCACAGCTTTTCTCTCTTGCTTTCAGAGCCATCTGTGCTTTCTCATCGTTTTCTTGCAACGGCCCCCAAAAGAGGCTGTTTTACCAACCTTCCCTTGCTGTAACATTTTTTCTTGTTAATGAACACATTCATTCAAGAAAGTAGCAGAAAACGAAAAGCACTGAAGATAGGGCTACTGTGGGACGAGTTCTTTGTTGGTGTAAATTAATAAGGCTCCATTAAAGAAAACGATACTAAGAATCCTACATCAGCAGAGTCTGGCCAGTAAGCACTTATGTACACAGTACTGAACAGACTAGAAGTGGCTCTGCTCTGCTTTCTTTCGTCTGTAACATTCCGAGCACTGATACAAAATAAAATGAACACTTAGAAAAAGTTAAAGCACCAAATGTCATCAATAAGTGACCGGCTGTAGGGCAAAGCATGAGGAGCGACAGACCGTGACATCTGCAATGGTTAAAAGTAAGCCAATTTGCTGAAAACTGCTGTGTTATACGGCACAGCGAAAACGTTCCTCTTAGAGGGTTTAAATAAGACATGTCAATGGAGTCGAATATGTCACAAGATAATGGACTCCTGCTGCTACATAAACGCTGAGGCATTAAATGTGAAGCATTTACTGAAAATAAATGTTGGAACAAAGCCAAGAGGTTTCTTTCTAAACTGTGAGGCATTTGTAATGTAAGCAATTATGTATGACAGGATGTCATATCTGTATGTCTTAGGCACTTTATGAAACATGAGGTCAAAGGCACGAACTGAAGTGCACTGAGCGCATTATGGCACTTGAAGAATGATTCTCTTAATGTACTGAAAAACGAGTTCCAATATGTGGGGTTATTATCTCATATCATTACCCATCATAAAATGACTTTGTTTGCTAAAAGCATAATCTTGGGGTCCTCACCCCGGCAAAGCTCCCACCAATCTCAATAAGCTAGCAGTCATACAATGACAGAGGTCTGGGAGAACGTTTTTCAGTCTTTCTGTATGAGACTAAATGTGGTGTCACATAGACCTGAAGGCTAGAGTTTCTTTTGTTGTGTCCAGCTATGTACAGCATTCCTTGGAGAGGACCAGTTCTTTTCTTCTACTGATTAGCTAAAGACTCAGCAGAGATTAGTTCATAATAAAACTGAGGACTAAATTAAAAAGAAAAACTTCACTGACTACGGTCAGTTGATGTCAAACTGTTGGGGGACTTTAGGAAAAGAAAACATCTTCAGGCTTTAGGAACATGAGGAGATACTGAACCAGTTTGATTGTACATTAGTTCTAGCAGAACCCCATGGCTTCAGATGCTTTCAGTATTGCCTGGCCTATCTCCATTTACTAGCATTTCCATTTATTATTTCTGTATTTCGATTTAGTAGCAAAATCACCATGACCTTAAAGGTGCAGAATAGGCCCAGGGCTAGTGCTTTTGGATATTCAGCGTATACCAAACATTCAAATCATCTGATGAGTGTTATCTACCTTTTACTACCCTATAGTACTTCGAATGGTGTCATTTAAAAAAAAAAAAAAAGAGGTAATATGCAAACACTTATTTCCAGACTTTCATTCTGCAGAGAAATGCGTTTTTCCCCCAAGTTACAAAAATTTCCGAACTCACAGGATAACAGAATTAAGGAAACTTCAAACAGTGAGCACTGAAAGTACATGCATGGGATTACACAGGAGAAAAGAACGCCTCTCACCCATTGTGCTCTTCCTCTTCTCTTCCCTCTCTTCTGTCCTGTTTGGCACAGCAGGAGTGGGTGGAGCAGATGCAGTTGGTGGAAGAGGGGCACGCCTCTTCTTTTTCTGTAAATCATTTAGGGATGATCCTTGTGAAATCTAGCAAAGTTGAAAAGTAGACACAGTAAAGGATATGTTTTCTCAATGTTGTAAATTGTCAGTAACAAGAAAAAAGTGATTGTCATATGACCTAATTTCTCAGCACAGTATATTTATAATGAACATTTATAGTGACAACAGAAGATTAAAAAGACAGATCAGAAGGGCTATAGTAATACTGCACTCAGAGAAGGAAAGGGACAAGAACTGCAAATGACTGTCACAGCAGAAATACCAGTCTGGTAGACATTGGATGTTTCTGGTAATAGGGAACTAGAGAGCCCAACACTCAGCGATGCACAGTGTGACACTACGTGTGGTGTTAAGCTTGAGCCATAGCATGATCTTGTTTCTCCATTGGTTGCTTCAGACCTTGAATTATGGTTAAATAGTCCAATTGGTACGTGTAGGGAATAAACTTTCTCTCGTTTCTTTGATTTTCCTCTCAAATTCTTGTTTAAGGACTTCTGAGAGAAGAATCAGCATTGAAAGTTTGCCTGCATGATGATATGAGATCATACTATACTGTATTTATGTCTACTGGACTTCACAGACATACTTTTGAAGATCTGTAACACCTCGGCTTCCAATAGTTGCAACATGCTGGTTGGCAAGACAAGACTTCATTACTGTTTACGCTGCTTTTAAAAATATGAAAAATTTTATTGCGAGTGACTTGGGTTTCACTGAGTTGCATAATATTTTCTGTAGCTTGTTAGAACTTAGCTCTATTTCCCTTTTCCTGAAAAACAGTAATAATGAAACCAAAAACACAAAGGAAAATCCGTTGCATTCTTATATTTGAAAGGTACTGACAACACCAGACAGAACCAGGCTTAGCTGAGGCAGAGGGTAACGGGAGCTGCCCACACATGGCATGCTGTTGGCACTCCTCAGTCTTCACGTGCATCTCTTCACTCCTCTGTCCATCACAATACTCCCCAGAGCTGAAGATATCTAATATACAGAACTGCCTGGTGGTTTTCTAATATTTCAAAGGCTTAAACAACAATAATAATCTTTCCTTTAATCCAGAGGATTAATGAACCCTTAAAATACATTTGTTGTGGGAGACTTCATTAAACAAATAGCAGCTTCACACTGCTCAAAGCTATTATCAGAGTTCAGAGGACAGGCACTCATTTAGATGCTATGTCGAGTGACAACTCTGAGAATAGATGAATTTTACAAAGAGTGGGACACGAATAGAGCCTCTCTCACTTAGCCTTCCTTTTTAAAACCACTCAGAAGGGTCTTATGTTATAAACCACAAACATTCAGTTCCCACCTTTCAGGATAATGCTTTAACCACCGTGCCACATGACAATTAGACACTCTCCACCCCTTCTTGGTGAACCTGCATCCTGCATATAGAGAAACTTGGTAGTAACTGCACTGGACATAGAGCACGTTAACCAGGATGAGCTGCAGCTTCATAGCAAACAGTTTCTTTAAGGTGGAGAGGATGGGGGTGGGGGAAAAGAAAAGTGTCCTGCTCTTGCTTCCTACTACCATGGATTATTTCTGCTTTGTACATTAAATGTCCACTGGATATAGTGCATGCATGACTAAAGCCAGTGAAGCCAATCTAGATGAAGTTAGCCACAGTAAGTGGGCAAGAACATTAATAGTAGTGATTTTACAGACTTCAATTTTGGTTACCAAATTTGAAATTTTGGTTACTTCAAACTCGGTTCTTCAGGATACAACCTTACAAAAAAGAGAAAATTGTCAAAGTGGGTGCTTTGATTAATCTGACTACAAAGTCTCAAAAATTCAGTAGATATGAAGAAATTGAACCGTCTGGGAGACAGGCAGCATCTGAACTTCTCCAACACTTAAGAAGCACAAGCCACAACTTCTGCCATTATTTAATGGCATTTTACAGCTTCCACATTCACCCCTGTTTCTCCAGGCAGAAAGGTCATTTTACTTGAGGACAAAAAATGGATGGACCGATGATTTAAAAGATAAGTCTAGGAAATCTTGAGAATCAAGGCAGAAAGCAAGGAAACGTGTGTTCCCACTTGAAATAATAGGGATCACTAATCACCCTTTCCCAAGTATCAGATGAGTGAAGGATGTTAGTCTGGTATAGTCAAATTCCTCAAAGATACATTGGTGCTTTACTAAGAAGAAAGGATCCTTGTTAGAAGCCAGCTTATCTTTTTCAGCTCTATGCATTCTTATTTAGTTGAATCTTCTGAGGAACCTTAGATAGATGTACGGATGAACATGCTGCTACAGCTACAGAAAAGGCTAGAAAATAGCTCGTGCTCAACTGCAATAATGCAAGTTTGGTCAAAGACACACACAAAAATGCTTTTATTATACTGTCAGCTAAGTGCAGTATACTTCACAAACACCATAAAGAAGATGAAAAGCTTGTTTAAAGCCAGCCACACTACAATGTATATAAGAAGCGTCTAGTTCAAGAACAGGTCATAAAAATTGTTAAAAGTAGTTCTTTAATGCCAACCTTGGTAAACCTATGAGGCTAAACATAAATAGAAAAAAAACACAAAGAACATTCTGTTTCTTTCTTACAATTGTATATACCAAAACAATAGAAAGTGAAAATAATTTGTTATGGCTAGCTGCTTCTTTTATAAAGAAATCAAGCTTTGACAACATTATCTGAAGTAATTTCCCATCCAAACTTCATTACAGGAGCCCCTCTCTGAACATAACAGAATATTTCCTAGTCTTATCACTTGTGCTTCACCTATGTAGCATTTTTAACTAGAAGAAATTATTAGGTCAGTTTCTGTTACGCAATGAACACATAATTTTTAAAGATAATAACAAGTGTTCTCTGACTATAATGAATACCATCAACTGAGCTAGAGATGAATAAAGTGGGCTAAAAGCACCTAAGCCTGACAAAGAGTGTCACTTCTGTTTCCATATTGATGAGACCACATATGACGCATACCCCAATTTTCCATTAAGTGCATGTCATGCCTCACATGCTGTTTAAAAAATACTTCTAATATTGCAGACAAAATATCTGAGGAATGTGCTGAATGTGTTTTCCTTCTGTGAAAGCTCAACATCTTTACTAAGATATGAGTGCTTTACATAAGACTTTACAATATATTTAGAGCATAACAATAACATCATGGGGAGGTTATGTATCAAAATTGTGTGGAAAAGAATCCTACCAGGCTAATGCTTGAAATTTTCAGTAAGTAGCATTTGACAGTCACCTTACTTCCAAAAGGTCTGTGGATACAGTAAGAGTGGATGGATAAATTTAGTTTGAGCTTCCTCATGCATAAGAGTCCAGTATTTTCTTTGGGTTAGGTTGCACCGAATATCAGTTCATGAAAAATACTAATGGAGGCCCAAGGAAACAAAAGCCACCACCACCAAAAATTCGTCAAGCATTCAAAGACAATGAGGTTCTCAGATAAATTTCCAGCGTAAGTTCTGCTCCTTTGCCTTGCCTGTGCTCTACTTGCAGGTCAGACACCGGTTTTGCATTTATCAACCCTCCACTATTAATCTTTCTAACAGAAGTGTTTATCTATGTAAGTACTTGCTCAGTCATCTGGCAAATGCCACCTTTCTTTTATTCACAGACCAAACTAGGCCTAAATTTACTGCAGGTTTACAGTTCCTGAAACTGAGCCTCCTTCCGTAAGACAAACTATATCATTAATTTGTGCTCCTCTGTCCCTTCAGTATCTACCAACATTCACAATCCACTTGATGACACTGACTACACATCTCAGTTGCCTGAATCACTACTCTGACCAAGAAGGACATTGCACTCTGCTGTTTCCAAAGTCAGATTAAAGACTCTACAATAGCGTACTCGGAGAGCCACACATACCCAAGTCTGTTCTGTTAAGGACAGCCCACAAACTCTTGCCATAGATGGTAGAGAAAAAGGGAATGGGCTTAATGCAACCTTGGAAAGCGCACATACTGCATCCTTGTTAAATAACAAAGTACTGTAACGTTGTAATTACTGCAGTTATATCTTGACTAGTAAAGAACCTAGCAACTACAAAGGTGTTCCAAAATAGTGATAGAACCAGGTAAAAATATCTGAAGCTAACACTAGAAGCCCAGCTGAATTTTGTGGGCTTGAGGGGAAAGTATCATATAACTTCTACACTGGATGTTGAAGGCCACTTTTGTGCCTTCTGGGAACTACTGCCTTTCAAGCAACACATTTTGCCCATTTATTGAATAGCTGGGGGGGCCTTGATACTCTTCAAGGACTACTGTGTTGGGACACAGAGACCTGAAGAACGAGCCATATTTTCTTCCTTCTCCCAAGATTGATGTCTGGGGAGAAGAGTGGACGTATGAGAGACATGTACTTTTTGCAAGACTGAGAGTTTGGAAAAAAGCTTGGTGATCTCAGTTCAGAAGCACAACTAAGAACACAAGTAGGGGAAAAACGACTTAAAAATTGCCATGGAAAGACTTTCTTGGACTTGCACACTAAAAGCAAACAGCACCTTGCCCTGGTTTCAGCTGCGATAAAGTTCATTTTCTTTCTAGTAGTTGCTGTGTTTCAGATTTGGTATGAAAGGAACGTCAAGAATGCATATTGCTTTAGTTGTTTCTAGGTGATGTTTGTACTATTCTAGCACTTTTTTCAGCCTTCCATAGAAACTGAGAGGGAGCATAGACAGAACAATGGAATGGCCGGTGGAATATTCCATACCATAGATGTCATGCTTGATATATGAACAGGGGGAGGTTGAGGAGGAGGGGGCAAGAATCCATGATCACTGCTCAGGGGTCACTGCTCCAGATGGGCTGGGCAACCAATTCACCAGGTAGTGATAGTGACTAGTGTTGTATTACTTTATCTTGTGCATTCTTTTACCAGTATTATTATTATTGTTGTTGTTATTTTCCCTTTTTCTGTTATTGTTCTATTAAACTATCTTTATATATTTATGTTTATCTTTTTTTCCCCCCCCCCTTTCCTTTCCCCTCCTTTTCTCCCTCTTCTCCCTAACCTTCTTGAGGGGGGAAGGGGGAGAAGTGCATGAGCAGCTGTGTGGTCCTAGCTGCCGGCTGGACTTAAATCATGACACACCTTCTGAGTTACCTGGAACAGGTTTTCCCTGAACAACTGCAGGTTTCTGTTGCAGCTGGCATCCACACCTACTGCAGAAAGCCCTGATGACTGATAGACAGATCTAAACAGTTCTAACTGTGCCTTAAGAGAAAACCTCTCAGTGGATCCAGTCAATATGTGATTGAGATGTTAAAAAATAAAGGGCGTGGTTTGTGTTTCAAAATCCAAACCACTCTTCCCAATATTTTCATAAACATTACAAGAAATATTTGTCTTACAGCAATGGACTTTTCCTTTTACTCTCGCTGCTATCATTTTGCCATAAGAAAGGAAAAATGGAAACTTGAAAATCTAACAATTTTCCAGGTTTGCTATTTAACAAAATCCTTCTTAAAGCAATTTTCTTCCTGCTCCAACATCGTAGCAACAGGTGATACGCATATTCTTTCAAGAATAGGATTATGTCTGGAATAAAGATTGTTTTTAAGGGATGATGGTTTAGCATACAGAAATAAAAAATTGTATAGCATATGATACAAACTGTGTGAAGAAAGTTCATATACTCTTGCTTCTTTATCCTTTTTATGCAACAATACACGTCAGGATCTTTTATTGTTTTATAGAATGCTTGCATAGTTGCAACTTCTGTCTAATTTGTATACAAAATGTCTTGTTTGGGGAAACAGCAAGTGACTGTAGAAATTATTTTTAGAAGTAAATAAAAAGGATTGGAAAAAGAACACATGGATTCAATCACTGGCATGCCCTGACTACAAACTGGTTTCTATCATCCAACACTGACTAGACACACACTCTGATTTATGCAAGCCAGATTCTGATACACCTGCTGGTGATGATATCATGTAGGGTCAGAATGCCTATCAAATTACAAGACTATTTAAATACGATCCACAGAAAAATTCAGAGCTAACTTGTAACTGAACAAACAATGGTATCACCCCAAACTATGTGTGGGACCAATCCCAACCCTCTTCCCTTCACAAAGAATCTTAAGAAATCTTGAAATAATTAAGGGACATTTTACAAGAAGCTCTAGAAGTAAAAAGAAGAGACACATGTTTTATTAACCAGTTTTAAACTCTTGATATAACCATCACTGCACTGGTGCTTCTACAGCATTGTGTGAAAGACAAGTGGTAAGTTGGTATATAAGTAAGATTTATGGTTTGAGAGGTTTTAAAAATATTTTGCTATGATTTTGTACATATTTTAAAGCAGTTGAGAAGAAAATATTTTGATCCAAGAGGAGCCGGTCTAGGAAAATCAGAGAGATAAATCTTTCAGCTGCAGAACGGAGACATAAATCTGTCCAATAAACTTGATGATATAAAAGCTATTCTATCCAGCTGATTCTGCATTTTCACAGGGCAACAGATGCTTCAACATGCCTAGCACTAGAAACCACAAGAAGTCCCAATTGAACATTAATATGTCTTAAACAACATTTACTCATATGTCTAATATTCCCTAGACAGGTCATGCATTATTATGCTTTTCACTGGCGTACACTGACAAAGGAAAATTCAGGGAGCTCTCAAAGAAACAGGGCGGATGAGCAATTTAGGAGGCTGACCACTCTAAGTTCCATTGTATTAAATCGTCTATTCAGCACTGAGCTTCTCTATGTTGTTTCCTTATTGGGTAGTACCCCATTTCATTTGATTAAAAACTGAACATTTAATCCACAAGTACATTGCAAACGGCATTCAAAGACTGCAGTCTGATGTTTCCCAAAAAATATGTCCTTATGTTGCAGAATGCATTTGTGTGGGTTATTTAAAATGCTTACTAGGATCCCATGCAATGCAACAACATATTGTAAATACAACAAACACAGAGACACTAAAAAATTTGGCACGTGGAAACAGTTTTAAAGAGGGTATAATTTGAAAAACTTGTGATTTTGATAAAACGCATAGGAATAACTATACTTTAGTTACACAGTTTCTCTGGATTGGTCATTTTAGTTCTGTACATCTTGATTTTTCAGTGTTGGGTCTCAAAAAGCTTACAATAAAATGAGTGATAATAAACTTAAAGGGAGATTTTTAAGCAAGCCATACGAAGTTAGGAAATGCATGCTGTGACAGCAAGACTGACATTTGGACCAACCAGACCCGCTATCTCATCTTACTCTGGACATGCCACTCTCACATGGAACATGTGAGAGCCTAGATGGGAAATCCTCAAGCTACTGCCAACATGAGTTCAAGTCCACGATGTAACACCACCTAACTCTTCAAGCAGGACAACCACATTTGTGGCGTGACACAATGCTGCTCTGTATCAGGGTGTTTCCTCCTACTTTGAAGCTCTGCACCATGCCTTCTTCTACTGTGCTTGGCCCAGGTGATGGTTGCACCCCAGCCATAGTCACCGCCTCAGCTTTGGAGCTGCTTTGCTGATGGGAGTGTTCAGGCGCTGTGTTAAGTGGGAAGTCTGGCTCATAAATAGAGTACTGCATTGCTCTTCTGAAAATACCCTTACCATTGATATTTTAATCCGAAGCCACAAAATATTGTATTGTTTTGCCTACTTTTATGCTGCTTAATTTCAAATTAATTTTTTTTCCATTATTTAATTCTGGTATTAAACAGGGTTTTGTAATGAAACTTAGTATCCATTACCAAAAATGAAGCTGTGACTGAAAAAACATCTCTGTCTTTATAAAAGACAAAAAGCTTAGCATTACTGGATTCTACAGAAATTGCTACGCTCTTGTGCTATTTTATTCATAAAATGAAGACGACGAAAGCCAAGGATGTCCTTGAATGTTCATCTCACTGGCGACAGAAAGCTAAATCAGTTGACACAAGAAAGGCACTACAAGGTGAAGGGGCAAGCTCATTTTTCCATCTGTTTTTATTGAACACACCCTTTGTGAAATGTCATGGTCAAGGGCAGTTAAAAATTAATGTCATTCTAATCTTCTTTAAACACTTCAACTTGTTCGGTTAAATGTGTCAGACAGGAAACTATCCATAAACAAATTTGAGATGTTAAATTACTAAGATAGCTGTGATTTCCTTCTTTTGCAAAATCTCATTACTAGCTGCAATATTATTTCCACTCAAGGAAGTCACTCTACACCACCAAATATTTTCACATGCATTGAAACATGTAGACTACACAAGTCTGCGGATGTTTGCTTTGGCAGAGACTTGAACTTCCTCTGTTTCTCCGAATACAATGTAATCCTCCTCACTTATGTCTTCATTTAGAGAGGAAAAAAAAAAACAACAAAAAAACCTCAAACACTTAAAAATCACATTTTAAAACCACCACAAACTTATTTGCTACTAAGATTCATTTCTCCTCTAGAGAAGTTAAACACAAAGGCAAAAACCACCTCCAAATCTTCATTTCATATTTGTGCTTATCTTTTTAGTTAGAGCAAATACAATTAATAGAACAAATAAACATAAGTAAGAGTTTAAAATACATAGCAGGACTGCAGCTCAGTATTTCTTCTGACAACTTTGTCAATGAATTTGACATGATCAATGTCATCTCCTTGAGTCGTTGCCTTTGGGAAAGGCACTGGCACAAGGGTTTTATACATCATATTTCTGCCTCAGTCTCACATCCACAAGTACAGGCTGGCTGATTGGTTGGTCTGCTTATCTGTCCTTAAAAATCTGACAGATGTTATGAGCCAACTGAAGATCTGCAAAACTTATTTTGCATCTTTGTCAAATTTTCTGCCAAAAGGATGGGCTATAGCCTAAAATCTGTTAGGGCTAGAAAGTGGAAGGCAATCACAAACATTTGACCAGGAACAAGGAGAACCACACACATTCTATTACCATTAAGTGACGTACCTCCCTTGAGCTTAACACATACAATTTTCTTCCGCAGAGTTAGCCGAGTTCAATTTCTACTGCCTAGTGCTAAGTCCTCAGCAATCACCTCAGAAGTCTTCTCAATTTAGAGAAAAACATACGTGACTTATTTCCAGTGTTCACCCTCCATATATCAGCCCTCTCCATCCGCAGGCACACAGAATGCCTGGGAAACCTGGTTTAGGCAATAAGTCAAGAGATAATTTCGTGCCATCCCTTCCCACTGCCCCCTGCAAATTTCCACTCAGTCTAGTTCCTTCGAGCACTCATGAAGGGCAGCCAGAAGCCCCTACTTCCACAACCTTCAGAAACCAAGAAGAGGGGGAGAATAGCAAAGTAGGACCACAGTGTCAATAAGATGTGTTACTAGGTACTGTAGAGTAACATGGCTCTACATCAAGCTACTCCCCACAAGATTTTTATCATGCAAAATTACAAATAGACTCTGCTGTGAAGATTTGTTAGAGAAATCCACCATGGCACTTCACTTGCTATCCATGCCTGGAAGTGCCATCAATATAGAGTTAAGCAGGACTCAGGGGTTGTCTGCTGAGCTATGATTAAGGTGAGCACACTGCAATCAAAATGATGTGCCCATTTCTCCGGATGACCTGCACCACCCGTCCTTTAAAGAGGTGAAAAACTGAAGCGGTATGCAGTCAAAGGAACTGCATTTGCATTCCTCCCTCCCCACTTCTATTACTTTTGAGATATGACTATGAATTAACTCAAACGAAACATAGCTTTAATTTGCAGAGAACAGTTTGTACTAGATTGTACTTACTCGTGATGCATTTTCTTGCTTTCTTATTTGGCTAAACAATGACCAGAATGCAACGCCATTAAGCCATTAAATTAAACCTGATTTACACAGCATGTATTTACTTAGTTAACTTTTCTGTTATACAAATTTTTACATTTTTAATTTGGGATCTAAGAAAGGTGGAGTTACAAGAAAAATCTGAAAAGCGACACAAACCCAATTTCTAAATTAAGCACAGCATCAGGGTCATTTTCCATTGCTTACTGAAGGCCAGTTCTTCAGAAGCCATGCTGCTTAAAATGTTCTTTGTCTATTAACTTCCCCTAAGTACCTTGCCCAACAGAGCCTAATAATTACTTGACACATACTTTCTCTTTAATGAGAGCTAAAGCTTACGATGACATCAGCCTGTCCTATTTGTCTGTGACTTGCAAGCCAGATGAAGTTTACTTGCTAAATGTTGCAACCCTGCCAAAATTCAGGGCTGCACAGAACAGTATGTTCGGGCCCTGATGTCTTGCCAGTTTTCAATGAAGTGCTTGACAGAGACCACATGTGGAGGTCAAGTGACACTATCATGATCTCACCAGATGGTAAGTTGTGGTATTATTCCCAAGGCAGGTAGTATAGTCTGTTCAGAAACAGTTGGCAGATGATCCATGAACTCACAGCCAGAAGCAACTGGATTATTGCAAAAGATCAAGAATGCTATTGATGTTGGCGAAAAGACTATTCCAAGAATTTTTTTTGCACGTAATTCAAGGACTCAGTTCTCAAGATGTATATTTTCTTGGGGAAAAAAAAAAAAAAGGATCTATTTTATTAAATTCTGTCTTAAATCAGTAGCTCTCCTGTCAAAGAAATCTTGTATTCTTGCATGATTATTATGTGATATATGTTAAATAGTGAAAATAAAGACACTGCAAGCTCACCTTGCTTGGGTTCTTGTAACATATTAAGGATCACCAGGTCACTCTGATGTCAATTCAGAGATTGTATCTACACAGGTTAGAGGGCAAGACTGGACTAGTTTGCAGAGCGCAACAGGAAAACAGACCACGAAGGAATCTTACAAAATTTTGTAGATGACATTCTCCCATCCCTCTACAGTAATAGCCTAACCAAGTCAAAGTGTGAAACACTCAGCACTTCACATGGTCCAGTTAAAGCAGGCAAGCAATTTAAATCACTACTGAACTGACTCTGTGTCCTGGTTTGAGGTAAAACAGAACCATTAGCTAAGCCTCTTCTAACTCTCTGAAATTAACAGCATATTGTGCAGAAACTATTTGCTCTCAGAGTGATAAGACCTATGTTTCCTGGACAAAGTTGCAAAAAAATCCTATTTCTAAAAATGCAATAAAAGCCACACAGTGGAATCCTTTTATGCAGCAGCAGTTTTCTTCCCCAAGCTAAAGCAGCAATATTCTCCTTTCAGAAAAAAGACATAATTTAAAAGTAGACTTTAAAATTTCAAGTTCCTCTGGTGCAAAACCTATTAATTGACTGTGAATTTTATCTGAGAAAAGACAGATTCTCAAAGGGCCAGTGTAAAGGCAGTCTTACATCCCCTTGCACTTCTGAGAGGCTGCACCTTCTGGCTAACATCAAAACCTCCACTGAAATTCTACACTAACATCCTCATTCATACTGGCCAAACTTCAGAAAAAAATATAATCAACTGCACTTAATCACTTCATGACTGAGAAAGCTAGGATTCCCTTTAAATAATGCATCACACTGTGACACCTTACTCTATTTAAAATTGTGGGACAAAAGAGTACAAAAATAAGTACTTTAATTACAAATTTTAAAAAAAAGGGGGGGGTAAAAAAAAACTCCTGGAAAATAAGTTAGTTGCCTACAGTTATTAAAATGCTTTCTGAAATTTTGTTTTTAAAAAAGGACACATGCTGCTAGTAAATAAATGTGCAGCAACACAAAGTCGAGCATTAGGAGCTCTAAAAAGGATGGGTGGCAGTTTGGACTGAAACTATGGAATTTCTTTAGATGTAATATAATATTAAAATGTAACTTACCCTTAACTGATAACTCTTTGAAGATACTGAGAAAGTAGCAACTACAGTGCATGTATCATCTAGCTGTAGCCTTTGATAACTATTTTAAAAGAATTAATGTGTTTCATTATATACCAGAATTAATTTTTAGAGCTGTTTTTCTCACAAAAAGAGGTACAAATTACTACCCCCTTTCACTAGCAGCTTTTTTTGAGCCTTCCTAAATGTGATGCTTTACATGACAGCAAGATAAGCCTTCAGCCATCATTGCTCTTTTCTCTCTTTTCTTTTAATTTGGGCCTGCATCATTTCTCCAAACTAGAGTGTACTTGTCTAGCTAAATTAAGCATCCAGACTGCATAGCAAACATTATCTGATGTGCTATCGGCTGGTTTCATGTTTGCCATCTGAGCATTGTTTTGTCAGACATGAAAAGAACATGTCTGGATACTTCTCATTCAGCTAGCTGAATGCCATGTTTAAAGCTCTTTAGGGAAAAATGAACGAATCGCCTTCAAATTGGAAATTAATTGTTCTGTGTTCTAATTTCTTAGTCATCTGCTGCAGTGTAGGGCACTTTAAGGACCACAGACCTCTTTTACTACTCGTTCTTGTTTCTACTAATTGGTTCCGATACATCTTGATAATGGACTCTGCAATAGGACAGCACTAGCTCCAGCTCAGCTCCAGTGCAAATATTAAATAGATAAAACTTTACAGGTTTATGACCGGTTACGAAGACCATTGTTTCTGTAAAACTTAATGTATGTCATCACAGAATTTCATGTCTGTGAAGGGCAACAGTTTGTACATGGCTTTTTCAAAACAAGGCAATTAACTGAAAGTCACTAAGAAAAGCTCCACCTTCATACACTCTTTTTGAAGAAATATTGCCTGATCCTTTGGGCAAAACTGGATAGATCCAGGAAAGCAGCATGCCATAAGAGATCAATTTGACTCGCTATCTCCTGAAAGGTAGAAATCGTAATTTGCTAAGCAAAACAATAGCCCCATCACTGCACAAGACAGAAGTGTCCCAACAGTTCCTTCCTCAGAGGACTTGCAATCTAGAGAATATTTGGCAGGGACCCGGATCTGATACTGATTTCAAATGGAACAGGATCAAGTCTTTCATGCTGCTTTTTATTTTGTCAGTGAAAGGCACATGTCCAGCGGAGTGCACTGGACATCACCCATACAGCTCCCAGCTATCTGTAATTTGAGCTACATACCTGCATCTCGGTATTTTGAGATGCAGCCCAGGGGGGGCTGCGAGTACGACCCTCAGAGTCCTGCAGGGCTCTTTGATACTGCAGTTACAGTACTAAGTTGTAACACGTATACCAGGCAAGTTGTTTTAGGGTTTATGCTGGAAAATTCTTATTGCTCATATGATTTACTGGCAAAACTTATGGCCTCATTCTGCAAGTTTTACACTTATGAGCACAAAACAAAGAGAGTGATGATTGGGAATAGCAATCAAAGACAGCTGTTTCTGTTTATAACGAGAGACATGTTGCCTGGTTATCAAATTACCAGTGATAAGAAGACCTAGCGAAGTCACTGAGAATGCTGCCAGTGACTTTCCTGAATTGGTATCAGATCATATGAGACAAATATTTAGGTACGGATCTCTTCAGTATTCTCCAAAAATAGCTATACTGGGTTAGATCAAGGGTTCTGCTCAGGCTTCTGTGGCAAGCACCTAGAGGAGAGCAGAATGGAAGGTATATTCAATACCACCTTCTCCCTAATATTTTTGCAGCCACCAGCCATCCTCCTGTCAGGGACTTCCTGGTGTGATTTATATTTAAAAATTCACAACAGATTTGTCATTCTTGCAGCATTTGTTCTTGAACCCATGTAAAGTTTTAGCACCCACGCCAACCCTTGCAAAGGAGTTCCACAGATCTGCTTGCATGAAGAACTACACTCTTTGGATTTGTGTGGTTTTCCTGTTTCCTACTGGCTTCAAAGCTCTTGTCATGGCTGGTTGAATAGCCAAATCCCTATCCATAGTCTTCATGCCACTTTTTCAGGATGAAGAATCATGGTTTACTTAAGCTGTACAGCTGTCCCTGTAATTAAGCGGCTCCACACTTTTGATCACCCCTGATGCCCTTCCATGAGTCTTCTCCCATTCTGTAATACCCTTCTGAAACAAGGGGAGCACTACCGTAGGATTTAGGATGGCATAATACAGCTCACAATACAGTAGTGTTATAAAGTTCTCTCTTTACCCTCTCTTCCTCTCCTAAATCACTCTGCATCTGATTTGCATTTTTGATTGCTGTTGAGCTTTGAGCTGACTTTTTACAAAGAAGTATGTCTTATGATCCAAAGAATTTCCTAACTGGTTACTGCTAGCTGAGAGACCAGTATTTTACAAAGTATTAAGGAAAATTAAGAGTGGTCTTTTCTCACATATATCACTTCACACCTACCTACACAGAATTTTACTTGCTTTCACCTGCAAGTGCTGCCACCACTCAATCTCATAAGGTCTTTCAACAGCTGTTCTTCATGCTCAGCCTTTGTCCTTACTAGGATAACTCAAATACCAGCAACAAACTTTGTCACTTTACTGTTTTTTTCCCAGGTCACTTTTTAACATGATGAACATGGACCCTCAAATACTCCAAAGATGTTGCAACATTCCACCATTATACGAGCGGATCATTTACTCTTAACCCGCGATTCCTCTTTTCTTTACTGTCAGTTATTTAAAAGTAAGATGACCTTCCTCCTTATGGAATGGAGACTTGATTTCCTTAAGAAATCCCTGGTGAGGGACCTCAGTCGAAGCTTTGTGGAAACCTAGACAGACTGTATCAACCGGATCACACATATCCACCTGTTTGCTGAACGCGTCAAGAGCCACTCTGAGTTGTATGGCAGGGTTTTTGTTTTACTAAAGCTATATTTACCCTATTAAGTATCTTCATAGAGATGCCAACTAATTTAATTCCCTATTATATTTCTAGTAATTTTTCAAGTACATAAGCCACATTAGGAGGCTTATAGTTTTCTTGATTTCCCTCATACTTTCCAAACAACAACTCTACCTCCACCTTTTTTCTCTGAATTTCTTTATGAAAATCCAAAGTGTGGCATTGGTAGCATTCAGCAATAGTATTCAGTAATATTTTCTCTATTTCTTCTCTACTGCTTCACACAGTAGAAAGAGACTTAATACAGATACAGTTATTTTATATAATTGTCTCCACTTCAGATAGCACTGCAGTCTCCGGTGCATCATCTTGGAAATACTTTGCACAGCTACTGCTCAGACAAAGGAACTAGAGCGCACTCCTTTGACAAAGGAACTAAAGTGCATTCCTTGTCTATCTTATTGGACAAGCTTGATTTTCAATATCTGCCTACAAAAAATGTAAAGCAAAGGTGAACTGTATTACCATCCTAGGAGATCAGTAGGCAATTCTCTGACCAAAGAGTAAGGTAGTGTTTATGTCAGTGTGGCAAAATAAATTACTTTTATATGTCTATATGAGCAAAGAAAAAGGAAAGGAAAAAGATCCCATCTTATCCATAAACTCTCAACATCTGCAGAAATGCATAAATTAAGTAAATAAGCTTCTAAATAAAATTTCAGACAGAATGACTGGAATAAAAGCTCTAAAACCAGATGGATACTAAAAGCCTAATGGAAATTTTCATAATTACTATCCAGTATTTACAGCCTAGTACATCCCAAATAAGTGACTGCTACATTAATTTGATATGAAATACAGAAAAAATAGATACAGTCTCCATTTTTAATGGGTCTATCTATGAATAATCTATCTATTTGTATAGCTACTCTTTGACCTTATCAAAATACTGCCTCATGCCAATTGTGTAAGAAGTCCCCAGCCTCATGATCTGGCATCATACGGCAGTACACTGAGCACTCTAGCACCTAATATCCAAACTCTAATACAAAAACTAGGAAGAGATCACGACTTAACAAGTTTTCTTAGCAGCTTTGCTACCCCTCTATCATCTCAAGAACTCTGGAAATCAGCATTAGGTTTATTCTTAAACCATGAACGGACATCTTATACATTCTTGACTACCTCCTGACTTCTTAAAAAAAAAAAAAGAAAAAAGAAAAAAGCTTATAACATAGGTATAATTTTATGCTTATTTTATGTAAGCATAAAATACATCTTTTTCTTCTTTTATGCGTGCACAACTTGAGCACCTCAATGTTCTGGAGAAAAAGCATCTTCAATAAAGATTCCATATCCCTGCCCTCATCACAAAAATGCCGTCGAGAGAGATCACACGTTGCCTGAGAGTTCTAACAAGTCTGCCACCAAAACTGGAGAAGATCATAGCTAACACTAATCATATCCTCGGTTAATGAACAAAGACAAAGGAACTTTTAAAAATAACATGCATCATTCACATTTCAGGCCTTATTACACAAAAAGAAAATCAAACCAGAACAAACTAAAAAGGTGTACAAACCCAGTCATTAAATTCCTTTTAATCAACATTTTGAAAAACTTAAAAAGTCAGTCAAGTGTTCTCCCTCCTCCTTCGGAACAAATCTTGCTTTAATATCCTCAGGGAACTTACAAAAAAACTGACTGGTGGCCTAGAAGATGCAATATTTTGTAAAAGTAAAAGACACACTTTGAAAAACAGCTTTTTCCTACAGCAGAAACTGATTCATTGCATCCTTCCTCAGAATGTGAAAAAAGTATCTGTTATTCTCAAAGGAGACTTCTGGATGCTCCACAGAAAAAAAAAAAAACAAAGCAAAACAAAAATACATTCACAGAACACTTAAGGGAGAAAGGAAATGTGTCATAAGAGAAAGGTTGAGAAGACCTCACCCAGAAGACCTCTGAGTCAAAAGAAACCTCCCTTCCTCTCTGAAAGATGATAAAAAAAACATGCACTTGTATTTGTTGACTAGTAGACATTTCTGGCTTAGGTGTGACCTATGAGAGGGAGATAACTAATCAGAGTCCATCCACCCTTTCTCTGAATTCTGGGCTCCTTATTAAAACAGAACACAACTGTCAGATGGTCTCCACTGTGAACTGCTCATTACCTTTCACTTCATACAGAAGTAGAGAAAAAAAAGTTAGGTAAAAAGGAAGAAAATACCTACAGCACAAGGGTATTCTGCTGCAGTATGAACAAACAACCCCTCCCTCGACTGTAATAATTTGTACAAAAGTAGGATCAACCAACTAGGCAAATCTAAAGCCATTTGAAATGTTCTCTTGGGGCACAGGGCTGATCAGACGCGAGTTTTCACAATAATGTATTGCAGCAGACGCACAAAGGAAGAAGTAGAAGACAGTAAGCTGGTAAGAGTCCAGCGCTTATAGAAGTGATCATAGTAGATGTTAATAAAGCAGGTTTAGACACCTGCCTACAATGAAGTTCAGTTCTGCAGCTAACCGTGGTAGATGTTCTCATCTAGTTGTCATTCTTCCGTCCCTCACCTTGCCTAAAATTGCAGTGCCTCATGATATCATTCCTCTCCCCTAAAATGGTGCTTCTGACAGTCCAAGACAATTTGTGAGGAAAAAAGGCTGTCATCCACACAAACACAGCTTCCTTCTAAGCACTCCACTGTTTCTCAGAAGGAAAGCCAACTGCAGGAGTATTATTATTTGAAATACCAGATTTATCCAAAATACCCAGGAACAAAGCAGATTCAAGAAATTTTAACTCACAGGGCACACAGACCTCTGCTAACGGCATCTTTACTAACACAGCCGTGCACACTAGGAAGTGCATACTAGGAATGTACGTTAACTCTACACTGTTCTACAGGATCTGTATCCATTGCTTTAGGGCTTAATTTGCAGTCACAGGGAAATATGTCATTTTGAAAACCTGAGGAGAACAGCAGTATGATTTCATACCGATCAAGATTATCCTTTCAATCAGTTAATCACAAATCTGTGGCGTTAGATTATGAAGTAAGGTGGAAGAGTGGTAATCACTTTGTGCAAAGATGCAAGAAAGATATCTGTGCAAAAAACCCCTGCTATGCTGGGGGACATCAGTGGAAGAAATGCTTGCTTTGCTCAGATTTTTATATTAACAATCTCAATTTAAACTCCTTTTGCAACAGAAGGTGGCATAGTGAAGAATAATATGATATTAAAATCACAGTGGCCAGATATTGAGTTGCTGAGCAAGCAGACGTAGCTTCTGACATCTTAAAAGTTCAGAAAACGTCAAGCTACAAACTCAGCTTCCTAATTATGGACAGCCAAGCTAACCATTTCTAAAAATCTTGGCCACCGTTTTAACATACATTTTACTTCTAAGGAAGATAATGAGTCACATTTCCAAGTGGCTTCCAAGTCCATGCCTGTAGCATACACACTACACATGGGAAATTTGAGAACTGCAAATTCAGGGTCTGACTCTGGAAATTTGGCTGAGTATATGGTTTAATAAGACTTTGAAAAAAATTAATATGTTAATTATGATTTCAATATAATTTCATTCATACATTTCCTTCACTGCCTGTCCTTTATATTTACCACTTGAACATTATTCTGTGGTTCTTGCTGGCAGAATGTATTCCAGGTATGTTTTCAATATACGCTGTGCTTATTTGCAATGTCATTTAAAGTATTTCAGGGTTGCCTGCAGATGGGCACAAATTCAACGGCTTTCAGTAGGACATTTCACTGGAGTATTTCCTCCTTTTGAGCTCTTAATATGCTCAATCAACCAGAAGGGACCTAAGCTTTCAATCACTGGTATAGTCCATTTATAGTGGTTTATATAGAAAGGACAGTGAATATTATTACTATAATACAAATTCTGCTATGAGAAAGGCATCCCTACCAAAGGCATGAAATTATATTAAAAGGCTAGGATGACTAACCCAGCGTCCTGCCAGCTCCATGGCACTCCTGTCAATGATTGCCAGCATAATCATAACTCTTTCAAGTGCAATATGCACTGGAACAGGGGAACATACATCGCAGGAGGCTGCTACCTCCAACAAGAGTACATAAACACTTGAAAAGGAAAGAAAAAGAAAGAAGAAGAAAAACCCTATGTGGTGGTCCATATTAGGAATTGTCAACTAAGACGGCAAAAGTAACATTTCCATTGCATTTCCACATTTTTAATTTCCTTCCATTTAATAAGATGTACAGCTAATACTGAAAGTATCTTCTCTATATAAACAAGACACTTGGCAAATTTTTAGTGTGAGTACCTTATTTTCTCCAGGAAAAATATGAAAGTCTCATTTATATTTGTTCATGCTAAAAAGGTTCTCTTAAAGCTAAACTTCTCATTTAGGCATAAAATGGGTCAAAAGTAAAATGGAGGTAAACAGAAAGAAACCTGACAGCAATGTATCTGAGTAAGCCTGTGACTCTCTTTGGCTGCAATATTCCTTTTTTTTCATGTGAGTAAGCCTCTTCAATGAATAAGTTATTCTTGGTGAGAAAACATCAGCCTTGATAAAAAGCTCTAAAGGTATGGCCTTGTCCAAGAATGGGGAGTCAATAACTGTCCTCAGGAGCCCAAGTTTGAGATCTAGATGGAGAGGAGAGGAACGTAAGAAGCAGGGCAAAACCCCCAGTATGTCACATACATTAGTTTGTCTACAGCAACCTCTAGGAAACTATATAAACATGGAAATAAAACTGAAAATTGCCCTGGTTTATAATGGAACCTTCCGAAAGCGTGAGGCCAGTTCCTCTACCTGCACTAAAAGCAATGATGCAATTTTTATTTGAACCCACTGTCCTGCCTTATGACAACTAAGGTTAAAATCTATGACACAAATGTTAGAATATTGCATCTGTTATATCGCCCTATTCTTCGATCAGTACAGGAATTTGACTGGCTAGTAACAAATCCCAGATGTCTCCTGTTACATCACATATTATATGAAAGTGCTTCTCTTCTGAAAATTGCAGCAGTTGAAATAGCACACGGTCCTTTATCACAGGGTTCAAGTTGCATTTCTGGCTTCTGGAGTTGACATCAGAGCTATTCTGCAGATTAAGGCATTGTAGGGCCCTCTTCTAATTCTGATGTTATCTCCAAAAAGCCTCATGATTCTATTCTGAACAAACCACTCCATTTCATAGAAAAGGCTCCTATAGAAAGTCCGTGAGACCTTCTTTATCATCTCACCTCACTCAAATTTCTGTATTTTCCCATACACACTAAAAAAAATAATAAATTATTGCCATAAACTAATTTGGCAGCGTACAATATTCTTCACCTCCAAAAGACTCAAATACTCACTTCTTCAGTCCTTCTAAGAAATGACCCAAACACACTTATTTGTCTTTTAAAGAGGGATCACTGAATAAGCCTCTGAGAAGATGCACTGAATTCTGTCAGACTTCACATGTGGCTTTTCTCTGTGTGCTCTATCTACAATGGCATACTCATACAGGTTTTCTCTTAAATATTTAGTCTATATGGTGCATGATTTTTTTGGGGTGGGAACTCAGTTTACACTATGGCTACTGTCAGGTGGCCTCAAATTCTGCTAGCACATCATCTAAAGCGCTGTGACAGAGAACAGA
The DNA here is from genome assembly GCF_964199755.1 of Larus michahellis. Lineage (NCBI taxonomy): Eukaryota > Metazoa > Chordata > Aves > Charadriiformes > Laridae > Larus > Larus michahellis. Next base: position 94,530,379 of record NC_133897.1, read on the forward strand.
GATTGTTTGCAAAGGAGGTTCAGTTTTTGCTTACCCCCTACACTGTTCTGCTCTACTCTCTGGACGGTGTGGGCTCCATGTTGCAACTTAAGAAAGGAGGGGAAGTCCTTTTCTAAAGCATCCAACCTTCTGGATTTCAGACTGGAAATGTTACCATACCCTGGTCTTTTGAAGAATATTTTTTTCACGTGACTTCTCATTATTCTAAATAGCATCACTTGGGAGATGTTTAAAAGAAAAAGAGGGGGAAGTCTGCAGAGAAGAAATCTGTAGACTCCTTTCTTTGACTCTGCATTCCTTTGCAAACTACTTAGTGCATGTTCAGCACACTCTGAAACGTTGCTCAATTGTGCTCTGAACAGAAATAAATATTTTCTAGAGGAGATTTCAAACAGTTACAGAAAGAACACAACCTTAAATAGACATGGAAAACTAATGATGCTGCACTAAAAATTAATTAAAGTTCCTACAGGGGCCTTACCCTCGAGGAGGCAAATTACTGTTAAGCCCCACAGAAACAAAAGCTGCACTATGGTAAAATTATATTGCAGTGATCCATCTATTCAGAAAAGCAAGTGGAGAAAATCTAAATCTAAAGCATAAATTAAAACACACCAGTTTTCATACACATGGAAATTTCTGATTGCAACCACTAGGCAGGGAGATGAGATATACATTCCTAAAAAATCATCTGCGCTGTACAGAAAACTGAATGCCATGGAGCTTAAGAATGGGTTAAAAATAACAGGCTTATCGGGTTGGAAAGCCAAACTACAGGTATTCATAACAGCTACCGTATCCGCTTTTCTACACAACTTTATGGAACCAGCTAGTTAAAAAAGAAAAAAACACTTCTGAAAGTTCAGAATGCCACCTTTTTCATTTTCTATTAATGTGCTAGCTTCAACTGGAAATAAACATGTTCCCCTTTTGCAGGATCTTCCTGTTAGTAACAGTTGCACATAAATAAAGTTTTCTAAACAAACATCTTATCTTTTTATGGAAGGAAGTCCATTAATAAGGAATTGACGTCCTTCCCTGAAAAAAAAGATCAGTGCTAATTCTTTCCCATAAACCAAAGAAATAAACTTACACCCTGAGATTTTTTACTCTATTTTCACAGCAAACTGGATAGTCTGCACGTAGATAAAATAGAACTGTTTGGGTTTTCTTATAAACAATAACCCCGTTGCTACCTTGCCACATAATACTGAAAAATTAATCTCTTCCCTCGGTTTTTAATTGCTTCATGGAATTTGTGCTTCATTTCAACTGTACTCCACACATTCTTTTTCAAACTATAGGTCAGCCTGTGAGCAACTTTTAGGCTGGGAGCTTCAGAAGCACACCATAGCTGTTTAATGTTTTGACTCATGCAACCAATTTCAGAAAGATGTCCTTTATACAACAAATGCAGCCAGATTCTAGAAACTGTGCTCATAATCTTCTGTGCCCTTCATTGGCTTTGTCAGCTACACAAGACATTTCTATTACCTAAAATTAACTTCATCATGGAAAATCCTCTGATGCAACCTTCATCTGTTTCCCTTCTTCAAAATAGCTTTTCCTTTAGACTAAGAGAATTTGAAGCTGGCACTGTACTGTATGCTACTCGAGATAAATAAAATAAATACTTTTCTCCCAAATGCTTCAGAAAACCAGCACTGGAATCTATTTGCGACAATGATGAAAATAGAAATGTTAGTATGTGTAAAGAGAGTTTAGATTTTTCAGTGCAACACAATTTAAAATCTCAGCGCCACACTGCATGGAGATAAGCCTAAGAGAATAGCAGAATAATATAGTCTGTGTTTACCATACTTGTACAAAATTAAGAGTTTATGAAAAGATTTATGAAAAGACCTACTTATCTTAAACATATTAAATGTCTAACTTGGGGGGGACACAAGAAACATCATCAAAGTATTTACAGTAGGAATTTCAAAAGCAAATTTTAAACAAGAAAGTGCGCCAAATGTTACAAGAAAACATTGTTTCTCTTCAGTTGTGTCTAGAAGTGAGTGCTATTTCAAAGGAACCTATTCCGGTTTTGAAAGATATAACACTTCTATGTTCCAGCAACCACGCTTTTAGTTATCCTAAGAACGGGAAAATAAGATTCCACAATCCTTTACCAAGAGCGTGCACCAACTTTGCTTACACAATGCTTCACTAGAGAAGGGACTGAACGTATGTCTTAATGTAGATAAATAAAAGAGTGACAGGGAGTGAGATTGAGCACTAGAGTCCTCCTCCTCCACTATACTGAACTCAAAGATTCTTTCCGGACTCTATTTTGCACTAATACGGTTCACTTTCCAAAGATCAGCCTGCTGTAGAGGTGACAAGCCCTAAGCAGATACAGTCAGTCCACATTACACAACCTTGAAGGTATTGGTTCCTTGCATTCTTATTTGGCATCCACATACAGCTTTACACGCTGACTTTTACACTTCACTTTTAAAATGTAATACTTTTTGTTGATGGTGGAACCAGAAGTCTTAATGTGCTTGCACATGTTTAGCAACACACATACCTGAATGTCACTAGAAAAACAAAAACAATTTCCTTTTCCCTTAACTCTATTCTTTTCAAAGGGTTAGGTCCTCAGGAAGGTTTCCCCCCATTTCTGTTTAACTCTCGATAACTGTATTGCGGAACAGTGACCTTTTTTAAAAACAAAAACAGAGCACTGCTTTAAAAGGTCATATGGCACAACTCAGAAAGCAGAGCAGATCCTCTGGTATCCCACGGCAGCAGTGGAAATAGGGATGCAGGCGACGGCCTGACAAGTATCTATGCAAAACTGCATGCCGAAGTTTTTTGTCAGTCATTAGAACAGTCACCAATTTTCCAGGACTGCCCTGGCCAATTGGGATACCTAGTCACCCTATAAAATTTCCAGCTTTTCTGCCTTACTTTTTCTTCACCCTCCTTCTTTCAGCATAATTCCTCACAAAACTTTTCTGATTCTTGACATGGGAGAAAGCTTGGGGCCGTCTCAAGAAATCTCAGTAAGCTCCAAGACTTTTGATAATTTTATTTTGTAAGATCAAGAGTTTTGGTGAGCTGTAGCAAATGGCTAGCCAAAATATCTGTGAATGACTTTCGCTCTGATGAATGAACTGAAGGTAGCCAGCACATCAAGCAAAGAAGCCCATTCTGTGGTGTCACTGTTACCTGTGCTGCTGTCTTGTCCTGTCCACTCATCTCCACGTTCTGCAAGGCAGGTGTGACAACTGGCGGAGGAGGTGCTCTGCGTTTTTTCACTTCTGGGTTTGCTGTCATTCCTGAGATGTTACCAAGGGACAGTGATGAACCCAGGCTACTGGAACGAGAATTCACCGAAGGGGAATTTGGTGCTGTGGAAAAACCCTGTAAATGGATTAACATCTTGGATTAACATCACTTTTTAAAAACAATGGGAAAGAAAGAAGAAAAACAAGACACATCTGGTTTAAACAATGATATAAATAATCATGTATGTTCCTCTGCCAAACTGGCTGAATTGCAAACTGTAACTTTTGGAAACTTCTAAAGGTCAACTGGAACAAAGCTTTCAGGCAATATTAATAAGTCGGGAGGCACAATGAGCACCTACCACAGTTTAACAGTATTATTGATGGGAACACTACTGCTGCTTGATATTTAAAATATAAGCTTCAACAAGACACATAATTACAGTTATCCAAATGCATTTCCAGTCATATTTCAATTACAAGCAATACACATTTCTGAAAGCAAGATTTACTCTTAAATGAGAACACCTTTTTAATCACATGCTGTGTCCCAGGCTTGTCTATTTTATTATCTATCTGCCTGATTTACCTGAGTCTTCTCTGCAGATTTACGTAAGAGAAACTCTGCCATCAAACTATTTCCAATTTACATGCACACTCAAACATAATCATTCACAATCTACTGAAAACAACCGTTTAACCTGGTCAAAAGAACACCTACTGACAGGTCCCACTCTGGATTTTAACAGTCCCAGATCAAAGGAGAAGCAGAAACTATTTCAATAATTCCTTAATGTTAAAAATTATTTGAATTCTCACTGAAGACTTAATAAAATCAATGGAAGACGTTTCACTGATTTCAGAACAAGGCCTTAATACCTTTTTATATTAATACACAAAAAAATATACGCAGTCATATAGTAATAAATCTGCAAATGGGAAAGACTAGGACACATGATTGCTTGAAAATGTGCATTCTTAATTTAGTTTTGACACTTAAATTCAACGTAATTAATTTTTTTAATCTGCTAATAAAGATCTTGCAAAAACTTTTCCCTCGAAACCTGTGAGTCACCTTTTGATATTTTTAATTAAGAGAAGCTTTCAGATTAAATTGAAGATTTTACATTTTAATTAAGTTATGAGACGGTCACTTCTCAGAAAACGGCTTCTGTGAAATCACCACTGATACGAATCCACCATGAGCTGGAGCAGGATACCTATTCTGGAAGCACAGGCTGATGACCACAGGTTGATAACGCTGTTCTTATCACAACAGAATATGCTACCGCACTTGGCAAAACTCACCCATCGAGGACATAAAGCTCTCACACAGAATTTTGTCCAACACCACAGAATACATACTGGCAGGAAACTAAAGGCCACAAATCCCACCACTTTGCAAATAAAAGATGTAGTTCTTTCAAATGAAGTTCTCCAATCTAGAAAGTGCTGAAAAATGCTTTGCCTCAATTGTATGGCTACCTCATCCTTGTGGTCGATATCTGGACTTCCACAGGCGTGTAACCAGCAGTGAATTTGACTCATGACATGGCATGGTAATTCCTTTCCACAAGTGCCAAGAGCAATCTTATGTAAAAATTAAAAACTTGGGGCAGCAAGCTCAAAAAGACAATTCATTTAATTTTAGGACTGTTGAGGAAACACTGATGAAGCATAAAGAGCTAAAAAATACACCAATGCAAAAAGATGTACATAATACAGGTTCCTGACTGACTGGTAAAGTTCAATGTTCTACAGATTCCTGTGAAAGCAACTGAAAATGCTAAATGCAGATAGCAAACTAATTTGTGTCATGTCCTGCATCTACTACGCATGTGATAACTATCACTGAGTTAAAACTATCATCTGGACGCTTTTATTATCATTTATGTTGCACACTGCACAGCAGACTTCATCTTGGAATAGTGTATTTAGCACAAACTAGACATATTATCAGTCTTCCCTGATTGACTAGAGTTTTTCTGAAGGATTAAAGCAGTATTTCCCACATCTTTTTCATTGCCAGTTTCTCTGAACTGAATAGCCTCAATAGCTTGTTCACTTTTCTAGCAAATTAAGAAAAAAGCTCAAAATGGAATGTGGGGTTTAAAAGATTAGGTCTAATCTTAGCAACAAACGTAGTCTTTTCTTGGCCCTGTATCTTGAGCAGCAAAAAAAATAATGATCTCATCTGTAACCTACAAGTTTTAAGTCATTCTCAGGGCATATTGTACGTGGTTCTATCAAATAAAGTTTGTTTACTCCTAAAGAAATGACAGGCTTCACAGCGTGAAATAGAAAGCAATTTCCTCTGTTCACACACTTATAAAATAACTGAACAAAATAATTTTAAGGTGTATTCTACAGGTGTGCTTTTGTGATTGTTTTAATTCTTTGATTTTCATCCTAAGACTTCCCTCCCAGCATTACAAACACAAGATACCGCTAAGAGAGGATGTATCTAGTTTGAAATTAATATCCTATTCAATTCTACCTCAAGGTCTTGTGGCTGAAGAGCTACAAGAATCTTTTTCTAGGCAACAGATCACCGTGATGGAATACAGTGATGAAAAAGTAAACAGCCTGGATTTCCTAACAGAAGATATAGGAAAAAATTGAATACTTACGTGACACTATAAATAGTTTATAATAAAAAGATTTTAATGAAAGAAAAAAATAAAAATCTTGGAAATTCATCTATGTTTCCTTTTCCAAGTCCAAACTTTATGTCAAGCCCATTATTTACTGAGTGAGCATTTCAAGAATGCTCATGTTAAGACTCTTCCCCTAAAATAAAAACTCGCTACAGCTTCCAGGGGAATGGAATGAGGACAACTTCAAAGTTTTGAATGCCTCATCATTCAGCAATGAGAGCTTTGTCTAACTGGAGGCAGATCTTCAAGCTCTCCCATGTGTGCAGTCTTCTTCATTAGCTTTAAGAGAAAAAAAAAATGTTGGACACAAACCACGGACACAAGTGTTTCTGGCATGACTCGTCTTTTGTTGTAAACCTAATCTAGACAGAAAGCGCCTTACCCAGCTTTTATATTCTACATTGGTTTAGATGCAGTGCAGCATTTTTCCAAATGGCTGGGTTTTGGAGGTTTGGTTTTCAGGCAGGTTAGCAAGGCAACCATTAAGAGCATACAATTAATTAAGTAAATTTGCAGGGACCTGATACGTACATGCCATTTACCCAAACCATATCTCATTTCTTATTGTTTTAATTTGTTATCAATGGGTCAATTTAAGGGGAATTACTGAAATTACAGCAGTGTAAGTGAGAGGAAAGACAAGCTCAAGTATTACAGAAAATGTAGCTGGCTAAAAAAGTCAGCCCTTATCCTCTGTTTCATTTGATAAACAGGCTAGCATCAATGTTCCTCTCAGAACAAAAATCAGTTCCTACAATCCATGTGTTTTGTAACTGCATTGCAAAAAAAAAAAAAAAAAGAAAAAATCATGTCAGAAAACAGAAATTTCATGGCAATGAATTATATAAAGAACTTTTAAAAATGTCTCACAACTTGTAAAATCATAGGCTTTGGCAGACCACTAGTGTTAGAGCACTTTGCTAGCAGTTCAAACAACAATTAAGTAATGCAAACTAGCAAGAAAAAAAGAAATAGTTTCCTTCCCTCCCCACCCCTGCTCCCGCATTAAACCAAAGCAAAGCCAGTGCAACACAGATACACCAGCATAGGTCAGCAGTCAAATTAGACTGTAGTTGAGCAAGCGTCTTGAACATGTACTGAATCACAACCACGGACTAAAGTCCACTTCAATTCCATGAAGTAGATGTTGGAAGGAGGCAAGAAATAGCTGCAGTAGCACATATGGTGCCACCAGGTTTCATGGATGCATTGTTTCGTGTTATACTTGCCAGCTAGTTTATTCTCTCTCATTAAACTTCTGAAATCTAAGGAACTTTCTCTTTTTCTAATGTACAAGATGCTTTCTTTGGGGTTAAGCAGTTTAATTTTAGGGTTTTCTGCTACTAGTTCTTCTGGTTGAAATTTAGCTGTCAAAGACTTTTTGGAAGGGCAAGGAGGGGGCTGTTAAAAACACAGAAGTATGAAGGCTCAGAGTAACCTGGTGGCTTAGGCATAGCAGTCCTTTTCAAAAGACACTGAGAAGTCAACTTTCCACAAGACTACCAAAATCCATAGCCTGCTGAACTCAACACGAGCTAGATTAAGAGCCTAAAGCAGAAGTCGGTCTGTGTTCCAAAGTCATCAACCTAGAACGCAATTAAAAATCTTTTTTTGCAAACTACTCCCTTTTTAAGGATGAACAGAAGCCCTGATATCTTTATGGATACTTCTGAAAATTTTAATGTTAATATGAATAAAATAATGTAAAATTAATCTATCAAAAATATAACTGTACTGCTGTGAGAATTCCATTTTACAAAAATAGATGTGTATAAAAGTGGAAGTCAGCTTATGTTTGTTTTCAAAAGATATGCCTCGTATATAACTCTCTTACCCAAAGCCCTGTTATTAGCATTTCCTTGATTTTCTTATGACACTAAGTGGCATTTAAAGGTCAGCAAGGAAGAGACTGCAGCTTGCCTGTGAGAGTGATATGACTTCCCGGTTCCCTGTCCACACCGGTCAATAAAAATTTTTCAAAATGTCAAGTTCTTTTCTTCTGAGGTTGCTACAGCCAGGCCTTTCTTCCGCAGCTCTTTGCCAAAACTCACATATTTGAGCTCCCAGTCTTGTTATGCAATTTCCTTCTGAGAAGTTTTTAAATCAAAAGTAATCAATTGGGCTGTTTTTAAGCACTCAAAGTACCAGATGTATCAGCAAAAAGTAAGGGGTTTTATTTTTTCCAAAACAGAGACAAAAAATAAGAATAAAAATATCATAAAGGAAATATTTCTTTTTGCAAGTATAATGTGGGTAAACATGAAAGGTAAGATTTAGAGCAGGCAGACAAATCCACCTACTCAGCGACAGCAAGAATATTTATGCCTGTTGGACATTTAAACTCCATTAATGCAAACTTTTATTGATTTGCTGAATGACACCACAACTGATTACAACTGGCCATTTAAAACACCAGACAGGTTATGTTAGACCTACCACACAAATTAAAGTCAAAGGCTGCTTTCCTTTTCCTGATACTGAAATTCCTTATACTAGCACTAAATTTGACAACACCAAAACTGAATTAATCCCAGCTCCTGCTTCAAAACCAAAGCATAATACTGTGGTCATGAGATTGCTTGGAGACATAGTTTAAAAAAAAAACCCAAAATTGTGACTACTCAGATTTTCCTTTCTAACCAGACACACTGAATACAGTTTGTTTTTTGTACTCCCTGAAGCACTTGTGAATCTGGTACTTGCATACAGTCTGCAGTCAGAAAGGAAAAAAAAAAAAGTTAACCTTTTCCTGCTCTGAACAAAAAAAAAAAAACAAACGCGTTTTTATGCAATTTACTTTATGTTGCTTTATTATCTCATTGCATTTTGCTATTGGTAGGAAATGATCTGGTCACCCACCTCAGTATTAAAAGAGAAGCAAGTACTTCATTGCCACACCAGTAACTCATACAGGCAGTACCATGTTGATGTGATATGTCTGGTGGGTAGGCTTTCACGGTTTTATTGTAAGAGTTTTGAGTTATACTTTGAGGTTTGTACAACTACAGTGCTATCTTATGCTTGTGTAAGTCTATTTTAGTATCTAGCTAGCAATTCCAGATCTTGTGGTCAGGACCCATTTGGTGGACACCAGAAATTCCGCAGCCAGAACTAGAAATGCCTGAGAACATTCCCTCCTGTGCCCCTGCCAGTTCTCCCTCACCGTGGCCAACCACGTTCCTCTCATTTTAGTACAAAGTTTGTTGATCAGAAATCCTAGCAGTGCCAGGTGCAAGGAGGTCACCTCCTTTACAAAGGCATCTACTTTATCTCTCAGCACTGAAGTAACACAACCAGTCTGTCCCTGCAGAGGTTACTATAACCTTCCCATCACACAGGTCCATACCACCCGCAATTACGCTCTTTTATTGCTTAACTATCTTTATCATTAGAATTTTTTTCCTTGTACCTTAACTACAATTTCCCTTCCTATAAGTTTATCTGATTACTTCTTGTCCTCACGTAAGGTCACGTCATGTCAAGTATCTCTAGGTCTCTACAGGTAGGAGCACAACCTTGGTTTCCAGCTCCAACTGATTTATGTTAACTTTGCACCTCCTGTGGTGTCCAACCTCTTTCCCAGTAGAAAAGCTGAAAGAGCAACCACTCAAGGGAGGGAACTAGAAAAGTGGAGGTATGCAGGAGAAAAGCTTTCCAAAGCAGACCGGGGAGGTTAGATTCACGGTTTGTGAACTTCTATGGAGGGAACAAGTGTGGGTATATAAACTCAAGCCCCATGCACTACACTGAGGACAAAGAGGGTGCCCAACCAGAGAAAGCTTCTAAGAATCTTCTCTAGTTTTTGTCATACTTCTTGTATGTGAAGCAATAGTCAAAACTCCTTTCCCATTTGAAAAATCACATGGCTATTGAATGAATATGACAAAAATTGCAAGTAAATTGTTTACTTTTTTTATGAACCATCAAACATTTTACTTGGATGTTTAGAAATATAAAGTTTTTACTCAAATCAGTAGCAGGTTAGAAAACATGGATTGGCAATACATGCATTTCAGCTCACCATGAACATATCCGTAAATTCTTCCAAATATAAAGAACTGGATGCAGTAAAACCAAGCCTAACTGCTAATATCAATATCACCTACTACTATCACCTCCCTCAGTATTCAACCAGTCTGAGATCACAATTTAATCTGAGTTCTCCACAACTAAATAAACTTCCAAGGCACATATAAAGCAGTGGAATACAGAACTCTGAATTCAACAATGTATATATACTATTCAAGCAACTCAGAGATTGTCAAATCATTCATACTTTTTCAAGATTATATGATAGACATGATTCCTCAATGCTTTGAGAATAGAAGCTTTTGAATCACCTCTGGTGATGTAAAATTCAGTGTTATTTCCTTTGAATAATTTCTCCTGTTCCCATGTTTCACTCTTCATATTTTCTAAAGTCACAGTACTCCTCATGCTTAACAAAACCTTTGTCTATTACTGCTACCCAGCATCACTTATGTCAACATGAGGAAGTCTCCCTGTCAGTACGAAGAAGACAGTCATAGCATCAAGGGAAATGGATGCAATGATTTTTTTCCATCACAGCAATACATGCAGAAAAGGGAAGACAAGCTAACTTGATTTACATTTGTGTACTTGCATCGTCTCTTCTGTTTAAGTGACAGAGTGTTTCAAATAAATTCATAGTTTTTTTTAAAAAAAGCATCCCAACAGAATTAGCAAAAATAGACTCTCTTGACAGAAGGTAGACACTACCTTTTCTGAATGGTGGGACAAAGGGAAAGAAAGCAGACGCACACCTGAAAAACTCAGAAGGTGGGAGCAGGCAGCGTACTGCCCGGTGCTAATGAGAAGACCAAACCGTATAAATCAGTGTTTGGAAGGCACACGTATATCATTTGTGTCCTCTCCTATCAACCTGGACACTGATGCCATTGCAGTAAGCAGCAAGCAGGTATCCTGTGGGCCTCATGCATCAGAGCTGAAGACCTTGTTAAAAAGAGAAACATATCTTCTTTGACTCAGAGCCGTTAGCATTGGCAAGCCGGCCTCAACTCAATGCAGTGAAAATACACATGCTACAAATCTTTCTAAGGCATAATTTGATTTCATTTCTGTCACTGTATGTCCTATGAAGGACGAAAAATTATTTTGCTGAAATCTGAAGCTATTTAGCTGCAAATGAAAGAAACTTAGGTTGCTAAACATTCTTTTCTAAACAAATGTGATCAGCAAAGCAAATCGGTGTATGTTCAAAAAAGCAAACTTCAGCTCATAACCACACAAGCCAATATATTTTCCACATAATATTCCAGATAATATTCTACTTAATTTTCTGCTTTCCATCAGATTCTCTATTTCCAGAAATACAGCTAAAAAGCTATGAAACGTAAAATTATCAGAAGATATCTCAGCGTTGGTATAAATCCAATGGTATGCATGAAACAGCCACAAGCCTCAGCACGGGTGTGTTACAGGTATCTTTGTAAGTGGATACACTAAAATCACCATGTTTTTTTAAAAAACACACGCATGTCTAATCCCTTAAAATGCCACATTAAGGTGACAGACACATCACAGAAAAATCAGAGATGTATACGCACAAGCTTCCAGAACACAGCAACTTCCTTCATGGCCCTGTGCTCTGCACCCAATACCATCAGGCTAAATGATAACAAATAAAGCTTATGTTTGGCTTTTGTTACTTTCTGGATGACAGATGCATTTTGAATACCCCTAAAATCTAAATATTCTTGCTTTTGTTTTGGATATGTAAACCCTAGTAACACAAAACCGTCCTTAAGATAGCACAGAAAACATTTCCTCATCGGATACTTTCTATGCTGCTTGGTAGTTTAATGGAAACTTGACTGTCCGTCACTCAGGTGGGAGGTAGGGGTGCAGGCTGCAGACACAACCTGAAGTGAATTCCAAAGTCAAGCTGAACCGTGGGTGACAGTCTGGGATGCTGGCAGATGCTTAGGATAAAGTTTGTTTGCATTTCATACAACTGTAAACTGATTTATCGTGACTTTCAGAAGTGTGTGAACAACTTTGTGTCTCAGTTGTTAGAGTTATGTTGTCTTTTTTTTCCCCCTTCTTCTTTTTTTAATATCGTTTTGGGAAAATACCAGAATCAATTTATAGGTAAAATGCACCCTCTCAGGGCTGATTTATGTCTTTCTGGTTAGACTGCTAAAAACTTATCTCCCACGAGTCCAACACTTTTTGTCACAGTGCACTGTCAAAATGTGTCAGCCTATAAAAAAAGACTGTATTGAAAATGCATTTTTCATAACTGTCAAAATTACAAATATGTAAAGGCAATATGGGGAGAAATTAACTTCAAAATATGCATGAAAAAGGGAACAGCTAACAAAAAATAGGCAGTCAGCAAATTCAGCTACTCACATTACTTATAATTTTTTGATAGCTACATGCATATATGCTAAATAAGAGTATCATTACCTGATAGTGCAATAGATAGATGACAAAGAAAAATTTTTGTCACATACTATGCTAGACAAAAAAAAAAAAAAAAAGAAGAGCTAATCTATGAAGTAAAGGAAAGGGTTATCTATTCAAGATGAAGTGTGTCATCAAATGGGGACAGAAGACGGGCTTGTGACGAGAGACTTGCAGGGAGTTCGGTGAATTATAAAAGGAAATGGGAAAAAACGTGGAAAACACTACAAGTCTCTTTTGGATATTTGTCCAAGTGGTACACAAGCAGACAAGAAAGAAGTAGGAAAGAACACCAGAAAAAGTGAGGAAAGAAACAAACCCACTGTCATTATGGTGAAAAATGAAGTGACTGCGTTCACCAGATTTGACCAGAGAGGACGTCCTTGCAGAAGTTCAAGGACGAAAATCTGGAAAAGTAGAGGAGCAAAGCAAAAAGCAGAAGACTTCAGTAAATGTGATGATAGAGCACTGGCTCGTATCTTGGGGAAGGAACAATGAACTAAGGAAACTGCAGAGGACACAAACCATATTCTCCAAGAAAACTCAATGATCAATCACGTTAGCCCAGAAAGATGGTGATGTTAATGCTCACTTGTTGACATGAAGATGGAGGGGGAAAAGTCACACAAACAGAACTCAAACTGGTAAAGATTCAGTACTGAAAGGAATGTGGATTAATATATAGACTTGTGAATGTGTAATAAATATTTCTATGGTAGGGATGTAAAGCATACAAAGAAAAGGGATGAGGCAGAATGGAAGAAAATAACCAAAGAAACAGCTTAAAACCTAACAAAAGAGGTTTTAAAGCCAATGATAGACTCTAATGGAAAAATGCACTTTAAAGAAACCTGAAGAAGAAATAATTACAGAGGAAAACTCACATGGACTCAAAAATTCAATTCAATCCCAGTATAGAAAGAAGACAGAAAAATTATCAAGCCAGAAGGAAAACAAGGAAAGAACTTTTGAAAAGAGGCCATTTACACTTGGCCTTCGAAGGCCATTAGTAGATCTAGTGAGAGGAATCTTGGAAGAGTGAGGATGGAAAAAGCCAGATTTTTCTAAGTCTGAAAAGGATTGTTTCTCCTTTCACTTAAGACTTTTGCACTATGTGAAAATAGATTAGCTCAATCAAATAGCATTGAACAATCAAGCCAAAAATAAAAATCTGTCTTTATTAATGGTCTGGCAACAGGCTTCAGGAAACAGGGAGTTCAAAAGGTCAAAGACCAACAACGGCAAAAAAGACATTTTCATAATTTCCACTGGTGTTAAGCACTCATCAATCATAAATAACCACAAAAAGGATCAGAGGTCTTGAGCTAAATAAATTCATCATTGCAATAGGAGTTTATTTTCTCTAGGCTTACTAACTCTTTTAAATCAATCATCCAATGTGTTTGGTTCATGGAAGACAGGAGTTGTTGTATTTGTGATATATGTCCTTCTGAAATTCAAAATATTTTGAAACACTACTGAGAAGAACTTCTGCTGCAATAAATTCTTTTAACATATAGGAACTATCAAACCACTAGAGACGATCATCTTCAATATATTTTCATTGTAGATATGCCAATTTATACTGGAGAAGGACATGGAAACTTCACATAAAACATACAATTTTAAAAATATCTGCTCTAATGTCTGCACAGCCAATTTTTATGGGGACCATAATTGTGAATGGAATAGTTCCTGGCATGAGTTTTTTGGGTGTGTATTTGTTTGGTTTTGAAGAAGTAATTTCTGTTTTTTACTGAAAGTATTTTTAGTGCAGTTGAGTTAAAAAGTGTTTTTCCCCCATTTTAAGGAAAGTGTTGCCCTTAGGCAAGTTTTCCAGAGACAAGAAACATTGATGATCAATTACCATTATCTTTCAGTGCTTGCTGAAATTCTGACACATATGACTCCAGAAACCTCTACTTATTGTAGCTGATGAGGAATGAAGAGAATCTGTACTGAAATTCAAAGGCAAATTTTCACTAAGATCTGCAGAACTTCTCTAAAGTGAAAGGAGTTGCTCTGATTTACTCAAGATCAGGGAAGTGACTTCTAGCTCCAGTCCCTATAATCTAATTCCCACACAAATACTTTGTTAATTTAGAATGAAGTTGCGCAACTACTTTTCCCTTTGAAGTCTACGGTAACTGTAGGTGTTTAGCTAGAGGGAGACAAATAAAATCATTCAACTGTCAAAGCAAATTTTCCAAAAGGAAGCTTTACGCTTTTTAATGATAAAAAACTGCCAAAACTATTACTGAAAAACAATGCAACCTCTGAAGATTTTAAAACTTAAATTAGAAGAACAAATCAGCTTTTGAACTCTGAAATTAGTGCAAATCTTAACACAAATCCTAATTACAGAGTTACTAAGAGGATTCTAGCAACATGAATCAGAAGTCAACAAGCCAGGAATTTTACTGTTTCAATTAGCTCTTTCAGATGTCTGGATGCACGTGTGTATGTATACATAACCTGTGTGTACATACATGTATCTACATACAAACACAGGTACGTATACACACACCGAGTTTATCACTTCGATTAGCTTTTTCAGATGTCTATGTGCATGTTTGCGTGTGTATGTACACATACTTACACACACTGAATACAACAGGCTGAGTCTGAAACCCTAAGGGGTGGCCTAAACAAGCCCCTGAACTTTATCTGCAGCTTCCACGCTCAGAATTTCCGTCATCAAGTAATGACACTGAAGCAGAGCAGTCCTTTAAGGAGACATGACTGCTTGCTGTAGAAGACAAAAACAAAAGACAAACTCACACACATCGTGCTCATAGCTTGATGCTCAGATATTGATGCCAGCGAACCACTTTGAATTATAACAGATTAATATTTAGTCCCAGATCAGCATCAGTGGTCAGGAGTACAGGGGTGAAGAGGAGGTTTAGAGGCAACGCCCTCCTGCTGGACAATGGATAGAGCACACCCAGGTGTTGTACTCATCCATCTTCTGTTTCATAATGCCTACAGAAATTAAGCTTGTCCCATTAAAGGAGATGAACAATTTGGATAGAAAACACATATGCTTATACTCCAAAGAAGTCACAAGCAAATTCATTTCAGGATTTGAGTCTTGCAAGAGCATGAAATTCAGATCCAAGCTTCCTCTCCACCCTGGAGCGTTCTCCAAATGCTGTCCCCTTTGGAGGACAATCAACATCCTGAGCATGCTGGCAAAAATCATGCAAGTTCAATAATTGGGCACAGAACAGGTTAAGAGTAAAGAAGCAGACCCCTCCCCTTGAATTTTCTTAGAATTATATTCAAACATTACTTCAAACACCCTTGGCATTTTATTTTTTCTATTGTGAGCTCACTATTACTCTTTTAACTCTGACTTTGCCTTAAACCAACCCACCTTCTAAATAAAACTGAAGCAAGAAGATAGGATACTGCAAAGGGACTGGAAGTACAGCTGTGCAGGAGTCCAAGCCACTTCAGCCTTTTCCCACTTTATATAACTATAATTTTAAATTTTTATCTTCCTTTGCAGTATACTTTAGCCAACTAAGTTTCTCCAAGTCTAAAACTTCAGTACTATATCCTTAGGACACCAGAGCTTGACTTGTCAATGTTATTTCGAAGAAAGTAATTTCCCCACTGCGAATAGCCTTGTTTCCTGTGTGAATTTAGTATGAAATGCTAAAAAATCACAGCTCTCCAATCTATTTATTCCCACTGACTGGAATATTCCAATCCACTGGAGTGCACTCCCCACCGAGGAGCAGTAGCAGAAACTTTTCAAGCTCAGTCTCAAATTTAACTGACACCGAAGTTAAAAACTGTAGAAAATAGATACAACATATACCTACACTTGGACTTTCACTGGCACAATTGCATCTTAAAACAGGGCAAGCAGCACTGAGAATTCTGCTTACTTCTCTGGGTATGCACTGCTTCAGATAACAAAGAAAAACCTGCTTTTGCAACAAATTATTGGTCGGTGAAAGCCACTCCCTTCCTTTGCCACTGTTTGCAATTAATCTTCTACAAGACTTAACATGTTTACTTTGGGGTTTTCTCCTTCCCCAGTGAGAAAACGCTCTATAAATTGAGCAACTTCAAGGGGTTTGAAGTCAACTCTCTGTGTCAACTGTCAATCAAAAAGGAACGGAGGTCTTATGTTTTCAAAGATGACAGTGAAAGCATCAGAAGATCTTTGTCCATGCAAAAGAGAACCTGAAGTAGCGCAAGAAATAATGATTTTAAAATGGCCTATAGTAATGGCTAACAAAGGACATGGTGCAAAGCCAGTTGAAACCAGCAGGAATTTTTCCACTGGCTCTAGCAAGTTCTGCATCGAGTCTCTGATGGTCACTCTAACTTTACTATGCCAAAAGACAGTAATGCTCTAAACTCTGTTGCTGCTGTCATTTCTCCAGAAAATCTTTTTCTTCAGTATCCTTTCAAACTCAATGAAAATCATAACAACGCTAGCAGAGAAAGCGTAAGTCTGATTTTTAAACATAAAATTTGGCTCCACATACCCATACTTTAGTCTCTACTGCTAAAGAAATGAAGTAAACCACCTCTGACAAAACACATCAAACAGATCACAACCAATAGGCAAAGAGTTGTTTTAAAAGCGTGATCAAAACTCAAGTTAAAAACCAAAATCCAAAAAACCCAGTGCACGATCAGACACCCTGATGTATGGCCTCGTTGTGTAACTATTTGGAGACCGTTTACAAAACCAAAACGTAGACCCTGAGATGATGTTAAGCAGCATATGAATGCATGTCTACAAAGCTAGCAGAGCTCACACTACTTTCACCCTCAGCACGATGCTTTCTTTTGATATAATATTCAGCCACAGGAAATTAAAAGCAGAACAATACATTAAGTCAGTTCACAATCCAAAGCAAAACCATTAAGAAGCCTCAAAGTGTTGTCTTTCCATAGATAGAGGATAAAGTGTTTTGTGTTTTTTTTCTTAATTCAAACAGGTTGCATAGAATATTTTCTCCTCCCCGCCCCCCCTTTTTTTTTTCCTCTCTTTTGAGGGGGGGAGGAAGGTGTCACAACTATGGGAAGGCAATTTGTTTTTAATTAAATACTAGGTAATGACTTTGACTGACTTGTACAATTGTCGGTATTTTTAGTTGATATTGTCTTTCTGATCTGTAACCCTTAAACTAGGACAAGGACCTTGTTTAACACTTGTTAAATTTAGACAGCGCCACCATCCACTATTACCCCCCTCCCACCGCTGCTGCACTAATCTCCCATGCCAGCTGCTCAAATGTTTACGTTTGAAGGGCTTTCTCTGTTTGTACAGAAATGGTCTCTGCACAGTATCTCTCATCTGTACATTTGCCAGAATCAAGGCAAGAAAAGCCTCGCTGCTGCAATTCTTGATTAATAAATAGTCTTAAATGTTTCTTCTTCCCTTCCCCCTTCTGTCAAATCCATTGCCATTAGGTTTTTACGAGGCAAGCCTCCACAGTGCACTTCACTGGCCTGATTCTTGTCCTACGCAAACAACTAAATCAGAACAAGCTCCATTTAGAGTCAATGAAATCACACCATCTCTGGGCTGAAACTGTGAGAGATCAAAATCAAGATGTGTACCTGGGCATTTGCTGGGATGGAAAGACAAAAATGTTATAATCAGAGGAGGGAGGTGTGGGGGAACCAAACACTAACAATCATAGATCTACTGGTAATCTCTCCATCTCTCTATGTCAGTACACTCCAGAGACTGCCTACACAGCTCATGTCCTAGACATCGGTCGCACCTGGCTCTCTCACCAGGTCACCGAGGTACTGAACCAGAAAACCGCTTAAACAGGTGCTTGGTATGATACTGAAAAAGTCAGTGGGTCCAACGCCTACGCTTACAGCTACGCACCTATTTAAGAACTCTGCAGGGCTACATCTTGCTATTTGCCTTGATCTGCTTTCTCTTATGGCCTTCCAGCTGATCATTTATAAAACCAGAAATACTTCCCTTAGTTTCCCCGAGTATTTTGAAATCTGCTTAAAAGTGTAAATGATATAAAAAAAAATAATTCAAGGAAACGTATCTCGCTGAAGGGATTACTACTTCATGCTGTTGTAAAAGTCTTTAAAAAGGCTGACTGCTTTTTGTCACACTCTTTCCCCTCTTCGGCTTGCGTCCCAAAATGCTGCTGAGAATTCAAATGAAATATAAAACACCGGGGAGCAAGAGAAAAAGCAATGTCTGAAATTATTTGTAATCCTTTCTGCTAAGCTCAAAGGGGAAGATCAGTATTGGAGCTGCATGTAAAAGACCAATACAACCTAATTTAACAGTTTATTCAAAAAGAAGAATGTGAAACAGCTACACAGACTACAGGCACTAGAAGGTCTCTTCCTGTCGTGATGAACAACTGAGCAGCACACACAGTGCTTAGCGCTATACAGTCTTTCCTTCATACGCTCAACCCCTCTTTGAGTTAAAGGGAGACCTTTAAGGCCCACTAAGCCTCAGGTAGGTTTGACTTTGCATGAGAGAACTAAGCCATAAATTTCACTTAGGAAAACTTCTCCATCAAAGTAAAATGCATTGTGTCCTGTCAGCAAATGTTGTTTTGCAAATCCTCCCTCACCTGCCACGTTATTGAGACATATGGTTTCACACGCTACCCAGCAGCTCAGTTTTGCCAACGAACAATAATGCACAGAACAAATACGTGTGGAAATCATGAGATCATCTAATTAAAAGAAATGTTATTGTTTGCCACTACTTTTAATGAAATCGAGTCTTCGCTGTCCA
Source organism: Larus michahellis (assembly GCF_964199755.1). Taxonomy (NCBI): domain Eukaryota; kingdom Metazoa; phylum Chordata; class Aves; order Charadriiformes; family Laridae; genus Larus; species Larus michahellis. Next base: position 94,549,485 of record NC_133897.1, read on the forward strand.
CAGAAGAGGCTGGAAAAGAACCAAATCCTATTAGCGCTCATGCCTTAGAAATTGTTTGCAAAAGAAAAGAAATTATACCTTAACCAGTGTTGAAAATCTTTACTGTATCTAAAATCTACATATGCTAATAGGATATTTTAGACTAATATAATAAATCTATGGTTACATGTGATTCAGATTATGCCACGACAAAAAACAGGTGTTACTGTCTGAAAAAAAAAAAATTTCCATTGTATATTAGAAATATGGAGTCAATGACATACAATTAGCCATTTCTGATTTCATCTAGTAAAGGGCATTGGCATAAATACACACTAATCCTTTCATTACAGTAGTTACATTTGGAAAGCTTTACAAGAAATATTTTGGATATCCATCATTAAATCAAAAAAGAAATGTACTTTGCAGTGGAATTAATAATTCCCTGACTCATTCCCAGACCATCCCAAACTTAAACACAAAAAGCATTTTACATACACAGAAATACGTGAAAGACTTTTTCAAGGAACTACATCTCTGCTTGTCCGATTGCAGAAAAGCCTGATCCTGGGATAAACTCTTTAAAGGTGGTATTTTCCACACCACTGCATGCTTGCCAGTTACACTAAGAACAATATGCTGAATAAATTATGACTGAATATGAATTACAAGGCTATTATACACTATTAAGGGGCTCTGGTAATATTAAACACCAAGGAAGCAAAGCCTGAGCGGTTGAGATGTCACTAGAAAAATCTCAAATGGAATTTAAGTTTGTCTTTGGGTTTTTTTTAATGTCCTTTTATTAATGCAAATTAAAAGCCATTGGTCTTATTAGCTGCTGCTTTATTCTGTTTTTTTTCCAGTGAGTTAACTTCAGAACTTTTCAGTGAAATCAGTAACAAAAGATGAATCAGACATAAAAGGATTTGGGTGGTTAAGGGTGTGTCACCAGGTCTTAATTAAACATCCGAGGGAGATATCTGAGCCAACTTACTCCAGACCGACTGGGTACATCCACAGTATAGAGAACGATGCCACGCAGCCTAGGTCTGGAAGCTGAATTGCCTCACACTAGCCTAACTTACCATGCTCCTGTTAGGTTGGACCTCCCTAACTCACACCGCTTTGTGCTTTCCCTTCAATAAGCCTGACACATACCCTTCTGATGTGCTTATTCCCATTTTGGTGCCTGAATTACGCTTCTGGGCATATTGAGCGTGAAAACCGCTGAGAAACTATGCTCCTAACCTCCTGCCTAAACTGCATCAGGATCCATAAAATTGGCAAATCTCTCCATCTTCATCAGCCAAGGGGTTTAATCCAAAAAGCACATCACACAAAACATAACTGCTAGAAGAGGCAGCTATGGTATTTCTCTCCTGTCTTGCCCTCCCCCCTGCCCCAAGTTCAATGATTCAGTTAAGAATATGGGACATCCATATGTTCAAAACCTTCTTCCAGTTGAAAAAAAACCAAACTGCCCTCTCTCATGAGCAGAGCGAGATTATTCTGTTTGAGGACACGAACGTGAGTTTAGCTAGAAAGAGACAAATTAGGGCACTCATCTGAGCAGGGAGCAACAGCCATTTGGCTCTTCCAGTTCTAGCTTCAGTGACTACTTATTTGCTGAATCTAACATCTGCTTAGCATAAAACACAGAAAAACATCTCTGGCGCTGGCACTGTAACCCAGAGCTGCCACTGCACTGAAGTTATTTCGTTACTGGTCTGAACAGTTAAGCTTGCTCTTGCTCTCTCTGAGTCACTGAATATTCGGGTATTTTTACGAAAGGGCGCTTCCCACATCAAGAATACCTCACAGCTTTGTTCCAGGCATTCTCCAGCCCAGCAAGTATTTTGGTTTTCTTTGCAAAGGAGGAAATAATTCCCTCAGTAATGGTCCTGAGAGAGATAGAAGACTGACTGGTATCTCTAAAGGCAGAAGAGGGAACCGAACTTAGCTCTCTTGCATTTTGGCTAACAGTAAGTAGATGGTAAGCTTTTAGAGTAAAAGCTTTAAATACCCGAATTCAGCAGATGACTCAAGGTTTCAATCCTGAGCAGAGGCAGGTAGCAGACACAGAGGATGGGCAAAGTTTAGCGTGCAACTCCTGTTGTGCAGATTTCAGTGGCTTCAAAACTTGGGAAAGCTGACTCTGGGATACTTAGATCCAGTGTCAAACAGAAGCCCGCGCTACTGGGTATTAAAAATGGCACTGCCAGGCACAGTTGTGCCCAGTTCCTTTTGTAGATATGGTCCTACTCAAGCCCTTCCGATTCAACTTGATTCATTTCTCTCTGTTCATCTCACAACATTTCTTGAGAATATTTCCATAAAAATGTCCTGCAAAAACCACTGCAGGAACTGAAGTTTCTGAGTTGTCTTTTTAAAAGCAACATCTTGAATGCAATGCGTTGGGATAATTTTACTCTGAACCATGCAATTTTATGTAAAGATGCAGGTCCTGGCAACCAACGACTATGTGATAATCTTTTGTCTTTAATAAAACCCTAGTGGCTCCAAAAAACGTTTATAAATGTGACCTCTATAAACCTAACCATTTGGCTCAGAAGCCAAAATGGAGGGAAGGAAAGTCCACCCTAAATGATTTGTTTTCAAATCTCATGATCTTAAGCCACTTTTGTGTGGTAAGGGCAAGAGCTGACAAGTGATTTTTGAATGCATGAAGTTGGCAATCTTGTGGTAGTTCAAGCTAAGCAGCACAGACAGAATAGGGGTCAGCCAACATGTCTCTTCACCAGATACTGTTTTTAATAGCTTGTAACTTTACCATGCTTTAACCAGAGATGCTGAGACTTTCCATTCCAGGTGTCTGCCTCAGGCTATTTTCTTTTTTTTTTGAGCCAGAGTAGTTCAGCTGGTTCTGAGATTTTTATTATTTTTTTTTATTATTTTTACACTAACTCCAAGGACCTTTTCTTTGAAGAGGTCTGGTAACACCACACTTTGGAGCAAGAACTTGAAGTCTAGTGGCTGGCAGCCACCCCACCACTGCTTCAAGCTCTTGCCACCTGCTATCACATATTCAAAGAAAAATCTAAAGATACTATATTATGTAAAAGTATCTCTGATTCACATGAACGAAGACAGTTAATATCCTTTAAGTCCACACTGCAAAAGGAGGTGATATTCAGCAGCAGTAATCTGGCTGAAAGGCACCTCCACAGTCCATCTAATCTATTCCTCTGCTCCAGGACAAAATCAAGTATGTGTAGGTCATCCTATAGACATTTTTGGAGGTTTTACACATTAGGTGATGATAAGAATTTCACAGTCTCTTTAATAACCTGTTCCCTTGCGAAACTTCCATGCAGTCAGATTTTTTTTTTCCCCTCGAAGTTAAATTTTCATTGCTATATACAAAGCACATTACTTCTTGTCCTGCTCTCAGTAGACAAGGACAAAGAAGGCTGATCACTACGATCTTTTGGCTACCTATTGGAATTCTGTGAATGCCAGTCAGAAGCCACTTGGCTCTGGTAAACGTTTCTTCTGCCCAAGGAAAGTTAACAATAACCCTACTGTGATAGTGAACTTTATCTTGAGATATCTGGTATTTAATAAATCTGTTTTTCTTCTAATCATGTAAACAGCTGCACAAATGAAAACATTTATAACTATACTGTATCTTCCCTAATGTCACCCTCTGGCATCTAACTACTGCCCTACAGGTGCCCTGTAACAGAAGATTAATGGGGACAGACCACTCTGCATTCAGGTTTGTTGAGTTTTATGTTCTGCAAACAAAATCACACTAAGGAAAATTGCTTCAAGGCCAGATCACAACCAATGACAGTGTACATAGCTCTAACTGTACAAAATACAACACAACTATCCAGGATCTGACCTTGCTAGTACAAATAAACACACGTTACCAACCTCACGCTAAGCATTGCCAGGAGACCAAGAAGCAAGAACATCAGAACAGGAATTTAAAGCGAATGTGATTGTCACACAAGGAAATATTAAAAGTAGGTGGCTGTTAACTTCCATTTAAGATGACATGGGCAGTATTCTCATTCCTGCTGCCGTGTGAGGTGAAATCCTTGACAGTAGGTAGATGGTATTGACCGATCATCTGGGACCTGACATGGCTGAAGAGAAATCACATTTCCAAACACTTTTGCATAACTGTGCTTGATCCTTCTTCCAACCACTTCTGAACCGGGAAAGCGTATCATGAATGATGTAACTCTTGCCATCAAGAAGGCCATAAAAGTTAAGAGTACATTAAGACCAAAGAAGGCCCTGAGAAAGAAAATAATAGATTTTTTTTTTAAAAAAAAAAAAAAAAAAGCTTGTATAGGGAAAATAGTTGTTCCCACCACTTAAAAAGCGACTGCCAAGATTAGTAATGCACTAGAAGTCCTTATGACTTTTTTCACACATTAGCACAGTATTTTTCTTCTGGAAAATGATCTTGCAATTACACAGGTACCATGAAATAAAAAAGAAAACAACCATACACATACCCTAAATGTATATTATAAATGTTTGGAATTTAAAATGACATTGTTTTTGACTAATAGATTTGTCCATGAACATACATAATAACAGGCATGACAGATTTATTAAGCAGGGAACTACTGGACTATCTGCTTCATTTAGTTTCACTGATTCTGTTATGAGTAATACCTATATTCAGGCATACGCTGAAGACTAGATTTTTTAAAAACGGTCCTGATGAAAATCCTCTAACGTTGCTCTGCTGAAGCCCTGTTTGAACTAGAGAAACCTCGTGTGATAAGACTTTGTGCTGATGTTTCAAATCCTCTGATAAGTGTCCCTGGCTGTACTTCTAAATATTTTTTCCCCAAGCTGATTTATTACATAAACAAATTCCACATCAGAGATACACGTCGTTCAGCACTTGGGATGTGTTTTTTCGCTCTTGATTTATGAAAACATGAAGGCCCCAAAAATAAAACCATCTAATTTTAGTACTGCATTCCAAATATCGGGTTTCATCTTGATCAACTGTTTATTTGAGGACAGTGACACCAAGCGGCAGAGATGATTTAAACTCCCCCTTTTTCCCCCAGCTGTTCTAAATTCAAGCTCTGACTGACTGTCTTTGGCACACAAAAAGCAGAATATGTTTAAGTGTGCTGCAACTTCCAACTGCTTTATTTGTACGTTGTATTTATACATCAGTGTATTTCAATAGCATTTGATTTCTGAAAAGTTAACACGGATGTAAAGCTCGCCTGCTAAGCACAAAACCTGGAACAGATTAAGCGAAAAGATTTCTGCTTCATTTACAATACACCATTAGATTTCAGATCCTTTACTGACGTGTGGTATAAGGAACTGCTGCACTCTGAGGATTGTCACGGAGAATTCTTTTCTGGCATTTTTACACTCTCTCTCTAAGGTGTTAACAAATTCTTCTTTTTTTGCCTTTATTTTTGCTGATGCTGTGAACAAATGTCCTTTTCACCTCAAGCGTAAGTGTTGACTTTCCCATCTTGACTTTGAAAATCTGCTTCCTCATCAACATTCCAAAGTATTTTTAGAAGCATTAATAATGAGATAAATATGGCACTGAAAATGGTTTGGTGCTTAAAAAGTGCGTATAACTTGTGCTTGAATAAATAGGATCTCTTATTTCTTACACCGTAATTCTATTCCTTCATATTACCCAGTTTTCAAAAAAACCCCAATCAATATCCAGAACAGAATCACTACTTTCTCCACAATTCAGTGCACATCACCACCACACAATAGTGAGAAAAGGATTTAAACTAAACATACCAAAGTTCACACCCTTACCTCAATAGTACTTCATGAGTTGCCCATTTCCTTATAGGCAAGAAAAATGTTGTGATCCAGCCAGTCTATCTCCTGGCACTACGCTGAAGGCAATGGCAAACAATTTTCCTTTCAGAAATCAACCCGAAACTTTGGCTTTGATTCCCGCACAGTAATGCAAAATTCTTTCAAGATGACCCAAAACAGTAACAGAAAGTAGACCTGAGGAAATCGCAAAAGAGGAAGTCTCTCCTGGATGACATTTTGCCAGAAGTCCTATCTTAGCTCAATGAAATAACGAGCTCTAAATGTCAATTTCACATATATATTCACATATCTATGTAAGATACCACTTATTTTGAATGAGGATACTCGGTTCCGCTGAAGTAAATAAGTGAGGATATCTTTTGAGCAAGTGGAATAAAGAATTACTCAGAATGATCATGGGTCTCAAAAGTTTCCACTTGAATTTTTCCTTAAGTCAATACAAGTTATCTATGCCAACTATCTATGCCAAGTTTACAGTATTTTAGAATTTTTCAGCTAAGACGTCACAATTGCTGACCTTTTTCTTGAAGCCCATCTAGTCTGTTCAAAGGATGGAACTTCTGTGCTACTGAGTGGATCTGTTAGACTTATTTTATACATCTGCAAGCCTTAACAGAATAGTACCAAATTAAATGGAACTATGTCAATGCATTTATTTAAGTATGTACTTCTGTCTTAGCAGGATCGGTGCTCATACAAATACAGGTGTCAAGCCAGAAGCGAAAGACATGAACACTGAACAATGGCTCTTAAGAGGAAAGGGGAAAAAAAAAATTAAATCCCTGACATGTTCTTGTAACTGAATAAAAAGATACAAAAAATTTTTGCCTCTTCAAGATCCCTTTGCCCTATCATCTGTGCCCTTAGAAGACAAAGTTACATGTTTGAGACAGTTTTGAAAACATTTTTTCATCAATGTCAAAAGAAAAAAAAAAAAAAAAAATCTTCATTTATGATTTTCCCTATAAGATTCCCTACAAAAGTAAATTAAGAGATGTCTCTGCTTCTGAGGAAAGTACCACACACTAGCGTAAAAGACAGTTCACAGTATCTGAACTACCTTCATATCCTCATTTGGAATTCTGCCTCCTCCTCTTCTAGTACTTGGCTATCAAGATATTGAGACTAATGTATAATGGGCAGTGAATACAAACCACAAGATGATTTTATTTCAGCAGAGCTTGTGATGGTTTTTCTATACTTTTACCTAGTATATTTCAATTACCCACATCACCCTCTACTAGGACTTTATATTAATAGACCTCTCATTAAAACATTCATCTTTATAGTGTTACCCAAATTTTTAGCATCATAAGCAGCTTTACTATTTCAGTAATCTTTCACTACGAAGTCTTCACAGATTTGCAGTTAGGTGTTTTTTAACATCACAGCCAGTCACTTCTCCATCTATTTCTCCCTTTTAACTTCTTTTGTATTATCCTTTTAATCTGGGATTTGTTCTCTCATTCCTCCATTTTTTCCACAATTTTCTGTCGCCCTTCTCTGGGGCTAGTGAGCTGTACATTTTGCAGGTCAGCACTCCTTTTCCAAATATCTGTTTGTGAAAGGGGGATTCAGAGCTGAACCTCACATTTCAGGCTTCTATCATGTCATCAACAGAGTCTTCTCCAGGTTTTGAAAATATGACAACAAAAAGCCAAGTAATTTAAAAAAAGCAACAGAAAGACATGTCATTTATTACTATTATTAATCCACCAGAATAGCCTGACAAAAATATTTAGGATTCATGCTTCCTAAATAGATACCTAAATCCTCATAATTTAGTAGTTTGTCAGGCACTCAAAAACCTTTCTAAATGTGATTCACGAGATTTTAGTACCCCAAAATGTACTGAAGTACTTAACAAAAATATTTTCTGTTATTTACAGTGTTTACATCAAAAGTACTGTCCACCCGCAAGCTACTTCAGAAACAAATGGAATGCTGCCATGCCGCAGAACATGTGCTAAAGGATAAAAATGCAGTGTGGTTTTCTAAGAAAAAAGCCCCCTCTAAATGTCAGTGATAAGGCAAACAAACATACTCTTGCATCATGCAGCACTGTCACTGTCTTACAGTCACAACACCTAAGCCCTTGGTTAAAACACCTTTTGCTCACAACTGCTTAGAATTTAACTTTTGCATTTTAACTTCATCAAGATACGCAAACGGCGCGCTTATGTAACTAAGCCAGCTAAGAAGTAAGCTATTTCTACTTCTACTTGGCTAAGCATCAGGAATAGCAGTGGCTTTTGGTTATTCGAACTGCAGGATCTAATAGGAACGCAATAGCGTCTACAAGCCATGTTAGTACTTACATCCAAGCTTCCTTCACTTGTAGATGTAGAACTAAAAACATCCTCCTCACCACAATCTCTGTTCATCCTCAAGTGTTCTTCTGTCTGCAACACAAACAAGTATCCTACACAGCAGCAGCAAAGGAAACAAAACAGCAGAAACACGCCAGAGCAAAGCATCAAACCTCATCACAGAACCAAGACAAAATGCCTCAGTAGTGCTGGACCTGATTGCTGAGAAACTCTGAAGTAGTCTGCAAAATTTCTCTGATGTAGGCAAGGCCCTAAGAAATCCATTACCAGAAAGATCTAAGAACAAAAACATAAAGAAACGGAACAATTCTTGGGCAAGGAGGAAAATGGGTAGTAAGCAACTCCTGTAGCACCAGAGATGAGACTGCAAGTCTCCGCTATACCCACAGACACAGGTGAACAAGCAGAGAACTTCTTCCCTGCCTGCCACTTGTCAATGATGGGACTGTTTCCGTGAGCTAGCATACAGCCTACTTAAGCCTAGATCCCGTGAGTGTCTGCGCAGGACCTCTGCTCTACTGGATTGCTTAGCAGTGCCAATTTGATCTGGATTTAAGCCTCAGGCACATGACTACATTTCACATCAAAAAGAGATGGAGTTCATGCCACCTTTATGTTTTTTATGCCAGCTGCAGGATAACAGAGGGTAACTGATCCAGCATAAAATTAGAATGGAGAGAACAAGATGATACCTGATCTGGCATTAAGCCTGCCAGTACAAAGTTAACCAAAGAAATACTTTCAACAAATTTGTATTAAACACGAGAATAGGACTGGGTGTTCATTCTGTGTCACAGTGTTTTTAATATAGCAGAAAGGTTTTTTACCAAAAAGTTAGATCCAGTGTATTGTCATATCATGATTATTGCTTTCAGTGAGCTATCTGAGAAAGCAAGCATGTGTGTGGGCATGGAAATCTGAGCGTAGGCCTGTAGCGTGCAGCGACACCTGATCCAAGACAGTTTGCAACACAGGCTAATACTCTTCTTCCCTTGCAAAAGAAATTGCTTTCCCATTGTAAATGCCTGCAACTCGGCAGCGCTACTACTGTGCAAGACTTTGGACAATTTTTGCTACCAACTAGTTCTAAAATACAGACTATGCATGAACACATGCACACATACACACACAGAATCACTGCAAATTGTAATGCAAAGAAAAAATACAACAAATAAGCAGAACCAAAGTAAGTCTTGCAGAGGAGTAAAAATGTAAGAATAACTGTGAAGAGCAGAGTTTAGGAACTCTGGGCCTTTTATTCCAGTGCCCTGAAATCACAGGGCATCCCATCACATAATCCCTTCATAAACCTACCAAATCCTTTCTTAAAAGAATTTAATTAATTTGCCCTCATTCTGCTAAGTCAGTCTGTTCAGCAGTTTCACTGCTTTGGCTAGAAATCTTCCACAACACCAAGTCAGATGTATTATGGCCAGTTAACCTCCTTGCTCCTGTATGCTGCGCTATTCAGCAGTTCTCAGTTATTCTTCCGTCTATTTGTGTTCAAACTCCTAGAAGTTTGTATTGAAAAGGCAACAAGGGCTTCCTTTGCTGGACTAAACAAAGTGGTTGTTTTAGTTTCTTTTCCTACAGAGTATTTGTCATTTGAAAGGAAGAGCCCAATGAAGACATGACCAAGAAAAGTCAATTAACTTGTCAGAACTATCCATCAAGAAAGACTTACACCTTTACCTTAGATTTAGAAGCTGTTTCTCGTACTTGTTTGTACAGTTCCAACTTTTTCCCAGGTCAAATACTACTTGTAACTTGTTAATTGATCCTCAATACCCTTAGCAGCCTTTAAAATTTTTATTTTTAAAACCCTCAAGAGTATCACCTCCTACATCTCTGATTAACAAGCATGAGGAAGAGAACAGAAAAAAGGAGAGGAGTTTTCGATCTTAGGACACTCACCCCAAACTCAGCTGTGAGAAACCCACTGCAGTAACCACAGAATTGGGATGTTTCATAGCAACTTTTTCTGAGGTTGCAAGTGTAAATATTTTACAAGCTAAATCTGAGCTATTTCAGGAGTTGGAACTCCAAGAACCCACGCTACATACTAGAATTCAGGAAAATGGAATCAGAGGACAAACTATAACGCAGAAACTGTGTGCTTTAATATATTTGGTTCTTCCAGAGGAATTACAGCCCCGCAGCGTGCTCTACAGAGGCTCAAGCTGAGCTCACTTGTTTACTCGAATCTTCCAAGCAGATACAGCTTTATTGCTACAGTTATGCTTTTGTTCCCTTCTAAATGGGAAATATTTTCTTACAGAGGATAAACACTCTGAAAGTGACGAACTTCCTATCCCATAAAATACAGTTTCCATGTGTCCTTTAAAGATGGTAAGAAGAGTTCAGCATCCATGACAGATGAGATTTTTTCAACGCAGTAATTCCTAATGTCCATAAAGAAAGCTATTGCCCAGCAAAAGCACTCCAAATTTGATAATAATCAAAAGGGCAGAGAACTAATAAAGATTCTGGAAAGCTTTCACGGTTTTAAAAACATGACTGAGAAGACTGGAAGGGTAAGCAAAACACCAGTCCATTACCAAGCATATGTTTCTTAGGACCAGTTAATCAGGCACACATTTTATGATTGCACTGCAAAAACCTTAGAGGGCCTTTTAAACCAGACAAAAGATAATTCCCTTTTTACTCTGACACTTCAGAGTATTAAATACTTAATAATGAAAATCAGTTGACACTGATATTTGTAGCAAAGGATGCAGAAAATATGAAGTTAAAAGCCCAGTATTTTTTATATGCTCTTGAGTTAGAAATTTCATTTCTGTGGTGAATGACACATTTTTCATAAAGCCATCTCAACAGATGAAAATTATTTTATTTAAAGTATCTTTTTTAATTTTTCCAGCTCAAGATTAAAAACAAAGTTAAAAATGCCAGGCATGCATGCCAGCAGATACTGATCCCTCAGTTTATTACTCGTTTTAGTACTGCAAGTTATTTCTTCCACACCTGATTCATTGGTTTTACAGACTTGGAAATGGCAATAGCATGACTACACAGAGCGTCCTGAAGATATAAATGCTTTAAACCAGATTATCATCCATGCACTGAAGAGTTAATAAGACACACTTGAAATCTTAATGTGTTCTATATTACAACAGTTCTTTCATAAATGCATTTTGTAATGTAAGCACTACTAAGTGGACGTAAGTTGCTTGAAGCTACTGCCCTTTGTTAACACATACTGAACCTACAGCATTTTAAAATAGATAAATAAAGATTTAAATGGTCAACATGCCCGACTCCTTAAATAAGCAGGTGGCATCTCCATAAGGCTTCACTGATTAAACATAGTTAATGCATATACTAACAGATTACTACTTGGAAATAAAAAAAAAAAAAGAAAGAAAAAAAACCACAAACCAAACAAATACCACGACCTACAGACAAAATACATCTGGAAAGAAAATAATTCTCTTTAGTGAGGTAGTACTTTGCTGAACACCTACCTTGCTGCTTCTTCTATCGGCTTGAAACAATCCCAGAAGTCTCGTCTTTTCTTTTTCTATTGCATCATTGCTTACTGAAGCCTTTCGACTTGGTTCTGAAACAATTATAATGGAATATTTTTTACACTTCTGAAATAAAGATTCAGAAGACCAGTATTTTAAAACATCCTGGATTCATGCTGTATTTTTTTAAGCTGGAGATGTTATGAACTGAATTATCTAAGTAACTGCCAGATCCCACACTTCCTTTTTTATCAAACTTTTGTTTTGAGTTTGTTCCAAAATCTAATGGAAGGAAATCGAATAATTTAATAAACTTCAGTAAGTTTTCAATCACAATTTATTAATCCTTATTAAAAGGCAAAACAGGAGCAAGTTGCTTAGTCTTTAGAAATGCTTGTTAGAGGTCTCACTTAAAACTTGTGGAAGTACTCTAATACCAAAAAGAAAAAACCTTTTTAAAAAGATGATGGTGAGTATCTTTAACAACCAACAGGCCTGACTTAACACAGTGAAGTTAATGGAAAGACTCTCAATGTGGATTTGGATAAAGCTCCATGAAGAGGAATGAGACCTTTTGCCTGGAAAAAGAGCTCTCCTTAGAACTTAAACCAGCTGGTTGTGATCATCTTTTCTCATCTTGGTGCTTTTACTTCAGGTGGGAAGCAAGGCAAGTTCATATGCATTTCAGGCTGTAAGACCTCAAACAAGCATGTCCTCCTTGAACCAGCTAAGGAACTGTATGAGTTCTCAGGCTGTTTAGTCTCCCTTCAATTTTCTTTCCCCAGACGACCCGAGCTGGATGAGCAACATGCTAAGGTCATGCATTACAGGGAAAAATGATTGGTTTGACATTCAATATACAGACTGTAAAGCTCTCCCACTTTTTTTAATGGACACTGCATAATGCTATAAAGATTTCTCCTTGGTTCCAAACACATCAGAGTATCCCACTAGCACACAGAAAGTTTAGTGTACAGAGAAAAATTGCTCTCTCTTGCAAATATTTTCTTTATTTGTTAATAAGAAGCAAATGCAAAAGGACTTGTTTGTTGCCACAGAATAAAGTTTTACGTCACAAAAAAAACCCTCACCCCAGAACTCCTGGAAACTGGTTTGCATTTCACAGAAAGCACACGATTTTCACACAGATCACTTTGCATATCAACAACGTCAGGTGTTAGAAGGTGTTAAGCACATACAGTAGTTCAAAGCACAGTAGAAGAGTAAAGATGATGAACCCATACAAAACCAGGGAGAAACTATCCTTAAGAAAGGCTGCAACTCCCCTGCAAAAAAAATACAGTAATAAAGTAATACCTTCCTCAAATACTAAGTGCTGCCTATGCTCTTTTACCAGAAACTCCTGTTTTCTGCTCAAGCCTGGGCTGCAACTAGATGTGGGTCACACAGTGTGCTCATGTGGGCTCACGTAGTCTTCAACTATGAACAATAACGATGAAAGGCTAGCGTAAGCAGCGTCAGTAACACTGCTGATCATCAACATCACCATTAAACATTGTATGATCCCAATAAACCGGGATTTTAAACACAGCATATCATCTCAAAACAACAGAGAACCTTTATGAATCTGGAACAAATTTTTTTTAAATAAATACGGTAGATATTCTCTCTATTATTATGCTCTGCATAAGAGGAAGCCATAGCAAGTAATGACAGAGGACTAGGGGAAAAAGTGCTGGCATTAGTGAAGCCAAGAGGCTCAGATTGAGTCGATGGCTGTCACTGCTTACTGGAGATGGACTTCCTTCCAGAAAATTTAAAGATGTTATCCACAGTATTATTTTGGTTATTTTGTGCTTACTAGCAATGCAAAGAAGTAAAGCCAGTTACGTATCAACTATACCTTTCTTGAGGATAATTAATTTAAGCAATGTATTACAACAGACTCGGGGGGGGGGGGAAGGATACACTACGTACGTACATTTTCTGTTTAACTAGAAGCAGAAGCACAGATGTGATCTAATCAAACGCCACCTAGTGTAGCAATTCAGAAGTCAGCATCTATTCAGTTATCCAACATGTATACGTAGGTTTGATATTAATATGCATCATTGCAAGTAAACTGAAATTAGTGGAAGATCTCATAGATCTCAAAATATTCCTTCTTTGCTACTATACGCATTTCAAACTCAAGAGAGCTATGAAATGTTAGTATTTCAGAAATTCAACTAATCATACTGTAGGTAATGTGAAAAGGCCTGGAATCTGTATAGAAACATACCATACCACACAACAGTTAAATGACAAGATTTGTTAATTGCTGGCATTTTAAGGGCAATTACTGAAGAAGCAGCATGCACAGAAGTGTGTTTGTTCTAAGCAAAAACACAGACATGTCAACAACACTGTGCAAAAGACAACACAGATCATGAAAATAGCTTGTTTCTTGACAGCATTTTACATGACGTTCTTAAAGACCCATCTACCAATCCCACATTAAACGTAACATGAAGGAAAGATGGTTTTCCCTCAGCAGCATTGTACAGTACCTCTATAGTTCAGAGAAGGTTCAGACTGAGTTTTTGATGGAGGAACTGGAAAAGGCAGGCAATGAAAGGACAAGAGAAGACATATTAAAGTTCTAATATTGCCTCATAAGCCGCAATATTAATTCATTACTCCTAGTATTTGTTTTCCTAAGCATTACAGAAAAAAAATGTTGACCGACAACAGACATGCATCGCTGCTACTGGAAGCAGTTTAGCTGCATTTGTATTCATTCCCAACTCACTTGTGAAGCGGCTTCAACTGCAAAATTGAATTATGTAAGCAGGTGGCAGCAGAGCTTGTCTTTTAGTAATCCTTCAGCACTTGGTATTTCTGTTTCACGGAAGGAGAGAATGACGAGCACAAAGTTTTTCTAGAACCAGCTCTTAGAAGCAGAGCCTATGCTTTCAGCACCTCTGATGCCTTACTCATTAGTGGGAATTATTTTTAAAAATCTGTCTGTTCTGATAACTAAGCAGACTGGACGTCCACTCAATGCACAATTCATAGACCAACTGCTACTGAAACCAATGGGATTATTCCTCTTGGAGATTACAAATGAGAAGCAGGAATTTGCTGAAACAAAGGAAATCTTGTAAATTTTATGTGTGTTTACCAGTTTTCTCCTCAGACACCAAAGTGCAAAGTAGGAGGAAGGCAAAAAAGGCTGAAATATGCTCAGGATCAGGGGGATTTTATCATAATGAAAGGTATGCTGAAAGGTGAAAAAAAGAATAAAATATTAAAAAAAAAATGATGCAGAGAGCAGCACATTATGAAGTGTTACATAATTTGCTGCTGTAAACCCTGCCCTAAGTAAACTCTTGATTTTGACTGTACAGGCTACAACCAGATCTGAGGACCAATACTGCACCAGTATATACACCATCACTTTCATTTTAAAGGAAAAGAGTTTAAGGAAGGTTTAGGCTAACTACTCTATGAATTGTCCCTGAAGTATGCTGAATGAGTCCTGCTGAATAGTCTGTATGTTCAATATGTTGCTCCAAAATGGTTAGCTTAATTACAGTAAACGTCTTAAAAAAACAAACAAACACAAATTTGAGTTATGATATGTTGTCAGTCACTTTCTTGAGCATCCTAACAATTCAAAGGAAAAGAGACATTTAGTTTATTTAAAAGTCTAAGCTCATTGAAATTTGATTCACACAGAGGTAGAACTGTCACTTACCAGAGGAGTTTGAAAGAAGAGACAGAACGTCAACATAAATAAGTAACTGTATAAATAAAAAATAAGCCTGCTTCTCGGCACCTACAAGACTGACGTTATCTAAAGAATAAATAAGGACATTTACTGTGCTGGAAGTGATACCGATTGAGACAAACTGCAGGAGACAATTTTAATGAATATCACTTTCTGACCTCAAAGGAAGTAGCGCTTGTCAATGTGTGTTTTTAAAGCAGGTGTATTTTAAAGCACATCACATAAATATGCTATTTGAATAAACAATCAGGCTGATAAAACTCAAGCTCAAGAAGCTGCCGCTACAATATCATCTGCAACAACAGAAAGTGAGGGTGAATAAACAAGACAACAAAATTTTAAATACAAATACCTCTTAGCTCCTCTTCACTAAACCATCAATAACTTCACTCTTTGAAGGAAGCGCCTCTGAACCTATCCACAGTCTGTTTGTCATAAGCCCTGGTCTGTCGCCTCTGCCTCTCAGCTTTCGCAGCTGCCATGACTATGGCATGTCTCTTCTCTCTTTCTCTCCAACCCACAGCACGGGCAGGTGACAGGCTCTGCCTGGACAAGGCCCCCGTGTTACACACACCTGTACTGACAGCAGCTCCAGGAGGTAGCAAAGCTCCTCCTTCTGCCCTCCCCAGGCCAAACTGTGCCCTGCCAGGGGCCAGCCCAGCCTGGCACAGGGCCCGAGAGCAGCCAGGGACGGCTGGGCACGCTGCTGTCCTGGCTGCTGCTCTGGGCACGGCTCACTGAACAAACGCACGCTGCTCTCCCACTGAGATGTCACTCTTCTGTTTCAAGCGGGCCCCAAAGCAACAAGAGTACAGATTCTTTTTAGTTGCCCATAATACTGTTGGCACATCATCTAACCGTGCAGTGACCGCTTTCAATCTCAGCTCACCTCTTTTTCTGTCCCAGGCATACAGCTCCTTTATTCCCAGCTCCTCCAAGGACTTGGTAAGCTCCAGCTCCTCCCCAGTGATGCCATCTCGCAAAAGAACAACGTGCTCTTGACTGACTTCACACTTCTCACAAATGGCTGGGATGATGCTGTGAAGAGGCACCTCTGGACTGACTCGAACCACAGCCTTCTGTGTCTTCAAGTAGTTCACTACCAGCCTCACAGATTTCTGCAGAAACAAACACAAACTCTCAGCCTTCCCTCCATGATGGATAGGCTCTCTTACAATGAGAAAGGCATTGAGGATTTCCATATTGTCTTGACTCCTCCTAGGCAAACTTACCCCACATGCATACTATTGCAAAAATATTATTTAAAAAAAAAAAAAAAACAAACAACTAATTCCAGAACTCCCCTGTCACTAAGGAGATATTCACAACAACAGGCAAATAAGGAAAAGGAATCAGAGGCAGCTGTAATTTGTGAATGTTTACAAGTAGCACTCTGAAAGGCGTGACAGTGTAATTAGCTATACTGATTCTGAATAATAAAAATTTCAGAAAACATATCTGGAAAATGGCTACTTCTGAATCTACACAATACTGTGAAATACATTTATTAATGATCAGTCTTCTCCCATATCTTCAATAAAGATGGCAAAAAAATACCACCCAAAACCCTACCTACCTCCACACAATCCCACAACCGTCATTTCAGCCACCACTGCAAATTTCAATCACCCCAGCCTTCAGTCAAGGGTCTCTGTAAGAACAGATTTCCATCCATCCAACAACATGCAACAGAACATTTTGTCTAAACGCTGGAGTCCAGACTGGCATCCGCCAGTCTGCATGCAAATCAGTTAAGCTAGTAAAGCAGGTTATAGTCAATCTCAAGCCTCTCCCAGCTGGTCTGAAGATGCAAAGATTGGAAGAACTTCTTGAAATCGTAGGAATGAAATGATGTTTCATGGCACCATTTTAGCCCTACAGAGTACCGACCTCAGGGACCCTTGGCAGAGGTCGCTTTGTCTTCTCTTCGGGAACCTTCTCTTTCAGAAGTACTATCTGTACGTCCAAGGCTCCTATCAAAGTGTTTGGCTTGTAACTCAGAGGTTGTTGTGTTCCTGAAGACTTCAGTTCAAGACTATGTTGGGATGGATTTAAGCGATACTGGCTGCATAAATCAACCAACAGATCCATCACAGCTTTACTGCAGGGAAGAAGACATTTGCCATTAGCATGAGAAAAAACAGCTGCTAAAAAAATTACTTCAGTTTTAATATGGGAGAAAAAAGACAATACAAGCTGTGGATGTGTCACTAGTTAACCATCTTTGGGAGGGAACAGTGCTAATGCTTTGAAATGCTAAACAGACCAGATAAAATGTTAGGAATTAAATATATTTGCACTTCAGTGTGTGTTTGTGAGCTGGCAATTAACTATTCACTAAGAGGCAGACAACAGTGCCAATAATAGCACTAACAAACATAAGCCAAGAGTGGACAAAGTGCATCTCATCTGTGAAATCCATACATTAAATTCTCCAATTCAAACCCAGTTCTTTAACATGAAGAAAAGATATAAATAAATGATGCACTCATAGTACAACAAACTCTACCTAGGTTTGAACCATCACAGAATGCAATTCAAACTGGAGCATTTAAATCTGAAACAAATGGTTGAGAGGACTTTTTTTTCTAACTTACAACTTTTGAGTTTCTCTCCCCTTCCTACCAACCCATTTGACACCAGCAATATTTCCAAGTACAAGAGATTCCTTCCATATTTCTTTTGGTGAGGTTTAAACCAGTGTAAAACCAAGTTTCAAGTATTTGCATAACCAAGAACTCTTACTGCAGATGTGATTCTTAAACCATGAGGTTAAAAGAGTCAGTCACTACCCGTCTCTTATACCATGCCTCTGCATGGAGGTACTCCCTTTTGTGTCAGTAACTCAACATTCACTGGAGCTTGATCTGCCTAACGCAGCAGGTATGAACTAAGTTCCTCCACACCCCAGAAATTCTCCTCTACCAAGGTACTGAAGGGTTCTTTTTTTTTTCAGCCTTCTTCCCTAAAATTCCATCCAGGACCTGAGAAAACAGGTTTATTAAAACTGGTTATGTTTCTATGAAACTGTGAAAAGTTCTGGTTTCATAAACCAGTATCTGTCATCAACAAAACAACAGATGTTGAAAAAAATTACCAGCCCTACCTGAAGCCTGTCATATACATGAGATAATTTTCTTCTAGCAGAAGTGAAAATAAGTGCATAGACAGCATATTTGCCAAAGGAATTGGCACCTCTTCTAATATGTAAACTGTAAAACTGTATACAGACTCAAAATACAAGCAAATTCAAAGAAAATAAAATCCTTCACAGTTAATTAGCTACCACTATTACATCTGTAGCTCAAGAACTGCCCTTCGAGTGAAAGCTGTCGGCATTTGGGACACTGCTCTGTGAGGGGGTGCCCACCATCCTTCTATGTATATGTTGTTGGCCAACAACTGCTCAAAAAGTTGGTGAAGAACCCTGGAGAGCTAATGGCAGAGAAAGACAACAAAAATGAAAAACAAGAATGATCCCTTATTAAGAGGCGAAAGACTAAAACATATGCAGATGACAGCTCTTCCCATGCAAGGGATGATAAAGAACCTTCTTTAAAGTAACCTATTTCAAGTTTAACCGAGTTACTCAGCGTGAGCTGAAAAAGTGTTAAGTGTGGAAAATCTGAAATAGATGATCGCATTTAAAAGAGAAGAACACAGCGAGAAGATGATGACTGAAGATCAAACAAGGAAAACAGATGTCATTAATATGTACGGGAGGCTTCGGAAAAATAGAGCAGTGTGGTAACTTCTAACATAGAGAGCATACAAACAGAAACATGTAGTATCTAAATTAAAACTATATCAGGTCATTTCAACATGACTTATTCTGGCGCTGTCCTCAAGTTGCAAATGTCTGTATTTCAGAACCATGTTTAATTCATATGTAACATGCCACCAACCAACAGAAACATTTACACCTACTAAGTCCAAACTATAGGAGAACCCCACCTACACTGATATTTACATGAGTATTCATTATGCTGTGCAGCAGTGAGCATTTAACAAAGTGTCAGTCCACCTGATACAGATCTCAGCTTGTCTGTTTACAGACATACTTCTTTTAAAGTTAAATTTGCATGTTTTTTTTTCCCTTCAGCCTTATTACTACTGTTTCAGAGAAAAGCAAATAACCTGGCAGAACCGCAATAGGTGGTGTTCTACATGCCAGACACTTCTATTTTAAAGTGGAACGCTAATATATTTCTGTAATGCATAACATTGTGATAATTCATTTGAATTTGGACAGTTATCTTACCTCATGTAAACTACTTCATTAAAAACACTTTAAAAAAAAAAGAGTATTTGAAAAAGCATTTAAAAATATCGTTTGTCAAAAGAACAGTTTATGATTCCGTGCACCTTCCACTGAAATTATGGAATATGTTCAGCAGCAACAGTACCACAATTGTAACAAGATTATAATCCACACCAGCCATTTGAGAAAATAAGTTGCAGACAATCATGCAAGTTGAACAAATTTGTCCAGACAATGGATAATTTAAAAATCCAGCCAAATTAGAGTTCATCTTTTTGTTGATTACAGAGCAGGTGTGTGTTAAATGTAACACTTAAAGTCTGCAACATCCTATCCTGAGTCATGCTGCTCAGAATACACAACTGTTCCATAAAAAGCATCCCCAGGCTTCATCTGCACCATTCAGGAGTACAAATTAAGCAATATCTCTGAAGCTTTTGAAACAACTTCAAAGTTAATAGTATTCTCTTCCCAAAATATAAATTTGGGAAAATAATTTCCACGAAACTTAAAGAAAAAAAGAAAGAAAGAAAAAAGAGTGGAATTTTTCAAACAAAATTCATGTGTTTCCAGAGAAGTAACAGAGCTGGGAAGTCCTTGCAATAAAGCTATTCTGATCAGATTTCAATTTCACCAACTCGAAAAATTTTCCTTCTAAACTGTAATACAGTTCAGCTTGATATTAAATGGGAATTTTTTTTCAAGTAACTCCACATATACACCACACACAGAAACAAAACGCAGTGGGAGAATGGTACTGAGCCATCTACTAATCTAAACCAACTTTCTTGCTAACCTTGGGTGGAATATGGCTCTTGGAAGATGCAAAGAGTGAATCCTTCCTTTGCTTCCATCTCGTTACAGACATATCTGCACTTTATTTTAACCTGCTTTTGAGACCTGGTAGACAGCATGCTCTATTTTGAAATTCAGGCAGATTTGATCATAAAGGAAATAGTGTGGCCAGCAGATCTAGGAAGTGATCAGCCCCCTGTACTCAGCACTGGTGAGGCCGAACCTCAAATACTGTTTTTGGTTTTGAGCGTTTCCAACGTAAATGATTCTATGATTAAGTCTAAAGCTGAAATGAAGAAGTTAAATGTCTCCTGCCTTCCCAACTACTCAGCTAAGAAACACATTACTTACTTATTTTAATAACATGTTGCTGAAATTTTGAGTGGAGAAACCAAACACTAAGTGAACAGATACCAAACAGTAATGACTGATAAGCAAATACTGGAGCACAGAAATTAAACTGGAGGATGAACCCAATGTAAGATTCAGATAAGATGGTCCTGTCTCTGTCCTGATATTCTATTACTAAGCTGTTTGACATTTACCACCACTTCTGGCCAGTAAAGAATAACTATTTTGTCAGCAATATTTATCAGGCTGAAGTCCTGATTGAATTTGAGCATATTAAACCGTGTGTCCTGTTGTTCACCAGTAAAATGCAGCAAATACGTCTACTGTTTAAGAGGCAGAGAACAATGGAGTTGTTTTAGGTGTGGCTTGACCCAATCTCATTGGATCACAGCAAAATCCATTTTAAAACACAGCCTGGTACATCTGGGAAATAAACGTCTAGGATAAAGTTGTACTCTATCAAATGACATTGACTTCCCTATTACTTTCTAGTTTCAAGCTACAAATGTCCATAAAAAAATCTCAAAATGGAGTAAAGAATCTTCTTTCTTATGGTCAATGTCAAATACACATTAGGAATCTAAAGGGACAATTGACTGGAAAAGAAAAACAGTAGTGAAGGGGGGGGTGACCTGAAGTCTCTGACACTTTCACTATTTGCATTTAAAACATAAAATAGCATTGGTCATTATTATTTTCTCATGTTCCAAAGCACAGCAGGCACTTCATGGAAAGATTATAAGTTTTCCTAGACAACCAGAAGTACAGGAAGCACGTTAAACCAATATTCACCAATGCTTTCTATTTATTTTCTTATTTTGCTTATGTTTATTTGGCTCTTGTTTTCCATAATTGGGCAAGTCCACAGAACGAACATCAAGATGATACACAAGAAGAGGCAGAGAACTGGGTTGCTGCCTGTAAGTAACAATCCCTACGGTGACAGAGCCAGACTCTTGGTGGTGAACAGCAAGAGCACAAGAGACAAGTAGGAAGTCACATTTAGGTACAAGGAAACATTTTTTCACCACAAGGATGGTCAAGCCCTGGAACAGGGGTACCGAGAGGTTCGGAAACCTTCTCCCTGGAGGTATTCAAATTTGCCTGGAGACAGCCTTGAGGAACGTGCTCTTGTGAGACCTGCACTGAGCTGTGAGTTACAGCAGGTGAGGTCCAGTGACCCCTTCCAATATAAATTATTCTGCAAATAATTCTAGTAAGATTTTTTTTTTAAAGCGTACATTGAACTACTGTAGTTTTGACCTGACCCCTATTTAGAATTTAGTTAAGATCATTTTTAACCCTTTTGCTGTATGTGTACTGTTCATCTTCTTCTAAGAACACCACTTTCATGTTTCACCGACCTGGCCTGATTTCACACCTTCAGTCTTTCTTGAGACATCGTTCCGTACGTCGAGCTATAAGCCCACAATTAGTATCACTTAAGTCTCTTTCACCGAGAATTATGTGAGAATATTCTTTCTGTGATGACATCAGCTTTATGCTCCATATAATGCATACTCTGTACTGAGCTCAGTCCTCCAGTAACTGCAGAATGGGACTACAGCTTCAGCTAGTTTATTATTTGTTCTAGTATCCTGCTTTCTGTGCATCACATGGATGAGACAATTTGTGTAACATGTCAGACAACAGCATGAGCAACAACTGCCCAGTCTACTCTTCTGCATGTTGGACATCCACGTGCTGACAACTCCAAACCAAATATCATTTAGCTTTAAACATCCTCATTTTTCCGCATTATACTTCAGATACTACTGACTTCTCAAGACGCTGACACTAAACGTCTGTATCTGTGTTAATTGGGAAGTCCACCTCAGTGTCACACAGTGTGAATGGAGACAGAGGTATGATCCCTTTATTTACAGGTTACCCATTAGAAGTATTACCTGTGAGAAACACATTCAGAAAAAGTTTCTGTTAACTCTTACGAGATTTTCAACTTATTTTCTTTCTAAATATCTAGCCATCGCTTCTGCCAGGCCTACAGTTTGTGTGGATCTGCTATAGATCTATATGCATAAAATGTGTAAGTGGCCAGTGCAACATATTTTATAATTCTTTTCGAGGGCAGAAGGCTAACAGTTTTTCATTAATATTTTACATGTTTTACAGTAGAGTTCACAGGGACCAATTATTTTTAAAAAAAAACAACCTGTTTTTTAATCCTATTCTTAGGGACTTAACTGTCCTAAAATCTGCAATATGTATTTCCAAAATCTAGAATAAATTGTGTGTTACAAGATGGCAATAAACTCTTAAAGAGAGACTGTCAGCTTGAGTTAACTCTTCCAAATAAATCTGCCTAAAATTTCCATATTCCAATAAAATATCTTTAAATAGCAGACACTTTCTTTTTTTCTTGAACTATCTTTCAAGAGAATTTAATGAGAATTTTCTGCCTTCTTGCTGATATTTATAGGAACTTTCTTTATAGAGAACAAAGTAAAATTAACAACATGCTGCTTTGCTTACATACAATGAACAATTTGAAAGAGATAACTTTGACTTTTAACTTGGTTCATTTATAATAAACTTAAGTGATAATAATTAACTACAGTAGTTGTATTTTCAAACATCCTCTAGTGTACTTCATGGCTCTGTGAACTGCTTTTCTGAAATTACAGAATCATTTTTCATTACGATGATGCCCAGGGCAAGGTTTTGCAAATTTTTTTTGCAACAGAAAAGCTATTTCCCCAGGGTACCAAAAAGCAGATTTTGCAGAATGCAGTTTTAATGATGGCAACAAAAATACTGAAGATTTATTGCAGTATAAACAACAGCAGAATTTGTCGCAAATGTCCTTCCATGATATCACCACAGATAAAAAGGGTGAACAGGGAAAAGAATTTATCATCTGCATTGGCTCTCATACTTGTTTCAAACTAAATGAAACACATTCTTTTTTCATCCAGTATCTTCATCATTAAATGTTTACCTCTGAGTATCACTGTACTTTTGTAGCTGTCCAGTTTACAATGTAAAAACAATGCAAAAAGACAAAAAAACCTGGTCTTTCACCCAAACCTGGAGACTTAAGACAGTCCATCCCCTAAAAATTTCAGATGCTTTTGACGTTTTTTTTTCTTTTATTCCACATCCCTAAAAATGTAACCAGTGTTAACGTACAGAAAATTTCATCTTTCTGTGGTTAGAAAGAACAGCAGCACACAGGAGGTCTGTTCATAGAGTGATGCCACTACAATACAGGGCTCATTAGAGGGTATCCTTTTCTTATTTCATAACTTGTTAGGATGATTTACTCCCCTCCTCAGTTTCCATCATCTTCCACCTCCCACAGCTGGCTATCAGTGCCTGCTATTCGTCACCAACTCACCACTCCAAGTGCTCAAGACAGTGCTGAGAGAGAACACCTATTACCTACGTTAGGCACTGGTGAAACTCAGATGAGCAGATTAGCACAAACTGGAATTTAATTGCTGCCTAAATCAGGGGCCTAGACCTGTCATGCAGCCAATGGAAAGAACTGGGCACCTTCACTGAACTATTAAGAGAACATTTTGGTTGATTAGAGTGCTTAACATAGACAACGTAAATAACCCGACAAACGTCTAAGGTTTAATTTTCAACATTTCTTTCAGGTTTCAATCCCCAAACTAAGGACACTAACAATAAAAATACTCAGCCTCAGTGTACATGACAGCAATGGTAGTGATAAACACCTGCGTGAGAGCCAGAAAGTTTACTGTATCGGGATTTTTCATTTGTTCCCTGCTCCTGTAACTTGTATGTTCTTCAAAAGGTCTCATTAAAACACCACTCTTGCAGTGCTCTTGGAGCGTTTGTTTTGGGGTGGGATTTTTTAAGGAAAAGAAAATCTTTTGTAGCTGTATGGCAATTATGTATCTCTCCCTACAAAATGCTACATGAAGATTAGCCTCTTGTTGGCTCCCAGATGGCTTGCATTTGCCAATGAAATATCAGCTTTCTTTGGGATCTAAGGGCCAGTGAGTTTCATGCCCTATTCTACTTTCCAGGCCCCTGTTCTCGTCTTTCTCTCATTAAGCCCAAATCTCCCTATAAAAACTTGGTCACTAAACATATAATTTGAGAGTTCTGATAAGCATTGCTTTCCTTTAAAACCTTTAACATCGCTCTGGCTTTGGTTCTGACCCACACAAGTTCCACTAGTCTCCTGAGAGTGAATAAGCGAACACTAATTTCTACAAGAAACCACTTCCACAAGAAGACACTACGAGCTGCTGTACGCATCCTCCTCAGCCATCAAAATACAGTAACAGACAAACTGTCAAAACAGACTAATGTATGACCAAGAAGAGTAGTTTTACAGGAATGCAGACTAACTACTGCAAACTCCAAATGTAAAATAAGCACATCAACAGGCATCTACATATCACGGTCTAGTGGGAGGTGTCCCTGCCCATGGCAGGGGGGTTGGAACTAGATGATCTCTAAGGTCCCTTCCAACCCAAACCATTCTATGATTTTATGATCCTCCTAATGTGGTACTACCACTTTCTAAGGTTTCTTGACTGCCGCCAACCACACCATGGTTTGGTACAGTTTCATCATAGTATTGAAGACATTGTTAAAACTCTTCCAAGTTCTTTCTTAGAGTAATGAGTTTCTCTCTTTCAAAACAGTTCTTGCAGAGATATTGAGGAGAAGGAAGAGCTCCCATGGTGAAGAAAATTATTCTCAAAACTGCCTTTTCAATACAATTTGTCCTTGATTGTACCCAGTGACAAGGAGAACCTCTCTCGCTCTTCCCGTGGAAAAAACAATAAGCTTTTATATAGAAAAGGCTTCCTAAATACCAGCAGATGCTTTGCTGTCTACACAGTTACAATGTATTTGATGTCTACACAATCACAATGTATTTGTGAAGGCAGGATCTCTACACGTGATGAATCATTCATCTTCTGAGCTTGCTTCTTGGCATGACTCCAGACAGGCGCACTGTCAGGATTGCTGTATGCCAGCAGCACCTACTTCCACTACACCAAAACCCCTCTGTACTACGAGATGTGATACAATCTAAGACTAGCCCTGTGACACTACATAGAAGAGACGGATCGATACACATTCTGAGGGTGATCCATGGGGAAAACAGTGACACAATAGCTGCTAAATCCTTCCTGCCCCAGCAGAAAGGGTCTTTTATACATGGTTTTCAGGACTCTCTGGTACAACAGCTGCCTAAAATGCAGAGAGAAGCTTGTCAGAGAAATCCCATCAACTCAGAAAGGGAGACATTAGTATCAGCAAGTATTCCACTGGGAATGGAGAGCTCCAGAAAGCGGGAGCTAATCAAAGCCTTACCTTCCTTGTACTGTGCTCTTCTGCTCCACCCCGCTGGGTAAAATGACTGTGAAGTCCACCGATCTGTTTATCATGTTCTCCTTCATGCTCACAAGGCTCTGATCAGAAGTTACAGCTGTCTCTGCAGGTGACTTTTCCTCACTGTAAATTCTACTTACTGCAGAAGGTTGATTTGGTGGAGGAGGAGCACGAGCTTTCATTCTTCTCCTTGAGAAATAAAGGCAAGAAGAAAATTAATAATTTCTTGCGAGCGAAGTATAAACATGTTAATAAGAAAAGATGTTCTTCCAGCCATAATCTCAGATTGTTCTAAAAATTTCCTCCAATGCAAACCATTTTTCTTTATCATGAAACTTTTCAATGGAGTTGCATTTTATTTTTATCTCCCCCCTAAAAATATGCTAATTTATTAGATGATGCACTCACTCTCACTCCTGCTGTTTGCTTTCCACGCCCCAGGGGATGAATCAGTTCCATAATTAGGATATGAAATAATCATTATTTTATCAAGTATGAAGCATGCTTTTATGAAGAGTGAAACAGAAATGTTGGCTCCAGTCCAGATCTGACTCAAGAAAGAGTTGTATTTAGGTAAATGAACGTTTCCTCCAAGTCAGCATGGCAGGAGCGGAGGCAGGGTGAGATTTCATTCAGCTGTATTTGGGTTCCGCAGTATTACTTGAGATACTGTCTCTTCCTCTGCTCTGAGTAAGTAGTATTAAACTTGGCTCATCATACTTCACAGGGAAGCACCATGAAAAGGTCAACCATGAATGATACCACTTCTTACCATGCAACGCTAAGAGACTATGGCTCTTTGAAAGCACCCTGAAGAGAACTCATTCTTCAGTAGAAGGCTATGCTCCATAGCTGACATACAGAAAAGCTGCATCAACTTGCACCACACAAGCAGTGTACTTTACAGAGATATAAACCCACCACAAACTCAAAGTTTACTTCATTGGCAAGCTGCCAGACAGATAAGCAACATATGTGCGCTGTTAAACTTCTGAATAGCTGGCCTCATACCAAGCACATGTCTAAGAGGATTAATTCTCATGATTAATATCCCAGTGACCTCTTCTGACTAGATTTATGCCTAGTTTAAGTCAGATTTTAGTGTAACAGATGGAAAAAGCGGTGAAATATTTACTAAGAAATTATTACCCAGGCTTACTGCCTGAATTTTTTAATTTGACTGGTTTTAGGGTGCAGGAAGAGAAGAGATTATGATTCTACACATCATTTTCACCCTGCGAACAACATAAACAGAGGTCCAGAAGTGAAAAGCACAGAAAAAGCACTCTAACCCTTAAAAGCCTGCAAAGCTTAATGGTTGAATCAGCCAAGGGCAAAACTGTGTCCAGGGGAAAAAAAAATAATTAAAAAACTGAACCGGACTAATACCAAACCAAACTTTCTTTAATTAGAGACACTGTGTATTCTCATGGATAAAAAGACTAAACATACAGTTTTGATTACCAATGTAAGCTCCTGGCAGAGGAAAAAGTAAGAGCTACATCACATCACAAAAAAGAAGAGTTCAGAAACAATCCAAATCCTCTACATTTTTTAATCAGTATTTGCATTTGACTGACAATTTCTATGACATGTCTCCAATTGCAAAAATATCACTACACTACTCTGAAAATGCACATTTCAGTAAGACCACTGCAGGACACTATAAAATTAGTAGTGATGCAGATACTTCATTTCATTTCCTGTCCGTATAACAAATAGCATTCTCTACAAATACACAGGGAGAGCTCCTGCCATGTTTATTAGCATACAGCAATTTCTCTTCCATGGGAAATTTCCCACAAACACTCCCTTTTTATCCTATATACACCCAACGAGTCATGCAGTCATCAGTCACCAACTTGCAGCTCCTACACTCACCATGGAGGTGATGATAAAAAGTTCAAGGTTTTATTGTCTGTCAAACTACCTTGACTTTCTTTATGTCCATGAACCAAACTCTTAATTTATTTACTTGTCTATAAAAGATAAAAAAAAGAAATTGGGATTAATCTTCTGCTCAGATCTCATCACATTTGGCTACAGTTGTTATTTGTAAGCAGGTGGTGAGAGACATGGGAATTTTGCAAAAATTCAGATCACACCAACGTAGCTTTACAATCACGTGGTGCAACATTTAAGGATATCAGATCAATTTACAAATGATGTAATTCTTGCCCTCCATAACATCAGCTGCATCAATATAAGTAGCTACAGAGATTCACATCAACTTGTTTTTTAAAACAAGCTTTTATTTTGATTTTTTAAAGCTTGTCCTACAATGTAGGGGACAATCTCCAATACAAAATACCAGAGGGAGTGGGAAGAAAAGAAGCAAGCGTCATGAGCCTAGCAGAACTATTTTTTTTTTTAAATTATGATTTACCTGGACTTGTAAATTCCAGATCTCACAGGGAGCAGAGAAGAAATAAAACAATAAAACAATAAAATAAAATAAACATGAAACTGAAACCAGCTGAAACTAAAGAGACTTGAAACTTCAGGGGAGAAGTGAAGAACGACTGAGTTTTGAAGCTGATGAAGGAGCTGGAAGTAAATTGGGAGCGTGCTGCACACGTTTGTTCCCTAGAATAGCATAAAGCTGCATCTGGTTTTCTGAAGGAACAGACAAAGTCAGACACCTTAATACCAATTTATAGCTCCAAAATGGGAGTGCATGTTTTATTTGGTCACTTTTTAAGTACTCTTTACAGCCAATTCTGCAGTTACAGACGTTTTACAACACTGCTTGGGGCCTGTGTGTGTGTGTGTGTGTGTGTGTGTGTGTGTGTGTGTGAGGAAATCAGGCATCATACCAGCAAAAGCATCAGCTATACATTGACTAGTGATGTTCACTTTACCTCCATAAAATGCAAAACAATGCATATTCTTTTTTTTTTTTTACATGGTCAGGACCTTTTAGATACTACAGTCCTCCTCTTTTTTTGCAGAGAAAGGACAGTGCAGGTCTGTTTCTTTCAGAGACACCAGAGAAAGGAAAAGGGAAAACATTCCCGCTACAGTCTCTCTAACCTAGCAACAGTTCAGGTGACCTCATACGAACTTTTCCACAATAGGGACTACACACTCTCCTGAAACACTGCGACTGCTTTTAATGCCTGGGTTTCAACATTTTCCAAATGACACATTTTTAAACTACTTCAGTGGAAGCAGATCCCTTTAAAATTCACATTTGTACAGCGATATGTGGCACAGATTTGCATTGCCTCGCCAACTTTCTGAAACATCTCAGTAGCAGGAAGTAGCTCCATGAACCGCAGACCAAAATCCACAGTTCTAGCTCTACCTTGGACCTGCACAATCAGCTGCTTTTTGAAGGGCTCCAGCAGCTGCAGTCAGAAGGTACTGAGAAGCCTGTTAATACTATTAACAGAAAAAGAATTCAGCTTTCTCTGTCAGAGCTACAATGGTTATAAAGGACAACACAAAAGCACTTCATAATAAAAGCCTTTTTGTTTCCACACTAAAATAATGCACAGAGACAGTGTATGATTTAAAAGGCTGGTTTAAGCCACGGGTACTTTCCATGCTATAAACACAGCATGCTACAAAAAAGTTGCATACTGTTCTTTAGTATGAGCTAAATTCAAACTAAATTTAGCTAAACTGCAATTTTTTTTTGCCACAAGCATCTTTCACTGTGTTCAGTACTCAGATATTCGTTGAGCCCCCCTACCCCTAGTGTGCGGATGAAATTACAAGCAGGAACACTTCAAACCCATGATTCACTCACAGTTACATGAATGCTGTGATCCAGCCCTTGATAAGGAGACAGACTAAAGCAGCTGATTTTAATACACAAGCGTACTGTGCTTTTTTACCAAGGCTTGAAACAGTCCACCTCACTACTGTAAACAGAAAAAATTTATATAGGCATGGAATAATTAGGCAGAATACATAAATAACCTACCAGCACTGTTCTCAGTAACAGCATCAGGCTTCCCAGAACGGAAAAGGAAAAACAAGCAGCAAACGGACCAACAAGACGAGCACTTCTGCAGTACAGCACATAGAACAAATGCAACAGAAACAAAGAAAAGTTTCGCCACACTAAAAACTTCAAGACAAGGTAACGCAAGCCCTTTGGACCTACACTTTATTAATATGTAACTACCAAGCAATAGGATGCGACCTGGACTTTACATCCTATGCTGAAAAAGCATGATCTCTGTTTCAAATAGAAGTGGTTCTGGGAGCTCTGCCCTCATGGCAACGCTATGGAGAGATTGTCGGTCTTCAGATAAGATCTAACACCAACAGAAAAAATAAAAATGGAGGGATCCTACACATTTCCACCATGCCCAAGAAAATCTGGAACCCCCTCTGCCCTGTAAGGCAAAAGCAACTTATCAAGTACTGGGCACACTTCACCCCATGGATATCAGCAGGAATTTGGCAAGAGCTCCATACTACACCTGTTCGTAGAATCTCATCCTTTCTATGCCAATTCTCTAACCATTCATTAAAAAAAAAAAAAAAAAAACAAACCCAGAACAAACCAAAAAAAAACCCCCAAAAACCCCCAAAAACAAAACACACAAAAAATCCCAACAACAACAAACTCCAACCAAACCAAACCTAAAAAACAACCAGCCCTTAACATAGCAGAACTATGGCAACATTCATTTTTGATATAGTGAACAACTAGCACAGGACCTCTAACCCAGTCGAGCCAATTTGCAATCTTGTCAATGCACAAGGCTGGAACAGTTGCAGAGGGTTTCTCTGTGACATTCATTTGCACCCCATCTCATAATTAGGAGGACTAAACCAACGTGAGAGTGCTCAACGATGAGGGCAGTACGCAAACACAGGGTCTCCTAGGTGGAAAACAGGAGGCAATGAAGTAAACGTTCTCCACTTTCAGGTGATTGCACTCCTACAAGTCTTTTGAGGGGAAATCTATGTACATCGCCATTTGAGGAAAAAAAGCAGATGAGCACCTTCTGGCTCTCTCTCTCTCTGGTAACTTGCACAGCAAAGCTAGAAACCCAGCCCTGAGGCACACCTCATACTCCAAACTATCAAGATGCAAACAACATGGCAGAAGTCACTCCTGCCTAGTGATCTAGCCCATGAAGCAGATATCCTTCAGAGAACATTCCTCTTTTCATTGATCGTGGCAAAGCAAAAAAAAAAAAAAAAACAAACAAAACAAAACAAAAAAAAAAAAAAACAACAAAAACAAAAAACCACCCACACCAAAAAAACCCAACAAACAAAAAACAACCCCAGATCACAGGCTGGAAAAAGAAACTCACTGTAACAGAACTAATAGCATGCCAAGTTTCCTCTTCATAAGTAAAATCCTTTCAGCTTCTCGACGCAGCAGCTCAGAAAAATTATAACACATCACAAATGTAAAAGAAATACAAACAGATAAGCATCAACATAAAGTCACCTCAAGAATTTTGAAAATGGAAAACAGAAGTTAAACAAATCCCACAGAGATGGAGAAAGGAAACTAGGAGAACGTGATAATGTCCATAACTACTAGGCAGGAGTTCATCCAGACAGCTTCACACTGTAAACTAGAGCTCCATTCCACTTTACCATCCAAAATACTTAAATAACCAACTAAACTGAGCTTTTGTTCTGCTCTTTATTTGGAGGGAGAGGATGGAGAATAAGAAAAAAATAAATCAAGAACATTCTAAAGTTTACGTAATCTATCACAGGCAAAATATACTGATTCATTGTAAGTATGTGCAACACAGGTAACTTACACCTTTAAATGTCTCACACGTAGTAAGTTACAGGTCTAAAATATACTACTCTCACAGTAACTTATTTCCAGTATCATTTTACAACATTTCCTAACACTTCTAATATTACACTTGTAAACAGCCAAAATCTTCAGCATACACTAAGATCTTTTCAAACATTTATTTGATTTTCATATTACTTTTAAAAGATCATCCCTTGACAGGATCACGCTGACAGACATGATGAAAATTATTCCCTTGCGGGCATGATAAAGTCACTCAAAATAGGCAAGAAAAAATAATTTGTTTTTGGCAAAGAAATGAAAGTTACTTAATTATATTTTTGATCTTACATTTGATTCTACTGATGAGAAACCCTACAGCTTTACACATTTTAAAAATAAAATTTTAATGTCAGAAAGAAAAAAAAAAAGAAGTCCAGAAGCAAACTGAATGAGAGCATTTGTAGAAGGGGAAACAGGGATGGAAGTATACGACCATGATTGCCCAAGGATGAAAGAAAAGAAAAATAAACAGAAGTCAAGGTGAGACAATACAGGCTAATGGAAGTAGTTCCTAACGTTATATCTCTCATTCCAATAGGACTCACTGTTATAAAACTTGCTATCAGGGACATCTCCCCAGATCTGACCCATTTCATGGGAGGCCGAGATGCGACCCAACACACGCCGCAGACCTGGCCACTCCGCTGCTTGTGAAGCATTGCCCAGCTACCAAACTAGAGAAAACTGGCTTCCGTCTGGCCAGGACTCGTACTCCTGCACTGACACTACGTAGCTGAATTATTGAGAGCTCATCCTCTGGCAGGAATGCCAAATGATTTGTTAGCCTATGGCGGGTATGCTCAAATACACTTTTTTTATACATTACCCACAGTTTTGATTAAGAGTGCATTACCTTCCAATAAAAGCCTAACCCTCATTCTAGTCACTGAGGCTCTCCCTCAAGATCCGGTACAAAGCAGATCCCATATCAGTTTCGTGACAAGACCCGTTGTTTTTTAGGGCCCGAAGAAGCCAGAAGCACACTAACCTGATTTCCTGTAGTCCACGGGCCATGTAATTCACCTCACTCATACTTCAGAGAGCCCTCACTTACACTGAAAGCAAGGACAGAGCTGTACATGGGGTAGGCTTTAACTGATCAAGGAATAACGCTGCAACCTACAAACACTTCTACACCTATTAACCACAGTAGCAC
This sequence comes from Larus michahellis, assembly GCF_964199755.1. Taxonomy (NCBI): domain Eukaryota; kingdom Metazoa; phylum Chordata; class Aves; order Charadriiformes; family Laridae; genus Larus; species Larus michahellis. The sequence goes on from NC_133897.1 coordinate 94,582,535, forward strand.
TAGAGAGTCTAACAGATCTACCTGTATCAGTTCCCAAAACAAAATAAAACACAAGCCCTAGCGAAAACCTTTTAAAAAGCAGCCAAATCCCAGGATTTGGGTAGATGCCTGCTGCTGTTAATGAAAACACCGCCTGAATAAGCACTGCAAGATCTGGCCTAATAGCTCTATCACAGGACTTTTGAGATACCACCCACATGTTCCGTGTGTGGCAAAGACCACACTAAGAGCTGGTGCCATCGTGTGCAACTCCATCAGGTTGCACATAAAGTAAAGAGGAATGAAATGGGAGAGCAGCTAATGTTATGTAATTATTTGCCTCATCTGCTGAAACACATGATAAGAACAGAATTCTTTTGTGGTTAAAGGCAAGAAAGCATAGGTGAGTTACTCTACTTTGGAATGTTAAATTCCTGCAATCTGAACTCCAGTACTATCACATCTCTGAGTCAGAGATACAGCAACAGTTTTAACTCTTCACCTTGGAAGATGTGATCAAAACAAAACCCCACTAAGAATTCATACTGGAGGCTGGGTTAACAAACCTCACCTTTAAAAAAAATATGGTCTAGAAAAGCGAAAGTAGAAAAATAGCACGCTCCGTAGGGATGGTGAAACCTTGCTCCTCTCACAATGACATCTGCCACAGGAGAAGACTCAGATGAACCAAAACACTGATAAAGGCAATACATATTTAGGCTTTAGGACACAGATGTTTAGCCACCAATATCTGAGCTAAAACCACCTGCTAGTTTCACACTGACCAAAATCAAGATTGCCAAGCAATGGCTGTTAAAGAGACTTGCAGCAGAACCAGCAAGGAATTAGTGCAAACATTCAGTGACCAGCCGTGCAATCCTGCTCCCACCAGTATTTTTTACTTTATCCATTATCCACGCACTCACATGTTTTTTTCCCCACTTATCGAGTGCTGAGCTATTAGTCTCATTCCACTCCAAGCAGACATAATAATGATAATAAGAAAGAAAACACTAGGGGAAACATCATGTTGCTCATGCTCATCTGAAATGCTATCCAGTTCCGTCACCTGTGACTAAATCAGGCATTTTACTGATGCTTAAGCACAATGGCACTGGTTAGGGGGGGAAAAAAAAAAAAAAAAAAAAAAAGGTGTAAAGGTGTCCATGCTAACATCCCAAACATACTTAGAGAGAATAACCCTGCTGCCAGGGCACTCTGTTCTGCTCTCAGTGCTCCGAAATCTTCACTGAGGTGTTTTAAGGATGCTCAGCTTAGCAGACAGGTGGCTACAACCATGCAGACTGCCGCTGCACATAGAGTTCCCTGCAGATGGAAAATCCTGTGGCTGAACTGCGAAAACCACAAGGTTAAAATATCATTAACTGGTGAGACAACTAGCGAGACTTCTTAGCCCTATTCATGAAGTTATAGTCAGGTTCATGTTGGCTAACTGGATTCTTACTAACCGTGCTCACCTGTGGGAAAACACTGGCATGAAAACAAAGCCAAGACTATTTCTAAGCAGGCTGGAATCCCTGCTAGCATTGTGTCCTCTGCATGTTGTGGGCAAACACGCACCCTTTAAATGCACTTACTCTCCTACCCATCAGCTGTGTTTTTGTGAGGACACTACAGCTCTCACTGTGGCACCTGTCTGTGCCTGGTGCCACAACTCCATGCTGCGCTCTCTAGTAATGCTCTTAGGTCTGGAAACATAACTTATTAGTTGGAATAGGTTTTATTAACACACAATAATTACATTAGTCTTCCTCATGTTTACTAATAGCAAACCACGAAAGCAATGAGAAGATAATTTGTTTCTAGAGGGGTCAATGACTAAAGATATGATTACGCAAGCCTGAAGCTAGCCCAGAAATATTCGTGCCGTATGGTATGTCCCCTGAAGTTATAGGTGCTGTACATATTTCAGTGTGGTTGTCCTTTCTTAATCGCTTATCAACAACCACTTTCAATAGGGCTATTTAAATAAACAGATATAAAAGTTTATTGCTTAGCGACACTGATTTATAAACTCTCCTGTGGTGACTTGCACCGTCTATTACGATGTAACTTCAAGGTGCATTTGCACTGTATTACTGAGCAAATGTATCCCAGACTCTGTTCTATTTTTGTGCCCACAGACTTTTTAACCTCACTACCACCTACTGAGAATCACTCTCTAGAGGCTTGAAGATTGCAGATTAAGGCCCTACTGCAGTAAAGCGCTTGCTTTATTGTCGGTTTACAAGGGACACAGAAGATGGAACAGTTTTGAAAGAATCAGAGAAAAACAACATATACAGCCAGTGAAATTCTAATGTGATCTACTGTGCTGGCTAATTCCTAGTTTTATAATAGGCTTAAAAGCTAGTGGGCATTTCAGTGGAAAACCGCTGACATTACTACAGAATAATATTCCTACCAATACCTGCTTCAACAAGAAAGAGCTTTAAAACTGTGTTCATCTGATATGCAGATGCAGAAGAATTATGCTTAGAATGATTACCTGCTTAAATAAGTGCAGCTATGGCAAACATTAACACGCGTAAGTGTGAGCTGACAGATCATCATTTCTCCTTCAATGAGAATTCTCCAGAAGTATGCTACCAAAGTTCATTTCGCCCATTCACCCTTACACAAACAGATCCCACAAAAAAGGTGAGCAAAGGTAGTTAAGGAAACATTTGCAGAATTAAACCTATGTCATTCCACCTACCTTCTTGACAACGGTTTTAATTCATCTGTCTGCAACTGGTGGCAAGATCACAGTTACTTCAGAAAACCTACACACCCTAATGTACCAAGGAAGAGTGCCGAGACAAAGTTAAAGGGTGTGGACCAGAGTAAAGACACATCTTGGCTCAGTTCGAGTATCCCTTACATCCAAAAGGACTTCCCAAAACACCAGAAATACATATTTTTAGGTGGAAATTAAATTAAATTAATCAATAGCAGCTAACTTTATGTCTTCACAGGCTGCAGGCCAGAAGGAATCTGCTTTTTCTGAAACCTAGAGTTAATCTCTTAAACTAGATGGTCCCAGGCAGGAGAGACACAAAGCACAGCAGGCAAGCCTCCTGAAGCCATTTATTTTCCAGCAGCACTGAACTCTCCTAAAAGAGGGAAAGCCTCTGTGCTTCCTCTCAAGTTTATTTGTCCTTGGAGAAGCACTCCTGATCTTTTCACAGCTGACCTTACATCAAATTTCTGGGGGCGGGGAAGGGAAGGCTGCATCCAAGTCCAGCGCCCGCTGTTCCTATATATTCATAAGTCCAGAGCTGCTGATGCACTGGAGGGCAAACAAGGAGACACAATTTACTTACTTTGTATTGCCCAATCTAGCACACCAATGGAATGAATGTACCCCCTTTATTCATTTACAGAAGCAGCCAACACCAGAACTACAGGGCTGACAAGCTTCTCTTTAGAGCTAGAAAAAAATCCCCTAAAAGATCTTAACGATGTATTTTTGTGAGATAAAGTTAATGTTCACTTGCTGAGAAGTAGAGTCAGAGATGCCAGGACATTCCTTACTCTCTTAATCATCTTCTTAATTAGCATTTATAATTCAGTCTTCATTCATACTCCATCACACAGTAAGAAATCACGTACATCAGTATATTAATAAAAGTTAATGAAGCAAATACGCAGTGTCAATGAGATAAAGAAATACCCAATTTCTACACAACAGTCTTGACTGTTGTCAGACGCCGCATTTATGGGATGTTACAGGTGCTTTTATCAGGAAATCCCACTGCTTCAGGTGATTTTCTGTGTATTTACATGGTGCGGATTTGCTTAATAAAACTTCTTATGAGAACTGCATATATTTTGCTTTCACTTTTAAGAAATTAGAAATTCTGTTCTTTCTAGATGACATAGGAATCAAGTACTTCTTAGTTTAAATTGAAATTCAAGTATTTCCATTTATTAAAAGCAAATCTTAAACTTAATTGTAAAGTAATAAACCCTACTCCAACTCTACGCTGGCACTGATACCTATATTAATACAAAAACAGAAAGTCTGATGAAAAAGAAAATTGCAAACGTTAACACAGAAAAATACACTTACAACACCAAACAGCTGATTAGTAGGAGTCTGAAATTTGATCTTGATTTATCAAGTAAGAACAGAAATGTTTTAATGATTTTTAAATGCTAGCAAAACCCATTTATCTAGTTAGTTTCCATTTAAAATTCTGTTTAATGTATCCTGTAGGCACATGTGGTACTTAACGGATTTTAAATCTCACAAAACAAAAAAGGATGTGGTATCAACTAAGCACTTAACAGCCTCATGCAGTACAAACTAGAGCATACTATGAAGAAAATCTTGATAAATCAGGCATGTCAACACACCCAGTCAGTATCAAAAGAGAGAGGAAGCAGCCAAATACCCTCCCGCTTTATCACACACATTCAAATCAGGGACAATTATTCTGGGCATTTTACTGATGGGTGGCACTGGCTCAGGACACAGGAGACAGACAAGAGTCTGGGCCATTATGGACTTTACAGAGTAAAACCAAGAGCCTGCATCATCCTCATCAGCAGACTGGAAGCCATGGCAATGGCGTTCATAGTATAAATGAGAAAACATTACCAAGAGAGCAAAGGTATCTACCTCTTAGCAGCTTTAAATGCTACTCAGAGGTAATCCAATGCAAACACGCTTCGGGCTGCTCTGTAAGTCCTGATGGGGCATCACAGCAGTGACAGCAAGATTGTGTAGACATGCCTGAGCCAGCTGCAAACTCAGCAGAGCCTACAAAATCCACACAAGAAGCAGGGCATATTATAACCTTATAACATGAACTGCCATAGTTACACTAGAAATGGCAAAAGGCACACATCCCCCAAATGCAAGCACCAAAACCCCTGATAACTTAGAGCTGGTCTTTTAACCAAGAGAAAAGATTTCTGTCTCCTTGTCAAAAACAAAGAAACAGCAATATTAATGACATCCGATTTCCTTCAGCTTCCTTGTCTTGTCAGGACTGATTTTGATATCAAAAAAGTCTCTCTGAAGCTCTCTCAATTCTGCAGCACTTAACTGACTGCCTTCAGCTCTGTGTCTTATCTGCAGCTGTCCTCTGAGTGGGGTGGTTACAAGGCTTCTCCTCTCTACCAGCCACCAACTTCCTGGGGACCTATAAAAAGCTATTATATTAGGCTTATCTTTTCCTCTATCAATTAAACTGAAATCAAACCAATGGCCGAAAAAACAAATAAACAAACAAATTTTTTTTCAAGAAAATGCAGACAAAGAACACTATCAAATAAACCCCATCTTATATGAAAATCATGTTTAAATCTGGCTTTGCATGGCTACACAAGCTGTTGGCAGAGTATACTGAAACAAGGGTGTCTGTCCCATCTGAAAGCTGCCACCTGGGAATGCTGAATGGAAACAGAAGAGGGAAGGGATTAACTACAGAGTTTCCTCCTCACAACCGATAAAAACCAAAACAAAGAAATCCTGGACTCAGTGATGTCACTGGGAGCTTTGCCACTGACCTTGCAGAAAGCCAAGTTCTCAGCCTGGCAGAACCTCGTCAGAGCTCAGTTTCGTCTCTGTGTTGACAGCCCTGCTTGCTGCCTCCCTCAGCTTGAGCACAACTTTCAAGCACCAGGACAAAGCCAAGCCCCAGCAGCATCGCACCTAGAAAAGCTTTGGGATGCTGAGAGCAACTGCATGGTACTGCCCTGGACATCCATCCAGCTGCCTTTTAGATCCGCAAAGGCACAGTTCTCTTATGTTCTTACTACATCTTATCAAAAACTGAAAGTATCAAATGTAACTAATGTATCAAAAAAAAAAAAAAAAAAGAGATAAAAAAATCAACCGAAAAAGCAAGCAAGCCTATCTTCATGTATTACCACCTTGACTTTGTATCATTTCCGATTCTAAAATCGGTCAGAGAGGTCAAGGAAATCTGAGGACACAAGATAAAGTTGGAGCTGCCACACCACAACCTCTTTGGTCACCTCCTCTGAAATAGGAAGGTCAGTGGCATAGTGATAATTGGTGAAATTACCAGCATACAGAGAGGACTCCCTGAGCCAGGGCCTAACAGTTGCTCACTTGACACACGCTGGCACCGTTCTTCCCAAAGAGAAATGCGGACACTAAACCACTAGCAGACCTAGCATCCTCTCTGATGTTTATCGGACTTTTCCAGCCAAGAAAATCCTGGATGCAGCTTACAGAGCAAGGTTCCTCCAAACACCTCTCTTCTGCTAAAAGTCCGACACAAACTGCACCCGAGCAAAGCAGCAAGGCAGGAGAAAACCAGAAAGAAATCTACCAAAGCAAAAGTGAAAGGGACTTGCCTTCCTAGCTGAGTCAGGGGTTTTCCACACTGAATACAGAAGCATAGATGGTGAAAAGAAAGATTTAAAGACAGCATTTCAAGTTTTCAAACTTCAACAAATAATATAGAGTTCCAGTATTTCTGACAAGATCCTCCAGAAAAAAATGCTGCCTTTTATTTTGGAACTAAACCGAAAAAACATGCATATTTTTCCACACTTCCTGAAGCAAAAGTAATAAATATAATGTCCACTCTAAGGTCTTGTTTATAATGTTGTTTGAGTGCCATGCTTGAAAGATAGGCTATAGCAAAGACGTGCATAAAAGCTTTTTTCCCTCTTGCACCCCCATTTATAGTACTAATTGCAGCAAAAAGTATTACTGGTTTATATAAATAAAACATACTTTTTTCCATAAAATTCTACCTTCAAAAGGTAGACTACTTAAAAGGCCAGGTTAATTAAAAGCCATGTTATTACAAGAACTCTATTTCAAGATTTTGGCAGCTCTCTTTATTTTACTACACCAGACCATGTAAAATCTGACACTTCGTGGGCTATTACAGGCTCATGAGATATCCCAAAACAGTACTGCTGTGCAGTCCACACATTGACAGAACTAAACAAAAGCATTAGTAGATTTCACTACTCAAACTTAAATTTTGGGCTTTGTTTCTTACCAGCACCGACAAACAAAACTTCCTCCTCTGCAGGCTACCTGGTTCACTCAGGTGTGCCAGAGTACATGTGCCTAATCCCACGCACATCTGCCTACAATGAATCATTAACCCAGTCCTGGAGCAGGAAGGTAAGCAGCAACCAGCCCTAGCCCCATGGACCGTTCATCAGCCTGAGCTGCTGAGTGAACGCTGAACCCAATGGAAAAGCAGGGAGTAGCCAAAACCAGAGCAGGGCGGAGGTCAGGAGGAATTTTGAATAACACAGACACTGGGACCACCAAGCTTCTTCCCACAGGCCACCACTCACCACTGGACCTTGTGTCCTAAGTCTAATTCTAGCCCTAAAGAAACGACAGTGATGCCATTTGAGTTATTCCTGCGAGCAGACCCAGCCCCTGCCCTTCAAGCTAAATGCCTCTAAATGAGCACGGGCTACTCACAGCAGTGTGGGAAGGGTGCAATGTTTTGTTGCATTCTCCCTTCAGGGAAACAAATCATCCCACACCCGTGGCTGCTGCACACTGTAACTGAGAAGAGCACAGGCGTGCTTCTCACCTTCACAGGACGCACAGCATGTAAATGCTGCTTTCTGCTTGTCCAAATGATACCATGCATATGTATCTGATGTAACAGGAATGTTACTAGGCTATATGCCATTGTTTCTGCTTCTGAGTCAGGGATAATATATGAGAAGTAGTATTAAATACTATATAAATTGCATTCATTATTTAGATTCAGCTACTTCTGTGCAGCATTGCTTTATTTCCTATGCAACTTCTGATACAATACTCTACAGTACTCCAAATAAAGAAGTTATTAGAGCTATCTACTGACTTGGGCATGAGCGAAGTGGGCTCATCGCTCCTTGTTGCTCTATGGAAGGGCATCACCAAATCCTGCTGGCAAAGCTAGGACGCTTCCAACCCAGACTGCAGCCACCCCAGGCCTCCTAGCAGGCTAAGTTCAGCCTCACAACATCAGGAAAAGGGATCAATCAGTGAAGGATGGATCTGTTCAGAAAACTGCGAGACCAAACTTTTTTTCTCCCACACCAGTCGAGCAGGCTATTGTATGCCAATGCAGTAACGGAAGACATAAGAGATCTGTAACTATCTGTGTGTCATCACTGCCCACGTTCAGAGCTAGGGAAAGAGACACTGCAGGCATCTACACACCACAACAGTCTCCTGTTGATGCTACTGTCAATATCAAACCCTTACAAGAGGATGCGCTGTTTTTGACACAGCAGTTGGTCTGCTAGGTCTGTAAGCGTGATAACAGAGCACACTGAAGCTTTTGCCTGGCCTGTGAGCGCCAAAACCCACGTTCCCTGCTATCAAACATCACGTATTCTTTGTGCTTTCTATGAGGCAGCAAATGAATGCCTGGAGGCAGATACCTCCCAACATAAGCAGCAACACAAAAAGTCCCCCCTGAGTGAATCAAACACATATATGCATGCAGGCGCACACATACAGAGATTAGTCAAAATACTATTTGCAAGCAGTCCCGTTTCCTTGTCAATATACAAAGACTTATTAATGCATCAACCTTTTGCCAATTATCCTGAACATGCTGCTGTTAAAAGCGAGCTATACTTTATCACAGATATTCTTGGCCACAGGATTAGGACCAGAGAGATGGGATAGGAAGAGAAGAATGAGAATTTCATTTTACCGGTGCTTCTTCTCTCAAAGTAAATAATGAATTAAAAGTTTAATCTTTCACTGAATACCTGGCATGTTGATAGTCTTGGCAAATGACAACTAAATTAAACATATATGAACGGTGTCACATAACAAGTCTAACCGCTTATTTTTAAACTTGGAAGTGTCTGAACAATTGAAAATATCTGGGTTGGGCTTACAAAGTAATTCCACACACCCTTTTCATGCACTTAGTCTGCATAGCTGGTAGTAATAGAAGTCACTGAAAAGAAAGAAATCTGAAAGCAAAAAAGGAAAAGCTTCCTATACTCATGACATTAATGAGAAAACAGTACGTAGCTCAATATTGTTTTTATTTCTGCTGCAGAAAAGGACGGGACAGACTCAGGATGGGAAAAAACTGTGTATGCTATCAGTGCTAGCATGAAAAAAACACTTCATAAAAATAAAATAGCCTAACTTTAACCTCACTTAGCAGTCTGTCCCTTGAATTAGCAAACTTACACCCTCAAAGAACTGGTGTCAAGTAGACAAGCAGTGTGCTTTTGCATTTTAATTATGCATATACATACAAAAAGGGAATTTCTGTCAATCCTTAAACATCTTCACTGTTGAGAGAAGAAACAACTCCTGTTAACAGAAATCTTGTTCTGTTTTCATTTGATATTATTTAACTAGTAACTTCTACAGCTAACTAACCACTGTGCAGTTTCTCCTTCAGACAGCCTGAAGAAAAGCCACAGACATACGCAGCCCAAACATGGCTACCCATTTCCAAGTATTTTCCTAGATATTTCCTTGATGCAAATGGGAGGGGCGGAGGGGAAGAGTATTTAAAGGACACGTATACAGGCCTGCCCATGTAACCAGAAAGGTGAATCTTCCTCCCAGTGCCCGACCCACAGCAGCCAGCTGGGCTCAGGCCGGCCCCAGAGGCAGCGCAGGGGCTGGGGGCAGCCATTTCTTCCCGCTGCCCCTTCCTCCTCACTCTTGCCTTCCTCCTCACCTGTCTCCTCCACCGGCTGCCATCCCTCCAGGCCGCTACCAGCTCAGCCATGGTGCCTCCTGCGGCGGGTTGGTCGTAGCCAGCTGGAATCAGCTGTGTCTGGCTCGGGGCAGCCCCGGCCGCTCCTCACGGGGGCCGGCCCTGCAGGCCCCACCCCGACACCTTGCCAGTTATGCACAGTATAGTTAATAATTAGCGCCATTGGCTAAAATGAAGAAGCAGAGAAGAAGCTTTATTTGCCATTTGGCTTCTCCAGTCAAGGCAAGTCGCCCAGGAACCTGCAGATGAGGCACAAGTAGAGGCTGTGGGACAGTGAGGTCCCATCCGTTTCTCTGCCGCAGAGGAATAACCTCCATAACCCTCCATAACCCAGGCAGATCCCTCCAGCTCATCCAGTTTCTCCTTCTCTGGCAACAGAGATACCACAGCAAAGTGCCCAGACACTGTGGAAGTGGAGAGCAAACAGAGATGAAGAGAGAAGCAAGGTTTCCTGACGGTGTGCCCGATGATCTACCAACAGGCCAGCCCGCAGCACCTGGGCTGCGGAGACCCACACGTGGCTGAAGCGTCACACTGTGTGCAAGAACCTGAACCTGATCTAGTTGAAGATATCCCTGCTTACTGCAGGGGGGTTGGACTAGATAACCTTAAAAGGTCCCCTCCAACTCAATACATTCTGTGATTCTATGATTCTAAGAAGCCTTGCACGAAACAATTCAGCCTGTGGCTACAGAAAAACACACTCCAACAGTGGCAGCTGAAGCCAACATCAGCAGATCCCACTGTTCATACCGAGCCCAAGAAGGCTATGCAGTAAAAATAATGCAAAACTCTTAGGGCCAGTTCATCTCTGCCCCTGAGCCACAGAGTTCATAGAATCATAGGATGGTTTGGGTTGGAAGGGACCTTTTAAGGTCATCTAGTTCCAACCCCGCTGCCATGGGCAGGGACACCTCCCACTAGACCAGGTTGCTCAAAGCCCCATCCAGCCTGGCCTTGAACACTTCCAGAGATGGGGCAGCCACAGCTTCCCTGGGCAACCTGTTCCAGTGCCTCACCAGCCTGGGAGTAAAGAATTTCTTCCTAATATCTAATCTAAATCCCCCCTCTTTCAGTTTAAAACCATTACCCCTCATCCTATCACTACACTTCCTGATAAAGAGTCCCTACCCATCCTTCCTGTAGGCCCCCTTTAGGTACTGGAAGGCCGCTATAAGGTTTCCCTCGAGCCTTCTCTTCTCCAGGCTGAATAACCCAACTCTCTCAGCCTGCCTTCATAGGAGAGGTGCTCCAGCCCTCTGATCATCTTCGTGGTCCTCCTCTGGACCTGCTCCAACAGGTCTGACTTCACTCCATGTCAAATGCGGTATGTGCTTTATGAAACTACACAAGAAAACTATGAAGGCCAATGACAAGCTTCACTTGCATCAAAAAGGTGGCAGAATTCCTTGTTCTAAGGCCACCATTGTGGGATGACACACTGCCTCGGGATTTTGACAAGAGGACTTCAGTCTTATCTGTGTCCTGCAGCTCTGGCTGGCACTACACCTACAGAGGCACTATCAATACAGAATCTCCAATTATTTCAAGAAAAATGAAGTTACATTTCTTTTTTGCCCTCATTTTGCCCCCCACTCACTCAGATCTAGCACACTAAGTGATACAGAAATGTGTTACTTGTAAGTGATGAATACACAAACTTTTACCAAACTCTGAAAGTCTACCATTCAAACAAGCTAGACCCCTTCTTTAATTAAAATGAACTTTCATGAATACAGAGATGGAATAAACCACCCAAGCATCCAGTAAAATCAAATATATAAAGAAGTAAGTGTATCAGCAGCAGTTTCTGAACGCCAATTCAGGGAATGCTACTTCAGTGCCAAATGCTGAAGCAAAGCAACTGCAGCTTCCTCTTACAGCCACACAGCACAGGGATGCAGCAACACACCTGGATGGTGGCAGACAGGCTCTGGATACTGCCCAAACTACAAAACCCCACCCTCGCATTTTTACTTCAGGTTTTCGATTACCTCGTTACTGAATACATGCCAGTAAACCGAGGACTGCAAGCGTTAAAACACTAACTTCTCACGGGGGTTAAGTCAGCAGCAATGGTCTTAAAGAGCCAAATTCTGATATTCTCACTGAACTCAGGACCTTCAAAAACATGACACTGTTTAAAAAAATAGCAACTCATGACAGAGATCTACCTGTCACTCTTAGTAAGACACCTGTACTCCTGCAGACATCCTTCTGCTCGTACCCTCGCCCCCTCTTCTGAGTCCAAAGAGAGCTATGGTGGCTGGAACCCCGCTTTCCGAGTTCAAGAGTGTTTCCTGATCGTTTGCTGTGGCCACCGGTTGGCAAAATGGGTGTGTAAAACCCCATCGAGGGGTATATGTCTCTATTTAAATGACTCACATTTATAGCATTGCTGCTGTTTTCCGAGCTTTAAAACCTGTTACGTTTCACTTGGAAGGGAAGATAAGGAGAAGGGCGATTCATATTAATACTGAACACTTGCCTCTCGATGCTGGTAAATATTTTTAAGGACTCGTCAATTCTGTCAGGTGTTTGACCGCAGCTTTAAGCGAGCACAGTCACAGGGCCAGCGAGGCCATGGGCCGCCCGGGGGAGCTCTGCCACCCCGGCACCACCACCAGCAGCCAAGCCAGGCTTCCCTCCCTCCACCTGAACTCCAAGCCAGGCGGCGGCGGGCTGGCAGCAGCTGCTCATACCCCGCGCTATTCCAGCGTTTTTTCGGAGGGGACGCTCCAACTCCTGTTCTTTTAAACGCTATTTTTAGCTACTGCTGCCTCTTTATTGTTCACCGTGAAAAACAAACGCAAGAGCCAAAAGAGAAATCCCCTTTCCTTTGGCAAAACTCTGATAATTACACCATCGTTAGAGAACGAGCTTACTCGAATCACAAAAGGCAAACAGCTAACTGTATTGGCCAGAGGGGCAACAACAACAGTCTGGCTGATTTTGTAACAATCCTTACAGAAATAAAATTGATAAATGTTTAGTTCCCTTAGCATGTGAATCAGAATAGTCCATTACATTACTGGAGTACCCCGAACTTAACCGAGGAAATAATCGGCTCCTGTGATCTCTTTAACATACACATGCTGTTACCAAACTTTATTTTTGACCAAAATGTTTGTGTGTCAAACTAACAGTGAAATTGAGAGCTTTCGTTTCTTTTCATATTCAAAAAAATAATCATATGAAATTTATTAAAGGAAACTACTTATAAGGCATGGAGATTTAAAACTGTTTCCAGGTGTCACTACACCAACAGAACTAAAAATATATGTGATTAAAAAATGTGACTATGTATGAAACGTATTTATAGCATTTCATTATTACTTAAAGAATTGGAAACCAGTGTTGATTTTTTATGATCATTTCCTGATTGTACAGCAAACTCAAGACACAATAACAGCAACGTTACCCCTCTAAAATCTAGCAGCCTGGGACAGAATAGTAGCACATGAATCACATCTTTGGGATAGAAAGCATCAGGAGAAAAAGAAAGAATATGAAAGCTCTATTTGTACAAACTGAAAAAAGAGGAAAAATTAACTTGCAGGAGCAAAGACAATAAAAATGAAAGAAAGAGACAGAAAGAAAGAGAAGGAAGAGACAGACATATGGCCTGCCAGATCTATCGTCTCTTGTCAACAGCTGGTAAGAAGCTATGCTTAAAAAGAATGGTGGAGTACTACAAAAGTAAAAAAATGATAAAAGGATGAAAAAGCCTAAACCCAGTTGGGAAACAAGGAGGAGGAAATAGGTCCCTTCTTCTGAAAACATTCATTATTTTGCATTATACTCACTCTCATCGTACTTTACTGCTATTACATTACCTGTGTCCTAATAAGGAGTAACATTTCACATTTTCAGCAAAATTTGTAGCCACTAATAACAGGTAGGCAAGCTATCCCTTTTTGTAAGATGGAAATTGGGAAAGAGTGGGGAGCAAGTGCCCCCCACTCCTCGCCCTCCAAAAATCAACAGTGGGGCTGCCAGAAGAATTTGGTGCACAAACTACTAGATTTTGCTGTTTTGTCCCCACAGGGGGATTAAGAGTTGGGGTTTTCTGAACCTAACCTCTTACAAATATTTTCCTTAGCCAATACTAAGAAATCTGTCATTCTGCCACTTGGCCCTCAGTTTACAACAACTCACTTTTATGTTTTTACGAATGGAAGTGACACTCTATACAGACTTAACCAGAGGCTGTTTAAAGTGCCATGCTTTCCAGCTGAAAAGAGTCTGCAGAGAAACCTAGTACTGCCAGATACCCAGTGTATCTGTTCTTTTTTTTCTGTAGTCTGCTGAAAGCTAATCTTCAGTATCACAAGTAAGCCATTGTGTGCAAAAAAAAAAAAAAAAAAAAAAAAAAGACCACTGTCTCTACTCCTGTTGCATACACAACAACTATTCTACAGTACCCCATTTTGGGGCAAGAAAGAAAAGCAGAAGCAGTTTTTTTTACAGCCAATATAATGGGATTATGCATCATAGGACACATCCATTTCATGTTGCTGAGAATAAGAAATTGATGAATTAAAAAAAGACTTTTTAAGCATAATCAACTTTCTGGCTATTAATATTTTTGTGGAAAGTGCTCACCAGTAGAAAAATGCCTAATATTGCATCAGTCATTCTACGCTTAGATCCAGATCCTGAAGCAGTGGTTGCTTGTTTTTCTGTACATCAACTTAACTCATCTCCGGTTTAATTCTTGATTAGATATCCTGAACTTATTTTCTGTTCCATTCTCTATAGTGGGACATCCTGGCAGCATCGTAATTCATGATTTCTCATGATCTCTCCATCTGATGCCAACTATCACAGAAAACTAACAGAATACTCAAGTTTGAACATGAGCTTCAAAGCAGAGGAAAAAACCATGCATTTATGGATACCCTAAAACAAACTGCTCTTTCCCACTCTACTGTCAGATCTCACATGTAACAAAACTTTAAAAATTGCACCAGCAGAGGAGCTGAAAGATGGACTCATAGAAGGAAAGAGATACGACATCTGTCTGAGATTAGAAGTAATTGTTCTCACCAGCTACAGCAGTGGTGCAGATCAGTTTCTGAAACACTCAAATGCAAAATGAATTTAGTCTGAGTCAGCTTGAAAACTGAAGAACGCTGTTGGCATGTTGCAGTATTGGTTAAAAAAGGCAGCAATTGTTTTTTAATAGTAACAGCCAGACTTCTTTTAGCTATTGGATTGCAAGTTCCCAAAGAAAGCACATAGCAGTTGAAAAACATGCAAGTCCCCAAGAACAACCTATGCTAAAACAAGCATTCCCAGATCACAATGAGGTAATGGATGAGCTATTACTGACAGCCAAAAAGGAATCCCACTGAAGTATGTTTTCAATATATTTGGTACCATTACAAATTTATTCTAGGAAAGCCACTGACATTCTGCTGTAGGCAGAGCAACCTTGGTCCTATTAGTCTGATTTAATTCCTGGAAGTGAGCTTCACATTCCCTCCCATTACCAGTCTGGTCTTAGACTAAATACAGAACACTACCACTTTATAAATTCTCCTGAAGTTTGTGTCTAAATAGAAAGTTTATAGTCCTCAGCTGTCATAATCTCCAAAACAATCTGTACTTCTTCTGTATTTTATGACAAAAATTTAGCATTAAGAAAGGACAGACAACTCAATATCAAACATTACTAAACAGCTGTCACACAAAACAAAACATGTATTTTGTTTTCTCCAACTGAAAAAAACACGCCTAGAAAAGTTAATGAAATGGTATTTATTTATGTTGTCTGATAAGAGGATTCAACATCAAAAAATAAAATCCCTAACTTTTCATAGCAGTGTCACTAACAGACGCCGGACAAAAAATTGTCCTGTTTTGTGTTAGCGGATGGTCTCCTGCGCTAACTATCCATGTGCATTCACCTCTGGTCAAATCAAGACTGGCAAATGACACCTTCTCTAAAGTCTCTGCTTTCTACTACTCTTTTCAGTCAAATCAAAATCCCACGTACTTTGTGGATCTAAGACGTACAAAGCACATGAGTAGTTATTATAAGCAGCAGCCCACTTTTGAACACCTCCCTTTGTGCCCTCACCACTGTATTTCAGTACAAACCTACAAGTTAGCATCTGTACCTCGTACAAAAAGCAATATGAATCTGAAAACTGAAAATCACAACTGAATCGTGCATGAAAAAACAGAAGGACCGGTCTCCTTCTCATGTTATCTTGGGTGTATCGCTGTACATGTTTCTTCAAATATAAAATCCAGAAAGTTATGCCACCTTTCTTTTCTAAAATGACCCATATGAGGTGGTGTATTTATGCTGCATTCTCTATAATGGTATTTTTATTTTCAGGTAGATACAGTACACCACGTGATCTACCTGGGGAGAGTTTTGCCTGAAATCATTCCAAACAGCAGCTGAATTCAAACTGCTAAAGTATCATTCCTCCTTCATTCATCCTCCCAGGGCAATGAAAGAGAAACCATTTCCGTAGCGGGACCAGAGCCCCACTTTGTTTTTCTTGATCTTGGATTTATATTCGTAGCTGATCATCAATGAGTCTTTGGTAGCTAAATCACAACAGCTCCTCTGTCTGCAGTCAGCAAGGATATGAAAGGGAAATGACCGCCCCCTAAAAAAAAAAGAAAAAAGAAAGAAAAAAGGAACCCTCTCCCAGAGCCAAACCTCAGTTTACACAGCATGAAGCAATCTCTCCACAAGCTGGCTTCTCTTCTGGGCAGGTTTCACAGGATCGCGGTGCCACAGAAATGCACAGGATCTGCCTTGTTTATGCCATGTTCCTCTCGAAGCCTGCTCACACCCTCCCCTCTGAAGTGGGTTTGTACGTGGCAACACCTGTGTTATCTTAGAAACATTTTGGCCAAGAATAATGCTGCACACAGGAGCAGACTCTTTTTACACCTGCCTGCTGAGCAGAGGGGCACGTAACCCGCCCCGAGTGGTTTGGAGTCAGCATCGATGGGCTTTCCTATAAAGCAATGGAGTCAAAGCAGTAACTTAGCAGGGCGGGACGTGCCAGAAACTCAGCTCAGCAAAAAAAAGCAGGACGGAGGCTTGAGAGGTAAGTGTAGCCGACAGGAGAAACACGATGGATGAGGCAGACTTGAAAGGGTATGAAATGTGTTTGGGGGGAGCAGGGGAGGAGGAGAAATGCTACATTGTACAGGATCTGTGTTAAAACACGCAGTGAAACGGGTACACCACTGAAACACCTTCAAGGAGGGAACATCTGCAGAGGCTCCCATACCAATCGGAGGCTTACGTCGCCTTTTAATGAGCATTTCTTAATACCTTCCTCCTCACCAAGGCCTGTCAGGCCTCTGTGCTCTTTGTCCTATGCTGCAGAAACCCAAACAGAACTCAAACAACTCTGAGGTGGCATGAAACCTCCTTTTTTTTTTTACTTCAGTCTTCAACACCTCCATTCACACATGTTAAAAAACCACGAGGATTTTGTCTGAATGCTTAAACTGTATTTCCCAACAACTGGATCTGTTGGAGAAATCCACTGCAATTTCCAACATCAATGAGCAACAGATTTCCGTTGCTCATCTGTTATAGATGTCTACTGCATGGTCAGGTTCTAGGAGAATACTATAATGAAAGGATTAAATAAACCAAAAGACACACAGCATGAGCGACTGTTCCTCCTTTCTGATGGCAGTGGCAGACTGGAGTGACTTTTGCTCGTTATTGTTGTATTTTAATTTAGCCTTGCAGTCCCAGAACTGTGTAATAAAACTGCATCATCCACACACCCCATCCACCACCAGCAAGATGCAGCGCAGGCACAGGAACAGCCTCTCTGTGCAGGACCTGGGTTCACAGAGTTGGGGCATCTGCTGTTGCGCCTGCGTTTGCAGATTTTACCTGTCCCAGGAACAGGGCTGACACCATTTCTGAGTCCAGGCCTTGTGTAGCAATTCTAATTTGCAAAGAAGTTCTAAAAAATATGTTAGGGCATACACTAAGGGAAAATATTTCCCACTGCAAAGCCAATGCAAGGGGTTTGCTGAAAAAAATGATTGGTATATAAGTTTACATGTACAAATAAAGCTTTCCAAGGGGCTGCTCTAACTTGTAGCTGAAGTATTTTAGCTTATGCAGCGGCTCAGGAACTAGAATAAGGATAAAGTAGGCATCAAACCACAGATTCACTATGATTTCTGCGCTGTTTCTCTCCCAGAAGGTGCAGCACTGAAGCAGCCCCCAGGTCTTTACATAAAACTCCACCGAGAGACTTTACTTCAGTCAGCCACTTCCAAGGAGCAGTCTGTTTCAACCACAATTTCAAAGGATATAAAATTTGACAGAATATGGCTGCGTACACCTGGGTAAACAGTTTAATCCCAAGTGCTGTTTAAGCTTATGCCTGCGTGATCTTAAAAGGTCTGCTCTGCAGACTCCTTAACTGACCTCGCTGGCTCTTGTACACAACCCAAACTCTGGGTTGAAGACCAAAGCCTCAGACTGAAGAGCCAGACCTTCCAGGCTAGCTCCTACAATCCCCAGAGATGTTTAATTATGATAAATTACATAAAATTTCTCTGCATTAATAGTGCTTTTTTAAATTACTATATAATTTATATTAAAATGCTGTATTAAAGCTTCACATCACTTAAACCTGACTACTAGCCTTAAATCACTAATTTAGGCTGAAATACGCCTGGTTTACTCCTTATATAAATTAGCAAAGAGTGAAGCTTATGAGTTGGTTTCTTCCCTATACAGGCAATTGACAACACTCTGCTGCAAAATGACATGGGGATGATCCAGGGCTTTACAGATCATTCATGATGTTGTTATCACAGATCATCCATGAAATTAGGAAGCAATAGAAAATGATGCACACTGGTACAAACAAGTTGAGGAGAATTTGACCAAATGAGTCCTGAATATCTAAGTCCTGTTTCTGAAGAAAACATAATTGTTCAAGAAGGTATTAAGGTACATTGGAGATGTGCTGCCTTCAGGAAAGCAAGCAGAATCAAATTAAATTCTGTAATACAAAGAGTCTCACATGCAGAAACCATGCAGTGCATTCTCATATTCAGATACGACATTAAACATTGGAAATGAAAAAAACAGACACTACCCAAAGCTTCAAAACTAACATGCCAGGTACAAGACAGGAGATACAAATCAGTGCAGCAATGAGTATATGAATAACTACATGATTTTACAGACAGTAATGCAAAGGTAATTTTTGTTTTGGCTTAAAGCATGGAAGTATATATATAAGAAAACTGCAGAAAACTGTCATTTGGAAAACTACTGCAAGGTGAAATTACACAGAGCAAACTGCCTAGCATGTACAACTGTACACAGAAACAGCCTAACAGCTCTCCAAGCATTAGTGTCACCCTGAAGAATCTTCTTTGCTAGTGACAAAGGCTCAGAGTAAACTGCTGTATGGGGGAGACAATAATTTATTCTAAAAAAAAAAAAAAAAAAAAAAAAAAAAAAAAAAAGAGCATTACATTAGATAAAAACAAACAAAAAGAACCCACAACAAAAAAGACCCCCAAAAAAACAAATCCCAGACAGCAAACTTGTAGCTACTCTTGGCCTGGTGATCACAAAGAACTGCTGAACTCTCTCCCTTCTCCATCCCACCTGCTTCACAGCAGACAGCGGTCTCATCCAGCACATCAGCTATGCAGCAGAACATTTTGAATCCGCACTAGAAGGGGGTGTATTGTCTCGAGGATTTACACCAAACTAGTCTGTTTTTCCATTAACGCTAAATTACTGTCATGTGTACAAAGATGGAAAAGCAATTCCTCACAAAAGGCAACTGAACAGTCACGCTTCTTAATTTCCCCGTAAAAAAGCTACCGGAGAGTAATGTGGGGTTTTTTTTCCCCTCCCAAAATAAAACCACCCCCATGCACGTACTTGGAACTGAGTAACACTATAAGGTCTTCACACATATGCACTAGTCTACCATAGACATTAACGTGTTAATTAAAACTCAATAATGTTATGTGTGTATACACATACACACACAAAACCCAAGCAATATCTCCACCTTTTTCTGACAAGTTATAGAACTCAACATTTTTCCATATTTAGATTAATATAAATAGCCACTACACAATCCAAAACTGGTTATGCTTTTTCTTTTTTCTTGGGCTTCTGTACTCCCACAGAAACCCACTTACTTCAACACATTCCCTCTCTTTCAGACAGATGCTTAATTCTTCAAGGAAAAGGTGGGAAGATCTAGTCTAGTTGCCAGGTTATTTAGCAGAAAAGGATTCTCAAATGAAAACAGTTGTTCGAAAGTTTCTTCTTCATCCTCTCCAGAATAGGAAAGTCTCGAACTGGAGATCCAGCTTGTGCGCCCCTCTGAAACAGCTGAGAGGCTCGTGTCTAGAAGGGGGCTCCTGTCAGAATCATCTTTATGACCTGAGGAGCCTTTCCTGACATCTTAACCGAAAACCTCGCTGCCGGCCCCCCAAAGCCTTAACTTTAGCCTGACCTTCAGTCAGCTCCTGGCACTGGAGTGGAAATGCCAGAGGAGGAGAGCTGAACAAGATACAGTACCTTCATACGTTAAATCACTGTTGTGTGGGCGTACAGACATGAGTTTGCAAGGGGTTCATTTGGGGGGGGGGGGGGGGGCGGGGCTGGTGGGTTTTTTTGGGGGGCGGAGGGGGATGGGGTGTGTGTGTGTGTTTGGTTTTGGGGGATTTTAAATCATAGTCACTATCTCAGAATACCACAAACTCACTTTGTTGAGTATAATTCTGCCAACGACAAGGTTGTCACCAGTAGAGTCACAGTAGTCAGCTGCAAGGCTTTTTTCCTCTCCACAACAATGCATTTTTTCCTGCCTAACAAATAAATCACAAAACCTTTTGGTGAAAACTAGGGCCCTAGTATGCATAGACCATCTTTCTATAGGTCTGTATCATTTTTGTATCTATTTAGACTAGAAAATTTAATCATTTTCACCAAATTGATAAGCTTAAAAAAACCCACAAACATGTTTTTCAGTGTGGGGAAATGGTGACTTGTAGATGCACACATTGGCTTAAGGAATAAAGAAATATATTGGTTTTCAATGTAAAGTAAAGCTGGGCACATGCCCCTCGTCATGGCTGAGTCCACAGTATTGCAGTGGGAAAGCTGTGGTGGGGCTGGGGGGCACAAAGAGAGCAGATTGCAGGCAAACTACACTGAGTATTTGGATAGATTTCAAAGCGTGTATTAGCAAGAGACTTCGGCAAATGAAAGTTTCATCTCCCAAATAAACAGGACTTTTCTGACAGCTCTTTTACTTTTTTTCCACCCCCCCTGCTGATCTTTTATTTATTCAGATTCTCCTGCTTGGCTACCACTTAACACACATCACTTAGTAATCATCATTATTCAGTCACGATTTAGGGTCTCATCCAGTCATGATCTGATCTATTTCTGCCTGCAAGCAATGGTCGATACCTATTTATGTTAAAGGTGGAAATAGAACATAACCCTGGGATTACTAATGATGCCCTTATAACATTATTTGCTTTTCCACAGGTCTTTCGGTGTTTTTTACTTAACTCGGTAACTAAAATATTGCCAACAATCCCCTTGCACTTGCACTCCTTTTCCGACTTCACACCTTAATAAAAAATGCCGCACAATAATAACAATTTATAAACGCAGCCTGTACTTTCAACGAAAACAAGTTGCCAGTCACTCCACAAATAAAAATCCTCATGGCTCCACGACTTTCCTTTGAGTCATGAGTAAAGAGCAACTAGATGCTAGAAACTCTGAATAACCCACACACCCACGCTACATGCGCCCAAAGAAGATCATTTCCCAGCAGACATTTGTGGACTCGTTACTAACGATCCAGCTGCTAATTTAGCATCTGCTCTTGTTCTCAGGTTACCAGCAGGTCCCTCCCTACCCCTCAACCCTGCTCTGAATGGGTCGTACTCACGCACGGCTTTGCTTCTTTAAAATACACTGGTATATTTAGCAACAGTAAGCGACTTTACACGCTAAGGAGGAGGCATGGTTCAGATTAAGTAGGAAAATAAAACTCAATCAAATTAATCAAAAGCAGGCTTCACGGAACAAAAGTCTTTTTGATTTGGTCACTTCAGGTAAGATTTGAAAGAGGGGAAAAAAAGCTTTGTATATTATAACATAATCCAGGGAGGGAAAAAAGTATCATACTTTCCCCTCCCCTTGCTCTAAAAGGCAACTTGCTGTAGTTTATTTAAACTAGAATTTCTTCACTACAACACCAAAACATGCAAGATATGCTATGGTTTTTTTGCTGTATAAAGTGAAAAATTTCGTATTTTCACAAGTGTATTTTTTTAGAACTGAATTCAGACATTAAAACACTACTTTCAGCTTCGCTGGAAAATGAAACTGCCACCAGTAAAGAAAAGTTCTGAACTTTCGCTCAAGCCTAAGCCAGTTTTGCAGATGAAAAAGACCTTGCTCTTTGTATATTACATTTAATTTCATTACTAAAACTGAACTTCCAGACTTATATAAGGGTATCATAAAGTTACACAACATTCACTTGTTTTGATTATTAATGTTTGGAGACAGGCTGAAAAAAAATTAATGTACTATGTGCACACAAATTCAGCACTTCGTGACAAAAATAATTTAATGCAATGAAGTATTAAATGCTATTTAAAAGGGAAAACATTTTTCACTGTAAAAAAACCTGGGCATTATCACCTACTCAGTTCTCTCATTTAAGTGTTCACTGAAATACTGGCCTACTAGAATACATTTCTTTATGAAAACTAATGAAGATGGCACATTATGAGTTACAGACTGATTTAAGCACAGAGACATACTCAGACATAATAAATGAATTGATGCCAATATTTAGATCTGTAACCAGAGGTCATATGGCTCGTTATCAATTTTATGTAATTACAAAGGTGTGTATCGGAATACACTCATAACGTATAAGCTTGAAAAGAGCTAGAATCAGACTAAGTGAGAACAAAAAGGAATTATGTTCTTACCTAAATCCTACCTGTAAGCCTAAATCTAGTTTTTAAGTGCTTCTTCTAACAACACTGCTTGTAAAATTTACATCTAATAATGTAAAACTTTATGATTATTACTATACCTATACAGGTTAACTTGTAATTTTTTGAACACATTTTCCCCCTCTTTTTTCCACAGCACAGGGACCCCCGGTGAGAAAAGACAGCAGAGCGAACTGAAAGATGTCAGGGGAAAAAAAAAAAAAAAAAAAAAAAAAAAAAAGACAAGCAGCTTGAGGAAAGCAAGTTACATAGCTGTGTCCTTCTAAACCTTTCCTTGATTATATATGCCCAGCCGTGTCTTTACATGTACTCCCTGGGTCTGCTGGGCTGGGGACTTTCTGGGCCAATGTCAGCAGTAAGGGCACCATTTGAGGCATCAAAGCACTGTTGAAGCCCACCTGGGGAGTCACAGCTCTGTCAAGAGCTAGGGGTTTGCGAATGAGACCTGGAAGGACCAAAGAGCAGGAGACGAGCAAAACACGGCCATCAGACAGCAAGTCATGCCAGAGGGAGCTCCTTGCAATGCTTTTATAATGCAGCCCCAAGCAGTGATAACTTTTACTCCAGATACAAATTCAAGTATGCGATTCTCCTCTTCTGTCATGCCACAAAATTAGAAACTTGGAGAGAATTAAATATGAAAAAAAAAAAAAAAAGGCTAAAAGGAATAAACTTCACTATGACAGGACAGTTTCATTTTTTCCAAGTGTTTTCTCCAAGAAAGCTCTATTTATTCTGAGCTCCCAGGGATGTACTTTCAGATAATCTTAATAAAACCATGAAGACCTGAACTCCACCACTTGTGAAATCTGCAGGCACCACTGCCAAACCACAGAAACACACTGATCGTGCCTTGTAAGCACCGAGCGATACAGGCCAATACAGAATTTCAGGCAATTTTGAGCCTGCATCAGATGTCAACACGCCTGTGCAGCAATAAAATCAGATATCCCTCAGTCCTCATCTTCCACAAGGTCTTTAAGGAACAAAAGTCACCTCCCAGATTTTGTTTCTATTCACAGTACCACCTCCCAAAATAAGGGGAATTTCACTGGGGAACACTTAGTTTCCCCACATACAGAAAATTTTAAAATCTATAAGCTTGCATGGTCTGTCAGATTGTTATCCTCATAAACCCACCCATGACTGCAACATTTGCTCGATGTAAATAGATTGCAGAACAATTCTGGAAAGAACAGCACAGCTGTACGACACAGTGGACATGCTGGATGCAGAAGCAAGGTCCCATACGGTAGCATTTATTACCAATATTAGTCAACACACATTGCTCAAAGAACAGCTTTTAATCTTCCACCTGCAACTCCGTGAGAAACACAAACACATTAATTCAGAAACAGGATGCAATTTTCAAAGAATCCTGAAATAGTCACACATTTGCTTCTAAATGCTGAGAGAGCCTACCAAACCAGTAGGGTCAAAGAAGAATCTCTTTCTTTCTATGAGCAGTACACCAGATCAGTGCCACACGCTCATTCTCTACCCATTGGTACAAAGCCCTGCTGCTGAGGCCACCTGCATGCAAGGACTTAGTGCCGCGTAGGAAGCATTGATACCTTAAACCTTCCTGACTCCACTCCCGAGCAGCTGCACACATACTTAACTCACCAACATCATGCAAAGCAGCCTCCAAAACAGCTCCTGCGTGGACCTCTCGATGCTTATATCATTTAATTCTGACGAACTGAGGTCTTTTCTGTGATAAGCGCTATGGAACACATCACAGGCTCCTCAGAAGGTTCAAAAGGAACATGAAGTCTCCAATTCACCTAGTTGTCTGAATTTCCTAAGAAAATTTGTCTGGTTGCTGGAAGATAAGACAATGCTATTTTTACTCTCTTAACTGCATCACTGTAATACAATTGAATGCCACTGAACTTACTGTTTTTCTTTCTATAGGTGGTGATGGTATCCTTAGTAAAAGGAAAGAGCAGCACAGAAAATTGAGAAAAGTCTCTCTAGGGAGTTTTAAGGTTTTAACCTTAAATAATGCTTGGTGAAAGCAATTTAATGCAGGAAACCCCCCATTGCTGATTTGGGGTTTTGTCTTCAAATAAACAATGCTTATG
The DNA here is from genome assembly GCF_964199755.1 of Larus michahellis. Taxonomy (NCBI): domain Eukaryota; kingdom Metazoa; phylum Chordata; class Aves; order Charadriiformes; family Laridae; genus Larus; species Larus michahellis. The sequence goes on from NC_133897.1 coordinate 94,607,349, forward strand.
AAAGATTTATAAATATTTGAATACTGTTGCACAGGTATAGCCAGGTGCTAAACAGGACATGAGGGGTTTCTCTGCAATCTGAGCTTTCACATTATGTTTTCCCAAGTAACTCTGCCTACCCCCCTCCTGGCCAAGCTGGGAAGAAAAATTCAGCCTCCATGCTAGTGACACATTCGTTACCATCTGCTCTGGAAAAAAAAAGACACAGCATAGGCTAGACTATTGCTCCGAGATTAATCAAAAGGCTGAAGTATAAAAGATAACCTACAAAAGAGAAGCAAGAGAATATATTTCCCCTTTTCAACTATTTGGGTCACACACTTGAAGGGTTGATCTGTAGCAGAGGCTGACGTGCACGTCCTCTCTAACGACGGCAGAACAGAGCTCTGCCCCCAGTCATTGTACCCGGCCTCCTATTCAAATTTGGCACCTAAGTTTCGCACACAGTCTACTTACATGAAGACAGCTTAATATTTTATATACAGCACCGAGTTGTTTGTCCTGCAACAATACAGGTAAGTGGGAATTTATATTAAAAAATAACGAGTGAAAACCGTTCATACATACACCACTTTTTTGAAAAGTTAATTCTCCCACCCCACCAAAAAAAAAAAAAAAAATTCAGCACTGCCGATTTCTTTCCAGGTAAATTTAAGCTAAACTGTAAAATATGAAGTAGTTTAAGAACATTTCCCCCCCGCCCCCCCCCGCATCAGTTCAATACTAAAATGAATTTTAAAATCTTAAATTATTCTCAGGTAGCAAATTAGTATATAAATAATTGGCAATGCACCGCAAGCAACATTTCTTTTCAAGTAACTCCTTATGAAAATGAAGCAGCACGGGGAATTTACGGTGCTTTTCATGGCAAGAAACCCACGGTATCTGTATAAACAGGTTTTATACTTCAGGCAGTTTTATATTTGTAAAATACTTTCCAGTAGACCTGGATCTCATTTTTAATAGGAGAAAGTATGGTATTTAACCACTTGAATGCAAGGAGATTTCATTCCAAAATAACTATGGCTAATTTGAGACTACACAATAACAAACAATAAACAATGATATAGACTAGCAGTATTCTTAAATAAGGCTGGCATAACGGCATGACAAGTTGCGGGCTTTTTCAAAAAATATTAGCACTCTCTGGTCTTGTGAAAAGAACAAGCAAGAACAGAAACAAGCGACCTCCTTATCCTTAACCAATAGTAACAATATATTGTTAGTGTCCAAAAGGTCTTTAGCTGTGAAATACTAGTAGAAACACAGCCCTTTGAAGTTTATCATGATGTAAATAAAGAAAAGAAACCATAGGTGGAGAATATAAGGGAATACAGGCACCAAACTCACCGATCTCTACCTACGGGCACAAACCTCCCTCCCCAGCCTTTAGAACAAGATACCCAACTTTTATTCAACATAAAAATATAAACTAGAATCCCAGGAAAGAGACAAGAGCAGCTTGTACCCACAACTGCTTCACCAATGTGGCCCAGTGAAGCCCATTCCAGTCCCTTTCCCACCTGTTCCATGCAGGAGCAGACCCCAAGACTTCAGCCCAGCTGCTTGGGAGTCCCACACCTCAGCCCAGCAAGCGAAGCAAAACCAAACTCCACAGGCCCTTCGGCTCTAAAGCTGAATATTCCAGGTAACGGGAGCACAGTCATGCCCCACTCTCCTAAATTCAAGCTGCTTCAGAGCAGCTGACCCAAGCCCCATTTCCAATATTGCATTAAACAATTAACCACTGCTTTTGCTGTGCTTCATTTTCTGGCAAGTGCAAGCAGACTCTCCGTTTCTGTCCCAACAGAGCCCAACCAACCACGGGACCAGGGAGACTCTAAGTCTGCCTGGCCCCTACTAGTCGTTTTGTAAAATACTATACTAATAGCCTTAAAAAAAAATAAATAAAAAAAGGAAAAAGAAAAAAAATTACAAAAGGATGCTTTAAGAAAAAACAAAATCCCTGGATTGCCTTATATAAGGCTGGAGGAAAACAAATCTTCAAAAAAATTGGAAAGAAACAGCACAGCTGGGGTAAGGGGGGGAGGACACTGCATTTTGATCCTGACATCAAGTGCTAAAGCCCACTCACACGCTGTTTATTAACTACAAAATAGAATTACTAAACCAAAGAAATAAAGTAACAGTTTTCACCTACTGATATTTGATTATTTCAGAAACTCACAATTTGCTTTCTTCAGAAAGAATTGTTCACCAAAAGTATAATCCATTTTCCTTAGAAGAGTAATTTTTCCTCATATCTGTAAGGTTGAAAACTGGGAAAATACTGGTTGTAAAATAACTAACTGTCGTGAAGATACTCTCTTGTTTCTCACAAATCCATGCAAGAGTTGGAAGGAGGATTTATTTACCTCTATTTGCTCAAAAGTTAAGAAGAAAAGCAACTGTACTTTCGTTATGAAATGGTTTAATCATCACCATATAATCCCAGGACTATGCTTGGATAGTCTCTTTCTAGATAGTTTTACAAAAGTGGCACAATCCACAAGACTTGAAGGGAAAAAATATGCCAACTAAACTGATTACTTAAAACCGCGGTATAACTTTTTATCCTCCTCCTAAATACATAGTAATTTGTAAAATTCACAAATCTCTAAATTTAAGATAATATACTGTTCTGCAATTACCCACATAGCTATTTTTTTTTTCCTTTCTTTTTATTTTTAGGTTTGATCCTGGACACTCTATCCATCACGCACAGATACATCTGTGTTCATCTCACAACAGAAAAGCCAGGTTTGATAAGAAGAAGGCAATTCCACATTAACACATGATATTCAGGAATAACAGACTTGATCTGAAGATAGCAATCCTCGACTTACTAACTTAAGAGTAGAAGTTAAAGTATCTTCTGGTTTATAAAAGCCCTTATGGAGTCTGAGGATGATATCCCGGCACACTCTGGTTTCTCCCCAGCATCCCTGTGCCAGTCTGACCTCGGGCAAGTCCACTACGACACACAGCCCATTGCTGGAGGATCCTCAGCTTCCCTGGGTACAGCAAGGGTTTGGGACTCACTGAGGACAGAAATAGCATTTGTCTCCCTCTGGACAAGCCACTACCCAGGGAACGAAGCTGCACAACAGACCCTTAAGGAGCCCTAGAACAAGACAGTAAAAAGACTGCATGTCTCGAAAATCACAAGGTTATGCACATCTGAGGTCGTAACATTATTTTAGCATGCCACGCTGCTCTGTGTTGCTATAAGATGACCAAGTGACTCTTCAGTTCAGCACAGGCAGAGAAACAGGGGTAATTAAAAGCAAGCAAAATAAATAATTGTGTTAATTACAACACCAGCAGTTTAGCAACATGATCTGACCTATCTGTAGCTGTATTTAATGAATTGGTAGAGTCAGTCTTAGGAGCACCTGAAGGTGTCACAGTACCAAGATTTTGATCGTGACAGAAGCCAAAGGCTGGTCTTCCCAAGGAGAAAGCCCTGCCCTAGCAGGGACTGATCAGCGCATTCGTCAAAGCAACCGCGAGCAACACCACGAGCCCGTTAGAGCAAAGAAAGCCGTGCTGACACCGAAACATGAGCCATACCCCCAGGGAACCCGGGAGTAATTTATTTGGTATCCATAAAAGCATAGGCTTGGTACCAAGTACCATGAGAAGTTACTCAAAAAAAAAAAAAAAAGAAAAAGAAGGAATCTGGACTCGCACCAAGATATTCCCTTATCAACACCCAGAACCGTTACTGTGCCATTCAGAAATAAAGCACTGCCTCAGGAGGAGGGATCGAAGAAAAGCACAGAAAACAGGGTGGTTTTTTTCCAATTTGGCTGAAACTATTGATTTTGGAGACCCCTCTCACGGCACACTCAGACAAAAACAGAAGGGAAATACATGTCCTGGGCACAGTAAGATCAGACGTGCCATCCTTGATGTATTTACCTAGGCAGTTATTTTTGCTGCATACGTAAGATACTCACTTCGAACAAAAAAGAAAAATGCAGACAGAAAAGCCACCTAAGCACAGACGTAAGAACAAAAATGAAATAATGTATTTTATTATAAAATCCCTTGGAGCTTTTATCTCTTTGGAATCTGCTGAAGAAGGAAAAAAATAGTGCTTATTACACTCCAAAATAACTCTACGCAAGAGAAAAAAAAAGAAATATTAGTATTTTAAAGAATCTTTAACAGAATTGACTACTTTATTTTCTGTTACATTAGGAAGCCACTGCCATCGTTCCCAACAGATCGCAGGGGTGAGCATGGGAGAATGTCCACTGCGGGATGTGCGGGGTGGGAAGGAAGGGAAGATCTTTTAAAACTGAAGTCATCTAGATAATCTAAAACAGAGCTCTTTTGCAGCTTCCTTCCTGTGTCCCTGGAGAAGTCGGCTTTGACTGAGCTGATTCTGCATGTGGTGGATCTTACGTACGCTGCAACACGAGGACCTTCGTGCAGCCCCAGAGGACAAGCTCCTCCTTACGTCACCACCACACCATCTCCTGACACCACCTAACACAAGCACCAAGGAGAAATCCAGCAGTCTCACCCCCAAAAAAACATTCTCTTATATGATTCTATGATAAAACAAACCAAACTGCCTTTTCAGAGGAAAGGGGACCAGCAGACTTACAGGAACTACTGTCAGGCCTGGGAGACTGCAACAGCTGATCAGCAATGGTGCATTCGTACTCAGACCCTTGAATTTTGTTGTTTTCTAGCCTAAGCCGTCAAAAAACTATTGACAGTAATATAATAGCAGCAATGTAAAGAGGGTTTATATTGTCTTACTATGAATGGTGGCACATACGTTTAGTAAAAAAACAACGTTTGAAAATTCAGAAAGCATCTCATCAGCCACCAATGTTATCCATTTTACATCTCTCTGCATTTATGTGGTCTTCAAAAAAAAGAAGACAAAAAAAAGTCATTCACCCTCGATTACTGAAAAACAACAGAGTTCTACCCTTTTGGCTCAACTCCACAGTAAAACGTCAGCAACAGTTGATCAAATCAGCATGCATTTATATAAATAAAACCCGACACACAGCAAAGGAAAACAGGTATGGCAAAAACAGAATCATACTGCTTGTTAGTCACCCTTACTGAAAGCATAAAGTAACACTTATCTGATTAAGTACTTCTGGATTGGTACTTGCTGTTGAACCTTATGATATGGCTATATTTAGAACACTGATAACATAAAAATGTCATTTTCTTGCTCAAACACCATACCAGTGGTATGACTTTGCATCCTATCTGTTTATTTTGTTGAGTAAAGGAAGTTTTCACTGTTAGCACCACAAAACCAGCACAGCTCAGAAAGACCATATTTTTTTCTAGCCTTTGGGTCACTGTGAGAGCTTACTACAGAAACATGGACTGCAACACCACAGCTTCAGGAATACTGAGGCGTACGTCTACCCGGCTTCTTGCTCCAAGAAAAAGGGAGGACTCCAGGCTGCTGGGTGGTCCTGGCAATTTGGTGTAGTAAACGCTACCACAGGTTTAATCCTCAACCCTTCCTGTGCCAAGCAGGTCCTTGAATGTGATTCTTCTGTAAGTGAGCTTCCTAATTACCTGGCTGCTGATTACTTAGCTGAGGGACTCTCCATCACATCTACTGAGCCGTTCCACTTTGCATACACCACAGTAACATGGAGAGAGAGAGAGGCAGAGCAACTCACAGACCAACCTTGAAACTTATGCACAGGTCAATCACCTTTAATAAAAATAAGACACTGGAAAATGCAGAACCGAACCCAAAAACACAGTCTGTCTACTTCACCTCTGCAAGTTCCTCGTGACCAGCCTACACCAAGTTCTCACTTCATTTGCACCTTTCCTACCTGCTTTAATGATGCTCACCACCTTTAAAAAAAAAATAAAATATATATGTATACACACACAAAGGTTGCATCATTTTTTGATTACCAGAGAAAGCTTTGTAACTCACATTTCATCGCTGAAACTGTCAGAGGAGACTGCCAACTCTCTTCCATACAGCACATCCCAAGGAACACACAAAACACAGCTTAACATGCAAGTATCGGGTTGAATTTAGAGGGTCAGGAGTAAGAAATTACATTTTTTTGTCCCATAGGCACTCTCAATCTGGAAGCTATAGTAAGGACAAAGGAACATAAACAGAAAAAACCATTCTCAATCCATTTTCTTTCCCATTTCTCTGATTACGATGACTACTCTGCACAAATGCACACCATCTTAGGCAGCTCGTTAGCTGGGGCATTAACGAAACTGAAAAGATAACGTTTCTGGTGCAAGGGGACTAAAGCGGGTATGGGATGCTGTGTGTCAGTGCCATCGCAGCACAGCCCTGCCATGCAATCTTCATGACTCACTCCTTGGCATGGGTTAAATCCCTGTCTCATCGCTGACACTCTCATGCTGAAACTATGACAACAATACACTATTCCCAGCATCACTTATTTAATGATAAGCAGCCTGGCTCACTGGGCAACGAGTGGTTCTGGAAACACTCTATACATAAAGAAGATTAATATGTTAATAAGGGTTGTAATTTCCATTAACTGTAAATGCAACTACTTTTAAAAGATCCTTAAATCACAATTTTAGCTGAAAACACAGATTTTAAGTCTTTCCCCATTCTCAAACTCTAATGCAGAAGCTGGCTTAAGCTGCTACACAAAAATAAATTTCTAAAGAACCCGCCATCTCTTAGAAAAGGCATTAAAGTGTGAAAGCTGTCAATTTTCATGGAAATCACAATGCCAGGGCAATACAAAAAAGCTTCAGTATACAGAACGCCGTTGTTGCCAGAAGATCAAGTGTTTGCTGATGCTAACAGAGTAGTAGCTAAAGGCCAGACACAGGGGAATACTTGTTAAGGCACTGAATTGTGATTCAGGAGCAGTGAGGTACTTCCCTAACTCTGCCACAGACCTCCTGGCTGCTTTTGGAGCAGGTCATGTAAATGTGTTCACACTTTTGCCTATATAAATAAAATGGAGTCTCCTATGTGTATTTCTTTAACTCAAAAAAAATATTGTTAGGAAGCCTTCATAAATGCTTGTAAGATAAACCAAATCTGTGACAACAGGAGTCTTAAGAAATATTTATAACACCACAGATGTTTAAGAATACATACACGTATATGAGAAAACTCTAATTCCTTTGATGGCAAAAAAAATGTCCTTAATTCTGGCCATAATCATGGCTGTACTGTGATCTGAATTACTCAGCAAAAAGCAATATACCACCTCCCTAGCAAGATTAACTATGCACAAAGCAGCCATGTATTAACTGAACTGACTCCAAAATTAATATTTAAGAAGTTGCTTTCCTTAATGGTCAGCATCATCTAAAACCCATGCGCGTGCTGTAAATTGTAGCTAATCCCCCCTTCCCCCAACTTTATCTAGTGCAGCATCCTGGAAACTCACTGGGGTGCCAGGTAAAATCTGTCCCATTGAAAACAGCACTATCTCCCGCTCAGCAGTAACATGCTTTCATAAAGACAAGCAATTTGGTTAAGATGTAAACTTAAAGCAGCAAAACCTGCAGAAAAATGAAGCTGGAATTACAAGGGAAAGACACGAAGAACAAACAAGACAAGCGACAGCAGGAAAGAGAAGGTTCAATTTCATTCAACAGCAGCAGGAGCGGCGTAAAAGAGCAAGATAAAAAAAATACAAAATACATCCATGGCAAAGAAAATAATGAGAGACAATTGGGAGACTGGGAGAATGAGAACAAATCCTGACTATTCTAGGCAGCCCAGAAATGGAAAAGACTTTAAAAAGCCATCTATTTCATCCTCTATGCTGATATAAGACTAATAGATTTCTGAAAGAAAGGAAAAATAAAAAGAAGGGGGAAAATTAAGATAGGAGAAATGGGAAACTGGAATTCAGAAAGAACAGCTGTCAGGACTGGATTGCATTGCGTTTATCTCACCATTTAGCTTATTCTTACAGTTAGCTTGCTTATCTTCAGCAATCCTGAGATATTAGTCATGACTGAAAACACAAATGTCTTTCAGTATATTAGGTCAACAGTTATATTCATACAGAATAAAACACAGTAAAAATTACCTTGTTTTATTTTATGCAATAGCAAGCACAACTCTTCCGTCACCATTACCAGAGTTTTATTTCATGCGATGTATCTTCACTGACACAAAAATAAATACTTTGCACCCAAACTACTTGTGAGAGGAGCTAATGTTGCTTGCGGTGCCAGGAGAAATGTGCTACAGAGAAGTTCCCTGCCTCAGGTGTGCACGTAAGAAGCTCCGTTTAAATTCTGCGGGAGCAGTGCACGTACAAACCGGGCCACAACAGGAAGGATAATGCCAAAAGCACAAGTGTCAGCCTTGCAACGTGCCCAGGCAGCAACCTTCAAAGCAGGCACCACATTTCTACTACTATTCTGCTACTATTCTTCTACTGTTCTGCCGCTTCACAGTTCTAATTTCAGTCCCTGCCTTTTGCCATCCAGTACTCTGCACATTACGCTGAAATCTCATATAAATACAAAGCAGGGGAAACACACGCAAATTGCTGAGTTTTCCAATTTTGATTTACAGATTACTTACATTGCTTTTTCTGTATATCCTAAATCTTGTAACATCTGAAGGTGAGACAGAGTACAGCGTAAGCAGTACTACGCAAACGCTCATATAGATGTTCTCCAGATAACAGTTCCCTCCAGGCTTTTTGAGACAAGGTTTACAAATAATACACTAAACATAATAACAACTTTTCTTTTTCCTGTTTTCCTTTTTTATTAAGCTGGATGTGCAGTTTCACAAAGTAACCCGCTTAACTATGTGGAGTAGGCATAAAATAACAAGAAGAGGTTTCAACAAGTTGACGTGCACGACTTGCCCTGTACCTGGGGGTTTGCTTTTCCAGGCTCTGCATGTGTTACTGACGTTTCGCAGCCTTTACCTGACCACCAGCGTGACTTCAACCCAACAGATGAGTCCCTCCAAAGTAGGTGTGCTAGTGTCTGCCTGTATTTGTTAGTACGATAAGTCCCTATGAGACAGGGAAGGAAGTTGAGGCACAGAAAATAAAGGTCCTACTTAAAGAAAGCACTCGTACATCTTGTTTAACATAGAGGCTTTCCCTACAGTTGGTGTAGACTCCAGAGGAAGCTCTTCTGTGCCCAGGCATGGAGAGGGACCCATGAACGCTGGTTTCCGTGGGAGATGGAATGGGGATGCTTTCAGTGTCAGGGGAAGATGCTCTGCACTTTGCGAGGCTCCTAACGGTGCAGAACGGAACTGACCCTGTAAGTCCTCATTTTAGGATTGAGCCCTCTATGCGACTTATGACCAATGTAGGTCAATTATGACACATTATGGTCAAAAAAGTCACCAATCAAGACACACAGAGAGGCCTATCTCTGCTCTTCCTAATGCAGTTAGGGCAGATGCAGACACCAAGGCAGCAGGTTTTAAACAAGTGTATTTCTCTGTTCTAGCACCTGTTGGGTGATCATGGAAGAATAAATCCTAATTTCTGATGCTGCTACCGATTGTCTTAAATTCACCTTCATACGCTAAAATAACTTTTAATCAAATAAAGTATTGTGGACTTGGTAAAGCTTTACAAAACTCATGCCTAGTAATTAGTAATAATAAAATTCTCAGTGCTGAAGTCTAAAGTTATTTTTTGAAACTGAGAAATGTGAAAAACCTTGCAACACCAGCACAAACTACATTTTTCCTTTACCATTTAAAAGAAAAAAAACCCACAACAGTATCCTGCTTTTAAATGTGCAGTTCTCAAGCAGCCGTGCCATGAAACACACGGAGCCAATTTATCTGTGTAAAGCACGCAGAAGAGCTGCTCTACCCTGTACCAAATGATACATTACGTTTGTTCACTGTTTAACAAGGGAAACTCGTGAGGTTGCTGTTAATGATTTACATAGAGACAAAACAGCTCTGCCTAAATTTTGTTAAAAATTGTGAAGTTGTGGTCATTTTAACCTCTTGCTTTCATAACTGCAAGCTAACCCAATCAATAAGCTGGAAATGTGTATAGCCTTCCTTCTCCCATGAAAGGAAGGTATTTCTGCCACAGTGACCTTAAAATACAGTGTTCCCTAGGCACTGCCCATAGATGCTGCTCACCTCTGGGCTCATATGGAAACCAAGAAGGCAGATGAAGCTGTCCTCTTGCTGTATTTTCCTGGCCCTAGCAGATTTCCTCATTGAGCAAGTAAAACCTGATTAGGGACCAGGCATCCGCCAATTTCCAGTACAGATGTTGGCAACCCAGGGAATTACGAACCGTTCAGCGAAGCCCAGTGCTACCAGCACAGACAAATCCAGCCTGGGAACCTCTGACTTGCAAGAAAAGGCAACAAGCGGCATTTCAAGGCTGAAATCAGCCCAGACAAAACAGACAGGCAGTGCCCGTCAGTGCACATGACAGTGTTGCCATCAGCTTCCGCAGGAGGGGATTAGCACCCACACACTTTGCTATACAGTATCGCAAGCGCATCTTCACCTTACAACTGGATTTGCCTCCTTGAGCCACGTCAGGAGCAATCCAACCAAAGCTAATGGAGTTACTGTGATTTCTGTTTGTATATGTGATATCTGAGGTTTACACAGATGAAACTGGCCTGCGTAGGATTCTGGAGGTTAGTTCAGAAATACCCTCAGACGTCAGTGCTGCTCATCTCTGAAATGCGCTAATGACACGCTTTCTCATTGCAAATTCAAACCCTTTAATGAATCTTTGGATACCTAGCAATCGAGGCAATTTTTTTAATCAGCATTGCATCTGAGAAATGCTAGTTACTCTTCGAAGCATGCGTGTAAATTGACCCATCCTAGATCTCCTCTTCATCAGGATTTTAGAAAGCAGCTATACTATTACATCAACTAAATACAGAGAGGGGAAGCGCTTTGTGTCTACTGCTTTTCATAGCAGGTTAGTTTAAAAGGTCACGATCAAACACGCTCATTTTTACCCAGAATTAAGGACTTTAATTACAAAAAGAGCAGCAAGCTATGTCATGCTCTGCAAGCCAAAGGAACATTGCACACAGGCGGTTTCATTACTACAGCACCAGCAACGGCATCTTTTCTTCACCCATCACTCCCTGTTCCACTTTCTGAGTTAGGCACTACAAGACTCCCTATCAAACGCAGAAACTAAGGAAATTAAACCTAACAAAACTACCGTATCCCACTAGCACCTACTGTAAAGCTGTTTTCTACTTAGCTGAAAAGAAATTTATGACATAAACATTAGGACTAAAAATAAAAAAAAAAGCTGCTGAAGCAACCACAGTCTTTCAGCCCGTGCAGACGGTGTGAAGTAGAGCAGTAAATCGCAGCAAAGCAGAACAGCGCGGCTCTTAAAACTTGCCCGGCTTCTGCTCTGACAAAAGCGATCGCTTCGGACTTCATCTTGCTGCTGCTGCTCCCGTCGCTTAATTAACGGACTGGCAAATTCACTGCTGCCACGCTCTGCGTTTCTCTCTGCTCCCGAAAAACCCCGAACCCACCTGTGGCTCGCACCAGGGCTGACCGCCGTTTGCCACGGCTACTGCCAGCGCGGCGCCTGTCCCCGAAGGCGGGAGGGGTCGGGGACCCAGCGGCCGCCACCGACCAACTCTTGGCCCTTTCGGGCACTTTCAATGCGAGCTCGGCAGCGTTTCCCCCTCCCCTGTGCGGCCGGGCTGAGGGACCCACAGACGAACCAACCTTCCGGAGGCTGCCGGCAGCGGCACAGGCAGGGACGGGCACACGGGGGAGAACCCCGGCCGGGGCCGCCCCGGCTCCAAACGGGGGCGGCAGACGCCTCTTCCCCCTCCCGACCTCCCTTCACCCTGCCGCCCCCCTCTCCCCGCCCGCCCAGCGCCCCCGGGGCCGGCTGCCCTCAGCGCGGCGGGCGCTGACACCTGCGCGCCGGCTCCGAGCCCCGCGGCTGGCCGCCCCGGGAGAGGGAGGGAGTGAGGCAGGGCAGCCGGGCCCGCTGCTGCCGCTGCCCCTCAGCCGCTGCTGCCCGCGGCGGCCGGTCCGTCCGTCCCGGGTGGCTGGCGGGTGGCTTACCCGCTGGGAGGCTTGCTGGCCCCGGGGCGAACGAGCGTCTCCATGGTCGGGCCTCCCTCACCGCTTCCTGAAGGGACGGGCCGGTCCGGACGCGGTCCCGCAGCGAAGGTCGGCGGCGGCCGGGGGCGGGCAGAGGGGGGAACCGAGAGGGAGGGAGGGAAGAGAGGAGCGGAGTGAGAGCCGGCCTCGCCCCCTCCCTCGCCCCCTCCCTCACCCCCTCCCTCACCCCCACCGCACCGCCGCCGGGCGGCACTGCCCCGGGGCGCCGCCGCTCCCCGGCACGGCCCGGGATACCCCGCCGAGGAGGCAGCCCCCCGCCCGCCTTACCGGCCCGGCAGGGCGCTGACAGCTCGGCCTGAGTCCGCCGAGGAAGGGGCTGCCCGGCCGGGCTCGGCTGCCCACTGAGCGGCCCCGGAGCGGGGGCGGGCGGCGCTGCCAGCCCGTTTCCATGTGACAGGCCGGGACAGACGCCGACAGGGCGGCCGCCCCCGCCGGCACTGCCGGGCCGGCCGCCCACGCCGCGGCGGGGGCGAGGAGGGGAGGGGGAAGCCACCAAACCCCACGGGCAGAAACATCGCCCCCCGCCCCGCTTCTGCCACAAACTTGGCAAACTTGAAGCTTGCCCGGCGGCTGCCCCCCGGGACCGAGCCCAGCGGGGAACTGAGGCTTGTTGAGAGCCTCACACCCTGCCTGGCTCCTAGCTTTGTGCCAGAGGGCTTTGCTTCTTGTTACGTTTATTCTTATAGATTTTTTTTTTTTTTAGTATTTTCTTGGAGGTGGCGCAAGCAGCTTTCTTAAAATTAGTAGAATCATAGAATTGCCTAGGTTAGAAGGGACCTTTCAGATCACCAAGTCCAAACATCAACCTAACTCCGACAAAAACCATCACTAAACCCTGTCCCTAAGCACCACATCTACACGTCTTTTAAATACCTCCAGGGATGGCGATTCTACCACTTCCCTGGGCAGCCTGTTCCAATGCTTAATAACCTTTTCAGTGTAAAAATTTTTCCTAATATCCAGTCTAAACCTCCCCTGGTGCAACTTGCGGCCATTTCCTCTTGTCCCATCACCTGTTATTTGGGAGAACAGACTGCCTTCCCCCTCGCTATGCCCTCCATTCAGGTAGTTGTAGAGAGCGATAAGGTCTCCCCTCAGCCTCCTGTTCTCCAGGTTAAACCACTCCGGCTCCCTCAGCTGCTCTTAATAAGACTTGTTCTCCAGACCCCTCACCAGCTTTGTTGCCCTTCTCTGGACTCGCTCCAGAGTCTCAATGTCTTTCCTGTAGCGAGGGGCCCAAACCTGGACACAGTATTTGCTGTGGCTGAGTACACAGTGCCGAGTACAGGGGGAAAAGCTGAGTAGTGGCTTCGGTCAAGAGAGGGGCTGAAGGGCAGGCATGGCACAGCAGGCTTCTCCCGGGGCGTCTCATCCCAGCAATGTGATCCTGGCACCGGGGAAGGCCTTGTGGGCTCCCCGTGCAGCCCCAGCCTCGCAGCCCGGGCAAGGCTGGCACCCAGAGTGGTGCGAAGGGCCTGGCCAGCACAGCCATGGTGGCCAATGCAGGTGGCATGTTAAAATCTCAGTATGCCATTTCAGAAATATTCCCCTCGCACCGTTTTCCCCCAGGAGAGCAACTGTTTGGCTTTTCTGTGGGAGGAGAATGGTGTGTTCTGCTGCAGCATGTGCCCACTCTGCATTGGGCACCCTGGCCTCCCTTGGGCATCTCAGGAGCTTCTCTGCTCCCCTCCAACCCTCTCCATTCACTTCACCTTGCTTTCCCGGTCATGGTGGAAGGATCCAAAGACTGCAGGCAGGTGAGGCCACCAGCCAAGGCAGGGACAGGGAGACAGGAGTGAGCGGGATGAAGAAAGTGATGGTGAGAAACCAAGGTGAGGGACTGCAAGGGCAAGGGGAGATGATGCCTGACTTGCCTTTTCACCCAGCTGCCTTGGCGACAGTCACAGAATCATGGAATCACGGGATTTTTCAGAGTTGGAAGGGACCTCTAGAGATCATCTAGTCCAACTCCCCTGCTGAGGCAGGATTGCCTAGAGCACATTACTCAGGACTGCATCCAGGCGGGTCTTGAAAATCTCCAGAGAAGGGGACTCCACAACCTCCCTGGGCAGCCTGTTCCAGTGCTCTGTCACCCTCACACCGCTCTATCCCACAGGTTCTGGCGAATGAATGGTTACCTCTTTCCCCAAACCCTTCCCTGCTGTCAGGCTCATTTCTCTGCACGTCAGAAGGTGTCTTGCCCAGCTCAGTGACCAGAGTAAATGCAATCAGCTTCTCTGGCCCCAAAAGGGAGAGTTTTTTCCTCAGCGAGGAAGACTTGGCAAATCTGGGTCAGAAGCTGCACGCAAGTGATGGCATTGCTGTCTGCAAGAAACTCCTGTCCTAGGCAGATCATAAATACTTGGAAACATTTAGGCATTGGATTACATGCTACATACATGTACATACATGTACATGTACATGTACATACATGTTACAGCATTGCCAGTAACAGAAAGGAAAAGGGCACATTTGTCTTTTCTGTATGACATGAATGGAAGATTACCATAAATGCCCACCGTTGTCTTGTACCAAGGCTTTTGCATTATGATCAAAATACCTGTTTCTGTGCATTTATCCCGATGTATAACATAACTTATTTTAGTACAGTCATTCTTAATTTTGTCTTCTCTCTCTTTGATGACCTGAGGTCTCCCCTGAATTCCCATCTCCTCAGCAGAGAGTTAAGAATGCTGTTTTGTGTTCCGTCATCCCTGACATACCCAGATGGCCTAAGGGCAAGGGAGGCAGCTGGCTGGCCTAGCCATAAGTAGGGAAACAAAAATACAAATTTGCAGAAGCAAAACATTGATCTCTAATTTCCCTATTACTGTGGGTAGAAGTTGACTGAATTGCTGCAGTTCAATAATTACCCCGGTCATCTGAGCCACATGCTGCGGTAATGAGCCACATGCATGTTCCTAATTTGTGCCCTTATGAAAATAAATAGGCTGGCTTACGTACTTTATTTTTTAAGTGGATTGTTTCAGAGACAGCACGCTGTCACTTACCATAGCTCCAGGAATGAATGGTGATCTATTAAGCGGAGAACTTGATTTCATAGCTCTGTTCATCATCTATTCCATCATTTTTTATCTCACTTCCTTGCTCCTAAATCAAAATGAACTCTTCCCTATCCTTGAATAGATGCCAAAGCTGCATGGGCACACAAACTCTACAGAAATCCCCAAATCTTCCCCCGTCCGCATCATTAGCAAGCTGCAGCGCTCCAGTTATTTCAAGAACCTGAACGAACTTCCCTTGCCTCAGCTGTAAGTTTTGCTCTACTGCGGAACAACTGAGCAGAGGTGTGCTCAGCCTGCATCCCACCTGCTCCTGCCTTTCCCATCCCCGGCATGCCCTGCGACACTCCCACTGCCGCTGCCCCCTTCCTTCCGCTCTTATGTCTTGAAGCAACCACCTGTCTTCTCTATGTGTCTATGGTGCTGCTGCTCTTCCAGTTTCCCTCACCCTCCCCTAACGACTTCACCTTTTCACGTTTGCTTATTCTCTAACAGCATCACATCCATCTTTTCTGTTTGATAGCATCTTTTCTTCCAAGTCCTACAAAACACCGTTCTGGGGCTCTATGAAGGCTGCCATAACAAAGCACGAAACAACAAAACAGCATTTCCTTGTTATGTTCACTTCTTTTTATATAGCACAGCAAAAGAGTGAAAGCCTATTAAATCACTGAAATCATCACCTTAATACCTCTCCAGAGCGCTAGGAGCAGCAGCGCCGATTGCCTATGGCCCCGGTTCTTCAGTCCCGTTTAGCTGATGGAAAAGCTGAGTGAAACGTGGGGAGCACACGCTGCGATACGATGTGGGAATCTGCCATTCTCCAGGCTCCTTGGCACTGGGCCCAGCACTCAAAAAAAGGGCAAAGGGGGCAGTTCTAGTGTGCATTGTAATCCCCACAATCAGGGCGCTATGCTCGTTTTTTAGGCAAAGGGCATTAGTTCGGAGAGGGGCTGCACCAGTGTTTGCCAATCTCATGCCTGTGAGACTGAGTACCTTCAGTCCCCCCTAGGAATGTTTTTTAACCCGTTCCTGTCTGTATAGCTTCAGCTGCGTTTAGATGGGCATCCTCAATATATTTCCTAATATTAAGTCATGTAGATGACAAAATCCTTGCTGTAAAATAGTTTAGGCCTTTAAAAATAAAAAATTAATCACTGGTGCTATTTCACATTTCTGCTCTTATACAGTCTTCAAAACATTATTCCTATTTTTCCTCACCGTCACTACTAGTAATATTAGCGAATCAAACCTTTTAGGCTACATTCTTCTGCTGCTAAAACTGGCCTGCGGTGTTTCAAGAATTTGAGTTTATAGTATAAACTTAACTGAACCACGTAAGGAATCTAGTAAGACAAGTCTAATACCAAAGAATTTATTTCCAATGTAACAAAAAGAGGTTAAAATTTGCTCAGCAATAGCTAACGTGCACCAGTTAACTGAGCCTTTTCTCTCTAGTCTAGGACATATCTCCACATCTCTTCCTACGATTTAGCTGTTTGAGGACCATCCTAGAATTGGAAAACAGGTTTGTGCTTAAAAACCAAGGCAAAAATACAACAAACCTGAATTTATAGCAGGAAAAGATTGTGAATACAAGTTAGTTATTGTGGTTAGGCTTAGTGAATAGCAAACACACATTTTTAACCACATAAATCCTTTTCCCATCCTAAGCAATCTAGAAATTGCAATTTAAGCATTAGTCCCTGTAAGAAAGTTGATTTACTGTACAATTGCAAAATTCCTGGCTATGTAATTATAGCAATTGGAGCTGTGTAGCCCCAAGCTCACAAAATTCTTTGCTTTTGCTATCGACAGCAAAAAAAAGAAGAAAAAAAAGAAGGAAAATGAGATTTTCAGGGCTTGCTAGAGCGTCCTCTTGAGTCCCAGAGCCACTCTCATTCAGCAAGTTGTTTTGGCATTTAGCCCTACAGGTCCTAGTGTTTTTATTAGGAACCTGAAATGACTGTAAGCAAACCCTATCAGTTTTAGAGGAATGTGTCAAAGTAATGAATAAGAACAATAAGTAGTTTTGAACAAATAGCAAGTCATTGCTGGTCCGTAGGAGACAGACACAACATTATCGAATACCACTGAAGAGGCTGAATTTGCTTTAGCAAGGCACCGTGACTCAATGAGTGGGGCATTCAAGAGGGAATGAGGATATTGTGCTTGGCCCTGCCCATAATCAGAGAGCAAATCACTGACAGGTTTCTGGTTCATCTGTTGTTTCTCTTACTTATCATCTGTCATGCCGAGGTACTCGGCACCAGGCTGTACTCTGGATGTTTTCTGGATGTACAGCATCCAGAAAACAGCAAAGACAGTTCCTGCCCTGGACAACCTGGGGTTTTTGGAACAGAGGTTTTAGTTCTCTTTGCAGTTTTAGAGACTTAGTGTAAGATGTCTAGGATGTCAGTTGAGGCTCCGAAGGAAAGAACCAAAAAAGATACCATTCATCCAAAAACATAACAAAGAAGCCATCTGAAAGAGCACGTGGATATGGATACAGCTTTTTGTAGCTTCAGCTGAGTTTATATTATTTCTGAGCTATCAGGTAATTACCTATCCGTGTATGTGGAAATACTGAAGCCTGCCCTTCGTCTTGTTATCTCTCAACCTGTTCCGCTTTGAAAGATAGATCCTTTCAGAGATTTTTTCTTTTATCTCCCAAAACTTACTGAAGTCACTGAAGAGTTTGGAGGGTATTTGGCCTTAAGACACCTAGAAAAAAAGAATTGGGACTGTGATGCAGAAAGCTAGAGACTCTTTCCCAGCCTCTGCATGGAAAAGGCTATTGAGGAAACCGCTGCTTGACCATTTACTCCTGCCTTCAAACCTCAGTGTGATCTGGAAAGTGGCGAGGTGGAGAGAGGGACAATGCACCATGGGTGACAATAGGGCCATGATGCAACACCGGCCCAACGCTGATGCTCGGGAGCCGCAAGGCAGGTCAAGCACTGTCACGCCAGGTAAAAATATTCTGGAAAGGGAGGGTCCTTTTGCCTTAGAGAGTATTTCAGAGCATGCATGCAGGGTGGGGAACGTGATGTACGTGAATAGAGGTGGGGAAATGGTTTAAAAGCCTGATGTGAAAAGAATAAGAGGAATTTCTGTGAGTGACAGAGCCACCAGGAAATTAAAAATGGGTTATTTTAAACATGGCTAAAAGTGGAAAAGGCAGACCAGCATAACCCAGACTGAAGCTGATATGTCTCTTTAATATGCTGACACAGTCTTGAATCTAAGAACTGTAGACCTCTGGGGATTTTGTTTTAGAAGTTACATGTTGATTACATGCTTATTCTTCCATTCTTCCTCTTTTCCCCCCCCAGCAGTTTTATAGTCTGTTGCTTTCGCCTAACATTTCATTCTATATATTTTGGACAGGTAGCTCTCTATTTCCTCTCTTTTCTACCATTCCTCTTATGGGACCTTTTTTCAGGATTTGAAACCCCAGGCCTAGCCTGCAATTAAACTGACATTAATGAAAAGATATTCACCTGGACAGATTATTGGCCTCGCCCACTGGGTCAGAGCTCGTGTTCTTGGGCTCAGCCATGGTGAGAACCTTCCTAAGCAAGATGCTAATGTAAGATGCCTCCCCAAATTAGAGTTGCATGACTCACCCTCATCTGAGAACAGCGTCAGAGAAGGCAATACTATTATCCAGGGAAAATATAGAATTAGTCTTTAAGATCATGTCATGTTATATGACTGAAAAAAAGGATCTGGGCAGTCTTGCCCAGATTACAAATGAATACATTAGCTAATTTATGTAAATGTATCTTCATTGTACTGCGCTGGGCGATCCCTCACAGCATGCTGGTCAGGGTGACCCAGCTACAGCCATTCCTCACTGTGAGGTTTTTCTTTTGTTTGCCACCGCACCAAGGAGAGTCTGAGGTTGTCAAAGCAGCATTTCAGAGAAGCGACTCACCCTCTCCCAAATGCTGGTGCCACTAAAAGCCCCTTCATCCTTACCGCTTTCTGTAATTCAAACATGTTGTGCTACGCTTAGAATTAGCCTCAATCTCAGTGTTTTCGTGGCAGAGAAGTAGAGCTCTTGGAGCACTCAGCCCAGCAGAACTAGCAGGAAGGGAAACTTAATGAGCCTTCTGCCTGACAGCTTTCCACAGATCTGAAAACAGTTCATTTAGAAGTGGCATGAAGTCACAGCAGAGCACTTTGCTTTGGCATGACGCTTTTCCAGTCATTCGGGTACAGGCAGGTCAGGCTTCTGTAAAGCCGGGCAGGACTGACAAGGAGACGGCATAAGGGATGCTCCGCGTATGGTCTAGTGCAGCAATGAAGAAAACAGAAAGCTCTCTCTCTCTGTAAGCTGTGGACATGGCACATTCCCAGTTTTCCCTATGCTGCACACTGTGTACACAACACTCGTGGCTCCACCGTGCCAACCATCCTGTGCCTCTCCCAGGCGTTGTACCCAGCTCTCCCCCCAGCACACACGGCTGGCGTCCCAAGTCATGGCAGCGAGGGGTGCCTGCTGCCTTCAGAATGCTGGCTTTCATGTGGGGCTTCAGTGACTACCTTCTGAAGTCACTCTTGAGATAAGTTAGTCCCTGCAGTGACCAAATGCCCTTGGAAAACGATTCTCAAGTGAGCCGTGTCTGTACTCAATACTCAATACCAGGGTTTCTATTCCAAGAAGGTTATTTCTATTTTCATGTATACAATATAGCCAAGCTATAATCAGAAGAATTATATCCACTCGCAGTCCTCTCTATAAATATTTAACACTGTCTGAGACAAGCTTTTTTAACAACGTCCACAACTATATTTCAGCTCAGAGACTGGATTAAAATTTCTACCACTTTTAAATAGATTTTTTCAGTACAGTCTGTCACTGAAATTTAGAAAGTTCCCATGGTTAGGAGGTAGTGATATCCCAAGGTTTCATTTTCAAGTTTTGGGATGGATAAAAACAACACAAACATTGTAGAATTTCATAGTCACTTATGTAATTCTCATTTCACACTTGCGTCAGCTGATGCAGCTTTCATTTAAAGCGGTTAATCCTGATTGATAGCAGCATGAATGAAAACAGGACTTGGTTCTGTATTTAAATCAAAATGCTATAGATAAAGACAAATACATATGTACATGTGTAATTCTCTTGGTCATATCTGGATTGATATCATGTACAATACATTTTTTCGAACCACCACCATGTCATGACACAATCACTGGTGCAGAAGCGGTTTCCCCACCACCCACCCTTCTGAGGCCAGCAAAGATTTCTTACCTCCTTCTTAATGCATTTCAGCAGCTGTGCACCTTGATATCAATAAGTGACATTACAGTAATGCTTTTCTCTCTTTTTGCTAACATACCTTAAGACCAATCCTGTTGCTTATCTCTTTTTCCAGAAAATGCGTTAGCTGGGTATGGCAAAGGAAGAGGAACGGAGATCTTCCAAAGATGTCCAGTGGTACTAATCCAGGAGAACTTGGGCTGAGATGAAGTACACGGTTGGTTCACCACGGTGTCATTGGACAGATGCAGTCACGCAGGGACAAGATGGGGTAATGCTTCTCTCTTTAGAAAGGGTTGTGGTCACCTTCCTCGCCCTGCTCCTGTAAGCAACACGTAATTAGAAACAAGAAAAACTCTCCTTGAATCAACAAGGAATGGATTGAATAAACTGGCCAGCAAAGAGGGGTGGAGGAAATATGGATTATCTGGAGAACATCACTGGCCTGATCCAAAGCCTGCTGATATTAATGAGAGATTTTCTACTGGCTCCAACTGTTTTTTCCAGATCTTTTACATCCCTTGCAAACACGATCAGCAATGACTAGGCATTTTATACAACCCTTCTTCTCTCATTTCCTCCCCTTTTCCTCTTGAATGTGAGGTTAATTACATCTTAATCCTATCTCTAGCCACTTGTACCAGTGCTACATGAACCTTCACAGGAACTTGGTGTTTACTGGACCCTAAAGGACCAGTAGGACTTAAAGGAAAAAGTCTATCATGTGCTTTAAATGCCCCGTATCTGACATGAGGTGGTTGATGAACCTTTGGAACCTTTTTATTTCTCTGTTTTCTCCTGGCTTGCCAGCTCTCCTCACCCTGCAGTCTCAGTCTAGAGGAGCGGTATCAACTATGACATAATTTAAATGAAACAACACTCCCTTTCTTCAGGTGAGTCATCTGCAGGTATCCAGAAAATGTACAGCATGAAAATTACCTCTGGTTCAGGGCATTAAGAATATAAGCTAGCTCCTTCGAGTTTCTTTGGAAAAATAAATATGGAGCACCTCTAACTTATAAATAAAGCAAACTAATTTCCTATGGTTGACAGCGGCAGATTAGAATAAGCAGATGACAAAGCTTGCTGTGAGTTTGCTACGCAGGGTGGTGCGCGGCTGCATTGCTTCAGGGACAGCCCAGAAAGCAAACTGTGATGCAAAGGGCTGCGCTTGGTTCCTCCTCTGCCCCCATGGCAAAGAGGTCTCCCGGCAGCCGCGTGTCTCTGGCACGGCGCTCATTGCCCAGCCCGTTGGCACAACTCCCTCTTCCAACAGGGCGGGCAGCGAGCCAGAGCCACACCTCTTCTCCACCTTCTCCTCCCTCAACACAGATGGGTGACAAGGGAGGAAAACAATAGTCCTACAGAGACCCATCTTTTCACGCAGCACAAGTGTTGCAGAAAGGCCTCATGAGCCACGAAGGTTCTAGAATATCAACTATAATCTCTTCAGTAAATAGGCCTGCGTCTGTAGAGGTTTCAAGGAATACATTGGTTCATTTAATTTTTATACTTATTCATAACCTAATGAAATAGTTGAGAAACTCACAAATTTACCTACTTTTTTTTTTCTTTAAACAGAAGATGACAAGTGAAAGCGTAAGTCCTCCTAAAATGCATTAGATTAATGCCTGCAATAACTATGGAGGTGCTTTCACAGCACTGGATGGTGTTTTAAACCTACATGTCACAAAAGCCATGGTGACTTCAGTGAGCACTACTGAACCAAAACCCACATCGAAATCTTTGCAGGCTTTCACTCAAAACGTATTTTGAAAACTGTCTGCAGCTTCCTTGCAGCTCCCAAGGGAAAACGAGAAGCAAGTGACTGAGATTTCAACTCTTCCCGTGTACTTTGCATATGACATGCTAACCCACCCCAATGGTTATGAAGCAAAGGGCCCGCTCCAGCACATCCTGTAGGTGTGCGCACAAGAGTAACCAGCCATGGGTCTTGTAGCAACCTCTGTGGCCTAGGTCGTCGCTTCTGGGAAGGTTTCTCAGGGTGGTCGGTGCGAGCAGCCCTCTGCTTGACCTCCTTCTTGCAGGCACAGGACCTAGGATCCTGCCCTGATGCAAGAGGGTGGTGGTCTCCCACCTGAAGATGTCTGTTCATGCCCCAAACTGAAGGTTTCCCATGGCCGTCCCCACCACAGCCTCAGCTCGCTACTGCCAAAACCCTTCTCTATCGGGTTGTCCAACCCCAGCTGAACTGTTGCCAAACTCACAGCGTACCTTAAACAACAGGCAGGCCACTGTCACCCCTCTGCAGGTGTACCCTTCCCCTTCTGTGAGATTTTAACGTCACGGCATGGGAGAATATTTGTGGAACTTGAGATGGGGCATTTTTAACCCTTTAGAAAAGAACGATGTTTGCAAGGGCATCACTGCAAATCCACAATACTTTACCACCATGTCTTCAGTCTTAAGGTGGTTCCTTAGAAAATTATAAAATACAGTTTGTTTATACACCACAGTTGCATTTCCAAACTGCTGTCTAACACAGATCTTGAAAAGTACACTTGCTCCCTACTGCTTTGTGAATGCCTCATTCCTTCCTAATGAATAAAGACTAAGCATGGCTAAACCTAGAATTTTCAGATGGATGTAACGTCAACTGTAAAATACATCTATTTATGCATATATATATAATTTTATGATTATGGAGTTTTGTTTTCTCTGGGGTGGGTTTTTTTGCATACTGATTTACTTGGAAGCTCCAGATGCCTGTGGCTTCTCCTGAGACCCAACCTGGAGCACTGCATCCAGCTCCGGAGCCCTCAGCACAAGACAGCTATGGATCTGTTGGAGCAGGTCCAGAGGAGGGCCACAAAAATGGTCAAAGGCCTGGAGCACCTCTCCTATGAAGACAGGCTGAGAGAGTTGGG
This sequence comes from Larus michahellis, assembly GCF_964199755.1. NCBI lineage: Eukaryota > Metazoa > Chordata > Aves > Charadriiformes > Laridae > Larus > Larus michahellis. The sequence continues at coordinate 94,630,641 of NC_133897.1, forward strand.
GTTGTTCAGCCTGGAAAAGAGAAGACTCCGGGGAGACTTTATTGTGGCCTTTCAATACTTAAAGGGGGCCTGTAAGAAAGATGGGGACCAGTTTTTACCAGGGCCCATAATGATAACACAAGGGGTAACAGTTTTAAACTACAATGGGGTAGATTTAGATTGGACATAAGGAAGAAATTCTTTACAGAATTCCAGAGACACTGGAATAAGTTGCCCAGAGAAGTTGTAGATGCCCCATCATTGGAAGTGTTCAAGGTCAGGTTGGATCAGGATCACCCGATCTGGTGGGAGGTGTCCCTGCCTATGGTAGGGGGGTTGGACCAGGTGATCTGCAAAGGTCCTTTCCAACCCAAACTGCTCTGTGATTCTTGAGTACCCAAATGAGGATTTGGGTATCCGTGTTACTGCACCCAAGTCAGAATATCGGATTCATCGTTGGCAAACTGAGGGCATTTGAGGTCAACTCATAACTGAACCCCAGGATTCAGATCCCTTCTTCCTAATTGGAGGATTTTCAATGGAAACAGAATAGAGTCCAACAGTGGAATGAACAAAATAGATAGGAACCCCTCCCTTGTTTAGATATTATCATAGAAACTAAAAATGAAATTGGTGGTTCTGCAGTAAGCTGGTAAGCAACAATATGATCAAAAAACGGTCTGTGGAAAACTCGGGGAAGGAAATTTCGATGAGCATGATTTCTTTAGCAGTCTTGTGACAATGTGTAACAAGAAAATGGCCAATGGAAGGCTTAATAACATTTCAGTTATTGGATTAAGACTTGGAAAGGACTAATGATTGAGAAAGGGAACAGAGGAATCAGCAGGAAAGGAAAACAAAACCAAAACAACAAAAATTCCCCAAGGTCTTATTGCAGAATTAGGCTTTAAAAACATTCATATCCAGCACCCCTCCCCTGGGAGGCCTCTGTCACTGCTTCCCTGGGGACATGGGGCCGATCGTCTCTACAAACAGCTCTGAGAGGAGGGATGAACTCCTTTCCCAAGGCATCACTACCTCCTGGAAGAAAGAACAGGCTGGTTTTATTTTAATCAAGATATCTGTGTTCGGAATCCCCAGCTATGCTCTAAGCAAAGCTGAACAGCTTTTACTTTTTACTTCAAATGGGAGTGAAACGCGTGGGCATGAAGAGGATGCTCCAGGGAGGCAAATGATGAAAGATCCTGCTAACACCATCATAAAAGTGAAGCTGCAGCAGGAAGCTGAAGGACGCCCTGGGTAGCTTTGTTATCGGAGCTTCCAGTTTTGATGAGAGAGGGGTGCAAAAATAAGCAAAAGGATTTTGACTTCCTGAGCTCGTGGCTGCTTTGATGAGCTGAAACAAACAGGCTGAACCCACCAGCAGTCAGAGGTTTCATCTGCCACATCAGTGGGACAAGGATTTCTGCCGCTTGTGAAGGACTTGTATTTTTGTCTCTTGTACACCCAGGCATGCTATGTTTAAAAAAAAAAAAGGAAAAACACCTAGACAGAAGAATGATCAGTCCCTTTGAAAAATCAAAGTCCCCCAAAAATCAAAGAACAACCCCTCCCTGGACACTTCTGAACCCCAGAGGGGAGGGAAGCCCCACCAGAGAAGGGCTCTTTTGCCATCCAGTGGGGCGAGGGGGAGGCAAACTGAAAGCCCCAATAGACATGCCCTAGATATTTTTTTTGTACGTTGTGTTACTACGCTGGAGAGGCATTGCTGAGAAAGGGAGTTTACAAACTGGGGAAAAGTTCACAGCTATAACAATAATATTTATAGTTTTGTAATTCATTTGTAGCTTTGTGAAATGTATCTGGGTAAATGGCCATCCCAGCTTAAGGCAATCGCTAATGCCCAGCAGCGGGTGCAAGGTTAGCAGTTATGCTTAGCTAGCTTGCGGGGGGGGGGGGCGGGCGTCACGAGATTTTGTGCCGCAGACTGTACAAGCGTAAGAGGCAGAAAAAAACCTATTTCCCTGCCTCCTGGAAGGTCTGTGTCCAGTTCCCCATTCGGTTCAGGCCAGTTCAGCTGATGGCTGTGGGTAGTTCTCAACGCTAAAGCACTGCAGGAGAGGTCCTGAAGCCGTAGCCAAGTTGCAGGAGCCGCACGCGTGGCTGTGCTGGGTCAGGAGCAGCCGGATGAGAGCGGAGGGGCTCCCGGCAGAGCTGCCAGGGCCCATGGGGATGGAGCAGCCGGAGGCACGGCCGCAGGGAGCCGAGCAGCTAGCAGAGCATCGCTTTGCATGGCGGTTTATCGCCCAACAAAGCTTAGCTTTCGCTTACTGCAGACGATGGGAAAAGTTCTAGCCTAGAAATTGCTTCCTTGGAGGAAAAGACTATGAACTGATATAGTTAGAGAGTAACTGTAACAGTCAGTTAGTATGACTCTATTTATCTACCTGGTCAAATTTTTGTTCTTAGGAAAAAAAAAAAAAAACAACCCCAAACTTTCTAACCATTTGATTCACATTTGCCAACAGGAAAAATTAGCGATTTCAAAATAATTTTCCCAGTTGTCCAGGTGTGGCCTCAAGTCACCATTTTCGGAGCAACTCCCTTCGATTTGAACCCAGACCTTGTTGCTGGCAGTCCCGTCCAGCAGGAGGGTCACCTCCGAACAACAGGAGCAGTGTTTCCATGCAATGACTGCACTCTTCTTTTTCCAGAGGATCCCTGCCACCACTGGTATGTAGGAAAGAGGAGATGTAGTCTGAGGATATACTAAGGCAGTGTACTCTATCTCATGAGTTAGAACAGGAAGCGAACATAGAGATTCTAGGAAGAAAAAGGGGCAACGTATTAAAATAACTAAATATCATCCCAGACTCCAATCCAACAGACTCTTTGGCTCTGAGCAATTATGAATAATGCTGGGTACATGAGATGGAACTTAATTTAGACTGCAGTTTCATACTCACTTCAAGCTAATCTAAGTTGGCACCGTTTATGAAAGAAGCAGTCTCGCCTGCCTGTTTGTCCCCAGCAAAGCTAGTCCCTCTTTTTTTCCCCCCTCTTTTTCCTCCCCCGTCACACACAGAGCAGCTCGATTTGTCTCTGCGTGGCATGCAGCGGGGCAGGCGGTTCGCCTGGAGGGAGAGCCCCCCCACTGCTCCCAAGCACTCTCACAGCTTCCCCGTGACCCCCTCCAGGTTACAGCCATCCTGACAACAACAGGGAAAAAACCCGCAAGCAATGGAGAAGGGTTTTGCTGACTCAGATGGGTTTCCTGGCTTGGTTTGGGGTGGGGTTGGAGGGTGGCGCAGTGACAGCTTCAAGCAGTGATGACAGCACAGCAACATACATACCCCGAGTACTGTGAAAAGGGGAGCAGTCAAGACACTTGGACTTGAAACGCCCTGGACTCGGCACTAATTCTGGCATTTGCTGGTTTAACGCTGATTTATGGTATTGCCGTGTAACACATTAACTTCTAGAGGTCACAGCCCATCGGCCCTGATCCACTGGTGAGTTGTCCAAATACAGGCAAGCAAAATACTATCTATTGCAGATATGGAGGAAAAAAAGGCTTTTTCTTTTCACATATATTTTTTTTTTCTTTTTAAATTTTTTGGCCCATTAAGATACCGACACCCTTTCACCCCTATGTTGATCTTCGGACTCTATAATGGGACATTTGCCTCAATTAATGTTTTGGAGTTGTTAATCGTATGTCTGGGAGCACAAGCTGAACTCAGCAAACACAGGCAAATCACATACCCATGTGCACACACCTAATTCTACTTTTCCAGATGTTTATATGAATTTTCACGAGTGCAACCTCAATCTCACAGCTGAACATCTGTGCTGGTTGTAAGGTAATTGCACAAGACAAAACATGACTAAAATGCAGCAGCCTTATTTAAGATACTTAAAAACAAATTACAAACGAAGGAGCGGTGAGCAAAAAGTCCCCTGGGATAATTTCTGAGGTCACACGCTCATTTTGCGGGAAGTTGGCTTTCTCCTGCATTAGAAGAGTTCAGCAGCTCTGAGGCAAGTGCAACTCAGGTGCAAGTTTTATTGAGATCTGCTCTTCACTGCCAGAGATATGCGAAGGGTTCCCATGTAAAGAAGCACTGTTTACAGATACCTTCTCAGTAGTGCCACTCTGTTGTTAAACATTAATTCTTAGGAATGTGTATGTTGTGCAACCTTTTTGCGTCCTATTTGGATCTGTTAGCAATTTGTAAGGACGCTTTCAGTAATTTAGGATCAAAGCATAGGTTTGGGAGAAAGTTTCCCACACAAAATATAGGAGTACACACATTAAAGAGTAAACCTTTTATATTTTTATTTTTTTTTTAACAGTGCCCTGAAGTTTGTCTTACAACCATTGAATTATTAGGAGAGCAAAAAAGCCCTTGACAGTTCGTCCCATCTGATATATTTGCATCCTGCCAGTAGAGGAGAACAGACACACAAAGTGTGGCAAAGTGGGAAAAAACAAGTTGGCAAAAAAGGCTAGGGAAGTAACGTAAAGATTTGGGATCATTTCTGGGGAGACAAACAAGCAAGTGTACTACTGCTAATAGGGCAAGGCTCCTATCGAGAGCCACTCAGGCGAGAGAGAGGTCTCTGCTCCACCTCTTGGTGGAGAGGAAAAAGGGAAATTCTCCATAGAGAACTGAAGAGAACAGCAAACCCATGTTTGCTGGTGTCTCCCGGGGAATGTGCAGCAACAGTTATGTGTGAGCTGAGTTGTTTTTTTTTTTCTCTTTGGAGAAGAGGAAGTGAACCAGAAACCCCCAGAGAGACTCAAGGAGGAAAAAGAGGAGTTACCTTCTTGCCAGCAAGCAACCCCTTGCCTGGCCTGCCGTTACAACTTGAGAGGGATGCTCAAATAAATGCACCTCACTGTCCAAACCACACACAGAGCTTGGGTGGCATTTTTTGGGGCGGGACTGATTTTGTGGTTCCACCGAGGTCTGTTATTTTGGAATGCTTTCATAGAATCATAGAACGGAATGGCTGGAAGGGACCTGAAAGTTCATCTAGTCCACCCCCGCCCCGGCAATGAGCAGGGACATCTTCAATTAGATCAGAGCCCCGTCCAGCCTGACCTTGATTGTTTCCAGGGAAGGGGCATCTGCCACCTCTCTGAGCAACCTGTGCCAGTGTTTCACCACGCTCCTCATAAAAAAATTTCTTCTTTATATCCAGGCTTCGACCATTGGCTGTGAAGCGAGCCCACCAGACTGTCAGCAGGGTATCACATCCTCTAGCAACTGCGAGGACTTACTGCTTGGTATTTTACAGTATGTTCTGCCTTTTGCTTTCCCCAGGTTGGTAACCAGTAAGAAAAACTTCCAATTTGCTCAGCCTTTGGCTGTTTATCAGCCTGGATTGATCTGCTTAGTATCTAGAGGCTTCCAGTGAAGGAATCCAGTAGAGTTTCCTGTCCAGAAATTTTACATCTTGTATCATTACTTCTCATTGAAAGGTTTAGTTTGGTGATTTGCTGGGACAGTGGGGGTACACTAAGAGCTTGTCTGTGGGAAATCAGTGACCATGAGAAAAAGCAAACAGTGCATAAATGACAACATGTGTTAAAACACTCGTGTAAGGAGATTCAGGCTGACCCTAGCAGGCAGAGGTATCTAGAATATGCACTTAGAGCCAGTATCTCATCCAGCGAAGCACAACACACAGAGCAGAAAGTTCAATACCATGCCCTGGGTCAGAGCTGATCTGTATTTTTAGGCTCTCTAACCTCAAGAGTGTGCCTGAACAATGGTGCCATTTCAGTATCTCTTTGATAGCCTGATTGTCACCGGGGACATTTGTCAAAATGCCCGTAGTAGGGAGAAATTGCCCGCATACATCTGAAGTCAGGAAAAATTCCTCCGGGAGTTGCGGTGACTCAGGAACAGCTGAGCTCTGCCAAACTGGAACCAGTTCAGAGGCAGCACTGCCTATGATCAATTCATTACACAAACCTCAGATAAGGGAGTGGCAAGAAACTTTCCTGCCACCAACCACGAAAAACAGTCAAGGGGAAACAAAGCAGCCGCTGCACGGGCTTTTAACAATCTACTCAATCTCGGTAGCGCAAGGGCCCCAAAGGGCCTGGTGGCAGATACAGAAGAAATCGAAACCAGAGATTAAGCTGCTGTGCTGAGCCATAATGTCATTTTTTCTAATATCTCCAGGCACAGACAGCAGCTGCAGTGAAGTAGATAGCCTTAGGAAATAACTTAGTACAAGAAAGGAGGAGAAAAGTAATTTTCTTTCCTCACATTCTTTTTGCAGGATGCATTGCTCAAGTTACAAAACTGCCACAAAATGTAAGAATAAAAGGCAACCCTGTGTAGCAAGGACCAATAGAAGTTTCAAAACACATAACTGGATGCCAGGCAAGTTCCCACGTAGGTTTCCATGAACTGATGAGTTTCTTTGGGCAGCAAACCAGGTCACACATCCTACTGCCCTCAGGGCTGGTGAAGCCTCTGAGCACAGGCCTCGGTAGAAACTGAATGCAAACCAAAACTTGAAGCTATGCTTCATAATAAATCTACGTATAATAAATCTATCACAATTCAGTACTCGATCTCACATATATGGTGATGTAAATGGCTAGGAGCTGTGCAACAGTTATTCTGCATGCTGTCAAACTGTCTACTGTCAAAATCCAGGGGGGAGAAGAGAACAGTTTATGGTCACGGTTTCAGCACGGCTCTTGCAACACTTGTGCATGTCATGGAGAGTGCCCTGTTGGAAGAATTAGCCAGAAGCATTATTTGTTCAAATGAGTTCACATTTGGGAAAACTCTAAACTACGTACACCAAAAGGATCCTAAAAATTTTACAAGAGCCAAGAACATGAGAAAACAACATGAAAAATGAGAAAACAACATGAAAAATGTAAGACCTGTCCTGATGAATATGGGAAGGGGGAAGCAAATAACAAAATCACAAAAATGCCTAAGTAGATGCCTTCGTAAAACCTTTCCTTATGCCTTTTGAAATACTAGAGTTCAAAAACTTCCTGAGAATTTAGTGGGAACTGCTGGGATTCATCCAGAATTTAGCTATAGTTGTAAAGCTAACAAACGGCAATTTGAGAACATCCCCAAAGGCTTAAACCTTCTGAGGAGAAACTTTAGCCTCTTTTAGGAATTAATAGGAGAAGAGGATGGACAGGAACCATTCCTCCCTCTGAAATTGCCCTGAGCATGAAAAATGACAATCAAGTACGTTTTGCTGGTTTTTACCTAGGGGCTGCGTTGCAGAGACATACATCCAGCTCTGGGCAGGAGCTTTCTAGGAAGGCTGCGCCCAACAGCTTCCCAAGAGGCCAGAGCAGCACCATGTGAAACCTGCGATCCTGTTTAGCGACTCAGGAAAAGAAGAATGAAAGCTGTTATAACTATTTGAACAAAACTTAACCTTATGGGTACCTCTTCTCTGGTATGAAAACGCCTTTTATTACTTGAATTCAAGTCCTTTTCTCACATATCTCATGAGATGCACTTTTGGCTAAGCTACATAAGAAGACCCCCCTAAGCCAGACCCCGCTTGCACGGTGGAACTAGATGTTAATTCAGTGGCTGCATCGAGATAAATATATTGATCTCACCGTCCTAGCTCATCCTGAAGGAAATGAAAATTTGTGTGCAAACAGAACCTAAAGAGGATCTTCCTAAATAAGTTGGGTAAGAAATCTGAATAACCAGTGGACAAAACGTATTACGTGCATGAGAAATGAACGCCAAACTATTTCCCATATTATCATATGTACGACAACATGTCTTTGCAATTCTTTATCACCATCACATTAGGGGTTAAATGTGGCACTTAAGAATTGCAAAACATACTAAAGCTTCCTCATAAGTCTCAATTAGGTACAAAATACCTTAAAAACCAAATTCCTTAACCACGGTTCTTCTCCGTAGTTTAAGTTAGAGTAGGAGAGTGTAAGACTCTCACATGCCCTAGAAATAATTAATCTGGCAAGGTCTTTATTCTGTCTTTGCACTTCCCTCACAGCCAGGTTCAGGCCAGGACAACAGACAGGGCTTAGCCTGACACAGGAATTCTCTAGCTAAATGCCCTAAGTCACAGCTGAACCAAAAAAAAAAAAAAAAACCAAACCCACCAAAAAAACTCAAAGAAGAACCCAAAGACCCAAGCAAACAAAACCCCCCAAATGTACTACAAAAAAGGAAACAAAAACCCAAACCCCACAACTTTCTAAGAACAGCCAGATTAGCTCAGACTAAAAGTCCACCTAGCTGACTGCCCTCCCTCTGAAAAAGGCCACAAACAAGGAGCATCTGGAGAAGAGGGGAAGATCAAGACAAAAGTAAAATGATAATTTCAGGTGCCTTAAGTGTTCAGCTAGATAATATTTCATTTGTTTTTAATTGAAGTCTACAGTCTTTATAGTTGCATGATTTTTGTTAAAGTGAAGGAATAAGGAAAGAGGAGGATGTTTAGCAACACCGTAATTAACTACTTAGGGTAAATCCTCCCATCAGATTCATGAGACAGATTTCAGATAAGCAGCTCAACTGAAGGATTATCTTGCTAGCAATGCGGAAATGTTGATCAGCTTGATATTTCCATTCTGCAGACAAGAGTTCACGCCGGCTGCTCACTATTTTCTGCAAGGAGGTAAATCTCCACAAAGGTAGCAGGTCGGATCCAGAGGGGATTTTGTTTTTAAAACCACTGCACATGACCATCTTGTACTTGTCTGTTTTCAGGCAGAAATGAGATCTGAATACAAATGCTGCTCAGCTACTCCATTTGAGAAGGGTTACTAGGCAGATGGATGCCCTGATGGTATGATGGATGGAATGGAGCATGTCGCATATGTACTAGTATCATGTCTTAACACAAACATTAGCACTTGAGAGCACCACAGAGTACTCAAGCATTCTGCAAATATTAAGTTCAATTAAAAAAAAATAAATCTTGTATGTCTGATAACACTCTCAGCATATGTTTCATGGCATTTAAAGACAAATGGAATGCATCTAGCCAGTATGTTTAAATTTCAAGGAAAAAAGCTGTGTCCATCATCAGGAATACACTGAAAAAAGTATACAAAATTTAAACTGGAGCCTTCTCATATGCATAACCGTTTTGCATACACCAGTCTTGTCTGGTGTCTGGGCAACCTGGTGTCTGGACTGAACAAGTGAGATACTTCCATTCCCAGTGGAAAGGAGGGATAATGTTTTGTGGCATCTCATGCCCATCTCTTAGCCCACCTGCATTTTACCAAGCCCTTTTAAGTCCTTATGCCTCATTCAGAAGTGGCAGAGGTGGCTCGAACAAAATCCTAATTTCAAGATCTAAAAGCAGTTTGCTGGATAGAGCTCAAGGGTCTCTGTCTCTTCATTCTCTAAACAGCAGAAAAACACATACTAAAGTGTATCTATGTGTTACTTTAGTTACTTATGCTTTTAACAATAACATGAGGATCCAGAAGCACCCAGGAAAAAAAAAAAAAAAAAGAGTTTCTATTGCTGCACTCACAGAAGTAGTACTCTCTTCAGATTTCATTATTTGAATATGGACTGCATGTATGATCGGAGTAGATATAAGATAGTCTGTATCTTCAGGGAATATATTTCCATTGTTTGACTTATGCAAACAGGTTACACATTTTGCCCACAGGTAAAATAAAATATTGTCCATCATGAGAAAAGAAAAGGTGCTGCAGTCATGCCACAAAATTTCCCCATGTCTTAAGTGCCCCTAAGATAAGCAGCAATGTTTTCTCACTGGCATCACATTTCTTCAGAGAGGCAGCTGTTCATTTAAAGTACATTTTATTAGCTGCATTTCTTTATATTTTGTAATAAGTAGAGTGAATCTTTTACAACATAAAAAAATCTGTTTGAAACTTGGAACCTGGCCTTCTCCCATACTCAGTCAGATAAAATCCCCAACCCCCCCCCAAAAAAAATCCCCAAACAAAAATAATTTTTGCTGAATGCATGCCTAAGCAGATAAGCCTCACAGTAAGATTTCCAACAAGTACTCAGGAGATTTAGGTATCAAATTCCCACCAACTGAAAAAAAAAATCCCCCTTTTCTCTCCAAGAGCATTGAGATAAAATCGCGTGCAGACATCACATCACACTCGGCTCATGTCTGCGTGTTTCGCTCTGAAGTGCTCATATCTTTTCTGAAGATAGTAATCCTTGGGCTCCCGGGCATATTAGAGTCACGCTCTTGTGGCGATTGCCATTTTTCCCTCAATTTTTCTCTGCACAGGCAAGCACTTAAGGTACCACGGCTGATCTCAAGAAGGGTAATAGGACACCTAACCAGCAAGCAAGGAGGATGCCCATACTGCCTGGACAAAATCACTTCGAGCCCTACAACGCAAACCCAGCACTATCATCTCCACACCAGCAGCTGCTGCCTGTCAGGGAGAAACAGTTCCATGTGTTCGTAGAGGACAAGACAGATATCTTCCCCCTCCCCCCCGGCTTCTGCCCCCTAGCTCTGGTTTCAGAGCTGATAGAGGATAGCCCCATTTCAGATATATCTGAAAACACCTTTGTCTGGAAATAAGGAAGCCCATGCTGGGAAGAACAGTCAAACAGCATAAAAAAATAAATCCAGCAAGCTCTCTGTAGGGTACACACAGAAACAATGACCACTTGCATGCTTCCAGGCGCTTACTGAACATGGAAGCCAAATGAGCAGGTAAACGGTTGATCAACCCTCAGACAGCAGAGTCACTAGATGGGATCATTTGCGTTATCACCCTTAACCTCTTTGTCAGCAACTAATCCATGCATCGTGTTGATCGTGTGCACACTCACGGGTGCTCAACTTTCTTTACTGCATAATGAGAAGACCAGCAACATCTCAAACATACTGCCATCTTTCTTCTTGCAGTCTTTCCAGCATGCACACCTAGTGGCTGAAAAGTGGGAGCAGCTGTGTACAAAAGCCTGGGCGCATAAATCCCAACAGCACCCTCTGTACTGCCCAAGAAATGCCATCAGGAATGGCTCTGCCCGCAGTAGAGGGCCACAGCCCCCGTGACCCAAAAGACAGTAGCCGAAAAGGACTTTTCGTAAGCATCCAAAGGCAGAATGAAGCCCAGCATATCAATTTGAGACAAGAGTTATTCCTTCAAGAAAAGGCTTTGCTCACAGGGATAGTTCTCATTTAAGGTTCACTACAGCCCTGTTGTATACTGTTTTCGTTTTCCTGTACTCACTGGCACTCTTTCAGGCAGCCTGCAAGACTCAGCTTTATAGCAGCAACAGTACTGCATATAACCCCATTTCACCCCCCTTCCTCCTACAGACAGCTCTTCGGCATCTAAAGGATTTTTTTTTTTTCTTAGAGCTTATGTGTAAGGTGAAGTTTATGGTGGATATTCAGAATAGTTTTAAACACTGCAGTCTGTAGCTCATTTAAAATTCACTAGACTGTAGAAGATGCTTGCAAAAAGCCTTTCTTTCCACAGTTACTGAGCAAGAGCGAGAAGCAGAGGAAAGCAATGCCCTCACTGGCCTTGCCCCGTAACGGTGCTTGTGGCTTGACAGGACTGCAGAGCCGATATTTGGTTGCATTGGTCTCTGCAGTAAATCTAGTTCAGGGTGTTCACGTGAAATACGTTGTACTTCCTGCAGGAAAAAGAAAATACCTGTCAAGTGCAAGTGCTCTGAAAGTAAAGTCTTATTTGCTGTAGGGTGGTTGCTGGTTATCTCGGTTACTCAATAGCAGAGGGAGCCTTCAAAGACCCGAGTACTTCTTAGGCACTAATTAACACTCTCAACTCTTACTGAAGTCAGTGGTATTATGGGGTTGTTACCTTCAGGTATTTAACTTAGGTAACTAAGTTCATCCTCTCTTACTTTATACATTGCCTCCAGGAGATGGAATTGAGTTCAGAGCACTCCAGCTTCTCGATTTGTAGAGAAAAACAAATTCCTCTTTCTTCCTCCATTAAGTATAAAGGGAGATATTCTGATAGCTGAGAAAGTATACGTTAGATGGGGTGGAAACCTGTATCAGGACCTCTTTGTAGTTGATAAATAAAATTCGGCCCAGACAATACTGATGTAGAGTGAGAACAGCAGAGAGAAGTTCTTGGCAAGTCACTTGCCTAAAAACCAGCAAAGTCTTCTCTAACGTCCCTGGAATTCCAGTCATATCAAATGGCAAGGAAGATAGTCCAAACGAGGTGCAAAATAAACGAAGGCCAAAAGATTTTTTTTTTCAGGGCATAAGAAAGGAAAGTTCATTCAAGTCTACAACTTGAATGTTGCAGTCCTTTACCTCAGTTTCTCATCTTTCCTTGCTGTTATGTGTTTTCCATTGGCAAAAGACAGTCTTTGTCAGCTTACTCAATTTGCAAATAAATTACATTTATAAACATGGAAATCATATTTGAAAAGACTTGAAAAAACATGCATACATTTATTAACAAAATCTGGTGTTTATCAAACACCAGTTTTCTAATGAATTCAACAAGTACTAATTCAAGGATGTCTATGAGAAGTGATGGAATAAAAAAAGAATACCATAACATAAATTTTTACCTCTACATAAAGTGATAAGGTAACTGATGGATGTGAAGATCCACATAACATCAGACCTATGCCATTGGGTACCTATTCAAATAACATGGAAGAGGAAACCTGTGTACAGCAACTACTGAGAATGTAAGAAAAAGATAAAAAATAAACTTAGTAAGAACAGCTTCCTAATGCAAACTCACTCAGGTGGATCTTTGGCCGAAAGATATTCACTAACCATACGCCAGATGCACGTTTCAGGAAGCGGCATTAAACCCTCAAAACTTTCTGCTTCTTTCAAGCCAATTATTACGAAGTTTAAATATTAAATACATATACCAGGCTTATCGTTACTCACACAATGGAAATGGATTAATTTTCAGCCAGCTGCCAGAACATAATATATAGGAGATGGGCACCAGTCCTACAGATCTGCAACTTCTGATTCTAAGGAATGAGGGACATATAATGTACACGCTACTTGTTAATGCTGTTCAAATTTTACCAGTCTCATCTATGAGATGAGATGGATGCTTCTAGTTACATGTATTTCTGATAAACTGCGACACTTCTAATCAAAAGCTAAAGGGCATTACACAACTGATGATATTTTAACAGAATTGTCACTCCTGTCCTTCTGCTCAGAATCAGGATGGACTTAATTTCAGTGCACGTAACTGGACATTTGTAAGAGTATAGCAAACAATTATTTGATCCATAGCGCAGAGTTAGCGATTAAATACTTCTACCTTATTCAAATTCATATATCAAATGTGCTCACATTCTACGTTAGTTAGAAACTTAAGCCTTTTCAACTTTGGATGGAAAACCTCACAGAGGGACATATTTCACCACACACTATTAACCAGCCCTTTGCTTAGGACTCTAGTGGCGATGTAGGAAACCTTGATTGTAAGCCCTATTCTGCCCGAGTCAAGTGTTCTTATTCACTCCCAAATCACTGGAGGATTTGGGTTTTTTGACATTAGTTTTTGGCAGTCTTTCATGACAGGTTTTGTTCACGTAATTCATTCTAGAGTCAAGATGCTCTTTCATTATCATTTATCAAAACCGGCACCTTTCCACAAAACTTCTTTCCCAGTTAACATTTTCCAGCTGCAGCAGGTGATTTCCAAACAGCTGAAGGATAAATGTTGTGGATAATATTGCTTTTCTCTGTGATACAGTTAACAGATTCCACAGCTAATGTAATTTATGTAATAGATGAGGTCAGCATGGTGCATCTTGCTTAAGTTATTTTCCACTAAACGTTGTGTGAACAAAAACATTGGAACTCAAACCCAGGGTGGAATTTACTAACAGCTCCGTGCTATCCAGATTTTCCTGAAACTTCACAATCTTTCCATTGCTTCCTTAGCTTTCTTAAAGCACACTAACTATTAACATTTTCTGTTCACTTACTGTAAGAGTTTCCTTTGTCGAATTTCCGTAAGTGTTAGAGATATTTACATGCTATATTATTTGTGCAGGCTTTATGTATCATTACTGTCGACTGACAAGGAGTTTAGAGATGCCCTAGGAAGTTTCTCCTCATTCATATCCCTTTTGTTGATACTTCAGGATTCACATATATGTTTAGTTGCTGAATTAGTCCAGTGTTTGTTTGTGTGTGGGTTTGCAGTTTTGCTTTGTTTTCAAAACAAAGACCCTGTTTCCATCAGCCCTAGTCATATTGAGCAGGATCTCAATGAGTAAGGATGGTTAGTGGGCCAGATGACAGTATCTCTTTACCCACATTTGTTATGAAAAAGATGGGGTTATGCATTCAAAGTAACACCCTACTCAATGAATAACCACCGTGTCCTCAAGGACCTCACTGAGCAGGTTTCTATTGAGAGTAAATGCAGTTTACGTCTTGGGCATTTTTCTCCTTCAGGAAAATACTTAAACCACTGAGAGCTGTTAGTTATCAGTATGAACAGAAAGTAGGTCCTAGCCAAAACCCAAAACCCCCAAGTTTCCTGACTATCTTCAGAGTCAGAATAAAAACTTGATACTGATTGCTGTCAAATGCAAAGAAAAAAAGAAAAAGCTTAGATTCAAATATTTAAAATTCTGGTATAGGATGCAGTGATGAAGTTGTCCATCAGCCACAATGCAGAATTGTCACCGTCCGGTACATTCAGACTTATCTTTTAAAACATCAAGTACATCATTGTCTCTAATACATTTGCTTACTGTAGTCTGTAGAAGCTTTGGTACTCCCTTTGGTTTCATACCAAAGAAATACACTATATAGAGTAAGTGACGCTGCCTGTTTACTAATTACAACATGAACACACACTCTTCTCACAGCAAAGCAACATGCAGGAAAGAATTGTTGTTCCCACTTCCATAGCAAATCAATTCAACGGCAAGTAATGCTTCACCTGGATCATGTTTTTATTTTCGAACAACGTGGCTCTTAAAAGAATGTCACACAAGCTCCTTGCGCATTACTGTCAGTATATCACAGTGGCATGAAGCATTCATACAGGTAACCTCAGGTGTCGTGTTGTATCAAAGTTTGCAAAAGCAGATGTGTATGAAATGATTTCTCGTCAGTTTCACAAGAACAGCAATAAACTAGATTTCCAAAAGCCAGGTTCTTCACATTGATTTTGTGCTTTCCTCCCTCTCCTTGATAACAATGAAAGTTAAAGTATACCCAGCAGGACAAGCCATCCTCTTACATGGCAAGATTTCAGTTTCCAATACAGGAACAGTATTTGCAAGTCAAAGCCTTTCAGAACAGGCTGCAGCAGTTTGAGATTTCCAAAAGGCCTGATAGCACAGTAGGTGAAAGTGAGATCAATTCTCCAACAATTTATGATTCAATGTGAATTTTCTGCAGGATGCTAGAGAATCTGAGAGAGCAAATGGCAGAAACTCAGCAACACTGTGGCAATGCAGTGTTTCGACATGGTCCAGAGAAGAGTGTTTTCAAGGCTCGAGGTCTACTAAAATTAGTTCGAAATTAATCAAAGGGTGAAAGTAAGAGGCCTTGTTTCCCTGGAGAAGAAACACCTCTGCTGCTTGATTCTACCTGAAATAACTCCCAGTTTTGAGGTTGCTTAACAGACTATTTGTAGTACGCGGACTACGCTGCTAAAATGGATGCAACTTCGTCAAAAAGGCAATGTGCATTGTTCAAGACCACATAAGAAAAATAAAAACACCACCAAAACCAAACAACAGCAGTTGCAAAGCAGTCTCTAAAGTTATCCCCCTCCATAAACATACTTAGCAGCACAGCATACTTAACAGTGTCTTTAGACAGTCTGGTATAATAATCATAAGTAAAAATGACATTTGATGAGAACTATTTTTACAGAATAAGTAGGGAGATGGCTGGGAAAAACATTAATTTCTCTCGTAAAAGGAAGGGTTTGCATTGTTTGTGTGAAACAGGGAAAGCATGCCTATAAAACCCCAAAATTACACAAATCCAAGGTCAGGTCTGCAACAGTGTAAGATTCAGTTTAGACATCACATTGCCATAAATTTCTCCATTTACTTCTCGCACCAGTTGGCACTGTGAAATCTTTTTTTCATGCTTCTGTAACATGTTTATCCCTAGGAATGGTTTCATGTCAATTCACGACATCAGGTTATCGGCTGTACAAAACGCACAGCATATGTGCAAACAAATGTTTTGCAGTCAGCCAGGCAAACATTTAAGACGAGGCTTTGCTTTGCTCCTGCTGATACAGAAATCCCAGCTTCACATCCAGGCTTAGCGGCAGGCCAGCCAACCAGGCAGGGCTGTTCATTGTCAGCTGTGCAGGCCATGGTTGCGCGTAAGTGTTTTCCCTGACCTTGCAGTAGCCAAATCATTAGCTAGACACATGTCCTCCCCTGCTGCTTCCACTCAGCATCAAAGATTAATTAGGTGGCATTAAGTTTGGGCTGTACTTCTACTGAGAGGAGGAGAAGGAAGATGCAGGTGAGCACTGGATGGAAAACAGAAACTTCCCTATTGCCCTCAGTAGCTGCTGCACTGGGTTGTCATATGCAACAAGACCACAATTTACCTCGTTTAGGACATTCATTTTTGCACCCGTAGAAGAAAAAAAGCTTGCTGCTGTTAACAGCTGAAATACTAATCTGGATAACATCTTGCTCTTCTTCTAATTCACTTTGAGTCAGTCCCCCAGTGGCATGTCAGGACAAAGAAGGGGAAAATGAGTGTAGTGCACAGCTGCATTCGTACCTCGCAGGCTGCCAGCCAGCTCACAAAAAGCCATTTGTCTACAGGGGCTGTTTGAAGACGGCAAATGCTGGTGGCCCAGAAGATTGCTACAGCGACACCACTTGCAGCCCTGAATCAGGTTCTGGTTACACCAAATCAGATTGAAGTTGTACCGGGCATCGCGTTCTTGTGCCACATCCTCCGTTGCACACCAAATTTACCAAGGTTAGCAACGCATTATGGACCTTCCCCAGCTGAAGATGTGGGTTTTATTTAACTATATGGAATGTGTGCATAATATTAGATTGTAAGCAAGATGCCACAGCCATTGAAAAGCTGTCTGGTGTGTTGAATGCCTAAGGGCATGGGGATGACTCACTGAAACTCTGTTGAAACACAAGACATCTGCTTAAATATGTTTCCTGTCAGTCTTTTTGCACGGCTGGAAATAATGGGCTGGAGATTCTCTCCTACTCCACCAGCCCTGGCACCAGAGGACTGGAAAAGTGCTGTAAGCCAGGCTCTGGGATTCCCCTGTGAAGGACGGGAGCTGCCGCTTGGCCCCGGGCAGTAAGAGGGCTCTTTCTCTCTCAGCCGTGAAGGAGAGGGCACAGCTGAGAGACTGTGGCAGGGAGCAGCACCCCGGCTGCCCCAGTGGTTCATTCCCCCAGCGCTCCAGCCATGCTGAAGCCCACACTGACTCCCCAGGGTCTATAAACTGCCGCAAAGCCATTTTTATTGCCTCCCCCAGCCTCCCAGCAGCTCGGTTCTCATTTTATGTCATCATACCTACTATTGTGACATCACAGTTTTAGGCACAGCAATAGTAGCAAGGATTCCAAAGACACTGCGATGTCACATTAAAGTTATGGAGATAATCACCTATTAAAGGCACCTAATTTCCTTCAACAAGGAGATGGTAAACGAGAATAAGAAACACTCAAAAAAGTTGGAGTTTCCCAAAGCTTTTGATAGGATTTTGTTCTGAAGATGCAGCCCCCATGACACAACCTGACTTCAAAGAAAGTGTTAGCATATAAAATACATAGATACGCGATGCTGCACAGACATGCCATGAATAACAAAGCAGAGTCATTGGCTTTCCTGTAACAGCTCTACCTTAAAAACACATGTCATCATATTTTTTTCCCCCCTCCTGTTGAAGGTTCAGACCTAATTGCGTTGCTTTGAGAAGACAGCCTTTCAGCTACAAATGAATGCTCATAACTATTTCATGTTAAAAATAAACTTTAAAGTGAAGCAGCAGATGCTGCCATGGAACATTCCTCGGAGCTTTCATGCGATGCTTGCATCTGTTCAGCTGGAAGACTGACTGTTTCAGACAAACTAATGGCTTTTAAGTGGTGAGAAAAAAAAAAAGAGAAAAAGTCAAAATACTGTAGAAGGCACTGGAAAAAAAAAAGTTAACAAGAAGGTCGGTATTGGAATGATGGCACTCAGATAGGTTCGGATCAGAACTAGGGTCACAAACAGAAACAGTTTAAAACTACCACAGATGCAAACAGTTATTTCCCAGTAAAGCAGCAAGAAGAGAACTACTTTTCACCTGCATAAAAATGCAAAGTTTTAGAGGCAAAGATCCATCTCATGTTATGATTATTTATTTGCTCCTACAAGCTCTGGGAAATACAATTACAATTTTGCTGAAATATTAGCCTTACGGAAGCTTTAAGCAGATGCTGATATCTAGTGCAGCACGAGGGAATGAGAAATTTGATTTAAGTGCTTTCTTTAGTTGTTCTATTCCTTCCTACTGATTTTTAGGCAAATGCATGCCAACGGGACCTCTGCTCCTATTTTTTAATCTTCAACTCACTGGCTTTTCATCTTAATAAGCACACACATTCTTCAAGAGTTAATATGTCTAGAGTGAATATAGCACTTCCCACCAGTAAATCTTCATATGTTTTACAAGTCATCTCAATTAACGCTTTACCCAAGTTTTAGAACATGGTTATGAAACAGTGCAGGTATTGAGAATTATGCCCTCTTTACAGAAGAGGAAAGTGAGCCAATAAAAATAGGTTAATCACCCTGGGGCACAAGAAATACCAGTAAAAATGGGATCAGGCAACTCGAATTCTTAGCTCTTTCTGTTTTTCAGACCAACCCTACATTTATTTGCTATGTAAGAGTTACGCATCCAAAATCCCCAGATGTTCAACTATGTAGTCACTGATGTATAAGATGAGATACACGGAACATCTACTGCATGTACCTGTCATGAGTTTATCCATAAGACAAAGGACACCCCTATATCGTGCATTATCATCTCAGGTCTTACTGGCTCCAGTGGGCGACAAAGACATATTCTAGCCCTGAAGGAAGCTCTGCACCTCGTGAAACAATCCAAAGAAACACTTGCCAAGAGAACAGCCCTTAGCACACAACTGCAAAGGAGGCAATTAGTGGATTTCCCCAACAAAGTTGCGGAAAAATGGAAAATTTTGCCATTTTAAGAGCTCGGTATCAGGAGTAAAATATCTTATTTCCTGCAACTGAATTCGAACCACAGAAGTAGCATGTGAACTTTTAGCAAGATGAAGATGGAAAAAAGAAAGCCCAAACATGCTGCTTTTCATAATCAATCCTGCAATTTTACTCACACTTCCCTTATGCATTGGCCAGACATGGTTTGCACTGAACCAGTTTTGACCACCTACAACATCCATACTGAACTGCCCCTGAAAAGCAGTCCCTAGTTTGGATTTTCTGAGCCAGCAGGTCTCAATTAAGGCAACTGATCTTAAATTAGGGTTTAATTTAGTCTAGCATCTAAACCACTGGGAGGTTTGTAAGCTTGCCAAGTATTGATCCTAGAGACTTGTGCCTGCCAAAATCTGATTGAGTGTTCTGTGGTCTTCCCTCAACACCAGCATCTGAAAGCAAACAAGCAACAATTTAGTTTTTTGTATTGCTTTAATTGTTATGGTGACTAACACTGCCAGCAGAGGAGAACTCAGGTTCTCAAGCCAGCAGGAAAAGGTGTTCAGGGGTTTTTGGTGGGTAGTGGTTATTTTTGGTTGGTTTGTTTGGGTTTTTTTAACAGTATACACATATTCCATTTTTTCTTCAATCGTGAAGAAAACATCACCTAGTGAAGGTGGTGGTTTTTACAATGCTCATTACCATATGGGATACTATTAGCTACTTTACAAGCAAGGAATAAAAATGCTAAACACTTGACATTAAGTCTCTTCTGCATTAAAAAAGCTACATCCTCTCAAACACTTCACCATCGCTATTTCACACTTGAAAAGAAAAGCTCTTCACCTGAGCTGAAAATACAAACCGTCTAAGAGAGACTAAAACACCTCTGGGTCTCAGGCAACTTTTTTCGGGTGCATTTGTAACCAGTCACAAGCACAAAGAAAAAACACTCTTGTCTCTTCAATATGCTCTTAGATCATTTGGCACAGGGCATGAATAAATCAGCTGGTGAGCAGTGCCTGAACAAGACACTGAAACAGGAGCTTCAGTCTTTATATAATATCTTCCTGCCCTCTCTTTATAATTTAATACCTACTCACTCCAAGAGATAAATCTTTAATGGCACTATACAATTTGGTAGAGTAGAGGAGGAGTTTATTTCATCAGAAGACTGTCATACCCAAAGCTTGAGGACAGCTTTTAATATTGAGTTTTTATTGCTGACTATTCGGTTATCCATTGGCAGAATTTATTAAATTAGTGTTCTATTAACCCAACACATACTTTGAGAAAAGTTTCACTGCAGTGAGTGCTCACGTTTCTGATCAACTCTCTCTTCAGGGTTGGATTTATAATAAAAGTTAAACTAAAAATAAATAGAAGGTCAAATGCATGCTTCTAAGCTCTTTGTCTCAAGGTGACCAATGAATCAGGAATTGAAAGATAACACTCATGCTTCTCAAAACAACTGTGGAATATTTCAGCAGTACTTATTTTCCCAACTTTTTTTTCTGTTTGAATCATATTTCTTGCCACAAGGAATAGGCCAGAAATTTTGGCCAACAATAGGAGGTGGTTTATTCTTTCCTCTTTCATGCCCATTGGATTTTATTTTTGTGAGAAAAGGAGACAATTCAGTCTTTTCCATTGTCACAGGTTTTGCCCTAAGACTTCCTTATAGCTTTGCTAAAATAAGATCGCCTTTTTGAGAATAGGTACCACCTAAATGCAGGCTGTTTGTGGGAAGAGTTGTTCAGACTTTATGTGCAGAGCCCACCCATTAGACAACCACAGCATTTCTTTTCAATAGATGCTTTCATACACCGGCAGGAGCCCTAGAAGACTGTTTCATCTCAAGGTAGGGATGAATTCATGTGCTGTGCTGAAGTGGCTGGTTCAGTGAGAAAGTTCTTCATTTTGCTGACTCTATATTGAAGCAGCAAACAGAAGCCTTTTTTTAAAAAGTTTGCAGAGAGATAAATGTACACATTCCTATTTTTCCAATATAACAGCTCTCCCGACAGATGTTCTTTAATTTCTTTTAGATCCATCAGTATGGATTACTTAGACAGTGTAGTTTGAAATAGCTGCTCTGCTTGTGATCTGTTAAGTGTTCTTAAAAAGACACCCCCTTAGTAAGAACAGTTCATCCTTTTGCCAAGAAGTGTTCTCTACCCGAGAAGTGCAGAAGTTTTTAAAAGTAATTCTTTACTGTACTTTACCTTTGTATTCACTCCAAGTTAGAATAGCTAACAGGAGCTGTATCAAGATTGCTAATGCACAGCTCATTCTTTCCATCACACTGTTATAATCAGATTTAAATACTAATCAACTAATAGGAACCAGCTAGGTTCAGATAAGAGCAAATCAGTTTTGAGATGGGAATATCAGTTGGAGATTATTTTTTTTTTTCCATTTGGCACCATTGTGCTAACGTACAATACAAGTTGTTTTTACTGCGTAAACATCAGGGGACATTTAGTGAACATACAGCTGGAGTAATTGTGAAACCTTCACTTCAACTTAAAAAAAAAAAATTCTCCCCAGGCATTTTTTTTTCCTTTTTTTTTTTTTTTTCCCCTCCAATGTATACCTGATTCAGTGTTAGTCAAGTGGGTACTACAATATTGTGCTTAGTGAGAGAGAACTCCTGTACCCTTTTGGAAAAAGCTGGGAGCTACGGAAAACCTAACCTGGAGGTAGATCACAGTTTGCCACCTAGATCTCAGTCCTCAAGGCTCTGGGCTTTTCTCAAAGGTGTTTTTATCATGATGTCCACAACTGCTTTTTATGCTTTGTTTATTCAGTGGACAATGACTCACTGTCTAGGTTTAAAAGACTTGACAATTCTGGGGGATTTCTTGTTGAAAGAAAGGGCATCTCTACATTTAACCTGCCTAACTGGTTTAAACAAATTCTGTTTGGCTTTTGTAGATCCCTCAAAGAGTCTTTGTTTTCCACAGATTCCACCCTCTCCCCCCATTTTACTTCTTGCAGTTTGCAATTGCTTCTTTTGATGCATGTAAATCATTCAATTGCTAGGAAATGTAAGTTGGTACAATTTCACATGGCTCAAAATTTGTTACACCCCCCACCCCTCCCTGTCACGTTTACAAAGGTGATATAAATTCTGATTTAAAAAAAAAAAAAAGACTTTTTGCCTCTCTTCTTTCCAAAAGCTGAAAAGCCATCACTGCTTTTTTGCCATCTAGTCTAGAGACAATGATCCTCAACTACCAGGATTAAGAATTGGAAAAAAAAATTGACAGCCTTTTATTGCTTATAAACTGATACATGTTCAATATTCTATTTTACAGGATTCTCTTGATCCAAGAGAAGCCAGTCAAGAGCCACACCACTGCCAGCCCTGAGGGAGTTCTCCATGGGATTGCCTCTCTGGGGCACGTATCAGAGCACACGCGGCTTCTTTGGTGTACTGGCAGCACCAGTGCAGGGTGGCACAGCAGCTCTGCCACCCCAGGGGCTGGGGGCATCCCACTAGTCATCACTGGGAGCAGGGGGAGGCAGGGAAGAAGGGAACTACCCTTCAAGTTGCCCTGGGACACCCAACTCCAAGCTGAGAAATGTTTAACAGGTGGCAAACTTCACAGCTAAATATCGCTCCTGCTGAAAATGCTGGAAAACTGTTAATTTCAAAAAGGAGCATAACGGAACCATCAAGAGAGATGTCTGTAGGAGGTCAGAGGAAAGTCGTTAAAATAACACCTTTAGTCAAGGAAAAGAGTCAAACTTGTGGGCTGGTGTTTTTGCACACAGCAAAAAATTTAAAACACCACCACACGAGTAACTGATGGTTCTCATAAGGTTCAGTGAGGAGAAGAAATTAATCTACACTTTTGCTTTTAAATAAAACGAGCCCAGAATATTTGCTTCTCGCGGTATGGTCTATAGTTTTAACCGTTACTTTTTAAAAGGCCTTATGACTAGAATAAGCAAAATAAAAAAACACCCAAAAAAACCCAACCAACCTGTTTTCGTTAAGAAAAAGATCCGTTAGATTCTTTCTGGAGAATTGGAACCAGGCTCCTCATCTACAGATTTATAGAAAAAGGAAAAAAAAGACAACAAAAACCTGTAAGAAGTATGGGAAGTCAAGAATTCTTTTGAGGTCTAAGGATATTTTCTGACAGTTTTGTTCAAAATAATTCAACCAAATAACTGCAGATAAATAATAAGACTAACTTCTTAACTCTTTGAAGAGAGTACATCCTTTCAGCAAATTCAGTGATTTCGAATTCAAATAATTTTTCAGGAAAAAAAAAAAGATGTAAGAGGTCTAAAGCAGTGCTTAAAGCAGAAAATTAGCTGAAATGTGGACCAATATGTACTGCAAAACCACCTTTAATTATTTATTCATTTTTGTGCCAAGATCTGCTCCCATGCTGGGAGTGTGAATAGAATACACTGTTCATTTGGACTCCTTTTACTGAATAAGCCCCACTTGAATTAAAACATAATTGAATATTTCTCCAATTAGACATTTCTGTCAGTAGTTTCATTGGTTGCTACTGGCACTGCAGGTTGTTCTGAAGTGTAGATAGGCAGTCTGCTAAAAAATACTCCTTTTTAGGTGCATTGTTAATAAAGTAATGAATCTCTTCCCCAAAAAAGCTGCACTGCCCTATAGTTTAGGAATGGAGACTGAGAGGGAGAAAGCCATCCAAACCCCAGTTCCTCGTACAGGCCATGGAAAAGTGTTGCCCTCTCGTGGCTCTTGTTGCACTGATGTCTATGAATCATTAGAACTATATAAATCCACCACTAACATCTAAGAACAGGTCTTCAGCTTCAGCAGAAGTAGCTTTGCTCGCATGGGGAAAATGGAATTGGTGTTTCAAGATACCCATTTATTAAACAGTGGATTTCAGAACTATGTGGATAATTTAAAGTATATGAAACAAGAACAATCATATCTTCCTGTGAATTTCTTCTTAGCAAATTTTTACATAATAAGTATTTTTAAACAAAAAT
Organism: Larus michahellis; assembly: GCF_964199755.1. NCBI lineage: Eukaryota > Metazoa > Chordata > Aves > Charadriiformes > Laridae > Larus > Larus michahellis. The sequence goes on from NC_133897.1 coordinate 94,654,758, forward strand.
CACATATAATAATTATCCAGCAGAAAATTCAGGAACCATACTTAATATATAAGGTATTTTGAAAATGCACACAAGCACATGTTGATTTTCCCATTCAGATGATTAACCAAGCTTTTTTTTTTTTTTACTCTGCCAATGCTGCATTTCTAAAAATCGAGTCTTGCTTTCTGTGAACTCTTTCCAATCACTGCTTAAAAAATGAAAAGCTCCTAAGTAAATTCCTGCGAGTACTACTGCTCGCTTGGGTGTTTGTTGAAAGGAAACACAAAGAGGACTCAGGTACAAAAAAAGCACCTGTAAGGATTCAGATAAATATTTGTGGAAAGATGTGTTTGTCAGGCTATGGTTCCCACCATCAATAAGCATTTAAGTCACATCATAAGGCTTAAGGAAGAAGCATTTCTGCACCAACACATCCAGGTTCAGGTGTTCAAAGGCAGCACCTTCCTCATGTCTGGATACTCGTAACAGTTTCTCTGTCTTCAAACGTTAAAATGTATTAAGTATGGGGCACCCCCTCCCCACTAAGGAAAGAAAAAAAAAACCCCAAACTACCAAAAACACCAACACAAACCAACCCCCCAAACCAGACAACTTCTTTTCTTGACCCTTGGAGGGAAGGTCCATTGGGGCAGTGGCAAGGGACGGAGGAGTCACCCCTGTCCGTCTGCAACATGCTTGCTCAGGCCACTGAGCAGCAGCAGCCACAGAGGACCCCAGAGTCATTTTGAGACCCCATCTCACAGCCGTGAGACGTGCTAGGCAATGTAGCTGTTTGCTTTAATTGGAACACTGCTAATTTGGCTGACTGTCTAAATCCTGGAGGGCTGCCAAAGGTGGCCTGCCTTTTCTGTCCAGCAGGTATGTTTATTACTGTTAGTGCCTCACATACATACGTTACTATATTTCTTCTGAGGATTTCTTGACAAGAAAAACCAAACAAACTTAAAGCGAGACAGTATAGTCCACACAGAAGCATGACGTTTCCCCGTTTCCCTGCCTCTGTATATATGACTGCTGGTTTAGATAAAAACACTGAATAGTCCAGATGTAAAAAAAGTCAAGGCACACCGAAATATTTGAGTTTGTAAAATACATACTCCTAATACATTGTACCATTTCTTATATCCCTTTGGAAGTGCTGACTGGTGTCCATAGGAACAAACTGCGATTTTCTCATGTCCTGTGAAGACAAGGCATGACAATCCCCCATCGGTACACAAATAACACTGAAGGTGGGCTATTTGGTGGTACCCTGCATAAGTAAGTCTGGTTTAGTCCAACTAATTCACCATCCACATAACTGAGCTCCAGGTAAATAGGATTTTTTGTTTAGTTTGGGTGATATTTCAGTCTCATCATGTCCATACAACTCCATGCATGTCTGGTTCTTAGTTTTGCTTTTTATTCTGATCTGGATCACATCTTTCCTCCTGCTATGCAAACACCCACCTCTCCAGGTTATTCCAAATCCTCTTAATCTATTACATGCATAGACATTTCAAAAGCAACTAGTACTTAAACATTCAGATGCAGACAATTTAGCATTCCTAGGGTATTTTTCTCATAGTAGAGTTTTTCTAAGACTGTCTCTATCTGGGATCAAAATCAAGGCACCTCAAATAGAAAGTTATCATTTAAAATTTTGACGGCTTTCTCAATTTCATTTCTTAGCTTCTCCTTCCTAGAAGTCACCTTCATAAGAGTTACCCTCATAGCTCTATGACTAGTACAACCTAAAAGTCAGATTTTGTTGTTTTTCTTCTAAATCTGAAAGTTTTAGTGAAACAAGGTATTCCCTTGTTATTTCAGTGGATACTTATCTTAAGGCTCTAGACAAAGGTGTTCTAAATAACAAGACATTGAAATGGCAGTCTCTATTTATGATTTAATAGTCGGTTATCTGAGAACTGTCAGATCAGAAGTTGGTTAAATAATGGAGAAAAAATAAGGAACAGAGTTAAAGGTGAAAGTCCCTTTAGGCTGCAAACTGGGAGTTTGCCCAGACTGTTAATTCTCAGTGTCATTGCTTAATGGCTACGGAGCTGTCAACACGAAGCTTTTTCACAGCTCATACAGGTATGCGCTGGTCTTCCCCAGATTTCAATGCTGATATTATCTATTTTGTCAACAAGAATTGTCCATCCATGTTTTCAACGCTGCTCCTTGCAGAGTAATGCCAGGCTGCCAACGCCAGTGCTCAGCACTGCTGGCGCTCTGCAGGAGCGGGCAGGGACCCAAGGGGGATCCTGTCTGCAGAGACCGATAAAATCTGGAGTCCAATCTTACAGCACCTCTGAGGTTCTCCTCAAACACATATTAAGGTAACTAGGACACGGTGATACCCCAAAGCAGCATTTTTGTTTTTTGTTTTTAAAGGATATTTGCCTCGACGTCTATTACAGGTCCCTTTCTATCTTACTGTAATACTCCCCCCCCCAACTTGCTTCTGAATTTCTTCCCCGTTTCTTTTTACACTTTGCAGCCAACATGAAGCGGTATACGAGTTCACATAATCTTCTGTTTTCTCTGCTTATAACTCCAGATATCTAAAAACTAACTGGCAGACAGCATGCTTGGACAAGGATACTGAAAGCAAATCTCTGGTCTCTTCTGAAGCTACAAGATAATTGAAGTCTTACTTTCAAAGGACATAAAGCATATAGCACAAATGCTCAGTAATGGACTTTTTTAAACATCTATTGAGCAAGATCAGTAAAGAACATCCTCAAGACTTGCACATGTGTATTATGTTGTGGATGCCCCATCCCTGGAAGTGTTCAAGGCCAGGCTGGATGGGGCTTTGAGCAGCCTGGTCTAGTGGGAGGTGTCCCTGCCCAGGGCAGGGGGGTGGAACAAGATGATCTTTAAGGTCCTTCCTAACCTGAACCATTCTATGATTCTATGATCTCCTTTTTCTGTTTTTGTTGGCAGAAGAAGAGAAACAATGAAGAACCTGTCATTTTATTCCTCTTTCTTCCCCAAGGACACTCTGACTGTACATTTGACAATGTCACCTGACCAAAACCTGTCCTTCAAGCCAAGATTGATTAAACACTGCAAGTTAATCAAATGACAGACATCAGCAAAGACATAAAGCAGTATTTGTCCCACACACAATACCTTGCCCCAAGGCTTATAAAAGTACAACAAAAGCAAATTACAGCATACAGTAATTTATGACCACTAATAAAGTTTGTTGACAAACACCTGCCCAATATATTATCTACCTGGACAGCACTCTTGTAAGCTTACAATATACTTATGTAGGCTTAAGAGGAAAACTCTGCTTCCTTTTCCATAGCATATTTAATTAATTTAGTTAAAAAAATAATCTAGAAAACATTAAAAACCAATAACTCAAAACTAAGCTCATTTGACAGCCTGAAAGGCTATCTACCTACATAAGAGAGCTGTTTCACAGAAAAGCAGTAATGAAAAACAGAGGCAGTCCCAGGACGTCTTTCATACTGTGCCTTCTACACAATTCTGTGTATAGACGTGGTGGAATAACAACTTCATCCTTAACTAGCACAGGTATCCAAGTACCTGAAATTGCACAAATGTTCTCAAAATGTAAGACAACAGGAAGAGGAGCAGACCCAGTTATCCAAGATGAAACACCAGGCTTTTGTCAGTCCTCAAGCTAACTTGATTACTGTGCATAATGTAGACACAGCACAGGCTTATGACGCCAAAAGTCTTCCAACACTGCTAGCCTAAGAAGCTTAAAAAAAAAAAAAAGAAGTCATAAGCCATTCCACCCCAGAACTCACACAGACACCACACGACTTTCCATAAGATTCAATGTCAAATTTTGGTCTCCTCTATTTTCCCATGACTTGAATACTCATCTCTTAGTCCTTCTACCTGCAAAGACACTCTTCAAACAAACTGTCATTGGTTATCAAAAACACTCACTACCAAGAGATCCCCAAAACAAAGAAAACCAAATGATTTTTTTTTAAAAATCAATATGAACCAATGAGCTTAAAGTTGAAGAGTGGCACAAGTGGTGCCCCTCGCTGTGTTGTGATCATCCTTGCCATTATTTTTAAGTGCTAACAAAAAAGTCCTTGGCTCACTGTTACCCTACATGACCATTTGGTATTTGGACACTCCATAAAATACATGGAATACCTTTTGGTCTCACAGCTCCTTGTACTCTCTTGCTCTGTAATCACAGGGCTCATTAAGAGAAAGTGAAACAGTGGATCTTGTTAGAGATTGAGTTTTCAGAAAGTCATGAGGGTCCAGCACATTATGTTCAGGTGTGGATGACAATAGCATCTAGATTTGCTGAATAATGAACTTCCAGACATTCAATTCAGCTAAAAACTTCACAGTTAGACTTCTGGGAGTGCTATGACAGTTGAGATACATAAATAGATGTCTATATGTAAAAAGCTTTTTTTTTTTTAAAACATATATACACACATACAATTTTTCTTAAAAAGGGTCTAACCCCATCAATAAATACTGTTTTACTGTTTTTCAAATGTGGGCAGCTTCTTTAATGCAGGTATCCTGCCTATAAGAAACAACTTCACAAGGCAAAGGAAAATGTTACAGTACATAAACATTACCTATTCCAAACTGTCCTTTTAATTACAATTTCTTCTTGAATTCTAGCTCTAGGTTTAATACAAAGGGGCTGATAATGGAGTATTATAATACTCTATTTGCTAATACAGTAGTTTAAGTCTCACCATAACCATTTACTTTGGCTCTGAAAACTGGCAACTTGGATAAGAATGCATAGACCTACATAACCTAATACACCATTTTCAAAAAACGCTGTATAAAAACTTCAGAGCAGCTGTTAGTGGATCAGTTGGCAAGTGTCCTGTCTCCAGTATAGTAAAAAGCCTTTCCCTAAATGCATTTTGATCATTCCAGAAGAGCTTTTATTTTGATTTCATGACAGTTTGTTCACCAGAAAGCCATACAGGGCAGAACATTAGAGTGCATTCATTACAGGGTTACCCCAAGGACCATTTCCAGAACTAACACACCAAAAATGTTTTCAGAGGGTGGGGCAGATTTTTTATTTTGGTCCGAGCCTGAGACTCCACAACACCACAAATAAATACATGAAGTTAGTGCAAAAAAAGCTACTATTAAATACTAAGATGCAAAGTTTCACCTTCAAACATCACTTGCTATTACCTGAAACAAAGATTGGCCTTGAAGACGCGCACAGCACGGACAGCTTATATGAAGTCAAACGTTAGCTTAGTTCTAAATTTAAATCTTAGATTTTTAGTTACCTGTGTGTCATTTGCCTAGACACATGTAGAATCTCTTCTAGGAAGGCTGAGTGTGACAGCCAAGCCCAAAGCCAGCAGAAAGGCTGGAATCAAATGACGGTGACTGACCCCCAGCATTATGTCTTCCTTGCAGTGAAAAGAGAAGCAGTCTTTCCTAACATAGTTAAGTGGCATGGGTGCCATTCCAGTCAGGACACCAAAAAGAAAAAAAAAAAAAGAGAGAGACATCTTATTCTGATAAACAAGATGGTGCACAAAGAACTTCAAAGACCCAGGGCTTTTCTGTGAGGGTCTAGAGTAGGGCTGGAGGGGAGACTTTGTACGCTGGGCACACTTGCAAGGAAGCAGGATAACACAATCACACAATCAAGTGAGACTGAACAATTTTCCCTCCATTACTTGGTATTACATTAAAAAAAAGGAAGCCTAAATGAACAAGTAGGTGCTTTGTTTACGTGTCAGAATGAAATAGATATTAAAAAGATTCTTTCTCCCTCATGCTTCTCCCATCAATCATTTCTCTCATGGCTTTTCTCACATATTCCCAAGTTGAGCTCATCCTTTTTTAGCAAGGGCTTCTGACACAAAGCCTGGATCTGGTTGATCTCTTGGGTGAGACTCAGCCTGAGAAAAAGCAAAGGAAGAATTCAGCCTTTAACCTTTGGCTTTCAGACCACTATGAAGAACAAAGACATCTTTTCACAGGACAACAAAGTGATCAACACTGCACCATCAAGCTCTGGATTTCTGGAAGAGATGAATTTACATGTTTCATTTTTATGAAAGAAGCTCATTTTCACAGCTTTTTGCTTGCTGTTCTGTGCCATCAGCAATGAATGTGTGTGTAAACTTGGGGGTGGGGTAGGGGCAGTATCTTTGCCAGTGCTTCAGATACAACAGCCAGAACAGCAGATCTTTGATCCTTCCCTTTCAGAGAAGACTCATAGAACTAAAGCAGACAAAGCAAGCCCTCCCCCAGTACAAAGTCGCCTGCCGAGATATTCCCACACTGTCTCCTCTTCACTTTTTGTCACCCTTTACCTAGGGGTCAGCTTGGACTGAAGCCTATCACACTGGAAAAGCCAGAGAACACAATGGTAGAACACCACAGTCTAATTTGACCACATCCCTTCCTACTAGGCAATCTCACACTGAAGAAAAAGAACCCCAAAATATCTTCAAGGTTGAGAGATACTGAAGTCTTTTTGTTCTCAAGTAAATTGCTCTGAGATGATTCTTTCCCTTTGTTATTTTTGGTCTACTAATGCAAAATTGCCCTATCATCAACCTCCAGTAACTTTTTTTCCTTTATTTGCATAGCACCAAGCCAATAGAGGTGACAGCAGGGTGAATTCTGGACAATCACTTCCTCTTGAGAAGCGCTAATAGGACATTGATCGTGAGGCTTTCTGATGATGCAGTTGGCGATGATGCTCCAAAACCTCCCAGCTCTGCCGTTCTTGTAAACACTGCAATTTAAAAATACCAAAAAACCCAAGACACACACAACCCAACCCAAAAACCCAAGAATGCAGCAGCTGCCGTTAACAATACCAGAAAGCACCTTTCACTGAAGTGTCCAATTATATTCTGTAAAAGGAATTAATGAAAAACAGAGATTGATGTAATAGATAGCGAATACCTGAAGTGACAAACCTGAATGACAGAAAAATATTAACTGCATTATTTTTTTTTCCTGGAGACTGGTAAAGGTTGTTACGTCTCACTTTTGATTAAGTTAGAAGAAATTAAAGCACCTACACAACGGAGCAAAAATATTCATCTGCCTCACAGGCACAGGAATATTACCTGACTTTGGAGAATACAGCTGCAGAATGAATCGCCAGCAGACCAGATGACATTTTTCAAGGCACAGCTAATTTCACTCACTGCAGTTGTGACGAGCAACTGGACTGTTCCCATGCCAACTGACAGCCAGGGTTTGTGACGCTTACCTGTCCCAGTTTTCAGAGCCCCACAAAAAGAATAGATGGTAAAATAGACAGCAGCTACAGTCAGGCTACACTATTTTAAGATTATCACTGGTCACTTCCACTGGCAGTAGAGAACATGCGAGTCGCACTAATGGCATTAAAAAGAGATTTAAAATAATTAAGGAATTGCAGTGTGTTGTGCCAAAAGAGGTCAGTAAAGTAAAATGCTGTCACAAGGTATCATGAAAATGCCAACTACCCAAAGTACATAAGAAATAAGGGTAATCTATCACTACCCTGGATTTCTGACACAGACACCAGTGAATACTTCCCAAATTTTGTTGTTTCTTCAGGTACCAGAGCACAAGAAAATGGATAGGGGCTGTTTAAATTTGTTCTAAATTGGCTATTTGGGAGGACCTAATACATTAACCAAAGAATATCAAAAGAAGATTTGGTCAATTTTTTCAATTCCCCGCCCCTCCCCCCCGCCCCAGTGAGATAGATCAGTTTTTAGCCAGGGAAGGTTTTTTTGTAAGGATTGGTAATTCTGACCATGGTCATGAGACACACTTTCTTGGTAGGCTCCAATCCAAAGCAAAGCCATCCCAAAAATACCTGTCAGGGCAGAGGCGAAAATAGGTTTGACACTTATCTACGTCAATTGTGGTAGGATTTAAACCCATTCCTTCTGCAGCTCTGCGAGTACCCTAACAACCAGAAGTATTAGCTGGTTTGGGGTAAGAGAAATGAAGCCAAAGAGCAGAAGCAGGCATGCTATTGGAGCAAAAAGACTGACCTGATCTACATGGTAGTAGCTCATGTTTTTAAGCATCAGATGCCACTGTTTCAGTCGTGATATTTTAGCAACGATGATGTTGTTTTGTTACGAGTTTTACAGATTAGCGGCAATTATAACATTACCGAGGGTATTGGGGAAAGCAATTTTCCCCAGATTTTATTTTCTTAGTAAAAAAAAAAAAAGGACTTATTTAATGGGAAATTGGTTCAAGTCAATTAGGGTTGCACAAGATCCAAGGACTACGACTTAAAAGCCCACTGTTTGAGGGAAAATCTTCAGTAGACAAAACCAGTATTACACCGAGGGTAATGAAACAAAGTCACTGATAAAATTTAATTGACAAGATCACTAAGTGTTTGAGGCAAAGTTTACATCCTAAAGATCAAGAATTGTCAAAAACCCTAATCCTATAGAAAGACTTTCTGACAACAGTTTCAGCTGTACAAATCAGATCTACCTCTATAGTCATTCCTTAACCTCAGTTTATTTCTCTGTTGCCAAACATGAATACCACCCCAAGCTGTGGAGGTAGTTCACACATACTGCTCCATCCCAAATCCAAGCCCAAGGGAAAATTTAATTATCTACTTCATGTGTGCTCTCCTGAGGAAAAGAAAGAAAAAAAGCACCCAAGAAAACAGAACTCGGCAAATCTGAGTTCCTAGCGCAGGGCACTCAAAAGCAAGTACTAAAACCCTGCACACCATGAGCGGCTCCTACTTCTTCTCCTCCTTGATTAAGTTTTGCCCAGGTGTTCAGAGCCTAAACCATTAGATCCTTTATAGATGATAATCTCTCCTTAGAATTCACACTGCAAGAGCAAAACAAGTTGACTCTGTTTTCTGAAGCGGTTCTTCAAAGGCGAGTCTCAACCAAGCACCTGAATCTTTTTCCCCTCCAAGCCATGAGGATGCAGGAGGATTTGGTATGCGGATCCTGTCAAAGCTATTCTTGGCACCAAAAACGCATTCACTTTATCTGCAACCTCTCCATGGTTTAGCTTACTTCTTTGCATCAGATCAGGTTTAAATTGGAGCTTCTTGCAGGCCAGCTTCCAAGTGAAAATTACCATAAGAAAAGTTGATTCGCTATCTTAGGGCAAACAGCAAGTGTTAAATAGTGTTGGAAACAAATATTTGGGGCTATGACGTCCGTTCTGATTCAAAGTCACCACCTGACTGCTTTGCGTGTCACAGACCTCATGGAAACAGGATACAGGAATCACTGTAAAGCAGCAACTTCAGCCTTGGGGTCAAAGGGGAGAAAGTATATAAACACCTGCTGGCATTTATTGTGGAAAGGAAGAGTCCAGACATCTCACTGCATGTGTGTGTACACAACAGACACGCGGAATGCTAGCCCCTGGGTGTGGGGGGGAAGAATCTGTGCCCTATTGAAAAGGATCTCTGTTTATTTTGTGTTAGAACTAATTAACTGTAAAGTACTTGTTAGCAGAGGAACACCTTTCTCTCGTGTCTGACATTCCTGTTGGAAGGACCAGGCAGAAGTGACTAGTGAGCAGGGACACAAGCTGCTCATGAACATAGGCTGGGCCCTGGGCAGAACCCAAGAGGAGGTTATCCTCTCAAGTGTGCATTTTGTATTCCTCTCCCTTCTGTTCCTTGGTTAGGATAATCACAACACAAGAAATAAAATCCTTGCCTGACTTCCTGATGGGTCCCGTGATAATGAGATACTCTTATTTCTCAAATGGTGTCAAAAGCTCTGGGATAAATGGGTTCCAAAGCCTTACCATTCCCAAATCAGACATATCCCTAAGATCTGAGGAGTTAACCTAAAAATGAAATGAAGGCTGCAGCTGTGGCAACCTGGGCGCCAACACTTCACAGAATGGTACAGGTTTGAGGGGACCTTCAGAGATGATCTAGTCCAACCCCCCTGCCAAAGCAGGTTCACCTATAGCAGGCTGGACAGGAACGTGTCCAGGCGATATCTGAATACCTCCAGAGAAGGAGACTCCACAACTTCTCTGGGAAGCCCGTTCCAGTGCTCTGTCACCCTCAAAGTAAAGAGGTTCTTCCCTCATATTGAGATGGAATTTCCTGTGTTCCAGTTTGTGCCTGTTGCCCCTTGTCCTGTCACCAGGCACCACTGGAAAGAGTCCAGCCTCATCCTCTTGACAACCGCCCTTTAGGTATTTACAAGCATTGATGAGATCCCCTCTCAGTCTTCTCTTCTCCAGGCTAAACAGATACAGGTCTCTCAGCCCTTCCTCATAAGAGAAGTGCTCCAGTTCCCTAGTCATAGTCGTAGCCCTCTGCTGGACTCTCTCCAGGAGTTCCTTGTCTTTCTTGAACTGGGGGGCCCAGAACTGGACACAGTACTCCAGATGTGGCCTCACCAGGGCAGAGTAGAGGGGGAGGATGACCTCCCTTGACCTGCTGGCCATACTCTTTTTAATGCACCCCAGGAGACCATTGGCCTTCTTGGCCACAAGGGCATGTTGCTGCCTCATGGTCAACTTGTCCACCAGGACTTCCAGCTCCCTCTCTGCACAGCTGCTTTCCAGTTGGTCAACCCCTAACCTGTACTGGTGCATGGGGTTATTCCTCCCTAGGTGCAGGGCCTTACACTTGCCTTTGTTGAACTTCATTATGTTCCTCTCTGCCCAACTCTCCAGCCTGTCCAGGTCTCGCTGTATGGTGGCACAGCCTTCCGGTGTATCAGCCTCTCCTCCCAATTTTGTGTCAAACTATTACTTCTGTCCTTGCAATATGTCAATCAGCTGTCTCCCAAAATATAACTCACTACAGTCAGGTGTCAAGTCTTACTAGAGGCCAAGTTCATCTTGCAGCTATGCTAAATGTCCCACAGGTGGCTCAAGAGGAGCACCTCTGCTGTTCAGCCACACCGACTCATTCAGAGCTGGCTTGGGTACCTCGCAACGTGGTGCTGCATAGGCCATATTTATACTGCTGCTAACATCAGCTGGGAAGAGCAAATACTTGCTTTAAATGATGACAGAAAAGGAATAAAATAATATTGGGGTTTAGGTGTTTTTCTAGCTACATATTTATTTTGTTTGACAGCACTGTGCCTCACAGTCTCATATTTTTCAGATACGCTAGCTTTTGCTGTAGAGTGCCAATAGGTGTTCACAGCAATTACATAAGAACATTTAGATGTATAGATCATTGTAAGCACGAGCTATCGCTTTGCCCACCCACCGCACATTACCAGAAAGCCCAGCTGGGTTAGGCATGTGCAAAAGTTACTTTAAAAGGCTGTTGTAAAAAAGTATGAACCTATCTAATTAAAAATGTCAACCCATTTATGTTTCAATGACATAGAAAAATGAACTAAATAAATAGAACCACGCCTGTCTTTTTTAAAAAAAAATAAAAATAGACAAAAGCCAGAAGATGCCACAGGCAGACAAATATTTAAGCAAAGCTCAGCAAGAAAAGAGCTCAAAGAAAAAAAAATTACACACAGCGTCTCCAGTCAAACTCTAAGCAGTGGTATCTCCTAGTCGTTTCCCACAGTCGTACATTTCTCTTATCAGGGTTATCAGATACAGCCAACAACTAACCGGGAGGTTCACAACCGCGACAGCAGCCCCAAACTGCGGTAGACACACCGCAACCCGCCGCGCTGCCCACCGGTTACTTTGGACGGGGAAAAAAAAAATTAATTCTAAAAATCTAGATGTGCAGCACCCTCTGGCGACAGTCGCCTGTCCCCACGCTTGGCTTTATCGAACGGCGGTGCGATGGCGTGGGGAAGGCCCCGGGGCCAGAAGAAAAAAAACCAAAACCCTCCTCAAAAATATAAACGCGACGCAGAAAGAGGCAGTGAAACGCCAGTCATCCGCATCCGCTCCAACAGGAGACCAGGGGCCGGTGTCAACAGTTGCAAAAGAGGGCGATAATCCAGCTCACCCCTCCACCGTCTTTATGGAAAATTCACTAAAAAAAACTAAATTGGAATTCAGTGCACATACTCTGCTCAGACTTTCTCCTCTTTTCCTGAAAAATTAGGTTTAAGAAATCCTTGAAAATAAAGTTCTTACTAATCGGACCACACAGCTTCTGCCAAGTCAGATTTTTAGTCTCAATTCGCTTCTTCAAAGTTCCACTGTGTTCAGACAAATCACTTAGGAAAATATTAACATTATACTTTTAAATTTAAATTATTTTTGTTTGTTCTTCTAGAATTTTTTTTTTTCATAGAAACCAGTATGTCTTCATTTCCACATTTTTGACAAAAAAAAAATTCCCCTGGGAAAGCTCAGTATTACGAACATCTACTGTCTGTATTTTGAACTCATGTATTCCAAGACCAATATCCTGAGTGTAAAAAAATTAAACCAAAACTTATATTCACTCCAGTCTTATATAGAAAATGTTAAACATAAAAGATTAACACTAGATTGAAAAGAGTTGAGAACCAAATAGTTCATCTCAGGATATAAAGAGATACCTACGTGTTCTTCTAGCTCCGTCTGATCCCGTGCACACACGATTTGCCAGGCAGCCTTTCCTAGCTCTCACCTTGACAGGACTGCGCAGGGCTGCACATACGCTGACACACGCCTTCAATTAATTAATAAAACCAAGCTGCTTCCCAAAGTAATTTTTTTTAATCTCAAATACTCAAACACATTTCAGTCTGGACAGGTAAGTGAAAGCTTTCCCACAAGGCTAGTGCCTTCCTGACTAGGCATTTCTGACTGCCTCCCGTGGAAGACGTTCAGAGGGTTGCGGCAGTCACCATGCCCTCTGCCCGCTTGTGCTCTCCAATCATTATGCCCTTCACTTAGGGCCCAACAGGTCACTATGTCATTTACCAGCAAGGAACAAGACAGTCCCGTTAAATTCCATATACCTATGGTACTCCTACAGGGCAAGGTATCCCCAAAAAGTTAAGAAAAATGGTTTTCAGCTGAATTGCCCCAGAACTAGGTACAGAATTTAGGTCTGCTGGCTTGTTCACCGCTTTGAAGAAAACTTCAGTGAGATTTTACGGTAGGCAATATTAAGTGACGTGCACTCGCATGAGCACAGAGAATGTTTAAACGTTTAGAGAGACTTTTGAGAAACAGTTAAATAAAGCATAATGAAGTAAATCAAGCACAAAGGACTGTGCTTTCATAACCGGCTTTCTCAAAAGTTTTATTTTATTTTTACTGTTAATCACAGTGAGAAAGCTTCGTGTTCTATCTTATCACTTTGAATTTCTTAGAGGGATACCTCTGTCACTGCAGTTGCGCCCTGTTTTAATCATGTTATTTAAATGGTAGCTTTAAGAGTATTCTTCACAAAATTTTAATGCTTCTCTTGCAATAAACATACATCCTTCTATCCTTAAGAGGCTTTTTTTTTCTATTAGTTGCCCTTTTTTTTTTTTAAGTTGCCTTTTTTTGGCAGCTGTAAATTTTTGAAACAAACCTAAGTACAAAGATGCATGTGGATGTGGCGATTTAAGTCAGTTGACCGTCACAGAAACACCATAAACACATCAAAGATTATTAAGACAGATGACATATATATAGACTGTTAGTCAAATCTCATGATCCTTTCCATTGCATTTTGAAGCTCCCATTAGCTTACGTGACCAAAAACTACAGAGATTATTATTTCCATTCCTCAGATATGAGCTACAATACTATCTGATTTTATACAAGTTTTGCTGAAATAAACGTATTCATACATTACCATAAATCAACGAATGGATCTTGAAAGTTTGGGAGCACTTTAGCACTTGATTCGTAATTTGGACTACTCTTCTTTTGTGTTCCCCAGCAGCGCATCATTTGTGTCCATGCCCTGGTAGGATCTAAGTCCTCCCAGCTTCAGCGTGCTGCTTTGACTTTCTGACCTTCAATTTTAAATGCAAAGTCACTGGCAAGAGATCTCAACTACCCTCACTCCAAAGCTTGTCAGGATTACCTTCAGTCAATGCTGGAGAGCTCTGCGGGAGAGATCAACGTTTAATCTGTTTCTAATTAAAAGCTGATCTGCTTGACCCTGTGCTCTAAAAATATAAGCCGTTTATATAAACTGGTTTTTCTTCTCTTTTTTTAAACCCCCCTGATTTTATAACACAGAGAATAAAAGAAGGCAATAGAAAGATATTTTTTTTTTTTTTAAAAAATGGCACAGATAAGTATGTTTCAGAATAATTAATAAAAGAAATTTCAAGAGCAACTAGAAGTGCTAGAAATGAAAAGAATGAAGAGGGCAATTAGTAAATGAACTCTCATCAGCTATAGGTGGCCATTTTTTCACTAGAAGGAGCAAAGGCAATTACAAAACAGCAACAGCTTCTGTAACAACCATTGCTTGCGTGAAGTACTTAACCTGAGAGCTTTTAGGATTGGATTAAGCAAAAGCAGGTAAGAGGAACATCACCCACAGAAGAGATCATGCGGATAAACGGTATTACTGTTAAGTTTTATTTTGTAGTATTTTCTCGCTAACTAACATTAGGTAACAGCCACCAGAAATTCAGGCCCATAAAGTACTTGAGAACAAAGATTCAGCACTTTGTATAAGCTGGTTTCTCTGAACTATCCCTCTCCCTTATTTCCCCCCCCGCCCCCTTCTATGGATGGAAAAAAACAGGCCTTCTTTCTTATTTTGTATCTTTTTCCAACCAAAAAAAAAGTTAAAAAGAAAACAACCTTATTTTTTTTAAACAAGATTTTGTTTTACATAGAAAATTCAGATTTTTTTTTTACCTTTAAACAATGGCCTTTTCAATCAGTCCGTAACGACTGTGATGTAGACCCACTATTGTTTTTTTTAAAACAAAAGAATTTTCTCCAGAATATCCCATTTCTGAGAGCTTGCTCAGACTTTCTCAAGTGTGCTGCAACTCATGAATTTTCCAGATTACCTGGGAGGCTTTCACCATGCACCGTGATACACAAGCTACAGAAAACCATATATTGAGATTAAAATGTCTCACTATGAGGCACTGAGCAGCCCATATTACTCTGTGTTTTTCTTTTAATTTACTTACAGTTGCACAGTCTTTTTCCAAACTTCATCTGTATTCAGCATCAGGGGCTCTGGGATAACAAAGCTCCTCTTGACCCACCTTCACCAGAGCAGAGCAGGCAACAAAAACTCATTTGAGAGATTGGTCATCACAAAGACCAGGGCTTTCACCTGAAAGCTCGTTATAGCTTGAGGCTACAGGGCTCCATCTTGTAACCTCTTATGTGACAGGAACTGGACGACATACAACCGTTAATGAAGTTAATAAGGGTGTGCACAACACACAGCTGGTAACATTTAGCAGCACCCCACCTGGGACACCCAGGTGGTACAAGGACATAACTTAAATGCAAAAATTCCCATTTAGACTTGAGGGTGGGACAACAAGAGTTTTGGCTTTGGCCAAGACAAGAGTACCAGTCACCTGGATGAACTGGAAAAGATTTCATGGTTCATCTCTAATTTCCTTTACCCAATTCTTTTATTTTTCCCCTCAGTGTAGATTCTTTCTACTAGAGTTTGAAGAGATAACTGTGGGCATCCTGAATATTCAGTGAAATTTTCTCTCCTCGCATGTAGGACTTGCTTACGCTTTGCCACATCTGCGCGTTTTCAGGTCGGCTGCTGTAGTGCACTGTATTTGAGGCCAGGACTTATTATGACAATGAAAACGTAACTTATATGCATGAGCTATTGACTCAATTGTTAAACAATCTACAACAATCCACCAACAAACAAACTTGCCTCAATGCTTCACAATTCATATTGACTTGTGGTTGCTGCTCAGAAAGAGCTTAGGATGTCGGTCATCTCAGCCAAAGGCAATTACCCCCATGAATAGCATTCACTTCAGGTGTGTGTTTAAGCAAAGATCTACTGCTGCTTGCTCCAACCAGCTGAGAATGCCCACAGGTTTGAAGCAAACCCACTTTAACTGCCAAAAAATTTCCTTTCCTCGTGTTGTAGATGTGTCATTCAGTAAATCACGTATTCCTCTCCAGCTTCCCATTCTGCAGCAAACAAAAGTGCTTGATGAGGAAAAACGAGCTTATTCACAAATATCTTCCCCATCACCAAATACCAAGTTCTTAATATAATGTAAATAAAAAGCTGTCTGTAAGATATTTAATTTATATTTTTAAGGCTGTTTTTTTAACTACGTTGGTCCAAGAGATCGTGCAGGTAAGGGTTGGTGTGTGTACGTATACAACCCTCCAAACTCCTGAAGTCTTTTCTGCCCACAGGAATGTAGTTTTTGTGTGAAAAAGTAATGTTTTACATGAACAATGGAAAAGACATAAAGTTGAAAAGAAATGAAGGTGAACTACCTGACAATTACTGGTTTTGCCTCTTTTCAGAACATGCGCTGGTATTCTGTTTTGATACATTTTCTTGCAAAAATATATAGGCTAAGCATTAAATGTGCTAGTTGTCCTCTTACGGACGTAAAGTCTGTATTAATAATGCACACTAACTTCAAAACGGTATTGGTACTGCCAGTGACCATCCTAATGTTATGTTTGTCGTATTTTAAAATGATACAGTAACTCTTTCTCAAATACTCACATTTGAAGCAAGGAGATGCTATACTGCAGAAAATACAGAGAATATTTTATTAATCACGAAGCCTCAGGTAAATAGTCTTGAACTGTATCTTTAACTTGTTGCGTCTTTTCAGTGACAGCACTGCATGTTGTAACGTCACGAGAGAAGTGATTTCACTAAATTAGTTACATGAAGGCTGGGTTTAAGCAGGGGGAACTCCAATGATTAGAGCTGGCTGTTACGCCTTACTAATTCCAGGGCTTGATGTCTATTTGCTGTCTTTGTCACAATATTAGTTCAAGTCATTTCCAGTAGACAGCTGTGCAGATCAGGATCAGATGTTTGCTGGGCTGTGTTTTGTTAAAATAAACAGATGCATCTTCATTTTCCCCCTACATTTGTACCCGAATGTTATAGAAAAATGCGCACCAACGATACTGGCTTCCGAATTATTAGCGTCTGCTACACTGATATTTCCATGGTCTCATCCCTGGAGAAAATACATTCTCTCCATTGGGAAACAAAGTTGTTCATTGTGGAAATAGGAAAAGCAAGTCACGGGGGAAACTTCTGAAATATCATGAATTGTCTGGCAGGAACCAAAATTGCTACAGAACCTGTCTTTCCTAAAACGGCTACACATGTACAAAAATGTTTTGAACTCCCCCAAAAGAGACACAATTAGGAACTTTGGTTTTGGGAGATTTTCACATACCTCTAAATAAGGACGTAGCTCTTGGGGTACGTACTCATGGAGGGACTGGACTGTGAACAGACGTTTCATAGAATATGGGTTTTTACCCATATTAGTTCTACCAAGGTGGGGACTGTGGTGCAAACGCTGCTTTTAGAGAGAATCAGTTTGGCTTGGCAGAAGTGAAAGCTCTTTCCCAGCTACAGCTATGGAAATACTTCCTTCCCTTTCTGCTTAACGCTCTGTTTGCTCTTCACTCCTAGGTCTGCTTTAGAGAATGCCATATGGCTTATTACTCCAAATATCCAGCCACTACAGGTAATGATAACAGCAGTGACCTCTGGCATAGAAACAAGTGTCTATTAAAAAGAGGAAAAACTTCAGCGGGAATAATTGCCCACTTGGAACAACTTACCACTGGATAAAAGACACTATAATAAGTCTCGTAACAGCACGTTTGGCATTGTTTTTGGAACATAAGGAACAGCTGGCACCTCAGTATAAAACAAGCCATGTCAGCATCTGTTGTCCACAGCAAATACTCCACTGCATTTTTTAAAGAAGAAAAATCAGAAGAGGGAGCCAGATGCCCTGGGAAAAACCTCAACAATGTCTGTTTTTATTTTCAGGCCTCCAGCTTGGGAATTGTTATGAATTTCTAAGTAGATGCAACTACTCCCTCCCATTGCTATGAGAGTGCCACCAGAATTGCTGATGGGCTCCGCTTTGGCCAGCGGCAGGTCCGTCTTGGAGCCGTCTGGCACTGGCTCTGCCCAAGATGGGGGCAGCTCCTGGTGGCTTCTCACCGCAGCCTCCTGCAGCTACCAAAACCTTGCCGCATGAACACAATTCCTCTGAGAAGAGAAAAGCGGAAAGAAGAGGGCAGTCAGCAAATGGTTTTTCTAGCCTGAGACATCCCTGATCTTGGAGCTGTTGTCTAACAAGCCTCTGAGCAAGCCAAGACCTGTTCCCATTGCAATTTTTCTCTTCAGGGCTGTTCTGTGGTTTTCATCCATCTCTCTGTAAACACCTACATGAGTTTTTTTATATGTTTTAAAAATTCCTTTGGTGATGAGTCTGCAAAGATACATACTGATTGAACTATAAGCTGCATTGTGATAAGAACAGCTTTCCAGCCTATTTTGAGGCAAATAGCGGACGGCTGGGTCTTACTATTGCAATACCCCAGATGTTGAATTTGCCCTTGAATAGTGGGAGAAAAAAAAAAAAGATACAGCTATTGTGACACTGCAACAGGTTTGAGGAAGTTGAAGGGAAGCCAAGAGTTACCTGCTCCAACCCATGGGATGAAATGCTTTCTCTATCTCTGAAAGGAAATCTATTTGCCCAAGCCAGCAGCAGCTATCGGGTGGTGGGAGCCAGTGGGGATTCGCCAAGGGGGAGTCATGCCAGGCCTGACCTAAGAGCTTGCTTGGCCGGCCCTGTGGGACAAGCGTAGAGCAGTGAATGTCTTTTACCCTGCCTTCAGCAGCCTCCCACAGCATCATAATAGCAAAGGGGCAGGAGAAGGAGACTACAAAGCAGGAAGACCACTGCCTTGTGATCAGGAGAACAAAGCCCACCCATGGGACAGTTGCTGATGGTGATGTGCCTTGGGGCAGTGATGGGCCAGTCACCCACGCTGGTGATTTTCTGAAGGAAGGTGGTGGGACAGAAGCCACCTGGTTGTGGGTGGCTCCAATTTGGGTAAGGCAGAAAGGCTGACAGTCAAAGAACCACAGACAGGGCTTGGGAGAGACCCCTGGAGGTCTCAGGTCCAAGCTCCTGCTCAGAGCAGCCCCAGTCAGGTCAGGCTGCTCAGGACCTTGTTCTGTCATGTTTGGAGATCCTTAAGGACAGAGACTCTGCAGCCTCCCCAGGCACCTGTTCCATGTGTGAGCACCCTTATGGTGACAATCTTTTCCTTTTATTTAACTAGAATTCCTACATTTGCCAGTGTGGGCATAGTGCTGCTTGTCCTTCCTCCACAGAGCACCTTTAAGAAGAATCAGGATTCATCTTCTCTACACCCTCCCAGTAGGCAGCTGGTAGTCACCAATCAGGTCCACCCCTGAGCCTTCTCTTCTTGATGCTGAACAAAGCATCATAGACTCACAGAATGGCTTGGGTTGGAAGGGACCTTTAAAGATCATCTAGTTCAACTCCCCTGCCATGGGCAGGGATATCTTTCACTATATTGGGTTGCTCAAAGCCCCACCCAGCCTGGCCTTGAACACTTCAGGGATGGGGCATCCGCAACTCTGGGCAACCTGTTCCAGTGTCTCATCACCTTCCTAACCAGAGGCAGCTCCCTCAGCCTGCCCTCATGTGCTGCATGCCCCGGCTCCTCACCATCCCAAAGGCCCTGTGCTGGGCCCACACACATCAGTGTCCTTCCTGGACTGGAGAGACCAGGAGGGGACACAGGGGTCAAGATGCAGTCGCCAGAGTACCAAATAAGAGAGGAAAGCACTTTTACTGTTTTTTTTAAATGTTTTATTATGTTTAAAATTATTTATTGCCTGATCTTGAAAAGAACTCCTAATGAAGCACCTAGAAGGGATCTGAATGCTGAAGGCCAGCATCTCTTCCCGGCAGAACTGCAGTCTTCTGCTTCTCCAAAGGAACAGCTCTCTCTCTAACTGCTTTGTTTCATCTGTTGCTATTCTTCGCGGAGGGTCTGGCTGCATCTTCAACCACCCATCAGACTGCCTTCTTGTCCTCAGACTGAAGAAACCCCACCTCCGGGCCTCAGGGACCTTGGTGGCCCTTTGAGGGATGACTCCTGTCACCCGGTGCAGCAGCCCGGTGGAAGCCAGGTCGTCTCATCCCCTCTTCTTGGGGCTCGAAGCAGAGAGATGGCACCCATCCAGGAGGGGTGGGGTGGGGGATGGGAGAGAAGGGCTTGCACCACCCTGGGCAATCAACAAAATAATGGCTGATTGCAGGGAGATGTTACAGGTGAGCCCGCAGGATGTCCAGGCACGGAGGCTGGGCCTCCCAGCTAATGCCAGAGGCGGAGGCTGGGCCGATGGTAGGGCACTGGATGGCCAGTTCTGAGATGCTGCTGTCATGGCATCATGGAGAGGAGGCCTGGCACCGTGTGCCAGGATAGCCATGCTGGAGCTGGATCCACTTCCTGACCTTCAGATGGATCCACCATCAGCCACATGAGCAATGGCCATCACTACCATGTGGCTGATGGTGCCCCATCCCTGCTGCCACCTCCTCTTCCTCTGTGGCTCCTGCAACCACATCTCTGTTCTCCCATGCAAAGGCGGGAAGCTGACAGCCTGCTGCTCTGGGACCTCTTGCTTCCACGCATCCTTGGCATTTGACGGCCTTGCAGCTCACTGAATTGTGGGCCAGCTGCTGGGGTCCTTGTATTTACAGGGCCCAGAAAAAAAGGCAGCGAGGTGGCTCGTGACATCAGGAGGCCATTGTGGTGTCGGATGTATGTGGCCAAATATGGCTGCTCTGGGGGTTCTGTGGCCTGTAAGATGTCCTACTGTGGAAGGAGAAGGGTTGGAGGGGCTGAAGGCCCCTTTCCTGGGAATCGCTCCCCTGTGCCCTTCTGCTGCCCGCGGGCACAGGGATCGCCCTCCACCTCCCTTCGTGTGCATGGGCTGCAGCCCCCTCCTCATCCCGTGCCTGGGATCCCCTGGATGAGACGGTGGCAACAGTGTTCCAGGAGTGTCGGGGGTCCTCAGTGACCCCCCATCCACCCGGTGCCCTGCACGTGGTGCAGCCCCCTGTGCCTGGTAGTGGCTGCAAGGGGGAAAAACATCCAGACATCCCGCAGGCAGGTAAGGGAGGCCCAGCTGGCCTGCGCAAGGTCTCCTTGTGATCCGTAAGAGAACTGGCCAGCCCTTTCCCTGAGCATGGAGAGCTGCAATCAATTCTGCACAGAGGCCCAGGGGAGAGGGGAGGAGACGGCCTGGTGTCCTTTGTGCTGTGGCGATGGCGCGATGCAAGGAGTCTGTTGGAGGCCACCAAGGGAGGTCCTTGGGGCCTGGAGGTGGTAGGGTTTCTTTTCAGTCTGAGGTTCACCCTTGTTCTATTCTCTGGTTTTAAGGACAAACCTTCCCACTGCTTTTTTTGGTGTTTTTTTTACCCCCCTTCTGGTAAGAAAGGGGAGACATGTCCTGGGAAAGACCTTAATAGTCTGTGCATTCTTAACACCTGGGCTTGGGAGTCGTAACAAGATTCTAAATCGATGCAACTACTCCCTCCCTTTGCTGTGGGAGTACGGACTGTGGGTCATGATTGCTATTCACAAAATTTCCTCTGAAATAGGCATGCGTTGATGTTTTCAGGAACGGTGCAGTACATGCCTGTCTTGCATCATTTTCTGCAGTGGGCAGTTAATGAAAATCTGAGAGAATGCTGAGACGTGTGAATGTAATGGACATGGACTTTCTTATCTTTCTCCTGAGCTCGGACAATAAAACGTGTATTAGATCATGTAGCCTACACGCTGAAATAGGTATACTGTAGCTCCACACGCTCTTCGTTTCCATACACCCATCTGGTTACACTGAACTGGTTCAGAAGCACCTCTGCAAAACAAAGAAGTAGTCTGCTAGGATTCCTCTTCTAGAGCTTCTGCAAGGTATAAATGCTTCATACAATTCCTAGGGCAGAGACATACCCAGAGAACAGCTATTGGACCATATTTTAAAAGGCTGGGTGATACGACAGTTTGTTCTTATGGTCATCAGTGCTATGTGACTACTTCATTTGCTTGTTTTGATAAAGCAAGGCTATTGATTTAAAAAAGAAAAATGTCGTATTTGTTTATCTCCAAGACACAAAAATTGCAAAATGAGACTTCTTGTATTTACTCCTTATGTTAGGCAGACAATTTATTTTCAAGGTACTCCTCTGTGGAAATTACAGTTCAGTCAGGCTTCATAAGGAAACTTATTTTGGCAGAATTTCGGTTTACTTTGCAGTTTAAGTTCCAGATGACTTTGAGAATGTCAAGCTGTCATCCTAACTGCCAGTACTAATATCACCTCTTATTTATTTTTACCAATATAATAAATATTAATAGAATTTTGCCTCTACATTGTGTTTTCCATTCATGAATTTCAAAGGCTTTAAAAATGGTTAAAAATTTTCTCTCTCTCTGACAGGTAAAGGATTTTAAGCACAGATTTTGTACCCTTCATTGTTCAAAGGCTAAATTAAACACTTATTTGCAGAGTGTATTCCCATGTATTTCTTGAATAACTCCCTGAATGCACAGAGTTGATTAGTATCCATATTCATGGTAGTTAAGTCATTTCATCTAGAGTCACCTAGTCAGGCAGAGAAGTCCAGTTTACCATGTATAACTATGAGATTCTGACTACCTCTTCAACAGACAATTATTTACCCATTATGAGTAACCCTGGATTTGGAACCAAGAGACATAAACAAGATTTCTCTGTGATAGAAAATAAAGAGAGAATTCTGAAGCCACTGGGTGTCACTGCTTGACTGCCTTTTGGTGGAATAAATATAGAAAGGTCTGCAAGTACTAAAAATAATCTGCAACAGCTCTGAGTAGTGCCTCACTAGGAAAATACTTGTTCAACAAACAGCATTTTTTATTAGTATCACAAGTTCCAAAAAACTTTCTACTTTGCTTGCAAAATGGTATCTTTGAAATATCTAATTTACTTAGACTGGTTTATTTTTCTGGCAGGTTTTAAAATACAGAATGTTATTTTGTAATAAGTGATCAGAAGAGTTTTTAAATACAGTGACACTGAGGCAGGAGGAAAATAAAAGATGTTTATATTAACTGAAATAATTTGTACTTCCTTGTTGTTTTTAACCATTTTCAGATTACCAGTTTACCAGGGCACAAGGGTTTTGAAACAAGGACAGAAGTTCTGAATAAAACCAAATGAAAATTTAAAAAGGTTAGAGACATGTGGCGTTTCCTGGTTCCATTAATAGGCTCTCATTTTTAAGGTAGTGTATACATAATTCTAAGACCTGCCAGAGAAACGGGGGCTGATCCTGCAACCTGAAAGCAAAATGTCATTCTTTGAGGTTTGGAGCTAGAAGTATTGTAACTAGCAGATCCAATTCCTTCCACGCGCGTCTGCAGCAGTAGCACACAAGCCCATTCAGTTACTGGAGCACCATAGTGCAGTACTGTCTGCTGAAGCATTTTAAAAAATGGGGAATGAGTTTTCTGCCCCTTTTTTGTCCTGTGTTAACAGTGTGTTAACTCTCCCTCTCCATATTCTAGCTGTAGGAAGTAATCTTGCCAATCACTCCAGAAAAGTCAACTGTGATTTTTCTGGGCCCCCTTTCATTTCAGTTTCCTCTTGTACAGATCACTTGTTCTGGTCTTCAGCGCTGCCGCTTTGCTGAAAAGGTTGCAGCCTGTAGCTAACTCACAAACCTCCAAGATCCTCCATAGCTCTGAGTGCTCAAATCAAAACCCACATGAAGCTAAGGGAATATTCTATCTTGCTCATACAGGGCACAGACCTCCTTTCCCGAAGACCCCTCTACCAGCTCATTCATAGATTCTCAAAAAGAAGAGGTGTAAGTTTCTACTTGGATAGTAAGCAACTGACAGAGTGCAGCTGTTGTGCCCCAGTTCCAGACATCTCTTAGATTCTGCCCCAAACAGGTAAAAACCTGGCTGACCAGAAAGGGGTCAGCAGGAAAATCAGCGTAGAATATAACTAGACTCAAATATTGCTTGGAATATAAATTGCTGTTATAAATTGAACTTGAAACCCACATATAACCAAGCTGAACTGTGCGGAACCTAACCTAAATTTTCCCCAAAGAGCGTCTGGATCTGGGCATCTGATTAAAATCAAGAATTCAGCTGAATTTGGGCTGGTATCGCTGTGGCTGGGTACCTTGTAGTTTCAGTATAGAAGAGAGAAACTATTTCAACATGAAGCAGCAAAGGCTGGTAAGATGTAGTAGTTGTATGGACTACAAATATGGAGTAAGCCTCTGAACTCTAGCACATAAACTAGGAAGCAGAAAAAAGGCTGAGGTTAGCAGAAACCATATGATCAATTGATTTTTTTAGACAATCACAGACTCCGCGCAAAGATGCTAGAAATATCTCTGGGGGAAAAAAAAACCAAAACCAACAAAAGGAAAGGATAAGTGCCAAGCTTTCCACAACAAAATATGAAACAGAGAACTCCCCCAAGAAAGGAAAATGCCCACAGTAACTATAGACTGACATTGTGTATGCAGTAGGAAAATATCTGAATGCACTGAAGACTGAAAATCCTACTCCTTCACATTTGCTTCCCTCCATTAATACTTGAAAATACAGTAAATATTGATGAGGATATATCACAAATGAATTAGAAGAACATCTGTTAAGAGAGACAGACCCAGCAGCAGAAAGGTGTAGGTATAGCACAAACATCTTTCAAGTGTTAGAGCATCAATAAATACAGTAAACACAAAAAAAGACGGAAGGATACATTCTTTGAATACGTTAATGGGTGATTGCTTCACTGTGTTGTGGTTCTAAAAATCTATGCTTTTCAAAATGTCTTCAGTATACAGCTTTTAAAGGAGATTTCATTCAAAGGGCATATCCAAAAGAGGGAAAACAACATTTTATTTTCACATAAAATTTAATAGTTTCAGCAATTTTTCTTTGCAAGTGCAAAGAATGCAAATCAAGAACACGGAGATCTCTTGAAAAACATTTACTAAGACAACAGTCCACCCTAAACGCTTCCTTTCAGTTTAGGCTTTTTGACACTAACCTATATTTAAAGAACAATATTCTAAAGAACAGATAGCACAAAGAGCCAGAGCTCACTGTGTGAAAGCACAACAAAAGTTACAGTAAAAAATTTCAATCTTGATGGAAAAAGCTGCCAGTGAAAGAATTCACTACAATCTTAGTAATATTTAATTTGAGATTAACGATTATAATCTGGATGTTTATCTAGCTGCACTACATATGGTCTTGCTTCTTGATATTGTTAAATTTGTAAAACAGAAGAACCCTTTGAGTTACCACTTTTATGTTCCCCATTTGGGCTTTAATCGTTTCACTCCTTAAGTTTTCCCACGTTCATCTGGTATTTGACCACTTGAATTTGTTAGTACAGAGCAATTTACCAACTCATAAAGCATTTTCATGTTTGTTTTTTTTTCTCAAAATCCTTTCCTGAACTTCTTGAACTGTGGACTCCAAAACCAGACACATTTCTGCCATGGTCACAGTGAAACGTCTTACACAGATAGTGTAACCTTTCCTCACCTTTTCTGTGCTCCTATGATCTTTCAAGGAATTTATTTGCTTCTTTTCCCTATTATCACATTCACCCTCAGTAAATACTGAAAAGGTTTGTGTGTATCAGATCTGAAGAGTTCTCAGGCATTTCAAGGTTGACAAAATTACTCTTCTCAAAGGAAAAATACTTTGACATAAACTCCTAAAATCCTTGACTAGCTTTTGTAGTAATTAAGAAAAGTAAGTGGTCACTGATTAAAATATTAATTGCATATGTTTACAAAATTCATGGAATTGCTTGAGATACTCAAACAGCTTAACACACCTTCTCAATAAAACAATTCATTTCAGAACTACAAGTTCACAAAGCAAGAGCCATTCAAAGAGAGAACCATCTCCATTTGCTTTTTATTTTTAACTGATGAAGAAAGAAAAAAAAAAGGAAGGATTCTTGATTCTCTTTCAGAGAAATTCAGGAATGAGTTAAAGACTGGCCCATTCAAAATAGGAGCAAAGCACATATAAATAATGAGAAAGTATTGGCATTCGAGCAAAATGATGAAAGAATTGAAGACTGGAGGATATGCAGTAGCCAAACACAAGCTAGTGCACGCTAAGTGAGCACTGAGGAAATCCAGGCCACTGAAAAGCAGACTGTTCTCCAGTCCTTCCTTCCTGACTCTCCAATTAGAGAACTGCATTGTCCCACTTAAGGATGGCTCAGCATCAATGAGAACGTAACAAAGTGGGAATTATTGCTAGCAACAGCTATTTTGCCAGCTATATTTTGAAAAATAATGTATTTTGTAAAGCTTATTTAGATTTAGTACCCTTCTCTCTCTTAAAAATTCTTTTGTTTACTGCATGCTTTGAAACCTAGTAGAAAGGTATGTTTTCTTATTTTTTTTTAAAGCCTGCTAAGACCCCGAATCTATCTAATTCTCCCTACTTGAAACAGGGTAAACAAATGAGAAGTCTTCCTATTTGTATGGGCTCGTATTAGCACAGCTGTCATGATGTTTGAAACCAGGCGGAGCTGCCATCGAAACACAGCATTTGGTGTTTCGTCTCAGCACCCCTTCATTCTCATTACTGAGTTGGAGACTCTTTCAAGAAGGCATGTTCTTGCTGTATTATTGTATTTAATTCAGAAGGATGAGCCAGAGAAATTACATTTGGTACAATATATTAAAATGTTAGTACTGCAGTATATGTCCCTTTCCGTAATCTGTCCCTTCAGTGCGGGTTTGCTCTTAAAAGCACCTAAAACAGTACCATGCAACAATAAGTTCCTCACCTCATGCACTTTTTTACTCTATAAAAATCTTTTCCTTCTACATATAAAATTACAATTGTTGCTTCCTCTTCCCTCCCCATTCACTGCCAGCCCTGCAAGTTCTACCTGGCTCCTAAAATTAAAACAGAGTGGTTATTTACATTTCCATAGACTGCTGCAATTTCAAAGGTTGCTTTATATCAAGTAAAGCTTCCCTTAGACCTTCTCAATGTGTTGTCTTTGGAATTTATGCTAAGTGATGCTTACAGAGTTGTTGCAGTTCTTTCATAGTTTTGCACCAAAATAACAGACTAGATGCAGTATTTTTAGGGCCCTGTTTTGGTATTATTACAGCAATATGAAAAAAAGACAGGTAGGTCTGATGTGGTACAACAGCTGGTATGAATTTAGATATAGTTGGATAAAGATGATAATTCTCAGCTCCTAGCCCAAACTTTTTTTTTTTATTTTATTTTTTAATAATAGCCTACACATATGCAGAGGCCATTCTGTTTCAGACAACAAACGTGTACATACATGTAGCCTACATCACCCATGTCTAAGCCTTCTTCTGTAATAACTTCATCCTTGGCCATGGAGGAGTCAGCTAGCCATAGCTGCACAACGCGTACACAGGAGTCAGTGTGAACTATCTCTCTGTGCTTCATCACTACTGTTCTGTGCCCTTGGTTACATGAAGGCTTTGTCACACAGGTTCACATCCTGTCCCACCCCTTTCATGGAACCCGAGGTGCCCGTAAAGTACAATTTGCTTGAAAATTAATTTTTAATACAGCATATGACCCCACATTTGAATGCGGGGAAGAAAGAGGCTTTAAAAGTGCATGCTCGGCTAATCACAACTGAGGTAAGTAAAAGCAATTGAATCGCTTGGAGGAGAAAGATTTATGAGCGAAATTTTAGCTGCAGCCTTAACTGGATAAGGGAAATAATTATGGGACGGCAGCGCCAACAGAGCAAGTATGATTGCTTACAAAGTAGCAAACATGAACAATATGGGCCTCCCTCCTTGTAACATGAAAAGCGCCATCCTTGTCTGAATTTAAAATTGGTCAGTCTGTCAGCTCAGACTCCTAAATCTTTATTAGCCAGTTTTCCCTTCCAAGTTCCATTTCTGTAAGGCATTTAGATACATGCCTACTCTTAAGCACAGAAGGGCTGCTGTTGAAGGCAATCTGAATTCCAAATTAGCCATATATATTTTAGTACTCTGCCAAACAGGAGCTTTGAATAACAGTATCAAAGAGTTGGATATTTTATGCCCTTTACATTGATTAACCTGAGATGAGTGTATGTCTGAAAGCTACTGCAGTGGCTGGTCCATTTGTCATACCAACTATTGACCATCCCGTGTTCTTTAGGGATGGCAGCTCAGAATAATATGACATCAGGAAGAATGATTTATTGTATCATTTTTCTGATTTGTGGAAGCTACAGTCTCTTACATTGAGGCCCAGGATTTGATAAAAGCTCTACTGTAGTGGTTCCTAGTATTTATGGTGCAATATATCCAGAAGGGTTACAGTTGCCATCATGTTGCCTAATGCATTTTTCCTTTTGACTTTGAAATATATTATCCGGCTTGATACAGATGGAAAGCCCTGACTTGGTGAAGGCTACTGTATAGTGCCATAGCTAATGGCACGTTGGTAATTATTTATAAAAATCACTCAGGGAAATGCAGTGCTCAGGAAAGGTGAAGGCGTGAAATCCCTGCACACAGAAGTCCTTTACCCTTTTCCTTGGGACAGTTATTTCTGCAGCAATGGGATAAGGGCGAGAGAACTTCCTCCCACTGTCTCTCTCCCATCCTTCCTCCCACACGTAGCCAGGGCACCTTTGCAAGCAGAAGGTTAGTCCTGTTTTTTTCCACCTTTAATCCCTGACCTTTTGTTGAGACTGCAACCAATTAAAATCAATTGGGTTTTTCTTTTTTTTTTTTTTTTTTTTTTTTGTGAAAGCTGTGTGCAAAGCTGGAGACTGAAACCAGCAACTCTTCATATATAATAGAGGACACTACAAAGGGCTTGTATGCAGGAAATTTTTCAAAGACTGATAGTCAACACATTTTTTAACTCCGTGGATACCAAGCAGCTTTAAGATAACCTTTGCTTTCTCACATTCTATTTCAGCCCAGGCTAGCTGACAATCTTTTGATCACTTGAAGTAGCCTTACAGACACAGCGTTCTCCCTATGGCTGGGGACAGGAGGAGCTCACAGACCCCATGGAAAAGTCTGTAAGTGCTTTGCAGAAATCCCATCTGAATGGCATGTGCACCTCTGTAATACACCAGCCTGTGCCTGTGGTCCAGCCTGTCCTTGCTGTCTCATTAACATTTCCATGCTTACTTTCACTCTGAATACACATTTTCAGTGGTGGTTGCTTTTAAATTTGCTGATACAGAGATTCCATGAAACCAAGGCATATGGAATGCAGTAAAACCTGCTTGGTTTTGTCTTGCAGGAAAGAAACAAATTTGGGCAACTCGGTAGCTTCTGTGTCCTGGAGGTCACCAGCAGATTCAGAATGGAACCACTGAATGTGCTACAATGTGGAGTCGCTCTACTCCTGCCAAAAATCCTGTGGTTTCTGGGAGTAGCTTTGGTGAGCCGCGCTGTGGTCATGCCTGCTGGTATGAGGGAATCAAACTTGACCTTCACAGAAAATTATTTTTTGGGTGTCAGATGGGATCTATTTGCTGCTTACAAGCTTTTGGACGGGAATTTAACTTCTGACCTTTATGAAGCAGGTGGAAAAGGAAGGTGGATGTAATTAACGTAGCAAAAAGAGAGTGCACAGCCAGCAAGACCAATCGATAGCATACTTTTTTTCATGTTCTGTTACAAATATGAGCTATGTACCTTTTCCCTAAGAGACACGAAACATGTTAAAAACAGTACTGGATTAATACTCAATGCATTTCTGCATACTGAAAAGGAAAGCAATCCATTTTCCTCAAAATACCTTTTAAGGACTTTTATCTGCCATACATACATATTTGCAAAGGTCAACTTTCCATCTTTTAGAGTCTGCAATACAGTTAACTAATATTCAGTTTATTTCATTAATCTAGATTTTTTTCCTTAGGTTTTGTTCAAGGATTTTTTCCTCCTTTTAAGCATAATAGTCCCAAGTCTCAAATTAATTTTGTCTGCTCATCCCAACAAAGATATATACATCAGTCTGTATGTTTTATTTTAGACTCCCTCTGTCTACTGCAGAAACCATAACCCCTCCAGACTTTGCTTCTGAGAAGTGGTGGTTTGAATTTGAATCATACACACTGCCTGCTGTGCTTAGTGCCTCTCCAAAGTTAATGACTGCTGGTTTTGCCCAATTGCTTTCTGCTTGTGTAATGTGTGGAAAGAGTTGCAAAGTGATTTTAAATACTTAAAGAAGCAGCAAGACAGCATATTATTTAAGAAAATTATTATACCTGCTAGAATATCTGCGTTTTCATTACATCTGAAGGCTTCCAAATCTTGCCACATCTTGCTTTTAAATAAAACAAACTATTAACAGATAAATAAACTTTTACTTGCAAGTAAAAATTTCTAAGTTTTGGGCAACTCCCTCCCAAACTAAGGTTAAAGTCAATGTACTAGATACAAAGAGCTCTGAGCAGCAGTGAGGAAAGTAGGGAAAAGGTAAGCTACAATGAGGAGAAAACATTAAAAAACAATGTATGAGACAGAAGAAAATGACAGAGAATAGGAAACGAGAGGTATAAATTGGGGAGTGGTTGTGTAATGAAAGGATTAGTTTGCACTGGAGAGAAGACTGAGATCAGAAAGCAAAAGAAAACAGTAAGATCAAAGAGAAAGATGCTGAGTGAACAGGAGAGTGTGAAAATAGTAGGCAGTGAAATAGGGAAGAGAGCTGATAGAAAAAGGGAACTTCAGCAGGCAGCTAATAATGGAGAATGCAAAGCAAAGTTACAAGTGAAATAACAAACCCAGAGAAAGACATTGCGAAGCGGGAGAGACTAGATCTGAAGGGGAAACAGTCTATTCATCCCCAGGAAAAAGGACAACTTTTGCCACACTCTAATGGTGGTAGCAATGATAAAAGCTGCTTGATAGGGAAGATGAGTGCAGGGATCACTTTTTGGTTTTGTTTTTAATACGGTATATGCCAACTATGAACTCATTAAAAACAATTTCTTCCAGGTGATGACATTTGTATTACTCTCTTTTCCATATTTCTAACCCCCTGTATTTTAGGTTAATACTATCCTCATCTCAAGAAGCTTCAGGTATTGATCTTTTAATTTAATAATTCTCCTTAGATTAAGCAGTTTTGATTGTCTTCCACAGCATCCTGGGCTTGATCTAGCCCAGACCAACAGCCACTCTAATTAAAAGTTTCACTATTGGGCTTTATTTCATAGACAGAGAAGAATCAGACAATCTAGACTGCTAAAGATGCTGCCGCTCTCCTTTACAGTGAACGGGAGTCACCTTCAGTTATTTTAATTTCTAGAGAAAGATCTTCCCTGCATCTAGGAATTTAAAAGTTCAGCTACTCCTGGTACTTTTCATCAGCAAGAATCTCACTCTGGACTCATGGCTTTGCAACCGACCCTAAGGAGCTGGGGATATTCCTTGGCTCTTTTTCTCTATTCTGCAGATCTTCTGTTCAGCCGGACCATTTATTTACCTAAGTCCTTAAAGAGATTATATGCTGTTTATATACCTGTTCTCATCACATCGAGGAACAGCATTTACCTTCCAGACTGCACTAGGAAGACATCAGTCTGCAATATTGAGACCGCTTTCAAGTTGGCCGATGTAGTGAACATTTTGATAACAGCAGCTAAGATTTCCACTCACCGTTCCCTGCATAAACATCAGAATGTGCCACCTGAAGGACACAAACTGGCAGCCACCATACACTGACTGGGCACATATTCCTCACACGTCCAAAATGCTTTGTGCTGATCCACAGCGAAATGAATGCAAGAATGGGCACCTGGACCCAGCTGTTTCCATTTTTCTGCACCAGGCTTTAGACTAGTGCGGGTGGAAGAAACAGCTGGAAACCTTCTGGAGTGTCTTTAATAAACAATTCCAAACCCTCTCTGGCTGCTAAATTCCTTTCACTTGAAATTTATATAGAGGATTAGCAGCTACGAAGTCAGCATAAGACAACTGCAACAGGTGATGAGCCTTTCATTTTTTGCAAGGAAATCCTAATCAGTCTGTTCCTGAGATAAAGACCCACCACAGTTCACTTCTAATACTAGAACAAGACATGCGGATTATGTCCGAGATCCGCAATTACTTTCTGAGTGCTATTTAGCATTTGCAGAACATAAGTATGCCGAAACCTCTCCTTTCTAGTGTTGGTTTGCATATTTTAGTCCTTGCTTTGTTAACACTCAGTTGGAATATGCTAATACCTTGATTAACGAGCTTCGCGATTCTGCTGCTGATAGTCTGCCGTTTGCTTGAAATCTCACAGGTATGAAAGGCCGAGCTGAAGATGAACTATGTCTCTTCACAGGACTTTAAACTGAGTGCCAGTAAAATTCTTCACTGGTTATAGAATTATACGAAGGATTTAGTTAAACGTGTTTTGTACCAACTGTAACTTTTTCTCACAGAGCTTTTACAATTACTTTTACTATTCATATTCCGGTTGAATTCAATGCCTCAGTGAGAACCAGGTCCTACAAAGAGCTAGTTCTAGCTTTTAAAGTCCAGGCAAAGATAGACAGCAAGTGGGGTAGAGGGGGATACAGCTTTGCTCTCAAGTTGTTACTCTCCCCTGGAGCAATCAATATGATTTTAAGCTGTCATACAGCAGAGGCTGCAGGGCTGTGCGGCTCCCCGATTGCATCACTGCCGCTGCTCTGTGCTCGTAGCTGTTACTGGGCTTTGGCATACCACGGTGTAGTACAGGAGCTTGTCAGAGACAAAGAGGCTCCTATTTGTCTGTCAGGTACATCACCGTCAGCCTGGAGCGGGTACCATGGAAATATCTGATACTGTTGTCATAACAGGAGGGTCAGACCTGTGGTTTGAAACAAGGAGTCTGCAATCATAATAAACTACTAGCTGAAGCGGGCATTTTGTAGTTTAGCCTTGTTAGAACTGAGTCATGAATACATCATGTGCTGCTCTAACAACACTGCCAGGACTTACAGGAAAGTTACTTCATCCTACTTTGTATATATTTGTGTCTGTATATATATGCATATATATATATGCACATGTATATATGCACATATGTACAAATATTTAATCTAAAAACCATTCATGAGCATGCTTACTTACTAATAAGTATTTAATTGCTGCAGATACAGTATTTTTGCCTCTAATTGTAGATGTAGTAAAAATGATTACCTTTTTTATTTACTGGGATGCTGACTGCATGTAACATTGATTGATCTACAAAGCAGTTTATAAAGGACAGCAGATCTGCTCTTCTTAACCACTCGGCAAAGCAATTATACTCATTTTTTCTCTTGTTTGAAGCAGCAAGGAAGAAGAAAGAGAACACAGAATTAGCCTGGGCAGGCGTACAGACGGTGTACAAGCGAAATACTCTGAAAACCAGTGCAGTAATTCATTCTGCTGTCTGCCAGTATGAATATCCAAAGTCAAACTCAAAATCCTAAATTCTTTTTCCCTACCTCATGTCTTGATGTTGCTAGCATTTAAAGGTGCACTGGAGCACACTTCTCTCCAGTTACTCAGAAAATGCTTGCTCTTATAACAAGGTTTAATTGCTTATCCTAATCACATACTTCTGTGATGTATTTTATGGTATTGTTGGAATAATATGACAAACGTCATAGAGGAAGTTTGAGCTGAGCCTTCCCACTACCATCCTTCAGTTCCTTCTGCATCCCTTGCTGTTCCTCCCCCATCGAACACAATCACCAAGGCTCTCTGGGGTTTTCACAGTTTTCCCCCTCAGTCAGTTTTCTGTGACAGAACATCTTTTCTGAGCTGAAAATATTCAATGAATTCAGGGTAAATTTACAAATACTTTCAGAATATCTGAGCTACATTTTCCAGAGAACTTACAAGTAGTATGGAAATGTTCACTAGCCTCTATTTGTGAAAATATAATATTCAAAGAATCATTTACATAATCATCTACATTCATATTTGAGGAAGAAATATTTCTCCTCGTAAGTGTATGGATCATGAACATGTATTTGAAAACAAAGCTGGAATTTTTAGAGAACCTTTGGGTATCTAGGCTCTATTCATTTCAATTATATGAAAACCTCTTTGGTATGTAAGTATTTTCAACTTAGCACAACTGTGACTTCTATTTACTACACTACTGCAGTTAAGATGTTTGTGTTATCATTAATGTGTCATTCCTGATAGCCTGCACTTCCAATACTGCCATGAAATACCACAATGAAGTTCATGTTACCCACAAATTCTGTTATGTTGTAATACTTTCAGGTGTATACTCAAACATAATGTGTAGAAACTAAAAAGTAGCAATTTTCTTAAAACAGACTCCTAGTCTCTTTAATAAACACTTACAGAGTATCAAAGACAGAGGAACATGAACAACAGCATAAAATATGTTGTAGTACAGATATTGTGTTATGGATGCTTTGCTTCCCCTTTGCCCTGGGCACATCCTCATCTGCTTGCAATCATGTAGCATCCTGATAGCAACTTACAGCTATTATTTAATGGCTAAATTCATATTGGGCAAACACACATATGAACTCTATAGATATTCTTGTGTGCCTCCTGCTCTTCTGTGTCACCTGCTGTGCTTTGGTATTATGTTGCTGTCCGGCTGAATTTATACAGTTATCAGTGCAATCTTAGTGTATTTGGCAGTAGACCAAAGGTATGGAAGATGAACAAAGGCTTTTTGAAATAATGGACTAGGTCCTCTGTTCAGTTGCATCCATTTATGCTAGCTGCAGTCCTGTTCCAATATCATCAGTGACTTCAATCAATCAGCCTTTATTGCTACAACTTTTGTCACAGCAACTAAATAAAAGCACTATCCATATACTCACTGAAAAGACACTGCACTTATGTGAGCCTCTGAATGCAGGCGTTGTTCTGTTAATGGTCCGTAGATAATAATCCAAAATTCAAAGTCTGTGCTTATTCTTAAAAAAAAAAAAAGAAGAAAAAGAAATAAACACAATGTCTGTGGTACAGATTCTGAAAACAATCTCTTGGTATCATTACCATTTTGACAGCAAGATTAATATTTTAGAAGTGAACTTTTCAGCTCAGTCAAGTTTCAGAAACATTTGGATTTGTCATTTATTTGAGGGTCGGTTTTCCTATAAGTGGCTAATTAGTGAAGATGGATCTTTGTAAATGGGTGCTCCTTCCTTGTGCATCCCTGAATCTAGGTTTTATTAATGTGAGGACCATAACCCTTTGTGAAAAATTTCCCAATGGGGTATCTCTGATGCCAAAACCAAAAGGTGACATTTATAGAAGGTTCAGGTTAGAAGAAAAAGAAAATTCCTTTTCAAACATACAAGTGTTTGAAAGAGCACAACCACATAAAACAACAGAAGGCAGGCTAATGCAATGACACTATTGCACTGAATGTAGAGCTTGCTACCATTACCTACGAGTGTAAATGAAAATGGCAAGTAGTTCCTGCTTAAACAGTAAAAGAAGTGGTTAGCAGCTTTCACAGGGAGAATAAACAGCTGAAATGATTCTAGCTCATTTTTAGAACACCAAAGCTCTGTTTGATGTAGAAAATAAATAAGCTACCACCTTTTCACCCTCTTTGATCATTTAAGATAAGAGACTCCATCCTCTAATTTCAGATTGCGTAATTCAAGAGTATTAGTAACAAGAGGAATAGGGTAAAACATAAATATGCATACATCTATATTATACTATGTAGAGTATTTTAAAAGATAGCACTTTATTTTAAAGTAAATTCTAGTATTTAAAATGATAGTAAATACATAATTTTAATACAATTACATATAAATGCATAAATGCATACATATGTAAGTAGTAACATGAAGACAACCACGTTGGTGGAATGGGTACACAGGCTGTCTGTTGGATTTTTTTTTTTAATGTGACAATTCCTAGGTTATAAACTTTGAAGTTACTGTGCGTGAAGCAATTGAGAGGATGGGAAGTTCAAAATAAGGCATCAAAAGCATACTTTCAGTTCTGTACTTGACAGTGTGGATGGGGCACAAGGATTTCTTGTATCGCATGCCTTTCTGTGTAGGATTATGCTGTCACATACCAGCCCTTAATTGACGCTTCAGCCCCTTTGTGTACAGAACAATTCTCACCCACCAAGCTCTGTCTTAATCCATTTGCTCTTAGGCAATAGCTGAAGATTCCTCTCTGTGGTTCAGACCTTCATAAGTGATGGATAATAGTGGATGTACTGGTTTTAAGATACCTGACAATCTGATGGGAGAAGAGCTCAAGAAGAAATTGCCCAGCACACCCTTAAAACACTTTCTGAAAGGCCCTCTAACTGGCTAGCACTCTAAAATAATGGTACTTACAAGTATTGCTCGCTTCAAAAAATCTTCTATTGCTTTAATTTATAAAGCAGCTGTTTCACGCTCTTTCCCAGTGAAATGAACTCCCTAGGATAGCCGGGATTCAAGGACACTTTTACCACTGTCCTACTGCTTCCAGGGAGTTCACCAGGCCGACTCCAATTGCCACAGGTCACTTCTACCACATAAAGCTGTATTTTTACCAGTTCCCCGATCCATCAGGCACATGGAGGAGCTGCCTGTTGTGCCTGTTGGAGTAAAGTACTGGCTACACAGCACTGCCATCCTGTCCAGTCTTCTGAAACAAGGATCACTGATCTGAAAGAACGGACACATCCCTGTTGCTCGGACCTTGAAATCACCTTCAACACAAGTTGGATTAAGGTAAGTGGACAAAAAAAAAGTTGGCTACAAAATCCAAATATGGACATTATAGTTACAAAATACTTAGCTGAAACACACAGCAGGGCAATGCTGCATCTAGTTGTGTCAAGATATAATCTAGCAGGTCTCTCCCTCATTTTCTGAAGAGGGCTTGTTCCTCAAGTTTTGCAGAAAGTAACTGGATATTCCTGTTTTCTGTCTATTGACTATTCTGTCTTTCTGCAATTACTAATGTCCTTTTTGAACGTCTCCATGCTTGACTGAATTATTAATGTCATCAGCCTACAGAGGGATAAATGCACTTTCTCAACTGATGAAACAACATTTGTCACAGTTTGAAGCCTGTACACGCTTTGAGTTTACGTTCCATGTATATCGGTACCCCACACTTTACACACACACCTCAGCATGATACATAAATGCAGCTTAATGCTGACTCTTGACTTAGGTCAGCTCGACGGCAGGTCAGTCACTTTGATGAGATAATGGATTTGTGGAGACTGACCTTCAGCCATGCCTTGAAGAACACTTTGAGAAACCTCACACAGACACTGCAGCTAAAAAAAGAAAAGGGGATTTTAAAGCAGCAACAAAGAGGTAAGTGCAGATCTGTCAGGTCTTGTGGATTTGGCATGGTCACGTAACTGACACTTGTGTTCTACTATCACCTAGGAAAAATTGCTTCCCTATCTTTCTGCCCAGGAGCTGGGATATCTGTGCACTGTCTTGTACTTGCCTACCACAGTTGCACATCCTTGCTCCTCAGTATGTGGCCAGACCATCTAATGAGATATAACAAAATGTGACTGTTGTGGATATCTTGTGTTTTGTGTCACGCTTTCCTGTCTTGGTGTTCAGCACTGAGGAACTTCTTTTGGTATGCCTTTCAACACATTTTCTGAAGGCCAATTTGAGTTATTTTTTGATTAAATCTCTACGAAAAAATGACTTTGTGGTTCTACAGTTAAATTGAAAATTATTTTAAAAACTTGGTTAGCATTACACAGATAGAAATGTAGGAAATGACAATCTGGGGAGCAGTCAGTTAAGAAGAAAGATTTCTCTCCTTAGCCTGGAAGGTTAAGATACTTCACCGACTATCAGCTTGAGCAAATATTTTTTTTTAATATATATTTGAAATATAGGACAGCATCAGCAAAACAACACAGCGTATCTCTGACCTCTTGCCCCAACTGTCAACTCAGCATACTGGATAAGTGACTCTCATGAGAAACAAAGATTCAAAGAGCAAAGGATTTATTAGGAGGTAGAGGAGACTGTCATCTTTCCATTTGTATTAGCTATGTCCCACAATGTCTTATTACCTGCTCTACTTTGTAGTTTATTTTTTTACAATAAAGAAGCTTATCCTCATGTTCAGATGGAACTTCCTGTGTTCCAGTTTGTGCCCACTGCCCCTTATCCTGTCACCAGGCACCACTGGAAAGAGTCTGTCCCCATCCTCTTGACACCCGCCCTTTAGATATTTATAACCATTGATGAGATCCCCTCTCAGTCTTCTCCAGGCTAAACAGATACAGGTCTCTCAGCCCTTCCTCATAAGAGAGGTGCTCCAGACACCCTAGTCATAGTCGTAACCCTCTGCTGGACTCTCTCCAGGAGTTCCTTGTCTTTCTTGAACTGGGGGGCCCAGAACTGGACGCAGTACTCCAGATGTGGCCTCACCAGGGCAGAGTAGAGGGGGAGGATGACCTCCCTTGACCTGCTGGCCACACTCCTTTTAATGCACCCCAGGAGACCATTGGCCTTCTTGGCCACAAGGGCACGTTGCTGCCTCATTGTCAACTTCTTGTCCACCAGGACTCTCAGGTTCTTCTCTGCACAGCTGCTTTCCAGCTGGTCCGCCCCTAACCTGTACTGGTGCACGGAGTTATTCCTCCCTTGGTGCAGGACCCTATACTTGTTTTTGTTGAACTTCCTTATGTTCCTCTCTGCCCAAGTCTCTAGACTATCCAGGTCTCGCTGAATGTCAGCACAGCATCAGCCACTCCTCCCAGTTTTGTGTCATCAGCAAACTTGCCGAGGGTATACTCTGCCCCCTCATCCAGGTCATTGGTGAATATGTTGAACAAGACTGGACCCAGTACTGACCCCTGGGGAACACTGCTAGTTACAGACCGCCAAGTGGACTCTGCGCTGCCAATCACAACCTTCTGAACTCTGCCATTCAGCCAGTTCTCAATCCACCTCACTGTCCACTAATCTAACCCACACTTC
The DNA here is from genome assembly GCF_964199755.1 of Larus michahellis. Taxonomy (NCBI): domain Eukaryota; kingdom Metazoa; phylum Chordata; class Aves; order Charadriiformes; family Laridae; genus Larus; species Larus michahellis. The sequence goes on from NC_133897.1 coordinate 94,693,612, forward strand.
CTAAGCTTACCAATGAGGATGTTATGGGAGGCAGTGTCAAAAGACTTACTGAAGTCGAAGTAGACAACATCCACCGCTCTGCCCTCATTTACACAGCCAGTCATGCCATCATAGAAGGCTATCAGATTGGTCAAGTATGATTTCCCTTTGGTGAATCCATGTTGACCACTCCTGATAACCTTTTCCTCTACACGATTAGAGGCAACATCCAGAATGAGCTGTTCCATCACCTTTCTAGGGATGGAGGTGAGGCTGACTGGCTTGGAGTTTCCTGGGTCCTCTTTCTTGCCCTTTTGGAGACTGGAGTGACACTGGCTTTCCTCCAGCCCTCAGGCACCTCTCCCGTTCTCCATGACCTTTCAAAGATGATGGGAAGTGGCTTCACAATAATATCTGCCAGCTCCCTCAGCACTCATGGGTGCATCCCATCAGGGTCCACGGACTTGTGGGTGTTGAGTTTGCCTAAATGACTTCTAACACAATCCTCCGGAATCAAGGGAAAGTCTTCCTTTCTTCAGACTTTTTATCTTGCCTCCAGGGTCTGGGATTCCTGGGGGCCAGTGCTAGCGCAAAGACTGAAGCAAAGAAGGCATTCATTATTTCTGCCACCTCTATATCCTCCATCACCAGGGCACCCACCTCATTCAGAAGTGGACCCACATTTTCCCTAGTCTTCCTAGTCAAGAAGTACTTGAAGAAGCCCATCTTGTTTTCCCTGACATCTCTTGACAGATTTAATTCCAGAAGGAAACAGAAAAAGAAAAATGTACCTGCCAAACTCCATAGTTTTTAAGTAGTATCCACAAAATCAAATAAATTAGACAAAATGCTTCCTCCACAGTATAAATCTACACAACTTGTCAGAGGTTACTTGGTCTCCAGATGACCAGTCTGAAAGAAAAGCCCAAACTACATTTCTGCCATCTGCTGACCACAGTGATCATTTTAACAAGTCTACAGAATGCCTAATTCAGTCCAACAAAGAAAAAATGTGGCTTCAATGGAAAAGTAAATTGGTAGTATTCTGAGGCAGACCCCAGCAGTGGAAATCAGTTCAGTTTAATCAGTTGGCATAAAAAATCTATAATTCAAAGTGTAACTGAATTTAGAGCAAACACCTGCCTTTTTCTCCGGACTTTTCGTAACAGCTAGACTACAAACTTTTGCTGGTAGCTGGGAGTTCAAACAAAATTTTTACTGATTTGAAGCTCAGGGGAGTCCAGTACCCTTCTTCACTATATCCAAAGTTACACATTATTTCTCTTAGATACAATTGTCTAAAACAGTAAGAAAGGGGAGATACCATGGAATTATAACAATTTCTAATGTACCCTACACAGCTCAGAATCTTCCCACAAACCAGTATGCATGCACATTATTAAAATCAATGCTAAATTAGCAAATCTTTCTAATTGGCTGTTCCTCTCTCTCATCTACATCCCATGTAACCAAGGAGACAAGGATATCTCAGCTTCATGTCTCCTTCCCATCCTTCTACTTCTTTTAACAATGTTCCCCAGAACTCTTTTATCTCCTTCCCCCTGATGAAGGCATGACCCATTTCATTTTAAACAGGAGCCACTCCCTGTTAGCAGAGTGCTACTGCATTTATTAATAAGCCACTGCATTTATTAATACGTGCTTTCCGTCTACAGCATCAAAGATACTTAGGTGCTTAACTTCTCTGAATTTAGTGATTGCTACGTGGCTACATGGTCTGTGGATGAGTGTCCAAGGGCCCAATTAAGAAACTCATGAGTTTCTCATAATCCAAATAACCGTTGTTTTTACCTTTTTGAAATATTGCTGCCCACAGGTGGTGCTACCTTGTCACTTTCAGTTAAGCTTTAAGGTCTGTAGTAGGACTTCAAAATCTGTCTGAACAGCAGACCAGAGAATGGATGTTTACACATTCTCCCTGACTCTTGGTTTACAGAGAGAACTGAGGAGTTTATCCAACCTCTTTTCAGAAAGCAGCTTACTCCCTGATGTATATTTGGCCAGTGGGGAGTAAGGACTCTTGCTGAAGGAATTTTCTTCCATATAGCTGTCTCTTAACCTGACCTTACCCCCCTTTATATCAACGGGGGCCAAGGAAGGTCTGCACCCTTCTGTCACTAAGCTATGTTGAGCTGCCCATCAGTAGCTACAGATAGACTTTGTTTTTCTGTGCTTAGATGTTATTCTTTTCTAGATTAAAACCTTGGAGAAAAAATTAATTCTTTTACACAAGTACTTACTAATTTTGAAAGGTCCTGAAAAGCTGTATTTCGGGACACCTTCTCATGACAGTTATTATTGACACAGTACTGAAAATATTCTGACAATAGCAAACCAAACCAAACACACCATTTTCTGAAAACACAGGCAAGAGATGTTCAACTATACAAATACTTACTCTGTTTATTTTTCCTGGCATTTCCTGGTATTTTACCTTCAAGGCAGTTGTGAGTATATTTGCCATAGATTGCATCTATATTAATCTTCCCTACATGATCATTTTGCTTCTGTGATTATAGTGAATTATGGACACACATCTCTGGAACACTCAAAAAGAACCTCTTGTAGTATTATCTTCTGTAACTACAAGGGTAACTAAAAGCTTTTCACACTGACTAGGTAGTAGCAAGTTGGAAATTTTCTTTATTGCAGTTTAGCTGAGCTATGGAATGAAGTATAAAACACAGTTCACTAGATACCTCATTTTATAAGTGTGTATATATATGTGTAAATGCCAAAATCTGTCTTCTTCACTTACATAAACTGACAGAAAATGAGTACAAATGCATGCACCGATACTGTTTTTCATCACAGCTATTAGATGTGTTTTCTTCTGTTGGTACAATTTAAGTATGAACCCTTCCTTTAACATGTTAGGAAAGAAGATAAAGTCATAATTTACAATGTTGTTTATATTGTCTGTGTTCTATGTAGATTATGCTGTCCCTATGTAGAATTGATGTTGAATTTACTGGAGATTTCTGGAGAGGGCTAAAACTACTGCTAAAAACTAAGGTGGCGTAACAAAAACTATTCATGACTATATTTTCTAATATGAAGAAGTACGCACAAACTACTTCTGATCTTGTAAGGTCTTAAATTTTGAGAACTGCTGATTTGCAGAACTAATCGTGTGAGTAATACTATAATCTCTCATGGAGAGTAAATATAATAAAATCATGATTTAATATAATTGAATCACCTTGAGTCTCACATCCAAATCAAATTCTTGAGTACAGACCAGAGAGGTACCGTGAAAAGAGGTGGACCTTAGGTTGAAGAATAATGAACCAAAGGAGGCAGACAAAAACACAGTAAAATGATTATTAATTGCATGAGCCTTAATAAAGATAATTAATGATACGGATGTTCACTATTTGTGGAACAAAATAAAGAAAAAAGTGATTCAAAAAGGCAAAAAACTGACAGCTCCAAGTAGCTTTGAAATATTTTCTCAACAATTTGGTTAATATATGCTTTCTGTTCTTTGAAACAAAACCTGTGAACTTCAGAGACCAATACTCAGGGGCTAGTAAGCCAAATCCCTGGACGACACAGCATGCTGTGAAAATATAGCATTGGGATTAGTGGGAACGGAGGAGGGCCACCACCAGCCATTCAGCAGGCTCAGTCCAAAACACAGAAGAGTACTGATGGAAAGGTATTAGCACCATTCATGTTTTGTGGCCTGCTAAGGACTCAAATGTTGGTTTATTTGGGCTTCTAATGGAGAATATTTTCTTTCACAGAATGACATAAACCTGAATGGAAAACCTTAACACTTTTAGAAAAGGCATTTGACCAAACTCTGAAATTTGACACAGCCTAAATAACTGAACTTAGTTCCATTGGCTTCTATGAACCTATACAAAACTTGCAGAAGATGAGGACTGTGCATTTGCTAGTTGTTGGCAAAACAGCAGGAACAAAGCCAAAGTCTCTGTTTAAATCAGGTATTAAACTTTTTAAAAGGTCAGGATAGAGATGAATGTACGATTACAATTAAAATCTGAAAACTAATGCCTTGCTCTCTGAGTAGAAAAACAAATGAGACCTGGTTTCTATTAATTTGCATCCTACTTGGTCTTTGAACTGGACCTGGCAAGCAGAGACAATATTTTATTTTATAGTGGCTCTCTAAATGGTGGTTCTAATGGGTTAACACTTTAAAAGAACCAACTTGGTGAAAAATATTTTCCAGAGCTAACTAATTCCTTATGCTAGAGAATGAATATGGCCATACTGATATTAAATTATCTGAAAAGGGAGACTGGTACTTTAAAAGTACAGAAATTGTGTCACCTTACATGGCACTTGATAATCATTTCTAGCCTATAGGCATAACATATTATACAAGCTAAAGATAAATCTTGTTTTGTGAAATTTTCAGAGGGCTTTGATATTTGTCAGCCAAAAATTACTATTAAAATGAAAAAAAAGAGAAAGAAAAGGAATCCGAATTTATCTAGTGCAATAGGCCTGAGGATAACAAATTAATCACACTTTCTCACTGTAATCCAATTTGCCATTCGGTTTGCTAAGACTTCAAATTCTATGGTGCAGCTACATATAAAATTGTAACTGATTAGCAGAGTGTTAATGCAGTGATTTTTTTTGGGGGGTGCATTTTATTTTTGAAATTTTATTTTCTTTTTAGGCTTCGAGGAAAATCTTTAAAGATTTCTACTGGATGATTCTGGAGACAAGGTAGCAGCCTGCAAATGTAATTAGTTCTTTTCCTTTCCCATCGATATTTTCGTGGATTGTGATGCAATCTTAGAGATGCTCAGGAAGGAACCTGCAGTGGCTGACTGCTCTAGGGCAACAGGTGGTCATTTCTTGGATCCAACTACAGAACATCTGCTTTGGTAGCAGAAATGGAGAAAATGAAATCTGTGCAGAGTAGCAACAGCATCTCTGATGTATTATTGAAACAGTTTATACCGGGCGCTTCATATGGAAATGGCCCATGGGAACGTTAATTAGCACAGCTACTCGGAAGCTTTCAGCTAGATGCTTTATATTAGATTGTTTTGTCCAGCTTAGTAAGATTTGTAGGCTTTAAAATATTTGTATATTCTAACACTTTGCAAAACATATCAATCTATCTTCCAAAAAACTCACCATCTCAAAACACAGAACTTGCAGAGGATCTCAAGGAGTCAACTCTTTCATTTAACTTACAGAAGCCTGAGAAACCTAGAGCAAAATTATGTCATAATTTATGCAGATATAGTTAAGTGAATCATGTAATAACTTTTTTCTACTAGAAAAGCAAAACAGAAGACAAATGTTCTCAGCTGGATGCAGTATTTCTGGGTAACAATATTATAGCGTTTTTAATTTACAGATTATATTTTGAGTGATTAATATTGTCAAAAAGATAAATAATCTGTCTCAATATAAATATAGATGTAGAAAATTGTACTTAAGGTTTTTACCCAGTAGTTGTATATCACTGTCAAATATAGCAAAAAACTCAGTGACTAAAGGCACAAAGTTCTGCTACAGAGCAGCACAGTGCTGACTAATGTACAGTTTACTTACAAGGCGCATTATTATTTTTTATTTGCAAATTAAGCTTCTGCCTCTTCTGTGTTGCTGTGTTCTGTGAAAAGACAGAAATATATTATCTCTTCACCCTCTGCTATTTCATCCTCCAGCTGCTCTGCTTTCAAATGATTGCCATGAGTATTACATCCAGATGAGAGAAACCTGGGACTGTGCTATACTGATGTGCACTGGTATTGATTACTTATCTCCTCATTTGAGTCACTTCACCTTGGTATCGCCTCTCATTTTTCCCTGAGATCTGAAGAACGTAATAAAAGCTGTTCCTCCTAATTTGTACCAGAGGCTATGATTTAGAAAAGCACTTGGACATGTAAGTGTTTTGGTGAGCAGGGCTAGGTCAGGCGGGGAAGGGACTGAGGCCAGGGAAGTTCCCTCTGCCGCAGAGCAGCTAACCGGCTCTGCGCTGTTCAGCCTCAGAATGCCACGCTGGGAAGGGGAGGCTACAGTGAAAACCTGATTCTCTTCACTCCATTGCACAAATGAAGATGTGAGGTACAGACAAACTAAATCCCAGAGCCACAAAGCAATGGGTGCCTATTCCCACTGAAATCTGTGGGAGCTGGCCACTTACAAACACTTTAGAGTACATAGGCTCAGTGACTTGCTGAGATTATTTTGAGAACCTGGGACAGAGCAGGGATGATAAATTTAATACTGCTGGGCTGCTTTCAATCTTGATTTTACTGTTTTGGGGGGGAATTTTTGGTTTTGTCTACTAGCAGCTGGACAACAGCACAGGTCCTTTAGTGTGGGATACTATACTCCGTTCACCTTGCCTATGACTCAGAGCAAAGAGCCCTTAATTTTGCCGCTTAGATGATTTTAGATGATTTTTTTTTTTTATTAAATTTTCTTTAATAACATCCCATTTAAAGCTCTGGGACAATGGTAACCCTAATAGGAAAGGAGACTGATTTAAAAACAGTCATAAAATGGAACTGCTGACTCATTTGTATTCCTTAAAACCTACCTGACTACCAGCTTCTCTGCCTAGTAACAGGCAGAAGGGAAAAGTTGAATAACTTGAATCTGATTAAAGTAGTCTCCTCTCTGACCCTCTGCGCTCAGACTGTCAGCATTGCAGGTTGAGTCTGCAAGTAACTTCTTTTTCATTCTGTCATCAGCTGTGAATTATATGCAGTCTCAACCCTCTCTGACAACATGCTTAAATGCTTTGTTAGCTGCAGGCCTGTAAGACTACATGTGCAGCGGGTGACTAGAGGCAGTGGGGACAGAGCAGGCTATTTCAATCCCTAGACAAAAGAAGCAGTAATTCTGTGCTGACTTGCCCTCTGTCTGCTGCCTTCAAGCTTAGTAGTTCTCATCAGTCCCTAGCTATTTCTACTCATGGTCCAGAATATCTGCTGCCCAAATAACCTCTTGGTCAGCCCCTGGAGAAATTCAGCAAAGCCCTGACACGTGTGACTCATGAGTAAATGGCTTAACTCAAGGTAAGACTTTGAACCAAACAGTATTTCTGCATTTCATGAAAAACAAATGGCAAACCTTTCCCTTTTCACTCAATCCAACATATGTAGCATTCCTAAAATACTTAATTTAGCTGAAAGTGACCTTGCAGGAAAGGTGAGTTAGCAGCACTGTGATTTAGAAAAAGATTTTTTTAATAGCATGATTGACAGTAGAATGCATGCAGATTTCCAACAAGTATCTGCCAGTTTAGGGGACATGATTTCAGCATTTCCTGCTGTGTTTCTCTAGTGAGCGGCATTCTGGTAGCTGGGGGCTGCACAAAGAAAGACCTCCTTGCTTAGACTGGCACCAGGAAATCCCATTCTCCCCCTTTTTGTGAACACAGAATTGACTGCCAGGATTGCAGCATCAGGCCCTAACTCAGTGCACCTCATTGACTCTACTCCTGTGGAAGGGACTTAATCTAAAATGGATGACAAACATACCAGGGAGTATTCACTGACATGCTGCCCAAATTTTTGTAATTTAACATAGGGAAATAGTAAGATCACCCAATTTTGAGCAACTAGACTTGAAATGGGCTTCTCCCAGAGGTGATTTGGTGGAGAAAACAGATTTTGGCACTCTGTTGCTACTAAGAAGAGTGTGTGTCTCTCCACTGAGCATCAGAGAAATTCTGGGGAGATGACACAGCTAAGCTCAATGTGTCAACTGAATAGCTCAATTCATTCCACTTTCCCCTGCAGAATTATAGGCTACGCCTCAAAGCAGTGGGATATTAATTAAAACAGACCGATTATTTGTCTTTGCAAACTGCATGACTGATGATTACATAATATTATTTTCTACAGTAAACAATGTTAACTATCACTCAGCTTCTCATTTGCTTAGTTAGGCAGCTGAAAAAGTCCCTTTCCTAGATTCACTGTAAATGGGATTAAGCTGATGGGAGTTTTATGACTTGCTTTATGTCGTATGCAGGAACAGCGATGTGAACTGTTGCTCATTTCTTCTAGGGAGAGCTCAATTAATGAATGGCAAAACAGGCTCTGTAAAATCCAGCCGGTTTTAATTTTCTCATCATAAATCACTTCTTGAGGTTAAGGGCTTCTGATCTCTTACAAGGGCAGCTGTAGAGAACACACAGGTACATTAGTAATATTTGCCTTCATTTACAGATCATCATCTAAACCATAGATTTTGGTCAGTCATGAGTTGGGGGAAAAGCACCGGTGAAGGACTGTTTCCTGTCAACCAGATGTTAGTTCCTAGTCATGCATTCAAATAAAACCCTACTGTGTAAGGTGATTCCTCACACATCGTAAAATATGTGTATCTTTGGCCACATAACTCCCAGAGGTGTCAGACCTGCATCTGCATCATCTGGTCTTGTCTGTGCAAGGACACCAGAGCCCACAAAACTGATATCAATGACTCCTGATATCCTTGCAGTCAGACAGGACCATACCACACAGAAACAGCTCTAGCTCCTCTCGAGTTTCAAAGCTATTCTGCTGGATTGCTCCCTTCCCTGACGTGTCATATTGAGGACCCTGGGGCCATGTGCTGTCAGCTAGGCTCTCACAGGCTCACTGCTGCTGAGTTTAAAGTGGCTATTAGTTCCAGGCACGGTGGTATTTTCAGGGAAACAATATTGATGGATTTTCTCTATGACATATTCTCAGATGATGTCTTAACATTTTAGGGACCAGTAGATGAGATGTTAAGCCTACACTTCTTGACAGGGTCAATGCAGCAGAAATAATATATCTCCGTAAGCAGCCACATAGTATATGGGTACGGTGCTAATGAGTTAGATTCTCTTCTCCAGCGCAAGTGGCCTCAGAGCCTTTCGCTCAACAACATATCTGAGGCCTGCATACTCTAGAAGCCATTAAAGTTCACACCCCATCATACATTATTCCTGCCCTGTACAAACCAAGCCTGAAATTCCCATGCAAAAAAAAAAAAAAGCTTTATGAATAAAAAATGATTCTAAGCTCCATTATAGTGTGTGAATTATTGATGATGTTGGAAAACATTGCTGAGCAATTTTGACCTGTATCAACTGTAAAAGGAGAACCATGGGTAAATAGAGTTCTCAGAAAAATTCAAACACCTGATTTAGATACAGAGTTTGCTATACAACCCAAACCAAAGCTTTTATTTTTCTCCTTTGGAAGGGTTGCATTATTCTAAAACACGCATGACCAAGAGGCACTATTCAGTGTCCAATTTCAGTGTTGTGCAAGGTGCTAAAGAGGGGGTCTGATGGACAGTTAGTTCAGAAAAAAATCGGAGACTCTAACAAAAGCCTTGAGTGCCAGTGCCAGACAGTGCCATGAAGAAACAAGACATGTGGCTGTGGGGGACCTCTGACCACAAAAAATGTTACCATGTGTCATTCTCCAACTTAATGGACTTAAGGCCCAGTTAAGAGGGAGAGGGAGAAGAAAAAGCAATAAATACAGTGCAAAAGGAGGCAGAAAAAGTGTTTTTGAGACACTGTTGTGGGTATAGTACCTTCAGCAGAGTTCCAGGCAACAACTCTTTAATGGCTTCAGATTCTAATTTCTGTTTTTTAAAGTTTGATAGACAAACTATGTTTGTAATACAGCGCAATATAGCAAATTCTTCCATAGTTCAAGTCAGAGAACTTGAACTTTTGCAAAGTTGTTTTTCCACAGAGTGCCATAGTCACCCTACTTGCTTATCCCAGGGAAATTCTAAATTGGACTTCAGAGAAGAAAAATGGATGATAGATACTGAAACTTTTGCAAGGGGGGAGATACCAACACTCCCTCTCCAGCCCCCCCTCCCTGAGAACAAAAACCCCAAGGTAAGTCAGAACCACGAGCTATCTTAATGACATTAGATTTTTATCTAATATGGATAATTTTTTAGAACTAGATTGTACAACTCAAAGCATATTTGCAACCATCTAACTCTTATTTGTAAATTAGAGTGCACACGTTTGTAAATCCAAACAGCCTTTGGAACCTGTGTACCTGTAAACACCTGGTATTTTCATGAACATGAAATACAATGAGCTTGTGAATTGTGTGAAAGGTAAGTGTTTAATGGTACTCATCCAGTTGTGAGACTGCGGCTCAGGCTGTTTACTGGTGACAGCTGTGCCCGTAGTACAGCTCAGGAGCGTAACAACCCACAACAAAGCACTGAGGCATAAAAACCTGCTTCCTTCGCATAGATGGGAAAAAAACAAACCATGTTTTTTGATCTGTACCTGGGGAATTTTGCCTTTGTAGCACTCACATTTCCACTATGAACCCAAACAGACTATTTTGATTTATTTACTGCTTTTCTTAGGAGACTTCTTCACTCTACAAAGACTGCCAAACACAGAAAATTAGTTAAGACTTTCTGAGCTGAGATAGATTAATTTAATCTTTATCTTTCTTTTTAAGTGAGGAGAAGGATAAGACACTGTCTCTTAATCCCTGCTTGACATTTCTGAGTAACAGGGTTGGTAAGCAAATGCCTATTTCTAGAATAATGGCATGGGTATTCTTCCATAGTGAAGCTCTGGAGAAAAGAGTTGCCATGAGCGGTTACGTGGAAGTCTCCTGCCCAGTTATCTATCCCAAGAACCATCACCTGCCTGAGCAGAGCTTACTTGCTCCATTGAGTCCCATTGTTAAATTATTATATTTACTCAATTTTTTTCTGAAGAAAACACACAAGTCCCTGCTCAGGTAAACTGCAGTTCATCCATCTGATCTTTGGCCCATTATCTTGCTGCTTTGGCTTAGCGTTCCACTTATATGACAATGACTAATATGACCAATATCGACTCCTCTGCTGAATTCAGTGTTTTCTAGCTAGCAAACTCACAATGAATAAACACATTCATCATAGGCCAATTAAATACCTCATCATAGGAGTTGGCTGCCATCATTCTGGAGCAGGCATGTGTCGGCATCACAAAACTCAGCGCTGACATTTGGGTCTCAGATTTGCTAGCATCTTTGCACTTATATAGTACTGTTCTCTCCACTGGGCCTCCAGATGCCTTTCCAGATGCCATGCAAGCGAGAAGGCTACTAGGAGCCCATCTTCCATTACTCTCTTTCCTTTCTATCTCCTCTAAGCATCTTCTTGGCTATCTTTGCTAAATGGACACACATTCCTGGTTTTATCAGCCCTTACACCAGCTATCATAAGCAAATCCACGATCTCATACAGAGAGGATCCTTGCCCATCTATTCTGTTGGCCTTTATGCCAGTTGCCTAATTCCTAGCATGCAAACACCACACTCATTCACAACACCTTACTTGTTTTTCATAAGCCTACTCTCTAGGTACAGCCTCACTGCTTTTTTTTTTAAAAAAAAAAAAAGATTGATTGGGTAAGTGAGAAACTCAGGCATTTCTCTCTCATTTCTGTTAATCAGTACTGTTTTCAGTACTGATTAATGAAAAAGGTCAATATAACTGGTTAGTTCCCTTAGGTTACACAGTCTTCCCCAAAATGGAACCACCTTTTTAGATTTGCTCTTATGTATACATGTCCTTACAATGCTGGTTCAGATGGGGTTCTTGCTCTGTGATGTACAATTCAAATTACCGGAGCGGTTTAAATCTTTAAAAGGTCTTTAGCTGTGAGAAAGGACTGTCGTCTCTGAAGTATTTTAAGTGTTCTAATAAATTAAAATCATCCTACTTTACACAGTCCCACTGTGGATGCCTTCCCGCACCAAGGGAAGAGGTACAGTTTTAAATACTTTCAGTAGTTTTAGATTTCTCAGAGTAGGCTGCAAAATATCAGGCTGCTGTTGACAACTTGCCAAGAAGTGTTTCTGATTCCTTTTCCTTTCTTTCATTTTAGGGACTGGGAGAAGTTATTTACTTTCTGAGAGGTCCCTTGTCAACTTTCTTAAAGAGCTTGGAGTGAAACTAGAAGCCATGAAATGCCTCACTTGGAAGAAATATATTTATCAAGATCTAACAGCTGGATGTCTTGCAAGATCTGTTCCCAATTTATTGCTTGTGCTTAAGCATGACTTAAAGTTGAGTCGCTTTTAATTGGTTTTGGATCACGCAATATTATTTATTCATTGCATCACAGGGGTGTTCAGGTTCTCCAATTCTGGAACTTTATCCTGCTGTGCAAGAAGCCGCACACACAAACCAGAAAGTCTCTTTGTGACTGAAATTATCTATCACAGCACAACTTATTTTTCTAAGAGTTCTCTGTAAATCGTAGCTATTGTATTGGGTTTGTGTGGCGAGGTTTTGCTAGCGGGGAGGCTACAGAAGTGGCTTCTGTGAGAAGATGCCAGAAGCTTCCCCCATGTCTAACGGAGCCAATTCCAGCTGGCTCCAAGACAGACCTGCTGCTGGCCAAGGCTGAGCCCATCAGTGACAGTGGTAGCGCCTCTGTGATAACGTATTTAAGAAGGGGAAAAAAATGGCACAACAGCAATTGCAGCCAGAGAGAGAGAATATGTGAGAGCAACAGCTCTGCAGACACTGAGGTCAGTGAAGAAGGAAGGGGAGGAGGTGCTCCAGGTACTGGAGCAGAGATTCCCCTGCAGCCCGTGGTGAAGCCCATGGTGAGGCAGGCTGTCCCCCTGCAGCCCATGAAGGTTAATGGTGGAGCAGATATCCACCTGCAGCCTGTGGAGGATCCCACACCAGAGCAGGTGGATGTGCCCAAAGGAGGCTGTGACCCCATGGGAAGACCGCACTGGAGCAGGCTCCTGCCAGGACTTGTGGACCTGTGGAGAGAGGAGCCCATGCTGCAGCAGGTTTGCTGGCAGAACTTGTGACCCTGTGGGGGACCCACGCTGGAGCAGTTTGTGAAGAACTGCAGCCTGTGGGAAGGACTCACATTGGAGAAGGTTGTGGAGGACTGTCTCCCGTGGGAGGGACCCCACGCTGGAGCAGGGGAAGTGTGTGAGGAGTCCTCCCCCCCGAGGAAGAAGGAGCAGCAGAGACAATGTGTGATGAACTGACCACAACCCCCATTCCCTGTTGCCCTGCGCTGCTCGGGTCAGGGAGGAGTTAGAGAATTCAGGAGTGAAGTTAAACCCGGGAAGAAGGGAGGGGCGGGGGGAAGGTGTTTTTAAGATTTGGTTTTATTTCTCATTACCCTACTCTGATTTGATTGATAATAAATTACACTAATTTTCCCAAGTCGAGTCTGTTTTGCCTGTGACAGTAATTGGTGAGTGATCTCCCTGTCCTTATCTTGACCCACAAGCCTTTCATTATATTTTCTCTCCCCTTTCCAGCTGAGGAGGGCAGTGATAGAGCGGCTTTGGTGGGCACCTGGCGTCCAACCAGGGTCAACCCACCACAGCTAGTATTTGCGAAGTCCAATGCAGAGTAATTCCAAGTTAAACTATATAACTAGTAGGAACTAGAAGCAACCCTGCCAGTGTTCTAAAAGGAACAAACAAAATAGTTTTATCTGCATGACTACCTACACAAACATACATGTATGGTATATAATTTTATGTCATTCCAGGATCCACCTTACTATGTTTGCAACAATGGAGAGGTATTTACTGGCAAAATGTATGGATATCTGCTGATTGCAGTGCTCTGCAAGAGCTTGAGAAAGTTGTTATTTTATTGTCTATGCTTTACATTACAAAGAAAGGGAACTGAAACAAAACAAGGTAAGGGAAAAAAGAATCCCTGTCCATCAAGACCTTTGTGCCACTGCCTGAATTACAGGATCTTCCAGGTGAGTACACCCTCCATGCGGTTAATAGATGGCAGGTCCTAATATGCAGGGCACCTCAATTAAATTAACACAGAGACATGATCCTCAAATTGTTCATTAATACTGTATTATGATAGTCCTCATCTTCCTGCAAAGAATAAATATTACATTGTAGTGCTTCCTTTGGCTGTATATATACTACAGACATAGAATTTAACTCAGAAATCCTGGATAAGATTTATGAGCATAAGTTGCTCTTCTTGTTTACATGGGTAATTTCCTCACTTTGCTTAGCAGGTTTGAAAAACTTTTGTCTAGAGCCCAAAATGCCCCGTAATATCATTTCATATCTATCCAGGGAAACCTTTAATGAACTAGAAGTGTCAAGTATAACCCTCTTTCATATAACAGTTTAATATTCAGAATGAATATTACAGGGAAATGGATTAGCTTTCCTTGATGTTTATGAAGTTGCTGTAAAAGCAGATGGATAATTGCTATAGCAACTTAGCACATCAGGAGAGAGCCATTGAAAAGCATTCCATAATCAGGACCGTGACCTTGACAGCCCTCACTTTCAATTGCCTAAGCAATATTTTTCATCTGTTGTAATCAGGCAAATTTGTTGCATGGCAGTAAACCTAGCTGGACTATCCCAAAACACCGTCTGTTTGGAGTGAGGAAATCTAAGAAAGGTCATGCATCTCAGTTTAAGATGTTTTATTAATTTTCCCCTATGGCATCTTATATATTCTTGTATTTCAAATTTAGTACACTGAAATAATGAAGTAGCAAGTGGATGTTACATATTCTAAATTTAGTAAGATACTGTCTCTCAACACTTCACAGACAAACGGAGACGAACAGGCTACATAAGTGGACCACAAAGTAGACTGAGAACTGCCAGACCCGCCAGGCTCAGAGGATTATGATCAGTGGCATGACCTCCAGCTGCAGACAGGTCTGTAATGGGTGGACCCCAGGGGCTGATGCTGGGGCCAGTACTGTTTAACGGCATCACTGACTACTTGAATGATGGTTACAGAGTGCACCTTTGGCAGGTTTGTAGATGACACGAAACTGGGAGCAGTGGCTGATACACTGCAGTTGTGTTGCCATTCAGAGGGACACTGGCAGTCTGCAGAAACGGACTGACGGAAGTGTCATGAAGTTCAACAAAAGAAAATGCCGAGTCCGGTATCCTGGCCTGTAATAGGAAAAGTGTTGCCAGTAGGTCAAGGGAGGTGATCCTCCCCTTCTACTCAGCGCTGGTGAGATACATTTGGCGTCTAGATCCAGCGCAAGGAAGACAGGGATGTTATGGGGCAAGTCAGAAAAGGGCCACAAAGTTGATTAAGGCATTGAACATGTGTCATACGAGGAGAGGCTGAGAGAGCTGGGACCTGATGGGGGGAGTGGTAAGAGACAATGAATCCAGACTCCTATTCTAAATGGTGCTCAGTGACAGGACAGGAGGCACTAAGCACAAAATGAATTATGAAAATTCCACTTAAACACACCGTACAGTGTGGGTGGTTGAACACTTTAACAACCTGTTCTCCATCCTTCAACACACTGAAAACCCAACTGGACATGGCCCTGAGCAACCTGCCCTAGGTGACCCTACTCTGAGCAGACAGGTTGGACCAGACAATCTCCAGAGGTACCATCCAACCTCAGTGACTGATACTGTGATAAGGCATTGTGATAAGACTCTCACAGAAGGAGCTGATGTCTGATTTTCTCCAATTAATTTTCCCATCTGCATTGTCCAGAGACCTTCACCTTTCATGTTGTAGGGTAGCCTAATGTCAACACTGTATCCTGTTCTGCTGCTCCTCTCGTGATAGGGATCATTATATAACTTTGTTATGTGAACATGAATGAAAAGATCCGTATCACAACATTGTTAGTAAGAACTGTTGAAAGAAGAAAGGAAAAATAAGGAATGAGGTCCAGCAAAACCTTCCAACAGCCGGTATGTGTACCCCTCCTCTCTTGAAAGAGCCATTTCCAGCTCCAAAGGGAGCAGACAAGTATATTCTTCTTTGAACCTATAGGTTGAGGGCATGAACTATTCTACCTTTACCATAACAGGATTGTCAGTGAGAAACTTGAGATGTTTAAGTGGCTTAGTTGAACTACTCTACAGGTCACCTGAGCATGTGATGACCAGTTTCCATGGAAATCTCGAAGGATTATATTTTCTCTGAATTTCTGGTATTTCTTAATATTCAGCTGAGGTGAAAGTATCACATGAACAGGTCTTAGGATGTCTCACAGATTAACCAGTGAGTCTTCAGTATTTATTCAGTGCTGAGAGAGATTTACATACAGAGTGATGAAGATTTGTCTCTGTGTTACAGAGAAACACAGGCACTGAAGATTCAAGTGGCTCATTTAAGGTAAGAAAAGTGTCTAACAGTGGAGAATGGCAATGCTTTACTCCAGTAAGATAACCAGCAAACAGAAGTCTTTCTCCCTTCTTTCTGTGCTTGTCGTCCCAGCTGAAAACAAAAAGCTCTGGTGTACATTCAAACAACATTAAAAATTAATCACCTTGTCCTAATTTAAAAATCTCCATATTCATGAGATCTTGGATAAGGTGTTTGGTTTTGTTTTGTTTGTTTGTTTGTTTGTTTTTACTGAGGCCAACAGGCATAGCCAACAAAAACCCTAACTAAAACCAGCAACAACTTTTTTACACCACACCTGCTCTTTGAATAAAGACCAAATTTCTAACTTGAGTATTGAGTTGGTGAATGGAGACTTTTCTAGCTGAAAGTAAAGATGCACTGCTATCACTTGTTTGTACATAGGGGATGAATTATCCTTCTTCCACAGTAAAAAGAAGAGGTATGGGCTTTTTCTTAAAATAAACCCTTATTTTTTTAATTCCCCATAGATAGGAAGTGAGAGTAAGTCAGTTATGGCAGAATTTGTCATACTAAGGGACGGAGCATAAATCATCTTAGAATAGTAACAGTGTTTGATGCTACACAGTGAACCTCCCTGGGATTCCCTGCAGCTAATTTTGATCTGAAAAAGCCAAGAAGCTCCCAGATGTTCTTATCACAGATAGCAACCTCCGTGTATTCCTTTTGATTATGGCCAAAGAAAAAACATGTGGGAGAAATACCACCATTTAAACAGAATTTTGTACCTGAGGGAATGAAGTAATTAAAGCAGCAACAGAGGAAGAGGCCCTGTCTTTTGACATAAAGACTGGAAATAAGAGACTCAGTTATGCAGGAGACTGCATGGTTGAGCAAGGAGCTTCTGAAAAAGCTCAAGTGGAAGAAGGATGTTTACAATAAGTGGAAGAAGGGACTGAACCCTTGGGAGGATTACAAGAATGCTGCCAGAGTGTGCAGGGATGAAACAAGGAAAGCCAAGGCCACCTTGGAATTAAACCTGGCACGGGATGTCAAGCTCAACAGGAAGGGTTTCCTTCAAGTATATTGGAAGCAAAAGGAAGACCAGAGAGGTTGTGGGTCCACTGCTGAATGAGACAGGAGCCATGGTGACAGAGGATGCGGAGAAGGGGAGTTACTGAATGCCGCCTTTGCTTCGGTCTTTACTGCTTGGCCCAGCCCTCAGGAGTCTCAGGCATTGGGGGAAGTAATGGGGAAAGAAGACTTCCCTTGAGTTGAGGAGGATCGAGTGAGGGATCAATTAGATCAATTAGATATTCACAAGTCCATGGGCCCTCATGGGATGCACCCGAGAGTGCTGAGGGAGCTGGCAGAAGTCATTGCTGGGCCACTCTCCGTCATCTTTGAAAGGTCCTGGAGAACAGGCGAAGTGCCTGAGGACTGGAGGAAAGCCAACATCACTCCAGTCTTCAATAAAGGCAAGAAGGAGGACCCGGGGAACTACAGGCCGATCAGCCTCACCTCCATGCCTGGAAGATGATGAACAGCTTGTTCTGGGCATCATCTCAAGGCATGTGGAGGAAAAGAAAGCTATCAGAAGTACTCAACATGGATTCACCAAGGATTCACAAATCATGTCTGACTAATCTGATAGCCTTCTATGATGGCATGACTGGATGGAGAGATGAGGGCAGGGCAGTAGATGTGGTCTACCTTGACTTAAGCAAGGCATTCGACACCGTCTCCCACAACATCCTCATAGGGAAGCTTAGGAAGAGTGGGCTTGATGAATGGACAGTAAGGTGGATAGATAACTGGTTGAAAGACAGAGCTCAGAGGGTGCTTAGGGGCACAGAGTCTAGTTGGAGGTCAGTGACGAGTGGTGTTCCCCAGGGGTCAGTACTGGGTCCAGTCCTCTTCAATATATTCATCAATGACCTGGACGAGGGGATAGAGTGCACCCTCAGCAAGTTTGCTGATGACACAAAGCTGGGAGGCAGTGGCTGACACACCGGAAGGCTGTGCCGCCATACAGAGAGACCTGGACAGGCTGGAGATCTGGGCAAAGAGGAACCTTGTGAAATTCAACAAGGGCAAGTGTAGGGTGCTACACCTGGGGAGGAATAACCCCATGCACCAGTACAGGTTGGGGGCTGACCTGCTGGAGAGCAGCTCAGCTGAAAGAGACCTGGGAGTCCTGGTGGACAACAGGATGACCATGAGCCAGCCATGTGCCCTTGTGGCCAAAAAGGCCAATGGCATTCTGGGGTGGATCAAGAAGAGTGTGGCCAGCAGGTCGAGGGAGGTCATCCTCTCCCTCTACTCTGCCTTGGTGAGGCCGCATCTGGAGTACTGTGTCCAGTTCTGGGCTCCCCGGTTCAAGAAGGACAGGGAACAGCTGGAGAGTGTGCAGCAGAGAGCTACCAAGATGATTAGGGGACTGGAACACCTCTCTTATGAAGAAAGACTGAGGGATTTGGGTCTCTTCAGTCTGGAAAAAAAGGCAGCTGAGGGGGGATCTTATCAACACTTATAAATACTTAAAGGGTGGGTGTCAGGAGGGTGGGGCCAGGCTCTTTTCAATGGTGCCCAGGGACAGGACAAGAGGTAATGGTCACAAACTTAAGCATAGGAAGTTCCACCTAAACACGAGGAGGAACTTCTTTACTTTGAGGGTGGCAGAGCCCTGGCACAGGCTGCCCAGAGAGGTGGTGGAGTCTCCAACTCTGGAGACATTCAAAACCCGCCTGGACGCGTTCCTGTGCAACCTGCTCTGGGTGACCCTGCTCTGGCAGGGGGGTTGGACTAGATGATCTCCAGAGGTCCCTTCCAACCCTATGATTCTACGATTCCCTGAAGCAGCTGCACTTTGTACATTGCCAGGGGGTAGTTTGTCCACAGTGTGCTTTCTTAAATGCTATTGAGTTTACACCACATTGTCCAATCTTGCACATTTGCCTAAAAGAGTACCAAAACCACACACATAAGCAGTCTAGAATTCCTTATATCTGCAGCTTGTTTTATGTATAGCAGACATGCATCTGAGCATCTTCCAATGGTGCTGACCATAGAATACTTGCTTTTGAAATTATGATTAAAAACGTGTGGACAAACATATTGCTTTCAGGTCATTTTGCAGAGACAAAACTAGTATACGTCATGTTTATTCTGGTCTTTTCCAGATCAAAAGAATTCTTGCTTTGTGGTAAGCATGTGCAGCCTTCAGAAGCTTAACTAAATAAAAAACTGTGTTTTCAAGCTGGGTGCCTGGCTCCAGGCCTTCCCCAAGATTGAGAGCTGCAGGACTTTGCTGCTGCCCCTGAGAGAGCTGCCAGCGTGGGAAGCAGCTCACTTTGTCTTCACCCAGGGCCACCCAATTCCCCTTCACAAAGACACTCCTCTGGATCACAGAAAATCACCTACTGGCAGCTCCACTTCTGTGGTTCACCCTTCCATGCTTGGCATCAGATCAGGACAGTTTGCATTACAGTGCCACCGACTGGAAAGGATTTCCTTCAAAAATATGTGATACCTGCAGGTAGCAAAACCAGTCAGAGCTCTTAGCTCTTTGGCTAGCGTATAGTACGCTTATCATATTGCCTCTAGTAGACTATGGTGCTTCATGGCACCTATTAGTAAACATGGAACATGTAAACTTGAGCTTGATTTTGATTTGAAATTCAATGATTACTGACATCTTAAAAAAGCAGGTCTCCAGAAGCACCTTGTAATTTTTTTGATGACCCCACTGACAACTAGATAAAGCCACATATAATGTGTGGATGTAGACCTTTAAAAAAACATTGTATTACTTTAATCTCCCCCTGTTTGTTCAGGCTGTTCTCTTTTCACCCTATTATATGTACAATTAGAGCAGACTTACTGTCTTACAGTTGAATATCATGCTTACTTATTAACAAAGCTCAAAAATTTTATTACAATGGAAGCTTTATTAAAATAGCCTACAGAAAGACTTAAGATGTAAAGATAATAATAAAGAAGTACACTCCTAAACAGCCACATCAATATATTCAGCACCTTTAGAAACTGTTGTGGAAAACACTGAAAGTTTTATTTCCCTTTTGGTGCTTAGAAAATAACATTAAGAAGCTTAATTGGCTTTCTCAAGGTCACACATTGAAGTCACTGACAGAGCGGCGATTGCAGAGTAGAAAAGCCAAGGTACTGAATGCTAGCAACCATAGGACTGGCACCAGTGCCCTAGGTCTAAGCCGTGCCTGCCTACTCTTGGCATAAATATAGCAAGTTGTTTCTTCCCTTTTCCCCTAAAGAACAAAATGATTTGCAATTTCTGCTGGCTGCTGGGAATTCGGTTTGCTGGAGCTTTGACGGCTGAAAATGAACCAACAGCAGGTGGCAGTAGTTTGTTACGCTTCCAACCCCTCCTGGGTTCACAAGCAAGAGTCTCTGGCCATATAAATAGCTTTTTGCCTCCTGGATTTGTTCTATATTTCTGCAGAAGACTTTTGACTCTCCTGGAAAGGTTTTCTACTAGACTTCAAAGAAAGCTTGGTACTGGGCAACCCTTGGTGATGCCAGGTATGCCCAGTACCCAGCACTGAATACATGCTGCTGGCCTCATTGAAAGACTGCCTGTGTGGCTGCAGAGAACAGTGATGTTCCAGGAGGCGTGGGTAGAATGAAGACAAAAGGGGCAGATAATTTTCTGTCAGTCTCTGGAGTACTACAGGAGCACCCTGAATTATATGTGATGATCAGAATGACTTATGCAGACTTATAAAGCAAGACTATAAAGCACTTAAATATTCTCTATGAAATGAACCTCGTAAATGCAGTGTTTAAGTACTGCATTTTCCTACATCAGAATACATGCCAGTAATGTATTTTTTGTTTATTTCCAATTAACATGCATGGTTTCTTCCTTCTTAACTTGCGTTTTATAACACAAGCAATGTCTCAAGGATATGTAAGTTAATTGTTTTGCACTGAAATGGCTGTGTTTTTCATCTGTTAGCTACAGTTATTGTGTGCAGGAAGGCTGTTAAAACCTTAGTAAACATTATTAAGCACAAAAAGAATGATGATAGTTCAATGAGCACTAAGCTGTGGACTAATGGAATGATGCATGGTACAATGCAAGAACAAGGGGAAACTACAAAAGGAATTCCACATTTGCAAGCAAGCTGAGCTTTGTGAAATCTCTAAAGATAAATTCAGCAGGGTAAGGAGTGATTACGCACTTGCTGCAAGTTCTGCTTCTCAGTAGAACAAGCTGGTTGTAAGAACCCTAGTAAAAGCTCCTATTTTCCTGTCCTTACTAGGGGGAAAAAGCAGCAAACTCTTCTATGCATACATTATTATGTAGAAAAGCAGCATAGGTAAAGCTACGCATTTTCTAGCTTCTATTAATTTACAATTTTTATAATTTAATCTACAGAATGCTTACATCAACACTCAGAAAAATGGATTCTAGAAATGCAGATGTAAACTCAGTTTCTTCTCACATGCTGATAATATATAATGCCACCCTTTTGTGCTTAGTACAGACAGAGAGTTTATCAGCTAGACACATCATTTAAACACAGCACCTTCCCATAATCACCTTGAACAAATGAATTGGGATGTACTTCCTAGAAGTATTCTTAATGAATGGCAAAGGCCTTACTAAATAGGGAACCACTCTCCCAGTAAACCAATATCCCATGCCTTTTTATTCCAGTGAATAAACAGGCTTTGCTGACATTGGTTCTCATGTCTTGATTTCTCTTTCTTCTGTCCATAAATGAGGACAGGGATTTGCACCTCCTGTTCAAAGTACTGAAAACTGACCGAGAGCAAATGTTCTCTGATATACAAGTTAAGATGAACTTGTGGTGGTATAAAACAGAAACAGCCCACGGAAGGGTGACATTTTATTTTACTTTTTTCCTGGAACATCAAGGGATTGAAGGATGCAAACATTTGTATGTTGCTATTTTGATATTTTCTAATGCTAACAAGCATTGTCTATGGTCTCCAAAATCTGCCTCACCAAGCCGCTGTGCCGAGTACAATAGGCTACACTACTACTGTCAGTGTAGTCTGTGACAGTGGAACCAGAGATGCTGGAGCTACTTTACAAATTCTAAATATGTGTGTTGAAAGAGTCTCTGCAGCTTTCCAGCAGCTCACATGCAGTGAAACCCAGTGAGGCACCGCCTTCCCTGTTTTCCAACTTCCCTTGTGTCTCACGCATCAGTGAGCTTGCAGGCTGGCTCACTGCACACTATATGGAACGGTGATATCATGAAGTTTCTGGTCCCCAATTTTTATTTGTTATTTAGGAGAAAGGATGGAAAGGACTAGCCCAATTAGTCTGGTTGGACCTGAATTTGCACGCTGTGTTTATCAGTGTTTGTCCCAGGCAAACATTTTCTTTAGCAGTTTGAATCCTTTTTTACATTCTTGTGTCTCTAGAATATTTATTGAGTATTCTTCCCGCTCAAAACCTTCTAGTCAGCAAAATGTTAAAATTATTATATGCAGCTATATAAAATAACTGCCTTATTTCAGCCACCCACATGATATTCCTGGCATGAGATTCTAATAGCAGCTCTTAGAAGAGTATGAGCAGGCAGTTGTAACGCACTGCGCATAGACTAGATCACAGTGTTATTAATACATCCATAAATGTATCTATTAATGCCCATTAGCCATCAAGTTTCAAGATCTGACTGGTGTATCCCCCTCACTTTACATCATTATGCTGACACAACCAGACTCGCAGCTCCGACTAATTAAAACCGGAACTAAGAACTAGAGAATACCAACTTTCTTCTAGCATTAAGAATAAATAAAGTAGAAACAATGACTGAAAGACCCTTATTAAAAAAAGCATTACATGAGACTACAGAATAAGCCCAGTTAATATCAGAGTATCACACCTAGTAGCACAAAATACAAATAATTTGTCTAGCTGACCATTGTTTCAATCACCCTTATTTCCTTCACTACGTTTTACATATGGCAAGAGTTGCTTTATTTCAGGTTTCTAGGCATTTTTGAATGGCCAATATTACTACACACAAACTCTAACGAGTACGGTGTACAGAATCTTAGCAGGAGATGAGAATGAGCAGATCCTGGGCAACGCGCTCTCTGCTGTCCAGGACAGTCTTGATGGGCTGACTTCAGTCTCAGGGCAGGCAATTAGCTGAAGACTATTGGTATTACCAGCTCTTGTTTCATATGAATTTGTGTTTTCCTAAGAGATCGTGCCTTTTCTTCACATCAGTGTAGGACTGGGAGAGCAGCTTTATTTCTTATTAAAACTTTCTTCTTCACGGCTGTGAAAAATGACCTCCACAGAGGTCACTACATAGAAAAGTCTCTGCATATGTCCCTTCAGTTCCCTGAATTACTGCTGGAGGAGATTGCTTGGCATTTTTTCAGAAAACATTTGTCCTTTCGGTAACCAGCAGGGAACTTTTTTTCATGGTGGGGTATTCCTTACTCTCAGGAATGAGTTAATGTAGTCCCTACAGTATCTGGCACAATCCAGCATCTACAGAGAGTAGCATTTGAGCTACCAGAGCTGCTGCTGTTTCGACACATCATACACATTCCTCCTACACTTTCTATTTTAGCTATTTACTTAGTATCAGTGAGGTTCAACCCCTCTTTCTGTGCTTACATTGTTAGGCAGACTGGTATTTGACAGGTAAAGAAGAAACTACCAGCTGAACTGAACAGGCTGTTTGTGACCCCTGAAAAAGCAGATCAGTAGCAACAGGCATGTCAGGACTAGGTTTTAATAGGCAGCTCACAAGATGCTTATGGTTTTAACAGTATTTAATGTTTGATTGAACCAGTTCAAACATCCTTTGCACAGCCCATCAATGGGAGCAAAAGCAAGTTCATAGGCGTCAAAAGTTATTCTTTTTACAGCCCGATTTTGAGAGAGAGATGCAGAGATTACGAGCAAACTCCAAGGCAACATGTTTCCTAAGTCTGAAAAAATTACATTTTGCAGAAAGAAGGACAATTAGCAATTACTTAGGGTTGCTTCGGGACACTTGTCTTGAACATAATGTGTCCGGCTTAATTTGAATTGTCTCAAGTACAATTCTCCTAGCTATTATTAAAACTTAAATTTGCTTTAATTCGCCTTTATTGAAAAAACAATGCAAATATTAATGTTCTTGGGTTTTAGTGTCAGTGTCTCCTTAATTACAGTTTGAGATACTTTGCTGAATTTGAAAAGAGGAAGTCTGTTTTAATAAAGTTGGACTTGAAGCATGTTATACTGAATGTGTATGTTTACATCAAGCCCATAAGGGTTTAAGTCTGTTCTTCAACCTATGTGGTTACAGTAAAACTAGATCCCAAACTGGTTACTGAGCTGCAAGAGTTATTTGCTTGATGTAGGTTGTGAAAACACTGCAAACTGAATAATTGAAATAGTAATAAACCCCCAAAACTTGCTCATGTTCACTGGCAATTCAGGAAGATGCAATGTTTTCAGTAGCACAGGTCATAGCTCCACCTGATCTCAGACCGAAGCTGCACTGGTGGGATGGCATCAAAAAAGCCACTGACAAAAGCAGACTTGGCACTTAGAGCCAAGTGATGAAATGTCTTTAAAGTACTGACATTTAAAGCAACCACACTCTTAGCTGAGAATTAGTTTATTCTGTACTCCTCTGACTTCCTTAGCCTTACTACTCTATAACCCAGCTGTCATACAGCTGACAACAGGCCCATTAACTCTGCCAAATGATGGTTTTCCTATTTTCAAACACAGCAAGCTCCTAAGTATTCAGCCTCTGCTATCAACAGCCGAGTGTCAACTTTCATCAGCAGCTTTAAGCCACTCAGCTCAGCACTCAGTAATTTACCGGGTTAAACAGATCACTGTTTTTCACTGCACTCCCTACTCCTTCCTCCCAATCCCAGCCAAGAGTTTTTCATTGACCTTTTATGCGCACGTGGGTAAAACATACTCTTGTTCAGGAAGTATTTACACACATGTATATTTAAGCCATACAAGAAGTCCCCAAACCAACTTAGCACAAGTACCTGCCAGAATCAGGACCAATCCATGGGAAGTGGTGTAGTTCAAAGTTTTCTGTCTCATACTTGGTTTAAATTCTCTCTTGTTTTCAATGATATTTCAAAGTGTTTGTGCTGTGTTACTTCCCAGTGCACTGTGATATGCTTAACAGATTCCTACCTCTTTGGTTTGAAGGTGCATACACGTTACTGCTCTGAAGATGGAGCTAAAGATTTTTGCAAAGTTAGAAGGAACTAAACACAACTAAAAAGAACAGATAAAAAGTTTTCAATGTTTTTTTCCCCTTGTAAAGGGCTGATAAATAAGCCCTGTTTTCCTGACTGCAGCTTATAGAGTTGGACATCTGTAGCTCATTAGCTGTCTACAACTGTCATTCAAATCAATTAATTGAAAGAATTAGGTGCTTTCTAAAAGAGGGACAGAACAAAAATAAATTCACTTTTTTAACATTTCTTTTAAAAGTCTTTCTGACATTATTATCTGCTAAGCACTGACTAGCATATTGTTCCAAACCTTTTATCTTTCCTTTTTCTCTCTTCTTTCTCCTTTGCATTATCTAGCGCTTGGATTGTACACCAGAAATACCCAATAGTTTCATTCCTACCCAAAGCTTTCATTTTTGGAGAGGGACATTTTAGACCTCAGACTTAGGAAAAGGCCCCTTGGATACTGCGTTTATAGTACACTGTACTCTGTACAGTGGCCTAGTATTTGAGTACTACATCTTCCACATGGCAGTTCTAGATCTGATCAAAATTATTTTAAATATTCTTTCCATGCTTAATACTATGCCTTTCAAGGACATTTTTCCAGCATTTTAGGTCTCCTAACAGTTTTCCTTTTGAAAGGCTATTGCAAAGTATCTTGCTTATATTTGATCCAAGAAATTCTCTCCATGTTTAATCACTTTACAGAGTGCTGGGACTCTGTGTTATTCCCTCTTTGCTGGATATCAGGAGAGGAAAACTTGGACAGTCTTCCATAGTAACACTAGAAGATGATGATGGATTTGAGTTTATATGAATGCAGCCAGAAACTCCATACCCTGCTGGCGCTCCTGTCATGGCAAGGAGGACTGGACAAAATAAGTAGGAAAGAATTCAGTCTGCACAACTGCCTATAAACTGAGCATTACCCTTTGATTGCCTAACTCTGTAGTTGCACCTGATGTGTTTTTGTGTAGGTGTCTGTAAGTAATCACTAGTGCATTGAAAAACAGCCCAGCTATGCTGCTGCTACCACGCTGTGCCTTTATAGACTAAGATAGAGTCCCATTCTATGATACGGAATTAATTCCAGACATTATCCTTTTTGAATACTACAGCTGAGTCTACTTCTGCCAAAATCATGTGGTTCTTTTCAATGGTTCCCATTAGCAAAGGCTAGCGCCTACTTTTCTGGCCTAGGTCATGATAAAACTGTTGTCGAATCCTCTCATGCTCAAAGCTCCTAGGCATCAGAACCAGAATAAAATTAAATGAAACTATTTGATCACTTACGTGGGACCATTCAGTTCACAAGTCCTACCTCCACTTTGTCCACTAGGTTCTGTGAAAACTGGCTTAAGCTCACAGGCATTGCTATCAGGTTCTAAATAACTTTATAAACAGGTATACTAAAATTAAATAGCGCTAAGGATTATAGACTCCACAAAGAGAAAGGGAATTGTAGCTTTGTAATGCCTTTCACATAGTACACTGCAAGCTCTGTTACTCAGCACATGCTGTTGGACACTGCACTCAAAACATCCAAAACCAACATCACATACAAATTAATGTTTCAATATGTTTGTCTTTCAGTCTCAGGGCAAAGTTTAATATTCATTAGAAAAAAGTGGTCAGACAGCAACATAGTTAAGAAATAAAGACATGGTTGCGGATTGAAATTTTCCTTCATAGGTGGGGATAGTTTGGCAAGGAAGCTTATAGCATATGGGAAAATGAGAGCATGAAACACTGCCTACTGGGCATTGCCAAAGTTCAAGTGAATTGGCTGAATAAATGCATTTGATTAGGTCCTACAAGCAAACTGTTTCCATGCAGGGGAACAACCTGAAATCAAGATCTTTTCCCAGTTTTTGTTTGAGAAAAAAACAAACAATTTTTGCAAATTTTCCCTGAAAAAAATGAATTTTTTTTTTTTTCAGAAACCATACGTTCTATGAAATATGTCTCATGGACTTCTACAGACTTGTAGCGTAAAAGATAAAACTAATTTCACAAAGTCCCATAAACCAAGGAAGACCAGGGAAAGATGGCTTCCAATCCAGTGATGGATCCTTAAGTTTTGCCTCACTGTCTGCAGTTAAATGAAAATTAACTGCAACCCTGGCTGAAACCATTTCCAGGCAAAAATTCCTGCAAAATTGTTACAGATTTCCTCTACTTAAAAAGTCTAATGATCTTTATTACCTAATGCAGACGTTAAAGTTTTAAAGCTCTACTTACTTTTTTTGAGAGATACTCTGAGATCTTCAAAAGAAATATGTATTTTAGAATCAAAGCACTTTCATTAATACTGTTACTTATACTTCACAGGATAATAGGAGAGACAACTATTCGGGGCTTTCAGATGATGAACATTAGCTCTTCCAAATACCAAGACCTGAGTTAACTTGTCAAACCTTGCCCCATCTTCACTTTTGGTTTTTTTTCCTTTAAAGCAAAGCAGCACTTCTCAAAACAGTTTTGCCTAACGCATCCTTGCAAAGAGGACAAAACCATAATTAATATAATCAGAAACAACACCGCAGAATTCTCTGCCTGTTCTCCCTAAAAGCATATCCTCCAGTTCAGGTGAGCCATTACTAGGCACTGTCATGTGTGTCATGCTAGTTTAGAGCCAAAGTGCTTTTCTAGATTAAGGTCAAAGCTTTCAGCATCCTGCAGGTTTGACCCTGCTTCTGCCAGATTTTTAGTTTGGAATAGATGAAAAGTGTTTTAAGTGTTTTTATTTAATGTTGGGTACCCAAAACAGTGACCACTTTTAGCCATTTGACCCTGCATGACTTGATTAAACTGCAGTGGAAATATGTGGCTGCATCTGTCTCCTTTCTAAGACAGATGGAGAACTCGCCAGGATCTTTAGCTGAATGAAGAAACCATCCCTATGGAAAACACACTGAGGATGCTGTGTAGGACACCATGTCCCCAGGATCCTAACTTTTGGCAGCTATTAGAGATTCGGAATAACTGATAATTAGGACGTACCCATGCTAAACCTTGAGTGTTCAGGACTGCTTTACATTTTCAAGTCTACCATTGCAATGAAAGGGATTCAAATTATAAAAATGCAAACTCAGCCAAATCTTTTATGCTCAGCCCTGAAAGCCACACATGGCTGCTGGCTTTGGACCACCCAGAAAGAGCTACTGGAGCTCTTCAGACTGATGGTGTTTATAGTGTCTCTTTCCTGCTCACTGCTGTTTCTGTGGCGGCTTCTAGAAATTCTAGTGGCATCAGGAATTTAATAGTATTTTCTGCTTCCTAAATCATTCTCTGCTTATTCTGAGGAATTATATTTGATCTGCTTAGTGGTTATAGATCTCAGAGAATGAAATCATTCCTGAAGCTGTCAGCTTGTTCAGTGAAAAATCATTTCTCAGCACATCCTTGACCACTGGCAGATGGGGAGGCCACAAAATCACGCTTGCCCAAATCAGCCTGCTTTCTGACAGACACTGTTGCATTAAGGTCCATACCTTTTTTTGCAGAATAGAGGGCTCAAGCCTTGCTTTACACTGTGCTTGCTAAAAAACCCTACACTTAAAAAGAATTTTCAGGATTAAGTTTTTGAAACAATTTAGATTTTTATTAATACGTCTGAGCCCATCAATCAAAAAGAACTTTTTAAGAGCTTCACATAATAAAGATACTTTATGAAATGGGTTTCCCCACTTCCTGGGGCCAGTGGGAGGAAGCAGGGACAAGGAATACCAGGCTAAAGAGGTCTCATGACAATACTAACTTGCAGTCCAATTTAAGATGGCTGCAGGTAAGTACCACCTTTCTGGACTCCTGGTGGCCCATGTGGCTGCACTGTGACACTGTGACATGAGCTCCTTGGGAAAGCATGGATTTTCTACCAATTGTGAAAGTCTGTGACTGCTTAGAGAAACCAAATGTTTTGAACACTGAGATGCAGTTTAAACATCCCTGGCAAGCTGTATTACAAAGTATGGAACAGAAGGATAGTTGTATGCTTAAGATGTGAAACATAAATACCAGAAGGCTATCTCAGGATAAAGATTTTCATAGAGAATATTACCAGGAATATCTGAGTCTGAAAGAAGTCCAATCTTATTCATAGTCTCCCAGAGATGAAACATTTATGTCCTGTAAACAGGTATTGGAAGCTAGTTGCCCTCATTATTTGTTAAAAATTAAATATAAACCTTTACTATGTCTTGAATTTATCTCTAAGCTCTTGCTGTGATTTTGCCTGTTAGATGAAAGAATACCTTGGTGTCAGACTTGGAGCTGTAAGGTGAAACTTTAGATTACTCTGTTCTCTCTCCGGCCTGAGAAGCTTCCAACTCACTCACCTAAGTGCAGCAGCAGCAGCATACCACAGAGAATCACAGAATCATTAAGGTTGGAAAACAACCTTAAGATCATTGAGTCCAATTGTAAACCTAACACTGCCAAGTCCACCATTAAACCATGTCCCTAATCACCACGTCTACACGTCTTTTAAATGCTTCCAGGGATGGTGACTCAATCACTTCCCTGGGCATCCTGTTCCAATCACTGACAACTCTTTCAATGTAGAGATTTTTTCCTAATATCCAATCTAAACCTTCCCTGGAGCAACTTGAAGCCATTTCCTCATTTCCTATCACTTGTTACTTGGGAAAAGAGACTGATACCTTTCCTCTCAGCTCACAACCCTTGAAAGGACTGATCTTGCTACTGTCTGATCACACTTTGGTCCTAACATCTCCAGTGCAAAAGTGTCAAGAGTGGCTAACCGAAATTTCGCAGAAATCCTGGTTCTTGACAGAAGTTCTCCCTTGAGACCAATTGTAATTCTTATTACCAGTTTGAACCTATGTTTGTTAAATATGCTCCTCTTAAGGTTTGCAAGCAGGAAAAATTTGCAAGCAGAAAAACGTACAAAACTACCTCAGCCTTGCAACAACCACTGCACTGGAATGCAAACAAGTTTTATGGTAAAACGCATCATCCCTTTGTCTTTTTTAGCTTGCAGACTGAATCGTATTTTTATTGAATGTGGATCTTAAAATGGTCAAAGGCTAATATTTTATAAACCACTCTTTTTTCACTGAACATTTCAGATTATTTTTGTAGGCTCAACTCACTCATATTTCTGCCTCTCATCGTTAACTGTTCAGCAAGGAGACACTATTCAGCAAGGAGCTGTGGTTAGTGAGGAAGTTCTGCATGTCTTACAATGCACGTGTTTTCAGCAACCTCCTCCCTAGACTTAGCAGCTGTCAATGATGTAGAGATTTCAAAGTTGCCTGCACATATGGGTATGATAGAAAAGGTTTCCTGTAAAGGGAACAAAATACGAAAGCAAGCAAGCTGAATTTCCAGATGCTACTTTTAGATGAGATTCTGGATGCAAGCACATATGCAGTCCATACAGTAATTAACTGTTCCAACACAGAAACCAGAACAATAGTGCAAAGGACGCTTCTGTTAAAATCAGCTAAAGGTTAAGGCAGCAATGATTAAGCATTGAGAATCAGAAATACTCTGCAGATAGGCTATATTCATGACAGAATCATTTTTAGTTTCTTTTTTTAAAAGAAGAAAAGCAGAGAGAAGCAAGTCAGAACTGCTGAGAATTACTTTGTCTTTGCCTTTAGAAAAATAAAAAGTAAATGCATGGAATTATAATAGCACACTATACTATTTAAAACAAATAAACTGATTTCTGCTCATCATTTGCTGTAGCACTTGCAAAAATATCTGCAGAGTACTCTCAAAATCTGTGAGATGCAATTGTAAATAAGTGCATCAGTGATCTTCACGCGTGGGAGACACCAGTAACATTTGACACAGAGAAAGAAATTATAGTGCTCCTTTCTGGAAATGTTTCTCCTATAGTGACAGAGCTGACATTCTACAAAGAATAACTAAAAATTCCATTTATGCAGTAGAAAAAATGGACCCCATATTGCAAATCTCTCTATTTCTTTCAGCTTAGCTATCATTTGGGGAAGTACTGACTTTCATGAGTTATATTTTTACTTCCTGGCTTGTTTTGTTATCTCAGATTAAATGTCTCAATTCCCTACAGGACAGAAAAGAAAATATTGAAGGTCAATTTCTGTAATTTCACTGGTTTTAACAGCACTGTTTGAGTGAGTAACAGCAGGATGAACATGAACAAGAACAGAATTCCATCCTAGAGATATTTTTGCTTAGGGAAATGAGAACACATTTAAGCTAAGATTTTAGTTAAAATGAAAAGTGTTTTATCTTTCCCATCCTACAGCATCTCACAGGTGCAAGGGAGAGCTTTGTGTCACTACCTGGCAGTCCCTTCACTCATGGAAGCTACCAGAGGCATTCTGAATAGATGTTACTTGGGTTGTGTACATAAACCTAAATTTGGATTTTTATATAAGTAAGCATTCAGAGCTTGAGGAAGAGAGAGAGAGTTTTATGAAGGTACAACATTTGAATTTCTCCAGGTTATTATGTATTGTCATTCTCTTTTGCTTATTGTTTTCACACTCCGTAATAATGGAAAGAGCTGTTGTAGAAGAACTGTAGGAAACTAATTGGGAATCACTCAGAGTTTGATTAATGAAGTGTAATTCACTTTTTGACATTTTTGAAAGGAACAAATGCTTTCCTACAAAAGTAAATTTGCTGAGTTTCATTTTATCAGAGCTGAGTTGTTTTCTTCTGAACATAAATGTTTCAATTCCCTGATTTTTATCTAGCATACAGTCACAATAAATGGTGTATAATCTCTGAGACACATCCACTGTTATATTATATCAATTTAATGCTGGTATAACTCAGTGAAATAAGGAGAAAACATCTACCAACTTAAACATACAAAACTGGTTATACGCTGCTAAATTAATGCTATAATATACCCCATATATTTTGATTCTGATGCTTGAAAAATATACTGTGTAAAGTGAATAAAGAAATTAATACAACTTGCCATTATTTTATAGGTTTAAGGTATAAAAATATGCTAAATTCTGTGCTTATTTTTAATAGGTTCATATAGTTGAAAAACATACATCTAAGAGACAAAACACCAAATGCCATTTGCAATATATATCCTAAAAAATGAGATAAATTTGTGTTATCATTATTTTATTGTTAATATAGATCCCAGTCTGAACTCCTTTCAGGGAGAGCTGATTCTATTTGCTCAAACTGGTTTTGGATTAAGTACAAAGCATTCAAGCTTTAGGAGTTAAAGAAAGGATAGAATGAGATTCCTTTGTTACAGTAAAGTTCTTTTCTAGGGTCAGAAGTGAGTTTTTCCTGCAATTCTACATGATGGTCACATAACAACTACAGTAATGTTAATAAATTTATTTTTTTTCTCCAGCTAGCTTAGTATTGTATACTTTATGGTTGATGTATTTTTATTAAAGTCATGATGTAAATACTCGTGAATTGTGTGAGTTTGCATGTTTGGCATTTCTTGCTTTACCAGTGAAGCACACATTCCTCTTTTTGGGTGCCCAAGGATGTCAAGACTGTAATTAACATTAGACTTGTCAAATTCTCCGTTTAAAAGTTGGCCTTTAACCAGTTTTTGACTTACAGATGTGTGCACTGACAGTGAATGTTCAAAATGTGTATAAGGAAGTGTTTGTGAACTGACATGTTTCAATTTCCTAAGAGAAGTAGAAATTGATATTATTAGGATTTTTCAGACTCATTCAGCACAGGGCTGTGTTGCCTTGTATTGAAGTCAATGCACTTAAAAGAAATGCACATATCAGACATTTGTAAATGTGACCGATAGTTTAAGAATAAATTTCTTTGATCTGTAGTGTATGCATAGGGAGAAAATCCATATGAACAAATTTGGACTTCGCTTCAAAAGGGAGAATTTCATTGTTTCACTGTTAAAAACTGCAAATGTAGAAGGTAAAGACCAAGGAATAGCAGATACTGTAAATATAAAGAGTCAGGCAGAACACTAACAGATGAAACACCTGACTAAGAAACTGGCCGGCCCACCTGGTGTTGCATATGCCTCACTTTTCAGGTGCCACAATTAAACTGCTCACAGAAGTCTGATTCTCAGATTGCAAATCGTTCCTAAGAGAGGGAAAAAAAGAAACAGAAGAAATATTTAAAATTTTTCCTTCTGTGCCTGTGTCATCAATTTACCACCGCAAGGCAGGCATTCAAAATTTGAAACTTTGAAAAACAGCAGCCCCTTTGCCTGCTGCCACAAGTTACCAGAGAAATAAGATGGGGTGAAGGTTTACGCTACATCAGCTGCTCTACAGCACCAGCTTGTGTGCTTGCTCTTGCACCGCACAACAAGCACAGTAACACTCAATGGGAAACAACACATGAGAGATCAGTGGATCTGCTCATGGTGTTTGGTGCTATTCAATATCAGTAAGGGTAAGAAAACTTGTTTCTCCCTTGAAAATAAAGAAGAAAAACTACAATTGCTTTGAAGCAGTTTTACACTTTAGACATACCAGTCTAATGAACAGGGTTTTTTTGCATTGAAATACAGTGTCACAGTCTTGGTTTAGGAAGGTAGCTTCATTATTTTAATATTTGATACATAATAAGCAAGGATCTCTCCCACATAACACATTTTTCAGAATATTACTGCATTTGGTCTACTACTCTACGGGTAAACCTCAGGAAGCCGATAATTCTGAGAGAAAACAAATACTAGAATATCAGAAAATGAAAGCTCTGATATTTACTGTTGTCTTTCGTAAACTAAACCATGTATCCAAATATGGGTACATCATACTTGTGACAAAATCCATAATGTGAAAAAAATTATGCAAGAACAACTCATTCTTGTTATAATCACAGAACACCATATATCAGAGGCATTTAATTTATATTGCTGTAGCTTGTCAGAGATAAAAATGGTTCTGAGAACTCTCTTAAGAACTTATGGTAAAAATAAATAAATCTCATGATTACCAAGTTACAAAAACAAGCCTATTTCTTCAGAATTATACAGCAAAAATCACATAGATTATTACTTTCTTTGGAAAACAGAGATGGGGAATATAATATACAACCCTTTATCCTTATTAAACCTGACAATTACTGTCACTGGCTCATATATGGATCTTCTCCTTTTGTCAGCCCTACATTTCGCAGCTTTCTGATGCATTGCTCAGACAGAAACGTTTTAATAACACTTTGGTATGTGTGTGCTGAATTTTAAGCAAAATTACTGTTCATGAGAAATGGATAGGGAGGGGAACCTTGCCTGACAGAGGACTGCCATAGAAGATCAAATCTCCAATATTTTATCTTCATCAGTGGCCTGTGCTCAAAGTTCTGATGATAACGATGGTGCTTTAAAAAAGCAATTACTATACATGCAGGTGCTCAAAAGAGGAGGAAAAGAGGAGTACTGCCCTCTCTTTCACAGTCAGTACTTACTGGTGTTGTGATTTTGCTACTAAAATTGTTCTCTCAGTCTGCAGATAATAGTTTCTGGATGGCCTCTGCCTGCCATCTTTTTATCCCAGTTGTTATTGGTCAGCCAGCTAGCTACAGTAGGTGGGTAGTGGATTTGTCATTTAAAGCTTTCATGACTCTCCTTCAATATTTTTTTCATTTCCCCCCACAAAGCTCCCTCTCTCAAAAGGCAATAGGAGCATAGACACCGAAGAGTCTCGTGTGCAACAATAAAGTAAGTGTTCCTTCATATCACCAGCCCAGTGTTCTACAAAGATAAAGTGGTTAGCCAAAATGCTGTCATACCTTCAATAAGATCTATCAGGGATCCTGCTTTTATGCTGCTGTTACATCACCTCCTACTAATGTTGTCACGCCATAGAATGTGTCCTGCTCTGCAATCACTGCAGAAGCAGCACAGTGATCAGCAACTGCCTTTGCTTCTGCACTTCAGCTGCTACTTGTTCCTCTAAGGCAATTCCTAGTGGCTAGAGTATCTCCTGAACGCCCTGAGCTACCAGCTGAGTTTCACAGCAAAAAGGAAAGCTCTTCTATTTTGTGTAACAGGCAGAAAATGGGATATTCACACCCCATTCTTGCAATCCTCCTTTTTATTCCTTCTTCGAGTCATGATCTGGCAGCAACCTACCAATTCTTTATTGATGATAAATCCCATCAGGGCACTTCTCAGTCCTGCAGCTACCATCCCTTTTCCAAGAGACATCCTCTCCTCTCAGCTGCTGGCCATCTGTCAGCTAGCTGCAAGCAGTAACATTGCTGCTCAAAGCTTAATGTCTGTTGTGGGGTGAAACATATAGTGCCATTGTGAAACTGTTCACCGTTTTGTCCAAAGATATTTTTCCTATTTAAGAATGGGAGCTGTGCCCTTTCATAAAGGCGCAAGCGCTGCTTGCTTTTGTGTCTGGAATTTTCAATATACCTGTGGCCAGTCAGACCTAAAGACCACAAAAAAATAATGCTACCAGTTGCTAGAGGCACTGTATAGGCTGACTTTGAAACAATTCAATGCAGTCTTTTACTGCAAATACTGCCTATCTGGTACAATTTAACTTTTCCTTAAAGGCAAAATGAATACTTCAAGAAATTCATCATCTTTCCTTTAGTTTCCTGAATTGGCAGCTTTTGACTGTACTCTGTAACGTTAATTTAAAATAGGTTGTGAGGGGCTGCTTCACTTTAGGAAGCAGTGGATTGTCAGGTCACTCTCCTCTTAACTTTAGAGATCCCTTTTAATCTATTTTGAATTTTCAATTTCCATTGCCTAAGGTCTTGTCTCTCTTCCCAGAGAAATTCACCAATTTTCCTTCTGATTTTGAAGTCTGCCCTGAATATTAACAACAGGTTTTACTGGGTCTGGATCTACACTGCTGTCATACTTTCATTACCAGTGGCAGGTAAGTTTTCATTTGCTGTATTTTCTTTTGCTGATAAAACAACAGGTTACATATTCTGGAAAATTAATATCACTTCTTTCTGTACCCCAACAGTGTTAATACCCTTCAGGCACCTTGTTTGTCTTCCCTTTCTAAATCAGCCTCTGAATGTGGTCATTAGAATGGGGAAATGTGACTGTTTCCATACTCTCCCTAGGGATAGCAGAATTGCAAACGCTGGTTGAAACACCTAATTTTAATGCTGGGTTTCTGGTTTGGGGTTTTTTTCTCCTTGATCTTCAGTAGTCTGCAGCAATTCCATCAGACTAAGCAGATACACAATCAGAAGAGCCTGCCTTGCTAGGAATCCAAAAGAGACTGCATCCTTTAACAGCCAGCTTTCAATCTCCTCCCTTTTCTTCTCCTTTTCAGTAGTACTGCTTACAAGCCCCGTTAATGATCCTGGAAAAATTGCCAGATTTTGCTGCCCATTCAAGGATGAGGGTTTGCTCCACTAAAACCCTTTTATTAAATCAAGTTTTTATTTGCTACAGAAGCTAAATCAGCCTGAATGTTGTGCTTTGTAACTGTTTCTTGTGTACACGGTTTGCTCTGAAGAAGCTCAACTGACTCTTAGAGAAAAGACTCTAATTTCCATGCTTGCATAATTAATATATCTTATTATAAATAACATAAACATACATTCAAAGTGACTACTAAAACCATCATTTGGCAGTGTAAAGTGTGTTAGTAGTGGTGTCTCTGAAGAAAGGTAGTTAGACCCTTGTGCTCCTTTAGTACTTTGCCTGCCTGCTGAGTGATGCTGAATTTGACGTGGGTTTTATGATGTCAGTTTAGGAACTGAGCTGTGCTAGTGGATTAATTTTAGTAGGTTAAAAACTATATATATTAGCAGGCACTGTTACTTTGTTCTATCAACCTGTGGTCAACAGGAACTAGAAACAAAGATGTTCTATCTGAAAAACTTTTTTTCAGCTGGGCTCACACCGTAAACCTGTATGGAGTTCTAATACTGGCTGATGTGTCTGTAACACTGACGTCTACTGTGCCAAAACCTGAACGAAATCTACTGAATTTATTATCTGCTGGTTTTAGGGTATCCAGATGATACAGTTCTGGGCAGATAACATCGTTATATCAAACAGGTATTTGTCTAAATTCAGGTGAACTGATGCCTCACTTTCAGCTTCCCCCTCCATGGAAGACAGCAGTACGAACAGGCAGGATACTGTCCACCAGTAAATCCGCATCAGGGATGAACTGACAATGTTCTCAGCCCTTTATGCAAGATCCCAAATTGAATTTGATCACGAAAAATATTAAAATCTTCTTGATAAAACTTGACTCGGAGAAGCAGGAAACCTTATCTTTCTAAATTCAGACACACAAAAATTACACCTTGTGTCCTGCTGCAGTCAGCTCCTTCTCAGTCTAAGTCTCATGTTGGATTTTGGACCTTACTTTCCCTGTAGCAGGCTATTTGGATTGCTGAAAAGTATTTAAGCTGGATCAGGCCCTTTGTTTTAAGCAATAGTTATTGTATTATATCTATGCGCAGCCACTAGTATTTGGCAGTCTTTCAAGAGAACACCCAGTTGGGCAGAAATGTGAGGGTCCCATGGGTGTGTATGCTTGTACGCTCACACTGCGAAATGGTACAGACAGACTTTAACTGTGCCTACGCTGGGAAAAGCAAACAGGCTAGCAAGCGGCTAGTTCTGGAAACTTAAAAAGATATGATTTCATACTAAATATTAACTAAGATGAATTAATGTTTCTACAAAAAGCTCTGGAGACAATGTGCTCTCTCTGAAGTGGTGAGTCAGACAATTAGGTTCACACTAAGTCTTAAAAAAAAAAATCCACACTTTTCTCCATTAGAGGTACGTTCAAGGAACCAAAGTATTTAATTTGCTGGCTGCATTCAGGCAGTGCAAATACCTACCCCTTAACACTAGTAGAAGTCTTCTTAAAATGTTTGTTACCATTCTCTTTTTATCTCACTTGGATGATCACTTTATTAAACAGGGACTCCATCCTCACTTTTAAAATCCTCACCTACCAAAGGAAGAGGGTATTTTAAACTAAACTGAATGTCTTCAGAAGCCGGAATAAAAAAGGTTAGGGGAGGGGGATAGGAGAATACACAGCTGTTGGGTAATTCTCCTTACCTGCTATCTGCATCTGACATTTATTAGAGTCTTCAAGCCACTCGTGCAAAAAATCTGCAGTGGTTCCTCTGTGCTTGTGGTTGACTTTCAATCAGTCCTGTAGGCTTTTATTCCTGAAGTGAATCAATACAGAGAGAGTTATTTTCAAAGGGCCCAAGTCATCTGTACTCTATTTGCGTTTAGAACACTATTTCAGCTTTTTTCCCACAGAGCAAATATCACCAGCAGCAAGACCACATCTTTTTATATCTATACAGAGAAAAGGACAGTTTAGCACTTCTGGCAAAGATATAAAGATATCATTGGCTTAACTATTTGAAGATATATTTTTTAATCTGCCTGGAAAAAAAAAAAACCCGAAAGAAAATGGGACTCGCGCTCTTTGAATTTATGTAATGTTAGCCATTTCAGAACTGACTGCATGGTAACCCTTCAGAAGAATGGATTCTGTGAAATAACATAAGAAATACCTTGGCTTTCAAAAATGAACAAAACTGCCTTACTGTAAATTCAAATTAGCTCAATACAGAAACAGATAATACAGCAAAATGCTTAGCATCTAGTGTTTTTACCACTTCTAAATGTGTGGATGTCTCAAGATTAGTGAATGGCAGAAAACATTTTTATTGAAGTATTTGTCCAAATTTCAAAGATAATTTTAATGTGACTGCCCTTTTTTAATAACTGATTACGCACGTAGGTGTTATTAGCATGGTCACATATCTAAGGTGGATTTTGAAACTGATGATAATCAGAAGGCCACTAATGAACATTTCTTATAACCTTGCTGAGAACCTGACCCCACATAAAAAAAACTGTAAGCAAATTCTATTGATTTTCATTGATAATATAATCTGGGGGGATTATTTATTGCATCAGACATAACTCATACAGTAATGTATAACACATAAATAGCTGACAAAGCAGAGACTCCATACAAGCAAATAAAAATCTTCAGATCATACTGGTTTTGTTCTGAAATTGGATGATTTTTCTAAGTTGTCATCACAGCATTTACTCCGACTACCACATTTTCAGTGGTGTAAGTGAGAATTGAATTGGTACAGCATTTTCTCTTGTTTTGTCAGGATAGCTCTTAATGTGCTTTCTCAGTCCAAATAACATTGATTTGGATTAGTGAAGACTGAGGATGAATGAAAATGAGGTAGAAGTAGGAAAAGAATTGTAGGATTCAGCCCTTAATACATAAGTTTAACTTCAAAATTCCATTACATGCAGTTTAATAATTGTTTTAAATGAAGTGCTTTGAATTGAGGGTGGAAACTACAAAGGCTTTTCACAGCCACCATCGTTTGAGTTTTCAGATCGCCACATATATATCCCAGAATACCTTATTTTAGATAACAAAGCGAATGTATCTGTGGTGGTGGGAGTACTAGAGCAGAGGTACAGCAGTCCCATGCAGAAGTCACAGAAGTACGGGAATTAAGAAGTCTTGGTCTGAGGGAGATCCCTCAGATTCATCCGGCAGCTAATGCACACAGCAAGTGACAGTGACATTCTGGGAAGTGCTGGAATGCCACATAATCATTTTCTACTCAGTCTGAGGAACATATGTGTTAATTTCTCCTAAATTTGTTACAGAAAGATAAGTGCTGAAGATTTAAGACCAACAGAACTGAGTTCCAGACAAGCCAGCATATATTTAGAATTGTTCAGTCCCGCATTTTAATCTGGCAACAGTTAATTTTATACTACTGTTTCATTCTACACTAATTTTTAATGTAGAAGTAATTCTCCCAAATTTAACTGCTGGCATTACAACACCGGAGATCTCCTGTGTTGAATTTAAGTTCTACAATACATCGTAAAGACAGAAAGTAAATGAAAGAGGTGGTGAAATTGTATGTGTTCTGTCTGTGGCACTCAAAAGTGTTTAAAACTTCTATTGTAGATATAGTAATAGGAAGATCTTCTACAGAGGGGTATCCATTAATTGTTCATGCCTTCTTAAATTGCAAGGGCAACCGAGTGTCTCAGTTTTAGAAAAGAAGTACTAAGAAACTAAGGGAATAATTTCATCATTGTAAATGGATTAAAAATACCATATACATAACACATTTCAGCGCTTAGATTAGCTGCAAGCTAATTCTTCCAACATTTATTTTATTTGTGTATATTACATAAACAAAGCCTAGATATATGGTAGGAACAATTACAACTCCTGATAAAGTTTTTGTGGTCTACTGGCTTCTCAGAATCACGAGATTCACAATGGCAAATTAACCCTCTGAATTGCTTCATTCTGAGAGTATAATTAATTTTCTTTCATGTGTGGAATGTATGACTTGCTTGAGCTTGTAGTGAATACATATTTCCTAATCGGTTTAGCATTGCCAAAACCTGAGAAAATATACAGCAGCCTGTATATATAATATATACAGAAATCTCCCTGCTCCATTTGCTTTATCAGACATATATCAATTATTTACCAGCCAGAAGGTGCAATACCATTTAGGGCTGTTGAATCTATGGAAAATTGCAGCTGACATTTCTGGAACAGAATGGTATTGCGAGAACTTCCTGGTATTCATTTATCAAAGGTGAGTTGCTGAGTAACCTCCAAGTTAGCACAAAGAAGGCCACTTTGGACAAATGAGGTACCACATTTCTGCCTGCCCACAGAAAATGTGCCCTGAGATGTGAATACTAGTATAACATTTAGAAATACATAAAAATTATCAGATTAATTCTAAAGATAAAATAATCCTATTGCTACATTTATGGCTGTATGACATTTTCTGGTCTCTTAATCATAAGCCTTTCACCTCCAAAATTTTAGCTTCAATCAGTTGAAGGCGAAGATGACTTCTATTTATCTGAAGTGGTATAGTAAGCCTCTCTCCAATGTGCATTTTTTGCTTTACAGGGAAAAAGCCTGCTCTGATGTTCCCTGTGGTCTGAGAAAATTCTCTTTCACCGAGATGCAGAAAATGCAAGGCAGGCTCAAAGTTGGTTTAGTGAGCTCAGCTGGACAGAGGTTGTAAAAGTCAGTCCAAAAAGTCTCAGATTTTAGCTTGCTGAGGTTAAGAGAACCCTCACCTCCCACACTTTTCACCCACTAAGCAGAGTTGTAGGATGGCAGCTATCAGCAGCACAAATTCAATGGGCACATCCTGCTCTCACCTAGTCTGATGCACACGGGAACTGCTTGGACTGGAAATGGTAGAGTTTTGTTCAGACTCAACACCTGAGAGCAGAATTTGTGCATATAATTTACATACTTGCAGTTACAAAGAGCGTTCAATATTAAGCAGGAAGATATGTTATAGCCCGTGAAAATCCAAGATTAACAATTCCGTTTCCCTGAGAATCCACCTGGGCACAGGGAGATGGTCAGAAACAACAGCCCGCACCAGGTTTCCATCAACTGCATGAACTTTCAGAGGCAGAAGACAAGCATGGTCCAGCTAAAATGTTCCTTTGTGACTGAGTTAGCCTCTAACAGCACTAAGTATTGAAGGGGACTGAGGTTGGGGCTGCATACCTGAAGATAAAGGCTAAAGCAGAGTTTTGATCCACCTCATCATAAGCAAGCTAAGAGGGGCCCTAATTTTTCCTCTCTATTTGCTCAGGTAAGTTCACCTGCCCGTAAGGAGCCCTACAGCTATGTTGTTCACTTACCTGGGGAAGTAAATTGGTGTATGGGAGGATTCCAGCAGTTTGGTGCAGAGAACTGAAGAACATTTTAGGTTCCATTAACCAGCTCCCTCTCCGGCTGGTATAGCATACCATGCCAAAGCAGCAACAGACACAAAAGAAGTAACAATGGGCCTCACATGTTGGTCATTACGCTGGAAAGTCTATCAAATGGATGAAGTTTAAATGTGAGGGATACTACATCATGTTAGGCTCCATCTGGTCTAAAAGAAATGCGGACCACTTGCCTTGAAGAATTTAATAAAATGGCACAGGACTACTGCTGATACTGAAGCTAGCCCAAGCAGATGTTGTAGAGCTATGCAGACAGTGTGCAGAAAAGCTCTGGTTGGCAGTCCTGGGACAGGATTTGGCCAAACCAGTAAGGGCTGGCTGCCCAATATAATATGAGAAATCTGGTGCCATATGTTATAAACAACTGAAGGCAATATATTGATATAAGTTGAAACTTTTGTTCTAACTGTTGA
Source organism: Larus michahellis (assembly GCF_964199755.1). Classification (NCBI taxonomy): domain Eukaryota; kingdom Metazoa; phylum Chordata; class Aves; order Charadriiformes; family Laridae; genus Larus; species Larus michahellis. Next base: position 94,736,074 of record NC_133897.1, read on the forward strand.
TGCAGCAGAGTGTGTATTCATTTTATGGAATGTGTGGTCATATTACATATGACCATATGATTGTAGTTTATCTTCCCTGGCAAATAAGCACTTTGGATATAAAAGTATTTTGTTGCCAGGACAGATTCAGCATGCTGTTACACGCTTTTAAGTCCCTTTTTAAAAAATAAAGATGTGTTAGAAGTACTAGCAGAAGGAACCACTGTTAGCAAGACCCTGAGGTACTGAGCATGCTGCATTACTGCTGTGGCATACATTTACACAATCAAGGCCTGTATTTTCTGGGAATTGCCATGATACTATCTCAGTATTTGTCCTGTTTGAGGTGTGATACCAAGATGACTTTTTTTTCCCCTCATAGCATTCTAGACCCAGCTAGCAACAACTGGTAACGGAGACAGTCTGGACTATCCCTATAGCAATTGTCCCCTACGCACTTATTGCTCCTTGATATACAAAATCTTACTTTCCACAACCATTAATGCACTCCTGTTTAGCTCAGTGGAGCAGTATAAATGCATGAGCTGATCTCAACCATTAGAACTGAAACTGAGAGCTATTTAAGAAGGTCACAGAAATTGTGAGGCTTTTTTTAAGTGTATATTTCTCAGTAAAATTTGTATTACTACAGTATGTTGCATAAAGAAATGAAGGAGCTGAATAAATATGCAGTCCTCCCCTCCAGCTTCCCCCAACCCAGTCATAACAAAATGACTTTCCTGTTACAATAGCACAGCTGGCTCACAGGTAAGCTCCAGCAATGTATGGAATAGCTCTGCTGTGCCACACCTGGAAGCAATATGCTGCAATAGCAAATACGAGGTTTGTACAGCAGGTTACTACCAGAAAGCAGCGAGTTTATGGCTGCTGCCTAAGGGAAGGCAAGTCAGGAGCTAAGGGGCACCTCAGAGCCTGTAGGGTACAAACCTCACCAGCTTAGGCTTGTCCCACCCCTCCCAACAAGGCAGGCAAAACAGACCTGGAGGAAACAGCCATATTGAACCACAAGCTTAGATTATAAGAAAATGTCACAGTGATGAAGTCAGTGTGAGATCAAACCAGAGATCGAGGGTGGGTTCAGCAACCACCAGGCTGGGCCACAGAGACAGGCTGATGTGAAGGCAGCAAGTCAACAACCAGGATCAAAGTGCTCCATGGCCAGGTAGGGGCTGTAGCTGAGCCAGAACCCAGCAACCCTTTAACACAACTCAGACAAGAAGCAAGGCTTCCTGGCAGAGGTTAAATAGAGCTCCTGGGCCCATGGGTGTGGGGGAGACCCCAGGTGAATCTGATTGGGGCCATCTAGGCTTGTTAGTGCCCCATGGCCCTGACAAGTATCAGCTGGTTGTGCTGAATACAAGAGGAAATGCTCCTGAGTATGAGCCCTCTGCTAGCTAGAGACTTTTCCTAGCCTCTTGTTTTTGCTCTCTTGGTGTATAGCTGTGGGCAGCCTTTGTTTGGTAGCTTTTAGCTGGAAGCTGTAAAGGACATGGCGGCACAGGCTGAGGGGAGGCGTGTGTTTGACCTGCTGATCTGTGAGGTGCCGTGGTGGGGTGACTGCAAGGTTGTGACAGATATGGCTCCTAGTGCCCTGTGCCTTCAGGACAGCGGAAGCTTAGCAGGTGAGTGCCCGTGTTTCTGCTGTTACTAGTGTATGTGCCTGCCCAACTCACAGCCCTTCTCTAATTCTTTTATAAAAAAACGAATTGCTAAAAGACCAGTGGATAACCACAATTACGTAGTCATCCTAATTTGTATAGCTGGAAACCTGAGGCTGCGCTTATTTCCTCCCTCTTGTCTCTTGAGACTTAAGAAGCCAACGACCGCCTGGGGAGAAGCGAGGCCCACCAGGCGCGGCTGCGGCCCGACCCGCGGCAGGGCAGGGGGCCCGGGGCCGCTGACAGACCCTCCCTCCCCTTCCCCGCTTCCCTCACCTCTCCCGGGGCTGCACCGCGCCGTTCCTCCGGCAACTTCTTACCGGCCCGGAGGGCACCACCCCTGCCTTACAGGCCCTGCCCGGAGCCGAGAGACCAGCCCAGTGAGGAGAGCGGTGCCTGGAGGCCGCGGCCGGGGCCGCCCCGCTCCTGGCTGGGGCGGCGGGCGGGGCCTTGCTCGGCTCGGCCCGTCCCGGCCCTCTCTGGGCCAGGGGTTCCAGGTACGGCTTAAAAATGGCGCTCTGACTCTTCATTTTCTTGCGTTTTCCATGATTTTTGTGAAGAAATCCTTACAGGTTTTCAAAGCAAATGGTTTCACCTCGTGGGATCTCATTTTGAACGCTGTATTACTCTCACAAGGTTGGAAAGTTCTTACTTGGTAACGGCAAAGATTAAGTAGTTCTGTTAAAAAAGAAAAAAAAAAAAGTACTTTTTCAAAAAAGAATACCACCCTGGTTTCCAGTAGAAAACCCAAAGCTGTTTCCCCAAATGGTGGGGTGCAGGAGTTGTTTTTCAAACAACGTGAACCTGCCCAACCCACAGTTTTCATAGGCAGCACGCTCTCCTATGGGGTTGTCGATGAGCTTTCACTAAATTAGGTCTGGTAACAAATAAGCGTTGGATTTAAAACATTTCAACTTGCTACATCTTGTTAATGAAAAATTGATATTTTTTTTTTAATACATCCATGCTTTTGTTGCAACAAAACTGAAGCTCTTACTGAATGATATGAAATACTGGCTTTAATTCAGCATTAACCGTGTCATTGTTTTATCTTAAAAAAAAAAAAAAAAGCTGAAACTTGAATTTCTCTTACAAAACAACTGACCCCATTTTCTCCTTTTTAGTGCTTGCCTATACAATATAATTGACACTTAATACTTACTTGTTTCTGTCCCACTAACCCTTTTGCAGGAGCAGATTTTCACAGAGCAGGGGGGTGGGATGGAAATGCTGTTGTTTTTCTTCCGGATGCTGGCTGAACAGTTCCATGTTGGTCTGGTACCCTGTTCATAGGCTCAACCTCACTCACCCTTGAGAGACAGGCATTGGCACTTGTCAGAGCAACACTTGCCTCCTGCTAATGGACTCTGTGCATGTGGGTAATCAAGAAGATTTTAAACTAAAAACCTGCATCTGGTGAATTCCAGAAGCAATTTTCACAGCTGGCTGATAGCTTGCTAATTTGCAAGGCAGAAAAAGTGGGGGGAGGAGGGAGAGGAACGAAACCCAAAACACACCACAAGACCACCCAGCTGCAATGCAAACAAACTAGTTTAAGGAATCTGTAATCAGACATGTACAAAGTATGTATTTCTCCATGATACTAGTAAAAAGGTAATGTTAAAAATACTCTTGGAAGCACATGTGGATGTGAAGGATGCAATGAATGCTCTATTGCTGCCACTGTTTTTTGTTCAATCAAATGCTTAACCCTCGTCTTCTCCCCACTAACTATGGAATTACCAAGCAGATTTCTCATTAAACTCAGTGAGTCTGGATAAATTTACTTCTCTGTCAGCTTCACGTATGCTGAAATACAACCTGAAGAATGATAGGTGTTTGGCAATCCAAAAAGGGTAATAGTTTACTTATAAGTAAACAACAACAGAAATACAGAAACTAAGAAATGCCAGTGCAATTTTTATTTCCTCTTACCTCATAGGCTTGCAGGTGTTATTTTTCTAAGTATCAGATCATACACTGCATCACCTGTTACAACATCTACTCCATGTCACTTTAAAGGGAGAAGACCTCAGCACCATCAGGCTGGATATCCTCATCTGTGGTTGAACTTCTCTTTTAAGCTTTACTGCTATGCAAGAATGGAGGTAAGATTCAGAGCATGCAAGAGGGGATATATATGAATGAACGTATGTCCCAATGCAGAGGATGCCAAACTGAAAGAGGCTTCTGGTGCCACCACAGCCTGCTTCCTGTGTTTTCTAACAACTCTCTCACTCAAAGTGTATGACTCCTTCATGACCTGTGGAGCTATGCTTTTTGAGGTTGTGTGACAGGCTTCCCACATAGCCCAAAGACTGGAGATTATTTTGGCTCCTCAAAAACCACAGGGAAGCTTTCAGCTTCTAAAGCTAAGTTTTATCTGAATGCAAACTAAGATAAAACTGAAAATGTAGAAACACAAGTCTTCAGGGCAACACAGTAAAATAAAAAGGGGTTTTAACTAAGCTGCCTTCGTATCTCTTGCTTTTATGTCAGGAAATCTGCAGAATGGATCCCTTCTCTCAGACTTGTGATATGTCTGGCATTTTTTTTTTTTTAAAGAGAATGAACACAACGCAGGTCTCCAGGAGAATCTTTACTCCGTCACTTCTAAGGTATAGCTCTGTGTTTCCTTGCTGCTCAGAGGCTACTTGGTCTGTCCTTACGCTGCAGGTGCCTGACCTGTTTGTCAAAAGTTGGGTTTTGAGCCCTGTCCTTCTCTCACAAGGGCTCCTCAAGCTTTGTATGATCAGTTAGACTCAGAGGTGCAATCTCCTATATTCCTTTTGACTCAAAGCACAGCAGCTTGTACAAAGCAGTTAGATAATCTTCTTCACTGCCTGAGCACTCTTTTTTTAACAAGGTGTAACTTCTTATTTATTTTTTTATGATTTGCGTATCATATGCAATATCATCAATTTGATTTATTTTTTTAATGATATGCAAAGAAAACCTGTCTGATTTGAAACTGACTTAAATGAAATGATTCTGGGCAGAAAAAAGAAGGATAAATCTGAAAAGTCTGTTGGAAACTGGCCTGTTCAGGTTTTGTAAGAGGAGTATAGAGTCTTTTAGGTTTTAAAAAAAAAAGTTATAAACTGTTGCCACAAAATGTATTTGTTTGTTCTTATTGGCCAAGCAGACTGAATAAAAGTGGCATTTATCTTTAATGAATAGGAGATGCTCTTTAGTATTTGTAGCAGCAAAGAGAAATTCTTCATTTAGAATTGGTTTTCTCTGGTGTCCTGCATTTTATAACTTGTTTAGGTCAAACCCTTCTCCACATTTGTTGTGTAAGTCCATGCTAATGTCACAACTAGCTAGTTGAATAAAAGATACACAAATGCAGTAGTATGCCTAGTTATGAAGAGATGGTGACATTCTGCATTGTCCCTGTTAAATATGGAGTGAAACCAAACTAAAGTTCTTACCAGTGTTGTCTGTTATTGATGTACCCTGCAGAGTATCCAGTAACAGACAGAGCTTGCCCCATATATACCAGACTCATTTCTGCTATGGTGAGAATGACGTTTATTCATAGCCATATTTTAGAACAAACCCTAACTTTGGCAGCAGTTTTGACTTAGAAGCACAGCTATGATCATGGGATGAAATTTCTGATATCGTCAGTGTATTCTCTGGAGGTGATTGCTTTGGGTTGTTGTTATTAAATCTCAGGAGTTACTTCTTGCGTTGTCATTTGTGTCTGTCCCTGTCCCCCCACCCCCACATGAATGAAGCATGCCTTTCAGTCTATTAAAGATTAAATGCAAAACAAAAGAAAGAATCAGAAAAGACAAAGGGATCTTTGATAATGCCCTTGATGTAAATAATACTGCCTTTTACATCGATTTTGTGAGTCATTGTTTCAGGCAATAACCTGGCCCATCTTTCATGAGTAAATCCTCCTCTACTAACAGTGGTTTCTATTCACTGCAAAGTATTCTGGCAGCAAAACATTCTGAATTACAACAGCAAAATATTTACAAAAGCAGTATATCCGAATATTGTTCTTCTATACCCAATGATACGTATGAGATACCTTGTTGAGTGTATGAGTTAATGCTTTCTGCAATAGTGTTCTCATGCTCCTTTGTTTCACAAGCAGCAATGCTGAGCCAGTAACACTCTGAGCAATGCTCTTGGTTTTGTTTTCTGCCATTTAATTTCCTGTAGTTGAGACTATCATCATCAGATCTTGCAAGCAAAATAGTATTCTGTAAACCATAAATTGGGAACTGCCACAGTGAGATCTCCTGATGTGTTTTGTTGGGGTTTTTTTTCCCAAATATGTTATGTGTTGTGGATGGAAACATTGATAGCAGCTTTATTAGATGAAGTAGAGCAAAACAAACATTTGGAACACAGTGGTACAGTCTGCTTAGTGACAGCAAAATATAGATCTACTAGCCTTATAAGAATGTAACTCAATAGTTGTTTTGTATTCATGTTGTCATTTTAGGAACTTCTGAAATGTTCTAACAGCCAAAAATGTGCAAAGCCTAAATTCCTTTTGATTAGTTGTATATAGTTACAACTTCTTTCATGCACTCTACTTTGAATCAAATGCTGTCATTAGATACCTCCAAGAAATGGCCTGCATACATGACTTCTGTCTCTGCGTGAAATTTACAGCCAACAGTAAGGTAAATGTAAGCTGATTATCACATAACAGGTAGCTGTTGTTCTGAAAATCAATGAAGAGTCTGACGAAACTACGAAATTTAATAAAGAACATAAAGATTGATCATTCCTTCACTTTAGTTCAAATGTATCTATTTTTCTTTGTGTGGTAGTCAACATGGAAAGCAGCTTACTTCGAATTAAGTATGAAACTTAACTTCAAGAGCACCAAATTTCAATTATACTTCAGAATTATTACAACATGCCCAGTGGATTTTGAATTGAAGGCTGGTCTTAATTTGACTGTAACAACTTTTGTCCAAAAATCCTTAATATTTTTTCCTAACAAAAAGTGTGGAAAATACATTTTTGAAGCATGAATGGTCAAAGCTGGAAGCAAATTTTTAATTACATGCACGCTATAAAAGTCTACAAGTAGGGCTCTGGTGGCTAGTTTTGCAAATCACCTTGCTCTTAAATTGGTCCAAAGCTTGAAACTTACAGCTCGATCTAAAAAGGCTAGGCGAAAGTCAGGTGTGTACTTGGATCTGTGTTGGACTAGTTAATATGCAAGTCAGATGATAGCTTCATTACTCCTGTATGAATAAGCTGGGTGACTGAGTAATGCAGCATGAATTTCAAACCGTGTATTACAAATGCATTTGAATAATTTGCAAATGATTGTGTGCTAGTCAATTTAATTTGTAATTTTTTGGAAAAGTTGATATTACTTTATTATATCCTTTAGAACCTCCCATAAAGAAGGACAAGCTAAGACTTGAAAATCCAGTATCAGAAAAGATACCATGCTGTGGGACTCGACTTTTGTTCCCCTAATGAATTTGTCTTACTAATATTAGAAATCAGGGATGATAGTAAGCTGAGAGGCTATGTTATGAGAAAATACTTACATGAGGCTAGTCATCTGACTTACTACGGGAAAGGTATCAAATGAGAGTGTGATGGCAAGTTGTAGAGTTGAGCTGGACTTCACCCCACAGGCAAGACAAGTTTGGATATGCAGGGTTTTAATTTGAGACGTTATTTTTGCCACTTCATCTCATCATGCTTTCAGGATCACAACAGCAGGAAAACTTTTGAGAGTCGTGAAATAGCAATGCATGCAGACACCTGATGTGTTGAAGTCTAGCATTTATGACTCGTTAAAGGATAGGGAACCTGTACGGCCCCATCCTTAAGTTCATTTTGTTACATAAAATAGGGAAATATGCATATTTCTTCACACAGAAGTTCCCCTTCCTTCACTCTTGTCAGTCTGGTGTTTGGAAGGGATGTGGGGTAGCATGCGCCAAGGAACCTAGTGTTTTCCCAGGTTGCTGCTATTCTGCAAACATACTACTGGTCTGCTGGCCCTCACCCAGGACCTGTGTCTTTTAGCATGACTGCGTTGCCTGTGACTGAAAGAAGGATGTAGCAGAGGTACAGCAGGTAGGGAAGAGTGTCTAAATTGGTTAAGAGCTTGGAACAGATATGTTATGCCATGAGGAAAGGACAAGAGTGCTCAGTTTAGAGTGGAGAGGCCTGAGGAGGTGGACATGTGACTGAGGCTCAAAAACCACGAGGGCAGTGTTGAATGCTGTTTACCAGATCCCACAGAACTACATCCAGGGGCCTCTCAAGGAAACTAGCAGTTCAGTTCAGTATGGATAAGAGACAGTACTGTCCTCATCCAGCAGTGAGCTTTGGGAATTTCACGTGACGGGAGGATAAGGAGGCAGGTTGTATTGGCAGGCTGGAAAAAAAAAAAGTAATTGGGATAGATACTCACATGCAGTATGTTCCTAAACTGATGGGAGTAATCAGGGAGGGTACCTTTTAAGAAGCCTCACTTAAAAAACAAACCCACAAAAGGAAAACCAAAGCCATGCTGTGGGTGCTAGGAAAGTGTGGAGGGGATAGACAACAGAGAGTGGGCAGGCTTGCATGCTTTCAGTGAATAGCATCTGTTGTTACCACTACTGGGGACCAAATGCTGGGTAGGATGGACCATTGGCGTGATCCAGTAGGGCATTTCTAATGTTCTGTATCTTAAGTCTCCAGATTATTCCAATAAACAGGTATATGTTAATGAACGTTTGTCCTTTACACACAGCTTTATTTTTCCTCTCTGTCCAAACCGTTCTTTTTTTAATGCACACAAGAGACTGATCAGTGTAAGATGGATTCTGCCTTAACTTTCTTAAAGAAGGTTAAATTGTCTGGAGAAGACTTCATGTTTGAAATATTTCACAGCAGAGCTATAGAGAGAAAGTGTACTTTCTTGTCTCTGAATCTGTTCAGACCCTTTGATTTTTTTTTAATTTTTTTTTCTTTAGCTGTCTCTTCTGGGATGCGTATCTCATGTTACACCTTTGTACCTTCTGCAGTATCTGGGGTCATCTAAAAAACTTATATCCTTTAAACACTGGCATATCTGAATCATCATCTTCTGTACTATTTGGGACTTACTCTTCTGGAATGAAAATTGTGGGTTTGACAGATACGGCGAAGAGAGGAAGACTAGGTATTCTTGCTACTGTGGATTCAATTAGAGCAATTTCTACACGTATATGGTTAGATGGCCATAGTTGTCACATGGCTACTCAAAAATGACGCCTTCTCTTGCCTCTTGTGTCTAATTTCAGATATCTCAAGAATATTTCTGTGCACAGAATATTCAGAAGTGATTAACAGCTCAATGTGCTTTCATCACAAGGCTATTATTTTCAGCGCTTTGCTTGCACAAAGCACAGGCAGCTGTGTCCTATTCTTCTATGAAGCAGCAATGCAGTGTCTGGTCATTATACCATCCTAATGTGTTAAATTATACCAATATCATAAAGCAATAGCAATTTAAAAAACATTAAACTGCTCAGTTAAAAAAATAAAACCCTTGACAACTCCCCAAACCTCTCAAAGGAAGCAACAGATGTTGAGCTGAAACTGGGAGCCTTTTATAATTTGGTCAAACATTCATTTCCCAAATCCTATTTAAAATTTCAGCTTTTTCATCAAAAGAAGGAGAGGGAAGGGAAGCAGACCACTTCATATCCTGGATCTTGCTTTTTTTTTTTTTTCCCTTCATAAACATTTCTAAGGCTGCAATTTTAGTAGGCTGTTCTGCACAGGGGTCCAGAGTGACAGCTGATTCACATGGACAGTCATAATCTCCCTGTTTGGCAAGTTCATCCACGCTGTCTAAATTATCAGAAGGAGATGGGTTCCACTTTGGCACGCATCAGCTGGCTACCCCAGGAGGGAAACTGAAGTTTGAATGGGAAAGGATGGTTCTGACCCCATTGTCCTGCCCTCTCTGCCAGGCCCCTGAGCTTTTATCCTCAGCTTCAGTGCCATCCTGCCTAGAGCTTTTCTCCAAATGGTCTTTAGCCTCTTGAGAAGTGACCTAATGAGATAATATGACAGGAATACCTGAATAAGCTCCGAAATTACCTTAAACCTGCGCTTTTGTGAGCCAACTGTGCGTTCGGTGTGCGTCCATGATGAAACAACTTTATTGTGTTTTCCTTTCTGGCATGGACCAGGAAGGGATGGAAGACTGAAGGGGGGGCTCATTCTTGTGCCTGTGAAGGTGTTGTAACTTGTGGGCGTAGCAGTCCTTTATCTCTGAACAGTGAACGCAGTTGTGTTCTTTGGTGCCAAATCCTGCTGAACAAATGTTTTGGGTACTTGGCTGGTTGAAGTTCTTGCACCCAAATGGATGGAAATTCAGTTTATGCCACAAGGAACTATCTGAGTTAGGTAGTATCAGTATGATTGAGGAATTCCCAATGGAGTCCTTCATTTAGCTGGAAACCAAGTCTTCATTTTTAATGTAACCAGATAAGAAAGCCAAGCTGTCAGGGAAATAAGAGCTTGGAACAACAGCCAACTGCCGTCAGCTTAAGTAATAAGGAAAAAAAAAAAAATAATGTTAGTAGGACAAGCACAGGGGGCTGCGTGTGTGAGAGAATTCATATTACTGTTCCCGATGCTGACAAGTATACTGATATTTTTTTAAATATTTTTTTCCAATGAGTGTGGATTATCCTTAAATGTGTCTGAATGCTGCCTTCTGACTAAGTTACTAAAACTGGTAAAATTTATACAAACCTAGGTCAGGCACAAAATGTATTACTAGTTATCTAATACAGAGGAAAATTGTCCTTTTGAAGGTGTCAATTAGGCTTTTTTTATCATAAAATTTGTCCATTAGGTTGGCCATCTAAAAAGGTACTAGGAATGACAATATATAATAATTAGGAATATTATTATTAGGCAAGGCAACTGAATTGCATGGTTTAAACTTCTGGTACTTTTTCACTTGGATTCAAGGAAATTGGAGTGAAAAATAGCTGGTAGCTAACTGCACCAGAAGTACTGAAGAGCTGTAGTGTAAAGCAAGTAGAAAAGATTTTGGTAGCATCTCTGCAAGGTACTGTATGAGGAATCTACAAGAGAAAAATGATGTTTTTGTATCCACAGGGTTAGTGGACATTGACATACAAATGAAGAATATGTGCTGGAATATTTACTTTAAAATCATCCTTAAGGCGTTCTACAATAAGGACTAAAATTGTACCATGAATCTGAAACAGAAATAAGTTTGAAACTCCATGTTTTCATTATTAAGTATTGATAAATGTTAAAAGAGCAAAGAGAAAACGATTTGTGAAAATTGGTTTTCTGAATCAATGTTTTGTATCATATACACTAATTTGGTGGAATGAAACACTTGCTGATTTTTTTTACAGGACTTTAAAGGACTTCTTGGAACATAATGAACATGTAACTATTCCCCCCTTGTCCTATTGAGGAACAGGATTACTGAAGAAAGTAAAGCAAGTAAGATTTGAGTCTGTAAGCAGAACCTAAGTGTAACCTAGACCACTTGCAGACTTCAAGATGACAAAGTCAAGGCATCATCTTGTCAGTGGTGTGGTATCAGTTCACATTGAGCTGGACAATGCAGATCAGTACTTCTATTTCTTCCTTCACTAATGTGATTTCTAATGGAGTCCCTCAGAAAGGACCAATGACACTGACATTGCTTTAGTACTTATTTAAAAGAACTGACTTCACTGTTCAAATTCAGGCTGCACATTGCTGAAAGAAAAACTTTGTTTATTTTCCAGCATTTTATGTAGGCTGGTTACATGTTTTTAATTGCTGTAAGAATATTAGAGCTCTGTTTTACAGCTACTTGGAATGCTGAATTCCCCCTGAATACAAATTACAAGAATTATTTACAGGTAGCCTTTAGTATCAACATTTAGCCATATTCCTCTTGTAATTATATGTTTGCAGGCTCAGGCTTTCTGGATTGATGCATTCTACCAGAGGATTGTTTCAGCGTAGCTCTCTTCTCTTGATGTGCTTTAAATACTAAAATCATAGATTAGCTGAGGATTATCCCCTTTGAGGATTGACCAAGAAGGAGGCTTTTTGCTATTGAAAAGAGTTGCTGTTATTTCCCTTCCATAGGAGGATCAACTTGTTGACTTCTTCCTCAAGCCCCCTGAGGATCTGTCTGGATTATCTTTTTAAGTGTCAAAACTGACTTAGTAGCCTAGGACACTTACTCCTCTTAGTAGCTTTTGCAACTCAGCACCTTACATAGGCAAAGGAACTTTTGTGGCTAGAAGGACAGCTCAGGACTGTCATAATCTTTTTTTTTTTTTAAATGTCTGAAAATAGATCCTTTTCCGCCTCTCCAAGGATGAAAAACAGTTTCTCACCTTACAGCAGTAGTGAAATGCATTCCTTGAAATGAAAGTAGCGTAGTGCTTGTACTGTTTTATAGACATCAAGTGATCATTCTCTATGAAGTATCTTCATCAGAGAGTGAGTAAATAGGATGGAAGAGCACAAAAAAAAAATCTGATCCTACACTGGGCAGATCACTTGTAATATGCCTTACAAAAATGTGTACAGTCACTTTCCCATTAGTGCTGTGGTTGGGAGGGAATTCTAAAATTTCTTCACAACACTTCTTTGGCTTGATTTTTTTAAGTGCTTTTCAGCATACCTACCTATCACCTGGGCTTGATTCATTAATGAATACTGCTCTTCATGGTGTTATTTAGATTTGCAGGTTCATCATTTTGTGATCTGTGTAAGAATGCAGAATTACGTTACAAACCTCAGATGGACAGAGGAGAGCTTTGTTCCATCAAATCATATTTAAATCTCACTTTTAAGATATGGAATAAATGTAGTTTACAGATTTACTTTTAAGCAGTTTACTAAGGTTGCTACAGGCAGATGAGAAAAAGGAATTGGATAGTTTTTCCAAAGACAGTATGCCTGGGGAGGGGGGGGGTGGAATCTTTTGCCGTCACGTTATCATTCTGGTGTGCCTTTCAAACTATTGAGGAATACTTTGGAAATCATGTGGATGTTAGTACCTTTGTTCACATCTGTAGATGTGATGGCTTTTACCTTCCTGTGAACAACTTAATATTGCAGCTGTTCTCATAATACAAACTTGTCCAGGAGGATTTTGCTTCCGTTTTTAAAAGGATGATAAGGTGCTTCTGACTGAGTTTTACTTGAAAATGATGATTCTCAGGTGGAGCAAGTGGAAGACTTTAGAAAATTTAATCACAATCATAATATGAAAATGGATTGCTAATATGTCTTTCTGTGTATTTGCAGAGAATTTTCAGAGGTTCATAGGGAAGGACAAGTTAATCTTGAATCCATTTACTTGAGTACTGAGACACTGTACACACTTGCAGAGGGGCTGTCACACCTGGTATCTCCTGGTAATTAACGGGTATTCATAAGTGTGATTAAGAAATCTTGATTTAGCCCAAGAAACCTGGAGTGAAACCCACAAAGGAATTTCTTCAAAACCAGAAAGGTTCTTTCCGAATAAGCCCAGCTGTAAGGGCTTAGGTCAGTTATGCCATGGTTTGGGCTGGACTGACCACTGAAACAAATGACAGATGCTCTTTTTTACATGGTTTGATGGAGTGGCACATGGAGTATGATTCAGAGAACTACTAGCAATTCAGTGTTCCTGGTCAGGAGCGTGAATGTCAGTAATGTCATGTGGAAAGCCAGACTCAGGAGCGGGCAAAGAGAACAACCATCAGCGCCTGCAACTATATTAGAGGCATCTGGCAACCAGAATGGTAGTTGCAAGTTTCAGGAGATTCAGACCACATTTTGAGCTGATGCAGTTGTCAGGCTGCCTGTTCTCGTTATAGTACCTAGTACATTGGTACCTAACTTAGGGCAGGTGGAGTCTGGAGCATGCAGCCTAGGGTGACACAACATAACATCAGGATGGGCATATATTTTCTTTGATGGAACTATTAATCTCTTCTTTCCTACTTGCCACAGTCACATTGTGCACAGTTAGAAGTGCTGTGTGACATGCAAACCCTTTGTCCTGTGGGATGGGGATACCTCTTTGGGTAGTGATCAGAGGAGGAAGAGTGTGAAATGGATGGGCATTTTTAGCCAGGAGAGGCTTATAAGTGAAATGGGAGAGTCAAAATTGTTGGCTTGCCTGGAATAGAAAAAAGTGAGAAGGCTGAAAAGAGCTGTTGGTCCTGTCGGTCACAAAGGAAGAGGGATCAGACTGTAGATACCCTCATCGGCATGATTGTTGCTGAACCTTAGCACTGTGAAATGCATAAAGGTGCCTGTGAGCAAAGTGGTGAGCCCTCCCCAACAGGGTAATAAAATCAACAGAGGCAACTGAAGCATGGCTTCGTGCAGTGCCCTCTGAGGCGTAAGAAAAGGTGCTACATACAGGATTTATTGGCTTCTCTTTGGGATATGTGAGTGTCTGTTTTCAGGTAGTGCCAGCACCAAGCATTCAGGAAGGAAGCATACTTGTGGGAAGCTCGTTTAAAAAAAAAAAAAAAAAAACCCAACCAAAAAAACCCAACCCCAAACGAACAAAACCAAAAAAAACCCCAACTACTCATCTCCGCTGTCCAGTGTGCAGCTGCGTTACCCAAACGTATAAAACTCTGACTGGCAGCTGATGGAGGAGATGAGTCGTAGTGATGCCCAACAAATGGCACAGCTTGAATACTGGTATATGAACAGCATTTCAATATTTGTCCTTCCTCTCTTCAGTGCCCAGGAAAGTGAAGCAGGAACTGGACAGCACCAAAAAAATCTCATGCAGATGAATGGGGTACCTGCCAGATGCATGCAGAGAGGTCATTTAGTGGCCATGAGTAGATATAAAAGCTTGGTTGCCTGAAGCAACTCAGTGCATTTGGAAGAGGCTGGTTACTTATCAGAGTGGCTTCAGCCTCTGTGCCTTGAAATACAGTGCTGTTCTGCAGGCCAGATAACCATGACTAGTGAGACACTGTGTCCACTTCTTGCTTCTGTGAGCAGATAAAGGTATCAAAGGTGAGCATTGTGTGCATAACAGATTTTCTTTTTTATTCATTTTCTCCAGGGAAAAGAAAAAAACCACACCACCTTTTAGGTTCTTTAGAAAAATGGAGTTGTATAGCAGTATAATCTTCTGTTCCCTTCTTTGACAGGATCGTTTTATTTCATATTCAGGACACAAGACTTTTTCATCAAGTATATTGGCGTATTGATCAATGTCTGAAGTCAGGGGGCCCACTTCTACCTGTACAATGAATAAAACCAGAGGATGGCTCAGCAAAACAGAGATTTGTATTGGAATCTGTATGTGGTTGTTTGGTTTGTTTTTCTTTTTTTTGTTTAAATATGAACACACAGAAGCTTTACAGTTATGTTTGAATTACTTTTTTTTTTTTTTCATTTCCCTGCAATGTGTATTACTCTCGACTCTGAATTCGTGAGAGATACCCGAGTATCCTGGTTACAACTGTGTATAGGGACTATTTACATAACAAAAAGGGGTTTTACCAATGACAAGTACAGCTTGGTGGAAAAAAAAAATTAAAATCACTCAAGCATAATCCTAGCCACCAAGATGTTTTAAAGTCCATTCTGCTTCAGAAAATACTTCCTGTAACCAAAGGTACAGATTGGATTGTTTTGCTAGTTTAGGTGTACATACAAATTTAGTCTGCACATAGGGTACTGAAAAGTAGCAAAACCACTTTGTGGCAGTCTGTAATTTTGTTGACTTTATGATACAATAATTTCAGAGAACGATCCATCCATTCCAATGATCCACGTATTTCACGTGTCTTATCTTTAAATGCTAGCTGTAGTTTATGATAAATGAAGACTCTTTCATTGTCCTCCTAATATCTCCTTCTCCTAATCACAGTGTGATTCAGGAGTTTACTAAAGGTTTTTAGCCTGAAAAGGTATCCTAGAATAACATACATATATACCTGATGACATGCCTGGTGAAATGGTGTAAAAACAAAGAAATAAAGTGAGGGAACTCTGTTCAAAAGCACAGCATTATGTTTTCAACAGAAGTTTCTAAAATAAATTTATAATCTCACACTTCATCTTGGATTTAAGTAATTTATTCTGCTGAGTTAAATTATTTGAATCAGGGTCCATGGCTTTCACTATTAGAAGAAAAAAAAAATGAATGAAGTATCAGGTGCACAGCAAATGAGATTAGTTTATCAGCCAACACTGCGTTACTCCTCTGATAATGTAGATCACGTGTATCTCTCAGGTACCGCTTCAGAGAGTTATCCTATCTGGGAGTAAAAGTGATTGTTACAACACAATAGAAGGCTCTGCTCAACAAACAAATGACTTCGCTCACGGGGGCCTGGTAATGAGAAAGCTTTACTTCCCTTCCATTCACTTATCAATGAGATATGGTTCACCATAATGTTCAAATTCTTTTTGAGGAGAATGGCAATGAAACTGTGTTATTACCAATATAAATGCTAAATTTGCCTTTTCAATTACAGGCTCATTCTTTCCAGGTGGGAGCAATAGAGCAAAAATGATGATTAATGGGCTCACAACAATGCTGTACATAAAATATTCAGTCAGAACCCAAGAGGTGTATGTCCTAAAATAGTTCTGAGAAGCATGTCAATTAGAAAAAAAAAAAAAGTGGATATCTAGCTTAACCCTCTGTAAAATTTCCTAATGTGTTTGAGTCAATTAGAAGTCCAGGTCCTGTTTTCAAAAGTGGTAAGGCATTAAGTTTAAACCTCTGTAAAAGTCAATGGCACTTCCTAGCAGTGTGATTTCTAGAAACTAAGTGGGGTTTTTTGTTTTGTTAAGAAACTACAGGGGTTGGTTTGTTTGTTTTAACTGTTTGTGTCCTGTAAGTATCATCATTTCAACTCAATCACGATAGAATGAACGTCCCACCTATCTAGGATATTTCACTGAATAGAAGAGTACTGCAGAGGCTGAGACTTTTGCCTGATGAGATGGTGTAAAGTGAGGGAAGTCTAGTATCTTTTCCCGGTAAAATGTTGAAATAACTGTTACATTTCCTGCATTCAGAGGTACTTTGGAATTTTATCTGTTTGGTGAACTAGAGAAAGCATTTCTAGTCTTTGGTTGCAAATTTGGATTGAAGTTACAGATGCGCACTAGCGACTGGGAAGTTATTTGTCCCTCTCTATAAAACCAGAGCCTCTCTGTAAAATTGCATCATATCTAAAAAGACTATTTTCCCTGTGCTTTCTCACCTAAAGCCCTGTCTCCCTGTTTTCCACCTGCAATCTGTCACGCTTGGAAATATCTGAAATTGTGCAAGCTGTGTGTAACAAAATGCACGGTTGCTGCTTTAACCAGGAGCTGCTTCCGCTTCTAGACAGGCAGGGTTAAATGTGAGTCTCCTGGCAGGGCACTATGCAGGATTTATTCAATGAGGGATCTTGGGTGAACACTCTGAGCATGTAATTAGAGCAGTCCTGCTCTTGTTCCTTAAGTCCTAAGGACAATTGTTGAAGGGGCTGTTTCTGTCTCGTTCACTGCTTTACAAGTGCACCCAAGCTAGATCTGTTGAGGTTTTACTGCTCTTTGGATTTGGCTCGTGTCTTAACAGCACACGCAAAACTGAATGTTGCCATCTCAAAGATGAAGAGCTATAGGCATACATCTTCTGCCTTGGGAAGAGAAATAATTGGGAAAAGGGATGGATTAGGGAAGGAGAAGTAGGGGAAAAGCTCTAATTTTTTGGACTTGCTCCCATCCAAAAAATGGGAAAGTGGGGGGTTAAAACTGTTCCTTTTAGAAGGGGCAGTATCCTTTGTCAGCCCAACTTTCCAAACTGTGTTGTAGTCAAGGCAGGATATTTTGCCCCCTTCCTCAGTGTGCAGTCCCAAACAACTGCTATAGATAAAAGAAAATTTTCAGTGGACACAAATACAGTTGATCTCTTTATATGAAGCACTTTCATTTTGATAGATACAGATATTTCTACTACACGTGCACTCAATATATAAAAGTGAGTCCTTGCTAGCCACACGCTTTTGAAAATGAAGAGGCTGGGACCTGTTTTCTAAGACAACAGCCAGTATCAAACATAGCTTTCCATCCAATACTATGTTCCTTTTTCTTTGAAGTCTCTTAGCTTAATGTGTAAAGATCAATTAATCGGCTTTGTACCCATGTGAGACACAGTGGTAAATTAGATAAACTTGTTGGTCCAAATACTGCTTAGGGAGATACCACAAGAGATGACAATATTTCATGTAATGTCTTAAGAATCTCATTCTGTTAGCATTAAGAATACTTCATTCAGTTATTAATTTGGACATATGGAATATGGCTAAGTAACAGATACGGTGAGAAAGTGAAAGAAGTGACACCAGCTAGGAATCCTTTTCATGTCCTTTCTGAGGAATCCTCAGTCATGTCCCTGGCTACAACTGATCGGCATCCTTTCTCTGAAAAACAAAAATCTTTAGCTGAATGTGCTTTTTTTCCCCCCTCTCCATTTTCACATTCATTTAAGCATCAATTATTATAAAAACTTAGTCAAATACATACCTTTTTGCCCTCTGGTAGATACTTCATGCAATTCTAAGCTACTGATTTTAACATACTGTATTTCTTATTGCTGTCCTTGTTCCTTTGGGAAAAAACATACTGTTGCAGAAAAGCTTTCAATACACTTTCTTTTTTAAACATAGTCTTGAATTCTGTAATCAGTGAACTTGTCTGGCCCATCTTTTCTTTGCCTTTGAAGGATAGAGTTTAGCTGAAGTAAGGCCCCATGCATCCCTTCTTGGTAAATGTTGGAAAGAGTCCAATATTGAATACAACAAGTGTTTCTACTTTTCTCCAGGAAAAAAAAAGTTTGCCTTATTTAAATTCTACAGGAAGTTAAAGCAGACAAGAGGGTTTTCTACATTAAATTGATCTACACGTAATTTCTAGATGCCTTCACCCTGTGGTAAAGACTGAACTTACATATTTTAATATTTTCTACATTTTGCTTGATGTTCTTCCAACTACACCTATTTTTAATCTCATTTAGGTATCACATACTGGCTCAAGCAATTACTGCGGATAGTTTACGTATCTGTTCCAGAAGATTTTGTAGGAAATGCACAGCAACAAAATATTTTTGAGCAAAGGCTTGTAAAGAAAACATGTTTTGCAGCAAAGATTAATTTTCCTCTCCAGAAGATGTGTTGGGGTTAGTTGGTTGTTTTGTTTTGTTTTTTTGTTGGGAAGGAGTATGCTTCTGTAATGGAGCGTATCATTTGAAGAAAAAGAATTAAACAAAACCAGGTGTAGACTATTTTCCTGTCTCTATAACAGGTTAAATGCTTCATTTTCAGGTTTGACTGAAGTGGCGACTGTAATGGGAATAATTTATTTTGTTGAATGGTTATGTGAATCCTTGATTCACTTGATTCATTCTTACTTAAGTGAAAGCTCTTCATAAACCGTATTCTGTTGAGCATGTGAGTGCATGTTTATATCTGGATGGTGGGTGGAAGGGATCGCAGTTTTGGTAACGTGTTTTCCAATCATTAGATTTGATACAGAATGCGGAGAGTGCTGCGGAGAGAACTTCACAATGAAGTTGTTGCCATTTATTAATACATAAATTAAGTTCAATTTCTTAAAGATTAAATCAATCATCTAGTTATGTTATTTAGTTCCTGATGCAACAGTTTGTGAGGATATACTTGGATGGACTTGTGGATGAGTTTGTGTGGTAAAACATACGTTACAGAAGGAATATCTTTCTATGCATTTTTGAAGGCTTCTTGTAAGATTTGGAAAAAGGAATGTAATTCTTCAAAACTTCTTGTGGGTTGACAGCTCTTCTCCCAACACACATGCTGCATAAAGGCTATTCTTTAATGAAACGTAGAGTTTTGATTAATTTTATTTAAAAGCTATTCTGCAGTCTCATTAGTTTTATGCTGTTATCATCAGTTGAGCATGACTATGAAAGAATGCCATTACTCTAAACTTTTGGATATTGTATATTGTCAATTGTGATACAGGATACAGAGGGATGAGGTTGTGCTATGGGCTAGGAGGCTTTAATAGTACATGTAGAACTGTTTTTGCATAGTGTCAAAAATAGTGTAAAAAAACCAAAACCAAACCCCCTTCCCAATGTCCCAGTGGGGTACTAGCCTTGTCCTGCTGGGGCCTTTGACAAAGGATGTCTCTGATTATATTTTGACTGACATGGTGGTAAAGTTTAGCTTTAAATCCCTGTTTCCTTGGATGCTTGCAATCATAAAAGAATCTTAGCTTTCATTTGTAAAGAAGGTAAAACAGATTTTAGGGGAAAAAAATTAGGCCAGCTTTGTGCAACATCTGTACTTGTAAAAGAGCTAGCAAGTATGAACTGTCTGTATCTGTTGATTTATCATATGCAACACCAGTGGCTCAGAGGCCAATAAACAACGTGGTCAATGCATGTGCTGAAGATATTTGGAGAGCATAAGGTAGAGTCTAAATGTATGAGAATGAGACATAACATGTGAGACTTGAAAGATCTGTAGCACTGTGAGGACAAACATAGTAGATTCATCCTCTACTCTTAAGCACAAGAAAACATTCACAGCTTCTCCTTGAGATCGGGTGATGTATCAGAGGGGAAAAACTCATCACCTGATCTTCTTCCCTACCTTTTGAGTTCCTGTGTAGTTACATTTCTCCTGTATACTAGTAGATCAGGGGACCCTATCTCTCATAACATCCAAAGCTAGGAATAGGTGGAGAAGCAGTGGTGCCTGTCCATCTCGCCACCAGCAGATTGCCTCAGAAGCCAGTCCTTGCTGGGAGAAGCGGGAATCTGTGATGCTCATTGAGGGGTTGCGTGTATCAGCAGATGAACATGTGCGTATCTGCTTTTTATTATAAAACATTCAGTGCAAATGATGTAGTGTCTTATTTTGGAGTCGTGTCCTACGGCTTTGGTATTAAATACTATGTCATTTGGATCTGTTTATGGTATTACTAGCCATAAGTACAAAACAGTGAAGAAGCAAACCAGTTACTCCCTCCTTGTTTGTGATGCAAGAAGGCAAATTAGTTAGTGCCAGTATTTTCGTTATGACTTATTTCCTGTTAGCATATCTAGCCTTTAGAATTTAAACTCTTTTCTGAGGACATTTGATACAACCTTCTTTGAGGACGTTTTTGCAGTTGTTTTTACTGCTCGAGGCAGTATGCCTGTAAGCAGAACTGCTCCCAGGTGCCTCAACAGCACACTCAAGGGCTCTGTTGATGGCTTCATTTCTGTGAGCACCAGCCACTTCACTTCCTTTTGCCATATCCTAAGCACAAAATTTAACAGCAGAAGCATATTGCCTGAGTGATTTGAGGACAGGTTTTTTTGGTCCCAAAGTTTTGTACGTTGGAAGACATTCCTTCAGTCTTCTAGTTAAAATTTAAATCAGAGCAAAGTAAAGGAAACCAATATTTTTATTTTTTTTTTAAAAGGACTATTTCCCGAGACAAGGCGTATGCTCTGCATTACCGGAAGGACTATTATAAATAATTGTTCTACTGGAGAATTTCTGCTTTATGCTCGACCACTTCAGAACTCTTTCTGTAATATCACAGTAGCTCAAAACTAGGTATGGTGAAGTAGAAACTTTCGATGAAGTCTTGTGCTTATAAAGCAGAAAATGGTGAGAGTAAACACTGTTGTCCCGCTTTAAAAATTAATATCTGCAATATTACACAAGCACATTTCAGAAAAGTGAACATCTGACAGATGTCGGCTTCCCTGAGGAGTCATCACAGTGATATGAAAATAATGAACTAAACACCAATGATTAAAGAGTCATTTTGATATGACTCTAACCATTCCACAGAAATAATGTCATGTAAAGAGAAATCAAAGTTATATAAAACTGAATATAAGAAAGATGGTGTTAACATAACACTGAGATACACCAGCTAAAAATACAATCTTTATGTAAAAAAGAGCAATAAAACTGAATATTCAGAACAGAGAGAAGTTTAATAAAAATAAATGCCCTGAACTTCTGTTTAAGAAGATGACTAGCATTTTCACAACAGTGGAGTTAGATTTCCCTAGGATATCCTTTTTTTATCCTTACTTTTAGAAATACTTTGGGACAAATACTAAAAACCAATACATTAAAAAAATACATATATTTTTTAAAACTTAACATTTTCTAGCCAACTTCCTGCTAAAAAACCACCTAAGTGGCTCCTGCCATAAGACACAATCATAATCAAGTGTATTTAAATTACAACTGGCAAAATACTGTGATGACACATGGTAGATATCACAATTCGCTGTCCTCACTCCATTGTATCTAGTTATTTGTTCACCATTTTTCAAATTTTAGCTATATGTGATTTGTTTTCCACCCAGTTAGTGGGGTTTAATGAAAATAAATCATAATTTTCCCTCAGTAAGTTAGCCTCCCCAAGAAATCTCACTGAAATGTGCAAATGACTTTTGGGCATAGATTAGATAAGGAAAATGTACGCCAAACATCTGTAGTAATGTTTTGTAAAATTACGAGCTCATGGTAACAAAATTTTTTGCAGCTTTCTAGCGCTGTGATGCCTATTTCCCTTACACTTTTAATTCTAGGTGCTATTTTAAAAGAAGATTTTATGAAACTGGTTGCATTCCTTAATGTTGTCAGAAACAGATGGCTCAATAATCACTGTTAGCTAAATATTGTTATACTGTAACGAGTATGAGTGTACTTTTTTCTATATTATAGTTGCTATACCAAGTATAGTATATTATAGTTAGTAAACTTGTCTCTGGTAGAGTTATATGATAACTACTAAATTCTTCTGTTTTTTTTTAAACTAAGAATTAAGTGAAGCTTTTACTTTCATGTAACACTGCCAAGCGTAACGGCAGCACTAAGTTGCTTCTGTCTTGAAAGGAAGGGCAAAATAGAATAACTCTGTATTTTTTCACACATATTCTGGTGACCTGCAATAATGATGTCTCTTGCTTTATGATTTTTAATGGAATGATTTTGTCCCGCTAATGCTGACAGCATATTTCCATGAGAATATGTATGTCATATTCCTCATAAAATAGATTTCTAGCGTGCTTGCAAAAGGTATCTAAAAAGATAGTAAATGTCTTTGCTCTAAATCGTTTATTCAGTCATCTTAAAGCCTTCAGGAAAATCTGGCAGAACAGATTAAGGCTTGAATCTCCCAGCTATGCAAGATGAACTCTGTTGCATCAGAAGTGGGTAGAAGTGTTCTTCTGCAGAGAAGGCTCCCTTGGCAGCTATCCCTCCTTGTATTCAGATGACTGTTCCAGGGGGATCAGGGAAAGACAAGTGGTAGGCATAGACCGCAAAATATTAGCGAGATCTCTTGTTGCTTACAGATATATCGGTTTAACTCATCATTTGTTCCACTGTCTTGGTTTTTCAGAAGACTGACTTTGGTTTTCTCTGCGTTTGAGATGGATGGGAGAGCTCTCAGCCAAGCTTCTTTGACCTCAAAGGCTGAATAAATTGTTTCCCTGCATAGTCTAGCATGCTCAGATACGGAAATGAGAGAGGCTGTCATGAGAGAGCTCACCTGCCCTAGACACCCAAAGGCATCACAGCTTAGCGACGTTATTGGAGCTCTTGGGGGTCCCTTGTGTCCGTTTCTGTACAATCACAGGCCTGATATGAGCATCTTTAGGGAACTCGTACTTTACAAGTTCTCTTGCTTGCTTGAGACGTGACCATTACCAAAGCAACATTACATCAGGACAAATCTGTTTGAGTCCTTAGCACTTCTGAGCCTGGTTTTCCTCTCATTTTGACCTATATAATTCCACACACCAAGGGCTGTGGTGGTGGTATTGCAAATCACTTTGACTACGTAAGGGAGAGGAGAACTAGGCTTAATGGGAAGCTTTGGTGACATGGATGTTCCAGAGCTCATAGTGCACCTTCAAAGGTGTGCTGCCTGAGAAATATATGAAAAACAGTCATGTCCTTTTGCATACTTTATCAAATACTAGCTATTAAATCTATCATCAGGCAGTTTCTCATCTTGCCAAAGGACATCTTAAACTGAAGTCCGGAGAATGGAGCATATAATTGAATCACTACTGACCAGCTGTCACAACAGCCCCCTCCTCCCCCAAACAGTAATGAAAGGAAGCAAATGAGACATCATGATTCAAACTTTTATTCTGACGACATCACATTGTTGTGCTCTAGCACTGAGCCAAGCAGAACTGAAGAGAAATCATCCTCCTCATTACATTTTCTGAAAGCTTATTAAAAGCACTTGTATGCTGCTGATATCGCCACAGGAGCTGACTGAAACTTCAGAGATGAAGCCAATATGCTGTTTGAGATAATGGTAATGTATGCAAAACAGCAAGAAAAAAGATACTGTCCTACAAGCCTGAAAAAAACCTACAATTATAGCACACCTGAAGAATCAGACATGTTATTAATGAGATATTTCTCATCATCGATATATTGACCATTATGTTATGATATAGTATTGACCTTTGTATTATGGTCTGTCTGTAAAACATAACTGATTAATTAAATAGATACACAGTATTATTCTTTAGCTGGATACCCACATGAAATTAAATACCAGCTACAGCTTAGACCTGCTAAAAAACGTAGATAGAATCCAGACCCACTGTCAGACGTCCCGGTTACGTTCCCTTCCATGTATGAGGGAAGAAGCATCCTTCCTGCAGTACCTTCTCACATCTATGTTGTTACCATATAATCCCATAGTCTCTGTAATTCAACCTGACTAGCTGTTGTCATCCTTATAGAAATGTCCTATAGGTACACAGAAATAACTTTTGTTTGGTTTTTTTTTTCAGATGCAATTATACAACCAAGTAGGAAATATCACAGTATCATTTTAAAACAGAGGGCGTGAGGTGTAGGTATGCCTTCAGAAAGGCGAGGCTTTCTTTTCTAGCTCTGGGAAAGTCTTACCCTGCTGGGAGAGGCCGTGTGGCCTTGGAGTAGCCTAAGCCTTTGCAAGCCATAGCTCCGAAACAGGCTTGTATGAGCAAATAGTGGCTCATAGGGGAGAACTTGCATTCCTTTCAGACTTTGAGGCACTTAAAAGGGGGAGAAGGGAAAGGAATGGAGAATAAAAAAAGAGGGATTTTTGTCAATTTATGTAATACCTCCATCAATTGCTACCTGCTTCGACCTTAACAAAACAAAGAACTCTTTCATAACGTTCAAGAAAAACAGTTTGAAATATATATATAAAACCAGAAACACACATCCTTTCTACTTATATTTTTCTGAGACAGCATATTCTGAAGTAGATCCATTATTGAGTCTTCAGACAATGAACATAGATTGTTTTTAATGATTTATGTCAGTGGAATTAGAGATGATTTATCACTGTTTTCTCTGAAACAACTGACTGTAGAAGAAGAAAAGAATTCTCTTCGTTTCTTGTCAGAGAAAATTGTCATGGTGTTGGATTCATGGTGCTCAGATCACCATAGTGCTTGTATAATTCCAGTCGCTTTGATTTTTGTGTGTGGAGTTTTGGAGTGGAATTAAATCACTGCTTTTCTTCACATAAACATATGTGATGTTTAGCCAAACACACTTGAAACACCTACAACATGCAAATGCGGGCCAGAGCTATAAATAAGCCTGTTTTATTTTGATCTGAATTTTGGCAGACCTGAGAACTGCATTCAAAATTTGCTAATGGATAATATTCAGTTGATGGGAAGATCCTTTCCCCCCCCAAAAAAAAGGCAAAACAAAAGAAAAAAAAAAAGAAAACAATCGCTGAGTTCCTCTAGAGTATAAAATACAGACACAAATGGCCTGCAGACTATGCTGTTCCTCTCACCCTTGCTGCTTTTTTTTAAACTGGAATGGTGCTTACTGTTTGAGAAAATAATTGCAACAGTCTTTATTCGTGAGGCGCGAATTCAATTTCTGCGGAGGAATTTAAATAGCGGGTAAGGATAGTTATCTTTCTGATATTTGATAAATGGAAAAAAGATTTAGTTATCTTGAGGTGAGATTGCTTTTCAGAGAGGATGACATTTATTACCTCAAGGACATATTTCAGAAAATCCCTATCCTTTATCCAGAGGTGATAGTTCTGTTCATCAGAGAAGGTGGCAATTGGGAAAAGAAAAGATTCATTATATTTTTGTGTGCTTGAGTGGGGGCTGCAATTGGTTTGTTTCTGCAGAGGGCATCGGTGGAATAGAGAGTGCGTTCTGCAGAGAAGGAAGTTTATCCTGTGAGACTTCTCCCAACGTCTTTTCAATTCTGTGGTAAACTTCCTGCGCTCTTAAATCCTCATCTGTTAATTCCTTAATAGACAAACATCCCATTTGTTGCGTAGTCGGCCTGAAGGTGAAATCACTTCCCTTCTTCAGCTCTCCTAAAACCCAATCATTTCAAGTGCAGCAGAATTAATGACTGACTGTGTGTCCTGTCCA
The DNA here is from genome assembly GCF_964199755.1 of Larus michahellis. Taxonomy (NCBI): domain Eukaryota; kingdom Metazoa; phylum Chordata; class Aves; order Charadriiformes; family Laridae; genus Larus; species Larus michahellis. The sequence continues at coordinate 94,762,156 of NC_133897.1, forward strand.
CTGCCTCCCCTCCGAGTAATCCGAGCTCCCTGTTGTGTCCTCCTTTAACCCTTCTCAGCATACCTACACTTTGCCTTGCTGTAGCTCCCACCTTTTCTGTTATTATTTCTCCTCCTTCCCACCAAGTTGCCTTCCCCATCCAGCCAAACCACCAGCCGCAGGTCCTCTGCCTGAGTCTGCACCGTGGGGGCGGGTCTTGCTGGGCAAGAGGGAGAATCGGAGAGCTCACCCCTTCTCCTTCCCCTCCCTTCTTCTCTCCTCTGCTCCCCATAGGGCACTACTTCAGTTCTCTGCCTTCTCTCACTCCTCTGTTTCTCATCCTGGAGACCTCTGCCTCAGTCATGTTTATTGAAATTGGCCAAGGGAGTAAAAAGTATTAGGAGAAAGCTGACAGATGGATAAATAGTGCCATTATATCATTCTCCCTCTTCATTAGAGAATCAGCCCAAAAATACAGGGAAAAACCCCACCCTTTCTTAGTGGAAAGAATTGCTCCATTTGTATGTAATATGAAATCAAACTGATACGTTTTCAAGATGTGAGTATAGCAGAATAGACTATCATACTGTCATTTTAAAGGAATGCTACCTGCATACCTGGTTTTCTGCATGTTAATAATAAGCTTTTTGAATGTAGACCTATTGACTTCATTATACCGTGGGACATGTGTCTCAGGGCTTTCTAGAAGACAGCTTTTGGGTTCCCGTGATACCTAGAAAAGCTGGAAGAGACGTATACTAACTCAGCACATAAATGGTCCTGTTTTATCCTAATTCCAAAGCCAGTGTTGCTTAGTTTTTTGAGGTTGGCTATCCTCTGCATGACCTTAATCTGAGGAGAGGTTGCTGTCCCTTTCTGCTGAATATCTTCTCTGCTGTCAAATTTCCTTCCTTCAGCACGTTTCTCAGGCATCGGTTTAGATTGCACAGCCTACGTGCCTGCCCTGGAGTCTCCAGGGCTTGCTGCGTTTTGGTATGTGACGGTGCACTTCTTGCCACACAGAGTGAATGTGTGTGGCATTCTGTCAGGCCCAGAACCAGCAAGAGCCATTTTCTGGCTTGAGTTTCTGCTGGGAATGAGCAGTGGTGAAGCAACCTTGCCACAGGTTGAGAAAGTAAAATAAATCAGATGCCTAGTAATAAGGAAGGTTAGTTGTGGGAAGGGTAGCTAATCAAAGACACCTTCGTAAACAGTCAGCAATTCTAAGAGAGAGAGGGCAAACTGAATAACGTCAGCTGGACCTGCTTGTCACTTCTCAGTGACAAACGTTCATTGTTCATAGGGTAGATGAGCAAGGAGGGACCTTTTGCTTCCTCATTAAGCTATAAACCTGTGTGGCTTGACAGGATCAAAGAAAGAAAGAACATGTTTTTTCAGTCTTCTCTCTTAGGAATGGAGGATTCTTAAGCCTGTTTTAAAACTAGTAGTGAAGCTGACCACTTCTCCAGATGTACTTTTAAATGACAAAAAAAATATATTTGAGACTCTTCCAGAGTTCCAAATTACTTAACTGATCTTTTTCTTTACAAATATTTTGTCAGTATAGATTTAGTCAGGTTAATATTCACTGATTTTTTTAGTCTAACTCTTTTGCTTGTGTTTTAATATCGTGAGTAATTTTATGCTGCGTAGATCTGTCTTTGCAATATTATATGTTTATCTAAAATGCACTCTTTTTCTAGTTTGGATATTACATAATTTAATAAGATATTACAAAAACTCACTTCAAGATTTCAATGAGCTATTTCCTGTTCACGAAAAAACAATATGACCTTATATTTATTTGGCACCTCTGAAAGTACTGAGAGTCACTCACACTGTTCTCTAATAATTTATTTAAAGGACAGACATTGAGTTCTGCCCTACAATTTCACACACAGAAGTTATTAAATATTCTCCCACTAAAAATTCTCACTTTAGGTTCTTGGCTGCTGAAAATTATTTCTTCTTTACAAAATGGAAGCAAATTAGATAAGATTTTGCACAAAAAAGAAAATTAACAGAAGACATTTACCATATAGGAGGGGATACTAACCATAGAGTAAATAAAAGAATTACATAATGTCACCTGCTTCTTCTTCTGGTATAAATTAGCATTCCTCTGCCATATGTCCTTTAGTTATGGTAAAACTTCTGTGGCTTCATTCTTTTTTTTTTTTTTTTAAAGTATATGTTTTGTGATCTTGTTTTCTTACTCTGAAGAGATTATCTAACAGGCAGTGTTTCTTTATTATTTTATATGGCATTCAGAATATTGGGTGAATGGTTTATAAATAAAGGATAAAACTTTTGCTTGAAGACAATAAAAAGAATGAATCCTTTCTTACACTATAATATATCTATTCTGTCGATGAGGGTAATAGTAATATCACTACTGTCCATTAAATCATCACTCTTCCTTTCCCTATCTATAGTTTCATACTGTTTCTCATTACTGTACTGTCAGAATGAGTTCTGTGTAAAAACAACTGGTAAAAGTGGAATAGCTTGCATATCTTCAATTGCAAGTGAGAGGTTAAAGTATGGGTGTGGGAGAGATTCACTGTGCCCTGCTTTTGATAAGCAGAGGAACCTCATCACCTTCTCTGAAGGAGCAAATGATGGATGCAGGCCACATTTGACCTTTCTCCACCACCTCTGCAGCCTCCTCTGGAGTCCTGGGTCAGCGTTTACAGAGATTTATGGGTATTACAGCCCCAAATATCTTAAAAGCCCTGTAGATAGCGAGAGGGTGGCATAACTTGAAAACTTGATCCACCAGTTCAGGAGCACAACTGCAGATTCAGGGGAGGCTGGGGGAGGAGGAAGAGTCTGAGGGAGGATGGACAGATTCCAGGGAGGATCTTTGGCTCTGAGCTGTCTAAGATGAAATGCTAAAAGCTGAGATCATTACTCCAGGCTTCTTTTGCAGCAGATGCTTTCAGGTGATGTCCTTGCTCCGCTGAAGGCAGGTATTTTTAAAGGTCTTTCCACTGACTCTCAAGAGTCAGCCTGAAGCGACCAGCTCAGACTTAGTGTGAATGTGTGCTCTTCTCCTTCACACTCACTTGGGAGTCAGCTGCTTGCAAGTTCTTGGATGGTCATTTCAGCATGCTCTTTAGTAAGCATAGCCTTTGGTCAGTTATTCCCTTACAGGACCATATGGATAATGCCTCTAATGGGAAGGAAAAAGGACAGAGCCTTGCTTTCTTTATTAGGAAGGTGGTGCCATAAAAACATTAAGCTGTGCTACTGCTCACAGTTTAATGGGATATATATTTTTTTAATATTCCTCCTTATTAGAAGAACTTATTAATAACATAGCAAGTTAGAAATCAGGAATTTATGAAGAGTAGGGCAAGGGAAGGTGGCAGAACCTCCTTTTTTTTGTTCTTTTTTTTCTTTTTTTTCTCTAACAAGGAATAGTTCTGGACAAATGTAGGCTGCCACATCACAGATAGAATTTTACCCTTAAATTTATGGAGTTGTCTCTCCAGAAGTGGTGAGGACTGCCAGTAGCTCAAGTCTGCCAGCTGCTCTAGTCAGGGAAATTTAGCATCTGGGTTTGGATTTACCAGCCATTTCTAACTGACCTTTTTCACTTTAAATTAAAAGCAAAAAAAAGGGGCGGAGGAGAGGGTGAAGAAAGGAAAAATGCTTGCAGTCTAACTTTGTGACTTCTATGCATTATGTGCTATTTCAGATGGCTAGCCCTGATATATCTGTAGAAAATAGTTTTTGCTCCCTTGGGGCAATCCTCCAAAGTCTTGGTACAATCTTTTTGGTTATACAATCACCTAGATAACTTCAGATTCGTTAATAGCAAAAGCAGCCTTGAAGGGAAAACAACAGTGTGTGTATCGGTGACAGCTTCAACCTCTCCTTCAAAAAACCCCCCCAAATTTCTCTGAAATGGCTATACTTAGATGGATAGGAAAAGACAGCTTTGGCTTCCATGTCATTCTTGGGGTCTTTAGTGCCTAGTGCTTCTGACGAAAGACTTTCTGGAAGAGTCAAGAATGTTTTAAAGCCCTCACAAAAATCAAGGATAGAATTATACCTGGTGTGAGAAATTTTGTGTGGCTTTTCTAACCCACTGGATTTATGCAAACATGTCACACCAAAGTGACAAAGATTGAATGGAAAATATTCATGCTGTTTGATCCTCAGCAGAAGGTCTGAACTGTTAAAAGTCAAAGTTTGCAGTGCCTTGCAGAAGAAGCGTATATAAAGCTTTGGACCCCCGTATGGTCTTTCACCCAATGTTTTAATACATCAATATCTATAGCAAAACCCTTGAAAAATCTTTCTTTACCTCATGTGGAGGAAAGACTGGGGAACAAGTTGTGGGTATACTGTTATGTATGAAATCCCGATAGATTATTTCTTGATGGTGTTGAGCACTCACACTGCAGTTGCATCTGGAGAGAGACCAAGCACTGTTTATAACCTTAAAGAGGATATTAGCAACTGTTTATTTTGCAACTGCTATTTGAAGATATTACAACTGTTTTATCCATGTTTTCTAAATTCTTGGATGTAAGAATACAAGAACTGTGGAGCTTTTGGCTGGATAGTTCCAGTTAAGAAATATGCATTAAATGTCTTCCGTGGTTAGTTTATATTTCTCACCACCTTCAGTCATTTAATTTAGTTAATACTTTTTGTTATCACCTTCCTTTCTGCACCATTCAGTGAAGTCTAATCTAAGACTGAAATTCAGGAATAGATAAGTTTGGATATTGAATATGCCAGTTTCCTTTTATCTTTAAAAAGATAATCACATTTCATAAAGAAATTATATATGTTTTTTAAAGAGAAAAGGTAGATATGACTAGTGAGTTTACTTCAGCTCACATCAGCTTTAGCAGGAAATACTAAGGCTTTATCTGGGAATATCACTCTAGATTCCTATTTTTTAACATTTTGGTATTTGATGCTATGATGACTGTGAAGTGTCCTATTGATCTCCTTTAAGGCAAAAGCTGGTAAGATCAAAGATACAAGCTGTGGATACATCTCAGCACAGCTCTTTTTCTCATGTATGCCCCACAGGGCCCCTTTGCCAACTTCACATTTGCTGCTGTCAGAGAAGGAAAAGCACTACTGGCAAGGGGAAAAAAGGTGCAGGAAAAAGGAGTGCACAAAATTACTCCTTGCTGCTGGAGCACTGAGTTGACGGCAGTACCATCACTCCAGTTTCCAGGAGGGAATCGGGGAGGAGAGGAGAAACCAGCCAGTGCACAGCAAATGGAAAGGGTCTAGGCAAAAAGGTCAGCACAGCGATCTACACAACAGTAGCATCACAGATGCTCTGATAGTATCGTAAACCCTGCATCTAATCATTTTAATTGTTGTTCATTAGTCTGTAACCCATGCTTTTTGTCTGCAAAACGTAATAGGAATGACTTGTGCAGCTTTTTCCCATCGTCAGAGGTATAGCCATTTTGTAGGTGGCATATATTTAAACTAAACCAATAAAATTATAACTTAAAGGAAATCTGACATTTTTTGAGTGCCAAAAATACATGCACAACAATTTGCTGATGAAAAATTGTGCCAGGAAGTCGAAGGCTGTTTTAAGGCTTAGTTGAATTTGGCTTTGCATGGCATTGCTACACAGGAATGTTATTTATTTCTGTGTTACGGTAGCTGGTGAGACACTATATGTTACAGCTGCATAGCACTGTGCAGGAAGACACTGGGGGAGCAGAAACACAGTATGTACATTTAAGAAAATGAGGCACTAATATCCTATTAATGACAGATGATTATGAACAAATGTATTCCCTGAGGCCATGAAGAACATCAAGAATGAAAATGAGCAATAATTCTCTAGTTTGCTATGGCTGCTTAAAAAGGGATCCCGAGAGGAATCTCTCACTGTTTCTTCAGCAGTGACTAAAGATATGGTTTTGTCATGAAGGGGCTTTTGGTAAGAGCCAGAGATTTGTCATAATGTAATGGGATAAAATCATGTAAATAAAAATTTGTTTTCACACAAAACAAAGTAATAGTGGCATTGTCAGTTACAAATATTCTACAACTGGTGGATGATAACTTCAAGTAAATTTTATGGGAGTTTCAATTAATTTTACATGATGTTCTGGGCTGGGCTTCTCAAAGCTTATAACTGAGTGCTTCAATATCAGCTATAGGAGTCTGGGCACTTAACAGCTGTAGGTATCTTTGAAAATACTAGTCAGAAAAAATTATGTCAATATTAGTGAAACACTTTGCTGTGAAGAATTAATGTATGAAGTAGAGAGGTTGAAAATAAGAGTGAAAATTGCTGTTCCGAAGATCAATATAATCATCAGTGTTTAAATGAGCTAAAGCATTATTAATTAAAGTGGCCTTATAATATGAAATTCATCATTAGGCTATCTGCTTATCATTAAAGATGTCATGCAGTGTTACTAAACCTGACCAAGGTACACATTGTGATTGAACTGCGACAGTGTGTACAGGTGGCCTGAAATCCACTTATGACCCCCAGCTTAGAAAGCTGGCTGTGTCTGAGGATCTCTGGGGAGGGGTTCACAAGGTCTGAATGAGATGATGATAGTCACCTCCTAAACAGCAGCAAATAGGTGAAATGGCATTTTTTTTGTGTGTAGGGCTTGGTTCTCCTCTCCCATTCTTAAAGTATAGCATTGAATACAGCGATACCCCTTACTTTAAATTACATTGCAATTAATATGCCAGATGCTGTTTTCCTAAGTGGAATGTGTTTATGTGTAATTTAATACTAGCTGTTTCAGTTATTGTGGTGTTTATCATAAAATAACATGTAAAATTGTATATGATGAGTATCAATGATAGAACAGAAGAATATGAGCTAGTAAGCTTATATTCATTAGCAAGTGGGGTAAGATTTCTGCTATTATAGACAATTTCTCTATTATAATTTCCCTAAAATAATCATTACCTCTGATTTTACGTATCTACTCTTCCTCTTTTACTTTTGTTTTTATTTTCCTTCTGTACCCACACAAAGATAATTGAAACAGATTATAGGCCTTTGCTATGGTACATGAATTTGACATAACGTATCTATATAGTGTTGCATGATTAAGTTGTTAAGTGACTGGAAAAGGTAGTTTCTTCAGGGGAGGTTTTGTAAATTCTTACAATTTCCCTATTGATGGCCAGAAAGCAACAACTGCTGCAGTTGTCTCATATGTGATATGATGACTAGGGAACATCGTTCTAGATCCCTGTTTTTTACAAGTTGGTGTTTGTTGCTGTGATGACTGAGAAGTGTTGTATTGATCTCCTTTAAGGTAAAAGTGGATTGGATGACAGAAAAATACAGGCCATGTGTTGTTACTCATCTGTGAGTAGAGTGACCCCATGAAAATCATTACCCCCATGAATGGTCAGCTAGTGCTGCTATAATACTGATTTTTCTGGAAGAAGAAGGGAGTTTGTGCTTAAGAAGGTAGAAGTGCAGGCCATGGCAAGAGGAGAGATCTGCGTCTTGGTCAAGTAGAGAATTTGTATGTTTGACTTTGTCATTTACAACCCCTCCCCAAAATGTGGTGGAGAGATGTTTTTAGGGAAATGCTTTACTGATGGTTCTCAAAGAGCCTTAACCTTTCAGTTATGGTGCAGAAAGACTTTTGGAAGCCGGTGGAAATGGTACCCAGTCCGTACTACAAAATGTGTGAGATAAGCCCTGGCTTCCCTGACAGATTTCAGCAGTTGTTCTCAATGAGCAGTGTGATTTAATGCACGTGTCAGAAGGATTCAGTCATAATGGTCCCTCTGCCTAAAGGCTCCTAGAGAAGATTTCCCTTGTCTAAAGGGCTCAGTCATATTTTTTATACTGCATGGCTGAAATGACAATTACATGTTAGCTGCTGCTTCTTCTTCCTTCCAGCAGTTTCACTGATACGAAACTATGGAAAGTCTGGAATAAAATGATAATCATTTTATGCTTTCTTCCAGAAAGCCATGGCTTTTTCTTTCACAGGATTCAGGATTTAGTAGGCTTATCTGACATCTTTTTTTTTTTTTTTTTTTTTTTTTTTTAAATGTGTCTACTGGTCTCTGGAGCATTTCGATGTAATGTCTTTCCATTTTGGTGTCATAAGACCAAAGACAGTCATCTTGTCTGCATTGTCAACTTGTCATTTACCAAAGTGTTAAGGTATACTCCCAGACAATATTTGACAGAAAATTTCCCCAAAATACACAGATTTAAAAGCAGAACAAAAAATGTACTGGTATGTATTGTAAAAATAATGTGTTATATTTATTTATTTGATTTTGTATGCGTAAATAAATATGATAGAGTTGACAAGGAGAACTTGAACGGAGACTTAATCACAACCTCACGTGTAACAAATACCTACAGCAAATAAGGACTAAGCTTCCCAAAATGACAGCGTAGGCACATTGCAAGCAAAGCCCTTGCTATTCCATGTAGTCAATTTAATGAAATTCAATATCTTGTATGCAGATCGTCCATTTTCTTTAATAATAGTAATTGTAGTAAGAAGAGATTCCCTACAATCGTGAACTTTATATAATGCCTACAGGTTTCTTGATAGTTTCCATGTAGCTCTGAGAATAATTATTAGCTTTTCTGTGGCCAACCCATGCCATTTTTTTCTTACTGTAATTACCAACCTTGCTGATCTCTTTGGTAATAGTACCTGATGTTTCACAGCACAATGTATCCAGAATAAAGTTAGTTACTTAACGATATGTGTGAAGCAAGTTTTCTGTTGAGCAGACACTATCCTCATAACATCTTCAGTAAAAAAAATTTGATTATTGTTTTTATTTTGGACAGTGAAATGAGTTTAAACTCATAGCATGATAAGCTGAATCTGAAAGCATACCAGTCATTATAGCTGCCTCTGTTTGCTTTTCCTCATACATATCTTCGGTAAAGCAGCATGGCCTCTTTAGTTTAATACTGTACTCAGACTCAAGATACTCCTTCGCGTGGCCAGGTCAACATGTGGGGCAACTTTGGGAAGTTACTTTTCTCTTTCTGACCTGCTTTCTTCATCTGAAAAGCAAAGGTATTGACGCCGACTTCCTTTGCATAGTGCTTTGTGACCTGCTGGTTGAAAAGACTATTCAAGAGCTAGGTATTATAATTGCCACTATTCTTCAAAGATTGTATTTTCTTAGTTTAACAAAAGCAGTGTCAGTAACTTCTAGTTTTACTATTCTACCTTTTACATTTTATTGCTTTTATTTAGTAATTTAAGTATCCTGACATTATCTTCTAATGTAGAATTCTGGCAAATATATTTACTGTCTTAATAGAACAACTAAATGGAAGATTGAAATGCAGATGAGGTGAACCGCCTGAAGAGAGCATGCTCACTTAATAAACTAGTTTATTACTATAATACTGTAGTCTGGAAACAATTTTTTAAAGTCTATTAGCATACATAAAAGCATTGTTATCTCTGTGTTTAAAATAATTCCGAAACCTGATCAGCAGAAGAGTTGATGTTTGAAAGGTTAGGTGACCTGGGTGAAAACTGTTGGATTTTATGCTTGCCCGTTTGCTTTGTTACACTCCTGGATGTACTTATTATTGATATATGTGGATAATACTTGCAGAATCCTCCTAAGGTCTTGGAATCAATTCATATGTTGCAGAAGTTAGTTTAAAAAGTTTATAAGTAAAATGTAAAAAATACTTCCTCTGTGTATGTAATATTTGAGTATGTTGTTCATTTGCTCCTTATTTTTGAAGGGAGAGAATATAAATACAACTCCCAATTTGTGTTTTCTCTCTCGCAACTACTTTAATATAAAGCAAAACGCATACTTTCCTGATAACGGTCCTCACGTGGCTCTAAACTAGAAGTGATACAGTTTCTTGGAGTTGTATAGTACTATTCTCTAGAGAACTCTATATATCAGTGAGGATATATAGTCATTAAAGAATGCATGTTACCTATGTATGTTTTTATATATGTAATTCACACACAGTATTTATACTGCAGAGGAAGGAAAGGCAGGCACCACCTGAAAGCAGGAGATGTAAATTCTAGCCTAAGTACCATACCAGAGAGGCGGCAGGCCTGTGAACGGGCTCAACAGGAATAAAACACAAAGGCAAATAGATACAAGGAACTCTGTATGTTAACTTTAGTCAGCAGCCTATCATGTCACCATTTTGCAAATTTCTCATGTTGTACATCTTATTCAGAGATTTCCAATTCCAGATTTTGTAAACAAAACTCATAGCAAGCCCTTGTGAATTCCATTTAATTGTGTTAGGAGGAGAAAATGGTCGTGAGTCACATCGTGAGCCATTTCCGTAGTCATGAATTTCTCTATTCTCCTTATTACAAGGAAAATACATTTTTCAGCAGTTTTCTGCTGGGCCCTGGTGCCTGGCCAGCCCCAAGGGAGGCAGCTATGGGTTCTAGTCCCTGTGGGCAGGAGGGATCTGAGTGGGAGTGGGCTGTGAGGGGGACTCCCCCCTTGCTTAGGGGCTGCTGCAAGCTCAGCCCTTGGTCCCAGCCCGCTCTGCTTGCCTGGCTGGGTGTCACAGGGCTGCGGTCCAGGGGTGAGTGCCTGCCTGGTGGCCTTGTGTCCCCTGCTCCCCTGCTGGAAGGGCAGACCTGCTCCTCTGCTTCCTGATGTTTTCTAACCAAACGTTTTCTTGATGCAGTTAACTGGATGCTCTCCCCCAGTAGATATGCAGGACTTGATTAGATTGCCCAATTCTACAGCATTTGATAAAGCTAAGAGTTTGAAAAGCCAGCCAAAGAGATAGCAGATCATGAGGAAGGCACTATCTGTTGGAAATCAAATTTGAAAACAAACACTGGAGATATTTTAAATTTACTGTAAAGAACTTAAAATGTTTAGTTAACCTGTTTTCCAAAAACCTCTCACTGGAAGCTTCTTTATAAGCTAATATTCTTAAATCTGCACTGAAGAGATCTGTTACCAAACTCAAGCATCATGTGTTTTGGATTCATTGTTGCAGTTGCAACAGGAGTGGTCAATAACACTGGAGTATAATTTAAATTATGGAATGCAGTCCCAGTAGGGAAACATAAGTTTATGCCTTCTCCTTTACCAGTTACATGAATTTAAGAGGCAGTGGGCACAAACTGGAACAGAGGAGGTTCTTTCTTTCTGAACACTTCTTCATTGTGAGTGTGATTGAGCACCGGCACAGGTTGTCCAGGGAGGTTGTGGGGTCTCCATCCCTGGAGATATTCAAAAGCCATCCAGACATGGTTCAGGGCAGTTGGCTCTAGGTGGCCCTGCTTGAGCAAGGGGATTGCACCAAATAACCTCCAGAGGTCCCTTCCAGCCTCAACCCTTCTGTGGTTCTGTGATCCTGTGAATCCCAGGACAACTCTGAAAAGCCTAGTAACTAGCACTCAGAGAAGATCAGAAGATAAAGTGAATTAAAATGTCTTCCATTTTCTGAGGACTCCATAGCATCTCCAGTGGACACATTTCTCTCTCACACAGGAATAGAGAATGAAGTGAGTTAACTGGATTTTCATTATCTGAAGTTGAAGGAAGGGTGGAGTGAATGAAAGAATAACATTCCAAGTGGGTAAAGGGTTATCTCTTCCATTTTCCTTTATGTCTTTATTCCTTAGGTCTAACAAAAGTTTAAGAGACATGGAAATGTATGGTGGAAACAGTGTTTTTAAAGATAATCCAAGTTAGAAGCTACTGTAGGAGTTGTTCCAAAGTGAAATGGTTGTTAAGGTCAAAACTCCTCTCACTAGATCAAGCAGCACAAGTAACCTGTGTGGATCAATGGATCTACAGTGAGCATTTCTGCTTCATCACAAATGGATTCACACGCTGGATTTATGTACTTCTGTGTTAAAGTGCTAATCTTTGTTGGAACAGGTGTTGATATGAGACAAATGAAAGTAAGAGATCTCTTCAGTGTTTTAATGCATGAGAATATTTTCTAGAAAATGATGATAAAAGGGATTATTTTCTTTCAGATGTGTCTACTGGGGAAGTATGCACAGTTTTGCATGCATCCACACTGTACATGCAACGTTCTCAGCATGTGTACACATTTGGGCCACTTGTACAAAAAGCCTTTGAGGTGCATACATGCAGTATATTCACAGACTTGTGTATGTATCACCAGGATACTTCTGAAATTCTGAACTGAAGAATTTTGCCCTGAGATTGATGTGAAAAAGATGAGATGTAGTGACTGTATCTACACCCTCCTATACCATCCAGGTGGTATCCTCATCACAGCTGTGTTGTCCAGTCCTTACAGCGCCTTTGCAGTAGCTTGGAGGATACCTCAGTTCTTATGTCAGGGAGAAATCTCAGGAGAAACAGAGAGCCTCCAGGCACACTCCCCTGCAGCACGAACCACGCGCACGTTCGAGTGCCCTAAATTAGTCAGTACTGCATGATCAACATCCCCTTTCCACCTCCAGTGCCCTCTGAATCCCCTTGCACACGCCTTATTTAATAACCTCTGTGGCATATGCATTTATGATATATATCTTGGTGCTGACATGAGAAGGCAAGTGTGTTGGTGGCCCTGAGTTTGTGATCTGAGGAGCAAATGTCTTTGTTCTTACCGGTCAGCCAGCAGCCTGGCCTGGGACATCTCGTACCTGGCTGTGGGTGTGATCACACCGGGAGGATCTCAGAGCACATATCCAGCATCTCTGAGCCAGGGTAATCGGCTGGTAGCCCAGTGAGACACAGCTGGTGTTTGGTGTGCTCCTGGGTCATGCTTTCTCATGATCCATATCCTGCTGCCCATGGCATTTCTGTGTGCCTGGATGCTCCAGCTCCTCTCAGCCATCTCCGGCTCGTGAGTGCTCAAGAGGATACAGGAGGTTCAGGAGACTGTGGCAGCATGTGCAGGAGTGAGAAATGAGATGTGGTACAGAGCACTCAAATTTTATCATAGGGTGCCGCAGGGATTGGGGTTTAGGTGTCACATCTTGGTGTGCTCCAGGGGAACAAAGTCTGGAAATGGTCAGGGTAGGGAGAAGGCAGTTTGGCCAACAACAGTCAGGGGGCTCCGTGATTGTTTTGGTTCTTAATTGTCCTTTTTCTTTCTTTTTTTTTTTTTTTTTTTAAGGGGGGAGAGGGATAGAAGCACTTAAATTTTAGAAAAGAATAATTCACATAAACATTTTAGCTGTTTCCTGGGGAAAGGTAGTCAATGTCAAGGCACTCGGACACGGGAAGGCAGGAAAAGATGGTTTAACCTGAAATTGATGGAGAGACTGCTGCTGATTTCCATTTGTAACTGAGACTCATTTAAAGACCTGAAACATAGTTGAGGTACAGACAATCTGTAATTATATTAATTAGAATAAACACACTAACTCGTTATTTACCATTTGGTTCTTTCTTGTCATTCACATACTTTTAGATCAGCCCAGAAATATAGGTAGGAACTGGGCCCAACAAGTACAATTTAATTACTATAATACATCTTTTTTGACACACACAAAAGTAAAACGGTCAGCAGGCCATTAAATGTATTTTATTTAATAGAATTGCATATAAATGACACAATGAAAAATACTTGCAGGCAAATGGTTTAGGAGACTGGCAAAGGATGTCAGATGATGCTCTCAGGTGCACATTTGGATGTCATTAGCTAAAAACGCACATATGAAAGGCACTGTATAAAACTAGAGTCCCTTCCATTCCACTTTACTTGCACTGTATTTTCCCCTGCATTCACAGAATACAGGTAGACAGTGTAAAGTTGCGTGGGGCTGCCAAGGAGATTTATTTTTATATTAATAAAATATCATTAGGATCCTAATGCGTTTATACTCCAGTCTGTGAGTACACTAAATCTTTCAAAATTAATGATATTTACAGTTCTTTACTGAGTAACCATCTGGGCAATCTTTGTTTTTTGTAAAACTTACTGGCAGATACTTCTGTACATCTGCATTTTCCCACATGACAATGATAAGGAAAAAAGGTGCTTGACAAAGTGGCTGACACTTAGTGGGGTGAAGGTAGAAAGAGCATTTGTGCCTTCTACCTTGTGTGGCTGGTTTGAGACATGCTTTTGCAAATATAATCCAAACAGAGCCTTTCAGAGAGATCTGGGCTGTCTATGGCAGCAGATGTAACTGGTTGCTTTCATTATAGAAACAAGGCAGAGAACATATCGTGCAGGGAAACAGGCAGCATACACAGAAGCTTTCATTTCAGATGTCTTAAGCCCAAGGAGTAATTCATTCTAAGGAACTGATTTTAATCACAGTTGAGGAAGGCGACCCTGCTGCTCATGTGTATCCTCCTCTAAGCAACATTGTCTCTCCACAGAGCCTTGCAACTGAGCGTGCAGAGTCCCTTATGTCAGAGGAATATTTGAATGATTGCTAAAAAAGTTGAGTTCTTTGAATGTCATATGTAGCTGCATGTTCTGCCTGTTCATGGAATTTGAATTGTTTGTAGTTGTTGGAAAACTAAGACTAAACAATTTTTTTTATTTTTAAAAATAATATTTTTATCTACCATATGAAATAAATTAGTAAAAAATGAGCAACACAGCACATTATGTTACGTATGTCAAGAAAGGTACCTGGAGTTTACCTTATAGAGGCTGAAATATGTGCCACTATCAAAGCATAACTCCAAGCATAGATAGATCACTAGTGAGGACTGACTTAGCCCAAGCAGCTTAAACCACCTACTTTACCCACAGATTGAGGAACACGCACAAGTTTTGATTACGTATCAACTTTTTAGTTTTTACTTTTTGCTCCCCTTTCCTCCCTCAAGGAAACATTAGGGTTTATTGCTAAATTGCTGAATAGTTGCATATAAAGTTTAAACGAATGTGGTACAGTTTTTCTCCGCATATCTACAGACATCCTATATACAAGGCCAAAACCAACATTTTTTTTTTTTATTGATAGGTTTATATTATGAATGAACCCTGCTTCTTCTAACTTTCAGAAGTTTTATTTCATTCTTACTTCGCACTGAATTGCTTTAAGAGGAAAATGGAAATAAAAATATCAGTAAGCAACTACTTGAACAAAAAAATTAATGAAAGATAAAGATGAATATGCAAGAAAAAATGAAGAGTTGAAAGTGTTTTGCACTGAAAAGACAGTGTTTTATTAAGCCGTAAAGCTGTGAATATTCTGTGTAATTCAAGATCTTAAAACTAGTAGAATTCAGCTTGTCACGTCTACCTCATAAATACCTTTTTATTGAAAAAAAACATGCTCTCAGTTCTTCAGTTTCCAATTGTTGTTTTAACTTTAAAGCATTTATTGACTGGAAATAAACTACCTAAGCTAGGAAAAAAAAATCATTCTGAACCTTAAAAAGTGGCTATAAATTTATTTCAACAAATTCTGGTACTTTTAAAAAAATATCCCTCATTTTGCTATTCTTTCATTAAAATACAGGCAATATAGGTAGTAAGTGGGAAGTGCTTAAATGTAATTTTAAGTTAGCTTGGTAGTTTATACTGATATAGGAATTGACATAAGTTATTGTGATGTCAACTAATAATATAGTTATTATAATAACTATAATAATAATCAGTAAAAAAAAAGAAAAAAATGTCATTTAAAAAGAATAGGCATTTGGGGTTTTTTTTGGGGGGTGGATTTCGTAAAGATTAGAGATCTTTACTGGAGTATAGCTTCATTTTATTATTGTTAGTTCCCATGACTGTTATCCATTAATGTTATAGAAATGATTTTATATCAGAACTGTTCTGTTGTAAAAATGGCTAACAGCGTTGCAACCACCAGGCTGTCTGTGTGTGCCTCGGCATGTGGCTGATCTAAAGAAAGACATGTCAGCAAACTTCCCCTCACAGGCTATGCAAGAAGGCAGAAATGTTACTGATGCTGTTTGCGTACAGATAACCTCCAAAGTACAGTCAGTTATGCAAAGCCTCCTTGTTGCTAACACTTACATAAAGAACTCAATACTTATTTTTCATTTAAGGATGTATTTTTAACCTGCAAATCTCTTTACCAATCTCTCTATATGGACATATAAAAACTTTTTGAGATATTTATGGTTTTCATAGCCCATGAGCTTTGACACATAATGTTTTAGCCACTGTATGATTTACAAAATACCCTTAAGCATGACTGTCCTCTCAAAGACCAGTAAGAGGTTGTGTACAAATTTTATTCAGACAGTAGTGATCATAACAAAAAAATATAGGAAGGGTTTTTATTACAGCCAAAACATACAGTCATTTAAGTTTCAACTGAGCAAGCTGAAATACGAACTATTTGTGTTTTCAGTTAAAAAAATACACAAGTTTTGCAATCCTTTACCTCTATTTTCAAGTCATTGTCTTTGCATATAAAAAACCCATATTTTTTTCAGTGTTCGTTTTGTTGGCTTGCCAATAAAATATTTTAAAATGCATCTTTATTATCTTTACAGGTTTTTAAAGTTAGGATAAGTATTTCCTACAAATGAATAGATAGTTGTCGTGGTTTAATCCCAGCCAGCAGCTAGGACCATGCAGACGCTCGTGCAGTTCTCCCTCTTACCCCAGAAGGGCAGGCAGAAGAGGGAGAAATATAGGAGAAAGGTCAAGGGAAAAAACCTTGTGGGTTAAGATAAAGACATTTTAACAGAAAAATAATAGAAAAGGAAAATAACAGCAGCAGCAACAACAATACTAACAATGACGCAAGTCACTCTCACCACGTTGTGAATTGATACCTTCCCAAGCAGTGATCGCAGATTTCCCACCCCCCCGGCCCTTTCCCTCAGCCAACCCCCATTTATATACTGCGCATGACATCTGTGGTATGAAACATTCCATTTGGCTATTTCTTTGTTCTGTCTATGCGCCTTCTCAGCTTGTATGGGAAGCTGAAAACAGGCCTTGAAAAATATAAACATCATCTAGCAACAACTAAAACAATATGCACTCTTGACATTCCTTTCACAGCAATCACTAGAAAGAAAATGAACTCTTTCCCAGCTGAAATAGTGACAGCTGCAAGTCAACTGGATGCCATTGAAAAGCAGTCTTGCAGGCACTGAATGCCTTTCTACAGTGAGGAATCACACATACCTACTGTGTCATTTGTACTAAGAAAATTTTAAGCCATTTTCACAGTTCTTTGATGTAGACATCTGCAAAAGGGCTATGAAATGGTGGAGTGGAAAAGTAGTCTTTTCTTTTGGTGATTGTATCTGTTTATCTAGTATATATTAAACAGATTGTGGTACATCAGCCCAGGATGATTTCTCTTGGAGTTACTGTCTCCTGTTTATCATTTGAACTATGTAATTTGTAAAGCTTGACTGTTCTGTTGAAAGCCTTTTTCTTCCCACAACTTCAGCAAGAGAACCACTACAATTATGACTTTCACTGTTGGTTTTCTTTTTCAGTAGAGACCACTCCTACATCTCATTACTCTGCAAATGAATACAAATGCGAGAACATTTGTTACTTCTTCACGATTGTCTCTTTATTCTGTGTTTTCTCTCTATTTTATGTTTTTTTATTTTGCCTCCTGTTTTTCAGGGCCAATATTGTTACCTAAAATATGAGCAATTTTAAATGACTGGAAGGGACCTGTTTTCTCCACTATAGTAGTTTATCAGTGCTCTGTGGAGATGGTAGAAGAAGCCTGAGTCTGAAAACTACTCCGTAGGCTTCCATTTTATCTGTAGTTTATTCCTATACCCGACTGTAACAAGAACCATTGTGTAAATAATGAAAGATGTTGAAATGCCTTTAAAGACTCACAGAGGATTATGAATAACACCTGTGAAAAAAGATTATTTTGGTGGTTAGATGAGCAAGTTGCTTACTAAAGACTATTAAAAAAAATAAATTCTATTGTTATTACCTATTCTGCCTTAATTTTCTACGCAAGCCTTTGGGTGTTGGACAAGATGTTGGAAGCTCCTTATATCCAGTACAGTCAGCCAACCAAACATCCACTTCTGCTTCTCCTTCTGAGTGCTTAGCAGACTTTGTTTCTGTATTCCCGTGGAGGTACTCTAGCAATACAGATCCAATAAGTATGAAGAGCTTGGATAGGTTTTGTACACATACATGTTTATCACCCTGTTGCTAGTTTAGCAGAGTTGGGTTGGGGAACGGGGTCTTACACAATTTCTTCTCTCTCTCATTCCTAAATGATGGTAATAAGGGGTATGGAGACCCAACTCTGGCTTCAGAGATTTCTGTTAAGAAAGCTAGCACTGGCAGAGATAGGACAAACCTAATTTGATGATCCTTGAGCTGTTGGTAGAGTCTGCCACCATTGCTGGCCCAGGCATTGCCCCATCAGGGAAGGCATGGCCTGCACTTGGGTCACCCTCAGCTCCCAGCTCAACCCCTGTTGTGGAGTAGCCTGATCACACTGCTTCCTGGCACACTTAAGCAAACCCTAAAACAAACAAAGGTTTAGCACTATGAAAGGTAAAAACTGCAGACTTTAGTTGATAGGTATCTGAGGTAGAAACTAAAGCTAAGTTTTCCAGTGCCCTGAGGTGCCTAAGGTCCATAGGACAATGCACGTGAACTTCCTTGAACTACTTTTGAGGCTCGCTCTTTAAGGCTTTGAAAACTCACTTAAGATTGCAAGAAGATGTATTTTCACAACATTAAGAATTCACAACCTGTGAATATCTCCATAAAGTAAGCAACCATCACCATTATCTTAATAAAAGAATATATTGTCTTCTAAAACATGACTAGAGGGGCAAATGCCAGACTGCCGTTTCTCTCCTTTCCAGGTCCTCTGGATTAAAAAGTTTCTCAAGCAAGAGAAAGAGATCCAAGATCAATTTCTTTTGCTGCAGAATCTCCCTCCTCATCTGTTCAGAAATATAGACTATTTTGGAGGCAACTTCCATTTCACCTGTTGAAGTTACTGTACTTTGCTTTAGTTTCATTTAATGGTAGAGTGTAATGATAGGACATGGGGTAACGGCCTCAAACTGTAAGAGGGTAGATTTAGATTGGATATCAGGAAGAAATTCTTTCCTGTGAGGGTGGTGAGGCACTGGAACAGGTTGCCCAGAGAAGCCGTGGATGCCCCATCCCTTGAAGTGTTCAAGGCCAGGCTGGATGGGGCTTTGAGCAGCCTGGTCTAGTGGGAGGTGTCCCTGCCCAGGGCAGGGGGTTGGAACTAGATGATCTTTAAGGTCCCTTCCAACCCGAACTATTCTGTGATTCTGTGATTTTATGCAGGGATCTGGGGCTGCAAATTCTCTGTTCTTGATCATAAGGGCTGGAGAACCAGACCTGCTCCCAGCTAGGCACCAACTTCTCATTGGCACAGTGGAAATACTTGAAAAGTGGAAAGTGCCTGCCTAGGTCAGGAGAGGGTGCTGGGTGATCACCGGGGAAGTACGAGGTGTTCAATCCCAATGAGCTGAAGAGAGAACCTATTTCTCCTCGCTTCCAGGGTGGTTGCCAAAAGCAGGGAACGTAACACCGTGTGCTGAGAAACAGCAGCAGGTTCTCCTATGCTGTATTTAGTCTTGAACAGGTATTTTAGTCTTAGTCTGAAAATGCTTACCAGGGCTTCTATGCACAAGAGCATTTTGGTTAAAGGAAAACAAAAGAAAACAACCCTCCCGCTCTATTATTTTAGATCTCAGTCAAGCTTGAATGCAAGACTGCACCATGGGCTGTTCAACCCCAAGGGGCATAGGAGCAAGTAAAGAAGAGGAATTTTAAGTGACCAGGAGCAATAAGGTTTAAAAGTAAAAATGCTCAAATTCTGTCTAGATTGTCGCAATATTTGTTTTTCAGTGAAAGGGCCTTATTTTTAGTTTGAAGAAAGAATCAAATATCTCTTTTCACTGCGTGAATTTGGGAATAATGAAAGTTAGTCTAGGACTTGATTGGCAGCAAAAATACCCAATTGAAATTTTATGGATCACTAATAAATGCCAGCTTCAGCCTTCCCCAGAAGCTTGGGGAAATTAAACTGGGCTGTCTGGAGATCAGTAAGCTAGCTATCTTTTTTCCACTTTCAGACATGAATCGATTGATTTGATGAAAAGTAATTTATCGAGGGGGAAGGGCAACAGGATAGTTTACAGTGCAATGAGATGATTTGCCATCCCTAAAATTGCTTTCCTGAAATCTAAAACTAGGTACAATCTTCTTGGCAAGGCTATTAGTGGGGCTGCTCTTTGCTTCCCACTGCTTTGGCCCCAGCCTTCTCTCAGTTTGTGAATTTCATGTCCCTGTGGTGTCTCCTACCCCAGGCCAGATCCTGGCAGCAGCTGGCTCTGCAGTTCAAGCTCTTTGGCCACCTCTCCCACAGGCAGCCTGACTCTGCTTCATCCTGCCCACGGCATCCTTGTGCTGCTCCACCTCGCTGTCCCAGCTCTTGGCTGCCCTGGATGAGCTTTGTGGCTGCCTCTTCATTCGGTATTTCTGCTATCTGAGCAAAACCCTGTACATAGTTCCTTGCTAACAAGGCACTCCTGAAGCAGTCTTTCCGGGTCCCTTTTCCTAGGTTCCCGTCTTTTTACTTTGAGCAGTTGCCTGAGCCAAATTTCATCACTTTTTGTTGCCCCAGACTTGTAAAAAATCTTCACAGTTGTGAAATATCCTCCATTTTGTATCACGACTCCTTTGTTAACAAAAATGGCTCTGTTGAAACAACATTTTAAGATGTTTTAGGCCTGCCTGGTTGTGTCTTTTTTACAAATCCTTCCGTACATCAGATGTCAGCTGATTACCATTTATTTTCTCTGGGAGGAGCTCACTTTTTTAAAGCTTGAGCCACTGAACTTATATCGGTGGAGGAAGTGATGCTATTTGAAATTGTCTCTCAATTTTGATGCTTAAGCTGTTCACTGAAAATGGCTTTCAACTGCTTTCTTTTGTTCAGAAAATACCCAAGCTTTTCACTAAGCTTAAATTACCTTAACACAGTTGTCTTTACATCTTGCTTTCAGTAGTTTCTTTTTATTATATTAATCTAGACTCAGTGTTCTTGGACCCATTAATTAAACATATCTGTAAGAGTTTGCTTATTTTGAGCCTAAGAATTAGAGAGGATTCTGAGGCTACTTCTGAACCAGGTCTCCCACAGGTAGTGGAAAGAATACATCAAACACTGGTACAGAAAACCCTGATATGTCCCTTAGGCAAACAGTTCAGCTCCTTGAATTGTACCTGATAACAGAAAATTCAGTACCGAGGTGTCGAGTGCATTTTAAAATTTTACTGCTTTATTGTGTTATGTACAAAAAGTAATATTCCCTTCCCAGCCTAGATGAGAATATAACTGTTTGCAGAGCTTTTCCGTGGACAGAGTTAATTTAGCAAGATTTCTCTCTCATTTCTTCTCTGATTTCTCTGCCTGTGTTTCTTCTCCCCCTGCTACTGCTATCTCAAGAGATGCCTTAAATTATATTCAGCCTGAGTAAGACAAAGAAATGGGGAAAACAAAGAGCAACATAGTTTGCTTTAATGAAGATGAGCTGAGAATTTCCTTGGAAATTGTAGTCTGAGGGTTGAGTAAAGGAAAAATTGAAGTTGTTACAATTTTAGGGAACAATCATGATATTCCATAACTGAGATCAAAACATTTGTACAGCAGTCCACATCATTTTAAAAAGGAATGGTTGCATTCCTATTTTTTGGAAACTATTTAACTCCACTGCATTGTGACAAAAAAATTAAAGCTAGATTTTTTTTCTGGTGCCAGAGTAAAAACAGAATCTCAGACTGTGTCTTTACGCTGTAATATTTACTTGCACCCTCAAGGGCAGGAAGAAGAGATGTAAACAAGTTTACTTTTTTTCCTAATCTGTATTTCTGAATTTCATACAGTGACATCTTCTTTAGGGCAGTGACATTAACTGCTTGGGTTTAAGTATCTTTCCTCCACATTGAGCACTCTCTTTGACTGTGGCAGTCCTGCATGATCAGATTCTGAAAATTATGGCTGTTTTGGAGAGAAAAGTTAACACTTTTCACCCATGTGTATTAGTAAACCACAAACAAATAGTATTTCCTCTTCATTATTTAATGCGTAGAATCTAACATAAAAGACCCAGAAGACCTTAGTGAGAGTGAGGCATCATTGGGACCCTGGTAGGTACATGGAAAGTCTGTTCTCAGAGGAGCTTCCAGAAGCATAAATCAAGAGAGCACACAAAAGAAAAGAGAGATTTGATGTGACTTGCCCTAGTTTGCATGAAGGTCACTGAAAGAATTGGGAATAAAACACAACTGTTTTGAGTCACAGGTTGCTGCACTTGTAACTGTTTTTGTAGCTACCTCAAAATATCATTTTCGTTGTCAGTGAAACAGGAGAGACAAAACATTCCTAAGTAAGAAAAGGCAGATTATCATACAAATGCTAAAAAAGATTCAGCTAGATTTATGAAGGATTTGCCTTGCAATATAGCCAAGTTCTTTGAAGGGAATTGTATGAATCGGAAGGTTTAAGTGCAAGGCAGTTGTATCAGTTTGACGTCCTTTGACTCTTACATGAGGATTACAGTCTATCAATGGAAATGTATCTTGAAATATCTGGCAAATAAAAGCATCTTTCAGGTTTTAATGGTGTTAACGAGTACCTCTTGTATGTTAAGAATATGTCTTCAGGCTGCTGAAATTAACATCTGATCTGCTGAAGGGCCTAGATGTTCTGGTTCAAAAGAAGTTCAAAAATATTTGTATATTGGAGAAGAGATAACTGAGAAAAGCAACAATTGGAAAAAGCACACTTGTAAGTTTTATTTTTGTTTCGTTCTGAAGCACAAAAACCCACTTTTGCTTTGAGAGTACGAATCTTTCCTGATTGGTTGCCACTCAGGGTCTTGTATTCCTTTCATCTTATTAACTCTTCATTATTTATTTTGCTCTTAAAACAATCGTTTGAATCTAAGCAAAGTGTAATTGAATTATGATATAATGAACCGAAATCTCCAGGTAACTTCAGTGCTTCTTCTGTTCTCCCTACCTTGCTCCCATATTTCTAGTCATACTGGCAATACTATGAATTGATACTGAAGTGAACAGGGTTAGTCTTCAGGTATTCTTCAGGAAACCATGCTTTTTGAATATAGTAGACAGAAGTGATAAAATATTGCTCTGGGTGAGGAAAGCCAGAGACAATTGTGGAGCAGTTCAGCTATCTGGGTAATACACATCTTAATATTTAGGACAAAAGTTTTCTTAAGTGGTCATGTTAATTGGTGTGTTGATACTGTCATATGTGTTTTACAGAAAATATTCTAATATTAACGTTTTGATACAGTGAAGATCCCCCCACTCCCAATAGGTTTTGGTTATTTCTAAGACCAGACCTTCAGAAACTGTCAGTGCCTGAACAGTTTGGTTGTTGAATTGCTGAGTTTTCTGATGTTGATTATGAGATTAGTCCCACAGACAGTGTACATAAGGAGCACTCCTTGAAACAGCTGAGTCATTTCAGACTGAATAATAATTAAAGTGAATTACCTTGAATTAGCTGAAACAGATGTGTTGCTGGTTTTGGCAAAATGTACCTATAAAAAATTAAAATAAGTCAATTACTAGTCAGCTAACTTGATCTATAAATTCCTCTCTAGAGTGATCTAACGAAAGCTCTGGGTGCGGGATTGGGTTGTATGTTTAGCAGCCAATTTGCATCTTAGCTGGTATTTGCCTTGCTACAGTGGAAGAATAATTGGAAATGTATGCACTGTATTAAATGTGTTGACTGAAGCTGTAAATTGGAGGAGATTGTGTTTGGTGTATAAATCTGGAGAGCACTGCCAGGTTTGGTCATAAATATGTAACTTTCTGCATTCTATGACAGATAATAAGAAACATGTCAATGGGTGATGAAATGTAGATTTCCAATTATTTTAACAACAATAAACTGCCTTTTTGGGATGTGTTTATTACAAATGTTTCATCATTTCTAGTTGAAAGAATAGGATGGAGAGTGCAAAACCGGGGGGGATTCCTGGGTGAATAGCAAACTAATGTGTTCAAAATTCCAGTGGGAAAAGGAAGACTTATGTTTGTCTTTTGCAGTAGGAATTAATTCACTCTTGTTATCTTGTTTCTGCTGCCGTTTGAAAGGGAGAAAGCTATTTTTTAATATTCCGATAGAAGGAATTTATGAACCTGGTCTGTCTGTGACAGTGCAATTAAAACATTTGGAATTATAAAGAATTATCTTTCTGATATGGTTTAAAACTGTATCAAAAGACTGAAAAAAGGTAAGGTTGTATTTCAGGGAGGATGCAAGAAGGATGGCAGTCTCACTAACACAGCCAGATACTGACAGCTTTGTCATGAGACTACCTAGTTTAACTTTCACAGGCTCTCTGAGAAATTGTGGCATTTTGATGTTGCAGAAAACACAGCCACCTCTTAGAGGGGAAAGGAGATTTAGGTTAATGAAGACAGGCTATGTGAACATGTGCCTATGTTAAGCTATATTGAGTGTCTCATAAAAAAAATAATTCAGACTTATTACTCGGAATTAAGGTCGGTGCACTAAAGGTGGAAAGAGCTGCCTGCCGAGAGACACGCTTCCTGCCTGGGATGCTCTCTCCTCAAGGTTGGGTCGGTCCCCTCATACTGCGTCTCTAAAATCCTGGGCTAATTAAGTGTTCCTGGTGTCCTCAGTAAGCACAACTGATTCATAGGTTCAGTGAGGACTGGGAGCATGAGGTCTTGATGAGTTTGCTCCTATAAAGGGAAACATGAGGGCTCCGTGCATTTTCATTGAGGTACTTTCAGAGAGTGGGGATAACCTGGGTTGGTGCGGATTGCATGAGGATTATGAAGTCTTTCCCAAAATACTTCTATACAGTTATAACAAACTATGGGTAGCAAATGAAAAGAGTGCTTTTCTATCTCAGGAGACTAGGGGAAGCGTTATTACCTTTACTTACATTCTTACTACAGTAGGGGCATTGCTGTAGAGGAAGGGCAATGTGGGTGGCATGGGAGAGAATTCATGAACATTTAGAAACCCGACTCAGATTCCTTTTCAAGTCAGAAGCAATAACAACCAGGCCTAACAAGACTTTGACACCCTCTTTTTTGCTTATGAAGGTGTTACAGCCACATGTATCCTTACAGAGACTCATTTCAAACACGAATGCCTGATTTTATAATCAGGGCTAATAAACATAAAATAATGAATTTTATTTTTTTTTATATGTACCACATGCAAGATCTGTGCCTTTCCTAGTAGTTCTAGCATACTGTTTTGCCTGTAATTGTCTGTCTTTGTAGGCAAAGCCTTGTGTTGAAGAACATGAACAGATAAACGGTTATGTTTTATTGAGCAATTAATTTTTATTGACATTTTGTAGAAGGCCCCTGTATCAAACATAACGCATGACATAGGAAGCCAGTTGTGTAGGTGAAGACCAATACAAAGCATGGAAATTAAGCAGATCACACAGAAATGTCCTTACTTTACATACAGCACACTGCAATGCCTTTTCTAAGTGTGCTGGTTTGGGTGATGCTGAGCTTCTATGCTGTTAACCTTTATTATGTCTGCTATTATGGTGACCTACATATTACTATGAGTAATTTTACTCAAGTGTAAGCGTGCTTTGGAACACAGTCTTATAGCATGTGGTATTATTTTTTGGGGGGGTTAAAATAAATGCCAAAATTACTCTGTTTCTGAAAGCTGTGTAGAGATGTTTATGCCTAATTATCTATTTTAGCTCTAATTACATTCACCTCAGAAATAAGTAACCTTAATAATTTTGATCCTAAATTTATTTTATCCCTGGTATATTTTTAAAGTTCCGCATTTTGGAGGACACCTCCATTTCAAGAGTCCATTCTTTTGAAATGTAGAATTCATTTGTGCCAAAATGAGATGTGCCTACCGTTCACTCAGAGTAGGGATTTCTGTACAGGAAAAATGCTTGTTAGTATCTCTAGTTCACGTGAAAAGAGCTAGAAACTCTGAATTACTCTTGCAAAAACACACCAAATAAGCTAAAACCATGACATACTCATGACCGTTGGCCCATTTTCTTGCTTGTAGTCCCCCTTGTAGGGGTGAATATCTGCCATGTTCAAAGGCAGATAAAATAAAGACATAGAAGACTTACAATAGCATACCATCCTCGTGCAATAAACTCAATATTATATATACAGAGACTACACTGTCACAGTTCTACTGATTACAAGTTCACCTCTTAACTGCTGCTTGTTCTTTTCTTCTTTGTTTGAAAATACGCACAATTAAAATGCACTACATAAACTATGACAGACAGCATGTTCATCGCTTATAGGAAAACAGGTAGAATAACCTTCTCTTATCTAGTAATTACATTGTAAACCAAATACCATTTTGATTTCCACTACGTACCAAAAAATAAAACACCTTTTTGAATTGCATTTTGCATCAGTTAAACGTTAAAGTACAAGAGAGGAAAAGGAAACAGCAACATTTTCAAAGCTCAAGTGACTTTTTACTAACAGTTGTGAAGAACAGCAAGGTTGTTATTCATAAATGAGTCATTATTCACCAGCTGTACAGCACTAACCCCAATTGAGCAGGAACCAACAGAAGAGGAAGCTCAGTAATGGTTTTTGGGCTAACCAAAAGGCTCATCGACCTTTGATTTCTTGGTGTTTGCTTCTCTTTCATTTCGTTTGGAAATGCCTGTGGAGGGAGAGGCAGGTGTCTGCAGTGACTCAGGCATGCATGGAGGAACAGCTGATCCATACAAAAGGTGAATAAAGTCTAAGCTCAACTCTGAGCTATCTATTTTCAGTAGAAGCAGTTCATTTGAGAAAAAGGTGGATAGATATACTGATGACCTGGACTAAATGAAAAAATGCAATTAAAGCTATGAAAAATGATTCTAATGACCTGAGCTGCTTTGTGTAGCACCTGAAATTTATTACACTGTGTCATTACATTATAACTGCTGTGGTGGATTTAATTTCTGTGTTAGTTACAGGGTTTTTTTTGAAAGCAATAAGGTTTCTATCATTCTGTGGATGATAAAGAGGTAGCACACCTTTTTACTTTAGCAGAAGCTCCTTCTTCCCCTTGAACAAAGATAGGAAATTATGAATTAAGGAAAACAATTTTGTGAAAAAGTAACCCAAAAGTATGCTTTATAAAAACTCTCTGGTGAAAAGAAACCCTACTTGATTGATAGATACGCAGCTGAAGATCAGTGCCTTGAGAGCACTAATGGGCATTAATGGCCCTGAACAGCCTCACCTGGGACCCCCACTCCACCCATGAGACTTGGGGCCTCATTTCAGCTCCTGTTGGGGGACCTGCCTGGGCCTGACCTGTGTTATAGGTCCTCTGCCTTCATACTTGTATATCTGCAAAAATGACTAGTTTTGTCTCTGCTTTACGTGTTAATTCATTGAATTGTGAGATAACACAGTAAAGAGGCAGTTAGGTTTTGATGCAGAGTTGGTTCAGGCTGAACATAGCTACCTGCAGCATATAGGTTGTGAGTAGATAAAAAATTCACATAAGCTGATGTGCTTTAATACTTACCTATAAGCTTTGAGGGATTTTAATTAAAATATCTGGTCAAAATATCAGCACCTCAGTATCTACAGTCAGATATTACATTCCTAAAGGAGAAGATATAATTGCTCTGAGTAAATGAAGGAAAGTAAGTCTTGTTGAGATCAATAGAAATATTGCAAGTGTTTAGCTCTATTGGTGGTGCTGGGAAGGGAAACACATTTTTCCCTTGAGAGCTGAGCAATTTCCTCTGTCTCTAGGTAGTTAACTCTGGTTTTATATGAAACGCTTGTTGGCAGTGAATGACAGGCTTTCATATTTAAAATATTAAGTGATGTGGATAAAGTCCTGAATCTCACCCTACGAGAATTTCCAGCAAAGGCTGTACAGAGAGCTTTCTGTAGGTCACTGTGCACCTCTGGAGGGATGGGATTTGGTCTTGGTCTGTATGTTGGCTTACTTTGGAGTAACTGGGCCAGGTGACCTTTCTGGGAGAGTGGGAAGCAGTTGTGTATGCTGTGGGAAAGCCTGTTGGATGCTGGCAGGGAATGGGACAGAGACTTCAAAGATCTGTGAGCTCAAGGTCTGAGGGGAGAGGGACAAACGGAGCCAGCCAGCCAGCTCAGGGACTGGGAATAGATGAGGGACCCTCAGGGGTGATAAAAGCAGAGGGACCTCATGAGGTTCTCTTGTAACTCAAGTCATTACTAGCAAGGCCCTAGGTACAATGTATAGAGGGAAGACTTGCATTTAAAACCTTACTATTGCTGTCTATCTTAGTTGCTTAGATTGTTTTGCAATGCTATTTATTCTAGCCTAATCTAGTGAAATCTGGCTTTTAATTTATATTTTTTTTAAAGCCTTTTGATTGTTTCTAGAAACTTAGCGTCGGGGAAAAAAGGTCTAGGCAGATATAATTCAAAGCTCTTGTTGACTTGGTATCCAGCTGCAGAAGACCTAGTGGAAAAACTGGATGCATAAAATGCATGGTGTTTGTGTAATATTTGCAAAGCATTGAAAAAAGCATATTGTATTCTATGATCAAGTTTCAGAAAGCTAGTTATGGCTAGACTGAGAGAATCTCACCCTTTAAATCCATGCTGTAATTCGATGTGCTTTTTAGAGCAGCCCTAGTTCTCTTTAGACCTGGCTAAAAGGGTGATTAGCGTATGTATATATTTAAACTTTTCTTGTTTTGTAGGCTATATTATAGAATGGATAAACCACCAGCATAAAATCAAGGGTGAAACTAAAATTCTGATTCATCAGTTCACTTAAAGGAAGAAGTAAATTTTTGTCCGTCCCCTGTAAATTTCTTCAACTGTAAATCTCCTAAACACTGGTGTCCTATCTAGCAAACAACTATAAATTTGAAAAAATAAGCTGCTGTATTATTTTCCAAGGCCTTAAGTGTTACATGTCTGTATCTTCAAATCCAGTAGAAGCTATCCTTTAAGATTAATTTTGAATTTGGTAGCTTATTGTTATTAGCAGTAAGGGAAAAGTAATTACACTTGAAAACTGAGGACACATGATGTGGAAATCATCTGTAGACAATAAATATAAAATGTGACAACTGTTTTCAAGTGAAATCAACTTTAAATGTCATCATTAAGTATGACATTGATCATTCTGTAGAATGATCACAAATAATGTGATTTATTTGGCATGAGGGATTTAATTGAAAAGGCATTCTGAAAGAATAGTGTTGTGGGTCTTATAGCTTAAAACCAATAAATGTGCTAACTGTTTAAGGAACTTTGTATCTTTACTAGAAACTTTCCTCAGTTTAGAGGGACTGGAAGATCTTTAAGGGGTAATATAGAAAAATTAAGGGACAACATCGATTGTAACACAACAATGCAGTAAATTTGGCCTGAGTTCTGTCTTTTGGACAAACGAAGCAGAACTAGTCTTTGGTGTTTTCAAGTGTTTTTAGTCCCTTTAAAAATGATAGCGACCAAAGAGATGTTGTTTCTGTGTTTAAGAGCATGAGGATTAGTTTCCAGATTTGCTGCAAACTTCCTTTTCATGGAAGCTATTGGTGAATCCATGTTACCACATTTTACTTATGTAGCATTCCTGTATCAGCTTTGCACCAAAGTTTTGCCTCTTGTGAAAATACTTTGGCTCTTACTGTGATTGCTTGTGCTTTATAGAAGCATGTATTGATTGCATACTGCTTTTTTTAATCATTTTTTCTGTAAGACAGTCAAATAATTAATTTAGAATTGGATTGTGCCAGTTTTACGTCTCTTTATTTTAATGCTACCAAAACAAGTGTTGTAGTTTACTCTATAGTCTTTCCTTTGGAATATATATTTTGTCCTTTAGAAGGACAAGCCTCTGCTTGGTTTTATTCATCTCAAATGTGTGTGAGATGGTTTCTTTCTTAATGTCCACTCAACCCTCCAGGATTTAAGAGACCTTTATAGTAAGGGTTACGACTACCTTCAAACCCTGACTTTAATTTGTATTTAGTTGTTGGAGATGGGTGACTTGCTTTCCTCCACTAAACTGTTGGGTATCTAGCAGCTATCACTGAAGAATTTGGGTAATCAAATATTTGGATAGGTCAAGCCACATGTTCTGCAACCTGTGAATACAGGTATAAGCGGTAGAATTCTGAAGATCTTCATAATGCTTGCAAAGGTACATATGCATGAACATACGTTGAAGATTTTGTTTTGGGATAAAAGGAACTTTTCTAAAGTGACTGTAATGCGTTGTGGAATGGTGAGTGTTAACCATTTAAGGGATAAAGATGCTCCTTGTCTGGGATGTGTTCAAGAGGGTTCTTCCCTCTCTGTTCGTATGTGCTTTTAAGCTTTGTTACTGCAAATACTACGTAAAGCTTTGGGTGTAAACATGTTGCTGTGTGTAGAAACAGAAGCAAGAAGAGGCAAATTTACTGGTAAGTTCCATAAAGCTTGTGGAGTATGTAAAGGGGAAAAAGCAGACTGCCGTTACAAAGATGTGGTCTTTGAGATGGATGTTGGATGTTTGTAAACTATTTGAGATGCGGTCTATTTTAATGACTTTACTGAATCCCAAGCTAGTGCTGCTTCTGCCAGGACATCCGTTCTGGCTGGAGCATTCAATAAGAAATGCAGCTGCTCTACTTAGCCCAAGGTCAGCCATGCTTTTGTAAACCAAAATGATTTTTGACAAGATGGAACTTAATTTGGCCAATTGTTGTATATTAAAATTGTAAGTTATGCAAATGCATTTGGTGCATGACAGCTATATTTGAAGGCCGCTTTTTTTCACCTCCCTTGAGTTAATTTAGGAAGCCTGGCAGCAAAATATGTATCTATTATATCTAGTGGATGCTCATACCTGGTCATTTTGTACCTAAGAAGAAAATCACTCATGTTCACCAGAAATGCTTATTAAACAAACTTAAATTGGTTCCATTGTCTGAAACTTGACTGTCCCCGCTGGAGTGTGATGAATGCTGCTCATTACTTGGATTAAGCTTCCAGCCTTGGGAAGAGTACTACACTGTAAAATGTTTCACATTATTAGGCAAAGAGAAGGTAGTCATGTAGACAAATGGTAGAGTTTTAATCAATTAACTGGAAAAGTCTAGATGTACTGCCTAGTGTCAGACTTATAATAGTTTACAATTAACGCTGGGCATGGAAGTGTTTTCATACCCACTGGGGAGAAAAAATTTGTCCCTGGGTGTGCTCCTTGTTAGCTGAAAAAGATCCTGAAATTTCATGATGTACTTTTGTCCTCTTTGGGGGCTGCTTTCTTTTCGAAAGCAGAGCAGCTTCCTTGCCTGTGCAGTTGCCCAAGTGGTGTTTCCAGTGCCGAACACGATATGAAACAGTCTGGTCTTCACTGTAGATCAGGTAATACCAAGCCAGCCTGTGAGCTCTTAATTGGGCGATTAATATGAGAAATGGAGGCTATAAATTTAAATTTTATGGTATGGAACAATACAGCATACAAGTTGTATTTTGTAAATAAAAGAATAAATAACACAAAAGGCTGCTTATGCTTTCACACACACTGCTAATACAGAATAATTACTCTATAACAGCATCTTTCTTTGCACAGTTTTCATTTGTTATGCCTTAATTGTTAGGAGTGCTTAGTGAGCTGACTCCAAAACTTGTAAGTTTTATGCAGAAAGAAAACACTTAGGAAAACAGGAAGAAGAGGAGAGCTTTTGCTAAGAGAGTTGCACTACACCATTATAATTTCAATTGAAAGGCGAAGAGAAAACAATGGAATAAAGTTGCAGGATTATTATATGTGTGAGAAGGAAGAGGAATGGCAGAAGAGCTTGTGCTGAGGCACCCTGAGCAGAAAAGGGGGGCAGGGGGAAGGAATCTGAATATTTCGTGCTTAGGAAATGTGTTTTGGTCCAACAAGAGTCAGCAGGTTAGAATAAGTGACATTACAAGGTTGGTACAGTTGCATATATCTACTTCAAAATTAGAATGAAAACAGTTGATTAAAGCAAACCCCTTGTGGTGGAAAAGGGAATGTTCCTGGTTACCCATACATATTTAAGTTTGGTGTTTGGGTTTTTTTTTTTACACAGTTTTTTGTTTTGTTCATTTGTTTGTTTTAAATAAAAATTGGGGGAAAATGTGATGCTAATGCTACTATTGTAAGTGGTAGCTACATGTTCTTATGGAAAGATGTTAGTACACAGATGCTTTATTTTATATGGTTATCTGGATCCTCAATCAGTGGAATTTTGTGCAAGTGTAGTAATTCGTGTTGGTGGTTTCTGGCCTTAGTATGCATTCTGAACAGAAGCCTTGGCTCTCTTTTAACTCCCATTGCCTGATAATTCATCATAATTTGGCTCCAAATCACTTTGGCATAATGGACCAAAGTTATCTTTGTTGTACCTCTGCTGAAGTCAGTAGGGTAAGTATAGGGTAAGCCTGGTCAAGAACACTACCATTTATTTAAAAATAAAGAAAGTCTTGCCCTATTATTAAGCAATCAGAAAGCTAGAATAGGTTGTGGTGTTTTTCACTGCAAGAAGATGGATGTAGTATTGTTGGAAAGTTTCAGGTGTGTAAGCACAGAGAATGTATCTGAGCAAATAGCAGCCGTTTGAAAGAAATGTAATTGTTTCTCAGGCACAGCAGCTTAATACTAGAGGAGCTGCCTTTTTTGTTATATTTTAAAATACAGATTAAAAACTCTTAAAGGATCATTTTGCTTGGAACAAAGTGTGTTACGCATCATTGTGTGCTGAGGCATGAATTTACTAAATGTGGATATGTGTAAAATAAAAATGGTAATTTTTACAGGTACCACTTTCTTTTCAAAATTGAATAGTCGCCCGTGTCTTTCATATATAGCTGATTTTGTATGGTCTCAGCATGTGATGGAGATCCACAACAATCTTAGTGGACGCTGGGTTTGACTCTGGAACCATGTACTAAGTACACTAAAACTGGATGTATTTTTTGTTTGCTTTGTAAACAATATCTCCAGATTTAAAGACGAAATTAATCTTCTGCAAGCTAGGTCTAAGTCTACTAACCATAGGTTAGTAGCTTCCTCAAAAAAGGAGGGTTGTCTGTGGTTGAATGTTCAGGTTGGTTTAACTTACTCTAGAACAAAATCTGGCCAGTTTACTTATACAAATGTTATATGATCTATCAAGCATCACAAATGAACTATACAGCTTTGTGAATTATTGTGCCTCATCTGAGCTGGAGTAACTGTTGGCGAATGCATCCTTAACTGCACTTAGGGCTGCAGATACGCTGTAAAGCACATTAGATTAAACCTTTCATTAGCATGATTGAGTTGTAATGGCTTAACAAGTTTCCTCCCTTCAGCTAACCTTTGCTATCCATTAGTTGGGTGCATGCTTTGCCTGTCAAATTGAGAGATAATGTAGTTTAGTTTCAGATTTGAGCTAAGTCATGTTATCTCACATTTTGCTCTTACGTTGAAGATTAAGCTAAATTGTGTTATCTCGTAATTGAAGTGGGCTAAAAGCATGCAGGCAGATGGCTACTTCAGCTTGGCAGTGTAACCCATTAAGATCATGATAACTTGCTTGTGTCTGAGCCAGGAGTGCTCTCTCTATTAGTTCTACCACTGCTGGGAAAAAAAAAAAAGCAAGCGGGATGTGGAATTGGAACAGCGGGTAGGACAGTGGTGTGGCAGCGGTTTGCAGACAGACAGTATGATGGGGCTTTCCAGAAATGTCTTCTTTCTCTGTACAGAGCTCCAAGGCGACCTCTTTCCTTAAAGTTGTGTTCTTTGCACTTCTGATTATTTTTTATTTTATTTTATTTTTAAAGGAAGAAGGGAGGGGTACATGGGGCAGTTACAATAATAATGCAGCTGTCAAAGGAGCATATCAAAATGTTGTGTGGAGAACAGACGGTTTAAAAGCCTTGAAGGAATGGAACTGGAGAGTCTCGTAATGAAAGAACTGGAGGAGAGTGATAGTCTTTATTCAGCTGGATCTGAGAGCTGCCAATTTCTGTAACAGCAGTAAGCTTGAAATATATGCACATACTTGCCCGAGCCTCAGGATACATTTTTATCATTAATAACCTTAGTACCTAGCCAAGAGTATTCTGCCAACATTTGCTAGATTTGAAAGGCCAACTCAAGGTTTTTCTCCTGTAATAAAGGAACAATAAAAGTATCCTTGACCAGCTGACCTACCTGAGGAGGTTATTAGAAAATTTGTCCTTTTGCCCGCTTTTCTCTATTTTTTACTTCTTACTGCAAAAGAATAAAACAAATAATATCACAACCCCAAAGTTTTCATTTCTGAAAATGTTACATAGTGTCTTGAAGGCTAATTCTGGTGCTTCTTACTGTTTTGGCTCCATGGCCATGCTGCATCTCCCTTGAGATGCTGATCTCCTCTCAAGCTGGAGTTGCAGACAGATATTCCAGGTGGGAAGCCTAGCATGTGAATGAAAATAGGATCACAGCTTTGCTTCTTTAATGGCATCACATTTTTTTTTTTTTTTGGTACCCTTGTATTTTTGTTTTTGACAGCCAGCTCTTCTGTGGTTGGAATTTACGCGGAAAGAAAACTGAAGGCAAGTGACATCATTTAGAAGCCCCAGCTCAACTTTGGCATCTTGTTACCAGATATTAAAGGCATCATCTAGTAGC
This sequence comes from Larus michahellis, assembly GCF_964199755.1. Lineage (NCBI taxonomy): Eukaryota > Metazoa > Chordata > Aves > Charadriiformes > Laridae > Larus > Larus michahellis. The sequence goes on from NC_133897.1 coordinate 94,796,691, forward strand.
TAGATGCTGTAATCTTTGCCTATAATTGGTATCAGTGCTAACTTGGTAATGGTAGAGTAATTTGGTCTCTTTCTGACACTTAGAAAACTGACAACTCAAAACCCCATGACACTACATTATTATTGTTTTTAATTAACAGTAACTGAAGCAATTTGTATTATTGGGGAAAAAAAGTGGTATAGTGCCAAGTATTTCCTATAAACTTAATCAATTTTGGAAGATAATGCTTGCTATGGAAGAAATTAAAGAACTTTGAGATTACCTTTTATGTTAGGAAATATTCCTAGTGCAAATGAGAACGAGTTTCTGCTTTCCATAAAAGCTGCTATGCAGTTATCGTGCATGGAAACTATGTGCCAGGATTGCTTCAAAATGAATAGGATTAAAACATGCAGTTTAAAGGGGAGACATGAGATAATGTGCATTAGTAAATTTATAAATTCAAGTCATCTGTATGCTCCTGAGAGACCCAAAAGTGGGATGGAAATCAATTTCTCTGCACAAAAATAGGCTTCTCCCCAAATGATAGCACATGAACTATGGCAGTATCAATGTGTTATAGTCTTTTCTCCAGCCCCTCTCCTTCTGTTTCGTAACAACCTAGCTTTTAGGGGTGTGATAGAGCACTTGCAAACACTTACAAACCTAAAAGAAGGTCAATGACAAGTACAATGGTTTTAATGAATCTTCAAGGAAATTCCATAGTGATATTTCTTTTGGAAGTAATGAGTTTCTTCATATAAAGGTAATGTGAAGGATGGTTGAAAAGGTGCCGTTTATTGCCATATATTTGCCCCCATGGCTTATTTTAGTGTTTAAAATCTTCATTGGATAGAATTCAGGGCTGCTCATGCATTTATTTCTGTTACGTGACTTCCAAAAACCATTCTGATGATGTTGCTGGTAGAACCTTTGTGGATATTTCAGGCAGTTTCATTATTTTTTTTTAAACACTGCAATGTCTAAAGAAATCAATTATATACTGAAGAAATACAGCAGTTTCAAAGGATTCTGAAGTGATCGATGTCAACCACAAACGTACAATAGCTGACATCAATAATGCATTCAGCAATGCTGAGAAACTAGTCAAGTGACTTCTGAAAACAAAAAGCAAGTACTATGAGCAATACTAATCACTGTACGGATGCAAGGCCCTTCATTTTCAAAAATAAACAGTTGTAAATGTTCTGAATATCAGTCAACTGATTCCATCCTCATGGAAGAGGTAAAGATACCTTTCGATGAGTAATTTCCGTTTACTCTTACCTGGGGCCTTTGTAGCAAGCACATATACAGGTGTTGTGTGATTTCTGCCACATATCAAAGAAGTAAAATCTTGTTTTGTTTTTCACAGACAATATATGTGGAGAAAAGATTATTGCTTTCCCATTGAAAATGCTAGAAAAGATAGAATGAGTTACTTATTGTAGAGTACGCAAGGTAAAGCATATGACTCATGTTGGGATCAGAGATGCAAACCTGGCACGGGGCTAACTTTTTCACTATTGTCACATCCCTTTCTTCCTAAATTAAACTCCAGTTGTCATGAAATGTAAGCTGAACATTCTCATGGGGTCTTTGACACCACTTCCTGTGATCTGCTAATCACCACTGGTACCAAGAGCCCGACAGTTACGTTAAATGGCTATCAACTGGAAAACAGTGTCTTTGCTTTTAGGGTGTATATGTGCGTACACACAAATGTAAAAGACAATTATATCCACTATAATGCTGCAGTAATTCTACACTCTTATTTCTCCCAAATCTAAATAAAACATGATCAATATATAAGTAGCTTATGCTACATGATCAATATCTAGATAACTTGAGTATCTTTTATTGGACTACTTTATTGGAGACTTTGTAATTGAGAAATACAGATTCAAATTCAGATGTGATCTTGGTTATCAGTTTAAATTCTGAATAGATGATTTGAAATTGGAATTATGTAAATGGGAACAGGTATCCAAGGAAGGAGGATAGTTCTGAACAATTTATTGGTGGTTTGAATCCATGAATAATTCAGGACCTACGTATCTTTAAATGACATGCCATGAACTAGATTGCTGCAAATTACAAGAGTATGAGAATGATATAATATCATGTAAATTTGATATTCATCTACAAAGGTTGGTTGTTTGTCAAGCTGTTTGTGGGTTTGCAGCTGACCTTTAAAAACTTGAGGATGAATCAAACTAATAGCCTGAACAATGAAAGTCTTTCAACAAGTGAGCATAATAAATCTCCTCACTTTGAGAGGGAGGCAAGTATAATATATAAAACTAAAGACAAGCTTTAATAGACACACAGAACATAGGGAATTAATTCTGAATATAGAAAGATTAATTATAGCTATGATCACGTTGAGGGTTGAAGATGTATGAATGCGTTTGAGGATTCCATACCCTACTTTTAACTGTATCTTTGAAACAAATCATCCTAAAAGTTACCTTTGTGGAGCAGAGAACTTGGAACTTCAATCCCTTTACCTTTCAAAACCGTTTCTTAGTTGTGATAATTACACTGCGATGTAGGGAACCGCTAATTTGTGTGGTTCTAGTTGAATCATGATGGGGTAAAAATGAAGAGCTGATTAAAAAAAGCAATGCCAATTATGATTTTTTGACAGCTGTTTTTTAGGACATTGTGAATGAGGAGGAAATGCAGGTTGTGAGATCTTTAGGACAAGTATGCTGTTTGGTTTGTTCAGTGCAAAGCCAACATTAACCAAGACCTGTTCATGACAGCGGGTCTTCAATGTAAAGGTTTGGAAACACTAATCTTGAAGCTAGTGTCTGGACTTCCGATGTTGAGGCATTTCTGTGCTTGTAATATCAGCTTAAGGTAGAAGAATGCTTGCTTTGGTTTGTAACCTCAGTAAACACGCCTACAACTCTTAGCATTTCCATTTGGCAGGGCGGAGTGGTATAATTTTAAGTATCTTTGCAGTATTTATGACAACACAGCAAAAGGAATGTTATTCCTCTAATGAGTAATATGCATTAAAAAAACCAACAAACAAACCAAACCCAAACATTAAGTAGGATTATTTAAAAATGAAAGACAATTGGTAACTTAGAAGGTAGTCTTCTACTTTTAGTGCGACTCATAGAATTTATTTCTTTCTAGCTGCCAACTGAAGAACCTGTACTCTGTGTGCTGCTTACAAATGGTAATCTTTCCTGAACAAGTTGCTGGCTTTTCTGCAGAAGTTCAGGATTGATTGTGATGGCAAGAAAAAGCCAAACGTAGCTACGTATATGATTTTGTGTGCATGGAGAAATTAATGTATTTAAAGTCCCAACATGGAAAGTTAAATTTAGGCTTAACATCACATTACTAGCTGATGTGGTATTGCACTTAATCCACCTGTGTGTGAACCACAGGTTGCGTTTAGTGTTGTGCTTAGTTAAAATGATTGTGCTAAATCAAAAGTCAATTTTCAGTGAGGTACATCCAGCCAAACACCAAATATAATCATGTTTAAATTGGGAGTATAAAACAAAGTTCTTATGAAATGTGAAGCTGGGCAGAAATAATTTGGCTCTGCCCTTCAGAAGCGCTGGCTATGAGAGTGGAGCTGTTTGAGCAAACACCGGGGAGTGAAGATCTCCCTCGGCATTACAGAGGGGTTTTATCCCGTTCAAAATTGAACAGAGTTTGGTGGTATTTACGAACTTAGTGTTTTTCAGGCTTACTGGGACACCGAGTATAAAATGAAAACAACCTAGCATCTAGCAAAATGAGAGGATTTGTAGACTGTATAGTTGAAGCTCCGTAGTGTTTGTGACTGTGCCTGCCTCCCCCATGTGTAATAGGTACATGTATTTGTATGGTTTATTGTTGCTTAAATGGCTGTCACATTATAAGCAGTGCTAAATTTAATGCCTAGCTATAATACTGCAAAGGGGATTTTCCTGTCACCATGGAGATTTTCTTATCACACAAGGCAGTTTAGTAACTGTAATGCTTTAATTTTAGACTGTCTGTCATGCAGTATGTTACCACATTAATCTTCCGGTAAAATGAAAATGAATGCGGTGAAGGGTTTGTTAACTTAAGATGGAAATTCACATAGAAATGCTGTGCTTACACCTCGTATAGTACAACAAGTGTGCGAAGGCAGTGTTATGTAGTAAATTATTACTGTATCACCTTGGAATGGTAAAGGACCATAAGATACTGAATGCACGGAGCATACATGCAAGACACAACTTGTACTTTGTCTGAAGAGAATTGCAAAATAAGTACTCTCAACAGCGAAATATTTGTATAAACAGATTTTTTTTGTCGCCTAAATGTACAGGCTCTCCTCTGAAATCTGTTATTCTTGGTGCTGTAATAAGACTTGTGCCAGACGGTGATGTTTAGGTGTAGCACTGTTTGCCTACAGCTGTGCCTGGATTTTAATCCAGTTTCCCTTTCCATCTTGCAGAGCTGTTCTGTCAAAACTACTGAAGGGGTTAGACTGAGCACAGCAATTGGCTGCTCAGGTCAGCCAAGCAGGCTGTCACGGCTTGCTCAAGGTATGCAAGATACAAGACAAAGTTTTGTACCAGCTGTGCCATTAACTCGTGTTGGTGACAGTAGCTGGCTGACACGGTGCCCATTCCAGAAGGTTTTTCTAGGATTGTTCAAAAGACAGCAAGTAATTTGGGAAGCGAGAACTGTAAGAATTATGCTGATGCAAGAGTGATATTTACTACACTGGCATTTGGCTTTACACAAAATAAAGTACTTCAGATTTTCTGCTGGAGCATAGGAATACTATTAGAAATGCTTTGTTCATGGGCGCAACGTATCTCATGTGCTCAGTAAACCACTGGTTCTTAGTGTACTAGGTGTCTCCAGTGGAGACAATACGGCTTTTAGAAAGAAAGCTTGCATAATGTTCCAATGAGCTGAATTTTTGGTTATTTCTTTCTGTTTGTAAACTAACACTGTCCAGCTTTTTTGCTCAACTATTGGTTCATCTTCATTTTAAAAACTTCAGTTCAAAACCTTGTGCTTTCATCACTTGTGTGCCACAACTTAATACCGTGAGAAGATGGAAGCACAATAAAAATTTGTACTTAACAGTAATTCAGAACAAGGTCACTCTGCTTTTTCTGTCTCTTGTTAAATTAGGCTTTAACAACTATTTAGGAGGCTGTGTGTGACTATTTTGATGTAGAGGTCAAATGATTCAGAAAATATGATGCTTGTGTTTTCATATCACAAAGTATTGGGTTGTTGTCTGGAGTAACAAGAGAGGAATATGCTCTAACAGTCACTTATATATCAAACTTCCTCGAAGTCCTACCCAAATAGCGTTCTAAGTTTTGGAGAGCTTGTAACAGCAAGGAAATAGTGCCTCTGAAGTATGCTAATAACATTTGCTCTTGACTTTCAGATGAATGACAATGTGCTTGTTTGGGAGAACGTCCTAAAATAGCTTCCCAGGGTAATACTAATGCTAATCAATCACTATGTTGCTGTCTTTCACGTATAAGCTGAAAGGTGTCGGAGTGCTGTTGAGGTGCTAAAGGTGGAATAAGTAGAAGGGAAGGCTACCACCTACTCAAATACCTAGCTGGACCTGATCACATCTTAGTGATCTAAGATGTCTAGACTGTCTGGCTGTCTAGACCTTCTTGCTTAAGACGTCATTAGCATTTCTGTAGATAGCTGATTTAAATGGCTTCTGGTACTGTGGAACTTGGTGTCTTACTAGTGTGGAGATCCACTGAAACAATAGAGAGGTGAGCTGTGCTGAAACACTACCAGAGAGTTAGACCAGAGGCATTATTTTAAAACAGTTTCACTTTCCTGCTATCTTGATGTATCTTCTTTAACTCATGCTTCATAGCTTAATACTGTTCTCAGTACTTTTGATTAGTTTTCTGAATTTTACTAAGAAGGCAAAGGCTAGGGATGAACAAAGAGGCTTTTATAGAATGAAAATATGACTTTATTATGCTTGTAATTGTTATGTAATTGTTAGGAAAGCTCCGTACACCCTGCAGTGTTCGCAAAAATGAATTCAGAGTCTTGAAGTTAGGAGCACTCAGTGATAGGAGAGTGCTAGAAGATGCTGATGGAGGTGCTGGGAGCAGTTGTACAGTGCATAGAGCTAGGTAGGAGTGAGACCCACAGCTGTCCCGGTGGCATGTTCTGGCTTGGAAACAGAGAACAGCTGGGTGGCAGTGAGACTATCGAAGATCAGCTTGTCCTCAGTGTACCAAAGAAAGATGCCATCCCTCTCATTTTACATGTACATGAAGATGATTTTGCCATGATTTAGACAGGCTTAAAGAGCTTATTTGAAACAGGTGGGGAAGATTTTAAACTCATTTCTGAATATGGTAATTGTGTAATAAAAACAGATGACTTAGCAGAGAAATTTTTTTGGTCATTTTGATTGTTCCCCTATGCCTAGTTGCATGTGGACTTGCCCTCTGCCTGCTGTCTCCCCCATCTTTCCAACCCTTTGTGTACATGCATCCTCAAAAGAACAGAAATACTCTGTTTTATTAAACTCAATATTCATATATTATCACTCTGTGTCTGGCAGTGTTCCCACTGAAGAGTGTGGGTGGTAGATGAGTGTGTGTAACGCTTATCTTGTGAACAGAATCAATAGTTTTCTTTATTTCCATTATTTTATCTTATGAACATTGGATTCTGGTATATTCACTGTATTACATCTGGGCTAACCTTCCAGAAGATTTAAATGCCTCGTTTTCAGGACTTCTTTTATTTTCAACTGCTGTTGCTTTGTCAGTAATCCCATTCCCACCATATTCTTTTGTATAATAGGTATAGAAATTACTTAAAGATTGTAGGGTGCATAGTGACATTAGTAATTATCAAGGCAAGTTTGACCCGTATAGTACATAATGTTTTAATAAGATTAAAAAAAGAAAACACAGAGCCTTTCCGTAGTAAACCTGCATTCTTAAAGTGTCATTTAATGTCTTTCTAATGTCTTAGAGGTACCATAACCTCCTAGGAATAAACTTTCAATTCATGTTATAATTTATTTCTGACAAAACAGTGCTTTTTTAAAAACTTCATTCTGAGATTATAAAGGCTTCACTTCAAGTATATCCTGCAGCAATACAGCCCTGTAGGAAGCATTTGAACTTGCAATGAATATCAATTAATCCGCAAAAACAATCCACTGAGCTCCAGAAGGATGCCACAGCTGGCTTGTATTAAAGGTATATTCAGGGCACATGGCTATTCTGCTATGTTACTCTAATGTTACTGTTAACTTCCAAAGTAAATAATGTCTTTATCTTTCTCTATGTATTCATCAGGGCATTGTGCTGTGTCTAGCTTATAGAATTTGGCTTTACTACTTCCATTCATCTTCTACTTGTCATGCAATGTCTAGTGCAAGGGTAATTGATAAAGAAGTGTGAACTCAACTGAGTAAGATATATAGAGTGACCATGCTTTGAAAAATGTGTATGATGTTGCCTGTTAATAATAAATATGTTTAAAGAATGGTTTGTCACTCTGGATGACAGATGACGTTTCTCGGTTGGTGCTGTGAGGAAGGTTACTACAGCTATGAGATATGAATGAGTGGACTAAACTGTAAACTGTATTGGGATTATTATATCTTGTTATTTGTTTCACACATTGACTCTCAATTTTAGGGGGTGGGGGGCAAAACACTTGTAGATTATCACATCAGGTGTCAGTCAAAGGAAAAACTGTCTCCATAGACAATAGAAATTGTGTGGCACCTGGAATAAGCATGCCTTCCTCTAAACAAGTAAGCTAAACTTTCCTTTTTTTCCCCTCAGAAAGGGCTTTCAAAGACATGGTACCCCATAGAACATGATTGCAATCCTGTTCTCTGAGGATTTGTTGCTCGCAAGCAAGCTGGAACTTCAAAAAAGCCTTTTGAAAATAGTTTCTGATAGCGTGTAGAAAAAAAATTAAGTACGAAAGTGCTCACCCTGACAGTATGGGGCTTTTGATTGTGCTGCTTCCACCTGCCCCGCAGAAGAGTCCGCATGGCAGAGTATCCGGGGGATCCGTTCAGCTCCAGGGGATCCGTTCAGCTCCGTGGGTGGTGTAGGCACAGCGTTCTGTGCTGGGCCACTTCCACTAAGGCGTTTGTCTGTTTGACTTAATTCCTACGCTTCTTTATTTAGGATAGAAAGCACTTCCATTTTATAGAAGAATATATTTTATAGTTGGCTTACATTGCTCAGTGGGCAGCAGTTTTTATTTTAATGTAGATGTAATACAGAATTGTGTGTATATCAAATTGTATCAGACCTTCATAAGACAGTCTGTGCTTTGAAAAATGTGTAAACTCACATAAACGTGTGTACATTTGTTTACATAATATCAGAATTCTTCTAAATATTACACTGATATGCACTAAAACGTTTGCAGTAACTAAAGTTGCTGTAAGATTTGAAATAGATGCATACTTTGAAATCCAGAGTATATATTTCATCTGCTACTTCTGAAGTATATAGTTCATTTTCAAGTGGCTGCCTACTCGCATGTCTTTCTTTTTTCTTTCTTTATTACTAATCCGTATTTTTGTAGCTGCTCACTGGCTAAAAAAGCATACATAGTGACTGGGAATTTAAATCTTTATTTAATATTTCATCTCATTCCTAAAAGTTTTGATTTAAATTGCTCTGCTTAATAAGGTACAGTGTTCTATTAGCACGGCACAATTGATGAGCTTTTTGCTGTTGGATATTTCTGTTCGTTTAAGATTCTGTGTGGTATGAATGAAACATCAGTCTTTTATGCTAAATCTCAGCCTCTTGCTTGGCATTCAGAGGTCTTTAAGCTATTTGGTAGATGGAGGCTAAAATATGCATTTGAGAACACTTTATTTTCTTGAATTGGCCATGAGTTTCCACTTGCTTTTGCAGTGCTCAAGATAACTTTATTGTCATTAAGTTATCACTAGAATTGCTGGGGATAAAGTTCCCGAGAAAATGGTCTGGGAGTATTAAAACTCTGAAGTTTAATACAAATCATAAAATTGAGAGAAGCAAAGCCCTTATTTAAAATAAAACCAAACTGAGGCTCTCTCCCAGACTTCTTGGTGTGAAAATACTATTGGAAAGCAATCATTTGACTTCAACAACAGACAAAACTTTAAGTTGGTATGTTTGTCCTGCTTGTTTCTAATAGGTTGTTGCAATATGCAGAATAGATGTTGGATGTAAGAGTACGTTGTGAAGATGTGCGTAAGGATAGTTTAACCCAAAGTATGCAACCTGAACAAGAAGTCCGTAAGAACACATACTATTTTTTCGTAAATGCTATTATTTGACTTTGCAAAATGGCATTGAAGTTTTACAGTTGTCTCTTTATTTTATGTAGCTGCTTTGAAGCCTTTCCCTATGGTATGCCTTTTGCATACCAGTTTCTCAGCTGCTGCTGTTACAGTTCTGAATATGTTCTGGGCTTCTTGGTCTGGATGTTAAAGCTTATAGTTTAAAAAAATATTTTATTTTTTATTTATTTTTTAAATTCATGGATCTTGAGCATGGCATCTATGAACAAGCAGATCTGCGAGTAAAAAAAAAAAACCAAAAACAAAACTGTAAAATAAAAACTGTGATTGTTGGGTTTTGTCTCAAAAAATGGAAAACACATTAGCAAAAAAATCCAGTTGTTAGAAATACAAATATTAGTGAGGTGGTACAGTGTGAGAGTAGGGAGGGGATGCTATCACTTTCGACGGCAACAGAATATCTTGATTGGGGGAGGAGAGGTCTTTTCAGAGAGGCGCCATATATTCCTTTCTTTAAAAGCTGCAGTGGCTGTTTAGATCTATGGATGTCCAGCTGCTCAGCATCCCTAGGGGGCAAGTCAGAGGCACGGCAGAGATCAGGCATCCTGGGCCTTGTATGTTGTTATTGTCTGCTCACTGGAGCAGCTGTTCCCATTAAGAGTATTGCAGAAATTTTATCACAGTATTCCTGTAAAGGTCTATGTGAATTGTACTAAGGAAAGCGTCAGTCACAGGCTAAAAAATGATCTGAACTCATGGGGAGTTTTGTCAAGCTATGGGGGACGAGTTTTTTCTGTTGATGCTGTAATATTTTTTCATTTTTTAAGGATGGATAAGCAGGGGAAGTTGTCATGACTGTGGTGAGCTTCACGCACAGCTAGAGAGCTGGGGACAGCATGGCAGGAGAAAACTTCAAAAATGTCTTCTGCTGTAGGCAGCAGAGATTTGGGTGGTATTTGGGTATGCCGTTTTGACAAAAAGCAGCAGAAACGTACCCTTTCTAGATACATTTTATATTTAACTCCAGATTCTACAGAAAACTGAGTTCATTAAAAAAAAAAAATCACTGAGATTTTTAAGCCCAAGAAAGTCTTATGCTGTGCTCAACAACCTTGTTGCTACAAAGACGTAATAAACTGTTTTGCCAAGGTTGTAGACTCTGTTAAAAGGAGCTCTTAAGATGTGTATTGCTGTCTTTATTGCAAGCCTGCATTCAGCTGTTACCAAAATAGAAAACAAACTTCCTCTGAGCTAAATGCTTGTCTCATTGCTTTAGTTAGCCCCAAAGATTATATTACAAGAACAGTCTTGGAAAAGCTGTTCCAATATTTAATTGTTCAGCTAGTGAGTTAACCTAAATTTCCATTCTTCCAGTTCAAATTCAGGTTTCCCTTCTTTTGTGTTTGAGACTGGAAAATGCATTCTCTTGCAGAGATGTATGAAAGACTTCCTTTTTTTCCCAGGCTGTGATGTATATTCTCTTTCCTTACAGAGTATGTCCCTGAAATCCTTTCAACAGTCTTGCTCCACTGGGTTAAGCTCTTTCCAACTACTCCTTTTATTTGAGATGTGACACCTCAAACTGGATATTACCATTCTGGAAGCTTTATAATACCTGTTGAAAAGGAAAGATTAACTTAAGTGTCCTCTAGACTGTATTTCACTTCGTGTATCCTGTCAAGCTGATTCACTTCTTTAGTCATAGGACACATTACTTAGGTTTATCTTGGGATCCATTATAACCTTTGATCCTAAGGGGCTTTTGCCTAGCCAATAGTTCTGAGTTATTGCTTTTGAGACTAAAACTTCCTTGCACTTGCAATTTAGTAAAGGCACAGAGGGGTTTTTTTTGTTTGTTTGTTTGTTTTTTGTTTTTTGTTTTTTTCCTAGACACTTCAACTTAAGATCCTTTTGCATTTTAATATTGTTCTGTTTTCCCATGTACTTTCAACCCTTAATGTCACTAATGAAAATACTAACTGCTGTTGGATGTAGGACAGACCTCTTCAGATCCATCTGTGATAAATCATTGTGTTTTATCTGTGCTATAGGTAGATACTTAGCGTGTTTTTGCAGTCTGTTATGCGTGTTCTTTCTGATAGCCTCATGGAGGACATACTGTCATGACTGAATTTTGAGCAGGTCTTAAAATGTGACCACACCAAGACTTTGCTAAGATAGAGACAGGATTTAAGTTGGTTTTCCCACATTCTAAAGATATGTTGCTTGTTTTGTGGAAGTAAACTAGGCTAATCTAGAATGACTGTTCTTGATAAAACCACATTCTCTAAACTTTATTGTTCTTCAAAATTGTTCCATCTGTTTTATGGATTTAAGTTTATATGGCTGGTCTCCAATACCTGTATTGCTCCTAAACCTTTCTTTTAAAAGGAGGAAATGTTTATTGGTTTTCATTCATCTGGACGGTCATCTTTCTTGTCATCTGAACAGCCTGCCCAGGGAGGTGGTTGAGTCACCATCCCTAGAGGTATTTAAGAAACGCCTAGATTTGGCACTTCAGGGCATGCTCTGAAGGGCAGAGATTGTAGTTGGTGGTTTTTTTTTTTTTTTGGTTGGTTGGTTTTTTTGTGTGTGTGTATGGTTGGACTCGATGATCTCAAAGGTCCTTTCCAATCATGAAGATTCTATGATTCTATGATCTGGTTATCTTTCTGGTCATCTCCCACCACGTTCACTAATTTTTATTGTGAATAACTTGGAGAATTTACTCAAACAATCTCAGAATGTTCAACAATGGATTATATCTCACCCAAACAGCGTTAAAGACATTTAAAAGAACTCTCCAAGACATCCTTCTGCTATTTTAGCTATTGGTCTTATCCCTTTGTCCCTGGTATTGAGTTAGCTGTCTCATTGCAAGTTACCTGTCTAATGAAGGCAGGCAGAGGAATGCTAACCTTTGGCCTTCTCGGCCTTGTTCTACAGTAGTTTATACTCAACTATAAAATGCTCAGCAGATTGATGTAGAAGTTACCTGAAATGGCCTTGGATTCAAAGTAGAAGGCCAGTACTCAGGCTATAGTACGTTTTTAACAAACTTTACTTAAAGATGCACACTAAGGGACAAAAGTTGTGTTTGAGCTTTTGCTTCCTCCTTTTCTCCCAAGCAAGTTAATGAGGGGGTACCTGGTGGAGCTGCAAACACTGAGTGTCTGGTAACCGAAAGAACATTGCCTGCCACTAACAGTGCTTAAATGCAACCCTGGCAGCTCCCAAGGCTTGCTTTCCTCTAGGTTTGTTGCAGAAGGGCAGTGTGGTATGAGAATTCATTCTGAGCTGCTGTCCTGCCACGTAGGGCAGATATTTGTATTGTATACTATTAATGGCTAACATTAACAGTGTCCTGTTACACAGATGGCGCATGTCTTGATCTGTAACAGGAGAATAACAGGATATATAGACAGCAGCCTTTGATATCAGAGCTGTATAGAGATCTTTATTTTTTGATAAAGTAAACTTTTCAGATTAAAAAAAAAAGTTAATACTGATTCCTTTCCACAAGTCCCAGAAGAACAGACAAATGGGTCCTCTCCTGATACGCAAGCAATGACTTCTCAATGTTATCTATTTACAGCTGAATTGCTTTTTTTTTTCCATTGATAATGAAGTTTAAGCTGAATTCTGATTAATTCTCCCCACTGTATTCTCAAGATAATTTTGATAGTTACAGAAATGCTCAAGTGGCACCTAAAATATTCTTGATGGCGCTACTCAGAAAGGATGCTATTTGAGAGGAGAATCTGGATTTGAAATTAAAAAATGAAATCTACTCGTTTGCCAAGCCACAAACACAGAATGCAAACAGGAATCCGCATGTGATCCTGATCTTTACTACAGACAGTGATCATAACTTAGGACCCTAATATTTCTTTTTGTTGTTGGTTTTGAGGAAAACAGTTTCTCACTTGGGAATATTTAGAATTAAGCAGAGACTAAATCTGAATTAGTTATGCATTTTTGTCATTCATTGTGTTGTGTCGTTGCGATTTTGTGCCAATGTTTCTCAAATTTCCCAAGTCTAACCTTTAAAACTGGAATGCAACTGGCATGGGAAGACTTGCAAATGCCATAATCAAGAAATATGAATATAATTAAAGCAGTAATTTCTTACTACCGGCATATCTTACTTATGCATTTCACTTTCACTGTCAGTATGGAAATTAAGAGAGCAATATATATTCATAAAGTATTGTGCAGTCATATTCTAAGATAATTTTTTTTTTGGTAGCTTTTTTTCTCACAGGTTCTTCTGGAGAGTTACAGTCTCTTACTCCCAGCAGCTAATAAACTCAGTTGAGTTCTGGTCTTTTAAGTGCCAACACAGAGCCACCGTTCCTACTGGTGGTTGTTAATGTGGCAAGAATTGCTTTTCTGTTTGGACCTGTTATTCCCCAATAGAAAGTATTCAGCGTACTCGGAGGAAAATGGGGCAACTGTTAATCTATCTGCAAACTGTAATGCTAGAAATCATCTAACTCTTTCCATTTCAGTCATGCTTTTGAATGTCTCATAGTCTGGACTGTCCAATGAGATACATTTTGCTCTTGTTTGGGGTCTGGGTTTTTACCTCCAGGGAAAAAAAGGTCAATCTGGCAATCTACAAGTGTTCAGTTGGGCCCATCTTAGTCTTAGATTCCTTGAGGAAGCTACAGTTCTGCAGTGAAGTTTTAGCTTCCTAAAAGAAATACAGTTCTTAGGACCTGCAGTTGTATTTAAAATACAAGATAATGAGGTGCCAAATGTGGCTTCATGTGCTTTTTGTGTCCTCTCCCCCTCCCTCTCATGATTTGTAGGCTGCTTTGCATTTATAATTTGATATGCTTTAAAGCAAACATTCTTCACTTGCTGGTGATGTGTCAGTCCTATAAAACTCTGATGCAAAACAATGATAGTAGTCTTTGCTTTGTTTCCAAATGATAGCTTTAAAACCTGTAATTTTAAACCACCTGCAGTTAGAGTAAATACCAGTTTCACAGTCTGATCTGCTGATAGATTTTACTTTCATGTACATGTTTTGATGCACTTCTCTTTCCACAGAAGTGGCATAGGTTGTAGTGACTTACTGCTTAATTGGTTTCACTACAATCAAATATAAGATTATGGCTTGTTGCTTTGTCTTTTCCTATAATGTCTACTCTACTGAGGTACCAGCCACTCTTGAGCCAGGCTACCCCAGAGAGAAGTAAATTTTGAAATCTAACCTGAATAGAGGAGCTGAGGAGTTTTAACTGAAAAAAATAAAGTATCTGTATTAAGCAATGAAGAACTCATCTGTTAGTTATTTAGACTTTAAAGAACAACTGTAACTTTTTAATGAGTTTATTTGGATCTGTGTATTCTGGATTTTCCTCCTGGAAAACTTTTTTTCTTATGAAGACGGAGGTATTATAAATTCAGCCCATAAATGTCCTACAGTCTGATGAAATAGGGACTGCTACGGGAAGAGGGAAGTCTGCCTCTTTTTGACGTCCCCTGTGCTTACGACTGAGAATGATCTGTGGGTTAAACTATGGCTTAAAATTCTGGTATAAACGTTTATGTTATCCTTTGTGTCAAGACAAGGAGGTGATGCGTTTGCACCCTGAGATGATCTACTGGGGCTGGTCCCGATTCAGACACCACCAACCAGAAGATGCAGAACACTTGTGGAAGAGGCTGTGAGAACCAAGTTGGAGGAGGAGGAGCTGCTGCAAGGAAAAGGGTGTCTAAAGGAGGAAGTCAACTTTGAGTTGTATGACTTTGCTTCCTAACATAACCTTGATTTCTAGACAGACCTGTGTCTAATTCTCCGTGTTCAATAGTGTAGCACTTAAACAATGTAACTCGCAGCCCTTAGCCCCGTTATTAAAATCAAACACAAAAATCCGAGGGCCATCTATCTTCTTCATGATGACATCTTATACATCCTTGTCCTAACAAAAAAAAAAAAAAAAGGTTTGTATGCTGCTTCTAGAAATAGATGAAGGCAAAATTAAAATGTCTATCCAACCTAATCATGCACGATCTTGGATCAGGCAGATTACAGTTGATCTGACTCTGCAGTCATGCCACCCTGTTCAGAGAAACCTGTACTTGCTTCCGCAAAAAAACACCCCAAACCCAGAAACCAACAACACAAAACCAACACCCTGAAAACCTAAACAACTGCTTCATTTCAAAGAGACTATAGTCTTCCTACTGCTCAAACACCCCCAAGGGAAACAGCAGTACCTTTTGTGTAGTAAAATCAATCATTTTTGATTATAACAAGAATATTTTGCTGGAAAATGCTTTCTTTTAAATCTCACATTCATGAAATCCAGGGCAATTTTTCTTCAGAAAAAGACATGCTGCTCTGATGTTGAATTATATTTCAAGCTATATTATGTCTTGTGTACGCTTGCTTGCAGACACACCTAGGTGTATTTATCATCATCTATAACTAAAGGAAGTCCTAATAGTCTTCACAAAAGCTAACGAAGTTATTTTTTTAAAATAATAACTGCAGATTTGCTCATGCTCCTATTTAAAGCAGAGATTTTGTTATTTTTATGTCCGTGCTTGGAGAAAATGCCTGCTTGCAGCTTATTTCTGTAGACGACATTGGGGACAGCTGGTGGGTTTTTTTATTAAAAAAGCGTCAAGACCAACACTCAAGTTACAAGGGTGTGGACAGAGTGAGGATAGCCCTGGTTGGCAACTGCGGGAGCGCTCCCCAGCCTCTGTCTCCGCAGCCCCCGGGGACCGCTCCTGGGCTGCTCACCGGCTGCGGCCTGAAGGAAGCTGGCAAAGCAATCCCTACAGCGGGGGTGCAACCTGCCTGGCTCGCTGCAAAAATTTTAAGCAATTGAATAGAGTTACATATTGCTTTGTCAGCCTCCCCCGCTGACTTCATTGTCAAAGCCAGCAGGATACACGGCATAGTCTTAGCATTTAGTAAAATGAGCAAAGTCCGATGAAAGCAAGCGGGTCGTAACCTGGAGAGGCTGATTCTTTGGTGGCTCTCCAGGTCCTTGTGGTATTTCTTGTTGTCTTTAGGACCCCTCTTTCTTCTGTTTTATCTTCTCCCATCCTCACCACTTGCTTTTTTATAGGTTCCTAATTGCTGCATGCAATCAGTCCTTTGTTCTGTCAGGTGCTTTGACAAGCCTAGCATGCTGCCCATCCCGATCCCTGTTTCTAGCTCTTTCTGCGTTTTGACCAGTATAGCAGAGCAAAGGAGCAGATGGTTTTCTGCAGCTTTCAAATTGACCTACTCTGGTCTATGTTCATACTGGCTTAGCCTACGTACAGATTGTATGTTCTTTTACTACGAGTTTCTTATTTGGTGGTCATTTGCCTTTGTTATTTTGGAGCCTATATGAATGCTCCAACCTGTATCTATAAACATTCTAAGTATCATAACATAAAATATATTTGGATCAAATAAAAGGTTCAGTAGACAGCTAAGAGTGGAGCAAGATTTTCCCCATCGTAACCTTTCAGTATTCAGCAGGCTGCTATGATTTAAGTTTCTTCTGAACCAGGCGCTGCATCTGTACCTGCAGGTAACTCCAGGTCCAAATTTTACTCCAGTTCTCTTGTAATGTTTTTTCCAGATATGAATGATCTTCAGATGCTGTGCCTTTTTGGCAATGAAATGATCTATAGGAAGTTTTGCTTTAAGTTGGAAGTGAAATTACTGGAAGGTAGTTTGTTAGAAAGGGCGATCTGATGGGCTGTGATCATTGTCCAAAACATATATGAAAATAAGAATTTTTAAACATGGCTAGTCCTTTCTTGAAGGAAGATACTTGCTGATTAAACTGCAGGGTGAAAGATTTTGTCCACAGTTCAAATGTCAGAGGTATATGTTCATAAATAGGCTGTATGGCATATACTGACTGCTTGATGCCATTTTAATGAGGTGCTTTTCTGTATTAAGAACAAAGTTGTTTGAAATTAAATATTGAAACTATCTGGGATATTAATTTCTTAGTAATGATTAAGCAGTTCTTCACCAAAGTCAGGAGGATAAGAACTATCTCTTCAAAGATTAAGAAAAACAATAGTTTCTTGATGAGCATTGTAAGTTTCAAGGCTTAATAGGAATCAAGTAATTTTTAAGAGCCTATTTAAAGAGTCAGAAGGCTACATTTGCAAAAAAAAAGGAAGGTGTGGACTCTTTTGATTCAGAATTTCAACTATTAAAACCTGGATGAAATGAAAGTATTGAAGGAAAAAGGTTATATCACAGGCCATAAACCCACTGTATTACAACCCTGCTGTCAGTATCAGTGGCTCGATATCCGTGCACAGGGGACACTGTTTCACTGCAAAAAGTACTGAACTAAAGAAACCCAAAGGTTGTACTGGGGCATTGGCAGCTAAATCCCTCTGTGGGGCCTGTTGTCCCTTGTAAAGTAGAATATAGAGAGTTAAGATTGTTTCTGGAGCGTATCACTCTTGTTCCTTTGCTTCTCTTATTTACCCCGTATGTTTCCTGTTTTATCCTTTTGTGCAGTATTTTGCTCTTGTTATTTTCATTATAGTCTATGCTTCTCATCTTTGCAGGCAACAAAGATCAGCAACAAAAAGATGATGAAAGGGAAACTCCAAAGAAACAATCAGGTCATCCACAACTCTCTCTTGCATCTAAAGAGAAGTTCCTACAACAGGGTCATGGTGATTTTATGGTATCAATGAATATGAGGTCGTTTTATGTCCTCTCTTTCTTAGTGAGATAGTCTCTGTGCAAATATATTTCAGGGAGGTTGTATGTGAGAGTCTGTTGGCCTTGTGGTTTTTATCTGAAGTCACCGAAGATACAAAGTCAGTATCTTAATTTCATAGTTTTACTTCCTTTTATGTGTGTGTATACATATAAATAAAAGCACACCAAAAATTTAGTGTCTATTTCAGGAGCAAGATATTTCTACACTTTGGATTTTGCGTTATTTTTCTGTAAGCATTATATGGCGTAAATGTAATTATATGGTGAATTTCCAATCACTCGGAAAAGAATACTTCTGCATATTGATTTATAAACTCTCCACGATATGTTACAGTCATTTTGTATAACTTACTAGTATACTGTTACATTTAAGATACCTGATATTTGGTAACAGTGCTTTTCATAAGGCTGTTAGTAGTTTAAATTGTTAGAAATTGATCCTGAATGTCCGAAAGTATGAAAGTGTGTGGTGGATGGCAGGTACTGCAATATTAGTGACGAGTATGCATTGGGAAGATACTATACTTTCAGTTTCTCTCATGCAATTTAGACTTCCAGTCTTTGGTGGTCTTTTGTAACTTCCAATTGAAATCCAGTCTTTCCAATTAAAATGGAATATCGACTGTTTTTCATGCCTTTCCACCTACAAATAAGGAAAACTAGTGAGGATCGCTTAATGTATTTAATTGCACCTTGGGGGGTGATACCTGGGGTCCCCCTGGTATGGGGTGAATCCAAGAAGTAATGTGGAGTTGGTTTTGAGTGCGTAGCCGATGAAATAAGTGGAAGAGGCAGAAGGATGTGGCTGTGGAGCTGTACTTTTTGCTATAATTCTGGTGAGATTATTGTGGTGAACTCACACAATAATAATACAGTAAACTCACAAGTTTACTGTACAACTACGGTAATTACAAGAAATGAGAAAATAATATATTAAGAGTAAATAATTGGTGTAGGCTATTTTATTGGGAGGGCTATCGGAGGTATTTGGAATTGTGCAAGTACCTCAAGCAATCTCAGGTGCTGGGCATCACTGTGGGGTTAGAGCATCTTGTAACAGAAGGTTCATCTGGAAAGGGTAAGAAAAGGTTGAGCTTGCAACTACTGCTAACAGAATAAATAAAACCTAAAAAATAAAAAGGGGGGTGGAGGGGGCTAGTTAGCTGAATATGCTAACCTCAGCTTTCCTGAATAAGAAAAATCTTAAAAGGAATAAAAAAAATAATGTTTCTGTCCAAAGTTTGAAATGTTTGAGAGCTACTGAAGACTAATGAGGCCAGTTCTGAAATAAAATGTCAAAATGAAACATTATTTTTGAGATTTATTCCCCCCCCCCCGCCCCGCCTCGTGTTTTCCGAGAACTGCAATTTTGGTGAGTGCAGTATTGCTCGTGTCTTTATTCTCTTTTATGCCTTTATAGCTTCTCTGTTTGCAAGCTTGACACTCCCAGCTGGTCTGCAGACAACAACGGTACTTTAAAGTCCAAGCTGCATCAGTGGAAACCAGTAATTGGACCCCCGTATTTATTTGCAAATGCTGTATCAAGCGTTCAGTCTGCCTCTCGTTAACCTGTGATGGTTGCTGGGGGTAGCGCAGGGTCTGTCAGGTGCCAGCACTGTTGCATGGGCACAATGGATAAAAGATGCAGGAGGTATCTTTTATAGATAAGGTAAGGGAGACCCCACATGTGGACACAGGACTCTAGTGCTGGGTCTGTGACTGGGAAAACAAAATTACTAATTGACCTGTGCATGTTTAAAGATGGCTGAGCTATTTTGGCAGTCGTGCCCCGTCCCGACCTTGTGTGTCTAATTCTGGGTGGTGTGAGAATGCGCTGCAAGTTCATCTGGAAGGGTGCCTTTCTTCCCCACTGTCTTTTGAAAGGGGTGTACTTAAAACACTTGTAAACCCATTGGAGCAAATTGTAAGTGATGGCTGAAACCAAGTTCCTACTCATCAAATGTCCAGAAGGAATGCAAACACTGCGGTGAAACTGTGGCTTTTGTAGGGGTTGCAGCAATGTTTTTATTTCAAAAAGGAAGGAGCGTGAACCCCAGCCCATCTTTCTGCTTTCTTATTCAGGGGTCTGCCTGTTTATTAGCAAGGTACAGTTTTGGTGGTGTATCGAGATTACGTTGGAGGAGGCAGAGGTTAGTTGTTGCTTTTTTGTGTAGTTGGTTTTCATTTGGGTCTTTTTGGGGGGGTTGGAGGGGGTGGTGTTTTGTGGGTTTTTTTTGTTGTTTGTTGGTTTTGGCTTTTGTTTTTTAAAGTTCAGTTAAGTGGAGATGAGGACCAATCTAAACTCTGCTCAGGTAGCCTGACGATGATCATGTGGAGAATTTTAAATGAACTTAAGCAGATTTGGGGTGCGTAAATCCCAAATTGATTGAGAAAGGCCTTGCTTAGCAGCTTGCTAGTCTCTTGGGAGGTGAAGCTACCTGGTTTCAGTTTCCCATTTTTGATCCCTAAATTCTGATCCTCAGCTGGTTCACAGTTCCCCAAGATTTGGCATCACAAGTTGCAAAGACCTGTCTGCAGAAATGCAGGCAAAACAAGGGCTAATAGTTTGGGTGCCTTTTTACTGTGCTGATTTTTCAGGGTTTGGTTATTGACCAGTGTGATTTATTATCTTAAATTTTATCATTCCCCAGTGTCAACAGATGCTTTTCATACAGAAGGCAGATAAGACTGGGAGGACTGGGGTCTGTTATATTTGAGTGGATTTTTGGAAAGGTGAGGAAAAAAAAAAAAAGTCCTTCAAGAAAACTGATTAACTTGTAAAACAATAGAAATGTAAAGACCACTTTTAGATATCTGGTGTATCTGCTAGAATTTAGACAGCTCCTTCTCAGATTTCTTCATTACCCAGATTGTCTTCTGCTTTTTAACCAATGTGGAGATAACCATTACAGAGGGAGGAAGGTTACATCCATTGCAGGGAGGTGTTGGCAAATATTTTCCCATAAAGACATGTTTTGGCAGCTACTTTTATAATGAACTGACATTTTTTCTGGCAGATGGAAAGGGTGTTAAACTGATCAAAACATTTCATTAATACTTTCTAAAAATACAGTACCTTCATAAAGTAAGAGCCATCACTCTGTATAAATCTCAGGAAATTTGAGTCTGCCATAGACTAATATGTTGTATATATCCTATGGAATCCATCTTTTTTTATCCTGCCCGTTCTGCTGCAGAGAAAATGTGAAGATGCCAGGGTGATGTAACCCTTAACGCTTCAAATCAATTTACGAAGGGTGTGGGATTTTTGAATTTTTTTTTTCAAATCTCTTTGCAAAAATGAGCAACTATATGAGCAATTGTATCTTTATCCATCTGGCTGGGTTTGCAGTGAAATGGGAAGGGAATGCAATACAGCTAATAAGGCAAACATGCCTTCAGAGGAAGGAAAAATTAGAGCCTTCTATATCTCAGTCTGCCAATTAAGTTTTAGTGATCCTTCTTTTTTAACATTTCTTATCTTGCCTCCATCTCTTGTTTTGTATATACTGTGCAGCTGTGACTATAAGGTAGTCGTCACCTTTTGGATGTTTTTTGAGGCTTATCTTCAGGTTTATCTGCCATTACGTTATCTGTACGGCTCACTGCACTTCTGTCAGCCTTGTCTGCACTAAAGGTGTGTGACTGATGCAGCTGAGCGGCCAGGTAAGTGATGGGGTGACAAGTGGTAAGAGAGCAGCAGTGCAGTGATGGTCCCACCTGCTCTGGAGCCAAGCAGAGCTGCGCTCGCTCCCGCAGAGAGGGCACGTGCCCAGGCCTGTGCAGCGAGAGCACTGGCGGCTGCTTATTTCTAGAGCTGTTTAACATCTGGAGAGAGTTAGCCATAAACTAAATGACCCTTTTAGCTGCAGAGAAAGTACTGCTTGATTTTTATTTTCTTCCTGCTCTTTCCTTCTTTCTCTCATCTGCCCTACCTTCCCCTCAAACCCCCTTTTGATATAGATCCCTAAGTGCCTGTTAGAGCCTTATATCCGTTCCCATTCTTCCTCTGCCTTTGAGCCATGCCACCAAACTGCTGCTTCCACGCTGCGCGAGCTCCTGCAGGGGGGAGCATTGATAGTTCAGGGCAGGCTGTCTCTCTCCTTGCCTCCTTTTTATCTGGGGTGTAGGATGGAGTCTTCTCCAGAGGGAGATGAACCCCAAAGCCCCGTGTCCAATTTTGTTTGCTGCAGGTATGGTTCAGATACAGTTGTCGTGGGATGCTGCAGCTCTAAAAGATACCTAGTATAACGTGCAGAATTTTTGAATGATACGGCTGTAAGTATCTGCTAAACCCTTATAAGATTGAAATCTGAGATGTATAACTTGCCCAAAAACTGGAGAAATGTTTTCCACGAGATGAGGAGGCAAGGAGTTTTCTGTCGTGAAGGCAAACCCATGTTATGTTAAATCCCTGTTGACAATACTTGGACTATTTTTTCTTTGTAATTCAGTTTAAAAAATCTTACCTTTGGAAATTTAACTGGAATATCCAAATGGCTACATTTGGCTAAGCCATAAGCAGATTAAACTAAGGCCTTGAAAACAAAACTATTGAGTAAGACTGACTTGAGTAGCAAGAGGTTACCGACTATGCTTTCTGCAAGTCTCGCGCTCTACGCTGTAGTTGCAATCAAAGCTTATATAGGGTTATGTGCTTTGAAACACAATGGTTTAACAAAGCTTTAACAAAAATAATAAGCTTTAACAAAAATAATGCTTCATTTTTGTAACTATTGATCAGGAAGTATTTATAGACATCTCCATGCAGCATAAAATAATAAAGGTTTTTATATTTATCTGTCTCTGAAAACTGTTATCATTAGCCATTTTTGGGTGTAAGTGTCATAGTGCATTGGAAGAAGTTGTAACAAGGGGCTTTATTTTGCAAATAGTGGTATAAATATAACTTTTTTATCATATTAGCTTGTTATCATTATGAAATGCAGAAAAGATGCAGCTGTCCATGTACCTTCAGAGAAATCTAGCTTATTTATATATTTAATCAGACTTAAGATGTCAGTTACTTTTTCTGCAAACATAATGCAATTTTTTCTGCTTATTCAGTCGGCACAGTTTTGGCATGCTTAAAAAGACATCCCTTTCCCGCTTACAGTGATTAATTTATTCAGAATAAAAGGAAGCCATTATACTGGAAAACCAGTTTTCCAAAATGCATTTTCCAAAATCCTTGCAAGAAATATGGGCTTCATTTTTTCTACTTACTGAGGGGTTTTACTGGCTTCCTCAGTCTTGCTTTAAACTTGGAGTATGCTGTACTTTGTGCTGTCTTTGTATGTTATATTGTGATCAGTAAAAACTAATAAAATTTACGGGCCTCATGAGAGCTGCATGTGCTTGATATGCGTCTGATAGTTGACAGTTTCAAATATGGACTTATTACGGACCCAGGAAGGCTCATAAATTTTTGAGACAATGACTTCCTCTTTGGCACTGCTTCTCGCAAATTTTCTATTTGTCTTTGGAGCACCTTTTAACCACAAAATGCATGCTTCCTTTTTTGTAATTTTGTTTAAAAAAATACCTCATTTGTGCCTGTACAATGAAGTACTTGGTTAGCCATTCACAATTAATTTTTTAAGCATAAAAATACGTATGACCGGTGCAGTTTCTGCCCATGCAAACTGGAACCAAGTGTTGGACTTCCTTCAACTGCAAATCTTTCATTTCATGGCATTAATTGGTGTATCTTAATGATGAATCTCTCCCTTTATAAACACAATATTAACATATTACTGTGTAGCAGAAAAAAGACTAATGGAACTTAAATGTTCCCGATGATAAATTTTTCAATGCATGGAAATACGATAAGATAATCAGTTTACTTTCATATACTCCCTCTTCTCATGTTCAGGAAGTAAAGGAGGAGGAGAACTTAATCTTATAATCTAATGCATAATGTAAATCAGGAATAGAACTAAGGTACTTGAGAAGAAATGTTTAAAGAATGTCAAGCTCAGTGGAGTGAAGGTAATGCCACTAACATTGATCTCTCTCTTGACACTATTACTTCTTACTGCTCAACACCCCGGGGGCTTTGCAACAATCCGCTATTTTTTTCCTTCTTTCCCCTTCCATCTTCCTCTCTCACCCACACTATACCCCAGCTGTTATTCCCCTAGAAATGAGTTGTGGTGGGTTGCCCCTGGCCGGCAGCTAAGCACCCACCCAGCCACTTGCTCATTTCCCACCCCAAGCAGGGCAGGAGGGAGGACTGGAAGATAAAGAGCAAGAAAAATCACGGTCAAGATAAAGACAGTTTAATTTGTGAAGGAAAGAGGAGAGAGGAAAAAAGACATGATGCAAAGGCAATCACTGATCATCTCCCATAAGCAGATTGATGCCCAGCCAGTCTACGAGTAATGGCTACCTTGGAAGACCAAAGCCCTGAGGTTTTTTTTTATTGCAAAGCAATGTCACATGGTATGGAAGATTCCTTTGGCCAGTTCAGTTCATCCGTCTGCAGGCTGAGGGATGGGAATGGTGGCAGAGTGAGAAAAAGAGAAAGCCTTGATGCTGTGGAAACAGTGCTCAGCACCAGCCAAAGCACTGGTGTGTCATCAACGCTGTTTTAGTCACAGATCCGAAACACGCACTCTGTGAGCAGCTATAAAGAAGGTTAATTCCATCCAAGCCAGGCCCAATACGAGAGTGCGGTTAAAGAATACATTTTATTATTTTTTTTTAAAAAAATACATCTTTGTCCGTCTTGTTCCTTTCCTTTTCACAAAAAAAAATATGTCTGGTTTTCTCTGCTTTGATTAGTTACCTGCAATGCCCTGCTGTAGTTAAGGTTTCCGCCATCCCTTCTGCTCCAGCAAGAGAAGAATTGCAGTACAAGCTCCTTGTCCACGGCAGCGGGTGGATAGTTTCACATGTTCTGATTATTTTTCTTGTAGGTACGTGATCATCTTTTGGCTCCTGTCCAAATGCTGTGTAACTCAGCAGTGTCTGATGGCTCTTTGACAGAGTCAAGAGGTTCATGGTAACAATCTAATTTTCCCACAGGGCATCTGTCAGTGCTAAGACAACGCTATGGTTTAAAGTGAAGGAATCCTAAAGTTAGGAAACTGTTCAGTGAATGTGCAGCACTCTCAATAGTCATAGTTAATAATTATGAAGAAGTAAGGGGGAAAATAGTAGGAAAATTTTGTTTTAATCCTGTGCAATGACTGTAATTCTACCTGGACTTGTTTTACCTCCCTCTGTGTTTGTTTGGATTTTTTCCAATCCTGCAATGAAAGTGAAGTTGCATTAGAAACTTGTCTTTTGTAGCACTAGGCTTGGAAAAATACCTGTTAATTAAACTTCACCTGAGCAAATACAACTTTCTGCATACATGTAAAAGCACGCTAATCTGTTGTGCAGGGGAGAAAACATCCAGCCTTGCAAAAGTTTTTCTCATATCTGTTGATACTGCTGGACATGCAGAGACCTGTGTTCCGTTTCTCTCTTCTCACTTTGAGAATGTTTGCGAACGCTGCAAATAACAGAGAAGAGTAACCTGCACGTCCAACAATAGTTCAGACTTTTCAGAGCAGAGTTAAAGCACCTGGTGCTGAGGAACGTATGAGTACAATGTGCGACAAGGCGGTATTTAGTGCTTACACCAATCACTTAAGCTATAGTAGCAATATAGTACCAATAATATGCTCTTTCTTCCCCCTTCAACTTTCAGAATGCTTTATAGTATGGAACAACATGATCAAGCTGCCGTTTGTACTTTGTATGTATTTCATGTGGTTTGATTTGACAGTTGTGTTTCTCGGCTCCGAAGGCAGGCATATTTTTAGCAGTTGAGCTGCATATTTTGATAATAATAGTACACTATTTCCTCTTGATTTTTTTTTTGTGTATTTCATGAGATAGATACTTCTGTAATCAGCTAGTCCACATCTGTAAGTTTGTATTCTCATACAGAATATGAGGAATTTTACAGGTTGTTATTATTCTTTCTTAATAGTAAGCAAATGAATCACTTGGGAAAGGTGCTCAGATGTGGTTGCAGTGAGCTGCATAAAGTCTTACTTATGTGTAAGTGGATTGCTGTGATAGGAATTTGTAGACCTGTTTATAGAGAAGTAAATTCTCATCCAAATATTTATGGACTCCTGGGTGCGTAAATGCAGTTTGAAATAATGACTGTGAAAAATCTCAGCTCCTGCATGGATTTCCCAAAAGTGTTCAGTGCTAAAGAATTCTGGATAGTTTATAGAGGGCAGTTTGAGTGTCAATAAAGTTTTTATTCATTTGCATCTATAAGCATTAGATTAGACTGCATAATTACTCTCTTTTATAAAGTTTGTAAAGCTTTTAGACTTACAGAGAAGCCCTTGGCCTCATTAAAATGGTACATTATGATGATGGTGACAGGTTTGCAGCAGGAGGAGGAAGTATTGTCTGCATCCAGACAGGGGCTTCCCCCCTGAGGGACATGTGATGACAGGCAAAGAGATGCGAGGGATGGATGGAATGTGGGCTGGAATATGCATACGCTGGTTTAGGAGACCAAAGCTCTGTCTAAACCTAATAGCAGGTCTCTGACAAAAGAAGATCGTTAAGGGAAGGATGTGGGAGCAGGGCAGGTAGAGAGAAATCCTTTTCCTAATAAATACATCTAGCTTCTGCCAACCTGTGTCTTTGGATGGTAGCCTGTATGTGAGTGTATGGGTGCAGTGAATGGTATTTTAAAGAAATAAGGACAAATTATTTTCGCACTGTAGTTTGCACTGGGGTAGTGGAACTCTGTCAGGGGATGAAAAACATGAAAAATAAAGTGTTTGGGGTGCTGCCCATCCCACTTCCAAAATCGCTGTTTTAGAGGTTTTGAGTGCACTTCAGAAAAGATTTGCTCTGTACGGCTGCAGTGGTGTACCATTCCTGTTATATTGGCTAAGAAAAGGCTTTACTGTGTATTAATAGGATATGTTAATTTAAAAAGCAGGCCTTTAATTCGGAATTTTGCATAAGAAAAAAAAAAGTAAGGAAGTGAATGACTTCTGTCTTTCCTTGCAACTGAAGTTTCTGTTGGTTCGTGTGATCGGCAAGGAAACCGTAGTGGTTTTTTCATTGGCTCGATTCTTCCCCTTACCTTGTCTACCTACATAGCAGAGTTCATGCAAGAAAAGTGTTTCTTCCCTTTCTGGGGCTTGGAAGCTTTAGGAAAGCTCTAGCTCTAAAGTTGCCAGTTTGTATCCTGTTTGCTATTACAAATAGGATAGATAGATTTAAACTCCCACTTTCTTCTCCTGTGGTGAATTTTGCGTATTCCTATTGTAGAATAAGAGAAAGCGTTTAAGTGTTTTCTAGGTATGCTGCTCTATGGTTTCATTTTTGCCCTTAGTTTCCAGGAAGAAACATTAAATGCAAATCATTTTTCTTTATTTGCAATAGGTCAAACTAATTTAGCTAAAGTTCACACCCATCTGCATAGAAGATTATTGTAAACACAATAAAATTCAAAGGTCATTTCTGTGACTGAAAGAAGATCAAAGGTGCTTTCTGTGCTATTTTAATCCACTTCAGAGAGTTGTAATGAGTTTAGTAAAGGGTGAAAGTCCAAGGCTTTCCCTTGCTGTTGTCCTTTATGTAACTCTATTAACTATTCACTGGTCTATCGTTATAACATGTTCAATGGTGAATGAAGGAGAACTTGGCCAGGGGAGCTTAGTTGGAGTATAAGACCTCCTGATGTATGCTGATTTTGTTGATACGTTTCATCAGTCGAAGAGTAGCAGCTTAGAAAGCAGGAGTCAATCTTACCCCTGATTATGAAGCCTGAATACTTATAGCCCGTTACAAAAGTAAATGCTGATCTCTAGTCAGGCTGCAAAGCCATTGTACTTTACATAGTTTC
Organism: Larus michahellis; assembly: GCF_964199755.1. NCBI lineage: Eukaryota > Metazoa > Chordata > Aves > Charadriiformes > Laridae > Larus > Larus michahellis. Next base: position 94,824,546 of record NC_133897.1, read on the forward strand.
AAAAATAATCTTGAACAACAGACCCATATGTGGTATCTTAAGGTGTTTCCTGGTGCTTAAGGAGGAATATGCTTTGCTTGGTTTCTGTAAAATGCAAATATTTCCAAGTTTTTCTTTTACCTAGCAGTCAGAATGTTTGCTATGGAGCTAGTCTAGCGCCACTGGGCCCTTTTGAAGCCATTTAGGTGGAGGTTATTAGGCCACGATGCTACTTTCAGGCTAAAGAAGGGGCCTGAATCTTGAATACATTTGGCTTGCTACCTGCAGGTAGCGATCTCTTCAGAAATCATCATTTGCGGTACATGTGCAACAGTGCAGGAAAACCTACGCAGCAGTTTGATAGTACCATAAATGAAGATGACTTGATCATGTAATACATAATGTTGTCATTTTTTTATCCTGTCCTGAACAGATCAGTTGCTCTCTAGTTATCGGGAATGGTGTTTAACTCTTGTTTCTCTAATGTGAACTTGCAGTAATTTGTTGCATTGCACAAGGAAATTGGTTAACATATTTAAAATATATTTGCTTGAAGATAAAGGATTTACAGAGAAATACTTAGACTTATTGTTTTCCTTTTTTATTTAGTTTTGAGCTGGTGCAATGACCTCTGGTTCCAATTTCTTGATGGCGATGTGTGCAAAGCTGCTGAGCTGTGGTAGCTGATCAGACCCATGGAATGAGAGAGGGGTGGGGTATTTCGCTTATGAGGCTGGTGAGGTTTGCACCGATTCTCAGATCTTTCAATACTCTGCTCAAAAAAAATTTAAAAAAGGGATTGTATTATTTGATTCAACTCTGCTACAGATACTATATACCATTTTCCATTTCTTTTTCAAAGTTAACAAAATTATAGCTATAGACCAGCTATAAGGCCAAAGTACCCTCCTAAATCCCCCTCTCCCCACAAAAAAAACACCAAAACACCCAACCAAATACAATAACCAAACCAAAATCCCAAACCCTGTCTAGAGTGAAAGGAAAACTACCTTTTCATTAAACCCCTGAAACTTCCTCTAAGTTCACCTAACTCACTGATGAAAGACTTGACTACACAGTCATATGTAGATTAATAGGGAAATTTAATTCCTGATGTAGAAAGATTACTTCAGCTTGTAACTCCTCCAACTAGTAAAATGCCAGTCTGAAATTACCCTGTTCAGCTGATTAAGTCCATCGCAAAGAAACTAGCAGTGTTTCCATGGAAAAACACAGACTCCATCAATAAACTTTCCAAGCTTTATGGTACTACCCAAAAGGGAATTACCCCCTGAGCGGATGAGGCAATTAATCTCTTTCTATACCATCACTTGGAGACTTCTGGCTGCAGTGAACAAAGCCCTTTAAAAGCAATAAAAAGGGTTGCTCCCTGACTGCTTCTACAGAAATTTATAGGATATTGTCCACACAAAGACATTTCCCGGTGGAATGTCTCTTTTCTTCGGTAGCCTTTGGAAATTGCAAGAACCACAAAGCATGCACTTACATATGCCCTGCGCTGCTCTGTGAATGGGGCGCGTTAGTATTCTGCGAGAACGGGATGAGAGATACTACATTATATTCAGATTATTATCCAACCCAGATCCTGAAAGTATGAAATGAGGATGCTGGTAAATGTGACAGCTTAACAACAATAGTATTTGATTTCACATTAATTTATCTCTTGTGGAGAACAGATATATTGTTTTTTAGTCACATCTGTATTCCTCAAAGAAAGCCAATTCAAGCTGAAAGAAAGTTTGAATGCCAGGAAGAAGATCATTAGGTGTGATAAATGCATCTCTGAATGATCTTAGTGTGCCTGCTGAAGGGAGGAATTTCAGGGAAGACTGGCGGAAATTAAAAGTTTTCAGCTCTGGAAAGTTTCTTGTTGGCGATGCTAGTGACAATCAATGTGTCTCAGAGCTATCACTAAAAAAGTTGGCAATTATTTCCTCTGATGCTGTAGCCCTTTCTCTTGGAAAGTAAAATGGTCAAGTGGATTCTGGTGTGATTAGAAGTAGATGCTTAATTTAATTAGGATTAGCTTTGCAGGACAGAATCCTGTGTAGGGTATATAGACCAAACTTTATCAGTTTGCATGTAGTACACGCTTGTCCTGTAACGCTGTTTAAATTAGCAGGTTAAAGTTGCTTATACTTCCTCTGAGTTTGACCTGTGAAAAGAAAAGGACGCTTCAAAGCTGAAGTCTTCAAAATACTCAGATAGTATTTTGTATTTGTTTATGTATTATTCCCTGATGGGCACTTAACTCCAGTTAGTTTTGTGGAGCCTGAGTTACCATAGGAGTATTCTGTGCTGTACTGCAGCGTGCTGGGAGAGAATCTTTCATGTTAATCATTCAGATGTTTGTGGGGTCACAGGTGGAGGAGAAGGAAGGTCATAGCTCCTCCACAAAATACCCCAAACCTACCAAACCCCAAACCCAAGCATGGTAGTCAAGCTGACTCAGCCTCCTTAAAGTATTAATTTACAGATATTAGTGTTGAAAATGGAGGTTTTTTTTTTTATTCAGTGTTATCCAAGTTACAATTTGCTTTCCTTCTGACATGAGTATTACTTTCAGTTTAAAATTAAAAGTATTTAAGACTCTGTATTTAAGACTCATAAAAAAAAGCATCTAGATACTGCATTACTAGGATAGAGTAAATACCCCAAAAGCTGAAATCTTCTGTAGAATCCTGCTGGAAAAGGATTACATATTTAATTGGATCATCGTTTATGAATGAAGGGGATCTGAACTGAGTTACACCCGTTTTTAAGAACACAGGTCACGAAAATACCTTGAGCCCTACAGGGGACCCAGTGGATGTAAAAGGTTCCCTCTCTGTCTCAGCAAAATCTCTCCAATTCTGTACAGCTCCTCCCCGATGGCTGGCTGTGCATCGGAGGCCAGTTATTGTCCAAGATAAAGCCTGGCAATCCTAATCTGGGTGATTATTGCTATTTTTTTTTTTTTTAACCAGTTGTAGACGTATACAGGAACATAGTTCCTGAGGCTGAGTTTTACAGTGCGTTACCGGAACATGTGCCATGGGTGTCAGAAATCATCCGGCCTGCACACATCTTCTGTACGGACAGGCACATTTCCTCCAGGTGATAGGAAACCTCATTTTATTCCTAATGAATTGACTTGGATTGGTTTGTATTCAAAATGATCAACCTTCAAGTTTAAAATAACAGTGATTTTCTGAAATACATAGTCTGAATTACTGTCAATTTACTTGGACTGTTTCCTTCACGCACACCATAGGTACATCGCAATCCGTTATTCTCATTCTAAACAATTTTACAGTCATAACACTTTCTGTCTGGAGTCAGAGTATTTCATTTGGAGAAGCGTGTGCCCGTCTCCTGATGTGAACAACCTGCAGAAGGGAATGAGCACAACGGATTTGTCTAACAGTTACAGAAGGCAATGAGTGCTTACACTGCGGAGCAGAGGATTATTTAGTTTTTAACTCTGCAAGGCTTGCAGTTTAAAAATTACGATCGATGCAGTAAATGAATCTTGAATCTTGGGTCCTGTCCCATGACTGCTTTAAGGGACTAACTCATTTATGCAGCCTGGGGACTGACTCATCTTACATGGGAATCATCATTGCTTTGTTCAAAAAGGAAGCTAAATGTCCCTTCTTTTGCCTAATAAGGGTTGTAAAGGTTGTAAAGTTGCAGGAAACTGTATCAGTGAGTGAAACTGTAAAGGAGAAAATATCTGATTTTCAAGCGTAGGTATCATAAGTGTATCATTACCTTGTGCTGGGAGCTGAAATACAGCTTCTCTGCTAAATATTGCCGATCTTATATTAGGTTGGGACCACTGCTTTGGGCCTTTTGATGCACTTGTTAAGCTATTGTGCATACTTTTTTTTTTTACTTTTGTTTTTTCTTCATTTTTTCCCCCCCTCTTTCCTTCTCCTAAAGTTATAGGCAATTTGAAATGCTCCTTTGATAATTATTACGGCATATTGGGAGGGAGGGTAGGGACAATCAGTGTAATAGTGTTTTTTTTTATTCAGTTTGCACATTTGACACTTCTGTGCCCTGAGTGACTTGTAGCAAAGAGAGTAGTTTGTTCCTTCTGCCCATGAACCAGGTGTGTTCACGTGTGGACACTGCTTATGCATGGCAGAGGTGCGCCGCGTGGTGTGAGGTGTGTCCTGAAAGCGCGGGGCTTGCCTGTCCCCATTTGGGCTCTGTCATGCGTTTGCGACAGACCAGATCTGTTACAGCTTCGACCTGGCACGTGTCACGGTTGCTACTGAGATAACGTGGTGGACAAACTGGAGCTGCAGCACCTGGAAGCTCTGGTAACCAAAGAGTTCAGAGTTTGACAGCGTAGACAGAGCTTGCAAATGAAAGAAAACGCCTGGGGAAAGCCTTGATGTGCAGGAACTACTTTTGGAATAATCCTACAGCAAGTGGGATGTGCCCCAAAAGAGAAACTACGTGAGAGAAAGCAATTAAAACTGGAACTAATCAAATATAATGCCAGTTGGTGCAACAAGTAATAATTTGATATTTACAATCTGTTCTGGTGTTGTAAAACTCACTGGGGGGCCTGATACGAAGAGCAAGATATTTTCTGTAGCAGAGTTCAAGTGAAATGATGGTACTGATTGTAGTTTGTAAGGCTGAGAATGCTTTCCTGGGGGTATCTGCCCCTCTGCTATGGTCTTCTCTTCCATGCTTCAACCTGACAAAGCATCACGTGAAGTACTACAGAGAGTAATTTGCTCCCTTTCAACTTTTTCCTAGGTGGCAACGCCACTGTCGTGTGTGGGCACAGTAGACTGAAGATGATGAAATTTAAATGAACAGCTTAAAAGTGACAATTTTACTTGCATCGGTCTTCTGTCGTGTTTTCCATGCCAGGCATGGCTTTTTCCCTGCTGAATAAAGTCAGAGTAAAATATATTTAACAAGATGTGGTTTTTGAATATGATTCTTAGTCTGAGGCTAATTTAATAGAGAATCCTCACTGATTTGGTGGAAGCTCTTTTTGTTGTTAGTATTGTTCTTGGATAGCCAACAATAGTAAAGGATTAAAAACAAATTTCTCAGTATAAATAACAATAAATTGAAATAGCTGATCTGGTAAATTGACATGGAAAGTTAGGAAGTTAGGTTTTCCACATTCATGTGAGATGCAACTTCTTAAATAACCTCTTACTTTCAAATGTTAATGGCTTTTGTATAACTGAGTTTGAGATAAACAGATTTCTTCCGGTTTTAAAAAGAAAAACTTTGGTCTTTAAGTATTAATGTAGGCTGTAGTTCCTCTGGGACCGGCATTTTAATAAACTTACTTATCTTACAGAACACAATTTAGAAAAGAGAGGAGAAGTCTTTTGTGAATAACTGCATTGTTTGTTTCTCACTGTGGTGTGAAATTATGTTTAAGATGAGTTTGTTTGGTTTTCCAGTGACTTTAATGAGAGGGGCGTATGCTCAAAATTCCTCACATCCCTACAGTTCCACCCCATAAGATATGTACAAAATGTGTAAGTGATTGTCATGCATTATTGACAAATTGGATGATTTTTGTTTTTTTTAGAAAGGAGAAAATGAACTTACGACAGAAGAGCTCTGCCCATTACTTTTATTCTTCAGCAAACTGTTTCCTTAAGAATATCTGCTGTTTGTGGTTTGGACTCAGGGTATCCCTGACCTAGTTCTTTCAAAGGATACTGAATCGACAGATTAAATCATTGGGGAGAAGAAAGCTAATTTAGTGTGAGGGAACCTTGAGAAATTTTTGAAAGATTTATAGAAATTCCTACTCAAACTGTCTTATCTTTGGCTTTATGACCTTAAAACTAAAGTTTAAAAAAAAAAAAAAAAAGTCCTCAGAACAGATGTGAAGTACTGAGTGAGCACATGTGATCTAGGAGTTCAGGGAAGGACAATCTCCCAGCTCCCATGTGTAAAGCAAGGAGTGGATCATTAAATAGGAAAGGAAACTTGTGGGGATGTACTTACAAAATATTCCACAGAGTAGATGACATATGAAAAGACAAGGCCGTTCCAGATTCATTTGCACAGATGCATACTACCAATTACCTAGGTATGTTTTCAGATTTTAATTAAGTTTTTTTTTTTTTTTATGCCAGGAAAAAATGCATGAGAAATAGTAGGCAGAGTGAATGCAAGTTAATGTTAGCAATGTTTTATGTTGCTCTGCCCTGTGTGCGAAGGAGCTGTGTGTGATGGTGTTTCAAAAGTGATGCCTTCTGCCGGTAACCAAGGAAGAACGCATTTAATTGGTTGATGTTTTGCAGTCAGTAAAAATCATCTGGGTCTTCTGTTTAAAATATCTAGTGGACAACTTGAGAACCACCAATGCCTCTTTTTCTTACGAGAGTGGATAACTGAAGCACTGTGCTAAAACCTTCTGAGCAAGTCAGTGCTTGTGAAGACTTGTGTCTGCCATCATCTGCTGCCATACCTAATTTCTCCAGTCAGTCATATTTCAGTGATCTTTCCTGGCCAGAGTGAAATAATTCATTAAAAACAGATTATTTTCATACTATTCAGTTTAACCATGTGTTTGTTCTGTGCTAAGTACAAGGTGGACAACTGCATTTTATCTTTAAGAACGATTAAAAATAGTATTTTGAACGAAGAGTTACTGCTGTATACTTAACACGAAAACTGAAAAGCATATGTCTTAAGTTGACTGCTATTTTCATGTTATAGAGACATGAATGAAAGGATTACATGACTTTTGGTTTATACACTCTATCTTAAAAACTTAATATTTCACTAAAGTTGTGATATGGAATAATGATATATAGTTATATATCAAAATCATACAATACCTCTCAACAAACAGATGACAGGGTTATTAACGCAGACTGTACAAGAAGATATTGAGACACAAGTACATTCCTGCAGGTTATTAAAAAAAGATAAAAAAAAAAAAAAAGTTGATAAAGGCATCTGGTGCCTGAGGGTAATTCATCAGCAGTTCAATGGTTGCATGGGCAGCATAGATATATGGTTTTTGAGTTACATATTTGAAAGTATTGACATCAGTAGTGTCCAGGAAAGAAAAAGACTCATGAAATTAAACTTGAAAGCTGAGCTACCTTTATGAACTTTTATGTCATTTCTCTACTTGCCTATGTACTTCCTTCATCATTCAAGCTCTAAATGGAGCACATGTCGTGAAACCCATGACATGGGTGAGATTTTTTTTTTTTTTACTGTGTCTTACTTCCCAAGTAAGGCAAAAGGGTCATCTGTATGCCTGATGCAAAACTCAAACCCGTGACTTCCTGCATTGCTTTGATGATTCCACACCTGTAAGTCTGGCCTCCTAAATTTCTATTTTCAGTAATTGCTGTGTAATCCTGGCAATAATTTACTTATTAAAATTGCCTTACAGTCTCACCTTGTGCCACCTCATTGCCTGTCTCCTGCTCATTATGAAATTCAAGAAATTTCCCATGGAGCTGTTCCGTGGGTGATTTTGCTGCTTAAACCAAAGCAAGTAGCAGGTCCTAGGAGAACCCCAAGTCTTGAGTCACTTGCATTGTTGGTTTTTTTTTTTATTTGGGTAAGAAATAACAAAGTTATTTCTTCAATGAAATGAAACATTGCTTGCTCCCGCTGGTGTTCTGAATGGGCTTTGATTAGCAAGTTTCCCTTCTCCCTTCTGCTTTCCCACAAGACTTTTTCACCCCTGAAAGGTATTCAGTCCTGTTTCTTACTTCTTGCTTGTTTTCCTTTCTTTGTGTGGCAACAGCTATGGCTTTGTCTTTCAATAATGACTGGAAGAACTCCTTTCTATATGCCAACAAAGATGATGCCCTACTCCTGGTAAATTTTATAGCAAGCAGTCTTGACTGCTGTGGTGCTAGCTATAGCATTCAGAGGAAGGAAGGAGGATGCTAAATCAATTGCAAAATGTACATGTGAGAACATTCGTTGTAATCATTCAGAGTTATTCTGATAAAATTTTGTTTATGTAAAGCTCAGTTGGAAATGGTTCCAGTTTTGATGAAACACAAGGAAAGGTGGCTTGTTTTGGTAGCCAGAAAAAGGGGTCAAACAATTCTGCTTGGAATTTCAGTTTATTAAGTATATTTCCAGGTGTCTAATCTGTCTCACCCTCTCAAATACCAATGTGACTTTTAATTGCTGTACATCTTTGCGTTATGCTGTGAGTACCTTTCTGTTTTTTCCAAGAGTTTTACTTTCCCCATGCACAGTCTGTTCCAAACACAATTGGCAAGGATGGAACTTTTTTAGTATTCATATCTTTCCTGTAAACTGCCCTTTTATAGAGGTATCTGTGAAAAGTTAACTTTGACTCATCCTGGCTTGTAAATATTTGGACTGTGTGGTTGGAATCTCTTTATACAATAGAAGTGTTCAGTGCTATTATTTATGCTGCTCAGTTACCTTAGCTCATCATTTTTTTTCTAAATGCTGTTTATACTGGTGATAGGGAAGCAAAAAGTAAAACAATGTGTTTAAAACAAAGTCAAGGTGACTCGAAGGGAGAGACTGCAAAGTCACGCCGATGCTGCAAAGCACTGTACACCCAGCCTTATGGATTGTGGGTGGCAGCGCAGAAGACCTCGCATCAGTCTTCAGGAACAAACAGATCTAATGCTTTTAAATAGTCAGCTGTCTTCCCGTGATGATTTATTTTCCTGGAACAGTAGTTTTTGACCAGAAATGAAGGATTAAAGTCAGGATATCCTGCTGTTGTAGGAAGAGAAGATACCTATAGGTCGTAACAATTTGATCAAAGGAGAATGTTTGTAAAATACAGTATCATTTGGATTGATCACCTCTCCAGGCTGTTATCCTGATGAATAGCGGGGACAGCCTAGCATTCACAGGAGAAGGAGGCAGAGAGGTCAGACCTGAGGCACAGAATCTGGAGCTGGGAGGTTCTTTATTTAGTTCTTCTCTGTGAAATAGCTCCAGTGTGACTGTAAAGTGCTCACTCGCTGGTTGTGCTGTGTGTCCTGGAATGCAGAGATAGCAGCAATAGCTGCTCGACAGGATTTATACAAAGCCAAATTTCTAGGTGTTTGCATCCGCCATCATGATAACAAGAAGCTTGGTGCAAGAATAACTAATCCTGCTGATACCTTGTGCAGAAAAGAGGAATGATTAAACAAATCTAACTGCAATAATGTATGTGCAATTACATCCCAGCTAAAAATTGTGACTTGAACTCCACATTTGTAAAGCTGTCTTTGTTTATAGTACTTGTTTCCATGAAGCTGAGCACGTTGCTGCTGCTTTAATTGCTTAATAATTTGAAGGTGCTCATTTATTTGTACGATTGCCTTTCCTTCCTTCCTTGGTGTAATTACAAGAATGTTGAGATATTATTCCTTTAAAGTGATCCTTGCCATACAGCATTATCTTAGTGTTTCTGCTGTTCAGGAAATACTCTTTTTTTTTTTTTAAAGACTTTTTAAGACTTTAATAGACACGTTAAAAGTTGTGTTAACTTACTAGGAACAAGGTTTTTGACAGAAGTCGTCTAACACAGCTGTTATCTATGCTCTTATTATCTAGAGTATTTCTTCACTAACCAACAACTGTAGGAAATGCAGTGTGCTCTTACAGAAGACCAATGCACCTATAGCCTCCTCAGCCCTGGCAAGAAAATGTCTTGACAATACGCTATTTTATTTTTTTTTTCCAAAGTAATGCATAGACGTGCTATGGAATGGCCCTAACTATTCTTCCTTCATGTTTACTACCTATTTAACACCCCACTTTGTAGTTCTTTACCTAGCATCCTACAAAGTTACTAGGCTTCTAAATCTTTCTTTTCGACTCCGAGCAGAAGGAATGAGAACAAACTGCTACCTCCACTGTGACTTTAAATCTCCTGCATTGTGATGCAGACTCTGTATCTCGGCTCAGACCTGTTTTACACTGTTTGTAGTGTATTTATAGATTGGGGTTTTTTGGGGAAAAATCTTACACATGCATATATCCCTAAAGATCATCAAATATGCTGTCATTTCCATGTTGCCAACAGTGGGAGGAATTTACCACATCTACGTGCAAACACACGTGTATGTATATAAATATATTTTTACACATCTTAGATGCAGAAACTTCTTATTGGTTTCTGCATTTAATTAGACAAAAAGTTGATGAATAAATCTTAGAGTAATGAAACGAATGCTTTCTTTTACAGTTTATCCTATGCATACTAGCTGCAGCCATCTAATCTCGTTTACAATTTCTTCCTCTCTCTGTGCACCACCTTATGTTCACCTCTTCACAAATCTCTGTGGTCTTCATTTATATCGTCTAATCCCCCAATTACCTTCCGTGTCCTCTGTTTCCTTGTTACAGTATTTTCAGCTCTTTCCCTTACCTACCCTCATGTGAGCTGCTGACTGCAAAAGGCAGTAAATGCTGTGGCTTTTCGAAGCAGTGTAGTTGCTGGTTGATCAACTGGTCTCTCTGCTGTCTTCAACCACGAAGGCTAGCTAGAATGAATCACATCATCGCTTTTCCTCCCAGTGGAAACCTTAAACTTTAATTTCTGCTCCTTTTTCAAATTTGGTGTAAATTGCCAAGTTTTAATAAAGGGGCTGACAACTGTTGTCATGCAAATCTCACTTTCAGAGAGTCAAGTGAACAGTATTTGAAGTCTCCACCATCCAAGCCAAATTGTTTAGGAGCATTGGATTTACCTGTGAATTTTTGTGTAAATTAGAGATGATGAGAGCAGTACTATCAGAGTGGTAATAATGTGGGTGGGTTTTTTTGGTGTGGTTTTTGTTTTTTTTTCTTTTGTAGCCAGCTAGTATCAAATTATTCTGGATGAAATATGGAAGGCAAGTGTAAACTGTTAGCAAACAAATGAGCGAAGTATGACTGGATTGTGGAGGAATGTGCTTTCTTGGCCTTGAGCTCCGTCTCTCTGACAAATCAGGTAGTTTTACTGTCACGTGAAGACAGGAAGAGTCCCATAAATGACATGAAAAATATTTGAAATCTTTTCTACCATATGAGGTCATATAGTACATACACTATAAGGATACTATAGGTAGGGTAAGATATGTATCTGTAAGGTTATATAGGTGATAGCAGAGTCTAGAAAGATTCCAAGTGAAAGATTTATGTAATGTTTGATACAGCTACTACCTGTAAATCTAAGTAGAAGCATAGAACGACACAGGCTAGAAGGCAATTCTGGAAACGATTTGGTACAAATTGTACAAATTGCTTGTTCAAGTTGGGGCAGCTCCAGACTTAAATCCCACTTCAAAGTACTTCCATGCCAGTACTTGTGAGGAAAAGACAATGGCCCTCCTTTGCTAGGAAATCCACTGTAAGGAATGTGGAACGTGAAAGACAGAAGAGTTATTCCATTCCTTCTGGAGAAAACAAAGTAACTGAGGAGCTAGCTATTTTCAGTTGAATAGGCAGCTATTTGACTCATAATTTCAGCAGATCCTGACATCTGACAGGTGGCTAAAGCCAAACTGTTCAATGGAAAATCTTTATTGTTTGCTTTGGCCTCCAGGTCAGCTGTTTTGTATGCATTCAGATTCTTGGACTGTTTTCTTTGCAGTAAATCACTGTGAAGCTAGTGGTCTAGAAACTGAGAAGTTTCGTTTTTGTCCAAGACGGCTCTTACTGACTTGAGCATGTTTGTGTCAACGTGAGTTAAGGCAGAACACTTAGCATTCAGATGAAAATTTAAAGGTCAGGAGAAGGGGCTCTAAGAAGGGTAGAAGACCTTTTCAATGACAAATATGAAAGTACGTTATTTACACTAAGATCTGCTTCCTCTTGCAGTCATTCTTTAGGGCTGCAAGGTGTTAATATACTACCCTAGTCATAAAGTATAGCCGGTACTTCCAATACGCATAGGTTTCACATGTATCTTTTTGGGGAATCAATGAAATATGTCTTATTCCTCCTTCAAGAGCAATAAAGCAGCTTGATAGGCCCTTTTGGCTGGAAGAAATCTTAATATAACTCCCTCTGCATCTCATTAATACCAATACAGGGTTCACAAGGGATGGGGCAGTTTAGTCGTGACAATCCCTAAGGCTTGGATGCACTCACTCCATAGAAATTTCTTTGCTCTGAAAAACTAGATTGTTGAAAGAAAACTATTATTTCTGTAAGTGTTAATTTTTATTATTTTTTTTAGGGAAAAAGGAATCAAATATTGACATGCACTTAAGGTAGGCTGTTTGTGGAAATACTGATTTGGAGCTATTTGCTGGCAAAGAATTTTTTAGTGAGTGTTTCTGCAAAATTTTCTGCATACATAGAGGGAGGGTTTTGGTGATACCAGGTTCCCACTGTTTTTTTGAAGCGCACACACTCCTTTGATGCACTGTCTTGTGAAATCTACACTGAAAATTGGGTGGTTAGTTATTTTGCATTTGAGCATGTGCACTACTGCTTGTAGACAGCTTTTAGTGCTGCAAAGTAATTTTGCATTAAAAAAGTCTAGTTTTATGAAGATTGTAATGTTTTCTCTTCACCACCTAGCAACCTTGTTTTTTGTAAATATTCCGTTGATGCAGTGTGAATGGAGCTTGCTAAAACTGCAGAGGTGGTAAATCCCCCAGAGAATGAAGAATGAGTAGCTTCTTTCTGTACTGTTTGTTTCAGAAAAATCTGGTTTTTCAAAGTTCACGTGAAGTCCTACTTAAAGTGAAACTCTTGGCTGTGACTTTTAAGCACCTTTAGACCTTACTACTTTGCTGATTCCTGCTGTGGTAATTTGTGAGAAAACCCATTCCCTTTTTTTTTTTTTCCCCCAGTAGTTGAGTCTAGGAGTTTATAACAGAACCCCCACCACCTTGTTTATCCAGGACAGGCATGTGTGATGAAGTAAGACAAAGAATATGTAAAATCATCTATCGGTTTCCTTTTACTTTATATTTCTGAGTGAAGTGTAATTGTTTTAGTAAGGGAAACATTTTTGGTTTGCTTCCCAGAAAGCTTTTTGCTTTCTGTGGGGACTCACTGAGCATAGCATTTTATTTCCTAAGTGGTCGCATGCCTGGCAAGTGATTCGGCCATGGAACTGCAAAGCCTGAGCAGACAGGCAGCAATTCCATACGTTTTCCGCAATGGGGTGGAAAACTGAGTTTTCAGGATCTCAACATACAATATAGACAGACAGAGTGTTTAATTAAAGCTCCTATATTCCCTACATGGCTCTTGGAGGGCATTGGCATCACAGGGTAGGGTTTAAAACAGATCGTTGAATACTGAGATGTATTTCATTGCTACATTTAGGTATGTGGTTGTACAGAACTAGTCAAAAAGGAAAATAATGAGATAGAAGAGGCTTGTAATCCCCTGAAAGAGCTTCCGAGTCCCCCAAACCTCAGCCTGGAGTTTTGAGATGCTTTTTTGCCAGCTCAAAAGCTACACTTCAAGCTTCTCAAAGGCCCGGGCTTTTTATTTAAGAGAAATAATTAGGGTTCATTCGACTCCTTAAAAATGAAACCAGAGGAAATCAATTATATCCTTTTTTTGGTGCAATAGCTTAATGGCTCAGGGTATGAGCCAAGAAATATCACTCCAGGTAAATGCCATTTCATGTCTCTTGCAGCACAAATTTTCCAAGTTAGGAGGCAGGAGATTATCAACGTCCTTAAATTTAAAGATGTAAAATACATTTGAAAATTAAAGTGAATTAAAGGCAACTGCATAATATCATTTATTGTTATCATATTGGGAGGGAGGGGGGGAAGCTGTCATGGAAATGGACTTGAACACCTTTATTCTCTTCTCATTGCCTGTACATTTTATTGATTTTTGCCTGAAATAGGTTCTTATTACGATTTTGCTCATCATAGAAAGCTGACCAAGTATTTTTAATCAATGATCACTGAAAATAGCTTAATATAAATAATCTGAAGTTTTATTCTTTGGGGAATGGTGAGAGTTGTGGCGTATCAGTGCAGCGCTGCAGTCAAGATGCCTGAACACAGAAATCTCTCTCCTGTCGCACAGGAGAGAACGTGCTCTTGGAAATTAGGAGGTAAAGCATCATTTCAGTTTAAGTAAAACCCCACAGAACATAATTGGTTAACTTTTATGATAGTTTATCAACGAAACAGGTGTTTCCCTGTTTATTATTTCCCCGATTAAAGTATTTTTACAAGAATTTTTGAAAATGATGTCAATCTGACTTTCAGATGTTATTAGCAGCCCAATATCTAATGAAATGGTATAACCAGAGCTGGATGTGCTTACATATAAAAGTTTTACGATTATTTTTTTTTAATAAAAATTCAGCCGTTCCTCCTCAGGAATAGAGATCAATTTTATCTTCCCTTTGATATGACAGTAGCGGTACTTGAGAGTAAAGGTAGCTAATTAGAAACAGGCTTCGTAAGTAAATGCTGCATGACCATGCTAGACCTCTCATAAGTTCAGGTATCCAGAAAGAAAACAATTAGTGTAAAAGTATTTTCTTTTATAAAAAATTTCAAAAAATCTGAACATTTTCAAGATTGGACATTAATACTGAACTGGAGAAATAAAGGGATAGTTGGCAGGATAAAAATATTTATGGTAAGGAGAAGCACTCTTAATCAGAAAGTGGTGAACTGTGGTGGTGCCCTCCCTCCAGAGTGTCCTCGTGCTGCAGTAGATATAATCAGTATTATTAATAATGTTAGAACCAAGCAAATGACTTTCAATAGGGGGATTAATGCAATAAAATTTGTCTTGGTTATCTGCACTGGAACAGTCTGTATACAGACAAAGACTTTTATAGCTGGAATGTGTTTTTTTTCATACATCCATACTTTAGCATGTATCATGTTTATTCGTTATTTTCAGATAATATTTCCTATTGACAGCTGAGTTGTATGATAAAGCTGTATGTTATATGGAATTTTTCTGTTCTTCTATGATATGTAGGAACATTGAATTTCCGATAGAATACACAGCAGAATCCAGAGCTTACTCTCAGCTGCCTGCAAATCATGTTGTAATAACACTGGATTGTAACCAGCCAAGATACTATCAAACCAGAGTTAACAGTGGATGATGCATTAAAGCCCAATGTACTGTAAGTAATCAAATCCCAAAGAAAAACATTTAATACAGCTGTCCAGTGTGCCTGAAATATCTACTCAGTAGAACAATCAGTTTTAAGAGGATTTAAAACCAACTATTAAAATCCATCAATACTGACTGAACAGAACTTCCTGCAGGCAGGAAGGCAGGTGGCAGCACCGTCCAGTATGAGAGGACTGGGTCAAATGTCTCTATGCTGACTTCATACATATAAATTTTTTTTTTATGAAGTTTTAGTACTCATTTTTCTTTCTTGCACAATAACTGTATAAATTGTGAATACTGCTTTTATAAAGAACACTGGACTGTCAGCGGACCATTTAAAAGGGTGCAAGAGTTGCACCTCAGGTGAACACTACACAGAAGCTTTTTTTTTTTTGCAATGAGAAGCTATTTTCTGGATCATTAAGCAGAAAGAGTGGAAGTTTAAATCAGCTGGAATGTAGAACTGTGATCTCAAAGAAAAGGGGGGACCCCAATGGAAAATGTGGCTGTATGGAAGGAATTGAACATTGGGTCCATTGACAATACATCAACAATAAAGAAAATAACGGTAAAGAAATCAGATACCTCTTCATAATGTCTTCTGAATGAAATAAGAAAACCACATCATAAAGAAATAGTGTTGAGACTGCTAGAGAGAATTATTAGTCAGGGCAAGGGAATGCTTTTGTCTCCATAGATTATTTAAATATAGATGATTCAAAGAATAGGGGCAAACCCTATTACTACACTGCTGCAAACCCTGTTACTACACTGAGGTTTTGTGGCTTTTTTATGTAGCTGTTGTTTCTGTTTTCTAGATATTAGAATGCTTTCGAAGTGTTGAGTGAATAGTGTGTGTGAAACACTGTGAAGTACAAACTCGTAAGTTAAATTTGGTCAGTGTATGATGTGACCTTCAGAAATTTTGAAAGCTTTAATAATTTCTTGGTCTTGAAAAATGTGGTGATCACTCCATGGTAGCTTATTTTTCAGTGCATATCAGAAAAGAGAGTAAGCCTCACTTTGCTCATACTAGTACCGTGAAGTTAGCTTCTAATGTCAAAGTAGGTATTCCCAAGGAAAGGAAAAACTGTTCTACTATAAGAGAGATTTCTTAGGATTCTCCCTATAGTCAGGGTCTGAAGGAACGTGGTATTGCTCAGTTTATTTTTACAGGAAAAAAAAAAAAATTTCACAATTTAGGATATTTCATGGAATTTTTTTTTTTTCCTCAGCTCCTTCTTGGCAGGGATCAAAGTCGATTAGAGTTCTGTGGATAAATATGTAAAACATTTGATTATACCTCACATTTATTAAATCTAGAGTAGACAGATAATAGTTATCTGGTGCACAAAGATCAATGTATAAATTGAAGAAAAAGATATCTTTTCTGTAGGTCTGTCTTCTAACATGTTTTATCATAATACTGTATCTGTGTGATACCTAGCAATGTCTGTAATACACCTTGTAAACACATACTGGGCTGAGACGTGCCTGTAGCTTGGCACAGAGGCATGTTGTCAAAGCAAGAGTTCCTACAGGCACGGCACCCCAGGCACGCACGCTGCCTCCAGGATGCAGAATTTCAGAGCAGGTCTAGATAGCATAAGGGAGAAAACTTCCTAAAATTTGTGAAGAAGTCAAGGCGATGGATGCTAGGCAAGTGTCGTTGCTGCTGCAGTGTTAGACGCAATGTGGCCTTTCCAAAATTGTTGCTGTAACGCAGTGATCAGAAACTGGTTTAGAGATGGTGGAGACGTCAGGTCGGTTCCCTGAGGTCCACTTGGTACTGCTCCTGGAAGGTCCAAAGACCTGTGAAGTTGTGAAGGTGTGGTTTAAAGAAAGGCAGAGGGCAGGCTATCTCAGAAGCAAGTTGCAGAGTAACTCGTGCAATACGAGACCATGCGCCATGCGGCCCTGCGAGACGGTGCTGTACGCTCTTCAGAGGCAATTGCTGTTGTTTTGGGATGGTCTCCCATCTCCCATCTGTTTTGGGATGGTTTCCCATCTCCCATATTAAGAGTGCCAGAGCACATTATATTTTTATGAAAAATGTGTATCTACGGGCGTAGCAGGAATGTAATGGAGTGTAAAAAAATTGTGAGGTGGGGAATAAGAATGGCTACATGGAAAAAAAAAAAGGAGGAGGAGGAGGAGAATATTTTTTAATAGTTGTGCAACAATACTAGGAGTCTGTGTTACAAATGAGAGAAATATTAATTTTCCATTTGTAACCAAAAATTTGACTTTGGTGTTATCACTTTGGTGTTAGTCTGGTTGGAGGGCTAGCAGACTGAAACACCTCAAAAACCCCTAAACCTGTGTTAGTGTTGCATTGTGTTTTAGGAAGTACATATTTTCTTCCAAAAAAGACATTACCACATTCAAGGAACTGACAAGTCAGAAGCATAAACAATCTTTAACTGCTTATGGAAAAATGTCATAACAGATAATGTGCAAGATGGATTATGATTTAGGGACTGCTTCAGGCCTCCAGTCTGCCTTATAATCACAGATTAAATTGGGTGAGAGGAAAAAAAGCTACATAACTACAGGGCTTCTCTTCAGGTGATAATGTTAGAAACTTCATACAGCTAATACCAAAACGTGCTTGATGTTTTTAAGTGCTCTGAAGCACACTTTCTATTTCCATTTTGTATCTAACATGGCATAAAGCTACAGAGACCCGATCTTAGCAGATAAGGAGAAATTGATTTTCAGAACAGAGAATCACAGATAAGTAAGTAGAAATCATCAAGACTTGACCTCAGATGGCTCTGGTAAGCAGAATAAAATCCAAACAGTTTATGTACTTGGAATTTCAAAGAGCTTCTCACCTAAATCTGAAAACAATAGAGGCTAATCACTTCGGACAGACTATTTAATAAGGAAAAAGTGTGAGTAATGCTTTAAAAATAAATATTTAAGAATGCTTTTTAGATAGCCAAAAAGCCCCAGTCTTGCAGCTGACAAAAAGGGCAAAATAGTTGTAAAGGTTGTAAGTATTTTTTTAATTGTAAACTGTTAACTGTCTAGCAAGAGTGCAGCCTTGTTAGAAGTCGTGTAGCCAGATGTATATGAGAACTGCATATTAAATGAAATAAACATGGTGCTTATGCTGACAGCTATAAATCAGGAGCTAAGGACTTATGAAAAAAAAATTGACGGAAAACCAACTAAGTTGGACTCACTTTAATCAGTAATCCCCTTCTTGATTTCATTCTGGAAGTAGTAGAAGAGTTGAAAATAGCAGAGCTCTAAATGATTAATATGGTTTTTCATCAGTGTGTGAAATACTAAGCAAATATTAGGCATGAATGTAAATCCTTAAAAATAAGATGATAGGGCTGTTAGTCTAAAGTAGATCTTAGAAAAATAATGGAACAGTCGAAGTTGCTCTGTTTTATGTAATCACATGAAGGAAATACCAGTCACAAACTGTGTGATGGGAGGAGCTGGGGAATATCTGCAGAAGTTGTGAATTCATACGCATAAGACATTTCTCTTAAGCTCTCTTAAAGCTTTCAACGTTTTTTCTCTTATACTACCAACTCTTCTTTGGATGAAAACCTTATTCCTTCACTGCCTTTTTTTTTTTTTTTTTTCTTTTGGTGGTTGATAAGAAAGTGCTAAGGATAAGAAACACTGAATGACTAGAAGGTTTCTCTGTTCCTCTGAATTTTTAGTCATTTGTAAGATCATTCCCAGAGACAGACGGCTTCTGTTGGAGGAGCTGTATTGCCAGCTTTTCCCAAATGGGAATCTGTAACTACTTGAGAAGTTATCAAGAGCAAAGAAATGGATTGAAGCACTTCTGTGCTTTGCTTTTAGGAAGTCTTTTTTCTAATGGTCTGCCAGTTGTGCTCTTTACATAAAAGGAATAGTAAAAATATGTAGCCTCTATTGAAAATATAGAATATTAAAATACTTGAGGACTAAATTTATAAAGACCTTTGAGAGCAAGCTGAGACTTTCACCTGTGACTGAAAGAGAAGCCAATGACGGATGGAGAAATTTTGGCCATTGGAAGAATGGTAAATAGTGAAAAAGAAATGTGAACTAGATAACCTGGGGATTTGGGAAAACAGAAGATGTTCTACCACAGCTGAATATGAGGTTGACTATGCAGTAATAGACATTAGTCCATGGGTAGGAGTTCCTATTCTGTACTCAGAGAAAGGGTTACTCTAGAAAAGACACAATTCTCAGTAGCTCCCAGTGTGACGCAGGGATCAAAGGGACTAATCAGGTCATTTGATGCTCATCGGGTAACTTCAGACAGAGCAGTAAGATTATATCTGGTGGTGTTTTAATGTCTAAAACACTGTGTTCACCTCTTGTGTGAGCAACGTGTGAAGCATTTTTGATAAGGTAGGAATGGTGCGGAGCAAAATCAGTCAGCTATGCATCTGTCACTACCTACCACTCCAGGCAGAGCTTCAAAGGGGAAAATGTCCATCAGAACAAAAAAGGTGTCTTTTAACCAGATAGGATGTATTCAAGTAGTTTAGCTTATAAATGTGGTGTTGTTATTGGTGGTTTTAATTGTTATTGTTCAGATTGCTGGAGGAGGACAGGGAAAGAAGAGTAGGGGCTCTGTTTCTCTTTTACTTTGGTTTTTTTTCAGAACTAGACATTACCTAGCTGTTAGTATGCACCCTAAAATAATTTTACACTGATCCATTTTTTTCTTTTTGCCCATTAATTCAATTTGCCTTTCTGAAATTAGAGATTTTAAAATTATATTCTAGAAGTAATTTTCATTGAAATTTTCTGGGGAAGGTGTATGGTCACAATTCAGCATAAAGTAAATTGAATGACTACAATAAAAGCAATATTTTATTATTTTGTCACGTTAGTTATGCTTAATGTTATGGAAGTTTCCATGGTGACCTCAGAATTGATTTGTTACGTTATATTTAGTGTTAATTTGCTTGCATTTCATTTCCATTTTAAAGGCCTTATGTCTATGGCTTGTTGGAAAGACCAATTGCAGCAGTAGTTTTGAGGTGTTCCATTGGAGATCTGCTGTTTGTAGTGACCGGGAAGTTTTAGCACAATTAATTTCAGGCCTCACGTAAATAAAGTCTTACAATTATTGCATCAATCCACAGTAGCGTTTAATTTTAAGAGACGCAGGCAATTTGCTGTAGACTAGACCTGAAGTTTGATGAGTTAATTAGGCTTCCTAACCTGTTATCTTACCTTTCATAATTAATACCATAATCATATTCATCTAAACTCAATTATACGGAAGTCACTGTGTGAATATTTATTAAAAAAAACTGGAGCAAAACGTGGGCACGCTAAGATGTCTGTATGCTCCTCAGGGTGCAAGTTCTTCAGCAACTGGCACTGTAATTAAGAGGGGGATTCCATGTCTCTCATAATTTGGGAAACTGCTTTTGTAGTTATTACAAATTCTGGGCAGTGTTGACCAAGTAACTACAGCCTGTACTTAAAAGGCCTATATGTAATTAAAAACAAGGACTGTCTGCTATATACAGGATGTGACTCAGTGCCTAAGTTCTGCATATTGGTGCAGATGATGTTGGGGACTGGAATGTTTGAGCCTGCCTCAGTACTTCAGGCAAACGTTTCATTCTGTAATGGCTGAAAATTTGAATGGATGCTTGGACAGCTCCCTTTTTTTTATTTTTTTTTTTTTTTATATTGCAAGGGCCCAACTTGAGGTTGAGCTTAACTGTAGATATTTGAGCAATTATTTGCAAACTGGGAGAATTCTCCTGGTGACCAGGAGTGAATATGCAGTGCTGAAGGTTACTTCTGTATCCCACCTTCACATCAGAAATTCAAAACTGACCCGTGCTTACTAATTGTGTTAGCTATTTGCATCATGTATTTGCAGGAGAAGGAATCTGCACCAGAATTTCTTCATGTGCATTTTGAACTTTCCACCTCTTGCCAGTGTCATTTGAGTTTTCCTTAGGTTGTTTCAACCATTTCATAAGACCACATTTTGCCCAAATTCTGAGCAATTCAGCATGAGAACTGCATAATTTTATATAGTAAAAGCAAAGATGATTGTCCTCATGCTACTGTTATTTGGTACTTATTGGACTAATTCAGCAAATAGCTGTGTACATGGAGAGAAAATGTAGCTTCGGGGACTCAATAAGGTCATTACATACACCAGTACTTTCCTCTTCTTTCTTTGGCCACCTGCTTGCCCTTCTGAGTGAGGAACCATCTCAGATGGGACAGCAATGTATTATTTTTCAGCACTATGGATGCTGCCCCAGGACCCAGGAAGATAAGGATGAGTTTCTGCCTTCTGTTGGTCATTGGAGGAGTTCTGAAGCCTGAATCCAGGCTGTCTGTGTTTCAAATCCTCTATGCTACCTTTTGTAGCCTTTTTCTGAGCCTGCTTAGGTGTTAGACATCTATTAGAAATAAGTCTGTTTCTTTAGAATTGGTTGTATTTGATTTATTTGAATAAAGAAGAAATCTGATTTGAGCCTCCAGCAGAAGATGTTCTAGAATTTTCTTTCGCAATTCAGAAAGGATTTCTAAGTCCTGATTGGAAGTTCTTACTAACAGAAAATATGACCTTTGAAGCATAAAGATAGTCTGTTGGTTGGTAGGTCCAAGAAGCAAATCCATGCCGTTTGAAATTATTCAATTATTACTGAAATAAAAACTCTGCACACCCTTTCCAGTGCAGTAGGGTGATAACTCTGTGTGCGTTGTAAGCACTTGGAATTTGTAAAGTATGGTGAGCTTGAATAACTCTTGCAGGGGATGCAACCTGGAGGTCGTTGAGCAAATGAGCTGTTCTTTCAGCCTGCCAGAAAAAGAAGCTCTGGAGGAAGCAGAGGTGCACGATGTGTGTCCGTGTTTGGGGACCGTGCCTAATGCTGACACAATAGCCCTTTGATTTGTTTGCTTATGGGTAGGAAGCTGGTCTTAAAGGGGTCAGCAGTTTTCTCATCTGGAGACAGTTGTGAGCATTGCAAGGAAGAAGTAAGAGCAGTTAGGAGGTAACACTAATGGTTGCGGACAAATTTCCAGTGTTGTGATTGTGTGGGTGGGATGAGAAATGACTTCATGAGTGCTCTGCAGGAGGGGATGACATTTTTTTGAGGACGTAGCAATTTATGTGTCAGTCTCCCAGGGCAATAAATCTGATAAAAATGGAAATTTATTATTGTGAGAGGCATTAGCAGGATTGGTTGTCTAGTGGTTGTTGTTGGGTATCTTGTACATTAATATCTAATTTCTTTTAACTTGGGTCTGGCGGCAAACTTGGAATCCCATAAGCACTGTGAGAAGTGAGCGGTCCATAGTAATAATGTTGGCCCAAAAGAAATCTTTCACTCTGACCTCTAGCATGCACCTGTGCTAAAAAGAATAATGGGTTATTTGGTATAGAAATTAGATCTAAATCTCATAATCCCTTGAAATCTGCTTTTATCTCAAGGAAGAAAAGAAATCAAAATGTCAAATAAAGGTAATAATTCATTAATATTTTACTGTTTTAAAATATTTTGCATACCTGTAAACTTTCTTCCCCACTTCTACAAACTGGGTAAATACGAAAAAGAAAATCATCGAATAATCTGTTCCTTGAAATTAGTACTAATTTGAGATGTTATCTCATCAAACACTAAGTTCAGGACCTTGTCCAGTTGTGATAGTCTATTCCTACAGTCTTATTCTGTCCTTTCAGCAGCTGCTGATCTTTTCTATGTTTTTGTCCTCGTTTGAGGTAGAACAAAACTAATTTTCTTTTCAGTAATTTTACTTTTCAGTTACGTCCCTTCTAACTAACTGTACTCTCTGAAGTCAGTGGTATGTTTTTTAAGGCAGTGCTTCTGGCAGCGATAACGCCTGATGTTTATAGTTAATACCAAGGAATGGTACGCAGAGAGGCTCTTGCTTATACTTATTGCTATAGCAACCTGGGTCAGCAACCTTTGTTGGAGGGTTGGATGTGGAAGAGCGTAGAGGGGTCCCACCTGCGGGGAGGAGCGGACGGGACAGGTGACCTGAAACTGACCAACAGGGTATTCCATCCCATCTGCCCCATGCTCAGTATAAAAGCTGAGGGATCAAAGGGTCAGCCTCTTTCTTCAATGGCCGGCATCCGAGGAGGACTCTGTCTGTTCGTCTGCCTTTTATCCCAATCTGTGTGTTCCTTAATCCAGTTCCCATCTGTTGCTGAGTCCAGTCTGGGACTTCCCCAGTGCCTGCTGGTGACGTGATCGTCATCCTGGGAGCTCAATACTGGTTTTGTACCTATTTGCATATATTGTATATATTTCGTTATTTTCTTATTAATATTGTATTTCCTTTTTATTGTTAATAGTTTTAATTTCATATTTCATTGGAGTAGTTTTAGTTTCTTTTCAACCTGTAAGTCTCTCTCCCTTATTTTCTCTCCTTTCTCTTCTGGGAAGGGAGAGGGGTTAACAGAGAGCATCTGTTGTTCCTTTAGTGGCCAGCCCAGCCTAAACCACGACAGCTTTGTACATAGCTGCTTTACTGCCACTGCTGGAATTCTTTGTGATGTTTAACATTCAAAACATGATTGCACATGAAAGCTTTTTAATGCAATTTGGATGGTTACTTTGATAGCAGTTACCCGGTTTTATTAATAAAAATAAAAGGGGGATGACTTATCTAAATTCTTTCTCTTTCATCACTATTACGGAACACTTTAAAACCTGACAGAAAACTTACTGTGGGACTAGTCATGCTGTATTTGCTTGATAAAGGGTTGTTTTGTAGGAATATTGGGCAACTCTCCCTAGTCGTATGAGAAGACTCCATCCTGTTCCCTTTTTGGTTAATACAATGCAGCTGGTTTTTTTCTGAAGCTGCTATGAGACTGAGGATGCATGCTTCATGAGGCATGAACACTGTTCCTTAGCTGAACTTCTTGAAAAATGCTATTATTGGAAATGGATGCATCTGAGAGTTGAAAACTGTAGTGTTTTCAAAGTCTGTCCCCCTGCCCCCGGGAAGGAAAATCTACCTGAAAACTGAAATAAATGGTCAGCACCTCTGTTTTCCTTTTTATTTACCTTCAATCTTTGAAAGAACATGAGGTGAGATGGAATGAAAACAGCTAGGCTATGTTTGAGAGCATCAGCAGATCTTTGATATAAACTGGCAATGTTGCTGGTCTCAGTAGCAATACAGAATATGCATGTATTTAATTTTTAATGTTTTAAGGAAATAGAGTTGCATATTAGGAAGCATTGTCATGCTTAGAGGTTTTCTTTCTTTTCTTTCTTTCTTTGCTTTCTTTGCTTTCTTTGCTTTCTTTGCTTTCTTTCTTTGCTTTCTTTCTTTTCTTTCTTTCTTTTCTTTCTTTCTTTTCTTTCTGTCTGTCTGTCTTTCTGTCTGTCTTTCTGTCTGTCTGTCTGTCTGTCTTTCTTTCTTGGTTTTGTCTCAGTTTCTCTTACAGATTTTTTCCAGGCAAGGCAAAAGCAGATATGTAGGCTATGAAATGAAGTGGAGCAGTGGGAAAGATTTCTCAGATACAAACATATGTATCTGTGCTATGTGAATGTACTGAGATTACCTGTGGCTGCAGGTGCACTAAAAATGATTGATTCATATAGAATATCCATGGATCAGCTGTACATGGGCTAAATTAGACCAGAAGTGCTGGTTTCGTTTGTATAACAATGTACAATTTAAACACTTACAGTTGCCATTTATTTAAACATTTATAGTGGGCATTTTCTTGGGATTTCTGGATATCTGGCAGCCTGCTTGGACAGAGACTGTTGTCTGGCAGTAACTGCACAGCAACACCTGATGTCTTTGTCAGAGCTCTCAAATTTACCAAAAACAAGGTTTCCAAGTGGAAAGAAGTAATTGTGGAAACTGAGATGTTTGGGGACCATAGAGCAAAATGAATGTATTGAAAGGAAATTGAATTTAAAACAAAACCTATTTCATATCTTACTAGTTACAAATGCAATTGGAAGATACTTCAGCTCTCTATGGAACTCAAAATCAGGGATACATCATTTCCGTGTTGTATTTTAGTCTCACTAAAATTTGGGGTCGCCATTCAAAATTAGCAGTTCCTTGGATTTTGCTTGGATCTCTTCTATTAAAGAAAATAATAAGGGTTCCTAGAATATTATCATCACATCTATAATGAAAATAATTTCAGAACCATTCAGTATTATGTTCTTTACAGTGTTGCATTGCTCAGCTAATAATTCATAAATGTTAGAATATGTGCCCCATCTTTTTTTGTTGCAAGTCCCTTACTTGTTTTCTGATCCTTAGAATTACCCTGGGACCTAATCCTGAGTGAGGATAAATTCTGTAGCTAAACTGCAGCGCTCACTTGCCCTGGGGATCCTTGGACACTCCAGGGAGCTTTGAGAACTGCTCCCTTGCAGGATGTTCTCAGCTGCAGCTGTGGGTGATTATTCACTCTGCCAGCTCCTCCTTCCCCATCCAACTAGCGTCCCCACTTGGTGACCAGGAATTTGCGTCCTGTAGCTGATAATCCTGCGTCAGGTAGGGTGCTGAAGGTAGAAAGTCTTGAATATCCATGCCAGGCCCTCAGTGTGCAGTCAGTGCTGTACGCTCTAGGAGCAGAAAAACTCTGAATGGATTCTTCGTGGATATATTTTTAAATGTCTTCAACTCAGTCTCTTCTCAATACACAGGGGGAAAAGGGCTATCTTTCATATAGGAAATGATTTAACTAGCCTTTCAATTAAAGATGGTGTTACTGTACATGTAAGCCTAGTCAAGAATAGCATTTGCTGTAGCCAGCACAAGGAGAATAGCCATGGAAATAGGGCAGGAGGTGTTTCACTGGGCTCTGTGCAGGGCAAGGCTGGTGGTATTCTGAGACATCTTCGTTGATATTGTTCCTAAGCTGAGCAAGAAAAAAATCATGTGAATGCAGTTACCCGTGCTGCAGCCAAAATTTCCATTTTGGGCTCAGTATCTGTGAAGCCCTGGTCTGCTGTATGCAAAATAAATATTTTTTTTTTTTACTCCTTTGCCCCAGATTTTTCACTGTATTACTAGCAAATTTGGTTGAAACTTTTCATTCTGTACTCCAGGAAGATGTTTGACTTTTGTCAAACACAAGTGTCAATAGAATCACTTTCAATACATTTTTGATTAAGAAAACGAAAAAAAAAAACAAACCATCAGGTATTGCTTTTATGGAAAATATGTAGTTTTGACAGAAACTCCCAATTTGGAACACCTCAGTTCTTTTCAGTAAATCAGTTCTCCAATTTTCACCTAGAAAACAGAACACCAAATGAAGGAAGATGTAAAGAAAACTTAGAAAAACTTTAAAAAGGAAAAGAAGTAGTTTGTCTTTAACTTTTACTCCCCATCTCCTCCTCTGCCCCTCAAGCTATTAAGAAAACTGCAATTCAATATGACACTAAAAATATAAATTCTTTTCAATGTTAGGTTGTCAGGCTAATTGTTAAGATTTTTTTTTCTTAAAAAATAGCCCTTTTTAAAGAAAATAGAGAAGGAAAATATTCTTCTCTATGATCAATAGAGTTATATTTCCATCTTGAAGTATTTGAAAAAGAATAATTTTTCTTGAGACACAAACTCGAAATGAACACAGAAAATACATTAATTTTTAGGTTTAGCTAAACAGCAGGTGCATTATTCAGCTATTAGAGATGCAAGTTGAATGAAGCATATGGATTGCCCATTATAATAAAAAGTAGTTTGCTCTATCTGACTAATTTAAGCATAAAAAATTATAATGATCAATCTTGTATAAAATAGACATGGATAACTCAGCAATTTAACGTTAATTGTGTTATCATTCCAAAGCCCATATTGATTTTTAAATTACATTTACAAAATGCCCGGTAAGGTCCAAGGCCTATGGAAATATGTACATGGCATCTAATTTAAACTTACAGAAAGAGATTCTTGGTCATAAAGCCAGCTGGTCAGATATTTCACAAAGCAGGCCAAAGTTGTCTTCTAACTTGGACGCAGCCTAGCTTCTTTTTTTTTTTTTTTTTTTTTTTTTTTTGTGTCAATGTAGGGGGAAACACAAAGCTGTTGAGGTTACAAAACTAGGCTAGCAGTACTTGTGCCGAGGGAGGCTGGCCTTGTAGACTCCTAAACAGAACAGGATTCTCAAAAGGTGAATGCTTGGCATTGTCTTCTATTTTAACTTTTAAAGGCACCTGTTCAGTCACTGTCATCATGACGTGCTTTTCACGATCTCACCCACAATTTTTCACTGAGAAATTGAGCGGGCAGAGCATTGACTTGTCCGGGCACTCTAGTTATGTGTCTTTGGATAGATTCGTCGTGTGATGAAAAATCTGCTGTTTGAGAAATGGCAAGGTGAATTGAGAATGACAAAGTAATGAGAAAAGGACTGAAGCCTATTGCCATCGCAAATAATATAAATGTAAGTTTCTATCTGCCAGCCACCTCCCTTATAAAATAATAGTAGCTGTCAGGTAGGGAAGCTGCAAGAAATGATGATGTTGTTTAAAAAAGCATTTCACTGCTATGTTTTCTCTTATGAGCAGTGCTGATGTATGTAGTTCATGATGTTCTCATGATAAACAGTGCACCCTCTGTACGAAATCAAGTTGTTGTGTATCGCACCCCCAGAAGTAGCAACGTACGGAAAGAAAGAAACAGCAACTGTGTGGGAACAATCAAGTTTTAGGTGCGCTATTGTAATTAATCAGTAAGACATGACAGACTGTGTGCCACCGCTGCTTAATCACCTCTCAGGTGCTTGGTGAGGCATGGTACAAAGCTGTAGCCTTCCAGCGCAGCCGCGCGGAGCATTAATCAACAGTGCAGGGCAGTCTCTGCAGCACAGTAACGCTACAGAGCCGTTGCCTTGAAAGTCTGACTTATACCGAGGAGTCCGTAACGTGTAGGGTAGGTCTAACCCAGATTCCGCAGCTTCCTTGGTCCCACATTACCATGAAGTCTTGGTGCCAACTCTAACTCCTGCCTCTTGGTGCTCTTTACCCTTGGAGCAGACCTGGCTCTCGCATCCCTGGGCTGGCTGACAGCCCAGCAAAGCAGGGCCCTGCCATCAGGCCGGTGGGCAAATACTTCACCTGTCCAAAGGACTGCTGTTATAGGGGCTTTTGCTTTCTTTACTTTTGGCTTTCTGTTGTCAGGTTGATGATTGTGGTGCAGTGGATGGTAACAGGGTCCCTGGAAGGCAGGAGCCCGCTGCTCCCATATGGGCTTTTCTGTTGTTATTGACATGGAGGTGAAGTTGTGCTCATCCAGCCCAGCCAACCAGACTGGTTGTACCTCTCAGAAAAAAATTGCTTCTAATGACAGCTATCTCTATCATTTCCACTAAAACTCACTTTTGCAGAACTTTCCTGAGGGGCCTTTTAAAATCAAGTTGAAAACAGAACTTCAGTAAGGTGATGACAGAGGGCGTAGGATGGGAAAAAATGAAAGGCAGGAGGAGAAAGTAATAAGTTTAAGCAGACCTTTTACTTAGCAGTTACAGTGTTTCATAGCAGAAATTGCTGATAATCCTTTTATCCCCTTTGCTTCTGCTTTGTAGGTGGGAGTTGAGTTGAATTTATAGTAGCCAACACAACTTGGTCTAACATGTTATTTACTGTCATGACTTCTTAGCTGTAGTGAAAATGCTCCCAGGTTCCCAACAGTATGTAATGAAACTTTGTTATAGAGAATTGAGATCTCCGTCCAAAGATGTCATTAAGCAGTGCTTAACAAACTGCTATTGATTTTCAAGATGGAAAGACTTGGTAGGTTGAAGAGTCTGACATCAAAGATGTTCCCATCTAGAGAGGAACATTTGAAACAAAACAAACACACATACACAAACACAAACAACTCAGAAGCAACGTAAGAGGCAAGATACTAAAAGAAGCTGGGTAGGTGGTGATTCTGAAGTATCCAGAATAGAGAGAGACCCTGGAGACTGGCTCACCGGAAGGGCAAATAGTATAGGACTGTGCTCACCACAAGTGAGTTATGTTGCTCTCCATCAGCTAACTTTTAAGTGTGCTAGTCAAGATTTAACTGAAAAAAAACTTTATTGCTATTCTTCCCTTTGTGTTGAAAAAGATCCTGTATTCCTAGAGCCAAGGAACATACCACCAGGCTCTTCGGGGGAGACCTTTTCAAAGGGAGTGAATGTATTTTTGCTGGACTAATGTTTGTCTTTGGGGAGAACCTTACATCACAGCCTACAGAGAGTATTTCAGTCTTTGTCAGTTCAGGAAAAAGACAAATTTGGATTTTTGAGAGCAAAAATTAAAGATCATGCAAGCTGAGCCCCAGAGATGCTCACTTCTCTTCACTACCTTTCTGCTCCCGTTGAATGAGTAGTGAGATCACACCTATCAGAGTAGACAACAAGAGAGAAAACATCAGCCTCTCTTGTTTTTATGGCACAGAACATTTTTGAACTTCAAGGTTTAGCACAGAACACCAGGGCTTCACTCTTGATCTCCAGTCAGTTAGGCAGACGGGAGTTCAGCAGAGGTTAGATAGATGCTCTCTGAATTACAACAGAACTGGGAAACCTCTAAGTCTCTTAGAGAAGTGCTTTCATCTTCCAGTCAAGACAGGCTATTACTAAAATTAAAGAAGAGAGTTAATGTGTTGCCAGAGGATTTTAATAAGTATTAAAAATATGTGTGTGGATCTTCTGGTTATTTTCACTTTTATTAATACTAGGTTTATTTTTAGGTAATTATGCCAGACCATTTCTGTCTGGCTAGTTCCTTTAAGTGTCTTTGTCCAACTCCTTTCCCCTTGCACATAATCAAAGCTATCTCATTTCTTACATTGGCTCATGAAACAGAATTGGAGGTGCTGCCAAAGAGATCCATCATTTCAGTTCTTGTAGGAGCTGAATCTGAACTTAGACTTTTGAAATCTGAGTGTGATTGGGGATCAGATATTTGACTGACATCAATTTAAGTCATCATTTCCAGATGCATCAATCAGAAAGCTTTTCCTCTGCAAATCATATAACTTGAATACTGTTATAAATGACATCAGGCACACACAAAAAAATTCAAAACCAGAATAAAATTAATTCCTGTAAAAGAGCAGTAAGTTTACAGGCAACAGCATTTACTTTGACTTTTTTTTTTTTCCAGTTCCCTGAATTGTGTTTTCTTGCTTCATGGTTTTATTTTTAACCTAATGTGGAATGTAAGAAATCAGTTATGTCTTGTTTCGTTAATTAAAAAAAGCATAATCCAAAATGGTTAAGATCATCCAGTGAGTCCTCACATCTGCTTGGCCTAACAATGCTTTACAAGGGAATAATGTCAGCTCTACTTAATTGGTGATTCATATTCTGTGTTTATCACTATCTGCACGCTTGAGGTGCACATAGTGACAGATTTTGTCCCCACAAGACCTGAGGTATGAGTACATGAATAAAAGCCTGTGAGCAGCAGGCAACTGCACATATGTTAATTCATTTTTTAAAAAAGTCCCTCAAGTTGGCCTGGTAGGAAGTTCTTTTAAGTAACTGCAATGACGCAATGACCCTAGCTCTAGAATCTAAATCTGTTTTGCAACAGCAAGAATGAAAAAGGGGAGAGAGGAGTTTGGAAAGCAAATATTGTCAGGGAGAAAAAAAGATATGATTTTTTAGTAAACTTGATAATGTAAATTCTGGTTATGTAGTTTTATGCATTTATTTTAACGGAGAAATGCTATTTAATTTCACCTCCAGTCTCTCTTTCCATTAATGTTTCTAATTATGTGATTATAAGACGGATACCTACTCTAGCAATGTTCTTTTGTATTAATTGACTATGTCAGAACTATCTGGACTCTTGTACTTCAAAATTTCATTCGTGGTGCCCGTTCATTTTCAGAAAATGGTGGGAAGTTGGGGAAATAAGTTTTCCTTTGTTCTCAGGACACAGTGAGGTGATGTGATCCACCGGCTGTCAGGCTGTGAGTCAGTGCAAGACCCAGAAATAGAGGCTATAGGTCTCCAGATGCCTGGTTTCATAATCTAGCTACTTGACCATAAATTATCTTCTCTGGGACAATTCCTAAGAGGTGAAGTTGCTGCAACTCCTGTTGGTGCCAGTAATTTTTGTAGATGTTTGGTTGGTTGATCCTTCATTTAATGACCAGCTGGAATCACAGGAGAATTTGTACTGACTCACTGGTGAAGTGCAATTGATTCCGCAGCTTTATTTTGTTTCACTTAAACTTTTTATGCAAAGGAGATTCCACCAGTAGCACTGGGAATGTGCTTCAAGGATGCCCAGTAGGACGCAGAAGCCAGCAGTGGATCTGAGCAGTTCCATGTTATGTAAAGCTGACAGAGGCCTGCACTCAAAACGTAAATGGTGAACATGGGAAAATTTGGATTCAGATTGACACATGGCTGCTTTGACCTGTCTCTGATTGATGTATTTTTAGTTAGGCATCCAAAAGCTTTGCCTCATTCGTTTGACATTAGCGCTTTACAGCAGGCACGAAGAATGAGAGAACGGTCAGACCCTTGTCTCTCTTGTGCATCAGGCTCCTTGGAAATAGAGTGCACTCTTATTTCAGTCTTGAGCATCATGATTTCTTGTCCTCTCATGGCACAAGAGTTTGGAGAAGAAAATTAAAATTCATCTTTAAAACAAAAAAGGAAAAAAAAGAAAAGAAAAAGGAAAAAAGTTTCCTTAAAAATTTCTACTGTGATTTCTTTTGATATGAATAGATCTTATCTGTACTCTTAATGTTGCAGATTTACACTACCACATATCTGTAATTGGTTTCAATACAATTTAGCTGTCTAATCTGCTGCTGTGCCTGATTTATTCTCAGATTAATGATAGCGCAAACCTACTATTTTTATCTTGAAATGCATACATAGAACGGAGGCTGGGGGACACCCTCCCGTCACGTGTAATGCAGTTTAATTTACCCAGTTGAAATGTGTGTTAAAGTGGGTGGTATTTTTTTCTGTTTTATTTCTTTCTGACTTGTCAGGGATGAAAGCTAGAAAATGTCTTCCTGGTAGTTTTCTAAATCTTGCACTGTGAGAGATAATATATTGAAATGGTGTTTTCTGTCAGAATTATTTAATCTTTTAGGGCAGGGCAATATTCTTTGCTTTCATTCCTACCTCCTGTTTTGCTCCGTAATTTGTGTCTTATCTTGTGGCTTAAATATAAGGGTAATGGACACTTATGAAATGATGGTAGAAACAAGAATTTTTTCAGAACTGTAATGGTTGTTGTTTGCACAGTATCTATGTCTGAATTCTTCCTTTTCCTAAGGATTCTTTCTGTTACTGTGAATTTCAAATAAACTTGTTAATTTAACTTGCGTTTTATTCATTTATTTTTTCCTCTAAAGCTCTATATCTGTGATTAAATCCTTGTAGCTAGCTATGAATTTCCCCACTTCCTGCTTACCTCATCCTTGCTTTACCACTTGTTTTTTGTGGTGGTAGGCAGCCAGTGAGCGTCAGGCATATTTGTCTTCAGAATTGCCATCCTCTTACCAGCTCCCTTGCCTCCGCTTACCTTGTTATTGCTATGGCTTTTGTGCTCACCTTTATTTCTCTTTAAACAACTGGTTATTTACTTGATCTATGGTCCTTGCATAATTATAATTGTGTATTTCTATGGTCATCAGTATTAGAGTCCCTTCATATGGTTTATTTAAGATCAGGAAAAAAGAGGGAGAGGGGGAGGGGGAAAATCACTGTTCCTGAATCATATGTCCATTTTTCTGTCTGTTGTGGTATGGGAGACAGAGGATGATCCAGCAGTTTTTTTCACTTGCGAACATATTTTTTTATTACATTTTGCAGGCATGTAAGCTTGTATGGATTGAAACTCCTTGAAAAGTGTTCTTCCTCATTCTAGGTATTTATATTTCAAAAATCTACATTAGAATTTTTCTGTGCCTAATAGAATGATTTATCAATTTAATACCATACTGATTATGCACACTAAATGGAATGCAAGACACGTCAATCTCTCTTTTAGTCTGATTGCAATGGGAAGAAACGTTTTCATGAGAGAGTCGGTATTAATAGATGATAAGGACATAATGCAGAGTTCAGTTATTTTTAACTTTTCTTTTAACAAGCTGCTCTGCAGAGCACATGGAATGAAATCATGACTGAAGATTAAAGTTGGTCAGATATATCGTGATCTCTCTGTGGAGAAACAACCATGTCTGTTTGCCATCTTGAGAGAAAATCTGTATTTCATCCCTTAATTGGTGTATCCAAGCAACCATCTAATTGCCCTGTCCCTTTTGGTGGGGGTAAGGGCGGGGTTGGTATTTTTTTTTTTTGTTCTCTTCCTTTCATTGGTAACTAGGGGTAAGTCATCCTTGGGAAGTGAAGAACTGAGATTTTTACATTAAAGATAATGTCTAAACCATGTCAACCTCCAAGGGGAGGTGGGGGGAATCCTTTGGCTCCCCCCTGGTGCTCCTTGCCTGATTGCCTCTGTCTGCCTGTGACTGGCCTCACTGGAGAGAGCTCATACAGCCCTGGAGACTGCATGGAAGTGGGTGGCTGATTCTCTTGCAAGCATTAATAGAAAAGAGAATCCTGGTGCAGGGTTCTTTTCTGTTTCTTTGCTTGCCTCTGATTTCAGTTGACAAACTTGCCTGTTGTATGGCATGGGAAAGAAGTCTATGTAGGGCATGCAAGCAGTCCCTACAACCCTGGGACATGCAAGTGATTATATTGCTTGTTAGCACAATAATTATGTGGCTGTGAGGAGCGCAAGGACGTGGGAGGACATGGTGCTGACAGAGAGAAAGGGGAGCAATGCTCTGCTTGTGCTAATCAGGGAAGCTGGAAATCCCTCGCGCTCTATTATTGGGGTCAGTATCTTGCGGTAGTGAAGCGACTGGGGAGTGATTGCTCTCATATTTCAGCATCTCTAAGAGTGACATTAGAGGTGAATCTGATGTCATAGACAAACTCTCTTCAAGTTAATGCTCATGCAGAGGGAAATATTTGGGGCTTGAATAAGTTTCCATGTCTCCTAATATGTGACCTCTGCCAGAAATAAAGCCTAGTGGTTCCTTCCAGTCCTACAAAGGTAAGAACTTGCAATTGTTTTCTTTTTCTCATGGTATTATTTGGATGACACCTCAGCATTGCTCCACCTTTTGTGTATGTGAAGGTCTGGTCATCAAATTCCAAGGGATTTTGACTCACACCTAGCCCTAGTCCCCTAATTCCTGTACTTAAAAGTGACTGTGATAGTGATAGACTGGATAAGGAATTTAATTGCGTCTTTTAAAAGTGCCTTTCCAGTGATGTAATTTTTTTTCTACAGCATTTATGGTGCTACTCTAAAATGGCACAATCTTTTGTAGTTCTTCTTAAAATGAATGTGTGCCAAATCAATACTTGTTTACATCCTTGGATGAAATCTTCAAAAGCATCTTGGCAATTATTTGAAAAGGAAGAGATGAATCTGAAGAGAGTTTTAATTTAATATTTAATTTCATTAAGGACCTTGGAGCACAAAGTAAGAGAGCATTATTTATAACACAAAGCTTTGAGTGCTCCTCAGTAGAGAGGAGGATCAGAATAACATATAGCAGAATAGGGTCACCTAGAGGAGACAGTAATAGAAGTATAATGATATTCACTAGGGCAAGGTCCCAAGGTTGTGTTGTTCCTGTTATTAGTCTTTAAGGACAAAAATATCTGCGGGAGGAGAAGGACTTAAGAAGTATGAGGCAATGATAGGATGAATGAGAAACTAAATGATATGGTAAAGAAAAAGGCAAGTGTAGTTTTAGTGTGTATCAGGTGAGGAGCTTCTAGTGAAGGCTGGGAACTCTTAAGGCTGTAGTAAAGAAACTGGTGAGGCTCCATCAGGAATTTTGGGTGTGTTTCTGTCACACGTTGCTCAATTGGAGCTGGAAAGGACTTCTGGGCTGATCTGAGGAATAGAGAGCCTGTTAAGAAAGGAAAATGTTGTGCTTAAGTTGCTGAAATGTAGGTACCAAGATACGGTTTCCAAATAATGGAAAGTGAATGGTACCTAGCATGAAGAACTACTTAAATGTCACAAAAACATTGATGGGACTTTTTAGATAACTTTTCAGGAGAGCTAAGAACAAGAAAATGAAATGAGTCACTTCACATTTTGAAAATTTTGTCAGCAGTGGTCCACTGCGCCTGCTATTTTGTCTCTGATAGGAAGCGATATTCAGGGAAAACAAGTGAACCTCATCACTTTGTGGTCCATTTTCTGTACTATTCCACCACCCCCAGTAATTGTTCTAATAGCTATGGACTAGATGTTAGAGGTTCTTTCTAGTTTGCCCTGTATTCCTATGAATTAGTAAGCTAGGTATTCTTTTTTCAAAAGTTATATGCATTTAAATGTAGAATTCAAAACTATTTTGACACTTTAAAAGCTTCTTTAAATAATCTGGGCTTCTGTCATATAAAATGAACACATTTTAAATAGCCTGAAAATCACATATCAAGGCATCTGTTCTGTCTTGGCCTGAAGCCTTCTATGATGGTTAGTGCTGGAGATTCACTCAAGTGGTATGTATATAGTAATTTGTAAGTCTGCTAGGTGTTTATAGCTGTGCCTCTGTGCTTGCTTAGAAACACACTGGTCAAAAAAGAATTGAGCAGCCTAGCTCATAATCCTTGCATGGGTAGTTCAGGGTCCAAAAGAATGAGGATCCTTATCCAGCTGGAGCACATAGGTATTCTTCAGTCATTTCATGTGCAAATGGGAATAGACTCCTCACCACATGAAGCTGATGGTTTCACATACACTGAAAAGTGATCTGGGGATTAGGTCAACTCATCTCTCTGCAGTATCCTTTTGGTTGGAGTTATCAGTCTGGCATTTGGAGACACGTTATATGCTGGTCCTCTGTCTTAAAAAGACCAGATGGGAAAAAATAAGTAGTCTTCTGCTGAAGGGCTGAGAAAGGGCCAGACCCAGGATCAATCAGCAGATCTACCTCTCTGGTCTAGAGTCCTCCTGCTGTGAAGACCCCATAATCTTCTTGTGATAGTTACAATTTTAAAAGGAAACTGTGTACTATTTTTCTCCTTTGAGACACAGGCAGAACGGGAAGTTTGTGTGTGAATGCTCTGAAGAGGAGAAGGGATGTGTATCATTGTTCCTGAGCACATGTAACCGTAACCACTGTTGATGGGAATAAATGGACTTCTCTGTGCATAAGCTATGAAACTGGGCCTTTGGCCAGCCTTGGAGAAATGTCTACATTCAGGTGCCTGTCTTCTGAAGTTGCATTTAAACAGTGGTTTTAAACTGTTGGTTTATGTAAAACTTCAAACGGAAGTGTGAAAGTTCAGGCTCTGCCTCAAGACTGTTACAAGTCTTTTATTTTTCTCCAGAAAAATTGATCAGTTCCTTCTTCAAGCTGGCCACTGAAAGTAAGAAGGCACATTACAAAAATCTTCCATCATGTCCAATAGAAAATGCTTTAAAAAATCAAAATGATAAACTATTAAATTCTCATAAATTCATTTTAAGCTGTTGAAAATAAAGACAATTTTTGGCAGCTGCACATTTTGTCATCTTCAGAAACATTTTTTTTTTTCTCTACATGGAGTGTGGGGCTAGTATTGCTTCACAGTTCTCCACATTGTGACTCCATACCTTTCACATCTATAGCTCCACTTGGTGAGCGCACGCTCCATATGTGATGGAGCGCACGCTTATAGCCCCATATGGTGATGGCACGCCACTAAAGGTAGCGTCCAACCACCGTGTACAAAGGAGTGAAGCCAGCATGGGAGCAGCGGTGGGATGGGATGACTAGTTGATAAGCCCAGATCATGCTTCTGCGACTCAACCATAACAGAGGACAGTCTGCTTGGGGAACTTGGGATTCCCTGGTTGCACCTGCTGGTCTGAGTCTCTGGTCCAGAGAAGCAGCCCTGCCTGTTTCCTGCCAGCCTGCCTGGTA
The DNA here is from genome assembly GCF_964199755.1 of Larus michahellis. NCBI lineage: Eukaryota > Metazoa > Chordata > Aves > Charadriiformes > Laridae > Larus > Larus michahellis. The sequence continues at coordinate 94,861,518 of NC_133897.1, forward strand.
ACCATGGCTACGTAAGTCTTTCTGTGCCCAGATATTAATTTCAGCCCAATACTGCTGAATCTACTGGACTTACTCTCTTCTCAACCCAGATAATTGTACTACTTGTTTGTATGTGTTACTCTGCTGTTATTCTGTATCCTAAACCTACAATTTGATGAGGCTGCCTTAAGCCCCTTACAGGGAGAAATTCAGAATATTTTGTACATCAAGAGGTGGCAGTAACACGCTCTACTGCAGTGAATGGCTGTATTTTTTTTCTAAAGGAAACAAATTACAACCTATATAATTTAATTTTTACTTTGTCAAAATTTCATTTTCTTTTTTGTTACTTATTGACGATTTTAAAATAACATCATCAAATCATATTTGTTTCACTAAAATCTTTGAGCAGTAACTTTTCTGGTTTTTGTTAGGTTCATTTACAATTTCTGTTCAAGAAGTATTTGAGCTTCAATTCAGACTGGAATCTCTGTAACAAGATACAAGAAAAACTGTATTTTTCAATTTATTGTACTAGTCTAGTTTCTGGAAAAAAATACACTGTATTCAGTAGGAACTTAAGGAAATGTAACAGTGCTATGATGGAAGCATCCAGCAAAAGACCACAAATCTCTTCTGTAATATAAAATGAACTGGTTGCTTGGCTATCAGATCCTTTTCTGGCTTTGAAAAGCAGTCTTCTGACTCACATTAGATCTGTCTTGGGGTTAAGTCCTCAGCCAATATAAATGTCAGAGCTTTGTTACAGCCTCAGATAATATTAGAACTAAAACTGAAATTGGAAATCCACTAACTGAGGATTTTCTTTCCTTCTCTTCTTCCCTTAGTGATTCATTTATCATGTCAAGCTATTTGGTTATTAATAAAGCTAGAGTTCTTTGTAATTTATTGTTGAAATACTCCTACGGTAAAGCTAATAGACAATTTGGTGCAAGAAGCTCTTTTATTTTTAATGACAGCAATGAAAAGAATAAGGAAAACGGTACAAGGAAAACACTGACAACCTGGAGCAAGCCTGGCAGAAGGCCTCCATATGATCAGGGGGCTTTAGCACAGGACATGTGAAGAGAGGCTGAGGGAACTGAATTTGTTGAGCCTTGAGGAAAAAAGACTAAAGGGGAATCTTACTGATATCTGTCTGCTTAGTCAGTGTAGAGAAGATGGAGCCAGACGCTTCTCAGGTGCATTGTGGTAGGACAGGAGGCAATGGACACAAGTTGGAATTTGCAAAACTTCAATGAAATAGTAGGAATTATTTTTTTTAACTGTGAGTATGGTCAAAAGCTAGAAAAAATTGCCCAGAGAGGGTGTGGAAACTCCCGCCTTGGAAACTCCATCCTTAGAGATCCTCAGAACTTGATTGGACAAGGTCCTGAGGATCCTGTGCTAACTTGACTTGGGGGTTGGATGAGAGGGCTTCCACAGATCCTTTCCAAAGGTCCTTGCCAACCAAATTAATTATTTATCCTGTTCCTACAAAGGAGACTTGCAGTGACCAGTGCAAGAATTTCTAACCTACCACCACTTTTACTGTCATGAGCAAAATTACAAGCTGTTGTTTGTTTGGGAAACAAGTTCTATTTCTTGATCAATTTTTCCCCTCCAGTAACTTCCCTTGCATGCTGTACTAAAAGAAAATTGAAGCTCTGGAAATTTGATTATAGACTGACTTCTGATAAGATTTCCATGATCTGAACTGTTAAACCTTCCTTCAAGAACTTATGTCAAAACATACTTGTCATAATGATATGTAAGCTATTTATATGCTTAATGGTTTGGTTGATTAAACTGAGGTATGTTTCTGTAATCCTAATTTAAACTATACATTTCAAACAGTTGTTACTCAAAACTGTTGTGCTGGGTTGTTGTGGGGTTTTTTTGGTGTTTTTTGTAATTTGTTTTTTCCTTGTAATAGGCTGAGGTTGGGAAAGGGCTATTAATAGTTATTTGTAATTGATTTTTTTTTTATAGGGTACTGATCTGTTACCCAATTGTATTTTTACTTGAACAGGGTTGATCTCTTGTTTAAACTCCTGCCAACTAGGATGAAGGAAACCTGTCAAACCCAGAAAACTGGTAGCACTAGGGAAGTTCAACTGCAGCTCTACTTTTTGCAGGAGAACTATGCGTTAAGTAGTGAGCAATGATGTATATAAAAGCCTTTCAATTTGTTTTTAACAACTAATTTACTAATCTGCATATTTTCTCATAACACAAAGCAGTGGTTTGTGGCTTTTTAACTTTACAAACCGTTTCTTTCCTCCTGTGAAACAGAAGCGTTCAGTAGAGAAATCCACAGCCTTTCAAAATTACTTTCTTTTTTATCCAGTAAATGGAATTCCTCACCCAGATGGAGAACTGTAGCTTGTTCTCCTGCCAGTTTGACAGAAAACTAATACCGAATACGCCAGCTTTTTCATATTCTTTGTCTCTTCAGATAAAAGAAAACCAAACCTTTTTGTTTTCTCTTTCCTTGTTTAAAAGTGGAGCCTGGCCAACTCGTGTCTGTGAATTGCCATAAATATTGATAAATCCCATGGAAAGTTGTTGTCCTTAATGAGGATTACTGACTTTGCTGTAAATTCAGTGATATCATGAGAGCTTCTGAATAGTCACACATAGAGCAAGCAGAGTAATCCAGCAAGTACCATTGGGTGCAGAAAGCTTTTGAAATTGCTGTGCTACTGTAGATGCGTATCTTGCTAGCTCTGCTCTGTATTTGTGGATAAAGCTGTGCAGATGTTATATGCGAAGTCCGGGTATGTTACAGTTCTGACTGCCTGTTTCCAGCAGCTTTCACTTTGAAGTCTCAGGCTTGTCAGAGTTTTCTCACTCTTTGGACTTTCTATCCAATTATGCCTTCCTTTCTACCTCTTCTTAATAAAAATGTCTGCTCCAACTCTTAAAGCTTCTACTTTTTTTCCCTAAATGCTGGTATATCAGTGGAATATAAAATTGATTTTTGCTCTTGCTGAAATATTACATTCTCCCTTTTTTTTTTTTCTTTTTTCTTCCCCAGGCTGCTCTTCTGTGCAGATTTTTGGTTCTGATCAGTTTGCTTGGCTTCTTTCCTATTTCTTGCAATGTTCCTGCTTGTTTTCTATAGTGTTTTGAGGGCCTTTCTTATTCCTCTTTGAATCTTTTCCAGTTCAGTTTTTCAGTTCTGCTTTCCAGTTCTTCCTACAAAGGTTACTCTAGACACTGGATGCCTTGATTTGGGTAGTCAGAAGGGAGAGAGTAGAATTAGTTCCTTAGTAGAGAAATATTTTTTTTTTTTAGCGTTTTCTAAGGTTATTGTGTTTCACTGTGAGGTGGATGTAATCTGACATTTTTGATAACAACACAACTGTTTTGTGAGGAATTTGTTGAACCTATATCTACTTGGGCCCAGTAAAATCAGAGCGTGTTGCAGAAGCTGTCAGGAAAGTGAAACAGTGAAAAAACATTTTTTTTTTTTTTTTTTTGCCTTGCAAGAAAAGCATCAGTATGAACAGTTAAACATCAATCTGGACAGTCAAATACTGACAGGCTATCAGAGAAGATGTAAATTTTGGGTTAATGCTGACTTACATGTGATCTGTAAGTCATCTTTGACAATTTCTATGGAACACTTTTTTCTTCTCACTTGTTGTACCATACCCTTTTTCCTATGCAGAGTGCTTCCTTTACACTAGGAATAGGGCATTTATCCAAAGGAGAGACAGATTTCCATCATATAAGATGGAAATATGGTATTAGCCAAGCATATTTCAGTTGCTCCTGACAATCCTTCAAAACATTTTCTTTACCTTTAGTCCATAAACTTCCCTATCATGTTCCAAATAAAACCATGATAAAAAAAGGATCTTCCTGATTGCTCCATTTCACTGCAGAACATTATTATTCTTTTTACATTATCTTCCATATTAATATTAATAAAATAACAAAAAATACAGAGGAAATACTTCTAATGTGTATCAGTATCTCTGGAAGAAAGGTGCAGAATCCAGTAAAAGTGATGATCGAAAATGAATGCCCAGTTTGTAAGTTTCCATTTTACTTGTGTGAAATCACTTTCAGTGCTAAGGGACAGCCTTCCAACATCTAGTGATCATGACGCTGAGTTAGTTAAGTGGAAGGAGAGGATGGAAATAGAGTCAGTTTCTTGGGGGTTAAGATTTTGGGCATGTAGAACAAAAGCAGCAATCCCATCCTATATCTTTCCCTTTACAGTTTATTTCTGGACACTTAGGCCACCTAGATGTAAGGAGGGAAGTGAAGCAATACCAGAGATCAGTAAAACAGTAGTGTGTCTGCCTTTTTCAGGAAGATCAGGGAAGGCTCTGTAAAGTATTTCATAATGTCATTGTTACTACTGCTACTATTCTGCTCTTGGGATTGATGTGGAGCAATAGACTTGTACCCAGAACTGCACTGAATGATGTACGGTTGAGTCTTTGGAAAGGTGCCATTGCTTCTACTTTCTAGGGACTCTCTTAAGCTTAGCCAGTGTTTTATCTACTGAAAATGGCATTACAGAGAAGAGAAGTGACACTGAGAGAAAACAGGTCTCTCTTTAGGCACTGAGAGAAAAGTGACATGAGGACAAGGACAACCCTGTGATATGCAGAGACTTTAAATAGCAGATAAAAACTATGAAAGATTACAGGGTTTGTCCTTGACAGCATGGAATTTGGTTGAACTACTCTGGAGAGGAAGTTGAAGTTCATATATGCAGACATACTTGGATGAATGTCTATGATACTACACAAAACTACACTTTTTATAATAGAGGCGGTATTTCATTTGGGAAGGAATTATGGCTCCTAAAAAGAAATGAATCACTGACAAGCAGTTCCAATGTAAATATATTTATAAGGACCTTTGATTTGCCAATTTTGTTATTGGAAGATTAGTTTTTCTTGAATAGTAAATTTAATTTATGAAAGTGTTGTGACATACTATTTCCACACTGAGATATTCATCTTTTCAGGAAAGTGCGTTGAAAAATAAATTGTGGAAAGATTATTTTTTTTTTAATTGCAACTTTTTTGCACTTATTGGGTTCTGTCTATCTGAAAATTGGACCCCGTTGCTGTATCATGTTTGCAATTCATAGTGACAAAATGTAAGGAGATGCAACTGCAGAAAGCCATCTTAGGTTTTTTATTTATGGATACCGAGCAATAGGTATCCGGGGGGATTCACTTATGTTTGTTATAAATGCTCATCAACTTCTGTGCCTATTGAAACTAATCCACAAAATGTTCATATCTTCTCACATGTTTCTGTGCTCCTCTTGCTCTCCTAGCTTCTTGCTATAGAGCTGCTTGGAGATGACTGAAGAGAAGTTTCTTCTTCACAGAAATAAAAATTTTGTCTTAAGTCCAGCAGTTATGGAAGTGAAACCTCTTTCTGAGTACATTCAGAAAAGGTACTACTTTTTTTAAAGCAAAACTTTATGTGTAGTTCAGCTGATGTTTGGGAACAGAAGGCCACGTTTGTTAGATGGTCCTGAGCACAAGAGTGTGAGACATTGACCTTACAAGGGGCAAACTGTGATTGATTCTTAGAAAGAGGAGTGATGAAGGAAAACTCCCTGCCAGGGCCACACTTGTCCCCTCTGCACTCTTCAAAGGGCTGTCCACAAGCCTGTTACACCTCGCCACTCTTGCAGCATGTATTTGTGCAGTATGTTTGGATGTAGGGAGCATCCTGAGCCAGCAGGGTCCCAGACGTACCTGGAGAGGAGTTGAATAGATACTGATTGAGACAGAGAGCTCTGGCAAGCCCATTGGAGAGGAAATGTTAGTAATAACACCCTCTTTTGCTGGAAACACGTGTTTTGCTGGGTGAGTACCTTATCTTCTACAAAGAGACTGCATCCTTGGGTGCCTGAGGGCAACTTCATCATGTAAGCCTATTCTGTCCAGGCTAAGTCTAAAATGATCCATAGTTGATTTCTGTGAAAGCAAAAATACGCACCACAGTTCTAAGAGAAAAATGAGGCACTGCCACTGCCGGAGGGAAAAATCAGTGCTGAGACAACTTTAAAAGTTAAGCTGGGACACAAAAAGTTTGGGTAAATTGGCAAAGCTGGCAAGGACAAATGGTCAATCTATGTAGTTGTCTGGTGAGGATAAGTAATTTCAAACTGGAGACCTCTTGCATGGTTTTGGGGAGGATGGGGGGTGTTTTCCTCCTTCTCCCTGTCCCACATGGTGGGAAGGTGTGTGTCTTTTCACAGGCAGGATTTACACGGTCTGGGACAGAGATCAGAATCTGGCTCTGGAGCTCTAATCAAATAACAAATAGGGCTTAATGCAGGTCAGCACGTGGGTGTGCCATATACTTAGTTAGACTTCTGTGGTTTCAACCCAAAGCAATGAAATTGATCTCCAGCTCAGCATCTTGTTTTTATTCTCTCCACAGATTTATTCTAAAAGCAATTCTTTCATTTTTCTAATAGAAAACTTCCTTTATCATCTACACTGTATTTATTCTGCAGTTCCAAGTTGTTCCAGATGTACCTTGGTGTAAATACAAGCAGAACATGACCCGCAAATTGTGACGAACCATATCGACTAAGAATGGCAAGACTCAGCAGTAGAATGAATAGATGCGATCACGCTTTCGGAAAGTGTGGACTTTTTTAAGGTTGAATTTCAAATACAGACTTCAGAGGAGTAGACAGGGTTCCGTGAACTTAATCTTTATCCTTAGAAATTGAGTTACAATTCATAGAAAAATGAACAGCTGGACTGAAGACTATGCAGGGTGTAAAATAAACTGAGTTTTTAACCAGCCCTGATGCACGAATAACAATGACTACTACATTATAACTTCTGTAATGTTAATTGCCTTGAAAAGAGGATAGGAATCTAAATTTACAAATTAAAACTTCCTTCTGTTTGAGAATATATAGAGATATGCAGTGTTAACAACCACATTCTTAGAACTGATTTTTTTGTGCAACAACTGGAATTGTGGATATTTTGTAACATTTTTGACTGCTTTACTTGCTCATTTTATGACACACCTAAGAGTTTCAGATGCTTTGTGGAAGGACAGGTGTAGCTGACATATTTTGAAATTAGCGCTATTATGCGAGGGTTGTGTCGTGGTGTTGGCTGTAAAAAAGGAAAATTTGTAAGAATTAGTTTGCCCTCTTTCCTTGGATATGTCTTACTGATCAGGTTATTGTGAAGGATAAATTTTTTGTCACTGCCTGAGGCTGCTTTCCAGGATTTCTCTGCATGAGATCAGTGCAACTAAAAGATAGTTTTATATTTCCTTAGGGCGTCATGATAGATGCGACTGTTAGAAAGCAAACTGAATTTAAGAACCAATGTGTCAATATACTCAGCTGTAGAAATGGGTACCTAGTTTTTCTTCGGGTGCTACTTCAAATGGACACTCATAGTGCAGTTATCTGGGCTTGTAGACTTTTTATTTGACTTTGCTGTGCATACCTGGGCTCTGCACACGCATAACATATTCTGCAATTCCTCTCTGCTGTCCTGGACTCAAGACAGAGTGTCCATTTGATACGTTCTGCTTCTGTAAACTTATTAATATTGAATATTTTGTTTCCTTGTGGCTTTTTGCATGTATGTTCTTAAATGTTTCCTTGATTCACATGAATTGACTCACATAGGTGAAAAAAAAAAGCCTTGTCTGATACTTCCTGGAAACATCATTGCCCACAATTGCAATTTCAGTGCTGCGCTGAAATACTTCTTTAAACTTTCCCAAATGCTTTAGGAAATCTATTGGAACAAAGTGGAAATTTTGAAAATTTCCAAAACGTACAAACTTTGCTTTTATTCAAGTTTTGTGATCAAAGTAGATGACAGTGCATTTCTTCAGCAGTCTGCAAGTAAGTTGTACAGTCTACTTATCTTGGTATAATACTTGTTAAGGTTTTGAGGGCAATGTGAAATGTTTAATTATCATCTCTAATAAATTGTTACTAAACAAACTCATGTCCTTAGGTTTTCCAATGGATTCTGGTGCTGCACTCTCCAGGAAGTGGGATCATGCCTTGTGACAAGTAGGAGTGCTGCTTGCTTATATCTAGCTGGCTTGGGAATACCTGGTGGGAATGGGAGCTCTCAGAGAGCTGTCTTCAATACCACCGTCCTGAAGACGGTGAGGAGGGAGGGTCAGCCTGACAATACTGCTCTTGTGTTACAAAACATCTGGTGTATAACATGGTTTGCTGGATCTTTGCTAGCGATGTGGCTGAGCTGTGCTGTGGCAAGATTTACTAAACTGGTGTCTGGTCAACAGCAGCCTCAGCCTTCCAAGCAGCCTTGGCTTCACTAGTGAGGACATGCAGTGTTCAAGATGTTGTTAAGATCAATGATGTTAAGATATATGAAATTGTAAGATTTTCCTGGTATGTGCGTAGCAATATAAACATTTTAAAGCATGCCAGTCTTGATTGCACTTAAGACTTAAGTAATTACATTGTAGCTTTTTACGCTATTTATTTGCTGAATAGTACTTTGTTTAATAACCTGCCAGGACTCTTACAGAAGCAAAATAGAACTAATGAAAATGAGGCAGAGGATTAAACAACTCGGAGACATTGTTAGTTTAAACATGCACTGCATTCACAAGGGAAGATATGATGCCGACTTGTTTTATACGACTTTGTTCCTGCTGTTTCAGTTGTTTGGATAGAACTCAGTTCTCTCCCTCTTGTGCTCAATATATTAAGCACCAAGCAAAAATTGTTCTGTGTTGTTATTTCCACAATCCGGGGAGAAAAAATAGTGAACTGAGGTTTTCTCCGTAACTCATTAAAGTCAGTGAGCAAAAGTTCATTGATAGGTATGGACTACTGAGTGTCACAAGTTGTCTATAATTTCAGTCCTCTGCCTGTTCTCCTTGCCATGTGTGATCAAGCTTTCCTGTTTGTTTGCTTGTTAATTCATTCTGATACTTGCATCTACGGATATCTACCTACCTACCTATCTATCTTTTGGTCTGCTTCCAAATATGCTTGTGCATCTCTGTGAATAATTTGATGGTTCCTTTAGTTCTTAGTATTTATCCACATTAGGGAAAACCCTGCTAATGCACTTGGCACTTCATTTGTGATCTCCATCAGGTGTCAGATTTTGACCTGACTGTAGGAATTTTTTTTTTTTTCAGTAGAGAGAGTTGTTTTATACTTATACCAGTAAGGGAATATATTGGAGGCTTAATATTTATATAATATGAAATAAACCTTTCTGAACCTCTCTAAGAGCAGTTATAACTCTATGGGACTTTTCTTTCTCCCAGACAAACTCATCTCCTTGTTAATTAACATTTTAGAGTGAAAAATGTCCAGCATAAATTTCACAAAGTAATCTCTGATTAGACTTCATACAATAGAAAGAACTGCTTTTTCCCAAGGGCTGCATAGTATTTTGGTGCACAGAAATATGCAGCCTGCCCATAACCCTAGCAAAATTCAATTACTCAAGAGAGGTGTAAACCACATTTTATGAAAGCAATAAGACATGACTCTTGATGATTTCTGTGGGAGACTGCTACACAATTTAGAAGCGTTTGCAGCCCTACACTGAAGGTTGAGTGGATTTAACCAGCTGAGAAGCACAGTAATCTCCCAGAAGCATATTACCTAGAATATATTTTTGCTATTAATTTAAAATTGTTTTCAAAAGCAATGGATCGGAATCATCACAATAGTAATAAATTTAGTCAAATCAATAATGTAATTCTGGTGATTTTTTTACATGGAATATTGATGCAGGCATTACATTACTCACAACACACTTGAGAAATCTCCATTTTAGTTAGCAATTCCGTAACTGTTTATTGGCTATGTGATCTGTCACCTGAAATTTCCACATCTCTCTCCAGTCATGAATGTATGAACTATTCTAGAAGTATCTTGTCTCTCAAATTGAAAAACAAAAAAACAACAAAGCTGTCTCAAATAATTATGGGCAAGATTAAATTTAAAAAAAATATAAAGTTGATTGGTGTCTGCCTTCCCTTATGTAGGTCAAATCCTTATGAAATAATTTTAAGAATTTACAGAAGTTATTCTATTCTTAATTTAGCTGTGAGTGAAAGAAGTCTTACTCTAATAAAAAAAAATCTTACTCTTCTGCTGCTCTGATACATTCATTGGGAAGGACAGCACTGAAGCAGATACTTTACTAGTGGCATCTAGTGTCTCGAAAAAAAAAATAAAAAGGGAGGTTTTAATTTTCATTCAGATGAGCAGTTCTGAGCTTTTCAACTCAGAATTATGGGATCACTCACGATTTACCTTCATGAGAAGCCTTGTAAATGAAAGCAGAATTTCCAGCAGGCCAATCAATCCAGTCTTTCCTGTTCCTCACACAGCTTTATCCCTCACATATATATACACATTGTGTGCCAAATCTAGGAAGAAGAATTTCTCTTATTAGCATTGCAATGGGATGGAGCTCGGTGCTAAAAATATACCTGGTGTTACAAAATGTTTCTGTAATAATTAGCCTAAAATTATTCATTCATATCATTAAGTTGTATCAGTTATAGACATTAAAAGCCCTGAAGTATAGACATAATTGCACCACCCCCAAAAAATCCCCACCCAAGTGTCTTTTGATAACATAGAAGTATTTGTTGGTCTATAATTTTTCTGTAGTTTTTCTTGCTTTGTAAGGAACTCCATGGTGGCTGCAGCTATCTGGATGTAGTGTGGCGGCTGCTTTCTGGATGTGGTATGTTTGCTGCTAGAACAAAGTGGACTTGTTACTTTTCAAAATAGGACACGGGACCCCACGTGCCGAGTTCTACAGCAGCTAACCTTCAGTATGTGGTGCACAAAATGTATCCTAGTAAACAAATGGTGACTGTGTCTGAATATGTAGAGTGTGATTTTATTTTTATTGAAGGAACAGTTTTATTTTCCATTCTAGATTCTTGAACAAGCACCAGAAAAGAACTGACCTACAATGAACTTTGAAAAATGATTACAGCATCCCAGGCTGTGTGAGGAGGAGTGTTGCCAGCAGGTTGAGGGAAGGGAACCTTCCTCTCTGCTCAGCACTGGGGCGGCCACATCTGGAATGTTGGGTCTGGTTCTGGGCTCCTCAGCACAAAAAACAAATGGTCCGACTGGAGCAACTCCCGTGCGGGGCCGTAAAGATGATTCAGAGACTGGAGTATCTTTCTGGAGAGAATGAGAGTTGGGGCTGGAAAAAAGAAGGCTCTGGTGGGGGATGTTATTAATGTGTATAAATACCTGATGGGAAGGAACGAAGAGTGAGCCAGGTTCTCCTCAGTGGTGCTCTATGACAGGACAAGAGACAACAGGCACAAAGTAAAAACCATGAAATTCCATATGAAAAAGGCGAAACAAGAAACCACTTTTTTTTTTTTTTTTTTTTTTTTTTTTTTTACTGTGAGGTGGTCTAATGCTAGAACAAGTTGCCCAGAGAGTTTGTGACTTCTCTGTATATGAAGATTTTCAAAACCTGACTGCACATGGTCCTGGGCAACCTGCTGTATGTTACCCTGCTTGAGCAGGGTGTTTGGGCAGGAAGATCTCTAGAGGTCCATTCCAGCCTCAACAATTCTGCGATTTGAAAGTGGAGACATTGAGCTACTAATATTGTTTTGGAATATGCTTGAGCTCTTTCTTCAAGATTACTTCCTATCCCCTTCATAACATTTTTGTTCTATCATACGAGAGATCTTAGGAACGTTAGTATCTTGCTAATCCTTTAAAGTTCTATGTCAAGTTAGGGAAAAAGTAATATGCTCAGATCAAGAGCACAAGTCTTGATGTTAACGAATTATTCTGTGTTTCCATTGTTTCGCTTGCCAGTAGCTGTCATAATATATTTTTGTCTTCATCGCAAGGGATCCAAAGATAAACTTCTGTGTTTAAAAGCTTGTCTTTTTTTTTTAATCATATCAGCTGATGATAGGATTCCTTCTTCCTCTAGATTTTGCGTTGCTCATTTCCTTAGACTGTCACAATTGTGACAGTACAACTGCTCTTTAATGACAAGTATAATATCAAGATTATGCAATATTTTATAATAGCTTGGAGGTTGGCTGAATTTCAGTGAGTGTGTTGATACTTCTTGTTGGTACTTAACCACAGTTTCCTGTTTTGTTGCCTTGAAGTTTTATCAGCAAAGGCAACACACAAGAAGTGTTGCTAATGGGCTCTGTGCCTTTCTGGATGGAAGGTTCCTCACCGTTCAGCTGCCTAATCAACAGGTATTTTTCTGGCACTCATGATCTTTTCTTTCCTGGCAGGTAGCCCTTCTGAGTCCCAAACGTGTCCTGTCCAATTCGAGACAGAATTTAAAACTAAACCAGTTAGCAGTTAGATGTTTTTAATCTATGTAAAATCTATGGTAAATCTATTTTACTACTTGGGAAAAAGTTCCATTTGCTACATACTATCTAGAGCATAAACCAAAAAGGCTAGATGAAAAAGTCATATCCCAGAATAGAAAATAATTGCCAGTTTGTATAATTTGTATGTACAGTAGTTGCTTTTAAAAAAACCCAAAACAACACAACAGCATTTGACTCTTCGGAAGCAAAAGAGCTATAAGTAGGTAAGGAACATGGCCAAATATTCTGAATAAATTAACTTTTTATTTTAATAGCTTTGTAGGATCAATCTTGCATTCCTGAGATTCCCTTTAGTAGTATGTCATCTATCATCTACTTCTATCGGACAGTATCAATCAGAGTATGATTTCTTTTTGTAATTTTTTCTAGCATTGCAAAAGGTTGGAAATAGAAGTTTTCTTAACACAGTGCCTTGAAAGCTTTGAACACTGAGAGCTTGCTTTCAAATTAAAACAAATGTCTGAAACATCAGTTCTTATCTGATGTATTAAATATTCACTCTTTGATTGACATAGTTGTTATAGCGCCTTAGGATGTGGGAGCAATTTATAATCCAACTTGTCAGGCATTAATGATTCTGAATATTTCTAATCTTCACTGCTAATGCTATTACTACTTTTAAACATGTCAGAGTAGGTCCCAGACAGAGCTGCGGCTGTCTCATTCATCATATAGATATTGCCGGCACCGCTTGGTGGATGAGGTCTTGAGATATATCTGGCTTTGTGTTACCTCTGTATTCCCTCAGTTCTTTGAGCCTAGTTGGGTCAGACGAGCTGATATGAATGCAAGAATGGGGTTACCCCAGCTGTGACTGCCTATTGATGCTTTAAAGTTGTTTCTTCCTGTCAACTTTTCTGCAACTCTGAATTTAAAGACCAGAATGTGGCCTGGATTTTCTCCCCATTTATTTAAAGAAAATTCTGGTATTTCACGTTCTTCATCTGTTTCTAAACAAAGCAAACCACTGAAATTGATAGGAAAATGAAATTTTAAATGGTTCTCAGTAAGACAGGATATTTATTTCTACATACTAAAATAAAATACACATACACCCCACCCCCCATCCCCAACTTTTTTTAAATTTTAAAAACTAAATCAGACCGTGGGACATAAGAGTGAGTGAGCTAATGCTACACAAGGCCTCCTTTGGCTTTGTAGTCTAAGAAGACGGGAGCTGCAAATAATGTTTTTCTGCAGTCAGGAATTGTATAGGGTTCCCCACTTTAGCAGCGGCTTTTTCCATAAAGTTGCAAGATCCTGATAGCCATTGGGTCTCCTTGTTGCTTTTGTCAAATCTGTTTGCAGTCATCAACTGTCTCAAAAGTTATTCAAGGATTTTCATGAATGCAGAGAGGCAGCGGTGCTTCAGTGTAATCACATTGGCATCATTTCCTTAGCAATCAAGCTCAGATAAATAAATGTTCTTTGTTTGGCAGGTCACTTCAAAATGACAAATCAGTAATTTCCTACAGGAAAATGTGAAAAATTATTGGAGCTGAGGTACGTTTTGCTTTTGATTATTTTGATCAGAGTTGATTAAAAACTGATGAACCTTTTCCTTTGGAGAAGAATGACAGATTTCATTTTTGTTTAAAAATGCTCAGTGACCCAATCTAGCGGATGTTCAACTGGGGAGGATAGGGCAAAGTTTAAGGACATAACATAGCTCACTCATATCTTTAGAGAATAAAAGATACAGGAAGGAGTCAGCATCTGGTACATTTGATGTGTTCAATGCAAGTTGGGCTACAAGCCTTCAAGAATTCACTGTGGGTAACAGACGGACGTTGTTGGGGGCAGAGATTAGCTATTCCTTTTCCCCACTCTTTTAAATAGCATGTAGTCCTCTGTATCTGTGAATTTGAACTGAATGTACATGCTATGTATATATATAAATGGGAGGGAGATTCTCATCTGGGGATATCTCTGTGGGTTTTTTGTTCAAACACAGATTTGCACCCAAGTTGTAATAGAATTAAATACTATGCTAAGTAGGTTGTTCATAACTTCTAATTGTACTTTTCTGATTGCTTCTGCAAACATCATTGTAAATTTAAATTTTCTATTGGTTTGCTTGTTTTTTAATTCCGTTCTGCTTGAAACCTGATTATTATGCACAAGTCAGCATGTTGTATGTTTTAGCATACTTTTTTTAAAAGGATTTATATTATACAGAGAGAAATCTGCCACCGTTTTGCCTGTATTTTAAACGGGGACAAAAAATGCGAAACTGTGCTACCAAATAAGTTATTGAACAAAAAGGCTCTATCTTTTCCTTTTTCATTGTTCCAACAGACTATGAACGTCCTCAGGAGACTGAGAACAGACCAGCAGTGAGAGGTAACCCATAAACACTGTAGAGCACTCTTGGGTTGCTCTGTTACTGTGAAATATAATTCAGGAAGGTTTAGTTGACATTTCTAACCTGCTAGTACTGTGTTTTCTTAAAATGCGTAACTGTTTCTCCAGTGACTCTGTGTGCTGGTCAATTGTCATCTACTGGACACAAAAATGTGAACAGAACAAAGGTGTTAAGTGATTCAGTGCAGCTGTATTAGCTCTTACTCCTGTGACTTTAATGTCTTAAACATTATCTTCACCTTTTATCATCAGTATGAGAAAGAAAAAAAAGAGTATTTCCAAAGCAACAAGAAGTAAAAAAGAAAAGACTGTCCTAAAGTGTGATTTTATACCTATCTGTGTGGTTTTCTAACTTCTAATCCTTGCAACTCTTTCATTCCCATCATGTGGGATTAGGTAGGGAAAAAACAATATACACATTGAAATTTGATTTACGGAAATATTTGCGGTTTGGAATATCGCTGCACATAACATTAGGAAGGGAGAACAAAAATGGAGGGCATGGACAGTGATTGCAAGTAGATTGCAAGGGCAGGCACGGTTAGGTCATAAATTATTTTTTCTGTCCCTCTTGGTTTCTAAAGTCCTGTTTTGTCAATTATAAGAAAAATATGTGAGGAAGATTTTAAAATATCAGGATTGGCAGATGGTATGCTAAGGCTCATTGGTACTGGAGTCTGTTTAGCTGTTTCAAGAAAAAGTTCTTTTAATAGCAACAATGTTGGCAAATTACTTGGATATTTAAGAAAACTGTTATTATCACTATTATTATTTTTCACCATGTTTTACACTCAGGTCTGTGCTCTATCCTCTGCCCTGTCAACCCTCATCATTCTCCATAGTTGTTCCTGTAACATCCTTGTCTTCACTCTTCTGAAAACACCACTGTTCAAATATTTATCTTACTCAGATAGCCAAAGGAAATGCATTTCTTCAGTGCAAATGGGGACAGGTGAGGTTACAGGTGAGGAACAAAATAATGTATCTCTAGTTTGAATAAACATGTGTCCAAAGGCATTTCTTGGCATCCTGCTTCCAAATCCATGTTTGGACGTGTCTACGTCTCACTGAAAATGAAATAAAAATAAATATTAATTTAGCTGATTGATTTCCAAGACCAGCTGCATTTGACTGATGTTTAAAATCAATCAAAAAATCCTTCAAGCTGAATAGAGATAAAACTTTTTCTCAATGTTATATAGTATGTTTTTGAAAATGTTTTATTATTGCTTGTTTCTTTTAGGAAGTTTTTGAATTCATGAAGTTTTACAATACTTTGGACTGGCCAAGAGCTATTTCAACATTTTTCTCACACACAAAAGAGACACAAGAGATAAATATGAGATTACTTTCACCAGTTCACAGAAAAAGATGCTTGATTTTTTTTTTTTTTTGTTTGGTTGGGTTTTTTTGTTTGGTTGTTTTTGTTTTTTTCCTAGTGAAGTGTAAGGTCATTTGAACCAGAACTATAAATCTAAAGCACTACAGGCTGCTGCTTCAATAAATCTGTACTGCTCTTGCTAATGTCTGTTCTATTTATGTGATAGTATGTAGGTAAAGTATAATACAATTAATATACACATTCAAAAAGTGGTTTTTTCATATTATTTAACAGCTTCTCTTCCATTGTACTATACTAGAAAAGAACCTTTTACATGCTAGCTGTAAAGTGTGAGCCCAGTGAGCACTAAAGTAAAAGGAGGACAAGGTACAATTATGTTAAAAGCCAGTTTTAAGTAGTCTTTATAACAGGATGAGGCTTTCTTTATATAAGTAATTTGGTGTTACAGAATATTTGCACATACTTTTTTCAAATCCACAATCTATTCAGTCTCATGGATATTCTTGGGGTCAGTTTTATTGGTGTTTGAAGGCAAAGAACTTTTTGTCAGTTTAAAGCAGGGCAAGGATAAAGGATAAAGCAAGCAGCATCCAAATTCTCTTAGTTTTTGGCAAACTTCTGCAATAAGCTGTTTGCTGGAAGCTTGAGCTAACAAGTTATTGATGTACAATTTGATTTTGCCATCTGTTTATACTCAAAAGCCATGCAATTCATTCAAGAATTAAAGTAAAAAGGGCACATATTAGGCAAGGAATACTTTTCCTTTCTATTTTTTTTTGTAAAATGACATAATGACAGCACTAGACTTCTCATGCCTACTTGGATTAAAAACCTGTAACCCAAGTTTGTCAAAGAAATTCTATTTGTTTATGAAAATGTGTGCACGTATTCTTGTTTGTCTGAATAGAGAGAGAGAGACAGCTTTCTCGTTCAGAAGGTCTCCCAACGTGCAACTACAGAAACTTAGCCCAACAGCGTATCAGCATCTTCAAATGCCCTCTGATCCGTGCTCTTGTTATTTTGTTCTTGTTCCTTCTGATATTCACAGGTAGTATTTCTGAGCCTGCGATGGCTATCCACACCTCTTGCTAAGCTCTGCGCAGGTGGGGTCCTGGCATGCTGACTCTTGTTTACAGCTGTCTCAATTTTTCCTTTATTCCTTGTGAGCTTAAGTAGACATGCCTGACTTCAGTTTGGTATGTGGCTGAAAGCAGCCATAGGAATGTCCAGCATAGTGGAATGATTAACTGGAAGAAATTATAATGATAATGTATTCTTTATTACTTTTGTGTATTTTACTCTAAGATGTTAGTAAAGTGTGGTCAGAGAGGAAAGGAAAAAAGTGTGTTCACTATTCCTCTAAAGATGATATTAAATCAATACTCTTCGTTTAAAACCAAATTAATAAAAATGTGTTTGTATAGATTATAGCATATTATAAAACCATTACAATGGATTAATGTGAAATACAAATATACTACTATATCTTGTTTAGTTATCTTTGGGAATTGCAGGCACAGTGGCATAAGCCATTGCTTTGCCTTAATGTTGGATGCTGATTAATGGAAAAACTATATGTTGTGGTATGTATGATCTAAGATCTCGAATAATATTTGGTCTGATTTTCTGAGGGGAAGTTATAGATGAGGCCTCTGCTCATTTTTAGTAAATAACTCTTTCCAAGCAGCCAGCTATTTAAAATTTATGACTTGCATAACTGTCAATATCTGTAGTTATGTTTCTGTAGCAAGTAACCTTTAAATCCATGCAACTGGAACTCATAGGCTCGAACTGAAAAGGCTGCTACTGTATTACTCTTGCAGATTATCCAGATAAATTTTCTTTGGCAAATTCTTAACAGTGTTGATCTATGCAGTGAATTTTTTGACATCTCTCTCAAAAGAACATTGATGATTCTGCTTGGAAACAAAGAAGGTGCTTTATTATCTTTTCAGGTATTTATTCCAACGTGTACATCTTCAGAGGTATGTTTTGTGCTGAAGAAAATAAAAGGGTCTTAACACATTGATTGCTTTTTCTTTACAGAACACAGCAGATATCCCTGCAGTCCTGACAGCTGAATGATGATCTGACATTTTTTAAAAAAATAAAAAAATTACTTGAAATAGAGCAGCCTTAAGATCAGAGAGTGTGTCTGTGTAAGACTACAGAATGTACATCTCAGCCAAGAAATGCTTGAATACACCTGGGAAACACAGGCCAATAGGGCTGCTTGGACATACAAGAATGTGTTACAGACTGATCCTGTACTGACTTAACAAACCATATAGATTGTGATCCTGTATTGTTGTGTGAACTTATTTTGATGGCTGTCCAGAGGCCCTTCTGTCTGTGAATTGTTCAGTCACTGAAGTTGCTGTGGACTCTGCAGAATACAACACTAAATGATTTTGTGCTTACAGCAGCTTTCAGAATCTCCCATCCTGCTGCTTTGTTCCTGCGCAATTCTGTTCTCCCCATAAATCCTGCAGTAATGTCCTCCCCCTAAAAGTCTTTGTGCTCTTTTTAATCCATATTCTGCAACATAGAATGGCAAGTGAATTCAGCATTATTTATGGCAACCTCTATAGACAGAAACCTAATTTTCTCATGACTTGAAGTACCACACAAACGTTCTTACTTCAAATAAGGGGCAGCTCTGGAATGCCATCTCCCAAGACTGTAGAGAGTTATCAAGTTATATAAAATTATGAAGACTCTGTTCAGATAAACTACCTTTTAACAAAGCGTGTAAAGGAGGGAAGAAGTGCTAGTTCTGACTGACTCACGGAGACTTTGAGTAGTGTGATACAATATCTTGTTGATGTGAATGTGATACAGGTATAAATACAAAGTGGTAAAAATACACTGAAAGTGGCTTCTCTGCTGTTCAACTTTCAGCGTGATGTGGCATACAGTTAGGTTGTTTTGTAAGAAGGAAAACACGTGGAGCTTGGCATCCTGTCTCCCTTGTTCAAACCTTCACAAAGAATAACTTAACCTCCTGCTCCTTTGTTGCACAAGAGATAAGACAGGCCTTGACATCCCTGCATAGAAGGTGACTGACTGTCTGGTGTGCTGTACGCTTCCTAATTAACTGGTTTACAGCTGTCAAAATGATTGTTTCTCCTAATCTGCATGTCTATTCACTACCCAGCTGCAAATTCCCATGGAAAATAATAATCTCTTACTATTCTTCCATTCTTTTAAATGTGTTTGATATTAGCAAGTAAGTTCAAAGGTGACTGGAAAGAGGTGAGTGGGAACAGACTGTATGGACCTTGAATCATTTGCCTTCCACATTTGTATAGAGTTTGACTTGGACAAGACCACTGTCTACATGAGACATTATATGCAAAGACTGCAAAAGTTCTTTTCAGCTGTGATGAGACTATTATGCATTTTTAGCATGGACCACCAGATATTTTTGCAGTAAATTTCTTTATACTTTGTCTTGATCAACTACATCCTCCTTCTATTTTCTGAACTATCACAAGAAGAAAGGTTTATTTTCCTGGCTATCATAGTGAAAAATGACCAGGGCTAAATATGGCTAGCATTTAAAAGATGCATGACTTTGTTTAAAAGATAAGTAATTTCTCTGTATCAAGGAAGTGCTTAATTTCTTCTTCGATTTCAAATGCTTGTGACACTGCCAAGCCTCAAGTGTTCAGACTGAAAATTTCCATGCTGAGTGTCTCTCTCTCAGCATGATTTTTTTAATGATAGTTCATAATTCTGTGATTCCAGAGAAGATGATGCAGGAAGAAATGTCTCAAGCCTGACTAGAGAGATAGGGGAAGCCAAAAGTTTATTTTTTTAACAACTGTAGAGCTTTGAAGCAAGAACTTCAAATCTGGCATAATTGGGATCCTAAATAAGCAAACTATCAATAAGCTTGCAGTTTTAAAAAGAGAATGCTATATTTTTCATAGAGAATATTTGCAATGGACTGAATTGAGATAATTTAGGACAATAAACTAAGAAATAAGATTTACTAAACATCAAAAATAAAGAAGTTATTCATATATATCCTGGCCTTGTTGGTAGTAAATACTGGCTTTCCCTTTAGATTTTTTTTAATCGACATTGCGGTGCAGTGTCTTCAGGGATCAATATCTAGCAACTTTATAACATTATTGATCATGAAATCAGTAAAAAGATTAAGTATTGGAAAACATAAATGTCTCTTATACTGTCTTCCTCTAATCCAGGTAGACTAGCAATCTGCTTAAATTCACTACTGTGTGAAAAGCCAAGAAGAAAAGGTATTTATGGTGAATTTATCAACACATTTATTTGTATGTTGCTGACATGCTCAAATACTCTCATGTTGTGAAAGGTAAAACCAATCTCTTAGGAATAAAGAAAGCCTAGTGGCAAAACAAAATCTGGGAAACTGGCAAATCTTCCTTAAATTGTGCTTATGTGTAATGTAAAAGCACCCTGAAAGTCTCAATCAGTCACACACGCTGTTTGTGTGCACGCATTCTCATGCATCGTTGTTTTTATTGCAGTTACAATACGAGGTGCTGAGAACTCTATTTTATGAGATACCGTAATATTAATAAATACGTTCGTGGTAAACTGTAGTTGAAGCCCTTGCCTAGACAATGATGTTCAGTGAAATGGTTCTTTTTGAAGACTGGAGAATGGGCCTCTCTTGGAATAATCATGGAAACTCAACTGTGGATGTTCATCTTTCATCATGTGGCTTTGAAACTGACTATCTATTCAAACGTTTTCCGACAAGGACACATGAACATAGCCAGTCAGAATTTGCTTCAGATCGGTTGAAAGGGATCTTAGCTGTTTGCTTTTAAATGGAAATTAATGTACGTTCTCTGTGACTGTAATACAGAAATTGTTTTTTTCCTGTATGCACTCAGCAAAAGACCGAAAGGAATTTATTACAGTCACCCCACAAGTCTAGTACTTTAATATGGTGCTACTTGAAAACCCAATTGCCTGAAATTCACTGTATAAGTCTACTTCATGCATGTGGGGAGAAAAAAAAAGCCCTTCAGCTAATTCCGTCTGCATATGAAAGGAGAACAGTTGCCGTCGCCATTTAAAGATCAAAATAGTAGTAATTAGGGATGGAAAAGGAGATGTTGTCGGTGTGTTACGGTTTTTGGCCTGTGTGTACCCTGCTCCCCTGGGGCTCAGCTGCCAGCTGTTTGCTGGGGCCCAGCCCCAGCCCCACATGGCCATGGCGGAGCTGGGGGGACATCAGCCCTGCGAGAGCAGAGCCGGGCCGGGCCACCAGGAAGGTAGCCTCGCAGGTGCCAGGGGGGAGATGGCCAAGGGAGGACTGGTAGTAGCTTGGGCAGATGAGAGGCACAGACCGGGATGTGGGCACGGGTCGACGGCAGAGGAGGAATCGGGCTGCGGGCAGGTGGCCCTTCAGCCCTTCCCACTTGCAGGCGTCTGCTGCAGGCTGGGGCCGTGCTGCCCCCCGCTTGCTCTGTGTGTATTAACTGGTGCATAACTCCTTTATACTAACGATTAACTGTAAATAACTGCTTTATATTGCAAAATGAGTATGCTTTGGTTGTCTCTCTGTGTAGCAGGCCCTAGGGGAGCGGGGGTGGGGGGGGCCTGGCAGGGTGCAGGAGGTGAAAGAGGCGAGGGGTCAGGACTGCTAGTACCCATCGGTAAGGGTTTTCTTCCTGGAACAAGGGAAAAAAATCATGTTCAGTGTTGTATAATCCTTACTCGTATAGAAGTAATTTAAAATCAGGCAGGTCCCTTCAGCTCAGTAGGAAACGCTGCTCAGATCAGCGCTTGTCGCTCATGGGCAAGCAGCGTGAGGAGCAGCTTGCTCTGAGGGCAGGGGTGCTCTGTAACAATCAAGAATAGCGGGGGTGGAAATGATGTGGAATAAAAACCCAGTTCCCCAATTGACATGTAGCTAATTATTTATTATCAACCACATTCTTACTGTAGAATCAGTCAAGGAATTATCCTACACCATTCCCCCCCCCCCAGCACATTCATTGATTGGTTTAGTGTACAAATGAAAGTACTTCTATTAATGGGTGTTTGATTTTTTTTTTTAAATTAAATATTTGATATTAATCATAGCCCCTATTGTTATGCCTATAACTTTTAAACACTGGTAAAGAGCAGAGATAATACTGGGGAGCTCAAAGAACAACTGGCAAATAGCGAATCATAAAGTAAGCATGAAAGAGGTAAAAAAATTGCATCAAAATTCAATTTCTGTCTCTAAATACACATATATGTCTCATTATGAAAGCTGACATAAAGTTTCCTGAGAGCTGTGATTCACACTGCCTTTCTTCTCAATTTCCCTGTGATACTGCAGACTGCTGCATTTTGGCAAGGATACGCTAGCTTCTAGAAGAAAGGGAATGGGGTAAAATTAAATGGTATTTTCTGTAGTCCACATCAGCACAAGAGCTGAGTCAATGTATTTGTGTTTCGGAACCATTATTGTTTTATTTGGAGCAACACCAGAAAGGCAAACTGCTATTCAAAAAGCAGACACTTCTCAGAAACATTATATTTGAATCAAACATTTTATACATACACACATTTCGTACCCATGTTACAATAAAAGTAGTAGAAAATGTTTAATGATGGGGAAAAATTAATGAGGCATAAAAAGCTTTAATAATTCTTATTGTGTAAAATTATTTTGACCATTTATCTCAATGGATATGCAGTTCACGATGATAGTAAAAAGAGGGTGAATGTATTTGCATAGAATTTTAAATTGGCTAATAAAGCTCATTTTGTTGCAGGTGAAAGTTACTGAAATTTGCTGCAGCTTTTTTGTACCAGTACGTGCCCAAATAACCTGACATGCAATGTGAGTTCACATCGTTCTGAACATGTGTGTCATAATATGTCTTGCCTCTGAATTTGAATTTTATGTAGCATAGCTGCGCAATGAATGGGCTCTGTGCATATGTCTTTTCAGATATGTATTTCTTATGTTGCATAGAAGTCATTGAAAAGTCCTGTTTTCATTTGCCTGTCTTACAGAGTTTTTTCAGAGGGTAATGTTTAAAAATGCCCTTTTCCCCCTCTGGTGTAGCAACACTGAAATCTTGAAAGAATCAAAGCTCATAAGAATGACAAAATCTTAACAATCTTTCCTTCGTCGATATGAAATAATAGGCAAGATATATGCAGAGCTGACTTTGGATGGAATAGACTGTATCTCGTAATAAAATGATTTCTCATGACCTTTTGATTCATAGATTATATTAATTCCTGATGAATAGCATACACCAAGATAGAGTAATCACGGTAACAAAAAGTCTGATGTGAAGATATTTTTGATAGGAAAAAAGGCACAGTTTCTATCTCTAAATGACTCTAGGGGATTGGAAGCCATTGAGTGGGTCATATGGTTCCCTAGGGACATTGGCCAGTAAAAGTGCTGTGGAATCCAAAGAGAAGCTATTGTCTGCCTTATAGGCAGGGTCTCCTCCTATCCATAGCCGTGGGAGAGCAGGATACAGCCTGCTACTTCCACGAGCTGAATCCCTCCTTCAGGATTCCTGCACATGTTGTTACCGGAGGAATATTCTTTAGTGGGTAAGAGAACACACTGTGGGTAGTCGCACAAACTGTCATTCAGAAATAAGCCTTTAAAAACGGGTTATTGGTTTGGGCAGGTGGATTGTATTAGTTATAGTGTTGGATTTTTGCAAAGGATATAAAAATCACATTATGAAAATGTCTCTTCTTCAATCAAGGACATCTGGCCAAACAGATTCTGGGAAATATTTGTTGTAAAAAGCTATGGTTGCATTCAAGCAGGTATTCAATGAAAGTAAAAATGTGAGCTGCCTGCGATCTACTACCTGAAGACTAACAGAAAATGAAAAAGGTGATGAAGGAGCTAATAATGTGTTAACTAAAGAGAAGATAGATGCAGAAATTCCATTAAGTTCCCAGTAAATCAATACAACAATAGCAAGAAGGGGAGGAGGAAAAAGAACAAACGCTGTGAGGAAAAAATGGCATTTTTTTTTTTTTTATGTAAACAAGGGTGCATAAGAATACCTCCTGGCAAGAGATTATTAGAAAAGGAATGTAGCTGTGACATTCACATTGTGAGAAGGTCAGTTTAATCTGAAGAAATACCTAAACATAAAAACAAGAATTTCCACCTACTGGTTTTCCTTTCCTACACACAGGGATGCTGTACTAAGTTTAGGAAATCACAATCTGAATTTTACACACGAGGCACAGAATGGAAAAAAAAGGTTTTATCTAAGCCTGTATATTGTTCCTGCAAAGTCACAAATAGAAAAGAGCCAACTAGGTTACGCTCACCTGTCCATATTTATACACAGTTGTTTCCCACATCACCTGCTCTATTTAATGTCTTCAGTCTGTTTTAGCTGACAATCTCAGATACAACATTATGTCTGCCTATGTACTATATTCCAACTCATAAAAAGGTAAAAATTAACTCCCTGTTGTCATAATACAACACAAAAACGTATTTGTTGTACTTTAACCAGTATTACAGAACTACACTTCTAGTTCTAGATGAATGCTAGGATAATCTCTGGGATATTTAAAGAAAATGGTACTTTCCTCCTTTTACTGAAGCTGAGTAAACAGCTTCCCTGAGGCCCCTCTGCTAGCAAGTATATCAACTTCTTTTCGTGCTTTGGTTACTCGAATCCTCCTTAATCATTGGGCTTTATAAACTGAAAGTCAGAACCAGGGAGTCACAAATGTTTGCAACTCAAACCATGTTAATAAAAGAAAACTATTTGAAATTCAGGAGAGAGAATCTCGTTACTTTCTTCCCTCCTGAAAAATACTTGGAGCTGCTCGGAACAATCAGAGCTGTTGCTATAATAATAGAATGGTTTTGGCTTGCAGAGACTGAAGTGAAGACTGGAAGCTAGAAGGAGGAGAGGTTTAATCCTATTAGTGTCTGTGATTAATTAGGTTTCTGATAGATTTGGTGATGTTACCCTATAAACAAAAATAAGCAGTAACTGCCCACAGTTGCCATTACATGTAGTTTTAATGTACAATGCTTGTGTTAGTTTTTCCAGTGAAGATCAGTAGGAAAGTTGCCTCTGAATTTCTTGCAGGTAAACGTTACTTAGGATGCATTTTGGAAAACTTTCCTTTTTCTCTTTGCCTGAACGAAGCAAAATTACAAAATCTTTGCAGTGATGAACAGTGATGCCTTTGGGGTTTTAGAAATGAACAAGTGGGATGGAGTCTCCACTAAACTGAACTGCATAGCAGTCAAAGAAAATCAATGGGATGGGTGGATGAGAAAATGCCTTTGTCACACCAGATGTAAATTGTCAGTGAATCCTTACCTATATGTTTCTGTAGGTTTTAGCATACGTACTAGAGCATAGTACCTACCTTATATTTTAGAATTACTCTACTGCAGTTAGGTATGCAACATCTTCATGGAATTTGTATGCTTGAGTCTTAGTTTCTCCTTGACTGTTTGTGTAAAAACCCTTCTGCTTTCCATGTGTTTTTTGAGGGCTGTGATAACTGAAAGCTCCTGTTTGTCACGTTCCTTCCTTCCTGCACCCCCATGCTGGCAAAGACATTTACATTAGAGAGGCTTCTTGTGGAGAACTATATCAGTGAAATTTTTTGACTGAGAATACAGTTCATGCTACTACAAGAGCTGTTCTGTGGCAAGTTCATAAATAACTTTTATTACAAATTCAACTTTCAGAGAAAGTCATTTGCCAACACATCCTTCAGATCCTGCACACCATGTCAGTTCTAATGAGTTAGAAATAAGTTCACTCTGCATTGGAAATTCATGATGTTTAGAGGCTCAAGCTGGCTCTTTTCTTGCCACTTCTCTTGTTATAACAAACGTTAATGCCAGAGATTTATGCTGAAGTAAGTAGACAAATCTCACTGTTGCAAAGGAATTACCAGGGAATGTAATGCTTTGGCATATTACTGTTAAATTTCAATATTGTACATGCACAGCATGTGGTGCCAGGAGGAAAGGGAGTTGAAACATCTGTATGGAAATCTGAATGCATCTTTTCAGGATGGACTACACCTCCCTGTAGAACATATTGGAAGCAGTACTTAAGATATTTTAGGGTTTTGGGTTTTTTTTTAGAATAACAAAACAAAACAACAAAACCCTACTTGCTGTAAAATTTAATGTAGATGTGATTTGAATGGTACAACCTACCAATTATGAATTGAGTTACTAATTTTCTTAATTGTCTAGAATAAAGAAGGTGAATTTTAAAAACATCGGAAGAAGCTGTTATGTTCTGTTCTTCCTCTTTCTAATTATCTGCTCAGATATCTGCATAGGCACAGGAAAGTTTAATTTTGCAATACTTAAAGAGCTTGCTTGAGATTCAGAAATTTGGGAACTGGGTTAAATTCTTGGCTCACTTGCATTGTAACCTTGAACATATGCAAGACAGAGACACACACTGCTGTCTTTTACTTTGACAGTCCCTACTCCATATGGTCAACTACCTGTTACCATGTGTTTACACAGTGCAGCTCTGAGCTTGATTGCAACCTGGCGTTACTATTGTTAAAAGAAGTGTGAATGGTTATTGGTGTCTGCTTCTGAGAAGTTGCGGCATAAAGGTGCACCACCAAGATATGTTTCTTTCAGCCTAGTTAAATACTTATTTCAAGTCTTGAACCAGTTCAAAGGGTCTGAAGCAACAGAAGGAAATAGGGCTTATGCAAATGAACCAACTTAAAATACATCTATCCCAGCTGCAGTTGTCTATGTGTCTGCCTTACTGCTCCCTATTGGGTTGCTAAGCTTCCACATCCATGCCTTGCCTTGGCTGTCATGTTTCTTCTATCAGGAACAAAAGTTTATTCCATTACTCATCGCTGTGTAATGACTTCCTTCAGTTCTCAAGTTGGTAGATCTTCAGATCCTTATAAAGAGCTGACTACAGTTTGTTCCTTTTACTGTGGTTGGACAGAAAGTACTGTACAGACAGGGACAGTGCATGACAACTTCCACCCCAGATCACAGAGTGAATCTGCTTTACAGATTTTGCTTTACAAAACAGAAGGCTCCTTCCAACCCAAACCACTCTATGAATCTATGAAATTCTCTGGTTCTTGAAAAATCTTTTTTTAATTTTTCTGAAATAAGATTTCAAGGGGGACAGTATAAAGGCTGAGATTACTCAACCAAACCATTTGTTTAGTGAAACATACTTAAAAAGCCCAATTGTCTAATACTCTGGAGTACTTTATTCAAAAGAAGTTAGCAATAAAATTGGCCTCCCAATTCCACATGTTCATGAAAAACTCATGGAAAATATGTATTTTGTTTTATTTTGGAATATTTAGACTTCATCAGCTCTGACCTATTCATTTATACACTTTAGCTTGAAAACTTTGCACATGATAAATTGCTTAGTTAATATTTTTTTATTTGATAACATATACTGCAAAGCATAATTCTGAATGGATCATGAAGGACTGTGGACTGCAGACTAGCCAGAGATCCGTAAAGTCAGTGTTGTCTCCAGTAGCAGGAAGAAATAATTTCGTGACATTAGCTGGGTTTATCGATTAATTTTATTCTACCTCCATTTTTCTCCAAAGTGATACTGAAAAAGAAGTGCTTCGTTAATAGTTTCTTAAGTCACTGTTGCGTCTCCAGTGTCATGCATTGAACAGAATATCTGTCCTGTAGGGGCTTTGCCATGTTTGAATATAATTTGACTGTCTTTTGCCTTTCTTTTTTTTTTTTTTACAGAAAACGAAACAAATGAGCAAATAAAACTGCCATGCAATTGGTCTGCAGATATACAACCTGTAAAGTTTGTAAAAGTCAAATAGCTTTATACAGAAGTTTGTTTTCACCTTTTACTCTTGTATTTCA
The DNA here is from genome assembly GCF_964199755.1 of Larus michahellis. NCBI lineage: Eukaryota > Metazoa > Chordata > Aves > Charadriiformes > Laridae > Larus > Larus michahellis. Next base: position 94,889,462 of record NC_133897.1, read on the forward strand.
GAGTCTTTATTTAGCCTTATAAAAGGCAAAAGAATAATTAACCCTGCTGAATTATAAATAACAAACTAATAAGAAAAGTATATGTATTATTAAAACTGATTTTTCACACTGTATTTTACACACCTTTGAATCCATTTCACCTTATAATTATACAATGCATATTCTCTCCTTGCAAATTTATCTTATCTCCAGTCTTGTATCATGCTATGAATATTATAATTTGGACTAAGGAAGGGGGTGAAGCTTGGGTTTTGAACATAGAGGTCTGGTGCCACAGCAATATCTTAATAGAGCACAGACATGAAATATTTAATTACTGTCAATATTATGAGTATTAATAATTTATGCTGAATCAAGATGTAAATGTTCCAATGCTATAAAGAGAGGGAGAGTCAGACATGAAGGTCTCATTCAGCCATGGAGGAGTTTAGGGCTGAGGTAGCCAAAAGAACAGAACCACACCACTCAGTAGCCTAAAATCTATTAGTAATTTACAAAGTGGGGTGGGTATACCATGTGGATAATGATTTCTGTTCTACACACACAGACACACACCCCAATACACACCCACAAATGCCTCCGGCACAGCAGTAGCAATAACCAGCACCACGGCCTTGGGGAAAGGACACTTGCTCCAGCTGATTGATGACTCTGACTCCTGGCTGGTGGCCAGGCCTTTGTGCACGGTGGATTGGGCTTGGCCTTCTGCTTGCTGTTGGACATCTGCGTTCCCCAGGGACTATTGTTTTCACCAATTATTGCTTTCCAACCTAGGTTGTTGGCATAAGCCTTGTTTGTTACCTCAAGCAAATTTTCTTGTGTTTTGCCATAACTGAAACCAATTAGCTGTTACGATCACTGAACATGCTATTAGCATATAAAATTGTTCATCTACATGTCTTTATTTCTTTGCTGTGCATAGTTAAACCATTAAAAAATGGCAGATTCAGTAAGAGCTTTTGTGAAAGCCTTCCTTGTAACAATTGCCTGAATGTTGCTGTGTTTTACCAGCACATACCAGAATCACCAAATGAGTTAGACCTAGGCAGATACAGTCAAGGTTTTACTTATCCTAGCACTGCTTTTGTGTAGGCTTCATCCCATGACACTGTTCTGCTGCTGTCTTTTTTTTCTTGACTTAAAAACTCCCCAACCCCCGAACTGAAAGGCCCTGAAATTTTTTATGAACCTTTTTCATATTTTGATCAGTTCCATGTATGGTCTCAATAGTCATACAGAAATATAAAGATTTGGATGATGTAAAACCATAAGTAGCAACAACATGGCTGTCTGTCTGTTAGGAAAATGAATGATTTTTTGCATCTAACAAATTTGTAGAGAGCTTAAAGTTATTACCACCAAGCTCTGCTCATCAAAAAAGGTGGGTGGTTTAAGCTGCTAGAACAGAGTTTCTGCTCCTATCTTCCACAGGCAGAAGAAATTTGGCTAGGAAATTTTAGCTTTTTGGCAGAAACATACTGGTATCCTTTATAGACAGCTGCCCTAGAGTAAAAAATGAAGGTTTTGTAGCTTGAAACCGAGCTAAATGAGGACACATGCCTTTATAAATGCAATACATTCATTATGTTCTACTTATCGTTGAAAGTGCAACATTTCCCATACAGAAAAAGACAAGGAAATAACAATGAAGGTTGTACACTATTTATGAAATAAATTTAGCCAAACGCATTCTTTCCTTTAAGATCACTTTATAGAGGCATATGCATATGCACACACAGACACTCCCCCCATCAAAGTTAAAATATTGGAAAATTTTCCAAATGTTTTTGGTTTTAAGTGTATTTTATATTTTATCAATGACAGATTAGCAGAGGAACAGGTGGTGTACGCATGATTCCATCTGAGGTGCTGACATGTTGACATCAAAATACAGGTTTTTCTAGATGGTGGAGACATTTGAACTTCCATTAGAGTCCATATAATTCCATTACAAATTACTTCATTACAGTCAGCTGCTCCCTGTTTCAAAGGGAAGATCACCCTTCTCATTTTTGCCCCCACCACTTTCTGCTGTGAATATATATACACACACTATTTTCAGATGCTTAAACTGGGTCCACTCTGTTCCACTCTGGACTGTCAGTCACTTTTTAAATTGTTGGCCACCATATGGGTGTTCATCCTGTTTGTTAAAGGCTTAAAATATCCGGTAGAAAATGGCTGATATATGTGCTTTTGCAGTTTCTTCTTTTAATGGAGAAATTGTGGCAAACTGGCTGAGGTGGCCTTGGAGAATAATATTCCATAGTTGAGTCCTTCTCATGGGGTCTTTTTTCAAGAATCAGCCTGAAGTGATCTGTGTCTTGTCGTTTACTGAAGTAAACACAGGGGTAAGTAAGTACACAGGGCTACACACCAACGGTACAGCGAAGCCCAACAAACCTACACACAACTTCCCTGCACAGTTTTGGTAACCCAACCCTATTTTAACCTCCAATTTTCCTCGCACCACAGGAAAAATCATACAATCGGAGAAATATAGAATATCTTGGGCTGGTAGGGATGTTAAAGGTCATGTAGTCCCTGCAATGAGCAGGGACATCTTCAACTAGATCAGGTTGCTCAGAGCCCTGTCCAACCTGACCTTGAATGTTTCCGGTGATGGGGCATCTACCATCTCTCTGAGCAACCTGTTCCAGTGTTTCCCCAGCCTCATTGTAAAAAATTTCTTCCTTATATGTAGTCTGAATCTACCCTCTTTTAGTTTAAAGTCATTACCCCTTGTCTTATCGCAACAGGTCCTGCTAAACTTTGTCCCCATCTTTCCTGTAGGCCCCCATTAAGTACTGCAAGGCTGCAGTAAGGTCCCCCCGGAACTTTCTCTTCTCCAGTATGAACAACACCAACTCTTCCAGCCTGTGAAGAAAAAACCTCTGTTACCTTAAAATCTGGTTTCTTTTTACCTGAGAGATTTGAATTCATCGAGTTCTCTTATGAAACATGTTTTTTTTTAGAACGTTCCTCTATAGTAACTTCATCTGAAAAGACTCAGGCTTTAAAGGCAAGGAATCAAAGTTTGTTTCCTTTCCAGGAGGAATCAAAGGGGTTTTTTCCTTTCTTGGAGTCCTTTTCTTATAAGTATTCCTGGTGTTCACAGTCTGGAAGGTGTTGCCTGATGCTGGGTTTAGTGTGAGAGATGGTCAGTCCGCACCTGAAAGGTGTGATTCTGTTTTGTAAGTCTAAAGGTTCAGCTTGGGATCATCAGTCTGAGTCAATGAGGTTGGAGCATGAGGGTGATGGAGACTTATTTAGGCCATTCCAAGATTGCTCTGGGGTTTGGAAGGAAAAAAAAGATTTTAAAAAAGCATGCATACACAGAAAAAAAGGAGGGAAAAAAAGCAATGGGCACTTGTAAATCTCCAGTATGAAGAAGTTGCGTATAAAACAAAATACGTGATTTTGTAAAGTGATGAAAGGTATAGATTTGATAGAAACTTAATATTTCATTTGTGTTGTTTTTAGTTTCTTTTTACTTTTGATGCATGCCTAGATGCTTGTCCAATGTTAAAAATACAGGCTGTTTTGTGCTAACTCCACAGAAGAGGAGTCATTAATTTCTTGGTTTGTCTGTTTGGTAACTTTTCCAGTAGATTACTGATTTGATCCCTCTAACAGAAATTACAAACAATAAGTCAAATTCAGTTCCATTATTATTAAATGGGAAGACTGTATTCCTACAAAGACAGTGAATTTCTAATTGCATTTTTATGCATACATTTGGTTTTCATTATAACAAATTACTCTTGCCAGAGCTGTTAGAAAAAGCAGAGCAGAAAGCCCTAATTAAAAGGGTAAAACAGAGAGCTTCATTGCAGCCATGTCTAGACATGTTTGATAACAACATAAATATGTGAATGTGTCATGATTTAAAGCATTGTAAAATAAAATAATGCTATTTATCATTCCCTTCCAGAATGAGAAATCCGATTTAATTAAATGTAGATCCTATTTTACTGTACTTCACTGGCTTTGATACTTACTTCAATCACCATGTTTTATTTTGCATCTTGTGTCTTTTGAAAATGTTGTCCTTCAAGAGCACCACATTTATTATAGGAAGCACTTACAGAAAATGATGATTTTTTTTTTTTAATAAATAAACTAGTGAAGTATGACAATTTTCAAAATTATGCTCAGGAAAATAGAGATAAAAGGAATAAAAAAAATTCCTCTGAGTGCAGGTGTTGCTGAATATGGGGCAATCACCTTGATATGCCCGTGGCTTGTCTTTAGTACTTGATTGCAGAAGCTGGCATTACCTGCCTCAGAACAAGAGTAACAACCTAAGAATAAAAATTCCTTGCAGTGGAGTATTACAAAGCTTATTAAGTGTCATTGTTGGCTATGTCGGTCATCAAGATCGAGCATTTTGGTGACAATGGGGCAGGTTACAGGTACTTTCTCAGTTTAGGCCTAGGGTACATGTCCTAATGGTGACCCTATATCCAGCACTTCAGATGCTGTGTCTCAAAATGAAGTAAAAACATTTTGAATATTTAAATATATATGATTGTTAGTATATATGATTGCTGCAATACACTGAGCCAAGGAGAGCAAAGAGAGAGAGAGAGAAAGACACGTTTTCTTCTTAGCTGCCAAGCAGATGACAAATATACATGGAAGACATATTACAGTGCAGAATAGCTTAATGCCTTCCTAAAACACTTGACTTGTTAAGTAGAATAAGTCATCCTGTATGACTCCTGTAAACGAATATTTTAAATTATTGCATTTTTAGAAGTGTTTTCAAATTAATATGACCATCATCACCTACCAGAGCAGCTTCATTGCTGACTTAAGTTTCCAGTATACTATTATTTGTGTGCAATGTAGAAGAATCTGTATGATAAAGGGCATGCTATGTCTTCCGACCAAAAGATAGGCTGGAATAATTTTGTATTGATACCTGAAGAGTGAGACTTACATTTCTTGCTAAATTTAATAATCATTTAGGAAGTCAGTTAGTTAATACGGTATCAAAGCAGTATTCATCTGATAATTTTAAGGTTTAGTATTTAATGTTAAAAGGTGAATGTAATCTACTTTACTTGGGTCTAATGGTTCAGATGAAAATTCCTTTCCTAGCTTTTACTTCTTGCTCTTGTATTTCAATGGCAATTCTATGGTGCATTTGTATATTTTCACTCAAAAGTACTAAAAAAACCCAAATCTTTTCCGGAATATTTATTTAACTAGTACTTGAAAGAGACATTATGACATGTAGGAAGATCATTGCTAGCTTTCTAGATGTATCAAGTATAGGAACAATGTATACTTAGCACACATCTTCTGTCAGGAAGAGATGTTTATTTTGCATTAAACAGGAAAAACTTTACATGACAGTGTTCATAGTAGTATAAATATTTAGTCTCAAAGTCTTCTATTTAGATGCAGACACACACACACATATATACACACACACATTTTGTAACCCATCTTCCACATTTCCTTTGGAGAGCTAGTCTTCTATGGTTTATCCAAACTCAATTTTTGACAGTTTCAGACTTTAATATTCCTTCTGCTCTTGCTTCCAAGGCCGCCGAAGAACATCTCCTTTAGCCTGAATAATAGCCTTCCTAATGTGATGTCACTAATAAAATGAATTTATTTAAGAATAACGTCCCCCAATAGCACCAGAGCTATAACACCTGAATTATTGGATGCTTTTTTCCAGAACAGTGGATTCACTAGGCAACAATTAGAGGACAAAAAATGTGTTACAGGTAGCCATATTTTAAAGCTAACATTTCTAGCTGGCAGTTTTCAAGAACTCAATCTAAAATTTGTCAGTTATGTGCTTTTCTTTCTTGTAAGTAGTATGTACGTATTCCTGATTGTTACAAGAATATTGCAATGCAATCAGTATTAATATGGATTTACCTAGTTCGAGCCAATAGAAATATTCCCAAGGATCTCAGATGACTTTAAGTCACAGTTATAGTTACTTTATATTTCAGCCAAATTGAATAAAGATCTCTGCAGATTCTTGAATGTGTTGTATCAAGTGTGAATTTATTACAGTGCTCTAAGATAATCTTCCCAGGGAAAAAAAAAAGAAAAAAAATCCCAACCCCCGAACTGTTGTTTCTAAAGAACTGACAAAAGTTTTGTATAATGTGCTACCTGCTGTGAGTTTTCTGTCCCTGGATGACATTTCCCATAGGGGAATTAAAGCATATGGTACCAAGACTGGAGGCTTAGTAATACCTAACAAAGTCTCTCCTTGATAATGAACGATAATCTGCAAGGCATTTCAGGAGCTTGTATTTGGCATCACAAACACGTGCATAAGTGAAATTCTGTTCCATACTGTAACACTTTGAAAGTACCTTGCTTGTTTAAACATAGCATTGGGAGAAACAATCTGTTTTGCTAATATCTTAAGCTCTTCAAAAAAGAATCTTCCTGGTTTTAAATTCAGGGTGTTTTTTTAATGATACCTCACTGTTGGGAAATGGGGAGTCTGCTCTGGTGCTTTGTTGCAGAGGTTGTTTGGGAAGAGCTGACAGGTAACCTATTTTTCCATTACCAGAAAGCGCTTGAAAAAAGAGACATACATTTTCATTAGTGCTTAAATAGTAATAATTTCAATGCTGATTTTTTTTTTTCTTAACAACTGTGAACTAAAACCTTTCCAAAACACACAACCCTACATTTTTAGGCTCTTAGTACTCTGCTGCATATGAAGACCCACAGAAAATTTATAAAGCTGCTCACAGAGAAAGAAAAATCCTAGTTTAAATAAAGGTATCACAATGTGGTCCCAACAGTTTCTGACGGATTTTCCCTTTTATGAATTTATTAAATACTTGCAATTGAGTTTCTGCACTATTTCCCTGATTGAAGGAGAACTAGAGGGTGTGTTTGTGGCTGATTGCAATTCCTGATTGATAGGGAGAACGACAGATTGCTATTAATATCAAGTCAACTCTTTTTAAGGAAATATGCCTGACAAATACTGACTGTTCCTATCAAGAGAGTCTCTTGTTTATTGCAAGGCTGATTGCTTTAAAACCCGCACTGAGGAAAATAAAATACAATTTTTATACTTGCATTATCTTTTATACCTCTTCATTATCTTATCTTATCTTATCTTATCTTATCTTATCTTATCTTATCTTATCTTATCTTATCTTATCTTATCTTATCTTATCTTATTCATTATCTTATAACCTCTTCAAAAAAATTTAATACAGTGGAGTTAGCAATTTGTGATATAGAGATGACAGAAGACAATGGTATAAGGATAATATATTTTTACTATAATGAAAGTATATTTTAAAAGAAGAGGCACAATGGTTAGAAAATATGAAAGTCTCCTAGCCTGTGCTGCTTAAAACACAATAAGGTTTTGTTTGGTACTGTAGGCTCACATGCTTTTCTGGTCAGAAGAGTCTGATTATTTAATTGATGTTACATAGCGGGACACGCAAGGGGAAAAAAAAAAAGGCATTTTCAGCGATGTAAGAGTGAAGCTGGAGATTTCTATATGTTGCTTGCATGTGATTGTATGTGTTATTTATATACAATTCAAAATATTCAGAGAAACTAGCAGTCAGTCCTCCTTCAGCCCTCTATCCCAAGCCACGAAGAAAAGCAAAACCAAGAAGGCTCCTAGTCAGGACATTTACTCAGTCAACATGAATTTTCAAGTAATGTTAAGTTAATGTGTCTGGGTTTTGAGCAACTGGAGTTCATGTATCCAATTTTATTTCTATAGCTACTAAGCTAGGTACTGTTTGATATACAGCTGAGACGTTTATGTATTTTACCCTAGAAGTTATTTTTAGCTTCACTAAACATGAAGAGAATCTCAGTAAAAGCTTAGAAATGTGTGAGACCATGCATTTGGAGGAAGAGCCTGTTTTCAACCCCACGACCACGGACCAAGACCCCTTTTTACTTTGAGTGGGCAAGGAGGAGCCTGGCCGAGGAAACCCTCTGGTGCAGGGTCCCACATGCCCCAGGGTGCATTGGGGCCACCCCATACCTTCAGGTTTACCTCAGGGTCAGAGAACTGGTTGCAGATCACTGATTTGTGCACAGGGCGATCTGGACACCTGTGTGGTTGCAACTACATGCTGGGTAAGGGTTTGTGGTTGAGCAACATCATAGCGAGGGCAGTGCTTCCCTGGGTAAGGAGAAGAGAGTGCAGGTTCAAGAGACTTTCTAAACCGGTAAAGGGCAAATAGGAATAGGAAATTATATGGGAACAATCTTATTGCATACATAAATGCCGAGAGGCTCAAGAAAAACCTCAGGAATCCCCACACGTGAGGATGGCTTTATCTGACATATGATGACAAAAAACAGGAGGACCCACTGCCAAATATCTAGACAGAAAACCAGCCTCATTTAAATATGTCAGCATGTATTTGTGAATATGGGATGTACATGTTCTGATGAGAAATGTAGATAACAGGTGGCAGTATGTCCAGGAATGAGATCAAACCATCTGGATCCTGGTCTGTCTAGTGCCAGCACTTAATTCTGAGAGTCACTTACTAGTTCTGGTAAAGGTCCCTCAGAGGCCCCGTCTTTGGATTAGAGTGCTGGAGATCCAGCAAAAGTGCATGTGTTTTGGTACTGCTCGCAGGTATAAAAGCTCAGGGGAGACATGTTTCTGTGCCATAACTACCAGGAAAGGTCTTGCTGGAGCAAAAAAGCATAGGATGTATAAATCAGATGTGCTTCTTCCTCACACTCCTTTTCCCACTGGCTCAGGTAATGATGAGAGGAACAATTTTATAAGCACTTTAGTTTCAGGTGCCTTGCATACATCTCAGAAGTTATTATAACAAAATAAGAAGTAATAATTTGTTAGGAATACATTTAAGAGCTAGAACTCAAGTGACCCACAAGAGTGTCAAGTCCATGATTGGTTAGAAAGATCTTCCTAAAAATAGCTTGTTCATTCTGACCTGTAGGTGCCTCCTTGGGGTCAAAGGTTCTCGAAAATGAAATGCTTGTTTAACTGCCTTTACATCTTGAGCACAGTTTGGTAACCAGTGTGATTCTTGGAGACCTGAGATTTGTGACATTAGTCCACTTCTCATGTGTCTAATGATATGACCCGTGTTTGTGGGTGTGTGGCGGGGTGTGCTGCCAGCTAAATGTAACCCAGAGTTAACTTTCTGATGTGCAACAGTGTTTTCCTGGGACTCTAATCTGCTGCTTTGGAAGCTCATGTTGTTTTGACAGAGCTGTGCCTGTGAAATACGTTCTTCAGAAAGTTTCTTGTGATACTCACGTGGGTAGTGGCAGCACATAGTGTTTAACCTTGAGCGCTTCCTATTTGCCGAAGTAAATTCCAGTAAGGGCATTTTGGTTTATATCACGTTGATGTAAAGGGCTGAAGGCAGTTCGTGTTTCCAAGCAATTACAAGTCTAGAACAGAACTGGTCAGCAAAATGCGTTGGTGGCATTCTTTTGTCAGATGGCTGAAGATCATGAAACTAATAGTTGAGACTCCACGGGACTGGGTGGAGGGGACAGGGAAGGAGAAGAAATGATAATCTGAAATGGATATTCAATTAATTTGAATGAGTAATGCTTATAATATTACTAATGAAAAGAAATAAGAAAATAAGGGAATTTGCCTTTATGTTCGCTACTGTTTTTTTAAGTAAACAAATATGGAGTTAAAACTATGCATTAATTTGATAACGCTAGAAGGAAAAATTGATCTAAAAGCCAAAAACCCCCCCAAACAGTAGTGTTATTCTTCCTGCAAAATGTCACAAAATAACCTATTGCGCTTTGACTAATCATCCATTTGGGAACATTAGCCTGGAGTTTTGCTGTTAAACATAATTGGCTGTCTTTTATCTCCTGTGTTTAGATAACGTGTTTTTATTGACGTTAAATGATCCCTGGGGGATGCTGAGTACCTAAAGCATTAGTGCTCATGAAAAGAAATAGTGAGAATAAACATTTTGATTCAAGTATTGCAATGCTGCTGGCTCATGGATATTTTTTTAAGGATGACATGTGATCCTTTGCTTTTAATTCTATAGCATGCAGGCCCCATAAATCCAAACTAAGAAAAGATATGTGGTGGTTTGGTTTTTTTAAGTGAAAACTTATTTTCCCTTTAACATTCTGTAAATATACTGAATAAACCTTTCCTTAGAAGTTTATTGGTTTTTTTTTTTTAATACTTCCTGCAAAGTGAGGGCAAGGGGTAGATGTCTTAACAGCTGAGAGGTGAGAGATAAACGCCATTTAATTATGAATTCTGCATCCCAAAGGTGTGTCTATATATACACCATTCACGTTTAGACTGCTTATCCAATGTTTTGTGGGACTATATCTTTCTAGGTAAACTTTGCCATGCGTGAATACGTGTTTTATCTTTGGGAATCCTGGAGAGAAATACGCAGTCTTAAAAAGAAAGAACAAATACGTAGAGAATGGGACTGTCCTTTTTTAACTAATTCAAGACTTTTAGATTTTTTTCCCTTTATTTTATTTTACTGAATGCTGAATAAATGCATAAAGGATTGATCTTAAAACTATGGAAGCTCATAGTTACTTACTTCGGTATATGTATATGCATTTTATAAACACACATACTAACTTTATATAAATATAGTTGTTGAAAAAAAAGACAAATACTTCCTTTCTAGACTTTGATATATACCTTCTAGTAACACAATATATTTTATAATAACAGAAAACTTTATTTTTGAATAAATGCAGTCCCTTAGCAATGAGTAAAATGTATTGAAATGCCCAGTGCCTAATCTATAAATAAAATTTTGAAGGCCTCATCAGAACACTTGTATTTAATAAAAGGTGGTAAAGAGTTAATTAAACATACAATGAGATGATATGAAAAAATCCATTGTAGACTTGTAATTATTAACTCCACATCAAAGTGATTTTTTTTTTTGTTTGTTTTAGTTCAGAAAGAACTGTCTTATGATAAATATAAGGTAGAGTGTCATTTCCATTCTCGACTGCTCTGATATTCTTGTCTGACCTTGGCTGATGCATAGCTTGTATGCTTCTGAGATTCAGTTCTCAAAAAAGAGACAGAAGATTCTGTTTTTTCTAATTTCCTGGAGCAATTTGAAGCTATATTTCAGCTATTTGATGCATTTGGAGAATCTCAGCTATGAGGACCTATTGTAATATTGTTGACCAAACCTGAAAAGAAGAAATTGAAGTGCGAGTATGACAAAAGACAAATGGCAGGTAAAGGGAAAAAATAAAGGAAATAATAGAAAGGTGAAAGACAAGGAATGAAAAATGAAAGAAAGAAAGAGAAAAATAAATCTGACGTATAGGATAGAAAACAGTATGTCGTTCATTGTTTTAATTTGTTCATATTAATTTCTATTTCCCAAGTATACATGAGAGTCAAGTTTAAAAAGTTAGCATTTTGGAACTTTTTTTTTGAAGAGACTTAGGGATTTTTTTTTTCAAGATGGTTATGGCCTTGGAAGATCTACCAGGCAGGCCAGAATTGCCATGTTTCCATTTTGAGCTGTGGCTGCTAAACTTGCTTCTGTTGCTGATTCCGACTTCTTCGTGAGGATTTCTCTTGCTACTCTGCTGCAGGCCTTTAACAGCATCTGCTGCAGGGTCTTTGCTTTAGAGGTGGGATCACTGCACTGTTAGTGGAAAGCAGTAGAAACAAGATGAAGGTAGGTTTTCCGTTTTTTTTTTTTGGTTGGTTGGTGTTATTCCTCTCTCTTCCTGCAATTTCTTGATGCAGCAATCTCGCTTTGCTTGGCATTACCTTTGTAAGTACCACCTGACGTGCTGCTCATGTTTAATGTGTCTCATGTGATCTGTGCTTGAACCATCTCCACGTTACATGTTACGCTTTTGTGAGAAGTTTGGGGAAACCGCAAAACGTTAAAATAATATTGAAAGAAATATTAGTCATCTAGTCCAACTCGGGGAGTTGGACTAGATGATCTCTAGAGGTCCCTTCCAACTCTGAAGATTCCGTGATTCCGTGATACTCTTGCTGAAGTTTAGAGCTCAATTATGCCGGTATTTCTTCTCATTTAGGTACGCATGCAGAGATTGTGGTGTCCCAGTGACAAGAAGGACAGAATTTATCCATTTCCTTAATACACAGTTGTTTGCTGCTTCCTGGACTTGATTCATGTGTGAATGAGTTGACAATGTTTTCCACTGACAAAAGCCATTTCAGAATGCATTGGCAAAGGACCAATTCCAGTGACCCTGATTTGCATTACGAGCTTCTCGGAGACTTAGGAAAGTCAATGAAATATTAGCAAAATACAATCTGGATAGAGTTATGGATGAACATAATGGTGTCATGAGCTGTGCTACACACAGTGTTAATATGTGGCATTTTTTCCTTTATTGGAAATCTGGACCTTAGCTGTTACAAGAGAGAGCACAATAAAAGCATGAGTTAAGGGAGGTACCCTGTGGATGTGAAAGTATTCTCAGCAGATGAAGCAAAAACTGAATCTGTTATGTTTGCTAACCAGTAGGTTGTATTCAGGTTAACTTATTAGTGTCAGTGTTTGAATTCAGTATAAAAACATGTTAACTCTTCATGGTGTCATTATTAGAAAAATAAGTCAAATTCATTTTATTTCTCACTTATAAAAATGCAAGACCAACTTATCTTTGAAAAAAAAAGGAACATGAAAAATCATTTTATTCTACAAAAAGGAAAATTTCAAATTACTTGTGGTATATGGTAATGTTGATGATTCCTTTAAGTGTTTCATAAAATCATTTTATGGTGGATTTAATAATAACCTTCTGCAAAATGTGTGCAAAGGTAAATCGACAGTCCCCACACTCCTCACCCTCACTAGAAACTTCCTACATGGAAGAATCTAGGCTTTCCCTTTCCTCCAGAGTAAGTATGCCCCTATGTTTCTTCTGACATTATGGCAAAGCACGGGACAGATACACTTTAGAAGAGCAAAAAAATAATCTTTTGATGTCAAACAGAAGTAAGCAGGCAAAATCTGATTTTGCTGGAAATCATATACAGGCAAAATAGAGCTTAACAGTCTTGCTGCTGCTATACATTATACTTGCTAATCAATAATATCATCAGAGAATTTGAATCTCGCTACCTACAGGGAAGCACTTTGTCATGATAAATTTTATTTAAATCACAGATTTTACTACAGTCCTGATGTTTGTCTCCTTCTTTGATGGCCCTCCCTTTTGTCTGCCCCTGGTCTCCCTTCCTATTTCCATCTCTCCAGCCATTTCTCTTGCTGTTAGTCTGAATGAGCTTCCACTGACATCTGGGGTTTGAATTCTGAAGGAAAGGAAGCAGTGCACAGAAATCTGTGAGACGTGGCAGATGTGATACTTTCTTTCTTCGTATGCCTTCAGTGGCTGTTATTGAGCAGGTTCTATTAGGTCCAGCTTGGCTTCATCTGGAATTGTGCCACAGCACTGAGCTCATCAGTAGGCTCCAGCAGGCATTTGGGGGTGAGGGTCCTGCCTGGCTTCCCTTCTGTTTCACCATGCTGTGCCTGGCTTGTGTAGGCAGGGGGAAGAAAATCAGCAGCACAGATTTTTGTCCTAAGAAACAGCACATCTTCTCAATGAAGTATCATAGAATCATAGAATCATAGAATTGTTAGGGTTGGAAGCGACCTTAAAGATCATCTAGTTCCAATCACCCTGCCATGAGCAGGGACACCTCCCACTAGATCAGGTTGCTCAGAGCCCCATCCAGCCTGGCCTTAAAAACTTCCAGGGATGGGGCTTCCACCACCTCTCTGGGCAACCTGTTCCAGTGCCTCACCACCCTCATAGTGAAGAACTTCTTCCTAATGTCCTGTCTGAATCATCCCATCTCTAGTTTTAATCCATTCCCTCTAGTCCTACCGTTACCCGACATCCTAAAAAGCCCCTCACCAGCTTTCTTGTAGGCCCCCTTAAGACACTGGTAGGCCACTATAAGGTCTCCTCGGAGCCTTCTTTTCTCCAGACTGAACAACCCCAACTCTCTCAGTCTGTCCTCACAGGAGAGGTGCTCCAGCCCTCTGATCATCCTCGTGGCCTTTCTCTGGACACATTCCAGCACGTCCATATCTCTCTTGTAGTAGGGGCTCCAGAATTGGACGCAATACTCCAGGTGGGGTCTCACGAGAGTGGAGTAGAGGGGGAGAATCACCTCCCTTGACCTGCTGGTCACGATTCTCCTGATGCAGTGCAGCATATGATTGGCTTTCTGGGCTGCTAGTGCATACTGATGGCTCATATTGAGCCTCTCATCCACCAGCACCCCCATGTCTTTTTCTTCAGGGCTGCTCTCAAGCCAGTCACTGCCCAGCCTATATCGGTGCTTGGGATTGCCCTGACCCAGATGGAGGACCTTGCACTTGGTCTTGCTGAACTTCATGAGGTTGGCATGGACCCACCTCTGCAGCCTGTCAAGGTCCCTCTGGATGGCATCTCTTCCCTCCAGTGTGTCAGCTGCCCCACACAGCTTGGTATGGATCTCTTTCCTTCAAAGACTTAGTATCCAGACATTTAGCTTGGAAAAGTGATTACCCCTCAAAGTTTTACACCTCAAAATAGTCATTTGCATTACCTATTAAACTCTTTGTATGAGTTCTAGATAAAGATGTCTTGTAAATAAGGAGCATAACAACTTTGCATTGCCTGTGGTAACTGGATGGCATATTGATCTGAAGGGATTACTTGAAGTTTTTGGGTTAGATTCATGAGCACTTTGATTTAAACTGGGATGGCAAAGGTATCCTCAGACTTATGAAATAGTTCCTGAATTGCAACTTACTGCCAGAGAACTTAATGCAAACAAGCACTGCCTTTTTTTTGTTGATGTGAACTAGTGATTCATATCTGGTCAGGCTGTTTCTGGAACAGGACTGGAAATTTCTAGATGAGAAACAAGGCAGTTGGTTACAGTGGTAACATCATGAATCAACAAGTATAGCGAGTATAGCTCCATAGAAAACTGGGATAAATAACCCAGCCATGTAAGTCTTGGAAACACACTAAGGCTGAGTTTTCATTTGTGCATTTATCTTCTTGTCAGTGTATTGTATGTTTGGTTTTTGGTTTTCGGTCAACACCTGTGGTGTCCAGTCTGTTAATTTTCTTGGGTGAGTAACAACCTTCCCTTTTCTTCTTGGTCCAACTCTAAAAGATTGCCAGGTTACTGATATGATTCTGCAAAGGCAAAAAACCCCACCCCATCTTGTTTCTACTTTGCTAATATGCTAGAAAGTAGCAGTCTGTTCTTGAGAGCCAATGGGGTCTGCTTCACTCAGTGTCTAACTTCTCAGCATTATTTATTAGCAAGTTGTTTGCTTGACTGAGAGATTCCAGATCTCTCTTTTTTCTTAAAGACCATTTTGAAGGTACAAATATTTTCCACATCCAGCCAACCTTTGTAAAGTTATTTATCAAACACATAGTAAAGTTTGTCAAATAAAATGCAATCAACCCACTCATTCTTTCTGTTCTGTTAGTTTCTGAGGCAGCCTGTGTGGACAGGGGTTTCTTGAGACATCGGTGCTCTAGCTGTCAGACAGTCTGCGTGTTCTGGCCTTGCCACGCTTCAGCTCAGCTGACTCAGCCTGCTGTGAATTTTGCCTGTCGAAAGAGATAATAAGGGAAAACAGTTTTGTGCTACTCATCCCCATCCCATTTAGGAACTGCAGTGTATCTTCACCGTGGATAACGGATCATATATTGGTGAAGTTATCCAGCTCAGTGGCTGGGCAGATTTTTACACTTTTTTATTAGAGTAGTTGGGAGGTTTTTCCTTCACCTCTTTTGAGGACCAGTATAGTATATGGTATAGTATATAGTATATAGTATACTATAACAAATTTATGCACTCTCACATCATGGGATAACTGTAGATAAGTTAAAAGACTAACCAGAAGAAAAAAACCCAACAACTACTGAATCACTGTGTATTCGGTAGTGAAGCAGGAAATGGTAATCCCAACATCTGACAGTGTTTATGTTTTTGGGAGATGATGATTCCAGATTCCAATCAAGAAGCCTCATCCCAAGTCAGTAACAGTAGTGATTCTTAGTACGTTCCTGAATAGTCAGCACTTGCAAAGCAACAAAACCCCCTTTTAATTTGATTTTAAGAAAACATTATTAATAGCTGTCTGGGAATGGAGAGTTATTAGAGAATGTGTGATTTGTCATTTGGATTGCAGCTGCTTTGTTGGTGTAAAACTCTCTTCACAGACCTGTAATTGCATGACCTTAAGTATGCCTAACTTAATTTTAATTTTAAACAAGTTAATTAGATTATTTGATAAATTATGATATGGAGAGAATTTGGCACAGCGTTCAAGAAGAATGGAAGCAAGCCTTGACCTTTACTTCTATCAGTATGTTCTCTGTTTTCTGGTAATGTTTCCTTACACTACAAGCATGAAAAAGCCTTGTTAAATATTTGTGAGGAAGTTTTAAATTCCTTCAGTTTATGGAGTAATAAACAAAAAGCCTACTCTCTATTTAATTTTTCTGATTAAATGTTTAATAACATATGAGTTACACTTACGTCAGCATATGTGATATCCTACATGAACAAAATTAATGCCGTTTAGCTACTTCACTTGTATACATGCTGACTCTAAAAGAAGACATTAATGTTCACTCATTGAATGCAGACATTTTGGTAGGGATTTCTATAAGGTCTCATCTCTTTGCGTAGTGGGGTGCTCAGTTTATATGCTGTATAGGGATATAATTTTACAAAATGGAAAAGAGCAAAATTATCAGGAAAAAGTATGAAGTCAATTGAAGGAGCACAGAAAGAATCATTCATCAAATATTTCTTTAAAACAACTTTCTCCTGAGGTGAATTGAAAATTTGGCTAGGAAAAGGCAGGCTGCAATAATGCAACTGTTAAGGCATCAAGCTTGGTCTAATCTTCAAATCTGTTCCTGTAAGTAGGCTACATGAAAAAAGACTCATAATCAAATAAGGAATAATAGGATCTGATAATCTGACTGAATACTTAATTACAGATTCAATATTCAGTTACAGGACATATTCTTTACATTGGTACAACTAGAAGTACATCTGAATACTCTAATGATGAAGATCGCACATATATTTTACCCAGTCTTTACCCATTGGACATCAGCTATTTCTTTTCCGTGTGTTTTTAGCTGCCCAGCTCAGATTATCCTGTTTTATCCCTCTGAAATGGTTATTTTGCAAGACCTGGACAGGGGTGTGGATCAAAACATCCATACCTTTTTCAAAAGAAATGGTAGTGGGGAAAAATTGCACACATCAATGAGTTTGAGGCACTGGGACCTGAGAACATAGTTCTTTGCAGTTAAAGTGGTAGAGGTGGTGTTATTGCTTTTATGTATTAGGATCAGGAGACACATAAACTGAATTGCACAAGAATACCTACTCTAATATTTTTAGTAGTTCAGGCCCATAGTACTAAAACATTGACTTCTTGACACTTTCAGATCAAGACAGTGACAGAAGCCCTATAACAGAAATTAATTAGCTGAAAAGTGTATTTTCCCCTGTCCTTTGTGCGTAGTAATCTGAAAAGGGCTATAAAAATGCCTACACATTTATGTAATCCAAGTCTGTTTCTCCACTGATGTAAAAAATAATATTTCCATTGACTTGAGCTGTGGATGGATTTGTCTCACAGCAAAGTACTCTCAGGAAACAGCATCCACGGATAGTCATTTTCACAGGTATCTTTTTAACTTGAGAACTTTAAAATAGTGTTCTGCCTAGGTTTATTTTTGAAGCTGCAGTAGTTGTACATGTGCAATGGAGAGGCAGGTGTACATGCGAATTAAAAAACTTTGTGGGGATTTTGTGTATGCATTTCTTCTTTCTTAAGATTTGCTATTGGAAAATTAGGATTGTTCACAGGAGAAAACCCTTCATGAAAGAAAAATGTCACTATTTTCTTTTATCTTTCCAATTACATTTATGTATTTTCAGATGGTAGCGTAAGTAGTCTGCAGTTTTGAAAAAGGGCTGTAGAACATATAGTACATTGGAAAACAAATAATAAATATCAATTGATTTTTTTTAGTTGCCTGAAGCTACACATTATTAGTTTTCAGAATGTAATCACCTTTTCTTCTCAGCTGCAGAATCAATGTTTAGGATCATCTTTATATATGAAAAGGTTGGAATAGTTTCTCCTCTTAGTAAATGCAAGCATATACTTTTCAATCAATAATATTTTAATTTAAGCATAATAATGTTAAATCTTGGTAACAGACTTAATGGAAGTCTTTTTATTAATATTTATTTCTATCATTGGAACAAGAGGGAAAATGAGCTTTCTGTTAATATGCTTGGAACTAATACTATCTTTGATGATAAGAATCTGAATCAAAATGTGACCTTCCCAATAACAAGAATCCAGACTATTATTTAAGTTTTCTCTGGTGTGTTTTGACTGTAAAGTACTTTTACTTCTGGGCTGTCCTTGAAATTCAAGGAAATTCAAACCTCAAGCTTGTAAACAAATCTTTCATTTTAGGTAGGTTCAGTCTTAGCTAGACCTTGCATTGGTGGTTCTCAAGAAGTAACCTCTCTGTTTCCTGCATTGGAGTTTTTCCTGGACTGTTACAAATTAATCTGTGGTACTCATGGATACAAGGTCACATTAAAATCAAGGAGATGGGAGGATTTCATAAAAAGGAGAAAGACAGTGAAACTACTTGGAATACCATTAATGAAGTTCCAAGCCTGGAAAAAAACCCGTTTTGAAAGAACTTGACTCTTCAAATATTAAACTTTAGCTACTGAACTTTCTGTATTGGCAGATGAATCCCTATCATTCAGTGAAAATTTGTTTTCAGTGTTTCTCCTCAACCTGAGGCGTCTGGTACTATCTGACTTGGTTGAGCTAGAACACTGTAAGTGCAGTGATTGATTCCACATCCTGCTGTGCTTCCTCCTTGTGACTCCTTGTGAATTTTCTGAAACTTACTGTTATCCAAAACTTGTGTTGCTTTTTTTTCAAGTTTCAAATGCAACAAACCACACAAACCAGAACTTCTTTCCTCCAGAACAAAGACTGGTGACCTGGCGGAAAAATGACTCCTGATTATGCATATTGGTCTTCACAAATAGGCAGCAGGGCTCAAGCTGATGAAGCTTTTTGAACAGTTTCTTCAGTAATAGTTGAAAAGCCTCAGGTGAGGAACAAAATAGTGAGCAGGCCTAAACCCAGGCTGTATTTTTTGGCAGCTTCTCTCTCAAGCTCTTTGCTATGTCTAAGTGAGTAAGAAGACGGTATTCTTAGAATCATAGAATGATAGAATGTGTTGGGTTGGAAGGGACCTTTAAAGGTCATCTATTCCAACCCCCCTGCTGTAAGCAGGGACATCTTTAACTAGATCGGGTTGCACAGAGCCTCATCAAGCCTGACCTTGGATGTCTCCAGGGATGGGGCCTCCACCACCTCTCTGGGCAACCTGTTCCAGTGTTTCACCACCCTCATTGTAAAGAACTTCATCCTAATCTATACCTACCCTGCTCATTGCCCCTCGTCCTATCACTACCATGCCCTTGCAAACAGCCCTTCCCCATCTTTCCTGTAGGCACCCTTCAGGTACTGGAAGGCTACTATAAGGTCTCCCTGGAGCCTTCTCCTCTCCAGGCTGAACAACCCCAACTCTCTCAGCCTGTCCTCATAGCACAGGTGCTCCAGCCCTCGGATCATCTTTGTGGCCCTCCTCTGGACCCGCTCCAACAGGTCCATGTCCTTCATGTGCTGAGGGCTTCAGAGCTGGACACAGTACTCCAGGTGGGGTCTCACGAGAGCAGAGTAGAGGGGGAGAATCACCTCTCTGGATCTGCTGGCCACGATTCTTTTGATGCAGCCCAGGATGCAACTGGCCTTCTGGGCTGCAAGCATACATTGTTGGCTCATGTCCAGTTTTTCATCCACGAGTACCCCCAAGTCCTTTTCCGCAGGGCTGCTCTCTATCACATCGTCCCCCAGCCTGTATTGATAACGAGGGTTGTCCCAACCCAAGTGTAGGACCTTGCACTTGGCCTTATTTAACTTCATAAGGTTTGCATGGGCCCACCTCTCTAGTTCTTCCAGGTTCCTCCGGATGACATTCCATCCCTCTGGCCTGCCAACTGCACCACTCAGCTTAGTGTCATCTGCAAACTTGCTGAGGGTGCACTTGATCCCACTGTCTGTGTCATTGATGAAGATGATCCCCTGAGGGATACCACTTGTCACCCCTCTCCATCTGGACATCAAGCCATTGACCACCACCCTCTGGATGCCACCATCCAGCCAGTTCCTTAACCACCGAACAGTCCACCCATCAAATATGTATCTCTCCAACTTAGAGAGAAGGATGTTGTGGGGGACTGTGTCAAATGCCTTGCAGAAGTTCAGATAGATGATATCCATTGCTCTTCCCTTTTCCACTGATGCAGTCACTCCATTGTTGAAAGCCACTAGGTTGGTCAGGCAGGACTTGCCCCTGGTGAAGCCATGCTGGCTGTCTCGAATCACCTCCCTGTCTTCCATGTGCCTTAGTATAGCTTCTAGGAGGATCTGTTCCATGATCTTCCCAGGCACAGAGGTAAGGCCGACAGGGCGGTAGTTCCCAGGGTACTCCTTTCTACCTTTTTTTCTTGCCTCAGGCTTGTGTCATGATGGAGATAATGTGATCACAGGTTTCTTTTCTTCAAGCTCAGACAGTGTAGGAGATAATATGATTACAGTTTTCTTCTCCTCAAGCTCAGACAGCATACGTCTTGAAGTGGTTTACCTAGGAGGTCTCATAAGATTTAAAGAATATTTGCTGCATAAGTTATTGGGACAAGTGACAAGAATAGCTGATAAGTCATTAAAATTGTTAGACATTTTTATTTATGACCACGTCTGTTCTTTGGGAGTAATGTAGCTTAGCAAAAGGAGGTTGGGTGTGTTCTTCAACAGCATCCAAAAATTTGATACTAAATCTTGTTTCTGCTAAGTTGGAGCATTGCTGTTTTGATGATTCAGCTACTTTCCATGGTACATTTTTCACTGATTATCTAATTTTCAAAAATTTAGTGATACTAAACGCACTGAAGCTATTTATTCATTGTTTGACATCTGCTGAGTTTGTCGGGTCATATGTACACAGTTATAACTGTTAATAATGAGAATCAACACCCTACCACAGGAAGCACTCATGCAAAATAGTTCTGGTGGGCTTGAATTTGCCCATAATCTGACAAGTTATTAATTAGAGGAGGAACTCTAATAAAATTCTGTCTGGATCTTTTACTGAAGATCAGAAGCAGAAATTAATTTTAAGGTTTTTTTTTTTTCTCTTTCTAGTACTGACACCAAACTAGGTGGGAGTGTTGATCTGCTTGAGGGTAGGAAGGCTCTACGGAGGGACCTGGACAGGCTGGATCGATGGGCCAAGGCCAACTGTATGAGGTTTAATAAGGCCAAGTGCTGGGTCCTGCATTTTGGTCACAACAACCCCAAGCAACGCTACAGGCTTGGGGAAGAGTGGCTGGAAAGCTGCCCAGCAGAAAAGGACCTGTGGGTGCTGGTGGACGGCCAGCTTAACATGAGCCAGCAGTGTGCCCAGGTGGCCAAGAAGGCCAACAGCATTCTGGCTTGTATCAGGAATAGCGTGGCCAGCAGGAGCAGGGAAGTGATTGTGCCTCTGTACTCGGCACTGGTGAGGCCTCACCTCGAGTGCTGTGTTCAGTTCTGGGCCCCTCTGTACAAGAGGGATATTGAGGTGCTGGAGCATGTCCAGAGGAGAGCTACCAGGCTGGTGAGGGGTCTGGAGACCAGGTCATATGAAGAGAGGCTGAGGGAGCTGGGCATGTTTAGCTTGGAGAAGAGGAGGCTGAGGGGAGACCTCATTGCCCTCTACAACTACCTGAAAGGAGGCTGGAGAGAGGTGGGTGTTGGCCTCTTCTCCCAGGTGAATAATGACAGGGCCAGAGGAAATGGTCTGAAGTTGCGGCAGGGGAGGTTTAGATTAGATATTAGGAAGAATTACTTTCCTGAAAGAGTGGTCAGGCACTGGAACAGCCTGCCCAGGGAGGTGGTTGTGTCACCATCCCTAGAGGTATTTAAGAAACGTCTAGATGTGGCATGTCAGGGCATGCTCTAGTGGCAGAGATTGTAGGTTGTTTGGTTGGACTCGATGATCTCAAAGGTCCTTTCCAACCATGAAGATTCTATGATTCTATGATTCTATGATCTTGTTTCAATTAGTACCAACACTAATTGGACAGATATTGCTAGATTTTCCTCCTTTTACCTATCTTGGCACAGACGTTAGGGACTGGATGCTGTGTCTTTGCAGAATGAATGGGACTGCTTTCCTGTCACAAGGCTAGAAACTGTCCCTGCACATAGTGGGGAAAGCAATAGGGATGCTACAATTCCATTGCTATCTCCTGGAAATATTCTTTGATATCTTCTCAGTCCAGGCTGGCAAGAATGACAAAACAGTTACAGTCAACCACCTGAAACAGGGCATACGTGATGTGCAGCCTTTTAAGAGAGCTAGCTTTGAGTTTTTTTGAGTGAACAAAGTGTTCCATGTTAACTTTGTAGAGCTGATCTTAAGGATCAGTTTAAGTGAGAAATCAAAATGAACCTTGAGGAGGAGGATATAGGAGTGAGCAATATGTGCTCAGGAAAGGCAGAGGCTCATTTTAAACTATCAAACTACTTTCCTTACAGCTATTGGCAATGGCTCTCCAATTATTGCTGAATATTTTCTCTGTGATGCTGCTTTCCTTCTCTATGTGATACTTAATAGGCTTTGAGATTACTTGCCCTTTTAGGGCATTAAGGGGTATAGGCAACCTCAATTTCTTTCTCATAATCTCATACTAAATGGATTTGGAGGTCAGATATTTACCCCGTAATCCAATGCGTTTGTCTCGTCCTTTGCTTTGTGTGAGGGTTGTTTTTTTCTGTTGTTCTTTTTCAGGATGTTAAAACCAGGTAGTACAGCTATCACAGATGTGAAGGTCTAAGGAAGACAGCTGCCTTCCAGTGAACTTGTGGATTTTTTTTTGAATGTGCACTGTTAGAGTCAAGCTATGCTGCTATAATGATTCAAAAATTTTTATGGGTTTAAAGAAAACTGAAGCCTTGTTGATTGGAGTATATTGCTCCATGTATTACTGTTAAATTCAGAGTTGGAAATATGCAAATACAGGAGCTGTCTTAGACCTAGACTGCGTAAAATACCATCTACTTAAATAAGTGTGTTTATGATTACAGATCTTAGACGGACTGACAGCTCATCAACATAACGACTAATGATAGGATGTTTGAATATTGTAAAATATGACGATGAATATGCATTCCAGTTCTTAAGTCAAGTCATCGCAGCCATGTTTTTGCCTCTTTTGCATTTGGGTTTTGCACATACTTAAATGATTGTTTTCCTGTCTGGGAAGCAGATTTAAAATTACCCACATATGCATTTATAGAAACTGTCTTATAAATTGGTATACTTGAATATGCATACCAGAAATGTCTGTGTACTCATTCAGTGAAGAGTACTTCAGTGAAGTCTTGAGATGCATCTGTTCAACCCTACCTATGAGAAGAAACATTGAATTTTGGAGAAAAATGGTCTTGGAAGTATTAAAGTAAACAAACAAACAAACAAAGCCTTTAAAATGGTAAATAACTACATACCAAAAAGACATTCCAAGAAACTGAGATGTATATTCTGGGAGAAAAAAAAAACAACACAAAAACCCAACAAGGTTGTCTGGTAAAAGTTAGATAACATTAGATAACATTTAGATAACATTTCTGTAACTTTCTAACATATTTTAGCAACAATATGTTGTAGTCATGATGATCAAATCCTATTACAGTAGTAACATGCAGTATTTCTCACAAGATACTTTCATGCACAGTAAGAATGTATTTCGGAGATGCAAAAGGTAGGGTTACTTGAGTAACTTAAGTTGTAAGCTCTATCAACTACAAATATCCAGAGCAGCTCTTCAGATGGAAAGTCATGTGAGATCAAACATGTACGGTATTGAATACTGTAAACTCCCTGAAGTCATCAGATATCTTTT
Source organism: Larus michahellis (assembly GCF_964199755.1). Lineage (NCBI taxonomy): Eukaryota > Metazoa > Chordata > Aves > Charadriiformes > Laridae > Larus > Larus michahellis. The sequence goes on from NC_133897.1 coordinate 94,913,538, forward strand.
GCAGAGAAGTTCCTTCTAATATAGAAACTATTAAATAATCTTAAAGCTAGTGGTTAAAACTTTGCAGCATCAGTCATTAAAATAGATATACCATGAATATTCAGAATTCTCTGAGTATTCAGTTGTTCAGAATTTAAGATTAAACAGTGAGTGCTATTAGAGTGGAACGTTTAAAATAAAGGGAATGGGTAGAATAACATCTAGTCTAAATTCGTTGAATAAGACAGGATGCACTAAATAAATTTGTCTGATTGTTTGGAAGTGTTCATAGATGTGATAATAGAACTTAACGACAACACTGGAGGGAATATCTGCATTACCTTCCTCTCACGAGTGACAACTACACAGTCATATTCTGTCACTTTTAAATGAAATGCTGGCCTCTGTGAACAAACATGAAAAATAATCTCATAATTGCAATAGAGATAATTCCTTCCTTCAACATTTGTTTTTTTAATTTCTTGTCATTCTCTTCTAGGAAATACAAAATATACTAAGGGAGGGGCCAAAGGAGAAGAAAGAAACAATAGAATTACAGTATAAGAACCAAAATTGTGCATTTTAAAGCAATTCTGTATAGTACATACATTTACTCCACACAATTTAGTGAGTGAAGTATCATAACAAGAAAAATAGATTATTTTTCAGGTTTCATTAATGTTTTTTTAATGTAGATCCAATGACATTCTACTAAAAAGTTTGTTCCCTCAGATAGCTTTGTTTCTTAATACTTTGCAAAAAAGCCCAGAGCCTTGATTATGTCGTGTAAAGGAGAGTTAATTTGAAATCGATATATAGTAAAATATTCCTAGTATGTGTATGCACTCTGTGTATTTTATATTAAAAATTTAAATTGTATAATTTTATATAAAACCATAAGACTGTATAATTTTATAAACATTGAGAAAAATGACATACGGATTGGGTGAAAAACAGAAAAGAAGAAAAAAAACCCACAGAAAACTGAAAATACAAACTCCCCTATCCTTCTTGAGAATAAAGCTTTTTCCTCTCCTAGACAGTAAATGCTTTAAGAGGACCTAGTGCAAATCTTTGAAAAGAGTGCCAGATCAAAGGGGAAAAATCAGAGAGTGGAAAATGATAGATCCAAGTGCAGAATTTGGTCCAAATATAACTTAATTTTTTAAAATTGTAGCAACAAACTTATGCAACACTAGGTCGCGAACTTCAAGCTTTCTAGTAATTTCTCTTCTCTGTGCTCTTTACTCTTCTGTTTCATTCTGCTGTCTTGTATTTAGGTTTATAGTACCATGAATAGCCTAGTCTAATGTAGCTGATCTGCGTCAAGGGTTCTTTAGCGTTCCGAATAACACTTCAAACATCAACAAATAATCATCTTCCTAAAATTATAATGAAAAACTATTGTCTCTGTTCTGCTCTTTCACTTAAATTCTGTCATTATCCTATTTGTTCTTTTCATGCCTGCTCCGCTCGTCTGATTTTCTTCTACTTTACTACAAGCTGGAATTGTCACTGTAGTTATAGAATTAGATGTAGTGATATATCAATTGATAGACAATAATACTTTGTAGATCTTCAAGATTTAAAAAATCCTGAATCTCCTTTTGATGTTCATAAAAATCCTTTCAATTTTCTTAGCAGCAAAAGAAAGATCTTTCAAATTACAGAGTGAAATAGGTAGAAAAACATACAAGAAACTGGATCAAAACCAAAGAAATACTAGAAGGGTAAAATCCCATTGCAAATCCTAATTTTAAACAGAATGAAGGGATATCTTGGAAACATGGTGGATAATACTAAATTATACCTTATAACAATTTGATGTAATTTATATTCTTTAACATAAGACTAATTTCAATTCCTGGGGCCAAGAAACAGCACTTGGGGTTGAAGTGCAGTCTTAAACAAGGTGGATTAGTTATTCTATACTACAGATTAATTGTGGATTGAAATTCTTAAAATATTAAGAGTTGCTAAAAGATAGGAACTAGGCTAGGAGTAAAATCTTCTGTGTTTTAAATGAAGTGAACAAATATTGCCAGTCAGGTATCACAAGGATCTAGGCTCAAAACTTAAATTTTCAAAATCTTTCTAACTAGTCTCGTGAATGAGGATCTAATAAGGAAACGTGCTCTGCTGGATCTGATACTTACAAGCAAGGAAGGTCGTGGATGTGAAAGTCAGGTGCAACTTTGGCTGCAGTGACCATAAGCTTATGATCCCAAGAGGAGGGAACACGACAAAAAGCAGTACCACAATGCTGGATTTCAGGAGAGTAGATTTTAATTTCATCAGAGATCTGCTTGGAAGAAACCAATGGAATATGGTCCTGGAGAGAATAGAGCTCTAGGAGAACTGATTAATATTCAAAGATCACTTCCTTCAAGTTTTAGAAAGGTCCCTCCTTGACAAGCAGAAAATGAAGCAAAGTCAGAAGGAAGGCTTCTTGGATGAGCAAGGAGCTCCTAATTGAACTTAAACATGAAAAGGAACTGTACAGGAGATGGAAGCAAGATCAAGTGACCCAGGAGAAGTACAGAGCTGTCTGATCTTGCAGGGATAAAGTTGAGGACAATCTGCAGGTGAATCTGTCAAGGGATGTGAAAGGCAAAAAGAAAAGATTCTACAGATAAATCAACAGCAAAAGGAAGACTAGGGAAAATGTAGTTCCACTGCTCAATGGGGCGGTAGATCTGGTGACAAATGACACAGAAAAGGCCAAGGTACTCAATGTCTTCTTTACCTTGGTCTTTAGTGGTAAGACTGGCCTTCAGGAATCCCAAGCCCCTGAGACCAGAAAGTCTGGAACAAGGAAGACAACCTTGGTGGAGGAGAACCAAGGTAGGGAGTGCTGAAACAAACTGGACATACATTAATCCATAGGGCCTGATGGGTAGCGCTCATGAGTGCTGAGGGAGCTGGCTGGTGTCATTGTGAGGCCACTCTCAATTATCTTTGAAAGGTCATGGTGGTTGGAGCAGTTCCAGGAATGGATGAGAGCAAATGTCACCTGTCTTCAAGAAGGGTAAGAAGAAAGATATAGGGAACTACAGGGTCAGCCTCATCTCAATCCCTGGGAAGGTGAGAGAGCAACTAAGTCTGAAAACGATTTAAAAACAAATGAAGGACAAGCAGATGACTGGGAGTAGTCAGCACACAGATTTATGAAGGGGAAATAATGTTTAACCAACCTTATAGCCTTCTACGATAAGGTGACTGGCTTGGTGGATAAGGGGAGAGCGGTGAATGAGAGGAGAGTAGTGAATGTTATTTAACCTGATTTTAGTAAGGGATTTGAGACTTTCTCCTATAACATCCTCATAGACAAACTAATGAAGTATGGATTAGAAAAGTGGACAGTGACATGGACTGAAAACTGGCTGAACAGACAGGCCCAGAGTGGCACAAATTCTAGTTAGAGACAAGTCATTGGTGGTGCACCCCAGGGGTTGACAGTGGGGCAATACTATTTAGCATCCTCATTAATGACCTGGACAATGGGACAGACCGTACCCTCAACAAGTTCACAGATGATACAAAAGTGGGAGGAGTGGCTAATATATAAGATGGGTGTACTGCCATTCAGAGGAACCTTGACAGGCTGGAGAAATAGTCTGACAGGAACCTCATGAAGTTCAATAACGGGAAATGCAAATTCCTGCACCTGGGCAGAAGTAAACCCGGGCACCTGTACAGGCTGGGACCTGATCAATTGGAAAGCAGCTCCCAGAGAAGGACCTTGGGGCCCTGGTGGACAAAACGCTGACCACGAGCCAGCAATCTGCCCTTTTGGCAAAAAAGGCTAATGGTATCCTGGGCTGTATTAGGAAGGGCATTGCAGAGAGGCGAGTCTCCCTCTCTACTCAGCACCGGTGAGGGCACATCTGGAGTATTGTGTTGGGTGCTGGGCTCCCCAGTATAAGAACTCAGACTGACTGGAGTGCATCCAGCACAGGGCCACAGAGGTGGTTAAAGGCATCTTTCATAAGAGGAGAAGCTGAGAGAGCTGGGACTGTTTAACCAGGAGAAGAGAAAGCTCAGAGGGAATCTCATCAATGTATATAAATACCCGATGGAGCGAATGAAGACGAGGGAGCCAGACTCTTCTCAGCAGTGACCAGTGACTAGAAAAACACATGAAAATCCACTGAACACAAGAAATCATTTTTTTATCGTGAGCATGATCAGACACTTCGTTGGCCAGAGGGGTTGTGGAGTCTCAGATCTGTGGTGATACTCAATACCTAACTGAACACAGTCCCTGTTTGAGCCAGCAGGGTTGAATGAGATGAACTTCAGATGTCCTTCCCAACCTCAGTGACTCTGTGATACAAGTATGTTGTGAGAGGATAAAGTTCTGTTGTTAAAAGGTTATTCAACATAGTTGAAACTTTCAGAAGGATCTCATGATAGTGAATCACTGGGATAAAATAATGGACACAAGAACTGGAATAATGGACCGGAAAATAATGGGCACAGCTTTGGAAGGGAAGAAACTTCAGTTAGTTACACATATGAAAAAGGTAAGCTCCGAATTAGCTGTTGCCATTTGTAGAGAAGATCTCAGCACTACTGAGGGCAGGAAGCAGCAGTGGTCAAAGCGGTGTATATTGTTGGGGACTGCTGGGAAAGGGCTAGTGAATAAAGCAAAACCCACGTCTCTGCAACAATAAAAACCCATGACATACCCACACCTTGACTCTGTGCAGCTCTGATTTAGTGATCTAAAGAAGCAAATTATACAGGAGAAATACAGAGAAAATGAGCCAGTTAAGTTATCTCTAAAAGGTTGAAGATAACAGAGGTTCTTTCACCCAGTACTTAATTACATTGTGGAATTTATTGTTTTAGAGTCTAGAGGAAATAAAAGTTTATGTGGATTCAAGGAAGATTTGATTAATTCCTACATGATGAGTAATTAATAAAGGATAGATCTAGGCAGCTACTAGGTATATTTACACTTGCCCTTTTTCTGTTTTTTCCTTTACAATTTCTCTCCTCCAAAATCTAAGAACCTGACTACTCTAGGTCTGAATTTCTCAGGTAAAACTCTTTATAAAAATCTTGGGTACCTGGGTTTTTGTTAATGGTATTGGAAATCATAGCTGAGAGGAATGAGTACAGGCTATACGACTATAAGCGTTGCTGAAGTCAAAGTCTTTAAACAGTCATGGCTCAGCTACAAGACATGCTAATGAGTTGGTAGCACTAACAAGTGTACATCTGACAGAGAATATGTTCATGTAGGGGTACAGAGAATCTTATGTGCACTCCACCATTGTTAACTGGCGCTATCAAAACATCTCCAGCAGTTTTGATATTCTTTAAGAATTCTTTCATGTGACAGGCCTCTGCAGTTTCTCTGTGCTGTCAGGGAAATTACCGGGAGGAGCTGTAGGTGTTCTACATCCGTTTAACTACAATGGCAATTATAATTATAGTGGATTTGCTTAACTCTGATCACAGTAACACAGCTTTCATTTAAATGAAAAATGAATATTAGTATTTAATAGTTATTTGCAGAGAAATGACATATTTCTATCAAAATGAAACCATCACATTTTGTGAAAGAATCCAACTCAGGTAGCTGGAATAAAAGAAGAATGCACAACGGTATGAGTTTAATGAACACTAATGATTTATAGAGTCTAAATAACGATACTGTTACTAAACTACAGGCAAAATCTGGAACGAAGAGAACTTTTTATATTGCTCTTTTTTATAAAAGCATAAATGAAAGACAGGTAAAAGCTATAAAAAGGCTGGTACAAGTTAGAGCTAAGATGAAATTTGCATTTATGGCAAAATTGGGTTTTGTGATTTAATGAAGTTTAATTTAAAATGAAGATATTTTGGTGTATTTAAGTGGTAGACTCATCCAAATTTGGCAGAACTTGAAAGGCTTACAATGGTGTGGGTGAAGTTTCCATTATTGACATCAGAAAACATTTTTTTTTTCCATAAACCATATTTTGAAAAAAATAACAGTATAAATGCAACACCTATGTGCCTGAGACAAGGATCCCCTAAATATCCAGTGCAATTAAATATTTATGAAGGCATTCATGAGCAACACGGTGTCACTAAGCACTGATCTGTGCTTAATTTTTTCTTTATTTCTAAAAATTGAGCACATGTTGTTTTTCTATATTCATCATAAGGCAGGGTGGGAAATAGAGGTGAAGCAAGACTTGCAGCACTGTATTTTTTTAAATAACAGTTTAAATAACAGTCTGATTTTTTCAACTTCAAAGCATTTCAGTAAAATATACAGCTTGACAACAGGGGCTTGTATCTGTTGTGTAAGTATGATAGTTTAACATGAAGCAGCTAGGAATAACATCAACTTTATTATCTTTCTTCACTGCTTAGTACATTTTGTTTTGAAAAATTATGATCAGTTTCCAGTGTGTCAGAAATTCTCATATGACTATTTCTGTATCTAGTTTTTCAAATTGAAGTTTCATCTAGTATGCACTATTACCCCATCTTTAAATTTTACCCTGATCTCTTAACAAAGTGACAAATTATGGGCTTCTCACTCCTTAGTCCAAACAAACAATTTCAATTCTAATACTTTATTCTGTCTGAACTAGAGAAGATCGTGCGAAACGGTTTTTAAACCATCGTTTTGTCTGTCGTCACAGAACAGCACAATTATTTATTGCAAGTACCCAAAATAATTTGGAGCAGCCTCAAAACGCTTCTCTGAAAAAATCGGTCAATTGTGCATTATGAAATACTACATGCCCTGCTTCAGGGAGCGAAATACTTTAACCATAGATGTGATTCAACAGTGAAGCATTCTTCTACATCCTGTCCACTGGAACTAAGATGCTGTGAAATAAAATGACTGCCTCTGTGCGTGAGGAAACACTTAATGTCTGTTTTACTCTTCAGTCCCTGATTTTGTAACATAAAGGCATTAAGTTGCATTTTAGAAACATACCAGCCGTGCACCAAGTAGTTTTTTGTCAAAGGCAAGCAGTGCTGAGGTAATGATACCTCAGTTCACGTGGTGGGTTGAATCCCTTGTCAAGGTACAAGAGGGAGCTGAAACAAAACTTTCATGTGAGGAAACATGAAAACAAACTGTTGCTCCAAAGCTGTTTGCATTTGAAAGATGCATGCAAGAATTCAGAAGTAATGCTATCTCTGCAATTCAAGATTTGCTGTTACTTGTTTCCTTCTAGCTTTTTGTGCTTTTAATGCAATTGACTAGTAGTGAATCTGTTGACTTCCTCTTGTGTGAAGCATGTTCAGGTGCTTAAAAGAGGCAGAACAGAAGCAACAATTTACATGATACTTCCACCACAATAAAAATCTGAGTTGATTTTCCACCTCTTTCTTTTGATTTAATGATCTCTGTTACTCCCCTTTGGAGACCTTAAGGATCAAGCAGGTGTTTTAGTAACTTCAGGAAAATATTTTATACAGGGGTTGATCAGCCTGGCTTTAGCACTGTACTCCCAATAGAGCTCAGAGTTTGGAACGGCATAAAAAATATGATCTATCTTCCTCTTTTTCAGCACTCCAGTTCTTAGTAATTCCACTAACTACTTTATAAATTAAGAGTCACTATCAAGTATATATTTAAAAATGAATTATCACATACTAGACTCTTTTGTATGTATTACAATCTTCAAAGTAAGAGGGATATAGTAAATATTTTAAAGGTATTTTATAAATGACACATTTCTGTATTAAAATTGATATCTTTTGTGTAGACCGTATTTGAAGAGATTAATTTGGTTTTGATGATTTTTTGGTCTAATTTATTGATCAGAATACAGATACGATGTAGTAGAAATAAATGTTCTGTATCAGTCCTAAGCAGAATTATGTTATCTTATGCAATCACCTAGTGACACCCTTTTTGTTCAGTAAGTTTTCTTGCAACTGTCTGTTGATAGTCAGTCTCCCTTTTGCTGCTGATGCATGACAGCTGTGTGAAGAGTTCTTTTTTGTAACCTAAGTAGTCTACCTGTTCTTACTAGAGTTTTATGAGCTACTAGATCATACAAAAAGTTCACCATGAAATTAATGCCCCGGTTCCACCAGAAACTTTGCACTTCTGGGAAAACTAGAGAATATTGTAAAAGCTGTGAAGTAGAAAATCATTCACATTCATTGGCTGAATTCTGCTATGCTTTCATGGAGTGACTGCCATTTGCCATTTAAATATAGACTGATAAATTCTGTTAGGCTGTTCTGATAAGAAAAAGAGCTAATACAGCTACTGTACCTGGCCTATTTAGTGCTGGTTTGGAATACAGGTAACTTCGACCTTAATGATTTAAAAAGACACACAGTCTTAAAGGTCGGTGCTGTATCTCTCTGAGCAAACAAAAATACCATAGTTTCAGTTTTCTTTATCTTTCTTGCTTAGGAAGTAAGTAAACTTAAACAAAAATTATTTTTAAGTGTTGTTACAAATCTAAGTCTTGTTATAAATTGTGGTTTGTTACAAGTTGTATTATAAGTCACTGTTCCAAATCAAAGTCGATGAATGCCAAAAATACGCATTTAATTGTAACTCGAATTCTTATTTGTCCCTATTGCCTAGACTAGGCATTGATTTCAAGGAAGCTGGCATGGGTCTGAGGGCAAAGTCCCTTCAGAAAATCTTGCAAAATCTCTTTGGAAATTCATCATATTAATAAAATTGGTCTTTTCTTTCAATTCTGGAATGCTATATTAAAAGAATTACAATTCTGTTACACCCAGAAAATCCATTTACATCCATCTTCTGTATTATTATCTCTTCGTCACCTATCTGTAAAGTTCTTTTTCCCTCTTCTGCACCACTTAAATGCTTTAAGCACCTTCTTTTGGTTTTTTTAACCTTCAAACTGCACTGCTTCTATTCTTATGATGGTTTTTAAAGTTTGACATCGTATGAGTCTATTTCGTAACAGGAATAATCTTTCCTAAATGAGCTGTCGAAGTGGGATACAGAGGAGTGGTGCTGTGCCCTGACCTTTGAGATGAGGTTGAGAAGTCTGATCTCAAGGCTGCCAGGCGCTACAAAAGCCTGAGTGCAGGGCAGTACTTATCAATGAGGTAATAGGTTATGTGAGTGAAGGGACCCAAGCAATGAAGTAAAATGATCAGAAATCTAGTGGAGACAAAAGACTGTGGGAGGCAAATAGCTTAGTAGGATATTTGGGTCAATCAAAATTTCTAATGCTCTGATTTTGAAGTACTCCATTTCATAATGAGATGACATGACCTGATACTGAGAGACTTAGTCAATCTATTCCAGTGTAAATGACTTTATCATGTTTCTTTTCATCGCAAGACAGCGGTTCATGCTGACTTCCAATGCTTTGTTCTTTCCTATTTCATCATGGCTTGCTGAGATATAAATCATTTTTTATTGCTGTGCCCACAGGCTATTTACTCTTTCATCATGTTGTTATTAAACTTCAGTCTTGTTTCTTGTATGTTAGCTGTCACCGGGTCATATGTTTATTTGAAAGAAACTTATAAAATGGCCTGAATGGTGGTTCTTCAGAAAACTGATAGTGCTTTGTACTTTGGGGGTTCAGGCTTATTTCCAAGTAAATTGTTGTTTGAAAGGGAGTTACCAAAACCAGCTTAGATTAATGGTAGATAATTTATAGTCCACTGGCCAGTTCAAAGCCTACATTTTTATGGGCTATAGTCTATTTTATTTTGGTAATATTACTGCACAACACTAAAGTCTAGGTTAATGTATACCCCATCTACGTGTTTGAAAACTCTCAGCTCTTAACAAGACCAATTTAACATTCAAAAACTTGAATGTCAAACAAAAGTGCATCATCACTACTGATTCAGATGAGGGAGAGTGAGAGTAGCCTACAATTTTAATGATAAAAAATAGTTTATCATTATGCAGCTTAAATAGGAGGGATGGGAAAATCCTTTATAATATATTTATGTGTAATTACTTAAATTTTTTAAAAATATATAGAAAATTTTATGCCTATGTGCCCATATGTAGATATTGGTGCCTGTTCCTGTATAGATCGTGTTTGATTTTTTATTCTGAGCCACAGTGGTTGATGAGTTAGAAAATTCATCTGCTGGATTCAAAGATCCCTATTTTCTCACTGTAGTTCCTCAAGCCCAAGTACTTCTTGATGCAGGCCCTCTGTTAGCTCTGGTTCAAGGTCCTCTGGCCTCCTCCAGTCTTCTAAGGCTGACTTCTATCTTATGACCCCCAGATTTCATGTGCTGATTCAATGAGTTCAAAGTTAAGACCTTCCCCCAGGCTCCCGACCAAAAAACAAGCAAAAAACCCAAACAAAATAACCCCCGCCTTATTGGCCTTTCTAACTTGAGACTTCAAAAAAATCTTGTCTATTGCAAATTGGACGTCACATTCCTGGACTGTTTTCTGTTACAGCTTCTTTTGATTGGGAGTGGAGGAGTAACTGAAGTCTCTAGAGATGAATTTTTTTCTCCTTGGAAAGGAGTACTCTGTGTGTGTGTATATGTGTCTGGAGATGGTCTGTCCAAACCTGTGGAGCCAACACATCTTGAGCTTGTCACCCACACGGTGGCACTGAACAAGTGCTAATTTAAAATACTTCTGTTACTCCTGGTTGATGTTATCTACAAGCATGGAAAACAGAGGGTAAGGTTTCACATTACAGCTAAACTAATTGACAGTATCACTTGTTCCTGTCTCTTGCCAGTCTCACTTTTCCTTTTGCTGGTCCTGTTACTCCTGCTTCACCCTTCAGAAAACAAAATAAGCAGAAAATTACTTGCTTGGGTTCATTCTGTTCACAAATGTCAAAATTGACATCAGGTGCAAGCACTGGAATCTAATGGCAGTAAGCCTTAGATTGGTACAACTGTAACATCAAGTTCTGCCCTGGGCAACCCTTGGAGGACCTGCCATGGTTAACCTGAAGTGACTTAAGAGAGAAAATAAAGGAGATTTAAAGTTCTTCTTCTACAGGCAAATGACCATAAAGTCCAAGAATGTTAATCTATTTCATTTTGTGTGTCATACCATTAAATGAAGATTAGTACTTGGGAGGATTAATGCAAGCACTTGGTTATGTTCCTGATAACATAAATAAAAGTAGGCCAAATTTTTTTAAACTACTGAATATTAGAGCTTATACTCACATTCTTAGAACTGGAGACTATGAATAGAGACTATGTGAAGGCAAGAATCCTGTCAACATAATAACAATTTACTTAAAGAGTAGAAAGCACAAAGAATGACTTAACAGCTAATTTCTTATTTTAACCCTGAGTTGACGATGTGTGAGCCATCACAGGCAGGACGCAGAAACAGCCACAAAACCACGGATGAGAGGCAAGGAACAAATCTAGTCTCAATACCTCACGGACTGGGGCATCTCTGTAGCAGCACCCGGGCAGAGGCATGCAAGCGGGGGATGCAGGCACTGCAGAGCAGGAGAGTCCTTGTTAGCAAGAGATAGAGTGAGAGAGTGTCCGAACCTGCTGTTCTTGACTGTATTTCAGGGATTCAAGCAGGCGTAGTTTTCCATTGTGCTTTGATCTTCTCTGACAACAGGGCAGGTATCTCAGGCATATTTGATAAGGTGCCTCTAAGTCCATCACAGGCCTGTGTTATCTAAGTACATATGTTCTACTTGTCGAGCACATAAGGCTAAACAACAATTAGTCTGATATATGTATTTTCCAACACCCCATGTGCGAGTCATTTGAGTGTGTTTACAGTCCTCCTCACTGCTCCATTACTTTCCCACAGATGATGAAGACTATCTGGCACCAAATGATTCATTTGTCATTTAATTGCTCAATTAATAAAATGAGGATGATGTTTTATAAGACTAAAAGATAAATACAGCTGAAGTGTTTGATCCAGGAAGAAATCTGAAGCTGAAATAGAAGACAAATAGACGCATCTAAATTGTTGAAATTGTGTTAACAAGCTTTACCAGCAATTGATGAGCCTGATAAATGTTAGTGATTTGCTTTGTTTTAGCTTCCCATATTGTACAAATGTATCTAGAATACAGACTGGTTTTATTATTAAAACTTAATTTGTACTATGGCTAGTGCACAGTTCAAAGATTAGGCTTCAGTTTGTCTCTTACTTTAAGAATTATAATCTCAAGTGACAAGACAAGGGAAAGATGAAGGAATAAATATGAACCCCATTGCAAGGAAAATAACCCACAATCCTGCTTTATTTGTGTAGCTTAATTCAAATCAAGATTGAAGCAAGATATGGGTTTATTAACAACTGGTAATTAACTGGCATTCAATGAACTATGCATTCAGGATCAGTAATATAACAAATAAATCACGATACTAGACTCTTAAAACTGTTACAACAACAAATTTCTTAACACTATTATAGAACTGATCCCTAAAAGCTCTACCTTCCCCTCATCCCTGTTCAGCAGGTGTGTGTTGCAGGCCCTATATACATCAATTCCCATGCCCCTGTAGTCTTTCCAGCCTGGCTTCTGCCCCTGCCACTCCCCAGAGCCTGCTAACAAACACAAACAACAGTGAGAAAACCCCCACAGCCCCAGGCACCCCAGGGTGGGGGTCCTGAATGCTGCCCCATGCTGCCAGCACCCAGCCAGATGCAGCACGCTTGGGGAGGCTCCTTTGTACCCCTTGTGGGGTTGCAGCGTGATAAGGAAACAGCCAGCAGTACCCAACCAGACCCTGGCTGCAGTGGCTGCCACTCCGGGGTCTCTCCCCACCACTACAAATTTTCATGCCTTATTTATACTTCTCTTCATGATGACCTTTCTCAAAAGCCTTTTGGTAGTTCTCTGGCTGCTCCTAAATCTGGCTGATGGCCCTCTTCCTCTCAAACATGATTAGTTTGTGTTGATTACCTCTTGAAGAGTTTTGGCTTTTGAGTCATGCACCTTGTGTGTGGTTACCCTCTTATCCCAAGAGCAGTAGTCATACAGGCTATTTTCCCAAGAGTGGGATATGTGGGCCCACCTACTGATCCCTATTTTACGGATGGGAGAATCAAGGCAAGAAGGTTTTCTGTGGGGACATGATGTCTGCAAGTGAGGGTTGATTCCAGACTCCTGGTCTAGCACTGAGTACGCCATCTGAAATGGAGATGTTGGGGCCAAGGGGACTTTGGAGAGTAGAAAGGGAGTTTAGTTGCCTTGTTACCCAGTCAGGGAGTTTGGACTGTAATAGGTAAAGCAATGTAGCCAAGCAAAATCCCTGCAGGGGAGAAACAACCCTGCTGCGTTCCCCACAGGATGCTGCAGTGGTGCTTCTCTCAGCTTGGCATCTGCTGGCCAGCCTCAGGGACAAATGTGGCTCCAGTCTTGGTAACACAGACAGTTTCACCCTCTCCTTTCTCTCATTGCAAAGCTTCCAAGTCTGTCATAAGACTTATGGAGCCCACTCCAGCGCTGATATTGCTGTGCCTTACTGCTGAGACCTCACTGACTTCCTTGGGAATGAGCTATCTGAATAGTTCTAGGAGATATGGGTCTGGGAGATTGCCTGCTATAAATCATGGATTAGAATCACTGTCTAGACCTGTTTGGAAGGCTCCTATGCAACATAAGAGGACTTTTTTTTTTTTTTAACCATTGATAAAGAACTTAATGTTTGGAGTTTCTTAACAATATATCAGAGGAGTATGTGGCTTAGTTCTTTGACAGATCTGAGACATTTTAGACGTATATCACATATATATAATTTACAGACACTTATTGACCATCTTACAAAATCTTACATTTTTTTTCCCTTTCCTTTTGTCTCAAAAATACAGCACCATTTCTTTCCATCTGTTTACAAAGAAGTTTTTCTCTTTGTTCTTTGTCTCCTAGGAATGCCATTATAGGAACTTGTCAGTGCGTAATGTGCTACCATAATTGATTCACCTGTTCAGCTGGAATTGGACTAAACTGTTCATTTACTCTGCTGAAGTGCAAACTGTACAAGAGTAGGAAATGTTATGTTTAGAAGAAATGCTTGTGTCTCTGGAATCAGAAAGTTTCACCATACTCAGCAAAATCAATCTAATTGTTGAAGTCTAAAAAAATTACCTTCAGGTCTAGGTACTATTATGCTTGAAAAATTCTTTTATTTTTTTTTAAGAAATTGCCTTCCATTAAAACTATATGTTGCCTAGAGACAGTAGGTAGAATGACAGGTGTATTTGCTTTTTGGGAATAAGCAGTTGTTCAAGGCAGCACTGATCTTACAATGTGGTGCATAAATGTGTATGATTTGGGAATGTTCGCAGTAAGAAATATTTGTGTTCGTAATACCACCCAAAGAACAATTTTGTGTAGATAACTTTAGCAGAGCAGAATTTTTAGTCTCTTAAACCAAATCCAAATCAGAGTCCTAGATTCACTCTCATGGTATCCCCATATCTAGAAAGCCATTTTTAGGACTTCTTCAGCCTAGTTTACCCCTAGTCTCAAGCTATTAGCATGTTGAGCTTCTAATGGAAGTTGGAAGTGGATGGGATTAATTTTTTTGTGTTTGTATAACATTTACAGTTTAAGAGTACATGAGTTCTAAGCTTTGAGTATGTAAAGGGTTATGCCAAAGCAGCCTTGTTTTGGCAAACTCCATGGATCATTTCCTTCCCAACAGTCAAACAATATTTTTCAAACAGCAGGCTAGCTGTTAGGCTGTGCATTCACATTTAGTAGCCTTGTTTGTCACCCAGTTCTACCCAACAGTTAAAATAACAAAGGGGTGAGGCATAGGCAGAAGAAGGAGACTACAAGGTGGGAGGACCACTGCCTTGTGATCAGCAGAACCAACTCCACCCATGGGACAGTTGCTGGTGGTGGTGTGCCTTGGGCCAGTGGTGGGCTGGTGACCCATGCTGGTGGTTGTCTGAAGGAAGGGCCTGGGCGGTGGTGGGACAGAGGCCACCTTCCACAAGGTTGTGAGTAGCTCCAATTTGGGTAAGGCAGAAAGGCTGACAGTCAAAGACAACAGAAGCACAGAGGTTGGGAGAGACCCCTGGAGGTCTCTGGTCCAAGCTCCTGCTCAGAGCAGCTCCAGTCAGGTCAGGTTGCTCAAGGCCTTGTTTAGTCATGTTTGAATACTCTCAAGGACAGGGACTCTGCAGCTTCCCTGAGCGCCTGTTCCACATCTGAGCACCCTTATGGTGACAATCTTTTCCTTTTGTCTAACTAGATTTCTCAGTCTCCCAGAGTGGGCCTGGTGCTACTCGTCCTTCCTCCACAGAGCACCTTTAAGAAGAATCAGGATTCATCTTCTCTACACCCTCCCAGTAGGCAGCTGGTAGTCACCAATCAGGTCCACCCCTGAGCCTTCTCTTCTTGATGCTGAACAAAGCATCATAGACTCACAGAATGGCTTGGGTTGGAAGGGACCTTTAAAGATCATCTAGTTCAATATCCCTGCCATGGGCAGGGATATCTTTCACTATATCGGGTTGCTCAAAGCCCCACCCAGCCTGGCCTTGAACACTTCCAGGGATGGGGCATCCACAACTTCTCTGGGCAACCTGTTCCAGTGTCTCATCACCTTCCTAACCAGAGGCAGCTCCCTCAGCCTGCCCTCATGTGCTGCATGCCCCGGCTCCTCACCATCCCAAAGGCCCTGTGCTGGGCCCACGCCACACACATGCATCAGTGTCCTTCCTGGACTGGAGCAACCAGGAGGGGACACAGGGGTCAAGATGCAGTCGCCAGAGTACCAAGTAAGAGAGGAGGAAAGCATTTTTACTGTTGGGGTTTTTTTTGTTGTTGTGTTATTGTACTTAAAATTATTTATTACCTAATCTTGAAAAAAACTCCTAATGAAGCATGTAGAAGGGACCTTAATTCTCAAGGCCAGCACCTCTTCCTGGCAGAACTGCAGTCTACTTCTCCAAAGGAACAGCTCGCTCTCTAACTGCTTTGCTTCATCTATTGCTATTCTTCATGGAGGGTCTGGCTGCATCTTCAACCACCCATCAGACAGCCTTCTTGTCCTCAGCTGAAGAAATCCCACCTGCAGTCCCCAGAAAACTTGGTAGCCCTCTGAAGGACAACACCTGTCACCCAGCACAGCAGCCCAGCTGAAGTCAGGTCATCTCATCCCTCTTTCTTGGGGATCGAAGGAAAAATGGCACCCCTTCAAGAGGTGGCAGGGGAGGGGGTTGGGGATGAGAAAGAAGGGCTGACACCACCCAGGGCAATCAACAAAAAAATTGCTGATTGCCGGGAGATGTTATAGATGAGCCTGCAGGATGGCCAGGGGCAGAGGGTGGGCCAATGGTAGGGCACTGGCCAGGCACTCCTGTGACACCACTGCCATGGTGTCACGGAGGGGGACCCTGGCACAGTGTAGTGGTTCAAGGTGAGTCTAGTTAAAGATGTCTCTGCTTACTGCAGGGGGGTTGGACTAGGTGAACCTTTAAAGTTCCCTTCAACCCAACACATTCTATGATTCTATTCTACGAGTCGTGCTGGAGGTGGATCTACTTCCATCCGTTGTTCTTGACCTTTGGGTGGATCCATTTCCATGGGCTCCACACCATCAGCCACAAGAGCGGTGGTCATCATTACCATGTGTCTGATGGTGTCCCCCCTCTGATGCCACCTCCTCTTCCTCTGCGGTTCCTTCAACTGTGTCTCTGTTCTCCTATGCAAAAGTAGACAGCCAGCTGCCTTGCTGCTCTGGGACTTTTTGATACCAAGCATCTTGGCGTTCAAGAGCCTCAAAGCTCAGCAAATTTTGGGCCAGCTGCTGGGATCCCTATATTTATAGAGCCCGGAACAGAAGACAATGAGGTGGCTTGTGAAATCAGGTGGCCACTGTAATCATAGAATCACTTAAGTTGGAAAAGACCTATAAGATCATAAAGTTCGACTGTAAACCTAACACTACCAAGTCCACCACTAAACCATGTCCCTAAGTGCCTTGTCTACAAGTCTTTTAAATACCTCTACGGATGGTGACTCAACCACTTACCTGGGAAGCCTGTTCCAGTGCTTGATAACCCTTTCAGTGAAGTAATTTTGCACCTCCCCTGGTGCAAATTGAGGTTGTTTCCTCTTGTCCTATTATTTACTACCTGGGGGAAGAGAATGACCCCCGCCTCACTAGGACCTCCTTTCAGGTAGTTGTAGAGAGTGATAAGGTCTCCCCTCAGCTTCCTTTCCTCCAGACTAAACAACCCCAGTTCCCTCAGCCACTCCTCGTAAGACTTGTTCTCTAGACCCTTCACCAGCTTCGTTGCTCTTCTCTGTACACGCTCCAGCACCTCAATGTCTTTGTTGCAGTGAGGGGCCCAAAACCGAACAAAGTATTCACCACTTGTGACTGGATTTAACTCCACTCATCACAACTGTTTGGGCTCAGCCATCCAGATAGTTTTTTACCCAGCGAAAAGTATATGTGGGTAGCCTTGAGCAGCCAGTTTGTCCTGGAGAATGCTGTGGGAAACGGTGTCAAAGGCTGTACTAAAGTTGAGGTAGATAAGATCCACAGCCTTTCCCTCACCCACTAAGTGAGTCACCTTGTCATAGAAGAAGATCAGGCTAGTCAAGCAGGACCTGCCTTTCATGAACCTGTGCTGACTGGGCCCGATCGTCCTGTTGTCCTCTATGTGCCATGTGATAGCACTCAAGATGATCTGCTCCATAACCTTCCCTGGCACTGAGGTCAGGCTGACAGGTGTGTAGTTCCCCAGAAACTCCTTCTGGCCCTTCTTGTAGGTGGGCATCACATTTTCTAATCTCCAGTCAACTGGGACCTCCCCGGTTAGCCATGACTGCTAATAAATGATTGAATGGCAATACAAGTGGCCAAATAGGTTTGTTTTGGGAGCTGGGGGCCTGTGGCCTGAAAGATGCTCTACTGTGGGAGAAGGAGGAGAGTCAGGGGGCTGAGGACCCCTTTCTGGTGATTGCTTCCCTGTGTCTTTCTGCTGCACCTTGGGCACAGGGACTGCCCTCCACCTTCTCTCATGTGCCTGGACTGCAGCCCCCTCCTCATCCCGTGCCTGGGCTTCTGTGAATGAGATGGTGGCAACCATGTTTCAGGAGAGTGAGGGGTCCTCAGTGACCCCACCAACCTGGCTCCCTGCAAGTGGCACAGCCCCCAGCACTCAGCAGTGGCTGAGGGGGGGCTTTTGAAATTAGGTAGTGGTAGAAAGTAATCCTTGAGAAAGAGGAGTGGGTTGGGTTTTTTTGCTTTAAGGTATACTGATTGCGTATCAGATTTATGAGTTAAACGAGAACTTGGCAGAATTTCATTTGCAAAATGATAGACAATGGGAGGTTTATCCTGAGAGTGTGCAAAACTTCAGCCTATAAATTACAGTCATGGAACTGGGCTCCATATACCTCCTACCTCACAGTTATTTTGCATATGGAATTTACAAATTACTCTAGGAAACAAGAAACTTAAGGGAGCCTTTCAGCATTTTTGTAGCCAGTACCTGGAACAACAGAAATGATACAGGTCAGCATTATGGTTTGAGGAACCCACAATAATTTATTGTTGTTTAAAAAATTATTCTGTCACCTAATGACCCACCTGGGAAGGGGAAATTGGGAAAAACAAGGAATCCTGAGGATTGAAATATAGACCAATTTGATAGAATAATGGTAAATAATTAACATTAATAATACTAAAGAAACAATACTGATCCCAATACCAATATAAAATATACAAGGATTATACTCAGCCAATTTATGCCAGTAGGAAGCTGTGCACTCCTAGCAGTGGACAGCAAATGTTGGACATTGCAAGTGCTGCAGCTTCAGGAGGAAGGGAAGGCCAGTGGGGTCTGGCATTGGGGGAAGAAATTCTCAGGATTGCAGCCATCGTGGAAGAGGAAAAAAACCTCCTCATCAAACTTTCTAATTTATACTGAATGTGATGTTCGTGGTATGAAATAATTCTGTTGGCCAGCTTGGATCAAGTGCCCCAGTCTTGCTCCTCCTTATCCCTGCACCTGGCTAAACCCGAAAACACTGATACCTTGAAACCCACATACCATAGCTGGCTATAAAGAAATATTTTCACAAATTCAGACACTAGAGTCTTCTAAAAATGCAGTGTTCCCAAGCAGTAAAGAGACCTTACTGAAAAGTAAAATTACTGAACAAGAAATTAATCCTGTGTTGCTCAAGCCAGGACAGGCACCTTGGCTGGTTATATTTGCCCTCTGCAAAGTAGGAGAGTCATGCTTCATATGCATGAGATGATAACTTTAATTTGGGTCTGTTGCAAACCAAGATGTAAGGCTGAAAGACAGAGTACTTGAAAACACAGGTTTACATTAATGGCACAAATACACATTTAAATTAAAACAAAACATCTCAGCTACCTGTCAGGTTGCCTAATTATACTTTACAATTTCTACCAAGACTTGTATGCTTTGGAATGTTCTAGCTGTGTGCATAACATAATCTTGTCATTAAAGCTGGTTAGTAGAGCCATCAATTGCAGTAAGTTTCAGCTATTTCTTTTTGCTTGCTCAAGACGATACGAATTTCTTGAACTGTTTCTATTTTGGTTTCTGTGCATGGATGTTAAGGATAATAACGGTAATATGGATGGAGACCTGAATTTCTTCTTCTGTCCTGAAACTTTTTGAATAAGAATTCTGTATCTAGAAACCTTTCTTCTATTCATAGTCTTCTCAAACATAATAGCAAAGCTTCATGTATTATGTGCCATGAGGCATAGTAAGTATGAGAGATGCTTTCAAAATATATGGTATTTAGCTTGCTATGAGATTTATTTATTTAAAAAATTTGAGAATTGGTAATTGTCCTCTCCTTACACTTTCAGGGACAATTTCAGGGAAGTATCTCATGTCTCCATAATAGTTACCTTTAAAGAAATTTAGCACCTGTGCCAATCTTTTATTTGCATCAAAATAATAATTACTTCCTTGTGTTTATATTTAACTGAAAGTACATTAAATTATTAGCATTGGCTTTATTTAGCCATTGTAAGTCATAGGCAGAAATTAGCCAACAACTTAGTTTATCTTTAACTGGGTCTACCGTTATCAGACTCACTTAATTAAATTTGCTGGATCTCAACATAGGTTTAACTCAAGTTTGCATTTACACTTTGAAAGATCAATGCATTGTCCGATTTTTGAAACTCGTTCTTTCTAGATTTAGCAGCATGTCAATATAGCAGAGCAACCTTTATCTGTCCCACGTTGCAATTAGAAGGGGCTTAATAAATGTTGGTTTATTTTAAGTGCCTTTATTCTTAGGTCACTATAGGTTGTTTTTATTATGAATTTTCTATGCCCCACACTTAAATATAAAGAGGTCTTGATTTCATTAGTATTTATCTGTCAATTCACACATTGATTATGGACAACTCAAACAATGAAGCAAATAAATACCTCTGCCATTTTAAAGTATAACATACCTGAAAAGTAGCAGTAATGCACTTTCCAAGAGATATTTAAAGACAATGGAATATCATACTGAAAGACTGTCTAAAATATTTGCTGATGTGTTCCTAAATTTCTCTCTCCTCCCAAGATGATCCATTGAACTGAGCGGACAGCTTGTCAACACAATAATTAACTAAAGAAAACAGAGCAGTAGGCAAACACAAATTACTTCAAAGGCATTTATCAGGTGCATTTAAATGATTAGCAACATAACACAGTAAATGCTCAGTTGTAGTGAACTGATGGGTGAGAGATTGAGGAAACTTGCTGAGAGTTTCCACAGGCGGATCAAGTAATTGCAGCTCCTGTGGCTCACAATGTTGGTCTCAGAGTTACACACCAAAGTACAGCTTAACTCTGGGAAAGTACCTCATGGAGCTGTCAAAAGGCAATGCAGGGAGAGACTGAACCACTGAACACATCTTTGTTATTCTACAAGAGCATTTTCTGGGATCATTCAGCACAGAGATTGTTAGCAGCTCTCATGCTAGTTCTGTGGGTGTGAAGGCACATGATTTAGGGAGTGTGCATCAGGGTGCCTTTACAATTAGTCTAGTCCTGAGAAGAGATCTAGTTCTGCCTTTAAAAGATTGCGCAGATCTATCCAGACAGAATCAAGGACATATATCCATTTTTCCACACCATGTAATGCTTCTCAGTGCATAACCCTGTAAGTGTACTGCTAATTAATCGAAAAATAATGTAGACTAATTGCCTATGTTAAGGTTGGATTCATAAGCATGTGTTGATTGCTTTGTGTTCATCTGACAGTACAAAGCAGCTTTAATTCAGTGCAACAGTTGCGAACAGCACCTACCCCAACGAGGTTCCATTTCACTTTGGTTCCCCAGATGCTTTTGCAAGAGAGAAAATCTCTTAATAGGTGACTGTGCGGAGTGCTTTGTACTGGTCTGATGACCTGTGTCTCTGAAATCTAAAATAAATAGAGAAATAGCCATTGATTTTATAAATCTTCCTATCACATGAGTTATCATATAGGTTGCTTGTTGTTTTCTGGTTTTGACATTTTGTACAATTTTTAATAACACGAGGAATTCCCGGCTGGAGGGTTTAGAAATAATAACGAAACTGTGAACTCATGTCAGTGACTGAAAAGTAAAAAGAACATTGTAAGGATGTTATCTCATACTTCAAACATTCAACCTAAGAAATTCAGAGATAAGGGTACCCTGAAAAACTTGTAATAACCAGAGTGAAAAAAAAAAAGGAAATAAATGCAGAAGGTAGCCTTAACAACTTTAAGACAGCCTTATCTCTTTCCTTCAGTGGCAACATGAAGAAGAGGAAAGAGAAAGAAGCAGAAATTAAAAAAAAATATTTTTGAACATAGCTGTGGGCAAAATGCCTATATTCTAATATTCTAATTATCTAATATCTAATATCCTAATATTCTAATTATAAACACAGAAGGATTTCAGTTTAAGTACAATTATGTGTCTGTGGCCTATTATGGCAAAAAATAAAAAAGGGAGGCCAGAAAGAAATGGAGAAGTTATAAATTCTTTGAATAATGAGGATTAAGGTGACTGCTTGAATAGAAAATCTCTCCAAAACATGTTCTGCTGAAGCATCTTGCAGCCTAACTGGAGAATTCTTGTTGTCCTTGGAATTAGAATTAAATCAGGGTCTGCTCCAAACTGGAGAGAGTTGCAGAGAATTGACAGAAAGTTTCAGATGGAGGTCCTCAAACAGTATTGTAAATAGGAGCTAGTTAAGTCCATGACTTCAGGATTAATTTGGCTGCAGAAATCAGTTGAAATATTATACTTAAAATAATGTGAATATATGTGAAATAGCAACAGTAGCAGCAAAACTATCGTTACCTGTAACAGCTGTACTAATTCTTTCGGATTCTTTGAGTACACAAAAGGATATGAAAAAACTGTTATGTAAAAGTCTGACTTCAGAAGGATGAAACATTCTCCTTCAGGATTCAGGTTGAGACTTCTGCTAGGAGTATATCTTCTGCTGGATTTTGAAAGCAGGCTTCACACTTCAGAAATAAACTGGAGAGAAAACAATAAAGCACCTACAGGAGATAAATACTAATACCTGGTCATGAGGCCACAAAGGACTTATGTACCTGATATCCCATCGTGTAAAATGGCAGCAGAAGCTCTTTGTCTTTCAGTGTCTTCCAGCTTTATAATCTGAGGGAATGGAAGTCATTCCAAGGAAATCCTAGCTTTTGGAGGAAAATAATATGCTTTTTTGTATAGGTTTTAATGATCACTCGTCTCACCTTTTTGTTGAAGGAATATGGACCTTCCTGATTTTTTTCACAGACCTTGACTCCTTTGTTTCTGGGATGCTGAAATTATGGACATGTCTAGAGTATTTTTAATGCTTACAGAAATGTATGTTATTGCTGAGCACTGTCATCAGGGGTGGCAATATGAGTCATAGGGTGCGAGCCAATGGGGGCAGTTCTTTTTGCATGAAATAACCTCTTATTTCATAACTCAGAATGATATAACCCTCCTAAATCTGAGCCTTATGCTCAAAGATTTAGCTTCATTTTCTCTGTTGTTTTTTTTCAGCTGCCTCTGCAAATTATGTATAGAATAGAAAAAATTACTATTATGCTGTTATGCAAACTTCAAATGCTCAAAGCTTATAAGCCAGCTTCACTTAAATTGTCATGAAAATGATCTCATTAAAATTCAGAAGATCGACATGGTCTACAATTTAAAAAGACAGAGAGACAAACTTCCCACTTTCTTGTTTATTTGCTTTTTCTCAAACCGGTTTAAGAGATTACAGATCTCTCACCTTTCATACTAGAAGAGGTGGCTGTCTTTAGCCCAGCAGGTGCTTGTATGCACTTACCAATCATTTTTATGGTGAAAGGCTTCTTGGCCTAGCCTAGAAGATTGGGCTAGGATGAAGGACCATTATTAGATAGTCTTCCCCAAGTGTATAAAGCTTCTTGTGTCAGTCTTTCAAGTGTCACATCAATTCTCTAGGTCTCTATGTCTGCGTTTCCAAAATCTATCCAAAATACAGAGCACTTCCAAGATCCCTTATATTCTATTCCAATTTTTCGTTATCCAGGTGTATCAAATGCTGAAAAAAGACTAAGCAAGTTGCCTAAGATATCTTAGGGAAAAAAAAATAAATCATGCATGTCTTTCCCAAAGCTGAAATTTTCACTCTAATGTGTGAACGTTGTAAGTAAACCTCCTTTCTCTTCCCCCATCTTGTGATACCCGTCTTCCCCCATTCCCAGTTTCAGTCTGGATTGATAAGCAGAACGGAGTTCACCACCTTCCTATGGAGTTTCTTATGGGTTTCTACCTGTTTTGATTTCACTGCTCTTAAGAAAAATATCATATGAATTGGCCGAAAACTTGAAAGAAGACAACTGAGGGTCCCTTGTGGCTGTGCTCTCTGGTATGGTTTCAGTCTGAAGTAGTTGGGAACCCAGAATGACCCTTCAGAAGCTCCCCTGTGATGATTAAGAACGGTAAAAAGTAATCAATCAATGAGTGTGGTCAGGACTATCACTTGAAAAGGTACTCAGTTGCTACTTTATAGAGTTTATAGAAATATGATATGATTTCTCTCTTTATTCCTACTGAATACTTTAACCGAGAAAGATTACTGGAAATTTTGGAGAAAAAGTGCGATAGAATAAAAATGCCATCTCATCAATTTTAGGCAAATTGTCTGACAAGCATAGTCCCCAAACCTGAGGAAGTATTAACTTGGAAAATGCAAAGTTCAGTTTCAACAATAAATTCTAAGTTATTGAAATGCAGTTTTGGAAGTCAAATGTCTTTGAAAATCAGTTTGTCCTATTTGGAGTCTCAAACCCTAAAGTAGTTCAACAACACCGTAATACATATATAAAACATACATAAATATAACTCAAATGGCAATTTGGAGTTGAGTGATAGTGATAGTACCTGTGTGATGTACACTCAATTGTCATACTCTCTTAGCACAGGTTTTGTAGTAGGTCTCACAGTGACTCTCATTTAACTCATACTCCAAACTTTCCGCTTTAAAAGTACAAAATTACCATGGGGTGCGACATATAATACCGCAAATACTTTGATATATTGTAAATACAAATACAAGTACTCTTTGATTATGATATGTATTCTTTTTTGCTCATTCCATGCAAGGTTTCAAATGTGAAAACTGGTGGTATTATGCTGTGATATGTAAATAATCTGATCAGTCATTATAAATTATAATCCTTTAGAAATTATTAATTCCAAAATTCTCATGAAAAAGTTGACTCAAAAATGTTACCAGCTGTTCCATTTTGAAAATGTCCTGCATATTTAGACTTCTAATTCAGCCTATGTTATTTAAGCTCTTCAGGTTTTTTTGAAAACTTTTCCCAGTTTCCATCCTTTAAAAATGGATAATATATCAAGTTAAAATGAGAAATCACAGTCAAAACAGGAGCAATTTTTTTTTAAATGTTGTAATGATTTTAAGGGTTTTTAATTGCTTTTAGAGGTAACGGCTAGTTCAATAAGGCAGCTTTCTCTAGTTATAGTGGTAGAAGGGGTCACAAAGCAACTACTGAACATAGGAAGAATTGTTGCCTTTCAAATTACTACCTGGAGAGAAAGGATAAAAGCAACAAAACATTTGGTGAGAGAAACTGATGAAACAAAATATGCGTTTTTGCCTTATCTTCAATGACAAACAGCTTTCTGAAATCCAGATGAGCAAATAAGATACATCTGAGTGTATTATTTGCTTCTAACAGTTTTTCCAGCTCAATTTACATACTGTATGTTAAGTCACTGTCATGGTTTAGTTGAGATAATATGCAATTATTGGAATCAAAATGTAATACAATAATTTCTGAGCTTGCTTATTGTCTCCAGTGCTGTCAGTAGTTACTAATTTGAGAGGCCATACACCCCTCTACTAATTTGCGCTCTTCGTAGAATTTAAACCGTGGATTTTTTTAAAGTTTCTGGGTAGTATGTAATTGTTACTAAATATGTTCCACAGCATTTATTTTTAACAAAACTTTGACATTCTCTTTAGGGTAGTCCTCTCATGTATACACACGGCAGGATACTTAAAACACTTTAAATTTTCAGAATTAAAAAGTTTTATGAGATGCTTGAATGAGGTGAATTTGGATAGAAACTCCTAGCTAGAATTTAAAGCTTAACAAGAAAAAAAAAACCTGTGGGGAAAAGGAGAGTTTAGCATTTATTTTCGTTTTGTTTTTTGCAGGGGAGAAGGGATGAAAGAGGTGACTTTTAAAACATTTCCATCAATCTTAATGTCTTAACTGTAACTTTTAAAATGGAAAAGCAACCAGCCTTTTATGCAGCATATGCTTTAAGTAGAAAATATGTAAAATACGCACCCCTGTCAACCCCAGCTGGCACCTAAACCGCTCTCAATCCATTCTCTGCCCAGCCTGTATTTCTGTTTGGGATTGTCCTGACCTGTGTGCAGGACCATGCACTTGACTTTTTAGTCTCAACTGAGACTAAAAACCAGCCAAGTCTAAGAGTGTGTGACTTGGTTTTTAATGTTGACCACTGGGCAGTAAAGCTTGGGATCTCTTCTTCAAAACAGAAGATTGTTTCTCACTTTACTGATTTGCTTTTGTATGTAGTACAGCAACCCTTGGTGAAGTGACTTAAAAAATCACTTAGACATTATTATGGGATCCTTATTCCCCCTCTTTGTCTTCTTATTAAAGTTTTTATGAAATCTTTTTGCTGCTGTTTTTCGTGGTCTTATACAAAACAGGAAAAAGCCTGATATTAAACTAAAGGCAGCAGTACACAATTCAGCCTGTGTGAAGCACCAGCAGTGATGACATCAGTTAAAAATAGCTTGTCAGGGCAGAAATACCATTTCACTATTAAGTTGGACTATATGATCTGAAGATGTCCTTTCCAACCTAAACAATTCCGTGAGTCTGTGATTCATGCTTACTGGACTCAGTTTTCAAGCTGGTTTTTTGTTATGTTTTGTTCCCCACCCTCACTGGCTGGTCCCCAGACAATGCCTGACTCGGATGATCAAGATTTATACCTTCCTTTTTGGAAAAAATTGGAAAAAATGTGAGTTTAGATAAAACTGGCAAATGCCATAACTCGAGATTATAGGCCCAACTGTCATCATAAATTAATTTTTAGGATTTTTTACAGCTATTGCTGACTGTGGAGAAATATGATTCAACCATCATTATATGGAGTATATTTTAACCATATTGTCCCTCAAGAAAATTTGTATCACAGTTGCATAGCAATTGCTTATTTTGCAAAATGTGCTGCAAACCACTAATGAATATGCGTTGAGATATTTGCATGAATTACTAAAGCTAAACTCATCTTATTAATTAACACAGTCCATTTTGTGATGTATTATCCCTGTTTCTCTTTGTGTTTAATTATCAGCCAGTTTGCAAGCAGCAGTTGTTTTTTTATTGGATGACTAAGGGTTTAGTTGAAATCCTCTGTCTTTTTTATAGGTAATAAGAAATAGAATTTGGCTTCTGGAGCTGAAATATGAAATAATCAATATGTATGAAATATTACATTTATTAACTGTTACGGCTTATGACAGTGGAAGCTCAATGTCAACATTGCCAGTTTAATTATTCAGTCTTTGTATTTAATTATATTTCTATGTCTCCAAGTTAAGACACTTGAAATGCTCCAAAACATTAGAAATCCTAAGGAGAAAAGACGTTTTCCCCTTGTAGGATTACCTGCTAGCATTCATTGTATATGGCACATTTCATGCATCGTTTCCCAAAATAAGAGTCTGTGCATGCCTTCATCAATAACACATGCAAAACATTCTTAGGCAGTATTATTCAGTTATGTACTTTGTTCAAAGCTCTGTGTTGTTATTTATTTTTTCCTTATTGTGGAATTTAAAGAAAAAGCAGTAGATTAAAGTAGCCAATAAAATATTTATTATCTTTTTTGGCAGCTGTCTGTCGCTGCACCAGGAATCCCCAATGTACAGTCAAGCTTAAATATAGCTTCACAGGCTATGGTACATTAAACTGGAAAACCTTTTTGCTATTTTTTCTGTTAATGCCAGATAAATAGCAATTAGGTTGAGCTGAATTCAAATAGGATTCTGCTCGGATTTGTCATCAGAAAAATCAATATTTCATTTGATGAAGTTGTTAGCCAGCCTAGTAACCTGAAAGTATCAGGAAAGTCCATACTTCACTTTTCATTCCTATCCTTCAGTTACGACCAGACATATTATCTTTGTCATTTCCTTTTTGGATAGAAACAGTGATCACAAAAGCTCCATGAGCCCTTTCAGGCTAAAGGACAACAGGATATAGACCAGAGCAAAGCGCTGAGTCCTGTCTCTGAGGGTACTGTCTCTACCCCCTTCTCACTGTTTAATAATTCTTAAAATGGAACTGTGCAATCCTGTTGTTACAATGACATTCACTCTATAAACTTCTGCACTCGGTTGAGTGAAAAATATCCTGTGTGTAGGGCCAGTAATCCTCTAACTAGGTAATCTGGAAAAAGTAAAAATAAGCAAAAAAACCAGGAAAATTACTTCTGTAAGTTTTCCCAGTGCAAAACCCTTCACTGTGAAAACACATGTTGTATCATGTCTATTCTTTCCTAACGCTTTGCATTAAAAAGCATAAACTATATTACCTACAAACTCTTCTCCCGAGCTAAATATGCCTACAGCTTTAGATCACAAGTGTATCTTTTCTCTGAGGAAAAGAAAAATAGTTTTCAGTTAATGTAGTGTTTGCTATTTTTAATATTATATCTTTTATGTGAAGAATAAGGGTAAGACAATCATGTTCATTTGACGCAGATCATCAAACAACTATTCAAACATTAGTACTTATCCCCAGTTGTAAATGGTTAAAGAGTATATACGAGACAGAACATGAGAGAAGTCACAAAATGGTTTTCATTTTCCTTTCCCCTTCCCTTCATGTTTCAAACTTTTCCTTAATTAGAATTTTCTGTCCAGTATTAGTAGATGAAAATAATAAAGTACGTGTTGCCAAAATGCTCAAAAAGCCCATCACCAGTTTCCAGTTCTCCGAAATTACTTCTGCTTGGTGTATCCACATTTCTTAAGCACCGCAGTTTAAGCTGGGAGAGCTCCTCAGAAATGTGTGTTCTCAGAGAGATTAGCAAAACTGAGAGCATGTGGGAAGGGGGCAGAGTGTTTAATAATGCCATCCCACAGTCCTTTTGACTCTCTGTGGGAGGTGTTTATGGAAGTAGCCAAAACAAGTCTCTGCAGCTACAAATGATTTTTTTCCTCTTTTTGAACAAATTTTGACAGTTAGCAAAAAGGTGTCATGTCTGCTTGCAGGGGGTGCATAACTTTTAGTGGATATAGAGCCTAAGGTAGGAAGAGCTGCTACTCTGCTTTATTTCCATTGCAAATTTCATATAACAGTGTGGAAATGTCACATCAGACACTCTAACTCTCTTTCAAATCCCTTCTGTTCCTCAATATAATTATCTCTCTATTTCCATTTTGGGAAGCTTGGTGTTTAGAAACTGAGGGTCAGCTACTCAGTTTGGGGTAAATTGTCAGGGCTCCTAGAGTTAGGGCGACTTACTCCAGCTGAGATCTGCCCTGAAGAACATAGAAAAGGAATCTGATAAATAAGCTTTGTAAGAAGACTTTTAGTTGACCTTTATCATAGAAAAACATTAGTAATTCGCATTATGGTTGTCTATGACACTTGCACTCAAGAAGACATTTGATATTTCAGAGACAATTTATGTCTGACATAAGGCAAAAAGTTGCATAAAAGAAGTACTGAAAGATATTTCCTTCTGAGCAGTGGTATTCTCATCTCTACAGCCCTCACAAACGTGGGAGATAATTGCATGGAGGGATTTGGTACCATATGTTTCTTATCTCTGTTGATATTTTCCCCCTTAAAAAAGAAAACAGAGCAAAAGAAGATGATGGTAGAAATACCTCATAGAAGCTTGTGAGATTTCTTTTGGGAAATCAAACTGTACAATATGTATTGTGTGATTCTGTGGGAATAGGGAGGAGCTGGTTGTATTATCTAAAACTAAGACCGAGAACAAGATGACGTGAGATAGAAAGAAAAGAAATGGAAGGGAATTTACTTTCCTTCCCAGGGAGAGAAGATTAAAACTGGTGTCCAAGGTATCTTCTTTAAATTCTAGTTCTCTGTGATTTTGTGATAAAGGCCAGTACAAGAAAAAGGTTTAACTGAAAAACCTCACTCTGTCCTGGGGACTTGAGCCATCAAATGGTCATATCCGCTGCTCACTTTTGAGTTTGAATACAAGCAAGGGTATTTAATATGTCCTTCTGAAAGCATTAGGGCATTTTGTCTTGGGAAAAGCAAACAAACTAACCAGCTCTTGTTTTAGAGGGATAGAGCAGGATCTGTTTGGGAGCTCATTCTTTTCTCTGCTATTCCTGTCTGTAGGACTGTAAAACCCAGTTGTAGACACCTGAAACTTAACTGTAATCTCACAGATGCAGGTATGCCAAAATGCAAGCAGCTGGTTGAAAAATCCTTGGCCCATGCAGTCACGAATTTTTGGTGCTCGTGTATACATGATTGGAATACAGTTCTCAAAGTGTCAAGTCTGCAGCATCTGCACAAAACAAATTCTAAGACTAGGAAAAAACATGTATGTTATATTTCCGAATTATTATCTGAAGTATTTTTGATATGCAATATAAAACAGTCATAACTGTTTAGGTAAATTCAAGTGGTAAGCTACATAAATTAACATTCGTATTTGTAGATTGTCTATGGATTTCAATTTGTTGAATTAAACTAATAGAATAGATAACTTTTATTGGTTTGCATGAATTTTTGCAAGATTATGCCTTAAACATCAACATTCTACATGAGTTTCTGCTTACTCTTCCTGCAGCAGCAATACATACATTGCTAGGTAGGGAAATCTTAATTTAATTTAATTAGGGCAGTTATCCTGACATTTAATCTATTACGAAACAGGCAATTTTTACTGTGTGTGTGGAACAATTAGTGGGAAATATTTAAATACTCACATAACTTCATTATAAAGCCTGCTAGCTAGAGCTGAGTAGTGTCTAAATTATTGATACCTCATTTGAATTACTTAGCCCTCAAGAAAAATATACTTTTATTTGCTAATTAATTGAATATTCCTTCCGAGTGACAGCCTTGGTGAAGGACTTTCTCAGTTTCTTCATTAAAAAACCAACAACCATTTTGGTTGCTTTCTCTTCTCGGGAAAAAAGACATCACAGAGAGTGAAGAGAGAGCACATAGAAAGAAATGTCTTTGAAGGACAATAGGAGGAAATTAAAGACTAACTAATCACGTATTTGTAGGTGTCTAAATAATTGACAAACTAATAGTTGGTTTGTATCACTCCCTGGTGCTAATAAGTCAATGTTCTCTCCACTTGATAAGTTTGTGCAAACTGTGATGACTTTTATTGTTTTGCTGATCTCATTACTCCAGTAAAATAAGGAGTAGGGCAAAAAGAATACAGAAATATTTCTATAGAAAAAACCCGCAGCTCCTCTGTCTGTACCTGTTTCAGGAATGTGTTGCAACTGGAAAAGAGGAACATGTTAGAAACTCATTCAGTGGAAAGCCCTAATTTGAAAAAAAGCTGAGCTTTTTGCGCTATCTGTATCAAAATCCTCTAAGAATCGAGCACTGGATGAGAGAGGCAAGGCTGTGCTCCCACCATCTGTCCATGTGCATGGCTTATTAGTTACTTGCCTAACTTCAAGCACTTACTCAATGTCCCTAATGTAATCATCCTTGATAACTGATGCAACAAGCAATATCTTGATGATACCTGTACTGTATATTTCAAATCACGAAATCATTACCTTTTCCTTTTTCCTCCCTTTTTTTTTTTTTTTTTTTAATAGTATATTGAGGAGGATTAGGCTCCTAATAAGAATTTCACTTCAGTTAGGTGACATGAATTCATTAATTTTGATCTTTTGATCTATCTATGAAAGATGTTGTAGGATACGAGAACTGTTTCCCTTTCCACATAATAAAGAAACTTAAAATGCATCAATTTTTCTTGTGCAGTTCAAGCTTCAAAATGTCCCCAAAGACAAAGGGGCCCCAAAACTCAAAATATTTAGTGCATAGGTTTGGGAACATTATTATTTAAAAATCCCCACTGCATGTTATAGGCAAATGTGTTAGGGAGATAGTTAAGAATCAAAGCCATTGGAGGCTGAGAGTGGAAATAGATAGAACATATATTTCAGTATATAGTCTAATTCATATCCTTAGTTACGTGATGTTTGCTTTTCAGTTGGTTTAGAGAAATGCAAATGTATTGGAAAACCAGACTTTTCAGGGCTACTTAGAGGTTTTCGTTGGGAAACAGAAAATGGCAGGCTCCCTTGAGGGAAAATCTGGACAATTGTCCAGATTCTCTTACCCTTCTTCTAATACCTAGCATTAATTAATGTTGACTGGGGAAAGACATAGCTAGAGTACACAAAAAATATGCATGTTTTAAGTCCATTACACATGTATAAATAATACAAATAAGATTTAAAAGTACAGAAATAAAAATGATGTACAAAAATATAAATAATGCATATGAGGAATGAGTGTGGTCATTTCAGGAAACACAAGCAAGTCATAAGCATAAAAAAGAATAATTTCTGTTAAACTGAGAAGTAGCCGTAGGCCAAATAGTTTTAGGGCAAGCTTTAATTATGAAAACCTTTATAGATATCCAGAAATGTCTGTTGGTGCTAGCAAACATACAGCCTAAGTTTGAACAACATTCGAAATAAATGAATTACAAATGAAAAGGTAAGTTACGAGAACAAAATTTCTACTGTAAATTCAAGAATGCTGAAGCTAGAAGTGTCAGAATTAATGTGGCCAGGCAATCATTTGTATTTCCCTGTATTTTAAACATTGTGAATGTATGTTATTGCCGTCTAACATAGCATGCAGTGAAATGGATATTTCAGCAGTAGTAAACACCTACACTTGCATATACAAAGGTGCAGTGAGGAATCCTGCAGCCCTGGAAAGCCGCAAGCTCAAATGAGTGCTATTTCTTCAGCTTGTTCCCTTTACCTTCAGTCTGGGTTCACCAACAAGTTCGGATTTAATTGCTTCCAGTCAGTCAGTCTTCCAGTGAATCCCAGCCCTGTGTCTTTCCAGTCCCTCCCAGTACGCCATCCAATCCATTCTAGCTCCAGTCCTGTGGATGATAGCCCAGTAGAGAGAACAGCATGCAC
The DNA here is from genome assembly GCF_964199755.1 of Larus michahellis. Lineage (NCBI taxonomy): Eukaryota > Metazoa > Chordata > Aves > Charadriiformes > Laridae > Larus > Larus michahellis. The sequence continues at coordinate 94,946,164 of NC_133897.1, forward strand.
TAGCCTTTCCTTCAAACAGTCAAATTTCCCTGATTCTGGTATTTCTGCTTCAAACCCAGTACCCTCTATCAGCACAGCTTAGTGTTTGTTCTCCCAGGCACTTCATCTCATCTGATTTACCACTGACTTTTGAGCTTTAGTCTTCCTTTTCTCTTAATCTGACTTTTCCATTCCTGACTGTCTCCAACAAGGCTATTATCCAGTCTATCTGTTTATACTATGATTTACCAGTCAAGCACAGTTCTTCCTCTATTCTTTCTCGTCTTTTTGTCAGAGTTGCAGTTCTCTGCTGCAAGTTAGTTACCAGTTCTTGCCTAGGCAGTTTAGATCTCCCTTTTCTGTTTTCTGATCCTGAATTTCCAGTGTCCTCACATCAGGATCTTTTTCTGTTCTAGACTCTCAGTTATAATCTAGTCTCCTAACCTTCTATCTTTTTCCGTCTTTATTCAAATATGGCCTTTTTAGATAGATTTTAAATCTTACAAGTAAGACTGAAATCCTTACACAGAAGCTAACTGATGCTAATTTTGAATCTGGGCATATTACGTGGGAATTGCTAGTGGTATCTACTCTGGAGGTTTCCTGACACCTCCACCTATCAGGCCTTCTTTTCAGTGGTTTATAATTTTGCAACACTTTAGAGATGAAATTTTCCATGCTGCTTGTCTGCTTCAGGCTATACTTATCTAGTTTCACTCAGGACAATGCAATTGTTTCCAGGAACAAGGCTGTGGAAAATGCAGCAATTGTTCACGTGGAAAAAATAGCGATGTTAAGAGGACAATTAGTTTTCATTAAGCCTTCACCTACTGTTGTTATGACCACCACAGGAAAATCCACAAGGAAATTAATTGTTCTTTCTTTAGAGAAGGTTATGCACTACCTATGGCAGAGGTCCTATGCAAAACTGAGCATGATGAGGTAATTAAAAGCTTCCTCGTAATGCAGGTGCGCAGGGCAGAATTAGGGCTGCACCAGCAATCGTAGTCTAGCCTTAATTTTCTGAGTTTGTCTTCACGACTTAATGCTATTTTAGGATCATGGCACGTCTACTTTGTGAAGCAGTAGGTTCAGCAAAAACGTCTGCATAATATTTATTCTCTACATTCCCTGACTCATATAATCTCATTTATCAACTCTGTCCTAATAGTGGTGATGGAAACTACAATCAGGTAGGAAATTTTCAGGTTTTTTGTTTAAGAATCCTCGTTTTACCTTTAAAACAACCTTCAGTGCTAGGTGCTCTTCTGAATTATGTCATTTGAGGTTGTTTTATCCTCCATATTGTTATTATCTGTGCTATTAAAAAAATGATTTCTTCCATGAATGAGCATGTATGGTGCAGTTATGGACCATTGATAAAAATGCTCTGTCTCTCCCGGTGTGTTATGAATAGATCAGATTCTGACCTCACATTGATTTTTCACTGTGGTGAAATCGACAGCAAAGCTCATGGTTGATTTGTATAAAGGTGTGATCAGATGCTGAGTTGAATGTATTCAACACTCAAACATGATAGTCTGCTTGAATTAATAGGTTCCCTTTCAAAAATGAGCACAGTTCTCCATAAGTACATTAATATTCACAAATATCATGCTAAGCTTCAATTTCATGATTATGTGGACATTTACATGGGGCTATATCAAATTAGCTTCAGCGGTGAGCTGGAGCTCTTCGGTATTATAGCCTCACTTTTTTTTACGTACCCTTTCTAACAGTGGTCACTGTTTTAAAATCTACTATATCACAGATGCATGTAGGTTTATCAGAGATTAGATGGAATTATGCACCCAAACCCTATTAAAACATAAAGAGTTAAGCAGCAATTTTAAAGACTTGGTGAGAACTGTTATATAAGCCAATACTATCACTTATTCGGGTCAAAAATTAATTTTCATTTGCATTCCTTTCTTCTCTTCCATTTGTTTGTCTAGTTTATTTCTAACTCTAGGAAAAATGAGTTACAGTATGTTATGCTGTGTCTCAGCTGCAAAGATAACACTAGAAGAATCCAAGGTTGTGGGCTCACTGTCTACGGATTCCTCTGTTAGTCTTATGAGACACACTGTGCTTTAAATTATATCATTAACATCTTTCATTGATTTGTTCTCTTGTATTCTCTCTAGGAGGCATGTTAGTGGAGTGCTTGCTTTTGCTTTTGTAATTTGCCTGCATTTACACACACATATGCTGTATGCTCTTTATAAATACATAAATACATGTTGTACATTGTGAATATATCTTATATATGAAAATCTTAATTGTGTGTATATATAATATATTAATATATAATATTATTATAACTGTATGATATTCATTCTTACATATGTAGAAGCCAACATTTAACAGCCAGTATGGTTTTGGTGTATCTCTAGTTTACATTGGAGACAGTAGGTCACAGAAATATGTCCTGCAAATACACTGAGGTTTGTGTGGTTCCTGGCTTACTGTGTGCCTCTCCAGACACCGAAGTTGAAAGCTGCCAAGTGTGAGAACAGCAATCCCTACTGGACATATGTAATTCCATCAAACTTGGAGCAAATTTTAAAAGCCTGACAACACTTTATGGATAATGTTAGAAGCATTCAACATTACCAACAATACTGCTCCGGAAGAGAATGTCGTGGGATCGTGTGCCCAGCTTTGTGCTACCTGCAGTTGAGTTGCTGGTGCATGTTAAGCAAAGATAATTCTTTTTTTGTAAAACATGTAAAACAATGCCCACTCTCTGAAGTTGTATCCTTTCCCAAATTAAAACCAATAGCATATTTAAGATGCACTGTAAACTTCCATCTTGCATATATACCCTGGCTGCGTATGTTCCATTAAGGTATGTGCTGAGCTGAGACACTAATGCCAGCGGTGCTCTTGGGCTGCTTACAGAAAAATATTTACAGGGTTGGGAAGGATGCATTTATATTCAGTGTGAAACCCCAGATGATGTTCCTCCTGGAGATCAGCAGGCCTTTAGGTCAATATGAATTACAGTCTTTAAGAAGTGGAACAGTGGTAGCCAAAACCCATGTGTTAAAGCCAGCCATGTAGCGCAGAATGAGCTGTCAGCATCTTCTTAGTGAGACCGATCATACACAAAGGGCAGTGTGCATATGAAATAAAGGGCAAGAGAAAAGGTACAGTAAACAAGGATCCAACAGGAAAAGTGAGAAAATCTCTGCCTCACCGACAAATAGAGTTCAGCCATAGAGGGCAGAACTCTTCCTCGAACGTGACAAGAGGCTGAGTAACACAAGGAAAAACACAACTTCTCAGACTCATCGGAGATTTTAAAATAATTTTGTTGGATTTTTAATTGCTTTCTAGGAAGAAGGTAAGCCTTAATAAAGCATATTCATAGAACTTTCCAGTTTTACAAGATTCATATCTGAACACAGATTCTAGAAATAATAGCAGTCCTGTCAGGGAATGAAGCTGTGTCACATGGTCTCTGGTTTGTCCAAAAATAAAATTAAGGCAAATAAGAGGGATGACTAATTAACACTTGCACAATAATGACTAGTAATAATTTGCAAAAGTACCCGTTCCTAATCATAATCTTATGACAAACTTCAGATTTAAGAGAGTACCTTTAAATGTCATTGACTAAATTCAGATAATGAAAATGTACGTTAAATGATCTTATAATCTGTTCACAGACATTCCATGAATAGAAACAGAATTTTAAATTAGATCAGTAAATGATGTGTTGTAAATTATTTGTTCAGCTGTATTTATTATTCACCCAGTATGGCTCATTATCAAAGTTGTTGATTTTTTTTTCTTTTTTAATTTAGGAAGACTATTTTGTTGTCTTAACCATGCTTTAGAGCAATTTTAATTATTTAAAAAAAAATATGATTAGAATTTTTCTGGAAAAAATCGTAAAGCAAATAAATCAACCTTTCTCCTATTTTTACCATGTCCACCAACATGATCTATTTGATTTGAGAGTAACATGTAAGATAATTTTCAAAGTTTGAGTAATAATAACAGTAATAGAATTGAATTATTTAATTACTGCACATGGACAGCATCCAGGTTTAACTTCTAGAGATTTTTATTGCCATACAAATTTATTCCTTAGTCAGTCATGATTGGTTTTTTTTAATCGTTTTCGGATGTTTCTCTTGTGGTTTGCTCCTGATGTCTAGGTAATAGTAGTCAGTGTTAATTATAACATCCAGCCTGGACTTCAGGCATTTGTATGGCTTCCTATTGGCAGATTTTGTCTCTCAAATGAAACTGAGTTTTGAGTGGTAGAACTGGCCTGTATGGAAATCATTATGAACCTTAGGCATTTGGACTAAATACCAGAGTTCATTGTGAATGGTATCAAGAGTACTAGTGGATGATTTGTTAAGAGTGGGAAGTCTGAGGAACATTGGTCAGCCCCTGAGCTTGAACTGGAATCTGGTTTTGGCAGTCCTGTGGTTTTCAATCATACTGCTGAGTGTGTCTGCTCATCAGGGTAATTTTATTACTTACCTAGTAGTCCATATCATTACAATGTTTTATGAGCTAATACCTTTTTTTCTGGTTTTATTAGGTCAAATACAGGCACATCACTTTCTCTGTGGCTTAACTTTTTGATGGGTTGTAAATGTCAAGAATAAATCAAAAAAAAAGCCACTGTTATTATCTTTTCCACTTGATATTGCATACATTACTTTTAAAAGTGTTATTGCTTTTCTCAGAATAGATGTTTTAACATCATCACCTTTTCAAGCTCCTCCTTTTAATCTCATTAGGGTCTTAGCAATGCTAATTCTGCCACCATCCAGAAATACTGCATCTTTCTTGAACAATTGCAGAATTCAGAATAAACAGTCACTGTCCTAGGCCTCTATTAAGGAGGAGAGGAGACTTGTATTTCTGTTATATAGATCTTTTTTTTACAGACATTGAATGAACTATCATGAAAGAACCTGCAAAAACAGGATTAGTAGGTCTGTCCATGAGTGCGGTGTATGGCTGCCATCTAAGACCCACCTGAGGAGAGAGTGGAAGAAAATGCCTGTGGGTTTGGTTTTTGTTCTGTGGTGCCCAGGTGTGTGTATGTGTTTCTGAAAGATAAGGGCAGCAATTTCCAAAGTCTGCCTCATATCAACAGCCTGCTGGTGGGGTTTTAACAGGAGATTGCCTACATGTATTAAATATGCTGAACCTCTTTAAATCCCAGTGTTGGTTTGTTGATTTTTGTTTTTTTTTTTTTTTTTTTTTTTTTTTAAGAAATGGATCAGTTTTACCAATAGCATATATATTTTGACATATTTGAGCTAAATTAATCCAGTACTTCCTTGACAAACCATGAAATTCAGTTAAAATATGTGATGTAAGAGGGCATATTCCTACGTTTTTTGTAAAATAATGAGAAAAGGAGAAGAGGAGGATCAGAGGAGAGGTATACAATCTAGAAATCTGCAGAACAAGTTGTTTCATGGTTTGCTACATTCGTAATTATTATTAATGTAGGTATTCTTTGTTTATTCACAGATATATTTATTCTGGTTTTTGAAACTTTTTTTGTTCTTGACTTAGAAGTATTTCATGATAATTCATAGAGTAACTTAATATAGCACAAAAATATTTCCATTTATACATTCTAACCTTTCGGGCTTTCAGTTTTGTTGAATAATCCTGTGATCTTGCACTGCAGAAATGCAGAAGGAAAGTGCCTAATTTATCTTCACTATACTGTAATTTATTTTGTATACATTCATCAAGTCTTGTCTTCTAAATTTACAGTGCAGATCTTTTCATTTCTGTCATATAGAAGTTCTTTCGTGTCCCTAATCATTTTTATGCCTGCCTCTGAATCTGTTTAATTTCTTGCGGTTTTATTTTTATTTTTTCTGTTGAAATAAATTATGCTCTTAATAATGCTTAGAATATGCAAAATTCTCACTAGGCTGTAAGTTATAAACTATCATGTATTGCTGTTTTCAAAATTGTCTTTGGAGACTTACAAGAACACTGTATTTCTTCTTTTTCAGCTCTTTGTCCTTTTTGCTTCCAGTTCTTTCATGTTATTAGTCTTACTCTGAATTTGAAAATTGGAAAACAAAGGCCCTGCAATATTTGAAAAGCTCGTTAGTTTTAAAGATCTTGCACATGAATGGTTCACATAGAATTCTAAAAGATGTTCCCATGGGTCTTTTTTTTTTTAATCAAATGCTAATTTGATTATTCCTATATGTGTACAGCAGCTGATTGTTGGGACTTATGCTCATATATTTTCAGATGCTAACCAGTTGTGTTTTTAATAGGACATCTATTTCAGTAATACCACCTTTGGAAAATTATTCTTGAAATGAAATACCTCTGACACATAAAAATTATGTTATTTGTTTGAGAAATCCTCAAAGTCTGTGGATCACTCCCATCTACATGAAAGACAGTGGAGTAAAAATCTCAAAAAGTGGAATTTATGTTAGTTGACCAAATGACACGGAGAGCAGCCAAATGGAAAAGCAAGCCGAGACACTCATCAGAAGAGAAATAAAACGAAAAGAAAATTTGAATATTCAGATGTGTAGAAGGCATTAAAAGCCGTGACAGGAAGGCTGATAACTCAGTGGGATGAATTGGTTTGTGAGAAAAGAAGAAAGATTTTGAAAAAGACTTGTGGAAAGTGGTAGGTGGAGAGGCTAAACAATGAAGTAGCTGAAGAAAAATATTCAGCAGCCTTGACTACTGCTGGTGAGCGCTAAAATCCATAACTGAAGAGCTCTACTGCAAACAAACTTGAAAATCCATGCACACCTTTTCCTGTCTTCTAGCCCACAACAATTAAGCCTATATGTGACTGATGGATTTTTTTTACATAAACAGTGTTTAAAAAAGAAAAGGAAGGGTGGTGAAGGATGTCCACATGAGAGAACAACCAGATATTCTGTCAGTTGCCCTACAGTTCACTGCGTACAGCTGCTTTCTTGTAGAATACTTCTGTCATCAGCATGAGCAATTCCTTGCCATCAGAAATTGTGATTGGTTTTTAGTGTCGTGAGCAAAAGTTTAAAAGGAAAAGAAACTTTATAAATTATTGTTAATTATAAAAAAAAAAAAAAAAGATTAGTCACTGAGAAGTGGTTGAGCTGGAATAGAAGGATTCGATGTTGGAAATAACCTTTTTAGAAACATGAGGGAAAAAAAGTAATTAAATATCATAATTCTGTCTCAATCATGCCTTTTGCCCTCAGTAAACATTCTTCTTGTTGAAAGCTCCTGACAGATATAGTACAAAATGATTCTTTGCTTTTATTATGGATAGCCTATCTGGATGGAGTTGTGCAAGCTTTGATGGAAGATTGCTGTTACACGTCACAACACTAAATATGTGGTATTTAGTGCTTCTTGTCTTGCCAAATTTCCTTGTTAGAGACCTGACAAACAGCACTTGTGTTCGTTGTTTGTTCTGTGAAACCAGTAAAGTTTCCTCAGTGTGTGCAATTAAAAAAAAAAACAAAGAAGTCCTAACATGTCACCAGTTGCTGTCAGGATGTATATATGTTCAGTCACGCTGGTGCATCTAATTCTTTTGTTATTCAAATTGTTATTGTACCTAGGAATTTCAAACATTGTTCAGCACCATCTCATTACAATGGACAAACTTAGAACAAAAAAGCTCTTCTCCAAATAGACTATGGTATAATACAAGAAAGAAGGCATGGTTCTGTAAGTATCTTGCATTTGCATACGCCAAGCAGATCTGCCAAAGGAAGCAATCACATGTGTCCCCTGCCTCCAGCCGTTAGTTTCTGTCCATTTGCTACCCTGTCCTTTCGGCTGGCATGACTATTTGAATGGTGGCACAGTGAGCTGAATCAAGGAACTGGTTTAGTTGAAAGGTAACCTAGCAGCAGGAAAGTGTTCAAATTTCAGCACCCGGTTCTGTTTATTCTCCACGGGAAGCAAAATCAAATTAATCACAGAAAAGTGCAACTACGCTAATTCTCAGCATGTTTAATGAACTTGTTCTTAAAGATCCTAAGATGAAGTTATTGATGTTTTCAAAGGTAAACTATTCCATTTCTTACTCATTGTTCTATTAGTAGGTTTTTTTGTATGTCTGATTTTATTTTTCTTTGCTGCATTATTATCTTTTTATTCTTGTTCTACTTACTATGAAAGTAGATAAAAAATTATTCCCTTTCTCCTTCTTTCTTGTCTCTAGTATTTGAAGACTTGTATTTGCTCTCCTCTGTCTCTTTCCAAGCCTAAGCAGTCCCAATTTGCTTATACCTTCCATTTTGCCTACTTTTTCTAGCCTCTGAGTACTCTTCTTACAGTTCTCCACTGAACCTTTTTCTTGAAAAAAATGTCTAAAGCTGTACACGATTCCAGCTGAGTACACACCGATTTTGAGGAAAAGGTCAATAACATCAGAAAGCAGAACAGGAAACCTGGTTCATTTTAATCGCTAGAGAGTAATCCTTTCCTTCCTTGTGAAAACCCCTTGTCTAGCTTTAAGGTGTTATCTACTCTTTTCTTCCACATTTTTGAGTCTTTCATAGGACCACTAGCATTCTCAATTGTCTTATATAATATATCATACTTCGTATTGAAAATCAAGCCAAATTTAATTTATAAAACTTAAGTGCTCATGTTGGAAAAATCTCAGCTCCAAAATATGGATCCCAGTCCGTCTCTTTACAATAATATGAAAATATATGATACAGTAAATGCTCATTTCAAAGTGAAGTTGAAGTTGAGAACAGTTTAAAAGCCGTTGCTGTATTGTTGGCAGTATTACTAGTGTACAGCACAGGAACCAGCTAGAAAAAAAGTTTTACAGTTTATTTTCCATTTTACCTCTCTTTTGTACCCATTTGTTTTCCATTATGCTATAAAATGGTGTTAACGCAGCATAAAACTCTGTTAATGCAGCATAAAATGCTATAATGAAATACAATGCCTGAGATTCTGGAAACAAAATTATAAACCAAACATCCCCTGTATACCTGCTTTAAATTCAGTCATAAAATAATAATAATCTGAAATTGTTGTCAAGATATTTCTTATAACCATTCCCATATTCTGTTTTTTGCAGTTGAAAACAAATAAGCCAAGATAAAAGTCACTTTGAGTAGCTTCACTGGTGATTCTTTTCTATTTATGTATTTTTCAAAACATTCTTTTTTTAGGTACAGCTACTGCAAGTGTTGGGATTGAAATGGAAAATGTATTGTCCTATATATCTAAAGATCCTTGAATAGAATATTATTAGCTTTTTCTTGAATTTTGTAAGGACTTCATGTTATCTGGGTGGAGATTTTCTCTGGATTAACATTCTCTGGGCTTAACTTTCTTATATTTGAACAACTAACATTAGAGAAGCTCTGCTGGAGATCGTACAAGTATGCAGTGGCATGAAATACCCAGAATTGGGCAGTCCTCTGTATTTCGTAGAGAAGGTTCACTAAGGAAAGTCTGTGTTTTAAAAAGAAATTGTATCGTCAGCATTTAAACTGTTTTTTAATCTCTGTAGTCACTGATGTGTTCTAAAACCGGTAAATTGTTCTTTTAAAAAAACAGCTAACATAGATGCCTGCACAATACTATTCACTGCAGTATCTAAGCATCGTGCAGGACCCAAGAGGCCCAAAAATATGAGGACAAAAGCCTATTCTGAAAGCTTGCACAATGCAGTTCAGGAAGTAGGAATTTGTCTCTGTAAATTCATGACCATATCATTTTAAGAAATTGTTTCAAAGTCTTAACTTGAGACACCTGCATTAACAGAGTTTGCAGAGATATATGAAACACCAAGGGTGTATTTACGGAAAGACGGCCCTGAAAAGTGGAGCATTAATCTAAGAGCCAGAGATCTCCTCATCGTCAGGGAAGCCCTGCACACAACGTGAGCAGGGAGCCAACTGCTATACAGATGAAAAGGAACTCAGTGGTGCATGAATGACATGTGAATTGAACTCACCGTGAATTTGATGTTAAATCCACTGTGTAAGTGTAGGAAATGTGGTGCACTGGATTTGCTAATTGCCTGTTATCTCCGCAGTTAATTAGCTGATCACCTATGTAATTCCAAAATTAGAAAATAACAACAGAATATAAAGTGGCAATATCTGATTCAGGAAAAAACAATAACAGGCATCTAGTTATAGCTCCTGAATAAAATCTCCTTTGTGACAAATCCAAAGGCTTTTTCAAAAAAATAGCCACAGACACTAATGGTGTCTCTCTAGCTGAGGCCCAAAATCAGTATTCAATCCAATTGTTAAGGACAAGCAAACTGCACTTTCTCAGTTGCCCAGTCTTTGGGAGTCCTCTCCTGGTTGCCCTCCAGATTCTGCTTTTTAATTTTTTTTAATTTTAGAATGACTTTTGCAGTTCCTGCCATGTTACATTTTTATCCTGACCCCCTTGACATTTCCAAATGGCTTTGTACATGGTCTCTCCCTCTGCTGCAAATCTCAGGGGGATCTTGGTCACAAACATGAACTCAACTTGCGTCCCTGTGATGATCTGTTGCCCATGATGCCACTCTCTGCTTTATCACTGGAAACTACAGTGCCAATCTACTATTTGCATCTCAATCATCCATAAAACATTGATTTCCGCCCCCAACAACTGCCATTGCCTTTGTCATGATGAAGACCAAAACCTATATACAAATTCATATTAGTGCAACACTAGCCTAAGTACAATCTTTGTTCATGAAAGTGATCAATATTGCCTCACCTTCCATCTTTCTGTATATATATATATATATTGTCTCAAGTGTATGTATCTTTTCTTACGTGTATGTGTGTTTATGCACAGCACGCCTATGATAAACAGCGATTGCTGCCTGTTGTGGAGTAGGGCATGCTGTATGTGCTGGCACAGCCCGCAACACCAGTTTCTAATTTTGATCCTCATCTAGAAAGGGTCCATTAAACTATGAGGCTATTACTTTTTATAAAAGTCTTAGTCACTAAGGAATGTTTGTATATTGAATGGATTCATTTATTTTTAGATCAGTCACAGTGCAGGAATGAATAGAAATATCCCATGTCACTACCGCAGCTAAACATTTTGAAATGTCAAACCATAGCCTGGGGCTGTTAGAGCAAATAATAAATAATATATCTGCTTTCCTTGAAGTGGCATGCTGTATACAATTTTGGTGACTTGTCCAGTGCTTGATAATAAAGAAGGCAAGGATTGTGAGTATTTGGTAATAGTGTGAAGTACAGAAAAATCCAAATAGTAATTCACTTACTAACAGATTTAAAAAATTTGATTACGTATTGGTTTTCCTCTGGATCATCCTTAAGAAAAAGCAGTTGGAAATTGATTTTCAAACTTATGAAATACCTAAAGCAATTTATGAAATAATTTCAGTATCACAGTAAAGAGAAATGTAGTTTTAGCTTCACCCTTTGTAATTTTGCATTTATTCATTTTAAGCAAGGAGCAATGTATCATGGAAGCATAGACTGTGTAGTACAATATTAGAAGATTCTATCCTGTGGAAGGAGAATAATTAACATAATTCATATAACTAATCTAAATACATCTGAATATAACTCATCTAATTAATGTATGAGTTAGAACAAATCACGTTCTTCTACATTCATGAAAAATATATATGAAAAATATATGTAAAAAATATATCTGTTCTGGTTGTTTTAGTTTTTACAAAGGCATAAATCTCATGGCAAAAGTTGTTGCAATAGGAATAGTATGTCTCTGTGTGTGTATTTCACAAACTGTTCTGTTTTTCCCAGAGACTAATATTGTACCTACTCCTATCCTTTTTAAAATTTTCTCTCCCCTCTCCCTCCCCAAAGGTAAAATAGAAATCTGTATTTTTCTGGTACACATTTAGTGGACAATTGAAAAAATGGAAAATTTGAGTGGTAAAGACTTATTTTTATTCTCCCAAGAGAGGTATGGTTTTTACCCAAGTTTGAAATGGGCTGAAGCATTTAACTTCTAAAACAGACCTAATACTCTGCTCAATTTGCATTCTTGTTAAGCCTGATTAGAAGCAGAGGGTGTTAAAAATCATGAATAAGAGTTTGACCTTATTTAGGTCAACAGCACTAAATTCAATGAAGCACAGATTTGTGTAGCATATAGAATATTATGTTAAAGAAGAGCCTAATGATGTTGTTTAGGTGATGACAAAGGATCTTTATCCACCAAGACCTGCATAATGCATTTACAAAGTAATGTGAAGGAATGAACACTTTATGTAATAGAATTATTTAGGTAGGAGGCTTCGGTGTAGATCCAGACGCCATTTTGTCAGGATTTCAGTAAGGCTCTAGATCTGTGAGATCAGATTCAGTTCACAGATCTAAAGGTCTGCATGCAAGTGGACCAGATTTCTAGGAGCACAGGATTTCTAGATTTCTAGGTCATTACAATCATGAGTACGAGTAACTATTTATTTGAATTTGTCCACATAGTTGTTATCGTTCTTCCTCAAATACCATCATGAACTTTTACTCTTCAGTAATTGTTCCAGCAGTGAGCAATGGACTCTCCCTGTTGAGTGGATTGAGAATGTTAAATTTGGTCTCCGTGTCTTTTCTGTACAATATCAGACTGAAGCCCTTTGGCTGGAGGGGAAGAAATGAAGGGAGAGATTGGGCTTGCCTTGAGTGCCCTGATACAAATACTGAACTTCCCAGACATATTTTTCCATACCTGATTTAACAGTGCAATAGCCCAGTATGTATGATTTTCATCTTTCATCTGACAGGCAAGTTACAGAGGCTCCAGAGACAGAAGAAGTTTTTAATTAACCTCTTTGACTGGACATGTGGTATCTAGGCAGCTATAACTCACACCATTTGAAACAAGTTAGGCTTTGCAGAAGGTTAAGGCAACACTCCCATGTGGTAAGGTATTGAATCAGCATATTGCTTTACTTTTAATCTTTCCATCCTGATTTATGATGCGGATGCTTTGTCTCCCAGGAGATGCCAGATACCACAGATTTTCAGCTGTGAGAGTGTAGGTGCCCCCTGCTAGTTCTGTTTGATTTTAATACTAACTGCACTGCCACGGGTGCTGGCAATAATTGTTAACTTCACTGCTTCATCTTTATTTCATTTCTCTGTGTTACCTCACCTAACTGTTAACATCTGATAGTCTCAGCAAGGTCCTGATGCTGGGAAGCGCATACACCCCTTCTAGCCTCTTTGACTTCCATGGGAATAAAAGACATTCATTGTCTTTAGCAGAAATGGCTACTAAACTAGCATGAAAGAGCACTCTGCTTCGCTCAGAGCTTCCCTCTGAGTCCTAAAGCAGGGTTCGTACCTTCTCTTAGAGAAACAGAATAAAAGGGGAGATTTTAGTCTTCAAAAAATTTCATTCTCTTATGAAATTTTGTATCAACTGTGATTGAAACAGGTTCCTTTGATGTTCTACTTTCCCAACTACGTTCTTTGAAACTGGCATCCAAAACAATGACTTTAGGCTAAGGTGTTGGTAGGACAGAGAATAGTACGTTATCTAAGACATATTTTGATAGTTTACAAACAAAAAAAAATTTCATCAGCCTGGCAGAGAGAAAATACACATTGAGGATGACAAAATGTCATCTTTTGGGTCGCTGCATGTTACAGAATTTGAACAGCGTTTTCAGGTTATGTAGCACTGACATTTGTCAAATTGGCAATTTTGTGTGAGTTCACAGAGATCGACATAGTATTACAGGGCACATTTAAAAGATTGAGAGTTCATGAATAGAATTTCAAAGCACAAGCAGTAGAGAACACTTTTATGAACACTTTCATGAACACTTTCAAAGATTATCGTAGGCTCAGTAGCCCTTTTTCTGTGAAAAAGTGAAACAAAGAGGTGGGTAGAAATATAAACTAAATCTTAAATTTCTCTTTGTATCCCAAATGAACAAACTGTAAAGTGCATGAAGACAAATACACTAAACACTTGTTCTTCAAAACACCTAGATTTCAAGTGAAATTAAAGGTATCTTAGGCAACGCCTTACATTGTTCATTTACTTTTTCATATTTTCAAATGAGATCTACCATCAAGCCTGTGATTCAAATGAAATCACTCATCGTGTAATCATTTAATCTCCTTACACTATACTGACAGATAACAGGTTTGCGTTGTGTAGCTTTTTACTCTGTTTGTGTAAAAAACCCAAATATTAAAACCAGCTAGCTGATTAGCTTTCTCTGCTGTGAGTAGGAAGAGGCATTATGAGATTTGCCGATAGTGATGGGCCTTTTCTACAGGGAGCAGTTTCTGTAAACCTTTGCTGAAGGGGATAAATTCAGTTCAGTTACTTTAAGAATTAAAAATGAATTAAAATAAAAAGATCTGTATAAACAATCCATAACACTTTGGATACTGCTTATTAAAACAGAAAGAGGATAGTGGATTATAATCAGTAAACAGAAGAGGAACATTCACATAGCTCAGATGTACAAGAAGAGAAAATACAAATGATGAAAGAGGCCAACTTTGTCTTGACATGCCTGGAAACCAGATCTTAAGGTTTTCTTCAGTCATTTCCTTTGATTCCTCAGGAACTGCTCTCAATTTATTGGTATGAAATTTATTTTTGCAGGAACTATGGGTTTTTCTTCTGCTTGGTGAACTAGATGTTACAGAGCTTCGTTCTCTCATACACTTTCCTTAGAGTTCTGTTTCAAAACTGTATTTCCAAAGGGATTTCAGTCAAACTGTCCATGACCTCAGGCCACCCAGCTGATCGATGTGGCTTTTTGGGAGTAGGGTGGTCTCTAGGAGAGCCTGTGCCTCATAGGGCAGGGGTGAAAAGGTGGTATCCCAGCCCAGCTGCCTGGCCCAGTCTGGTATCTACGAAGTGCTGGCAGATAAGCCTAGCACCTGCCTTCCACCACTTCTTGTATGTCAGTGCTGCGAGGCCAGAAAATCCTGGCCTAGGGCTAATGTTTCTTTTGAGCCAGTACTGTTTTGCTGTACCTCTGTAGCCGCTGCTTCCCATAGCCTAAAAACAGTTCACATGGTTGCACAACCTTGAGTCACAAGCCAGAGGGCATGAGCCAGGTCTCTGCATGCCAAGAGGAGAAAAAGCAATTCTAACGATGACTCCTTAAGTGGATAAGGTCACTAAACATTACAGTCCTTTGGCACTGGGAGAAAAAAAAACCTTCCTAAGTGACAGGGTTGTGATGTATTTTTAAGCAAGGTGTGGAAAAGCATGCTATCTGGGAAACGCTGTATTTCAGAAGTGATAAAAAAATGTTTAAATGTCGGAGAAAAGATTTGTGAACTAATTAGCCACAGCTGAAATACTCAGAAGGGGAGTAGAACAAATATGACTTGTTTATGTAGAATACTGATTGCATGTTGCCAAAACCATAGAGCAATATATCTATTATTTCAGTTTAGCTTATTTTTTCTGTGATGTTAAGCAGATTTTCAAAAGATAATGTTAGGTTTAAAAGTGTTCAAAACCTATGAGGAAGACCTCATTTTCAAAAAAATCAAGTTTACATTTAGGTACTAAAGCAAGTGTTCTTTTTCTTTATTATTAGCATTTTTGTTATAATCTAGTCATGTGCTTACTGTTACTGTGTTGTCTTGGAATGACTTGAAAAGACAGCCTGTAACTGGCAATAGCTTTGCTAGCCTTAAGAGCTCATGTCAGACTTCATTGTACTGAAATTCTCTTCCTGAAGCTGTAGGCTTTTTGTGAATATAATTTCACTAACCTCTTGATAGTTGATGTTTTCATCCTTTTGGTTCTACTATTTATTTTTCCCTATGAAGGCATACACACATGCTCATTATAGTAGGACTAATGCACTATATTCTTATTACCGAAGACTGCTGGATGTCCATGACTGATGCACAGAGAGTAGATTGCGTATTTACAGAGGCACTAAAGCTGAGCATCCTGTACTGTACTTCATATTGTTCCTTACCAGTGAGTTAATAATATCTGTTATGAAACACAAGGCAATCCTTTGTTCAGCACTGACACTGATAAATGTGGTTTTCAGTTGTTTTGGTCATTTCCTCATTTGGTCTCTACTCCTTAGGGAACAAACAGTTAAAATTATTGCCAGCCTTTCCTTCTGATGATATTGGCTCATTGTTTGTTTGCCACCACCATTTGGTCAGGATGGAACTACTGGGAAAAATAACCTTCCTGAAAATGCAGAGTGCTGCCAGCTTTGAAGAGAAATGATACACGGTGGATATTTGCTGTTTAGTGTTTGCATTTCTAGGGTCTTTTAGAAAGGACAATTTTTTCTACTGCTGTTCACATAGCTGGCATATTGCTGGATGTGAACCGCGGTGTTATCAAACATGTCTAATGCAGCCAGTGACATTCAAAAATCTGATGAATCCATGACCTGATTCTGCAAGGTGTCTACATGAAATAATTTCAAAGCCCACTGATATTAAATAGGGGTAAAGCTGAATGTGTTTTTGTCAGGTTCATTCAGCGTTGTAGGTTGCTCTAACATTATTTTAACACGGGCACAGGACCTTCAATAACCATCCAGTGTGTTTCAGACTTTCTTTAGTCTTTTCCATTAATTACTTGCATAATTACTTGCAACAAAAAATAGCTGGAGATATCTCCAAACAGGTGATTTTAAATAAGGCCTTTTTTGGTGTTCAAATAAAATATGCCTGCTGGCACATTTTGGAAATATGAACCATTGAAACAAGTGAGATACAAATACAGGCTGGGCAGAGAATGGATTGAGAGCAGTGCTGCAGATGAACTTCTCATGTTGATGAGAAGCTCAACATGAGCTGGCAACGTGTGCTCGCAGCCCAGAAAGCCAGCCATACCCTGGGCTGCATTAAAAGAAGCATGGCCAGCAGGTTGAGGGAGGTGATTCTACCTCTCTGTTCCGCTCTGGTGAGATCCCACCTGGAGTACTGCATCCAGCTCTGGTTCCCCCAAGATAAGAAGGACATGGACCTGTTGGAGCGAGCCCAGAGGGCCATGGAGATGATCAGAGGGCTGGAGCACCTCTCCTATGAAGACAGGCTGAGAGGGTTGGGGTTGTTCAGCCTGGAAAAGACTCAGGGGCGACCTTACAGCCACCTTCTAGTACTTAAAGGGAGCCTACAGGAAAGATGGTCAGGGACTCTTTATCAGGAAGTGTAGCGATAAGATGAAGACGAGGGGTAACAGTTTTAGGATTCTGATGCCAGAATTTTATCACGAATCTTAGGTTACTTGGTATTCTTCAAGTCCAAGCCTCTGGAGACCCTGCCTAGAAGAAGCCTCGTTTTATTATTAAAAATAAAAATAAAAAAAAAAAAATTGGTGAAGAAAAGCTGAAAAATGTGAAATCTACGTGCTCAACAGATGGCAAATCGGAAACATACAAGGATATATAAATATAGACATTGATCAATCTAGTTTTACACAGCATCAAAGAGTTTTGGGGGCCTGACTTGCCGTATTTTGAGCTGAAAATCCATGGCAACTAGCATAGGAATTATACGTGATAATCCTTTTCTTATTTTTTTTCTCCAGAAATTTTGTGTCAATTTGTTTTGAACTAATTAGGCCTTTAACAAATTGCTATTACAAAGTGGGAACTTACTGATGAGCTTGAAGTGCAAAATGAAGTAACTTTATTTAAGAAATAAAAGCAACTGACTTCCACGTTGCAGAGAAAATTGTTGTTGAACCAGCATATTCTGTGGACAGGTCAAGGTACTCTGTCATTTTGCTGTCATGTCCACACTGTTGGAAGACCACAGTCTCTGAGGCACCACAGACTCCCT
Organism: Larus michahellis; assembly: GCF_964199755.1. Classification (NCBI taxonomy): domain Eukaryota; kingdom Metazoa; phylum Chordata; class Aves; order Charadriiformes; family Laridae; genus Larus; species Larus michahellis. Next base: position 94,963,893 of record NC_133897.1, read on the forward strand.
TCATACTGTGATCCTCCTCCATACCACCTGGTATTTCCTCTGCTGCCTGGTTCTTTGCTGATCTAACAACTAAAGAATGACCCCCTTCTCTGCCACAAATTTTTCTTCAGCCGGGAGGTAATCTGTCTGCCTCCCAAGTATCCAAAACAAAAAGTGTCCAAACATCTTTAGTGTGCTGAATCTCAGCTGTGATAAATGTCACATAGAACCAAAGTATGACCTGTAGACCTCTGGGCATCCAAAAGCCTGCAATAGTTGGTCAATAGGGTTTTCAGTAAAAGCTGACTAATAAAAGTTCATAGATATTATGAAGACGATTTTAACTGAAACATTTAAGAATCTTAACGAGTTTAAACTGCATTTCCTCAGGGTTCTCCGTGATAAATACCATTTGGGGGAGCTGTTTCACTGCAGCTCTGCCAGACTTGCAGCTCCTCTTTGTCCGATTTATGAGCGTAGCAACAGAGGGAAAAGGGCAGGTCATAAACCTGTCTGTGACAAAAGGCAACAATTAAGCTTGACAAACTAGTAGAAAAGAACAGATTAACTCTAGAAAAGAATAAACTGAGGGGAAAAAAGCCCCAGCAGATTAGCACAGTCAGGAGAACGCACAATTAAGCTGGGCACTTCAACATTTCTTGTATGTCTTCTGGAGCTGACTGAGAAGGGAAGATGCCACTACCAAAGAGATCTAGCTTTTCTAGAGAGCATAGATCGAAGGAAAGGCAAATATGGATCTAGGAAAAAGGATTAGGAACTAACAAATACTTTCCCTTCTCTCCATTTTCCCCAGCTGTATGAGTCTGGGTAAATAAATAAAGTTAAATCTGTTTCATGGCAGGATTTCAGTTTATATTCATAGACTAAGAAATATTTCAGTAACAGAAACCTCTTGCACCTTCCCTTGTTACCACAGTGTGGTGTGGGAAGCTCCATTTCAGAGCAGTTGTGTTTGCTTTTTCTTTTCTGTCTGAAATTTCACAGTCAGAAAAAAATCTTTCTTGGTCATGCTCCTAAATTTGCTCTCACTCCAGCACTGTCTGGTATTTATATTCTCTACCATCGCATATTTATGGACAGTTGTTATATCCCTTCTCAGCTTTCCTTTTACTGGGCTAAAAATTTTCATTTAGCTTTTTATTTAAGATACGACTTTCATTTCCTCTCATGATCCATCTCTAATGATTTTTTTCTTGAATTTCATGCCATTATTATTATTATTACACTGATCATTGAGGTAGCCTGTTTTTTTTCCTGTGTGGTATGCCAGTCTCTTCTAAAACAGGTAGTGCTGTCCAAATTTTTTTTTTTAAAAAGGGTGTTGAAAATCATGTATTTCATCAGTCCCATTATTTAAAATGAAAATTCACTGAAAATCTCACTCAGTCACAGTATTTTCTCTGAAGTGTAGTGGTTGTTATCAGTTCTTTAGGAGTTTCTCATCCGTCGTTACTACTTTTTGTCTTTTCCAACTCTATTAGTTTTCCACGTGACAGTACCAATTACACGCTGAAGTCCAATTAGATGAGATTTCTTGTATTTCTCTTATTTAGGAAATTTAGTTCTCAGGTTTGCTAAGACCTTTAATGTCTAGCCCTATTTTCTTTACCTTCCATATCCATAGTTGCTTTTGACATAAAATTTTGCTGTAATGCCTTGCACATTATTGATCTGATATCAACAGTTTGGAACATTTGGATCGAGTAATTCACTTCTGAATTATGGGTTGTGGTTTGTTTTTTTTATTTTCTTTTAATGTGTGCTACTGTTACTATTCACTAGATATTAAAAACAAACCCGAGACTCTCTTATCTGAAAAATCTTTGTAAGAATGCTTTCAGTGTTAGGTTTTTGTTTGGACTTGATGTTCTTAAAGGACCTAAAATTCTATGGTTCCATAATGATTTTGTGTGTCTTATATGGAACAACTAGTGGGGGGAGATCATTGATCCCAACTAATTTTGGCTCATTAAGCTGTTTGAGTTTTTCTCCAGTTTCATTGCAGTGGATGCAAACCGCATCCTGGGCTGGATCAATAGAAGCATGGCCTGCAGGTCGAGGGAGGTGATTCTGTGCCTCTACGTCGCTCTTGTGAGATCCCATCTGGAGTACTGTGTGCAGATTTGGAGTCCTCAGCACAAGAAGGACATGGACCTGTTGGAACGGGTCCAGAGGAGAGCCACAAAGATGATGAGAGGGCTGGAGCACCTCTCCTATGAGGACAGGCTGAGAGAGTTGGGGTTGTTCAGCCTGGAGAAGAGAAGGCTCCAGGGAGACCTTATAGCGTCCTTCCAGTACCTGAAGGGGGCCTACAGGAAAGGTGGGGAGGGACTCTTTATCAGGGAGTGGAGCAATAGGATGAGGGGTAACCATTTTAATCTGAAAGAGGGTAGATTTAGATTAGACATTAGGATGAAATTCTTTACTGTGAGGGTGGTGAGGCACTGGAACAGGTTGCCCAGAAAAGTTGTGGATGCCCCATCCCTGGAAGTGTTCAAGGCCAGGCTGGATGGGGCTTTGAGCAGCCTGGTCTAGTGGGAGGTGTCCCTGCCCATGGCAGGGGGGTTGGAAATAGATGATCTTTAATGTCGCTTCCAACCCAAACCATTCTATGATTCTATGATTTTATGATTCTATAATTCTGTTTTCCTAGTGCCCTTCTCTTTGACCCTAGCTCAAAACCACTTAATTTTGAAAATCCTTATATATTAATTTGGTTTTGTACCCACATTAACGTCATCTTTAATCTCTACCCAGAACTTTCTTCATAGTAATCTTACCTTTTAAAATTATTTTTTTCTTCTGTATACCTGAAGAATCTTAAATTATTTGTTTTAATATCATTTCCCAAGTCTTACTCACTTGCCTTTTATCTTTCTATTTCTTGATTCCTAAAGCATAATTTCCCTTGCTGATCAGATTGGTTGGGTTTTTTTCTGCCTACATATAAATTCTTCCTGTGAGAAGTACTGATTCAGTTAGGCCCTTTTTCAGAAGATTTTTTTGTCCTGTTTTTTTCCTATCATTTCCCCTGTGTAGATTGCTGAAAATTTTAGTATCTTGGACTGGAAGGAGTTCCGGGCCTCTACCACATTCTGGAGTCCTCAGGTTTACTTCTTTTGCTACCTTTTTGATATTCAGCCTTTTGATATAGAGAAATTAGGATTCAGAATATAGCTGAGACTTCTAAGTATACCATAATGAATAATAAGTGGTGACAGACAAATCAAAATAAAAGCTAATTGACTTTACTCTTCAGATGTTCTTTTCCTGTAATAACTACAAGCAAAAGTTTGAAATTAAATTTAATATGAAAGGCAAAAATAGTTCTTCCACAGGTTATTATTTTTTATATTTTTGGCTTACAAATTTATAAGCTGAGAATATTCACTTCAAATTTTTGTTGCACTTGTTTCACGTAACAAAAAAAAGGCTCTCAATTGTTTGTTATTGTCCTTGGGGGTGGGAAGGCAGCAAACTTTTGAATTATTAAATATTTCATTACAAATTTGGTAGTTTTTACCACAGTTAAACACCCTGAACTGTCATATGTCTCTGCTGAGGCAGTTGCCAGCAACAGATAATTCTTAGGCAGTGGCAGAGAGGAATTATTAAACTAAACAGCAAGTCCTGTAAATGATTAAAAAGTGAACTTGACTATCTCCACATGGAGACCTGGCCTATTTCTTTGGCTGCAGGGATGGTTAAAGGTGGAGTAACACCACCTTTTCTTTATGAGGCTGTAAAGGGACAAAGAACAACGAAAATTCAGCTGTTTTAGGGAGACATGCATAAATTCTCTTTACTTTATGGACTGTCTTAATAGAAGGATACAGATAGGTCAGGTATCTTGGAATATTCTCACTGCTTCTCATTCCTCACCAGTGTGAACAGGGAACATGTTGTTCTGCTTTACTGAGGCTAACCACCTGTTTATTTGTTCAGATGTTGAAAGAATAATGGTCTCTCTGAAATCATTAAGTAGCTAAACCTACAGTAGAGCAAGCATTTTTCTGTTTAATAGTGGATTCAGGGTTAAGTTCATGAGCTTATGCTGGCAGAAGCATCTTCTATAGATGTTACTCATTGGCCCATTGGACATATTTGTCCTCTTTTCTCTATGATTGCAATTAGAAAGTTCATAAATCAACATTTTTTTACTTTTTTTTCTACATGATTTCAGAGAAGAAAGTTGTTAATGAGCAAACTTTCAATTTGCAAAAAAGCTGATGGTCAAATCTCTGATGCAGTCTGATGTGTCTTCCTGTCTAAATCTGCAAAGCAGCTGTAGAAGTAACTTGGCTTGGGTAAAGCCTGCTGAGTATTTACATGATTACGTAAAGCACTTTAAATCAAAATTTACAAGCAATCAGAAGACTTAAAAAAAAAAGCAGTTAAGAAGTACAGCATAACATCCTTCTCCAATTTCCCCTCATTAACTACTTCATTTTTATGCATTCTGAACAGTTCCTGATCTTAAGTCAAAATGTGTCCATGATCACATCCAAAGTGAACTCTTTCACAGTCTACATAATACTTTGCTAGATTAATTGCTCAGTTTCTATGACTCAGGAACATCTTCCAATCAAAGCAATTTTAGAAATAAGATTATTTTGTTTTTGCCGTGATTAATTCAAATAAGTTTAAGTGAAATGCATATCCTTTGCTTTTCACTGTAAATGTTGAAGGGTATTGGACCCATAGTCTTATTTCAGTCTTAAAGTAAAACAATTTGCATAGACATTAATAAATTTGCATTAATTATTTTTCCATGACAATCTGTCAAGTAATTTGAAAAGAGTCATAAATGATGACAATCAGTTTCATAATTGCAATTTATGTTAATGACTTCTCTATGGCTCCAACTCTTTTCTGCTTTATGGATAAATTCAAATGTACTCATACTGTAGTAATGTTTCTATTGTCTTAGTTTAATCAAAAGTAGACATTTAAGAGAATAAAATAGATAAAAAATTATTATTTTGAAAATTAAAAGTTCATAATTCCCAACCTTATAAAATTGCAAATGCCTACAAATAACTTGAGCTATCTTGCTGGATTCTTGCTAATCTTATAAAGACAAACCATGTAATATTCTTTCTTTTTAATTTCCTGTTTGTAGATTTGTTGATATTTTTGTAGATAATTTTGTGTGTGTTTTCTTGGGAGCGTTTAAGCTTGTGTATTTTATTCTATACATCTTGAAGTTATGAGCACAAATCTCCTTTTTTAATAGGAGAATGGTGAATAATGAAAATATCATTAAATCTTATTTTTAATCCAGATTTTGTTTCCCTTAAACCATATCAAACATAAGAGAAAATTAATAGAAAATGAGTCTGTGATTCATGTATCATGGTCCTATCTCAGAAGGTAAGGGTTATAGTGCATCAGGACAGGACACTTTCTCTTCATCCATTGAAAACTCAGAAAACCCTGTGGAAGAGGTTTGGGCATCTGCCTCTGTTTGTTTGACATTGAAGTAATCATTGTCAAAGTTAAACCTTAGCTCACTGAATGTGTTACATCTTTACCAAGTCCGCATGTAGTGAAAAACATTAATGAAAATAAGACAAGCTCAAAGTCCAGGTATAATTTCCATGAGCTTTTATTTCACCCTGGGCTTTCTTTTTTTTTAATATATGTAGTCTTAACAAAAATGTGAATCAGCACATTATGTTCCTGTGCAATAAAATCTACAAATTCCAAGATTTTTTCCAAGCCCGTTTCCAGCCATCCCTGCAACAACCTCACCACAGGAGACGGCTGAGCCCATCAGCCACAGGTGGGACACCACTGGGACAATGTATGTAAGAAGGGGCAGAAAAGGCAGAGGAGAAGGGAACAAAAAGAGTGAGAAACAGCAGAGGGAACATCAAAGTCAGAGGAGGAGGAGGAGGAGAAGTTTCTCCATGGCAGAGAAGATACTACCCTGCAGCCCTCAGAAGAGACCATGGTGGAGCAGGCATTTCCCTGTAGCTTGTGGAGAGGACCATGCCAGACCAGATGTCCACACTACAGCCTGTGGAGAATCTGATGCTGGAGCAGATGGATATGCCTGAAGGAATTGTGGCCCACACAGAGCCCATGCTGGAGCAGGGGAAAAATATGAGGAGAAAGGACAAGCAGAGAGAACCTTCTACGTACTGACTGTAACACCCTTCCACCATGAGCCCAAGCACCACTCAGGGAAGGGGATTAGGGAATCGGGAGTGAAGGAATGAAGTTGAGACTTGGAAAGGGAGGAAAGAAAGGTGCTGCTTTAATGTTTGTCTTTTTTGTTTCCCACTACTGGAAAATACTTATTTTAATTGGCAATAAATTAAGTGAATTTTCCTCCAGTCTGTTTTGCCCATGATGGTGATTGGTAAACAATCTCCCTGTCTTTGTCTTGACTTAAGAGCATTTTCATTCCTTTTCTTACTTTTTCTCTGTCACAATGGGAAGGGTGAGGGGAGCGAGCAAGCGGGTGGGTGGGAGTTTGTCTGTTGGCCAAGGCTAACCCACCATGCCAAGCTTTTAGCATTATTTTTTTCTCCACGCATTTTATTAAGGGGTCTTGCTAACTATAGGTTTATAAAATAAGCATATTCTCAACTGAAACAACAATTCAATAAGATTCTTATTCTGGAGTTAAGTATACCCATATACACTTAATATTTGAATATATAGCTTGTAGAATACAGAGACCTTAGACCTAAAGGATAAAGTGATGTAACAGTTGTCCTGCTTTCTCGGTCTTCAGACATCTGTGTTTTCTTTGCTTCAGTCAGAGTTGCAGTGTTCTCTGAACACAGATGTCATCGTAACTTTTTCCATAATTTATCACAGGCACACAAGGCACTATAGAAATTCTAGGTAAATATAATGGGAAGATTATGTAATGCCTTGCTTGAAACCAACAGCCCACATGTTAATTTAAGGAAATAGTCTATTTCCTTAAAAATCAACCATTTCTAAAGTTGGTAGCTATTGGCTCGGATTTCGTTATAGTAGCTATTGGCTTGGATTTGGTTTTTTTTGGGGGAAAAATGCCCTTACGAAAGGATGTAATGTCAGTTCATAAAAAACATATTCTTAAATCTCCTTTGAAAGCATTTATAACTCCAGCTTCCTCTCAGTCTCATTTGATTTTCAAAATTGGTGACATTCATTTATTATTCCTTTGATGGTGTTATTTAAGAATAAAATCGTGAATTTTCAAGCATTACATTTAAGGAAATGTGATTGAAGTACTTCTCTACTATAAAATACTCATGTCTTCTATTCCATAGAACACTTTCCTATATCCTTTCTGAGTAATATTTGTATGCTTCACTGCTCTTCCTCCCATCCTTACTTTTCCTCTCTACCTCATGTAAATGAATTGGAGGATTTTGGGATACTTGGAAACCAGAATTCTGTCAAAAATAATTCCTTCTTCATTAAGATAAAGCTGGAAGTCTGCCACAGCACTGCCAGAGATAGAGATTTCAATTTTCTGGTAGGCTGAAGCATAAAAGAGAAGAAAATAAAATGCATTCTAAAATTCACCTTTTCTTTTCAACTGAATTAATTATAATACACTGTATCTGTTGTGCTGAAAATGCTACGCTACAGAAGTCACAGTGGGGCTGCTAAACCTTGTCCAGCTCTGAAGATATTGGCAGCTGGTTTGCTATGTGTTTTCCTATTAATCAATTTGAATCGTCTGTGAGACTGAAAGGATGCTGGATGTTGCCTTCTTATTTAGCTTATTTGCTACTAAGAAACTGTGATACATTCAGTTTACTTACCATTTGGTACAGTAAGGTTAATGTATTGCTAGGCAACTGAAGAATTGCCTCCTTGTCACTTCCTTTGATTGCCCAACTTCAATATATAGTTATGGGAAAGAGTCTGCATCATTAGTCAACCCAAACTGCAGTAGTCGAATCAGGCACATTTGGAGTTTGTAAGCTAAAGTTAAATAGAGATTCTAGACCGTAGTTGATGCTTTTTCAAAAGTACATTTATTTGATGAAAGCAATAAAGTTCAAAATGATAATGATCTGATTAAATTGTAACGGTACTCGGCTAAGAGTTTGCATTATGAATTTATTTCAGGGAGTGACTGACTCTCACAGCAGACCAGTGTGCAGTAGAATTTGACTACGTTAAGTCTAAGTTCTGCTGTCCCTCCATGTACATCTAGGACACTTCCACCTGTCCAACAGATATGGATTTACAGAGAGCAAACTGAGTTTGGCAAGAAATTATTTTCAGGTGACTCCTCATTTACTATCTTGTTTTCCTGGATCTTTGGCCAGCATACAACTATAACTAACTTTACACATATATAGAGCTGTACTGTTAATGATGGGAATACTTTAAATTCATAAAGCTAAGCAGTTACAGTCTCCTACTGTGTAATATTGTCTAATATATAAGCAGAACATTAGATGGGATGGAAAATGCTATTATATGTGTATCAATTATTATCTGAAAAAAAACCCTAGCTTCGCATTTTTTATCGTTATAACTGCAAAATATTTATGTAGCCAGCTTGGATCATAGGAAGCCACTTCCAGACAAGTTACAGGCAAAATAATTTCTGAGAATAGTCTATGTATACACAGATACTGTCTTACTGACATGTATTACCTGTGTTGGTAGGAAGTCGCGGACTGGGGGGTGCATCTATTGGAATAACATTTTCAGAAAGGAATGTATTTTCTTGTTCATCACTAAATTTATTTAATAGGTTTTGCATCATTTGTTTCATCAATACTTGCTTTATGTGGAGGCACAAGTTGTATACTGCGCACACAAAATAGAATGTGTAATGCACACAGTGCTTTCTTTTAGACAGTTTGGTCTTAATGTGTATAGCATTTATCTCCTAACCTTTGGAGACACAAATAGCAAAGCTGCCAATCAGCCTGTTTTCAGTACAGTACGCTTTGTCTTTAGTGACAATGAGTTACTAAAATTGTGTTAATGCAAGACTCGAATAAATTTTGTTTTGCCTACGGGTTACGGTTGTTTTCTCTCATATTTATGGATTCAGACTTCTAGGTATGCACAGAGGAGGGCATACATACATATGTAGAACATGTATATTTCCTGACTGAATCAGGGATTAAGGGTTTGGTCATACCGAGTCAAGAAAATCTTTCCATTCAGTTAAATGTACGTTGTGTAAGGCTGCTGGTTTTTTGGGTATCTGCATGCATTTGTAGGGAAGAGAGATAGAATGACTAACTGTGAAATCATTGAAGCTTTAGAACAAGGGAACAATTACATTAGTCTAGACAGGGAATTTACTTGGCTTCCCTATTCCAATAAATCACTCCTTTATAATGCTTAGTGCAATGGATGAGATCACACAGGCAATACTGCATTCAAAGCCATGAGTTTGCCTAGCACAAACTTATAGATTACAGAGTTTGATTTATGAGAGTATTAAGAGCAAGAAAAAGTAGAGAGCTATCTACAAATATCAAAAGAGGATCTTGATTTTGTGTTGAGAACAATTATTCAAGGTGCAAAAAGGAAACAAAAGGCACAAAATAAAATTAAGAAAAAAGAACACAAAGAGGGGGAAAGAAATTAGAAACTCTACTACAGAAAGCAGTGGTAGCCTCCCTTCTTAAGACTTTTAAAACTAGACAGGGTACAAAATTCTAGAAAAGTGTGGAATCAAAAATGTAAAGAAAATGGACTTATTTGGTTGGGGTTTTTTCCCCTTAAAATCGTATTAGTAATTTTTTAAAATTATTTTTTAATGCGAGAGAACAATGCTACATTAGATGCATAGGGCAGACATACTCTGCTCAATTTACCATTTCTCTCACTTAGTACATTCTCTCTTACTTCATAACAATGCTCCTTCAATTAAAAAAAAAAAAAAAATGCCAGGGATTTAAATAAAAAGAACAAGTAAAATATGTCAGAATTTAAAGGACTGGTTTGAGTAACCGAGATTAGATGGGTCTGGAAATTTTTTAAGCTAAAATCCAGACTGCACCTCACAGGCTAATTCTAGCCTTGTCCTTTGGGCTAAATGACCATTAGTGATTGGAGCAGTAGTTATGCTCCTGAACTCTTTCTTCACTAGAAGTGTCATCGGTATGGCATCCAGTTTGTACCCCCCCAAGGTCTCTGTGCCAAGTAAACCAAGGCACGATAAATGGGGACTCACGTAAAAAGGACAGTCGTGATCTGAACTAAAATCCTGACTTAATGCTTACTCTGTCAGCGGCTCAAACAGACGCCTTTAAGCCTTTACTAGCTTTGTTTGCAATCTCAGATTTCTAAAGTGCTATAGATAGCTCTCATTTGTAGACAATCATGAACGGAAAGTGTCATTCAAGCTTGTTTTGTCAGTTTCCTTATAGTCTAAATAAATATGCAAACTTTTCTTTAGCATTTCTTACTTTATGAGACTGGGCTTCATATTTAGGACAGAAGGAAAGAGCTTTTGAGGACAATGCATGAGAGCAACACAGGAGACGGTGAAGAGAGAAATAAAGAGGATATCTTAGGTTGTGGATTGTAAAATTAAAATCTAAATTCTAATTGTGAATTTTGACATAGTCTCAGAAACACTGACACTCTTCAACATACGTTTGTCCTATCTGTGGCCAATTGCAGCAGCAACACCTTATAGTTTAGAGGTCCTGATGATTTCTACTTTATCCCCTGTGGCTTATCTCATTTTCAAGTGAGGGTTTTAGCAAGGTGATCATGTTTTAGCTCTATGCAGTATAGAACAGTCAAAATAGTTTGTCGTTGAATGGATGGCTGTGACAGAGTGGTTGAAACTACTTGGATGAGACAACATGCAACCCGCCTTCATTAAATAGTGCCCAAGGGGAGTGAGCTGGAGAGTTTGGTTAAGTTGTATGGTTTTGGCATGTCTCCAACGACTGGGGCAAAAACACAACTTGGAAAGGACAGATAGTGTGTAAATCCCCTCATTTGCCCCACCTTATGGCAGCAAATATATGCAAAACTCATACAGTGCTTCGCTTCTCAACGTTCGAGTTCTACTCTGAGAGTGAGATACTCTGCAAATACAAAGTCACACAGGGAAAAGTAAAGGGAAGACAAAAAGGCTTTGATTTGTCCTATTATCCACTTTTTCTTAACTTTTTCTGCTGTCATTGGGTGGTTTTCATTTGGATCTTTGGTGGATATCATTTGGATCTTTTAAAAGATCAGATGGTGTGCAGAAACATTATTGGCAAGAAATCAGACAGTAGAGCAAGTCTATGTTATGCAAAGTGTTTGCCTGTGATTTTCACACATATCTGTGTTAAGATCTTATGACGGTTCTTCAAAGGCTTTCTTCCTCTGCAGAGACTTCAGATAGACTTTGCAGTTCCCTTCACATGCTGTGTTGTTTTTTTACACAAGTTATGTGTTTTTTTATTCTGGGTCACAAGTATCTAAGAACAACAGAAGGATCATAGGATCATAGAATGATTTGGGTTAGAAGGGGCCTTCAAAGATCATCTAGTCCTACCACCCTGCAGGGGGAGGATAAAATGAAACCCTGATTAAAAATATAGGGAAAAATTATTGTTTCCTTTTAGTCAGAGAAAATTGTGGGCAAAGAAGATTTTGAGGGAAGTTTAATTATTCATTTTATGTATATTAGGGACAGAAGGTACATATATATTATATAAATATTATAATATATCTAGATAACTATGTGTAGACACAAAGGACAGAAAATAGAAGAATTTCCCCTTTTTCTGATCGAGCTTGTTTCCAAGTTTCTACTTCCACTTGAACTAATAAATACCTTGATATTTGAGCAATGAAGAGAAAATGTTAGCATTTTGACCTAAGAAACAAACCCAAGCATTAGCTATATTTTGAGCTGATATCTAGTGGAACATGACCGAACAGTACTTACAGTGTGTCCAGGGCTCCCTCTATACAAAATGCAGGAGATCCAGAGCACATTTGAGCTGCTGATAACCCCACTTGAAGTACTACTTTGAAGCTATAGCACCAGTGCTACCCAATATATAAATTAAAGCTTCTGTTTCAAATCAAATCAAATGCTGTTGTCTGTTTAAATTAAAAAGTAAAGAGCTATATCCTATTGTTCCTTCGACCTGCCGTAGATCATAGATTGCCTGGCATTTGAGGGATACCACAAGAAAGCAGAGATTTTTTTTTTTTTTTTTCAAACTTACGGAAGCTCCTTGTTAAAATATTGGCAGCGTGTCATTGCTCAAATGAAGATTATACGGCACAGAAGGGTATCTAGGTTCATGTATAGATGCATTCTGAAAGCTGTGACAGCAATTTTGACAGGAAGAAAGGATTCTTTATTGTTCGGTTTTGAAGTACAATAGCATTTTCATCTCTTCGGATACATGCTTCTGTTTATATTTTGAACTAAACGCACCAGTGATCTACATTTCCTCATTAAGATCCAATGCTTAAGAATTACTGAGAAAGTATTAACAATAAGCCTCCATATGGAAGTATAAATAATTCACACGTTGTGTGTTTTGTTCCATCTCTCAGGGAATATAAACTTGGCAACAATCAAGGTGAGTGTCATCATTAATTATAGTTAAAATGCTGAAGTAGAGATACTTTTCCTGACAAAGCAATGCACGTAGCCAAACTTTAAAAGAAGTTTATGAAGGGACTGAATGGAAATTAAAATTATAACACTTATGTAGTTAGTTATGTAGTTACTGAACACTCAATCAGACATAAAAACACAGTTGCTGCAAACACTAGAGATAATTTTTATATGGCATGATACTTTTGCGGGATTCAAAAAGGCATCTGTGCAAGCATCATGCATTTTAAAATCATGAGTGCTGTCACTTCCAGAATATATGCTGGAAATATTTGTTCACTACTGTGACTCTGTCCTCACTCTCCATGCTCAGCCAGACAGATTTTTCTAGAAGATGCTAAGTGTTTAAAAGGAACTCAGAACATTTCAAAATATTTTCAAAGTGTGTACAAGGGCATTCTGCAGTGTTGTTTAGCTCTGCTCTAGGTTTTGAAGTCTTAATTCAGCACTCAAAAAAAATGACAAAGTTTTTTTCTTCTATTTGTTTGCCTTTCTTGCTTTTTGTTCTTTGCTTTTTCTTTTTTTTTTTTTTTAGAATGTGCGTACAACTTTGCTGAGTTTGCATAGCAGTTGCCAGGCACTTCCCTGTCATGCAATTTGTGGTCCCTGGACCATAATATAATTTCAGGATAATTGTTCCTGGCACCCTATATCTGACCATTTTTCCCTCTCTGCAAGTAGGTTACGTAACTGTGCTGCAGTTGCTCAAGTGTTTTGCACAAATAAAAGATAAGGGATGTTTTTTTTTTTCTTTGTCTCTTCCGTCCTACTGAAGTGTCTTTGTCACCAAGCAGATGCTTCATTATTATGGCAACTACACTACCAAAGCGCACAAAGACATTAAGCACATCTGCGTGCATCTTCGTTCTGGATGCTCTAAGTAGATGCGAAGCCTTTAGCAATCCCAAGAGCTGATTAGGACATTCATTACACTCCTCCCCCACCTCATCTTAACTGATGAAACACGTTGTTTGGTTGTTTAATGCAGAGCCAAAGACTTGGACCTAAGTAAAACCTAATCCTGACAGTGCCATAGGGATATAAGACAGACACTCAGGTAGGCAGATAAAATTATGATAGGATTCATGCTGAGCTTGTATATCAACAAACTCACAGCCATCAGAGCCCAAGCAGATGGTTTTTTTTGTTGTTTCTCTTTACTTCCAGGAAGAAGTAAACTTAAACAACTGGAATTTTCTCTCTCTCTCTTTTTTTTTTTTTTATCTTTTCTTCTACAAACGTAGTCTACTTAAAAGATGAAAACCCTTTGATTTTCTTTATTTAACCCGATATCATTTGAACATTGTCATAAGTTTTAAGACTAGAGGGGACTGTAGTTTAGTAATACTTGGTCAGTAGATCCAAGTGGTAGTCTGAGGGCTTGGGTGGCCAAAGACATTAAATCTCATGCTCTTAAATAGGTAGTGCATTCTGAGGAAAATAAATTTGATTGATTGTGATGAATTAATATGAGCTAAATGCATGATTTAATTTATTGGGGTTTTTTTAAGTCTCATCAGTACAGTGAGACGATAGGAAGCGTGATCTCCACAGCTGCTCTTCTCATTTTCTATATTCTATGATTCTATGACTTCTCTTGCAACCACAAGACCTCACTGATGTGAAGCAGGATGCTGTTGAGTATTCAATGAATCTTCCTTGTTTCAGCTGCTTCTGGGTCTTAGTAGCTAGAGGATAATATTATAAGACCTGACTCAGTCCAACTGAGGAGCCACTGATAAGACAGCCTCTCCTGCTCTTAAGCTACTATCAGAGCTACAGAAAAGGAAATATATCCCAAAGTCCACAATTAGCAATAGTTCTTTCTTTTGCTTTTCTCATCTGTGTTAGAATTAGAATGGTAAGAACCCGTTGGGAGCAGTACAGTAGCTGCTGGTGACTGGAAATCCCTGACAGACTTTCTGGGCAGAGGGTGGAAAAGGAGATGAGAGATGAGGTTTCCAACTCTGTGTTCTTTATGGAAGAGCATTTCCAACCAGGGGACCTGAATGGGGCTTTTCTAGTGTTTTCTGAAAACTGAAGTGGGAAATAAAAAAAAAAAACCAACAGCCCACAGGACAAAAAAAACCCCAAACCTGCTGCAAACCCCTTAGTTTTTGTTTGTGCTTGGCTATGTTGGATGTTTGATCAGCTTCTCTGATCTGCCAGGACTACATGTGTGGCGTTGAATGTTTACAAGGCACCATGACCTTACAGTGTCTGGAGGCAGCAGGCAGATACAATAAGTACCTCAGTGAGGGATTTGACCATGGGTTTGCAGAAGGGTATCTTCTCCCTGGAGACTGGTGAAGGGGGTTGATCATGAAGAGGATGACTAGGATAAGGGACACTTTTTTTTTTCCTCTCTAGACTCTACAGGTAAATGAACTTACAGACACTCTTTTACTGGAGCAGTGTAGATGCAGGTTTATTTTCCCTGTAATATCAGCCCTCAAACAGAAGTTGAATGAGAGGAGCATTTAGGCTGGGGAGTCTGGACACTTCTGGCTTAGATGCAATATGTTGTCATGGAATTTTACCCAGGCATTGCCAAACATTCAGTTAAATGATGTTACGTTAATGCCTGTAAAGGTGGTGGCAGTATGGCTCCACAGATCTTTTAGCTTTTAAAACAGTTCAGTTTAAAATGAGTCTGTTTTCTCCAATCCACTCTGTTTTTTTAGTTATTCCTTTGCTTTCACTAGTAACAAACTTGCATCCTTAACAGTTTGGTTTGTTTCTGAAATATTATATATGCCCATGTAACAACAGGTGACTTTTATAGGAACTAGCCCAAAGTTAGTTTCTATTTTGTCGAGGGACACTTTAAAACTCCCCATGATGGTTTTCTGGATTCAGTTATAATGCCTGTTATTGCTCTATAATGAGTGAAAAGATCTACAGGCACTGCTATCACTGGAAAGTTTTGCATAAAGCACCAAACTGGTTATTCAGGATAGGTTTTAGTAATTACTGAATAACCTCTATTGCTCTAGTCAGAGCTGAAAGCTCTGGACCTCACCTGTTCAGAATTTATTGGTAAACTCATAAGCTAGTTCTTTTTCATTCTTTGTTCCACTTTGCTTGAAGAGCTGTTCAATGCCTTTAGAGCAGAACATGAAGTGATATTCTATTGAACTTGAACCTCAAAGCTGATGCAGTGATTATATGAAAGCAAGCATAGGGAGATGAGAGCAGATGATTTTGATAGTCAAAGGAGGGTGTTTTTTTAAAAAAAGCCTCTGTTTTTTTTTTTCAAACTGTGTGCTTTATTTCTTTGCTGTAATCCAAGCAGAGAATGATGAGGGGAAAAAAAAACCCCACCAACAAATGCAGCTGAGCGATTTACTCATGCTTTCCATAGAATAAAAGTTTGCAAAACCCAGTAAGGAATCGTGATGCACTCCTGTAGCATTTTAACCATTCACACAATATCTTTGAACACATCCTTTTTGCTTTTCCTTCTGTCTTTTTTCAATAGAAATGGCCACTTGAAGTATTTCCATTACTAAAATCAAGCAGTGACACTGAGATTATGCACTGTATTTCAAGATTTCGTACTCACTTTGATGTACGGAAGAGCTCAGAACTATGTGAAATAGCCGGGAACAAGAGGGACTGACAAAAGTAGCCTCTGGCGTGGCTATTCATTATTAAAATTCAGAGCTGGTATATACTACTTTTCTGTAAGATAGCTTTGGATCCGAGTAAAATCATCTTCCTGAAAAATCCTTTTTGAACAGAAACTTCAGTGTCTTTTTCTCCATTTTTTTCAGTCATTATCTCCTTTATCAAGACTCTTGAAATATCAGAGGATCATTGTATAGAAAAAAATAAAAAAGATGTGGTTTCAGATAATACTGAAAGCACATCTTCAGATCGTTTCTTAAATAAAAGTTCCTTTGTGCTATGATCAAAAGTCTTATGCACTCATCATATGAAACACCCTAATCAGAGAGCTTGTGTTGTCATATATTTTACAGTCACATCTATATAATATTTTTGGTGGACAGTGTTAGATATTTTTAAAGCTAGAAATACTTCAAGGTGTTTTACAGTATCTTTTCTGTGTGATTTACAGATTTCTCACTTAATTATGGTTTTGTTAGATAAGACAGAATTTTAAACAGACATCTTTTGATCTAGAAGATAAAAAGCTCCACATCAAAAAACTTTAACATTGTGAAGTTGAGTGGACTACAAAAGTCATGCAAAAATCATTTATTGCATTACTTTGATATATCGTATTACTATGTTTCCTTGTTTTGCATTTTTAATTTCAACAGTTAATGTATTTTTATACTGTCATCTATAAATGAAGAAAGTACAGTATCATCAAACTATTTTGCAGAAGAAACAGTACTGTGAAATTGTGTGTTGTATGACTGATACCCTAACTTTATTGTTTCATGGGAACCAGTCTTCTATACCATATTGATCTACAAGTTTTTATTCACTTCTATCCTTATATAATGGTTTAAGTGTGCTTGCTAGCTAGGGATAGAACCACTGTGGCATGAAAGCAATTAATAACAGAACCTCAGAGGACAGGCATTTTGTTCTAGCATGAATGAATTATAGGGATTTCTCCTCATAGTTAACGTTATGTGCACAAGTAAGTTCTTCAGACTGCCTCTTTGTATTTTTCCGTTTGTAACTAAGAACACGAGTATGATACAGTATGGCAAAAGTCCAGACATTATTAAGCATCAACTTAGTCACCAAAGGGAGTTCCAGAAAGTATTCTTGTGAGGAAAGAAATTTAGGCCGATACTTCCCTGTGACTTTAGAAGGCTACCTGCAAGAAAAACTGCATGCTAAGCATCTTCTTCAGATGAAGAAAGATTACGTGTTTCTTCGCAGACTCTCAAGTCTGACTTCTATGTGTGTTCCCCTTTCTGAGGGCACCCAAATCCTCCGTGCCACCTCAAACTTCACAAGAGCCCTCTGCAACTGCAAAAGGGCTTTTTACTCCTAAAGCCTTTCTTGTTCTCCCAGGAATTTAATGTTGCCAGTGATAATTATTGTCTATGCTACAAGACAGCCTTAGCTCGTAGGTTGTAAAATACGTTCGTCTATAAAGTGAAGGAAGGTACCCAGACCTTGTTTGAAACAGATGTACATGCTGCAAGCACCACAGCTCAGAATAATAAGGGTGATAAAAAATAATAATTTGTTACTCTATACAGAAACGTTATAACTTTATGTACAGATTTTTCAGCTTAAATGCATGCTTTAGATTCCTAATATCACAAGCATTTATTCCATCTGTTCTTATGGAAGTAGCTGATCGTTTTCAATCGAGCTGCAGCATTTCTATCTATTCATTGCAGCATTTGATTGCAAAAAGCTTCCTGTGCTGAGGAAAATGTCTGCAGTACGCCAGTCAGAGCCTATCTCATTGTGCAGCACAATATGCTTTCAAAAAGTTGATATAAAGTGTGCATTCATCACTACCCTGTCAAAACAATTAAGCCACTACCCAGAAATCCCATTTAGCGAAATATTCTCTCGTAATATCTAATATTCAGAGTCAATGCAAGTCATCAATCCTGCATCATCTTCCAGTCCAATCTTCTAGTCAGAGGACTACATCTATATCAGTTATCAAAAATGAAATGTTCTTAAACAGAGACAGAGGTATGGTAGTAAGAATTCCAGACTGTGAACCAAAATAATTTTGCTGTTCTTTGACATACATACAGCTGGATCAAGGTAGAAAGCCGTTTTGGCAGAACCTGTACATCTTACAGAATGTCATGAAGTTGTTTAAGTAGTTAATTTATATAATTGATTTATTGAAGGAGAAACTTAATAACTTGCATTATGGAACCATGCATTAATGCTTTTATAGACCTATAATCAAAATAAGGCCAATGAATAAGAAACCTTTGAATAGGAGTCTTCAGATAAGGAATCTACTCTTTTCGCTTAGAAAAAGCTCAAACAGTGTCATTCAGTTTGATGAAGAAACAGCTCTGTACATTCCTGAGTAATGCTTTTAGGTTTGATAGAATCCACCTAAAAGCAGGAGATACTTTGATGATGTCAGTTATAATTTATCCACTTATGGTTTAGGGTTTTTTAATTAGCACACATCTAAGGTATTTAGATTTTCAAATAAAACATGCTGATATTTATGTGGGCGTCTGGTACTGTTTTTTGTAGAAATAACTGAAGACCAAATAATATTGCCCCTCTCAGGATTCTTTATAAATGTCTTTTTCTTTCTGATCCTACCACTCTGAACAGGAATAATCCTTTTTCCTGGGATTATTCTCATTCACTTCCATTCAAAATGAAAGAAGATAATTTTCAGGGCTCTTACAGCAAATGTTAAGACTTTTACCACCATGAAACATGAATTGCAAAAGTAGGAGCTTTATCAATCTTTGTTAGACTGTAGGCTTCATCTTAGTTACACTGAACTTTTTTTTGTTTTCTAGTGAAAATAGTTTGTTTTAATTCAGATGAGCCAAATTATATTTTTTTGGTTGACCTAATCAGCTATTTTTTCCTTTTGACTGTAAAAGTTTTTAGAGGGCTTTCATCTGTACCTGTATAATATTACCAGTGGGGAAACACACAAGCACTTGAGCAGCAGAACACATTGAAACTGTGGGG
Organism: Larus michahellis; assembly: GCF_964199755.1. NCBI lineage: Eukaryota > Metazoa > Chordata > Aves > Charadriiformes > Laridae > Larus > Larus michahellis. Next base: position 94,983,088 of record NC_133897.1, read on the forward strand.
TTTACATGGAGAGGGCTGGAAGAACCCAGACGAGTGAAGGAAACCTTCATAGCAGACGGTTACAAGATGGAGATGACTGCCAATTTATCCCTGCCTAGCACTTAGAAATATCCACCTCTGGTATTTTGGGGTCAAATTTTGAAAATGGTGAGAGATCTGACCTAGAATCTCATAATATTTCATTATAAGAAACTTTACTAATGTACCCGTTTAGTTCACTTTAACTGATTAAACTTAGATTTATCTTCTTTCGAAACCTCAGTATTGAATTCAACGTCTTGCTTATTAATAGTAATATGAAAATTCTCTGAAATCAAGATGAATTTCTATAATTAGATTAATGTGTTGCTTTCTACCTGGTGATTCACTGAGAACGAAAAACAGAGTTTTGAGTGTTTTAAGGAAGTAATAAAATAAACACATAAGAAGAAAATTGAATAACAGGGAAAAAAAAATCAATATGGCTAAAATTATAACAATGAGGTGTTCTCTTTTAGAGTTTTATATAGATTCAACATGTTGGATTATATTATACGGAATGGAACAATAGAGAAAGCTGCATTAGAGCATTTATTAATAAAAATCCAGTATGAAACAAATTATATGAGTGCAGTCAGACTCCTAAATACTGAAATGATACTATTTCTACTTACATAATTTTGCCCACTAACCCTTCATAAATTATCCATGGAATATATACTTAAGGCTATTTGACATCAGATATAAAAGCCTAATTTTTGGCTCTTAAATCTAGAGAAGATTGCCTCTTAATCCCTGTGGGAGGAGCTGGGAAAATTTCCAAGACAATTTTTGTGACTTTGATTAAAAAGTATCAATTAACTAACATACAAATAAGTCTTCCATACTTCCAGGGCTTAATCCTCCCTATCTTCATACACTACCTTCCTTCTCATATGTGTGAAGTACCTAGACTACACCATTACAACATTTTTAGTCGGACATAATAAAATAAACAATCATCCCCTTCTTGTTTTTAAGTTCCAGGCAAAAGATATAAAATGCCCATTCCCTGGCAGCACTTTGAGAATGTTAAAAATGATTCATATGGTAGGAGATGCCAGAAAAGCAACCTTTTCATTGATTTACCAATGAAAGTGAAATAAACTATTTCCAAACTCTATAGCTGGAAATGGAAGATTGCCAGAAAATGACAGGATTGCAAAAATTCATCATGACAGGCCAGTGAGAAAAAATATTTTGTGTATTGTATAAAAGTCGCAGAATAAATTTATAAAATCAGAAAGATTTTATGAACAAATTATAGGTCCAATATCACCTGTGTGTGGTAACACAGTTTATGACATTTATGCGCCAGAGAAAAGAAGAAATTAAAAATTCGCTTTAAATTCTAGAGAACTGAAGACCTTCAGAGTGCTTGGAATGTGCTCTCTTCCAAAAACCCTATTTGTGTAATGCAGAAATCCATGGACCAGGTTGTAGGATTCTCCCACTGAATCTGATACTTTAAAGAAGATGCTAAATTGGAATTCTGGAATGCCCCTCCTTTGCAAAGACCCTTTCTCAACTACAGAAGGGTGACCAGGCTTTGAACTCAAGAAAAAGAGGGGCTATGACTCTGAGCTTATACTTCAAGTAAAAAAAATGCATGACTGGCTCAAAACCTGAAATCTGCATTGAAGGATCAATAAGTGCTTCTATATTAAACAGATAATCAATGTTAAAAATTGTACGCCTCTGATTTCTGAAGTGTGATGATTCAAACACGCTAAGAATCTCAAGAGGAATAACCTGTGCACAACGCATTTTATTTATTCAAATCGATTTTCCTTAGATCCAAAGAATAATTCAAAGGTAAAATTTAAGCATAGAGAAAGTGATATCTGTAGGTTCCTTCCAGACCTATTTCCATATAATTATAAGGGAAGATCTCATATGGCTTGATCCTCCAAAATCTCTCTCGTGTTAAAATATGGGAAAAAATATTGGAGGACTTTATTTTGGCCATCACAGGTGTCTTCCTTTGGCACTTGTTAGTCATAGTGCAGAAGTAGTCCATAAAATTATTACAGTTAGAGCTACAAATGACAAACATTTCTGGGGAAAAAGTAAGTACTGATGACATAGTCACACCGGGAGGAATTAAAGCACTTTAAAATCAATATATTTACTTAGGGCTTATATTTATTTATATATGGCCATGGTTCAGCAATGTGTTTCTATCTCTTTGTGAAGATTCCCACTGAGACCAATAGAACTGTTTATTTGATATGCAACTGGCACATAATTCAGTGTTTTAATAAAGTAAATCTTATGATAGGCTAGCAGAGAGTGGAAGTTGCTTAGTTAGGAACTAGGAAAATTTTAAAAGGAATAATTATTTTAACATGTTCAGAGCAACTGAAACATTGAAATAAGAAGGTGTTGAACATGCCCTGCTGAAGAAAACCAAAGGGGAGACTATAAAAAGTTGACAAGTCTTAATTCAACAGTTTTAAACTGAAAAATTTTATTCATTTTGAAATAAGGCTTTGATTTAAAATTATTTCTATTTAATAAAGGTAAGGTTAATACATCTTCCACCAAAAAAGTCTAAAAAAAAGATTGCATCAAGAAAAATAATAATAAAAATAAAAGATAATTGAAATGTTTGTCAAGATGTGCTTTTATGCCTGAAATCTATTTAAAATCTTGTGGTAGCAATATTAAATCTTTAAAGGAGACTGTCATGTTATAATTTTTAAAGCGAGATTATTTAGAAATGTATCATTATTTGAAAAAACACTTCATATAATAGCAATATTTTAAATTTATTTTAAAAAGGGGAGAGAGAGGACTGCCTGGATTTTCAAAGTAAATATAAGCTGCCGATGAATGCCTTGATTATGCAGAAAGGTAAATGTTCAGTATGTTTTACACATTGTCACTGCTTTTGAATTAATAGGGACAACTCAGACACATGAAGTTATACTGATACCTAGTTGTCATGTTGTCAGGTGGACTCTAGCATTATACAGGAGATCAATTAATAATACCACAACAGCTTAAACAACATGCAGAATGAGGAGGGAATATTAAGTCACCCTAGTTATACTATAAATTTAATAGGTGTTCCATGCAGAAAAGTAATTTTCAATTTGAAAGTGGCCCTTTAAAAATATCAACAAAATATTGCTTGTTGTATTTTTAATTTTTCACATGAAACTCAAGACCTCCTTTACTTATATGCAAAATCTTGATTAGGAGTCTGTTTCATTTATGAAAATAGGTAACTTCAGAACCAACTTAAACATACTAGTAGGTGTTATATAACATTGTGTTAGCACCATAACTTTCTGTCTATTGGGCAATATTTTGTTTGTTTCTGCTACTGTCCTGAAAACTTAAGAAATTTAAGAGCACGGTGACATGAAGGAAGAAGTTAAGGTCTACCAACTCATATACTCTTTTAATTAATTGTACCTTTAGCTTGTGTTTAATTTTGTCTTTTTAAAGAGAAATGTGTAATTAATTCCTTCTTAATTAAAATGAGAAAACATCATCTCCCTAACATTTCAATGTTTTACCTTAATAAAGAGCTTTTACTTAGAAAAGATTAAAAAATAATGAATTTGCATGAATACTAATAAAATACATTGGAGTGATAAGAAATACCCATCAGTTGTCAGATTATTGCTAAGGTAAACAAAATCGCTTTCATAAGAAAGAAATCTTAGGGGAGAAAAAAAAAGAACATCTGTTTTGAAGCTTTGATAATCCAAAATGCCATCCAGCACTGAGCAGCCTTCAGGTGAAATTTGAATACTTTGATGATATGGATATATTAACAAAGTAGTTTAGACCAGTAGTAACAAAGCTCTAGAACAAAGCAGTGGTCCTGAGAAGCTGATATTCACACTGTAGGTATTTTAGGGATTTATTTATACTTCCCAGTAGCTTTAATCTCATCATATGGACTAAACATCCATTTGCAGTTGGAGAGCAACTTCTAGTTTAGTTTCATATGAAAGCAATCTAGTTCAATTGCCTTGAGATCATTTCAACATGCAAACCGAGTAAGAGGGGATAGCTGGGACTCTCATTCCTGATCCAGACTAAGCCCATAATGCAGATGAACCCTAAGGTGGTGTCAACAGCGCATTGTGATTCTGGGCAGTGCTGCAGTTCTGTCACGAAGCCCCTGATCAAGCTGGTTTAATGAATACTGTTGATTTGGTTTGCAGAGATCTTTTGGTTCATGCCAGCTGGATTCCTTTTGGAGGAAATGGAACTATCACCAGATGTGCTCTAAAGGAGACTTAAGGGTCTGAACCAATTTGGCCTTTGGACAGCATGGAGGAAAATTTCAACCAGAACACAAGACTAAAACTATCCCAAAATAGGAGTGTAGATACTGTCGATATATAAGCTTCAGTATTTACCTTCTTCAGTATATGGATCATCTCCTCATATGTCAACTTATTAATGTAGACACAATTGAATTCACAATGTGTCTATGAATGGTGATAGTAATTTATTCTTAAAAGAGTCTATAGTTTAATTTTATTATCAAAACCAGTCTCATCCTAAATTGGGATTACCCCAAAGGCCTTTGAAGAGTTTTTTATGGTATCCTAAAGGGATAGAGAGAGATTTGTCACCAAAGAGAAGTCAATAGCTAGGAGCCAGAACACTTGCCTGGCGCTGAAAGAAGCCCAGTGTTCTGTGAGGTTACAGCTGGGATTCAGTAGGAGATGTTTACATACTAGTTCATCCAATACCTCCCGCTCCAAGTTTAAGTTTTAGAAGTATTAGATTTAAATTTCTTGGAGTCCAATTAGAGTCACCAGGTTCCCCCTACTTACAGTTTTGTAGTGTTTTTCTTTATAAACTTGTCTATCGCTCCCGCTGGGCTCCAGGGGTCTGACAGTACAGAAGAGCTTTATTCTCCTTTCCTTTAAGCCAGGGTAGCTCAGTTTGGTTTTTGGCTTGTCTCTGAACAAAATTGTCTACTTTGACAATTTTTCACTTATTCTCTGCCCAGATCATAGATATTTTATTATCAGCGGATAAAAAAGAATGGCTGCTCAGCTGGAAATTTGGGAGATGGAGAAACTTGGGATCTACTGAGTTTTGTCTTTGAAATAAAAAGGATACAAGAATAAGAAACTTTTGTGTGTCTGTGTCTGCCTTGCCTAACTTCTACACAGACCAAGAATTCAATGTATACCCTTTAGAGCTGTGTAGGAATTTATTTACAATGCTTCCTATGTACAGCTTACAGCATGGTATAGTAAAACCTTTGGAATAGTTTTCTCTGGATTATGCTTGTACATTTATTTGGCGGATTAAGTATCACAAGAAATGGTTATACCGGGTGAAACATTACCGTTGATAATGTATGGTGTCTTTTATTTAAAAATGGGGAACAAAGCCTTTTGAATGCAGAAGATAATTTAAAGATTGGTGATAAATAATCACTATACATCCAAAACCAGAGCTGAGATGTTCCAGTTTTCAGGCCAATGTTCCAACTATAACATGTTAGTAGGTTTTGGCTGATATGCTGCCCAGCTTCTCAGAAATAACAGCAGTCTGTATATGTAGAAATTTTAAGTGCTTTTGCCATAATACTGAAGTACTGTAAGGTATCAGAGCTTTCACCTTTTAAAAGCATGATGTGCATCATTTGTGCAAGAGAACTTTCATTGTCTGAGGTGCATTTGACATTAATGACCTAAACTGTGATGATCTCTTTTAGAGGCAAAAGGTGGGTTGGCTCTTAATGACTATATACTTTGCTACAAGTAGTGAAACCTTAGCCAGACTCTTTCTGGTCTATCTGAATATTTCATATAAAAATTCAGATTAAATTCTGAGGCTTGACATTACTGCTAAAAGCATTTTTGTTTTAGCAAGTTTTTCGTCTGACTGGTACAGAGAAAATATGGGGGAATAAACAGAAAGACACATAGGAAGACACAATGTGAAAACTAGTGCTCTCGATCAATCTCTGAACCAATACTTCATGACAACTTTCTTCACACGCTTGTCTTCTTATTTGTGGCAAATATAGCGAAACATCTTCTAAGATGCCTCTAACTGAAAAGAAGACTGCAAAATCATGCAAAGAATTTTCCTTGGTATTTTCCCGTTGGCCTTAATGGGTATTGTAAATATGCATATTGGGTAACACCAAAAAAAAGAGGGTATATTAATCTCGGACCTCAGTTCAATCTGTTAGTGCAACTTGGGGCTTTGTATATGTGCCAAAAATATTACAGCAATTCACAATTACAGCTACGTAATGACCTAGATAGTGACAGGTGGATCGCATTAGTGTGTTCACCAGCTAGAGCAGATGTTCCCTGTCGACTTACCACTCATTAGAATAATTTATATGTATATGGGTTTGGAGCTTTCAAACTGATGATACTATAGGTATATGCTGGTAAATCCTATTGCATTACAGTTATAGTATCTCTGAATACTACAGTGACTAAGAATTACACAGTGTTGCCAACTATTGTGGTTTTCTCATAGTATGAGAAGAAATTTCCTTAGTCAAAAGGACTATTTTCCTTTTTTTTTTTAAATTAAAATGTTGAAATGCTTTTCTTTCAAGTAAAAATTAAAATAGACAACTGATCTTATTTTAAACTAGGTCTCCAGGTGAGAAAGGGCTCCTGTTATTTTACCCAGAAATCTTACTCTGCTTATAGTGAAATAGTACAATGTTTATCCCTGCACAAAAAAAATCTTTTCCTTCAATACAAAAAAGGTAAAGATATTTCCGTACCATTCTGTAGGGCTTGGGAATTACAGCATGCTTAGTCAAAGAACAACAGTTGCGGGAAGCAGACGTGCCTACTTTGGCCTATGGTCGAGACACCAGAAAGCAGTCAAAAAGAGAGGTTTCCAGATCAGAGACTTTCCTGATGTAAGGTGGCAGCCACTCGCAGAGCCCCTGCTGTCCTGCAGATGGCTGAGGCAGCCGTACCCACCAACAGCAGCCAGGTCCCAGCTCTGGTCTCTTCCCTGCTGTGGAGGACTACGCCGCCATGGGCAGTCCTGCTAGGTTCGTATAAAGGCGTCTCGTTTTTGCTGGCACATTAATTCTTACACACTGGTCTCACGGAAAGTTGCACCAATGGCTATTTTATAAACCTGCATGCTGGACCATTAGCAGAAAATAAAAGGCATTTACCATCCAAAGTTATTGATGGCAATAGCCTTTTTCTAAAAGCAGAAATGCTCATCTTGCTGCATACATGGTTGCTTGTCTATTTGGTTAATGTCAGTTCACATGATTTGCAGCCTCTGTTTTAGTTCATGCTTTTCAAACCGAGAGAAATTACTATCCCATTTTTTTAAATTGTAAAAAACAGTGATAACTTTCACTGATACAGAAGTGCTTACAGGTATTTTGTGTGTCTATACGTGACTGAAATAAATCTGGCAATTTTCTTAATCTGGAGTACATGAAACTATAAACATATTGTTAGGTACATAGGCTGGCACTCTAGAGCATTATAAGAAAACAGCAGATGTTAAATTATCATAGACCCAGAGAGATTATGAGTTACACGTCCCTAGGAAGTTTATACAGATGAATCTACAGGGCTCCATAGTAAATTGAGCTCATTTAACACTTCAAAAATATTCAATATGTTGTTTAGTTCTTACAGAAACTGACTTTGAAGATATAATAACATTAAAAGTGAAATCAGTGATTTCTATAATTCCAAAGATTATTGTTAAGGGAAAAAAAAAATAAAGCCCTCTGTCTTTACATAACACTGCAAGACCAAGCAGAAAAAATCATAGTCGGTCTCCATCTTCCATTTTGAGTTCTGCAGAGGCTTGTGCTTCTAAGAGCATCCCAGCTGCAGCCTTTGCAAAGGCAGAGCTGTCAGAGATCTGCAGAGGTCAGTGAAAGCAAATGCCAAAGTGTGTGCCCCAGCCACCTGAAGATAATGGGTCTACGGCCTTTTGTCACCTCCTCTGAGCTGAGACAAAATTTTATATACCAAAAGAAAATGCACAAACAGTGTACCAGATAAAGTCAATAGCAATAGTTTCCATGTTTTCAGTGATCTTGAGTTATCCAGGAGACTGATTTTGATCTGTTTTCTCAGTTTTTCAGGGTATTTTCCTGTCCTTCCAACCCTGGCTCCTCAGAAACAGCTTTGTTTCAACAATTACTCAGCAACCTGTTACTCCTCTCCAAAAGGCCTGGCCTAATTACAAATAAGTCCAGGTGCCTCTTTCCATTCCTTCCAGATGACAACAATGAACATGTTGTTTAGAGGAGCTGAAATAACTGTGTGTTAGCTAGTAGATGAGTGACCGTATGCCTTTGAGGATGGACCACAGTAAAGGTGCAGTGATTGGTTCACAAGCAAGTTACCATGCATTTCTTGTGTATTCTTTCTGTGGAATAGCTCCAAATGAGTAAGAGCTCCATTAGAGTACATAAGGACTTAAGAGATGAAAATGATTCACAGGTCAGGACTTAGCCATATTCACCGTGATAAGGTAGTTCACTATTGTTTTAGTACTTGGTTGTGGACCACAGAAGGCAAGGAACAGGCATGGTGACTGCCATCCGGGAGATCTGGATATTTTAATAGAAATGCTTGGATGCTTATGTTTGTTCCAGAGACTGGGGATTGATTACTTTGCTTCACGTCATCCTTATAACAGAGTTTTTTGAGGTGATGCAAGGCCAATCAGAAGAGACAACAATTTATTGTCTAGCTAGCAGATGTACCACCTTTTTTTAAATGTCTAAGACTTCATAGCATGTGGCCAAGAAGTTAGTGACAACATTTAAAATAGGAACAGCCACTTTTCAAAATTGGAGTTGGTCAGCTGCAGTTCATAAATTTATTTTCCTCTCACTTAGATCTTCAAGACAAAATAATTCCTTCCAAACCACCGATGTCTCCTCTTAATTTATTTCTTACTGAGATTCTCTGTTGTGGCTTGGGAGTTGTCCTGCTTACAGGACTACAAGAGACCAGTATGTAGAGCTACTGGGTCACAGCTGAGCCAGCTGGTGGGATTTGAAGTGATTTGCTGAGGCACTTTTTTGATAGGGACAGATCACAGTGTTCATATAATGGTGGATTGGCACCCAACATCTGTCTTATTTAAACAGGAAAAAATCTCTTTACAAAAATCTTTGTAAACACACGGGGATTTTGTGTCTAATTACTTTATCAAGAACATACACAGGAAGCCCAGCTGGGAGACAGATAACATTTATGAATGAACAGGAGAAAATACATTGGGAACGAACTGGCAAATATTCAGGCACATGAGCAAAATCGGGATCTACAAAATCCTTATGAACCTGGAGCTCTTGATTTACTCACCATGGTTTCTAACTGAACACAGAGAATTTGATTTCCTTGACTCTTTTAAGATGGCACTACTGTAAATAAGTGCACTGGATTGAATTTAGCTCAATTACCATTTAATGATGACAAAGTTGTAGCCTACATTAAAGCCAACGATTATCACGTACATAATTTCTTTCCATGTGCTGGCAGAGGCTAGGTCTGGTACATCTACTAAATACTAGATATTGGCCCAAGAAAGGGCACACAGAAATCACCCTCGGACTTGCATAAAAATAATATAGCTGCTTCAAAGCCAATACATTTGTTAGCACAAGAATATGAGAAGTTTTTGTATGTGCAAAAATTGGAAGAGATGAGAGAGGGTTTAGTGTTCAACACTAGATCTGTCCCGTATTGGAATACAAAGGAGAAAAACTGGAATGAGAAAAACTGTATTTTATGCCAAAAAAAAAGTCTTTTCAGAATTTACTTGTATAGGATAATCATATAAAATGCTATATCATGTTTTATACATTCTGCGTTGATATTTCTGCCTTAGTTCACAGCAGTGTTTTGGAACAGGTAAGTTGTCACAGTGCTATAAAATGTATTGACAGTGTTGTGTAAGTACTTGTGTGCCATCTAATGTAATTTGTAGAACATGTTTGTTGCTTTTACCTTTTAGATGACACTCGGAAAAGTAAGTTTTCTGTTCAGTTTGGAGTGCCATGTTTGCTTGGTACAGCCTGAGCTGGGTAAAAATCTACCACAACAAACTGACAAGCTAAAAAGGAAACAAACAAACAAACCCCCCTTTCCTGCTAACTTCTAGTCTAAATGTGATTAAACTGACTACTGCCCCCATCCACATTTATCCAAAATATGGCTCAGTAGTGTAGCACTTTTTCTGCCGTTTTTCCCCGATGTCTGTTTGCTCTTTATCCTTGACGGCATTTATTCCTTTCCTAAATTGGCCAAGGTTGGCCACCCTACTTGACATCCACTTCATCCTCAGGAGGACCTGGTGCTGAAACGTGTGAAGAGCGATTGTTGTTCAGAGCTCAGCGTACAGTGGATTAAATCGTAAAGACAGCCCTCCCAGGTGCACGACCTTCAGCAGGAGCGGCTGCTGCCAGCAGAACTCAATCTGTAGCAGCTCATTTACCAAGGGCTGGGGCATAACTCCTGTACGCGCATTGGCAGAATGATGGGAGAGGCTCACCTCAGGAGCTGGAAGGCTTGAGAAAGATGATGAGAAAGGAAAGAAAAGGGCCAGCACCTGCGAGAAAAGTATGTGGAAACTATGTGGCAGGGAAGTACTCAGAAGCAGAAGTCCTAGAATTTTAATCAAATCGGAGTTTTACTGGGTAAAATTTGTGAATGTTGAGTGTCCTAGTTCTAGGGGGAGACAAGCACTGCTTTACGTAGTCTGTCTAAGATTATCTTTCAAAAGCTAGGTTCTCATCACTCTTCATGAGTTCTTTTAATATAAATTGTATATTAAATGTAAATGCTTATGTATATTAATTAAATATGTTTCCAGGATGGCTTTTGACTGATAAGTTGCCTCATAGCTTGAGGAATACAAACAAAATCAGTCAAGTCAGTAACTCTTCATTTTGTTTTCATACCCAGGGGCCGGTTCTGGTAGCCTGTATGGTCAGCTTTGAAACGGGATCTTTGTCAGTGGGCAAGCTGTTGAGTTGATAATTATTGCAGCCTTGAAGTGAATATGATTCTTTTAACCTTTTTTTTTTCTTTGATTGTTGCAGTTTCTTTTCTTTTTTCTCTTTTCTCTTTTCTTCTTTTTTCTTTTTTTTCTTTTTTTCTTTCTTCCTTTTTTCTTTTTTAACCCAATGATCTTAGCACACTCAATGGTTTTTAACAGTGCTTTACTTTATTTTGAGCATCAATGTATTGTGGATATGTTTTATTCATGTCTGAGTTATTTTCCTTCTGAAAATGTCAAAAACATTGTAGGCACTTCAAGCTTAGTGCATTCAGTGTACTACAAATTGAATCTTCCTCCCGCTATAATTATTACCATCTGGGTGTTTTTTCTCCTCCTAATTTATCTACAAGCATAGAAGAAAAGACAGGCTGGTTTTATAAAGACATGACGTGTACATCTGTATATGCTTCCTTTTTCTTCCAGGTGCATAATACACAGGATCTATCACTGAACACAGACTTCCCATGTACTTATTTGACCTTCTTAGTTTCCCATCCTTTAAAAAATATTTAACATTTTGTCAAAATGTTGTGAGGCTAAGGATGCTTTGACATTAGGTTGAAGAGTTGCTCCCAAATCTATAATAGTCTGTCCTAAATCTTGAAATAGGTTGTGCAGTTGGAGGGAAGATCTTTACTCAGTGTGTGCTTCAAGCAGCTGGCACTATTAAGCAAATCACTGTTTTAAGTGACTTTCTTACCTTGCTTTTAACTTGTGGACAGTATTATAACATGCTGAGTTTTTCTTATTTACTCCACAGAGAAACCACTTCTCTTGCCCCCCATGATTTTTAGGTACATTTTGTCCCTTTTCCCCCAAAGGTAAGTATAACAGAAAGACAGTGTGAAGAGTTTATAATTATAATCGTATAGTGGATATCTATTCATTTTTTTTTATTTTAGCATCTCTTTCCAGACGTATGATACTTGTCAAAGTGGACAGCTGGCACTTGTCCCTAATGTGACCATCCGCACCTTTTCTTTTCTTGATTTTTATTCTAGATGTAAGAGGGGAAAAAACGCAGGGAAGGACATACAAAAGACTGCGCTTCATATGCTGCTGATCAATAAATTCAATGTGCTAAGACAAGATTCTGCTCATATAAAACAGATTTTGTGGAAGCAGGCTCAGGTCCTCCATTTATACTGGTTTTCTATTGGCAAACTGAATTTTTCTGCCTTCTACTGTGTATTGGAGGGCACACTGTGGTTGTTTGGAAACAACTGAAGAAATTTTCTCCATTTTTTTCTGCCAATTTGTGTGTGAATCACCCTGGTAATCTACAAAGCAAAATTAAAGGGGAGAAAACGAGAATATTTCTTTTACAGTTGAAAGACAGAAGGTAAAGAGTTTTCAGCCACATTCTGTTTTGAACAGATCCCTGATGTTTTCTCTAGGGACACTATAATTAAAGGCTATTACATAGTAAAGCGCTGTAGGCTGCTGGAGTGAGAAAGTCACAGAGACCATGCCATTATCTAGGTAAATGGGTAGGGTAGATTGTCCAGGTCAACACTTAATGGCTGTGGCAGCCATAGTGGGATTACTGGCAACGGCAATACCCCAGGCTGGGAGCTGCTGCTATACATAATATGGCTTTTCTGTTTGTAAGCATGCATTCAATCCACTTTTAAATTGCAGTTATCTGAACTGTAAAATTCACTCAAACACACTTTGAGTGAAGTCCTAAAAAAATGGGAAATACTATTACTGCAGCAATGCCTGATGATTTTCTTCGCTAGGGTACTAACTTCGCTAGGGCTTCCCCAGATGGATGTGGATTTATGTATTTAAAAGTACAGCATTTTTTAGAACAATTCAAGAGAGCATCCTGTAATGAAAAATGTTATAGGGGACATCATTCAGTGAGAAAATGTAGAAAATCAGATGACATTTTCAATTATAAGTTCCTATTTTCAGTTTGCTTAATACTTTGTTCAGTTTTAAATATTTATATTTTTTTCTATCTACTTATCTGTTTCAAGCTGAATAGTTTTAAAAATATCTTTGGATATAATTTCGCTGTTTCACTCAAGAAGGTTAGAGAAGACTGTTGTCTTGCCAACATGAAAGAGAAATCTAATGTTTTTAGGTCCCTAAGTCTCTTGACAACCTCCCATCCTGTGTAATAGGGTTTTGAAATATGTCAAAGAGGGGGTGGAGCAAGTTCAAGTTAGTGAAATGCCTTCAACTGGCATTGAAGCTTGCTCCAATTCCGTTAGGCTATAAGACTTCGAAAAATCTTATTTCGTAAATATACCCTGCAGACTCTGAAAGACTTAGGCAGCTATGTTCTCTAATTAGGTACTGCATCTTCAGTCAGTGTGTCTCTGCCAGGGCACTTGGGGCACTCCCGCCATTGCCATTGCCATGCCATTCTCTTGTTATTTAACTACCCCGAAGCTGATCGCAGAAAGGTGTGCATCATCTCCTGATGGCACGCACTGAGGATGGAAACCTCCTGCCATTGTTAACACCGTGCTGAGGCACTTCAGGTGGGTTGTTACACAGCCCTGTGGGATCATTAGTCACAGTGTTGGCAATTGTTTGCTCCGTACTCCTTGAAAGGGAAAACATCTAGACTTAGGACATTGTATAAAGAAAAGATACATAAAGAAGTGTTAACTCTGACAAATCGAATACATAATGTGAGGAAATGTGATTAAAAATAAAATCAAGACTGAATTTGCCTGGATAACCTTAAATTGCCCCTCACACAAATGCTTTATGAAACCGTTTCAATTGCATACTTTCAAACTTCCACTTCATAAGATTTCTGTTTCTTTCAGCATATATAATAAATAATGCTTGGAGATGAAAGAAATAAGACAAAAATCTATCATTCCTCTGCCTCGTTTACTGCAGACATTAGATAGTACTTAGTGAATGTGCACCTGCAGGAAGATAACTAAATTAAGGTAAATACATTTCTACATTGTAAATTTTGTTCTGATTTAAACTGGAAAATAGAAGGTACTATTAGCTGTTATTCATGCAAAAAACTCTACTTATTAGAAACTGAGAAGTTTTAATTCTTGGCATGTAGATCTAGGAATCGACTCAGCTGAATGATTCTTGAAGGTTTTATTTTATTTTTCTGAAGTCAGCTTCTTCATTAATTATTAAAGAAAATTAAAGTTATGCCCACTGGGAAAGAAATTATGATTATGTGAATAAACATTAAATCCAGATTGTTTACGGATCAGCACTTAGGCACTTGTCTACCGTCTAGTATGTTGCAAGTTAGGTCTCCTTTGCACTAAAAGTAACTGATGGGAAAAGAAATGACTGCTAGAAATGAGGTGCAATTTTTAAACCGGAACATTAAAAAGACTATTGGGGAAAGTACCAGTCAGTGTGGGAATTCTTAGTTCAGAGATCACTTACAAAGCCAATGTTGCATGCCTACAAGTTATGAAAATTGGGCCCATTTTGTAATAAATGCCTAAGGTTGCACAAATTAAAACCAGAACCATACCATTGTGACTATAAGGGTAATATACCACATGGAAAGCAGTATGTACAGTTATGGCCACCAGAACCATACAACTTATTTTTAAACTGGAACAAACCAATACTGAAGGGAATAGTCAGTGCGTAGCCAGTACGCATGGAAACATGCCTTTATTACCAATCCTAGCAAAAAGTGACAGAAGAACAGACAAAGAAATAAACCACAGCTTGACATAGGGTATGAGAATGGTTGGTGGTTGCAGTGATCACTGTACTGATTCAGTGAAGCATGAGGTGCCCTTAATGTGTAATGAACAATTTTACAAGAAGAACAATTTGTTAAGACAAGCGGATATGTTTTTTGGCCATCCCAATTTGCTGAGTCAAGTGGGCATGTGATACTGAAAATTTGGACTGTAAAAATAACATTTTTTAACTTTTAAAATGATTTTGAAAATAGTAAACTGTGGTGCCTAAACACTAATTAAAGTTAAGCTACTTTAAAAGCTAGATTAAAGACTGCATTAAATTGTTTTCTAGGATGCAGTTGAGTGAAAATATGAACAGGACTGTGTTTGTCATCTGCGGTTGTACAGAAACATTAGAAACTCTGAGGTTCCAAGAAACAGTACTAAGATAAATAAATCTTAGAATGATACTTTGTGACCTTGCATGGCAAATATTTCTACACAGCACCAATTTGAATCTTTTGAAAAGCAGGGATTTTCATGATGTCTCTATTTTGCCAAAGGAAGTGGTAATTAAAGAACTTGAAACAATTAAATACCTTACTTAGGAATCTACTCGTATGAGACAGGAAGAGAAAGGTCGAACCCAATAGAAAGCAGAGAAGAGATGATGTATTCTTAGATTTACTGCATCTTTCTGAGGGCATTCAAAGAGAAAATATAAAATCGTGATGTGGTGGTTTATGAACACATTTATTTTTTTTTAAAAAAAAGGATAAATTTATACTTTTTAGTTCAAAATCAGTTCCATAGATGATGTGGATCTACTAGGCTTTCCTTGCAGGGCTCATTTCTCCAGCACTCTCAGTTTGAGCCTAATGCAAAATTATATGAATAGATTATTTTGCTGACACTTTGGCAGAAAACAGTGAAGAGTTCCCAGGGGAGAACATGGAGGTTGGGAGTTTCGGAGTAGCTTCTGGGAATGTGTGTGACAGTGATGAATGGGCTGATTAGATATCCCTAGACTTTTTAAAATCTCTGGTCCAACAGTTTCACTTGTTCTAGCTTCTATTTTAAACATTTATTTTCCAGGATAAAAGGCCTGATGTACGAGTGAGTTTGTAGTAAGAAGTAAATAAACCAAAGAATTACTCTAAATGAAAATCTTGTGCTCTAGAAATTGAGATAGACCTTTACTAATAAGATTGAGGGCTGTGCACAATAACTGGTTTGTATAAATTGAGAAGGGAAAGCACTCTTTTTCTGAGCTTGGCATCCCAGAGAAGGGAATAGTTCTGGGCTGACGGCAGTAGAGGGGAGCGTAGCTACTCAGAATTATTACATCTTGGAATGAGGCATAATTTGGGGCACCACAGTACATAAAATCCATCCTGGATCCTCTATGCAAATCGATTGACTGTACTACTCTTATAGGGGTTCAATCAATTTGCAACAATGCATAAAAAAGCATCATCTCAGTGGTATCTGTTGCCCCACTGTCTGCACCCAAACTCCTTTCACATGAAAGCAAATCTGTTTGTTTGCTCATGTATGCATACAAAGGCTAAAGGAGAACTAGGTTCTTTTGAATAAACTAGATAGTAGACCATCAGAGGCTGACATTGGTAAATCAGCCGCTAAGAACTGCCAAAGAGATAAATATATATCTGTTCTTCATAAAGCAGATAACTGAGCCTTTGGGAGAGTAGTCCATTTCCATCCAGAATTTGACATATCATGCACTCCCCTCAATAATTAGGTGTCTTGGCAGAGCTGACACCAAATATGAGAAGATACTAATTTTATCTTACCTAGTAGTTAGTTCTAGTCTTCTGTCCTATGGGGTGTGAACAACCATACAAGATGGAGCTGCAGTTCCCGTGTCATACAGTACTCCTTGTCTGGAAAGGAGCTATCGCTCAACACCTATCCTGAACTTCTGACATCTGTAAGGTGACATCTGAAGGATAAAAATAGCCTTTGGTTTATGCAGAAGGTGCAAATGAATGATTATTATGATATAATAATATTATATAGAGGCTCTATCATTCACAACAGGTATTGTAACCCGGTAACGTGGTATAATGTAACTCAGTAATGACAAATCATCATCTGCTTCACAGTCTCTGCCTGTGTTCCGGATCAAGGCTCTTTGGTATTTTGCTTCAGCTTTTGGGGGAAAATTCAGGTTGGTTCCACTTAGGTTGACATTTGGCCAATATTTATTTTTTTAGGGATATGTTTAATTTATATTTAAGAAAAAAGCAAAGTGTAAATAAATTTGTTTTTATTGGACATTACGTGGAATTAACCTATTCAAAATTGTTATTGGTTATACCACACTCAACTTACTTAGTCTCCTTTGCAGATGAACCTGAATAAGCCTGGATAGCCTTGACAGGATGCAGACATGCAGACTAATGAGGCAGACAACATGCTTTCCAGAACATTGCTAACCCGTGCTCCATGATCATCGCTTCAGCATTGCAAAGATTTGCAAGAAAGCACCGCAGATTTGGATACTGAATATGCAAGCTGTACATGCAATGGCCAACTGCCGTCCTCCCAACAATAAATTGGAGCTGTCACAGATGCAATTACTGTGTAAAAGTTAGAACGGAAGAGATGGAAGAAGTAGCTAAGGGGTTTTCTTCAGCCTTAAGAGACTTGGGAGCAGAAAGAATAGAATTGCTATTAAACTTTCTCTCTGATATTTAATGACTTGTACAAGCAGAAGCAAAGGATTTATTTTCTTATGTATAACAACAAGAAAATAATGGTAAAAGTATTCAGACTAGTTTTTGTTTATTCGTAGGAAACAAATCACTTGCCATTGTAAGTTTAGGAAAACGTGTTGCAAATAAAATGTTCACACTAAACTATCCATTTCATGAAAATTGGCTTTAAACGTATTTTTTTCTTTTTTAAATAACAGTGACTCTCGATTATAAAATGTAACTCCTTCATATTTTTTAAAGATAATAATGACCCCATCTGATTTAAGGTTAGATAGAAGCTACCTTTTGATTCTGATCTAATTGGGAATAAAGTAATCCTTCACAGTGGCTTTACTACGCTAGGAAACTAAACCATTCAATATGACAATATGTAACATTTCTGATAGTGTTTTTTTTTTTTTTCTTTCTCATATTTATCAACTCTCTGATACCTAATATGTAATATTTAAGTGTTGTCATGGTTGAGATACCAGGTATCACATAAACTTGCCACATCATGTTTATGGTCTCCATATAATGATTATAAACATTTCTTCATAAAGTTTTTTGTTAAAGATGTTTTATGAGTTTCACAGACAATGTCAAACTTTGGTCTGAAAAGTTTATTTTCCCTGCATATTCTCTAGAACCATCTGTTAAATCATCCTACATGTATTACCATTATTTTTTTTATGCTGCAGCAATATGGACAAATCTTATCTGAAATACTGAAATTGGAGAAGCTTTACTGTAATTTTTTTTTCTTTATGCATACACTGAAACACACATTTTTGTCTCTGCTGGATTCAGCCTTTTCAATACAAGAAATGGCTCAGAATTTTGATTTACAGTCTATTAATAATAATATCCAGTGGGCTTGCTTAGCAACCTCTTTATACTTCTGCCATCAGCAATGTTACCTGAGATTCTATAAGCAAGTCAAATTCAATTCATTTCTGATCTCTGTGGGTACGATCTCTGGCCAAGATAATTTTCTTTCTGGCAGAGGGAAGTGTCTATAGCTATTACAAGGTTGGTTAACCTATATAATGTGTGGTAAAAATGAGAAACTTTCTCTGTATCCAGCTGGTTATTAATAAAGAACAAATCCTCTTACGCTGTCAGCAACACTTTGCTAGAATCAAAGTCAAATTGGTGACTGACCATCTGTCTCTGCGCATACGTATTTCACACAGTTCATGCCTTACTGATCCATCAGATCTCACCTTGAATCAGAATAATTAACCACGTCAAGCCAATTTGACCTAGCCAAAACCACCAAGACTTCTAATGTTGACCTCAATGTAGCTGTGTTGGTCCTGGTTTCAAATAGTAGTTTCTGTTACCTTGGATCACTCTGTTCATTTTTATTTCGAGTATGTAAAAAAATATATTTATTCAGGTTTGTAAGATGCTGTCACAACTTTACCATATGAAATTTACGTTTTACATTATGCAGTGAGACTTGTTTTCAAGCTGTTGACAGTGCACTTTATACCCTTAGAGCAGTTTTCCATGCCTGGCTTCACTTCAGTACAGAGAAGATTTTATTCAGATGGAGGTTTTCAACCATTGATTTGAAGTATGGAATAAAAAATGGACCTTTCTTAGAGAGATAAGTAGGTGCTTTATTTGCTTACAACTTTCGTCCAATAGCATGTAATGCATGGCAGAAGAAGTATTGTCAGCCTCTCAGGGATGCTTACACAACACAACAGTAAAGTTTGCTTTCTTTGGCTCACAATCACAGTCTCAGCTGGTTTACAATGCAAGACCTCTGCAAACTTCAGTGAGCTTAAGTCAGAAAATCAGTTTGTTATCAGTCTTATCCACCTAGTCAAGGAAATAATTTTTTTTTATGAAAATAAAAGTAAAGAGAATTATGGATAAGAGCAGGAGAGGATTTTGTGTTTAATGTGTTGAATGACAGAAAGCTGTAAGTAAATAGAATTAGTGAGACTGATTTTCGTATACTGTGTCAATTGAAGCTGGAACTCCTATGCTTGGATACCAGTTTTCTCAATCAACTTGTCACTAAAATACTCCATCTAAATTAAGCAGAATTATAAGCAGTAAATATAAATGATATTCCCCCCTTTTTTCTGAAGATAACTTAAAATGGGATTAAAGCATACGATAAACTGCATAAAAGAGGAAAGATGGAATCTGTTCTCCAGGCCCACAGTAGACAAGACCAGTTATAATAGGCTTAAATTCTGTGAGGAATATTCAGATTAAATATTAAAAAGCACTTTCTTATGGTAAAGATACTGAAGCAGTAGAATAGATTGTTTGAATTCACCACCACGGGTGATCTTTGAGGAAAGACTAGAGAGATTTCCAGCCTGCCAGAATCAACTGGGTAAGAATGCACACAAACCACCAATTCTCTGAAAATGCCAACATTTAGAGCTGTACCCAGACCCAAATGTCAAATATCTAGATGGTGGTGGGGGGAGCGGGTATGTGTCTGGATAATGAGTGTTTTTCCTCCATTTTAGAGAAAAGGAACAAAATTGATTTTTAACCCCCTTCTAGAATCAGACTTCCCTTAAAAATACAGCTCTGAGTATATAAAAATCTATATGTCATTAAGCAATTAAAGTTTAAGGGAGACTCTGAGGCAGGCCAAAAAAAAAAATAAATAAAAGACTTTTGGTGCAGGTCTTGATCCACCTGCCCTATAGGCAAATTAAAAAACTCATTGTACCTTTAAAGTTCCTGATAAGGGGAAAAAAGAGCAGACAGACTCAGAGAATGGGAAATATGACTCCATTTGGAAGAGCTGCTTTCTATAAGAAAAAAAGGGTGCTGCTGTTGACTATGCTTTTTCTGATCTGTAACTAGTTGAGAATTTTTGTCTCAAGGCTGTCAGGATGTTACCTCTAAGCAGCACTAATTCCTACAGAAGTTATAAGGAAAAAAAGTCAGCATAGACAGAGATACTTTTTTGCTTTGTGAAGAACAATAATAATAAAAAAAGATTCATTCAACATAGACTTTTTCATGTTTCTTTTATCTCAAAGGCACATCAAAGGTAAGTTGAATTAATTTTATGGTAATTCAGACAAGACACCAACACTTACATTCACAGTAATCACAAACTGTTTGACCTTGGGCCACCTTCCATACATCAGGCGAGAGGGTTCAGAAAGACATTACGTGAAGGGGCTGGCACTAATAAAGACCATTCACGGCGCAGTCTAGCACGAGGCACCCTGGCTGTCAACAGAACAGTATGACAGCGTTCGGATCAAACAAGTAATCCAGTTAATGAGGCATATCTCAGGAACTTGCCGAGAACGTAAGCGTGTGAGTGATATGGGTACTTTGTCATGGATTAATAGAATATTAATCAAGGCAATGTACAATTTCATATACTGGTGACAGAAGGATTAGGCAGCATGGGAGCGTTAAAGCTTCAAGTACCTTTGGGAATGCAGGGTCTAGTTTCTTCGCTTTTGTTTGAAGTAAAATGAATAAATCCAAATATCCTGCAGTCAATGCCTATGATTTCAATTGGTTTCCTCAGGTATCTTTTGGAAACTTGGTTAAAGAGCATCACAAATCTTCTGTGAAAAGTTTCCAAAGGAACACCTACACGATCTAATTTTAAGCAAATTAAACCTGTGCAATAAAAGTCAGTCTCCTTCTGTCTTCATATTTTAGCCTCTTCAGGGATGGGCCATGGAACACTTCTGTGTTATCTAAACAGTGGTGAGCCTCGATAAACAATTAATGAGCTCACAGCCTGTTGTTTCTGTGGTGGTTGAAGCGTCTCAAGAAATAATGACAACTGGTTCTAAAAATTGCAAAAACAACTTTGATAAAATATACTAAGGTTATTTTAGTTCATTGGAGCTATCTAGGTAATTTTAAAATGTCATATAAAAAGTTATTGCCACGGTAATAATTGTGTTTTTCAGCAACTCATTCCCTTCAATAGTACATCAGAAATCTATAATGAGACAACACATGCAGTCTCACAGACTGATTTTTTTGGCTGATAAACATAGAGAAGTGGAAATTCCAGGAGCAGTAGGACTTCCAGCAGCGAGGATGAATGCATTCATTGAAAACACTATAATTTGTAATGCAATTAATGTACTTTCAAAAGAAGTGATTGGTATTTCTAGGGCACAGATTGTGTGGTGAGATGGGGCCTAGGATTCTTTTTACACACTGGAACTCCCCATGCAAACACTTGGCATACCTATTAAAGTTAGGGCAGGCAAGCAGCATGGTATTTGGAGGCAGCATCAAGGAAATGGCAAAGATATGGATACAGTGTCATCTGTTACTTCCATAAACAGATAAGGGCTATCAGAGGTGCCCAACAAAAGAAAAAAGAAAGTGGACTTCTTTATTCTTTGAAAGCATACTGCCTGCCTGGTGAATCCCTACTCCTCCTTAAATACGTGCCTGAGGAAGAGGATATTCTTGATATTACTAAAATTTTTTGCTTTTCTGTTTTTTTTCAGGACAGGAAAAACACAAGGCTAAGATATGTCATAAAAGTTCCCCTAACAAATACCTCTCTTGGATTTATTGTTTGTTTATTTGTTGTATTTTTAAAAATGGAACTTCTGATTTACCTGCCATAGAATGGTTTGGGTTAGAAGAGACTGTAAAGATCATTTAGTTCCAACCCCGCTACCATAGGCGGTGACACCTCCCACTAGACCAGGTTGTTCAAAGCCCCATCCAGCCTGGCCTTGAACACTTCCAGAGACATAGCATCCACAGCTTCCCCAGACAACCCACCACAATGTCTCACCACCCTCACAGTAAAGGGTTTCTTCCTTATATCTACTCTAACTCTGCGCTCTTTCAGGTGTAACCCATTAACCCCTCATCCTGTCCTATCACTACACTCCCTGATAAAGTGTCCCTCTCCACCTTTTCTGTAGGTTCTCCTTGAGTACTGGAAGGCTGCTGTAAGGTCTCCCTGGAGCCTTCACCACTCCAGACTGAGAAGAGAAATGGTAATGAACAAGGGCAGCAAATCTAATGTGAACTTTAAGGTCAGTGATATGCTTTGTGACATCATCTGTATATTCATATTCCTTCTTTTTCTCCATGTCTCTGGTTTGTTATGCTTCTGCAGATCTCTTCCCATTTCCTCTCCCTCTTGATTCAGCTCCCTGAAGCAAGCTTCAGCTTCTGTTATAGATACCCACTGGGAGATTTTCCTATGCTAAATCTTGGAGCTGCAACTGGTGTATGGACTCAGGGTACGTGGGCAAAAATGTTAGGCTCATACATATCAAGCCAAGGTTCAATATCTGTGAAGATTAGCCAAAGATTCTTAAGGAACTTCTGCAGTTCTCTGAAAACTGAGACTTAGTATCATGAACTGTTCTCTAGCCTTTTCTGCTTACATCTTGAATTGTTCTGAGCTATTTAAGAGATGGCATAAGGGAATTCAGTGTGAACCTGTTGTGCAATATCTAGTTTGGTTGAAATGGAACTACTCTGGTAAATGTGGTGGAGATTTCTTAGGGACAGAAAATCCAAGCAAATATTCCAAAACATCTGTTTCAGCCATTCAGGAGCTTTTTTCCACTTCAAAGTTGTTTATTTTAAAGTGGTATAACATTAAATAAAACTGAAAAAAACCACAAAAAATACACTTTTTAAAGAAAAATACTTTTTAAGATGTTCCACTGTTAGCAAATTTCAGTTACTTTTTCTGCTTTGTATGAACCTTTATTTCAGGGTTCTATATCTTCTGTGAAATAGAGAGTCTATCTGAACTGCTAGGTATTTTAACATTATTCACAATCATTTTCAAAGAGACTCAGAGCATTTTTATGGGATTTTTGAGAAAAGCTCAGTAACTGGTATTTAACACTGATCAGGCCTCCTGGCAGCTGGCTAGATCCAGGTTACTGGAATTCACTTACCATTATCGGTGGGCCTTGTGTTGACAGCTGGTTACATACCAGCAATGTTTTCCAGGTTGATTCAATTTAATCTTATTAGTAGTGTTACCTGCTACTAAAAATAGCTTTTGCCACTATCATTTGCCGTACTAGTTATAACAGTTTTAAGGCTGCTTTATACTTACTCATATTCACAGTGATGGATTCTTTTTCATTTTATTTATTTGAATACAATAGATCTAGACGAAGAAGTAAATTGTGATTTGTACAGCTTGTGAAGAAAAAGTTATGCTGCCTTGTGACTGAACCAAGTAGACCTTCATAACAGATTCATGATAAAACTGAGAAATCAAGCAGCAGCACAGAAGTAAAAGCTGATGTATGGTCACCTATTAAGGTTACTACTAAAAATGCTATAAATGTGTGAGATAAATTCCTAGAAAACTCTAAGCTATGATATGAATAATTTGAAGGATAAGCTGACTTAAAAAGTCTAATAAAGTACCTGGCCTGATGGGCAGATTTAAGAATTACCACTGAAATGGAAAGAAATTGAAAAAGCAAACAAATTTAGAAGAAAATGGCCTAGAACTGTCTGTGGGTTTTTATCATTTTATTTATTATTCTACTGCATTTTGGTTTGCATCCTGTTTTCCATTCTTTCAGTTTTCCTGTTGTAAATAGCCTGTAAAGAGTTGGCAAGTAATTCTGATAAATCTAAGCATCTTCCTGAGACGTTACCTACCTTATTTGCTCTTTGTTTGCGATCTGGAGCTTCTCTCCTTTGTTTTAGGCAGAGAGCGCTCCCTTGTCTGCCGTGTCTTTCTGTAATTGTTAGCTGGTGTCAGTGTTGCTCAGATGCCTCTCCAGGATTCATGTTCAGTCCATCCAGTGACTGACAAAGTCTCATGCTAGATCCTGCAGCTGCATATACTTATGTCACCCTAAATTCTGGGGGCTTAAAAGAAAATAGGATAGCTCTGCTAGTCACGCAGAGGGGGCTTGTTTGGTTTTGATTAAGTGCAGAATGAATAAGAAGGCTGCACTGAAGAACATGAGGAAAACAAATGCCAATCAGGTGACAGAGTGGATGGCTCAAAGGGTTGTAAGGGAGGGCCACTACAGAAATTATTTAAGTTAAATTTGAATGTTCCCAATAATTATCCTGACTTCAGTCTCCCAGATCCTAAAGTCAGTTTCAGGTGTAACATGCAAATACAGTGGTCACGAAAAGGGACAGATACAGAATAGCTCATGGAGAACTGAGGAAGGATCCAAAACATGCCATTATTTATTTTTAGCACAGAGTGTAAGTATGGATTTCTCTGGAAACTTATCAGAAATTGCTCTTGGAGAAGATCTTAGGAGGAAACACGTCAGTCCTCTGGCTCCCTACTAATCACATCTGTGAGCACAGAGAAACCAAGCTAATCATGCAGATTACCCTGACTAATGCTTTGTTTTTTTTTCTCTGGGACTACATACATGGCAGCCTAATAAGGTTCAACATCAGCTGTCAGAAAACTCCTAGGGAAATGCTCCTTATGTGCCAAGAAGAAGGTATTGTATATGTTATTGCTGATGATCGCTGCCATTGCAAAATGTGCAAGCTGGCGGCTCCTCAGCACCTGCGACAGCTTTTGCCAGTTGAAAAGTACAGTGCATCCTTGAAAGACTAAAAATCCTCTAAAAAGAAGTAGGTGGCATTCTTTATCGAAAAGATCTGGCTGTGCTTTTTGTGCTATTGTCTTCTCAGCCAATAAAAATCCTATGGATTCTTTTGGCAGATTTTAAATCTGTCTTCCTTTGGATTCAGGGAGAAGAAAGGTATGGGTGTATTACTCCTGGCAGACAGACAGAATTAAGTTCTCTGGAGAGAGGAATTGAGATAGACTATCTGTAAAGGTAGTCTTATTTCCTATACTTTAATACAATCCCACATACAGTTCTGAAGAAATGCGACTCTCTGGGTCTACCTGTGCCACATTGTGGGGCACAGATTTGATCCACTTGGTGACAGCAGTGAATATAGCACCACACACACTTAGAGGTAATGAAGGATCCTTTTTACAGTGTAGGTGTTTACAATAACAGAAGAAAAACTTTTCTGCCAATTCTGCTACCAACCGATCTCTTCATGTTCTGACTGTTCAGCATTTAAGTCAGTATGGCGGTTTCCCTGATCCGTGCATTTGGTCTTGACTCTAGTGCAGCTCGAAGAGACCATTTAACTTCTTTTTGCCAGCGATCGATGAGCAAAACCAAATGAGATTTTGGTCTTCGTAACCTGTGTGAACCTTAAACTGTGAACAGTGTTTCTGCACCTTCCTGTCAGTCTGTTTTCACTTCTTTGGTGGTGGTTCTTTGATGTGTTTAAAGGATTGCTTCCCCAGCGGAGGAAAAGAGAACACAATCATACTGCCCAAGTGCAGAGGGAAACACGGTAGTCACGCTGACCAGTTTGATGCTAATGGCATCAGCTTTTAGGGTTGCAGGTGGGCGGTCTAGGAAGGGAGAAAATTACAGGGGGAAGAGAACAAAAAGCAAAAGGTGCAGGCTGAGTTACTTGTCAATAGAGATGTCTGCTTATTTGGCTATAGACATTATAACTTTGAGCACCCCAGATGGCTCTGATGAACTACAGAGACAGTGGGAAATCGGGTCTGACACTAAACGTAGCAGGAGCCAGGACCATGCTGCCTAGTACTCTCCTTGTCCTCATTTCCTCTTCAGTAGTTATTTCTTAACAGAAAAGATAAGATACTATTTTCATGGTAACATTATATTATACTAACTGTATATTGCATATTATTGCTTCATGGTAATATTGTATTACACTATTATATGTCACAATAACATCCCGAGCAGGAAAAACGAAGCGCACAGAATTCAAACAATTGCTGTAGCAACCTTGCATTTTCTAAATTGATTCTGACTGATATTCTCCTTATACTTTCAAAAAGTGAAATATTTTGGATCTTGAAATATTAGAATTGCCATATGATGCTCGTGGCAGGGGCTGGGGGACGAATGAAAACTCTCCTAGCAGGAAGGGAACTGGTAATTCTTGTACTTGACCCCCAGTTTTAAAAGTTCAGCACTTAAATAAAGCTGAACCTCTCTGAACACAGCACTGGCATAAAAGAAGCTCAGAGGACATTGGAAGAGACTCTTTGGCAGTGTATTGTAGATAAATTCATTTGGCATAGTATGGATGGGGTGTTTGTATGTTATAGTTGCAACTGTCCTCCTTCTTCAAGGAAATGGCTTTGAAGAAGGCATTTAATGATGTTTTGCAATCATCCATTGTGGCTGTTGAAAGAAAGTTATAGTGTTTAAGCATCATAATTCATGAAAATGTAGAAGACTATTGTATTCCTGGAAATCACTGTTTGTCTCTATCCATCGGTCACAGAAAAAAAAAACCAAACAAAAAACCAAGAAAGACAATATTACGTCCTTATACACAGCTCAGGAATTTAATTTCTAAATTATTTTTTGCATTTTTTTTTGCTCCCATTGTAAGGACAGTATTGACCTGTACTTTTCCTATGCATTGGTTTTGTCTGTTCTCTCATAACTTTCTCAGCGAGCTTTAAAAGAAGCAGCAGCTCTTGTGAGATGTAGCATTAGCTGAGTTTTTGCTGTAGTCTGCTTTCACACAGACTTGTTGTTGAGTCCAGTGACAGCCGAGTGTGTGATACACGGGCTGGGCTCTGGGCTGTTCTGAAGAACCAGTGGTTTTTGCAATCCCTGTCTTGCACCATAATCTGCTGTTTGGTGAAATACCATGCATGAGGAGGAGCGTATATAATTCTCTTCACAAATTATCGGATCCAGGTTCTGTTGAAATGAATAGAAATATTTCAAAGGTAATTAGATCAACAGTTTATTTTCTAGAATTTTCCTACAGCTTTGCTAATGCTATCAGATCTGATAGCATGTCCTCTCTTACTATAATAGATAACAGAGAAATGTAATTCTTCTGTTTGCACTGGAACTAAGTGGGGTCTTATCTACTTTACTAATCAGGGATCTTTGTGACCTTTGAGTGAACTATAATGAAAACTATTTGCATGACTTGGATTTTCTAATATTTTCCAATGAGGAAAAATTGGATTGGTTTTGACCTAGTATCAAAATACAGGCTGTTGCCATGTTCACCCATCATCTATTTTATTATTCCTTTAAATAAATGATGGATTAATTTTGTCTGTGATAATATATACCATCATTTTAAGAATATTTCCTGTAATTTTTAATATCTCCATTCAATAATATATCAAGGCTGGGGTTTTGAGGGCTGATCTTTGGTCTAGAAAGTAAAAAAAATTCCACAGTTTTCTCCTGAAGGCAAAAGTTTTGTTTTTTTTCTTTTTCCTTCTTCCCCTCCCTGTAATCTGTAGTGGTGGTCTGCCACTTCCCTTATGTATTGAGACATTTACCACTCAGATTCATAGAAAAACCCCACCTAGTTTAGAACCTAGCCCATTTTCCTAGCACTTTAAAGAAGTTGTCAGGCTCATAATGGCGCAACAAAGAGGCCAGAGGCAGCTGGGCAGCAGGGCGCAGCATGGAGCAAGCAGGAGAAGTGGAAGCACACCATGTCAAACCACTTGAGTAGGAGATGCCACAGGAAGGAAGCCTGGAAACCCCACCGAGCATTGCCAACTATCCTACGGATCAGTGGCTTTCAGCCTGTGATCCACAGACTCTGGGGAGTTACCACGACTTTTAAATGACTTGCGAAGTTGACTGAGAGGAATAATTTTGCTGCTACACAGCCACCTGCGTAAAATGAACTTTCTAAACCTAACCCTCATAGATTAAAAAAGTTCTTTAGAACCCACGAATCAGAAAGTTTGAAAATGGATCTATATGTAATAACTTACAGGTGGAAGACTGCGGCAGGTATCTGAAGTGAGGAACTTTTATTCCTACTTTCATACAGTACAAATTTGAGTTCAGGTGATATCACAGTTGCAGTAAGAATTATTATTTATGAAGGATTTTGGTGGATAATCTTTCAGAATCTGTTACTTGATTTTGATTGTTCAGTCACACACATAGTGTAGTGCAGACCCTAAATTGAGGTTTGAGCTCAAAACTCGTTAAAGTTGAACTGCAGCATACAGTGTATCATTTGGAAGATGTGACAATATATTCAATAATAGGCAGCAGGTGGTGTTAAAAATGTAGTCTTTGCTTTTGAGGGCTGAAAATAAAACAGACATATAAAGTTGACAGGTGGTGATTATGTCTGGGAAACCACAGAGATCATGGGATTTCATTAATTTTGGCAAACAGTTCATAGCAGGCAATTTATATAAAAATTCTACCTCTTTTTGTTTATTAATATTCCAAGTCCCTAAGTTCATTCTTGAACAAAAATGCTCAAGTGTTCACTAAATCCACCAAATAATTAAACAACTAAGGTCTTATCCAAAGCCTTCTGTAGTCCATAAAAATAATTCCATTACTTTAATATGTCCTGAATACACTGTAATTGCCAGCATAACTCTCTATCTTTGTGTAGTCCTATTTTAAGTCAGTGAGCCTCTTGGCACACATACATCTTTTCATACTCGGGAGAATGGAATTCAGAAATAGACTCCACCTGAATAATTCTACAAATAATTCTTTGTCTCTGAGGGAACTGAGCATTTTCTTCCCCTTGTGATGCTCAGCAGTCACAATTTTAACTAGACCTTAAAGTCATTTGGTACGTGGTTATTCCCTGACTGAAGGGGCGTAATAGTCCAAATGTTCATATTAGCAAATTCAAAATTAACATCTGTGGTTGCTCTCTATAATACACTTAATGTTTGCT
Source organism: Larus michahellis (assembly GCF_964199755.1). Lineage (NCBI taxonomy): Eukaryota > Metazoa > Chordata > Aves > Charadriiformes > Laridae > Larus > Larus michahellis. The sequence continues at coordinate 95,012,201 of NC_133897.1, forward strand.
GTGTCTGCAAGTAATCCTTCCAGTAAACTCAATCCTTATATAGAGCAAAAGGAAAACAACTAAAAACCCAGCATAAACACAATCTAAACCAAATGCAGTAGGTATTTCTGCCAAAACATGTCAACAGAACTTGCCCACCTTTAAAAAGCGTTTTTTTTTTTTTCTGGCAGCTCCATTACTGGTCATGATCATGATTGAAAATGTGTAGAAAAAATATAAAGCCTATGGAAACAATATAAGAAGAATTAACTTTAATTAACTTTGCATCTGCTTTTAGACTTTAAATACTCTTCCACTAGCTTTTGTGTCCTGTTAGCTTCAAGAATACAGGTATATAGAAGTGGCTTGTAAAAAGTTAAGCTCATCAAACAATTGCTAGAGAAGTGAGAAACCACTTTGATCGTCTCATCTATTTGTCCAGAGATGATTTTAGGATAAGAATCTGTGGTCAGACCTTCAGAAGAGCCTAATGATGTTAGAGGAGGTTCTGCAGAGCTACGTGGAACTGGATTGACTTTTCATCTGGTTCAGAAAACTTCCTGCTAGATGATTTTGAAACTCTCCCTAGGTATCTGTCTGTATACCAGTACCTGAAACTCTGCTCATCTGCTCCCATCCCTGAAGCTATTGAATATCGGTAGGCAGAGGATGAGAGCTGCAGGAGCAGACCCCAGTGAGATTTGCTACAGTTGTACTTCAGAGAAAAGCTGTTTTAAGTCATCTGTGATCTGTGGGTCATACTGCAATTGTGGCTGATGGTGAAACAGAGCTTATGGCTTTGTCAGCCAGACTGGACTTACCCAACTCAGCACCACTTTTTAATGGACTGTGTCTGATTTCATCTGGCAGGTTGTTACCAGTGACTTCAACTCTGTCCAACTGTGTTAAAACCCCTGCTGCCCTTCAGGGGCTGTTTTCACAGGGTTAAAAGCAAAATAATACATTTAATGCATCTCATTTCAGCACTTGCTGTTAAGATTTTTCTAATTCTTATGTTTAAATGAATAAATAAAGATGAAATTATAGGATTTGGGTTGTTCTGCCAGGCAGTGTTTCTGTAGAATAGCATGATTTTGCAGACTCATTTTCTATAATGGAATGTTTGTCCTCCTACCATTATCTGTAAGTAAAAAAAAAAAAAATCTTTCAAAAATTTGCTACAAACTTACAACACAAGGCTGTTCCGATATGCAGTGCTAAATTGCTGTAAAATCAGGTAATATGTGCTAACTACATTTCTTCAACTTGTATAAAATCTAAGCTTATCGCATATACTTATCTAAGACATACGGTTTCTCAAATACTGCATTTACTTCTTTAAGGCAGGGAAAATAGTTCTTTTGGGCAGATGTTTCATGAGTTGATTCTAAAAACTGCTATTGAACTAGGTGGTAAACACTGTGGACTCTGTATGCAGTGCTGTGTATGTTTAATTTTACTGGAAAATATATAGGAAATTAATTTCTCTCTTTAGGACTCACTGTTTTTACTGTACAAGATTGAGCCACTGAAGTGTAAACTCAAAGGATATTACCCTGGCTTTGAGAAATCTCAGCCTGGTCTAATCAGTAGGATTCTCATTAGCAGCTTCATTCATGTCTGTGTAGGTACTGATTGTGCAGTCTTTGTTTTGTACATGGTGCATTTTCTTTCAGTCAGAATGTCTGAACCTAGGAGTGCAAAATTAATTTTCTCATTTCAGACAACAATATTAATATTTCAATCAAATGCCTGTTTTTGATTTGCAGTTTCTAACTTCGTTGTCTTGTAAGGAGTGATGTGTGTGTTCACACAGCATTCCAGGATGAGGATCCCTAGGCACATGGATCTCTCTGCAACATTTCATTTTTGACAGTCTTTAATGTGATGGTCGTACAGGTTGTTGTGAAGAGCCTGGTGTATGCCCCATGCGTAGGCTTGGCTCTTTCACAAAGAAACCTAAGATATTTTTCCCACAAAGAGTGATCTTTGGGGTGCAGCAGTAGCTGGGTGCCCGACTGTGGGTCCTCTATTAGACACGGTGTTTAGGAAGTGACCATTTTGCACTGTGACAACCAGGTGACTTTAAGAGCTCTTACATTAAACATTACGAAATTGAGGCTTTAGCCCTTTTGGCTTTAATCATCAATACTGCTATGCCAAATTGGTCCATAGCAGAATGAGTTACTGAATCAATGAGGTTCATTAATCTCTGTGTTTTTCCATGGTAGTAGTCCTATCACTTACTGTAATACCATAAATCTTCCCTGGAAGGCATAAATATTTTCAGTTTACATTATCAGTGTAGCCTATTGACTTAGGTCTTTGTCCAGGCTTCTTAATGGAAAACCCGGAGAAACAGTAATTCCTCTTTATTTCTTCTTTACTGTTCGTTATCTTGTAGGATTGAATGGTGATACACGAAATACTATTTTCTAAGGTGACTCTTGGAAGGCATGGCAATACATTTTTCACAAATAGCTTGAGAGCAGCACTGAAGGGACAAAGTTAAGGATATCTAAACAGGCAACAGTTGGTATTTGTTTTTGGCAGAAGAGGAGAGTGGCATATAAATTGATTGATTAAACTGAAAGAAAAGACAGATTTAAAAGCAATAAAGGTAAAACTAAATACTCTCATAGATAAGTTGCATAAAGACAAATTGGAAGGACAGGACAGTCATCTGTACAGAGTGACCAGAGGTGAGTTTTAGAAATGGTATCTCTGTTTTGATGTAAGTTGGAACCTCCTTTACTGTTGTTAGTCCACTGTTTCTTTGTGTACATAGTGTTCGCCAGAGGGCTGCAACCTGATCTTTTTTCTACCTTGTCTGTAAATTCTCTTAATAAAAATATTACATCCTAAAGGGACCAAGATATGGAGAGTATTTAAAGTTGGTCATGAGCAAAAGGAAACTGAATGTTTTAGGTCTGAATATTTTTAGTGGGGTAGGGAAAGGACATGAAACCACCTACCCGTTGTTGGGAGTCACAAATGACTCGGCATCAGAGGAGAAAGTCATTACAGAACAAAGCAGGCTGTAAAGGACAATGAAGGAGTTCTGAAATACATTTTGAGATATTTGTAGATAACAGAAATGCAGGATATTTTGGCAGGGATCTGACTCTACCTTCTGCTCAAGAAAGAAGCAAGAGCATACAAACTCTGGTTTTGGATACTCAATAGCTTAGGTCCCACACACAAAAAAAATAAAGGTGGTTGTACTCTGAATTAGTAAAGTAAAGCATAATTGCAGAGGACAGAATAAAAGAAAGACAAGTACATTTTGACAATGACTCGGGTATCACAGTAGGTAAACTTACAGGAGAGAGATGTGAATGCGGAAAGCAGGTGAAAAACCAAGAACACAGTTATCCTTTCAGACCTAAGAACATTACAATTGAAGCTCAGTGAAAAGAGACAAGTATACTTGAAAAGATGGCTCATTCTTATGAACTGAATTTTCATAATTTTCCATAGTAGGAAAAAAAATCTTTTCAAGTTGTTTTCTATAGCCTTAAGTAGTCAGGACTTTTATTTTCCCTTTTACTTATAATTTTAAAATTTGGTCTCTAAAATCAGTTCATCACGTCTTCCATTATCTACCAATCTCAGTACATTAGGAAACTTTTTTATAATATCGCCTATCAAGTACATACTTGCTATTAATTCATAATGATTTTTTGCACAGTCAAACTTTCAGGTAGAAATAGATAACAAATATAAATAAAATTCCAAATTCTAAATTACTTTAAGCCTTCAGTTTGAATCTAAACAGCACTTAAGAGGAACTCCTTTTTTCTTTTTTCTCAAGTATTTTGGAGATTTCAGAACATTTTTTCCTGCTATTTCAGAACACTAAGTTAAAATCATCTTCATAAAATGAAAAAAATCTAAATATAGTTCAGGTCAATTAAAACATTACTGATTAATAGCTTAAAATATTGGGTTTTTATGTTAACAATTCAGAATCTCTGTAAACAGGTTTTATAATATATTTAATTTGTAAATAAAACCAATGTTCCAATTTAAATACCCTTGAGCCTTTATTGTATTTTCTCTAGTGAAAAGAGAAGAGAGGGAAACGGGAAGGGGACGGAGAAAGGGAAGGGGAAGAGGAAAGGAAAGGATTGGATTCCAATTCTTTGTTTCTAATAGCTGTCAGGGAGAAAATACCATATTTATTGGATCACTAGTTTGTTCAATAGCAGTAACTTTTATTTTCCCTCATGTTAACTTTCCTAAGTGCTCTGTAACAAATTATATCAGAAATGCCACTTGTGTGTACATGTTCTGCTCACTGTGTGGCACTTAACACTCTCTTCGGTGGTTTGTATGAAATGACTTTCTCAGCTCTCTTCGGCATCAAAACACAAGTTGTTTGAAACACTGATGGGTAAGCAAAGACCATTACAGGGCAGCAGGAAAGAAAGAAGCGTCATTTAACACAGACTTTTTTTTGTTCAGCCTGAATTGTCACAAAAATATCTGCTTTCGAATGTTCCATGTAAGAGAACAGGAGTAAAAAAAAAAATAAATAAAATTTTTAAACTACTTTACATGTTGTAAACACAAATATGCTTTCAAAATGTTAAACACATTCCTTCCTTTCTGTATACACAATATTTGCTAAGAATGTGCTCCTCCAACCCCCTTGCTGAAAAACCCCTGACAACTTTATGCAAATATGGCCTCATTTAATATAAAATGTCTGGCTTGTAGCCTAATACAGTGTGCAGAGAAATGGTAATCAAGTTGAATTATAATTTTTCAGACCTCAAGGTTAAAAAGAAATATTTCATCTGACCATATTTCATGTTTTAAATCTGCATTGAATATAAAACACATTGCAGTGCTACTGCATATATCCATGGTTTTGCCATCCCCAAAGTTTAATTATTTTTATGGAACACTGGTACGTTCTGTGCCCACTGTTTCTTACATTGCTCCTGGTGGATAGCCCTCTTGCAACTTGCATGAAACATCTTGAATTATGGTACTTTTAAAGATTATTTTATTTATGTGTTTTCTCCCTAAAATCCTGTGCACAGCTCTGGTTGAAAACTTTGAATCACACATTTCCATGAAAGAAATGCTTCTATTCAGCATGGCTTAAATAAGAGCAAATTCTGTCTGACAAATTTGGGGGCCCTCTATGGTGGCATTACATAAGTAAATGTCTCATAAGAATCTTGTCTGAACTAAGGGATGTGATCACGGAATAGTCAAAGCCCTTGATGACTTTTAGTTAAAATGCATAATTAAAATTTACATACACATAATGGATTCTTACCTTTTAAGCTTACTCCAGAACTTCCTCTCTTCAGGTACCTGGCAGTTTGGAGTCGGTGAAAGACAGACATCACCAATTTTCTGCCCATCTATCTTGTATATGTGGAGTTGGAAGAATATTATTTCCATGCATTAAATGGTAATCTGGATTGAGAACTATCAGAATAGGAACCAAATGTTTTCGGTTTAGGCCCAGTAGATACCTTTTCAAAAAAATAGCAGTGTGGTGTTTTTTTTTTTGGATGGGGAAGGAAAGGGTTTATGATTGAAAATATTATTGGCCTCTGTTTCTTATTTTAAAGTAAATATTGAGAAATTAAGAACTTTCAAAATTTACTTTATTTACAGATGTCAGTTTCAGTTATTTTTTGAAACTCCATTCTGAGAAAACAAAACAACATATGCCTATGGAAGGTGGTTTATTTCAGCTTTCTTTGCAGGGAAAGTGTAAATGCTTCATGAGCCCTGACTTCCTAGTGAGAATTATTCCATTGTGACTGACAGCACAAAGGGCAGCAATAGAAATAACTTTTAAAAAACATTTAAAATGAAAACAATGTCAGGGTACAGCTACAAACTAGTATCTGGGGACTGAATAGACAGGTTTTCCTTTGATCCATTAGAGTCTGAAGTTTGTGTCCTTTTCTGTATACATTTATCATTGTTCCAAATATAAAAATTATGTGTTAAATTTCTGAGTTCTTGGTGTAGACAATGTATTTAGAAAACATTTCTGAGCATATGTGTATTTTTTTATATATTTCTTTCTGGAGGACATTTCAGTATAACATCTTCTGCTGCTAGACATGCCACATGTGCTCTTGTAAGATAAGAGAAACAAGAATTAATTAACATCTAAATGATGCCTATATTTTAATGCTAATTATGCTTAATTAATGTATGAATATTTTATCATACATCACCCAGTAGTTTCAATAATCTACCTTTTTATATTTTATTGATCTATCTATATATATATATAATATTCCCCAACAGAGTTTTAAAAATATTATAATTTTACATTTAGATCATTTCCATGGTATTCTAGGAGGAACACTGCAGCTATTCACAGAAATACTAACTACATTAACTGCATTTTTTGATTGTTACTTTTTCTGGGTCTTTTAAGCATTCTCTTTATTTATTCATTAATTGTTAGGCATTTTGCTGTGTTTTCAGGGCAAACACACACTTTTGGACAGCTAGGTCAGATCCTGGAAAACTGCCAGAACGAAAGGAGAAAAAATGAATGGCCATTGTGGCAGGCCTCCGATAACCACATATAAAAGGACAATATTGTCAATACGTGTTAGTATTGGTGCAAAAGCAACAGGCCAGAGAAGAGGGCTTTTCCACCAGCCTTCAGCTTTCAGTTCCTTTATTCAGACTCCTCTGCCCTCAGGGTTCAGAGTTATACCTTGCTGCTTGCATTTATGTATCTTTTAAAGTGTTTGGTCTGTGCTTTCCAAACACCTTTAATAAAAAGCCCAAACTAAACTAAACCAGCTGTCTCTTTTTTTTTTTTTTGTCCCCTGTGTACCTGTTTTTAAATGGAAGTTCAGAATATGTTAACGGAATTACATGGACTTAAATTCAATACATCCAAATATAGTCTTTGGCTTTAAAGGAGATGTCTATGTAATAATGTTTTAAATGTGGGACTGATTCTCGTCTCCATTAATGCTAGAATGACTCACCACTTGTTGCATCACATAAATAAGATAAACTTAACATCTTTTGAAAGAATGGTCTAAATTATCTGAGGTACACACGTGCATGTTGTAGCAAGACACCTAAGACCTCTTTTTCTTACTAAGGATAATAGACAATTTTTCATTGTCTTAAAAAAGAAAAAAACATCCCTTTGTGCACAAAGGAAATATATTGTCCTATTGTAACCACATGGACAGAGGTGCTCAACTGTAATTTTCTTCACCTTTCCATTTTCTGTTCTGCCTATCTTTTCTGAATACTCTATAGCATAGACCTCACTTTCAGCTCTGAAGTAGTCATATCCTCAAAGAAACTCATGAACCACTGTATTTATTATATTACAGACTTGATGACAGGCATAAGTTTGTTGCTGCTTTCTCTAGCATTTTTTTATGCAAGTATTCTAACTCATAACTTTGACTAATGTATGTATATGGATATAGACATATATATGTCACAGAGTTCTTAAACTCCTCCTTATTGCTCTATCTTAAATCAACTAATTTCTCTTATCTCTTCTATGTTAGCAATGACTTCTGGAATATCCTATAATGATTTTATAACTGCAAATAGTCCCATTCATTCTGAGGAGACCTTTTCTATGAATATTTACTGCTCGAAGGATTTTTCGATTGGAAAAAGAAAAGAAAACAATTTTATGGGAATATGATAACTTGAGTGATTTTAATGGTAAAGCATCAGAAAGAATTGGTTTCATTTTGGTACTATCACAATATTAATTTCTTGGTGTTAGATTAGATTACGTATAGGTTTACATGTTACATACTCCTGTGAGAGTGGCTTCTTATGTATGAAAACATATCAAGGACATCTTCATTTTTACCCACAGAACTTTTCTCATCAGCAATTAAAATCTCATATTTATCGAAGCAGAGGTCCAAAGACCAAACCCACCTGCGATATGTCCCTGCAGGACAACTTGATACCAGTTCTGTGACAATTTTTTCAGCTAGCTTTTTGATAGAGGGAAAAATGAACAATCTTGTGTGTTCTTTGTATTGACAGATAACTTTCAGGTTCTTGCCTCCAGCAGAAACAATGCACATCTGCCCTTTAAAATGATAACTGCTATCCTGCAGTGAACTTACTTGAGTCTGGTGCTATGTTCAATCTATTTACATTATCTGGATGGCATAATTTTCCATGTTCAAGCTGTGAAACCACTGTTATATTCTTGATTTATTGTATTCCATAGTTTATAATGCCTGCTGGTAGTAGTTTTCAGAGTTATGTTTAACAAGACTAAAAGAAACACGCAAGGGCAAACTGCACTAAATTTCATTTCCAAACAAAAATATTTCTATTTCTGGCTGAACAAATATTTTATTTCTGTTATTTGTTTCTTTGAGGGAGGAAAAGCTAAAAGTCCTTTCAGAAGTTAAACACCCTTAATGAAAAAATCATATTGCTGAGATCTTAATTTTTTCAGGCAAAAGCAATCCTTATGAATTATGATTTAAACATGTTTTAAAAAATAGAACTGTGGTCTCATCTGAAGCTTAGTAGAGACTGCAGTCTTATGAGTCATACCTTGGACATCCAATAAAGAAATTAGGAAGTTCTTCAATATTACTGGTTTTGTTGTTGTTTTTTTTTCCATGCTGCTTTATAAACACAGGCTGAGTAAATAATCACTCTGTCCTTTTAAACACTGATGCTTTGTAATGCAGAAGAAGGAAAAAAAAGCAGTTATTGCAACTCTAGGAATGAGACAAATATTACTAAAGCTACCACTGTACAGAATTTTAATAACTTTCATGCATTTGCCTGTAGAATTTACAAAGAGGCCATAAACTTTTCTATTTGCACAAAAAATATTTAATATGGATGGATTTCTGGGATATGTATATCCTACTAAGATCTCACAGGCTGCACTGTGTTATTAGGAACTACTGTATAACTAAGAGGTTTAAGTATATGCTGTGTACAAATTAGGTGATGAAATAGGAAAACAAACAGCATTAAGGGAATGAAAAATTACATTCTGAGTTGGAGGAAGAATATTAAAAAACATTTTAAGTGTTGATGGACATGAAGTCTGGTGAAAATAATATAAAACTACTATAGAGTTTATGATATCAATGCAATCATAGGATTTATTACACTAATTTATTCTCAGTCATTTCTGTACAAAGACAGGTAATTTATGGCATCAGTAGTTTTGGGAGGAACTAGGTGCTGACTTAGTGGGATTAACCACAGTTATACATTTTTGAAGAAAATGTTGGCTGCTATTAATTCTTGCCATCATTCTTCTTTCTTGCACACATAATGCATATGAAAGATAATGTAAAAGATAGTTCATAGCACAAAGGGAAGCATGTATGTCATCAGCAAAGTTTTGTAGTATATGACAACATAGCCATTGATTAGATTGGGTCAGCCATTGCTTTATAAAGAAAATACAATTATTTTTTTTTTACACATCCCAATTCAGAAAATATGTAATGAATGTGATGCTGGTGACATAAAACACATTCTCATCTGAACATGCGGACTTTATTGGCTGCAAATTAGCATGCTATGGACAAATACCATGGGAACAGGTGAGAAAGGAGGGGCAGAGGTATTGACCTCTATGTTAAGGAATGGATAGAGTCCATTAGGTTAAGGAATGTTGAGACATTAAGGAATGAAGAGATGTCCCTAAAGAATAGCCAAGAGGAAGTTGACAGTTTATGGGTAGGAATTAGAGACCAAGGCAACAAGGGAAACCTTGTGGTTTGGTGTCTGCTACAGGCTGCCTGATCAAGGGGAGCCTACTGATGAACCTTCTTCCTCCAGCTACAGGAGGCATCATGCTCGAAGGCTCTTGTCCTGCTGGGGGATTTCAACCACCCTGACTTCTGCTGGAAAAGTATCACAGCAAGCTGTAGACAATCTAGGAGGTTCCTGGAGTGCCTGGATGATAACTTCCTAAAACAGGAAACAGACAGCCCTACCCGAGGGGATGCCATACTGGACATGATAGTCACCAATGCAAGTGAGCTCATCAGGGATGTCAAGACTGGAGGCAGCCTGGACTGCAGTGATCAGGCACTGGTGGAGTTCACAGTCCTAAGGGATGTGGGCTGGACAAGGACCATAGTCAGGACCCTGAATTTTAGGAAAGCAAACCTCCAGCTCCTCAAGGAGTTAGTCAATAAGACCCCCTGGAAAATGGCCCTCAGGGACAAGGGGGCAGAACAGAGCTGGCAGATCTTTAAGGACACTTTCCATAGAGCACAAGATCTCTTGATCCCCAGGCGTAAGAAATCAAACAAGAAAGGGAAGGGACTAGCATGGCTGAGTTGGGACCTGCTGGTCAAGCTAAAAGGCAAGAAGGAACTGCACAGGCAGTTCAAGCAGGATCAGGTATCCTCAAAAAAGTATAGGGACACTGACCGGTTATGTAGGGATGAGGTCAGGAAGGCCAAGGCACTGGAGCTGAACTTGGCAAGGGATGCTAAGAATAACAAGAAGGTATGTCAACCAGACAAGGAGGGTTAAACAAAGTGTTCCCCCCCGATGACAAACTGGTAACAACAGATGAGGATGGTGAGACACTGGAACAGGTTGCTCAGAGAGGTGGTGGAGGCCCCATCCCTGGAGACATTCAAGGCCAGGCTTGACGAAGCTCTGAGCAACCTGATCTAGTTAAAGATGTCTCTGCTTACTGCAGGGGGTTTGGACTAGATGACCTTTAAAGGTCCCTTCCAACCCAACACGTTCTATGATTCCATGATTCTAAATGAGATACACAGCTCACAAATGTGTAATATTTGTAATTCCAGGCTGTAGGTCTGTTGGGATTTGTGATTTGCCACTGCATTTCTGTCTCCATAACTGCATCCAAACTAATGACAGACTGCCCCAGGATTTGCTTATCTTCCCACAGGGGTGGTATGGCTCTAAAGTATTAAAGATGGCAAAAACTGCCACATTCACCAATGATCTTTTCTCTTTTTTTCTCTTTTGTTACAGCAATATGTGTTTGCTTTTTGAAATAACATCAGTCTTATAACTGCTTCATGTGTTTGTAGTTAGAGTCTTAGAATCAGGTCAGAAAACTGAAGAAAATGGAAGACAGTAAAAAGCAGTTCACCTAGAATCTCAGGAGACTTTGGTGAGAAAAAAACCAAGATTGTGGCTTTCTTGGTGAAATTCCACAATATTCTTGGATAAGAATGGAGGGGAATTTGCTACCCTGGGTAACATAGTGATCTTTTGAGAGAAAAAAATCTGAAATAAAAAAAAAAGAGTAGGGGAGTTAAAGCTGTGCATGCTGTGAACATGTCTAATTGTTTTATGTTCAATAAATTTTTCATTTGGAAGAGTATGTAGAAATTTATATTTTATTTTGCAGATTAATTACTTCAGGGCACTCAGGCCATACAAGTTCTCTTTCTCTCTTTCTGGTTTATCATTCAAAAATGGAGGGGGAGGCAGAGGGAAGCGTGGAAAGAGTAGGAAAAAGCACAAAATACAGAATAAGGGTCCTGTAGCAGAAGTATAGGAAGGCAGGTGTTAACAAAGGCTTGGGGCATGTGGCCTGGGATGTTTTGTCTGTGATATTTCAAAAGGTGATGTGGATCAGCCCTAACCATGGTTATGGGCTTTGCATGAAGAACAGACAAGTTACCTACGCCTAGCCCTGGATTTGGCTGTGGTGATAAACAGTAAGAGGGCTACTACTAAGGAACCATGGTGGGGTGATACTGCATTAGCCACAGGATGAGTTGATATCACTGGCAGGCACTTAAAAGCTTGCATTTGGGCTCGTGTTGCACACTTTTAATGTGTTCTGTGCAGAATGGGAGGAGTCTGTTCCCTGCTCATAACTCTAAAGCTTTATTAGTGATTTTAATTTGTATAATGAAAGAAATAGCAGCCTTTAATTTTGCATAAACTTAATCCTACTTGGAACCATCCCAAGAAGTTGTAGAGTTCTTTGAAATAAAATTTGGATAGCTCAGAGACTCAAATAATGATTTATTATTTTTTTTTAAGAACTTTTATGTAGAGAAGCAAAAGAAACCCAAAAAACTAGCAAATTGGGAAATGCAACAGATTTTTTTTTTAAACTTCTGCCTCCACAATTTGAATTGAGTTTCTTCACCAGCTATTCATTTTGCAGTAATGATTTTCTTTTTGGTTATAGCTTGCTCTAGGAGGAAGCTTTTCTTTTGACATGGAAAGAGAAATAAAACTTAATCTGTGCTGTTGTACTTGTATGGCTCTGCCTTGGTCTCACAAGGTTTTGTACTATTTATATTAACAGAAATCTAGAATAAAATCATAATGGTAACTATTACTCAGTGGGTGAAATATGACAATGCTGTTTCAGAGACATGGTTAAGAGTTATTTATTTGATAATTGAGGGGTTTTGGGGGGAAGTGTAGGCTGCTCTTGTAATTACTACCAAATAATATTTTTGCCTGGTAATTGATTATTTTTTTAAAAATAAGTGTTTTAAAATGTTTTGGAAAGTCAGATGATTTAATGATGATAGTTGTGTAGCAGCACAAGAGATATTTTTTTCCCCTTTTGGGAGGTTAGAAATTTGACATGCCATTATGCTGCAGAAGATTTCCCCAGTTTTTGTGAAATGACAGATGTTGAACTGCTACCACCCCAGTTGTTATACCATACAGCTAGAACTGTTTTTTAAAGGCAATTACCAAATCCCTGATGTATTTATTAGCAGTTTCTTGAGTCAGGATATTCGTGTCTGTTTATGACATTCATCTCCCATTGAAATGGTCAAAAGTTGAAAGGTTTTGATTTGGGAAGAGGTTTAGAGAGAAGCTAAATATACAAGAAATTTTGCAAAAATAACCAAAGTCATAGAATTCTGATTTCTTTCTCCTGTGATGGTGCATTTGGAATTAAATTATTGACTAATCCAGCTGTACTGTGAAAGTCCTGTTTGCTTTTCTTAATGGTGCAGCTTGTCGAATTTATATGATAAATGGAAAGTTTCATTTTTCTTTAATAAAGTTCTGTTTTTCATGGTTACAATGAAATGTGCATGACTACAAATCTCAATAAAACTGTGAGGGCAAAGAATCCTCTTTGTTCGTATGTGGTTTTATTCTAGAGTTTCTAACTCCATTTTACAATACTTTTTCCCTCCTTCTGATTCATGATTTTTTGCCTGAGCCTTACTAGAAATCATAATCAAAATCATCCCTGAGTGTGGGAAAAATGACCTTTATTGTATCTAGGAAAGTGTGAGATGAAGCAGGAAAATTCATGTTGTCATAAAGTTTCAAATTTAGATCAGGGGTCTGAGGAAACTTATCTGCAAAAAACACAGTGAAGAAGCCCATCAAAGACATTTTTTTTTTTTAGCAAAGTTGAAAGGAGAGATGAGAGTTGAATGCTCTTGCAGCTCAGTAATTGACAGTCTTTCACTTATGCAGGAAACAAATATGACAGAGACAGTGATGTTGATATGCCATTCTCTTAACCACTTGTCCGACTTTCTCCACCTCAAATAGAAAAAAAAATATTTCTGTCTCTTAACAGAATGAAGGAAGAAAAAAGGAAAAATGAGAGAAATGCAGAAATAGAATTTTACACTAAGTATAGCTGATGAAGGCATTTATCATAGTTTTGCATCTTATTTCAGAATGAAGAACGTATCACAGAATGGATGACAAGTTTACAAATTTGATGCATAAACACACAGAGGTTGCAGTGATTTGCTCAACAAAGGATCGCAGAGTGTTGAATAATAAGGGGTTTGCTTCTGCTTCTGGGTTGCTTTTTATTCAGTTGCTTTTACACAAAAACCTAAATGGCTTGTGAGTTCTCACAGAAGTGACTTTTATAGGTAGAAACGTTGGTCCCCTAAGTTTGCTTAAACTTGGCCTTGTTGTTTAATTTCTACTCATCTAAAATACCAGCTGGTATTTTAAAATGGTATTTCTTCTTTTTCTAACAAAAAGAAACCTTCTATTTTTTCTTTTTTTTTTTTTCTTTTCCCCCTTTTTTCTTCTCTCTCTTTCCTCCTCTTTTGCTTTTGCCTTTCTCTATGAACACAACCTCTTTGAGGGTCTCTCGCTATTCCTTTCACTGCTACAGCAGTCTATGGTGATCAGGAAACAGCTCACTGCAGCTCACTTCCCCTGAATTGTGAATAAGGTGTATAATTCCTGGATGCAAGTGTTTTTTGAGAGCCAGCGAACATCTAAATACCCTTAATTGCTTACAGCAGCACAGTTCCTCCAAGAGATCTACTTGAAATATTTATGCCTCTGACACTGGTTAACATAAGAACTTTTTTACTTCCTTAGAGCCATTCCACAGCTCCCTTGTGACCACAATTTGAGAAACAGGTGAGGTATTTCTCTCTGAAATCTTAGTTTTAGAAACATTTGTGTGGGAACTATAAGTATAGAAGCATACATACATTAATTCATGCAGATCTACAAGGACTGAGCAAAGGGAACTATTTTGTTTGGCAGATCCAGATGGCTTGCAGAGATAAAGCTCTTTTTTTCTTTTCCCCGGAGAAGACAGGCAGAATGAGTTAGGACTAATGGTTATTAGACTTAAGACATAAAGCCGTATCTTGTAACAGAATGTCTTGACATTTTTAAAGCAGAGTTTCTGACCAGGAAGCACAGACTGGCAGTGAAGTGAGCACACATCCCCAGACAGGGTGCAAAAGCACCTTTTAGGCTGTGAGTTTTGTGCTGTGATGAGGTGCTAATTGGTTCTCAGTGAGGTACAGATTGATCTGATTCAGCTATCCTCCTCCAGTGGACTCTAACCTAATCTGGAGAGACTCAAGAGTTTAGAAAGAAATGAAAGCAGAGAACTGTGTATTAGTATTTCATTAGTTTCTCTTTGCTAGTAGCTTTCCTTTATGATTTATGTTTGGGGACAGCTGCAGAAGGATCTTCTTAGAGTATATTTGTGTGCTTTTTCAACATACTGCCTTGCAGAGATGCCATCTAGTTTTGTAGTAATCATAAGGTATCATAAAGGTATTTCATAGCAAAAATGTTTATATGATATTTGGGAGCATCATAGGCCTCTAGTATTGAACTGGGTGTCTCACAGGAATGAGCTTTGCTGTGAAACTTTTGCCAGGGCAATTGGGAAATAGCACTAGAAGAAAACGTTTGTTTCAGGGCTGGATTCGCTTTTTTGTTGTAATACTTCTAGGACTCTGACCCTGACTGTGCACTGTCATTTCAGAAATGAAAAATGATGAAATCACAAAAGACGAGCAACTTGGATACCTAGGCAGTCCTTGTTATTTTAGCTACATTCGTTCACCTACTTCTATTGTAAATATTTCAAATGCAAACTATGATCAGTTCCTGAAGAGAGACAAAAAGCTGATGATTATGCAGGAAATAGTACCAAGAACTGTCAGAGAAGGGAGGAAAAAACCTGAACATCCTCCTCTGAGATTAAAAAAAAAAAAAATATTTACACCACCACTGAAAACTATTTCTTACAAT
This sequence comes from Larus michahellis, assembly GCF_964199755.1. Lineage (NCBI taxonomy): Eukaryota > Metazoa > Chordata > Aves > Charadriiformes > Laridae > Larus > Larus michahellis. Next base: position 95,027,666 of record NC_133897.1, read on the forward strand.
AATCAATGCTGACATTTGGAGCTTATGTTGCTGCTGAATGAATATGGTGGCACACATCGTGTCTTGTGAAAAGCAGGCAATATAGCATTTTATTAACTTTCTGTGACCCATCATTGCTTGATTTCAGTACACAAAGGTGTAATGAAATATACACGAAGTGGACTAGGGAAGACAAAGCTTTGAAAGACAAATGAGAAAAGACGGACTTAAAACTGCAGTGGTATTAGGAATCCTTTGTGGCAAAGGAAAAAAGTGAGGAAAAAAAACCTACAGGAGATGAAGATCTTAAAGAAATTCCTGATGTTGGAAAGAAAGAGCCCTGCAAAGGGAGCGTAGGCAGGACTGCTCCCTGCACTTCTGCAGCAGCCTTTTGCCTACTGGTTTATGATGCTCATTAGGCTACACCATGTGGTCATAACCTCAGCTGCTGCAGAGAACAGTCCTCTCAAAAAGCTGAATTCAGAGTCTTTACAAGCCGATACAAAGATTCCTTGCTCTTGATTAATGTTAATTTCTGTTTGAGTATTTAGGCTGGATTTGGAAGAGTTCCATTGTCTGATGAAGTTTAAGGACATCAAAATTTAACATTGCTTCATCTAATTAACTGAATAGAAGGCTAGAAAGAGCAAAGCACGGAAGACATGGATTTTTCACCCTAATCCTTATACAGACTTCCCCACTGTGGCACAGAGCAAATCATTTAGCATGTGTCAAGTAATGATTATGGTATTACTTTCTTGTATAATTCACAGGGCTGCTATGAACACTAATCAAATAGTCTTTTTAAATGCTTTGGTGAAGTATGGTTCTTTATAAAAGAAAATAATGTATTATTCATTATTTTTCTGCATCTGACCTTCTCAGTGGATGTAAAAGCCTTATGTCACAGATGGCCTCTGGTGACACAAAAAGGGACAGGCAAAGCGCAGTTAGTTAGATCTCTTTTTTTTTTTTTACAAATTCTTTTTTTTTCTTCTTTTTTTGGTACAGATTCTTACACTGATTTTTCCTCTGTGGCCTCGACCAAAGTGCTTGGCATCTTTTCTTTCTAGGGATCCCCCAGCTGCCATGTGTCTGAACCTGGCGCTTGAATCATGGCAGAGAAAGGTCAAACTCAGATACTCTCAACACACCTCAGAACCAGGGCGTGCAACACTTGTGACTGTGTTTTGCCTTGGATTTGCAAACTTTCTGCTTGTATAATGAGTCCAAATGTTTTGGAGGAATTCAGGATTTGTAATTTGATGGCCATTTTCCAAGGTAGCTGATTTTCTGTTGAATACCTGAACAAAGTTTGCTGGATTTTCAGTGGCTCTGTCAGCAACACGCAACTCCCGATGAGAGTTGTTGAAAATCTGCCCACACCATTAAGGTACTCGAATGGGATGTCTAGTATCTTGAAATGCTAGAATTACAGACTATAAGAAAGATGCATCATTCCTTACAGAGCACTGTGTTACTCCCTTGGTGTTTTGGAATAATAATGTTAATAGCTGCTGCAGAACTCAGCCATGTGAAAGCTGTGGTTTCAGCATTAATTGTGGTTAAACAAAGAATTTTAGTGTAAACCATTGAGAGTTGTCTTCAGTAAATTATGCTCAGGAGCTATATATCTTTTTAGCTCTCCCTGGCTACTGGCAGCCAACTTACCTCCCATCTGCTGCTTTCCACGGATGAAGGCTGCTCTCAGTTTCTACGAAGCTAAATAAGGCTTTTGGTGAAATTGTCTGCAAGCTGCAGAAGAGGTCTTCTTAAATGGCTGCACAGGGGAGCTGCTAATGCGTGATCAAAGTTTGGTAAAGAATAGGCAGAAAGTCCAGAAAGTTAGTATTGTCAGCCATCCTGAAATCTGAATATTTATATGTAATGAATAAAAAAAACCCAACTACTGTTCAAGATTCATCAACATGGTAATTCAGTCATGCACACAGTCACTTGTTGGGGCGTAGATTAATAATGTCACTTTCTAAGGGTTCAGAGTTGTAATGAATTAAGAGGGATCCGAGGAACTGAAAAGCACCATGGCTTTAACAAACCACTTGAGCATAAGATTTTTTTTTGATGCAGTATCAAACTATTATTACACGACTCAGAATTGTTCCCACTTTGGGACTCAATCTTGACTCAGGTTCATAGAACAGGTTTTTTTATCTTAAATGTAAAGGACAACTAAGAAGAGCTGCTTCTATGTTATAGCTTGGTTTGTCTTTACTTCTGTGTTATTCTTTTCTGTTCTCCATCACATTTTCTTATAAAGCCTTTATTTCTCATGCTTGCTTCCTTTTCCTCAAAGCATTGCAAAGTTTTCTCTCTAGCTTTCTTTCTCTCCTCAGTCACTTCTCACAGCTGTATTTCTTTTTAACCCACTTATGATATTTTTCTATAGTGGTGTGTCCTGGTTTCAGCTGGGAAGGAGTTAATTTTCTTTTTAGGGATTGCTGTGAAAGGAATGTCAAGAATACATATTGTTTTAGTTGTTGCTAGGCAATGTTTATATTTTTGAAGGACTCTCTTCAGCTTCCCATAGAAGTTGAGAAGGAGCCCAGACAGAAAAACAAAATGCCCAAGAAATGCATCATAGACACCATGTTCAGTACATAAATGGAGTTTGGCTGAAGGAGGCAAATTGGTGATCACTACTTGGGAAGGCACCGATTTATCAGGCTGTAAGAGTGACTTGTGTCATTGTTGTTATTATTATTATGATTACTATTATTGCTGTTTTTCCTTTTCTGTTACTGTGCTTTTAAACTGCCTTTATCTCAACCCATAAGGTGGTGTTTTCCCTTTCCCCTCCTTTTGTCCCTCTTCTCCGTACCCTTCTGGAGGGGAAGGGGGAGAACTGCAAGAGCGGCTGCACAGTCCTTAGCTGCTGGCTGGGGTTAAACCACAATATGGTCCCACAGGCTGGCAACAAGGTAGGGAAGAACCTTCTTTGGAGAAACACTAGACACTTCAGCCTTTGCTTAGCAATGCAGAAATGAGGAACTCTTAATAGATGTCAGGCTGAATCCAACAGTAGTGTAATCTGTTTCCTGGGTCAAAAAGTCCCTGGATGTACAGACTCATCTGAATGTGAATTTTATGTGGTTTTTGATGGAAGGAAATTGAATAATTTTAATAAAATAATACATGTCTAATAATCACTTGTTATCAGGTATTCCCCTTCCAAATTTTTGTAAGTTATTATGAACCATTAACAAATATAGGTGAAAAATTATGATACTGCAAAAAATTACGAAATGCGTTCATATTGATTTAAAAATAACTAATTACATTGTTTGCTAATTTCCAGCTTTGATGCAAATTCAGGTGTTGCCTAAAGAATATTTAAGACTGGGTGCCTACCTCAGAAAAAATTTGGATTAATTTTTTACTAAATTGTTTAGTGTTTAAAAAAATTTCAATGGAGCAAAACCCCTGGAAATACATGGCAATTCAAATCAAAATCCATGCTAATTTCAACAAATGCACTTATACATATTTCTTTTTCTATGTTTCTTTCTATTTCTACAGGCCATGTTCCCTCACAGATATATTCGAAGGAAGTGAGAAGTTAAGCTTTGCCTTACAAGAAAAAAATGTGTAAGTCCACAGATGAATACACAGAAATCGTTGGGATTGTTTTCTGTGTAACCAAGAAATTCCTTTTTTATGGATATATATGAAAACAGTAGACTTTCAAGTATGCCAAATGATTACTCTTGGGAACTGTCTTTCTCCCACTGAACAAGATAGGGAGCCTTCCTTCCACAGGCTCTGAAGATGTGGAAATTACTGAATTACATGCGTATGTTGACGTGGCTGCAGTAATATTAAGGCTTGACAAATTAGATTCCCATCCTTAGCCATTTCAGCATGTGCATAACTTTGCTCACAGGAGTAATTCCATTCAATGTTATAACACATTTGCATGCCCAGGATTTCATTGGTTATTTGTTTATATTTCCTGCATGAGGAAACACTGTCACCTACTCCACATTTCCCCTAAAATCTGCCATGAAAATCTATTGTGTTTGAAGGTTGCTAGTAGAACTTGTACAAAATTCTGGAGTCCCAACAGCAAGCACCATAAATACCCACAAAATGATTTATGCACTCTTAAGCTTCCATGGCACTGACCAATAAGCTGCATAAAGTCACACAAAAATGATTTATGTCTCTTAAATTCCCCCTGGTAAGAGAATAAGAAGGAAAAATGGAAAATTCAGGCACTTCCCCTTGAGTATAAATGTTCACAAGAGCAGGAAGGAACATGGTCAATTCTGAAAATGTTTCTGTTTTAAATTGGTGAAAGAATTTCTTTTTCACTTTCTTACAGACACACGCTTTTCTAAGTATAAGTCTTTATGTTAACCCTGGTAAACAAACTGTTACTCACCTCCATAGCTATCAAAAACATCAGTGAAAGTTTGCAGGTAAAAGAAAGTAAATGTATATCAGCAATTCACAGGACTTACAATTTCCTCCTCACCTTCATCTAAAATACAGCAATAACCTTTCTTCAAGAAATATTTGTGCAGTCTTACATTTCTGAAATTGTCTCCAAGGTACTCACAATTTAGAACTGAATATAGCAAATTTGGGAATCTGTCCAGCATCTTGTTACATTTTAATCTAGTGCCATATTAGAATACATGAGTCAAAAATAAAGCTAAGAATATAGCGAATAATTTAAATGCAGTCTTTTTGGGACTGAAACAACACTTTAAATTATACATTTTTAGCTGTTTTATCAGCTTGTGACCATACCTGCCATTCATTGAGTAATTTTTCTGCTTGTTGCCAACATTTTTTTACAGAATTTTCCTTTTTTCTTTCTTTTATTAGAGGTTTTGCTGCTTCCACTTTTTTCCTTTTCCAGAGGGATACTAGTAAGTAAGTGTCCCCTTTTAAATCCTTGTGCGTGTTCATAAAGAGAATCTAACCTGTCAGTTATCAAAAGAGATGCCTCTCATAAGCAGCATGTCATCTATATTGATAATTCAAAAGTAGGTCCTTTAGAACGCAGGCTATAATGCTCCTGAACTGAAGTACAGTGTCCTGCTCCACGCTCCATTCAAATGAAAGCCGAAGCACTGAAATGAGGCAATGTCAGGTCCTTGCACCTCAGGCAACCCTACTGAAACTTGTGGTCTAAATCAGGGCATGGATTAAATCTCTCTAGGGCTTCAGTGTTACATTACAGATACAAAAGTAGACGAGAATCAAGCTGTGTATCTAAGTTTACCTGAACTTTGAAGTCAGTCTCATCTAGGATGAGATGCTCTCTACATTTTTGTCATCTTTTTTTTGTCTCTAAGACTTGCTCATTCCAAAATGTGGTATCCAAAGAATGGTGATTATTCTAGAAGTTTGGTATCTGCATCCAAGTTTCAGCTCTGTAATTCAGGCTCATTCTCAACATTAATGTTTTTTAAAGATATCTTTAACTACCACTTGCGGAAATTCAAGTGTATTTTCAGAGACAGATTTTCAATTATCAGAGATCAAAGAGTCAGTCTTAAACGTCATCACTTTTTACTTGGATATTTAGGCTCCTATGTGGGGTTATTGATTTCAGTAGAGCTATGCAAATGAGTACCAAATGTGGATCTGGCATTCATTCTTTCCTTTAATCAGTATTTCTAAGAGATGATCTGTTAACAGAATATTATTAAACATTAGTCTTTTCAAGTACTCATTACCTTTCTACCAGAAAGAGAACTTTTCATAGCACAATGAATAATACACCTGCTTTTAGCAGTAATTGCTTTGGTGCTGTGTGCATATGAGAATGAGGTGTACCAGCCTGCCAGAATGCAAATGGGGTGAGATGCATGGGGCACCTGTTATATTGTAGAGCTGTAATTAATTACCAGCAAACTATTGCTGAGCATTAGGTTGGGCAAGGTGAGCACTCAACTAGGTCCATGACTGATAGCAGACAACCACTGAAATGAATTATTAGCAGGACTGCCATTGAAAACGTATCTGAAATTGAAATAGTCTGTATTGTTTGATTAACCTAATTTTTACAGATTACAAATGACCTTACATTAGTTTGCGCAGTTTCAGTAAACTGAAAATGGGAGGCATCTTAACAGCAAGTGAAACTTGCAAACCGTCACTCTGAATCTGACTGAATGTACATCATTGGCTAACAGATTGTGTTCTGGGATTATTTTTTTTTTTCTTTCTTCCCCTAGGAGTATTCTACAAGGTACTAGTAACTATTTTAGGCAGGTTATAGAACAAGATGGATGAATTGCCAGATTTAGTTTGGAAGATCCTATATAGCAATCAGCCCCTCTTCCTTCTCAATACCAACTGTCCTCCTTTATAGCTTAGTTATTTAAGAAAAAAAAGTCTGCTTACATTTTGAGAAACTGTAAATCATACAATTTCTATTTAAATTATTTTTAAAATGGTTATAATATTGAATTGTTAAGTTTTCCAAGCAGGTGTGAACTTTTTCAGTAACTACTCACTAATACGTAAACAGCATTCAGCTATTACATATACCTTCAGTGTGTATTATACATTAAATCTATATCAGTGGGTTTATATTTTTTCCTATGGCCATCAATCTGTGCAAATGTAATCCAGCAGATTTTAGCTTGAAATTGTTGTATTTTGCCTACCTGCAAGAAAAAATTCAATTTCCACTATCAAAATACAAGGTGATTTAGTATTTTTTTCAGTATTAGAAATTGAGTATTCTCATCCTATACTGTTCAAAATGTTTTATAAGTAGTTAGTGAATAAATAGATTAGGCTATCCAACAGGGTAGACCTCTTTATAACTTGATTATTAGATGTATTAGTATTGAAAAGCAGAAACTATGTACAAGAATATAATGAATGGAAATAATTCCTATAAAACCTGCAACTACTATCTGAAATTAATGGCCACAGACTATAATACTGTGTTACATATTGTAACCAAAAAAGAACAATTATGTATAGAATATGTCTTCAAGTGTTTTTCAAAAACCAGGGGCTCTGTAAAGGAACTGAAGCTTCAAGTTTTAGAGCATGGATCATAGTCTGACTAGTGAGTAGGAAGGAATGTGCTGCTCAGCTGTTCCAGATTACTTCCTGTGAAATAGCCAATGTTCATTTTCAAGCACAGTTCCTGTAAAAAATGAATCTTTAGTTGATGAGAAACACCAATACCCTTGGTCTTAGAAATACAGAAATGGGAGTGACATTTCGAGTTACTAAGTCCAGTCTCCTTGCTTTTGTTGGCAACCTGTGTATATGTTTCCCTTCATAACTTTTTTATTTAGATTAAGTAAACTTTACTGTTCTCCTGTAGTAAAATCTTGAAATCTCTTGACAAGATCTGAGTAAGATAAATGTATGCACCAGTAAGAGAAGGACCACGTAGGCTTACATTGGAGGTCACTTAGGGCTATATTCATTATAACCCTCAGCCAGCCAGTTGTCTGATAGCTGTTAGCAATTAGCAAATACTACCAGAAAAAAGTCCTATAATTACCGTCTGTTTCACACAGTATTTATACTCACAAATCGCTAACCAGGAAATACTCAAACATGGCACAATTCCCTGTTGCGAGTCATCACAATCCATTCCTTCTTACTAGAGATTTTCCTCTACCCCTCAACCTGCTAAAGGTGAAGGCTTTGCATGTATTGCATCACCAGTGTTATATATCTAATTGTCCCTACTGTATACTCCGAATACTCTATCGTCTGGCTTTTTCACAAGCAAATTGAAGGTAAAGGTATGGTTTTATTCCAATAATGGCTACTGTTGGTGGGTGAAGTTAGATGAGCCAGTTTTAAACTGCCTAACAGCTGGGTGCTACACTCGAGTATCCCACATTTGCCTCTCCTTTCCCAATTATATCCTCCACCACTATTTTCCCATTGGCTTAACCGCATTAACTCACTAGCCTAGAAAAAAAAAAATAGTTTTTTAAGTTCCGATGGGTTGGGAGGTTTTATCACCCTTTCTCAGATGGCTGTGATGAATGGTAACACCTGACACATGTACAGAAAACAGGGTTGAAATTGCTGGCAAAGGTGTGGACGAAGTCTAAAGAAAACGTGGGGACCTGCTCCTGAATTGTTAGATTTGCCCAGCAGCCTCCCACGATTTCACCTTGAGGGGAGGCAGCCTCAAATTTCTGCTGTGCTATGTGACAGAAAAAAATATTCAGGGAAGCTTTGGGCGAGCTTTGAGCTTGCTACCCTTTGACTATATACACAACGGAGGTGAAAACCAGCAGCGGTCTCAAAATGGTGAACATACCTCCGTGTAGCCAACAAATATTGTAGGACCTGTTAGTCTACCTTGCTAATCAGATCATATCAGAAGAGTATTTTTCCTCCATTACACAGTAAAAGGAATATATACTTAGAAAAAGAAAATCCAGCCTTCACAGGATTTGTCTTTTTAAATCGAAATTTTGGAAGTTTACATAAAATGCACACAATTTTTATACAAATTTAAATATATTTCCTCACTAATTTTCTCTCACCTGTTTTTCTGTGCTATTAAGAGAATACTTTGAGGCTGAAATGAAATTAGGCTTGATTTGATTTCTTAGAAAAAGGTTATTTCCTGTTTAGCTGAAATTCTAAATTTGGAGCCCATGACATTATGCAATTGTGTAGACAATACATTGAGCAAGCAGTTTGCTCAGTTAGAAACTCCTCTTCTTTTATGCACCTTTTTTTCTGTTGTCTGTCACTGGATCCTAGATTCCTCCCTTGGGCACTTCACTTACATGCCTAACATTAGGTGACATACAGGTAGACCTTTGTATTCAACCTATGCTTTGACTACCAATTATGGTTATTAAGATTATATATTTGAGATACACCTGTCACTTTTCCCTTGATTACATCCTCTGGCAATCATTTAAAACAGTTTTATTAAAGCTGTATTCATCTATACATATACTCATGGATAAATTGGCTTGAACACTCTTACAATATAATTTTTATAATCCTGTGTTACAGAGTGTAAAAGAGCTATTAAACTCTGCTGTGGACTGAAATGTACATCGCGGTTTGAAAGGGAATTTATTTAGTTTTACAATACAAGTAAAATGCAGGGTTTGGAAACAAAAGATAGAAAGGTAGCCACAGTCCAGCTTCCTGGGCATATAAAAAAGAGTTGCAAAGATCTAAAACATTTAAATCTTCCAGTATGTTGACAGACCCTGGATATGACCTTGGCAAACAACAGGAGATAAAACCAGATATCCAATATTTAACTAGGATCACAGGTGGCTTCTGAGATTTGCTAGATCCTTGCATAATTCTTGTATCTTCTGCTTGGTCCTTTCAGTAGAATAAGGCCTGGAGGTATGTTCCTATGGTCACCAAACAGTGCAGATGGGAAGTTAGGGAGCTCAAAAAGGAAGTCACAGCAGGCAACCACTATATGATAAACAAAAAGAAGTACTGAAAATCAGGATATGCATTAAATGTCAGCTTCTTTTCCATATTTAGGGACCTCTCAGTGATATTGACATGAACACTCTTTGAAATTAATTTCCTGAACCATTTCAAAACATGTAGGTAAATAAAATAAGGAAACATGGAATAAAGCAACATATTGCATATGGCATCATATGACACATGGTGTTGCCTGCTTCTCCATTTTATGCAAGAGCAGAGTACGAATCCTCTGCCCAGCCTAAAGGACTTCCAGTGTGTTTCTTCTAGCAATGAACTCTGGTAAAACAGCTGAATTAAGTTCTCCTTTGTACAAAATAATTAAATATTCATTAAGGCCAAAAGAGCAAGAGTCAGCGCAGTGCACTGAGTCTGGGCACTGCCTTAGGAAGGGAAAAGCTCCTAAAGACAAGGATTACATAAATTGTTGGACTGTCATTAAGTGAATGTCTCAGTTCTTGGGCTAGTCAAGTGTGCTCGTGTTTGCTTGATCCCTCTGACCCTGTTAATATTTAAGTCTTCCATAAAATATTGTGACGCTACCACGGTCTTCCCCCTGATTTTTTTTTTCCTAAGTAGCCCACAGACTGCTGGCTAGGCCATTCTCCTGGGCTGTTACGCTCTTGCATCTCCTAGGTATCTGCTTCCCACCATCAAACACTTTATAATTAGCCTAGGGTTACTACATCAGCTACCCAGAAAATTGCATTTTATGTCATCTTTGGGCTGATGAAATTCGAATTCTCTGTTTCCCTCCTAGAACTGTCCTAACCACAAACGTATAAGCTAAATTAGTGTGGGAATATTTCTCCCTTTCACCGATCAAGTTTGCCACTGTACTGAAAGAAGCAGTATGTTGCATCATGCTGAAAAAGCATAGGATAAGAAAACTATAGTTCATTTTGTTTTGGACACAAAATCAGGAGTAGTTAGGTACTCAACACCAAGGTTTTCATTTCAGATTGTCATTGAGTATAGCTTAAATAGAAGAGAGTAAATCTTTACTAATTCCTTTACTATTCAGATTTTATGACTTCTCATAATGAAAAGCTCTTCTGGTGTTAATGTTTTTGTGATGAATGTATCCATGGAAAAATGATAGTAACTTAGCATTCAGAAATGTCCGGTTATTTATTTTTCATGATGAAGTTCTTTTTATTTTAGAAATGCAAACCACAAAAAAGAAAGCTGGAAGGTAAGGACAAACCTGGGTGAGAAAAAAGATGAGCAGAAGCTAGTTAAGAAGAAATTATAATAATTGCATCGAACAAAATCTAATTAAGAGCGCAAGTAAAGATGCTGTTCACTGATTCATGTGATGATAATGTAATAACAATCTACTTGTGATATGTAGCCTTGTTACTTTACAAAATCTGAATGAAGTTCACAGAAGCTGTTTAAGCCAGTGCAATATTAGCTGAGTCCACTATTTAATTAATTGTTTCATAATAAATGGGCCCCTTGTTTACAGTAATATTTTAATTCTAATTTATCTTCACAATCTAAAAAAAGTGTTTAATTGCTTTAATGATATTAGCTGTCTCAGCCTTTATTGCAACACTGGACATAATTACCCTCTTTTAAGGTAATTTATAGACCTCATTAACACTCTTGCCTCTCTGCTGTGATTAAAAATCTCCTAAGAATTGAAATCTCTCTGAACAGTAAGAGAATTATTGTGATTTATTGTTCGCCGTTGCTGAAGTGAGCACAAAGCTGATTTATTATGGCTGATCCCTGCTGAGGTGACTAGAATTGGACTGGGGAAGGGGACGGCAGGAGCTCTTGGTGAAGCAGTTTACCCCTCTCCGTCACAGAGTTTCAGTTTAATATGGGTCCTGTCATTTGCTTCCACAGGAGCATGAAGAAATCTCTGGTGAATAAAACATACAGCAATAACCAGCTTGAAAAAATCTCACCTTTGCCAAATAGAAAGCAATTATATTCCTTTAGTGGAAATGAAACCCCCTGACAAACCAGCTCAGAGGTCTCAACAAGGTGGTATTAGTATGGTTTTTACACACAAAATATTTGCGGTCATAGGAAACCTTGGAGTTACTGGTTGGATAGAAAAAGTTGTTTACATCCCATTTACATTTTGCCTGTTTGTAGAAGTGACTTTATAGATTTCATTCATTTAAAAACGCAAATAAAACTCTACAAAGAAACTGGCTAAATAGGTCAAAACCACAGCCTTGTAAAATCTAGTGCCATCTATACCTTTTCCTCTCAGCAACTATGTAATTCTGAGCACTTTACAGAGTGATCTATTCCCAAACACAAACAAAAATAAAGTCGAGGAAGTTACTACTAATCTACTGATGTTTGCACACCTGAGGAAACTCCTATCCTGGCTGTTCAGTATACATCAAGTTTATGAAGTAACCAGCAGAGTAGGGCCACCTGGTAGTAGGATGGAGATGAATATACTCTGCTTGGGGCCAATAAGGAGATTTCTTCCACAAAACGCAGAGCATCCAGAATAAGAGAAATATAGCCACTGTTTGGCATACGGATCTTTTCACAGGCCTGAATGCTGCCGATTTGCTGTTGTACACAAACTATACACATTGCATCCCCTGAAAAAACTCGGGTATTCTGCTCTTCACAGCTGTGCAAAATGCATGGTTTTAGGAGAGGCTGTTAACTTTCAGGAGGAATTGTATTCCTGAAAATGTCTTGTCTTTTTCCATTTTTCTCAACTGACTTCATAAAGGCAGATTATTTCTGCCTAGAAATTGTGTTATTCCTACACAGGTAGCCCATCAGAACCTCTGCTTCTCCCCTTTCATGGTGGTCGTGGAGGGAAGGTCTTATGGTCTTTTGGGAAATACAGGCAAGCACTGAATGGGTGACCTTGTTCCCCATGGGGTATCTGCTGCTTTCCATACTTCACAGAATCTAGCTCTACGTAATAACAAACTCAAAGACTAATCACTCATAAATAGCTTCAATTGAATCTTTATCTGTTCAGACAAATAAGTGCTATTCAGCTATATTTTTTAATATGGTATTGCATTGATCTTCTTTATGAAAAATAAGTGTTTGATGTAGTTCTCTGGGGCTGTTTATGAGACTAAATTAATCATTTAAAAATTGTTTTTGAGCACATGGTTGTCTGGTTTTCCTCACTTTTACTATGAATATGGATATATTTACTCTGCAAAGCAGTATACATTGCAAATGAATTATCCAATGGAAAACAGAATTCCAAAGAGGGTAAAAATTAAGATCTCATGATTGCTGATGAAGCACTAATTTTTTGTTGTTGATTAAACTGCCCGCCAATTTATAGTGAGTTCCTATTTTTATGGAACTGGTAATTTTAATGCAATGTAAATACTGATATGTAGAGCATTGCATATCTGTGGATTGCATATATATATTTCTAAATAAAACAAGTTTCCAAGTAAGAGAAAGCACAGTTATGGTTCCTTTCTGTTAAAGCTGTACCAACCCAGCTACAATAATTTTGTATTATTTTAATAGGATTATAGTAAGTTTAGATGTGTTCTAAGTGGTATTACAGGGAGTAATTCCTTTTGATTTACACTTAACAGAAACTATATTAGTGTAATAATCTTTCAGCACAAAGCTGAAGAAATGTAGCAAGAGTAAGTATCAAAAGCAACACTGATTTTGTCAAATTTACAGATGCTGCAATGTATATGAAATTCTGGGACAAGTACCATGTACAATGGGGAAAAAAAATAATACATAGATATACACATTCTGTTAAAAAAATCAAAAGGAAAATGGAAAACTGTGTAGTTATGTTTACGAAATTCTAGAATACTATTTTTTCAATGACCTTACTGCTTGCTGTTTTAATAGTGCAGTCTATATACACTAAGATACTATATACATGCTTATAAACTATAAATATATATACTTAAACACTATAAGTCTATATACACTAAGTCTATATATGTTAAGACATTTTTTTAATATTGGTAGCATCAGTTTACAGTGAACCTTAGTTTTTACATTATAATTTTTGAATGAAATATGTATCTTATAGACTGCAAAATGTAGTTTACTTCTCCGTACTTTTAAGGAAAGAAAAATGGCTGCAGGTGTTTTTTACTTTCATCCTTTAATAGTCACCTTTAGTCTGTGAGATTTTCAGGTCAGTGAAGCACTTTGGAGGACAGAGAGTTTAAACTTAACAGCTGCTAGAGACTGAAGAGAGTTTTATGAAAAATGCAGTTGTTCAGATGTCAAGTATTTACTTCTGTTGTGATATAAAATATTATTATTTATTGATTCTTCTTTTCCCTCTAAACTTTTCTCCCTGTTTTCCTGTATTTGGAAGTTACTATTTATACCTCAAGTATATGTATCATTTTGAGAATACCATTTTTCCTTGAAATCGTTTTTGAAGGCAATAGCATACACACATAAGGTGTTTGCCCATGCAAGGACTCAATTTATTAATGATACCAGATAGGTGAGATAGTGATTTAGTAAAAAGATTACAGTTAGCAGAGGATTTGTGTGACTAGGTAGAGGGACGGCAGGAGAGGCTAAGCTTTCTTTTGGAGTATGGCAGGAGAATAACCCAGGTGGCAATGGTGTACATGGTGAATTTTGTAAAGCTTTTGCCTAGGGAGCTAATGAAGGGGAATGAGGGAAAAGAACTGTAAGACAGGTGTAGACCTACTTAAAAGGACCTCTGGTATGTAATGGCAGTAATTTTATAAAATCCAAATCGGGCTTGGGTAGGGGTATGGATCTCATAATTGAACTGTGCAACTTAACTGGATTTGTATATAAACCATCTCCAGATGAGGTATTCGCCACAATCTTATTTATAACAGCAGACACTTTTTTGCTTATGCATGATTTGTATTTATTCCACATGAAGTTTTATCAATTTACTGGTGTCATTTCTGTTACATTTAGACATACATTTTCTATTTCATCAACATGAAACTCTTTTAACACCATGAAAGATGCTTCATTTACATGTTATTAAAAGTATAGCGTTTGTTGAATAATTCAGTACTTGCTTTGTGACATCTTTTGTCTTTTGCTATAGATATAAAATCAACATATGTCTATACCTATATATAATATTTGTGACATCAGAGAGAACAGTTTAATGTGTATGGAAATTTTTTTAATGAAATAAAAATGCTTAAAGTAAAAAGAGCGAAAAAAGTATGAATTACTTAAACCAGGATGGTTTGGGACACCAATAGGGACTGTGTGGGAGAAGACTGTAACAAATATTCTGATTATCACAATCTAATCTTTCAAAAGATGAAAATTGAAGTACTCAGTACACTGATTACACTGTTTCTTCCGTTAGAAATCTAATTAATTATTTGTTTTACAACAATACATAGGCAATGAACAAACCTAAAGTTACACCTGTATTCTGCCCTGAAGAGTTTGCAGTCTGAAGAAGATAACTACTAGGAATAGAAAGCATTGATATTCTTGTATTACAGGGAGGAGTTGAAATTCTGTTTCCTTGATACAGCTAAGGTCAGCAATGTCAGTGCAGAAATCAGAAACTGAAATGTGTTTTCCCAAATTCTCTTTCAGATCTTCTAAGCACAGAAAATATCTTCATTCTTTATTCACAGTCCAGGCTAACAATTTCAGGTTCAGGATTCTTCTCTTCAACCACTAAATCCTAATTCCTTTCTTAAACCCATATGGATAAATGGTACTGCTGAACAGTCCCATTTTCTGCTGAAGTTAATATGGATAACAACGTTCACTCCAACAGAAAACTCATGAAGTGTAAAATTCTCAATCTAATTTCAAAAGACCTTTGGAAGGTACACATAGTCTAGAAAAAACACCACAGTTTTGGATGATTATTCAAGTTCTGTCTGCTACCTGATGAAGTCCTACTTATTCCTGGTCATTAATGCAATGCCCAGAATGTGATTTACTGGAAAGACAAGTCATTTAGGAAAGGAGATAAAAGAGAGACAGATCATTAAAGATTTTGGCAACATTTATACAAAGACTACTTTTGCTGAGATCAGCATATTTTTTCTAGATTTAGATGAATCTAAGTAAATTAAACTATTCTAATGTAACTGATATTGGGCTCATATTCCCTAGTTTGTCTTAAAACATCCAACACTGTCACAAACTGAAAATTGTAAATTCTTTAAAGGTCATTTTACACCAACAGAAAAGAAATAGTAAAAAATGGAAGAAAAACATGACTTTGAACTTATTTAAAATACTTAGCTTTAGTGATAGAAGAACATGTCAACCCACGTCCAGAAGCCAGTTTCCAAGAGGAATACTTTGGTGAAAAGCTCTGATACACTCTTTTTTTGCAGTTGGCTTTGTCAGACTACTTCAAACTATCTCAGGTTAACTGAGGAATATTTTATTCTCTAAGCATATTGTAGTATTGTAAACTTCGCCTAATTCTTCAAATCTATGTTTAATTTATCTTCTAAGTAGACAGATAGATGGCAAATAAGTAGGTGTTAATATGTGCATAAATGTTACCAGCACTGGGAACAGGGAAAGAAAAGGAGCAGGGGCGACACAGTACATTATCTCCCAGAGAAAATAGTGCTTGCTGATAATTTTTTTCTGGTTAAGAATGCTTTTAAATCTTTTTTTTTATTGTTTTTTAAGGGTAGTTTTAGTTGAAAAGTTTGCTTTCTCTGGATTTGTGTTGGCAAAAGAACAGAATACACAATAGCACACAAGAATACCACTCTGACAAAAAACATTTTTTGTGTCACATCAGTATCTCAGCATAAAGTAGCATTCCATTGAAAGTTCTAGTGCACTTTTGAATAAGAATGAACTCATACAACCTGCATACTTCAAAACACACAAAGTTATATATAGGAAAAAAAAAAGAGTGATTTAATCAGATAAATGGTAAATGAAGAGCCTTATTCTGGCCATTTTCATAAGTATGTAGCCTTACAACTACCTGTTTCAGCTTTCAGAGTGGGTGTTTTTTATTTGCAATGCGATGAGCACTTTCTAACTGCTGTATGTTTCTGCCAGAAGCAGTGCAGGTGACATAAGTAGCAGTTTACATGGGAAGAACAGTTTTAGAAACTGTCACCATTCTCTTGTCTCTTCGCTTATTGTTTTTGCAGCCTTTGTACAAGCTCTTGGCTCGAAGCCTACATTTTAACATGCATTGACAAGCTTGGGGATCTTTTTATTTTTTCTGCTGCAACGGAAAAAGAAGTGAAAGTGCTGATTTTGGTCAAAACAGAAATCACTGTTTGAATAGGCACATTTGAAGTAGAAGAAAAAATATCTGATGAAGAAACAAAGTTGGAAAGGTGGAAAGAAATTAACCTGGATATCTTGAACCTTAACATTGGTCTTTACCTTCTCATTTAATAGGAATATGCTAAGAACTTGCTTTTTCTGTTTGCATTGGAGAAACAGGTAGAGATCGCAAAGGCAAAGGCTCACAAAGTAAAGGTACATGGAGAGGAGGTAATTACTCGATGCATAAGACTGCTTGGAACTGGGAAATCTAAAGGATACATAAAAATCTTCTGGTTTGAGAACAATTTTACATAGTAATCTTAATTTCTCTATATCTCAGTTTTCTGAAAAATGAAAAATTTTATTCTAATATATTCATATAGTATGCTACCCTGTGAGGCCCTGATTGTGTGTTTGTATTATAGCAACTTGTGTAAAAACTCTTAAAAAAAATAACAGCTAGGTATGTAGTGAAGTTGAATTGCTGAAGATAGAAAATACCTTGTAAAGCACTAAAAGGTATTAAATCCCAGAAATGGGGTTCCAAATCTTCATTCTATGAGCTATGAATAGTACAGAAGACGTAAGGAAAGACAATTGTCTCCTTGAAAATTATTTAATAAACTAATTATTTGTTATAAACTTGCATACGGAACTGGTTCCAGATAACTTTTAAGATATTTTTCCTGATAATTTTTTTTCAAGATTTAAGAACTGTTTTCTAGAAACATAAAGGAAAAAAAACCTCAAACCAAAGCTAAAAAACCTTACTGAGAAGATACCAGAGCATCGTTCAAAATTTTGAAAAATTACTTATATCTACCAATAACATTCAACTCCACAAGCTGAACGTTTTTTAACCGGATCCAAAGATCCCACAAATACAGGAAATGTTTGCCTGCTTCAGAGTGAAATTTCCATTGTTTCATTATACAGACTTTTATTTGCTTTCAGACTTATACAGGCATATATAAGAGTTTGTATGCAAATATGTTCTTTTGCATACAGACTTGTATGCAAAATATGTTCTTTTTGTTAGTAAGTGGATAGTAAATTGCAATGGGATCAGTGTTGCTGAATAGCCGATACAATTTCATTCCTACTCTACCTTTCAAAATGCATTGTCAGGTATGCTTAGGAGTGTGTCCTATTCCATGCAATGTTTTATAGCTGTCATGAACTTATTCTGACTTTTTCACATTATTGAGGGAATTAATTGGAACATCTATGGTTCTCTGATGAGGCACAACCACTTCTGAGTGATGTGCGGAGAGGAAAGCACAATAAATTCTCATTATAGAAAAATGCCCTATAACACACCCGAGCAAAAATAAACGGTAACATAGTTCTACAACAGAAATTGACAGTCTCTATTGGTTTCAATGAGCTTTGAATCAGATGCAAAGATAAAATCTACAGCATAATTGCAAGTGGAGTTAGGACTTCATCAAATGTGCCTCTGCTATTGCTGTGAGTTGTGAGCATGCCCTGATATAATAATGTATTTATGGTAAGCAGTGTAAAAGAAGGAAATTCAAGGTGGGAAGAAATCTAATATAGAAAGAAAATCAGAAATAATAACAAAATGCCATGAAGGTTTCCTGCTGCTAACTTTGAGTCTTGAAAGAGGAGGGACCAGGGGTACATATTGTTTTGTGACATGACTGGACTGATAATATATGAAATATCTAAGCTCTAATTTTCCACTTACATGCTGAAAGATGGCAACATTTGCTAATACAAACAGTGAATGCATGGGTATGAAACTGCTTCAAATGGCTTAAGAATAGATACGGCCTAGTTAGTTTCTTTGCTGTAAAAAATTAAATGACTGTTAGGAATCAATCTGTTAGGTAAGTCTCTGCAGATTGAAATGTATATGAGTTCCATGACCAAGAAAAGAACAAGGGTCAGAGACCCAAAGTAAATTACAAACTAGGGAAGACTGCTGAAAGTCCTGTTCATGAAAATGTTCTTTGTGGTGGAAGGACATCAAAGGTGAGAATAAAGGCCTTCTGAGGTGAGTCAAGGATGAAGCTCTGGAAGGGAGGAGGCCATAATGTGGTGGGCATAGCTAGAGTGAGCTCAAGCTGGCAGATAAAGCCTATGTCTCATGGATGAAAGGGCAAGATTTTGTGACAATTTTTAAAAAATAGTATTCCAAAATTTGGAAAAAGAACTAGAGGTCCTTGCAGAACAAAATGGACTTTTAGGTTACTGCAGCTACCACTTAAGACACAATAAAAAGTAAATCTCAGCAGGCGTAGAAATGAGGGATGGTTGCCAAGTTGAGCTGCAGCAGGTTGATCCAGAAGGTAGAATTAAAGTTGATTCCCAGGCTCCTTTTATTCACCTTACCTCTTTAGTTTTCACTTAACGAGCTCAGCGGGTATTACCTACCTCTTCTTCACCAGCATTATTCTCAGTGCTATCATCACTCTGTAACAAGCTACAGCGTGGCAGGTGGTAACCTCCGGGAACTTCAAGTGCTGGTGAAAATCTCTTATGCTCAGAATTCAGAATATTTTCTGGCCAAAGAGTTTTTCTCTTAGTTTTTCTAGAATTGCGTATTGTGACACCTAAACTTTGGTGTAAAAGGTGCCACAAAAGCAACTTTGAAAACACGATTGCAAGTGGGTATAAAAATGCTGTCCTTAGTTTGCTGATGGTGCGAAATAAAAAATAACCCAAATTAATTTTATTAAATTGTTGGTTTGAAAACCTAATGATGACAAACTAAATGCCAGTGGCACTTCTGATAGCACTAATGACTGTTCTAGCAGAAACATCCATCAATGACAATTATTCCAGCTGCCTCCCATTCTTCCCAAGCATCAGAATCCCCACCTATCTCTTATTTAGACATCAGTAACTCCAGCTTTCCTCTGACAGGTCTGTGACAAAAACCATAGCCTAGTGATGACTATTAGCCTTGCATCACCATAGGTTTATTTCAAGCTAAAATATAATCTGACATCATATAAATGTGTATAAAGTTAATTGAAATTAATTGTCTCTCCTTTAATACAATATAATGTGGATCAAGTCCAAGAAAAGTATACTTAGAGACTGGAATATGTATTCTCCACAGTACTGGTATGAAAGCATCCCTATATCTGATCTTTTTTCTGCCAAGCTCTGACTTGAATTAAAAAAGAACTTTTAAAATATACTTACTTTTCTGCCTTCCTGTCCATAACTCGAATAAATATTGGGCATCCATTTGGGTGTCAAAGATCAAAGACTCACATTATACATAAGTAGAATCCAAATACTTTGAGAAAGGCCAGGGAACTTTCCTTAATTAAGAAAAAAACATAGCACACTCACATGTACATTTGCAAATTTCACATATAATATTGTTAACATCCTTTCTGTTGCTGTGAGAGATCACTATAAAAGGATTATTCATTTTATTCTCTCTGTCAATTTTGCTGTTGTTCCAGTAAGTTCAAATAGTAGAAATCTGTTACATTCTCTACAAAAGCAAGAATGTTTTCTTTGCTGTCAGGGAAACCTTGGAGCTGGATACCTGACCAAGTCTAACCTCAATATAAAAAGTCTGCCTTTTTATAGTTTTTATTAATCCTAAAGCCTTTAGAAATAACACTGTGCAAATACATGGTGCTCACCTCAGAAAGAACAGAAGAGAATATATAGCTGAACAATAGCATCATTTATATGATATGACATTTTCACCAATTAATTATTCATGCAGTTTTTAAAAAGCAGAATGAATACCTTCATAATTATTCCTAATTTGGCATACTTTTATTATATTATTCTGTAAAAAGTTACCATTTGTTTAATAATGTCATGGTTTCCTATGTTATTTAGGTGTTTGCCACCTTAACAAATACAAGCAATCTGCTCAAGCCTTTCTCTTCATACCTTCAAGGTATGAAGTTACTAGCAGAAAAAGTGCAGACAATTAAAATGGTAAATAATCATTAGAACGCTCACTTATGAAGAAATAATATAGGTATGATCAGCAGGAGAAGTGTGAGGAGATTAGTCTGATGGACAACACTATGGTATAATCTGTTTAACACCTAAGAGCTAGGAATTTAATTCCTCGTTTCAGATTAGGTGTCTGGTGTTGCTTTGCAGGAGATGATGCTGAAAAAATCACAATTATCAGATGCCTTTTTTTTTTTTTTGGGGTGTGCCTGAGGAGACTGAGGGGGACATAAGTCTGTGGACTCATCACAAATGGTGGAAGAACTTGAGATCTGCCTTCATGGACTCAAGCTGCCTGTGGATTGGGGCCTGCTGGCGGCTCTCAGGGTCACTGCACTGGCACGCTTGCATGTGTCTGATAACAGAAGGTGATGGCTGTTCAGGGATATTCACAAGTCCCCCAAGTGTACCAGCATGGATCCCCTACCCGCCTGATACCCCATCCTGCCCTGGATGCTCCCCTACTTGCTGGCTGTTCCAGCTTCAAGTTTGCCAGTGAATACAGGTGCACACCACACACAGTAGGACTAGGGAAGACACGGACAGTCACCCCCAACAGTTGGCACATGGGCTGTGACCTGTGCTCATGCTCCAGCCATTGGCACCAAGACCCTCACTCGCCTTGCTCCTGCCGGTCCCCCCCCGTAGCTGGTTTTGGGGCCAGGGACACCCACACCCCTGCTCTGAATCCAGTAGCTGCCACCAGTTTTCACTCACACACCTACAGGTCTCACCAGCAGCTGTCACTTGGTCCTTGCAGATCACATACATCTGGGATAGAGAGCGAGACTGTGCAGAGAGATCGTTAAGAGAAGAGCTAATAAGGTGATATGACAGACTGTGGGGATCAGGTGCAAGGCTCAGACAGACAAGTGCACTGACCTTTTTCTGTCTACTCCTCGCTTTGTTCCTCCCTGCTCTGTCTCCCCCTGCGTGTCCCCCCATGGGTCTGTACAGCTCCATCCACTCCCCCACCCCTCCCACTCCCGGTCTCCCCTGCTTTACAGCCTTTTCAGTTGCAAAGTCCAGGTTGATCTTTCTGTAAGTGGTGCCGGCCTTGATAGCCCATCAATTAGAGTGACTGGATTGGTTCATTTCTTGTCATTGTCTCCATGTTTGTTTTGTCAGGTCTGTGTCTCTGTGTATTTTCTTTCTGGTCTCCCCCTTTTCCCCTTAGTTTCCCAATTGACATGTTCCCCCATCAGATAACCTTACTGGAATAAACTTTCTCACATGACCTCATCAATTCATGTCACTGATCAGGTTTGGGTCTCATCACTCCCTCTCTTATCATTTGCCCATCAGTCTGTGTCCCTGCATGGTCTTGCTTATGGCTTCCTTCCTTTATTAGTGTTCCTCCTTGCACTGAAGAAGGTCCTTGACCAGACACCCTTAAAGGAGCAGACACTCTCCATCCACATACCCTTGCAATGCCATCTTGTGGTAAAGCTGCAGCAGGAGGAAGAAAGAGTTGCATTACTAAAGCACAGACTGTAAATCAAGGATGTGAATGACTATCTACATCTCCTTAGCGTAGGTACCAGGCTGGTGTGCCCTGAAAGGTGGTTCTTCCTTCATTGCCTGCTCGGGCCTTAGTCTCACAGTGAAGTTACTTAGCTGTACCCAGTATAGCATCACATCTGGATGCCAGAAGATCACTTTGTCCCAAAAATGAAAGGGATAGGCTCCATAATAAAGTATAGCAGGTGATTTGCTAGTGTTTACTAATGTGTAGTAATTGAAACACTAGTTCAACAAGGTATTTAAGAATGTACTTATTTTAAGCTGGTCCCACTGGCAGGTGCTTAGAAACCCTTCTCAGTCAGGGCCTTGGGAACAAATTGGATAATACGGTCCAATTGAAATGTGCATTCCTAATTATCTTTTTAAGTATACTTTGTTTAAATATACTTGTGTTTGAAATAATTGTGTTTAAAAAGTTTTGACTCACTTAAAACACAAGTGATTAAAAATCTCTGAATACCTTAAAACCTATAATCACAACATACTAACTGCCAAATCAGTTATTGTTTTTTCAGTAAGATGCTTTGCACAGTAACTTTCTAGCAAAGTTCAAATTAGCGTTTTCTGAAGCAGTATAAAAGCCGTAGCTGTATTTTAACATGAAAAGTATCTTCTAACTCACAGAAAAGTGTGTAAACAATAAGCATACTACCGAAATAGTTCTGTTTCACAGATATTCTTTGCGTATTTGTATTTTGTATTTTGCTTCAGCTTGATACAAATTTTATTCATCATTCTTCTGTATGGATACACTGGTTGGTGTTAAGGAGCTGTGTTTTTTTCTGCTATCTCACAGGGGTTTTCCCTACTGTTGAATATTTTGTTCTGTTACTTTGGCTATATGTAGGCAAGAAGTTTATTACTTGTTCCATTTTACCGCTTTTATTGCTTTTTCCTTTGACCAGAGGCATTCAGAGATTTCAGTGACAGTTTTCAGTGATGAGATTTAGGAACATCATGCTTTTACAGTGAGCTATGTTAAAATATTGAGTTTCTGAGCTACTGATCTGTAAGGGCTATTTCAAAAGCAAACTTACCAACTTCAAAAAATGTTTTGTGTTTTTGCCTGATTCATTCTTAAATAAGCCCTCATGAGATTTATGTTGACTATGTCTAGAATCAACCATTCTCTTTCAGCTTAGCATACATTTAGTTTATGGACTAACAACAAAATAATTTGGCTGAGGACATTTAGGCCTTTGTCTTACTTAAAAGCTATATCTCTTTTGCTCATGAAAAATTTTGACTGAGTCACATCAGTGCTCCCACTACAACCCTGTCATTGCAAATTCTTAAGCATTTCTTTACTGGAAAAAGAGAAAAAAATAAAAATAAGATTAATTATTCTCCTTCAGAACTGTTTGAAACTCATAATTACATTTTCCACTTAACAGTTCAGAACTTACTTTCATACCAAGTCAGAACAAAATAATAGAATCATAGAATCGTAGAATCATAGACTCATAGAATGGTTTGTGTTGGAAGGGACCTTAAAGATCATCTAGTTCCAACCCCCTGCCATGGGCAGGGACACCTCCCACTCGACCAGGCTGCTCAAAGCCCCATCCAGCCTGGCCTTGAATGGAATGGCATATTTGGAGTTTCCTACAGAAAATAATTTCAGACTTACAGATAGATTCTTTACAAATTTCCTATTAACATATAATTTTTCCTTTAAAATATGCTGTTCTAATTTTTGCATTTTAACTATATTTAAAGGATTTTCTATTGTAGTAGTCATAACATATAAAATAGTAATTATATTCTTTTGTCATACTCTGAGATCATATGTTGTATTGACAGTATTTATATGGCACTGTACAATTTATCACAGCATAATCTACTATTCAATATGTGCTATGAATAAATTTTACATAGGCTGATTTTGTAAACATTTACTTAAAAATGGCTGGGGTTTACCTGAGCTGGACATGGATATGTTTGATCTGTATTTAAAGAACTATATAGGCGATGAGGTTCTGGTAAAACCTTAAAAAATAACATTTTGAAACCTTTTACAATGGAGTTTGATATGGTTCTGAAAGAAATGTAATTTCTTATAGATCAAGGGCCTCAACTAAGTAACTCTAAGGTGCCTCTGCTTGATCCTATTTAACCAGTAATTTAATTTGAAAGAATATCTTGCTGGTCACGTTGGCAGTCCTGTACATCACCAAAAAGTCTTGCTTTCAAAAACTGATACGTATTTTGATCTATGCAAGGACATATTGTATGCTTCTATGTCAATTATGGATATTTGATTTGTACTGCAGCAAGGTAGTAACTTAATTTGTATATATTGTTGCTAAAACGAATGGAATTGCCATTGGGAGAACTTCTTTTTCTCACAGATAAGAGTAGTAGATTCTTTCTTCCTATACATGTAAGAAAACTGATAGAAGTAATAGTATTCCTCTACCAAGTTATTTAACAACTGCATGACCTTCTTATTTATAGCTTAAAGTATATTACTATCCATTTATTGAGATAGCTGTAAAATATGTAAGTGTATTCTTTAGATATTAGAACCATTCTGAATGACATACAGTAATAGAAAGCAGACTTAAATACATTTTTAAAAGTCTTAAATATACACATGGAGCACCTCTCCTATGAAGAAAGGCTGAGAGAGTTGGGATTATTCAGCCTGGAGAAGAGAAGGCTTTGGGGAGACCTTATAACAGCCTCTCAGTACTTAAAGAGGGCTTACAAGAAAGATGGGGCCTGTTGCGATAGGACAAAAGGTAATGGTTTTAAACTATAAGAGGGTAGATTTAAACTAGATATAAAGGAGAAATTTTTTACAATGAGGGCGGTTAAACACTGGAAGAGGTTACCCAAAGAGATGGTAGGTGACCCGCTCCTAGAAACATTCAAGGTCAGGTTGGACGGGGCTCTGAGCAACCCGATATAGTTGAAGATGTCCCTGCTCATTGCAGGGGGGTTGGACTAGTTGACCTTTAAAGGTTCCTTACAACCCAAACTATTCTATGAATCTCTGATATTAATTTAAAAAATGGCAAAAATTAAGAGGCAGACTTTTAAGGGACTGATGCACAGAAAGCTTGTTTCCTAAGACAAGGTTTGGTTCTTTACTTGCAGAATTCTTCTACCTTAATTATTTTTCAAAGACATGGGTGAAGCCAGCTACAATTTGGATGCTACTGGCTATGCCTAGACTGCCTGTGAAGGAGCCCCTCAAGAGGAGATGTGCTTGCTTTGCAAACAGCAGTTGCAGGACAGGACACAGGCACTGTGAGGGCACTGCCTCCAGAATATTTAGGGCACTGCATGCCTCGCAGGTCAGTCTGCTGTCAAACACAGACTGTCCACAGGCTGCCTCTGAGGCGTCTGCATGTAACGAAGTTGGGTGAGGAACGAGCTGTTAAGACAATTGCAACTGCTTGAGATCACCCTTTTAGAATGCTGTATCTGCATTGCTCTGAGTGTGGTAATTTGCATCACTCTCACACTTTTATTATAAATAAAGTTCAGTTATATTATAGTGCAGAAAACTTTTACAGGACTAAATTCACCATACTTAAGTAAGTATGGCCTCTGAAGACTTGATGTTAAGTCTACTCAAATTTAGTAGAAAACCTCAGAATAAGAGTTATATCTGAGAGGGAATATGTAATTAGAAGTGACAGAGGCATTTAGGGAAGATTTGAGAAAAGAGCAAACCACATAAAAATAAATAGCTGCAAAGGGTAATACCTTTCACTTTGACAAAAACAAATTACACATCAAAAGATCAGGCCATTTTCTTAGTCTCATCTGGGAGAACCTGTTCTGTCGGGCTTATGTACTTTCTGTTCATTAGCTGGGTTGTGGTCTTGGTCCTCCAGTTGTCCCCATTATATCTGTTATTTCATATCCAAGCTCTGCTTCAAATATGAACCAAACAGTTTCAAGGCAGAGAAGCACTGGCCAGACCAGAGCATTTTCTTTGACTGATGCAAATTCCAAACACAGTATGACTGTGATCTATGCTGGATTTGGATTCTTTTGCTCGTTGCAATTCTCTCAAAATATCTTAAAAGAGGCAATTTGTGACAATTAATCTCGTGGCTTTCAGCACCTCGATCACTCTTGCAATGGGGACAGGATAAGGAGTCCACTGTACCTGTCTCACATGAAGCTAGTCTCATTTTTGAAATATAGAAATACAGACCTTCAAAACTCCATACTATGCAACTCACTACTGCAGCTATCTTTCAGAATGCAGTTGAGGGAACCCTGAGTGTATTGACTCAGACGAGCATATAATGCAAATACATTTAAAATTAATAGATTATTTTCAGGTTAAATGGCCTTTAATGATTGTAGTATATGCTAAAACTACTCCTTGCAGGACAGAGCCTCCAACAGGCTCTTGTTAGTTTGAATATATGCTTACTAATTCTCCCTGTTTTATGGTTTCCTTTTCCTTTCCTGTTTTTTTTTTTTTATTGCTAGAGAATAAGTTTTACAAAACAGGTAAGAAGTGTAGGGAACTGCTTAATATCAAGCAGTAAGAACTGGAAATCCAAGAGCAATAGTTGTCTTTGTGTTTACAGGCCCTAGAACAATTAAGTCTAGACTGTTTGGGATTCCTGTTTCTCCCTGGAATTGATAAATATCACCCTAAAGTTTAATGATCTTTCAAAAAATGGAAGAGAAATCTTTTCATCAATAGAAAATAGTGTGCTGAATAATTTGCACTAACCCAAGAGGTATTAGATAGGGTTGGAAGAGGTACGTAAACCTAACCTTTTCTTCTGTATATCAACTTAGTTTTGCCACTCTTCTGTTAAAGTATGGACTAGTAGCTTCAATACACGTGCCTGATGCTGTCTTACAAGATACAGCAAAAGACGTCCATGAATTGTAATGGGATATAAGCATTAAATAGGCATGAATGCGAAAAGGCTATTGTGTTTATTTTCACTAGAAGAAATTTAAAAGCTGAGGGAAATTCTCTAGTAAAAGAAAAACAGACTTTGGGCACTCTGGGGATCAGTCTGGATTTTTGCAGATGACACTATAATGATTACATTTAGTCACGGAAAGAAACAACTGGTTAATTAATCATTGCTGTGAATCTAGCTCTGTGTTTGAAAAAAATATATAATAGAGGTAGTTTTGTATCCATGGAGGTATAAAAAAATGAAGAGATGTATGGTTTGTAGGGAGAAGGGACATATTTTTCTTTTTACACAAATAGGGTGGCCTACCAAAAAATGTCACTTTTGGGCACAGGCCCTTTTTAGGATCTGAAACAGGATAATTCACCTCAGACTGAGGCAGCAGTGCAGGATGAACTCCGATGGATGGTTCACAGTGCTACCTAATTATTTCTGGGTGATTCTTTACTCATAGCGTGTTCTGTAGTCTCGTAGGGACAGGTATATTCTTTAGAAAGTGTGCTGGAAGGATTTTTATATATTTCAGGCTTAACAGAAACCAACAGGTCTGGATTTATGTTAGGTAAACCCATAGGGCCTTCCTTGCCAAATCAAGAATGAGGACTGGCTCACTGCAGTTAGAGGTTTTAGCTTTATTCTCCTGACTGAAAAGGTGCCATATAATAGAAGCGTAAAAGCTAGTTGTGTAAAAGATATTTGGTTTATTCCTAATCAGTGATGTAGGAAAAGACCTTTGGCAAGGCAACAACTATACATGTTCAGTTTTCCTGCTGCACTTCTTCACTCCTTCAGAAGTTCCATTCTTAAGTGCAGTAGGCTAAACTTTTTTTATTAATATATGCAAAATCACAGACACAGCTCATCTTCAATACCCAGAAAATGCTACACAAAACATCTGTGAAAAGTACGAAACAGTCGGGTCGCTGATTAGAAATTCATTGTCAGACTGCACTGTTTTTACTTGTCTGTGCAGATCAACTGCAGGAGATGTGTCCCCTGGGTTTGTATTTAATGGGTAATTCTGCACTCCAGTATACTTTTTGTAAAATAAAATGCAATTTCTAAGACTCATTTGAAGACATTGTATCTTTTTCTGAATTACTTTGCTCCTCATTGCTGATTAAATATCTCTATGTTTTGTCTGATTCTTTTGGTAATGTTCATATTCAACGCTCATGACATCATCATTGCTTTCATGATAATGAAGCACATTGTCACCAGAACTGGTCTGCCAAATAGCCCTAATTGTCCTAAATGGTAGAGCTGGGACAATAGCAAGTAAGGATCAGCAGCTGATTGGGAAAAGTAATTTCTAAGTCTACAAAACTGCGATAGTAAATGAAGTAAATGGTTGCGAAACAATTTAAGGGAATATGAGCAGGCTTTCTGATAGCTTCAGGAGTTTAAAATACCAAGGACTTTTGTTTGGACAGTTCTTATGCCCAGTTGAAAAAAGCCTCCTAGGGTTGCTGTGTCAGCAGCATGTCCCAAGACATATTGATATCCTGGTGCTAAACCATTTTCCTGAGAGCTAGGTAAATTTGGTGCGACTCAGGTAAGAATTGGGCAAATTTTCCACCAATGTGCTAGAGCTTCTCCACATCACGTGGTGCCACACTGCATGAGGGGAGACTGATGGTCCATTTTCAGCTTCTGTGTGTTTTTGTAAGATGTTTACATGTTACAAAACCTGTTGTTTTCCTCTTAATTGCAGGCTTCTGTAATATAATATTTATTTATTTATTTATTTATTTTTTTATTATGATTTTGTATTACCTGACTTTTACCTCTGTAAAATATCTGAGGCTGTTAGCATTGTAATGAAACCCCATCACTGCTTTTCTGTAAGTAATATGATCGCCTTCTATTCTTGAAATAAATAAACAGTACTGACAGTTACATTCGATTAGAGAGCGCAATATAAATATGTTTAGACTTTCTTCTTCATGAACTTCCCCAAGTTCATTGTGGGTTGTGAAATTGATGTGATTTTATGTAACAGTAGTTAGAAGGCAAAGGTTCATACTCAGAAATATAATTTAGCATATGGAATGACTATTAGAAGAGCAGATGCAAAATTGACTAGCAGTACATGAAGTGTTATTACTGGTTATATTTATTAAGTTCCTGTTTGCTCAGCAGAAACACTTCAACAAACGGTGTTACAAACTTAATGATCTCTTCTTATTGTGAACAATTTCACTACTAACAACTACAGCAGCTCTAGAAAATCTAACTCTTCCAGAATTATGAAACTTTTAAAACAGTTTTTGCTCCTACTGTACTAGAAATGTGAATTCTTTTTGTGGATGTGTTTCAGATATTTCCCTCCTTCACCTCTTTGGAATAAGTCTAATGTGATATATGTTGCATGGAAATCTATGAATCACATTGCATTGCTTGGTGTGATAAAGGGAAATGTGATACAAGGTCTGTAGCTTTAAGTGGTGGATTCCAGTGGAAGGTGATGAACAATATATATGTGATGTCAGTGCTAACCTGAGAACTAAATGGTATTTATAGAGACAAAACATCAAAATAACACTTAAAAGATCTTGCACTTAAAAGATCTTAAGGCTGTGCACTTAAAAGATCTTAAACTTAACTCAGCATCTAATTTTCAAGGAAAGTTAAGTCTGATTAATTAGACAAAATCTTGAAAGACGTGAAAAATGAGATGTTAATTTATCGGGGAAACTCTTTATTAAACATTCTTTGTTTTTATTTGGGCAAAAAGATGTTCAGAGTGGGAAGCAGTTTTCCAGGAGGAATGTGTAATAGAAAAAACTAACATATTTTGAAGATGGAACTTGGTCAGTTTATGAAAATGATTGTACAACACAGTCACTGTCAATAGTAGGGTATGAGTCTTGATAACCTTTCTAATTCCATGCTAATTCTGGCCTGAGTCTTTCATAAATGAAATGGGATACCTCCAAGTTGTGGGAGCATGTGTTTTCAGTGGAACGCTTTGATTTCTTTCTGTTCACTCATTAACATCTGATAACAATAACAAGAAAGATACAGGGTTATGCATGTCTGGGAATCATGTGCTTCTGCGCTTTTACACATTCAAGACTGTTTTTGAGATGGGAGCCGGGCAGTTTCAGACTCTACTGAACTAACTGGTGCCACAAAATGGTTGAATAGAGCCCTTAAATTCACATTTGGACTGTGTTCAGCATCTCTGTTAAAATCCAGATTTTGTCTCTCTGATTCTGGGATATAAAAGAAACCTAATGTTATTTGGACTTATCATTATTTCACACTCTTCTGGGGTAACATGAGTTCATCAGCTCAGTGCCAGGAACCTTCAATTCCTTTAGCTGTAGGAATCCTTGTACTCTAAGTAGTGCACATTGGCACTGGCATCACATCTGATGGAGGGGATTTGGCAAGTAATAGTTAACCTATTTCATTGTCTTCTTGCACGCTCTAAACTTAGAAAAGATAAAGGTAACAACAGTGCATCTAAATATAACTGTTCATGAAGACATTTGAGGCATTTGGATTAAAACTGCAAGTTGAAAGTGGCATTGCAGTAAGTCTTAGGAAACAATAATATGATATTGCTGATTAATGCATATAAATGGCTTTGTTTTGATTCTGCTTTACTCAACAGACTAAATTTAAGTAGGATGAATGTAACTTACTAATATCAAGTAACTGATAACTGTTCAGAACAAACATGAAAAAGTAAGATTCTCATTTTCACTCACAGATTTGTTTCTTTTTAACTATTACTACTTTTAAATGATTACTTCTTTATTCTATCTATGCAGCCTAGGTTAGACAGAAACTACAGAAGGAGGACAAGGCTGTTCTTCAGGAACCTATTGCATGCCATAGCATATCTACAACATACTGACATGATTTTTATTTTGATACTGATTCTGCAGGAGCAGGCAGGACTTCAGGACCTGCTGTCTAGAGGCAGAGAAGGTATTTGAAGCTCCAGCATTACCATTGGCTCATAGATTCATAGAATGGTTTGGGTTGGAAGGAACCTTTAAAGATCATCTGGTCCAACCTCCCTGCCATGGGCAGGGACATCTTTCACTAGATTGGGTTGCTCAAAGCCCCAGCCAACCTGACCTTGAACATCACAGACTTGTTTGTAAAAGCCACAGTGCTGAATCCAACCTACACACAGACTTGTTAGTCTAATGCATACCCTTGGATGCAGGTACCTTCTGAGATCAGAGAGTGATAATTTAAATTGTTCTTTCTGAAATGATTGATTGACACCTGAGGGTAATGACTATTAAGTCCCAGCCTCTTTTGTAAAATTGAAGCTGTTTGTTTGACTAAATTAACCAAATAAATAAATCATGTTACTCCAAATATGCTAGGCACAATCCCAAGAGTACATTAATCAATGCAAACTGTTTCTTCTTTCTAGAAAAATCTAGAATTTTAAGGATAAGATACATCATAGTCTTTCCCAAATCAAAACTAATACCATGCCCATAATGAATTAGTAATTGCGCTCGCAATATTTCTTCAATATATTATGAAATATGAGATTTTATGATGAAATACATTCTTGATCAATTTATTCCATCACTTACAACCTAATTGTTTCATTATGACATTTTGTCCCTCCTCAGAATGAAACAATTGATTTAATATACTGTATAAAATGACTGTGTTTCTCAAAAAGTTAATCAAACTATTGTCAGTTGATGTCTGAACTGGTGCCCTGCAATTAATATATGGGGTGTTCAAAATATCAGTTAGAAATTACTCTCCTTGATAAATGTCTTTAATTTAAATACATTTACTGGAACTTTATGAAGTAGTACTCTGCAGCTGAGAGACTTAATCCTTTTAAGTTCCCTTTTTAAATGTTCAATACCACAACAGAACAAGGTATACATTGCCGATTTTCATCAAGATATAAATTAAATGCTCTGAATCCTTGAGTACTCTGTTAGTGTGCAAGAATTCAATATTTATCACAGGCAACCAGATGTTTTTCTTAAGTACCCAAGTCTGCCTAGATGAAATGGGGAGCCAAAACATTCATATAATTCCAAAAAATACCACTTTTACTTCCAAAAGTAATTAGTTAGAGATTTTATCTCTAGCCGCCTTCTGAATCTTGCTTATTGGGATGATAGATTAAAGCTTAAATAAATTAGAATAATTCATAATAAATTGGTAGATTAAAAGGAAAT
The DNA here is from genome assembly GCF_964199755.1 of Larus michahellis. Classification (NCBI taxonomy): domain Eukaryota; kingdom Metazoa; phylum Chordata; class Aves; order Charadriiformes; family Laridae; genus Larus; species Larus michahellis. The sequence goes on from NC_133897.1 coordinate 95,059,872, forward strand.
ATTTGTCATTTCAAAAAAACTAAATTGTACTGAGAGTGACATGCTACCTGTATCTTTAATATTGCTTTCAGAAGCCTTGCAATAAGCAATTTTGTGTTAAGCGATTTCAGTTTTTTCTTTGGATTTGTATCTTTTTTTTTAGAAAATTTCCATTCTGTATACATTTTTATATGATGTGATGTTTTGCAGATATTCTCACTACACATAGAGAATCGGGGCGGGGGGGAAGCTGCATCTAGACCTATTAAGGAAGTTGTGAGATCTGTTGAACCCAGCAGACTCCGGGACCTGGGGATTCTCCCCTTCCCACCACACACGCTCACAGAGGCCACCAACACGGCCAGCCACACAGGCTGCCACAGGTGGAGCAATGCCTTTAGCAGCACCCGGGTATAACACTGCCAGAGCTCTTACAGACACCCTCGTTCTCTTATTCTCCTCCTGCTGATTAGGATTGAAGTTCACTAGTGAAAACAAGCACGCCCTCTCTCTCTATATTCACAAGCACATCCACATTCACAGACCCCTTGAACATTAGGGTGGTCCATCAAATATCTACTCCCAGACCTGAGCCCCCTTTCTCAGCCTCTGGCTCAGCCCTTGATTCCTTCCAGGTGCAGGTCTCCTCCTGCCTGAGGGTGAGTCCACCTTGAAGTTTGCTAGTGAGTTAGACATGTACACATGCTCACACAGATTTAGATTCACTAAGAAAATAAAAAGAACAGCTGCCAGGTGTCTCCAATTGCTGTCACTTAGACCTCTCACATGCACACATGTGTACTGTCCTCTCTCCCAGCACAAGATTTATGGTCCCTCTGAACCACATCTCCTTCTCCCATTGCTGACACTTAAACCCACACCCCCTGGGTTTCTCCTGTTGCTTATACCTATAGGATATGCAGTCCACAGTTCCTCCTCCAGGTGATGATGTGTAGACTTTTCAACACATGTACAAGCACACACCAGCTGCTGGCAACTAGACGTTGGGGCTTTGTGACCAATAGCTGGAATTCAGAACTTGCAGCAGACATACATAGCCATGTAAGATAAAGATTGACATTACATAGAAAAAATACTTAAATTTAGGATTTAATAATAAGACAGGGCAGACTGCAGTGATCAGGCAAAAGGCTCAATCAGACAAGTGTACTGACTGTCAGCCTGCTAACATATGAGCAGCCCTTTCCACCCATGCCCCTTTTGATTTTCGCATGCTTTTTCCTCCCTAGTCCAGCCTGACCATTCCCCTTCCCTGCCTTTGGCTCTTCCCCTAAACATCCCATAGTAAGTTATACATAATCCCACAAGACCCTTCTGCAATCCTATAAAAAGTTACACATAGTCCCAGAGCCCCCCTCAAATACCCCATAATACTCATGATATTCATGTTTCCTCTTGCAAGGTTCAGATTGACTCTCTTCAAGGCTGTACCTCATTATTTCCTTTAATGGTTCTTCAACCAGTGCTAGAAGAGTTGCGGTCTTTTTTAATGTCTCCGTTGTCACCTGCTCTTTAATGTTTGTGCATCTGTGTGTTTAATTTACCACTTTCCTTGTTATTTTTTATTTCTTTTATACTGAGTAGTGCTTAACCAAATAACGTAATGAACCAGATGCTCTCACATGTCACATACCCTTATCTATAAATGCTAGATCTGCAAAGGGATTGAGAGAAAATTTAGGAATTTATTTCCCAATTTGCAGTCCAATGTTGGAGACAAGTCAAATCTTTTGCTGCCTATAATTTTATCCCTAAACCAAATATCTTTGGAATGCGTGAAATGGATTGAGGTTAACTTAGAAGTCACATGAAAGTTTTTGTTAGACTTCAGTTCTTCCACAATCACCCACATATCTTGATGCTGAGTTATACTTAGTATTTTTTAGTAGTTATTTCCTTCCCCTCCAATATCAGTGTACTAAGCAGCTGAACCACATTTTCTTTTTCTCACTCATGAGTTAATACTTAGACAGGCCATGTAAAACATATCAGGAGGTGCTGAGATGATTGTACCAAAAATACTCCTCAGCCTGGTGATGGGGACACTCGCTGGAGACAGAAACGTCTCATTTGATCAAAAAGAAATTTTTGGTAAGCTCCATTGAGCTTTTCCTTTTGTAATAATTTCAATTTTGAAGTGAAAAATACTCTTTCAAAACAAAAGTGAGAGTATTTCATTTAAAAACAATAAAGTAACACATCACAATATTTGGAAAACCTTTATTTTTAGCCAAAGCCTGTTTATTGAATTACATTCATTGTCATACATCATACATATAACATCATCATTGTATTTTTTCTTTCTTACTAAAGTTCATTACTAGTTACGCTGTGAAAAAATGCAGCACGAGAAAAAAGTGTAAAAATGCTTTGATATTTCAGATTTCCAGTTAAATTTACAGTACAGGTAAGTGGTAATTTTTTAACTGTAAACTAAGTGCACCTCTTCCTAAGAGATGATAAATCTAGGACTCCACATCAGACGTTTTAGTGTACATTGGAACAGACTGAAATTTCATCTGAATGCTTTAATATGTGATTTATGGGCTGGAGATGGCAAATGTACATTGTAAAATACTGATTGCTATATATGCACTTGTTATATGACGATAGCAGTTATCAACCGCAGTCACTTGTGTACTGTGTACTTCATAAACGCATTCTGATGAGCCATTTCCTGCTCCAAAATTCTTCCATTTCAAATCCAAAGAACAAGTACAAAACAACAACGAGCAACATGTAACACTGAATGTGGTTTTAGTTCTCCTAATGTTAGACCTGGTCAAAGCCATAATACATTTCATTTGTGCATCTGTGTTTGAACCATGACAGCAAATGTCTAACAAAGGTGCTTCAAAAGATGCATCTATTAGGCGTAACTCTGCTAATGGATGTCTTTACATAGACAGACTTAATGACTTTGACAAATGAGTTTTGGACAATCACGCAAGGTCACTTAAGAGGTTACCATTCTGCCACTAGCTGTCTCCCAAACCCTCGGCTAATTACTACCACCCCCAAATAGAGTAGAGGAAGAAATAATGTGAGCTGATTCTTTATCTCTAATAAAACTCCATCAACTGAACATTAGACTAAACTCAGCAGCCTATGAAGCATGGCTATAAGTTGGCCCCATTCTTTTGTGCCATACTTAGAAAGTAATTTCTCACCTAAAGATGAGGCATGAATCTTCAGAGCAGTGCTATGCAGTATCAAATTTAAACCTGGTGACAGTAAGTAAAGTTATCCAGTGAACAATATCTTACATTTGTATGTTATTTTTTCTCATTAAACTGATGTGGTCAGATATAATCAGTTTCCATCCCAGGAAGCAATTATGTTTGCTTAGAATATTGAGATTGCATGGATAGTTATCTCTGAATAAAAAATTTGGGACAAATTCACTGCTGCCATAAAAAGGCTTGAAGCCTCTGAAAGAAATTGTCTTTGCTTGTGGATGCTGGAGGAAGAATCTCAGCAGGGCTGGTTTCTCAGAGCTCCATTATAAGTGACAACAATGCATGTTAAGTTACAGATCGGGCCTTGGATTCTTAACAATTCAGAGCTTGGAAATAAAGTAGGCTTTTTTTCCTTGCTTTTGATTTTCCACACTTAAACAAAGACAGTTTGGTCTCATCATCTGCTTACTGACTGCTCTTAAGATACTATGTCTAGTGTTTTACTAACTGCGAAAGTTGCAATCAAAGTGACATTGCAGTACCTTTTATTTTGTCCTTTCCTTTCTCTTGATTATGATTTTCCACTGTAAATGTAGCAGTCATAATAAAATTTAAACTGTAACTCGATCTGGATAGAGTGTTTCAGAAGATAATTACTGTCAGAGGTAGAGAACCACAGTTTGTTATTAAATAAGCAGTATTAACTGCCTAATGTGGTTCAGTTGCATAGTTTCAGTCTTTTTCAAATTAAAGCACAGTGGCAGAAGAAACACTGTTTTCTACCTTGTTTGATCTAAACAGTCATAAAATGTTCTGTAAAGTTTTGGTGGTTGTGTTCAGGGGTTTTTTTTTTTATTATTTTCATATAAGCATGTCTTTCCACCCTGCCCCTCCCCCCCCCTCCAGTGTCTTATTTTCCATTATATGCCTAGTTTTTAGAACCGCAGTTAACCAAGGTGTTTAAATGTATGCTTAAATCTTATTTAGTCGACTCATACCCTTCTAGTTAAACGAACACTTAAGTGATTTTCTGTTTGTGGGTCCCTTGTGCCATCAGCCCATTTCCTGAGATAAGCATTTTGTATCTAAGGCATAGGCTGCTCTAAGCTCTCGGGTTTAGCTGGGTTTAATGCTCATTCTTCCTGAAGCTTCTTGGTTTGCATTAGTTCTTTCACTGAACTCAGTAAGTGAAATTCTTTGATATTAGCGATGCTTGAATTTCACTTGCTGAAGGAGATTTCCAACCTTATTTCCTCAGACTGAAAACACTTTGGAGATGTAAGTTGTCTTTCACTTTGAGGATCTGCAGTTCCAGATGCCATATCTTTGTATAAGTTGGGCTTCTTGGTGTTACTGTATTGCACACAAAAATTATAGTTGTTGTGCTACTAGTATAGGTAAGAACAATGTTATCTGTAGGGTCTCAGCTGATACTCAGCAGTGAAAATAAGTCTCATTCAATTTCATTCAATAGCAATGCTACAATTCTATTTAAAATGGAAAATATAATAAGACAAGATTGACCATGGCATTTAATTTTCCATCCATAGAGCAAGATGATGTCTCTGAAAGTGGATTTTATATTCAGTAAAATATATTCCTGAGGAATATTGTGATAATGAGCAGATTTTAAATGAAAAAGGACTGCATAATGTTATTAATGGCATTCTGATATTAATGTCTATATATAGGCTACTGCATCACTCCCGAGAAGTACTAGAATTTTTATTTTTTTTCTGTGAACTTTATCTAGTGAATAGAGACAAATAGGACCTGTATAGCACTTTAAAGTTATGCCAATATTAAAACCAAAAGCATCAGCTATATGTACGCAGAATTTATACAAAAAATCAAGGAGTAAGACAGGCATCACGTTTAATGGATGGTAGGTCAAAGAGGAGAAAAGCTTGTATTCCAAAAAGTAATGAACTGTCAACTTTATTAATGCATAGCCTCATACTTACAAAGAAGGTCAATTAACTTTGGGCCAGATCCTCTGGTAGTGTAGGTTGCAAAATTTCATAGAATCATAGGATCATGGATTCAATTTATCTGAATTCTGTTAAAACATAAGGTCTACATTATAGCACCTGGGAAACTAGGCCATAATTTTACAATTACAAATTTATTAGTAAATAAAGAGAAATATTATCAAATGTATAGTTCATCAATGAAAAAAAAAGTGTCTTAGATGCTATTAAAATCAACATGATTGTAACCAAGTATTTCTGAGACTTTCTTACACTTTGCTGCAGAAAAAAAAAAAAGTTCAACTTGTTCTCAAGTGTATTTGATACTGAGTAAATACTATGCATTGTATGGGAAAAAAGCAGGAAAGGATTAGAGTTAGCTGAACATTTTTTAATAAACTCTCTCTGAAAGTTTTGTTTTTAAATAAAAAATATTGCTTTTAATTTCTTTCTTTTTTAATAACTGCTTTCTAAAGAACATTTTTCCTCAAAACCCTGCAGATCTGTTCTGATTAACACAGAAAAAAAAACCTGAAAAACTTCTGGACTTCACTATCTGTTAGATTTGATGCTGAAAGAACCTTATCAACATTTGAATATTTTGAACATGGCTGGCAGATATCCTAGAGAGTTAAGTCTCTCTATTGTCTATTACAAAGGTAATACTGTTATTACAGATAAGACATTCCACATTTCTGCCAAAAATCCTGCACTCATTTATGATAAGTTAATACTCTATTTCTGTTATGGAACCTAACTAACATTTAATTATATCTCCCAAAAAGCCTAGTTGGTTTCTGTCCTTATATTTCTATAGCATTATTGGTAAAAGCCAATGTATAAGCAATCTATCTTAGGTTATATTGCTCCAAGACTGAAATGAGAGGACACCGATACAAGTTTTCACTGCTGATACTTATGATGCATCGCTTTTATCAATTAAATTAAGAGTTGCAGTTCTGAGGGCTGTAAAGCAGTTCCTTTCCAAGCACTACTTTTTCTATCGGGGTGTTAGTTCTCTGCCAAAACAATATTGAATGTAGTTGACGTATGTATGTGCCCCCCAACATAGGGGCAATAACTCTACTATACTTGGAGGGAGTTCACGTGAAAAGGTGCAGACTATATGATTGGGATATCAGTCTCATTTTGGTATTCTTTTTTGGCACATCATTGTGTCCTGGTATATCAGCTGGAGGTGCTCCCTGTTGGTATGAAGAACAGTGGTAGAATAAGTAATGATAGAGGCACCTTTACCCTTTTATTATTTTTTTAAACAAAAAAATCATCACAAAAATTATTTAAATCTTTTGAGATTAGCCTGCAAAAAGAGTTAAAGGAAAAAGCTATGTAACTGCCAAATGCCAGTGTAGTCCTCTTTGTCCATTACTTTCTAGATGTTACATGCATTGCTATTTCTAAAGAGGGATTGTAATTCCTATTCCCTCAAACTGTGATGTGCAAAATTGAGTTTATATTTTCATAGCTCATAATTATCCCTCTGAGAGGGATGGTGAAGGACCAGATCTGAAATACTGCGCTAGCATACAAGTTAACGCACTATATGAAGAAAGCAGGACTGTGCTCAAGTGGAAGGGTGATGAAGGGGTAATACAAGCCAGTGCATGAAGTGTTTAACACAATATGTAAGCACGTATCAAAGTCTGACGCTCCAAAATTTGTAGTTCTGGCAGATGTTTCAGGACCACTACACTACAGCGAGCAAACAGGGAGGAGACCCAGTTGTGAGCCTTTTTTGAAATAAATGAGAGGGAAGCACTGAAGCAAAGCAAATCCTCCATATCCCTCTTCTACCCTCCAGGCTACAAACATCCCAGAGGCCCAAATCTCAGTAGAAGAAAAGTAACTTTGACCTCAGGAAAGATCCAACTCGTATAAAGAAGTTTCACAAAATAGTCAAAGTTATGACTCATATTGAGGTATCCATTAAATTTTCCTTGAGAAACAATGAATCAGCTTTCAGCCTTTTGTTTAACAGGGGTGAAAAGGGGCTTCTACTAGTGGTATAAAACTTCAATGCAGAAAGGGAGATTGAAAAGGTTTTTGGAACTGACAATGCCTTTTCTGTTTGGTTGTATACAGGCATTGTGGATTGATGCATGAAAAAAAGCTTTCAGTTACATCAGGTAAGGTTTATTCCAGTGCATTTTAGACAGCTAAAAAGCAGATATCTAGAGTAAAAGAACCACCTGAGTTCTCTGAAAGAAAGAGACCCTTTTTGAAGTCAATCCACTTAATACTGAAATGAGGGCATAGAATAAATAGAGTAAATCATTACAGTGGAACTCTCTCTTGAATGTAGTGACAGACTAGCTGATTAGCTTGGACCAGATAGTTATCTTTTAGAGGGCTAAATTTAGATGACAAGATTTATACTGTATGTTTCACTACTTAGAAATATGAGTCAGTCTTCCATTAAGAAGACCAGCAGCAAAATCAAATCAGCCCTTGGAATTTCTCCCTCTACTGTATAAATGAGAAGAAACAGTATCAGGATTAAAATATTAAACTTTTAAACTCTTGCCAAGGCCAACATCAATGCCTATAAATGAGTGCTCTTAAATGCTTTGTATAAGCCCTTTATTTTTGAAACCTAAATCATTTCCTTTAAAGTAATTGGATGTCGCCCTTCAGTATCTCATAGGAATTGTACTTTGGGTCTCTCATTTTCCTATTCTCTTTTAGATTCTGACTTCCAGGATTTGTACATTTCTCTCATTTTCTGACTTGCTTACCACAAGTTTTTCACAAGCATCCTGAGATACACTTGCCATTTATCCCTATCAGTAAAAGCAAACTCTTGAAGATAGCTTGTTGTTTCAAACCAATATCATTATTCTGCTTCTTTGTTTGTTATTCTGAAACAGCTTGTTTTTGATAGCAAGTGAAAACATTTCATAGGATCCTTGCAAGAACAGAAGTCAGATAAGGAATTATAAAGTAAATTTTGATAAAGTGATCCTGGCTGTTACCCCTAGGAAAGATATGGTACAATAATTACCATTTATTCTTATATGGACCCATGTTTCTTGTTCCTTTGAGGCACTGGGTCAAAATTTCTGACCATGGACACTTGTATGCCAATGAGAGTGAAAATACTTTTTCATCCTTATTAACAGTCTGAACAAAAGGACTGTATTCCACCAAAATATTAAAGGGATATTAAAGAAAATGGTTGACAGAGAGAACAGGTGTATGGAAATATAAAATAGAGCTCTTGTTAGCACTCCATGCACAGTGTATGTATGAATGTCTGTATGTGTATGCTGTTTTAAATTTTTCTGTGAGAATTTTTCTGTGATTCTGTGATTCTGCGATACAAGAGTAAAAGGTGTTGCAATAATAAACAATGAATATGACAAAGATAATAATGAGATCAGTCAAAATTATGAAAATTCTGATAAAGCATACCAGACTTTTGCCAATGAGAACGTTGTGCAGCGCTATTCCCCAGCTGACAGAGGAAATGTCAGCACATTTTCAGCATCTAGATCTCTGAAAGCAAAAATATTTTTTCCTGAATATGCTGATGAACTCCTGGTTGTATCCACCCTTTTATTATTAATTGGGCTAATTTTCCCTAATATAATGTCTGTCCAGATCATTCTCAAACTTTATTATCAGTAATTGTCTTAAACTCAGAAGTCAAATATGTTGGATAAGGGGGAGGAATACTGGATATCAAGCTAGGTGATTTTCAGTATTCAGTACCCTCCCAAACTGATTTATCAGTTCTGTTTTCCTCAAATAACACAGAATGTGTTATATCCCTGCTGCTGAAAAGCAACAGACTGTCTTACCCCGGGGGAACATAAAGGAAGTAATTGATTGCAAATGAGTTAGTCTCTACTTTCTGTCACATTTGTAGCACTGGCTGAACCCCTTATGAAGATCGGACTTCTAGATCTCTGAAAGTAAAGTTGCCAAAAATCTATTTTCTTTTTTCATTGGTAAGTCTGGCTAAAGCTTTCTTTATTTGAATACCTAGAAAATACCTACCATTGACAGAATTATTTCTGGAAATAGCAGATGTGAGAGAACTATCATGGTGTATTTTTGAAAAGTAAATGTTGATGTGCTCCTGCAAAAGAATTCCTCCCTGTCCTCTCTCCCTCCTCCTGTCAAAAGAATTTAACCTAGTCTATACATGTAAAAAGCATGAGTATTAACTTCAGTGACCTGAGTTCATTTATTCCCTAAGTTCACTTAGCAAATTCTCTTCCCCACAAGAAAAAGGCCTTATTGTAAGAACTACTCTGATGTTTGAACACCTCCACCTATCATGACATTATCTTTTGCACAGTTTGGGTCTGCTTAACTGACTAAATATTTCTAGTGGGCCAAAATTATGATTACTTTTGCTTTTCAAGGCTGATTAACTAGGTACTTATTAACATTCAGTGGTTACTTTTAAACATGAAACTGTAACCACGAAAAGTTCTCCTGTAACATCTGTTTTAATTCACTAGCCAAGTCATTTGCTACTGACATCACCAGTTATGCCATACTGTCAGAAGCTCACTTAAATTTGCTAAGTGGAAAGTTGCAGAAGTGGTATGAATTAAATATCCAGTTTAACATAGATCTGAAAAGTGAATGGAAAGTGTGGGTGGGATTGGTGTCAAACCTGAATGATCCGGTTTTAGAAAGGACTGTTTATTTGATCTAGCTTGACAAAAATGTGAACAGGTGCTATTTCAAATCAAAATTATTTTTGTGAAATAGACGTCTAGTTATTCAACAATTGTTACTTTCAATTCAGTCTCAAAATTTAGCAGATATACTCCTCTTCCAGTGTCATGAGATAAGTGGGGAAAATGTTTCTTTCTTGTTTGCTTGAGCTGTCCAGATGCACCTAAACTGTATGCCTTAGCAGATTAGATGAGGATTGCCTCCTATTTAACATATAAATCTCCATCATAAATATTATTTGTGTATTCCATGCATTACTCACCTTATTCTACAATCTTAAGCAATCCTTCATTACCAAGACAAAATAGAATAAAAAAATCTTTAAACTTGTTTCCACTAAGAGGATTTTTGGGGTGGTTTTGTTTGTTTATTTGTGGGGGGGTTGTTTGTTTTTTTTTCTTTTTTTTTTTTTCTCCTCTATAACACCGTGTAACAATTATGTATAATAGCCACGTAACAGTTAATCAGAAGCAATCATTTTAGGATCTTCTTCCAGCACGTGTCAGTCTGACAGCTTTACAAATTAACTATAGTTATGTTAGGATAATTGTAGTTTTTTTCTCCTTCACAAAAGCATGGAAATTCACAGTTGAAGCTGATAGCTTGTCTTTATTATGTTGCTGCATTTCTATCTAAGGGTGACGTGAGACATTAAGTAGTCCTTTCATCCAATTTTTGAGCTCAGCTGATGATTAATTACAAAAAGTGGAATGGACATTTGGGTAGGGCTTTGACTAGGATGCAAATGACATGAATGACTTTCAGGACTTAAAGACTGACTATACATCTTAGGGAAGGGTGTTTTACTCCTTTGAAGAGTGCTTCTCCTCCTCCTTCTGCTTTGGTTCTCAGCTTTAGGGACTGCCCCCCTACCAAGAGCTAAGCACAATATAGCTTGTTTTCAAAGGGAGTGAATGAGATGCTAAGGAAGTAATAGATGGTAAATGACACCATCTATAACAGCATCAGTAGCTACACACATAAAGAAAAGAGATCATTAGTCAAATTTGGTTATCTATAACACAGAAATGGAACTAACACTGAATTTATTTGGACTATTCAGATGGTATTTGAGCTGATTTCCAGTGAAAAATCAAACTTTGAAAGAGCTAAAGCTGATTTATTTCTCCTAATGATGGTGTGTGAGTGAAAGGTGGCTTTAAAGTCTCTAAAGATTTTTTTTTCTTTGCACTTCACATTGTTCCTCTCAAAGAGTAGCTAGTACTGTATTTTAGTAACATCACTGTTCTCAGACTTGGAGAAAATCGGATCCACAGTCTTTCTGAGGCCTAGTCCTGAGAGATAACATCACTCTACCATAAATGAGAGAAGGGAACGGGAAATTAAAATGAAGCTCATCCACAAGCCAAGGTGACAAATGATAATAGAAATCCTCAAGGTTTTCCTGCCTTTTTTAAGAGAAAAAAAAAAAGTAATTAGAAAATAGTGATTTATACAAATTCCATGAACAGGCATTTTGTCTTCTGAAATACAAGCATGAAGCCAGTAAATAACCAAAGACACAACAATTCAAGTCATCCCAGTCTAATTTTCACTCACATTTTGGTGCCTGCTGAAGCACCCTATTTTATATCTAAGTTCCTGACCTACTCAGGGGTAAGTCAGAGGTAAAAGCCTTTGAAGGCCTTCAAAGGAGGTTTTTTGTGTGCTTAACTTTTCATACCTAAACTGTTTTATTATCTTTTTCTTCCAGAAAACACCATATAACAATTAAATTTCCTCTTGCCAGCATGCATACAGCAACATAACTGCACAATGCTTTGGTGTCTGTCTCACATCTAGCTACATTAGGATCCCAAAACCAGATAAGGTTAGAAATTTTGGTTTGGTCTGTTAGATGTCCCCTGAGCAAGCCTAACTTACGTTTTTATTTGTCATAAGCAAAGAATAAATCATTTATCTGGGATGCTAACATTCTTGGACAGACTGATTGGATTTTAACCCACCCTCTCCTTAAGCATTCATTATTTCTTCAGTACATTACCAGCTAAAGGACAGGGTTTAAAAAATGTGGTTCATAACAGATGTTGACTTAGTAGGACTGTAACGTATACAAATTCCAGATATAACTTGAACAATTCACTTTCCTAAAAGAAAATTGCATACTGCGAAGAATTCATTCCCTTTCATCAGAACAATATTTTATGCTTTACCTATATGTCAGCAAGCAAATATACCTTAATTAGTTTGGTGAAATCAATTTTCCCTATACAACTTTTGACTTTGCAGATAAATGTTTGCTAGGAAGGCAAAACAGGAAAGAGTTTGGTCCAGCAGTCCACTAATTAGGTTATTCACCTTGGAGGTAGGTAGTCAAGCTTCAGTCCCTGTTGCAAATAATATTTATGCACTTGCACAAGCCAGAATACCTTCAGTAAACCCGACTAAAACAGCTCCCAAATCTACTCCTCAGAAAATCCTATCCAGTCTCTTGAAGGAGATGTCTGAACGTAGGGTCTATACTTTAAAGCACAATTGGAAGGATTTAATAGGTCCTACTGATTTTTAAATGAATCCATTTTCCCCAGCAATGCATTTTGTGAGAAAGAACAGAACTGACTCAGGGGCCCTTCTAAGAGGGAAGTCATGTATCTATGAATTTGGACAATGCAAGCTCAGATTTGGAAATCTAATTCTTTTTAAGGGTCTGCTATGCTCTTTGCCATTTTTTTCTAGGATACAGAAGGTTATTTTTTGGTTTGTCTTGAATTTCAGCAATCTGCTGTGGACTGCACTGAGAACCTAGACAGTACTTTGGATTTCACTAAATGCTAAATTTTCTCAGGTTGGGGTCTGTGAAGGTGAGACTGAGCCTTCCATCTGAAACTAACATCTCACTTGTCAGAATGGCCAATACAAAAAGTACAGTTACAAAATAAATGAAATCATGTACCTGTACAAAAATGATACTCTTATCCATTTAAAAAAAATGTCTTTCTCTCCTTGAAGGACTGATGAGATGTTTTCACGTGCCAGTGGAACCAAGACTGGACTCACTTGTTTCAAACAGGCAACGGCCCACTAGAATGAGGTTGAGGTGCTGTGCTGGGTTAACCTTGGCTGGCTGCCAGCTGCCCACCCAGCTGCTTTCTCACTCTCCCTCCTCAATAGGACAGGATGAGAAAATATGAAAAAAACTCGTAAGTTGAGATAAAGACATGGAGATTGCTTACCAATTGCCATCACGGGCAAAACAGGCTTGACTTGAAGAAAGTATTTTAATTTATTGACAATTAAAATAGATTTGGATTAAAAAAACCCAAAAACCAAAGGTAAAAGATTAGAACACCACCTTCCCTCCTCCCCCTACATTTTCTGGGCTTAACTTCATTCCTTCACTCCAAGCTCCTCTGCTCTCTGCCTGCCCTGCGCAGTGCAGGAGGATGGGGGTTGTGGTCAGTCTATAACAGTCTCTCTCTGTTGCTCCTTTCCCCTCACATTTTTTGCCCTTTCTTAAATACTCTTTCTCAAAGGCACCACCAGCTTGGTTGATGGGCTCCGCTGTATCCTGCAGTAGGTCCATTGCAGAGACGGCTGGAACAAGCTGTCCCTGCCATGGGGCAGTTCCTCACATCTTCCCACATAGGCCACCCCTGTATCTCCCCAGGGCCAACACCTGGGCACCTGCACACAATTCAGATGCAAATAATTAAGCTGAAAGACCCTGGCATAAGTTGGGTGGAGCAGGAGTTTGAATCAGGCTCTTAGAGATGACCACAATGTCTGAGGCATTCCTGGGTCTTGTGGATCTGGGGACACATGACTACCTGTCTTGGACCTCTAAATGATGTTTCTTCTTTAAACTTTCTTTATTTCTGTTTTTCTGTGGATTAGTACTTTTAGTACTTAGATAATACAATGGATGTAGACATTGTATAGGGAAATACGAGTCACTGACATTAATAATATTCTTCATTTCAAGATTAAGAGTGGGAAAGCTGTCTTGGCCATCTTACTTAATTCTCCCAAATCACAGGGAAAATGAAGTGCTTAAATTCTGTCTAAAAATCTGTAATGCATGGGGATGTAATCAAAGGGGATGAAGGGAAAATGGGATTCTTCTGGGATTTTTGTGATCTTTTTATTAACTGGCTTGGATCATTATTTTTAATCTTTCCTTGGAATTTTTAGGTTTTGGGGGATTGTGATAGACTGCATATCCTCAATCTGTTTGGCTAAATTTCTATTACTTTTTTATTACCTTCTCTGTCTGAGCATCAGTTACTTCCTTGGGATTTTAATTGGAAAAACAATATACTTTAAAATGTGATTTGCTAAAGATGTCTAATGCTTTAATGGAGAAACAATCAATACAAAGTCCAGGTTCAGTTTGGAAATTCTGCTTCCAATAGCAAAAATGCAATTCTCTTTCTGTAGCAGCACCATTTCTTCCTTTACCAAATTATATTGTTTTATGGTAGTTAGCAAAACACAATTTTCTGATGTTTTGAACCTAGATTATTTCAGAAACTCAGATAAAAGTACTGAAGGGGGATGTGTGTGTGGTGGTGGTTTCAAGAATTTGATAAGCGACTGGATAATGTGCAGTAATAGCAATTACTACTGAAATTGGATTGAAATTGAGTTGAGAATCTTCCCTTTTATCTGTGCTACACATCCCAGTCACTGACAGAGGTGTAAGCGGTGAACTGCCTCAGTGGAGCTCTATGTAAGCTTTGGGCAGTGAGGACTCTGCTATGCCATTCTATTTTGCACCTCTGAAATTTCTTAAAGATTTACAAAATTTTACTATCTTCCAAATTAAGTAGGAAATTACTAATTCAAGCTCAATATCCATTTGGAAACATTATGAGACAAATCTTCATTTAGAGTAATTTGGCATAGCATCCTGGTACGACACTGTTGGTTCCCTGGAGCTAACTGATTTACCAAAACTACTGAGGAAAAATGGCCAAGGTATTACCAACAGATAGTGTTCAGCTAATGCTATCTCTCTGTTAGGGTGCTACTTCTTGAAAGCCTAATGTTAATCTATGATAACATAAAGGTAATGGCTTCTGTGTTAAAGAAAACATGAGATTATTGCAGCCTGGTACAGCACAACTGATTGCAAGTCTCAGGTATTTCCATACCAATGAGACATCAGTAGAATTTATTTGCTGATTTTTAGCCTAAGGACTCCAGGACATACTTCCAGACTTGGCATTTTATCTGGCTGTTTTAGCAAAGAAAGTGATTATTTGTCTGTCATAGATAGCTAGCTGTATGGCACACCTGGGAGCTGTATGTGCGCATTGGGTATTCTATATTATTGGTTTAATTTCTTCAAGGAATTATAATAGTAAAAAAATGACAAAAAAACCTCAACCAAACAGTTTACTGTCACTTGCAACTATCGGAATGTTAACTGACTTTTGAAAATACCAAAGACCTGAGATGCCCACAATTGCATAGACTACCACAGAGCAGATTCTTGCACTTAACAGTGTAATTTTGTCTCTGCAATATGTCATGTCCTTAACAGCGGTGTTCCTGTTGGCCTTGTCATGCCTGTTCCATGTACAAGCCCTTATGTAGGGAAAACGCTGTTCCCCAGGGTCAGCAGCAGCTGCTGGGCCAATCAAAGTCACCGGGGTCTCCGTGGTGGTGCAGTGATGATCCTTCAATGAGGTGTCAAGCCCCTGCTCTAGACAAGGCAGCTGTTTGACATGCAGGACTACAGGCTGCCCCCAGGCAAGTAAAGACATTTATTTAATACCAAATGTAAGCAAAATGGATAGCTACAGCTGTGTCCCACTCTTGTCACAATTGTAGCTGTACAAGGTTCCTGCACTAGGGCCTGAGTTGTTCCTGCAGAAGGTGATAAATGACAGCTTTTGCGACTAAGATGTACATGTAGAGTTAAAAATTATGTTGCTAATATTAAAATATGTACAGTTATCTTATAAATGCACACATGTAGTTTTGTACGTAATGTTCCTGGAGTTTTGTTTATGCCTATGTGTAAACACATACGCTTTTCAACAATTTTCATATCTTCTGAAAGAAGGTCAGTTTGTTCCATTAGGACATAAGATCTTGTCTAATTTCTTCTGTCTTTGTCTTTTGGGGGAAAACTTTTTATGTGTGTCTGTGCGTGCCCACATGCTTGCGTGTTTTATCTCCTTTAAGCTAGTTGGGAGCAGGGGGGAAAAATAGAACTTTACTAAGCTCCAAAAAGGCATAAATGTTCTATAAATGTTCTACACATTTTGAACGATAGCTTCTAAATAAATTAGTACCTTTTTGTCTCATGGGGAACATCTCTTTAAAGTGTTGCTTAATTAAAAAATCAAAAAAAAATCATGTTACTGTTTTTACTCCCTTGAATCATATTATGAAGCAGACACTGAAAATTACAGTAAGGGAAGGTAATTTTTTCAGAATCTACATTTGCTGGTAGAATTTTTCATTCAGTGCTCATATTGAGGATTGGGGTGACTGCAGCTTAACAGAGGTGGTGCTGTAGCCAGGTTCCCTGCCTACCACTGAAAATAGAGGATCTCCCTCAGTGGAGGTCTCAAGGGAGCTGTTTGGTGTGACACTGTCAATGAGTGCTTAGGGACTCCCTAGTGCATGCATCATTGATTTAAAAGACAGTTATAGCTCCTCTGGAATCATTTGGTCTATCCCCATAAATACACCCTTAGGGACACTAATGCACGCATTACTGGAACAATAGCGTGTAAGAGCTGTTCGCTCAGTTTTACACTGCTGATACTGTAGTTGAAGGTGTCATTTGATCTTTAGACAAAAGTAGTTAGAAGATTATTTTGCAGTTCCAGCATGGAAAGCAGTAGTAGCCTCTTTTATTGTTGAGGCTAAGCTCTGTGTTATCTTAAATCCTGCAAAACCTTAGTGGAAAAATCCCACAGTGAAAATGAGATAAAATGGACTGGGTTGGGGCAATTTGATTTGATTGAAGGAATTCTCTTTTTTACCCCTCTCTTTTTGGATTGTCGAAGGGCTTTTTCTGAGTTCATCTTGTCCTTTGTCCATGTTCTCAGCCAATAATTCTCTCTCTGTTGGTGTCCACATATAATTTGTTTTATTGGGTTTTATTTTTTTGCTACGGACTATATAGTTTTATTTTAGAGACAGTAAACATGCCAGATTGCTGTTTCTGGGTATTACATTAACCAAATTTAGGTGTGTAATATGCCATGAAGAACTTGGCCGTAGGAAATCGCTGTTGTTTTAGGGAGAAAACACATACAATCTCAATTCTTATTGTAAATAATAGAAGCTAGTGCAGAAGAAGTGTGAAGATAGGTGTCTGACATTCACCTCTACAAGACATGGGGAGCTTATGGAACATTTATGGTCTTTATATCAATATAAAAGTAAAAGCAAAACTTAATAATGAACACTTCTTTGGGCAGACCAAAGGATATCTTCATCCAATGCTTGAGAGAGTTGATATCAAATTTCCTTCCCCTTCATGTCTTGTTCTAATCTCCTTCTTGTCACCTTACGTTGGTTACAAAACCTAATGCTTACAATAATGCTATAATAATAATTCTATAATGTAGAAAAAGAAATTAAATTCGTCTTACAACTCTGTTGACCGATTACACAAACAAGTTTTTCCCTGCTTATCTGTATTATGAATAAATGTCCAGATGATGTATATATTTAAATGACTATTGTTCCATTAACCACTGAAGAGAACACTAACAAATACAGAAGAAAACCAAAGGCAATTATTTTTTTACCACCTAAGCACACGGCTATTTAAAAAAACCAAAACCACACCCCCGCAACTCCCCTCAGCTTCCCTGAACAAGAAAGCATTTTTTTGGCAGTTTCCCCCTGTGGACATAATGGGTGTAACTGCAGTGAGTTGTGATGAAATGACAGGAAAAAGTTTTGCTTGTACATCTCTGCAGTTCCACAGACCAAAGGATTTGTCCTCCATTGATTTGGAGTGAGAACAAAGTCAGACTGATTAGGTTACAAAGGGAAAACCTTATTCATTTATGCCAGGCAAACTCTATCATATAACCAAGATGTCTTTCAGTCCTTAGTATTCACATCGCATCAAGAAGAAATTATACAGATACTTTGTAATTTATTTTATAGCAACGTGTAATAACCAACCTTTGAAAGCTTGGTTGGCTTTCGAGGAGAAAAATCAAGAGGATATACTGCAGGCTATTAAAATTAGAACAGGACAGCGAACAAGAACTTCTTTGCTGTCTAAGTGTTCTGATGGATCTGAGATTAAATTAATGGGGAAAAGAAGTTAAAATTTCTTCTTAAATTTAGTTGTGCTTTGACTGAAGTTCTCATTTTCTAACATTGAGTTCACCTGCCACACAACAGCAGCATCCATATTATTGTCCCCCCAAAACAGACCAGTCTCACCCAAACCAACTACTGGGAAAGTCTATGGCCAGGGCTAACTCCTGCACCTTGCATGGAAGTTGTATGGGACCGTGCCAGTTGGGTGAGCCAAAAGTCATGCGATGGACCCTTTTATCAGTTCCTCAGCACTGTTAGTCTCACCAATGTAGACACAGTGCAAAGAAAATCTATACTGTAGCACAGCTGCCTCTGAATTAATGAGATATGGTGCTCCCATATGATCAACAGTGGGATTTTTTTCCCATGTATACCTTCAATCCCTGGGCCAGTGCAGGAAGGAAAAAGGCACCCTGTGAGCAGTGCCGGGCTGATTTCACAGGAGATCTGCCACTAACAGGAATTAACGTGTGCAGTAAAGGCACGACATCACACCAAGACTTCTACTCAGACTTTTTCCCAAGAAGTAGTTTTCGTGTAGGCAGAAAAATAATGATGTAATTCTGTATAAATTCAGAGAAATGATTTAACGGTTTCTAATTTGGCTAGCTTAGCATTTACCTGCTTTCAGTTATCCAGACTGGTAAGTGGGGGAATCAGCCTCCTTTTCTATTTATCATGATAATGTGATTGTGAAATAACATCTGTTATTGGCTTAAGACAAAAAAAAATTAAAAAATTATGTGCTGTTTTGAAATTTTTAACTTAAGAACATTATGGCTAAAAACACTTGTTTGCAATAGCTTTCAATGGGTCTTTAATGAGGTTATTGGTGTCACAGGGATATTTCCATATTAGTAACATCAGATATCTAAATGGGTCTTCTGTTTGATTTTTGTGGAGGCCCAATCAGATAAATAAAAAAGAAAATAAATGTGTAAATAAATGCAGGGAGGAGAACATCAAGCTGTGGAAAAATAAAACCTTCAAGATTTTTCCAACACGGGGTTCACCTGACAAAAATCACATTGACACTAATTACATTACTGATTCAAAATAATGAGACGGATTCTAAATCATCACTAACAAAGTTATGATAATTAATTACTGAGATGTTGAGAATAATAAGCCTTCTTGCCACCCTCATTATATTTTGGCTCCCTGAAAATGCAATCTGAGAAGAAAAAACAGTTCATTAAAAGAAATACAAAGTAATAGAGTTGCTCTAATCTAGCTTTAACTTTCTAATTAGATTTTTAAAGTCTTCACTGTAATGCAATACTTTTCATACATAGGTAGCTGATATTTCCCTAAAAAGGAAAAGTCTTTGTAAGTAATGCACACATTATTACAGTAATGGGACAAGAAAAGTACCATAGCTGCCTACTAGAGCAAAATAATGAGATTTAAGTGTCACATCAGGGTTATTTAGGTATTGTTGATTAATAATACTGTATGTTTTTTTGATAAGTATGCAATTTTCAGCAGCTTTTTAAGAGTCAGTATACATTTTATTAAGGTACTATGCATCTAAATCAAAACAGACCATTCTTTTTTCTTTATACAAAGTGATTTTTGAACAAGAAAGAACAAATTTAACCTTACTGAATCCAGTTCTGCTGATATTAGACAAATAAGTGTCTCAGTGAAATCTAAACAGCTCTTTCCATGCTAGGATAGGCCAGCCAGGATTATAAAAATAAATATATTAGACATAAACTGAAAACTTTGTTAAAGCTTTAAGTATACTTTCAGCACCTGTAATTTCCATAAGAAGTCATGAACCAGAAGGAAGAAAAGTTGACTGCTATATCATATTAACTATGTATTTTAAGACAAAAATCAGGAACAGAAGAATAATATAGTCATTAAAAAAATATAAAATCTTCTTTTGGAACACTTAAAAAAGAATGTCTTTTTTTTTCTTCTATCAGCAACTTCCAAGTATTAACCATGTAAAGAAAGACATATATTAAAATGCAGTGACCTAAGAAAATGTTTTAGGTTGAATTAGTTTTGATAAGTTCTATTAAACCTGGAAGGACTATGAGACGCCAAACTATTGGGAATGAAATTTTCGTTTCAGATTCCCTGTGTAAACAAGTGTAACTGTTGAAGTCCACAGATCAATCCACTTTTGCATCACTCAAAATTCTAGGTATTATTTCTATGCTAGACATTTTGGTCTGATCTTTATGAGAATTTATATATTTGTGAATTTTGTATGCTTGAATTACTTTGGGCCAGTTTAGACATAGCAGTAGGTATTTATTAACAACTTGCTTTTGAAAAGTAATAGTTGATGTCTGATACCACTGGTTCTGGTATCCATATTTGATATCTTCAAGAAATCTAGTTTCTCAGTACTTCAAGTGGTTTTTAATACCTGAATATCTAGAAGCTGCAGTACTCAGCACTATTAACAACTTTTCATAACGTGAGTCTAGACAGAGGTAGCCAGCACATGCTTCTGAAGTGATATAAAGCAGGGAGCCAAAGTTTGTTTGGGCCTTTTAATACAAATATAAGAGGTCCAGTTATGGGTTTGCTTAACCTACTCATTCTAAACATTGGGTTATCTTCCTTTTGGCAAAAGTATAACTGATTCTAATGAGTTCACGTTTTTGCTCTCAATATTCATGGTCTGTGTTGCTTGTTGGTCTTCCTATTGAGGAAGATTGTTGCATCTGAACTTATAATGTTGAGAACCAACTTCCAATATGAGTTATGAACTGAAAAGTCATTCTTACATTCACCTAAGGTAGAGTGATTTTGCAAGGAAATTTAATCATCAATTTTGTTCTGCAAAACTTTATTCTTCCAAGTAGTTCTGCTGGAAAGGTATCTTCTGTAAGTCTCATTTATTTTTTTCCCGGGATGTCAGATGTAGTGATTTAATTTGTTTCACATTCACGTCCATTATGCTTTCTAACTTTATTTATTTAAAATACCAGGGTTTTGAATTTACACTCAAAAAATTTCACCATATATCATACTCCCTCCAGATGCAAGCTGAATTCAACCATAGGAGGCCTCTCAATCTTTGCAACACTACTAGTACTAACTGTCTGCTTCATGCTGGGCACACTGTAAATGGGGACGTCTGTCAGAAGCAAGAAACTTCTGTATATGTTTCTTTTATTATATTAATGCAAAGCATATAATGAGTTTCAGTACAAACTATACCTATGGATTTTGTGAATGTTTGTCTACTTTAAGTTTGGTTTCATTTGTCTTTCACATAAACTTTAGGACCCTTGGGGAGGAAAGAAACATAGCATATATAGAAATTGAATTTATGAAGTGATCCTTAAGAGATATTTAACCTCAGCATCATGCTATCATACAGCATTTCACTTTTATTAGGCTGCAGGAATTTAAACTTTAAGATATGTACCAGATGACTGGGTCAGATAATTTCTGAATGATATAATAATTAGAGACAAAGAAGCAAATAATTGCAATTGACGATTTATCTGTCCTCTCTTTTGGACTTGTGGAATATCCATCAGATTGCAATTTTTCAGATTTAAGATAAAGGTTACCTCAAGTAAAATGTGACTGATTGATAGATTTTCTTTCCTGGCTGTTTAAGAATATGAGAAAGAGTGACAAGGAAAGAAAAAGGAATGGGATAGATGAGACGCAAATATGTCAGGGGAGTAATTTATCCCATACAGTAATTTATGTTAATTATTAAATGATTTTTTTATGATTGATGTATAGTAATTTTACCATATTATTTACCACACAAGATTAATAGTAAAGTAATTTCAGCCACTTGTGTTGTGATTCAGCCTCTGAGAAACCTCTGTCTCTGAAAGTCATGCTCTCTATACACAGTAGGAAGAAAGTTAAGGAATTCAAAGTGAGATTCACAACAATCACTTGGAGTAGTCAGGATGCTTAGAGCTATCCAGCAAAAATCTTTATTTGAAATAAACCAGGAGACACAGATTGCCAGCCAACAGACATTCCTAAGGCAGTGTCTTTGTTGACAGGTATGTTAGCGTATGATCAATTAATACCATCTCTACACCCATCTATTATTTTTAAATATTTTTGTCTCCAGGGGAATTTTTGTATTTCTTTTATGTGACATGGCATTGTGAGGTTCAGGCACCAGTGGGGCATGGTAGGACAGCCAAACCCCTACCTGGTAGGGTATGATGGCCAAGTGGCTGTTCCCTAGCAGTTGTGTCATCCAGAAGCTAGGTCTTTATGGGAAACAACTTAAAACTTAATTGATTCAGAATGAAAAAATTCATAAGTGTAGAGGTTTTGGTGGTCCCTTTGGAGAGTGAGACAATTAGAGGGACAAACACATTGGCCTGCTTTATCTGAAATAATCCTTAAGGCCAGGAAAAGAATCTCAGGGCTCTTCCATTGTCAATGAGTACTCTAGTTACCAGACTGTTCTATAAAATATGTTTTCACTTTTTTTTCCCTGAGCCACTGAAATTTTTGTCACCCTGACGTGTATTATGTACCATTTAAGAACAAACACAAAATTAATCTACAGAGCAATTTAGGCAGAGAAATACCTATAGAGCTTCATCCACGTGCCAAGTGCCAAGACTGAATGAATGGGAGAAACACGGGTCCCTGAATAAGAAGGGAAGCACCCCAGTTTTGAGTTAAGATGTTAAAACGGAGAGAGGTCTAAACCAAAACTGTGAGCATAGAGATGTTTGAGGGTGTTTGAAAGGCAACCCTGGAGAAGGATCTGAGTGTTGTGGGTAAAGCCAGCCTTTACATTGAACTATGCTGAGCTTATGTGATTAAGCATTCAGTTGAATGGTATTGGACTGAGGGTATTGTATTAATTAATAATTTTATTATTTTTTGGTGAGGTTAAATAAAAATGCTACTTGTACTTCTCTGCTAATTAATCCATACCCAAGAGAGATGATCTATTTTAATTGCTTTCCAGGAGACAACGTTTGTTTTTCTTTGCCGTACACTTAACAAACAGCCTTTCTACTTTTGTCTCTCTCTTAGGGCACATTCACAAAAAGATAATGCATCTCTACAAATTATTTGGCAGCTGGTGGTAGAATATAATAAGTCCATTAAATTAAGAAACAGCTCACCAATATTTTTTTTTTGTAAATTACACTATAAAAAGAGGAGTAACTGTTCGTGAAGCAGGGGTTTTGCTCACAAACAATTAAGGGCCATGAGAATGGTGGCAGTCTGTGTTCTAGCCCTTAACTGCACACAGACAAATGGTTCTCTTTAGTTCTGCTTCACAACAGGAAGTCATTGTTATAGGATAAATGTGCCCAGGTTAAAACGTACTGAATCTCACCAAACTGATTTGTGAAGACATAAAGCAGCCTAAGACCCAGGGGAAATTTAAGAGATTATTCAGGGCAAGCTGGAGCAGACAGCAGGATGTTGTTTTGAGCAAGAAATATAAGAGGGGTGATATGTAGAATTCGTTGCCATAATGACACTGTTCTGACATCTGTGGTGCTTTTGTGCTGTCATGCATCTGAAACAACACTGTGCCAGAAAACTGTCAGGTTTCCCTCCCAAAAAAGAGAGAAATACAGACTCACAAGATAAAAAAAAAGAACAAAACCCAAATAACATCGACATAAATTGATTTAATATATGGTTCAACACATTATTGTTAAACTAGAGTTAGGAAAATGCACTTTGCACACTCAGGTAAGCTCATTGAAAAACTTAGATGTTGACAGAATTAGAAATCATGGATTTCCTGAAATATTTAAGGTTTCAGGTTTCAAAAAATTACTGTACCTTAAATGATATTACTTGCTTTTGTAATTTTAAGTTTTACATGAGCAGCTACAGACCTTGTTGAGAACTTGGGTAATAGAAATTCATTTAGTTCTTCCCAAAAATATGAAAAATATATATCAGTAACTTGAAAAAATACATGAATACAATACAAATTGAATGTATATCCAGAACACTACAGGATTGTACACTT
This sequence comes from Larus michahellis, assembly GCF_964199755.1. Taxonomy (NCBI): domain Eukaryota; kingdom Metazoa; phylum Chordata; class Aves; order Charadriiformes; family Laridae; genus Larus; species Larus michahellis. Next base: position 95,083,961 of record NC_133897.1, read on the forward strand.
CAGCGTTTTCTCATCTGTGCTTCTGTTTCAACTCATTATGAAGATACTGTCATCACCTGTCATCACCCTCCACCCCCTGTCCAACATGTAATCTCTTTCCAAATTTCAAATGTATGGACACTTCACTGCGTTTGGTAAGGTCTTGTTTTAGGATGTCTGGCTCTAATTACAATGAAGGTATCGCACAATAGATTTATATGATATCTATTTTCATTAAATTTCTGGTGAACAAATAGTGTAAATTTCTAGTTTTGTATTCTGGGGATAAAAAAAAAAAAGGTGGGTGGGCAGAGCATACCTGCCCACGAAATAACACAAAATTCTCAGTGACATTTTTAATTTAATGAAATAGTTTTGTGGCAACTAAATACCAACAAATTACTGACACTATATGGAGAAACAAGCAAAGAGAGTGCACAGAGCTCCTCTCTCCTCCTCAAACTGCCTCCTGCATGGTTTGAGGTAAAAGGAAGAGAAAATACTTTGACACTATCTGAATTGGACAGTGCCAGTACATAATCACTGTTCTATACCATAAAAAGATGTCTTTCAGAGGCATAGTATTTTTTTCAGTGTCTGGAGATAATGAAGCTCAGGACTTCTGGCAATGTGTCAGATCAAGCTCTGAATGTGTTCATTTGAATATAAAACAGGATCTGTATTTGCCTGAGTACCTGACTGCTACAAGCAGAAAACAGAGTTGGCCGTCTTCCTCCCAGTGACTGCATTCTCCTGCCCCTCAGGAGATGTACAGTATGTGTGCTAGTCATTTATTCATTGCATTGAGAGGCCTATGGTACATTTGCAAAGAAATAAAAAGACCTGTCTCTGTGAGGACTCCTACTACACCCTGAGCTTCTCTTTATATAAGCTGAGGAGTGGAGGCAGCAAGGGCCTAGCTTTGGGGAGCAAATATTACCTTCACATTCACACTTGTTCCAGGTACTACCTTGGAGCTTAATGTTGGAAGTAGTTTATTCTGACAGAGCTCTTCCTTACAGTATGAATTTGTGACAAGCTGACTGCACAGGCAAATTGGGTCCCAGGAGTGAATCAGACTGACTTCGGGTTAGAAATAAGCCCTTGATTAACTTCTTGTGCTGACCTCTTCCTTTGTTTACTGGATTAAAGCAAGATTTCCTGCACAGCTTTACTCAGCTTCAATATATTGCATTGCTGAATTAACAATCGGGACAATATTAGCATAAAGCACAGGACGACACGCTTGAAAATCAGTAATAGAGAACAAAATACTGAAAATGAGCTTCACATCATGGACCTGGAAAGTTTTCTACTTTGACCACAAGTAAACCCTAGTCTTTGGGAGAAAAACAGACATTTTAGGGGAAAAAAAACAACAAACAAAAACAAAAGAAAAAACCACCACAACCCACTCAAGAATCAGACAATTCAGAACCTGTTTCAGCAGGAATAGTTCCCGAATTAAAGAGGGCTTAATAAAGCCAATATGGAAAACGTTGCTGCATAAGAACACTGTACATCTTTCTCCAGGTTGCCTTTATCATTATAAAAGGAAGACCCTTGGACAAAAGGCATATGCTGATGATTCAGAGTTTTCTGGGAACGGCAGGTGACTTCTATCACTGATTAGAATCAATTTTTGAGGCAGAGAGACAGAACTGTCCATAGTTAATCAGGAATTAATACTGTAATGCAGTTCCTAGGAGAAGCTGCGTACCATTTGATTGCCTCTGCAGCATAACTGAGGCATTGGTATATCCAAAGGAAGCTTCCTTTAGAACATACCAGACAACAGTCAGTGATGGATAGCTGTTTCAGTAGTTTCACGGTGAAAATGCAGACAACAGAGCCTCATGTATATTAATCCCCTTAGCAAAAGCAACGCTGGCATCAGAAGATGGCACTATCATCAGAAGAAAGGACAGCAAATCCATCAGATGGTTGTAGTGAAGTCAAATTAATAGAAGAGAAAACAGAAGACCTGACAGGTGAAGTATGAAATGGGGAAAAAATGAGATAGATCTCTAATGGTATCAAAGATATCAAGATATAATATTGATTTACTGTCAAATGATATACATGTTTCTTGCAGTGCTTTGTACTTAAATGGGTATTTCTCAGTCCAAACCACATTACAAATAAACACATATTTTTCAAACACATCATAGGCACATTACTGCTTCTAGTGCAGTTAAAAAGATTATGTTTAATGGCCTCACACAAACACGACGGTGTCTCATTTATTTAACTGCAATAAATAAAGAAGCCTAAAATGAAACTAGCAGGACATAAATTCAGAACAAACAAAATAAAACAGTTATTCTCTCTATATGTAGGTAAGGCAAAGGACTCCTTCCTTCAGGACATTGTGAGTGCTACATGTTTTCAAGACTTCAAAAAGCAGCTGAACAATTTTGCTGAAGAAAATCCATGTCAGATCTCTAATCACAGGAATATGACCTGTGATGTAAGAAATCTTTGAACTGCAGATGGATGTAACCCAGGATGCTGTTGCGGGCAAGTATTGCTACCTGCCTGCTCAGTTCTTAATGGCTTCTGCAAGTTTCCGCTATTTGCTATCACCAAAGAATGGGTACTATGTTTGGTAGGCCTTTCATCTGATGTAATGAAGCTGGTTTTAAGTTCCTCTATAACATAAGTGGTACCTTCCAAACCATACCAATACGCTAAGACACTATTGATGAAGTTTGTAGTAGACAAAAAAGACATTCCAGTTTGTAATAAGGACAGGGATATATGAAGTAATTCTCTGAAGTACTAAGGACTTCCTGTATTTAAGACTGTAGCAGTTTACCCAACAAATTAACTTAGTGTTTTAATACTGATTATGCTTGCAACAGCATCAAGCCCCTGCTTGCTAATACTGTAACTAAGGAATATGTTATCATACAGTTAGCCGTGGAATGCAATAAAGGGCAAGAGAAAATGTGGTGGTAAATATCTGTTAGAGAGAAAAAGAATAAGGGTTTAGGCAGGGCAGAGAGTGTAATTCTACAGAGATCATTTCGATACTGCTTCCCAGGTGATTATGATAGCAGAGCCTGTATTTTTCCCCCAGTGATGTGCCAAAAGAGATTCCCTTTTTCCTCTTTTTTCTTCTCCTATAAAGGGAGGAAGTATTCCTTTGAAAAAAAATCAGTGCTGGTTGACTTTCTGGTGATGCTTAGTGCTTGGATTACCCAAAGAAGGTGCTACCTAGGAGTTAGTAGCAAACTGACTATGGCACAGAATCAGTTACTGTGCCTGCAACCAAAGAAACACTTACTATGCTAGTTATTTCCACCAAGACGCTCCTAATGTTACAGAAGATTTACCATAGTGTGAACATCTGAATTCACTCTTTCCTCATACTTTGGTAATTGCTATTGTATGTCTGATAGATCTTGTACAAGCTGTGAGACCTTGAACTAAGAAACTAGTAGAGTTGTAAGAATATACTTAACCTGGAATTAATTGTCTCGCTAACTCCGTGCTGCTTTGTGACCAATCATGCATTCTAACCAGACGGCTGCCAGAGCCATATGTCATATCATTTGTATTCATTTTCCTTAATTGATCATAATATTAACTTACAAGTACCTGCTGTAGGTGATGCTGAGGGTAGAGTGTCCTGTAACATAAAGTATTGCCCTTCATTATTGTCCGAGAGGACATGTGGCCTAGAATCACTTACCTTAGTTTGGTATCCCAAGAAATCTCTGCATATGGTTTTAAAATGACAGTTTTTAACCCTTTCAATTTAATGGAAATTCAAATGGAAAATGGAACTTCATCCTTATCTTTGAAAGGTTGATAATCAAGACAACTAATAGTGCTTACGTCACACCTTTCAGTTCAAAGCCTTCAGGACAGTACCAGAATTCTAGCTCAGGACTCCACTTTTTTTCTAGAGTAATAGTACCATGCAGGTTATATAGGGTTTCAGATACTCCCTTCTATCTATGCTGTATTCGGTCATTTGATTTGTATTTCTGAGACGTAGTTTCTTTCTCATGCTTATTATTCTGTTTCGTAGCATCACATTCACCCACAGGCTTGCCCACAGCCATTCTGTGTCTTTGAAAACATAAATTGAAAATATGTAACTGTATCTGTTCAATCAGTTTTATGGGCTGTATATAATTAGGAAGGGAAAAGGCCATTTTGTACTGTTCAAAATGTACTTGATAATATGAAGCTCACACTACTATTTTAAAGTCAATTTTTCAGCACTTTGAATACACCAAAGCACTTAACACGGGTACAGTAGGGATGATGTTATCAGATAGGATTTTGGTAACTGAAAAGCATGTTCTGGGTGGTCTATATAGATCTTCCCTTTCATCCTATGGCAGGAATCCTTCTATGACTTTTTTTCTGTGACCAGATTTTCTCTGGTGAGGCATCCCCTAGCTGTCTGTTGGCATGACTAGGTCTGTGGTGTAAGGAATGAAAGCAAAATGGTATTAAAGAAGCTCTTATGATGGCCCATAACTCTGTGCATTGTCTTTATGATATCATAATCTAACTGTAATGATTTCAGGTAGTAATTAAGCCAAGCACATCTTTTTGCTCAACATTTAATCTGAATTCAACTTCTTTTCTAATTTATTAATGTAATTTAGGAGAACAATTGAAGCTGTTCCTAACACGTGAGGTGAATCTGGTTGGTTACTGATAGCAACTGCTCGGGAACATGTGATAATACATCAGCAATATAGCACAACTAGGAGGGCGAGAGTGAGATATAAAAGGATATGAAAGATGGGGCCATTTATGAAGTTTGTTCGGATATACGGAATATAGGCTGGGCTTTTGGTTTGACACATTATAAATACAACACTGGGAATATTCAGATATGGTGTTTGGTTTATATCCCTTTGTAATGAAAAATGGAAATGCAAATGAAATAAAAAAATAAATCAAACTGCATATTCTGCTGTCCCGTGAGACAGATGAACGTGACTTTTGCATTTATTTTATTATGGATTCAAACAAACCAACAAATTAATTCATTGAGTCTTAGAAGTGATACAGATGGTATTGTAATTCCTTAGACTCATAATATAGTTTTATACATGGCAGACGGTAAATATTGAGTGTCCGTACTGGCTCTGCACAATTAATCTTGCTGGTCTGTTCAAATTAAAAGTAGTTCTAGACGACTCCTCACATTGCTACGATAGCCATTTGATTACAAAAGATAGAAAAGCATATATTCATAGAGATGGATACAGAATAATAAACCTATGAAGCATAATAGACAGTCTGGTGAGGGGCTATTTGTCATATGTGGCTTAAGGTCCCTGTCCTGTGAGGTGAAAGATGTCACAGCAGGAGAGGAGGTGCAGTTATGGAGAAAGCATTAGGAGAAAACATAACGTGGGCAAAAAAATGGCTTTGGAAGTATTTTACACTGTGGGAAACATTGTAATTGAGATGATGGCCATATTACAGATCTGAACTTTCCTTGGGGGAATGATGGCTAGCAAAAATCGACGTGATTAAGCAATGACCTGCCAGCATATTGTTTGGTCCTTGGGAAGGAAAAGGATTTTTCTACATTCGATAAAATGTACAGGTATGGATATATGTAATAAATTATTTGCTTAGCAAGCAAAAAGAAGTAGTAATTAACTTTCCAGGTGAATTTATTATTCTGTGTCATGTCTTCAATTGTTATTCATATGTCAGAAATATTCTCACTCTGTAGTGTATAATTAGTAGAATCAGAATGTAATAAAGACCCCAACCAAAATCCCCACAACTACAGGATTTGCATATTTAATTGAAGCATACATATTTAGTGGGAAGATGATTTGATCAGTGGCAGGAGGAAATTAATATTAAACTCAGCATATGTAATGTCACCATGACTCTTAACTGAGAATCTTTTAAGCAAAGTTGTGGCGGTAGGAATCCCGGTAGTTTACCTCCTGAATGCTTTATTTCTAGAAAGAAGCTAGTGCTCAAAGACCATATTTAGAAAGAATAACTTCACAAATTGCTTTCTTTAATATCTAATTTAGACCACCCGGCTTGCCATGAAAATAAATGCCTAGGATTCTAGACATTTTTATGCTATATACCAATTACAATACACTGAGCTAAGTTTGATATGCTTACATTTGTGGGGCGGGGAATATGTGTGGGATCATTGCAACCCAGCAGCTTAGGGAAACTTGGGGCTATGCTGATGTGCTCCTTCAGCCTTTTTACCTTTGACAGCAGGGTATAAGGGAGTGATGGGTTGCCCTAAGCATGCTCCTGATGTGAAAGGTCAGGGGCATGGCACTCTTGGGCTTCCCAACAGACCCTAGGGCACTTAGCTGATGCCCTTGTCACCCCGTAAGACTATTCACACGGCTATAAAGAAGAAACTTAATTTTCTCTGTTCGACTCTTCTACTGAAAAATGTTTCTCCACAGCAATTTTCATTCAGCCTATGTTGCATGCATTTAGTAACAATAATGACTAGTAAAAATGAGTTTTCAAGCTTTGTGGCAACAATTATCATTAAAAATATGAACAAGTATTCCTCTGTAAATCACTGTAAAACAGAGGGAGGGAGAGAGAGGCAGAGAAAGGCTCTGCTCCAAATGGGGTTTTGAATATGCCTGAAAAGGCTAAACGTATGGTCTGAGGTGCATGAAGTTTATCCTGATCATCTCGTTTTTTTCCAGTTTTTGTGTTTTTTTTTTTTCTGTTTTGTTTTTGGTTTTTGGGGTTTTTTTTGTATGAGCTATATCTAAATATTTAAGTTGAATATTAGCTGGAATTCAGCCTTCAGTGTGGTTTTACCTTGATGGAATACCTGTATACACAGTAAATGCAAAATGATTGACGCACTAGGAAAAAACTCTGCTTATTGCTCTCTGATGTTGTTCCGAGGATATTTTGTAGCAACAGCTATTTCTTGCAGTCCTTTCTTATATTTTTTTTTTTTTATGCTGCATTTCTAAGCTTTAGTAAAATTCTCCTTGTGTGTCTACAGCATGAAACTTCCTTGAAGTATTACTGAAGTAATTCTCAGAGCTTTGTGACAGAGATGGTGACTGCAAGGTTATAGCATCTGTGTTCATTATTTAGACTGACCGGTCCCAAAAAAACAGCACACAGTTTACTGACTGAAAAATTCCAAATAGTCATACTTGTCACCAAAATATTTATGTTTAGATGTATATATTTATACGTATGTATTTTAAAAATATATACATATATTCAAGCACCTGAGTGTACATATACACGTATATACATTTGTATACAACTGTGTGCGGTAAAAAGAACTGCAAATATGTCATGATTCACTTTTTGCTTAGGCTCTACATGGGTTTAAAATACTGTTAAAATTGGTTTTGATTCTCTCTTCTTAATGCCATTCCCGACTGGTGCTGTGACAGAGCAGAAGAAGTCAGAGAAGTGTAACAGATAAATTTTACTGAACTGTTGAAATCTCAGAAAATGTGTGCATTAAGTTTTGAGCAAGGTTTTTTGTATCATAACTGGTTATCACCACTTAACAAAAGTTCCAGCTGTTATGACTTTTACATCAGCTCTGACCAGTGCTCATTCATGACTTCATAATTATGTTCCTTGTTCTCTCTTCATAACTTAAATAGTCAGTTCATAAGGGCAAATAGCGTAGCCATGCAGAGTTAAGATCAGCTTAACTTTTAAGGTGCTACTGCTTATTAGAACTTACAACTCAAGTCAGGTACCTAGATAGATACAGTATGTGGAGAGCATGGAAAAAAGGCATCATATCCATTGGAAATGAGGAAAAATGACCCAGCTATAGAGATTAGTCATGAATAACTGTTCAAATAAATGTTTAAAATTTCTATAACACGTGAAACATTTTCAAAATGACATATGGATAGAGATCTGTCCAAAGAGCTTTGTGGACAGACTGGTGAGTTTTTAAGTTTTCTCTTATAGAACATAAGGTTCCCAAATCCCAGAAAAAATGCTGGAGAGTTTGGTTGGTGGTAACCAAAAAAAAGGTTGACAATGGTCACCATGTCTTCCTCTGTGTTCTGTCTGTTTCTCCTGTAGCTGCTGACAGTGTCTAAGGACTTCTGGGGTGGAGGCAGACCTGTGATTTGAGGCTTTAGAATGGAATATTTGTTGAGTTGCTGACCACCATTATGTTGCAGAAAGTTGTGAACACGCTCAGGGAGAAAAGATTTAAATCTTTATAAGGTTTAAGATAATAAAAAGATAGTAGACAGCCACTGAAATGACTATATAGCAAGCTTAAAACAAATAAAACGAAATACTTTTTCACACAAAAGTTAAAACTATAGGTGACCAAAACATAAACAGGGGCAAAAATGGATTTTGCAACATGAGTCAATCAATATGGATTTAATTTGACTCCAAATACAAATGCGATCACTGGAAATCCCTATTACTTTGGATTGTTCAAAGAGCTAGCAGCAGGTATATCAGGAAAAAAAAAAGTTTATTCTTGATGTTATGTCCTTTTATGCTCACGTACGAATTTGTGATCAGTGAGAATAACCAAGCTGTGTCAACAAAGTTCATTACACTTTCTTACAACGCAGTGTGTTTTTTGCATGAAGCTGGTCAAGTTTAACGATGAAGGGCTTGCCTCCATACACACAAAAGAGCACTGAGGTACAACAGTGAGTGGGGAATCCCAGCCAAAGGATCCCAGGGGTGCCCTTAGGGGAGGTATCAGCCCCTTTCTCCGGGACGGCACCCATCACTGTGAGTCAATGGGAGTGGCTCTGCGGCACCTTTCAGATTAAGAGGTATAGGATTTACTATAGGATGTATTTTTGGGATTATACAGGATGTTATGGGATGTTTAGGGAAGGAACCAAAAGTGAGGAAAGGGAGGGAGGGATGAGGATGGCTTGGGAGGGAAGAAGGGTGTGAAAATAGAGACATAAAGTGATAAAAGGAGCTCGTTGTGTGTTAAGCAGGTTGCTTGTTGGTACACCACCCTGGCCATGCCCTGCACGTGATTAGCACTCTCTGTTCTGTCTTATTGTTAAATTCCATTTCTTACTTTCCCCTTGGTGAAGGACTCTCTGCCCTGTGTGCATGTGTGTGTACAGGGGTTTGAGTGCCAGAAACTGGGATTACACCATGGCCACAGAGACCTGTCTGTCTGTGGTGTCAGCACTGGACTGAGTGCCCCCCAACAGGAAGGGTGACCATGCGTTATCAGGGCCATATGCCTGTGGTGCCAGCAGCTAAAGAGACTGGCCCATGTCTGAATTGTGTGGCTACTTGCCAGCGTGTGATTACCAGTGAATATCAGGCAGAACTAGCCAGTGAGTGGCTTGGAAGCCAAGTGTCAGAGTGACAATTAACCTCAGATGGATGCTGGACAGACCAGAGGGTCTGCAGGTTGGCTGCTGAAGGCACCAGGAGGTCTGAGCCTGAGAGACTTGTTTGCATGTGTGTGTCCCTGTGTGAAGCAGCTGAAGGCGACAGGATCCAAGAGTCACCCAGTAGACTGAGTGCCTAAGGCCAGTTAGCAGAGGTATCTGCATTACAGATATTTCCCACAAATGGATCTTCATCATGACCAGTCAGAGCAGGCACCAGGATGGTGCTGTTGGTGCTGTTCGCATTAGCCCAAGTGCTGAGAGCTTCTGTATTGATCATGTTGGCCATGCTTACCCGTGTTGTTTATGTGTGTTTGTATGAGTGCCTATTGGGAATACCTGCTCAGCTCTATGGATGGCTGGACCTTGTGACATTGGCCTTGCCTCTATGAGGATACCAGCTTCAGCAACTCCTAACCTTTAATATTTTGTGGAAGCCCTGGGTAAAATAAAAATTTGTAACTATGCTGTGCTTTACTTACTGTGTCAAATCTGAGGGAAAACGACAGAGTTCCTGTCATGTTCATATCAGTGCAATCAAAAGTGAGCAAAACCTTTGACACCATTGCACTTTATATTGTATTAGATCTCTTCTATCTGAACATCACTTTCAGGTTTATTTGATATCAGTAAAGGCAAACCGATCTTGTGTGCGTCTGTTTAATACATGGCTCAATGAGATGGAAGCAGAAAGTGTGACAGGTCAGGTGTGTAACGTTCCAGTGTTTCAAATGACAGCAAACTGTATGCGGGCTATTATGCTTGGCTACCTGGACTATACCAGATGAAATCTGAGAAATAGGCTCTCAGATGTGACCATCTGCTCCTTCATCCACCTCTCAAGGTCAAATGTGCAGGTTCAATTGATAGTTGAGTCTGTAGGGACAAAGACATCTCAGTTCCTCAACTCTCTGGTATCAACTGGTATGCAAGAGTCCTGGTATTCCTGAACAAAGGATAAGGACACTCCGGGATGCCAGCTGAAGAAGCAAAACCCAGCATAAAAATGCATATACAGCTCACACGGACAGCAAGGGATTTGATAGAATTATAGTCCGAGACACACACATTTAGCCATGTAAAAACCACTTATATGAGGAAGCATTCAGAGAACTCATATCACATGGACTACGCGTATATAGGCTCCCTTGTGAGACAGGGTATCCATATCATGATGGAGACAAGTAAAGAATACCCAGGGACTCAGTGAGTAAGTTGATATGTCCATAAGACAGTGGAAGATTGTCAAGTTTACTAATATTTACTAATTAGGTACATAATAACTAAATGACTTATGCACAATTGTGTGATGGTCTGTGTACTTAACTAGAGGATCCAAAAGAACCTTGACGGAGGATTAAAAAAGGGATTGTAAATCAACTTAGTTTTAAAGCGAACATCAAAGAGTCCTACTTCAAGGTTAAGATGAATAAGCAGTAGAAGTGCCATCCAGCACCAAGGGACAAATGTACAACATACAGAAGACAGGCTGCTTTATCTACCCTGTCTTCTGCTCCTGCCCAAATGTTAATGTTTGCTGGAGGACTGATTCTCACTTTTGAAAATTTTAATGAGCTAATTCCCCTATGAGAGAGGGAGGGAGGGCATTTATTTTAATTAAATATTGTATACACTGAAACTATAAGATCACAAGCAACCAGATGCTCTGTTCACTCCAATTAATGATGCTTTGGGATTTCTGATATACAGAAAGGACCTTGAATATATCATACTTAATTATATACTTACACTGCTCATAGTGAGCAAGAATGAAGAGAGTGGTCCAGAGAAAAGAACAGTTACTTAGAGTGTCATGTGTCCTTCTACAGTTTATTAACAAGTGAGGTAGAGAGTGACAATGTTCCTGGAAGTTTATTGCCTATAAATATCAATATGACACAGTTTTGAAGCTTGGTAAATAGATGTTCTATAGTATTTTGAAATCTTCAAATCAGTAAGGAACTGGAAAACATTCAAAATGCTGTGGAATAATTACTAAATTGGCCAAGAATACAAAAGTACAGCATTGTTCACACAATAAGGAAAGTCATAAAATCAAGAGGCTTCTGAGGTAGAATACAGCTGGAGCTGGCATGATGCAACATCTGCGATTCCCTGTACAAGGTTGTTTGCGAAAATACACGAGGGATGGAACGGAAAGTGCTTGTTCCGTGGCCTTCCCTTGTGACAAATAGCAGATATGGGAACGAGATGGTACTACGGAACAGATAAGCAGCCCACATGCTACCCGAGCCAACTTTTCGTCAATTTTTGATGAAATGCTGTCCTTTGTGCAAACTTTGCTCATTAAAATGTACCAAAAACACACCTCCATCCCAGAGGCTACCCGCCCCCAAGATGCGACCACTCCTTCTTGAGTACACCAATCGTAATAAAAGTATTTATGACTAAAGTCACTCAAACTCCACTTTGAAGATAAAAAAAATAGTATAAAAATAGCCCGAGAGAGGGGGGATATCAGGGAAGACACCATCGTGAACAAGTCAGGAGAACTCCATCACTGACTTCCAGGACCAGTTGACAGGCTGAGCCTTTCTTACCCCCCATAGGGACACATTTGGGTACGACTTAGATTATACCAAGTGTTTCCTCGGGAAACTTAGAAATTTCTCTAGAGAATCTCTATCCTACATTTATAGCCAGGCTGTATTGTTTATAAATAAAATATATTTGTCGCCCGTTTTGTATACTTAGCAATATCTTTATTTGGGTGCGCTTTGCAGACAGTGTCTTTATCACCGGCAATCCTAAGAACCTATATATCTGTTGGTTAAATAAACTGCACTGTTTAAGTAGATAGTCATTTCAGTTTCTCACTGAACGCAACCAAAGGCTCGAGAGTGGCCACGCTAGTTCATGAGCATGACTAGGCTGAAGGTGCAGTCCACTATTAGTGTATCCAAGTTGTAATAGTTTAATACATATTAAACGCGATTGGACTGATAGTGCTGAATTGGGCATCACTCAGAATTTAAACCCAGCCTCACCTAGCCTCCCACCTCGGTGAGGAGTGTTAGAACGCAAGGGGCTTTATCTTCTGCCAAAACCACTTGGTCCCTTTTCATGCAACAAATGCAGAGGAATGTAAAGGTTTCTCTCTGATGATCCTTCCTTCTCACACTTTTCCCTTGCTCCAGGGTGGGCTCTTTTCTATTGGTAACAGCTCCTGCGGGAGATACCCACCTGCTCTGCCATGGTCCTCCCCACAGGCTGCAGTGTGGATATCTGCTCCTCCGCAGAGCACCTTGTCCTCGTCCTCCTCCTGACCTTGGTGTTCCCTCTGCTGTTTCCCACTCTTTTTGTTCTTTATTGTTTTCCTTTTCTTGTTCCTATTTTTTTTTCTTTTTTGGTTTGTTATGAGAATGATAGGATACTATAATATTATTTGAAAATAAGTGTACCCTGATTCTAAGCATTCTAGCTGCAGAAAAACTGTGAAGCGTTCCAGTTCATACATAACTTGTATAAAGTTTTCTTTGAAATTTCAGTTGTCAGTCAGAAATTAATAAAGAACATTTAGTAATATTATGAAGAGTGTATATTATTTGTACAATGAAAGCAGATATTTATTACTTTTTGGATTTGTATCCAAATGTTTTGGATTGCAAGACATTTTGATAGAATATCTAACTTTTATTTGCTGTACAGAAACAGCCAAGAAGCAAAATGATGACTTCAAGTCAAGAATATAAAGTTATATTCTTGAAGGTGACCAGTTTCTTAGCGTAAGAAATCCTACAACATGCTCGCAAAACATTTACTTTATTTCTTAATGCTGATCCCAGTGATTTTAAAGAATTAAATATAGTTTTGAAAATATTTTTTAAATGCTTGAAACTTTTACAGGAGGGGGTGTTTGCAAACAATCCTGTGCTGAACTCAGGCTGATAAAAATCCAGTACAGAAACATGCAGAGAATTTGGCCCATGTGATTGTGATAAACTTCTAGAAGAAGTCAGATTTGGATTTTATTATTTTATTTTAAAAGCATAATGATAGCTTGTTTGGACCTTAGTTACCAATGTCATTGCTTCAGGGAAAAAAGAATTGCCCAGTGTCAGTACCAGTCAGGTAAGGTGTGAAAATAACTGATAACAAAGTGGGCTGAAGTCTACTTTGAATGTCCACCAAGAAAGAAGAGGGAAAAAAAAGAAGAGGGAAGGGTTTATGTTTTTTTCGGTTGTAAACTGTGTTTAGGAAGGCATGGTATTAGCATTATCATCTGGGAGAATAGGCTGTGCTACTCCTGGCACTGCACAGCATAAGAAAATAGCATAAGAAAATATGCTTATCGCTCTCTGTCTTCTTCCACTCTTTTCAAACAGGGAACTCCAGAGCTCACACTGAATTCACTACATGCACATGTGTGAGTGTTACAGAGAGTGAATGATATGAAGCTGGCCCTGAGAACAGGAGAAAGATGGAGTTTTGACTGGCAGCATAGGAGTACCTGGAACACGCACATTCTGGAAGTCCGGGTTTGTCACTTCTTTCTAGTTTTCTTTCTTTTTTATTTTTTATTCTTAAACAGGACTTATATCAATTTAAGAGCCTACCTTTAGGAAATGATGCAATAGATTTGACCAAAACTTTACTGATTTGAAATAATCTGTATTCATAACCATGGTTTATGGAGAAATTAGTAAATATCAAAGGTGTTATGCTAAAATAAAATAAAACCCCCAGGTTCTGAAAATTTTCCCTGATTTTTTGCATGCATGTGTGTGTGTTCGGTTTTGGTAACACTATTCTGCTTTTTGAGTATTAGGCGTTTTTTTAAATAGTAGTACAGTAATTAGTCTGCTATTCTTTTCATATCCTTGCTGTTCCAGAAACTATAGTAATAATTCATCTCTAAGAATGCTGGATCTTTTGATTCTTAGTACTGCTACAGGGCTTGCAGGTACTTTGGAAGGATATCTCTCCACTTAATTTGCTCAGTGAGAATGTGATTTAAGGCTGAAGAAGTTAATTCTTCAATCACTTATAACTGAAAGGTCATTCGATTAACACCACATTATACCTGTTAACTGTCAGTATAAAACTGACATCATTACCTGACATGCAAATTGAAGGATAGATATTATAAGCATATCCTCTATTCAGTTAGAAGCACACACATGGCTAGATTATAAGTTTTCACTGCTCTTGCAGATCTCCACATTTTAATGACTAGAACAATGAAATGAGCAGGGACTGTAACATCACTACTTGTTGCTAATGTCTGCTCTGTTCTTCTCTTTTAGAAGGTAAAAAGAAGGACACCTTCTTATTTATATTTTTCTACTATCTATGCAAAGACATACCTCATTGCTTAGGAATGGTATTCTCAAGGGTATTAATGTTAGTTAGATGTCTCAGTATGATTAGAAAATCATTCTCAATAGAAAAACCTATTTTGCAGCCCTTTCTGCAGGAAGAAAACAGAAGGAGGGTTTACTTTAAACTTACATAGCATCATCTGAATTGTATTTTATGATCCCATCTGTTAGCCTTGTTCATCCTTACTGAAGGAAAGGACCATGGTAGTTATCCAATATCTAATATCTAATACTTACTGGTATTTATTCCTGATATAACTTTATAACAATGCCATATCCTCTTTCATCTACCTATTAATATGTAATTCTAAGGTTTATGCTTAATACCTCTTTATTAAAAATAAACCAAACCACACAGTGACTGCTAGGTCAAACTTACAATAATTTCAGTATGAATTGTCTATAGGCAAGGAATACAGCCTGCTCTTAGAAACACAAAAGAGTAATTTCACTCACAAATATCCTTATGAAGTTCAAATAAGATAATTTTATGAATGCTGATACTTAACTGTATTCTTATATGGTTGAATACTAGATTAGGACCATAGCTAGGACCAAATCTTTATCTTTTCATGATGTTTAATTTAGCGTCTAAGAAAGTATTTGGAATTTTAACTATTTCTCATTGGTTTAATCAAAGAGAGGTTCTCTTAGGAGAAAATAATTCATTAAACAGCAAGTCCTAATTCTCAGTTATATTTTTCCTTAAATACATACTTCAGGTTGTTTTCTAGCACATTTCACTACCAGTTTTGTACAGCTATTTGTCAAAACTTCAATTAAGAAAACAAAAGTCCAATACAGTGAATACGTCTATATTCAGCTTGCATTTGGCTCTGTCTTGAAGATTATATGTTCTGTTGGGATAGCTCTACTTTCGAATCCTCAAAGATGAGAGGTATTTGGAATTTGTGCTACTGTGCTGTGTTAAACCAGAGACGTTTCAAGTTGAGTTCCCACTACCGTGGGGAGAATATTTTGTGAATTTTCTTTTCCAGAGTATCCAATGTAATTCTTCTTGATAATTGTCCTTTATTTTTCACTTGTAGTTTACTTCTCACAGCAGTGGGGCAGTGAAAGGCAAACACAAATAATTCGTTAAATCTTGCTTCCTTCTGTTTTGCTGTTGTTCATAAAGCAGTCAGATGTTATCTCTGTCCTAAAATCCTTAGTTATTACAAGAGCGTATTTGGCTTTTGTGTTACATAACCCATTGACTTCTGCCAATTTGATTCTTTTGCCATTTCTATTTTTTGAAAACTGCAAAAAAGAAGAAATTAGCAAAAAAATAGAGTACAGTCATTATTTTCCAACTGGTTAGTGCTTGTTTGTTTTTCAGAGGCAAAGAAAATAACAGGAAAAAGCACTGGAATCATGTTCCCGGATAGCCTTACTTTTAATTAATCACCTGCTGTGTTTGCCACTTTATAACATTTGAGACCACTTATGTATTGCACTGCACTGCATATTCAGTCTATCTGTTTATAAGAATGTGTATTGTCTTAATTGGCCTGTATGTTCATTTTGTATATTTTTTCTTTTTGGTTTTTTTTTTTTTCTTACTGAGTTGGCAAGTGACGGGAGTGTCTGCATTGTTTTTACTGTTCATCTTTTTTTTGTTTCTCATTCACTTTAGATGATCTTTCATTTTCCCATTGTGTATTTACCTCCCTCCTTTACTCTATGCTTGTTCATAAGTTCATTGTCATCGATCCTTGGGTGCAGAGTTCAGATTTTGAGGACTCTGGTGCTCCTCTTCCTAGCTGAGAAACTTATCTCTGTTCTCTTTTGAATTAGGTATTCAAGAGTGACAGGAAGAAGTTCCACTCTTGTGAGAGGAGCAGGACTTTTCAAATACACTTGACATTGAGAGCTTGGAAAGAAATTGGGAAGAGGGACCTACTTGTTTCCAAGGAAACCTGATGTTTCTTGATGGTTCTTCCAGCACACTTATTTATCTTTTTCCATTAGTTTAATGTAATTTTAAACTTCCAGGCTTGTTTGATACCATAAGTAGAAATGTAAAACAATTTTCTGTTATACTAATATTCCAGCCTGGCTGGCACAAGAAAAGGATTGGAAGTTTTTCAAGGAACTTATTATCAGGAGGATGCAGTTCATTTTTGAATGCCTTTTAACCCAAACAAATAGCAGCTTCAAAGCCTTTTGCATAATTTTATATTTGAAGCTAAGCCCAGATTTTGTCTATTCCAGTTAACATACCACTCTAAGCTCTAACAAGTGCTGATTTTTTTCTATTTCAAAATTTTGAATGAAATTATTACTGAAGTCAAGATCTAAGAAGAGTCTTCAGCTCTGTGTTGCAGTGCTCAGTTTTTTGGAGTCTGGCTCACAGCCCTTAGTAGAGATGTATAAATTCTAAATCAGTGAAGACATAGGTATCCTAGAGTGAGATCTGCACAAATGTGCATATTGAATCCCACGAGCATGGTAACTTCTCACTTTATTCAGCCATCCAGTTGGTAGAGCACTCAAGATGTAGGAAATGGCATTTTAACTCCCTTTGCATCCTCAAAAGATTCGCAATTCACCTTTCAAAAACTCCCAGTCCTGGGCTAAAAATACTTGAGTAACTCTAGGAACAGGCACTTGCATATATATATACATATATATATATACAATGCTCCTTTCTTCCAGGCCCCTCTGTGTTATTCCGGCTGGATACCTTTAAAATTGGTGATTCTGCTACAACAGAAATAAGGAAAGGTTATACTCAAAAAGTTCTGCTCAGTGCTGCAGTTGCACATACATTTGAATCACGACTGAGGTATCTTATTATCAGAAGATGAATAAAAATGATGAGGTTTTAACGAGACTTCTGGGTTTCATTTATTTGTCTTTGATTTTCCACCTTCAAGTTTTTTCATTTCGATTTTTTCGGCAGGAAGACCGAAATCTACCTCTCAAAAAATAAGTTCTGACATTTTCAGGTGGTCAAAAGATCTTAGAAGCTGCCTTTTGCAGTGTTTATTTGTTATGTCAAGAGCAGGAAACATCTATGGAATCAGAACAAGTGTCATTGATTTTACAGTCATTCCTTTAGGATTTGGAGCTATTACATTCATTTTATATGATTTGGTGAATGTCATGTAATGAATACCTTTGAATAGATCCTTTTGATAGTCTGCTTAAAACATTATTACATTATATGCAATTATTGCCCTATTTCTTTTCAATTGTAATTTGAAGCTCTTCCTAAAACTTCAGTAAAAAACAATAATTTATTGTTTGAAATATTCCTACAAGTAATTTTTTTTTAGTGGAAAAATAATCTGCATGTGTAACTAAACCTCTTAAATACGGTCCTTCAAATATAAACAGTTTTCTATACTTTTGTTTCATAAGGTGTAATTTTTCTGCCTGACATAATATACAGTGATTTTCCTCAAGTGAGAAATTTTTACTTCTTTATTGAGAAGCAGATTTATTAATTTGTTTATTTCTTTTTAAGATTATTTTCTAGCTATGTAGTCTGTTTTGCCTATGTAGAGTGACATTCATCTCACCTGGCTTGTGCTGTCCAAAATTTAAGCTTTTGTCTTGATTAGTGAAATGCAATCGTCTTGTTAAAATGTGTCTGAAAAAGAATGAAAAGTATGTCTCCCTCTCTTGATTTATTTCAGAGAATATAGATAACTATCTTAGATTAGAGGTCTAACTTTTAAATAAGTATAATTTGGTGAGATGAATCCATTCTCAAGTATAATTGCAATTTTTGTGCACTTATTTAAAATATGGGCCCATTTAAAGTTCTTTCAATGCCTGTAACCATTATGCATAAAATAAGTAATTTCAGTCAGTTCTCTCAAATAATTTCACAACTTCTAAAGAAAATTATATAGTTCTGATACAGTTTTTACGCTGAACATTTTAAATATACTGTGACTTGAACACTATCTGTCAAGTGCTAATGTCCACATCAAAAACCACTGGTGGTCACAGAAGTTTGGTTTAGGATGTGTACTTTTCACTGTTTTACCTATGTATCATGTATTTATAGTAAATGACAAGTTCAGGAGGAGACAGTTTGGGCCCATCTTTGATTGAAATGAAATTAATCAATGTAGAACTGATTTCCCTCCGATCTATAGCCAGAAAAGGATCTAGAGGTGTGAAATAGGCAGTCCTGATGATTTCACTGTTGCCCGCTCATTGTTGTGATCAGCTCTGTGGCTGAAAGGAGTTTTATGCATGCTTTTCCAGGACTTGGATAGGTTCTTTCCTGAGATTTCTGCTAAACTGACCAGTTATTATTCCAGTTATTATTAGCCAACTGAAATATGAATGCTTTACATGTCAGGGTAGCTTGAGCTTAGCTCTCCACAATAATTGCAGAATAAGAATGCTACCTCTTAAAGCTATTAAGAATATATTGTAATGGTTATAAAACTGATTAGTTAGACATTTCTGGGAGACACTACTGGGAGTCATCCATTGCAGTTAGTGCTGGAAATAAAAGCAATAAACGTTAAGCTAGATCTGTGAATTCCTTTCAGTACAATAAGAATTATTTTGATGGAACGTTGATGAAATCTAAGCTCAGTTTTGGTAATTAGTGAGCAGGTTAACCTAAAGGGGAAGATGGTGCACTTGATGATGAATGTAATTAACGAAGGATAAATCACCTGAAACTCATTGTGTGGCACTTGCTTACATATGTAGTGCCACATACCTGAAAAGGAAAAGAAAATAAGACTCTCATACTAAATCTTTCATATGCACTTTTTTTTTTTTTTTTTTTTAAAACTGGAACTTTTCTGTTCAGGCTTGTTTAACTGATTGACTTACTATAAAGAGATGAGTCTACCATACTACCTTATTATACTTATTTCTTTTAAAGGAACCTTAGCTAATGAAAACAGGGTTCTTCGCTTAAGATCATGCATTCACTTTTCTTGTCATACTGCTGAGACATGTCCCCCTCTGAGACTCTTATAGCTTGCTAACCTTTAGATCAGTAGTGCTGTAAGAAGGCTGTAACTCAGGCTTCCACCTCTTTTCCAGAATCCTTATTCCTATCCACTCAATAATCAAATTTCATATTCCTCTTGAGCTACTGTGCTTCTTTTTCCTTCTTGTTTGTGCTTTGGCACTTTTCGCAATATTTTTTCACAAGCTAGTAGAGAGAATAACTTCTCTGTGTCAGAACAGACTCGGGATACTTTTTTTGTAGCCTGATTTTTTCAGTCTGTTTTGTATGAGAAACATACTACCTTCAGGATTGTTAGTCACCTGTCACCTTCTTAGCAACAAAATCCTGATTTTGCTTTCCTCAAAATTAATGTGCGTATTAATTTGTCAAGATACCAAAGTGAGAGCAAGTATTTCCCTGAGCTGAAAAACAAATTAAACACATTCCCTATGGGCTCATGTCTTGGGTTTCATTGGCGTTGACACCAATGATATCGTAGTTGGCAGTTGTAGATTTTTGTTTTAGGTCATATATAAGTTTTCTTTCCCTTGTGAATTGTCTGACAGATGATTTTCACCCATCATCTTTTAGAAAACTTGTAGAAACTTTATTGTCACTGATGCTTCTATCCAGCTTCCAGGTTTGGTTGAAGTGCACCAATAGATTAACATGTTCTTAAAAGAATGACTCAAGATTTCCCATATGTGTAGGACGATTATATAAATTTTGCTTTCATGAGAAACAAGGCTAAGATTGTCTCGCATTGTTATGTAAATTTTAAAAAGAAAATTAAAACATTGTTATGGTTAATAAAAATACATCAACAATAAAAGGATCAAGAATTTTCAGATTAAAAACTGGACAGTAATTTGGACGCTTTTTAATTTGATCTAAATAAGATTTTTTGATTAAAAAGGGTTTATGCTTTTTGGCTAGGTACAATCTACCTGTTATGATGTCCAGAAATGTCTCTTAGGAACACAAAATATCCATTTCCAGATTTTTACGTAAAAATGATGGCTTGTTATACCACTTGTCTGGCAAAATGTAAATTCACAGAAGTAGACAGCATTGTGAAATGTATTTATTTTGCATATTTTAGAACTATCATGTCAAAGGAGTGGTCAAGTGTGCAGGTGCAGATTATTATAACCACAAGACACTTGCCTTATGAATAGGCTAATTAGTTGAGCTGTAGAAAAAAATAGCACATTACAGTGATCATAATGCAAGAATCTGATGTTCAAAACAGCATGAAACTGGCATTTCTAATGGCAAATTCATCCAGGAATAATAAAAAAGAACTGTTTTCCCCTCCCCTCTGATTTTCAAAAGCAGTCTTTTATACAAAGTACCATAGCTGAATCTCCAAATACAGCCTATATTTAAGTTTCAGTGGGATTCCAGAGGTTTTTTCCTTGTTTTGTGATTAAAAGTTGTTGTTGAAGCATTTTCAAAATATTGTAATTAATTTAATTTGTCTACATGAATAGACTAGGTAGTGCAGCCAATTAAGACCCAGTACTTTGGCCCTAGGGCTTCAGTCTGAAACATCGTTTAGACAGGAACTAATGCAATTATCCTTATCTGAATGCTCTGAAGGAGATAGGAAGCAAATGCCAATTTGGTCTCTTTACATGGGCAAAGACACTTTTCTACACATAATCAAAGTGGAAACATTTTCAATAATATATGCAGCCTAATTAAAAGTTCAATTAAAACTGCTATAAAGATCTTTACCGATGAACTTTATGAACAACTATTTTTGCAGATAAAGTTTAGGACTCTCACAAAAATGTTATAAAATTATAACACTTATATATAAATCCATTTTATCTTTTAAGTTCTTTTCTTGCAGCTGCTCAGTCTTGATGCTTTTCTTTTGAGAAGTGATTGCAAATGGAACACTATCTTCTTTTTTATCCTATCACTTCTTTTAGCATGGCTGTTTCTAGACTACCATCTGAAAAGTTTCTTGGGTGTTTTTTATGTTCTGCAGCCTATGAAAATATTCTTCACCGGCACTAGGTTATAGTTGCATGTCTTCTTCCTTCAATACTGTCTAAAATACTTCCAAATCCAATGTATTTTTCCAAGATTTTTGGACTACCCTTACATGTTATCTTACATGGGTATATGCAATGCCAACCCAAGGTACTGTTCTGGATTTTCAGGATTATTTTAGGTACTCATTTGGTTTAAATTATAGTGGGAAATTAACTCTATACACATAGCTCTAGCATTAGAGAAGGAAAGCAAAGTTTGCTTGTTCTGTAGTTGTCAGATGCCAAAATTTAGTACTCAGGTTCCCATCAGAAGTATATAATTTCCTTTAAAAATATTGAAATAGGCTGAATTCTTTGAAGGTATGTTTACTTAAAGGCGCAAACCCCATGCAAATAAGCATGAGAAACATCGGAATATTCATCCTCCTCCACTCAGTATCAGTCTTAGTTCCTGTACTACATTTGTAGGAGCTCTACTGACCAACAACTGGTTGAGAGCAAAGTTGCTTTGTCAGAAGAACCTCTTAGCTCAGAAGCAAAGTGAAAAATAGTTTATCCAAACATTTTGCTGCTCTGTCACTCTGAGACTTTGGGAATAATTGTATGCATGTTTTTGCAGTTTTTATACCAATGAATTTAGTAAATTGACTATATAGCTAACCTTTTTCTCGGATATGAAGGGCAGATTGCTCTGGGTAATAGTAGGAGGAATGGTAATTATCACTGTTCTTCCATCAAATGAGAATAGATTAAGGGCACTTTACTGTGCTTTGGGTTAGCCCTGGATGCCAACTTGGGAACATAGGCCAAGATATTTTCTTTCATTGTTCTTTTCACAGTGGATTATACTTTCACCACCTACACGAGTCTGTCTATTTTTAGCACAAAGAAACCACAAAATTCGACTTTAACAATTCCACTTGCAGAAAGCTCAGTTTAAGACATCCTAGTATTCAGACTGTAGCTAAAAGTGTCATCTCCTGAACTTTCCTGAACTGTCTTCATTCTGTTCAGTTCCTTTGAGTGGCCCAATAAACTCAAGACATCCGGGAAAGCCAGAGATTGAACTCAAACCTCTTCACATCTTCACTTTCTGCAGTTTTTCCTATCTGGTTTCTTTCCCCTCACATACCCTGGCCCATGCTTTTTCAGATGGAATGAATCTTTTTGACTAAATACAGGGATGTTAATGTTTGATGTTTACTACCTTAACCCTCCAGCCACGGGCCTGGCAGTAAAAAGGAATTGTTAAGCAAGTATGGATTTATCTGTTAGGCTAAAAAGGTCATGGTGTAGTGCTGCCAAATGAATTACACAAGTTCATGGTGAAAAGATATGGAAGAGATCAAGCTGTCAGTCCCATAGCCAATTTTATTGCACCTGCATTGGCCCAGACGAGTATCTGCTAGTAACACTTTTTTCTTTCCCTATGCAAACTTAAAAGACTGTTCAGGTCATATAATCCCTTTAAAGACTGAATAGATTATGCTGCTCTGGGGAAGCCTTGTGAAACCTTTAACCCAAAGGGATCTTCCTGAACAGCATTTCAGACTTCTCACATCAGAATTTCTTTGACAGACTTTCTGCTTTTGCTCAGAACAGCATTATTATGGGGTGTGAGAAAGTACTAATGTGAAGTCTGAACTCTCACTGTCATATCTACTTTGGTTTTTGAACGTTTTGGACAACATAATAATGATAAGGAGATTTTTTCCTTAGTTTGGCATGTCCAACTCCATTAAACATGTTAATGGAATTATTTATATCTAAAAAATATCAATATGTTTTCACTTTATCTCAGATAAAGTGTTTGGTTTAGTTCATTTCATCCAGATGAGAAAATTAAAGCATAAAGAGAACTTATATGAATTCTTGGTGACTAGAACAACTAGTGGAATTGCTACAAACAGAATTAAAGATGTCCCCCTTTTCAGCATACTTTCTTCTGTTAGGAAAATAACCATTTCATACTTTATTTTCTATTTTCTTTCTTATTCTTTTCCTCTTTTAATCCATTTGTTCCATTTGGCACTTTGCCTACAGTCTAGGCTTTCCATATAAACTCTTTTCTGCAATTATTTTTCTGTTCCTTCCATTGTTTTCTACAACTGTGTTTTATCTCCTTTTGCTCCCTCATAAACCTGGAAACATGTACGTATTCACTCTTGCTTACACTTCTCTCTCTTGAGCCTAAAATGTCGTAATTATTTTGTCAACACCTTGAAATACCTCCAAGAGGAGCGGCTGGAGGTGCTTTCAGTATATTGTAAAATATGGGTGTATCAGCTGCCAGTTTCAGAGCATACTTTACAAAACAGAATCTCAGAAGAGTGTGAGGAAGAGCAACAGCTAGTCTGGGGACCCAGCACAAGCTCACTAATGAATTGGTCTACTAAGCACTACTGAAACTTTGGTGTTACTGAGAAAACTCCTGAAGACAGCTCTGAACAGTTTCAACATAAAATAGAGCAAGAGACCTATGGCATTTAAGTGCTTCTGCAGTTACACGGCCATTCAGCAGGCACCTTTTGGAATGACAGCTTTAGATGTGGGTCTATGTTCTATGTAAACTTAAGAACACAGACACCAAGTGTTCCAGAATTTAAATATCCATTGAAGAGTTAAGTCTGAAAAATCCTATAACAGTTTTAGATTCCTTATTATGGTGCTACATTTACAGCCATCTGAGCAATTATGTAGAAATAATGATCCTCTTTTGATGAACAGCTTAGGGTCTGAGTCCAAAAGCAAACACATCTGGCTTGCACAGGCAAGAACCTTTCCTGGCACAAGGAGAGAGTAAATACTAAATGATAATCAGAATGATCTCCTTAAAATCAATAAAGATTGGCTACTTTATACCAGTTTAGATTTTTTGCTTACTTGATTTATTTTTACTTATTTATTTATTATTCTTCTTCTTATTATTATTAATAATAATGTGGTATGTAAACTATTTATAGGCTTTTTCAATGGCTCTTCATTTCAGTGCTTTAATGCTTGGAGTTTACAGACTTACATGTTTTTCAGTGGCAATCTCCTTTTGGGAATTTCCTATTCACAAATTATTATTTGGTATAAAAGAATTTTCTCCTAGCTACCTTTTAGGATCTTTTACAAGCAGTTTACAGATTCATACGATTATGACTACAGGTTAAAATAGAAGCTATAGTGAAAAGGCTAGGCTGACAAAATACTTTTGGTTGTGTTAAAATACCTAACTATGGATATGCAATAAGAAGCAGCAATATTTAAAATAGTGTTTATCTGAGGTGTGATCCATGGACGTAGTCAGTCTTAGTTTCCAGATTTTTTTCTGTGTCAGTACAGACTAATGTCCACCCTCAGCCCTTATAACAGTGGGTTCCTGGGCATAATTTGTTTGTTGGCTTGTTTGGAGTTTTTTTTTTTTTGCATTAGATGAAGGGCCAGATTTGGTGTACGGACGCTATACACAGCCCCTACGCTGTGTGGAACACTGTGCTATAATGGTAGATAGGTAAAGTTGAAAAATACTGATCTGACTGACTTTATGGTAGAGAGCAAAAGATTTGGACTAATTTTTAAAGGAAGCTGTTAGAGAACAGGAGTTTCCAGTGGTGTCCTATCACAAGAATGGATGTAGGTGATCTGATTATACTGTTTATAATTACAGTTATACTGGGGTTTTTTTACTGTTTAGACATTTATCAGATTTGACTGTAATACAGATTTGGGGACACACAGGTACCTCTGACCATCTGATCTCACAGCTGAAAGTATGAGGGTGTGTGATGTGAAGAACCCAGATGTACAGCATACAAGCTGTATCAGGTTCTGCTGGGCATTTTTACTTAGTAAACAAGTTTGTTAAGAATACATGGTAATGGACTTTCTGAACCCTCAACAGTAAATTCACGCTGTCTGGTGGCTCTTTAGGTCGCCTTTCAATTAGCAGTGGAGCCTCTGAATATCATCCCTTGGAAATTGAATGCCCACTGCTTAACAGCATTGTTATATGTAGAGTTAGTAGGTTTCAAGGGAATATTAGTTCTCTGGAAATAGCAGCATCATGTCAAGAAGAGACAACCACCCTATGCCTTGGTGAAAAAGCAATTATGGAGATCAATCTTGAAACAGAAGTGTAGGATTATCAATCAGAGTGATCCTTGTACAGGGTCAAGTTGTTGTCTCAGGCAGTATGTGCAGATCTTTCTATGGATCTGAGGTTCTTCTGTGAACATGGGGTTCAGACACAGACAAAGAAGCAAAATTAGGCCCATTTCTTAAAAATAGCTGCATTTCTTAAAAAAAATAAATCTATTCTGATAAAACTTCAAAGGATCAGAGTTTTGTTCTGATAACAGAGAAGGGTGGTTGTGTGTGGGAAACATGCTTTCTTTTGTAGATCTCAAGGGGACAATGTTGTTTAATGTAGCTTCAGATGGAAAATTCAAGCCAGATGCAGTTCCCTATGTTTACATGAATCTCTGAGTGGAAGTAGGAGAAAGGGACATTTAGTATTTGTGTTTTTCTGATCTCCTGCTTCAGGATGTAGCAGGAATCATCTCTGGCAGAATTCGCATACTGTTTGTTATACATTTTAATTATTAAACATGGTAGGTTCATTAAACTTGACATGTGTTGTCTATGCATTTATCAAACACCAGGTCCTATAAAAATAAAATAAATTTTGTCGTTAACAAAGGAAATGCTTTTAGTCATAAAATATCGGGCAGATATGAACACCTTTATCATCTTCCTCTTGGATTCTCATTAACAATGCTGCTAGCACTTTATAGTGGAGACTAAGTACGGAATACCTCATATATTTTCAGTGCTGTCTTAGAACAAGATTATTTAAACAGATTTGGGCATGGGGACAGTACTGCTTTATTCTTTCCAATTATGCAGATCAGGATTTAAAAATTCATCCTCCTGAAAGTACTTAACATTATCTTTTCCTGCTAACTCTTGTAGCTTTTCTTTTCTCATATAATTTTCATTTTCTCAGGAAAGAGTTAAATCATCATTCTGTTAGCCAAAGGGAATTTCACTACAAGGTGACAGTGACGGTTTGTAGGAATTACTTGAAAGCCTGCTCAATTTTAATGCTCTAATAAAACTTTTTGTGAAAGAAATAACTTCCTTTTCCAGCCATCTTTCTTCTACAGGAATTTCTGTTATTTGTGCTAAGCATTCCTCTATGAAGTTTCTTTAACTCCCCATCACAAGAAAGAGACACTGATCCATCGGAACGTCCTCCCCACTGAGTATCCAGCCATAAGGATTCACAATGAGATAGGATAGCTACCTACTAGTGGAAAACTACGAGCAATAGTAAATTTGGTGTTGTAAGGCTTGTTGATGGGTTGAATCTATTTTTGCCTGGTGGAGATAGACATGTAGACAGTCATGCCTAGCATAAAAAGGAACTTCTCTTCTCTGAGGCAGAATTGCACCATTTGCCTTTCTTAAAAAAAGAGTGGCGTAGTACCTAAGACACATTCAAGCTGTTTTTCTAAAAAAGCCACAGCATTACAGCTACGGTGGAAATGTTGTGCTTTCATTCTTCTGCAAACACACAGCTATGGTTCAAATCCATCCCTGAGGAAGCAGGGTGACTAACACATTCATAGATGTTTACACACGAATGACAACTGACAGATTGGAAAATCCCACAAACCTGGAGTAAAGATGTGAACAGAATTTCAGACTTGTGTTTCAGATACTTAGGGGTCTATATCTACCCTTCACCTGTTAGACATCACACAGGTGTACTACCTTTAACACAGAAGGAGAACTGTTGTTTATTAGGAAGCTGGAAGAGCTGGATGTGTGGCTTCCCTGGGACAGAGTGGGAAGAGAAAGGAAATGTCATTGTTGCCCAGCACCTGTGATTCTGCCAAGCTGAAAAAAATCCTCCTGCTTCCGTACAGGATCGTAAAGCTGAATTAGTTTTCAGCTGCTTCCTGGATCAGGTGCTGGGACTAGAGTAAAGAACCATTACTGTTTCCACACTTTTCTCAGGTATGCTGAACATCAATCACTCAGGAGTATGCAGAGAGCAGGCTGCAGCGCCAGCTGAAAATCATAGCATATTACTTGACTTCTCTCATGAGGACACACCACCAAAACAGAACAACAAAACCAGCTACCAGGATGTTATAGAATGGATGCGGAAATTTTGCAGACTCATTGCTGGTCACACAAGACCTACAAAAAGATCAGATGATTATATGCATAGAGCCAGATTTTCAGTTTGCCAGCCACTAGCAGTCTGACTATAACTGGAATTATGGGTGCTCAATATCCTTGTAAATTAGTTCCAGCTGTTTCTAGCTTGATATGCAAATACGAAGGCACTGAATACTGTGAGCATTTGGGCCTATAATTTAGTGAGTCCTTCTTCCAGGAATCTTGTAGACCTGGAAGCTCTGCTTTACATCATTTCTGAATGTCCCCTCAAGAAAACTTCTCATCCTGCTAATGCCATTGTGAAAAGTGATTATATCACATCAAATGCAAACTAAATAAGCAGATGAGATTTTTGTACAAAACTTGCTTTGTTATGGAGTTAAAGCCTTGTATTCTATCAAAGATCACATGCTGCTCTATGAATCATTTACATGTGCTTTACTTGAATGGAGGATGGGAAGTGCTACATGCACTATACAAGTGCAGTGACCTCAGAATAGAACATTCATGTTCAGTCAGACTTTTGAAGTGTGTTATTTAAGTGTGAGTCATTTTCATTGTCATGCATTCTTTACAAGCTGACCTGGGAAAGACTAAGGGCTCTATTTATCATAAATGTCAGGCACACTTGCTAAGTATACATCAAGCTACAATTTAATCTCAAAGCTAAAACCAAGAACTGAAATCGGGGGAGATTTTAAGTTCAAGACTTTACGAAGGTCATGCACAAGGTTTAAATAAGCAGATTCAGACATACACAGAGGGCACTTTTCATCAACTGAATGAGGCAATTATGAGGATGTCTTCAGCCAGTGAATATAAATCTGAGAAAAGAGAGCTGTATGTGTAGAGAGAATTTTCAACATCAGGACCATGAACCGAATGCTACTCTTCATAGGATACTGTACTGCCCATACTTGCCTCCCTGTTAGTCTTGCCCTAGATTGATGCTTTTTGGCAATTCTTCTATTAAATTCTAAATAACAGCACTTTCTTTAAAATTTTACCAGGTGCCATATTGAGGCAAATGCAAAATTTCATTTAACCATCTTCAACGTTGTTCTGCTTTCTTAAGGAGGGAATGATGCTAGTTAATCTTTATAATCTTAATTTTTGTTCATATTGGAAACCTTGTGATAGCTGCCTGCCATGCAAAACGGCAGCTGGGATTCTTACCTCTCCTGATCCCTATGGGATCTTTTGTTCCACCTAAAAAAAATGCCTATCCTAGATTGCAACCAGTGTATTTTTCCACAGTTCTAAATAATATTGGGTAGTAGCTGGACTGTTAAATTCTGCTGTCAAACTGATATGGGTTGCTTTCTTTATAGTTAACAAGAAATCTAGGCAGTATGTATATAAAGCATGCAAAGACTTTATCAAGACTGCAGTGGCAATGAAACTGAAACTGTTTTTTGAGTATAATTATGCAAGTTAACAATTTTTTTTATAATCTATTACCCATTGTGTATACGTCTCATGTGTGTCCTAGAATTTTAATATGGAGAGGTAAAATAAATTGCATTCTAAAGTTTGTGTTGGTTTTTTTTTTGTTTTTTTTTTTTTTTTTTTTTTTTAATTTGTAATGCAGTCTTTTTCAACAGATGGTTAGTTCTAGTCCCTTTCATGTTCATACTCTGTTATGTTTGTAAAAGACCCAGCTGCCAACTGATAATATTTCACTGCTGAATCTATCATGTGTGATATAATTGCTCATTATGTGCTTTGGAATAAAGTTAAAGAACTATCAACACAGTTATTTCTACCTCCAAACAAATTAAAAAGAAATAGTCATTTTTAATATCTACAGCTCTCAGCTGACATTTAATTATTTTAAAAGTCTGCTTTTTGTGATAGATTCTTCTTTTTTATCAGGCCTTGATTTTGAAAAGCATTGTATTCAGGAACAGCATTGAGAAATATGTTCTGTTTTAAGCATATTGTTAAGTCTGAAGCACGTATTTTCCTGTATCTGGACCTTAGGTAAAGGATCAAAGTCTGAATTGCTGCATTAGTATTTTTTTTAAAGGACCATACTCTCCAGTTAAAGATGTCTAATTCTAATACACAGTGTAATGCTGATCCACGAAGCATTACTGCCTTCTTCTAAAGAGGCTGAATCATTTTAAAGGGCAACCAGAATATAGTAAATATTTTCCTCACAAAATTATATTACTATTTTCAGTAAAATGTATGGTGTACTATGGAAGTCATTGCTAATATTTTCTGAAATTATATAGGTGGAGGATCTTGTCCACAAGCCTAATACAATTGTCATGATCTCTTACTAGTAATACCTCAGGGTTTTTTTAGAGAGTGCAGTGAAAGAAGTGCTGTATTTCCTAAATAACTCCGTAGTAATTATGTATATGTGGGAATTTTAACCATAAGCTCACAAATAAAAAGTTTTCTCCCTTTACTTTCTGAAATTATAATAAGCATGTTACATTATTTTGCTTATGCTGATGGCATGTTAGAAAGACTGTGCCATATCTCCTATTTGGTGAAGCCAACACTGCTGCCCCAGAAACACTGAACTCATTTCTTGGGATGAACAGGGACTTGATTCAACTTCTGTCAAAGATTTTTTGAGTCTTCTCCATTGAACACACTGAAAAAGGCTTTCTGCCTGGCATTCAGATATGACACTGAATTCAAGACTTGTGTGTATTACACATGGCTTGTTTTATCTGCTTCTGAAATTAAAAGGATCTGTCAGTCAATCAGCCCCCTAATTTCAAAGATGTTCCAATATACTTTCAAAGATAAGAGAACACATGCCTCTAAATCTGGCTCCTTTGTGATCTTCATTTGTCCTTACAAGAAATATACATAACTTTTAGGATTTCTCTTTATGCAAGGCGCTTTAGAGTCAAAAGACCTCACACTTCTGTTGTTAGTATAAAGGTAATAGGCTAACGTTGATGTAAAATGCTAATACCAAAGGTGCCAATTAAGACTAAGTGATCTAGTAAAAGACTTCTGTCCCTTAGGGAAGCATATTTAGGCATTTTGAAAGAATGTCAGTATGCTTCCTCATCCTCTATCTTAACAGAAGTTGAAGGTTAATATGAGCTCATAAAAGTATCAAATGTATCAACTGGTCCCCTTCAGGTAAGCTACTCAAAAATTGTAACTCTGTACCAAATGCTCAAAGTATTGATTAAAAAAATCATGTCTTATATTGTCACTTTTCCATTACACTGTGAATTTGTCCAGAAAAAAACAATCCAGCATAGTTAATAATGGACATTTCCCATTCACTTACTCTTGCTTTAAACTGTTATCTGCAAATTTCCATCCAACTTTTCAAAATTTGTGCCTTCTTTTTAATGGGTCAAAGCACTGGGATGCCCTATAGACAACATCAAATATTACTTTTGACATTACATCATGTTTCCTCAGTACTCCTACAGCATTCACTTTCATGTCAGTCATAACTTTATAGGCTCTTCCAGAGCATGGACAAGAGCAAAACATTGGATCATGCTGAAAGAGATATCTTTTATTTTGATTTTCTCCTGTTCGTTTTTTCTTTATAAGAATAATTTCAGCCAGTTTACATTGCATTTCTCCAATCTATTTGTTAAATTCACCTTGTTTTACCTTCAGATTGTCAGATCTACATGACTAGATTAATTTAGACCTTTTTATGTGAGTATAAAACTTAACACAAAGAGTTCATAAACCTCAATAATCCATAAGCCATGCTTCTATAACAAATTTTTGGTACTCTTCCTTCTGTTAATAACACTAAGGGATAAGATCATGTATATTATGTTGAATATTCAGAAAGCAATACATCTTGGTTAACAATACTTACTGTAGTTGTGAGATTCTGAATAAATACACCCCGAGTACATCTTCAGGGCATCACAGTGGGCCATATAAACACATGAATAAATCATTATCTAACGTCAAAGTGTGATAAAGGAACAGAATATTTTCTATGTGACATGTAGGTTTTTGCAAGTCTCTCAAAGAGAATGGAATCCTGCTCATATTGCTATGATGGATATTTCTTCCTTTTTATGTGAGGCTAAAATGTTAGCACAAGTAGATGGAAAATAAGTTTCTAGAAGTATTTCTAGCTTAATGGTTCAAGCAATATCAGAAGCACATCACAGCAACAAAGGAAAATCAAACAGGAAAAGGTAACTAAAATTCCGCTAGAGTGGACCTTGCATTAGAGTGGATAAATTCTTCCATTTTTCCTTTCCAGAGATACCAGTGAACTTCTCAACAACAGATTAAAGGAAGGCAAGAACACAGAAGCAAAGTACAGGATTATTTAATAAGATTATTATTCATAGGATTTCTGTATACAGAAATACATCCCTTATATTGTTAGTGATCATGTGATTTTCCTGAAGAAGAAAATTTCTTTTAGAAGGTTCTTTTACACTGACACCCTGCCTCCCAATTTAGGCAAAAAACAATTTCTTCAAATAAAATTCTTTTTGAACATCCAAGGTAACCTCTAGAATGTTGGGGATCTGACAGCTATTTTGGTTCTCAGTTATTTCCAATGGTGAAAGCCCATGACATGAAAATTTAAGCAATCTGTGATTATAATTGTGTATGCAAATAGGTGTTTTGACTATGCAAACACACAGGTGCCTTTAAGCAGTTGAGATAGAAACAACTTTTTAGTTATTACATCAGGTAGTTTCTCAGGACTTAATAGATGGGAAGAACCCCAATATACTACTTGTGCAAGACGGGCACCTGCCTAGAGGCACAGCTGCTGTACGCTATGCATTAGATTTGTCTTACTGTAGCACAACATTGTGAACTTTTGCCCTTTTGATGAATTATTCTTAAAGGAAGAGTGCTCTCTGTGAGAACCATAGCCTACATTTTTCCCATGCATATTCCCCAATATATGTATATATATGAATGTAGCTATAAATAAAACATTAAAGGTAAAAATTGGCAAGTGAAATATGACCTTCGTGGGTCTTTGATGCAAAGAAGAGAAAACTTTGATTCATTTAATCTTATCTTTCTCAGTTTTTAGTGCCGCTGGTTTTATATGTACAAATATGGTGAGAATTAATTTACATATTTCTCATGTTGACATCAGTTGATCTCATTTATGACCATTCATACTGAAAGAATGACTGTTTTTGAACTTCAACCCAGAATATATAAAAATTCTTCATACAAAAATATCTGGATTACCAACATGGACCAGAATGAATCACAACCTCATAGCTGTGCAAGCCAGTCTCTGTGCCAGTATATGCAGAAAATTGTGAACCTGGGATTGTGAAACTCTCACTGAGTGACAGCAGAAAAGCAGCAAACATTACATATATATATGCTAATGAAATCATTATGGAAATTATATTTGAATGTCTTAAAAGCATCTTAAAGTCATAAGTGACAGACCAGACATTTTTAATATTGGTGTTTGAAATTCAATCTTTATTAATATATCCAAAACCTAAGAAAATTACTATAATATATTCCAACCAGGCATTCTGTTAAAGGAGTATTTTACTTCTTATTGAGAAGCAATATCAGAGAAATCTGGAGCCGTCATCTTTGCCTCTCTCTCACCCCTTTCCAAGGTACATTAAAGGCCTTCTATAAAGGTTTCTATCATAGGATGCACCATACATACCATAAGCCATTACATTTAATGGGATGGGAAGAGGGATGTTACTTAAGAGTGTTGAGTGCCAACTATTCTTCAAGAATGGAAGGTATGAAAAGAATAGGAGCACAGGAACAATCTCCTGATATTAACACATCTTAGAGAAGATATCTGTTGAAATGGGGATAAGGATAGAGAAACTGGTGTGGTAGATAAATGTATACCAGGGCTGTTGCTAACTGGCAGAGGTCTTTGGTACTCGTTAGAGATTCATTTGACTGTGATGAAGATGCTACTTATTACGCTTCCATACTTTTCTTAATACTGAGTGCTGACAGTGCACACTGAATTTTTGAGAAATATAATAAAACCACAAGGGGACAAAGAACCCTGATTTGGGATTTCAAGGACTGTACTGAGCAGTCTCACCTCACCAGGAAAGACAAAGTCCTGAATCATGCAAAGTGCCCCACGAACCTCAACTGAGAAACAACTGCCAGAGTCACAGCAGACAGTTTAATGAGAAGGGTGCCCAAGGTAAAGGGAAATGAAGAACCCTACGTAACCCTGGCTACAGGCGTTCCTCTGGCTGCTTGCCCATCTCCTTCCTCATTTTGAGCTGTTCATGTAAGCTTTTTTTTAAAGTCAAAGCAGGGGCCAATCTTTTTTTTAGAAGACCTGTTCTTCCTATCCTATGACCTTGTTGTCTGACCACTTTGAGGACAAAGGCAAACCTTGTATCAGAGACTACTGGCTAACAACCTCCAGTATGTGCAGTTCTTATTCCGCCTTCATGGCATAAGGCTTTCTGTGCAAAGAATAAAAGGGAAATATTAACTTCCTACTGAAGTAAGAATATGGCTAGCAAGACTAGTATCTAGGATAAAGCAATGTAAAATACTCTCCTATAGTTAGAAAAAATAGCTGAAATAAGCTGAGATATGCATTCAAACTGAAATCTATTTTTCAAGCAAATGGTATAACTACTGAACTACAGAAACTTGAGATAAAATATTATTACTGTGAGGTTACAGGTACTCCAGGGAAGTGCTAGACACAGAATTTGAGGCATTTTAGAGTATTTAAAGAAAGAAAAAAAAAGAATTAGATGTCAGGTCTGATGAAAGTTGTGTAGGCTTTTGGAGGACCATAGCCTTGGACTACAAACTAGCATCAATCTTTTTGTGACAATTGTCCTAGCTGCACTAAGCTTTGAAGTGTATTTAAGCATACTGTTATTTCAGGCTTAAAGTTCAAGTGCTTCCAACAGTCTTTTTAAAAGTAAAAAGACTGAAGGCATTAGTCATTTTAAAAGCAAATGAGCAAAAATCAGAACAAACCAGAGAGCTAGATCAATGAAAAAAGATCAACAGTTTCTGACCCCTTCTTAGACATTTACCTTGCACAAGATTTTTCCTATATTTTGCAGTTATGTCATTATGCTAATGTTTTTCAAATGTACCTATAAATAGTTGGTGAGACTGGAACTCATGTGCTTACAAATCAGAGAATCTAAATAAATCTGAACCTAAGAACCATGACAAAGCTGAATTTGCACTTTATTTGGTGATGCCTTATGGAAGCATGGAAGACACAAGAGGAGATGCGTAATGAACATTCTTGTGACAAGCGTGGGGAAATAGAAATGCAACTTGACAAGTGTAACACTTCCAAAAGCTGCTCAGACTGAAGAAGGAATTTGACTCATCTTCCTGTCTAGCAAAAAGATGAAATCTCAGAGAAATAAAGCAAATTTTATGAAAATTTTATCTGCACCTGAACTCTTAACATCATTACGTTATCTGGGTAGAACTATAGTACAAATCAGAAACAATAGCTGCAATTAGGCTGTCTTTACATAATCTATAAGGTCACATTATGCTATTATGCCTTTTTTACAGTTTTGTGGGTTTTTTTTAAACATTGGAGAGCATAATAATATATAGAACAATTAATACTGTCTAGAGAAGAAACATATCAGAATGCATCATCAAATGATTCAGCACATATTTGCAGATGAAAACAGAGAACTGATGAAAGAGCTATAGAAAAAGAAACAGTTAGAAAGACATAAAAAAACCTTGTATAGAACAGGACATGGTAAGAACTTAAGATTTTATCATTTTGACTTCTAAATATACTACTGAGGGAGTTCATATGGAAGACCAAAATGTTCCATTTCTGAAGCTCTGCAGGTGTGTACAAGGGGACAATTTCAATTTGAACAGATTTGACTAACTACATTTGATCTAAAGCTGTTTATGTATTTGAAACATTATAAAATTCTATATAATTACTTTTAGAATTAGTTATAGCATACATTAGATCATTCTGTAAGTTCTTCTGAAAAGTTAGTTCTAAATTAAAAAAATTTAATTTAAATTATTTGGAAAAGTTTAGAGGCTGTAATGGAAAAGACAGGGATGAATGGAAAGTGGCTGTCTTTGTAGAAAATGTAAGTTGCAACATTTAGAAAGCAGTGAAGGGATTAACTCAAAGATACAAATAAAAATAAAGTAGGAAGTAAATCAAAATTAAAAAAGACAACATGAAATGTGAAAGCAAACAAAATTATGAAAGTGAATCAGAGAAAAAATAAGTTTGAATACATGGAATTAGAAGATAAATTATTTCTACAGGCTAATATATTTCCTTCCTTTTCAAAAACTATTTGAAACTTTCCACCCATCTTTCCATCTGCATATAAATGACACCTCAACCCATTCCTCATCCCCACAACTGCACTCAGAAATAAACAAAAAATATGCTAATTTCCTTTAAAAAGCTCAACGTGGTGGGAAGAAACTCACTTTGGAGATCATCTTGCATTTGGGGAATAATGCCATGTTGTTTTAAATTGTGTTTGTTTTAGAAAATATATTTGTGTTGACTCATATATGTGACAAGCATTGCTAGAGGCTGGTGTTGCTCTGACTTTTATAACTATCCAGCCTAATTACCTAATGAATTGGAAAAAAATCCAAACCTTCCAGAGCCCACAGACTTTGAATCTAATGACGGGCAAGGGAAAGCAACATCAGGTTATGCATAACATGCAGTTTAACCACATGTAGATCTAGCTGAACAATACCTAACAAAATACAAGAAGGTCATTCAAAAGTAAATGTCAAAATCTAACCACGAAGGAGTCACTACAGTGGCTGTAGTTTCTACAGCCTCGCTGTTTGCATTTACCTGCTAACACATGCAACCATATCTGAATGCTCCCTAATTCTATCTCACTGAATAACCAGTTTGGAGAAGCCTCTTAAACCTGTTACTTTGCCTTGTGGTTCATATGCTTGTAGCTCTTCCTTACAGCAATTAAAGTGTAAGTATGAAGGGGAGGTAGTTGGAGTCAAAGGGGACATACGCAGGATTTTTTATGTGCTTTTAGACCTGACCTGAACCTGGAATGTAACGAGGGTACAGCTCTTCCTCCTGGGGTCTTGTAAATATTTTCTTACCCAGCATTATAGGTATAATAGTTATGATCTTGATAGAGGTATCTAAGCCTGTGTATGTAACATTGTGCATTATAAAGATGAAAATTTTGAAACTACATATAACAGCTCTGTCCATGTATACAACCACTGCAAAGCAAACCAAAAGAGCTTCTTCAGGGAAAACCGAATCATTTGCATGAATATTTTTACTGTGAGAGGATACTTTCCCTGTAGTCTATACAAGATATATTCTAGGAGGAAAAAAAAAGACTTTTTTTTTTTTTTCTGTTCATGTCAATCATGACTAGGATCTGCTTTTAGATCTCTATTTCAATTTGCAAATCATTAAGTGCCATCACACTGAAGGAGGAAGATATGAGTTAAATGAAGTTGGCTTTAAATTATTATTTCATAGACACTAAAGCTCTGAGGTAAAAGTTTTTACATTTTCAAAAAATGCTTAAGTAGAAGTTTATAGTGCTACAGCTAATCTTTTTTTTTAACCTAAAAAAGTCTATTTTTCATTAGGAGTTATCATCTAAAAGGCACTTTCAGGACAAATGATTTAATGGGATATTTTTTCTTTTGCTCTTGTTTGAAACTTAGTAACAGTGAGCTAAATAGTTTGAAAATAAATTCACATGTTTGAGATGAGGAAGTTATTAACCTCCCCTCTGAGAGAAGAGAGAATTGGAATTTACTTAACGAAGACTTATCAGCTTTTCAGACTAACACAAAGATTTCACTTTCAGACATTTGTACAAAACTTATCAACTCATCACGTAACATGGTGTCTCTTGGGAAGATAATTACTCAGAAATTTCTAAGAAATTTATGTTCAATGAAAGAAGAGATTGCTGACAATATTTATTCTTATCAGGGATTCTTTTCATAACCATTTTGCATTTTGTATTAGAAATACAATAGAAGCACAAGGATGTTGGTGACTAAATTACTAGAAAATATTTTGGTTTAATCCATAGTATCTAACATTTTTTTGTAACTCAAGTAGGAAATTAGCATTTTTTTTTCCTATTCTACTTAAAAAATACATTTTCTTTCTTTTTTTTCCCATTTATTCCTCACTTCTCTCTATTTTAATATTGTCTCAGTCTTCTAAATAGTTCTTGCTGAGTTTATTAAGCTTCTGTCCAAATAGAGTTACACTTTGATGAACTTACTTTACAGGATTGCATTTATATACAGTATACTCTATGTGTTATATATAATATGCTTATAGAAGATATCTTAGCACTACAAATTAAAGCAAAATAATTCAGTAGCTCTTCATCAAGGTAAAAGAGAAAAACAGAAGATTCTCAGATACAATAATATAAATGTAGAGATAAGTTTCTCAGTATAAGTTAGCTTCTCTGAACAACACACCAGATCATTGTCAACCTAAATTTCAGCCTTATGTATTAATTGTATTCTGGAAGGAGTATTTTGTGTCGCAAGGTTTTGTAGGAGGAAAACCCAGATAAACACAGGGAACTCAATCTAACTTCACTTTTTGTGAAACTTGCTTCCAAACTTTGTCAGTAACTCTCACAGGCATTCAGAGGGGACCACTGTCAAACAGAGTAGCATTGCAGCTTTTCAAGCAATATATTTTTATAACTCTTATACAAGCATTCTGAGCCTCTAATATCATGTCTTTAAGCAATCTTCATGCTGCCTGATAATATGTTGCCTTTTTGGTTGCCTCTTTAGTTTCTTTTTAATATGAGTCTTGATTTTAATAGAATTTCCCTTTCAGAAATTAGACATATTTTATATGGAAGAAAATATTATATTGGAAAGTCATAATGATAACTCACTGAACAGAAACATCCAGATCCAAAAGTATGTACTTTGTTGATTCGGTACTCCTGGCTTTTTTTCCCTCTGATTTAGTTATGTAGGTCAATAGAGAGAGCTGGTTTCCCATAAGTTTTTTTCTAAGGCAGATGAATATCTTCCTCTCATTTCAGGGATCACTGACATTTCTGGAAGGTTAAATCCCGAGGTCTTTCAAAGCACCAGAAGGACGTTTCAAGTTAAAGAAACTTCTTATGTCTAAACCCTGATCTACTCAGATTCTTTAATTAGATTTGGGGACATTCTCATTAGAGACCGTTCTGAGAAAAGGTCAGGAGAGGGAGACCTGCCCCATGCATTTTTGGCAGATTATTAACCTGTATAGAACATTATGGACAGTTTCCTGCGCTGTGATATTCTCACTGAATGAAAACTGTAAATACCCCAGATATTTCAGGAAGGACTTCAATTGCTTAGTTTAAGTAAGTTCCTTGAAATACGAATTAAAAATCAGGGATTTTTGAGAGAGAGGGATAAACACAATGTAGTTATGGCCAAAGTCTGGCATACTGTGCAAAACAGAAGGTTCAAATTCTCTAGCAAGATTAATTTCTTCTGCACTTCTCTGGCATAGTTAGTTGAAAATTTTCAGAAGTGTGATTTAAACTAGAAAAGTAACCTTTTATTAATAACACATGACTGAAAAATTGCCAAATTCTTAGTAATAAGGCAAAGGCTTTAATGGTTAAGAATGGGACATTCACAAGACAGCTATTTGTTTTAAAATAACGAAAGCCTGAGTATTCATTTTTAGTTGTCCTGTCCAGCCTTCAGGTGAACCACCTCCTGACCTGAATTTCCTAAAAGTATACTTACGTGCTCTGTTTTAAGGTGAAAAAGACACAGTTCATCTTGTTTTATGTTTTTAAGATTGTGGTTACAATCATTGTGAAACAAGAAATAGCAAATGTGACAAAGTTCTAGCACATGAAGAAGAAATGCATAGTCCCACTCATTTCTGCTAAAAGACCACAGACCTTTTGTGGTCATTTGTACCTACAAAAAGCGAATACTAAAAACCAATGACAACCTTATGGAGCAAAGGATTTTATTGTGATAGTGTTTTACAGATATTGAGAGGAGTAGAGTGATAGCACAGGTACAAAAGAACAAGTAGACTCTGAAATTTTCTCATGGTATGGTTCCCTTGACACTGTGCTCTCTCCTGCATATCCATTATTGACCATCAGCATTTTCAGGCTGCACTTGATGGTGGTTTTTAAAAGATCTGGCACGGCTATTCCTAAGTTATTCTGCCAATAAACTGTGAGGAAAAATAGACAAGAAAGAACAAACTTCAGAAGCTCCTGTTAATCCATTTAAGACTTCTACTTCATTTGCCACAAAGAAAGAATGGGTAAAACATTCTAGCTTCAAAGCATTGTAGCAGGAACCTGACAGGGGCTACATGACAGTTATGTCAATTACCCAGTTTACTTTACTCACCACTCTTTCAGTTTTTCTGCCTTTTCTTGATCTAAGACCACAGCAAAGATTGACTCGGGTTGATTTCTGAGCAGACACAATGTGAAGTTCAAGCCGCCTGCTGATATGCTGCAGTCATTTCAGTTCTCATGAGCTGAAATCTCAGTTCGCAGCTGCCTCAGTCAATAACTCATGAAGGAAATTCATTATGATGTGCCAGGCATAAACTGCAAAAGTGATATACCCACAGGTGAATAACTAAAAAGTTTTGTCAGTTAAGGATAATTCTAAACAGAGTGCTATTCAGATCATACTTTTCTGAAATCTGAAATGTAAAGTTTGAAATTTCACTTTTTCTGAATACTGAGGCTGTATAATTTTTACAATATTTATTTATTAAAGGTTCTAATTCAGTACAGTAAATTTTTAAGTTTGTTTTAAGGGTCTACTAGTCTTATCTAGTCTTATAGGGGATTGCGGATATCCTTTAAGTTTTTAGAAAGGAAAAGGAAATTATGCACTTCTGTATTCATACGATCTTAATTATCACCTTGCCTTTTCTAACAGATTTAGCCTATAACTTTTCTCAAAATCCAGAAAACTACACGTTTTTTACTAATAGGGTAATACATGTGACTTGCCTTCAGTCACAAGAGAAAACTGTCACCGAACAGTCAACTGTATTTGACCAGACAACCTCAGGCAAGCACACGAAACATTTCCTTCTACCTCTGAAGGAGAAAAAAATAGATGGGCATTTTCACAGCATATTTTAATCTAAAAATGTCTAATGTGATTATTGTGACTCATATGAGACATTCTCTTAATAAATGGCTAAGGATCATGATGCTGAAGAATTGTTAATTCATCTGAGAAAGTAAAAATGTAAGTTCTGTCAATTTACCTTCACCTTCAGTATAAAGTTAAAAGTAAAAGGCTCATGTGATACATGGAGGTGAATGCAGAATACAAACTGCGGAACCAAGATGTTCATTTAGAAGCAAGATTCTATACTCAGATCTTTTTTTTTTTCTTTTTCCAAACTGATATGAGTTTCAGACCTACGCTCTGAAAGTAATGAACAAGTAGAGAAGTGAAGGGTTACCCACTAAGAACAGTATGTACTAAGTACATTGACAAGTTCTGATTTTAGGTACAACAGTAAGAAAATCAAAGTTAATTGTTGGGAGCTGTATGACAGATTCCTAGTATCACATGTTAAAATCTTATGAAATATTCCTCCTTGGGTTTAAAACTTTACACATGGGCTGGTGAGAAAACTTCTTTCCTGGTTGTTGGTGGAAAACTGGGGTTACTGGCGTATTTTTTACAAGGTAAGATTTGTTGTCCTGCTAAGCTATCCATAGACAAATTTAAATTCTTCCTACCTTTCCCTCTTTAAGTACAAAAAGTAACAAATGAAACAAACAAACAAACAGCATTAACCTTTAAATATTTACAGATACTGCTAAAATTATGATTCACAGGAGATATAGTTTTGTGATCCATGCTGCCAATACGAAAACTATTCACAAATCAACTCACGTATTCTGCAATGCTGCAAAAGACTGACAGCTCTGACTTCAGAGCTGCACAACATTCAAAATATTAATAAAACACCTGAACAGACAATTAACTCACCACTGGGAAAATAAGGCAGAAATAAAAAGAAGACCAATTGGTACAACTCCCTTAGCACAACCTTCTCTTTAGCAGATTCTCACTACAGACAGATAAGGAAAATTACTTCAGAACCATGCAAGGATCACAAACCGAAAGAAGAAAATATAAGTCACAACATGGAATGGAAGCCATGAAATGAATGACAGTGCAATTAACATGACAGAGAGAAGATGGAAACTTGTCAGGAGTTGCTGCATGGCTGCTCAGATTTGATAGGAGTGTGGAATTGATTTCTTCACACTATCTATTAGAAAAAGATTTCAATCAAAAACTGAGGGAATGAAATATGAGTGTGTATGCACTTATCTGTGTGTGTTGTATGTGTGTGTGTGAATCCTTGTACAGTGGCTGATAACAGAGGAAGGAGCTCAGCAAAGCTGTTAGATCATGCAGACAAATCAAAGTGTTCCACTGCTGAGACCATGAAAAGCAGTAATTGCAGGAATGCAGTAATGAGGAAAGTGCACTGTGTTTTGGCTGTTGGAAAATGATTTTTAATGGGATTATAAAGAAGTTAGATAACTATTCCAGAGTCAGCAGGATAAAAGGGTCTTTGGACATCTGGAAATTTAGCTGAAGAGACACATATCAGTAACAATTCACTCTGCAACTGCTGTGAAGAAAAGAGGCCTAATAGATCCCAAAGGAAGTTGCTTTTGCCTGTGCTGTGAATCTGACTGTGAAGATGCTAGCCACTCTGCTGAAAAAACTCTATTGCAAAAGATATTAAGTTGCTGCACTTTGCATCATGAAAAGTGCTATTTCTAGCTCTTGGAAAGTGTCTACTGGAATTCTTTAGGGAAACACATGGCAAAACCCCTTCACTGAGCAACTGCAGATATTTGGTAGAACATCTCTACTGAAGTTCCATCCAGTTGAACAAGTGTATTAAAAGAAAGGGAAAAAAATTGTTCAAAGAACCCATCAGTGTGAACTGAACTTGTACAGCCTTCAATCTCTGTCAGTTCAAACAGAAAATGTAAGGACAAAGTTCACTGG
Source organism: Larus michahellis (assembly GCF_964199755.1). Classification (NCBI taxonomy): domain Eukaryota; kingdom Metazoa; phylum Chordata; class Aves; order Charadriiformes; family Laridae; genus Larus; species Larus michahellis. The sequence continues at coordinate 95,126,778 of NC_133897.1, forward strand.
AGTAAAACTCACTTTCCAACTCATCATCCAACTTAGAGGGGTATGAACGACTACTTCACATTATGTCTGGCTGAAGTACTGGCTGTAGGCCACAAAAATCAACTTTTTGTGACTGTTTAATCTGAACCAGGGCGGCTATAAAACAGGAGGCAACAGTCTCTGAGAGTGTTCGTCACTGGAAGAAAATGACTACTCATTAGATTTGAAAATACTGACCCCACTAGTTCTTTGCTGAACCTGCTGCTTAAAGCTCTGAAATAGGAGGAAAAAGGGAGGAAAATGAATGTATTATCTAATATGTATTTCTACTTTTAAACTTGGGGCAAGGAGGTTCACTGCTTTCCCATAAAAATTGAAGGCATGTGTATCTTCCATATTTCAAAAACTTTCCTAATTTAGGGTTAGGAGGAATAAGGATTGGAAATAGGTGCCAGCTGATGTCATGTAAATGCCATCAGAGCTCCATTTTGTCCTAAAGATGGGGTACACATGATGACAACATTTGCTTAAAAGATTGCAGATATAACTATTATTAAAAGATCCTAGATATAACTAATTTGATGTGATAGAACAGTTTATTTTTATTTAATAAAAAAGAAAAACAGAAAGAAAAAACATCTTCCCCACGCTGGGGTGCAAGGATAATGGTCAGGTAGGAGCAAATTTTTTTTAAAATTTGACTCATTACTGCCTTAACACCATCTTGTTTTTACCCATGCTTGCTTTCAGTTCATTGTGGTTTTGGTTTTGCTTCGGGGGGTTTTGTGGTTTTTTTTATGGAGCAGAAAATGCATGTTATGCTATGCTGTGAATTATTGTACTCAGAATGTATAGTTCAACTCCGCCTAAATAGCATGAGGTTTCAAAAAATGAAATAAGTAGCTGTTACGCTTTCTGATTCAGGTGACATACTCCTGGTCTGTTCCTGCACTTGGTTATTTTAAATTTTGCAAAAAACACACTTTTGCACCAAAATTAATTTTAACAGAAAGCATCTAGCACATTTGCTACTGGTTTAGAGCTATGTTTGCTAACATGTTTTATGAAGCTATATTATTGAGATCCAGGCTTTATGAGGTGTGGAGCTAACTTATTCTTTCTAACAGTATTGTCAGAATCCAAGAATCCACCATAAGCGATAAAATGTACATAAGAAGGGCTGAAAGATTACGGAAATTACGCTGTCTTACTATCTCCCTGAAGAGTTCTCTAATTTGTTGACAAAATCCTATAAATCCTACATAATTATAACCATTAGATACAACAATTGAGATTAAAGTATGTTCTTAATAACCATTTAAAATATAGCTTATTTTAAATATTTTAATTAATTTAATGGAAGGATGTAATTGCCTGCATAATTTACTCTTAAAATCCTTTGAGGTGAAGAACTAACCGACATACATGCTGAATATCCTAAAGAAGCCTGCATTAATTCATTTGAATTCATAAGTGAATTAATGGAATCACCACTAAATGCTCAGAAAAAGTAACGCGTGAGCCAAAAGTAAATGTCTTAATGGGAAATAATTTTTTAATAGAAATTGAATAGCTGTGTCAGAAAAGATTTGAAATTTTACCATGAAGGGGGTGGTGGTTTTGTTTTGGTTTTGTTTTGTTGTCTTTGTAATATATGGGATAGTTATAGAAACAACATAACAAGGTGACCTATAGAGAGCATTATTACACATTAGAGGTTTCATGATCAAAATAATAACAGAAAATTGCTGGTAGTGCAGATGTTCCAAAAATGACTTAATGAAACCTTAAATCCCAGTAAGACTATATTGCAAAATACTGCTGCTTCAAAGCTTGAAACAATTACATACCTGTTTCCCTAAGATTAAGGAAGACATAAAATTGCAGGTGTAAAGTCAAGTACATTGTACTGTCTCATTTTGAAAAATAAAGCAAAATCTTCTCCAGATCTATATATATCACTAGCCAGTCACAGAGCTGACATATAAAACTATTCAAGCTACCATTTCCTCTATACCTAAGAGATATCCCAGGGGGCTGTTCTGTCATTGTCTCTCAAGACAACTCTATTGGCAAAATCAGGTTTCCTTTAGCTTTGGTGAGAAGTTAGGGGGTGAAGGTGTGCCAGTGAGATACAAGTGAGAAGCAGACGCACACATTTGCTCCAGACATTTGTTTGGCTCACACCAGATGCAATTTTCAGTTCCTTTTTCTATATGGAATGTAAAAATGCTAGATTTAAAACTTTTTTTTTTTTTTTGCTATGGATTATGAAGAATGAGACATAAAACATGATGATAGTCACTTGTCAAAGTCAGAGGTTGTATTATTTTGTGCTGTGCTTGCAATGTAAAAAAGTGTATGATAAAACTGACAAATCAATAGTAGAGGTAATGCAAATAGCATGTCACAGTAATGGATAACTGACAATTGTCTGATGTGTTACTGAAATTATCCTTCAAGTTTGATGTTTATGTAGTGACTAAAAATTATAGGATTCCCTTGGGCATCTCAGATCATGTTAGAGCACAGATGGATTTAATTACCTGGCTTTGGAGAGTACTGTGGTTCATGCTTTTCCCGGTATTACAAAAGGAGATGTACATCTCACATGCTGAATGTTTGCATTTCCTGAGTAGACTTCATTGTGCTTTGTAGGTGGTTTCTGCCCTCTAAGTACAGTGTTTTGAAGGCTAAATTTTACCCCGCATTAGGTTTTACTGATGATCCAAGACAAGGAAGCTGCCTTACCTAGCTTATAAACTGATAAGCATAATAAATTTACTCCAGCAATGCATAAAGCAGTAGATGCTGTTCCTGCACCACAGTTGCACACCAAATAACAGTGAAAGACTGTGTGAATCACAATCTTCTGACACTTCAGTGGAAAAGGAAAAAAAAATTATATACAAGTCACTTCCATCATCTAAAAAATGTACGGTTACAGAACATTGTTTCCAGATGTAAATCTCCACTGATTCAGCAGACTCAGAGATAATTACTTCAAAATGAATAATTGCAGGATGAACATTGTCACCTCACACTTTCGTCATCAACAACAAAGGCTTTATGGAGTCTTGTAAATCTTCTCATATCTGTGGTCTAAGACATATCAATCACTCAAATCGCCCTGGCTTTTTTGTATATCTGCTATCCAAAATGGAGTCAAGATTGACCTGAACATCAGGTATATTCCATCTGAAGTGTCAAAAACACACTCCCAAGTGAATGTTGTTCTTCTGAAGAGTTTTTACAGGTCAAATGTGCAGCAAGTGCATACGTCATTTGTGAAAGTGTGGTGTGGTGTGGTGTGGACTGGCTAGGATTCCAGTACAGTGGTGTTCAGCCTTTGAGATAGAAGCCCCAGATACATCCAGTTGATAAATGGCTAGCCTCAAGGCCAGCAGTGCTCAATCGATGTAGATTTTATTACCAATTGTGTCTTTCTGAGCGAAGACTAGGATTTTTTCAATTGAAATGTTGCATTCAGATCAAGACAGTTGCTATGATCAGAAGCAGGGAACATCATCTTTCCAACTATCTCCCATTTTTCCTCTAGAGGTCATTAAAAAAGTAAACTTTGATTAGACATCCCTTCTCCTATGCGTCTGCTCATCTTCAGCTTCAATGGTCTTCAATCAGTCTTGATTTTTGCCAACTGCCACGTTGCACACCAGGACTGACAGGCAGAACTGGACATGATCCTTTTTTCTTACCTAACAGATCTTGACAGCCATTCCTACTACGCTTCTCTCTCTAGAGGAGAGAAAAGGAAAGGCTGAAAAACAACAGTCAGCTTCAGCTCTTAGTTTAAAGGTTGCAGAGAATATCTGCAACTTGTGAAACAGCTGTATTCCCCAAATGACTGCAGACTACTTCATTATTGCAGTGCTAGCACCTTGCAGGGCTCTTACAGGGTTTCAGGGTAACAGCTCTGGGACACCACTCTGTGCCTTTTCATAGAATCATAGAATCATAGAGAGGTGTAGGTTGGAAGGGACCTTAAAGATCATCTAGTTCCAACCCCCTGCCCCAGGCAGGGACGCCTCCATTTTTGAGGAATTCTCCATCACAGAGATCGTATACCCTCCTCTCTCAAAGTCTTTTCTCTTCCATACCTGCTTTTGCAATTTTTTTTTAAGGAAACATTTGCTTTCCAAGCTGTAAAGGTTATATATACCTAGTATATCATGAGTTTTGTAGCCATTTGGGCAATAATGCGTTCAGGAAAGTCTGGATTGTGGCAAATAAAGTGCATATCCCATCTCTTGTTCTAGTGTTTTGACCATCTATCCTGAAGAAGTCCTGTGATCTCACAAGCTGTAATATGGTAGTGGATAGTAATTTGGTCTAAGGGTTAGAAAAGGATTAAAACCTCTATCACTGAAGACTATAAGCAATCAGAATTTTTTCATCAGACTTACGTGTGTTTTATTCTTGACCAAAAAAAAACCAACCGAAAAATCCCTTGCATTTTATTTAAATGGAAACTTCCATGAAGGAACTGCTGGCTAAAAGAAAAATCACCTGAAGCATTACACTAAATTTAAATGTCAAACATTTCATACTTTTCATAATACAAAATCTTTTGGGTAGGCTAACATAACTTTTCAAAGAAAAAATCCTGATAATTATTCTGACAATGAATAAGTTAAGAAATAAGGACAAAAAGTCACACTTGTCTATTTCTCAACAAATTAAATGAAAATGTAATATCCTTTTTTCTGTTCTTCCAGAGTTCCTTAACACTATCTTTTGAGTTAAGAAGAGAGGTAGCACCATTTTAAAATACAGACTAACACTGATATAGGAGCAACAAAATTTTCCCAAGGAGAATTTCATTCCAAAGTTTACCCTTAAGATGAGCTTGGTGTTCATTGGAGCTTGATATTAGAAAGCTCCAGAGAAAACCCAGACCCAGCATTGTGGATATGTTATGGCAATTTACGGCAAATTGTTTTAAAAAATGACAAACAAAGTGAATATCAGACATTTTAAAACAATTGCCCATTGAGACTTTGTGTTAATAAAAGTTCAAGGTAGTATCTGAACTTAGTAGAATTGTGCCAACAGAAAGCAATGCTTCGTTTTTAATAATTTCTTTTTTTGTTCTAGAAGAACATTGTATAAAGAAAATTAAATGCTTCATATTTCCTTATCTATCAAGGTACCTTTATTTCACTAGGCTTTAGATAATTAGAAGTAATTAGAAGTTCTCACGTTCCCCTGTGTATTATTTGGACGTTTCAGAGTAGTTCATTATTTCATATAAGTGATACTGTGTCCACACTGCACCTTTACTTTCCAGCACAAACAAATGGGAAGCAGTAGAAAATCAATGCTTTAGAGGGATAAGAGGTAAATGAGGCAAGCAGACCAATGCTTCTTTTTTATTTTTTTCTGGAAGAAGCGCCAATCTGTGAGCTAATGCATTACAGAACCTGAAAGCAACCTCACAATTTATTATCACTTGTCTTAGAACTAACAGCATCTTCCTTTACCCACTGGGCCCAAATCGTAGGTTTAGTCTCAGGCAGAAACAGATGTCATCTCTTTCACAGACTGTAACTGTAATCAAGGTTTTATCAGAGACGTTTTAGGTTCTTTATATTGTAAATGAGCTTCTTAATCCATTAGGCTGATTATGCAAAGCATAATCCAGGGCCAGCCTTTCAAAGTTCATTTTATAAATGGAACATGGCTACCTCACTTTTAAAGATTTCTGAAAAACGATTGCCAATTCCACACATTTGGGTGCATCTCTGATGGGAAATGTAAATGGAGTTGATAATGATTGCAGAATGTCGGGAAACTGCATGAGGCTTTTTATTAACTTTGATAAGTTATACTACATGCAGATGGGCCAGTGTGCTAGTTTCATCCTTTTTTAACCTTGGAGAAAAAATAAGAAGCTGCTTGAGGCAAGACATATGGATGGATTTTTCCTTACAATAAAAAAACCCAACCCCAAAACCAAAAAAACAAATCTCTGCAGGCTTTTGCTTGTGGTCTTTTCAGACTTTCTCACTATGAAGATAGCTTTCAGAGCAGTGATGATGACAATAGTAATATAAAGAATTGGGGTGAAATTAACAAAGTTCTATTCATTAAAATCTGTATTAAAAAGAATTATTAGGTGTGAAATATGTTTGCTTTAATGGGAAAACTCCTTCTGAAGTACTTTGAAGACATTCTGTGCTACTCTTCTTTTTCCCATCATCCATGAAATATAACACAATACACACAGAGTGTGAGTGTTTGGAGACAACAAAAATCCTTTATGCAACACCATGAGCATAGCATTCTATTCATTTTGCATGAAGAAGATGTTTTGAGCTTGAAAATTGGTTTCTGTGGTAAGGTTATTGTACTAAAATTGCACTAGAATTCTACTAAACATATGCAATTATTTCACTGTTGTGTTTATGTGTAATGTTGTTTCAGACATTTTGGGTGTAAAAGAACTTAACTAAGGTTTAGGAAAGTGAAAGAAACAAAGACAACTTTTTCTTTGGTTTCTAACAAGTTAACATAATAGTGATAAAAAAAAGTAACCAAGTGCACTATATAAATAAATAGCATGAATTTAAAGGAAATTGTAGTTACGAAACAAATTTTTGCTTGAAAACACTGATCAATGGCCATGGACTTTACGGTACCAGGACTTAAAAAGATTGTTAAGACCATAAGTAAAGTATTGGTAACATTAACTGTATTGTTGTTATGCATCATCCTTGTGAGACCAATTATGAAAATTATGTATAGCACTGGCCTACAAAACCTGGAAAGTAAAGGAAGAAAAAGCTTCTGAAAGTGAATGTGAAGAAGAGTACAAAATAATGATCTAAAATATTAGAAGAATGAAAAATGCTAATCTAGGTGTTATTTTCCAAACAGGAATAACTTCCATTCTCTAAATTATAGAGACATTAAAAATAAAAAAAAAACAAAAACAAAAACAAGACCAGCAAACTTTTTTCATTTCAAATATATTTACTTTTAGTAAAGATGCTAGAAAATTATTTTTTAAAAAGCCAACTATTACATAGTCATGACAAATAGAAGGAGTTCTATGTATCGATTTCATGTATTTCTACTCTCATGCTCAAAACCACACACATACAATTCAACACACACACGTACACATGTAGATACATGTTACATATATATATGCATTAACCAGTTTCAAGGAAATATCCTTGGTAAGGAAATTAATACTGCACACCAAAAACCCAAAGAAGTGCATTTTCTATGGGATATTTATGGATACTTTTGTTTATCATATATGCAATACATTGATGTGCAATGATGAGTCACATCTCAAGGTGATATCTCAGCTAAGGTAATGAAAGTAAAAATCAAATTCATTACCTTGATTAAAGTCTACTAAAATAAAAGCTTTTTTTTTTTTTTTTAAATGACTCCTCTTTCAGGGATAAATTAAAGCTAGGTTCACCTACAACCAAATAAAAAAAAAGGTCTGAATTGCTCACTTGGCTGAAGAGGCAGATTTTTATATGAACTTGAATGTAAACAGGATTTAAAGCATTAGGCTGATATAGAGAAGAGGGGAGAAAATTATACCAGAATTTTACAGTTTGGAACTGTTAAGTTTTTCATTAATTATCTTTCATTCTATCCCACACAAAAAATAATAAATAGTACAGGAAATTCAGGATATTCCTTAAATTTTGCTTTGATCGTTCTAGTGAAAAGAAATGTAGCAGGTCATCCATCTAGATTAAAAGAAATAAAATTGAAGAAATTTTGGGAGACCTCACATCTTTCCAAAACACTAGGCCAGATCATGCTTATTTTTCTGTTCACATATACAATCAGATCTTACCCCAGGATGAACAGCAGTATTGTCCTCTTGTTAATATCACTTTCTTATACATGCTTTCGATCTGAAAAAGAGTGAAGTGAAAAAGAGTGAACAAGAGTGAACAAGAGTGAAGATCTGACCTGGACCATGGGAAAGCTGATGGCTTTGTGACTCCTATAGTAATGATTACACCCACAATGTAAAGATGTATTATTATTGTTGTTGCTGTATCTATTGTTAGCTCATCGGTCATCGTAATTGTTATTGCTATGGTTATTATTACTTCTATTTTGGTCAGAATCAATCTATGTTTTGCCATTATTTGTTGAAGGTCTGTCCTTCCAAATTCATCAAACCTGGTTGCTATGAAGTAGAATCGTGCAAGTATTATGTGTGTTTGCTTGTGCTTATAGGCTTGGACTTAGCTAATAGTCTGGGCTCCTGAAGAGAAAGAAATTTGCTCTGTTACCCATAAAAGCTGCCTTCCTTTCTCTCTTCCCTTCCATCACTCCATGTACAGACCGATGGGAGAAACTGCAGGCATGTCCACAGTCCCTCTTACTGCACTTCAGAAGTGTGGAAAAAAAGAAACATCTCAGGAATATGAGGTGATGAGTTTAATGTAGCTTGTTATTCGCTTGTAGCGCGGAAGTAAGGTTCTGTGGAACCTTATGGATTACACTTCTATTACACATTTGCGCTCTATAGATACTTCCAGTCCTATAGTCCCCAAGACAAGCAGCAAAAACCAATACAGTTAAAAATGTACTGACAGATTAAAGAAAAGTAATAACCTCTTTTTCATCCACTTCTAATTCTGCTACTGAATGTAAGCAAGAGTAGAGAGCATGAGGGTTTCAAGGATGAAACAATGTTCTGCCTTTGTGATCCGCTACCTCTTTTTGTGATGTTTCCAGCAATATAAGGGATTAAGATTTTCTAAATTAACTCTGTCCCAAATGGGAAATAAAACAGAGCAACATACTCAAAAGTGCCTCTGGTACTGCTTCTTTCATTTAATTTGTATCCATTGCATTCACGTGCCTGGAGGAACTTCAGCACTTCTCTGATTTTAATTTTTTTCCCCCAAAATACCTCTTCAGTAGCCTCAAATGCATAATTAGTGCAAGATCAGGCAGCCCTACATCTTTCTTTTTCTTTCCCTACACAAAGGTCCCCATTCTTTTCAGCCCATTTTGATCAGTATGCAGTTTATTCTTTTCAAGTGCAAAAGCACACCAATGACTTGCTATGCCTCCTGTCTTTCCTGTATGTTGAGCTAGTTTGCCAGCCTTGCAGCTCCAGGACCTTTGTACTTTGTCTGGAAGAAAAATGTTGGAGGTGAGATACAGGACATACATACAAACCCAACCGTTAGCTCTTCTTTCTATTGCTAGCTCTGGGTCCTTTAGCTCTATATTAAAGACAATGTTTTTGTCTATAATAGTGCACATATTCCTAGTGAAGTGATTTAGTCTCATCATATATTCCTGAGGTCACTGACATCGGGGAATTTATGACAGCAGATAAATTGGTTCACTATCTGCATGGGATTGTATGTAAAAAAGACAGTGCTCATCACGAACATGACTCTCTGAAAGAACTTAGCTGCAAATCTATATATTATTGGCCATCAGTGTCACTACTTTTCTCTGTGAGGAAGCTGTAGCAGCAGCTCCAGTTCGCTCCATTTGTTTAGCCATCATGCATTCTGGTTTTCTTTGAGAAATTTTTCACTGTATAGCACTAAGCTCCTCTTTCTAGCAAACAATAAGCATTTTTAACAGTGGTCAGAAAGGTTTGGGGGAAAGTTGGGCTAGGGAAGGGCAAAACATTTCAGTGAAACAGGTCATTTTGATGAAGCTTGCAAGAGATCCATGGATACAGCTGTATGTGTCTGTGTTTGTACTGCGAGCTCCCCTGTCCCCCTGAACAGACAGCTCAAGCATGATACTGCTAATAGTGACAACAAATTTGTTCCTTGACCGCACTCTCTGCTACTGTTTCAGCTCACACTACCTAAAAATTTTGGAGGCAAAGTCTGTAGATGGGTTGGGAGATGTACATTACAGGGACCAACAGAAGGGATGGTATGGACAATTTTTAACATTTGTATTGCTCTCCAATTAGGGTGACACTCCAGATTTTGGAGATTCAAACACACTCTTTTGATTGCCCCAAGGCATGCAATGCAGACATTCAGATTAATGTTGTATAAAACCAGACCTACTTCACTCTGGTGGGCTGCAGTACTGCTCACATTATTTCATACAGTAGGACATTTGAAAATTAAAAAAAATCCTATTATCTTGGGTCACCACATGTGGCCCAGGGGAAATCCAGAGACAAGAGTTAGGTAGGGTCAATGCAGTCAGCATATGTCCCTCTAGACTCCAGGCTACAGAACATTCACTGGCACTTTATGTTTAAAGGTGCTTATATGCATATAATTACAGCCAGAGCTGAGGGTCTAAGATCAGAGCTCTGAGGCAGGATACAGCTGCTTTCAGGCTTTCGAAGCTCTCCATCCAACATCTGAAAAACAGCAAAGGCTTTTGGGCCTTCTGAGTTCCCTGTCACAAAAGGAAATACAGACAAACTAAATCTTTTTTTCTGAAGTATCTTTTCAAGCAAAATATTCTACTATTTCCCCTATTCAGGAACTTCTCAAATTCTGCATTACATTCCAAAACAGGTCTTTCCCCTCTCCACCCCCCCCAAAAAAAAAAAAATTAGTTCTAATGATTCTGTATAGCTTATTATTACACATGTAAGTATACTAGGGCTGGGCATTTTGTCTTTGTATTTTTATTTTTATTTCTTTATCTTTCTTTGTTTTTCCTTTTCTGTTCCAAGTGATATATCTATTTTAACATAACCTAAAGTTAGTTTTCAGTGTGAAACAACAAGTCATATTTCACTTTGTGGCTATTAATTTTTCTTCACTGATCACATCTATATTTCTATATGTTGGTGGTTTGGCATTATACCCATGAGTGGTGCCACCCAGATTCCTTACAGCATGTGTGATAGCATCATTTTCATTCCACTGCTCCCCGCTTTTGTTGGTTAACTTAAAATGCAAATATTTGCCAATATTTCTTTGATTCAATAAGATTTATGTAAGACTTCAGCACTGGTGACTGAACAAAGTTCTGCAGCTGTTCAAACTTACACTGTAAATGTTTCAACTCAATGCAATAAACACGGGCTCTATTATCTTGCTTGCACATAATGCCATAAAAATTCTATAGTGTTCATCACACTGGTTTTTGCAGCAATTTGTCAGCACAGGCCACTATTGAGATTGTAGGTAAATGCTGGTTTTCAGAATTATGTAGACCATCTGCAAGATATGAATCATAATATACCTGGGGTTAGAAAACACGCAACACAAGGGGACAACAAACAAGCAAGCAAAGACATCAACTACGGATTCTCGGTAGTTACTCCTGGGCAAGTGTTGGCAGCAGGTACCAAGCCATCTCTGCCGAGGGTCTTCCTTAGGGATACTCTAAGCTCAGCCCTCGGTCTTGGCCAGTGCCACTTGCCCAGCTTGGTGTCACGGGGCTGTGGCCTGGGGGGTGAGTCATGAGAGAATAAGCAGCACTAATGAAATGTCTTGGAGTTTTTTTCTTTTAATTCTTCATGCAGCATCACATTTCTTAGTATTTCCAAGCTCTTATTAAGGCATTAACATGTCCCAAAAGGTGGTGTAAATTTACCCAAAGTCAGGAAACAGAAGATAAAGGTTTTTTCCTCCATTTATTCACATTCATGTCAATAAATTTTCACTTATTCATTGCATTGCAGATATATCGTTTCAAAGGGACTTCTGGAAGTCACCTGGTCTGCCCTTTCTTGTTCTAAGGGAAGGAGAATTATATTCAGGATTGCTTTAATCTGGTTTATAACCCTCCAGAGAGACAGATTCTGTAGTCCTCCTAGACAGCCTAACATAATACTACATTTTCCTTGGCTTGATTTTGCTTTGCTCATCTTCTATTCAGGATATTAACACACTAAACATTCTAGGATATGAGTATTCTAAATTCTTCTATTGTCCCACAATGTTTGCATCAAACTGAACTTTTAATTTTCATACTACAATACAAGTCCTTCACTCTCCTTGATCTTTTCCACCAGAAATGTGGTTTTTTTCCATTTTGCTCTCACGGTATTTATTTGGCTAGGCTAAACGAAGAATTTCAACTATTCCCTACTGATCTCTGATTTTAAGCCTCTTATTATTATTCTCTTTCATATTCTTTATAAGGTGTTTACATTTTACAGAAACCTTAACGTCCCAGACTGGATGCATTACTTGACTGCCTCAGCAACTAACAGATAGTGACTCAAAGTAGACAAGAATTTTTAATTTTTTTTACTGTTTTACTCTTATCTTCTCTCTGAGGTTTAGTCAACTGGCTCTAGGCTGCAAAAGTATACCCATTTTCTTTCTGGCTTCACAACTATTTATTTTTGCCTGGATTTAGAGTAGGAACAATCATTAATTTTTTTTTTTGCATATAGTTGTTGGGTTTTTTTGGGAAGTACGCTGCATAAAACCTGAGGAAACTCTATTTTAGTCACATGGATTCAAATTTATGCCAGAAAAGGTGTCTCAGCACCTACTCTGGCATTTGAATCCTCTCTGCATGGAAGTGTGGATTTGCAGCCTCTGTGGAAGCTTTCTGAAGCAAGTCCCAGAGCCCGTGTCTCTCCTGAGAAATTTAAGAGTGCCAGATATGTCAGAGTATTTGAATTCCCACAAAAAGGCAAAATACACAAACACTATTGTAAAGCAGGATATCTAGGCAAATAAAAAAAACTTCAAACCTTTAAAATGTGATTTTATACTTCTTAAAAAAAGAGCAATAATAATTGAATGCATACCAACCTGGATCAGGCTATGAAGGGATTATTGACAGGCTAGTACAAAACTGGTGTTTCAAGCATCTGACTTTTTCATTTATCCTAGATTTCTTCATCTCTGAATTCAACTGATGACTTGACGTCCTTGGTGAAAAGAGGTGGATGACCAGTGGCCCCAGTAAGTACATATCCACTGGAGGATAGTGCAATGTGGCACAGGCCAGGCTGCAATACCAAAACTGTAGGCAGAGTCAAACTCAGAAGCCCTAATATGTGCATGACTGTGCATGACTTTTGTAATTTTCAGAGATATCTTCTTCAAGATGCACTGCAAATATTCAGGGAAACCACATTTTCTGTAATTTTATTTTTTTTTAATTTATCAAAGGAATCTACAGAAATATTGTTTAATACATTATGGAAAACATATGCATTTCTCACAAAAAACATCAAAAGAAAATAGTTGTGGATACTCAAATGATTTGAGTATAATGCTGACTGGAGAAACAGATACTCTTATCTGCAGAGTTTGAAATATACCTTGATGATCTAGCTTTTCTCACACTGGAAGAAACCTTTTTTCTCCTCTTTATTTCTCTCCTATCACCCATAACTTGAAGTATAATCTTTATTAGCTGAATTAGTATTTAGAATGTACCACCGGCATCAGCAAAAATTGAAAATTCCTCATTTTCAGCTGTTGAGCTTTAGCCAGTTTCTTTGCCTAAATGCCGCATAGCAGAATTATGAATCAGAAACCCATGGTCTCTAAATAGGAATCCAGTGGGAGGCAGAGACTAGTTCTCTCTGATATTTCAAAGGCATTGCTGACTAGAACTGATTGAGTTTTATACAACATCCTCATTATTCAGCATCTGTATCATTCTGGGTTTCATCAGACTGTATACTCAGTACATTTTTGGCACTCTTTAGTCAACTCTATCATTTATAGAAGAATATTCAATCAATAACTCTTTCAGTGATTAATGATTAAAATTATCTGTGAGCTACTTTTGAAAGTAATATACCTGCATTTTCAGTGACTAGAGTGTCCTGTTAGACTGCTTAGAACAACTCCTCCCCTTTGGTTATTGTGTTTGAAAAAAACCCCATGGTATCAAGAAGGGATGATTAGCAGACCTTCTAGAAGTCACTAGTAATATAGATTTAATGCATATAGTAAGCTGCTAAACCAGAACCAGGGCATCACTATTAAAACAGAAGTCCTAGCTGTCAAGAGCCTGAAGGCACAGCTTTTGAGAATCACTGGAGCAGAATGGAGAGCAAATTGTGACTGGTGGAATCACTGTGCATGTATTTTGCTGCACAAAGCTCTGGGGAGGAAGAACTAAGTCTGTGTCCAATAACGTAACTCTAAGTACACAGTGACCTCGCCATATCTTCAAATTGCTTAGGGAAAACACACATATATACACACACGTACACTTCTCTTGGACTAAGACTACACTTCTAAGACTGCAGAGGAAAAGAGGACTTGTTTAGTCTTAACAGGACTTGGCTCTATGTTTCCCTTACACGTCTGACAACAAAAATTAGAAAGTCAGATGTGACATGAAAGAAGGCAACGAATTTGGCAAGCTGACCACCTTCCATCACAAAGGAAAAAGGGACGAGTGCACATTCAATTCCTCTAACAGACAAGAGGATCAAATATCCAGCAGGAGCAAGCAAGGGCAAAAACTGCTGCCTGACCAAAGGAAGTAACTGCCAACACATTGATTTCTGAGGGAACTGCAGAGTTTGTGTGTGTGGGAAACAAGTTTCTAACTGTGACCAGAGCTATCACCTTGCATTTCTAGATTCACACCTGGGAAAGGATTTGGAAACAGTTCATCTGTTCTGGGCAGATAAGCAGTTCGTCCCTAGAAGAGAAGAAAAATGCAACTATGTCTAGAAAAAGGTACTGAACTAATTTTTTTATATTTTTTTTTCCCTGCTGGAGATAGCAATTTAAATTGGGAGAATTGTTAGGTTAGATTGTTAGTACCATTTACTAGGATCTACTATTTTATATCAGCTACGTAAAGGAATCAAAGATACTTAAGCCATTTTTAAGACGCTTTGGTTATATACTTAAACAGGAAGGAAAATATGGCTCCTCTACCCTTGCAAGCATACGCTCGGATTACCTCCCTAAAAGAATGAACTATACTAATATGTGTGCTCAATTATCTCCACATGATGGTCCACTGCCCTGATACTTAAAATAGTATAAACTTCTCTGGCATTACCCAAGGTAACTGTCAGGCACTACGAAGCTAGTTTCATACAGCAAGAAAATTCAGGCAGGTGGTGGAGATATCCCTTGGTGGAGAAGAAGGTAAGTTTAAGGAATGTGGGCTGGAGTAGATTTGTCCATGATGGGTAATGCTAATCTTCCTGAAATTCAGGAATGGAAGCTTGGATCAGAAGCACTGTGGGGCTCCACAGGAGCTCTGGGGAGGATGCTCTTCTCTGATCTTCTCAACCCAGTTACAGACTCTGCATTTTGGTCTCTCTGCTGTCAGGGATCTTGGTTTTCTTTGTCAGATTATGTTTTCCTGTCCATGTTCTTGGTTTCCATCTCATGAGTTGATGAAGATTCCTCAGTTATTTTTAAAGCTGATGATCTGATTATGAAGCATATCCTAAAAAAATACTTTATACCTTGAATAGGGAATTATTAAGTTTCAGTGTCATCTGAGGGACTTTAAAAAATACTGCTAAATTTAAAAGCATATAAATAAACTTAGTTTATAAGTATATATATATATTTATAAGTATAAATATATATATATTTATAACTTTAGGCCACTAAATTACCTGTCTTAAAAATTTCAATTGTTCTTTTATTAGAGTCTCAAACTGGGACATCTATGTGTTGCAACAACTTTCATATAGTATTACAAAATTTTCACATTTCCAGAAAAAATACAAAACAGCATAATTAAAAATTAAGTTCTTTATAACCTTATGAAAACATAATTGGATAATATCCTTCTCTCTCTCTGCCTCTCAATATGCATACACTTCTGTGTGTGTGTGCATATATATTATAGGCAATATAACTCTGATCCAATATAAGATGCTTCACAAGCTTTAAGATAAACATGTGAATAACCTAACTGAAAGTTGTGCTTTGAGAATTAAAATATATGATTGTTTTCTTCACTAGATTACCCTGTAGATAATTTGCATGATAAAGACTATTTTCAGAGGTACAAACTCCATGAGCATCACTGTTGGCAGTCTACTTCTGGGTAATGAAAAACTCTGAAAGATTTTATCAGGTTACTGCTTCCCACCTGAACCCAGATGTTCAGATCAGAAAGGAAGATGGCTGGGCTTTAGGAGACTTACAGTGTGCTTATGAGTATTCCTAGCAAAAAAAAGAGTGAGAACTATTTTTGAGGTTTCAGTACATTTTTTGTGTGTTTGTCCCTTTTGTAAGTGGGAAAGAAGACATGGAAGAAGAAACATGGGTTTAGCTAATAAAACTAGGCCTGAAGGAACACCTGGAAAAAAAAAATAATTTAGAATTGTATAGCTGTCCCCTGCCTTTAAATATCACTTACCTTGTCAGCCCTTCTCAGGTTTCCTTTTCCTTTTGCATTTACAACATATCCTAATTCCTTGAAACAGGAATCCATAGGACACTGGAACCAAGAGAAGCCTCAATGAGTAACATGAAAAAGGCTAATGGGACATAGTCAAAATTTCCATCAAAAAATAATACAAAAAGAAAAGTGAAGAAACAGCTGTTACCGCAATTACTTCATTTTATTGTTAAATTGTAACAGTAGAATAGTGGTTTTAGTGTATTAAGGAAAGAGGGTAGCTTGCTGTACACTTAAAATGTGATGCCTACTCATAGGCTTTCAGTAATGGTTTAATTTCTTTGCAGAGATATCATTGCAAATGGAACCCAGGAGAAATATGGGGCCTCCACTGTAGGTCTAAAAGGAAGAGGAGGCACAATAACAGATTTGGTGTGTCTGCTGATATTTGAAAGCAGGGACAAGTTATTTTGTGTAAATATCTATAGGGAATATTCCTGGAATAGTTCTAGTGAAATCAGAAACTGAACTTTTGCAGTTCAGTAGCTATGGATGTAGCCTTCAAATACAATATTGTCACTGTTAGCAACAGGCCATAAGTTTTGGTGGGTTAGTCTGGGCTAACAGCCGAACTCCCACCCAGCTGCTTGCTCTCTGCCCTCCTAAGTGGAATGGGGAGAGAAAATAAGAAAAAAAAAACAAGAACAAGTAAACTCATGGGTCAAAGCTAATACAGGAGATTAAAAGAATTACTGTTGCAGGCAAACCAGACTTGAATTAAGGAAAAATAATTTATTGCCCATTAAAATGGATTTAGGTAGTGAGAAACAGAAAGGCAATCATCAAAGCAACACCTTTTCTTCCCCCTTTCTCAAGGTCAACGTAACTCCTTCAGTCCTAACTCCTCTACCGGCCTCCTCGAGCAGTGCAGGCGGGTCGGGTTACAGAGTACCTAGCGGTTTCCCTCTGATGCTCCTTCCCATTCATCCTTTTCCTCTGCTCCAGCATACGCTCCCCACAGGTGGCAGTTCCTTCAGGACTATCCATCTGCTCTGGCATGGGTCCTCCATGGGCTGCAGGAAAATCTTGGCTGCAGTGCCTGTAGCACCTCCTCCTCCTCTGACCTTGGTGTTCCCTCTGCTGCTTCCCACTCCTTTCTTTCCCCTCCTCCTCTCTCTGTCCGGTGTTTTTTGCTCTTTCTTGAATATGTTTTCCCGGAGGCACCACAAACGGCTGATGGGCTCAGCTTTGTCCTCCAGTGGGTCTGTTGCAATGTTTATGCCCCTGACATAATGATGTAGTATAGAGCAATACAGGCCTGGTATGATAAAGACCTTGAAAAGTGGAGACAGGATGTGGCATACAGGAGTGCAGGTATGGGATGAAAAGAGATAGGGTAAAGGGCTGGCAATGGAGATCCCATGGTCATAAACAACTCATCAATAGCCTGTTAAAGACATGCAGACCTGGAGCTGGACAAAGCTGGTTTTAGGGGTAACCATGTAAATTTAGAGGTGGTGAAGGACACCAGATGCTCACAATTCATTGTAACATGTGCCCCCATGACAACCTTCCTCCCCAGCCAGGGTGAAACCACTGGCCTCAGGACCCAGAGGAGCAGTGGAAGGGTGAGCACAATTCAAAGAGAGAGGCAGAAACAAAGAAGTGTGTGTATAACAAGTTTAACTGTATTATTACTATTATTGAGACTTTTCCTGTATAAAAGTATTCTAACCATAAAATTCTTTCTTTCTTTTTCTGTAAGAATTAGATCTAGACTAATAATGGTTAGACTTTTAAGACTACAATTATAGTAATGATAAATTCTTGGCTTTATACATATAGAAAACGTGCTTCCTCTTTGCTCATAGTCAAGATATTGAGTGTAACACCATAAGATAAGGGTTGAATTTGGAGAGTCTTGCAGGAACATAAACTCTTAGACTTTAAAGGGAGTTTTGTAAGGAAGGTTGCTTATTTAAGAAAAAACAACTTTCAAGTGCTTTTCCGTTAACATGAGACGTGGACAACCTATTGTGCATACTGATTGCTAACTCTGTGGACGGTGGCTCTGTGACTCAGACCTTTGGTTCCAAGCACTCTTCAGGAGCCTCCACAAATATAGTCTCCAGTTCTTAGAAGGTACTATAAAATATGCAGGTGTAAATTGTGCCATAACATTACATTTCATATACACTAACCAAGGGGATCCTCAAACTCTCCTTCTGTCAGATACTACAGAAGACCGACCGTTCACTCTTGCCACACAAAGTACCAGCAACAGCTAGAGAATGGTGGTTTGATCAAACTGGCACTAAGTGCAACAAGCAGAAACCAATTTTTATTTCAGGGTGAGGGAGGACATCATGGACTAGTGATGGGGAACTAGATGAGCTGAAGACTCTTTTATTACTTTGGATATGGTTTGTTTTGTAACTTCAAGCACATCATTTCACCCCTTTGATTCTCTGTTCCTCTCCTACCTATTTATATGCTTTGTTTACTGAAATTGTCGGCTTTTTAAGGCCATCACTGCCTCTCAAATTGTGAATGGGGTGTCTTGCTGTTGCCATGGTATACAATGACAACAAATTTTCTTTGATAAGGCAAGGAGATCTGCAATGGATAA
The DNA here is from genome assembly GCF_964199755.1 of Larus michahellis. NCBI lineage: Eukaryota > Metazoa > Chordata > Aves > Charadriiformes > Laridae > Larus > Larus michahellis. Next base: position 95,145,643 of record NC_133897.1, read on the forward strand.
GGAACATACCTCTATTTTTCGGTAAGAAAGAATACAGGGAAGTATCAGAAATACATAGGCGGCTATTGTTTAACATTTAATATCTCTACAGGTAAAAGTACCAGCACAAAGGCATATAATACATTTAAATCACTGTTCAGTGGTGATGCTGGCATTTTGTAGTTATTATATCTTCAGATACAAAAATGCAGTTTCAGATCAAGTTTGACACGGTTTTACCTGATGACACAGAGGAGGTGCTGGATTGCCTGCTCTGACCGTGTCACTTGTAATGAGTGACTTTAATATCTATGCTAATAAAGCTTGCTGCATCCTCTGTATAAGCTTGACACAAGCCCCAGTGGCAGGGAAGGAACAGCTACCTAAATTAAACTGAATATGTCTTGATTGAAAAAGAAGGAAATTATATTAACCATTCACCTGTGGGTACATGTCATATGCTACTCTGTGCTGAGTTTGCTGGTATAAGTGTCTGGTATTTCAAGCTTCGACATATCAGATAAGGAGCATCTCCATCACTGCGAGGGAATGGACTGGCACTCCATTTTAGCAATTTATTAAAATCTTTCTTTTGCTCCCAGCAACTTGCTTTACTACGGGCACTTTGGCTATGAAATACGTGTGACTTGCATGGGGCTTGTCCCATTGATTTCTACAAGAGTGCTCTAAAGTTCATGGTAGACACAGTCCTCATATAGCATATGAAATCTGTTTATACCTGAGGAAGAATACAGTATTGAAGGGATTTATAGCTGGCTTTGGAAGGCTTTATTTACCTATAGAGAGGTAATCAGGTTATAATTCTGCAAGAATTATATACCAGTGTCTTATACCTTCATAGTGCTACTATTGTTGGGTTTTTTGAGAGTGCCCAGAAGCCTTTGTTACAGAGTAGGATCACAACATTGTTCTTGCTCTACAAATATGGCATAAAAAAGACAGCACATCCAGGTGGTCCACGAGACAAGAAACACAGAAAGCGGAATACTCCAATTCTCTTTTCCAGCCATGGAATTCATCCTCTGCCTGATATTTTCCTGCGATAATTTGTACATTTACTAACAAGGATTGAATTTATTTTACCCATAAAGTGCTACAAAGCCACAGGATAAAATAGTGATGTAATGGATTCAGCCAGATATTAGATCCCAAATATTTCATAAATTGAAGGTGGCCAGCTACATTTTGTGTTGAGCAGACCTGTTGTTGGAATAGAGTGTACAACAGGGTGAAACAGCTAGAATAAAATTATCAGGTTGTGGAAACCCAAATTTTTTCTCTGACTTCTCAAGATTGTCTTCACTTTAAGTCTGATTAGTTGGGCTTTAAGTGAGTGTATGAATTTCATCCAAGAAGGGCGTGGAACGGGGCAATGATTTGCAATGCTGTTGCATTGCAGAGCAGATCAGTTCCGAGATGTGAGGGGTGTAGAAAAGGAAGACATCTGCTTAAAACAGACATAGCAAAAAGTTCTCAGGGAAAACAATCTAGTGCGTGTTAAGACTCTTATCTGTAGCTTGAACCAAATGAATCTCTGTACTATGGCATAGAAATAAATATTAATTTCCAGCACCTTCTCTATGATTATTCAGTCAGAAACTCTTAACTGAAGAGAACAAGAGAATCTTGCCCAAGTTTATAGAAAAAGCAGTCATGCATTGCATTCTTTATGGAATTTCTTTAGTCATGTACTACCTTTATCTTGTCTTTTGTGGTGTGCCTTCCACACTACATGGCATATTAATTTTCTTTAGGAACATTGTTGCATCTCAAAAAAATCATATTAAAAGAGTAAGTTAAGATTTATTTTTATTAGTGCTTATTATTGTATAGCATGCAGTTTAATTTTGCTAATTTGAAATCTATATAGTATCGTAAGCAGCAACAGTAATTCATCAGTGAAGTTTTCCATAAATCTCATCTATATTTGAATTCAGATGCTAACATTTATAAAACCTCATTAGAAAACCTTACCAGGAAGGAGAAAAAGTCATAGGAAATGAATTATGTGGAAAGTATACAATGAAAGGAACAAAGATTTCTGGAATGATCAGACTAATGTAAGATGTCCTCATGAGGAAACCAACATTGAATGCAAGGTGTTAAAGTACATTTAACAGATGGCATATGATAGGCACATATTTTATTAAACCTCCAACTTATGATTTTGGTTATTTTTGACAAATTAGTGTTGAGACTTGCTTTTGAACAGCATTGCAAATTGAAAGTCTTTTTATGAACAATTTAAAGTATTCCAAGTTGAGATATATTGTTTGCAGTGTATTACGACAGAAATATGTTTTGGTATCAAAATAGATTTTTAAATGGAAATCAAGTTTGGACACTGTCCTCTGTTTACCTCTGTGCATTTCTGTCAGAATGAAAACACTCAAGTTTTTCCTCTGTGTCTTAAAAAGTGATTGCAATGCTTGAACATTAATTTTAATGTTTACACAATTTCTATGTTTTCTAGACTTCCTGAACTTTGCATTGCCTTGGTCAGGAACACACTGTCTTCAACATAATTTTCCAGAGGAAATATCTAAAAAGATTGTTTTTCAATAGGTATTAGTTCTACACTGTATTAAATGCAAGTCCATACATTTCTTGTTTGACCAGTTGCCCATTTGAATTAGGATATCCACCAGCATATGGTTAAGCTGGAATCTAATGCTAGGCAAGTTCAGGTAGAGATTTAAAGAGCCTTAGCTCTGACAACAGTCTGTTTGTTAATGCTGAGTTTACTCAGCTGTCACTGACTCAAAACCCTTATTATTTCACTTAGAATACGGCTGTGCCTATGGGTTATCTTACCTCATGGTAATTCAGACCACGTGGCCATCAGTCAGTCTTCTTATGCTGACATCAGTGGAAGAGTAAACAAGAATCTTCAGACACAATTTAGCCAACAAACTATATGGGATGTTGAGGTCATGTTAATGATCAGATTAAAGTTTGATATTCTTTGTCAACATCTGATTAAATTTTAATTATCTTTTTCCTACGCATTAGGAACAAAAAGCATGGCCAAAGTAGTCCGAACCTATCTTCATATGTAGCTATATGCAGAACACACTAAATTGTAAATAGGCTTATAATCATCTTCTGAAATTCAGTAAATTATATTAAACTAGTAACCCCTGGGGTCAGAATAGGGAAACTGTGTAGAGAGAATAGCCTAGCTGAAGGATGGTGAAAGCATGCACACTTGGATAACCCCTGGCCTTTGTAACGAAAATTATGTCTGAACTATATCATTGTTTATATGGGAAAAATCTTGGTTTAGGGAATAGGGGAAATGGATAGGGTTAATAGAAACTCAGGGGAAAATTCTCTTCACTAAAGCACGTAAGAGAACAGCAGTACTTCTTTTATGTTGCCTCTCTTCTTTTCCTCTCAATACTTAGGAGTATTAACAGCCATCTAGTCCTTCATGGTTAAAGAGCACAGTAGTATGCTTTGTTGCACTGATTGAATTTTTTCAATTTTCCTGTCTTTGAAGTTTATTTCAGGCTGTATTTGTGTCTGTTTCACACTGCAAATATCATTGCTGCATTTAGCATGACAATGGAAACCAAGAGTACTGACTAAATCCTGGGAAGATACCAAACACAGGTCAGGAGTACCGACAAAATGGGAAAGCCAGATTTAATATTCTCTAGTGGTTTACAAGTGTTTACAGTATTTACCCAATTTCCTGGCCCAGTGTAGTTAGCAGCTCTCATGATCAGGAGCACTTACTGGAACCCAGAAGAACATGCTGGATGAATACATGTTTTTCACCATAGGAGAGGGCCACCTGTTTGGAAGGGACACTGAGAACAGGAAGCGGGATATGGTTCCAGCAAATCATTCTTGACTGCTTAGATGTACTCGACCTCAGTCGATGGTCAACCCTATCTGAAAAGCTCTTGAAATCAAGGGATTCTTAGATGAGATTTATTGTCTGTTCTGGTCTTTGTCAGGCTTTTGCCACTGTAAGGTGTTCATTTCAGAAATAATTCTCTGAATGATGTACAAGCAATATCTCATGGCACCTTCTCTTTCTTTTATTTTTTTTTTCCTTTTCCAGACAGTTGTGGTATTTTTGGTTGTAGTTTTTATTAAAATGTTAAGACATATAAAATTTTGGATTAGGTAAACCAAATTGTACAGTAAGTCCAAAATGTGGGGATTAAATGAGATACATGCTAATACACTTCATGGTTATGAACTTCTCATCTGAAAATGCCTTCAATGTGAAGCTACATCTATATCACTATGATCAATACGGTTACAAGCCTTGAGCAAAGAGTGTGAGAAGGTTCAGTGTGTTCAGGAAGGGCTCATACCCTGTGGCTGTAAGTGTTCTTGGTGCATTTCATATTAATAATCAAATCAAGCCTTTTTTCCAGTCTCATAGCTATCATCTATGGGTTATACGTTTTCAACTGATACTTCACTTCATCTGTCTAGGAGGATTTTGAACAAAGGGACAGGGACAGACAGATTCGTCTCATGCATATGAATCACATGTTTATATTAGAAAAAAAATGATGTCAAAGAAATAGAAATTTATTTAATAACAGACATAGCCTCCTTATACTCAATTTTGTAGTATCCTAGAAAAACTGAGGCATGGGAAAGCACAAATTAATGAATAAGCTACATCCAAAAGAAACTAACTCTAAATTGTCCAATGTTTCTGAAGCTTGGTTGAAATCAAAGGTGTAGTTTGAGCGTTATTTCTCAGTTTGAATGATCTGTTTCACTGTGTTTAACAGATATATCACATATTGAAAAGAAACTACAGTAGAGAGTTGCAGATGTTTCGCTTGTAGTCATATGATACCTACTAGAGTCCTCACTGAATAATCCACTATTGTTTTAAGTACTCTTTTATTTTAAAAAGAGTATTTTGCAAAATACTCAATACAAGGACTGTTCTTTATTTGTACAATTAGCCTGCTATTACACATCAATTAACATCTTCAAGCATCAGTTCCCAACTATCCCATTAGTGGACAAATGGTCTTTTATTTACCATTTTACTGCCTATAAATTTGAAGAACTCCTTAACATTTGTTGAACTGTCCTGTGGAATTCCTATTGACTAGTAATTTTTTTAAACTCTACTGATTAGATATTTAATTTGCTCTGATTTTATAGATCTTTGAGTCCTCAGCGGATCGTTTATAATTTTTAAAGGCCTTCTGCTTTTCATATAAGTCTTTATGACTTAATCAAATTGGCATCTGTTGCCCTTACCTGCATTTGGAATTACTTAATTTTTATTTGCTAGCTTTTCCAAATGCTTCTTGGATGTTTTTTACATTTCCTGGGGGAGAGGGGCATGGGTTTTGGTTTGCATTTTTTTTTCCATGGATATCAAAACAAAAATAAACCTTTTATTCAAAAAATCCTGTTGCCATTTATATTCTCCAAGAATCACATTACATAAGGTCAAAGCATTTGTGTATTTTTTTTCTTTTAGTGCTTATTCTGTTTCCTTTTTTTGTATAACTCAATTGAATTTCACATAACGGTGTAAAATAAAGTGGGTTAAGTAATAGGTTTTTCAAAGACGTATGATGATGTCTTTGAACATGTGCTGAGCAGTATCAGCACAGTGTAGCTACGTAAAGACTGACAGTAAAGCCATATCAGAGGTGTTCCTTGACTGTCTTTTTAAAGGAACAGGTTTTTTGCCATGTAACTGCCAAGAAATGCAACATATCCTTCCTGTAAGTATAGGTTGTTTGGAGTAGTTATTACTGATGTTCCTGCTGAGTAACTGAGTTAGAATGTTCGTGCGCTGGCTTCTTTCATGCGAAGTTCCACACCTGGAATTTTATTTTTTGCAGCTGCAGTCACAGTATCATCTCGTGGTTGTGCCTGGGTTGGGATCTAGGGACAGCCTCGCTTGATAAATGATGAACAAGGTGCATTTAGTTTTGCTCCTGAGCTTTACAACAACCTGCCCATTTCCTCTTTCTATGCTTCCATGAGAGCACGGGAATTGTGCCCATCTGTTGAGCTGTGTTACTGTGCTATAATCAATGACAGCAAACATAATCTTTTGAATCACTAATACAACTTCTTTTAGAACTGATCTACTCTTCACACACAGCTATTTTACCCCACTGGTTTCTGGTAGTCCGGGGACCGACTTTTTCCTGTTCAGAGAATGTTGTTCTACTGGCTAAAAACTCGGCAAATATTTTAATATCACAGGCATCTGTTCATCTGAATAATTTTTTTCATACTTTGTCCTTTTGTGAAATGGTGCAAGGAATTTCCTACTTCAGGAATTTCTCTTCTGGGATTCTGTATTACTTTCACAGCAGACCTTTGTAATTTTGTGATCTTGCACTGCAGACTTGCCAGTGCAGAAGGCAGCATGTTGTCAGGAATGTTCTCTAAGGAGCTGTGATCTGATCCAGCTTGTACTTGGCATCCAAGCGAGCTATATACTGTACCCATGAGAATTCTCCAACAGTGGTGAATAATGCTTTTTTTTCTTAGTTTAATAGTATTTCACTACTATCGTTGATTTTGAGGTCAGTGGGCTTCCTTCCTGAGACAATTCTTGTGTTGTTTTATTGTAAATTGATTTTGAGGTGACAGTTCCTGTTTGGGGGGAGAGTTTTATCCAAATTGATGCTACACATTTTTTTCTTCCATTTCTTCAGCTCTTATTATATAATTTGACTGATCTTGATGTACTTTAAAAAGGTAGAATGTACTTTTAAAGAGTTAAAATATATTTTAGAATGTAGAATCTCTCACTAAGTAAGAACAAAAGACTGTAAAAAGGTCACAAGGCCCTGTGAAACTAGACACTTGGTATAAACAATAAATGCCTTGCTAATGAATATACACTTGAAGAAGAACAGAAGGCTAATAACAAGGAACATCCCACCACAGGAGGCACCAAAACCGGCTGAAAAACAGACAGCTGCTGGATAAGGCATAAGGTCAACAAAAATTCGCAGTAACTGGGGGAAAAGTAAAGGTGGCAGTGGCAGATCGCAACCACCAACCAAACTGAGTTGGACTATCCCCTGCTCGGTCTTGGAGCATGCACACATCAATTAAAAGATCTTGTAATGTTAAATGAAAGCAAGATTATAATTAAAGGCATTTATTTCTGTGTTTTGAACCATATAAATATTCCTAAGAGTTTTTAGGCCTGAATGTTAGCTTTGTGGATTAACACCTGCCACCCATCTCTGCAGAAATGAAATAAATAAATAATACCTCTACTCTGTGTGTATATTGGTATCTGCACATCAGGTAAATGACCCCACTTTGGAACAACAATCTCAGTATTAAACTCCTTGGCCAAATCAATTCTTGCATGGATTCTAACGCTTTTTGAGAAAAGGCTTTAAATTACTTGGGTGTTTTACTTCATTCAGGTCAAATCTGATGCCTCCTGTTTCTAGTAGGTGATCAGTGGGACTTAACTTAACACAAATTTTCATTGTGTGATGCAGTCTTTGTGTGTGTTGCTGGTGAATAGGACCATCAGATTTCTATCATTTCACCAATGCTGTTCAATGCAAGAAAGATGCTACTGACAATTTCAATAACCGTTAGTTATTACGATAGTACTCCCCCCTTAGTTTTTGGACTATCTCTTGTGCCTAACCTGTACAAAGACCATTCATTTTCCCATGCGGACTCTGAGCTGGCAATATTCAGGCTGAGCATCCAGTACATAAATACACTCCCTGCCAAAACGTAGAGTGGATATGCTGCCTTATTGCTTGCACTTCATGAGTTGACACTTATGAGGATAAACTGGTGCATTTCTTTTCTACTACATCAGCTAATCCATGCCAGTTGCCTCTTAGCGTTTCAGTTATGCCACAGTGCTGCTTTGGACACTGTTCTTAAGTACAGCTATTGTGGTATATTCACTGCTGCTTCTGCATCTGGAAACACAGCCATATGCAAAGTTTTGATAAGCTTCCTACATCTCTAAAGACACCAGGAAATTGTTTCCAAATCTCCTCTGATGTGAGACATCCTTTTTCGGATCTGGGACATACTCTGTCTGTGCTTCAATTCCCCTACTGGGAAGCAGTAGTAATGATGATCACTTTCTGATGCTTTTTGGGGGTCTAAATCAATTTAGATTGAAAACTCTTTTAGGATAAAAAATTCCTGTCTCTGTGGATATTGCACACACTGTATAGCGACAGTCTGGTCTTCTCACTAGCACTTATAACATTTTGCAGAGTACAGAAATTATTTCCTAATTTACTATAGATACATAGTAGAGCATTGGTATAAAAACCATTACTGGGATAATTGTTGGCAAATCCAAATCTTTTAAAAGTGTGGTCTATAGCCATTTACCCCCCATAGGTACCAATCTATCACTAACTAAACTTTTTAAAAAAAAAAGAAGAAAAAAGGACTGGGTTTTTTTTTTTATATTATAGATTTTTACAAAAAAAATTCTCTTAAATCATATGATGAGTTACAAGCTGGTTCACTTTTATGCTTTCAGTGCAGAAAAATAGAGATGATGTTTTAACACAAACCTCTGAGTGGAGGAGCTACGTCTGTAAAACCTTCCCCTTGAAAGTAATTTTTCTGTGGTCTAAGAGCTACACTGATTTTAGCAGAAAAAATTATTTGTTAACATAACGACATCTCTTATTACATATACCTTTAATAGAGGTTCTCTAGTAATTCTCAGAGGGAACATAGTACATTCTATGTTTAAGAAATGATCTAAGTGATTTGAGATCTATGATCACAAATTTCAATTTAAAGGAAGGGTTTTTTCAATTAAGTTTCCCCCCCAATTCTATTTTATATATAGTCAGATGTTCAAGCATGGGGGCAGCAGCAAAGATATGTATTTATTTGTTTATCTATGCTTGAAAAAAGGAGGTAAAAACTCCCTGCGAAAACATTTTGTGCCTCTGATAGTGTCGGTAATGACTTGCTAGAAGGACAGAGATATTTTCAACCATTTATTTTGAACTCTCAAATCCTGAGTATGTTAGCTTAGCGTATTTGGCAAGTAATTGTTTGGGTTTTTTTCTCTGAACCAAATCATTCAACATAGTGGCTAACTCAGTTTCAAGCATTCAATTGAGTGCAAAGAAGAAACAGAAGAAAAAACATTATTTTTTTCTTCCATGCAGTAAAGCTATAACAAAGCTAATAAGCATGAGATGACAGAGTAAACCAGAGAATGCAATTCACATGAGCAAGAATATTTATTTGCTCATGCAGTATTATGAAGGCAAAAAGCAAGAGATCAAGTAAGTAATATTTGTGCAAACTAATTGAAAAACCTAATGGTCATCCTCTGTGTCTTGTAGAGAGATGGAAATGAGGGCAAGAATGAACTTCATTTAAAACTGCAGCTGTGAGTAATATACTGGTGTTAATATATAAGAGAGGGTAGTGTTGTATTGTGGGGTTTTTTTCCCCTTGGATTTTATTTTTCCTTAAGGATTTTCCTTGTGTTGATTCTGCATCCCTGCAGAACTCATACAGAAAAGAGAAACTGTCTCCCTTTTTTTCTCTCTCATATCAGGGGTTTGAATAGCTGGCAGCAGACCTGGGTGAATGGCAATATCATTATTTTTCAGTTGTGAATTTTCCAGCAGTATCTGTATGGTTTTCATTTTGCTCTATTTCCTTCATTATATCACATTGCATTCATGCATCGATACCACCTCCTGAAGCCTTTTTTTTTTTTTTTCCAAGGGATTAAAAGCTGTTGGCTTTGCTCAGGGGCAGAACAACTGACATAGCCTCTATTGGACCATTCAGATGGTAGAAAAAGATAATATTTTCTGCATCTATAAAGAGCTTGTTTTGGAAAGAGTGCTTTAGACATACTGAGTTTAAATATGCACAGCTGAGAACAAAAATAAGTAGAGAAACAGAATATATGCTTTCATAAAAGAATTCAAAGCAGTTGAACACCCTTTCACTAATTCAGTGGAAAAGGACCCTTTTCCACTTACTTAAATTTTTTCATACTTTCTTTATAGCATCGTCTATCAGTATTCATATGTGCAAAGCATATTTTTCCTATTGAATCAGGCATTTAAGCAGGTGAAGGATGTATATTAAATTTCTGTTTGCAACATTTTTTTTCTTCAGTATGTGAAGTGTATGCATTCCCATTTTTAATGTAAGGTATATAAGTATTAAATAAATTTTACAGACTAATACAGTCTGAAATGTGTTAAGATTACACTAAAGTATTCTTTTTGCTTCCAAATAAATTTTTTGCTTCCAAATAAAAATAAATCTTATTTAATTTCTTTGTATCAATAGCCACTTAAAAATGGCTAGTCATGTACACGACCTAGTTTTACTGTACTAGAAGTTTCAAAATGGTACAATTAACAGTAAGTAATAGAACAACTAAAACTATTGCCTCCCTTTTTAAAGCTATTCTTGAGTAAAACATTCTGATTAACAAGTTAGTAATATCAATATTTCTTGAAATTTTCCCTCTTTCCGGTAAATCTTGTGACTGCTGACCTTTGTGTGGAAATTTGGAAAAGAACTTTTTTATTAGTAGTCAAAACTACAACAAACAAAATATCAACAGGCTTGTTGGCTTGACAGATAGGCACGCTCAGAGAGAAGACTCTTATTAAACTGCATAAGTGCACGTTTGCAAATTGCTGCAAAGACTTCTGGCCACAGTCATATTTGTCAAGATTTGCAGAATGTGCAAATCTTGAAAGTTCCCTGCTGGGAGAGCTAAAAAAAAACCACAACAGAGGGACCAATATACTGTTGCCCTAAAGAATTACAGCAGTTAAGCCCATGTCCTAGCAACAAATGTCTTCTTTCCCCTTGAGGACCATTCAAAGGGTAGTCTAAATGCAGTATTATAAACCTCTACAAATATTTTCTGTTCCGTAGTTGCCATCAGTTTTCTAAAAAAAGTACTAGTAAAATGTATAATGGCTAAATGTGGAAGCTTTTTGCTTTCCACAGTTTCAGAAGCATTTAAGTTTATTTGATATGTGAGTGTATTGAGTAATTTCTCTATACAAAGGTAGCGAATAGCAAAGATAAGATTTTTTTTTTCCCTTTTTGTTAGTGATAGTGTCTTTAACTGAAAGTCTGAAATACAATAATCAGAGACACTATGAAAGTCTTCACTGAACTTATCTGCTTCACTGGGCCTGATTCGAGATCTCCTAACAGTATTGCCAGTCATATGTAGCACTCCCCAGGAATCGTGAAACAAGTCCTTCAGATTATTCAAATTATCAATTGGATGGTTATAATAAAGGTATTCTACTTCCTTGTTGGAATGTCAGTTCTTTAGAAAGTAGCCAGATGCTTTACCAGATTTAAGAAGTAATCATGGTTGGGTTTATATTCATGGTTTTAGAAGGGTAAAATAACATATTTTTCATAAATTATGATATTAAGTGGAGTGACAAGAACAATTAGGAAGTTTCTCATTTCTTTCAACTAGTAAGAAGCTTCTTTTAATTGTGATACTTCATTGCAACTTGCATTTGTATTGCAGATTTTAGTTTTGATCCACTCATGTCTCTATTAAGGGACAGTTCCATTCTGGAAATGTTTACAAGAAGATGCTGACTGTTTTTGTATTCATACATCTTTCCTTTCCGTTTTTGTTTTTGAGATGTGCCCCTCCTGCATATAGCTTCAAATAGTATAGTAAATCATGTCAATAACGAGTTAACTTATTTACAACATACAGTTGACTCAATTCACAAAAGTATTTTCCGTGCAAAGTCACACAAAGCAGTTTCACAAAGATTTGTGGCTTGCATATTCAGCTTCCTACTCAGCAAAAGTACTTTTTGTTTGTTTTCATAAAGCTCTGTTTTAAGTCTCTTACAAACTAACTTGCATACGCACTTTACTGCCTCACTGTCCATGATTATATTTATTTTGGTGAACAAGGTAAAAATGGACCATAAACCTTCCATTGCTCTTGTTAACTTAGAGCATCTGCTCTAGTAATAACCACCTGGTTGGATAACTTTGACATCTGGGAATCTTTCAGTTGATGGACTTGCCCTTACTGAGCATGCCAGCGGAGATGATGAAAACATTATTAGATCTATTTCACAGTCTTCTTTTTGTAGTCCTATGTACCTTTGCCAAAGCTGCAGTCTGCTGGTGCGACTTATATGCATGTTTTTTCTCATTTTGACAGTTATAAGTTTTATTTTGTAGCACCTGCCAAAACCCAATACATACCTCTGATGCTCTCATGAAAAGCTATAAAGAATATATTTGCCGGTGATATGTAGGTTTCAAGGAAGCCAGAACACAAGGAGAGGTTGGCAGGCAGCTGAACAGCAGCTCTCTTTAAATATGTATTATGCTCCTGATAAGTGTGATTGCCAAAAAGGTTTGTGGCACCATACTGACAAGTTTCACTTCAAGGACTACATCCCTTTAATGTAAAAAGCAAAGTGTAAGCTGGTGAGTTTCAATCAAAACTGTATCACAGGATTTAGGGACTGTTTCAGATAATTATGATCTCTTTCCAGAAAGCATGCAGAAAAGAAAGAAACAGAGAAAATAATAAAGCTTTATCCCTTGTGAGGACTATTTGTTTGTTTTGCATAATATCACCTCCCAGTTCTCAACAAACATTTGTAAGTGAGCCTAGCAGTATTATAGCTCTCACTTCTGGGAACTTTTATTTTTCCCTGAGAAAAAGACCTTTTCTCCATCTGATTTTGAATTGGTGAACCGATATGTAATCTCTGATTCCAGCTATAGTTGAAAAGTGCGTGTGTACATGTGTTTGTGTGTATGCGTGTGGAAGGAATGGGTGAATGAGTTATCTATACCCCCACAGTTAAGTCTTTGTATGCTTATGTAGAAACATACAATGCCAACTTCTGCATTGAACCAAATCAATATACAATACTTTGGTTTGGGATCTTCAGCTAAAATATATTTTCTCCACAATTAATTTTTAATCACTTTGCATCCTCTAGGTAGTTTCTTTTTTATGACCATTAACTCAGACCAAAGTGCTCCGAGCCTAATGCCAATGTCATCTTTGTTCATGCTGTGAAAATGAAAGTTCTTGTTATACAAGCACGATTTTACTGCTTGTCTTACAAGTTAACGTCCAAGCATTTACAAATATTTTTCTTCACTGTGAGGGTGGTGAGGCACTGGAAGAGGTTGCCCAGAGAAGCTGTGGATCAAGGCCAGGTTGGATGGGACTTTGAGCAACCTGGTCTGGTGGGAGGTGTCCCTGCCCAGGGCAGGAAGGTTGGAACTAAATGATCTTTAAGGTCCCTTCCAACTCAAACCATTCTATGATTCTATGAAATAGGATACCAATGAAATGTAAAACACCATCTGTTTTCCTTAAGTATTATCCCATTGTACATATTTTGCTGTTTTATTTTGAAGCTGAGTACTGTGGTGACAGAGATAGCCAGCTAACTTTGACTCTGCCATTAGATGGCTTATCTAAGGGAAGATTAATCCACCAGCTATTTTTTAAAGGTTATGAAGTGAATTTAATGCATGGAAAAGTTGTGATGAAATGAACACCTCTGGGAGTGAAGCCAAGATTTCTGACCTTGGAGATGTTTATATTAGCTATTCCTTAAATGAAATGTAAAAGCAGTGGGGTTGGGGGGTGTGCCGTGCTTTTTCTTTTATTGTTTTTAAAGCTCTCTCTACCTAAGACTTTCATATCTTGGATTCTAAAGACAGAGCTATTACATAAAAGGTTCTCTGACATGGTTTTTATGAAATGACTATCCCAACTTTATGAGCAGAGTCCAACTGATTAAGTATGCTCAAGGGAGATATTGGAGGATAGACTGTATGTTCTAATGGATGTATTTTTGAAGATGAAGATCAAAGTAAGCATTCACTGTGTCTATTATTTAAAAGCTGTCTAAAAGTTAAATATTGGACTTGTCTAATTATCTGACAAACTGCTGAATTCAGTACAGAAAAACAGGCCTTCCAGAGCAGGACTTCCTCTCAGCCTCCCAGAAGTCTTCAAACAGAAGCAGAGAGTCATCCACTGGAAGTTTGTTTTTTCTCTATTGACTCAAGACAACTGAAGCAGACTAGACGATACTGAGTTTTTAGATTAGAAGAGATGGATTTCATCCACCCAGTACTCATGTATGCCACATAAGGATTTGGTTCTAAATTTTTAATCATGCAAGATTTGTAATGTTCTCACTCTGGCTTTTGCCTGAGAAGTGGACATTTACACCTTTAAGTTAAGTTGATAAAAATTTGCCCTCTTCTGTAGCATGAACATGGTCTATTTCCAAATCCAAGCCAAAAAAACCACACATCCCCAAACCCCACTCGAATGATTATCATAAATTCCAATAATTTAATGGTAGTAAATAAAAATACAAAATTTAATTAAAGAGAGAAATAAAGTAGCCCTGGAATAAAACAGTCCTCAAAAATGCAGAAAGAAGGAAATTCATGAATCATTTCACACACACAGACACACACAGAGAAATATTTTTTTTTATTCAAGGGAAGTAAATATCAATATATTAACCTGGAACTGAACTATTTTACAGACATGGAGGCTATTCTTTTGACAAATTTACCTAATATGTTTCATGTACAGTAAAAAATCATACACAGCGTAGCAGTTATAATAGAAGTAGTATGATGCAATAAATTCCAGACATTTTTGCAAACCATGGAAGAGAAGTAATGGTAGAAGTAATGGTCTCTATTAGGAGAAGTAATGGTTTATCACATGGTCAACTGACAGAGTTGAGCAAGTGCAGACTCATGAAATAATCCTTCAATTAATGGTATTAATTCACCTAGAAAACTGCTTTCACATTCTTTAATCATCATGGCTACCACAGCAATATTATTGATATAGTTTTAAGCCTTTTTAAAATCCTTTATTCTGTACATCATTAGTATGTTCCACTTAGCCTGCATATTTCTCTTCACACATTACCAAATGTGTCAATACTACACTTATACATAATATACAATATATATTGTAATTGATGATATAAAGAAGAAAATCCTATCTCAGTGACATTTTGAACTCAGCTGAGGAAAGATCATGCTAATCACACAAAAATCAACCACAAGATACAGTGAGTTTCATCCTAAAATACAGATTGGTAATTAGAGAACAACCAGTTTCCTGGAGACATAACAGCCTAGTAACAGGTGTGTTATAAGCAATAACATTAGAATTCTATTTTCTTCTTTATTTGTACTATTATCTACTACAGCAAAACCCAAAGAAAATGTAGATCGTTCTAAAGAATTCAGAAAAGAGATATCATCGCAGCCTAACAACCAAATTATCCTTGTAAGAGGCACCCCAGGATGTGATCAGCAATGATTCTGTGATGCAGATTCACAGCTCTGTTGAACTGCTCAGTCAGAACCTGTACATATCCCACTAAAGTACATTTGGGATTTCCCCTTTACTGTAGATAGCTGGTCCCTTCTAATGAAGAGAATCTTAACACTGAATGATCTCTTTCTTGGGGGTATAAGGAAAAAGATACATCAACATACAGTAGGAGAAATGCATCATGTATTTCTTTTTCAGTAGAAAATTATTGAGAAATATGGCTGTAAACTAGAACTTACAGCTAAGGCGTCTTATCATTGTCTTTATATTGCGGAAATGTTTGCTAAAGCTCTCAAATAAATGAAGAGTTCTGTACAACAAAATTCAAATAGAAACATCAACGCAAAAGTGATTAAATAAATTTAAACCATCATCATTCTTTTTAAGATTACCCTATCCTGTCAACCTCATTTAAAGTTAAAATTGATGAAGCATGTTGATCTGATGAATCTCCTTGAAAGTGTGTACTAGTGAAAGATATTCAGACTCTCTGAGACAGAATCACAAAAGGAGAAAGGGAAAAGTAAAATACTGGAAACAGCATGAGGATTTAAATGTATGACTTTTTTTCAGTATGTTATATGTATGTGGTCAGTTTTGGATAGAAAAATCACTGTAGACTTTATCTATGCCCTGTTTTATTGATTGATGGATTGATGGATTTTATAGATATCCAACATTTTTTCATTTGGAAGGAAATGCTTAAAACACAACCCAGAAGTCAAGCAAAAAAAGAAAAACACAAAACCAAAAGCGAAACATCACAATGTACAGATATCCTATCAATAAATTGCTAATTTAGAAGATATTTTTCAATGGGTACATTACGTCTGTTTTGCAAATAACTGTTTGAAAAGAAGCTGAGCACGAAAATTATAAATATGCATTGATACTAGTTCACCTTCTGTGTGTTTTTAGCTGCAGTTACTTTGCCCCTACATTAAATACTCTGAGCTGAAATACTCTCTCTGAGAAACTTCAGGTGCCATGAAACAGCAACCTATTTAACCAGGACCTATGTGGCACAATAACTGAGTGCTACTCAAACTTTTCAAATTGGTCTTGTCACTTTTCTTCCGTGAAATTAATTATGTTTTTATTACTTAATATATTCCTGTATATATACATCTTTCTCTGATTTCTGTTGTGGCACAGACTGAAAAAAACAGTCAGTAGCTGCCACCTGTAAACTACCAGTACTGAGCAGCTACCACGGGTAGTGTGTGTGCTGTGTTAGAAAGCATTTGACCTTTATTCATACAAAGCCAAACGGAAGAATACCAATCAATTCTTGCTGCATTTCATGGCCTATATTTTGGCATAATGGCCTCTGCTCTAATCAATATTTCCAATTGTACGAGGCTCCTATAGGTGACATTAACGTGAATGTGCATTATTTTGGGATATAACAGTATTGACCAAACAATTATCTTGTAGAAACAGTGGATCATTATGGCCACTTTCCTTATTAAATGACTAATTCAGCATTTGAAACATGACCCCACTGCAGTGTCTCTCCACAAATGGCCTCCGTGCTCTCTATGAATCGTTCTCGTAGAACCACTTTTGCTTTCGTATATGAAACAAACATATGAAGTTTGTAAATTACAGATATATTGATGACTTAGAATTTTTCATTACATTTTCAATTGATTTACTTTTTAAATAACTTACTAATTTTATGCCAAAATTAATTTTTTAATTACACCTTCTTAAATTTGGTTTTATTCTGGAGTCAGATTGCTGAAGAAAGCTTTGGGAGAAATCCTATGGAACTATTCTTAAGTTTTCAGAGCATAAAGATTTGGCTTATCTGAATTATTAACTCAGTTTTCAGGATAAATCTTTTCACAGCTGTATATCTTAACCTTTTAATCTCATCCATTTTCTTTCCAGAGCTAAAAAAAACTAATGCATTTTTGTATTTACTGTAGTCAATGGGAAGTACATATGTTTGACTCATCTGAAACGCAGGCTTTCCCAATGCTGAAATACAATTTTAGGATCCTAAAGTAACCTTCCTTCCCTGGCAACTTTTTACTGTGGAGATGCTCTACAAGCAGGAGACGCACAATTTAACACTACAAAGCAATTGTTTTTCTTAGCTGATACACAGACAAAGTGGCTAGAACTGACCAGCTACCAGATGAAGCATAAATATTCTCACTCGCCACCAACCCAAAAAGTCTTTGTTCGTCAGACAGTCCTCAGGGTGCAGAAAGGGTGACTTTTGTTGTGCCTTGGAGTTGGCTCATCCTTAGCGTTGCTGAGGTGCAGTTTTCTGATTCTCTGCTTTTTTCATGTCAATATTTTTCCTCCTGAATCCTTAGCTGCTGTCTATGACAGTCTCAACAATTACACTTATGTGTTACTACTTTTCACACCTTAACAAAAATTTGCTAAGTAAAGCTGCCAAGATCGCCCAGCGTTGCTGCACTAAACCAGCACTTGGATCACAGAAACATGAGGCTGAAGGTCACATTAACTTTAACAACCTCAATCTGGTTGGAAGATAACAATCTAAGTATCCACCCCAACTATATGCTTAAATTAATTGTTGTGGGGGGAGAAACAACTTGGGTACCTATAGGACGAAGTCTAGTTGCCATGTGAGTCTCCTGGTTTCCAAGTGCCTTTCCAGAAGCCTGCAGGTTTCCCTGGATATCCTGTTGGCCATTCCCTCTGGGGATGTCCCAGCTTCCCTATGCACTGGACTTCTATCTTGAAGCATGTAAATCAGTGTCTGTATAACCACACAAAGTGCAATAAAGTAGGTTAACAATTTTGCAGGTTTATGGTTTTTTAATTTGTTTTAAACATTTTATTTCTGTCTTTATAAAGATGCATTTCAAAATCTACATTTATCTTCATAAATTGATACATGAAATATTCTGGATTAGCCACTTGTGGCAAGGTCCAAACAAGGTGTCTATCTATTTACCACACTCGTAGAAATGTTTTCTGCATGTATAGAGTAGGAGTGAGAGGTTGATGTATTTTCTGAGTCTGGCCACTGACAAGATGACTAGCTCCAGAAAGAATGCAGAAATTCAGAGTCTGTTATGTTTACCTCAAGTAATGCCACTGACCTCAGTGGAAGTTAGAGGCTGCTATCTGTCAAGAAGCAAGAAGGCTCTAATACATCTTTTTCTAGAGGTTAAGACTCTCTGTAAATGAGGAGATTCTCATTATTTTCAGAAGTTTTTCTTTCCAAAGTGAGAAGAAATGTTACACACTGTTCTAGCAATCACAATTTCACCTTGCCCCAAAGCTTCAGATGGCATTGGAACTACCAGACACTGCAAGACAGATTGCAAGAAGCTCCAAATCTAATGGCAGTGTACAATGAAGTGCAAACAGGTAGTCAGGCAACATAAAGTGCTGTAATGCTAAATAGAAATACGAGGATGAGAACAAGATTAACATGATAAATAGCAGGAAACCCATGGGATAGGACAGTGTGCCCATGAATAACCAGAGCAGAAAATTAACTTGCTGTGAAATCATAATGACACACTGATAATCGGGTGAGGAAATCTACTAGAGAAAGGTCCTTCTGCGGATACCAAATCTTTCTTTTTTACTTGTTAGTTAGGTTTTTTTTCTTTGAATTTCTTGGTGGGGCTTTTTTTTGTTTATTTTTTGTTGTTGTTGTTGGGTTTTGTTGTTGTTGTTGGGTTTTGGGTTTTCTTTGTCTTGGAGGCTAGAAAGGATATTGTACATCAAATTAATTGAATAGTGACCATGAAGAAGGAGAAAGGATTAGTTGCTGGAATTTGTAAAATAAACCCATAACTAAAAGGTAAAACTATTGCTTGAGAAGAATACATACCTTTCACTACCAGGGTCAGAACTTACTTTATGCACTGATCTTAACCAAGGTTTATTAGTGAAAGGATCTGTGCTTGGTCTTGGAATCAAAAAGTGCTAGAGTGGAGTCTGAGTGTAAGGAGTTGTCCTGTGGTTCAGGTGTTTGCCTGAGAAGTGAGACCTGCTTCATCATACCTTGTGTTGTTTTGAGAAACCCTTCTCCAGCTGTTCCTTTAGAAAATTTTCCAACTTTAGAGAGGAACTATGGAATGCCGAGTCTTTGCTCTGCCTTGAGAGGCACGGAGTTGAAAAAGATCTGCTTTCAACCAGACCGAGTGAAAATTTGAACTTAGAACTCTAACATCAGCTTTCTAGCCAGCAAACCACTGAGGAAGACAGGAACAGTTTTCCCACTAGGGTGGTCTACAGGAGGTAGAACTCTGCAGAATTTGCACGAACACTGTCTGTTCCTGTACATTATGTATCTTGTGACAGTGGTAATTGTGCACCATCCACCCCGAGGTTGCACCTACTTTCACAGTAACCTCTTGTCCCTTCCAAAATAAAGCATTATTGCTTATTGATGTATTGCAAAAGAACATTTCAAGACAAAAGGGTTTTAATTCTACTGCACCATTAAAGGACATTTTAAAACCTCAGGTTTGTCACAAAATAAAACTGCATTCTCCAACCTGCTCTGATGATAATAGGCGCTATACGCATGTGCTAATAGACAGGCACAGCCATGTCTTATGCGCTCCTCACAAATAAGCAAAGGGTAGTACATGCCTACACAATTCCTATGGAAAATTAGAATCTCTAACAGGTAACATACATTCATAATGCCATTTTACACATCAACAGTGATACAGGACTACAGAAAAATACTGATTTTGTTATTTTTCAGACTACAGAGTCCACCTTCAAACATAAAGACAAACTAAATCTGAGTCATGAACAGAGGCAGGATGTCTATACATGCCAGGGAAGATAGTAACAAAATATAGTATTACTGCAAAACAAACTACGGTTTTCCCTTGAGTTGTCAGTAAGTTCCAGATCCTGCTTGGTACTCTGAAGATCTGAATCTAGTACATACCCTGTCATGCACATCATTTGTTTTCTTACAATCTCTACGTAATCATATTAAGCGTGAGAAGCATGCTAGTGACACCGATTTAGTGAGAGAGAAATACAAGAGGAGAGCAGGGATGAAATAAACAAATTTAGGAAGACTAAAATCTTAAACACCGATGCCATTAAAAGTTTAAAGTAACATTTTCATCCTGCCAGGTAGAAAAAATTGTTTGAAGAGATGCATGAAAAATCAAGCTTTCTGATTAAATGTTACTAGCACACCAGCTCACACCAACAAACATTTAAATCAAATATCCTAGCCTTTTAAATTATTAGAGATAATTTTCAATTGTCAGAGGCAGATTATAAAATCACTGTATATGTCATTATATATGCTTGTGTGTGTATATATATACACATCTATAAAATAATTTTTATACTGTCAGGTTCATAATGCTTTCTCATTAGTAGCTGACAGACACTAACAATAAAACCATTGATCATATTTCCAATTAGACTATTTGAATTATTTATATAGCTGTGTTTGCTTCGTATTTCTACACTGTTATTTCTTCATCTTCATAATAGATAATGAATTTAGGTCTATTAAGACACTTTCCCACAGAGTATTTCCAGACACTGAAAAATGAAAAAAATAACAAAAATAAGATTGTAGCTTTGAAATATTTAAATAGACAATTGTTTTGATAATCAAATAATGATATGCTTTTATATATATACATGTATATATACATGTATACTTACATATAGGTATACAGGCACAGAAATACAAAAACATCTACATAAATATATTTTTTGCTTGTTTTTTTTTAAATCTACTTTTGTCTCAATTAAGTTTTGAATACAAAAGAAAAGTTACCTTCTTTATTCCTTCTTTATACCTATTTAATCTATGCCTTGACAATGCTCAGCCTTCATCAATTATTTTTTATCTATGTGCTAGTGGTTTCACCCGGTACAATTGCTGGGAAATGAGGCAGTCAGTGTTTCTTGTCAATGAAAAATAGAAGTGCCTGACATGCACATTACTATTGCTTGTACCTATAAATGGCCTCATGTCTTTCAGTGGTTTAGAAAGCCAGAGGGGGCAACTTGGTGTTGTGGCACTCTGCAGAATAAAATAATAGCAAGTAAAACAAGAGATTGTATGTGATTAAATGCAATGTCACTGATGTCTGCATGTATTTCTGGCCACCAAAATGCCAATGCTTTATCTGCCACTTTAAATATTGTGCAGATCCTGAACTGTGGCAGTGGGTAGGACAACGTGGTGATAGCCCTTGGTTAGTTTCTCATAGTCTCTGATGTATCCATGTAATCTATCCAAGTCATCTGTTCTGTAATCTTTGACTAATACAGGAATATCCATGTACGTTTATATGCACAGATGCTATGATGCTGCACAGCAGGAAGACAGGTAGCTTAGCCAATCAGTCAGTCAGTCACGGGAAAAAAGATATCTATGTTCAAAAAAGCATAATAACTGATCCCCTGCTGGGTGGTAGAGTTATCTGAGATACAGATATAAAGGGAAGAGTCTGAGGTTGTATTTCCTTTCTGATATGCAATGGGTTCTGTGACATGGTACTGCATAGATCTGAAATGAGTAAGTAACGCTCAAATTACAAGCATTCGCTAATAACTGAAAGAGAAAAAAAATCCAGCAGTCAGACATTAATTGGCAGCACTTCTTAAAAGTATTGTGAACTAATGACTTTCCAGTCCTTTCTGTGATTAGAACTGTTGTTTCTAAGATACATCAGTCTCCTGAAATGGATGTAAATGATGTATAGGTGAATGGGCTTAGCATGACTGGACATGTCATGCCTGAGTTGGCTGCTGCTGCTATCTCTGGCATGATTGAAGCTGAGTCAGAGCAGTCTCATTCAGCTTATCCAACTGTGTAGCTGACATTTTTGCTTCATCATCTTCAAGAAATATATTTGTAGAAGTTTATTACTTTTTCAGGCACTTTTCAAGGACAGTTTTGGACTAAGAAATGCATTCATCTTTTTTTGGTATATGCAGTATCACAAAAATAAATTGCTAGAGAGAATTAGGATTTACTCTTGCAATTACTCACACATTCTGTTCCTTCTACGGGTGAAACTACAAGCTTTGGTCTTGGGTAGATTAATTCATTGACAAACGAGGTTCATGCTGTCACTGTAGAGTTTCTTCTAAAAAATTCTCACCTTGGGAAGCAGCTAATAATTAAACTAGTGCAATGTATAGTAACCAGCCATTTCAAGACTACTTTTGCTTGTTATCTATCCACTACATGAACAGAGATCAGTCAGAAAAAAATGCATATTTTCATCAGCTATCTACTTTCTTAATTCTGCAGCTACTGTAAAACAAAACACAACAAAAGAGGATCCTTGTGTATGACCCAGCATTTTCATTTGGAAGAAAAAAAGGCATGTTTTTATGTCAGCATCAATAAAATAGGCACAATTGTATTAACTTTACACAAAGCTTGAATGTTTCTGCCCCCCAAAATTCCTGAAATCTCATGCACTTTTTAACTGTTTGTTAGCATTTAGATTTCCATACCTGTTAGGTATATAGCAACAGCCTGTTCTTCATCTCGAGATTGAGAGATTTCCTATGAAAATGTCGTTTATTTAAGTCTCTATTGCATTAAAAGGACTGTAGTTTCGATATTTGTCTGTCAGAGTCTCAGACCTTTCACTGATTTACTATTAGAGTCCCAGCAAAGGACTTTCACTGAGTCAGATTCACAAATAGTTGAAATTAGTCTAGCAAAAATAATAACAGTTCTGATATTTGTCTGCAGAGTCCCACCAAAGGACTTTCACTGAATCAGATTCACAAATAATCAAAATCAGTTATTTTATTGAGAGTGACAGAGGCAGATTTGAGATTGCTGTTGATAAATCCACTAACTACAATAGCACCAATTAATTAAGGTTAATATTGCTAACAAAAATAATGATAATACAATAACCTGGGGTAACATTCACCAGAGGGTGAAAGGTGCAACGCTTACCCAGAAAGGCGTCCCTGCCTGGGGTGGAGGAAGAGAACACAGTCTGTTGACTGGTCCATTAGGGATCAAGTTTCTTCTCTGCCAATTTAGCAGTCATTTTTGCCATCCTTTTATCCCCTAAATTATGAGGTTTCCCTCCCCTAGGTGATGCGTAGTATGATTTGGGTGGAGAGATGAGTGCTATAGTCATGTATGTTTAGCATGATCTCTAAAATCTTCATTAGTGTATACAGGGGTGTCAACTTTAATATGCATTTCACAGGTAATGACGCAAAGATCAATTATCGGGCATGGTAGCCTCTCGTGGAAACAAAGGACTACACAAAGTCTCCGTTATCTTGATTTTACTGTCATTGCTGGTGAAAAACAGGGTTCTCCTGGCTCCCCAAGGCTACCCCGTTATTTGTATATCCTGTGATAGCCAGACAAGTCTTCACTTCCTTGGGTAGCACAAGAGATAGTAAAGCCAGTCTTAATTGCTCTTTGAGCACAGAGACTTCACCTCATTATCCAAATTCCACAGATAAAAGTAAGATCTGGATAACTACAGGCTGTTCAGTATCACTTCTGTGCCCGGCAACATCATGGAGCCGATCATCCGAGAAACTATGCTAAGGCACATGGAAAGTGAGGAGGTGATCGGTGACAGCTTCACTAAAGCCCAGTCTTGTCTGACAAATTTGGTGGCCTTCTATCACAGGGTTAGAGCATTGGTGGATAAGGGGATAGCAACTGACATAGAATCATAGAATCATAGAATGTGTTGGGTTGGAAGGGACCTTTAAAGCTCATCTAGTCCAACCCTGCTGCAGTAAGCAGCAGGGACATCTTCAACTAGATCAGGTTGCTCAGAGCCCCATCCAGCCTGGCCTTGAATGTCTCCAAGGATGGTGCTTCCACCACCTCTCTGGGCAGCCTGTTCCAGTGTCTCACCACCCCCCACTGTAAAGAACTTCTTCCTAATGTCTAATCTAAACCTACTCCGCTCTAGTTTAAAACCATTGCCCCTCGTCCTAGGGCGCTTCAGGGCAGGGAAACGTGGGACAGGCAAGAAGGGTTCAGACAACCCTTGTTTATTTGGTTTATGTAGCAAGGTTTTTGTGGCAGGGGAGGCTGCATGGGCAGCTTCTGTGAGAAGACACCAGGAGGTGCCCCCATGTCTGACAGAGCCAGTTTCATCTGGCTCCAAGAGGGACCCACTGCTGTCCAAAGCTGAGACAGTTAGCGATGCTGGTGGTGCCTTTATGATAATGTATTTAGGAGAGTGTAAATAATGCTATGAAGCAGCTGTGAAAGAGGAGTGAGAAAATAAGAGAGACAGCTATGCAAACACCAAGGCCAGTGAAGGTTCAGGCTCATCTTTTGGGGGATCCACTGCCATGGGTTCCTCTTGGTGACCTGACAAAGCAGCCCAAATAATTCCAGGCCCTCTCCTCCCCAGTCCTTCAGGGCACAGTGAAGAAGAGATGACACCTATCTTGCTCAAGTGAGGGGAAAAGGGGTAGGGGGATGGGAGAAAGGGGCCCACACAACCATTAAAACTCAATGATTCTTTTATTGATTTTGGGGACTTCTCATGCAGGCTGTCTGTTCTTCTCTTTCACACCTTTGGGATGTCTGTATACTTTACCCCCTCTCAGCTACTGTCAGGTAGGGGGACTGCATCACTTGTAGGGAATCGGGCAGTGAGGCGTACTCTAGAGTCCCAGCCCTCCTGGGGTTCCATTGCCACCATCAAGTTCAAGGGAGCCCATGCACAGTGGCGTAGTGCCATGTCAGTGCTGTTGGAGGTCCAATCCATTGGTTCTTCTTCATTTTGTGGTGAACCCACCTACATGGGCTCCACATCACTTTTTGGCTGTTCCACATCCATTGTTTCCATTTTATTGTTTATGAGAGCACTGGCAGTGACTTGCATGCCAAAGATGGTGTCCTGGCTGTCCCTCTTCTGAAACTGCTACTTTTTCCTGCTAAGGGGAGTATCTGCATTGTTTACTCTCTCTCAGCTTCCTTTTGTCAGGGAGCTGAGAGGTAACTGAGGGCCCCTGACTCTCCTGGGACACCGTCACTGCATTTTCATGGAGGGAACACCAGGCACGGTGCCAACTTTACAGGAGGCATGTACAACTCCATTGATTCTGTCTCATCTTTTGAAAGGTCCACCTCCATGGTTTCAGTCTTCTTATTTGGAGGGTTCTCTTCCATGAGCTCCACCTCATCCTTTGCACAAGGACCAGTGACGACTTGCTTGCTAAATATTTTTTTCCCTAATGTCTGTCTTCTTAGATAGTTTTCTCTTCCAACTGAGTTGAACCATTTGGTGGATTCTTTAGGGGACAGACTTTTCAGCATGCTGCACAAAGGATGACAGCTTATTTATGGTTCTGTGGCATCAGGAAGCCACTGTGGTGCTAGCCTGTCAATGAAGTAGATGTAGTTTATGAACGTACTGAGCTCTAGATATTGTCCTACTCTTTGTAGTTTAAAAAAGTCATGTGAAACTGAAGATATTGGGGTGCAAGGAACCTTAATGAGCTGTTAGAGATACTGTCACTAATGTGGCCATAGACTGCTCATAATCAACAGTTATTTCCATAGCTGCATTCCTCCAGAACTTCTAATTCATTCTGTAACATACTCCTCATTTTTCCCAAAAGCTCTTCAGACATGATAACGATTTCAGTCTTTGGGGTTCAGTTTTCACAAAAGTGTCCAGTCCTGAGCAGCTGGTTTGAAGACATAGGCGAAGACTACTGTTTAGCATATTTCCACATTAATAAATGTCCTTATTTGGAAACAAGTGCCTCATTTCTAGGTTAATTTGTCTGCCCTTAATTTTCAGTCTCAGAATTGTAAGAGAGTATGGTTTGAGAAACTCTGAGACTACTTTTATATGTACTGTGGAACTCAAAACGTGCTTTGTTCTTGTTTTCCTTAAATTTCCTCTCAGAAAGAAATAAAACACTCTACATCAAAGTAGTGGTATGAGTAATTTGAAACAATGAAAAAGACTGCTATGTCTATTGTTTAGACTTGCTCGGGATTATTCTTTAGCCAGTGGCTCCCCCCTACCACTTTTCTCTCCTTGCAGGCATGCATACATTCCTCCCAGCCTCCTCAGTAGTGTTCATTTTAGTGTGGGTAGAGAGGATTACTAGTTATTTCTAATCACTGGGCACGTACTACATTCCCACACAGAAATCAATCTTTGTTGAGGTCCAGCAGTTCATTAACCTGTATCTCATTTTTCAAGGTTCAGAACTCAGCACAACTGAGCATCAGATTTGACAAGTATTCTGAGACCTGAATATCTGTGGCCACCCCAGACTGGGGTGTTTAGCTACTTACTGCATTTCCAGATGTGATCCTATGAGTGGTAGGTAAGAGACAAGCACTGCAGTCCTCCTCCTCTGAAGCCAAAGGCAATGCTCCCATTGTCTTCACAGAATATGATATTTCCCTTTGAGAGAGTCAGATTATCCTACAGCAACACTCCCTTCTTTGTCAGATATTTAAAACTTTGGAGGTTTCAGATTGTTGTGGTTTAACCCCAGCCAGCAACTAAGCACCACGCAGCCGCTCACTTAATCGGAGAATCGGAAGAGTAAAAGTGATAAAACTCATGGGTTGAGATGAAGACAGTTTAATAGGTACAGTAAAAGCTGCACACAGAAGCAAAGCAAAGCAAAGCAAAGCAAGGAATTCGTTCACTACTTTCCATTGGCAGGCAGTTGTTCAGCCATCTCCAGGAAAGCAGGGCTCCATCACTCGTAAGGGTTACTTGGGAAGACAAACACCCTCACTCCGAACCCTCCCCCTTCCTTCTTGTTCCCCCAGCTGTGTATGCTGAGCATGATGCCATATGGTATGGAATATACCTTTGGTCAGATGGGGTCAGCTGTCCTGGCTGTGTCCCCTTCCCAACTTCTTGTGCACTCCCAGCACACAGGTGTGAGGAGCAGAAAAGGCCTTGACTCTGTGTAAGCACTGCTCAGCGCTAACTCAAACATCCCTGTATTATCAACACTGTTTCCAGCACAAGTACAAAACATAGCCTGGTACTAGTTACTGTGAAGAAAATTAGCTCTCTCCCAGCCAAAACCAGCACACAGGTCAAATTAAAGAACACCACGCAGAAAGATTTTCAAGTCAGAAGGGTCAGTGAATCTATATTCCATGGCTGCTTTTTATTCCATACTGTAAAAACCTTTTTAGGTCATGCGAAACTGGTCACGCATAGTTCCATGTTACACACAAAATGGGGAAAGAGTCTTTTCAGATGGCTACATACCTCAGTCTCATCTCTCAGTAAATGTTCTCTCTTAACTGAAAAATGAAGCCTGCACTGGTGGATAAGCCAGTGTGTAAAAGTTCTTTAGACTATTATTGTAAGTCATTGAAGCCCAGCTTTCTTCTTTATAGGGAAGCAGTCTCCATGAACGATTTGTAATTCAGTGCTGAGGAGGCTCAAATGCACAACTGCCTCATTTAATTCACTAAGACAAGGTAGAAGAGGGGAAAAGAAAACAGAAAAACGTTTTAAAAACTGTGACAGTGTAAAAAAGTATTTGGTGGAAAAGGAACACTGTGGTTGAACTGTTTATTGAATTTTTTGTTTATCCTTGGTACAGTGCTTACAGTTAAAATTAATATATAATAAAGATCAAAGAAAATTAGGATCTAAATTGGGGTAGTTCTAATGAAATTAGTAATTCTGGGCCGGTAACAATTATAACATGTTTATCTTCCAATTTTAAACTGATTTCACCATATTTTACCATTTTAATCACACCAGATAAGCTTTGTCTGCCCGTTCTAACTACATAATGGTTCACATCCCAAGTATTAGGGTTTTTTTCCCTGTGCTCTAGTACATTTTATTGATTTGTTGAATAACATCCTGCTGAAGTAAAATATTTATCACCAAATACTGTTTTAAAATTTCAAAAGTTTCATCTTGGGAGAAATTTCATTTATCTGATTCAGTTTTGCAGGACTGTGTGACTATATACTCACAAACTCCCAAACGTTGATTCCAGGAGAAATTGTAAGATTATCTGATCTTGTATCACTTATATCATCAAACCAAACAAATTATTTGATTGAAGAGCACTTTTCAGAAAGGCATTTAGTCTGGTGCAGGGTATTTTCCACTGATGATGTCATATAAACAATATAATCAAGTTATCTCTTTATTTCCGGTTGGGATATATTAAATATCTTTAACTTTTAACATTTTTCTCTGTAAGGCATTCTGTCCAACCTTCAGTTCACATCTGTGCCTTTTCTCTGTAGTGCCGCCAAATATTGAATCTTGTGTTTAAAAGGGAGACAGCAAAACTAAAACTCGTTTTTCCAGATGATTTTCACTGGTGCTGTATTCAGAGATAACATTCACTTCATGCATTTTTTATTTACTGCAATGGGGGACCATTTTGAGTTGCTTCCTACAAAGTTTATGTATTCACAGATAAACTGTAAAGTAACTGAATGACTGCCCAGGGACCAATCTTTCAGAACCAGTGGCAAGCCCATGTGCTTCATCAAAGGTTAAGCAGAGTGATCTGACTGCCATTTTCCCAAAATCAAGAAGACCTTTGCCTTTGCGAGTTGTGAGGGTGCCAGTTTCTGCTTGTATCTCAAAACGTCAGTGATATCTTGCTTTTATTAGAAAGAGTGGGACTCCCATACACTGTGTCTCACAAAAATATTAGTTACAGCTCTTCACAGTGACCAGCACGGAAATTGTAACAAACCGAATATAATTGTGTGTACATTTGGAGCCAGGAGGCACGGATATTCGTAAAAGTAGTATCCTTTCCTGATGAGAGTTGTCTGTTCCTGCTACCACAGTTTGGGAAGACGGCTTGAAAGCCCTATCTTTAAGAAAGCAAGATAGGCTAGTACCACTTATTAAGTGCAGATACTGAGTGGAAACCGGTACTAGTTTCCTGATACCAGACTGCTTCCTTGAGTTCCTACTTGAGTCCTGCTAAGGGCGTACCACAAGTTTTCCTATTTAGGCTGTAGGTATGCAGAAACAGATCTGGGAGCCTCTGTGCAGTCTAATCTGCATGTAGAGACATAGTTTACTAAACCTTAATCCTCTTCAGAGCATTCCCTCCTGTAGCCTGCTATTTCATCAGAATGGCCTGTTCTCTTTGTTTTTACATTTCTTTTGCAATTGTCTTTATGACGCATCTTTGTATGAACTGTATCTGCTTAAAAAATAGTTCAAATTGTATTCTGCTCTTGCTTTGTCCTCATTGTTACTGTCCTTCTGCTAAACCTTGTGTAATCCACAAATCCCATCAGGAGACAGATATTTAAGAAATGAATGCCTAAATGTAATTTCCTAAATATTCATCATGATTCCAATCAACTTTACTGATTATAAAATGTTCCAGGCACAGAGAAATGTCTACTGAACACAAATGCACACACATA
The DNA here is from genome assembly GCF_964199755.1 of Larus michahellis. Classification (NCBI taxonomy): domain Eukaryota; kingdom Metazoa; phylum Chordata; class Aves; order Charadriiformes; family Laridae; genus Larus; species Larus michahellis. Next base: position 95,175,372 of record NC_133897.1, read on the forward strand.
CGTGCAGGCATGCATGCTTCAGTTCATATATGAAGATATGTTCATATTTTTTATGTTGATAAGTCAGAGGGTAAGTTATTATATTTAGGCATACTATATTCAATATGTAATGAGAAATAAAATAATTAATGATAGCAACATTGTACATAATTCTACCCAATTTAGTGAGAAAAAAATCATAGCAGCTTTGATGAGCATTCTGTGGAAGAATTAATCTTTCAGAATAATGTTTTCATTCTGACAAGCAGCAAGTGATTTCAGACCAGAACTCCAATTTATAGTAGAATCAAAAATATTGTCAATTTTTTGCAAGCCTCTTAAAGATATATCACTCAAGACAGGCAGAAAGACTTCTATACCCATTAACTGCCTAACAAACTAAAAAGCAGGTCAACTAAAGGACCAGTTAATTAAATTTTTCACTTTATTCCTAGAAAACCTGTTGTGATGTTGTCAACAGTATCAGCAGGGTCTGACTTCCAAAGATGAGACACATAACACTGGTGCAGTAGGGATTGCTGTGTTCAATTAGCATTTGGATATTATTTTTCAAGCAACCCCAGTGGCAATAGCCCCTGTGCATAAGAGGCAAAAGATTTTTATAAACTCAATTAATAAAAGTGATGGTAAAAATCCATTATGGAAATACAACAGTCAGAGCAGAAACAATGCTATGTCTAAGGTGCAATTATATGTTCTAAAAAAGAGTGCAGATGCCTTATCAGAATAACAGCAGAGGGATTATTATCTCCCCTAGGTATAGAGGGCAAAGTAATGAGGCAGGGCTAGGGCCAGCCAAGCATTAAGAAAAAAGCTAGGAATATCCATAAAGCACCCATGCAGTGGTTAGAAGAATCAACAAATTCAGAGGCTAGGGTTAAACTCAACAACAGCAGCAGTTTTCCAATGTTTTTAGCCTACGCTGAAGCCAAACTTAGTGTAATGTCTGCTACGAAGCTCTGCATGCATATGCTGCAGGACAGAGTTCAGATCCAAGTTCTGATCTATGATTTAGGTTAGATAATCCCCAGCCCACACCCCAATATATGTTTCAAATATTTAAAAATAGATGGGATCTCTCCTTATTTCTCTCCTTACCTGTAGGAAAGAGAGATTAGTTTATTCATATTATTATTTTTTCTTTAAAGTTGCTACCCATCTATTTCACAAAACTTTACTCAAGTAAATCTAAAGTGGAAGAGAAACTATTATTTTCTAAAGTGATGAAGGTTGTGTTCACTCTTACTGCAGGAAATAACATTACAAAATTCAGTGTGAGATCCCAAATTAAGGGAAAGTGGTAATTAGTTTAAGCAAAACTGTTTTCGGTCACTCATGTGTACTATATTCTAGATTTCACTTGCTCATTCTCTCATACTCACAAGTACCAATATATGTAAACGTAAGTGGTTCTTTGCACCTCACATGGAGAATAAAGGATGCAGGTTATAAATAGTATTTCCTTAGCCTGTACTTTGAGTATGACCCATCATGGTATGAGTCTTTACTATACACAAGTATGTCTCTGGGCTCTTCTTCATTGGTAATGGTGAACTGTTATTCATAAAGGTCATTCCCATCCTTTAGGAGTCAACAGTTACTATTCTTTGATCTCTTGCCTCAGAATCTTGGTTATTTCACCCTTCATAAACACTGTGCATTACTTTTTTTTCCTTGTTCTAGCTATTTTTATGACCTTCCTGTTCCAATGATGGGAAGAGAAGTAACACATACCAAAGTGTGTCATCTCTCGTTAACACAGCTTGGGTTTTCTGCTGATGAGTTGTCTATGTTGTGGCTTTGTTGTTGCTCAGGCATTTTGATCTTGATATAAGCAACACATTTGCAATGTTTACCAATTTTATTGCTGTCAATTTTGTCCTTGGTAGTTAATTTTAATCATTCTTTAAACCCTTTGCTCTATTGTTTCTCAGGTGTTTTCACACATACTTATTGCCATTCATATTTCATACCAACCTTAATATTTACATTACAGACCTCTAAATTGTTCCTTGTGGGAGCAAATTCACGATCTAGGTTCAGCCAAAATTGCTATCCAGGAATAATCCAGATGTCAAGCTTAAACAGCCAGCAAATAGCATAATTATACTGTCAATGTAAAAATATATTTTGTAGTTTCAATTCATATTGTCAGCCAAGATTCACTGCAGTGATCATTTTGAGAGGGTGTGGTTCTATGGATCACTGTGATCCAGACAAGCCTGCTAGTAAAAGTAAAAAATTTTTCTCCTATGTAGAATAAAATTGAGTTAAAATTAATGTTTCTAGCATCCAACAGCAATCAGAAGTATATGTACTGATTCACGTGCTTGAGGAAAGACCAACTTCTGGGAACGCAGTATCAAGGAAGTAGGCTGTATGAGTAGTTTCAATTTTACCACTATCTTGTTTAAGTTTAGTTGTACCCAACAGTTCTTGACCTATCTCTAACTGCGGCTGATAAGAGATGTCCTTATGTAGGTTTAACATGAAAGAAACATTAATTGCCTATGTGTCCTGCAACTTGTATTGGCCGCATGTTCTATCTGTGCTTTAGCAAAATGAACACAATTGACCCCAATTGGGTTGTCCTTCCTTTCTTTGTCAATTTGCTTGTGAAAGTACATTTATGAAGGTATACTATGAATCTGAAGTAAAAATCTGGGAGGAAAGGTTGTTTTCTTCTGGAATCAGGTGGCCCACTGCAAAGATATATATATAATGCAAAGTAATCGCAATGTTATTTCAAATATGGCATTGGAAATGAGTTTACTCTGACCTCTTCTAAATATGTAGCAAAATAAAAGATATCTTAAAAAAGTGCTAATAAATTCCAGCAGAAAGCACTGCTTACTTTCTAAAATATGTTTAAAAATATTGTTATGAGAACTGGCGTATTTAAATACAAATAAAAGGAAAGTATAAACATAACAGTTCTGCTTGTTAAGCAAGAAGGACCAATTTTACCACCTCGTTTTTCCAGTGCTATTTGGAAAACAGCACAGGTCTGATATGTGTGACTTTTAACCAAAAAATTTTGTATCACTCTCTAAAAAAGTATATGAATAAACTGAAAGTTGGAAAAGCATCTTGCAGATTCATGCTAATGAGATTAACCAGGGTACAGTAAATTATATCTAAATGGAGGAGTCTCTAAACTCAGCCTCCCAACATGTGGGCGCTTTCAAATCAATACCTTTTTCCTGTTCAAATAGTTGTAGCTATGTTCCTCCCTTGCGTGCATGTGTGCATGTGTACAACCATGTCATTTTGTTATTTTGGAGGAGGAAAGACAGGGCTCTGTAGATTCAGGAGTAGTTGGATAAATATTTCTTTTTCTGAACGCAGCATCTGAATTCATCCTTCTGCAACCTCTTCAAAAACTGGCCACATGTTGACTTAACTGAACCGCAATATTTGTACTACATGCTTCATACTGTGCCAAGTAAGTCACTAAGGCACTCAGTACAAGTTTTGCTGTCCACACATCTGTTGTTTGCCATAGCAAGTTTGACATTAGCACATCGAAGAGTCCTCAATGGAGCTATGTAGCAGATTGCACTGTAGTGAGAGCACAAAGGAATGTCAGGTGATTGGCAGGTCTCTAACACCTTTCTCAAAATCCAGACTGTGATGGGGGGGGGGCTAAAAGTTCCCTAATGGTTTACAGTTTAGGAGCTGATTCTAATCATAATTACAGGAATTTCACACAGATTTAACTCCATTTGGTTTGAAAGAATGACTCATCACTGTGCATGCTGAAAGGAACAGGGGTCAAAGAAGAAAGATTCTAGCGTCACGGTTATGAAGGGGTAAGTTTGAAGGAAGTTGTGCGTACTAAGGCAGATCAGAAATAAACGTTTTCAAAGAAAAACCAGGGAAAGCTGTAACAGGCTTCTGCCGTTTTGGACTGATTGAGGTATATTTAGCCTCAGCACCTGCTGAGAACACAGGAGATGTATCTGCATCCAGATTCTGATCTAAGTTCAGCAGGTGACATTGAGAACATTGTAGGAACATATATCAGAGACACAAAGGTTAATTCATTTTATAAATATGAAAGGCTCATATCCATAATATTGCCATTTGGTAAGACTGACAAAAGAGTGTCCTATTAATAGAGGAATATTAAAATAATTCTGATTCAATCTCTGTTTAAAATGAAATAAAATTTTGTTTTTTATCTACTACTTCTTTTAAACTCTTTTCTAAATATTTATCAGAAACTGGACAAGAAAAACAGCAAACATACTTGTTGGTTTTCATCTAACCAAACTGCTGTGACTTTTACTGTTCTTTTCTCATACGTTGGCACCATTTGCATCCATGTGTACATGAATCTTGACAGATCCATCTAAAAATGGGAGAAAGTACTTTAGGCATGATTTCAAGTTTTGCTAACATAATTTTCTGCTTGGGAGCTTTTTTCTTTTGCAACCTGGAGTTACTTTTAAATAACATGAAGTTACAGGGTGGGACCAAGAAATTTTCTTTTTGTTCCTAGATCTGAGAACGTAGCTTGGCTATATCATGACTCCATGTTAGGATGAGACCCAGGCAGTCACCCTGCCTCATATCCATAAAAAGGAAAGCGTTTTGCATCCTCTGAATTATTCTGCTCTGTCAGTGGGGGCATGCTTTCAGAAATTTCTATAATGGCTGCAGAAACTGAAGGAATTTTGTAAGCAGATTACATAGTCTCAGGATATTCTGATATTCTAATGAGTATTTGTGATGTAACGATACATGAGGCATTAGGACCCCAACACTCATTTCCAGGTCTGCTCAAGGCTCACAAAAGGGTCTGTGAGACTGGGGCTTGTGTGGAAACCTCCACTTGAAGTCCTGGTGCATCCTGAAGCAGTAATTTTACTCCACTTTGATTATGATCATGATGTTTAATCCAAAAGTGAAATATTAGTTGAAGAACTTTCTCTTCAAGAAGGGAGAATAGATGTCTGTTGCCCTAAGGAAATACTTCTGGGTGACTGAGCTTTTTGTTTTTGTTATATTCTCTTTCCTGCTAATAAATAAATATAAAGTGTCCCTTCATATGAGAGGCCTCCTTAATGGCTTGGGGTTATTTCCTTGTTTGGATTTTTTAATCTGGAAAACAGATTGAGCCTCCTTTAAAGCATCATGACCACATCTAGCTGAGGAAAAGGAGGATTTAAAAATTATTGAAGCAGAAGAACTACACATCTGCTGGAATGTGAGCTGATTCATATATTCCTTGTAATTAATGACAAGCTATAAGTAGAGTTTGAGAAACCATTTGCAGAACAGTAAAAAGAAAACAGGGTAATTTATATTAGCATTCCAGATATGGTACGCTACAATGTGATATATAGGATTCATAGGTAAGACTGAGAAATAGTTTAAAGTGCTAAAATAATGACTGTGTGGCTAATAGCCAGTTTTGAATGTTCAGAAAGTTACCTCTACTTTTACTATTGATGTACAAATTTCCTGTCATTCTTTGTAATATGAATTTAGTTGCATATTCCAGAAAAAGTATGAAAAATGCTCTACCTGCACCACGAGCAGCCCAGGTATGGGGCAGGGTGCTGGGATGCCTATGTGCCTTTGTACTTAATACACACAAAACTTCCGTCCACTGGTAGAAAGTGGAAACATTGCTTGCAAAGATGTTATAAGGCCAGTTTGAAAGTAGGTCCAGGAAGAATGCTGTTGAAGTTTGTTCAGTGTATACATACGCTGTTCATGGATATTTTTTGGTGCCTCTCCTCATCAGATGGGACCAGATGGGGGTATTTTATTTCTGAGGTTGCAGGATCTACCACAGCAGCCTGCATGTGAGGATTTACTCAAGTCTCTCCAGCTCCAGACAGCTTTATTTTTCTAAAATTAGAACTAAGATGCCATGATTTGATCTCAAGTGCCCTGTAATGTTGCAGAGATAGGAGGGCAGTATGGAGGGTTTAGATGGGGGCTGGATGAAATGTTAAAACAGTAATTATTTTTTCCCCTTCCTTTCTTCCCATTGTAGAAACTTGTTTTCTTCTAATCTACGTTCTGAGGTCTGGATCTTGCTTGCCCTGGCCCTGTGAATAGTTCTATAGGTTTGATTCCTTCCATTTTGGATTATTGCTCAAGTGCCTGATATTGCAGCCTTGAGACTTATTCTTTCCTGAGAAAATCTTTGCATATTGTATCTTAGACTCAAAATGCTAATAAGAAATGTCATAAAATACCTGAGGGAAAAATCCCTCAAATTCTTCCAAAACTAATTCATCATGAATGGCTGCAATTACTATTTTAAATGGGTGCTTTAAGCACTCTAGAATAAACAGTACCAATTGGTATCCCTCGGATTGAGTTTTTGGCCTACAGGTCAAATTCAAAACACTGCTGGATAAATGCAGTGAAGGAATGCTTTGAAAGTATGTAGGTAACACCTCTGATATGCTGCAGTTCCTAGTCCAAAAAGTTGTGAGTTCTTACTGACAGAGACAATAAACGTACCAAGATGTCAACAGATTGGCAGAAAAAAATAAGACTGACACTTAAGAGTGATATCACTAGATGTCTTTTAATCTGTACGTCTTTATCAAGAATGGTAGACAAGGGAAATAGGGATATTATTTTTAGCATAAAAGCTAGTTGTTATCTTTAATTGCAATAGCGTAACGTGTTTGAGTTTACACACGTATCTCCACACATGAATACGTTTGTTGGAATATGCAAAAGTGTCCTGTGTGTAGGCATTTGTTTATACGCAAAGTTCACAAATTGTACAGTGGGATTGTTAGTCATATTGACTTAAACAACAGTGTTTTATAATGGATTCATTCATTTATTCATACTTTAGCCCATGTTTTTAATAAGCCTTCAAAACAGTATGTCACAATGAGGTGTTAGACTGAGGAGCAATTGCAAAGATTATCATATATTAAAAAGTTCCCACTCCGATCAGGATCACTAACCAAGCCATAATCAAGAGCTAATTGTTTTCAATGTGGATTTAAATGCAAAGACAATAGACGATAGATAAAATTAGAATCTTAAAGTATCTAGTAAAACTCTGTTACATAATTTCTCAGCCACTGAGAGCCCAATTGAGAAAAGTTCTGAAGGCAAGACTTTTAAGGTTTGAGAGACTTTGAAACAATGACCTTTAAAAAGCCTTATCAACCTAAAGTACCTGTGTTCTCACTGACCTAAGTAAAAGACACAAGTACCCAGCATCAGACATACGCATAGTTTAATAGGTATGCAGGCATGTTAAAAATAATTTCTTAATCATGCAGAAGTGAAAATAAGAAAGGTGATGCAGTGGGTTATAGCATTAATGTGCAATTCAGAAAAGCTCTGTTCTGGTCTGTCTTCTGTCATACATATTCTTAAGAGCTGGAGCCATGACAGCAAATAAATTGAAGTTCTTAACCTTTACAAGCCTGTGTCTCAGACTAGAAAGCACTGTAGTATCTAGACATTCCTTTCATATTACTTTAAAAACTTCAGGAATAGGCCTATGATGGTTCTTCCATGTGATCATGAAGTTAAAGAAAGAAATTTAAGGTTCTTGTTCATTCCTTGTTATACTGGGCAATAGTGCTGTTTCAAGAAAGGTAAAAAAGTAGCCCTTCCCTACATAATGTACAAACCACTAGGGAGAAATATCTCACATGAAAAGCTAATAGATCTATCCCATTTTTTTTGTACTCCAATCACAAAACCTCCAACCAAAGATTAACATCCTGCTTCTAAGTAGTCACATCTCACTCTCCTTTATCTTGAATTTAATGTTGTCCATGAGAAGAGGGTATACGTGTGTCTTGTGAATGGGATTTTTTGTTGAAGCAGCATACAAACTCTAGCTTATATGAAGCCAAGGCAAGAGAAGGATGCAGAGCTTCCCGGGTGAGATTGCTTCTAAGTGTGTATTAGTGTCCAGGGAATTTAGGACAGACCAAGCCATGTCTGGGAGACTTATGCATCCATATAGCAGCTAGACAAAGCTGTGGAGTAAGGTAGATCTCCTGAAAACAGATGTCATTAATTGTGGACTTCCCTTTAAAGTGCTGTTTGCTTTCTGACTCAATATGAAAGACAGGATGACTAGTAAGTGTGAAAATTTAAAAAAAATAAATATAAGAGGAGTTTCTTTCTTACTGTTCTTTATGTTTTCCTTTTGGCAAGTGTCCTAATAGAATTTAAAAAAATATGCTAAAAACAGATTGCCATTTAAGTGGAAAAGATAAACTTCCTGACATAAGTTTTGTACTTACATTTTCTTTCAAACAAGTGAGTGTCTCTAAACTGAGGTGACATTTATCAAAAAATTAATACAGCATCAAAGAGAATTCTCAAAGTTTACTAACGCAGAATTCATGAAATGACACAGCTGGGTTTCTTCCTCAGCAAGGCCATTGGGTTTTTATTCCATAAGAACACTGAAATCATTCCTAATTTCCTTCCTTATGTCTCCTTTATAAATTAGAAAGTACTTCCAATTATGGTAGTCAATAAGTACGAACGTTTCTTGTAAAGTGATTACCTCTAAAATCTGGGGAGGATTTTTTTCTTCTATTTTTTGTTTAAAATAATTCAAATTAAGTTGCTACTATATTGCTCAGAATTCTGGGTACCTTCACTATTCACTCTCACATACTTAGGGGAAAACAGTGTCAATTTCGTCTGATTTGGCTTAGCCTCAGCGGAAATGTCCACGATTACATCACACTCCAAAATGGGGGGGCGGGGGGATGCGTTAAAATTAAAGGCTTAGAAGTCATCATCTAACCTTTCAGCAACCAATTAATGTGAAATACATAGGAATGATGATTATGGGAATAATGTGCATGTTCTTCCCATCCAAGTGCTCTGCCTTGGCTAACCAGTTTACTACGAACACTTTTACACTGCAACACCCTGCACTTCCTTTTGATGTATAGCATTAATTACTTGCTAAACCCTATATAACTTCAGTGGAATTTTCTAATTGTCTTTTCTCATCTCCCACCCATGGGAAAACAGAAGAATAAAATGTAGTTCAGATGTAAAAATTCAAAGTACAGAAGGGAAATTGAATATAATTTCATTGCCTAAATGTTTCCTATGGTTGCATTAATTTTGTAAAGTGCTTGGGTAAAACCCGTAAGTGTGACCTGTTAATTAAAGATTGAGCTTAGAATGCTCAGAGGACTTACCATTTCTTTCAACTTTCTAACAAATAAAGATGAAACTCTGAATTTCAGGGTAAACGAAACACAGGATAAATAATACTGATTGTCTATTGCTGTTTGTTCTGGCAGGAACAAGCAAGAACTCAGTATTTATTGCTTCTTATCTCTTTACACCCTTTGAATCTATGTGGAACAGTTAAGTCACTGAGGAAAGGGGAATACTAAGGTTTTTTAGAGTTTTGCTGTGGACTAATCAAATAATAATCTTACTTTAGTACAGTTGGGTACCATGTTTATTAGCAAACATTTACCTGGGACTGCTGTCTTCTAGTACTTCTGTAGTGACAAATTGTTTATTCATTGTTTCCAAAAGCCTTGTTCTTCCAGTTTACTGGCTTGTCTTCAGTGAGTAAAGGTGGCAGCATTAGATCTTAGGAAACTTTAGAATTTCACTACTCATATTTTTCGGAAGATGAAATATCTACTAAATACATTTAAATTACCCAAATAATTTTTTTATGCTCTGCTGTTCCTACCATGAAGTAAAAATGGAGGATTTTTTTTACCAAGCAGGAGCTGAGGTTTTGTGAAAATGAAAAGCAATGGTAAGACTAAGTTTCACCAGAAGCTGGGTAACAGATAATGATGTTAATAGAGGTCCATACACTGCCATTTTCTCCATGTGAACTGTTTTCCCATAGTGAAATACCTCACATTCACCCATAAAACTTCTTTCTCTACTTACACAGTACCTAATTCTATTTTAATTTATTCACTTTGGAAGTGACATAACTGCCCTCTGGAACAGATTATTCAGTGATGAGTTTCAGGCTGATGATGCCACTACAGTCAGTCTCTCCCTGACCTGCACTGCTCTACTTTGCATTTCATGCAGCCTGCCCAGGTACCTGCCTCTGCAGCTTCACAGTCAACTAGATTACATGACACTTTAAATGCTGTTAACAGGCAGGATCCCTTTATGACTCCAGTTGTGGCAAACCACACACCTTTGACAAAATAGCTGTATTTAGTCCCATTTGTAGGATATAAACTTCCTTCCCCTCTCAGCATGTTTAGATTAGCTGTTCTAATAGTGACAGTTTCTTGCTTTCCTGCTTCCCTTGTGAAAACTGAGATTTGTTCTTATATCTCCAGGAGCTGTATCTTTAAAGATCAAGTATCACAAGACTCATGATATAATCACAAGACTCATGATATAATCACAAGGGTGAGAAATACCAGAGAATTCAGGACTGTATATGGTTCAGTCATCAAAGTAAAATCCTGTCCACCTCAAGGTATTGCCTTAACTTGAAGTAGACACACAGAATGATGCATTGCCTGAAAAATCCCTGACAATAAGAATTAATCGAGCATTTGCATGAAGGTGCTGAATGTTACTGAATTTTTGCCTTTATGTTTTCACATTTTCATATCTTCAGTATGGATGACTGCTTTTTCTGCTACAACTGAAAGTAATGCTTGATCATTCTTGAAGATGCATAGTCATTTAAGCACAATCAAGACCGATCTCTCTCTCTCCCGTTTTCAGGTTAGACTTACAAGGATTTTTTTTTTCCATGACTTTATAACTCATATTCTGAAGACACCAATGAGAAAAGCAGAGATTTTCTGAAAACTTAAGGTGGACTTCAATGGAAATAATCATCCAGTCGGGTCTCAAAAAAGTACGACTTTTTTTTATTTCAGTTTTGCCAAAGTTTAAAAAATACGTATTCCCTCTAATTTTTCTTTATTCCTAACTTGTTTCTAAGGCCCCTTCTGGCCCCATAGACCTACAAAGATGCCGAGAAAACTTCTTTTTCTTCCTAAGTATATATAGAAGACAAAGCAAGAACATACCAGAGCATTCAGAAATTTTAAAAGATTATTTTTTAAAAATGTTGTTTCAACTTTCAACAATGGAATGAAGATGCTTTGGTGCTCTTCATTCTGAAGGATGATTTACTGAATGATACTCTTTAATGAAAGACAGGCCATGGAGACAGAGCTAAAATTAAAATCACACACCACCAAAATTCTAGGGCAACGACCTTTTGTGGTTAGGGCAGCTATAAGCTGCTTAGTCTCCTTAAGGACAATGAGAAGTGTGATAGCATGAAGTTCTGCAGCATCAGTGGTTATTATCACTTGCCACGCTAATTTTACTCATCCATAAAATGTTAATGATTGTGAAAGAATAAAAACTTAAGATCTGTTTTCTGGTAAGAATTTTAAAATGCTCTAATGGCAGTTAGATCTCTAATGTACTTTGAAAGTCAATAGCTAGCAGTAAGATACTCAGCTGCCTTTCCTTTTCTTTTCTTTTCTTTAAAAAAAACCCCCAAAACCACTTCTCACACAATAACCAAACTAACAAAATCAAGAGGCCAGGAGAGTAAATAGAAATTTAAGCCTGTATCTTGCAATTATACATACTTTTTATTTTACTCTGTCTGTTGAATTTGCTATTGCAATTAACTTAAAGGCTCAAGAACTGTGAATCAACTGCCCAAAACAATGGTCTTTTAAATATATATTTTTTCAGTTTTACCTATTGAGTTGTTTTTATTTGACTCCTTCCTTCTAGAAATGTCAAAATTCTTTAAAAGGTTTGTTTTGCACATGGGAGGTCCAAAATGTTATGTTAAAACAGAAAAAGATACTTTTTTTTTTTATCATCTCAGATGTGCAGAAATCAAGGTGTTAAGAAGAAGCAAAGAATGAGAACTGAAAAAAATATTACTTACAGTAATTTAAATCCCTTGTAACTGCAAATAAGGGTATACAAAAGTTCTTGATCATAAGTCTATCTTTTTCTCATCAAGTATTAATATTCACATTTAACTCAGCATTATCTGCTAATGCTATATATGCTTTCCAAATTTTTATCTCCAGAAGGGATACTGGGTATAGAAACTCATTTTAAAGCCACTTGTAGTTTTTAAAACATTCCTCATCCTCCCAATTAATGATTGCTTGCTCTAGTGTTTCAAAAATAATTTATATGAAATGGTTAAAGTATTACTTTAAATTGTGTATATTTGGGATATTTGAGTTCTTTTCTTGATTTCTTTTCCTTCTGCATTTTTTTTCCGTTTGACTGTTTGTCATCCTTCTTTTTCCCAACCCTTTTGCCTCTACCTTTTACTATTTTTCCCTTGTTTTGGCCCTTGTACCTTCATTTCCCTCCAGCATCTCAGCCCTAATTACTTACTTTCTCCAGAGAATATTATTTGGCATTTTTTTGGTTACTCTCTGGTCTAAGCATTTTTCCCCCACTTCTCCCTGTTCATTTCACAATGTTTTCTGCCTCTAGTCCTTCCCTAAATATATATATATATATTTATTTTATTTTATTTTATTTTATTTTATTTTATTTTATTTTATTTTATTTTTTCAGGAGGTCACCTTTTCTTTTTCCTTAGGTCTTTCCATAGTTTTCCCATACAGGCAGTGCTCTGACCTCTCTTCTCTTTGATGGCTTACTGTAGATCACCTTTATTGTAGTTCCATTACTCTCCACAGATGTTGTTTCTCCCTGTGCTTTTTTTGTTTCCTACACACAAACACATGTTCTGCCTGTAGTCACTGTATTTTATGTTTGTTGCCAAACTACATGTTATTACAGTTAACAGATCCTTTCTTTCCCTCTCCACATAAAGAACCAAAAGACCACCCAACAGCTTTTTCTTTTTTTTTTTTTTTTATTTCCTTGGTCATTTTTTTTTTCCTAAAGAGAATAAAATGGTTCCTAATACAATAGCCATTCTAGGATTTAGCACTTGCTTCCTGCAGGTTTGGGTCCCTGTTCTGCTGAGTACTGAACAGTCTGACATCAAACAAGCTTATCATTTAAGAATCCCAATATCCGTTCATCAGTTCTGAATGAATCAGATCCAAGGTCTCCTTCTTCCATCCAAATTGGATGGCTTGAGAGCAGCCCCGAAGAAAAGGACTTGGGGGTGCTGGTGGACGAGAGGGTCAACAGGAGCCATCAGTGTGCACTAGCAGCCCAGAAAGCCAATCGCATCCTGGGCTGCATCAGGAGAAGCGCGACCAGCAGGTCGAGGGAGGTGATTCTCCCCCTCTACTCCACTCGTGAGACCCCACCTGGAGTACTGCGTCCAATTCTGGAGCCCCTACTACAAGAGAGATATGGACGTGATGGAATGTGTCCAGAGAAGGGCCACGAGGATGACCAGAGGGCTGGAGCACCTCTCTTATGAGGACAGACTGAGAGAGTTGGGGTTGTTCAGTCTGGAGAAAAGAAGGCTCCGAGGAGATCTTATAGTGGCCTACCAGTATCTTAAGGGGACCTACAAGAAAGCTGGTGAGGGACTTTTTAGGATGTCAGGTAATGGTAGGACTAGAGGGAATGGATTAAAACTAGAGATGGGACAATTCAGACAGGACATTAGGACATGAGGGTGGTGAGGCACTGGAACAGGTTGCCCAGAGAGGTGGTGGAAGCTCCACCCCTGGAAGTTTTTAAGGCCAGGCTGGATGGGGCTCTGAGCAACCTGATCTAGTGGGAGGTGTCCCTGCCCATGGCAGGGTGGTTGGAACTAGATGATCTTTAAGGTCCCTTCCAACCCTAACAATTCTAGGATTCTATGAAATTGTATTTCAAAGGCATTTATTGTTAGTTAGTTTAGTTCTTTGGAGAGAGTTGACCTGTTTTAATTTGTGTTTATTTCTTCTGTTTCATGATTTCTGATTTTGTGAAACTCAGGATTTTCTTTTAGTAAGAAGGGAATGGAGATTGAAGTAGAATGAGATTTGGGTATTAGCTCTTTCATTCTACCTTTTTATACAGGAGTTACATATGAAATACAAGAATCTAATGAGATTGCAGTAGTTTCATTAAGAAGAGGATAGGAATGGAGCAAGACTCAAACCTTAGCACAAGAAACACATCCATGGAGTTTTCATCTTCTACATGAAAAAGGTGGTGGAGGGTGGGGAGGGAATCTCAAAAACAGTTTAATCAGGGAGAAAAAATGTTTCGTGGAGTCATGTAAAGTTGCATGCTCTTTCATTCTGGCCTTGAATTGTTTCATAAGTATGAAAAACTATTTCTACAAAGATAAATGTGCCGAGTTTCCGCTTTCAAAGTCATGCATCAGCTACTCTAGAATAATTCTCATTAACCAAACTAGAATTTGAAGAAACAGGACTGTGAGCTAAAAAATGGTAATAACTATTTTCCCACTCCTATTGTTTCCTCATTGGCAAAGTTTTCTAACTGTAAAAATACCCATATAATCAGTATTCTCAATATGAAGCATACTTATCACAGGGACAAACATTACATTTTTTCAGATTTTTCTAAGTAAATGCTTCAACTCATTATGAGCCCATTTTCAATCATTCCCTCTTTTCTGATTATTTGTCAAAGCCTGAGGGTTTTTTTGTTTATTTTGTATTATTTATTTTGTTTAAGATATACCTAAAATAATTGCCACCTGTTTTGGTAATTGAGCTTGCTGCTTATTTAACCAATAAGCTAATCTTCTGTGAGAAGACAGTTTGCTCCAGCTCTGTAAAACTTTAGCTCCAATTGAGTAATTTTCCTAAGGAATTCCAACCTGCAATGAAGGAAAATGGGATAGAAAAGGGAAGGGTGAAACTTACCTTTAGACACTGGATGCTTACAGTTAATTTTATCACCTTTTTTAATATATTTATTTATGTATTATTCATTATGTAAGCTAAGTAATGCTGATAATTGATAAAACCTGTAACCGACTTCTTATCATAAATACTGATCTTGCTGTGACTTTCTGAATGTAATTCTTTTACCAATAACTTTTCCTATGGTTGTATTGTAGGCATGTCTGAGCAAACTTTAAACAGATTGAACTGCAAATGAACCAATTAATTTCTGAGAAATAAGCTAGTAAATGTCATTTAAAATAAAATGAAAATAAAATTTGGGCCTTGGAACTTAGAGCCTTTTGTTTTGTTGATCTGTGTTCTGCTCATAAATCACATCTTTGAATTTTTCTGGTGGAAAAAAGAAAACCCACAAACCAGTCACTTAAAATTCTTCACAGATATATCTGTGGAATGTAAAACAAAACCAAAACCTAACAACAATAAATAAATAAAATGCAACTGAAAATGCCTTTACAGTGCCAATCCAAGACACAACAATTGAAAAATGTGCTTGTTAAACCCCAGAATATGAAAAGATCGCTTTTTATATACAACTTTTGGGTTGTAGTAATTAAAAACATTGTTATTGTACCACCAGTGAAAGGATAGGGGAAATAGTGACTGCTGTCACTGCTTCTGTGTATAGCTCTGCACATTCTATAACATTCTGACAGCTCTCACAGTACTTTTTCGTGTCTAATAAAAATCTAGTAATGTACCTTAGCTGATACTAATCTCCTGTGACAATACAAATCAGTGAGGTGCATAGGTGTCTGAAGTAACATATAAAATGAAAATGTTGCGTGTTAAGGATGCTAAAAAGCAGCTAAAAAGCTGCTTTCATTCAGTTCTATTCCTGCTGCCTTTTGGAAGCATATGTTATTCTCAAATCTCTGTATATCCAGAAGTATGACCTCAACAACAATAATCCTTTGTTTTTGTACTTTATATTATTTGAAGTATTTTCCTACATTTAGTGATACCTTTTAAATATAGAACCCATGGAATGATAAATCATTTGTCTCTCCTTTATTTTTCATTTGTACTTCTAAAACAGATCCTAGCATATTAGGGCTTTTCTCAGAACCGACTGGAAGTTATCATATACACCATAGTACAGGTAACAGATGTCTAATTCTAGTGAACATAAATATTTAATATTTAGGACAACATAAATATATTCTCAGCTGTTTAGCCTATAAATATTAGAAGCAACAATAAACTTGTGGTTATTGATGTCTTCACGAACCTATTGCTGGTCATAAAAATTTGAACTTTGATCTAGGTTATATTCAAGTTGAAAATGAATAAACATGAACTCCATGTATCACTGATATTTCTCCAGAATTAAAGCAATGCTATGGAAAACATTTTAGCTTGTATCTGTTTTCTATCTTGAATTAAGAATGTTCAACCGGTGATGATGTTTCTGTATGAATTATCTTTTGGTTGTAGCCATGTTATTTTATTATACAGGATTGTTATCAGTCACATACTGTTTACTCCTGTGAAAGACATATCTTTCCATCAAGTTGGTATTTTAATATATTTCTCATCACATTCCAATCCCTAAAAGACAGTAATTATCTTGCATTTAGCAAAAGAGAAGATGGATTTGTTCTCTGTTCTCAAACATTTGTTACTGCAAACTGGTGTCTTCCAAACGATACTCTTGAAAATAGAACAAGAATAGAGCAGCAATCAACATGAAAAGCATGTACAATCACTTGAAGTATCTGAAACCAAACCAAAAATGAAGGCCTCAGACCCATTTCTTTAGGAAATGTGCCATTTCACCTTGGAGTTGAAGCAACACATACAACACATATTTTATATGAACACATATCAAAGCGAACTGCATTCTGTGTCAAAAGCACTGCCCGCTTTACCTACTTGAGAAGGGTTTGTTTCCCATTTGACAAAGACAATGAAAATTTTGGACAGGAAACTGAAAAGGCAAGAGTTGGCCATACCAGTAACAGCGCTGCTCACAGCTGAAGCATACCTGTGTTACCAAGGTGACCACTCTTACAGACTGATGCTGAACACATCAGTAATCAGGAGTTTAACCAGCGAAGTCTCTAGAGCTTGGATCTCTGTCTTGGCTAGAATATAAAAGTTTCATGAAGCGTCTCCTTCTTCACAGACTTTTCCCCAGAACTATCCAGAACCATATGGTTGAAGTATAGAAATTCTTACAACATAACAAATCAGATCAATATCAGAAGAAACATTTTAAAGAAGCTAATTCATATACCTGCACTGCTATGTGATAACATCCACATCAGTGACATTTCTTACAATATGAACTTTCAGGAAGGATTTTAATAAACGAATCCCTATGATCTATTGTTATAATGACACGAGCGGAATATCAGAATGTACACACGGAGTTCTTCGTGGATCGTGATGGTGTTATGTATTCCAGCTCTTAAGTACTTCAGTTCTTACAGGTTCCTTACAGAATCCCTCTTGCATATGTGTAGTGAAGTGGAATTTTCCAGAATAAAATGTGCCTGAAGACAAGATACGAAGGTCTAAATGTCTATTTCTACACTAGGTAGAAAATCAACCTAAAGCGATGGAGAGCTGCAGCACTACATGTACCTCCCACAGTAGGAGCCAGCTGATCCTTTTCTGCTGCGTGGAAGACCAACAGAAGTTTAGACCTGTCAGTACTGGCAGAGCTGAAAAGCATCAAGCCTCAGGTGGTCAAGTGTGGTAATGTCAGAGGTCACAAAACACATCCTTGGTTGTTAAAAAGCACACTATTTCTGTCCCTTGAGAGAGGCCCTGCATGGTTGGCGACACCCTGCCCCCTGACACCCTGTCCCCTGACCAACATCGGCAGTGCAGGCAGGATGCTGCCCACGTTACCCGGATAAGGTGTGAGTCTCTCATATCGCATGGCCACCGGTGGAGCTGGGGGACAACATGACTCTTACCCACATTCAAAAGGCACTTGCGTGATTGGCTGTTGCTGCCAGATGATCCAGACACCAAGTGTCCCCGGCAGTCCGCTGGAGCCATGGCATTGCTTATGATCCTGTGTTTGCTGTAGGTGATCGGGTGAGCCGCCATATGGGCGTGTTATTTCTCATCTTTCTTGCTGCATCAATAAAGCTTTGTTTTGCCACCTGTTGTCGGGCTCCATTACTGCTCAAACCACAGTTGCTCAGTCAGTGTGGTAAAAACACACCAGCATATACCACAAGAACTCCCAGTATCTTTGCATCCTTCTGTACCATTGCTGCTACAGTCACAAATGTGTTTAATGAATGACATGTTCAAGTTAAAAAGAAAGCGAAATCAAAACCAAATGCAGAAAGAGCTTGTTAGGGAGCTAAGTGGAAAGTTGCTGCAACAATTGTGTTGAATTTGTCAAAACTGTTTCATGGAATTTGTTTTGTAATGGATTCTGCTAGGATTTAAGGCATCAAGCGCACAAGAGGATTGAAGTAAAATTTTTCTTGTGGAGTAAAAACTTGCAGTAAGAAAGTGAACAAAAATAATCGGATTATTTAAGATATCACAGAATTTCTTGTTTCTTGTCAGATGAAATCTCTTGCTGTCCAAATTACTACCTTATCTACTTCCAGACATACATGGAGAAATCTGTGTTTGTTTTCCTTTTGTTAAGGAGATGGCATGTATTAAAAACAGATAGTTTTTGAAAATTACTTAGTGAACATAAGGAAATTGGTCACTGTGATGTCATGACACAAACCCCAGCAACAATAATTTTTAAACTCTCTTTTGTAGTTCAGGAATATCTACAGTAGCTTATCACGCAGAAATTCAGCTTTGAGGGATGGAAGGTACTTCGGGGCATTTTTCAGGCTCGTTGTAATTACATTTTTATGAATTCATCTTTCCTTGACAGGAAGATTTAGATGTACTTGATTTGTGACTAGGAAAGAGACTTTAGTGTAAATTCATGTGACATTAGGAAACAGGTTGAGAGACAAACTTCACAAAAAAGATCAGTCAAAGCAAACTGAGATGGATAAAGGGGAAAGGCAAGAAAAGATCATGCAAGAAACTTGATTACTTGGAGAGAGAACTCATTCTCTTGCTAACTCAGAATGATCCTATACAACAGTACTTTGGGGAAGTAAGGAAATAATTCCATTTGATATAGAATTTTGCCCTGTCTTTTCTCTGAAAAGCGGTATAGCTCAGAGATACCCTATTCATTCATGTATCTGAGTTTTTCAGCCTTGAGCTAGCTGAACAATCCACAAGAGACTGAGAAGAAATCACATTTATTTAATGATACAGAATGTCTGTCAATAACTAGGATACCAGATTCATAGAGCAAGTGGTGCAAAAAAATTGAAATAAAATATTGGTTTTGGTTCACTGGTGAAGCTACACATTAAAATTACCTTGGACACAATTCTTTTGGGGTCAAACCAAAACAACATTTCAACTTCCCACTAGAACAAAAAATTGAAAGAAATTCACTCTTGATCTATAAAATTTGACTGAAACAAAATATTTTTATTAATTTTCAAGGAGCCTTTCATTTTCAGATAAGCAAAAAAAGTGAAATTAGTTGTTTAGATCTAAATTTAGTTAACTAAATAATAAAACTAAATAATAAGTGAAGATAATAAATTATAAATAATAAGGCTAAATATTAACCAACTTATGTTGGCTATGCAAATATAATTCAACTTGCTTCCATTTTTTTCCCAGGGTTGTCTTGATTGAAATAATCTTGATAATTAAACACAAATTCATAAACAGTCTTTGTTGCCAAAAATGCATACTCTAGCCAAAAGTTTGTCACCTGGTAACAGTTATTCACTCTCTTCAAAAAAGCATTTTCAAAATGTGTGTACCTATCCTGAAATGCATAAAATTAATTGCCAGATCAAGCAGGTGGCAACTTGTAATTGCTACTCCTGATTCTCTAAAATTTGCATGGATCTGAATCTCTTGATCAACTAATCTGTTCTTCTTTGCAGATGGTGTTTGTGTCCTCTATTCCTTTTGTCATTTGGATGATAGCTTCCTGAGATACGCTTGTTCAGTGCTTAACACAAGCTGGCCTTTCCTGGCAGAAGAGTCTACTCACAAATTCTGCTCACAACTGTTTAGAAGATAAATAATGGCAACAAAACTGTGGCGATGTACCTGTGCAGCACAGGATTCTTCATGTTTTTAAAGCTTACAGAAAAGAGGAACTTGCTGCAGTCATGTAACAGCTTTATGTAAAAAGAGCTTTTAGAACTTTGTTTTCATTTATGAATATTCCTTTTTTGGGGCAGATTTGATACTAGTGCCCTCTGCTTGTGTATCCATCTTCAATTACTTTACTGTCAATTATGGGCACAGTAGAAGTAAACACCATCAGCAAGAAGTTGCTGCAGACAGACAGCATCTTAAATGTCCTGTTTGAAGGACAGAAACATAAAATCCTGAATGTCGATTGAAAATCTTAACAGCGAAGAGGAAAGCCTAGGAGATCAAAAGAAGTAGTTTGGATTTATACTTTTTACTGTTTTAATATAAGATGAATTCCTGCGTTTGCAGGAGTATGCATTTATAGCCAGAATACTACAGACAGAATGTCGAAGCAATTCCATGAGAAAACAAACATTTAATTGGAGATCCTAAATGTTATTCAAAATACTTGCTTTTATTACTAGGAAGAATGTTGAGCTGGACATAGGGAATAAAAATCCCTAATGCTGAAAAAGATCTTATACACTGGAGAACTGTGGAAGAGAGAGAGAAGGCATCTTAACTTGACATCGTATCATTTTTGAATAGTAACAGTTTTTGTGATGATTGCCAAGTTGAGATTCACTTGAAACTCATCAGCATTTTTATAATGTCTTATTAACCTTGTTTGCTGAGATTGTGTGGCTGGCCAAATTAGATCTGATGGTAGAAATTTCTTTGGGGACTGTAGATGTGCTGGGATATGTACATTTACTGGAGTTTAATGGAAATAATGAATAATCTCTTCTTATGAACAACATCTTCAGATGATGAGTGCTAAAAATGAATTACTTTTAGCATAATGGAGCTCCTAGAGAATGTCAGGAAAATGTGTCCTTTCCAATAATTTCCATGTTTTATATCTCCCAGTACAAACATAAATCTCCTTGAGAACTAGATAATCTGACACTCCTGGTGCTACCAGGTTTCTGCCCCTCGGAAACTCTGAGGATCTTTGTTTTTGTTAATGATCAGTTCAGTTTTGGCTCTCATTAGAGATACAGTTTAATGGTTGAGCAAAGTAAATTTTCATTTAGTCTGTGTGTTATTGCATAGCATCAAAATTTTATCATATATAAATTGTAGAACTCAGTATGTAACTTTGAATTTCACAGTAATAAACCAACAAAATATTAAACTATCATAATTTATAACTGAAAAATTGCATCTCATTGAGCATGAGTTTCCACAGGAAAATTACATGTTAGAATGGAAGTGTACCCCCAATTTTGATGGGTGCATCCTGTGACAAAAATTAAAGGGCATGATTCACTATAGTGTCATCCTAATCTTTTTTTTTTCAGATAATTAAAAATATCTGCCATATATTTTTCTTCTAGAGAAGAACTTCACTCTTCCTGTCATTGATTCACCATGTGATTACTTCATTGTAACACTGTGATATATTTTTAAATGGGGGGAGGGGAGTTTCTTGAAAAAACATATTCTTCCTTTACTGCTTTTTGAAAAAGGCTACCTTGGAAAACATAGGCACATTCTTATTAGAACCGAAATACTATATTATTAATTTCTAACACACTAGATAGCTTAGCAATTTCTGTAGTTGGTGCTAAAAATTCAACAGGTATTAGCCACTGGAATCTGGAGAAGGTACACAGGGACAGTCCCCATGGGGGATATTATTGGTAAAAGGGACCAATTACAGTCACTAATACAGATATGGAACACAGAAAAAAAAAAAGTGTAAATATGTCTAGACAAGATTTTCCAGCAGCACTCACTTTGCAGACTTTTCCAGTTCTTCAAATTTTTTGTGCAAAATTGCATTGGCACTGAGTCTCAGCCACAGCCAGTGAGCATTCACCAGAGTTGATTTAGGAGGATTGTAAAGGTGACTTTTAGACCCTGCTGTATCTCTCCTGCAATCCTGGGCCATCTGGTAGCTCTTACACATGCTCACTGCCAGTGACACAAATATGTTGTTAAAAATCCAGGGATCACAGAGCCTTAAGTGAGCCCATGTCCTCCCCTGTTCCGGGGATTTGGACAATGCAGAAACAAGAATTTCTAATACATACTTAAGGCACAGAAGGTTTTTTTAGACAGTCACTGAAGAACTTTGGGTTTTGACTTTTCTATCATCCCACACCTGCAAAGAATGTTTGCTTGCAGAGGAGGAGCTAAGCTATATTTTAATTCTGTTTATCAGTTAATATCACTTTATTGTCTTCCATTTCTAGAAATGCACAAAATTAAAGCTTAGGCTTCTCTTCTTTACTGAGTGTTGCGTCTAGATTTGACAGCCAGTCCTCAAAGGCTCACCTGTGGTTTACCTCAAAGGCAACCACACCAGTCCAATAAAACACCACCACTAAAATGCAGCTCTCTAGCAATGCTTACATAAGTATTGGTGAAGTATGGAATATCAGTGATCAATTCTGTATACTTATGAAGGAAAGGGACACTTGTGCTGCTTAGTGGGGCTTGTTACAGTCTTACATAACCTAGAGGCAGACCCACCTGTGCTATTAGATATTGTCAACTCTGTTGATGCTGCTTAGTGAAATTTAGTGATCCCTCGACAAGGTTAACTAGTTTTCCCTCAGGTTTCTTATTTTATTTTATTTTTTTTTAAATTTGAAAATACAACCATTCAGTGGACTATATATCAATGTACATCTTTGCTAACCTGTTCATTTCATGGACCACATATTCCCAGATCTTAAAAAAATGTGTCTTCATATCTACTCTGAATCATCCATCAGGTTATTTATTTTTTTCAGATGAAAATTAATACTCTTTGGAAATACAGTATTGTGTTAAAACTCATCTGATTCTTTTCAGCCTATAAAACATCAGCAAATGATTTATAGTGGGATCCTAAAAAAAGGTCTATGAAATGAGTCTGTCAGTTTCATTTTTTTTCCCCAAAATTTGTATCACCAGCAGAAGGACACAAATGTTTCTAAAATTGTAGATGGGGTATATAAGACTGAAAATACTTTCCCCACTCACAGTATTAGCAGTGAATTCAATTTGTTAGCAGCCAGCTGGCCAAACAACAGGCATGAAGAATCTATAAAATTTACATTACATAGTAGCAATGTGTAGACGATGTCTAGATTAAGCTTGGTATCTGCATTTAGGTGTATATCCCCATTGCTGGACCTGAGTGTCTCCTGTGGCTGCATCTCTTTTCATATTGGTATAAGTCATCAGTATGTACAAACATTTCTGCTAACCCAAAAGAAACTATAAGTGGAGGAAAAGCAGGACTGTCTGTTTATCTGTGTTACCATAGCTCCAACAGGATCCTATTGTTCTAGCTACTGTACAAACATGCAGTATGGAAACAGTCTTTTCCTCAAAGAGATGCTGCACAGCTTTTTGCAGCCCACTCACTCTACTCACTATGTTATATGGTGTTAAAAAAAATAAAATAATTTGCTGTTGAGAATAGGAGATTTTAAATGCCCTCTTCTCTGATGCCACCTGGTAGTACTGAACTCTGTTATCTTAGAAACTAAGCATTAAGTCACTTGAGGGAAGCTGTGTAATTAAATTATTTCATTCCCTGCTACTGATGTCAATAAGCATTTGGCCATAGAAAATAAAGGGATAAGTTTGAGGACCTTCGATGTTTTAGAATTAGAGACGTGGACTCTAATTCCCATTAATAATCTTTATTTGTATATTTTCCTTCTATTTCTTTCATCCCATTATTTTGCCTATTAATCTCAATAAAAACAAAAATAAACTCTCACAAACTTATTTTTCAGATTCATGTGCATTTTTAAGAGCAATACCTCAGTCATATGAACAACATCTCTGAGGGTCAGTTCAACAAAATAATAGTGTTCTCTTTCAGCTGAGAACTGTAAAGTACAATAATATTTGCTTCTAAGATGTTACAGTGCTACAAATTTTCTGCATGGAGACAACTTTGGCATATTTGAAAAATAGGATGGAATAAAACACACGCATATGTTAGTTTGTGTATGTATATGCAGTGTAAATCTAGATGTTCATTGCAATGTTTTACTGAGGAGAGCTTATTTTCTCCCATATGGCTGTTTTTTAAAATTCTTGTATCTTCTTTTTTGATGATCTTTTTTGTCGTCTATCTCTGGCGACAGTATGTTCATTATAGACTAGGCTTTTGTTGTCCTATTATTACATGACACCCTGGAATAACAAGTGGTCAATTATCTTTTACCTAGCACCATCAGAAAGGAAATTCAATTTTCCTGCATCTTCTGTCATGACAGTACAAAGGATGTTTCCTAACCTCAGTGACACTTAAATTAGCATGATGATGGAAAGCAGTATTTTCCATCATTAGGTAGTTTAGGAGCTTTGGCATGTAGATCATGATTTTCTATTAGAGTTTGAATGGGTTAGATAATATTCTTCTCATGACCCACTGAAGCACACAATCTCTGTCTTTCACAATCTTGAAACCTGTAGCTGAAATGTGCACTAAAGAGTCACATTTGGCCATGTCATTTCAAGATAATTTTATGTAAACCAATTTAATTTAAAGTATCAGAATGTAGATATTCAATATAGAATGCCTGATGTTTCAAATCTGAAGAAAGTAATAATTGTGGAGAGTCCATTCACAAAACAGATTGTGGCTTTATTTTGTGGTATTCTATTGTTTATGTTTCTTTTTAATTGTGAAAAGCATTTACACACTGTGATCAATCCTTTGTGATATACATTCAATCTCATTCAAAATCTATAAAAGAGAAAATAAACCACATTTTGCTTTTTTGGGTTTTAGAGTACCTTTATCATTTCAATGCAGGATAAGTAGACTCTGAGCTACTTTGCAGACAAGACACAAAAGAAGATGGTCCAAGACAGAGAATGAGAGATGGGAAAACAAAGTCAGAAGGTGAGTCGGTACACAGCCAGCACTGGTGGAGTCAGTAGGGTTTACTTCTTACGTAGTTTCATTGCTTTCACTTGCGTTAAAAAACTGCTTTGTTGCAACAGGATATATAGAGACATATATTGTTAGGAAATTAGAGATGTTTCTGATAGGCATGATTAAAAGACTGACGGACCATGCCAGTTTCAAACTTCAAAACTTATTTACTGTATCAATATTTAGAAGAATATATCTTGACAGTCACTATAAATCATTACCACTACACCCCCCAAACAATTAGTCCTGAACAAATCTATCCTAAATTACTAGCGAGTATACAACACCACAAAACTCACACTTTTCGAGTTAGCACAGAAGTGTATGGTCCGTGACGGCCCTTGGTCGATGAGGTCAAGGTTATCAAGCTTGAGAGCTCATGAAATAGGGAAGCCAGGACCTAAGTGGGCTGTGACCTTTTTTCTTTTCCTGTACTCTCTCGTTGTTGATGTTTTATGCTGCTCTGAACCTTCCCCAAAAGAAAAGGGGGTGGTGTCACCTGCTTGTAGCATCGTATTTCTGGTATTGGGACTTCTGGCTTCTCTTATTCTACAGGATTATTACGGTCTCATCAGACATTTTTCTCATTTGTTTTGCAGGATGCTTTTGATTTTACCAGACATCTTTCCTGTCTGCTCCATATCCTTCATTCTTATCTTGCACATTTTACTGCTTGCACGTGTTTGTCGCAACTATACTGCAAGTCTCCATCTGCCCATTTGTGGCTAGAGCTATTAGGCTAGGGCATCTCCTGTTATTTTTATCCTTAGGCTGAAGGCAACTAGAAATGAGGTACCATCTAAGCCATGGTTTTGCTGATAGTCAAAGAACAAGTAGAGAACAAGCTAATTTAAAATTGTTTTTTGTCTCTGACATTGTCTCTAGTTTTCTCAATTCAGCAACTATTTTTCATTGATCTAACTATTTTCTCAAGGTCTGAGGTACCTGAGAGATAATATTATCTGGGTCTGAGGGGTTTTTTTCCCCCTCTAACTTACAATGGTCTTTTATTTCCCATCTATTGATCATCAGCAGATAGAAAATACCAGCTAAGGATGACAATAAAACCCTTGTCCTCTTGTTTTTTTCAGCATCATCCCAGCTGCCACATAAACAGCCAGCAGTCTGGTTGAACAAGAAATTAAGCTCCAGTAAGAGGAATGAATGTATTTTCCTCTGTCTTGGTGAAAACTAATTTGTTATAACTATGGGAGCGCTGAGCAGTTCTTAGAGCTCTAACATTCTCATTTTGCTAGTTGTTGAATTTAAATCATGCCTTTATAAATAATTGTATGAGTTACATTTGGTAAGAGTTCTAAGGATAGATCGCATGATGATTTTATCTTTGAAATGGCAATTTTTATTGATCTTGTTTTTTAAAATAAATTGTTTTATATTTCACTTCAATTCTCCTGTGAATTGTGATTTAGCCTTCACTTAACACTTTAGATATAGCTTCTACCTATAATGAAAAGTTGTGATTCGTTTCATCAGGCAGTTTATCACTAAAAATCGAACTGCAGCCTAATAAATAAACTGTGGAGTCTGCAGAAACCAATATAATATTTGTATGCAATAAGAACACCCCAGAAAGATCTGTAAACCAAATGTTTTCAATGGAAAAACTCATGACGGAGTCCAAAGCTGACATCTTGCCATCCTGCAGACAAACAGATGAAAAAAACAGAGAAACCCAGGTGAAATCAGATTCATCTCACCTGCTGACCTTCTAACATCTAGGCAACCTTCCTCAGTGGATGTTCCAGGTGCTTCCAGAAATCATGTCAGAAAACTTTAGCCTTCATTGCAGATGTCTAAAATTAAAGAGCCAAGGTGATTTCTGGAGTTTTTAGCGCACTCTGGCTAATGGGGAGTCTTCATGACTAAGGCAGATTAATGTCTAATTTTTACATTGCTCAAGTGGGATAGGATGTGTTACACCGTTTTGTTCAGCTGTTGTGGGCTAACATGGGAAAAATGACAGAGCTGGAATGCTAGGCAAAGGCTTTCATTTCCACAGATTAGTCAAAATGCAGACGAAGTCCTGGAGAAGGAAAAATGCAATGAAGTGACATGTTTTATAGATGATACAAAGTTATGTTGTAATTAGCAGAGATGAAGATAGTGTCTGAAGAATTGCAGAAGGACCTTATGAGACTATCAATTCTTCAGGGAAATGGCAGATGAAACTCACAGCAGATAAACATCAAGAAATTAAAATAGGGAAAGAAAATAACACTGTATTTGTGCAGAAAATGGTGGACACTGAAGTGTCAATTGCCATTCTGGAATGATACCTTGGGGTTACCAGAGTCTATTGCATGAAAACAGCTGCAGCCATGAAAAACAAGCACCTCTAATGTTACTAAGTATTAGGAAACAAATAGAAAATAAGACAGAGTAATTATTCTACTAAATCAATCCACGGCAAACCAACAAATGTACTCCTTTGATACTCTGTGTCTGTAGTCCCCCAATCCAAAAGAAAGGATATACTGGGAGTGGGAAAGATTCAGAGGACAAGAAGGATGATGAAAGGCTTAGAATTACTTCTGTGTGAGGAACAATTGAATAGAAAAGGGCTGTTTAACCTGGAAAAAAGAAATTGCACTAGTGTCCTGTTCCATATATGGGAGAATTATGAGGCCTTGATGGACATTAGTCAGCTGTTAAAAGCGAGCACTGAAGCTGAGGATTAGCCCAAGACCATCACTATCAATTTATAACATTAGACTTATTTTCAAGCAAAATTCAAATAAAGTAAGAGCTTTCTTTCTAAAATAAGAAATAGCTATTCATAGTCATATTTCATTGAGTGAAATGCTGGTAGGAAAGCTGAGGACATATGAACAGAAGCAGTACTCTTTCTTCCTCTTTTTCCCTACTGCAGAGTCAAAACGAACATGTCGACCATGTGGAAAGTTAGGCAGACACAAGATGAGCGTATGTAGATGCCCATAACATTATATATTTAATTGAAATAACATTGTCTCATAATAGCTTAGGTTTAAAGAACTTAGAAAATGCCTTATTATTACCCTACAAATATCAACTCTCTGACAAAGCTTTTAGCTTGTGCAAAATCATGAAAACAGAACTTGCTGGTACCCATCTGAAACTAAGAACAGCAAAATTAGCACAGTTATAAAATGGTGCCAAAACCGAGACGGGGTTGTTCAAACAACCTTTTAATAGGAAATAAATAACTAAATGAGACAGTTACTGTTTTCCTTAGTGCAGTAGTAACCATAGAAACGAAACCCAGGGGTTATTTCCATTCACAAACCTTTTTTTTTTTTTTTTCAGCAAAAAAAAGGAATTCTCTGAACAAATTGATGGGTTTGATCCTGCAAAGCGCAGCTGGAAATCAGTTTGTGCTTGTTGCAAATGCAGTGAGCAGGGCACCTGCGAGCACTGCATAGCTGTCAAACAGCCCTTGGAGGGGAAAATAAAGGAAGGAAAGGGGTCTCTAGGTGACCAGCGTAAAAGCAGAGCTCTGAAGGGGACTCTCTGGGGCATGGAGGTCCGGGGTGGACAGCACCCTGGGGGTGGTGGAGCTGCCCAGCTCTGAGTTGGGTGCCAGGCAAGACAGCCCTGCTGAGGATGGCCCCAACTTGCAGCTGGTGACGGCCATGCACCAAAAACATGCACTGCCTTTAGGGACAGCAGAGGCGAGTGGTCACAGTCACCACTGTTAAAGGCAGAGCTCACGCAAGGCTGTCACTTGGAGTAACGAGGTCATGCCTTCCCAAACAGGGATTTCTAGACCACAATCCCTCATGCATCTGGAAGCAAATGACCTTATTACTCCCCAGGGAAAAGCTTTCTTCCAAGGAGGAAAGCTTCCTAGATCCTCAGCCTGGCAGGGAACTGAGAGTAGAGTAAGCTGCTGAGTTATGAGGCACACTGAACGTCAGCCTTCCCCATCAGAAGAAGCACTTACATCTTAAAATAAAAGAAAAAATAAGAGAAGAGAAGCAGAGGTGCAATGTATTTCCATACTTCAAACCCTTGTTACTGAAGTAGCATTATGGAGTCAAAGAATGAAAGGCAGACAGAAAATCACATAGTCTGGTGTTTAAAAGCTGAAGATCACAGTGAGGTAAATGGAACAAAATGCCTTATCTTGATCTATGCCATCTTCCTTTGTTGGTTCACTCTTTGTGACTAAAAAGGAAGGAATATTTTAGGGGTACGCAGTGTGAGTGGCTGGAAATCATCACTCATTTACCGTTATCAAAATAGAAAGCATTTTCCCTCATAAATTTGAAAAGCTATTTTCTTTCTTCTTACTGAAAAAGAGCAATGAGGAAATGCAAAGTATTCTCACTCCTTTACATTTCCTCTTCCTCTTGGCCAACATAACAGAACATGAAAAACTAAGAATAAGATTGAGTTGTACTGGTTGCAAAGAAAGAAGTAATCTCACCCTTTCTTTCAATATAGAAAACTCAGAACTTTACCTAGAAAGTGATGACCTGTTGTTACCTAAAGATTGCACAAATGATGACCTGAAGTACTCTGAAGTGCTGAAATACAGAGCTGATTTATGTGATTTACACACAGTGCAGGAAAAAATATTATTGCAATTAAACACTGGATTAGAAACCGAGAAATCTGAGCAAGTCTTTGTGTTTGGAATTTATTTTTTCTTTTTCCTTGGGAAAAAAACAGCTCAAAGTATGTGATCCTCAGTTTGATATTTATAAAAGGAGAGTAATATTTCTTCTCATTATAAACAAACTGAGTGTTATGGTTTATCATGACCATATATAGACTGTGTACCCTAATGGAGTTCTACATTCTTCTGTAGTGCATATACTAAACAATATTTTTTAAAACAGCATGTTGAATGGCAACTTTTCTTTGCTCCATTAGCTGAAATTAAATGTTGATGTGTCTCCATACATAGTCATGCAGTGTCAAAATAAATTTCATGAGAATAAGGCCAATGTAAGTCATAGTCCAGTGTACTCAAATTGCCATGATTCTTACCACTTGCTTGTTCACTTGCCAGTTCCAAGAACCAGGATTGGCTGGAGTATCAATAGAATAATGAGATATTACACACATTCAATTGTATATTGGTAATGCTGATTATCAGAAAGGCTAGAATTACCATGAAATCTAGAAATCACTAAAAACATGAGTTATTTAAAGTGATTTTCCATGCCACATAAACATGCAATTTAATTCTTGTTGCATACTGACTGAGTTCCTTTTGCCTTTTTAATACAGTCTTGCATTGTCAAAATACAACTTACATAATGGAAAGCAAATTCTTATCATAGATTCATGAGAATACTAGCCCATTTTATAACTATGTCTAAAGTTGAAACCTAGTCATAAAAAATATGGAAAACTGTGGGTTTAGCTGTGAACTTTGATCATGCGATTCTTTAGTTAGAATTACTTGAGTTGGCCATGAATTTAATTAGAATTGTGCAGTGCCAACTAATTTTAGCATTGTAGAAATTCACAATTAATTAGCTGAAAATCTCCTCTTATGAAACATAAATCCTCCTGCTATTCTATTTTATATTGTGAATAAAACATTCTTCCATCCATTTCTTTTTGATCTCTTGAAAGGTGTAAAGCTGTACATTAGATCATAAAATATATTGATGATTTTTCTCCTAAAATCTACAATCCACATCATTATTGATTGAGGCATTAACTGATACTTTCATTACATTCCTGTAAGATTATATTCAGAACTACAGTCCTGTATCCAATGATTTATTCTAACCTCTTTGGTTATTTGAAAAATATTACATTCAATAAGCTACTGTATGTCACTTGTTGTTAATTACTAGTTTCGATGACTGAATATATTCTAACATCAATGAATTCTATGCATATAATATTAAGGGGTTTTAAAATAAATATGGAGTTTTTACATAATTTTATAAATTACTTAACAGACATTTAGGCAACTTAATATAATAGAAAAGGTAAAAAGATATAATATAACATACTTTGAAACCTTATGAAGTTATACTTTACTCTCAGGAACAAAGACGACAATTTTTGTTCTGTATCTATTTATGAACTGATCATTCTTTGTCTTTTTATCAGATTCATTTTACTGATAATAATGCACACACACTTTATTAGCAATGATCGGCAATTCATCTATTTTTTTCTTTAAAAACTGTTGTTAAATTACACCAAAGCGACTTCTTTAAACCAAAAATCCCACAAACATCAAATACTTTAATTAAATATTTAGGCGTAGTGTTTAGTGGAAAGGAATCATTTGGCATCACAACACTGTAGTATTAATGGATGGAAAATGGAACCAAACATATTGTAATCCCAAAGGCATCTAGAAAAATGAGATCCAAACTTTTAGGGCAGTCAAAAACCCAAGCACACAGCAGTCCTTACCTATACAGCAGTCCTTACCTATACAGCAGTCCTTACCTATACAGATTTGATGGAAAACAGCAGTACTTATCCAAGACAGTCTGTGACTGTGGCTTGACAAGGTGATAAATCTGTATTTAGGGTACCTGGTAGAATATAAAAAAAAGTTCGACAGTCACATGGCACAGAGGATGGAGTCCATCCAAACTCTTTTTACAGCTTCAGATTCAGTCAAAACTTTCTGAGAGGGTAACCTTGTCCCTACATGTCTGTCTGACTCAATAAGTGATGAGATATTACTTGCCACCCTGCAGTCATGTAAACACACTGAATTGTACGTGTTCTGGCTAACCTAACAGATAGGTAATGTTGAACTATATCTGATCCAGGTTTAGTGTATGCTTCAGTGGGGTCTTGTACCCCACAGATCTGATATGAACAACTGTGGAACCAGAGAGAAACAATTAGAGTGTGATAACATGCTTCAGTGACCCTAGCTAAGACAAGTGTAGCACCAGTGAAGACAACTGCCTTCAAGATAATACGGGAGAGACATAGGATGATATGGCAGAGTGAGAGAGCTAAAACACAGAGGCTATATAACTCAAGAGGCTTACGTCCAGTGTAATGTTAGAATATAACCCTTATCATATACCCTGATGGGACAATTCAATCCCAAAATGTGTCTTAAGTCATGACGGGAAATTTTTTTGCTGGATGCAGCTGAATTTGAGACAAAACTTGGCTAAATTCTGAATGAAATAAATTTTTTTATTTAAATATATTTAAATCCTACACCTTATTTCTCATGCAGAACAGTGGGCCATTTCAGTTTAAAAAATACACAGTGCCGTCTCTCTTAAGGTCATAGGCAAAATGCCAACAGACTTCAGCAGAACCAAGTTTTCATCCATACTGTCCCATAATTTACCCCTTAGCTTTGTGCATAGCTGAAATCTTTAAGGGTAAAATCTCAACTTAGGAAATTTAATGGTAAATCTCCCCTAAACATCAATAAATCTAAGATTTAATCCTAAAAGTTCAAGCAGAAAATGATGGACGACGCATTGGCGACTGTCAGATCAAATCTGGACTTGGGCAGATGTGTTATTCTTGGAGAATATAGGCAAATGAAGGTGATGAGAAAACAAAACAAAACAAAACCCAAACTTTTAATTAAATAACAGACACTTATACAGCAGATTAGTAGTAAAGATATTTGAATGTTCTTTTTTCCCTAGAATGGCATACACAATTTCTATAATAGCATACTTTCACCTCTCCTGTAACCAGTAGTTCTCTATCCAACCGTGGGAAGAAAGGTGTACTTAGAACAGTCTAGACAGTACACTTTTATTTTTTAAGAGCATAACGTTGCAAATTAATGCCTATCTGCCTCTCATATGAGATTTCTATTTGGAAGAGAGCTGCTGAGCAAATCTGTCATCATCATATAGCCATAGCCGCCAATGCTTTCTCCTGCAGGGAGTGCCTGATGTGTTTTTCATTTAACATATAAAAAAAATCAGCTAGGAAATGGGGGGAATAATTTAGTGCATATTGCAAAGGCAAATAGATAGATTAAACTTTGAACAAGGCCTGTGATATGGAACTGGTAGCTCTGATCAGATTGGTGTAAATCCTGGTCCTGCATCAGTTGTGGCAAAAAAAAAAAAAAAATCATTGTTTTTAAAAAGGTGAAGATTTCACATCAATCTCTATCGACAAAGCAGGGCTAGAATATAGTTAAGACACAAATAGAACTTGAACCTTGTACCAGATCTGCTAAATTCACATGAACTATGAAGGAAGGACCAGCATTCTGCTCATGAGCATATATTTGCTGTTAGGGAGATGGAATATTTTTGGCTTTGAACAACCTTGTAAAAGAGTTAAGCAAATACATATACTTTCAGGAGCTTCTTGTTTGCTTGACTTTTCATTGCATCTGCAGTTAACTAGGGTTGTCTTGCACTGTCTGTTCAGAACATATTTCACTCTGTAACGTCTTCAGTGTTATCTTTGACTTGAACTTAGTTTTTGTAATACAGCGTATGCTATAGGTGCTAAGCTAACAGACAATTTTTTTCAGGTGCCACACCCTTAGACTTGTAGTTGGCATTATTTAAGGTTATTGTTTTTGGTTAATGCTGTGCATTCCAGCAGATTTTAGTAGGACTTTTTTGTTCTTGCTCTGTTTGTCATTTGTCCAATTATTTTTGATGACATGGACTACCAACACAGGAATAAATGACACAAACTCTGTTCCCTACATTTTTAATATTAAAATAATTATTTTTCTCTTGCATTATGCTTCCTTGTTTTCCACTTTATTTGGGAGCTATACCTTGTCTTAGTTTCCAAGCAGGCATTTAAGGAAATCCTGTTATTTATAATGTTTAAACTGCAGTCAGATGAGTAGAGCCCCATATTATTTAAGCCAACTGTTTAATTAGCACATAACACACTGGAAAAAAAGAACTAAATCTTTTATGCTGGTTCTGAAAAACACAGAACTGAATGTATCACTTGTTATCTAATACGATAACATATCCTCTAGTGGTATTAAACTTTGTAACCTTACAACCTGCATTACTTATAAAACAGATGTTTAAACTTCTTGATGCACATAAGTGTATGTAGAGTCACACCATTATAAATCTAATTAGTATTTAATAAGCCTTTGAAAATGTTGTCATTCAGCTCTTACAAATTAATCTTGATCTCTTAACACATGCTGATATTTTGAAACAGTAATTATTCTGAAACAAAAAAGAGGTCTGAGTTAGTCTGAATTAACATAAACAGCTCCCATGATTATTTTATGTGCTTCCAGCAGAGGTGTTAATAGTCTTCTCATGGCTTGATAGGAAAAACTCTGTAACAGGAGGACTGAAAATTGTTCTGCATGATGGTCAGCATTTCTCAGTAAAACAAAATTAATACAGATCAGAACAGAAGAAAGAACTACAGAGCTTTCAGAATGACAGTCCAAGCTAGAGTGATGTACCTTCTTTGTTAGCAAATTACATGCAAACTGAGCCTGGAATCTGCTAATAAACCTGGGTTCTTTCCAGCTCACACACTGGCAATTAAGACTCTGCTGGAAATAATTGACAATTCTGTCAGTGATGCATGTGTCAGAAGGGAATCCAGTCAATTTCCCAGAGCTGGACAGGGTATATGCTACTAGTAATAGTAGTAAATACATATATTACCACAGAGAGACACATACACATGGACACACACACGCTTACAAGCATTTATATGTATGTATGCATGAGCATATATATGTATTTATATAAAAAAATGCATGTATTATCACACTAAAAAAAGTTGGGATACAACTGATATGCATCTGTGAGTCTAGTTTTTGGAATCGTTAGCTGCAAGCAGGACACAAAACTTGCTCTTGTACAACAGCCCTGTTCTCACCATAGACTTGGAAAGTGCATGGATTTCACAGTCCTCCTTTACCAGTCTGTATCCTCAGTCCTGTTTCCCTTTGAATCAGTGAGAGACATGGTTAGAAAGGAGGACCGTAAACTTAATAAACTCAATCCTCACCAGCAAAGAGTAAAGCCAATAATTTTCAGTATGTACTGCATTGACATCAACAACCTGTACGTAAGCTAACATTTTCTCCTTTTTTAAGTTGCATAAATACACACATTATTTTTGGTATAAAATTTTTTAGGAGTGAAATTTCTAATTCAGAGAGCATATTGGGAGATTCTAATGAGAAGGACATTTCAAATTTAAAATATTAAAACAGGAACTCACAGTACAAAAAATTATAACTTGTTTGTTTGTTTGTTTCAGTTGAGGTTTCCTTGCAATGGCAAGATTCTGGAAAAGGTAAGGAATCAACAGAAATGTGATTTGATGTCTAATTTTGAAAAAACATTTGAAAGATTCTCCAAAATCATTGGCAAACAACATAAGAAGCAAAATTCATCTACTCATGGCAAATAAATTTAGCATCTCACAGGAATATCAAAGAATTATGTCACTCACAGAAACAATCTGTGACCAACAAAACACCTGTATATATTTTCAATCAAATTTTATTTTTTTAATTAAAGACTGATTACTATCTAAATAACTGCATACTAGTTTGTCCTCTTCCATTGCCTTCCCAATGAGGTGGAATGCAGGATAAAAAGAATAGGAGCAACAAAACCAAACCCCCATGTCAGAAGATCAGAAACAGATGGTAATAGACTCTGGATATGCAGACTCAAAGGAAGCCTAGATATAGAGAACATATGAACACTAGGAAACAAGCAGCTCATCCAAACTGCATTGAATAGTGAGTAATGAGTGACAGACAGATTCAACCAGGGCATGACTACAGCTGCCAGAATAGCTTGATTTTCTCATCACTCTTGAGTGATCTTACA
This sequence comes from Larus michahellis, assembly GCF_964199755.1. Lineage (NCBI taxonomy): Eukaryota > Metazoa > Chordata > Aves > Charadriiformes > Laridae > Larus > Larus michahellis. The sequence goes on from NC_133897.1 coordinate 95,211,080, forward strand.
AACCAATCTAGCTGATAATAAGATTTTGGAAGATAAGTAATGCTAGAATATACAGCTGCTGTAGTCTATGAACTCGTAGAGATCGTAGAAAATGTGTCAGACCCCTTATTTAACAGTTTTCCAATGTGGTTTGAATCAGTATAACCTGAATGGAATTGTATCTGCTGAGTAAATCACTTTTCAGCCAAGGATGTTCACCAGAAAAAGGAATCTCTTTGGATTTCTAAATGATAATACAAAAGCTGCTTACAGCAGAAATAGGATTGAGGCAATACTGAAGCAAGATTTGCTTAACCTTTTGGTTAACACATACTAGCACTGCACATCAAAAACTATGAACAGATTCTGCCACACTTATTTGGAATCAGAGCATTTCCATGGAAACCCTGACCATTAGAGGCTGTCGCGGGCGGAGTGATTAACTTCACTTATAAGAGAGAAGTAGTGAAATATTTATTAATATAAACCAATGATTTAACAAAGTTCGTATTGAATTTGACAGTGTTTTATGAGATTCGATGGCAAGGTACACTTCACTATTTACTGCATAGAGGCCAGGGTCAGACAGGCTGTCAGGGAGACCCTCCTGTTGAGTCACGAGGTTCAGAAAGGACCCCCTTGCTTTCTAAACTCCTTCTCAGAGAGGAGTCTAGGTGCTGCTGGATCCAATCCTAGTCCTAGACTTGCTCAACTGTTTATGTGTAAAGGATTATATATGTGCAATCAATCCTTTATATCACTAACTAAGATGCTATTAGTCACTTACCGAGAATCTGTTGCAGCAAGGAATCTCTCAGCCTCAAGGAGCAGAACCTTAAGCGAGCATCCCCACTCAAGGGAGATCCTGGCATGCAGCCCACTGCCGTGCAGGAGAGCTCAAAGGGCTCTTGGTCTGTCCACTTTTATAGAGTAAGATAATTGACCTATAGTCATATTCGCATGGGAACAAAATCTCTAGGTCCCCACTCCAGACAGCATTTTGGCTGTGTTGCCAGCCATCCCCCAAAGCCCAGGTGCAACTTATCACAGCTCCCACTGATGGTTTTGGCTTGAGCAGGAGCCAGGGGGGGAAAAGGGGGAGAACACACTGCCACAGAGGCCAAGAGCTCTGGTTCTGAGTTACCAATGTATTTGCTTAACTTCATATGCAGGCTGGGCCTTACAGAAGAGTAATATGAAAGGGAAACAAATGTGATCCTGTGGTTGATGGAAGAGCCCCTTTCTACACTGTTTTTTTTTACACTTTTTACACTTTTACTGAAGACATAACTACCGATTTCACCACTTCATTGGATTAAAACCTCATGTAGCTGACCACTGTGTAAGCTCAAGTGGTAACAGAAACAGTAAATACAGTTCATGAATAAAAGGCACATATTGTATAGTTCATATCCTTATTTCTCAGTTAGAGGTCTTTAGTGGCCACTTCTGAAAAGCTAAGTTACTGAAATATGCAGCCACTCTTTCTCTCCTATTCCCTGATTTCTTGAAATAAAATGTTGTATCAGGAAACAGATGTGGAGTGTTAAAAAAGGAAAACATTTTTTAAATATTTGTCAGTAGACAAAGAAGTTTGTATTTTTTACTTCTGCTTTGGGGCACATTTAAAGAGGAGCTCTAACATCTATAAATTTGTAGAGAATCAAAGTGATACTTGAGTACACCGAGTGGCTGAGAAGATAAAGAGAATGGAGAACTTCTTGCTTTGAGGTGAATGGTTCAAATCCACCTGTATCAGTCCTGAACAGGAGTTACTGAAGCTCATAGAAATCTGTGAAATGAACAGGGCTTTAATTTCATTTCCCAGCAGACAAGTATAATAATTTTCAGCCAGAAAAGAAAAAGAGTAATAGTTTACAGAACCATCTTAAACCCCACGGCAGTTTTTGTAGAGTGCTGGCCCTCTGTGCAAAGCCAAGTTTAAGCCGCCGTAGCCTGAGCCAAAACGAAGTCGAAGAGAAAGTTGATCACTCAGTCTGCATTAGGCCTACTGACAAGATTAGTTGGTGAAGGTCATGTGGCTGTTATCTGGGAGTGCACTTTTCTGTAATTATCTCTAAATTAAGATTAAAGCCTACAATTGACCATCTTTTATGATCAATGAAATTTACTTTAAATACATGTAAATATCAGCATCTGTTTTCATTACGATTGTCATTACATTCACTCATTCATGGCAGCACTGCTCATAAACATAATTATTTGATAATGCTCCATTCTGGTTCAAGTGAATGCTCAGAGTACCCCTGTACCATGCAGTCCAGGAAGGGAACTAGTTTTCTGGTTGCATCTGTTGCTGAAGCAAACAAGCTTCTGAGCTCTTCATTCAGTAGATACTACTTACTGGGAACTCCAAGCAAAAAAGATTATGTCTCACTACAGCCTATGAACAGGAAGTGTAACAATAAGAGTGCTGCCTTTATGTAGATGTTAATAGAAATCCTGCGGTATCTCAGAGCTACCTTAGCCCTGAATAAAAATCCAGAATTGGTGTAGAGGAGAGCACCTTAGTAAGAAGTGTATCATCCCTTCTGAATCAACCCTTTGCTGAAAAACAGCATGAGATTACTCAGACAAATGTGATTTTACGTGTCTTTACAGTGAAGTATGGCATCAGAGGGTAGTTTAGTCATGGCATTCCTCAAGGCTCAGTCCTGAAAATAATCCGATTTTGTATTTTCATCAAAGAGAGGTGCACAAAAAGATAAGAGCACTGATGACATTTTTGATATTAAAAGACTTGAGAAACATCATCCATAGAGTGAAAAATCAGGATATTTATATGGATTAACTAAATGACTGTGGTGGTTGTATTAGCATGTCATAGTTTCAGTTGGGACAGAGTTAACTTTCTTACTAGCAGCTGGTACAGTGCTATGTTTTGGATTTGTGATGACAACAGTGTTGGTAAAACACTGGTGGTTTTGGTTGTTGCTAAGCAGTCAAGGCCTTTTCTGCTCCTCACACCACCCTGCCAGCAAGTAGGCTGGGAATGCACAAGAAGTGTGCAGGGGACACAGCCGGGACAGCTGACTCCAGGTGACCAAAAGGATATTCCATCCCATGTGATAACATGCTCAGCATTTAAATCTGGGGGAAGAAGAAGGAAGGAAGGGATGTTTGGAGTTACGGTGTTTGTCTTCCCAAGTAACCGTTAAACGCGATAGAGCCCTGCTTTCCTGGAGATGGCTGAACACCTGCCTGCCGATGGGAAGCAGCGAATGGATTCCTTGATTTGCTTGTGTGAGCAGCTTTTTCTCTACCTATTAAACTGTCTTTATCTCAACCCATGAGTTTTTCCTCACTTTTACTCTTCTGATTCTCTCCACCATCCCAACTGAGGGAAGTGAGAGAGCAGCTGCCTGGTTCTAGCTGCTGGATGGGGTTAAATCATGACATAGCAGAAACAGGATAAAATTTATCAGGTCAAAGTTCAATATCATGAGGTTGAAGGCAAATAAAACCAATTTCTAGTGCAATTGGGGGACTTGCAGCTAGGAGTAGCAGCAAAGAAAAATTAGTATATACCAGCTGATCAGAGGATAACCCTGATATCCACTGTGATCTGCTAACAGAGAGATATAATCCCGTAATACACCAATAGCAACTTTTCTAATAAGAAAGTAGGTCAGGGAAATGATTGTGCTATTGTATGAATTACTGGCATTTTTATATCTTAAATACTTTATGCAATTCTCATAATTCCAATAGGAAGAATTCAAAATTAAACAAATTCATGATAACCTACAGAAAAGAATGAAGAACCCGTCAGTAGGTTATGCCGGTACTCCACATGCTGGACGTAGCCATCCTAGTAAAACAAAACCTAACTTTTCTTAGTTAACAATATATCAGGATTAAAGAGTTAAAATTGAAAAAAGCATTTCATCTGGAAAAAAAGATAATGGAAAGACCACTGCTCAACTACAGTGATTCTACGTGTACACATATAGACCCAAAAAATGGAGGTGGAAAATGTAACAGCTGTCCTAAATGTTCAGCAGAATGTTCCTAACTATCAGAAGAATGACATCTGGTATACCTTTACAACAGAAGAAGTAGTGGCAAAACCCCTTAACGACTTGTAAGATAGAAGCTGATCCATTTATGAAAAGGAGGATTAAATGGCAAGGCTCCATGTGAAAGCAAGGACTAGGATTCTCTGACCCTGGAGGTGTCTTTCAGTCCTACATTCCTATAAATCATAAACCCTCTAATCCTATAAAACTCGCTCACAGTGGGTAGCGTCTGTGGAAGCATACAAAGCTGCTTATGTGATAGAGGAGGCCACAGTCAGAAAACGAAGCCCTAAGTTGGGATTTTGTTGGAAAACTCTGTTAACAAATCAAGCATTAACCTCTTAACAATCTTCTTTTATGAGGTACATCCCCTGTCTGAAGGATATATATACCTTCATCCATTACATTCACCTGCTCACTTTTCTTCCTGCAGATAAGCAGAATTGTGAGTGAGGTTATAGAACATTTTAAGCTTCTTGAACTGGCAATTGTCTGTATCCCTTCGGGGATCTTGTCTAAAGCTCTGGCCTTGACAGTTTGAAAGGTGCACAGTGTATTGAGATTTGATAAGCATTTTAAAAGTGAACATTGATCCAGTATTTTAAGCAGTTGTCCCATTTATCTAGAATGACCTACATATACCTCTGGATGGATGGATGGCATGTCACGACTGTCAATTGATTTAAGGAAAAAAAAATTACTCCTTAAAAGAAACTAAAAATAATTAATAAAAATAATGATTGTGTGTTGCATGGACTCCCAGTCTATTGCTAATTGAAAAAGAATTTAATCTTATGGAAGAAACTTTTCCTCAGCATTTTGTTGGTTTGTAACTCTTAAATTGCACAATATATGGAATTATTAACAGCATGCCTCACTCGGTGAGAGAAAGGGAAAAGACACTTACTCAGTTCAGTCCCAGGACACTTAATGGATAAGCGGCATTCCCTAGCTGTCCCCTCACACACAATTCTATTCTGTAATTAACCAACAGCTTAGTTAACAGAGCTTAGCAAATAGTTCTCAATGAATAATTTATTTGATGAATTTAGACTTTTTTTTGCTTTTCACAAATTGTATCAGAAAAGACTGGGAAATTTTCCAAGATGTATTTTTTTAGATTTGCAGACATCTTTAGTAAATAATTCTTGGTTTGTTGTTGATATTATTTAAGTTCATGTTATTAGTTCTTATAATTTAGATATCTCCTTTAACCAGGTTATTCATTGTTAATACATAACTCATCATGTTGTACATAGCTGTCCTCTTATGAGGTAAAGCAAGAACCAATTTTCTTTTCAGTAATTTTACTTTTCAGCTAAGCCTCTTCTAACTAACTGAACTGTCTGAAATTAGCAGCACATTTTTCAGACAGTATCCGCTTCTAGCAGAGATAAAGCCTGATGTTTATAGCTAAAACCGACAGACTGGTAATTTGGGGATTTTTACCTAGCTGTAATATTCATAGTTCATAACATGAACTGCCCTGACTGGAATGCCAATTAAATGAGCAGAAGCAAAATACTAAATAACAATCACAGTAAGTAGGCAAAATTTCTGAGTAATTAACAGCCAACTAATTTGAAATTTAAGCTGAAAAAATAAGTTTTGTAACTCACTGGAATAGTAACATACGCTAGTATACATGCACTTGACTATTCTTGGAAAGCAGATGTGGGATCATCAACATGACAGAAATGAAACTTGTCTTTCTCTTTTAATTGGCCAAGAATCTGAAGATTTTTTAACCCTTGAGCTCAGTAATGGATATTATGGCTGCATCCAAAGCCCACTGAAGTGTTTGGAGAAACCTCCGCTGACTTCAGTGTTGTTTGAATCACACTATTAAGTATTAGAAAGTGCCATTTAAAGGTTTAAAGGATTTAAAGGCAGTCTAATGACATATTCTCATAATACTGACCTCAATAACAATAAATAGAGTACACACACAGTCTAGCAGGACTGCACTTTGATCCTGTATTTATGATTCAATCTTCCTACTTCCTGTCTAAACTGTGGCTGAAAACTCACCCTCTTTCCAAGTGGTGAGTCAATTCTCCAGTGTTCAGGACTATAAGGGAGACTGTTTTATGCCTGCAGACCTCATTGAGGTGTGTCCATGCACACACCTGGAGACAGCTCTTTCCTCTCACTTAGAGTTCATGGTGTGAACCCAGACTAAAGGCAGAAGTGGTCGGTGCTGGTGCCCACTCTGTTATGCAACAGCCCAGGCAACCTCGGCTGCAGCCCTTTGTTACCTGCAGGAAGCGTGACTCTGTTTCTGCAGTGAGCACCTACCTACTCACAGAGATATGGTGAGGAAACCATTCCCTTTGCTCTTTTGAGGTCTAGCAGGGAAGACATTAAAGTAGAAGGGAGCTATAAAGCCTTACGTTCCTGGCTTTGGTTCTGGAAGAGTTTATTTTTTTGTTAAACGGTTTTACAGTATATTGACACACCCAAGGCAGAAGGCTGGAAGGTCCATGCCACTTGCTTCCCAAATAAGTGCACTCAGTCCAAAGCTGCACCACACGTTCAGCAGGAGAGGTGAAGATTATCTGGCCTCTGAACTATTACAAGAAAAAACACAAATTTGTCCTACAGTGAGGTGGGTGAGAAATCAAGAAGTGGAGATGCCTGACATTTCTCCCTTGTTCACAATATTCTTAGGGAAAGAGGTTGGGAAGACCATTGCCTTCTGAAGGCATCCAGGTCATACAGTTAATGAAGAAAGGCAATGTGGTCTTCATATCAGTCTGTGAGGATGTTTAGTACTTTCCCTTGATTGTGAAGGAGGCCTTTGATTCAAATTGAATTGTTCTCTTTTGGAATATACAGGGCAATTGTTTTAGAGACCATATGGGATAAAATACACTGAGGGCAAAGAGCGTAAGTGGCATTAATAATGAAATTTTTTTAATAAATATTTTGTTGATGAAGGAAGGCAAGACAAACTCTCCTGGTTTAGTTTTGGATTCTTATACCTAGTAAGAATGAGAAAAAATGCAAACTTTGGGGTAGTCTAAAAGTCATCAGATAGGTATTTCAGTAGCAGTGGGGAGAAAATATTCTAAGTTAGAAACATGTGTGTGGTCTGATTTTTTTAAAGGAACAATCATGCTGTAATCTGAGTTTTCAGAATCATAATTATTTTTCACTTAGTCGTCTTATGACTCAGTCTTTTTGATTGGAGATGGAAATTATATGAAGTATGAGTCACAGAATTTTCTGTCCTATACTATTTGTCAGATCTTTCAGCTGCAGTGGGCTTGCCCCGGAAAAAAATGCAATCTTTTAAATCCATAACTGCTCTGATTGTTAATTATACAGCTCCTGTGGTAGAACTACATATGTTTGGGTTTGTCTGTCAAAAGATTTTTCCTTGCAGAAGGAGAAATACTTGTTATTTTGTCTGCTCCAGATAGGTACCTAATGTCCAGTGTTCTGGCAGAAGGACTACCATGTACATATAGAGCAACTTAAAAGACCATGTTGCAAGAGTCTGATTTTTCCATATACTTTACTCACCACATTGCATTGTAAGTCAAATATATCAGAATGCACAACCAACCGCACAGTACCATTTCCTCATCGCTACACCTGCATCTCCAGCAATGTTCTATGTATGAGTTCCCCAGGACTATTTGTCAATTTTTTATCTATTGGCATATCTAAACTCTAGAGGTACCAGAGCTTTTGCTGATAGTTTTTCCTGTGCCTCCTGTCATGCACTGATGATGCATTGACAGCAGAATTCCTCTTTCTCTGGGAATCAAAGAATGGCAGGGGTTGGAAGAGACCTTTATAAATCACCATGTCCAACCTCCCTGCTAAAGAAGGTTCACCTTACAGCAGGTTGCAGAGGATTATGTCTATGTGGGTTTTGAACATCTCCAGAGAAGGAAATCCACGAGCCCCGTCCTCTTGACACACACCCTTTAGAGATTTATAACCATTGATGAGATCCCCTCTCAGTCTTCTCTTCTCCAGGCTAAACAGACCCAGGTCTCTCAGCCTTTCCTCATAAGAGAGGTGCTCCAATCCCCTAGTCATCTTTGTAGCCCTCTGCTGGATTCTCTCCAGCAGTTCTTTGTCTTTCTTGAACTGGGGGGCCCAGAACTAAGCGCAGTACCCCAGATGTGGCCTCACTAGGGCAGAGTAGAGGGGGAGGATGAGGTTATCCCTCGACCTGCTGACCATGCTCTTTTTTAATGTACCCCAGGATACCATTGGCCTTCTTGGCCACAAGGGCACATTGCTGGCTCATGGTCAACTTGTTGTCCACCAGGATTACCGTGTCCTTCTCTGTGGAGCTGCTTACCAGTGGGTCAAACCCTAACCTGTACTGGTGCATGGGGTTATTGCTCCCTCGGTGCAGGACCCTACACTTTCCTTTGAAGAGGCCTTCTTTCCATTTGTATCTGTTCTAAGTGTCACAAGCCAAGCCAGAGTTTACACTCCAGGTAGCTTCTAGTAAAGGGATCGAGATACCTATAAGTTCATTACGCAATCCCTTAAACATAAATGCATCCCCTACGTTTCCCTGCTAGTCTCACAGGCAGCTGATTATTGTGAGATCTAATGGATGCATTTATTCCCTGTTCCTCTGTGCAGATAAGCATTCTCCCACTTCAAGTAAAAAGCTGTGAATCTTTTTCAATTACCTAAAGGTATGTTTCTCCTCATGCCTAGAAGTAGTGTTGTTAGCAGCTAAATGATTAATTCTCCCTCAAGCGTAAGTGAGATTCTTACAGTAAGGTTACCCGCAGGGTCCAAACTAGTATGCCTTCTTACAGCTTGGACCATCTTGAGCTTGGCTTCCCCTGTGACAAGTGATACTGCTGTTTTCTCCAACAGCTCTGTGGTGTAAGAACTCGCTAACAGAAGGAATCCAATTAACTTCTTTCTACTTCAGCTATTCTTCCCCTTTCCCGAGGAATATTCTCCCTGCCACTCTATGAGGAAGCCTAGGGAGTCCCCTTAGTCCTGCCCGATGCTCATGGATTAAAATGTTATCATTAAAATGATTTTAAATTATTGTTAAAATGTAAAAGGGTCAAATTTCCTTAAGAAGAGGAAGACTTGATCTCACATCCATTACTGCCAGGTGACAATATTAACTACCGGCCTACTTAGGAAATGATCAATTTCCCCTGCTTATCTAGGGAGGATGAAGAGGGGCAGGTACTCATGAAATCTCATCTGAGGTAACTGCTTTTTGAAACCTAAAGCAATGTTCCTGTGCTCTTGAACATGTTTTGCATATCCCTCAATGCAGCTTTCCCTGTAGTCACTTACCTGCCACCTTCTTCAGTTCATTGATCCCATTTTACACCTGCAAATCTTCCCCTCTGTTATGCAGAGAACCACAACACAGACTCAGAGGCTGGGGTTGCAGCTTGATGTTTTAAAGATGCAATGTTCTGTCTTGAACTCCTTGGCTTTTGGCAGAGCTAGCCCAGTGGCTTTCTTCTGTGTCTGTCTAATTGGTCCACAACAGTTGTTCAGCATAATATTTTCCCGGTACTGGGATTTCACACTGCAGTAGGTGGCAAGAAGCAGGGAATCCTAAATCCCAGTTGAAACACCTCCTAGATCATCAAAAGGCTCTCCCAGGACACTTAGATGCCACCACAGGAGTACTGCACTCCCTCATTCATCTGAGAACCCTAATGTGTGATATTCTGCATATTGCCATGCATGGTATCTTAAAAGGCTTGCAGTCATTTCCCACACCCAGAATGTAGCTACAAGCCACAGGAACAAGCAGAAAAAGAAACTGAGTAAGAATGAGAAAAGGAGACAGAAAGGGAGAGAATTTGAAATCTAAATGAAAGAAATCAGATACATATAATAATTTTTGCTGAGAAAGAGTCCTGTAAATTTAATAAGAAAATCTTACTAGGTTTCTGAGTTGTTGACATCATTTGGATATTAAATGTAAAGCCAAGATTATTGAAATTAATTTAAAATGTGGATATAAATGTAGGAGAGACTAATGACATGTTAATTTATACTTATTACATTAATGTGTTTGTAGGTTTCTCTTGTTGAAAGAGAAATAAACATACAGAAACAACTATTTTCCTTTCAAAAAAACTTTAAAAAAAAAAACTCAGTTAAAAGAATATAAAAGTGATGGAACATTACTGGTAGGGTTTTTATATTCAAAAGCATTTCAAATGCAAATTCTTTACAGCAAGCAGTAGCCCTGAGACACTTAGAGCTACGTTTTTTGAGACATGCACACAGTGTAAGGATAGTCGGAGGACAAGCATGAAGTACAGCTCTCTTTCCTTGTTCCAATTAAAGAATAGACTCTCCTGTAAACCTTCTATGAAAGAAGAAAATAAGGACAATTTTGTGGTGAGTCCTTTTTAGAAAAAAATCCATATTTTTGTGTTTGGGGCTGGAAATCATTGTACTCTTGCTTTTCCTTGAAAGACATTACTAATCAGAAAGAGTATGGGTACACAATGTTATTGTTTTTTGTACCATTTACACAAGTAAAAATGGTGCTGTGCACAGTTGCACATTTTATAAAAATCTTAAAATTAAAATTTTTAAACCAGATCTCATTACAGAACACTTATACAAATTGCAAATTTTTTATTTTCTGAACATTTTTATTGTCCTCCAGATCTCTGTGTGTCTTGAAACAGTCATGGAGTCCTGTTCAACACATGTACTGTATTTTATTTGCACTCCACTTCTGGTTCAAGATGTATGTATACCCTCTGAAATTCTTAGTGTTGGAAGCAGAGATAAGGAGAATGGGTGGGGCTGAAGTTATCCTTGCAGTACTTGGAAGTCCAGGGATTTCAGCCATTGTATCCTGCATCCTCATGTATATGCTGTACTCTGCTATTCTGTCCCACAGAACTGTCACCCAGTGGTGGTGACACTCAGACTGGGGAAAGCTAGGGTAGCAGATAAAAATCAGTGTAATGGAAGATGTAGTGGAGGTTGCTGGAAGTTAGGTATGTTATTGATGTTTTTAGTGGCAGCCATGGATAACAGGCTGGGAATTGTTCCCAAGGGAGTACAGAAGGATGATCCACATGATGGACTTAACTCTGCAGCCTATGTTTCGCAGTAGGAACAGGGAAATAAAGGAAGCTGTAGGCAGCACTAGCTGGGTCATTGCTTGCTTTCATCTTTGTTGTAGAATTTGTGAGTCTTCACACCCTGCTTGCACACTGGACTAGTGCAGGTCCTGAGACCCAGAGACCTTGACACAGAAAATCTCCTAGATAGAGCTCTGTGTCTGGATAACATGGTGTGTTTGTAAAGAAAACGCATTTTCATATGTATTCCCACTGACTTCAGTAATAATTGTTGTATTTCCCTTGGCAAGGTAAGTTGGTTTTAACCTGTTGCCATGCAGGTCTTAAGTTATATTCAACTAAATTTAATTATCAACCCATGAAATTTGATTAATCTTTTAGTGTCATCATTTGACCCTAACCTAGGAAGTATAAGAGGGAAAGAAAGTCAATTTCTCTTTCATCTGGCTTTCCAAATCAAGAACTATCTATCTGCTTTAAAATCTTCAAAAAAGAGCAACTGAGTAGTCTTGTTTTAATACACTATATATACTATATTGTATTTGTTATGAAGTTCAAGGTTGACTCTTTCATGTGGAATCATCTGAACGATAGGTCATGTCTTACTGATGGTAATTTTATTTCTTTCTTTGGTATTTCTGAGATATTTTCTTGCAGGTGTTTCAAGGTCTCTAAAACACAACAATCCTATAATCTGGCTCAAAAAAAAATAAAAATGGTGATGCACTTTTTTACCTAAATATTGACAATAGTATCACCTGCATCTCAATTTACATTCTTCAGGAAAAGTCACTAAAATATATGAGGCTTCAGAATATATTGCCTATGTTCCTATTAACTGCAGAAACAGCACTAGGCAATTTTATGACTACATTCAACTACCATATCTGACAGAATGAAAAGAAGTTTGAAAATCTGGAATTTATACCTCTCATATAGTATACTCCAACCTGCAATGTGCAGTAGCTTCTGTCTGGAGGATTCGTTGCCTTTTGATTTAAAGCAGTTGGTTCTTAGAAAGGTATTGACAGCTTGTGAAAGTGTTGAAAATTCAGCTTGGAGAGGTTCACTGGGATCATGCATATAGTACTTTACGACTTTTTCCCTCAGAAAGTTCATCCATAAACTCTACCTACTGTTCAGTTATGTGGGCACTGGGTGTCTTGAAAGGCTATATATATAAATATTAGCTGGAGAATTGGCCAGATACCTTAAATGTGAGTTCTTGTTTTGAAAATAGGTAAAAGTTTAAGCAACATATTATTTGAATGCCAGTGAGAAACTAATGATGAAAAGGAATAGTTCTCTTGCTGTTCTTTTAAACGAAAATAAATAGTTCTCTTAAGTATCAGGGAAAGGGCCTAAAGAACTGGAAAGGAGTTGGCAGAAAACTTCTATTCCTAAGGAAGGGTATCTCACATAGTATTACTTGTCTTATGTCCATTTTGAGAGACAAAAGCTGTGTTAAAAAGGTCCCAAAATATGAAAAAGTCTTCTAGATATTTTCATCCTGGTAGGATTTCATGTTGAAAATCTGATAACCTATCTTAGTTATTTATGCAACACAAAACCATATAAATGCCTCCTATTCTATTTGCCAAACTTCTTAAAATACATTACATTTCTACTTGAGTAAGCCATATGGTATTTCAGCAAACAAAGTTTTGCAATATAGATTGTATTTAGCTTGCAGAATGAATTTTTTAGCTGGTAAAAGCCATATGCAACATAGTACTCTGGTGATAAGTAATGAAGATGGGGCAAGGGGTAGAGGAGGGTTTCACTGTAGCTGCTGCTGGCAACAGTAAATTTTCTTGGTTTAAAGTAGGCTGCCAAACCTCATTTATTGAGACTTAATATAACTTAGTGAATAGGCACATTAAAAAGGAAATTAAAGCCTTTCAAGGTCCTAGGTCCAAATAAAGTGCTCTGGATATGATGAGTATAACTGATTTTGGTTGCTTACACAATTGATTTTAAGGTACTGCCCCCATGACCCTTCCGAGCTGTGTATTTGGATTATGCTGTATGATTCACATTGAGCTATAGTGCATTTACTGAACCCAGGTTGTTACTCTCCCTATGATGTCAGACTGTCTTCATTTCACCTGCCTCTGTTACTTGTCTGGGATCAATTCCTTCCCTATTGTCTCTCGTCCCCAGCCTGCCTCCAGGACTGGATGGTCTGGGAGGCTGATGGTGTTGAGCCTCCCAAGGTGCAGATCCAAGGCAATTCAAAGAGACCAGAGCTGTGTCTCTGGCTTGCTTTCTGGCCATTGCTAGTTTTCAATCTGTGTCTTTTAAAAGTGTAGGGAGGTAAATAAGAGAGTACAGGCCTCTATAGCTGTGTACAATAGCACAGCCATACCTTTCCGGCCCACAGAAGACAATCAAATTTCCATCCTTTTGTGCAAGTAACTGAGAAAGTCTTTCTTTCAGGTGCCCATTTCAGTCTTAAGAATTTCTGCCACAAAAATAAATCATGAGCGATTCTACTGCCATCATTCTGTCCAAACGCTGCCCTCAGTTTGCTATGATAGTGCTGCTACTCTCAATGTACCCTGAAAGTGCGTAGAATACAACATTCCTTTTTCTGTTCGTGATAACTTGCAGTAGCACCACTTTCTGGGCTGGGGTGCTGGCCATCCGATCTACAGTTTGTTTCTCAGCATGTTGATAACAGCTATTTGCTGGGTCTCGGAAAGAGTACATGTTTTTCTAAGAAACTACAACCAGAGCAGCAGCATGAATGTCAAACAGATGTAATAGATCTTTGTTTAAAACTCCCACCAGAAATCTTAGGAATCTTAAATTATTTGGGTTATTAATTTACTTAATGGGTTTGCTGTTCTAATCTTGGGTCAACAAATATTTCTGTCTTGCAGGAAATACTCACAGCAGGATAATTGTTTTCAACCCCTGAATTTTAATTAATCTTAACTTGTATGCAAAATATATCACTATTTCATTGCATAAAAACATGTATTTTGAAAGTATTGTTGTTCCAATTCAAGCTATTAATGACTGGTAGAGAGTGTTCTTAAAGGACCTATTTACTGTTGGTGCATTCAGGGAAAATTTTCGTCTCTTTCACAGATACACCAACAATGATTTATGCACTGTGTTTTAGAGCATTTATAAATAATGACATGAGATGGGAGTGACTTAAAAGGAGCAGGTGGATCTTGCTTGTAAAAAGGGATTCTGGGAGTTATAAAACTAGACCTGTGTAAGTTTGGGAATATGTGCTCTTGCATTAGGTTCAGCAAACTGATAAGGAACCTGCCAAACTTGTCAAATGCACTGTGCCTCAAAGGCTGTTAGAAATAATTTTTTTTTAATTGCCTGCAAGAGTATGTAGGGTTTTGAATACATTAGGAAAGCAAGTATTCTTATTATACTGTAAAATAACATAAAAAATACAAGCTGTCTCTACTTATCCTGCTCTTTCTTGCTTGCTCACTCACTCTCCTGCACATACATACACACACACACGCACACGAATATAAATATCATATTCAAACCATAGGAAAAGATACTATGGAAGGGAACATATCTTAAAATGATAAAAGCACATTGAAGCCATCTTAGAAAACTGCAAAATATTCAATTTTTTGTACATATTATTGTGTGCTGGAAATTCACATTCATTTAAATTTTTGAGTCAAATATTCAAACGCTTGCCATTCCTTGGCTTACATGGTAGGAGATGGGGCTGCCAGCTCTGTTCTAGAACCCACCGCCCTGGTGGAAGAGCCTCAGAACATCACCTACGCATTTGACACTACAGTGACAAACCCTTGTGTTCTTCTAGACGGAGATAAATAGACGGCTGACACTGAGTGATAATGGGTACCCTGTGCTCCAACTGTGTAAATTTCATTTACCAGGAGACAGTGAATATTTTCTCTCTTCAATCACAGATGTTATGAACCAAGTGAATATTTATAATATTTTTATATTATTTATAATGAATATAATAATTAAATATAATGAATATTTATGATGAATGCATATACCTGTTGCGGTAGGTATTTTTGTATGGAGATAGGGAAGCTTAGTTTAGTCATTTAAATGAGTGAGTGAAGTTGTTTGATCATAACACCAGCACAGACAAACAAATTATTTGCTAAAACTTCCTATATTCCCACATACAAAAGACAGCTACCTTGGATGTAGGTTTCTCAGCATTTCCATGAAAATTTGAATATGAGAATCTAAATTTATCCCTCAAGACATGAATTCATTTAGAATTAAAATTCAAGTGGCCATTTTTTTATTCTTAGTTTGCTCAAAAATTACTTCAGAGTAAAAAAAAAAAAAAAAAATTAACCCATTTTAGACATACCTCAGCAACAGCTTTAAAATACTTCATTAGTAACACATAAAGTAAGGTGGTGGAATATTACCATTTCTAGATGGATTACTAAAAATGCTTCTCAAAGAGTAATTGAATCTACACTGAAAGAGGCCATACTAGAGTTTGCAAGAGGTTATCGAGAATTGTTTCTAAAAAAAAAAACGCTGCATGAATTCATGAGCCCTTTATGGGCCATTGAAGAAAGAGGCTGACCCTTTGATCTCTCAGCTGTTATACTAAGCATGGGGCAGATGGGATGGAACACCCTGTTGGTCAGTTTTGGGTCACCTGTCCTGTCTGCTCCTCCCCACAGGTGTGACCCCTCTATGCTTTTCCATTTCCGACCCTCTAATGGGGAAAATAACAAAAAGTGAGCTGACCTTGGTTGTTATAGCAATAAGTATAAGCAAGAGCCTCCCTGCGTACCATTCCTTGACATTAACTATAAACATAGGTCTTATCATTCTGACAGCAAACAGTTTTCTGCACAACATGCTGTTAATTTCAGAGAGTTAGAAGAGGCTTAGCTAAGAAGTAAAATTACCAAGCAGAAAGTTGGTTCTATTTTACCTCAAACCAGGACAGTCTGTTGGGACCTGGAGCTATCATGCGGACAAATAATGTACATTTCAGGAAGTGCAGCACCAAGAGGAAGTGAACTAGAATGAAACAAAGAGCTTAGGGACTCTGAAGCACAATTGTTATTTGTGTCTGGATGCACTGTATTGATAAAACTAATTTACTCAGCATTTGGTATACCTTTGCTCTGCTTTGAGCGTGGAAAAATTTCCTTATCTTATCTTGGCCAAAATATGAAAATTCCTTGCTGAAAAAAGCCAGGGTTCTCCATGAAAGCCAATGACAGTTTTGCCTCTAGCTTCTTTTGTACCATCTTTCACCACCGATAATTTTGTCAGGTATAGGAATAAAAATCAGCAGGTGTTACAAATTTTTATTGTGCAGCTATAGGCAATATAATGAAACACAGAAGTTGCCTACTGCAGATACATATTGTTGATGTAATATGCCACCTGAAAAGCCAGCTCTTGACAGATGTACCTTGAACAACACTTTCCCCAGGTGCCATGCCAATGATTTCTCTGATAATAATTCACTGTATAATATAAATAGAAATATTGATTAGAATAGTGGCATACAGAAATAATGTATAAATAACTGTAAATTTGCCCTTTCTCTAATTTCCCTTCCTCATTAGTGCAGAGATATTTTTCATGTTGCTGTCATTGCTAGAAGCTATTTCTTATAATACACAAGCTCTCACCAGAAATTAGAACTGCAGAAACTTTGCATGTTGCTCAGTTGCCTGGAAATTTGTATGTTTTTCTCTATAGAAAATGACTTTGTAAGGTTGTTAGAAAACAACCAGTGCTTGAAGAATATAATTGGAGTATCACATGAATGTTCCATGAAAATCAAAATCTCTCATTTTGTTGGGTTTGATTAGAGAAGGATCAAAACCTGAGTTTTATGTAACAAAATACTGTGATAAAACTGGAAAAGGTCATTGGAAATACGAAAGCAGAAATGATTTACTTATGACAGATATTACACTTGAAGAACTTGTCTGTTTTTATCTGCATGTAAAAATATGCTTTTGCATATGCAGTTGTAAGAAATTTTACTGAAACTTTTCCTAAAACTTCTTTGTCTATTTACATATATGTGATATCTTATACTTTCACAAGGTTTTAGATGGGTGTGCCTTTTGTATGATTTTGTAGTACATTATTCTGTAATATATGAAAGTGGAAAAACACCTTTCTAAGGCTAAGAATTTACAGCAAATATCAAACTACATCTTTAAATCAGCATTAAAGTTTCAAATAAGTCACTGAAAAGTCAAAATTGGAGTATAGGTTGAGCTGCAAGATAAGGCTATGATCAAATTTACTTCAGGAAATTAACTGGTATATTCCTTGATATACTTCTGAAAAAAGCTGATTTAAAAGAAAGCAAAACAACACCCTTTCTGTTTGAAACGTGTTATGGAAACATAGAAAGCCCTCTTTCCCCAGCAAAGGAAATTATCCTTGAGGCATCTGAGATTCTGAATTCCTTGTACATCTACATCAGTGAAGTCAGTAAACTACAGCTCATTCTTGGCCCTAGTGAAAGTAATAAGAGTTTGTTATTCTGGCTGGTGTGATCCTGAAAGTAAGGCCAGGATTTCTTTCTCTTCATGTCCTCTATTTTTTGAAGCAGCTGAATATATTTCCTTTGAGTTTTCACTCTTATGCAAAAAGAGAATGTGTTAGTGACACTGAAAGCAAAATAGCAATGAAGCAGATTAAAAAGCTATCAAGCAAGTCATTTAACTGAGACACATTTTGTAAAAATTAACATTAAAATCCATCAGTACTGTTATCTGTAAACCGCTTCAGTTGTAGTTTCACTGTTCTGATTTTCATTGTACAACGTCTTAGACTGTTTAAACAAGGATAATATATGTTCTTTTCTTAATATGGAAGAATATAAAAACACAAATTGCATTGTCAATTACTCTTCTGAAATAGACCCACTGGAAATAATTTTGTAATTCCCTAACTCACAGGGACATTTCTTATGGATTTTTCCTCTTCTTTAAATCTACTAAAGCTTTGATCCCGTGAGCATTTGTATCCTATACGGGGGTGATTTTCTAATAATTGAAGTACAAAATGTCTGAAACATCTGTGCTCCTTAGCTTAAGCAAAAAACTATTAATCCTGTATCATTTTTCCTATGCTTACCTGTCAAAGCATGGCGCAGAAGAGGCAAGAAGTAAGGGCACAAAAGCGCCAGAAAGCAGGGGAAATGAATTTTAAAGTGCTAGGAAGATACTAGAGAGAACTGTGTTCTGCTAGAAAATGTTTCTGTTATACTGTGGGATATTCTACCTATTGGTCCTAACCAAAGAATAGTTAATATTTGTTCAACTACTTCCATATCACCTATTGACACTTTCTGTGTATTGCAATAGAACTACTGCTGCACATATATTGGTTTGTCTGCAGGTTCATATGCCCAGTGTGCTTTTGCAGGCAGTAATTTTCATCTCCCAAAATTATGCACCTTCAATTGAATAGTGTGAGGTTACATTTCAAGTGACCTGATTGATAGTATGTTTGCATTTCTCAGGTACCAGTCTATTCTCACAAGAACAATCACTACCTGGGCCTCAGGCATTTTGAAAATATGCTCCCTGAAACCTACAGTTGGGATTGCAAGGAAAAATAAATGTCTTAAAAGCACATGCTCCACTCATATTCTATAGGCCTGTGTTCCCAGTTGCTTATGCATTTTCAAAAATCTGCACATGAAATTTTCAGCATTAGGCACCACAGCTATGTGACAGGTAAAAAAAAAAAAAAAAAAAAAAAGAGTAAGTGTAATAAAAAGAACTACAAAACTTGGGGAAAAAAGTGAAAAAGTGTGAATAACAATGTGTTTTCTTGATCTTACTTTGTTTATATTTTATCATGTTTGAAACACACCTATTTATCTGTGTTTCTAACATATCTCATCACAACATTTAGTATAACATAATTAAAAAGAAAGAACCGGTCAGCATAAAGTGTATTTGTTAGTGTAACATTTCAGATTTCTTGCCAGAAATGACGTCCAAAACCTGTATCAAGCACTTTTCATCAACACTTGAGTTTTCTGTGAAGTCCATTCTTTTCACACATTAACTCCAGGGTCACATGATACAGTTTTATATATCTGAGAAGGAAGATCATGTTCTTGCCCCAAACTTGCTTTGCTATAGCTGCCATTACAACAAACTTTTCTAGACATTTTTTTTCTGAAATTTAAAGCAGCAGTTCACATGAATGATGTATTTAGAAAGGTCTTCTGAAACCTGTGAACCTTGTGTGATTTTATCCTCTGCTAAATTACTGTCTCTAAAGAAATTTCTACTGAAATACAATGATATATAAGAATTTTAATATTATAAATAACTTATTTTGGCCAGTAAGAATGATGAAAAAAGGGAAGAGTCAAAGCCTAATAGCTTAAAAAGAAAGTACTTGTGTCATCATTTGAAGAAGGGTTTCTTGTTCCCTGTTGTGATGACAGATTTAAGTGATAATTATTATATAAGTGGAAGCTAACTTTTTAATATCGGAACAAATGGATAATTTTTCATAAAGTTTTGTTGATGCTAATATAAAACATTTTTTCCCCTTTCTGTTTTCTACTCTCAACCATAAAACTTTCTTATCTTTCTTGTGTATTGGAGGTTGCCTCAACTCCAAAGAAATTTTCTTTTTTTCAGTATAAACTTCTTGTTCTTTTTTAAAGTGAAAAAACAAAGCTTTGCTTTGAGATAATAATGACTTGCAAGAGAGACTAAATAGTGATGGGGCAGGCCTGCTGCACAGGGAAAAGTTAAGACCTCATATGTCATTGAGAGAGATGAATGAAGAGCTGTGTTTGGTGAAAATCTGAAGTTCATTGATTAAGGGTGAGGAAATGTTAGCCATGCTAATTCCAAATCTGCCATGGGATCAGTATATTGACAAAGGGACTGAGCATCAGTAAGTTGAAGGGACTGAGAGTAAAACTGACACTGAAAACAGTTTCTTCAAAGGATGGAAGGGGGAAAACATTTTTTCTAAAGTTTCATAGTTATGTAAGGATCATAGACTTATTCCACTATTTGATATAGCACATTGGAAGTGAGGGAAAAAAAAGCATAAGTTGCTAACTCTTAGAGAGGTGGTAACCTACAGTGAACATTTAATGGACTATTCTGTGAAAAGTTTCACCCTTTTATTACATGGCGTTAAATGAGCAAGAATAATCCTTTACATAAAATGTCCATTCTGTCCTTCAGAATGTTACGAGTTCTAATAATTTTCCTTATTTTAAGTGAGGGAATAAACAAAATAAATATGTTCCCTAAGAAAATAATAATTTCTTCAAGCACACAACTTTAACATGGTTATTTTGACATAAAAATATGCCCAAAGTGCCTTTTTGTATCGATTATTTGTAATGCTATATTCAAATGAAACAAAAGGCACTTCTGTTAGTTATAGGTCTGGTTTTCCTAAAAATAGTTCCATAGGGATTAAAAAAAGGGCCCATTCAAACAAAAAAACCAAACACGTGCTCATGTTTGTGATACTGAAACAGAGACCCTTCTCTTATTCTGGAAATATTTAATCAGATTTTATGTTCTACAAGAATATTTAATCTGCTTTATGTGTCCTGCTTAGCTTATAACAAGGTTGGCAAGATTTTACGAAACCAGCCCTACTTTGCATTGTTGTTGTCCATTCAACACTATTGTGACTAGAATCATTAGCTCATACTCTTAATTGAGAGTTTGCCTTTCATGATTTATGTGCATAATTTAGAATGTGACAAAGTACTATTTGGGAATCTTATCGGTTCTGAAGCTTGTTCAATTTCTGTTGGCTAGCACAGCTTTAAAAACGGTTTAGATGCATATGCCTAAGTGTGGGTGTGTAAGAAATCCTACTGAAGGTCTCATATATTATTCAATAAATATTTAAGCTTTGTCTTCAGAAGCCAGTGACAGGCTCTCACCTCTGTCTTAGTTATAAAAGGTTCTCAAATTCTGGGAAATTTCTGAATTTTTAGGTTCTGGAATATGAGTGAGATTCAACCACTCAAGCCTTTTGACAGAGGTCAGATACATTTATCTTCTTTTTATTTCAAAGCAATAGTGAACAATTAAATCTGTTCTCTTCTATTACCTTCCATGTGATTTGACACAATCTGATAAGTTTTAAACATCACAGGTGATAAACCTTTCATGTTTCTGGATATCCACTTCCTTGGCCCTGTGAACAACTTAATTTGCAATGCTTGGGTGCATAATTACATAGGGCTTGCTTGATGAACAAATGCCTCTCCAGTTTTCCATTTCAGCCCTGACATTACTCTAATTTGCCTCCATTTCTGAAGCTGGAGCAGCTTTCCACAGGAAAGGCTTCCACAGGAAAGCTGCCTCTGGCTGAAGCCTCTTTCTCTTTCATCTCATCCCATTGTTTCTGTATGCCAGAAATTTAAACCTCTTCAAGTAATGTGCTTTTAAATCTTGGGGCTTATCCATAGCAATAAATACTTTTACTACACTAAAGGGACTCTTTGTACTTGTCAAGATGGTGCCAAAGGCCCATTATCCAAGAACTTTTCTTTCAAAATTTTTGGGGAGGACAAGAGGGTAATTTTTAATATTGATGTCTGTCTTTTCATTTTCCAGTGTCTACAGAATTATTATTTTTGAATATAGTTGGAGTGATCCAACAATTTTCCTATGAAATCTCTGGTAGAAATGCAATAAACTATAAGTTATGTTCCTATAGAGGAAACAGATTTTCCTCATTTGTAATACTGCACAAAGCTGATTTTGCAGATTCCCTGTTTTTCCACTGCATACCTCATGGGTTTGCCAGCCTCTTTATTTTTATATACTGCACCTATAACACCATTAACCCTCAAGAACCGTTGGGCAATAAGTTGACAAAGGTATATAACAAAGGGTAAGTGGGAAAAGAAGAGTTCTGTATTTCAGAGTTTTATACAAAGATATTAAAACCATCTTTCTTTGTAATGTGGGAAAGGTCTGTTTGAGTTTAAATTAAATCACAGTATATTGCATCTACTAAATTTTTTAATTTCATTTATTTTAGTGAGGAATCTTCCTTTTTGTTATCTTAACTTTTGAAGTTAAGGAGACACTGATCTACAAAATTTTAGTATAAATATCATCATTAAACTGGAACAAAAAGGATTTAAGTGTTACTAAGTACTGATTCAACATATATTTTTTTCAAGGCTTACATATGATATGTGTTTAAATGTGATTGTTCCACCTCCTCGTTACCTTTAAAATGGCTCTTTCATTATGGGTGCCAAGATTTAGGAGGAAATATTGTACCTTATCATAACATATCATAGCATAATACCAGATGCCATGCCAAACATCCAACCAACAACAAAGTTCCTTAATCACCAGATAGGGACCAAGATAATCTTGAAGTTCTGAATCTGGATTTGAACACGTTGCCAAAAACTGATAGACTTCATGGTAATTTTCTTGAACAATATTCTTTTCACATCTTCCATGGATTATGCCATGGCTCCCATGGAATATTCTCTGACAGCTCATCCTGTCTTGGAAAATGGAATTGGTTTGGAACCTTCACCTAAGAACAAATTTTAACCTGATGCCTAGGGTGCTTTAAAGATAAGTAGAGTGTGTTTTTTAAAATCCTTTAGGCACTGGAAGGAATTGGAGTCCAGGCTGTCCATCTATTACAGAAGCGTCTTGCCATTAGCATGTTGGGAAAACGGGTGCAATGACAACAATCTCTGAAAGAAATACCTCCTTTGTTTTCTAAGACTCAGTAACTAACTTCACAAGTTAGCAAAGGACTCAGGACTCAGCCCTTAAAATAGAAAGACACTTCACTACACCCTGGAATAAGATACCACACTGGAATAAGATACCTGGTCCCTGAAATTAAGTTGTCCAGTATTTCTTATTGGCAACCACAGAAAACTTTCGCTTAAATACTCTTCCTGTCAATTCTATTCTGTTTCTCTCCTCCAGTTGTATAGGAAGTATAGATACCACATTTGTTTTTTTCAGACTCGGCTACCAGGGTTCAAAGGCCTAAGAATTGCTTATCTCTGCACTTCAATATTTCTATGAATTTCGAGATCAATGATCGTACCTTAACAGAAACTTGAGGTGAAGGCAGAACCAGGCCATGGAACAACCCCCTCAGCATCCACTCTACAATTTGAAAAAAAAAAAGAATAACATTAGCAAGAGTTAGTATAACATTGTATACTTGTTATGTATAACAAATATAACTTGTTTTGGCTAAAGGCAACATAGCTTCTCATTAGTAAGTAAAAATCATCCTTTATATATAACATATCTACTCCTTTGAAAGATACCACAAGTAACAGCTTAGAGAAGAAAAATCCTCTATGTCTGAAGCAAGACCTGTAAACACATCCTATTTCACCCCTTTCAAAAAGCACCATATGCTGAACTCAGCCTTCAGTGTTCTTACATGCCGTACAACCTTCATGAGCCCTCAGTGTTATATTCAGGGGTTATCTCTACAATATACAGTTACCAAAGAAAATGCTTTGAGAGTTACAATAGAGAGGTAAAAAAGACAAAGATTTTTGACATCCGCATCTGACTGCTGAAGTTCAGCAGGCTCTGTGTCTAAAAACATGGATTTGTGCAAAGTCAGTCACACCGCACACTTATCTTTGGCAACAAATATGTGGGGGTTATTTTTGGTTTTATTTTTCCCGTACAGAGGAAATGCAGACTGCAGTAAAGCATTTTTTATACTACATTGAGTAAACTATTACTTAGAGTAAAAAAATGTCGGTTGTTTTAAGAATTATAAAATGGATAAAAGTTTGGCTGTGGAAGATCAGTGTGATATTACTCATGGTGCAGTGGATCCTAGTTAAAGTTTTATAGTTAAATAGGAGTGTTTCTTCTCTGATGTTGGAAGGTATCATCAGTACAGAGAAAGAGAGGTGTATGCAGTAAGAACTGAGTGATTTGAAAGCTGGAAAACTGTCCCACACAACTTGATCCTGTGTGGAAGGACATGCATTTATGGATTAATAACAGTATTATTTTTCTATAAACTATAAGATCAGAAGTTAGAAATAATAGAAGAAAGACATCTCTATATAACAGCTGATCTTAATATTAAGAGAAGTCTGCATTCCAGAATGGGAAGCAATTAAAACAAAGGGTAACTTTGACACAGGAAAGGAAGAAAGGAAGAATATAATGGCTATAAACAGGTTTACGCAGCAAATCAGGAAAAAAGAAGTTTCTAATCATCACAATACTGAGAGTTTAGAACAGCTTTCCAGCAGTGTTTGTGCAAGCAAGACTTTATTAACATTCAGATGGTCCTGATGCTGTTTATGCGATGAATTTTATGACTGGTTGATTATGATTAAAATATTTCTAGCCTATACATTTTGTCCAGCCTTGTGGAATCTGGAATTTGATGGCAAAAATACAGTTTAAGAGGTAAAGGTTATACTGTCAAGAGTCACAGTCTCAAAAATGGCTTGTTTTATTTTCACAGGAAATATAAAATACCTATTTGGCAGGAAAGATCAAGGTAAGTAGGAAGTGCTTTTTCAAATCAAAGTGCTACAATACTAGTGCACAATTCAGTGCATTGGCTACCAAAAGGTATGGCACATGTGCCAATGCTGGGTTGCAGCTTCTTGGTAGGTGGAAATAATGCTGGTATCCAGTTAAAGGAGAGGAAGACAGTTTTTCAATGACAGGTTCAGATATCCCAGATGGGCTTAATTTGGATTATATTTTAGTTCCATGGGCTTTCCAAGGTTCCATTATCGCAGACATTCAGTGTAACTTTCTCAGGGAATTAAACATTATATGGCAAATCTGCTCATTATGTGCCTTTGTAATCCTTTATGGAGGTCAAGTTTCAAAGGAGTACCATTAACTAGATCAGATAATTTTGAAACAATGTTTGAGGTATTTATTTTCCATTGAAATTGAATTTTCCTGAACTGCTCTGATATCACAAGAATTCATATTCAAGTGGCATTTCTAACTCTATTTCTTTTCTGATGCCAATTACACATTTGAAAGAGCACAACTCTATTCTAGTTTATATGGTTTTCTGCATGTGAGTAACTTCTTTGATTTAACCTGAGTTGTTACAGATTTATTCTGGAGGAGGAAAAAAGTGCTGTGTCCAATATACTCGTTTGTTTTCTGTGCTTAGAGTTGGAGTGCCATTTTAAGCAGACAATAGATAGAGTTTATGCATACTTTTTTTCCTGGCTCAAGGATCCGTAAAGGATTCTAGTATAAGCTCTATCTCATTCACTTTGGGCTTTCAGTCACCCACATATAAGTATCTAGTGCTATTTGTGAGGCTTGAGGGTATTTCACCTGGAATTCAGCCAGTGGTTAGGACTCCCAAGGATGTGATGTCATAGAATCATAGAATCATAGAATCGTTGAGGTTGGAAGGGACCTTCAAGATCATCGAGTCCAACCTTTAGCCTACCCTGACAAGAGCCACTTCTAAACCGTGTCCCTCAGTGCCCCATCTACCCTTTTTTTAAACACCTCCAGAGATGGTGAATCCACCACCTCCCTGGGCAGCCTATTCCAATGTTTAATAACCCTTTCAGTGAAAACATGTCTCCTAATATCTAATCTAAACCTCCCCTGATGTAACTTGAACCCGTTTCCCCTCGTCCTATCACTTGTCACCAGGGAGAAGAGGTCAGCCCCCATCTCTCTACAACCTCCTTTCAGGTAGTTGTAGAGGGTGATAAGGTCTCCCCTCAGCCTCCTCTTCTCCAGGCTAAACAACCCCAGCTCCCTCAGTCGTTCTTCATAAGGTTTGTCCTCCAGGCCCCTCACCAGCTTTGTAGCCCTTCTCTGGACACGCTCCAACACCTCAATGTCCCTCTTGTAGCGAGGGGCCCAAAACTGAACGCAGTACTCGAGGTGGGGCCTCACCAGTGCCGAGTACAGGGGGATGATCACTTCCCTAGTCCGGCTCACCACACTATTCCTGATACAGGCTAGGATGCTGTTGGCCTTCTTGGCCACCTGGGCACACTGCTGGCTCATATTCAGCCGGCTGTCAACCAACGCTCCCAAGTCCTTTTCTGTCGAGCTGCTTTCAAGCCATTCTGCCCCAATCCTGTAGCGCTGCATGGGGTTGTTGTGACCCAAGTGCAGGACCCGGCATTTGGCCTTGTTGAACCTCATACCATTGGTCTCAGCCCATCGGTCCAGCCTGTCCAGATCCCTCTGCAGAGCCAACCTACCCTCAAGCAGATCAACACGCCCACCCAGTTTAGTGTCATCTGCAAACTTACTGAGGGTGCATTCAATCCCTTCATCCAGATCATTGATAAAGATATTAAAGAGAACCGGCCCCAGCACCGAACCCTGGGGGACACCACTTGTGACTGGACACCAACTGGATTTAACTCCATTTACCACCACTCTCTGGGCATGGCCATCCAGCCAGTTTTTTACCCAGCGAAGAGTACACCTGTCCAGGCCATGAGCAGCCAGTTTCTCCAGGAGAATGCTGTGGGAAACAGTGTCAAAAGCTTTGCAAAAATCCAAGTAGATAACATCCACAGCTTTTCCCTCATCCACTAAGTGGGTCACCTTATCATAGAAGGATATTAGGTTTAATAGGCATGACCTGCCCTTCACAAACCCATGCTGACTGGGCCTGATCACCCTGTTCTCCTGCATGTGCCGTGTAATGGCACTGAGGAGGATCTGTTCCATGACCTTCCCAGGCACCGAGGTCAGACTGACTGGCCTGTAGTTCCCCGGATCCTCCTTCCGGCCCTTCTTGTGGATGGGTGTCACATTTGCTAACCTCCAGTCAGCTGGGACCTCCCCGGTTGTCCAGGACTGCTCATAAATGATACCAAGTGGCCTGGCGAGCACCTCCGCCAGCTCTTTCAATACCCTTGGGTGGATCCCATCCGGCCCCATAGATTTGTGCACCTCCAGGTGCTGAAGCAGGTCCCTCACCATTTCCCTTTGGATTACAGGGGCTTCATTCTGCTCCCCATCCCTGTCTTCTAGTTCAGGGGTCTGGGTGCTCAGGGAACAACTGGTCCTACTGCTGAAGACTGAGGCAAAGACTTCATTAAGTACCTCAGCCTTTTCCTCATCCTTGGTCACTATGTTGCCAGCCCCATCTACTAGAGGACAGAGATAATCCTTAGTCCTCTTCCTATTGCTAATATATTTATAGAAGCTTTTTTTGTTGTCCTTGACAACAGAAGCCAGGTTTAGCTCCAGCTGGGCTTTGGCCCTCCTGATTTTTTCCCTACATAGCTTCACTACCTCTTTGTAGTCGTCTTGAGTGGCCTGCCCTTCCTTCCAGAGGCCATAGATCCTCTTTTTTTCCCGAAGTTGCAACACTAGCTCCCTGTTTAGCCAGACCGGCCTTTTTCCCCAACGGCTTGTCTTCTGGCACATGGGGACAGCCTGCTCCTGCGCCTTTAAGACTTCCTTCTTGAAAATCATCCAGGCTTCCTGGGCTCCTTTGCCCTGGAGGACTGCCTCCCAGGGGACTTTGTCAACCAGGCTCCTGAAAAGCCCAAAGTCCGCCCTCCGGAAGTCCAAGGTAGCAGTTCTGCTGACCCCTCTCCTTGCTTCTCGCAGAATTGAAAACTCTATCATTTCATGGTCACTGTTCCCAAGACAGCCTCCAACCTTCACATCCCCCACAAGACCTTCCCTATTTACAAACAACAGATCCAGCAGGGCACCTTCCCTAGTTGGCTCTCTCACTAGCTGTGTCAGGAAGTTATCCCCAGCACATTCCAGGAACCTTCTAGACTGTTCCCTCCCTGCTGTATTGTATTCCCAGCAGATGTCCGGCAAATTGAAGTCCCCCACGAGGACAAGAGCTCGCGATCTTGAGACTTCTCCCAGCCGTTTATAGATATTGTCATATCTACAACTCCTCAGGGATGTCTCAGATCTTCTCGTTATCTTAAAATAAAGTAGATATCAATGTGTGGGAAACAGCATAAGGCCATGTGTTTGTATCTGGTGACATTCTACATTAGGAAAGAAAAAATGCCAAAGGAAAATCTGTCCTGGACTGAACACAATAATGCAGCAAAAATAAGCTGCAACTTAGAAAGTATTTTATATTTTTATTAAAAATGTGTAGGGTGGGAAATAGCTACTGTTAGACTTGTAGAAGATTTAAAATGGCCATTTAAGACACATAGATGGAGATGGACTGCAGATAGTATGGGTAATAGCACTGTGCAGAAATTCTTTTTGATCATTTTCATAGCTAATATATTCTCTATTCAAGTAATAGAATACATATTGTACCTGGGTCTGCTTTCCACTGTGATGGCATGCAGTAACTAACTCTGTTTAAGTAATTTTGGGTTCTACCAGCATAAAACTGATGTAAAAACATAATCAGGACCATTTCATCCTCTGGCTGCAAACCAAATATGCATTTGAATTTTCTTGTGAGAATTCCAGTAAGACTATTATTAAAAGGAAAAAAAAAGGAAAAAAGGAAAAAAAAACCACCACCCCCACACATAATAAGCTACAGAAATTGATTAAAACCCCTTGGCACGTTCTCATCCTCCCTCTATTCAGTCTGTTTTCAGACATAAAACCTCAGCAGTGAATTCATTTCTTGTTTTAGTTGGTTGACTGTATTCTTACATTCCTGAGTTAATGCTTCAGTAGTCAAGCCGCTTAAAGACTTTTGAGATGTTAGATAGCTTACACCAAAAAGGGAACATACAAAGCAACCAAGTAGCAAAGATAAAAGCAGAAATAAATAATCAGATTTAGTCATAAATGTAGCTCATAAGGAAAAGCCTTGGTAGATCACTGTCCTATGGCTAAAATCCACAGAGTAGCTATTTTATGTCTCTTAGAAAACTGTAAGGAGTTTCTTTTTTCATTTCTGTTGGTATCAGAACTTTCCAGAGCTAACCAGAACTATACTTAGGTATAGAAATGGGCCTTTATGCTACAAAAAATGAAAGTATCACTCAGTTATTTTATTGCAGCAGCACTGTACTATGCATTGCCAAAACTCAGCGGGATGTAAATCTTACCTCTAAGCACCTCTTGGGCTAAGCGGGCAATAAAAAGGCAAAGCATAAGAAGAGAAACAGCACAGAAAAGTTAAGTGATTTGCCCACAAGTCAGAATTGTGACAAAGGCTTTGAACAAAATCCCAAGTGTCCCCGAGGATTCCTGAGACTGTGGGGCCTGCTCTGGCTCCCTCCTCTGCTCACGTCTCTCAGATCAGCTGGGCAATGCCCACTAGATCAGCGGGGCCTTCCAGCAGCTGTGGGAGCTGGCAACAGTTCACAGTTCTTTCGTGCTTCTTCATATTTTTTTTCGCTGAATGTTGAGTTCCTTCTCCCAATGTTTCTGTTTCATTCAGCCATTTCCACGCAAGGAGAAACTTAATGCTTCTCTTAGGAGTAATAAGAAAGACAAAAGATCCCAAGCCTCCTGAATATCCCTGCAGTGCCCTGCTCAGTAGGGCAATACTTTAATTTGATGTCCACATTTCCATTTTCTTATAGGAAACAGCTGTTTGCAAATCCTTGTTTTAAATCCATACTCACATAGGAAGCCAGTCCCACTCCTCCGGTGTTTGCTGGCTCAAGTCAGTTGAGACAGATCTGGACTCATAGGAGCATGTGTGTTGGGTCTCTAGCAGTATTTAGTTGTCTTTGTGCTTGGCAGTCTCAGAGCCATCTGACTCTCTTTTTTAATAGATTACCTCTACTCTTAGTAGACAGTGACGGCACTTTTATTAGGGTTTCTTCACCAGGATTAGGAACTCTGTAAGCAGAACTAAGTGTGATTTATGAACAAGTAGATTTTCCAGGCTAATACATGCAATAGATGCTTGCGATTGAAGTGCATGGACTAAGCATTTGCATACTCATCACTCCTGGTGCAGACACCTGATGAGACTGTTAGTCAGGCAATGAGGTATCAGTCATGCTGAGCTTTCTCATGAGCTGAACCTAACCTCACCTAGTTGAGTCTTTCAATTCTGTGTCTTTTTCTCGTTTTTTAGTGAATTTTCATGTCAGTGTTTTTCTCTCCAGACCCCAATGAGGTTATCGCTGTCTCAAATATTTCATTTCAGTCTTTGCTTTTGCATTTCTCATCTTGCATGGCTTTCATTTACAAACTCTTGCAGGTCAACACTACTCTTCGGAAAAACTAAATGAAGACCACATAGCTGTGCCACAGAAAAATGGGCTGTGTGTCACACCCATGGGCTACACATCAGACTGCCAGCATCCCTACTTTCAGTGATTGTAAGCAAGATTCATCCCATCTACCTTTAGCCAACTAAAGTCAAAGATCAATTAGGTGAAAGGAGAAGGGCATCCTCCTGAAATTAATTCATCCTGCCTTAAGACAATTTTCCAAGCGAGGTGGGATGGATCACATCCAGAGCTTCCTTTATCACTCCAAGTCTAAGTTACTAGTTTTGGCCAAAATATATGCACGTTGGAGTTGCGGGGGAAGGGTGTTGGAGATGATTATCAACCTACATGATGAAAAAGATTTTGTTGACATGATACATAAATGAAATTCCATGAAACTGCAAACAACTGTATTACTACCTGTGATAATTTGAAAGGGAACAACTTATAAAAGCTTTTCTATGAAATCACCAAGAAGGCAGCTTTCAATTTACTCTAAATATATTTTTTTCCTGCTTTTCTCTCATGCCTACAGATCTGCCTTTTTTAAAAGACTTTTCAAAAAAATGTGATCAAATATCTTGCTTAATCTATACTTATTTACATGAGGTTTAGGAAAGCACGGGGCAATAATTTGTCTGCATATAAAAGTGGATGACAAAAAGAGAATGACAGGTGAAGAACTAAATCAACAGACTGAAAAGTGTTTGGATGCCATCTCATTTACTCCAAAGAACTAATTGAATCAAGAGAACCTCTACAAATGAACATTTCTGAAGTTGTTCAATAGATTTTATTTCAAATCAAGGATTAATTTTGTGAACTGGATTAGAAAGACTTCTTTGCAAATAGATGTCATTCACTTCTTAAAATTGGATTTATTTGCAGGTGATGGCTAATTAAAAGTAAAGAATGACTCTTTGCACTGCAGGCCAAAAAAAAAAAATTTCCTCTAATTCATATTCAAAATCAAATTATTCATGACAACAGTGCAGAGAGTTAAACCACTATGTGACAGTGCTGCAACATGCCCTGTCCTGTAGAGAGCTGAGTTCAAGATCAAACAGGGATTTTGCTTTGTAGGCTAATGGAGGCTGGGAGACTGTTGAGATCTAATGAAAACATTTTCCTTTGGGAGGTTTCTGTTCACGTGCAGATGTCTAACACCCACTGTGAGTTAATTCAGAATGGCATGAAGCAGTAGCTTCACATACACAGAGACTTTCTGCTGCTTGGTGAGCACTGGTGGTGGAGCATTGTAAAGGAGGTATCATCTCACTACATTATGGGATGTAACAAAGGCTACTTTTAAGAATGAGCATAATTGCATGTAACTGTGATCAAAAGGAAAAAAAGAAAGAAATACATGGAAAGCATTTAGACAGGGCAAAAAAATCCCCATTTAGTACTTTATAGTACATTTCTCATGCTTCTAAATGTGGAAAGGACCTATAATATTGAGACATGACAATTTGTAAATAAGGTTTCCATAGAAACAATGCTGAAAGTTTACTCAAAGGGAACAGAGTCTTACCAAAGCTGCACATCTTGTAATGCGGTATAGCAAGCTATTCTCGGCATCTGCTCAATAAGTCTCAAAGAAGATAAGCAGGTTTGAAAAGTTAAGTTTTGGTCTAACGGAATTGCCTGACTCTGCATCACATCCCTAAAATACCGGTAGTCTAAGCTACATCTGTGTTATGAGGGTTTGCACTACCAGCAAAATTAATAGAGCACTAATACAGCATTAAAGAGCTGGACTAACACACTTTTCAATGCATTTGAGCCTATTAGCCACTGTAAAATCCTATTGACTCTATTCAGTCAAAATGAGAAGGATTACAAAGTGTTAATTAACTCACATAACAGAACTTACATACCTGACCAAAAAAAAAAAAATACTTCTAACATACTGGAAGCATTTGTGGACGTTTTAAGGGAGTTATAAATTAAACAGGTCTTGTGGCACAGGACAGCTGTATAGGTATGTGACTTACCATTTTCCTATCTAGTCCTTTTCTTCTCCTCAAACATGGTGCTGCTCCCACCATCCCTGAACAGATAATGACAAAGCATAGGCAAGGGCAGGGTTGAATGTCAATGTCCCAACGCATGGTTTACACACTGTCACAAGTGGAAACTACCCCTGGCAGTAGCAAACAGATATACTGCCTGGTTTATTTCTTTGTTGTAACCCGCCTTATTTCTCTGTTTTAGATAAGTCAAACATTGATTAGCGTCTTTTAGCTCTCTTTTCTCCCTGTTCCCTCCCCTTCTCCCTTATTCCCCATTCTCTTCTCAACTCCACTCCCTATACAGCAGAATCAACTCTTTCCTTTCCAAAGCAGATATTCATCCAAATTGGCTAAAAGGATGTAGTCCTTCATTCTGACTTTGCCTGCCCACTTTCATTTGCTTCTCTAAAACATTTGCTTCTCAGTCACTGAAGGGAACTGCTCTGGAGCCAGCCTGACCCGCTGTGCAGGGCAGATCTTGGTGCACAGGGGTTTTTCCTGAGGTAAGGAAACCACAGGGCAGTGGCGAGACCTGCCAGGAGCCCACAGCTTTCACAGCAGATGCTGACATGGTCTGGGCCTTGCCAGAGCAACCATGACCCCACCAACACCTACAAAAAGCAGCCCTGGGGGGAGTGTGAGTGACCAGAAAAGTTGCCACCAGAGTGGGCAAACAGTGTGGGGGACATCAGCCAGGGCCTGGCATGTCAGTTTGCACAGAAGAAGGACATAGTGAGTTCAGATGGTGATTGTCACCCTTTCAGAAGGAATTTAGCTATGGTACCCACCTAGTGGAAAGCCATATCCTCTGCACTCGGCAAAATGGATGTGGCAACCCAGACAGAGGTCCCATGGAAACATGCAGCCATCCAGGTCTTGGAATGCAGGGAGTGCCAGAGTCTTTAGCTGGCAACAGATGGCAGTAGTGACAACAGCTGTCTGAGATGTGACCAGGTGGACGATCTGCCCAGCTTGGTGGCAGAGCTACAAGAGGAAGCAGAAAGGTTAAGGACCACCAGATAATCTAAGAAAGAGAGAGATTGGTGGAACCACACTCTGCCCTCCCTGAGACAGAAACAGGAACAGCCCGTTTGGGTTGTTCAGGAAAACAAGTATGAAAAAGCCAAAGAAAAGGGGATCC
Source organism: Larus michahellis (assembly GCF_964199755.1). Taxonomy (NCBI): domain Eukaryota; kingdom Metazoa; phylum Chordata; class Aves; order Charadriiformes; family Laridae; genus Larus; species Larus michahellis. The sequence goes on from NC_133897.1 coordinate 95,244,469, forward strand.
TGTATCCTCTCCCTGCGTCGGAAAGGCCCACTCCCCATATCACAACAACCTCCATGAGGAACAAAAGACAGGTTGTAGTTGTAGGTGTCTCCCTTCTGAGGGGAACAGAGGGTAGAATATGCTGAACAGATTCTTCTCATAGGGAAGTCTGCTGCCTTCCTGGGGCCCAGGTTAAGGACATCACTAGGAAACTTTCTAGCCTTGTACGGCCCTGGGACTATATACCCATTACTGTTCATCCATGTGGGTTGTGATGAAGCCACAACGCGTAGTCCAAGGGCGATCAAAAGAGACTTCAGGGCCTTGGGACAGTGGCTAAGGGAATCTAGAGCACAGGTTATTTTTTCTCTCTCCTTCCAGTTGCAGGCAGTGACACTTGAAGAAACAGACAGGCCCAGTCTGTTACTACATGGTTACATGGCTGGAGTCACCAACACAACTTTGGGTTTTTCAGTAACAGGATGGCCTACATGGCATTAGGTTTGCTGGCATCAGATGGGATTCACCTTTCTGAAAGGGGGAAGAGGGTCTTCACTCACAAGCTATCAGGGCTCATTGACAGATCTTTAAACTAGGCTCGAAGGGGGAGGGGTGTAATATCAGGCTTGCCCATGACAAGCTGCGGCATGACACGCCAAGGTTAGAGGGACAATGTGCTAGTGAGGGCTTGTTGCAAATGTTGTCTTATGTTTTCTGAGGAGTTTTACAGAGGTGAGCCAGGGGCTGCTGAACTAATAGGAACCAACAGGGCAACACCAGTGAAATACCTTAAAGGAATTAAGGGGTGTTCCTCTAAGAAGGTGACATGCCTGACCGCCCAGCTGAAATGCCTTTATAAAAATGCATGCAGCATGGGCAACAAACAGGAAGAGCTGGAAGCAACCATGCTGATGGAAAGCTATGACCTAGTTGCCTTTACTGAAACTTGGTGGAATGAATCCTATGACTGGACTGCAGGTATCGATGATCTAGATGACCTTTAAAGGTCCCTTCCAAACCAAACGATTCCATGATTCTATGATGATTCTATGATTCTAAAACAGTTCAGCTTTAAAAAAAAATAAAAAATGGCCTACCCATCAAAAGAGTTGCTCTGCATGCTCTCAGTTTGCAGCTCAAAAATATCTCAAGAAAGAACAAAGCAACTCCTCACTTATGCACGTTCTGCACACAAGACGTTATGTCAGCCATCCCACCTCCATCCCTTTTGTCTTTTCTTCCCACACACATGTGCAATCCTCTGGCAGGCATACCAGACTGGGAATGGTGGTTGGTGTGGGAAGGAAAGTGTCAGAATAAACCGTTTATGTTGCAAAACAAAGAACTCTTGAATCCAGTGAATATCATCCCAATTACATATTTTTCAGATTTTTAAAATACTACAAAATGACTTCAAAGCTTTTGCATTCACAAATCTCACCTCTATATGGCAAATTATATGGTAAAATCCTCTAAAAGCATTCACCTGAGAAACTGGTTAAGGTTTGAATAGAAAAATTTCTAACTGAAGCTAATTGGCCTAATTTGCTGTCTGTTACCCACCCATTACTACTAATGATAACACCTCCTCCCAAAAGGGTGAAAAATGTTTGGTCTTTGTATGTTTCTTTTCCCTGATTTCCAGAGTTCACTCCTCGATAGAGAATTTCGATCTCTCTTTTCACAGCTTGAGTTTTGCTACAGATCTGCCCCAACTTTTACAGTATACCCTTATTTCTAAAGCAGCTGAACTGGGAGTTGATACAGTAGGTTCCAATTTAGCTCTTTAAATAAAAATTAAATTTTAGAGCAACACAGTTGCCTCAGGCTACCGTGCATAACAGCTAAACTGGAGACTGAAGCAGCCTCCTGGGCTTTGGATGATTTTACTATAAAAAGTTTCTGGTTATTACAGAGAAAAATGTTTAGAAAAAAATGGAAGACTATTTTTGTATCTCTTCTGTGTTTTTCACTGTTTCATTTCCATAACAGTCACAAGAAACGCATCCTGAGAGCTGCATTATGTAGTGGGGAAATTTCTTTTCTCCTGTGTTTCCTGGAAGAAATGAATTCCCTTTCAAGGTTTAATTTCATATATTTGGTTTATATGCTGTATTTTTCATCACCAGAATAGCTATGGGTCTGAAGCTGCAAGGGTCTTTTAAAAGCTTTGACTTTGGCAAGTGCTCTTGACAAACACCCACTTAGGTTTCAGGAAACCAAGCTTCTGGTCCCACTTCTCTTCCTGGATTGTTGGACAAACTCAATCATCTTACTTCACCTCTTTCTGTGTCCTAATTCCACAGTTGTGAAATGAAGGTGGTCACTCTGAACCTCAATTGTAGAAGAGGCTGAGATAGCAGAAGGTAAGTATGTTTATTCAGATTAGCATTTCTTAATATTTGGTTAGATATAGCTTCGGCCTGGATAAAAGGCTACTTCAAGCATAAGGTATCTCACATCCTAAGGGGGATCCACTTTTTTCTTTTGTTTTGTGATTCAAAGACACAGCTGTGCACAAACAGTGCACTGACCAAATTAAACAAAACAAAAAAACAGTAAGCCCCTCAGCTAAGATATATTTTGTTAATTTCTTCCTTTTCAGTTTTGTAAAAGTCTTGTAAAATCTGAATCCCAGTACTGTGCCATGGTCTCATTTCTTCAAAAAAGAAATGAGAGATATGCTAAATATCAGAGTGCTAATATCAGTAGTTACAAAGCAATAAGAAGTTTATGACATTTGTCAGTTTCCTCTCCCAGCTGTGCAGTGGTGTCAGTGATTAGGTATTATGGTTAATAAATGTAAGAATACTCTGAAGGTGAGAAACTAAATAATGTTCGCTATTTTAGATTATATAGTACACATTTTCAGTAATCTGTTCATAGAAATACATATGCATCTCCCCTTGTTGCCCAGTTGAGTTACCCGAGAAGAGAAAAAGAAAAAAAATAATTCATAGAACGGTGTGGGTTGGAAGGGGCCTTTAAAGGTCATCTAGTCCTACCCCCCTGCAATGGGCAAAGACATCTTTCACTAGATCAGGTTGCTCAAAGCCCCAGCCAACCTGACTTTGAAGGCTTCCAATGATGGGGCATCCACAACTGATGTTGCAATGTCTCATCACTCTCATCATAAAAATTTTCCTCCTTATATTGAGTCTAAATCTAGTCTCTTTGAGTTTAAAACCATTGTCCCCTGTCCTTTCACTACAGGCCCTGGTAAAAAGTCTTTTTCTGTCTTCTTTCTTATAAGCCCCTTTGAAAGGCCGCAGTAAGTTCTCTCCAGAGCCTTCCCTTCTCCAGGCTGAAGAAGCGCAGCTCTCCCAGCCTTTCCTAATAGAAGAGGGGTTCTAGCCCTCTGATCACTTGCACAGCCCTCCCCTGGATCTTCTCTAAGAGGCCCATATCTTTCTTGTACTGGGGAAGGTAGAAGTTGATGCAGTACTCTAAGTGGGGTCTAAGAAGAGCTGGCTAGAGAGGGAAGAATCTTTTTCCCTCAACCTGATGGCCATGTTTCTTTTTATACAGCCCAGGATGCAGTTGGCTTTCTGGGCTCTGAGCAGAGATCGCCAGCTCATATCTAGTTTTCCATCCACCAGTATCCTTAGATCCTTCTTTGCTAGGCTGCTCTCAATCAATTTAATTCCCCAGTCTGTGTTGGTATTGGGGATTGTCATGACACAGGTGCAGGAGCTTAGTGTGATGTCATTCACAAACTTGTTGAGGGTGCACTCAATTTTACTAACTATGCCATTGATGAAGATTTTAAACAGCATTCATTTCAGTATGGACCCTTGAAGGACGCCACTTGTTACAGGTTTCCATTTGGACATTAAGCCATTGACAGTAACTCTCTGGATGTGGCCATCCAGACAATTCTTTATCCATCTCATAGTCCACCCATCAAATCCATCTCTCTCCTATTTAGAGGTAAGAAAGATGTGGGGGACTTTGGGGGAAGACCTTACAGAAGTCTAGGTAGATGACATCCTTAGCTGTTCCATTGTGCACTGATGCAGTCACTCCATTGTTGAAGGCCACTATTAAATTAGTTAAGCACGATTTGCCCTTGGTGTAGCCATGTTGGCTGTCTCTAATCACCTGCCCCTGTGTTCTGTATGCTTCACCGTAACCGTCATGATCTTACTGGGCAATGAGGTGAGGCTAACTGGTCGGTAGTTCCCAGGGTCCTCCTTATTACTCTTTTAAAAATGTGTGATATTCTCTTTTTTCCACTCACTGTTCTTCTGTGATGAAAGGGACTTAATTCCTTCAGTCCCTGCCTTGAGATTCAGGGACTTGAGAGATGTGGGAAGAGCTATTGCCAGTAAAAAATGAGGCAAAAAAACCCCTGTTGAGTACCTACTCATGTTGCTGTATAACAGATAGAGCAGATTACACTGAGTTGTATGTCACATTAATATAAATCAGTATAAATCTCTGAAATTAAAAGCAAGTTCAACCTCCTCTTAGTGCCTGGACTAAACAACAATGGTGGAAGCAGAGAATTTAGACTACAGTGTGTGCTGAGAATCATATTTCAGAATTTACACTAGCCAAGTGAATGGGAGCACATGGCTAAACCGGTTTCAGAACACAAAAGGTGAGATGCAGGGAGCTGTCATTCAACTCAGCTCCATCTTGCCTTGGCAGACACTTATTCATCCCTATCTATGCAGAGATAACTTGGGGGGAGCTGTGGAAATGGCTCAGCCCGGGGTGGTCTCAACACTGTATTACAATAAGAACTGAAACCCGAATAGTGCCTTTAACAAACAAAATGCCCTGAGTCAAGTCGCACCAATATTCAGTGAGTGTGAGACCAGCCATCACAAAATAAACACTACTATCTGAGGGGCCATCAAACCACCAGAGACAACCATCCCAGACAGTGTAATCCATTCAAGCACAGTCCCAAAAAAAGATATTTAAGTCCAAAGTTTTGGGGAGAAAGGTGGGGGAATCTTCCAAAGATACAGCTGGTCTGTAGGAGATTCAGCCCCTGCCTTTTTCCAGGACGCTGTGCAAGGTAACTTCCTGGGATTGAGTGGCCTTACCTGAGAGAGAGAGGGTCAATGATTTAATAACGTATGTATGATGTCTAGCATACTCTAAGATCGTGATTTGTGCACTCGTTTAAGGTATTCGTATCTAGTGTGCTGGTGGTTTGTGTTGTTAGTTTTCGGGATCACTTGTTAGGTGATAATAGCGTATTCTGTGAATTGTTTTGTTCTTTTCCCCTTAAATTGCAATAGTATACTATAGTAATAGTAATTCCATTGTATCCATAAGTACTTGCAATAGTGGCATATAGGACCTGTGAGTGAAGTTAAAATAAATTGTTAATTTGAGCCTCTCAGTGAAGTCTTCACTCTGTCACACCAAGTGGTTTAGTATTTTTGAAAGGGCAGAAAAAGAATCCCCTGAACAGAAGAAATCCACTTCCTTAAACTTTAAATGTTTCAGAAATGAGTTCTTCAAAATAATCCTCTTGATTTCGACATTAGCAAAATAACACTGAAATTATGATACATTTATAAAAATCTTAGTTGAAAGCCAGCTCTTTCCAGTTTCCATATAGAAGAGATGCAATCATCTCATGATAAAGGTTCTGGGTTCTCACATAGGGACATTCAACTTTCTGACAATTAATGGTTTTATCTTGTGTCAGAGTTTAACCCTAACTGGCAACTAAGCACCACACAGGAGCTCGTTCACACCCCCCACTCCCCAGGTGGGACTCCGATGGGAGTCAGAAGGGTGAAAGTGAGAAAACTTGTGGATTGAGATAAACACAATTTAATAAGTAAAGCAAAAGCTGTGCACACAAGCAAAACAAAATAAGGAATTCGTTCATTACTTCCCATCAGCAGGAAGGCGTTCAGCCATCCTCCTGGGCTCCATCACATGTAATGGTTACTTGGGAAGACAAACAGCATAACTCTGAATGTCCCCCCCACTTCCTTCTTCTTCCCCCAGTTTTATACTCTGTGTATGACATCATATGGTATGGAATATCCCTTTGGTCAGTTGGGCTTAGCTGTACTGGCTGTGTCCCCTCCCAACTCCTTGTGCACCCCAGCCTGCTCATTGGTGGGGTGGTGTGAGGAGCAGAAAAGGCCTTGACTCTATGTAAACACTGCTCAGCAACAACAAAAACATCCCTGTATTATAAGTGCTGTTTTCGGTACAAATCCGAAACATAGTTCCATACTAGCTACTATGAAGAAAATTAACTCTATCCCAGCCAAACCCAGTACATCTTGAAAGCCTGTGTTTCCTGCATTTAAAGTGAAATAGGACCCTGAAAATAAGAACCAAACTTCAACTAAAGCGATACTCTGCAAACCACAAAAAAGCAATAGCTTTGAGACATCTAAGCCTCCTTACTCCTCTCAGCAGAGGGCTAATTTGGGAAAATATGTATGTTGATTCAAGTTTGTCACTGATCGCCACGGCATTACTTCCCATTACCAGAGACTGCATATATCCTTACCTATTTATCATTCCTCTCTAGGCACACAAAAGGAGCGCAAATGTTCCTTACCTAAAATAGATAAATAAGGCTTTCATCTTTGCCCTGGCATATTCAGTGGAGTAATTATATAGCACTTCAACCAAATACAGGAAATGTGATCAGCCTGCGTCCTTGGCACTATGTAAGTCAGAAGAAAAAGAATATTAATAATAGTAAGCTTCCTCCTTTTGGATAGAAAAGACAAAAAGGAGATAATAAGCTGTCTAAGGGAGAGGCTTGTGTTGCTTTTTTTCTTGAAGTAAAGATTGCCCTGCAACCACACATGTAGCCTGGAACAAAACTGTTGACTCTCTATTATCTGTATTTTTTTTTTCAAATTGTTATCTATTTCAGGTAAGCAGACTTTTACTCAAGATCTAAAACTCTACTGTTGACAAGATCTTAAAAATGTTTTCACTGTGGGATTTTCTCTCATTGGTTTTGTCTCCATTCCCTGGCAACTTTGTGTAAGAGAATTCTGGACCTGGATAAGTCGAATCAGCAGTATTCAATATCCTTAACACGAACAAGACATTAGACCAGTTACAGAGGCTGGTCGTCTGGTCTGCTGGTACGAACTCTGCTAATGGATGTCTGAATGAGAATCTGCTAGAACCGATGTCCCTGTACACTGTCAGTGTATTTTACCTGAAGTTTTCAGACTTGAGACTTCAGCCTTGTTAGGTCCTATATTAAGTGAGTTTTGCTGCTGAAAATCAATGAGACTGGAAAAAAGCATCAAGCAAACTGTGGAATTAAACATCATACTGTACTAGGGGAAAACTGGCTGATTGGAATATGCATTAAATTCTTTTTTTCTACATATTCTTAGCCATGATTTTTTTTTTTTAATATTATTACATGAGTAGGAAGAAAGGACAGTTAACACATCAAGTACCAATTACTTACAGTCTCTTGATGAGGATCTGATTGCCCTGATGTAACTTGGTCCTCTCAAGTTACAATCAAGTTTTCACTAGGCCAAAGAGTTTCTTTCAAAAAGAAATCTCCTTATAGCTGTACCTTTGGATATCTATATGGTGTTTTATCACGATCAGTTTAGCAGTGCAAACGCGTATAGGACACTCATGATAAAAGAAATGGAATTAAAAGAGAGAAGGAATGATTGCTTGCAACTACAAGCTCTGCATGACCTTGAAAATAGAAGATCACAAAGGATTTGAATATATGGTACAACATAGAAATGATTTAAAATACTCTTAAAAGAAACAGCTGTAGCAAGATGAGAAGAAAACAGATAATTGACACCAGATGTCCCTCTCAGACAGTGATGAAAGAGTAATTACAGAGGGATAGATAGCATCCTGCAGAGAGCAGATGAGCTTTACCAGCAGCTCTACAAGAATGCATAGAGACAAACATGACAAGTTTCACCACCTCCTATGACATAAAATGAGACGTGAAGAAAAAATCTTACCTTATGCACTCAAAAAGAAGATAAAGTCATGAAGCCTTTAAGACGAAAAATACCTGGGACAGATGGCATCACTAGTGATATCATAAAAGTTGGAGGGAACCCAGTAACTCAGCCAGAAAAGCTAATCAACTTGAACTACAGTGAATGAAGTGTCAAAGGACTGGAATTATACTATAATCACTCTTCTGCGCTGTAAAAATGCCAAAGGTGCTAAGAGACGTACAGACGCCTTATAGACTTCCAGCCATTTCTTATGTTGTTGAACACATTAGCTGAGCAATTGACTTTTGTAACAGCTACAGTTCAACTACCCCAAAATAGATAAGAATACTTTATAAAGTGTATTTCTTGTTAGTGTAGTAAACTACTAAATGCACGTCATTTCATGAGATAGACAATGACTCTCTGACAGATTCTCTATCTGCATGCCTAAGTAATGATATAGCAATATGTGAAAAATAAATTCCCCCAAATCAAATCGTAACAAAATGACACACTGCTCTACATACACTCCCTTGGGAGAGGATGGGAGGGATCATGAACTATAAGTGACAGATGTTAGTCAGAGTGCTTAAAGCTCTACTGGGAAGCAATTGCATTACAGTGGTAAGGGTGGCTTGAGAATCCACACAGAGGAGAAAATATCGATAGGAATGTTTTCAATATATAATTGACATTTCTTTTCCCAAATTTACATCTAGTAATTTTTTTTTCAGAATTTTTAAAATGACTTCAGACAAAGTGTTCAGAACCTGTCTGATTAAATTTATTCAGTATCTGAACTTAAATGAAGATTCTTAATCGCTAGTCACTTAACAATATACATCTTTAATAAACTGATCCGTATTTCAGAGCTCTTAAACTATGCTGCTCCTCTTAATTATATGTCTATATCTTGTATTATATTTTGGGTACTGAAGAAACCAGCTTTTAATGACCTTTTACTTTTTGGTGGTTTTGGTTTGTGGTTTTTGTTTGTTTCTTTTTTTTTTTTCCTAATTTGATTCTAGTTTGCTAATGCTGTATTAGTCCAACAAACCAAAAACAGAATTTGTTTTGCAGAACATTTTCATGACAATGGTGCTCTTCTATTTCCTAGTGTTGTTTTAACTAATTTTTTTCTAATCAGCTAATGTAGGTTGGAACACAGAAAGGTGAAAACATGCTAGAGTTTTTTTTTTCATGCTGTCAAAATGCTTCCTGAGGAACTCTAATTAAATAGCTCTTTGTTAACACTACATTTCTAAGGTACCCTAATTATTTGGTAAGAATATTCATTGATGGGACAGTGAGTGAAGAATTTAAATTAAACTTCTGGTTAACTTCCTAGCAGGTCAGAAATATGGAAACCTTCCTCTCATGGGACAGTGGAAATGTTATTAAATGACTTGAAGGAATAATTCAGTCATTACTAAGATTGCATTTATGATTTAATAGAAAAATAGAAAAATCTCTTCATCGGCTGAAGAGAGCCTTATACAGATAGTAACTTTGTTTACAGATCAAGGCATAAGTATATCTATTCAATGAGCTTTGGATCAGAGCCGTGGTGAAGTACACTGGCTCTTATTATCTCTTCTTTCAAAAAGCACTGGTAAAATAATTTGAATGTCAGTCTAACCATTATGCCTTCTTGAACACTTGTACTGATATGTGCTAAAAGGCATTTGTGCACTCGAGAAAAGCTCTATAGTATGGGTGTATTTATGGTTTACAGCAGTGGAATTTTCAGAGGGAAAGTTAAAAACCTACAAAAAATGTTTGCAACGAGGGCATGAATGTTTCACATAGGGAGCTCATGCTTTTCAAATTGCTCTAAGCACAGATTTTAAATAAGCAGGTTTCCACTCTTGAATAACACCATGGAGTGTACTCCATCAAGACAACTGGCAGACCAAACAAAGAACATTATCAAACACGTGTGAAATGGTAATTACGCAACTGTCATTAGTCAAATCAGCAGCTGTTAGAAGAAACCTCTAAGTGACAGATGGAAACATTCTTTTTCTTTTCCTTCCTCCGTTTCCATTTCCCTCCCTCTCTCTGCCTAGATGAGACCTTTTTTAAAATGGGACTGCCTGGGAAACTGGGGCATTAAAAATAAAGATGAATCACTTTCTCTTAACTTAGGTTCAGCAATGCTCTGCAACTTTGTCAAAAATAGGTAAATAATGAACAACATTGCCCTCTGATGGACTCTGTTTTGCTCTGTCAAGAGTAAATATGCATTAAATCATTCCATTTCTGGTTTTGTGGAGAGAAAGACAAAAATTAATTAAAGAAGTAGAGCCAAGCTGTGGGTTTTTTGAACAGCTTTATCTGATTTTATGAAAGGGACTAAAGTTTTCCTGAAGTAAAAATCTCTTCTTAGATAACAGCCTAGCTAGGTTACAATGCATATTTCTTTTTAAGCATGTAATTTATTCCTTTGTAAAGTAATAATGATTTCAGTGGGACCAGTTACATTTAAGCACACATTTAATTGTTTTGCCAGACCAGGGCAAATCGATTTTCTTTTATTTACCACAATAGATGGGAGAAACCACGAGACCTGACTAAATCAGTGCCAGAAAATCATAATAAACTTAAAGCAAATATTTTCAAAAATTGTTGTCCCCAAAAGGGTTGAAACAGAAATATCAAAATAGATTTTAAAATGCTGTTCTTGGTATATTCTTTACCATCAGAACTGTGAACTATCAGATTTCCAAGAATCCAAAGGGACACAAAGAAGTTCAAGATGACTGAGGGTTTTCATGATAATAATTATTTGCATAAAAAGTCATCATAAGATCTCTGTATAGCTGAGTTCTTTGTATGTCTCCTCTGGGTAGACACTTACAAGCGCACAAATACAAATCTATATGGTGAATGTAGAAGAGAAAACCTAATTTTGACTGTTTCCTCTATGCAGCATGATAGAAATAATAACTACATATTTATTTTTCACATTTATCTTCCCCACAAAAAAAGCACATATATGCATACAGGCAGGGGCATTAGTAACAGCAACACAGATCAAAACCTTTTTTTTTCCTTTTGCAATCTTTACATATATTTGAGACTTTCATATATTGATAGGTAATTGTTTTTCAGTTATTTTTAAACATACTATTTCTGATTTAAAATATAACAAGTTTTTTGAAAAAATAACTTTAAAGTTTATTTATTCCAATTTTAAAATATCCACAGCATGCAGTGGTTTCAGATTGCAATAACTGCTTTCTAATGCTTCTTTTATGTTACTTGCTGATGTCTAGAAGCTGTATCCTTTTTTAGGATCAGAAATCATCTAATGGACTGAAATCAAGAGCTGACACTATTTTAGATATATAAATTTAATGATGAATCAATTCATTTTTAAAATAGTCTTAATAGGCTATTCTTTGAGACAAAAAAGATAAGTAAATTACTCAATTTGGGGCATAAAAAAGGAATATATTCGTTTTCACATGATAATTGCTGCCTCATATTTTTATAGATATATAAATATGTCAGTAGAAAAGTAAATATGTTTTCAAATATGTCCCTGAATATTAGATCAAGTTATATTTCGGGAAACATAACTGATCTCTGTATTACTGCAGCAAGCCAATGTCTATTTTATTTCTTAATTCATGTTCACAAACTAATGAAGGAGGAGTAGACCAGTTGCATGACTTGCCTGAATATTTAGCTGACTTGATTCATGGCTGTCAGGAGAGGGGTTTTTATTGATCTTTTTTGTAATTTCAGCCTCAAAGAACTGCTCAGGACTGTGTAAGATCTCAGAGTGAAAGGACAGAAACTAGAGCTGTCACAATAATCTATCTTCTGCCCTCATTTACCTACACAAATTTTCAAGTAGCCTGAGAATAATATTAAGAAATTGTTATAATTTTGATTTGTATTATTTCTGTTAATTTCTTAGTTAATTACATAGAACTTCAGCATGATTTATTAGTTTATTGCCACACATTATTTTTTACATATCTAAGTATAAAATGGCAGTAAGCACCTTCATGAAGATTTAGGTGTCTTGTCAGTGACTCAGCTCAATATTTCATTTTTCCGTTATAAGATTATATTCCAAATTTTTTATATCTGCCCTTTCATGAATTTATTTTGGAGACAAGTCAGCTATTTTCTACAGCAAGAGCTCTTTATGCTAGATTTATATTTAGTTCCTTTGATAACTGAGGTGTAGAAAGTCTAGTAAACCTTACACATGATGGGTGGTTTAGGTCATGGTCTTGTTGCAAAAAATACTCTTTGAATCATTTTTGACAGTTTTATAAGCCTTCTTATATCAAAGCCATCAATGAAGCACGCCTCATTAATTGAGAGAACATCTAATTGCCCTTCATGTATAAGCCTCAAAGTAAGAATTTAGATTTTTCCTTCCTGCAATGGCATAAAGGTGCTTGTCTTTCTAAAAAGTGTTGCTCCAAAAGGAAATGATTCATACTTTTCCAACAGCTTTCTGAGAGGTAACTTATATATCATTTTAAAAAATATGATTAACTTTCCCTATTAAGAAGGAAAACTGGGAAGAAACCTGACAATCATTCACCAGCTGAAAAAGAAAGGCTGAATCGCAGTCCAGAATGGGCCTTGGGGATGTATTTGTCCTGTCAAGTATAGTGTGCAGGCCTAGCTTCAACAGGTGAGTCCAAAGCTCATCCTCCTGTGGGGATTGGGGACAGAACAATGTGGTTTCAGACCCAAGAGCTGAGAAGCTCTCCTGGATCCCACAGTCAAGGCTGGGAAGACGGAAGTAGGTCCACTCTCTGTAAATATCCAGGGAAGATATGGATGTTCAAAGGACTTTAAAATTCCTTCCGTTTCTTCTGTCACGAGGCTTATCAATACATTAAATTTACCAGTTACAAAATAAGAAATAGTATGTCCTTAATTTGTTTGAATCAGTCCAACTTTTGCATGATATTTTCTACTAGTATAGAATATGAGCATTGTTGCTTCCAAGGAACATTGGAAAATTTGTTTATCAATGACAAGTTTTAAGTAGATATGCTCACAGTGTTACAATGGGACTGTAAATCATAGTTACTTACTCCTGGTGTAATGCAAGGCGTGCAGGCAGTGGGATGTAGGAAGATGAGAGAAAAAAGAAAGGAAGTTTCCTTTATTTACATAACTTTTCTAAGTGGTCCTTTTTTTCCTAAACACGTGGGTCAAATGTTAATTTGGAGCATTTTTAAAGGTGGCATTAAGAGTCCTCGCCCAACAAAATGTGTCAAGCAAATCTCTCTGCATGGGACTGAATGACTAAATAGCATGACATGTGAGTGTAAAGGAGGAGATATTGCATGACTGCTGTGCATCGGATATACCTGGTAACAGTCAGAGGAGGGAATCAATATAGAAAAACAAAAGACTACATTTGTCCCATACGCACTACTTCAGGCCACCTTGGCTTACACCTTTCTGTTTCTTTTCTTGCTCCATCCTATTCCGGAGACTATTAGGAACTGAATCATGCTAATATAATTATGCCCTGAAATTCCCTGAATTTCCCTGAATCATGCTAATATAATTATGCCCTGAAATTCCCAGAATTTCAAAACTTAACATGTTTTATGTGTCAAGACCAGTCCTGAGTTTCTACCTAGGCCTCAAAATTTAGGTTCGCTTTTAAAAGGTTTAAATGAAGAATACATACCCTCTAAACATTTGAAAGACCATTATAGTTAGAAAATGGAACAGCAAGTTTTCTCAGTAGTCACTGTGGGTGGTGATCATTCTTAAGACAGAATTAAGAATAATAAGAACTATAGAAATAATACAAAGCGATATAATATAATGTAAGTGGGCCAGTGATATTAGTAAGAAGATACTATCAGTTTAATCAGGCATTTTCAAAAAGGTTTAAAATATAAGAACAATGATAGATTCTCACTAATTTTTAATAAAATAAACGATAGCATAAACCCAGTGGAATAGCTGGTAAGCATCTCTCACTTTCTAAATGCAACCAAAAACCTCATATTCCTGTAAGTTAAAGTGCATTGCATAGAAATAGCAGATAGTGACAGCAATAATTACTGAATTTCTATATTCATAGAAAACTGGGACTTCATAAATATCAAATAGTGTCCTAAACCATGTATACAATGTATGCTAGGTTTCAGTAACTAAAAATTCAGTGATTATGTCCAGACTTATGCATTATTTACCTATATTTGTCAGTAAAAATAAACAGAAAAGTCGCAAACATTTGTTAAAATTGAAAGAATGGTGAAAATCCACCCTTTATTTATAGTGAAGGGGTTGAACTTATTATACTGCACACTTTGCTCCTTCAGATAGGCACCCCAATTCTTTTTGCATCTTGTATTAGAGACAGAAGGTAACAGAAAAGATTTTTGCCTTTAGCAAAACTGTATGCACCAAATCCCACAATTCTTTTCACATCTCAGGGTGATATAATTGAAATGAAGCTTTATACAGAAAAGCATAGTAGAAACATTAGCATTTTCAGTGGAAGTGAAAAAGATTCAAGTCTGCTTCAAAACAGAATTCCTCTTAGTATTACTGAATAAATATAAGAAAAGATATGAGTTATTTAATATAGAATCATAGAATGGTTTGGGTTGGAAGGGACCTTAAAGATCTTCTAGTTCCAAACACCCTGCCCTGGGCAGGGACACGTCCCACTAGACTAGGTTGCCCAACGCCTCATCCAGCCTGGCCTTGAGCACTTCAGGGATGGGGCATCCAGAACCTCCCTGGGCAACCTGTTCCGGTGCCTCACCACCCTCACAGTAAAGATTTGTTCCTAATATCCAATCTAAATCTACCCTGCTTCAGTTGAAAACTGTTACCCCTCGACCTATCATTACATTCCCTGATAAAGAGTCACTCCCCATCCTTCCTGTAGGCCCCTTTTAGGTACTGAAAGGCTGCTATAAGGTCTCCCCAGAGCCTTCTCTTCTCCAGGCTGAACAACCCCAACTCTCTCAGCCTCTCTTCATAGGGGAGGTGCTCCAGCCCTCTGATCATCTTCGTGGCCCTCCTCCGGACCCGCTCCAACAGGTCTGTGTCCTTCTTGTGCTGAGGACTTCAGACCTGGATGCAGTACTCCAGGTGGGGTCTCACCAGAGTGGAGGGGCAGAATCACCTCCCTCGACCTGCTTTTAATTTGTAGAATTTTTTTTCCTGTGATTAATGTAATATAAGGCTTGAAGGCCTTTCTTAAAGTTTTTAAAAAATGAGACAGGAGGCTATGGCCATTAATAGCTATTTCATAACTAATGAGAATAAGTTTTACACTGTATTTTTACTTGGATGGAAGTTCTGTCTTCCTCCATGCTTTTCAAAAACATCTCACCAAACTCAAGCAAATAGATACCCAGGGTGATGCTCTAAGGAGGCACTCAAAGCCTGCCCTGCAATGTGTTGTTTTGCTAGGCTTGGAAACATTGACCTTCCTATTTGGAAACTTGGCTCAAGTGGGAGGTGTTGCCAAAAGATATGCGTACTGAATGGTGAAAATGGAGAGGAATGACACTGAATGCTGAGACCTTTGAGACAATTGCCTCTATAAGGAGTGGAGATTCTCTGTCTCTGAGCTCACTCTGAGAGGAGAAGTCTCTTAGAAACAAGAATGACAGGGATTTGTCCTTTTCACAGTAATTGAGGACAACTTCTAATCTAGATGGGTAAACGTGGTTCTTAAAGACATGGTTTAGTAATCGCTTTGGCAGGGTTAGATTAATGGTTGGACTCATAGAATCATAGAATTGTTAGGGTTGGAAGGGACCTTAAAGATCATCTAGTTCCAACCCCCCTGCCACGGGCAGGGACACCTCCCACTAGATCAGGTTGCTCAGAGCCCCATCCAGCCTGGCCTTAAAAACTTCCAGGGATGGGGCTTCCACCACCTCTCTGGGCAACCTGTTCCAGTGTCTCACCACCCTCATGGTGAAGAACTTCTTCCTAACGTCCAATCTGAATCAACCCATGTCTAGTTTTAATCCATTCCCTCTAGTCCTACCATTACCCGACATCCTAAAAAGTCCCTCACCAGCTTTCTTGTAGGTCCCCTTAAGATACTGGTAGGTCACTGTAAGGTCTCCTCGGAGCCTTCTTTTCTCCAAACTGAACAACCTCAACTCTCGCAGTCTGTCCTCACAGGAGAGGTGCTCCAGCCCTCTGATCATCCTCGTGGCCCTTCTCTGGACACATTCCATCACGTCCATATCTCCCTTGTAGTAGGGGCTCCAGAAATGGACGCAGTACTCCAGGTGGGGTCTCACGAGAGTGGAGTAGAGGGGGAGAATCACCTCCCTCGACCTGCTGGTCACGCTTCAGCGTGATGCAGTGATCTTCATGCATCACCTGATGCAGTGAAGCATATGACCTTTGGCTGGACCTCAAGAACAAAAGGAGGGTCTATGACCTTTGGAAGAGGGGGCAGGTCTCTCATGAAGACTATAAGGATATAGCAAAGCTATGCAGGGAGAAAATTAGGAGAGCCAAAGCGCAGCTAGAGCTCAACCTAGCTACAGCTGTTAAGGATAACAAAAAATGTTTCTATAAATTCATTAACAACAGAAGGAGGATTAGGGAAAATCTCCCTCCCTTATTGGATGCAGAGGGAAACATAGTCACAAAGGATGAGGAAAAGGCTGAGGTGCTCAATGCCTACTTTGCCTCAATCTTTAGCAGTGGAACTAGGCGTTCCCTGGGCACCCAGCCTCATGAGCTAGGAGACAGGGAGGGGAAGCTGAACGAGGTCATCACAATTAAAGAGGAAGTGATCAGTGACCTGCTACACCTCTTGGATGCGTACAAGTCTATGGGACCGGATGGGTTACATCCAAGAGTGCTGAAAGAATTGGCAGACGTGCTCGCCAAGCCACTTTCAATTATCTACCTGAAGTCATGGCTAACTTGAGACGTCCCAATGGACTGGAGGGTATGAAATGTAGCACCCATCTACAAAAAAGGCAGAAAGGAGGATCCAGGAAACTACAGGCCTGTCAGTCTGACCTTGGTAGCAGGGAAGGTCATGGAGCAGATCATCTTGAGTGCCATTACAAGTCATATAATGGACAAGCAGGGGATCAGGCCTAATCATCATGGGTTTATGAAAGGCAGGTCCTGCCTGACTAACCTGATCTCCTTCTATGACAAGATGACCTGATTATTGGATGAGGGAAAGGCTGTGGGCATTGTCTACCAAGACTTCTGAAAAGCATTTGACACTGTCCCCCATAGAATTCTCATGGAAAAACTGGCGGCTCATGGCCTGGATAAGCATACGATCTGCTGGATCAAGCACTGGCTGTATGGGCGGTCGCAAAGAGTGGTGGTCAATGGAGTTAAATCCAGCTGGCAACTGGTCACAAGTGGTGTCCCTCAGGGCTCGGTGTTGGGATCATTTCTGTTTAACATCTTTATTGATGACCTTGATAAGGACATAGAGTGTATCATCAGCAAGTTTGCAGATGACACAAAGCTAAGCGGGAGTGTTGATCTACATGAGGTTAGGGAGGCTCTACAGAGAGACTTGGATAGATTGGATCGATGGGACAATGCTAATGGAATGTACTTCAACAAGGCCAAGTGCTGGGTCCTGCACTTGGGCCACAACAACCCCATGCATCGCTACAGGCTTGGGGAAGTGTGGCTGGAGAGCTGCCTGGCAGAAAAGGACCTGGGGGTTCTAATTGACAAGAGGCTGAACATGAGCCAGCAGTGTGCCCAGGTGGCTAAGAAAGCCAATGGCATCCTAGCTTGTATTAGAAATAGTGTGACCAGCAGAAGTAGGGAGGTAATTGTCCCCCTGTACTCAGCACTGGTGAGGCCACACCTGGAGTATTGTGTCCAGTTCTGGGCACCTCAATATGAGAGAGATATCGAGGTGCTGGAGCGAGTGCAGAGGAGGGCAATGAAGCTGGTGAAGGGCCTGGAGAACAAATCTTATGAGGAGTGATTGAAGGAGCTGGGACTGTTTAGTTTGAGGAAGAGGAGGCTGAGGGGATACCTCATCGCTCTCTACAACTACTTGAAAGGACATTGTAGAGAGGTTGGTGCTGGTCTCTTCTCACAGGTAATTAGTGATAGAACAAGAGGGAATGGGTTCAAGCTGCAGCAGGGTAGGTTTAGGCTGGACATGAGGAAAAAAGTCTTCACAGAAAGAGTGGTTAGACACTGGAATACACTGCCCAGGGAGGTGGTGGAGTCACCATCCCTGAATGTGTTTAAGAGTCATTTAGATGTGGTGTTAAGGGATATGGTGTAAGGGAGAACTTTCTAGAGTGGAGTTGATGGTTGGACTCGATGATCCCAAGGGTCTTTTCCAACCTATATGATTCTATGATTCTATGATTCTATATGATTTGCTTTCTGGGCTGCTAGTGCACACTGATGGCTCATGTGGAGTCTCTCGTCCACCAGCACCCCCAAGTCCTTTTCTTCAGGGCTGCTCTCAAGCCAGTCACTGCCCAGCCTATATTGGTGCTTGGGGTTGCCCTGACCCAGATGGAGGACCTTGCACTTGGTCTTGTTGAACTTCATGAGGTTGGCATGGGCCCACCTCTCCAGCTTGTCACGGTCCCTCTGGATGGCATCTCTTCCCTCCAGTGTGTCAGCCATCCCACACAGCTTGGTGTCATCGGCAAACTTGCTGAGGGTGCAGTCTATGCCACTGTCCATGTCGCTGACGAAGACGTTAAACAAGACCGGTCCCAGTACTGATCCTTGAGGGACTCAACTTGTCACTGGCCTCCACTTGGACATGGACCCATTGACAGCCACTCTTTGCGTGCGGCTGTTAAGCCAGTTCTTTATCCATTGAATTGTCAGTCCATCAAACCCACATTTTATCAGCTTGGAGACCAGGATGTCATGTGGGACAGTGTCAAAGGCTTTGCTTAGGTCCAGGTAAATTACATCAATTGCTCTCCCCTTGTCTATTGATGTTGTGACCTTCTCTTAGAAGGCCACCAGATTTGTCAGGCACGATTTACCCTTGGTGAAGCCATGTTGATTGTACCCAATCACCTCTTTGTTATTCTTCTGCGTCAGCAGCGCCTCCAGGAGGATCTGTTCCATAATCTTACTGGCCACGGAGGTGAGACTGACTGGCCTATAGTTCCCTAGTTCATCCTTCTTTCCCTTTTTGAAAATGGGGATTATGTTTCACTTTTTCCAGTCAGTGGGGACCTCACCAGACTGACATGACTTTTTGAATATAATAGAGAGCGGTTTAGCAACCTCATCCGCCAGTTCCTTCAGTACCCGTGGGTGTACCCCATCAGGTCGCATGGACTTGTGCACTTTCAGGTTCATCAGATGGTCACGAACCTGATCTTCACTTACAATGGGCAGTTCTGTCCAACCCCTGCCATTATCTGCTGTGACTCTGGGAGTGTGGCTGAAGCCCTTGCCAGTGAAGACTGAGGAAAAGAAGTCATTGAGAACCTTGGCCTTCTCCATATCACTTGTCACCAGTTCTCCCATTTCCTTTTTGAGGGGACCCACACCTTCCCTAGTCTTCTTCTTACCATTAATATACCTACAGAAATTTCTGCTGTTTCCCTTGATCTCCTTGTATAGATTTAATTCTAACTGAGCTTTATCTTTTCTCAAAGGTCTCTTGCTGCTCAGGCAGCTTCCTTATATGCCTCCTATTCCAGCTGTCCTTTCTTCCACTCCTTATAAAGTTTCTTTTTGTGTGACAGTGTGTCCAGGAGCTCCTTGTTCATCCAGGCAGGTCTCCTAACGTTCTTTCCTGCCTTCCTCTTTGTCGGCATACTTTGCTTCTGGACATGGAGAAGTTGATCCTTGAATACTGACCAGCTGTCCTGGGCCCCCCTTCCCTCTAGAGCTTTGTCCCACAGCACTTTGGCCAGCAGATCCCTGAAGTGATCAAAGTCTGCATGTCTAAAGTCCAGGGTCGTAAGCTTGGAATACATCCTCCTAGTTGCCCTGAGGATCTTAAATTCTGTCACTTCGTGGTCACTGCAGCCAAGGTTATCCCTGAGCCTCACGTTGGTCACCAGCCCTTCCCTGTTGGTGAGAATGAGGTCCAGCATAGCACCTTTTCTTGTTGGTTACTCTACCATTTGGAGGAGAAAGTTGTCATCTATGAATTCCAGGAGCATCCTGGATTGCTGTTGCCTTGCTGTGTTTTCCCTCCAGCAGATGTCAGGGTGGTTGAAATCCTCCACGAGGACCAGGGCCTGTGAACATGAAGCCACTTCTATCTGTCTATGAAGGGCCTCATCTGCTTGGCTCTGCTGGTCAGGTGGCCTGTAACAGACCCCTACTGTAACATCACCTTCCCCTATCTTCCCTTTAATCTTAACCCATACAGGCTCAACCAGCTCATCGTCCTTCCCCATGTGGAGCTCCATCAATTCTAGCTGGTCACTAATGTAAAGGGCAACACCTTCCTAAAGAGCTTGTATCCGTCTATCCCTACATTCCAGTCATGGGAATCATTCCACCAAGTTTCAGTAATAGCCACTAGGTCATGGCTTTCTAGCAGCACAGTGACCCTTAATTCATCCTGTTTATTGCCCAAGCTGTGTGCATTCGTGTAGAGGCACTTCAGCTGGGCTGGCCGTGTCACCCTCTTGTGTGAATCCCCCTTGACCCCCTTGGGGTTTCCCGGTGCATTGTCTGCGGCTTGCCACAGGGCAACAAGTTGAGAGCCCTTACTAGGACTCCATCCTTCTGCCCCTGATGTGCTGCCCCACTGTTTGTCACAGGCAAGCATGAAATTATTGACCCCTTCCCCCTTCAAATCTAGTTTAAAGCCCTAACTATGAGCCCTGCCAACTCCTGCCCCAGAATCCTTTTCCCCCTCTGGGATAAATGCATCCCATTAGCTGCTCGCAGCTCTGGTTCCTCATATACCAAGCCGTGCTTATAAAATCCAAAATCCTGTCAAAGGCACCAGTCCCGGAGCCGTGAGTTGACCTGTTGACTCCTCCTATATATTCCCTCGTCCATTGCTGATGTCAGAGGGATGGAGGAGAACACAACTTGAGCTCCTGATCCCTTTACCAGTTGCCCTAAGGCCCTGAAATCTCTTTTAAATGATTGTGAGCCTCTCATCGCTACCTCATCACTTCCCACCTGAAAGACCAGAAACAGGTAGTAATCTGAAGAACTCACAAGGGTGGGAAGTTTACCTATGACATCCTTTACCTGGGCACCAGGGAGACAGCAGAGCTCTCTATGAAGTCGGTTCGGTCTGCATATCGGGCCCTCCGCTCCCCTCAGCAGGGAGTCACCTACAACAATGACCCTTCGATTTTTCTTTCAGGGTCAGTTTTGATGGTCTCGATCTTTTAGGTCCCTTTTAATATAGATGATTCTATGATTCAGTGATTCTAGACAAGCCTTGAGAAAGTATCAGTCTACAGGTGGTAAGCAAATTATTTCTTTAAAGTTTTGGGTTGGTTTTTTTTTTTTTTTTTCTCTATCAATATGTATTCCTTTAAGTAATGAGTCCATTTTGTTCATACTTCAGGAAGATGATCACCTGGTAAAAATAAACCAAATAGTATGAACATGAAGGCAACTTGTGGCTCTTGTGAAACTTGGGAAGGAAATGTAAATTGAAGGCTAGTGGAGTCAAAGGCCAATGCTATTAAAACAGACATGTTTATTACTAGAATTTGTTTTTAAAGACTTGAGTAGTGTAAACATTTTTATACCTTTGAAGAATATTGTTGTAGTGTCTTACTGCTTGAAGGAAGGACTTACCGATGTAACAAAACAAGACAACTCTCTGCTAAGTAATATGGAAACATACTGTAGAAAATCAAAAGTAGTAGCTCTTTGTAGAGTGCTTTGCTTGAATTCTGGTAGCTTTGTCTCTCTTATGGAGTACTCATCAAATCTATGAAGAGGAATTTCTTGAAAGGCATTGCTTTCTCCCATAGATTGCTGCAAATCTGTTCTGTTTTAATGTCAGAAAGAAAGGAGATAAGCTATTTGCACCAACAGTGAATTCTGACTTGACATTGTCACGAGGTTTTGCTTTAGGCTAAAAGCAGGCAAGCAAGGAATGCTTTTTCATTAAACGCCCCTGTCTTTCAACAAGATAATTCAAACTAGAAAAATGGAGATTCGTGGTGAGAATAAAGAACTCGTATCACTCTGAACACCAATTTTTCTATCACCACCTCTTTCTGATACTTACTTCCAAGTTTCCAGCTATTAAGCAATGCCCAATTTGCACTGTCATCCTGGCTTACCCCAACATTTTAACTTGTTTAGTGTACAGAATGGAGGTCTAGAGCTGTATTAGATTTGATGGAAGAAAGAAATGCTTCTGAGTGACAATGGTTTTAGCTCCATCATGAGAAACATGAAAAATAGAGATATCATTCCCTTAATTCAATGGCTAAATTATTGTATTTTCCATCTGGGAACATATTTCATGGAATATACACATGTCAAACAGGTACTGCGTTTGGACTGACTGATGGCAGGGTTGGTCTTTGAATCTAAGTAAGTCCTTGAGTTTGATCCTTTAGGTGCTTCACAAACATTTGACACATCAAATTCATAACAAACAAACACAATTCCCACAAGATTTAAGTGCGAAAGTGCTATTCTACATTTAATTAGAAACCTGTGCTTTACAGAGTTGGATTAATGAAAAATATGAGACAAAAGTATTGATCAGTTAACAGGTAAATGCTCCCATGTAATGAACACATTGCAGCTTTAAGACTGGTCTCTAAAAGACTTTAGGAAAAACTGCAGGTCAACTTTCAATGACTAATTCAAAGTGAAGGTGCTTGTTTGTGTATGTATATATTGAAATGTATTCAGATGAAAAACACATCTGAGAGACAGGGATCTGGACATGTTAGGGAAGTGCAGAAACTAACTGAGGAATGCTGTATTCCTTGTAAATTATTCACTCAAACGTAGTCAATGTGAAATAGTGTTGCAACAGCCATTGTGTCAATATCCCACAAGTCAATGAAGAAATATTGTACTTAAGACAGAATGGCAACCGAACATAAATTATATTTGATTTTGGTTTTGACTGTTTACAGTTACTGAAAAAGAGCAGATATTGACCAAAGCTAGCTAATTCAAATAAATTTTAGCAAAATAAAAACATTTTGCTTTGTATTTACCTGAAAAAATGTTTTGTATTTCTTCTATAATCCTTAAATGATACCTTGTTATTAAACAGAAAATCAGAAATACAAAAAACGAGATGGAATACGGGAAAAGGGCTTAGCAAAAGAATTACATTTTTAGTTATTCTCCTCCAGGAAATTATACATCATATGAATTTACTACAGAAACTCTCATAAACCTTCTTGTAGAGATTAAACTTTCCTGTCGTTTCCACCACACTAAGTGTAACTACATTTTATGATGATAATAGTATGTCTAATGCCACAGCAGATCAGATTGGGATTTTTTATTACTCATATGACATCCTGTACTTTCCAGAAGAGTTACTTTTCATAACCAATATGTTATCCACTCTCCCTAATTTGTTTGGAGGAAATATCTTTCCACCATTAAAATAAAATTGCCTGCATCACTGAGAATCTCCATTTTGAAGTAAACCAGATGGAGCTTGATCTGCTGCCCATGAGTCTCTGTCTCCCCATCTATATTAACATTCAAAGCTTATGTGATGCTCATAATATCTTTTGAATATCTGCATTAATCCTCCTAGCTTTTTAATGACACTTACAAGAAAGCAGTATCACTCCTAGTTTCAGTGCTGAAAACTAAAGCTTTCCATCTCATAAGACCCCATAAACAAGCCAGGATCAAAAATCAGTAAACTATTGTTTCCATTCTACCGCCGCTCCTTCAGATGCAACAACATCCAGGCCTATAAATGCCATAGAGCTGACAGAAACAGTTAGGAGCTCTCATAGTAGTGATTTGATGTGGTATAGCTCTTGAAAGCTGCTTTTTGGATAAATCAAATTTATGTGAAACCACACAAGTCTGT
The DNA here is from genome assembly GCF_964199755.1 of Larus michahellis. Taxonomy (NCBI): domain Eukaryota; kingdom Metazoa; phylum Chordata; class Aves; order Charadriiformes; family Laridae; genus Larus; species Larus michahellis. The sequence continues at coordinate 95,268,361 of NC_133897.1, forward strand.
CTTGGACGTGTAGGCACATTCTCCAAAGTCTCACAAGGGTGAAAAATACAAAGGTAGTTTGTATGCAGGTGAGGGATGGTGCAGACTGTTTCATCAGAGTATGTGGAAAATTAAAGCTGATCCTAAGAGTATCCTGTGAGCAAAGTGTATAGTCTTAATCTAGTGGCATGGGATTTCAGTTTCATTTCCTGTCTAAATCAGTGCTACCAAGTTTTCTACGAATGCAGCAAATTATCTAATTGAGAAGAGGTCTATAAATTATCTTGCTTTTGCATTGATTTTTCTTCTACTGGGATAGAATTGTCAGTATCTTTTTACTAATACCTACAGTGAAAGAACACAGAAGTCATAAACATACTGGAAAATTCAGGGCGGAATTTAAAATGTTTCAGCAATGATGTCATGTGTCACATACTATCAATGTACCATAAAGTGGGCAATCACTACCTGTGATACATTTTGAAAAAATGTGATTCTCTCAGCCTCAGAGAACATAATACTAAATACATCAGACTTTCCAAATTGAGTACACATCAATTAATCTACAACAGCTGTGAGACTAGCATATACTCATTACCTCTGTATTACGGATGGAAAAAAAAAACAAAACACCAAAAACCCAACAATCCACAGTCAGAAAAGTTAGACATGTATTTGCAAAAGGATGAAGATTTCCAAAAGACTTGATTATAGAATCACAGGATCAGGGACAAATTTCCCATGATTGCCATAGTTTTTAGTTCTAACATCAGAAATTAAATACTACTGCATACATCCAGATACTACAAGCCATTTGTGATGTGCTTTGTACACAAAACAAACCCTCTATGCACAGAAAAAAAGAAAAGAACCATGCAACTCACAGATAACTTTACATTATTTGTTACATCACATCAGCTTGTGTTTTTAACTCTTGTGTTTTTAACTCTTGCATATGAAATCACATTAGCTCCATAACTTGAATGCAAATGCAGTTCCTCACCAGATACTTTGTAATTCCATTCTCTTTCCTCCTTGTAGATTTTTCTCAATGAAAAAAGTGAACGATCTATTTTCTAAATATACTCTGGAATTTACACTGACATTATACCACAGACCATTTTCTGCGTTTAGTCATCTGACAAAAAGTACAAAGAAACTGAGACACCATGTGCTGCTACGACTAGTTAAAAAAAAAAAAGAACAAAAGAGAAACAAGCAAACAGTTAGTAAAAGAAAGAAAAGTACAGATGTTATGTCATGAAAATGCCTGCATCAATTGTTTACTTACCCTGTATTAAGATACATACCATCGTTGTTGGCTGATGCAAAAAAACTCTCAGAAAAGTGTTCAATATTGCAAGAGAGACGAGAGAAAAAAATGCCCACTAATCTGTGCTCATATGCTCTCTAGACTGTAAACTGAACATAGAAATTCAAATACATTCTCTTCTCAGAAACATGGGAAGAGGAAGAGTGGTTGAAAATGTTCTAGATGTTTTCTGTCAGTGATGGCCTATGCCCTTTTTGCTAACCTGTCTTGCCCTAGTACTTAATTCTGCTCTACCTCAATTTGCAACATATAAACTTGCAGAAAATAAATATACCAAGGTTGTGATCTCTGGAGGGCTCTCTCTTGACGGGATGACTGTGATGCCTTAGGAATACTAACGCTGTTTCCTCCTCAACCCCATTTTTTCTTTCACTCAATTCTTCCTTTCTCTCTTCACCAACCATTGATGTGGAGACTTGATAAAACTGAAGGACTGGCACTGCAGACATTGAAAACTATGATCTAGACACCTGTCTTAAAAGCATATAAGAAAGGAAATAAACTTGGGCTCCTTTTAGTTGACATCTGGTGACTAGATTTTCAGGATAGACATGGATCACTTTTTATTTACAGAAAGGAAATGGCTTTGTACAGTATTTATGAATTGCATTGTGATGCTCAGCTCCTTCTGATATTGCTGCTGCTGTTGTTAGAAAGGGTGACTTGAACTTTTTCTCTGAAATATTTATGTGAAAATCCTGTTAAAAAATGCCCAGTCATCTTCAATGCAGCCAGAGTTTCCCTAGCATTTCTGGTGTCATTGAGCTGCAGTGTCACATCCACAAAAACATCGAGGGAAGCTCCCAGGCACTCTCACATGCATTCATCCACACAGCACTAGGGCGAGTCTGAAATGGGTGCAGAAAGGCAATTCTAGGTTACAGTCCATCTTTCCTTAGGCAAAGTACCAGAGACCTCCTTCTACCCTGGTCATTCCCTGATCCTACCCCACAGGTGAGCTGAGTGCCACTCTTCAGACTTCTTGCAAGTGAACAATATACTGCACCAGAAAAATCCTGTCGATATGTATATATGATCCAACAGAGAATATGAAGCTCATTAAAATGAGAGAGCCATCACAGACGTGTATAGGAGAATAAAAAACCCCACAAATAATAGACACATTCGCGTCACTGTGATTTAATTCTTTTATTTTCCTCTTCACACAGTACACTGCCCTTCTTTTTTCTTTTCTTTGTCCTATTAGAGTGCACTTGGAAAGAAAAAATGAGACATTCTTCTGGTGATTAACTGGTAACCAGAGAAAATTACTGATAAAAGTTTTTGAAAATATCTTCTGATTTCGTACATCTCTGTTCTTGAGATCCAATTTAATATTCCTCAGAAGATCATGTTTTCAGAATCTTGAACACTTCTTCTCATAAAGAGGCCTTAATATGGCTATTGGATCCCCTCAAGGTGCTTTTATTTGTGCATGAGAAAATGAAAGTGTCCAAAACCAAAGACAGAGCAAAGACTAAGCTGTGACTCAGAGTTGCAGTTTGATTGGTGCTTCTGTTTGTCCAAGAAAAGAAGGACACGGTCACAGCGGCAGTCATTTTTCTAGTACAGTTTTTTGTCTCTTGTGCATCTCTTTCAGATGTGTGGGCTAACACAGATGTAGAGTCTGTTTGCACTTATGATTCTGCTGCCTTCGTGTCAGGGGAATTAATGATCTGGTGTTGAGTGATTTTCACAGCTACGTATCTGCTGACAATACCCCTCCCTTGTTTGCTGTGGAGGAACGTACACCAGGCCAGACACAATCTGTTGTATACTGAGCTGAAGTCAGACTTCAGTTACTATTATTGTACACTGTGCAGTAATTTGAATTGTGGGTGATTCATGAAACCATTTTTTTCTTGTAAATAAGAGGTATATTTCGTCTAATTACATCTGTCAGTGATTTACCTTTCTGCACCAATAAACAGTTAGATATTCTGAAACAGAAAAGTAAAATTTGCAATTTGTGAGCAATCATGCATTTCAGAACAAAAAGCTGAGAAGTAAGGGACTAGGTTATGAATCTTCTGCTAATACTGCAAAGTACTTATTTCTGGAAGTGAATAGGTCTTCTCAGCTGAGTAGGCGCACATAGGGGTAGAACCTATGTTGTTTAAGTAATGTCAGTCTGCCCCTGCAATTTTAAAGGTTTTTATATAACTAATGATGATTAGCGAGTCATGATTTGACAAAAGTCTTTTGCTCTGCAGCTGACACTAACTTGCTAAAAGGTGCTTGATTAATTATAGCATTGTAAGATAATGCATTGTGAGCCCATACCAGGCAAATTACTCTTCACGGAGCACTGACAGTGTGTCTCTCTTCCACCTATGTAATTTATGCTACGTGTAACAGTCACTGGAAACACACAGCCCCTGAAAATTAAAGCTGCAAAATAACAAATACAAAGCAAGGTAGATTGCAAACTTGAAACCATTTCTTATGGGCTGTAATTATAATCACACATCAATCCTCCAGGCTAGACCACAGACTTTAGAAGGAATAACATGCCATGGAAAATTCAGTGCAAAACTTCATTATCTGTCACCTAGATTAAAGCATACTTCACCCTATCTGGTTTCCATTGTTTCTTTCATATATTTGACAAAGACACAACAGTGCACACCTTGCAGCAGTCTTTGACGTTGTGGTCTGTGATATGTCTGCACTGGTATCCAACAGCCTTCTACTGTGAGGCTTCCATTTTTAAAGCAACATGTAGTGGTAAGTGCTGTACTTTCCTAAGTAAGGACATAAAAAGTTTATGTAATTCAGCATTAAAAACAAAACAAAACAAAACAAAAAACAACCAAACAACCAAACCAAACCAAAAGAAAACAGGAAAGATATTGTTATGACATCTTATCATCCTGTATTTTTCTAGCAACCCAGAAAGACCTGCCCAATGTAAAAGGGAAGAGGAAAGCCCAATGTATTTGAAGCCGATAAAATAATTCTTAAAACCTCTAGAAATGAAAGGATCAGACATCCCTTACTCCGCTATTATTAGGAAACATAATTTTTTCTTAGATAGCCGAAGCAGGAGTAGCTTGGGATGAAGCTGGAGTACTAATGTTTTCTGTAATGAATGACTTGCCTTCATGAAGTACATCTGGATACCAAGAACCATATTATTACTAGTTATAGGTAATAATTTGCTCAGGGTGAAGTATCTGGAATATGGTAATTAAGCAGGAGCAAATTTTATCTAAGATCACAAAATAGTCATATCATCACTGGGCATCTAGAGAATTTTCACCGCTGAACTCTTTAGTGGTGAAAAGATCTAAAGCCTTCTGTAAAGAAGGAAGGGGAAGACCTGACAAATGGAAAAAAAAATTCTAGATATGCTTTTTTCTGCCCCCCTACTCCACTGTTGTGAGACCCCACCTGGCATACTGCATCCAGCTCTGGAGCCATCAACATAAGAAGGACATGGACCTGTTGGACTGAGTCCAGAGGAGGACCACAAAGATGATCAGAGGGCTGGAGCACCTCTCCTATGAAGAGAGGCTGAGAGAGTTGGGGTAGTTCAGCCTGGAGAAGGCTTTGGGGAGACCTGATAGCAGCCTTCCAGTACTTTAAGGGGGACAACATGAAAGGTGGAGAAGGACTTTTTATCAGGGATTGGAGCAATAGGATGAGGGGTAACAGTTTTCAACTGAAAGAAAGTAGCTTTAAATTCCATATTAGGAAGAAATTCTTCACTGTGAGGGTGGTGAGGTATTGGAACAGGTTTTCCAGAGAAGTTGTGGATGCCCCATCCCTGGAAGTGTTCAAGGCCAGGCTGGATGAGGCTTTGGGCAGCCTGGCCTAGTGGGACATGTCCCTGCCCAGGGCAGGGTGTTTGGAACTTGATGATCTTTAAGGTTCCATCCAACCCAAAACATTCTATGATTTACAAATGAAAGATTGTTTTCTTAGAAGAGAATACCCAGGAAAAGTGTAAAAGACCTGGAAAAGGAAAACATAACAAACAAAATAACCCCAAACCATCAGACATCCAAACAAGCAAAGAGACAGAGACTCTAAGCTTATCAAGTGTATCAGTGAGTTTATTGAAATTAATTTATCTCAGATCTTAGGCAACGGCAAAATTCTTTAACACGAAAACTAACACTGCATTTAAAATCTTTCTGAACCCACCTCAACTGACAAGCTACTGAGACTATTTTGTGCTCCAGTGGCAGTAGACATTTTTCTAACAATGACAACCTGCCTTCCTAGGAGGTGTAATTGTCCACAGTGTCACGTGGAAGGAGAATCTAATGGAAATATTTTAGTGGATTAAATAACTTTGCTTAGTATTAAAACCAAGGAAGTGGTCAATGAAGGCAAATATGACAGAAAGTTTAAATGAAATGTGGTCCTAACCATTGCATAGAGATGAATTTCAGGAACTATTCAATCCTTGCAGAGAAGCAAGTAAACTCCTTTCTAGAGATTACAAAATGGTAGTGGAGTTATACTCCTGTGTTCATTATGTTCAGGTTACTGTGTCCCATTAATACATCTTTGGTGATAAAGCGTCATGTAACATTATTGGTTGTAGATCACATTAACAAAACTATGTTTTTGCTAATGTAGACTGTTCCCAGAAATAGAGATAAATTATCCCAGGAAAAGCACAAGGATTATGTGCTACATGTGTATATTCCATGGGTTTTTCTTAACTGACATAGCAGTGTTGGCAAAGTTTGTCATTAAAACCCTGCCTCAGATATTTTTAACCTTGTGGAGGACTTCAGTTAATGTGGCTGAAATTTCCTTCCTTTTTTTTCCCCTGGGAATTTCAACATATATGTTTCGTAATAAAAATGGATAAATAAAAGAAATAACTCAATATTTAAAGCTATGTATTATTTCCTGGAACTGACATGGTCTGGCAGTTGAAATTTGTCACGGGCATAAACCTCACTGAATAATAATCCACTGTCTTGTCTTAGGAAGAAAATGTTTTTGTCAAGGTCTAGGGATCTGAGAACTATGGTCTATGCATACATATAATAATAGCTTTTGACTGTGCTTTAAATGAAAACGACTGGCTCAGAAGCAACGTTAGCCTAGGAGTACAATTGAAAAGACAGCTAGTGAGAAATTTTCACATCACTGAACCTGAGAAGAATTTCTTTTTAGATGTTAGGTGTGTATTTGGAGCAAGCGTGGATGTCCGTTTTTGCAGAACTATATGGCAAAGTTTACTTGCAGACTAGTTTATTCAGGTTGCATATAAAAGTACCGATGTGTCCACGTAGTCGTCTCACTGATGAGAAGAAATTATTTACTTTTTATTCTTTTTAAGCATATGTCTGATAATAAGATATTTCTGTGACTATGTGACAAGGTCATGCAAGAGTGTGATACTCAAGATGTTGCTAAAAGTATTACCAAATTTCAGCTCATATACTCCTTTTTCCGTGTTTCTCTCATTTCCATCAGCTCAGGGACTGATGGAACTGCTTTTTGAAGGTAAGAAGCCAACATTTAGAGGAACAGGATGTCTGGTGGGAGATTCAGCTACCATCTTCTTAGACGGGATATCTTAGCTGCCTCTAGAAGATGTGTAAATGGAGATCCACTTGTATAGCTGTGTATGCTTTCTCAGGAGGGACTTGTATTTGCAAGGTGCACAAAAGGCACCTTTGATGGCACCTTTGACTCATGTTGTTTTAAAAAGAGAAAGATAGCAAAAAAAAAGACTTTTAGCATCACTTCAAAAAAGCAAGCAAGACTTTATGAAGAAGAGAAAGAAAGGGGTCACAGAAATGACAAGTTATTCACAAAAATCCCATGAATCTCAGGGAAAAATTGTTTGGTTTACATGTTTTAAATCCAGTCAACATGAAAACTTGACTACTTAATTTATGAATAGCACATAATTAACAAGCAATCAGTGAACAATAGCTTCAAGATCACTATCTGCAATGCAACAGGTAAACCACACCACATGATTCTTACAAGAAGTTAGTAAGCACAACTTTCTAAGAAGCCTTCTAGGACTAGTCCCTCCAGGCTCTCATCCCACAGACACACTCAGAGCTGTGCATTCCCTCCACTCACACACAGTCCCAGAGCAGGTATGTGTCACAGGTACCCCTCTCTTCTCTGGAGAGGACAGGTTGCCTGATTTACCCCACTTCCAAGGCCTGCGTGGGCTCTTCAGTCCTGTCAGGTACCCCTCGTGCTCCCCAGACCACACCAACACAGGTGCTGGTGAGAAAGCACTGTGGGGTGGAGATCCCACATGCTGCCCCACAGTGCCGTCAGCTGATAGTCACCTTAATATACCTTCATCGTTGATAACGTCTTCAGAATATTATCAGCTTTGGGGCAAACACCCCCATCGGTGAGAGTTTTAGGTGCTGCAGTCAGACTGAGGGGCTGCCCTCCCCTTCCTGCCACACCGGCTGCTGCTCCTTAGTCCCAGCCACCCAGTGGAGGTAGCATGGGCAATGCCCACCACTGCATGGGGCTCCCAGGTTGCTTGCACAGCCATTGGGGAATCGTGGGTGTAAGAGAAAGGTGGGGGAAAATGGGCAGAGAGCACCTCATTTGGAGGGAGAAGGAAACTGCTGACTCCCAAAGCAGAGGAAAAACATGAGGAAAAGCATGAGGCAGAAGTCTCCAATTTTTCATTCACCAAGCAGGCTTCTCACCTGCCACAGGTTTTCATTATCATATGCATCCTTGCCACGAGACATCCCTTGATAATATTGTGACTCTTTTTGAGTAAATACACTGTTCGAGGTGAGTAAAGTTGGTAGGAGCTCAACCTTTGACAACCTGTCTTTTGGGATAGGATGTAAATGCTTGCCATGTGCATTTGGTAAGAGATATATGCTGTCAGCATGTCAGTGGCAAATAAATGAATAATAATTATAATCTCATTACCAATACTGCATACCCTAACTTACAGCAACATTAATTAAAAATACCCTGTAAGTTATGAAACTTTGAAACCTGTCTCTTGTGTGCTGTCATGAAGTAAACACAGTTTACAAAGGCAGCATGCTCTGATTTGGCAGTTTCATCCTAGATACTGCAGGCAGATGGAGGGAATAGCTATGAAGAATTTTCACAGCCTGGCTTTACAATTACTTTGAAATCTTAGATAACAGTAACAACAACAGAAAGATACAGAAACTGTCAACATTCGTTACAAGGCTGTGTTAATTCTGTCTCTATGATGTACCTTATAATACAGTTTTACTTAAATAACTTTCTACCCAGAAATGTCACCCCCCCAAAAAAAAGTCAGCTGACAATCTCCCTTTTTTAATACAGGATTTTTATTATCTTTTTTTTTTATCATCTGATTTTATTTAAATAACCTAGTATGTATAATTGTCTGTTCTGTTCTTAGGAGTCTTCTGTTTTTAATTGAAACAGGATCCACACATACAAAATACAGAAATTATGATGAAATCGAATACCAAAAAAGTCAAATAGCCTGTGCACAGTGCCAAAGCAGCAGGGCATTTGCTGTTTCCATCTACTGGCTAATATGTTACAAATATATGGATATCTTCTGTATAATGTAACAAAATAATAAATTACACATAATAAATATATTATGCCACATATAACAAATATATTATGAATCCTGACGGCAGTGGCCATCCTTATATTTTATTCTTCCCCGTTGTTCACTCTGGCTCTTTAAAGTGCAGGCTTTGTCCTCTGTTTCTCAAATTCTGTGGGTTCTTTGGGGCATTAAAGCTCTTCCCCTCACTCCCCAAAACAGATGATCACATCAGCCTCACCTAGACGCCACACCAAGGTAATACACAGTTATTCACCATCCTTCTGCAAACTCTTTTCTTCTGGGGAAAAAATGTTGTCCTGGAGCTCTGAAAGGGACCCATATCTCAAAGCTGAGGACCAGGGACATGCTGCAGCTGCACATGCAATGCAATTCAGATGCTGTCCGGTTGTTCCAGAATTCAGAACAAAAAGCACAAAGAATCTCTAAATTCTTTTCGGAAAGTATGTTTTTTCTTTGTTGCTCTTTTGAGAGCCTAGCAGAAAGTCCATTTAACTGCTGAAAAGGAATAAACAAGGGATATTTACCTAGGGACCTCAGCATAACTACAGAAAATTTAAAGGCTGCAGGTGCGCTTCAATATCCATCATTAACCCAATTTAAAAACAAACAAACAAAACAACAAACAAACCAACCAAACCCAAAAAACCTTTCAGTTATGCATATAGTATGATTTTGAGTGATAACTGGCCACTTAGAGTTAATGCCTGTGTGGGGGAAAACCTATTAATATTTCACCTCACCTGTTGATCTCATACATACATGGATACACACAAACACACACCACTAATGTCCTAGTCTCTTCAAGAAATAAAATATAATTGGGCACTATAACTAAAATATTTTCACTTAACTATTTTTAATAAAAATTAAAAACAATCAAACTGAAATATCCCAAGAAATTACACATTAGCATAAGGATGCATTACCAATGCACCCTATGCCAATTACATCCAGTGACAACAAAAAAGCTGAGATAAACTTCACATTTATTACAAGTTTTTTTTATGTTTTCAAGAGTTTCTTTCTGGATTACCACGAATCATAACGGTAAGTTGACATAAAAACATTTCAAGTTTTTATTTCTTAAATGTTTTTTGACTTTTGATGAAAAGCAAACTTTATAAAATAAATAAATTTAGGCAGAAGAATTCATTATGAATTGCACAATGACAATTATGACTGGCGTATTACGATACTAACTCTATTTTCCATCCTGCTTCTTTGAAATACGGTCAACAGATTCTGTAATTAAAGGCTTTCAAAGAGGAGTTCAAGTTTTTATGTGTTGCTTCAGATTTTCAACATGAAAAATTGAGATAAAAGGATCTGTCTGGGTTATTTTCCTATCCTACTGTAATTTTGTTTTATAGAAACTACAATATAGTCTTGTTTGAGTAGTGTAGCTCACTTTTATGTAAGTAAACAGAATTGTATTATGTCAGTTTCTATATTTCATCTAGGATAACTTTTCTTCCATCTAACAAACTCCATTTGGATTTGTTTTTATTTTCTCCAGGGACCAGAGACTGCTTAAACAGTTTTTCCTGGTTTTTACCCTTTGCTTTTAGTTCTCTTTCCTTAAATGTATGCAAAAATTGCATCTTATTCATTGGTATCCTTTTAGTCTTTGGCCCTTCATTATTTGTTCAGATAATTGTTTTATTCTGTTTGTATATGTCATCAATTCTTTTCACTTGTCCTTCTTCATGTAGCAAGTATACTTATGTTTTCATAACCCATGCCCTGTCCATTGTACACCTACAATAGCATCTGGCAATCATTTAAATATATTCACACATAGATCTCAAAGTCTTTTGCATTAATTCCAAGACCTTCTGGGAAGTCCTTTTTGGCACCTGCTTCTTTCTGTCTAATACCATAGAATTGCACACAAAATAATGAAGCCAATTCCATAATTCATGGGATGAGTGTATATACCATACATACACCTAACTGGTTTTTTTGAGTTTTATATACTGTGCAGTTGAGGTTAAAAAACAGCTATAACATTCCCAGCTCATTGAAGATGTTGTGTTTTCAGAGGGGGAAGAAATAGGTAGAAACTTGTTATACAGTAATGAGTACAAGGAGACTTGTATTTGGCCAGTCTTGAGTTGGATCTGTCCCACCTTTTGTCCATGAAACAAACAAACCTTAAGACTATCAAAAGGCTTCCATTTTCTAAAGGTTTGTTTGATTAGATGACAAACTAATAAGAGAACAAACCATTTTTTGACTAGAGAAAGCTTTCTTTCTTCTAGCAAAGCAGAGCAAAGACCTAAAAATCATGCTCCCTGTTTACTATACACATGCAATATATGAGTCTTTTCTTTTGCTTTGCTCTTTAGAACAGTCATTCTCAATCTCTTCCTGGCTTAAATGGCCCCTTCTGGGTGCCAGCATAGTTTAATCCTCAGCATGACCTCTAAGGCTTGTTTGTAGATCTCTCTCTTGAATCAGGAAAGTCTACTGTTCTTTGCAGAAGTTTTCTAGCAGTTGAGTGATGCTTGAAAAAAGTCTTTCTGCCAGCCCAAAGTTCCTCTGGTGGTACACGCTTAGTTCAAGTTCCCAAGGAAGGGCATCTCCTCTCCTCCAGCTTCTGCCCGACCCAAAGCATGCCAGTTTTGATAACTACAGGTCATACGAAGCTGAACTGGAAAAGATTGCCTTGGAGGGCCCTTACTGGTCTGCAGATGCTCCTTGGCACTGGTGCTGTGAGACCATCAGAAGGAACCCCGTAGCTGTGTGTGGTGTGGGGTCCTCCATGCTGACTGCTTTGCTCTACACATTTTCACTGCTTTCTAATGTAGACAGGTATGTAACAACTATCGCTTAATAAATGGTAAATAAGCAAGTTAAAATAGTGATGGCATCATCATACTGATCAGAAGAGGGAAAACCATTTTCTCCTAATACTACTGTACTTTCACCCACAGTCTCTCTCTGGTCTGTCTGTTTATTTTTCCCTTCTAGCTTGTTTTTTTTTTTTTTTTTGTCTTCAAGAAACCTTTGCAGTTATTTTGTCTTTTGTGTGTATTAACAATAATAAACTACATTTTAAATGTATATGGTAAGCTAATACCATATACTGACTTTAGCACTGTTGTGTATTTTTTCCTCTGGCTTTGAAAAGGAGTCTAGTCCTGGAGATGCAGTGGAATTGTCAGATCCTTGAGCTGTGGATGTGATCTGTAGAGGACCTTTCTCCAGAGGCTTTCTCTCCTTTCTTTCAGACTATGGAATCTTTTAAAATGTCATCTTATGGTAAATCATCTGTGTCAACCAAAGTCCACCCTTCACTCCAAGGATACTGAGTGTTTTCCTATTAACTGCTTATAAAGAACTTTTTTTATGAGTATCAAGATGCTTCTGTATCATTACAATTTGCAGAACGTATTTTCCGATCCAAATTAGGAAAGAAATACAGTGTTAGACATGTCTTAGTCACACATCCCTTGAAAGGGTAATTTCAAATGAATTCATAAGTTTAGCAGGTGTCTTCTCACCTATGTATCCAATTATTGCTAGGTAAGGTTTACTCGAGAGACTGACAGAGGTGTTGTCACTCAACAGACAAGATTTGGGATTATTGTGTCTTCAAAATTAATTTATCCATTTGTATTTCTTCACATTCTTATTTACAACATGGATTGCAAGTAATATGATTGAAGTCCTTCCACACCTTGCAAAATTAAAGACGGAAAACTATTGAAAAAAGACATTTTCTTGCAAAATATCAGGATCTCAATCTTTAGAAAGCCTGAAAACAAGCTGAACAAATAATTTGCAAGTAATAATTGACTTGCTGAATTTTGTACAGTTCTGGAGATAAACACAAAACTCCAGAATATGATCAATAATATACATTATTCATTGAGTACTTCGCAAAACATTTTTACTGCAGATAACATTCAAATCAAATTCCAGTCATTACTAGTGTGTGTAAATTAAGACTGCTTAAATGTATATTGCATGTTATAAAACGTGTACATTGCATTTTATTGCAATATTCCCAGTTAGCAATCTTCATTGGCTAAAGTAAGAGAAATATAATCCAGAAGGAGATGCAAAGCTACCTAATCTTTGGAATGGGTCTAATTGCAAATTTTACAATTCAGTGAAAAAGGTGAAATTATCATAGAAACAGTATTTGCGCATGCTGGTTATTACTCTTGAGACAATCAACAGCAGCTGAAAGTTCATGGAAAGAAAAAGAGAATACTGACAATTCAAAATATTTTTTCAAGTTGGAAATGAAAATAATTTTTTTTTTTTTTTGTGATTCAGTTTGAATTGTCTGAATGTAATATTTATTACACGTCCTACACAAGTGGGTGAGCTGAAGCAAAGACATTTTTCAGGGTCACACAGAAATCTTTAGCTCTGCAGGGAAGAGAAATCCTGTACTTCTCTTGTTTCTAACAAGAAGCAATGAAGAAATGTGCTAAGAGAAAATGCACATATGTCTATTAAAAATAAATTAAGTGTTGGATTATCAGAAGTACTAAGGAGGTCACGGGTACACAGGTATAATAAAATTTACAAGCAAAGCTTGACTGCAAAGTCCCACAGTGTCCATTCCTTCTGTAGACGTGCAAACCTGTGGCCTCTTACATGTCATGTCATTAGAAGAATTAACACAGTTAATCCATCCACAATCAAGCGGATCTTCACATGGGTAATGAAGGTCTAACAATGCTTCAGGCTTCTCATAAACTATTTTTTGCTGGAGTACTGCACAACTACATTTTTAAGTGTCATCTGAAAAGTTAAATAGAAACATATGTTTGAAAAATTAATCTTTCACTGAGCTGAGTCACCATCCTAAACAAGCTGTTCCCCATGAATTGCATGCAAATATAGCATACCTGTGGGATGACATGCCAAGGTTAGAGGGACCGGGTAGGTACTAGTGAGGGCCCTCAACTGTTGCTCTGAGACATGCTGGCTACACTGCAGCACACTTGATGTCTTACAGAGATGAGCAAGGGGCTCCTGAGGTAATAGGAGACAACAGGGAAACACCAGTGAAATACCTCAAAGGAATTAAGGAGTGTTCCTCTAAGAAGGTGACACAACTGATAGCCCAGCTGAAGTGCTGAAATACTTAAAGGGGAAAGGTGTGCTGATAAAATACTGCTAACATTAACCTACTGGAAGTTACACCGGCTATTCTTGTGATGAAACCAATGAGTAATAAGAAAATCTGATACATGTTATAGCATAGCAAGGGATCCTTAGGAATACTGAAGGATTTAAGAGCACAAATTTTTTTATAAACTTCAGTCTTAAAAATTATTTGAAATAATCAGCATTTTAATGCATGAAGAGCAGATTATACAACATTAGGCCAACACACAGCAGCAATGGTAATAGTACCATGCCTGGCCAACACTGCTGTGATTCAGGTAGCCATAACCTCCTGCTCTACTGTCCTCAGCCATCCCAGTCTTCTAGATGAGGCAGTGCAGGATATGGTAAGGAAAAGCTAAAGACGACCCCTCTCAGAGGCAGAAGTAGCTAAAACAAGGATGTTAGCACTTTAGGGAAACTTCATCAGCTTTAACTGTACTTTTTTGCCTCGGGCTGGCTCCTGTTCTCTCAAGACCTCTTCTGTTTCTCCTTCTCTGCTCCCTTCATACTCTACATACCCTACATACCCTTACTGTTATACTCATCTCTCTCCTGTCCTCTTCATCTCCTTCCCTACAATATCTGACTCTCCACTACTCCCACTCCTTTCCTTCCTTCTCAGTGACACACTCTAATTAAAACTCTTCTCCCCTCACCAAAAGTTTGGAAAGTTCTCCCAAAAAGGTAGCATCTCTTCCCTAATGTTGTCCTCCTCCTGTCTACTTTGATAGCAAGCTGTGTGAGATATCGGTTGTCCATTATGCTAGTGTGTACATTGACTACCACAGGGGAGGTGCTGTCGTAATAAACCTGATTAACACCTCTGCAGCAGCAATAAATTGTCTCTCTGCTACTAAGATACATATGAGGGACAGAAAAACTAAACAGGTGACTGAGAAAGATACTGTAAAATGTAATGAGGAAGGGCTATCCTGGAAGGAAAAAATCCACTCCCCAAAAAAGCCCCTAAAACCAAGCAAGACTCCAAAAGCATGACAGAGCTGAGATTGTTATAATTTGCTTTTCTTGTATCATATTTGGTGAGATTTTATGGTTGGGACTGAATACAGAAGAAGATTCAGAAACATCAATAAATCCTAAGAGAAAAATGAACTTAGCCTCAAATTATTTCTGAATTGTTTCTGCTTTGACTAGGTATATGTTCTGGCATTCATCCAGCTGTGTTTACACGGGCCTTCCTGAAATTGCTCCATTCTTTTCATCTCTTGGGCAAAGCAAATAATTTTTTGTTGTATGTTAAGAGTATTTATATAAACCATGAAGAAAAATTTCATTATGTTTGGCATTATTTTTTTTTTCTACTGATTTAAATTCATTAAAAAAACATGCCATCAAGGCATTAATTTTTAATGAATTCAGTGTAGAAGAAAACAACTTTATAAGACTATAAGGCTTGGTCTTAATTATAGCACTTTGTCTAGAATGGTAAAAAATATAATTTTTTACTTCAATAGATTTGTTTTCAAAAAACATAAATGTATTTTGATATTTTGCAAACAATATAGAATCATAGAATCATAGAATCTTCATGGTTGGAAAGGACCTTTGAGATCATCGAGTCCAACCAAACACACACAAAATCCCCCCTACAATCTCTGACACTAGAGCATGCCCTGAAATGCCAAATCTAGACGTTTCTTAAATACCTCTAGCGATGGTGTCTCAACCACCTCCCTGGGCAGGCTGTTCCAGTGCCTGACCACTCTTTCAGGAAAGTAATTCTTCCTAATACCTAACCTAAACCTCCCCTGCCGCAACTTCAGACCATTTCCTCTGGTCCTGTCATTATTCACTTGGGAGAAGAGGCCAACACCCACCTCTCTCCAGCCTCCTTTCAGGTAGTTGTAGAGGGCAATGAGGTCTCGCCTCAGCCTCCTCTTCTCCAAACTAAACATGCCCAGCTCCCTCAGCCTCTCCTCATATGACTTGGTCTCCAGACCCCTCACCAGCCTGGTAGCTCTCCTCTGGACATGCTCCAGCACTTCAATGTCCCTCTTGTACAGAGGGGCCCAGAACTGAACACAGTACTCGAGGTGAGGCCTCACCAGTGCCAAGTACAGAGGCACGGTCACTTCCCTACTCCTGCTGGCCACACTATTCCTGATACAATCCAGAATGCTGTTGGCCTTCTTGGCCACCTGGGCACACTGCTCTCTTATGTTAAGCTGGCCGTCCACCAGTACCCCCAGGTCCTTTTCTGCTGGGCAGCTTTCCAGCCACTCTTCCCCAAGCCTGTGGCGTTGCTTAGGATTCTTGGGACCGAAATGCAGGACCCAGCACTTGGCCTTATTAAACCTCATACAGCTGGCCTTGGCCCATCGGTCCAGCCTGTCCAGGTCCCTCTGTAGAGCCTTCCTACCCTCAAGCAGATCAACATTCCCACCTAGTTTGGTGTCATCTGCAAACTTACTGAGGGTGCACTCAATCCCCTCATCCAGATCATTGATAAAGATATTAAACAAAACTGGCCCCAAAACTGAGCCCTGAGGGACACCGCTGGTGACCGGCCGCCAAGGGGATTTCACCCCATTAATCACAACTCTCTGGGCACGGCCATCCAGCCAGTTTTTAACCCAGCGAAGAGTACACTTGTCTACGCCATGATTCGCCAGGTTCTCCAGGAGAATGCTGTGGGGGACGGTGTCAAAGGCCTTACCAAAGTCCAGATAGACAACGTTGACAGCCTTCCCCACGTCCAGAAGGTGGGTCACATGGTCATAGAAAGAGATCAGGTTGGTTAAGCAGGACCTCCCTTTGCTAAACCCATGCTGGCTGTCCCTGATCCCTTGGCTGCCCTGCGCTTGCCATGAGAGCTCACTCAAGGTGATCCTCTCTGTGATCTTCCCTGGTACCGAGGTCAGGCTGACAGGCCTGTAGTTCCCTGGATCCTCATTTCCATCCTTCTTGTAGATGGGCGTCACATTAGCCACCCTCCAGTCATCTGGTACCTGCCCTGTTGACCAGGATTGTTGATAAATGATGGAGAGAGGCTTGGTGAGCTCTCCTGCCAGCTCCCTGAGTACTCTTGGGTAAATCCATGGAAATGGATATCATGGAAAAGGAATAATCACAATATTTATAATGGAAGCATTGTAGATAGCATTGTAGTCTCTGTTAAGACCATGAATGGATTTGCATCCAGAAAACATCAGGTTATTCAGGTTACTTCAAGGCCTTATTTATAAGAATCTGGAAAATGGAGACATTTAAGGTACTAGACATTCATGAAAATTTTGGTCACTGGGTTTTGGCTTTTATTTGCATCAAAAGGAGCATTTCTCCCTCTCCCTCCCCTCCCAATTCCTTCATTTCTTCTTCTGAATTTTCTCAGTTAAATGCCTGTTGTTACACAGTGCAGTGCACAGGCTGTGTCACAACATGGCCTGCAAAAAAAGCTATGAAGTGGCAATTGGCAATGAGGCAACAGCAGGTAGCTACCTGTATTCTAGGCTTCAGTGACTTGAATTGTTGATTAGCAGTGTTTGGACATCTCCTATTAAAAAGTAATAATTTCCCATCCTTTTCCCCTTTGCTTTGTCCTCATATTCCAGTTATTTTTTCTTTAATACATGCCAGAGAAACATTTTTTCCCTTTCTCCGAGATTTTTTTGCCATCTCATTGATGTCTTTGATATTAAAGCTACTGTACTAGGCAACATTGCTACATTATAGAGCCAGATGCTAGAGAGTCACCACTCTGTGAAGTCAAGATCCTATTCTCAGTGCAAAATAGGAAGAATCAGGCTTATATTTGAAGTTGTAATTTTTTCCAAACTCCAGTAAGTTATCTTAGAAAAATAAACCTTACAGTATCAAGTAAAACTTATTTCATGTTTCCTTACTGAACAATGCAAAAGGAACAGTAAGTTTTATTCTAACTTCTGAGACCCCACTGGTAACAGAGCTATTATGCAAAGCTATCTGGAAGTCATTTACAGTCCTCACAGGGGGTCTATCTGCAGCCTTAATTTCAGATCTGAGGCTCGCTGTATCAGTTTACTGCCTTTTAAATGATCTTTTGACAAACTCAAAACAAAGAAACTTTTGCACAAAGAATAAGTTGTAATATACTTTTGGGAATGATTGGTTTCTGTTAGGGTTTGTGTTCTAGGGAGCTTAGGGGAAAATTACAGTTGTTACGTTACGTTAGTTACAGATTGTGCAGGTAAAATTTGACTGAAAAATTAACTAGTACTTGGAGGTGTTTTAGCATGGTTGTAGGTGTTTTTCTTACTCAATCTGTCTGAGAACAGAACTTTGACAACAGAAACAAATATATTCACATAAAAAAACTCAGTGCAGCTGAAAAATCTCACTTTGTGGGATCTTTTTTCCCCCAAAATATTCCTTCCTTATTTTAAACTAACTTTGCTACAAGAAAACACTTTACACGTTGTTTTGTTCAGCTCTCTCTTAACAGTAATGACATGATACATACTACACTGGTGTTGTATTTTTATCACGTTAGTACTTAATGGCCAATTCAAACAGGTTTATTTCAATTCAGAATAGCTCGTTGTCCATCTTTGAAGAGCTTACAAAGTAAAAAAGCTGAAGTAAAAAGGGGGAAAAGATTATAGCCAGCCAGGATGTTTCTGTTTGCAAACAGGTTCACAATGATTTTAATGGTACAGAATGCATCCATGAAAGTATTTAATTGATACAAGGGGACACAAAAACAGAAAAAAGCAACTCATATATATACATGGTTGTAGTTAAATCTGTAATGGGGAAGAGTAACTTGGTTTCTCTTGTAAGAACACAGTAAAAAAAAAATTATCCTGAAAAAATTCTTTAAGACAAGTGATTTATAAATTGACATATCTAGAAACATATTTCTAGTATGTTTACATCAGCACCTGGGTTTTCTTTCCCTTTCTCTTTGTCTTTATTTTTCCCCACCTCGTAAATCTCTATAGATCTCTAGGTGAATATATTTAGGAGGTTTCTAGACTTTCTGTTTTTAGATAGTGGGGATAAATTAATGTTCAAGTCCAAACCTATGCATGCGTATGTTATATATATATGCAAAAATTACTTTTTCCATTCAAAATGCTGATTGAACCATTATCTGAATAAAGAACTAAGCAAGACCTAATTTCTGTATCTCCAAATGGAGTCATTTACTATGGCCGAATCCTTCAGTGAGACGCTATAACTTGGCTAAAGATGACACTTGTTAGTTGGGGTATAGTAACACCATAATTTAATTTAGTGCTCTAGTAAAGCATTTGCAGGAGGTGGATTTCATGGCAGTCCTGTGGCAGAAGTCCTTCTGTTCTGGGCTGCCACAGGTCTACGTGTATATATAGGGATGTGCCTGTGCCTCCTCATCTTGCCCATATACCTTAGGCTGCTCATGCCTGGCTCTCCCCAGTCACACAACGGTAGTCTCAGTTGCCTGTCCAACACAGAAGTCACATTCGTACTGCTCAAGTCCAGGCTTCCAATTTAGGAGCTGCTTTTGCTAATCTACCCGATTTTCCCCACTGCCTATACCATGCACCTATGCAACTTTCAGGAGCCAAAATTGGCACTGTGAATATTTTCCTTACTTGTCTCTCTGCCTTTTAAACAGTACTGATTTCCTCAGGATTTCTAGATCATGAGCCCAACAAAGCACACTTGGTTTCTTCCTCTTGCTCATCTCTTTAGTGGTAGCAGATTTTTCTTCTGAATTTTTGAACAAAACATAAAATTTCCAATAGCAGAGCAACGGGAAGCTAGAGCCAGATGGTGGTAAATTAAAAAAAATTATTTGACTTCTACAAAATACAGTTTATTGGATACATAGAGACCTCCTCCTAATTTTTCTGACATGGTAATCTTAAAACTCCAGCCAGACACAAGCAGATAGTAGAAAGCATAAATAAACAAATAACATTTTAAAGTTATTTACCAGATGAAAGGTACAATTTTTATTCTATGTCTTGTTATTCTCAAAAAAAAAAAAAGAAATTAAAAAATACTATTAAACTTTTTTTATTAATGTTATTTTGTGTAGTTACTCCACTGACAAATCTTTTTCAATGTGCTAGTTCTTCATGAAAACACATTTTTACCCAACAAACATAGTACCATACTACAAAGTATAGTAAGCAGGGTTCAGGAATACTTTTTTTTCGTTGTTCTTTGGAAGGAATTGATTCTGGGGGGGGGGTTTATTCTTCTGTAATATGTGCTGATGAAAGTAATTTTAGTTAAAATAACTCACGTATGCTTTTCTCTCTTGAGTTCAGATATTAAAAAGACGTAGAATAAATGCGATTTATGCATAGTGAGAGTGCAAGAACTGATATACTATCTAGTCTGTGGAAACAGTAAAATATTTTTTTCTAATTTTATGTCAATACAATTAATGCAAGACTTAAATTGCCATGATAAATCAGAAGATGACACAGGACTAAAACATATTCTCTTCAAGAGTGATACTTCAGAACAACTTTCCCTAAAGCACCCTTAATGTTAGAAATGACCATTTCTCAATTAAGCTGACAGCAGATTATAAAGATTCATTATGCATAACAAGGATTCTTTTTTAAATTATAAGTGGAAAAGAAACCTTTGAAGAATAATTTACGCATTAAAACAAAGGACTTAAGGAGATTGCCTGGCATTAATTAGAAAAAAAGAACGGTCAATTATAGGACCAAAAATAGTTTTAGAAGAGGAAACTATAAATCATTTTTCCCAGTGGAGTTAGAATAGTCCAGAGCACCCAATTTCATGTACCCGTTGTAGTGATACTTACCAATATGTGGACTCAAAGCTGAAGCAAAATTTATTTATTTGTGTACAGTTATTATTAATTTATACAATAAACAACAAGTTCGGCAAAAAGTTACATAAAAAAGAGAAAGGAAAAAGAGAAAACTGTAGACATTATGCATTGTACCAAAACCCCATGTTTCTCTCCATAGTTCTTGTATGTATTGCTATAATTTTTAGTCGTCATCATACGTCACGATTAACAAGTTTACACTAAAAATATGAAAAAAACCTCACTTTGCTTACTTGTTAATTTTAATGAAAATATAAGAATTTGTACTAATTAAAAACATTTCCAATTAGTGTACAAGAATTTTGGAATAGTAACTCCTCTTGCAAAGTACCCAAGGTTTTTGTTTTGTTATATATAAACGGCTCAACATACCAGTGTGATATATAGGCTGCCCAGAGTTTTCCCAGCTTTTTGTTCCTTTTTCATGTGCTTCTGAGCAATCCCTGTGGCAGCAGCATTGTCTTGTTTCCTGTGCTTGTTGATGTTGACTGTTTACCCCTTGTAACGTCCGGAAGGGGTTTTGGGCAAGGCTGGGGGGAAGATTTATTTGGTTTTGCTTTTGTATTCCAAGCTTTAACATTACAGCAATGTTTGTAATGCTACAGAACATGAAGCTCTGGCACTGCCATGCCACCTCCCGCACCTTGTTGTTCTCAGCATGCTTTCTGTAAGGGGAAACTTTGACTGATAGATTGATCCATTATGAAAACAGATACTATTAAACTATATGTGTTTTGAGTTTGTTCATACATTTTCTATTTGTCCCATGCCAATTTGGAGCTGTAAAAAACCACAGGCTTTACAATTTATAATTTAGATTTTGACATTTGGGAAAGTTGTTGAGTTTTCATTTTTCTTCCTTCCCCCATCCCAGGACTATAATTTGGTAACTCTGTATTTCCCAGTGGATAGATAAATAGATAGTTACTGTCCATCATTGTTACAGTGCAGTACCACTGTCAGCCAGAAGTGTTATGAAGTGGCAAATATTTATCTAAACTGCAAGGAAAGTATCAGTCTTAGCCTAATATTTGCCAGAATTCAGATGATTATATTCCCAGGTATTTTTTAAAATATATTTTCAGACAGTTTTTTTTTTTAAAATAAATTTACTTTGTTGACTTGCTTTTGTGAACTATAGATTAGACAGCCATCAACAAACAGTGCTTGGTTAATCACTATTATTTTACCAAGAAGGATTAAATTATTTATGTTATTTCCTAAAACCAATAAAGTTTAGTTTAATCAGATTAGCCTAATGTTTCTCACCAAACACTATTGTCTTTCTACTACTGGCATGTATTGTTTTCAGAATTGCAGGCTACTGCAATACAACCTTTAATTTAGCTTTTAAAATGAAACTCATATCTATGATTACATAATTCCATTTTGGCATTATACAATAAAATAGTCTTTGAAGTGATGAAAAATCTGAAATATAAGCCTATATTTGAGGTCTTTTGGAGAGATCCAGAAATAACTTAATACCCTTATATGTTTTGTCAGACTTATTTAATATATCTGATACCTGTCGGGGAGGAGGTTGCTACCTGAATGGATTGTTATTTAGACATGTTTAAGCATATTACCCATGAAAATTTGGTTTCTCCAGAATACCTACGGGTGAGAAGCAGCACATGGTTTTGATGCAAGACCTTGAACACTCCAAATAAGGGTATGCCATTCACTGGCATAACTGCTGAGTCTGTCTTAGCCCCCAGAAGCTTTATGACTGAGGGAAAGTCGTTCAGTGCTAAATCGGCTTAAAAAACCTTGCAGTTTAAAAGAGCATACAGAGAAGTAGCAAGCAGTTTCAGAGCCCAGGGTGACTTCTCAGCCTTCCCTTCCTTTACAGCTGCCTTTGAAGCATCAGAGGGTGTATCCAGTGAGCAAGGAGTGGCTTGGGAGCCCCCAGCTGTGCAGTCATGGATTTACTCATCCAGGGATCACATCTGATGCCTTGGATGGGGAAAGGAATGTCTGTGAGGAGGCAAAGGTTACTTCTACTGAATGCTTACTTTTTCCTATGTGGATAGCAGCAGAGACCAGGCTTCTTTGCCTCCAGAGTGGCCCTGAAGTCAACAGCTTGCATTACCCCTACTATATCCATTTACTACTATCTATATCTATTCCTGCCTTGGGTGATTTATGGGCATTAATGGACCTCCAAAGACTAATTACATCTGTTTGTCTAATATCCTCAGTGAGTGAATATAACTGCCTCAGTCATTGTAGGGAGCAAAAAAACCAAAAAACCCCAACAAACTAGGCAGATTGTCTTCATGTTTTAAATCATAGAATCATAGAATTGCCTAGGTTGGAAGGGACCTTTCAGATCATTTAGTCCAACCATCAGCCTAACACTGACAAAAAACATCACTAAACCATATCACTAGGCACTACGTCTACCCGTCTTTTAAATACCTCCAGGGATGGTGCCTCAACCACTTCCCTGGGCAGCCTGTTCCAATGCTTGATAACTCTTTCATTGTAAAATTTTTTCCTGATATCCAGTCTAAACCTCCCCTGGCGCAACCTGTGGCTATTTCCTCTTGTCCTATTGCCTGTTACGTGGGAGAAGAGACCGACCACCCCCTCGCTACAACCTCGTTTCAGGTAGTTGTAGAGAGCAACCAGGTTTCCCCTCAGCCTCCTTTTCTCTGGGATAAACAATCCCAGCTCCCTCATCTGCTCCTCATAAGACTTGCTCTCCAGACCCCTCATGGCTTAAAAAAAAAAAAAAAAAATCTCTGCCAGAACTCTTCTGTGAGGACCGGAAATCGGACTTCTCAGAAAGTTTTGTCTGCTGCATTCCCAGTCAAGGCAGATTCATGTACTCAAGAACAGCAAGATTCAAAGTACTCAGCAGTCCTCAGTGATGAACACTTGCTTGGTCCCCCGCCCAACATGCTCAGTCTGTGGATCCCTTTTGGAGGTGGTTAATCTCCCCAGATACAGTATGCCCAGGCACACTGCACATAGCTCCGGGATCCCGGGGTGTGGGACAGCATTGCAATAGTTAAAGATTATGGCACTTTATGGTTAAGGCTTTCAGCATGGAAAAATAACTTGTCCCTCTAGCGGTCCTGCTAGATTGAATCCCAAACTACAAGCACTTGGCCTTGATGAGTTCCAGTGGGTTTAAAATTACATGCTGACACTATTCACTGCTTTCAGATTCTTTTTGAGCTTATTTATCAAGGGTACACAGTGAGCTTTAACTGTTGCTTTCCATGGCTTTGATACAAGGCAGCCAATGGCAACAAGGAAAAAATGAGCTTGTTCTTGAAGTACAAGTAAGGGTGCTGGTTTTTTGGGGGATATTTTTTCAGAGGGTATTTCATTAAAACACACATTAGGGAGACAGATCATTAAAGCTGATTCTGTCTTGGCCTTAAGAGTTTGGTTTTTTTCTGTTCCCAGGCAGTTCAGAAAATATGGTGTAACCTTATTATCCTGGACCTCACCAACATGAGTCTCAGGTAGCTGAAACCTCACCTAACCAGCTGCTGTCTCTATTACTCCTGCTGCTGTTTGCTGATTGCAGTAATCATTGTGTTTATTATATAAATGTTAAAGTAATTTTTGTAATGTTCTTGTAAAATACTCATTTTTGGTAAAAAAAAATGTGAAGTGATCACATGCTGTATTTGATGAATATACACCTGTGTGAAGGGTTACCTCACAGGGGCTATGTAAAATATGACAAGGTACAAAAGAGCTGAAATAAGGGATGAACACTGTGAGTAGTTGTGGGGTGCCCACTTTGCCCACATGGCCTCAATACCAGCAGATGGTATGATGGGAACACAACCCCTGCATGTGACTGGAGCACCCAAACTGTCTGAACTATGGGGAAGTATGTCTCAAAACTGATAATGCTGAAAAGGAAGATAGCCATCAGCAGGATTAAACAGCAGCCAGGGAATTACCAACGTGGAGGGGCCTGCAACCCACAGCTGCTATGGATGTGGGGGTGTGTGAGGTGCACTCAGCAATGTGTGCCTGTTAGAGCTTTTGGGGATTAGCTATAGCTCAGAAATTTGTAAGTGGTTACTAACAGTTTGTAAGTGTTCTGCACCATGGTTTATCTGTTGTATTGCAGACACTGATCTTGAAAGTATTGTACATTGATTGTTGGTTAATTATGTGATGCTAATAATTCAAGGAACTGCTTTCACAGCATACTAGAATCACAGCAGGTTTGAGGTTGGAAGGGACATCTGAAGATCATCTGCTCCAAACACCCTGCTCAAGCAGGTTGCCTGGGACCATGTCTAGATGGCTTTTGAATATCTGCAAGGATGAGATATTCCTTTCTGCGAAACCTGTGCCGGTGCTCGGTTACCCTCACAGTGAAAAAGTGTTTCCTGATGTTCAGAAACATGTATTTCAGTTTGCACCCATTGCCTCTAGTCCTGTCACTGTGTACCACTGAAAAGAGCACTTCCCTTTGTTCAAATGCATGAGGTTTCCGTCGACCCCTTTCTCCAATGTGTTGAGGTCCCTCTGGATGGCAGCATGACCTTCAGGTGTATCATGTAATCCTTCGATTTTGTGTCATCTGCAAACTTGCTGAGGCTACGCTCTGCCCCATCATCCAAATCATTATTGAAGATGTTGAACAGGTTTGGGGTCACTACTGACTCCTGGGTTACACTGCTGTTTATTCGTTGCCAACTAGACTTTGTGCCACTGATTACCACCACCACTGTGCCTGGCTGTTTAGACAATTTTCAGTCGACCTCACTGTTTGCTTATCAAGTCCATACTTCATCAACTTCTCTGTGAGGATCTTACGGGAGACAGTGTCAAAAACCCTACTGAAGTCCACATAGACAGTATCTACGGCTCTCCCCTCATCTATCAGGCCAGTCATTTTTTTCCAAGAAGATTAACAAGTTGGTCAAGCATGAATTCCCATTGGTGAAGCCATGCTGACTACTCTTTATCACCTGCTTGACCTTCACATGCCTGGAAATGGATTCCAGAATTAGCTGCTCCATCACCTACCCAGCGATCGAGGAGAGGCTGACCAGCCTGTAGTTCCCTGGGTGCTGCTTCTTGCCCTTCTTGAAGAAAGGAGTGACATTTGCCTTCCTCCAGTCCTCACACACCTCTCCCTGTCACCATGATCTTTCAAAGATTATCAAGAGTGGCCTTGAGCTCTCTGAGAACTTGTAGGTGCATACCATCAGGACTCATGAACTTGTAAGTATATCTAATATCCTTGTCAAGTTTGCCTGTTTGATTTAAAACATGTGAACTTAGCAATTTTTCCCTGCAGTACACTGTTTCTTGTGCATTTATAACTATAACTTGCATCACAATTGTTTACTTATTTTCCTGACCACTGTTTTAAGTCAGTGTTCAACATAGACTGGAAGATATCATTGTTCTCCCCCAGAAAAAAATGAAAAATTCTGTATATTTGTTAAAGAGATTGGCATTTAAAAGGAAAGCACATAGGGATGTCTTTTAAAAATGTAATTCGATATTAAATTACAGGCACTCCCAGGCTTCTATCATAGTTAATCTGCAAAGGTTTTTCAATGTGAACTTGTTTGTTCCAGGAAGCGCATATTGTACCAAGTTAATTAAATAAAGAAATAACATTATTTGAGTTCAGCCTCAAGACTAAAGAGGAATAAAAAAACAACTCATACCACAATGTGGCTTTACATTATAGCTTTCCAAAACAATTTTGGAAATGCACATAATTTTGAGTGTAATATTTAGTAAATTGAATCAGTAAGTACTAAGCAGCTTGACTCTTCTCTAAATTATTTGAATTTTGTTGCCATTAATGTCAAGAAATAATGATTTCTTTTGCAGTTTGTCTATGGTTGTTGACAAGATGTGTCCAGTTAATATCCCATAAATAGGGTGAAGCTGGCTGAAAGTGAGCAGTGTTCATCTATATGAAAACAGTCACAGTTAGTCACAGTTAATAATTAGGGAAGAGTTAAATATTAATATTTTGTCCTTTTGAAATGTATCTTTAAATTAGTTTTGGGTTTGCCTTTTTGGGTGTGCGTGCATGTTCCATTTCTCCACATTTGCTATTCACATCCCTTGCATGCTAAGCAGACAGCACTCACGTTCAATTATTTTCCTACTAGCCATCTTTCTTTATATGCAGAAACACTAGGTGAAATCTGAACCATGAAAACAATTGGAAACAGAGGCTGCAACTTTGTTAATTAGTAAGAATAAATCACCCAGAAATCCACAGTAGAGTTGCACCAGTATTGATTTTTCAGTATAAGAGTGAAGAGTTTTAAGGTCCCCAACAGGTCCTTCCTAAATCACTAATATCATCTGCCAGAATTGCAACTTTGGAACATAAATCTCCTAGATAAGCCCTATGCATGTCAAGAACGAGACAGAAAAAGGCCACCCAGCATATTGCAATAACACCTTCTGGGGAAAGTTTCTTCCAAAACCTAGCATGGTGATCCGTTGAACTCCTTGTGATGACCCAGTATGCCTGATTTAAAAAGGAGCTGAAAGGAATGAACGTCCCCTTCTAAGAAGCTTCCTACATTCATCCTGTATCTTACAGGAACAGAAATCAATCACAGAAATCAACGCCTCTTTCCTCACCTCACCTATGGTAAGTGTGTCTCTGTGGGTGCTGAGAAAGCTTGGGTATCAGCTGCAAATAATATTCATCATAATGCAGAGAAAGACAGCAGAAGGCTCAGACAGTTCAAGCTAAAACTTTTCTGTCTTTATTTCACCTTTCCTACATATATTTTCAATGTCTCTGTATCCAGTGAAGTTCCTCTTAAGCTGGCTAATCAAGCATTCCTCTTGGGATGTTTTTCTAATTTTTAGATGTGAGGAGAAAATTCTTGTTCTTATGATACCTGTGTCTTAAGAATGGAGGAGAGCTCCTTTTAAGTTTATACTTTTTTAAGGATACCACTGTATTACGAAATATTCCTTATTCATTTTGTGATGAACTTTGAGCTCTTACAACCACTGTAGCAAGGTGCTGAGAACTCCCTAATGTGTTAGTGATCTTCTATATGTTCAATTCTTGATGATTTTGCTGGTGTGCTTCATAAAAGAAATAAAAGAAGACCAGACTCCTTCTCTCTGTTGACTTTCCTGCCCCTTCTGGCAGAGAAAGCATTTCAGGAAGAGAGCAATAAGCTTCTCAAGGTAGTAATAAATAATCAGTGTAGCTGTAATGTAAGTTGTAGAAGTAATATAAGTTAGAAAGGCCCTAAGCTCTTCTGATACTATATTTATAATGGTAAAACAAAAACTGAAGATGCATAATATGTCATGTGACTCTAAAGAGGGTAGAAACTGAATTGTCAAATTTATGGTCTACTAAATATCTTTCAGAGTAACATCCTGACATCTTGGAAGCCTCTCTTTCTGCAAAAAGCAGGAGAACATATAGAAGTAAAACAATTTGCTTGGAAATTCAATACACATGCCTTTTCCCTTTCATATCAGGATATTGAAAAAGTCTTAACTTCCAATTAAGTTGTCTGAGAAAGAAAAAGTATGTCCCCCCACTCTACAGGACAGGTATATGAAAATTCATCTATTTTTACACATAGGATAGCTTATATGAAGTTTGTTCTTTTGCTTTGGATACATCCTGCCACTTTTGCTGCTTGGTTACATGCAGCTATTGGGGAAATAAGTTGAATCTGCTCATCTCATGCTTCTGGCTTACATTTCTTCTCAAAACCAATATATTGTGTTTTCTAGGCTTTTTTTTTTCATATAGATTAGTGCTTATGTTGCACATCTGACTTTTGAATAATCATGTATATAGAATCGCAAAATAAAACAACAGCAACAAAACAGAGAACAAAACTTCTTCATATAAGTCGTACTCCAAAGAGGAATTCTAAGCTTGGAAATCAAAAAAGCTCTTTCTCTCTGTATTGTTAATTCAGAGACATTGACGCTTTATTCCACAAAGAATATAATTTTGTTATAACACATTGGATCTGATGAATTATCGATTCTCACACACAAAAAGACCAACAAAATAAAGCAGAGCTGAAGTGACATCTAGGGCATCAGCATTTTGTATATCTCAGTGCTGAAAAAACTGAATCTTAATACTGCATTCATAATTTTGCTACATTTAAGAAACTCAGAGTTTATTTTGTGTGTTTGTTTGTTCTTTTTGAAGCGTAATTAAACAAGATAGAAGACTGTGGACGTTATTCTGTGCCATGGTTCATTATGTTCCACTTGGCTGTGGAATCCCTGGAAATAATTAAAAGATATTTCAGAATATGAGTTTATGGTCGTAAAATCTCTGACATAGTTCAGGGATTCATCAGACTGACTTAAAGAATGAGACTCTCTTCCCTTAGAAACAAGAAAATCAAGAGGTATGCCCATGACACAAGGCAAATAATTTCTCCAATAAGTTTTGCTAAGTGGTTTGTGTATGTATTTATAACATATGCATGTGTTTATCTTTGAAGCTGAACAGAGATATCCTGAAATTTATTTCCTCTGTATTTCAGGGGACAAAATATCTCCCCAAAGCTACGGATCCACTTACAGACTGTTTTAAAAACTACAGGTTCCCCACTTCATGTGGTAGTCCTGACATTTTTTTTCCAAGAGCACAGACATTGTACATTCTTCCTGCTTTACATCTCTTTTGCGATCTGTTCTGCACTTCCATTTCTCTCTCTTCTCTGGCCTTGACTGTGTAGCTCTTCCAGCGCCTGTATGCTGCCCACGTAACTGGCTTTGTTAGCCTTTCAGAGCACCATTTCACTCATTCCAGGTTAGCAGTCCTCTATCCTACTGAATATCCCAGTGAGGATTCTTATTCATTTCCCCAAATCTGAATTTTATGTATTTACCTTGGCAATATAAGGTAACTTGCAATAAAAGGGAGAGAAAAACCCTGCTTCCTCTTTCTTCTTGCAGAGTAACTGCAGTTGTCTCTCTTGTGCAGAATAACTTACAGGGAAGAAAGTAACTTCTTTCCAGTTGAATTAATACCCAGGGTAGTACCAAACTGCTGGATCAAGTATTGCAAGTCTCCCTGCTCCCCCATTTCAGCCAAACGGGCCTACATTATTCAGGTTTTCATAATAATTACATTGAGACCTTTCCATTTACTTTTTTTTTCTTCTTGCATTTACTTATGTTTTCTAAAATATATACTGTTAGTAATGTGGATATTTGTTGGCTTAGATTCCTTACAGTTGATATTTAACAGACATAACCTGTAAACTCATAACCACAGTGGGGGAAGAATGAAGTAATTGCATTTAAAACTGTTATTATATTTATTTCTTTACAAATTGATTCTTAGGGAAATATTGCCTTTTAGTGCTTTTTCACTTAGCAAGGATTTTTAATGTAAATGAAGCTTTCAATGACTCACTGCATTAATAAGTTTTGCAACAATTTCTGCTTTTCATTAATTCATCCTCCCTGAATTAATCTCTTTCTCCTCAAACTTGCTCTAAAAGCTTACTGTTTTTCCTCCAACTTTCCCTTCCCTGCTTTCAGTTGTATAGTATACAACCAGGAATGGGATTTAAGGATGTACTATCCCATTTCTTTTCATCTCTTCAAGCAAAATAAATAAATCATTGATTGCAATGGCAGTTTGGAATTAAATTTTGGATAACTTGTCTCATATCCTTTACTGGATTGCTTTCAGTCCAAGCCACAACTTGTAAGTGAATTGCACCTTGATAAATAATTAGAACTGGATCAATAGTACAGGAAATTAATTTCTCTAACCCACTTCTCAAGGTAAGGGAAAGAAAAAAATAATGTCTTTGACTCAGGTACTGATGTACAGAAGCTACAGCATAAACTTCTTTCAAAATGGCTATAGTAATTTCCAAGGTCAAATAGATTTTTTGAGATTTTTTTATGATGTACTGCAAAATGTGCTAGAAATCAATAATGGAGGTTTGATATTGGTCAAAAGGTAGATTAGAATCATTTGCAGTGCGGAACAGATAATTGTCATGCATTATCACAGAATCATAGAATACCAGGTCAGAAGGGGCCTTAAGGATCATCCAGCCCAATCTTTCTTGGCAAAAGCACAGTCTAGACAAAGTGGCCCAGCATCCTGTCCAGATGATTCCTAAAAGTGCCCAATGATGGGGAATCAACCACTGCCCTGGGGAGATTATTTCAATGGCTGATCGTCCTCATTGTGAAAAATTTTCCTCTTGTGTCCATTTGTAATCTCCCCAGGAGTAACTGGTACCCATTACCTCTTGTCTTGTCCACGTGACTCCTTGTAAAAAAGGAGTCTCCATCTTCTTTGTAGCCACCCTTTAATTACTGAAACATGGTAATAAGGTCTCCCCTAAGCCTTCTTTTCTCAAGGCTGAATAAACCCAAATCTCTCAGCCTTTCCTCATATGGCAGGCTTCCCAGTACTTTGATCATCTTCATGGCCCTTCTCTGAAACCTCTCCAGCCTGTCCACATCTTTTTTTTATAGTGGGGACCAAAACTGAACACAGTATTCCAGGTGTGGCCTCACAAGTGCTGAGTAGAGTGGAATAATGTCTTCTTTATCTCTGCTGGTGATGCCCTTATTGATGCAACCCAGAATCCTGTTGTCTTGCTTTGCCGCCGCACCACACGGTTCGCTTATATTGAGCTTGTTATCTACCAGGACCCCCAGGTCCCTTTCCACAGAGCTGCTCCCCAGCCTGGTAGATCCCAACCTGTGTTGCCTTCCTGGATTATGTTTTCCCAGGTGCAAGATCTTACACTTGTCATTGGTGAACTTCATAAGGTTCTTGTTAGCTCACTCTTCCAGCCTGTTCAGGTCTTCCTGCAGAGTGGCTCTCCCTTCTGAAGTGTCCACTTCCTCACTCGGCTTGGTATGATCAGCAAACTTTATCAGGATACACTTGATCCCATCATCCAGATCACTTATGAAGATATTAAACAGAGTTGGGCCCAATATCAATCCCTGGAGGACCCCACTTGTGACAGGTTGCCATCTTGATAAAGAGCTATTTACCACCACCCTCTGGGTGCAGCCTGTCAGACAGTTCTCCATCCACACACAGACCACTTGTCTGGACCATAACACGTTAGTTTCCCTAGGAGGAGGCTGCGGGGAGCCACGTTGAAAGCCTTGGAGAAATCCAGGTAGATAATGTCTGCCACTCCGCCCACATCAACCAAGCAGGTTACTTTGTTGAAGAAGGCGATTGTGTTTGTCAAGCACAATTTGCCCTTGGTGAATCCATGCTGGCTTTTCCCAATCACATGCTTCATTTGACTTCTGATAGCTCCAAGGAGGATTTGTTCCATAACTTTCCCAGGGACTGAAGTAATACTGATGTGCCTATAATTTCCTGGATCTTCCTTTAAGCCCTTCTTGTAGATGGGGGTGACATTAGCCTTCTTCCAGTCTTCTGTGGTGTCCCCTGATCTCCATGACTTCTCAAAGACTATGGAGAGCGGCTTCACGATGACATCAGCCAGCTCTCAACACCCTCGGGTGGATAGCGTCAGGGCCCATCAATTTGTAGGACTCAAACTCTTGTAATAGTTCATATAGCAGCTCTTCCTTCACTGATGTTTGCATCAGTGTTTGCATCAACCTGTATTGTTGTTCCCAAAGCCTGTGGCCCAACAGTGCTGGTGAAGAAAGTGTTGAGAACCTCTGCCTTTTCAGTGTTATTGGTAACTAATTCACCTCTCCTGTTTAACAGTGGGACAATATTTTCCTTCTTTTTCTGCTTGTTGTTTATGTACCTGAAGAACTCTTTCTGGCCAATTTCAATTTGAGCTGAGCTTTTGCTTTTCTAACTACTTTTCTGCACACCCTGGCAATGCTCTTGTAGTTCTTATGGGTATTCATCTGATTTTCCATCTCTGGTACGCTTCTCTTAACGTTTTGAGCAAACTCAGAAGCTCACAGTTAAGCCAAGGGGGTCTCTTCCTCTGTCTACTTCCGTTACTGGGAAGGGCATGAACTGTTTTTGTGCTTCCGGTAGACCACTCTTGAAAAACTCACAGCAGTCACTAACTCCTTTATCCTCCATGGAAGCTTTCCACAGAATCCCTCCCAACCTCCCAATTATGTGGTTAGACAAAGGAAGATGACACAATTATCTCACTAGAGGTTATGTGTTAATTAATAATAACTACAAGTCATCTAATTTTAGTCTGGCTGCTGTCCATCAACTTTTTTTTGTTTTTTTTCAGTTGGTAAACCAGACAACTTTGCCCATTCATACCAACCAGAATAGCTGTTTCATTGTTTCTCGTGCATCTTTGAAGGGCATTAATCATTTTTAGCTTCACTCATCTTTAAACTGGCAAAGCTTTTTATAATTGGAAGTTTTCTTCACACTATGTACCTTTAGAGTTTTCTTAAAGCTTTTCTGAATTTCACTGATACAGAATGCTAACATTTCTAAGTGTAACTGACAAAACAGTTACACACAAAAAAAAGAGATTAATCTGTTCAGGTCTGGGCCCCTCTGTTCAGTTCTGGGCCCCTCTGTTCAGTTCTGGGTCCCTCTGTACAAGAGGGACATAGAAGTGCTGGAGCATGTCCAGAGGAGAGCTACCAGGCTGGTGAGGGGTCTGGAGACCAGGTCATATGAGGAGAGGCTGAGGGAGCTGGGCATGTTTAGCTTGAAGAAGAGGAGGCTGAGGGGAGACCTCATTGCCCTCTACAACTACCTGAAAGGAGGTTGTAGAGAGGTGGGTGTTGTGGGTGTTGGCCTCTTCTCCCAAGTGAAAAATGACAGGACCAGAGGAAATGGTCTGAAGTTGCGGCAGGGGAGGTTTAGGTTAGATATTAGGAAGAATTACTTCACTGAAAGAGTGGTCAGGCACTGGAACAGCCTGCCCAGGGAGGTGGTTGAGTCACCATCCCTAGAGGTGTTTAAGAAACATCTAGATGTGGCATTTCAGGGCATGCTTTAGTGGCAGAGATTGTAGGTTGTTTGGTTGGACTCGATGATCTCAAAGGTCCTTTCCAACAATGAAGATTCTATGATTCTATAATAAATCCCTAAATATTAAAAAACAAAGGTAGATGACTTTTCAGATGTTTCCAGAAGTTTCTTTCAAGACTGTGCACCAGCCATGGCTCAGGTTACCCACAATTTCCACTTGTACCTGTTCACAGAACTATGCCATTTCTTACTTTGCAAGAGATACGGGACTGTTTCCCTATCACACAGATAAATGCAGATATATTACCTGTTTTTAAGAAGCAGTCCTCTTGAGGATGCTTTGTATTGGTTCTTCTAATCCAGATTCACAACTGAAGCAGTAGATCTACCATTATGATTAACCTTCCCTGGTAAAACTGTTTTTCTCACCTACAGCATGCACAGTAAACCCACAAACCCTTAGACCAAGACAACATCATTTTTAGGATTTTTTGAGGATGGTACATCTTCTTGCACACAATGTGGGTGTACAACATCTGATACAGGTAAATACAGTAAGTTGTACATACACACTTTAAGTCACAGCATTCACCTTATTAAAATGTATTAAAACTCCCACGTTATGTGAACATGTTGATTGCTTTGTTTATTATAATGAGTTATAACCTAATTACCTTGCTTTTCTTACTTAAGGAATTAGAGAAATATGCAAAACTAATATTAAAATAATTATAAATTAAATCACACAAAATAACTCTATAAAAATGGAATGGAATTTAGTACACTGTAGAAATCAAATGAGATCTAAGTTAAAAAAATGTTGCTTATTTTTGGTATATCACATTAATTTAATTCTAACCCAAAGAAATCCAACCAACAGAGTACTTCTATGAATATAAACTCATTTTTTCGTGGTAAAGTCTTTCATACACAACCTATATATAGGACACGCAATGCCTTATCAAGATAAAGTCAAGTGGAAGACTTTAGCACAATCATATAAAAATGACAAGATATTTAGAGCAGTGTTACTGTTTATGATGGCCAAGGCAGACCACTTTCTGAGCCTTGCTGCGTCCAGTGCTAATGAAATGCTTTGCCAGTGTTCCCAGCCCAGACTGTGCATCAGGCAGTGATTGTGCATACAACTGCTTGATGACTGTGGCACTCAACCTGTCTGTCTGTCAAATTCATCACTGTGCAGTCAACCATCCAAATATAGATTTGATTGAGAAACTCCTGGCCTTGAGGGTGTTGATTAAGGACGGCCCACAACTTTCCCAGGGAAGGCTATGTGGCATAAAATCCTTGTGGATAAGCTCTATTTACTGCACTTGGTACCACAGATCTTCAGAGGTTGCCTCACTAGACTTACTCCTGGAGAACACAGAAACTCTCATGCTGTAATCACTACAGCCAACTACCATGTCCCTTAAGAGCTTGCAAAAGAAGAATATAGGTGCTGGCTTACAGAAGCCTAGGGGACAACATCAAATGAGCGTGTGAATCCCAGCACATGAAGCTAGTAAGTCTGCCTTGAGCAGAATTTCCCACAACGTCGCAAGCGTTGGTGATGTGGGTGAGACATGGACAGACAGATTGGTGTGCAGCCTCCCTAACCTCCAACATGATCCCACTAGTTGTAGCCTTACTGATCCAAACTGGTTGACCATGGACTAACATGAGTGAAAGACAGATAGTAAGGTGCCAAAACGTAATAACAACCCACCAGGATCAGCTTGCAGCAAGTCCGGGTAGTTTTGTGCTAGCTCCTCTTAGGCAGCTACAAAGGCAGCCTTTTGAATGCTGAAGCATTGTCTGTTTATCATCGTGGTTATGTGACACACTGTGGTACTAGCAGTGCCTACACATCTCCTAAATCTCAAATCTTTTTTCTGTGATAGAGTGACTTCACAGAAAAGGCTGAGGGTCTCTGTCTCACCCACCGCTGTTGGTCTGGACTGTACATGACAGTTTGGATTGCCACTGTAGTTTCCTGCATTTCCTGATTGATACACTAGAGCATCTGTCATAAAAAGAAAAGGTTAAGAGAGCTGGGACTGTTTAGCCCAGTGTTAGAGTCCAATACTCCCTGACCAAGCTCTTTTAGATATTCCACATGTGGAAGGTGCAATGTTTAATATCAAATTTACTTATTTGAAGATAGTTGATGTTACACGGGGTTTCTGATTTAACAGTGATACAATGAAAAAACAATACAAGTAATTTACACTTCACAAAATATGACAATTGCAATACACAGTTCAGTCACAATAGCAATGTGATTCTCATTACCAGTCTGTATAGTATGCTCACTGTCATGATGTTGGGTGTCCCCAGTTGCCAAGACGGAATATGTGGGCCGTGATGGTGACCAAGCACCAGCACAGGTTGCCCAGTTGAATCTCCATCCTTGGAAATACTAAAAAGCTGCCTGGGAATGTTCCTGGGTAACCTGCTCTTGGTGGCTCTGCTTGAGCAGGGCGGTTGGACCAGATGATCTCCAGAGGTTCCTTCCAACCCCAGCCATTCTGTGATTATGATTCCTCTGCAACACTATGTGACAGAAATAGGTACTTGACCATGCAAGACTGCAGAATGATGGCATTATTGGCCCCAGACTGAAGGAACAGAGATCTCCATCTTCATGACTCTTAAGGCATTAAAGGCTTTCTGTCAGGAGAAGAAAGGGCAGAACTGTGAGTCTGAGCATCCTGTCTCACACCTACGTAAGTCGCAGGCAGCATGACATGGCACAGAGTGGTCATCAGAGATTGCCCATGTCTGTGTTGGGTGCTGATAGTGCTGCAGTGGGCTTTTGAAAACTAACATGCTAATTCTGGAATCAGGCCCCTATGTTTTGGTGGTTAGAAAATTTGCTAACCTACTGTATCATAAAAAATTATGTTGGATCCTACTGTATCAGAAGACCTCAGGCACAGAGGTCACTTCCTGACACATTTAGCTTATTGGTATGGATGTTGACACTCAGTCTGTTCTCTTGCAATCACAACTAGTTATTCAGAGAGCTTCAGAGCAAGATTTTCATAATTTTAGTCTAGATTCATAGTATTGTAACTTCAAACACTGGAAAGTTAAGTGTCTATTCTAAGGTGTCATCTAGTCACAATTATTTTTAGTCAATGAGCAAGCAAGCTCTCCAGAAAGTAAGTTACCTCACTGGTTTCAGAACCCTGTGTAAAATCAGGTAAATCTCTCACCACTGATGATAAAAGGAGCCCCAATGTCTGACTTAAATTACACATTAAGCTTTAGAGGCTTTTAGGCAATTTAAGCAAGATAAATCTCACCCCTAGGATCAGAAAATCCCTCCACCCACTGCATAAAAATCATTAACAGAAAAATTCCCTTTTCCCCAACAAACTTAAAGACCTTTAGAACAAAAGACCAAACATAAAAACATCATTAAATATGCCACCAGAAGAGAGCAGAGGAGATCAGACACAGACAATCTTATAAATCTTAGAAAAGTAGAGAATGTCTCTGGTGATCATGTCCACATGATCCTAAGAAATCATGGAAATTGTATTGAATAACCCAGCTGATGGCATTTTTTTTCCCAGATTCTCTTGTTCTTTCTGCTGAGTAACAAGTGTTTCCCTTGTTAGTGACAGTGCTAAGGCTGGTTTCCTAGAAACTTTACCTTTCAGTCCATTCTTTCATTAATCCACTGTTATATTTCCGACTATCTAGACAGTTTCCCTTTTTACCGTCTTGCCTTGTGGTTTCCTTTCGTGTCCAGGAGAAGACAGTTTAGTCCAACCATTCCCTAAATATGAATTATATTTTTGGTGTTGCTTACTCAGATTTGTGAACGATTTTGACTGTAGGTCATATCTACTATTTTGTGGCCTTGTACTGCACCCTATGTATTCAGAAGTCCTCTATTTGCATACCTAATTACTTTGTTTAAAGAAGTTTAGACTACACATGGATTTACTTCCATCTACAGGAGTGTGATTTGAGTAAAGAGTTTTCAGTCATCTAAATATTTCCATGGGTGTTATCACAGAAAGTTATTTCACACCTCTTGTAGAAAAGCTTTCATATCTCTTCTTTACAGGTGAGGAAAACTGAGGTGTAAAGGGATGAAGCTGCTTGTGTTTTGTTGTACTGAAGTTGGTTCCAATAGCAAATGGCAATGGAGTCAAATCTGTTGAGTCTGAAGCTCAAAAGTTATCCTTCATTCTCAGCAGACATGAACACTGGCAGATATTTCTTCTGTGAAAAAATATATAAAGATTGGAATATGTTTTTGCAATGTACTTTTTTGCTCAGAAAGAATGTGACGTCTTGTTTGGATGCTTTCTAAGGACCACAGCTAACCTGTCCCACAGGCGATCATTAGAATAAGGAAACACTTACTTATATTTCAAATAAATTAGTCAATGTAATTAATCAGTATGCATAGTCTAATGCTACGAAACAACTTTAACTGTGTACTATCATGACACAATTCAGAATAAAGTGAAAAAAACCTTTCTAATCTTTAAACATCAGTTTCCTCAGACAGGAAACTAGAAGCCT
Organism: Larus michahellis; assembly: GCF_964199755.1. Classification (NCBI taxonomy): domain Eukaryota; kingdom Metazoa; phylum Chordata; class Aves; order Charadriiformes; family Laridae; genus Larus; species Larus michahellis. The sequence goes on from NC_133897.1 coordinate 95,306,606, forward strand.
AGTTATAAGCCACTATAAGCGTTCCTCATAAATTTATGGGTTTTGCACGGTATGGTACATAAAATATTTTTTTCATCTTTATTAAATACAAACCATTTCAACAATCTTTCCTTTATTTCCTTTGTGCAATGTATAAATTTAACTCAAAAAATTGTATGTTTCAGCAAGTTATGAGCATGTACAAAAGGAAGTTTTATAATGAAAATATTATTTCAACCTTATAACAGGTGGTAGCATTTTCTTGCTAAAACCATTGTACTAAGAGCATGAAGACACAGTAGCTGAATTCTAAATATTTTGTGTAAAAACGTATCTCATTTTGGATAAGTGTCGTATTTTTCTTCCATATATATGTATCTGGTATGGGAAATGTAATGTATGTGCTTAACTTGAGCCTCTGTTTGGTTCATTGGATGAGTTTTGTGCTTAAAGCAAAACACACTTGCAAGTATTTGTATTTGCAGAAGTAGGATTCAACTATATGGAAGATACTCCTGTAAACTTAATGTTAATTCATGGAGTAACTCTACATCCCAATTTATTTCTTTAATACTAATAAAATTCTGCAAAATCTACACCCCCCCCCAAAAAAAAACCTAAACAAACCAAACCAAAACCAAACCAAAACCAAAACAACCCAACCAAATCCACCAACCCTGGACAAGACTAATCTTAGATGTAGCTGTATAAGTATGACAATAAGATAAATAAATCTGTAAAGTTTATTTTAGTTTTGGATACTACCTGTATGCAAAATGGGAGACATAGCTAGAATCTCTGATCTCTGACAGACGCAAAATATTATAAACACAACCAAATGCGGAAAGCGTACCTCTCAAGATGACCAAGGTTTTATACCAGCAAGCACTAACTGTTATGTAACCAATAATTAAAACAATAGCTTTAATACTGTGACAGTACAGGGAAGCTTCTGTGACGTGATACGGTGTATGATGGATGTAAGCATCATTGTGTTATTTTTGATCATGTAACTTTGTCACAGATAGTTTATAAATCTGTAATCCTTTGCAACATTAATATTACTGTCAGGAACGTAGGTTTCAAAAACTTTATATAGAAATCAATCACAAACTTTAGACACAGCTTAAATCATCCTTTCATGCCAACACTATATCTTTGGATTGGTTCTATTATATCAGTACAAAAAGGTACGATATTTTTCCTAAGAGGGACTTTAACAGCTGAGATGGCCATACTATCAAGCTCACAAAAGATAACACTTCTTCAGCTAAGTTTTTGACATTTACTCCAATGTATTTATATTCTCTTCTAAGTAAGTAAAAACTGTTTTAAAAGGCTAATTTCCCATTATTTTAAAATATTTTTTTCTTCTTTCAAATTTATTTCTTATTTTCAAATGTCACTTGCCTATCTCAGCTTACAGACATCTTTCCTGTGTTGTCTTATAGAAATACAAATTGCACTTCTGGAAAGAAATTAAGTAAAAAATGTGCTTCTCAAGATGTGATGTAAAGTACTGTCTGCTGAAAATTAAGCTCATTATTACTAACCTTTCAGAAGTGCTAAGTGAAAAAGCATTGTTCTAGTCAAAGTCTCCTACAAATCGCAATTTCCAAAAATAGTTTGAGGGATTGATCCTTAATATAAGATAACTGTAAATATTGTTTCATAGGTGGGAATAGTTACATTTTTACAACTAACACCACAGCAGAAACTTATTTTGTCATAGGAGAGGACTGGAATGATTGAAGGTTCGTAGCTCTAACGTTTATGTGCTTCTCCAAAGGTCCCACATCTCTTGGGACTCTTAAAGCTTCTGGGAAGACACAGTGACAGGAGGACACCTCTGCTTTACATTTGGAGACTAAGGTCAACATCTCTGAAATTTTTCTCTGCCTTCCTTCCTTCTTTCCTCTACTCATTTACTCCTCTACTCCTCTACTCATTCCTCATTTCCTCTAGTAGGAGTAATTCTTACTTGCAGAATGATCTGGTAGAGAATAAGCCAAGTGGCTTGCAAAAGTTGTCGTGATCAAACCCAACATGTTAAATACAGAAATAAGGAAAGCTAATCCCTAATTGCTCTGATGTTACAGAGAAAAATGACAAAAAAAAATCCCCCAAACCCATTTGTCACTATATCATAGAATCATAGAATAGTTTGGGTTGGAAGGGACCTTTAAAGGTCATCTAGTCCAACCTCCGACACCTTTAAGTAAATCAGGTTGCTCAGAGCCCCATCCAGCCTGACCTTGAATGTTCCCAGGAGTGGGGCATCTGCAACCTCTCCGGGCAACCTGTTCTAGTGTTTCACCACCCTCATTGTAAAAAATTTCTTCCTTACATCTAGTCTAAATCTTCCTACTTTTAGTTTAAAGCCATTATTCCTTGTCCTATTGGAACAGGCCCTGATAAAAAGTTTGTCCCCATCTTTCCTGTAGGCCCCCTTTAAGTACTGAAAGAATGAAAGAGGTGTTTTTATGCCCTCCTCTGGACTTGCTTTAACAGGTTCATGTCCTTCTTATGTTGGAGACTCCAGAGCTGGATGCAGTACTCCAGGTGGGGTCTCACGAGAGTGGAGTAGAGGGGCAGAATCACCTCCCTTGACCTTCTGGCCACACTTCTGTTGATGCAGCCCAGGATGCAGTTGCCTTTCTGGGCTGCAAACTCATGTTACTGGCTCATGTCCAGCTTTTCATTCACCAGTACCCCCAAGTCCCTCTCAGCAGGGCTGCTCTCAATCCCTTCATCCCCAGCTTGTATTGATACAGGGGGACGAGAAGGGACTGTCTAGAATCATTCTGCAGACAGGTTTCTTGGAGGACTAGCAAAACATTTTGAGATTCTGGCAGGAACAGCAGTGCCCTCCTGCAAGGACATCTATACTTTAACTGTCAAAGTAGTTTAAAACCTCAGTCTTCTTATCTGACCCAGCTCTATTGCAGACATCTGAATAGTAGTATTAACCAAAAATCGCCTTTCCGTTTTCATTGACTCTAGCATATCTCCACCGTACCCTCCTCTTGCTTCACAGTCTTGATCTTAGGTATTTACAGCTACTAAGATGGATTGCTGCAGTGCACCTAGGAAAAGGACTGACTCCACAAAAAAAAAGCTGAGAAAAACTCCTGCATCAGAATTAAGAGTTCAATGACAGTATGTCAGTCTCGTTTTTCAAGTTTTATGCAGGCTCCACAGATAATTGCAGAAAGCCATTTCCCTCTGCAAAGAAAGCTTTTGTACAGACCAGGTAGTGTTAAACCCTTCAAAATCATGAGGGCATTATCATGCCATTGCTGTTGAAATATAACTCATTTAAATTTAGAAATTCTGTTTACAGGAAAAAAACATAATCACAGAAAGCTTTCTCAGCGCTGAAAGGAAGGATTTCATAATAACCCTACATCATTCCCAAGGCTGCACTAGGCTTGATGCTGAGCATGTAGATAATATATTGCAAGCCTCTATCACATTTGAGAAGATTCAGTGTTTTCAGACAGTGAGCAGGTGAAAATTTTCCTAGAGAAAAGAATCAAAAATGGCTCAGAAGAACAGGATTAGTTACTTTCCTCTGTCCCTCTCCTTGCCCCTAAATCCATGTGTGAATATGCATGTGTGAACACATACACACACACAAAGGATCACTTTACTGTATGTCCTACCACTATATGATACAGTACAGCTGATGATATATATTAGGTGAAAACCCTCTTAAATCTCTAATTTAGGCTGGAGGTGATTAATATGATCCATTACTTTGCACATAAAAATACTTAGCAAACCAGTTATCTCTCTTTTACAGATGTGGCAAACCATTTACCATTCCCATCTCCCCAGCTGCAATAGCATCTGTAAAAAGCAATACATCTTCTCGATCATGGGATATAAATCTTTTTGTGATAAGAAACTCTACAGCTTTTGTGTCTTAAAATATCTTTTTTCCTTTTTAAAATAAAATGTAAGTTTACATCCTTACAAAAAATTCAGAATGAGAATATCAGAAAAATCTTTATTAGAAATTCTTTTCTTTATCTGCACTAGAGAGACAGTGCAAGCAATGTATTTTAAGCTTCCTTAAATTGATCCATCAAGGTTGCTTGAGGATCTTCAGTGGATCAATGTAGGGAAGATTATAGTGCTCATCTGAAGAGATTACTTGCAAAAAGAACAGAAAATTCAGCTTGAGGCCCATTTAGACCATGGTAGAAGTCAAGAGGCAAAGTCACCATATGTTCTACCTGGGTTTATTTCGCATAAACAGTGACCACTAGAAAAAACAGAAACTCAGGTGAGACTTTGTAGTGTAGCATTTATGACAGTCAAATATTTTCTGTTCTGAACATATAGGAGCATTTTCTCTATTTCAAGTACCAACATCATTTTTTTGTAGATGATGATCTATTAAGGCTTTCAGGAGAAGACCTTGGTGTCATACTTTTCAGGATATGTAAGTGAAAAACTCATGGGCAAAGGGAAGGCTTTAAGCAGCATGCTACAACATTATAGACAAAGGAAAGGTGCTAGCTGGCAGTCTAGTAGTCATTTAACAGGATCTGTTAAAGAAATGTATCTGCCACTGTTTGCCTAAAGCTTAGAGGCATGTCCTTTAGGACTGAGTTGGTTCTTCCTGTAATGAAAGCAGCAAGTATTTCAGCAGGCCTCAACTTACAAAAACTTATGAGTCTTTTCTTTATTGGCAGAGCATTCTAATTAACAAAATCTCTACCCTGTGTTAGTGCTGAGACCTATCTTTCAATTTCTACCTGGCCTTTATGACAGATAGCAATTTGCTGAGTTGTAACCCACAATCATCTGCCTTATCACTCTCCTCATGTTGACTATATTTGTTGACTATGTTAAATTTTGTAGCATTATTGACCATGGAAAGTATGAAAACAGAAGTCAGACAGGATGTTGTTGTTAGGTTCCATAACTGGTTGACTAACTGGACCCCGATCTTAATAACAAAACAAAATCTTGTATAATTTAATTTTAATCAATTAATCTAATTCTGAAGAATTAGATTCTTAAGAATTAATCTTTTTTTGCATTATGTGTTCATTTTAATTCTTTTAAGACTAGACAATAGGGCTGTTTTAACACCAGCATCACCTTGTGCCTTGTAAAGTCATCAGTAAAGTCAAGCTAGGTTCTTCCAACATACTCAGGCATGTGTAAAATGTGCTGGCAAGATTTACCCAACTATAAGATGATCTAGGTATGATGTTACCCAGTAGAACACACTTGTAACCAATGGACACAATTGTCAAATGTGAACAATATTAGATAGTTTGGGGTGGGAAATCAAAATGTTTGAGTGTTTTGATTGGATGAAGAAGCAATTAGCAAAACATAGTAAAATAATTAAAAAAAAGAAGCAATTAATAAAAAAATTATCCATGACAATTCTTGTTGCTCTTGCTTCTGTTGATCTCAGAGGTGCATCACAGAATCACAGAATTTTCTAGGTTGGAAGGGACCTTTCAGATCATTGAGTCCAACTGTCAACCTAGCGCTGACAAAAACCATCGCTAAGCCATGTCACTAAGCACTCCGTCTACCCATCTTTTAAATAGGGATCGTGATTCCGCCACTTCCCTGGGCAGGCTGTTAAGAGTGTTTGATAACCCTTTTGATGTGGAAATAAGCCACAGATTTGTTTGTTCATCTACCTTTTTTTCTGATGTCTCCTGTTAGTCAAAAATGCTCTGTTTTACCCTTGTATCCTTTCTGCCACTCTAATCAAATGGCCAGAAGAGGCAGGACAGACCCTTCAGCTCTTTAGCTTCCAGAAATATTTAACCCGGACCTCTTGGGGCTCAAAAAACTTTCAGTGATGTTTATGTCACTGGATAGGGTAATCCTTAGAAAATCTGTGGCCCATTCTGCTGGATTATCCACTCTGATCTCCCTTACTAAAATCAAAAAAGTTTTCTAATTAAATAAAAGCCATGAAAAAGATGCAAGCAGAGCTGTCTGGTACTATAACAAGACGATGTCTTTTTTGGGGACTTTTTATTGTACTCCTTAAGGCAAATTAAACACGTGCTTCTGCTTAAATATATATATCTATAAATTAATGAACAATGCATTGGACGGAGTCTACAAGGAGTCTGCAAAGATGCGTCAAAAGACAGTTCCTTACATACACTTGCACCAGCACCAATCGTGTCAGCATTGGCATGGAGCGCTGTGACGGTGTTCTCCCCCCCATTCCCAACCTGACTTTTTCCTGTAACCCTGCTCGAGCAATAACCACCAATGGCAGTCACGATGGATGCATCTGGTCAAAGTGGATTAGGGGAAGACAGATAGCACAATAGCCAAAGGCTAATTTATGGCAATGCACTCACCTGACCACAGTGCTGGTCAATGCCTGACTCAAGCCAAACTTGGAAGAAACTAATATCTACAATCATTATATAAATATGACTATGAGACAGACATTTTACCCCATAAATAGTGAGTAGCCCAAGAGCCCTTTGAGCTCTCCTGCACAGCAGCAGGCTGCGTGCCAGGATCTCCCCTATAGTAGGGACGGCTCCTCAAGGTTACTCCTTGAGGTTGAGAGATTCCTTGCTGCAACAGATCCTCAGTAAGTGACTAATAGCTTGATAAACTTTGAAATCTTAGCTAAGTTATATAAAGGATTGATTTGGCACATATAATCCTTTAAACATAAACCATTGACCAAGTCCAGGACTAGGACTGGATCCAGCCACACCGAATCTCTGAGGAGGAGTTTAGAAAGTGAGGGGGTCCTTCATGAATCTTGTGACTTAACAGGAGGGTCTCCCTGAAAGTTTTTTCTGACCCAGTCCCCTACGCAGTAAATAACCAAGTGTACCTCGCCATCGAATCTTGTTAAACAGCTGTCACATTTACTATCAAATTTTGTTAAATCATTGTTTTATGTCAATAGATATATTGCCACTTCTTTCTTATGAGTGAAGTGTAGCTCTCCATCTATGACAAGCGCCTCAACCACATGTTGGAGTCATCCCCCAGTTACAGTTTGAATTTCTTCTTCAGCTTTAATATGCACCAAATGTTCTTGCTCTTACTTTGGAATTTTTTAATTTATCAAAAACATTTCTCTTGCTTAGATTACAATTCCAATACTGCAACGTATTCTCTTGAGAGCTATGATATATCTTAATGAAAAAGGAAGAAAAAATGCTTCTATAAATGCAAATTATTTTCCTACCTCCCTCCCCACAGCCCCCAGTAGCATGCTTAAAGTAAGACTACCTGGCACCCAAACCAGGTGATGTGTGGTGATGGGCTATCTGCAATCTTCCCTAGAGTCTTCTGATTCTGGAGAGTTTCAAATGTTTCCTGAATATGAATCCTTCTTATCACTCTGCAAAACTTCCTAGCCTGTAATAAAATAAAGACCTTGCTAGCCAGAAAAAGCTGGTTCATGATGCAGTGCTCACCACCTGAAACCAAGAGATGGGTCGAATATGCTGAAGACCTCATTAAACCTAAGTTAGGAACTCAGCTGAAATCATACTTGTAAATTTTAAAATGTCCTTGGTTAAAAGCAGCTCATTGTCATGATTCAATAAAGCAAAGCTGAGTATTGGCTGGCAAAGTATTCATATATGCCGTGTTCCTCTGCTGTTCTTGCTGCAGTTGTCTGTCCTTAGATGTGCCTCCATGCTCAAGTGAGTTCCTTTCTGCTGTCTGCCTGCCTGACCAACAAGACAAACAATACGTTCCAAATACCTTTAAAAGGATTGTCTTGTTTTGAAAAAATCTTTCCAAACCAGAAATTTCTTGGCTAATTTAAATGAATAGCTGAAATGTTTTATATTTAAACAAGCACACACACATGTGGACACATATATACATTTATAGACATAGATCTCTACTCAGGGGGCATAATACTATTAAAAAGACAAAAGCTTTTTTGTGTCACATAGAGTATTACCCAATTTCTACTTTTTTTTAGAAAAAAAAAATTGAGAACAATCACATCTGATTGTAGCATATAATTACTTTTTAATAACTGCAAAGTTCACTACCCAAAACTTACTTCCAAACACAACTGTCTCATGAGATTACCAGTTATCCTGGTTTGGGGTGGAGCAGAGCCAACTTGCTGTTCAGTGATACAGGCTCTTGCTTATACTTGTTGCTGTGGCAACCAGGGTCACTGACTGGATTGTTTACTCCATAGAGGGGTCGCACCTGTGTGGAGGAGTGGACAAGTGACCCAAACTGACCAATAGATTCTTCCATCGCATCTGCCATGCTCAGTATAGAAGCCGAGGGATCAAAGGTTCTGTGTTTCTTCTTCAAAGGTTTCTTCAATGGCTCTCTTTCTTCAATGACTGACGTCTGAGGAGGACTCTGTCTGTTATCTGGAATCCAGTTCCCATTTGTCACTGAGTTCAGTCGGGAACTTCCCCAGTGTGTGCTGGTGACATCTCCCTGTGAGCTTGATACGGTTTTGTATATATTTGCATATATTGTATCTCTTTCATTATTTCCCTTTTTATTTTATTCTTAATATTTCATTAAATTAGTTTATTTTTTTTCTAAACTCATAAATCTCTTTATGTCTTTTCTTCCTCTTCTTGGAGCAAGAGGTAGGGGAGAGCATCTGTTGTCTTGTCATTGGCCAACCCAGCCCAAACCATGACACCAGTGAATGCATGGCATATAAAAATAATCAGTCCTGTGCCATATTATGCTTTCACAAAATCCAATAGTAATCAATTAATCATAATGTCTTTACTCTCAGTAGTTTGTCTAAGCGTAGGTGTGTTCCAGAAGGTTTAGTACGCTGATGGGAGCTATAGCATTATCAAAATCATAATGCCAAAATATGATCCCTTTTGACAGTTTAAAATACAATAAAATTCCTTGTTAAAAATATGAAAGAATTTTTCCCATTTTAGGATTTAGATACTAAATTGTCTTCCCTGTTAATCTTCCCCAAGTGTCAGTTGTAAGGGCTACATGATCTCTTCCCATAAGAGACTCAAGGTATGTGATAAGCCAGTGGTAAAAGTCTATTTAAACAGAGTCAGTTTGCACATATTTTTAATATGAGGATGGCACAGAATCTCTTTTCATCCCTGCATTCATGTTTAATTTTCTCAGGACACAACATTGACAGTCTTTTCGTTTAGGGATAACTGCAAGCAGATGTTTAATTAAATTGTAATGTACTGTAAATAACATTGCAACTGCCAGTAGATGGGTTCCTATAGTCATAATTGGTTTTGCTGGCCATTACCAATGGTTTTGTACCAACAATTGCAACATTCAGCAGAGAAGTTCACTCTGTCTTGGAATGAAGATGGAGGGAAACAAGTGCAAAGAGGTGCCAAGATCTTGTCACTGTCAGAGCAACATATGGAGGCAGATTCTTCTGCACTCCTTGGCTCTCTTCCTGCCTATCACAGAGACCTACACCTCTTTTTTTAATGCGTTGTTTCATCCTACTAGTATTTCAAAGGCACAGAAAGTAATTTTTCAAATAGACAAAAAAGAACAAACAGAGAGATATAAAAATTTTGAAATTTATACTAGTGATTGAATAACCATGTAAACTTGATTACAGGTCCATCCAAATGAAACCACAGTGGGATATTGTTCAGTAAAGTTTAGCATTTGGATTTTTAGGAAAAAAGAGGGTAAACAGAGCTTTAGTCATAGACCTAAACAAATCTGACACCTTTTTCAGCATATTCCCTGCATTCAGAGAATCTCAGTAACTGTCTGGACTGCATAGACGAATTAAGAAGATATCTGAAGATCACATGTCTTTTGTTTTTAACAGTTTTTCCACAAAATACCCCATTTCATTATATGAAAGTCTAGGGAAACCATCATTCTCCATAAAAGTTGGACCCTGTCACTTAAATCCATCTTCCAGGTTCTGTATTTCATCCTTTGAGCAAGTCTTTTTCACAGCATTTTTAAGGAATAATCTTCAGGTTGCCATTAATTCAGACATCATTCTTCACCTTCACTCTTTACTGCTGGTATGAGGAACATTAAAGGCAGAGGTTAGGAAAAGACAAGAAAAACAAATGGAAGCCTGGACAACAGGCATAGGGAAGAGAACAGTTCAAGGAGTTTGAATAATGCCTTTTGGAGGCACAATATAACCGGGGTTTGAAGAAATAAACAAGATTGTCAGCAAGAGACAATTTCAGGGAGCACGCCTCAGAACAAGAATCTTTGGGTAATTGGCTTAAACAGTCAAAAACTTCAAGAGAGTTTGTGGCATCTGAACTTGCCACAGAGCCCTTTTCAAAGACAAAGAAGAGAAAATGATATTGACCGCTTTCATAAGGTGATTTCAGAACTGTGGAAGGAGAGAGCAATAGAAGAGATGTAGGGAAAAATAGGGGTTGGGTGGGGTTTTTTTTAAATTTGTTTGGTTTGTTTAGGATTTTGTTTGAAATACAGTTTAAAAGACTACTGTGGCTACTTGCCTGTTTGAATTTCTGTACTGCTCCTATCAGAAATTTTGATCTTTAGAGAGTAAACTGAGATATGTGCAATGAAATGAAGAAAAATGTGTTGCACTGCAACCACAGTTCAGGTACTGTGAGAGGAAATGGAATCAAATACTATGTCCTCTTCTTGGATTAGTGTTATCTTTCATATTATTTGTTCTGAATACAGTATAAATTTACAATTGGTTCACTTATGTCAACTAATGACTTATATCCATATATGTTCATGAAATGAAAATGTCCATACTGCAACATGAAGAAAATGGGTTTTGTCAAGTATATAGACAACTAAACAAAAATCTGAAAAATAGAAACAAAGAATTTGGTTTTGGAGGCAAGTTGTAGGGGGAAAAGAACATATCTTCTTTGAGCAAGTATGACTAAAATATCTTTCGCTTGAAGTAATGTTGCATTATATCAAATAAAGCTCACTAAAATGGTTACTATGGTTTTACATTTTTATAACTAAATTCAATTGATTTAGCAGACAGATTTTATGAAGTATGTGTCTTTGCTAGTGTCTTTATTGCCTTTCTTTCTATGAGGATTAACATTATCCACCAACAGTATTTGTTGGAAGTGCTACCTGAGAAATAAATTATTATAACTGCTCCTGTGACACTTGTAGGCACCAAATGCATACCATGACAGTTCATATCATGAACAGGCATTTTGACCTCAGCTGCTAACACTTTTTAAATCATTTGATTAATTCAACATCCGTTTCAGGGAGCTGAACGGAAGAGTGCCTACCTCTTTTGGAAATGAAACATCTCCAAATGCAAGAGGAGATTCCTCTTTATTTGCAAAAGTTGACAAATGCTCTCTGTTTATGAAGAACATGACACCAGAGTGAGTAAAGGTGTCTTAGCCACTACAGCTGGTTCCAAGTAGGGATAGCTGTGACCACAGCGTGAAGAGGGAACTATACAATTGTATGGTTTCTTTGTTAGAAGTGTTTCCTAAGGTTATTAATGAGGGAAAGGCAGTTCTATTAGCAAATTCAGCTGTATTTCAAGTGGAGAATACTAAATTAAAGACCTCTTTTCAACCTCAAGGTATTGCGGTAAAAGCCCAGAGGAGTTTAGTTACTGTCTAATGCTGTTATCTGTTAGGCATTCCAGTTTATAAACCCCTTCTTCAACTGTGTGTTATAGATACGGTATATGAAGAAATTATTGCTTTGCAATACTTGCAATAAAGAAAAAGTAGCATAACTGTTTGTTCAAATACATCATCTCTTTATATTTATTACTGTTGCGTGTTCTATGAGATTTTTTTAATGTGATATTTTGCTTTAAAGGAAGTACATAAGGCATAGCTTCCCTGAACCATGAGGGACTAAAAACCTTCTTTGCTCGAAGCTGTTTCCAGCCACCACTTTACCTTAGAAGCTCCCTGTGTTCTCCTCATGAGGTCATAATAGAGCATATGCTTCTCTGTCTGGTGCACTGTTCTCTTTGGCATATGCAACTGCCTTGGAGGCTGTCAAACCCTTTGTATCTGCAACCATCCTCTAAGAAAAGTCCTGCAGAATACAGGGCTCACGCTTCCAGTCCTGTCTTCTACAGGGCTTGATTTTGGCCAAGGTTTTCTTCTGTTTTACATATCTGTATTTCATAAGGAAGTTTAACTCATTTTCACGAGTGACCTGTAACTCCCACCATTTCCAGACAGGTTTCACTTCACTCCTGACAGTGTATTTAGGAATATGCCAACTCTGCACAGTAGATCCCTCTCATAAGAAGTTGGCAGGACATGCTGATTGTGAAAGAAACCCTAAAGTTGTCCTAATAATCATGAATAAAGCTGTAAAGAGGATAAGGATCCAGCACAGAGTTTTTTGGCTTCCCTCTGGACTGTCTTTTTATTCCTACCACCAGCAATTGACATAGGTTGCTGTAAAGCATTTTGAGTCTTCTGTAGAAAGGTATCAGTAATTACTTATGGAAAAATTTATAAGGGTACTTTATCACGTTTGCAGTGCACAATTGGCCTATGTGGTTGATATTGCCATATTTTGATTATATTTTATACTTCAGCACAAATTTTCAGCTCTTGCAAGTTTACTTGAGTCAAGCTACGAGAATTTCCACCACTTGAAAATGTGTTCCTGGATGACCCTAGAGAGCTGATATCTAATTATTTGAAAGTTTAAGAAATGCTTTACTCAGATATGAAAGAGGGAAAAGCGCTGACTTTTTTTTTTTTTTTAATATCTCCACATGATTTTTTTCTACTTCCACTAAGTCAAAGTGGTTTTGAGGAGAATATGTAAACCCAAGGAAGTTCAAGTACAAGTGAAAATAAAAAAAACCTAACAGGTTTTCCAGAATCAATTTATAGGTGCATTGTGGATGGAAAAATAACACCCAAATCCTTTTATCAATATGTGGACATTTTTGTGTCTTACAAGTGAACATTTATACAAAAATGCATAAAAGCTGCAACTTTACTACATGTGATGAGACATTTTAAATGTTATTTTCTTACCTAAAAATCATACTTTTTCCTCTGAGCTATGGCTGCAGTTATTCCAGATGAATACTATATAAATAAGTTTATTTCCTGTGTTTCTAAAAGCTTTTCTCTTACAGCTGTTATTTTTCTATGATACACTGTAGATGGTCTCTTTTTCCTTAGTCAGTGTGTAAACCTTCGTTCCTGGTAGTCAATAAAGTTCAGTGAGTATAACTGCTATTTTTGTTCATTTTTCACTATTATATTTTCCTGCAGCATTCCCCACTGTCAGAAATTCATTTTCAATCGTCTCAGTCTGTTGTTGGCATTTCTATAATATTAATCATCCATTGATTTTTCCACTAGCATCAGCAAGAGTCACATGTTTAATTGTGTAAATGCTGGGAGAACACACTCAGTTATATCAGGCTGCTGAATGATAATTGGTGATGCTGTAACATTCCACAAAAAGTTTTTACATTTGGGAATTGAATAACATAATGATTCTGAAACTACTCATTGAGGAACAGAAAATGAACATGCTGTTTACCACTGAATAAGGCTGTCTACCTTGAATTGCCATATTCAAATTCTTCAGACAGGATTATGTTGTTTAACAAAACCCAATATTGAACTGTATCAATGCTGAAAATAAGCAAGATGATAACCCTAATTTAAAAAAAATACAGTATGGTAGCTATGGGTTATTTCATGCTTATAATTGTTACTAAAAGTGTTTCTCATTTTTCCATAGATAGTATATTGTGAAGTATACTTTTAAAAGAGATATTGAGCATGTTTACTTTTCTTGGCATATAAATTGCTCACACTCAGTGTGGCCCAGTTTAAATCAGAAATTAATATTTGCTTAGAACTAATGCCTTCCTAATGGCCTATGTGTATTAGAAATGTACTTGCAATGTCAGAAAAATGTAATCTCCTTGAAATTATTCGTTTTTTACATTCTAACTTCAGAAGAGATTTCTGCTTATTTTCCTGTGGTGACGCTGTTAAATATTTTTTGAAATATTTTTTATTAAATTAAAAGTTTAGGGCATGAAATTCAGGTGCCCGTTTTCGAAGTGTGAGTTGTTACATTGGTTTTTTTCTATGCTGAACTTTTACTATCAGCAAAGGAGTTTTCTTTTTCTTGAATCAGTTTCTCAGCATGAATTTGAGAATCCTGTAGCTTATCTTGTGTCCACACTGTTTCCAAAGGCAGTCAGTTTGCAGTCAGGTTGCCTGCACATTCCAATTGTCCAGGATTGACCACTAAACCCACTAAGGGAGGGCACGTACCTCTGTGTTAGACCAATTGGGGACACCACAGGACAGTCCACACTGCAGAATGGTGTGTCCTTATACTAAAAGGCAGAAAAAACCCAAATCCCTGGGTAATCCATCACACATACAGAAAAATAAGGACCATAATGTTGTGAGCCACTGAATAATATTCCTTTCTGTGTTTTCTTGAGCCTTGGCGTGTTTGTGCTACTCCTGGTAACACTGGGAACCAGAGTGGAGAAACAGTTAGTAAATGTCAGAGACGATCCAATTGCAAAGGATGTGAAACTGTTCCTGTGGTAGGACCTAGCTAGGGCTTGCTTTCCCCCATCCTTTTTCTTTACAAGGGATGGATGTTTTAGCTTAACTTAATGCGAGAGAGCCTTGCAGCTCTGATTTCTCTAGCAGCAGTCATAAAGGTTTCAAGATATAAAAGTGGTGCTACAGCATGGTCCATTGGCCAAATTGAAGTACATCCACCCTGAAAAGATTTTGTATGATGCTTTCAGTGATTGCTCATTTCTGATCAAGAACACATTCAGTCATAGGGCAGAAAGAAGTCTTTCTGATTGAATGAGCTTGTGAATTTGAAAGTTAGCAGGGTCTGAACAAAAAAGCCTTATGAAATTCTGCAGAATTATTAATAGGATACAAAAATTCAGGTGCCTGTAGTGTGAATTGAGTGATTGAAAACTGGATTCATGAGAACAGTTAGTGCTGTAAATAGACCTTTCTTCTTCCTTTGTTTGTACAGACAGAAGTCACCCACTATGTATGTCTCAAATTGATTAAAGTTGTCTTGTGGGAGATGGTTTGGCTCTTTGGTTTCTTGTACTGTGAACAACAGACCAGACAAATACAGACTTATTACTTTTTCTCCAAGATCAAGGACTCAAAAAAAGGGCAAAAAGTCATGTACCTCATGACTTTTTGATTTACGTTCAGTCTTTTGATTTACATGCAACTCCTTGGATTTATGACAAATGGGTCTGATATCAGGTCTATTCCTCTGCTGCTCCCTCTTTTTTGTTTTAAAGTACTGCAATAATAAAATAAAAACAAATTATTTCTATACTATAAAATAATTCAGAATCATTTTGCCCACAGAAG
This sequence comes from Larus michahellis, assembly GCF_964199755.1. NCBI lineage: Eukaryota > Metazoa > Chordata > Aves > Charadriiformes > Laridae > Larus > Larus michahellis. Next base: position 95,321,923 of record NC_133897.1, read on the forward strand.
TGAGAATTTGGTCTGATCTTTGAATGCTAAAAGTTTTACGTGAGTTGTCTACAGTGAGGATTTGTTCCTATATAAAGTACTAAGGGGCATAAGAGATTGAAAACCAATTCTGTGTAATGTACAGTGTGTGTTCATGTTGTTTATGGTGCTGTGAGTGAAAATTTATAATGGAAGTCTTATTCAGGAGGTCTAGTTTATACAAAAGTAGCTTTGGGTTGCTATTTCTGTCAATTTTCTTGGCTATGTAAGATTAAATAAATAAAAAGTGCATGGTGGAATCATCAGAGAATTCATTAGTGTTTTAATCTCTGTATTTTCTTTTAAAATCCATATTGAGAATCTGGCATTCTTACCAGTTCTTATTGCTTCTTCCTCAAAGAAACAAGCCCAATGATGCACAAGAGAGTGCTTTTATGAGGTCAGTAGAGAATAATTGGGTAAATATGACAGAATGTTACTCAGAGGTTGTTTTTTTTTTTTTTTCCCTTACTCATCTCAGAATGCTTCATGCAATTATTCACATCCCATTATCCACATTCCAAAAAATGGGCAAACTGGGGCAAGACAAGTCAAAAAGGTAATATTTTAACATAGGATTGCCTGAAGTTATGGTGGGCAACTACATCAGTTTTTGTGCAAGAGCAAATGCAATTGCCTGGTAAGCTAGTTTTCTGCAATCTACTACTGGGTTGGGGTTTTTTTCTGGCAAAGAAGAAAGACTAGTACAGCGAAATATGCACATGAAAGATTGTAATGCTATTTTTTTTTTTCTTTTACAAGAATAATATTTAGAATGTCTTCAAGTTTTCTAATCTGCTAGTCTATGCCTTTCTCTTGTGGTTCTCTCACTATTAATTTAGATATAAGGTATTTCCCCTGATGTTTCTACATTTTCTTCAATTATGTGTCCAATACCAAGCTGGAAAAAGAGAATTCAGACATTGATCCATCTTAATCACTGTCAGAACTACAGATCTTGATCAGTTAGGGCCTAAGCCATGGAAAACAGGTGTCCTGACATTCAGAGAGACCTGGACAGGCCGGAGTAGTGGGCAGAGGGGAACCTCCTGAAGTTCAATAAAGGGAAGGGCAAAGTCCTGCATCTGCAGAGGAGTACCCCCAGGCACCAGTGCATGTTGGGGGCCACACAGCTGGAAAGCAACTATGCAGAGAAGGAGCTAAGTATCCTGGTGAACGAGTTGAGCATGAGTCAGCAATATCTTCTTGCCACAAAGAAGTCCAACAGCATTCTGAGCTCCATTAGGAAGAACATTGCCAGCACATCAAGAACGTTGTTCCTTCCTGTTTTCCTCAGTGCTGGTGAGACGCATCAGGAGTGCTGGGCCCTGTTCCAGGCTCCCCAGTACAAGAAAGATACGGACTTACTCGACCAAGTCTAGCAAAGGACAACAAAGATGGCAAGGGACTGGGAGATCTTTCATTTGAGGAAATGTTTAGAGGTGAGACGTCTCGACCTGGAGAAGTCTCAGGGTGGATCTTATCAATGTATACAAATACTTGATTAGAGGGAATAAAGATGAGGGAGCCAGACTCTTCTCTGACCACTGACAAACTAAGAGCCAATGTGTACAAATTAACACATGTGAAATTCAATCTAAACACAACACGAAAACCTTTTTTACAATGAGGGTGGTCAAACACTGGAACAGGTTGCCCAGAGAGATTGTGGAGTCTCCCATTTGATAATATTCAAAACACAACAAAGAAATATACTAAAACAAATTATTTTGTTGTGTATGAATGTACTAACCTAACTATAGGTTAGTACATTCGAAAGAAATAGCAATAGAATAATACTTTGTTCTTGGACAGAATCTGGAGGATTATTTCTATATAATAATTAGAAAATGACCACAAAACAATATTTCCTTGTTCCCGCATATTCCAGACAAGAATCAGATTGTAACTACGTGAAACTGCAAGATAAATATTAACTTTTTCTTCCTCCGTCCTCCTATTATACAGTGTGATGCACCCCGATGATCTTCAATTGCTTGCAAATTCATAGCTCTGCAGCAAAAAAAAAACCAAAACAACAAAACCCAAACAAACATTTTCTTCACTTTTTTTTTTTTAACCTCTTTGCTAACAGGGGATAAAACACAACTTTGCCATTTCACCTTTTATCGATACATTATTTGCGCAGCTTTGCTATTTCTAACTATCCAACCATGACCTTCACAAAATATGTGATGATTGCAGCAGCTAATTCTATAATCAGACTCCATTGATTTGGCAGAAGAAAAGGATGGATAAATTCCCAGCATAAAAAAAAAAATAAAGCTTCATCTACATTTGTTGTTAATATCACCTACAAATTCACTTGTATGACTAGAAATTTCACTGAATGTCACATACTCTGACATTCAGAGTGTCAGAAGTATAGTTTTGTAGAGGAAATGGTCAATGCTCTCTGACCTTGGCTGTGTCAAATATTGAGACAAATGTACATTAGTAATAATAATTGTCTACTCATTTCACCTTGCCAAATGTCACTTGAATTATTACTCTGGTCCTCAAAGTAAAGAATTTTAACTTGATGTTTCCTAGGGGAAAAAAAATGATCTATTCTTTGTTCGGCCTCCACAAATAGAAGCACGGCATTTGTCTTTTCATTGGTAACATTAAGTCTGTCTGATCTGGGTGATAAAAAGCAGAGATTATCTATTCCTGTCTGTCATTTTTGGCAAACTTGTGAACTTTTCATAAAAACAGAAAGATAAATCACAGGAACTATTATTGTCTTTGTCTTAATCTTTCTAATGGATCAGTGTAATTTTTGGTATGCTCTAGTAGGTCAGGGAGGTCATCGCTGTAGGAGAACAGCCTTGCCTACTTACTGAATGCTAAATACTGGTCTCCCACACAAATCCAGATAAAGACTTTGCACAGGGGATTAAGCTAGTGGCAAGGCAGAGGAGTCCTGTGGATCAACTCAGCTGTTGCTAACAGACTTCTCTGACATTTAAGAGTCTCTCCAAGGTGGGCATTGAGGGCAATTGATCCATATAGCTTATGGAGAGCACTCCTCATCCTACTTCTAAAAGTATTACGTGTGAATTTACTAATGCTTAATTATGAAAGTGACATACAAACACAAAAACTGAAACATCTCACCATCATACTGCCTGTAGTTTCTGGTGAATATGTACTGGAGAATGTATTGGTATAGGTGGCTAAAGTTAAAAAATTTTACCACAGACAACAGGTATGATAATATAGGAAATATTCGTTATTTAAAAATTAGCTGTGTAATATCTGACTATGTTTCTTTTTTCCTTCTTTCAAATGGAAAAGAAAAGAAAAGAAAAGAAAAGAAAAGAAAAGAAAAGAAAAGAAAAGAAAAGAAAAGAAAAGAAAAGAAAAGAAAAGAAAAGAAAAGAAAAGAAAAGAAAAGAAAAGAAAAGAAAAGAAAAAAAAGAAAAGAAAAGAAAAGAAAAGAAAAGAAAAGAAAAGAAAAGAAAAGAAAAGAAAAGAAAGAAAAGAAAAGAAAAGAAAAGAAAAGAAAAGAAAAGAAAAGAAAAGAAAAGAAAAGAAAAGAAAAGAAAAGAAAAGAAAAGAAAAGAAAAGAAAAGAAAAGAAAAGAAAAGAAAAGAAAAGAAAAAAGAAAAAAGAAAAGAAAAGGAAAAGGAAAGGAAAAGGAAAGGAAAAGGAAAGGAAAAAGGAAAGGAAAAAGGAATTATTAGCTCTAGGAAAAGCTAATAAATGATTTGGGTATAGCAATGAACCATTACATAAATAACTGACAAATGCAGATAAAACCATGGAAAAATACTGAATCTTGCACAGAAGAAAAGGGAGAGAAAGATGTCTTTCCTGTCCTTAATGGTTAAACTGCTAGGGTAATACTTCTTACTAAATCAAAATCTGTTCCCAGTAATAGTGATCAGAGAAAGGTCCAATACAAAACCCTGAAGAACCTAAATTTCCAGGAGCTTTTTGTTTAGGCAGGAAGAATATGGTACATGGCTCAATCTTTTTTCCTCTCAAAATCATAAAGTTTTCTACCTAAAGGCATAAAAACTGCAGAAGTAGAATAAAGACAGAGGGAGAAATGGTAGAATACTTATAAATACAGCTATAAAGGAAAACTGATTATTTTGAAGATAAAGGAAAGGAACACAAACACAAGACACAAAATTAAAATTCTGGCACGTTGCAACTAACTGGTCTGACCAGCTGTCTTTAATTCTGTCATTTCTATTCCTCCTTTGTTTCCCCCTTCCTCCCCACTTCCCCCAGTATCTCAGCTTTTTTTCCCTTGCATCTGCTCTGGACATCCTGGAGAAGACCATCATCCTCCAAACTCTTTTCTCCTTCTCACAAAGCCTTTTCTTTGCATTTTCTCTTAACAACAAATCTATCACCCTTTTCATTCCATACACGTGACATTCTGTCTAAGCAAAATCTCTCTCAGATGGATTTAATCTAAGACATTATAAACATCAGATGGAGGAATAGGAAGCTATTTCAGCCTGACCTTTCAGACCAAATTTGATCACACTGCAGCGTGACTGAATAGGTTCTAATCAGCTTCACTAGTGTTGAAATTTATGTTCTTGTGTAATTGAATACCATTTCAGCTGATACAAAAACAAAGAAAACAAAAAAGAATATGTTCATGTTGACAATGAATGCTCTTTTTTCAGTCTGTTGCAAGTCCATAGGAACTTGAAAGGAAAAAGCCAACATAGTAGGCTTTAACACTATTTGCAGTGAGAAAAGAAGGCTGAGGGGAGACCTTATTAACGTTTACAAGTATCTAAAGGGTGGGTTTAAGGAGGATGGAGCCAGACTCTCTTCAGTGGTTCACAGTAACAGGACGAGGGGTAACGGGCTGGGCGCAAGCTGGAACATAGGAAGTTCCAAACAAATATGAGAAAAATCTTCTTTACGGTGAGGGTGACAGAGCACTGGAACAGGCTGCCCAGGGAGGTTGTGGAGTCCCCTTCTCTGGAGACTTTCAAGACTCGCCTGGATGCAGTCCTGAGTGATGTGCTCTAGGCAATCCTGCCTCAGCAGGGGAGTTGGACTAGATGTTCTCTAGAGGTCACTTCCAACTCTGAAAAATTCCATGACTCCGTAGTGTTTGTCTACACTACAAAGTAGAAAAATCACACTTAAGCAGGAAATGTTAAAAAAATTTTCTGTTCACCTGCAAATATTTATTAGATACATATACACTGTTACCTTAAGGAAAAGGTGAACAGGCAAACAGAGTACTTAGCACTAAACTTTCAAACGTACGGTTATGCATTTCCACAACTGCCTAAATAATGCATTTTATTTATATGATTTATATGAATATTTATATGATTCCTACATCTAAACAGAAGCGTAGTCTGTATAACTAGAGCCTGCATACTTATGGTTTGTTTGAGTATTGTTTGATGGATGAGTCTGACAGATAAGCTGCTCATCAAAATGGATTCTAAAAATATAAAAATAGTTCTTCAGGCATAATTTTATACAAACAAACAGAACCACCACTACCATCTATCTCAAGGGTCCACTACCACTAGGAAAAAAATTTTCTTGATATCCTCATCCAGATGACATTTTCTTCATTGTGTAATGCATACATATTCAAAGAGTTTAAGGCAATGACAACTTTCTTGAAGATTTCTATGCAGGTAGGATTTTATGCTAACAACAGAAAAGATGTCTTCCAGGTCTGAAGCCATGGAATTTATAATATTGGGAATACATTCAAGGATTTCCGTTCCCTAGGATAGAATAATAATGAAAACCCGTTATACAATACATACACACACATACTCCAAGTTAGTAAAAAACGTTGCCTTATCTGTATTTTCATATTATTATATACACTTTGAATTTCAGGTAAGTCCAAATCACTTCATTCTCTTTAATTGTAATGACATCCCCTATTTACTCTCTTAAATTAAGTGGATTTTTTTTGCTTTTTGAAACAATCAGCTGGGGGTCATATTATTTTGAAAAGTGCTGGGAAAAAGAGCCAATGCTTTTCTTGTATATTTTTTCCCCATATTTTCCTATTCTGATGTATATTTTTCAAGAAGACAGCTTCAACTTTATTTCTACAAAATAACAGAATAATAAGACAATTCCATTGTTTGATTTAACAATCTAGTCAATTTCCTCAAGTTTTTTAGTTAAAGACTGAAAATCAGAAATTGATTTGTCTTAAAAATCAACTACTGAAGAAAAATATTTCAAGATTTTTACTAAATAGCTTGAGAGAAGGATGCAGAAGTTATTTTTTCTGTGAATAAAACAAGTTCATTCAGAACATTTCTATTTCCCCTTGTATTTACTAATTCCATCTAAAACCTCACACATAATATTTTAAGTTGCCCCTGAGACATAATTATTAATTCCTCTCTTTCAGAATACTAAATTTAAAAGTCAACGACAAGTTTTGCGGTGACAGAAAGTTTACCTACATCATTGCAGTACGGCTAATGCTTTACCCTTCTTGTTTCCGACTGCTGCCTACTTGGCAAAGATCAGAAAGAATTGTTGGCCCAACTTGAAGAAGGTATTTGGTACCACTAACCAAAGCGCACCAGGCACAATAAAGGACTGAAATGGACATCCTAATTATGAGGTCTTAGTTCCTGCCGTTGAGGCTAGCCTCTTCGGCAGACTGATTCTAAGTCATAAACTATGAAACGGTATCAGTTATGTAGCCACGGAAATTTTTATCTACTTCTTTCTCCTTGTGGGATTTTAACTGTAATTAAAGTGTAAGCTTTCCAAGACAGGAATGGTGCTCATATCTAGTTTTACAGCAATGCACTCAGCTTATGGGAAAGAATCAACATGTAGTAACCATGCCAAATTTCAAATATATATTATGTTTAAAATATTAAATAAAAATATGAGTGTGAAATTGCAAGCAGAAAGCAAAAAGTCAGAGTTTGTAAAATAAAAGTGGAATAAAAATTTTCAGCAATACTGTTTTGTTACCGGAGGTTTCAGATATTTCATCAGGAGGCAGGACTGTGACTAAATATGGATATTAAAACTGAAGACAAGTAGAAGGATCTTTTTGCACCTTTGCATCAAAAGTGATGGGCAAGCGCACAGAAGCCTTGTACTCTGAAGTGCAGTGAACATCCCTTTAAAACCTAGTGACCCAGATGGGCTCACCAGCTGAGGATTGAATAATTCATTGCTCTGCCCCTTTGCACGAGACAGAAGGGTAATTTTTCATCTCTCTTTTTACTGACGTGTTGCGTATCCAGAAAGAGCTGCCATACCAGAATACATTTTCCAGGGACAAGTTTCTCCAGTAAAATCCCTTTCTCTATCTTCACTACCTCTCTTCTACCTCTTGTGCAGCCATTAGGTCAAAAAGCCTGCTGTAATCTTTTGTGTTGTGTTGAGGATGAATCTCCCGATTAGGAAAATATCTACCAAAAAAAAGTCTGAAGTTGATCTTTTGGGTTTTTAAGCTCTGTTTCCTAGCATAGACACAGGCAGGAGGCTGGTATCATTTGTCAGTTTTCCCCTTTCCATTAGTAAAGGAGTCGGGGTGCAGAGTGGGGAGCAATGCGAACAGCTTTTCTAAAGTTCATATATTAAAATCATAATCAAAGAGTAAATTTATAATGTGGTCATAGCATGGCCGGATTTTTTAAACACAAATTAATGATAAGAAGCCCAGTCAAAGTAGAATAAATTATGTTGTTTGTGGTCTGCCTTGGTTGTATTACACCCCTGTCATTTTTCATTGTTCAAACATAAATGGATTGGAAATGTTTTAATAATATGAAATACCCAACGTACGCACTGCTGAAAAACAAACAAATCTTCATTTTCACGCCCAGGAAAGTGAAATGAAATCAAACAATGTCAAACTAGATTTGACTCACCTAATCTTTCCACAAGTAAGCAACTTTCAACCTCTAACTTTCTCAGTGGACTGAGTATATTTGTGCTGACTAAGTTGAAGGAAATCTGTGGTATACACATAAAGTCAAAGGAGCTACATTTTCCTTCTTCCTGTTCTCCCTGATTTTTTATATCTGAAATGCTTCTCTTTGCAGTGGAACAGCAAATAGGTAGAGGAAGACATGATAGTAATTGCAGTGCCAATTTCATAGTTCAGCATTTGTGTGAAAAGAGCACTCATGCTCTAGTCACAAACTCAGAACTAAAATCAGAATTACAATGGATTCCTAAAATACAGTGTCATCACTTTAGTTTACAAACTCTCTGTTTCTTCTTTGAAACTCTCCACAGACCACTTCACTCTCCGTCTTTCACTCTACTCCTAAAAGTAACAGCTAATCTGATTTTAAGTTGTAAAAATATTTTATGTAAGGCGTTTCTTCAAAAGTGTCTTCTGCAAGACAGTCTTTGTGCTGCAAATCAGATTTGAGTTCAGACTGTCGTTGCTATCCAGAACTACTGCCAGATAGTTTCATCTCTCTGTGCTTCACTCATCAAACATAAAAAGCAGACAATAATACTTTTCATCACTCAGACAACTGTCATGAGGATCCATGCATTTATGCTTGGGAATTGTTGCACTAAATTTACTTGGGTTTATTTTGAAGTGTAAAATAGCTGAGAGAAGAGGATGCAGGTGAAAGACAGATGAATGAGAATCAAAGTTTCTTGCTTTTTTCTAAAATTAAAATTAAAAAACATAGAATGTCTGGAACTGGGTTTATATTAGGTCAGACTCTATAAAAATGCTGTCCTTTTTCTGGACATGGAAAACTGCCATGTAACTGTAAAGCAATAGTGGTCATACTGAAGCTTTTCAAAAAAGAAATACATATCAGCCATGCCTTCCTTCCGTTTCCAGGTGTGCAGGTGAATTGAACATGGCACAATACCGCAAATATTAATGGTTACTGTCCAGATTTCATCTGGGATAGAGTTAATTTTCTTCCTAGTAGCTAGTATAGTGCTGTGTTTTGGATTTAGTATGAGAAAAATGTTGATGACGCACCGATGATTTAGTTGTTGTTAAGTAGTGCTTGCACTTAGTCAAGGATTTTTTAGCTTCTCATGTCCTGCCAGCAAGAAGGCTGGAGGTGCACAAGAAGCTGGGAGGGGGCACAGCCAGGACAGCTGACCCAAACCGTCCAAAGAGACATTCCATACTATATGATGTCACGCTCAGCATATAAACTGGCAGGAGTTGGCCAGGGGGTGGGCGGCTGCTCAGGAACAGGTTGGGTATCAGTTGGTTGGTGGTGAGCAATTGTTTTTCACTTCTCATTTCTTGGGTTTTATTTATGCTTTTTGTTGTTGTTGTTATTTTCCTTTTCATTACAATATTATTATTTTATTGTTATTATTGTTGTTGTTATTGTTATTTCAATTGTTAAACTCTTCTTATCCCAACCCATGAGTTTTCTCACTGGGGGGCAGTGGCGGGGGGGGTGGGCAGGGGGAGAGTGAGCGAAGAGTTGTGTGGTGCTTAGCTGCTGGCTAGGGTTAAACCACGACAGTAACAAAAATGTAACTGGCTGCTTAATAGAACAGACTGTTCTTTCCCATTTCTTTTCAAAGAAGTCTTATTTCAGAGTTGCTCTTGTGCCATCACAAGGTTCAGATCAGGCTGAACTGTACGGTCTTTTGTGACCTTGCTGGGCTCATCCATTCGAGGACTGCTCTTTTGGCTATAGTTATCCTGAGTTTTATTTTGGAAAACAGCTGCCACCAGGGGGATTGCAAAAGGCTGTTTTAACATGCAATTACATAGTTCACTTCTAGTAGAAATTTGTTCTAAGCTTGTTTTCTTGCTGTATCCATTTATCTTTTATTTTACACGAGTTAAAATCAGCAACAACAGGAACAGAGAGGCCAGTGTGATTAGTTCTCTTCATTTTCTCTGAATCTCCCCTCCAAAGTAGTTCTACATTTGCAGCACACTTTCTGTTCTTAACATTTCATATCTGTCTGATGCTGGAAAGTAATCATGGCTTGAAGTTTGCACTCATTCTATGATGAAAAAGAAAAAGGAAGAAAAATAATATATTTTGAGCCTCTACTATTATTTGCTAATTACTAATTGCAAACTAATGAAAACTAGAGCAAGAGTGCAGTAAAATGGTAGACAGGTGCTGTAAATTTGTGACTCTCACTTGGTGTCATGGTTAAAGCTTTGTCCCAACCATTCAATACGAATTAAGGATAATGCTATTGCATATAGTGATGATAACCAAGATTTGAATTAAAAAAACCCTGAAATGCAAATGATACTAAAATAACATTTTGTGTCTTCCTTTAGTCTGAGAATGATCCAATTTTTAAGATAACACAGGAATTTCTTTTTACTAGACTTCCGTATAAAAGTTAATTGTAATGTGCAACATTTTTTCCTAAAAATCAGACACTTAAAAGTACTTCTGACACATTACTTTTCATTCATGCTCAAGGTAGTTTGTGCTGAACAGAAAAACATCAACTGACCTACCACTTGGAGTTTTAACAACTTCCACACAGAAGAATTAATATCAGATCTACCAATTTACTTGTGTGACTGACTAGAGATGTTTTTCCAAAGTCTTCCTCTTTCTTTTTTTTTTTTAATATTCTGTTTTATTCTATTGAAAAATGAGTGTTTTAATATGAAATCCTAAGGAAACTGAACACCACCAATATGGCACAAAGAGTTTAACTTAGTCAGAAGCAAATACTACCTTCAAGCAAGGATAAGAGTGAGGATTTGTGCAGATCTTTGAACGTAAAACTGAGAGTCATATTTAATTTCAACATAAGGAGAGGTAGGAAAACAGTTCAGGATTTTCAAGATAGTGGAGGTATTTTGAGGTTGCATTGATGATTTTCAGTGCTGACAAAGAACAAAATTAGTTAAAGTCATTTATTTCCATCAATAGTCTTTCGCTCTTCAGGTAATGCCACTGCACTTCAAGATTGCAACATATGTAGAAAAGAGATAAAAATCCAATAGATTCAATAATACATGACACATCATTTCTCCAACACAAGGATCTTAAAGAGTTGTCCGAATGTGATTTTTTTCTTTATCTTAACACACGCCCAGGTTTTTCAAAGGCTAGCAGAAAATTCAGTGAAGAAAGGAAATCACATGATCACTAACACAACTTCCGTTTCAGCGACCACCTCTTTCTAGCTAGGAGTGCTGATGAACTTATTTATATTTGGACAGATCCTCACAGATAATTTACGTACAATAAAGTATAAATTGGTAGCAGTAGTCCCAATGTGTCATCCCCTCCGCCCCAAAAAGATCTCCTATGGGACTACAGGAAATTAAAAAAAAAACCAAAACCCAACAAACTAAACCTTTTCTCAAATCTGTCTACAAACACCTTTTTTATCTCTAACCAGGAAATACTGCAGACATAGAAATGACATGTAGTAAGCAAGTTAAACAGCAATAGCAGTTACATGCCACCACACTGGGACAGATGTTCACTATCCCAAAGCACTGATATCCGCATAACCCTTGTGCACTGTCTGCACTTTGTATTCACTTGCCAACACAATGCAACTTCTGCCACATACTCCACTCTCAGTGCAAGACTGAGATGGTTGGTGAACGTGATTAAGATGAACATGTCAAGAAAAAAAAAACCAAAAAACCAAAAAACCAATACACACCAAAACCAGGAATGCAGTCCCCTTAGTCTCTTCTATTTTTGTGAGTGGTTTTGACCTGCAGTACATCTTTCATAGCCAGTTGGGCATTCTGAAAACCAGAAAGTAAAGAAAGAGTTGTATAGATTTGGTTAACTCCAAGTATATTTTCCATTCTTTCTTGGAAATAACCTGGCCTCACTAGGGTCAACCAGATTTTCATGCAGGCTATTTAGTTTATGAAGATGACAGATAAGTCTTATTTATCATTATGCATATATAGAATATGCACATGTTTGCATACATGTACATATAGACTCCTCCAGTTTTCTAGCCAACAAAGGTCTCAAAGATACTTAAATCCATACACAAAAGTAATCTTGCTGATTTCAGAAGTGCTACTGGCTTACAAGAAGAATGGGCTATACAGACATAGCTATCTAATATAAATATTTTTGTTGCATTATTTTCCTCTGCGGTCAATGAGTTCCTATCAAATAGCATTTGTCTGCACAGTATTATCAAGTAAGATTAAATTACTCTTCAAAGCTGAACCATTATTCAAGATTATTTTTCTTTTCCTCACCCTTCAGTGCTTTCAACAGCATTACTGATGGCGGCAGAAAAAAACACAACAGCAGAGCAACTACCCTAGTGTTCAGCTGAATAACAATCTGAAAAAGCTTAATTGCCTGGATATTAATTTTCTTAAATACAACTAGATCACATGTTTCTTTTGCCTCTAAACTAACCAGCAAAAAGCCACTTAGAACTCAGCTGGAATGAAATAGGAGTGTTTGAAAGATGACAAAAACACAACAAAACAAAGCAAAATGCCCGATTCATTTTCAAATAGCTCACCCTCTTTACTCACAGATGAAAGCAAATTAAATCCATTTTGGTTTTTTGGCAAAGAGTTCTCTTTATTTTCTCACCTGACATGATAAAACAAGCTTTTCCATAAGCTGCATAGTCCTTTTTAGATTGGTCGTTTCTCCCCCATTCTATGGTTCAGTTCTACAGCTATACAATAAAAGTATTGTAGAAATTCATATAACAGGTAAAGTCTTTGCAATTTTAAAACTATTGAAATAGTTCACCCATAAACATTTGCTGTAATGAAATAAAGTCTCCTTCTTTCTTTCAAAATAGTTGTGGATACCTGTCCACATTATGACATGTTTCCTTTAGGAAAATAAAATAAAGAGAAAATAAAACCATTAAAAAACCCTCTCAAAATCTTTCTGCCTAAATTGCAGTTGAAAGACTTGTGTTTGCATAGAAAGTACTACAATAATAATAATAGAAAAAATAATGGGACACCAAAATGGGCACTTATTTGTGTGATTGCGCATTCAATACCTACAAATATCTGTCCTTCTGTATATGCACAGATGTAACTCATTTATCACTGTGTTTTAATTTCCCACCTTCTCCACCGGATATTAGGACTGCTGTCAATTTGAGAGCTTTGTTCTTTAGCCCAAGCTGCAGTGACTCATGCTTAGGCTAAGTAAGCAGTCATCACACAAATATGAATACCAAGATTAACCTGTGTCCTTGTCAATCTTGCAGGTGCAAACGAGAAGGTTTTGAAAATGTAATTTTGTATGTGAAGCTACAAAGCTCTATAAATCTTCCAGCCCTCTTGTAGGTATCCCAGGATCTCCTGTTTCAGTGTTATTTCCAATATTTCCCCTCTATTTAAGCAGTATTTCATGGTAAATTTTTCTCAAGATACAGATGGTCATTTTCTGGATTCTTAAAGTCATTTTCCGTTTTTCCTCCTCTGTGTTGGCTCAAGAGTTTTAAAGCAATTGTTTTTTGCTAAAATGTGTAGTATCTTTCTACTCAAAATGTAGGTTTTTTTTTGTGTTAGACATCTGCTGTGAAGTGCTTGATTATATTTCTTTCTTCTTCCTTTATATATAGTAATTTTTGTGCTATTACATTGTTATTAGCTATCTACTTTGATAGCTCTCTAAGAAGTCTCTTAAATCTTGATTGTGTAAGGATATGGATATCCTGGCTTACAAACTTCCCATACTTGTTCTCATTTTTTTTGTCATTTCAATTATAACAGGAACTTTTTGTTCAAATTCCTTGAAATTGTATTTGCTTAATTGACATAATTAAAAGGCTGTGATCATTCAAAGCTTCTCAGGGTCAGGATGGTTTTCTATTAAAACAGGTTTTCTCCAAAATTTTTGGCAGGATTTTCTTGTAACTAAAAGCAAGGCTTTTTCTTTCCCTGGAATAAGATTTATTAAGTCTGCTTTAGTATGCTGGAACTGCTTTTTTTCAAAGTTCTAATATTCCCATTGATGCTATTCTCTCAGCCCTGAAGGCCAAGTAAGTTTTGAAGCAGACACAGAGAAAGGTGCATTTGATGGGATTTGATAAACTTACAGGTAAACCGCTTACAGCTGTCATCAGCTATTTGTAGTGCAGTTTTATCCCATCCCTTCTTGGCATTCAGTGATATATCATTGTTTTGGGACATACTGCTCAACATAGCTCGTTGTTGGATATTTGATTCTTAAGACAGAAAACAAGAATACATATAAAAAAGTCTTTCTGTGTCATGTATCAACACATTCCTTTTTTGTTGCTTCTGAATTCACATCTGCATGTTTTTAACATCTAGCTACATTGCTTCTATTTAATTACTTTACTTGAAAATGCCTATTTTCAAGTGTGTGTATACACACATGATTTAGATTCTGCTTAATGCAGAAATACCTCACTTGAGAGAACAAAAAATAAATATATTAGGAGGAACAGTGGGGTTGTATGTACAATATATTAAAGATTTTATGGAGCATTGGTTTCTAATGTGGTTCATTAACCTTTAAGTTACAGTCTGTGCAATTCACATAGGTAGATAAAATACCAAAATATAATTTCAAGCTGGCTTTTGCCCTTGAGTGTGCAAATAACTGGAACTAATGTATTTTTTTAACTGTAAAGCTAATTTTGCTAACAACAAAGAGGAAGATATCATGACTATTAAGTTCCTAGAAAGACTACTAGATATCTTAACAAGTGTTTAGTAGGTTATTAACAATCAGACCTTGAAAATTAATATCTTGTAATTTTTATAATATACAAGTGTTATTTTATTTTTTAATTTATTTATGTTTAAAAAATAGTACAAACTCAATAATACATAACAAACACAACTTACTCTTTTGTTCACTTTTACTACATTCTCACAGCATAAGATGCAAGAAGCGTGACATGCCCTGAAGATGCCTGCAGAGGGAATTGAGAATAGTAGTAAAATGGGATAACAGACACTCAGAACGATCAGTGGACTAACTTACAAATTTATTTTGTTATGAGAAGAATAGAGGAAACAAAATAACAACAATATTAATAAAACATAAACAGAATTCATGTTAAAAAAATACCAAGAAGATTAAGACTTTATAATATGGAGCACTGTGTAAGAGAAGAAAATCTATTTTCTTTCAATATGCCTGTGGTTTTTCTTCCATATTTCTTTCACTCTATCAAATTTGCATAATATCAGATCATAGTCAAAGAATTCACAAACAGTGCAAGTCTTATTCCAGGATGACAGAAATGCAGTTGCTTAGGTATCAGCCCTTTGGAAAATGTTCCAATAATGTAATTTCAAATATTCTCTTTCCCTTATATTATAAAGTATGTATCTACAAAAATAGATCAGAGTATGGTAAATTCTGCATGGCTGCATGATTTGACTTCAGATCCAATTCTTTAACATCAGTTTTGTAAAAGATACCAGAATACAACTATTTTAGGTAAATAGGGCATTTTCACTTTATCCTTGAAGGCTTTAATGAATTTGCATTAGCATTTGTGTTAGCAGTATTATTAGACTGAGGACAAAAAGTAACTCTTCACCTACTAAGAATTCAATGCAATGGCTGAGTAACCCCTGGAGGCTAATAGTCTCCTTTGAACTCAGAGCTTGTGGACAAGACAGAGGCACAGATGATTAGTATTTCTGACCACTGTTCCAGTGAGGAATCCCTTAAGTTCATTTTCAAGGCCTGCTCTATCTGTATCCTTGGTTTTAGTCTGCAGTAAAACTTAGCTCTGCATATATCTGAGAATTCCCTGGAGAATTAGTCTCCATTAATGCAAAAAGAGAATGACAAAAAAACGTCATTAAGATTTAGCCAGGGTTACTAGAAGACACCAGGCACCCTGAGGTAGAAAACTTTTTTGTACTATCAGAAAATGAGTCGAACAGTGTTTCACTTATATTACTGTAAGTTTGCAGCACGGAAGCTGTTGCCATGTATTTGTCTAGTTGCTACTGCACTAGACAATGACTTTTAGTCACCTGTTTCGCATAGATTGACAGAACAGAGCAAGAAGGCAAGTTGTAGCAATAACATGTTTCGTTTCTGTAAATCTCATGTTATGACCTTTTCCCCTTACTAACAAGGATTCCAGGATCACATCCAGACTGTGGCGGCTGACTGAAGAATGTGGAGAATGAAGCAATCATTAAGTGGTCCGAATCCATCAGAGAAGTGATACATGAGGAGCTCTAGATTTGGATTTATACTCAACAAAAAAGGTTTTTGCGGCTTTTCTCCTGAAGAAAGTTGTCATGCTGCCGAGCATACCTGTCATTGATTTTCATTTCAGGAAGAACCATAAACTTGTCCTCCATGTGTGTAAAGCCATGAAATCAGTCAGAACACTAAGAAGCATTTGTTATACTATATAGAGAGAACTCCTGTTTGAACCTCAGAAAATAGCTTGTATTTTATATCCCTATGCATACATATAAGCACAGCTTAAAAGAATGAATGTGCCCCAAACATCTACAAACCTATAAAATCACTTATCTGCTCATAGAGAAAATATTTAGCTACATGCCAGAAGTTTTCATGCTTGAGTACAAACTCTGAATAAAACTTGATACTGAACACATGGAATAACATTTCTATTCATAAGACCAACTCCGTTTTAACATGATCCAAGTGGAAGAAACTATCAGCTTCAATAGCTTTGAATCAACTTAACATTGGTGTAAATACAAGTGAGAGACTTTATGAAAAAATACTGGGGGGAAATGAAGTATGTGCTCTTTTAACAGTTGTGAGCCATCAGAAGGTTGAGCACTTCTAACTCTTGGGATTGGCAAGAGGTGCAAATGATTGCAGGCCTGTGATAATGGGGTCACAGAGAGATGGAGCAACAGTAACTGTCCTTGGATCAACCCCTGGTCTAAAAGAGAGAACAAGGAGATTGTGGAGAAGCTAACTACTCCAACATGTAAAATTCTGATGAGATGTTAACAAAAAAACTTTCGTAATGATGGTGTTCAAAAACTGTGGAAGGTTGTCCAGAGATGTTATATTCAGAACTCAACTAAACATGGTCCTCAGAAAGTTGATCTAAACTGATCACACTTGGTGCTGGAGCACACAATATCTATCGTTTCCTCCCAACCTAAACTACTCTATAACCTCTCTGAACCATGTGAAACTCTAACATTCCTTTTCTTTTTTTTTCCCCAATATAGCTCAAATATAGTCTATTTCAGGAAAAACCTTATCCCCGTAATTCAGTTTGGTCTGAATTCCTGCATAGTGTCTTTTGCAAAAGAAAATGTAGTCATGACTTATTTATAACACATTGCAAACAAGCTATTATAGGCAAATGTAAAAAAGATATTTAAATATGCGTTAAGCTAAATTAATTGTTCAAAGAATATGGGTTTTATTTTTTTATCTTGCTTTCTCGACTAATGAACAGGACATAAACTCTGTCAATTTTGGGGCACATAGCTATTAATTGGGAGAGAGACTCTAGAGAGTAAAGAGAGAGTGCTGTATGAGTATCTCAGCTGCATGTAGCTATGTATTTTTTTTCTTTTGAATATTTCACCTTCATTGACTGAGACAAATTACATAAAAACTGACCACTGGATTCAAGTAAAGAACTACAAGAGACACTTTCTCAGCTTTTACAATCAAAATGCACCTTTAGTATCATCTAGTCAGCTTAACTGCCTATTGCATACTGCTGCACCTTGTCTAGCAATTTCTGTATGAAGGCCGTCATTGTTTTAAGCTGTAGCTCATGAAACAGTCTTTTTAAAAAAATCTATGGTATGTTCTAGGGCAGTTATTTGAGTGGTTATTTGTCCCATCTGCCAAAAATCTACACTTTATGGCTATTTATATAGTATCTTACTTCCATTTCCAACCTGTCAGTGTCACAGAGCCTTTTCTCTACAGTCATCTACAATCAGAAACTTTTTCCCAGTACATCTCTAGGGGCCATGATCAAACTAGCTATGATTGTGAAATTATTGGGTGCAAAAAAAGCAGTTTGGCTCCTTTATTCTCTCATTTTCACATGTTTCCCTGTAATATTTGGCATCTTGGCTGCAGAGTGGATACTGGTGATAGTCTTATACATAGGTAGTACAATTCTATGGCTCTGACTTCATATTCCTCCATCGATTCAACCTGCTTGGAACTCATGCTTACTTTTCATAACATCAAAGCAGGTAACTATTTATGTCTACAAGTGTGGCATTATATTTAGGTCTTCTCAACTCTTGTTGAAGTAAGCCCATCTAATTAAATACCTTAAGCTACCTCAGAAACTGATGTCTCGCAGTTAACAATTCCACCATTTTTAGCAGGCACATTCCCCTATTTTCTTCCAGATCACTGAGAAAGACATAAAATACAAATAATACATTTCAAAATGGAATTTCACTGAAATACTAAATTAGATGTGATCCATCAGTTAAAGTGCTTTGTAGTTAAAGTGCTTTGTAGTACTACCTCCAACAGAAGCTATAAGGATAAGCCAAATAGTTCATAGAAGTATAAGAGTATTTCAACAATATGATTGCTTTCATCCAAACTTTCCACTTCAATGCATAATATGAAATTTGTGTAACAAGACTTGCATTCCTTTATGTCTGATATTGGTTCTGCTACCATCTTTCAATTCATTACAAGTCCCAAATTGATTTAGAGATTTAGTGCACAAGTTAGGATCTAAATCTTGCACTATAGCCTGTTTGGTACCCTTCCCATGCCCAAACACTTGAGGCTCCTGAAGTTCATGCACACCTCATGTTTTTTATGCTGACTTCCTGAGGTACTTACAATTCTCCTGTTGGGCATACTTGGAAAAATACCATGCTTGGCAGTGATGAGCCACTCAGTTGCTATTATATGTCTAAGCCTCCTGGGTATTCCCGCACTGTGTATTCTTTTTATACCACAGGGATTTGATGCTGCCAGCATGTGCTAAGAATGGCTACCAGGTTTGCCATTAGGAGTATTCAGTAGCAACTACTCACTTGAAAACAAAAAGAGAGGTGGTGAGAGAGACAGTCATATCATTCCAGCCTATATCAGTTTAACTGTTAGCAAGTACAACTATAAAACTGTATGTAGAATATGCATATCTATACTGCTAGAACAGACAAATCCACGCAGTGAATTCTGAAGTCCATTCAGAATAGGCCTGAATTTTTGATTGTCTGCACTGAAAGACTGTATCATATCCTGACTCTATCTGAGGACTCTCCACTAGCTTCCCCCAAGACAAATCCCATGCATGATTTGAAGGAATTCTGATCAGGGAACGGTTCAACATAGACAGTATGGACGACTGAACACCTTTTTTCTAGCTGACTTGTCCTCCAGCACTACTGCATCACACCTTGTAATTTCCCTCCTCCTTCCACCTCATGTCATACCCTTGGCAAATGGATGAGGAATTAAACTCGTATCACATCTTAGAAGCATATCTACAAGGCACTGCCTACCATGGAAAAAGGAATCAGTACTAAGTGACCAGTCCTATCTACAACCAAAAGCTTGCCACCACACCAAAGGAGCAGCAAAGACAATTTATTTTTGAATAGTACCCTAGTAAATCATGCAACAAGTCACTAATCCTTTAGAACATACTGCAATGACAATCAACATAGCAGCTTGCACAGACCTCTCCCCGGTCAGTAATGGTCCTGCCTTACATGGCAACAAAGGGGTGTATGATCCTCCCTGGATCCATTTGAGGACACACAAGCTGCTGCATACTTTCTTCCATGTACTGCTGGAACTAAAGATATACTCTTAGGAGTGGATTTTGATTGTCTCACGTGGCAAATGCCCATGTCATATCCTGCTCACAAACTCCCCAATGCCCCTAATGTCCTGAACCTTCAGTATTAGCTCCACTCTTGTAGCTATGCATGAAGTAACAGCCCCCCACCCTGCCCCCGCACCTCTTAGCTGCTTGGGTCCTTGCAAATGGATGGAAATCAGGTCATAGGTGGGGTTATCTTCAAGGCTTTTCTGCAGCTTTGAACTTGTAGTAAGACACCGGCTTTCATGACCATCTGGGGAGCACCCACTCAGTATTAGGCATGGCACGTGCAGCACTTCAGATGGCTATGCTTCAGCAGAAGTGGCATGTAACTATCTCAGTAACACTGGTAGTGTACGTTGCTACATTACTCTGTGTCTGGGCAGCAACATGGCACAGCAAATGGGGATGGCACCCCTTCAGTCCTCTCAAAGGCATCATCTAATATATAGATGTATAAGACTCACAGCCCCAACACAGCTAGCTGCAGAAGACATGGCAAAGAAGTGTGATGACCACAGTGACCTTCTTACAGTATGTAATGTCCACACTGACCCTCTTTCAGACCCAAAAGTACAGTGCTGCCAAGCTAAGCCTGTCTTCAGACCTGCCCTCAGGGCAGTGTCAGCCCTTAACGTTTTGGAGACACTCACCAAAATGTACCCAGAGCATGCAGAAGCAGCTCCACAGAAGCGGAGATGACAGCCTGGGCTGTGCTGAGCAGTGCAAGGCTAGGTGCAGGCAAGTCCATGCCAATCTGTTTACAGTTGTAAGGACATGACAATTTTCTGTTCCACCACAAATGCCTACACTTGTTGCTTTGGGACAACCAAAACAGGGTTTACTGAATGAATAGAACAGGAGGAGGCAAGAAAATCAGTTCCCTTTTGTTCCCGGAACACCTCTGGTATCATAATACTTCTGTAGGTACTACCAGCTCCTCTGTGACTCTGCGGCTGGCTATGCCTTGCGCACTGCCCCTGACGTGATAAGGAAGAGAATCACTCATTTGTGTACCACGTAACAGTTCCTTTTTTGCTTCCTCCCTGATGAACCGGGTGTGTAAGTTTATATATTTTCACTTTCTATTTCCTTATAATCAGTAAGGATTTGGCTGGATACTGACTAGTCAAGGCTGATGATGCTGATGTCTGGGCTGGTCCTCAGACATCCAGATGCAAACTGCAGGAGTTTGTGGCCCATGATAAATGAGAGTTTTCTCAAAATTTCTGTTCTGAAGTCACTGACCTGTGCTTTTGCTTTAAATGTAGAGCTCAGTTGCCTTATTCAGGGCTACCAAAGTCATGATGTGACCCAGCTGTCTACACAGTTAATGAATAGATACCTCTGTCCCATTTCCTTGATATTGCTGTGTGTCAACTTGATCAGCTTGTAGGTATTATACTTTTTAAAACACTGACACACTGGCTTTTCCTTTTCTGTATTTTTTTAAAATACCAAAATAAAATATTTATGTATATTTCTAGTTTTTCTGCATTTTTCTTAGTCATTTTAGTACTTTTGTCTAGTTTCAGATTTTACTATCTCATATTTTACATTTCATTTGTCCTGAGTACATTTATAAAATTCCTTCTTAATATTCTTAATTTTAAATGACACAAGGTGTGGTGCCACTACAATGTTCCTAAGCAATTATTTGTTTCTGGATTTTTTGTTCTTTTCCATTTGCTTCTCCATTTTCTGTGTATTGTATGTTGGAGTTTTGAAATATTATTTTATTGCCATTTTCACATCTCCTTTTAACTGAAATGATTACTTTACTGAAGTAGTCTCTCATGAGCATAGAATTGTGGGAGGTTTTGACATTTCTTATAAAGTATTCTTAAATAAGTCCCAATAATAATTCATGTTTTTATGTTTCAGGATTTCCTCACACTTGATTTTGCCCATAACTGTTTTCAACTGTATGAAATTGCCCTTTTCAAAGAATTAGGTCTGTGTTTTAACTGGTCAGGATATTGCCTTGCTACTATTCATTTTCAGTTTGAACTCAATCTATTGTCTCCAAAAATTGCCCTTTAGCAGAGATCGAAGCTGTAGAAAGTGAGCAAGTACTCTTTAGAATGATATAATATATAATATTTCATATGCTGTGATCATAGTGCAAGTCAGTTCTTAGGGGCGTGTTCTTTCAGTCACCACAGAATAGAGTTGCACGCAATCATCAGTTAACAATTTGTTTGGGATAACTATATTGGCAAAAGGCTTAGATTTTGAATACGTAAATATAAATCTTACAGTCTGGAAACACTTCTATTTAACTGATGTCTAACTCATACAAGTGATTAATGGGCTTTAATTAGGAAACCCTGAACACCTTGCATTGACCCTATGAAGCTTAATAACTTCTCTTTTTTTTTAAATCCACCGCGCCCTGAGGTTTTAGAGAGAGCCTAGGAAGTGGGAAACCTGTCTGCATAAGACAAAATTTAAATAACTCATTCATGCAAATATTTAAATTTCTTTTGCTTAAGGCATTTTCTGCTTTAAAATCTCACCTTATAGCTCTGTCTATACAGATTAAATAAGAAATAATTTGAGTATCTGACCTCTTTATCTCCATTCACCTCATGCTCTTTTGGTTCTTGAATAGTGTTAATGCAGGTCTGAACACTTCTGTTTCAGGCAAAAATAAAATGGAAATCCTCCTCCAACTAAGTTCCTGGGGACACATGGCGGGACACCCTGCACCCTGCTGAGCCCTGCACTTCAAGACAAATCATTAGCAACCAGTTGATTAACAGAAGACTGAAAGATTTTGTGGGACTTTCATGGTCCTTTCAGGAGATGGGCAACCAGCTGGCTGCTGGTGGTTAAAGGATGGTGAAGAAGTGACACTTCAGGCTTAGAGAGGAAGGTAGTGATGTTCCTGAAGATCAGGGAAAGTAACAAAACATCAGAGTCTGGCTGTCTATCCTGTAGCTATATACAGACTGATTATTTTATTGGATATGATATTCAGTTCGCAGTCTGGTTTTAGTCCTCAAACTTAGCAGGAAACGAGGTTGCTAAGAGGAAGCCACTGTGTAAATTGGCTGTTCATTTGTCCAGAGGCTCTTTCCTTACACTTCTGTTGAGAAACCATTCCAGCTAACTAGTCCACCTGCCTTAACTAGCATCTCCATCTCCAGACACAGATCCACCTGAACACAGTCCACTGTACATCTGGTTGCAGTGGGGAAGCAGGCAAATTTCTGCATCAGCAGGTACTCCTGCAAGGTGGTAGTCTGGGAAGAAGAGAATGGGAAAGTGACTGAAGCAAGGTCCAGGCTTGCAGGATAGTTTGATTGTGCTTCAGCTACAGCACAGAGCAGATTCATAACAAACAAAAAAGAAACCTCCCTGCTATGATGAAGTCTTTTTCTTTATTCTGCAGTTACTTGAAACAGGAGGTTTTTACCCTTCCTCATGACAGTGTTGGCTAAAAAAGTCCAAATGAAGGGACAACTATTATCTCGGGTTGTTCTTCCTGCCCACTCCCCTTTCTTTACTCTTTTCCTGTTCAGTCTTCTCAAGCTTGTGTTGCAAAAGAGCCCTCTGTACTGCAGCAGTGCACAGGGCATGAGGAGTACTCATGAGAAAGTGCTGAATTATCCTAGCAAGACCTCCTAGCAGATGATCTGCAAAGGAATGGGTCCGGAGGTTTATGACACCTACAGATTATAAGTAAACTAATTAGGATACTGGTAATATTAGCTGGCTTTGAGCTCAAATATAAGCATCCTAGAACCAACAACAATGAACAACAATGCCTAAGTAACACTCTTCTGTCATAGGCAAACACAATGTGTAAGTATTCTTCACAAGTATGTGACGAATATGATCAGCAACAGGGAAAATCAAAATTTCTGTAGCCGCATGCAGGGGACATGGGAAAACTTGTTAACAGTGACCTAAGTAATGGAATACACAAGGCAAAGAACAAAGAACAGGAGGAACACAAAGGACTGCAAATACACATGACATCCTGTTGAACACACATGAATAACTGGCAAAATCAAAACAAAAATTAAGCAGCACTGAAAGCATGCGAGATTCTCCTTAGAGGAGGAGGGCAAGCATCCTGACACCAGGCATGAATGAATAAAACTGGGAGAAGAAAGAAGACAAGCCTCTTCTGTTCTGACTTTATTCATTGAAGACCAGTCTGGCCTGACCACCTTTACCTCAGCAACAAAGACCACCGTGGACCACAGCTATCAGTGCTAACTATACAGCATCAGCTCTCCGGTGTTGTGCATTTAGATCTAATGCAGGATATAACTTGTAAGGACTAATGGTTTTGTATATGTAGTTATAAGTAGATACAATAACTAAGAACTAACTATTAGCATTCAGGTCGTGTTAATGAATGTTAACCTGGTAAAGTTTTGGTGTAAAGTTTGAAAATTGCCTGATTTACCACACTTCTAAACACTCCCATCTCAGTGATATCTACTATCCTAGCTGAGATACACATGCATTTGTATATATATATTAAATTCCAACAGCTCCCA
This sequence comes from Larus michahellis, assembly GCF_964199755.1. Lineage (NCBI taxonomy): Eukaryota > Metazoa > Chordata > Aves > Charadriiformes > Laridae > Larus > Larus michahellis. Next base: position 95,346,159 of record NC_133897.1, read on the forward strand.
CTTCTTGGAATTAAAATGTGCCCTTGAGAATCAGGCATTGTGAGGGGGATGGCTAATGGCAAGTCACAGTGCAGGAAAACATCCAGAAGCTTTTGAGGATTAAAAGATTTAGTTGCTCTTTCTTTTAGAGTTTACTCTGATAGTGACAGAACCTCTGTATTTGCAAGTCTCACACTGAGTCCCTCTATGCTGTGGCAAGAGAAAGGCAAAGAACAGTGCTACGGCACCCATTCTTGAGGGTACCTTTCCTTGAGGGCATGCTGCAGAAGATAAAGAAGGCACTTTAGGAAGATAAGGACAACAACAAAATACCTGAAAACACATGCACTTGTCCAGAATAAGTGCTTAAGGTTGCTGGGTGTGGAAGGCAGCAATATATACATCTGGAGGACTGTGCAGCAGCTGGGCTGCGATGTGACAGGTGTCACAAAAGCAGAAGACAGACAGTCCCATTGGCAGGTCCTTGTGCCTCTTCCTCTTAGCTTCTGCGATGGCCATTTCTGTGGAGGACCTAGCTGTCCCACTGTCTCTGCATATGGATCATCAAGGAAAATTTTGCTGTCAAAGGGCCTCGGACCATCAGCCTTTTCCCCTCTTTTCCTCTATTTCAATGACTGGACAAATCTAAGATTCCTCCACCAACCACCACCCATAAGGGACAAATGGCTTGGCAGGCAGAGACTTGGCAGCCATTTAGGCAGGACCTTGGAGGAAGTGAAAACAAGCTGTTGATATCTTTTAGGGGTGGAATGAAGGGGGGAGAAAAAGAGAATTAAGAAATTCAGCATCTCATTATTGTACAGAATACATTAATTGATTTGTATTTAATTTTATTGCAACCCAGCCGTATCATTGTGTGAAGTGCTGGATGCATATTTTGCTCTTAGGCCTCCTCCAGCAGGGAGGGGATGGCATCCTGGACACAGGCAATTTCCCAGGTGCTGTGGCAGCTGGAAGAATATGAGTGGGGATATGAGGAGGGAACAAGGCACGCAGTCATAAAGAGTTTGTCACCAGTATTGTTCTTTTGAAGCTCATCCACTTCAGATGAAAACCCGATACAAAGCTAGTTATGCTATCAAAAAAACCACATTCGCAGTTAAATCCTTGTTTTTTTTCCTCTCTAAACCAGCAAGGGCTGTACAGGCAATGTACCTGATTAAACCTGCACAGAGCATACGCAAGTATTACTCATGCTGACAAAGGTTGGTTTATAGAGCAGATTCACTCACATCATCTAATCTCGACTTTATATAATTATTTAAATTAAGCATGTGGCCTAACCACAAACAGTCCTAAGTGCTACGCATTGTAACCTACTGTTTTGTCATCTACTAATTATATTCACTTAAACCTAACAAATAAAATTAAGTTAGACTTGCTATCACTATTAATTTTCACATTATAAAGATAATTTCACAGAATTAGAACATTTCTAATTATTCAGAAGCTGAATACTACAAGATTTATCCTAATTAAATATATGTCAGTGAAAATGAAATCACTTACAATTTGAAATTATGCATTAGATTAAGAACCGTATTTATAATAAAAGTTTTAAAATTGGGTTAGATTTGTGTCTGAACATGCAAACAGTCGGGCATGACAATTTCAAACAGAAACTTTATTTTAAATGTGCAAGTGGAAAAGTTATACTTTATAGTTCCCAGTGTATACAAAAAGAAAGAAGCTGGTGAATATTGTTTTGTAGTGATGTTATCTGAAGAGATATCTAGATCAAGATAGGATGCTTTTGAAGTCTTGGCCAATAACAGGGTTTATGGAGTTGGAAGAAATGTGTATTACTGTTATGTATTACGGTATCATTGATTCTTGTATGCTCCCCACTAAACCTTAAAATTGTCCTTGTGGATTTACACATATTTAAGGAATAAGAAACTTTTCCAAAACTTCACAACACACATATACATAAAACACTGCTTTTCTGTGTTGTTTGCCTTACATATGTATGAGAGCTCTATATTAAATGAAACCTAATTCTGACATTTGTTTTGAAAAAGCAGCTGAGCAACCAAACTGTTTATAGAATCGTAGAATGGCTTAGGTTGGAAGGAACCTTAACGATCATGTAGTTCCAAACCCCCTGCCATGGGCAGGGACACCTGCCACCAGGCCAGGTTGTTCAAAGCCCCATCCAGCCTGGTCTTGAACACTTCCAGGGATGGGGCATCCACAACTTCCATGGGAAACCTGTTCCAGTGCCTCACCACCCTCATAGTGAAAAATACCTTCCTGATATCTAATCTAAAACTATCCTTTTCCAGTTTGAAGCCATTACCCATCATCCTATTACTACTTGCCTTTTTACAAAGTCCCTCCCCAGCTTTCTTGTAAGCCCCCTTCAGATACTGGAAGGCTGCTATAAGGTCTCCCCAGAGCCTTCTCTTCTCCAGGCTGAAGAACCCCAACTTTCTCAGCCTGTCTTCACAGGAGAAGTGCGCCATCCCTCTGATCATCTTTGTGGCCCTCCTCTGGACCCAATCCAGCAGGTATACATCCTTCTTGTGCTGACAATACCAAAGAGTCAGAATTTAATCAGAACTTAATACTGAATTTTTCCCCTCTAAAAATCACAAGTCCTTTCAAAAGATGAATGAAATATATATTTCAGAGATACATGAGTCGGAAGTTTGATATGAATAATGCCAAACAAAGGAAAACATCCATCACACAGAAATCAGAATGACTACAAATGAGTCTGATTCCATGATAGCAACTGAAATGAAAAAGTGGAAAGGAAGGGGGCAGAGAGAAAAACATTTTCTGAAGCTGATCTTAATTGAAGTTGTACAAGAAGGCTTTTGTACAAAGGTACTACAATGAGTGAACACCACTGAACTGTACAGGAAATGAAACTTCAAAATAATTGTTCTGCTTGTTAAAATGTTGATTAAAATGTTAATGTGGAGTTATACATTTATTGTTTCGGTAATGTCAAATCTTGATATTATGTTTTGTGTATACGTAAATAAAAGCTAGTTCCAAAATCTGAGCCTAGAATTCTAATTCAAAATAGGTTATTGTTAGCTAATTCAACACACCAAGGATGGAGGAATTAAATCAACAAATTTTGGCAATGGATGAACTGGTAAAGAACATTATTCTCCCACTGTTCTGAAGTACTGAAAGATAATGAAAGTGGTAAACACATATTTGTACTGCTGAAGGAGTATGGCAGGATATGTATATATGAATAGCTCAATTGACTAGAAAAATGCCATTTTATATAGTCACAACTTGAGAGCTTAATTTTTTCTTTTTTGAATTAAATAGTTCCTTACCATATGTTATTTACAAGCATACATTTCAGTGGAGCTGGAAACAAGAATCATGATTTGTGTTCCTTTGTAGATTATCAGTATTTATTGTCAGCCTAAGAAGTCTTCTATTATAGAAATAAATCATCCTCTCCATTCCAAATAAGTTTGGACATATTTGTTTGCATGTTCTGATACATCCACCCCTAAATTCTCACTGTTTTGATTCTGCATGGTTCATGCTTGAAATTAATGTATGGTGATGAATAACTAATCTCATATACAGAACAGCATAGGGTCTGTGAAACAGTTCTTCAGTTACAGATAATGGCACTCAGGATTGAGTTTACATTTTGGTATCCTACCTTGGGCTAAGATGCAAACTTTTGTTACAGGAAAAAAAGGAATCTATTTAAATCGCAGTTTTCTTCTCAATATTCTCTACCTAAATTATCAGAATCTGTGAATAAAGGCTATCCTAGATTAGGGGTAGCCCAGACAGAAGAGTCAATTCCTCCAGCTCTACCCAACCCTATCTGTGAGGGAGACAGGTGGCTTGCTTAAAATGAAGACCACACAGTTTGAAAAGACAGCTGAAGTAAGAGATCTTATGTTTTCTTGACCATGATCTAAGGATGTGTAGCAGATTCTTAAACTGATTAGCAGGGTCCATAATGCACCCTACAACTTGACGGTTATCAAAGACATACCAATCTGCTCTTTTCTGTGGGGAAGTTATTACTGGTGTGTACCAAAGTGTTGCAGTTTGATCCCATATGCTTTGGATTGTGGCCTTAAAGCTACCACCAGTGCAGTGCTGAGGAATTCCAGTTTTATTACAGTAGAAAGAAACATAATTTTAAATTAGGGACCAACCTCCTGAAAGGATTCCAACCTAACCTCTCAAAGTAGATGTTCACCGTGTTTGCATTTTATCAATTTGCTAACAGAAAACAATCGGAGATGTAAGAAAATGGCCAGTGGTGACTAATACAAGCCATAACTATTCTATAACCTCCGCAAAACTAAGCTAGAAATAAAGCTTACCCTTTTACGCACAAATTATAGAAAAAACATTAGACTAATTCAAGGCCAACGAAAATGCCAATTTTTGAAAACTTGGCCTAAGCTGTAATAGGAAAAATTCAATCTGTTTCCAGTAGTTCTTACAGTAAGCAGGCTATATTCTGTTTTTAAGGAGAAAGTGAGCTCTTCACAGAATGCTGAAAGAAAGCTGAAAGAAAAAAAGATATCAAAAAATCAAACAGCAAAGACAGAAGCGCTTCAGAAAGTATTTTTGTTATTAATATTTTGAACAGAATGAATAAAGCCATTCCATAGATCAAATATATGCGTAACAACATTTGGGAAAGTTCTTTTGAAGAACTCTTCCTCTACTTGTTTTTTACAGCACCAACATGTTAAAGTATGTAGTTCTTCTCTAATTTATATCTGTCCTTCAGTCACACACAATGCTGGATACCTACGAAAAATATCAGGAAGACTGAAATCATTCTTGATCCCTGGAGAATTGCCTCAGATAAAATGTTAGAGACACAAGCAATGCTGAGGCATTGGGTGTCTTTGAATTTTAAGGTTTTTTTTTTTGGTTGTTCTGTGTTTGTACCTTAATGTTTATATTGCACAATACTTTCTCAACCTACTTCACAATCAAAACTCAGTCAATAACTTCTACAACACAGAAAGAAGAGGTTTCTGAATATTTCATGCATTTACTTTCTCACTTACAGTCACTTTTTTTTGTCTTAATTCTAACATGCTGTTACTGACATCCATGGAGATGTTTAAAAAATTCTTAAAAGGAAGCTCCATATGAACTCTGACGAATCAAAAAATTCATGTACCTTTTGCAAAAACTTGCACGATTCAAAATTTGCTTCTTTGTGGGTGAACCTGCTTAATACAAATATGTTTTCTCAGTTCTCCAGCTGCCTTCTCCCTTGTGCCATAGTGCATGGATGAACAGCAAATATGACCTTTCCTTTTGAATGGTGCTGATTGCAGTATTGCTTTGCATTAAGACATTATCTTGCAGGAAAAAAGATATAGCGCTCTACAAGCTTATATAATGACATTACCAAATAGTCATACAATTAAGAATCTTAGGAGACTTAATGTTTACAGAAATACTTGGCAATGATTCCAACAGTGTTATCGTTGCCTAGTTAGTAATACAGCAGAACAAGGAAAGGACAGTAACTTGTTTTGCTGCTAAAAGGTAGTCAACCATAGTGGATAGTTACTAGCAAAAAGATAATAATCATATTAACTTCATATATTATCCTTGAGGGGTTCATCTTCTATCGTAGGAGTGTAAAATTAATCTTCATTTAGACAATGGCATATACACAAAAACTCATGAAAGGTACCACCTGCATGTCTTTAATCCCATGTTTCAAGAACAGATCTAATCTTTCATTGCTCTAATATCTTCTGAATTCATGGTAGTTTCCTGGTGAAGAGATATTTGCAACATGCAACTTTAGACACTCTCATGGTTTCAGCTGGGATGGAGTTGACTTTCTTGCTGGCAGCTGGTGTGGTGTTGTGTTTTGGGATGGGAGTGGTGTTGATGTCACACTGATGTTTTTGGTTGTTGCTAAGCAGTCAAGGCCTTTTCTGCTCCTCACGCTGCCCTGCCAGCGAGTAGGTTGGGATGGCACAAAAAGTTGGGAGGAGACACAGCAAGGACAGCTGACCCCAACTGACCAAAGGGATATTCCATACTATATGATGTCGTCCTCAGTGTATAAAGCTGGGGGAAGAAGAGGAAGGGGGAGATGTTCGGAGTTACGTCTTACCAAGTAACCATTACACATGATGGAGCCCTGCTTTCCTGGAGATGGCTGCACACCTGCCTGCCAATGGGAAGTAGTGATTGAATTTCTTGGTTGCTTTGTTTTACTCATTAAACTGTCTTTATCTCAACCCATGAGTTTTCTCACTTTTACTCTTCTCCTTCTCTCCCCCATCTCACCAGGGGAGGAAAGACTGAGCAAGCAGCTGCGTAGTCCTGTTTGTGGTTAGGGTTAAACCTCAACAATACCAATTTCGGTACTAAAATGAGACACTGAGTGCAACTCATGAGGTGCTCTGTGGAGCCAGTGGAAGGAGAACAGGTCCTTCAGAAAACAGCTCAGAACAGACATCTGACTCTGGTGCTTATTTACCCTCTGGAGAAGAATGTCTCCCTCTCTCTCTTTCCCTTTTTATCATAACAGCAGTATGACATGCTAACAAAAGTACTTTAAGCCTCTCTCATAATATCTAAGATTTTTTCCTATAAATCTTTGCTTTTGCTCCCCACTATTCTGAATAATTCCTCTTTTAAGTCTTGTTGTGTGAAAAAAAAAGTGCCAATGTATATAGGTATTAGACATCTAAATGTCACTTTCTTGTACTAAATCACCCAATTATTTGTATACTTCTTTCACTCCTCCCATTCCTAATTACAAGCATGTTATGCAATTTATGTATACAAAATATGAATGCATTAAGCGTTCCTAAGGAAAAAGAATGAGAGCTAAAGACAGGAATAAGGGGAGGGGGAGAGGGAGAGAAAGGCAAGAGGGAGAAGTGGGTGGGAGAGGGAGAAAGAAAGGGAGAGGGCGACAGCTGGTGATGTGATGCAGCTGAACACTAGATGTTGGAGTCTATTTGACAAAAAGCAGAACACCAGGCATACATCCTGGAAGCTTTCCAGTTGCCCAGAGGCCACGGATCCTAATTTCTACATTCAGGCATCAGCATGTTCACTTCACTTCTATCATGGTCTGATTACTTAGCTGGAAAACATTATAGTGTTAATGACTTTTCTTCAGTTGGTACACAGAAAAATTTGCATACTGCATTCGTAGTGTCTGGCAAGGACAACTTTATGCCATGTTATGTGACAATCTCCTTTGTTATTCTCATCCATTAATGTTTCCCATCTAGCAGGTAAACAGCATTTCTGTAGAGTAGAAATGCACTTGGTAAGAGAGAATGCTTTCAAAATTGATGGCATTTGAATTTTCACGTATAATCTATGTTTGAATCACCTGGTTCTTTGGCATGCAAGCTGAATTTGTGTAAAAAGGCCTGGTTTTTAGGGGGTAGATAATCAGAATCTTTTTTGCAATTCTTTTTTAAAATAAAAGAAAATACAAATATGTCTCAAGTAAGGCATTTCAAAACTAAGACTCAAAACAATAATTTAAAAGAAAATGCAGTCCAGGTTGTATAAGGAATGCTTATTAGAAAGGAGAATTACTTTTTTTTTTCTTTCTTTCATATTTATTGTGACTAAAGCATATAGACCCATTAAAAAAAACCAAAACAAAACAAAAAAAAAGATGGGGGGCAAGGAATAAGACTATGTATTAAGAACTTCCCGAAGCTAACCAGAAAGGCCAAGAGTCCAAAGAATCTTTGCGGAGCTGAATCATTTACTATGCAGAATGAGAACACCTGCAGAAGGGAAATATTTTTAAGGTTCAGGGAATGCAAATACCAGCTATGTTCTAACTACCAATTTTGATCAAACTTGCTCCAAGCTCCAAAAATTGCCTGAAAAGGTAGGATGTCTCCCCAGACTTCTACAGACTATATTAACTCAGACAACATCCACTGAAGGTCTAGGTTCTCTTTTCTCTTGAGAGAGTAAAATAATCTTAATGAATAAAATAGTATGTAGAAAAAGTGATATTGTGTATCATATATAAAAATATATAGAATCCCAATTCTAAGTCAGTGGGGTGTGACAAAATTCATGAATATGCTTATCTGTATTTTTATTAGCATTTCTGAGGGGAAATGGAACTTTCTCCCATCAAAGATATCATTACCACATTTAAGCAAAATTACAGTTTTGAATGAGACCTTTATTTACAACCTACAGGAACTTCTTAGTCATTTACAACCTCCCAGAAGTATATAGGGATGAGTGGTTTGATGCCAACCTGTCATATATAGGTAATTAATTTAGCATTTAATTTTCTGCATTCCACAGTTCATGCTCAGGAACAGATATCTTTCTCTACTCTTAATGCTAAGCTGTCAACTAACATTAATAATGGCATTTCATGCCATTCTTTTATTTCTCTTATGAAGGTTTTTGGTAAGAGAAGGGCAAGAAGAGATTTATTCTCTTAGCCAGCTCCTAAAATATATTTAAAACAACAATTTAGATTCTCTGAAGACACCAAACCATTAATAAATGCAATCCATTTCTTTTTTGGGAAACTATAAAGGTCAATTTAAAATATATAATGAATTTCTTCAGTTAAGTGAGGGAAGTCAAACTCAAGTTTCGAGGTAATTACAGACAATCAAAGATTCCCACTCTAGATTCTTGAAGAGCAATGAAGATAAAGTGTTCTGTAAAGTGTGCCATCGGAGCTTTCTTGTTAGGAGGATGGTCATGAAGATCTTCTTTTTTAACCATAGAAACCAGTCAGAGAAATACAACAGAAGACTTTGTCCCGGGCTTCTGAATGATATGTTGCTCTTACTACACACAAGATCTCTGACCCACAGTCAGACAGCAGAGGACTAATGGATATAAACCATAATGAGCCCTACTCTGTGCAACTTTTAGTGCATTTTGAGGACGGTAATAGTAATAATAACGGTAGTCTGTAAACCTTGTGTCTGGACCTTAGAAAAACCACAGTTTGAGACAATGAATTTATATGCAGGAGTCCAAATTTAAAAACAAAACAAAATGCAACAAAAACCATCTATCACTCTTAAGTTTCCTTCAATGTGGTACAGTTCCTAGCCCTAACATGGAGGGACTATTTACTTGGAGGAACTATTTAATGAGATAACTGCAATTATTTTGGATGGGACTTCTATTTATGTTCTGGCAAATATAGATCAATTGCGGTTTCCCTGTCCAAGCTATTTCCTCCTTCCTATCCTGGAATGTCACTGTCCAATAAAGCTATCACAGGGCAAATTCTTCTCACTTGCTAGAAGCTCCTCTGGTATCTCTCGCTCCTGGCAATAGCTTGTAAAAACCACTTGACCTTTCGGGGACAATCCTGTGATACTGTGCTTTCTGTGAGTTCTTCCACAGAAATGTCAAACATGCTGCTTACTCTCCCTTGTTGTCCCACTTACAGCCATGGCCTGTCTCAAAGGACAATTGCAAACTTCTAGACAGCTGTGGGACCTTCAGTTGATGGCACAGTTCTGCTTTTCTCAGACTGCCTACAAGCAGCACATACCCTAGTGAGCTACACTGGCCCACAAGACTCATGCTTGCTCCCTCTGCTTCTCTAGGGGTATTTCTTCATTTCGGCATCAAGCTCCCAGCTCCTAGATCCTTGATGGTGTCCTTCTCTACTTTACCTCCCTGCACCTTTCAAGGCATAAAGACTCATCTGGGTATTTGAGTCCTAGTTTAGGAATCCTACAGATTTCAGGTTAAAAAAAAAATAAAAAAATCTACCCTCATGATTCACTTTAATGTTATCTCATCTGCCACCTATCTCCGACAACCCAAAGGGGAAGGGTACTACTGGTGATATACAGTGACTGATGACTTCCAACATGCCTTAACTAGGGAAGGCAATCTATTAACTCCTGGCTGCAGTGTTTAAGTACACCATTTGACCATCACTCTGTTGAATAATCTCTTTAAATATGTTAAAGAGATCATTTTAACAAATTGAATTGTTCCATGGCATTGTCTTTATCTCTGCTTCTGATACTGATGAGACAGTTCTCTTCACATAGGAATCCTATTAGAAACAGTTATATTCCCCAACTCAAAAAAAGGCATTGAAAATATGGACCTAATTTATCAGGTTTTATGATTATTATTCATCTGGGAAAAGAAACTCAAATTAAAAATAAGGAAAGAAAGGCAATTAAAAGGAAGAAGATAAAAAAGCTTTACAAAACAACAGATTTCAAAGCCCTCATGTTTAATGAAAACCTTGTTGTCCTACTGCTTAGTCAATAAAGATAATTAGCTAGAAAATCTGCACTCCCAGTCATCTTCCCACCTTTCTCTTCAAACTGTTATTGATGAAACTCTTAGAGAATGGGAATTTTGTGTTCACACACTTTCCAAAACTTATTGACCTGTATGAAGCCTTGCTTGAGATCAGCATCTCATTTTTCAATTGGTATGAGAAGGCTGAGCATAGTATTTACTGACAATCAGCCAACTGCAAATTGTAACTGGATTTGGGCACTTGGAATGAAACTCTTTGAAAGTAAATGACTTTAGGAATCATATTGGGTCAAGATGAAATAAAATTATTACAAAAGAGCTTTTGATTCTGGTAGAAGAAGTTTACTTTGTGTAACATTTATCTAAAAAAAAAAAAAAAGTACAATTGAAATTCCTCCCCCCACCCCAGAACAGCTAATGAAGAGATGTTTTGTTTTTCTTTGCATATTATGCCCATTCTTCCTGTGCCATGATTTTTAATCAAGAAGATGGTTAATGCAGCATAAACTATGAGAAAGAGGAGCTCATGATAGAATTTTCCCCTGCAAGTTCTGTAGCAATGGTTGGGTTTTAACGTAGAATATTTTTAAGTTGATGGGTTATTTTTTGTCTATAAACTCAAGGGGTATTATCTAATTTGGAACACATTTCATAAGGCAAACTTTACTACATTAATTTATTACACAATTTCAAGCTAGTTCATAATTATTTATAAATTATCAGAACTTCAAAAGAAGTGGAAACATATATGAAAGGCTGAGGAATCCTCAGTATAACTCATTAAAAGAAATGGGAGCCACTAGCTAGTGCCTGCTTCAAGACCATAATTTCAAACCAGCAGTAGTAATATTTGAAGTGCAAATGCAGTCAATTAGACCAAAATATGTTCATTTATTAAAAAAGAAAAACCTAATGAAATACTGTTTAGTACTTAAATAAGTTCCCATGGTTCTGCTTACCACATCTACTAGTGGGAAATGTTTTACATTTGTTCTTGACTTTCATATTAGTATTTGCAGTAAAAATAATTTAAAAAAATAAATTAACATTTTCTAAATACCATTAATTGACAATTAATAACAAAAATGCATAATTTTCCTAAGTCTTCAACTTAATTTTTCCCCTATCCCTTTATTTTGAGATATTTAAGGTTTATTTATATTCAAAATCCCAAATGCATCCACTTAAAAGAAGAAATGAACTACAGCATCTTAGACCAAAAAATGTCAGATAAAAGAAAACAGCTCTATTTTCCATAAGATGTTGCTGAGAATTTTTGGAACAGAGCTGCTCATTTTGGATTTAGAAAGCAATCCAGCAATCCTGCCTGTATTTCTAGGCTCTGTCGTGTTTTCATATTTGTCATGTACAGTCAAATTGCTTCAGCCTTTCCATGAATCTCATTGTTTGCCTCCTCATAACTCAGCAGCACTGTTTGCTTCTGGTAAGGTTACCCACAGCTTTATCTTGCCCCATAAATGCTGGGCCTGAAGGTGCTCCCTCACAGTCACTTATGCAGGTGTCCTTTCCCTGAATCAAGCCCTGGCAGTCCGCAAGAATTCACAAGCAAAAGGAGGGTCAGCACACAGAGAGTGTGCCTCAGGCAGGGAGCCCTTCTCTATACGTCCTTGGGGTGCATTCAGGGCCTTATATGAAGTCCACTTTAGATTTTTATTTACTCAAAACAAGGGCCCATAGGACGCTACCAAGATAAAGCTACTCTTTGATAACAGTGCAAGGAAAAAGGTAGAAAACCCACATATTTTCACGAGGGGTTCTTCCTACCAGCTGTGAACTGTGATATATATTAGTGGAAACACTTTCATTTGATTGTGTGATTGTTTCATAGGGGCTCATTAAGTTTTAATTTTAGTTTTCTTTTAAATTTTAGTGGCAAAGAATTTGACATGTTACGTTTGGTTGTGATTTTAAGATATAAAGTGTAAAGTTCGGTAGAGGAAAAAAAACCAATATAGAGTCTTGTAATTATCTCCACACAGACCTATTCAGATCCATTTTCAGAAGCAGGGTCCTGAAATAAAATGAAAATATGTTTTGAGTAATAGAAAGCATCAAGAGCAGGGTGTCTTTTTGACACTTTGTTTTTAAGTTCAGGCTGTATGACATTCTGACTTAGTATGACTTGGGCATAGTACTGTTAAATATTTTCAACTTACTACAGCTATGCCCTTATATCTTACATAATATTTACGTGCATATTCAAAAAAGGGGAAGAGATAAACAAACATTAAATTCCATTGTTATATAACCATTCAACAGCAACAAAAGAAACTTGGATTTTTTTTAACTTGCCCACAGTGATTTTCAACTTGGCATAGGCAAAGTATCCATTTGTATTATTTTACATTTCTACCCTTACTGAAAAAAGACTTAGACAATCTTTCCACTTAAGCAATTAATCTTTTTAAGTATCATTTATGAACAGTACCAATAAATAATTTTGAGAAGTGAGTCTTCTCTAAATCCATCTATTGGTTATTTGAGATGAAACATTTACTGAGTTAAGGTACAGGCTCTTCAACTTTCCCTGTACATTTATGTAAATTCTTTTGTAGAAGTAAAATTTAGCATGACACTAAAAGATGCTATTAAAAATATCTTTAAAATATAAACACTATTTTCTGTCCAAGTTTATGAACAAAGCTGAGTATATCTAAGCCTGAGAAATTAATGGAAGAGTATGGAATGTCAACTATGTCAGGGATAAAAAGCTCTGGTGCTGGCTCTGTAATTAGCGATGAGTTGAATTGTGCAGGATGATGGACGTGTGTGCAGCTGGTGTGGATAACCACCATTTGCCGTCTTTATCGAGTCTTAGAGGACCTGCATTCCTTAGTAATATTCCAAGAATTTTTAGATATCAGCAGCAAAGAGAAAAAAACAGCAACCTCCCAAAAGAAAGCATCACATGGATGTAATTACAGGACTTGCAAAAAATTGACCTGTTTATGAGACAACGTGTATCAGCAAGGTTTATCTGAGGTCAAAGGAGGGATAGCCACATATGCTAAAGGAAGAACAGACTTTGCAGCTAACGAGAAACCTTCAGTGCCATGCCACTGGAAAAAAGAAATGAGCAATATTATAAGATTGTCAATTCAGGGATTGTTCCTTTTTCTGGTTGTACAATATCTATCACATTTCTGGCAACTACTGAGATATGAATAAGAAATATGTTAAGAAGCTGGATTCATATTAAAAGCAGCAATTGCTTCCCCAGGTCAGATTAAGACACCAGATCATACGATTGAATAGACAGTATCCTTAAGAACCATTTCATATCCGAGAATCTCGGTTTGTTTAAAATAAAACAAGCACTCGACCCCCTCTAAGCCTAGTATTAGAGACATTTTTGCAAATATGAATCAATTTGCAGTAAATATTGAAAAACAAGAAGGCAAATATAATCAAGCTGCAAAAAAAATTACTCTCATTTTGTTAACTCATTCCTCTGCTGTTTAGGGGATCTGGCTCACAAACAATGAATACTTGGGGCTGACTATATCATACGTCAACCAAACTTTTCATATAGGTATTGAAAATTATGTTTCCTGGCCTATGAAATGATATCAATCATTTCCACACCAAGACAGGGTCGGTTCTCTCAAGAGTAAGAACCCCAAGTACCCTTCTCCAAAATAGAATAGACTGGAATGATATTTAGAATGAGAAGAAGAAGAAAAAGAAAAAGAGTTTAATTCATAGCATTTACTTATTTTTACTTAAACCTCAGGTTTTGGTGCAGGTCTTGTAACACGTTAGGATGTTACAGCTATTAATCAGTGTCTATATGTTGTCTAACCAGCACAAAGAACTCTGTATCAGGGAATGATCTGCTTCAGTGTTTCTGCACAGCCACCTAAACATCCTTTTACTCTGCCAAAATCGAACCTTTGCCATTACGCACTACGGTCTTGCCATATCCCAAGAGTAATGAGCTCCCCAGCAACAGCTTGTTTCTCCCATTGGCCAGAAGCCATGGTTGTCCCTCACAGAGCAGCTGCCTGCCCATATGTCTTCATCATACAAAGACGATCAAGGGACTGATTCCTCTCTTATGAGGAAAGGCTGGGAGACCTAAGTCGAGCCTGGAGAAGAGAAGACTGAGAGGGGATGTCATCAACGCTTATCAATATCTAAAGGGTGGGTGTCAAGAGGATGGGGACAGACTTTTTTCAGTAGTGCTCAGCAACAGAACAAGGGGTAATGGGCACAAACTGGAACACAGGAAATTCTATCTGAACATAGGTAAAAACTTTACTTTGAGGGTGACAGAGCACTGGAACAGGCTGCCCAGAGAGGCTGTGGAGTCTCCTTCTCTGAAGATAGTCAAAACCAACCTGGCTTCGTTCCTGTCCAACCTGTTCTAGGTAAACTGCTTTTGGCAGAGGGGTTGGACTAGATGATCTCCAAAGGTCCCTTCGAGCCCCGACCATTCTATGATTCTGTGATTTCTGGTTAAGGGCTGGTGAACTTCCCTGTCTGAAGAGGCAGACAGGGGTCTCTCCTCTGCCTTCCTTATTAACATGAGCTAAGAATCTCACCCAGGGAACTTCAATGGCCACCTGCTCTTCACGTGACAAGCAACCCAAAAAGACCTGTGTGAAAAAGAAAAAGCCATTGACTTCTAGATCAATTCTCTGTATTAATACTAGAACACAGCGCAACACCCATTTGTTTTTTTTTTTAATGGAGAAGAGAGAAACAATTAAAATGATTCACACACAAGCAGCCTCTGCAAATTTTCAAGAACAAACTCAGGTTTAGTCCACAAGTCTGCAATGGTAATTATAAATACAGAGCTACCTAAAACAGTGCCCTGAGGGCACTGGAGGCCCTACTGTCCCTGTCCCAAGGGCTCCCACACCCTGCCCATGACCCAGGACCCCATTTCAGCCCCCTGGAGATGTCAGTCCCTGCCCCAGGGGCCATCGCAGCAGGGCCAGTCTCCAGTTCCCCGCAGGCCTGCCCTGCCTGGCCATGGGCCTCCCCAGCCAGGACCACCCATGGGCCCATGTCCAACATGGCATAGTGCAGATGGCCTGTCCAAGCTCTTACAGTTAATTTTGGCTTTGGATTAGAGCAAACATCAGAAAGTGATAACTAAAGATTTCAGGGTTACAGTCTCATCATTGCCATCACTTATTCCTGAAAGGAGCTAATTCTTTTGGCCTTTTTTTGCTCTGGCCACACAGACTTAGGAAGATATTACAACAGAATACTTTAAATCACTCAACCAGATTATAGTTTTCCTTATCTTTTACCAAAAATATGAAACTTTTAAGTGACAGAGAAAGAAGAATGAGAAATAAAGAGAGCAAGGAAGGGTAAGGGGAAGGGAGGAAGGAAGGAACAAAGGAAGACAAAAATGTACTCATTCCAGCAAAAGTTAAATAAAAGGAGACTTGGTAGTCAAACATAACGTAATACACTCACTTGTTTTGGCACATAATGTTTGGGTTGCTTGAAAATTCTTATCTGCTTTTTCCAACCTTGTTAAGACTGAGAGCAGGAACAGTTGTTTGTATTTGCAGAGCACTGAGTGCAACTCAACCTGAATTCCAGGTGCTTGTGTAAAACAAACTGGTTATAGAAAAGAATGGCTGAGGTACATGAACTTTGTAAACTTCATATTAAGTTTACTGTAATATAAACTATGTAGAAAGTGTCATTAACGCACCTATCAAGAGGGAGAGAAAAGAGAATTAGAAATTATCTACTGTCTTTTTATCGGTGCTCTTGACTAGAGTCATATAAACCTGCAAAGAGTTAAAAGGCTAAGTATATGATCAAAATTACTGTAATGCAGTTGTAGAATGAAGTAGTATTTTTTAGAAGAAACTGTTACTTTAAGAATTGAAAAAGAAAAAAAAAGGCACATTTCTCACAAACAATAGTAATCAGAGCAAAATATAACAAAGGAACAAAAGACCTGAACATGGCTAATATTCATGCAGTGTACATCTTACAATGCCCATTAAATATAAAATACTCCATGACAGGTACATTCTGTAGGAATTCCAATAGGTGATTAAAATATGCTATATTACATATAGCTTATTTGTAAACCAGAGCCAAGACAATATTTTTAAAAGTAAAGCAACTCTTTTACAATGGCTTATCATTCAAACCAAGTTATTAATGCATATAATTGTTTTACCTGTAAAAGTGTAAGAAATCAATTTTATCATGTAAAACTAAAATGAAGGAATACAGAGTTGCTATGAATAAACACAGAATTCCGTATTTTTAAAAACATATGTAATTCTGATATGTTGGATCTAAGAGTATTTGTTGAATAAAAATCTGTCATCTTTCAGATCCTAAATTAGTGCTTAGACAGTACAAGGCTAGTTTAAGTGTTCCAGGGAAACATCTAATAGATAACACAGTGGGATCAATGCTTTTAAATTTACTAATCAGATGTGCATTTTGTGTGAAGAGGTTTCATGGTTAATTGTATAAATGAGTTTTTCCTATGTTACAGATTCTTTTCTCTGCTTTCTAAACTTCTGCTCAGACCTGTGGACAACTTTTGACATTTAAAAACACTTATTCACCCTTTTCCACTTAAGTCATGGCCCTTAGCAATTAGCAGGGTGAAGTAGGTTGAGAATACTCAGGTGAATGGTACAGGATTAATCTAATTTGAGTTGTAAGAAGAGAAAAAAGACAACACAGTTAACTGGCAAAATGTGGTGAATGCTGTCAGTTCCTTGTTAAGTGCCCATATACAGACTTTTAGGTAATTATTTTCCTGGTAATTCTTCCAGCTTCTGAAATCTGAAGAGACAAGGTAGAAACATATACAAAATTCATTGGCTACTAAGGACAACTGCACCTGTACCAAAGGTTGCAAGCGGCCAAGGTACTACCTTGGGGTCCTTCCTGGCTTGTGCAGTTCACTTCTCGTACCTGCTGTTGTAATAACAAAGCAAAACTCCAATCTAGCCATTACCAGGGTCTATGGTATGCTCTGGCTGGATTAGGATGTTGTTTTTCAGCATGAAGCACACATATCGACCTTGTCAACAACTGCAGTATGTCTGTGTTTGCCATAGTCTTGTAAAAATGAATGCCATAGTCAATAAAAAACGAACGTCCATTTTACATCACCCGTAATAGTGCTATTAAGATAGGGGAAAAATGTGATGATTTTCATGCTACTCTAACAAGCCTTGCAACCACAGCTCTTTTACTGAGTCCCACTGATGCGTCTGACAGGACTCAACAGTCTGGAAAAAGACTTCCTTGTCAATGTCAGCATCCTGCATAGAAAATTTACATACCTCTTGGGTATATAAATGGGTACCTATTTCTGCTTGAGGATTTCTTTTTCTTCTATTGTAATCAATGGCCTAAATATCTAGACCTGTGCCTAGCCCTGTACATGTCTAGAGCTGTGCCCAGCTTAATTTCCAGGTGAGTCAGTTGACACTGAGACCTCTACCTTCTTCTTCTGCCAAGAGGGGTTGCATCTTCTAGCTGTGGCAAAAATGTTGCCCCTAGTTGCTCCTGCTCTGCTGTTCCCACTCTGCCAGCAAATACTAAGTCATAGAGGTAAGTTTTCTGCAGCAGTGTTTTATTGCCTATTCCAGCATTGGACTACTCTGCTTGAATGCTATACAGGCAACTGAGCAGCCTTTGGGCCTGGGTCTTATTGAAGAAATACCCGTAAAACTTAAATCCTAATACATTCGTAATCACAGCACCAGCAAGTTAAACACCAATCTGTTGCTGCATTTTGTGAGCTGTGCTCCTGGACCATAGGTCTGAGGCATTAACACAGCTGAATGAAACACATATCTTGTAGAACACAGCTGCGAGTCAATTTGTAATTTACTGAAGCTCCCTTTGGGTAGGACAGGTGGATAAGCATCCTAAATCCCCTGTGCTCTTCTTCAGGCTGCAGTTCCAATTAGGAGACTAACAACGCCTCAGTTGGTAACACCCCAAAAGGACTGTGTAGACAAGTTGCTCATTATTTTTTGATGTGCTTTTTCCTCCAGACTTGATACTGTTTTTTCTTTCTGCAGAGAAAACTGAATTTTCTAATGCCTTGTAAGTAAACTGAGGATATGTTTAAAAATCTTACTAATAAACACATTGCACACTGTGTCCTATGGAAGACTTTTGTCTTGTTCCCAAGGTCAAACTGGCTAGGGTAGTGGCTATGGTTTAGCAGACATCTGTCTTGAGGGTGGTAATTTTTCCTTGCTCTCTTCATCCTGAGTGGCTCCGCTTGCCCTTTATTCCCACCACCATTTGAGGATAAATATCCATTCGTCTGCATCTGGCATAGCAGCAGATAAATGTACAGAGGGCTTTAAGACAGAGTCTTTTATGAAAACTGTGGTGTGTGTATATATATACATAAGTAGTTCCTGATCTTTACTGCAGTTTTTAATACATGTTTATTACCGTGTAACACTAGTCCTTAGCACCAGCCATACCTTATCCAAATCTTCTGTTGCCTTTCCACTAGTCCTGTTCCTGAAAAACATACTGTGGTCCCGTTCTGAACCTGTATTTCAAAACCACTTGTGTTTCACTGTCACTGCTGCATGGAAGCTGAAAGCACTCAGCAAATTGTGGAGGGTATCAGCCTGCTATGTGACCTCATTTCAGGAACAATTTCTCCTTAACAGCAACTGCAGAGGGCTTTTTCTTCTCCAGCAGTCAAAGCATTTCTATATTCTTCCTGCTCCAAATTCCGCCTTTACAGGACTCGGTTATGTGGTGGCACTGAAGCCAGGGTCTGCCTTCATTAATGCCTCCCAGACTGTGCAACTTCAGGGCATGGGAGTGAGGAAGCAGCCCATGTCTGACAGGACACAATGTCTGTGAGCCACAAGCTGCTCATCCATCTCCATATCTTCACTAAATAGCTATTGCTTCCACGCGATCATGTGCCGTGAATCTTCAGTTTCTTCTTAACCCCCGTCTGTGACCCCACAGGTATAACTGCCACCCTCCAACTGCAAGGCAGAAAGAAAAGTCTTTCTTTCAAGGAAAAATAGCAAATGCAATCAGGTTGGCCTGGGTGCTTTAAACCAGAAATTCTGAGCCTTGTTTGCAGTCAGTGCCAAGAGTCCATGGCTACGTTTTTGCAATGACCTTAATTGTAAATAAAGACCTCTTTGGTTTTGAAATAATATTTAAATAAAAGTAGTTAAATAAAATAGTTTATACCGCTTTTATTTATTACTTTATTTTTCTCACCTGTACCATGTCTCCAGGGTTTAATGGCATCTGCACACGACCATCTCGACAAGCTACTCTCACCTTAATGTATAAAATCTCCAATCACTTCCAGCTACTGCCTGCCAAAGAAGAAATGTGAGTAACAGTACAATATGAGCAAATGGGGGCAGGAAAAAAAACAGCAGAAGTGAAAAGATCTAGAAAATCTAACTTAAGTGGCAAAGATTGCTTGCACAAGAAATTCAGGCAATATTGTTAAAGTTCATTTTAAAATCTCCAACAGCTAATTAATTAAATTTTTCAGTCTCACGTCTTAAAATTGTCAGGTTTATGGATGTATAATTATATATTGTGTCTTCAAGTCCCACAATTTATTGCAATTGTTGATTTTTTTCTTATATTTTGACACCTTCCCTCCTTACGGCAGAGCTAATACAGTTCTCTCTTAATGAAGCTTTCAGTCCCCAAACAGTCCCAAATTGTACAGCAAACCTCAAATGAGCCTTCATTTTCCAGCAAGAAGTTTTTAATCAATGCATCAATTAGTGTAATGAATTCACGATTTCTCAGCAGGCTTGGAAAGGATTTTCATATTAAATTAACAGTGCAGACCCCCTCCCCCCCAAAAAAAAAAGAGAAATAAGAAAAATGAAAAGCAACATATTTAAATATAATAAGTTGTGACAGCAAAAGAAAAAAGTTATGAAAAGCCACCTTTAAATATTATTATCAACCTCATGCTATTTATTTTAAATGATTGCTGTTTTGGGTTTTTTTATAAAAACAAAGGGAAAGAGGAAAACATTTATTTTTCTTTTGGAAAGCAGTACTGAATTGCTAGTTTTATTTCTGACTAACTTGATATAGAAAACCAAAGACAATTGCTTTTCTTAGCTCAAACCTAGACAAATGCCAATTAATGCAATATACCTTCATTTTAAGAGTAACATGTTTAAATGCAACAAGTAAAATAATGAAGGTGCATATAAATGTAACAAGTGACATCTTCCTTGTTGCATATGCTATTGTACTTATTCTCTCATTGAGAAAGGACTTGTAGTGAGAGGAAAAAAAAACAAAACAACCCCATCCATTTCCCTTTCTTTTTTCTTTCTTTTTTTCTTTTTTCTTTATTATTTCCTGAAATTCAAAATAAATAATCATTAAACAAAGAGGGACTGTTCTTCCTTTCAGATATCAATATCTTCTCACAGTGAAGTGTTTCATTTCAGTTCTCCAAGTATCCTGTAAATGCACAAATCCACAGTATATATTTAAAAAAAAGTAAAGTCCCAAAGACAAAATGTAATTTTTTTTAACCTCCTCAAATACCCTTAACAGAAAAGAGAATAATAGGCGAGGTTTAGGCTAAGAAACCTGTGGAAATGGCATGGGAAAAGAGTTTCAAATGCTATTTCATTCCATGTACTGAGGTTACCAAGTTGTCTTCTGCATTCTCTGTTTAATTTCTGAGAGCATTGCAACGAATATTGCAACTGAAGGAAAATAAAACTTACGGCTTTTGATGTATCCTCCCATATCAAAAGAACTTGCTATAACTGGTAGGAAGAATTGGGCTGTTTTAAACAAGTTTTAAATGATTTGCATTTGCTTTCTCCTGATATTTTTACATTCCCTCTACTGAATTTCAAAAGGAATCATTCTGAGCACTAGTTAATTGTAATGCTTTGGTTACAGATTAATCCCCCTTTTAAAGTGACATTTTTGTTGCAAATAAAAATACTATTAAAATCCCTTTCCCCCCCAAGAGGTGCATCATTCTAAACCTCTTGAATGCTTATTTATTTACGTATCATTTTCACAGGGAGTGAATGACTGCTGTATGAATAACTTCTGAGACCCCAAAATCATATGTGACGATAACGGCATATGTCATAAACAACTAATGGCAACCACAGGACCGCAAACCAGGCAGGATAGTGAGTCCCAAATAAAGCAGAGCCTTCGTCACATATTTAACAGTAGTGTATCTAAATGGTATCTGAAAAAGGGATGGTCAGAATCCACCTGCAAATTAATATGATTAATGTGTGATTAAATATGACAAATAGAATTGTTTCCTCATGTTAAATACTTTGTATAATTTCTCAAATTAACTGTGAAGAAGGGTTCAATGAGCACTACATAATGCACAGACATTTGAAAATGGAAAAATAAAAGTTTAAGTGGGCACAAGACTTGCTCAGGAAATCCTGTGTCAAAAAAAAAATAAATCAACTCCCCAGTGCCACACATGAAAGTAAATACATAGAACTGATGCTCTAGCATGAAGCATTTCCAGTTGTGACATACTGTTTTGATATCTCCAGCGACCCCCAGAATAACATTTCCACATTTCTCCAAGAGACTGGAACCACAATATATCCGAAGATGGTTTGACAAATCATAATGATAGTGTCTACACACTCCCAGGGTAAGAACTGCCACTACAGCATTTCGTGATAAAAATGGTTTTGAAACTATGCACACAAATATTCATGGCATCAGAAGCTGCTGAGATTGCTTCGGCTTTGGTGATGATGATGAAGCACAGAGAGTAAGATATAGTAGCTTCTCACAGAGATCTGCAGCTCAGATGTGCCATTCAGGGCTGGCCCTCATCACAACTTGCAGATTTATCTTTTCCTCATTTGTAGGGCTGTTGTACTGCTTGTACATGAAGAAAATAAGAAGATACCAGTGAGAAATTATGTGGGCATTTCTGAAGGATTTCAGCTCACAGTGATTGTCCACCCTTTGCACAACATACAGCAATTAACATAGCCAGTTGATACACGTTTACAAAGATCCTTTAATAAGGTTCCCTGTGTCTGCACAGCTCAGGGGATACATAAGTCATAAAAATAGAACAACCTATCTATCTTACAGCTGCTCCAATTCAAGGCTACTACTGACTCTGAGCCGAGAATGGTTTCTCTCTTAAAAATTATTTTCTTATGCAGTGGTTGGCCCATGAAACCTAGTGTCATTGCTAACACAGCACAGAGATGCTTGTTTTGGAGTGTGTCAGTAACTAGTGAGAAAACTTTCTGCAGTATGTATAACTGCCAGTGTTCAAGACGCCACTATTTGTTCTCAAATTATTTCTTCCCTTCAGTGTTCATTTTTCTTGAACTTGCAGTGTTTTGAGCTTATCTATTAATTCAGTAAAATCAAGTACATCTACTTTGCTGCAGCTGACTGAGCTCATAATAGTTGCAATTACTTTTTTATATAATGGTTATCTAAAGGTATCTCTTTCATAAAAAGGAAATTGTGATATTCATCATGAGAGGAAACACACTCTTTCAACCCCAGTCCTTACTGCACCATGCACAACTAGATAAGAACTGCTTATTTCTTTCATAAGTTCCACTTTGTAGGAGACACCTTTTAGATCTGTTAGAGCTGTGAAGATGTACATACCATTTTCAGGACTGAGAACCCCAGGGACAAAAATTAGCACCTCCTTGAGAGAAAGGAAAATTTTTGAGAAATATGAGAGAAATAAATGACAGAAATATTTGAGAAAGATGGGAGACATAATTTGTCGGTTACTTTCTCATGTCGGGACAGAGTCTGCTAGTTGCCAGTATTTGTGCTGGTGTGCAATGCAATCCAGGGTTCCCATGAGGTAAGACTCAAGACTGTGTCTTAAGTGAGACTCGAGATCTCACAATTTTGGTGAATGGAAGTGCATTTGGTTCACCTGCCAAATGACAGGACAGAAAGAAAACTGAGATGCTCGCTTACGGGGAATACCTTTGGTCCACCCAGGTCCTAATCAGCCCCGTGCCTAGCACTGCTGTACAACAGGCCAGTGGCATGGGAAAGGGGCGCAATGAGGGCTGTACTGGCTGCAGAGCGCTGCTGGAACATCCCAGTTGCACAGGGGAGGTAAAATCATGGAGTAGGAAATCTCGGGTCAGGCAGGACAGCACTGAGCACTGGAACAGAGTGGGGAGAAAAGATTGCTGGTCACTAAAGCTTACTGATCCCCATCAGGGTGGTCCTCTGCAAAAGCTGTCTCCACAGAACTTCTGGGACATATGTCCCAGACACGTGTCAATGGATTTTAGCTCTTTCAGTCACTTGAGATTCAAGATGCAATAAACTTGCCTGAAAATCAAGCATTACCCATTTAGAGGAACACTTTATGTATTTTACCATATCTAATATCTGTTAAAATTCTTGGCTTTATAAATAAAAGAGGCAAGTCTTGCTTAAGCACTTGACTTCCACTCACTGTTTGTTCCTATACAATATATCATTTAGTCTTTTCTATGGATATCTGGAACTGAAAAGAAGTTCACCCATCATACAGTATTATATACATCATATCACATTGCAAAATTCAGTTAAACATTTCTAGCAGCCAGAAAATTACCTGTATTTGTCTTTCAGTACAAATAAATAAAAATGCAGTATGTCAAATTCCAGTGGAAGATGTACTAGGGAAAAATACCAATGGCTGCAGTTTCCCACGTCTGTGCTTTTTGGAATTCAACATGTTGTAATAGCTAGTTTAGCTGAAACATATGAACTTCAGGGGTACCAAGTTTTCCCAAGGATTGACAGCAGTAATTGTTGTTACCTGATTGAATTACAGGCATTGTTTTAAACTCTGCAAAACAATAATGCCAAAAAGAGCGCAAGTTTGAATTCCGCTTTTTGTGCCAGCAGCGTTACATAATGAGATAAACATTGGTAATTGTGTTTAGTTCAATAACACTTTTAATTATAGTTGAGATCTCCTTTAAAGTGTATGGATTTTACTGACACAAAGTAAACAGCTGAAAGCCAAATGAAGGCAGTCTCATAGATTTCTACTGTCTAATTAAAGTACAGAAACATTGCTTAACCAATTCAGGCATTTGGAGGGAAAGGAAAAAAAAAAAAAAGAGCTGTTTGCACATTTGATACACATTTTAATTATTGCAAGATCTCAGGTAATAGGGTTTGGTTTACATCAAAACAAAATGTCTGTAGTCTGGGAATTTAACCTCTCTTTCTTGTTAAGCAGGGCAAACAAGTCACGAAGAGACTACTGTATTTGTATATATAAAGACAGATAAGCAAGGAAGTCCCATCACATCTCCTGTGGCCCTGGTTCAGCAGTGTACTAATGCACATTCCTAAACTTTAATCATGTCGGCAGTCGTACTAAACTGTAAAAAATCTACCTACATGCATTTTTTTGTTGAATTAAGGTTTAATTTCTGATAACCAGATTGCTGATGGGAGGCAGAATTCTCATCTTCTTATTTTGGTTGTGAAATTTTATACAGCTCCTTTGCTGCAGTAAAGAGATTCTGCAGCAATCTGCATGCTTATTGTGCAGAATTATCAAGTCTGGCACCATAGACCATTTTTGTACCGAACAGGGCCTCAAAATGACAAATTGCTTATAAAAACATTATAAGCCTTTTACACAAAGGAGAAAAGTAATATCCAAGGTATTCATTAGCATAATGAATATTCACAAAAACACATTTTAAATTCAAACCAACAAGTAGCTCTTGTTTTTAGCAGGTGAGAAGATATTTAATCCATGATACCACATGCTTTGTCTCACCAGTTACCATCATGTGTCAGTTGCAAAGAATATCAAGTATTCACAGAGAATTAGAGATGATCCACCTCTTCCTAAACTAGTAAATTAAACAGCGTCCAACTCTTGGCTATTAGAAAGGCGACAGTCTTAAAATTTAGATGGTTAGAACAAACCCTATCCCTAGTTTGATGCGACTGATTTCTCCAAAACAATTCCCAGCCACATGCCAAAGAATATTTTTGCTTAGCTAATGCTGTAGATATTTGCATGCCTCCTCTGGCCCAGTCCCATAGCATTTAGCCAGCAGTCTGAAGCCTGTATTATCCCTTCATCATTTTCCAGGCTATGGCTGGCACTACCTGATGCCATGGTAAGAAAAAGGGCATTACTGGGGCTGAAGAGGCCTCTTGATTTGACAATAGGATGAGGTATAGTGCATTTGCAGCAAGAATCAACCAAGAGCTCCTCCTCATAACCTGAAAGAGACTTGGTCCGGAGCTAAGAAGATTTGGGGGATCATAAATTCAGCCTATCATGACAGAACTTGTCATGTTCAAAGAGAACATGTAGAGCTTATAACACAAGAAAACTTATAAAAAGGCAAAGTGTTTTGAAAAGGCTTTTACTTTGATGTGGCTCTAAGCAGTCACACAGTCAGTTTTCACCATCTCCCAATCTTCAAGGCTGTAGCTGAGTCATTAACTTTGCGTGTTTTGGTTGGTGTCTGCTCCCTAAGCCTTTTATATTCTCAGTGCGATGGTCTGTTAGGGATGCCTTCAGAGCAGTTGCTTTCAGTTAGCAGGTTTTTTGAAAGGGTTTTGTGTAGTGAGTTGTTCTTTGTCCATCACGGCTTTGTACTTTCTAGGATGGCGTCGGTGGACGTAGCCTGAATCTGTCTGCTTGAATCAATATTTGTCCAAGCTCTGCCTAAATTTCATCACTGTATTCTTTTCAGTGGACCTTCAGTGTGGTTGAATGGAAACCTTTGCTATCGGTAACGATGGCCATGATGCTGCTGGAGCTAGAAATGCAATCTTTTTTCCTCTTACCGCTTTGCATAAAATTGCACATAGACTGCTGTGCTGTTCCATACATATGGTCAAGGATAGGCAGGAATGATCACAGGATCAAGCTGCACTGCAGCTTCTGTTGCACTATAAACACGCAGACTACAGAAGAATGAATGCCACGTTTTCATTATTGCCGGTTATAATGCCAAATATGGACAGTAATTTTTAAGAATAATCTTATGATTGTTAAAAGGGCGAGTTATAAAGAGAGGCTGCTTCCATGCTGGATTCACAAGGGATCTCTTAATCAGCAGTGCCACACTGACAAATGTAAAAATAACTCGGGGGATGGAAAATGAAGGAGTAGTGAGAAAGAAAAAAACCCTCAAGGAAGCTGAAGCTATGTTAGAGGAAACTGGATTCCCAGTGAAACAGAAGATACTTGTGATTTATTGAGCAAACCATCGAGGGGCTAATCCAAATACAGGACAGGTTTTGAAAGGGTTCAGGGTACCTCTACAAACAGAAAAATATCTTTATCTCAGGAAAGAGAAGTAGATGAAAGATAAACTACAGTGAGCAGATGTCTCTGGACATTCAGACATCCATGTACTATCAACTTCAGAAGTAACCAGAGACCTAAGATCTAGATCAATTTTGCTAGTCAGTAATTACTGCAATAATCCCCTGACCAGCTTCTTAGGCTGCCTTTGTACTTTTCTGGGTTCCTCCAGTCAGTCTGCTGTGAAAAGAGTAGAATCAAGGGTGGAGCCAATATTCATCAATCAAGCATTTTTAAAATTATAATTCTGAAGAGACTATCAAAATAAGTATTAGTGATTAGCAGTGATAAGTGGTCAATAATCTTAAAGTGATTAATAATCCTACATGTGATTATTGTACTCGGTAAAACCAGATTTGAGAAAAAACATGGGCCAAATATGTTCAAGATGAGGAATTCTAATTCTGTACCTTTTTGTACAAAAATAATAGGGGGGGATGTGTTGGTGGTTTGGCGGGGGGATTGTTGTTTGTTCATTGTTTTTTTTTAAATTGGAGGGGTTGCTTTGGCATTGTATTTCAAATTAGATTAAAACCTTAGTGAACACTATCATCAATTGAAAAAAACCAAAATTAATATTTCAAGAACTTCATGTTTGCTTTACCTGTTTTCCGGAAACATAAGTAGTTTGGAGCAATCAATCTGACACGTGAAAGGCTTACAGTCATGTTCAGATCTCTTCAGGACTGTACAACTTCATGTATGACAGAGGAAAATTTGATTGCTGGACTCTCACTTTGTCTCATTCTAAATGAAAAAAAAAACCTGAAGATAAGCCTACAGCAGAGTTGCTTAAAACAAACAAAAAAATATAGTACTTGGCCCTCATCCTTAAAAAAGTGAAGTCAGATGTTTTCATTACTCCTGTAATCCCAGCTGGTATATTCCATTACTTTCTTTTTGAGGACTGTATTTTTCTTTGGCAGTTTCCTGTGCCCTGTCCAGGAAAGCGCAATTAAAACTTTAGAAAAAGGCTTTGTAATGCCAAAACAATAATGTGAATGTTGAAGCTAGAAATTACAACGATGAAGTACCATGCATGCCAATGTGAAATAAAGGAAAGCCCAGACTGGCTGCTTCCCATGATTGCTAAATCTTTTTGGTATATGTTGATATAAAAAAAAAAAAAAAAAAAAAAAAAAAGTGTTCAGATCTTCAAGATTAAATCTGAGGACTAGTAAGGAACTGGTGAAATGTCTTGGAAGGAAAACCCACCTGTTTTTTAAATAAGGCAAAAAAATAGTATGTGTATTTCAGAAAAACCTCTGTTACCCATCTCAGGCCTCAGTGGCAGAACAATTAGAAGAATTATGGAACGTATATGGGGACCTTCTGTATTCAGCATGCATTTTAGGCTTTTCCCTCCTTGAGAGAAGGAAAAAAATTTAATTTTAAATTACAGCAATAAACAGGAAACCCTGAAATACTGTGAAAGCTATTCAGCTGCAGGAGGGAGAATCCTAGAAGAAACCTGCTGTGTTGAGATAATTAGAACATTAATCAACTCCCTGGATAGGGTGAAGCTAACATTCATAAATCCCTAATGCTCTTTCTCACTTCTTTTTGCTTTAATGCTAATAAAGGCATACCATGGACATGCTCGCACCTCCTCCCCCCAAGAGGCTACCACTTACAGCATCAATGTACCTACAGTACAAAGACTGATGGGCTTCAAAGGTTAAGCAATTGCAAGCCTTTGGGAAGACACATCGAGTCTCAGAGCCTGAAGAATGGCTGAGTGCACAGCTCAGCTCCAGCAGATGATTCCAGTGCTCGTGATTTATTGTTGTTTGCTGCTCTGTTAGTGCCCCATGTCTAACCTAACAGCTTCGTCTGGAACTAGCTTGATTCAAATCCCTCTGCTATCCTCAGCTGCCCCATACTGTTTCAGGTCTCGGTCTTGGCAGAGGAGAAACGATCTGGTTCCAGACGGCAGTGAAGCAGGTGTCCTGCTCTCACTGTGCTCACTCTCTAATGGGAACACACTGTGCTCAACCCACAGGTGGCTCCTTTCAGGAAGAGTAATTAAGAACCATCTCCCTCCACCTTTTCCTATTAGTCCCAACAGATTATTTATCTTGTGGACCATACTGGCTCCCATACCTTTATTCTTTGTGCAGTCTGTGCTGGTTTCACCTTGGGCCTCATCTTGAGTGTTGCAAGCTGCCGTCCTAAAATTTGAGGGTTTTTGTGTTATGAACATATACTCATCCACAACTGGATGGCTAAATTCATGTCTCTGGTACTGTTTTCTAGTGTCTACTTAGAGTTGAAGACTAATATGCAAGTTGAGTGCTGTTAGGGGAAAGGAAGAGACAGAAATCTGAACTGAGGAAATAATCTCTACACAGAAGAAAGCACAGCCGGTCACCTCAGTCTGGAAATTTCCTGGGGAAGAGGTGCAATACACTGCTTTTCTCACCAAAGATGTCAATGTACTTCTTGACAGAGTCACAGGTGATTAAAGAATAAGTTCACGTGTCACTGAGCTCACTGCCAAGTGTGAAAGAAGAAAAAGGGTCCCAACATTAATACAGTCCTGTAGAGCAGTGCCCTGTGAGGCATGGAGGGTGGTCTATTGGCAGCATACTTAAAAAAAAGCACTTGTGTACGGGAGGTGTACCTTGGAAACTGGGAAGAAAGTGAAAAAGAAAGTAAAAGCCCCAAGCGACAGTGTGGTATAGGGAATAATGTGATAAAGAGAGGTAGCTGTTGAAGGCTGTGAAGGGAATAAAGCAGAGGCAAAGTGGTAGCAACAGTGACTCTCTATGAGGAAAAGAGCTCTTGACCTTCTTGTGGGGGAAAGAGAAGAAGTAGAAGGGAAAGAGCCAGAAGTCCTTAATTTAAGAGAACAATTTTTTGAAATTATTTTATTTTTCCTATAGTTCAGGAATTCTAATCTGACATTTTTAATTTAAGCACCACTGCTTTATGTTACTAAAGGAAGTATGGATGTACACTCATACCAGGCTCCCATCCAGTTACCACAGCCACTGACTAAGGTTGTGAAAAATTGGGCATGTAATCAGTGCAGATTTCATTCTCCACTATTCCAGTGTGGCTAGCAAGGCTCATCCCTGCAGAGACTGTAAAGAAGAGCAGGCTTCAATTATCTTGTGTGGGTTGGGTACACTTGCATTCAAGCTTTTGTATAATCTCTATTATCTTCCATGGAGCTGACTAAGTGCATGTTCCAACTCTACACTGGAGAGAAGGAGAAAAGGCACAGTTAAACCATTCATGGGTGGTAAGCCTGGATGCAGGAGGAAAGCAGCATCTCCCATTTACTAACCTGCACTCCAAAAATTATCCTGTATTTCCTGAAAAGAGGGTACGTATCTCCCCTGCAATAGAGAGCCCTGAACTTTATACACTATTTCAAGACTGCCCAGAAAGTCCCTTAGTGGTCTATGAGGACACCAGATGAGCAGCCCTGTGAGATAAATGGGTAGTAGCACCCATGGACTAGGTCCTAGCTGGGGAAGCAACAGCGTCCTCTGCCCTTTAACTGACATGCCTTGATGACAAAGAGGGCATCAGGTCCCAGAAGAGAGCTTGGAGGTGATCCTCCTCATCTGAAAGCTTTTCACCCACCAGTGGTGAAACATCTGGTGCCACAGATGCCATGCAGTCTCCAGCAGTCACTGCCCACCTTACAGGCCCAGAGTGTCAACCAGCTGTGGGAGAGGCAGTAGCAGCAGCTGCTTTTGCTCTCAGACATCCTGGGTCTCGTTCAGGAGCACAAGTTTATATATATTCTTTTATATATATATATATGTGTGTGTGTGTACATATATACATATATACACACTCAGGCAGTGGAGCCAAAGGCTTTAGTCTGCTTTCTTCTTGTAGCACCATATACTCTAAATTCATCAGAGAGGGGTGTAAGGAAGCAGCATTACAATATCTTGGCGATATGATCATCAGCAAGTGTGTTTGTATAGAACTGCAAGGCACAGCACCTGCCTCAGGCAAAGCAAAGTTGTTCTCAACATAATGTCCAGGTTGTTTTACATTCCTATTAAGAGAGCAGTTCCTATATTATCTAGTAGCTTTTTGTAGTTTTCTCATTTCCCTCAATTTGTCTAGGATAAAATGCTCACCAGGAACCCCATGACTATGAAGTAGTCACAACAATGGCATGATGCCCTTCACAACATTTGCTTCCTTCTCTGGAAGGGTCATGGTTCAGAGAAGAACTCGCCCCTGCCCATTGTGCTCTGGTGTCCCAGTACTGACCTGATCATGCCACAAGTGAGGCGGGTCCCCAGTCCCACCCAGAGCCCAGGCTATGGCAGGACTTCGTCTCCCTAACATCTCAAGCAGTGCTGTGCACCAGTGTAGAAACGTGAAGTCATCTGTTGTGTCCTGAGACATCTAAGTGGTGCTAGTGAGAAAGGTAGGCAGAAAAGGGGGCTTGCACACTTTCCAAGAGAAATCTAAAGGCCAGAGTGTTTCCCAAACCTTTTTGACACTGCAATCCTCTCTCAATACAATATGTCAAGCGTCTACAGTTTACTCAACTGTTCCAATATAATCACCTGAGTTCATAATAGATCAATTCTTCCAGGGTGAGGGGATGAAAGCCCACTGTTATATACTGTCTGCCCTGAAGGAAATGAGACACTGCCAGCAGCTAAAGGTAGCTAGCAGTTCCCTGGGTAGAATAAATATCTGCATTCAGTATTTAATATTTTTCTCATTCTCCACTCCTGGGAAAAAAGATCTACTGCCGACTCAGGGAACTGAACTGCTGCTGACTGTTTCTGTCTAACAGTTGGCAATCCCCTTTGAGTTCTTTTACAGCCCACAGTTTGAGAAACATTGATCTATAGGACCTAACTAGAGGCTGCCATAGAGCAGTTAATGACAGGGGAAGAAGGAACATTTAAGTGCACTTCATTTAACTCAGCTGAAGGCTCAACTGCAATGAATAATCACATAATACCTAGGTTGAATAGCAGCACTTATTGCAAACTCTAGTCAAAATAGGATTTCCAAAGACTTTGTTTCTAATGATGGATGAAAGTTTTGAATAATACAGAGAGAAAAGGTGACTATTAAACAGTCTTGGAGTTTTCCATTTTCTTTGCATATGACATAGAAACTAAATTGGTACCTTCTCAGCTCTTATTGCAATGACTAATGCTACACTATTTCCCAGCTGTCAGATCAGAGTCAAAAAGAATGCAAACAATGAAATAAAAACAAAAAACATTATACTTATCTTTCTCTCCCCAGAACACTGAAAACCTAATAACATTACCATCAGAGTGATGCAGAAGTATCAGGACTATCCAAATAAGAGATTGTGATTCCTTCCATATTTATGATGGAGATATACTTCCCCAAAACTGCTGGGAAATTTTCTCATTTCTAATAGGACCTTCAATTTTCAAAGCTTTGCCAACCTCAAAATATCCAGTTTATCTTATTTTCTTAACTACATCCCTTTTCTTGAGAAAATGAGCTTGGTGATATAAGCTCTATCAGTTACTGAAGTACAATATGCAGTAGAGTACATGACAAGAATGTGTGAAACTTACTCACGATCGCTTTCTCTAAGGCTTTATCGAGCTTTTAAAATGGGATTGCCAAGGAGTTATCTGATGAAGGTCATTGGTTTAATATGTGTTTTTATTTGCATAAGGGCCACCTCAGACTGCGGACATGGGCGTGTCTTGTAATTCTGATGTCAAACTGCCTAATTACAAACACTCTAGATAATTTTAGGATTCATACATTAAATAGGCTACTGCTTCTTAAGTTTTAAGATAAGCACTGCTTAAACACTTTGCTTAAACATTGAGCAAACTTGCAAGTTGGTAAATTCCAAGACCAAGCTCCTGTTAGATGCTAATTGTAATATTTTTTTTTTTTACCTGCTGTTAATTAGAACTTTGCTCTGAAACTCATTGGTGTTACAGATTTAGAAACTTCTAAACTAACTAAAGTTAGTCATGAGTAATTTATACATACATTTGCTAATAGGTAAAACCCTTTATTCACCTATTTGTACTCCAGAGGAAAACCATCTCTTTGGCATTTTCTAATTTGTGGTTACACAGGATACATTCTATTAATTTCTCAGCATAAGTTAGAAGCTGTGCTTCTCCATTCATCCCAGCTGTTCTTGATTAGATCTGTTTCAGATTGATTTACTCACTCTTGAAGATGGGGTGAACATATCATAATCAGTACCGCATCATGAGTGTTTCCTAGAAGTGCATGTAAGTACATTTCTTTTCTGGAAACTGCATTTGCGTTTTTTCACATTTCAAAGACACCTTATGATCATCCCTTAAACAGAAAGTCTTTCCGAAATGAAAATTTTTTAGTTTACAGCCCCTGCCTCTGCTTTTTCCTGTTTACTCATGTGGGAGTGACAAACATGGAAGTGGGACTGAAGGCCAGTATCTATGAAGGACAAACCATATCTATCACTGCAGGTCCAGCTCCTCTCTGTATTTACAATGTCTTAAAACTTTGTATTTCTATCTATTAAAGTATATACTGGTTTTGCAAAGGCTTTTAGCAATAACCATTAGGGATGTAAACACATAGAAAGCAATTACAATCTTGTGGGGCCTTGTTAATGGTTTTGGGTTTTTAATAACAAACATGAGTATAACAGTATATATACAGTATAACAGAAAAAGCATTTACACAAGCCTTAAACACAAGACAAATTGTTTATGCTAATGAAGTAGCAAAAGCCATTAATTTTTTAAGGTATTAATTTGTTAGTCTGAAATGTGTGTATAAAGGTATTTTTAGCATATATTGTGACAAGACAACAGTGACATCACACTATACCAACATGGAACATTTAAAGATACATGCAAGTAAAAGCTCTCTGATGACAATGCATTATGAGACCCTGATGCTCCACTAGCCCTGAAGCGATACATGTGCGATGTTAGCGAATACATTAAAGTATCTGCATTACACACTATGAGAAAAGTGAGTATCACATATTTCAGATTACTTTGGAGGTAAAAAGGCTTTGCCTTTACATATATCCAGCTCTGGATGCAAAGGGATCACATTTGGAGTGTGACTTTCAGGAGGCAGGAGACGGACTTCTGAGAGCATGGATGCAGCCAAACTCCACCCTCCATGCTGCACCTTGTTCAGCAAGCTGAGGAAAGAGCAGCTCTGGAAACAAAGCCCAAACACTTGTCAGGCACCTGGGAGAAGAAATCCTTTCTTGACAATAAAAGGGGTGAAGAAGAAAGGCTTTCTGGGGCTAGGGGGCAGAACACTGTGAGAGGAAGTGAAGAAAGCCTTCCCCAATAACCAGTCTGTTCTGCCTGAAAAACAGCCGCATCTTTCTGGTCTGGTGTAATTAGGCTGGGAAGTAAGGGCAGGAGGTCTGGTAAGTAATCCCTGATTGCAGGCATGGGGAAGACCCCAGCAGATTGGACAGCTGGGGAGTATCACCCACTGGATGTCCACATTGGCCCCATCCACTTTATGGGCACAGTATGCAGTGGCTGCAATTTTTTATTTCCCTGTTTATAAGTGCTGTTCCAAACACTATAACACAGTCACAGTGACTGTTAATGGACTCTATCACTTACAGATGTTAACAGAAATTTCAAAGGCTGTTTGTGTTGGAACAAAGATATGTTTATTTTCCAGGTTTGGTGAATGGCAAAGTTATTTGTCTGTTTAATAACGCTTTGTATTTCCGTATTTCTGAAATGTTACAATGTTGGGTTTAGAAGTTGAATAATCAAATAATGAAACTGGTTTCTACTAGACTGTATTGTGAAGGGGTTTGGAAGTGAGATAAGGAAGAGATGGAAAAAGCTTGTTTTGATGAGACATGTCTGCTATTTGTCTTAACTTACACTTTTGATAGCTTTAGTTAAGCCTTGAAAACCTTATCGTTATGACAGCAGTAATGTGTGTTCAGTTAATCCCTCATGATACCATCAACAGAGTGCGCATCCTCAGATTTTTCAGGTTGTATTGAAATGAAGTATTCAGGGAGTTCTCCTCAGCTTATAGTCACGGGTAGACTGTTTGCATATATTTTATTAAATATTTATAACTTCAGCTACCAACGTGCATTAAATCTTTGAGGTAAACATGTAGCCACTGCAGAAAGAGTAGGAAGGCATCTGGTAGATATAGTTTCAGTTGCCTTTTGTTTGGAACTATGTGCTATAAACAAAGATGGGTTTTTTTTACATGGTTTAATGTTACAGTGAGACCTTCCTGAAGTTGTGAAAGTTTGGTCCTTCTATCATTTACTGCACATTCCCAGATCTGTCTGCTATTATAGCCCCTCCCAGTAACAGCAAAACTGATAACCTTCTTAAGGTGCTGGTGAAAACATAATGAGAACAGGAAGTAACAAAGACAAACTCTTGTGATTCCAGGATACCATCCCTTCCCCTGTTACATTTCTTAAGGCATAGCACTAAGAAAGAGAAACTACCCACCTGCACCTCTACCACCTTCAGGTTTCAATAGCTGGGGAGAGGGGAATAGGACTAGAGATCATTCAAAGGAAAATATCTTTGCCTTCCTGATCTGCTCACTTGCAGACTTTCTATGCCTCTGCTAATGCTTGGAATTTGTGACACCTAGCAGTGCATATTGCTGTCTGTTATTGAAGAGTTGCATTCTCCTCTGTCATAGTGGTTGTCCTGGCATTAGCAGTTTTGATAAACATTCAGGGTATGCCTCCATCAATATGTATATGCAACTGCATCTGATGTGATTTGCAACTTAAGAAGTTGGTGCTTTCTCTTTTGAAACCTTCTCAGAATTGTTCTGTGCAGAGTTCCGTTTGGTCTGCGTAAATGTCGTTTGGTTACCTTGAAGGTTTTCTACCACCTGAAGAAACACACTAGACACGCAGTTACCAGTGGTCTCTGCTGAATTATTTAACAAAGGTTTGGTTCTCAGTGGTTTGGTTATTGTTTAACTTCATTAGCCTAGTGGATGGCTGAGCGATCGCCTCTGCTGAAAATAACATAATAGCACCCACGCAACTGTTGGCTTGAGATAAGTGCATGCTAGTCAGCAACAACCAGCAGCTCCCAAATGGCCTGGAAATACTAACTACACGTATCCCTCTCTGCTACCAGATGAGGGTCACAGCAGGCTGACGTGTGTGAAGGGCAGGTAACATCAGGCACCCTCGCTGTGAGCCTGGGCACAGTGCAGCTCATCTCACAGTTCTGCAAGCCCACTGACGAAGATCCTCAGCAGCACAGCTCAACCCAGTCTTTGGGATGGGTTCAGGTGTCAGTACTTTACAGCGCTGTCACAAGCGGTGGTGTTTTATGTGATCAAGATGACCGTGAAAGACAGAGACAAGTGCAGTAGAAACTGTTGCTAATGATCACATAGTTATACAGGTATAGAAAAATATAATAATCTGAAAGTATTTTTGTATTTTACATTGGTGATAAATATGCCTGCTTACTGATTTGCACACAAAAAAAATCCATTGAACAACCCCTTGGCTAGGTGCTCTTCTCTTTTGTTGGGGAGGAAGGAACTTGACAGATATTTCTTCCCTCTCTCTGCTCTTGAGGGGACTATTGTCATTTATAGTGTTGGTGCTATGCTAGTGACCTGGTAATTCACTTTAACACATGGCTAACACATGATAAGCCTTATCAAGATAAGTGTTCCTGGCAAGACAACGAAACCATCTTAGCTTCAGGTCACTTTCCTAGTTTCATATCAAAATTTCATAGTAATGAAATCTGAATTTCAACAAGCTAATAAGATACACAGAAATCCTATAAATCAGCAAAAGATACTTTACATCCAGCATAATGAAAGTTTGAAAGTTTATACTGCAAGAGAATAAGGGGTCTTTGTACTAGCCTGCACAGAGTTGTGAACTTGTTTTAGGTTTGTATACAATTTTGGCAATGTTACATTTATTTAATGAACTTAGTGAGGATGTCATTATAAATATGTTACACAGATTCTGTGCAAAAGCAGTAAGAGTTTTCTTCTGCATTGCTCTCTATGCAGAATGAAAGGAGTTGGTATTTGTGACACCAACCTATATGACACTCATTTCTGGACCATACAAGTTTTATGGAGCCTCTGTACTCCTCAAGAGAGGAGAAATGGTTGATTACTGCTTAATTGGTATCTTAGTGTAGTAGCCAGCCAGGAGCCTTAGAAGGGTCCACACTAGGCCAAAACTGTGTCATCTGTTCCCCTTTACAAATGTAAGGGGTGAAGGGAACCAGCAAGACACAGTACAAATAGTACAGATTACAGGTGCCCCAGATGCTGAAACAATTTCAGTTTGTAGATACTCTCCTTTTATCATTTTAAAAGGCAGCCACCAACTTAGGTGGTGGTTGCAACTGACAGCTGAGACTTTCTTCTTTGTTTGAGGAAGCCAGCAGACACGGGCAGAGAGTTAAGCCATGGCAACAAGGAAGAAGACTTAATGTAAGGGAAGGGAAGAATCTGTCCTTATCAGCCTGACACCATCACTGTTATCACGGGTCTCTACCTCTACTGGAAGAGAGTCTATAGCACAGTAGATTAAGACCTAAGTGGACGGGGATGTAGGCACAACTCTACATCAAGTTCTCCTGGCTTCTGATTACCAAAGAGAAGAGCTCAAAGTGTTCTAAAACTGGTAAAGGGATCCTAAATCCAAGCAAGTCCTCAGTTGTGAATGAGGAGCTGGACATCATGTAGCAGATTCATGCCAAAGGGGCAGGATGATGCTTCTTTGAGGCTCTTATCTCTACCCATGGAGAGATCAGAGTGGGGAGGAGGAGGCTGTCAGCCCAGCTTTAAGCAGTGCTGGGTAAAAACACACAAGAGCTAATGACTACCCTGGTGCTGCTAACTCATGGTGGTGAGGGTATAAGTAGCACGTGCTCGTTTCAAACAGTTGGCTTGAAATGGGAATAGGAGGTTATAAATGAATGTGTAAACTGTGAGGCAATAGGTCGGCAAAAGAGGCTGAGTGCTTTCAGATGCATGGGGGAAAAAATGCAAAGTGCTTGCTAATAAAACGTGTAGCTGCAGCCCTAGCCATACTGAGAAGAAGGATCCCAGGAATATTATTAAAGCACTATAAGGGACATATTTGACAAACGTCTGAATTTTCTAGTACAACCTACATTTCTCTAAGAAGGAAATGCATCAGGAGCTTATGGCATCCTGAATGCTGTGGCTGCTAGCAGAAGATAATGGAGGGAGGACAAATTGCTGCTTAAGTACTTGGTCTTAACAGGCCTGATCTGGGTAGAAAGTTCAATTCCTCACAGAGTGAAAAGGCAGAATGAAATTGCCTTGATATCATTGGACTTGATAGCACATAATGTCGTTCACAGTCCCTGACCGTGCAGTGAGATGACCAAATGCACATTCCCCCTCCATCCATCCTGAAGCAGATAATGCTTGGCTGAACCACACACGTGATCTGAGGTGTCCAGGGCTTATCCCTCCAGCATGGGGTAGGACCCATTTCTCAGGACTCATATGAGGGCTCAGACCTGTTAAGAGATGATTCCTATGGGAGGATGAGGTTGCTAGCATCCCTCATAGTGTCAGGTTTCCAGACAACATAGGTGTCATGAGATTGGCGAATAAATAACAATGGGGTCAGTAAATCTCCCTCAATGGTCCATGACGCATTGTGTGACAACAGAGCAGGAGCGCTTTTAGCAAACACAGTGAAAACTCAGAGGACAGAAATGCAAAACCTGCAAATGGCTCCAGACAGCTGGCAGCGGGATGGATGTTTGCATGGCACAGTGCTCCCCAGGGGTACTGTTTGGAAGAGGGACAACTGACTGACATCCTCAGAGGCCTTGATTACTGGCTTGCCAGCAATAGTGATTAGCTCAATTACCAGCTTGCACCCCAAAGTGATTAGCTACTGATTGGCAGAAGTCAGCGTAGCTGCACAAAATGAGGCTGCAGAACATAATTATCGCGGTCCTCATGACAGGCTCAGGTGCCTGGAACACGATGGGCTGATGACACTGGGAGAGTACCAGCTCTTGGCAGAAAGCTCTGGATGTCAGTGCTCCACTTCAGACAAATTTGTGCTCACAGCTGTTTATAGCCATCCCGTATGACAGTGTGGTCCTACAGGACTGTGCTATCTTGGCAGTTCTGAACAGTATATTTGCCTGCTGTTTTACGTAACCTCAGCACAGCTGGAGAAGGTGAAACCTTCCAGACACTGAAGTTCTGGTGAATAGGAGTCTCTGGGAATACTTCAGTATTACTTTAACTTGAAAGCTATGCGTAGTGAACGTATGGTCTCTTCTGGAAGATAGCATTTGACATTGAATTAACAGACTGCATTCAGTAAAGGAATTCAGAAATAGGGAGTTTGGTTCAGCTGGAAAAAATAAACGCTCACAATGAAGATCCTCATTTCTCTTTCTGTATGTCTTTGTTTATGAATTATATGGCTCAATTGAAAAGAAATGTTTTAGTTTGGGGGTCATGCGAGAGTTGCTTATTTATGATGTTGATAACTTCTTTATTAAACTAGTATTTTGTTGTGTTTACAATTGCACGTCTCAAAAGTGCAACCCACTTAATCACAGAAGCTGAAGTCATCAGTTCCCCACACCACTTAATGAACACCATATGATTAAAGACAGGGCAATACTTTACAAGACGCAGGGGCTGTGATGCAACAGGCTAAACCTCTGTTTTGAATGTAGTGTGTATGCATGTGTGGTTTTGCAGAAAAGGAATTGTTACACACTCACTAAACCAAGCAAAGTTTTGGTTGGAAGTCAATGAGCGGTGTGGCTCTGTTCCAGCGGCCACCACACCCAACATCCC
This sequence comes from Larus michahellis, assembly GCF_964199755.1. Lineage (NCBI taxonomy): Eukaryota > Metazoa > Chordata > Aves > Charadriiformes > Laridae > Larus > Larus michahellis. The sequence continues at coordinate 95,385,571 of NC_133897.1, forward strand.
TGTGACACAGCTGTCAACACGTCAGTTGTGATAATGGCATAATTTTAGAAATACAATTTCTACCACCCTCATAAAATGAATTTTATTTATTTTCTCAGAAAACTCTAACTATTATTTAAAATTAGATTTTTTATCTTAACACCAGTCCTGTTCACAGAAGAACGTTTACTGAAAAAATCCCACATTGAGTATGCAACCGGGTGTACAGCAACTACATGTCTCTTTGCCCTCAGAAGTATAAATTTCTTCCTGACAAATTTACATAGTATGAAAGAAAGTGATTGCTGAGAACTGTACACAGATGTTAAGATAAGCAGTTTAACTAGTCTTATTATTTGCAAAAGGTAATATAAATAATGATTGATGGTCTTTAAACAGGAGGCAAATAATGTATTTTCTGCAAGGCAGTCACACCTTACTTTTCATGCAGGACTTCCAGAACAAAAGATTGCAGAATTAAGATCATTTAGCCCCTAATGAAACAACAGATTCCAAGTGTTTTAAATTCTTTGCTCCTTACAACAAAAAATAAAGCCTACAGACCTGGCATTCAAATACTAATACTTGCTAATCATGAAGAAACATAGTTGGCCACATAAATAAGTATTGCTGCTGTCTCATGTCCAGCCATTTCTCAAACACAGATCTTAAAAGCTGTAGTTAAAAGACTCTCTCTGTCAAGGCATACTAACTTATTAAACAGTAGAGCTAGCTAATTCTAAATCATGGGAAATCAAAAGAAGGATTACATCTTTGCTTATTACACTTCTTATTAGCCCTTGAGTAAGACCGATATTATGTAAGAGTTGAGAACAAAAATCCATCCATCCTTGTCAGGAGTTGTTCAGAACCCTAACTGAGCCATTTCGGATGAGGACACTTTTCCTACCATTATTCTGTCCTGGATTCTGGGCCTGATGCCCATATGAAGATTTTCTAAAAGTTATCTGAATATCTCTCCAGAAGGGTGGTGTCTACCTGATGTCCTTGAATACACCTGTAACCTATTTCCTTGCCGTTTAGATAAAAAAAATTGCATGTATAAACTATATTTCCTGCATGCATCAATTTGAATGCATTTCCTGACCAATGTTAAACAATAAAAATAGAGCGCAAGAAAACAAATTGTATGCCAAGAACCAAAGAGCAGGAGAAACCCATTTTTTGGATGAGAAAAAGTACCACATAGAAGAGGAAGAAAGCTCATCTGAGTCAAGTCCTTAGGAAGACCTCACCCATAGGATTACTTGTGCAGTGTCAGGAGATGAGTGTGGAGTCCTCAGACTCTGTGTGATCACACAGGTCAGCACGAATGGCAGATAGCAGGCATGTGAGAGAAGAGTATCAGATAAGTATCAGTCATAGATCATAACTGCTTTCTCGTGAACAAAGTGGACTCCTCTTGCACAAAAGTATCTTGTCTTAGAAATGGTCCCACCTGCAAAGCAAATGATGGCCAGTGAAGCCACCTGAAAGGGCCCCAAAACTGGGAAATGAACATATAGAACAGGTTCTGGCAAAAAAGAACCTGGCATTTCTGGGAAAGGGAATTCTATCTTGTTCTTCTGAACTGGCCATGGCCATTGCTTAACAGATAGTGGGAATAAAATCTCTGGATCACCAATCACTAACAGGGAATTAATCTGGTTACAGGAGGCACCATGATCATGGCATATTTTAAAGTGTGTCACCACATAAGATCTTTGGACTTTAACCACAACACTGACAGCAAATCAACAGGAGGACCTAGAGACCTAGAGCGAATTCAGGTGGGCAGCGATCAAAGCAGTGTTAGACCAAGCAGAAAGATAGATGAGGATGTAGATAGTAAGGCTGTATTTTAAAAGTCTTGATATATTCTGCCTTGGCACGGATGTGTTAATGCAGACAAAAAGCAGCCTAGGAAGCAGTGGAAGTGTATCAGCACAGGAAAAAAAATTATCCTTTTTCCTAAGTATATTTCACTTGTTTTTCAACTAAACTGTATTTCTCTTGTATCAAGATACCTGTAAATAATCCTACTTGCAACAGAAAGGTAAAAAAATTAGTGAAAAAGTGTGAGATAACCACATTGCCTGTGTCAGCAAGTAAATCAGTAAATCTAGCTTCTGAGATATTTCTATTTTATAATGGTTCTCAGAAACCATTCTGTGATTACTCTGCCACGTAAAGACTAAGATGACTTCCCCTGCTCAAGAAATGCCACTGTATGGTAGCACTATGTGCCACTATAAATAAACTTAAGAAACAGAGAGAAATATTACCATAATCTAAACCCTTTTCAGATAACTTGGAGATAAAACAATTTTGAGGTTAGATCTGTCACATTAGTTTTCTGACTTGAACAACATTTTCTTCACACCATCAGATGCAACACAAAATGTGGTTATTCATGCAAACTTTCTTCTGTCTCAATAATGTAAGAAAGCCTTCCCAAATAAAGTTTGTAACATCGTTTGCCTATAATGCAAAAAAAGGGTGACTTGTTTTATTCACCATTCATTTTGCATAATCTGTTCAATGAGTCTTTCCACAAATGTATTACAACAAAGTACACACAAAGTACGTAAAGTACAAACAAATAAAAGCTATTTTGAATACTTTGATGTGGAAATACTGCACTTAGAGCAATACAAAAAACCTTCATGAATTGAGATTTCTCATTCATTTTACAACATTTCTCTTCTGACCTGTTCTTTTGCTTATTCTACAAGAGGTAATTGTGGGATTCTGAAATAATCAATGTACCTCAAAATAGGCAAAAATCTAAAACTGATTATGTATGTTTGGTAACAGAAAACATATTTAATTCACAGTGCCACACACACTACAACAGAAACTGTGTATTTGTTATTCTCCAATACCAGTACATATTATAAAACAGAAAAATAGAAATTACATATTACACTGACAGCTGCATCAGGATGAAACTTTGGTGCAAGGAAGTTCCCCTGAAATTAATAGGAGTTCTAGATATTTGCTAAGTATGGCTCTAATAGCCATAAAGTCAGAGATTAAAGCAGAGAAAATGATGCAAACTGAATGAAGAATAAAGAGAAATCAGCGGTTTAAAAAAGGATGCTCTGGACATTTGAAATAGAACATCCAAAGCATCCAAAGGGTGCTTAAAGTTTTAAAAGAAAAAAGTCCCTTTATAGAAAACTACTGATTTTGGTTATAACTTTGAAGTAAATGGAAAATAAGCACGTTTCCCATCTCCATAACTAAATAAAAGGGAGAAAGGTCACTCATTCTTTTTAAAGAAACATTCAGTAAAATGAAGTGGCAATATTTATCACTCAGACTAACCAGTAACTATCAGGTTGACCCAACAAGAGATAAGAATCACAGCTTTAACTGCTGGTCTGTGTATAAATATCCTAAAGTGAAGCATTCACTTTTAACAAGGCACATATGTTCAGACTAAATTTAGTCCATGAAAAGCAATAGCAGCAAGAAAATTAATTTCTGTAGAATGCTGGAAATAATTACCATCAATCTCCAAACATCTCTTTTTCAACATTGTATTAGCAGATGCAAAGTACTTGAGGGAATTTTCCCAACTTACCTAAAAGCAGATTTGGTTTCTATTTTCAGCTTGAGTAAAAGTAGCTATTGCCTCTGGAATTATAAATTATATATATTTCTTGCCATACCGGTTTTATCATGGAAAAAACAAACTATAAAACTAAGTCATAGTGCATGTAGAACATAGAATATTGTCATCTATTCTACGAAATCAAATGTGGCGATAATCTTATAGCTGCATTGAAAGTTAACATAACCAATAGGTAAACTCAGAATAAGGACACAGGCATCTTTGTGTAAAAGAATAGTAGCTGTAATTGGAAGGTTATCCATTGTTTATGCTGCAAAATAAACCTCACACTTCTTGTACTTCTCACATTCCTTGGGTTTATTTTCTTTTCCTCTGGAAAAGATTGTACTTCTCAGCTATCTATAGAGGTGACGCATAGTGTAACTCATGATTGCATAAGATTACACTCAGTATAACTTTATGCACTGTAGATGTTTTAAGCAAACATATAGCAAAACATAAGTGATGGTCCAGTGTCTAATTTCAGGGCAAAAAAGTGTCAGGGAGCTCAAAATTTAAATACCACACACACACTACAGATAGTGTCATTACTCAATGGCATTTGAGTCTTTTTTAATCAGGACTATGACAGGAACCAGGAAGCTCATGGTCCTGTTGTCTGACTCAGAAGTGCACAGATGCTTTCAGAGAGGAAAGCTAAAATTAGGATCATTTATTTCATTAGGCGATATCATCATGTAATGAGTAGAGGATCTCTTTATTCTTGAAAAAGCAAGGGATCCCACTGCCCAGCTGCTTTGCTTTACCCTACACTCCTTTAGGCAGCTTTGAATAGACTGAAGTAAGTGACTGAGCATCTTCTTTAAGAATAATTAAATAAATAAATAAATGGTTTTTACACATAAGAGGGTTACATCAATATACACACAAAATAATAATTGTTGATATTCATCTCTGTTCCTAATTGCTGTTTATGTAAGAAAGGCAACAAACACTCACACCATTTTGATATGAAGGGTACTATTAGGAAGTCTGTTGGGGCATTCTTTCATCAACGTTAGAGGAAACGTTGCTCTCCTTTGACTACAAAAGGCATATGCAGGTAGCCAGAGAAAAAATTTTTATCCTGTTTTGTTATTTTCACCAGGTGCAGTGTTGCTCGAAAGATATTCCCAAACAACCCAAGTCACATTCAACCTTATCTTCCTGCAAATTAACATCCCACAACTGTTTAATCTTTCTCTATTGCCCCCGGTTTTGCTGGTGATATTTGGTATTTACTGTATGGTTGCTCTGCTATTTTCTGCTTTGGTCAGCAATTTCATTGAGTACCCCTCATTTGTAATCTATAATGTTTCTCCTTTCTTCTGTTTCTTATTGTGTTGATTTGTTAGTATAACCACACATCAGCACTGGTCATCTGAATGCATACCCTAACAGATACTTATATCACTATTTTGCACTGAAACTAACAAATATATGCCTGGTGCTGCTTCCATTCTTGAGGTGGGGTTTCCCTTTTCCTAGCAGGAAACTAAAATCTCAGTACCAATTTGGATGAGATCTAAACTAGTTTTCTCACAGAAATCTCTGTCTTAAAAATTAGCCACCTGCCTTGAGCTGACCTGCCTCTCCAGTTTCAATGGACACAAGCTGACTTTCTTTCAGAAGAAAGTGATGGAGAAATCCTAGTTCAAAGGTCTTTCAGCTCCACCAGCAATGCCACACATCTGTGCATGGGACAAATCACCAGAAGCCATGCAACCAATCACCACATCTCAGACCTCAGCGAACTCAGCCTGACAAAAAGTATTGAAGTCGCTGCTGCCCCTAACTCTAACTAGACAATGATATGTGAGGAAATCCACCAAACACTAGTTGGAGGTTTGCATAACTTCTCCTAGATTCTTCACTCATGGTTGATCAGTCTTATCCACATCAATATACAGAGCAAAATCAGAAGGGCCCATCGCAGCTCAGCATACTGTAGCCATACTTGTGGAGCTACACCGACTAGGAAGGTGTCAGCTTTTTCACCTAACCTTTGCGCTGAGTGGTCAAGCTGTTCACCTTTATCATTTCCACGGACTGAACTCTACTATCATGGGTAGCAAAACCTAGTATGGAGCTCATTTGGTCAGAGCCCTGGACACTTCCTCAGGTGGCCTTCTTAACTCACAGTGCATTAGATCTACCATCCTGCATGATAAAAAAAGTAAAAAGGCAGCTTTGCTATCTCCTAATAAAAAATACATACATAGCATGATGCCTGTGTCTGATGAGGCATCAAGCGTGGCATGACAGACACAAGGGTTGAAGGCCATCTGGAGCAGTGACAGCCCCCAGTCCAAAAGTGGCATAGTATTATCTATACAAGTAAACAAAGATACTCCCTGAAATGTGAACCGGGCCTGGGAATTTTAGGGGGAAAGTACTAGCTGGACTTGAACAAGTTTTCCCAGAGAAAGAGCTTGCTAGAATATTCATATTCTAGTGCTAAGAAGTGTTCCTGGTCATACTTAACTTACTAGAACGGACACAGCCTCAAAAGGTACTTTAACAATTAAGCTTGTTTCCCTCTAGCTTTCCCTCCAGTATTTTCCCTTCCATGCTTTCCCTTCAGTACAATCCAAACTTGGACTGTGGGATGACAATGGAAAGCATGATCTCAATAAAGGAAAACGAAATGAAAGGAAGAGCTTTCATAGTAGAACTGGTTAATAGTATACTCTTCGGTTTATGAGGGGTCAGGAAAATAAGAAAGTGGTCCAGGTTTATGTGAACATGTGACTGTGGGAGTTTATTAAGGTATGGTCAAGATAATAGCAATATATTATGCAGAAAAGATGCAGTCAGGCAAATTTCAAAACCAAAATAATGCTGTCCCAACCCTGACAGAGACACAAAAACTCACTAGAAACTGCTTTCAGACCATGCTTTGCTTCAATTACTGTTAACATACTAATGTTGGACTTGGTGATCTTTTCCAACCTAAATGATTCTATGATTCTAATGCAGACACTGCAGTGTCCTATTTATCCTGTACATGGTTTTGTTCTGAGCAGGAGATAGCACCATCAGCAATGCCCACCCCAATCCAGCTCTAAGGACTAGCTAGGTTTATCTTCTACAAGTCTTCTTCCGACATAGGGTGTTATGTCATAAATGCTTTCAAATAACTGCTCAAAGCATGGGTCAATCATGTGTAGCAAATTAATGTTATTACAGGACAAACTTGAGAAATCAGTGACTTTCATGATGCTGCACAAAGAGCTGTAGCAACATCAACAAAACATTCAGGGAAATGAACAGAAGAAACAATACACTTTCCTGAACTGTCCACTGTGAAACAACAACAACAAAAGGTTTTAGAGTTCTGCAGAAGCTGCCTTTCCCAGAAGTCATGTTTTATTTCCAAATGAAAGACAACACTCTCCTCTTGCACACCCCCATACTTCTAGGAGAATAAAACCCCATTTCCCTAAGGACCATTATTGAGACTGAGGTATTGCTTTCTATTTTCCTTGTAAAACACAATTTTCCATTTGCAGGCACTTGATCACTTTACAAAACCGTGATCTCTGATAGTAACATTCCCAATAATTCTGCATCTGGACAAAATGTTTTGTCAATTGCACTAATAGGTTAATTCAAGAAGCCCCTATTTGTTCTTATCAGTGATGGAAGCAATGATCCAGATGACGAAAAGGAAATAATTGCAACAGCTAGAGACTGACAGGAATATTGGAATTCTAGTAACTATACTTTCAGATATAATTTCTGAACTGGTAAAAACATGTGAGGGAGGCAGAGCTATAAACTGTTTTATTATATTCAGTGGAGGATTGTAAAAAAAAAAAAAAGAAGAAAAAAAATCTGTCCTTTTTAAGGTAAATCAAATAAAATCATGCAGCTAACCTTGATTTTAGTTGTCACTTAGCAGATCAAAGGTGTTAGCAAACAGTCAGTTGCACTGATTGAAGTATTCACAAGTGGTGACTATGACCTTATTGGAAAGAAAATAAAAAGTTCAAGAGGAATGCCTCTAAGGTGATGATTTTTTGTTTCAGTTTTACAAGCTCTGCATTTCAAGAAAGCTTCCATAAGCACATTACAAAGGTGTTGTGAAAACAACGTGTGAAATCTTCCCACAAGATGCCAAGTATTTTCCTGAGTCAATTTGCAAATTCCATGATGTATAGCATTTATAAAGAAGTTCTGCTTCATAAGCATAAATTTCACACTTAAAATGTTGCCTGAGAAATGGAAATTAGAAGTTTCAATCAAGCCTAGAACTAATTCAAATTTACAAGCAGTTTTATGTGAATGTCATCAAATGAGACTACTGCAGGCTCTTGTTTAGATCAAAGCACCCTTAAATGCTTACCCAGCTGCAAAACTAGTCTCAGTGCAAGTCATGTTCAGAATATAGCAAAAAATATTTCACCTGGATTCTAATATTTGCATGAATATTAGTTTGACCTTGATTTTTGCAGGGAAATAACGGATTTTTTAATTTTTTTTCAAGAGGACTAATATGGTTGCATTTTTAAATCATATTTCACATTTCAAACTTTAAAATAAGGTGCTCTTTTTTTTGTGAAAAAAGAATAATTCTCATTTTTCGTCATCCTGACAAGTTCCCCAGTTGAAAAGATGTTCCAGGTGGCAACAATTCCGCACACTGAACATTAGTCAGATCTGAGAAGTAGTATTTTAGCCACGCTAAACATGTCATATGCATTTGAGATTTTTGTTTTTCTTCCCATCATGTCTTCAAACTGAACAGATCTCCTGACTCATATAATCAGTGGTATGTGATCTATTGTCAGAAAGGACTAGTAACTTTCAGTATTTTTACCTAATACTGCTAAACACTGTGCTCAGAATTCACTTATGCAATTTTTGAGCAGACTAGTTGGGATTTTCTTCTTAAGTCTTCAAGTAAAATTCTTATTGTGTTTCTCAAACCAGACAAACTGCTGATAGCCAAAACCACACTAAATGATGTTTGCTGAATTCCTCTACTGCCAAGTCTCCCAAATTATTCTTGACAAAAAGGTATGCCAACATTTTTTGCAAAGGTTACTAAATGAGACAGTACATGTAGCATAACCACATTTCCAGAATTGTGCTTTAATCAGTAAGCGTCTCTCCACAACCTGGCAGAACTGCAATGGTACCCTCTGCAATTAACATACTTTGTGCTTCCTTCCCAGGAGAATCAGTTTGTGTATCTATATCAGCAGTCTGACTCCTTTGATATGAATTCAAATCATCTCAAATTGTCTCATACCACTTCAGGTCTCAGCAATTTTATTTCATGCAGTTGAGTTCCTTCACAGGAAACCAAAGTTGAAGTACCAGTGCTAATACGTTTCCACTAGGGAGAAACTTTATGTGGGGTTGCAGTATCAGAAATCCTGTTAGGCACATAGCATCCATGAACCATTTGAAAGCTACAGCACCCACAGGAGCTGCTACTGCAAACCTTTCAGCTGATTTGTGGGCTATACAGGGGAACAAGTAACTTTCCATTTGCCCTCTAGTGCCAAACCTCTACAAACTTGCTTCTTTGACAATCCTGACCTTCCAGCTGCTTGTACCTCTTCAGCTCTTTTCCATTTTTAAATCATATTCTTGTTTTACTTTACCTTTTCTGTACCCTATTCCCATCTAAGCTTTTTTGTTTTCCTATATATGTCACATTTGTATTTCACCTTTTGTTTTTTTACTCTTAACCCAAGGAATAAGTCCCAGCCATGAGACTAGTACTTACTAGCTGCTGTCAGGAGTCTAGGGAGATGCAAACCAGGACCACATCTTTGCTGTTCACAGAAATTTTCAGAGACTCCAATTTTTTTCTCAGAAAACAGGCTGGTAGACAACTCAGGAAATAGGCAATCTCCTGCCTGCTGTTGGGTAGTTCAGGATCAGCAAAAAATTTTGAATTCAAGTAAATGATAGCGTTGTTTTGAAAATTCAAGATAATCACCATAGAGGAACGGTGTGACTGTTCCATGATTCACTGGCCCAGGAGGTGACACAATACAAACACAATACAGATGAGAAATGAAACTCTTGAAGAAATATATCCCTTCCTGCACAGAGTGTACCTGTATTCTCAAGCGATGTGGAGCTGCTCCAAATTGGGCATGGAGGACATGGAACCTGTTACTAGTCTCCTTTTGCCCATCCTGTTAGGGACTGAACAACAGAACAAACACCTGCCAAATGTCAGCAGCGTTACTCGTGCACACCATGCAAAAAAAAGAGGATATGTAGAGTGTTTTCGAGATCCAGAGCACAACTTTGTCCATAGAGAATTACCCACCTCAAAACTAGCTAAAGTGAAGCCATTTCACCTTGATGCAAAATAACAGAAAGCAGTTCTTTTTGTTTCTTAGACTGGCTGGCCACAGGCATTAATTAAAGTTGTGAAGACCAGTTTGGCAGTGTGATAACCACTTCACCAATAGTTTAACTTAAAACTTTAAAATTATTCATGCCCAGTCTCTCCTAAGTTTCATTTTTCTTGCATTTGACTTTGAAAAACATTCTTTTCACATGTTTTTGTCTAAATCGCACTTTTCTGTTATCTAAAAACAATTAACTTACCTGTATTTAAATAAGCAATATCTAAATATGTAGCCAGCAGGCTTTTTCAAGATTTTATCTGTAAACATTGCACTGTGGTTTTCCAGCTCTCTTATTTCAAAAATTTCTTTTCTTCTAACTAGAAAGAGATTACAAAAATAATTTCCATTTCATGTGAATTGTTTGCTTACAAGCAGGTCTTTTCATTATCTTTTCAAAGTATTTCAACCACTTTAAGACCACAGTATAATTTCTCGTATAAATGGATGGGAAAATTCTTTTAACAAAATATACTTGAAAGAATTAAGAAAATAAAAAAGTTCTTTATTAATCTTACTCACCTTAACTAAAATATAATAAGTATATAGAAAAATAAATTATAAGCCTTTTTAAATTTACATTTTCCTTTTTTCTTCCTGCATTCTCCAAGGATTTTAATGACCAATATACATCAGTGTTCTCAGAAGAATGTAAACATGATCAAATATACATTTAGTGCTCTTTAAGCTTAGATGTATCTTCATTTTAAAATCCAAAGAATTTGAAGTTTTCATATAATAGCTTTGTAAAGAAGTAGTAATGAATGTTTAATTTATTTGGAAAAGTCTGGTGTACACCCTGTCCCCAAGCCCTATCTGGTAAAGAGAGAAGAGCAACCCCTGCCTATGACTGGACAACTACACGTGGGAGGTAGCTGGGACCCTTAGTAAATGCAGCGGCAGCCACAGAATCTTTGTAGTCCAAAAGAAGTTGCTTCGATGAACTTTTTTCCTTGTGATCCACATCCATCATTTAGATGATTCTGGATGGTTATTGTTTAGTCCTACTTGATTACATAGTTTTCTGGAAGCTTTATGTAACTGAAAACAGTTGGAAGTAAGGAATGAATACTGGAAAATAATGTGTAATGGAAAAAAAAATGTTTGGAAGAATGCCTAGGTCTTGTTAAGCATGCCTACAAGAATATAGGAATGATCAGAAGTTATTTACATGAAATGTTCTTAACTCCCAAATTTCTCAGTGTGTGCATTAATTCTTTGTGGCTAGGAGCACTGACTTGGCTTGCATTTGCAGTTACTGAATGTTACTTGTATGGCCTGATTTATGTTTTGAGTTAAAGTGGAAAATCCTTGCTTAGAAGTATTAATCTAAAAGAGTTTTGTACATGGTAACTTTTTTTCTGCCAGTTATTTATATAGGACTTTACAAATTTGCAATGGATTAATGATAAAACAATACATAGGCTTAATCAAATCATGTCAATATTGCATCTTTATCGGAGGCAAAGGATAGCTTTGGGATTTTGATGTCAGATGAAAAGGAGGAAGCTGGAACTGTCAACATAAATGTCATACCTGCTTGAAATTTCTATTTTGAAGTGGAAGGAGTATTATAAACAGAAAAAGTTTCAAGATAGTGAAGGAAATTAAGAGAAAAAAATCAGATGCAAACAGGGATGTCAGAGCAGAGGGAGGGAAAGGAACACCAAATAACTTAACACGCTAAGTTCAATTTATTAAGCAGACCACATGAAGGCTGCCAGGGAAAGCTGCTCATCCACTCGCATGCACTCATGCATGCATATACAGCATCATCTGAGCCATTAAATGAGCCCTGCCCTGGCTCCTGCTCCCTCGAGATGGTAGAGTAGAGCTGTTGGGGGGACACAAGGCTGCTCTGAGCCCCACGCAATGGTCCAGACCAGATGGTAACAGTCCCACCTCAGTCACTCTGTGTCCATGTCCGGCAGACAACCCTGTGGCAATGTTCTGATCTCTGCTGGGAGGGAGGCGCTACAGCCTCCCTGTTGATCAAATCCATCCTTGATGACATCACAACTCATCATTTCAGGTGTTATTCTTCTACCAGTTTTTGATCTCTGGCTGTTGTCAAGGCTCATTGCACTCATTTTGTATTTGTGAACTTGAAGCAAGAAAATTATGTCCCAGAATATATCTTTATAATCTCTATAAATGGCATGCAGAATTTAAGTCTTTTGCTATTCTAAGTGGGACCTATAACAATGAACAGAGCTGGTGAAATATGGCAAATGAAAAATCAATACTCAGGTCAGAAAGTCCGGACATATGAGGGAAAATGGAAAAGCTTATAAGGCAGCAGGGCACTCTTTTTGGAAACAATACCCATATTTGTCATTAGTTAGCGTGCTATGTATATTGGTATTTTCAAAGTCAGTTTATGCTGTTCTCAAACTGAAGCACCAAGTAAAAGAAGTTTGAAAAGTCATGTTGTATCTGTCACCTGAAAGTAGTAAGAGCTTTTAAAGAGAATGGGGGAATATATCTCACTGAGGCTGGAGTAATTAATGTAAAAACAACACATTTTCTCTTTAGGCCAATAAATCACATGGTAATCAACAACAATAACAACAACAAAAAAGTACTTGCAATTCACTTGTTACCTAAATAATCTAAGCAGTCTAGAAATAAAGTTACCTTTGTGAAAACTGTCTTTCAAAGCTTATGTTCAGCTTCATGCTATAATTTTTATTATTATGCAGTGATTTAGGATTCCTGTTTGTAAATAGAACTTAGAGCAGAATTTTAGTTTGGAAGAAAACCAAAAGTAACAGTCTTGTTTTATATTACACTTATCTACTCTCGGTTTAAATTTATGCTTATCTTTTTGAACTGAGCCCATACTGGATTTCTTTTAGGATAATAAAAATATGGAACTCTAGTCTCTGACAACTAACATAGTAAAAGGAAATAACAGCAGGAGAAACACAGAAGAACTTCCAATTAATTTTAATTTGTGTGTGTGTGTTTTTCTGCTGGAAATAAGAAGTATCTAAGGTATTTATGATTGAAACATGATTAGGTGATAGTATAGATTGCTGACATAGGTCCTGAAATTATTTTCAATTGACCATTACAAAATCACTTCTGAAAGCTTTCCACTTACTTTGATTCCGGGCCTCTTACTGCAAATTGTTCACACCAGGTACAAATTTGTATTACATTTTAAGTGCTGATGTGAACAGGATTTGAAAAGTTTCATCAGTGTTTTCCATGTGGAGAATGTCTGTGACAACTTGACCATAGGAACCTTTGCTGTAGCGTAAATAGTATACAGGTTTTTGAAATTAAATTATGTGCCAAAAAGAGTGGAACTTTAGCATTTTTTCTAAAAAAACCTAATTATCACATAGGTTTCAAACTGTTTAAAAATACTTAGTGCAGAAGCTTCAAAGAGAATATTTAGTACCTCCAGAGTAAATATTATCATAAGTATCATTAGATACTAAAATTCAATGGCATCACCTCAATACTTCAGAAAACTTAAAATTATATTTTAAATGAACAATATAAATGTATTTAAACTTGAAGAAGACAAAATCTAAATAAACTGAGGTCTGTGTATTTAAAGAAATGAATATCTTATAAAATTTTATTCACTGTCGCATTTAAGTATATTTTTCATTCTTTCCCCACTTGTAAAAGCATATTTAACTTCTGAACATATTTCTGATAAATGGGGCTTGTATGAAAATTTTATATGTATCATTAAAGATTTAAACTAAAATAATTTTAACAGACTATTCAAATGTATTGATTTCTGTATCATGACTGAAATGACATTGCAAAATTTATGCTGTTCTCTTTTTCAATTGGTCCTCAAGATATCATTTGGACTTCCTTTTGTTGTTTTACACTCAGCATTAAATATTGTGTTAAGAACATTTTTTCATACATTTGCATGATAATCATCTACAGATGAAGGGGCAATTTTGCAGGCTTTTGAAATAGGCCATTGTCACTAAAAAACTTTTCCACTTGAATTGTGTTTAGGCTTGTCATAGCAGGATTTCATCCACCGGTTCTTACATTTTTCAGACTGATACTGATTGACGGTGTTTGTTATCTGTGTCCTTGCCTTTCAGCCTTGATATTATCATATTGTGCCAGTGGATTTTTTTTTCTTTTTTTTTTTCCTTTACAAAAATCGAGTTTTTCTGAAATGCAAACTCTATTTATTTCTGTATCTCATCGTTACAGCTCTTTTGCACCTTTAGCTCTGTTTTTCACTGCATTTGTTAACTTCATGCATTTTCCAGGTCTAAATTTGTTAAATCATAGAATCATAGAATGATTTGGGTTGGAAGATACCTTAAGGATCATCTAGTTCCAACCCCCCTGCCCTGGGCAGGGACATCTTCCACTAGATCAGGTTGCTCAAAGTCCCATCCAACCTGGCCTTGAACACTTCCAGGGATGGGGCGTCCACAGCTTCTTTGGGAACCTGTTCCAGAGTCTCACCACCCTCACAGTAAAGAATTTCTTCCTAATATCTAATCTAAATTTCCCCTCTTTCACTTTAAAACTATTACCCCTCGTTCTATTGCTCTACTCCCTAATAAAGGGTTCTTCCCCATCTCTCTCATAGGCACCCTTTAGGTACTGGAAGGCTACTATCAGATCTCCCCAAAGCCTTGTCTTCTCCAGGCTGAACAACCCCAACTCTCAGCCTGCCTTCATAGGTCCATGTCCTTACTGTTAAGACGTCTATTTCTGCTACGTCACTACTATGTTTTTGTTGATATATAAAAAACAACTGATAGAAATACAACCACCAACTTAACACTGTACATGGCTATATTCTTAATTGTAAACTTCTTTGAAGAAGATGGTGTCAGGCATTAAACCATAACATTACAAACTAACATCTCTTCCATCTGCTTTTTTTCATATGGTTCAATTCCAAATTCTCCTGCTGAAGATCCACCTTTGCTTTCACAGGCATGACAGATACAAGGGAAATTAACTTTTATTTTCAAACAGTAACCTGCTCTTTTTCTCCTGCCCTCATTCCTAACATGATTTCCAGCACTGATTATCAAAAGAATGCGTTTGTATACAGATAGACAAGAATAAGATTGATATTATCTCAACCTGTATACTTTTTTGTGTGTGTGTACATAAATGCAAATTCTGAGATAGAGGCTGCATTTGAAAAGATTTTCAATATTAGATAATTATCTTTCTAACTTTTTGCTAAATATTAAAAGGGTGTTTGTTTCTTTGTTTGTTTTTCTTAAATACTTGCTTTCATTTCATACCAACTAGATGTCAGGGCCCTAAGAGCACTAACGTGCCTTAATTGCCCTGATCAGCCTTACCTGGCACCCTCACTCATTCCCTCTGCCCATTGTGCCAGTGGCTCCATTTAAGTTCAGACCTGGCCTTAGCTTTGCTGTATATAGAGTTATTTTCTGCTGGTCTTGATCCTTGGGTAGATGTGAGTAATTTCTTTGCCTGATGAACACTGCAAAAAGCACTGAAAGTACCTTTTTTAATTTTTTTTTTATTATTATTTTATTTGGGGGGTGGGGAGAGGAGGTGTTTTTGTAATTGAGATCAAAGGTTTTTGGAGGAAAGAAAGAATTTTGTCTTTTTGATTAAACTTTTAGCTTAATAACTTCTAATGTTTTTCTTCTACTCCATTCCTAGTGTACTGTCCTGAAGTCTTTATGTTTGAAGTTGCTAGATGGAAGCACCTTTCTCTGCTGATTGTCTCTGAAAACCTTCCTAACTTAAAATGAATGAACAAAGCATCACAGCAGCTTCTGATTTTCTCATCTTCTAAAATGCTACTAGACTTGATTAACAATAAAATAATTATTAGCTAATCTCTCTTCTAAAATTCTATGGGAGTTTATAGCTGGATTCGTTAGCTGTAGCCAAGTGATGCAGCTGGGACAAATAAATTAACTTGTATGGCTTTTGAAGAGTAAAATACTTGAAAGAAATAATTAGTGAATGTTCTTGGTGAATCCTGAATCTAACTAAAATAACTGTAAAAGATTACCTTTAAAAGACGAGTGCACTGGAACCCTTAGTGGGATGTATGGGTGCATGAGGCAGCATGTGGGTGATGACAGAAATCAGACTTTCTATTGGAATAGCAGCAACAGGCTATTCTATTTTGAGTGCAACACAAGGGAAAAGAAACAACCACGCTCTTACCTGTGCTCTGCCTACCCCTGTCTTCAAAGCCTCCTCCTTTCTAAGGAGCCCCATGGGGTCAAAAGGGAGTGGATTTTCCTGTCCGGTTACTCTGGCTGATGGAGCATAATGTTGTGATTTACATGTGACTAATGAGCCCACTTAGTGGGTGTTTATCCACCTACTATCTGTAAACTATATATAAATGCTGATAGCTAATGGTATGCTTTAAACTAAAGTATTTATATATAAAACTGCATGCACAGTATTCCAAGTAATAGCTCATGTTGCTTCTTTTCTTAAATGTCCAGGCATTGTGGTTATAAGTTTGTGTGGTATATATCCAATCACCAGGTTTCACCCCCAAATAATTATTGGCTATAAAACTGACTAAATGCCAGCAACGAATGGCATGTTTGTTCCACTCAGATATTTGTACAAGGTAAGTCTTATAGTGTATCTGTTTCGATGTTAGGGGTGTTTGATGCAGGGGTACCCGTATATGGAAAAGGGAGTGGAAGAACTGAGGTAAGGAGGAGCATCACTGGCTGATTCACGAGTATAATGCAGTCAACATCGTCCCTGTGGCCAGCCCTGGTACTTCACCAACAGGAGGGGCTTTTCCTGTTGTGTGCTCAAGGCAACAGCAGATGATGGCAACATCCTACTGCCATTGATGCCAGGTGCTCTGCAAGGAGCCCATGTGTCCTGTAATTCCCAGTCTGGCTGGGACTGACAAGAATCCTCTTTGCATTTGGTGTAGGGCCTAATGAGATCAGCCACCTCTTTCCCTTGATGGTGCTGCTTACTTCCTGCCAAGCTGTCTCATTAAGCTCTTCATTGGCAACTTCTCCTTTCTCCCAGAAATCTACCTCAGCTACCCCAGCTCCTATGCCGCAGTTGAACGTATGATAGGAGACCCATCATACCACAGTTCTAAGCTAAACTGAAGAAGATCCTCGTTGCCTATTGTAACCTGCACTACACTTGCTAACGTAAAGGAAAGGAGGTGGCAGGTGGGATCGCACACATGCACACTTGTATGGCCCTATGCTTTTTCTTCACAGGTCTAAATTCTGTATTGTTAACCCTCACGGGTAGTGCCACTAAAAGCTTGATAGGGTCTAGAATACTTCTCAGTTTTGAAGACTAGTAAGAAAATTCCGATCTGTTACTGGGCTGACCAGAGGCCTAGAATAACACAAGCTGGAAATCATCAGCTTTTGAAATGTGAAATTAATGTTGCGTGTCCACGCTTTAATGCATGCACTGCAGTGTACACTGTAATACTTCTTGTTAGGTATCTACATTGAAAATAGGCCTGATTTGTTTTCTGGTGCTGATAATGCATGGTATTTACAGTTGCTAATTTATCTCAGTATGAAAATGTTGGCTCAGTACAAGTGTGTTCATTTGTCAGTCTTATTGTATGAAGTCTATTTGTGAAATACACCCTGTTTGCCTCTTTTCCAGGTATACCAAGAGTCTGCTTAATTTAAAGCAAAACACAAAATATCCTCTTTGCAATGTACAGATGCATATAAGATAGGCTTAGGGTAAGAAGTGAAAAATTTTCTAATACGTTTGATATAGCTACGTAAAAGGCAAAATAACACTACACAGTCTGTACTGGATCCCTTAATGACATTGTGTTGCCACCTTTCAATGAATGAATTGAAGATGACAAATGCAATTGTTTTCCTTGTAGGATTTCATATATTTCCAAGTTAGTGTTTCTTTTTAATCTCTGAGGTACTTATGACCACTCTCTCAACAGTTTAAGCCCATAACTTTCTCTTTTATACCTTATGTGACTCTTCTTTAGATGTTTCACAGTTTACCAATTTGAGCTGAGGTCACATAGCTGGGCTATGTTGCAGCTAGATTTTGGATTCCTATTGTTCATTCCCAAGCCAGATAACTGAGCCTTGGGAATGAACAATATTGGGAAAAAGAAGTTATTCTAGATAAGGTGGAGGCCAGAGCCTGTGAGGACTCTGGAGTATACCATTTATTTTTCTCTGGAAAGATGAGGTATGTCTCTGAAGGTCTACTTGTGCCCAACAGAGACCCCTTAAGCAAGTAGAAATGGTCATTGTTTTTCTTAGTTGGCGAGGTCGTAAGTGTTAGTTTAGAGCTATTTGCTTCAGTCTTTTACTCAGTAGGCAACAGTTGTACCCAATATGTCAATGTTGGACACTTCTGTGTGATTCAGGGAAAGAAGGGTTTAGATGCAGCCTGCTTTAGACTCAACTAGTTAGGTGGATGGAGAACTGTCTCAAAAGCCTTTTTAGTTGTGCCTGGTGGGGACACAAGTGTTTCTTCTTAGAGGAAAGTTTCAAGGCAGCATGGTGTGAATACAAATATGTGTGGGAGAAATATTGTGTCATTCTGCTCACAAGGTCTCATTTACAACTTTGGATACTACGAAACATGAAATAGTCCATGACCTATTTGGTTTGCTTTGTTGGCATTATAATCAATCAACTGACTAACTTATTATAAGGCTTTAATTTTAATTAAAAAAAAAAAAAAAAAAACAAACCCAAAAATAAAACAAACCCCACCTAAACTCAGGGCAGCAATTCAACATAAAAACAGCTTATATGCCAGTCCAGCATGACTACTGTTTTCGTTGACCAGAGGAGCAAAGTGTGTGCTGGTATTGATGTAGACTGTTGAAGTTTGGTAATTTAACTCCATGGAATCCTGTAATAACTTTGGGGACACTAGTTATGTCAAACGTTGGTAAGCAATATTGTGAACAATATTTATAGTGATCTTCCATTCACAATCACATGGTCATCAACTATCTCACCATAGACCACCATAGAAACTAGACTGTCTATTTCCAGTTGTCACTGTTGTGTACCATTACACCTAACCTTCAGTACTGGGAGACCTGAAGTTAAATTCGGTTAAATTCTGTAGGCACACTCCAGCAGTTAGACCGAATGTCAAGAATTTCATTGTATTATGCAGAACTGTAGTACTGCTTTGGCAAGTCTTAAACAGTTCTAGTAACATAAGTGTCTTGGTATGTTGTCATAAACAAATTAAAATTTTGAAGCTAGTGACCTGGATGATATGCTCACAGTCTGAGCATATCTGACTTTCAGGCACTTAAAGAATGCAACTGCACAATTAGTTTTGACGTGCCACTTTGTTTTGTGTCTCAAGACAAATTCAGTACTGAAAATGTATCTGTAGCACATAGTTAACTGATCCTGAACAAATGTAATTGCAGGTGAAAATCTTGTAATCTGCCTATGGATGAAGCTGCTTTTCTGCTTGGTGCAGATAGTCTTGACATGGGGTACTTGGCAGATGAGGCAATAAAAAGTAAGATGGTAAGAATAGCTGTACTGGCCTAGATAAAAAGCGCGTAATCCAGTGTACAGTCTTCAGTAATGATCATAGACAGACACCTAAGGAAAAAGAACAGGAAAAGCAGATATGATATTTCCAATGAAACAAATTATTCATCTGTTTTCACCAAATTATTCATCTGTTTTCACCTCATGGAGTTTCTGAGTCTGATGTGGTTTGTTAATGTAATAACCTGCTATGAATTTCTCTACAGAGTATTTGCCCAGTCTCACTCTTCAGGCATGCGACTTTCCATCCACAGTGTTGTTTTGATGAGAATTTCCAAAGGTGTCTTGGCAGCTGTGCAAGGAATCACTTCCATTTCTTTTAATACTAGTGTAAATGGAATTCCTGTCCACCCTTCTTACCGCTCATCTGTCATCTACCATCTGAATCGCTTCTTTCCAAGCTTGGAGAGGCATTGTCTACTCAAGAGCTTGAGGTCACTCGGAGTTATGAGGTCAAAGTATTGAAGTCTTCCCTGCCCACAGCTCCCACCAGGAACTGTGGCACTGGTAGGACGCCTGTGCCTGAGGAAATGCCTGCTCCACATTCAGAGCTATGCACAGGGTACGCATCCAGCAGTTTCCTGTATGAAATAATGGATTATGTCAGAAACAAAACAAACATGAAAATCTATAACACAGAAGGATTAAAAGAAATCAAAATACCCACTACTTAAAACCTCATTCTTTCTTCCTTGGTTTTGTGAGGTTTTGAGCAAAAATTTTCTGATATCTTTTTCCTCTCCTGTTTATTATAGCACTGCAAGAAAACTACTTTATTCTTCAGTCCTTCTCCATTCAGGCTCCAGCAGCTCTTCCCCTTTGTTTATCTTTCAGCTTTATATTCTGATTCACTAGTTTGTCTGCTGGGTTGGTATTGGTAAATTGAACTTCTGTCACCCCACTTAATGACAATCTGTTATTGTTTCCTTTCTAGCTGGCATCAAATGGAGAACTTCCTACTCATCTGGTGCCCAGTGGGGGGTGGATGAGGATGCAACCACACCACTTGCACCTGCTGTGTCTATGCTGCTGCTGTCCAGATTATGGTGTGGTACAATCTTTTATGGTGCTCTGATCATTGTGTTGCTCTTTGGTAACCAACTACTACGGTAGTCGCTGATGTGTAATTAAACTGGGCATGCTCATTTTTCACTTGATTACAGTCCAGTTGATTATAAATGGTCTACAGAGAAGTACACTGACTGTAATGAAGAGTTTTTGAGGGAGAATTAACAATCTCCATCTCTCAGATACAGGCTTCTCCAACCAAGGAACAGCAATTTTCTATTCCAGACCATGTCTGTCTTTGACTGCAGCTCCTATACTCTCATCAGCCAGATCTTTCTTGTGAGCTAGGGAGATCATAACCACACTTGTGACCATAGCAGGATGAGGGTGGGCCACCAGATTACTTCTGTTCTTAGTACAAGTCAAACTCCTCTTCAAGGTATGTGCTAGTGTCCTGGTTTGGGGTGAAACAGAGACAACTTTCTGTTCAGTGAGAGAGGCTCTTGCTTATACTCATTGCTGTGGCAACCAGGGTCACTGACTGGGTTGTTTACCCCATGGAGGGGTTGCACCTGTGGGGAAAAGTGGACAGGTCAGGTGACCCAAACTGACCAACAGGGTATTCCATCCCATCTGCCATGCTCAGTATAAAAGCTGAGGGATCAAAGGGGTCAGATTGGCTCTTCTCCAATCGTTATTTCTTCAATGGCTCGCTCTCTTCAATGACTGATGCCTAAGGAGGACTCTGTCAGTTCATCTGCCTTTGATCCCGCTCTGTGTGTTTGTGAAGCTAGATCTGGAATCCAGTTCCCATCTGTTGCTGAGTCCAGTCTGGAACTTTCCTGGTGCCTGCTAGTGACATCTTCCTGGGAGCTTGATAAGGTTTCTTATGTATTTGCATATATTGCATCTATTTAGTTATCTCCTTTTTATATTATTATTAATATTTCATTAGCTTAGTT
This sequence comes from Larus michahellis, assembly GCF_964199755.1. Taxonomy (NCBI): domain Eukaryota; kingdom Metazoa; phylum Chordata; class Aves; order Charadriiformes; family Laridae; genus Larus; species Larus michahellis. Next base: position 95,407,040 of record NC_133897.1, read on the forward strand.
TTTTCTAAACTCATAAACCTTTTTATCTCTCTTCTTCCTGTCCTTGGAGCGAGAGGTGGGGGAGATCTTCTGTCATCTTGTCATTGTCCGACCCAGCCCAAACTGCAGCAGATAGAAGCAATTTACCTTCACAGATAACTGTTATTTTAGGACATAATCTGAAGTAGCTCTAAGGGAGAGGGATGCAGCCTGATAAAACTTGACAGCACTGCCTTTAGTGCAATATCTCTGTCACTTGCCATGTTTGGACTATTTTATTAAGCTAATAATATAATAATAAAATATATAGTAATAAATAATAATAATAATAAAAATTATTATTATTTGTATGACCTGGCATGGATGTTACTGAGGACTGAAATGTCAGCGATACATCATTGTTGTCTGTGGGAAACTGTGCTAGCTTGAACCTGGTCAGTAACATAGCTTGCCTATTTTGTGAGAATAATTTCTATCTGTTCTTTGGTTCAAAATACAGTTTAAAGACACTGCAGCTTCCTGTTTTCATCCAGTACATAACGTTTCCCAATATCTGCTTAGGGAAAAAAAATAGGAGGGTTTATAATGATAGTGACTTTCTTAGGCACAAGAGATTCTCAGTAATGTCTGGAGGACTGGAGTTGAATCCAGGAAAGAGTTTTCCTTAATAGGCATTCCCAAAATCACTACAATGAAGAAGGGAATGGTATACTGTTTTCTTTTTCATAGCATAATTGCCTAGAATAAAGCAAGTTTTTCTTGTTAAAGAATTTTGGGACTTGCATTAAATCTATTTCCACTGGCAATTGCTGTCATGCACATGGCGAGCAACCCTGTGGAGCTGGGGAAAAAAAAATGATGTTTTTCCATTAACAACAGAGTTGAAACACTTTCTATACAACCTCACTAATAGTGAGTCCCCTGGAGAGTGCAGTCATAATTTTAATTAATTAAAAACTAGGTTACTTGATCCTTAAGATAAATTCTACTGATTCTCTAACACTTTGAAAATTCAGTCATTTTTCAAGAATTGTGTAAGGTTGAATTATATCCATCATTAATGAAATAAACTCCACCATCCTCTTTTTAGTTCAGGGTCCAAATTCTCTGATATTTTTATGACTTCATAGTTAACCTAACATAGAATGCTTTTGACTGTGAACAGTTTCTAATTGGGAGAATTATTATCACAGTTCATATTCAGAAGACTCAATGCTCTGTGCTTTTGTTCCCTGCTGTTTTCAATTTTCTTTATATTCCACTCTCAGCTGGCTAGTTTACTGCTTAATATTATTATTCCAGATATGTTCTCTGCCTCCTTGAAATTATTTGAAAACCTTAAAACCCAAGCTCAAATTCAGTTTAGCTTAATAAAATAGTCTGAAAACTGGCTGTTCATGAACATATCTAACCCTCCTGCCTTGGGGATGGTGACATTTGTCAAAAGCACGGGGGGAAGCCAGGGGCTGGTTACTGATTGATCTATCTGTTTTTAATTTAACAAAAGTCTTCCAGAGACTAAATTCATATTATTGTTGCAACACGATGCCTGCTTAAAACAGAAGGATTCTGTCATTTGTGTAGCCCGGAGATCCTGGGAGCCTGTGAATTGCTAACAGAGCACGCTGGAAGTACACGACTTGCTTTTATACCTGTCTGAAGGAGGTCAGGGTGGGTGGGAGGATCTGGTTATTTCTCTGCAAAGAAAGATACAAAGGAAATGCAGGAGTATGGGCCCTAATAAATGTACTGAGAATCCAAAAAAGAGATGGCAATAAAAGAAATATACAATAGAGGTTTGCGGAGATCCTGATGAGGAGTCTGTTATCATAGGGAAACCTGTTTTTTCCTTACGTTGTCTTTAGTCTAGAAAGGAGGTCTTTTAAAGCCCTAGAGAGGTAAAACTGTGAAAAAAGGTATTGCGATCAGTTTTCTACTGATACTTACGGTGTTTATTCTACCTTGGGTTAGCTAGGCTTTCTTGTTAGACACTTTGCCTTCCGTCTGAATGAAAAGAAGAGTGTACCTCTTCTACAAAAATATATTGTATAGGAAAATATCTGTAGGAACATAAGGGCTAAACAATCAGACTGAATGCCTTATTTTAAACAGGGAGATATTTAGTTGAGAAAACTTTAGCACTGCTACCAAATTATGAAAGAACAAAACTCTTCAGCTGTCTGACATTGCCAACTGTTGTGCAATCATGTTTAGCAGCACTTTGGAAGAGTCTTTTGCATGTTCTTGGCTTATCTGCTAGGGAAATCTGCCTTGCTATATTAAGATTAGTTGTACTTGTTGCTGATGTAATGTACCATAAGGAATGGGCTTTAAAATAGTACTACTTGGGTACCAAAAGATGTGTGGTTGCAGCAGCATGGAAACTTGTGTATTGATTTACTCTGCCCTTTGGCCAGAGTTTTCTAATGAGAAAAAAAATCTTATGAATAATGACAAACAAGCATCTAATTTCTCTTAGGCAGAAGCCACTCTGAGTAGAGCAGCGTTTGCGTAATAGTGCACTGGAAAGCATTTGTCTTATAAATAAAGTCCAAATCAACACATACACATTCGTCAACTGAGATATGTAAAACATAGTCTGGCAATGCTTCAGAACACAAGCAAGACTCAAAAATGATTAGCTCTTTTTTTCACAGTAGAATTAACTATGGAAACAAAGGTTCTAGTGTTTGGAGCTTTTGTGGTTATGTAACCAGCTTTACTGATGAAGAACCATATAGGTGCAGGAATCTTAAGGAACAGAAATGTGTATTAATCATGTGAGAATTTTTCACTTTCAGTTGGGTTTTGTGGAATACACGAGAAATGGCAAAGATGGACTAACAAAACTAACTGACACAAAACTCTAATTGTAGAGTCAAAACCTATACATACCTTTAAATGGTGCAAAAAGTCTGGAAATTATGTGAGCAAAGTAAAACTTAGTTAATGGCAAGCTAATAAGCATGTAGCATGAAACAACAGAATGAATTGTTTAGTGGTTTCTGTTTAATAGAGCTGTCAGGAAACTTAGAGTCACTGTTTATTTTTTTTTCCCTAGTTATAATGAGCTTTAGCCTAATTACAGACATTTAATTTGAACTTTGTGTCCACTTAGGGCACATTGCTGAAAAATTCAATAAAGTTTACATCAGTTCAATAGACAGTTGCTGTATGATGAGCTTTCTAATGAAAATTCTTAATTTAAGAATATTTTTCTTACAATGTATTCTTCTATATTCAGTAGTTCTTATTTATTTTTTTTTTTTCACAAAAGTTGCCCCATCAGGATAACTTTCCCTATATAAAGACTTGATGAACTTTGTCTAGAATCTGTTGACTTCAAAAGGCTGTTTAAAAATATAATATGAAGAAAATTAAGTTAAATAAACATATGAAAACTTTCTCCTCATTGCTTTTCTTTAAGTATTTCTTGCAACTGGAATTTTCACCATGTGATGTCTGTATAGGTAAAGTTAGGGACAATGTAAAAGATCTCTACTTCTTGCCCTTGTTCAGTACAATCATAATGGTATCTTGCCCTTGTTTTACACCCGAAGCACTGAACACACAGAGAAAAATGTTGCCTGTTTATAAATTTAAACAGTTAGGCATTGTTCCTCTTCATTTGGGGGGGGGGAAAAAAAAAGAATTAAAATTAGGGAAACTTTCACAATATGTTACTTAAATGCTGTTGCAAAAAAAAAAAACCCAACCCTGAAGGCTTGTGATTTTCCTTTTTTTTCTTTTAAAGCTTTAATTGCTCCAGATTTCTCATGTTAAAAATCAGGAAAGAATGAAATAGCTAGAGATGTTTTTACAAGATTAAAATTTTGTGGAAGATTACATTGATAGGAGGGCAAATTTCTTTTACCTGGTCCTGATGTTGGAGTCCTATCTTTATCTCCTGACTGTGGGAGAGTGTCAGAATTTTTTCTGTCATGCACGTAAAAGAAGTAACGTTTTTGAAAGAATGTACCAATTGGCTGCAAATTTTCACATCCTAATTGACTCAGGTAGATGGGCAGAAATGTGCAATTAATCATTTGTCAATAGCTGATTCTAGTCAATTGCAGATGAACTTTAAAATTGTTATCTTTAAACTGTTCATTCACATGGTTGTCCAGAGGCTAATGTTATGAATCTGAAATTGTACCCAGATTTTTGGGTGTCGCATGTACCAGGCAATATTTTCTTGTGAGTAAATTTCTATTGAGAGCATTGAATTCCATTTTGACAGGTCATTACATTGCCAAATCTGTATTTTCTTCAGTAGCTCCAGTTCTTTTCCTGCATTTGAACAGTTATTCCTCTTGGGAAAATATGCCTTTGGAACAGTGTTAGACTAAAAAATGATACGTGAAGGCAGCTTATGGCCACCTGCTGTCAGGCAGCATTACACTAACTACAGCTTCTCATTTCCTGTCATGATCACTTGCATCTGTTTTCTTTCCATTTTGGAAACTCAGATTGCACTCATGATGAAATACATAGTAATCTGGTCAGCTCTGCCCCACATGGTTCTTTTTTTTAAACTGGCAACAAAATGGGGAAGTGTAAAATCTCATTTTAAAAATTTCTTACTTAGAAAGGCTTTCCTTTCATGCTTTTCCACCTCACCTTCGGTCTCACTTTATAATGTTGAGGAGCACTTAAGTGCATTTCACAGTCTTTGGCACGTATTGCTCCTTGACTGAGAGGAAGATGGGGAATATATTCTCACCTGAGAACTGCTTGGTGCTGCTCTCAATTCCCACAAGTAAACATCTTTTCTGCTGGGTGTCTGCACTATAAATATTGTTGCATGAATTGGAGCAGAACACTGGCTTAGAGGAGCTGTTGCTGAGTGTCCTCGTATGCTAGAGGTGGGGAAGGTTTCTTGAAAAAATCAGTGTAGACGGGCCTTGAATAATAGTCTCTGCTATGACCAATAAAATAAATGAAGCTGTTCAACAAAGCTCTATTTCCACAAGCTGCTGTCTCTGTAAGAAGGCTCATGCTCTCCTTTTATCTGTCTTATGGAAATGCCATGAACACATTGGTGCCCATGGGAGAACCTATACTAAAAGAACTTTCAAAAGCTATTCTGTTGTTGTTTGCAGCAATGCTGAAAAGTTATACCTTCAATTCAGAACACTGCCTTCAATTCCCTCCAAGCTTGAAATATACGCATATGTAAGCAAGTTCTCAGAAGAACATACTCCTTTTTAAGAGTCTAATTTAGCCAATATCAGTAGAAAAGCAGTAATATGAAAGGCAAGACAAAGACAGCAAGAGGCAGTACTAGTAGTACTAAGAGAAGAAAAAGAAAAGTACTATCAGGATTACAAATAATGGCAATTCGGACACTCTTGTGAACAGTATTTATAATTCTCTCTGGGCTAGCACTTGCTAGTTTGCTAAAACTTGCTAAAAATCAAGTAAATATTTTATATCTTAGCGCATGATGCAAAAAAGGTCCTCAAAATTTGGATCTATTATATCATTGACATTAATTGAGTTGAAATACTAATTTCTTTATCCTTACTGCTTACTGTAGTTTTTCTATGGCATTTTTCTTATTGTAGTAGCATGTAAACTTTTGGTCTTCCTAAAGAGGTAAAAACCAATTCTGCTACACTACAAATAGACCATCTATTTGTAGACAGTGGCAAAATGACTAACAGTTGCTGGAGCGTTAACTGGCATGATAGACTAACTGTTGAATGCTCTGCTTATTGTCTTTGCTTCCCTCTATTATTTTGGATTCTTGTAGTATCTAGAAGCCCTATTACAATGGCAGCAGCTGTGGAAACATCAGAATAAAGAGCATATTTCTGTCTTGTACAGTCGCTGACTACAAAAATATTACTGTCTAAATGTGAAAACATACACTGTATTGCCATACATGAAATGATGAATGCTAATACAATATATTAGTACTATAAGCCCTGATTTCATCAGGAGGCTGAATGAAATGAACTTCAGTGGTTCATCCTATAGTGAATTATTCTATGATTTAGAAAAGACCCTGTTCCCTTGTGGCTCCAGTAAGGGCCTATTCTTAATAAAGACAGATATTAATGGCTCTATTCTGTTGCCTAAACATTGTTATATCTAAATTGCAACCAAGGCTCAAGGGCAGAGTGCCAGATCAAATACAAGCAATAAATATATTTCCCTTTAATATTAAAATCATCTTACATATCTAGCATTGGTGTTGTGGGATGCCACACTGAACAGTTCTACAGTCCTGTGTCTGAAGTAATGTGCCAGGGCAACAAGATTGTTTTCTCAGTGTGTATGAACTTAAGTACACTGTTGGATGACAACTTTGCCATTACTATCAGTATTCACAGGTTTGGGTTTGTTTTTTTGCAGTTCTGTTTGTGGTATAATTGCTTAACCTCTGCAATATTCCTGGGAAATGCTGACATAGAAGGTTCCCCTTTTTCCTTTCCTGTCAAGATAAGTGGTTTCTTTCAACCAGTTATTCCTGTCTTTCTCAACACTCCATAGGATGTGCCTTTCTAATAATGTAAGTAATAGCTTCACCAGCACAGCTGTGTCATGAATACATCCTTGTTATGCCCTAAAACCAGTTCCTTTGCAGGTTGCACCCTAGACTGACTAATCAAAGTGGCCACACACTTTAAACGTTCGTACATACAAAGGGCACAGATTAGGCCAGAATCAAGCTTATTATCTGGTCTTGTGGACAGAGCTTTCAGTGTTCAACAGTCATTCATTGTGCATCCAGTCTTCTGTGTGTTCTTCATCTCCTTGTGGACAGAGATGTTTTCATGTAAGCCAGATCCTGCTTTCTGGGCCAAGGACAGTACAAATCTTGTTTCATGTGGAAAATCAGGTTTTCCTTCAAGTTTAGAACTATCCTAGTCTTCATGATGAAGTGCTGGTCTTTTGTTTCAGGGATTTCAAGTAGTAGGAGAAAAAGCACCAGACTGATATGGGTGAAGTAGGCTTCCATGTGATGGCCATGGGGGAGGTTCTCTCCTCTGTAGCATAGAACAGGTAATGGAGTGCTGATCCCACAGTTACGGGGTTACAGGGGAGTCTTCACTACAGGTAACCACATCTGTCTGCCTTGTCACCATAGGGAAATGTCCTTGTTTCTCTGACCAGTGGGAGTGATGTCTTCCCTCCAGTAACTGCTGTATGTCCATGAATATGAGCTGCGTATACTCTTGTATAAGTGACTTATGTTGTTCCAACCTTGACTGACACTGAAATGCTTAAAATTGTCTCATGCTTCTGAACCCTCCTGACTTTCAAAAGGATCTGTCAGCTACTAGATTTAATATTATAAGGGATTTTACCTACCAATATCTCTTTAAGATTTACTGCTGTTCTTGATGCAATGAATTTAAAAGGGGAAACCCCATCAATATCCTTCATAGGCTGCCCTACAGCAGACGGAAACTCCATTCATGCTAGCTTTCTTTAAAGTTAGCAGATGTTATATCTTGAAAAAATGTTCTCTTTGACTTATTACAGAGGCTACTCAGCTCTTCTCAATCTGTTTTGTTATTGTTTTTCAAAGGGTAGGTTTCATGACATGTCCCTTGGTCTTTTTGTGTTAGGAAAGAACATACAAAGTGGTGGGATCTTTTAGTAATTATTTCTAATTTTCTTGCTTTAGAATATGCTAAAATAATGCTGTAGAAACTTGATTGCAGTTTTTCTGCATCTTCAGGGAAATCCTTTATTCTCATATTCTGCCTTCTTTCATAGCTATCTCTTATTATCTCTTGATTTGTCTGCATCTCTTCTCCCCCTCCTCAGCCAAGCATTTTAATTTTATTGCATTAGAGATCCTAATTCCACCTTAGTACACGTCTGTTTCCAGGTCAATCATTCTGCTCCCAATTTCTTCAATGTCTGCCTTAATTTCATGGGCCTCATTATCCGTGAGGGTTTACGTTAACTAGTCTTCTGGCCAGATAGAGCACCTTTAATAAGGTACCTCTCTTCTCTGTGTTCAGCCCACAGAGTTTACCTTGTACAAGAGATGAACTTTTAGACAACTGAAAGGATTCTACTTGCATGGTCTTCTCATAACCAAATAAGATGAAGAACAATAATTTGCTTTATTTTTATTGTTGCTTCTGAAAGAAATACTCACTTCTCAGGCAAATACTCCAGGGGATAATGCCAAATCTAGGATCGTCCATATAGATTACACCAATGAGCTTGAAGCAATAATGGCCATTTTAATCTTGACAGATGCTTGTTTTTCCTTATCTTCTTCTGCCTCTCTGCTCCCCCAATATCTTTGTCAAAAAGTAATCTTGGAGCAGTGCCTTCCTGTTGAAAGAGGTTGCTTAGTCTGATTTGTCAAAAGGTGTCTTTATTACAATATTAGGAATATTTTCATAACACTTTATGAAATCCAAGCCATATTATTTTATGTTACTAGTAGGATTCAGATAATTTTAATAGAGGAGTTCTCAGACTAAGCATCTGTAATTTCCATTTTATCCTTCTACTGCTTAGAAGGGCTTGGAAGAAGGAATCTTTATCTTTGAATCATTGCCCTTGACTGCCATGAACATTAGAAAACATAAAACTGTCAGTCCCTGTAACCTAAAACTCAGTTCACTGAAATGCATACACTAGTCAACTATATAGAAAATCTTTCTAGACATAACTTTTTCCCAAAGCAACTGCACATGCAAAACTAAAATCGGTGGAAAAGTTTAAGGCTAGATCTTCACAGGAAGTAAATAGACTTTTATAAAAATAAAACAAAGGTAATGTTTAGTTTAACATATGGTCAGTATTATAGGAAAAACATAATTCCTTAAATGCAAACACAGGGTTTCACAGAAGTAACTGAAATGTTGAAATCGTCATTGCTCAGTGAATATTTGCAGCCTGCATGTAGGTTTGGTTAAGAAATACTATTTAAACTTATATGAGCTTAGTTATAACAGAGTAAAATAACTGTCTGTGATTCCTGCATTTTATCATGATGCTAATATGAAAGTTACAAAATCTTACAACTCAAATAATATCTTTGTTACACATTGATAATGTCCAGCAAAGTGACTTTTGCTGCTCAAGGAAACTTTTGTGTAAATAGATGTCAGCTGATGAGCAATGCTGCCTCACTCGTGGAAAATGGAAGTGTTTCTGTGGATCTATAAAATAATATGTACGCCTTAGACAAAAGATACTACAAATATGAGTTAGGAAATTTAACTTGTTCTAGCCTTTTTTAACACACAGAAGTAATGTGTGGTTATTACTGTCAAATATTCACATAAACATCTAATGAGTTCAATAAGAGCTACACATAAAAACTCATTTAATCTTTTGTCAATTTAATTCTGTTTTCTACAAAATCAGAGCAGAAAATGAGATCTGAACCTTGGCACTTCAGATAAATTTTGTGCGTATTCTTGAGGGGGAGGCCTACAGCAGAGCTAATACATAGGAGTGGAGGGTGAACTAAGTAGATGTGATAACAAAAGTGGAGATGTACTATCAACTGTCTGAAACAGTAGTTGTCAGTATATGTGGGAGCTATTTACAGTATTAATGTCTATTCCCCCTATTTCATGGGTTGTGGCAGATTGAAACATCTGATGTTAGAGATTATTTTTTTTTTAACTCCAGTTGTTATGACTATTTCAACAAAGCTTTTTCTTTTTTTTTTTAAAGTCGAAGTCTTGGCCTTACAAAGGAAGGGAGAGTTCACTTGTGGTATACAAGTAAGACACTCTTTTACCCAGACTCTCTTACATTGGATTCCTAATTTCTGCTAGGCAGGTTTGTTGTCTTCTCTGTGAGGCTGTCACATGAAGTCATCAAGTTTAAAAAAAGACAGAGCTGCTAGAACTGCTGATCTTTTCTTCAGCCCTGTGAATTCAACAGGTCCAAATTTAAAATTATTTCCTACCAGTAGTAGTACAGGACCTCCTCCTCTACCTAGACATAAAGCATTTCCATAAAGAAACCCAACATACAGCTTTCATTAAGCAGTGAACACAAGGCATGAAATCAAATGAGCTAACTAAGCATAAAGTACTGCATTTTGAAGTATGTAACTGCTTTATGAAATGGATGGATGTCCATGGTCACAGTAGTGTCAACCCAACCAATTGTGGCTTTCTAATTGATCAAATTTCTGATTGTCTATTGTAATTTTGGATAATACAAATTGATTTGAGGAACCGTTACAAAGGACTAACAGATTAGTCAAATTAAATGATTCTAAGTGATCAGCTACTCTACTTCAAGATAGCTTAATCTGCTTCAGACTTGGCAAATGACTGCTGACTATGGCCATTTATTAAGACAGAAAATATCTTTATGGCTAAAAGTAATTATTAAAGCTTAATGACATAAAAACCTTTAACTTGTCCTATGGTTTAAGGTTCAACCTTGTTATCCTCTTAAACTATCAGGATGGGAGAAATACATTACTGCTTTCCAGCCACTTCTGCTGGGGAAATTCTTTCAAGAATTCATCGGTTTACTCTTTAATAACAGAGTAATAACAGAGCATTAAGGTATTGGAATAAAGCATTTAGTGAGTGCAGTTTTTTCAGAGTTGTCTTCCTATGGCTGAATACCATTTGATGGGTAGTCTTTGGAAGCTGATTAAGTTTCAAAAATAAGTAAAGTTAATCTTTCATCTGAAAACCATTAAGACTCTTCTGTAAGACAGTTGTTACATGTTGGTACACAAAAATGTTAGCTTTAGCATGAAATGAAAATATTTTGTATTCATGGGATGAGTCTATAAACACTTATTTTTATCACATTTAAAAAACGCAAACCAAGAAACTTGAATCTGTAAAGTCAGATTATCCATGAATCAAGAGGATTTGTTATTGATTCCTTATGGTTTCTCTCCTGTTATACACGTGTTTTTGTGCTGCACCGATATAGCATGCCCTCTGCAGCTATTCGTTATGCGTGAAGCTGTCACCATTGCACAGTATTTCTTGCTCTATTGTCTGTTTTTGAAGTGAATTGCAGCCTTTCCCACAAAAGTAGCAGACACACATGAGCTGAGTTAGATGTGGCCGCAAAGAGGCGAAGTATCTTTTGGAGCTGTATTGATAACATTCAGTCATGTGAATGTTTATACATTTAACAAAGGCATTAATGCATGTGGATAACAGAACACTGCGAAGTGGTTTTGCAAATACGTCCCCATTCTCAATGTGACACATTGCAACTACAGCAGGAACAAGTAGTGTTTGTTATTGAGTGCTTGTTTCATACTTTTACATTTAGTTTTATATACTGCACAAGTCATTACAAAGCTTTATAGGAAGCCATTAGTGATTTTGTGGACAAGTTAGTTGTTTTTTTCATTACAGCTTGTTGACGTTCACCTTTTTTGGCTCTTATTCTTTCTGCTGGAGAAAATCTAGTTCCTCAATGTTCATAATAAGTTTAGTCTGCAGAAAATTTTGTGATATTACAGGTTTCATGCTACTCTTTCTGACAACTTGTGTTTATAGAACACTCTGGGTACTCCTCATTTTTAGTCTTCAAGTAAGTGTAGCCATACCGTACATAGTTCTCTTGATACTTCCATTTGACCCTATGATGTACAACAGCCTTAACTTCACTGCTTGATTATCTCCTACTATCACTTTACTGGATCAGTTCCACTAGTTTCTTTCACATTCCTGTTGTTTTTGTTTAGTATGAAAGATTTTGCTTTTTTAAGAAGAGCTCACTCAAAACTGTGAATTATATCAATGCATAAATGTGCATGCTGTGCAGTGACAGATTAGAAAACGGATGACAACTGGCTTTATACATAAATAGGTGAGCTTAAAAAGTAATTTGTCAAATGCCAGCATGACAGTATGGTCCAAATTTTGAGATAGTGGTCTGAAAATTAGCATCTCAGAAGCTGTCCTCTATCTTGCCATATCTCATTTTGAACGTGGTACAATCAAGGATGCTATGACGGTTTCCTCTCAGACGCCTGAGGAATCTGAAATTGTACAAATGACTGCAGGCAGTAAACTGCTAGCAAGATGAGAACACTGAAAAGAGAATTGAGTTTTCATCTGCAGGTGATAAGCAACTGATTAATAAGCTAGTACGCTGGCTTTGGTTAGCTTCAAAGCTTGTTGTTTTGTAATCATGTAACATTTTTTTCCTGCCTTCTTTCCTTAATTGTTGCTTGGAACAGTTCTTGAGTGAAACAACTTAGGAGAAACTCTTTAAGCATTTATTTGAAATTATTCTTCTTTTCTGTATATTTTAAAGGTATTGCATTTTATAAACAATATATATTAAATTAAAATGTTTTAACAACTTGTGGTGGTAGAATGAGACTTTTAGAATCACTTGAAATTAACTGTTATTAGAAATGAAATTCAGGGAAACAGTGTGTATAGTTAAGTGTCTGTATGATTTTAAGGAAGTAAAATGTTGTGCAGGTCTTAATAATATGGCATTTCGTTCTTGTTGAAGTTCTGTTAATGTCACTCTATGTTATAGCTTCCATGACTTATCTCCTTCCCGCTATTAAACTGAGTAAAAATCAAGATCTCCAACACAGAGATAATAAAAAAGAAGAAAGGCTGAGATTTTTCCCATGGTTCTTTGATAGGTTAAAAATATCACAGTTCCTCACAGAGAGGAGGATGAGGAAGGTTAAGGTATGCTTAAGATGTTAACTTTTGCAGCTGTTGTGAATATATGGTGTTAGAGAATATACACCTGGAAATTCTTTAAACCAAACCAAAAAGCAGAACAGTCTTTGAGTATGATGAATTCAAGAATGCTGTACGTGGGGGAGCAAGCGCAGTACAAGGACAGTGTGAAAAGCTTTACCAACCACTCTTTTCTGACTACTGTTAAAAATAAGACACTTTCCTCCAAAGCTGAGCAATATGGTCAAAATGCATCTTGTAGCAGCTGGAGCATGTGTTTAAGTAAATGAAAGAGACCAAAGATTGATCTGGGGGAGTGCTGAAGACTTTTAGGAGCTGTGAGTGGGGCTGGAATTACGTTGACCTTCCCAGACTGTTCCACAACGCCATTTCCTCTCTCTGCTAGACGACATCCCCAGGATGAAAGTACTGTGGGGATGTGTACTGATGTTTAAGTCTTCCTTCATTGAGCGAGCACATACAGCTCAGGAAACATCTGCAGATCTTGTCCCTTTCTCTCATATCAATAAACTTTTAAAAAAATCATATTTTAGAGGTCATGGGAGTTCAGGCGCTCCTTTTAGATCCCTGCACTGAGATAGCTACGTTGTGATATCCTTGTAGTTCCAGTTTCAAAGTTCAGGGTCACACAAAGACTTTTTTCAGAGGAAAAAAAAAAAAAACGGCCTTTTGCACCACCCAGCCCTTTGCCCTTCTCCCTCGTAATCCCTCATGCTCCCCTCACATCTTGTCACCATGCTGCTCTTTCCCTCTGAGAGAGACAGTGATCATCGCAGCCCCTCAGCCTTGCTATGCACGTGTAGCATAACTATTTTACCTTCTGCTGGTGATGGACCTCAGAAGTTTTACACCAGAGACATCTGTGCTACCGGGGCTTTACAGCAAGGCAAGGAGGTAGTAGGGATGTGATACGTGTAAATAAACAGTTCTCCTGCCACTTGACTCTGAAGTGCATCAGGAGCATGCTGGTGCATTCTTTCTTTTTTAAGACTGCTCCCACAGCAGCTGATCCGAGTGAGGGGGGGTGTCCCACAACGGAAGGGACTTCCTTGAGATGCACATACATTGTTCATGTTTTGTATTGCTCAGTAGAGACCTTGGCTGTGTCAAAATGCATTGATCGCTTTTTGCAAAAGCCTGATGCTTTTCCTCTCTGCAAACTGTGCAGACCTTCCCAGACCTCCTCAGAACAATCTGAACTTTCCCTTCCAGTGTCATTCAGGGCTGGTTGAATGCCACCAGTGAAGGATATTTTTGCCCTGGATACCCCGTTCTCCCCTCCTGGTTGCCAGAGCTCAGGAAAAATCTGTTTTGGCCTGAGTAGTCCTGCCTTGGGTACTTCTGCAGATTAGGGAAGAAAATGACCTTACCTGAAGAGGTCTCTCAAACCTATTTGCCTGTCTCAGTAGTCTCTCTGGTAAGGACATTTTGAACCCTATGGATGACCATACACCAACAAAAACTCAGTTCTGTTCTCTTAACCAGGAAGTACAGTTAGCAAATCAAAAAGAGAACATGTATGTCCCTGAAAGACAGTTTTCTTCTTTTCTATGAACATAGATTGTCTTTAGTTCATGCTTTTAAACTACTGCTACTTTTCTGTTGAATCTTGCCCAATGTTAAAGCAGAAGAGTATCATCTTCGGGTCCTGTGTCATTCATTTCATGTAAGTTCCACTGCGTGTAAACACTGGTCAGAGGGCCCCTTCAGTCTGTCAATGTGGCTTTTCTTGTACCGTGACTCAGAAGATGGCAAGGGTTATGGACATCCTATGAAGAACTGATGAGGGCAATTGGGATAGAAACCTCTTCAGACTTAAGCTTGGACTGTGTGTGGAGATATGGATTGCACATGCTCTGCTCTGCTCTGTATTCTGAAACTGGGGTTTCTGTACAGACTACCCTGGCAGGCCGCCACAGGAGCAATCTTACCTATATATGACTCAGTTTGGATTCACAATGTAAGTCAACATGGAGATGATGAGGATGAATAGGAATCTGGGATTTTAGAGTAAAGTTAGTCGCCCTCCATGGTCCCAATATAGATGATCCAATGACCATGTAAATAGTCCAGCCTATCTCTTGTCTGTGTATGTATAAAAACAAACAAACACACGCTAGCCAGAACCAATAGGCAAATATTAACCTCTCCAGGAACATATTTGATTTTCATATTGCTCTTGCATAGTTCTGCCACTCCTACAAAGTCTCACAGACTTCATTGTCTGCAAATGGCAGCTGAAATTCAAGCAACAGAAGGTGGATTTTTGCCTGTGCTTGATTTTATCCATCACATTTTTTAAATACAGTACAACTAGTCGAGCTTTGAACTGATTACATTAACAACTATGTGCTTTCAGAATTGATATAAATGAGAAGTTAGTGGAAAACTTAGTCATCAGATGATAACTCCTCCATTTAAGAGCCGCCGACAAGTAAAACAACAGCTATTGATAACTACAGTGAAGGTATATATATCTGTAACTCCTATTATCTATTTAAAAAAATTATCTACCTGTATTTTTACTGTATTTCTCAGTTTAATCTGAAATAATTGTTCATGCTTAAAAATTAGAGTTTGTACCTCCTAATTTGAAAAGTTTATAACAAAGCAACGCTAGGAGCATTGACACAAATTGCTAGTCAAGACAGCTGAGCAAATCCACAACAATGAGTTTAATACAAGAAAAGTGTTCATTAGGCACATGCTGTCCTGAATGGTCCTTGTGATACTGGAACCAAATCCTTCAGAGATTTCACGGTGAAAAAACAATCCTCTTTGGAAGAGGAACAATTACCTTTTTGCAGTCACTTTCTCCAGAAATTGATAAATTCTTGACTTGTTTCAGAACTGAGATAGTTCTTTATTTGGGACCTCTTGATCTTTGGGTGGAGCTACTACTCTACCATCACAGGTGTTACAGATGATACCTACCCTGCCCTAGGTAAAAACCCCAAAGGTCCTTGCATATAAACCACAAAATGTCTATATTTGCAGAAGCTTTTAAAAACAAAACAAACAAACAAAAAAGTGTTATTTACCTGGAACAGACAGAAATGTGGTGAATTCCTAAGGTGATGTAACACGTATCTTTGTAGCTTCACACGTTGTTTTGTAATAGTTGTTTTTCATGCCTCGATAGTTATACAAAGGAGACTTGTACTTGTACATAACCATATGTTGTGGTTTAACCCCAGCCAGCAGATAGAACCACGCAGCTTCTCACTCACTCCCCACCTGGTGGGACTGGGGGGAGAATCGAAAGATAAAAAGTGAGGAAAAATTTGTAGGTTGAGATAAAGGCAGTTTAATAGGTGAAGTAAAAGACACGCATGGAGCAAAGCGAAACAAGTAATTCATTCACTGCTTCCTATCGGCAGGCAGGTGTTCAGCTGTCTCCAGGAAGGCAGGACTCCATTACGTGAAATGGTTACTTGGGACGACAAACGTCATCACTCCGAACGTCCCCCCTTCCTTCTTCTTCCCCCAGATTTATATACTGAGCACAACATCATATGGCATGTAATGTCTCTTTGGTCAGTTGGGGTCAGCTGTCCTGGCTGTGTTTCCTCCCAGCTTTTTGTGCACTCTAAGCCTACTCACTGGTGGGGCAGTGCGGGAAACAGAAAAGGCCTTGAGAGCAAATGTGAGAGTCAATGAATTCCTTGTTTTGCTTTGCTTGCATGCACAGCTTTTTCTTTAATTATTAAGCTGTGTTTATCCCAACCCATGAGTTTTCTCACTTTTATTCTTCTGATTCTCTCCCCATCCCACCAAGGGGGGAGTGAGCGGGGGGC
The DNA here is from genome assembly GCF_964199755.1 of Larus michahellis. Taxonomy (NCBI): domain Eukaryota; kingdom Metazoa; phylum Chordata; class Aves; order Charadriiformes; family Laridae; genus Larus; species Larus michahellis. Next base: position 95,423,466 of record NC_133897.1, read on the forward strand.
TGCGTGGTGCTTAGTTGCTGGCTGGGGTTAAACCATGACAACTGCAAAGCCAAATCTGTGGGAGCACAGATCCAGACCCCGACATTGAGCTGTGAGGCATTTTCTTTTGTTGTTGCATTCATTTTGAAGTGGCCCATTACTGACGTTCTCACTTTCTTTACTCTGCAGCACAAGTTTGAGGATCACCTTAAGGTTATAAGTAACATTTTTTTATCACGTAGGGTGTCAGGAATTGCTCTATTTTTTCCACTATCCAAACAACTTGTTATTCATATTTCATAATACTTTGTTTTTTTCCCACACATTCTTTTTGAGCTTTGTTTTTCTGAAAGTGAATCAAAAGCTAATGTAAAGATAATTGCTTTGAAATCTAGGTCTGTCATCTGTCGAATTCCACTTGCAACATTCAAAAACAGCAACAAGCTCTGTACATTTTGTAGCATATTTATTTTCTCGTTTCTTTAATATCAAATCTTCAATTTCATTATTTGTCTTTTTGCAATTAATGTTCTAATAAAAAGAATATTTCTACATTTCAACTTCAAGTATATGAAACCCTATTTCCAATGTTATTCTACATTAAACAGTTTCCAAGGATCATTATTCATTAATAACCCAATCCTAACTATAAAAAAAAACACTTACTCTTACACTAAAATATTTAAGAATATTAACTGAAATATAAGCATAAATTTATCATAATAGCATTGGTTTTAACATTAGAACAAAGTTGCTTACATTTTAAACTAAATATATGCATTTTATGTATATACATCAATTCATTTACATTCAACTCTTGATTATGAATTTCTGAAGCTATGAAAATAACTAGAATAGTCAAGGCTATCATTATAGTAGAACATTACTTACTAAAAATGTGTAACTTGTAAATCCGTACTCTAAAGGTGTTATTCACAAGGAGTATGTTGTTATTCAAAAGGAGTACGTTGTTCCCCACCACAGCCTCCCTTTCTGGCAGACTGATGCCAGCTCTTATCACCCATGGTGTGTCTATCTCAGCTCCACCTCATCCTGGAGAGGCAGGGTAAATGCAGCACTGAGGAAATTGTGTATCTGGTACTCTGTGGCCGCCCGCTTATACTGTTTGCAGGCAAATGACTTTTAGGCCTCTTTTCCCTCACTAGCTTCCAGAGTTTTTCAGGAGTCTGTGCATGCTCCTGGGACATTCATCTGTCATTTGATCCCTAAAGAGTATTCTCTAAAGTTTTTATGGGGGATATCTTTAGTTTCTTAGATGCTTTCTTATTTATGTCTTCCTTTAAAATACAGCTTTATTTCCTCAAAGATATTGTGTTCTGTAATATTTCCTTAATAATCAGGACAAATTCTTCCTTAATTTCACCTTATTGTTTCTCCATATTTTATTTTTTTTGTACCATACTAAATAAAAACCCTGTGATCTGGCTGTTTAGAAACATTAAATATTTGTTGAATAGGATCAATGAACATCTTCCTTTCCTGTTTTATAGTAATTTATATACCTCTTAAACATGCCTCATAAATCAGCCCTTCTGGGATCTGATAATTTTGTGGTTTTGTGAGTTCCCTTCATTATATTTATTTCCTTCTTGTAACAAAATATTTAGAATGGAAAGGTGCGTTCCCTTTGTCACTGATTTAGAGTCAGAGGGAAGACCATTACCTCTGAAGTACAGAGTGATTCCTTTAATTTTGCATACCAAAATTTTAATTGCTTTTGATTGTGGCATTATATTAACATCCTAGAATGGTAAATTAAATATATGTTAAAAAACAGTTTTATGTCTCTCACCACTTCTCATAATCAATGAGATACAACAGTAGTACTGTACTGAAGTAGTAGTAGTTTCACCGCAGTACCAGTAGTACTTTACCAACATGAATTTTAATAAGATAGAGAGCATTTTAATAGCTTCTCTTAAGCAATTTCTTCCCTCCTTCCCCCACTGCCAAAACAAAATCTGATTCTCCACCCACATTACCCATGGCACTAAATATTTTTTACATCTCTTTGGATCATCATAATCTCATAGATGAGTAAATCTTTTAATGCATTAGCTTATAGTAAATAACAAAATTAGCATTTATCCCCTGCTAACTCATTCTGTCAAACTCTTTTGGAAACATCAAATAATAAAAAAAAAAGTTGTAATCATTGAAAACTCACTGTTTAACTGTATGTTTTGAATTAATGAAGACAATGCTAAACAGACCTCTTGTCAGAAGTTGTGAATATGGATATCCATCCATATTTAGTTTCCCAGGATAATTTCAGTAATATTTTTGAAAGAGTGTTCAGGTTGATTCTGTTGCCTGTACAGGCTAAATTTGTCCTTGCAAATACACAGTTGGTTTTCACAGATGGGATTTTGATTATGACCCTTGTCTTGATCGTGTAATGATTAAAATGCAAAAATATGTCACACGGCTTTCCCATGTTGGAAAGAATGTCTTGATAAAACTGAGAATTCAGTTTATTCTTCAGTAGAAAATGTGGTTTAAGGGTACAGTCTGATTTCTTGAGGGGCGTCCAATCAAGATCATTGCTTATAGTGCGTGTGGCTGTATTAAGCAAGGATGTTTATTTCAAACCTAATGGTGTACACAGATCAAATGAAGAGTATTTTGTCAAGATGTAGATATATTGTTTGATCTACCTAATTCCTTTATCCACCCTCCTTCCTGACTGTTGTTTGTATTTAATTTCCTTTCTTTTTCAGCCTTCTCTTTTCCTTCTCACTTTGCTTTTTCTCCTCTACTCTTTGGCCTTTCACACTCTTTTAAGAACTCTTATTTTAGCTCAGGAGCTTCCCCTTTCTTAGATTTGAACTAAAATGGAAGTGCCCCATATTGACAACTCTGGATTGTAACATTTTTTTTCCCAGACACCATTCACTGTATTTTTGTTCTTAGGGGTAAAGATAAGGACAAAATATTTAAATGGCCTTGCTGTTAACTTTCAAGTGTTTCTGATGCTGCACAGAAGTGCAAGACAAAATATGTAAAAACTTTGTGAGATATGAAGTAAATGTTTAGTCTTTTAGAGAACCTTGCAGGATTTTTTTAGAAAGAAAAATAGTAACAATAATTGAAAATGATAAGTACAGTTTTCAGTAATTAAAATCCTTTCTACTGGACTGCCTGTCACAAGAACCAAATTTGTGGCTTGATTGCTTAGGTTTTTCAGAATTGACATTCTGGCAAATTCAGTGCTCCATACGGTCTTTCTCTGCTTCCCCATAGGAACTACCACTGAATTTTATACTTCTGCAAACTATGGTCTGCTCCTATTGCTTACTTCAATTTTTTTGATTTGTTTTGGTTTTTTTTGTGCAGTCTGCATGGCTCCATACTATAGATCTGGGCAAGTACTGTATTATAACCTTGTTTGTCTGTCAAGAGTTCACTATTTTTACACATGGGCTCACAAGTGGATCATTGCCTTATCTACTGCATGTTGGTTATACCCACATTGCCAATGCATCTGTCTTCAGCAGAGATTGGTCGTTCGTAGTCATATGTGTGTGGCAACTAAAAAGTCCCTGAGCTGTCATTGTCTTTAATTGCTCCAAGGTTTCATTTCAGGGAGAGGTGATTGGACTGGTCTGAGATCAACATGGCAGTTGACCTAACATGTACAGATTGTGAGTATCCAGGGGATCTACTCATGGAGCCAATCCTTGGTGTTATTTTATTTGGCAGTGTTTGCAGCCATAAATCATAATCCCTTGCTTACAGTAGATCATTCATTTTGACTGTCTCTTTTTACTAAGCCGTTAAATAACCTGCTGTGCCTTTTGTATCAGATTCACTTTGGATTATGATTATTGCAAAAGAGTATGAGAGAATGTCTCATACCAGAAGTTGTAATATTAGCTTGGCACATTGGCACTTCTGATGTCACACTCTTTCAAGTGCATTCAGCTACTGCTTATGAAAACAAGAGTATTAAGAGTGCAAATTAGATACAAAATTAAGTATATTCTTTGCTGAAAAGTACTGCACATAAGCACTGCAGTTGAGAATTTCTTCTATTGAAGTGGAGGTTTGTTTTTTTTCTTGCTAGATATGATCCACAGAGGTGAATAATTGATTCAGTCGGTTGTCATCACAGATTGATTTTAGAATTGTGTTTAGAGGACTGTCAAAAACATTCTAGAGTTTCTTATTCCTGCACTATGTGTAATATCTCCCCAAGATAATTTGTCTATTAGAGGAGATTATTTGTTTTTTAAGTATGGAATCAGATGGCTGTCTGAGGCCACTGTGTTTACTTATGTAATGAAGGATGCTGTTGTGTGCGTTTACAGGTATAAATAACAGATTTTTCATCTTTTTGGATGACACCTTTTAAAGGTATTTTTTAAGTTTGTTCTCGAGACAGGCGTTATTTCTGTTTTACAGTTGTTTGTATTTTATCTGTATTCTCTACAGTGATTATAAATGAACTTTTTATAACCTTTAAGCATACTAAGAAACTTTCTTATGTCCAAGTTTGTGAACTCATTCCACAGTCTGTCCAGATACAGAAACATCATTTTCTAGTTTTAATGTGGAGCAAATCCTGTTTATATTTTTATGGTTATGTATTGTGTTTGGTTGGCAAGGCTTTGGTAGCAGTGGGGCTACAGGGGTGGCTTTTGTGAGAAGCTGCTAGAAACTTCCCCCATGTCTGACAGAGCCAACGCCAGCTGTCTCCAGGATGGACCCTCTGCTGGCCAAGACCAAGCCCATCAGCGACAGTGGTAGCACCTCTGCGATTTAAGACACATCTCATATTTAAGAAAGGGGTAAAAAACTGTGGTGAAACAGCAGCGGAGTAAGGAGTGAGACTATGTGAGAGCAACAACTCTGCAGACACCAAGGTCAGTGAAGAAGGAGGGGGAGGAGATGCTCCAGGTGACAGAGCAGAGATTCCCTGCAGACCATGGTGAAGACCATGGTGAGGCAGGCTGTCCCCCTACAGCCCACGGAGGTTAATAGTGGAGCAGATATCCACCTGCAGCCCACAGAGGACCTCACACTGGAGCAGGTGGGTACCTGAATTAGGCTGTGATCCCATGGGAAGCCCACGCTGGAGCAAGCTCCTGGCAGGATCTGTGGACCTGTGGAGCGAGGAGCCCATGCTGGAGCTGGTTTGCTGGCAGGAATTGTGACCCCATGGGGGACCCATGCTGGAGCAGTCTGTTCCTGAAGGACTGTACCCATGGAAGGGACCCATGCTGGCGCAGTTCATGAAGAATTGCAGCCCATGGGAAGGACCTACACTGGAGAAGTTTGTGGAGGACTGTCTCCCATGGGAGGGACCCCATGTTGGAGCAGGGGAAGAGAATGAAGAGGAAGGAGCAACAGAGACAAAGTGTGATGAAGTGACAACACCCATTCCCCATCTCCCTGAACCCCTCAGAGGGAGGAGGCAGAGAAAATCAGGCGTGAATTTGAGCCTGGGAAGAAGGGAGGGGTGGGGGGAAGGTGTTTTAAGATTTGGTGTTCTTTGTCACTACAGTACTCTGATTTAATTGGCAGTAAATTGAATTAATTTCCCCAAGTTGAGTCTGTTTTGCCTGTGACAGTAATTGCTAAGTGATCTCCCTGTCCTTATGTCTCCCCTGTGCAGATGAGGTGGACAGTGATAGAGCAGCTTTTGTGGGCACCTGGCATCCAGCCAGGGTCAACCCACCACAGGTTAACAAGGGTCTTTAATATCAACTGAATTATGGGTAGGTATTAAGAGGCCAGACATGCTGAGAATCACTCTTCAAATTCCAGTATACTTGCTTATGCCTCACAAGAGTCTCTAGTCCAGACCAAAATGTCAGCAAATATAACAGTCAAGAGTTATCCAAATGGACTGCAGGAAAAAATAGAGGTCAGACTGCAGGACTGTAAACAGTGTATCTATAGCTAGATTAAATGCGGAATTAATGGAGGAATAATCTGACTTTTATTCATCTATGTGAATGATGTTGGTCTAAGTACCTCTGGTGTCACACACTTGTAGCTCCTCATCCTCCTGGGGAATGTGGTGATAAAACTGAGCATGCAATTCATCTGACTCGGACTGCGGTTCCAGGAAGACTAATGGTTATTTGAAGAGGCAGGTAGCTAGCACAACACCATAGATGTCTTAACAAAAAACCAAAACAACAGTGCATCTCACTCAGGTGCCTGATATTGCAACATCTTCACCAGTGCAATACATCTACCAATTTACAGTTCAGCTGTATTTCAGAAGGAGGTTACTGTCAGCCCAGACTGGTGGTGGCACTGACTTGTACATTGAGAGAGATGGTAGCATGCATAAGTCTGGTCTGGAGGAGATTGATTTCATCATCCCTTTGTGCTGAGGCAATCCCTGGTGATAAGGGCCCACTGGTGAATCTCAGGAATTGGTTTTAACTGTATGGGGCAGTGATAATCCAGGCAGCAGGAATTGTACTAAGGCAACAAGAGTTTGCAAGCTCCCCTCCAGCCTTTGTTTGCTTTTTCACCTGTGACGCCACCCTGTGTTCTGACCCAGCTCTTTTTGACTAAGCAATTGTGCATGCCCTGTCAATATTCCTCTACTTACTTATACTATAGAGATATGCTTCATTCCTAGTGTCCTATGGTCCCTCTCTGCAGGGACCATAATAATAAAATAATGCAACCTCCTCAAATACACCACTGTTTTTCTATTTGTTGTTCCTAACCCCAAAATAAGACTTAGCATGCCTGTGGTTGATTTTTTTACACCAACGGGCGAGCACCATTTTCACCCAGGAGACCCCATTCCATCTGCATGTTTTCAGTGGCATGATTCAATACAGCTGAATGTGGACAGGACTGGCATTGCTCATACGATACCAAGGCTGCACATACTATGTCTGCATGTGATTCATTAGAAGACAAATGTAGATGCTGTTGAAACTGTAGCTGGAGCATAGGTGCCTAAAATCTACTGCTAAATCCCTTTTGAAGACACTGGCATCCTGCAGCAGCAGTAGTCAATGACCTTGAGCACAGAATTAACCCTAAGTCTACTAATTTTTGCTCTACTTGTGGTCTCAATTTGGGTTGAAGTATATGCTTTCTAATATGATTTAGTAACCTTGTAGCACCTTCATGTTTTCTAAATGTATAAGAGATCAGGTTGTGAGTAATATGTGGCTCTAAAATCTCAGCATTACAGAACAAGCAGTTTCTCTTCTTTGGAACTGGAATAGCAGGTACAGAAGTCTGTGTCAGCTTGTATTCCTTGAAAGTTTGGGGGTTCCTTGAAAAATTAGACAGCCTGTCTTCTTTAGGATCTCCCCTGGGATGTTGCATTTTCGTCTTCTCCTAGAGCTCACCACCTATTTATTTCCATCATGTTTTCGTCCTTTTGCCTTAAAGAGTTTCTGAAAACGTGCTGTTCTCAGCAGGTCTTTGTAATATCATTCCCTGTAATGACATTCCATGTTCTCATCCTTCAATGCATTGCATATACCTTATCCAGAAGGGAGCTGGCACTAGATAGACCCTGTTTTAGCAGGGAAGCAAGCTTACTTTTACCCTTTTTTTATATAGCTGCTGACATTTCATATGTGCTTCTCTGTGGGCTTAATTGCTCCTTCCATTTGGCCCTGAAAAAAGACGTTGGCCCATCCATTGGATTTAATGATGTCTGTGATTGCTTGTAAGTAAAGACTCTCTTGGTGGCAGTCATTAGCGCTGTCAGTGTGACAGGCTGTCATCCCCCATGTAGGTATCAGTGTGTCTTACAGCAACCCAGAATGGCTGCGTTCTGAACCCACCATACTGTCTTGCTCAGTAGGACCAGATTTCACAGCAAGTGCCTTGAAATTATCTAGCAACCTTAATTTATTCAAATTCTCATCTTCACTTTCATCCCCTCTTTAAATTTTAATTCCTAGCTGGAAATACTACTGGTGAGTAAATATTAGCAAATTTTATTTTTAGCTGAGATGTTCTGATATGATGCTGGATTTCACATCTTTGCTGTGCTCAGTGGAGTCAATAACATGGTCTACAGAATTTGTAGTGATACTTACAAACCAGCTTAGAATTTTATTTGTAATGGCACTACCAAAAATGAAAAAGCTTGTAACTCACTAGGTTTTAGCTTTCGCTTCGTGAGGTCTCAGCTATTGTGCTGTTTTCCATACAGACAGAAAACAAGTCCTGTTCCCTTTACACTTTGGCTGCAAGTTTGTCACTGTGTCTGACTTTACCTCTGCTCTCTGGCTGCCTGAAATGGTCAAAGGAACATACATGGTGCCCTACTTCACCTCTTGGGGGAAAAGCTGAGGGTAGCAGGGGGATGTCCCAGCAGAGCAAAATACAAAGCACATGTCAGCTTCTTGGTTACGGAGAAATGAAGTATTACAGAGAGTGAAATGCAATGAAATGAAATGAAACTGTTCTTAGTACAGCTAGAACTGTTACTTACAAACTTTTTATCTAAGGAGTTCTGATACCTAGCAAATAACATGGGAGATGGCTAAACTTTCTACAAGCATCAGGGAAGGCATGTACTTACATGCTTAAGGACTAATGTTGCATCCTTAATTATTATAAAGGTAAAATAGAAATCATTTTTATAGCAGAGGGAGGCCCCCTGACCGCATTAAATAATGGAATGTGTAGCCCACCTTCTTTGCATTGTCATCTATTTCTCAGCTGCCACCTTGATGTGATGAGCACATAATACAAGAAAGTCCTACTCCAGAACCTATAATTGGACTAAATACCTCAAATTACATATATATTTGTCTGTATCTTATATGAAATAAACCAATATTCTTATCCTGGTGAAGTGTGCATCTGGGAAAAATAAGTCTTGTCTAGAAAAATAAAATGAGAATCTCATTTATGTAGTACAGATTACAGGAAGAGTTTTTATTGTGTTAAAAGTGGCTGTGGTTGGTTGCACACAGCACTGTATATTAACTGAATAAGTCCCTAAAAGGCATAATTGGTAGAAGATGTGAGATCTTATTTAAGGAACTTGTTTGTGTTCACTATAAAATGTTTTGGAAAAATCCCCAGAAATAAAATGGATATCATAGCTATCCTTTTTTTCTTTAATCTTTTAACTAGTTCAAACACGTCTGGTGTCACAAACTTTTATTTCCTGAAATCATTCTGTTGTAAGCATTACTTTAAATAGAATTCTGTGGACATTTAGAAACACATTTTATTTAAACTAGCTTTACTTCTGTGTCTTTCTCATGACTTTTGTACTTGTTGGCATTACTACAACCTAGTGAAAATCTGAACTTTTTACCTCTGACTGTTTGAAGTTCTGACAATAGGCCTAATCCTACTTAGGAACTAATTGCTATCACAGTCCTTGCTTACAGGGGAAATTTTGCTTCTGGTTACTCAATATCCTTGCTCTTTTGCAGTTTTTAAATGACTGTGTCTTTTGTGTTATGTTAGATGTGTGTGGTTCTGATTGGGTACTATATTTACCAGTAATAGCACTTTTATTGTTCCATGAAGCATTTACAATTGTACTTCTTTCAAAAAGAAACACTCCTTTTATTTTTCTGAAATCCTGATATTGTCTGACAATTTCCATGCAGTTGATTCTGAAAGGCAGGAACAATAGCAGTGCATGCATCATAATTTTTAGCTGAAACGAAATCATGGTGGCTAAGAAAAGTAATGAAATTCACTCCTTTCATGGTCATCTGTGAATACTCTCAATTTCCCTGTGAGGATATAATGCTTCCTTTGAATATTAATACCCGGCTGATTTTTGTCATGCAGTTTTGGATTCAGATCCCTGAAGTAACTTGTTAAGCCAGCTAAGAAAATGCTATAAAGGCGATAGTACCGTAAATAAACTTGAGGAAGCAAATTTTTTTTTTCCACCTGCTTTTTCCCTGCATTGTTCAAATGTTTGGAGAAAATAATTAATTTCTGTTCTTGGGCATCAGGAACTTTTTCAGTCCTTGACCTTTCTGCATCTGTCTCTCTTCTCACAGGTGCAGCACCGATGATTCTTGCAGGATTCTGCGAAGGAAACAGTGCTGTGTCAGTGAATTAACATGACTGTTTACAAGATCCATAACTGTTCTGCATGTTAAACTTAATGAAGATTTAGAAAATACCACAGGGATCACTTGATGGATTATTGTGCTAAGCAGTAAACAGCATTTGACATGCTTTCAGGCAAAAAAGTAGACCTTTTTCTTTTCCCATCACAGCTGCAAATTTGCCGTGGCAACCCTAATCACCTGCACAGATTAACGTTGCTTTACCAGAGCTGTCCCCAGAGTCCATCTACTATTCAGGCATTTTATCTACCAAGTCAGAGATCCAGTCTTTGCACTATGTCTTACTGCCGTTGGTGACATAAATATGCAGTACTGCTACCTTGCTTATACCCGGAAGAGGAAGGCAATTCATACTTTCAGTCTTTTCCCGTTGTGTTTTTGTAATATTTTTGTAATTTTTTGTTATTTCTTTATCCTTGGTCCTCTGAGGTTGCAGACTATACAGTTGCTACATACTGTACTATGCGCTGCACTACCCACCGCTACCACCCACTGTACACTAAGGAGTGTATGGGAGTGTATGACCTGATACAGCTTTTTTTCTCTGTTGCAATGACTCCAAGGCTTATCTGGCCTCCCTGGCTCAAGTAGGAACTTTTCAGGAGGCCGTCCTTTTCTGGGAGAAAGACTGTACTGAAGACAAGTGGTTGCAGCTCAGATGGCTCTGTCATTCAGGCCTGCCATCACTGTAGCATGTGATTTTGCTCCCTTCACATGGGAAGCCTCACAGTGTTCAGCTTGGGGAATGATGCCTCTTCATCCTCCACCTCTCTTCCATTTGCTTTGACACAGAAGATTCGACTCCAAAGGTGGTGTGGGGAGGTAAAAGGAGAAATCATTGCTATTTCCCTATCTTCTGCTTAACCTCTTGCTTCCTATTTTTTCCCTGTACTTATTCAACTTCAGACAAAATTACGGCTCCAGAGTTTCCCTAGTCATAGAATCATAGAATGGTTACAGTTGGAAGGGACCTGAAAGATCATCTAGTTCTAAACCCCCTGCCATGGGCAGGGACACCTCCCAGTAGACCAGGTCGTTGAAAGTCCCATCCAGCCTGGCCTTGAACACTTCCAGGTTTGGCGCATCCACAACTTCCCAAGGCAACCTGTTCCAGTGCCTCACCACCCTCACAGTAAGGAGTTCACATTCCTCTACAACTAATTCCTTACAATATGTGTTTTTCTGTATTCAAAAATACATATTTTCCTGTTGTTTTTTCATGACTTAATTCCCATAGAGAGAATTTATCATGGCAGTGAAATTCTTTCTCAGTGGGAATTTTGATATCAGCAGATCCAATATTTTGTGTTGGGGGATGGGTTAAGAAAAAGGGGTTAATGCTTAAAAAGAACTGAAAAGAATCTGAATCCATGTGAAGCTACTGAAAAGCACTGAAAGTTGCCAAATCTGCATGCTTTTATACCCAAAGTTTTAGAATAGTGCTTTAAAATACAAAAGCTTTCTTCCACGTGGCCATCTTTTTTTATTTCTGTGTGTATGTCAAAGTACTTCAAACATTACTTTACAGTTTAAAGGTATTTTTTTTATTTTCTTGTTTGTTTTGTTTTGTTCTGTTTTTTTTTTTTTTTTTTTGATTCATAGAGACATTCTTGAAAGTCTGTTTCTTGAACTGCTAAGAACTCAAACTGAAAATTCTGGCCATCATATTAAGAAGAGATTCCTTCACATCCTTATCTCAAGTGTTTTAACTTTCACATGGTACCCATTGCTGACAAAGAGTGAGGTATAATTCTCTACAAATAACAAAAGTGCAAAACCAGTAATATAATCTATATAAAGGATTATATATATACATGTGCATATAAAATCAACTGTCTTGTATCACCAAATAGAGAACTTTTGTTTTCTCTGGATATGATCTGTACAATTTAAGTACATGATCAAATTTATTTTACCTGCATCTTTTGCAGAATGTCCAACAGTTTTGATTGAACTAATTTTAAAGAAAATATTGGTTGAATATTATAGCTTCATAACTGATAAAATATCAGGTTTAGGTTATAAAACCTGCTAGGTATGACAGAATAATATTTTGAGCCTGGAGTATTATGAGCTTGTCTTGATCTCTCTTTAGGTTTGTAACACTGGTAACAGCTAAGATGTTATACGTCAATATTGGTACACTTGATTTTGTGGATCTTATCTCACACAAGGATGACTGTGATGTAATTCTAGTACAGTTAATTCTGAGTCCCACCACTGTAAAATCGGAATCAGGCTCACTTTTTTGTCTCAGGCAATCTTTCTTAAGCATTTATCACAAAACCACTTTTTTCCTTGTGTGGTATTTCCACCTTTTCTCTGGCACAAGTAATGTGTATATTACATGGTCGTCTATTCTTAAATGTTATTAATAGCTGTTTATCAACAGCTAAAAGCTGCATGCTGAGCCATAAATAAAAGCCTGGCACATTATTATTGCTGTAGAGAAATAAGCAGCTGGAAGTCATAAGCTAAATGCTTTTGGAGAAAAATAACTGCTTACTGGTTTACTGTACATTACTACAAAAAGCTTTGTGTAGCTTTATCCATTTGAAGATAAACACCCCGTTCTGAGAAACTCTAAGATTCTGTAGATACAAATGATCTCTGTATCTGGAAAGTTATTTCCAGCTGCTACTTCGTATTATTTTCTAGTAAATGGTTTTCTGGCAGCTAGGGCTAGTTTGTCCTTGGATGCTCAGTGATTTGGGGGTAAAATCTCTCCTCATTTTGGTCAGTAGAATGACGGCTAGCACTTCATAGAAGTGTGATATTTCCTGTGGAGTAATGCAAGAGATGGTAAAGGGCTAAATCTTGTCTCCTATCCCCCTTTGTGCCTGGCAAAAGTAACACTCTGGGTGTGCAGGTGCAAGGTGGGAAAGCAAGCGTTGGCTGTGCACCACCCAGAAGTGTGAAATAATCTATTTCCTTTTTCCAGGCAAATGGAGGGAAAATATGCCCTTCTCAGAGCTACCAAATATTTTGTAGCTGTGTGTAGAAAGGTGGTACTTCTCTATTTTATTCCTTGGACTGCCTACAAGGAAAGTCAGTTGACTCGATATTTATTTTTCAAATAGATATTTATCCTGGTTTTGTCATTGGATTACTAGTGTTATAATAAGAATGTGGGAGAAGGAGGGTTTTTTTGCATTTCTCTTCTGTGGCATCTCAAGACTGTGATGTTCAACAGAATTGGATGTGCAGCACAATAAATACCCCTCAGGGAAGGCATGACTGCAAGACTGAAAAACAATGCAGAAGGTACATTTGCTTCCAGACATCTGTAGGAGAGTAAATCTGCACTCTTTTTTTTCTAGGAGCACCATTTCATTGCTAGTGGCATTTCCAGTACTTAGACTATTCAACCTTTGCTCACTGGAGTACTAATGGGAATGGCAGACCCACAGTCTGTTCAGTGTGGTTTGTGGCCTGAGCTCAGTACATCACTTTGCTTTGAAACAAACAGCAGCGATCTTGAGCTGTAGCATGGTGTTTTGACTCCAGCACATATTACCTCTCAAGGTTACTTCACACTGCTAAGCCTCTTAGAAGATTCACCTGTTTAGGTGAAACTTCACAAGGTTAAAAAAAAATAAAAATATTGGAGTTGCTCTGTTGGGTGTTGTAAGTGAATTCAGGAAACCACTTTAATAAAGGGCTTGTGTAATTTATTTCCTAATGTTTCTAAGAAGCCTTCAGCCTCAAAGTTCAGATCAGTTGTTATGCCATAAAGTTAATCCAAACCTTCTTATTTACCTTTATTTCAATATTAAATGATTGCTTTTTAAACAAACTTCTTCAGTGTTCCACCCCCCTACTACCACAAAAAGATGCTGCTATTTCACTCACATAACACAAACTGCACCCCAACAAGCCTTTCCATGAGCCATGTCCAGCACCCCACATTGGTGGCATTTGCTGTGAGCTGCACCAGTCTGCCTTGGTCTTGCATGTTGCACTGTAATCTGTTATAACCCAGCTCTAGTAACCGGCTATGAGGTTCATACTGAGTTTTCAACGCCTCAGGAATGAAGGTTGACAGGTCTGATCTGCCTGAACTTTTCTCTGAGCTGCCTGCAGCTTTGGTTTACTTGGTTTCACTGTACCAGCGATATTCTAATTGGCCAGGTGCTAATATGTTTGCTGATTTGTTGTTGCTTGTCTTCATATGGTACCACCATGGTTTTGTGACTCTAACACAGTGACACAATGCAGAGAAGTACAGTGCTGGTGTAATGACAGAGGCCTTGAAGAGGGGGCAAAGGATGCCACAGAGGGGAGTGAGCGCATACATGGGATGGTAGAGTTGGCACTGGGGACCACACAGTTATAAGAACCGACAAATGGTCAGTTTAAAGAAATGCAGACCTGGACAAAACTGCTTTGGGGTGCAAACAAAGAGAAGAAAGTAATAGTGACGGAACCTGACAGTGAAAGGCACTATATATACTAAATTTAGATGTGACATAGAGCTGCGGGTCAATGAGAAGAGAATAAGGTGTAAAAACATAAATCATCTTAGTAAACACATAGAAACGAACCCAAGTGGGTCCTAGAGTGGGGAAGAAATCATCAACATGAACATGACATTCCTCCCAGTGTAGGACTCCAGGTGCTGGCAGCTCATCATGCCACTGTCAACACCAGAATGAAACCACTTAACTTAGTACACAGGGGGTAGAAACTAAATATGCATATTGCAATTTTAACTGTTATACTATATTATGTTATAGTATAGTATATATTATTAAATTATTAAATTATTAAATTATAATTGCCATCATTATGATTATTATTTAAAAATAACCTTTTTCTGCATGGACATTTTTTTTGTCTTTCTGTAATAATAATGTTCTTATATTAGACAGTTATGGTTCCTGGCACTGAGGCAGGTCTATTCTCTGGTCTGCAATGCAGCACATGTTTCATGGCCAGACAGCTGGATGCCACAAGGGAAGGCATGGAAATTGTTGGTCAGATACCCATTCCTTACACACTGTCTGCTTGGTGACGTGGTAGACTTCTTGTATCCAGAGTCTCGGTGTGGAGCATCCAGTTTATGCCATGTGTATAAGGCAGTACAAAAGAAATGAAGCAAACTGTGCTCAGCTTAGGCCAGATTAAGGCACTTATGTCCAGTTGTATCTCATCCAAATTAATGAGAAGTCAAAACTAAGCCGATAATCGGTTATCAAACATCTTCCTTCTGCTATACAAGTTTGGTAATTATTGCCACCCTACTTGTATTATTTTCATCTCCAGCATAGAAAATCCGTTTTGTTTCAATTGTATTTAACAGCAGACAAATTTATTTTTTTTTTAATTTTTAAAAGAAATCTATTTCTGATGTAATAAAATCAAGCTATCTGCACTAAAATGACAACTTCTGAACTCCAATCTCTGTTTCAACACTGTCAGTGGTGCCCAGAATAGACCAGATCATTACTACTAATCCAAAAATTTGGCTTGCATTTCTTTTAGCGTCCTGCTAAAGTTGATGTCACTGTGACTGAGACAATGGCAGGTAATTTGCAGCTTCTTCATAAGCAAAAAAAAAAAAAAGAAAACGTAATATATAATTGGGCAAGAAATAAAAGTTAATGAAAAATAGAGCTGTAGTAATTGATGAATAATAACTAAATGAAAAAGAGAGGAGAGGAGAGGAGAGGAGAGGAGAGGAGAGGAGAGGAGAGGAGAGGAGAGGAGAGGAGAGGAGAGGAGAGGAGAGGAGAGGAGAGGAGAGGAGAGGAGAGGAGAGGAGAGGAGAGGAGAGGAGAGGAGAGGAGAGGAGAGGGAGAAGATGGTATAATTAAGACAGAAGGGAATGAAAAAAACCTTCCCTCTGCGGTCCATGCAGCCCACACAGGTTCCCTGAATGCCTACAGAATATGTTGACTTTGAGATTCCCTCCTGAGTCTAAAGTCAAGACAGATATAAAATAATAAAAGTCAGATTAGATAGACTCTTGCTTAGGGAACCCAGGGCTGGTTTTTGGTTGTGGGGCTACAGATTTTAATGACACCCACAGTCAGTAACACTAATAAAAGTGCTTCCCATAATTAAGAAGTCCAGTTGGGATGTACCTTGTTAACTCTCATCTTTTTTTTCCCAAGGAAACTAAGTACACGTGGTATAAAAAAATTTAATGCAATAAAAGGGCATGCAGTTTATCAGTCTCTCTTTGTCCCTGGAACAGATGTATTGTCATGTTTTATTATAATGTTAAAAACATTCTACTATAATCCTTAGCTTCTCACTTTCTCCCTGCTGAAATGAATAAATTCACTACTATGTCAGATGTACCTACTGATCCTGAAGAGTAGTTCATAAGGAAATGAAATCATAAATGAAATCATTTGTAATATAGAAAGAATATCAATCTTAATAATACCAGTGATCTCATGTTTCTCTCTAAAATGAGGCAAATATCAGGTTAGATGATCCGGGTCACATCTGACCTTGTTAACAAAAAAAGTTCTTCAAACTCTAAAAAATATTAGTAAACTTGTATTACAATAGTTAAATATCTAAATGGTGACACGCCATAACTATAAATAAATCAGTCCTCAGTCCTGGATAGTGTTTTAGCGGCATTCACTACTTACTATTTCTAATTGCACATCCTCTTACCCTTATGAAAAATCTAACAAAATATACTGCATTTACATGAGTTTTCAACAACAAAATATTGGATAAACTTTTTGTTGCTAACAACTTAAGCAAATGCAAAAAAGGGTGAGGGGTAAACAGGTTAATACTGAAGTTCCAATTTTTGATATTCATGCCATTAGTGGTATACCAATTGTTTCCAAAGGCATCGGGCATGCTGTGCAGCATAAAAGACTTGCTGCTTGTATTGCTACCCAAAACTACTGTCACCCACGCTGACACTTAGCGAGAAAAAAGAAATAAATATCCAAACAGATTTGGAATCTTCTATTCTAATGAAATAGTAATACACTGGTGTACAGAATATTGTGACCTTTATGACCTTATTAAAAAAAAAAAAAAATCACTCCACTTGCTCTTACTAATTATTTAAATGGGGGAATTAGTATGTAGCAGTGCAAGATTTAAAGTATGGCCACATTATAAAAAATAGCAGAGTGCTGGCAGAGAATATTGGCTCTGGAGGAGTACTTAGCACTAAGAAATGGATGGCCAAGAAATGCTGAGAGTCAACCGGAGTAAAATGCATTTGTTTGACAAGCCAACACAAAAGTCTCTCTCTCCAGTGAAAGATAACACAAGAATTTCCAGAATGCAAAATAGAAAATAATAAGCAGTTAAAGCATATAAAAGTAAAAACTATTCATGCTTATAAGGATGAGGCATCTTCCAAAGCAAAATGTTTTTTGCTTTGGAAGATGCCTCATCCTTAACAGTGAGTTGAAAATTTTCAAAAGAAAGAAACTGCTGAACAACCAGTAGAATTTTTAGAAAGGCTCAGACACTTCTGCAGATATTGTGAACATTCACCATCACATTCAATCATTTAATGGAAAATTTCCATATTTGGTCAAGTTTCTGGGTATGAACTTGTTGATCTGATGTCTTTGCAGCCTAGTGAGATAAGTGCTTGTATTACAGTCCTTCAGTATGTATTGTGCACACTATTTCTTTGTCTACAAGAGCTGCTTACAAATTGTTTTTCTTTCTAACAGCCATGTGCATTGCATCTATGCTGTTGTCACAAGCCTCTCACAAGCACCATCCCAGATGGTTAAAAAAGAAGCAATTGAAAAAGTCAATTTTCTCTCTGGAGGTCAGGCTGAAAACAACACATCTCATTGAGAGAATTGCTCTGGCGGTTCATTGCTCTTTGCACCTTTTTTTTTTTTTTTCCATTCCTCTTACTCCATTGAAGTTCTGTCTGACAAGCTTCAGATGGCAACAGCCATCTAGAACTGTAATGAAGAGTCTCTAAAGTAGGATTGAAAGTACAGAGCAGTTGTTTTCTGGCTTATACGCACATAAGATACCTGGGGTTTACCTGATTGTTAAAGTAGTAATTAACATTCTCACCTTTCAGTCTCTTATCAGGACAACAATAAAGTCTTTGCTAGCCAGGAGGTATGAGCCAGGAGAAGAAGTGTTAGCCTCCACCGCTCCCAGGAGAAGACCTGTAGCATCAGTAAATTGTTAGCATCCACTGAATCCAGCAGTATCAACAGGCTCACATAGTTGTTTTTTGGTTTTTTTTTTCCACCATTTCAGATTTTGTACTTTTACACATTAGTGCTTTTCTTTCTTGAATCTTTGAGTTACTAGCGCTCTCCATCTTCATGTTTCTACCTCTGCCTGTAACTCTACAGTCACAACTTGCTTTGCTCTACTCTGCAGGCTTTCTCACAGCTCTTTCCCACAATCTATGAGGTTCTTTGTCAGCCTGAGCCAAGGGCACATACTTGCGCCACATCAGAGCTGGGCTGCTGATCTTTGGAGCATGAACACCTAAGCCCTGGAGGGAAGGCGAGAGAGGGAGTGTTGCGGTCATAAAGGGTGAGATCAATCCTACTTAACCTTAAATATCTAAAAATTCGACATTAAAGTCTGAGCTAACTGCCCTAGGTTGCCTTTATAGTCAGTAGACTGAAATACCTGTTGTAAGAAGGTGAGTCATCCACAAAAATAGCATCGAAAATAAATCAAATGACTCAGCTCTGTATGTACCCATTTCTCTCAACTGACTGGCAGGAAGTGTTGAGTGACTAGTTTAAATTTAGGTATCTCCTTTTTAAATAACTGAACGAAAGGAGTAGTATTCCAGTTTTGTCTTTATGGAAAAAGGCTAAAGAAGCCTACACAAGCCATATGCAGATTGTTGTTCCACTTGCATAACCCAATGCCTCATTCACAGTACCTCAATTTAGCAGTAGTCATTACTAGGTCTTTTTATTTTACCTTATGGTTCAAAGATAAAGGTAACATTTTGTTTCAAGCTCATTT
The DNA here is from genome assembly GCF_964199755.1 of Larus michahellis. NCBI lineage: Eukaryota > Metazoa > Chordata > Aves > Charadriiformes > Laridae > Larus > Larus michahellis. The sequence continues at coordinate 95,442,464 of NC_133897.1, forward strand.
AGCTATTAAAAGGCTAATAGAAAACATAAGGTAAATTGCACTGTATGTGTCAGAAGCTGCTTCACCTGTCTATATTTTTAAAATCACACATATGCTACATTTCCAAGGAGTTAAAATCTAGGTATGAAAGCACCTGAGAACAAGAAATAATCATAGCTTGGCTTTGAAATTCCAGGTTAGATTCCCTCTGTTGCAATTCAAAAGAAAAAAAAAAAAAAAGAAATGCATTAATTCAAAGACACCAGAAAAAGAATGTTTTCTAACCTTGTACAACCCTTACTGATAGAGGAGATACTAGTGTTTTAGTGACAATGAAAAAGGAAAAATGAAAAATATTTAGCTATTTATTTTTTATTTTGTATGTTAGCATGCCTGTTTGGCATTGTGCAAAGAGAATACATCACTCAATGTAAGGATTAACAATAACAAGGATTCAAAAGAAATTAATGCAGAAAGTGCTCTTAATCAATTAATCTTGTTCTTATGCATTCTGGATACTAGTTTTGTGTCAAAGTCTTCCCTGGAAATCCTTTCTCTTTTTATTGTAGTTCCAGTGTTGCATGAAACTGTACCAGCCAGGCTAGATTTTCTTTCCTCCCCACTTAAAAACTCAAAGTAGTTTATCTATTTCAGATTTGCTTGGAGAAATATAAGGAGCATTACACTGTCAACACACTGACATCAGATTTCCATGTGCTAATGTTTCCTTATGAAACCATTGATGGAATTACTTTGAAAGTGCTTATGCACATGAACGTTTTGGAAATGTAAATCTAATGTGGCAGGTTTGCATGAAGCTGGCAAAAAAAATTATCAAGGTTTACATTTGCAATGACAGTAGTGATACTACTGTACTGTGAATATAGACTGATCCTTAGCAGTTTTCCTCTTCTGTGAAGTGTAGATAAGAACTCTACAGCCACTGCTGTAATTCCCCAGCAACTTGCTAATGTAGGTCCTGTGTTCTGCATGACTTTTGTCATTTAGCATATTATCGGATAAATTTTTTCTAGCACATGTAAACAGAACATGTTACAGATAGAGATTTTTCCTTTTATTACTGTTTCCATGTTTGACTTAATACTACATAGTAGTGTTGACTTCTGCAGCTTCATCATCTCTTCCATACATACAAATAAAACATTTTTCTTATTTTTAATTCATAGAGTGGAACAAGCATGATGTGCTAATGATGATGTGGTAAATTTGCTTAGCACATTTATACCACAGTTGTGTTGCTTCATAATTGGATGCATGTGTACACACAATATGAATGTAAAGAAGGAAAAAAAAGGTGTAAGCCATTATTATAAGATTGGTTTAGTTTTGCATTTATATTATGTATTTCAGTATGGTTTTCTTACTGTAATTCTGTAAACTACTTAAATATTTCAATACTTACACATACCCCTTTGAGGATGAAAGCTCAGGGCTGTTTCTTTTCATTCTCCTTGGGAAAGCTAATCTGGTTAGCTATGCAAGCATATTTATTATATTTAAATTTATTTTCATAAGTTACAAAGTATCAGATTTTCCTAGTCTGCTATGGTGATCCTTCAGCTGGAATTAGATTTTGAAGTATTTAAGTTCTGTGTATGTGCATTTAGATTAGCAATGTTTATTCAAGTACTTTGCTTCCAGGTTTCTGTTCAGTAATGGTTAGACATCTTGTGCCATAAACATATACGCATATGTGCTTTCTTTTCCTTTGTATGCTTTTCATACATGTAGCATAATATAATTTCTTTAATTCCAAATGGCACAAAAAGCTTTCAAATTGTAAAGGAAAACCAGAAAGGTAAAGCATGTACATACAGAATGGAGAGCCCAAGAAGCCCTTAAGTGAACCCGAGGTTTTATGTTTTATTCTTCTGAACTGCTGTGCATTTACCATTGTAAAGCTTATAGAAGAATTTCACTGTGGGTACCCGGAATAGTGAATGTATATCAAAAGTTCATTCTACTTTTATTACCAGTGGAACTGGAGTCATCATTTAAAGTATAGAGAATTCTGTTGGAGTCTATATCTTTAAAAATAGACTGGTGTTTTAAAGTATATCTCTATTGTACTTTCAAAATGCATGACTGATTGATTTATAAATCAAAATGAATTTGCTCAGGGGATGGTGCACAGAGAGGGAAGCACAGCATGCATATGAGAACCATTTTGATACTGAATCTTAATTTTTAACCTGTTAGTTGAATAATTCTGAAGCCTAAACCAGACCTGCTGTAGTTCCCTTGTTTTGCATTCTCTCAAGAATTCAGACTGGGCCAAAGCAATAAACCCCTGGAGCTTGAAAGTGAAATGTTCAAAAAGCTTGTTGTGAGGTTGTAATGCTGGAAAAAGTTATGCAATTCTCAGTGAGGTAGATGTTTCCAATACTGCTATAACTATCTATAAAGAGAAACCTTTGCCCTTAGATACCAGGAACTACAGTAGCTCTGTGAAAAGGAAACAGAGGAAGAAAAAAATCACCATGGTATCCGACAAGCTGTTTTTTCCTTTCCTAGTAGAGATAAATGCTTTCTTCTTCAATACTACCATGGATGAACACAGAGGCCAGGCACTTGCAGAGATCCAAAAAAGTCAATATACCACTGAGTTAATTACACAGGAGCTCAGCTGCTTTGATAAAATATTCAGCATTGTTAATCCATGTCATCTTAGAGAACTTTTGCCCAATGATGGGTGCAACAACTTTTGGAAAATTATTATTATCTTTTGTATGTAGGGGTTTTGCTTTGAAAGTAAATTGGAAGAACATTAAGCATAGAACTAAACTGGTAACAAGTACAAACACAATGCTAGCATCTACCTGGTAATCATCTCTACTTCAGTAGAAATCCAGAGAAGGATTCTTCATTAAAATAGCTCCAGTCTTTTAAGGAAGGATCTTACTTACTGTTTCATTACTGTACATGATGTTGTTACACTTTTTAAATAGAAAAAATATATATACATAGAAATATGCATGTATATATCACACTTGCACATACTTGTCCCCAAGGTCCACTTGATACATAAATATTAAGACTAATTTGAATCAGTTACAGAGAAACTTATTTTAGGTTTTAAGATTGCTTTCTTAGTGTGGTGCGAGTTCCATGTCATAGGGAGGATATCTTTTTTTTATTATTTTATTATCCACAGTAAAAAAGAAAAAGCCTACAGATTTTAATTATATTAATCTCAGAGTAATAAATCTCACTGGAACATAAAGAGTGTAGTTGCACCAAGACAATGATTGTTCTTTCTGTATATTGATAAGTGTTAGAAGTGCTATAAGTTCATTCTGTAATGAGCCTGGTTCAATTAATATTGCCACCTCCATTAAAATAAGAGGCAGGAGTTATGAGTGCACTAAATATTAGAAAACTGATTCAGGGTCTCTGGATCTTCCTTGCGATTGCTCAGACTAAACTCATTAGATTCTGTCCAAAACTTAGTAGGTGGCTATTGTTGCATCTTAAATTTAAAACCTTTAAACACTTTTATGAATATAAGGTTGTTCAGAATGGGACAAGAGAGAGATTCAAAGCAAGCTTTATATCAGAGAGATTTCGACCAGATATGGTTGAAATAGAGCCGAACAATTTATTTTAAGTGCTTTCTATAAATCAACACATATTCCACTAGGAGGAAATATTAAGTAAATGGAACGGTGGTTCCCAGCTCCTGGTGTCCAAGGACATTAGCCAAGATTCTCTGTAACTTCTGTTCACCACGTAAATTCCCTGTGAAAAGGTCTGCTTACAGAATACTCTTCACAGACAGAATCTTTTAATCTAGTTTGTACTCATCATTCCTATCAGCTCATTATAGAGCTTAGGAAACCATTTTTCAGAGAAAAAAAATCTTTTGAGGGATGTTGTAGACTCATTTTTCAAAATGCCAGTTTTGAAAAATTTCCTTGTCACCCAAAATATATTCCGTACTAAAATATGTAGCTGAAGGTGACCATCATGCTTAAGTTCAAAGACAGTCTTATTACTGTCATCACCCTGTGTTGCTATTGCGATGCACACAAAAATCCTAGTAATCCATTAAGACTTGCCCTCAGATACACCCAACTAACAAAGACTGGTCTTTTCTATAACACTACAGTAAGTACTCTAGAAATTATTAGTATTTGTTAGGTGGTCTTTACAAATCCTGATTCCTTTTAATAAGCCTCTGTACACACTTTTAGGTATCAAAACAGATTCTGTCTGTGCTTAATCAGTCTCTGCTATAACACCATCTAGCTAACTGCCATTCAGACTCTTAGCTGCAGCTGTAGATGCCATCATCCCGAAATTGGGCCTGGCACCAGTGATTTAAGTCCATCCACCTAAACCCACTTTTCTTAGTTTCATGTGCAATGACTGTGGAGAGGCAAGTGATTGAAGCAGTCATCTAGACCAATTTAGGAGTTTACAGTGGAAAGTGGTAAGTTCAGACTTGCTAGGCTGCACATTCAATTAAGCAGTCAGCAGTTGAGTGAGAGGTACCAAAGGAATTAAAGCTTCAGGACACCAGGCATCTTCAAGGCAACATACATTCACAGATATTCATTCTTCCCAAAGCGGGCACAAAGGTCTGATGCTTGACCACCAGTAAAGGCTTTCCCCATTTAAAGCAAATCCCTGTCTCTAGAAATGTCCATAACTCCGCTCTTCCTACACTCATGCTAATGTACAACCCAGAGGCAAAAGAATAAAATTGGCATTTTTTCTTTAGACATCTCCACTCCTGCTAGGCTCTTTCTCAGCTTTTCTGTTTCTCTGAGCTTCAAATTTGGGGTATGATGCTAGCCACTTAGTTGGTAGTTAACAGAGAGACATACCTGATGCAAAGATACATGTCGCATTCAGGTTTCATTTGGTGCCATCCCCACACTGCAATTTAGCAGTTGGCATGGAGCATAAACACCTTGAGATACATGTAGGAATTCATGTTAACACTTCTGCACTGCATGTGTCTTGCAAAGATGCCGTCATAGACTCCAAGTAGCACTTATCTTTAGCATAGACTTAGTATGAGCACAGGAGACGTGTGATCACAGGTTGATTCCATCACATTCTCTATGCATTTTTGTTGGTGAACTTAAGCCCTGTTTAAAGAAGGCAGTGCTGTTTTCTTTCCCTTTATTGTCTCTGACCTCAGAAAGCTAGAGCTTTGTGGGATTTCCCATAAATTTCCTGGGGATTTTAACATCATTCCCTTCTCTAGGCACCATTATATATTTTACTGTAAATGTTAGACATGAGCAGGGTATTGCGGTCTTACTAGGTTGGAGGTGGTTGATACTGCCATTGACAAGAGAAATGAAAGGCCCAGCCAATGGGGTAAGGGTATTCTCTCAGAAAACAGAGATTCCTGTTTCTCTGCCTGTGGAGGACAATGAAATCTAATGAGGATGCTGTTGCAGAGTAGATTATTGTGATAAACCAGCCTGAAATAACTCTTAAAGAGGTCTTTACATGCAACTCAAATGCAACCAAAATTTGAAACACCTGCATTTTGTTTCTACATATAATTAACACTTTATTATGTTACAAACAAAAAAGGCAAAAAAAACCCCAAAAAACAAACAAACAAAAAAAACACACAAAAAAAGAGCAGCTGTAGAGATATTTCTCAGTATGAAAATTGTACAGATCAGGGTTTAAAAAAAACTGAGTCCTTCATGCTTCACAAGAGTCTCCTGAATTTTTTGTTTGTTAAATCTTTATTTCTGTGCCTCTCACCATAGAATAATACCACAACCAAGAAAAAAAAAAATGTTTCTTGAGCTAATCAATCAACAAAAGGGACTTAACATACTTTTATTTACAAAACTGCTGTAGCAAAACAGTTTAACGGTTGGATTTTTTTATTCCATTCTAAATATTCAGACTAGAAAAAGTTCCAAGCATTATTTTAGAGGTAAGATACTCAAATATTAAAGACAGTGCTTGTTCACTCCAGCTGATTCCATAGGTTTACAAGAATTGTATGAGTCCCGCTTGAACTTCTACCTAAGTGATTTTTGTTGCTATTAATGTAATATTTACGTTATGTAATGTAATATTTATCAACTTTACTTTATTTACACACAAAAATGTTGATTGCAAACACTAAACATCAACTTGTGACGCTAGTCTTGTCTTCCTTTCCTGGAGCAAATTCTGTATCTGCATTCTCTTCTGTGTTTGACTTTCATTTCCTTCTTCCACAGTTAAATTTACTCAAAATTACCTTCAAAATATGCCATACATTTTCCACATAGGTTCATTCTTTGATTCATACCAGTACATTTCACAGATTTGGGGTCTATTAGTACTACGTGGATTTTTAATTGCACACCTTCTAGTGTAAATATTTATTTAAGTGATAACTATATTCATAGGTTTTAAAAGAATGGCAAAATACGAAATAATTATGTATTCTGGTATATTTCCATAAAATATTTCATCCAGCTCAAACATTAAAACTCAGGGATTATTTTTTTTTTCTTTACTTATTGAGCTTTACATTTGGAATAGGGACTTAAGAATAGAAGGACACCTGACACCTGTGTTGGGACTTGAGCCATTCATGCATGCCACAAAGAAACGCATTCAAGCTTTCCACTAAAAAAAAAGAATAATAATATAACATTTTGGAAACTGAAAAGAAAAAAAAAATATTATTGGGGTGAACTGGTATCCTGCACAATTGAGAACTGAAATGTGTATTTTATTTCCTGGAACATGAAAAAATAAAAAAAAAAATTTTGATAACTCACTTAAAATTTAAACGAAATTATGAGCTGTGCAACCAGTCTTTTATGTTTGCTTTCCATCAGGTTTTTAGTAATAGTTTTATTTCTAATTTTAACTTTCCACACTCAATTTCTCACAGCAGAGGTGACACACTGCATGAGTGATGGGTGCTGTGCATTGAAGAGAGATAATTTCTCCCTTTCCCTCACCCCCAAAACCAAACCAAACCAAACCAAACCAAACCAAACCAAACAAACCCAAACCAAACAACAAGCCAAGAACTAATTGTGTGAATTTACTTATGCCTTTGCCCAGGCAATTAAGTGAGACACACAGGGAGGATTTGATTGTCCCATTTTTAGTGTCTCTTGAATGAGAAGTGTAAAAGTTTAATGTCACCAGTGAACACAGGCAATAAAATTTGAAATAATCTTCTTTTTTAAATAGTAGTGTTTACTCTAGGAAAGCCAGTGAAATGAAGGAATGTTTGTAATAGTCTACGCTTCCTTCACTCCATTTTCTGAAACCTCTCCCTCAAGTGTTATTTTCTCAGGAAAGATTCTCTGTCTCCATTTTTATGTTGTACGTTTATTGTCATTATCAAATTGAGTTCACTCACTCACTCAAAGCACAGAAATTGTAGACTGTAATGTCTGAATGATATTTATTGAGTAAATAAATATTTAAAAAGCTCACCAAAACTGTATGCAATGAATTTATGAAATGCATTATAGAAAATGGTAATATATCTGTGAGAAAAAAATACAGGCTAAATTCACTATGTTATTAAGTGTAAAATATTGTGACTTTTCTCTTAAAAAGAACAGAGGGTTGTTCTTTTTTTGAGGTACTGAAGTATGTCCTCTATTAAAGTTCTTGGGTAAGTATGGAAAGTATTGAGTTGAAAATTTTGACAGTGGAAAATCAACTACACAAGCACCATACTAGATAAAGTGACAATATTGTATAAATTGGCATTCAGTCTTAAATATTCATCTTCTAGCAAGTTTTGAAACTACTAGATATACCTTGGGTTTGGAAAGGTGTACTTCCTATAAATACTAAACTGGTTGTCATATAGCGGATGCTTACTAATGAGTAAGAATAATCCCTCAAGAGTTTTCTTCAGAGGGTTATTGCCATAGAATTATGAAAGTCACATATTCAGTCTTACAGCTTGTTAGTCATTCATCTAACTGCAAGACTATGAATGAGAAATTCTGTGCAACAGTCCATCAACCCATTTTTATGCACTTATGTCATGTCTTTATTCTGAAGAGACAAAAGTCAATTTGACTTTGAAATGCAGGCTAACATAATCTCCAGTTTTGTGTATAATTAATTATTTACAAATTCCGCTCCAAATACCAGAAAATTGGTCAATTTAGCATTTAAATTAGACCTCAGTATATATAAATGTGTTTTTCTAAACTTAAACTAACGTTATGTTCCTAATTCTGATGTTCTCATACAATATCAAATATTTATGCTGGCACTGGGGCAGGAGCATCCAAGAATATATCACATGCCATGAAATTAGTTTAACTGGTGATTTTAAAGCCTTGCTTGCTCATCATGACACGTCTATGTGAATTTTTAGTACAGTGAGCATGAAAAGTGAGAAAAAGGAAAAGGTCAAGTCACACTAAACATTGGAAGTTCAGAACGACAGTAAGTCTTTCAAAAAGCCCCATCGAAGAGGAAGCTGACAGTGCACAAACCTGCACTGTCTGTATGCAGCTGTACAGCTGTTATGCAGCTGTACAGACTCAACCCACAGTTGTGGGGGTTTTTTTATTCACAACTGGCTACTCTCGTTCATACTGACTTTAGAAATCCGTGGTGAAGTACAGTTACCCAGTTAAATTACATGAAATTTAAGAAAGAGGAAGCTGAGACATTTTTCTTCTGCTTAAATCTTCTTCTTCTTAAATCTCACTGAAGTAGAGCATCATAAAATCATTAACATTCTTAAGCAATTAATGACCAATTAACAATAACCTTTTAACATTGAGCTCTTGGGAAAACTCTTTAACAGCAGTTGTAACTAATTTTCACTATTCCTCAGCATTTAGAGGAAAAGCACAGTGAGTTTTTGGAAGACAGCAACTGGAGGGTTTAGAGGGACATTCCTTAACAGAGCAGTTTAGACTGTTGCTGTATTTTTTCCCAGGGAAATTATTCTGTTAAATGCTGGCAAAATGTTGCGTAACTAGTCAGTGAATCTAATGACCTAAGAAAGCTGTACTTACTGAAATTTAAGAGGAAGTCTCACCTCTAGATTTTTTATAACTTCTAAGTTGAAAAAATGCTGACTTTATAACAGCAAAGGCCCTACTTCATTTGTCAAGAAAATGCATTAAAGACTATACACGGAAGCTATATTGAAATATAATGGATCAATTCCCAAGTGCCAATAATAAAAATGTAAATAGAGATACTAAGTGTCCTCAAAATACATCTGAATGTTTAGAGAAGAGAAACCAGCGTGCTTAAATTTATTTTTTAAATGCCATCACTAGACTGAAGAAAGGGAAATATCAAGTGAGATATGAATGTAGTAAAAAAATTCTTGAAAGGGAAATAGTAGACCTATGGGAGGTTGCTAATGACATGGGTAGTTTCATGTGTTTGTTTAACAGAGAAGAGGTAGTTAGCCAGAATTATCTACAATGAGAGCACCTGCAAGAGATTAATTTCTGGAAAAGTCAAAAGGGAGGCCCTCCAGTGAGAGAGTGGAAATAGTAAAAGAAAAGTACTGTACTGTTGTCTTTGTTCCTCCAGTTCATTTTTGAGCTATTAAAGAGGAGTTTTGGCTATTGAACCAGCAAGATGCTCAGTCATCTGTATGAATAGTAGAAATGATAAACCAGCTATGACAGGTACGACAACTATTTCAGTATAATTTTAACTGCTCTGATAATACTTTGCACGCAATGTATCTGCTAAACTATTAAGCAATCAGACATTCGCGCAAGTTTCAAGACTAACTTTAGAAAACTAAATGTAAAAAGGGTGTTTGCATACATATATACATACATATATATACACACCCAAACATGCTCACTGTATTAAAAATTGACATGGATGTGTCATTGGAGCAGGAAAGGCTCTCAAATTACCAGTTAAACTATTTTCATAGTTTTCATATACATTTTTTATGCTCCTGCCCTATGTGAGCATAACTATTTGGTTTTATAAATATATATGTGTATATGTATACACACACACAAAACCACACAAGCATATGCATACACACATAAGACTGTTTCTATGTATAGATTTCCTATAAAGGATGTGTGTGTACGTATGTGCGTACATACATATTTTTATGCGTATGTATATATTAAAATATATTTTCTATTGATAAAATTACAAGATTATTTTAACAAAGTATGTTTAACAAATGACATTATTTGGCATATTAAAGTATTTACAACTGCTCCGAAGCCTATCTAAGTAAGTGAGGGTATGGTCTTCCTTGGTGTATGTGTATAGCTGTTTATTCTGTATGATGCAAAATAACATGTATTTTATCTGTAACCTGAAGGTATACTCACAATTTTATAGAAGATAGGAAGACCAAGACTGTCTCTGAATTCTTTTCTTGTAGTTATTAAAGCCTGGAAAATTTCTATTACAACTCTGTGTTATTTTGTAGTAAAAATTATATGCTTTTAGAAAGATCTGTTAAAAAACTGTATTGATGATGATAGCCCTAGCTAGGGTTCTTATGATAAATATTAAGTTTCCACTCAAAAACAAAACAGGTAATCTGTTAACTTAAAAAAAATAAATAAATTAAATCTTTGCAGAAAATTTTATTGGATCAGCTGCTACCGAAGGGTATGTAAAAAATACCTACTTTAGCTATGCTGAATTTGAAGAATCCAAAGGAATACCAGAAGTACTGATTAAATCACTTATTTTCATCTGTAATGAGTACAATATCCAGTGTACTTTACTATGCTGCTACCATTTGAAATTCTATCCTGGATAAGTGATCCTGATGATTCAATATATTAGTCAAAGTTTTGAGAAGTTGACCTTGGCTCAACTTTCAAGAACAATTATAAAAATGTAAGAGTAAAAAGGCTTTTACAGGTCATCCAGTGATGACTCAACAAGTCACTAGATGACTTTTAGCTAAAAATATTTAGAGGTTAATAAGGTCACAAAGCATTATAGAATTAAGGGTCTACAAGATGACTTTGTCTTCAGACTTGGCACTGATGCGATTCAGGGCATGGCAGATAGGAATGTGACATTCCCCTTGTCTTGCTGTGACAGCTGGAGAAGAAACTTGTAACAAGCCCGAAGGTCTGGTCTCCCAGATCTCCTCTGCTGATCTCCGCTCAATCCACCTTTATTTGGTCTTGGATTTCCCCTACAACTCATTAGTCTGAGCACTTTCACTGCTGCTCTGCAGCTTAAAAAAGGAACAGGTACATGCCTGAGGTAGTCAGATGCCTATAACTGTAGGAATGTATCTGAGAGAAAATGGTCACGTGAGCCAGCCTCCCTACTATGAGAGATTAGATTAAGGGCAAAACAGGTGGTAGAAGATGGAATTAGTACAGGGGAAAAACGGGAACTGAGAAGGTAGAAAACATGTTGTGCTAATGACTAAGCAATTTACTATGTGAATTCTTGTAACCAATCTGATCAGTGAATGAGCTGCATGGACAGCGCGTGGACAGTGTAACTAGCTAATCAGAAATAAGCAAGTGGCATGTACGGCTACAACACAGGGTATAAAAGATGATGATCTGTGCGTAGTAAACGTCTTCTGTTGATTCACATTGGATCGTCTGGAGTCCAGTTATTTCTCCTCATATAACATCATCGTTTTGTCTGTGAAATGCACAGTTCTAGAGAGAAAGACATAAAAACAGTCATGACGGAAAAACACAATTACAACCATTTGCTGGGATAATGCAGCCAAAATATTCTTAAATTAGCATCTGAAACATTCCATAAAATTGCAATTAGTCATTTTCCTTATATTTCAACTATCAGTTGGAGTATCTGGAGTTTCATTAATCATTACAGTGAGTGTGTATAAAATTATCCAGGATGATTTTACCCTTAAATGCAATATAATTTCAAGCTTTAAAGAAATTAAAAGGATTATTTTTGTCTGCAGTAATCCAAGTAGTGGAAGGCTACTGTGACTACAAGGCATTTAGCATAGCGTTGTTTTTTAACCCTGATAACTGTACTCTGAAGCAGACTCTTTAGAGTGAACCAGGAACACTTCTTACATAACTTTAATATAAAGTAAAATATAAAGCAACAATTCTATTAGAGCTATATACAATCAAGGCAGAAAGAAGGACTGCAAAATGCCATGGTATTTCTTAACATACAACTGTTGGGTGTTTTTCTAGCAATGATGACATCCTTTGAAATGTTTATAATCTGTGGAAAAAGTTTCTCTCAACTGGGCTGCATGCATAGCATGAATACTGTCTTTTCATTGAAATCAGGCTATATTTTCAGTTGTTTTATATAGGATCCACTTGGTACTTGCTGGGCTAATTAAACTTTGTTTCCATAAAGTAGTTGTTTTTTTCATGTTTTATATAAGCATGTTCATATGCAGGAGGCACTCCAAGGCTTCTCAGATTTTATTGCTAAACATTTTGACCAATTTTCTTTTATCAATATTTTACTTAAATTGCAAATATAAATCCTCCAGTAAGGATGTTTTAATTGATTACATTCTCCTTTCTTGTAATGGAAACTTGAACATTTTTTATAAAGTTTCTCTTCATTTTCTTTTCTCCTGTAATTTTGTTGAATCTACATTTATTTGGGTATTGTGCTCTGTTTGTGCCTAGATTTGTATTATCCGCATGTTATGGATTTTTTTATTTATTTATTTTTTTTTTATGGGTGTCTGAAACTATAATCCTTAAAAAGTTATATGTAAAACATGGCAAACAAACCTGGGTGGTTCAACTGACCTAGGAAGCATTACTTGTTCTTTCTGTGTCATTATCTTAAGTTGAACAGAAGACTTCAGTCAAGTAGACGAGCTCATCACAACACACAACCTACTTTCTGTATCCAGAGCACTCAAGCAGAGGAGTTTGAATGGGAGAGGACTTCACAACACTATTGCACTTGGGACACAGTGAAATGCTTGTCTGATTGTTGACCTTGCACGCTTTTGTTTTGCTAGCACTAAATGTAATTTACTACAGATTAGTGTTTGCTATATATCTTAGGCAGTGAAGGAACATATAAAGGTGTTCAGTTTCTGGTGCTGTGTCTAGAAGGAAGAAAAATAAGCTTCTCATGCTTGCTAGTGGGAGAGAAGACCAAGGGTGGGACAGTGTGCTGCCTCCACAGCATCCACCCTAAGGTTAGAATGGCACGATTGTCCAGGATGAGACTGGGCAATAACCAGATAATCTCTCAAACCGTTTTCTGCCTTGTAGGATGTTTTTGCAGGCAGCATAAAACGATGTTCAGGTCCTCAGTCTGGATTCATTCATTTCAGTTTTTGCACTGATTTTGCTCCATATGGTCTCTTTTCTAAGTATTGCGGAAAAAATCCTCCGGAATATCCCACAAGGTTCATTAACTGGATACAGTTATACTGTATCCATAACTGGATACAGATAACAAGGTTAGGTTTCTTACTAAATCTGTTGCCATTGCTACTATTATTTTTTAGTATTCCACCACTTTTTATTGCTGTAGTGGATTTGCTTTTTCACATACATTTTCATCCAGGAGGAGAAATAGGTTTCCAATTATTTGCTGATTAAGGGAAATTCTTTCCAAAATAAGGCAGCTGCAGGGCTTAGCCTTTCAGAAACATCTCTGTGAAAATCTCTGGGTCAATTTACAACATACACACAACCTTAAAGAAAGGTTGTGTCTTTGCTGTATTTTCGGTTTATAACAACAAGAGATGCAGGAATTTCTCAAATTCAAAGATGGTTCCATTTTTCATCTTGTAATTTTGTAATTTCAAGATTTAGATATCAGCTGAAAGTTAAAAATTCTGTTCAGCAAAATAAAAATACAATCCTTCGGACCATTTTATGTGTTAAATCATTAAAGAGTGCAATGGTTTAACCCCAGCTGGCAACTAAGCACCACACAGCTGCTCACTCACTCCCTGCTGGGCACAGGGGAGAGAATCAGAAGAGTAAAAGTGAGAAAATGCGTGGGTTGAGATAAATAAAGTTTAATAAGTACAGCAAAAGCCACACATGCAAGCAAAGCAAAACAAGGAATTCATTCACTACTTCCCATCAGCAGACAGGTGTTCAGCCATCTCTAGGAAAGCAGGGCTCCATCACGTATAATTGTTACTTGAGAAGACAAACACCGTCACTCTGAATGTCACAGAATCACAGAATGGTAGGGGTTGTAAGGGACCTTTGGAGATCCTCTAGTCCAACGCCCCTGCCAAAGTAGGTTCACCTAGAGCAGGTTGCACAGGAATGCATCCAGGTGGGTTTTGAATATCTACAGAGAAGGAGACTCCACAACCTCTCTGGGCAGCCTTGTCCCCTTGCCCTTCCTTCTTCTTCCCCCAGCTGTATATGCTGAGCATGATGCCGTATGGTATGGAATATCCCTTTGGTCAGTTGGGGTCAGCTGTCCTGGCTGTGTCCCCTCCCAGCTTCTTGTACACCCCCAGCCTGCTCGCTGGTGGGGTGGTGTGAGGAGCAGAAAAGGCCTTGACTCTGTGTAAGCACTGCTCAGCAGTGACAAAACCACCCCTGTATTATCAACACTGTTTTCAGCACAAATCCAAAACATAACCCCATACTAGCTACTATGAAGAAAAGTAATTCTATCCCAGCCAAAACCAGCACAAAGAATTACTATAATTTTGAATCTTACCTCCCCTTTTTTTGATCCCATCCACCTTTATGGTACATTGTGGCATCCATGCAAAGCCATCACATAAATAATTGAAAAATTGGGACAGCCTGCTACAATAAAAAAAGCACAAGGTTTGCCTGAAAGATTATTTTTATTAACTGTCTTCATCAGAAACAAAGGCATATGTATAAAATACCAAACTGTATGATCTAAAAAGCTCTCAGTTCTGAAATAAACAGAAAATTCAACACAGAATAAGCAACTTTTCAAAGACAGGATTTAGGCCTAAACACTTTAACTGCAAATGCTGTTTCTATAGTTCATTCAGAGCAGTGCAGTGATAAGAGGTAACTCATTGAGCTTCAATGCAAACTCCTACTAATTTGGGTGCACCTCTAAAAGTGTTTCCAAATCGTGTATGCCATGTAGCTATGATTTGGCATTAACACCCAATGGAGGTATAATACTGCAGAGTCATATACTCACGTGAGTAGATAAAATAGTTATAAAAGTACTAATCGAGTAGTTTGGAAGCTCTATCTGAAAACTTAGGGTAGAAGTATACTTCAGTTCAGTGGAAGTTTTCTTGCCCACCGGTTCAAGCCATTGACAGCTGTTTGGATGATCTCTCAGCTTTAAACTAGGCTGGATCAATATGAAATACACAGCCTAGCTCTAACAAAGGCTTACCTGACATGCGTTCATATTAAACTAGCTGATTCCTTTAAAACAGCAAATCGAAAAGCCAAAGTGAAAAATAAATCTTTAAGATGAATCTTTCACAGACCTGTAAGATCCCAAGGTCTGATTATCAGTCTGATGGACATTTTCAGAGGAACAGATCTGTGTATGACACAGCTCTCATCACTTTGTTGCAGAACTGTACTAAGGTGTGTACAGCTGCTTTCATATTATTTCATTAAATTTTATCTCTTACTGATTATCAAAACTGAGTGGTGAGCGTTTCCAAGAGCTCATTTGAAAAATTGTAGATTTTATGGTGAAGAAAATTGATATCTCCTTAGGGAAAAATTATCTTTGAATTGGCTTGCAAGGTAGAAATTTTACCACTTTTTGAAGTTTTGAGGGAAATGGCTTAAGACCTTAAACTGCTTGTGCTATTCCAGAGAAATTAGGTTACTATCAGGATTATTGCATGCATATCACATTCTCACTTCAATGTGAGGTAGTCTTCTGGGTTGTGCAAGTTATAAACTTGGCTGTGACTGTCACTGGAGCAAGGTGGTGTTGAAACAAACTGACAGTCTTTGATGATTAAGTGACTTCTTTAAATGTCTGAATTTTAATTAGAATGATTTGGCTGAACTAACATTAGCAGTCCTATGATTCCACTGGCAGAACAACTTGATTGGTAGTAAATTTGGATCTGTATTTAAGAATCCTTAGTTTCATGTTGATTAGCAAAGTGCACCTACCCAAACTGGCACGGATAAAATTTTGTCCGTATAAAAAGAATGAGATAAATCTGCGGAATCTAATGAATTGATTTGTTACCTCTTGATAATTGTAATATTTTATGCTGTGCTCATGTTATTTTACAATAAAAGCTCTATCAGTTAATCATTTTTTTTCTGTATTTTTTTAACCTTATTTTCTTTTTTTTTGTCCTTTTTAAATTTTATTTGTTTTTGTTTTTTTTTAATCTCAAATGCTTATAATGACTGTTCACACTATACTTTAACCTAAGGAACTGCAATCTAAAGAACAAGAAACTAACAGAGGGGATTGGTAAATAATGCTATTTAATTTGTGTCTTTTATCTTTCTCCTGGTCTTTCTTGCTTTTTCACCTTGATCTGTCATGGAAGTCCATGTTGAATCAAACAAACAGAGACACTAAAAACCCCAAGCCTTTGTCATAAATAAAGATATAATGCATTGTCCTTGGTGTGGACCCTGTTTTCATATAGAACAATGAATGGTCTTCCTGAGTATATGTTGCACGGAGCATTTGGAAGTTAGGGGTCACTGACTCACGCATTGTTGTGAGGTTGTCATATTGTTAGACAGTTTCTAGTCTGCATAGGAAAAATGAGTACAATTGAACACTAGATGAAGCAAAAGTATTTCCAGATATTATATAAAGTTACACATGTCTGTTTTCTAAGCTGTATGTAAAAATTAAGTAGAAAAATGTTGAGAATTTTTTGGTAAATGAGTTAGATGGGTGGTAGCTGTGTCAAACATGAGTTTCTGATAATGTAGGTAGAAAACTTTACAACCCAGAAAGTATACATGGTTTATGGTGGATGTGAGGACTTAATTTCTACATTTTATACAACTGTTTTTTAATAATTTATTTTCTGTGACAGTCATGTTGTGAAAATTTACACTTCTGCACACATGCAGCCTCCACCTGAATCCTGAATTTAGGCTTAAAAGGGTGTTGGAGACTTTCTGGGCTGTTAATACACTCTTGTTCACTTTCTGTTATGTTGGATTGGAATAACTGTCTAGAGCTTAAGGAAAATGAGAATTGACAGAAAGCTTTACCTGTCTGCAAGGAAAAATAATTTTAAATGAATATGGAGGTCAGTGGAAAATTATTAATTTTATGCTCCAGTTACTTTTATTATTCAAATATAGCACACACACCACTGCAGCTATACATGAAGGAAAAAAATTGCATACCCATTTCTCTTTCAAAGCTGTTTGACTTTTTTTTTTAACCTCAATCTTTGTTTTACATATAAATTAAAATTCAGTTCTCTTGCTATCCATGGTTTTGATTCTTTCACTCATGCAATGCTACGTGTGTCACTTTTCACTGCAAGGCTTAAATAGGCACTTCAGAAACTTACATTTATTGTCACTCATTGTTCATGCGCTTGTTGCATGCTTAAGCATGAGACGCTTAGAATAAAGAACCTAAAATAATACATATTACTTAAGAGGAAGAGACGACCACTCCCTTCAGAGCAAAGATGTGGGTGGTGGGTCTGGGAAGGGATAATCTCTGAGTAGCCACAGTTTGAACTGGCTTTGTGCCGTGACACACATCTGATGGCAACATGCATCCCTTCATGGGACAACATGAAGAGAGTTTCCCCTGGTGTCATGACTGCCCTGGAGCGTGAGCAGGAAAGGGGAGAACATGCTTGGGCAAAGGCAACATGGGAGGAGATCTGCGTTCAGGGTATTGACTCCCATGCAATGAGTTAGACCTGAATCCAGCATGGAGATTAAGAGAGACAATCACTAAGCCAAGAGAGAAACACAAGAGGGACTTTGTTTAAAAAAAAAAAAAAACAAAATTAAGCAGAACATTTTGTAACATTATTCTTCAGTATTCATTACTATTGCTTGATGATCCAGACTCCAGAGATGTTTTGATTCATTACTAAAAGGAGTCAAAATCCTAGCTATAGATAACCTTATTAAAATCATAAGTGGACAAAAATGTACCACCTGATAACGCATATCTGACCTGAAAAATGCTTTATCTTTGAGAAGACTGCTGTTTGTGTACTAAGAGAGCAAGTCATCTGCAAACTAAATATATTTAATGAAATGTTTCCAGTGTAAATATCACACTTAGCACAAGATCAAAGTATTATAGGTTATTAGTTTATCTGCTTCTCCTTTGGCAGAAAATTATTACAGTTGTCAATGAGGAGTGTGTGTTCAAAACAACTCAGAATTAGAATGTTACATGATAATCTTCAAAAAAATGTAAAACAACATCAAAATGCAGAAGGCTAAGCCCATTAGGTGTAGTCTGTATGTTTCATTTCTATGACAGATTTAGTGAGTACAAAAAAGCTATTTAAGCTAACCCTTCCGATAATCAGAGTTTCTGGCAAAGTAGTGGTAAAGTTGACCTTTAAAAATATACACTGATTACTAGATTTCTCAGTTTATTTTCACGATACGTCTGGCACATCTTTCTTTTCTACCTGGACTCTATCCTCTTCATTTTGTTTCAGAAGTTTCTCTCTGTGCTCATTCCTTTTTCCTGAGAAACAGCAAATAACTTGAAAACCTATTTACAAGCATGTCAGTTCAGCAATGCTCTAGTTATGTGTGCTAAATATCAAGCTCACAGTTAAAGTACGTTGGAGCTTTAAGAATATATTTAAAAAATAGGATTTAACCTTCTGCTTTAAAAAGCACTTAAGTGCTTTGCAGTGTAAGAAGCCCTTTCTATATCATGGTTGTATGGATCAACCTACAGTTAGATCTTTCCTTCTTGCACACAAAGATATTGCGGAATGTAATTCCACTATGCCTTGGACTCCTTCGTGCTGCTGACAGCTTACCTAAATCCATAACATCCTGACTGAGAGTGCCATGATCTAAGATCTTCCATTTTACACTTCCAGAGAAGTGCAAAATGCCACTTTTCTCGTATTTCTCTGACCTTAAGCTTGGAAATATTTACTTGAAGTTACTATTAATTATTTATTTCTCCTTGCAGTATGGAAGGATAAGGAGGATTCGGCCTTTAATTTGTAACAAAAGTGTTTCTACACTTTGTAGATTTGCAGATTTGTAGGTTTACAAAGGTTGTAACCAGCTACTGTGCAAAATTTTGTTACTCTTCACCTTCCTGATCATTTACTTTAGTGACAGCCAGCACATCCATTGCTGTGACAACCTGCCACTGATTTAAAAAATATAGCAACATGATGCAGTATGCTTAATAGCTATCTTAAGCAGGCACCTGCAGCTACAAATCAGATGAAAAAAAATCAACTACACAAATACACCTTGAACCACACTCACCAAACTTAGGCTGTCTTGAACTGACAAGAGGAGTAACATCCAAATACGAAAAGAGCCCATGTTATCTATCAGTCACGGAAAGGTCAACCCCAATAGACAAAGGCAAGACTTTAGCTATTTTTACTGCAGTGAAGGACTACGGGGCCAGAGCAATCCTTCAGCTAATGAGATCCTGGTTCTATTAGGATATTCTCAAGCTTTGTAAACTGGTAGTCAGAGATTAAACACGAAATATGGACCAAGAACTGCCAAAGTGAAATCCAAAAATATCCCTCGTTGCCTGACAATATTCTGTAAAGATTAAAAAGTGCACTCATTTGTTCCGTATTTCATGTGGCTGATTGCTGCCTTTACCTCCTTCTGCTAGAGTCAGATTTGTGAAGGACATGCATTAACTTGTCCTTTGTTTTTGCTATGGCCAATGTGTTGCTTTTTTACTTTACATTGTTGCACATGCTGGATTTCACATCCTCTGTCACGGAACAGAGACACGTTATGCTAGATAATGCAGAAAAAAAAATAAAAATGTAAGAGTTTGCGAGTTAAAGCTTTGACTTTACTATTTCTCTTACTAATCTAACTCTTTCACAAAGGGGAACAAGTTATAAAATGTGAAGGTGTCAGGAAGAATATGATGTAAAAATGACAAAAGCAAGACAAGCAAAAGCAACTGAAGTAATGGGATGAACAAAAGTAAGACAATGATACTATGAGAAAGCAACGAGTTTAGTAGAAAAGCGAGAGTTCCTCACTTGCCCGATTAATCCCAGATTGAATTTTCCAGTGTTGTGTCTCAATTTTTTTTTGCAAAGGATGAAGAAAATTGCTATATGCTCAAGAAATCTCCTCTACAAAATGAACAATCAAGTAGTTTCAAGGGTTTTGCCTTTTTTTTTTTTTTAAGTTTAGAAGATCATGCTGTGAAATTGTTCTGTTAGAATCAAAAATGGATTTCGCTCTGTAACCTGTACAAAGTTGAATCACACCCCTGGAGATCTGCCAAAATACCTGCAAATAATTTGAACAACCAGTGATCCATGTTGCGTGACCTTTACCTTCTCACTCTCTTGTCTGCTTTTGTTCATGGCTTGCATTTTTTTTTTTCAAATGGATGGTTGCTGCTTCAATAAGGAAGAATGACTAATTGTTTAAAACTATTTTGAACATCTTTTAAAGCACTCCATTATGGTAGGTTATATCAATGCTGCAATGCTTCACTTTGTCTACTCTCCTGTTGTTTAACGACAGGTAAACTGAATGGGCTACGTGTTCAATGCAGCGTGAACGGTTCTTGATGCACAGCTCCTATTAATCATAAAAAAAAAAAAAAGTGTGGTTAATTTCCTTTACTATGATAATCTTAATATTTTGCTGTTTTCTTACTTCTTTGCAAACATTACCTGTTAATCCACACAAGAGCCCTGGGAGGCAGTTTTACCTTTCCATACTACTAAAAACCTGCAAATCTAGATTTTGATCTCTAATAAATCTGGCATGATTTTGAAAGGTTTTCAGCACAAAGGAGTGTCTGTCAGTAGAAGTGAATTGTTATCTGTAAACTCAGGTTATTTTACTGGAATCCCCAAGTATGGATCTAGAAGCATAAGTATATGCACTGTGGAGAGGAGAAGGAAAAAAAGCAGCCCAAATATCTGACTATAAATATTTGAATTCCCGCCATCCCTGGGTTCTACTTAGTCCTCTGAGGTCCAAATATATTTCCAACTTAATGCTTAAAAATCATTCCTTTACCATGCGGGAAAACTGAGGATGAAAGAAATAGTTACTTTTTTTTTCCTGGTGTTGGTATCCACGTAGAGTGGGCAAGTATCCAAAACCTAAAAAATACACCTTCTATTTTTCAGAAATGGCTAGAGATTGTCATTGCTTTGAGAGATAATTGCTTTGATCTTAATGGAGGGAAAAAAGAAGAAAAAAATGGGGAAGCCCTGTGTGAAGTCTGGAATGGTTGCCTGTGAGGCCCAGAAGATCGCTACATCTTCTAACCATGTACCGCTCTCCACCATGTTGTCAGTGCTCTTGGAACAACTCAGCATTTTTCCCATAAGAGTTCTCACACTCATAGCATGAACATTCTTAAAGGAAATTAAACTGCAGATAGAGGATATTCTGAGAAGCAAGCAGTGATTTTTGAATAAAATGAGGCTTCATAGAGGGTCCCATCTTAAACTGGTGAGCATCTATTCACTGCAAACCAGGTATCGAGTTGGGTATCAAACAGGAGAGCATACAGCTGCAAAGGAATGTAAGAAGAGCCATACAGGATCATGTCAAAGATCTAAAATTACCAGTTCTTGAAAAACTTAGCCTAATTGTTATTTTATTAGCATTCATAGTTATACCAATAAAATAGAAAATGTGTTTTTTTCTGCCACTGAATAATGTTATAAAATGCAGACAAAATTTACAATCAGACTCAGTCTACTTGATCCTTTTTGAATTGGACTGTGCAGGCAATGACTATTAATTGAAGTCCTTATTAATTGAAGTGGTAAAGAAAGGACATAGTTAACCAGTTGCAGATTGCCCAGTTGAAGAATTCTTCAGAGCAGACGGTTCTGGGCCAGTTCAGTCAAAAACTGAACTCCTCTTTTTCATTTGTTTTAAGAACTCTGTACTTCAATTCTCCACTGAGTTTCTGAAAACATCCAGTCTCTTCCCTAATGGATGAGATACAACAACTTTGCTCTTAGCTCGCTGATTGCATCAGGACTTGTACCTTCTCTCCAGAGTGAAGGAAGGGATGGGCCTGCAAGATTTTAAGAAATCTGTTTTGCAGGACATTGGTGTACAGGAGGATGTGTGGTTTCTATATTTTTGATGTCATTTTTGCCTAACTTTTGTCAAACCTAGGCTGTAAATCCCACAAAGACAAGATCCAGTTTAAGACAGTGATTATAGAGCCTCCAATTATTTTTTTCCACATAATAGCCACTAAATATTGCAGTGTCAGCTGGCAAATATGGGAAAGTGAATTGAATTAATCTGGAAAACTTTGAGGGACATGTATTGAACACCATCAGGGAGAGGACAGGTTTATTTGGCTGAGAGTATAGGTTCTTCATTGGTATTTCATAAAACTTAACAAAAAATCTAAGCCCTAATCTCCTAAGTAGAGCTTTTTGAGAGCTCTCTTTGGTTTCATCAGTCTGGCCCACCTCCCCAGTCAGGTACAAAGGGTGAGGTATTTATATCCCAGTGATATTTCAGGATGATAGCAAAACAGGGAAGGATATTTCAAAGACAAATCAGAAAGCACCTCTCCTTTGAGAAAAGATCTCACTAGGCACCACCGCAAGCATGGATGCAACTTGTGGCAGGGTGGGCCTGTTTCAATCTAGTGGTCTAGGAAATCAGTTACAGAAGATGATGTGAGACAATTTTATTGGGTCTGGGGAGTTTCTGGCAAGGACAAATACCAGTAATTTTAGTTTCCCACTACCTGGTTACATCTGTTGGGTATAAGCTGGTAAAACAGTATGGACACAGCTGATGTCAGGGATGCAAAAGAACATGATCAATAAAAGTGGATCCAAAGTTCTGCCACATCAGACATAAAAAGGGGCAATTCAAAGGGGAATTTGCCTTTCTTTCCTTCTTCAGACAGCCCTTTGTACCCAGCAGAAGAGAGTGGATCACAGAATCACAGAATAGTAGGGGTTGGAAGGGACCTTTGGAGATCATCTAGTCCAACCGCCCTGTCAAAGCAGGTTCACCTAGAGCACGTTGGACAGGAATGCATCCAGGTGAGTTTTTAATATCTCCAGAGAAACATGACAACATTCTTAGTGGAAGTGGTCCAGCAGACTCTCTCCACCTGTCCAAATGCATAGTGGATCTTTGTGTGAGATACCTAGGTTCATATCAATTTTAGCAGCAGTATGTGGGTGTCAAAAAACTGGAACGTGGAAGCTCCTACAATGTGGGGAGGGCCGACTGTCAATGTCAGATGATGGGAACAATTATGTTTGGTAGAGAGGGAATAGTAATCAGGCAACTGATTAAGGAGAGAAATAATTACAGAGAGAACTGATTAAGAGAAAGGAAGCCATCACTCATCAAGGATAGCATGAGAGACAAGTTACTACAAGATGCTTAAACTGCCAAAAGAAATGTGGGTGTAATTGTCTCCTCTAGCTTCAAGAAATGTTGATAGGGCAAAGTGCAGCACAGAGTGGGTGTTTGGGAAAACTGGAAGTTGAGCAGGAGAAAAAAGTCAAGGAGCAAAGCATGGCAGAGAGAAACAAGCAGCAGGTAAGGCTGGACATGGAGCCAAACAGCAACACACAGACAAGAGGGAGCAAAGTGGAGGATTGAGGGAACATCCCATCCCAGGGCAGAAGAAATTAGAATGTCCAGCTGAAAGAGCTGGAAATTCTTCTTAAAGGATTAATGGTTCAGAGAAAGGAGGGTTTTAACAGCTCAGGTAAGACTGAGCCGTTAAAATGTGATTGCTAACTGAAAAGGTTTGTAGACTTGATCAGTTGTTTCCAAATGAAAAGTTGGTCTAAAGAAAAATAATATCTAATGAATGTAGTGAGAAATGAAAAATTATACATTTTTAATTTCTTCATTTTATCTTCAACTTTATTCCATAGATAAATGCCCGGGGATTCTGTTGCATGGAGTGCTGTCTCACTGTAGGTCAGCGCAAGAAATGTGTTTACTTGTATTTTTAAAGTATTTTCCCATGATGGGGGGAAAAATACTCTCTTTATTGTCATAAAAGTCCTGTGAAAAATTGACACCACTCTGCTATCCATTACTTCTTTTTTCCCTCTTCTGCACAGCATGTCTCTAAGTAATGCTACTCCTCCTTTAGACCTCCTTATATAGCATCAATCAACTCATGAAGATCAGAGTATATTTATCTCCCTTGTGCACCATCATGCCAAACTGTTGGAGACTGCTATCATGCTTGCAGAGAATTACAGCTAAATTGCAGCAAATACCAAAGGGATTTCATATTATGTTGTCTTAAAGACCAAATGTGTTTGTTACGGTTAACATATTAATATGGACAACTAAAGAAATTGATAATAGTTTATCATTTGAGGGTGCCAGAGCACTGGAACAGGATGCCCAGAGACGTTGTGCAGTATCCTTGTCTGGAGATACTCAAAACCCGTCTAGATGTGTTTCTGTGCAGCCTGCTCTAAGTGAACCTGCTTTGGCAGGGGGGCTGGACTAGATGATCTCCAAAGGTCCCTTCCAACCCCTACCATTCTGTGATTCTGTGTGATTTATTACAACGTTTTGTCAAATTTTACATTGTGCTTTTTCATTGTTTTTGTTTTGTTTTTGTTTTTTTTTTTTTTGTTCTTGTTGCTTTTGTTTTTTTTTTTAAGGAGTGCATTGGTTTTAATATGTTTGGATGGTTATAATATTGGATGTTTACACTAATATAATATTATAACAATCTCAGTTTATTTTGATGTGCCATATTTTGGGGAATATTAACCAAACTAATAATGGTGGAGCACTTCAAAATTAACAATACAGTATTGCTGCAATTCAAAGATCATGTTTATCCCTCCTTTCCACTGATATAAACCAGGAACGGCTTATGTTAGTTTCATATATAAATATATATATATATATACACACCCAATGATAATTTATTATAACATCCATGCAGGTCTTATCTTTATTCTCCATTTATTTGTACTGCATAGTGATGTGTTATTATTTTGCTGAAATCTACTGTATTTGTAATGTCTTATAGTGAAAAATACTTCATAAAGTTTGGAACCACCTCAGCTTTAGTTAAATGAATGAGAATTTTTCTTTTTGTGAATTCAGAAAGCACTGCCTTTGTTTTCTCTCTCATTTTTCTATTATATGCTATGGAAGATAACCACAGAAAAAACTCCTCTTTGGAGGGGAAAAAAAAAAAGTCTGTTGTTAGGGTGTACAACTGTAAAAGGAAAGACCACCCTCTCCTGCTCAAGTCTGTAATTTTGAATGTCATACCACCTATCTGAACTACACCCTTTCTTCCTGCCAAACCTCTTCACTCTGTGGAACATAGATTCACATTATAGTCTTTTGCACTGGATCCTGAATAATAGGGCTCCTGTACCTATTAGGCCTTCAAGTCTTGTTATAATACATACAATGATACCAAAGGAAACAGAGACCAATTTTTCTTTCAAAGTTGAAAGTTAGTTTCAGTAGCAAAGTTTTAACTGTGTCTGAGTACACTGTTTTCATATGATTAGTCCCCTATCCGCTACCAGGACCACCCAAATGCTTTGCAAGCCTTGGGACTCAGTACAGGGCAGGACTGAGTCCTTAATTAGCACTTATGTGTCATAATCAATATCCATACGTATACAAGTAGTGTAAATTTGTATAAGTTGTATGTTATGTTGCCTGTGTGTATTGGGGTCACAAAGTTATCTAGCCTCCTGATCTGCTGTTGTAAAAGTGTGATCCACCATGCTCACAGACAGTGGATCAGAGAATGGCAAGATAAACGTGACCTAGTTGCTTGTACGGAGTAAAGCCCAATATATTTGCATGGAAAGGACAAAAGGGAAAATGACAGTGCAGAAGCAACTAATGAAAATAATTAAGGAAAATAAGAATTGGAGACTGGTAGAGAGAGACATTTTATTTTTTTTTAAAACATACTGTGAAGAAGCTATTTGAGGATGGAATAATTAAGCAGTGCATTCATGAAGAAAAAAACATAATGGCAAAAGGAAAAGAGCAAACAAGATGAAACAGAAGTTATGTTTAGGGATTTGTACAGGCAGTTATGCTAACAAAGACTGTAATAGAAATTCTGATGTAGTGAGTAACAAAATAAACAACTGTATGTAATGTATGGGCAGATTTTCCAAAGCATTTTGCGTCCGTGAGATCTGATTTTTAAAGGAGTTAAAACTGCTTATTACATTCATAGAATCATAGAATCATAGAATTGTTGAGGTTGGAAGGGACCTTCAAGATCATTGAGTCCAACCTTTAGCCTACCCTGACAAAAACCACTTCTAAACCATGTCCCTAAGTGCCCCATCTACCCTTTTTTTAAACACCTCCAGGGATGGTGAATCCACCACCTCCCTGGGCAGCCTATTCCAATGTTTAATAACCCTTTCAGTGAAAAAATGTTTCCTAATATCTAATCTAAACCTCCCCTGATGTAACTTGGACCCCTTTCCCCTTGTCCTATGACTTGTCACCAGGGAGAAGAGGTCAGCCCCCATCTCTCTACAACCTCCTTTCAGGTAGTTGTAGAGGGTGATAAGGTCTCCCCTCAGCCTCCTCTTCTCCAAGCTAAACAACCCCAGCTCCCTCAGTCGTTCTTCATAAGGTTTGTCCTCCAGACCCCTCACCAGCTTTGTAGCCCTTCTCTGGACACGCTCTAACACCTCAATGTCCCTCTTGTAGCGAGGGGCCCAAAACTGAACGCAGTACTCGAGGTGGGGCCTCACCAGTGCCAAGTACAGGGGGATGATCACTTCCCTAGTCCAGCTCACCACACTATTGCTGATACAGGCTAGGATGCTGTTGGCCTTCTTGGCCACCTGGGCACACTGCTGGCTCATATTCAGCCGGCTGTAAACCAACACTCCCAAGTCCTTTTCTGTCGAGCTGCTTTCGAGCCATTCTGCCCCAATCCTGTAGCGCTGCATGGGGTTGTTGTGACCCAAGTGCAGGACCCGGCATTTGGCCTTGTTGAACCTCATACCATTGGTCTCAGCCCATTGGTCCAGCCTGTCCAGATCCCTCTGCAGAGCCAACCTACCCTCAAGCAGATCAACACGCCCGCCCAGTTTAGTGTCATCTGCGAACTTACTGAGGGTGCATTCGATCCCTTCATCCAGATCATTGATAAAGATATTAAAGAGAACCGGCCCCAGCACCGAGCCCTGGGGGACACCACTTGTGACTGGACACCAACTGGATTTAACTCCATTTACCACCACTCTCTGGGCACAGCCATCCAGCCAGTTTTTTTACCCAGCGAAGAGTATACCTGTCCAGGCCATGAGCAGCCAGTTTCTCCAGGAGAATGCTGTGGGAAACAGTGTCAAAAGCTTTGCAAAAATCCAAGTAGATAACATCCACAGCTTTTCCCTCATCCACTAAGTGGGTCACCTTATCATAGAAGGATATTAGGTTTGATAGGCATGACCTGCCCTTCACAAACCCATGCTGACTGGGCCTGATCACCCTGTTCTCCTGCATGTGCCGTGTAATGGAACTGAGGAGGATCTGTTCCATGACCTTCCCAGGCACCGAGGTCAGACTGACTGGCCTGTAGTTCCCCGGATCCTCCTTCCGGCCCTTCTTGTGGATGGGTGTCACATTTGCTAACCTCCAGTCAGCTGGGACCTCCCCGGTTGTCCAGGACTGCTCATAAATGATACCAAGTGGCCTGGCGAACACCTCCGCCAGCTCTTTCAATACCCTTGGGTGGATCCCGTCCGGCCCCATAGATTTGTGCACCTCCAGGTGCTGAAGCAGGTCCCTCACCGTTTCCCTTTGGATTACAGGGGCTTCATTCTGCTCCCCATCCCTGTCTTCTAGCTCAGGGGTCTGGGTACTCAGGGAACAACTGGTCCTACTGCTGAAGACTGAGGCAAAGACTTCATTAAGTACCTCAGCCTTTTCCTCATCCTCATTGTATGCAAAGTAAGTTCTCGGTGGTTCATCTTTTTGGCTTACACACCACATCAAGCACAGTAGATAATTCCTCTTCAGCTTCTGTCTTTGCCTTTGCGCCACCACAGCTGCATCTTTGTAGCCAGCCTGGGTGCCTGAAGAGCATTTAATACATACCACTAGAATGTCTGGACCACATCGCTTTCAATTATATGTGGTTCGAGTAGGAGCTATTTGAAATGGAGCTCTTTTGGAAACCTGGTGTCTTGTTTTTACTATCCAAAAACACTTAATATGGAGAATATCTCTCAGAGGTTTACATCCTTTGGAGACATCACACCAAAGCATGGTTTACGAGGGAGATGATCAATGTGGTAAAACTTGAAAGTGAGAAATGGCCTGTGAAAAAAAAAAGGTCAAAAAGATGAACAATTATAGACACATCTTAGAATACCACCAACAGTATCCAGGTCACTTGAAGAGCTTTGGCTTTCTTTCTGGAATTCAAGAATGGACTAATTGTGTGTCATATGCAAAAGATTGCCCCATACAAGACAAACGTAAAACATTTCTAATCTAAAGACTAAATTAATATATCAGTTTAACATGCTGTATACTAATGTATTCTTTTCTTAGAGAAAATTCTTTGACAGAAACATATCGACAGAATAATTTGCAGTTCAAACCAAAATATGTAAATAAGTGTGTGCATAGGCAACTGCTTGTTCTATCAAAACAAAAATTTCACTGGAACTTACGCAAACTTTGACTCATCTACTGTTTTTTCCTATCAGTTATGGAGACTCTATTATAAAAAAAAAGGCAGTATATTTTAATTTCATGAAATAAAAGCAAGAAAAGTTTACTTAGAATTTCTTCATTATCATTGCATGCAGACGATGAGTTTGGCTAAACAGCATGTTCTTTATATAACTTTTGGCCAACTCCAAGTGAAATCCCCAATGTATTTGATTTCCCTGTCAGATAGAAGCAAACGTGCTTATTAATTATAGTAACTCTGTGTTTCTTTAAGGCTGTCATGTCAGTCTGGATGTAGAGTTGGCCGTAGATAGCACAGCTTTGACGCAGCATGTCACTTCTTACCTTGCCAAGCATGAAAAGTGCAAGTAATGAGACTTGCAAAATGAAATATTGCCTGACAGAAACCTGCCTTCTAGACTGCAGGATCCTGGTATAAAGCCACCTTGACAAAAAGTGTATCACTCTTAGGACCCTTCAAATTAGTGGAGTGATGCAACTTTATTATCAGATATTGTTCAGTTCATCATAAACGTCTCACTGCCACTGCACCTTATGTGTGAAAGGGACTATATAAAAGCATACTATATTCCAACCTAATTCACACGATGGCTTTCTTGGTAATTAAGAT
This sequence comes from Larus michahellis, assembly GCF_964199755.1. Classification (NCBI taxonomy): domain Eukaryota; kingdom Metazoa; phylum Chordata; class Aves; order Charadriiformes; family Laridae; genus Larus; species Larus michahellis. The sequence goes on from NC_133897.1 coordinate 95,471,816, forward strand.
CCAAGTACTGTTAAATTTCTGGGGATTTCCTATTACCCGTATGAATGAAATGATTTAGAATAACTAGATTAAAATAGTTGGTGTCGCTGCTGAATAAAAGGAGTGGAAAGAGATCTTTAAAAAAGAAGAAATAAGATTGATTTAGAGACTCAATTTATTGCTGAGTGACCACCCCAAATTGATCTGAAAACAACAGATGGAAAGAAGATCTTTATAACTTTTCAGCCAATGCAGTATGTCTTTTAAAGCCAGCATTAAAAGCCTGTTCACTGGCCATAAATATAAGACAGGAGAACACAGTTTGCAATAAAATACTTAATGCTGTTGCACAGAGACTGGAATTTGACAATGACAATTGTTTTTATGATGCTTTAGATTTTTGGAGGAAAACAATTCACTTTGTTCCTTATTGCATATTCCTGTACCCAAGAATATTCATGGATGTGACCTGAAGGCCAAAACCCATCCCCCTCTCCACCAGCCATACTACCTAGCTGCATAAACTCCTCACAGGGAAAACTCTTTGCCTGGAATAATGGGAGAAGGGAGGAGAAGACTTAGCTCCTTCCTCTTAAGGCCTTTAAGAACATGAAGGTATACAGTATGGATGACTCACAAAGAATCATAGAATGATTCGGATTGGAAGGGAAGTTAAAGATCATTTTGTTCCAACCCACCTGCCATGGGCAGGGACACCTCCCACTAGACCAAGCTGCTCAAAGCCCCATCCAGTCCGGTCTTGAACACTTCCAGGGACAGGGCATCCACAACTTCCCTGGGCAACCTGTTCCAGTGCCTCACCACCCTCACAATAAAGAATTTCTTCCTAATATCTAATCTAAATCTCCCCCTCTTTCAGTTTGAAACCGTTACCCCTCGTCCTATCATTACACTCCCTGATAAAAAGTCCCTCCCTATCCTTCCTGTAGGCCCCTTTTAGATACTGGAAGGCTGCTCTAAGGTCTTCCCAGAGCCTTCTCCTCTCCAGGCTGAACAACCCAACTCTCTCAGCCTGTCCTTGTAGCACAGGTGTTCCAGTCCTCTGATTATCTTCGTGGCCCCCTGCTGGACCTATTCCAACAGGTCCATGTCCTTCTTGTGCTGAGGACTGCAGAGCTACATGCAGAACTCCAGGTGGGGTCTCACGAGAGCAGAGTAGAATCACCTCTCTCGACCTGCTGGCCATACTTCTTTTGATGTTTTGACGCAGCAAAGCTTTCATTTGGAGACTCTAAAGTCTGTAAAATTATTCAGAAAACAATGAATGAGACAGCATGCTCTAACCTAAGACCAGTCCCCAGTGCTTGTGACCACCTCTTGAAAGACTGCAAGAGAAGAGGTTGTACAGTTGTTGTTTTTTTTTAATTTATGACATTGTCATCAGTATCCTGAACAGGCTGGGGCAAAAGCTGAAGCAGGGAGAAACTTTGCAGTCCCTATCTCTATCTGAAAGGATGATGTTGAGAAGGGGACCCATAAGGCTTTAGATAAATAGGCCAAGACAGAATGATAGAGCAAACAGCCTGCTAGGTCTAAAGACATTGGATGGACAATGGTGAAAACCATAGAGGAGGCCCGCTACTAGACCAAGAGTAGCAATTCCCACCTGGGAAAAAAAAAAATAACTGCTGTTGTCTTAAGGAAGAAGCTCTTGTTCTCAGCAGGAAGTATAAGGCAGCACACAATTCCATGTGTAGCCCAGTGGATTGGGAAATTCTATCATCTGCTGGGAGGAAGATATATTGGCCTCTGGCAATGCAACTCTAGAAATCCAGTCACTAGACTGGGTATGTCCACACATTAGACTTTCCCTTCTCACATGAAGTTAATAAATTTAAAGTGGCATTGCTGATTGGCATCAGAGACTAGCAGCTCAACTAGCTCAATCCCAACAGTGTGCAGCTCACTACAGACATTTCCATCCAGGAGGAGGTGTTAGAGGATACAGCAGCCAAAAAGTAGATTCTCTCCTGGTCTGTCTGGCAAGCAGAACTTCTCCACCCAGTGAAGCAGACACTTCACTAGTAAGGTATTAATGAACTATGTATTGTTCCCTATTTCTCCTGTATTAACTGTGTAGAGGAAGATATAAAAGAGTGGAGTTACTAGCCAGCTCACTTGATAGTGCAACAAGAGACCATAGCCATGTTCCAAGCTGTGGCACGTTACCACTGTCAAACAAAAAAAAAAAAAAAGAAGAGAAGGGGGAAAAAAGGAAAAGAAGAAGAAAAAAAAAGAAAGAGGAACTCAAACCCCAGATTTTGCAACATAAATCCCATTAAACTGAGCAGAAAAAATACTTTCCGTTTTTGGGAGGACATGTTGTATTCTAATATCTCTATATTTTTTGTGTATGGACATTTGTTTCATTAAATCAATACAAAATGATACTGGTCAATAGGCTCTTTTGAGCTAGAAAGTAGGTAGTTGAAATAGGCCTTGTATGTATTTATTTTACCATACCTTTGATGTTAGATTTGTGGAAAGAGTCCATGACACTGTGTCAGATGATAGGACTTCTATGGACAATAGAACCCACCAGCAGTGTGATTGCAGGATGACGCAGGAAGCCGTCATCGCAACTGCTATATTTTGTTACTAGCTGCTATGGGACTGAGGTGCTGCCATTGTGACAGTTCTTTTGCTAAAGTTTTAAAACAAGAATTGATCTTTCCAAAAGATGTTTGCATGAAGGACATCTGCACCCTTTGCATCCTTTCTGACTAGGTCAGAATGTTGCTGTGGTTAGAAACAAGCCAAGAGTCTTAAATAAAACCAAGTCTTCCACATATCTGGTCAACGAAGGTGAATGCTGATTACTTGATATCATATTAATTTGATAATCTGAATTATTGATTTAATATTAACTGCATTTTTGGCTCATGTTTATATTCATTATTTCAGTCTTCCTTGAGTCAAAAGAGGTGGAGAACAAGCTCTCAGAACTCATGCCCCATCCTGATGTCTGGTGGACTATATGTACACTGAATATCACAACTGATTTTAGGCAAGAGACTTGCATGCCTCTTACCTCTGCTTCCAAATTAATGGATATGTCTTTCACAATCACAGAATTAGAGAATCAGAGAGTCACAGAATGGTTGCAGTTGTAAGGGAAGTCCTGAGACCGTCTTGTTCGACCACCAAGCAGGGCCACCTAGAGCAGACTGAGCAGGACCATACCCAGATGGCTTGTGAATATCTCCAAGGTGGGAGACTCCACAACCTCCTAGGGCAACTTGTGTTGGTGCTTGATCACCCTCACAGTAAAAAAGTATTTCCAGTTAAGTTCACTTCTGTTAAGTTTGATACACTTTCATACAAAGAAACTACTTCCCTGGTCTCATGTGTGGGCCACTACATTTCTGTGCCTCTTAACAATCATTTCTATGGTGCTTCTAGCTGTGAAAGGCAAACTGAGTTGACTCCTCTAATAACTGTGTGTCACTTTCACCCTTCTTAATACCTGTGTGTTCTCACCCATGGTAGTTCCTATGTTGCAAGCTTAATGGAGCATGGGCTATAATGTTTAGTAAGGACTTGCCTTTTTGTGGCCACTATGGTAATGCGTAAATGAATTGCTAAAGTGAGTCACAGGCTCTTCCTCTATGCTCTGCTGTGCCCTTTCATCTCCAGTCTCCAAGTAAATCATAAAGCTTTTATTTGTGCATCTTCCATGGACATTTTGTCAAAGACTCAATGAGTCTTGATTCATGTTGATTAACACTAGATAAGAGGACAGAAGTCTGCTCATCCTCTCCCATGAAGAACCTATCCTGCACAAAAGAGAAGACATCAAAATTACGCTGTCAGGTGAAGTCATCACAGTGCCTTTCTCTGCCTTCTCCATAGGCAGAACATGCTCTAGTGCAGCTCTACACAATCTGACATACTTCCCAGGCTCTCTTTTCCTTCAATGTGGATTCTTGTTATTTGGAAACAGATTAAAAAAGAAAAATTATACAGCTTCATTTACTTGTGTTGGAGTACTGACAGACCAACCAACCTTGATCAAACTTATGTGAAGTTTATACTACAACCTCCTTATCCACTCCTGCCCTCCTGTAACAGCCAAAAAAGCACAGTCAGCAGAAGAAAATCTGGCTGACCCCTCAGCCCTTTCAATTCAAAGTGGGATGTTGTAGAGTAAAAGTACCAACATAATAGTTTAAAATAAATGGCCAGCCTTTGCCCTGAACCAGCTAAGGCCCCATCAGACTTTCTCATCATGTCAGCACGACTGTTGGAAACAGCGGTCTTCAGCAGAATAGAGAGCTGAGATGGTGAACCCCTTACTAGATCTTGTCTGTCCCGCCCTTTGGTTAGTTTGGTTAGTAGCTGGTGGCAGGATGATTACACACCTACCTCATCTATTGAAAGTCCAAGGTCCCACCTCAACTAAGAATCCATCACCCTTCTCATCACACTTGCACATTCTCATCCTAACACACCTCCGTCAGCCTAAAATCTCTCTAATGCGTGTAACAAAAGGAGGAATTTACTGGTGTCCCATTTGAGAGGTACTCATTCCTCCTTTATTTAGCTAGGATGAATAATAGCTAATGAGGTAGCACAGTCACCACTAGAGAGAGCTCTGATACTAAAATTATTTTCAAGCCCTATTTTATCTAAGTTCCTATTGCAGAGCTCAGGGGCAGTTTCTTGAATGGATGGAGCATCAAAACGGGAAGAGAAATACAAAAAAGAAGGAACTTCAGTGTGTTAGGGAGAATTTTAGACTTAATGTTATTGGGCCATGATTGGTCTACGAAAAGGGGAGAGGGTATTTTTCTAGTTTGGACTCTTTCCACTTTAATTCAGCAGGTTTTTGACACTCCACTTACAATACTTATTGCTGCTCAGTTGCTCTGCTTCATGGTTTATGACTTGCTATTGCTTTCAGGAGAATATAGGATGAAAATAGAATACTGGAATTTTGCAGGGGGTGGGGGGGAAGTGATTTATGAATCATGCCATTTATTGGTGGTTTACACTTCAGTAAAAGTTTATGCAATTTTCAGAAGTGACTTGATACATCTATGTATTTTGACTGTTTAATGAGAACTATCTATGAGCAGGGAAAGCACCTTTCTTCCTCTCTCATGAACACCAGAAAATGAACATATCTGAGATACCAACACTGTCCAATAATGTTTGTGCCTTTAGTATCATAGTTCAATGCACCTTTACTGAATGGGAGATATGAATCATGTAAAGATAGAGACTGACAATGGTTGAATAAATAAGGCCAGGTAGGCAATTCCATTGTTTTTATAAATACTGCAGGAAAGATATAAAGGCAATTTTGTAAATATTCTTCTAATAGCCTCTTAAATGTGATCTCTCTGTCATTGCTCCACAATGTAGGGGTAGGTCCAACATAACAATCTGTGTGAACTGTGTGATCAAAACAGGGATAAAACATCCTTTGCCAAAGCTGGTAAAATAGAAGCCATTGTTCAAAGCCTGTGTTTTCAAACCATACTCAGTCTCCATTCTCTCCATGTGCTTCTGAAGAGCATAGTCCCTCAGCTTGGGATGAATCCCTCACAGGTAGGAAATATGATTATATTTTCAGAGTATCTCAACATTTGTTCCTTCTTATGTAGTTGGGACTTCTTTCTGTGAAAGACCCCTGGCCTTCTTCATAAACTTCCTTCTGTGGGAAGCTGAGAACAGACACTACCCTTCCACTTCCAGAATAAGGGAACAGTTGCTTTAGCTTCCTTCCAAGATAGCTAGATGTTTCTCCATCCTCATCTGTAGCAGTCATCAAGTACAGGCAGGCTGTCCATTGCCTCTTTCAATCCCAGCCAAATGCAATGTTTTTTAAACAAAGTGATTAGCAATCTTTGTACAAGAACTTTTAACAGATCACAAACTTGGGCCATTTTAGAATGTTTCTGTGTTTTCACCTTTTAGGAGTGCGTGTGAGGGTTAAATATGTCTTTCTTTTCATCCTCAGAACTGTTATCTCTATTGATTTTCTCTCCATTTTTGTGGAGAACTTGATACTGCAGCTTTTTGCTTATGTGCAAACATTGCATAATTTCATACCCCCACAGTTCTGAAGAAGAAGTGTTAATGAATTTGTCAGGCCTAATCCCTTGGAGAAATTCCATCAGAGACATCAGCAATATTTCTATTGACAAACCCACTGGTGAAAATTACCAGTGTCTATGCTGATTCTTAATGGAAAATGTAAGCTCATTTTGGATTTTAGACGTTATTTATTTGGATAAATAAAGGGATGGCAGGGTTCAGGACAATGTAAAGTCCACAAGACACCATGGTCTCATACATTTTTCAGAAATTCAGAGATGACAAAATTTTAGCCTAACTGACAACACGTATCAACATGTTTTGAGACTGGAAAATGCAAAAATAGAATTGGAGTTACCTGAAGTAAAAAAAGAAGATACAAAAGTTTCAGATACAAGAAGAGATGGCTGAGATAAATATGAAAAATTAACATAGACATTTACAAATACAACCAAAAAAACTTGAGAAGAAAATATATTACAAAATACAGGGACAAAGATTGCAAAATATATAAATGCTTTTGATTTAAGAAGATAAATAAAATATAGACTATTTTAATTGTGCAGAGAGTGAATACAATTCAGAGATGGATTTGTTGTGGTGGTTTTTTTTTTCTGTAATAATCAAGTAGGACCCCAGAAAATACATTGAGAAAACATGGATTATGAACATTTAAGCAAGGCAGAAACTAGTGAACCTTATTACAGAATGCTTAGAGAAAATGCTGAAGTAACCTCTGAAAGATTATCTTTAATATATGATGAAGGATCAGGGTGGTCTTCACGGTGCTGGAGAAAATAAAATCAGTAGCTCTTTAAAAACATAAAGCAGAGAAAAGAAAATAAGGACTGATCAATGTAAATTTAAAATGCATCACTGGAGAGGAAATTATTAATCAATACATCTACAAGCACCTAGAAAATAACAGGATGATGAGAAGAAGCCAAAGTGGCTTTCTCAGGAACAAACTGCATCTAACCAATTTCTTTGCCTCACTTAGCTGACGAAATGGAAGAAATGGACATCACATATCTTTACTATAATATGGCTTTTGATGTTCACAATATTCTCAACCCCTACAGCCTGGGAAAGGTGGGACAGATAAGACTATCATGAGGTAAATGCACAAATGATACCCAGGATGATACCCAGCTTTGTGAAAAACCCAGAAAGATCATTGTGAAGAAAAGGGGAAAACAGTGGGATAAGTGTCAGCAGTATAGCTGAATTTTTCAACTTTCAGCCTCAAACATACCCTTATTTTAAGCATAGATATATTGGAAACTTGAAATAATTAGGTTTGTTTACTTTCTAAAGAAGAAGGCAGAATGTGTGTGTATGGAAAGAGGGAAGAGATGACCAATGCAAGTGAGTTCATCAGGGATGTCAAGATTGGAGGCAGCCTGGGCTGCAGTAATCATGCACTGGTGGAGTTCACAGTCCTAAGGGATAAGTGCCAGATAAGGAGCATAGTCAGGACCCTGAATTTCAGGAAAGCAAACCTCCAGCTCTTCAGGGAATTAGTCAATAGGACCCCCAGGGAAATGGTCCTCAGGGACAAGGGGGCAGAACAGAGCTGGCAGATCTTTAAGGACGTTTTCCATAGAGCACAAGAGCTCTCGATCCCCAGGTGTAAGAAATCAAGCAACAAAGGGAAGAGACTAGCATGGCTGAACTGGGACCGGATGGTCAAACTAAAAGGCAAGAAGGAACTGCAGAGGCAGCATCAGGTGTCCTGGTAAAAGTATAGGGACGCTGCCCAGTTATGTAGGGATGAGGTCAGGAAAGCCAAGGTGCAGCTGGAGCTGAACTTGGCAAGGGATGCTAAGAATAACAAGAAGGGCTTCTACAGGTGTGTCAACCAGAAAAGGAAGGTTAAAGAAAACGTACTCCCACTTGATGACTGAGAATGGCAAGCTGGTAACAACAGACAAGGAGAAGGCTGAGGTTCTCAACAACCTTTTTGCCTCTGTCTTCAATGCCAACCTCTCTCCTCACACCTCGTGTTAAAGGACTACAAGACAGGCACCTAGAGGACAAAGTCCTTCCCACTGTAAGTGAAGACAAGGTTTGTGACCACCTGAGGAACCTGAACATAAAAAAGTCCATGGAACCTGATGAGATGCACCCCAGAGTCCTGAGGGAATTGGCTGATGTAGTCGCCAAGCCACTCTCCATGATATTTGAAAAGTTGTGGCAGTCAGTTGAAGTCCCTGGTGACTGGAAAAAGGGAAACATCGCACCCATTTTTAAAAAGGGTAGAAAGGAAGACCCTGTGAACTACCGCCTTGTCAGCCTCACCTCTTTGCCTGGGAAGATCGTGGAACAGATCCTCCTAGAAGCTATGCTAAGGCACATGGAGGACAGGGAGGTGATTCAAGACAGCCATCATGGCTTTACTAAGGACAAGTCCTGCCTGACCAACCTAGTGGCTTTCTACAATGGAGTGACTACATCAGCACACAAGGGAAGAGCAATGGATATCATCTATCTGGACTTCTGCAAGGCCTTTGACACAGTCCCCCACAACATCCTTCTCTCTAAGTTGGAGAGATTAAGATTTGATGGGTGGATTGTTTTGTAGATAAAGAATTGTCTGGATGGTCACATCCAGAAGGTAGTGGGCAATGGTCTGATGTCCAGATGGAGAGGGGTGACGTGGTTTCACTCAGGGATCCTTACTGGGACCAGTGCTGTTTAATATCTTCATCAATGACACAGACAGTGGGATAAAGTTCACCCTCAGCAAGTTTGCAGATGACACCAAGCTGAGTGGTGTGGTCAACAGGCCAGTGGGACGGGATGTCATCCGGAGGAACCTGGACAAGCTAGAGAGGTGGACCCATGCAAACCTCATGAAGTTCAACAAGGCCAAGTGCAAGGTCCTGCACTTGGGTCGGGACAATTCTCATTATCAATACAGGCTGGGGGATGATGTGATAGAGAGCAGCCCTGCGGAAAAGGACTTGGGGGTACTCGTGGATGAAAAGCTGGACATGAGCCAACAATGTGCACTCGCAGCCCAGAAGGCCAATCGCATCCTGGGTTACATCAAAAGAACCGTGGCCAGCAGATCCAGAGAGGTGATTCTCCCCCTCTACTCAGCTCTCGTGAGAGCCCACCTGGAGTACTGTGTCCAGCTCTGGAGCCCTCAGCACAAGAAGGACATGGACCTGTTGGAGTGGGTCCAGAGGAGGGCCACGAGGATGATCAGAGGGCTGGAGCACCTCTCCTATGAAGAGAGGCTGAGAGAGTTGGGGTTGTTCAGCCTGGAGAAGAGGAGGCTCCGGGAAGACCTTATAGCGGCCTTCCAGTACCTGAAGGGGGCCTATAAGAAAGCTGGGGAAGGACTGTTGGCAAGGGCATGTAGTGATAGGACGAGGGGCAACGGTTTTAAACTCGAGCAGGGTAGGTTTAGATTAGACATTAAGAAGAAGTTCTTTACAATGAGGGTGGTGAGACACTGGAACAGGTTGCCCAGAGAGGTGGTGGAGGCCCCATCCCTGGAGACATCCAAGGTCAGGCTTGATGAGGCTCTGAGCAATCTGATCTAGTTGAAGATGTCCCTGCTTACTGCAGGGGGTATGGACTAGATGACCTTCAAAGGTCCCTTCCAACCCAACACGTTCTATGATTCTATGATCCTATGATTCTATGATTCTATGACATATGACAGTCCTCCAGTTGACCAAAGGCTGGTACAAAGCAGACAGAGGGCTGACCAGCAGGTAGGAGGGGAAGCAGGCTGCAGGGACTATTGCTTTCCCTCCCAAGGTGCTTGGACTCTGCTTGCAGCTGATTTGAGTGCAATGGCAGTGACTGTTTTGTGTGTGTTCTCCTGCCTAAACATTTCTGTGAAGCTTGCCCTTAGAAGTGTACAGCACAGAGGGAGAAAAATGTATAGTGCCTTGGAAATTACAAATGAAAGCAGCATGTTCTAAAAATTAGCATGCTCTATCTATCTAAAAAGCACCAGTTTCACAGCTGTAACCATTACCTCTTTATAGAATCTTCATAAACAGGTTCTTAAAATACTCATGGTTTTCTCTTTGGTAAAAAATGCAAAACAAACCTGAGATTTGAATGAGCTCACTTGAAGTCAATAATATTATGTTGATTTACCCCAGTTGAACATCTGCACCAGGATTGTATATATAGGAATATAACACTATTCAGTAAAATCAAACACATAACACAGCTAAGCTACTCTGAGCAAGAAATTCATGTCTCTAAAGAGATTTTAGTATCGTCTTGTGAACTGCAGTGGTTTGAAATATAGCTATTGTCATGCATTTTACCTGCTTCACAATCCTCATTTGTGTAGACTGCCTTTCAAACAAAAAATACCCAGAACTGATACTTGGAAGTAAAGACTAAAGTGTTTGTTTTTTCACATTGCTGGCATTTTGTCAGATCAATGACATTGTCTCAGTTTACACCAGGAGAGAATAGGGTCGCAAAAAAAGTTCTGTTATAATTACGTTAAATTATAATTAAAAAAAAGAAGGAGAAAAAAAAAAACAACAAGTAAATATGGTATAAAAAATTTATTTTCAAGGGAGGTTTGTAAAGAGACAAACAGCGAGGCAAAGGAGTACCAGAAGGTGTCTGTGTGTTGTAGAACCTGAAATCTCTCACAACATCAGCAAAGCTATGTCTGAATATAGCAAGACTTTATCTCCATACATTAAAAAAGCAGCAGTCAGTATCCTGAAGGAGCTGAATGTACAGTGGATACTTTCAGTACAGATGAGGAAACTTGGAGGAGATTTATGAAAAGGGGAGGAAAAGGCAGGTGCTGAATCCTGCAGGGAACACAGAAACCAGAGCCATTTTTGCCTCTGGAAGAGGCTCACACTCTTATACTAGATTAGAATAGACTAGACTATTTCAATTGGAAAGGACCTACAATGATGTTCTAGTCCAACTGCTTGACCACTTCCAGGCTGACCAAGCTAAATCATGTTATGAAGGGCATTGTCCAAATGCCTTTTAAACACTGACAGGCTTGGGGCACTGACCACCTCTCTAGGAATCCTGTTCTCTTGATTTGGGTTCCTGTGTGAGGCTTCCATATTTCCTCATCAGCCAAATACTGAGAAGTAAGAAATTTATGGACACCATAGTGGAATGTGCATATGCAATTTAAGGCTAGGAATTCATGTTTGTTTCTGTCACGCAAGTGGGATGCAAATATTTTTTCAAAATAAATGGAGTAAGGGAGGTTGGGATAAGAATAGAGACTCTAAAGCACCTGTTCCAGAGCTGTAACCATTACCTCTTTCTAGCATTTTTTAAAAACAGCATCTTAAAATACTCACGGGTTTCTCTTTGGGAAAAAGTGCAAAACAAAACTGTAATTTCAATAAGGTCACTTGACACAGGGGAAGAAGAAAAACAGCAACATGCAGATCTGCTTAAAGGTATTTCTGCTTAAAAGATAATTCTTGGAGGGGACTAATGGCCAAGTTCTGGCAATATTCTAGGATCAAACACGAGGATTAGTTACTTTCTTAATTGGGTGGATGAGGAAAAAACTTTTGATGATTTGAACATTTGTGGGACAGATTGTAAAGATGTAAGACTTAATTACAAGTGAATTTCCTGACCTAGATACAAACTTTTAAGTGTATAAACATTTGTTTAAAGTTAGTGTTTGGCGTATATTTGAGCAAATATTACTGGCAGTCCTAGTCTTTCAGTTTAAAGCAAATTGCTGTCCTTTCTAGCATAAGAACAAATGTGTTATCATGAAGAGCTTCATCTGTACAACTGCACATATACTCAGCTTTATTTGCCCACACAGAGGTGGGCACATAGGAATATTATCAAATAAAAACAGAAATTAGATTTACAGCAGGCTTTACAAATTGATTGTGCATTTTCTTCATATTGAGTGTCCTTTAGAGGTATATTTAACAGCATGATAATGTCAGCTTTTCAAGTTTGAGTAGCAACCAATTCTTACCAAAACTGTAAATTTACAAAAGAATCTTTAAAAACTGAGAACCAGATGGCACTGAAGAAAAGAGAATGCATTGCACTTATTGTACATGATTTTTAACTTGATCTCAAGACATAAGAACGCATGGCTTTTTAATATTTGAGTCTAGTAAGTCTACCAAGTACTAAATATTTAGACCTGGCCCATAGCAAAGCTAGATATAAAAAAGAGGCTGAAAACAGAACGATGTGAAGTACTAAAAATCATTTGATTTGGAACTGAGAAGAAATCATGAAACAGAAGGTAAGAGATATAAAAATGGTATCAATTAGTAGGAAAGAGGCTCTGACAAGAAGGTACCAGACAATATCTGGCTAGTTCTGAAGGCAGCTGATGGTACTGTCAAAACCCATCTATCATGAAAGAAAGGAGTGCAAACAGACATCTACTAACATTTTGAATTTGCAAGGCAACACAACCTTTGGTGGTACAAGATGTTGAAACTTTGGAGATCTGGGCCAACAGAAAATGTACCAGCTGATGAACAGGTGAAAACTGTGGACAAGTTCAGAAGAAAAGCCAAGTATTTCATGTTTTCTGTAACATGAGCCAGTTTTGGAAATTGTCCAGCAATTCAAAAGATGTGAAAAAATCTTCACAACTTCACTACTGCAGTCAATCCTTGTTCTGTCAGACATATTTAAAGAAAATGTCAGAAAATAGAATATTTCCTGTTCATATGATTTATTTAGAATGTAAAATTCAGCTCCTTGCTGTAGTTCTTTCTTTCCCAGTCCTTCTGGATCTCTTTTTCCAAAATCAACAGTCAAAAATCTGAAACAAAGTATATACTGTAGTGACATTTTACTTTCCCAAACTGTTTCAAGGGAGAAGAGTCTGGTTGCTAACAAACTCAAAGTGCTTTTACTAGCACTCTCTGCATTTCACCTTTTCTTTAAACATTCAATTGGCAGTTTTTACTTAAACTTAGGTAAGGGAAATGGTAAGGTACCTTGAATACTGACTGAGACACGGTTACTTTGAGGTTTGATTTATGATCAATCTGCTTTTTGATCCCTATTACTATACAGCTTGGTTGTATTCAGTGTGTTTGTCCTCTCAACAGAACAGAGGGGCAATTACTACATTGAATTCATAAAGTATGCTGAACCTTCCTAATACTCTACCCACCCGACTAACCAATCTATTTCAGACCCTTCTTCCTCTGCTCCAACTAGGGCAGCAGTTTTCTCTGTCACACACTTGTGAAGAAAAAAGGGGGAAAAAAAAAAAGAATAGATTTATTGTATCTCTTCAGGTTCACAAATGTCTCTCTTTCAGCAGCAATGCCAGGAAGTTGTAAACATATATAAAGAATTTTAGTTTAAGTTCAGTCTCTTAATTAAAAGTATTCTCTCTCTTAAATATAGCTCTCTCAATTTAAATCTAGTAACATTTTGCCCTGGTGGCAGGTATCCAGATCCATCGTTCCAGTGCAAGATGATTCAGTGGCTTTCTAGCCCCACAAGACTCTTTACTTTATCAAATACATGGCAGAGGAATAGACAGGAAGTAAAATGATGAGGGAATAATTGAAACACAGGAGCTAAAGATACCAAAAACAAGAAAGCTGACTCGATTAGTAAGTCAGAACTGCTGACTGCGGGAAACCTCAATACTGAATAGCTTGGTATTACCAAAGGGAGTTGTGCAAAACCGGCTGATTGGCAGAGAGGCAGAAAAAAGAAAAATTGATTCTATCTTGAAGAGAGGCCGTGAAAGATAGAAATTTTCCCTAAAGACTGTACTGGGTATTGCTTGTTGTACTCTTATCAGGCATCTTTTTTTTTTTTTCTGTTTACTTAAGACTTTGTACTATTGGTCATTAAAACTAAAGAAACTAAACACAAAAGTAATAACTGGATGAAACTTTGCCAAAATGAATGTTCCCTCCCCTCTTTTTTCCTTGTTTCTGATTTTGATTTATTTTTGAACAATAGTAATATTACGAAAATAAGATTGACAGTCCTGTTGATACTTGAAAATACGTTTTTCTTTTTAACTGCACATTAAGTTTTCCCTGAGCTACCTCAGGAGATGATTAATAATATGATGTGCAGTCTGTCACTGTTCAGCATTTGGACCAGATCAGTACTATGTGAAAGCCAGTCAGATATTTGAAGTGCGAAATTAATGGACTGAGTTCTGTTCTTGATAAAGGATAACAGCATCACCACCTACATTACTGACATGCTGCTTGGTCTGAAACTGAGTCAAAGAGAGAATGAGCTTTGGGAACTCTGCAGAAGTTCGTAACTAGTCTCTCCCATCTGGAATGATCTCTGAAGGTTGTATAAAAACATTGTAAAGGCACGTCTGTGATTACTGCACATGCCAAGTCTGCTGTAACGATATGCAGAAAAATTCTGATTCTGATTACCAACATACTGTTTCTCCTGAACGACAAATTCCTTTCTATTAAAATACATTTCTGATAGATACAAGTTGCTAATATTCTAAACTAATATAAAGTCCAAAGCAAATAGACCAACATATTTTTATTGAGGGAAGGTAAGTGACATAAATCTGAAAAAATGATCCCTTGGTACACGTAAAACATAAGGAGAACTTTAGAAACATGGGTGAATTTTAGGCAACAGGATATGTGAGAATATTTTCAATGCTCACACTTCTATAAAGTATCCAAACTGTTAACATTCTATTAGGGATTTGGTACTGATATTGTCAGACTGGAGGAGAGGAGATGAGGGACAAGATATGTTTTCTTCTATAATGGAAACTGTTGTTGGATGCAAATTTGCCAAGGAGTTAAGCAACAGCAGTGGTAGCAAAAGAAACACATAAACGAGATGACAAAACACAACAAGAAAAAAATCCGTCCACGCTGGACATCCTTAGCTATCAGCTTGGCTTTATCCTGAGCTGAAGTCAGAAACAGTAAGTCTCCCATTTCCAAATTACAACATTTGACCATATTTTAAAAGCATACTTCTACCACCTGTTCTCACACTGATGACGACCTGCATGATTTCCATTTTACCAAGGGACCTATCAGTATTGCAAAACACATTGCAGTGTGAGCAGTTGTGGCATTAATGAATATCGATAGTGGGTGGGCTGATGATCCAGCATTAGCATGCCTGCTGCTTTTGGTAATCAGGATTCAATTCCTTGCTCTGCCACCAGCTTCTACGGCATTAGCAAAGTCACATAAGTTAAATCTGTTTGGAGGATGTAGATGGATGTAAGTTCAGTCTCACAAAGTTTAAACTGAGCACTCTGGAAGCTCTTGAGAAGCAGTAGTTAAGTGCTGCTAAACTAATATCCATTGCCTTCCAGGAATTGTGTACCGTGCCACATTAGAGCAGCCGTTTGGCTTCTTTTCCAGAACTGGCTCCTGTCCTACCATATGATGGCACAGTGAGCTCACGTCGTAGACTCCCAGTAATCTCACACTATTCCAATTTTTGAGTTAGCATATTTTGGGAAGTTATTTCATTTGAGACATAGTAACACCATAACTCACCATCTGTGTGCTGATACTTTTTGGCAAACTCAAACAGTAGGAGTCAGGTGAAATTTCCCTTAAATCATGCTGTATTATTTTTCACTGTGATAGATAATAAACCACTCAGAATGGCTGGATTACGCAGGCGCTTTCTGGGAGTCACCTGAAAGGCTCCATTGCCCTTTGGAAGCACCCGGGACATCACCAATTTGGCTTGTCAAGCTGACACCAGTGGGAATTCTTCTCTGAGCAAGATAGATGTGAAGTTCGGTGGTAAGATGGGACAAAATTTTAATCTCGTGTGTTGCTTCACTTCAGGCTAATCCACACTTCCTTGTCCACTCCATGCACCCTTTTTTATCTGAGGAAGCTACAGACATGCAGCTCTGTAGCCCTTCCCTTTTATTTAGACTGAAGTTATATCACCTCTCCTAAGCTTTGAAATAACTGATCCTTGAAAGCAAGATCATGGGATTCCCTTCCCTTACGAAAACAGGTTTTTTTAAGCAGATTAATCAAGACTTTATTATTGTAAGCCTTTTTTGTTGTTTGTTTGCTTGTTTGGGTTTTTTTCCAGAAAATTATTATAGGAAAACATGAAGAATTTTCTTTCCGATATTTTCCATTGAAACGAAAGAAAGTAATAGAACCTACATCATTGTGCTTTTGTGAGGAATAGTCTTGTATCTAACTTTAACCTGTTAAAATTGAATATTTATCCTAATTCTCTATAATACCAAAATGGACCAAAAGAATAGGAATTTTCAAGCTGTGTGGGAACATATCTTTTAAGCTATGTCATATAAGAAAAATCATTCTCTCTCAGACTTTTTTCTTTTTCTCTCTTTCCTCAAAGGAGCAGGGTTTTTTTTTAATGATATATTTGATGAAATTTTGCCTTTGATGGCATCTTTCTTTAATACAGAAGTTCTTAAAAAAAACCAAACAACACATCTTTCTCTCTCTCTCTGTGTCTCTCTGTCTCTGACACACTCCCCTTTTCCCTTCCCTTCCCTTCCCTTCCCTTCCCTTCCCTTCCCTTCCCTTCCCTTCCCTTCCCTTCCCTTCCCTTCCCTTCCCTTCCCTTCCCTTTCCTTTCCCTAGGTCTAATCTAAGTGGCTTTACTAGGAAAGTCACTCTATAATACCAGATAGAGTTCAACTAGGTTTACCATTGTAGTGGGAATGGTTAAACAAATCCAGCATGCAGATATGCGATTTTAAGAAAGAGAATTACACAAAAATGGGAATGTGAATAAAAACAAAACAAAGCAAAAGTTGAAGGGATAAATCCAGAAAATAAGAAACCTGGAGTTAAAAAATACTGTATTAGAAGACTAGGTAAAACTAAACAAAAAAATAGGAAAGCAAAACTGTTCAGATAAAAACCCTGCATTGCTCAATAAAAAAGCTAAAGAGGCTATCATACAGAAGATCCTGGCATTTAAAAATTGGAAAGCTTTCTCAAATGAGGAGAACAGAAAAATCCATAATACATAGCAGGTCAAATAGAAGCAGGAAATTAAAGGAGCTAAAAAAGAATTTGAAGAGCATCTTGCAAAGGATGCTCAAACTGATAATGAAAAGTTATTAAAATACATCAAAATCGGCTAGCTAGGGAATTAGCGGGAGTCTTTGATGACAAGGGGTGTAAAAGGGGAACTCATGAATGATAAGACCACAGTGGAGAAGTTCAGTGAAATACTGCATTCATTTTTACTGCATGTACAAGATGCTGGGGAGATTCCCACCCTTGCAAATTCTTGGTAGAAAATACATCAGAGGACCTAGAAGAACCTGAAATAAATACACAGGAAGTATTGTACCAAATAGATCTAACAGTCAATAGGGCACCAAGAGAAGATATGATTGACCTATGGGTTCTGAAGCAACCCACATGTGAAATTGCAGAACTGCTGGCTGATGTCTGAAACCCACCCCTGCAAACCCCCACAGTGCCAGAAGACTAGCATATCTACAAAAAAAGGTTCTAAAGGCAGTCATGCAAAGTACAGATCATTTAGTCTGATTTCTGTCCCTGGCAAGATGGTAGGGGCTGTATTAAAATCACTAAGCATTTAGATAAATCACAGTGTTCTGGAAAAGAGTCAGGTGGCCTCTGTGAAAGGAAATCCTGCTCCACTACTCTGTCTGAATTTGGGAAGACGTTAACCAGCCCATGGATAAAAGGGATCTGGTGGACACAATTACTTTGGATTTTCAAAACACTTTTTATAAATTTCCACATTAAAGGTTATTATAGACTTAAGGAAAGGTTCTTTTATGGACTAAAATCTTGCGGAGGTAAGCTTAGGGCTCCCTTTTCAGGATGGCAGAAAGTCAGCAGCGCCATTCCTTAGGGATGCTTGGACCAAGGATCTGCAATGTGGTGCAACTGATGTGTGTGCACAGAGAGGGACCCAGGAAACTCTCTGTGAACACTCCTGTGCCACGAAGCATTTTCCAGAAGAAGATGGATCACGGGAATCAGCTCAGCGTTTAACTGACTCACTGGAGGTTCTCACTCTCTGCTGGCTGTAAGACATCCTGATACTCTGTGTCTGAAAATGGACTGGAGTGCAAGCTTGTAAGAACATCTACATGGCATGAGTTAGATGTGTATGGGCTAGATATTACAGCACCCACCAGAAATGCTGGATGCAGACCACTGGGGAGGCTTTCAGGGTCGAGGCTGTGAAAGAGCTTCCCAAGTCTAAGGTAGAGCAAGGGATAGGATCTATCCTCCTGCAAAAGCTTGCTTAAATGGAAGAGTGATGAAGATTCACATGGCTTCCTTTAGCTCTTGGGGCAAACAGTGTGGAAAAAGATGTATCAGCCACCCCATGTATGTGTTCTCCACAAATAATATGTTCTATTGGCACTATTAGAGATGGACTGTGGGATGGGTCATTGGTTTCACCCAGTGAGGAATTCCTTATGGTTTTATATACACAACAAAAAAAGCCATAAAAAAGAGTTCTCCCCTTAAAGTTTCATCATCCAGTTATTTCTAAAGAAGAACAAAAGGTATACTCAAAACATTTGTTTCCAGTAATGGGCATTAAAATACAGTAATCGTATATGTCTTCTCAGATTTCAGAAGCCCAAGTGAATAGTTGGTTTTAATGTCTAACTCCTTTTGATACTGTCTCCCTGTAGCCTTGTCTGTCACTTTTGTGCTCTAGTCCTGCAGCAGTGAGTTTTATATTTTAGCGTACTTTTGAATACAGGACAAGTCTGCCTGAGCTAGTCATGTTTAAAACAAATAATAGGCAGCCATGTATTATAGAGCAGTTCTTCCAACAAGAGATTGTCTTTCTGTTGTAAACTATGAGGCAACTTGGTGGTGAAATGCTTGCCTTAGCATGCAGGCTAAGACTAAGAGCAAACAGGATCCACGCAGTGGAATCACCTCGCGTGGTAGGAGCTGAGTTGTGATCCTTTAGATTGGAAAAGGGTGCGTGGACGAGAGAAACAGCTCATGATCTCTGCTGCCAAATCCCCATTTCCTTCCATATAGGGAAACCCAAGAGTCCTAAAAGCAAAGACTTCATGGTGGGTTAGTTCCCTGCTCCCTGACTTTCCAGGGACTGAAACCACCCACTGCCATCTATGGCCCTGATGTGCACTGCAGGGTTTGGACTTGAGCTCCCCATATTTGGAGACTGAATCATTAACCGTTGACTGAAAATGTATCTGTTTCATGGATATATGACTGTCGTCCCTCTAGTGACCTCCTAAATTAAACTTCTCTCCTTCCCTTTCCCTCAGATTCTTCATATTTCCCTTGAAGCAGGTGCTTCAATTAGGACCGAAGTAGTACTCCTTTGACCTCTCCTAGCAAGGGTGGCTTTATTTCCACCACCACTTTTCCCACTTCACTCTGAAAAGTGATTAGTTTTTCCTGTGGGTGGCAGTCTAGGTGCCTAAGTAATTTTTTTTCTTTGTTTTCTCTACCTTTTTAGGAACTGGAAGTAGCTGTTGAAGATTGTACTGAATATCCGAGTAGGGCAAATCAAGTACCTTAGTGCCATAACTCTGCTTATGTGCCAAATATAGTCTCTCAGCTACAGAATTCCCTGATCAAGTTGGTGTCTGCATATCCCTTGCAGCTGTAGAGCTTAACAAAAAGTCTCCATAATGAGCCGGGAAAATAAAATAAATAAATAAATAAATAACTGTGAGTAGACCTTGGTAAAGAGAG
This sequence comes from Larus michahellis, assembly GCF_964199755.1. NCBI lineage: Eukaryota > Metazoa > Chordata > Aves > Charadriiformes > Laridae > Larus > Larus michahellis. The sequence goes on from NC_133897.1 coordinate 95,491,534, forward strand.
TTGATTCAAGGCCACAGAATGCCACCTTTGTTTACCTCGTCTTTCCCCCTAAGCTGGCATGGGATCAGGAGCACAGCTTCTTACATACAAATGATTTCTGAACATGCAGTTCAGCCTTAGCTTCCATATTAACTAAAATCAGATCTGGCATTGTTAATTCGTCAGAACAGCTGGACAAAATAAGGTTAGATTTTTTCCATGTTTCAAAAATCACTAGGGGAGCTTATTATAAGAACCACTGTAGCAGAAAGAAAACTGAAGTAATAAACAAAGTGGCTATTATGAGAAAGGAATCTATAGATCAATGTTTTGTGCAGAGCCTGAGAAGATCTGCAGTGCTTCTTTCACATATATCTTTTAGATAGAGCCTATTACCTTACAGATTTTTAAAATTTATATTATCATTTTATTTCTTTAAGAATAATGATCTGAGAAGTCACCAGGCACCAACTAGCCAACTCCATCTAACATTTTGGGGAGATACTGGCATATCATTACCAGATTTCCTAAAAGATGGGAAACAGTTGGTTTTTTTCCTGAATTACATGTCATCAACAAACCATAGCCTTGTGATAGAAGTACTGCATAAGAATCTAGATGATCTGCATTCAGTTCCTTGTTTTGCCACCATGTTTCTAGACCATTATAGGCAGGTACTTTGTGTGAGATTTAGGTCGCTTCCTTTTTCTTACCTGTAAGACCGGTATCAAGACTATATCTATTATCACTGGAAATAAAAGTGCTTTCAGAGGGCAGCTCCTCGTTTCCTAACATGCTTAGCTTCTGGATGGCTAAAATTAAAGAGAAGCTCTTCACATCTCTATTCCTAAGGGGAAGAGAAATGTGAAAGGTTATTAAAAGCTGGTCAGCCTGGAGTATTTTGCACGCAGTTGAATACTCAGTACTTGATACTAGACTGGCTAGAGAGTCTGCAGGTTGGCCCCAAGGCAGCAGCATGGAAAAATTGCTTAGTTTAAAGATACTTTCAGATTTGTGTGTCAAGTGCAATGTAGATGCCTCCACTGGCCTCTAGTGGGAATGGAACGCAAACATTCCCTCTGCGGCTGGCAGTATACCCTTTGGAGGGCATGCAGCTGTGGGTTCGACCATGGGATGTCAGTCAGCTTGGACTGTCAGGTGGACTCCTCTCACTTGCTGGTAGTCAGCATTGCTGAGAGCAGTCTCTGAGGAAAACTAAATCATTCTGTATGGAACTCAATTCAGAGGGGAAGAAAGAAATCCCAAGAGCATCTTTTTCACCCTGCCACACTTTGACCTTTCCCCAGTATTATATGCCTGAGACCACTGAAAGGTGACTCCACAAGAAAAAGCGAAATGAAACTCAGCTTAAAGTTATTCTCTGCTGTGGGTGTATTTGAGTTTATTTAAAAATTACCAACCTCTTCTCTGATGCTTTATGCTAGTTAGGATGGCAATGATTTTCTTTCAAAGTGCTAACTTCATTCCAAAATTAAAGGACAGTCACATCTAGCTATCCATTTTCCCAGATGGACTTATCCTACCCAACTAGATAGAGTTTCCAGCTTGTTCCCAGAGAAGGCATGTAATTACTTGGTAGAATTGAAATATGATTTTTTTAATTTAATTTATGATTATAGGCTATTCATAATTACAGAAATTTAACATCTCACATATAATAAAGACTCTATCCTTACAATAAATACCCTTATGAAAGATATCGTATTATGGGTACAGAATGGAGGTATAAGGGATTTGTGTAGCGGTGATATTCTAAGAAGCATAAGCCTGACCTTTTTGTACAAAAAACTGACCAAACCTGAGCTTATTGCATTGAGGTAGCAGCATGTCCACCTTCATAAACCTTTTTGGGAGAAAGGATGTATTACATTTAGCTCAGCACTGCACTAATGCAGTCATAAGGCTTTTAGTCAGCTCAAAATGCTCAGAGGTAAAATTGCACCTCTACTTTAGGTAGAATCATAGCATAATTCATGTTGGAAGGGACTTTGGGAGGTCTTTGGTCCAATTACTTGATGAGAGTGGTGGACTGAGCTATGAGATGGGAGTAGGCTGCTCTGGGCTTTATCCTGCTGGGTCAAAGGCTGGACACCCACAGCTTCTCTGGGCAACGTGTTCCAGTGCCTGACAGTCCTCATGGTGAACACGATTTTCTTCATATCCAGTCAAAACCTCTCTTTTCCCGGTTTGTGTCCGTTGCCTCTTGTCCTCCTGCCTCACTGCTGTGAAGAGCCCGGCTTGGACTTCTAGATAACTTCTTTGTAGAAACTTGTATTTCAACTTAATATTAATTTGTAAAATTAGTAATATATATTGCAAATTAAGCAAAAGTGCTGGTAGTAATTGGAATGTTACTGATGCATTTATACAAATCTCTTAGTCAAAATCATGCATGGAGTGTCTGAAAAACAGAAATTGAAACTGTATGTCTTGATTCCCAGTTTTGTGCCTTAGCTATTAATCAATTTTACTACATCTGCAATAGCTTGTATTGCAGTGTCATATATGGTTAGTTTTTGCTTTTCATAGACTATCCCAAGATGGAACCTCCACTAAGAAAGTTTTTCTTTTCCCTTCTATCCACTTTTTTTCTCCCTCCATTTCCTCCATTTTTTTTTAGTTCTTTTGTGTTTTTATTCCATTTTGAAACCTCCCCAATTCTGCCTCCTTCTTAAAGAGTTTTTCAGGAACAACTAAGAACACTCCCTCTCTTTTTATATTATTTGGTTTCTCTGTTTTCTGCCTCAGGATGCCATTTTAAAATTTAACGCAGGATGCCTGTTCCTTTATTCTGATAACTTTTTTTTTTTTTAAATGTTGCCTTGATCTATATTACACAATCTTTTGCTCCTCTTCTCTCAGTATTTTAGTAATGATTGGTTATAAGCATGATCCTTAATTATTATTTTTTTTGTTTCCCACTTGAAGGTGAGAGACATGTTTTTGGTTTGTCACCTTTGCAAAGTGAATTCTTGGTGGAAGCATTTTAACTTAGGTCTAGTTTAAAACTCAATGTTGAAATGAGGGATGCAGATCATATTATACAATGTCCCCATTATTGATTAAAATGTCACTAACAGATTTATGCAAACATCTTTAAGAATGATTACAACTGAAAGAATTAAATAAAATTCTTTTTGTTCTTGTATAGAAATAGCCTGTTTAGCCTAGAGAAGAGGAAGCTCAGGATGGATCCTACCAATTTATACAAATAACTGAAGAGAGGGTACAAAGAACACAGAGCCAGGCTCTTTGCAGTGGTTCCCAGCGACAGGACCAGAGGCAATGGCCACAAACTGGAATACAGGATGTCTCCTCCAAACATCAGAAAACACTTTTTCAGTGTGAGGGTGACTGAGCACAGGTTGCCCAGGAAAGTTGTGGAGTCTCCATCATTGGAGATATTCAAAGGCCAGCTGGACATGGTCTTGGGCAACCTGGTCCAGGTTGCCCTGCTTACGCAGGGTGGTTGGACTGGGTGACCTCCAGAGGTCCCTTCCAACTTCAACCATTTGGGAGGGGTGGGGTGGAGGGGAATGTAATGGTAAGTGTCTAAGATTATCAGTTAAATAGTAAAGCCTATGTGTCAGAATTCAGTCCCTTCCTTATGTGTATTTCCTCACATTTCAGACAGTGTTGTCATTTGTTATTTCTAGCTGTCAAAAAAAAATTGTTGATAATTCTATTGAATAAAAATGCTTATAAAATCAGACTATGTTTTACTTGTGATTTTCTGGAATTTCTAAACAGTGAAATTACTTCACTTACTATTCCCCAGTGGAATTGCTGCATGTCATGTGTGTAGCCCTTAAATTATTGGTACAGAAGACTTGCAATTTGCAACAGTCGTAGTTACAGTTATTTGTGGATAACACACATAGAAAGGGAAGGCTATGAAACACTGGTTCTCCTTTGGCAAAGATTTTTAACATGAGTCCTTTCCCTTGTTTTTTATTGGAACACTTATTTTTTAAGATTGATATTTTTAAGGAGGTACAGACAGGAGTTGCCTGAGACTGGGTGATATACCTGAACATGTTTTACCAGTCATTGATTCCTAACAATTTGCTTAACCTGCTTTGTTACCTATAATTTTATTATGATGGTATGTAACTTTGGTCATCTTTGTCTGTACGAGGAGCACTTGGTCATGAGGGATTTTCTGTACTGTGTGCACATACACATGTGACCATGCTGTCCTGTTAAATCAAACTTAATACATCAGTCACAGCTGCTAATGTATCCCTTTCCGATCCCTCTGTTTATCTTTAGAGGGCAGATAAGTATTGGTATAGCTGGTCATCCATAATCCTTCAGATTAAGAGTTATGAAAAGATATTTCTGTAACCCATGTAAATCATGAGTTTTGGAATGTATCATTTTTATTGCATGTATCACTGTAAGAAAAACAATCAATAAATAACATTAATTTAAAATCATTTTCCTATTAAAATATACTTGTATTTATAAAATCCTGGTTTATTCCCTATTCTTCTGTCTGGATTTGCTTGAGCAAAAACACAGTTAATAAGAATATCATACTGTCAACAACAGGCAATATTAAAGGACAGTCGTTTCAGTTATGAATCTCATCATGTGACTGTAAAAGTTAAAAACTCAAAGAAAACATCTCTCATTAGTTATAAAATCATTGAAAGTATGGTATTCCCAAACATCTTGTAAACTTCTGCACAAACACACTTCTACTGAAGATATTTTCATATATATTAGCAGTACACAATGTAATGGAAATTCAATCACTGGTAGTTTTAGAGTTGTTATCTAATTTTGTTTGGAAATATTTTATCAATGAAGAAAGATCCCTGCCATCAGAACTTTACCTGCAATTTCTTATGGGAGTATCATCACCATAATATACAAACACTAAACAGCTTGTGATTGTTTTCATCATCATGACAGTCCTTCCTAGGAAAGAAAGATGATCTCCCTGTTACTGCTAAGAAACTGAGACCTGAAGTAAGGGTGCAATTCAGTGTCCTAACCACGGGCACTTAGTGGGTTTTGCAGTGCTCCAAGGTATATGGCACATCTGCCTGGGGCTGGAGGGTGAAATGCAGGAGCTACAGGAGACAAATTAAGTAGCAGCTGGAGCCCAGGTGGGACACTGCAGGTCACCTCAACATTACTAGACACCTGTGTGTGGGTAACTGACTTGGGTCCTAAATATGACTGCTGTAGAAGCAGCTAAATGAAGCCAGATCACAATCCTGCCTCTAGTCGATAGGTTGTCCCTTCAGGAAACTTATGTCTTTATATATAATTCTGCCATTGTAAGTAGTCTTGCTGAAGCCACTGTTTTTAGAATCATTAATATGATATCCTAAACTACGTAGGAAAGTACAGCTAAACAGTATGGCGGAACAGTTTCTTTCCATTTTCTGCAGGATTTGGAAGCATAGGGGTTAACTACTGTTATGTGAAAAATTTGAGCTTTAAAGATCCCCATGCAAATATTTCTGGCATAAATACATATTTGCACAAGGATTCGGAACACTATCTCTTTCATCAAACATTATTCTCCTGCATATTCACAGAAAGCAAACAAAAGGGATTGTGAATACTTGCCAGAGCAGATTTACTACATGTAGCTGAACAAGTATTAGTGAATATGGGATTTTGTGCTGTAATCATGCAGATGTTGAGATCTTTTGGGTAACTAGGTGACTCTTTGCTAGGCATCTCTCACCCTCCTTGTTCCCTAAGAAACTCCTACACAGCTGCCTCCTTACCTCTCCATCCAAGCTTCCTTTCAAAGGCAAACAATGCATGTACAGAGCAACAGCAGAACACTTGCTGTTTGCGAGGATGGTGACCAGGATACACATCTGAGGAGTGGGATATGTGTCCGAAGAATGGGACACACTGTCTAATACATGAAGCCCACAAATTAGAGCTAAGGAAACTCTGACACTTAATTTCTCAGTGAACCTAAACACTATGGACAGCCTGCTCCAAGGGGATCTTCCACAGATCTCCTTAGCTTCCGTATTCATGCTTGCAGCTTGCATCTCTTGTCAGGTAGTGAACCTGTTACATCTGCCCTAACTTTGATCTGCATAGTACATATTTTTTCTTCAGAGCATCTGTTTCTCCTTATGTATTATTCAAAAGGAGTAGAAATCTTAAAAGATATTTTAAAGCATATCAATGCTAGTTTCTTTCATTTTTTTTCCCTGTCTTTTTCAGTGTTAGGTTTTTTTGTTGTTTTATTTTTCTTTCTCCTGTGTTTTGTCTTCAGCAGAAAGGCCTTGATTTCCTTCAGTTTCACTTTGAAATTATGTCTTTTCTAGAGTATGTATATTTCTAAAATATCAGATTTCCCTTCTGGGGTAAACCTGATGCGTCCATGGACATCTCAAAAATAAATGCTTAGCAAGCAGGGAGAAGCCTGTAACCTTTTTAATACATGCACTCCAGGAGATTTGCAAAAAGTTTATTTTACAGAATTGTACTTCACCTGTAGGCCACTGGGATAATATTCCCTGTTTTGTGTTGTATCAGTTTGGGTTTGATAACATTGATTCAGAATCTAAAACTGCTTCTTCTCTAATCTTTACACAGAAGTCCAGGAAAACATTAAATACTAAATGTCACTTAAGTGTTTCCTGAAGCGACATTTCATCAGTACTGTGATTTTAAAGTCCCGTGGCAATGATATTTGAGATGTCCTGACTAAGAATTCCCAAATATATTTCAGACTTGCATGAATGATCAAAAGCTTTTAAAGACATTTTCATTTGACTTCTGATCTATATTTGGCGGATTTAAAAATAACACTAATAGCTATGAGAGTGAGCATTGTCTAATTATGCTTTCAGAACAATCCAACATATTCCACTGTCAATCAGTTGCTCATTTAAACCTGGTGGTAAACCCTTTCCTAATATTGCCCATAGTAATTAGTGTACTTCCATGGAGGGACATTTTTATTGCTTTTAGCAGAGCTTTGCAATACATACGTATAAAATCTAGAAAAATGCTATAGACATTTTACTGGGGTTTTATAATCCAAAGTAAAATCAGCTTACTGCAGACGCTTGACAAAGGACCCATTAAACAAGTCAATCATATATCTGTGTCAGAGCTGCTGAATGGCCTAAGTGAATATATGTATTCATATATATTCCTGCTAGGGATATATCAGAAAGAATTGATCCACTGTTATTGTTTATCCACCTCTAAAGTGGCTGGAACAAAAAAATGGTTCCTTTAGAATCAGATTTTTGGATTGCCTTTTTATGTATGATATTGCCACTCAGGTCAGAAACCTATGCCTTGGTGGACTGTCTAGTTAAGCTAGCCATCTCTGGGGCTAACGTCTAATAGCTAGCACTGTAGCAGGCTCATCTACCCCAGTAAATACCACACAAATGAGAGACGTGCCAACCCTATCTCATGTGGCAGGACATAAAAATAAGACTGAGTATTCTGCAGGCCTAGCCTGGTACTGTAAATTGTTGGATTTGGTGTGTCCTGGTTCCGGTGGGGATAGGGTTAACTTTTCCTGGTATTCCATGCCATGTGAGCCACGCCCACCCTGAGCTGCCGGGGGAGGGGGCAGGAAGTTGCTGCTTAAAAGCGGGCTGGGGCGTCCCGGGTCCAGCCGGTTGGCGAGCGGCGGTTCCGTAATCGTGTTTGTATATTCCCCTGTCCGTGTTGTTGTTGTTGTTTGTCTGTTCCCTTTACTGTCCTGTTAAACTGCCTTTGTCTCAACCCAAGAGTCTTGCCTTTTCTTACGTTCCTTCCTGTGTTAGGAAGGCACGTGCGAGAGGCACGTGGTTCTTTGTTGCCATCTGAGGCTAAACCACGACAGATGTCTGAGTCAGCAGGAATAGAGAAGGAAGCAGCATGAAAGAAGATTTTGAGGGTCAGGGAGCTTTGTCAATCAGGGCAATTTGATTGCTTAGTCCACCAGGATGTGAGATATTCACTTTTTCTTGTAATGCCTGTTGAGAGAAGAAAGAGTCTTGTTATCAGGACTAAGGACTGACCTGTTGGTGTGTGATAATTCTATAGGCTATCAAATAAGCATCTTAATCTAAAAAGAATAGTGTGATGGAGGACAAGAGATCTAAAGACAGTGAGATTTCAGGATAGAAAAAAGGGTCCCAAGGGAGACATTGAAAAAAAGTGGATGCGTAATTGGAAGGAAAATGCACATGGAAAGTAGTTTGGGAATAAGGCAGTATTTGAGTACTACAAAGTCATGGCATGGACAGGGCAGATAGATCACTGAAGGCAAAAGGGGCAAACTGGTAGGGGAGGGGAATGAAAGAATCTGAGGAATTGCTTGTGTTCCTCCTGATAAAACAATAGTACAATGTGAGGAGAGATGCAGAGATGAGAGGGGGTTTGGCGTTTTTTTTTGGTTGCCTTTTTTTTTAAATTATTTACTGTTCACAAGGCAACTGCAAAATGTTTTGTTTATATGCTCGATGCTAACCAGGTTCTCAAAGCAGACCCTGTAAAGGTCCTAACAATGTCAGCTAATGCAATGACAAAAAGATGGCAATGTGACAGGATAATTTTAACATTGTACTTACAGGGTAATTATATTTGAATCCTCTGCTTTTTTTCTTTTTTTTTCTCATTGCATATTGGAAAGGTATACTATAATTACTAATGTGGCTTTAGCTTATTTTTTAAAGAAAAAGCCCTTAAACAATCAAGTGACTATGAGTCACCACAGATGGATTTCTGTTCCTTTCATGACAATGCTCTATAGTGTGGTCCCAAAACCTTTTAAGCCCAAGGAGTCTTTGTTTTGGAAACATGCCAGCCACGCCTAATGTTACAAGTATTATTTTAGAGCAATTATGAATGCAGGTTTAAGAAATAAAGAAATAAATAGTCCAGGGGAACTCAAAAGAAGTCTATAAACTCTACAAACACATTCCTCATCTAGGTAGTCATGCATGCCACTTTTCCTAATCACCACAAAACATTCAAACACTTTTTCTTATTTGTACTGATTTTGTATTGTGAGTTTTGGTATTTAACATATATACCCTGTTTTGTGTTCTTCAAAGTAGTGAGAAGAAAAATCTATAACATAACACAATTCCAAATGACAAATTTCATATTTTGACAACAGTGGAACTTGTTAAACTATTAAGTCCACAAGGGTCTGTACAGTTGGAGTCAAAGAAAACTAACTATTGAGTTTTTAATTAAGACAGTAAGAGAGAAATCTGAGAGAAAGAAGCTATACCATCAATAAATCTGTGGTGGTGAAATTACTCTGTCATGTTGTCCTTGACAATGGACTTAATAGAAAGGGACAGACTCTTCCAGATGTAGGGTGGGATTCACCTTCTCTAACACAGGTGCCATAGAGCTTTAAATAAATAGCAATCTTCCCTGGCTCCCTTTGATATTTGAAAAGAAAGAGAGATCTACCCATGATGCTTCATTATAGAAAACTACCCTGTGATGAGATAACCTGCCCTTCACATCCACTGATTATACAACAAACCTAAACCTAATCTCAAACAGATGTCTAACTTAAGGTCAGATAAACTTCTCTCAGACATTAGTGGGCAGGAAAGTGTAACTTCTGCAGCACAGGCAAGGAAAGCAATGATGAATGGCAAAAATATGTATTTTCCTTAAGAAAAAATGCTTAAAACTCTGGTTTGGGTTACTTCGAAATTCATCTCCAAGGTCTGTGAAAGATATATTAATTGGATTTCCACTGGTCAAGTTGCAAACCAAGTGCTTTAAGCTTTTAGTGGCCTTCTTTCTTTTCACAAAAGTAGATGGTTATTAGGGTGGAAACCTCATCAAACTTTTTTTTTTTTTAAATAAATGCAAAAATTGAGATAAACACTGTTTGCGAGATAATAACTATATTCAGATTTGTAAAAGCTGTTGAGGGAAGAATAACTGCAAAGAGTAATTATGCTCTGGTAGGTGAGAATGGACTTGTCAGTCATTGTTTAGCTGTTGATCCTGAAATGGGAAAGGATTTCATGAGGGCAAGAAAGGGAAAGACTTTGCCTACATCAGACTCTTGTCATTTAGTAGGCTTTTAGTGCTGGCACAGGCAATGAGTATGGCTGTGTCAGTCTCTGACAATGAATGCACACTTGCAAACATGGGCAAACACATGCTAAAGGGAAGCATGCAAAATGTAAACAGACATTTTTCCTCACTCTGAGGCAAAAAAACAACAACACAGAAGCAAAGCTAACAATGACAATCAGCTTCATTCTTGTATTTAATTAACTTTTACTTTAAACCTTATTCTAAGTAACAGTATTTTCTTTGAGTGTTCAAAAACATGGCTTGGCCTAATTGCATTTTTATTTCTAAGTGGTAAGTAGCCATTTAAACCCTTTCAAGAACATAGTATTTGACCTACTTAGAGGTGCTTAGCAATTATCAAAGCACAAACCCCTGATTTTTAAAGGACACGTGAAAGCATCCTTTTCTCTTTGTTAAATAAATGTTATGGTACAGCAGACTTCCAAGAGACATATCTAAGAGTTATAACCAATATTCTCTTTGAATATCTAGTGTTTATCCTCTGCAAATAGGCAATTTAAGAGTTGTATTGAACCACAAAGATAGTGTTTGAGCCATTTACAAGGACTAATTTACAAATCAGTAGCATGCCAGTGATTTTAAATTTCTCTGAGTATCATGTGCCTAGAATCCTAGCTTTTAAGTATAAATTTTGTACTGCAAATGCACCTTTAGAAGTCACATTTCCTGAATAAAACCACAGTCTTAATTCTGTTTTGGACAGGCTGGAATAAATGAAGACAGAAAGACTAACAACTGCTATTTGTCTGGTCTGGACAAAAACAAAATGATAATTCAATGACAAGATTGATTAAAAACGACAGGAATTAACAACTTCTTGTTCCTGTTCTTCAGTCCAATTCTGATATTACTAAGATTATTCAGTCATGCAATCGTGGCTCTTAGTAAGAATGTAAATTAAATATTTGTTCTCAGAGAAGGACTGACTTTGTTGTAAAAAACCTGAGAAGCTTCAGAAATAGGCTACATAGCAAATTACTCTGGAAACTCCAATCTGAAAATTTAAGTGCTGTAACAATGTATTAGGCAAGCTTACAACAAATCAGTGAGGTTTCCAAAAACCCTACTCTGTCTACCCTTAACATAAATTGGTGAAATAGATCTAAAAATTGACATGGATTTCCTCAAATTAGCACTTTCTGACTAAAATAAATTCAATTTGTAGAATCCTCAGGTAGTTGTAGTTAAGCCAGACCTCATGCTTTCCTTTGCTGTTTCCCCAGTCCCAGACAGGTAAATGCACAGTATGCAAGTTTTTCAAAATTTTGTCTTGTAGCCATACAATTAAAAAGGTTAAAAAAAATCCAGAAAAGAAAAAAAAGGTGATTCCCAGATAATGTGATAATGTTTACAGAAACTGATTTCTTCACATATGTTGTTAATAGACCATATATTTTCTGCGTCTATCTGATTAAGTTCACACATATGTAGATACAACCATGGTGAGTGTGGAAGAACAGAACAATATTTAATTTATTCTAAGACCAAATCACTCTTCGATCTTTCACCAGAAGCTAGCCTATTGAGATGCACATCTCATCACAAAAATGTCCCTCGGCCTTACGGATTGTTATTTTAAATGCTACTAATTTTTAATAGAGAATAATGGCCAATGGTTAATCTGAGTCAATGGCTCAGTTCAACAAATGAGGTTCACACTTCATTGAGTGAAAAACAGTGGCAAAACCAAGCCCAGGTAATCACAAGGGGAAATAATGTCTCTGAATTTCCTTGATCTGTGGGTGGCTTAAATCACACTTTGAAATGACTTTTTTTGTTCTAAACATGTTATTAGAAAGGACTCTAGACTTCTGTGGAAGATTATTATATTTTTGTTTTGTTTTGTTTTCTTTTCTTTTTTTCCTGAAGCATGGATAAGAGCTATTGCTTAATAAAATTAAAAGCATTTTTGCACATAGTGAAACCACAGTGATTACAGAATTTCTGAAAATACAAGTTTTATACTATTAGCCACTTTTATGACCTAGGATTTTCACCATGGAAACCCAGAAATTTCTGTGCCTCTGTCCTGTGTTAACTTACTCCTGTTACTTCCTTACTTGAAATTAAGCCTAAATCAGTAGCTACTTCAGATTTTCAATTAATATAATACCTCAGATAATGTTTCAAATAGGCAAGATTTTATACATTCAGTTACCAGATGAGAAGGAAAAAAATCCACAGTAACTGAGTTTGTTAAGCTAGGCACCAATAACTATTTTCAATGCTTTGAGGGGAGACTGGAAACCACTGGTGGTGGCCAATGTGATCATAGCAATTAGTGATTCTGAAGTCTCTAAATTCTGGGCTGTCTAACCAGAGGTATTTCAGAAGTTATAAACTTTTAAACAGAGCCTTATCAGCATTTTCTGAAATCAGACCATTTAATGTGCTTTGAGATGGGAACTATAAAACATAGCCCCTTGTGAAAATCTTGGCCAGAGGTTTTTGCACATCAAAGGATGGATTCCTAGAAATGAGAGTTCGTATGGTCTGACCTCTGAGATGGACAAAACTACACATTTTTAAAAGACAATTTGGCACAGAATTAATCAAATACTGACTTTTTCCCCTTTACAAAAGGAAGTAAATTAAGCAGAGATGGGGATAATATCCACAGTCTATTGTATCTCCTATTTTTGTTCTAGGAGACCTGCACAATGTTCTGGGTTGTGAATCAGGAGAAGAATATGCTTTCAGGGTCAGGAAGGTAGATTAACTAGGGAAGTGCACATACTATTTTCTGTGGATAGCAAACTAGAGAGATTCATCACAGATCTTCCCAAGGGGGCAACTAGTAAGATCTCTACTACAGTAGGAGTCATACTGTCCTATCCTACAGGTTCTTGGTTTGTTTTTTCCCCCACCAGTAATATGTTCTGCTTTCTCATTCATCAACAACTTAACTTTAGACTAATTTCATAGCACAGGATAAGCTGAAATACTTCTTTCTTCACCATCTCAGACCAGTTTGGGGTCAAGGAGTACACATTTTATTATAATGACCAATATAATTTTAAGAACAAGATTGAATGGGAAATAGGAAACTCATGAATCATTGTGTAATTTTATTTGTGGTTATTTTTGCTAGTGTCAGTTAACAAGCTTAAGCTTAAAGCTAGTCAAAACGCACGAGTATATTTCGGTCTTGTGCGACAGATAAAGTTGTGGTTTTATTCTCCTTCCCTACATTTTCCCTGAAAACCATGGATCCAGTTCAAGAGAACCAAGAATAGAGGGAGAGTCTTAAATATGAAATTAAATTGTATATGGAGTGACTTCTGTATATTCCTGTGATTGCCTGCTTTCAACACAATTTGTTCTCATGTTTCCTTCTGCATAAAAAATTCAAATGCTTGAAAAAATTTTGAGTTTGTATATCCTTGATTACACCCCATAGGATTTAGGTTTGGTTCCTTATATGTACTCTTTGCTCAGGAAGCCACCCTGATGTGCAGCACAGACAGGAACTTCTGCGGGTGAGCTGAATCTCCTTATTGTGAGAGAATACAGGAAGCATCTGACCAGAAATCTGGGGCTGTCATATCACAGTGGCACTATATTAATGCATTTTGAATCTTAGTTTAATGTCCATGGCCCAAGCTCAACATTTAGCCTGCCTTTATATACCTGCATATCACGGAATCATGGAATCATGGAATTTTTCAGAGTTGGAAGGGACGTCTAGAGATCATCTAGTCCAACTCCCCTGCTGAGGCAGGATTCCCTAGAGCACATCACTCAGGACTACATCCAGGCGGGTCTTGAAAATCTCCAGGGAAGGGGACTCCACAACCTCCCTGGGCAGCCTGTTCCAGTGCTCTGTCACCCTCACCATAAGGAAGTTTTTTCTCATATTTGATTGGAACTTCCTATGTTCCAGCTTGTGCCCTTTACCCCTCATCCTGTTACTGGGAACCATTGAAAAGAGCCTGGCTCCATCCTCCTTAAACCCACCCTTTAGATACTTGTCAACATTAACAAGGTCCCCCCTCAACCTTCTCCTCTCCAGGCTAAAGAGTCCCAGCTCTCTCAGCCTTTCCTCATGAGGGAGATGCTCCAATCCCTCAGTCATCTTTGTTGCCCTATGCTGGATTCTCTCCAGTCTCTCTTGAACTGCAGAGCCCAGAACTGGACACAGTATTCCAGTTGTGGCCTCACCAGTGCAGAGTAGAGGGGGAGAATGGCCTCCCTTGACCTGCTGGCCACACTCTTCCCTGTGCAGCCCAGAATTCCATTGGCCTTCTTGGCAACAAGGGCACATTGCTTGCTCATGGATAATTTACTGTCTACCAAGACCCCCAGATCCTTTTCTTCAGAACTGCTTTCCAGCAGGTCCACCCCTAACCTATACTGGTGCCTGACATTCTTCCTCCCCAGGTGCAGGACCCTACACGTGCACCTGTTGAACCTCATTAAGTTCTTCTCTGCCCAGCTCTCCAGCCTGTCTAGGTCACGCTGGATGGCAGCACGGTCCTCTGGAGTGTCGGCCACCCCTCCCAGCTTGGTATCATCAGTGAATTTGCTGAGCATACACTCTGTCCCCTTAGCCAGGTCATTGATGAATACGTTAAACAATACTGGTCCAAGTATTGACCCCTGGGGCACACCACTGGTTACAGGCCTCCAACTCGACCCTGCTCCATTAATCACAACCCTCTGAGTCCTGTCATGCAGCCAACCCTCAGTCCACCTCACTGTTCCCTCATCTAGTCCACACTTCCTCAGTTTCCTAAGGAGGATGTTATGAGAGACAGTATCAAAAGCCTTGATGAAGTCAAGGTAGATGACATCTGCTGCTCTGCCCTCATCTAGCCAACCAATTATAACATCATAGAAGGCTATGAGATTGGTCAAGCATGATTTACCCTTGGTAAATCCATGTTGACCACTTCCAATAACTTCCTGCTCTTGAACATGCTTGGATATGACATCCAGAATGAGTCGCTCCATTACCTTCCCAGGGACGGAGGTGAGACTAATTTTCATCCTGCATAGCTTCACTACATCTTGGTATTTTTCATAAGTAGCCAAAACCCTTTTCCAAAGATCATAAACTTTCTTTTTTTTCCTGAGGTCCAGCCAAAGCTCTCTATTTAGCCAAGGTGGTCTTCTTCCCTGTCTGCTCGGTTTTTGGGACTTGGGGATGGCCTTCTCCTGAGCTTTTAAGAGTTCCTCCTTGAAGTAAGACCAGCCTTCCTGGGCACCTTTGTCCTTCAGGACTGACCCCCAAGGGAAACTCTCAACCATGCTCCTAAGCAGGCCAAAGTCTGCCCTTCGGAAATCTAAGGTGGCAGTTCTGCTGGCTCCCTGCCTTGCTTCACCAAGAATCGAAAATTCTATTATTTCATGGTCACTCTGCCCAAGATGACATCCAATCTTTACACCTCTACAAGACCTTGTCTGTTAACAAGCAGCAGGTCCGGTAGGGCACTTTCCCTAGCTGGCTCCCTCACCAGCTGTGTTAGGAAGTTGTCTTCCACACACTCCAGGAACCTCCGGGACTGTTCCCTCTCTGCTGTGTTATATTTCCAGCAGACATCTGGGAAGTTGATGTCCCCCACAAGAACAAGGGCGAGCGATCACGAGACCTCTGCCAGCTGCTTATAGAATATTTCATCAGCCTGTACATCTTGGTTGGGGGGGTCTATAACAAACTCTCACCACGAAGTCCAGCTTATTGGCCTTCCCCTTGATTCTTATCCATAAACACTAATATCTTCTAAGAGAAGAAGCTACCTGTTGTTCTTTGAATGCTTAGATTTCTATGGTGATACTTAGAAAATAATCATGTGTGCCAGAATTGTACCTTGTAAGTTTGATAGCTTGAAATGTTATTATATGTGAAGAGATGGACAACCTGTTATAACTGCTGGGAAGAAAGCAGCTAACTTTTAGGGGTTTAAATGGGTTTGATTCTTTAATTGAGCAGCACTTTGTAGTTGAGGTGAATTGATTCCTCATAACAGTGTCACATATTACATATAGATCTGAATTCACTGCATTTCATTTATACAGTTATGTGTTATGTGGCTATCTTACTTCACAGACACCCTTTCTCATTTCTTCCCACTCAAACATAAAGCATCAGTTGCAAGAACATTCTATGCACATTACCTTGTGGAAGACTGACAGCACAGTTTTCTGTTCAAGAGAAACATCAATTTGATTGTTAAAACCTTGACAGCAGGTATTTAAAGTATGAGTGATATTGCATGACCCTCTAATTTTTGAAAGGGTGCATGTGATGATGAGGAACACTCACAGCTATTGCAAGAGCTTTGCTAAGCAGAAAAACATCTGGTACTACATCTGTTTGAAAAAAAGGGACACTTAGGATGTATTGAGTGTCACAACCCCCCTGATTTTTTTCAAGGGCTATACTTGAACAATTAGGTAGTACTGAGACACTAAGAAAAGTAGAGGCTGATTTTCAATCAGTAGTCTGAAACTCTCTGAATGACAATTCTAAATGATTTAATAAAGATGATCATAGAAAAGCAAATTCATAGGTGTTAAACAGCAATATGTGTGCAAAAAATTTCCAAAGAGCTCTGTGGAGTCTGGGACTGATTTTTCTTATTTATTTTTTTTTTTAGTCAACAAATCAAAAGATTTGAAAACTACTGAGATAACATAGATGGAAGGCTGGAACACAAGCAACTGATTGAGCACTGCAAGCTTAATAATAACTTGTGAAACCAGGAGATAATTGTGATCTTAGAAAATAAAATGCAGACTCCAGCGTTTGCTCATTTAGATAGTAATAATAATGTGACTATTATTATTGTGTGACTACTACTCTATACCAGTCAAAAATCTCTCAGGTATCTAACATGCTTCTTACCATGAAGTTACTCACTCTCAGTTTAGATCAGGGTAACCAGTTAAAAATAAACTCTCAGAAAACAACTTATACCTCTGTCTGAATAAATTGGACATGGTATCATTCCCAGAAGGTATTATTGTCTATTAGATGTCACTTTATTCATAATACCTTATATAGAGGTAACTCTTGACATAAGAGCACAGGATGTGTTTTCATTTGAACTTCAAGGATGCATTTCAGTGCCAGGAATAACTCCAAACTGTCATAAAGCTAGATTTTCAGTGTAGCTTAAATCAGTGTAGTTCACAAAACCAGCAGAGCTGCACTGATTTATACCACCAAAGGAACCTGTCCCTTACTTAGAAACAGCTTAGAGTACTGGCATATATTTCACTGCCTTAGAAGGCTGTGTGTGTGTGTGCATGTGTATTTTTTACTGCTACTTCTGACCATGAAATGAATCTTTGTCTCTATGGCAAATACTTAATTTTTTCTCTAGTCTCTTCAGAAAATAAAGCTATTCTTAAATGAGTAATTTTATTATGACGATTTCTTCTTTCATCAAATGATTCCACAGCTACATTGTACTTTATAATGTCTGACATCTTTATAGAAAAAGCAAGACATGGCTTAGTCATATGGAGGCTTTTCAGAGATTACTTATTTGTTGAATGAAGACTGAATGATGATTCAACAGATTGTAATCTTCTTTGAGTCAGCTGTGAACAAATGCCCCTAAAGGGTGCTAAGAGACGCCGTATGGTGGGAAGTATGTGTCTTTCATAAGGGAAAACACTGTTCACCTGCACTTGGAAGAAGGTGGGCTGTACAGTAATACAATAATTTCCTGTCATGGTCTTGGCACGTTCTGCATTAGGTAGTCTATAACACAGGGCTACACATTTCTTACTACTATCCCTACACATATGTACACAAAAAATCCATACCTGAGGCACAATTTTGTCAATTTACTCTTAAAAATACCAGGTGAGAGGTATTAATACTAATTTTCTGAAGAAATCCAACTGCGATAATCAAAAATTTCACTGCAGTTTCAGCTGGATGGGACTTATTTTCATAGCTAAAAGTGTGATGGCAGGTGTGGTAAGCAGACGGGAGGGGGGGTCTCTAAGAAGTAGGTAGATCCCAGGGTAGAATTTAAGGAGCTGTTCTTTCAATAACGGTGTCATCTTAAGCAATCTTAACCTTTGCTCTTTCCCACTTATCCATATTGTCATGCTACCTACTCAATTGTGCTGGTAGATGTTCTGGACTGGAAACCATATCTAGTTTAGAAGCGAGCCAGTATTTTTCTATTAAGATTATTTTTTATCTGTGTTGTTTACTAACTCAGGTTCACTATGTGATTCATGCAAATTTATAGCTCTGCACATGAAGGTATAATGTAGAAACAGGGCAGAGAAGTGAATTCCAAAGCTGTTTAAACAATTAGTGCTTTTTTTAAAAAAAAGTACTCGTGATACTACACTTGTGGTGGTGGTGCAGAAACTTTCGGGCATCATTTTTCTATTAAAATTCAGACTTTCAGTCACTTGTGTAAACATGTTTAAATGAGTAATGTTGTTGCAGCTGTAATATGGCAATGAGGCATGATCTCCCCCCTGAAACTAGAAAGATGTCCTAAGTAAACAAAAAGCTTGTTAGAATTTTCTAACAACATCAAGTGGACTAATAAAAGATATCCTCTGTGACCTGGCCTCAAATAACATCAAACATTGATCGTGCCACAGATTTCAGTAGGACTGCTGATAGTAGTAAAGATCTGCATCTATGTTAATGAATACAGAATTGGTACTTTATTTCACAAAACATTTCTTTCTGAAAATATAAATATAGGAGATTTAAGACACCTTTTTTTATAATTCAGAACAGGCAGAGATAAATTTCAAGTAGACAGAAATCTTTTTCTTGTAAATATCTCAGGTAATGTAGAATAATTTAAGGAAAAAGTGAAATCCACAAACTAGACTGGTTTTGATTTTCATTTTTTTTCCAGAGGACATCTCCAATGACTACTTAATATTTCTCATATAGTCAACTCATTTTCTCTTCTTGCATTCTGTGACCTCCTGTTATAAAGTATTTTATTTGCAGACCACCCTGGTTCCTTTTCCAGCCGAATACCATCGCAGGCAAATATTTTCATAATAAAATTACACGTACAAGCAGCGGCAGAAAACCTCCACCTACATTTTTTTCATGCAAAACTTAGCCTGTATTCTTACAGTCCATGGCTAAAATAAGTTCTTTAAGTTGAAATCAAGCCATAAAGTTTTCTCACTTGGCCCTTGATAATTAGAATGCCAATGCCAAATAAAGTATGACACCTTCCACTACTTGCTGCTAATTATATTTTACAATATAACTAGGGAGAAATTGTACTTCTACACTTTTTATTACATGACTTTGTCATACACTCTAACTCCTTTGTGTTACAAAAAGCATTAATAAAACTGAACCTCAGTAATTGTTGGGCATAGAAGCTCCACAAGGAATACTTTCTTTCCTCTCTCTTTCAGTTATCAAACGAGATTGCATGGCAAATGAAACAGATACTTTTAATGTCTAACTGGACAAGGCTTCATTACAGTTATTGTAAAATTAACATATCTTCAAATGTCCCCCTCTTCTTGGCAGAGATCTAGAATATGGAAATGTACTAAGTCGGGCTTCTCAAATCCTTTGCAGCATTGTGCTCGTATTCCCAGAAGAACTATCTGCAGGAGACTCTACACAGGTAAAGCAAATCCATCATCAAAGGATATAAAACGGCATGTATAGTGGATCTGCTGGGGCTACCATTTTGTTAACTGAACCCCTGTTCCTATTTTTTGAAGCTGTGTATTGACACAACAAACATTTGCAAAATAAATCCAGATTTGAGAAGGATCAAGAATTGCTTTCTGTGGTGTCTGACCTGTCTCCCTGTCCCCATTTCATTAGGGCTGCCCCCTCCTAACAGTTAAAGTTTTACTTCTGGACAGAGCACATAAATCACCATTGCCTACAGAAAATTCAGAAGTCCCGGGTCTGCTAATCTGGTCTGATCAGCTTGATTCCGCAGCTGGTGAGCTAC
The DNA here is from genome assembly GCF_964199755.1 of Larus michahellis. Classification (NCBI taxonomy): domain Eukaryota; kingdom Metazoa; phylum Chordata; class Aves; order Charadriiformes; family Laridae; genus Larus; species Larus michahellis. The sequence continues at coordinate 95,511,528 of NC_133897.1, forward strand.
TAAGGTGCCAAAGAACTATTTTATATATTGCCTGGAGCAAGCAGGTGTAGCATAGTTTGCTGACTCTGCTACGTGTTTGTTCTCAAGGACCAATACTGCAACAGAACATAGATTTGAAGTTCTTTTAGGAAGTCATAAATAACAACAATTAACATTTACCGCATTCTATAAACTCTTCATTCTGCAAGATGTCCAATCTTTATTCAGTTGTGACACAGAAGGTACAGTAGTGAATGTGGCAGCTCTCGTCAGGCTTTGGCAACTCGAAGTTAGATTATAATGAACAGTTGCATTAGTTTAATCTATAATGTCCTTTTTTGTAGACAATGACTAATTAAGCCCTGGCCTAAAAAAGCAAGAGCTTCTCCTTTTTTCTTTTTTTTTTTTTCCCCATAGGATTATCTCTGATTATATTGTTTTATTTCATGTGAACAGTTATTTTTGGAAAGAGATAACTTATTTTGGAAAAGAATCCTGCTGATGTGACCTTATTTGGCAGATGAGAACCCTTCCCCCGTTCTCCCCCACTCTCAGGTTGCTTACAGACAAAGTGCCAGAATAATACACATATCCATTTTTCTCATTGCATTTGATAGGATGTTATGCTTTTGCAAAAATATTGTTTGGACAGTGATTCTTACAGCAAACCAAAACCTCACGTAGGCACCAGCAGTAAAGGTAGTGACCAGCCCATGCTATCACCACTTATACATTGTCTCAATTTGCGATAAGAACAAGTCCATATACTGACAGTCCTGAATGAGGCCAATGTTTCAAATGACACGTAGTAGATCAAGGTCATGAGACAAGCCACTTCTACCAAAGAAATAATAGCTATCGCTTAAGACATCTTTGGCCTCAAGTCTTCTGACTGTGGGACTTTGATATAGTTTTACTACTTCATGCTGAAGTAGTATATATGGACTTTTCAGTTTCTGAGCTGTTTTATAAAGGAGTCTTACACAGAGCATCCATATTCACCACACTTTGTTTCCTAAATTGCCATTTTGGATGATAAACCCTGTTGGCAAGGGTGAACAGAAATGGCACCTCTTATACTATCTATCGGGAGTTGTGAGGTCAGAAGTATGCCCTTTTCAGGATGGTAGGTAGGTATCAACTCATCTTCCATTTGCAAGGGAAACATAATATCTGGTGTTTTGGGTTTTTTCCCACCTACACAAGGTTATCTCAGCTTAATTCAGGCTCTTGGTATATTCAGTAACTGACAAAGGTTAAACTGGAGTTCTGAAGAAACTGTTTAATTTTCACCAGATCAGTGCAGTAAGCTTTTACTGTCATATGCTATTTCCAGCATTCCTGAGACGGACAAAGTGTGATTCAAACTTTTCTGCTTATAGTTCTCAAATCAATCACATAACTGAATAAATGTCCTTCTTTTCTATCTAACCAGCTTCCTTTTGCTTTATTTTTTTCACGCTATTTCCAGTCTTCATAACTGGTTGATAAACCATAAATTTTGAAGATTTTTCTAAATATGCAGAATGACCTGCAGTGTTAGGTGTTTTTCTTTTTTTTTGCTTTGCTTTTTGAATGACTGTTGCTATTTCACTACTACCAAGTTCTGCATTAGTCAGACTTTACCATCTGCATCTTACACAGACACATGTTCCAAGTGAAAAATCATCAAGCAAATTTCAGCGTACAGGAGTCAGGCCTTTGTCTTGATGATGTACAGTCACATCCCTAGCAGTACATCCCTAACAAAGTTTTGCAATTAAATTGTGCATGCTGATTCTTCATTAAAGATCACTGGCTTAATTACAATGACAAGCATCATTAACATCTTGGTAATGCCCGATTTTTGGTATTGTCATTTCATCACTATCATTGAGCTGTAATGACCACGTGTAATGGCCACAGCTTCCTATATTATTGCCACATCTTTGTCATATGCTTTTATCTGGGGGGGAAAAAAAAAAAAAGAAAGAGAAAAAGAAAGAGAGAGAGAGAAAGAGAAAACATTAATACAGAATCATAGAATCATAGAACGTGTTGGGTTGGAAGGGACCTTTGAAGGTCATCTAGTCCATACCCCCTGCAGTAAGCAGGGACATCTTCAACTAGATCAGATTGCTCAGAGCCTCATCAAGCCTGACCTTGGATGTCTCCAGGGATGGGGCCTCCACCACCTCTCTGGGCCACCTGTTCCCGTGTCTCACCACCCTCATTGTAAAGAACTTCTTCTTAATGTCTAATCTAAACCTACCCTGCTCGAGTTTAAAACCGTTGCCCCTCGTCCTATCACTACATGCCCTTGCCAACAGTCCTTCCCCAGCTTTCTTATAGGCCCCCTTCAGGTACTGGAAGGCCGCTATAAGGTCTTCCCGGAGCCTTCTTTTCTCCAGGCTGAACAACCCCAACTCTCTCAGCCTCTCTTCATAGGAGAGGTGCTCCAGCCCTCTGATCATCCTCGTGTCCCTCCTCTGGACCCACTCCAACAGGTCCATGTCCTTCTTGTGCTGAGGGCTCCAGAGCTGGACACAGTACTCCAGGTGGGCTCTCACGAGAGCCGAGTAGAGGGGGAGGATCACCTCTCTGGATCTGCTGGCCACGGTTCTTTTGATGTAACCCAGGATGCGATTGGCCTTCTGGGCTGCGAGTGCACATTGTTGGCTCATGTCCAGCTTTTCATCCATGACTACCCCCAAGACCTTTAATATGCTCCCTTTAAGAACGAAGTCCAAACACTAACTCCAGTACAGACTTTTTCTTCCAAGGTATTTCTTCCCAAGGACCTGTCTTATGGGCCAGGTTGGTAGAGAAGATTCTCAAAAGAAAAAAATCCCCCAAAGCACTGAACCTTTCTCATTTTAGGACCCCAATACACTGGCATGGGTGCAAAAACAAACAAACAAACCAAGTCGAAGACGGTCTTAATGCTCACTTCATAGGAAGCCTCAACATAAAGATCTGAAAAAAAGCCCCATAGTTTCCAGATCTTTTTTTCCACACAGTGTGTTGCATCCTTCCTCCTTGAACTAAAGCAATCATTTTATTTTTTCTTCATAAACAAATACACTTTAATGCCTGGGACTTTTTTTGGATTTCTTGGATCTTTTTTCAGGATACTTGAAGAGATTGTGTGGGCTCTCTCCAGGGAGTCTGTCCTGAAGACATTCAAACAGAGCCAGTATTGTCGTGCTGCCACTTTTCATGGTGTTATTGTGAGTCTCAAACCATATGGTGTTTTTTTAAAGCTCCAGCTACCAGTGTAATGATTGTTAACTGTTTACTTATGTTATTTAATATCAGCCATGTAGATCTTAATATTTAAGCATTTCATAGGTCTTAATGTGAGTGAGGCAGAAACCCATCAAATCCTGATTTTGCAACCAAAGCCATAGAAAGATTAAGAAGTGTAAGGTCACACAGGAAATCTGCTGCATGTACCTAGGTTTTTCCAAGCCCTTTAGGCTAGTGTCCAAATCACTGATTCATATTTTATTCAGCTTTCATATAAGATTAACAATCAAACGGAAGACTGGGATATTTTGATAGTGTAATCATGACTGAAAAGGTTACATCTAAAATCTTAAGGTTCTAAACAGAACTGAAAACAAAGATTATTTCTGCTTTATAGCATTTAAACAAATCTCATGCCTCTTGGGACTTGAATTTAGTATTTGTGTTATTTCCTCCAGCATAAGAAAAAGAGGAGCTTTTAAAAGAACACCTTTCACAGTGTTCACAGTGTTTTCACAGTGTTCCTTCTGGCATCCCCTTATGATAGAAGACCTCTAGTACTTCATGACCAGAGTATGATACGATGCAACCAACCATGTCTATATGTCTTATTAAAAGCATAATAACCAGCTTGAAGCATGTTCAATGCTTAGCAGGCCAGTAGAAATAACTGACTGTTTTTGAAGTGCCTGACAAGGACATGATAAAACCATTTCTGTTCTGATTCAGGAGGTGACCTTTCAAAAGTCTTCCTGCATGTGGACACTGACCTACCAATACAGTCAATACCTCCTTATATGTAAGAATGCTCGATCTCAGCAAAGAAAACAACCTCCTGAGGACAGAAAGAAATATTCCTTTTAAGAAAGGCAATAAAGATAGCCTTTAGCTTTGCAATCACCTCTTGGCCCTCTTTTGGCCCTCTTTCTTCAGAAGAAAGAAGGTGTCTTACCCAGACTAGATCGACTGTACCCTTTCCCACATAAAAAACATAGTTATCAGGAACTCCTCTTTGCCTTTTTTCCTTACCTTGAGGTATACAAGGGGAAGAGAGCTACTCAAGACCTTGAACAGATTTCAGGGACAGAACTGAAACAGGGATTCAGTTTCCAGTGATCCAAAATACAATAAACTCAACACCAGGTCTCCATTTCCTTCCTTCTCCCATTATCTTTGCAGATCCAGTCTGAAGCCAGCAGAAGTATTACTTCCAATCTGTGGTGGGTTGATGTTGGCTGGATGCCAGGTGCCCACCAAGCTGCTCTATCACTCCCCCTCCTCAACTGGACAGGAGAGAGAAAAATATGATGAAAAGCTTGTGGGTCAAGATAACTCACCAGTTACTGTCACGGGCAGAACAGACTCAACTGGGGGAAACTAATTTAATTTATTGCCAATCAAAAAGTCAGAGTAGGGTAATGAGCAAATAAAACTAAACAAAACTAAATCTTTAAGCACCTTCCCCCGCCCCTCCCTTCTTCTTAGGCTCAATTTTACTCCCAATTTCTCTACTTCCTCCTCCCCAAGCAGTGAAGGGGAACAGGGAATGGGGGTTACGGTCACACCTTGCCTCTGCCTCTCCTGCCTCCTCACACTCTTCCTCTGCTCCAGCATGGGGTCCTTCCCACAGGAGACAGTCCTCCATGAACTTCTCCAACGTGAGGCCTTCTCCCGGGCTGCAGTACTTCATGAACTACTCCAGTGTGTGCTCTTTCCACAGTGTGAGGTCCTTCAGGAAAAAACCTTGCCATGCAAACTCAATACACAATCCAAGGTCAAACTGAGTAAGAAGCATCCTAATTCCAGACTGAGGAATTGAGACCATTTGGAAACCCAGCTGTTTGTCGACTTTTCTAAGATTTACATCTGTTTCTTATTCACTCTTTTATGCTCTTTTACGCTCTTTTACTGAAGCACATTGTCTTTGTCAACCTTGGTCCAAACTCACTTGACTGAACAATGAGAAGGCACTTTCTTAAAGCAGATAAAATATATTTTACTTGTTCTTTTTTCCTTCTGTATTTTCAGAGCTATGTTATGCTGCTGTCCATCCAGAACAAGAAACGTATTCTGCCTCTTCATTCTCAATTCAAGAGTCCCTTATCAGGCTATTTTAGCTATCCTGGTCAGTGACCTCACCTAAGAAGTCATTTTTAGGCCTCTCTTCCATTCAAACCATTCTGACAAAGAGCAGCTGCTGAGCAATTTAGATCTCCTACTGCATACTCTAATCATCTAATCCTTGTGACATGAACATTGCAGGGAAATCTTGAAGAAGGGGGTTTCCTTTTCATGGAGATGAAATTGCAGCTCTTTACATCTTTATTTTTCATCCATTTTCCCCCTCTTTATTTAAAGAAAAGATCCTGGCTACTTGCAATTAATAGCCAATATACTAATGAAAGAAGAATACTAATTACAGTGGTGATGGAAGAAATAGGAATCCGGTGCTAGTAGTCTTTGAGCTGGGATAGACCTTACTTGCTGCTGTAATGAATATGTGCATCAAACTATGGGAATTTCATTTCCAATTCTGCTCAAAATGAGTTAGTAGAAGTGAAGGGTAGGGCATATGTATAATTTGCATTGGGAAAAAAAAAACCTCTACGGAAACTTGCAAGCTTCTGGTGAGGAAGCTAACTATGAAGCTTCTGACAAGATAATTTCCTTCCTGATTATGCTTGAAAGATGATATATGTTAGATTAAAATTCTAGAAATGCTGAATTGAAGAAGCATACTTGTTAACCACTCTGACAGCCTCCTCTCTGATCTTAGGAAACGCAAGTACACTGAGCATGGCAATGGCGTGATCTGTGTCTTGAGTGCTTTGTATTGCTTGAAAAAATACACTTATGCGAAATAAATGTGGAACAGAAATAAGAGTCTGCAAGGCCTGGCTTTTAAAAGGGTGTTTAATTTTGACTGAAGTTAATTACTCATAAAAAGAAAAGGAATGCAAGATCACAGCAAATTTTGTGAGTCCTTCTGAAGTCCGTGTTTTTTTTTCAATAGAGGAGTAAAAACACTGAGAAAATCTCTAGCAATGGTAGTAAAACCTCCCAACATAACAATAGCCTTACCTGAATTGCCATTAAGGGAAGAAATATACTCTAGCTCTCCCATGTCAAATGATGAACCTTCTGAATACAAAGAGCAGTTCAAAGCTTCTCAGTTATGTTAGTGTCACTGTACATTCACAGCAGATTCAACACTCCTCAGAAATACTGTGCTTCTTGCAAATGTATAGTATCATTACCTTTGATAAGCATAGGACCTAATCATTGGAGGAGATTACCCTTTGAGGGACAAGGTTTAGTGGTGGATTAGGTTAACAGTGTTACTTAATGATCTCAAAGCTCTTTTCCAACCTAAATGATTCTATGATTATGTAATTCTTTCTTACACACATAAGTAAATAAGTACAAAGACTTACATAAACTAGACATTAGAAAGTATCCCTCATACAAAAAGCTCACATAATCAGGAAAATACTGTGTTGATCTCAAAAATCCAAAGCAACATTAATGTTTTGACTTTGCAAGTTTATTTATAGTGCTGCCTCTGCAATTTGTATTTCTTCCTTCTTCCTATGTACAAAACTAAGGTTAAGCACAAATCTTGATGCCTGGACTATTTTCCTGTGTTATCTCTTGTGATGGGGAAAAAGGCTTGCGCATACACGAGTTTCACCCCATTATGGGCTGGAGAGCAATCAGAGGCTGCCCAGGTCCTGGAGTGTGGAGAGACTCCCAGACTTAATGCATTAATACTACAAAGAGGAGAATTCTTGTGTGATGTATGCATAGCTAATTCTTACCTCATACAAAATAATTTTACCAGACTTTGTAAATCCTTTCCAAACTGTTAATCCTCACTTCGGTTCTCACACAGCTGCATAACACGTTTCACCATGAGAAAAAAACCAAATTTTTAATGCAAAAGTCCCTATAACTCCTGTTAGCAGCAGTTTTCTGTGTTTCTGGACTGGCTTCCAAAGGTATCTAATCTTTCACTTTTCGCTTATTGTTGTCAAAACAGCCATTCTTAAGAATAAGGGAATTTACTGTTAAGATTGATTTTTCCCCGCATTCTTTGAATTGACATAAATTTGCATAATATTATTCATTATCATTTTAATTTTGACTTTCTAACCTATATGGCCAGGTTCATCAGCTGTTATGTCACTGCGAGAGTAGATCAATCATTTAAGCAAATTTTGTCTGTCATACTAATTGTTGACAAAGATGAATTGCCTTAAACTGGAATAATAGCAAGTTCTGCCAGAAGTCACATCTCCCCTTTCCCTCCCAGATCCACCTTCAGTGCAGCTTGTGGTCTGAGGTAACAAATGCTGTGTGCATTGTTACCCTAAAAATTTGAAAATGGAGAAACATTTTTCATATGCTTCTCTCATAGACAATCACAATCCCCCACAATACATCAAAACCCTATAGCCAGGATGATGTTCTCTCTCCTGTTGAAACCTGTGGAACAATCATATAATATATTACGTCTCAGAAAAAAAATACTGTAATGTACAGTAAAGCCCCAAAAGGCATGAGTTTTCTATTCCCTCTGTTGGTGAATTAGGAAACCACTGCTTGAATCAGCTTTATGTCTACATAACATCTATTTATCATTACTTTTATGATACAGAAGAGCTCTCATAAATAATTCTGCTTGGATTTTGTGGGTAGAAAAAGGCTTATTTCCAAGCAGCTAAATTTTTTCTTAAAGTTCATATGTGTTCCCTGTTTCCCTGGTGACTTCACTGGAGAGTCACTGAGAAAGTGTAGGACTGGGTGCCTGCAGAGGAGGTCTATCATGTAGTACAGCATCAGAGAGAAACACTGGTAAGTACCTACTTATCCAACTCCCTAATGATATGAATCCTCAAGCTGGGTTACTTAGTGGAACCTTCAGACAGAAATGGGAAAAATTTCCCTGGATCGTCTACATTTTTGCAAGATCTAGCTGGATGATTGTACCTCACTGGTCCATGCCATAAGTAGCTTGGTAGGTGGGAGTAGTGGTGTTGCACAGGGACAGTAACCCAAGGGAAGAGTGTCACTGCTTGCAAGTTGCTTAGGGTCTTCAGTAGACTTAGTGAGAGAAGACTGAGTGGAAGATATTGAACTCTCTGTGAGGCTTTCAGACTTTCTAGAGATTTCATTTCCAATCTAAGGAATTCCTCTGTCTCCTTCAGCTGAGTTCACAGGACACTTCAAGCTGAGCCTGATTCCCTGTAAGAAGTACCCACGGCTCACAGGCTTGAGGTCAGATTGAATCACCTGTAGGTAAAGTGGTGAAAGTCACTTGAAACTTCCCTTTCTCTGAGAAATCTCTTCTTTGAATTCAGAATTAGCTCTCTTTTTTCTTTTTTTTTTTTTTTTTGTGGGGGGGGGAGGTGTTGAAAAGAAATTCTGACCTTTGAACGACTTCTGAACAGCTTCCTTGAAGAAAATGTATGGTTTTGTTTTACTAAAGATATAAAAAGAAACAAGAAAACATCTGTAGATATTAAAACTCGGTGTCACAGAGAAGTCTGGAGCCAGATTAGGAGAAGGCAGAAATTCCACTAAAACAGTGGATGATAGCCATAGTACTTGAATACGTTGGAAATCATTAGAATACTGTCTTTATGAATTAGATGCACTGAGATGGACATTACCACAAAGTGGGGAATTTTAACTTGCAGATTCTTCCTTTACCCCTTGCTTTCAGCTCAGATAATAGGGTTTTTCACTGTGTTTAGAAGATTCACAATCTATCAAGCCTGATGGATGTCTTCCTGTCTCCAGCAGAGAGACAGGTGGTATTTGTTTAAAAGGTGGCATAGTTCCAAAATATGCCTAATACAAGAGCTGCTGAACTCTGGCAGTAGAAAGTGTGAAACTTAATTAACTCTGGATGCCTCTTCCCAATATTTATTCCTACAACTGAGTTCTATGAAGAGTTTGGTATTATTCATAAAGCTGAGTGAAAGCGGGAACTCTTCCATATGGTAAATTTTTATACCTAAAAGTGATAAGTGAAAGTGTTTTTCAAATTTTTCATTAAAAAAAAAAACCTAAAGAATTTTCAGAATGAGGTGTCATAATTTTGCATTGCAACTTTACTCCTACAAATATTATACATTGTAACAGTCAGAAATATAGAAATACAGAAAAGTAAACTTAAATGAAAAAAAGAGGGTCATTGTCCTAAAATAATTCCAAATGACATTGACAAGATCCCATGATATATATTATTTCGGCAGTATCTGCTGATAAATTTTGACTGCATTTAAGTATTTGTGAAAATTCATACTGGCTGCGACATCACGCTCCGTAAACTCCTGAAGTATTAAATGCCTCAAGCTTGTCCAACACCGCAGTAAGAACAGTTTATATTATGAGTTATATTAGAGTTTGTATTATTTATATATGCATTTATGTTGCAACTTAATATATACATTCTTTTTCAGATATTTTAATAAAAATTGTAATGATCTTCTGAAGAGGAAAATGTGATTACTTTAAAGTGGTAAGGAGCCAGTGCTATATTTCAATGAAAAGAGTGTGTTTTTTATCAAAGTTCTTTCTTTTTCTCTTTAGATCATGAATGATTGTGTGATGACATGACAAATACAGTACACATTGTACTTCACTACAATCTTATGTTAACTTCTGTTTTAGCAGAAAGGCATTTTTAAACTGTTGGGATAGTTGTAGAGTCCAAAACACAATACCTTTTTAGGATTTTAAATAGTGTGTGGGACAAAATTCTGCTGGAGTAGTGGTAGGAAACTTTAAATGTCTAAGAACAAAATGTCTAAGTCTTAGGTAGGCATAGAAATGAGTGTCCTCCTCTACAGGAAAAAAAATGCAGGGGTTGATTTATATGACCTACCTAGAGAATACTAATCTAACCTAATTTTTATTCTGCAATAAGATGGATCGCTACAGTGTGTCTGTTCCTCTCTTCTGGTTATAAAAGAGGTCTAAAAAGATTAGTTCAGGCTTAAACAGCTAGCCTTTAAATTCCTAGTGAGAACAGATGTATCTTACATGTCAGTATATATTCAAATATTTCTTTTCAAATAGGATAGGTTTTAAATTATGAAATTTTTTAACTTTGATTTTTTTCTCTAAACAAGAAAATAAAGTCTACTGGGAATTTTTACCCTCGGTTACTGTTGAGATATACGTACTTTTTTTTAAATTTATTTAGAGAATACTTGAATAGGACAAGTTTTTTCCTCCCTCCAATACAGTTTTTCGAAGTAGCCATTGAGAATAAATTTGGCTTATATACAGTAAAATTAAAAACAACATCCAAGTTTGATAACAAAATAGACCATTTAATTTCATATTAAATCTTCAGTATAAAAAAGCTATTCCTGAACAAATAAGAATGAGAATGATTTAAAATATAATCGACGCAATTATATCTGCATCAAGGAAACCAGATTTTGACTCTTAGATAGAGCCATATATGGCATCATAACTAATTTTTTTCTGAATTTATCAATTTTAAATATACAAAGATTGGAAGGCAAGCATATGGACATTGACGATAAAGATATATGCTGAAATATAATGTATGTGGAATTATTTTTTAATCCTCTGATTAGCTGGTTAACTGAAAGCTAATTCCATATATTTTTTTGAAGATAGCTTTTGGAGAAGTGAATAGTTTTTAATTGATATTTCTCTTGGTAAGCTTTTATTTTGACTTGAAAAGGAGTGAAGAATAAACCTCAGATAACTTAGAAGATGAAAATAAGCTTCAGATACTCTTTACCAACTTGTCAACTGTTCACGAGCCACACTTTTCACAGTTCTTACTGCACATGCATTAACAGCACAGAAGCTGAGCCTTTCCAAAGGCATGAGTTGCTAAAAGTAGCTCGTTGAAAACAGAGCATGAAAGCCTAGGAAAAACACCTTGGTAATAAAAATTATTTTTCACTTATACAAATCTCCTTAAGAAACATCACAAGAAAGGGTTGCACAAATAGACATATAAATAAATTGTTACCTGTGCTTCACAGAATGTTTAATTTTCACTTGTATTAATTATAATGTTTTGCAGTTCTATATTGCTTTCCATCTGAGGGCTTGAAAACACTTAGCAATTAAGACTGAATTACTGAAGGTAAGAAAATCGTGTTGCTCTAGAAATGCCAGATCAGTAACAGTATACCGGGACATTTTCTAGGATTGTTTCCTGAAGGCAGCAGTAGGCCAAGAACATAAGCCTATAGATTAAAAGTTTTATAATGTTTGTTGGTGGTGGTTTGGTTTTGTTTTGTTTTGTTTTTGATCTTCCTGCTAGACCTTAATTGTGGTGTTATGTTTAAAGACTGATATAAAATGTTTCCTTTCAGACTGTGGGGGAGGGAAACTATGGTTTTTAGAAAAACCTTTTGTGACATCAAACTGTGAAAAAAACAGCTCGTGTAAGTGAAAAATTGACTGCACAACTGACTATAACAGTTTGTGGAAAAAAAATCAGCAAGTTAAAAAATGCTAAATAATTTATCTGACACCTGAGTCATTAGAGCTTAGTTACTAGACTCTAAAAAGGCTTTCAACTCCCACACAGCAGAGAATATAACCACAGGGTTAGTTTTATGAAGGCAGCTGGAAACAGCAGTCACTCAATAAGAACAGGCAGAGGGCTGGGTTGGCATGGGCTTTGCTGTTGGTGATGACCCGTGACTAGAGAGAACACAACTGGATCTTGATATTTGAAGTTCCTACCACGGGGTTGTCATATAAGGGAAATGTACAGAAGTACATATACTTGTATGCATGTGTACATTTACATATATATGCCTAAACACGCCTACATATATAGTGTTCAACCGAAGAAGCCAAATAGCAGATACTGGAATATATCACTGGTTCCTGTGCTGCACAATGCCATGGCACAATATTCTCTAGCAAACACTACGTTTAATCCGTGGGTGCCCTCCCATACATGCACAATTCATAAGCTTAGCCAACTGTATAAAATGGGTAGAGGTTGTATTACCACGGGCTGGTATGAAGCATACTAAAGTATCTGTTTTGTAAATGATCTTTACAAATAATATTTACTTCTATTTGCATAATTTTCTAATACTAGTGATAAATAGACTTACAAATAATGAAGTTTAAATATTTTTGACTATTGAAGATACTTCTCTGCGCTTCTTAAGTCCAAAGAGATCACTGGATTTCTCAGACTAGCCTTCTGTAAAGTAGCTCATGGCATTTTATATCTTAATACTGCATTTCATGACTACCAACAAATCTGTTTTTCTATATATAACTTCTGATGGTAATTTATCGCACAGTGGTTTTTTAAGAAATCTGCTGGGATTTACAGGAAAGTACATCTTTTTTACTCTAATATAAAATTTCTGTTTATGTAAACTTCCATTAGTATTCTCATCTTCTGTGTTGTTTTGTTTGGTGGTTTGCTTTCTTTTTTTTTTAATTTCTACCAACAGTTCATATTTTGTAAGAAAACTATGCAGTAGTCTTACAGAAATAAAGAAAAACTTAGGCTTAGGGAATATTATATTTTTCTTCTAGGTATGTCTGTGTGCATGAGTATGTGTGTATGCATATATAAACATGCCAAGATTGTCTAGCTGCAAACCACAATTTACACATCTCAAGGCTTGTTTAGTGACTCTAAATATCTTTCTCATTTAGTCTATTTATTATCAAGTGTTCTGGTAGTGCCTTTCTGGTAAGTTTGCTTGACAACTTTCATTATAAATGATTTTTGAGGAATCTTTTGGAAAGTTCTGACATCTCTAATGTTTGCCATCAGTACCTGAAATTGGATGTGGAAAAAGCCCAGGGGTTTGAGAAGTGTCTTTTCTTTCTCTCTGCTGTTCTGCTCAGGTGCAGTTACAATATAATCAGCTGAAAGCCAAGATTTCTTTTTTGTAGTTTGTTTCCTCAGGAAAGATGTAGCACACTGACCAAGATAATAATTGAACATGAACAGCCTAATCTAAGGGTTGGGCTGATGCCAATGCCTTGGCAACAATGACAATGGAAAATGATAAACTAGAAATACATCAGTGGCTGAGGAAGAGATGTAAGAAGAGGGAAGGCTGAGAGGCTCGGATCAGCCTTTCAGTTCTAATTCACAACTTTAAACATGGCATGGAGGGAGGTACTGGGACCAAAAACAAGAAGGGAAATGAAAGTGGAAAAGGTGGTCTAATCCTAGTAACTCATTCAAGACCTAAGTTCAGTCGTGCCTCTTCTCCATTCCACTCTTCACCACACACATTACCATACATACTACCAATAACAAAGGGCAGATGATAATAGAAATAACCAGTTCTGTAAATTAAGACTTAAAAAAGATCATTTTCACTCCCTTGATGTTGTTCAGGCAGGATTTATTTCATGCAGCACAGCACAACTGAGGCTGGAAGGGACCTCGGAAGGTCCTCTGGTTCAAACCTCTGCTCAGGGTAGGTCTAACTTCAAAGTTAAATCAGTTGTTCACAACCTCATCCAAGTCAAGTCCAGAATATATCCAAAGTTGAAGATTCAGTTTATGTAATTTATTAACTCTTCCTCTTAATGAAAGAACTTAATTCAACTCATTGAAAGCTCTATAATGAAAAGCTAAATTGGAAAAGATAATAATTACATCGTAAAGTCAAGCACACCAAAATAAGGAACTAAATAAGTATTTAGAGTTTTCTGCAAAACTGAAATTCTGTCACTCTAGGTGTCAGGAAACAGCTTTCAGTTACCTGATCACATGCTTTTCTTACAACTCCCACTTTCACTCTGCCTCCTAAACTCATTCAATGGCAAAGAGGCAAAAATAATTCTGTGTAGTTACATTTTTGTCTGATATTTTCTCACTATCAATGAAAATGTAATAACTTTTACAGTCCAAGCTAGTTTATTTTGTAATAATCATTGTACTTAATAAGCAATAATCAAATATGGAAACATTAATTCATTGCTCATTCTACAAGAAGTATTCGTGTGAGGCCTTTTTGATGAATTTAAAATGTACTTGTTTTTTTCCCTCTTTATTTCTACCACTCATATTCCAGTGGTAGGAACTTCTTTACTTTGAGGGTGGCAGAGCACTGGAACAGGCTGCTCAGAAAGGTGGTGGAGTCTCCATCTCTGGAGGCATTCAAAACCCACCTGGACGCGTTCCTGTGCAACCTGCTGTAGGTGACCCTGCTCTGGCAGGGGGGTTGGACTAGATGATCTCCAGAGGTCCCTTCCAACCCCTACCATTCTGTGATTCTGTGATTCTGTGAAGCTATATATACACACACATAAATATTATGTGTGTATTTTTTGTGTATATAATAAAGACAAACATAATGACTATCTTACAAAAATAAAGAAAAATATTCAGTAAATATATATATTTAATATATTAGCAGAAGCAAACATCAGATGAATCACTGAACACTTAGTATCCAATCATTCTGATATTAAAAACACCACTTTACTTACACCATGCAGAAAAACTCCTCTCCTAGTTGAAGGAATAACTAGCAATTAGTCAAGCATCAGGAGATGCTAAATACAACTAGGAACAGTTGTTTTCTTTTCTTTGCTTCTCCATTTTGACTCAGGTACACACTGGAGCTGTTTTAAGCCAGAGCTTTCATTCCAAGAATAATACTCCTCATTTTGTCATCAATAAAGCATTTTTAGAGCATCTTTTATTTCTACTAGGCTCTTGCCATTGCTGACCAATAACGTTGGCTGTAATTTTTCTTCTCCTAGGCTATGGACCTCTTAGGAGCTTGTTCTTTACTCTTGAGTGCACTTTTTTCCAGCTGCCCCATTTTTGAGTCTCTGCATTAGTTTTTCCTTAGTGCTAAGGACTGCCTTTATTATTAATGGCTATGTGATCCTATATCAAAGTGTCAGCCACAGAAAAGGAATTATTTTCTTTTTTCTTGAAAATAAGAAATCAATTTCAAAGCATCTCCTACCCATCTGGCAATTACAGTGACAACACCATCTAACTGTCTCTGAATTCTGTAGTCTGTGATATGTTTAATGATTACACAATAAAAACAAACAAACAAACAAAACCTACAAACCATGTGTTCAGAAAATAACTCTGGATTTGAGAACATGAGGAAATTAAGTAGGTGATAGATCTACTTGGGTGTCAAACAT
The DNA here is from genome assembly GCF_964199755.1 of Larus michahellis. Taxonomy (NCBI): domain Eukaryota; kingdom Metazoa; phylum Chordata; class Aves; order Charadriiformes; family Laridae; genus Larus; species Larus michahellis. The sequence goes on from NC_133897.1 coordinate 95,526,900, forward strand.
GTCCATTAAATGCATTAAGAGCTGTAAAATTTGCTGTCAAAATGTAATACAAATATTGTCATATTTGCAAGTATCAGAAAGATACATAGCATAGGACTTGCACTAGTGCTAATTAATCTATACCGTGCTCCAAATTGTTATCTTCACAATAGCTTGAGTTATTAGAAAGTTTCCTAAATTATGATCAAATAACTGAAATTAAATCAGCTAACTTAGTATCTTTTCTGCTCATAAATTATTCCTAATGGGATAACTTGCTTTTTTTTTTTTTTATTTTTTCCTACTGACCACATGCCATTGTTGCCCATTAGATTTAGCATACATTTTTCTTTCTCAGTCACGCCCTTTACTTCTATTCAGCGGGAGCACATGAATTACTTGCGACTCACTCTTTAGGCTGTGGAATGTACATATGGATGTTAAGTCTCCAAAGGAAGACATGTCCATTTTTGCAGAGGAGAAAGGTCTGGAAGAACTGCTGGGGCTTGCTTCAAATGGAGCATGAGGTTTATTTACTAGATGCGTTACCCGGTACCTATGCTGCTCCTTCCCCAATGTGTTCACTGCAAACTGTTTTCCATGTCCCATGGTACAAGAGATGTCACGCTGCTGGGCTGCTCCTGCATCCCCACTGCATTCAGATCTGTCACATACGGGGAATTTTGAAACATTGCCTGTTGCTTTTTGCTCAAGCAGGGCATGTTGTTTTCCTTTGGATCCTCAGATCATAAGAGCTGTATTTCCATATTACAGTCAGAGATCAGGAAGTGCTCAGGGCTTTTCTGGCAGAGGAGGAAAAGACTGCTGTACCATACCTTCAGCGAATACTACTTTTGGAGTTATCTAGCTTCACAAGCAACAAAGTACTTTTGCATACCTCGTAGGTCTAGGGAATATAATTCACTCTATGTACCACACACTATTAAATATATGCATCAAGTGAGTGTGCATTCTGATATGTTCATATCCCACAGATATTACATGTCTTTGTTGGATTATCTTTACCATTCACCAGAGCCATTAACTGGATGTGGTTCTGGAGTGCTGTTTATGCAAAAGAAAGTCACCTACCCTGGTTTTAGCGATAATCCTTGGGTAATGGATATATAAGTGGTACGTAGTCTGACGCACAGCTGCAGTGCCACACTTAGAGTCTTGCTGTTTCATGGGCTGAGCAATTAAGTAACAGATTCATCAGTAAAATGCAGACATGAAAATCAGATACTCCTACACAACAGATATGTCAGCTGCTTCAGTTCTTACTATCTCCATCAGCATTGCTGCTCATCACCCTTCCCACAAGTTGTCATTCCTGATGGTACATTCAGCTCTTTGCATGCTTGAATAGCATATCATAAACCCCGAATGTCCATTGTCCCAAAGAACAGGCTTCCTTTCAGGGAACATTTTCAGAGCTTAACACCTCAAATTTCCTCTGAGATCTACCCTTGTGAATATTGCATGTCTTGCTGCACCATTTTACATCTCAAGAATCAATCAATTTTCTGACTTCTTTGTTATATATAAGCTTGGAGGTGGTGAATGTAGAATACAACAAAATCATTTGATGCTACCAGTATACTTTAAAGTCAAAATTATTTACATTTCTTAATCATGAAAAAATTTTTATATTTAACAAACAGTTACCTGTTAGAGGCTAAACAACTTCCAGTATTGAACAAATACAAGCTCATCTCCAAAGACTATTTAAAAGAAATGGCAATGATTTCATCATAACCATCTAAATTCAAAGATTCTTCAAGAGTCAAAAATAAACTTGATTGGATTTGTTTAAAACTGAATTTCAGCTCTTGTTAAACACTGATGAAGCTGAAAGGGTAATAGACTTTCAACTTATTTTTTTTTCAGTGAAAATTCTAGCACAAGAAAAAGAAAAAAACGCAGTCAGGTATTGTGTCAGAGGTAGTAACTAGACTAGAAATTCAAGAGCTGAAGATTTTATAAAGTTATTGAGCCAACAAATTAGTTTCAGATGTAGTCAAGCATGAAAGAGGTGTTTTTTCCCCTTGAAATTGCAGAAAGAGGGCAGCATAAAAACACACTGAATAGGGCAAACAGTTCTCTCTCTTTCCTCTTCATACAGCAGTCACCACTGTTTGTGCTGTTCAGTTTTCTGCAAATACAAAGTAATCAGGACAATGCTTTGAAGAACTCCTCTAAAGAAACTGAATTAAATGGTTTTTTGTTTGCATAGACATAACCCATATTTTCTTTCCATAGACATCCCAGATTTTCCCGTGAACTGCTAAACAACTGATCAGCACTAACTCTTAATGAAATTCTATGCTGTTTGTAAACTGATTGCCTGCAATGCCCATTCAATATTTCTACATTTCAAGCCCAGATAACTTTGAAACAAAACATTCCTGAGAAGGTAAGAGGTTATCAACTTGGTTAGTCTGCACTGAGCTTTTTGCCACTGCAGCAATTGTGCTATCAAACCTATGAGGGAAAAGTTGGTTTAGCTAAATATGCCTGAGTTGCTGTAGTCTTTGAATTTTCCACGGGCGTAAGCTACATCAGCATGCACTTCCATTTTGGGAAAAAAATAGTTTGATTCTCAGCAGTAGACTTCTGATAAAATGGATTAAAAGCTTTGTTAAAGCTCTGTATTAGTCATCATTTATAACTTGTTTTCTTTTTAGTAGTTTTGGAATGTTTTCAATAGTTAAAATATATTTAAAGATAATTTAAAATACTAATAGTTTAAAGATCATAAGAGGGAAAATCTTCACATGGATAAGTATTTATGGGTGAATAAAAGACTAGAAACAGAGGGCAGGAGTAAATTGTCAGTTCTTGCAGTGGAAAGAAATCACAAATGAAATTCTTAAGGGACCTAGACGGCAACTCAAGTTCTTCAACATATTGGTAAAGGAAGGAAACAATGCAGTGACAAAGGCTGCAGCCTGATTGTAAGGAATTGCAGAAGGACCTCACAAGAATGGAGCACAATAGATGGTAAAAATAAATGCAAATAAATGTAAAGTGATAAACATAGGAAAAAATTATTCTAACTTCACATATAAAATGGTGGTTTCATGAGTTTACCATTACCCTGCAGGAGTGAAGTTATCTCTCATGACCCTGTTAACAGCAGGGATTATGATCGACTGGATAGGAAGTGCCATGAAAATGTCAGTTCAGTGCCTGGTAGTTGTCAGAAAAGTGAACAAAATGTTAGGAATTATTAGAAAAACATAATAGAGAGCAAACCAGAAAGCATTAATGTGCTACTGGTACATATCCATGGTTAGCTTGCATCTTGAAATGTTGCATTCAGTACCCGTGCTCCCATTTCAAAAAGGGCACAGAGAAAAGGCTCAGAAGAGGCCAGCCAGGATGATCAAAGATACACTCTGGCTTCTGTGTGAAGAATGAGTATGTTGGGAAACTGCAGTTTGGAGCAGTGACACCTGAGAAGGGTTATGACAATGATCCATAGGATTATGCGTGGCATGGTGAAGCTGGAGAGAGATCAATGGTTCAAAACCTTGAGAGCACCACATGAAGGTAGGAGAAACCACATTCAAAGCAAACAGAACGAGGTTCTTCATGTTAAGTTTAGCTAAGTTGTAAAGCTGACAGCTGAAGTATGTTATAGATGTTTAAGATTTATAAGGATAGAGGAGTAAATGGGAAGAGTTCATGTCAGAAAAAAAATATTCCTCCCGCAAAGTCCCTAAGCTGAAAACAGCTAAAGCCAGGGAGGGTATTCATTTGCCAGTTGTTACACTTGCATCCAATTTTACCCTTGTTCAAAATCGGATACCTAGTTAGACGGCCTTAGGTCTGATCCAATATAGAATACTGTTTTAAGACATGCAAAAAAGAGTGTGCCATGTCTCTGAATTAGCTGTAAGGGACTGCCATCTGACTTACTCTTTCCTTTTTCCCTCTAAATAATGAAGCCCAAGCTAGTAAATTTTAAGATAATTTTTTTTAGCCTCAACAATTCAAAATATCCCTTTCATTTTACAAAAGCAATATCTTATTGTAGCACCTCATGTTTTGCCCAGGCCTATTGGATGCCTCTGAGAAACTTGCTCTATTCAGAAAGCATGTTGGTTTCTGCATGCTATAGAGAATTGCTTTGTCAGATTTGGCACCTGCCCACCTGGCCCTTTTCTGCATCACAAAAGACATTCCCCAGCTCCCCAAGTTCCCTAAATATGTCCTTGGTAAGCTATTTCTTCTTTGTTTGTCTTCGATCCTTCCAAGGGAATACTGAACTTACTGTTTTCATGCACATATATTTTGTTCCTAATACTTAAGTTTCAATAGAAAAAAAGAACGAAGAAATGTGGCTAGACTTAGAACTTGTTATTTGAGGCACCATCTAGAGAAAAAGGTTAACAATATCACATACACTTTTAGCTTAATCTTAGCAATTTATTACCCCTCTTATTCCTTTGCACCTCTCACCTGCAGTCCCAATAACAGCCACCAATTAAGGATGCAGTGTTCACAATAACCCTTTTTCTCACAGGATTACACTGAGTGCTGGATGCTATTGATGACTTTCTTTCCACAGGTTAAATTTTCTTGCAGTCAGATTTTGGGGTTAAAATTGTAAATGCTTCTGAAAGCTCTCTCTGGAGCTGGCTGTCTCAGGTGCTTAACAGTGATCCCTTCTCTGCCAGGGAAGTGAACTACAGAAACAATGTTGGGAATTACCTCTGAGCCTTGGGCACATTTTGTGGGGATGCAAATTGATGAACTCTTCCTTGTCAAAGGACTGCTGAGACACTCGGGCTTTATATATGTATTGCTCATACATGCACTCTCTTTAGCTTGTGATTCTGATGTGTTGCTAGCTCTGTACAGATATCACCTAGTAAAGTAATGGATCATTACTGCTAATGCTGAATTTGATCAATCTGGACACATTTATGGAAAAAAAAACATAACTCCAAACCATTATTAGGAGGCAATGTAACAATGTATCACACAAAGTCAGGGAATCCTTTATAATTCAAAACCTGATTGCTCTACTGTTTTGAAAACATACATCCCTCCTGCCATGAGGGAAGACAATGCATAGTATAAATTTGCAAACTCTTTCTTGTGAGCAGAACAGGACCTCAAGCTGGCCAAACCCGTGAGAGGGACCTCTTATTCTCTCTCCCTGAAGTGACGTGTCAATGGCCTTCCAGTACCTTAAAACCAGAACACAAATGTATAAACTAGACTGAGGAAACTCATTAAATGGCAAAATGTCATGACAAAAAATGACAAAATGTCGACTGGTTGAGATAAATTAAAGGGAATCGTTGTCATATCCTTGCTGTTTGAGTATTTTCTTCCTGGCACCCTTTCTAGTTGAGGAGCTTTAAGCAGTTCTGGAGGCTGAATCTGTTGCACACAAGCAGCTCCAAAGGGATCTCCTTCCCTGTGTTTCAAGGGCTGGCTGCAAGCTGACAGCCTCTCTGAGTCTCTGCATTTTCCCTCTAAGCTCCTTTTTGGCTCTGCCTCTACCTAAAGGCCTCCATATCTGTCACATCTGCAACTCTTGGAGACAGAGCGACCTCCTCTTTCCAGAGGTTTCAAATGTGAAATAGACAGGAAGCCATATGCAGGCAACCTTCCTTTCTGCTGCTTTGCCACAGCCTTTATAAAAAAAAAATAATAAATAACTACAGTGTGTTTATGATGAAACAAACATTTAAACTGTTTTAGTATCTGTCACACTCAAAATGACCCATAAATCAGAAAAGTCAGGAAGCAAAATTTGATATAGATTTTGGAACTGATAGTAGGAGGACATTTTATTTTCAAGGGCTGGCAAAGACTTTAAACTATTTTAATTGCAACCGTTGGTGTTTTATTCAGTTTTTTCTGTACATAGTTTAAAAGTGTATATGAGTAAAACAAGAGGAACTGTAACTATGGCTCATAGGCTAACAAAGCTGCATCTATGGATAAAAAAAGTAAAAAAATAAAAAAAAAACATGACTGTACCACAAACAGACAAAATTAAATATTTGTAATAATGTGATTCCAAGTAGCTCCCCCCCCGGTGAGAAACTTTATGTTTCAATAATAATGTTTATATATGAATTTTGCCTACTTAGTGTTGAGCTTATTGGCACAGCACTATAAAGTTTTTTCAATGCTATTAATCTGTGTTACTTATACTATTCACAGACATTTCAAAATTGGAAGAAGAACAATTATATACACTGACTTTTGACAGAAAAATATCTTAAGGCTTTACTGGAACTATTATAACCTATGGATTTACAACTTACTAGGGATTTCTGTAACCAGCAGATCTTTGAGTCCCACTGCATGTATTATTGACAGACGAGAGAGGTTACAATGTCAAAGATGTGTTGGAATTTTAACTGTGTTTATTTCTTGATTGTGATTCTTGTATAGGTTATTTCTTGACCTGCAATAGGTGCAATAATACAGAGGCCATGACAATGTATATACCAGAAGTTTATGGGGTTCTTCTTGATAGGAGGATAAAAGGCTCTTCAGTTTAGTGTCTTTATGGTCCATCATATTAAGCTCTACTTCTATACTTCATCATGTCAGATTCTTATCTCAGTTACACAGGTGAACCTCAGGAGTAATCCCACTAAATATAGTGGAATTACTAAGCATTTATGTCAATGGGAGAAAACAGAATTTTGTTCCTACTTTGCAGATCATCGACACTAAGGAACGTAATGACTTCTGTATATTCTGTCATGTCAGTGAAATTACTATTTGCGGTGCATTAAGAATAGTTTCCTTCCAGAATAAGCAGATGATAAAAGTAGTGAGCATATACAGTGATAGACTTTTCTAGATGAAATGACTGAGCTATTTTTCTTCATGAGACACAAAAAAAAAAGTAATGTACATTTCAGTACATGAAAATACCATTATTCCCCCCTTCCTGTCCCACATTTCCAAAAGAAGCTGTTTCAACACATATTTTAATCTTGTCTTTCTGAGGAGTAATTAGCTACCTGAAGAGTTTAATACAAACTAATCTTATATTTTCACATTTATGTTTTTTAATACTCTTTTTGTTCCTGAGGTGCAAAAACAGCTTAGCTGTAATAGCCCCATATAGCCTGCAATACTGACCATTAATCACTAGTATTTCACTGTTCTTATCCATTTCTGTTAACATTTCAGTCTGTATCATGGAAGCCTCAGTTTTACAGGCCCTATTTTAGAGCTTCCTTCCAGACTTTGAAAATGTCCCAACAGGTTCAACAAGGCTCTCAGAATCTCTGAAAACCATTTCTGAAAGGTCAGAAATTGAGGTTTTGTAAATGGTAACTCTTATTGAAAAGTTTATTCAAAAAATCTGAATTTCACACATTAGATTAGATTATATTTTTCATGAGTGGTAGCAGAGACAGGGAATTCTAGTGAATTTATTGTATGTTACCCACTTCTTATCACCTCAAAACCCACCTCATTTTAATATAAAGAAAATTGTAACTATTTTATTCTTTTACTTGAGACTGTGCTCAAGAAAAAACGCAGCATCTACTATCATAGTCCAATTGTGCAGCACTGTAAGAGGGAGTTAGCAGGAAGTTATGTGAACATGACACCAAACCTATAATGAAATGAGCTCCTCAGGTGGTGTAAATCAGCTTGATTTCTGTTGTTCAAGTGGAGATAGAAAAATTTACATCAGTTGAGTATCTGGCCTGTATAATTTTATTTCTTTTTCTCCCACTGTCATTATTTCTGCTCCCACACGTGCACTTTTTACCTTTATGACAATCGCGTGAACTGAATTGCGATGAGCAATGCGCAGTTCTGTCCAAGCAGTCTTTCCTTTTGATTTGCGAATACATTTTGTTCTGAACATTCATCTAAGATTTTTGACAGTAAGATCAGGTCAAAAGTTGATGAATGAGTATTTTGACTTATATAGCTTAATGAATTGAGGTCAATTTTCTATTTGGAATAACCTGTAGAATAAGAATTTTCTCTTTCAAGCTTAGGTTTTCTCCTTTCTATTACAAAAAAAAACCCCTAACTACTCTGTTATGATCAATAAAATATGCTTTTCCTCATTGATGAATGAGCTCAATAATGTTGTAATTCTTTCAACATTGAACTAATGTGCAACTCCTTCATTATGCTAGGCATACAGAGAACACACTAAATGCATTAGTAATCATAGCCAGGAAAAAGAATCTCATATCAGCTTTTGGGCTACATGATCTATGAAAGCATGGAAAAGTTGTCAAGGAAACAAATTCTTGTTATAGATTGATTTTGATTGATACATCCTATGGTATCTCTTCCCTAGAAGATCTGTGTAAATAATTTCAGAAGGTACATTTGAGTGTCAGGATTTAGAAAGGAAAGAAAGGAAAAAAAGAAAGAAAGAAACAAAAGAAAGAAAAAGTTAACAATTGGTTATAACTATGATGATATGTCCTACAGATCTGGTGAATAAGGATTCATCTTCAGTAGCTTCTTTGGTCAGAAATTATCTTCTTCTCAGAAACGTAACCCAATGTATGTAATCCAAAGCCCATAAACAATATTGTTTTAAATATTAGAGTATATACTCTAATAATTTTCACCAATTTCTGCTTTATATGAGTATTGGCAAGAGAAGACTTTGCTTCACAACAGGGGAAAAGATCCTTTCTGAGCTGAAGGAAGAGGAAAGGAAAAGCTTGACTTTATGTTCATGAAGGCAGGAAAAATGTTATCATTAGTGGGGAAAAAGAAAGAGCTCTGTTCTAAGACTGGGGAAAGAAATCTTCTTGCTTAACTTCTAATATTAGCCTGTAACTTACAGCACTGCTCAGACACAACTGATGAAACAGTCTTGAAAAAATGTAGTGGTCCGTTTTTTATAAAAATGAAAAGCTGCAGAAGTCACAGGTGTGATTCCCTATGTGTACGGCTTTCCTCTGGCACTTATTACACCATGTAGTATCAAGATTTTGCTATAAGCTTTTAGCTAGGCTAGGCAGTCTTTAGCGGTGGTCTCCACAGCATGGAAGTAATAGCTTAAAATGGAAGATGGGCGATGAGTTTGTGCTTGTAATATCTCATTGTCTGTTTCACTGCAATGTTTCATTGGTTATAATCATATTTTATCCACAAATGAAGATCTTATACGACAAGCCAGGAAAGAAAATGTTTTCAATCTGATTTCTTTCATCATAATAATGTAAAGAACTGCCCAACAGCAGCTCTGGAATATTAAGAGCCACCTTCCATAGGAGCATCTGTGAGCCTCCAATGTAAATTCATAGCAGGTGTCTATTTGAAATTTATGTTGATAGCAGATTCAAACATGCTCACCACCTAAATCCTTCAATTAAAAGCTAAAACTACTGAGGGAGACCAAACTGTCCTTGTACATGTCTTAACCATTCCTGTTTTTAGCAGAACTCTCAGACAAATTCTCAGATAAATTTAGTATCAATTCACATTTCTGTATCCACTAATGACATCTGTTGGTAGCAATTGCCAACCTTCTGAATTAAGACAAGCAAAAAGGAACCCACCAGGATGAACAGATTTGTAGGATGTGGAAAATGGGGTACGCTGTATAAGGTGGAATCTCAAAATGCCCCTTGAAAATGTGATTGCTTCAGAGAGCATTTCTGATCAACCAGAATATATACATAGTTGAACTGGAGGAACAAATGCAAATCCTTTTGAAGTCACTTTGAATCTTCAGACTGAGTTCAGTTTTGGTCACCTTACAGTTGGATGAAATAAGAGAAACATAGGATACAAAAAGGTGTGAAAACCATAGATTAGATGCAAGGGGTGAAATTCTGGCCTTAACTACATCCAGTGGGTATTCTGCTGTGTCCTTCAATGCAGTAGGAAATAAGTAGCAAGTATTTAGCCAAGTTTAGCAGCAATTATTAAGTTTTTAGTAAAAATGTGAAAAATATGTGGAATGTAGTCACTTGAAAGCTGATTTGATGAATACCGTAATTTTTTAGCATAAAGTCCACTGTCTGATGTCAAGTGGAACTGATCGTAATGATTGCATGCTCTGCATATAAATATTATTTTAAGAAACTAATAGAACAGCAATATACAGACTAATTTTGATTGACCTGGAAGTGAACTGAATTTTGAATTAAAACCAAAAACTAAAAATCATGCTTCCTTCTCCAGTCACAGCTTTACCCACAGGAGTAAATGACACCCTTTAATGAACTGGGCTTTAGGAAGCAGAACAGAGGATGATATCTACCATATTTCATAAGACCATGTGAGGGGAATTCTTAAAAAAATAGGAGCTTCTGCAGAAATCAGTCTATGGGAAACAAATGTGCCCCAGGTAAAAGCAGAATGCAAAGGAATGAGCTAGAGTCCAATATACAAGCTGTTCTCTTGCCTTGGCAGTGAACCAAGACGGTATTGTTCTGATTGCACTGTGCATGTCAAAATTTCAAACAAAGAAGAAAAAACGACAGAAGACTCAGCTCATAATCTTGTGGAAGGAAAACACTTGCTAGAAAGGGTTAGGATACATACAGAAATAAACAGACAAAACAAATTTAGACGATCCTTGTTTAAAGCCTAGACACCTGTTTGTTAAAAGTACATCAGCATAACGGGGAATGCAATCGTTGTGTTACTTTGGAGATCTGTTTCATCTGTAACTCCTAGAAATGACTTCTACATAAAGGTCTTCTTCCCTACCTCCTTCCTCACAATGCAAACCACTATGTTTGAGTCAGTCTCCTCCAACAAATATGTGTGAAACATGCGTCTGCACCCTTTAGCCATAATGGCTACTGAAAAGAATCAATGCCAAAATGTACCATTTTTATACACAAATACAAAAATATTGCTTTACTCCCTCCTTTGTCCCCCCTGAGATCCAAGATATAGACATATTATGATATGTTTTATGGAGAGTTTTCTTTGATATGCTATTTTACTTTGCAGGAATTTACAGCTCTTCCATCATGAAGTAAATTATTCTGCTTTGAGATGCCACAGCTTGGGAATCAAAGCTGAAAAAAAATCTCTATATAAATAGTTACAAAATTAGTATTTGGCTTTGTTAAGAAGAAGAGGGTGATCTGCACAGACCTGCACGTCTGTGTTTGTAAATGTCTAATTCATTTGCATAACTGTTTCAAAAATGTTCTATTCACAGCTGCTAATAGAACTTCAGCTATCAAGGGCAAACCTCTAAAAATTCATTTTTCTTCCAAGATGCACAAAGATAATCTATGCATTTGACAAGTAATTTGGGCTCTGTATCAGACATTTCACAGATTGGAAGGGCAAGATTCAGGATGGAAAAAAACACACCAAACAAACAAAAAAATCCAAGAGAACTTAAGCTTAAGGCTTCTTCTTAACAGTTTCAAATTAACTTGAAGTACGAAAACCAAAAAGAAAAATAAGAGTTAAAGCTTCAGTCTGCTCATCCCTTCAATATATAGTATCTCTAAAGGAGGGTGTTTTTTCTGTTCTTTATGGGAGAAAAATAACTTTCCTTGTTCTTAATTGGGAGTATGGATAGGCAGCATGCAGAAGACATTACATATTATCTTTAGAGCTATGCTAACTATGAAACTAGTTGACTTTTTTTTCTGTTTGCATGAAAATTAAGAAGGGAAGATTTATGGTAACACGTGCCTTGGTGGTTCTGTTCTGTTTGTCTGTATAGCGCTAACATACAAAGAACATAGTCACTGTCCTCTTGTATTATATTAAGAAAAAATTGCAAAAATTATGCCAGCTGTTCTTCTTACAGGAGTCTAAATAATTCTTTACAGAAAAATAACTCTTTATAGAGATTTCCAAGCAAAGGTGCAGGCAAGAATATCCTATTTCTCCTGGTTATCGTAACCATGCTTCTGGTTATTTTGAGTGAATATCACTGTGGCAGGTGACCAGAGACAAAAGAGGATAACATCAGTTGTCTTGGTAACTTACAGTTGAAGTTTCCTTTTAATAGTAACTGTATGAAGTAACTTGTCTCTTAGATTCAAACTCCTGCCAACAGTCCCCCCTTAAGTCTAGATGACGTATTTTCTTATATGTCCTACCTCATAGCAGTCTAGATCTTACACTCTGATATTGATGATGACAAAACAACACAAAATTAGGTGTTTTCTGTATGTCATATCAATCTTTCTTGTGTGTCATTCAAATGTCTACTGCAAACTTACCATGTTCTGAATGGGATTTTTCTTTAAAATAGGAGTATTTGAAGTTCTTTCATTTTATGGAGTCTGTTCTAGTATTCATCTTCTATGACTGCAATGTTCTACCAATTCTGCCTGCCAAAATACAAATACTTGCCACTTCTGACTATTTCAATTAGATGATTGTGCTACATTTCACAGCCTTTGCCATGGTTGGAGGATGTGGGAATATGGTAGAGTCTTGTCTTTCAGAGATAAAATAACAAAAGCTAAGAAAGGATGCCCATAGGCAGCTAACGCTCTGCAGATGCATGTGTTTTGTTGCCTTTTCTCAGCAATCATGTGTTTCTCCCAAGAAACTTGGACAAAGCCCAGCTAAAGTTTTCCGCAACGCAAGTGCATGAATCACATCAACTTGCAAAAAGGCTAATGGCACGATGCAGTGTGGACACCTTTCATCTTCCACACCCACCTTTCTTCCTGATGGGGACTTCAGCCAGACACTCTTGCTGCACCCGGGATGGGAAATGCACTCTGTGGCTCCTCAGTTGGCACTTACACAGCATAGTGAAGATGAGGATCCTCCCGGGATTGTCAGAAAGTCATCAACTCACTGTCTGAGTAGCAGAACAAACAGTGGGGAAGTTTGCTATAGTGCCAGTCCTCTGCGCAAGCATGATACTGCAGTACCAGAGAGCAACATAAAAAGCAGGATTGCGTCATCTCATTCTTCACACACCAAACAAAAGTGCACTTAACGCTAAATCTGGTCTTCCTTCCCAGGTCCTTAGTTCAAACACACCTGAGAATGGGATTTTCTTTCCCTTGAAATGTTTCAAAAAAGTTGAGCCAGAACGCTGCTTAGCCCTGAATACAAATCATGTCTGAATATGAAGTGAAATGGCAGTTTATGGCTTTACAAAAGCAGTTTCCTCTCAAGGCAAATAGTAAAAAAAATAAATAAAAAAAAAAGAAAACATGCCTTGCACAAATCTAAAGTATAACACTCCAAGAGACAGCCAGCAGAACAAGATGGGGTCAGGGACCCTTGCTGTAGAGAAATATAATATGTCAAAATGGCTGTTAGATATTACCAATGAGTTAAAAAACACACAAAGACACTAGGTCTGCTACAAAACCACAGCTTAACAAGACTTTGTTGTTTGGTTGTTTGAAGACTTTTTTTTTTTTTTTTTCCTAAACATTAGGTAATGATAGATACAGAGAAGTGTTTTAGTTTGCTTTAAATATTATTTCATTTTATTTTACCTAAAGGAATTTTTGTCATTTCTGAACAGGAACAAAAATGGTAGCATTTTGTGTAGAAATTCTCATAAAATAAAATTCTAAAGAAACAAGACTAGTGTGTTTTTGTTTACTAAACTATTTCAGTGTCATCAAACTGGAAAAAAAGAAACGCAACAAGTTAGAGAACTTACAGATGATCTATCAGAGATCTTGCTTTACTGCAACAAGTGAAATATGCTATTACATAAAGCCATTTTGGAACAAAACCTAAGAATTATTTTTAGTCCAAAAATGCACAAATGGGATGGTTTTATTATTACTAAAGCACTTTGTGACATGCCTCTGTCGCATTCAGACTTCAGCTTCAGGGGAATGTATTCATTTTTTTTGTTAAAACATGAAGGATCCTACATTTTGCCAAATGCATGGAGTGATGCACGTTCTGAACAACGATCCAGCCCCAGGACCATGATCCAAAAGACTTGGTCTCTATGTTTATTTGGTTATTAATTTTATTAGAGTTGGCCTTTAACTACTGGTGATCACAAACTGTGGGGCTACTGCCAGTTTTGGCACTAGCAGAGATGTGGACTAGAACAATAATAAACAACTATTTGTGTGGTAAATTTGTGCCACAGTGTCTCAATATTGAACCCTTATAACTGGATGCACAGTAAAAGCTTTGGAGTGTGCTTACCATGTTCTGCAGCTTCTATGAAATGGTAACAAGTATTAATACTTTCAATCTTAACCTTACATTGTTTCTACATAAACATCAGAAAAAAATCCCATTCAAATCCTGTTTCTCCTAATAAGACCTGTGTTATATGTTTTCCTCCATTAAGTTATATAATGAATTATGTTATAAGGATGTAATAGCAAGACAAGAGCTTGTTCAGTTTGTTTAGGCACAACCTTCATGTAATCTTCTTATTTCTAGATTACCTCTACCTGATAAAAATCATTATATTGAGCCTCTTTTCTTAGCTGTTAGAGGTAAATATTTCTAAAGTAATAGCTAAGTTGAAAAAATAAAATAGCCTTCAGAGTTCATAAAGGAAAATTCTACATCTAACAGGCAGTTTTCTAGAATCTCAAATTTAATTTATCTGGTACAAAAATAGATTGACCATAATGATATGAATTGCTAGATCCATCTTCGCTGTTTATAAACTGCGTCTCAGAAGGCAATAACCTGCTGATGTCAGGACGCAACATAAGATTTTCAGAACTACATTTTTACCTTTTAACTTAGCACATACACATAGAAGCACATTTGTATCAGTTCTAGATGCATGAAAATATGCAGCCTTTTAAGTGTATCTTTAGGCTAAAATCAGTGTTCATACAATACATTGTAGTAAACCTCATGTGACTGTTACTTTATGGCTTCCCGGGGGGGGGGGGTGGGGGTGGGGGGGTTCTTCTTTTTTTAAAAAAACTTCCATGTTTCATTTGAAGTTCCTTGAGGAAAGTAATGCAGTAATCAAAGTGTGGTGACAGTGACTTTCCTCTCAGGGTTTGGCAAAGCAAAGTAAGTAAGATTTCGTAGTAGCTGAATTATGGCGTTGGCTTTAGACACTGGAAAAATAATTATGGTCTACCCTGTATGAGGTGAGAAGCAGTCTGAATAACAGATGTAATAAAGCAGGAAAATATCTTCCAAGTTGCACTTATTGTGATGATAACAGGTTGGACTGGAACCTTTCGATGTATGTGGAAGGCTTCTGTAATATTCAGGTGGCTTAAGATTAAGTTAGTCTGTACTTGCAGAAAAGAATATTCCTGAGTGAGATCAGTGAGCAAACCATGTAGCAGCATATATTATTCTGGACTCTCTTGTCTTGGATTTTTCTTTGCTTGTGGATGCAGCATTTTTTCAGTCATAGGGGCTTCTGTATCTTTAGGGAAAAATCAACTGGACTGCACTGGCAACAAGCCCAGAGAGGCAGAGGCTAATTGCCCTAATTATAAGTGGAAAGCCAGGTGGGGATATTTACAGCTTGAGGCCAATCAGAACTGATAGATAAAAATGTGGGTCTCTTCTCCTGGGAGGAGAAAATAAGTGGGGATAGGGTTTGTTTTTGTTTTTGGCCTTGTGGTGTTTTCAAGTGGTAGGAGAAGATATTGATAAGGCTATAGGCAAAGCAGGGAGAACAGACTACAGTTCAAGTGTTGTTTCTAAATACTTGGAATTGGATTTTGATTGCGCTATAATCCTGCTGGGGTTTTGTATTTTAATTTTTTATATATATATTTTGAGCACGCTTCTTAAGTAAATACTGTTTTGAGATTGTTTGTGTATACTGAATGTCTTGGTTGTAATGTATCTTGTAATTAAATTGAAGTGAGAATCTTCTTTTTCAATGTGGACCCAAGTCAAATAATTGTAATATTTGAATTGCAATGGAGTCTAAATATGTAATAGTGAATTTTTGTTCATACTGTATCAAAGGATCTGTCATAATTCCTTATTCTCATTTTCTGTGTTATACTTTAAAAAAAAAAATAGTGAAACTGTCTGATTTTGGGAAAAGCAGCTGAGAACACTTGGGAGAGGTGATGTGGTAGAGCAGACAGGAGAAGAAGAGGAGGGAGACTTGCACAAAAGATCTGGGAGACTGCATTTTGAACAGAAAATTTGAAAGACTGTTGAGAGAAGCAGAGAACAGAGCTACAAACAAGCCTCAGGGATTCTGAGCCTTCTTTGTGGGATGCTTTGTTTTTGTTATAATAGGAAATTGCCTTACTTGGTGTAATGCAATTGAAACAAAGTTTGTCCATCTCTGCATTAAACTCTGAGGAAGCAATGGTTGTTAGTGAGAAGTGCTCGTCCTTTGAGCTGAATATGCTATCTGTAATTCTGAAGCTTGGTAGATCTATGTACTGGATTTGGCAACGTACACTGAACGAACAAGGCTGTTAGCTAAAATGTGCCTCAGTAAGCAATATTCTCTATTGCTTTTTTAAGTAAATTGTGGTTTGTGTATGATCTACTTTTTCCCTGACCTTCATGTATTGTTTGCCTTCTTAAAACATAAGCTGTTTTAGTCAGGCTCTGTGCATTTCTCTATGCATGACCAGCAATGAATGCATTATAGATGCAAGGACTTTACAAATACCAGATGATATCTTTAGCTTTCATTTCTGCTAATACTTTTTTCTTGCTGATGAGAGCAAAGTCAAAACCCTAATGTAAATTGGATGAAGGATTTCTTTTTTCTCTGCCTTTTTTTTTGTTGTTGTTGAAAAGGTTGAACAGGATCATGTCACTTGGCAAGGTGCTATATCTTTAGTTCAGTATATGTGCGTGCAAAATATTGTAAAAATCACTGTATCAAAGATAAAAAAAAATACAAATCACTGATCTCCATAAAAGATTACGTTTTCCTCTCATAACAAGCAGTTCCAGTATGTTCAGAGACAGAGTTGATTCTTTTGCAGACTTTTACTGAAAGTTCATTGAAAAGCCACAGAAAGGCTTTTGGTTTTACTTGCTGGCAGACCAGATGTTCAGTGTTTCTCTTTTAGCTAATCTGATATCCATCTTTTTCACATGTTGTGTCAAAAGCACCCTTTAAAAGCAATGCTTCTGTCACTTCCTATTGTTCATTTCAGCATTCAAAATGCTGGATAAATGTTACAGGGTATAATGGACATGCCATTTATTAGCATTTAATGTGAAAGATGTGTATATCCTATACAGTTTACAGTCAAATACCTTAAGAGAAAAGTAAAGTATTGCTCGCCAAAGAAAAAGACGTAATTTGTATCAAATTCATAAGCTAGTACATCAGATATATTTCTGCAAAAATGATACCTTATGTCATCTACTGAATTGGATTTGTCAGGCACTGAACTAAGTCAGGTATATCATCCACAACATCACATACATCATTCCTAGTAGCAAATAAATCACCTACTGAATTGAATGTATCTCTAGTTTAAGAAGACCTATAATAAGCTGATTGTATTTCCATTCACATGTTTGGCTGGATATGGATTTGGCTGTTTGTTAAAGATGTACATCCCTTATAAATTAAATGCCTGACACGCATCTGACATAACATTTGCTGAAATATCCATGCTAAGAACAGAACCAATTGTATGAGCAGCTGAATTGAATGCATCAACTTACTACAGCAATCACATCTGACACATTCACTTTCTAGAAGACAAAAATCATGGGAATGGGGTGAAACCACTGTCAGAAAAAGTTTAGGTGAGCAACAGCACTACAGCAAGAACTACTAGTTATAGCTGACAATGTGGCTTCAGACATACAGCAGTTTGGCATGGGGATCAGGCATGCACCAAAGAAGATTCGTCACCATGAGAAGAAAAGGCGTAGAGGAGACAGTCAAATGTTTTTCATATGTGAAGATCTTCCTTGCTTTTGTCTGGATTGTTGATAAAAGACTCCTCCAGTTCTGTTGTGCCTGTCTCTACCTTAAATTTTGCTGCTTTCTGTATGATTGTGTCTTTTCCCATTGGTTCATGTAACACTCAAGGTATGGGAATAGATATAAATATAGCATCCAACCTCTGCAGTTATAAGCTAGGCCAGGGAATGTTTCCAACCTTGTTACTTTGGTTGACCATCTGCATTTTAAGTAATCAGGGAAAGTGACATGCATTGGAAATGACTGTGTTTTATTTAAAAGAAAGCTTGCAGGACATGAGGGGAGGCGGGTAAATCTGCTATCTGAAAGAAGTGCTTCCCTAGGAAAAAAAAAAAAAACAAAAAAAAACAAACTAAGAGATTAATTATGTCTTTCCCTGAGGAGTTGGAATGGCATTTCCTCTGCTGCAGAACTGTGGGTGAGCTCTGCCCAGAGTAGAAATATTGTTGAAAAACAAGCTCAGGTGGAGGCATACAGGCAGAGAGGGATAGTATCTTTCTAGATGAATGTGATTAGGATGCCAGGAGGCTTATGAATAAAAACTGTGGTAAGTGAAGAAGAACAGCTAAAAAGCGAAGACGAATGTTGGTATGGTGTAACATGCATGGGGTAGCCTTTATCAGATGTTAGTGACATATTGTGTTTCCAGGGTGAATAATTGTAGAAAACATTTAATGTTTTCTTAAAGAAATAACAAACTTGTTCATTATCACTGCCTAGCACAGGACATACAGCACATGAGTTGCATGTAATTTGTATACTGGATTATATTCTTATATTCTTACTTACCACGCTGGACTTACAGCAGTTCAGCTATTACTGCAAACCTTGAAGATTATTGTCCTCTTCAATTCATCTCTAAGAATGGCAGGCTGGAAGACCAATAACGAAGCTGTGCATGAACCATATCAAATAACCCCTCCCTACTGTTCTTTTTTTATCTTCCACAGTTCTACAGCGGCCTAAGAAATTCCGATCAGCATGCAGCAGCACTACGTGCACCTGGAAGCACAAGCCTGCAAGTTCTGACTCCTCCTGGGTATTTCATGGAGGTACTTCAATATATTGACAGTTTAGGTCCTTTTGGAATGGTGGCACACCTCAGATTAAGGTGTTACCGTTATGTTTTTCACAAGCATTACAGGCCTTTATTTTCCCACCTCTGTTTCATTTTATTTATTTCCGCTGTATAAAAGACAAAGAAAACTACATTGTGTTATAATGTCTTCTTCATTCGCCCTGATATCCCACCATTTTGTCATCTACCCTTTTATCTGCAAACCTTCAGTCATGTTTTATTACCTATACCAATGAAATTGGATGTGGTAAATTATTAGAGACTTATTGAAGAGGTGTCAAAACTATTGAAATAAAAAAAAAAAAAAAATTCTTTTGAATTCACTTCAATCATTTTCATATGGAAAATAAATGAATATTTTTCTTGGAGGTATTCAGTATAAACCTTGCTTTATACTCGTTGTGTAAAACACAATTGGCATTGCTATTTCATTATTATTTTCCTTAAACAAAAAGCTACTTATAGAAGGATAGAAAGAGTACTGAATCTTCAACAGAGATATTTGAAGATTATCCTAACATTTTCCATAATTCCATTGCTGAAAACTGAACTCCATATCTCAAAAGGAAGAGTATTCTTATTCTGATTTGCAACATTCTTCTGTGTTTTTTTAATTTTTCTAAGAAATAGTTGGTTTTGCCTTTAAATACCACTGTTGAAATCTTTGATGCTTTAAAAAGGTGCTAATGCAATTTTGTATTTCTTTGTAACAGAGACTCTGCAAGCTGTATCTGCTGTCCCAGGTTCAGCATGGATTTTCTTCTGTTCTTGTGAAATCTTACGTAATATAGATTGTCAAACTCAAATTGTGCTGAGTTTGTAAATAGCTTGTCACCAAATTGGATTACATACACACAAAGAGCTCTACTTTAGCTATCCATAATGTTTGTGATGCCTGTGATAAGATACAAGCTCCTGCTATCCTTATTCTGTATTTTTCTACATTAACACAAATTAAAAAGAAGTAAGTTAGACTTTTTATTTTTATGAGGAATTGCCAGCTCTGAGTCTGGAGCTGACATTGCACCTTTTAGGTCAGTAAATAGGAATGTCTTTTACAGACATTCATTCAGGGCAAAAAGCCATTTCTAACCTCAAGGACAGAAGACTGCACTTGATAGTACATCTGATCCAGCACCAGATGACACTTTGCATTGTCCCACCAGAACTATGGTATCTCTGGAGATAGAATAGGATGTTCTACCATGATCCAAATTTTTCCCCAAATCCTACAGATGAAAGTCTGGCTAAGCATCACACAGAGGTGGGAGAAGACTGAGGAGAGCAAAATTTCAAAGTCAGTGTTTATATTATATCTGCACTGTCTATGAATATCATGTGGATATACGCCAGTTGCTGTACGTATGTACATGGAGATTTGCCTGTGCAGATAAATTTTCTCATATATGCACCGTATTAGGTATATAGGCTTACAGAAAAATGAATACATACAAAACCTTGGAAGTTTGATGTGCTTTTTAAAATTGACATAAATGAGTATAAACGACTAACATTTTATTTCATTTTTGCCTAAACATGCAAATTTAGATATTTTGCCAACAAAATAATAAATTTGGAAGAATACTTATAAGCTATTTAGATTCTTGATTAATTCCATGTTATCATTTTTAATCTCTCGTGTATTTTCGTCTTTCAAAGTAACTATTTTTTATTAATTCATTATCCAATATGTATTCAGGTAACCATCCACTGGAAAGAGTAAAAGTAATGCATTCTCTTTACAGACCTGTGTTTTGCTGCTGACTTCGGTGGCACATCAAATTAAAAACAAGGCAGGGATTTTTTGGCCTGCATTCCCTAAGAATGGAGATATAAACTAAAAATCAATATTTCTCTAAAGGAAAAAGGTAAAAATAATAGGTAAAAAAAGCTAAAGGCCTGGCCGTATTCTCAGCTATACTCCATAACTAAACAATTTCTAATTTAAAAGCAACTGGGGGGATAATTTTAGAGGTGATTAAAATTTCAGGGAAAGGTTTATTTCTTTTTTCTTCCTATTTAGTCCAAAGCTGATATATTTGTTCTAGCTTTAGGCTGACCTTTAGAAATTCTACAAGTAAATATAGAGTTTGTGTGAAATGGTTGGCCTCTTGAGGAAATTCCTAAGACAAATCTTCTTTTTGCAACATATCCTTGGAGTAGCCGCCAATCCTAGAACCAACTTCCGTATATAATTATTTAGCATTTGCCAAAATAGAATAATGAATATAAATGTCTATTATAGAAAGCTCAGAGTTTGAAGATGTTCTCCCAGCTGTTTTTATGACAAATGGGGACAGGCAAGCTCAGGCCAGGTTCACTGATGTGAAATTATAATATTTTATGACTGTATCAAACGTTTATTGCTTTGTTTCCTATGTATAAATAATAAAATTGTTATGATGGTAATAAAAAAAGGGTAAAGGAAGGGTGCAGAATATGCTCTATCTTACAGTTAGTGCAATTCTGCTGTCAGTGTTCCCAAAATTCAGAGGGAGAGTACTTGGTCATAGACATCCAGACTGAAGGTCTGAAGTCCATCTTTCATTTAATTCTGTTACTGCAGCATTTCTGCCCTTTGTGGAGTATGTAGTAGACTGGAGTTGGGCTAGGTTTGTGCAGAGATGGATAGGTAGGAAGAAACAACAAGATCGTCACAAGGAATAATGCATACCAAATTTCACAGCAGACCCTAAGCAGCTTGGCAGTAAAGTGGAATTCAGTTTTCAATGCCTTAGGGTGGTAGGCAAGAAGATGCAGAAATGATATTGGCTTTAACTGGACCAGATATGTGCCTTTGGACCAAAACCTGGCAGAATGATTGAAGGCTCAACAGTGTATTGCTGAAATTGTCCCGCTAATTTAGATGTTGAAGAACTAGCTCAACTCTTTTGGGCACTGAGTTCAGAACATATAATAAAGGTATAGCTATATTGTCTTTATTTGAATTTTACACCTAAAGCAAGAAATGAGAGCTGAACTCCCTCTCTTATTCTCATTACAGCTGAGCGGACAGCTTGCAATGTGTGTGCCTGACAAATTTTTAATGTTTAAGGTATTTCCACACACAGGTGGATATTCTCTTGAATATGCTGGCTATTCACAGTTTCATCTTCTTTATTCAGATGTTTGATATGTAAAATCCAATATTTGTATGTTAAGGTTGGCCACAAAGAAGGTGGAGTTTTTATATGTATCTTATCTACCCCCTTCCCTTCCTTTCCAAGCAACATTTGTGCCATTTCAGTTATATATCAGCCTCCATAAAGGAAAATCACACTTTGGCAGGGAAAAGGAAGAAGTGTTTCCTGAGCTGATATCACTAGTGTCTGCATAAGGATTATTTCAGTGTCTTCTCAGTCTTCTGTAGGGTCCCACATCGTAGTTAACCTAGAAATGTTTTTAGTATATGGCTAGGCTGACCGTTCAAGAAGGATTCTGGATTTTGCTAGGGCAGTCCCAGACTGAGGTGAATAATCAGGAATACTAAGTTATTGCGTGGTGTTAAAATACTTTTTATATTAATAAGCCAATTATATTATTTCATAGAATTTTCAAAGGAATATGACTTCAACATCAAGAGGCTTATTATTTGATTCTGAATGGAATTAAAGCCTAATCAAAGCAAGCAATACACAAAACTCAATTTATCAGATTACAGGTTTTCTCAGTGTGGGTTGGGTGCATGTTTTCCTTTTTCTGGGAGTCAGTAATGCAAAAAGGTTGTGGTATTGTCCTCCTTTACATAAATAAGATTTGCTCTCTTCCTTTGATAAATGCCTTTCATAAGAAGAAAAATGTGTCTGTAACATCCAGCTAGGTTTCTAAAATGTTCTAACCAAAGGTCAGAAGATGACCTTCAAAATTTAAATAGATTAAGAGCAAACATGCGTATAGAGAAAACTACTTGTTATGAGTGACAGGGAACTGAAATGATTCTTCTTCTGAATACCCAAAGGTAGATTTTTTTCCTGAAGTATTTACGTATAATGCCTTTTTCGTATTAAAAAATATAGACTTTGTAGTGCTGTTGAAATAGCAGTCCCTAGGATATCCATATTCAATATGACTAACTCATAAATCCAGAGTATGGTAAGTGTAGGATGGCTGCTAGATTTATTCATGCTAAAGCCCTTAAAAAATGTAAAAATTTAAAAAAAGAGAGAAGAGGGCAAGAATTATGAGATTTGGAAGGAATGGATATTCTCCTCTATATAAGAAGATGGACAAAAAATCCCAGGACATGATGAATAATGAATTAAGAGCTTGAAGAGCAGATCTAAAAGTTTGAGGACTCAATTGAAAGAGAATAAAAAAGAGAGGTCCTATTACATTGTCATCTGGATAATCTATGAGATAGATGCTTAGCCACCAGGTGCGGGAAGCCATTGGTCTAAGAATCATGATGAATTAATTCGGATAAACTAAAACGTTGTTTTTAGCTGATGAAATTTGTACTGATTTAAAAAAAAAAAAAGTCAAGAAAGTATCACGGAAAAGTACAGAAAAGAACAATGAAAATGATCAGAGGTAGGAAACAACTAAGCAAAATAAGATTGCAAAGACTGAGTCAGCTTTTCAGGAAAAGGTGGATAAAATGACATGCTATATACAAATATAAGTGGTGTCAAGAAAATTAATCACATATTCCTTTTTCTACTATAACTGAATAAGGGAACCCCACAGGACAGACACAGACTTACTATGCATGAGAGTCAAAATACAACTTCTAAATTAGAACTCTCCAAAATAGCTGTAGTCTGGAAAAGAATAGCATTCAATTGCTATACGGTACCATTATCTTCAGTGCATCTATTAGTCTTTTTTAGAAACAGAATATTGGGTTAGATGGCACTTTGCTGGGATTCAGATGATTTAAACAAGAGTTCATAAATACTCATAAAGAGTATTTTAATTAATTTTTTCTTTACATAATTTTCAGCTGCATAAATTTCCATGCAGAAGTTTACATCTCTCAGCACAGTGGTATTCATGCATCATTCATCATAAAAGTCATCTTTGCTTCTTTTATCCTCCATCTTCCATTCCTTAGAAAAAGAATGAAAAAATGTTAACAATTTTACATGAAGTTCTGTATGCACAAACAGTGGTGTCAAAAAAGCCATACTGTCTGCATATTTGAAATGACATCTGATATTGGTCCAGTTTCAAAAATTTGAATATTATCATAAGAAAGCCAAGTAGGGGAAACTTTTAGGAAAAATGTCCTGCAACAGCCAGAATTACTAGAAATTATAGAATGAGACTTATGAAAATAATAAGTTTAATGTAAATTTATCCCTATTTGACAAAGCACTGAAAACTAGTTGGCCATCTCAACATGCTGTTAAAAAACAGGAGAAATATTTTCACAAGCTCAGGTCTACAACAATAATATACTTGACAATAAAAATGAAACTAAATGGTACATTCATCTTTCCAAATTGCTGTAAATAGTGATTTGTATTTCCTTAATGTAGTAAAAAAGGTAGGAAAAACTTACAAACATAAAAGCATTTGTTTTATGAGTGGACACATGTTACTATAAGCAGTTCATAAACTTAAACTTTTTCCACATTTCCTCCATTTGTGAGCCTGTAGTAACAAATCCAACTGAATGGAGATAAACTATATTGCATTTATATTCTTATCCAGTTTTATGAAGCACTAAAAAAGACAAAACACTTTCTCTAATCAAACATCCAAGCGGCTACCGGGAATTGCATTACTCCTAAAAAGTACGAAGAAAAACATGTGTTCAGTAATATAGTGAATTGTGGTAACTCCTACGATGTGGTGGAATGACATTTAATTAAAAAAAGGTATTGGGCACAATTCTTCACTTAGATTTAATTACTTACACCAGGGAAAGTGTTGTTAAATACATATGTATTTTATACCTCTTTTGAGTGGGTACAAAAGGGTACTCCCTGCTACAAAGGAACACAAGTGCGTTCATCTCCACAACTCAGTTTAGTGGGGATTTTGTCACTGGCTTTAGCAATGACATTGACTTTAACAGACCTGCAGAATTAGATCCCAGACTGGCTGTATGCAATGCAGATATCTTCTGGGTAGCCAGTGGCTTCTGCCTTGGTCTAGGCAGAGTCCAAAAGAAAAGGACGGTAGGTAGCTAAGTCCCATACTGACTAAACGCCCACATCTGCACATTTGCTGACTTCTGCTCTGTCTCTTCTGAACGGAATGTTGTTCTTTTGTTAAAAAAATTTCAAGAGGTAATGCTAGTTAGGAACAACACATGGCCATCCTGCACCACAGGCGCAACTGCTTTTTCTCAAGGCTGGGGACTAACCTTCAGAACTAGAGGTGTTGCCCCATCTTCGTACAGGCTGCCTGTTCCCACCCATGACTAGTCCTGTCCAGCTACCCTGAAACCTGCAGCCTCCCATACCTGCTCAGCCTCTCCTGGCACTGACATTGTCCCTTCCCCGTTGGATAGGTGCGTGATTACCCTTGAGTTATTTGTGGAGGAAAAGCTGAATTGTTGCCATCTGCATTTCATTAGAACTGACGTTTGCAATCATGATTTTTTCCAAATACTGCAGCTTAAAGTAATTGACTAAGCAGGTTTATGACAAGGGAGCAAAAAAATCTTTGGGACTCATAACACTCTAACACTTCCAACACTAATAATGTTTTCTTTAAAAGAAAAAAAAAAAAAAAAAGAAACCCAAACCTATATCCTACTGGCTTTATGAAGCTAGTCTTGCTTCTTGTTAACACTATGAATTCGCTAAAGGAAGCCTTCCAGAATTTGAGATATCACCTTGTGGCAAATTATAATTAGCTCTGCATTATTTACAACATGTGATTAGATACCAAGAGATTTTTCAAAGGTAGCATAAAAAGTTACAATGAAGGTGATAATGATTCTTTTGGAGAGATATTCCTTTGTTCATTTCAGCATCCTCATAAATGTTTAAAGAATATAAATTAGGCATCCAAGCCAATTAATTTGTCTGTTTCTCATCTTCAGTGATGTATTTTAATTATACTTTCATGCCTCTAAGCTTCAGAATGGAAGACAGCATGCACTGATCACAGAAAACAAAACCTGTAAAAGTCCGAAAGGATAATGGAAAAAATTCCAGTTTTGTGCCTTAGACTCATCCCATATAATTTTGTAAATATGGAAAAAGTGGTTTAAGTCTTAAACAGCTATAATTTGGTGAGGCATGTAAAGCTCATATAATTTGGTTGAACTGTGTATTTGGTTCATCTTAAATGTTACACACTTAATTTACTCTATGAAATAAAACCGATACATGATCCATTTTATACTACGATACACAGGCTTAATTAATTTGTGGTCTAGAATATGTCCTGAATAATACAAATCAATTTCCTGTTTTTCAAGTCTATTTACTCCTCACAATTCAATCCTTTGTGTGGTTTTGATCTTAAAGTATGCCTAATATTTAAGGCATACAACTGCAGAACATTTTTGAAATGCCAAACCTTGAAATGGAGCTTGGGTGCATGAAGAAGTTCATTATTTATTACACGTAAGATCCCAACCTAACTATTATTAAGAATTTTTCTGATAGTGAAAAAAACACAAACAAAAAGACAGCTAGACAGGAAAGGAAAAACAAGCAAGCTATCCTCCTTCCCACAATGAGACCCTCCCTCCAACACCTGTTTTTTTGGATCTATTCCCTGGCAAATCTATCCTAAAATCCCTATCTATTTTAGAACTGATGGTAGTACAGGTAAATGATTATAAAAACATCTATTAAGGAGTAGCGTTGTGGATCCATCCTGTAAATCTCTACCTGATGCTCAAATGTTTTCTGTCTCATCTGATTCAACTATTTTCCTGAGCATTATGTGTTTTTATTTAGTGTTCTGTGAATGATTTCCTTCTGCAGCAGAAATCTTCATGTACAATTCCAAATTGAAGAACCTGAAGAACATTAGGTGCGGTTGTAACAAACACCTGTAACTTGAAAAAATGTGAAATACTTCATTTGGTTTAGATCGTTTATATTTGAGAGAAATCTTTTTTTTTTTTTTTTTTTCCCCTCTCCTGCCAGGTTGTGTTTAGGGGAATTTTGGAAGTGGAATGTCTAGACAAATTCCAACCCTTTCTGATGCCTCTCCAAGATGTTAGAGATGTTATAAATGGGGTAGTCAACAGAATTGTTCTCTCCCTCCCCTCAGAACCTACATGGGAGAGAAATAAGACAAATACTTACCACCTAAACACACAAATACAAGAAAGGTGAGTGTTGTGATTTAGCCTCAGATGGCACAAAGAACTACATGCCGCTCACTCGGGCCTTCCCAATACAGGAAGAATCAGAAGAAAAAGGCTAAACTCTTGGGTTGAGACAAAGGCAGTTTAACAGAACAGCAAAGGGAACAAGCAAACAACAATAACACGGATAGAGGAATATACTAACACCATTACAGAACCACCGCTCACCGACTGGACAGGGACGCCCCAGTCTGCTCCAAGCAGCAACTTCCTGCCGCCTCCCACTGCAGCTCAGGATGGGCATGGCTCACATGGCATGGAATACCTCTCCTGGGGAGAATTAACCCTATCCAAGCCGGAATCAGGACAGTGAGTAAGAAGAATGAAAGGGTGGTGTAGTCATGGACAGTACTATGGTAAAATGACGGCTTATTTTGCTAAGCCATCAGTCTTCATCAGCATAGAAGTCACATTAAGTCATACATTGAGTAGAAGAGTAAACATTTGTATTTAGGTTTTGCTTTTCAGCACTTTAAGTGCATAAAAGTGCCTTTAAAAAGTATATATGTAGTCCACTTCCTCCCTACTTTGCAGCCTTTTGACATCAGGGTAGGGAATAATTGTCAGTGTAACTAAACTGACCTGTGTAGCCCTGTCGGGTTTTCATACAGCTGTTGATTGAGTTGTTGCCCTGATGATCAATCCTGTTGGTGTAATCTCTTTGCTGTACGTATGTGCCCTTCTCATATTTTAATTCAAGGGATCCCATGTCAATAAGTATTTGCTGCCAATTAATTAACCTACTTACCAGTTTATGAGCAACTTGCTCATAAATGAACAGGGGAAATCCCTAAATTCCAAGTTCATTGAGGGGACGAAACCTAAGCTGAACTCTGGATTCACATTTTGCCTACTGGAACTTGTTTCTAGTTCTCTGCAAAACCAGTCTTGCCATTGAAAGACTAGGCAGAAAATTAGATGCTGTGGATGGCCTAATTGCCATCTCTGCTGCTAGAGGCCATTCCTGCTATAAGAAACAACTATTGTGTGGCTCTGCATCATGCATCCAGGCTTTTTAGCCCTCTTATCTATTCTCACTGTCAGGCTGAAATTTGTGTTTCTTCCCATCTGTTTGTATCCTGGGAGGCTGGGGAAGGAGGTGGAGAGAATTGAGCTAGTGCTGTGTAATTTCCCATGCTGGAGCTAGGTATCCTGTTGAAAGGGTATCTTATTTATAAATTTATTAACTCATAATAAATAAATTATATTTATATATAACTATCTACAATTTATATGTTATTTATATAACCTCCCTGCGTCTTTCAGAGATTCATTGCTTTGAACAATTTCCAAGAGGACAGACTCCATTCTTTTACTTTGGTCTAATGGCCAGGAGGTTGCATTGCAGGAAGCTCATGGGAGAGTGAATCTTATTCAGGAGTGGGACTCATGGCAACTAAATTTGCAGGGAAAGGGCATAGTAAATAAGAGAAAAGTAAATAGAAAAAAAAAAAATAAAGGCCTACCAACAGGCCTGCCTTCATATTTTTCACATGGAACAAAATATTTAATTAACGTATGTTGTCAGGCATTCTACAGATGCAATTACTCATTCTATAAATAGGAAAGTGATGTAGAAAAGGTCATTGTTAAGAAATGGTGCAATAAGCAGGTCTCTTGTTTTGGATCCTCATAGAAAAATGAAGCTTCAGTCACTGGGGAGCCTAGAAAAAATTTTAGCTAAACTTAGGCACCATAAGCTGTATTTATGTTCCAAATAGGGTGGCTTTTTTTACCCCTCTTAAAATCATAACATTTGTGCAATTCTGCCTGGACATTGACATTATGTGCCTCTAGGCATGATTTAAACACCAGTAGATAAACAGACTGAGACCTGTGGGCTATTTTTTAAGAGAAAATTTCATATAGTTTTCCATTATGAACTTTTCAATAAAGTTTTGAGAGTGAAACTAAACCTTATTTTTAAAAAGTGCATCCTATGCAAAAGCTGCTAGAATTATATATTTATTTATTTATTTTAAGCAAATTCAGAATTCCTCTGTGATTTCTGCAAGGGCTTTTTATGATGAAGAAAAAAAAGATAATATTCCCCGACATCCCTCTCAAGTTAAACTGCATTAGATGTTTTAAAGTCCAAGTCTAATTTATGTTTTGAAACATTCTATTACATATAAATCAGAAGTTAATATGTTCTTCCAAGTAGAGCAAATAATTAATCACCTGTGGGCTCAAAATTTAGGTTGTGTCATTAGCTTCTGGTTGATTTTCAATGGAGCACAAGTCCTATGGTCTCATCTAGCTCATGTTAAATTAGGGTTAGAGAAGGCCCCTCGTGCAAATATTGTGTTTATGATATCAAAATTATCCTTTTTTGCAAATAATGCTTGCAGCATTATTGTTATCTACTTTAATAAACATTTAATGTATTAAACTTGTCTCTTAGATTTTTTTCTGTTCATTATTGGAAACTTGTATTCACTAAACATTCAGCTTTGAGCACATATTTAACTCTTAATGAAATTAATGGGACTACCCAAGTACTTAAAGTACTTTGCTAAATCGGAGGTTTAAAGGCATGGAAAGAACAGTCGCGGTTCATAGGAGGTACTTGTTATCTTTAGAATGTATTTAGAAGTATGTTATTTTTGTCTTTTCTAATTGCAGCATAAACAACAGCACAAGATTAATCTTTATATATGATTTAAAACCTCGAATTGGCAACAAGAACTCTCAATAAAGTTGGTTATCTGTGAACTTTTAGCAAAGCTTGAATATAATCTCCACCAGAATTAGATAATCTTGTTCCAGCTGGTGAGGATTTCTCTCAGTTTTTACTTTCTCTCACATATGCAGGGTTTTCTAGAGACCTACTTATAACACTCAGTCCTTTGTCGTGTCTCATAGAAGATATTGACTTCATATTTACTGCTAATAGAGGGTTGTGGTATATAAAGTAGACTTTAACAGTCAAATGGCTTTCTATGAATACGTTTATTTGTTGTGAAAAGTGTAGAATAATATGAGTTTAGAAACTACACCAAATGATTCAACCATGATTCAAAAGAGAGAACATAACCTACATATTTTCCAGGTGGATGGAACATCTTTACAATTAAAATTTAAAAATAATTTTTAAAAAAGCATTATTTTGCTATTTTAATTCCTTACTTGCTGGAATTTAAGATATTTTCCTAAGTGTCAATGAAAAAGTATTCAGAG
Source organism: Larus michahellis (assembly GCF_964199755.1). Classification (NCBI taxonomy): domain Eukaryota; kingdom Metazoa; phylum Chordata; class Aves; order Charadriiformes; family Laridae; genus Larus; species Larus michahellis. The sequence continues at coordinate 95,557,224 of NC_133897.1, forward strand.
CAAAATGACTTTTGGTTTTAAATTTAATAAATGTATTCCCATTGAAATTTTAGTGTCCTTACAGATCCTCAAATAGGTTGTATTCTTTAGATTCATAGGATTCATTGTTAATGTACTGTATTTTAAAGTAGTCAAGGTAGTACCAAATATCAAAATTTAAGGATGTTATGTCTGATACTTAGGTCTATTTTATGTCATAAACAAACAAGGAAAAAAAACCCCATTCTAGATCAGGTGATGCATACAAATGTAAAATATTATTGTTTTACTCCACTACTCATGCAGGTAATTTAGACTGATAGACAGGGATCATGGAGAATACGTCTGCAATAACCACAAATCTAAAAGGAACTTGGAACTTAACTGGTATCTTTTTGGTGATAGGCTGTGGTGCTCTTTATAATGAAAAGAAACACCAGCTATCAGAAAGGAGTGCATCTGGTTGGTTTAGACCTATTCCTTAGACTCTGTTTTTCATGCCTGACTGCTTCTTAAATTGTTCTGTCAAAGTAAAATTTCCCTACAGAAGTTGCCAAAGAGGACAAAAAGAGTTACCATCAAGCCAAGAGTGTGTCCATCAAGCTATACGAGGTTGAGGTTTCATATTTTAGCTTTCCACTGCAGCAGGTATAATTTAACATGTGTATGCCTCTTCCACTAGAAACTTCAATTGTTCTTTTCAGTCCCCTTGCAGAGAGGTTTTCATCGCATTGGTTTAACCCTTTGGTGATACTTACACCTCATTTTATGAAGTGACCTATTTTTTACAAAGCTTTAGTTCTTTAGTTCTTTTTTATTATTATTTTAAACTAGTTAACTTTGCTGCTGTTTATAGCATACCCATGTGCCTATGAACCGGCTGAGGCAAGGCAGCAATGCCGTGCTGAGGAGAGTAGGAGGTAGCCAAAAAGCTGGAATGAATGAAGAGCACAGATGCACACAGAACAGGGAGTCCGTCACCCAAGAAAGAGTTAGAAATGGAGTTTAATGAGAAGATGTGGCAGACCGTGCACATCTTGTGTATTGCGTGACTGGACAAGCCTGGGAGGAGCCAGGAGAGGGTATTCTTTGGACTTCATCCCCTGCCACTGTCTCTCAGTGCTCCTCCATGGGTGTGCAAATAAGCTTTTAACACATAGCCTAAAAAAAAATTGTAGAATTTGGGTTTTGGCTTCTCCTTTCCCACCAGTTTTCATCCAATGTGGCAGCTAAAGCAGTGCTTTCTAGAAATGATCCTGTATTTGAGCCAGGCAAAAGGGCTCAATCATTTTCCTTTAAATAGCACTACTGTGGAAATAGCTGGTGTGGGTTTGCAGAGGTGTCTATCTGTTTGTGATGGCTTAAATAACACCTTTATTTAAAAATATATTTCATTTAAGCTCCTCTCAGATGTTTTGATTTGTGACTAATATTTACTTTGAAAACATAATTAAAGTGGTTTCACTTTCAATCCAGGACAATGGAGTAGGCTTGAAATATGAAATATTTGCTCCTTTTTTCTCCCTAAATCTAAGATTTTGTGTTTTAGTATTTTGGTAGTCACTTTGTTGGGATGTTTGTTTATTATTCATACATATATAGTGAGAAAACACTAAGAATGGCAGAGACCGAGTAACTTAGTGGTATTCATGGCGAGAGTTCTCACTGACACACAAGAACTATGAATTAGGTGTTTTCTTAGATGAAAGGGAAAAAAAAAAGAAAAAAAATATTAAGTGATCCAGTGTTTATAGAGTGGAGACAGCAAAAAAAAAAAAACCACAAAACATGTTAACATTAAGAAAAATTACATATTAAGGCAAGTATATTCTCTGTTCCTGGAAATGTTTGTGTTGAGAATGGATGACTTTCTAGAGTTATGCCCCAGTTTGGCCACAAGCAATTGATTGTATGCCAGCATCAAGAGTTAGAAGTACTATGGCTTTCATTTTACAGAAAGTCAAAGAAGAGTATAATGATACGCTATAAAAAGGGCTATTCTTTTCAGTAGAAATTATTATATGAACTGTTGTGCAATATTCATAATGGCTTTTTATTGTTTTTAATAAATATAAAAATTAAATTGGTGTTAAACATGATGAGCCCTGCTTTTATAATTTAAATGCGGTAGCTCACCTTTTATAGTCTATGAAGGACTGATCATTATAGATGCATTCAAAATCTGTTTCTTCGTAAGCATGCCTGTATAGGTCATGCATCTATCAACTTCAGGGAGCAAATTTATAATCCCAGTTGCTTCTTGGTTTGGCTGAGTGTCAATTTGTGTGATTTTCCATCCATTCTCTATTTATTTTTTTTTTTTTTAAGATGTGGCAGTCATGGAATAATAAGTGCCAGAACAAGCACTGTGGAAAAGCAGGAAGAGCAAAAGCATTTGTACAGGCTCAAGGCAGTAGGTTCTTGCAGTTGGATATCTTCTGTTCCTCCAGTCAGGGCTGAGATACTGTTATGGTTTGAGGAACCCACAACAATTTATTGTCGTTTAGACAATTCTATCACCCAATGACCCCTCCCCACCTGTGAAGGGGAATCAGAAGAAAACAAGGAAACTCAAGGGTTGAAATATAAGCAGTTTTAATAGAATAAGAACAAATAATTAACATTAATAACACTAAGATACCAACATAAAATGTACAAGGATTATACCCAGCCAATTCTATCATTAGGAAGCTGTGCACTCCCAGCCGTGGACAGTAAATATCAGACACTGTGAGCGCTGTGGCTTCGGGAGGAAGGGAAGGGCTCACGAGTCCGGCACCGGGACAAGAAGTTCTCAGGATCACAGCCATCATGAAAGAGAAAAAAAACACTCCTTAGCAAACTTTCTAATTTATACTGAATGCGACGTTCGTGGCGTGAAATAATCCTGTTGGCCAGCTTGGGTCAAGTGCCTGGATCTCGCTCCTTCTAGTCCACGCACCTGGCTAGCTTGTAAACACTGAAACCTTGAAACCTTCATACAATAGCCGGCTATAAAGTAAATATTTTCACAAATGCAGACACCAGACAGAGTCTTTTAAAAACGCAGCTTTCCCTAGCATTAGAAGAGACCTTGCTCCAAAGTAAAATTACTGAAAGAGAAGTTAATCCTGTGTCACTCAAACCAGGACCGAAGAATGAGACTCATGCTGCCGCTCAGGGACAAGGCACAGTAGCTTGGGTATCAAGCTGACTGTGAAACTGTGGCTTCTCTACAGCGTTGAGGATTGCTTATTTATATTCAGTGACCGTTTTAGTATCAAAAGTTGGGTACCTTGACTGAACCGTGTATGCATTTTATCCCTGAGGGGAAACAGGATTTCATCTGTACCAATGTAGCCAGTGCTTATAAATGGCAAGCTCTAAGCAACTCATTTGTTTTCCATGTTATTGTCTTGAAATGCAGGAAGCCTTGGTGTTTTACTGGATTTTGGATTTGACCCTGGGTATGAGGCAACTGCAAGTTTGTTACAGACTGATCTGAGGGTCCTACGTTTCCTGGTTGCCTCTCTTCAGAAAATAATAATAAAAAAAAAAGTTGGCCAAAAGACAGAAGAGATGATCTGTATTCTCATTATCTTGAACCCTGTAGCATATTACTGATGCTCTCTAACTACATGCAGGTTTTGTATGGGTACCAGGCTCCATGTGGAAACTGCACTGATCACAATGTTGTAACACTAATACCTGCAGTGCAATTACAGGAAGTGAAATCCTGTCTACCTTGAAATGAATTAGTAGGGACATCATCTCTGTCATGCTTTGTCATGCCTATGGTCATTTGCCATAAAAGCTGTTGACTTTGCATACTGAAAATGTCAGGGTTTCTTGGAAAGTAGAGTTATTAGGTGGTGAAGGTCAAATTTTTATAGGAACATTAGCAATAAGATTAAGTTACTTCTTGACACTGAGATATCAAAGGAATGATTTTGCTAACCATGTTTGGTGAGACTGATGCAGCTGAAACTTCCGTAGCCAAAATGATGTTTGGAAATCAATGTCTGGATTTAGGCTGAGAGTCTATGACATCTCTCTGCAGTTTGTCTTCATTTTTATAGTAAGAAATGTGCTGCTTTCTGGAGAAAAATTAGGAAAAACAAATCCAAGAAAAAGCCCTGCAAAGGAAGTGTTATTTTTCCTTGTGTTATTTTTCCTCTTTCTTTTTACTCTACTAATTCCACTATTAGTCTCTTGCACATGTTTACTCTGGTGACAGATAGCAAGGAAGAAAGGGGATGTCACAGCACAAGACACCAGTACTTCGTCTGCTCGGCCTCCCTATTTTGACCTGTGCTCTTTCACACTGGTGAGAGAAACACAAATAAAAATAAACACCCGCTGTGATACTTTATTAACTTGAAACAGAATGTGAAAAACAGCCTGGTGGGTGCAGTATGTTGTGCACCTGTATCCTATCCAAAATAGCTGTGCATACTTACACTACAAAACTATCATGAATCTCATTAACCTTTTAATTTTTCTGCTGTCCTATGACAGTGAGTTCTACAGGTCAATTAAGCTGCATTTAAAAAAATTAGCATAGCTGGATGAATTCTATTAATTTTTTACTCATTTATCCCAGATTTACCGCCAACTTGAAGAGGAGCAGCAGAAAGTTCAAAATAAGTAAGTTAAGTCATCAGAGTACCCTTTTCCACTCACTTCCTCACCCCCCAGGAATGATGTAAATTTGGGTGTAAAACAGGAAGCTCATGTAACTGCATCATTTGCCTTGTCTCCATAGGCTTGTTTATAACTGTATTTGACGATTTTCTCTGCTTGACCCAAACAATGAGCTCTTGGAGTGATGACTGCTGACTTTGCCTGCAACTTAATGCCATTAAGCAGCAAATTCTCCTCAGTTTCTTCACATTATGAAATACAGAACAAGAAAGGGCTTTCCTTCTCAGTAGTATTGTTTCCTCTTTGGTGTCTCCTGCTGAAACTGCCACGTGGTATATTTGCTGCTGTGATCCTTCTAAAAATAATATTGCTAATAGTGCATTTACCCACATATTCCATGAAGCTTTACAGACTTGGAATAAACTTAATTACTCTGTAGAAGACTTGTTTAAGTGCTACTGGTATCTTGTATTTAAAATTCATTTATTTTGCATGGCTATAGAAATGCCTTACTAAAGATTTCATAATACCTTTCCTGAGGTAATACGTAGAGTTCACCTGGAGCTTTGCCGCTCATTTCTATGCCTGAGATAATATATAAATACACTTATATGCCTGATTTGGTGGAATCTGTTGTCTTTTGAAGATAGAAGAGTTCCAGATTTTATTATGCATTTATAGCTACATATACATATAGGTAAATAACTATAGGATAAATTATATAATCTAGATAATCTAGATGTTACCACTGGATGTATTTTCAGACTTTCAGAGTTTTTCACTAAACATTTATTTTATTGGGATAATCAAAATTATGGATGTCAGCTGGAAGCTTGACTGTATTGCACGGTATATATTGTGTGATGAATGAAGTTCTGCTACCTAGAGAAATCCTGTAAGGATGACATTACTGGTTAAAATTTTGTTCTGAGTAGTGTCACAATCTCATATCATAGGACTCTCAAATAACATGTATATGATTTTATGCTTCTTTTGTATGAAGATGCTGGTTGTCAACACTCACATGATTTTATTTACACATGCATATAGCGTTATTTGTTATTTTGGTTAAAGTCTATAGCTTTTGGTATTTCTTTTTGTGCAAAAAAAAATGCACTGTACTTGAATTTGAAGTAAGACATAAATCATATTGACAATTACATGCAATAATAAAGTAATCAGCAAGATAAAACTTGCATTGTTCAGCTAAAGATTAGAAAATTATTATTTTGTCTGGATCTTCTTACGTGTCTAAGCTAAAACCAAACTCAGCAGAGCAGACAAGTCCATTGATGAGGTAATAAAGTGCAATCTGAACATGCTGTTTGTCTTACTGTTAGCAGTATGTTGAGTGGAATATATTGAAATTAGAAAATTAACATTTTAAATGATGTCATTTCTTTTAAGCTGCTTGTAGTTTTCATTTTAAGCTCTTAAAGAGATATTGTTCTTTTTATTTATTTCACTAGTATTTATTTAAGTACTCCAAGTGGAGGTTGGAACAATTAAGCTTTGTGGTATACAGACAGAAAATTAGATTTTTCTGCCTCAAGCAGCATACAGTTTAAGAGCTCACACAAATAACACTGTGAATGCTGATACCAAATTGTAGGGGCAAAACTCCATCTATATTTTAGTTGACGGCAAAAAAATTTGTTGTCTTTATTCAAGCTGGAATTTCTTTCTAAATGTATTTGAATAAAAAAGTTTATGACGTAAATCGAGAGAAGAAAATAGGATAAAGGCAAGGAAGCTAAGTGAGAAGAGAAAGATGTTATAAACCTGGTCTTGAAAAAATCTTGAATGGGAAGCATGAACTTCAGCATATTTGGCACTGCAAATAATGATAAAAGTCTTTCAGGACATTTCCTGGAAGCTGTGCTATAATGAAATAAGCCCATGGCTCACTCTAATTCTGAACTTCTGAGAAAGTAAAAGAACAGAAAATATAAAGGTATCGAGGCTGAAGTAGTTCAGGACCTTATCATTTGAAACCAAAACACTGCTAGGACAGAGTACCTGATGCCATAAATAATAAACTTGAGGTAACTGTACAAATACTGTCATTAATGGGATGAAAGTAGAAACGCAAATGTATGAATCACTGATTGTGACCTGTACTATGGGCAAATAGCCTATGTTCCTTTAAGAGCTAACTTCTTCATAAAGAATCAGACATAGCAGAAATCTTACACCCATCTTTCTTGGCATTTCTGGATGAGCCTCAGGTTTTTTAACAGGGTTTCGAGCAATGCTTTCTCAATCTGGGACAGTAGGCATAGCCTGAGGTAGGGTTTTCTTCTTTTCATTATGTTTTTATTGCAATGATGCTTTAGGATGTACCAGTGTTCCCCTGTAAAATGCCTCTTTTACTTTGCTTCTTTCCAGTCACTCTCATCCCACTCTGGGGCCCAGTCATCCTGAGAGATTAATGTGTGAACATCCCAGGGAGACTGGAATAATATGAATTGCCTGCATCTGTATGATAAAGTACTAAGGCCCTCACAGTCATCAGCAGTGACAAAAGGCTGCATGAGTGGAAAGAAATGAAAACTCCAAGTCTGGAAATGATTGCAGTGTTGTTTTTTTCTATTTCTGCAATCGGCATATCAGTTGCTAAGCTTCATTTTGAGTGGGTAGATGGTCTAAGTATTGCCTCTGTCAGTCTCAAGTACTGCCCTGTTCCATTGCATACGAAGCACTGATGATCTGGGTCTCGCTCTAACACCAGGCTCAGTGACAGCTCACATTATTAAAGAGAATGCTCACCCGTAAAGTAGAAAACTGCTGCTTTAATGTGTCAAGCAATCTTTTTTTGCGTGTGTTGTGTGACAGACTTGCAGCTTCTCCTGGAGCTGGGTCAAAGTTTGCATCTGAACACGTATACTGATAGCCCTGTGAATTAAACAGGAGTAGAGCTCCTGCCAGATCTCTCTAATTGCAAATCTTATCCGGTTTACAGTTTTGTTCATCTCCTTTGTTACTGTCTTCTTTATGTATGTTCACTATTAGTATCTAAAGATGCTAAGTGACATTTAGTAGAGAGGCTTTCTATAAATTATCAGGTTTGTATGCTGCAGCATTGGGCACCAGCATATTTCAAAGTGAAAAGGTTTATGTAAATTCATTGCATGAACATCTAACATACAAATGCTATTTTGAAAGACACAAGATAATAGGTTATTTTTAAGAACGCATCTGTCAGCTGTGCATTACTAGTCACATTAAATACTAACCACAGCTTTGAACTTATAATATAGGAATATCCTTAGGCCGTAAGTCATTATTCTACAAAATGTATATGTGAAAAGTTAGAATTTAAGTGCAAGATAATGTTTGCTCTCCACTTGGCTGCTTGATTGCCCAGACTACCTAGAATCAAGTCACAGACAAGTGTCATAGTGTGAGGATTTAGTAATGGCTGATTGCTTTGAACACAAGCAACGCAATGCATTCTAACGTGCACGTCGGGTTGTATGTGTTATGTGCGGAAATGACGAGATAGCTGAAGACCACAGAGGTAAGACACTCAGTCAAACAGACACATTTGCACTCTGGATGCTATCCTCAAACTACATTTCAAACAACAGCAAAGTAGTATATTTTTTGCAGCAATATTTGTTAATGTGGCTGCTAGAGGTGTCAGGGTCTGAGGGGGTATGATCTGTCATTTTTACTGCCTTGCCTTCTAGATGCTTGTGCCAGAGAGGCCATCAAGATGTACTGGCTGTGTGTGTGCATCATCTTCTCATAGTTGTAGTGCTCTGAATCACTGTGACCATATATTATCCTTCTGGTCTGACACAGGTCGCAGCTATGAAAACACAATTTGAAATTCTAACAGATTTTATGTTATGTATGCTGCTAGAAATGAGAGAAATACCCTGAAATAGCAATGCTCATTGATGATTCCAATGCACTGGTTATCCTCATGCCATTCATTCCACATGAACTCTATTTATCCCCTCTTAGTTGAATATAATATTCATCTATCTTAGAATTCTCCGGTAATCGCCTAAGAAACTGTCTTATCCCATTGTTTCCTCTACAGCTGTGGGGCAGGAGTGTTGTCTTCAATGAGGTGACAAAAAAGATGATAGCACAAATTTATTCTCATTGTAACTCCACTGGAGTAAATTTTGAAAACTCAGGCATGAATTTTGCTTGCTATTTCTTTAGCCTTGAATGTTCTAGAAGCAATGAGGACATAAATATTATGTTAAAGATTCATAATAAAATATTTTGTTACTGCTCTTAATGCTTTTTCTTGGATTAGTCACTGCTGATTCTCAATCTACAGGTGAGGGTGACAGTTTGAATTTTAAAAAATAACTTCTAATTCATAGAACATCTTCCATTCCTCCTAAACGTGTTCCTCCTTTCATTGTATCTATGATAGTGTTCGGTGTTAAGCTCAATCTAAACTAATTTCACCAAAAGAGCGCTCTACATGGAGCTTTCGTCTCCAAAACTTCCCACAGGCATGTTTGAGGCTGCAGTCATCCGTAGCAGATGACAGCTTCTGCATTATGTTCCTTTCTCTTTGACTGAAAACTAGTAGAGCCCTTGGACTGCAAAGGACTTGGTAAGTGGAATGCTGTCAGAAGGAATATTCTGTCTGGCAGCAGATGTTTGAAGTAAGCCCAGTATGAGCCGAGAGTGTTCAATTTTCTGGTATTCTTGAGCACAACACCAGAAAATGAAATCCTTTTTTCTCCTCTGCAACTCATAAGTCTTGCATACTATAGTGCTTTATAAAGAAATACACTGATATAAAGTAATTTGATGTTTTTACTGCTCTAGAGCTGTTTTTGTGAAACTTGGTTTCTGCAGCATCCTTTCCACTCTAACAATGCTTACATAGCACTATTTTAAAGAAACTAGTAAAATAGCTTGGCACAGCCACAAGAATGAAATGCCTCTCTAACCTGTTCAGCATATTCTCTACAGCTTTTATTTTACCTCTTTTCTTAATCTCTGAGCGGAATAAAATGCTAGATGTTTAATGGCAGAAGAATATAAAGCTTGGCCATAAGTTTACTGCTGCAGGACTGCACTATAAAGAAGTGTGCCTTGCATTAATGAGTAGTGAATGCAGTCATGTAATTTTGCTTCACAGATCAAAAAGGAAGGGGAAAATGAATGTTAAGCTTTTTTCTTTTTTCTTTTTTTTTCCCCTTAAATGATGGAGTTGTTATTCCTTGAGGAGAGGTAATGTTTGGATGCTGTAAGGAAGAAATTTGCATTAAATTTTATTTAGAGCATGATTTACAAAAGTCATCAATTTCAGTTATAAAATCTGCATCAGATCTTCAAGTATAAACACTCTGGGCCTGGATGCAATCCTCAAATAGGACATTATTTTTTTTGTCCTAGTCTTCTCAGTACCCGCTGAAATTGTAGATGCAAGTCTTGCTTTTGAGCAATCCGGTAGCTAAATGAGCAAAACATGCCATTATTCAGCTACACTCTCATTTGTCTGTGGAAACCTTGCATGACTACTATTTATCACTATCTCATGCACCAATAGCAATTCTAACCCATAGTTCATCAAATGCTTTTAAATAGAAAAGCTCCCGTTTTCCTTTGCTTGGCAGTGTTTTCTAGCGAGGTCATGTCCGCTGAAGAGATGCTCTCTAAGATTTAGAGACGATGGCTGTTAAAGCTCTAAAGACCATAGGATTTCCAAATACAGACATGTATTTTTGCAGGGTACTCATAAATTAAGATTAATTATTTGTACCCTGGATGAATGACTCTCTCCTGACTAGTTTCCATGGATGTGATGTGTCTTGAGTTACACCTCAACACTACTCTCTGCAACAGTTTTCCTGAGATCCTTTTCTTGTTTAAGCTGCCAGTCTGGAAGCTCACTCTGTGCTCTAACAATTAAGCTGGGTTCTTTTCACCTGACACCTTAGCTGCAGTAACAGAGGCTTTCTGGGCCTATTATACCCTGACCTACCTTTTTGCAACTTCAATTCCCAGCACACACATCATTACAACCTTGATTTGAAGACGATGATGTTTCACGGGCATAGCTGAAGGCCAGATCCAGCCTCCAGACTTATCCTTCATGATGATGGTGATGTGGGAAATAGAAAAAAAAACTGTAGCTGGGTTGCCCAGGGTCATGACATTTTTCAGATGGACTTTCAGGAAGCTATTTGAACCACAATGACTATAAAAACACCCAAGTGCCATCATAAAAAAACAGCCTTTCTGTTTTTCAGTGAAGGAGCTTGCTTTAAGCACTCTGCCTGTAAGTCTAGTGGGTGATCCCTGGTTTGGGAACAAAACATTACTGTGCTCTCACCCTGTGCTTCCCATCTCTATGGTAACAGACGGGGAGGTACGGGGGGATAGGAATTAGGCATCTAGGTAATAGTTAACCAGACAAAATTGCACGGAATAATGTTCACTTGTTTGCAGGTAGGGGAAAATTCTCTGCTAAGTGGACATCAAGGGTAATGCTGACCAAGTTTGTAGGTGAAGAGAGATACCTCTGCATCTGTGGCTCTAGCCTTTGGCACATCGGTATAAATTTTGATTCTTTGAAGCTTTTCCAATTAAGTTCCTGATAAACTTGGGTATATCCCTTGAGTTCCCAATATACTTTTCTTGAAAGCTTAAGGTCAAATGCTGGCAAGCAGTTCAGGCAACACTTGGGGGATCTTGTCTAAAAAGCTACCTCCAGTGACAATCCCCTGTAACTTTAGGGCTATCTCCAAATCCAAGGATTTCTGCAGTAGTTTTGGTATTCATCTGCTGCTACTCTGCTTCCTGAACTCTGGCTGCTCCTCATTACACGGTCTTCGAGGGCACACAAGGGCACGAAGGCTGCCACAGGGACAAAGTACGTAGATGGAGTAGGCTACTTGACTTTTCTGAGCAGTAAAATGGGATTGCAGAAAGGCATCACTATAAAAATTTGATTCAGTCAAATATTGGGTTTTGCTGTTAACCATTAAATTTGGGAAATGCTAATTTTATTTTTTTTTTCAAAAAACATTTGTTAGGTAAGAAACAAAGTTTAAAAATATGGTAACCCCTTTCTTTCTTTATACTGGTTTTGACTTTAGAGGAAACAACATGCCTCTGTACTGTATGGTGGTGATTTTTTTAAGAAATATTTTTAGTTGCTGAGCAAAAATATAAATTTTAATTTTTTTGTACCTCTTCTTTAGGGATAGAGAGAAAGGATCCATTGGAGAGGGTTCAATGTAAGGGTGGTCTAAAGACGGAAGATATATAAGGATACAAAGAAATGTAAGGGTGAAGAAAGGAGAAGGAAAGACTACCTGGATAAGAGTGATGTGTCCAGAGCCCTAAATGTGGTCACTATTGGTTACCATTCATGTTCATGACTGACAGCCAAGGTTACCTCAGCAGCTATTAGGACTTTCTGGTGAATATAGATGACACTGAAGTAATGTTGTTTACTGAGAGTCTGACAGGTTTCAAGGATAAACTACAAAGTGCCACTGATGAAGTCAAATGACAGGGACACCACAATTTCCTTGTCTTTAATTTTTTTTCTAATGCGTCGTGATCTGCAAAGTAATATTGACGCTACAGTAGTTCCTAAAATAGATGCCATTATGTTCATTAGATTCTTCACATCTGGATATCACAACCAGTAACTGTGGTAAGAAGGGGAGGGAATGTCATTTTAATCTTTTCTGAGTTTTCTTGATTAGATATCTCAGACTTCATAAGCATTTATTTAATTCATATTAGCATTTAACAGTCAAATGCCCTCAATGGTGAAAAATTACCCTAGAGGCTGCATAGAAATTAATGGTTATTCTGTGACAGATCTTCTCTCTGACAAGGACTTAAATATTGAAATTCTAATTTATTTATTATGCAGGAAGATGACATTTTATCCCTCCAGCCATTTGACAGGAAGACACTATAATTATGCCTTTCCCTAGGTTCCCATTTTCCCTCCTGTACCTTTCTGTGAGATTATAAGAGTTCAGACTCCCATTCCCAAACAAGTTCGCCCTTACAACAGCACATTTGCAGTAATCAATGCAAATGCAGTGACTGGTTCTTTCTAGATCATTTCTTCAAACTGAAATTTCCTTGCCTTCACAGGCTGTTACGGGGATGACAGATGGCAATGTGTTTGTTAGGAAAAGTGGAGGTGACTTTAATGCACTCTGTACATCTCTATGCCTGCTCTATTATTAAGCCCTGATTTGTTCTGAGAGAGAGCACAAAAGGCAGCCACTGTATCAGAACGCTATCCTGCAAAATAGGAGATGTGGAAATATTACATGTAGTTGTGGTTTGTTTGAGTAATTGTCTGTAGGAAGACTATTATTAATATATTGCAGACAGAAACTGAGGACAAGGAAACACAACCAGAGCAAACTTCTGGCAGTTACATTGTTTATGCAGGCATTCATTTATGCTGTAGAAGAATATTGTGAAGATTTCTGATAATGCTGTTAGTGGCTTATAATGTGAGCGGTGTGTCACATGCACAGAAAGGGCTGTGTAACCATATCAGTCCCTAAAGACAGCTAACTGCAAACCACATCTGATATTCTGACATTAACTTGCAATGCCACTCTTGTACATCAGCTTGGTACAATGGAGCTGTCATGCATGACTTACTAGGATTTCTGTAAAACAAAACTACAAGACAAGTAAGAATTTGGAAGAAACTGGAAAGAAATGGCTGGACTTTAAAAATGTGAATTTTGGAAGGGCCTGGGTAAGCACCAGGAAGGTGCAGCAAAAGTGTGTGGACACAAGTGTGTGGACACTGGGCTAGATCCCATGCTTTCTCACTGTGTTCCATTAGCCACAGCAGGTGAAAGGGGCCCCTCCCCCAGCACACTTAACTGGGAACCAGTCACCCCCTCACTCACCATCTTGGGCAGCCCCAGCACCCCCTCTGCTAATGCACTTTCCCCAGCAGCAAAGACAGACCAAGGAAGACGAGTGGTGCTTTGGGTGAAGGGTATACAAACAAAGTAGGCAACAGGGTTACAGCCAGGCCCTTTTCCTGGCGTGCCTTGGCTTTTTGGTTAAAAGTGTAAATAGTCAAGGCACCCTCTTTCTAGCCTGGGGTATGAAGTTGGGGGTATCTTACAACACAGGGTGACAGGGCCTCTCAGATGAACCAGAAAGCACTCATAGTCCTCTCTCTCACAGCCTGGTGTTGGAAAAATATATTTCTTGAGCTTCTTGTGTCAAGGAATTGCATTTCAGTGGTCTCTCAGGACCCTTTGGTGAACTTCATAACTTGTGTTTGTCTTCCAGGGTCCGTAGCACACCAGCTTTGATCATCATAAAATCACAGAATGGTTCAGGTTGGAAGGGACCTTAAAGATATCTTGTTCCAAACCACCTGCCATGGGCAGGGACGCCTTCCACTAGACCAGGTTGCTCAAAACCCTATCCAGCCTGGCCTTGAACACCTCCAAGAATGAGGTATCCACATTTTCTCTAGAATGAGTTTTGTTTTGTTTTCTTTTGTAAGGAGACTGATATTTTTTAAGGTGACAAGTGGGGAAGTTAAGCAAAATGTCTGTTCTGTATGAGAGGAAGACAAAGATGGTAGCAAAGAAAAAAAAATACATTGTTGTATAAAAGACTCAATTCTGCTTTCCTTACAAACTCCTGCCTTGTGATAACAGTGACAACATTAATAGGAGTTATGAGTATTCAAAGGATAGGGGTTCTGTGCCTAGGAGTTTGTATCTGCAAGCACCCAAACACTAATAGTTTGTCGCTGTGTAGCAAATAATAAAAAATTAAACTATACTGCTCTGATATGAAAGATAATCTGTGATTAAAAGAGAATACTTTATCTCTTCATACTTAGAAACCCCTGAAATATGAAGTTACCTGTTAGAGGGGAAAAAAAAAAACCACAACAAAACAACAAAAAAAGACAAATTACAGTTGCTATTCTTTGGCATTTTGAAATAAGTATCATTATGATTCTCTTGTTTGTTCAACATGACATTTTATAGTTTCTCAGCATTTTAGGATAAGTACTGAGAAATTGCAAAAGAGAGTATCTCAGAAACATATTATTGATTCCCATAAGTTCTGCAACTGCCATGGTTTTTGTTACGTGTCTCCATTCTCTCTTTATTTAATCTTTTTTTATCTGCTAAAACCAAACATACATACTCTGGAATAACTCAAAATCTTCAAAAGGTACTGTTGATGAACACGTATGAGTAGCTATTCTTCAGGAGCCTTTGTCATATGAGAAGCACTGATCACTTATGGCAAGATGTAAATAATTGTGTTCTGGCTGGAAATTAATAATCTGATCCTGAGTCTTCTGAGTCTTTGTAAATTACTCTGCTGCCCACAATAAAGTGCGTTTGTTTGTTTGTTTGTTTTTTAACAGGTTGCAAATAAGAGAGGTTTTTTGATCGGGCTTTTCTCAATGTTACAATTGTGCACAGACTTTTCCTGTTAGTGAAATAGAGCAGATTCATATGGTTTCAAACTAGTATGCATGTATATCATGGGTAGGACCTTTTTATGTGGTTCTAGAACTGCCGAAAATGTGTGACTGGATAAAAGGAGAAATCTACACATAGATGCTACAAATACTTACTCATTTGATTTAACATCTGTTCTTTCTAAGGCATGCACACTGCTTAAGCAAAGAAAAAACAAATATAAAGCCTTATTTAGATATAGGTATGGCTTTTTTTTCAGCCATTATGATTTATTAAAGTCATATTTTAAACAAATCTTTTTGTGCAATAAATAGGGAATATGAAATACACTAAAGCGACAAAACCAAAGCTGTACATGAAATGTTATGGGATTTAGAGTTTATGTGAGTGGAGATATAGGACTTCTGAGGACTGTTTTGGGAGAAATAATTTATTATTTCAGAATAAGGAGAAATATTCTGATATTTACTTTTCAGGAGTACCTTCTTTATTTAAGAGCCCAGAAACCATTTCTAAACATAGCTTAACATTTTGTCCCATGCTAACATTAATAGCAAGTGAGTTCCAAATTTTATCATTTAAAATATAGTGCTATGGACTAAAAGATATTTTTAAAAGCCATTTAAAATAAAAAAAAAAAATCAGAAACTTCCCCTGAGCTCAAATTATATTAATTGTCTTTTAAAATTCAAGTCTCACAAGTAAATACGAAGTCTCACAAAAGACACAAATAGAGAAAAATCCTATTTCTGCATTTGCAGTCTAGTAAACTAACTAACTTAGAAAGGACACATCACTACAGAAGAACGCTGGTGGCCAGCAGCCTGGAAAACACTGTGAAATAGTAATATTTTTTAACTTTGTCATTTTAATTGCACTTGTCTCCAACTTGGTTGCCCATGTATAGGTAAGAGATTCAACAATGAAGAACAGGTGAAAGTTTAAAGGAACTCTAATTAAGTTTAAAAAGCCCAAATATCTATCCATGTTTGATCAGGAATGAGATTGCTTTTCCACTAATAACAACAACAATATTTTCTTAAAATTATGGCAAAATTTAACCAGGTTTCCAGGAAAATTATTTTCCAGCTGTGTTTGTGTCCTGGTTCCGGTGGGGATAGGGTTAACTTTTCCTGGTATTCCATGCCATGTGAGCCACGCCCACCCTGAGCTGCCGGGGGAGGGGGCAGGAAGTTCCTGCTTAAAAGCGGGCTGGGGCGTCCCGGGTCCGGCTGGTCGGCGAGCGGCGGGGAGCGGCGGTTCCGTAATCGCGTTTGTATATTCCCCTGTCCGTGTTGTTGTTGTTGTTTGCCTGTTCCCTTTACTGTCCTGTTAAACTGCCTTTGTCCCAACCCAAGAGTCTTGCCTTTTCTTACGATCCTTCCTGTATTAGGAAGGGACGTGCGAGCGGCACGTGGTTCTTTGTTGCCATCTGAGGCTAAACCACGACAGTCCTTTTTGGCGCCCAACGTGGGGCTCGAAGGGTTGAGATAACTGGTCATCATGTTGCTTGGTTTGTTCTCATGGCTGTGTTACATAAATTCCTATATGGCTTATGTACTCCCTGCGATGCTGTTTACCATGTCTGGAAGAGGGATGAGGATTATCATTCTGCTGTCCTGTGCGATATCTGTTTATGATATGATAACATCACTGTTCAGATGGTTATTTTGGGGTGTTTATGTGGTTTTGTTGTCCTGTCCGTACATTGGACACCGTCTCTCAGAATTTGTTAATAGTTTCCCCAGCCCTTTTGCCTCCCTTTTCTCCTTCGGGTCAGGTATGACAGCTTTTGAGAATCTTGAATATCCTTGGGATACTCAAACTAGTGTGTTCCTAGTGCTATGTCTCCTGAATACGTTCCAGGTCTTGTTTAGGGTTAAGCGACTATTTAAGACTACCACCCAGAGATCTCCTCCGAGGCTGGATAGTCAGGGGTGGCATGGCATGTGGGAGAGCATGGGCAGGTACCTAGAGAACTACTCGCCTCCAATGGTCTGGGACTTCACCCCTGAACAATTACAGGACCCTGATAAAGTGGTAGAATATTTGAAGGGAAAATGTTGTGGCTATTCTAGAGAGGCACAACTCACCGCGCTGTGCTGGGCCCTGGCCAGTATCTACCAGGCACTGCTCAGAATTATGCAGCACCCTCAAGGGGAAGAGATGGAAACCAGACCGGCGGCCCCTGCGGCTGCGGCAGCCCCTGCGGCTGCTGCAGCCCCTGCGGCGGCCCCTGCGGCTGCTGCAGCCCCTGCGGCGGCCCCTGCGGCTGCTGCAGCCCCTGCGGCAGACACTACCACTGAACCAGAGAACCAACCCGTGCCGGTATCAGTTGCCCCCATACAGAAGAAGAAGTACACAAAGAAATCAGTTCGCTTAGTAAGAGATGATGATGAACCAGGGCCATCACGAGAGCAGGAGGAAGAGGCAGAACCAGAGATAATTACTCGATCCCTATCCTTGAGTGAGCTGCGGGATATGCGAAAAGATTTCAGCCGACTTTCAGGCGAGCACATTGTCACCTGGCTGCTCCGGTGCTGGGATAATGGGGCCAGTAGCCTGGAATTAGAGGGTAGGGAGGCCAGGCAGCTGGGATCCCTGTCTAGGGAAGGCGGCATTGACAAGGCAATTGGGAAAAAGACCCAAGCCCTCAGCCTCTGGAAACGACTCCTGTTAGGCGTGAGGGAGAGGTACCCCTTCAGTGAGGATGTTGTATGTCAGCCAAGCAAGTGGACTACCATGGAAAGAGGTATCCAGTACCTGAGAGAATTAGCCGTGCGGGAGATGATTTATTATGACTTGGACAATGCCGACTTACCCACAGACCCTGATGAGGTGCGATGCACAAGGCCCATGTGGCGGAAGTTTGTACGGAGCGCACCATCGTCATATGCCAACTCCCTGGCAGTAATGGAATGGAAAGGTGAAGAGGGACCAACGGTGGATGAGGTAGCTGGCCGGCTCCGGCGATATGAAGAAAGTCTCTCTTCCCCCCTTGTCTCAGCTGTGGAGAAACTGTCGCGGAAGGTCCAGCAACTTGAAGAGAATATGTTCTACTCCCCACCTGCACGGGCCAGCGTCTCAGCTATTAGAAGCAGGCATTTCCCCACTCAAGAGAGGGAGTACAGAGGGTACACACCACGAGGCACCCTGTGGTTCTACCTGCGGGACCACGGAGAGGACATGAGGAAGTGGGATGGACGACCTACTTCAATCCTGCGGACACGGGTACAGGAGTTGCAAGGAAGGACAACCACAAAAGGGGATCCCTCCAGGAAAAGTGCCGCCCCAGTTTCCAGTGGGCCGTTCCCCAGACAAAGCAGAAGGCCTGATCTTGCTTCTGATCCTCTTGAAGGAACTTCCAAGTCATTTATGCAAGAAGTGAGTAATGGATACTATGACGAGTATTAGGGGGGCCCTGCCTCCGGCCAGGTGGAGGAAAGGGACAACCGGGTTTATTGGACGGTGTGGATTCGATGGCCTGGCACATCAGACCCACAGGAGTATAAGGCTCTAGTGGACACGGGTGCGCAGTGTACTTTAATACCATCAAGCTATAGAGGGGCAGAACCCATTTGTATTTCTGGGGTGACAGGGGGATCCCAAGAGTTGACTGTACTGGAGGCAGAAGTGAGCCTAACTGGGAATGAGTGGCAAAAGCATCCCATTGTGACTGGCCCAGAGGCTCCATGCATCCTTGGTATAGATTACCTCAGGAGAGGGTATTTTAAGGACCCAAAAGGGTACCGCTGGGCCTTTGGCATAGCTGCTTTGGAGACAGAGGAAGTTAAACAGTTGTCTGCCTTGCCTGGTCTCTCGGAGGATTCTTCTGTTGTGGGGTTGTTGAGGGTCAAAGAACAACAGGTGCCGATTGCTACCACAACGGTGCATCGGCGGCAGTATCGCACTAACCGAGACTCTCTGATTCCCATCCATGAGCTGATTCGTCAACTAGAGGTTCAAGGAGTGATCAGCAAGACTCGCTCACCCTTTAACAGTCCCATATGGCCGGTGCGAAAATCTAATGGAGAGTGGAGGCTAACTGTAGACTATCGTGGTCTGAATGAAGTCACGCCACCGCTGAGTGCTGCCGTGCCGGACATGCTAGAACTCCAGTACGAACTGGAGTCCAAGGCAGCCAAGTGGTATGCCACGATTGATATAGCGAATGCATTCTTCTCAATCCCTTTGGCAGCAGAGTGCAGGCCACAGTTTGCTTTCACTTGGAGGGGCGTCCAATACACCTGGAATCGACTGCCCCAGGGGTGGAAACACAGCCCCACCATTTGCCATGGACTGATCCAGACTGCACTGGAACAGGGTGAAGCTCCAGAACATCTGCAGTACATTGATGACATCATTGTATGGGGAAACACAGCAGAAGAAGTTTTTGAGAAAGGGAGTAAAATAGTCCAAATCCTTCTGAACGCTGGTTTTGCTATAAAGCGAAGTAAGGTCAAGGGACCTGCGCAGGAGATCCAGTTTTTAGGAATAAAATGGCAAGATGGACGCCGTCAGATTCCAATGGATGTGATCAACAAAATAGCAGCTATGTCTCCACCAACTAGTAAAAAGGAAACACAGGCTTTCTTAGGTATTGTGGGTTTTTGGAGAATGCATATCCCAGATTACAGTCAAATTGTAAGCCCTCTGTATCAAGTAACCCGGAAGAAGAATGATTTTAAATGGGGTCCTGAGCAACGACAAGCTTTTGAACAAATCAAACAGGAAATAGTCCATGCAGTGGCCCTGGGGCCAGTCCGGGCAGGACAAGATGTTAAAAATGTGCTCTATACCGCAGCCGGGGAGAACGGCCCTACCTGGAGCCTCTGGCAGAAAGCACCAGGGGAGACTCGAGGTCGACCCCTAGGGTTTTGGAGTCGTGGATACAGAGGATCCGAAGCCCGCTACACTCCAACAGAAAAAGAGATATTGGCAGCATATGAAGGGGTTCGAGCTGCTTCGGAAGTAGTTGGTACAGAAGCACAGCTCCTCTTAGCACCTCGACTGCCGGTGCTGGGTTGGATGTTCAAAGAAAGGGTCCCCACCACACATCATGCAACCGATGCTACATGGAGTAAGTGGATTGCACTGATCACGCAGCGAACTCGAATGGGAAACCCCAGTCGCCCAGGAATTCTGGAAGTGATCACGGACTGGCCAGAAGGCAAGGATTTCGGAATGTCACCAGAGGAGGAGGTGACGCGTGCAGAAGAGGCCCCACCATATAATAAACTGCCAGAAAATGAGAAGAAATATGCCCTGTTCACTGATGGGTCCTGCCGTATTGTGGGAAAGCATCGAAAGTGGAAGGCTGCTGTGTGGAGTCCTACACGACGGGTTGCAGAAGCCAGTGAGGGACAGGGTGAATCGAGCCAGTTTGCAGAGGTGAAGGCTATTCAGCTGGCTTTGGACATTGCTGAGCGAGAAAAATGGCCAGTACTTTATCTCTACACTGACTCATGGATGGTGGCAAATGCTCTGTGGGGGTGGTTACAGCAGTGGAAGCAGGGCAACTGGCAGCGCAGAGGCAAACCCATCTGGGCTGCTGAACTGTGGAAAGATATTGCTGCCCGGATAGAGAATCTGGTTGTGAAAGTACGCCATGTAGATGCCCATGTACCGAAGAATCGGGCCACGGAGGAACATCAGAACAACCAGCAGGTGGATCGGGCCGCTAGGATTGAAGTGGCTCAGGTGGATCTGGACTGGCAACGTAAGGGTGAACTATTCATAGCTCGGTGGGCCCATGACTCCTCAGGCCATCAAGGGAGAGATGCGACATATAGATGGGCTCGTGACCGAGGGGTGGACTTGACCATGGACACTATTGCACAGGTCATCCATGAATGTGAGACATGCGCTGCGATCAAGCAAGCCAAGCGTTTGAAGCCTCTTTGGTATGGAGGGCGATGGCTGAAATACAAATATGGGGAGGCCTGGCAGATTGATTATATCACACTGCCACAAACCCGTCAAGGCAAGCGCTATGTGCTCACAATGGTGGAAGCAACCACTGGATGGCTGGAAACATACCCTGTGCCCCATGCCACTGCCCGGAACACTATCCTGGGCCTTGAAAAGCAAGTCCTGTGGCGACATGGTACCCCAGAGAGAATTGAGTCGGACAACGGGACTCATTTCCGAAACAGCCTCATAGACACCTGGGCCAAAGAGCATGGTATCGAGTGGGTGTATCACATCCCCTATCATGCACCAGCCTCTGGGAAGATAGAACGATACAATGGACTGTTAAAAACTACACTGAGAGCAATGGGTGGTGGGACTTTCAAACACTGGGATACACATTTAGCAAAAGCTACCTGGCTAGTTAACACCAGGGGATCTAACAATCGGGCTGGCCCTGCCCAATCAAAACTTCCATGTACTGTAGAAGGGGATAAAGTCCCCGTAGTGCACATGAAGAATATGCTAGGGAAGACAGTCTGGGTTAGTCTTGCCTCAGGCAAAGGCAAACCCATCCGTGGGATTGCTTTTGCCCAAGGACCTGGGTGCACTTGGTGGGTGATGCGGCAGGATGGGGAAGTCCGATGTGTACCTCATGGGGATCTGATTTTGGGCGAGAATAGCCAATGAATCAGATTGTGTGCTGTTAATTGATAAGTAACACTGTCACTGTACGTCCTCATTGCTATAATTGATATCAGTTGTACTACAAGTAAGGCACAGGGATGATGGGATAAGAACTGATCTCAGCAGCTGGCGCCCAGCAGTTTCCTCAAGATCTACATCTTCAGCCCACGGACTGCGTGCATGAGCCACACCAGGTGCACCAGTCACAAGCTCTGAAAAATACAGCATGCAACAGACCAGCACCACCCAGCATCTCACCTGCCCTGAGAGACTGTTCTAACAAATGGAGCCCAAAGCCGTGGATTAAAAGAACTCAACGGACACCTTGGAGGGATGACCCATAAACTAAGGGCATTATATATGTGTGTATATATATATATAACAGGGGAAAGTGGTGGCAATTCATTGGAACCTGCTGGGCATGGCATAGATGGTATGGAATAAGGGGTGGATAATGTCCTGGTTCCGGTGGGGATAGGGTTAACTTTTCCTGGTATTCCATGCCATGTGAGCCACGCCCACCCTGAGCTGCCGGGGGAGGGGGCAGGAAGTTCCTGCTTAAAAGCGGGCTGGGGCGTCCCGGGTCCGGCTGGTCGGCGAGCGGCGGGGAGCGGCGGTTCCGTAATCGCGTTTGTATATTCCCCTGTCCGTGTTGTTGTTTGCCTGTTCCCTTTACTGTCCTGTTAAACTGCCTTTGTCCCAACCCAAGAGTCTTGCCTTTTCTTACGATCCTTCCTGTATTAGGAAGGGACGTGCGAGCGGCACGTGGTTCTTTGTTGCCATCTGAGGCTAAACCACGACAGTTTGTTTCCACCATTTATGTGTTCAGCTTCTGTACTGTTATTTTTGCATGTGGTACTCAGCAAATAACGTGCAGTAAAAAGTCATAAATATTTTTTGTATTTGCAAGCCAGAAAACCAAAGTCATGTAGACTGTCACTATGTGTGTGTGTGCGCACGCACGTGCATGTGTGGGTGTGGCTGTTTGCATGACGTTTACAACACACCACTTTTGTGCATTTCTGACAGAGCTAGATTTCCCCCACAAGACTTCTGCCATGTTTGAAATCTTGTCACGCTACAGACTGCTCAGACTAAGAATAAACATTGCTTTAAACATACTGCTAGGAGAGAGGGAGAAAAAAATATCCTTGTTGGTCAGGTCAGCACAGAAGTTTTATTGCAGTACAGAAACATGTATTTTCCAGGCTTCAGCTAAATGTCCTTTGTGACTCTGCTGTTTTCAAATTTTGAAGCCTGCCATTGCACTTAGCATGTGTGTATTACTAGCATGAAGACCCTGAAAACAACACATGCACTTGCTCAGTTATGAAGTGAATCTTCTTCGTAATAAACAAGGTCTATGCTAGGAATTCTACTTATTTCTGTATGTATTATCTGATGTGAACTCATTAGCATATGCTGGTGTCCTGCTGTTGACAAGATAATTCAGAAGTAATACAGAAAGTATTATATACATATCGATTAATAAAAAAAGTTAACTTGTAAGTTTCTGCTTTGGGGTTATGTCTAACTCTTCCATATGAGAATGACGGACCCCTGGCACTCATTTTTCATGATAGGTATCATTTTAGGGAAACCTGTAGGCAGTAAGCTATCTGGGTCAGGAAATGCCGTCTTGTCTGTCGGACAGTAGGATTCAGATTCATTTCTGACTCTAGGCATCTGGCAAACTAATTTGTTTTCTTGAGGACCTTTTCTCTCTGGTGTGAGGCTATTACTCTACTCTTCTCTGAGACACCTCAGTTTAATTTGCCTAAGGTTAGAGAAATCCATCTGCCTTCATGGCTGTTTAAAAATACAAATAGTCTCGTTCACTCAAAAGCAAAATTTTGCTCTTCTTGTTGTGTTGTGTGCATGCAGATTTTCCTGGCCTAACACTTGCAACCTCCTCCCTCCACTGCTCAAATATGACTTGAGTACTTGGCACTCAGATGCCTATAATTTCTTCTGCAGTCCCTTCCCCATTCCTTTTAACCCACACAATATTTTTCACTGCTAGGATTATCTGGATCCCTTTCCCCTCTGGATAAGTCTTATATTTATAGTCACTTATACTTTTTAGACCAGAAAGGAAATACAATCACCTCTGCAGTGCATTGTTAAGTTTGCTTATCAGCTTAGAACAGGAAATACAAATACTACATTTTAGCAGAAAGCGTAATGAAAGTATATACATGCACATATAAAAAAATGTTGAAACAATTTTATTTTTATTTTCCTAGACAGTTTTTCTTATTTGTGTGAGGAGAAATACAAGGAGTCTATTTAAAACACATGAGTGAAAACATACTTCTTCAAAGGTTCAAATGTGATGTCTTGTGGAAGTTATGCTAATTTGAATCTCTATGACAGAAATATTATTCTCTCTGTTTAATTTTCTTTTCTTTACTGCTTTTTACATTCCTCTTTCTCCTGATTATTATTGTTTGGACTGATGACATCATAGATAAGGGTTTCACACCAAACTATACACACATTAAACTGAAGTAAGTAAGATTATCCTGGACTGAAAAACACACTTTCCCTTAGGAAATAAGAAATAAGTGACAAGAACCTGGTAAAAATAATGGAAAAAAAGAAGAAAGTGCTTTAACTGAAATAGACAAAAGATGTAGAAAGAGAAAATTGATATGCTTTGAATTATTGCTAATAGTTTTGAAATTAGTGCTCATACTTGGAGTTCACATGGCAAGGGTTGGGGTTTTTTATTCGTTTCTTGTTTTCATTGTAATTTACAATAGTAAGGATTCTCTGTCACAGTCTTTTTCTCATGTAAAAATAGAATAATTGTTTTCACTTATGCAGTGATTGTCCTTTATAGAAATAGCCAATTGAAAAGCCTTGTCTGCCTGAAGAGCTTTCCTGAGTGTCATGATGCTCTCAGATGAATGCCAGCATACAATCTCAGAGAAGTTTTGGAAGATGGATTACCTGGAAATTTTTTCTACTTTGTGTTTTGAATTTTTATTGAAGTACACACTATCTTTAAATTAATAATGTGGTATTTCTGGAATTAAATGGTACCTGGGAACACAACAGAATCCAGTTGGGTCATGCCTTTTTTTAAAAAAAGGATATGTCTAGAAATAAAGGAAGTGAATCATCAACAGGAAAGACTTACATAGACCCACAGTAGATTAATTTCAAACCCCATTTCCCTCTCCTTTCTCCCTTCCAGCTCCAATACTCCAGCCATCACCCAGCATTTGCCCCGCTACTTCTTGTTTTTCTGCTGTAAAAAGATGGTGGGAGGAAGTGCATGTGTAGTTTTTATTTTCCAGACAGAGGTGGAGAACTGACATGAAGGGAGGCTGGAGATAAGATGACCTTCCACTGACATTTGCACCTCTTGCCCAGACAGCAGTGCTGCAGCATGACTTAATTGCCAGAAAAGCAAGAAAAATTGCTCATGCCATTAAAGTCAGGGGCAGGAGTCCTCACATTTTCATCCTGAATATAGAACAGGTTTCACGTTTATAACTGAAACAGAAACCCAAAACTCTAATTAAAAAATACATTATTTCCAAAAAACATTCCCTTCATTTCAGCTCAACACTAGAAGGAAGCATCACTTTGCTGTTGTTGCCTTTGTCTCAAAACTCCTCTTAAATTAAAAACTTCTATGAGGACTTTCTTATGTTGTAATAGGAATTTTTCAAGTTACTAATACATTTCAAAAAAACCTTAATGATAATCACCACAAAATATCATCCACCAATATATGTTAGATGAGTGATTTTTTTCTTCACAGTTTTCTGTTCTTTTTTTCACACATAGCAGATGGTGGCTTTGTGTATGTAAGCCACACTTAAAATTTCATGTTGGAGAACAAAAGTTTCTATCTGCACATATGAATATAAATATATATATACATACACACTTCATTGCTTCTGTCTGAGCTTTTCATTGCTTCTGGACACTGATGTTAAGAGGGAGAACTCTAGTATCCAGACCACAAGACTGTCTTCAGTGAGATTGGATTTTACTGTTCCCCTATATTATACTTGCTGTATGAACTTAGATGAGTCATCTAATCATACTGTGTCTACAAAGTGTAAAACACAAAAGAGCAACCAGCATTCAGCTGGTTATTTTTTGGAATCTTCAGGTTAAAATTTGTAAGATATTAACCTTCTCCCCTGAGATTTTTTTTTTTTTTTGTCATGAAGATTCCCCTGAAGGATGAGTTACTTAGCTTGGGGTTGGGCCATCCTTCTTCAAAGTTGTAGAAAACTTTGGTACATATAGGTTACAAAAAAAAAAAAAAAAAGAAAAACCAATGTACATATGAAAGAGTATCCCTAAGCGTTATTTTTATGGCTCAAAAGGCAATTCAAACTTCCTCTTCTACTACATTGAGTGCTTGAAGCGATTCTTCATATATTTCCAATATAAGACTATGCTGTGGAGGGAAAAGAAGGATTTAGAATAAGAACATTGTCACAATAAATATAGTGGATCCATGATTAAATTGAGTTTAGAAAGTAGGAGGAGACCAGCCAGCAGAAAGGTCTATAGCAGCTGTCAGCAGCCTCTCTTGGGGTGCTTTAGAGGATCTGTTATTGATCTCCAGGCATGATATGTTTAATTATATTAGAATAAAGGAAACAAGGAAGAGTGGCTTTAGGAGGATGTAAATATATCAGGTAAGACCGAAGGAAAAAGCTGCTGTTTTTAACCATGGCCTGTTATTCCTGAATGGGATAGGTAATAGATGTCTGATTAAATAATTACTGAAAGAGCAAGATATGTAATCTTTGGGTTAAATGTAAAACATATCAGTAAATGTTCAGTAGTAGAAAAGAACAGAAAGTTTGTATTGAATGGCTGAGAGTCAATTCAGTTTATTCTTCCCTTTATCTTCAAGAAAGTTTAGTACAAAGAGTTCTTGATGACAGTGGGAATATCGATGGAGTCAAAGAGAATATTTAGTGAAAGCAATCGAAGTGCAGAGCTGTGGCTCTTTGATGTGGAAGTGGCTTGGCAATTCAAATCAGAGGTATCCAAAGCTTTGGCGTAAGTGTACCCTTCTGTTCAAACTCACTAATCACTAACTCACCACTATAAATTGCTCCAAACCATGAAGGCTAATAATCTAGGTGCTCTTTTTTGTCAAGAGGTTAAACCAGAAGTTTCAGAGGGCAGCTGATCCCATGCTTTGATATGGGTCTCAGGGAGCTGATCTGAAAATCTTCCTTGTGCACTGATGACTTCCAGTTGCTTCTGAAATGGTTGGGGGTGGTCAGGGTGCATAATTTCCCTAGATGCGCCCTCGCTTGCCTGTGAAAAATGTGCTCTGGATTATACATATATAAGTGTCCTGGTTTGAGGTATGTATATTTAAATACCACATCTTTGAGATTAGTATGATTTGCAATTAAAAACTACTTCAAACTGACTGTGCATGTCTCTACTTCAGAAACACCTTGTGACAGAATTTTATTGAAGGTCAATTTTTATTTCCTTTTTTCCTCTGCTTCTTAGAAAAAAAAAAAAAAACATAGCACAACTGGAAGCTTTAACTTCTGTAGCATTTCAACAACAGTGCATACTGATTTGTTTTTTCATACTTAATTTATTAATGCTTAATAGCAGTGTTTACTAAATACTCTGCTTTCCATGGTGCTGATTTTCATCTCTTTTCTTGTTTTTTTCTCGTTTTAGATGTAAACTATTCTGAAGTCTTCAGAGGAAATTGAACAAGTGTTTTCTTATTAACTGTACCTTTAGCAACAAATCATGTAGCGTGGAGACAGGACAGTAAGAAACAGGACTTTCACAGACAGCAGTAGCAGTGCTCACTCCTACCGGTATTCCCATTGTTTAGAGATGAATCCCTTTCTCAGGGACCAATTGCAAGCAGCAAAACCAGCTACCTGCCTTCAATACTCTAAATCAAGTCAATGCTTTTAATAAGATTAATTCTGAATACGGGGCTTCGCTGATTCAGTCAAAGCTCTGAAAGAAAGAATTGCAACTAATTTGCCTGATTTTAGACTCACACAAAAAAACAGTTACACTACGAGTATTCTCGGACTATATCATTGATGGAGAACATATCTTCTTCTCTAACTACAGTTATATAATCACTGACACTTTCAAAGTCTGTCACTCCTCAGCAAAGGGGTAATTTTAGCCAAAAATACAGTATTCAATACTGAAGCTGAGCTGTCTTAGAGCAACAATAAGAAAGGGAAATATCCTGTTATTCAAAAGTGTACAGGAAGACTAGAGCTCCTCTGCTCCCAAGCATAGCACATCAGTTTTAGCGCTGCCTTGCAACAACACAGCTTTCCAGCTTCTGGTCGGATTCATCACCAGCCTGTTCACAGTACTGACAGACAACCTCTACATGAAATGGGAGAAAAGTCTCTATGCTTCTAGCCAAAAACTAAGCTTCCAAGAAAGCTAGGTTTAGCTTAAATTTGTATGCATGCACATGTCTGCTTTCGGGTGCAGGATGACTGATGGAAGCAGAAGTCCCAAGCAGCAGGAGGCTGTGCCTGTGAGTCACATTTATGTGTAGCCCAAGGAGGATCAAATGAATTTGAATTTAAAAGATCAATTATTACTACTACTTACATTACTGTCATTAGGTAGTTAATAACAAAGGCATAGAGAGGTATTCCATAAATGGATATATGTATACATATATATATGTGCCTCTGTGTATGTGTGTTCTTTTATTATTATGTAAGACTTGACAGAGGTTGAAACGAAGAAAAAGTTTTCTTGTTTTTAACATAGCTACAGAGTTAATCTTGAAATGATAAAGAAGCCACAGCCATGGCTGTCTCTCATGCACATATGGGCCTGGAAAGGATCGTCACAAAGCTTGTTGCAGCAGTCCTTCAAAATCTCCCAGCACAGCATCTCTTTTTCTTTTCTGGGTTACACAAAGGATTAGAAGTAATTTGTTCCTCTTGAGGTCAGGCTGGTCTGTGACTGCAGATGGGGGAGTAAGTCTGTATTTAAGTGGGCCATCCTCACCTAATAAAAATCATTAAGCTTTTGATGAAGTCATCCCAAATGCTCTCTTCTTCAATAAACAAAATTAACTAATTGGCTTCAATCTGAGCTTTGAAATGCATTGAGATTGATAAGAAGAAAAAACTCTGGACTACTGAACCCTTCACACTTTCCAGACCTTACTTTTAGCTAACATAAATCAGAGCAGTCCTGTTGTCAGAACTGTGCCAATTTATCTCGACTCACGATATTTCCACTTTGTTGTTTTTCTTTTATATCTATTTTTGGAAGGTGGATTTGCTCTCCTATTGTTGTAAGCATCTCTGGTGCCACATCGTGTATTCTTACCCCAACCTTACCGAAATACCCCCCATAGTTACATACCGTACAAAGGAGCGGTTCACGTTTCTATCTTGCTTTGCTTCTAACAATGCGATCCGGTTACATTCACGAGGCTATATGGGCTCCCTCTGGTGGCTAATTGACCTTAATCATCTCAGAGCCACTTTTCCAGAGAACGTGTCATAGTGAATGAAGACATAACTTTGGTAGAGAAGGATGGGGATGCTCTAATTAAAAATGGTCTGCGGTTTTTTTGATCATAAGAAACAGCAAGGGAAGAAATGAACACAAAAAGCAGTCTAGGTATTCCCTGAAGCCTGGAGGCACGGAGATTTTATTCCTTTGTACTTAATCTAGCCTCTGTTAATGTGGGAAAAACTTTGATGAAAAGCTGTCATGATAACTTACTAAGGAAAAAGCCTAGATGAAGGACTCCAGCTGTGTAATCAGACTTGGCTATCTATCAGGGTGCTCTAAAGAAAGCTCGACTAAAGCAGGATGTTGTATTGAAGTTCAGCATACAAAGATATTATCTCATTGAAATTAGCGCTGTCCCTCCATGGTCAAAGGGTTGGTTCAAGAAGTGGAATTTATTCCCAGATGCTCCATTCCAGCCTTCCAGTTGCTGGGGAAAGAAGAGATGGACAACAGCAAAACAAACAGGGTATAAGATGAGATGGACAGTGGCATAAAGGTATCATTGCTTTGCATCTGTCTACAACGGCTAATCGTATTTCTTCATCCCAGTCCTTGCAATTGATGTGCAATCACAGCACCATGACACTAACTCAGTCATCACTTGTTCTACAGTGCTGGCTTTCTTGGTGGGCTTCTCGGTGGGCTGGAAATCCTCTTGCAGTCCCACGTCCGCGTAATTATACCATGTCATAGCATGAAACGGTTTAGAAACTGATAAGGTGATGTTAAAGTCACATTCATCTCTTTTCCTTTCCCTGTAAGCCAAATTCTCTGAGTTACCTTAGAACAGGCTATAAGGAAGCATGTCAATATAACCACCAAGCTAGTCTGGGTATACCTTGATGTGACCAGAAGGAGAATTTGGCCGTAGAGGGAGCAAGAGAGATTAAATATGTGTAGACATAGACATACAGTCACACACACATAAACATAATTTCTCATTTCTTAAATATTTGTGTAAGAAACTAACACTGTGTAAATATCTTCTGTACATTTAAATACAAAACATGCAACTATAAGGATTACATTGTTGTTACATATTAACTGCTGATTTTTAGCCTGGATAAAATGATTCCAGAAAAAATATAACAACGTCAGGTCCAACACGGCTATTGGAATGACTAATGCTTTTCTAGCTTCCCACTTATTTACTTATTTTTCCACTGACACCAGATTGTTTACCTAGCTGACTTTTTCTTTCTCTGACTTAGCAGCTTTTGCTCAGCTCTAGGACTTAGTACTCTATTTTTAGAATGGCTATTTTCTTATAGAAGAAGTAGGCACTTGAAAGGCCTGCTGCTGCATTTCAACACAAAACTTTGGTGGCAGGGTCAGCAGGTGAGATGAAGTCTACAACCTTCAAAGTTGACCTGCAACACAAGGTACACTGTGGAAATGCAAGAAGTCAAAGTTCATACTTGGAAAATCAGAGGCAGGGTAGCCAGAGAGCTGGTGATTTTATCACGCTGAGCTTAGATTCTGATGCCGGTTAAGACTAGAGAAGCTTAAGAGCTGCTCTGACCTGAGTCAGACAGTGATAGTTTTCAGGGTTTCTTGACAGCTGAAGATCAATAAGTGTCAGAGCAGTGGGGACACCCTGTATCTGTTCCTGCTCTCTGCATGGGAGTATAAAGTCATACAAGCGAGGGCTTGGTGCCTTCTTGATGCTGGTTTAAAGCTTCTCTGTGCTGGGATTTCACAAGGCACGGTGTTGTGCTCCCTCCCTTTGTACTGCCTGTTCCTAAAACATATAAGAGCTGCCACTCCCTTGGTTTGGCCGAAGTGTCTGTCTTTGGCTACTCTCTGGAGAGGCAGTGCTGCGTATGGGTGGTATGGGTGGCTGTCTCTGGCGTGCTCTCCCAGCTTCCAGTTGCTCAGGGATTTCTGACCTGGGTAGCATCTGGGCTGCTCTTAGCAGTCACTAATGACCTAGTCTTCATGAATGTATCAATGCTCTTGTTGTTAATCTCCTGATCTGGTTAGCCTTCATCATATGCCAAGAGTTCCACAGCTTATCTGGGCTTTTTCCAAATGTACTTTCTTTGGTTTCGTTCAAAAATTAAATAATACAAATTGAGGGAACCAGCTATGATACCCGCTTACAGAGTCAAATGCATTCTCCTGTGAATAAACCACTATGTAAATCATAGATTTCAATCCACTCTTTCAGCTAAATAATGCATATTATTAGATGTTGATGAGTTCATAACAGGTGAACAGATAGCCCTCTAGTACTAGGTTACAATTTTTTAATTGAAAAAACCCCGGGTGCTTTAACTCTCTGAAGTAATTCCATTGAAAACAAATAGCATGTGAGAAAGAAAATAGAGTGCATACTTATCTTCTGTATTTTGTACTGCTCTGTCTCCAGTCAGTATTTATAAAAAGGCAGCAATAGCTTTTACTGCACCTTGAAAAATTTAGATCTCCACATCTGTGGATCTTTTTTCCTCTGTACTTTCAGAGAAATTGTGAGATTATTTTGTTAAGTGTGTAATATTTTTCTGTGTTTATGGTCAGGCTTGAATTTATTGGGAGAGTAGAAAGGGCACCAAAGCAAACAAAGCTTTATGTTCCCACCCAAATTGATTAAGAAAGTCTTCTGTTCCTCCGCTGCAATACCAAGAACTACTGAATCTGTGATGTTGTACTAATTTTCCTACATCTTTAGTAATGTATGTCGGAAGCCAGAGAAAGTACAACACCAGAGGTCATACAGTTTTCTCCTGTTTTACCTTTCATTGTGAGCCTCTTTACTTGCTACATCATTGTGGAGGGAGGAAGAAAGAAAGAGAAGGACAAATCTTTACTCCCTACATATGCTCACACTGGAACTACAACCATTCCAGACTGCAAAAATCAAAAATTAAGTGTTTTGGTTGACTATTTTTTTTCACAAAGCCTAAAAGTCACACATTGTGGCAGCCCTGGGAATTGAATCGGTGTCTTCCAAACACACATCTTCTGCTTTAATCACAAGAATTTCTTTTGTTTCCTCTCAGCTCTTAGTTTGTTAGGTTTAAATAATACATGAAAATTTACATGAAATCTCAGTGACACCACTCTTCTAATATTATGAAAAATTGAACCTGTTTTCCATATGTCTCTCTGGTAGATGTTTTGGAGTCTAGTCTTTCACTGTAGATGCTTGAATTGCAAGCAGAAATCATCTACCAGGCAAGCTATTCACCTATCCTGTTTCTGTTCAGATATTTAGGCTTCAAGACACCTGAGGGTGCCACATTTATAGACAAGCAGCTGCCTAAGTGATCTGCTGAGTTAGACCTTGGTGGCATTCAAGTATCGCCCAAAATGTTTCCAAATATTCATCCTAAGTCTGACAGCCTGTGACTCTACTAGGCATGGCAATGGGAACCCCATCTCCCACTTCTGATTGCTCGGTGCCCAGACTCCTGATTGATTACAACACCATCACCCCGCTGCTTTTCTCTTCCTCCTTGTGCAGACACACGTGATCAGGAATTTTCTGGTGGGAAGATAACACTGCTCTTAATCTTGTTCTAACAATCTCTACTTATAAAGTGCGCTCCCGGCAAGTCAAAACTGAATCTGTGCAGTTAAAATATGATGCAATGGAAAGTAGTTCAAGATGATGAGGTAGTTTGGAATGCAAAAGTACCTCTGGAAGACAGAGCATAGTCAAAATCCTGCTTAAATACAAGTCAGAATCATCTGTAAGTGCTGAGAGAGAAGAAAAGGAATAGCTTGGAAACACTGAGGACTGAGGCCAATGGTTAGACAATTTTAGGTCAGAAATAGTAAACATGAGGCCAACTATGCAGCAAGGCTCTAGGACCTGGACACACAGAGAAAGAGCACTCCAATATGCACCTTGCCGTTTTGCCAATAATGCTAAAAGTAATTAACATTTAAAAAACCTGAAAAAGTTCACAAAGTCTGTTTTATTTCCTGCTGAATTGAGTGTAGCAAGGATTTCACCCTTTAGAGTATCAACCTGAACATGTGTTTGCTAGATCCTTAGTAAAGTTATGATACCTGTTCTCTGTGAAATTTTTGATCATGCAAATTTAGTTATTGGCTATGCATGAAGCACTTGCTGCCAATGTTAGTTTCAAATCAAGAACAATTTGGTAGTTTGTACACGTAAACATGCATGCGATGAGAACCCCAAGATTCAGTCTGAATTGTCAGCGTAGTGTTGTACTGTTGCTTGTCAATAAGGACTTTTTGTAGCAAGTGTGATGGAAATGAATGTAAATGTCAAAGCACAGACTGAAATTAGAGCAGTTTCAACTAAAAAACTGATGAAATATAGTTGTAAAAAATCAGAAATTATTTGCTTTACTTTAAACTGCAGTTAGAATTGATTTTCTATGTTGCTTCTTTCAGCCACACAATCTGTTAGGAAAATAGATATCTACCTGATCTAGGCAAAGAGGTGAATTCCTGTTCATCCATTTTTAAGATGTCTAAATACAAAGGGTATTTGAATTTAAAGGCAGTTCATACTGCATACATACAGGAAATTCAAGATCTTCCCCATATTCCCTTCAACTTCGCCGTTAACTAGTTAGTCCCATTACAGGCATTTTAACACCAGTTGTGAGAAGACTTTGAGATGTCATATTTTAAAAGTAGACCTTTTCCTTCGGTGCTTTCTCATTCAGAGCTTGTGTGGACGTCAGGTCTGTAAGACTGAGGATTTTAAAGCAAAATCACATGCAAAGAGGGAGCCTTACTTATGAAAAATCTGTGCCTATCTGAGACAGCAGATCTGACGTTGTGTTTAAATTTGAAGTAAAATGGTATAAAGCTGCCTGAGGGGATATTAAGATGTCTTGCTAGAATTGCCAATCGGTGGGTAATTTATTGGGCAAGCTGGCCCGTGCTCTGCTACCTTACACTCAGAAGAGCTTGAGAAAATGATGCCTTTTGAGATCAGCAGTAGCAAATAAACCAATATTTGGCAGAAACCTTGACGTAAAAGCCTGGTCACAATTACCTCTAATTTAATTTTTGTTTTAAATGCTGTTTTCTTGATAGTGGGTAAAAAAATACGTCATTCTTCTTTGGAAAATTATGTGTTTTCTTTTCAAGTCAATATCTATACGAATCAAGAGGAATCCCTTTTTAAATGGATGACCATTACAGCACTCAGAGATCACTAGACTGAATATGCGAAAAGAGATCAGAATATCTTTCACATCTCATTCTTTGAGCCTTCCTGCCATTAGCGTGTACATTACGTTCTTATCTGCTTTCTCACAGTTTTGAGTATATGAAACCACACTTTGAATACTTTTGTTTACTGATTTTTTGTTTCCTTTTTTTTTTTGAAACAGAGATGAGTTTTCATATTCACATTGGCACATGTTATTTGACAGAAACTTTGTGGAGGTTTTTTCTAGGTTCTTAGTTTTCAGGTTTTTCATTATACACTGACTAAATAGTGAAACAAGGGCATAAAAGATTATGGAAACCTCTCCTCTTCAGTCTCTCTTGGAGGTGAACGTCGATAACCCATGATCTAGCTATGATAAATTTTGTGATGGAAATCTCAGCTGTTGATGTTTTTGTTTCTAGCTTCCCATGGGTTGTCCCATGAGAATGTAAAAAGGTATTAACAGTGATGGGGAACAGAAACAGTTTTTGCCTTCTTGGTTGTAGGGTTCAGCCTTGAAAAATGTCTTGAAAAAAACCTTGAAAACCAGAAAACCAACAAAAAATCCCTCTAAATTCGCATTTTAATGCATCTCATGGTATCTTATCCAACACCAGAGCCCCAGGGAGAGAATCAGGCCCCAATGGCACACTGACATTTGCAGGGAGAGAGAAAAAAGAGTACTACTCGGGGAAACTTATTTAGCATAATTTGGAAGATCACTGATCGAGAAGAGAGCAGGATGTTCATCTGTTCCTTGACCATTTATTTACTGACTATTAGAAAAGGGGTGTAATAGCTTTTAATTCTCTTCATGTTATGCACTCCCACACTGATAAATGATGTGACATTTGGAGTTGATGCTGAGTCCTTCATAATATAGCAGACCTTTGAGTTCTTGGGGCAGTGTTCTTCCAAGAGTCTCTTTGATTATCTTCTTATCACTGTCTAAGTTGACAGAGCTGCAAATGTTATTGCTAGTCATAAAATTATCCAACCACAATGTCTGTCTACAATGACCTGCAGTGGTTGTGAATGCCACAAATTGATTATGCACTGTGTAAAGAAGTCTTATCCTTTCATTCCTTCTAACTTTATTGCCCTTAATTTAATTAACTGTTGCCACATGCTATAGGTTAAAGAGAGAGGCTAATATGTTCCTATTGTCTAGCTTCAAATTCAGAGCATCTCCGACAAGTCTCCTTTTGCTCCTAACCTTTTCAGGCAAAAAGAGTGCTGGCTATTTAATCTCTTTCTGTATGTATTTAATCTTTTTCCTATTTCTGTCTCAATCTTTCTTCCATCCCCTTCTCCCTCCTGCTTACTCTTCGCAGTTCCTGGCTGCACTATTCTTCTATCTATAGCCAGTTTTCTCTCTGATATGTAAACATATCAACTATTTCCAATAAAAATTAGAGACCTAGGTTCAAGTGCATCCTTAATGATACAGACTTTGCCTGATGATTTAGTAGTGGTGTTGAGAATTCTTCCCACATGAGGCTCAGTAATAATCCTTGAAATGTTCTTGTTTGTAATAATAGTATTTATGCCATCTGTATTTTTAAGCAGAAAAGAGACAGTAAGGTCTTATGTATGTCTCATGGCCAAACTGAGGAACAATGTCAGTATGGGAGTTACCGTTACATTTGGTCAATAGAAGAAGAAAAACAGTGAAACCCCATGATCATCTTCATTGGTTGATCTGTCCCCGTTAAAACAGACTATTGAATATGGTTATTTCTATATGTGTATGTTGAAAAAATGCATAAGCAGACATTTCTCTAAGGTTAGAACATCAGGTGCCCTGTGGCGATGAGTTTCATATCATCTTGTGAATGAAATATGTCACTAAAGACAGGACTGAATAACCCTGCTTAACAGTACAGGTGCAGGAAACTGCTCCTATGAGCTTTCTTCTGTCTAAGTGTACCTCTCCCCTTCTACATCCACGTGCCAAACTGCAACAGTCTATGATATACCTCCTGAAAACCTGTACCTTCAGTACCATTGCCCTTGAGATATACTTTTACTGAGAAGTACTCTATAAAAGCGAAAATAGAGATTTTCTGTAAAGAGATATTATTACCTCAGTATCTGCAGTACTCCCACAGTGTTTTCTATTCTCAGGATCAATGCGGAGATAATGTTATCCATTCATAACAGGTATGCAAAGTCTTGAAGGGATCTGTGCTACCTCAATATTTCTTAGCATCAGAACATTGCAGCTGCCTACTTACTGCCATTGCCTTTTTTTCTGTATAAAGTGTGTTTTAGTGGTGAGCAGAATAGAGTGCATTAATATATACTTTTCTGCTTTTGCTGTGATTATAGAGAAGCTAAGATTTTATTACTGCATATTGTTTATCAACAAATTTTTCCTCTGCTGTTAGAAACAAGTCACTCCTGACTCAGGAGGAAGAGTGCCACCTACCGTATCTCCGAAACTATTTCTCCAGCACAGAGGGGCTTCTTGAAGAACCCAGAACTGACTTAGACCAAATATGTATTAGCCTCTAAAGAATACAAAATCTCAGCTCAGGGTGGTATATACATAGGCTGGTTAGCAGCTAAAAATAAGTAAAATGTTCAGTTAATTGCACCATGATAAATGAGTTGTTCTGATAGAAATTTCTCACCAAGAAATGAAGACTCCTTGCCATGTACATCAGGAATAACAGAGGACACACAAGATGTCACCAGGAAATTATAAATGCTTTTTCCTCCCAGTTTTAAAAGTATGTTTCCATTAAAACAGAAATACAAGACCAGACATATATATGTACAAGCAGTTAATCATGGGTGGAATTATATGTGCAGCTAATGTTAAATCAGTACAGAATGATATTGAAATAAAGAAGTTTGATGCAATATGAAACTCACTTTGTCATCATGACTAGCATGAACAAGATTATGTGTGGTTACGTTTAGATATATTGGCATAGCTGAACTGTCCTAATTCCATTGGGTTCACTTGCACTGGCAGATTCCTTATTCTGTTACATGGAGAAATCTGTAGTGACTCCAGTACAAAGTTGTTGCATTAGCTGCCTATTTGTTCTGAAGGTGCAAATTTCAGATATGAACCCTGAACAAGAACGTGCTGGCCTCTCAGGAAGTCCTCTCAAAAGCTTTCAGATAAGGAGCCACTAAGATCCTTGATGAATCCAGCCCATCTGAGAATAATCGAAAGAATGAACAATACATCTTCAGATTTCAATTCCCTGGGCTGTCCATTTGGGTGCAGGGCATACAAAAATGCCTTCAAGGTAAGGATTGCAGTTGCAAGCTAACAAGCCCCAGTGTACATCCTGTTCAGGGAATGCTGCAAATTTTTAAGTAATAGAAGTTCAAAATCAAAGTTATTATCCCATCATTATCCACACTATAGTGTTCCCTTGCCAACAATAAGGCAAGATATTTTAAAAGACTATGCCTAGAGTAATATAAACAGGACACTTTTTATGGTATATAAAAGCAAGATCCACAGAAAGGAATTAAACAGCAACAGTAATATACACTTGAATCACGCTCTATCTTTCATAATAATTTAAGAAGTTTATTTCATAGGTGGTTTGTGGAACAGAAGCTGAGAAGTAACAGTAAGACCGCTCAGTGAAATTTATATTGAACATATTCTATTTTTCATGTGAACTTTTAGAAATTCAAATCACAAAAGAACCTTCCTAATGATATAGAAAACGTACAAATTAAGGATCAGATACTTGTCTGGACTTTCTGGATGAGAATTTTACCGTGTCCGTCTTTTTATAGACTGGCATTACATATTATCCCTGCCTCCACTTCTCAGATTTAATTGTGCTGTTGCAATATATGGCACATCTATATTTGAAGTATCTATGGAAGGGATTTCCAGAGATACAAGGTTATTAACTTACCTTTCTTTTTTTTTTTTAAAGAGTATTTAGTTTGGTGATAGCGTAGATTTTGACAGTTTCTAAGGTGGGGGCAGTTCAGTTTGGCATGAGGAATGCATATTAGGATGGCTGGTAATAGATGACAAAGGATTGCTTAATTTTCAGGGAACTATTTAAATGAATATTTTGGCCCTCAAGCCTGACAGATGCATGCTTAAGGGAGGAAAAAATCAATTATTAATAATAATCTCAATCATGCTAAGAGAAATAGCAACAGAAACAGGATCCAAAAAGTGCTGCATAGGGAGAAAGTGAGCCGAAAGGAGGAATGCGGTATGTGTCTTGATACATACAATTGCAACCCAACTACATTGTGGAGGTAGCAGCGTGATAAATTGTATTCATCATGTGTTATTGATTGCTTCTCCTGTCCTTTGTTCACTAATTCATCTCAGCCATGACCACTTTAAAATTCCAAAACCCAGATCAGTTTTCCAGGACCATGCAGAGAGGTAATATTAGCAGTAAAAACAAAACCAACACCCAAACCCTCAATTTTCTTTCAGTTAAGATGTCAAGAATTGCGGGCTCAGCACTATTTTGAGCACTCAGGAAAGTGCATAATGAACAACAGAAAGTCAGATGCCTTGGTAAGAGTAGTAGTAAAGGGAAAGAGTGTTTCCCTAAATTTGAAAAAGAGGAAATTAAGGCTGTTTAACCATTGTTTAGGGAAATAAAGGTTGTTTGGCCTATTCTTGAGTCAAGGGATGTATTGGACAAGAAATGCCTTTCTGAGATTCTATGGGGTTTTGTCTCTTTTGATCTCAAACTTGAGCAGTATAGCTGTAGGAGGTCATAACTTCCATACTCATCCAGCCAAACTGCATTGCAAAAGCTCAACTGTACCTCTCCTTACTCCTTGTGAATTCAGTAAGCCAAGCCTCAGGTCACATTTCATAGAGCTCGCTTCCCAGCAGCTGGGCTGACTTCGGTATCGTACATGTTTTGTCATACTTGAACCAACAGTAGGTGTTTGATCTTGTGAATTATTTTGTTGGAACCATTGAAACGCTGTTGGCAGCACTATGTATCAGAGGAGGTACTGCTATGGTGTAACTTTTATCTTCTGCAGACACAGGGACAAACTTCCCACTGCTACAAGTCTGTGCCTTGGCCGCTCCAAAGTCTGCCCTGAATTCAGTGTCTCAGGTCAGAGGAGTTTGCTGTGTAGACAAACTTTTTGGTGGAAAAGATGTTTGAACCTCTCCACTACCCATGAGTGGGGCAGGAAAAATCCCTTAATTGGTCAGATCAGGACAAGGATTATGGAGGGAGCTGGTACCACTTTAGGACTTCAGTTTGCTACTTGGATTAAAGATGATTGTGAATTAAGGGAGTTTTCTGGATCTAGCTTCATGTATCAACACTTTTATCTTCAAACCGTATACATTGTTTCTATTGAACTTGGCTTACTTTCAAATGGGATTCAACTGAATCAGTAAAACAAATGGGCAGCCCTGGGGAGAGCCCCTTGGCTCCAGCTGGCAGGAGGGAAAAGCCTTGTTCTTTGGCTGCATATATGGGAAAGACCTCCTGCTCCGTGCATCCCATCTGCAAGTGGCAGTAGCAGCAAGCACAACTTCTCAGACCTCTAGAGTAACTGAAGGACTGTAAAATTATTTTTCGGCCTCCTTAGCAGTCTCCTATCCTGGACATTTATCCACCTGCCTATGTCAAGTGCCTATGTCTGTAATCTGCCTGCGATCTGAGTAATCTGCCTTTAGCTTGGCAATTTATTTAAAATATGGAGCTAGTGCTGAATATCTGAGTAGTGATTTTATGACTTTAAGGGACTGATCACATTGTAAAAGGTAAGCATGTGGCTTAATGCTTTGCTGGAGTAGGGCCATAACATTCAATAGAGTGCAGAATAATTTAAGAATAAAATTAAAAGAAATTTCATCCATACAAAATTTGACTAAATACATGCTAACACAAGAAATGGACACAGAACAAAACTCTGTCTTTAAATAACTTTCAGAGACATTTGAAAGGATGGATGCAAATTAAACGGGAAAGCACAGCAGTAGTTACAAACCCAAGAAGTTTGCATTTCTCTAATCTGAAGCAGAAGGGCAGGTCAGCATAAACAGAGTTAAGGAGAGGTCTTTGAATCACGGATTTTAAAAACACAGATCAACTTCTCATCCGTGTGAAAGCAACTCACGTAACATATTTGTAACTTCCAAACATTATTTATTCCATGTTTGCAACTCTCACTTATATCCGGGTATTTCTTTTGGATATACAAAATGGGGGGGAAATGCATTTACATTACAAAGGAAAGTCTATTATATCTCCTTAACACTATATATAATTTTCTTGATAAAGGAGTAAATATTTCAAGTCATTTTAATTGATGAAGTTCTGATATTCATGAGTTTTGAACACTGAATAACTCTGACCCAGAGTTTTCTGTGGAACTGAACTTCATTCCCTTTCATATATGAGGCTTCCACACTTGAGCTGAGGAAAGAACTGTAGTATTTCATTGTTGCCCCTTTAGCAATATATTTACAGAGAACATTCTTTCCTTTTAAATTTTAATTCTCAAATAGGATATGTAATTTATTGCATGCAGCAGATTGATCTCTGTGCTTCAAGAAATTACTTGTAGCATAAGTATCCAGCATGACTTGATTTGATTCCAAAACAAAAAAGAGAAATCATTGCAATCCTGCCTTCCCTTCTTGCCGTCCCACTCAAACGACAATTTACAGTCAAGTCTTAATTATTCCAGTCACTTAATTCCCTATAGGAATTAAATAATACAATGGAAAAAGGAAGTATATAAGAAAAGTTATTTGTTTGAATTAGGCAGATATCTAGACCACTTAGGTTGGCTTTCCTAAATCTTATGCCAGCTGCCATTAGGAAACAAATGAAGAGAACAGGCCAAGCACTTAGCATAACTTAAAAAGCCAAATAAAATTGTAAGTGAAAAGGAAATGGAACTGCTATAAAACACATATTAAGGAAATGTAGTTTGGCAGCCCCAAGGGCCAACTTTCCCCCAACAAGCACACTCCTACAAACCAACAACAGAAACCACAAACAAACAAAATGAAGCAAAACCCAAGCCCCACAACTTCCCACAGATGACAAGTTAGCTGTTATATTGAAATGTGCTGTTTCTACTAACTGCAGGCGCCACAAAATAAGAAGCCCATAAAATCACAGCAGCATAACATTTATGCAGTTCTACAATTATAAATAACCTTAGCAAGATCGTTTGTTTCATTCAGTGTTGTAGCAATGTAATCAGTCAACAGGAGAAAACTTACACAGATTTATTCAGACAAAGGAGACAGAGGACAATCCAGCTCTGATTGTCTAATAAAGATTTTTCGGAAAAATATGATGAGACTTCAAATGTATTTTTATGCTACCTTATATAACATGATTATTATTCAGTAAAAACAAAAAGAAGTTCAAAAAGATGTTTCCTGATACAGATATATTTTAAAGATGAATAAACTTTGTAAGATTAAGTAAGAGTAAGGGAACATTTATTAAGGCAGTTACATATTCATTTGTGGTAAGTGTATTATATGCATGCGCAGATACTGAAGAGATGAACAAAAAACCTTAAAAAAACTCATTATGTTGCAATCTTAGGACAACAGTAGAAAATCTTCCTTCCTATTCCATCTGCTTTTAAGCTTTCTCATCTAAGGCAAGAGATTTAGTCACCTTTGTAGACTGTTTTCGAAATGGCCTACCAAGAAATGGCCCTGTACTATTATGTTCTGTCCTTGACATTTGCAAGTCAAGACCATTACCCTTGACTTTCCCTAATCTAAAGAAAGCTAAGTAGCATCTGTTTGTCCTAAATAACCTTATTCGTAACCCTGCCTGAAGTGTTTTATTTTTTCTCCAAGACTGAAGACAGCTTGGTAGGATGAGGAGTTGGCATGACAGAAACTGAATGTTAGCACCAATAATTATCATTGAAAGGTGTTACTTCGATGACAGCTTTCCACTTTCAAGGAGGACAAATCAACTCTGTGACCAGCTGTTCCATTCTGAAGCATGGCCCTCACATTTCCATTTATATTTGGATGCTGGAGCATGTGAACAGAAAGCCAATTTCAGTTCTACAAAAGAAGACAAAGATAGTTCCGAAAAGCCTTTCAGCAAAGAGGAACATAGGTGGAGATTTTCAACTTGATTGAAAAAATAATTATTATTTTATTGGTAAAAATATGATTTTTTTTTTTAATTCTCCTCATATAGAACTAACAGTAGGACAGTGCCTCTACGGAGCACCTCTCTACATTCTTA
The DNA here is from genome assembly GCF_964199755.1 of Larus michahellis. Classification (NCBI taxonomy): domain Eukaryota; kingdom Metazoa; phylum Chordata; class Aves; order Charadriiformes; family Laridae; genus Larus; species Larus michahellis. The sequence goes on from NC_133897.1 coordinate 95,599,760, forward strand.
CTTTCCACCTTACTCAAAGGAAAACACTTTCTGGACACTTCATTTTAGCTCATGTTAAATTTCTTGAATAATTATGACAGGTGACATCAGATTCCACACTTTGTTCTTTTTGTAGCACTGCAATCAAAGCACTCTGATGTTTTCCCTGGAGTGTAGAATTACCACATGTACCCTTTGCCTATTTTCATAGTATGCTTTTGAAAGGGAGGTATTATATAGGCCAATACATATGCTTTCATTCCTTCTATGGGGTTTACAGTACCCATAACTGTGAGTTACAAAATTATATGCAAACACACATTTCAGGAACTTCTGAGAGTACCTTTGAAAAAATGTGTGTGCCTTAGATGTTCGTTTAATATATTGACAGTAGGATTCTCAGACAGAAATATGTGTTCAGTTTTTATATATTCCCAGTTGGGAGAGGAATATGCATAACTAATGCAAATAAATAGGAGAGGGAAAATTACATGTGTATATGCATTCTTTTAATTGTGTATTTTTATTAGTAATATATAAATTTTTATTTGTGTATCTAAACACATACATTGATAATAATGAATTTGAATAAATCTCAAGAGGGGAAAAAGGGATTTTCATAATAGCTTTCCACAGGAATTGTGCTCCTAAGTTGCTTTGACCCAGATTCTCATGAACATTTAGGTAGGAAAACCTGCACTGAATTAAATGACTTCCATTTTAGTTGAAGTTTGATGTTTTAGATACTTTTGAAAACACACAGAAAGATCACCTCAACCTATAACGTTCACTTGAATTGACAGTAAATGTGATATGCTTATATCTCATGCTTTTAGCCCACTTTGAAACTAGGTCTATTTGTAATGCTACACACAAAAAAATCAAATCAATTGTGCCCTTTATATATCTTTTTAAAGACATAGATTTTATATGAATGCCCCACAAAAACATAGAGATGCTTTAATGAAAGAAAGGAATATGTTGGTTAATAGACTTTCTATACCCTTTCATAGCCATTTTTGACAGGCTGAATTATTCTCAATAAGAAGTGAGGACATCTGTTTTAATTCTACTCAGGTTTCAGTTATTTGGTTTGTCTGTGAGGCCTTTAATGAACCTAAAAATGTTGAGTACTTCATGATTTTGCAGTGGATAGACAAATTTGGTATTCCAGCAACAACATGAACAGTCAGAGAAGAGGAGTGGGAAGAAGAAATATGGAGTTTGATGCACCCATATTTTTCTGCCCTTTATCATTGTTAATTCTAACTGGCTAATTAGAATCAAATCTGTAGATTTCGAAAGCAGAAAGTCACTGGAAGTGGGTGTCTATTTATTTTAGGCTGTTTGTAGATGTCCACCTTAATTTTTCCTTCTCTGGTCAGAGTTGCTAGCTAAAATAAAACTTCAGGATCACCAAGCTCAGTGTTTTTTCCGTTTATAAATAGCCTTTCATGTCTTTTGGATACTAACTGTGTTAGGTTAGTTTCTACCTATTTCGTGCTTCTTCTTACTAATGGATGTAGATCTTATTTGTGTGAAAAAAAAAAGAAAAATGGCTCTGACCAAGACCATTGGACTCTGGTCCTTAGCAGATTTTGGTCTGTTGCCCAGGACTGGAAACTGATTACCCAAGCAGTGTGGAAAACATTCCCAATTAATACACTGCATAAAGTTTCACTGCAGCAATAGGATCCACTACAAATTCATTAATCCACTTTGGAAACATCTTGTTACTGCGAGGAAAGTAACTACTTCTGTCATTATTTTCTATCAACGTATTTGGAGGTTGAATAAAAAAAAAATAGCATTAGGAACTTAAAATCTTCCAAAAAATGTCAGAAGTGAAGGACAAGTATATATTAATTTCCCTGACATGGAAGCTGTGAGGATGTTTCATCCCTCCAGGGGAAAAAAAATAAACAAAGAACACATGCCAGAAAATCCTATTAATTCATTGCTTAAGAATTGTGAATCACACTGGGAAACCTGGACAAATAACTAAAAAAAAGGAAAAAAAAAAAAAAGAAACCTGCCTGACAGTATTTGGGTTTTTACCTTTATGTGGCTCAGAAAGCTGATACTCTGTTTAGGCAGCACTACATTTCAGGAGGTACTTTTTCCAAATCTGGATCTTCGATCGGACTTGTGTTATCAATCTGATACCAAGGATTGCTGTTCGTATTGAGTAGCACTGTCATCTCCAAGTTGCCTCATCTGCTGAAAATCCTTTTTGTTTCTGGTGGGAGTGCTGGAAGGGTAGCCTAGTAGCACAATAATGTGATCTCTGCCTTGCCATTTAGTAATTTATGTTATGTTGAAGCTAGACATATCCAGATTCTTTCTAGCTCAATTTGGTGTTTTATTTGCATCTCTGTTTCTTAACTATATGACTCTATTTTGATAAAGGCTAGCCTGTGCTTCCTTAATATTAACAAAGAAATATTATCATACTGGAGATATTGTAGAAATATCAGCTGCATAAATAAGAGGATTGAAAGATTAGAAGTTTCGTGACTGCATTAACTATCTGCAATACTTTGTTTTCTTAATTATTTTTTTCCTTTTTAACTTTTAATAAGGAAGAGTATTAAGAAAACTAGACAGTTCTGCTCTGTGGGTAAACTCCAAATATTACTAGTAATATTTTAGTTGGGTATTTAATTGCAGCAAAGACCTTCTGAAACAATTAACATATGCTCTAAGGTCTTTATCACCGTATCTGTTCTACTGCACTTTTACATTGAGAAACAAAATTGATTCTGGACTTCATCCAATCTAATTTTCCAGTAAGTGGCAAACAGTATGTGTTGAGCTCCAGTGAAAAGTGTCTGAATAGGAAGTAATGCAAGTCATCACTAAGACAAACATTGCCAATATTCTTCATATGTTCGAAGAGATAAGATGTTAGTATTCTGCTTTCTGTTTTATGGACTATTGTTAGATTTTGAATAAAAGGATGCTATTTTTTTAGCATTTTTTTCTTCTTCTTCTTCTGAAAAACTTAGAGGAAACTTAAATCTCTGCAGATATTCTTGTATTCTTGTATTCAACTTCATTGAACAGTACAAATAAACTCCTGCATACCTGATTTCTATCAGTGCTAATGCCTATTAGTGCCGTAGCTAGCCCGTTACAACCCCCTCCATTTTATTTATTTGTTTGTTTCTAGAAACCACACTGAAATGTGGTATAAAAGGCTCTACAACCATTTAGGATGTCGGGTAATGGTAGCACTAGAGGGAATGGATTAAAACTAGAGATGGGACAATTCAGACAGGACATTAGGAAGAAGTTCTTCACCATGAGGGTGGTGAGACACTGGAACAGCCTGCCCAGAGAGGTGGTGGAAGCCCCATCCCTGGAAATTTTTAAGGCCAGGCCGGATGGGGCTGTGAGCAACCTGATCTATTGGGAGGTGTCCCTGCGCATGGCAGGGTGGTTGGAATTAGATGATCTTTAAGGTGCCTTCCAACCCTAAGAATTCTATGATTCTATGATAAGAAATTTTGAAAAAAATAATCCATTCCTAAAATGTAACTATTTTAAAACAAAACATTGGGGGAGAGGGGGAGTTGATTTTCTAGTGCTAAACCTATTTAAACAATAATTTTGCATGGTAGTTAAGATAAAAGATAGTGGATCAAATTCTCTCCTCTCTGTTAGGAAGATTATATTCAATACTCACTGTATTTGCAATTGACAAGATGCTTTTGTGACAGTGTTTGGTCTCTGTACAAGGATATCTTCCTACACAAAACAAGAAGGAACAAATATGGTTGACTACAATAACCATGAATCAGTATGCTTCAACTGTCCTTCTTTGGCATGAAAGTTCAAGGACCCAGATTTATACCCAAGGCACCATTGTACAGCTGCCATTCCTCCACATTGTAACATGGGTACATGCTGCTCTCCAAGTCAAACGTTTGTTGACTCCTTTTTCTAAAGAAAGGAAGAAATTGTTGGTGTTCTGACCAGTGTTACACTACCTGAAAATAAAATGTGTTTAATTTGTTTATTATGCGAGGGTATCATACTTGATGTGTTTGGCTATCTTGATACCAGAATTTTGGGTGCTAACTGTTCTGAAGGGGATTGTGAATAGCTATGGTATCAAAAAAAACGTTTCTTCAATTAGTCACTGACATCTAGGTAAGTCTGAAAATTTACTGCATAAAAAGTCATGTCTAAACATGACTTAAAACCCTAATCTTATTCAGTAATATGCAATATTGTATTTTATCATTTTATAAAGTTTTCAAATAAATGCATCTCAACTACTGTGAAAGGTGCTCTGAGGTAGCTTGATCAAATTTGCATTGTGATAGAGTCAAGTTGTACATGCGCATCATCTTCTGTCCGTAGGTGTGGTGGACAAAAGTCTGCCACCATCAAGCTCATCATGCATTGTCACTGTCATGTGCCCTTGAAGATCGCTGCTTTATGGGTTTTGCTGAATGAGCTGGTCCTGTGATCACTTTCTAATCTATTTCAAACAAATAGTTCCAGGTTAGCAAAGACCACCCTTTAGACTGTTCAAATTAGTGTGACTTGTTTTGTCCAGAATGGAGCAATCGCTTGAAAATACTTGAAAGGACACTAATTTTTGACAAGCAGGCAGTTCTAAGCAACTGAGAAAGGGATGGGGATGATAGCCGTTTGTCCGATACTATTTCAACCGGAAGTCAACATGTGTCTCTAGCTTCAGGATATACAGAATATATAAACTCATCTGTTACTAAGGTTCTTGATTTCTCTGTCTTTAAGAGTTTTATAAACCAAGAGATGCAGTTATCAAAGACAGATGATCTGAGTAGGCTTTAAAATTTCATTAAATCAAAGGTGTGAAAGGTATCTGGACCTCGTATCCTAAACAGACACAGGAGAAAACTTGGGGGGAGCAGCTCCAGTCAGGACTGGATGAATAATGATTTCACAGAGGGTAGTAGGAGAAAACAAAATGCTTGTGTGGAATTTAATAGAGGATTGGCCATCAAAGAAAGCTCTTTCTCTGAATGCAGAATCTTTATGGAAAAGGTGAGAACTGGCAGAAGTCAAGTTGAGATAGATATTGTAAACTAAAGCTAACTGCCAAAGGTACAGTAAAAAAGAGCAAGGAGTGGCAATCCAGATAGGAACTCCAAACTAAACGAGTGCTCCTTAGACTTGAGTACAAATGATGATGCTTGAACACAGGGGCAAATGTGCAGTGAAGGATGGGAAGGATGAAACTACAATGTGGAAAAGCTGTGGAAGCAGAACTTAGATAATTAACATTTCTGAAATCACAGAAAATTTCATAAACATCACCTACATTCTTGGAAGAATTCTGGTACATGAAATCTAGTTTTCAAACCTTTTAGGCCAGTCACACACAATGAGGAAATGGTGCGCGTTGTATTTCTATTTAAGAAAGAGTTGTGATGTGTAAGTGGAAGCAACCATAACAAAGCAAGAAAAGAAATGTTAAAGGAAAACAGCTGATATGTTTCAGTAACATTCCCAAGGCTGTTAAATACAGGCATTCCCTATGCATCAGGGAATTTGTGACTGATAGATCTTCAGAGATTAGGGCAAAAACCTACATAAGTATCACTGCTTCCATGTCCTAATTTCATGCTTTTCCCAGACACCTGCTTTTGGTGGCTGTCAGTGAGAACGTCATGAGCTAAATAGGCTTTTGGTCAGACTCTACAGGTACTCCTTTGTTCTGTTGGAAAATAAGGAAAAGTCTTTATAAAACCTACATTGGAACAGATTAATCACCTGTTTTGCTCTGATGAGATAGCAGATTTCCTAGTTACAAGATCTAATTCACCTGGATTTTGTAACTCTCTTAATATCATAAAGTAAATGTGGATGTTAAGGAAAAAGTAAAGGCGTAATGGCCATGGATAGGATTGAGATCATCTCTTGCATGGATGGAAGACTTCATCAAGGATGCCTCAGGAAGGTAATTTTATTTAATATGCCCACTGACAAGCTTGGCACATACATAGGAGTAGGCCAGTGAAATCTGATGACAGTAAGGTAGGAAGCTTTATCACTACAGAGGAAGATTGGAATATTTTACAAGTAGTCTGACCCTGAGAACTGGAGTCACAGCTCTGGGAAGAAATGTAATAATGCAGAAAACAAGGCTGCTCACTTGAGAAGTAACAAGAATTTATGCTCTGAATTGGGACTTCATCAGTTGGAAATGACAGAGGCTAAAGATTTGGGTGCATCCATCAATCACTATCACCTGCAGAAGGCAACCGTGGGTTTTGAAGGCCCTCAATCAGGGGAAATAGTTCTGCTAGAAACAGGGAAATATCAGTGTCATCATGCAAGGCATTAGTAAGGCATTGCCTGGAAACACAATGTTCAGTTCTCATCCCCCATGCTCAAGAAAGATGAGCACAAAATGAAGCAGGCATGAAAAAATGCCTGGAAATAATCAGGGAAATGGAGAAACTACCTCATGAGAGGAAAAAAAAAAAAGTAATTTTTGTTTATTGTCACAGAAAGTGAATTGGAGAGGATATCATCACCCTTGCTGTACAAATAATGCGTTGAAATAAATGTGAGGAGAGAGAGTTAACGCTAGAAAAAAGTAAACTATAAGTGAATTCTTTAAAATGGAAATAATCCCTTAGATCCCTAGATCTACTTTCCAGCAACAAAAAACTGAGGTAGTGTAAGGTAGAACTCAATCTCTGATTAAAAATAAAATTAGGACTTGGTTACCTGCGATGTGAAGAGCCTTGAGTCAGTTGCTCAAGGAGTCTGATCCACAGTAGTGTTTCTATGTCAGCGGTTCTGTTGTGGCTGGAGTAGACAAGCATTTGAAGTGAGATCAGAATGAGACAATATCAGCTCCCTGGAAACCTCAAATCCTTTCAGAGCACCTGACTAAATCTTTTCTGTTAATAACTGCTATTTCTTGGCTTAAATGGCTTAAATTGAACTGTTCCTTCCAATTTTCTTGAAAACATATATAACTTCTTACTGAGTCTTCGGAAGAAAATGGACAAGAGAGAGGAGAGTGGCCCTTCTCTGCTGATTTGCAGTGAGAGGCTAGAGAGTGAGCAGCTAACTAACCTGCACCACCAATGTGTTTTTGTTCACACTTAAATACTACAATAAGTTACCAGGGAAGACTGGGCAGCCTTGCTCCCACAAAAGATGTGAAATGACACAGACATAGTCCTGAGAGCTCATCACATACTTTCACAGGATGAGTAAATTCACAAAATACCTGCAGATAATTCAGGAGCAGGAATAATGTACAAAAACTTGTTGAATAAATTATTTCCTAGAAATAGGTCCTGCTTATATAAACACAGTGCAAGTGCAGTGTGCTTATATAAACACAGTGCTTATATAAACACAGTGAGGAATAGGTACTGTACTGTACACTACCAGTGATTTCCATACTAAATTCTCTCTTTATGTCAAACTGCCAAGGTTATGCAATTAAAAAGGGGCAGACCCAGCTGAAATGCAACATTAATGCCCACAGCATTTTAATAGACTATAAATCTGTTTTGTTGTATGAATCATGTCTTTAAGCTAGGACTTTTAATTATTGTTTGTTCCAAAGAACTGAGAAGAATGACAGTATTACCACCTATTGATGGAACTTTAACGGAGTAATTCAGTACAGCATCATTAGTGAATAGATTTAAGTTGAGAAGTATTCTATGTTGCCTCACTTATTTGTTATTAAGGTTAGCAGTAAACATAAGGCAGAAAGCACATTTTTGGCTCAATAAAGATAACTTATAACTGTCACCAGAGCTTTAAAACAATTGACTGACTGATACTGACTGAAGCCTTTCATTTATCCAAAGCAGAGGTGCAATTCAAAAGGGCTGTATATTCACACAAGTGGATCTTCTCTGTAACAGTACTGCCTTTGAAGCTTTCCTATACCATTGCATAGGGAATCCAACATTATGGTAAAGCATTGCGTTAGCTAATCCTCTGAGGGAAGTTTTAGGTGTGCTAAAAAATTGGGTGAATCGCTACTACATTTTCCATAATCGTCGAGCTTCCTAATTTTCTGTTGAAAATCAGGTCCTACATAGGACCTGATTACTTTGAGCGCATGTGACTCAAGAACTCATAGCTCAATTTCTAAAGCAATTTAGATATCTAATTTTATTTAAAAATTATAGACAAATGACCTGTTCATGGTAGGGGAGGGAGAGTGGTGAAGGGGGGCATTTTTCCTTTTAATTACAAATAAATCAAGGGTACTTCTTGGAGGGAAGTGTTCAATTCCAAATAAGTCAAGGGTACTTCTGGAAGGAAAGTGTTCCAGGCTTTGTTTTCAGTCCTATTCTTAGTAGTATTTCTGGGTTTTCATTACTGAAGCATTAATGTATAAGATATTTGAAAACCAGGGACCAGAGCTTGGGTCTGTGCCTATTTCACCCAAACCATCCAGACACAAACCTAGAGACCTCCTGTACTCTTACTTTGGACTCTCTGTGTGTAAGCATTTAAAGTTTATAGCCAAAATGAATTGCAGATGGAACTTTTAGTATAATCAGTGGTGGAGCAGTACAAGAAGCCTCTGCTCCTAACTTGGAAACCTGGTCAAAGTGTCATTGACCACTTAAATGCATTTAAAAATCTGACATATAGAAGTCTGAGGTGCTTGAAAGTTGCCAGAGCTGACATTCCAAAGACATTTTAGCATATTTGAGAATGTTAACTCCTAGTCTTAAAATGTCAGTAAGGTTTGAGCCTCTAGGGATCTCAGCTTTCCTGCTGCTGGTAAGTTTGAATGAAAGTTAGCAATACAAACAGTGAAGACTTCAGATATAGGAAGGTAGATGAGCCTCTCTTTGACCTCTCTGAAGCTACTGACAAAAGACCTTATTCTTTTTCTATTGAAATCAATGCAATTTTTTGGCATTGATTGCAGTGGGAATATGATTGAGCCCAAAGGTACTAATTAGTGTTTATTGGGATAATGATTTTGATGTGGACACAAAAGCAGCTCTTCTGTGCTTTGCAATGTTAATGAATCTGAAAAGCAAGGAGAGTGCAATAGGAATAAACCTCAAATAATGCCGCTCAGAATGAGACTGTCTCTGCTGTGAATAGATTATTTTAATTTTATTTTTTCTCTTGATTCGTGACAACCGTATTCTGAACTTTGTTTAACTGTGCTAGCAAAGGGCCACATTATACACGTCCTTTCTACAGACAGCTGCAATATCTTCTCTCCTGAGAAGTGATAACAAAGAACATTATGCCATACGAATTTCACGGTTAATGATAACTCACTTGGGCTTCCTTCTGTACAGCAGGAAACCCTAACATCTGTAGTATCAAGTCCCAGCTATCCACTGAAACTCCAGTTTTAACAGGCTACGGAAACTGGCAACACAGAAATATTCAATTTGGATTTTAGTGTCAGTGCCTTCCAGTGCCTAGCCAGATTTGTGTGTATTGTGTGCAACTTGCAATCTCGCTTCAACTGCTTCATGAGAGCCTGTTCTGCTCCTCAATATCTTCCAGCCCTTTTCTTGGCCAGGACCCCACTGGCACAAAATAAACAAAACAGGCAGGGATGAGGGACCTGAATCTTATGTGCCTGTGTGATTTCACACAGTGATTAAAACTGATATGACACAGGGTAATATATAGGTCTCTGATAAATCACTAGGACCCAAATGGGTCTTTTCTTAGTCCTGTGTAACACAGAAAGGATTATGACATCATGAAGCAGCACAAAGTCTATATTGACATGGTAGCAGAATAGCAGCACACCAGGTGCAGGCTATGGAAGAGTTTTCTCCTTAAAATCCCATTATGGATAACGTATGAAGAGGGCAATTGCAGAGTGATGGAGAATCAGAGATTCATCAGTAATTATATGGTTAGTGTTTTTACCTGAGGAGTGCTGAAAACTCCTGAGGTGAGGCAAGAGAGTCTCTATCAATTCCTATAAGTGTCAGGTGTGGAGCACATGGGGCAGCCCCACTGAGACAGTGGATTTCAATATGCTTACAGGGAGCTGAAATTGGCGTATCTGTTCTTTTAGTTGGTAACATGGGAAAACCTGTTTTGTTTTGTTTCAGTTTTTTTTGTTTACTGTCAGCTTTCACAGTTGTGTTTTTAAGAGCAGGACCTCATGTTCTTGAAATGATATGCAGGACTGCATTCAAGCCTCAGTTATACCTTTGTAACCCCACTGAATTCAAGTAGCAACTCAGGACAGAGTCCAGACCGATATGGCTTTATCAAATGCAATCTCACTGAGAACTCTATTTCTAAATGGATTTTTTAGTTAGTAAAGTGAGATAAATGTCCAGCAAATTTCTCAGAAAGCTGTTCTCTTTGAAGAGTAAAATAAACATTTATAATAGATGAAACAAACAACACTACCAAGAAAAACAGCAGGTAATGTCAGAGACGTGCCAAAGAAGATAAAACCCTCTATTTGGTCTTAATATTTTTAAAACAATTTATGTCAGTCAATGTGTCTTAATGTGCTGTTGTGTTATTTCAATGACTTGGGTACTGTATCATTGCCACTACTACTCTTTTGCCCTCAGGCATTTGCTTGCAGAAAATATAACAGGAGTGAGTATAATAGACCTGAACCTGAGTTACCAAGTCTCCACCCATTTTAGAAATGTTAGAAGTTGCAATGTTAGCCAGGCCTCCAGTTTTTTTTTCTTTATATTACAGTAATATGAGCTGTTCTTGTAAGTCTTAGTTGACAAAACACTGAACAGTATGTGCTTTTTTGCTGTCTGCATTTGGAATGGCATTAATTTTACTGTATTTATGTTATTTAAAAATGTTTGTCTCAAGGGTAAGAAAAGGCCATGATTTAATTCCTACTATTTACTCCTTTTATTAGTTCAGTGACCAGTACTAAAATCCATGATGGAGCAGGTTCTTGGCAAGCAAATGTTATCAGGAAGGCTGTCCTGTGCTGCTTAAATTTTTTGTTCAAAATCACTTAGCTTCCTCCAATGATGCATAGTGGCTTTTGCCTTCCCTGTGGCTTGTTCTCCACTGAAGACCGAAGGATTAAGAAATGCACTTCCAATTAGTATTACTGGAAGTGTGTTTTTAAATCTTCCTAGAAATCAATGCAAGAAAAAAAAATCTAATTAAAGCTAATCTATATTGCTAGAATACCAGCACTACAAATATTAATTCAGTTTTGAGGCTCAGGAACAACATGCAACTCATCAAGTAAAACACCCAGTTTAATATTGGAGGAGCCCAGCTTGCAGAGTTCCTATTAATGTCAGCAGAATGCAGGAACTAGCCTTGTGGAAAGTATTTAATGCCTTCCAGTAGAATTCCATAAATTAAGGGACTAATCCCTCTGACAAGGACAGAGTCAAGGCTGCATTTGTTTGGTAAGAGCTAGATCCCGGCCCTTCTCCAAAATTTGAATATTCTCATAAACACTGGATACAAATAATATTAGGAACAAATCTAATTACTTTCCTAGCGTGAAAAGAGCCAGATAGATAACAGATAGAGCTTAGTAAACAATATTGTGGACACAGTAAGAAAAGGAAGTCTCGTGAGTCCTGAAAAGCAACACACACTGGTTCAATAGCAAATTCTAAGGGTATCGTCATAACAAGGTACTGACGGACTGGAGCCTCTCAGGCAGTTATAAACACAGTGCCTACAGGGTGCTGTGAGTCAAAAAGCTCTCTTGTTCTCTCATGTTGGGCAACCACATGTGAAAACCACATGAGATTAACCCAAATTGCTCAACCTGGCTATGTTTCTTGCAGAATTCTGCAAGTACGGTACACCTCATTCACCCCCTTCTTCTGCCACAGAGGGTAGAGCAGGGCACACATACTCTCCAGGCAGCAAAAACCTACCTCAAACCAGAACACTCATCTCTCACGACTTTCTCTGAAGAGTCCTAATTAATTCAGCTGAGCTACCTACGTGAGTAACTGTTTGCAAGTCGTCAGTCCAGGCTAAACAATTTAGACTTCAATTCACCACACGTCTGATCAATAGCCACTAGCATACCTGGATCATCTAGCTAATTAAACAAGTTACTTTTGCTGGCATAAACAGGCTGTATGGAAAGAAATGCAATGTGTTAGGGCTGGAATACTGCAGACAGTTTGTCAGGAGTTTTTTGTTTTCTTTCAGTCTGCTAAGAAAACTTTTCTCCAAGAGCCCTATCTAGTCTTCCTTCCTTTCTTTTTTCTTTCTTTTTCTTTCTCTCTTTCTTTCTTTTTTCTTTTGGAATTCACAGCTGGTAGGTATAGAAACTGTTTACAGAGAAGAAACACCAGGATGTCTAGGTGTTTTCTTCAGAAAGTCTTACTGTTCTGATGGCTGGGTTGATTGAACTTTTAGACATATACTTTTGTATTTCATATTTTCTGTGTTAAATTATGCTTTTTCTAAGTACTGAGCTCACTTAAATTAAGGTAAATCGGTCTTTTGAATTTTAAAGGCATGTTTTAGTAACGCATTAGGCACTGGCTGTGTATTTGGTGCTGTTAATTGAATTCTGTCAGTAAAGCAAAGGGAAAAGCCATCTACTGAATTTATTTCATTGCCAGTTCACAAGTTCATAATCTGACATGACCATTTCGTGAAGTGCTCTGCCCATCTATAAATTAATGTAATCTTAACCTGCTATAACAGAGGTACCACCATGCCTGCGGGTAATGGAACAATCATTTCACACCTTCCTGTTCATTTTTTGTTTTCTTACTTGCATTTATTTTGAACAAAATTATTTCACCAGTCTCAGGTCAGCATGAGGATACAAGGTTTCTTTCTTATTAATAAAGTAAAGTTTTACATTGTTTTCATGGGAAATATGGGATTTCTGATTAATTTTATTTTGGCTACCATTTTTTAAAGGAAAGTTCAATTAATTTTTTTCATAACTAAACTTGTGTGAGATGAATAAAAGTAACCTTAAATTATATTTTTGTCTACAAAGTGAAAAACATAATTTCTAAATAAAATTGTGACACTGACAAGCTGATGCCTCAAAAAGGTGATAAAAATCAGAATTTGTACTAAGATAGATGTTTAAGTTAGATCCAATAAATCGTTTTCTAGCACTACCTTTTTCTCTCCCTTGATTAAAAAGAGAGGGTTCAAGTTACCTGAAACTGGTTCAAGAACATAAATTTAAGATGTATAAGTTGTGCTAGATGAAACCTACTTAAATATTTGATATATTTCTTTTCTAGATGGTATAGTTAAAACCTTCCGTGACTTTGTCTTGGCTTCTGTAACAAAACTGGTTTGAATTCTAAGTCTCTTAGGGGCTGAGTTTCCTTCCATTCGCTTTACTAAGTAAAAATGCCAGCTGTTTGAGCCAGATTTACTCTGTGGAGCATAGATGGAAAGGAACCATTTGGTTCCTTGGTTCCACCTTCTGCTACTGCTGGCAGCCTGGACATATAATCCATTTCCCAAACTGATCAAGCTTAAAACTAGTTCATTTTTTTTCCCCTACACTAATTCTATTGGGAACCTACCCCAACATGTTGTTTTTCTGATGGCTGAAACCTCGTAATTTCCATCATAAATGCTTTTATAGCCTGTTTATTCCCATTGGTCATTTTGCCAACATTATCTTTTGCTCAAATAGCTGGTTTACCTTAACACGGTTCATCCCCCTGCTTTTAGTCCATAGCATAAGACCTTACATTTTGCCTTCTTGAAATCCAAACCATTTTTATGGCGACATTAATTCTCATAATCTTTGTCTTTGTTTATGCTATTCCAGTCTCTTTTATCCAGCTCTTCAACAGATTTGACTCTCTTCGCAGGTCACTAAACAGAAGCTAACTAAATCCAGAAATGTAGCCATTTTGTTACACTTTCTTTACTACCAGAAATAACCTAACCCTAATTCATCTTCAGTAAGAGCAGTAGAGTAGATGACCACCTTGGAGTCTTTGCTGGACATTCAGGAAATTCTGTGGTGGAGGTGTTCCATCAGTTTTCCATTCAAAAACACATAGACAAGAAATATTCCTTCTTCCCCAAAGCTCAATCCTTTTAGAATGATTCATTTAATGAACAGTAGATTATCCCTGTTGGGTATCGCTCGTGGTAGATGGGAGAAATCTACAGAACCAGATTGAGGAGTTTTGCTGTGGATTGTCAGTAAGGGCACAAAGCTTTTAAAGATTTGGCTAGGTCATCCAGCTTCACATACCAAAGGGACCGCACAGTTCCCACATATCTGATCAGTGTGACCATGAGTGTTTTCCTTATCAAGATATAGGGGAAATGTTTTGTCTTTGGATTGCTCCTTCGTGTTCTCAAAGCAATTACAGGATTTAAAGCAGGGTTTGCACATAGAATATGCTAGATCATTGCTTTCTATTGATACAATATGTGGACAGCAAATGATCCTTGATTCCTATGCTGTTGCATACCCCTGTGATGTATTGAAGGAGTCAGTCTTACCTATGTGATTTGCTAAACTGAACACAGCCTTGGATGATACATATTAGGAGTTAGCAGTGGTATAATAGAAGTACGAGTTACCATTTGCTTTGGAAAAGGTTGCTCTCAAGGCTTGCTAGGTAACTATTGGAGAGAAAGTGAAAGAAAAAGGTGGGGAGCACCATGACAGCTCTATGATTTATGAATGTTTTTCATGCTTTTGCAGAGCTCATAAGGAAGAAAAGACAAAAGGGGCTGAGCCTGACAGTTTGGGCTGTGTTCTTGGTAATAAGGTAAAGATGATCAATTTAAATACAATATTGTATGATGATATGGCCAGCTCAGATCTTGTTTTATTTGTGGCACTTCTGTTGTCAGAAGAGCAATGTTTTCTGCCAAACTGGCACTAAATTTACGGCCATATGGAAGGTGATATAATTTCACCTTTTACAAATGTGTTGCAGAAATTTAAGATTGATTTGGCTTGGTATTTGGGGATTTGGGGGATTTTTTGATTGTTTGTTTGTTTGGGAAGGGTGCTTTTTGGCTTCAGCCTCGGTATTTGAACAGCACGGGCAGAAACTGAAATCAAGATGGTAGCATCTATTCCATTGAGCAAAGATGGCAAGTGCTTCAGCCACCTCTGTTCATTGATAAGGATTCTGAATGGCTGATTGGGAAAACTGTGTGTGTGTTAATGAGACTGTTAGCTACAGTGACTTTTTGAGGTGAAGACTTGTTCTAGTTAAAAGTTGATGATTCATGTTTTGAGCATGGAAACAAAAGTCGGCACATTGGATCTGAATAAGAGGGTATCATGTCTTATTTTACTATTTATGCTCTACATTTATTATTTTTTTTTTGGTGTTGTGGCAAATCAGAAGAGAACTTCAAAAGTTTCTAAACAGGGATTTTATTGCAAATAAATGGATGTTCAGTTTTAACTCATTTTGGCCAACCCTAAGCAGATCTTTTCTTTTCTTTACAAACACTTAGGTTCTAACAGATGATAATCTACTGAAACTAATTCTTATTCATGCCTATGTTGAAACTGATAATGTGCTGATGAAGGACTTGTGAGAGTTTGCTTTTGTGTCTATGCTACTGCAAAAGCACCTTGTTTTAGTTTAGATTTTGTAAATAATGTGGAAGCTGCTATTTTCATTTTACAAATGTCTTTTTTTTTCCCAAATTAAATATTTTTTTGGTCCTAGTCAGGACAATAAAAGGCTGTCTGAAAAGATGCAGAGACAATCCCAGATAAATAATACTATATAATAGGGTAACTGAAATTTGAGGACAGAGAATAGAGATTTCACCTTCTTCTCTCCTTTTAATTTTGTTCTACAGATGGCAAAATTGCCCAAGAAATGTCACTGCACAAATAGAATAGAAAAGGCCAAAACTCCAAGTAATTTTTTAAAAGTAGTGTTCAGTATTTGCCAAGGAAAGCATAAGGTAGGGTGAATGGTTCAAACCATCTGTGTTTAAAGATCAGCCATAGAATTGGAATAAGAGAAAAGAAAAAAAAAAAGAAAAGATGTTTTTAACTGATCCCAAGGTAGTGCGGAATGGCACAGCCATTGAATTAATTTCAGACAGTGAGACTGGCTGCAGTTTTGAAAGTTGGAACAGATGAAAGAAGTGAAGTGAAAAATAAGTGGTGTAAATCTTCTTGCTTAGCCCTTCTGCATAAAGGGAAAATTCTTCTGTGTTCAAGATGGCCTAGCTCATAACACTGAGTACACAAAGCAGTCACAGGAATAAGAACCGAGTTACAGCTCAGAGCAGTAAACAGCTGAATGACTGAAAGATGAGAAATGCTCAAACTCTGAGAAAGCTTTGCTAGCTGCTGTATGGGATTAGAGAATTTTAATTACATCTATATTGGACAACACTTTTGAGACTAAACATTATTCAACAGTGTCAGCAAAGCCCCATCAGATTTGGAAAGGGTAAAGCTTCCAACATGAAAATTCTTGCCTGTATGTTAAATTTGGAGACCAGTGATGTGAACAATATGATGTGTGCCAAATGAGAATTGACAGAAATGCACCAGCATCAGAAAATGCATAGTGTTGCAAGAGACAGTGGTAGAAGAACAAAGAGTTCATTTTCTTCAGGGAAATGCCTTTTTCACTGTTGTATGATGATTCTGTGTCCAATGTTTTGCCTCTTATTTTTTGGGTGGATAACTTTTTACAGGAATGCAGAGTTATGTGTGTACTTGAAGAGGGAGAGGGAGAAAAAATGCGTTTCATGATGCAAATATCAACTGGCTGATGTTAGAAACCGACATGTGGAAATAACAGGTGTTAAACGCAGAACTAGTATTAACTTAATACTTAATAATAGACTTGTAATTCATTTTGGTCACCAAAATGGTGGACTATATTCACGCACTAAGTGAAACAATTTAAAAAGTAGCATTTGTGTTGTTAAATCAAGTCATTACTTGGGAAACCATGGCAGGTATCTGGTAAATACTGGGAATAATAGCTAAATACCTCAAAGCAAAATAAGTATTGCATATTACTGATGCTCATTTGAGTAAAAAGAAAAATGGAAATAGCTAAAAACTAAGCTGAGAAAGTCTGCATGAATGTCAAAGAGATGAAAGATTTCATTTTGACCATTTGGTCTACATCAAATGGGCCTACTGAGCTCATTACAAGATAAAGAATGAGCTCCTTTTATCACATACTGAAATTCTGACCTTAAAGTAACCTTTGAAAGCAGTAGTCTCCTTTGCCCATAGGGGAAAAAAAAGTTGAAAGGATATGCTATGCTTAGTATGTCCAGACATCTTTACCACCACATGATAAATTTTTAAGATCTCTCAAAGAGTCACATATTTTTGAATTTTAATTGATATTGATTGATGTAGAAGTACATTAGTGTTTGATAATGTAAATGTTTTGGAGTTTGTACAAGAGTTATTCTTTTGAAGGGTCTAAGAACCATCTATAGTTAATATGATAATATAAGGAAAAATGTGGGCAAGACAGAGTCATAAAATCCTAGAGATACTGCAGAGGACTAATCGTTAACATGCATTATAAAGGCATTTTCATTGAAACACCAAAATAGAATCTTGGTCTGGATACAGAAGGGACAGTTAACTGTTTTCCCTGTTTGTTTTACTTTAGATTTTGCCTTTGCTTTTGTATAGATCCTGTTCTTCCTGGCTAGAACACAAGCTCTTTAAATTGGTGTATTTTTCAGGTTTTTATTCAGAGCCTTCTCTTTTCTACAGATTGGAACGAGGGCAGTTACATCACTACTATCAGCAATGTTCAGGTTTAACAAATATTCCAAATGGTATGACTGAAGTTTACTCAGTCAAGAGTTATTTCTCTGTGAATCTCTTTGCTGCTGCATACCTATTTCACCACTAAAGATCATTGTAGGAATGAATTATTTTAATATGTACGGAACTGTCAGAATAGTGACATTAGGATAACCTTTACAAGTGATTTCTACATCTTTAAGTGCCTGCCAATTGCCATTCTACTAATTGCTCAGCGTTTTGCAATGGGAATTTACAAATTATGCAATGCCCTCATTCCTCTGCCTGTCATAATTCTGATATTATCACCATAATGAACATTTTGTCTTTTTAAACTATGAAATAGGAAGACCCAAAAATAACATGGACTAGCTATTGTCTAGCAACCATAAACATGTGCATCTCCATTTGATCAAGTATTATAATTGTATCCCTAAGATTGCATAAATGCCTAAAATTCTATGTGTACGAAAGTGTTTGTTGTTCTGACATCTAATGTAGGAAAATTTCTGATAGTAAAATTAGCCATCTGCTAATGAATGTATATAATGAAAATCGTTCTACATGAAGATCATTTATTTCTCCAGCAAAAAGAGTTTTGCTGTGCCTAAGACTATGCTGAATACAGTTAAATAATTTGAATGGTAGTTGCTAAGTAATTTAGAATTTGATCCATAATGTTAAGTAGTTTTTGAAGTTACTTTTAATAAAACATCAAGTGCGATTAAAAGTCGAGGCATGTCCATCTTCCCTGACTGATGAGAGCCATTTGAACGGAAAAAAGACCTTAGTGCAGCTATTGCGGAATGTACTGTTCTACCTAGAATTATTTTGAGATTAACTGACAGAAGACTGACGGTGTCATAGCAGAGTTTTTAATCTGAAAAACTGGAAAATGTCTAATCTTTCCAAACTTTTCCAGTCTGCAGTGAAGATGCTCAGTTCTGTTTGTGAAAGGTAAGAAAAGTGTAGAGGAAGCACCCAATGTGGAAAATCATTTTGGCTGCAGCATCCAGAGGTATTTCTGCATCTAGTGAAGAATGTAGGCATCCTGTAAGATTTCATAGAAAAGGCCACATCATATAGACCTTTAAAAATATCACTAGGTACCTACCTACATATCAAGACCATGGAACATCTTTTTAAATCTGAACCTATTTCTTTATCTAATAATAAAGACTAAGCAGTATTAAATATAAAGCCTTCTCCTTAAAAATAAATAAATAAATAAATAAATAAATAAATAAATAAAAGCGGAACCTCAGTGATGCTTCTTGTAAGTATTTTAACTCCAGATGGATAAGAAATACATTTCTTTAAAATTTACTTAATCTCTGCATCAACTTTAATCTCCATAAGACATTTTCAGACTTTGCCACGTGCAATTTTCAGTAAATATGATCACTTCTTCCAGCATGTCTCTTTAGGCTGTATGGCCTCATCGAAACTAGAGATGAGCATAGCAACAGACTAGGGGCAGGTGGCAAAAGGATATTCTGTTCATACCAAATATAGTATTTCGAGCACAAAAGCATTGACTGCACAGAGCACCATGCCCATACAGCTTAGTCTGTGTGTTGTTAACTTATCCTTTCATGCTTGGCAGAGTTTTCTAGTGCAGATGCATAATGGCTGTGGTTTATAGCATCTGTTTTCTCCCATTCTTGATTTTAGTTATACATCTGAGGCAGAGGGGGTATAAGGTTTTCAAAAGCTGTAATCTTCCACTAGATCCTGACACTGAGAGTACTATGACTATGACAACCCTCCAATACAAGATTTAGCTATGTTTTAGTATTCTTAAATTGCTACTTCTTTTTGACAATAAAGTTTTAAATCAGTGTGTTTCTTACAGTGATGCACTGTGCTGCAAGCATACAAACTAAGAGCTTCACCTTATGAGGTGCAGCTTCTTTCACCAGGTGTCAAACATCTTCAGCTTACATTTTAGGTAGTTATCTTTGTATCTGTCAGGCCAAAGAAATACAATATATAGGTTTTGCTAGGTCCATTGCTTGTTTTCTGTTGGTTTTTTTTGTTGTTTTTTTTTTTTTCCCAAGGTGCTGAGCATATACATCTTTCCTTTCAGTTTGATTCAAATTCTGCGTGCTTTTCACCTCTTAAAACATTCATATGGATTTTAATATCTTTGGCCATCAGAAGTAGCAGCACACAGAAGGGGGATAAGTGGAGACCCCAATGGTTTTCCCTGTTGTCTTAACATGATGGATGACGTGAAACCCAGAAGGAATTCCCTTGCCCATAATGGAGCAGCAATAACAGGAGGGGCTTCAAAATTTCCAGAAGGCCCACTGGAACATCCTTCAGCACTGCCCTTTGACAGTCAGACAGACTTAATATTGCAAATTATTACTCTGGGTATAATAATATACATTTGTGTTCCAGATTAATGCATAAAAAATTTAATACTACATTTTAAAGCAAAAAATCTATCCTTGTTTCTTTTGTGTTAAACTCACCTTCCCAAAGTTCCTCTGGGTCCTAAGAGTGAATGCTTTGATATAACTGAAGCAGAATTTGAGAAGTTTAGGTCAACAACTTGAGGTCTCCACTGGGAGGCGTGATGGTTGGATTTCTTTACCCTTTTTGCCAAGAGTCACATGATGTTGATGTAGATGGAATCTTCCTCCTCAGCCTTGAGTCTGTTTTGGTTGATTTTTAGATATTCTGTTAAGTTGTTCTCCCTACATGCTCTTTCTCATCACTGGTTTCCAATTATTCAGTTTATCTGTTCTCTTTGTTATCTCTAAAAACATGTTTTTACCTGAACAATTGCAAGTTGCATCAACCTTTAACTGACCATTGTGATTTGTTTTTCCAGGGCCGGACTGTTAGTATCACCATGTGTCTGTACTCTTCCACATCACATTTCATTCTACAGTCATTCAATGTACACAGAGTAAATACTTGTTATTGCTATAAACTAAAGCTAAACTAAAATAAATTTGGACAATAGTTATCTGATTGCTAGACAAATTGCTACCACAGCTGAACAAGAGAAGCCTAGATAAGTCCAGAAACTCAGCACTTGTCAGACCAACACAAAACTTGTGATCTTTAACAAATAATAGCAAAATTATATTTTACTGGGCTACAGTTTGCCTGCTTCAGCTGTTTCTGGACTTTGTCATATTCTCTAAAGTTTTATGCAAGAGCTTCCACCTTCCTTTTTATGTTAAGAACCAATCATAATGCAAAGTGAAGCAACTTTAACAAGAGATGGGGTGTTATCACTTTCTGTATTTTTAGGACACCTGTTTATTCAGAAGACAAATCATCATCTGTATTAATTGTATTTGAACAAAATGGGACAAATCCAGCACAACATTGTCAACTATTGCTGAAAACCACAACCCATACCCAAGCAGACAAATGTCCACGTGTGATTCTGTTGATGTGTCTAGACCTTGTTGTAGTCACAGCCTTCATGGTTAGAAGCTGTCCTGATGGCAATTAAATGATAATGAAAAGAGCATGTTATTCTCAGGCGTGTGGTGGGGTACAGTGACTTTTTGCTTGGATTGAACCATAATTAAAGGGTGGAGTATAAGCATCTCCTCAGCATTTTCCAGTCACTTGGTGCGGAGCAGCCCTGATGTTAAACAGCCCTACAGTTAAAAGATCTAAAGATCACTAGGCATTTTACACAGAACCCAGGTGCTGCACCTGAGGGCATGAATCCCAGAAAGAAGCAAGGCATTGTGAAGCTGAGCCCAAGTTTCTGATAGGAATCTAGCTCCATAGAAACAGTTTTCTGGAAAAGACCAATATAATGTAATAAGGATTAAACAAATCTTATCAGCAAGACAAAACTAGAAGGTAGAGGTAGCATCTTTTATTAGACCATCCAATAAAACTTGTAAAAACACATAAACTTTCAGAACTCTTCTGAAGAAGTAATTTTATAGTACTTATTCTAGAAACCCACAGAAGGTCACCTAAGAGCATCCTATTTTAAAAGTGCTATTGGCTGGTTTAGAAATTATCCATACAGAAGTTATTACTTACAGATATAATCTACATGATTTACTCCAAACTATGACAGCATAAGCAATAATTAATAATTCTGGATCTGAAAGAACTCAGCAGCACCAGTAATATTTTAATTTTATTTGATTTAACGCCACTTTAAGGAAAATATAACAATAAACATTTTGAAAAAAGGTAATTATTTAGTGAACAGCAAAGTGCTCTTCAGTTATTAATCTTCCTTTCACACGCTCTGTCCATGTGAAGTAAGCTAATGTCTAGTAAAAGTTACCAGCATTAAAATACTACAGTGCAAATGACAGTGTCATTAATTGTTTTTTAATTAATTTCTGTGTGTCTTTAAGTATAATAGACCCATTAATATTGAAACTTAATAACAGTTATGACTGTGCAATCACAAAAATAATTTTCTCTGATACTTCTTTTTGTAAATACAGGAAGTCTGAGAACAAAGCTTCCTTTCCTTCCCCTTACCTGACCAGAGATGCTGAGCAAAATTAAGTTTTCAACGCTGAGCTGCAGCAAATTAAATAGACCTAGGTAGAACACCTCCCAGCCCATACCTCATGCCCTAGAGGCAACAGTGGGTCTCCACTGCCCTTTTTATGCCTGGGTAGAATAATCAAACCCCACAGGTTTAAGAGAAGGAAGCAAAGATCATAGCCAGAAGATAACTGGAGAAGTGTGGAGAAAAGAGGGGAGCGTGTTGTGAAGAAGAGTGGGAAACCGGGCATAAAAAAAGAAGACTAAGTAGAGATTAAAAAGTGACCAGAAGAGGGAATTAGAGGAGATAAATGGGAAGAGTGTGAAAGGAGTAGCATAATGCTAAAATATTAGACTACACGAGCAGTAAATCCAGTGACATTTTGAATTAAGACCAATTTAGTTATTTTATATTTTTCTAAAATGTCAAGGTGCACCCTAGTTGACAAAGTCAATTTGCAAAAAATAATTAATGACTGCAAGTACTACTGTCTTTATTATGGATATATCTGCTGTGCTACCTTTTTTTTTTTTTTTTTTGTCATTTCAAAGAAGAGGCTGCTTAGTTCCTTACTCAAGCTTGGGGATAAAATTTAACCTCAGGCAAAAAAAAAAATTGTATGTCATGGAAATCCTGCCTATGCTAAGGGAGAGCTTTGCCCTATACTTTATTTCTGATAACTTTCCTTAGTTTATCTATGTTTTTTCTATTATACACATAGAGTTCAAAACTCTATGGCACCCGGATTTAGTATGCTGCATCCTGACCTTTTAGAAGGGAGACAGGTTCTGAGTCAATGGATTCTGTAATGCCAAAGCTGGGGTGATCTTCATTGCCAATCTTTCCACAGACATTGAAATACAGGGCCACTACCTCTTGCTGTACAGCAGTTTCAAACAAATTTTGATTCTGGGAAAAAAACCAAGGTATTCATTAATGACTGTATCAACAGTATTATTGACAGAAAACCAAACCAAAATCTGGTTATGGCTTTTACAAAATAGATCAACTGTATAGGACAGCATAAAACAGGCAAATAGATTGTACCATTCTCAGAATAACTCCTTTCTGGTCAATGGAGTAAAAACAAGTTTGCATGTGTCCCATTGTATTAAAAAATTGATTGTGGAAATAGGTCCTTTGATTCAAAACTAAAGATTTTTTAATTATTATTCTTGCTTAAAATAGGAGACTGAATTGTACAGTACAATCTCTGAGATTCTGGTTTAAGAACTTTAAGAAATCTGATATTGCTCGAGACAAAATATACATAACTAAACAGACCATGAATGGTGTTTGTAAAATAACCTCTGTGCTTTAGATTTTAATACATATTTCTAGCCTATGCAATAAATAAACAAATATTTAGTGGCTTAAATATGCTCAGCCATGTGTTCTTTTAAAATTCACTGGCATAAATATTCTGTATCTTCATTGATATCCAGACGGTGTCATTGTCATTTCCATTTAAGTTGGAGACTCCGCATGCCAACTGCTTTCAAATTATAAAAACTAGTTTTTAAACTTCTCTCTGAATACTGCATGAGATCTTGGACATTGCCACAAACGTAGCTGAGACGGGTCAGTAGATCCCGACTGTATTTGTATTCGTTGTCTGTGTAGGCCAGGAAAATGAGAAAAAATCGGTGAGGGAACCTTCACGTTTAAAGAGAGCTTCTCTGTCTGAGCACACTTAAGTGATACTTATTGTGAGACTAAGAGACTGGTTAAATTATGTTAATCTTGCTGTGGCTCTAGTTCCACTGGAATAATGGTGGAAGAGAAATTTTAAAGGGAGAAGTTAGCATCTAAACTATGCAAAAATAAAGACATCTCATGTTAAATAAATAAAATCTATCTCATGGGGCTGCTGATCATACTGGCCTGATTAAACAAATGTGGCACCTCATTCTGCTTTGTGGAAATCTCCTGTTATTTCTATGAAAGAGCACTATCCCCCTAATGTACTGCTGAGGAACGCAAGGCAGATACCATCAGGAGGGATCAATGAAGGAAAGAATATTCAAATAGTGAAATATCTACCTTGGATTGTATCCTAATTGGATATTACATCAGTCTAAATTTATTTCACTCTCATATTACCTTATTTGAGTCATTAGAGACTAATGAAAGCTAATGTCAATTAGTTAAATCCTTGTTATGTTTCATCTAACAGTCATCTGTGAACCGCACTGTATAAGAAATAGGCACTGATGCATTTCCTAATTAATAAAATAATACTTTGGGAGGAGGGAGGAGAGGGAAATGCCTTTTCAAATTTCCTGTAATTCTTCATAATTCAAAAAACTTGATTGTTTTCTTAGGAATTTGTAATTTAGAATCCATTATCTCATGTGAAAGTATATTCAGTATAGTGCATTCAAGTTTCCCTTTTTTAAAAAAATAAATAAGATTTTATTCATACAGGTAAACAGTAGTAAAGAGCTATTGCAAGATATCCTCTTGCGAACCGTCAAAAGAGATCCCCTCTTTCAATCTCACTCACAACAACCTCCTTCTCTTCTTGAGTATAGGGATTCAGGTCCTACATTTTCCCTTTCCAGACTATTTCTAAGCTTGTCCTTTCTAAGTTTGAACTTGGGTAAACTATATTTGATCTGGTTACCTGGATTTCCTGCCTATGAAATCTTATAAGTAATAGTACCTATCTCAAAAGGGGGCCTCTAAAGAAATGCAAGAGATGATAAAAATAAAACACATTTTTAATATTTAATATTACAAAAGCATCCACATTCCAAGATGTTCCACTGTCAGCTCCCCTTTTTAGGCAGGTATTACCTCCGGACGCTTCTGATCGACCTTCCTGTCCTCTGCAGAGATGAATGTTGCGATGAACGCATATTGGGTTTTCCCCTCTTCAACAACAGAAGATCAGGCATAAGTCCAGCCCTTTACATGACGAGAGCAAGGGATTCCTCGCTCTATATCCTTCTGTCCTTAACACTGTAAGATAGCTAACTGCAAATAAATGTGCTTAAAGACTACGCACCTGATTAAGCCATAGTTAAAATGCCTTTCAAGGATGCAATTGGAGTCTGAACACAGCCCAAATTCTGAAGACAGCTGCCTGGCATCTCTGGGGCAGAAAAAAGGCAAACTGTAAACAACAAGGGCGTATGGCAGGGTGCCTGCCTCAGCTACCTGCCGATAGATCTTTGAAGGTGTTATGCCGCTGATAAAATACTTTTAATGGTGGGTATTTTTAACTTGTTGTTGAGAATTCATCTGTCCCACTGAGCTTCATTTCTTTTGTGACATTGAGCCACTTTAAAACTGTAAATAATGAAAGCACAATTTTCTTTGTGTTCTGAAACTTCTCCTCTTCACAAAATATTAGAATAGAAGTTCAAGAGCATAAATAAGCTTTTCCATAAAATCTAAGCAGAAATATCTTTCTATTGAGTATTTTGTTTACATTTTTGACAACAGGGAGTAAATTTTCAGTGCATGGCTTCAGACTTTACGGAAGATTCAACTCTCATTAACTTTAAAAAGAGTTTTATAACTTGTCATTCATGTTCCATATGAAAGCTAACTCTTGGGTGTGACACCTGAGTATCTACTCTTTCATAATTTTAACAAAGTATCCAGTATCCATGTCATTATTGGCAATGCAATAACATTTATTAAAAAAAATTATCACCGGCATTATAGACTACAGCTGTGGATAAAAGAATGAGTGCATGCTTTGTTGAAAACCACCAGGACTCTGCTAATATATGTGCAGTGCCACGTAGTTATTGGCACTGCCATATGGAAAAATATTTTTGCTCTTATATAGCAAAATGAAAAATAGTCATTGTCCATCGTCCCTTATTTAAAGCTCTTCTTGTATATAGTTTTGGCAATGCCAGAACATGGCAATGTTACTTGCTAAGAAATAGAGATAATTTAAAAATTGCAGACGAAAAGATTTGTGGTGGGAACACACTCTTAGACACTAGAAATGTGGGCTCTGTTCCCATTTCTCCCGGTGTCCTGCAATGTAATATTGGTAAGGTCACCCTCAACTACATTTGAAAGGGTTTTGGTGGGAATTCTATGCTTCATTCTTCTTCCTCCCTGTCCTCACTCCTCCACCTTTCCTGTGTCACCTTTTTGTAAACTGTGGCACTGACCTCCTTGTAAGGAATTTTAAGGTAAGTTAGTAAGAAGCGATGTATAAGAACTAGCATTAGTTATAAGGTTAGCAGTGTGATTGCATTGAACAAGAAATGGGCTAAAATACCATAGTGGGGCTGTTTCTGCTTCCACTGAAAGCAAAGGCAAAAATCAGTGTTTCTGGACTGAACAGCATGCTTTGCTAAAATATACTGGGTCTCACAGAAGGGGCTGGGAGGTATCTGGAAGATAAATGAGCTGTGGAATTTCCATATTTTACATGCAACTGCATACTGGGAAATGGTTTTATATGCATAAACTAATTTGCAAAGGGGCTTCATGCTACGCTTTAAGGGATTTACAAAAACAGATAGAAAAATTCTCTCCAAAAAATGTAAGGAGGAAACTTTACATCCTTACAGATTTAAAAGCTAGAAAGGAGATTTGGCACCAGAAAACAATATAGAAAATTCAGTTTTAGTTATTTGCATCTGCAGTTATAAAGAGATGCAATACTGCCAAACAAACAGAGCTCGGCAGGATAGTTGAACGATCAAGGAAACTGCAAGAAGCTGAGGCTGCTTAAATTATGCCATGTTTTGTACGATCTCAATAATTTGCATACACAGACTATAGGCCCATTTCAGGAGTCTTTGCAAGGCATAAGGAATAATATTGCTAGGAATGACAGAGTGTTTGTTTAATTAGGTTTGAAAGATTTGATTATATAATGGAATATACATCACGGTAGACTAAACTAAATGTTGGGGATTCTGATTTAATATCTGTGTATGCATACAAAGAGGGCATCACAATAATTGGAGATTTTTCTTTTTTCACCTCTTCCCCCACCTGACTGTGTTTAAATTACAAGGTTATCCCTGCAATAATCTCACTATTAAATATCTGAGAAAAGATTCAACATTTACATTTTATAGATTTTAAATATAAGTCAAGGCTAGCAAATTTCAGCATTAAAGGATGATTGAAAAGTCAAGAAGCCATGGTGCAATATCAGATATTGTACTGAATCAGCTTCCTTTTATTCTATTGTTAAAAAAAAAGAAAGGAAAAAAAAAAAAACCTGCAGGTTAGAATGGCTTGCAAACCATTAAGTCTTTATGAAGAAGTACTGTCAAGTTAAAACAGTGACAAGAAAAGTCCTAAACCAGGCTGCTTTTGCTTGTCATAGTACAGGATAGCTGCTAGGGATTATATTACAAGGGGAAAAAAATTATAGACAAACAAACACATCTTCACAGAACGTTGCTTTATTGCAATAGCAGACACAGCTCTGCAAGGTGCGGAGCGTTTCCTTCCTTTGAGCTTCTGAGGACTTTCAGATGCTGTGGAATATAACGGGACTGAAATGTGATTAACACTAAATGGCTTAAAACTGCACCCTAACTTTGTGATTAAGTCCCAGATTTCTCCTGTGAACATGCAAATGGGTGGGCCTCCATATATCCCACTCAGCAGAAGCCTCAGATTTAGAGTGTAATTGCTTCCAGCCTTATTTAGGCACTAGAAAGTTAAACCCTACTGTAAATTAGGTCAGAGTTGCAGTGGCCTGAGTATCCTCTGGCAGCGTTCCTTTTCTTTGTGTGGCTCACCTAGGGAACCTAGGACTTCAGTGCTCTCAAGCTCAGCACCTGAAGTCAGAAGGGATAGCTGTAAATTATTTATCTTGAAGTAAACTGACTGTTCACCAAGTGCAGACAGGGGAGCTCAGTTTTCAAACACCCAGGAGGTGGAAAAAGTCCTTTCACTGTTAGTTACTGTTGATTATGTAAAAAAGCCGCCTCTTCTTCTCAGAGCAGCATAGGTTAGAGCATGAAACAATCTCATGCTTCATGTAACAACTTTCTTTCCCACCTCTAGGCAAAGTTAGTGTTGATTATGCATTTTCTAGAAGAGCTTCTTTCGAGGCTGACGGATGTTATGCTGCTGATAGCTACGGCAGGCCTGCATCATTCCAAGGTGCTGACGGTGATGGCAATACACCTCTGGGTATGTCACAAGGGGCACCTTGTGAAGAGACAACCAGCCACCGAAGGCAGTCTTATCCCTTCATCACTGTAGGGTTATGCTTGAATTTATATAGGAACCACTCAGTATATTATTCACATTAAGGCACATCCCAAGTGCCTCTCTTCTGCTCACAGTATAAGGAAGTCCCACAGCTAATTAGCAATTTACAGTCATACGTACACTTATTTTCAGCATAGAGTGAGAGGAAAAAAAT
Source organism: Larus michahellis (assembly GCF_964199755.1). Classification (NCBI taxonomy): domain Eukaryota; kingdom Metazoa; phylum Chordata; class Aves; order Charadriiformes; family Laridae; genus Larus; species Larus michahellis. The sequence continues at coordinate 95,628,311 of NC_133897.1, forward strand.
ATGTCTACACTTGAAGTTGCACCATTGATGACAAACCTTGATTTGATTTTATGGCCATTAAATTAAATTCAAAATGTCAGATCATCAGTACTGGTGACTGAAGTTTCCTTCAAGGGGTAATAAAGCAAAGAGAGTGTTATCACAGTCTTTCTTTAAAAGAGAAAAAGTTGCTTTTACACATACAGACATCCACGTACTTGCTTAAGCACTATGTGTTTAGAGACTGATTTTCTAGTTTGTCTGCATTGCAGAAAGTGTAAGTTGTGAGATCTAAAAAATATGACTTACATTTCCAGAACAAGATTATAAATCTGAGGTCTTCCACCTATCATGTAATTATTTCACAAGACAAAACAACAAACTAGTAGAACTCCAGTCTCATTCTCTTAGGAAAAGCAGATATACACTTTGTTTAAAAATAGATGTACTTTCTCTAGCAAAAAGAAAAAAAAAAAAAAGATGCTTGTTCATCAATTTTACATGTTTTACAACTTTTATTACCAGAAGCTAGACTTACTCTATAGTTGAAAACGTGTAAGAGGCATATTGCATAGTCTCTGAAGTCAATGATCCATTAAATAAGTGCTTTTAATCTCTTGACAGAGGGAGATAATATAAACTTTGACAACGTGCTTCGCTCTCAAACCCAGCGTGTTGCTGACCTGCTTTAGAATCACAGGGGTGGTCACCCAGAAAGCTGGCTCTCCCGAAGTGTCAGCCTGGGGGCAAGCTGCTCTACAGCTCACCACAGCTACTTGCCAAGAAGAGAGCAGCAGCTCTGCACCCACCCGTCATCCCAACAAGCAGATTGCGCGGAAGCACAAGGGAAGCTGGAGCACCTCTTCATCCCTGATTGTGGCTATCATAACCAGACTGCAGTTGGATGCAGTGAGAACGTAGGTATGAGGTGGGACGTATTCCAGTTCTCTGTGATAATTTCTGTTTTATTTTGATGAAATTCAGAACACATGTGAGTAACAGAAAAATGTTTGCTTCTCATCCAAAAGCCGTGTTTCGGAGGAGTGGTTCTCAATGGGAAAAAGTCCAGTCTTTGTTTGTGTGGCAGCTTGACAGGAAGCACTTGCAGACTAGCTTTGTAAATCCTGTTAAAAGCCACTTGATAGAATATTAATCTGTTTCAAAAAGTAAAATGTTATACTAAATTACCCAGAAAATTATTCTGGTTCAAATGCCGTTTCAGTAAAGTACCTATGCTATCAGCTAAACACAAGCTTAAGTTTCATGGAACTTAAGCAGCTCCTTACCCATAGGAACATTGTTGGACATGTCACTGAGAAATTGTTTAATTTTAAATATGCAGTTTTGTGCTTCAGATGTCAGGCATGAAGATTACTCATGGCTCCTTCTTCCCCCAGTTTGCCCTGGTCAGAGCAGGACATTAAAAGGAGATTAGCAGCCAGACTGATTAGGAAGATTTTCACTTGGCATTGTCCTGTCTATTTTGCAGGAGTCTCCTTCAACTCCCCACCATCTCACACTGCAGAGGGGAAGAGAGTGAAGCATAAATGTTGCAAAAAGAAGAAAAGGAGAAAGCGGAAGAAACAGCTTGGGATCTTCCCAGCACTGCTGGTATATTGCAGCTATACTTCTTTTTGCTTGTTTTCTGATAGACGTGCTGGTAGTTCTTCTGAAAATGCTGTCTGGGACATGGACACTTCAGTGAGAGGGAAGTTGAAAGGACAGGATGAGTCAGCCCTGCTGAGATGCTTTACTTCCGTGCATAGTACCTTCTCGGCACTCAGATCCTGTTTTACCAGATGGACAGTTTATATGGGAGAGGAAAATTTCTGTGAAACTCTACTCCAGAAGATCAAAGTCATAAGCTTCTGAAAATCCTACTTGGGCATTTGTTGGAAGAAAAGTGAGGAGAGGGATGAATGTAATGGCAAAAAAGAGACAAAGTCAAGTCTGAGAAAGCATGATCTGGGGGTACACAGGAGCAGACGGAGAACATGATAGGACTTCAGCTGTCAAGGAGAAGAAAGGAGAAGAAATCAAAAAGCATTTGTGGAGAATAATAGAGAAGTTTATAATTACTACAGCATTTACCTTTTCTGAACATTAGAGCGAATGCTCGGATCTGTTTTCCTCTACTGTCACAAACCGCTGTGAAATGCATTAGGAAGGTATAATTTGCATAGCGTATAGCAAAGTATAGGAATCAAGTATGCCTACACGTACAAACAAGTGCAGACAGCTGTATCTTGTTGATGCTTTTGTGTGAAACCAGGTTTAATGCAGAAGCTGTAAAGTCACAGGATATATCACCTATACGATAACACCGTACTTAGGGTGACTTGGCTTCTGGGCTGGGTCAGGCTGATGTGCAAAGGCTGGAGGCACAACTGTCTGTCTTATTTATCTAGGTAACGGGTTGGTGAGCTGAGGGACCACATGGTGGTCTAGCAGAGCACTGCATTGCCCCTCTCTCCACTGTCTCTTCCATAAGGAAGCATAACCAAGAGGATGACTTGCAAGTACATTAGCTCAAGTGGCAAACGCCAGTGAATTTCACTTGGAAAACAAAAAGGGTCAAAGGAAATAACCATTTTCTTTGGGAAAAAAAAGAAAAAAAAATCCATTGCAGTCTAATGAAAAAATGGACGTTTTCCATGCAGAGAAAATATAGAAAAAATACGTTTTCCAACTTGTCATAGGATAAATCTTGTTCTTAATCAATATGGGAGACAATATGCATCCACATACTGAAATTTTTAGTTATCATTTTGCTTGTTAAAAAAAAGAAAAACCCTAGGCAATTGTATTAAACTAGAAGCACTGCTTTGCTAAATGAAAGGTAAGATTGCAAAGCCAGCTGCTCAGAGTAAGGAAAAACTCTAATGAAGATTACCAGTGCTCCCTTTGTACATCTGCGTTGGAATTAATTACATAATCATACAGCATTTTTTTCACAAAACTCCTGCCTTATTCAGTGCACAGCATAAATGGAGCTCACTGAATGGGTAACTTCAATATTTCAAATATGGGGAGCTTTCAATATTCAAGTGATTGATTCCAAATACTTAAAAATTGGTTTGGTTTGCATACAAATTGATCCTGAATTAGGCAATGGTCATGTCCATGATGAAAACACTTCAGTTAAATGACACATAGAGAAAGCTTAATTGATACTTTATGGTTTCTCAGCAGATGTCTGCATTCAAATGGAATTACTGTAAAAGAATTTGCTAGAAAGATGTAGGTACTGTATCTGAATAAATCATTTGCATTTGCTAAAATGAAGTTATATGCAGTAGGAGGTGCTGGTTATAACAATAAGCCATAAACATGCCTTTATTCTTGTCTCTCTTTTTCATATTGTGCATTAATATGAATCCAGAATGGGAATGATTCCCTGTACATTATACCAGCTTCATGCTGATGCAACTCTCTTAATTTCAGTCTTTTACCACCTAACTGCCTATTATAGTGGTAAAACTTAGTCTATACACACATATACTGTATTTAATGCACTTGAATTTATTTTTCTAGAAAGAATAAAACCATATGAGAATTTCATAGGGCTAAGAATTTGACTTCTAGGTTAAAAGTGGGACATAGCTGAAACAAATGGTTTTGTATTGCCTTGAGGGGCAGGGGGGAAGAGAGAGAAAGAAAAAAAGGCAGGAGAAGAGTAAAATTTCACATGTGGCTTCTACTAAGATTATGAGTTCCAGTTCATTTTCCCCCTCTTCCAGTCTCAGTGTAAGTGAGTATGCATTTACCGTATGTCCTTGCAATGCATTCTCTTTGTAACTCTATTCTCTCCCTGTACTAAAGCCCTCATGAGGCTTTGAAGAACATTACGCAGAAAAATAAATGCAGATTGGATGTCACTATGTGAAATAAAATGCTGCCAGTGCTTTTTATCCTTTATGCAATTTGATCCAAATGCTGTGACTAGGTTACTGTGGTTAAGATTAATGGGTAAATTATTTTCCCACAAGAAACCACCACTTTTCTCCACTTAATTACCAGACGTTAAAAAAAGAACAAGTAGTTATTCTTCTGTGTACTCATCTGCGCCCTTTAGCTAATTACAGGCAAATTCAAAGTGATTTCATGTGGCTTTTGCTGTGATGTTGCAGGATTCTTAAGGATAACAATGATCTGTATCTATAACATAGCCTGGCATGATGTCATACACTAATAGTCATTATGTTAGCTATGTGTGCCCCATCAGACAGGTGCTTTGTCAAACAGGTAGAATCCGTAATGTTTTACAGAGTCTCTTGCTCCCTGCTTCTTTTACATGCATGGCTGGGAACAGAAGAGAGAGCAGAGAGTGTAATAGTCTGTATAACTCAGACCCCCTTCATACCATGAGGGCAAGTCCATAATTTTTAAGGTTTTGCAAAAGTAAACATTCTACAAGGAAGAACTGGAAAGGTTCAAACACATGCATTGGGGAACACCAAAACTTCTAAACTGTACTGGAAAAAGGGGAATCCTTTATGGTATTTCTGCACTGCTATGGGCAGCACAAATGAGTCATGACAGGCTTAAGTGTCCTGTTCACTTTGTGGAGCTATACAGGATTCACAAAGCTCAAGACAGGGGAGAGTTGGACTATTGACGTTTTAAAGGGAGATTAGTTTCATACGTTGAGATATGGAAAGGGGAGCTTCAAAACACTCAGCTGATTAATTTCCTGCAGTTTTGAGTAAACTCTCAGTTTGAGGTTGTCCCCTATCCTATAGTCTACTATTTGAGCAATGTATTTGCAGCTAGTATTGTGTTTGACAGGTTTTCACCTACAGAATGGCAGAGACAGTATCGGTAGATTAAAGTCTTCAAATTGAATTAGTGAGTGAAACACTCCTGCTAATGTGTAGTAGAACACACTTCTAAATTTTTATTCATATTTACTGTTTTGAATGTGAACCCAAAATTACGATTTCATAAAGGACTGTGAATAACAAGAGCTGCAATTCTTGCATAAACTACTGCTTTCAGTTTTAGCAGATAGAAAAGAGCTTTGGTAGACACTGTGTGTAAGTCACTACAGTCTTAATTTCAATATGTATTTATGAAAATATCACAATGAGTGTTAAAACCCATGCAGGTATTAGTAAGTTTAATTTTACTTGTTATTTAGTATTCTGATTGCAAATAATTTGTTGATGTTAATACTGTAAGTGTGCTATTGCAGTTGTACCATTATTGCAGCTGTGATTAACACTACATATGGTAGTAGGTCCTCATGTTTCATAGTTTTCTCCAGCAGCCTTCCTACCGTTATTCAAAACTGTCAACGATATTAAAATCTTATGATTTAGGGTTATTAATTTGTCAATATTATCTATGCTTACGTTTACAGTGACATGTCATGTTACCTATTAAGATTGGACAACAGTTGGTGCTAAGAACACAACATCCATACCATACTTTGGCACTTAGCTTTGGACTAGCTCTAGTCTGATTCCGTACATGGGATTGCTAGCAAAAATGAGAGTGCTCCAGGGGCACATCTCCAGGTACAATTTCATCCAAAATGAATCCTTTTGCATGCTCCAATGTCTTTCCATCATATGAAGTTGGTATGATCAATGGAAAACTTGACAAAATTGAGAAAAGTTTTGTTCTTGGGGATTTCCCAGTTTCCCTGTTGAAAAACAACAATAAACAAATAAAAATTGATAGCTTGTCAATTTGAAAATCAACAAATTTTGAATGATACATTGATAAGTAAACAATATTTTTTTCAAGAAGACAACTTTATTTTTGTTCTTCTTAAATAGGATCACATATATATATTCACAAGCATAACTCCCTTAAGGAGTATCCCATTACTTCATGCAAGACTAGGGTTTGTGGTTCAAGTTGCGGTAAATTCACTCTAGAAACATGTATATTGGAACTGAGGTCTTCCACATCTACCGTGAATTCATAAATTAGTGAAAAGGACGAATTTCCCCTTAACTTGTGAATGACACACGGATTTCCCTGACAGTTTCCCCAGTACCTGAATTATACTTGAAAATGTCAATACAGATTTCTTCAATAATAAGCTGGTACAATCTGTTATATTTGATCCAAATTTGCCAACTGGTTTACCTGATACAAAGTGGCTTTTTTGCAAATAAACCATTCAAGAATCTGTTCACAGTCATGTCAGATAAGTTTTTCCCTTTGCTTCTTCAGTTGTTTTTTTATTGAATTATTGTCATTTGTATTCCAGTAGGATATATTGCCTCCTACTGAGACGGAACTCCCTCATGGTAGCCATGCAGAGTGAGAGAGGGTCGCTGGCCTGTATGGCTTATTAATTGGCCAGATAAATGACGGGAGGTGGGAACTTGCCTGAGGTGATAATGGAGGTCATTCATGGGAACAGCACTGGAAATCTTTACTCATTACACTGAACTCCAATGTCATGCTGAAGGACCTCCTAACAATGTTTAAAATACACAGTTGTTAGAGATGGGGAAAAATTAATTAAACACATTACTTAAACGCATCTGCCCTACCAGTTTTTTTCAGTCTTTTTTTCTTTTTAAACTTAACACTTAACACTTTCTGTTCCTTCAAGTGGTTGCTTTATTTTTGTCCTGTTCTGACAAAACATATAGAAATAAGCTAGATCATTCTTCCAGGCAGTTATATATGTGCATTTTGAAATGGCAGATAAAGTCAAAGGGTTAAGAAACAATTCCAGCATCTCCTTAACAGGACCAGAATTACTGGCATGCAGTAAGGCTCTGTGTATTTGTATTTAATGGGAATTAACCCATTCTTGCTTGCAGGGTGTCACTACTACAGAGACCTCCTAAGCTTTTTCATACCTCTTCCTCTAATGTTTAATGAAGTGTTCTCTTTTCTTTCACAATTCTTTTTCCTCACTCTGAAGAAATATTGTAATCCTTGCTAACTCTGTAAACTGACATACCTGTCAGGAAATGTGTTCTTGATCTCTCACATACGTGCTACTGAAGCTTTTAATGATGACTTTAACTAACTGTCTTTCTCAGACTAGGCATAAAAAATATAGACACATTTTCTCTCTTACTTAATTATTATTTTGTAAAAAATAATCAAATATGCTTCTTTCTGTCATGGCTAATCAACATGGCTACAGTGGAAGAAGGTTAAAAAATTAAGGCTTTCTATTCATACTGTTCTTTGTGAAAAAGAATCCTTTCACTGACTGTACTCTGTGGCAAAATGGATTATGATAAAATATGGCATCATGCTTTGCTGAAACATGTGTCATCTGTTTTGCTTTAACCTCCTTGTGGAGAAATTGTCACAAGCATCTTCCACATGAAATTTTTCCTTATTCCATTTGACTGACTAACATTAAATGTCAATCTAAGGCCACCTAAACAAAGTACAACAGATATTTCTGTAGCTATTCCTATTGCTGTCAATAAAGTTTAACATCAGATTGACACAGAGAGAAACGTGATACGCATATTGCTTTCCAGGGACTGTAAGATGGCTTTAAAGCAAAGACACAATTGTTAATCTCCTAAAGATCTTACCTGCTGGGTAGATGCTGATCCCTGTGAACTTTTCCTAAATACCAATAAGATGGATAAAATAGATCCATCTAGAAATCTTAGGGCAACATTCACAGTACTGTGAAGAATCCTGTCCTTCACCTAGCAAAGTAATACTTCTGCTTCATATAGAAGAATCTCTACAGTGAGGGTTATATTCAGTTGCTCTTTGGCTTAAGAGAGCAAGGAGAGCAGAAAGTTATGATGGGATTACAAATAATAAAAGTAATAAACCCCACATTTTTTAGGTTGTAAAATGGGCTTCAACTGAAAATTTCTAGAATTACAAAAAAGGAAAAAGAAAATAATTTACTCTTGACCAAGGCAAATGTTATTCCCAGAGATTTATCATATTTCTGTATACCTCCTACTCACCATGCACATTTGGATTCTTGTGAAACACTACACGGCATAAACACATTGCTGTCACGTTATTGAAATTAAGTTTTCTGGTTTGGAGAAAGACAATTCCTTGTTTACAGGTCACCTCGTTCTGTCTGTCTAAATGAGACAGAGATTCAGATATACAGTCTAACACAGAGAGTGACATTTACCCTATAGCTAAACTTGTTAAATGAGTTCATAAAAGCATGAATGATGTCGTTTGTGGGAATTGGAATGTGCTTCCATCTTCTGCTGTCTTGTCATTCCTGAATTGTGGATTTCCTGTTTAGTTTTGGGGGTCAGTCTGTAAAATTCCAAATAAAGGGTGAATAGTGTCTGCTGTGTGGATGAATAAAGTATGCTGCTTTGCTTTGCTTTGCTTTTCCTTTCCTTTTTTTTTTTTCTTGACAGTTATAAACTGAGGTAATTATAGTTCACTATTCAGACATAAAACATGGTTTCATTTCGAGTCTTAAATAGTATTTGGACTGCAAGATTCCCTTATGTGTAGGCACTGAGTGACTCATTCAAAACTGAATAGATTTTAAAATAAAACTAGAAATTCATTTTGTGAGAGTGTCTTAATAGAAAATCAGTCCAAAAAATAATTTGTGCCATAGAAAGGATTCTACCCATCCAAAAAATTAATTCATTTCCTTAGTGCTTTCAAGTGTCAGTAAAGGTTGAATTTGGTTTAAAAAGTTGTTAAATGACTCAGAGATTAAAAAAAAAAAAAAAACAAAACCATTTTTTTATTTCTACACTGATTTTCCCAAGGAACTCACCATAATTTTGAAAGAATTGTCGTGTTTTTATAAGCACTTCTTGTTTTGCTTGATTTCCACTTTTTCTGCTGTGGGTCCCCAGTCCTTGTGACATCAGAACCAGCAGCCAGGTGAACTATTTAGCTCTAAAGTCACTTATGACGGCAGAGGGTGACTAATCAGCAGAAATGGATTATCACCTTAGCAACAGCAGTTCAACTTTCATGGAAATATCCAGGGAGCTAGTGACAGAGAAACCAGCAAAATGGAATTATCTCTCAATTAAAGGCATTTGAGCAGGTAGCAGTAGAGAACAGAATGACTCCAGCATACCCAGGCAGGAAGCTCAGAGCATAGGAAACATGTAGCTCTTCTCAGAAACTCAGACACGGAGGTTTTGTCTTCTGCCTGCCAGGACAGCATCCTACAGAGCACCAGGTTACACCCAGCCCTTCATTACTTATATGAAACACTCAAAATCTGATGTTCAGATTGCCTAACGGAAGAACTAAGAGACTCAAATAGTTAATCAGGATAGTCAATCACAGTGACAAATTTCTTTCCCCTAGAAGGAAGAAACTTTCTACAGCAGGGATTTTTCCTTTGTGAGGGACTGCAAAGGCCTTCTGCAAGAAATAAGGACTTTTGCAGCTTATCTTCTTCTTTAAGTGCAAGGCACATTTTCTTGATTTTATCTTCTCTGATATCATACATGTGGGTGGATGTAGGTGTGCGTACACATCACATTCAAAGAAAAATCCAGCATCGTCTATAAACTGGACAGGAGTAAAAAAAAAAGTTCATCATATCTCTTCGTACAGGACTGGGAAGCATTCAGCTACTACAGTGAAAAATGCAGTGAAAGAGTCAGAAGAGGACATAGAGGACATAAAAGATTCTCCGACAACTTTACCACCTGACAAGTTTGCTTGCTCTGAATGACCCCAAAATATAATGTACTCTGAAGCATGTGGGAAAAGAGCAGCAGATTGTACTGGCACGTAGGTGGGATAAGGTTGTGTCATGCAAAGTGTTACACAGCCTGCGTTTTCTTTCTTTTTATAGAGCAAGAACAAAGAACAATGGCTCTGGCTCCTATGTCTTAGTAAACAACAGCTCATGGGCTTCCTGCCAAAGGGTTAAGTGCTGTTGTTTGGCCCTCAGTTTCAAAGACAGAAATGGCCATCTTTCAAAAGTGGATTTTTCTACGCTAAAGAAGGAGCAGTTGGCTGAAGGGAGAAAAGCAACAGTGAATAAAACAGGGAAATAACAGCTGCGATACAATCTTGCTCTTAGCTGAGCATTTAGTTAGAGGTGGGTTTTCTTTTTTTTTCAATTTTAATTCTGAAAGGGATTTCTATGGAAAATTGTTTTCAAAAGAAGGTATTATTCCAGTACTGTACACATTTAGATGTATTTGCCACTGAGCTTTTGAAGGATTCTAGCAGCATATTATGAAAAAAGCAATGTTGGCAATTGTTCATGGAAAATATCTGACAGTAAGGTCAAGTGAACCACGAAGGAGGTGACATTCGTCGATTAAGCTCTGCGACAGCATGAAGCAAGTTGACCAAGAAAAGCACACTGCATTTAAGGATTTAGTCATATTTTCTATGGCAATAGCATACTTTTATGTGTGCTAAAGAATGGAAATGAATTTTAATGCTTACCAGGCACTTAGGCTACCTTATATGAAACCAGATTTGGCAATTCCTCCTGCAGCTGTTGCAAACAAGTCCAGCCAATCATCAGTACTTGTTTGCTTCATTCATCCCTCTGTAAGAGAAATAGAGAAGCAATAGACTCAGAACATTTGGAGATTCAGTTTTAACAAAGTGGATGATTTTCTTTGCAGAGCCAAGTCTTTTGGTTTGTTGTTGTTGGGTTTTTATAATAATTTCACCAGCAGAATTGGATTGAGATTGCTGCCTTCACAACGACAGAAAGCAAAACAAAACTGTTTTCCAAGCTTCTAACAACCTCTGAGCTTCACCAATGTCTTCTAACGGAGAAAAAGTGTGTGCACAACCCATTTTGAGTTCTGCAACCAAAGCTATCAAAAACCACACCTATATGTTTTTGTGCCATGCCATCTGGTGGCATGTTGTTAACTCCAAGTGCCACATCAGGTAACGTTGTTATTCTCTGGCACATAACTACTTCTTTCCGCCAGTAGGCCAGCACTTGGTGGGGTACTCAAATATTAATAACAGCTAACTATTAGTAATAGTATAAACTAATGATGATAGTGGATTCTTTAGTAACTTCTTCTAAACATGATTCAATTTACTCTACATTTCGTAAAATGGAGCATTTTCAGTCTGCTTCTTGAAACACCTTCACTGAATTTTTAGCTGCATCCATATGAATCGTGAACAGAAAATTCCACTCTAATAGGCAACTTTTGACATGTTCTTTAGTTGCCACTGTTGATGACACAATTTTCAAGAGATATTAATTTTGTATACTCATTGACCCTTACCACTCTGGAGTAGTGACAAGTGTCTATGTCAAAGTCGATAATCTGATTCAACTAGTAGCAATTAACTCACATCTGCATGATAGGTCTACCTGGTCATCTGCACAGTACTTTAAAGACTTTGGTCTCCTGATAATTCCTCTTCTCTGTAGTTATTCAGGTAGATGCATTCAGATGCTTAAAGATTTCCAAAGCTAACCTATAACCTAATGTCAAAACACATTTAATGTAAACTAAAATCTTAAAGAAATTCTTTAAAACTACATGGATGTCAATATGATCTTTTGTCATTTTTGGCACTTTGATTATTTTGACAAAAATCTGTCTTGCTGGTGCTGTTTTTGGGGAAAGGAAGAAGCTATTTGTTTTGTTTCATTTCAGTTTGGTTTGATTTTGTGATGGTTTGTGTTGGGTTTTTTTGTTGGTTTGTTTTTTTTTTTTTTTTTTCTGGGAAATTGGTGCAGATGTTTATCAGGTCCTGGATATTTGATTGCGCAAATCTAGGTAATTATACATACATCCCAAAAGTGCGTGCAAAATGTTGAAGTTTCTTTTCCTCATGGAAAACACTGTCCAGGCTTGAATAGTCAGATGTCCCTTATGCATTCTACTTCCTTGGTAGAAACCCTGGCCAAGTTTTCAAAACAAGATGGAATAGCAAAATGTTGCAGCTTATTTGCAGCAAGTTTGTAGTAGCATATAGTTAATTTACCCTTTTAGTCATAGCTGCAAGCATCATAGTTCATGCATTTCACCAATAAGAGGTTCTAAACTCCATGTAACAGTGTCGTAGTATGCATTCTCATCCCTTTTTGAGGATGTGTGAATGAATTATAGGGGATGGGGAGGAATTTTTTAGTAAGGGAACATCATTTACAACTACATGGGAGTAGTGGTGCTGCTCTAGGCACCACTGATAACTTGATTTTAGAGTCAAGATGATGTCTTACAGAATATAGATCGCCATGAGTTTAAAGTAAATTCTTCCAGACTTAGTGGTTTTGTATTCCTGAATGACTTTTTTATCTGAATCAGCGATTTTGCCATTTTTATAATTTATCATTTTTTATCATTGAAAGACTGCATGCAGCAGTGATACTTTAATGCTTCCTCATCACTTTAGATCACAAAATAAACCATACATACAAGGAAATCTAAGCATTTTGAGGTACATGGGGTATTTGTTATGGTACACAAAGGAAAACATGAAGGAATACTGAGCTGCAGAAGAAAAGCTGCAAAACAAAGAAGTAGTACATAAGCAATGAAACATAACTAAATTGTGCCTTTTTTTTCCGTCTGAGTCCTTTCTTATTGCCCTAGTGGTATTTGCTTAACATACATAGACAAAAGACATCTGCAACCTCAATCCAGAGGACATCAGCATATGCTGTGCTCAGATTACACTATACTGACTGACCTACTTGGTCTTGCCTTCAAGTTTTGGGCAAGGTCTTCACTTCTGTGCTGTCAGTTGTGTGAGTGACACACATTTGTTCCCCTCCCTTTCCCCAGTCTCCAATCTGCAACCTGCAGTGAAGTCTCTGCTCCTGTGCTGCTATGATACCATGGTACGTATTGCTGTCTTGCTTGTTTCCAGTAATATGCCAAAGACAGAAGATTAATAAGTATGTCAAAATAAAGCTCTAACGTACCATATCCATGTTGTCCTAATGTCCCATTTGCCCATGATTATGTTTTCACTTACTTCCAAAAGCTCTTGGACACTTGTTATCTGACAAATGCCATGGATAATATAAAGGTACAATTCTGAGCAGTCTGCCCAAGCCTTGATGCACTGGCTGATAATGGTTTTGTTACTGTAAGCTAACATAACATGCTAATGCCATGATGTGCCATCTTGCTGCTTTCCATCACACTGAGTCTGGTGCCCTCCCTGCAACATCCTTACTTAAAAACGCTCCCAGGACTTGCATTTCCTTCAGTGGAGGGGAGAAGGACCGTGTCTCTAAACGATTATTATGTCTCCCTAAATGCATTATTATATTTCTGATAAGGTTATCATTTGCACTGAGTTGGTAAGCCAGCCTGCAGGGCCGACTCTGCAGCTGACATAACCTAGCATAACTGCTGAAATCAACTGTATTATATTGAGTTACCTTGTGGAGTAGTTCATGTGTGCAGCGTGTTAATCGCTCTTCTCATAGTCTCATATTCATATCACCTCTAAAGATTCTACATAATGACCAACCTTCTCTACTTGATTTTCAGCTTTTTTCTTTTTCTTTTTCCTTTTTTTTCTGTGTGAGAAAAGCTTGCTAGCCTGGACCTCCATCTTTGCACTCAAGGTCTCACCAACTGCTTTGAAATGTACATGCTTGGTACAGGCCTAGACATAAATCATCCATATTTGTGGGAAATTATAGACCCTCTCTTTAAAGTGGTGGTCCAGCTCTCCCTGGTTTTTATTTTGAGTTAAGAAAAAGTAAAATGCTTGCTGTAAGCAGAAAGGGAGCAGACAGAGGTATGCTGCAGTCCTTTTGTTAAAAAAAAATTAAAAAATTAAAAAAGAGAAAATCCTTAATTATCAAGAAATGCAATATTCTTAGCAGAGGATCTTAAAGACAGGGTATCGGCAATGGGAGGAACATTATTCCTTTTAGATTTGCCTAACTTTTAGGTCTAATTGGAATACTTCAGAGCTGAAGACTAACGGAAGAGTTCTGTCTGAAGCCACTAAGGGCTATACCGCTCAAAAATATAGTCCAGGAAAGGCTGCCCATCTTAGTAAGACATTAAACCCCTCTTAAAGTTAAGATGTCTTTTAACCTTGGAGTCAAATTTCTGGTGGGAAGAGTGAGATCTTTAAGAACCCTCTCTGAAAATGGGGTTCTATGCAATGTAGTAGGCACAGATGGCCGTTTCACCCTTCTTTTCCTTTTGACTAAAATTAAGGTGCCTTAAAATGTGAAAAGCTTCTCTTGCATCACTTCCCAACAAAAGGTCAAATCCTTTTTCTGTCTCCAGCCTGGGACTCACCACGCAGAGGAAACCTCTTGGCTGTGAAGAAAATCCCATACTCCGAGAACTGGAAAATTGTTCAGCACTCCCAAGATTTCCTGGTGACATCAGCGGCCACCAGCAGCTGTGCTGAAGTGACCCCTCTTCCCATTATGCTCCTCTGAAAGACTGTCTGGGAGCCCAGGACTGCCAAACCCCTGGCAGGGGAGGGAAGCTTACAGCAAGGGCTACAGGCAGAGCAGGCTACTGGTTTAGTGTGGGGGAAGTGTCAGAATATACCAGGTTTTATAAATTTATCTAAATGTAACATAGAAACTGGGATAACAAAAGGCTTAATTTGAGGCTAGCAATGAGTCCATTGCAGATAACGGTGAATTGAATTTGTTTTGACTAGATTCGGCAGCATCTACAGCTGTGAACATTTTTTCTTTCTTCATCTTTAGATAGTTTGGTCATTCTTGCCATATATTTCATTATGCATTCATGTACTTCACATTTATTTTTTTCCTGTAGGCAACTTGTTTTGGTTTCAGTGGGTTTGGTTGTTTCACTGACAGGAGAAGCAGCATTGCTTTCAGGGGTATCCAGGTATCCCTTGAACAAAACCGGTCACTGTATGAAGCAGTCAGTTAGAAATATTTCTATATCTTACATCTAGTTCCCATCCCTTTTGGACATTGCTAAACAGTCTCTTCCAGTGGTCAAGTATCTTTGCAATTCATTACAATGCTTCTGTAAAGTAAACCTCTTTTTATCTGGGAAAGCTAAATACTGTATCAAATGAAAAAGCTTTTGAAAAGCCTTCTCAGGAAATCTCTGCCTACAAAGTATTCATACCACTTTTTTTATTGTGAAATGCCCTACTCTGAGTTGATGGCTGCAGTACCAGTACTGGCAGGCAGGACACAAGGGTTCCTGACAATTTTGATCATTGGTCCTTTTTTTTTTTTCTTTTTATTAGAGAAGACATAGGGTCGGATTTTCAGAATTTAATTTTGGCTTACTTCTATGCCTTCCAGCTTGAGTGGAAGAAAAATTAAGACAACAGAAAAGAGGCTTCAGAATCCTCCTTTAAGGTATTTAGGATAGGAACTGTGGTTTACAGTGAGTTCGTACAGTGCATAACACAATAGACATAATTAATTGAGACCTCCAGGTGCTATTGTATTATAAACATCATTTACCTAGCCAACTAATTTAGTCTCTTCCATGGAGTGTGGGTGTCTCCTGTACAGGCATGTGGAGCATGATGAGAATATTGATCCATCACTCCCTAAATGTTACACTACGCTATAGTTTTAGGGAACAATGTATAGGGATTTCTAGTGAATTTTTAGTGCAGAAAGAAATTTCCTTCCTCAGCAGTGTCTGTCTCTCTCCTACAGTATTGACTGGGAAACATCATTTAAGCTGTATTACAGATTCCCTAGTATCTCCTTTTCTTAACTTCCAATGCATATGCCTGGTGGACGCAAGTGTGACAATGACATGTATTATTCACTAAGAAGAGGGAAGCATCCTGTTTAAATCACCTGCAGTGTGACTCTTGAGTAAACTCATAGAGGTTTTTCTGCTTGTATAGCTAAGAGAGGGAAATAACAGTATGAAAATACTGTGATGATGGAAAAGCTAAAACCAAAAGATTAGTTAGAACTAAATTAAAAAAAATATTAATAATATTACACATAGCACCCACAAAGGCTATACCTACATTGTTAAGTAGTGTAGGCCAGTAAGAGCAGTTGTGGAGCACAAAAGAGTTGCTGCTGGAGATCTGATTCCTGCACTATAACTTTTTCAGGAAATTTTTCCTTCAGGCCGGCCCTGGACTGTTTGCATGAACTGAATGCTGCCTTGTAGCTGGAGTGTATTTGTTTTGCTGCTAAAGGCCATATTCCAGTTCTGTGTCATCCAAAAGGAGTCCAGTTCTTTTGCTCTGAGACCAGTCTGTGATGCAATCCAAAAGACAGCATGAAGGCAAGATGGAAATTTTCTTAGACCAGTAGATGATTTCAGTTAAAAACCTAAGTTAAATATGCCTAGGTAGTTGTATCTGACGTGAATACATACAACTTAATATGCAGGTTGTAGTGTTAATTATTATTTTAGTATTATTCTATGGGGTTTATGTGCAAGGTTTTGGCACCAGAGGAGCTGCAGGGATGACCTCTGTGGGAGGAGGTTAGGGACTGCCATGTGGCAGACACAGACAGTTCCAGATGACTCCACAGTGGACCCAATTTAAATTGGAAATAAAGTAAATTATCTTTCCATGGGTTGAGTCTGTTTTGCCCATGACAGTAATTGGTAAGTGATATTCCTATATTTATTTGGACCCCTGAACTTTCTTATCCTTTTTTCTCACCTTACCCCACTGAGAAGGGGGACTGGGGAGCAGCTGAGTGTGCATTTGACTGTTTGTGAAGGCTAGCCCATCACAATTATCTATTTTGTTTCTGTCTTACCTGCAGTGGGAAAAATGGGGGGGGAGGAGAAAGAAAAACTAGAAGGTAGGCAGTTGTCTGCTATGAAGGGCTTATCTTTTAAGAGAGCGAAGGTAACCTAAAGATGTGACATCCAAAAGAATGATCACCTTAGTCAATAGACAGTCACAGTAGAAGTGTGCTTTACTCTGACATTTCAAAACTGAACTTACAGGCAGGGCTCTTGGGGTGGCAGCCAGGAAGGAAACCTATTGGCATAGCTATGTAATCACATTAGCTTAGATATCAAGCCATGTGTTGTCTACCTTTTCACTCTAGAATGAGGAAGCTAGTTCCCTTAGCAGGTACTCTTGATTCAGAGTTTTGTCCTCGTCAGTAGTACAGAGGTGACCGGTACCCTACTAACTTGTTCTCCTCCAAAAATACCCCTGCAACCACGCAATCCTACTATGCACCACCTTCCTTGCATCTCTTCCTCCACTGCTCAGCTACTTCATCCTCTGCCACCTTTAGGGACCAGGCCTTTCATTTCTCAGGGACCACCCTAGTGTTATACTGGCTACCTTGGGCACCAAAGACACTATAGTTCTCATTAAAAATCTTGAGGGTAAGAAAGAAACATCTTCCAGGACTTGGTCAAGATCAAGATGGGGAGGACACAGGTGTTCAAGAGTTAGAAACTTAGGATGACCTACCTTAAGAGTCAGACCTGTCATGCCCCAGATGTGTTCCAGCTGTCTTTATTTGATGAGACAGCAAGGAATACCTTGATTCCCAAGAGATGTCATTAGGGATGAGAGAAACACAGCTGAATGCTAGAGCCTGAGAGTGAGGTTTTGAAGATAACATCTGTTCATGCACCAAAGATGGGGCAGGAGGTCTGGAATACTCTTCTGAAGATGGTATTCCATAAACTGTATCCTTATGAGCCTTCAAGCCAGACTTTTTTTATGGATCACTAACAGAGGTCAGGAGATTTCAGTGAGTCTGTTGGGGAGAGATTTCTAGCAAAGGCCTACAAAACTTCCAGATGGTCAGGATCCCATAGAATCACTTTCAACACACTCTTCCCTTCTCCAAGAAGCTCTGTCAGGTTGCAGCAACCCTCAGGCCAAGCACAATGAACAAATCACAATACATTTTATGTTCTCTGTATCGGAAGAGCACAAGACTGATTGCCTCCTTCTGTTACTGTGACATTGACAGCAGCTTTCCTGTCTCCAAGCTGGTGCCTTGCCAGTAACAGAAACTAGATCAGACTGCAGAAGCCAGTCCCTTCTGACTTCTAAGAGAAAACTCTGGCTGTAATCTGGTCATACAGGGCAATTTCCTAAAGGCTTGTCAGGTTTAAGTAGGATGTCTCCCACCCAGGGACACTACAGTGGTTCTTGATGGTAAAAAGAGAGAAAGAGTCAAGGGACCTCAGACTCTCAGTGTGCCAGACTTGAGCACAGAAGCAACCAGGTGCTCTAAAATGACTGTCATGGACCTGTTCCACATTTCTTCAAATATCGGGCTTCCCGAGCAACGTACTTTGTGTAGATCCTAATAGTCTGGGGCAGGCAAGACTCCTGGGACAAGTCAGATTGGAACATATATCTGCTAGGAGAGCTTGTCAGACAGGTAGAGGACATGGATTGTAGGATATCTGGAGAGGTCAAGTTGCTCCAACTGTAGCACAGAGGGGGCACAGCTAATGAGAGCCAGAGATGGGCTAAGGCAATGCAGATGCAACTGCCTCAAGCTGCTTAGCTGGCAAAGCCGTATCTGAACTTGGCACTGCTGCTGAAATAGCAGTATAGAATTGGCCTACAGTGCTCTAGGGAGCTTCTGCAATTGAACTGAAAGGGAATGGTGGGTGAGATTTGAGCAGATTTTTCTATTTTATGCCTTCTCTAGAGAATGCTTCATCATCCCTGCCAGAGCTGGTTTATCCCTGTGTTTCGTAGCAATATGCGAGCAAAGCAAATGCTGCTGATTGCAGCACTTGGCAGGTAAATTCTAAGTACTTCCCAGGGAAGAAAATCCCCAGGTCCTTTTAGGATGTCTTCACTTGCATTTAAAAATGCCCTAAGTTAAACACAGTGCTACCACAGTTACGGGAACAAACTGTAAACAGTTTCAGAGAATGCATCTGGCCTGAGCTTGTTCACCAAATGAAAAGTCCTCACACTTGGTTACAAGTGTGAGAAACATGTGTGTTTTAAATGGGTACACAAGAAAATAGACTCTACAGTCTTTGAGACCCCATCTGGGACATAGATTTTATTTAATGGACCAAGGGAAGATTTTTTTGTAGGAATCTCTCTTTCACAGATGGTTTGGGACAGCAAGCTAGCAGCATGCAGCTGGGCCCCCAGACACCATCCATCCCCAGAAATCCCAGGCATCCCTGTAGAGCATCTGACTTCCAACAAAGTCCCTCTCCCCTTGCCTCCTGACAGCAAGAATCTCAAGGCAGCCCTCAATAAATCTCTCTGGTTTGTTCCTTCGTAAATGAAGATAAGACCCAAGGAAAACAGAATTTATTTGGGGAATTCACTAGCCCTATGCAGAAAGTTTTGCTTCAATCCCTTCCCTAGTCTTGCCCTCTGGTTCCATTTCATGTGTTTGCAGATAGGTGCATGCTGCTCCTCTGTGTCCTACAGTGCAGTGTCTGGTCATCTAGGGTTGGGGGGGTGGAGATATTCAGCAATCTTAACTTTAGGGACCTTAATGATCCAGAGAAGTTGACTGGGAAATGACCTGAACTCCCTCTGTAGTCAGAGAAAGATGCTCCCGTAGAGAACAATTCAGGTCACCTTGGTTAGGTTCTTGCTCTGAATTACCCTCAGGAGGACCCCGTCTATCTCCATTAATTACACAGGGAATCTAGGAAGCCTGCCACGCTAATGTAAGTGCTGAAGATAGGTGCCTGAAGTTAGGCACTATGAAAACCTCCCTTCAGCCTATTACCTCCTGAAATCCCGTGTTCCACAGCTGCAAATATATAAGGCTTCTCTTATTAGGGGAGAGGAATCAGGAAGAAATTTCCATCTTTTTTATTGCACTTGACTTTAAAACAAAATCACTAATCAGACTCACTTTTTTTAAAGTGCACTTCTGAAAGAAAAAGAATGTATAGCTTTCCCACACATTCATGCTAATATGCAAAATCACTGCTAATAATGAGGGCATCACAGCTTCATTCCTGTCATCGCCTTTCATTTTCCCATGTGTCTGAGCTCCATAGTTACTCTGACTGTCATATCTATTATTTATTAACACAGAAAGGCATTAAAATGCAATTTCCTCATCTATTTGTTTCTTTCCTAATTACATACTATTTAATTCTCAAAGAAATTCAGCAATAGCCAACTTGATTTTCTTCAGTTGCATAGATTCATGAGTTTATATTTAATCATTGTTTTTATTTTTATTTTTTTGTTTTATTTATGTGAACTTTGTGCACTATTTCTTTCCACTTTTAATCCATTAACTGTTTGTATCCTCACTTCCTTTAGCATGCATTAAATCTCCTGATTGATTTTTAGCTTCAATGTTTTGAAAAGAGTTTTCTCTGAAAGGAGAAGCATTATGTGTGACATTTCTTAAACTTTCTACAGACTCTCTGTTTTAAGCGTATTTAAAATAATTCTGCTTTCTTCCTGATTCAGGTGTTAGAAAAAATAACTTCCAAAGAAAGGGTTAGATTTGTTCTAGAGGTGAATGTAAAGCAGACTTTTTGGTTCAGTAAAAATATGTTGAGACTTTGAAATAAACTTCTCTGAATTAGGATGAAAAGCATTTTTTTTAATTCAAAAAATCTGGTTACAAACATAAAATGCGAATTGTTTAAGGTTACTCAAACTGTGTTCTTTGTTTTGTCTTTCATTATTTTTGGCAAATTAATTTTGAAAATGAAAAAATATGTCAAAGCTAACCACAAAAACAAAAAATGAAAAACAGAAATCAAGCAAAAATGTTTATTTTCAAAATGTTTATGTGTAGGACTTTCTCAATATTTAAAAATATTTTCCATTGGTGATTTAATTCTAACTACTAGCAGGGAAATTGATTACATTTTCTGCAAGATTTTGGTTTCAGTGAAGCACCATTAGGGCTTTCCAACAATTTCTACTTGCTCTTTTTTCAGACAAGTCTGCTTCTCCTGCTTAACATCTGGGAACATATAATGTTTTCATGTGTTAATAAGACTGAGTCTAGAATTAGATTTACATGCTAACACATTCATCAGGACATTTCCTTAGTGTATTACAGAGAAGCAGGAAGCCTGATTCAATTTCCAATCTCTGGTAGGAGCTTTTGCACTGTTTCTTCAGTGCAAGGCCAATGTGTTCAGTATTCATGATTTGGCAATCACCTGCTCCATTAGGTAGGCTCCATTTACCACCTAGTTTTCTTCCAAAGGAAACTAAGGAAAATGCACAATTTGATACAGAAAAAAGGTGAGGGAGTGCATCCCATGAACCAGGGCCATGGAAAGATCTGCCCTAGGTTGAAATTACAGTTTAGTTGTAGATGGGGCACAGAAAAAACAGTTTAGATTGTCCTCAGGCTGCGAAGGCTATTGCAGAAGAATAAGTATGATGGTGACTTCAAAGTTGTCATGTATCAATTGGCATCACCAACACAGAATCCTCAGGGACTCATTGTGGAAAGGGGACTTCAATGTCTTGGTGAAGTGACTTTCAAAGCAGTAAATAGATAGGAATGGTTAAAAAAAAAAATCAGACAGAATTTTAGACATTAAACCTGACTGTCCAAAGCAGTTGAGATGCTGCACCCCAGCACCTTAAAGAAAATACTTTGCAACCAATCCATTCCTGACATATTCACTGAAGCACTTGTCAGTTTTTCAAAAAGCTGCATAATTCAGTTCCATAACTTGAATACAAAGGACAGGAACATTTAGATTCAAAGTAGTGAGGCTTTCTTTCTCCTCAAGCAACTCTATTTTGTGGTTGGTAAAATAAAGACTAAAACCAAAAAACTGCATTTCCAAACTTTCTTCTTCTTCCCATTTAGTTAGATAAATCCTGAGAAATAGGAAAGGTAAAAATTAATTTCAGGGTCAGGATGGAAACATGGCATTTGTACTTTCATGTAGTCTTTGCTTCTGACTTGTATAATAATTTCTGGATTTTTTCCTTTTCTCAGCAATGGTCCTTTTTTTATGGTCAGACTAGGGAATAACCTTCCCTGTTGCCCTGCTCCAATTCTAGCAGAGCTAGGCAAAAATTTTGGAGGTTAAAATGTTAATTAAAAAAAATGCTAATTTCAACAAAACCAATAGATTTTATCTACAGAAAAAAAAAATAAAAGAAAGCTTTGTTATTCTTTTTAAGGTAGAATTTTAAAATGTTGTTTACAGTTTCATTTCTTTTTATTGTTAGTTTAGTTTCTGGGGATTTTATGTTACTTCCTTACTTATATAACAGGTATAATGAAAAGTGACATGAGAAATACAACTGAAATGACTTTTTTTTCTTGGCAAAAAGTTGATGGATGATAATATTGTCTGATGTTGCAGGAAAAATTGCTAGTATTCTAGTAAAGCCCCCATGCTAGAACTTTAACCTGGAACTTTATCTTCAGAGGTCTCTGTATAATTTACAGAATTGTACACAGTATGTAATGTTAATACATGAATGTAAAAAATAGAAAAATTGAGCTTGCCATGATTTATAGAATTTCACAAAATTACAATTTCATCTCTCTCACTGGTCTTTGGTCTGAAAGATGGGGGACATATTTTGCTTTTCTTTGCCTGAACTGGCTCTTAAGGCTGGAAATGGATTATCTAGCAAACACTCTCATGACTTTACAGATACATTTATAATAGGGCTGGCACATCACCTTGATGCCTCATCCATCATGACATTTTTCTCCAAAGATGGTAAATGAGCCAGTAGCATTTAAGGGACACTGTCTAGGAAAGCTTTGCACAGTATCCCTTGTGCTTAGTGAGATATGTGACCTTAATTTCAATGGCCTTTGGGTGAGGATGGATCTCATAGTTTTAGAGTTAGCAGAATAACGTATCTGGGAAACGCAGCCTCTTCTAGCTCATGGACTGTTTGGGATTTTTGGAATGCAGATTTTATACAAGGTATGTTGTAGCTTTACGTCAGAATAATATTGAGAAATAGTGAATGAGGGATGTTTGAGCAGATACAGGACTGGCAGGGATTTTCATTCCTTCCTGTGAAATGGTAGGCACTTAATGTCATAAATAGGCCAAAATGTTGGTCATTTTTAAATACTAAAACTGAATTCTAAGATGCTAATACCAAGTGGCCTTGTCAGGACTAATCATTCTGGGTCATCACCCCACAACTATTAATTTACTTGGTAGCCTTCTTTTTGTGTGTTTCCATACGACTACATGGATTGGTAAGCTGCTGCTATAATAATGCATTGGCATGTTAATAGAAAAACTGAGAATATTGTGACGTTTCACCTAGATTTAAAAAAGATTACTGTTACAATGGTGTGAGAAATGCAAAAGCAACCAATCTGTTACCATAAATACACAATGAAAACAGAGTTTCTCTATAAGTGTAGCATCTCCTTACAGAAGACTGTAGGGCAAAAATATCAGGGTTTTTTTGTGTCCTTATTTCTGCCCTCTGAAAGTTCTCTGGCCTTAGTTTTAGTGAACTGGCAACTGGAGGCTTTACACAAGGATCTGAAAATGCAATTTAGACTCCTATCTATTTTTAATTTTATTCTGTAAAGCAGACCATGTTTTTCAAAGTACAGCACATAGATAAAATTCCATCAATTAGTGGGAAATTGCATTTTGGCTTAACATTTGACAAAAATATGGCCTAAATGGGAATTTTTAATAGAATAAAAAACTTATATTTTGCTATGTAATAGTGTTTAGAGCAACTTTATTTGTTCAAAATTTGATTTAAAGAGGATAAAGAAAACAATAGATTAACTTTGATAGAAATGGAAAAATATCACCAGTGTCTAAGTACACGACACTTCAGGAATAATCTCAGGAAAATTAGTAACAGGAAATTAAGTAGATGACAAATAGTGTAACTGCTATTAACTTTTGTCTGGACATTGTTTAAAGACAATAAACATAAGTTATTAATCAATTAAAAGATTAGCTTAACCTTTTTTCTGTCATATCTGTGGATCAGAATTTTAGAAAAAGAATGTTCTTCCCAATTCAAGAAATACAGGGAACTACTGGAAAGATTCCAGTGAAGGGCTACAAAGATGATTAAGGGAATGGAATACCTCTCTTATGAGGAAAGGCTGTGAGACCCGGGTCTGTTTAGACTTGAGAAGAGACGACAGAAAGGGGATCTCATCAATGCTTATAAATGTCTAAATTGTGGGTGTCAAGAGGATGGGGCATGACTCTTTTCAGTGGTGCCAGCAACAGCACATGGGGCAATGGGCACAAACTGCTTTAGGTGAATGTGCTTTGGCAGGGGGGTTGGAGTAGATGATCTCCAAAGGTCCCTTTCAAGCCCTACTATTCTTTGATTCTGTAATTCATTAAATTAAAAATTCATCCCACTGGAGAATCTGTTGAAGAACATAGGCATAGCAGCCTGTCCTGGCTGGATGGAAAAGAAGTGACAGTAATCTGAGCATGATGCAAATGGTATGGAATAAGGGGTGGAATGTCCTGGTTTGAGGTAAAACAGAACGAATTTTCTGATTTGTAATTTTACTTTTTAGCTGGGCCTCTTGTAACTGACTAAAGTCTGAAATTAACAGCATATTGTTCAGACACTGTTCACTCTCAGAGCGATAAAACCTGATTAGACCAAGGAACGGTATGCACAAAGGCTCTTGCTTAGACTTATTGCTATAACAACCAACATCAGCTAACTTTGCTGTTTTGCCCTGTTAGAGGGTTGGAAGCGGAGAAGCGTAGAGGGGTCCCACCAATAGGGAGGAGCAGATGGGGCAGGTGACCCAAAACTGACCATCAGGGTATTCCATCCCATATGCATCACGCTCAGTATAAAAGCTGCGGGATCAAAGGGGCAAAGGAGCTCTGGCTCGCTTTTTCTTCAACAGCCAACATCTGAGGAGGATCCTGTCTGTTCGCCTGCCTTTGATCCTGATCTGAGCACTCCTGACTCTAGTTCCAGAATTCAGCACCTGTCCGTCACTGACTCCAGTCTGGGACTTTCACTGTGTCTGCTGGTGACACGATCTTCATCCTGGGAGCTGGATACAGGTTTGTATATATTGCATACTTTTTTTTCTTTAATTTTTATTATTCTATTATTATTTACTATTTTCTTATTTATTATTATTTTCATTAAAGTAGTTTAGTTCTTTTTCTAAACTCGTAAATCTCCTTGTCTCTTCCTCTCCTCTCTGAGAAGAGAGGGGGGGAAGGGCCATCTGTCATTCTGATCGGCCAATCCGGCCAAAACCATGACACAGCCATACACCCAGATGATGTAAAATGAAGTCAACAAGGCCAAATATATTTAAATGAGCTGAGAATGTGGTCTTAGCCTATGTTCTACATTACCATACAACCCACAAAATGAGGAACCAAGAATACAGTTCAGGCAGGATGCGTCAATTATTTTTAGAACATAAAGGTTCGATAGCAGTATAAGTAATATTTTAAGGTATCGAGTAGGACACCATGACCTTATTTATATCCAGTAAAAGTAATTGAAGCAGGTAAGTTGCAGGAATGAAATAGAGTAAAGAATATAACACTAAGAATCCTTTACCTATATGGTCATTTTCTCCAGTCCGTGTAGAAAAATTTCCTCTTTTTATAGTGGCTAAAAATAGTCAATGGAGTATAACATTGACAAAAATGAAATTTCCTTTGATGAAGGTGGTAGAACCTTCTCCAACAGCAGATATCTTCCGCATTCATGATACTGGAGCATGACTAGGAAAGGGATGAGGACCCTGTGAGAACATGGAAGTCCCAAGGGATGGCTTGGGATTTACTCCTTGCTTAAATTTACTCCTTTCTTAAAAGTTCTGTTGGAGCCTAAAAACTTGTGTTAATGAAGATCGCAAAGAAACAGATAGCCAGAAAACCCCCAAGTGTTGCAGGATCTGCCTTCTTTCTAACTCAAACTTCAGCAGTGTAGAAGTTTTCATTAGCTGGGTAACTAATAACGACAAAATAACTTAATACTGTGAACTTTTCGAAAGGCTGTGATGGGATTCATTAAAGCCAGGGGAATGTCTTTTACCCATTACATCTGTGTGATTTGCTGCTTCCATCTATTTCAGTTCGAAAAGTTTAACAATACATATAAACCAGAACTAATATTGTTTTGGCATTAAAGTTACTGCACAAAGAGTGATTATGGTATTTGATGTGTAATTGAGCTTTGGTTATTCTTCTGCAAGGATTTCTTTAGCCCCTGGAGGTTCATAATGCTCCAGGAAATGTGTCTTTTCATTTTGTTAAGAAAATATACTGATGAATGTTCTGATGGAAAAATGTGTGCCTTGTGTCTTGTTAGCCCCGGGATGTCTTGAAGAAGATATCTATCTCAATGGGCCCATTCCTGGGAGACAGATATAATTAACAACTGAATATATAAGTCTACCAATAAGCTCACTTGTGTAAGGAATATCTTAATTTCTTGTGTTGTTTTTCAAGTTTTGTTTTCAAAATACTAATTTTTATAATCACTTTGAATGATAGCTTCAGGTGTGATATGCACAAAAACTCTCTTTTTTACTTTATTTTAATGAGGTTACGGACCCAATCCATCTCCCAATGAATCCCTTCAGAGTGTTGCTTTGGCAACCATACCCAGAAAGCTTATTTAATAAATGTGATACTATTCAATGAGTAATCTATCAGATATATCTACAGCAAACCCAAAGTCATTGCTGTTATCTTCTGCTTACCTTCTTTGCAGCCATATTCTCTCCATTTTTCTAGCTCAATGCTCCTTTTCAGGTGGATGTGAACTTAATCTGCCTGATTAATCTGGACTGGATGGACACAAACTCGGTCCAAGATGAAAAGAACCATTTATGAAGCTCAGCTGCCAGTCAGAGGTAACTCACATCTGATTGGCTTACAATGTGGGCAGCTGCCAGCTCACATTTGTGTGTGAGCCCCAAATTTATATAACTCAGCTCTCTATTTCATTTAAATTATTCTTGAAAGCCCTTGTCTTCCATTTGAAAGATTTCTACTTCTCTCTTACCTTCCAGTTATCCCTGTGTATCTGGCCATGTCGTAGTGAAAATACTCTAAGAGAAGCTTGAAAGAGTGCTGTTACCTGGAGTAACTCTGCAGAGTCAGGTAAATGGCTTTGGTGTACAACTGGTGTGAGAAAAAGGGAGCCCTATTTTCAAAGACTATCATAATATCTTGCAGTTTACTTTGGCCTACACAAGTGAATAATTCTGATAAAGATTAAAATCAAATGTTTTCCATCTAAAATTGTATATTTTCTCCAACAATCTATAGAGTTTTCTATTGCATGTGGTTTTAATATGAAAGCAAGACTGAAACTTCTGGCAGGCCTGTGTGTCATATTCAGCATTCTTTCCATGACACATTGCAGATGATTTTTAAATGCCTTATACAGTACCCCAAAACTCCATTCCTTTGTTGTTGTCAAGAATTTCACTCAAGGATCTAGAGGAAAAATTTCAGAACTACAATTTACATAGGTCAGGGTCACAGGTCATTTGATGCAGTTCTCACACCTCATTAGAATACAGAAAAAATGGTTTTTGATGAAACATTCAGATGCCAGGAAAAATAATTTTTATGTAGTCTGGAGGATTTAGGTCATCACAATGTTTATTGAAATTTATTCTCAAATAAGGTAGTTTTATTTATTTGCTAAATTGCTGCTGTCATTGTTAGGTTCAAATGTATATAAAGTATTCAACCGGCAGTATGACTAAAGAGACATCTTTTTAATGTGTATTATGTTGTTTTCTTGTGGCCATCTGGTAATTAAGATATTTCCTAACATAAGAAATAATAATGATAATTATAATTATAAAGAAAATAATTGTTACATCTTCCCAGGATACAAGAATATATAATCACTGACCTAAAATAACAAAATATAACATTTTAGTGTTTAGAGGTGTCTCTTTAGTGACAAAATCTGTGGAAGGAAAAAAACAAAGGGTGGGATAGAAAGAAGGCAATGAGCATAGAAAGAAACTATTATTCTCAAGTCAGTTTGGTCACAGTCTCTTTTAACAAATTTTGACTAACTTTTCCTGTAAGTGACTCAAATCTCAGTGACTAAACATATAGAAAACTCAGAGGAACTGTTACCTCTCTGTGTTAAGAAAAATCACCATGGTCAAAAGAATGTTTGACATACAAGAGGGGCCACACTTGATCTCTGTCTTTCAGAGAAGGCAGGAGCAAGTCTCGGGATTTGGCCATGGTCTCATCGTGCTATAAACATATTTGTCTATTTTTGAAGAAAAAGAAAATGAGATTTTTTAACAGCTGAGTCAAAAGAAAAATGAACTCTGCATTCTCAGTAATAAGTATGTTTCAAAAAACTTCATATGCCTCTTCATACAAAAGGCAATCTGAGATCTTCAGATGAGAAAATGAATGCTGTCTACTGTTGGTCCAGAGAATTATTATTATTGAGGAAACAATTTGTATTTAGTAAATACATATTTATAGGATAATAGATGTATCTGGTAAATAATA
Organism: Larus michahellis; assembly: GCF_964199755.1. Taxonomy (NCBI): domain Eukaryota; kingdom Metazoa; phylum Chordata; class Aves; order Charadriiformes; family Laridae; genus Larus; species Larus michahellis. The sequence goes on from NC_133897.1 coordinate 95,656,564, forward strand.
TATGATATGTTAATATCATTAATTTCCACCATTCATTTCTAAATTAGCTAAATATGTATTTAACAAACAAACCTCTGAAAAGAGCTTAATCACCCATGGGCAAAAGGAAGATTAAACTTGAAACAACAGGATGCATTATGTCTTGTTGTCAAAACAAAACACAACAAAATCCAATTTATAATCTTCCTTATTAAAGGAACTGTCATTTTATGCCTGCATGGAAAGAATGAAAAAAGAATGAAAAAAGCTTTAGGCTCATGGAATGACAAAGACCGAGAATCTGAACAATTATTTTCAAAGACAATATAAAGAAGATATAAGGAGGAATATGGCTCCTAGGATCAAACCATGAAGTATCTGAGATAAGTGCAAAGTAGGGACACCTGCCATTATAACCTTTTTGCCACAGGCCATCCAAGCAACTCTGTGTGTGGAACCGTGCAGTATAAAGATGGAAATATTAATTACTTTATTAATGGTTTCTCATTAATTCATTACATTAATTTGTAAAACAAAGCATTGATTGTTATACAGAAAGTGAATCAAACTGCTTTCTTGTGGAGAAAATAACAGATTTGTTTTTTCTTTTTAGGGGAGGATAATCCGTTCACTAAAAGCAAAGCTAGTTTTTTTGGGGGGGAGGAATCTCTTCAGAGAATATATTTTACATTGGAGAAGAACATACTTTAGAAGACATACTAAATCACCCTACAAAAAGTATATTGCTCCTTAAATGCGATTTTAGGATGAAGAAGTTTGGAATACAAATTTTATTAAATAAGCAAAATTAAGACTAGGGAAGAGGAAAATCTATAATTTTGAAACACTGACATTTTATTATAGCATTAAGTATTACCTCCTGGTCTGCCAAAAATATACTTGTCTTTAATCACTAATATGCTTCGGATTACTTATTCCCCTTTTTTTTTTTTTTACTGATTACTAATTTACTGATTACAATATTTACTTTGTGTATACAGACAAAAGTATTACATGATGTGACAGAGCCAGGCACCTCGGTGAAGACAGCCGGAAATAAAAACCAGCAGGGTGGTTAATACAGCTACTTGAAAGGGCAAACGATTGGGCTTTCTGTAGGCATGTGGATGGAGAAGGAGCAAATAGTTGCTAGTTATAAAATAGTGGGAGTGAAATAGCTCTAGATGAATATACACACTGCTTCAGCCTTCCAAGAATTAATGGTAGATGAGACAGATGTCTAAGATTAGTGAAAGACAAGGGAGTTTGACAACTAAAGATCAGTAGACCCCAGAAAGGGAGAAATGCATTATAAAATCTTTGAAGAAAGAAATGAAAAACTCTTCTTTGGAAAAGAATTTCTGTATCACCTAATGGTGTTTTAACCTTTATATTTTTTTATTTTTTCCCACTGTCGTTCCATGGGGTTATAATAAATTTGAAAAGCCTTCTGACAAACCCCTAAAAAAGGCTTCTAGCAATATTGTAAGCCAGCAGCCAATGTGTCCCGGAGGGCCAATGTAGCAGCTACCCCGTAGTAACTACCAGCACCCAGTAATCCCACTTTAAGAGAGCATTCATTCCTGCTTATGAAGAATGCAATAAACCCACACATAAGCAAGACCTGCATGTCATCTACTCTTGCTGCCCAATTAATAATCCTAACAAAACAGTATTCCTGTTTGTAGAGGCTAGCCATGTTAGCCTATACAGTAGTATCCAGGACACCGTTCCCCTCAGGACGAAATATGCTGTGTGCAGGTGGTGGCCAAAAGCGATGCATGCAGTTTCAGCTCCAGGGTTGGGGATGGAGGCCATCGCTCTGCCAAGACTCAAGTAGATTGTCCAGGTGAAATAGACACCACTGTGTAACCAAATCCCTTCACATTTTAAAGCTACTCTGTGGACTTCAGTAATGTTGGAGTAGGATTTAATCTAGTGCTGCTGCTCTCTGTAGTGAGGTGCACTTCTCCCTAATGTGCTGGTCAGACTTAAGGCATGGTCAGAAGAAAGCCACTGAGCAAATGATAAGTCAAAGACAAATCTTGTTACTAACCTGTTTTCTACCAACCTGTATGAAATGGGTGTATGTGCTCCCAGTTTTAAAGAGAGTCAAGTGGCTGATTTCCACTCCTGCTATTCAGGGTCTGTGACAGCCTCTGTTAGTGGCAGAGGGCTGGTAAAGCCACAGGAAGATTTGTAAACATGACACATCAAGTGATTTTTGACATTTCTATTATATATTTAGGGAAAAAAATAATACTTTACAATCTTTCTTTAATTTCTTCCCTAAAACTCTTCCTACACGTCTTCTGGAAGCCTCAGAAACACCAAATACCAACTGGGTGTGATTGTTGTCACACACTGTACTTGCCTGGCTATAGCATTCACAGCATTCACATATGAACACCATTGCACATATCTGTGATTAAAGTGCTCTGACACCCACATCCACCTCGTCTCCACACTGCCTAGTTGGTGTTTAGTGGCAGAGATGGGCCGCCACCATTCCGGCAAGCATTGCTGCCGATTGTGGTGACTAAAGGGACCTTACACCATCCCAGTGTTGCCTCACTGGTGCTGGGTGGACAAGGGACCCTGGGCTGAAAAGGGGAACGGGTTATACTCTGTGCATTTCAGAGGTGTCTTGGCCCATTGATATCCATGCCATGGGGGATAGGCATGTTATAAACAGAGCTTGAGAAATGGATGTGATTTCCACGGCCAGTGCAGTTGAATTGGGCTAAATTATGCCCACCACAGCTTTACTATGTTTACACAGTGCCAAGGAAAACTGAGGTCTTGGTCTTCAGATTGAGAGAAACAAAAGAAAAATGCTTAAGATAAAAAAAAAAAAAAGTTGTAATTCATAGTCTCTGGTCTTAAATTTAATTTCCCAAAGTGAGGATTACACTCTCTGTGCTTCATACCATGCTGCCTAACTTGTTTCATCCTCAAGGGTGAGGGTGTAAAGTTCTCTTTTTAACACATTGGCAGTCCCTTCTAAAGCTCAGCATCAATCTCTCAAAGATTTTTCTTTGGTTTCGTTTTGTTGAAAAGTCTGTCAAATTATTAGCTATACTCTGCAACCAAAATTAAAAAAAAAAACAAAACAAAAACAAAAACAAAAACAAATACCAACTACACCTTCAGGAAACTAAAAGCTTTCTATATTTTCTTTGCATCTCAACCCCCCTACACCTTTGCTTCAGACAAAATAAAACAAACCCCATTTTTCAGTTGCACCATATTGCCATAAGTAACTAGTTCTGCAAACATTTTTGTAGTTGACCAAAGAAATACATGCTGAATAACTGCAGTCTTAAGAGACTGCCTCTATATCACAGGAAGGTCTGCAGCAGAGCTGGAACAGACGTGTGAAGTGCTGGCTGTAATTCCCACTTACACCTTTATGAAAAAAAGGTGGGGGAAAAAACACAAAGCAAACAACAAACCACCAACCCCTCATTCCCCTAGATATGAATGATTTGTTTGTTGTTTTTGCAACTCTTCTTATTCCAGCTGTTCTGGAGGCTCCATGACTTTTTATTGGATCAACTTTGCAGATTCAGGTCTGGCTGTTTTTTCAAAAGTACTTTTCCTAACTGTTACATGTTCTTTGAAGTAATACATTCAAGAAAGAAACAGCCTCTGACAGCTCACCCTCCATCCCAGCTCTGCTGCCCAAAGGTGGCCCCTGAGCTTGGGCCCCTGAGTGCTCCCATTCCGGGATGGCTACAAGACAATGCTGAGGCTGTTTCTTATCTCATCACCAAGAGAAATTTCACTCCCTTGCAAGGAGTCCCTCTGTCTCTCACTCCAGCCAGTTTAACCCCTTTTGCAGCTGGGCTGTCTTGCCCTCTATGTCAGATCATTCCTTGGTCACAAATTCCTGTTGCTGAGCAGTTACAATTTGAATTCCACCTTCACCATATAAATGCAACTGCAGGGTATCCAGGCCACTGACTGAAGGAAATAAAGCAATTTATACTTCCTTAGGTATTGGATACAAACAATGGGTTACCCAGAATCTCGTGAGCTACTCACCCGTGTCAGAAAGCAGTGCAGAGACACATCACCGTGGAAGAAGCCCTGCATGTGTGGCCTCAGCCTCCACTGCTTTTTGTGTGCGAATGGGTGCAATATGCTGCAAACAAGGGTGATGCCATGGCTGACCAAAGGAATAAGTGTCCACTCCTCCAGGAGAGCGCGCAGGGAGTGACAACAGTGCTTTATTCAGCCAGATATATATGGCTCCATTCATACTGCCCTGCCAGGTATACCAGATAAAGTACCTATCTGATTGTCACTGCCAATGGCTAGACGTGCAGCTCTGTAGCCTTGCTTAGTCTCAAATATAGCACCTAAAACCCTATTCACACTTCAGGAAAAGAACGGTTTTGAGCAGAGATTGGAGACGCACTTATGTCTCAAAAAAAGGGACATAATTTTGGTAGAAACCATTTTTTTCCATCATAAATGTGAGTATGGGGTTCATTCACAAATGTCTCCACTCCAGGGAGCACTCTTTCCCGCAACTCTCCCCAGAACTTCCTTCTACTGTCAATCTGGTGGAAAGCAGTGAAGGTGTATGGGTACACCCAACTGACTCCCCTGGGAGACTAAAATGATGATGGGTATAGCTTGGGTTTGATCCCAGGTTCTGAGTAGGTTGGATCACAAATAAATCACTGCATTTGTCTTCTTCACAGCTTGATAGCTCACTACAACTCTGTATGGAGAGAAAATGTCCCACAGTTTCCAAATGGTGTTTTGAAGATGGCACTCATAATGGAAAGTCTATATTCATCAGAAAAGACACCAATACCAATAGTTATCTGGAACAGTGCAAATCCCATCAATTAGGGATTCAACTACGATATCTAATGCCTTCAAATTTTACCTGGACTTGTGCTATACTCTTTTGGTATGGGAATAAGGGGCTTAATCCTCAAAGTTGCTGAGCATCTACTGAGAAGTGCTGAGTGCTCAGTATTTACTGACTTCTGTAGGAATATGTGCTAACACACGAATTTATATAATGGATTTCTGATGCAGTATAATTTAGCATGAGCTGGTTTCTATATCGTGCAGCACTTTAAAGATGACGATTCTGCCTTACTCTGTCCCTTGAGTTCTGTCACATTTTGTACTGAACAAAATAATCTACTAGTGCAAAGTTGATTTTTTCTGTGGAACAAGGGTAAATGGAATAATAACATTATTAAAAACAATGAATAATTTTAATTAACTTCAGAGTGGCTAGGCATTCAACTTTGGATCTCTCAGTCAAAATTTTTTCCAAAAGACAAGATTGAATATATATGGAGATAATTTTTAAAATACAGTTCCCCTTTGAGTAACGAGAGAATTGATTTTTGATATGAAAAAACCCACAATATTATGAATTTTGTGCCAGATGAAAGAATATTTGTTTATCATGCTATGCAAATTATAATTCCCTTTCTTTAAGCTTAGGTTTCTGGTTTGTAATTCCTATATTAATGCTTTCTTAACCATTCTTAAAAGATGACTCCTGAATTGACTGTTGCTCTTCATTGTCTTCTTTTAAAGAGTTCATTTTGTCTATTTACCTTGCATGTGTTGCAACAAGTCTCCCCTGATGCCCTGCTTCATTCTTTCCTTCTCTATGACCAAACATAAATGCCGGTGTTTTGAAATAGATTTTTATAATTACAAAATAGTGAAGATTGGGGTTTTTTTTCTGTCCTGAAAGCAAGGAGCTCTTTAGGTTGATAAGTCAGGCAAGCCACTGAAACTTAGTTTGAAGCAAGAAGAAAATTTGCTTTGGGTTGACCTTTGATTGACATAAGGGAAGAATCAAGCAATCTTTAATGTAATCATAATAAGATTCTTACAGGAGAAGTAATGTGCCAGACTGACTTTTTAAAATATTTGTTGCTTCTTCTTCCCCTGGAGACAGTCATAGCCTCACAGCAGAGTATCTGCTTATCCTAAATAAATTTTAAGTGCTTTGCCTTTGACATGTGAGTGTTGGTTTAATCTGAGAGAGTGATGATTTTTTTTTCAGATTTCATTTTATTTTGCCTTTAATTGAAGGAGAGGAAAACCAGAACTTTTCAGCTGACTGTAGCTGTTATATCAGCAAACACCAGAACACTGTGGGTTTTTTTTACTGCAACATATTAACCAATCTTTAAAGAAAAAAATGGAACTGTGGCAGAATTAATTCTAGTTTTATGTTATAATGTAAGGAAACTATAAACAGGACTGTGTTAATGTTTATTGTCTGTTTTGTGGTGTATTTAAGTGCTTGTTAGCATCACAGAATGTGTCATAGGTGCGCACAGGAACTGCTGATTCAGATAAGTATAAAAGTGTAGGATATTGGAGGGACACTTTTGCTATTTTTACTGCTTCCTTCACCCTACTAAAAATTTATAAGATTACCCCACAGGCTGAAATCTTCATGCAGCTGACACACAGTCCTTCCTGTGAGCTGACAGAAGTGGGAGCTGCAGGAATGGCTCACCAGTGGGCAACAACCAGGGCTCCCAGGGGCTCAGTTTCCGGATGGCATTTAGACCAGTAAACCACCAGCTGTGACTTGGTAATGTCAAACTTGAGGAACTCCTCGCTGCATCCTCTGCAGCTAATGGGACTCTGGTGTGACTCTGCTTCCTTGGCTCTTTCACCATCGGTGGTGGGTGACAGCTGCACGAGCCGTCGGTGACCCACTGCTACTTCACGCTCAAAGGAGTGCTGCCACTGGTCCTGCAGAGTGAGTGGAGGGATCACGGGAAAAGCCCACCTCTGCCAGGAATGATCATTTTGGTGATCAGCTGAGGAGGACCAAGGCAGGAATGATCATTTTGGTGATCAGCTGAGGAGGACCAAGGCAGAATCTACAACTCAGGAATATATGAATGTTGAAAGTCTGGCGGCTTGCAAACAGCATGTGTTTGATGGACAGAAAACAGGTGTTTCCCCAGGCTGCAAGAAAGACACTATAATCCCTGCTTACTCTCTGTTCCTCACTAGTCATCACCCTGCTCATAAAATATTAGCCTCTTCTTACTCAATGGAAAATTATTATTCACTTCCATATGTGCATCTTGTCTGCTTCCTCACTTTTTTCCCCAATCTTCATTGCTTTCTTCTTTTCTTTTCCTCTACCTGTTCCCTCCAGCTTCAAAATCCCTTTCCAAATACAGAAAGCTCAAGAGGAGTAATTGTGAAGTACTTCCAGGGAATTATTCTTTTCCTATTTCATCTAAATTTAATTATACTGAGGAATAACCTCTTCTTTCTTGGCTAGATTGTCCCAGGCTGCTTCTTTTCCATTTTGCATCTGCACAGCTGTCAGAAACTGCTAGCCCTTCTAGGCAATATCATGAGTCAATATCGAAACTTCCATTCTGCTTACAGGGATTCGTCATTACATAAGCCATCTCTTGGAGAGCTCGACTTAGAGCAGTGTGGCTTGACTGCCATCTCCAAGAAAAGTGAGCAAGAACCAGTTTAGACCCTACCAGTGTAAGCTGGTTACCACTTAGAGTCATAAAGGGATTTTTGGTAAACACTGGAGGTGTTTTTCTACATTTCAGAAAGAGTTTTAATGTTATCAAAAAGTTCTCTGTTTTCTTTCTAGTTATCTGCTAGTCAAACCACAAGGGGAGAAAAAAAGCTAAACTAACCTTTTTTTAGGATATGTCATTAAAAATATGATATAAAATAGTATTTTAGTTCTTCATTACAATATTTTTATGAAAGAGAGACAGAAGGAGAAGGGTGGACACGTCTGTTGATGTGTCAAAAGAAGGGTGGCAGAAATGGAAGGAAGTGAAGTTGTATTTGAGTACACACAGATGTGGAATTTTCAGGGCAGTAGCAGGATTTTTGAAATTATTTCGAAAAGCTGTAAGTTTGAAAATAGATGTTCAGTGGATAAAAGAAACAGGTATTCATTAATATGCCACAAACTCCAGTGTACTTCTGTATTCACTGTTTCCTAAAAGCTCTCTCTGATCTATAATAGCAGAATAGATGTAATGCCTTTAAACTGAGATATGCAGCCCCACTTCCCAAATTAGAAGAAAGACTATAGGCAGGTGAATATCTTGAGTGACTTCAGATTGCAAAATTATTTATCTGAATTATCCACTGAAGACTCGATGACTAAAGAGTCCAGTTCCTTTTAACTTAGGTTCTGTTGACATCAGCTGTGGGTTTGTCTGATGGAAAAGAAGAACAGTTCACAAATTCTTCTCTATAAAAGAAAAGGTGGTAAACTCATAATGGCTTTCAGTCAGGAAGAATAGTTTGGCTGTGTTTTTCATAGCCTTCAAACACAGTTCACTATTACTTTATCGCTACTCCCTTCTTATAAGGCTATATCCCTCAGCCACTATAATTCCAGTAGAAGTAGGACTGAGGCAGGAAAGGGAAGAAGAAAGTAAGAGAAAGGAAAACAAAGAAACCTAGCATGTATAAGATACAACAAAATCTTGACACATATGTAGTTCAAGATTTTGTGGGGTTGGATATTAACTCATATGGTATAATTATTTTTTTTACTTTCCCTAATAGACTGCTCCAATAAAATCAAACCAACCAAACAAAAAAAATAAAATGGAAAGAAGGTGTAATTAATTTTTTAAGAGAATTAAATTTCTTTTTTCAGGTAAAACACTGAGAAGTTTGTATCTTTCTGGGCAATACAACAGACATAAATGTGAAATTCTCCTTGCAAAACCAATTTATCTGTGGCCAAGTTCAAGCAACACTTTCACCCCTCTATTCATATCAGCAGGTTCCAAGAGCCATTCTTTTCCTAGATAATGGAGGAAAGCAAAATATTAGATAATAAGAACATGGTCCACACATTGCAAGATGCCCTGTTTCTTTCCCTAAATGGCATGTTGAATTGAACATGAGGAAGACTTCTTTGGCACAGCTCAGCACCAGTTGAATACATTAATTTTGCTTCTAAAAGAGTGTACCCTTTAGGATTTAGTCTTTTATGTCTAGGCTTGCTGTCTGTGAGTTAGGATGTTCATCCAAGTTAGCATTTCTTTTTTGTAAGTGGTGCCTTACAGACAATGAGAAAACAGCGTAACTGCTAAGTGAGAAAATTTTGTAGACTTTAATGTTTTTATTCCTGGAAGATCGAGGTTGGAAGTGTCAGTTTATACCTAATCATACCTGCAAGTCTAACAGGTTGTGTGTTACAGGGTCAACTTATTATTGTAGAAATGGATTTTTACTCCACTGACACAGTAGGTCTGTGCTATAGGAGGGTGAAAAATAAAGAGAAAAAAATGACCGAGGACAGAGCTTCAAGAGCTGGAAATATGGCCCTGGTGAGCATGACAAGCTGAAAGACAAGCAAGCATAACGACAGCAAAGCAAGGGGCCAGAACCTTGCACTCACAATGAAACAGAGTGGGGTAAATTGGCCTTCCGCAGGGAGGGAAAGCATAGGGCTATTGCAGAAAGTGACACAATACAACTGTAAAAAGCTCTCGGAGTAAATCAAAGATCACTCCAGCCCCCTCTGCCTCCACCTATACGATAACCAGATGCCGAGAGTGCCATTCATCTTACTGAATGAAGACGTCCGGATTGCAGTTCTCTGCATTTTATCAAGTCACCTAAGGTCCCTTTGCGGCACTGAGCCCCAGTCAGTGGTGTCTAGAGCACACTTCATCTCATCCTAACGCAGAGATCTGCATTGTTCAAATAAACAGCACCTTCACAGTGGGCTTTGCTCTCTCTACAGGCTACAGAACGAGCCTCAGCTGATTTCTGCCTGTACTTTAGCCAATTAAAATTGAGTGACACAAATGGTACCCAAAATGAGCAACCCAAATTGCCTCATAAAAAGTTGTGTTCTGCCTAACATGGTTCTTCATATTACAAAATCAAACCTGGGTACTCTTTCATTGCTTTTCAACACTTTGTTTAGATTGAAGGTGAGGTAAGCACAATTATGATTTCTATAGCCAGCTCCAGCTCTGAAGAAAACATCCTTAAACGTCTTTTTTAACACCTTCAGGGCTTCCTTGAACTTTTATGACTTAAATAGACTTCTGTGGGCAGCAACATTGCCACAGGAGAGGTGGGATATTGGGCACTGCTGTCTCTTGAAACTCCTCCTCAGCTCTGGCTCATAACAAAATGCCTCCTATGGCAGGGTCAGGACAACTGTCAGAGCAGGGAACACACAACTACACAAAAACCACATCCCAGCTTCACACAGACGTTTTGCTGGAATAATTCATGTCTCATTTCCACCACTAGAGTGACAGAAAGAGTTGTATCTTCTACAATATAAAAGCAGTGCAATGTCAACATCCTACCTTATTCTTGTTCCTATGGGGAAAGTGATAAATGCACTCTGTTTCTCTTTGTTCACCTCATGACACGCTGCTTGTAGTGGTATTAAACGTATTCTTTTGTGATATTTAAGGATGATTTGCAGCTAAGCCCTACAAAGTTTCTATCAATCAGATGTGTCATCAGATTTAAAGTACAGACTCCAGAATTATGACATGACACAGCCTCTCATTAATTATGGATTTTTAATTATGCAGTATTTTACTATCTTTGTCAGGCAGCACCACGGTACTTATTTTTGCCTTTGCTTTGGTTTTATTGTTATCTTTTACTTATTTTACAGTTGCACTGTTTCCATCTCAGACAGCATCTCTACTCAAAATGTCATCCCCCTAGCAATTACTTTTAAGTGTTTTATGTTACCTTGAGGTTAAAAAACAATTTTTTTTTTCTCTTAAGCAATACATAATTATATATTGCTCACAATGATTGAGGGTTTGTTGAGTGCAGAATCATGAAATAGTACCCTGAATATTACAACAGATCAAGTCCCACCAAGTGTCAAGGTTTCAGGAGCTGTGACACAGATCAGTCATTTTGTATTGTAATTATAAAGGCCTCCCAAAATGATTTAACCAATAGTAAAAGAAAATGCATCCTTCACTTGCAGACTGGAGCCAACTTGATCACTGTAATTGTGGGAGAGGCAATAAGATATCACGAGGGAAATTAATCTCAAGACATTTCAGATTTTTTTCTACTTGTTTGTTGGGTGTTATTTTAATGTTATTTGACATGATCTCTAAGTAAGAGCAGTTTTCAGAACTTCTTCAAATGGAAGAACTTTGAGCACACAGCAGCTGCAGATGTATGGCTGTACCTTTTCACTTCAGGAGTGCACACACAAGGAACAGGATGATATAGTGAGCAAACAGCAAGCCTTACCTCTGATCAGGCTAAGTGACTGATATCCCTTTTCCCTGATAAGTGCAAAGGTCCTCCCAAACTGTCTAGCTTTGGAATAGAAATGATTTATTGAGGCAAACTTACCTACTCCACTGTTATTGCAGATGACAATCTCCTTCAGGCTGAATTCTGGGGAAGAACACCCCTGCTGTATCTGCATATTCACAATGATACAATGCAGGTTTGGTTGAACAAGATCTCATTTTTAAAGGATACAAAAACTGTGAAAGGAAAAGAAAAAATAGTTCTGACCAGTAATATTCCCTGATGTTACTGGAAGGTTGGCCAAGATCTTCTGAGATGCCAAGATGAGAGTCATTTTAAGAGCTTAGGCTTTTAGCTCACAGATACCAGACGGGAATTATTTATGTTATTGCTGTGCAAAAACAAGCAGAGAATGATAGGCATGTTGGAATTTGGTCAAAATGACAGATAGGATCAGGTGATAATTCAGAAAAAAATGCAACAAAAGACATGCAAAATGAACATTTACAGTCCTTTCACAGACAATAGTGTTTAGCGAGCATGGTTGTGCACTCAACTTAAGCTAAGCTAAAATAGTCCACCAAAACTAACAGATCTGTTTTCTCTGATTTGCATGCAGAATAGCTATTCCATTTAATGAGACTCACTCATACAGAACTGTAGGAAATGAAAAACTAAATCAGCCACCTTGACAATCCTACAGAATTAAAATTCAAACCTGCTAATATAGAGACAACACTATCATACACTTTAAAAGCATATTCTATAAACACAAATATAGTACTGGAAACCAGAATGAGATAAAACTTTCCAGTGAAAATGCTTTTGACTTTTCTGAAGAGAATAGGTCAATTTTAAAGAAATAATTTTCTTTTTTTTCCCCATTAGAATGTGACAGTTTTGATGGCCCTGGCACGGGATGTAAAAGAAATTCAGCCATGTTTTTGGCATTGACTAAAGAAATAGTTTTAAGCTCACACTCTGCAGTTTGCCACACAAGGAAATTGGTTTTGGCCATGGTACAAAGACTTAGAGCTGACCTGCTGCAAAAAGGAAGATCTATGAACCTTTATGCTTCCAAATATTTGAAACATTTGAAAGGGAGAAAAAATTTTTGTTGTTCAGTTCCATCCCCAAATTTTTCACTGTTATGACTATTACATAGTATAGTGATTGAAAAACATTATTTCCACGTATAATTGTATTTCCCATCGCCAGCTGAGGTAGCTAAGCAGTGGACAGTCTTGCTGTTTCCCCCAGTCTACAAGAGCTTTAACTAAAGGGAAGGATGCTAGTCTGACAGGGACACTTGTTCGCTAAAAAGGTGGAGAGGGGAATCCTTACCATTGGAAATCTTTGCTGATATAAGGTCAGTTATCTCCTTCTCCTTCACTCTTACTATGGAAGACATTGGGGAAGGAGCTCGGTAGAACTGAAGCAGACACAAGTGCCTTGAGTTATGTTGCACAACATCTTTTTCTGGTAGAAAGAACATAACACTACTGTGGCTGCCTTGATTTGTCAGATGGCTTTAAATTAGGCACACTTCTACATTACAACACAGCCAGAACAAGACACAGTGAGGGAGCTGAATTTCTCTGACCGCCTCATAGTGATGATTTCATATGTTTTGCTTCATGCACATTTGCTTGACTTCGCTGATGTTGACACAAATAATATCGCCTTTAAGACAGGAAGTGAATCTCTGTCATAAGTGCGAGCCGCATTGCAGTGCTGCATTACCTTGCAGTGTTACGGGATTTGCTATGCGTTACACTCCCATGGTTTCTCTGATGATGTTGATATACACAGCCGTACTGGAGCAGCAGGGAGTAATCACGCACAACACGCAGCATGGCAGTACAATGCACACACAACACGCATCATGGCAGTACAATGCACCCACCTCTCCACCAAACTGTTGGCAGACACACCAGAAAAAAGATCTAACACATGATCTTCCTCAGTCCTGGGACGGCTCTACTGTGGCTTGTGGCTGCTGAGGGTGGTCAGCAGCAGAGGTGGGCCACTGCACAGTGGTGTCATTTAAGAAATCGTTTACAGAAAGATGGAAAAGCAAAATATCAATTGCAGTGTTTCTGTTCAGCTGGTAATGAGCAATGCCTGTTGGGGAGATAATGTGTGTGGTCATTTGCACAAATGTACTTACTGCCAGGCACTTATATGTACACTAGCGCTTGAGTGAAATCATTTTTCTGCCTCATAAAAGATGAATTACTTGTTGCTATGGTAGTACATAGAATCAGAAAACACAAGAGGCTGAAGTTATTAGAATTTAGATTAGTCTAAGTTATTTTAAATTTAAGTCCGCTTTTTAGCCATGGTGTGGGAAAGAAGGATTTGTGTGCACTGCAAAAATCCTCACAGAGACTGAAGCCAACAAGAACTTTTTCAAAAGCTGGTTTGTGAATAATGTTGTATCACAGCCCTTTCAACATAGATATTTGGGTGAAAATATTATTGCAGATTTTTAATGGTTTTCCTGTAAGGATTGAAAGGCGTGACTTTGTAATCAGGATGGAATTTCCATTTGAAGCAACGACAGCTGTGTGCATAGGCAAAATCTGACTTTACCCTGCAACTGACTACAAAACAAACCATTTAAAAATAATATAATGTAGATGATTATAGTCTTTATTTATATTTGGACAGTGCTCTGAAGACATCATAAGGATGTAAATCTTTCAAACGTGGATAGGCTTATCCTGATGCAAAATGTATGGAGAAGCAAAATTAAGGCTGATAGATACAGTCTTCTTATCACACCAGTCATATGGATCATTTGATTATGATAATCCTCTTAATTATTTATAAATCACTCACATCAGTTTTAAACCTACCATATCTACCATCATCTGATTTTTAAATCAATCACATCAACTTTAAATCCCCTGTCACAAATCATCCGATTTCTCGGGGACCTCACAAGTCACCTTGATCTGTCTGCCTAGCATTTCTCTAAGGCAGTTCTCATATTTGCAACTCAGGAACCTTAGACAGATGAAAATTTTTATATGTATATTTCCTGCCTTTCCTATTTTTCACTAGTCCTCCACCATCACTAGAGACAATTCAAATAAAAATACTGTCCTATTTTTCAGGACATCTGATAAAGATATCTTCATCTCATCTTCCCTTCCTCTTTCTCCTCATGAAGGTAACCATAAGAGTGAACGAGATGTTATTGTTTTCTGCCTTTTTACTGAAATAGCCCTTTACAGATATAATTCCCAGAAAACAACTTTCATGATAATATTTCTAGAGATATTAGTATTCAAGCATCTTTCAATTTTGCCCTCACTGAATGTCCATGGACACAGAGCAGAAGCCAGTGAGTAGCACACAAATTACCTTCTGGATCAGTTACATTCTGAGCTTCTTGTGACATTTCTCAAAATGGCTTCATGATTCTAAAGGACCCTGGAGAGACAATACGTGTTTTCTGATACTGTTAGAGTATGTTGCAAATAAATTTTGAAATCCAGTTATTTTTTTATTTGACATGGTAAAAGCCATATAGCTGGCTTTAGGGTTAAAAACATCTAGTGATCTTCTGGAAATTCTATACTATTACTAAACCAAATTATTGGTATTTCAAATTTATAGTGTATGCTCCAATTCAACAGGAGAGTTAAACACATGAATAGTTTTAAACACTTGAGTAGTTCTTGCTGAACAGATTAAAATCGTTTTGCAGTGTTTGAATGCTTAAGTGTCTTTATGAATTGGGGGTCTAAATTTACTGCTGAAGTATATATGCTTTTCAGAGTGATGCTTGCCTTTTAAAACTGTATTTTTAAATGATAAATGCTTGGTTGTGACTCCAATCTCGTACACGTGTTTGCAACAAACACTTTGCAATTCAAGCTCATGCTTCTCACATTCTTTGTGCAATTGTGTTCAAAAAGCTGTGGTTATTTTGTTTTAAAATTACATTAGTGATACAAATAATGAGATTAAAAATTGCTAAAGGTAGTCTTTACAAGTACAACCAAATAGGTTAGACCTACATGTTTCTAAATCAATCACTTGTCATTTACTTCCTGATCACATGTTCTGACGTATTATCTTTTAATTAGCAAACATAAATAACAATCAAGAGAAATACGTATGTGGGGGAGCAAACAAAACAACAACTGGGCTTTTTTCACACTGGAGTGTGGTGCACGACCACAAAAGACATTTACTGGTAATGTGCTTTGGTGGTTTCACCTAATTCCCTACTGTACGACAAGCAAAAAAAAAGAACTTGTGATAATATATGAAGCAAATTTTGTCTTGTACTAAACCATTTTGAATTTGCAAAATTCTGCATTCTTGTTCACTCAGGACAAACTGAGAGAAATATTAAGGTGAGTAAACGTGAATGTTAATTATTTAAGATTGTGGTTTATATAAAAGTGATACGAACAATAGAACCATGATTTTTCAAGGCATTGAGGAATATCATTGCTCATTAGCACATTTCTACCCAAATTCTCTCAAGTGAAATTAGTTGAATGTTTCCTTTTTTTTTGTTTTTACAACATTTATTGTAACACAACTTTAGATGTAACAATAACTAAGCATCCATTAATTTAGTTAACTAACTATACTGTAATTACTTTCTTATTAAAATTTTGGAGAAAAAGGTTATCTTTAGTCTTTGAGGCTTCTTGTGTCATTCTTTACAGAACCTTGGCCCAACAATAGCCAATTCTGTAACTGGAATTTGATAGCTTCCTAAGAATTAGTTTTCATTTCCCATGAAACATAAGAGAATACTGGCAATTCTAGTTCACGATGGGATATCACAAAAGGTTATTTTTAATATTTCAGTGACCCATTTCTCAAAATAAGCAAAAATCTACCAACAAAACAAACCAATACAAGAAAATAAATTTGGGATGGGGAACTACCATCCTCCAGGAATATTTCTTTTTACAGATACAACCAGAAATTTCAGCCTGGTATTGAAAGCTCTTTCCCAGTGGCATTTCTTGTCAAAATTGGTGTGTTTCTACAAACAGACAAACAAACTTGAAGTTTTGATTGATGGGAAATTGCCAACTACATATAACTATAGTACTACTACTGAAGCAGCAAACATAAAGGAATTACATGCCTCATT
The DNA here is from genome assembly GCF_964199755.1 of Larus michahellis. NCBI lineage: Eukaryota > Metazoa > Chordata > Aves > Charadriiformes > Laridae > Larus > Larus michahellis. Next base: position 95,672,945 of record NC_133897.1, read on the forward strand.
CTGAGATCAGAAATGTTTCATACTCAAATACATCATATGCCATTCTCATATGGTATTACAGAAAAAAAAAAAGATTGACTGGCAAGCGGAAAATTTATGCCGCTTTTTCCCCCCCTCTCATTTACAATACTTTCCATGTATGAATTTGGCTAATGTGAGATCAGAAATATATGCTTTGCTTTCAGGCTGTCCTTGAGCTGTGAAACTATGAATGGCTGGAGAAGAAAAACAAAATTGAGCTAGAAATAATGCAAAGGACACAGAAAACAATTCATAGGTTTTGGAAAATAAGAGTTCTGTGATACTCCTGAAAAGATAATACATAGAAAGATGGTGAAAAGATAATACATAGAAAGATGGTAAAAAGAAAGGCACTTTTCAAGTGCATTATAAGTATGAAACTTGATTTTCACTGCTATAAGCTGAAGTAGCACAGTAGCAAGACAGGCTCATAGTTCACATATTTGAAGAGAGTGAATGTCAGACTATCAAAAGACAATGCAAACAAGGTAAAAATGGTAACATCTTGTGCTATCATTGACTATACGAACTTGCACAAACTGCCAAATCCTGAAACACACTGTAAAGAACAAAACTGTAGATTTAATGTGGAGTTGTCTGTCATCTCGTGAAAAACACAGAAACGTAAGCAGTGATTGCTGGATAAATCAGTTCCTTAAAAATAAGGCCTAAGTCTACAAACCCACTGTCTGCCCTCATCATTGCATTGGGGACATCTTTTCTGCCGAGAAAAAGGGATTTGACTTTGTGCCACTGGGTGAGTTTCTAGCTGTCCAGGCTCCAGAGACAGCTACTCCAAGCTGTTTCTTAAATAGTTTAAAACCAGAAGTGAGGACACAAAGGTGGAGTGCCAGGGGCGTTATGAACATGCAGGAAGAAAAAAAATGTAAGAAAGGCCATGCTAAATCAAACCAAAAGTCCATTTCGGCCAGTATCTCCAGCAGAGGCTGATAGTATATGTCTAGGGAAAAGCACAGTAAGAGAAGTTTATAGAAATATTCCTCCATTCTAATGTCCCAGCCTCCAAGGGTTCATAGCTCAGGGAATTCCAAACCCAGAGGTGGTATCTTTGTATTTAAGAAAATGAAAGCAGTTAAACTAGTGGAGATACCTGAGCAATGAACTCTCTGCCTAAGCAATCCCAAAGCAGTTGTGAATAAAGTAGAAGGGGATTTAGCACTTGTTTCTTTCTAAAGATAATGTCCTGAACATCTGCATTGCTACCATTTTAAACCTAGTTCAGGTGTTATTACATTTCATTCACAAGAGTGACTTCAGGGAAGATGCATTACAAATATATGTCAATTACGGACATAGATATATAATTTGCAGGGCTTTGTTTTTTTATAATATGCTTAAAGTAGAAAACCACTTGAAATACCACCTTGCTTTAATGAGAAAAATGACAGTAACAATTCCTTGGTACAGTTCAAAACTGGTTTTCTGAGTTAGTTTATCTGGTGAAGAATCAATCCTTTTCAAAGTTCTTCTCAAGACAATATTTTGCCATGTCTGTGATGTTAATGAATGCTTAACTGGCGACTAAACAGAGAAAACTGTTCTCTATTTATGAATATGTAACACACATATGTAACTCAAGAAGGTTTACTTCAAGAATAAGTAAAAAATTAAAAAGAAATATAGAATTTTAAAAAAGAAATATATAAATATATATAAGATGGATTTCATCAGCATTGTTCTAGACTTGGGCTAAAACATACAGCAGTTTTATATCTACTATTTTTCTGAATTCATGTCTGTGTCACTGAAGTGGTCAGAAGAAGATATTATTTTTTTTTCTTCTGAGACACAGTTCATTATGATATACAGGAATGTGATAAAGGTGTTGGTTTTTAATTTTAAATTTTGTTTTGTGCATTCATTCCTGATAGAAAGAAATAACTATTTAACAATAGTTAGCATGAAATATAAGCACACTTTATATTAGTATAAAGTTCCTTTTGCATTTTTTGAGTAAAACCATTCAAACATTAAGATTTGCTAGAGAGAAAAACAGGAAAAACTTGGATGTATATTCAAAAATTGTAAGAGCCTGTTTCTGCACTGTAAATTGAGACCACAAAACCTCAACAATGCTTAGGCAGAAAACTTTTATCTTTCTGTGACTCTCTGTAACTATGAATGCTCAATCTGAATAACAGAAAATAAGGCAATCAATAGCTCACATGTTGCAATAGAAGATTTCTTTGAAATCCCCTCTTGATTGCAATCGTAGTGTTTCTCTATTATATCCAAGAACCAGCAGATACATGGCACATTCCACCTTCCAACAATAGTTTTCTATGCTTCTGTTTTCTGACAGAACCTTAATGCTCTTTTAATGTATTTCCTTCCCTTGTGGTAAATGATTTAGAGGTCCTCTTCAGTAAAATCATTAAACATTTCTTTGCTAAATGAAAGTAGCCTGGTTTAGTTAAAAAAAAAAAAAATGGTATGTAGATATCATTGATTCCAGCATATTCTGAAGATTTTAAGGCAAGAGTGTGTAGAAAGAGGTGGATGCAATTTCCTTGCTTTTCTTTACTATTAAATAATCTAAATTGCAGAAAAGCAAACTGATTAACAAAATTATTCATCAAAGCAATACTTTCATTCCCTTCAGTAGTGTGTACAGATAGCAATCAAACAAGCAAACAGTTGTATAACTTTACATAGCCTGGTAGACTCAAAGAAAACTCTCTTGGCAGCAGGTGGTGGATGCAATGAGGATATAGCAATGAACATAAAGAGAATTGGTAAGCAACAATTAGTAAGAAAAGTACATTGTTTCCCCATTTGGTACTTTGTTACTTATGCAATCACATCCAGAGAAGTCATTATCATACCAACAGTCACGTATTTCTTTCGTGATGAAAGAAAGATCTCTGAAATTTTACAAGAAAAGATATATTTTTCCATCAGAATGTAGATAAGAAAAAGCAAATATGTGTGTATGTATTCTGGGAAGAAGTTATATTGCACAGGTGATGAAAAGCTGAGAAAAACGCGTGTTTACTTTTCTATTTAGGAGTGTGATCCTGTGAGATGCTTATGTAAAACAATCTAGTTAAATAGTCAGAATATTTGATAGGAAAACATAGTTAAGTTTTGAGTTATAGATCCAGAAGTTGAGAGTTAGGCACAGTTGCACTAAACTCTGTAGCACTAGGGACAGAGTAGCCTCAGTACATGATAACCTTTCCAGATCGTGTTATCAGCCTCTCATCCCAGCAAAAACCCTAAACCTGCCAGTTTTCTGGGCATTAGCCAGAAAACTGCATCTGACTGTGCCCTGACTGTGCATCTCCTATGCACATTGTCTGTGCATCACCTATGACCTCTTATAAGAATCTCCAGCACTATTTACAATCATTGTGGGATTGTCTTAATTTGCAAACAACATCAAGGTAAAATAAAGACAAGACACAAGACAGTAAAACTGATCTTTGGTTAATTTTATAGAGTAATTATGTAAGGCATATTGCCCAGCCGCATGGTACGTGTTAACCAGTTCTTCTTGTTAACTCCCGAAAATTTGACATGATACTTGAACATAGCCCATCTCCCATATTAATTGCAAAGCTGAGATCACTTTTGTATCAGTTTGCAGACTCTGCAATGTCTAGCTTTTATAATGATCAAAAAAATTTCTTGTCACAACAAGCCTAGTTATGTTTCCACATAAGACACGTGTAACCACTCAGCTGGAGTCTAAATGAGTGCAAAATTGCACAGGGAGGAACTATAAGGTGTGCATTAGTGATGGTACAATGCCTTAACTCACACCTTACTAGTTTCAGCGCCAGGTTATTCCTCCGTAGATTCCTGGGTAGTCCTAAACATAAGAAGTGGGTGTAAGTAACTCTAAAGCTTAAATAAGCTTACATAACTACACACTTGTCTATCTTACGCATTAACAACAAATTGTCCCTGATGGCCAAAAGTCAGTTTGCTACGCTACTGTATCTGATAAAAAAATACAAAGGACAATAAGGGAGCAAGGGAGTGAGTGTGTGACATAATCAAGCAGGGTAAAAGCACTAGTCTGTTGGTTCTTAAATAAACCCCAGTATCCAGATCTGCTAGAGGCTGTAATTTATTCTGTCTCATCTATAACATCTTGTCAAATATCTTACCCAATAATTTCTATTTATCACAACAGTTTCTAGCCCAGACAGAAATGTGGATTCTTTTCCTCAAAAGACAGTAAGAAGCACAAAAGTAATCCACTCATTTGGCCCATATATACTGATCTCATGACATCCTGTCATAGTCCTTGTCAGCTAATGCAGAAGAGCAATATGATTCCACTTACAGTTTCCTATTTAATAACTCCTCATTTAGGAGAAAAAAAGAATGACTATGTAGGAGGACTAGTGAAATAACTAGTGAATTATTTTGCTATAAAAGAAGACTAGTAAAATACCTGAGAAAATATGTGCAATATTCCATCTCCTTTTTTACTATTTGGTTGTAATCTTATATATGAGTAGAAATGTTAAAAGGAAACTAGAAGCAAGGTCAAAGGCCCTGAAATGTTTCCTCATTTCCATAGGTCTGGTCATACTTGTATTCCAAATGTTATTTCAATAGACTCTTTCTTCCCACACAACCCTGACTGTATTTTCACTCTGATATTAACCAGTGCAAGTACTGTTCCCCTTTTTCAACAGCAATGGACTCTTCACAGCTTTTGATGCTTGTGTGTATAATGGGACTGAACTCACTCCACCTTTTGTTGCTGCTTCGTCTCTTTTCTTGGGCTTGAACTGTATACTCCAGGATAATAAGCTACAGTGCTTGACCTATATTCAGTTTATATTGGATAAGTATTCTTTGACTAGAATTTAGTGACTGAGTCTTCTATTTAGTTTACAACAGTTAACCTGTTATCTAGGTGTAAAGGAAGACAAGGTTGCTCACTTTGCCTTTCTTGGTCCACTGTCATGGTACCTCATATACTCCTGTAAAAAATCCTTGTGCTCTTGTAAAGGCAGGTTTTCCTTAAAGGTTAAATGTTCCTTTCCTAACACATTTTCTATAAGAAGAATGTTACAGTGACTTAACGATTCTAGTTCAGCTTTGCAATATGGAAAGCTTAGACAGGTGTCTCAGGAGAAAAATCCTCTAAAAATATGCTTGCAGAAATGTTGTACTAAGTGTTGAAAATTGGTTAAATTACTTGCAGTAGGTGGGGGCACATAATTCTGTTTGCTTCTCTTCCAAATCCTGTGACTCATGTTCACCTTCATAAAAGTTATTTTTGCTTTGGGAACCACTACAGTTCATCTTTACTTCTTCCAGCACTTTATAAGCACTTAGTAGTAAATCGTCTGGACCCAACTACCTGATTTCTTGTATTGGTTCATCAACCTCTTTCTTTGCAATGTGAAATCATTTGTAAAGTTAAATAAAAAAAAAAAGATGAGGGAAATTATGGTGAATTCATGAACATATAACTAAATAACTCTGAGAAAGTAATTCAGATGACAAAGGTGGGTGATATATATTTATTTTGAATTGGTTTTGTCAGAATATTCTATTAAATTATATACAGAAGTTACTATTTAATGATGTGATTTCATCCTGTCTATTTAAATGGCTTGATTCATTAATTATTTAATGCAGAGATTATTTGGCTTGAAATGAATGTGCAATTAGATCCATCTCTAAGTTGATTTGTATTACGCATTGCAAAATTCATGACTTACTAGGTTTCTTGTTTAGTACTGCAAATGGGCTGCAGCCAGGTATGTCGGGAACCTGTGACAAACCCATGCAAAGAGGCTGCTCCCTCACCTCCCAAAACCTCACTGGAAAGCAATATCTACCTGCTGGTACACTATTTTCCAGATTTGGAGACATTCCTATTAGGGAACTGGGCAACCTGGGGGCAGACTTTGGCTCATTGTATTTGTACCTCCTACCTGCTGCCTCTTAAGTCTATAATTAAGTTGTCTGTAGCTTTTGTTTTGCAAATGTGCACTCAACCGATATGTGAAGCGTGGCGGGGGGAACCCTCAGACCATTCTTTTTAGTCTTCAATTTTCCCATTAGGATGTACTTGGGAAAGAAATTAAATTGGTGCTGTGCTGATGATTTATTGCAGGAAGGAACACAATTTACACAGAGAAAAGTGCAATTTTAATTTTACGCAGTTCATAACAGCATATCCATATGTTCTGCCTATAGGTGATGTTATAAAGATGACAGTGTGGTTTTGTTTTCTAATAAGGGGAAAACATAAAGCTTATTTTGACTTTTAATACATTATTCTAATTCTTTTTCTGTAACATAAAAAAGTCTTTTCTAATCAATTTTTATTTTTATTTTGAAGAAATCCACATGTACATTTTTAAAATCTTTGATGCTGTTTGCATATGAAACTCTAACATATATCTAACCGTATCTTAAAATACATCAGCACACGGCACATTTATTGTAATAGTTCAAAATGTTTATTATGTATTTTAATATCAGATAAATAGTTTTCCAAGGTCACCTAAATGTCTATCACTCTTTGTTGCCTGCAATCAACATTTTGGAGCTGGCAATTTAGGAATTCCTGCTGTTCATGCTACTATATTTTGCATTGTCGTCTCACTTAGGAGATCTCGATTTGTTGATCAAATATGTCAATTAATTAAATTAACAATATACTCTGTTGGCTTGTATTATCTCTGTGTCATGCAACCACCCATTTATTTAACCTCTGGGCTGAAACTATAGTATTTTCTTTCAGATGGGAAAGAAAAGTGTTCATGCTGGGAACTGCTGTCTAGGAGATATGGAATGCGTAAATGCATCATTGCAATTTAAATATAACCAAATGAAAATATTTTGGTTTTATCTGAAGAGTTATTTCAGTGTCTCCTGTGAGACAACTCTGCATGAATCTTCAGGAAGGGAGTCGATGTTTCCCCTTTTTGCATTATATACTTAGTACTTTGGAGTTAACTTTACTAGATAGTGTATATTATTTGATGAGGCACACTGTGTTTTTTTCCAGTCTATTTTACTTCTGATTCCAGGGGCTCAAATTTATCCTCTATACACAGGGAAGAGAAAAGTACTTGCATAGTTAGTAAGTATTTCCTACTTCACATTTTCAGAAAAGAAAGCATCTGGAATTACACATAATGATTTCTGGAAGAACAGGATGTAATTATTCCTTCACTCTAAAAGGCATTGCAAGAGCTCAAATCAATACCATCTAAACCATTTTTTTCTGATGAGCTAATCTGTCTGTTACCAGGTTGGTCACATCCAGAGTTGTAATAGAACTAAGGATCATTAAAAAGACAAAATTCCACAAATACAAACTTAAAAAGAATAATGTGGCACCATAACTTAAGTGAACAGAAATTACTATACACTCTCAGTAAAAATGAAAAAAAAAAACCTAACTGGAAGTCTTATATACACAATAATTTGCCAAAGTAAAGGCATATTAGAGCTGGTTAGCCAGCTTTTCAGTTTAAATTTTGCCTGCCAAAAAGTATCTTTTTTAATAGTTTTTTGCCAAAAATCATGACAAAATGAAATAAAAGTACTTATTTGTTTTGGAAGTGTTTTTTCAGATGTTGTTTTTCCATCATTGCTTATTCTTTCTTGATGACAAATGAGAAAAGAAAAAAAAAAAAGAAAATGGAGTGGAGGAAGAAAGCAAAACCCTTCTGCTCCCCGAAAAGTTAATATCTTCCATAGTTTTTTGTAACACTCATTTTTCTTCTAGAAACTTGTCCCAACCAGCCAATGTGATGCTTTTAAAATCTCTGCAATCAAAATCACTTGAACATTTTTTTCTCCTATTTCCTTCTAATTTTCTCTTTATAAAGTCACCAACCTATACCGAAGTGAGTGAAAGGCCTTATGAGTGGACAGGGAGAAGAGCAAATTCTAATGAAGATGGATGTGTTGCTACTGCTGTGTAGCAGAGCATTAAAGTTTCTAACATCAGCTGAAGCCACTACCCTATATGCAGCCTAAAGAGGTGTGAAGTGATGGGCAAAAGAAGGCAAGTAAAAGACGATCTAGTTAAACAGTGAAAAAATAGCATTCAGACACACACCTTTGAATACTGAATGAAGAAGCACAACCTTAGAATATTGTGTTAATTTTGATCTACATTGCCTGTTCTGGTTTATGTTAGTCACCCAGGTGTGGTATTCTTATGATACTCTGTAATGTTACTCAATTTGTCTTGTTATTTTGCCCATTTACTCTCATTTACTACTGCATAAGTAGGGAAATCAGGCTAAAATATCGGGGTTTTTAATAAATACAAATTTTATTTTAGAGGTGCTTTTTACTGAGACAGCTAGTCTGCACTGTTACCATATCAAGTGTTCTTGTTTAGCTAGAAAAAAAAAATCCTCTATGCATTTAAAGAGATCAGGCTTTGTAATATATTTGGGAATCAAAGAGGTAGATGAGGAAAGTGGGCTTCAAGTAGTACTGAATCATTATTTTTCCTAGCTTAAATAGATTGCACAAAGTTGGCAAAATTACTTTATGAGTTTTCCTTGCTGGATAGTTCTTCCTGTACAAATCAAAGCAGGAGGAGCAGGACACGTTCAAAGAGGAGAGATGCTGCCTGCCACAGCCACAGCAGCAGTAAAACTTTAACAGCAGGGAATCTGGAGAAGATGAGGAAAGCATCATTATTAACCAAGACTGAGAACCAGTCATAAGTAAAGAGAAAAAATTTGCACTTAAAAAAATAAATTAATAATTATGAGAACAATGGTAACTATCTTCTTGTTTTATGCAAGAGTGCAAGAACAAGAAAAAGCGTGCAACGCGAACTCCCTTACACTCAAGGGATCTGCTTGAGTCCAGGTGGCCACCCAAATCTTTATAAGTTTATCAATAAGATAAATAATAAAGTCCCAATGCCACTAAAGAAATAGGGTGTTTTATTGGATTTCACAAAAAAACTATTTTGTCATACATGCAATCACTTTTTTGCTACTTTCAGTGTTTTGCTTAAAAAATTAAAATAAAGCCACTTTCTACATAGATAGATGTTACAGACTGCTTTGTGGTGCTAACATTTTTCAAAGTCACAAAGAAAGATGAAGAAAATGTTAATATTCATTTTGAGAAACCACATTTTTGTTTCAACAATATGCATTATTCTTTTATGTTCTTTTTTTCTGTGAACATACATATTTTGTCCTTTTCTCTCTCTGAAGTACTTGTGAAAGTCTGATAAAGGCCACCACGTGGTGTTCCAGAATCTTTTATAGAGATGACAAAGTGAGACAATACTATGTTATATAAAAGTCCATTGCCCACTGCAGGTATTTCAGGGATGATGACTTCCTCCTAAAGCTGAAAAGAAAAGAAGTGCATGAGTGGCACATGCATAGCTGTGGATACTTGCCCAGATAGGGGGATACTGCTTCCTAACATTAAGAATTATGATTGTGATTAAATGACTGTATATCCCTGCATTAAAACCATGGTAATGTTCTCCCCTTGCACCCAGACTGTATGTTTTCTCCCTTGTTTTGACCTATTGACAAACTCAGGTTTTTTTGTTTGAAGTCTTTCATAAGGGTGAGAGATTTTAACCTCTGTTTTGACTTGAATAGATGTAAACATTTTATCCAATACACAAGGAAAACGTCCCTGCACAAAGCCCAAGTCTGATGTTTTCATGCTCCTCCTCACTAAGAGTTGGATTCCCACATGTATAGCTATCAGTACTGTACACGAGCATCTCATCCAATCCTTTCTATCCTCACAAGACTTCTTCGGGGCAGGAACAATTGCACCATTTTACTGGCACAGGCAAAGGAAGGTCAGCATTTCCTATGGTGTTAATGACATAGAAGTCACAGACCATTGCTCACCAAAGACTCTTGAATCTTTTTTTATCAGGTTGTTGTGGAAGACACTGATATGAATACCGGGACCTCTTTCAGATCTTTGTGCATGTTCTCCATACAGCAGTCATTTCTATGGCTTTCCCTATTTTCACTTATGTTTTCAAGCTACTTCTAAAATTTGTGATTTATTCAGCAGCCTCTCAGTATCCTCTAGTTTTCACAAATAAAGAGTAATTTCCACAGCATTTCTATTTTGGCCCTATTTTTTTTTTCTCATCTATTAGTGCTTGGTGGCCTGTAGTTCCTTCGAGCAACAAAGCACTTCTGTTGTGACAGCCATTCCTGCTTAGTTAAGGCATATCTACAAGATCAAACTCTGTCTTTTCTGTGGGTTGGAACTACATGAGCCAAGTTCATTCATAAGGTGGATGTATAACCATGCTAGCACAGAGTTTTGCTCATAGAAATAAGTCCTTCTGAGAAGTTAATTAGTTGCAACATCTTTGCACTTTTCATAAGGGCTTCAGTGTCCAAGGGACTCTGAAGACTCATCCCTCTGTCTACCCAGGACAACATTAAAAACTGTTTGCAATTCATCTATTAGAATGTTATCTTTCATTTTAGTGCACTGCTACCTATGCAGGAGGTAACATAAACGAAAGATAAAATGTGTGGAAGTTTGTTCTGCGGGTGAAGTACCGTGTGCAGTCCTCCACATAGTTACCACCTGGCACAGCATATGTCCAATATCCTATTTTCCTTATATTTGCAAATGTACCAAAGTGATCTGCTGATTTATTTCGGAACTCTAGAGATGACTTTAGGAGAGAGATTTATCACATCTGCATTTGCCATGAGACATCTACCTGCCACTGGTCTCTTTGTCCAGAGTCATTATTTGGTAAGACAATTAAAAAAAGGCAGTTCTCCAGCACAGTTTGCTGTATCGTAAGGTAGCTATCTAAAATAGGTCAGGTGAGCCTAGAAGAACTGTTTCTCCCATTTATTAAAACACAAATTCTAAGCAGCTGGACTAGAGATAAATCTGTTCTATAGCTACCTAAAAAGAGTTAAGCCAAACTTCCTCGGGCTGGGAGAGTTAGTTAGATTTCATATGATTTTGGCAAGGTACTCTTTGCTGCATATGCAAAATGTTATCAGACAAACAAATGTTCAGTTATTGCATAAATTCATGTTTTTCCTTTTCTTTCCTTTTCTTTTTGTTTCTGCCTTAACAGTTTGAGCTTGACTTATTTGGCTTTACTTATACCTTCAGCTTTAGCAACTTTTTTTCTTTCACTTCTCTTTTTTTGTGTTTCTTTTTGTTCATTGTGTTGGTCCGTTTTCATTACGGTAGATATAAGGAATACATAGAAACTTTGAAAGTAGTCAGTTACCATTGTATTACCATTAGACATGCCTTAGGGTACTTCCTTTTTGTGACTTAATTCTATTAATTTTAATTCAAAGTTTTCTGTACTTTCCCTAACTTTTTTTCTACTATAATGTAAAGTCTTCAATTCTATTTAATCTTGTTTCAGCCCTATTGCTAATGTAATAGTGATCAATATTATACTAATCCCATTTGGCATTTTTGTCACCCATTCTTTGCTTTAAAGTGAACCTGGACTGTTTTTAACTAGGTTTCCTACACGATATGCCACATAGGTCAACCTCCTAATTCTATCCAATGTACTCAGAGGTATTATTTCATTATTCCCTTCTGCTGCATTTTAGATCTTCTTAATGTCCCTGTCATTTTGTATTTTTCCTGGAGCTTTCTGGAGTTAATTCTTCATTCTCCACTCATATACTCATATCCACACGTACATACTATAAACCCATCATATTTAGGATTCTCTGGGATTCTTTTTCTTCCCTTTTGCAACAACAACAATATGCTAGTTAGTTTTCATTGGGGCAATCTAACAGATTTTGCCAATAAAATGGCTTTTTACTCTCCAGTTTTCTTCTCTGCCATTAAAAAGTAGTATATTTAGAACCAATAAAAGCAAATGCTCCTTTAAGCAGCATATAATCAACGTGTGAAATTCACCCTCACAGGAGGCCATCAAGTCAAATACCCTGGTTGAATGTTAAAAAGAAGTGGGTTAATTTTATGAACACTAACAATATTTGTAGCTATGCATGCCAAAATAAATAATAAGAGTAAACCAAATATCATGCTTCAGGGCATAAATTGATTATCTGCAGGTGTCAGGATGGAATCCTGCACTCCACATAGAGCTTTGTGCAATTGCTAAGGGTTTTTTAATGAGGATATGAAGCAGTTACAGGAATGGGTTTTTTGGTTGCATTTGGTGTGTGTGTGTGTGTTTTATTTTTAATTTGGATTCATCCCCTCTATATAGTCTCATGGTGCTTTCTTTCAGTGTAAGAATGTTGTAGCAAATGGTAAGGTCAGGCAGCCCCTAGTCACTCAGAGATTTAATGCAGGAAAGAGACTGTCTTGTACTCTTTGGTCTACAAAGACAGTGAGTACTACAGAGGGAGGAGTTCTCTATTAATGAGTTGCCACAGTATGTTTCTTCAGATCTGCCTTTAACTCTCACCTACGTCTTTGAGCCACTTGACAGTGGTCACACAAGTGAAGTTGTGCCATCAGTGCCACTAAACTTTTATATTTCACAGCTTTGATAATCTCTCTGTTATCTTTATTTTTCCTCTATTTTTTCTTCCTCATCTTCTACCTAAATTGTAAGGGGTTTTTTTTAGACTAAGATCATCTTATTGTTATGTGTGAATGCAATAAGTAACAGAGTCCTGATTATTCTAAATTAATATCCTAATTATAATTACAGATGAAACGCAAAGCAGCCAACACTGTATTGTGGACCTTTGCACAAATCCTTTGCCTAGCTAGTCTTTCTTTTAGAAAACTGCTACCTCTAAAAAACTGTCTTCCTATCTGACAATGGCCTTCTACACAGCCATGTCATTTGCAAGGTTTTTCTGTTCTTTGCTTACGATTTTACTTCTTTCCAAATATTGGTCTACCTAAATGACCCAAAGCTTTCTGACCAATGATTTTCCTTACCTTTGAATCACAAATATGTAATAATCTTCACTAAATTCAGCATAAGCAAATTTAGTGTTAAGAAGCTAAAAAATGTACACACTGCTGTATTGGACACTGCTTGCCTAGCCACCATATTTTTCTCATTTGTAACCATGGATTATCCAAAATTTCTACAGATTTCTGCAGTGATGTGAAGAGGAACAACCTAGACCTAAATAAGGTAAGCTTCTAGGCTCCTTCAGATAATCTCACGGCAGGGTTCAACTCATCTTTGATAGTCAATTAAGCTGAATGACCAGTTCACATGTAACTCTTGGAAATTTCTCCCCGGACTTTAATAGGAGTATTGAAGAGCTCTAGGGAAAAGAGATTGTGTCAGCTGGACTGCCCATTAATGCAGCTAAAATAGAGAGTCAACACAAACATAGTGAGGTAGGTATGCAACTAACTCCATCACTTCTTCAGAACAGAAGTGATTTTGTTTTCTGTATGTTACTGTCTGCAATATTTCTGTCTAAATATAAGTCCCTAGTCAGCTGTTTCAGCTGATGGGAAGCTACATTAACTTTGTATAGAAAGTCACTGACTAACAAATAGTGACCCACAAGATAAACTAATGTAATTTGTATAATAAACTAATTTTTAGCCCCTTGGTGAAAAAAAAAAAAAAAAAGAGGGAGGGAGAATTATGATTTAGATTACAGGTTTACTATGTGTGTAAGTCCATTTTATAAAAACATTATGACCTGCAGACTTAGACTTCTAAGACATTGTTCACTGGTGTCTAATTTTAAAAGCATATTCTGAGGAACTGCTCCGTAGACTTCTGCTTCAGTGTGCATTTAACATTTCGACTGAGATCTGAGAGGAGATGATCATGCATTATCTAACAAGCTACGTGATCAAAATACAATAATTAGTACATAATATGACTTGTAAAACATAAATGAAAATGAACCAGAGGGAGGAACTTGCCAACCTTTAAACAAGGCTAACCTATTTATATAACAAATGCCTGCAATATTTCTCATGAGTCATTCCTTTCACTCAGCCTGGGAATACATAATAACCTTTGTTGTTCTGTACCCGAGGTCATTAGCCCCATGTTAATGTGCTCCACTTTTATATAGTCAGATTCAGACTGGTTTCAGCCAGAAGATGCAAATTTCCACAAGTTTTTGAGTTTGCTATCTTCAACAGCACATCAGCCAGGAGTGTCATGCATATTCTTGCAGAGACTGCAGCAAGTGTTGCCAGTTCAGTAACAGTAGAAAGGAAGGATTTCTACAGAGCAGAGGGGGGACCTTGGAGAAAGACGATAGGTGGAGATAGTTTGGCTGGTTGAATGACAAATCTGCAGTTAAAATGGTGATTGCTATTTCCTACTCTTATGTTGACTCACCACTTATCCTCCATTTACAGAATTCTTCATAAAATGGTGCAAAAAATTAACACCAAACTGAGCATGTTGCATTGTTGCCTTAATTTAGCTAAAAACAGAAATATGCCACTGAAATTTAAAAAAAAAAGAAAAAAAAAAAAAAAACAAAAAACAAACAGAGTAATGGGAAGTGGGCTTTTTAAGATTTTAATCATTAAACTACTCTTCCCGAGAATTAGAAGATCACATGCTTGAGTTTGTTTTGTCTTGATGAAAAATTTCAGTACCTGATTTGTAGGAGAAGTTGAACACTCCTAAATCATTACATTAACAAAGGAATCCATCAAATAGAAAAAAATAAATGGAAATAACCTGACTCCTAGTAGCAATTAATTTTTACAACACATACAAAAGGGTAGAAAAACAGTTGCAAGTTTGCCTCATAACCTCTCTTTGGGCTCCCTGATAATCTTAATAAAATATTACTGTCTGCATTTAACATGCAGCCCTAGTTTATTAGGTGAAAAAGACATATCTGCTTATGACCCTGCCTTTGGATATTCTTTTTAAAATATCACCTGGTAGAAGAATCTGGTAATGCTGCCCATTCTCAAGAGGCTCTCTTTCTATAGGGAATCCGGATGAAATCAACCATGCTACCCAAACTAAAGCTATTCTAGAAACCAGATGATGTAATTCAATATACAACTCTGGTACTACATTTTCTTTGTATTTCAATCTTCCACTGTTCTTAATTGCCAATCTAACTTACTGCACACACTTATTGCACATAAAGTGACATGCTACCAAATGCTTATTTTTGTATTTCATATATTGAAGCACATGAAATTTGACATCACAGAGATCTCTGTCATCTCAAATGAAGTCATCTGAGAACAGTAGAAGACCAGGAGAGAATAATTACAAAGCTCCCTGCAAATCTGTTGAAGGTGTTAGTAGTGCCAAGGATCTGATTTTCCATTCTTGTTCATTTAATTTGTATGCTTAAGGAAAACTATTTAGTGAGAGGCTGAAGTGCATTTGGTAGATCAATACTCCATTGATGTTGATATTTGTCAGCATTTTCTTTAGCTGATGATTTATAGGGTGCCAGAAGCATTTATAGGATACTTAACTCTTTGCCATATCTCAATTTGCTCTACACAGAAAATGCTTATTCTTTATTACACTGTATTTTTAACAAAATAAAGGACATGCGACATTAGATAGTTTATAAGTGTGCTTAAAACAGAGTTATAGTACTAGTAGGAGCTATTAGGTTGAAGTTACTTGGTCTAAAATCTCATTAAACTAGTTTAAAAACCTACTCTTCCTAAACAAAAAAAGATTCATTTTTTAGCCAATACAACCTGACTTATAAATTGAATTAATTTCTATTTTTTAATCCAGACTCTTTTTTTAATAACATAAAAATAATTGAAAATGTGTTTTCGTTGAAGTTGTATAGTGGACCCTGATGAAATGTAATCTGATCTCTTGCAAAGTTTTTCCCAAGATCTGTTCAGAAAAAGACTCGGAACGAAGTTGCCTGCTTCTATGATAAAAATATATATTGCAACCTTCTTAATAGAGAAATGCAATTTGCAAGTCATACCTGATAAAAGGGTAAAATACCTGACTAAAAATAATGTCTAGCTCTTGCATAGCGATTTGTATTGAAAACTTAAGAAGAGTTAATTTCTTCTTTAAGTATTGCAAATCTAACATGCATAATGATGAAGTCAATTCTTCAAGTCAGGGTATAGGCTATGGCAGATTCAACTGCAGAAGACGGCCTTATGACTGGTGGCACAAAATCCAGCTGGAGGCCAGTCCCTAGTGGTTCAGTTCTGGGGCCAGTATTGTTTAACATCTTCATTAATGACCTGGATGATGGGACAGAGCGCACCCTATGCAGGTTTGCAGATGTTACAAAATTTGGAAAAGTAGCCAATACATTGAATGGATGGATGTGCTCCTGTTCCTATCTGGACTACAGTGTCCAAGTCTGGCTTCTCCAGTTCAGGAAGAGAACTTACTGAAGCAATTCCAGCAAAGGGCTGTGGCGATGATTAAGGGACTGCAGCTGAGGCTGAGCAAGCTGGGAGTGCTCATCCTGGAGAATAAAAGATTCAGAGGGGATCTTATAAATGTGTATAAATACCTGAGAGAGGGAATGAAGAAAAAGGAGTCAGATTCTTATCGGCAGTGACCACTGACAGGACAAGAGGCAATGGCCACAAATTGAAATTAAAAAAAAATTCCATTTAGACATGTGAAAAAAATAATTTTAGGGTGATTGAACACTGGAATGGGTTGCCCAGATAGGTTGTGGAGACTCCATCCTTGGAGATACTGAAAATCCAACTGGGCACAGCCCTGAGCAAACTACTTTAGGAGACCCTGCTGAACAGTGAGATTGGACCAGATGATCTTCAGAGGCATCTTCCAACCTCAAGAAGTCTGTGAAACCCAGCCCTCTGACACCTGCCCTGAATACATGACCAAAACCAACAAGCTTATTTTCCTACTTTGTTCCTCTAGTGATGAAAAGTTCCTCATCAGTGAATATACACTAGTGTAAAAATGAAGTAATGCAGTGATAAAGCATATAGCAATGTAAAGCAATGTTCCAAATACAGTGGAAGATTATTTTAAACTCGGAAGAGGTTTGTTTGATGCTAAGGTAGTAAAAAGAGGCCAACTGTTACAGAGCTGTAGTATACTAATTAAACAAATAGCCACAGAAATATCAATATTATCTAAAATCATTTGTTTTACAAGGGTTTTGACATGCTTCATGGTGAAACAAATTGTTTAATATTGTATTCATGGATTAGTATAATATATTTCTAAGTAAAATCAATACTGTGTTTTTATTAAGAACAACATTGTCCTTCCCAGCACAGAAACAAAATGTACCATAAGAAAGGAACTGCAGAATCAGAAAAGAAATTGATAGCTAGTGCTAAAACATATTACTACTAAAAATATAAATATTTCTTACATGTGTGTATTTAGGCATGTGTCCTTTTTTTTCCCCCAATTCTGGGCCAATTTCTTTTCTCTCAGCAAAGGACTGATCCTTAAACCATCTCAGGGCCTAATTTATAGATGACAATACTTGCATCTGTTTGACACATTTGGTGAGATCCCTGAAACAAACACACTCCAACAAAGAAGGTGGGGTACAGGGACACATATGAGAAGGCTGTTCAAGAGAGGAAATCAATACAAAAGAGAATCAATACCTTTACTACCGGTAACCAAACATGTGGGTTTTGTAGAAGTGCTATCTCAAAGGGCAGGATGTTCTGGCTGATCTAGAAGAATTATTACGAAAGACATGGAAGCTTTTGTGATCATTCCGACTCTCTGTTTGCAAGCCTGAAGCTTAACAAGGGTTCAGTTGTTAATATGAAAAAAAAAAAAATAGTGAAGAGGGATGATAAAAAGCATTCTGGACAGCATAAGGAAAAATGGGAAAGAAAAGGGGAAGCAAATGCCTTCCCAAAATACGTCTCTTGAAATATGTATGAAATGAAATGACTTGGTCAGTGAAATTGGAAATTGGAAATCACACTGCCTTTTGGTTGTACTTTGAAAAACTGAGGAGTTAGGTAGAAGGAGAGATTCTGTTTAGGACGGAGAAAGATCATTAGAAAAGAATTGTTATAAAGAAAGATGAATAGAAAATTCTGTGTCTAGTCTACCACTGCCAACAGTTAACTCAGGATATCTATGCAATAAACTCAAAAACCCCCCTATCCTTTGTTGACTTAAGGCATATCTGACTGTCTTTGCATTTTGAATAGAAGCTGTAGTTTATTAGAGATGTCTCATTTTTGAGAGAACAAAACAACACATGGCAAAGAACATTAAGCCTTCTTAAAAACGAGCACCATTCAGCACCCAGGCTAAAGTTTACTTTCTCTTTTTAACCATTCACAAAGACCTGGTGCCTGATAGTACTTTGTTTTCTGTTCCTCCAAAACAACTGTTCCTTCCAATGAACTGTACTTCCCTGGCAAACTGTTTCCCCCTCAAACCCAATTATCGTAAACTCCCTTTTGAATTTAGGTAATGAAAGAAGAAAGTTGTGATTGACTACAGGCTCTCCACCCCCCTACTTTGTGAAATGAGATTCTGAAAGAGCTTTTCTAAATGGGATCTACCCGATTTTCAGTCCCCTAAGAGAAGGTGATAAAGCTGTGGTTATTGCTGTCACGATATCTGGCCTGGCATCGCATCTGGCCAGCTTAAAATCCTACCATTTAAGGAAAAAGGAAAATAAAAAAATAAAAATCTCCCTGCCCCACAGACATTGAATAACTCTATACAACTAATTGCATTGACAAAGTGGTGACTCCTGCCATTCCAAATGCTAAATATAAGAATTTTGGCTATCCAGAATTGTTAGCCCACATCTGAATCTTTACCTTCATACCCCTACAGGAAGACCGAAGGACTGCACGGTGCCTGAAGAGCGTAAAGGGATAGTTCTTTCACACTAGTCCATCAAGAACAGTTCACGCTCCACCATGCAACTCTCTGGATCAGCTACAGGGTGTTCATTCTCTTTCAACTGGTTCAGTAGCTTTAGCACTGTGAACTAAGATCTTCATGACTGCCTAGGCTCTTATGTAAACTCCTCTCTGCTCTGTCCTGTAGATTCAGTCGAAACAGAGCATACGAAAATCAGAAGAAAACATGAAACAAAAGAGGACCTATATGACAACTCTTTACCCTATGACCACAACATTTGCTCAATCTCTGACAGAATTTTTTTGTGGGTGTGTGGGTGTGTTTCATTAGAGAAAATGGTATAGAGTGACCCTTTCTTGATAAAGTTCTTTCTGTGTATTCCCTTTGCCCTTTCCATGAAGTAATATTGCTTAATTATCATTTAAGTAGAGATTACATTTCAGCTAATGCAACAAAAATCAGCTTATGGCTTTATAGGTATGAAACACTATAATTCATATATACTAAAGTAATGAGGACTGGGTAGCTGAATATTATTTTTTTTTTCTGTTCTCTTTGATTAGGGGAACAATAATATTTTTTTCTCAGTCTTCAAGCTCATAGTCTGAAGTGTCTCTCAGGGTAACAATTTGAGGTCTTAACTGAGACTGGAGCACATTTTATGTCTTAACATATTGTATATGAAGAAAAAAAGTCTTTGCCCTGAAAATCTTATAGCCTAAATAGATAAGACAAAGACTTTAAAGAAAACAGGGATAGAAAAGGGAAGGAGTTTCATTAAATGACATCCACTTTCAAAGCTTAGCTTTCCCATAAGATTAAGAGATATCATATATGACTAAAAGAAACAACCACCTATGTGTCACCATCCAGGTTTCACAGAGTATGGTGAGAAGCTCTTGAATCTGTGTAAGGGAAACAAGCAGAGAGGCTAGGGGACAAGTAGGTGTGTCAAAGAAAAATTGGCACTAAGATCTTCCCTGGCACTTCCTCAGAGAATTTCAGCACCAAAAGTAAGTGACACAAGTCATTAAAACTTTGAAAAACTGTATTCATGACAAACGGCTTCCACAGTACGCTTTTCTATACTGACAAATATTTTCCATAAGTTTCCTCTTTCAGATCTGTTGCAGTTGAAGATGCCACAGAATGCGTTGTGGTTTAGGCAACAGGATGCTATAATTTTACATTTTAAGGAGTTTAAGGGGAGAGTGAACAAGTTTAAGGAAGATAATTCCAGAAAGAATTAGCAAATACGTGGAACCAATGCTCCAAAATCACGAAACATAAATTGTCAGAGACAACATATGGAGAAATATAGACCAATACTACAGATCCGGAGAGAAACATTGTCGAAGTACCAAACTCAGCCATAGATGCACAGAGAACTTGGCTCTGAGAAAATACTAAAGTAGAAATGAGAGCTTTAGGTCTGAGTGTCATGAGACAAGAAGCTTTCCTTGGTCATTTGTTTGTCCTCACACTAAATGAAACAATATTTAATGGGGGGAGAGGGGGGAAATGACAAAAAACCCTACAAAAAACAACCCCCCCCAAAACAAACCACCAAAACCAAACAAAACCAACCCCAGAAAGAATGCATCAAAGATATCTGACAAATCATCAGCTTCTCCTACTCATGCTCACAACTCAAAATTTTGACTTAATATTATTCTGTTATGGCTAAGTGATCTTAGTCATGGGTCAGATCTCTACCTTATGCACACCAAGAACAAGGCAATAAGCCTTGAAAGATTATATGCAATATAAACATGGTCACAGCTTATGATAAACTCTCCTCTGGTGTTATTCTAGAAACCCTGCTCTGTCAGGCAAAGAGTTTATGTTTATATATGCACATTTATTTTGAATATTGACAATACTGCACAACAGCAAGATATGTCGGTATTTTTTTTAATGTATGTTCAGCAGCTGAAATGGACATTTTTATGGTGGTGTACCACACAAGTGCTTTTCATGCCTGATGAAGCCTGACTAATCTGAGTGCTCTAGGACTGTGTCACACTTTCGGGTTAATAAATGCTCATTTATTGTAAAAGGCTGTTTGTCGATGCAAGAACACACTCTTCTGTTAGCTACTACATTTTCTCAGTGTATGGAAATATTTGGGGCTAAATCAAAACAAAACGAAAACAATAAATGCATTTACTATGCATCCTTAAACGAACAAGAGAGACAGGAGCAATAGTGAGGGTGATTCTGGAAAAGGCATTTCTACAGAAGTGAAGTAAGCTCTGCGTGGTCTGCCTCCCAGCCCGCAGTCAGAAAACAGGGCTTGGCTGAGGGCGTCGAGGCTGGTGCATCATTCAGGAGAGCCAGACAACTGACCGCCACCCTGTGCTCCTCCACAACTGTACATCATGCATTTGCAGGTTGGTGCTGCAAACTCTCTCTCACTCTCTGACCCCACAGCCAGGCACAGCCAGCCAGTATAATTTGCAATCTGCCAACAATCAGTTTTGGTAACCTGGGGTCCCAGGGTTGTGGTACAGCTAAACCAGCAGGATTCAGATGAGTAAGCAGGGAGACAAATGCAACTTCCAGTGGTAAACCCCAGCTATGGCACCTTCTTTGTCATGGCTAATTGGCTGAGGCTTGTTGTATGACCTGGCAGAGGTCTTTCAAGCTTTTGTGGACCACCACTGTTGGATTGGAGGGGAGGGCTGGGGGAGAGGAGCATTGTTCAGTGCTAGAGGCCATTGCTCTAGTGAGTGTGTTGTTCCACTTGCCTGCTGTTTTGTAATATCATTAAATATTTCCTATTTCTCGGCTACACTAATCGGTTCTTTCACAAGCAGCCTCAGAAATTATATTTGCCACAGAAGAGTCTACAGACCAGCTTTTAGCATGGAGATGGCACAGATTAACAAAATTGCATTTATTAATAAAGATCACTGTCTCATACCTTTTTTTTTTCCCAAATATATAAAGGAAACTCATATTGAGATTTTCCAGTATGTTTATGCTCGGCACATCAGCTATAACTCCTCTTCAACCACATGGATTTTATAAGTTGCTCTGCATAATGAGGGCATCACTTGGAGAAAGCTGATGAAGTTGATACTATACCGAGGTGTTTTGCAAAATAAAATCAAAATGTATTGCATTTCATAGAATCGTAGAATCATAGAATTGCTAGGGTTGGAAGGGACCTTAAAGATCATCTAGTTCCAACCCCCCTGCCAGGGGCACCTCCCACTAGATCAGGTTGCTCAGAGTTTGTAAGTTCAGTTAACTCACTGTTTAAGATGCGGGGTTTAATTTAGAGACATAGGGGTGGATGGATAGGTCCTCTTCAGTGTTTTGTGTTGTGTATTACAGACTAAAGTCATGTTTCTTTGGAGTGAACCTGAGGACAGAATTTGGTTTTAATGGTATGCTTTTGGGAAGACAGGCATTTAACCTAAGAACTGTGTTGTCAGAGAAGGTGTTTGATGGTGGAAATTTTTATGAACATCATACAATACTCTTTGGGACCATTTTTCTCACAGTCCCTGTAAATCAGGCACAACTGCTTTATTGAAGTGAATGGAGTTAGATCATCACAAAAATGGTGTAAATAAGGGAAAAATTAGGCCCATCAAATTTGAATACTGACTTTCAACGTCAGATTTTAAGAGATTATTACCCTTCAGTTTTCAGTGAGACTCTACTTTTTCACAGAGTGAATGCCATTATAGACATAACCATAATTCTGAGAAGAGGCTAACATATCTACTAACACAGACGCAACTTAATGCAGCCCTATGAATAAAATATTGTCCACTTTTACTTGCCCACCTGGAACATGTATTTCACAGCTGCATTTCACTGCTCACCAAGCTAATACTACTACTCTAACTGGTTGGTTCTTTCTGCTTTGAGTTGCTAAGTCACCTGCAAATAATAATTCTCTCTGCCACAAGTTCAGGAGAGTTTTTTGCATATTCCTCTGTGTAGTTAAACCTCTTAACCCCACCAGAATTTCTCAATGTTTCCAGACTCTGAATTAAACTTCTACAAGAGGAGATTGCTCTATTTTTTTGTAAGGAAATCCTGTGAGTATATACAAACTAAATTGATCCAGAACTGAAACAAAGTGTACTTTACTAGCTCTTAGCATCCCTAACACATTTGTTTATTGCAGATGTTTTATTCTGAGTCACATCAAAACCACAGGATTGACGTTGTCATGAGTTGCATTTTATCAGCATAAATGAGAGGTTTTTGCTTCATAGTGATTATTTCAGCTCAAGCTGTGACAGTTCTGAAGAGAATGATTACACATATATTAGGCAAAAAATAATAATAATTAATTTCAGAGAGACCCTGCAATGCAGTCTTCCATGTGGATTTTTTTGGTTTTTTTTTTTGCTTTTAATCCTTGTACATGACAGCAATTCATTATTCTTTTACTGTGAGTTTGCTGAGCTGAGAATGTATGTGGATTTTGTGCAAGCATCCAGCCATTTGTGTAGTCTCCTAATTATTTTCTGATATTCTAAAAAGAAAACGAAGCAATTATGGATTTGGAGCAAATGCACGTGGCTTCCTTATTTGTTATTTTAAGCTGTTTAGTTTTGTGAGTCTGGGGAGTTTTCAGAGCTTAAAATAAAGAGAAGGAAGCAATCAAACATTCTGTTTGGTGATGATTCATTTATTCAAAAGCCCATGAAAAAAAATGTATGGTTGACAGGAACTCTGCCATTTGCAAAGGTGACTTGAGGCACAAAATAAAAAGAGGCTTACAGTAACGTTACAGTGTCTTTATAATACATTAGCCTTGCAAATATTTTTAGGCAGAATCATATCTTCTGTTTATGCCATATTCTCCATTCTGATGCATACGTTTAATTGCTCACACGGTCCTTTTCCTTCAATGAAATCCCAGATTCACAGAGAAGAGGTACAATTTATAGGTCAAGGAACGGAAAATTTTAGTAGCAGTAACAGCAGTAGAATTAGTAGTAATAGTACCGTTATTGCAAAAATAAAAACAAACAAACAAACAAACAAACAAACAAAGAAACCCAACCCTGTAGCTCTTTCTTAAACTTCAGGTACTTCACATCTCTCAGGTACTAGAATAGTATGGCATTCCTACAGCTAAGATTTCTGATATGACTTCTACCTTATATTGGAAATTCCTGTAGGCAGTTTGGCATATTCTAACTCTACAAGCAATCAAGATATTCTTTTACTATCAGCATTGGCACCCCACTCAAACTCACAAACAGTATCTAAGATTGATTAATTCTCAGAAAAGCCCAAAATCAACTAGACCGACCGACCAACCAACCATCCAACCAAAGAAACAAAAAAACAACAACCAACCAAACCAGCCCACACCAAAAGCTCTTCTTATGCTAAATTTCTGGCCATGCAATCTCTTTCAAGCATAACTCCTTTCTCACTTCATTGCCCACTTTGATATATATGATTTAGGATTTCTCGAGGTCAAATCAAAATCTGAGCAGCAAAATAAGTGAAAAGTGAAGCTATGCATTGTCTGGTGGTCTGGTTTTGTTGTTTTGTAGTGCCAGAACAACGCATATATATATTTATATTGAAAAATTAGTTTTAACCCTAAGTTTTTATAGTCAGCCAAAGATAACTGCTCTTTGTACTGATGACCACTCAGCCCTTCCCCAAACAGAATTTGAGATTCTAGTATTTCTCAAATCATGAAAAGAAATGAGTCAAAACATTTTAAAGATCCTTAGAGTGCAAATTCAAACTACAAGTAATTTCTACCAGCTCACAGTGAGTTGTTCAACCACAAACATCGAAGATTGCTTGTATCTAGTTGAGATTTGAATACAGCATAAAAGCATCAGAAACAATTCCTGGAATGGAGTATGGAGTATAGTAGAAATATGACTACCAAAGTATTCATCCTAAGATGTCCAACTAGTATGGGCAAGCCCTTGCAAAAGATTAGCGTTTTGCAAAGCCAAAACCATCTGAAAGTAGCCTTAGAGTAGGAAATGTCTGTACCTACATAGTTGCCAGTTCCATGTATAATACAGGGATCAGTTCAGCAATTTTCCATCTAGTCTGTATTTTGCCATGGTTAAAAGACACACAAGCAATATAAACTGCTGGTGCAGTCAGGTAGAATGCTAAAAGATCGATATTATCCTTTCCTGCTCTCATAGGCAGGTTTACAAGCAATTCTTTTTCAAAACCAGAGTTAGATTGCACTATTTAAAGTGCATTTTGCTTTGACAAGTGACTGTGAAAATGCTGCCTTGGAGCTTTACCACTTAATGATTCCTGGATCAAATGTGCAGTGTTCAAATTAGGCGACAAGTTAAACCTGGACAATTCACCATGTGATGGCATATGCTTTCTTTCCTTTTAGGTGTAGTCTCTTTGGTGCTCATGAAACTTTGCAGAATAAATAAAAAGATATAGCAAAATTGCTTCCGAGGATAATATACAAAAATAAGAATACTCACTATGTATTTTCTGTATAGGCCTGGAGGGCTAACATAATAGGGAAGAAATTAAATCCTGCATATGAAAGGAAGAAACATACATATTTTTTAAAATCTTATTTTCGGTTAAAATTGTTATTTTCTGCTAAATCTCATAAGTAGGTGATTATATTATTTGTATGTGATATTGCAATCTCTGAGAGACCTTCAGTGCCACTGATCCTATAGGGTCAGACAGGAGAAAACCTATACAAAATAAGAGAAAAATTTATGAGAAGTACACAGTGAGGTGGGTGCATAAAAAGTGAAGGATGAGGACAATAAAGTCTAGTCCAAGGCAAGCCCTCAATCAAAAATATCACCTCCCCAACCAATCTTCTATTGATGTAAACCTATAGAAGCTCCAATTATTTCAGAAAATCTTGGTCTTCCCAGATGCTTTGCACTGGCCAAATGATCTTTCCTGTTCCCTGATACAGCTAATATCTAACGATAGTTTAGCAATTCAATCAGCAAGACTAGTTAGAACTATGAAGTTTTCTCAAAAATTTCTCTATCAGATTTTTGGACTAAAAGTTTAAATACAGACCATTCTATAGGAAAAACAAAACAAAACAAAACAACAACAAAAAAAAACCACAACAAAACTGACTATGAATCTAAACTCAGAGGGATAAAGTTTTGGGTGGAGATGTTCAAATGTGGGATTTTAATTTCATCTAATATATTCTAGCTATAGGGGAAATGAGCTATCAGAAGTATTTATAGAAGAATCTAAAGCCTCCACATATGTAGTTCAGGGGAAAAGAGAATAATATGAATTATTCAGTAAAAAATGAACGGTTAAGTAAGGAAAGACTATTTCAACCTGTTCTGAAAATAAAAACTGTAGGAGCATCTCATAAATCAACTGTGAACAAATTTATCATGAGTAAAATAAGATATTTCATTATGTAGTCAGAAGCCATCTTATAGAATCAATACCGTATATAAGAATTGAGATAAACAGGGAAATTGGATGCAAAAGTCATATGGCTGTACACAGCAACAAGTTGAACATAAAACAACTTGTCACCAAAAAAAAAAAAAAAACATCAACAGGTTTCACTCGTCATCTCACGGGGATGAGATGACAGGAAATAATATTTCCCCATTAGAAATGTAGGATAAAAGTTTGGCAAAGATACTACAATGCACACAATACCAATATATTATTTCAATTGAAAAATAAGATGTTTCCCAGAGATGTTGTACATAACTCATCCCTGGAAATTCAGAGTAAAGTTGGAAAGGGTTCTAAGCAACTTGATCTAGTGTCCTTGCTCGTTGTAGGGGGTGTTGCCTAGGTGATCTTTAAAGGTCTCTTCCAACCCAAAACATTCTGATTCTATTAGTCTGTTAAGATTCAGTACCTATGACCAATCAGATCCCAACCACAATATCTATCCCCTCAATTCTTTTTATAAGGTAGTTTTTAAGTAAATATCAGGTTTTTGTTCATTTGTTTTGTTGTTTGTTTTTTTTTTCTGTTCAGAAGAGACACCTGCTAAACAAAAGCTCCAAATGGAGGGCTCCTAGGCAATGTAGAAAATTATTTTCTCTAACTTAATTTTCATCTATCTCATCAATAATCTTACCTTATTAATCTTACTGTTACAAACCTTACACTTCTGTGCCTGCAAGGTACATTAGGTTTTTAATTTGCAGTGATGGGATTTTAACAAATTATCGTATCTCACATTTTCCATAAAGAAGATGCTGTCTTCTGTTATAGAAGAATCCCTTTGTAATATTTCAACTTGATCAGACTCTTGCATCCACAAAGACTGACAGTTGATTTCAAAAGGGCCTATTTATTAAGTTGCATTGCTGTAGCAGCTCTGTATCCATTTTTAATTTGCATTTTTGTTCAAGAGGGAAAATGGAGAAAATCCTAATACCTACCTGGTCATTTTTTCCATTTCCATATTTGTATTTATTTATTTTTCAGATGTCACCGGATCTGCATTAAATGTTTTCTCTCTTGATAGCAGAATTTCATCCCAAATCGGGAAACCAATCTCATTCTTCATCAGAATTCTCATTCAGAAGCAGTGCTGAAGAATTCTTAACAAACATAACATCAACAACCAAAGGGAGGGCTATGGCTGGCCTTCATTTCTTCACTTCCTCTCCCCTTTCACAGGTAAAGAAAGGCATTCTTAGGACTTGAAGAAACTGAGAGTAAAAACTAACAGGAGATTAAGAAAATTAGGTAGTATAGATAACCATGCCAGCTAAGAAAGAGACATACATTGAAAAGTGGTGCAGTATTAAAAGAAAAAATATTAACTCAACACTGCATTTGAAATTTAAAATAACGATAAATTTTTGTGAAACGTAAGTTCAAGAATGAAGGCATCCAAGGGACTGTATAATTCGGGAAGCACTTTGTAGTGAATACTCTAGGTTGTGACTTGAAGTAGGTATTTTTGACCTCTGAATTTGTGTATTAGAGTGTTTGGAAGGAATTGTCAAGGCTGATGAAAACTAAATGAGCCACAGGAAAAAAAAAATGCAAATAATTTGAAAATTTAGTTTACTTGAACTATGTCATGCCACAGATTTGAAGTTTAATTACTCAATGATTGGAATGAAAACAGATTCTTATTTTTCTTTCCTCACAAATCTGAAGTCGTATATATTAATGTATTTTTTTCTCTCAAATTTGCTTAAATACTCTGGGCTTTACAGGCTGGGATTTTAAACTGTTTGCATTTATCACTGTTGGTTTATCTTATACCAAAATATGTCTCTTCTGGAATAATGAAAGTTTAATTACCTATGCTTCTAGGGCTATATCATCCTCATTCAGCTATTGATGTCAGCTTAAACTTTGCAAGTACTTTTTTTGAGAGTGTAAGACTTTATTTTGGGGGATATTATGATCCTCTTTTTCTGAAAATGTTTGACCTTGATAAGCCATGGAGGGGTTATTATCTCTGATCTACAATATAGGCATCTTTGTGTTGAAAATTAACAGCCAAATTCTGGAGTAGCCCCTGAAGACTAACAAATACTATAGTTTTGTATGAAAAACTAAAAGTTGTACATCCTTTCCCTTGCACAAGAATGAGAAGTTCATGGAGTTATCACTCTGCATCTTAGCCAGATGGTTTACGCTGGGCTGGCCACTAAATGAACTCACTTCTTATCTTATATCAATAGTCATCCTCTAAAAAGTATGCAGTAGTGTCCAGGTAGTACACTGTAGCCCCTGAAAGAAACAATAATGGAGGGAAAAAGTTGAACAAATAGCTGGTAACAGTCATCTGAAATACAGAAAGGCAAA
Organism: Larus michahellis; assembly: GCF_964199755.1. Classification (NCBI taxonomy): domain Eukaryota; kingdom Metazoa; phylum Chordata; class Aves; order Charadriiformes; family Laridae; genus Larus; species Larus michahellis. The sequence goes on from NC_133897.1 coordinate 95,701,479, forward strand.
ATTGTATGCAGAATGGTGTGCAATTACCAATAATGTGTATGAGACAGGGAAGAAGATTATGCTAAGTGTTAAAAAGTTCAAGTTTTTGAGTGATATAGAGGTCACACAGGTTAGTCAACATAGAGGTCATGCAGGTTAATTAGTCACCAAGAGAAGCACACAGTGCAGCAGGATAAATAGCCATCTTGTTTGACGGGCAAGATGTACTCAGTGCAACACCATCTCTATGTGACAGCAGAAGCAAAGGCAAGGCAACAAAAAAGAGTGTTTATTGATGAAGGGAAAACCTACAGAGTGAGATCAACTATGTTATCCTACAAAAAAAGGCACCCCAGCTGATATGGTGACAAATCATCCTTCTGAAGGACTGCAGCATATAGGCATCTCTTCAAATACTTTTTAACCCCATCAGTGTTTCCACCAGTGTTTACCAGGCACCATGTTAAATATCTTGATAGTTGCTTGCTACCCATCATATAACACATCACAACAGAAGCAGCTTGTAAAAACATGTTTTTTCTACTTTAGCCTGAATTGGGTGGCAACAAGAGAAGTGTGGTCAAACAGTGGAACAGGCTTCCTTGAGAGGCGGACAATGCCCCAAGCCTGTCAGTGTTTAAGAAGTGTTTGGACAGTGCCCTTAACAATGTGCTGTAACTTTTGGTCAGCCCTGAAGTGGTCAGACAGTTGCACTAGATGATCATTGTAGGTGTCTTCCAACTGAACTGTTCTGTTCTGTTCTGTTCATCTATTCCATTCCATTCCATTCCATTCCATTCCATTCCATTCCATTCCATTCCATTCCATTCCATTCCATTCTATTCTATTCTATTCTAATTGGCTGATTCCTCATTTGCCTACCTGGGTGAACAAATTAGAGGTGAAGGAGAACCAGACTAGTTGAACCAATGTAAAAGAAAAGGTTTTCCTCTCCATTATTCTGCGTTAAAACAAACGAAGCAAAAAGTGCTGGATTCAAAAGAAAAGAAAAGAGAAAAAAAAAAAAGAGCCATTTATACCACTTTTAACAAAAATTGCTTCTGCTGCATTTGGGATAATTTTAACCCCCAAAAAAAGCAATGAAAATAAAGTTGTAGATTCAGATATGTTATGCAAAATCAGGAGGCAGGTGGTGGTTTACTTTCGTTGAACACCTCACCAATCATAAGATGTGAGAATGCATCAGAAGTTTCTCCAGTTGTGAGGGATCCACTTTCAAGAGAGAATGCTATACCTATTGCTACAAGATTTTTTGGAGGTGGGCTGCTCTCCATAACTCCTACTGGTGCTGTTCCCCTTTGTTGAAATATTTAAATCTTTATTGAGCTAAAGAGGAAAGAGAAGAATAATTTGATAATTTGGTAGGTAAGAACCTTACCTGGAAAACTGGACATTTCCAACTCTGTCTTTCTTTAATGGCTGTGAATAAAATCCTGATGCTATTTCAAACACTGGATTTTTAAGTCCTACAAAAAGCTTGGGTTTCAGCAAACCAGTCAATTTTCTGCTATGTATTCACAACCCTGTTTGATCCTAAAATGCCTAAATGAATATAAAAATTGATGCAGGGACCAGAGCAGCTTCAGGAACTTATTGTAATATAGGCGCAGATATGCTTACTGATACCCTGGAATTACTGTAACTGGAAACCTTCCAAAGTGTCTGGATCAAAATAAAAGCTCTCACAAAGACAAAGGTGATTTACGGTTCATAATCTTGAATTTCTAATAGCAATGATCCCTACACTTCCAATACTTTTTTTTTTTTCATTAAATGGCTTTATAATTTCTTTTATTTGTGACCTGCTTTTATGATCAGCCCTACCTGATTTGGTTTAATATTTAAATGGAAGGTTTTGTAACAGTACTTAGGAAACTACAGACCTTGTTAGTTGCCTACCAGCTGTTCATTACCACCCTTTCCCTAAAGGTTACCACCCCAACATCTGAGCTGCAGTAATCACGTGGCAGGTCCTGGTCCACTTCAGTACAAAGTCAGAGAGCTTGTTAAAAACACTGAAGTTAATTACCATTTACTATGGTTTATGAGCGCTAGATGGGTGATATTCAAACTACTACCCAAACAGTTGTTGATTATGCTGGCGTACTCACTTGGTCTCTTAATTAGGTTGCAACATATTCCAGTGTCTACCTCTTGGCTCCTTTTGAAAAGACCAGACTTAAAACCTTAATTTGGCCCTCATGATAGATTGAAGTCAGCCTAACTCTGCTATACTAATTATTAGCAAGTAATGTCTTAAAGCACTTCAAAACTAAGTAAAAACTCTCCTGCACTTAAATGTATTTTGCTAATATACAAGAACGTGCTAGCAAACTGTTATCTAATACCACCTCCCACTATATTAGTGATCATATCGTATGTGATGACACATGTTCCTGAAGAAATCATGGGCATACTGCAGGTGGGGGGATGAGAGTTCGCTCTGTATGCACAGAAATTTCACACTGCCGTAAACCATTCCAGACTGGGGAAACAATCCCCGCCCACACTCATTAACAGAGGCTTACAATGAGATCTAGCCCCACCTCTGGCATGCTTTATCAAGCCCTGATTTTGCAGTCCCATCTGTTCTTCAGAACTGCCAGTTCATCTAGCAACCAATCACATTAGACATTTTTAAACTGTGAGAGGAGTTAGCTGGTGCTCTTAACAAATTGTTCCTGTCATCTACCATCAATTTTCCCATTATCATTGACAGCAGGACCAACCCATGGCCAATACCCATTTGCACTTCCAGCTGAGAGATAAAGTTGCCCCGCAAAACTTCATTTAAGCTAAAACACAAATTTTGTTCAACTGAACTAACTACACCAGCTGAGGACTCACCTATCCCTCAACGAAAATGTAGAGAGGAACTATTCTTTGGCCCTAGAACGATGAGTGAAGAAAATTTTATCTGATAAAATCAGCTTAGAATTTTCTGTCTACGTTAAAAATTGAAGACCATAAGTTACTATGGGTTGAAGGAAATATTTAGCAGCCGTTTAGCAAAATACCCACTTAGACCGATGTTTTGTCAAGGTGCTTTAACATTCCTCGAAGACTTTGCTCTCAAAGACCCCTTCAAAAACCTACTGCATCATCAGCAAGACTGACGGATAGCCTGCCCCTATGTTGGTAAAACATAGGGCCATGCAGAATAGAGCAGTGACACACAAACTGCCCGCTGGTACTTGAGAAATGTACACAGCAATTTTCTGTGAACTTTGAGTCAGCACCAGCTCCTGGTGCACTGGGTAGCATTCCTACAGGACAGACCACAACTTCCAGGGCATCATTTACTTTCCTTGTACAGACCTAGCCTCTGAGTCCAAGAATGTTGCTGAGTGCTTTAAAAACATTTTTCTGAATTGACATTAAAATACTCTCAAATGGAACCACCAAGTTTAGTGGTCACTTGAAAACCTTGAATATTACTTCAGTACCTCTAATGATTGTTTTTTTGCTAAAGAACCTGGCTTATGAAGAGTCTAGGTTTTCCTGAGGATGTTCAAATACAGGTAGACCTGGTTAAATGTGGCTGGATAGAGTGCAAAATAGATATTAGGCTATAGCACCACAGATATCTGCATCAGTGTGGAACTTTTTTGCCAGTGTGTATGACAATGTTTGTTTTGCATATAATCCTACAGCCTATGCCTCTTTACAAATTTCTTTGTTCCATTTTCTCCTATAACATTAAGGACTAAATAATATAAATATTACTTTGTGGCATGCAAATATGGGTTCATATTATTTTTCTGTCTCTATATTTTGTTCTTATTTCACTATCATTGATATCTTCCCTTAATACAATAACATTTACTTTGAAAAGTCAATGATAATTTTCCAGAAGGCACTGAGAAAAATAAAAGAAAAGGAGGTCTTCTAATTATTATTCAGCTTCTATTTATGGAGCATTACCTTCTCAAAAATAAATATTAATTCCAATGCTAGACTGAATCAGCAATTGTAGTGGTTCAGAATTTGTTCTCTGCATAGCTCCAGGACAGGGAAACAGGAAAGGTGTCTTTAATTTTCTTTGGTTTTGAAGATGGCCAAAGAACATTTAAATTAAAAGTTGAATGTGAAGCAGTGGTACCCAGATCTTCAGTGGAGAGGGACCATGGAGTCTCCTATTTAACTAATCAAAGATCACATTTCATGACACTTCCCGCATAATACAACTGTCTGAGCACTTCTCACACAACAGGAGCTGCCTGCGTTTATAGGTTTGGGGAATGACAGAAATAGGAACAGTTTATATCGCTTGAAGATCTCTTCCTCTCCAAATCTGAAGGGACAGAGAAGAAAAGAACCTGATAGTGAGCAATGGACACAAAGGAACTGCCTTGGCAAGACAAATTCACTGGATGTAGTTGCATCCCCAGTAAAGGCAGCCTTCCAAATTGCTCCACTGGCCAGGAATCAGACATCCTCTAAGCCACTGGCAAATGTCTTCCCTTGCTGTCATGCAGTGTCTCCATGTAAGACAAGCTAGTTTTGCATCAGTTACCTGATGCAAGTCAGCTGAGATCAGTATCCTGACTATTCAGAGAGACTAAAGTTCCCCTGTTGGAAATCTGGGTTCAACCACCATCCTGCTTTGTCCCATACCCTCTGTGGACTGCTCCTTGACTGTCTCTTTTTCTTCCTTCCTCCAGTCAGAAGTAGACACCTTTATCAGTGGTCCTAATATTTATGTTGTGAAATGGGGGTGTAATCACACTTGCTCATGTCTTTTTTGCGTGAAGAAAATGTGTTTAGGGCAGAGGATGGGAGATGGAGTGATATTGTACATCAGAAAATCTATTAGCCAGGCAAAGTAGTACATTCATTGCTCTTGGAACCTCATCTTTGTTGCTGCAGACAATTTTTTCTTGCCTTGAATCTTGAATCTGTGGGGTCAATGGAAGTATTTCTGTGAGTAAGATGATCCATCTCTACTCCTATGAATAGTAGTTAATGAAAAAGTAAGATAGCAATCTGTACAGGAGTTGAGGAATATTACTCTTATTGTGATTAGCCATTGTTTCTTAGTCAGGTTTCCATCTCTACTAAATGCCACCAGCAGATTTGAAGGGGAGCATTCAGGTCAGAAACAGACGATATGTGAGTTCTGATTGAACTATATGCTTCGCATTTTCCGCTGTATCCTAGTACTGCAGAGAACAAAATCTGGGAAGGCACAGAAAAAAGAAACAGCTCAGAATGCAGCAATCAGGCTCACTTCTAAATGCATAATGTGGACGATATTGAGGTGAATACCCACAAGGAAACTTGAATAAGCTAGTTCTGGCATTTAGATATTTACTGATTCCAAACTGTCTTTGTGAAAACTGCAATTTAAAGAGCATAGAAGCTTAATTCAGTATTCCCTGAAATACAAAAGAAGAGAAGCATGGTATCATTTGACTGATTTATTCTGCTTCTTTCTTCAAGAGTGCCTGCATTTTATTCTCTTCAGAAGAGTTCTATCTTTCAAAAAAGCAGACTGGGAAGCTAACCAGCTATTGTCAATGCAACATCACCTTGCAGCTGGGAATGAATGTGATGAGCTGATTCCTGGTGACACAGCTTTTAAAATACAGGTAATGTAAATGGAGAATCTATACAGTTGTCAATAGTTTTGGAAAGCTTATTTTTCATCACCCCAAAGTTCAGAAGCAGACCAGCTAAAGTCTTCTCATTACTGGATGGCATTTTGTAGGAGGTAATGTCAGTTTGCTGGGCTAAGACTAGAAGCAGCTAACACTACATACAGTAGGGTGGTGAGAAGATTAAAATGCACGCAGACCCAGATCCAGACACAAATCCAGATCCAGATCCAGATTGAAATAGTCTTAAAATTAAATAGAATGCAATTGCAGGGTTTGTTCCAAAAAAAAAAAAATTAGGTTTTTACAATTAATATATTACATTTTTTTGGAGCTATCACAGCCTACAACAGAGAAAATCATTCATTACATACCTATGAGATTCAGATCTTGCTTTATGTTTGTGTTATTTCATACACAGTTCAAAGAAACAATAGGAAATTGTTTCTAATGATCCTGACCTTGCCTTGCTCTGTGCTGGGGCAAAGTGACATGACGATCTATGTTCCTAAATGTTATTTTTAAAAAGGTGTCTTAAAATGCAGAATTAATTGCTGTGCCACTCTTTCACGATAGTTAAATGATACTGGAGGAATCAAGTAGAGATGATGCTCTTTGTCCTTGAGATGTGACAGCTCCTTCAGCTTAAGGTATCTTTATGGCTGTTCTAATGTGTACCTGAAGATATATTTGATTTAAAATACCTTAGAGTCATGGGTCACAAAAAGCACTTCAATGCCTTCTTCACTCAGCTGCATCAGCTGATTAGTCACAGCCGAGATTCCTATGAGGAGACATGATACCTCACTTAAAAAGCAGAAAGATGCTTCTACAAGAGCTCTAATGTCAATTACAGGACCCAACTATAATCAGATCGAGGAAAAACTTTCTCAGTGTTCAAAGATGTTTGGATCAAGGTTTTACTTACTCAGTGTTTCCAATCAATCTTTGCTCATATGATGACAAAAACTATAGGTCATCGCAAAATCCTATGACACCTTTTCCCACTGAAATTCAGACCTCCTTTCCTAGGACTTCAACTGGAAAGTGACCTTTCTTTGCCTGAATATGAAGACATTATCGAATATCTTGAATTGAACTTATCCTAGTGTTTTTTCTATTTGGTTTGATTTCTATCAGTTCTGTCTGCATTTTTTTCCAGTGTAAAATCTGTAGGAATGCAAGTAGAATGGGAGCTATTGAGCACTGTACTGACCCTTCTTGTGTTTCTTCCAGTCAAATGTCAGTTGTGGTCTCTGAGTACAAAAGATGTGTGTGTGCACAGCAACCATTATTTAAAATTAATAAACCATTTCCACTGTACTCCATGGATGCCTTTTTTCTGCCCTCGGCTATTATGCTCTTCTGGCGGCCTTGCTTTATCCACAGCTTAAGTAAACTTAAGAGTAAGTAAGCAAGCATTTTAATTCTTCATTCAAACAGACCCAAGCATAAAGATATAACTAGCTTACTTATATTTATTTTCTATGAACATGTGCAGTCACATTTTTAAGTGTAGAAGAATATGTGAATAGTCAGCTTCAGATCCAGACAAGCTGGCCTCTGGAGCTTCTTATATAATTCATACTCAGGGGTGCTTTGTGTTCCTTGAAGAGCCAAGTAGCCTCCAAGTGCAGTTAAATGCACTTGTCAGTGCATGACAAGTGAATGAGAGTCAGGCACTCTCATTCTACTGGTTGTCTCCCTCACCTCCTTGCATCTTAAATTCTTAATCTTTTTTCCCATCTCTACTATCACCTTTTTTCACGCTGTGTATTCCCAATTCTTCATTATTCTCACATTTCCACATTAATCCTCTCTCCTCCTTTACCCAATCCTTCTGAAGTTAGGCGGTGACTTGTTCCCATTCTTTTCTTTTTTTTTTCAGAGTCATTATTCTAATGACGGTGAATCTGGACATTATTGAGACACTGAAAATTACATGGTTTTATAGTGAAGAATATTTTTAAATATGGGAAAGAAGAAAGATAAATACAGGAAGACTCTCAGCTTCAACAGCTGCTATTTCAAGTAAGGAAGTTGTTACATGAACCTACCATAGCATGCTCTGAACACAGCTTACTTCAGAAGGTGTCACAGCTGGGTGGAAAATGGAATTTCTGTCCTCTGGGAAGTTTTACTGTTTGATATTTGTTTTCTAACTAGCATATTTCTTTCTGTGGCAGTCAAAGGTAAGACCATCCTTTGAATATATGGCGGAGTTGATGGCGCATGGTGATGAGGACAGGAGATTACCTAATGCTCCTGTGAAAAAGAAGCATTTGGAGCACCACAGTGCACTGATCCTAAATGCTACAAACACTTTCCTGGGGCTACAACTCTTAGGGTAATAACCAAGCACTGCTTAATTTGCACAGAGTGCATAGCTCTCTTTGTTCAGGTGGTAAGACACAAAGGCACAAAACCGAAGCAAGGGACATCCAATATTGTTTCTACACCCAACAGCTGCAGCAAAAATAGGAGCCCTAATCTTCACCATGCTCTGCCCCATGTTACTTCTATTTTACTTTGTATGTCAGAATTAATACTCCCTACCGTACCCCATTTGGAAATATCAAAAGTTCAGCCTTTGCTCTGGGATCCCAGCCCACATGAGTAACACAGAGCTTATTCAAAGGCTTATCTACATCTCTAATTCTACTTTCCATTCACAGCAGTATCAGAATTGGGACTGAGGACAGAAAAAGAAAATCTTACAGCACTGGAAGTTGTTAAGTGTCTATATAATAAGTATCAAAGAACAAGGCTTATTATTGGATGTGTGTATAACTAGATGGTTTGTGTAAATTTAATTTTGTATGCATCTGAAGATAGTTGATTTGGCATACACATTTTCAAATCACACAACACTAAGGGACCAATTCTAATCTTAAATGAATAATTTGCAATGTGGCAAGTCTTGAATATCTTGTTGCTGTCACTACAAAAGCCAGTTGCAAGAGGCCAGTTCATTTATCCTCTGAGACTTCCTGTTCTCTATTTGTTTGAAAAATGTATTCAGGAGTTACTTCTATGGATATAACACACTCATTTAACTTTCCATAAAATGCAACTGATTTGGAAAAATATTCCTAATTGACAGAAATTATTTAAGAACAAGTGGCTATTTGATGAAGGCGATCCCTTCTCTCATTCTGTATTTGTTTCTTTCCAAAGACAACTTTGAAAGAACCCAAAACTTTTCCAGTTTGTGTGTTTGACATTATGTTTTTAATTTCTCAGAGACAGGGGAGGAAGAGAAGGAGTATGTACAGTAATACTTAGGTGAAATGCAAGACCAGAAATATTCATGGGCAAGAAAGATGAAAACTTAATTAAAATTAATTATTAACAGTACATGATTTGTCAGAACTGATATGGAGAAAATATGGTTTTCCTAACATAACAGATGGTCTACCAGTTAACCCTACCTTTTGATATACCTCCTGCCACTTTAGATGTCAACCAGTTTGAAAGGTTGATGGAAATGACAGGGGGGAGACGAATGACACATGACTCAACAAGTCAGCACACCACTCTAAAAGCCATAATGGGCAAGATGGACAAGTGGAGAAAGAAAGGGTAAACACAATACAAAAAGCATTAAAAAATAATAAATTTAATTGTCCAACAAACTACACAGTCAAAAATTGTGAGCTCAGTGAAAAAAAAAATTAGTTTTTTAAAGCAGGACTTACCAAATTTCTGTTACTTGCTTTTTCAAATCACTAGCTCATGTTTATCATCTGGCAATCTGCTTATTCCAGAAGACAGAGTTTATGAAAAACACCAAGTACTGAAAAATGCTTGAAAAAAGGAGTTGGCAGAAGGAATGGGCAAAAGTCCAGTAAAAAATGATGGAGATGTAAGAGAAGCTTTATATCATCAATGTTAATGAATCACAGCTTTACCGTTCTGGAGCTGGGTTGTTTATTGGTTGGGGCTTTTTTTTTGTGGGGGTGAAGGTTAATGTAGGGATCATAGGTAAAGACAAATTTTGGATTTTTTTTTTTTTTTCTGTATTGAGAAGGGTTTAAAATGGAACAGTTAGAAGACACATAGGACATTGTAAAATTCTGTCAGTAATTGCAAGCAGCCAAGAGTTTTATATAGGGCTTACAGACCTAAGAGCTTTGAGAGATAGCATGCTGCTGAAAAGACATGGAAATTTAGCCATAGCTAAGGAGCAAGAGTGAGTACTGTTCTAGGTCAACTGATAGTAGCAGAAAGAGCCGTCCTTTAAGCATTCACCAGAACTTTGTTTTTCAGACTTTCAAGAGCTGTTCATCTTTAATTTGTTGTTCTGCCATTCTTTTTCTGGCATTGCAGCTTCCTTTGTAATATGAGCTAAGTTATTTACTGCCTAAAAATAAAAATAAAATAACCGAGCTGTGATTTTATATGCAACAGAAATGAAAACTGCAAATCAGCTAGTTCAATGACAGGTGTATATTTCCCAGGAATACACAAAGGAATGTATTTTACTTCACACTTCTTATGCTACTTTCTGATCACTGGAGACCAATTGAATAGTGAATTAATTTTGATCAAATAAAACATTTCATCTTTGACCTCCACACAAGGAAAAAAAATACTGTACAAGTAGAATAACACCAGAGGATAAATATCTAGCTGAGAGGTAAAGGACAAGTTTATTTTATTTTCCTAACTTTCACAGTATGGCACAAAAGCACAAAACAGCAAATGTCTTCATGGGGAGCTCACTAGAGTCCTTGGTGAGTCTTCAGTGAATTCTTTTACATTCTTCTCCCCCAGAAAGTAGCAGCAGATGTGTTCACCCCATGATACTATATAGTTCCTTTGAAAAAGACTAAGAACAGAAAGTCTCCATAGAAAATGTATTGTTGAGACCCCACAACAAGACAGCAGGAAAAAGTAGAGTCTCCAGGGATAAAGAATAAAATTCCTAAAAACACCTCAGTGATTTAGAAGCCCAAGTCCCATTTCCAAAAGTGAAGTATGTCTGTAAGCCTTAATCCTTGGAGGAACACAGGACTTAATATACGATGCAGTAAACTCAGCGTTGCCACAACTAAACTGCTACCAGTACCTTGGCTAGTCTATTTAAAGTTGGCTCACATATCTGTGGTTGCAAGACTACCCTGAGGGTTACTGACTCAAATGCCTAATTCATTTCTGAAAATGGGACTTGGGAGTCTTAGATGGCTTAGACCCTTTGGAAACATGTAGGATATGACTGAGCCTTGTAAGGTCCAAAGTGCCTTTAACTACCATTGCCATCACAGGGAGCTGGAAGCATCAGAAGAAAACCAGCAAAACACAACTGTGAGAGTTAACAGAATGAAGAGAAACTACTGAGAAGAGTACTAGAAACTACTAGAAGAGTAACTACTACTGCACAGTGTTTTATTTTCAGTAAATATAAGATTGATTTCATTATATATTTACCTACTCAATGATATTAAAGGTCTTTGCCAACCTAAATGTTTCTATGATTCTATCTCTAAGTACAGCGTGTTTATACATGGTGTTTATATATGTCTATGTCTACACACTTCATTGATACTGCTAAGCACGACACGACATACCAAACCAAGGGGAAAAACAGGCAAAAATCAAATACATCTGTGCAAGGAACCTATGCATATAATGATTAACGGACTGAATAAATACCACATATATAGTAACCTCCCTTCAGAGTATTCCCAGTTACCCTAGACAATAAATTATTTCTTCATCACCTTTTGCTGCATATTTTGTCTATATGAAAGAAAGTCTCAAAATATGACTCTACTCTCAACAGGTATCTGTTCTTATACAGTAACCACGTACTGCTCAGCCTTGTCTTATAGACTCACCAAAGAGATCAGATTAGAGGAATACAGTTGTTGATACAGCAGCAAGTTAAGAGAAAAAGAAAAACCAAAGAGTATGTTGTTGTTGTCATGCCCTGAATATGTAGGATTTTTCATAGCATAAATAGCTATATTTTGCTCCATTATTAACCCATAGCAACCATATGTAAAGATCATGTTAAGAATTTTTCCTTTTAATTTATGGTATGTACTATACCCTGAAGTAACCACATTTAATCTATTGAAAGCATCACTTCACCTTAATGACTAGAGTTTTCTATAATGGAAAGGTGAAGAACCTTGCAAGAAATTCAGCTGTATTGTCTTGAAATTTATTAACAAGCTTTAGCAAAACACAAGAAAGTTCTGAGTGATACTCAGACCTATTTTTCTAATCGTTATTTTACCACCTGCCAAAAAAATTTTTGTTCTAAGTTGCTCCAGTGTATATACTCTCCACCTGAAGTTCTTTCATAATGACAAATGCAAAGTATTTTTGCTTTACTACTTGGGTACTTGTAGAGTAATTGTTTTCTGGAAATTGAAATAACTTTCTGATCCCTAAAGCTGCATTGGTTTTATGCATGAGAGACATAATCATATATTATTTGGAATGGTGACTTACTCCACCACATTCTGCAGTAATGACTTCTGGTTTGCTTTTACTGAAGTAGGCACGTATCTTTTGTTTCTTGTATTTCAGTTTGATATCACTGAGGCTAAAAATGTATTTGACCGGGCTCATTTAAGGTGAAGAGTCCCTTCAGTATTCACATTATTACTTTTATCACTTTCTTCTTTCTAATCTGTCTTGCAAGGATCTCATATATTAATTTTTCTTTCCATTAAAATGGCACAGGTCTGATAGTGCCCTCATTACCCAAACTGTTATTTCTCCCTCTGGCCTCACAAACTGTATTAAATGATGTTTCTTTGGGGGAGTCCAGGAATGACATTCTGAGTAATGCTTTAAACTATGGGTCTCAAATTGGATTTAATTTACATTTAATAAGACATGTATTGTATGGCAAATTAATTATAACTGACTGTTGAACGTGGTTTTTGGGAATTAATAGTTAAGGAATGAATAGTATGTTTATTATATAGAGGGTTACAGAACATCAATTATATTTCTTTTCAGTAATGAAGTGGTATTTTGTTTGACATAAGTTAATTATTTAGTCAGGTTTAAAAGAATAATTATCTGAGCTCTGTAAACAGGCTCTGTTAATTAAAAAAATAGATAGAAGGCTTCACACAAAAATCAAATGGATTTTTTTTTAACTGACTCTTTCTTTTTGACTGTTTTTCTGCTGGTAATTTTGAATTTCATCACTTCTGCAAATGAGTCCAAATTAAGTAATGTCAAAATACCTTTGTAGCCATAAATTTGTACTCAATCCACTTTAAACAAGGGGTAAATTAGGTATTGTATTTTCAGGGTACAGTTCTTTGCAGGGTATAGGGATGTTTTTGGTATCTTTGGGCTACAATAAATATGAAGAAACTAACAGATAAGAAGAAGTTTCATTCTTGTGTGAATTTTTAAAGGTATGCACTTCCGAGAAGATTTGATTCCAAAGTTTTGGTTGTTTAGCCAGGTCATTTCAAATGACTTACCAGAAATACATCATAATGTTTTGGTAATTTTGGGTTTAGGTGACTTTTTTTAATAGTCTGGCATTACAGTTCAATTTTCCATAGATTCAAAATTTCCCAACTGACCCTATATCATCTCACTTTTAGTATACATGTCTTACAAAAATCTGTTAAAATATTTCACATAGATATTTAATGGGCATTTCAAGAAGTGTTAACTACAGGCAGTACAGTGGACCTGATTCTTCATCATCTTGATCCTTCTGAAGTCCTTGGCCTTTGTGAAAATTACTGGTAAATGAACTGTAAAACATGACGATGTACTTTTGTAAATCTTTATCCTATTGCTCATAGGTTTGAGTGAGTACTTAAGGAGGAAGTAAAATCCACCCCATTCACTATAGAATACATCTGGTTTCTTCTAGTCCCCAGTTCTGTTTGCATGGTTAATCACATGGACTGGAGCATCATTTTTATTGCTGTAATTCTGACAGGAAGAAGATTTCCAAAGTTTATGCTGTGTATATTCTTGAACTGATACATGTGTACGGTATTAAATTGACCTTTCTGTTATTTGGCAGTTTTGATTGGATAGCCAGTCCACTTTTTCTTCTATGTGCTACTATAATAAGGCTATAAACAATGCAGGAGTCAAGTGACCACCCAATCAAAGTATAAAATATTGAAAAGGCCAAAAGAGTGCAGCTCACTACTAAGATTCATTGAATATAAATTAGGCATTAAACTCCTGATACCTCGTTCCCTTGACTGAGTAGTAATGAGAATGGAAAATGGCAGAAAATTAATCCCTTCTCATTTAAAAGCTTGTAATGAGAATGTGGAACTTGATAGAAATGTAACCTGCTCACATTACAGTCTTCAGGAAAGGGACTTTGTGGTCTTCTTCAGATGTCATAGTAGTGAACTTTTCCTCCCTAATAAAATAGTACAGAGAATGTGGTAACATTACACACAACTCTCTTGCCTAAATCTTCTGCACTGTAAAATCACCCTAAAGTGACATAACCTTTTTCATTCATTGACACTGGAATTTCTGCTGTTAATGTGAATATACATCTGTGGCAGCTGTGTTTTCACTGCTGCCTAAACCAGGCATATGCCCACATCCCATTGAATTTCAGTGTAATTTGCAGATTAAGTTTCCTTAGAGTTTTTTGAAAAGTCTAGTTAGACTGAAAACTGACATAAAATTAATATCCTGATGATAATTATCCAAATAAAAATGTGTACACATAGGTTAATGAGTGCAGATTTTCAGCGGGATAAATACCAGGGATGTGCTTACACACCTACACACACACACAAAAAAATTTCTGACAGAAAAGGACCCACAGATTTCTCTTCTCCACATTCAATTCCACTGTGCCTAGAACATGTAATTTATCACAGTGAATTTTACATGCTCCTTGACTTTGAAGTGTATCCAGACTTTTCTCTAACAGTATTTAGATTGTAAGATCAGGAAAAGTAGAAAACAAAAAAATACTGCAACTAAACAAATTTTGTATTTTGTTTTCTGTGAAAAAGTAGGTATAAAATAAAATATTCTGATGGAAGCCTATAAATTAATGTTTATTTTGGTTCTCAGTAATTGAACACAACAATCAAGAAAATAACCAACAAGTGCATTTATTTTTGATACTGAAAAATACATGGCAGAGTGGTTTCATTATGAAATCTGAGAAGGAAAAAAATAATAATCCCATAGTGTTCAATTAGGTTACCAGAACAACTTGTTTCCTACTCCATGGCAGTGCCAGGATGCATTTGTCCTGGTAGGAGGAGTAACCCCTGCACACTGGCTCTGCGTAGTGGTGCATCCTGGCAGGTGGCCGGGGGCTGCAGACGACCAGTGGGATGGACTTTGCTTACATCTCTTGCCCCAGGACTCACATGGCATTTAGCCAGTGAGGCAGTTCTATCAGGCATTTTACATTGGGAATGAAACCACAATGCTCCTCTGGGACCTAGTAAATCCCTGATGCCAAGAGAAGGGGTTGTTATGACATGTTGAGGGTATTAATGAAGTAGAGAGAGGACTTCTGTAGGAGAAGAGATTCCCAACCCACTCATTTGCATACACACACACTTGCACATTCACACATATTTTTCCAGGGCTCTCAAAACTCACATGCCAACCAGAGACAGCCAAAATGAAGGTCTTTCCATGCAAGCTCCAACCCACTTTGCGCAGTGGGAAATGTTAGCACTCAATGCTATGGCTGCTCCAAATACCCTTGACAGCTGCAGGTTGCAGAACTACCCACAGGCAACCCAGGAAAGGCATCTGTAACTTAGAACAGCAACCTGGCCTGTTATTATTCTGGCAGCAGTTCTGGCTTTTGATACACTCTACAACTGGGAAAGTAGAAAAGGGCTAATCTCACCTCTTTCTCCTGATCTTGCTGCACCAATATGTGAAATGACTCCTACTAACAACGTAAGTGTATATGTTGATGTTGCTGTTGTGTATTTACAAATATATGTATGCATGCAGAGACACACACATTCTCGTATATCTTCCCCAGAAGTTCCCTTTCTCTCTGTAGGGATAGATGGATGGATAAATTAGATAGATGGTTTTTGGTTTTTTTTCTGTGAAAGCGGTCATGAAAATGGCCATTTTTGGTTTGACATTTTCTTGCAAAACTATAGCTAACTTCTACAAGCAATCTGCTCTTCTTATTTTTTTTCGAACTATTATTTTATTGAAATTTTGTGGCAATTCCATTAGCAAAACATTTTAAGATATAACAGTTAGTTTCATCTTAGTATCTGTGAAAAAAATAACTTTGACATTTAAGTTAGCGTTGCCTAGGAAGGAAAAATTGTACTGCAGATCCAGAAGGGACCTGGTATACTGCAGATTCCCCTTCACAACAGGGGACTCTGGAAGGAATACTGCGTCAATGAAGCCAAATTCTGTCCAATGCTCCTGTGCAGCCTACAGGGACGCACAACTTAGGACAGATTAATGCTACTAGCACACAATCAACCTGGCAGAATCAACAAATATACATAAGACCAACACCATAGATACTTTAGTGTCCATCAACTTTCCAAGATTTTGCCAGAGAGACCCCTTTATTTGTGGCACATTTCCACATCCATACAAAAGACTCATTAGCACAAAGATACCTGCTCTTTAGCTATCTACCAATTTCTCATCGTACAAAGGCTATGCCCCTTCATGGGTTTTGCTAAACACCTATGGGATACGTTCCCAAAAACATAATTTCCTTTTCTTTTTTCCTTTGTTTTTCCTGAGGATTAAAATGCAAGTTTCACAGCATCCTCTGTCATGGGCTTGTGTGATTTTACAGCTCCTCTCCAAATACTCTCTTTTCCAATGTGTATTTTAAAATTAATCATACTTTTGAATTAATGTCATTCTGGTTTTTGTCATGTAGAATATCTGAGAACTCACCTGTAGAACCAAAATTTTCCACATCATTTAATATCCAGAGGTTCCTGTCAAAAGTGAATCTTATCCAGATGTGCTTATCTGGGCAGTCAAGGCCTTGGTGGGTGGGAGGGGAGAATAGCTCATTTCATTGTCTAATTTCTACATCAATAATCATGGTTCACAAATACCAGCCCTCCTCCTCTGTATCTTCTGTTTCATACTCTGTGTTTGCTTCAAGAGGCACCTGATTTTCTCTTTCCTTCTGAATGACCATATTCTTGAGAATCCAAGGTGTCAAAATTTGCATGGACAATGGGAGTCATTAAAGGGTTACTTGCTCTCTGAAAGTTTAGCATTACAGTGGTGACCTTCACCCATTAACTTACTTGTGCAAAATCAATTAAATATCTTTCTCTGGACTCATGTGGGCAACAGCTCCAAAAAATGACCTTGTTGTTTGAAAAGTACAGATCCATAATTCTATGCTCTTTGCAACCATAGTTCCTGACCCAACTGTGCAAAATGTTGACAGTGGTAGGATCACTATATTGCTTTTGAGTGATTGCAAAAACTTTAGATCCTCCTTTCCGAATCACAAACGGACTAGGTGATTCATGCTTATTTGGCTACTGTAGAAGTATTTTTAAGTACCTTTACAAATCCATGATTAATAGTTAAAAAAAAAAAAAAAGTTCAGTATCAAGTTAGAATCTATTAAATGGGAATGACTTCTGTACACCTGCTTACTGAAACTAGAAGCTGTTCAAGACATACTGTATTAAGAGTTGCCTGGAAAGAGAAAAAAAAAGAAAAGCTGGTGGACTGAAAGGCATTTGTCAACAAATCACTTCCACTTTTCCTGACTTTAACCATGGTACAATTCCATCCTTCCTCAGCAAGGCATGCTTACCCAAGAAGACCGACTTAAGTAGGATTTAAGCATGTGCTTAATGACGGAAAGAGAGCTATAAACACTTTTGTGAACACTAGTAGATTTAAGCATGAAAGAATATTTTGTTTTCCAAATTGAGTCCACAGATTAGCTGAATATAGTCAAAATGTAGAGCCCAAAATGCAGCACAGTCCCTTTTGCATCTGCAGTAGAGCAAGGATGATGTCTGGATTTTCACCACCACCACCAAGGGAAACCTTTAGCAGAAGTGATAAACAAAACTGAAATCCATAAATGTACCATGTGAATAAGTTCCTCTGAACAAAAATTTTAAGCAAATGAGCATTATGGAATTGCTCTTCATGTCAAACATTTAAAAAGAATATGCTGTAATTCTATTTTTGACACTGGTTTAAACATACATATATACCACTGTATAATGAAATGGGGATCCTTGGAACTTTCCTCTCATCCATTATCTCTTACAGGTTAGTGTATGATGCACAGACACAAAAGCTGATATTGTTATAAAAATAATTACTATGTCAGGACACTGACCTTCTTGAGAAAAATTGAACTATTTTCTCTCTCCTGTGGAAAATGTTGAGAGTTAAATGAACCTGAAGTACTAAGGTAAGCAACTTGACAAGAAAAGAATAGGAGGGGGTGGAGAAAAAGGCAAACTATGACTATCCCACTCCCCCACTTTTGATCATCCCTCTGATTGCTGATTAGAAAACTATCCTTAAAAAAGGAGAATGGAAAATTACTCTACAGTCTCAAAACTAGGACCTTTTATTGTGTAAACTGTTGTATAATATAACTATATGTTTCAGTAAAAATTAACTTTATGCCATGTTACCATTAAATTGTTGACTAAGCAAAACTAAGAATAGAGCATGGATTAAATAAGGATCCTTAAGCATTTGGCTAAAAACAACATTAGCTTCTCTCAGGCTACTAATTCTTACTGTGAAAGAGGTCAGTACAATGGCATTAGTAAAATAGAGGTATTTTTCAGCCTCCTACTTTGTCTCCCCAGCACAAAATTAAGGAAAATTGTGCACCACTCTTGAAGGAGCTTATTTGGACAGCATAAAAGCATAGTCTGTGAAAGAAGGATGGGTTGGAAAGTAAGGTGGAAGTATTTGAAATGGAAAAAAAGCCCTTGTGGATAATTTTGTTTTCATCTTCAGGGTTAAATTTTCCTGTATGGGAGTGAATGGGTCGTTCTGAAGGAAAAGTCTGAGCACATAAATAATCTCTTGGCTCAGGTTAGATTCTATGTGTTGACAAAGTGTCTCCTTTCTATGCTTTATGACTTGTGGTATCACATTGTTTATTATCTGCCTACTTGGGGATCAAATAAAAAAGGCCACTTACATTAGTCAAGAGGTCTGATCTGCAATTATATACTTGTTCTCTATAAAACTACCTCTTAATAGGCAGAAACACACAGTGAAAGCAGCATATCATTTAGATATTCCTGCTTTATATGCTATGCAGAGTTTCAATGCACTGCCATGCCAAATGAGTTGGAAATTCTTATTATAATTCTTGGAATTACAATAAAACACACACCTTCATGAGTGTGTGGTGCAAAGCCTATTTGGCCTGAATTTTTTTAAATGTTCTACATAATTTTAACTCATCTTTCAAGTAATGCAGCTGTTCCAGCTACACAAAGATCATTCTCTCGGAAACAGTTTATTTAAACCATACTGCCACCGGATTATTTTTCATGATCTCTTACAAATAATCCATTGACTCCTCTCAACCCTAGAATTTACCGACTTCATGAGACGTCAGACTAAACCACATGCAGGCTGGTTCCTGGTGACAGAAACTTCATATCTTTGGTTTTCCAGCTCTCCCTCAAATTTTTCACATGACCTCAGCAAATACGAGATTCTCAAATTTCTTCCCTGCTGTAAGATGCAGGTGATAACACTTCCTTTTTCTACTTACTCTCCTTAAACTGAGCAACAATGGGTGTACATTGCCTTGTGCGGGACAAGATGTGGGGTTATGGTCCCATCTGCACTCCCACATACACAAAAGCTGCCTGAAGGCCTCTGCAACAGCCCAGAAGAGAATGATAGCACGCTCCCTGCCACATCTCTTGTTTATGACTGGTCTTTGTATCTTTTATTTCTGTAGACTGATGGAAAGGCACATTACTAACCCTGCTTTGCTGGGAGGCCTACATTATTCGCATCAACCCAAGTATTAACCTTTTCTCTGTATAAATAGAAACAATACATCTATATTGCCTGCACCCTGGAAGCATTCTTTGAGCAGAATTTGGAAATTTAGATTAAAAGAAAAAGATGACATATTAAAAAGCAAGCCTACAGCTAAAACCTTCTCCTATGGCATGGGACTTTCTGAGACAAAGTTCAGTGACAATAGAATACAGTACTACAACATTTGCAGTTTCTTTAGGGGGTTACAGTGCATAATGTGAACAGGTCATCCAAAGACAACTTTGCTAACAGGAATACTATACTATTACTATTATTATTGTTATTACTGGGAATTTCTAATGATCGCTTTGCTGCTGTATATCTCCTGCTCTGACTCCCAGGTAGAAAAATGACAAAATACTTCAACAGATGAAAGGCTGTCCTTAGGGTATTTCCAGCTCAGTAAGAAGTGGGAAGTACAAGACATCTCACAAGAAAGGCTATCTTTTAGCAATTTATGGCTGTATTGTGCACAGTCTGAATCTTTTGAGGAGGATCTTTGGGGCACTCTCGTTTTGTTCATTCTGAGTATACCTCCTTCTTCGTCATCCTTCTTTCATCTTTTCTTTTTTTTCTTCTTTTTTCTTTAAACAAGGGTAGCCACAGGCTGCTCCTCTAGTTTCGCTAGGGCTGTAGACTTCAGTATTAGGTCAGGTCTGTGAACTCTGCTGCTGTGTTAAAAATCCTGAGACAAATCCTAGTTCCCTTGTGGTCCATGAGAATTTTGCCTTTGACTTCAACAGGACAGGATCATACAGAGATGCTTTGTGCAAATATTCAGGAAAGGAAGGCTTTCTTTTCCTTCCCATTTAACTCTTTCCTAAAAGACACTGAAGAGGTTGTAATTTTTGTTCCTTGGATATATAACTTCTTTGAAATAATAGAATTATATAACTCTACAGTGCAGATTCTCTCACATATGTTTGTCAATCCACTCCACCGAAGGGGGTGAAGATCATTAGCTGCAGTTAACAGACATTAAAACTAAAGGACAGAGGCATTTACTCAAGGTCATCACAGTGACTGCTAACAGGAAAAGGAGCTAAGCTCAGACTTTCTCACTTCAAGGCCAGCACCTTACCCTCAGGAGCCAGACTAGCAGCCTGAGAGAGATGTATTTACTGAGGGTTTTTCCACTGTGCTAATTTAGTTTCTGAAAAACTAATTGGTGTCTTGTGCTATGAAACAGGAGTAACTCTACCAGTTCTGTGTCTAATTCTCATGAAACATGGTGGAGTTTTGGAGATAGGAGCTCATATTGCTATAATCAAGGGCTATACCTATCTAAATATCACTCAAGTATTGGACAACAGTTGAACTGAAAAGGTAGTAACTAGCAATAATATATCAGATGTAATTAATGCAGGGTCACCTTTAATAGCATTCAGTCTGAAGTTTCTCCATGGCTTAGAAATGGGTCAATGCGTCAATTAAATTGAGGTGTCTAAACACCATAACAAAAAAAAAAAAAAATGCCGCGGTGATACACCCTGCGTCTAATGGAAGCCCTTAATCTTGAAAATTGCGGAGTTGCTTCAGTAAGTGCCCCCCAAAAGTTGAATATCTGTGGATTCATCAACATCAGACATACTGCAGGTGCTAGACCTGACTATGCACTAGCTGACACCAGACTGGAAGTTAAATAGTCATTTCAGCATGGTTCTGCAACTACATTAATAAGCATTAATGGGAAACAGGCATTGCATCTTTCTGATAGCAATGAGCAATATGTTTCTGCACAGAGCTGCCTTGTACCACATCAGCTCTGCACTTATCTCTCCTCTACCTTTCACTATGTAGTGAAAAAAATATCTGTTGAGGATGCTGGGGCTTTTGGTTTTCTCTTCCAATGCTGCAGAGCAAAAGAGGATCTCATAGTTTAAATACACATAAGGATTTGAGGGAGTTCCGTTCCTTTTATGGTTTCTGTCCCACTCCAGAAATGCTTCTGAAAAAAAAAGGGCAAGAATATTACTTCTGGTTTATTTTTATTTTGAGTTTATATACATTGAATTATACCAGTAAGTTTTTCATTGGTTTTCTGTGAATTTTGTAGTACAAAAGAGTTCATGAATTTGGAAGCATAAAATAAGCATTGACAGAAGTACTGAAGAGTAAGCAGCGGCATGGCTATGATGTTAAAAACAATAATTTACAGTATTGATAGACTGTTGCCCTGACTCATCACTGCTATGCTAGCTGCATACGGTATATTGCTGCCAATATCAGACTACCCTATATTCCTGTGAATACCTAGGATTAATGGAAAACTATACTGAGACATTAGAAAAAGAAAAGTAAGCACACATATATTATGAATACAGATATAGATTTTACAGAGAGGGTGAGCTAATGGGTCAAATTTTGCCATTGGCTACTTACCTGTAACAACCACAGAGAGCAAAGAAGCTGCATGGCTGAGGTTGCTGAATTTCATAATAATTACAACTTAACTTGTTTATTTGTACAGATCATTTTGTATTACTGTTACAATTTCAGCCTGTGCATTTCCACTCTAAACAAATAAGCCAGTCTGACTGCCAAAGTTAATTTCTTAAATCCTTATTTGGGCTTGCAAATGTGGACCCCGTTTTTCATAACGGTGAAGCAAATGCAATCCCATTCATTTTAATAAGACATCAGGATGCTTACTGAAAAAAGCTGTGATGAAAGACAACCTAAGAAGAAATATTGACATTTACATGTTCTTGGATGCAGTTGTACGATTTCTTAAAAAAATTCTGAGGTCCCTTTGGTTTGCCCAGTTGGATGACAACTTCCCGTCCTTGAAATCAGAAGCCACAGCGTACCACCCATGGTGGGCAGACCCTGTTATGAAGCATACCAAAGGGCAAAGAGAGACTGGATATAACACACAACACAATGTAGGCTACTTTACAATGCTGCAGATTCCCTCTGCCTTTGGAGAAACGAGAAAGAAACAATATGGCAGGTGTGAGTAATTTCCCTCTACTTCAGAGACAGATGGAGAAAAACTGAAGAAGCAGTTTTTGAGAGACTGGGATAGTAAAATAATTCCTACAGTTCAGCTAATAAACCTATAGTTACACTCATTTGGTCTCCAAATTCTGTTTGAGTAAGATTAGTAAAAAGATTGCAAACTAAAATCTTAATGGTTGATTGAGCTTCCTATTTAACTTGGTGAAAGTCAAGACCAGGTGTCATATGTAACTGGTTTAACGACTCTGTAATGGACAAAGATCAGATTTTCCATGCTGATTAAGAATGATTAAGAAAACATTTCTGATGCTGTGGACATCCAAAGTCTTAAAGAAGTGCTTCCAGACCTTCAAGAGCAGAAATTGTCTTACACTGTCATGATTCTTGTCTTCCTTTTTTAGAAATATCTGGAGGTGGGGATGGGAAAAAGACACAACTGTACAAGTTTCTGGCATAGATTTTTACAGCTTTCTTTCAATAGCAAAGTTAAAACAATTTAATTACATTAACAAGTACATACCACTACTATATTAACTATGTTATGTGTATTTTTGCAGTTCAAGGGAAATAATCAAGTCTGGTCTGTGGTATCATCAGCATGTACATAATATACCATCATGTCTTTTCTGAGCCCTCAACAGAACAATTCTGGGGCTCCCCTGGTGCCTGGCTGAGGTTGAATCACCAACAAGAGCAAGCTGTTTAACATTCAAGAATAACTAGTAAGGTCAGACATGTACCATAAGCTGGTGAGCAAAGGAGAAGGAAACACTGAAAATATTAAGTGATTTTTCAGTTTTAAAATTTCAAGTCTTCAGCTATTTTTGCTTCACTTTAATGGGAAGGAACTCTGCTTCTGCCTCTGACCAAAAAATTGGAGATTTTTCAATGTTACTCTCTTCCAATGAAGGAATTGCACACAGCAGTCAAATATTCACAGGTGTAGTGTCAAGAAGTGTCAAAAACAAACACACATTTCTGTGGACAACTTTGTGTATCTCTAAAGACAAGCAGTCATTATTTTTCTACACAGAGGTGGCAGGTTGGAGTATTATGGTTATATACACTATA
This sequence comes from Larus michahellis, assembly GCF_964199755.1. Lineage (NCBI taxonomy): Eukaryota > Metazoa > Chordata > Aves > Charadriiformes > Laridae > Larus > Larus michahellis. Next base: position 95,725,109 of record NC_133897.1, read on the forward strand.
ATGTAATGGCAACATAGTTGTTGTTTTAAAAAAAAAAAATTAAACTCTTAAAGTAGTTGAGAGAAATTAGGGGACAGAATGGAAGGTACCAGCACCAGGTTATAGTGATAGGGAAACAAACACTGGACTGGGAAAAATTAAAAAAAAAAAAAAATCCCCAATTTAGAAATGTGTTTATGCTTCATTTGGATGTTGCAATGAAACCGCCCCATAAGTTTTTGCTGGCCACTTAATACCACTCTGAATCTAGATCTTCAGAAGCAAACAGAGTTCTGATATCTGCCTCTTACGTTATCTCCTTCTCAGCCCTTTATGTCTGAGGATGAATATTATCAGGCTCTGTCTCATTCTCACAATGTGAAGAGCTTTGGGAAACAGCTTTTCAACTAACATTTCAAGGAACAGAGCTCTAATGATTTCATTAACATAATGGCCGTTCACAGATTTAACTGTAACTGAGCCAATGCATTGCCATTTTAGTGATGTTTAACAAAGTTCATTAACCCTGGATGTATTTATTTATCACTGCCGCACTAGAATTTTAATGTAAGAAATGTACAGCACACACATTTACTTGCAAATTTGGCAATTTTCATATGTAAACATTTTCAGAAGGATTTAATATATTTCTATTTTTAGAAAAAATGTCTTTTTTAGAAAAAGAATTGGACAGTACAGCACACAGGTCTTTGAACAATTTTTTTTTTAATAACATATGAATAGCTAATGAAGGTCAGTAAAATTACATTTATTTTCTGTATCAAGTCCATAGAATGAATAGCTTAAGCAGATTTTGGTCATACATTCACTCATTCCTTCATATATTTTATGAATATTAACAGGGGTGATTAAATCGAAAAAAAATCTTACAAAAAATATCCATCAAGTTGTGTAAAAGGGCATCACCACTTTATGACTTAAAGCGGATTTTTATTTGGGGTAAAAAACATATCAAGTGTGGTAGAGAAAGCTGTTAAACGTTGTTGCGGTGGTTCTAACTAGAGAGTAGATAAGAACTTCAGATGAAGGATTTAAACTTCTTAAAATGCACTTTGCGTTATAATTGCTTACATAGGTGGCTGGCAGATTATCACCCCTATTCTCTGCTCCTTTTTTCCCCCTAATTTAGGAAGAACACTTCCAGATTGTACCAGTTTATAGTAATTATTCCCCCACAAATACTCATTCAAGATCTTTAGAAAGCCCTAGAAACAAGCTTAACACACACAAGAGGGTTAAATAACATAAGGGTAGCCCTGATAGCACAACAATTCCAAGCTCAATGTTGGTTTCTTTCTGTAAAGTCAAAATACATTATTTCATATTTGATTTACTACAGCATAAAGACTAATCTTCACAATTTTAAGATTTTTAATGGTTTTCTAGAGCCGCCTTCTTATTGTCTCCTGCAAGGAGACAATATTCTTTTTCCTAGTTGAGAATGAATCAAATTATTAAGAGAAAAAGAAAACACAAAATAGGTGTTTCAGACCAAAGAAGTGTTGGGACCCATTCTCTGGATTTTATCCTTTTCAAAGGGATCTATGGACCCGCTGACAGCTGTCAGCATCCCACAGTGGCTGCTGTGTGTCACTCTTCAACTGCTGGCTATAATCCACCACCTCTTGCTGTGAAATATCCCCACAGAGCAAGCCAGGAACGTGCTAAAAGGGACTTCCGATAGTGTGCACTGCAACAGTTTAATAGCTCTTGCCATCTTCTCACTGCACCATCTCTTCATCCATAAATGTCCACTCTCACTCTGTCCCTTCTGTAGTCATTTGGGACTTCTAATTTGACTAAATTCTGCTGATACTGTTGGCCAGCAGCTAACAGGAGAAGAAAACAAGCTCATTTTCCCCTTCCTACACAATTCCTTTCCGAAGTTCACTTTATAAGTGTCTACATAAGCTTGTCATCGTATGGTATTATTTTTCTCTTTAGAGCTTGTAATCAGATTTTTTTTTCATTCATACCTGGGGTAGACCCATGTTTAAACAAGCTAAAGCACTCTTCTAAATCCCAGCTGGTTTTAATACTACTTTGTCAAATTGTCCCCTATGTTTCCCACATCTTTTCATCACACCTTCACAGGTAAGAAGTCCCTCCATGTTCAAGCTATTGGCAATAGTCATGTGGTCTCGTTTGCAGGGTGGCATGGATGAATGGAGATAATACTGTGCAAACTGTGCAACGAGAAGCTCAGCAACTGGAGAACGAAATAGAAATCATCAGCTTCTTGTAGTGTAACTTCTCATTGCAACCTACTCAATATTTATACAGTAGGCAAATCCATTTCTGGAAATCCCAGATAGAAGTTCAATATCCTCATTATTCTAGATGTCACTAATCCAAGTGATCCAAGTAGCCAAATGCTGTCCTGCTGCTAACACTCCTGGTCGTGCTGCCAATGCTATCATGGGCATTGACTAGAAGGACTTGCAACCTTGTAGCCCAGTAATGCAGTCCTGCCATGGCCGCTGACACTGAAAATTGTCAGGGCTGAGGCCCATCAGGCATGCTTTGTCCAATTTTTTTTTTGCCTGCCTGAAACTTGGTTTTGGCGTATTTAACTTCACCACCAATTTCTCCAATGACCAGGTGGCTATGCTTAATTTATTTTATTTCTTATCTTTTTTATGGTGTAACCATAATTTTTATCTACATAGTAGTAACAAAGAGCTATTCTGTGTAAACTGGAATATTCCAAACTGCAGCATGATGGTGCAATATAGAGAAAGACAGACGTGGTACGACAGCAGAGCCCTTGAAAGGGAGGACAAGGGATGCAGTGTAGGGAGCTCAGGCATGGGATGGTAAGAGACAGGATGACGTTGAAGACTACAGAGCTAGAAACAACTCACCAAAGGGCAGATAAAGAAATGCAACCAGAGGAGCTGGGTAAAGCCAATATAAGGGTAACAAAAAGAACAACAAAAAAGTATTCAACGCATCTAAAACACGGTATATATAGGAAACCTGAGTGTGATGTGGAATTGGAAACGAAGGATGAAAGACCAGGGAGTAAAGCGTGTTAGAAAATATATCAAGTTAGTCCCAAATAGACTCTAGAGTGAGGAAAAAGTTGTCATTGTGATGAATTTCACACTCTTTCTGGTAAAAAAGAGGAAGAAGCCCCATCAACAGCATCATTGTCTTCCTGGTGAAGAATCTGAGACACTGTCAACTCCCAGTAAAACCTCTCTTCCACTTCCAGCCAGACTGAAGCCACTCACCCTAGGACTTAGGGGTCTGTGGATCAGTGAGCACAACAGCAGAGAAAAGGGGTAGGTACTAGAAAGTGTGCATATAACAATTTTAACAGTATCGTTCTTACTTATTGTTGTTGAGCCCTTTTTTCTGTAGTAGTATCCATTTCTTTATTTTCTTTCTGTTTTGTTTTTTTTTTCCCCATGTATTAATTAGATCTGTACTACTGCTTTTAAGTTTTCAATCACACTAACAATAAATTCTTGTGTGGTGTGTTCCTCTTTTGTCAATACAGTATTTTGAGTGTAACAGGCTATCTGAATAACGTAGGAATATTCAACCAGAGATCTATATTGGAACTATTCACCTTAAGCTTCCTTTAGAGTCAATAAAAGTCAGTCAGTGATCAATAGAGTCAAAGATGTAATCCATCTTAAAGTAAATATTTAAATTATATCCTCTGTTTCAAGTGATTATAAAAGGATCTTCAATTTCTTGCTTTGACAGAACATCTACGTTGAGGATTTCAGAAGTTAAAGAGAGGAGTTTCATTGTGTTTATTACATGAAAGTTAGTATCACTTTTGGTTTTGTATGGTTTCAAAAACTTACATTTCATTGCACATTCAGCCCAACAAAATGTATGGCTAAAGAGTATAGCTTTGAAATAGCAAGTACCCTGTTGCAGGGATTCAAGTAATCACACTGCTTTAGTATTTCAATCAGTGGAAACGATTCTACTCAGTGTAACACGAAAAAAACCAACACAGTGAGCCTCTACCTGCCATATACACCATCACAGACTTTCAAGACCATGCACATACATAAGTAAATCTGGCAATGCTGCTGCTTACATGTTCATTACACCCTCTTCTTTCTAACTTTCCTGCAGTAATTTAATCCTTACAAGAGTATGTCTCATAAAGCAGTGCAGGTTAAATCATCAGGTGTTGTAACCAGAGTAGGACTGTTAACAGTAATGCTGTGTGAGTATTCACTAGGGAAGATCTACTCTAATGTTTGATATAATACAGATCAAGAAAGGACAACTTCATTACTGGTCACCCAGTCTTGCATTATCTTCTCCCTCTTCCAGACTCCTTAGCAGCAGAGCTAAAAAGCCATTTTATGGTTCTTTCATTCACAAAACACACACAAAAATAATCATTCAATTGAGTGTGACACTGCTCATCTGACACCTTTTTCCTTCAGTACAGGAGGCTTCCAAGCCCCAAAGATAAATAAGAAACAGCAATCTCAAAGTTAAAAATACCTGTGGAAGATACAAAATATTTGCAAAAATATAATTAGTAATTTTGCTCAGCTCTACCTTCAAGAACTAAATTAATCTGAATCCTGTATATACTAAAGCAATCAGCATCCTTTACAAAAAAGCCCAGCAAGAGAACACTGGAATTGGTAAGTGTGGGCACAGCCGTGATTTATAACGAACTATGAAATAAAATACTTTATATATATGAACACAGAACATTTTGCATACTTACAACAATTTGATCTTTAAATTTCAATTCACTGCTTCTGAACAAGTGGCTCAGGCATTTGAAAGAGTTGCTCATAACCAAAAAACTTTACTTTCACTAGCTTGCTTTAAGCAGCCAATAAACATTGCTTGTTTTCATTAACTAATGAAAACTAATATACAAATATTGGTGAGAAGTATATTTATTTTACCATTTTGATTAAATTTTAAAACTGCTTACAAGTTGGAAATACCTAGCTTCATATGTATTTTATTATAAATTTGTTGCACCAGGTTACAGAGGTTGCTTTAATTTTTACTAGTTTATTAGACTCAAAATCTTCTTATGGTCAAAAGGAACATACTCAATAATTATATCACTAGTCTAATTAGATAATAACAGACTAACCAGACAATTGTTACTAATACACTTACAGTGATCTAATACTTACATTTCAAGTCAAATGTATTTAAAATGACACACGCACAAACCCTCAATTTTCTACCACCCTTCTTTGCCATTATGTTCATCCCCCCAGTGCCTCTTTGGGTCCTTGATCAATCAATGGCTTCAGCTGGGGCAAGCTGCCAAGTGTCCCATGTCCTGCGCTGGGAGGAGTATGACACTGACACTGATCATTTCTTCTTCCTCATTATTGGGTCCGCTTCGAGTGATTTTTATGTGTTTACTAATAAGCTCTACACTATACTCTTTCTTCAGTGGTCTGCAGCTCCCCTTTACATCCAAATTTGCTATATATGGTATTGGATACTTATTCATTTTATTTCCTTAGTTACCCCTGAAGTCACTTTAGCTGTCTCCCAAGGTTACCTTTCTTTCATGACCAGTAATCATCCTAACTGGGATGTTTACAGCCCTGAGTTTCCCATACCTTCTTGTGCCTCTCTTACTAAACAATGCCCGTACTTCTCTATGCAGCATTTTATTCTGGGATCATAGATAGCTCATTTACACAGATTAACCACTTATTATTACAACCTGTTAGTTATACATAAATATATATATATAAGAAATATAATATATGTGCTTATGCATGTTTATAATGTATATGCTCCATAGAATTGTACAAAAGCTTAAACATAGGAGGTAGCAGTCATTAGATAATTGGTCTTAATTACACAAGCTAAAACACAGATCCAGAAAGGCCAAAAGAAGTCCAAAAATAACCCAAGAAGCATGGAACTATGTGCTGTGAGCTTAATGCAAAGCCTGGGGTCTATTACTAGCAACGGCAACATCATATTTGCTGCGCTACAAGGTTGCAATGTCATTTAAAATAAAAATAAAAATTGGTTACGAGGAGATCATTTCAAAGAATCTTCTTGGTCAGTATTCAGGCCATGTTAGAAAGAAAGCCCATTTATAAGTTATGAAGTATAGCTTTCCAATAACAAAAAGAAGGACTCTGCATGAATAAGAGAAGAGCATGAGGACAGATCAGTAGTCTAAGCAGTCACTGATGAAAGAGCTGGGCTCGTATTAGTCAGGATGGAAAAACATGAAGGGTAAGACATGGAACACTGGTACTTTCCACTGATGAAGAAGACGGAGTAAATGCTTTCTTCATGCCACTAGGGACAGAAAAAAACATAACAGGGCTCATTTAAAGAAAGGAACTTAGATTAGGTTATATACGTGTGTGTGTGTGTGTGTGTGTGTGTAAAAAAAAAACCCATATATGTACATACATACATATACTTTTCATAATGAAGTATGGGAAGCCTTGGAAAAAATTGCCTGGTAAGGTTGTAAAATGAAATTCCTGGGTGAGGCAGGAGTCCAGAATAGGCTGGACAACCATAATTACATAAAGCATAGCATGATCCTCCTTGGGGATAACAGCTGGTTATCCCCAGATAAGCTCTTGTGAGCCCCAAAAAGTTGTTATTGTCAAGTACAATACAATTAAGAATAATTCTGGACAAAAAAAAAAAAAAAAAAAAGAAGGAAAGGATGTGGGAACCTGCAATACAGCCCAGGTGCCTCAGATTTCAAGAAAGAACTGAACTAATTTGTTGATGCCTATAAAGACCCAGTGTTCCACTACAAGAGACTACAAAGACTTTGGTTAGTATTTGCATGTTTCCTCAGATAAATTGACCTAAATGGGTGAGCATTCTTGCTATATTCATAATCAAGCAGGGTTTAAGCAGTAACAGCACAAGAGTACTATGCTCTTTCTGCTTCTTCACTACAGCTCTGCATAATCACCATATGCCCGGGTCTTATTTCACCAGCACAGCATTAGTTCTAGTAACAGGACTGATTCCAATGGATATGTTCTTGTCTCCCTGCAAGCAGATCCTGTGATTTTAAGCATGCATAAAGATTCATTCTTCTCTGAAATCAAATTCACACTACTTTACAAGCAAATCAATTTTTACTATGAAAATATGTTGCTGCAAAGTTTATGTTACTCTAAGTGTACCCTACACCGTCATCCATAAACAAGTATGAACTGGATGTTTAGTGGACAGACACCTAAAGACCTTGTGCTCTTCGTGAATTCTCGAAAACATATTGACTGGAATTATGTTTTTCAGTGAATTATTACATTCAAAACATGATTAAGTTACAAATACATACAAGGCTTGTGTTTTTTCTAAGGAAGCTGATACTAACAAAACTACCATACAAAGGCACACACGTGAATATCTGCTTATGCCAGGCAGGAACAAACATCTACTCTTCATTCTGAAAAGTAAATCAGGAAAAACTAAGGCTAAGAAAATTAAATCAAAGCACGTCATGTTACATACTGGTGTTGTGGCAAAATATGCTGAAGCATGGCATGCTTCTGAAATTCCAGAGTGCTTGATTTCTTTTTCTGTATATCTCATGGTTACAATGTCAGATTTGCACTATATTACAATTTCGAGAGCACCATTAGTATGTAAAACTGTCTGTCTTTTCTAATGTATTTCTTTCTTAATTAAGGAGAAGGTGGGTTGAAGTTCAGTGGCTAGAAATGCTTACTCCGGGCAGAGGGTGGGTGGTTAGCTGCTGACAATGTTTGTTGGAGCACTTAGTTCATTACTTCAGGGTTTGAATGGGATCCTCTCCTTTACGGCAAAGTAAGTTGGGTGTGTTAATGTATCCTGCAGTGATGTTAAAAGGCTTAAAGTGGAGATGTTGTCAAACTAGCTGTGTCACCACATTCAAATCTTTAAAGTGCAGCTACAGCTTGAAAAATGATTATGAAAAATGCCATATTCTTACCCAACTGATCTAATCTCCATATGCACTTGATGTATATCTATCTGCTTACTTTACTGACTAAAACAAACATTTTCTACTGTTAGCACCGCAGAACCAAGACAGCTCTTAAAGATTGCACAGGATTTCATTCTGGCTCATTATCACCAGAAAACCTGTCAGACGAATTCCAGCTGCAGAATATTTATTACTGATGACAATGTAACAGAGAGGAAGAGCAGACTCCTAGTTGAATTTGTTCAGCAGGCACTTAAAAAATTAATCTTTTAACTCATACACACACACGAAAAAAAAAAAGCAATCACGCAATCAATACAAGACAACAGAGGATATTTATCCCAGTTATTTTGGTCTTGAATTTTGGTGTCATTCAGAACATCAAAAGAGGGGAGATGAAGTCCTCAGTTAGTGAGAAAAGGTAGTTGTCTCTGAGAAACAGGGAATATGTGTGGTTTGTGCATGCAAGAATTCAAATTAGATATTTAAAACAACCTAAAATGAATGATGTGAATTTGCACCAATATCACTTTAACCAATTCACCAAGTCACTAATCAATATCACTCTAACAGTCTGTTTCTGAAGTATCCATATGGTTATGAATGTATACATGTGAAGTTTCTCGAGTATATCCTCTTTATCAAGAGTACTGACACCTTTCCAGTGTACTTAATAACATTAGTTTCAGAAGCTTTTTTTTTTAGGCCTTAGCACAAGTTATTTAAATAACTATCTACCTACTTACCTATGTATCTGTAATCTGCAGTTCCTTTTTAGAATCTGTATGAAGCAAAACCACATGGCCATAATACAGACACTTTTATTGGTGTCATGACTGTCTAATACCATTCCCTGGTTATTCCTGCATGTTTCATACCATAGCCAGTTAAAGAAAGTAAAGGATATAGATGCTGTGTATGCCACCTGCAACTATTTCTGAGGCTGTTCTCGCTGTCTGTGAGATGCGTCTCCATACACATTCCTGTAGGTTCTTCAAATCTGGTGCCTCAATGTACTTCACACTGGCTCTTGTCCTTTTTGAACTGAGAGCCTGAACTTTATAGCTCCGTGCCTTAAAAGAGCCTTGATGCACCTCATTATCAGGAACCATGGCAAACCAGTAGGTCATTGTAGAAAAAAGATATGTGTGTATAGTCTGATTTTAAACTCTTTAATGTAAAAAAGCACAGAAATTTTTTCCTAAACCGATGAAATCTACAGCTGAGGCCTGAGTATTTTGTTCTTCCAGCTTCTTCATTTCCAACTAGTACCACTGGATGTATTATGAAATGAGATCGGAAAAGAAAGCTACATAAGGCAATGGCTTTACTTTCTCTCTGTTTGTTCAGAAAAGAGATACACTTGCTCAGTATCTAAAGTATGAGTTTCTGTCTTAAGAACTTACATGTCAAATTTCAATCTCAAAAGAAAAATAAAGCACACAAAAAAGTTACATACAGCTGAAAACAAGCCTCAGGAAGAAATGTATGTGTATCCTTAATCAGCATCAGTTAATTTGCCTTAGACTACTTCTGTGAAGATAAAATTTTAGCATCTGGAATTCAGCTGTTTCCAGTTCAAAGTCAATCTGCTGGTCTTTAGAGGTCTCCATGAGATCAGATCTAACTGCCAGACATCAGCTCTCACTCTGTGACCACAAGGTCCCAGCAATAATGTCTTTTGAGCGGAATCAATAAATTTGCTGTGCTGCAGGAGGAGGTTTGTGAATATGGGATGCAGAGTTTTCACAGGTGCTTAGCTGAGAAATGACCCTTTATTGCTTTCAGCACTAAATACAAAATTCATTTCTTTCAGTTGAGCTTTCTTCCATCAATTCTTCACACATGTAAATCCAATCACCCCTACCCCTTACCCCCCAAAAGAATCAATCTGTTTTTAACAAAGACTGTAAAATAAAAAGAATTGTTCATTTCTTTTTTTTTTAAATATTAGGGAGGTTTTACAAGGATCAGGACTTAGAAAGCATGAAGATTAAAAAAAGACACAGAAGCAAAAGCTAGAATAATCAACAAAATTTAGATGAAACCAGATGTTTTCACAATGGATAGCAGAAGAAAAATGTGGCTGACAACTATTCAATGAGTTTTGTTCCTTCCTTTCTTTGTCCTTCGTTTAGTAGGGATCTTACTTTGCTACTCCCATTTTACAGATAGGTAACGTACAATGTGACACACGAGGGAACTTCAGTGGTTTATCTGTGGAAACCTGTTAGCTCACAGTAGACCAAAATTCCAGTAAAAGTTTTAAAAGCCAGCTTTTAAATGTAAAGACTATTTCTTACTCTCCTAACTGGCTGTCTATTTTAGGCTAATACTGAATCTTCTATGTTCAAATATGTGCTAGACACATTAAAAAAAAAAAACAAAAAAACCATGAATAATGTTTACACAATTCAATTTTGGAAAAAAATGTGCCCGGCAAGGTGACATACCTGAAAAATTTTTTCTAAGTCTTGTGTACAAGCTACACAACTCTTTCCATGTTTCTGATTCATCTGCTCGAAGCTTCCATTTTTGTATGGTAGCATTCTTTGGATGAAAAGGCATAATTGTTTTGCTGCGGGTGTCTGTCCTAATTTATCTTTAGAGACATATTCTGAGGCTACAAAAGTACTTACTTAGAAAACATCAGCCAATCTGTAGAAAATATCAGGAGAACATTCCCCTGACTTTGATGGTGGCACTGAAACTAATGGAATGCCCCCCTCAAAAATCTTTGACAGGTGGTTGGTGACACCAGGGACTCCAGGGTCTTACCGCCTCCAGCAGCCACCTTATCATTTGTTGTTCCTAAATCAGCTGTTAGCAGCTTGGCCCTCAAATTACAAATTGCCTTGTCTTTGGATAGAATCAACAATGAAAAAATAAATAAATAAGGTCACTGAATTTTTCTTAAGTTATTGAGAGTTTTATGAGCATAGCTAACCTAATTTTCATATTAGCTTGTATGCATATTGCACACATATGCCACCTTATAAAACACCCTCAGTGCCAGAAAATAAAAGCAAATGACAGACATGCAGAAAAAGTCACCTCTGCACTGTTAATTCAGTCTGGGGGTTTTATTACTTGGTCAGATACTTGCACATGCCCCCTGCCTTGCTCAGTACAAGGATGGATTGCATTCAGGAAAATAATGAGGTGTTCAAAAAATTTTTATCTTCTTTTTGTAAAGCTTGGCCTAAGGTCTTGTTTGCACTGCATTATTCAAACTCTCCTTTGAAGCCATTTGTTTAGACTTCTCTGTGGAGCCCATGACTATATTTCACAAACAGCAATGCCTTTACTTTTAGAACTGCCTATAAAGTATGGCTGCAATATTATCCTGATTTTACATTGGGTAGCTAAAGCACCAATATTAAGAACCACTGACGTGGGGAGCCCGCTGTCTGGGATGACTCAAACTCGAGCGCTCTGCCTGCTCCACCCTGCTCAAATCACAGTTCCCAAAGGCTGCAGCCTCCACACCAGTCCATCAGCACCCGCTGCCTTCCCATTTGGGGAACTCCTACCACCAAATATCAAAATCAGGTCTTAGAGAAATGGGAAAGGTCATTAGTCAGGACTCTGAAAAATGTGTTTTAAGCAGCTTGCCTAGCATCAGGCAAAAATTCTGCAGCAGTGTCAGGGACAGAAATAGAAACCAGTTCTTCAATGACCTCACTGTGAGGTAACCTTTGTAGCCTTGCCTCATGCATGGTACGAGTTCCACCTTCTGTAAGAGGGAGGCAGGGGGCCCTGAGGAACCAGCCTCCCTCATGCTCCAAGGCACTTCATTCCCACAGCCCAGTCCACCCTCTCTGAGACTGAAGTTGGGTCCTGTGGTATAAAAGAGTGCAGAGATGTGTCATTAAGAACATAATGGGAGCTATGCTGGAACAGACCAAAGGTCACTCAGCATCATGTCTGACAATGGTTAGTAGAGGTTGCTTAAAGAAAGAGTGTAAGAAACAGATGAAATACGGACTGACATCACTTTCTGCCTTGCAGCAACGAGGAGCTTAAGGTTTTCCTCCCCCACCCACACCTTTTTTAATATTTTTTTTCCCTTTTAAGCCAGAACTTACATCCAGGCTAGTGCATTTAACAGTCATCAATGGACATTCATGAAATAAAGTTGTCTCATAAATTTCTGAACTATTTTTTCCCCTCCACAATATCTTACAGCAAAAGGACTGCAACAAATATATGTATATCCAAAATAGCCTACAGTCCTGTTTAAGACATTCTCTTTGCAGGGTGGGGCTGTGCATTTGAAACCCTTGGGTTATAAAGAGAAATTATTCTGAATCCTGCACATTAAAGGATGTTTTAACCCAAAAGCAAAGGATGCTTTCACCCAAATGTACAAATTTACATTGACTGCTGTGTGCGACCCAAAACAGTGAATATGTCGGGCATGCTTTTTGAATGCTTAGACTCTTCTGGCACCCCAACTCATGCCCATCTCCCATTACATGAAGCAGTTTTTCTGACACAGGAATAATGCTTGAATAATGACTTTTACAGTTTCTAACTAAGATGAACACAAGGTATTCACATATAGTCAAGGGGTATTATATACTTGGAAGCAGATGGTATAGAGAAAGCTTCATTGATACTGCTCAATAGACCTGAGTGCCCAGTAGAAATAACCCTGCCTACTTTCTCTTCTTGTATAAATATACGCACATACACAGAAAAATGATGCAGTCATTTTAATATTAAAGAAAGAGTGAATTTATCTCTGAAAACTGGAAAATGTTAAAAATTCTTTAAAAATAATTAAAAAAAAATCTCCTCTGGAGATACATCTTTTCACCATACGGTGAAATACTGAGCATTTCACCTTAAATTCCTTGCTGAAGTCCATGGAGGTGGCTAAAATATCAAACTCCAAATGGCTTAGGAATATCCAGCTCATATGATTAGAAAGGTTCTACTATGTAACCTTGGAAAAATTAAATCTTGCCAGTAGAGCAGACTAGTAGGCATACACCAAAACCATACAGGTAGATATAAGTTAAATGAACCACAATTCAAGGAAATAATAAATGACTGACCTTTATCAGGTAGTCATAAAAAAGAGGAGCAACTATACGTCACCCCCAAAAGCTTTCTTTTTAAATCTCAGACACTGTTCAGCCCATTATAATTATCCTAACTTATAAACAGTAAAATGTTTAGTGGGACAACTCAGGGAAGCAGAATGTATGAGAGAAATTATGCAGTTAATGGAGAATTGTTCAAGTTGTAATTTACTAAATATTGTCGCAGATTCCTTGTGTCAGGTCGCAATAAAAGGAAAATCTTCCTAAATTAATTTATACTGGTTAATTAACTCCTAGATAATAGCTAACTATACTTTTATGCAACATGAACGCAATACTTTAAGCTGGACACCTGAGGTTAGACACACAAAATCTCACAGTACCAGCTGCTGTAGGGATCCTTAGCCTGAGCATGGATTTAGATGGCTGAAAGCAGGCAGCCACATTTGAATATTGTTCTTTCACAATGCTACTGTGTTGGTTCAACAATTAATATAATTTTTTACTTCTTTCTGATCGATCCCCTGTATATCTGAGACATTTGCTAAAAAATTTCTTGCCTGAAAAATCAAAGTAAGGACGTAAAATGGAAACTGGACCCCGTGCGGATTGTTATAAACACTGCCCAGGAGTACAGAGGAGTATAATAGGTAGTTATTTATTTGAGTGGCACATATTTACTTGAGAGTGCTGGACACTCTTCAATAATGCATACCACCTCAAGCTAGGAAGGTGTCACTAACTAAAGGCAGGGATGCAAATGTTGCTGTGTAAGCCCTTTTTTTGCCTTTCTTCAGTCCTTTATTTGCAGCTGAGAGGGGGCCAGAGGGGGGAAGGAGGAAACGAGAGAAAGAAATTATAAGAAAGGCTTGGTCTGCTACATCTGCTGCTTGGGCTTGCTCCTGCTGTTTACCTTTAAAAAGACCTTACACATTTGTTGCTTTAAGAATAAATAAATAAAAATAAATAAAAAAGACACCTTTTCAAAAGAATTTGCTTTGTGAAAAGCTTTGACAGATTTTTTGTAACTATGGAAAAGCAGCTGGAGAAAAAGTCACACCTGCACCCCAGGTTCAAAGAGAATCCAAACCAAGACATACTTAATAGCTGAAAAGGTTAGCTTTGCTTTTTTTGGGGTATCCATTTTCCTGTTCATTATCCTTCCAAACTATGGAAGAGAAAAAGCCCTGATAAAAATATTTTTGAAATCCTGACAGTAATTGCCTATTTCTGTGCATTTTTAATACTGAGATTCTACAAGATACAAAATGGAGCAAATCGCTGAAACTAACTGTGCTGAGGATTTGACTTCCAGTCTTTTCACATTGTTCCTCTGATACATGGCACTTCCCAGGAAGGGCAGTACCACGTCAGAAAAGCTCAGTCAGGCCCTGGCATTACGACATCACCATCAGAGGAACTGGGCACACGAAATAATGACACTTGTCCTATATCAAGTAGGCAGTTTTAGCAAGTGGCCACTGACAAGTTTTACTTAGGACCAATACATCAGCTTTCATCTGTGAATTCCAGAGCTCTTTAGAAAGAGTTATCATCCTTAACTTAAACCTGGATAAAAGACTTCTAATTATATACAGCGTTTCCAATAAAGCAGAGAAAGTCAATGCCAGAACAAGGATCAGAGCTGAGCTCCTCCGAATGCATGCTTGATGGGATTTAACCAGCAGGCTGAACTGCAGCTTTTAGTCAAAAGTTTGTAAAACTGCATTTGACACCTAGATGGCTCACAGAGGGGAAGAATTTCATACTGTGGGCTGGTGTTTCACAGATACTCTCTTATGAAGAAAGGCTGAAGGATTTGGGTCTCTTCAGTCTGCAAAAAGGACGGCTGAGGGGGGATCTTATCAACACTTAGAAATACTTAAAGGGTGGGTGTCAGGAGGATGGGGCCAGGCTCTTTTCAGTGGTGCCCGGGGACAGGACAAGAGGTAACGGGCACAAACTTGAGCATAGGAAGTTCCACCTAAACATGAGGAGGAACTTCTTTACTTTGAGGGTGGCAGAGCACTAGAACAGGCTGCCCAGAGAGGTGGTGGAGTCTCCATCTCTGGAGACATTCAAAACCCGCCTGGACACATTCCTGTGCAACCTGCTGTAGGTGGCCCTGCTCTGGCAGGGGGGTTGGACTAGATGATCTCCAGAGGTCCCTTGCAAGCCTACCATTCTGTGATTCTGTGACATTTCAGATTAATGTATGAAAGTATCACACCTGAGGGAGACTGACCCTTTATGTTATTTGTTGGCAGTTCTCTTTAATTATTTGGAATAGAGAAAGCCACACAGCTAACGGGTGGAGCCAGCGTGTGCTGTGGGACAGTGACAGCCGGAGAAATCTGTACAATTTCAGGAAAAAAAAGAGTAGGCACAGTGTGGAAGTCACCCTGCTCTTGGCCCCCTCAACCCTCCTGTGGGCTACTAAGGGAAGGCATCACTCTGCAAGCATCACTTCGTGCTTTTCAAGGTCAGGGATGGAGACATCTTCTTGCACCAAGTGCAAGGAGTACTTGCACCAAGTGTAAGAAGTACTCCTGCTTTTGGGCAACTTTTAACTTCCTTATCACTCTTCGAGCTACCTGCAGGAATTAGACCAGTGTGTTCAGAAGGAAAGTCCATCTTTCTTTACTTTGTGCTTTTGGAGACTGTTACAATTTACTAAATGCTCCCCAGGGGTCGACTTGTGTAGCAGCACTGTGCATTACGCAGTAACTACCATCACAGTACTTACACCACTGCTGGAGAGAATTACACCTTAAACGCTCCCTTTGGTTTTATAGTACAGAACAGTGTCCTCTGCAATGCCTCCAACTTTACAGTATGAAGAACTAGAATGACTCACTGTCCTACTTCAGGTTCAAGAGAAGGCAGACTTTTCCCTTGCTATTAAGGGCGGGGGAAAAAAAGAAAAGAAAAAAAAAAAGCTTTCAGGCATCTCCTGTTCCAGCTGTAAAGATGTGGCAAGCAACATAAATTGAGCATTCTTGGCAGGTAGCTTCTTCCTAATGTTTATGGGTCAGGTTGTCAGACATGAACAGCGGGGTCAGCCAACTTCTTTTCTACAGTAAGTGACATACATTTTTACTTGTACAGATCTAAGTGATTTTGTGCTCTGGTCATCTTATCCCTGTGTTTGTCTTCCAAACAGAATTTTAAATGGAATGATATTTTCTCTTGGACTGTTATTTTTTGGAAGAATGGAGGAAACTAAGCAAACCTTATAAGGGCATTGGTTGCCTAAATACAGGCACTAGCGCCTAAATGGCACCTTAGGATATCCTGACTTATCTCTAGCTGCACTCTCAAACAGGTGTAGGATCAGTCTAAGTTCTGTTGTGCATTTTCCAACTGCATGCCAACACCTGGGATAGTCTAGGGAACATAATAGCAGCAGACACCTTTAGCATAAGCAGCTGGATTGCTCCCCTGTTTTGGAGCAGTGTTAAAGATCCAACTAGCACCAGCAAAGCATGACTTAAAGATGTTACTTTCATTACCCCTGGACATAGAGTGGAATGGCAGCAACAAGGATGAAGTTCAAATACCTTCCGGTTCTTTTAAAATACACCTCATGTAGAGAGAGAAAAGCACTCTGCTACTCAAGCTAGGTCCCAGAATTAGAGAATTATCTTGGACAGACATCTTTTCACTCTTCCAAATGCTGTATGAATTAAACTCTCTTGCAATCTTCTGCAGCAGCAGCAAAAAGCTGCTGTTGTGGCAATCCTAGAGCTGTCCTTCATGGACAGGCTCATGCTGAAATCCTCAGTTTACAATATCTTCTTCTGAACAGCACGGAATCTTGGCTTTAACTGGTATGCATTGCAGTTTTCAGAGTAATTTTTTTGTTACAGAGTGACATTTTATTTGTGTGACTACAGAGAAAAATATAAATATTTCAACAGAGGGAGGGAGCCAGTTTCCCTTTAGATCCATGGAAATTCTCATATTCTTTTTCTGAAATTATATCAAGCCCTTAATAAAGAAAACTTTATTTTACTTAAATAAAATATGGAGTGGTACTACTCCACAAAAGGTAAAAATAGCCTTTTTCTTTGAAATGCCTGTATCTGCAGGTTCCTTCCATTTCCAACAGATGCATTAGCATCACATTTCAATTTTGTACTTAATGTCAAAATAAGATATTAAAAAAAACCAACCCTGGTTCCTCATTATGCTGAGCTGTACTTGCATAATTATTCTTCAGGTTTCACTTAATTATATGCCCCACCATGTGTTACTTTTCAACATTCTAAGTGGTACCACCTTACTGCTAGGAATATTAAACAATGAAAGGCAACACTCTTTTGTTTGGTTACACAGCACGCTGTGTCTGAATTCAGTCTCCTCTCATAGGTCCCCCCTCCCAGCTTCTGAATTATATCCTTTACAAGTCTTTCAAAGAAGGGCACTTACAGTCATGCTTGGTCTACAATCTTGGCATTGATGTGTGGCTTTTTGCATTTCCTGTATCCCAGAATTTCCCCCATTATTCAGAATGAAATTAAAAAAAAAAAAAAGAAAAAAAAAGAAAGACAAGAATTAAAAGAACTGAAAAAGCAAAAGAAACTATAGAGATTTGGAAGTTTTATTTCAGGTAATTTTTTTCTTACCCTGTCAAGGTCACAAGCTAGCAATCGAGGTGAGGAAAGAAGCACTGGAAAAACTATTTATCTACAAATGGTATTTTTTAGATACCTAACACTGTGTTTCCCTAAAAGAACAGGAATGTTTAAGAATAAGTGAAGAAAAACAGGCAGTGACTAAAAAGATACTGAAACTTTTGCTCCAATTCAATTGGATGGGAGTTCTGATCAAGCCTTGTATACCCTGAAAGTTTTTTCATCATAGTCCAAAAACATGGGACCTCCTGACCTAACAAGTGTCAAACATTGCCAGATTTACTAAGCAACCCAGAAATGCTATTTTTATATAAGAATGCTTTTTCTGAGAATACTTTAAAAGAATTTGATTCTAAGAAGCACACTGGCAATGTCCAAATGAGTGAGACAGATGGGATTTTTACATGGTCAACACAATTCTTTATCAGACAGAGAAAATGTGAGTCCTAGGCCACTGACGTTACATAAAAGACTCCTATTGATTTAAATCAGCTTTGTGTCAAACTGAAAATGAGGATCTACTAGGAGTGTGCCCAAGAGAGGAAGCTATTTTAATAGTTTAGCCCAGTAGAAGTTAACTGGGTTTTATTTTATGGCTTATTTTGTATTGCAATATTCCAAATTATAGTCCTAAAAAAAATTGCTCAAAAAAACCAACACCCCCCCCCCAAATTAAATCTTACTGATAAATCATCCTGAAAAACAAAGCAACCTATCAATCATTTCCAATCAACAAATCCTAACATTTAATCACAGGCATATTCACACTTCAACATGGATCCACTTCTGTCTTTAAGCTTCTAATTAATAATTGTGTTGTCAAAATGCAGAATCATGAATAGTCCTTAAGGCTTTTCCTGTACAGAAGATGATGAATACTTGTGCTTAGCCAATCAAAAGTTTATTTAGTTGTTAAAGAATACGTCCCTTTAAAGTAGGTTCGAACAATCAAAGTTATAGGCTTTTTGTCATTTTAAATCCAACTCTGAATGTTGTAGAAAGTAAATATCTGATAAATAATTACTGAAAAAGGCACTTCTCTCTGGGTTGTGGACTGCTGTTCCATGGATGTTATCTAGAATGATGGATTTATTGTACCTTGGTGAATACTATGGGGCAAATTTTGTCATCCTTACTTACACTTCATTCCAAGGATGTAATTTCCTTTACAGAGTGGGGATGTGTGCAAAAACAGTAGAACCTGTTCTTACTGATTGACTGGATAAGGAAGACAATAACACACAAAAAATGCTGAGAAAAGAATCAGATTGTTTCTAAGGTGAGTACGTCAAGATTGGATAGTTTCTTTTTAACAAAGCTCAGATGAAAACTAAGCTCTGATGGGCTTCTGCTTACTAGCTGCCTTTGTAACCAAAATATTCTCAGTTTGCAATCATCTATGAAGCTTCCAGTCCCCCTTGGCTTCTTGGTCCTGCATTGTGAAGATAGCCTCACAGTTATCAATCCTACTTGAAAGTTACTGTCTCATAGGTGGGCAAAAGTGGTAAAATGATCCCAAAGACAAATGCTGACAGTCTTGCTTTTTCTTTCCCAATAAAATAGTTTCTTGCACAGGCCGAAATGGCTATGGTAGCTGTTTCACTGAATTGCATAAAAATTAGAAGAAAAGAAATACCTGCAGTTAAAATGATGAAAGTGGATTTATTCACTGAAAAAAATTAATAAGTTTGTATGTAAATAGCTGAAGCTATCCCACTGTTTTTCAACATCTCCTCTATGAAGTTTTCCAATGTGTTGAAAGGGCATTATAGTAGGCATTTTGCAGTGTCACTGGCTTACCTCAAAGAGATATGCAATATCCATTGTTGACACAAACAGCCTGCTCTATTTTGAAATTCTTATATTTGCTCTCATCAGCAGCATAATGAAAGATTACAGCTTTAGGAAATCAGCGAGCTCTCCCTTTTCAAGCTAGGTGTACTTCATTCCATTTTTTTTGTGAAGGCTGCTGTTCTTTGGTTTTGTGTTGTTTTTAAACTAAAAAAAATAAATAATAATAATTACAAAAAACAAGCATAAAGGGAAGTTGCAGAATATCTGAAAGGAACTGAATTCTGCAGATGAAAAGTTTTGTAAGTACCTTATGCTTTCCTGGATGAATGATCACAAATAGTGTCCAGTGATCTTGTCTTAGCTCACCACAGAAAGACAATGGTCAAATAGTACTTTCCACAGTCTGTATTGTCTGTGGGTTGCTCTGACTCTCCCAGTTTCCAGTTTCCCAGCTTGCTGGGAAAAAGTGAGAACAACCGTCCCTATCCTCTGCTGTTATTGTCTCCTTGTTTAAAGAACTGTCCACAAGAGGGCTAGGCATAGCATGGATTGAAAACACAACAAATCCAAAAATTCACAAAAAACTTAATATAGGCACTAATATCATAACTGGATTTTGGTGTGGAACGGAATTTTTCTGAAATGCAACTGCTATGGTAGGTAGAAATTCATAAGCCTGTAAGACAGTTACATTTGTACAACTTGTGCACATCCATATGGCTTAACTGACAATTAGAAGTTACAAGTTAACAGAAAGGACCACAGAGCAGTGTTGTTCATAAAGACTTATTTGAATAAGTTGATTTTGTTTCAAAACCAAATGAACAGATAACACCTACCATGCAACAACAGAAAAAATATTTTCAAATGCTAAATAAGGAACTTGTCTTGCAAGACAACAGTTTTTCCCTAAGGCTACTCTGTACTTTCATGATTCATTGTAAAACTTCAAACTTAAAAAAAAAAAAACAAACAAAAAACAAAAACACCACATAACACCTCTTCTGCTCTCTGTGTTGTTATTTCAGTGTGCAGTTGCGTGCAGTCACACCCGATACGCCCATGCCAGCAAAGGCAGGGAAAAAAGAGAAACCAAAGAAGTGAAAAAGATAAATTCTCCAGGAACTATTCCTTTGTTACTCCATTAAGAAAATTAAGTATGCTCTTTGGAAATACTTTTTTCCTTCATGAAACTGACAGGTCTTAAGGAATCAGGCAAATTTGGGGGCTACCTCCACAAAAAATATTAATTCTTTCATGGACATAATGTGATTGGCCTTACCATGGTTCAAAGAAAGGAACGAAGTCTTTTATCTGACCAGCCTGATAGCTGTCTCCAGCCCTCCCCTTTTTTTTGAAGCTGGTGGGCACACCCCTTACTAACTGCACATGGAATAGTGCTGACAAAACAGCCCACCACTGTCCTTCTCTCCAGCGTGCCTTTCTTCCAACAAAGCCCCTCAACTATTACTGTATTTGGGACCAAAACCATTAGAGATGCAAAGATGCAAAAAAACTGGCAAATTAAACTGAAATTTCAGTGAAGCCTGAATTTAGAAAAGCTGCAGTCAATATCTGTAGTTCAGACAGTATAAAATCCTATAGCAGAATTTATACATCTTTTTTTTTTTTTTGCTAAAAAGCTCTGACTATATGATCCTAAGCAATTTAGGAACTCAGGTTTTTCAAAGCTCAATGAAGCTAGAAATACAATTTTATGACACTGTAAAGATACTTCTACACTATTCTGGGTACGAACCAACTGGGGGGTGGGGGGTGGGGAAAAGAAAAAGGAGCAAGTTTGTAAGAAGAGTAATACACGATCAAGGCTTTCTGTATAGAATGCTGAGCTTCACACGGTTTCCATAAACCCAGGGTACAGACTGTGCTTAAAACAGCTTTTTTTTTTTTTTTTGCTTTTTTGCATTTTCTCCAATAAAAACAAAGAGAAAACCAGGAAAAAGGCATTTGGATTCATGCCCAAAGTCCCATTTTAAGGTTGTGTGAGTTTTTCTCCCAGCTACCTAATGGTAGAGAGAGACAATGGTAGCAAGAGAGCTATAAAATGTTCACTATATGTAAAAAGCTGTACTGAAAGAGCATTGTTAAACTTGCAAAATCAAGTACTCAAGACACAGCAAAGCAAGAATTAACCCTGCCTCCCTTCATATGCAACATCATGTAGTCTTTAAATACACCATGATGCAGGTGTTTTTTCCAGAGCCTCTCCCCACCTCATTCCGGGTACATGAAGAATGGGGTTCGAGTAACAAGCAGGTCTGATATTTTGGTTATTTTTGTTGTTCATTGTGTGTGTCTCTAGGCCTCACCCATGCACACCACTCAAACCCTGAGCTGAAGACAGAATTATTCATTTTCTTATGGGCTTCCCTGTGGTGCTCATCATGCCAAGCTCTGTGAGCGTCATGAAGGTTAATTTATCTTAACAAAACCTCTCCAAAGTGACAGGATAATATATCCCACTTTACAGATAGGCAGCAGAGGCACACAGGCAACAGTCAATGCTGAGCTACCCAGGATCCAAGTGGTGGGTTTTTGTCATGTTTTGTAATAATTTGCACTTTCAGGCACAGTACCCATTCACTTTAATTGCAGCGGTGACCGCTCAGTGCTTCATCTCAGTCCTCAGGATCTTTAGATGGGCATTCAGAAATGAGCACATACCTCTGTGAAACATCTGATGCAAGGGACTGTGCAACATCACTCAGGAACTCTGGCAGAGATGGACTCTACTTCTCCAAGCTTAGCCGCTGTGAGGGGAAGGCTTCCGTCCTTTTCCAACACTTGTAAGAAATAAAGCAGAAGTACCATGTACAATGGCATCCTTTACTTCCCAGGCCTGAGCAGAAAGCCATTCTTAGACTAGGACAATTCTGACTACTGAGTGAAGTATGAGCCCAGGTTAAAAATAGGAGGGCTTCACCTGAAGTAGAGCTTGCTCATAATTTCATGCAAATGAAAAGAATGAATTAAGAAATGGACAAACATCATTAATGCATTTTCTAACTTTCAAGCTGTTCATTGATACTTCAGCTCCTTCTCATATCTTTCTTTTCTATTGCCTTTCTCCTGTTCCTCCAGATTCTAATTGCAGGGGTTTTTGTGCAGCTAGTCCCTTTGCTTGTCTGTTCACTCTGTGAAGATGCCGTATATGCACTTAGCATTCAAGGCTGTGAGAAATTTAGGCACAATGAACAAACACAGGCTTCTAAGGGGTATGATCTGTTATTGAGTATATGCAACTGCTATTTTTTCAGACCTTTGAATATGGCAAAATGTGCAGGAATTTTCACAAGAGTGGCAAAGGCACAACATACAAACACAAATGATAACTCTGTAAAATATCATGTCTCTTTTCCAAAGAGTAAGAGTGTGAGGGTATTTCAAATAAAAGATCTTAAAGATAAAACAGCACTTATTTCTAACCTTTGTTATAATCCCCTCTTCTTCCACTGTCGATTTCACAGATAGTTGATATGTTTGAATAAAAATAGGAAAAAAACCCAAACCTAACCACCACCAGCACCTCAAACCCTGAAAGACATAGCTAACATAGAAAAAACACAGCCCAAATGCTGTTTCACAAAATGACACATTTAAAAACTACGAACATGGAGTGGATGGCTTGTGTGTATGCAGAACAGTAATCGGAACAATCAATCCCACTGAAGTAACAAAAAGCATCATTTAGCAAGTATTTTTCAGACTGGTAAGTGTCCCAAAAGCTACTAGTTTTGAAAGATCATAACTTTATTCTCTGTCATGATTAATGTTATAGTGTTACTCTCCTTGTGAAACAGCTATCAGTTGCATTACTGTTTCTGGGAGCCCATGGTGACATCATATACAGACATGATAAATTCTTGTCCATTACAAGAATTTGTAATATCTGTACATACAGATCTGTTTACATACAAATACATACGAATCTATACATACAGATTTGTTTAACTTTTGTCTGTTCTTCAAAGATTACAAATTCTCTGAGCATAGCCAAGTCTCTCACTGGTCTGAATATTGGTAATATTGGTAATATACTGTGCATGTGATATGTCCTTAAACTGAATAAATATGTAATTGTGTAAGAAGTCCCACTGATACTCTCAGGTTTGAACATTAACCCTCCACAAGTGTTTGCAGAATTATTACCAAAATAATTCCTTTTGGGTTATACTTTTACTAGCTCTGCTAAACTTGCACTTATAGAAGCACTGAAAAGTGATTTGTTCATTGGTTTGTTTTCCTCATTACAAATCAAGCTTGTTTATAGACTTCCTATATATTTTAATTACTTATAGCAAAGATACAGTGATACTGTTGCAAAGAGGCAACAGCGATATACTGGAGGAGGCTTATATGAGCACTTGTCCTTAGTGAAAAAAAAGCAACCTCCTTTTTTTAACTGTTACAAATCAGAAATTTTGTCATAAAATGCAAAATTTCCCTTGAAATAGGAAACAAATTGTTGAAATAACAGTAACAATGATAATAAGCTGAAAATACCAAACGATCAAAGAAAGTAATATCAAACAAAATATCAAAAAATACCTTTTTTGTTTTCATTTTTAACTGAGCTTGTTGGATAGCAACAGTCAGTCATGGTCTCATGCGGAAACATAAGTCATCAGCTGACCAGCTTCCTGCAGGGCAAGGCAGCCTATACCAGTGCATGTCTTTGTGGGACCAAAGCACTTCAAACCTCATTGCTGACTAGCTGCGCAATAGCTTTAATTTCTAACTTTATTAGGCTTGGAATCGTAACCTCCACAGCCACTTTTTTCCTTAATAGTTGAAACAGATGCATAGACCTGAGATCTGTAGGCTGGGCATAGTGGTGAACATGGTTGGCCCTCTATGGTTTTGAAGGTGCACTTGATCTGGAACATGTACTGAAGTAGTAATAAGACACAGGATGAACTACACAATTCAGCTCCAAGGCAGCATAAATGGATCTTCCGTTATTACATTTCTTTGGCATGTTTGAAAAGTCATTCCTGTGTGCATGGACATTCTGGCTATGACCTGGGAGAGTGTCCAGTGATGACTCCTCTGTTAGAATCATTGAAAGAGGAAAAAAGAGGCGGTAAAAAGCTCACATAAACCATATCATTCATGCCATAGAGCATAACTGATATTTCTCACATAAGTTAACCTACATGAAAACTCTTTCTACAGCACAAAAGGCAGACATTTTACAAAAGGTAACTAGACACATTCACTGCCCAGGCTCATACAGCATGGTTGATTGTGGACAAGCCACATTCATCAGGGTGAAATTTAACATTGATAGCATGAGGTGGATTATTTCTGTTTTCTGCTTGAAATATTTGACAAATTCATACGGCTTGTTGCAGCACATGAATACAGTAAAAATAATAAGCATGTATCTAAGTTTTAGGATTCTTTCCATTAAATCCATTTCCTAATAAATGCATCCTCTGTTTCGATATCTTAATAACCATATATATTATTTTGTACCTCCCTGTGACATTAATTTAAGATTTCATTAGTTCCATTGACTACAAGGTATTTGGGAGAATTATTCTTGTTTCTAAATTACAAATTGATAAAATTCAATTTACCTATCAAGTGTCTTGAATTGGAATGGGCAAAAAAGAGAAAAAAAGTGATCTATTTTTGTTTTCTGCTTTCCTTCTAAACCAGGTGATGCTGCTTATATTCTTTTTCCTCCTGTCTAATTTACATTTAACTTGGCTGCTGATAATATGTCTCTAATTTGTAATTTCAACTGATTACTGATGACGTACATGGGTTTGAAGTGAATCCTATAATCAGCCTTCATTTTCAGGAGTGACTTAGGATTTTGGCTGTCCGTCTGAAAAGGAACTGATTTCTTTTATAGAAATTATTGAAACATCCACCATCTGAACCTGTAAAGATCACTATAGTGTGTGTCACAGTCCTTGGCTACTTAAGATAATTTAGGTCCACCACCTTTAAAGACTTGTGCTTTTCTTTTGTTTTGTGGGTTTTCTTTGGTTTTTAATATATCCATCATGACCTCCTTTAAAGTAATTAAAACTCTGTGGTAATAGAAAATCTTTCAGGCAACATAATTGTTTTCCTATTTGGGGGATCATTTTGATAATTTCAATTATATTTGATTTATTGTAGTCATTTTTTACTCAGAGTTATTGCTATGCTTAAGATATGACATCAATGGAATAGACCATTACCATGGGGAAAAGCCTCCCTTATTTTCATAAATAATGATGGGAATTCATGCAATTGCAAAACAAACAAATGCTAAAACATGGACAAGAAGATTGTTCTCCAATGAGATGGCATTAGTTCTGTGAAAAAGATCTCTGCAGCTATGTCAGATGTCTTGTATGCGTGCAATAATTTGGATGGTGCAGTAAGTAAGGTGAAAGTTGCATCTTGTACCATTGTGGAACTGCTGCCAGGAATGACAGAACCTGTCCAGTTCTTCATCCAACAGAAAAACATATTGCCCATGCAGATAAAATTCTCTTTAATTTGGTATGGCTTATATCTTTTTTTAATCTGTGTTTAGCAGTTAATTTCAGCTATTTTGCAGTCTGAGTGATTATCAGGTTCTCTTTTCAGATTCCATTTAGTCTTTGTCTCAGCCTTGTGAAGGTATTTGGTGTTTGCTTAGTGCAACAAGCACTTTCTAGATGGCTTCTTACTACAAGCAGCATGATGATTTTAGTCAGAGGAAGTTCCCTCAGTGCAGATGTTTTTCAGGGTGTTTTGAACATCTAATACAGTCAAGGTTAGTCTCTTGTCTAAACATTCTTAATATACATAGTCAGAAAACAGGGAACAGAGAAGGAAACATTCACTGCAGGAGGAAGCATTCTTTAATACGCTGTAAACACCTTCTCTGGTGTACATATATATATTACTGTGAGTAATCTGTAGGATATCAAAATCCATTTTGGTCTACCTAAATATTATTTCCAGAGAAATCTGTATAAATACCTGTATCTTAAGCACACTCTAAGTATCATCTTCTTTATCTGTCTTTGAAGACAAAATGAACAACATTTTAATGTAAGATGCTAGAAGCATAGTTATTTGCAGCAGGCAATAGTGAGTGCAGGAGGATTACTGACTAACTATTTTCACCACAAACCCTGTAAGAGGGAGAGAAAAAGGAGAAAACAGAAACAGCTTAACTCACCAAAAATCAAACCACTGCATTGCCCTCTTAGCCACTGAGTGTTTTGGGATGTAAGACCGAAGATTACATCAGTACAATAAAGGCTCCCTGCTCTCTCTACAATCGCAAGCTGTACACTAGGAAAAAAAAAAAAAAAAGGCAAAAAAAAAAAAAAAAAAAAGCACAGCTTTACCCTGGCATCAGAGCCAGTAGAAGTCAGAACAGTTAGAGAGGTTTAGAGAACAGGGAGAGAGAAGGAAGGGTTAAAGGCATCATCGCAGCCATTAGAGGGAAAAGTTGAAGCAATACAGGCACAGTAGACTTCTCTCTCCCCCACACCCCCCTTTCTTTCCCCCACTCTCCTCTTCCCAAGCTGGATCAGTGTGTAGGGAGGGCAGTCATCACGCCATCCTGAGCAGTAGGAGCTGACGTTGGACGAAGCTGCCAGGTAGCTGAAAAAGGCACAGAAGGCAGCTGATATCCACTTTTCAACGTGTTTTTTTTTTTTTTTTTTTTAAGTCTGAATCTGGACTTCAAGCAACACAGCGCCTGAGACAGCTCATCTGAACCACACTGTATTGCAATACTCGCTCTTCCCAAAGAAAAAGACTCCACTGAGTAGCAGAATGCTGCCAGTGTTGCAGCTAGGGCTACAATACAGAGCCTTTTTGTAACATTTTAAAATCTCTTTCTGTTCATATATTTAGAGATACATACATTCATATATCAATTCTTCCTTTTTTGAGGGCACCTTTGGCTTTTGTTACCCTGATGTGACTTCTTCTTCGTCTTGGAATGATGGGGATCTTTCTAGCTTATGTTGGATTCATTTTCTTTTCAGTTATCTATGTTCAACAAGGACTTTCTACACAAGGTAAGATCACTTATTATAAAATACTTGTGTGTGTTTTTCTATGCTAAAACAGCCTCAGAAGGGGGGGGGGAGAGAAAGGGGGGATCGCAAGGAAAAAGAGAATAAATAGAAGGTAAACAACCACAATGTACAGGAGACGAGAACACCAAACATCAGGTTTAAATTTAGCTTTATTTTTTTCTGTAAAAAGAAACAGAAGTGAGAAGTTTCCCCAAAGTAAACAGGCTTCCTTTACTTGATTGCAAAGAGGAAAATAACAGGCACCTTTGCAGAAGAGTAAAGGGGTGTTGGTTAATCAACATACATGCATTTAGGTTGTGCACATTAGTATATAGGCATGTATGCATACAATAAGTACCTACCCGTGCATGCTTAATTATTGCATTCAGACCAAGTGCCGGATGGCTAAATCTACTGCCTCCCTTAAAATATTGCAGTCTTCTTTTGTGCTGCGTCCCCTTTCCTCTCCTGTTACCCTGCAATCCTCAGAGTCAGACCTTCATTTCGATTCTGTGACTATGTGCATTTCTGGGCTCCCCCCCCAAAAAAAAAAAAAAAACCAAAACCAGAAAAAAACAACAGGAAAAAAAACAGAAAAAAAAAACAGAAAAAAGGGAGAAAAAGACAAGATCGACTTCTTTGAAGACCTCCCCCCCCACCCCCGTCGCCTTCCTCCCTCCCCGCCGAAAGGCGCGCCTTGCATTTCAAGCAGCCCCGGCGCTGCAGGAGCCGGTTGTTTGGGACCTCGCGGCTGCGGCGACGCTGTCAGCACCATGGACAGAGCGCGCCGGGCCGCTCCCCTGCGCCCGCTACCCCCTGCGCCCGCTGCCCGCTGCCCCCTGCGCCCGCTGCCCCCTGCGCCCGCTGCCCCCACACGCTGCCCGCTGCCCCCACACGCTGCTCCCACCCGCTGCCGCTGCCCGCCTTTCCCCGCCGGCAGCTCCCCGCCGGCTCTGCGAGGCTGTGCCGGGCTGCGCTCGGCGGTGCGATGCGGGAGGGCGCCAGCAGCATTCCCCTCCGCCTCCCCACACCGCTCACACGCACTGATCAGGAGGGGAGGGAACGAAGAAACCAAAAAAAAAAAAAGCCCCCCAAAAACCCCAAAACAAACTTACAAGCCCCGAATGCACAAAATGCACAGTCCTTTTGTCAGTTTAACTCGGTGACTAGCAATCGCTGACTGGTGGGGGCGGGGGGGCAGAAAAAGGGACGCCGTGAAATATAAAGCTAGTAGCTTTGCTGAGTATCTGTTGCCAAGCGCTAATGCAAGGGGAAAAAGAAGTAAAATTGGTCGAGCGTATTGCCAAATTATCCCACCAATTCCAGGCTAGCGAGGAACCCTGGATAAAGAGAGAGAGAGAGAGGGGAGGAGACAGCAAGCAATATTTCCTTCACATCATAATATGCTCTAGTCAATCTGTAACAACACATAACAGAAAGCAACATTGCAGGGTCTTTCCAAATTTCCTTCTTCTTGAAACACAAGTTTTATTTATTACATTGTTTGTCTGTAGTCCCCCTCACTTGCCTCATTGTGCAATTACGTTGCACAATTTTAAAGTGAGTTATAGGAACGGATGAGAAGGAAGTAAAGACTGAGACTTGAAGAAATACTGGTGCCCTGGACTATGTCCATCAGGATTAGTTTTGAAATCCAGCAGTGGTACATTGAAATGGGCAAATCCTGTTTGTTAAAGAACTGGGATACAAAGGTGAAGGTTGGTTCTAGAGAGTATATGCAAGGACTGAGAAACAGAATATGTATTGCTTCTTGGTCTGATTATGCAAGCAGAGGTTCTCAGGAAGAGTAACTAACTCAGGTAAACCCTTTGAAATGGGCATTTTGATGAGTGGTTGTAACCCGCACCTCAGAGGAGTGCCCGTTCCAACAGCCACTCCAGCCGGCTGTGGAAGGTTTAACAATTCACACTTCTCCAGCTCAGCCCTACGAAATACCATAAATCAGTCTGATTTTTTTTCCCTCTTCCAAATTGGTCTTGCACAAAATCCCTCAGTGAGTCTGATGAAATACTGCATTCTGCCCAAGGGTATTTGGACCTAATTACATAAAACTTTGCTAGCCCATGGGAGCAAGCAGGGGCGTCTATAGCATTTCCCATGAGCAGAGCTTAGAGTGTAAAGAAGGTGGATTTATGCCTAAGGGAGGAAAGGCATACCCGGGTGTGAGAGAAACCGGGGAAGATAACGTGTGGGGAAACTGGAAAATCAGAAAAGAGGGGGAATGAGAAAAGAAAACAGATAAATTAATTAAAAAGGAAAAAGAGAGAGACAGAAGCAAAAAGGCAATACGAAAAAAAAGAAAAAAAAAACCAGAGAATAAACAATGAGTAGGTAACAGGAGATCCCAATATCTTATGCATTTGTTTTGCAGCAAAATTCACTGAGTTTCCGCGAAATGTCACGGCCACTGAAGGGCAGAATGTTGAGATGTCCTGTGCTTTCCAAAGTGGCTCTGCTTCGGTGTACCTCGAAATCCAGTGGTGGTTTCTGCGAGCAGCTGAGGACCAAGAGGCTGGAGCTGAGGTGACAGGCACTCAGGTACTGACCCTCTGCCATGGGGTCCCCAAACCACCTGGGAATACCACAGGAGAAGGGGTTGAGAGAAATGGAGGGAAGGAAAGAAGTGGGGGGCAGGGGGGAAGAGGGAAGGAGCAGAGGGAGGCTCTGGTTCTCCCCAGGGACTTAATTTTGACCATGAAATAACAGCACAGGAACCTGCAGATAAAAATGCCCACCTCGAGGGATGGTGCCTTTGGTGGCTGTCACTCTCAGGATGCAGCTAGGGACATTCACAAAACCACACGGATTTCCAAAGCCTGCCTTTTTTCTTTTTTCTTTTTTTCCCCCCTCTCTTATTTTCCCTTTGGAAAGCAGCTGTTCAAGAGACTGCTCCCCGTGCGAATTTTTTATTTCCCAAATGACAAGATCCTACACGTGCCCTCCAATTTACAGCTGGTGCAGTCGAGTTGGCAACCCTAACTCTCTGTGCAGCTGCCACAGGAGGGCACACGCTCTGGGGGGAGGGCCGAGGTGGGGGGGAAGCAGGGGGAAACCACTGCCTCAAAGATGCAAAAGTCCCCATCATACAGCAGCGCAATTTAAGCCTTCCGAGCGGGACAGAGGGGACCCCGTCCACTTACATTGCCATCCCGGGACCCTCCTCCGCTGCCACCTCCACGCCGGTCTAGGCTTGCAGCCCCCCCCGACCCCACGAAAAGACGCCCAGGCGACTAGGGCGGGCCGTGGGTGCGTAGGGCACTGCCCCTCTGCCGTTCTTGAGGGGTGTCCGGCGGTTCGTGCCGGCTCTCCCCTGCGCGGCCCGCAGGTGGCAGACGCGCCGCGCCGCTCCACGGGCTCCGCGGCGGCTCCGCGGCGGGCAGCGGGGCGCGGAGCCGGGGGGACCGGCGGGGCGGGGGCCGGCGAACCCACGGCGGCGTTCCTTTCCCTGCAGGTGGAGCTCTTGCCCGAGCGGGACCTGGACAACGACGGCACGAAGATCAGCGTAAGTGGGGCCGCGGGCAGCCCCCGCCGCCGCGCCGGGAGCCGGGGACGCGACGCAACACCCCACCCCGGCGCTGCCGGCCGCCGCCTCTCAGCGGGCACGGCGGGGTGCGGCGAGGTTGTTGTTGTCCCCTCCCGCCCCGGCTCATCCCCCTCCCCACCTGCACCGCAAACCGAAGCGGCCGGCAGCCCGCGGCTCCTTCCTCGCCGGCCCTGGTAGAGGGTGCCAGGACAGCCCTGCCCCACGCAGCCTACATCCCTGGGCACCCCTGAGCACGAAGGCATCAGCAAGCGAGACCCAGGCAAAACACACCCTTTGGCAGGCTCTGTTTCCACCCCGTGAAGCAGACAGCCTGCACCCATCCTTGTGCCTATTGTTTTCACATACCCGGGGCAACAGCCGAGTCTGCCTTAGAGCTCCAAAACTGGTTTTAAGGCTGAAATTTGGCTGTGAAGCTGCACTTCTCTTCAGTGGGGTGTGCAAATATTTAAATGGATGCTTTCCCAGGTTCATATCCACTGACAGAAAAAGAGCTCTGAAAATCTTTGGGCAAGACCTCCCTGTTGGGACTAATCTCCTCTCTTGGCCACTGAGGCTCTTTCTTAGGAAAGTGGGATTCTGACACCAGAGTTACCGATCTGCCATTTTGAGATTAAACCACAATGTTGTCTTAAAATTATGAGCAGCGTTGCTCCAGCCCTTGTCCAGGGAAAGGATGCCTTCCTCAGTAGACCTGCATCCTCAGTCAGGCACAAGATACAGCCCCTGACTTCAGAAGAGTTCAGACCCTCCTCCCTCAGTGTCCCAAGAAATGTGCGGTGGTGGGGTCATGGTGTGGTGCTCACTGCAGTGGAAAGACACAGATACTATTAGGGAAACCCCCTTTGGGCTCATAAAGCAGTATCTTTCTCAGACACAATCCCTTCAGAAGTGCCTTTTAGATGCAGCCAAGGCTCTAACTACCAGCAAAGTTTAAAACAGCAACAGATAGAGGTGAATCATTTCTTTTAAATCCTTTACTCTGCTGCTCTTTGATGCCTACAAATAACTAACCAACTAATTACATCAGGTCAAAGTGCAGCTAGGTATAGCTAAAAGGCATTTATAAATGAGTGTTAGGTCCCAGTCCAACTAAATTGGGCCCGGAAGAGGTTCACAATGATTCCAAGTGTGAAATTGAGACGCAAACGAGGTCAGATGCCACTCACTGCAGGTCTGCAGGTTTATTGTTATTCCCCACCAAAAGTCACTGAGACAAGCGATAGAGTAAAGGCAGAAGTAGAGGAAAGGCAGAGAAGAGAAGCAATGTTACAGAGCACAGCAAGAGTATAGTCACCACCACAGGCCCGACGACGTCTCGGCGGTCCTCCATAAGTTCAGCAGCGTCCCATTGATCCGTGGTTGATGGTGGTGGGGGTCTTGGTCCCGATTCCCAAATTGTGGTGGGCCGCCGTGCCAGTTATAGTCCAGGTAGCCCAGGTCAGTCCGTAGCTTGACCAGTCAGCGTGACGGTGGCCTTTGCCCAGCCAATTGTCATTTTACATGATTGCCATATAAACTTTTCCTGCTCCCTTGCTGTTTGGGCAGTGCTTGGCACAGTCATTGTGCTTCAGCAATTTGGGAGTTAACAACAGAGGCTCGGGTGGGCCCCGGGCTGGGCAGGGCCTGGCCACTCTGACAGCCAGAGGCCTGCACCCTTTCCAGCTGGGGGCAACACACCCTCCTCAGCTGCTGGCCATCTTGGGTGGTGACTGGCAAGCAGGAGGGTGGTCTGCAGAAGGTGCTAAATAGATACAAGCAAGCTTCTTATCAGCCTGCAAGCCTGCTGTTGATTTGCAGAAGCTTAAGCAAGCTTTGAGACAATTCTTTTAAAGTTCTAGTCTTTCACAATGAGAAATCAGATACCATACAAATTCTAGCCATACTTAACATTTCCTATGATACTTCTCACCATAAACAATTTGTGTCATGGACCATATCTTCAGTTACATTTCTAGACTATCTTACAAAGGAGTGGTCTTTGGATACTATTCCACTAGATGTAGTGCTAGCAGCCAATTTATTCCTTATCAATACTGGCCCATAGTAATCCATAAGATCTATGACACAATATAGGCTGTAAAGTTTGTCCCATCTTTCAAGTTAAAGATCTCTTTCTCTCATTATGTGTTATAGTAATTCACAGTGGGGTATTTATACAGTGTTTTTATAAGCTTGCATAAAACTTTTTATATTTGCAATTAAAAAAAAGTCAACATTAGGTTGACAGTCTAAATACACTTGTTAAAAATGAAGCCTTCTTTTTTGTCTTTCTTGAAGGCACACAGAGAGTCTCCCTTACTATTACTGGGAAGTATCTTCATGAAGAGGAGAGCAAACTTTTAAGTGCATTTAGTAAATTCTTTAAAGAAATGGTAAAATATGCTGTGTTTTTAAACTGCTGAAATGCACCATTTCTATTGGGTTTAAATGATAATCAGGCATAAATTGAAAACATGTATACATGCTGACTGCAACCATTTCTAAATTTCAAATGCAAAACTCAAATTCTGTTTTCCATTAGTGCTATGCAACAACTTTGCAGATGTTGCATGGGAGCAAATGAAGGCAGAATATGACCTACAGATCCTCTGTCCAGTCATATGGCTCATGTGAAACTTCTTTAATCCCTTTACAGAATATGAGCTGTTCAGTAGAGATATGTTATTATTGAATATGATTTAAATAACTATCCAGCACTTTCTGTGTAATTAATATTGCATATGTTATGCCTGAAAGTATGCAATCCATACTTTCAACTCAGCTTGCCAAGTATAAATTCAAAGCTGGATACAACACAACAGCCCGTAAAGTCCATCCAGTACCTTAAAGCAATAATGTATTCACGAGTATTGCTCTTCAATTTATCAAGCAGGCAGAATAGGTGCTTTGCCAACACTGGTAACTACAGCATGCCAAGCTATCAGAAGCAATGTGCTGTATAATCACCAATACCACATGCCTAGTTTCAATCTAACAGCTCTCCATTTTTGTGGCCTACCATATATTCATTACCCTGATGTTTCCCCATTGCCTGTCACTGATATGATACAAGGCAGCATTTTTATGTTTACCATTTTTATGTAGTGGTGTAAGTAAACCAGGCTCAGGAGTTCTTCAAAGCTGAAGTTTTCTGTCCAACTGAATCCCTTTTAACTGGCTTCCTGTGGGGCAACAGATATTAATCCAGATAGAGAGTAATAGCCAATTAATTAAATATAAATTCTCTGAAGTGATGAACATACAAAAAAGAATCTGTATTACTTTTCCTAATGCATCTTAATACCTATCACAGATTTCTAGATGCATAATTTACTCATGTGTGTTTTAATTATGATGTGAGACAAAATTATATTATGTTACCCTCAGATATTAAAAGCAATTAAAAATAAATCAGGAGTCTTATTTTAGCTGACAACTTTTAAAATGATCTTGAGTATGTGCTCCCTGAATATGTGCTGCAGAAATGATACATGACTTCTAATAAGTACACACTTACATAAATGAGACAAAAGGAACTACCTGACACAAGATGTCTTGTTACAGTTAATAAACAAAAAAATACCAAAGGTTTAGATGTGCCTGAAGGAGACAAATTGAATGTCAAATATGCAGTTTCAATGTAGTGAAGACTACAACCTAATCTAAGAAATTGTTATTAAAGAAGTTTAAATATTGGCAAACATCTCCAACAAATTTTTTAATGCACTAGTTCAAAAACTGACTTATTCAATAAAGCCAACTAACTGGAATGGTTTAACGAACAAAGTGCACAGATAGTAGGTTTATGTAAGAAAGCTCATTAAGAATGTTTATGATCTTGAGCAATTAATTAGAATGAGGCCAATTAGCATTTCAGAGCACACCATCTAAACAGTTTTGGAAAGAAGATGTCAGACATCCTCATAGGTACAAATAATCATATTCATCCTTGATGGAACTTCCCTGCAGTAAGCACAATCACACCACTGGTTAATTTGGTACTTGATCTTCTCTGGACAGGCTCTACATCGGTAGAGGCTTCCCAGAGAAAGAATAATACCTGACAACGTGTTTGTTTGGTTTTTTGTTTGGCTTTTTTCCCGGCAAATTTGCAGACAGTGAAAGTACAAGGGAATGACATCTCCCACAAGCTGCAGATTTCAAAAGTAAGGAAAAAGGACGAAGGCTTGTATGAGTGCAGGGTGACCGATGCCAACTATGGAGACCTTCAGGAGTACAAGGCCCAGGCATTTCTCAAAGTCAACGCTAACAGCCACTCTCGGCGAATGCAGGCCTTTGAGGCATCTCCAATGTGGTTGCAAGACATGAAACCTCGCAAAAACATCTCAGCAGCTGTTCCAAGTAGCATCCATAATTCTGCCAATCAGCGTGTGCGTGCCACCTCCAGCCCTGAAGCAGCAGCCAAAATCCCCAAACAAAGTCCACAATCAGGTATGGTAAAGCATTTTGAGCTTTCATTTGATTGCTTACCAGCATGTAAAAGGAGGCTAACTCAACAAGGTAACCAGGAATTGTGACTAGGAAGAGTGGGGTGCTCCTTTATTCCTCCTTCTTTCTGGCTCTGTCCCTCCTGCTATATCTCCTTACTTCCTCAAAGCCGAAGAATAAGTTTCTGGGCAGAAGAGACAAAAAGCCAACAAAAATTCCTGTATGCGTGTTTTATCTCTACTGGCTTTATCCACTTAAGGTTAGCTGTCTAATCAAAGTTTAGCTTTCCCTGTAGTGAGTGAAGAGAGAGAGGAGCATGTCAGTGAATGACTCATCTCATTTTAAGATGGCTGTGCATGATAAATTAAATAAAACACCCATCCGGAAGTTAATTTATACCATTCGCCTAACTTTTATATCTCTAATATATGGTGAAATTAATCTACTTTTAGTATCAATCCTGTTTTCATAGGGAAGTAGGCTTGTAAATCTCAGCAGACCTTAGATGCAGCAGATGATAGTTTTTCAGTTGTGTAGGCTTTAGGAAGACCGTGGGTTTGTCAGAGAATGTAGGTTTGTCATCTTCAGCAGCTTGACCGTTGGCTTTGAATCAAGCATTAAAATAGTAACGCCTCAATTGTCTGTCACATAGAAATTAACACACTACACATTTTTTTGGGGAGATTTTGTACACCACTGTATAAATACCCTATAAGCAAAGTAAGTTTGCATTTTATACATTGGTACTGTAAATTTCAGTTATGCAAAGGTACATGAATATGCAGGAGGTGCAACTGTTGACCACTGTATGATGGCAATAAGGAGACAGGCAGGATAAAAAATTGAGACATGTTGTAAATCATCAAAAATCCTCTGGAAAAAAAACAGTGCAAGTTTAAGGGTTTCTGTGTTACTTCTGTTTACACTGAGGGCCCAGTGTAAGGCAGTAGATCACAGCCTGGCTTAAAATGTATAACAGAAGATAACCCAGTTTGTTGCGATGCATCAGTTTTCTGCTAGCAAATGCCGTGTCATCAAAACCAAAACTAGGAATATGACAAATTTCATAGCAGAACTATTGTGAAATCACTTTCATCTTTCAAGCATACTATTAGAAAAACATTTTTATAAGGAAAATATATTTAATTTACAGATTGGAAAAATACGATTATTTATATGAAAATTATTATTGCTATTAGAAAAGATGATGCGCATACTACCACCATTTTACCTCTGTATACATTTTTGACATTTATTTTAAAGTTACTTTCAGTTCTCTTTCCCTGAAATGGAGCCACTTTCATTTTGTAGCACTTCCAAAAAACGTTTGAGCTCTTAGAGGAAAAAAACTATTTCAATTGATTTAAAATCATTGTTCTACCATGGCTTTCCTTTCAGAGAAATGTATATACTGATTATTTTCCATCAGACTCATACATTTCAAAGTAGCAGACTTGTCCATAAAATGAAAAATCTGGTTTCTGTTCAGTTCTATGTGAAATTAATTAAAATAGTCACAAGTTTATGAAGTATATAGCTACTGACTACACCGCACTGGGGCCAAAGTGTGCACACAACAGCCAATCATCTACTAAATCACTTTGTATATACAATTGAATCTATAATATTGTTAATGTCTTTAGTCCAAGCAATGTCTTGCCTTATTACTGGACATTTATTATTTGACAGCTAGTAGGTTATTTCATGTCCCTATAGCAAAAACAAACAAACAAACAAACAGAAACAACAATCAAAAGACACCAAACCAAATCAAACCAAACAAACCCCATAGAAAAGCTTCATCTCTATTTTTTTCCTTGAGCAAAGATTACTGCAAATCAAGTGTAGACAATCCCAATCATAAATAATTTAAAAATTAAACAGGTTAAAATATAATTTAGTTTATTAATTCATTTGTTTTATGATGGAGCACAGATTAATGCTGTATTCATCAGAGGTGAAACTCATCTACTGAAGAAACAAAGAGTGTACAAGGAATCCACATTAGGCTTAATTTCAATTTAACGGTCACTTGCTACACAGTAATTACTGGTGATATTTTTGATGAACATCAGTTTAACACTTGAGAACCAAGATTTACTTTCCTTTTCTCAAGAAAATCTGGGCCTGATTTCACAGCTATGGTGTGATTTGGATTTTCGCTCCATTTTACACTCACTCTATACCAATAGAAATATCCACGGGAGCACAAGACAGTGGAGGGTCTCTATGTGACTTTGAGGACCAACTTCACCTAAGGAAGGAGAGACAACAGCTATGAGATGTCAGAAAAGCAGAAAGGGGGTGTCGTAGACAGTAATAGTCTTTCTTTTCGTGATATTGAATCAACACAATCTCCTTGATACTGTCAAAAGAGAAACTCTTCTCCTCTTAAACATCATGCTAACTATATATGCACGCACAAGACTGATATGTAATTACATTACATGTAAGCAATATATCCATCCAGCCTAGAACACAGAAACATGTCTGAGTACAAATTTATCATTATTAACCACATGTTTGTATTTGAAAGACATAATGGGTGATTGTGATATGCTTGTTCATGTTGAATAATACACTGACTTCAGCAATACCGTTTCAAGAGAGTACTATGAACCATAGGTAATTGTGTCAAATAGTCTCCAATATTAGAGAGCTGGTACATAGTTATTAGCAAGCAATATATTTCACTGCCCTGCTCACAGACTATTGCAAAATACATTTACAGCAGAGGAAAACATGACACTGTGAAATTATTGGGAAATCTGTATTCACTTATTTCTGAAGAACTTGGTTACAAATACAGGAAAGATTGTCTCTGATTATATGACTGTTTTGTCTCAAAAATTTATTAAGGGTAGATAGCACTTTACTTAACTCATTCTATCCTGAAGCACACTGCAGAATTCTATTTATTTCTTAACAATAGATGTTTAATGAGTAGCTCTAGAAAAACAGATTATAGTCACTGCCATTTTAAAATTACAGCTTTTCCCAGCTGAACATATGTTTCTGCCATTTTCCCCTTTTATTCAAAAGTAAGAATATCTGTGTTAACTATGAAGGGGTTATATAGCCAGGGCTGAATTAACGTGATACAAGGTCCATTCAGGATTTCGCGCTGCTCTGAAAAATGCTATGTGAGTGTAAAAAAGATATTTGTTATTTTTAGCATAATGGAGATTCTATATAGGAAGAAAGAGCTAAAGAGAACACGTCCCACAGACAGTCTTCAGATAATATACTGAGAAGCACTAAACGTCTACCCCAAAGTCAAAAAAGTCAAGAAAGTAAAAGTCAAAGCTAAAACAGCTTGACCCTTTCATTTCATATGCATGGGCTGCAGCAAATGAAGTAAGCCATCATATCTTAACAGGAATCTGAGTAATTTGACAAGCTAATCTGCATATATCCAGAAAATGTCCTATGTAGGTGGAGTGACAGACATTTTTTTTCTGCAAAATTCATGACAACGTATCTTAGCCCAAAGCTAAAAGTACAGAGTTATCACAGAGGCTTGTAACTCTAAGCAATGCTGCAATTAACTGAGGTCTAAGAGCTGCAATGAATTCACGCAAAAGAAAGCTAAATAATCTACAGGCTGTACCAAATCTCACCTTTTCATGGATATAAATCTAGACAAATTCTGCTACCTGCATTCAAGTCACACAATATTTATAGCAACACAAAGGGTTGCAGAATTTGATGTGCTGAGAATTTGTATATCCCTCAAACTCTTCCTGTTCTGCCAATGCCATGTTAAAGCACTCAAAGTCATTAGTTGCTTTTCAGACTCAAGATCAGGCTCAGAGAACTTAAAAGAGAATAACTACAAATGAAGAAGTGACATTCGGACCATTGTCTGACTGCTTGCATACAGACTCTGCACATTTCTAGCAATATTTTGTTCTTTCCTGATGTAACAAATTCAACTATTGGCCTAACTACATGCCTAAACTCTTCCTGTGATGATGGTAGTGTTGCGGTGAGTTACTTGAAAAGGAACACAAAGGAGAAGGTGGTCCTTACCTAAGACAGAATGACCTGGATTTTTGGCATCATAAATCACACTGAGAAGACAATCATCAGGCAAAAGAATGCAAAAGAAGAGAATGAAAACATGTATCTTCAGTCTGTTGATACTGATAAACTGATGACATTCCTTCCAGCCTCCATTTTTATCTAGAGAATCCAGGATTCTCTTATTATCAGACTATTGTAAGCACAAATTTTATGCCAATTTGGAATGTTATGGGATATAAACCCAACTTCTGTGTTGTTTTTGGTTTGTTTTTTTTTTTTGTTTTTTTTTTTTTGTTTTTTGTTTTTTTTTTTCTTTTATGCTACATCTCCTCCTAAAGTGAAGGGACAAAAAGTCTGCTCTAGCCTCCATCAAGGCGACAGACAACATTACTGCTTTCTTCACTAACAGAAAGACTTTGGCTTTTGAGGCTGCTGTTTTAAAAACTGTGAGTACCCATAAGGCTGAGAGGCACCAACTTGTTGCACTGCAAAAAGTCAAGTCTCTGTTTCCTTAGGACTACATTAACTACATTAAAGCAAAAGCCAAATGAGAGTTTTGTTCTTCTGATTCCAAACCTTATTCTCAGAAATTCTTGCAAAAAGATGATGCAAGGACTATCCCATTTCACACCTGCATACACTACAATCTCTGCTTTTACTTGAAATATACACTTTGGTTCTCCCTTCCTGAAATGAAGTCACTCCACTTCTTTATATTCTCTGAAATAATGGAACAAATCCTAACCATATTAATTGATGTAGCCCTATTAGCCAGTTAGTTGTTAGCCTTGAAACTGTAAGCATCTTCTGAGAAGTGCTAATCTGCTCCAAATAACTTAATTGACAAAGCAAGGTCTTAACAGCAGCTAAACCTCTTTTTTTAGGCTGGGGTTTCCAATGCAGAATGAACTCACTTTTGCCTTATGTTTCTTTCAAAAAACCCCCATCTTATACGTGCATACTTACTGATAGAACCAAATGCATAAAAGTATTCAAACTCCTTTTCCTAGTGCTTAGTCTAACTGAACCCAATAATAAATAAACTGTTTTCAGTGGATCTGCAGTTCTAAATCCTGTCACAAACAAAAGGGTATCTACTTTTTGTAACTCGCCCTCACTGCCGTTGCCAGTCAATAATACTGCACCACTGTCACCTTTCTATTCATTTCTCTTCCTCTTATAAAAACACAGGTTCAGGAACGAAGAAGAAAAAGCCCTTGCCAACAAATATGTGTTCACTTTTGTTGTTCTACGATTTTTATCAGTTGCTCAATCCCACACGCCCGCGCCAGACTAAGTACCAGATATGCTTAGTTTCAAACATATCCTCTCTGAAATCAGAGATATTATTTCATCCTTAGTTATGCCCATGGTTAAGCGCAAATACTGAATCATAGAAGAAAATCATGGTCTTCTCAGAATTTTTGAGATAATCATGGGTTCTGTCCTTAAACATACGATATCTGCACTGCAAAAGTGATCGTGTTTGGAAACAAATGCTAAATAACCTTAGCTTATCAACTTAAGGGAATTTGAGAAACGTAATGGCATATTAGAAGCAGCCTACTGCAGGAAAAGGGACTCCATTGCAGATATACATTTT
This sequence comes from Larus michahellis, assembly GCF_964199755.1. Lineage (NCBI taxonomy): Eukaryota > Metazoa > Chordata > Aves > Charadriiformes > Laridae > Larus > Larus michahellis. The sequence goes on from NC_133897.1 coordinate 95,766,182, forward strand.
TATTATACAATACTCTTAAGCAGTTGCTTTTTCAGGTACCGTACAGGTTATATGCTTGAAAACATGGAAAACTGTCTTTGGATGCTGTACTGCATATTTGCCTCCTGTGAAGCCAATCCAGAAACAGTGAGGACAAACACAGCAGGAACTAAATGCCCAAAGTTTGAGAAACTCATTCTGCCCTTTCTCCATCTACATTGTTTTTTATCTACACACATATATACTGAGATCTTTCCTATTCTTTTAGTAACCTCATCAGTATATTTCACTGTCCATCTGGCACTGCTGTGTATGCACTTAACCACGTCTTTTCCTTTCTTTTAGCTATTTAAAAATGAATCTTTCAGACTTACCTCACCTCTGGAACAAAACTGATACATAAAGTTCTGGTAGGGGACCCCACAGGAGTTCCCTGAGTAGCAGAATCACAGTCATTCTGTTCTACTTGCCTGATATAACTTTATTTGCTAATTAACCACTAGAAAGATTGCAGATGGGCCACAGAGTTAGTAAAGAGAAGAAAAGAAAGGAAGAAAAGAAAAATGGGGGGGGGGGGGGGGGGAAGCTGTTTATGAGTTCTTTGTCAGTCACTCAAATTGCTTTTCATTGCTACACAATTGGACAGCTTGCACTGGGCCTTCAGAGATTGCAGCATATGTGTCAGGGCCTGCTCTTGAAATAACTGATGGGATTTTCTTGCTTCAGAACACAACTCGTTAGTTACTTGACACATATATAGCAAAGCAGAGGGCATTTTCAGATGAAAAGCAGGAAGTTTCCCATCTATGGTGCCCTACTTCATTATGAAAATCCTTTGCATCACTTAAAATTAAAACAAATTGGTAGAATTATGTGGTAGTTGGAATGGATACAACTCTGCTGAAGCCAAAAGAACTGCATTCATTTACAATAGCAAAAAATTTGGCTCAGTCATGAGGATGAATATGAATTCTCTTCTACTCATAAAGTGAGAGTGAATTATAAGAAGAATCTAAGCTTTACCCAGCTTGTACCACCTAAAGTTGTTTAGGACAGTGAAGCTGTCTGGCAGCAAAATGAAGGAAAGGAAAAAACCTGAAAACTGCTATTTTCAGCTCATTCAGATTGAGGGGGAATGGGTATTCTTGGTGGTGGGTTTTGTTCCTTCAGGTTTTTTGTGTGTTTTCTCTTTAGCTTTGACCAACCTTTTCCTAGTATTTATCTTGAAATCTTAGGCTGAACTATCTGGAAAGCTCAACATTCTTAGTATTTTCTTATTCTCTGGACAGGGATTTTCCATTTGATTAAATAATTCATGAGCTTCAAAGATATTCCAGACACAAAACCTTCTTTACAGCTGCAGTAATAATCAATTAATCCTGCTTTGCTGATGATAAAGCCGGGTGTCATTTGAAGAGCAGCTGATGATCTTTCTACTGGCCTTCTGAAAAGAAGACTCTGCCCCAAACCTTCTATTTTACCTTATCGTAAGGAAGTTGCCGTCATACTTTCTGGGAGTGCAACTTGCTATCCTGTCTGTGTGTGGGTGTTCCAGTCTGATCCACCTCGCTGAAGTTTTTTCCCCCACCTACTGACAAATGCTATTGTCTCGGAACAAAGATGCCTAATGTGCTGAGAAGAATAAAAATGTGAAAGTTAACTGCCACAGCTAGAATTCCCAGAGCTTCAAACACACAATCTGTGTGTTCATCAACAGCAACGAAAATACAGATAGCAAATCTGGATGACACTGCAACACTGCTGCTATTCCTGTTTCTACTGCTGTTATTCCCACAGCTGCTACTGTTGCCTGCAACAGTGACTGGGGCTTTTGGCCACCAAATCACAGCCATAGAGCTGTAATGATTATAGAAGTGACTTCTATATGACCATAGAAGATGGTGTATCCAACTCCAGTTCATTCTGAGCAACTGAAAAAAGAGTTAAAAGGGCAAGATATTTTGTCAAGGAGCAATAATACATGAACTATGAAGCCAAGAACTAGCAGTAGTTCTCACAGAGAAGTAGACATTCAGACGCTGCAAAGCCCTTTAGGAGAATAATACTATTTGAGAATATGGATACATAGCATTGTGCCTGTCTGAAACTCTGCCAAAATAAGAGGCCGAATGCCTGTTTTGTATTCTGTTGAATTATTCACATGCATACAATACGTACTGATCAGTGACCATCTTATATCTGAAGAGTCTTTGAATAACAATGAATGACATTTCATGATTACGATTGATCCCACATCTCAGAACTGTAATGAGAAAGGTAAAAAAAAAATGAAATAAAAGTAGAAAAAAATCAACAATATGGCATGTGAAGGAGATAGAATTAATACAGGATTTGGCACAAATACTTCAAGCTTCATTCTCACAATCTACCATTTTTGAACTAGTGCACTGTGGTTGTAGGGGTGATAATGTTGTATTTTTTTATTTGTATCACAGTAATAACAAGGGTGAAGCCTTTGAGTTGTGAACTCTGATTTAGCTCTTACAATTTAAAATGTTGCCACCCAAATTTTCTGTCTTGCCCCAGTCAGAAGTTATTGTCCCAAACCTGAGCAGCAGAAGGAAATAGGGGCCTGCTTCACAGCTCTCCCAGTTCGCAGTGTTGAGCATTACATTAAGCCTCTATGACAGCTGATAAACTAAAACATTGTGGTTGTTAAATTGACATAAATGAAGAGATGGCATGGGTTTTGCTTATATCACTCCTACCTTTGGGGGTTTAATTTCCATAAGAGGGGGAGGTAGGGAGATGGAGGCACTATCGTCTTAAACTGCTTCAGCTAAAACCATTAAGAGCTCGTGAGTCATAGCCCTTAGACAGAGGTATGTTCTGTTAGTCAGAGGCATTGTTCTAATCTCTATAACAACTACATTATCCACCCGGCAAACAAAGGATCAAAAGAATGGTCCCTGCCTCAAAACACTTACCATCTAGGAATCAGGCAGAAGAAAACAGACTCATCCAGTTGGATGGGTACAGATAAATGTGAGCTTAGCTGAGTTCCATGAAAAAAGCTCTTATATAAATGATATAAATAGAAGGAGATCAGGTTGACTGTATGTCAAACATAAGCCTAAGCAGTGTCAGGTGTGAAAAGCAAGCAAAGGGATTGAATATCTCATGCTGAAATATTTACAAAGAAGGATAATTTTCCTTCTGTCTATGTTATAATAACCCTCTTTGTATATATTTTTCTTGGTATGACAGTGCTGTTAAAGATGATAGAGTAATATTAAGTACCATCCCACTTAAGATTTTTTTCTGATAGATGAAAGGAGGAACAGGATGCAAAAACCACAGGAGGAAAAAGACAAGTTCAATTCTATTTTTCTTCAAATAACAGTCTTGTTGCAATTTTATGGTATCTTTCAGAAATGGCTTTGTTAACGGTTTCATTACAACGTGGCATGTATCAAATATACACACATTAATACATATTACAAAAATGCTGAGCAATTTATGCTGGAGCCATGTTTAGTTACAACAGCAGAAGCTGGTTACTAACAAAAGGGTCAATGCAAGAAGAATTTTAATTAACAACCCAAGTTCCCGCCTTCATTCAGGATGGGGCATAACTATATGCAGGTAAAAGGATGAGGACAGGTCACAAAAAACTGCATTTGCTTTGGAATCAGCTGTTACCTGCAGATAAATAGAAATGCAATGGTTTATATATTTTTTCTGTCACACATTTAAAAAAGTCCAAGATATTTTATATCCATGGTTTTCCGGGATAGAATGAGAGAGAAAGGTGCCCAGTGCTGATAAGAGCAGTCATAAAGCATGCTGCCAGTGGTTCTCAAACAATATCAATTAACCAATTTAGGGCCTGCACATACTTGAGCTTGCCCCCTTCCTCCTCAGATTTTAAATGTTGCAGTGGGCATCGGATATTGGACTGTTTCTCACACTAGTTTTATTTAAATAGATAACACTGATATTTCACCGATGATTTGCAAATACTTCTCTTAGCAAGCTTTTTCCAAAAAAGTACTCTCTCACTGAAATAGAAACAGCTGAAGTCAATGCATTTTTTATACACATGAAGAGATCTTCAATGTAAAGAAAGAAAAACACAAAAACAAAAAAACCCCAAACTTTGCAGACTCAAACACCAACTAAAAGAAGGAAGAAAATTAGGATATCTGCTACAAATGGCTGATGCCTGATCATTTGTGAATGAGAGCCCAATGTCTTTCTCCGAAGAAAAGAAGGTCAGTCAGGGTAGTTTGAGTATCAAGACAGAAAAGCTTCCACAATATATTAAATATATAGTGATGGAAGTAGTCATAGTTGCACAGCCACTAAACAATTCAGAGACATCAAGAACTCACTATATCCTTGGCTGAACACACAAAATGTGAGGTAGCTGAACACTAAACAAGTTTTAAGCTGCTAGAAGGAGGAACATGCTTCTGGGTATATCTAAAGCTGAAAGCTGCGTGCCTTAGGTTCAAAAATCATTTTGAGTCTGATATATTCTACCCCACATATCACCTGCAGAGAGAATTAATCTACACTTCATTTCACCCCGAATGGGTACCTAACTTACTGCTACTTTACTATTTTCAACTTGTTTATGAGACTATCACATGAAAATGTTAGGAAAATTAAAATTTCAGAAGCTGAATTTTTGATGGAATAGTCTCTCCAGATAGCTAGACTTGCTTTCACACCAAAACAGCCTAAGTAAATTTCTAAGAAGCATAAGCATAAGCATTTAACAAAACTTATGATCACAGCTATAGAAATGAATGTCAACCATGAAGCCAATGCAAAACTGTATCAGGATTTCCTAATCACGCTAATATGTAAAATATTGTTTAGTCCTGAACTACTTGTTAACACAATTTAAACAAACTACATATTAAAATAGAAGGAAATGCAGTGATGAGAATGTAGGTTCTGAATTACAGGATGAAGAACACAGGAGAGTGCAAAAATTACACTAGAGGTGGACTAAGCCAACTACACTATCCAGTTCATCTTCCTGAAAAACTGTATTCAAACTCAACAGTGATTTTTGGCTATTTTCATCAGAACAGTATGCAAATCTGTAAATGTTGAAGCACTTTGCATTTCAGTAATATGTTTCACAATCTCACTCCTCCCTCCTGCCTGTTCAAAGTAAAAGGATGACAGGGTCAGATCATTCTGATGATCTCATTTTCATCTTTGAGAATGACATTAGACATCATCCGTCCTTCCTTCCTTCCTTCCTTCCTTCCTTCCTTCCTTCCTTCCTTCCTTCCTTCCTTCCTTCCTTCCTTCCTTCCTTCCTTCCTTCCTTCCTTCCCTCACTCCATTCATTCCTTCCTATTCCTTCCTTCCTTCCTTCCTTCCTTCCTTCCTTCCTTCCTTCCTTCCTTCCTTCCTTCCTTCCTTCCTTTCTTCCCTGAGGAAGGAAAGGGGGACCTCAGGTTTGTATAAGGGAAATTTTCTTCCTGAGTGTGGGTATATATTCCAGCAGTATAGGAGAGCTATAGGTAACTGTGATTTCTGCAATTCAGAGGAATAAAAATGATAATAATTGGTAGGCCAGAGAAGAAGAATCTATTTCTTTAAAACCCATGTGACACATATTAAAATAAAATTTCAAATAAAATCAACCATAATTGGTTTAACCTGTCTTTATGGATGTAACACTGCAAATGCCTTCCAATAAATCTTGTGGTTCATTAATATCCCCAGTAAAATTAAGGCAGGTATTTCATGAACATTTCCTTACTTTACATGGAAATAGTGCAAAATTATGATTTCATGTTGTTTCAGCTGGGGTTGGCAAGAAGGCTATTTCAAATCTAGCACTACAAAGCAAAGCTGAGTGTTGTAAAACAGCAAACCAGGTGCTTAAAGATGGAAAATATCAGCACAAATTCCTGAAAAATGAAACTTCCAAGGTTTTAACACCTATGTGATTTCAGAAACCAGTAGTAGAACAGAATTAACTCATTCAGCACAAGCTGAATATATATCCCCCATATATATGCAGGGATAGTTTATATAATGCAAACAGAGAATCTAAGATGGACTTTGGTGTGACTGGCTGTATTTCTTCTGTACTGATCAGCACAGAACCAAGACTACTCAGGCGTTAGTCTTCACTTGTGATCAGTAGCTTACTAATTAAAGGAAACTCAAGGATAGTCTCACTAAACTTAGATGTTTAGTAAAATATTAAAGCAGTGCTGTTGAATTCACAGATGAGTTCTGCTTTTTATATGACGATACACTAATCATTGTAAGCATAACTGTAAGAATCCAGTTGTCCGAGGCTCTGATGGGTATTGAGGCTCAGCGTGCAGGAGGCTAGTTCATCCCAGAGACCTCCCAAACCTTAGCAAGCACAAGGAATGCCAAACTTGCTAAACTTCAACTCTTGCAGATTCAAACTATTTGAGACCCAAGGTGGTTAACCATGTAAGGTACTCTTACAAATAGAGGATGCTAAAATTGTAAGACCTGAGGCAGCTGCTTAGTTTACAAATCCCTGTTTTGTCCAGTTGTGAAAAATACATGGTCAAAATTATGAAACCAGCATTTGCTTTTTTCTGCTTGCATCCTAAAGTCACACGTATTTTTAGACAAATTTTGTCTGATCAATATCTTAATGAGAGTGAGGGATTATAGTCATTCAGGCATTCAATAAGTAACTAGTTTTTTGATCAGTTTGGGTTTCCTAACAATTTATAACTTCTGCTGGTTTTATTTTATACTTAGATGCTCTAACATTAATCTCGAATGAACAAAATTGATGTTTAGCTATTTAGTCCATACACCATGAGCCTTGAAATATGGTTCAGCATTTGTGACAGAGATTATTTTATTATAAAATAATAAAACCCAGATCACAACTATTTATCACTATTGCTTTTTCTGTTTTTCTAGCATTTAAGTAAACCACATATTTGAATAAATCACAGTTTCAAAGAGCTTAATGACATGAACTACTCTTTCATGCTGTTTCACAGAAACTTATCTCATGATCACATGCCTTTGGCAATACAACATTTGTTTAGAGAAGAAGGCTAACAATTTCATGGTCACTTGCTCTTTTGGATGTATGTCAGTCACAGGAAATTAAAGAAAACACATGGGTATTTACATCTCACAGGAAGAATTTAACTGAATCCCAGTGGCTGATAGGTAAAAACATGAGAATCCCTGACCCACATGTCAAGTAGAGTTTAACTAATAATGTAGAAATAATATATGCATATACTACCGTTCTTCTTCCAGGTTACTGTCTTTAAGGGTAACATAATTGTAGTCCGGTTTGCCCAGTGTTTTTGACCTGCAATAAAATTTCTTTTAGCTCTCATTATGTTAATTAGAAAATAATGTTAGAAATGGTGAGGAAATGAATAATCAATTTAGCAAACCCACAGCCAGATCAACAGGGTTTTACTTATATTACCGTGCTCACAGTTCCAATGATACTAAGTCCTGGTCAAAACTGTACACCAAAAACACATCTACATGAAAATTCTGAATTTTTATACTCTGTATTTTTGAGGATTTGGATTCTGGTCTGTACTTTACCTCTTACTTAAGTCTAAAAATAGTGAAACTAAATCTCCGATTTAAACATCATATGACTTTTAGATTCACAGTCAAAATGGAAATTTCTGACTATTTCTGGTCACTTATCCTTTATCAAGATGGAAACCAAAATAATAGAATATCAGCAAATATGACAGAATAGAAAAAGTAAAAAATCTAAAAGGACTACTTTTGATTTTACTATGTATTTTTACTATGTATTGCAGCTTTCACCCCTCCAGTATCTAAAGAAACACTTGGGTTCATAAGAGAACAAATATAGGTTTTTTACACACCTAAGTATATTTAAACTCCAATTGTATTTCATCAAGAATCACCAAAAAGATAAAAGTACACCTAATAGTCATATATTTCACTGTATATTGCAAGGCAATTTTATTGGGGGTGATACATTACTGAAAATGTATCAGTTTGGGTTAGACAGCATTTTGGAAACTATTGAGCCAGTAAATACAGACCTGATATGACATTAGAATATACTAATCAGCTCCTGAAAACATGCAGAGGACACTGTTTATGACAGTGATTTCCAACAGTCCCAACAGCCTCTTTCTTCTCCTAGAAGCTGAAATTGTTTTAGTTGCATTTTTTCCCTTAAATTTTTCTCATGTGTTCAGTATTGCTTTAGCTTGTGCTTACTGCATGTATTCTGACCTAAATCCCTTGCAAGATAAACAAACTTGCTGTTTACAGAAGAACATGCTATAGAACATGTGATATGAATTGTAGGGAGGTCATGATTTATACAGAGACTGAACATTAAAAATAAAAAGATTATCATGTGTATGCAATGTATGACACCTAATTTGGGGATCTGCAGATGTCATATTGAAAAAAAGGCAAAGCAAAACAAAACAAAAATCAAAGAATGCTTTGCCTGCAAATATTATGGTGCTGCTTTTCCCACTGTGAAATAGTTTAAGTCAAAACTATTTTGTATCATACTGTTTCTCTTCTACACAGTACAGCTTTCAAATTCTCAAATTATAATGCCATTAATCGTTAAAAAAGCTCTTTTGAAAATATCCATGAGACTTTTCTGAGTATTTATCCTTATTTGCGTTGTATGTGTCTTGTGCAGAGGAAATGTATCTCCAAAGACCTCTTTAGAATTGTCTTGAGCAGTGTATTTTTCTAGTTCAATCAAAAAAATAATTAAATGGAATAAAACAAGTGAAAACAATTCAATACACCATGAAATAATCTAACACTAACAAAGGTTCTAAGTTCTGCTAACCTCGTCAGGAAAAGAAAAGCCTTTATAAAAAACTGTCAAATGACAAATTTTACATCTTATATAAAAGAGAGAACAAAGCCATGTTGCCGTAAAACCAAAACCAGAAATTGAACTTGACCCTCGGGTGCAAGCTTGTAAATGCTACCTGTATGAGAACAGCCCACAGGAAGAAGTTACACCAAATTTGCTTGTGTGTTTGCTTGTTCCTAATACAGAACAAGTGTTTTGAGAAGCCTAGCAAACTACCGCAGTGTAGTACAGGTAGACTAGCATTATCAGATGGGCAAGGGAAAAATAGGCTTCTCACTCATGTCTATGTGCAGTAAGAGCTCAGAGTTCCCTTGGACTTCTTTGGAAATCTCTGTAACGTCTTTGAGACATGTCTCTATTTAAAAGTTAATATTCATTTAGAAATTCAGTTCACACATAGATAATGGAAATATCACTGTTACGTAGAAGCCCTTGTGTATGTGGCAGAGGACTAAGAGTCTTTTATGGCAACTACTACGTATGCAACGTCTCACACCATGTATTTACAAAAGGAAGCAGTGTTCAGAGGTCTGGGATTTAGTTTAATCCTCATTTTTGAAGGGAAAAATTTACTAAAACCGGGAACAGAAATACTTCTTGCTACACCTATAAACATAGTTAGCAGATATAGAGAAATGTTTTACTGATAAATATCTGAAAACTTCTAAAAATGAGCATTTTCCTTGAGTTCTTTTTGTTTTCATTGAGTACATTCTTGGTAAGAAGATAAATGTGCTTTTAGGGGCTGCAATGGGATTTAGCATTCTGTTTAATGTTAAAATCTTTACAAAAATAGCTTATACATGATTAATAGATTTTTTAAAATATAACCAGTTATTAAAAGCCCAGCATTATTATGGCCTGCTTATAACACCTTTATTACTTTGTTATAGAATTGATGCCTGTAACCATCAATACCATCCATCCTTTTCAAGTATACAACACAGCTATAAAATCTATTAATCACGCATTAACCTGTTATAATTGTTTATAGTGTAACCAAATTAAATTTATGGTTTTCACCTCAAGTAATACATTTCAAATTCTGAATGTAATTCTTTATGATATAGGGAGTTATCAAGCACTGAGACTTGGTGTGCAAGACAACTAAATGATCATGTCCTTGGTGTGTGAACATTTCAGTCTAATTAGTCTAGTTCTGAATGGTTTTATTCTGACAACGTACTTAAAATATAAAGTCATGTTTTTAGAAATAATATGTACTATTGTTTTCATAGTTTTTAAAAAGAAAAAAGAAATCTGAGAAAATGTAATTTCTCAAAAATAAATACTCCAGACCTTTTAGCATTCTGTTCCCCCCTTGTAAATAGCACAGCCATTTGCCAGTATCTGTCTCCTCTGTTTTACAAGAAAACGCTCTTTAGCCATTAGATGAATTTTTTGTTAGAAGTCAATGATGTGATGCTGGAAATTATTTTGTAAAGAACACTCTGAGGTGCAAGGTGGTTGGGTTTATTCCTTTTGGTATATGGTTTCACTGGATAACGTTGTTTAAAAAGAGAAAGAAACAAAAGCAAAGCAAAACAAAAAACTCCCTGGGACTGAAATACTTTGTATGTGTTGTTATTTGCAGTGCATGCCAAGACATTCATGGGCACCAGAGCCAACCTGGCGAGCTAATTAAATATATAAATGTATGTGTTTAAAACAGCCTTATAAGGAGCATTGGAAATCTGCAAGATGAGCGAATATCTTATAACTTCTTCCGCAGGTGCGAGGATAGCTACAAGCCATGGACTTTCTGTCCTGCTTCTTGTTTGTGGCTTTGTGAAGGGTGCTTTGCTTTAATCTAAAAGTGCTGACTTTTTCCAATATCACTTTCTCTTCTTAAAGCAAAGAGCAAATCGCCTGTAAAATCCACGGAGCGGACAGCAAAGTTGACCCTAACCTCCAACCACCACTCTGCACCCAATGTACTCTAAATCTCTACACAAGGAGCACCTTCTTCAGGAAGTACAAACAAAAATACTAAATAAATAAAATTAAAAAAAAATAAATATTATAAAAAGAAGAGGATACCACATGTTTTCTTGATATATCTTATTTTCTTTGGCGTATCACTGATCTTTTATTTGAAGAGAACTGGTGTGATGTAATCAAATGTTTTGTAACAGCAAGACCTAGTTTCCTTTTCTTTCGGCAAGGAGAAGCCTCATCCTTGACTTCTCAGGGGTTGGCCTGCAAGTCATCATTATTACAGAATTAACCATCGATGACATTTGGTTTCCTACGCTGAAAGAACCGTTCCAGCCTGGAAGCAAACAGAGGCAAAATAATGAAACAAAACATAGTGATTTAACATCGACCCCAATAAAATACCCCACAAACTTTATAAAAAAAAATATTCTTTTTTCATTTTTTTTTTCTTTTTGCATGAGGAATAGGGAGGAGAAAAGGAATTCTACAAAGCAGCTAAGCAGACTAGAGGATGTTGTTTCTGGAGGACAAATTTTTTTTTTCTTTAGAGTTCTTTAGGTTTTGTGTTTTTTTTTATTTTATTATTATGCATTTTCCCATGTGGGTTTTTTTCCTGTCTTTTTTGGTTGTTTCTTGTTCAATGGTGGCAATTACTGACTTAGGCCAACCCCTGATGACTGTGTGGAGGTTTATATATATATACATCTTTTTTTTGGTTTTGTGTGCGTTCTATATTTCAGTGTGTTTTCTCTAATTTTGCAACTCCTGTATATGCAAAACTAACTTAAATTCTGTAAATTGCTTACAGTCTGTGTGATATAACTTCAGAGTAGACATACTTGGTCCTCATGCAAGCCAGTTTTTAATATTATCTATATGTCGTGCCACCAATCAACATCTTTATTTCCTTTTTTGACAAAACATCACTCTTTAGTTTGTAATTCAGTACTGTGTGGATTTTGTAATACATACATTCACTTCCACAGGTTTGACCCCTTTCAGCCCTCTGTTTACTCTGTAAATGCACATTAAAATTTGTTATGGTCTCTAGACAATGAATTATTTTAGTTTTGTGTATGTTGTGTTGGAGTTCAGTTGCTGAAAGCTCTTTTAATTTGTGATGTTTATAGAGAATTAAGTGATCCGGTCACTAGAGACTGTAAAACGCAGGTTTGCAGTTGAATACTGCATGTAAAGGAAGGTTAGAAGGGGAAAAGAGACAAATAGAACATGGCTTAAAGGATATTCTTTTGGTAAAGAGTTTTAGGAAAGTGAATTTATTACATTGGTAAAGTATATTTACATCACAGCTCTTTCTACATGGCCAAAGAAGTGTCTTTTTTTTTTTTACTTTTTCTGGAAGTGGATTGTCTTTACTCATTGCTATTCTTAATTAAAATACTTTATGTCTGTGAACTGAATGTGAGAATTTTGCTGTTGAATGAAGTAATATGCATTACATGAATTACATTCATTAATGCAGGAAGGAAAAATTGCTACCATTTGCAGCTGCAATCAGGAAGGTTTTTTTTTCTTGTTCCCCTCCTTCCACTGATGCTGAACAATCCACACCCTTTCATTTACCAGCACAGACAATCACGTATACCACATGCTTATTATGATCTATTTACAGCAGCATTAAGTAGCTGCAGTGTGGTCAGCTGTGTGATTTCTCCTCATTTTGCAAGTAATATAGAAGGAAGTAAAACAGTATGTTTAGTATCTCACCAGTCCATGGCCTACAGGCCTAACATTTTATTTTTAAATGCCCATAAGTCTGACGTTTCCCCCCATTAATTTCCAAGGAGAAAGAACAAATAGTCAAATAGAATCAAAGGGTAATACACGAACATTTTGGAAGAGGATAACATATTTGTGCAAATCTTATTTCCCTTAACCATAGATTGTGTACTATACACTTGACTGGGAATAGTCAGCCTTTCTTTGTTTTTAGAAGTCTTAGCAGTAATAAAGAGAGTAGAAGTTTTGTCTAATAGAGATAAATCAGGAATAACTGTCACAAGAAAAAGGGGAAAAGTTCTTTTATTTCAACATAAAACTAATGACCCACTAAGAATATTGTGTATTGAAAAGGTTTTGCTCCATAGGAATAACATTTTACCAGCTTACTGACAAAGGACATAGAAACAGTCCCCGTTAGAGTGCTCTGAATCAAAACAAATATTGTGGACCAAAGAGGAAGTAAATGAAAAAAAAGAGCCAGAGCTTTTAAAAGTTTCATTTTATGACCATACCTTTGGAACAAAACTTTCAGAGTTATGGAGGAAAGGCTGCATTTTCCCCATGAAATGTATATCTGTGAGTGCATACTGTGAGAAGTTCCCGTGTGGAGTTTGGAAACCTCAGTTTCCATTGGTCTTAAGCAGAACTAAATGCTTAACATCACACGTGTTTCATATGTTTACTGTATACATATATCTTGTATGAATATTCCATGTATGCACATAGTCCTATAGACAACCTGCAGTGACATACGGCATTTTTCAGAAGCAGTTTTGCCTTGCATTGTTAAAGTTAGCCTCTGGTTACTATGTTAAACTGATACCGTGTTTTGCTTTATGCTGTTAGATGCTTAGATATAAATCACCATGTACTAGAAAGTAAGATTAAAGAACCAGCTGAAATTAAAAGCAGAATTCTAGACCACTCGGACTAGTTTGACACAACTCAGAAGACATTACCAAGGAAAGTGCCGTATTGTGATCTGCTATTGTTCTTCAACACTGTCAGCAAAAAATGGTCAAAAGAAATCTGTAGGACTTTTGAAAAGCCTTTAAGTCTTGCATGAGATGCTAAGGGAGTGCTGTAGAACTCCTTCTTCCCCCCTCCCCAAGATAATAAACCCAGTTTCTTCAGATGACACTGGTTCAGCACTTCTGGTTGCAGATGTAGAGCCTAGCTTTACAGTTTCTGACAAGCTGTGTGGATGTATCAGCAACACCTCCTAATAGGAGCAAGTATTGCGTTTCTAAATTCTATGCTGTGTCTCAAAACAGAAGTAGCCCCCCTTTTTCTTAAGAATTCAGTTATGAATGATGTTTGGTATAGGAATGGAACCACTGCCATTTTCTGCTCTGGCCCAGTTCTAGTTTGGATTTAACACTAATGCAGAAAAAAATGGCATAATTGTATCCTTAGAAGCTCCATTGAGTTAAGTATCTAAAAGGGCAATTTACATCTAACAGTGACAAAATCTCTCAAAACTCAATGTCCTTAACCTTTCTGCAAAAATAGTCTAGTTTTGAGGTGGTCATTTACATGACTCATGCTTCTCACTTGGTGTCCACAAGGCCTCATTGAATATATGACTTTCTTCAGGTTGTTCTAACAGCTTTTGTTTTTAATAGAAGAGTAAACACAGGTGAGTATGAAACACTTTTTGTATTTCAAGATATATGCTATCTAAATACAGCTCACACACTTTGAGATGTTATGTCTTGTGAAGCTAAAAGAAACATATTCCAACTCCATTAAATATCCCTGACAGCTTTTGTACTACATGAAAAAAGATCTATAGCTCTTTTGTACTAGTATCAAGGATTAGTACTGCTACAGAGCCTGTCCCATAGATTCTCCTTCATTTCAGTGTTTACCAATATTCTTTTAATCTTGAACTTCATGCGTGCAAGTTGCTGCATAACATGTTTGAACTTCCCTTTCTTAATCGCCTTTTGTAGATTCTTTCAAGACATTTATGGAGGAAGAGGGGTGCTCAGACCATACATTTAAAAAAGCTTGGCAGACCAATTTAAGATAGACTCTTTGTACCTCAGAACTCCTGTTAAGAAAGGTACTAGAAAATTTGAATGGTAAACACTGAATCTATGATGAATTATTGTTATTTCTTTTTAATTCTCAATATTGAATATTTATATTACAGCACTACCCAAAGGCAAAGATCGGAAGTAGGTATAAACATATGAGGCATCACAGCAAAAGCAATAGGATTGCTTGGAGGTTCATACCTATGCACATAATTCAGTGCCGCTGCGATTTAGGATCAGAACATGCCCCAGGACCAGTTTTTCTCACATTCATTCTTTGAAGTATTTTACCTTCATTGAAATAAAATGGGGAAACAGTTGCCACTGCAGAAATCTGAATGCTTGCCTAATATTTTTCAGTGTTAAACATTACACTTCTAATGATCTCTACAGTGATGTCATCATTTAGTTCACCATTTTAAAAAAAAAAAAAAAAAAAAAAAGACTGCGCTGCTGCCAATATTCAACTCCTTCCTCAGAAAAAAGGAAGAGAAAACAATCTAAACCTTTGTTATTTGCAGGACAGGGGAACATTTGTCCATGACATTACTATTGGTAAATGTCAAATGTTGTTTACAGAGCTAAAAGCATTAAGAACCAAGATTGGGATCATCATATTTTGCAATATAAATTTTTAAAGGTTAATCTTCTATGATTAGCTTAGCTAAACAATGCTAAGCACAAAGTAAATTGCTTAATGCAAGTCACCATAAATGGCTTCAGTCTTTTGTTCTGAGCTTCCGAAATATTGATTTATTTGATTTCACAGTCATAAAGTTTGCACATACATTCACATAATTGAAAGATTATACACTGTTTTCCTACTGCTCTTCATCTAAACAGTACAAGAAGACAAGAGCAAAGAAGAAAGTTAAATTTGTCTGTAATAATGAATCACAATCAATTGGTAGAGTTACTTGCAAGGAAAGAGAAGCCTGCTTTCTTGAAAGTCAAGTGTAATTGCAATCTTATTTCATTTTCTGTTTGTGCTATTCTTTTCTTGCCAGCTTTTCAATCTAAAAAAGACAATACTGTGTTTCTTACTACTCACTTCTTACAAGGTGACAGAGGACAAAATAATGTTGTTTTTGTTATGAAAGAAGCTGGGGGGAAAAAGAATTGTTTCATTTAACAACAATCTAAATGTTTACAGTGTCCTATCACCTCAGAATGTCTCTGCTCATAGGTTTATGGGGAAGGAGTGACAGAGAAGGTGTTTTGTGTTTCAGCTTGACTTCCCAGATCTAAGAGTGTTCTCAGTTAATTGTTATCTTACAGCTAAGGACAGGACTCTTCTGTAAGTTTCACAAATACAGTACTTTTTCCTGTAACTACCAGTGACAGATTGGTTTGAGTTTTGAAATGATAGATAAATACTTGCAACTCAGAATATTTTTTCTTAGAGTTATAAATGTTATGAGGAATGGCAACTATTAAAGCCATAAACAAGTCTGGAAGAATACCACCAACTAGTAATCTCTCAAAAGTTTCAAAATATGACAAACACTTTGCTCAAAAAAAGGTTTTTGGTGGGATTTTCATTTAAAGTTTTATTGTAACCCACTCTTTTAAAAAAGTAAGGCAATGTTTACATAATTTCATAAGTATTGTAGATTGTTGTGGTTTTTGTTTTGTTTTGTTTTGTTTTTTTAAATATGTTTCTTAGCACTCAAGATAACAGAAAAGGCTTAAAAAGAGACCCAATAGCATTCTAAAGCTGTGTATGTGTGAAGAGCTGATTGCATTAATGGCAAAAAAAACAGACAAAAACCTCCTGGCCTTGAATTCTTTCTAATCAGATATGAGAAATGCCAGGGAAGGGAAATGGCCAGGAAAAAGCTGTTGGAGTGATTCTGGTGATGGTGATCTGATCTTTGTCTTTAACCTTTCCAGTATACTTCTTGGAACCACCAAGGGCATAAATTCTGAAAGGACTTACTGTGCACATGCAGCAGCAGAAATAATGTATGCAATAAAGCTGACGATCCTGTACAAAGCACAGGACCCAGTGAGTTTGCACAGTGGCACCGTGCACATGGGCAGAATAGCTGGCATTGTCTGGATTCTAGAAATTCTGAATGCCTGGTATGTACTGAACATCTCATCACACATCCCAGAAAGAGCTGCAAGATATAGGCTGCTCTGACCTCTGAATAGGATTTGTCTAACTAGAAATGTTGTTTCCTCTCTAAGGCTCCTAACCTATAGGACAAATAAAATATAGAATACTGAAAAATAAAGAATGTTGAACAAAATTTCTCAGGTATCTCCCTCACTTTGTGTGTTTGTGATTGATGCTTCTTACGTGGAAGTTCAAGAAAACTGCTCTCCTCTGCAATAACCTCCACAAATGGACTTGGAGAATATTGTTTCACCTGAAGTTTACAGCCCTACTTTATTACCTTCACTTTTGAAAGGTATGCCAACATTTAAATAGAATATAAGCAAATAAAAAGAAGCAAAAGCAGAACATTGTGCCAAATCCTCACTCAAAACAATATAAAACATAAATTCTCAAGTATATCTAATAAAAAACCTAACTCTTTTAATGGACACATTTAAAGAATCACCGATTTCTCATCATGAACTTTAAGGAGACATCTGGGAATTTATGCTCTATTATTCATTTGTTTCAAAAAACAACAATCTTAGAGATGCTTGCAATTTGGTAAATTAAATGCTATTTAGTATGGTGAACTATAAAGTTAAACAATATAGCTTATCTAAAACATTTGTTATGAAGATGTACACAGAACACACAGAATTATAGAGACAGACCTGCTAAATCTGTGGTAACACAGATTTTTTTTTTTCAGCAGATGGATAAAGCAGATGGATGATTTGTGTTTTCTTCACACTTTGCCTACTGATCAGCAGTTGCCAGCAGTAATATCAGTGTCTACCCCGGAAATATATACATGCAGAGCATTTTTTCATTAGCCACTTTCCTTCATCAGACTAGGCTTTTGGTAGTCCTCAGAAATACGTAGTGCATAAAAAACCCACAGGCAGTTACACAGAAGTATGTGGGCCTTCAAGTATTTTCACTGGACAAATAAAACTAAGCCAAACATTTCCTTAGGAAAAGAAAGACATGATGTTATTCTGTAAGATGAGTTTGTTGTATACAAGTTATATTTGAGACAGTGTTCAGAAAGATTTGCCATCACATATGCCACAATGGAGGCTCTACTTGAAACATTCCCATTGCAAAATTCTAAAATATCTTATTTGTCATCATTTTATTGTGGATTTCTGTATTGTATTCTGTGTTCTGTTTCAGCAATTTAAGCTACTAAGCCATACAACATGGCTGAACTGGATAAGAAGCACTTGCACAATTTGTTTCACCAGGTCAATTTTGAGGCCTCTGACTTCCTAGCTGTACAGTGGTAACAAGCAGGTGGAGTGGCAGAAAGGTTTTAAAATGTCACAATTATTTCTGGTCACCAAAAAAGCCCACAAAACAACCAAACCATCTGGGGGGATTTAAAAGGTATGTCATCCAGGAAGCTGGCACGAGATCTACTGACGAACAAAGCACCTAGTGTAGGTGAAGCTATGCCAGTGGAAGACCACAACACTGGACAGGTGGGATAAATAAGCTGGCAACTCCTTTTCTCTGTCCAGGTTCCATCTACTGCAGAGGGCTCTTCTAGTAACGCTTATATTAGCATGGGTATAGGTTTTGAAACTTCATTACATAGGCAAGGTCTTAACACATCTGAACCTACCACTGGAATGGTTTGTTTCTGTACTAACTGTAGTCATTCCAGAGAAGGACTGATGCTCAGTGTGACGGGATCAATGAAAACACCGTTGTAATGATTAATGGGTAAACAAGCAGAAAATATATTATGACATACATGAAACTACGCATATAATAAACTCTAAAAATAATAAAATGACATGACACATGTTTCTGCTGCATGCTGCTGAGGAATACTACATGCAGGTTTGGACTCATTATCAGTGACAGCACCAATACCAGAATGTGGCAGTGAGATAGAGCCCTACCTCAAAATGGAGCTGCGATGGCTGAAGCCATTGTATCCTAAGAAGTAACTATGAGTACTTAATGATAGATAGAAAATTTTCAAGTGAAAGTGGACACTTGTAAAGATAATAATAAAATCAACAAATCCAGTGGTGGAGGTTTTTTTAAAAAGCTTGTGTGGGTGAATATAAATCTTGATGTTTGAGGATTGAAGGCAACAAACATCTACCAGTGGTGAGGAATCAAATAACCTTTAGGCATATTATTCCATGAGCACATTATTCCATGAGATTTCATTTGCCTATTTCTAAGAAACATGTAGATATGGCTACTACTTAACACTAAATACTGAACTAGGTAGAGCCCAATACGTGCTGCAGAAATGAACAGTGCAGAGATTTCAGAGATTTTTCTGACTGGGATCATGGCTAAGACTGTAAAGCTGTAGTGTGCCCTTTTAAACTTCCTACTATACACTATAATTCCTACACCCCAAGAGTTAACTTTCGAAGAGAACTGTGAAAACCAAGACTTTTTTCATAGCCTTTTCTGCACTACTTTTCAAGCTCCAGAAGGAAGACTTTGTTGGTTTATGAACTTAAAATAGTTTAAAACAATTTACTGCCAGCATTTCTTAGAGGGAAGAAGGGTAGATGTGGTGGTTACTTCAATATATCGTAAGTAGAGCATTAGCACTAGCACTTTAAGGCAGTGTAACTGAGACTTTTGATTTGTAAATTCATAAGATGTTGTAATGAAGTTGATTGATAGTATTATTTTGCTCTGGTTGGAAGCACAAGCAAATAATTGTCATGTGTCAAGAAAACAGAAGTGTCAACTCAGCCAAAGACATCGGGCCACACTGCTAGCTACATAGCTAGGAGAAACATACCTTGTATTGACTTTTAAGCTGATTTCTGTCCTCTCTATTCAGCACATATTTTAGCAGAAATAAGCAGTCTATCCTTAATCGTAATGCAGTAAGACAATCTTGCCACTGACTCACTTGAGCAAGAGACAACAGGCTGTGTATGAAAATGGAGGAATGTATAAATTAGTACATAAAGATTAAACACAGGAAGACTGGCAGATAAGTTATCATCGCTACCAGCTCACGTCTTTCTTGCAGGAACTACCATGGAAGCATTTTTTTGCCTTTTAATATCCCAATCTGCTAATCCTTTTTCTTCACCACCCCCTTCATTTTCTGTTTTCTTCTTACACATTTATTGCAAAGGAATGTATAAATATGATGTGCTCAATTATTAATCATGTATAATTCAAGCCTGGCAAGCAGCTTCAGAAATAAAAATGCAGAGAAGACTTAGAATTAAATCCTACTTCAGGAGTTTTACCTAAAAATAGCTGTTTCCTGTATCAGCCATATCCTGTTGATTTTTATCACTCAAGTACCAGGCTGGAATTCTAAGTATTCACAAACTGTAAGACATACTTACTTTTTTAAAAAAAAAAATTGAATGAGTAAAGCTAACCCAACGCAAACTCAGGTGCTTTCCTCTGGTGCGTTAGTACAAAGAACCTACTGTCTTTTGAAACTGCATCTAAAGTCATGCAGTAATAGGATTTGTTTGCCCAGATTACAGAGAACTGATACTAAGAACAGAACAAAGCAAAGCTTTAAATCGTATTCTACTTCTGGGTGTCCAGCTTGAAGAGGCCTGATTAGAAATTACTAAAACACTTTCTGCATTGTAAAAGAGCAGATTCTTTAAACCATCACCAGCACAGTACCTACTAAAACTAAGAAGAAACAAGCTCCATTTACTTTTGAAAATACAGGTCAATTCTGAGAGAGGAAGGAAAGGAGAAGTGGGAGAACTGGAATTGCTGCTGCTAATAATAAGGGCAAAGTAGGACAGCACACTCCTAGGGTGTAATTTTTTACTAATCTCTCTTCCATAAAGAGCATCTTCTTATTACATAAGGAGACATTGCTTCCCTTGCCCTCAGACTGGATGTAAATGACAAGGTTTTAGTAGTGTGGGGGCTACAGTGGTGGCCCCTGCATAAATAGGTTGGGAACTGCCCTGTGCTGGACACAGCCAGTTCCAGCCAGCTCTGCAACAGATCTACCACTGGCCAAAGCTGAACTCATGAGACTCGTGTATGGTGCCTCGGGGGAAACATATTTAAGAAAGGTCAGACAATGCTGGGGAGAAAAAGGAGGAGGGAACAAAAGAGTAAGAAACAACAAAGGGAACACCAAAGTCAGAGGAGGAAGTGCTCCATGGAAGAACCTGAAGGGACTACAGCCCGTGGAGATCCCACACCAGAGGAGAGGAAAAAAGTGAGAAGTAAGGAGCAGCAGGGGGAAATGACTGTGTACTGACTATAACTCTCCCTCTCCCACCCAACAACATAGCATCATGCGTTGTCTCGCTGAAAGGTCTCTTCAAAATTTCTGAAGAGAGTTGCTGGTGTTAAAATGTAGAAGGTTAAACGGCAGAAGGTGTATATAGCAAAGGCTGGTCAACAAACTGGTCATCTATGAAACACAGCCTTTATAAGCAACAATCACAGAAGCAAACTAACAACGTTTATCCAGAAATCCTTGCCTTATACTGGGTTGATTACCTCAAAGGAGCTAGCATTTCCCACATCAGTGCCTGTCACTGACTGATGATAAGGGTGATGGTTCTTTTCAATTTCCTTCTCTGCGTTGATTCATTGTTGGGTCCTCTGAATGTTTATTTATTAATGCATTTATTTTCCATGGCAGTTCTTTATGTCTCTTGTGGGAAGGAAGAAAAGGGAAAAAAAAGCTTTGATGTGTCTCTTGACTAGAAATATTTGTCCCCAGATGGAAATGAGTACAGCTATTTAGTATGGAGAGCTGGGGTGAGAAGTCAGACAGGCAGTGTCAGGTCAGAGGGAGAAAATAAGACTGTTTTTCCTTAAAACATTGACTTTTAAAAATGAGAGAGTAACAATACTAAAGATGCCTAGAAGCCTCTCAAGGATTAAGATTTGGAGAGCAGGGAGCTCTAAAGCCAGCTAGATGCTGGAGTTTTTTATCAATGAGGGAATCTTGCCAATATAAAACAATCCCTTCATTAGTTGCTATGAGAAGAAGAAAGACATGAGAAAGAAGAATGGTATTTTAAGTCTTTCAAATAATAAAGTGATCAAATTAAATGGTTACTTAACCCTAGAAATATCACTAGCCGAGAAAGGACATTCAGAAGAAATAGGGAACTGGTTACATTGAGAATTTAGTCTTGAAAACACAAATTCTCAGGTCTTTGAATCACTTGGGCCACAGTTTTTCCTCGTTTAGGCAAAGGACTTCAACAATGATAAGAGATTTTTTTTAGCTTGCAGGAGGTTTTTCATTGTCAAATTCTCCTCTTAGAATCTGTTCAGAAGCTGATTTTGTAGTGTCAAATGGCAAGCATTGTGAATTGCCTCCCATACTTCTATAACATGACGTTCAACTTTTCTTCAGAGTCATTCTGTGCAATGATAATGATGGTGTTAAATAGCATGGGGCAAATCACTAAAAAGGCCTCATGCAGACAAGGGTGAAAATGTGTAAGAAGAAGGAGTTCAGACTGTGTAAAATAGGAAAAAAAAATATATTAGTGGTTCTGTGGTGAAGGGAAAAAAAAGCAGAAGATAAGGAAAATTCTGATAACAACAAACCTTTTAGCAATGGTTTGGAACAGAAGAAAAATGAAACCCGAGATATTCCAGTTTATCTGATGAAAAAGTGGATGATTTCAACAATCAACTGTGTCTGTTGATTACACTAGTTAAGCCATATAACACACAAAGGAAGACAGAGATAAAAAGAAAGCATTCTTCAGCCCTTGCTCAATTCCGCATGGTAAAAGGAATAGAATTTATCACATAAAACTCTACATACCACCAATAAAATCAATGTAAGTATATAGATCTGGCTAAATCTCTATGAACATGTCACATCGCTCTCCAGTTATTTTGGTGCATGCTAAATTGGTAATTGCACCATGCAATTAATTGTACTTTAAGTTTGCCCACATACTAGAAAACTTTAACTCTTTCTAAATATATTTTTATCTCATTAGAAAGTATCTATGTATGATTTCTGTATATTGAACTATAAAGTCACTTGTTGCTTTTCCTTGTGGAAAAGAGAAAACTGAGAGGAGGTATGATAGAGGAAAATAAAACTACAAGTGTCATAAAGTAAGAGGGACTGAAATTGTTCACTGTCTTTTCTAGTGCAGGAAACAGGATGTGTCCAATTAAGCCAGTACAAACATGTTTCAAAACAAACAAGAGCAGGTGCAAAAGACCTTACCAAAACTGCCGTGTATCCTAGAAGTTCATGTGTGTTGATTGGGAGACTGAAAAGGTTTCTTGAAGAATAACTCATTGTGGGTTACAAAGGTAGAGAACCACATAGGGTCAGGAGATTTCTAAAGTGAAAGTAGCTGTAAACTGAAATTAGCATTAGGGAGAAGCATCATATTATAACCTCATCTTGCTCTTCCTTTTTCCAAGCCATTCACTTATGGATGTTGTTGGATACAGTACACAACACAGCCTTTGGCTTGAGCCACTACAGGTGTTAAAACTGTATTAAATTCTCTAATTGCCATAACCCACTGATGTCTCCAAGTGAAACTGTAAATGAGTTTTCAAAGCTATTTGACTCTATTAACTTCATATGGTCTCAATATCTACTCCAGGGATTCTTAAGAGTTTTTTAATAACCTGCAACTTTCCTTCGGTTCCTACTGGTTTCCTAAGGGAGATTTATTTATTTATCTAATGCATTTTTGATGTATTACCCAAAACCATAGCTTTGTCTCCCAACAGAGAGCATTCTGCTGCACATGATTGTTTAGAGGATATATCCTTAGCCAACACTTAATCTCTTGCTAGTCATATACATCAAGCTGGCTAGTCTGACAAGATTTTGGTCTGGAATGGATTCTAGGAAATTTTTCATGTGCCTGCAAGATGAACTAAGACTTTGCTGAGCAATGGAAACCCAGTTAAACTGTTCATGTGGACACGTCATAATCTTCCTTTTTTATGCACAGAGAAGTAATACTAATTCCTTCATTTTAAATCTTGCTCTGTATAACTGTGCAAATCCACCAATCTCTCAATTTCTCACATGGAAAGTTTTCCTCTACACAATATTTTTCCTGAACCTTGCTGACATGAAGTAACACAAAGCTTTCCATTGATTAAGATCATGAACTGTCTTTTGTTGCTTTCCAGGGTGGTAAATTTGACTTTAGTATCCAATTTGGCTATCTTGTGGTTTATCGTTGGTCATATATCACTTTATTTTTCTTTATTAATACTGTTTTCTCTTAATAATAATGATGATTTACATTCATATAGTTCTTTCTCTTGTGCAGTCCTAATGTACTTTACAAACTATACATTGGAATCACTTTGTCCTGCCCTGAATTTTATCCACATCTCAGCTGAAATATAACTACCTAGTAACATTCTGCAACACCTTCACAGAGGTTTAAAACAGAAGAGATCAATATATTAAGGTGAAAATGCAAGCATAAGTTTTCAAATACACACAATCTAAGTAGCTAAATTAGAATCATGGTCAGCACACTACTCTTAGAGAGCACCAAGGAAAATTTATTAATCAATAATAGGCAGAAGCTTTCATTTTATTTGACATTTTACTTTTATGGCTAACCATTTATTAAACAGATCATTGTTTAAGAGAAAACATCTACTACTCATTTATAAGATATCGTATTTATTTTCTGCTTTAAGGTTAGAATTTTATTATGGCATTAAGACACCGCCTTATGCTAACTTTGAAAATACTGACTCATCCTGGCAACAATGGTATAGCAGTGCTTCCAAAACAAACCCAGTTTTCAACATTCAGTGTTGGAGTGTCTGGCACGGTTTGTTTCCATCAGCATCTCCATAATTCTAAGATCAGAGTGAGTGGATATTTGTTTAATACTAAATTAATACCTATAGCCCTGGCTCATACAGTGCCTACCTGTGTACTTATATAAAGCTGCATCATCTTCACTGACAGCACCCAACTGTATATATTATGGAAATTCAGAGTTGTTTACTAGCTTTCTTCTAACTGGTGAAGAATCCAAATCAGTTGTATACCAACACATTGATAATGAAAATCAATTAAGTTCACCACCTGAAAAAGCAGCAGTAACGATTTGCTCTTCTGTCTTAAAAAACACACAAGCTTTTACATAAAATAATCCTAAAATATTGTAGTATTTCTTAAAATTATTCAGTATGTCAACTCAAAAGAAAAGAAAAAAAATTACTTCAAAAACCATTATCCAGAAAAATTACAAACAACACGATTTATTTCTACTTTCTACTTAGTGCAATGCTATGGCTTAATAACACCTATCCATTGATTGCTCTTAATTTATCTCTTATTTCTGTATCTACCTACATGTACAGCTAGACTAAAAATGGTTCAATGAACAGAGTGTGCACTATATGGCAAAGGCTTTTCTAAGTTACTATTTACCTGCACAACTTTGCTAGCTCAAAGCCTTTTTTCTAGAGTGTTCTTTTTCTTTTAGCACTGATTTAATGAATGTGACTAGAGAGTCTGTTTCATTAGAGGTTTTTAAAAGCAGATTAGAAAAACAGTTATCACAAAGTTTGTTGTACAATTCATCCTATATTGGAGCAGTGGAATAAACTCGGTGACACGCAAGGTCCCTTCAGCTTACATGCTAGGCTTTTACAAAAGTTAACAACAAAGTCAAATGTTAGAGATGACTTTGACAACTTTGGGCATGAACCAATGCTATGTAATATCAGTGATGGCTTTTTCAATCAATTGCAAACTATATAGGATTAAGTGACACAACAATGATTATTCTAATCCATATTTTTACAGTCTTTTATATCTTTTATCATTATAGCATAAGTTGTCAGTGGGATGATGATAATAGATATTGCAAATACATTAAAAATATATTTGGACACATACATACATTACAGAGTATCAGACAGCAATGTGTAATCTAAGTTGTCAAATATGTTTTGAAAGCTATGTTTATAGCCCAGAGAGCTACTCAGTGATTTGTTGAAGGGCAGACATCTGGATCATTATAGTATGTGTATGAACAAAAAATAGACAGTTGATTTCACAGCCATTTTTGACCTCTCTGAATAATTTCAATCTGACTATGCAAAAACTCTTCCCCAAGCAGACAACAGCATTGTACCCATGTCAATTATTGTAGGCAGTCAATGTATGGCTGGTGAATAAGTGATTCAGTCCTTACAGAATTGGTATTTAGATCTGGCATCTGTTTTTCTTGGCTGCTTTCTCTGCTGACTCTGCCAGCTTCTTAATCTACATCCCTTTCTTTCTCTTACATGCATAGACATTTTTCCTTTGCCTCTCAATTTTCTGCACCAAGCAACACGTTGACCTGTCTGCTTTTCTGTGATCACGTTTTTTTCAGATGCAGTGTGAGACTCCTTCTATAATTCCAACAAGGATGTTCAAGTTTGAGCATATTGTTTGATTTTGATTCCCGTTGACATTGCTCCATACACAAAGGACTGTGAGACAAAATACAGAAAGATCTGAATTCACTGTAAAAGTAGAATACTTGGGGTAACAATAGGAATTTTTCCTCCCAAGTGCATATTCCTTAAGCGTGGTTAAAAAAGTGTTAGGACACCATAAAAGACATTCAAAACCTACTGCTTCAAAACTAGAAAGGCGGCAGAGACATCAGAGATGATAGGTTTCTAACAGGGTTTTCACAGCCATTTCATCATTTCCTTCTCTTTAATTTAAAGAAAGCAAGGGCCATTTAATCTATATGTATCCTGAGAACCTAAACAGCTATCAAACTTAGACCCACCAGTTGCCTAAACACCCACAGACAATGCAAAATCTATCCACGATACAGAACAATATGAGGTAACGGAACTCAGTACAGTGTAATACTGCTTAAAACTACCCAGAATCTAGGAATCTCTTCTGTAACCTACCCAGCTTCGGGCACAATGGTTTAAAATGTAAACACATGGATAGTGGCCAAGGTCACAGACTAAATACAGGACTAAAGGACCCTCACCTCTCACCCCGGAGGGCATTTCTAATGTTAATCTAGAACTCTAATTATATAGCCTAACAAAAAACCCTCACTCAAATAACCAGTTAAGGTCACTAAATTGAATAGATTCCAGCCACAACTCTAATCATATGGCAGCTGTATTCACTGTTCACTTTAGTATTACCAAGCAAAATATTTGCATGCAATGTAAACAGAAAGAGAAGGCAGTTCAAAATTAAGTTCTTGGGAATGGAAAACAGAAAAACAATTGGTAATGACGACCATTATGACCAACATTCTCTACACAGATGTACATGCAGGTGGCTCACAGACATAAGTAGATGAACTGAAGCCATGTTTTTGGGAGGGCTTTTGGAGACAGTTGAAGGACTGCTTCCCATAATAATGAGAGGATGGAACAGAATTTCTAGAGGTATCTGTTTTGCAAGGATTGTATGTAATGATTATTTCACTGCTGTTGAGCTCTTGTTGTCACCACCACTGGCAAGAAAAAGGCGCTTTGAGAAAAATAAAATCTTAAGAGACTATGGGAGGTGGCCCTAATGACCTTTTTTATTGCTACTTATCTGGCATTGATTCAAGAAAGGTCACAAAACTCTTGAAAATATGCTTAAGTTTCTGTGGAACCTACCAGTAATGTCAGGGCAAAAATTAAAGGAAGTCTTGACCTTTCTCACTCTTTCAGAGATCTCAGAAGATTATTATCTCCTCGTTTAAGTGTATGCCTGCCTCCTGGACTCTTATCCACAGAAAAAAGCCAACAAATTCATAATCACCAGTGGTATAAAGAGTATGTTTTCCTATTTTTACCTGTGGTATTGACACAACTTCACTAAATCAGTCACTCACTTACCTCTTTGACTTTCACAGGTCCCTTCCAATTTATACATTATTACTGAGTCTCGAAGTACAAGGCCTGTTGAGCCAACTACATCATCTTCTACCGGGCTGCTCAATTAAACACCACTACTTTTCCATGTGCAAATAAAGGAGGTATTTTCATTGTTTCAACACTTTATAACCCTGTTCTTCTTTCTTTCATTTAAAGAAGTTGATCTTCATTAGCTTACAAACTTAATGACATTTGAAATGCCATGCCATTCAATTTCAGCTCCGAAAGTAAAATAGCAGGGTTGACTTTGGGAATTCCATCAAAATCCAATAACCCAACTCTTACACTCCACCTTTGCTCCACTACTTAGCATGTGAAGGAAGAGAGCTTCTGCAGATGTCTACTTTACACAACCACTTGTATTAAAGGTATGCTTTCATGTCCTGTCCTCCCCCAAGTAAAATGAACTTGTACTCAACCCAGCAACATTTCTCTGTGTCTGATCAGTACCCCCTGCACCTGAACCCTGTCAATATTCTGCCAAGAATCCCCAAATGAACCTGTCTGTCCCTGTAGTGTCAGGTGACACTGGGTATCTGTCTGTTGCACCTCATCTTTGAACACCATGGGACATAAATTCCAACGTTTCATAGAACACTTTATAATCATTAGGACATGCTTTTAGAGAAAAGTGGAACAAAATAAGAGGTTGGTAAGAGAGGAAAAAATCAAGCAGGCACATAGGTCATTTGGCTCGACAGACTTAAGGATTTTCTTCCATCTGCCAAGACAGCAGTTAAATACAATAAAGTTAATCTCTGACAGCATATCTCAGCAAAATTTTCCAGAGCTTTTACATTCCCTTTAATAAAAACATTTTTAAGAGGCATGCCATTATTTCTTACTCTCCAAATGAGTTACTCACTGACCTTTACTGACTAGGAGCAATCTTAGTACCATCTCAAGTGTTATAAAGAATATTTGTTTTATTTTCCAGCACTACCTTTTCCTATTTTTGCTACTGGACATCACATTACAGAAAATGAAATCGGTAAAAATAAAATGCAAAGAATTCTCTTTGAGAAGCCAAGTCATATTCAGAAGACCGTTCCCAAGAGAAATAGCTTTGAATTCATGGGAGAATTGTTATTCTCTTCAAATCTTTCTTTTCTGTCTTATGTATATTCCCACCACTCTTGCAATTCCACAAATTATGGACTGAAATTACGTTAGCTTTTCATAGACAGTATACTGATGAGAAAGAGAGGAGGATCATCATTCTCTTGATGTTTTCATGTTGTGATTTCTTTGTTGTGTTCTCCGTAACTCCATCATGAGTGTTATTTATTAAATAACTAGGTTAATTAATGATAAGACCAAGCTGTTTCACCTTGGGTAAAATTCATAGACTAGTATGATTGTTCTGATGTTTATGGAAGTTACATATTAAATATATAATTATATTTAAAGAACTCAGGTTTGCACGAATAGGCAAAGTTTGCTCTGCCAAGTCTCCATTTTTAATTGAAATTAGTTAAACAGTGCTTATTCAAAGCAAAATCAATTTCTTATAACTTGTCAGCAACTTCTACATGTGACAGCAATGGGTGGAATTATTTTTACTTGTAAAAATACAGTACATCTTATTCTGTAATATGTGTATGATACTTAACTTTTTTTTTTTTTGGTGGTTTAACCAAGAGCAGTTTGCCGAACTCATATTAGGGTCCATGAGCTCCAAGCCTAGTCCTCAGCTACAAGGAAGAGTAACCCTTAATCCAGTTGAACTGTAGCAAATTACAACCTCAGCATCTCATTCTCTCTTAATCATTTAGAGTTTAGAGTGAGACTGTCGCCTTCAACATCCAGACTGATTTCAAGCTTTGATTTGCTTCTATTATGTGCATCTTTTTGTGCAGCTGCAAAATCACAGCACCTAGGTGCTCAGTTGACAGCAAAGCCTCTCCTAATTTGATTTTATAATTTGGATTTTGCAGACGTTCTAGATTTTGATAGGACTGACTGCATATGCTGGCATTAGCTCAGCTAGTTTATGAGCCTACATATAACTGGTACTGACAAACACAGAGGGACTGGTGGAGGACATTAAGGCTGGGGGCACCCTAGGTTGTAGTGATGATGAAATTATAGAGTTCAGGATCATCAGTACTATGCACAAAACATCAAGAAGTAAAATTACAGCCTTGGATTTCAGGAGGGCTAACTTTGACCTCTTCAAGAGATCCTGTGGGCTGGGGCTCTGGAAGGCAAAGGGGATCAAGAAAGCTGGTTGATATTCAAAGACCACTTCCTCCAAGCTCAGGATCGGTGCATCCCTAAGAGAAAGAAATCGGCCAAAGGACGCAGGAGACCTGCATGGTTGAGCAGGGAGCTTCTGAAAAAGCTCAAGTGTGAGAGGAAAGTTTACAATAAGTGGAAGAAGGGACTAACCCCTTGGGAGGATTACAAGAATGCCGCCAGAGCGTGCAGGGATGAAACAAGGAAAGCCAAGGCTGCCTTGGAATTAAACCTGGCTAGGGATGTCAAGCTCAACAGGAAGGGCTTCTTCAAGTATATTGGAAGCAAAAGGAAGACCAGAGAGGTTGTGGGCCCAGTGATGAATGAGACAGGAGCCATGGTGACAGAGGATGCGGAGAAGGCGGAGTTACTGAATGCCTTCTTTGCTTTGGTCTTTACTGCTTGGACCAACCCTCAGGAGTCACAGGCATTGGGACAAGTAACAGGGAAAGAAGAAGACTTCCCTTGGGTTGAAGAGGATCGAGTGAGGGATCAATTAGATCAATTAGATATTCACAAGTCCATGGGCCCCGATGGGATGCACCCGAGAGTGCTGAGGGAGCTGGCAGAAGTCATTGCTGGACCACCCTCCATCATCTTTGAAAGGTCCTGGAGAACAGGCAAGGTGCCTGAGGACTGGAGGAAAGCCAACGTCACTCCAGTCTTCAAAAAGGTCAACAAGGAGGACCCGGGGAACTGCAGGCCGATCAGCTTCACCTCCATCCCTGGAAAGATGATGGAACAGCTCATTCTGGGCATCATCTCAAGGCATGTGGAGGAAAGGAAAGCTATCAGAAGTACTCAACATGGATTCACCGAGGGGAAATCATGTCTGACTAATCTGATAGCCTTCTATGATGGCATGACTGGATGGATAGATGAGGGGAGGGCGGTGGATGTTGTCTACCTTGACTTCAGCAAGGCATTCGACACAGTCTCCCACAACATCCTCTTCGAGAAGCTTAGGAAGAGTGGGCTTGATGAATGGACAGTAAGGTGGATAGATAAGTGGCTGAAAGACAGAGTGGTGTTCCTCAGGGGTCAGTACTGGGTCCAGTCCTCTTCAATATATTCATCAGTGACCTGGATGAGGAGATAGAGTGCACCCTCAGCAAGTTTGCTGATGACACGATGCTGGGGGGGGCGGGTGGCTGACGCAGCAGAAGGCTGTGCTGCCATACAGAGACCTAGGCAGGTTGGAGAGTTGGGTGGAGAGGAACCTTATGAAATTCAATAAGGGCAAGTGTAGGGTGCTGCACCTGGGGAGGAATAACCCCATGCATCAGTACAGGTTGGGGGCTGACCAGCTGGAGAGCAGCTCTGTGGAAAGAGACCTGGGAGTCCTGGTGGACAACAGGATGACCATGAGCCAGCCATGTGCCCTTGTGGCCAAAAAAGCCATTGGCATCCTGGGGTGCATCAAGAAGAGTGTGGCCAGCAGGTCGAGGGAGGTCATCCTCCCCCTCTACTCTGCCTTGGTGAGGCCGCACCTGGAGTACTGTGTCCAGTTCTGGGCTCCTCGGTTCAAGAGGGACAGGGAACTGCTGGAGAGGGTACAGCAAAGGGCTACAGAGATGATCAGGGGATTGGAACACCTCTCTTATGAAGAAAGACTGAGGGATTTGGGTTTCTTCAGTCTGGAAAAAAGATGGCTGAGGGGGGACCTTATCAACACTTAGAAATACTTAAAGGGTGGGTGTCAGGAGGATGGGGCCAGGCTCTTTTCAGTGGTGCCCAGTGACACGACGAGAGGTAACGGGCACAAACTTGAGCATAGGAAGTTCCACCTAAACATGAGGAGGAACTTCTTTACTTTGAGGGTGGCAGAGCACTGGCACAGGCTGCCCAGAGAGGTGGTGGAGTCTCCATCTCTGGAGACATTCCAAACCCTCCTGGACACGTTCCTGTGCAACCTGCTGTAGGTGACCCTGCTCTGGCAGGGCAGTTGGACTAGATGATCTCCAGAGGTACCTTCTAAACCTATGATTCTAACTGTGCATTATGAAGCAGTGACCATGGGGAAGTTCTGCTGAATTGCAGGCATTTATAATCTTCTACTTCTCCTACCAGATTCTTTATTTCAACTGTGAAATATGCATCTTCTCTGTCATGGTACAAATACAACTATTTGATTTTTTATGTTACTAAAGTTGTATTACTCATCTTACACTACATGTCCTAACTCTTAGGAGGGATCTATATCTTGCGTGTTGTGCCACCAGATCTGTAACACATCTTCTCCAATCATCCTTTCCTACATCTGATTTTTTTCTCTTATTTGCATAAAGCTCAAAGATAAAATTGTTTTTCTCCCTTGGATTTGTATATTTTAAGTCTAACTTGATTAGTTAAATTGGTATTTTTCTGCTAAATGTGAACAATTACAATCAAGCACAGCAAGAATTATGTTCATTTTTTCCCTAGTGTTCTTGAAGTTCAACAGGTCCTACTGCAGCAATTAATTGGTATCGTTCTCTTTCTGCCTTTTGGTAATTAGATAGAATTTCAGGATTTTTTACCCAACAAACAGGTTCTTAAGAAAGGAAGTCCACTATGTATTCTCAAAAACTTCCTGCCTCTCTCCTTCTGAAACTTTGAAGAGCTTTTCAGTGTTGTTTTATGAAAAAGGAAGTACCATGAATCACAGGTAAAATACAATAATTATTTATCTGAAGCAACTGCCTACAGATATTACAGTAGTAGGATGCCACCAGTTCATCTTTTATTGCCTTCTACTTTCTGTGTAAATGGAGTTCAAGAGGGCTATAAAAATCGGTGTGGTATTTCCTGAACAGAAGCATAAATAGTAAAAAGCAGGAGATTTGCTTATCTGTAAGCTGAACTCTGGAATTTATGATTTTAACTAGTAATAATCAGTTCAGGATCTATAGATACATTTAATTAAATATATTCTATTGCAATAGAAGAAGCAAAATGCTCAACTGATTGCTATACTTTACTACATTGAGTATCTTGTACAGCATAAGTGCTTAATCAGATCACAATTCCGTAAGAATGGCACATTCTATAAACCATGGCACCTTTCAGTATAATTTTGGAAGAGGGCTTGGAAGAGGCAACTGGGCTGCCATTTGAGGACCTACAACAAAAGAGGACCTGGGACTAAGACATAGCTAAAGAAATTCAACCTAGTTGCATGTATTGACTCTCTCACATGGGTCTCTGGAGAAGATGGTGAAAAAATAAAAATGAAAAAGGCCATGTAGCATTTAGTAGAGCCAGCTTTCAGATGCTGATTAGTGAACTGCTTCTTCACAGGTATGGGGAAAATTGCAATTCAGGTGCAACATTTGCTGTCCCATTCAGAAATTCTGCAACAACCAGTAGCCATTACGTATGCAAAAGGTAGAAAGATCCCACAAGTTTATGCTAGTTCTGCAATTCCAGAAGCTGACGTTCAAGTGAGTATAATTAATAACTGCTTCGCTTATTATATCAACTCAAATTTTAATTAATATATACTGCATTTGTCTTGAGACACAAGGTAGAAAGATCTAAAATGTTCTCTAAAGCTTTGCTGACTGCCTAATGATTGTCCCACAACTAGCCTATCTAATGGTTCCATTGTCTGACTAACACACATGATCTGGCAGTAAAAACAAGTTTGCAGTGTGCTGAGATAGTAAAATCACTTCAGCTTTTAGGGCTTTGAGGGGAAGATGTGATGTCTTGCATTTTACCCACTAAAAAAAAAAAAAGCTTCATATTGCACAGCACAGGAAATCTATGTTATCCCTCTGTAGATGTCAGATCCCCATAATGTCAATTACCACAGGGGAACTTGTGTACAGGTAACAGTACATATCTATGTACCTATGGGAAGGGAACAACACAGATGAGTCCATATGTCAATCATGCAAGTGAACTCACAGACATCAGTCAACAAGCAAGTATAGCCTGTAGTGTCAATATGCTCTTATTGATATTGAGAGGAAGCACAATTCTCACAACAATTTCTCCAAAGTCATCAGAACGAGCTGTGGAGCAAAACAGCATACAACAAAAACATGGGGATCTAATAAGTTATAGGAAAAAAATTAAGGGTTTTGGCTCAGAAATTAAGGTTTTAGAATATTATGCATGCTTACTAAAATATGCTACCTCATCCCATGTACCCTGAATAAAAAAAAAAATAAAAATAATAATCTCCCATGTGTTGTTTCAGTGGCATAGTTCAAAACAATCTTCACTTAGAATAAGTCAGAAGATGAGTATGATACTGTCTAGGTCTGCAAACACAACTGCCTATTGTCAACATACCTTTCCCTTTTAAGTAGTTTCTGTCATCTGAATGTGTGTTATATTGCTCCCACTATGGAGATTATACACTGTCACAGAATGCCAAGGAACAGAAGATCATTGGGCAAGTTCCCCAATGTGCAGCGTATGCTGTGGTCATGAAAGCATGAGCCTCGTCACCTACTATGAACGCAAGCTGTTCCCAGATAATGTGAAATAATTTGCTGTTGCATATACAATAAATATTAAAACCATCACCGCAGTGTGAAATTAAGTGGCTGCCTGTTTTCTGAGAGATATTTGTATATTTGCTAATGGAACAGGCATTAGCAAAGAAACCATCTATAATCAGTTTTTATTGAGAAATGGCAGGAGAATTTAAGCTTAAGAATTAAATTAAATTAAATCTTAAGAAATATGTTTTCTGGAGGGGCTATTCAGCCTTTTCTACAAAAATTTTACTTCACTTCTATAAATCAATGGGAGTTTTGTCATTGTCTCTAAAAGAAGTAAAATTACACCCTACTTAAACAACCTCTTAGTTATTAGACCATAGGGAATTCAAAACTGCTTTTCTCCTCATGCATAAAATTTTCAGTAATCTATAAAATACTGTTTTTCTGCATACTGTAACCTTTTGACTTGAATGCTTGGATTGAATTACACACTTCCTTCTAGTTTGCTCTTGACAGTACCAGCTCTTACCAAAGTATCTCTGTATCCTGGTATCCTGGCTGGGAAACCTTTGTACGTTGATGAATTAGTGATCTATAGAATTGTTTGAATGGCCAAAAAGGAGGATGTTCATCCACAGGCAGGATCTGCAGAGTGTGCCATAGGAAAATCCATATGTGTTCTGTCCCATGTTGCACAAAAGCTGGGTTTCTCAGCATCTGGTGGGATATAAGATTTACTCATTATATATATTCCTCATTTTACTCTGTCTCATTAAAACAGCTATTTTCTTAAGCCATTTGTTGTCAGGCCTTTCCTACTGAGATGCAGAAAGAACCCCGCATCATCTCTCTATCTCTCACACACACACTTCTCCTTGCCCCAGTGCAGAAAAAATTCTCAGGGCTATTCTTGACTCATCTATCTTTTATATTTTGTTCTTCTTCAAACAGAAATGGATCTGCAGAATGTTATGAAGCTGATTAGCCCCTTTCTCCAAGAAATCAGTCAAGAATATGACTGCAACTGTAGTTGCAGAGCTCAAGTTCTGAAGTCATTTAATCTCAGAGCCAACATTTTTAACTTGAGACTTTTTTCCCTCTTTGGGCAAAATAAAGTATATTACTACACTATTGCTGAGTGGTTAGCACAGATTATAACCTAACTAAGTTCACTGAGAGTCTACAAACACAATCTGGATGAAAAAAATCTCAAAAACTCAGTTCAGCCAGAAAAAGTCTTGGCAACCTAGAAGGTAACGCTCTTCCAGTAGTCAATGGGCAGATGACTAACAGACAAGGTGATATTATGGAATCCAGCTTTCAAAAACAAAACCTGTTTTGCTCCTGAGAGGCTCACTTTGAGCAGAGGGAAGACGGCTTAAGTGTCCAGCTTCTGATCTCACCTGAATTTACCCAGTGTGAACTCCAGAAATGGCTGCTTTTTAGCAATGAAAATACCATTGCAAACATACAGCTGACAAAGTTCAGGAAGGCTGGGGAATGAAAACAGCTGTGTGAAATCTAATGCCAGAATCCTTCAGGTTAGCCTAGAACTCCATTAAAGAAGATTTCTTGCTTAACACAAAACATTTCAAAAGAATTATTATTTGGGGAGCTTCAAAATCAATCATGCTGATAGATGGTTTCATTTGTCTGAAAAAGGGCTGTTTCAGTACTGTGAGAGGGAATAAGGAACAGCAGCTAAGTCGGCTGTAAGCCACTTGGCACAGTGGTGCAGCACACACTGGTCTGCATCATGGTGATGGAAGGACAGAAAGCTCTTAGAAAAGTAAGTGGATAGAATCAATCTCACATGAAGCAGCCAAAGTCCTAACTACCATTTTCATCTGAGGATTTCTTCATTAAAAGAACTGATTCTCCCCATTAAGCAGCAGTCTTTGCTAATAAATGTGACTGGTTTTGTTCAAGTATTCACGGAGTAATACTGAAGCAGCAGATTTCCTTACTGAGAGTGTCCTGAGCAAGTAACTATTAAATTAACTATATTTTACAGGCCGGGCCAGAAACTCTTGCATATATAAGGATTCAGAATTAAGCTACAATCAAACTACACGGTTTCCACTCAGTGCAAATGATGATGGGCTTTAGAGGGCAGATATTCCTCATCTGAAAATCTGCTACATGGCCACTCTAATGCTAATGGCACTGGATCCCTAATGAGGCCAATGCCAGTACAGGATTCATCTGGAGTGATGAAGGTCAGCTGCATCACTCTCAACGTGCCTCCTACCAGCACAGGAGCCTGAGGGGAAAAACTAACGGCTCATCAGTGGCACAGATGTGCCTGCAGGAAAATGTTCCTCTGGTTATTTATGGTTGGATTAAGTCATTTACAGAATCTCAGTGGAGCCAAGGGGCCATAACCAGACTTGAGAATCTATTTTCTTTTTTTAATCCTCACAGGAATTTCTGAATACTGTTACTAGACTGCATTCACAAAAAGTTCCCCTCAAAGAAAAAGCGGTTTCATCCAAACCCATTATTTGAAAGAGGTCTCGGGGGGATTTCTGCAGAATATTTCCCACTAGAAAATCAGGGTGAAAAGAACAATTGGCATATGTTCAAGTATAATCTATCCATTTAGTAGGGGCAAAAGAAAGCAGGAACTATAAAGGAGAATGGGGTAAAAGAGACAATGACCCAGTACCCTCAACAGTCACCAGAAGTATCTCTGGCAAACATACAGTTTAATGGTAATGCTACTAAAGCAAAATATTCTGATGTATGCTAAAGTATTTTTGGAACAATTTCCCCTCAAAAAAATGGGGGTTCTGTGTTTTTGCTTTTGAGCAGATAGAGGCCAAAACAGTACATCAAAATATCAACACTTCCTCAGTGACAGAAATTCTCTTTACTGGTCAGTTCTACCAACGACTGGCAAGGATTTGTCTTTGATGAGTGAGAACAGAAGTTAATCAGAAGAAAGGATTATGTGAACCTTGAGATGGACAAAGCTGAGATATTTCAGAGGAAGCCCCATAGAGGAACAAATCGGAGAAAGAGTCAGCATATGAATGAAGTGCAGGTTTAGGAAGAAACTGAAAAAAGATGGTTAAACCTTAAGTACAGTCTTCCTGCTAATGGTCTCAATTTCTTTTTCTATTTTAGCCCTCTAAACATCATTTGTTAAGGATTCTTGTTACAGCTAAATGATAGACCTAGTATGTGATTTAACAATATTCTTTAAAGAATACATTGCTTAATTTTCATCAGTCTTTCTCTTTTCTACTACTTAAACAGTGCAAAGTGATCTTCCCTTGGATCGTTTCATATATTTAGGCCGCTTCCTATACACAAGTGCATCAACACTGAATTATTCCAATTATCTTCATATTATTTGTCATACACATGAAG
This sequence comes from Larus michahellis, assembly GCF_964199755.1. NCBI lineage: Eukaryota > Metazoa > Chordata > Aves > Charadriiformes > Laridae > Larus > Larus michahellis. The sequence continues at coordinate 95,803,754 of NC_133897.1, forward strand.
AGAAGGTCAGTTTTAATTTATTGCATATGTAAAACATCCATCTGGGAAGCAGTATACACAAATTTAATCATCCCTACAGTGAAGTGAATCACCATTTCCTTCCCTCAGCACATCATAAAACCTATCCTAATAAATAAAAAGTTTTCTCGATTTCTGCATTAGTTCTTCATTAGCTTTCTCTGAAAAGTCAAGATAATTCCTGATACATGTGCCATTTTATATAAACAAATTATTTTATCTTATTTCTCAAATTCTATAATCTAAAACACTGTCAAAATCCTCTATTAGATTATTTTACATGTAAATCCTTTGTGCCTCAGAGAATAACGTAAACTCACAAAGGTCATTTTTGTTTTCTATCATATAGTCAGTCTACTCAGTCAGAAAGTACTAAACAGATCTATAGTCACAGCACTGAATAAAGTAAAAAAAGAAATAAAAATTTTCATAAACAGGATAAACATTACATATGTGTGCATAAAACACAGAACTAAGTACCAACATTTAGTATTTTACAGGTAGCATATATATCTTTAATTCTCTTCATAATCTCAAATAATCCTGCAGGTTATTGTGATTATGCTAAACAGTGTCTAGGTTATCCTACTGCTAAAATCATCAGTTACATTAAAAATATTTTTTTTCACATTTTTGAACCTTTGTATACAGTTCTGAAACTTATAATTGTGTTTAAAATAATCAATGATTTACTTATGCATTAAAAATTAAAATATGGACATTTTAAAATTGTTAATGATGAAAAAGAAAAAGTTTTAAAAAGTCAAAACTAGATCTGCTCCATCGATGTAAATAGTGAGAAACTTCCATTTGATTAAAACACTACTCTTAAATGATAAACCTTTTAGTAGAATGCATATTCATGTTAGAAAATAAACTGTTCATTTTATATCAGATGAAAAATTAGCTTTGTTTTACTTAATTTCCTAGTGGAAACCACTGTGGTAAATGACAGAATTTGCAGAACAATGAAAAGGGCAGAAGAAGAAAGTCGTGCACGTGAAAGAATAAGAGGTTTTTGTAAGCATTCTTTCTGAATTTGTATGATATCATATGCTCTACTACCTCAATAAAAGTAAGGTTCAGTGTCCTACTTTTAAATGAAGATTTGAAAATCATCATGCAAAGTGGAAAATATTCATCAATGTATTCATTTAGTTTTTCAAGCAGCTTGCACAATGTTAAAATTGTGCAGCACATGACATTTCAACACACAGGCAGGATAGACTCCTCAACTGCATAAAAGCAAATGTGCTTGCTTAAAGGAGAATACATGTTTAAACAGAATGATGAAGAGCCAAAATAAAAAATGTGCCTGTTCACCTATACTTATTTTAGCTCTACCCCAAAATATATTAACGAATGAAGCAATCCGACTGCTAATGAGCAGTTGTGAGTTACACAATCTCCAGACTTACTAAACTGGACATAAAGTTTTGCATATACTGCTTGTAAACAAAGATGTAGGGAAGTGCAATTTTACTTTAACAATGTGGCTTTCTGTGAGCACACTGAAAACATACTGTAGTAACAGAACAACCCTGAATGAAATCAATAAGCTTAAAGAATTTAAATAGCTTCCAGTATTGGGGACACAGAATTTACTACAGGGTACCAACAGCCTTAATTTGGCAAGGCCCGAGTGCTTTGCTGAATAAGGACTTCAACATATGCATAAAGTTTAGCTGTAAAATATTACCAAGTACGGCCCATAATGAAGAATTAGCTGAAAATCAGGAATGCTTCTGGTCTTTCAAGTGTATTTTTTGCTTGAAGTTAATAAAACTTCTTTCACGAACATTTATTATGGAACAGACTTTCTGAATTTTATTTCTTTGCTTGCAATCCTTTCAGCCATTAATTAAGCAACAGCACAGTTTTAACATTTCTCTCCGTGCTTTGGTTCATGTCTTGTAAGGTGGTCTATGAAAAATTGCAAGTGTTCAAGAGATCAATTATAACCAAAATAGGAGTCAAATATTAGTTCTTGAAGAGCATTGCTTGGGGTTTTCTATGAAATAAATTATAAGCTAGGGTACTGATTTCCTTTGTGAGAAATATATTTATAGAATACTTGCACTTTTCAAGTTTCCCTGAAGAGTTTTGGTGAAATCTGTTGCCTAGTCCACAAAGCCCTTCATGCTTATTCAAAATGAGTATGGATTTTGATTCATATTCACAGATGCTTACCTGGAAAATTTTAGGTTGCTTTGGACGTAACTCAAAAAAAAAGTTGTGCTCGGAAGCATTTGCAACTTTAACTGGATACTGACTGACAAGTACATGTGTAGACAGGTGAAAAGACCAACCTCTCTTACCATGGATGTGCTGGAATCTCCATTACCCCAGATCAAATTTGGCCTTCTGTCAATAGTTTGCATAGAGAGGGAGGATGATTAGTTACTTTGGGTCAAAGATGTAATGCTAAATTCCATACTTACTTATGCCTTCTGCACATCACCTCTAAATAAGGTAAAATTTTCTGTGACCTTGTCTATTGCTGTCGCTTGCCACTGTGAAGATCAATTTAACTTTACAGCATCCAAAGCATCTTTTATTCCCTTTTGCTGCCACAGCATATCTCAACACGATTCTTTCATTGAGTGCTCTTAGGTCCCCAGTGGGCACTTAAGACTCTCAGGGTAACTGTAATAAAATGCAGTCTGACTGGCTGCAACCTACTGGCTTTCCTGCACTCCAGGAAAAAAAAAATAAAGAAAGAAAAAAAGAAAAAAGGAAATCTCACTTCTACCCTCCAAAGAAACATTGCAGGGGGCTTAATGTTTTGGTTTTTAGAGAGAAAAAAAAAGGGGGGAGGGAGGTGTGAAATCAAGGTGAATAATGTGAATATCTAAGGAGTGATAACAAAATTCAGAAAAAAACCTAATAAGCTGGCTGCAAGCATTCAGTGCAAAATCGAATTCATTGCGTGCAGAGTAAAGACTGTGATTTGAAGTCAGTCATAAAAGCAGAATTAAGGAGAAAACTAGGCCTTCAAACAAGGAGTTCTGATATTATTTTAAATGCTAGATAAGGTTATACCATCCAAAGTCTCAGTTTTTAATATATGTTTGCCTTCAGCTCACCTGGCAGATCTGGCAAACAGAATTAGTTATGTAAGCCATCTACTCAATGTCCTCTCAAAGTCACACAGAATAAGCAGTTACATAACTTCTTCAGCATATGTTTTTTTAAAAATTTGTTTACTATTTACTATTCTTATTGCCTGCAGGTGGTTGCTAGTATACAACAGCAAACTGAATGTGTATTCTAAAACAGTTTTAAACTTCAAATATTGTTCAGTACTTAACAGTATTATCATCCACCTCGTTTTCAGCTTGCAAAGTCAGATTTCAAGGGAAAGATAGAAGAAAGACGGTGGACTTTAGCTCTTTAAAGAAAACCACTTAAGAGTCCCCACTGTTTCTGCTTTGAAATTAGTTAGAGGGGGACTTGATGCTAATAAATTATTCAGTACAATGTGCAAAATTAAATGCCATTTACAAATATTTTAGACATTAACTTTCAAACTTCATTTTAAAAAGGTATAGTCACAGAAAAGCAGAGGTAGCAAGGTATTTCATCGTACAAGCATTTAATGTTTAAAATTATTAGCTTCAAAGGAAAGCAGTAGTTCTAAATAAGAGAATATGCTGTTTTATCTAATTTGTTTTTAAACCTCAAGATCTGTATGTTTTCATGCTGCACTCATGGAAATTTTGCAGACCCAAATTTATTTCCCTCGGTCAGTGTGGCTGCTCAAGCATTTAACTGTCTATTTATAGGTTTTTTGAGGAAAACATGTAAATTATCTGTCTACTGAAAGATGACAGGAAGATTAAAGGAAATATTTGCTGTTTCAGTATATATAAATATTGTTGGTTTACGTTTTTCACCTCAAACTCCAGTTCAGAGACTTAAACCAATTCAAGCAACTAGGTGGGTATGGAAGGTCTGTTAGAGATAACTGCTCTCTGCATCAGCAGTTACACATCACCCCACTGCAATCCAGATAAGCTTGCAAGATTGAGGTATTTTTCTCCCAACAAGACAGTTCATGTCCTACTTGTGGTGCTTTAAAGTACATCATACAGTCTTTATGTACCTAATTACAACATATGTTTTGAGATAAACCTGAAAGTATAAATTGTGCACTATTTCTGTCTTGAAAACTAAAAGTCCAGCTCTTCTGTTTGGGGCTGAGAACAGTCTCACCTTGCAGCAATCACTCTGGCTAAACCATGGTGTTAAGATATAGAAGACCAAGCCCACTAAAACTGATTTGCAACTACTCTGCATCTGATGGGTGGAATCACAACCAAAATAGTGGATTTTCAGTACTGATTATTGGGTGAATTTGAAAATTATAATACATCCTTACAGCTATACGTCATTACATCTTTGCATGAATCATCACCAAATATAAGAAACATACACACATTTTTTTATATATATATGGTGCTTCGAGAATATTATGATTTATATGTTCAGTGCATACGCTGCAAAAAAAAATCATGTTAATTAAAGGAGTTCCAAACCGTGTCTGCTTTTTCATCATTTAAAGACTGACTAAAACTTCTGTAAACGTAATTACACATGCTTGTAAATACACATAGGTTAATTACATGCTTTAAAAAGAAAACTTTATAGCTTTTGCCTTACTTATTTTTCTAAGATGTTTTAGATAAGGAACATTTTATATAAGCATTCATTACCGTGGCTTGTGCAATGTATAAAATATTTCACAGGAGAGTATTTTACATGCAAAATATATCAACAAATGATAGTCTTATTAATTGAAGAGCCATTCTGATCAGAAGGCAAGTAAGGCCTATGAATGCCACTGCTAAAGAAAAAAAAACTCTCTTAGTACTGAGTTTATTTCATCCCAGTAAAGCATGTTCAGGAAATGCCTATACTTCAGAAAAAAAAAAACAACAAACAAACAAACAAAAAAACACCAGACTAAAAATGTGTAAAAGATTTCTGTCTCTTCAGGATATAAAAAAAGCAACATGAGAATCTTTTTTTGGAATTCAGAAACTACATTCTCCCCCTCCAGCCCTGCTACAGAGAAGGCAATATAGCCCCATAGCCCACTAAATACAGTGTCGCTAGCAATAGGCTATGGGCTTTGTACTGATGTTCAAGGCCTCAGAACTGAGTTCTGTCAGGATTACTTTGAACTTCTCTCGACCTGCCTGGAGCTTTCTTTTAGCTTGTTTAGCTATAACAGCATTTTTTTCCAGTGACTAGTTGCCTATGCCTAGTATGTTTGATTTTTGCCAATCTTTGTATTGTATAATCATAATAATATACACACTGTTGTAACAAGTAGTTACTCTGTGTAGAACAAAATATTCAAGACCCTAACATAATGGTGTAACAAAGAGAAATACAGTCCTGATATGACAGTGGAGGCTTTAGAACCAGGGACTCAGGGTGCAATGTAGAGGAGCACAGGCATGGGATGATAAGAGAAGAAACACAGGGTGGCTCTAGAGACCCCAGAGCCATACACAACTAGACTATGATCAATTAAAAGAATGCAGACATAGAGCTGGGCAGAACTAGCTAAGGGTAACAAGGAGAATAACAAGAAGTATCCAATATATGCAACACACTTCCTATATAGTAAATTCAGCTTTAACAGGGACTTACAGACACACAAAGAAAGAGCAAAATTTGCAATGTGTGTTAGCAAACACATAAAAATGACTCTAAGCAGATCCTACAGTTAGGAGGAGGCAATTATCATTAACATCATACTGCTCCCAGCAATAGACTCAGGATCCCAACAACTTGCATGCCCAATTGAAGCTGTCAACTGTATGAACCCAAGGGGCAGTGGAAGGGTGAACATAACAGCAAATAAAGGGGTAAATACCAAGAATTCCACGTTTAATAATTTTACTGTATTACTATTATTGATGTTTTTCTATGATACAGGTTGGGGGTATTTTGCTTGCTTTTTATTTATTTTTCTGTAACAAATGTGAAGCAATGAATATTCTTTCATTAGTCAGTTAAGATTTCTATCACACGAAGAAATTATTGGCTTTACATGTGTCAGATTTGTTTACGTTTTGCCCTTCAGAAGACATTGAGTGTAACAGAAGCTTCAGTTTAGACCCCTGAAAAATTCTATTAAAAGATTTCTTAGTGTCTCAACAATAGGAAGTAACCTTCCAGTTCAGTCAAATCTATGCAACCTGATGTTCATTTGGAACATTTTCCCGCAGAATGTCTCACAGACTGTTTTTGCTTCTACACACCATTTATCTCTGTTTGTGTGTACCAACATTTACATTTAAAAAGAATTCACAGGGGTCTATAGATTTGTGCAGATATCTAAAGAAAAAAATATTTTTATGCTCTGCTGTCTACTTTTTGAGGCATTTAATCCTAACAATATTATTTGGATAATGCTTTTCGTTTCAGTTTCAAATAACATAGAATGGAAGAAAGGTTTGATATAATTAGGTTGCTTCTAGTAGAAGCTTCTTTCATAAGGCTTCCTGTAACTTCAGGGTATCTGGAGCATCTGTTCACACGGACAACATATCCCTTAAACTGTGAAGTGGACAATGTATCAGCAGAGACTGCATACTAAAACATCAGTGTACTTCTATGACCCTCCCTTCTCAAATGAAAATGAACACCTTTAGCTGACCTTTTGCAGAAGTCCTTTCCCAGAAATGTAAAATAATAGGAGTACATACCCCACATACTGCCAAAGGATATGGTCTGCTAATTGAGGAATGGTTACATGCAAGAACAAACATGAGAAGAGACTACATAGAATATGGTTTCCCTCATGGAAATATTCTTGCAAAACAAGCCAACTGTAAGTAGAGTAGGTTGCAGCTATTCTAACACTAGGTAACAAATTTCAAAGCTGAAGGCATCCATCAAGCTAATAATTTTAACTTTTTTGCACACACTTTACAGTTACTTCAAGCAGATCTGGAAATCTGAAAGACTATAGGTTTTGATTGAAACAAGTGCTGCTTCCTTACTGACTATGCTAATTCAGCAAAATGGTAAAACTGAGATGAATCATCATGTAAATCTGTAAGAAGCTTTAAAATACTAGCTGCAAAATGAATACACATTTTATATCTATTCATAAAGCCAAGAGACTAACAACCTGAATCTTCCTGAAATCTGCTGAACTTTACAATATGCTACAGAGTAAGAATTCTAATATTAAGAATTTAAAAAACCACTAAACCTAGTACATGGTACAGTCATAACTACTTGGAATAGAACTGCCTTTTCATTTTATCTCATTATTATAATGTGCAGAGGTAACGTGCATTTCCTGGTAGAGACATTAAGTACGTTCATGTTCCAGTACAAGACACATGCTCATGATGTTTCACTAATAAGTAGCAACTAAGAGAAATATGCATCAGAATTCTGCATCAGAATTCCAGCTGCAGAGGACCTAAAAAAATCTCTGCATTTGCACTTCTAGCTTCACATTCAGTTTTCAATCCCCTAATATCCAAAATGCCTAAATGTTAACATGCAGCTGGCCACCCTTCTGACACACATCAACAAGCTCCTTTGTCAAGAGAATAAATGTGGCAGAATCTACATAAACACATGAAAGTGTTGTCCCAAAACAGACTACTGCATGCAACTAGCAAGCTCCAAACAAGTTTTGCAGCTTCCAAAGCATGGGAACAACTGAAAAACACCCTCTGCTTTTTAAATCTCAGAGAGCATCCAGGCACTGCTTCAAAGACGAGGTATCCTTATTGAAGATACTGCTTCAGAAAGCAATTCAGACCAGGAGCTTAACCTGTCTTCTTCCTGAAGTTGATCCACAGAATTCCATTCTTCACTAATTATACAAATATGTCAGCCTTGCTTGCCTTTCCTTCTAGGGCAAAGGAAACTATATTTTGCCTGAAGAGGCTCTGCTTCAATAGTGAAACTTGCCTAGAATATTCAAGATAAGCATCTCCCGTTGCTGCAGATGGTTGGTCCCCGGTGTGGTGACTGAAGGCACAGTGGTTACACTCTTCAACATTTGAAAGGTTGTGCTTGCAAATTCAAAAGTTGAGCAAGCTGGAAACAATGAGGCTGGATGCATGTGGTCTCAATGCATCCCAAATCCCGAAGTCTACTATTTCCTGCCTGCTATGTGTCTCTCTGAAAACTCAAAATCAGCCATTAGGAAACACCAATGCAGATAAAATGGCATAGAGAGAGCAGTACATTTTCTAAAAATGCATACAAAAGCTGACCATGCCTGTCCATGAATATCTGCCATTCCAAGTTTCAAAATTAATTATGCCTTCAACAGGTGGATCATCATTACACATAAGCAACACCACACCATACATCTAAAATTTTATGTTTGTATATCTGTACATTACAAGAAAAAAATGATTTTTGCCAAGATTTAAGCTGCCTGAAATGAGACTTTCAGTCTTGCAAGGAATGAATCAAAACAGTTCAACAGATGAGTAAGAGAGAAAGAGTAACCAAAACAAAGAAACCTAAGGTGAGAAAAAAATTACAGAATAGTTAGGAGGCTGTCTAAGATTTTTTTTTTCTATTCAAAATTATAGCAAAGATTTTAGTTTGCTTCTGAAAAAGTGAATAAAAATCTGTAGATGAGTTGTCATCTACAGTGGGACTTAGTACTTCAGTACTAAGTAAAAGAAGCTTAAGGGCCTTTGTGGACTATATTTCCTGCTAAGTGTATTATGTGCATCAGGGGGTGGGGGAGGAAAGGAAAAAGAAAAAGGCTCAGAAAAGTGTAATTCTCCAAAACGTATTCTTTCTAATGAGTGACTTATTTTCTATGTCTGAAAAGTCTTCAGTTCATAATTTATTTTAGGGATTAGAAGTTTTTAAAAGTTCAAATGAGTCCCAGTTGTCATGTTATGCCAATGTAATGACATTGTTATGTGTAATATGTCATCAAATTGACATCTTTGTGGTACCAAAGGGGAATGAAAGATAATGGATTACAATGAAGGACCTTGAAAAGTTAGGTTTCAGAGTTTAATGATTTCAGCTTACACAGAAATCCTTTCTCAGTGTAGCATCCTACTTCCTCTTGTTAATCCTGTTATTTCATTGTCTCCTTCATTTAGGCTTAAAATATTGGTAACAAACTATTCTTTAACATCTGCTTCTAACAACTGTATTTTTAATAGTGGTCTTACTTCAAAGCATCCTATACTGCTGTGATTAGCCTCACGAAGTCTCTGACAATTGCAACCATTGAAATAAAGAGTCATTCCCTATATATAATGTTCTGGCCATTGTCCATTCTTTTCACACTAAATCAACAATATCCAGTACAATGATTTGTTCTCAGGCTCAAGACATTTATGTGAAATCAGTATGCATGATAAAGAAGAAGGTAAAACACATTTTACTGATTGTGGCATGTACCCAAACTCATAACAGAACAGTGGAAACAAGTAAATTCTCTAAACATCTTGTCAAACAATATCTCACCTTTTATTTGATTCTATTCATACACAAGTATATATCTTTAATAAAAAATAGAACAACTATAAAAAGGAAGGAAAGACATCCACTGCAAAATAGCCCACAGCATTGTAGCAGCTTCCTGCTGCAATTAGAGCTGGAGCTTGTACCAGAGTTTCCCACCTATCAAGTGCATATTCTAGTAAATCTGAGTTAGTTGTTCAATTTTTTCATCAGTTGTCAGAAATGGGCATAAAGAAGTTGATTTTTATTTTCAAACAGATCTTCATAATTGTGGGTGTCGGTAAATGTACTTAGGGGCAATCTAGCAAGATGCCGTCTCTGAAAGCATTCAACACACCCTTAGGATGGCATAAACTGGTAGAGCTTCATTCAATTTAAGAAAACTTTGTATGTTCAAGGCAGCTAAGGACATGAGACTAACAGTGCATCCAAAATTCTTTTCCTTCTTGTAATTCCATGTAGTTTGAAGTCATTAAAGACTTTGTATGTCCAATTTCTAATGGCTGCAAAAACCTTGACAAATTAAATGCATCTCTGAAATGTCACCTGTACCGGGTGTAGGTGGCAAGACTTTGGGCCATGTGGAGGCTGCAGGAGTAGCTTCTGTGGAAGGAGATCAGAGTGTCTCCTATTCCAGACACAGCTGGTTTCAGCCTCCTCCTCAGTGGACCCACCACTGAACAAAGCTGAGGATGTTAGCCATGTGTGTGATTCTTCTTAACATAGTTAAGAAAGGGCAAAAATGACAGGTGGAGACAGGAGGAGGGAGAACAGTGTAAGGAGCAATCCTGTGGGCAACAATGTGAGACAAGAAGGAGGGTGAGGAGGTGCTCTAGACGACATGCCGGAGATTCCCTTGCAGCCGTTGGTGGAGCAGTTTATTTCCCTGCAGCCCATGGAGTTGACCATGTCAGAGTAGATATCCATCCTGCAGCCCATGAAGGTCCCCACACTGGAGCAACTGGATATTTCAAGAGGGAGCCACAGCTCATGGAGAGTCCATCCTGGAGTACGGCAAAAATGTGAGGAGGAAGAAGCAGCACCGCTGTTATGGACTGACTGTAACTCCCATTCCTTATCCTCATCCTCCACCCAACCCTGCACTGCTGAGTGGGCATCAAGCTAGTGACCACGGTTAATCCACAACGTCACCAAATTCAGATTTGCTTTGAGCAATGAATGAAAGTTTGTGCTTATCAATTGTTATGGAAAATTGACTCACCTCTCTTGAGGTCAAATGCCCAGCTCAAATAATGATTGTTTGGTTCTCTGAAGGGCCAAAGAGTCCAAACAAATATTCCTGTAAATATCAAAACCAGGAAGATATTAAAATTAGATCTTTATTTGTTAAGTAAACTGAAAGATTTATTAGGAAGTGGCAATTATACCAAAGCCTAAGCTCTAGGAACCTTCCTGCCTCCTTTGGAGTGCCTCTTAGAAAAGAATGTTTCATGTATTTTTCTTTTTTTCTACCATTTCTCAAAATGTTGCCCATGAACACAAACTACATAATGAAATATGGTTCTCCTTATTTGTAACCATTTTCAGCTAATACACAAATACAATGCTTAAAGTCAAGTAAGTCTTCTACTCTTTTTTCTGCTTATTTACATCAAAACTTGACTACTTTCTTCTACTCCTGAGACAGATTCCTATTTAACTACTTTAAAATATTTTATGAAGGAGAAAGTCAAATTCATCCCTTTCATAACTTCTTGAGTTCTCTCTTGCACAGAAGAATCTCACTTGCAGATTCATTTACAGGTATACAATGGGACAAATATCCATTATGCATTAATTCATGCCCCCCAAAAAAACCCTCATTAGACAGGGAAATTCATGATGTCTACCACACTTCAGGAAATGCTTCCTGCAGTCTGCACATGTTAACAAGGAACAGAATTATATTTACTCTGCAGAAGCAGGGTTGATGGAACTCATTAAGTATCTATGTGTATTTGGATAAAGCATTTGTTGTAGTCCTTGGACTCAGTCCTCAGACCTGCCAAGCATCAGCAGTTACTGTTAACTCAGCACTGGAAAGGGTTAGGCCTTCTAGAATTACTGAAAGACAGAGAGAGTCTCTTGAGTGACTTCTGAGTTAAATCAGTAAATAGAACACTGCATAAATGGAAACAAAAGCAAAAACAGTGCCCTTAGCGTATGAACTGTAAAAATGGGTTACTATCAATCATATTTAGGGACTATATAGGGGCAGCCTGAACTTCCATGCTGCTGAACACCATGAGATACAGCATTAGCTGCTCAACTTCGTGGAGAGAGCAGAAGCCAAGCTGTTGTTCAGATACATAATTAAATGTTAGAAGTCCTAAACTGAGAATCTGAAAGCTTTTGAAAACTTGAAAGCTTTGTAAAAAGACCTTTCCTAAAGTTGAATGTTGTGGTTTATTTGCCTTCAAGATTAAGATATAAAAGAATCTATATTTTCTGTTTTCATTTTTCTCCACCTGTCTATTTTCAGTTTTCTAGAGCTGCTATTTATTTGTCATAGAGCATCACCATGGTCAAGGCTGCTTTCTATTACAAGCTTCGTGATGGTTTTGAGTTAAATTATTGTATGTCCTGGAATTCTGAATGACACACATATATAGCAGAAGTTTAAGAAAAGCTGATTTACTTGCTATCTGATACCATAACCTCACCTTAAAGGCTAATAAATGAGGAGATTAAAGAATTGGACTCAAATAAAAAGGAAGAGATGTCACTACTATGCTATGTCTTGTATGAAGAATTATCTTTAGACTTTTTCATGCTTTTTTTGTTTTGTTAAATAACAAATCATTTCTATACATAGATGCACAAATGTGAATATTTTATAGATACATAAAATAAATGCTTAAGTGTTTTTATTTTATAAAAAATGTGCACATGTGTCTACACCCTGAAAGAGCATGCTATGCAGCTGGCTTTCCGATTGCAGCAATCACTTCTAATTATTTTCATGTACAAACCTATATTTGGTAGCACATATTAACTTATTCTACTGAAGTGAGGCTCAGCTGAGGGATTATTCAGAACACTAAAATGCCATTGGAAAACATTAGTTCTCTGACAATAAAGATCCTGCCAGAAAGAGTCACAAGAATCAAGACCCAACTGTTTCTTTTAATTAAGAATATATATTTTTTTTACTATGTTTTTTCATTAGTGTGGTTCTAAATAAAACTTGGCAGCTTTCTAGAGATATTAATTCTTACAGTGAAGTAGTGTTTGAAACATAATAATCTATTCAGGCCAAAATATATCTTATAGTTCACCTTAACAAGGATAAATGGGCCCAGACTCATAAACCCAACAGAACCTTGTTGACTTAAATCAACTGAAGATCCATCTCAGAATACTCTCTCTATTATACCATGATGACAGCTTTTTTCCTTTTTTTTTCCCTGTAAGAGCATTTACTTCTTATGTCTACCTCCTTTGTTATTTCTCTCTTCACTCCAGCAACCTTTTCTCTTTTTTAATGCATACCTGAGAATACTGAATGCTGCCATCTCTGCTTTTTGCAACAAGAAAAAACTAAGGAACAGAAATGTTACTTTCCTGGTCCCACAATTAGTCTTAAGTAAAACTTGTAATAGAATAGCAAATAAACTATTACCTGTCACTAAGAGTTCTTTTGTACATATACTCTTCAAGGTTAATTTTGGATTAGTCTTCACAATTAACATTTTCTGTAAGTTTTGTCTCAGATTGCATCTAATATTTATTAAAAAGTAATAATAAAGACTTAAATAAGTTCAAGAGTTCTCCAAAACAAACTGCTATCTCATGCAAGCGAAATATAATAGCTTTCAATCCTTCATCATTACGTACAGCTAAACAAGAGGAGGACAATAGCAACATAGCACATCTCCTCTCAAAATGAAAAGTCACTGAAAATCATTTAAATAAGTGAATCCCTCAGGACAGAGAACTTTAATCAATATGAAATATCTACAGCAAAAACATACTTCCTTTTACTACAATACCCTCAGATTATCAGCACTATACAGCTTTAATGGACACAGGAATTCAACCTTTTGTGACAACATATTTGTCAGAGTTCAGATTATTAATTATTGTTCTCCAGTGTTTCACTTAGGGAGACTGAAAATAGGGATCCATTCAACATGTAGACCACTCCAGTTAGAGTACTTGACTTTCAACCATCTTTGCTCATAGGGTTGGTTTAAGATGGTGGCCTCAAAAGTTTTGAAAAAAATACTGCTGTTGATGGGCAGCATACACCCTCTGGCAAAGAAAAGAACACATAAATAACATGATCCCATAAATAACCAAAATATTTAGATATTCCATTAGCCTGTGCTATGTAGGGAGTGCCGTAAGCATGCTCACCAGAAGATTTTATTATTATTGTAACAACATGGAACCTAAGCATAAGGTTTAATATTGCCCTGTTCAATTAACAGTTTGAATAGCCACTGTCTAACCTGTGTAAACTGCCAGAAGATTGACTTCTAACTCAATACACCTGCATCATTCACTTTTATCACTGCTTAGCTAGTGGGACTTATCTGGGAGCTCAAGGCAGACTGTTTCACTGCACCACCCAACCCAGAGAATCTCTGTTATCTCTTATCACTGAACCACACTCCAATCCAGTCTGGTCCAATCCAACAGAATTTATTCAAAGCCAGAAGACTGCCTTACTGGCATCCAGGTTTCTTCCCTCTCTCTTTTGTACCTCCATCAAGGCAATTTAAATAACCAGTAACTACCCACTTGATTTTATCAATGACTGAGTCATTTCCTGAAGAAAAAGTATGTTGGAGTCTTTGCCTACCTTCCATAGCCTTTCTACTACTACAGTGGAGGTATCAGGAAGCTACAAAACTGTGTAGAAATGGTTAATTCCTAGAGTTGAGTACTGCTTTTTGACCTAAGTCTATGGCATCACATAAAAATGCTTGCCAAGAAGAATTCAGTACATCTTAGCAAGAATGTGCTTTAAAGAGAATGATTACAGATCACTTGCTTTTAACTGAGAAAAAAAGTGGAATTGAGTTTCCGTGAAGAATTATGCAAGGAATGCTCGCTTTTCTCAAAGTTTTGGCTGTCAATAGCACACCACCATTTCTACACGAAGAAAAATATGACCACCTGGTTTTAACTCTCACATGAATACATAATGCCAAAGACTGACAGACTCACAGGAGTGTGTGATTTCTTTTTTGTTTTGTCTTGGAAGCTGTGCACACCTGTTTATTTCCTGAGGTGAGGTTTTCATAGGACAGAAGGAATTAGATGACAGTAAAACAGAAAGGGAGAAAATAACTGAAAAGAAAGAAATAAAAAGCCTGTGAAAACATAGAAAAGAAGTAAACAGGGAAAATGGAGGGATGCTGATGTAAAGGGCCTGAAGGAGAGAACAATCAGAGAGCGGAATCAAGCAGTAATTGTGTTGACAAGGGAAAGAATGTCCAGATTAAAAACTTTGAAAATTGCCTGCACTGATGGCACCATCTCCTTTGTAGCCACCATACTCTGCTCTTACCAGATTAATTTCTAGGTATTATAGCAATTGCGTTTTTTCTTCTCTGATTTAATGGCCGGGGAGTTCTTGTTCTTTTCCCTCTTCTTTCCACCACGACCAGAATGACAGAGTCACTGTTGCAGTGTTCTAGATACTTGCTACAGAGGAAGCAAAATGAACTCTAAAGCTACGCAACAATATTGGTTCAGTCCCATGTTCAATAACAGTTCAGTCACAATCACAACCCTATTTTCCTCAAAACATCCTAGGAATTCCCCAAGCCAATATTTGCAGAGCCAGATGTTGCTTGTCTGATAAGACTGGATGCGGTAATATCTGGGATAGTACAGCTACTTGTGACAAACATTTTTTTGGCTACAAATTCTCCTCTTGTTAGTGATTCGGAGAAATGTTTTTTTGTTTTTTTTTTTCCCCAGCATAGACATACGGTCATGTAAGTGCACGTGTTTCATTCAACCTGTTCTATACGTGGAAGTCCTAGATACTGTACTCAGAGAAACAGACCTCAGAAGGTACCTGTAACATTTCTGCTATTGCATATCCCATTATATCTGGTCCTGTTTAGAAATAGCCTATCTTGGGGTAAAACTAAATGGTTCTATTTCAAATAAAATGTGCATTAATGAAAGGATACCCCTCAGATCTCATTGAAAACGTGCTAAATAAGTAATACACTAACAAAAGAAAACAAGTAAACTACATACATATTTAATGAATAAAATAAAATCTTTTTTATGAAAATTGGTACTAATTTCCCACTGTGGTATAATGTGAAGTACCCAGCAGATTTTCATTTAGTATACTATGCTACAATAACTATACAGTTCTGATTAAAAACAAACAGGGACCAAATTTGGAATGCATTAATGATAATGTTCTCTTCATGAACTCGTATGGCATTTTCTAGTTCCCTAAGGATGTCACAGAATGCATCAGAAATCCCTAGTAACCTAGTGATGTGTAGAAAGGATATATCCTGTGTAATTTTTTTAGCAAATTAGTACTTGCTAAAAATGATATGAATGAAACAAAGTATTAAAATTTTGGAAAATAGTACTCACTAAATTGTATGTAAAAGGGAAGGGAGTCAGGGAGGAAACAACCCTGGGATATGTTTTCTGTCACTTCTTCACCCATTCAAAACATACTTTCTGGATCAGTGAAAACATAATACCTGTTCACAGATGCATGTTAATTAACTGTTCTTTCTCAAGCTTGAGGTTCAGTTTAGCAGGAGACAGCATGACTGATCAACTGTTGTCCTGGCTCTGCATTTGGTTACTGATATTTTCTCAATTGAGAAGGATTGGCTTGGTACAACACCTTTGCACTGACTAACATCATTGCCAGGGAATAAAAGGTAAATTCAGAGAATAAAAACTGGCACCATCTCCTGGAGTACTGCGTCAAATTCTGGAGCCCCTACTACAAGGGAGATATGGACGTGCTGGAATGTGTCCAGAGAAGGGCCAGGAGGATGATCAGAGGGCTGGAGCACCTCTCCTACGAGAACAGACTGAGAGAGTTGGGGTTGTTCAGTCTGGAGAAAAGAAGGCTCCGAGGAGACCTTATAGTGGCCTACTGGTATCTTAAGGGGGCCTACAAGAAAGCTGGTGAGGGACTTTTTAGCATGTCGGGTAATGGTAGGACTAGAGGGAATGGATTAAAACTAGACATGGGTTGATTCAGATTGGACGTTAGGAAGAAGTTCTTCACCATGAGGGTGGTGAGACACTGGAACAGGCTGCCCAGAGAGGCGGTGGAAGCCCCATCCCTGGAAGTTTTTAAGGCCAGGTTGGATGGGGATCTGAGCAACCTGATTTAGTGGGAGGTTTCCCTGCCCATGGCAGAGGGGTTGGTTGGAACTAGATGATCTTTAAGGTCCCTTCCAACCCTAACAAATCTATGATTCTATGATTCTAAAAGTATTACTTCAAACCCAAACCTTTGTGGTGCTGGTGACTCCAACCCCTCCCCCCCCAAGACTCCTAAGATAGGAATAGCTCCAAACAGAGCACAAAGCAAGGTCAACCATTAAATGAAGCATCTGTGCAAGTTCCTGAGAGGTAAGATACTATACGGGACAGTTGCAGTCTCACCAATTAAAGATAACTTAATGTTTTACTTACTAAATGCTACAAAATGGGCTAAAAGACTAATGACTCACATTACCATACAAAAACTCAGATTTTAAAATGGTTGTTTTTACTGCTGTGACAGCTGCTTTATAGGCTATTTCATGGTTAAATGGATCAGTATTCCTTTGATGCTGTGGAAAACCTGACATACACTCATGATGGGAGACTGACCAAGAAATGAAATACAGAACTCATTTAGGTGACTACTCTTAGGACTTTAAGGACTTCACTGTGAGCCAGTTAACTTCCAGTCAGATAAGGGAATATAATGACCTGCTACTCTTCTGTGTGAATTATTCCCTGCTATGTGTATAAAAGAGAATGCAGAATGTAGATGCAGTGAATCCATTGCTTTCTCCACTACATAGGCAATCAGAAAACAGGCAAATAAAGGCATAGAGAAAACGGAGCAAGGAGAGGAAATCTTTTAATCAAAGGAAAAACATGTTTAAGACCAACAGTCTTAAAAAAAACAAATTCAAAGTGGTGATACAAGTGGGAAAAAACCCAAAGAAACTGTTCTCAGTATTCATTGGCAACATGCAGAAGAAGCAGGCTTAAATTGCTGTTCAGGAGTTTTGAGACAGACACAAGTAATACTACTTTTTCAAACGACATTCCTGCCTTACAGATGTATTGGAGTAAACAAGCATACAACAACAGCAAATTTGGTGAGTTTGGTCAAAGTTCCACAGGACGTTCGGCAAAATCTTTAAAAAATACTAAGCTGTTGCAAGATAAGGAAAATGACACTTCCTTAAATAAATAACTGATGGAAGATGGGATAACAACAGATAGGAATTAAAAGTCAATTTTCACAAAGCAAGGAGTGAACACCCACTGAGTTCTGCAGTCAAGAATATTCATAAAATGACAAGGAAAATAGGGTGAGTAGTGAGGGGGCAAACACAGAATCACAGAATTGTAGCATTGGAAGGGACATCTGGAGATCAGCTAGTCCAACCCCCCTGCCAGAGCAGGGTCTCCATAGATCCATAGTATCCATAGATTTATGCAATCATGTGGGCAATAATGTTTTCAGAAGACATTTCCAGTCATCAGGCACAGTCAACGTTAACAAAGTCCTGTCTAACCAATACAAAAGAGAGGACTGGGCAAAAATGCATGTTTTATAGTATCACAGAATCACAGAATGGTAGGCTTGCAAGGGACCTCTGGAGATCATCTAGTCCAACTGCCCTGCCAGAGCAAGTTCATCTAGAGCAGGTTGCACAGGAATGCATCCAGGAGGGTTTGGAATGTCTCCAGAGACGGAGACTCCACCACCTCTCTGGGCAGCCTGTGCCAGTGCTCTGCCACCCTCAAAGTAAAGAAGTTCCTCCTCATGTTTAGGTGGAACTTCCTATGCTCAAGTTTGTGCCCGTTACCTCTCGTCGTGTCACTGGGCACCACTGAAAAGAGCCTGGCCCCATCCTCCTGACACCCACCCTTTAAGTATTTCTAAGTGTTGATAAGGTCCCCCCTCAGCCATCTTTTTTCCAGACTGAAGAAACCCAAATCCCTCAGTCTTTCTTCATAAGAGAGGTGTTCCAATCCCCTGATCATCTCTGTAGCCCTTTGCTGTACCCTCTCCAGCAGTTCCCTGTCCCTCTTGAACCGGGGAGCCCAGAACTGGACACAGTACTCCAGGTGCGGCCTCACCAAGGCAGAGTAGAGGGGGAGGATGACCTCCCTTGACCTGCTGGCCACACTCTTCTTCATGCACCCCAGGATGCCATTGGCCTTCTTGGCCACAAGGGCACATGGCTGGCTCATGGTCATCCTGTTGTCCACCAGGACTCCCAGGTCTCTTTCCACAGAGCTGCTCTCCAGCAGGTCAGCCCCCAACCTGTACTGATGCATGGGGTTATTCCTCCCCAGGTGCAGCACCCTACACTTGCCCTTATTGAATTTCATAAGGTTCCTCTCCACCCAACTCTCCAACCTGCCTAGGTCTCTGTATGGCAGCACAGCCTTCTGCTGCGTCAGCCACCCGCCCCCCCCAGCATCGTATCATCAGCAAACTTGCTGAGGGTGCACTCTATCTCCTCATCCAGGTCATTGATGAATATATTGAAGAGGACTGGACCCAGTACTGACCCCTGAGGAACACCACTCTGTCTTTCAGCCACTTATCTATCCACCTTACTGTCCATTCATCAAGCCCACTCTTCCTAAGCTTCTCAAAGAGGATGTTGTGGGAGACTGTGTCGAATGCCTTGCTGAAGTCAAGGTAGACAACATCCACCGCCCTCCCCTCATCTATCCATCCAGTCATGCCATCATAGAAGGCTATCAGATTAGTCAGACATGATTTCCCCTCGGTGAATCCATGTTGAGTACTTCTGATAGCTTTCTTTTCCTCCACACGCCTTGAGATGACTCCCAGAATGAGCTGTTCCATCATCTTTCCAGGGATGGAGGTGAGGCTGACTGGTCTGTAGTTCCCCGGGTCCTCCTTCTTGCCCTTTTTGAAGACTGGAGTGACGTTGGCTTTCCTCCAGTCCTCAGGCACCTCGTCTGTTCTCCAGGACCTTTCAAAGATGATGGAGGGTGGTCCAGCAATGACTTCTGCCAGCTCCCTCAGCACTCTCGGGTGCATCCCATCGGGGCCCATGGACTTGTGAATATCTAATTGACCTTATGATCTCTCACCTGATCCTCCTCAGCCAAGGGGAAGTCTTCCTCTTTCCCTGTTACTTTCTTCAAAGTCTGTGACTCCTGAGGGCTGGGCTGAGCAGTAAAGACTGAAGAAAAGAAGGCATTCAGTAACTCCGCCTCCTCATCATCCTCCGTCGCCATGACTCCTGCCTTATTCATCAGTGGGCCCACAACTTCTCTGGTCTTCCTTTTGCCTCCAGTATACTTGAAGAAGCCCTTCCTGTTGAGCTTGACATCCCTGACGTTACACCATTCATGAGCATAAAAATGAAGCTCTAGAAGGACCTTTCAAGATTGGGCGATACCATGGTAAATGAAAGTCAACAACCACCCTTTAAAAATCATTAATACATACAAATTTATTCAGATGCTGCCTTATTCTCTTTAGCCCTTGCTGCATCATGGTAAAACTAATGTTCTCTACCACTACAACCAGAACGTAGGTACTTCTTACAAACAAGAATAAACAGATGACCCTTTAAAAATAAGGATTTTCTTTGCTGCCACCCTCAGTCCGACAGGCTTAAAACCTTTCCTGCTGAGAACGCAGCCCAAAGCCTTATACAGACCACTGCCTCTGGGAACAGAGGGATTACATTGTTATAAATTCTGTCCTTCAGTTATTAGGGCTGAAGGCAACCAAACATTTCTGTTTTGTACATGTGCCTTAAGGTATTATAGCGGATGGTCAGAAAAGTGAAAAGAAATTTACAAGAACTGAAAGGTACACAAACATAAAAGGGTAACTATTTTTCAAAACCTCATAGTGATTTACTTTGGAATACACTAATTACTACATATTAGAAATATTTATTAAGTATAGAAATATGTTGACCTTTTGTTATTGAATGCTTTTAACAAAAAATGAAAACTCAGTGTTTAAGTGTAAATGTTTAAAAGAATAGTTATACAAAATATTGCAAGAAAGGGAACTCCACAGTGAAGTTGTTCTTCCCAGTTGAACAGGATAATCTCAGCAATGTTAACAGGAAAGACATGCAGGTAGATAGAAAAACCTAAAGCATTTATCTTTAGTGGAAAAACTTTTGCTGGTGAAAATGCCATTTAACTGAAAGACTTAAGATTGAAAATATTATCTATTAAATAACTTTTTCAACTATACCTTGATTTAAGTTTGCATAAAGCAGCAAGATTTTGAAGCATTTCAATTTCAATCGTTTTAGAAGGAAATAGTTGCAGTGAATTGTTAAAATTTACTGTAAACACTTGAATAAATCAATATAGATTTATTTTTTTTTTAATAGCAGTAGTTGAATCTTTGGCAGTGACTATAAGGATATGCTGATTTGCTTCCATAAGAGCTAATGCTGATTTATTTGAGATCTTCATAAAACCTTTTATGTAATCTTTGTTAAACTATTCTACTTTTTTCCTCCTATGTGGTATAGTTTATTTTACGTACGAAGGGATGATGTAATCTGATAAGAACATATTCCATATGAAATTGAACCTTGGGTTTTTTGCTTGTCTTTTGGCATTACTGTTATTATTTTCACATTCTGCTAGGTACCCCATTTCTGTTAGGACAGAAAGGACTACTGTCAAAGATGAGTGGAAAATTATTGTTTATACCCTAGTGTAAATGAGTACATATTGGAAATATTGCAAGGAACGCTGAACCTCAAAATCATGATGATTTCTCCAAACCAAGTAATTCGGATAAGTCAATACCGCTTTGAAATGGAATTTCCTCTACAAGAAACCTATGACTATTGTCTTTTGAAATGACAGTAGCTTTTCAAAAAACAAGTTATAATTGCATGGTACGTGCAGGCAGGAAATCCTAAGCATCCAATCGTTTCTTCACAACAACTTGAGATTTCAACTTGAGGTGGTAAAGCTGAAAGGTATTGTCTTTCTCTAATGAATTATCAAATAAAGATATGGAAGATATCTTTATTATAAAGATAAGGGCAGACCAACACAATTGTTGTCTGCTAAATGTCAGTAACTTTCACACAGTTTATAAGCCTTGACATGAGTTTATACAGCCCCTGTGAAGACACCTTAATCTAAGACGATCTGAGTTATATCTCTGGACATTGGCAAGTAATGGCATGTGCCAGGGACCAGAGAGTGTGTTATAGACCTGTGCTAATCATGACTTTCTTGGGTATCAATCAATTCCTCCATGTAAACACACCATACACCAAACTTAACTTATATGACAGGAGCTGAGATTGATGTGAAGAGACTCAGGATGAAGAGAAGAAATAAAGGTACATTTCATCCAAAAGAGAATTATGCTGTTGGAAAACCACAGCCGGAGTAACATCCATGGTGTGCAGACTTCACAGAAAAGAGGTGGCTTTTCCCTGGAAAATTATATTTAAAGCATAATGTCAATATCTAGTGAAGTACAGAATTTTACAAAAATGCTGGAACACTGTGATATTTTTCAGAGCTAGGTTTTATACTGAAGTTTTTGTTCCATATTACTGAAAGCAGTAATTTAACTACTGGGTAGAAGACATTTCTTTGTCAAATTATCATTGTCATTTCAAGTGTCATTTTGACACCTACAGCAGATAAACATTTTTCTGGGAACAGTCAGAATTAGGGAAAAAGCAGAGATTGGGGATGATATGATAGCTTTTTCCTTATTCCAGGCCTTTAACAAACCTGTGTTTATTTCTTTTTTAAATTAAAAAAAATGCAACACACAAAAAATTGATGATTTGCATTGGATTTTCTGTCAAGATTTTACCATCTCCAATTAGAGTTTACAATGAACTGTGGAATAGTGAATTTAAAGGCACCACTGTTTTTTTCTATGTTAATAATTTAGTTATTTAGTAACAACTAAATTGAAAATCCTCACACTATGTTTTATTTAGACTTAGGCTTTACTAAGCAGTTTAGAAGAATTTCTTTTAAAGTCTCTCTAATCATGCTAAATATACTTCTCCCGTGCTTTGTTGAACTTTTGAAATGTCTTGTAGAAATATGCAATTTTTAGCACAGCTTAAATATATGCATTTATATTTATATTTACATACTATAATGAAGACTTCAATGTCTTTATCTTTTAAAAAATTAGAACTGTTCTCCCTTTAACTGCATGGCCAAACCTTACTGTGGTATACTGAATTTTTTTCTAGAGTTCTTCCCCACCTCTACCTTTACTACAAGGAAATAATAAATAAAATCCCTGACAAGAAATCCAAATAATACCACCAATTCTGGACAGCAACGTACAACTGTTAAAAATCTCCCTGCTTCAGCACCAAAATGTTGCAATTAATTATGCTTTCAAATAATTATGGCATTTTTATAACACTATAAATCAGATTAGTTCCTGATACTTTGCAGGCTTATCAGGTAGATGTATACATGGATGTGTAAAATGACCTTTACTGTTTCTTTCTGTTCCTGCTTTTGCCAGATTGCAGCAATTTATGCTTTTGAGATGGAGTTTTCCTTTTCTTTTGTTCTTAAATACTTGATTTCCATTGGGACAAAAGGGTTCTTTCTTTAGCAAGGGACTTGTTGTGTGACCTTGGTCAAATCATTTCAGAGCTGTGTCTCCAGTTTCTTTCTAGCTTCTTGTTGGTCTATTTAGCCTGCAGACGTTTGGGACAATGATGAGCTACACGTTTGTAGAGTGCAAAATAGCAAAATAAGGTCCTATTCTCAGTTGGAGTCTAAATACAACTGTAACACAAAACCCGAAAAGAATAAAATCCAACCAATTATATAGACCATACTAAAGGCTATAAAACTAGGCTAACTTTGGCTTACTCTAATCTTCAGTGGCAGATGATTTCATATAACAATCTCCATGACTTATGCTTTATCAGTAGCTCTCACATGCTTTCCCCTGGATTTATACCTCAGCTTTCCAAAGAGAACCTATTAAAGCAACCAGTATGGAACAACCAGGAGTAATCTTTACCATAGTTCTTATTTGCCATCCCCTACTCCAAAAGAAAACATTATGCCATTTCACAATAGAAACTTTTCCTTGAAAATCCTTCATTATAAATCAATGACATGCTGATCATCCCCCAAGCTGATTGAATCTTAGAGCATGAGCTGCAGGAATGAAAATGCCATAATAGCACAGACTCAAGTAACATAAGATTTTTTATTTTTATTTTTTTTAAAGCAAAGAGAGAAACAAGTATTTAAAGCCTTTCTTTTTAAATTACATTTTAAATTACATTTAATCACACTTCCAATTTCTTAAAATAGATGAGATAGGCATAAGAAAAGTAAAGACAAGTTGAAGATGTGTCAAACCCAAAGATTTGGATTCTCTGACTGTCTTAATGTGGCTATATGCCTGAAATGCTATATAGTAAAATCAAATTATACTTAATTGTAGAGCTGGTCAAACGAGGATTTGGAAAAGAAACTTCTAAAATCTTTTACTTACACTATTAATTGCAGCTTTCCCCAACAAAAACTTTTCCTACATTCCCTTAACCACTTATTATTTCATGGATCAAGCAGGGTAGCAATAGTAAAAATTATTAGTTTCAAGCATAATTATGATATGGTTTTCAAAACTTCTTACCAGTTCTTGTTTATTAATTCATATAAGCATGACTTTAAAATAGATCTGTCCTCCATGTTAGAAGTCTGTGAGTTCTAACTGTATGCTTATATTGATAGATACCCAAATCAAGTGCTCCTCTGCCATATTAGAGAATGGATCTTTCTGAGAATTAGGATTATCTGTTTCAACTGCCTTAATATTATGGTACAACGATCACTCAAAAAATGCACAGTTCTCTCCCAACACTCCTCTTCCTTCTCCCAACCAAACCCCAAAACACTCAACACATATCTAATTGGAATGGTCTGGGTTGTTTTCCCCCCACCATGAATGCCTTAAGAATCCCACTCTGATTACTTAGTACAGAGCAAGAAGAATACATTTCTACCAGCAATAAAACCTACTTGAGCATTTCAGTCTTGCTTTTAATGAGTTTATAGAGCCTGAATAAATAACCAGAATTTATGATCTCATTTGTGACTTGGTCTGCCTTCCTGTATGAGTAAAAACTTCTTTCTGCTTTGAGCTGTATCAATCTCAACTTGCAGAAGGAAGGGAAACCTTTAGGACTGTGAGTTTCTATGAACCCCTTTTTGGTGGAACATCAAGCTCAGGATGAAGCAGAGCCACATCCAATCAAGTTTAGAGATAATCAGCTCCACAGAGACAAACAAGGGACAAATCCAAGCAACACCAGTGCTCTTTTAAACACCTCAATGGCAAACCCAGCCTCTAGCTGTTCTGTCAGGACTGACCCATATGCACAGTTTATTCTCCTTAGATAACTGTGGCAGGTTACAGACTTTGAAGGTCTAAGGCTTCAGGCATTATCACTTCGCTGATAAAATGAAAGTTGCATGAAAAGACTATGGAAGAACATTGAAAGTAAAAATATATCTCCCAATCAAGAAAGAATATGTTGTCTTATGTCTCTTTTCTTTTTTTTTAACTTGCTCTCACTATAAATCATTACTTCCCTGCTGCGTGAAAAGGGGCCAAGCGGTTTTGGCAGAAAATAAACCCCCTTGCGTTCTAACACTCCTCACTGAGGTGGGAGGCTAGATGCGGCTAGGTTTAAATTCTGAGTGATGCCCAATTCAGCACTATCAGTCCAATCGCATTTAATATGTATGAAATTATTACCATTTGGATACACTAATAGTGGACTGCACCTTCAGTCTAGTTGTGCTCATGAACTAGCACAGTCACTCTCGAGCCTTTGGTCGTGTTCAGTGAGAAACCGAAATGACTATCTACTTAAACAGTACAGTTTATTTAAACAACAGATATATAGGTTCTTAGGATTGCCGGTGATAAATACACTGTCTGCAAAGCACGTGCAAATGAAAGTATTGTTAAGTATACAAAACATGCGACAAAGTTATAAAAATACAGCCTGGCTATAAATGTAGAAAAGAGAGTTTCCCGAGAAAGCACTCGGTATAATCTAAGTCTTACCCAAAGGTGTCCCTATGGGGGGGAAGAGAGGCTCAGCCTGTCCACTGGTCCCAGAAGTCAGTGATGTAATTTTTTGCGATGGTGTCTTCCCTGGGTATCCCCCCTCTCTTGGGCTATTTTTATACTATTTGTTATCTTCAAGGTGGAGTTTGAGTGACTTTGGTCATACATACTTTTATCATGATTGGTGTAAATTTTCCTCGCTTCACAATTAATGGTATGGTTCACGAGAAATTCGGGGCGCAGGCTCAAGGAGGAGTGGTCTCACCTTGGAGGCAGGTAGCCTTCGGGATGGAGGTGTGTTTTGGTATTATAATGACATTATAATTAGCAAAGTTTGCACAAAGGATAGCATTTCATCAAAATTTGACAAAATGTTGGCTCTGAGTAGCGTGTAGGCCACTTGTCTGTTCGGTAGTACCATCTCGTTCCATACCTGCTATACATCACAAGGGAAGGCCACGGAACAAGCCCATTCTGTTCCATCCCTCGTGTAGTTTCGCCTTGTACAGGGGATGACAGATGTTGCATTCTTTGCATGCCAGCTGCGGCTGTATTCTACCTCAGAAGTCTCTTGATTTTATGACTTTCCTTAATGTGTGAACAATGCTATACTTTTGTATTCTTTGGCCAATTTAGTAATTATTCCACATTCCCTCATTTACTTCAATTTTCCTCATTCTTTATGATAAGGATGAAGATTATGTCACCTAATTTTTGCTAATCAGATGTCCAGTCTTACTAGTTGTTAATTTTCCCAGTATATTTAGCCAGGAAAAGTCACTTCCAAGGAGCAATTCATATGCTGCTAAGGTGGGAATCTTCCTCAAGTCTTAGTTTTCTCTACTACTTACAACACTGAGGCTGTGACTCCTTGACTTAATAAGCTAATTTACACTAGCACTAATACAATTTTGCCATAGCTCCATCACTTCTGCCCCTTGCACCCATCTCCTTCCTTCAGCCAACGAACAGTTTGGGGAAACGGATTGGCAAAGAACAAGCCACTGGCACAAGTGAGCAGGGAATATAGCAGCCTGAGTTTTGCTTAGCTTTTAAAACACTGATTTTTACTTGTAAAGAAACTTCAGTTCTTGACATTCTGTCCAGACCAGGTCTTGAAAGGACCCAGTCTCTTCAGATGTTCAGAACTAACTATTCTAGGCTGGTAAGCATTTTTTGGCAATTTACTAGACTATTCAGTTTATAGACAACTGTGAAATAATGTCCTGTTGGCCTTCCAAG
Source organism: Larus michahellis (assembly GCF_964199755.1). NCBI lineage: Eukaryota > Metazoa > Chordata > Aves > Charadriiformes > Laridae > Larus > Larus michahellis. Next base: position 95,830,797 of record NC_133897.1, read on the forward strand.
AGTGGCTAACTCCACTCTAATCTGCTGCATGATACTTGTTATATGCTTCTACAACTGAAAACACATCCAAATTGTTAGTATCAATCATTTGCTAAAGGAGAATACATTTGTGACTACTTGTAAAAATAATGGTGCTCATACATTGTTTCAGTATATAATTTGTAGTATAATTTGTAGCAAGTTATTTTATTGATATTTATAGACAAATAATAGTCTTATTTATCAAGGAAGTCCAACATTCTACCTTGTTACTAAATGCATTTAAATGTCACTATTAATGCTGCAAGAAATCTGTTGCTCTATTGATTCTAAGATTTTTTTTAGCCTCAGAGAAACACTTTTTAAGGCATTTCCATAGATGTGAGAACAGAGTAGCAGATACGCATGCTTAATTGCGAATGGAGTAAAATTATCTACACCATGAGCAAGACTTTATCACAGAATCACAGCATGGTTCGGGTTGGAAGGGACCTTAAAGATCATCTAGTTCCAACCCCTCTGCCATGGGCAGGGACACCTCCCACTAGACCAGGCTGCTCAAAGCCCCATCCAGCCTGGCCTTGAACACTTCCAGGGATGGGGCATCCACAACTTCCCTGGGTAACCTGTTCCAGAGCCTCACCACACTCACAGTAAAGAATTTTTTCCTGATATCCAATCTAAATCTACCCTCTCTCAACTTGAGGCCATTACCCCATGTCCTGTCATAACACTCCCTGATAAAGAGTCCCTCCCCATCCTTCCTGTAGGCCCCCTTTAGGTACTGGAAGGCTGCTATAAGGTTTACCCAGAGTCTTCTCCTCTCCAGGCTGAACAACCCCAACTCTCTCAGCCTGTCCTCATAACATAGGTGCTCCAGCCCTCTGATCATCTTCATGGCCCTCCGCTGAACCCACTCCAACAGGTCCATGTCCTTCTTGTGGTGAGGACTCCAGAGCTGGACGCAGTACTCCAGGTGGGGTCTCACCAGAGCAGTGCAGAGGGGCAGAATCACCTCCCTTGACTTGCTGGCCACACTTCTCCTGATGCAGCCCAGGATGTGGTTGGCTCTCTGGGCTGCAAGCGCACATTGCCGGCTCTTGATGAGCTTCTTATCCACCAGCACACCCAAGTCCTTCTCTTCAGGGCTGCTCTCAAGCCATTCTCCACCCAGCCTGTATTTGTGCCTGGGATTGCCATGTCCCAGGTGCAGGACCTTGCACTTGGCCTGGTTGAATTTCATCAGGTTCGTGCAGGCCCACCTCTCAAGCCTGTCCAGGTCCCTCTGGATGGCATCCCTTCCCTCCAGCGTGTCAACCGTACCACACAGCTTGGTGTCAGCAAACTTGCTGGGGGTGCACTCGATCTCACTGTCCATGTCACCGACAAAGATGTTAAACAGCACTGGTCCCAGTACTGACCCCTGAGGAACACCACTCGTCACCGGTTTCCATGTGGACATTGAGCCATTGATTGCAACCCTTTGAGTGTGGCCATCCAACCAGTTCCTTATCCACCAAGTGGTCCATCTATCAAATCCATGCTTTTCCAATTTAGAGACCAGGTTGTCGTGAGGGACAGTGTTGAACACTTTGCATAAGTCCAGATAGATGATGTCAGTTGCTCTCCCCTTATCTACCAATGCTGTGGCAACATCATAAAAGGCCACCAAATTTGTCAGGCACAATTTGCCTTTGGTGAAGCCATGTTGGCTGTCACCAATCACGTCCTTATTTTTCATGTGTCTTAGCAGAGTTTCCAGGAGGATCTGCTCCATGATCTTGCCAGGCACAGAGGTGAGACTGACTTATGGTTTTTGCCTCTCCAGTTGTTCATCATAACATGGCTGATAACAACTGGAGATACTCATTTCAACCAAAAGAAAGGGTCTTTCTCTTTTGGTGATGAAGTCGAGGTAACCTCATCTGCAAGGCTAAAAGCACTAGCAATGGAAGTCCTAAAAAGAAGGCAAGGATATCTACAAACAAAACCATACAAAATAGAATTGCACTTTCCCCCTGCCGCCCCCCTCTTCCCCCCCAGTGCTTTTACCACTCAAGACATAGGTCCTGGTTCCAAAAAGTACAGATTCATGAACAACTTGAACATTGCCTGAACTGCTGTTGATCACTGCAAGATAGACCCAGATGTGTATAAATATTACTAACTAATTGTAGCATCTCTTTGAGAGCAGAATAATTCACAGTTAGTTAATGAAAGTTTTAATAGAGGGATTTTGGTGGCCATCTAAATATGGGTTCAGGATTTTAATGTGAAACCTTTTATTTAATACTCAAAACCAGATGCAACAGTATTAAAGTGTTTTTCTGATTTTAGTATTTTCTGATTCTATTCTTATAAAGTGATTTTCTGATATCTGTGACCGAGTAATCAATAATCAGGAAGTGCCGGATTATGTGTTCATCCTTACTTACTACAGTAGTCTGGTTAACGTTACTTAATTTAATATTCTTTATTTGCAACTGTGGAAGAAAAAGTACAGTTTGTGATCAGTAAAATGCTCAAGAGCTCTCGCTGCCTCACCGCCCTGCAGACAATGTCCTCTTAAAATTTTGTTGCTGACACATGAAGCATATGTAATTAGGCAGATAACATTTTTACAGCTCATCTGTTTGCAAGATTAGTGATCAGTTATGTGATCATTGAAATATAAAAACGGTCCATACTGTGTACTCTAATGGCTCAAGAAAAGATTTAAAAAAGGATATACATAAAGAATAGGTAATTCTTCAGGTTTCAGAAGACAAAGGCAGAGCACATGCATTATTGTAGATGCATCCCAAAATACTAAAGGTAATCTCTGCCCCCTGTGCCGGCCTTTCCCCTAGAGCTGAAATCCGGCTTTCCAAAAGCACAGCAGCATTGCAACCCTCCTCATCTAAAGACTATGCAGAAGTCCCAATTCTGATTCTCCTTTCTAAGTGTCTGCCACAGCTTCATATTGAATGGCTGCACTACTGCTCCCCCACATCCAGGGACACTAACTTCTAACACGTTTCTGATCTCTATGTTCAACTGAAGTCATCTGCCACCCCTAATAGTCCTGTAATTCACCTTTCTCTCCAAGCCTTACCTAGGCTATCATAATTTGTTTATAAACCAAAACAATAAGCCTTCGTCTTGTCCAACTAATTCCTTTAAAGTTGCGCTGACACAGCAAAAAATCTGGAATGAAAAACATGAAAAATTTAAAGGGAAAAAGGACGATGAAATCTTTGTTTCTATATTCTTACTCCAAATTATTTTCTGCTACCCATTTCTGCTGTCATACATGACTCAGAGTCTCATCAAAGAAACAATTTTTACAAACTAATAATCTGAAGTCCCTGCTTCAGCATTACACTATGAAAATTAAACCATTTTGACATTCGTTCTTTCTGCATTTGTGAATATGCAGGTGTTGGTTAATATGTAAATATAAGATGCTCCAGTTTTAATTAATGATCTTACACTGGTTTTTACCACCATAAGGTAGTGGTCATACAATATTATTTTTCATCTATGGTATGGTTAGATCAGCAGTTTAACCTCACATTATTGAAAAAACCCACCATTTGTGTGATGCCATTTTCCTTCTTTTCTGAGAGGGAGAAAAGTATATAGAAACGGAAATTATTTTAAAGACCTCTACAAAAAGCTACAAGGGGTAGCTTTGTTCTATATCCCCTTCATATTATCCATTCCTTTGTCTACGTCTTTTGTAATTGTTTAAATATTAAGTGGAATTAACAGTGCATTCAGATAAGTGTTAAATAGTCTACTGATTTTTTCTTCTTTTGGTCTATTTTGATTAGCTTGTCTCATATCTAAACTCTGTAAAGATGAGCAGACACTAGCATCTTGCTTTCCTAATGGGTAACAGAGCTAAAGGAAACTCAGAAATAGTGGAACTTAATGTCACATTCTATATGCATACCCTTCACAAAGAAACTGCAGATGAAATCTTCATAGGAAACTAAACATACCCAATAGCAGGTAGAGCACTACTGAAGCATATCTCTTATGTAGGATCGGAAGATGTGCAATTACGCTATAGTCTCTCCTCACTTTTGGATGATTCGTCAATAAACCTACACATCTTTGTATCTATCTATCCAGAAAGAACCCCAAAAATCCTTCTGTAAGAAGAGACTTTTGTATACTGCCACAGATGGGAGAGCATTCTCTCCACAGTCAAAACACCTCCTACAATCATCTTTTAACTTGTAAATATAAAAATGGTGGAAGATGAATGCAGCCTCTAAGAAAGCTATCAAAATGTAGATATCCTCTGGCAATTACCAAATCATATGTTTATTTTTTCATCATATGTTTATGAATAGGAGAAGTGTGAAAGAAGCAGCTGTAAGAAAAAGTAAAAAGATGGAAAGATATTTAAAACATTTCAGTTCACATTTATTAAAGAAAAGAGCTACCATTTCTTTTCCCTTCAAATCTTCTCCCACCTATTCCTTTTTCCCTGTCCCCATGTCTCCTAACACAGATCCTCCGTAACAGCCAAAGCTGCTGAGCCCCTTCTGTCTCAAACACCTTTGTTACTGGCAGAGCCCATGACCCTATACCTCCACCACAGGCACCTACTTCCTGGTGCCTCTCTGGGCACCACAGCTGGTGCACCCCACTCTTCTCCCAAACCTGAACACTGGACTCTTGCTCTGAAAGGTATTGCAGAAACTTCAGGCATAACTGGAACAACCTTCTCATATGACATGCTGAGGGCAGAAAGAATGAGAGAAATGGGGGGAAAAAAGGAAGATGTTTTCTGACCTGTCCACCTTGCTTTCTTATCAGTTAACTGAAGCGCTATAGATCCCACTTCACGGCAGTTTCATGTCCCTCTTGACTCAGTTCAGATATATTGGTTAGCAGTCTTTGCTCCTTCCTCTTTCCTGCCACTGTTTTGACACTGCTAAGAAAAGAAAAAATAGCAGATAGACATTCACTGCTTCTATCCCCTTTTCTCCTTCTCGTAGAAGGCCATGCAAGGAGACCACTGATAATTTACTCTCTTGTAGGATACATATGCTAAACCACAGTCTGGGCCAGCACACTTAATATTGGAATGTATCACAATGGATTTACAACAACACATTTTAATTAATCACCCTCCAGAGTTTCAGCTGGAATTAATACCACACATGGCCACATTTGGAATTGTTTTGAAATCAAGTGTGCCAATATACCATTTTTTCCCCACTCAGTCAGTCTTTGAATTTGGCAATAAAGATGGCTGAATTTTTGCCAAGGTGATTCATTTCATCCAGACCTCTAATTGTATTTGGACAATTAAGGAGAGAGGTGGGAGCAGTTCAACAAGTCAAGAGGATTTTATAAATAAAAATTTGTCTAGTATAATGGAAAGCATTAGCTACCAAGTAAAATGACACAAATAGAAATATAATGTTTGCTGAAGAAAAGTAAAAACAAAACCTGACCTTTCTGCAATTATGCAGGTTGATTTGCTGGATGAGAAAACTACACAGGATGGAATGAAAAAGGAAAGTGAATGCAGAGTCATAAAAATCCAAGCCTACGTAACGAACAAGTAAAGTCTGCTACCCCAAAACAACAGAGACCATACGCTGAGCACAGTGGATACAGAGACACCATGCTGGTCCTTAATTTCAGATATTTCCCATTATGCTATTTTCCCCAGGTTCCAGTTACATAGAGCACTAGGCTGCATTTGGTAAGGGTGGTCATGGACTAAATGAACCCAATGGACATTTTGTGGACGCTTATGGACATTCACAGACATTTTACAGACATTCCACGAGGGTGGTCCACAGACTAAGGGAATGGTATTTGGGTATTATATTAAAGGATGGGAAAGGTGGTGGCGGTTAATGAGGTTGTATTGGATAGTGTGGGACATGAGCATGACGTAAATGGTATAGAATAATGGGTGGAGAATGTCATGGTTTCAGCTGGGATAGAGTTGACTTTCTTACCAGCAGCTGATATAGTGCTGTGCTTTAGATTTGAGATGAGAATGGTGTTGATAGCACACTGATGTTTTTGGTTGTTGCTAAACAGTCAAGGACTTTTCTGCTCCTCACACTGACCTGCCAGTGAGTAGGCTGGGAGTGAACAAAAAAGTTGGGAGGAGACACAGCTGGGACAGCTGACCCCAACTGACCAAAGGATATTCCTGGGATATGACGTCACACTCAGGATATAAAATTGGAGGCAGAAGAAGGAAGTGGGAGATGTTCCAAGTTTTGCATTTTATCTTCACAAGTAACCATTACATGTGATAGAGCCCCACTTTCCTGGAGATGGCTGAACACCTGCCTGCCAATGGGAAGCAGTGAATGAATTCCTTGTTTTGCTTTGCTTGTGTGCACAGCTTTTGCTTTACTCGTTAAACTGCCTTTATCTCAACCCACGAGTTTTCTCACTTTTACTCTTTAGATTCTCTCACCCGTCCCACCACAACCTGTCCAACGCCACCCGTGAGTAAGAGGCTGCGTGGTGCTTAGCTGCCTACTGGGGTTAAACCATGACAGTAATAATCATTTGATTGGTTTAAGTCAACATAACAGTGAACTCTGATTTAAACTATACTTATGTTTTGTCTGCCCTTTATTCTACTGACAGAACACTCATGTTGTGAAAACACCGTGAGTTTTACTACATCAAATTTTATCTCTGTTAAGAGTTAATATACAGTTCCCATTGCAAGAAAACAGAGCAGAGCTCTGTCCAGACCAAGCTGCACATTCTTTAGGGAAGAAAAGTAATACTGAAAATCAGCAGGTGTTTAGATCTACAGAGAGCATATAAATTGACTTTTTAAAGAATGAAACATGAATAATCACCACTTATTTTTCTTTCAAGCACTTCATAAACAGAAAATCAGTCTCTATATTGTACTCCAAACAAGCGATGCTAGAATAACAATTCACTTCCTTAACTTTATTGGTACAGCATCACAAATCAAGTGTAACGTTGTCAAAATGACATGAGAAAACTTTTTTATATTTTTTTTCCAATGCTTTGAGTAGCGATTCTCCATATTTTGCTCGAACTGTTCATTTTCACCAGAAGACAGTTGAAGGCAAATGTAATCATTTTCTGAGTCATTTTTAAAATAACTGAGAGACTGATTCTCCATTGTCCTGAAGAGTGTATAGTCATTTAGATGGTGCAGAATGGTCCCAGTTCAGCAATCTGCTTAAAGTACATGCCTGACTAAGTGCGTGAATAGTCCCATTGATTTCAAAGGGAGTACTTACATCCTTAACGAGAGGCACACTTGAGGAAAGACAGACTAAATCAGAGTTGAAGTAGGAGTCAGACTCCCTCCAGCCCGGATACTGGCATTTCACAGCACACACTGTGTCTGCAGAGTGTGGGATCACGTCCAACTCTGTTTTGTAACCCTGCCTAGACTGAGTTAAAGGGTGACCAGGCTGCTAGTTACAGGCTCTCAAAAAGATAACTTGGCCTACAAAGGGTTGTCGTGCTGTTTTAAGCAAATAAACACCATTATTTTAACTGGTGTTGTACGTGCATGCTAACTCATCTCGATATGAAATAATTGCGTGAAACCTCTAAATGCACAAAATTGTGCAAAACCAGTAAGTCAGCTAAATAAATAACAGAACATAAGAAAATTTACAATATTTTAAATGTAATTCATAATGTAATAAGAGAATTATTAGATGTAGAAACTGATGAAAGTTGACAAATCATAGATCACATCTTTGGAACACTGTTTCTATGTTCGGAGCAGGATTACTCTGTTTCTGCAACTAAGGTCCTCAACGATGCTAAAGCTAAACACCATTATGTACCTTAGACTGAATTATATACTGGACTATTTTGCATTATAAATTTATATGTAATCAGTTGGCTAACTAAATTTAGATGGTAACATTTTTAAAAGATATACACAAAAAACAAAGACAAATATTGAGTTGGTAGACAAAGTAGGTTTGAAGATATTCTAATAACTAAATTTCTAACAAGCAATATTAATGACTTTTTACAGTTTGATTTGCTTCATAGGTTGGCTACATTTCTTTTAGTTTCTTTTTATAGGTACTTGATTTCCTTTCATATACAGCAGGACATAGATTGAAACAGTTGTTAAAACAAAACTGTGTTAAATTTAAGACTTTGCAAATTAATATTTATTTTTTTTCCTTTAACTTCTAACCATTATTGTTGTAAAACAGGCAAGGTTTAGGATTCTAGGTACACAAATGATGTCTTAAATAGAAACTCTGTGAATTTACTTTTCCAACTCATGAAGTTTCACTAATGTACACAGCTCTAACAAACAGCTTTGACATTCTCAGACCTTGTAATGTTGCTCTCCAGGATCCCATCTCCTGCTCTTTCATCACTTGTTCCACCACACCACCATGCAAAGATATTTTGCTGCCATTATGTTGACCTCAGCCCCACAGGACTGAGAAGCAGAGAACCACAGGTTAGCTGTGGACGGTCTAGGGAAGGATCTCTGCCACCATCTATTGGTGAACCGCTGGAAGAGAGCAAGACGACTTTACTCATTTCCCTCTCTACTTCCCCCTTCTCAGTAGGAGCATTCTGCACAGAAGTCCTCTGGACACATAGCTACCCTTCTGCCTACACCTGTGCCATAGAAAAATTAAATGTGCATGCAATGAAACCTGCTGAATGAACTGGTAGCAGTCTCCATCTGCCATGTACTAGACCCGTTAACTTTACCACCAGGCAGGCGATATCAATCTAAGAATGTGTCTCGTGGGACAATCCAGCCACCAGAGTGTTTCTGTTCGACACTAGGCAGTGTCCCTGGGCCCCACATCACAGCTAAAGGCAATAGCATGGCAAATTACCACAGAGAGACAACAGCACCACTTGCAATATGGCTCTAAATACAACATCCTGCCAGGAGACAGGCACAAGGCAATGCTCTAGATAGACCTACCGTAAGATATTCTAATCAGCATAAGCAAAAAAATTTAATATGCTCAATTTTTTAAGTGGGACCACAAGACAGTGTGTTGAATTCAAGAACTGCTAGGCATTTAAGCCTCACTCTTCTTGTTCAAACCTTTCACCAATATGATATCGGCACGTGTGAGATCAAAAGATCGATAATGTATATTTCCTAGTAATACACATAGTCATTTCATTGCATGTTGCTTTTTCCCATATTGACTATTTTCCTACACCTATTATTTTCTTTTAGCACCATCTAACTTCTTTGTATTCCTCTATTAATTTTCTTAAATATCTTCTGCTCTCTATGTGTCTTCTCCATATTCAGCTTTATTTAATCTATTCCAGTTGTTCTTTTCCCATCTCCAGCAGTATTTCCTTCAATCTTGTAACCCCCTGCCTATCACTTTCTTTTCTCCCCTCAACTCACTGCAGGTATCTTTTATTTTCTTCTTCTTGGCTTTAGTTATCTGCTATTTCAAGAGTGTCCCTTCATATCTTTTCTCCTTTGAATCCCTCCCAATATACCTTCACTTGTTGTGCCACTGTGTTTACTTCAAGCTGTCACCCACAAGAGCGGTAGCAATTTCTTTCTCTTGCCAGCAAAAGGACTCCCTCAAAAATCTTTGTGTATCTGTATTCAAGCTAGTACTACACACTAAATTAGACAGAACATTCCTACCATCTGTTCAGAGTAGCTGTAAAGAGTTGCACAGACGTCAGTTTCATTGCACAACAACAATTTTTATTGGTCTTAGTAACCCCAGGGACTATACTACACAGTGAGCACCATCTACTGGCATCCAATTATTTATACATGTATGTAGATATAAAGCATTTCCCTATTCCTGAACCTAACAAAATTCATCTTTAAAGAATTACATTTTTTTTTTTTGGCAGATCTGCAATTAGCTGTCTGTTCAGATCACTGCATGGTAATTCCTACATTTCTGGCCTGGAAAGGAAAAAAATAACTAGATGTTTAAAATACATTATTTTAAATTAATATAAACACACACATACTTTAACACACACAATTTGTATATAAACACACATACAAACACATATATTAATGGTAATATTGGCTTTAAATCACCTGCTCTTTACTTTTATCCTAGGAAAGCATACCAAAAGGGGGGGGGGGGAAGTTTAATCTCACAGTAATAACTTCAGATAATGCAGCATGAATGTATTTTACTGATATTCTGAAAATCTCTTATCTACAGAAAGGCTCTGAAGAGGGAGAGATTTTGAACTATGAATTTAATTTGGACAAGTATTTGTTACTTATGTTTTGTAAGAAAGGGACTTTCCACAAGCACAGGATGTTCTGAAGGAAGTTTTGATTTTCTTCTAAGCCTTATACTTGCTGTGAGTAAAAGCACAATGAATCTATTGTCTTTCATTTTCTTCTGATCCAAATCATATTATTTCATGTCATTCAATTTGCATGGTTTAACATCAAACTGATCTCACCAGTTATACTTCATTACATCATAGGAGTAATAGAGTTTAGATCTGATGTTGTTTGGGGTCTGTTTATTCTCTGTTGCTGTTGTTGTTGCACTCCATGGGCTCCCTTTGGGAGACATTTTTATTTTAACAGTAGGAATATATAAGAGTTTTAGTCCAATTTAACTAATGGAAAACGTAGAAAGGCTCTCATTTAGATCTTGTGCTTTCTAGAAAAGGTAAAGTACACAGAATGAGGACTTTCTTCACTTTCAATTTCATGCACAAGGAAGACTGTCAGGGCTACGTCCATTCTACATGAGTTAACTGAGTGAGTCCAGGAACTTTCCCTAAGTACAAGTAGCATGGAATAGCTTGGATCTGTGATAGTAAATTCTTTTAGTCTCCTCCACAGGGATTGCTGCAGGCAAGCTGAGCACTGGGAATGGCCCTTGCAGTGACATAAACCCTGAGCTGTGCCAAGAAACTGTTTGGGATTAGCTAATTTACACTTAGGGAACATAGAAATAGTTTAATGGAATAGACAATCACATTCCAGTGCCTAGAAATGCTCATTGACTCTGATTAATCTACTAGCATAGACATAACCTTAGAGGATTAAAAAGTGAACCTCATCCTAGAGACAGGCTAATCAAGATGTACTTCCCAAAACTGCATATTATGCTGTGGCACACCTGGAACCTCACATAAGGTGCACTGATTGTCTCATATGAGGCACGTAATGGGAGATCTACAGGGATGCTACTCAGTGATAAGGAAAAGTTACATCATTGTGCTTGACATAATTGACTTGTACATGCCAATCATCAAACTAATTCAGAGCAGTGACTCTGGACTGTAAAAATATGTATGACAGAAGAAATACATTCATGGATGTTCTCCTGATATTCACCACCACATAAACCGTGAACTTCTAGGTACTTCAGAATATCATCTAACATCAAAAGATAATAAATCTTATCAAACAAACTGTGTTAAAATTCTGGTAATAAACACTTGTTTAATTAAATATTTTTACACATTTTTTTTTTAATGGGTACTAGCACTGAAATATCCATAACCTTAAGTTTGACAAAATAATCTGTCCTGGTTTCAGCTGGGATAGAGTTAATTTTCTTCCCAGTGGCTCTAGTGCTTTGGGTTTAGTATGAGAATAATGTTGATAACACACATTGTTTTAGTTTTAGCTAAGTAATGCTTATATTAAGTCAAGCACTTTTTTCAGCTTCCCATAGAAGCTGAGATGGAGCATAGACAGGACAAGCTGGCCAAAGGAATATTCCATACCATAGACATCACGCTCAGTATAGAAATGCGGGTTGGCCAGGGGGACAGGAATTGGCAACCGCTGCTCAGGAACGGGCTTGTCATTGGTCAGCGAGTGGTGAGCAATTGCATGGTACATCACTTGTTTTGTGTATTCTTTTATCATTTTTATTATTTTCTTTTCCTTTGGTGTCCTATTAAACTGGTTTTATGTCAACCCATGAATTTTACTTTTTTTTTCTGATTCTCTCCCCCATCCAACTGGGGGGTGGGGGGGAGTGAGCGAGCAGCTGCATGGTGTTTGGCTGCCTGCTAGGTTAAACCGCAACAGAATTCTATGTATTTTAAGAGAATATCTGATCCAGAACAATAAAGGCCACAGTTTGGAAGTAAAATCCATGCAGCACAGTGGCACCATAACCATTGCCTAGCTTCCTCAAGATTTAGTTCTGGATGAAGACAGCATTTCCAGAGAAGGATTAAGTTTCCACCCTGAATGCCAGTTACCTTCTAAACCCTAAAAGGTTTCTGTGAGACAGCATGTACATTTGGACTAGCCCCACATTGCCCTTACAGCTGCACTTACAGCTATTCTTCCACTTTGGATTGAGAAAATGAGTTAAGCTTACATCCTCCCCTGGCATACTTATACTCACTGAATTCTCCTCAACATAAAATACTCTTTTAAGCAAAATATTTTGTTGGTCTAAAAAGACATTTAATTATACAGCATTATACAGATTAATGAAAATGCGTTATCAAAAAGACTACCAAGCTTTAGCAGCGGATTTCTATACAGTTCTGCTACTTGTGCCAAATGTAATTAAGACCTTCCATTTCCAATTTTAAGTTTACAAATGGAAAACACAAATGGAGGTATTTATCTTATATTGTACCATACCTTTCTCAATTAGCTAGTGAGAATAAGTCTTCCTCAGACTGATAGTTCTTCTGAAGATTTCCTTTCCATGCTTTCATATACGATTCTATGTGTGCTTTTAAATTGATTTGTGCATGCACCTCAAAGCTCTGTAAAGGCACATTTTAAAAATTGCAATAGAAAATACATCAATATTTAAACACATTAGATACTCTTGAACTTTTACCTTGAGCAGTTTTCTTCAATTTGCATAAAAATGTATTCCTTTAAAGGTTCAGAAGAAACTGGAACATGAAGATACACACTCTAAAACCAGCCATGCTTAATGCTTACTTTAAGGAGTATTTTAGCTAGATAAAAAGTTTCAAGTTCAGGAAGAATTAAATGGAATATTAAGGGCAAGTGCCACAGTAAGTGTAATACATACAAGAAGCAGAAAGCAAGGAGAATTATTTTTATGAAAGTTTAACCTTGTAAATTATCTCAAAATATTAGTGTAGCATTGCAAATCTTTTAATTTGAAAGCTGCATTTTCCACTTTTCCTTCAAAGTTTCTGAGGGAAGCAGCAGAGTTTCTCTGAATATGAAAAATTAAAATCAAATGAGAAGCCCTCCACCTGCACCCCATGGGCAGCGTTGCCTTTGCTAATAAAGTCTCTTGATGCTCAGGTATCTTGACGAGGATTGAGATGCCTGAGTATCAAGAGACTAAATTCTACTTGGAACCCTACTGCTTGACAAAATGATGCAGGCTACTCCTGGCACTTCCTCAATCTACACATTGCTATCTTCATCTGGACTGAAGAATTTCTGGAGATACTAGATTTCTGTGGATCACCACTGCATAAAAAGTTTCCTGGGAGTTTCAGACATGAACATAAAAAAAAAAAATAAAAATTGGTGTTACCTATAAGAAATGACTGCAAAATACATTACTTGAAAAAAACCAGTATCTTAGATATAAAATCCTCAAGTAGCTGCATAAAACAGATACCTAGCATCAGGCATATATTGTTAGAAAATCTGACTACTTTTTGTAAGACTGCCTTTACAGCTACAGTCATTCCAAACCTCCCCCAATTGTTATTGCTGATACACTCAGCAAAAGATTTGTGCTTGCTGTTGAAGTTACAAGATATCACCACCACAGGTACTTTCCACTACCTTAAGACCGATTACACCAATTCTAAGTTTTATTTTCAGTAAACTAAAGATGGCTGCTGATTTACTTGTACACCTTAGAAGCCCACAGAAGACAGTAACTTGTGAGAAGAACTTATTTTACTCCTGCTGCATGCACTCCTGAGATGTAAATGGAATACAGTCAATACAGGAATCACAGCAAACAACAGTTGCATTACACCAACTTGTGCTCACAACATTGTTAAGCTACGCTTATATCAAAATGACAGTATCTGGGGTTTCTACAAGGTGACAAAAACTGGTAGCTGTTTAGAATAAAAACCTTAAACAGTACAGTGCCAGATGAATGGAAACTGCAGGTCAAGATGTAGTAACAAGATGTACAATGCACGAGTGCCCCTTAGCCTCTCAGGGTAGTGACATTAGAAATTAACCTATCACCAGCAGTTGTCTTGTGGCTGTAAACTGGGAATAGCATTCTATCAGTTTATCTTGGTATTGTGCTGTTGGGAGCACAACATGCTTAGGTAAAGGATAAAAACTTCTAAATTGCAATAATGTAAACCTGACAGAGAAGACAGATCTTTCTTTCCATTCTAATGTATTACTTAAAATACAATTACTCTCAGGCTTGCAAATCAGCTAGAGGGCATCCCAGATTATTACATGGGAAATCAAGGTCTGTGCTCCACAATAAAAATAAGTACATTAGACTAACGATCACCCTAAAACCAGATTATTTTGTTTTATTTTGCTTAGTGATTGGTCTAATTTTGCATAACAAGAAGTTTGAATTTATTTCTTTGATCTACAGGACTGTTATCTAATCACAGGAGCAGGATATGGAACAAGTTTATTAGCTAGTCTGGTCAATTTGTTTGTAGACACAGGACAGTTCCCCATAGCTTTTCTAACTATTATGAAGCACTTAAGATCCAAATCAAAGGGCTTTCATTATATTCACAACATACATTATCTCTTAGCATTATGAATTTTCCCTGATACTCATCCTCTCCTTATTTTCATCTCTCTCCATTTTGTAATAAAATCTGTACCTAACTTAATTTTCTTTGCTTCAGGGTTTGAAAGCTACTTAGCATAACATGGTTGTTCTCAGCCAAATGTTGCTAATACTCTCTGTAACCAAATTTCTCTGCTATAGAGAACCTTATACATTTTGGACTGAAATTTGTCATAGTTAGGAGCAGATTTGAAAGTAATTCAAGCCCTTAACTCTATTAGAAAACCAGGGCAGTTAGAGGCCTAATTAACTTCAATGATTTGTGCCTTAAATCTTAGGGATGCAACTCTTTCTAAAGGGAAAGCATAGGATTTAAAAGTTTTTTACTGAAGCCTGTCACGTACCAGATGTACAGAATGAACTTTTCTGAGCAACCACAAATATCCAACTGTCAGATAATCATTTCTTATTGAAACCTCACGTGTAAAGAGAAGTAAAAAGAAAACCACTGCTATATGTCAAATTAAAAAGGAAAAAAACACAATATACCTTTATAATATGTGGTTTTACATGAGTTAGAAAGGAAAAGAACTGAATTCACATTCTGGATGTGTTTTCTGAACAGCTTGCCACCATAAGTACAGATACTTTTTAAACAGCTTAAGTTTTAGAATAAACACCAAGTTGAACTGTCTTTGTTAGCACATTAATGTACAAGGCTTAAGACAATACAGGATTTCTGACAACAATTGAAAAGAATTAAAAAATAAGGCTTACTTAAAAGAGATGTGGAGATGTAGGACTTCACCATTGGTGGTGACAACGAGAATGTAAAATGCTAGACAAATATGCAGGCAGGTCACAAACGTCCTGGTTTCAGGTAGGACAGAACCAACTTTCTGTTCAGTAATTCTAAACTTCCTAGCTAAGCCTCTTCTAACTCTCTGAAATTAACAGCTTACTGCGCAGAAAACTGTTCGTTCTCAGACCTATGTTTATAGTTAATGCCAAGGAATGGTATGTAGAGATGCTCTTGCTTATACTTATTGCTATAAACCACCAAGGCCAGCTAACTTTGTTATTTGCCCTGCTGGAAGGTCGTAAACAGAAAAGCGTAGAGGGGTCACACCTGCAGGGAGCAGCAGACAGGACAGATGACCTAAAATTGACCAACAGGGATATTCTATCACATCTTCCCCATGCTCACTATGAAAGCTGAGGGATCAAAGGGTCAGTTCTCTCTTCCTTCAATGGCCAATGTCTGAGGAGGACCCTGTCCTCCTTTGTTTGTCTGCCTTTGATCCCAATCCATTTGTTCCTGACTCCAGATCTGGAATCCAGTTCCCATCATCACTGAGTCCAGTCTGGGACTTCCCTAGTGCCTGACGGTGATGTCATCCTCGGAGCTTGATACGGTTTTGTATATATTGTATCTATTTCATTATTTTCCTTTTAATTTTATTATTAAAAGGAAAATTAAAGTAGTTTAGTTCCTTCTAAACTCATAAATGTCTTTATCTTTCCTCCTCCTCTCCTTGGAGCAAGAGGTGGGGGAGAGTATCTGTTGTCCGCCATTGGCCAATCTGGCCTAAACCACAACAACAAGTAAATGAATAAATCCTGAATAAATGAAAGCACGTGCACTCCCACCATGCACTAAAAAAGACAGAAGAGATGGAACAAATATTTACATGACTTATCTACCCTTTTGATGGAAACTAATTTCCTTTCTGTAAACTAGATGATTGAATAGAAGAACCTGGGGAAATTTCCTTGAGAAGCCTCATATGTAAAGTACATAGCACTAACCAACAATTAATTAATCCTGTAATATGAACTGTGAAAAATCAAATCTGCACTACAAAGTGTATTTGGAAATGACAACATACCTTTCAAAGAAAGCAAGTGCAACGTCAGTATGAGAACAAAAAATATCAAAGCTCAAAATGCAACAATTTAGTTCAGAAAGGTCTCCTGCTATATCCTTCTTCCATGACTGTTGGAGGAAACAATCCCTCCCCAATATTCCCCTCTCTGTATCTATTTAAGATGCCAGTTTATCGAGACATGTAAGAGTGTTTTAACCCTTCATATTCACCATCTCACTGGCTTTCATCTTTCAGCTCCACTGGGATCACATACAGCAGCAGAGCTATAACAGAGCAGCAGGCAATGTGCCAGCAGGTTTCCTTCCTCATCACCTTCTTCACTCAAACTCTAGTTCCAGGTGTCACGCACTGGTCTATGACTGAGGCAAAGAGCCTGAGCTCCAGCTCCACTGCCTCCAACAGGCTTGTGCTTCGTGACAAAGCCTTAGAAACTACGAAGCTTGCCCACGCCCACATGCACAGTTAGCACAAGGAATATTACTGACAGCTTGGCTCCTAGGCTGTGACATGTTTACTGATGACTGTGAGTGGACCTGCCCCGGAAGACCAAAAAGTTTCTAAAACACAAAAGCTACAAAGTCTATTTGAATAAAAAATTCTAAACTTTTCAATAGAGGAAAATTCTCAGCAGTGTAAGGAAACAGAGGAGGGTTGATAAGCACTACTTATTCCAGCCTTGGAGGGAAGGCCTTTCTTCCAGCCAACTCAGGGACCTTTTTTCGGAGCTGCAGCTACTTGGGATAGCTCCTGCCATCTCCAATGCTGCTGTCTCTCAGTTCCCAGCCTGCAGCAGTTTCTCAATATGCAGGAGGTGCAGGCTTCCAACTGCAAGCTGAAATTCTCTTCTAGCCTTACTCTCTAATCTCTTAAGTCTTTTCCACCTTGAGCAAGCTCAGTAGTTCCCAAAGAGAAAGAGCATCTTCCCACCTCATTCTAGAGGGTTTTACCAGAATCTCTTAAAGGAACAGAAACAAAATCAATGGGATAATGGGACAGTAACCTACTCTTAGGATGAGCCCGTGCACTATATACCTCTGCATAGCATCTATTTTCAATTAAACTGCTTATTTGGAGCAGTATCTGCTCTCAGTAGATCCGCATGGTTCTTTAGTACTGCATTTCCTTGTGACCATGTGCCAAAATAGGATGGACTATGTCATAGCCCATCAAGACAGATAGACATAGTGCTTAGAGATATAGTTTAGTGATGGTTTTTGTCGAGTTAGGTTGATGGTTGGACTAGTTTATCTGAAAGGTCCCTTCCAACGTAGGCAATTATATTCTATGATTCTATTCTATGTAAATTCAAATTCTTTTCCCATTACTCCTCTGCTTCCAGTGTTGAGTGCATCACACTAAGTGGCATCTTTTTCCTGCACTACAGCATTGCCAAACATTTCAGCATCCACAATTGCTACAATTCCATTTCACGGAATGAAAACCTGTTCTGAGACACTGAAATAGCTTTACATCCTCAGGATAAATTCTCCAGTCTTTTACCCCCAAAGGGATACCTTCTTGTCCATGAGTTCCCAAGTGGCTGGAAAAAAATACCTTCACAGGTATCTTGCCCAGACAACAGAGTGAGCCTGCATATCAGTGCCTGCATAAATGGTCCCGTCCTGCAAAGACTAAATGCAGAAGTACCAAGTAGCAAATGCTGCCTTGCAGGCAGCTTAGCTTTAGCTCAGTGATGGAGCACTTGCTTGAGCAGGCACAAGTCTCATCTGTAAGGCAAAGGTAGTGAGGACTGGTACATGCTTGGTCAGACGGTGCACACTACTGTGCTTGTAGCTCCCACAGAGTAGCTCAGCTGCTCAGCACTGTTGGAACAGAGCAGCATGACACCACTGACACTGGTCCCAAATGGGGGGACTGCCTCCCAGCACAAGGTTCCTCCTTCCCCAGGTTCTCATGGGGAGACAGTGTCAGTGGTGGAGAAAAGCATGGAGAGGCTGGTGTCTCCTAGCAGTGGAACAGAAGAGGATCATTGCCAGTCAGGCCCTGGCCTCAGCTGGCAGTGCTGCTGGTGTTCATGGGTTGAAACACAATTGCTCCAGCTCTGCTCTTCTCCTTTGTTGCTGGGAAGGTCGCACAAGGAGCTTCAGTCTCAGCTAGAGGCATGCCACTAGCAATCCCCTCCCAGGACCAGACCAGGAGCGTGGTACCAATACACCTGAACTACAGCTTGCTTGCCAGCTGAGAGGATGCTGGCAATACCTTCCACTCTACCTTCATCACCATTTTGTCCACACTGCAAATCAGAACGAGCAGGCACACTTCTTGGACTATCCTTCTTGGTGTAGGCAAGCTCAGACTGAGGCAAGTGGCTGCATAAAGCCTGAATGCCCCCTGACTCCAGAGGGGTCTACCTTTGTATTTCCGGGTAAAGAAATAAGCCACTCACCAGGCACCATAACCGATCCAACCAGGTCATAACCTCTTTCTGCTCTTCACCCTGAAACTGTGGTTTCTATGTCCCTGTAGCCACAAGGCATAGTCAGATAATACAGGTATTTCTAATGGTGATTAAAGCTTTTTATAAGGCACCAGCATGACTCACAGTTATAAATCCTATTATCCTTCAGTGAGAGATAAGCATCTGTGCACCCACAGCTCCTTTGAAAACACCTAGTTCTACGCTTTTCAAAATGTTCCCCACAATACAAGCTTAAATCACAGCAATTCATTTAAAAGCACTGGTTTTTAGTTTGATGGAGGAACCTGCTTTTCAAACCACATGACTATTTTTACTCACTAGAAGAACTGGCCAAAAAAAATTTAGACTTGTTTATTGATACAAATGTCATTTTGACAAAAACCTTACACTCTGCAGAAACATGAAATTCAATAAGCAAATTGGTAGAAAGGTTTCCTGATTCCTCTGTAACATTATGCTCCAGAGGCAAAAGGGAACTGCATACCACACCACTGCCTACTAGCTCTGAATGATCAATAAATGTCTAAGTTTACATCATTGCCCTGAATCAGTAAATACCTCATTTTTCTTACACAGATTTGAAAATACCTTAATCCTCATTTCCCTCCAGCATTTATTTTTCATTTTAACCACAAAATCTTCTGAAAACTACTGTTTCCAGCAAGTACTACTAAGAAATAGGAATTAGAATTATAAATCTCACATTATGTGAAAATTTATTAGAATTTGCTGCTTCTCCATGAGAAGAATAAAGTGAAATACACGTCATATATGTGGCACGGCTGCATTAGGAAAGAGTGATTTACTGGCATTTAATAAATTTCTAATTGAAGAAGAATGCACAAAACAAACAATATAATGAAGCACTTATAGCAAATTCCAAATCTGTAGCAGACAAATTCATACATTTTCCTCTGTTTTTCCCTTATAATTCTTGAAATCCTCTTGTTCTCCCAGACGGTCTTGTAAACTCTGATTAATTGATTGTGTGGGCAAACAGATGTTGCAAAGAGATGCAGGGCAATTCCTACTAAAAGACATGTACGTAACCAAGAAAAGTGAGTTTGCTGCTTTGAAATAATGTTGTAGGTGCACATCTATTGCCTCTGGCAAACAAACAGCACAAGCAAAGAAAAAGCATTACATAGTGCCAAAACATGAATCATGATTTTTCTAAGAAGTATAACAATATTTTCAGTCTGCTCATGATCCAAGGAAATTCAATATAAGCCTCCTATTAACTTAAACAGGATAAGAAACAATTCCTTAATTAGCAAAATCATATTCATGTCTAATATCTGAGCTAAACACTTACCCAGTTACTTTCAGATAGATTAGCTAGCAGTACAATGCTGTTAATATTCTTCATGAATTGCATAATTGGAGAAAACCCAAGTGCATCTGTGTATTAAACTTCAAACATGTAATATTTTTAAAAAAATACTTTCAATAAATAATATCACTTTTAAAGTCACCTATGCAAAATGTTCAGTTTTCAAACACTTGTTCTTTTTATTACAGCACTAGTTAAGAGAACAATAGCAGACATTGTAAAATTTAAGTAATGTAACTGCAAGTATTATGTTGGGGTTTTGTGAGTCAAGCATACAGGGCAAAATTTTCCGTATGAATTTCATGGTGACTTTTCATGACAAGTCATGATAAGAAATAACTGACAGAATGGAGGTATTGAAGGATACTGTTCTACCTTGTGAAGCCAATAAAAAGGTAAAGGCAGCGAGTCAACATTATGTATTAATGATGTATAAGCCTACAAAGAAACTAGGCATAATACATGTAACAGATAAGACTATATAATTTTGGGAAAGGATAGTCAAGAATAGTGTGCTAATGCAACGATGCAAATCTGCTACAGAATCTTAGGATCAGACTGAAATACGATCTTTGAGCACTTACGTTATCAGAGAGGCTAATATTGGAATTGCCTCATTTATGAGAGATTCAATTCACAAGTTACTGGTAGAATTTACTCACCAGTTTATTGCAGGGACAAATTCCTGGAAGGATGCAATAACTGATTGTTCTGAAATTGTCCCTGACAATATTTTTAGCATGATTTTGAGAAATAATTAATACATTCTAAAAGAACTGGTGAAGGAGTTGACCCTGTAGTTGTGACTTTAGCCCATGAAAAAAACCACACAACATGAAAAAAAAACATGAAAAAACCACAAACCAAAAAACAGAATTATCCCCCCAGCCCAGGCTTTCCATTACATATCACATGGTCAAAAACTAGGAGACCACGTCAGTGAAGTGAGCTGGACAGAAAAAGGAAGGGACTTCAGGAGTCAAAGAAGTTAAAGCCAAGAAGTGTTTGCCCCTTTTCTTAGCTTTTTATTAACAAATAGGAAAAAAAACTGCTTGGTTAGCATGGCTGCTGATGGAGGAGGTGCAAACAATCTATGAACTTCTAACAGCAAACACTCTAAGTAAACTACTCCCAAGCAAAAATGTCAGTCTGAAATTGATTCACACAGAAAAGATGAATTTGCTAAAGTCTGCACCAGCAAATAGAATCACTTCCCAGTATCCCTGTCAGATAATAAAAAGCATGTCATTAAACCTGAACTGGGAGAGGCGTAGGAACGAACGTAATGTGAGCTTTTGGAGTCTTTTATATAAATACAAGCGTGTCCATTAGACACACATTTGGGGAAGTCTAATGTATTTTGAATCATTTTCCACCTGCGGTCCTCACTGCCCAGTACAGCTGGTCAATATGTGGTCAAAATAATTTTGCAATAATATTCTGGAATGCCTAAGATTTCCCTTTGATATAGTATGCAACAACATTTAAGGTTCCCCGCCCCGCCCCTCCATTCTTCCAATATTCACAAATAGCCTATATATCTGGGGGAAATAGATGAATAGTTGATTTTGATGTCTCTTTTTCTTCTCATTCTGCTGGGATTATTTCTTTTTTTGCTCCTCTTAAAAATTCCATGAGTCTCAAACTCTGCCAGTCATCTTTGGGTAATATTTCATTTTTGAACATTCACAAAAGAATATTGGGTTTTTTTATTTTCACTTTAACTTATTTCAAACTTGAGAAAGTATGGGTTTATTATTTTCACTTTGCCATCTTGTATCTTATAAAAAAAGGATTGATAGATGCAATGATGTTGCAGCCACACATCCCCAGGTTCAGGCAGTAACAAGGCTGAGAGCAAATACGTGCAATCATGCACATCACATGCTATACATATGTGGATACCCATACATACACACCTAGGCACACAGATAACAGGCAGAAAACACCACCTTACCAGAACCCACAGTAAAAAATATGTAGCACTCCCACAAATGTGAACTGCACAGATGGTCTAGTCCTGTTCCTCCTCTCCATCTGTTCAGTACTGAAGTTGGCTAGTGAAATATATACACAAAAATGAACAGATAATATGGATCACTCCACTAGCTGGTCTTAGACACTCAAGTCTCTCCAGTAACCTGCCCCAGATACCTCTAGTCTCCTTAGCTGCTGGCACCTGGACATACAAGCACCTGATGTTTGCAGCCCCACTGCAGTTGGTGGTTCTCAGATCTCCTGTCATTACACACACATATACGTACATACACACACACCTCCTCCAACAATTGTCTCCAGTAAATTGTCTAGACCTATGATATTCCCTGTTGCTGGCCTTCAGATCCCCTGGTCTCTCTGAAAGCTGACTTGGATTTGTGGTCCCTGCAGCTGCTAACTCTCACATCTACGGTCTTTTCATTATCTCGCTAGTGTTGCACACACCCAGAATACACCACCCAGTAAAATAAGAACAGAGTTTAGTAAGACAGGACACACTCCAGTCATCAGTCACAGGGCATAGCTGGATAAATGTGATGGCCAGCCATCTGCTCACAGTCAACTGGCCCCTACATTTTCTTTTCACTCTGTTTTCCTGTGCTTGTTCTTCCTTGATCCACCTTGAGCTGTCCCTTTCCCTGCCTTTGTTCTTCCCCCTAAGAATCACATAATCAGTTTCGCACACTCCCATCATCCTCTTAAAATATAGTAAGTTTTACACAATCCTGAAATCTCTTTATATCTTATATTGACTCCTATACCCCTGTAGGCAGTAACTCCCTGCAGTCTGCAAGGCATGCTGGGAAAGGAATTTCTTTGACAGAGCCCTCCTGGTGGATCACACTGGGGATTAGGACTGATTGTTCTCCCGTGATGACCCTAGGAGTAGGGTAAAAGCGTTCCTCCTAATGTCGTTGATTATCTGATCCTCGCTAGGCCTTTTTCTTTATGGTGATCAGGCACTAAACACTTAACCTAATAAAAGCTAAAAGCATTTTAAACTAATTGTACAATTAGAAATATCAGTTGCAGAATCTCTGAGAGAAAGCCTTTGATCACACATTTAGCTTCAGCCTTCAGAGAAAAGTTGGACTGTAAATACTGGGAAAACTTGTATTTTCATTTTGTTGCAACTTACTGTGTATAAGAATTAAACATTTTATGTGTTTTCCTTAATTGAAAGATTGTAAAATTCTGTGTGATATAAGTTCTTCTAGGTCATGTGGTACCCGTACATGAACTGAGTGCCATCTCAGAGGGAATGGCGGACAGAACTCAGTCCACATGTGTTTTGCTTTGGCAGCCTGCAAACCCCTTGACAGCCAATCGGCAATTAGTTCAAAATACATAGAGTAAAAAGAGTTGGTTATATCCACACTGCTTCTCATCTGGTTAAAAGAATGCACCCCTCTGGGTCATACTGCTTAGATGGGGGGAAGACATAGGGAGAGGCTACGCTTTCCTCACCCATTTTTACCTTCCTGATAGCTTCTCCAGCATGTTATTTTTGTCCTTTGAGATGTAGTTCAGCAGCTGGGGACAGAACTTTAAGCAACTCATGGAGTCAAAAAAGGCTTGTCTGAAAAGGATCTCTGGAACTCTCCTAGTTTGATTTTTGCTTGAAGAAAAACTATCCATAGCACTAGGTCAGATCAGCCATGGCTTTGCCTACTGAAGTCTTGAAAATCTTTGAGAAGGAGGTGCTGTGGCATCTCTAGGTAAACAGACCCAATGGTATACATGCATATCTGCCCCCCGTTCCCCCCCTTCATCCTGTCTAGCAAATAAGTTTATTCTAATATTTAATTCCCAGCTGCAACTCATGGACATCATCCCATCACATCTCCTGATACTACTGAGAAAGGATTGTCATTGTGACCTTTGTAACTCCCCTTCAAGTAGCTGTCAGTTACCCTTAAATAAATGTGCAACAGCTTAAATAGCCCCAGCCTTCTCAGCCTCTTATTCTAGTTCATGTTTTCTGGATTCTGATTATGTTGATATCCCACCACTGGATCCTTCTCCAGTGTCTCACCAGCTTTTTTGAGCTGAGACATCAAAAGGCATAGGAAGTATTGCATACACAGCCTCAGTAACACTGAACAGAAAGAGATAATAACTTCTTTTAATCTGTTAGCCACAGTAATGTAGCTCAGTATGCAGTCTGCCTTCTTCATGATGTAGGTATGCCCATATTCAGTTTGACCTCAAGTACTTTTCAGCAGGGCTGCTAACTCACCAGTCAGTCGCAGCCTGTGCAGCTGCATGGGGTTATTCTGCCTGAGGTATAGAATTTTTGATTTCTCCTTCTTGAGCTACACGAGGTTTCCAGTGCCCTAATCAACCTGTTGTTGCTCATATGTCAAGACAAAGGTACATCAAAACCCAAACAAAAACAAACCATACACACACAAAAAACCACCTAATATTTTTCCTCTTTATGCACATTTCAAAACATCTGGCTAAATTTCTCTTGGTGTCTATACAGAAGACCTGTGGTGTAGTCAGAGCAGCCAACCAGGAAGTGTTGCTGTGTAATCAGCTTGCAGTCCCATACCTGAGTCTTCAAAATAATGAGCATTCTGCAGTGATCTATCATTGCATTTCAATTAC
Organism: Larus michahellis; assembly: GCF_964199755.1. Lineage (NCBI taxonomy): Eukaryota > Metazoa > Chordata > Aves > Charadriiformes > Laridae > Larus > Larus michahellis. The sequence goes on from NC_133897.1 coordinate 95,855,730, forward strand.
TATATATATCACAAACTTCACTGACAGAGCCCTGATGCCTGTAGCATCTTGCTAATGACAAAGTTCTCTGCTATCCACTATACCGGATCCTTGGGAGGTATTAACTCCAATTTTGGTGCCCAAATCTAGTTGAAAATCAATAGTAACCAAACTCTAAATAGAAGACAGGCACTTAAATACCTTTGGCGACTAAATTCTTACTAAGCAGCTTTGATTGTTAAATTTATATAGCTTAAAAGAAGCCAAACTGATCAGAATTGGAGAACAGAAATAAAAAAAATATTAAACCACACTGAAGCTTAATACTCCCCGTTTTTCAAAATTAAGGGATATTGATAGATACCTTCATTTTAAAGGATTTACCAGACATACTACTTTTGGGGTGTTTGCCAGGGGTCCAAGTTACAGTGTCAGCTGGACTATTAAAAGCCCTGCTAAAAATGCAGTGGGAGCCATTACTTATGCTAGGGGAAGAGATCACTATCCTTTTGCACCCAGGGTACCACCTATTCCCTATTAAAAACAGGGTTCCGCTACCGCAGATGAAGTTAGTGCTGGTTTTATGCTTCGCTTTCTCTCCATGCCAAGGATCACTGTTACGGTTTGGGTTCTGTTTCAGCCAAAGCACGTATCTGTATCTCTGGTCATGGACCCTGATAGATCTGGTGTCTTATTTGCCAAGGTATTCTGACACTCATTAAAAGAACCTGAACAACAGAAACTAATTTGGATTTTGGAGGATTAAGAATGAATAAACCCAAGTAATTTCCACTGGCCACTGAACAGAATCAGTGGTAGGCTTACAGGCTAAAGGCACATTCCTTTTTCCTTTACTGTATATCACTGCACCTTCTTGCAACTATAAACATTTCTAAAGCTGATCTTTTGGACGGGAAACTGCAAGATCCTAAATTCTATAAAATAAGACAATTCCACAGAAACCATAAATTGAGCTGGCAAAATTTTAAATGCCAGACTTTAAAGCTCTTAATGTTAAATTAGATTTGTTTTCAAATTGTGATGAACAAATATAACTCAAAAAAACCCAGAAAATTATTTGCAGACTTCTCCTGAAGAGGAAAATCTTCTCTGTGTTGTGGCAGCATCCACCAAAGCCAATTCCAAAGCAAAACACATTATCATCTTTTTGTCATGCTGTACAAAAACGGAGCATTTTGTCCCATTATTAAAGATGAGTTTTAAGTCTTAAAAGTCTGCAAAACAGTGTGCATCATTTCACCTCAGCATCAGCCTTATTAAAAGTCCCATATCTCCCTGTATTCATTTAAAAATCCATTCAAGTATAGGACTCAGCGTATAAAATAACTTTACACAATGATAAAGATTTAACCTAAGAATATTATTTTTCCATTATTCTTCTGTCAGCAGATGTACTTTTGTTCCTTCCAGTTCTTGTGCCTTCTTTGCAGAATCCACACATACCCTTAATCTATGAAACAGTACAGTAAAACACTTTGTGATTTTCCTCTTAGAAGACCTGTATATTTCCCATTTTTACAAGTTGTAACATCATGATTCTTTTTTGAACATGGGTGACTGAATTTTGAATGCACAAAGAGACCCAGAATGGCCTAAACTGATGCCTCATACTTCATGTTTCTCACAACTTTAACAGCATCTAATGTATCTCAGCTCTGCCCTTCCTTCCAGCTGTGACCTGGCATACCTCTAAATTTGTTTCTTTAGTTACATAGCTTGCAAGGATAGAAAAGCCCACTGCTCTGACTGTGCTCCTGAATTATGTGTACCATACAGTCATGTCCTTTAGCACATCACTGGTCCATAACATTACTTCTGAACTACATCTAAATGAAATCAAACTTGCAATTTCTGTCTCAGCAATGGCTCAAGCAGGTGAAATCTCAGTAAACAAGCTCCACATAATCCATTTATTGTATCCGTTAGCCCTGTATTATACACTGAAATACTTACAATCCTAACCTTTTATGCTAAGGAACATTCTTCTGGCAAAATGTCAGTGGTTTACATTTTCCACAAAGTCAGACTTCTTTGTATTATAAGATTTTTTTGTTCTTTTGTCATTTCTGTTAAGTTCACAGGAATGTTTTTAACCAGAACCTCAACTAAAGCCAGACAGATTTCAGGAACATGAATTAGCATGAGAAGAGCCACAGGCCCCGGCAAAGACTGTAAAGTTAAAGGACATAGTTTCCTTTAACATGGTTTAGTATTGCTGAGTACTGCTATATACTGAAGAATACAGAAATAGATCAACTAATAGTTTGCACAGGAATTGCTTAATATGAAAGAAATTTTCCTAGATGCATAGGTGACAATAATTCAGCTGGGGAAAAATAGCTGACAGGGCAATTTGTCATTATCCTGGTACCTAGTTTTGTTATTGATGATAATACACAGTGCAACCCTTAGAAGTCAAACCTGGAATATATGTACTTTTTCAGTTTACCTCTACTCTAGCTGAGACACAACTGATGTTCAAGCCTTGTCACTGATACCAAGTGTGCTAAAGTCAAACTATTTCTGAACATCACTGTGTGCGACAAAGCTCTTTCTTTCAAGTGAATGACTACAAATTTCTTTATGTAAGTGCAGCCCTTTGGAGTGGCAGCACTTCCTGACAAAGCAGATTTCATTCTTGGGGAGTCAATTTTGGATTGCATACACAGCTTAAATATAAATTTAAAATTCTTTATTGGCGTCTAGGAGTATTTGTCTTCCTTTTTACTTGCACAGCTGAGAGAAAAAAGATTGAACAGGCCTTTATCTCGCACATTTTTCCTTAAATAGAACCTGAAAAAAAACCCAGGAATTTTGCCACTTTTAATGCCCCTTCTTTAACATACCTTAAATGATTTAGTAAAGGGATTTCTATACTGTCTCCCTTTGCATGCATTATCTTTCAACATAAATGAGACATCACCTTTAAAGTTCAATTATTGCACTATGTTACTATAGCAACTCCCAGGGAAAGTCTATTAAGCAGCCTTCAACAAAAATCAACTCTACTTAATTTATAAACACTATAAATGAAGAAAAAAAAAAAACCTTCTCTCTCTAGTTAGTAAGCACCTGATTTTAACAGCTATATAAAACAATAAAAGGTGGTTGCTTGTATCATGAGATTGATGCTGCCTATAGAGCCCAGAAGAAGGACAGTCAAGGTTGGAGTTAGGGCAACTTTCAGATGAAAGATTAATTCTTCATTAAACCTTGTGATTGAAGACCTCTTTGAACTTAACCTATTCTGTAAGTTAAAATGGCCACATTGCCAGCCATGGAAAACTGACACGGTTTCACTGAATTCAATGGAGCAAAGCCAATTTACACCTGCTGAGGCCCTTAGTATTGTATGAGATGGATAGTACTTTCATTCAGGATGAGAGAACTTTTTGATCATACTCTCTGAAGTGAATGGACAACTCTGAAAGCAAGAACATGTCAAATGTTTAAATCAGTATTAACACAAGTTAAATTGAATTTGGTTCATACCATTTTTCCATTGAATGTTCAAGAAATCCTTGTCCTGACGTTGATAAGTGCCTGTCTACACACTCAGCTTTCAGAGTGTCGTCTAAAATATTTGATGCTAAGGTGTATTGTTGAATACACTTTTTAAAAAGAAAATAATAAAGGAATAAACCTACATATTTGACATTTTATCTTGACTTGACTATATTTAGGCTGGAACCAACATTCTTTCTAACTGGTAATAGGATACATTTTTATGTCTAGCTGGTAAAACATCTTTCTTCTGAACCAAAATCTGTATAGGAAGTGGGCTTCAGTATCAACAATGGATTTTAATTGCAAATACATAGTACTTCAGTTACAGACTTAGGATATGTTTCCAAACCGCTTGTTCAGCCTGACTCCAATGCAGAGCTTTCCAATACCACCTTCACTGGCCTAGGAAAACAGAAGCATATATACATTTGCAGGAGTGGAAAGCAGTTAGGCCAGATTCTGTGCGCTCTCTGTTCTTTTAATTTTCATCTTTTTTCCCTTCTTTGAACTGATGGCATGAAATCTAAAGTAATAGAAAAAGAGAGCTGGGAGGGTACTCAGTTCACCCAACTTCATTCCTCTGCCTGAAATTATTTGCAATATTTATCTCCATTTTTATCATGATCCTTCTGCATGTATTGCCTTGACCTAAACATAGCTAAGAGGTGATATTTCTTTTAAATACAATGTCAAAGATAAATAAAGCTGAAATTAGTAACGCATCTTTAAAACCATTAGCAGTATATTTTCTCCTTTAGGGAGAAATTGGTGCCAAATACTTTGTCACCAAAATGAGAGCTGAAAGTTACCAAAGCAGCCAGTTGTGAAGAATGTTTCACATTCTTAAATCTATATATATGAAGCAAGACAAAGGAGGTGACATGAGATGCTAATAAACCAAAAAGGCACAATACAATGGGGTCAGGAACAATGGAATGAGAGAATGGTTTCTGAAATCTGGACACGTATGGTGCTTTTCCCAGTGCATTATTGGTTTCTTCTGGTATAGTTATTAACCCAGAATTTTCTGGCTGCCATTAAACCTTTAAACCAGACCACACCAACGTCTCACTACTGGAATCCTGTAAGAGCTTAAAAAAAAATAAAATTCGGCATTAAACTACAGGGATTTTGTTCTGAAAGTTCAGTTACACACAAGATGAAATTTTAGAAGCTAAAGACTCTAAACCATTAAACGGTCCATCTGATTTCTGTGCTATGACTTTCTGAAGACACTGCAACTGCCAACAATAAAAAACTTAGCTGAATTAATCTAATAATTCCATGAGCTGTCAATAAGGCTAAACTTTCATATAATTTAATTTTAATAAGAACTAAGCTCCTTTAGCAACATCTTTGTGGAAGCTTCTCTTCCAGACCTTAATTTCAATAAAATGTGGTGGAACTTAGTCTTTGAGACCTTTAGCCCTTGGTTTAATTTCAGCCAGACTGGATACACAAAATCAGAAGTTACAGAAGGATAAGGTCCATGCCATAAAGGGAGGAGAAGAAGATTGAAGGAACGTGTTTTTTCTAGATGTGTTCTAATACTAAAACCCACAAGGTCAGTGTGTTTTCACTTTTAAACATGGAAGCTTCTGAAATTTCATCCCGTGGAAAGTTTTTTCTTCTGTTTCAAGAGAAAATTTTAAAAATATACATATGTTCAGAACTCCCTAGGAAATATGAATGCCATAGTTTCCACAGTCCTATCTGCAAATCTCGATCCTTCTATGCTGCTACAGCAATCTTTTTAGACATTGTTTTACTTAAACCAAATTGTTTATCTTTAAAGTAGATCTCATTAGTCTAAATTTTATTATTTTATATGTAAGACAATTACAAGAAATTTATCTCTGTAGCCTTACTGTTTCCTGTAGAATTCAAAATAGGAAGTCAAACATTTTCCTGGAGTGAAGACAATATTAAGATTTACGCTAACCAGACCAACTGTAGTGGAAGCTGCAGGAGAACATCTTTAAACAAGAAACTAAATGAAAGAATGAAGAGCCAAGAAACAAAGTAAGTGGGAAGAAAAGAAACCAAAACACAAAGAAATAAAAGAATGGGATAAACACTGTTGTTTTTTTTTTTTTTTTTCCCCAAGATGATATGTAAGTAGATGAAGATTTCAGTGTTGATTAAAACAAAAAAGAGGCTGGCTTAAGGTGACCGGCAAATAGGACAGAGCTCCCCACAAACTAACCAGATCTTCTGTTAACAGAAGTTCCAGATTACATGTAGGATTCTTCAGTCTTTGTAGCCCAAGTGAGTTCTATTATTCTTCTGTATAACTAAATTAATAAAACCCCATAGTGTGCCACAAAAGAGAACTAGTAATTATGTTGCTACTGGAACATTCAAATGCTAAAAACCCACATGTTCCTCCATAATCTTACAAGTTAGCACATACGTGAATTTCTGTGGGAGTTCTGTCTCATTCAGAAGTTTTTCAGAAATAAATTATGATTAGATAATTAAAGATAATCATAATGCATTTTGAAACTGAAGGTCACTCCAGCAATCTTAAATCCGTTATTTTCTGTCTCTTGTATGATATGCTTTTTAAACTTCATAGATATAATTTCATGGCTGTTGGTTTAAATTTTTCATTATGTTTACCAAATCATCTTAGACAAACAAGACAGTTAAATGGATTTGTAAAAACACACTACACATCTATACCTCATGTTTGAATTGTTTTATAAATATTGCTGTTAGCAGATCTTACCTTTGCTGTACAGAGCAATGTATAAAACCAAAGCTACAATCCACAGCTCACTTTCTATTCATGTGTTGTTAAATTAGGCAAATATTTGAGTGCGTAAAACTTTTTGTTCGTATCACCCTTTAAAGAAATAGTACTTATTTACAATAATCTGTATTTTAAGTACTTTCAGATTTTCAGACTATTCTAATAATGTCTTTCCCTTTATGACCAAGGAAGTTCATCAAAAATATTATTACTTTTATATGGCCCAGGGACCATGTTTGAAACAGTTCCTTATTATGTGCAAGATAAATGCTTAGCAGATAAAGTTTATTAAAATTAAATACTTACATTATGAAAAGAAAGTTGCTTAATAAAGGAACAGATGGTTAATGGGCTGTGACTAGCCACAAATGGATTGTGAATATTACAGCAAGAATCTATCAAAAGATAGGAAAATGATTCTGGACAAGGACCAATTGCCTGGAGTCGGTACACAATCTAATTTTAAACCCTTTCATTTTGATATTTTTTTTTTCCCCAAATAACATGAACAATATGATGGAGTCGCTTTGCTGGAAACAATTGAACAGAACTGACAAATTCATAATGCTTCAGACCATGAAATCCCAATTGGTCCAATCACAGATACATTTATCATGCCTGTAGAGATATTATTATAGTTACGACTTATAGCCTTTCCCACTGTGATAACCGCTTCTTGGAAATTGCCCAGTTTTGCAAAATAATCTACTCAAAGTTCTTCAGAAAACCCAGCACAATATTATTTTTTTTTTCTAATCAGAAAGCTCTTTTGTAATTTTTCTTAAGAATGTACTTGAGTAGTACTCTAATAGAGCTTTAAACATAGAAATGTCCACCTAAAAGCTTTATTCTGTGTCTGTGTTTACAGAGAATTTTTACACCCAAGTGTCAAAGCAGATGTAATGACTAAATCCACGCATGACCTCTACCTATACAAAGAGCTTCCTTCTAGGTAGTGCACAGCAGTCTGTTTTGTTCCTATGAATTTTTGTAAGGATTTAAAATGTTGGCACAGGAAACCCTGATTACTTACTTTTTTTTATCTTTCTCTGTGTTCTTAGTGTCAGCATAACAGACAAAAGCTGTTTAGGACAATATAGCACAAGAAACTCACATGAATTTTATCAGCAAAATTAATTGTAAATATTTATATGGATTTATTTAAACTTAATTGGACTCAATAGTCCCTGGTCCTGTTTCAGTAGCTGCCTTTCACTTTAGATAGTTGTAAGAAATTGTTAATATTGTTTTAGTACACAGATAAACAGTACAGTTTCTCTAACAGAGATAAACCAGAAGTAATTCTTCTTTAGACTAAACATTATATAGCAGGGGAACATCCCACCTTCAAATTAAGAATTACCAGTGATGGAGAATCAACCAAAATGACACTTAATTGATGGTTCATAGTTAAAATGTATTTTGTCATATTTATATTTTACTTCTACTCACTATTACTCTAACTTTAACTTCCAGACATGGGATCTTACTATACTGTATTGTCTATCTAAAGAATTGTTTCCTCTGCTTGCACTGAGCTACCTGTAGACTGATCACCCCGCAGTGCTCCTTTAGAAAAAGTGTCCAGTTTGATCTTACTAAGTCTTTAATTTATTTATTTTTTTTAACACACACATTTTCTCTGTACATTCTAAATTTTCAGCACCTTTCTTTGAGCACGGACACAAAAATTCAGAGTATTTCCATAACAACCACAAGCAGGATACACAGCATTTCTTATTCAGCATTCCCTAGTATTGATCACTAGAGAGTGCATTAGATTTTTTAAGGAACTGTTTCACAGTACAAATTAATGTTCTACCAAACATCTGATTATCTTTAAACCATTCAGAGCTGGTGTTTTTTAAGTATTCACACCTATATTTTGTAAATATGGACTGTAAACCTTTTTTTTTTAGTCATATAACTTTATACTAGAGAGTAGTTCCAATGCACTTTATTCTGCAAATTACATAGTCCAGAGAAAATATATTAAAACCAATCTTTTTGTTATTTTATTAAATTCTCTTCACACCAGTTTCCCCATACATAAAACTTGGGTAACATAAAACTACAGATAGCTAATATCACAAAAAATGCAATGAAAGGTGTCCTTAATTAAAATAACATGCTCGTGCATTTGAAATTTGAAGCCAGAAAAAATTTTTTAATTAAGAATTTTTTCTTTAAATTCCTTGCCCTCAAAATTTAAATTTACTTTGTGTGGCAACAGTACTATAGCTGAACCATCAAGGTACATGGTTTTCTGTTTCTTTAGATCTATTTGTTTATACCGTTAGTAGCATTAAATAATGCTAGTCTGTAAAATAAGCAAAGGGCTGTTAAAATAAAAATGTAATAAGACTTCAACACTTGTACTTATAACAACAGCTGCAGCTTGCTTCTTCTACCATCTCAGAAGTCCAGCCTGGTAATCAGTGTTGAAGTTTTAAAGGCTTTCTATTGATCACAGCACAAAATTATACAATTTGGTAGTTTGCTTGTAGCTAGTTTTTTTGCCTTTTTTGTTTTGTTGTTTTGTTTAAAAAAAACAAAACACAACAAACCAACACCACTTTTGCGAACAACACAGATACCAGTAGATTGGATTTTTATTCCCAGGAGAAATGGAAAAACATTTTGCTATTTTAATCATCTAATTAAGTAACTGATGAACCAGGTTTTTATGGCTTAATTTTGATTTGTGTCCATTAGCTGGGCTTTTTTTTTTTTTTTTTTTTTTGTAACTCATTCTAATGATCCATTGTACTCATGGGAAAACATTGGATCATCTACCTTTCTTTCAGGTCTGTCAGCAACCAAAAAAAAATCTCATGAATACAGTAAATGTATAAATCAGCTCTGAATAAATAACAAATCACACAGTTCCACTCAGTTAAATGATGCATAAGAAGAGAGAACTTGTGCTGTTTTGAAAATTTAGATAACTCAAGCCTTCTCATATATATTTGGTATCTGTTCAGCTATTCACAGGCAAGATAGTATTTCCTACCTACCAAGCGACATAATCTAGTTTGTATCATAGTTGTTCCTTCCAATACTTCTGCTACTCCAAGGATACTGCTATTCTGTGTACTCCATCCTAGAACCCTTCTCATTCTAATTATCAAGAGCTCATTTTTAAATACATGTTAAATGGAGCTGTCAGGTAGTGTTGCCCTGTAATTATAAACATCCAACCAGTTCGATTAGATTTGGTTTCCTCATTGTCAGCAAAGCTGCAAAAAAAGGTTTCTGTGAAGGCCAGCTGACAAACAAGATGTTAAACTTTATTACACAGAATGCAATGCTGTCTATGAAAAAGGAAGATTAGACTAATTGAAGGTAGCAGTAGCACTTAACAATCAAGCTACTTCTAATCTTCAAAAGCCACCTTTGCTCCTTCATGCTTATCCATGGGTTTAAACTAGAAATTATGTCATCCATTGTGCCAATGATCGCTTTCTTATAAAGAGTAAAAGCATGTTCCCATGAGTATTGCAGAACTGCCCTCAAAACGTGAGCCTTGAGTGAACTGTGGGATGGAGGAAAGAGCACTTGCTTTTGAAGAGTTAAGGGTGAATCATGAGTTCTTTTCTCTGCTCACTTGTCTGAAGTAGCACAGTGGGATAGGATTAACAAAACCTAGCTCCTCCAAACTTTCTCTTTGAAATTCTAAGCTGCTTACTGTAAGAACCTTAGGAGTAGTCTTGCTCTCCTTGAGCTTCTGTACTCTGCCTCCAGATGCACATGCTCAAATAAGAGTTAAGCAAAACTTTGGCTATAAAAATACCTCAGACTTGCAAATAGCTTGCATCTTGCTCACTTAGACCTCTCTCAGTTGGGATACAGAGCTCAGATTACTAGTTGCTTCTAGTTTGCTTTCTTCTATACCTGCAGGTGATTTCTATACCACACAGAAGTCAGACAGGATGTCTCCAAGTTATAGAGTAGGACAACTCTGACCAAAATAGGAAAAACAGACCAAGGGTTATACTAGAAATGTTAGCTTACCTTTATACACCTGACACTGGCCAGAAATCACAAGAGAGAAAAGATTTCTGGGAAGATTGCCAGAAATGGCTAGATGCCATTCCCTGCTCAGAATGACTGTAATGGAGCCATATTTTATACACACAGGGCAGCGTAAAGAACAGTTGTGGAAGTACTATGAGTTAGTTTGTTTAAAAAAAGGTCTAAAACTATGTGATAATTCCTACTTTCGGTATGCCAATTGGCTAGTTTTTCTAGGCTTACTGGTTCCAGACTCCTATCCATGTTTTTCACAGAACACATCTGCATGAAAAAATTTATAGAAGGACTTTAACTCAAGTTCTCTGCTTCCTATAGATTGAATTCTATCCCTACTTCATAACAAGTAGTTTGTGCCCCAAAATTTGTTCCAGCATTCAACTGCACAAACAAGGCAAAATGCCCTCTTTTGCTTCAAGTCTAAAAACTTTCAACACAAAACATTAACTCCTCTCCACCATGGGCAGAGTGACAAAGTAACTGTTTTAGATTAAATTCACATAATCTGATGCTCCATCTCCCTTCCTTATCCTTTTATGACCTGAATTAATCTGTTGACTGAATGCTGACATTGGTGCTAGAGGTTCCAATCTCCTAGAAAAAAAAGAGAGGACTTCAGCATTCTCAGCATTTTGCACCTTAGGGCTCTGTGACTTTCACTCTGTACCGTCATTTCAGTTTTATATCATGCTGTGTGGTTCTTTTCCGAGGAGATTCATGTATTAATCACTGTCATCTAGTAGAGAATATCAGGTCATCTTTTCTGTCTAGATATATTGGATGCACCATAGATTTCTTTTTAGTGTAGCTCCACAAGCTGCTTTTGTTGTGAAGTCCCACAGAGCCTCGGTAACTTTTACTACAAAATAATTAAGGGAAGTTAGTTTGATAATTTTTTTCTCCCCATAGTTCTTTGAAAACTAGGCAAAGTTTTAATTCATTAAAAATCTAATTAAATGCTTCATTTTAATCATATCACATAGGTTACTCTGTGTGTGTCTCCACCCATACGCATTTGTTGTGCAGAACTTTTGCTCATGTCTTTTATGAACTTTAGTAGGCACATTTGTTCCAGTAACTTGATAAATATTTCAACAGATGCATGTCAACACTTTAACACTAAGGTATTAAAAATAACTAAAAACTTCCAGGCGGTACAATACAGGTGACAGACGCATAACTGACATTGAGAAGGAAGGGGATGAAGAAGAAAAATATGGCATTTTGCATGACATGATTTTTTTTTTTTTACAGTTTCGATTGCATGTTTCCTAAAAATCCAATAAGTGAATTATACATTATTGTAATTCAATACAGTTACTTTAATTATCTCAGCAAAAAAGTACATCGGTAAGTGTAGACAAAGGATCTATTATCTAATAGCTGTATCCAGCTTACTTTATTTTTCAGGTTCAGAATTGATCTCAAATGCATTTTCAGCCAATACCACTTTCAAGAATTTTGATTTCTGAAGTACAAAGTTATCCAGGTGCAGTAACCATGGTTCGTAGCATTTGATCATAGTGCTGGCTGCATTTCTCACTAGTAAGCATACTGCCCATATCATATGAATATCAGATTTCTCTTTCTTATTATATAAAACTTTTTGATATATATACTTCATTCTGAAAAGTCTGTTTAACTTGGGGATGCTAGATATCTCTCATGTTCTATGGCATCTTTTAAACTAATAGGTCTCTTCCATGCATATTACCTTCTCTAATTAATTTCCATTTCCATCTGGTACAGTTACATGATAACATCAGGCTCCAAAGTAATTTATGTTTACACTACAATGGAAAAATGTGGTCTAGTTTTTGAGTGGGTTGGTGGTTTTTTTGTGTGGGTTTTTTTGTTTGTTTTTTTTTTTTTGTTGGGTTTTTTTTTTTTTAGTACAAATACTTCAACTAAAGAACAAAATATTTGCAACTGCTTTACATATTGTATACCATTTCAGATGTTGAGGAGAAGCACCCTCACATCCCCTCTAGACCTGCTTTCATGGTTACTGTCTAGGTTTTGCTAACATTTTTCAGCTAGTTTGTCCTGTCATGTGCATGTTTTCTCAGAATGCTATCTCAGATTTTTTTTTTCTTAAAATTTGACATACATACTCAACTTTTCTGGAATGGTTGTTCTGTCAACAGCTACACACGCTCTTTTCCTAACTCAGTTAAGTATTAACTTTTACTAAACCTCTTTCTATTACACTTAAGAAACAACAGTCCATTGTCCTAAAAGGTGTAAATGTTGCAATCCTTTACTGGCACCCGGTTCATTTTGATTTGATTTTATTTCATTTGATTTAGTATATGTATTCCATTATCAATGGCATTGCAGCTCAGAATATCTCATTAATAAACTACATTAATTTAGGATGGCGTGATTTTATGATTATCATTATTGTGGGACAGTAATTCTGGCATATACAGTGACAAAATAAAGGAAAGAGAAAGTATGAAAAACAACCCTAGCATTTTGAAGACTATGGCAGGTATTATGCTGCAGTTCATGAAAAGCAAGGGAGCTTTTAAGTTAAGAGCACATAAGAAAAATAGTATGGCCATGACCACTTTTCCCATTGGCACATGGAACTAAAAGAGCAGCAGGGCCCCTGAGTTTCGGCTATAATCTCCAGCTATAACCTCCAGCTATAACCTCCAGCTGCCTAGAGCCCATCCCTGCCTCTCTACAAATCCACACAACACCATGCATTGTGCAAGTAATTTATTCATTTTCAGTATGGAAGGCAGATAAGCAGTTAATTTCTTTTCACTACCTAGAACTTGGTAAAACAAATTAGGCAAGAGAAAGAAAAAAACATATAAGCAAAATGTTTACATTCTTGCTTCAGTTATGTGCTTTTCTTCCCACTGCCTTTGCTAGAAACTGCATATGTGAAAAATATGAGCCTGTCGCTTTAGAGCTACAGGGTATCGTGCATAGTTCTCTCTCTACGGAGAGGCCTTCAGATTCTGTAGTCACTCCTATAATAAATATATTTAATGTTTCTGTCAACTTGATACTTTTCCACATACCTCTAAAACTTTCGGTATTATTGAAGATGAAAAGAAAACAACCTTATGAATAGTTTCTAATGTCTACCTCTGATGAACGTTTGACTACCTTCTCTGCTATATTCAGCTCTAGGTATAAGGTGCTGCATTATCACTGTGGCTCCTAGGAAGTTTACTTTGGGGGCATGATAATTGAGGCCATACTCCTCTCAAAGTATTATCTGTGAATTCCCACTAGCGTCCATTCCATAATAACATTTGAGTCTGTTACAGGCCGCAGCTATGGTAGCTTGACTTCAATCTCCATTTGTAGTGGCTCATGGGACTTCTTCCCCCCCAACCCCAACCTCACAAGGTCTTTGTTCTGTTTCCTTCATGTCAATCAAAACAATTGTCCTCCCACTAATGTTAATATTAGATGCCTTTTAACACCTTCATTATCCTTTTTTAATTCCAAAAGTTACTTTTCATTACTTACTTACTAATAACTGTACTTAATGTAAGAAAATTGGGTGGATTGGGAATTTATTTTAGTTGCAGCTTTAAAGTCCATCCATATGGGAGAAGAACATTAGAACACGGGCTTACATTTTCATTCCATGACATTTTTCCCTTCTAGAAAAGAAATCTGAGTAACTCTGCTTTCTATACTAAATATATTTCAAAAGGCTAAGACAGTCTCAGACAGGATAGTACAACATAATGTTTGTAATAAAAGGACTAAAATAGGACTCTCTGATCTCACCCAAAATATTATGTTCAAGGAACACTTTTTTCAGCTTTACCCTCTGAACAGAAGATGTTCTGTTTACATCATGAAGACATTATACTTCCAGCACAGGGTGCAAGCACTTCATTTTCACAGTTTAGATCAGAATGCAGATCTGTTAACATAAGTGTATCGAAAAGACCCGAGGGGAAATCATTATCAAGTTTTTTTCTGATGCTGTCAGGAAATAAAATGGTATAGGACACTCTTTATCCTAACAAGATTGCTGGAAACACTGATTGACTGACCTACCATTTCTGCATCAGAACTACTTCCAAAATAAATTATGACAAAGCTTCAGGCAAGTATTATAGTATCATATCAAACAGATGTTAGAGTTTTTAAAATCCTGAAAAATCCAACTCCTGTTAAAAGTCAGTTGCAAAGCTTTTGTCAAGTATAAGCAAAAGCAGGATGAAATCCAGATGGATAACTTTTTTTCCATATAATATTTTGAAAACACCTCTGCAGCATGAAAAACATTTTTACTAAATGTAGAAATGTAGGACTTTTAAATCTGGAGGCAACAAAATCAATGTTAGTTTGATTGTGCTAAATTATGCAATCCAGATTTATAGTGACTTATCTGTTTGGAAGCGCATGTCACAACCTAGTAAAAACGTCCCCCAGTAGAGGGTAAATACAGGCATTTACATACTCATCTACATAACCTGCTTCATATTCTGCTATACATTCACACCTTTCATTGAAAGGATGTTTAAGATTTTCCTAACACTTTCCTAAACTACAAGTCAGACTTTTTTTTTTTTATTGTTTATCCTGACAAAATGGCAAGAGCTCAGATTTGGGGCATGCCTAACCTAAGTATGGCAAGAGCTGCCTGTTTTGGACAGATGCTCTGATGGATCTAGGCTGCTGCCCAGTTTGTTTGGTTTACCTGGAATTACTGCCAATTTTTTTTTCCCCCCTAACTAGGCTATTTACATTCCCAACACTGTTCTCATATTTTGCCGGGCACTATAAACAAATATCTCTAGCTCAGGGCAGGTCATCTAGCAACCTACACCTTAACAGTCTTACTTCTGCATGAAGTTTCACTAAAGACTGTAGGCAAAGCTATTTTGAATATTGCAAACTTTAAATTTTACATTTTCTTCTTACAAAGTCCCGATTCTTCTATTCTCTGTCAGTCCTGTTGGGCATAGGGTCCTGCCTACTCTGCATACTTTGTGCTTAGTAATCATCCTAAATGTGGTGTTTTCACATTTTTTTTACCTAAATTACTGCAATTAAAATTGCAGTCAGAGGGACTTTCTATTTATTTCCATGATTTGGTACCGTTATCACTGTTTGGAGGTATAATCCAAGCTTCTGTTTGATTCACAAATCTTCACACGGATTGCTGTTTCGCTAACCTACTTCTGAACACACACACAGTCTATACCTGAATCTGTGTTGTCTGAATAATTCACCGACTCTTGTTAAAAACAATATTTCTCTGCCCCTAATTGAATACAATGACCTTCTTTCTTTGATAATTCTTGGAACTGGCAGGTGTCACCACGGAGAGACTCTTCACTGCCAAATACCAGAGTGTAGGTAAACTACTTCAGAAAAAAGGATGGGACTCCCTTGGTTGTATTAATTGCCTTCTGGTCAGAATTTAGCCTTCTCTCAAAGCAACAGATCCTATTTTTTGTGGAATTTGTAACCTAGAAAGAGCCACCGCACCTAATACTTGTCTTTCAAGTTACTGTAGATCCTAGTGTTCCCTGCCTGCTCAGCCTTTCCATTTCCTGCCTTTGGCAGTTGCACCATAGGATCCTTTTAAAGGTGAATAGATGCAACACAAACAATTATGTCACTTGAAAATGCACTGTACAGAACAGCTTTAGAAAAGAAGTAGGAAGAACAAGAAATCCTAGTCTTCACAATACTGAAATCTAGTGCATCTTAAGCACAAGTGGTTTACCGATCCTAATCTGCAGGGATGTAGTGTGATTGCATCCTCTTAATACCATCTCAGAAGTTGGGCTGAGGCAGTTTCTAAAACGGGTGAAATGAGCAAATAGATGGGAGCAACTAAAAGCAATAGAATAAAAATTTATTCTGCACTACTTTTTAAAACAGAGCTGCAGGAAATGTGTCCAAATGGTGATTAATTAGTTTAGGAACAAAGCACTTAGTTAAATCATAGTTGAGCATGAAGCTACCCCCCACACCAGTTATCCTTAGTCTAACTAATCTTGCTGTTCATAGAGGTTAATTTAGTGGTGTTGAATAAATAGCTGGAGGCATTGAACACCACCACAGAAGAAACTAGCTCAGCAAGAGACAACCCAGATTCATGCTTGCTCTTATCTTAAAATAGCATGTAGATCATAGAATAGAATTTGCTAACATGGAAAATCCAAATTCTTCTATATTCTATGAAAGCTTAAATGCTATTTTAAATCACTGTATATAGCTCACAGCTTGCTTTCTTTTCCAAAGTGGTTCGGCTTTAGAAGTTATTAAATGCCACTTTTCTTTTACCAGACATCTCTGGAAAGTGTTCTTATTTCTTTTAGTTATGGGTTATCCATTAAAACAAAACCCAAAACATCTGATACTTCATTCCCACCTCCTACCAACTATTATCCAAGGCTTTCAGCATGTTTCTCTAATATTTTTTAATTAAAACATTCATAACATCTCTGGAAGGTAAACGAAGTAATACATCCCATGACACAGATTAAGAAACAGAATCTAAATTAAGTGAAATTAAGTAAAAAATAACTTTTTTTAAAAAATAATTAGATGCCACACCACATTTCTTTACAGATCAAAATATTTTTTTCCTTTAAATGCTAAAGAACTACACAAAGTCATGCTTCTTAGAGGCAGATACTGCTGAAACCTGCTGTTAATTTAATTTTAATCCAACATATTGAGTCACAGACAAATTTGGTCAGTCCTGGGTAACGAACACCCGTTATCGCAAGATGAAGCTAAATAAAAGCAGAAATGAGATTCTGAGGGTTGAGCATAAGCAGGTTTCAGTCACTTACCTTTATATTGGGAGTAGGCAAGCATTGGCCTGATTTCTGCTGCAAGTAGAACGTGAATGAACTAGAAAATCCCCACTGGATTTAAGAAGTCGTGTTTGCAACACTTAGAAATAAAAAAAAACATTTCATTTAGGACACTGACTAGTTCATATTTTTAATACATTCGTCAATAAGATACTAAATTTTGTTTTAGCAGAAGTCTAGTCTCAAATGTGTAATATTCAGAACCAAGCTAACAACTTATTGCATTACTAGTACCAGCACAAGTCATATACATACAAGCATTTAATAAACTGATAATGCGCCATAATATATTATCATACCTAACCATTATCTTTCTAATACCTATGATCAAAGGCCCTATTACAGTTTCCTATGGGTATTTTGTCTTATTTTAGCCTGCACATTGCTACAGATTTACAAATCCCATTCTGTTCTGCTCTCAGAGGCAAATTTGCTTCCACACATTTCCATCTTATCATTCACTTCAAAACTTTGACTGTACAGAATGAGGCTGAAGAACCCTAAATAACCCTAATCAACACTTGCCTTATATTCAGGCTAGATATATCATGATGCTTCCTTGCAGGACTCTTAACACCTACTGACAATATCGGCTAAAAACATTGGCATGCTGCTCGTCATTCAGAACTACCGTACCTCAAAGAAAAATTAGAGTGTTTTCTCTATTTAAAATAGTACAGCTATATTAAATTATTCCATTACTGAATCATGTGCTATGTTTATAAACTCCTTCTTCAGAGGATTAGTTTCCAGAAAGTGCAATTCCAGTGCACATGTAAGGATTTCAGTGATTCAAAACAAATATGATTACTACTTTTTAATCACAGAATGTGTGAAAGATCAGTTTTCCAATGAAAATTATGTGTATTTTTCTCCTCTCCTTTTTTTAACACGCATTATTCATACATGTGCCCAAAACTCCACAGCTCCATAGCCAGAAGTCTTCCCTGGTATTTGTTTTACAAAACAATCTTCCAATATTACAAGAAAACATCCAAACACCAGGTCAGACAACTTTTTAATTCATTTTTTTCCATTTCTGCAGTTTTTATCACTTTAAATAACCAGGTCACGAAGAGGAAAAGCTTTGCAACCCGTACTTTGGTCATAATATTCAATGCATTTCCATATGTAAAGTCCTGAGAACATTCCAAGTATCCCTCTCCATGATAGTTTCAAGAAGACGTTTGTAGATCTGCTAGTAATATAAGATAATATTTCTATGTATGAGGCAGGTATGAGATGTGCTTAAAAATGAGAGCAAGATGATAGAAAATTATCAATTTAACAGATGACTTAAAATTCCAGATAGTTGTTTGCACTTCAGCTTAGCTTTATATTCCCTAGTAGACAATGAAATGATATAAAGCATCACATGGAAGAAGCAGGCAGGTCTTTCTAAGAGTTAAGGTATGAAAAAAAGTGTAATTGTAAATTAGCTCATATGTATTTATTTAACATATCCTCGTAGGATAACATTATCAGAATATTTTCAGTAGCTTAAGATATTTTAAAATAGTAAAAATAAAAGACAGATTTTGCTCCTAGAGTGTTATTCTGGTACAGAACTTAGATTTTTGTGGGTGGCATTCCTACTTATTTACCCACAGTACTGTGTGCTTAATATCTTGATTTTTTTTTTTATTTTTAAAATCTTTGCTTGTGATAGCCTAACCTTTTTGGAATGGGTTTCCTGAGCTCACTTTTTCTATAGATGTTCCAGCTCTTACCTGGGACTGATTTTATTAGCAAGTAGCATCATAAGAATTTGGATTCTTACCTGTACTAATAATCAATCCTTTCCATTTAAAGTTAGACCTTAGAGCTTAGACAGAATTCTTTTATGATTTTGAGGTGAACAGAAAAGTGTAACAGAACATCACCTCTTCCAGCCCTAATGTCTTTGATTTAATTGTGATGATGTACTACAAATAGAAGAATTATTTCAGGTGAGTAACACCTAAACTATAATTAACGTGCTAATGAAGCTTCAGGGTTCTAACTTAGACAAAAGGAGAGCAAAAGCACAGATACATAAATTCTACCTACAAAACATAGCGTCTACTTCAGTCATGACTAATTCCACTGAAGTCATTGAAGAGTTGCTTCTGGAAAAACTATCATTATCTGTCACATACTTCAAAGATTAATTTCAGACAAGACCATTACACTAACAGTCTGATTTGCTGTCCAGTGGGCTGTGATATTTCCACAAAGTATCTCACCTTTAGCATCTCTTTCCTAGGTGAGGATCCAATCTTGATTTAATTCAGTAAGTTCAGTTTACACAGATAGTCCAAATGTATAGATATGACTTACTATCAAAGAGTTACACAGTTTGACTGCTTGAAAGCTTTCTGCAAGCTTCTAGCATTTACCTGGTTTGACCTCTCAGCACTCCCATCCAACAGTAAAAAAAAAAAAACCTAGAAAAAACACACAGACCTTCACCCTAGTAACTCCAACTTCCATCCCCATGGTTGGGTTTAGTCTAGGGTCAAGGTTCAGCTGGGGTTAATTACCTGTAAGAATTTTGTACTGTCCACAGCTGGTTCCTTAATCAACACCAGGTACAATCAACCTTTAGCTGAGTAATTTCAATCCATCATTTTGTTGTATGTTTTCATTCCATGCATAGCTGTAGTCTGTGGACGACACACTGCAGAAGGCTATTGAAAACATCAGGAGTGCAACACAGCACCTGGCAAGGTCAAGAAACTAAAAAGGAGCTTATTGCTCCAGCATGTAGAGTCAGGGCAACACCAGGAGTCAGGGCAACATCAGGATAGGATGGAATTCAGGAACACAATTAAACAAGACAGTTACAAGGTCAAAGTCAAGGCTCTGGGAGCACAGCGTAAAGACATGATAAAAAGCAGGAGATAATAAAATCCCCTTATATGAGGTCTCAGTAAGGCAGCCTACCAACCAGACAGCTAACCTAGCCCCCAGCTGACTGGCTTGTGGAAACCCCTCAGGAGTAGCCGCAGGCTTGCCAAAGCCTCATGGTAATTCTGCAAGCAGTTCAGATTAACGACAATGCCTTAACACTGATCTGGTTCCCTAGTGTGACTGAGTCTCCTTCCTATCAGCCAGCCCTGACCGCTGCATTTATACTGTAATCTCACTGATCCTCAGCAGGGTCCCCTCTGGAAACAAGAGTTGGTTCTTTCCTGATTATTCTGCCACTGACACCTACTGTATTGAAAAACAGCTTTAGTGTGAATGCATGTTTTTATCTGCCCTTGATCTGAGCCAATATAGAAAGTTTGATCCTTTGTGTGTGTCTCTTTCCTGCTTCTGATGGTTTCAGAATACTTTACTTAGCAGAGCAAGTAGATGCTTCAGATAGAATTGTCATGTGAAAACAGGTGTTCAGACAAAAGAAAGAAAGCAGTTCAAACTTTCTAATAATTGATTAAAGACTTAAATTTGCCATTTGCATAAACAACTCCTATTTCTGATACTATGAGCTGGTACAGCCTGTGGTTATGTTTGGCATTACAAATCCTAAAAGAATACATTTATGAGGTTGTTTGTTGTTTTTGTTCATTTGTTTGTTTGTTTGTTTTTTACCTGGAGAAATTAGTACATTCTTATTTACTAAACCCCCAATTTTGTACATGGTCTGGGTGCAGGTGTATAGGCGTTGGCAGTGGAGGGCTGCAGGGGTGGCCTCTTTAAGGAGAGTCTGGGGCTGCCCCATGCTGGACACAGCCCATTCCAGCCACCTCTGCAATGGATCCACTGCAGGATATGGCTGAGCCCATCAGCCTCCGGTGGGGTATCATGAGGAAAACATATGTAAAATAGGGCAAAGAATGCCACAGGCTGAGATGAGGAGACAACAAACAGAGTGAGAAACAACCTTTCAAACCCCAAGGTCAGAGAAGAAGGAGTGGCTCCAGCTGTTGGAGCACAGATGGAGGGGACCCCATGCCAGAGCAGGTGTATGTTTCCTGAAGGAACTGTGGCCTCTGGAAGGAGCCATGCTGGAGCAGGGAAAAAGTGTGAGGAGGGAGGAGTAGCAGAGAGGAGCTGTTATGGACTGACTGCAGCCCTCCCCTCCCTGTGCTGCTCCAGGGACAGGACCAGCGAATGGGTGCAAAGAGAGCTTGAGAATGAAGGCATGAATATAAGCCTGGGAAAAGGGGAGGAAAGATGATATTTTAATGCTGATCATGGATTCTCACCATCAAAACTTATTTTAATTGGCAATGAATTAAATTAATTTTCCCCAGGTCAAGACTGTTTGCCTGTGGCGGTAGCTGGTAAGCGATCTCCCTGCCTTTATCTTGACCCACAAGCTCTCTCATCATATTTTCTCCTCCTGTCCTGTTGAGGATGGGGAGTGAGCAGCTGGGTGGGACCTGGCCTTTAGCCAAGTTTAACAAACCAAGTACATATACTAAATTCCCCTTTAGGAACGAGGAAACTAAATAACTTATTGTGAATAGTAAATGAAGGCTTCAACCACATCCATGTTCTAGACTCATCTTGCTAGAAAACTATGCCCAAAGAAAACTTTTTCATGTTTTTTGTCAAGAAATAAATGAAATAAGAATGTTATCAGTTCTGTTCCATAACTATAAGAAAGCTGATAACATCACTGTTTTTATGGGTTGCTGAGTCTAAGATCAATGGATTATTTCAGTTTCACTCAGTCTAAAATGTATAAGCAAAGTTCCTTTGAACTGTATGGGCATGCTTTCCTCAATATTGCCTAAAGTTACTTTAGAAAAAAAAAAAGTGTTTGAAGTTTCTTGGGATTGGATCTACAGGGTGCTCTGTCTTATAATGAAAGCATGTTCTTCATCAGCATACATTACCTTACTGAATGCTTATTTATAACATTTTGCATGAGTTATGATAATGTTTTCCAGCAATAAAAAAAAAAAAGAAGAAAGAATTGTCTTGTTCCTTAGATTTATGTAGTTTAAAATATGTACCATTAAAGAAAGCATAGCTGCAAGTATACAATACTGATTTCTGTTATGAATCATCTGTCACATATTTGGAAGTTTTCTGTTATCAAGACCAGAGACCTGCTACCTGTATTCCTGAAGTATGCTAATTTGTCAGAAGTATGTCCCTGATTAGCAGCTAAATCAGATTTCCTTTAAGGCTCTCATGTTTCCTTTGATCATTCACTTAACATAGTTTTTACTTCCCTTGATGAATTTACAAAAAACTCAAAATAAAAATATCTATGTTAGTTAATGTTTAAGTTCACTGAATAATTCTACCATGTGTTGAATTATGACATTTTTTCAACGTAATTCAGCAATGAAAACTATAAATATTAAGAAAACTGAATTTGTATATATTTAATTCCCCCTATTTTATTCTTTTTTTTTCACCTTGTCAAATTTTTTCTTTTGTGAGACACTCATATTTTTTTGTTTCTAGTAGAGACCTAATTTTCTGAAGCAACATGAATCTTTTTTGACAATCAAGATATCTAGCCATTAGGATAATATAAATATGTATTTAAGGGAACAAAAATACTACAGCAAAAGTCACCATTTTAACAATGGTAGAATTAGATTTTAGCAAAGCATTCCCAATCCTTAGTAGTAACTAAGTGCCTTCCAATTTTAGAAAATAATGATATTCTAAAATTTAGCAATCATATACACATTTTTATCAAGTATAATTCATTTTAATTTGAAGACCACCTGGAGCACTAATACAGACAAGAACAGTTCCAGTCTTTAGACTGTGCTGGCCAATACAGTGTCAGAACATGGGCAAATGAAGTACACGCTTGTCAACATCTGAAATGCAAATATGCTTGCCTTTTCTGGAAATGTAACTGTTCAGGAAGAAAAAAACAAGTTTGGTAGCTCATAGATCTTAATTCCAACTTCATTTTTATGCAATGGGATTTAGATTTATATTACTTACACATTTCAGTTCCCTAAATCTTCCTTTATGCAGTTGCTTTATATCACGTTTTTATTTAGTTGTTTTTCAATAACTAAGGATATCAGTACATACCATACTGTATTTTTTATTATTTACCTAATGGACATAGCTTTAAAAAGATCAGTTGGTATGAAAAATTCACTGCCTTGTGAAGTTACTTGTGATAGGTCTCATTTTAACTCCATGATCCCCAATAAAGCTTATTGAAGCTCTCTAAAAATGATTAATGATGAAAGAAATGATGATGTAGAAAAGTCATACCTGAGAGAATAATCTTTAAGGCATATTTACAGGCACATGGCTAGCAGGGGATCTAAACACACAATGAGGCTAATGAAGTCATGAAAGGATATGTAGAGCTATCTATGGCACTGACAGCAAGGACTGCATCTACATGGCTTGTAACCACACTTCAATATTGAGAACAGCAATACCCAAATTTTAAGTGTCCTACCATCTTGTGGGATCTTCAAGCCTATATTTACTATTAATAAACTACAAATATATACTATTCAGTACACGGAACAAGTTAATAGCAGAAGAGAAGACTTATTGGGTCACTGAGTCAAAACCTTTAATTATCACTTCATCACTGAATCATTTTGTTACCTGTATTCAAATTGAATTTTCTTACATGCATTACTCTGCTCCTGTATGATGGCTGTTTCAAAACCTCATTCTTCCTCATTACACTTCCAGCCTGAACACAGTCCTCTGTAGTTTATATCATTTTGTTCTGACAGCTTTATGTTCTGACAGCTCTTTCCCATCTTTAGTATTAGTCTCTCTTCTACCTGCTCCACAGGTTTACAGAAAGCACTCCTCCCTCAGCCAGCTTTTAGCTATCTCTTGGGCATTGCTTAAATCTGCATAAACAGGCTATGTCTCTGCCTTGTAGCAACTGCTACCTCCCACTTCAAAAAGGGTGGTCTGGCTCATTCAAGTGAAGTCTAACCACTGTCTTGCACAATGGCATTAATAATTTCCCTTATAAACCAAATAAAATATTAGGTGATATCTTCAGATATACTAAGATCCTCTTTCCATTTGTTTGCAGCTGTTTGTTTGTGGTAGGAAGGCTTATCCACGCCTCAGTATTTCAAAGACTGTTATTTTTTGCATCATTCAGTTCTTCCACTATCATATTCTGAAGGCCTCCACAATGACAGCACTGCCAATCTGTTTTCTATAGACCAGCATCTATTTTTCTTGCTTGAACCAGAAGAATATATTTTAAACAACTGCTTAAGTTACTACTCCAGAATGTCTTCTAAACGACCGACATCCAAGAATACCTAAACTCTTGATGATTAAAACACTGCACCACAATATGAGTTCTGAGTTCAAGCTCTTGCTTCAAGCCTATTGGAGAAGGAATCAAAACAAGTCTTCTACATGCCAAAAAGGCATCCAAACCAATGACAGAATGGGTAAAAAGTGATCTAATAACCAAACCCTGAAAACTGAATTCTTTGATGTTTTTGTGGCTGTTTTCAGACTTCGAGAATCCCTCCTGAGATAGGTACAAAAAATCCTAAGTTTAAGAGTTTCTGTAGTCACTATATCACTTGAAACTGTATGCAATTTTAAGACTTAGTGACTGGACACAGATGCACAACACAGCTATACCCATACTGTAGGACTTACAAGATCAATTTAGAATCTGAAGTATGTCCTATTGGTTTCCCGTTGCATACATCTTCTCAGTCTGCTAGACTTCATCAAAACAAAACCAAGCTTTTCAGGCAGGAAAAACAGCACTATAAAATGAGGTCACCTCAGTGGATGAATAGGAGACCAGAGCAGGAGTGCTGACACAATGAGGCAGATCTGCCCGCATTAGATATATAATCTTAAATTCTGAGGAGGTTTGTGCATCTACAAGGCTACACAACAGCTCTGAGTATTTTCAGAGTATCACTGTTAGCTATGTGAGGAGCATCTGCTGAGCTAAAGAAAATACCACAGAAGTGTTCAACATTAAGAGTGACAGTGCTAGCTCCAGACGTAAAAGTAGTATAACCATTCAGTATTACGTCTGATTTGGCAATGCAAAACTGGAAGACCTCACTAGGATTACTGAACCTTGTCCACAAATTCAGGCACCATAGCAATAAGCACCTTACATTGTTGTTTTTTCATTGCTGTATTTCCAAACTGTGCACCATAAATCAATGACCTGAATCTATTGCCTAGAATGTTTCAGACGCCTATCACTTTGAACATACACAAATTTTTCCGTGTCATATCTTGGGTTTACTACAGGCAGTCTCAATTATTGCACAATCCATAAATTGAAATTAAATTGCTCATGAAAGGAGAAAAATATCTTTCCTAGCTACAGCTGGTGACCAGTAAAAGCCCTGAAGCATAGGGTTAATTTAAAACTGGTGAAAACAAACGTATTTCCACTTCATTCTGTTTTTGATGCCCCATGGAGATATCAACATGTAAAATACCCAAGCAGTCACAACACAGCCATAATCTTCCATTTCTGCAGTCCTGCCCATAAAAATGTCAAACCTTTCCTTAAAATAATTAAGGTTGCTTGCCCTACTATTTTAATTGACAGACTATTCCAGATCTTCATTATCTGGATGATTATTTTTCTAATTTTCAGTTCAGGTTGACTTGATTGATAACAATGAAATCCTGTACTAACACATCCTTTCGGTTCCTCTGATATTTAAGTACTTATAAAATGGTAACAAACCTTTGTCTAATATCTTAGGAAGGCAAGACTTTTTGATATTTTTCCCTAAATTAGCCAGAACGATACTATCACTTTCTCCTCTGTACTAAAAATACTTTGTCTATGGTCCTCTAGAACCTTCTCAGTCTTTTTGTAGCAAAAGGAAATATTATATCAGATGTGACTCTGTGAAAATATTTAATCTGGTTTAACTGGTTTAATGGTTTAATTTCCAGATTAAACTAGTATGTTTGCATAGTACATGCATATAGTTGTATATGTACATGAATCAAGTACATATATCAGCTTCAACCAGCAATATCTTTACCGTGTGTTCTGTTATGAAGTACAGACACATCCAAAATGTTTCTAGATTTAAATCCATATTCCCCTCACATTGGGTCTAAATTACACCAGCTACACCTTTACTATAACTGTCAAATTTCAAAGTTTTTAACAAAATATCAGCTTCTTTCACTTTTTCATGCTCCTTCTATTTTGAAATCAGTGGACTTCTAGTTTCAATGTGGTTTTAAACACTGGTTCCAGAGCTCAGTCATGTGGGATGAACTACAAATAATAAAGTGAACCTATCCAGGATGAAGAAAAAACCAAAACCAAAAAGCCCAGTTCTACTCATCTGACTCTTGTAATAGCATGTCAGCAAAATAAAACTTAAGATCAAAAATGTATACAGACTATACTACCACTACTAAATAAACTAAACAGACTGCAATTCTTCTTATGGTCTCACAGTAAAAACCCCACAGAATTTAGTAGCACCTTTGTCACTTTTTTATAATTGGTTTTCAAAATATGAAATTCAATGTTTGAATTCCTTATAGTGATTAACGTATTCATACCAATTTGCTGCTTCTTCCCTCCAGATGCACTACGGCAATGAGTCTATTATTGTTCATTTGACTAACTGCACATCCAGCTATTACAGATCACTTTGAAGCTTTCATAAAGTATGAGAGAGAACATTCTTTTAAAGTACTTTCAGTGCCTGCCAATTTGATAAATACATGCATTTACTGTCATAAATACAGGCAAGGTTTAGAAAATGAGGGGTATTAGAAAATGTGTCGCTACTTTGTTGCGATTTTTTGACAGTTTTACTCAAGATATATTTCTCAGAGTGTGGCTGAGGGGTGTTACACAGCTAATAGTTCCTAGAGAAACAATATTTACTAACCTTAAATACTCTCCAGAAAATACATGTCCATGGTTTTTAAGGAGAGAATATTTGTTTACTTTCTGTAGAATAAAAATTGCTTATATAACTTAGGTATTCTCTAGCATAAAAGCGGATGATACCCTCATTTACAGTTACTTAATCACAACTTCGAACAGTCCGTTAGATTAAAGTTATGTGTGTGTTTCTTTTTTCCCAAACTACTTTTAGTTCTTTTTCATTCCTCAGCCATACATTCATCTTGATATCGAATATGGTCTTAGTAAAAGGCCAATCTCAATTCCCTAGTCCTCAGTGGAAGGGAAAAAAAAACAAAACAAAAACCCCAAACCAGAAAACCCACCACCAAAACTCACCTTCTCATTCATTCATAATCTTCTTTAATCTTCTCTTTACACCTTTCTTAGATTCAGGGAACTTATGTCAAAGAAAAATGTTAGGTAGTAAAGAGACACTCAAGATAAATGTAGCATTTGAATGATGGGACAAGTGTCCACTAAAGGAGGATTATTCTCAGAATTTATGTTCATATTCAGGAAGAATATTAATATTCTTCCTATGTTCTTGACAATTACATCTTTTTGAAAACTAAAGAAAATTAATTCAATGTTGCACATATTTTTTCACTAAGTTTATTGGATTTTACCCTTTCAGTACTTGCAATGGTTGGAGTTTTTTGTTAGCTTGCCTTTGTCAAGAAATAAAATTATCTAGTTTCTACCAATGAAATTTGGGATGTTTTTTTCCTAATATGACTGTCAAAGTACAAAGCAAAAGGTTTAAAAATACTTTGTGTTATTTTTAATGTTATTTTTATTCCAATTAGAACATAATTAAACTTTAAAAAAAAATTAAAAAATCATTACTTTTACAGTAATTGAACAGACCTCATTTGCCAAAAGGCAATGAAAAGTTTCCATTACCCTTTCTTGGAAAGATTTTTCATTCTCTCTTGCATGTAAGACTGATCTGAGGACAGTGAATTCAGAAAGTTCTAGCATCCCAGTTGAAAGACCTGAGACCTTTTGTTACACTTCTCAGCTGAAGATTCTTGCTGTTCTGAGTGGCAACAGGTAAATTCCTTATGGGTGGTACAAGTCACTGAAGAAAATACAAGCCTACTAGCACTGGCAAGTATTTGGCATGTGGTAATCTACCAAGAAAGCAGTTTCTAGCATTCTTTTCCTTTATTTTCAGATTTCCATAAAAATGATAAACAAAAATTTTCTTCTTTTTTTTCCCTCACAGTACGTACATGGCAAAAGGCTCTTTCCAAGTCCTTTACGTTCTTCTGGGTAAATTGTGAAATTTCACAACTGTTCAAATATGTAGTTAATTATAAATAACAATGGCTTAAAAGGTGTTCTCCTCTTTGAGCTGATTTACGGTCAGCTCAAACATTTCCATGACAGATATTTTGTTTACTTAAAATACCTCCAAATGGGAAATAAGCATATTTTAAAAATAAATAAATAAAATGAGGTCTAACCTAAAATTTATAAAAGCCTAGTAATTGTAGTTCCATGAGTGACTTCAGTTTGGTCCATAGCCCACATGTGGTGCTTTGATGTTGAAGTGCATAAAGTTAACAGATTAGAAGAAAGACTGCCTACTGTTTGGAGAGTCTTGAAAATATCTGTGCCTGGTAGGAAATGTGAGGGACAAAGTGTTCCTCTTCAGAATGACTTGTCTTGATTTAGTGTTTTAAAGTGTGAGCTTTAATTAAAAGAAAAAAACTTCAATGATTAATTGCCGCTGATACCTAAATATATTCTTACTTAGTAAATAACTGACTAAAAACAGCTTTTAAAAAACACCTATTTCTTACAACATTCCAAGGCATCGAATGCATCTCCCATCAGGAGCTGATGTTTTAATGGTATAACACTATACCTCCTATAAAGAAGACTGATGTCAGGAAGCATTTTAGGAAAAATAATTTATCAGGACTTGAAAAGCACAGTACCAATAGATCCAGATAAATCTGTCTTCCACTTAGGTTTAAGGCAAGATTTATTTTCTTCCAGATCACTTGAGCCTCTCTTAATCACTTTTTTTACCAAGACAAAATTAGAAACATGCTTTTAATGATCTTGTTGTGCTATTTACGTTACCACGTTCAGATAATACAGAATACACCTCCAATCCAGATTTGCAAATAAAGTGAAAATGAATTTTAAGTTATGTATTTGACATTTATACACATATATATATTAATATATATGTATTAATAGCTGTCCAGTTGCAATGGAATCTTCTTTGATAATTATTTCAATTTCACTTCAACTTACAGCAGCTAACAGACACATATTATCTTTGTTATTCAAGCAGTTCAAACACTGAAAAACTACATATGTCCATATTTACAATGAACAGGCATCCAGTCAAAAACAACGAGTCAAAAACTCTTCCTCTGATGTGCTCTGTGTGTTTGATATCCAACATTGCTTGTTACCAGCACAACTCTAATCAATACAAGCCACAATTACAGACTATCCCACTTTTTGAACATAGCAGTATTTGAGCGACCATTGTCTTTCTGTAACAATATTTCTTGAGTTGTCTTTACAAGTCTTTTGTTTCAAGATGCAATATTAAAATCCCACACAGTCCATGAATGAAAACAGATCAGTAGTTTTCTCTAAGGAAGAAACTATTTAGGTGGATTAAAAGCAGCAGGTATACCTGTTTGTATATGAATTAGTAAAGATGCACATTCTAGCCCTTATTAATAGGTATCATCATTACAGAGTGAAAATGGGGTGGAGAGACCATAAGATTGTTTAAAAAATTGCAGTCTGTGTGCAGTGCATTCCATGGTGAGCCTCATCAACACAAAACAAACGAATTTAATGTGCACCCTTGATCAGCAAGTAACACTCCTTCTAATTTAGGGCAGTGTTCAGCTTGCCTTATTTACAAGTTATTAAACTAGCTTGGGTATCTGTGAGCTAGCTACCCTGCTATCACTTCTGTCAGCCTGTGACCGTCTATGAAGGCTCAACGAGTTAAAACTAGTGTGTGCTTCTGCGTGGAGCTATCTTGAAAGCTTCCCACTGGCAATGCAGCAGAGGTTGGGGAACAGGGTTGATGCAGCAGAGCTCTAAAGACTAAGACCGAGTTCAAGGTGGTGAAAAGCAGCATAGGAAGTCTTAGAACACATCATCTATTTTTATTACCACTTCTAAGCATGTAACTCAAAGTTACAAAGCTGAAGCAAAATTTGTGGAAGTGGTACAGGAAGGGGAACCTTCATTATGAACTATTAATTAATTATTAATTAATTATTAAATATCCAATTATTAATTAATTTTCTTCTAAGCTGTGGATGCGATAAACTCAATCCTTTCTCAGAGTAATCTGCAGTATACACCGGGGGCCAAGCTTTTCTGAGCATCTCCTGTACAAGCTCCTACAGAAGCTCCTGTCATACCACATTCTTCCCAAGATTTGGTGTGCCCAGATGGTTTCAGATACCTGAATGTTGATATAGTTTCCACACAGATTATGATGGGGATGGAAGGAAGGTTATTGTCAAAGTCACACTGTGTTCCTTTTCTTCTCTTGTACTTCATGGTATATTACTGCACTTTAATTTCCACAATTAAAAAATTACCAGCTACTCAGCATGTGGGTCAAAACAACAGTGCAAGCATTCTGTCACAGGAAGGTAGTTTTTTTTGTTGGTGGTGGTGGTTTTGTTTGTTTGCGTGTTTGTTTCTTTGCTGAGTGAGCTCTGTTCATAGAACAAAATCTGACCTGAGAAAAAGGAGGAAAGAAAAAAACTCATACTGTCTTTTGGAATATTTTTTACTGATGTTTTCTATAGAATACAAACTAACCAGCGGGGGAAGGAAGAAACCACTAACCAACTGGAAGGAATAACAGCTTGGAAAAGGAAAAATCAACATTTTAATTACTAGTGTTCCAAAAAATACAGCACGGTTACAGAGTGGCCATTTGTTTACAAGACCCTTCTCCAATCCATAGCATTGGCATGTGCTGTTAACATGAAGTCTTTAAGTCTAGGAGCCGAATTACTGAGGAGATCATCCAAGATGCTGGCATATCTCAGCAAAAGAGGTCTGATTTTACATGCCCAATTATGTTGCGCTTACTCATCAAATGTTACTATTTCTGTTATTAATC
The DNA here is from genome assembly GCF_964199755.1 of Larus michahellis. NCBI lineage: Eukaryota > Metazoa > Chordata > Aves > Charadriiformes > Laridae > Larus > Larus michahellis. The sequence continues at coordinate 95,886,812 of NC_133897.1, forward strand.
AAAAACCAGGATTTCATTCAAATACAGAAGACTGATGGTGACAGAATGGAACATTCATATCAAATAATCTAGGAAGAAAATATGTGCAAAAGGTTTTTTGGCTTAACATCTGCCTTCCTAAATATTTTTTTTTTTTACTTTCACATTGTCTACTTCGTAACTGGGGAGCATAATTTCTTCATGTAGACACACTCAACCATCTTCCGGCATTCCTCCTCAGGTACTGATAGCTCTGAAGAAACAGCAGTATTCAGTTCAACCAGAGCACATAGGGTGTACTTCCACCTCTTCTGATGAAGCTCTGGAGCCACAGCCGAAACTAACTGATGAAAGATAGCTTGTATATACTAAGCGACATTGGATTGTACCTTTGGATTACAAGGCAAGCAGAGCTTTAACATCTCTTAGATCATCAGGCACTGTTTAGTATGAAGTCATAAGAGCTGCCTCCAGATTGCACTTGTTAGGACAGCACTAAGAATGATTTGTAAATCTTTCTAGAAGTTTCCCTGTGTCCAACACCTAAGGTCCATATTACCACTCGTAAACCATTTGAAATCAGGTTGACATCAGGCTGTCTACAAAACATATCTACCCTCATGGCACCTTTGTTACCAAGGGTCCTTGCTGTAAGTGCAGCAGGATAGCTGACAGCTGAGTCTCCCCTCAAGGCATGCAATCCTGCCCCTACAGCACACATTAATCATGAGGCTCAGACAATTTTATCTTTTTATCTCTAGGAAGCACTGGTGATGTTACCTCAATGGGAGCTCCAAAGAGCATCTTCATAAGAGGTGACAGAGGCCCTTAACAGGCATTTATTCTGGTCTGGATGCTTTTCTGTTGCCACCACGTGTCTCCTGAACCTCAAGAACACATTGTATTGTGGGGAAACAGAGGACTATTTGTGAAGGTACCTTGAAGACAGATGAAAGTAGTAGTAGCATTTGTGACTACCAGGCCTCTGTTTCTGTGTGGGCTTCTACAGAAACCAAGAAATAAGCAGAAAATCTAGGTAACAAATACATTTTTAAGAGAAATATTTATTTGACCAAACAGCTCCCAGAAAAGCGCAAAGTTTTTTGTTGTTGTTTTTGTTGGTTTTTTTGTTTTTTGTAATGAGGGCATTCAAACTGATAGCTAGAGACATTTACTCTATGACAGCTCTACTCTTTTTAAGTACAGATCTATTTTTATTTCAAGACTGTTTTTCTACTTCAATATTGAATAAAGTATGAGCACAGGATACACAATATTAAGTTCATTTTATCTTTGGAACTAAACATATGATTTTTTTTTTCCACTGATCAGTATGCTTATCACCCAGCTTTGAGAGAAGTGCAACATGTAGCTCAATGTGTAGATAGATGATCCCCAGAAAACATGGACTGATATTGTATAATGAATAGTTGTATGGTAAGTTACAGGCCAACCTTTGATAGTCACTTGCTAATGCCAGGTTGTTCCAAGCTCAACTCCCAAAATCAAGCTGACTTGATTTTAAAGAAAGAATACCTTAGTTAACCAAGCTGAAAGCAGAAAATGAAGCACTGTTTGTTACAAACTTTCTAAGTAGCTCTTCTAGTGTAGTGGATGCTGCGTGCAGTGTATTAACTAGAGCAAAACAACAGGTATAAAAATGCTACAGAACATGAGTTGTTTTCAAAAGTTAAGTTAAACGTTACAAAACACAAACAAAATCAGAGCAAGAGCTGGCGCATAAGTAAGATGTTGGACCAGCCATATGAATGCCTCATGACTATTGTGTTACTAAATTTTTCAGCATCCGTAAAGATGTGTTAGACTTATAGAAATTAAAGCCTTAATTCAGGGTCAAATGACTTTTAGTCTCAACTGTATTGAAGAAAAAAAATAAAAAAAATATTTCAAACAGTTAATAGGTAAGTACTTCATGCTTATCATGCATAACAATCTGTTCAACAAGTGCTCTAATTATGTGCAGCACAAAAAACAACAAAAGACCTGCATGCTTCAGAGAAAAGCATGTTTCTATTTAAATAAAAATTCAAGGCTGAGAGACCCATTTCATCTAGAGATCACTCTTGAAGACTGCATATTCTCCTGGTCCAATGGTTGCTGCTAGACATAAGTGTTGTTCTTCAAATATTTAACTGCCTCCAGCGTTTTAAATAGCATAACACCATCTTACACTGGTAATTAACATACCTAAAACCAGGAGAAACTATAAACCGTTCATGCCCAGAGATTGCATTGTCATGAATTCTGAAAGAAGACATAAAATTATACATGAATAGTATATTCATATAAGTGACACGTAGGACCAGACATGGTATGCTGAAAACATAAAATCTTCTTCACTTACCAACACAGAACTAAGACACAACCTTTGTTTTCCATCATTCATGGCATTTAGCTGAGATTTATTATGTAGAATTAACCTAGCCAGGAATCAAATATTCTTGCATTTCTTAAAAAAAAAAAAAAGGTGTTTGAAACAAACATCTACACAGCATAATTGTAATAACAGAAATGTTTTGTAAGGTACAGACTCCGGTGCTGTAACATGTGACCTTCCAGGTGAATGGGCTTAAAAGTGATTAATTTATACACAGTTACTGATGTAGGTAGTTTTTAATAGTTACAAAATATAGTGGAACTTAAACAACAAATACATTACCTGGCGAGTTCCGCTAATTCTACCAGCTCCCTGCTCCCCACATTGTGTCTCCAACCTTCTCCATTGTTTCCCCACATCAAACAATGTGAGGTTGGCCATTTTTGTAAGTAGCTAATCTTCATAAGGGTTGGTTTTTTCCTGTAGCACAAAGAACTTTAGTTATGATAAGCAACAGCTCCCTAGTTAGCTATGTTTTGATTTAAGAAACAATGCAATGAGCTTTCTTTCTCTCAATTTTTGTACAGCTATGTATTTTGAAAAACACATGCAAAAATGTAAGGAAAATGCTAAGTACACATAAAAACATCTAAAATTTGACAGTTAAAAGTTTATATATTTAGGGAAAAACATTAATTTGTGCTTAATTTTAAAGATGATTCAAGAATCGGTATTATCCATGCAGTTATAACAAAAGCTTACTTAAAACAATCAATCTGTGAGGGCTGTATCAGGTTGGATGGTACAAGCTAAAACAGATTAAATCATGTTTAATGACTATTTGAGATAGAAGTATCTGAGAGCTAAATGATAATGCGATGAACACTTAACATAGTAAAGAATGTAAAGTGTTGTTTAGAAGACCTATTTCTTCTGAAAGCAGAGAGAAAAATGGGACGTCTTTCAAAAATTAAATGTATGCAAAAAGTTAACTTTAAATATTTAGTGAAATTACAATGAAATTGCACTTTGAACATAGGTGTTAACTACTAAGTTTTCTGTCAGTCAAAGAAAACATTCCTCATATTTATGCTTCTGAAGCTGTCACAGCTTATCAGAAGGCAAATATACAGTAAAATAACCTAAAGCAATAAATTCCTCCCAAGCTTTAGACAACTTGGCAATTTATAGAGTCAGCACAGATGACAGTGTAATGAGCTTTTAAGAACTTAATCTGAGGTGTGGGGTGGAGTGTATGTGTGGGAAGATTCATTATTTATCGTAGACATTTGAGTGTGATTCTTCACTGGTATCTCTTTTCTGGTTAATAAAATGGCACTGTTACATTAAAGAGTAAGAAAAATTTTTTTGTCTTTGCTTTTCCTTGTACTGCAGTGAGACATTGATTCATTGATTACACCGGGGAAAAAAAAAAAAACAAACAACAAAACAAACACAAAACCTGCTCATGAAGTATCTAATAAAAATTGCAGAGTAAGGAGGGCAAGGCACCGACCAGCTCATGCATTTCCCCACTCTGACAAGTAAAATTTCCTCACAGTTACTTAAGGATGGCCACCTTTCTTATATAATATCTCAGAATTACTTTATTGAGAAAAAATAGGAGATGAAGCTAAAGAGATTTTGTTTACAAAGCAAGCTAATGAGTATATCTCCTGAAGTGAAGGAGCTCTTGGGACACCAAGAAGTCAAGGCAAGCAGCAGCAGTGGTCCTCCATTACCAGGAAGCCCTGTGACCCTCTTGTACTACAGTAGTTCTCCAAGTCTCCCATTCTGTTTGATGCCAAATGAACACCGCAAAGGTCATTACCTAGCTCTACAATCCTGTGTCATCTAACAACAGGATAACAATGTCTGTTCTGATGATTCAGATGCTGTTGACTGATGAGCAACAGGCTGAGGAGGAACAGCAAAGCAGAGAGGGCTTTCTCGGGAATTGGTAGACTTAAGAGTATGAACTGCCGTAGAAAACAGTCATGAGGGGAACAGAAGGAGCAGGAAGGCTTTTATTCTGATATTTTAAGTTTTCTTTCTTTATTATTTTCATTAAAAAAAATAACTGAAAACATGGCTAATTACAGAGATCATGGAGCCAAGTAGAAACTTGACTGATACAAAAGACAGTTTAGAAGCTCTAACGACAGTACAGTATATGAAAGCCTGGCAATTACCAGGAAAAAAAAAAAAAAAACTAATATAACTGGGTTTGAGTTAAATTTTTACATTTCTTTACTAGAAAGACCACCTACCTTGAAGAGGAGATTTCTGATGAAACACTTCACTTTAACTAGGCAAGTTTAAACCACATGTATCAGTTTCTTCTTTTTGTGGCTGGCAAGAAAAGGTTATTTGTCATACTATTGCACATTGAAACTTCTCATCACCACTCAGAATTGATCAGTAGAGAATAGCTCTAATAGACTGACTAAAGGCTAAATCACTAATCACGAGTCATAATAAAGTGATCATAGAGCTTTTGCTTTTTGCTCCAAGAAACTTATAACATGAATAGAAATACTGATTTTAAAGGAGAAAGCTATAGATAACAGACAGAATGAACCATGGATATTATATGCATCTTGTTGAAAATAAAGTGTACGTTCAGTACACAGTATCATAGAATCATAGAATGGTTCAGGTTAGAAGGGACTTTAAAGATCACCTGGTTCCAACCCCCCTGCCATGGGCAGGGACACCTCCCACTAGACCAGGCTGCTCAAAGCCCCATCCAGCCTGGCCTTGAACACTTCCAGGGATGGGGCATTCACAGCTTCCCTGGACAACTTGTTCCTGTGCCTCACCAGCCTGGGAGTAAAGAACTTCTTCCTAATATCTAATCTAAATCTCCCCTCTTTCAGTTCAAAACCTTTACCCCTTGTCCTGTCGCTCCACTCCCTGATAAAGAGCCCCTCCCCATCTTTCCTGTAGGTACCAGACGTGTGCTGTGTTTTCTAACACACACTTGCTACCTTCATATGCTAACATAGGGCAGTACTACTGACAAAGACAAACCCTCATCCTTCTTTGAACAGTAAAGGTATGCAGTGTATTCCACCTTCTTTTTTTCTTTCTTTTCTATAATCTTATTAATATTATTTTAATTTAAATATTGGTGAACAAGTTGTCCTCTGAAACATAAAAATCAAATGGAAAAATAAGAGTAATACTTCTGTTTTTAATTAGCATGATATAAAATACTAATTAATATAAAAGTTAAAGCTACTTTGCAGACTAAATGTTTAATCTAATATATTCATATTTTTGTTTTGAATAAACAGTCATCTCCGTTCACTGTCAAGGGCCTTGCTATACTAAGAAAAAGCAGACAAAAATACCAGAAGTTAAAAGACTTGATGTACAGTACAGCAGGTTAAAATCCAGCATATTTGGAACAGGGCTTTGTGCCATGTAGCACTGGCTAGATTACAAGGAGTAAGGGGAATCTACTTTTTTGCTTTTTTGTCTTCTACTTACAATTTTCAGTATTTGCAAAAAAGAACATGCCTCCAGAACATGCTTCTAGAATAAATCTCACAATACAATTTCAAGACTTTATTTTGTGTTCATCAACTCTCTTTCACTATGCGTTCATAGATTGTGCAATATCTTTGTGGGCAGTACTGATCTTGGACGTACAAATGTTATTTGCTGCATTCTGATATATTTAAAGAAACTGCCTGAGCATGTGTGTGGTTGTTTGGGTCCTTGTGTGATCACAGCAGATAGGAACCATCAATACTATAAAGCTGCCTGAAATATTCTACCTCAAGTCTTCTTAAAGAGCCAATACAAAAGATACAGTACAGAAGAAAAGACGTTATAATGATAGTGTGTGAGGTTTTTCTGTTATAAGGATAGCGTGTGAGGTTTTTCTGTTTCTGAATACCTCAAAAACAAAGAGAAACACAAAGAACAGCATTAAAAAGTAGTGCTGGCGCCCTTGGTCTAGAGAGTAAAATGATGCAATAATCCTAACCCCAGCCTGGGATCTCAAGTTCAGACTCCATAACAAAGCCTGGTAAATACCTACAGGGAGATCTTACAGTTCTGTAATTTTTTTGTTGTTTTTGAAGATTTTTAACCCATTTTCAATGCAACTGAATGTCAAATGTACTTTAGGTTAGGAAGCTGTCACGTGGTTGAAGTCTTAAAGCTATGTCTTGCTCTAGTAATTATAAGAAGCTTATGTAGAAGCTTCTGTTCCCATCTTGGCTCTCATAAGTTACCAGGCAACTCTGTTTCGGAAGAAAGTAGATAGATTCAATGACTGGCAACTAACAATATCTCCAGTCCAAGATAAATTTTTCTCTCAATGGCTTAAATTACCAACAGAATTCTCATTTAAACAAACGAACAGTGGTAATACAGAATAATCAAATACTTTGTAGTTCATCGGAATTATAAATTGCATTACTAAGCCCTAAAATAAACTTTGGTAAACTTTCCATAAAATTAAGTTGTGCTACACTAAAAAATAGTCTGTATCATGACAGGAATATAATCCATATTATCTAGCTGTTCCTGCCTGTCAACCTAGGGTTTAGAGCACAAATCTGAGTAACGTGAGGTAATCAACACCAGGGAGATGTGTCTGGCAGCAGTAAATATCTGGTATGTTAACTCACTTTTCAGATTAAAAGACAGATGTTTTGTGGAAAACAGTTAAGGCTAGAAACATTTCTCATTGATTACATATACTGCTTGCCTTTGGATTTCTACCTTTTCAAATATATGAAAATGTAGGTTTTTACTTGATGATCCATTTCCAGGCTTGTGCTCTTTCCCCTCTGTAGTACATCAAGAAGACAGTTCTAACTTGCACTTTCAGGGCACCTTAACTCTGAATTACATACTTGGGTCAAGTGATCTTTGCAACTCTCTTAATATAATAAACATTAAGAGTGCAGTTTTTCTGGTTCTCTTTTGATGTATACTATTTTGGGTACACAGGCCCTTGCAGAAACACACACAGATAATAATAATTTTGTGCTTTAGTATTAATTAGGTTGGATAGAATAGGCTCCACCACTGACAGATAAATAAGGTCAAGTTAGCTTTAACTTAGCTATTTAACTCTGCTGGTCTCAAATGAATACCAATGCCCCATACTTTCTACATATCTCCTGGGGAAATTGTTGTGATGAGTTACTTTATTTTAGCGCTCAAAATCATTTTGCTATTAATTTCATCAGTTAATAAACATCCTTAATTTTTCCATAGAAATTTAGGATTCTGGTTTCCCACATTTCACTGGATGAAACTATCTATTCTACAAATTCTACAAATCAGATTAATGTTCATTCTGAATGCTCTGGTTAATCACTTTCAGATTTTGTGACACAAAAAAAAGCACTATTTTTAAATAGAACTTGGAAAAAAGTACAGGACCTTTATTTTAGTTTTACAAAACTGGCCACCCTTTAGACCTACACACACCTGAAGGATACTGTCATGGGGCAGTATGGTCTACATTTTGACATTGTTCCTTAAAAAACAATGAATAATAAAGCAGAGGGATAACAGACCAGGTACTGATTTAAATGCTAGTTATTACAAAGAGTAGTATAAAGTTAAACATCGTGCAATTTACCCACATCATTAGCAGTCACATCTTTTGTATTATATGATAAAATAAATGTCAATAGAGGGCTCAGGCTCATAAATTAATTCTTATACTCAAATTAACTGCCCTATGGCCAAGTATGAAAACAACTGTATTATCTACACATCTCCAAGCATGTCCTTCATACTTTGAGATGTCTGTATAAAATACAGATGAAGAGGTCAGAGAGACAGTCCGATTTAGGGGGAAAAAAATCACATACAAAAGACAAAATCCCTTTTGTTGCAAACTATTTTTTTTTTTGAAGTTGCTTATTTGTGTCTGAAGATACTAAGCAGATTTTTGGCTATTAAATGCAACTCTGATGAAAGTACATGATTGCACAATAAAGTCACTGAAGTAGTTCAAGAGATGTGATAAATGCAATTTTATTATGACTCTGATTTATCATAAAGATGACATCACAACATACACGACATTATTCATGTCCTCTCAATAGAAAAGTTTTCAGTTCATGGGCTGTATTTGCATTCACATTGTAGCAATTGACACTATAAACCTCTGTATCTACACATCTCACACTTGCCTTCCACCACAATCTAATGCTGGCTTAGTTCAGTAAGACACCGTGTTGCCTTCTCCTGTGCATCTGTTATCCTGCACTTTCGCTTCCACATCAGGCATGCTCTTCTCCATCTCCAGGAATCAGCTTTCACACATAAATGCTACTGCATATCCCTTCACATTCCCAGCATCATTCATCCACCCGAAGTTAACTAAATAGTCAAAACTCTACTGTTAATTTTGTAGTTGTCCCATTTCACAGGAACCCTCATCAGCTCACTGGACCAAAGAGAAACTCTCTCCATTTAAGACAATTAAAACATAATAATTTTATTAAGCTTATTTTCCGTTTCTCAAAGTACACAGTTGAATGCTTCTAGCTCTGCTTGAAACAATGCTACTGTATCTCTAGAAACCTGATGAAAAGGACTCCACCTGTGGCACTACAACAGATAGACACACACGTTGGCTATTTCATGGTCTTCACAAGGAAAGCTGCTGCTCTTATTCTTTCAGGAATCTCACATATTCAGCATTTGCTTTCCACACATCAAAAGCACTAAAACAATATGTATGCCATTAATTAACATTCTTGACCTGTCCCTCCAGTCCATTTTGGAGGAAAAAAAAAAAGGAAAAAAAGAAAAAAAAAAGCAGCAATTGCTGTTTCCACTGCAAGAGCGCAAGCAATAGATCACATATCTTTGACACTAAAATGATCACTGGTCCAGGGCTGAGCTCTGTTTGGCTTCTGTCTTATAAGGGAAAATGTGGGGGAAAATTTCCAATTGTTGAATGGAAAGACAGAATATTTATCACGTAACTGTGTAGGAGTTTCAGCACTGAGACATTTGGTAGTGATCGTGGCAGTGATGAATCAGTGGGTAGAAATGTGAGTGAGAAACAAAAATTCATGATAAATTCTGCTTGCTGTTAAGGTAGTTATTACAATTAATAATCATAGACAATTCTTGTTAAGCATTCATGCTCTAGGTAGCTTTAAAACAAATTTTAAAAAAATCAACAACAAAACCATCCAAAAACCCATGTTCCCTATTTTTTTTTTTTAAATATTTCGGTATCCATTTTAGATTTGTATATCTCCAGAAGAAAACTAGTAAGGGAAAGTATTTCCTTGGCCTAGCATGTTTACTATGTAGAATATTTAACAAAGCTTCAATGACAAAACATAGTTTCTATTAAATTGACTTCCTAGCTTTCCCTCAGTCTCTTTCTTTCTTCCAGGACACAAGATTTTGTAAATGGCAGGGTTTGATCTAATATGGCCTATGTTTTCAATTGAAATTACTACATACTACATATACCTTAATATCACAGCTTCTTTGAACCATTAACATAAGATTTGTTAATCCCTTGGCCCAGCTGTATAATAAATGAACATTTGTGCATTTTAAATGGCATTTTAACAGATTTTTGCAGCATCAGACGCCCTTTTCTCTCCTCTGCTTCTCAGTGTTCTTCCTGTCCGACTCTCCAGTGCAGAATCCAAATGAAGCAACAGGCTCTCCTCATTCTGAATCTCACCCTACAACATACACTCTGCCTCTGATATTCAGCAGACCACCTAGTTTTGCTTAGAAAACTACACAAATTTAATCTAGTTTGGTTAGTGGCTTTATTGCTTAAAAGCAACTGTTCCATGCATTCAGGATAAAAAGCATCAACTTTATCAACCAATTCAGTCCTCTCATAGTGCAACAGCACACTACAAAAGACCAACAGACATGCTCATGAGTAAGGTTGTGAAGTAGTAGTTAAATAACTAATTTCCAGAAAGCTGTACCACAAACTTACTATTGTGGGGACATTTATTTGTTCTGACTGATCACGAATTAACCTTTGAGTTGTGAGGGCACATAAGGAAAAAAATAACTTTTAATCCTAGAGCCCAAACTAACCAGACTTAATACTCAGTCTGGGAAGCATCCTGTCTGTAATTAACATGAAAATAAATACTTAGCTGATTCTTGATCCTGTAGGCACACCTCAATTTTAATATATTTCAGTCCAACTCTTTTTATTTACCCTTCAGACCCATATAATTTCTTTTGTATTTTCAATGCTAGTCAAGAAATCACTGCAGTTAGTTATAAATAAGGCTGCATAAAAGAAAAGACAAATGGTTCTAGACAGCCATACTGCTTTGTGAAGTACTGAACTGTGCTATGGGTTGACATATTCTTAAAACTGCTGCTAAATCACGAAGGCTCAAAAGTCAGGACACATTATTGAAATGTTCTTAAATGGTTCTTTGACACCATTTTTACTTGAGTCATTAGGATATACTGCAGCATAAGGAGACATTTGGAAGTGGTTTTTGACATGAAATACATTACTGCTTGTCAGAGTATGCAATCGAGATCATAGTATGTATAGACTTTTCATATATTCATGATAGATAATGGCTTCTTTGAAAGCATTTTAGGATGTAGTATGTTAACCTATAAAGTAAAATACGGCTATGTGCATTTTTAAAGTTATTACATACTTCATTAATAAATTATTAGATACTTTGAACTATGGAGATGAGGACATGCTTAGCTTTCTATATAATTTATAATAATAGGGTACATTATCTCTTTGTTTTCCTGATTAAGTAACCTCAAAATATATGAAAAAATATTACTGTTTATTACAATTCAATATTAAGCTATTACTGAATTTTCAGTAGCCACTCTATATTCTACTTTGTGACCTGTTCACATCTGCTTGCTCTTTTACAGTTTACTAAACTAATTACTATTTAAGTTAACCCTGGTCCATACCCTCATATTCAATGCCCTGAGACACTGCAACACTTCAGGAGAATCACATTTTTCTTCCTGTTTTCTTACCAGTGGCATCAGAACAAGCACTCCATTCTCATTGCTTGGGAGTGGGGTGTAGATCATTTACTAACCTGACAAGAGGAGACAGGCCACTATACATACTTGCTCCTTTCTTCCCCTGATTCCATGTATCATCAAATGCAGAAGCCTACAGAGGTTCTACATACATACATACTATCTACAGCCATAAAATCTACAAGTAGGAGAAAGCTTTCTCCAGCAGTCAAATTCAATCCTTAGAGCCTTCAGAGAGTTTTGAAGACTAATGTGCTGATAGCTGGGTCCTTTCAAGGCACTTCTAACTAGCACTAATTGAAATTTAAGACATTAAAATTATTAATTTTAAAAGGTAGGATTTTTTTATTTTTTTTTTTAGCTATACTTCTAAACAGAGGAAAGTTCCTTGAACTTGATGCTCACCAAGCTTTTTTTTCTTATTTTTTTTTTAAAATATATATCTACAGTTCACATTCTTTTAATAAGTTGTATCAATGTACCTTGGACTACTCTTTCTGATGAGTTATACTATAATTCTTTCTAATTTACATTATATGTGTTCAATTTTTTTTCAATATAGTTAAACTAGATATCACAGCTTCATTTATTTAGCTTGCGCTGGTATGATCTCTACTCAGTAAACATCTTTTCTTCAGGCTAACTTAAAAATGTAAAGTAGAAATTGGCTGCAATTGACAGACATCATAGGACAGGGGGAAAGAACTGAAAGAAACCAACAAGAAATAGCACTTGTTCATACACTCCATCAAACCATCAATTGACCTAAGGCTATTCAGTAATTGTCTCTAACCATACCCTTACAGGAATGTGAGAAAGAAGAAACACTGTTTGTGCCCAGTTACTTAGAGAAGATGCAGAAATTTAATTCCACAAAACATTCCATAACTTACCACAACCCCACCTACCTTCCATATAATACAGCAACTGCTCCTAAAAACACATACACAATGTATAACTGTATAAACTTGTCTAGTAAGACCTTTTAGGGTAGGCAAAAACATCCCCCACAACCACACCATCACCCTGATAAAGAGCACAGCACCATAACTCAATATTATGCCACAAAAAAACCCAACAACTAAATTCCCAACATTCCCCTGGAAAAATAAAGAAACTAGCAAAAAAAATTAAATTCAAACACTTTTATACAGTTCTGGTTTTTACTTCATGAAGAAACAGAAACACTGCTATCATTTTCTTTCTCTCACAGTCGTTCAGAAGGAGTTGAGTGCAGGATAGAGGCTATACTCTTTCTTAGTTGGAATTAAAGCTAACTACATTTTTAAATAGGAATTATATTTCCTGACTACTCCCTATACTTCTGTAGAATTGTACATTTTGTCTGTTTCAAGCAGATGACGATAGTATCTCAATGACATCAACACTGACATCCCTCTCACCCTGTCCTGTATACGGAAGCAAAGGGTAAGTGGAAATATAACGTACATTCAGCTGTAAGAACATATACCTTGCAACACAGACCAGTCACAGATATCCCTGGTTATGTCCAAATTATCTGGGGCTGATTGGCCTTCCAGTGCAGAGGCTCATTAGTCAAGCATTTTCGCTTAAGCAGAAAGGGTAATAGCTGACATTTGTCTACTTTTTCCTTATTGAAAACATTAGCAGGAACTTTTTCCCCTACCTACAGAATAACTTTCATAAAGTTTGTGGAATATAATATCTCAGGCTTCTCTTTCTATAGCAGAAATTGTCCACTGGATACCAACAAACATGAACATAAACCAAATGGAGGGCAAATGATGCAATTGTAACACGCCACTGCCCAAGAAAACAAACTGTTTCCTTCACCTTAGTCCTTTTTCCCTTGGAAAACTACACAGAAAAAAAGCAAACCAACTATTGCCAACTACAACTAAGTAGATTATGATGATAATGATGGTGAAACTGCATTTCACATAGCTTGAGGAAAAAAATCAAAACAAAAAACCCCCACAAACTTCCCTTTCCCAAATACACAGTAGCATAACCACAGACACTATCTCTAATCATCGACCTTTACAACCTTATGTTTATTGAAAAAATATGCTTCTACTTAGTACATGCAATATACCTATAGATGTTTCTGAGTTTAGAAACACGTTATTAGTGAGAGAAGAACAGAGCTGTAACTGACAAAGTCCACTTTTTAAGTGACCATAAATATAGGTAAAAATCTTTTTTTGGTATCACCCTCACAGTGCACTTGATGATATTTACTTAATAGCAAAAGATAATGGAACTCACCACTTCTAATCTTACCAGAAATTTAATTTATGATGATGAAATGCTGATAACAACTCATTGACTTCAAACACACGATAGACTCAAGCAAGGCTATTTAAATCCTGTTTTGTCAGAGATTTTTTTGATGGTAAACACCCATTAAAAACCAATAGGATTAGATCATTTTACACTTTGCAACTCCTTTGAAAATCCCAGCCGCTCTCACAGTATATAACGTGTGATCTACTACAGGAAGTGTAAATTTCAGATTTTATTATTTCAAATGGTGAGTTAATGGGAATCAAATGGGCAAATATACTTCAAAGGAAAATTTTTGTTTACTTCACTCCTCAGAAGAAAGGAGAGGTATCTTATACAGAGGATAAATTAATAGTAAGTACAACATGTGAGGGAACTTCACTGAAGAAAAAGAAATTTCCAGAGGAGAACAAGGATTGATTGAGTCATTCTCCCAAGCACTTGCTGTGCCTTCAAGTATTCCAGATACCCTCCAGGCAAACAGCAGGACCCTCAGCTACTATTCCAGAAAAGCACATATCTTCTGCCAGCCCTGAGGGAACATTTCAAATCATCTGCTGTGAGAGTACATAGGGGAACGAGCTGCTGCCACTGACTGGAATCTTTGACAAACGTCAGCTGGAACAAAAGCCTGATCCAAGAGAAGTGAACAAAGAAGGATATCTGTAGGCCATGGTCACACCAAGGGTAGAGGCCTGGAAAAAAGCTCTTGCTCCACCTACAGATCTGAAAATCCAGAATAGGTTCAGTGCTCTGGGTGCTGGTGAGGACAAAAAAGACCTGTCAGGGGATTTATCAGAGTTGAATGAGCCCAAACCTTTTGTCTACACAAAAGGGAAGAGACAAGTAATAGTTACTGGAGACTCCCTCCTCTGGGGATGAAGGCACCAGTTTGGTGGCTTGACCCAAGCTGGTATCTAACATTCATTGCTTCGCCTGAGCTAAGGTCCAGAATACTGCAGAGGGACTGTGGAGGCTTGTCTGGGTCCTTGTATTGCTTTTCCATGTGAGCGCTGCTGATGCTGCTGGAGGCAACCCCAAGTGTACTGAGAACAACTACAAAAATTTGAGGGCAAGGGTAATAGGCATGATGGGGCACACGTTGTGTCTCCTCAAGAGAGGGAAAGACTAGAGCAGAAGTGGTCTCATCTAGCAGGTCAACAACTGTCTGAGTGCCTGGTGTCACAGTCAGGGTTTTGGCTGCGCAACCCTCTCTGTACCCTTGCAGCAAAGACGACTAACAGCATCTTAGGCTGTATTAGTAAGGGTGTGCCCAGAAGGTGTAGGGCTGGACTGTCCCCTCTATTCGATTGTTTAAGACTAAGACTGCATCTGGAATACTATATCCAGTTTGGGGTTTTCCAGTACAAGAAGGATATCAACATCTTGGTGTGATTCCAGCAGTGGGCTACCAAGATGGATGGAGGCTGAAGAATGTGGCATGTGGGGAGAGGCTGAGAGAAGTGAGCCTGGGCAGTTTCTAGAAAAGAAGCAGCAGGAAATATCTATTGCTGTCTACAACTACCTAATCAGAGGACCCAGAGATGATGGAGCTAGGCTTGTCTCAAAGGTGCACAGTAGTAGGATGAGAGGCAATGTTCACAAGTTGGAACATAGGAAATTCTGATTAGATATTAGGAAAACATTTTTTATGGTAGTGAAATACTGGAACACGTTGCCCAGAGTGGTTGTGGAACCTCTGCCCCTGGAGACTAGGTTGTGCACAACCTTGAGCAACCTCGTCTAATTAGACCTACTCTGAGCAGAGGGTTGGACTTCTCATGGGTCTTTCCAACCTCCATGATTCTAAAAGACTAATGATGGGCACTGTCCCTGCACCCCAAAACTGGCCAGTTTTCCCTACTGGTTACCAAAGGAATCTCAGAAGACTTGCTTTTTTATGGACACCAAGAATAATGTTAGATGAATCTCAAACTCAATTTCTGTTTTGCTACTGCTTGAGATCCATAGGAATTTAGGCACCTGAAAGCCTTAGTGGCTTTGATATTTTATAAGCTCAAATCCTATTGAAAATAATTTCAGAGACATAAGGTTCCTTTTTATAGTCCTCTGAATATTTCTAATGTATAATCATTTTTTACAAATTATTCACCATTTCAGTGATGAAAGAGAAAGCCAACTTTCTTTCACCCTAGGGTTAGGAATTGTTACACCTCAATATCTACAAGGTTGTTTCACTGCCTCGCTAGAAACAGTTACATAACTAATTCCTCTTAAAGCAAAACACCTTTGTGTTAAAGCCCTCTCTGGCATGCTTAAATTCCCATTCTGTGTACTTGTCTCTTAATACTTATTCACATGAATAAAACCACTGATTCAGTTAACTTTTTTGAGCTAGTGACTTATTGCCGTGCTATAATTCTTTAGTAGTATTATGGTTACTTTATGTAATACCCCTCACAATACTCTTTTGAGATTTTTGAGATTGGTACTATTACTTCAAGGTGCTTCGAGTACAGAATAATAGGAAGAAAAATGTGAGAAGAACAATATAAGACAAATAGAGGCAGGGGTGACTATATATTTTTCCAAGATACAAAATAAAAATCTCTTGAGGATAGAACTGACATTTACAGGAACATCATTTTTGGCAGTACTGCCTCTGAGTAAAACTGTCCAAACTCCTATTACAAAAATCAGCTTTCATTTGCATACTGCAGCCGTCTTTTAAGCCTGAGCCTAAATCTGGCCTCATTAAAATGTTTTGGTACAAGATGTGAAGAGCACTCTTAATTTTGGCAAAGAAATTAATGCTAATATTTTCTTCTCACAGTTTCTTAGATCACCCAGCTAGCCAGACTGCAAATGGTCTATCATCCCAGAGCCCACAAGCATGCTCCAAACCAGGATCACAAGATGAAGTCAAGAGTTTCCTTGAAAAATCCATTCACAGGTGGGGCCTGGTTGCACACGGGCACTGTGAGGAAGTGACCCTGTCACCATACTTTCTTTACAAGCCAGTAGCAGAAACAAGCGAAGAGAGCAGAAAAGAGACACTAATAGGAAAGTGTGACAAAAGGAATAAGACAACTGTGAAGCAGGAGTGAATTACAGACTGAATCAGAAGACTTGATCTAAAAATCAAGAGGTTGAACTAAGATGAAAAAGACAAAGGTGAGCATGAAGAAGTGAAGAAGAGGGCTCAACAGTAACGCTGAAACACAGGGACAGGAAAGAGATGAGCTTCCATGGAAACTGCAGGCAATAGCCTCTAGACACCAGCTACAGACCAAAGCCAGACCAACTGGACAAGGATCCCAGAGTTAAGTGGAACAGGCTGTTCATAGACAATATGAAGTACTACAGATTATGAAAGTGAGCCTGTCAGTAGGTGAGAACAAGAGTATTCAGACTACGGAAAGTATGGGGTAAAGGACCCTGGGCAGGTAGAAAGATCCAGGCTATCCAAAAAAAGATGGTGCAGTCTTTTGCCAAGAAATCCCATTTTAAAAATGTCTACTAGTGGCACATTCTTCTTTTACTGCGTTCCTATCTTTTATATATGAAAGATTACCTACTATTAAGTGTTCTGAAGAACAATGTGCTCATCAGCTCAGACTGGTCACTCAAAATTGCTGCATACTTTAATACTGAAATATCTCAAAAATTTGTTACCCAAAATATTTGTATATTTTTATCTTTTGTACCTCTGAGCTTCAATTCACACTAAGAACTGGTTTAAAACACAGCACCCCTCAGACTAGCAGAATTATTAGTTCACTAAGACCGGTGAAAATGTTATTGTGAGGTACAACATCCCCACCCCCAATTAATAATTCTTTATTCGAAGTGGTGTTTGAATAGCAGGGAAATGAAGAAAAAACAGTGTTAAACAACTGTTCAACTAAGTGAACTCCTTGTATCCTGTGCGTGGTATCAGACAGGTGGCCTGTAGAAAACTATAGTCCATAGCCACAGAATTAAACCCTGTTTAATATTGTTCAATGAATTTAAAAGGGTACATTAAGGTTGTACAAGCAAACTTAATCCTGGCACTTTCTAAAGCTTTGACTGCAGCTTTAGCAATATTTTTTATATATTATACGTGTGCAAGAGACATAAAAAAGATGTTTCATTTTATTTACTTTAGACTCGAATTACTCCAGGTCCAGGCAAGGGTACTATGCATGACATTTCCCATTATTCTACTTAAGCTAGAAGGTTTTCATTAGATATTTCCTTTTCATCTGAGTGAAATACATTTTCAAATTCTCTAATATTCTCCAGTCAAATAATTTGGTTTTGCAGGCAAACAGAAGAAACTAAGCTCCTTCTTGAAACCGTTCAGCATCTGTTACTGTCCTATTAGGAGACAGCTCCAAACCTTCACTATTTAGGTCACCAGAAACTGTATTTTGGTTTTCTGAATTAATTTGTTCTCACTTATTGCTTGTGATGCTGACATTGTCTTTTTCTTCAACTATCTTTCTCTCTTTCTCATGCTGAATTCCACTCTCTCTGGTTATTTATGGATAGCAATGTTATTCTTCTGAACCTTCATTTAGACAGATTCAATAAGCCAGGTTCCTGTAGACCCATCATAAAACAGCCTCTCCTTTCTGTAATCTTTATCCCTCATACCTGTTGTTTGACCCTTTGCTGCCTGAGTAAACGTCTTTCAAAATTAGGTCTTGAGAATTGTAAGAGTAAACACAAATCACATAATCACAGAATGGTTTAGGTTGGAAGCAACCTTAAAGATCATTTAGTTCCACCCGCCCTGCCATGGGCAGGGATACCTTCCACTAGACCAGGCTGCTCAAAGTCTGTATTATATTCCTGCTCCTTTACTATATTCCTGCTTCACAGTGGCACAGCTTTAATGAGAAGGAGACACAATATCCTCCCACAGGACAGCAGATTTTAACTTCCTGTGCAGAATTTAACTTCCTGTGGAAAGCAATGTCTTGAGTCTGCAGGTTTCTCACAGTACAAGTACTTTGCCCTAACCACAAATCCCCTTTCCCCTGCTCTGCCCGCTGGCAGCTTTTCCATAAAGACATAGGCAAAAGACCGAACAGTTCTGAAAGAAGGTGGCTTCCACTGAGCTTCATCTAGCACTCTGTGTCACAGACCCATACTATTTGTATGAGACAGATTTGTTCTAAGATCATGGGCTAGATCGGGCCCATCAATGGCTTGAGATAAAAAAAAAAAAAAGAAAGAAAAAAGAAAACCAAAAAAACTTTGAGTACTAAATAGCAATCAGACCTCAGGAGAAAAAAGAACTTCCAAGAGCTCCTCCTCCTTCTGCGTGTGCTCAGAAGCAGGACTGAGCATCCAGAGAGCATTACCATCAAATAGAGAGGCGTTCAATGAGCAGAGGTTGAGCGAGCATTTCTGAAGCGCAGTTTTGGCACTTAAATTTTGCCTACTCTGAGTGATTGAGTTCCTTGTTAGCTGGAACTGAATTCCATATTTTTTCATGTTGCATCTCAAAGGTGTGGATATAGAGTTTGGGCCCTGCAAGCAGAGCACATATGTGCTTTTCAGCTTTGGGTAATTACTTAAACTGTGGGATAGTGATGCTTGTTTACCGAATGTTATAAACTAGGCTTTGTACTATTGTCAGGGGCATTCAGTACCTGCCAACCTACAATCTTTTCTAAGTAGCTGAAGTGGGTTTGGGTTTTCTTTTTTTGTTTCTTTATGGATTGGACAAATACAGATATTAATCTATTGGCAAGCTAGTCTGTTATGAGAAAGGGTCTAAAACTTGATTTGGTTTTTACAAACCTAATGACAGTTCTGGAACCAGGAGCAAAAATACTGTTATCAGACACATGGAAATATGCTGTCAGAGACTATCGTAACAGCTTATTGACTAGAAACTATCTAAACTCCCTGGTCTGACCTCACTGTTAAAGAGAAAAAAAAAACAACACACAAACAAACACCAAGCAGCAGCCAAAGCACTAAAAATAACTTCCAGGGCCACTATAAAGATACACCTATGTACAGACAGAGACACACATGTTTTTGTAACATTGTGCCAAAACATTCAAAGTCATGCCAAATATGCCAAAGGTTCAAGCACCATATTCACCAGTTCACAAGAGAGGGCAACAGATGATTTTTAATACCTCTACTCAAATACTATGCATAAAGGAATGTGGGCCAGATTACCTTTTATGCACCAACTGTTTTCATTCTCCTCGGTGATGCAAAGCAGCTGCAGAATCAGCCAGTCTGATTAGCTGGTTAGCCACCTTTACAGCTGCTTTGTGACACTGAGGTGCTGTAAAGCAGCTGGAACTTACTGAAAGTGAATGGGGCTTTGTGTTTCCAGGAGTTACAACCAAGTTAATCAGTGGCAGGAGATGTGCTTCCTTAAAAAAACAAAGGAAGAAAAAAAAGCAAACCCAAAATACAAATTGATACTAACATTTTAAGTAGTTGTAACAATATCCATTGTTTCAAAAGGCATACTTTAAATAAAAGAAGGAAAAAGAAAAGGAGGGTTAACAAACAAGTTTTGTGTAACTGACCCTTGTACTCTGAACTAATGAAAAGCTATGGTCAGGGCTAACAAACAGATAACAGTAAGTAAACCTGCAGGATTCTATGCTAATTTTGAAGAAAAGTGACGCCCAGAAATGTGTGTACTTAGGAAAATGTAATTACACCAATCCTTCTTTAAGATGGTGAATTCCCTGGTATAAAGGACTTGACTATCAAGCAAAATTTATTTGCTTCCTCTTAACTGTTTCAACAGTTTAAAGACATTGCTTATAGAAACTGAGAGTTAAAAACCTTGCAATATTCTACCCATAGACAAATGCTTCATGCTTTTTCTGATGCTAGGAAATCATTTGGTTACACATTCTCTTTGCATGTGCATGCACATCTTCTGGTGCAAGTATAAGAAAATCAAATACGTAATGGATTCATTAGCAGGATTTTGACCCAAACCTAACAATCAAAGTTTAATGCATTTGTTTTACTCTAACAACTTAGGACCCTACTATTGGGTATGGATTCCTCTGTATTAGACCCTACAAAAAAAGGCAACAAAAGGAAAGGGTAGTTGTGTACC
The DNA here is from genome assembly GCF_964199755.1 of Larus michahellis. Lineage (NCBI taxonomy): Eukaryota > Metazoa > Chordata > Aves > Charadriiformes > Laridae > Larus > Larus michahellis. Next base: position 95,907,466 of record NC_133897.1, read on the forward strand.
AGTGTGATAAAGTTTCACATCAGCAACACAGAAAAGAAGACACTAAACAGTGAAGCACTTGGGAATGGTTTCACTAGAGCAGGAAAATACAGAACAGAATGCACAGGATAAATAGCCTCGGTATTTGGTATTAATTATTGCCATAAACTTGTGTATCCTTTATCCATTCAGATATCAAACATTGAATGCCTGGTAGTCAGAAAAGAGGTTGATTCATCTGGAGCTCCCCAAGCCTGTTCATATCATCAGGATACTAGAAAAAATTTTACTGATGAAAGATCTTTACCTCCTAGGTAGACCTTACTGAACAGACATGTTGAAAAATGATGCAAAATAGATTCCTTAAGTATCCTCAAGATGTATGGAAACACAGGAAAGACAGAATTATACAGTTTCTTGATGTAATCTCTGTCACAGTAGACCATTTTAACTAGCCTAGTAAGGTATTCCTCCGTTAGTCCCTTAGCAAATTACTTTGTATTACATTGCAGATAGAGATGCCAATTGGTAAGAAAATCCATATAGTACAACATCTCAGATGATGATGTATCAGCTGTCTGCAGCAAGAAACGATCATTGCACAGTGATTAGAAAACAGAATAATGTCCCTGTTCATGACAGTGCCTCAGTTAGAAAGGATGACAACCATTAGTTGGTGTGCTGCTACAGGACATTTGGCAGTAATGACTGAAAAGAGTACCAATAAGAGATCAGCTGCATGAGTGGTTGTGTCAGTGCTTGATTTATTTTGTTTAAACATTCTTGCATGGTAGTAATTTCTTCAGGAATGCCCAAAGAAACAAGTGTTATGAGGAAGGAGTGGTAGGTAAGAAACCCAGAAACAAAATGAAGCACAGTCTTGAAGAAATTCATCAAACTACATATGCAAAGGCCTCAAAGATGGAAAGGTCATTGAAGTGCAGAAGCCTAAATCTGGCAAGGAAGAAGTTGCGCTAACAGCTTACAGGAGAGTCATTGCCTTTTTTGAAGTGGATAAAAATTACTGCCAAATATCTGACAGCTGATGTTGAACTTCACAGAGTGACTGGCCAACATATGGGTTTCTCCATCAGGGAATTGGTCACAAAAGATATGGCTGTCTTAGTAGTATTCAAGTTTAAAGTAGACATGTCCATGAAATTAGCTCAAAAAAAGAACAACATGGAAAAAAGGGACAACAGAAAAAATAAACAGATAAACTAAGTCTGCAAGGCTAAGGACTCAGAAGCAGGAGGACTGAGGACTGGTTGCTCCTGGTTTAAATATTTTCTTACAGAAGTATATACTGGGGATCCAAACTGTTTCTAAGTGACCCTGGCCTGGAGGTGCTGTTTGTTTCCCAAACAGCTGGACTGAAGAGACAGGACCTTTTCACCCTTGAGGCAAATAAGGCAGCTGATATTGTTTTTTTTGTTTGTTTTGTTTGTTTTTCTTTTGCATTCCACATAATAAAAAATTACAAACTGCTCCCTTTCTAGAAATACTTTGGATTTTATTACACTCAGCCTATATGTTTCTTTCAAGACTGTGACTGACAGTTTTTAAGCTTCGTGTATTTATGTAGCATTTTCCTACTTTTTTTTTCACTTTTTTTTTTTCTTCCTTTTATTTGCATTTTCAGTTCCAAGGCACTCCCTCATTATTATACAACAAAGTCTAGTTAAGCAACTTCTGACCAGATCCATTGCTGTCTGGTGGTATACTTCATGTGACTCTTCTGTAAATAAGTGGGCCAGCTGAAAAGATTAACAAAGTAATTTAGCAGACATTTGTTATGATTTGACAGGTATTGTGAGGAGTGCAAAAAAGTCTGCTGGCTTAAAAGTACATAATGTCAATATATTACACTGAAAACCAAACCCAAACCCCCAACCTATTAAATATAACTATTTGTTCTTCTAAGAAGCCTAAATGGACAGGTCAGTCTTTCGCTAATTTTGGGACTGAGGATTATTCATTTTCTTATAATTATCTGAAGGCTGTATCTAAAGTGAATTGTTGTTTGAGTAATTGCTCGGGGTGGGGGGTGGGGGGAAGTGGTTAGAACGGGGAGATATTTGTACCATACATTTTACTCTGGTCCTGTCATTTGTCTGTAGCACAGACAACTTGGTCACTTGGTCACTTAATTCACAATCTGCACTACCTGAGCTATACATGAGGCTGTGGAGACTTACTGATCAGGAAGAGCATCACTAGTATTCAACATAATTGTTTGTTCAGAAAGGTTTAAAAAGGAGATAATGCTCGCTTAAACAGAATGCTAAGGCACTGGCAAATCCAAAGCATGCAAATACCACTTAATTTTTAATCACTGATTGTTAAATTCCATTTATGCCTGAGTGGCCATTGACTTAATTACAATATTATAAACTCATAAGTAGTCCTTGTTCAGAAAAGGCATTGGGACATGCCCTGAAGAATGTGTTACTAAACATAAGACTGCTTAGCCTGTGAAGCCTTAGCAGAAAAGCCATTAATTTGTGAAAATGGGGCTCAGTTTGCAATTATTTTCTGTCTTTCTCGATAAAGGTGACTTCCTTGAGACTCCTTTATCTTCATAATGTGCCTCAATCCAGTCATTATAATAATGCATTTCCAAATTCAAAGGATGTTGAATTCTCAACTAAGCTCCTGCTTTTGTAATCAAATATATTATGATCCACTGGCTTAAGAGCATCTTGGTAACATGCTGTGTAGATGAACTATGAAAAGGGAGTCTACTAAAGGATGAAGCATGCTTTAGATTTAATCAGTTGTGAGTGTTATAAGTCTGTGAAAAAATGGCTCATTTGTTTTTTTTGTGCTCAGGATATAATGCAATGTGTTTGTGCAGACATTTAAAACTGAAATTCTTCTGCATTCCCTTTAAAGGAGAAAAGGATGAGTCTTGTAAAGAATGTCACAATGAAATCTCTGTTTTCCTATTGAAATATATGAATTTACAATAGCGTGAATTATATTGCTAAACATACACTTGAAGGTTATTTAAAGACATCATTTTGACTGCAGCAAACTTGCTAACCTAGTTTTAAAGACTAGTAGAAGCATATTTCTAGCTTCAGAAGGTAGCTTCACACTACTCAGGCAAACCAGTCAGCTACAATCAGATTTTCAACCGATCCTCTTTCTACTTAGTCTAAGAGCATTCAGGACCTACTGAGCCCAGTTCACACTGGAAGAAAACAGAGAGAAGGATTTTCTACCTGCAGCATAAAAAGAAAATTTTGTGAAGTGCAAGTAATAAGAAATGGCATTAGGCAATTTCAGTGGTGCATAACATGAGTAAGAGACAACATGGGTAGCACATGGCTGGCACAAGTAAAACATGAAAAGGAGTCAGCTGGTCTGTCAGTGTGAGTCAAAAGCAAGACTAGGCTTTGTAGCTCATTAGCAAACTGATATAATGACAGACAAAAAGTCAGAAAAGCTGAACTTTCACTTTAGTGCCTGAAAAACTGTATTCTGTGACTTTGCTAGCAGTACGCCATTATTGTGTTTTCATCTTTTCCATTCTGCCCAAGGAAACTTGAGTGATAACTAAGTATTGAGTCAAATTCATGACTGATGAAACTAAGGACCAACATGACAAGGCAGAGCTTGGAAGGAAATCCTACATAAAAATTATATTTAAGTTACAAAGTCAAGGCACTCCAAATTTAATTTAAAATGTCCATGATAAATCTTAAATGTTCCTTTTTTTCATGATATTCATGGTAGATGCATAAAACAAGTGGTAGATACATTTTCTGTTACTGAATTTTAACATGTCGAACAGAATATTTAAATTTAGCCTCTAAACTAAGCAAACACAACACAGTATCCGCTAGGTTATGTGACAAAGCTCATCTGCACATCCACAAAGGAGTCTGTTTTATCCCTGTTTATCACTGTTTTATCCCCACAAATGTGTCCCATGCATTTCTTACTCCCAAGGAGAAATGTGAGCTTCCCCTCACCCACCCTTATTGCCACCAGTAGCTTTGAAATTGATGAGGGGAGGTGGATGATAGCAACTCTGCCCTGTTACTTGACATTCCCCATTACGTGAGTTTTTGTGTCAGACACTGCACAGTTAACTCCTGCAATAACACTTTCTTTAGCCTTGTCTACTTTAACATTTTCATAAATCTCTCCAAGTTTCCTCACTAGCATCACAGCTAAATACAAAGAATTGGAATTATAGCTCCAAGGTTTTCTAAGAAATGGTAGGAAACTAGTTAACAGCATGAACAGCCACTGAAACAGAACTCCTTCAGTATCCCATAAAGCTATGAATAGTGTCAATGACTGGAATAGCGAGGGACATATTGGACAATTTTCATGATAACTGAAAATAAAATTGCAGCACCTATGATAAAAAGAGAAAAAATTCTACAACAAATATTTAAGCTAATCCATGAAATGCACTCGGTAAATCAGTGTGACATTGCTAGAAGGTATTGGAATGTTAATTCAGAGATTAGGCAAAAAAGAGGTAAACCATGGAGTTTTCAGTGAGATATTTATATGGCTGACGTGTTGACTCATCAGATTGCACCATTTATGTAAGCTAGTTTGTAAATCATTTCCAAAAATGAACACCCAAGACGTTGTCAAATACTGATAAGTGGGGTCAAGCATCTTGCATTTCAAAATAACCTGCATATAAAAGTTCCATTAAAACAAAGATACAAGACAGGGCAGAGGAAAAATGCTTTTCCTGCACATGGATAGGATAATGCAGCAGACCTTCAAGCAGGAAAATGTTAAGGAAAAAAGTACAGCAGTGTCTTGGCAACGTTCTTAGCTATAAGCCTAAACAACCATTCATTCAAAATGTCATGGTTATTAAAACAATAGAAAAGCAGCTTAACTGATGTGAATAAGCGAGAAACAAGATTGCTGCCATAAGTCTTTTATTTACACCTTTATCTGTCCAATCTTGTCAAGAGGATTATCTGCAAAGAAGTTAATGCTTGCCTTTCTTTCTAAAACATAGTCATATTTCAGTTAATACACAGAGACGTCCTTATAATAGCTTCTTAACACTGATATGTCTGGTAAGGTATAACATGGGGCATCAGCTCCCATTTAAGTATCTAAATACAGGGTAAGGTCCCTTAAGGAACTAGCTATCTGCTGCTCTTGTTATATTTGAAATAAGGCCTCCTCTTGTAACACTGTATCACCAGAAACAAGACATACGGTGTCCAAATGAAACATTCATGGAGACATAATACTTTTATTCTGAGAAACCATATCCTTTTACTGTCTACTGTATAACAACAGACAAACACTTCAGAAGAAGAATGGCTGTTTTAGACTGAAAGATGATGCTTGCAGAAGAACCAGTGGGATTGATTTGTCCATACCTTACTTTAGAGTAGAAATCAAAACAGAAGGTGTGCTTCCTGTCTGAAGGTATGACTGTGTGAAGATTTCAATGAAAGAAAGCAAATGAGAACCTTTGGTAAGTTGAAAACCAAAACTTTCGGAATAATCCTTACTCTGATAATGTGTATTTTATTTTCTTAAGTATGTGCAATTAATCTTTGCCACTTCAGACTTGCTCTTTCACCCCTAAATTGGACCATTATTTTTTTTCTATTATCTTCAGATAGAAAAGATGCTTCCTCAAGGTGAATAAAAAACCTTGAGAAGAACTTGGTATAACTCATAGCTCCTTCCACTGTAAGTGTGACACAAATTCCTAAGAGCCTCAGAGAGCACAGTACATATTTGGCTTGTATGGAAGGCAAGGACAAAGGAGTTCAAACACACCCTGGAATTTCTAGCAAAGAATCTGACTTAGGCTTCACAGAATCTAGTCTTCGCAAACTAAGAAGATATACCTATCTCCTTTGGGGTGAGCATACTACACACTTAACGTTAGTTCAAGCTTCCTACTCTCATATAGGCATTGTTTTTTATTCCAGTCTGTGGGTGATATTCCAAAATCTACACACATTATATACATAAAACCAAGCCACAACAACTCCTCCTATCTCCCCATTCTTATGATCACCTTCATTATACACCAAGAAAAACAATGTAAAGCATCAACAGCACTGATAGTAGCTTGGATATTACGCATGTAAAAAAATACATTGTTTTAAAGAGAGTTATTAACAACACAAGCGACAGGTTATGAGATTATTTAATACTTAAAAATTGAGAAAGACTAGAAATTTAAACTATGAAAATAAAGGGTCAGATTATGACATTGGTCTCTGTTAACTTGTGCTCTATGCAGTCTATATCCCAAACTTATTTTCCTTCTCCTTAATTATTTTTGCATTTTTAGTAGTGAAAATATTGAAAATTAATTAAAGAATCAAGAAAGCATCTTCATTAACTGTATTCCTTGAAAAAGATACATTTGTGAGATATTCATTGGGACTAACTAAAGGCTAGATTTTCAAATTTCACGTTTCTAGGAGCAAAACAAAAACCCCAACCTCTACAGAACCCCAAATAAGGCCCAATAAAATTCATCTAACATTTCTTCTTCTGTTGCAGTTTGGGCCGGGTTGGACAATGACAAGACGACAGATGCTCTCCCCCACCTCTTGCTCCACGAAGAGGAAGAAGAGAGATAAACAGTTATGAGTTTAGAAAAAAACTAAACTAATGAAATATTAATAACAAAATAAAAAAAGAAATAATGAAATAGATACAACATATACAAAACTATATCAAACTCCCAGGGAGATGTCCCCAGCTGGCACTGGGAAAGTTCCAGACTGGACTCAGTGATGAATGGGAACTGGATTCCAGAACACACTGATGGGGATCAAAAGCAGATGAAATGACAGGGTCCTCCTCAGACATCAGTCGTTGAAGAAAGAATGCCATTGAAGAAGGCAAACCATCGAAGAAGACAAGCTAACCCCTTGATCCCTCAGCTTTTATACTGAGCATGACAGATGGGATGGAATACCCTGTTGGCCAGATTTAGGTCACCTGACCTGTCCACTCCTCCCCACAGGTGTGACCCCTCCACGTAGTAAACAACCCAGTCAGTGACCCTGGTTGCCACAGCAACAAGTATAAGCAAAAGCCTCTCTCACTGCACAGCAAGTTAGCTCTGCTCCACCCCAAACCAGGACACCTTCTCCTCTTTCCTCCTCCTCCTCCTCATCCTTCTCCTCCTCCTTGTGCTTCTCCTCCTCCTCCTCCTCATCCTTCTCCTCCTCCATCTCCTTCATCCCCTCCATCTCCACCATCACCACCATCTCCACCATCAACATCACCATTGCCATTGTCATCATCATCATCATCAATCAATAATAATATCTGTATGTGGGGAGGCATTGTAAAACTTGAAAACTAAGAGAAATGAATGTGTAACTGTTTGTGGTCGTGTCGTTTGTTGTTTTGTTCTTCCGATTTCAGCTACCAGAGAAAACAGGTAGACAAACATTTAAGAACACGTATTGACTGCAATTATTTTCCCCTGAAGCTGTTCTATTCAATTATAGATTGAATAGCATAAAAGTAGGGAAAAGAAAATGGGTAGGACTTTGAAACAGGCGTTCCTAACTTTTAGATTGGTAGGCCCATTTTTTCAGACATTGGCCTCCACCAATATGGATTGAGAATAATGGAACTAGCTACGGACTGAGCACTGTTACAAGAAAGCTCCTAGGCCGCTTGTTAGCAAGTGATTCACTTTGCAAAATGCTGAGCGCCTAGCAAGTAATGTCAAAAATGAATGCAATCTGCTGAGATCTCTCCTTTAAAAAATAAAATAAAAAGAAATGGGTCACTTTGTGTAGACACTAAATATAAAAATAAACTCAATTTTACACTATCGTTTTTAAAAATGTAAATCTTAATATGAACTTTTTCCTTCTTTCTAGCTTTGTATTTTGTATATTTCTGGCTAAGCCCCTTTACAAGACATTTACTTTTATCAAGAAGTAGATGTCTTCACTAATGCAGACAGAATTGTGATGATAGCACTTTGAAGTGCTGAAGACAGCTTATCTATATAATCTCTGTTTTTCTATGGTTTAGCTCAGGAAGCTTTTCCTAATTCATGTTCTGAGTCTGACCAAATATTGGGACAACAGAAATGTTATATTAAATATAAATTTGGAAAGACGGGTGAAACTTTTGTATTGGCTGCATATGGAAATCTAGCACAGCAAATCCAACTATTTCCTCTGGTAGCTGTAAGGTAACTGCTGAATAAGTTGAAGGAAAAAAAAAGGCACAGAGCAGAAGTTATAAACAATTTTAGTTTTGTGCTTTCTGTAATTGCTGACGTTCCTTGTTTGCTAGGGCAAAAGCATGGAGAACCCAAAATAGACTCAGTCTAGACAAGAACACACTTTGTATTTGAAATAACAGCATTTGGAATTTTTTTTTCATGCCAAATTGGGAAAAAGCTACCATTTCATCATAGCCTGGAAAAAAGACAAAATACCTTTACGATTATTGTTGCTTTTTCTGGACTTCTTTAAGAGAGGAAATTTGTTTTATTCTGAGTTTCAAATGTATTTCATCACCATCTTGAGCTGCTATAGTCATCTAGGTTACATCTACATGTGACCTATATGTTTGATTCCCTTGTTTTCAGTTTGTGTGTTACAACTTGTAATCATGAAATTAATGATCCATATATAAGAAGAAATGTACAACAGGGACTCAATTCTATAGACTTGGATACAGGCAAAAATTATATTTAACCTATGGATATTTAACCTAGCATTTTTGGCAGCTTCTCTATTTTTGTCTTACCCATCACATTCATGGTCTCATAGAAAGTCTGATTGAATAGTACAATAAGAGTTCTTTTGCATCACCTGTACCCTAAGGAAAGATTAATCATACTAAGGTCATTTCTGACAAATGGTAATGTAGTGTGTTCTTTGAAACTTCTGATAAAGATATTGCAATCTTTAAATAATCTATTTGAACACTTAATAATCTCTGACATTTTCCTGAATGCCTAACAAGTTCTCTTGCTGCAATTACTTTTGTCCTAAAGATTTAGAAAATTGATTACTTCCTTTGTCTTTAAACATTTTTTAACTATTGGAAGACTACCATCATATCTCCTCAGGATTCTTTTCTCCAGATAGGACATTCCCTGGTCTTTACCGTTTTCCCCACCAGCCTCATTTTCTAAACTTCTGCCTACACTCAGAAGTATTATACTGTCACCCTCTGGGATATATCCATTTGGCTATTTCCCAGAATGTGATGACCAAAATGGCATCCAGAACTGCTTGAGTCTTACTATATTAGAGAAGAACTCCTTGCAACAAGCAAACAATACTCTTATTCATTCATCCTAGTATAATGTCTTTTTTTTAATGAGTGTGACAGTGCTGAGCATTATGCAGCTTGTGACTCATGAAAACACTTGATGCAGCTGATATTCCTTTCTAAGTTTAGAGTTGCATTTAACACTGACATTTTAATTGTCCAGTGTGGAAGGCATCATCCCACTTCCATAAAATAGGTGAAGCCTCTGAGATCATGTTCCCTGTAAGTATGATCTCACAGGTCCCTAGTAATTATTCAATTTACTGATCATCATGAAGCAAATTTAACAAAGGTTAAAAGTTTCAAAGGTGGTTATGTTCTTACAAGTGTGATGCCATGTATGTAGCTAAGTAGGAAAAAAAAAGAAGGTATAAAAATTATAAATGCTGAAAATATTTTAGCATGATCTCTTATCATATTAGACATCAGTGAATCCACCTACACCAGGCATTGCCATCCTCCAATCCAAAATGCCCAAGCAGAACTGCTTCAATGTTTTGAACAGCCAGAATACGTGAAAACACAGTTAGTTGTGGTACCCACTAATTTAACATTTACTTGCAAGAGTGTGATTCTAATAATTTTGGTTTTCTTATGTTGAGTTTTTTTTTGAAACTGGCATGAATTGTTGTCAAAGATATGATTTCTGAGTTTGGCTGGAGGGGAGTTAATTTTCTTCATAAGTTTTCTTGCTTTTGGTCTTCCTGTGCTCTTCCCCATCCCACTGAGAGCTTAGCTGCTGACCAGGGTCCTCCCACAATTCTACTGCACCTATGAGTTTTAAATGCTGTCTGGATAACTTTATTTTTAAGATCTCAGGAACAATGAACTGATTTTTGGTACCTGTCATAGTGCAAATATTTCTGCTGCCAATCACATCTCTCTAACCTACACGAATTTGAATTTTATTCATGTGTTATCTCTTGCCACTGTATCTTTACTCCAAGGGCTATTTTAGGTCTCCTCATTAGACCAATTTTATACAGTTTATTCTATGTTGCAAAGTTCTGTGGAATTCCATGCCATTTATAAGGGACACTATATAAATTTAATCCACAGATAATGGGAAATCAATGTTTGTATCATTAAGCTGAAGTTGTAAACACAGAACTTTAATAAGAATGTGAAATACATTGGGAGTTGAAACCATACAGGTGAATAAGAATATAAATACTTAGAGTTGGCTGCTGTATGCATGGTATTTTGTTGAAAAAGGAGAAATGCAAATGTTAATATTTGGGCCATTATTTCATCACCTCCTTTTAATAAACAAAATCCCTGGGAATCTTAAGAACACCGTTATGCAGAATGCTGGAAATTAATAAAGAAAAACAGAATATCTTGCAAATATTGTACTGTTATTAACCAAGCAGAGTTTTCCCCATCTTATAATGGGATATTGTTATGAGCTTACTCTTTAAAACATAGAACCCCATTCCAAAAGAATTGCTATTGCCTAGCTCATTCCTGGTATGAGCTAATGCAAAGCAGAGGGCTTCTATAAACTATTTCTCAGAATTAATCCTTTCTGAGGCTGAAAGTGCATTTGACAGAAAACCAGTAACAAAATATTGCAAGTATAATGTAGAAATATCAACTGCTGGGAAATGAGATCTTTCTGGGTCAGGAAAAATGCCCTTGCTAAGACAGAACAGGGTAAAACAATTGCATTGAAATTATTTGTTGACCACTTTTGCCCTACATTATTAAAAAAAAGACCTTACGCAATGCAATGCTACTGATAACAAATAGAGATAAAGTGTGAGGCCAAAAAATACTGGAGTTGTTTGCTTATTTAACCATTTTATTTTCCTTCTCAGTATTGCCAAAATTAACACAGTGACTCTGAGAGAACAGTGAGATGCAAAGATTAAGAGCTGTCTAATTACAATACTATTAGTATGAGGACCAATTCAAAAGAAATTTTTTTAAAAACTACTCCATTGTACATCAGAATATTAAAATAATTTCTTCCTTCTCTAACTTAGAATCATAGAATAGAATCATAGAATCGCTGAGGTTGGAAGGGACCTTTAAGATCATCAAGTCCAACCTTTAACCTACCCTGACAAAAACCACTTCTAAACCATGTCCCTAAGTGCCCCATCTACCCTTTTTTTAAACACCTCCAGGGATGGTGAATCCACCACCTCCGTGGGCAGCCTATTCCAATGTTTAATAACCCTTTCAGTGAAAAAATGTTTCCTAATATCCAACCTAAACCTCCCCTGACATAACTTGAACGCGTTTCCTCTTGTCCTATCACTTGTCACCAGGGAGAAGAGGTCAGCCCCCATCTCTCTGCAACCTCCTTTCAGGTAGTTGTAGAGGGTGATAAGGTCTCCTTTCAGCCTCCTCTTCTCCAGGCTAAACAACCCCAGCTCCCTCAGTTGTTCCTCAGTGAACTTGTGAACTTGTGTTCACTTGTACACTTTTAATACCTGTTTTTTCCCCTAAATCCACAATTTAGGTACAGCTGTTTGGGTTTTATGACAAAAAAGTCAACATGTCTCTCCACAATGAATTTGAAATATGCCACCAGTAGTTAACTCAGAGTGCTGGTGTGCCAGCTAATATTACATTTAGTGCCTTGCACAAGAAGATTTTTATAGGCCTGTAGCAACCCTTTTTTTCCCCATTTAAGTGCATTTTGAAGTAAACTCTCATCCATTTTCTTCATGTTTTCCACTCACTGAAATACTTGGCAAGTCTGTTTTTAAAACTTCTGTCCTTACACTATTGTAAAGCACTGGTGTTTCCCTCCTTCCTCTAACATATCATATAGAGAAATAACTCTGATACATGGTCTTCTGTAAAAGCCCATTCAGCTGCTGAAATTCTTTCCCATTTGGAACTTAGTCCTTAAAAGCTACATCCTAATAAGAACTTAAGTTAACTATATATTAAGTGCTGCAATGTATGATTTTTAAGTACCTACATTCTTCATTCTTCTAGTCTGCAGTGTTAGGTGCCCAGAATCCTAGGCACGGATGCTGCTCTCAGAGACATCCAACACCTCCCCATTTATTCAGGGACCAGAGCCTTTTCTTTATCAATCATACATAAAATTGTTCCTCCCGACACGACAGCATCCAAAATGCACATAATCCAGTCACAGAGAAACCTGTTGGTTTGGTCCAATCTTCCTCATCCACACTGAATGTCTAGTGCTTTCTGACAATAAGCCCTACCTCTTCAGACATGTCTATTCAGTAGACACTCTGGTATCATGCGTTTAAACAGATTTAGGCCTTCTGAATCTAGTCCTTTCCATACAGTCACACAGCCTGAGAAAGGAAAAGCACCCTTTCCCCAACCTAATAACCAGGTTGTTTGGCAATTTTATAACAAGTAGGAAACATAGGTCTAAAGTTGTTGCTGAAGGATAAAAATAAATAAGGATTTCTGTAAATACTATAGCTTATATGTAGAGGCATGATTGATTGCTGTTTTGAATAAGTGTGTTTTAATGATTTTGGGAATCCATGAAAGCATAAAGGAAAGTTTCCATGCTAATAAGTAGTACATTTTGTACATCAGTCCTATCAGCTTATACTGGTCTATAATGTAGTATAGTGTAGTCTAGTCTAACAATAGAATCAAAAGGTGCTATGTTTTTCTGATACCCAGGGAAAATTAAGCATACAATTATGGTCTCTCACCTATTTAGTTACAGGGGACTGACAGCTGTACTTGCTGATCTAACTAATGAAACAAATGGGGAGGAAAAAAAATTATGATCTCTACTTCATGTAGACCACTCACTAAAATATGCAGACAAATATTTTTGAAATTACTTATGGTCATTGCAATTACACAATTTTGAAGCATATTTAATTAATTATAAAAGTTTTAGTTTAGATTCCATAATTTTAGCATGTGGAGAAAACTCCTCAGAACCACTTACAAGACAAGACTAAACTATATTTTCAGGAGAGCTTTGAATTGCATCAAAATTCAGGTGACACAAATAGATAAGCACACAGAAAATACATGCAAACAGGCATGCTCTAATCATGTGCAAAAATGGTTTCTCAACAAAAAAGAAAGTTAATACTTTCTATTTCTCTGTCAGTTCCCACTTCAAAATTTCAAATTATAATCGAGTCCTTATCTGTACAACACCTGGCAGAGGCCTGGTAAATAAAGTATTCCATTTCTCTGGCTAGGTGAAATCAGTGTGTTATATGAAAGGAGGGAGAGTAGAAGGCAAGAAATGCTTAATGTTTGCATAAGTAAAAACTATCGTGTTGAAAAAATGGAAGCAGAAGTGTTGAGGATTCCAACAATTTGCCTCTAGTAATTGGCACTTTTTTCTTTTTTATATTTTATTTGAAGAATCTAGTATGGCGCTGTCAAAACAAAACAAATAGACAAACAAATAGATGTCTAGTATAAGAAAACCATTTAGGATCTGTCTATAGCCAATGGAAAAGAATACTTTCAGAGAGTAATTGATCCCATTCAAAGAGTTTGAGATGAGGTATCTCTTCCAAGGCAGTTTATCCTACCTTACGCTGACTGGTGACTGAACAGGGCACTTGAACTGAAAGGGTAAACTAAGCATCTAACTTTTAGGTAGTTGAAAGTGGGTAAAATATATCCCACTCTGACGTTCTGTGGAAAAAGTTATCTGTAACAATTAGTAGAGTGACTAGCTGCTGTCAATCAAGGTTTCTAGCTCAGGCTTTGTAATAAGCATTTCTGATAGGCAATCCATCTTCAGATGCATGAGTGATCCTTTAGAGGTGCTCATTTTTTGTGTTAATTAATGGGGATGCCTAGACAATTAGCTTAAAATAAATGCCACCTTTGGGTGGCTAGATGCAGGTGAAATTAACTCAATTTCAAGTGATTTTAGGACAGTAAATCCTTTAAAATTCCGGGCTGTGTAATTATTAGAGGAACTAAGTTTCATAATAATCTCATTTCATCATGTTGTTTTTGAGTATCTTCATCATTCTATGCATCATTTGTCTCTTGTTGAACATAACGGGAGGCAGATACTGGCTGAATCTCTCATTCTGTAGGCATTAATATTTTGTTTTTTCTTCCAACGGGAAGTACCTTCTGGTTACTGGTGGGTGTGTGCATGCGGATTCTAGTGATACAAAACACTCCTTCTAAAGCATAGCAGAAAACTCAATCACTTTGCTGATACAAGTAGTGAAATTTTAAAAGCAGTGGACCTTCGGCCCCAGTAAAGACACACCCAGAGGCGATATCTCCAGTGGAGGTACTCCTACACCTTTAAAGATGTTGCTATTACCATTGATGACCAGCAAGAGAAGACAGATCTGACAGAGTTCTAAAAAAAAATCTTATTATCTTGTACTGAAAAATGCTGTGCTAAAAATTGGCTTTATTACAAAAAAAAATTTATGACATGCCTATTGGAAATATGTGCTGAAGATAAAAGTGTGCTTAAGAACCCTTTAGAACAAGAATGCTTTTACTATAAGGAATATGGCATATTTTCTACTTGTAAGTGAATTTTGCAAAATTTGACTCTGAAGATTAAAGGTAAGGAGTACAGGAAAGAAGCTAAGAGGGGCTAAGGGTAAGACTTAAGCATCCAATAAAGCAAGAACATGAAATATATGTTGTTGTATCACCTCTTAACATGCATGTTTTTCCATTTACATCAGTGGGAATTGCACATTTTTTGTATAGACAAAAAACTTTAACATAAAAAATCCCGTGAAAGCAAAGCAATTAAAAGTTATACTTGAAATAAAATTCCATCTTTAACACACTCCATTGTGTATAGGTTTAGCAGCACAGATGGTATGTTACTTTAAATCATTCTTTTCTGTTGTCATCAACAATAGTTAACTGAATTAAGTTGTGGGGTTTTTTTTAATAGAGGGGAGGGAAGTAAAGAATCCATGCGTGTTTGCCTCTTTAATGAAGTAAACTACTCTCAGGACAAGTTTCCTAGATAGTGTTTTTTGTAATTGAGAAAGGCAGCTGTCATGATTAAGCTGAAACTTTGATTCAAAGATACTAGGTAGACATTTATGGCAATTATAATGCATGTATTATCTTGGCACATTATATTTATGTTGTCATTTAAAGTCTATTATTCCACAGCTCATTGGTTTACCAAAAAGAAAAAAAAAAATCTTTTCCAGTTTTGCAAAGAACTTAATTTCTAAAGTATTAATTGTCTGCAGTTATTGGAGCAAAGTACTCCAGTACTGCAGTATTTGGAGCAAAGCCTGATTTTTATTTTTAAAATATCTATGTTGAGTTTTTTGTGGGTTTGATTGTGATAGAATTTGGTATGTGTTATGTTATAGTTCCACATCTGTGAAACAATGAGAAACTGTCTTACATATAATTAACACCCTGTCTCTATTCTGAACCTGTGTCAAAGAGGTCAGGATCTTGCTATATTTTTAATATAATAACAGAATTGACCCCTCAAAAGTGTTAGAGACATCTTGAAGATTTTGAAAACAGTTTTATCCTCCCATGAAATAATGAAAAATCTTATCGGGCATAGGTTATTTATAGGGACCACTTCCCATACTATTTCCTTCTCTTTCAAACTGAATTTTGAAGCTTATTGCCAATATTTTGCTTCAGAGATTTTCAGAGAGGTCATTTGACAATGGGATTGAGTGCACCCTCAGCAAGTTTGCTGATGACACCAAGCTCTGTGGCATGTTCGACACACTGGAGGGAAGTGATGCCGTCCACAGGGACCTGGACAGGCTTGAGAAGTGGGCCCGTGTGAACCTCGTGAAGTTAAAACAGGCCAAGTGCAAAGTTTTGCACCTGGGTCAGGGCAATCCCAAACACAAATACAGGCTGGGCAGAGAACATCTTGAGAGCAGCCCTGAGCAGAAGGACTTGGGGCTGTTGGTGGATGAGAAGCTTAACATGAGCCAGGAATGTGTACTTGCAGCCCAGAAAGCCAACAGTATCCTGGGCTGTATCACAAGAAGTATGGCCAGCAGGTCGAGGGAGATGATTCTACCCCTCTGCTCTGCTCTGGTGAGACCCCACCTGGAGTACTGTGTCCAGCTTTGGAATCCTCAGCACAGGAAGGACACCGACCTGTTGGAATAGGTCCAGCAGAGGGCCATAAAGATTATCAGAGGGCTGGAGCACCTATGCTATGAGGGCAGGCTGAGAGATTTGGAGTTGCTCAGCCTGGACAAGATAAAGGAGACTTTATAGCAGCCTTCTAGTACCTAAAGGGGGCCTACAGGAAAGATGGGGAGGGATTCTTTATGAGGAAGTGGAGCGATAGGATGAGAGGTAATAGTTTTAAACTGAAAGAGGGGAGATTTAAATGAGATATTAGGAAGAAATTCTTTACTGTGAGGCTGGTGAGACACTGGAGCAGGTTGCCTGGGAATGTTGTGGATGCCCCAACCCTGGAAGTGTTCAAGGCCAGGCTGGATGGGGCTTTGAGCAACCTGGTCTAGTGGGAGGTGTCCCTGCCCATGGCAGGGGGTTTGGAACCAGGTGATCTTTAAGGTCCCTTCCAACCCAATCCATTCTATGATTCTATGATTTAAGGAGTCTAATACACATATATGATATGAGTATACCTAACTGCATCTTAAAACAGAAAAAAATCAGGAAAACATACGGCTTCTCTAGTTGAACTTCTGCTGTGTTATTTCTAGCTTTCTCCAGCAGACTTCCCAGTTCTTCTGACTTGACCCTGAAGCCTCCTAATTATTTTATAGAAAAGTATGTGGTTTTATTATTTTTAGAGGAATTTCTTAATAAATGCAAGATTTCTGTTTACTGTCATCAAATCTGCAAATGTTTGGTGTTTCTTCAATGCTAACAGAGAAGTCCTTATCTTCTTAAGAAGTACTGAGCTGTCACATAAAATTGCAAATAAATGAAACATTTCTGGTTTCGTGAACTTCAGGAGCAGACGATCCTGTTTCTCTTGCCTGGAGAATGGAACAAGCATTGTTTTGTTATATATTTTGCTTTCTATTCAGATGCCTCTAAGAGGATTAACTTTGGCCCTGAATCTGAAAATGCTTCTTCTTAAGGGTAACCCCTAAGTTTAAGAAAATTACCATCATAGCATATTCTTAGATAATATTAATATTTCTCAAGTTTTTAGTAAGATTCATCTGTCTCTTTGGAGATTTTAGAGGATTTCTGGGTATGCTATTTGTGTAGCACCAAATTATCCTGGCCAACCAGCGGTCCTCTGGTTGGCATCTGGTCTAAAGGTCATGCTTCGGGAATTCTGCATAGATAAGGCAGTAATTTTTATCCTGCAGCAAAATTTCACAGTACACAAAATACAGCTTGAGAGAGCAAAGAAAGAAATTACAGAGAAATAAAACCTAAGTCAAAGGCTCTTTCAGTATTTGCTAATAAGCATGCTCCACATATCAGTAGAAACTCAGAGGAATTCCCTGTATATTTCACAGAGGGAATTATGGCTTTCATTCCAATACTATGGAAATATTTTTTTTCCTACTTAACAGTCTTGCAATACTTGCACGAGTCAATTGTTAAAATCAATGCTTATTTCCATGTGGTGGCCTATTGTATTTTTAATTGAATCTAGTTTTAAAAATAAATAACAAGCTCTATCTCTACTCATGTTCATGTAATAAACAATTTCAACTACAGCATTCTTAACAGAAAACTAATATTACATTTGGGATATGAGGCCCTTCGTTGTTGGTTCTCTGCCTAAAACATTGGAAAAATAGACATGGTTAATTTCTATTTTGTGTAAGATTTGTCTCTAATTTAAGACGGCGTAATTGTCTGGATGTTAGCAATGGGTAACTTCTGTACAGTAAATAGAATTTGTATTATCCAAAGCCTCTTTCTGTTTCTGAAAATCCTTTGCTTCTTACCTCTTGGAAGTTCTAAATTGCATGTGTTTTTATAGTTTCTCATAATAGCTCTCCTCTTTTCTTTCATATTGCAAATGTTTTATTTTTCCTTTTGACTGGTAGTTGTAGACACTTCATGAAAAATTAAATTATCGTAGACTTTTAGCCCACTTTTCTGCATCTGAGAGTGCCTTGTTTGATTGCTTATTTTAAAGACAGAAAATTTTTTAGATGAAGACACAAACTCATTAGCCAAATTCATCTTTTTGGGCAGTTGCTTATTAGTAGAAACAAGATAACATTATCAGTAAACATCATCTTTAATACAGAAAAATAATATTAAAAACCCCAGCAATGTTACATTTCATTTTTTCTGAAATCAAATAACTATAGAACCTCGTTTTCTAAGCATATTTTTAATTAAAAAAAAAACCTTATAAATACAAAGCAATACTCCAGATAAAAATGATTTTACAAGCAGTATTAGACCAACGCTTAAGTCTTCAAGACTTATACTGTGCTACTTTCTTAGGGTTTTTACTGATAAGGCCTTCATCAGGCCACTTTGTAGACACCAAAATCGAACTAGAACTCCATGACTAGTTTAAACTCCTTAAAAAAAAAAAATATATAGTGAATATAGTGAACTCTGTTGTTCAGAGTTCACTATAAGAGCTGAAACTTGAATAGTAAGCTAATTCTAGTAGAGAACAAATGCAGTGTGTAGAGAAGCTAGCCGTAGGGATTGCCTTTATTGTGCTATTGGCATTCAAAGTCATGTAAACAATTACCTATTTCAGCTGAATGTCATCTAACATATGGATCTAATAGCTTTATGCCCATTTTAAAGCTAATTGGTCTTCAACTTCGCTGTCATTAGGTGTGAAAAAAGCAGGTTTAAAGCAAAATAAAATAATTCAGGTCTGAAAGGACATTCAAGGAAAAATTTAAGGCCTAACTTGTGATATTCACTAGAGAAAGACAAGTTTTCCTGACTCCATTAACAGTGCTTCTTAAGGGCAACTACACATTCCTCTAAAGACAGAGTTTAGCTTGTAAGAACAGCAGATTTAAAAGGGTGCTGTTACAGCTGGAAGATTTCACTTCAACAGAAACATGTACAGTTTTTCTTTCCCCAGCCACACTCAGTCAATATTCTGGTGCAAAGCTGCGGGTGGATGGAAGCAAGGGGGTCTAAGAAACAGTGGCCAAGACAAAATGTACTGAGTTCCTAGGCATACTGAAAACTTCCAGACTAATACAAACATAGCTATTTAATTGATGAGGGCACTGCTGTCTCTGTCTGACAGACAGACAGACAAACTACAAATGTATGTTGAACCTTGTTTTTTTTCCATCAGGAACAAATAAATTTCCTTATGTGACATTTTTTCTTTTTTAACTGTATGAACTTTAATTTTTATTCACTCCTCTGATTGTGATCAGAGAGGGTTCTGTAATGCAGTATAAAGAATTCTAACTAGCAGTTTCTGAACCTGATGAATACCAACAACCAAGTGTTTAACAGAGCCTTTTTTAATGTCCTGGGAGAAACACAGAAGGTGTTTTGGCTTTAGAAAGTGAGAGACTGTATTTTTCTAAGTATTAACTTTCCCAGCTGTAATCAGTGAGTAGTCTCAGTGAAGCTGCTTAATTTTAAAGGAAGTTCCATTTGTAAAGCTGAACTGCGAAGCAGAGCTGCAGAGGGACTGAAGAGATCCCAAACTCATGTTACAGAAAACAAATAAAAGTACATTATAGTATGTTTGTGAAAATAAAACTCTCCCTTCGTCCTGAGTTTTTCATAATAGCTGTCTGAAAAATTGCTCTTTCATCCATACATGTTCAGACAGCCTAATTCTGGTCCATCAGAATTATGGCTGAAACTTTGCTGATTTTATGGACACCAGAACTCACCCAGAGCTAAAAATAGTGGTCACAGGAAGAAAAGATAGTAATAGCCATTCTTTTGCCCATTCACCTTATGGTTGGAGAACTCTTTCAGGATGAAACTTGATTCAGTTCTCTCCTCTGTCTGGAAATATTTAAGCCAATTTTTCTCACCTTCTAGAAGAATATCCCCACCTTTCCTTTAGTTTCAGAAGTAATTCAGTTCAGCAAAACCAAGTTCTATGTGTGTAGGGTTAGAGGGGAGTAAAAGTGAAGGAGATTTAATTTCGCGAACTGGTCCCAAATGTATGGAATTTGCCTTCTTGAAGACCTGTCTATACAGTCTGTAGTCCTTACGCATGTTATGCCACCAGTAATCATGGACACACAGACTAATAAGATCCTGGCTGATCCGTTTTCCTACATGTAAACCTTTATTGACACCTTCAAAATTATCTCTGTTTTCAGGCGATGGTTTCTCCTGGAGCTTCCATAGTCCAAGATACTTCTGCTACCAGAAAAACTCATGTAAGGAACCTATGGCAGCATGCAATTCCCTTCCCACTGACCTTACACTCACAACTGTCTGTCATCAAAATGTGGTTCTATAGCCCAGTGCCACAGGACACAGCAGAACTGTTTTCCGTGCCTGGACAAAAATTGTTTAATACAAAAAAAACCCAAACCACTTTTACAGAGTGCAGCAGTGGTCTTTTCTCTATCAGCTGTATATCCAATGGTACTAAGGATGGCACATTTGAATGTCTCCTGTTATATATGGCAAAACCCACATAATTTTTGCCCTGAGTGGTTTGATCACTGACTTACAGATGGGAATTTTTTTTTTTTTCCATGCATTCAAACATACATAAATATACATTTTTCCCCAGATTATAACTATACATTCATTTTGGGGACACATATATGGAGAAACACTAGAGTTTAGAAAGGAATTTGGTCTGGATCAAAACATAGTCCTGCTTATGACTGGAAAATAACTTGAATGCAGAAGAAAGCTTTAAATGCTGGGGTATCTGCATGCTCCTGCAATATCAGAGAAGCCAAAGGGTTACAGGAATAGCAGTGTTGCTTTTGGATGATGAAAACAACATCTTGATTCCAAAGTTGCTTTGTGACTAGCCTCTAACCACTTGCACTTCTTAAAGCTGAAATTTTACGTACGATTTTGCATTGGCTGAGCCCAGCCTCACTGATGTGTGAACAGCTGAAGAGACAGTGACCAAATTTTGTACCTCTTAAGAACCTATCTGATAAAAAAATATTACAACGTTCTGACATAAGACTGTGCATGTTGTCACATATGGTTGTAAACATCCTTTTGAGCACCATTTATGATTTAAAAAAAACAACAATTTTTTGCTTAAACGAAAGAAGAGGAAAAAACCAAGTAAAATTAATTATCATGACTTGTGTGGCCTAAACATAGTGTATAAGTTTCCATTCAGCATTCTTCTATCTTTAAAAAAAAAAACAGATTTTTTTTTTTTATTAGACACACCAAGCTGCATGTCACCTTGCACAGAAACAGATG
The DNA here is from genome assembly GCF_964199755.1 of Larus michahellis. Lineage (NCBI taxonomy): Eukaryota > Metazoa > Chordata > Aves > Charadriiformes > Laridae > Larus > Larus michahellis. The sequence continues at coordinate 95,929,000 of NC_133897.1, forward strand.
AAAGTTAGATTTACAATAAATGTCTTTAAAGATGCATTTCCAATGGGATGAGGGATTCACTGAATTTTCCAGATATCTTGGATCTTTTCAGTGGTTAGGGCAACTTTCAGGATTATACTTTATCCTGATTTCTGAGGTCATTTACATACTATTTCCACTCTGAAAGCAAATTGATGGTACCTATCTCAAGACATCCTCCTAGCAACTTAGGAAATAGAGTAGTTGGAAGAAGCACGCAGAAACGAATGTTACCAAAAATGCTTATCTTTACAAGAAGAACAGAAGACTTTTTCTGGGGCTAAGCTCTGTTAAAAATAAATGCTTCAGAAATATCTTCACTTTGCAACGAGAAGAAATAGAGTAATGATTCTTAGTAATGATGCAGGAAGGAAAGTCTACAGAGGTATCATTTCTAATTCAAGTTTCCATGGCTATTGCTTTAACTCTAGTCAACTAAGCGTATGGTCAGGGTGCTACAAGGTCCAAAGGCTGCCTGTGGGCTGGGGGCTGGGAGCATTGGAGGCTCCCTTGGGTCAGTCAGGGCAGGGTCTGACAGCTAGGACTCATCCCATCACCTCTGACAGGATCTGGGAAGCCAGGGGAGCACTGGGGCAGCCCCAGTTCTGGGCCCTGGGCACCTCCCTTGGAACAGGGATGCACCAAGGATGGGCTGGGATGTGAGGAGCTGGAAACAAGCCCTGCTGCAGTGTTGCTGGGTCAGGGGCTGACATCTCCAGGGGGCTGACGTGGGGTCCTGGGCCATGAGCAGGGTGGGGCAGGACCGGGGGACAGGGGCAGTCAGTACTGCGGCAGCCTCAGGACCAGGACAAAGCACCAGTCCTGGGTACAGCCACAGGGCTTTGTTCAGAGCAAAGATGACATTTAAGGGAACACAATGTTTATATAAAACTGTGAGCAACTTATTTTTTATTCACAAAACATTAGAAAACTTGTTTATTTTTCCTCTAAGGCTGCTTTTACAGTTTCCTTCCTCCCAAAGTGCTTTGCTCTTCAAGCCATTACTTTTTTTTTTCCCCTTAAATAGCTTCATTTAGAATATATACTATCTCTTGTACCATGGTGCTTAAATTATTTACTATCAGTGTTCTTTATTGAAATGCAAGAAAAAGTTTATTCTCAGAGAAATGAAACAACTATTAACAGTAAATTGGACTTCATTACATTTTCATAAGTCTTGATTTAAGATGATTATAAAATTAGAACTTCATTGCTATAAAAGCAAATGCCTCCTTCGTAGCTTATTTTATTATTAGTTTATTTTACAGCCCCCAGTCTTGTCAGAAAATTGCGTGCTTAGTAAATTATTTTTACAAAACACACTGTATGTTTCTTTTATACACAGTCAGTAAGAATATAGGATACCTGCTGGTTCAATTATTTTATATAATTATGTTTTTGACAAAATTTCTTTTGGATGGATTCAGTTGTTATGCAACTTAATGTCAAAAGCCGTAACGAATGCACTGTTTGCATATAACGAATGCACTAAAAAGCAAAATGTCTTAGGCTTTCAAGAGCTCAATTTGGCACCTGTTGGAGACACTTTTAAAAAGTGGTAAATCCCCCATTATTTTTTCTCTTTCACACACCTTCAAGGATCTGACCAGTAAGTTCTCCACTGCCAAACAAAATAGTGTCTCCTTTTCCTTGTGTCTCACCCACACCTTAAGTAAATTCAAATTTTTTGATTTGGTGGATTAATTTTCTGTTTTCTGGAGTCACCAGGCCTGTCAACACATTAGTCCCATTCCTCTTCATCTTGTCCCTTTCTCATCTTTGCTAGGAAATGACAGAATATGCTGCATCTTTTCTAGAACTGCATACATACAGGTTGGCTGCCCAGCAGCTTCTACATAAAATATAGTAAAAATGCAGACCAAACTGAGTAGTCTCATCTTTACCCAATTATCAGTTCTCAACAATCCTGTATGAACATAGGCTTTCTTGGGATTTCTTTAACTCAGCCAGTCTATTCAAACATTTTTCAAATAGACGTAGAATGAAGCACAGAGTGAGATCACACAGGCTAAGGTCTGTATGATCATAGTGAGATTATAAAAATTTAATTTCCTTGGAAATCTCAATCAGAAATCTCTGCATGTTTCTCCAGGTAAGCTTATAATACAAAATAAAACTGTGTTCATGACCATAAAATTAAATAAAAGCTTCATTAATTGTGAGATAGAAAATATGAAGATTATGAGTTTGGCAAAAATTTCCTTCCTCCTTTCTTTCCTTCTTTTCTTCCTTCTTTCTTTCCCTCTCTCTTTCTCCCTTTCTCCCTTTCTAGCTCTCTTTCCCAGATTTATATATTTCTTCATCTATGATTAGCTAGCAAGTTGTGGAATAATTACTAAATTGGCCAAGAATACAAAAATACAGCATTGTTCACACATTAAGGAAAGTCATAAAATCCAGAGGCTTCTGAGGTAGAATACAGCCGCAGCTAGCACACGAAGAATGCAACATCTGTGATTCCCTGTACAAGGTTGTTTGCGAAACTACACGAGGGATGGAACGGAACACGCTTGTTCCGTGGCCTTCCCTTGTGACGAATAGCAGATATGGGGACGAGATGGTACTACGGAACTGATAAGCGGCCTACACGCTACCCGAGCCAACATTTCGTCAAATGTTGATGAAATGCTGTCCTGTTGTGCGAACTTTGCTCACCACAATGTACCAAAACACACCTCCATCCCGGAGGCTATCCGCCCCCGAGGTGTGAACACTCCTCCTTGAATACATTAATCATAATAAAAGTACGTATGACTAAAGTCACTCAAACTCCACTTTGAAGATAAAAAAATAATATAAAAATAGCCCAGAGAGAGGGGATGTCAGGGAAGACACCATCGCGAAGGATTCCACCGCTGATTTCCGGGATCAGTCGACGGGCTGAGCCTCTCTTCCCCCCCATAGGGACGCCTTTGGGTAAGACTTCGATTACACCGAGCGCTTTCTCGGGGACGTAGAAATTTCTCTAGAGAATCTCTACCCTACATTTATAGCCAGGCTGTATCGTTTATAATTTTGTCACACGTTTGTATACTTAGCAATATCTTTATTTGCACGTGCTTTGCAGACAGTGTATTTATCACCGGCAATCCTAAAGAACCTGTATATCTGTTGTTTAAATAAACTGCACTGTTTAAGTAGCTAGCCATTTCGCTTTCTCCCTGAACGCGACCAAAACTTGAGAGAGGCCGTGCTAGTTCAGGAGCACGACTAGACTGAAGGTGCAGTCCACTATTAGTGTATCCAAATCGTAATAGTTTAATACATATTAAACGCGATTGGACTGATAGTGCTGAATTGGGCATCACTCAGAATTTAAACCTAGCCGCACCTAGCCTCCCACCTCGGTGAGGAGTGTTAGAACGCAAGGGGGTTTATCTTCTGCCAAAACCGCTTGGCCCCGTTTCACGCAACACAAGTAAAAATCACATTTACGAGGTCAGGAAAAGTGGCACTTTGGTTATGTACATACACACATATGTTATACATTTTAAATGCAGAGTCACATGTTTCAAATACTGGTTGTAAGTATCTGTCTTTTCAGTGAAAACTGGCATTGATGGCAGAACACTTGTGACAACTGTTGCAAAGTCCCGTTTCATCTCAGCACATGCAGAATTGGGATGAGATGTTGCAATGGGCACAAGTTGAGGGCAATTCTCTAGAATATAAAAATGTTTCATTTTATCCCTCTTGGCTCTTTCCATACACTCGAATCATTCAAACAATTAACACTATGCTTAATTATATCTATTTTGTTTGAATACCATGTTCTGTACTTACCATAGGCAGGCCTAGCGCTTAAGACTTTCTTATCTAAACCTAGGAATTTCAATATAGAAGACATGTACAAGTTTTTTTATTATTTATTTATTTATTTTCTCATTTCACCACCTTACATTCTTACATAGAAGTTACATGGGAATAAAACTGTATTATACTTAGCTATTACTTTTGTTTATTAAACTGACATGTTACACAGTTACAACTGTATCCACAGCTTTGTTATTTTTGTTACTTGAGACAGCAAAATTGTCATGTATGGAGAAGCCTTCAGGCACTTACATGGGCAAACTCTACGTTTCTGTCTCTGTTATCAGCTCTTGTATCTTAATGATACAGAATACATGGTCTTATGTCTGCCTTTTGGTCTCATGCTAGCCTTCTGACACAAGTTCCATCAGCAATTTATAATAGATGAAGTCTGGAGTTGCAATAAATTGCTATAGAGTCATTAACTGGTATACGTCTGTATAGATCTGTCCATTAGAGAAGTAGGCCCTTTTTTCTGTCTTCTTTTTCTGCAATTCTTCTACACAAACATACTTATTTTCTTAGACTCAATCTTCTGAAAAAGAATTCTTTGCCCTGAAGAGCATTTTCTAATGAACAGCATTCCTCTGCTTTTTGTTTTTCAGTCTTCTCTGGCTTGCTAGCATTTTTCTATCAATTTTAAAGGGAGGAGAACTTCTCTCTGCAAGGCTGCTTTATCTGTTGTGTTCCCGTTTCCTAGAGCACGATCTACTGCATGAACAGACCAGTGCACAGCAACTGAGATGGTACAACTTAGAGAGCCATTTGATTTCAATCACTGCTACCTATTTGCTGGCATGCAATGCCATCGAGAGAGTCCATAAGTTACTGAAATCGTGGCATTATCTTAGATAGATATATTTAAGTACACACCACACATGTCTATATATACATACCCTTCTAGTTATGTATATAGGATTTTCTTCTTTCTTTATATACATATATGTATATAGCATAGAATCATAGAATCATTAGGGTTGGAAAGGACCTTAAAGATCATCTAGTTCTGACCCCCCTGCCATGGGCAGAGACACCTTCCACTATATCGAATTGCTCAAAGCCCCATCCAGCCTGACCTTGAACACTTTCAGAGATCCACAACTTCTCTGGGCAACCTGTTCCAGTGTCTCACCAGCCTCACAGTAAAGAATTTCTTCCTTCTATCTAATCTAAATGTACCCTCTTTCAGTTTAAAGTTACTACCCCTCGTCCTATTGCTCTGCTCCCTGATAGAGTCCCTCCCCATCTTTCCTGTAGGCCCCCTTTAAGTACTGGAAGGGGCTATAAGGTTTGTTTTCTCCAGGCTGAACAACCTCAACTCTCTTAGCCTGTCCTCACAGGGGAGGTGCTCCAGCCCTCGGATCGTCTTTGTGGCCCTCCTCTGGACCCACTGCAACAGGTCCATGTCATTCTTATGTTGGGGGCTCCAAAGCTGGACACAGTACTCCAGGTGGGGTTTCACAAGAGCAGAGCAGAGGGGCAGTATCACCTCACTGAACCTGCTGGACATGCTTCTTTTGATGCAGCCCAGGATATGGTTGGCTTTTTGGGCTGCAAGCATACATTGCCAGCTCATATTTAGTTTTTCCATCCACTGATACCCCCAAGTTCTTCTCTGCAGGACTCCTCTCAATTCACTCACCACCCAGCCTGGATCCCAATGTTTGGGGTTGCCCTGATCCAGATGCAAGACCTTACACTTTCCTTGTTGAACTTCATGAGGTTCGCACAGGGCCATATCTCAAGCCTGCCAAGGTTCCTCTGGATAGAATCCCTTCCTTCTAGAGGGAGGTGTATCAACCACACCACTCAGTTTGGTGTCATCTGCAAACTTGCTGAGGGTGCCCTCAATCCCACTGTCCATGTTCCTGACAAAGATGTTAAACAGCACCGGTCCGATATTGACACCTGAGGAACTCCACTAACCAATTGTCTCAACTTAGACATCAAGCCATTGACTCCAAACCTTTGAGTGTGACCATCCAGCCAATTCTTTATTCACTGAGTGATCCATCCATCAAATCCATGTCTTTCCAACTTAGAGACAAGGATATTGTGTGGGGCAGTATCAAATGCTTTGCCCAAGTCCAGGTAGATGATGTCAGTTGCTCTTCCCTTATCCACCAACCCTGTAACACCATCATAGAAGGCAACAAAATTTGTCAGGCACAATTTGCCCTTAGTGAAGCCATGTTAGTTGTCACCAATCATCTCTCTGTTCTCCATGTGCCTTAGCACAGTTTCCAGGAGGATCTGATCCATGATCTTGCCAGGCACAGAGGTGAGACTGGCTGGCCTGTAGTTCCTCAGGTCTTCCTTTTTTCCCTTTTTAAAAATGGGGTTACGTTTCCCCTTTACCAGTCAGCAGGAACTTCACCAGTCCACAATAACTTTTCAAATATGATGGAGAGTGGCTTAGCAACTTCATCTGCCAGTTCCCTCATGACCCTCAGATGCATCTTACCATGTCCCATGGACTTCTGCACATTCAATCTCCATAGATGGTTTCGAACTTGATCTTCTCCTATGGTTGGCAGTACCTCATTCTCCCAGTCCCTGCCTTTGGATTCTGTGAATTGGGTGGTGTGACGAGAGCACTTGACAATGAAGACCAAGGCAAAAAATTTATTGAGTACCTCAGCCACCTCCATGTCAGTCATTGTCAGGTCTCCCATTTTGCTCATTGGGGAGTGAGGGGGGTAGTAAATTTTCTTTCATGTTCAATATATATATATTGAATATATATACATGCACATATATACACTGACACAGAAGACTTATACTAATTAAAATATTGTCTAATTATCATTATTATAAAATCATTTGCCTGACTTTGAAGGTGCTGTTACTCCAAAGTTTTGGAGTATACTATGAGGAAAATCATTTTATTATATACGTAATGGTCATTTGTAATAATACATAGAAAATTTTCAAGGGAGTTGGTTAGACTTAGATTTTCTTTGATGTGTTTTGGGTAGGAGGTGTTTTTTTTTTCTTTCTTGCACGTGTGAAAAAACACTTCACAGATTATTTCAGTAAAATTTAAACCTTTTTTTTTTTCTAGGAAAAAAACCCAAACAAACAGAAAAAAAGAAACCAAAAAGAAAAGTGATATTCTCAATTGCTACATGCAAAATCATATAGGCATGCAAATTTTTGCCCCAGACAGGTATTTACAAAATAAAGACTGCACTGCATATACATTAGTTATGCAAGTTTTTTAATTATGATAAAGTTAGTTACATAGTTAAATATCATAAAACCCTCAAGGGCAGTTTACCCGCTCTTTATAGTATACAGAGAACAATAGCATTTTATATCGAATACTGTCAGTACAAGGACAGTTAAATTTGACATATAAAATAAGATGGGAGTTCACAAATCTGACACTTCTAGATTTCATTTGCACTTAAAATACACTGAAATGTCCAGAGTCCATGAGGCATATCAATAACAACTTTTGAAGAAAAAGAAAGATTATCGCATTTTACCCTGTTGCAGGGGTGGGGGGGGAAAGCACAATTTGTCTAGTAGGAATTATCCTTGGTTTTGCAAATTAGGTTCATACAGTTCTAGAAATGCATCTTAGGAAGTGTTTTTAAAGTTTCTAATAAAGGTCATGTACTCTAACCAGGCTTATTCATTCTGTGAACGGACTATTTACCTACTTAATACCATTTAAATGTTCCTTAATAATGCATTGTGTTTGCTTCAGTAAGCCTGCTTGCTGAACCATTACACAGTCAAAATTATTCTCTGTAGGGAAAATTTATCTTCTAATGCATTATGATGCTCCCCCTAACTTTGGTGCCTATACTAACTTGTCCTCATTGATCAGTTTAACCTCTAGAAAACTTCTGTCTATATATTTGCATTTTGGGGGCTTATTTTACATTTGTCATGCATGATTACTAATGTTATTTAGTCTCTCTCTAACGAAGATAGTACCAGGAAATTATCTGCACCTCTGACAATAAATATGTATTAGTTATCTGCCCACAGCATTCATTGACTACAGGGATGATTTGAGGTGTACATCTGTGAAAGGTATGACTGTACATGAAAGGTCCATACATTCATAGATATATTCTGTTAACGGGTCCCTCTGGTACTGAAAGTTAGAGACACAGAGCTAAGTTTTCAAAAGTGATTAGTATTATTATTGTCTTTTTTTTTTCCCCAACTACCTAACTAGACATATTTTCAAATTTTATTTAAACTAATTAAGGATCTGATTTGCCAGGTGTGGCAATAGAAAGAGGGATAAATATTGTGTACTCTGATATTTTGATTCATCATATGAGGGTGAGAAGTAAAACTTATGAAATATGTGCTGGGACTAGCTGTGCCCAAAGACAGTCATAAAGGAAAAGTGACCTAAACACCTAACTTTCACAGGTGCCTCTGAGAAATTATCCACTCATATAGCAGGAAATTTTAGTTTAGGTGTTTTACCCCATTATTCATCACAGTGGTATCCTAGCCAGACACCTGGCCTTAGCAACTGAAGAATCTTATTGGACAAAGGGATATAGAACAAGTTATTTATATAATTTGAAATATATTTTTTTTAAGATTAACAGTTCCCGTGGCAGTTCCTAAATTTAGAGAGAAGTAGAATAAACCATAAGATGGTTTCCTTATTCTTCTCTTACAACATCTAGTTCAGACTTCATATATGTCAAGAACACTGACAGTGCCTGTACTTGTACTGGGCCTTTCTGTTCTGCCCTGAGTTTCATATTTAGACTCTAAAAAGTCTTAAGGGCAGGCACTGCAATACTTTTGCTTTGGCAGGGCATCTGGCATGCAGAAGTCTTGGTCTCATACTATAGCTCCTATTTGCCATGGCAGCAAAAATAATTAAAATTCTTTTATCTCTGTTATTCCTCCATTATTCTTCATCTTATTTAAACAAGTTTTGACAGTTGCAGTTGCACTAGGGTTAGCTTTACAGGCTATGTGATAGTCATAACTAATCTAGTTATTTGTACAATTCCACCTCTAACTGTGTTGACAAGGTATTACTTATTCAGATACAAAGTTGACAGAAACCAGCCATAAAGAGTTGAAAACCATAGTAGAACATAGGGAAATCATCACTGGTCTAGAAGAAAAAAACAAACAACAACTTGTTTAAAGTTAGATATATATTTATATATTCATTGGTACCTTAAAAATAGAAGTATTTCCCATATAAAAGCTAATAAGCTATATGCCTAGATTTCTCGGTCATCCCTTATCTTTCATATATTTATCTAGTTGGTATTTCTATGAAAAAAAGACAACGTTGTATAACCACTGTTTTACTTAGGTAAATATCATGCTATTATTAGATTAAACATTGGAATTGAAATAATCACAGCCTGTCCAAAACTGATATTTTACATTTGTAATACATGACTTCTCATTAGAATCATTTTTATCCTGTAAGAAAGCTTACCCATAGGACTATTTTGTGCTTATCAATGCTTTTAAACTGTCACTGCTTGAAGCACTTTGGAAACAATACAACAATTTCATTAAAGGTTTATCCTGTTTCAATTTGGCAAAACAAACTTTGTATGGGTTTACTTAAGAAACAGCTTGCACGGGTGTGTGTCAACATGAGAAACAGGAGGAGCCCAAAGATCAAGAGTATCAGACTAAATTTGGAAAGTGAGATAAGAATCTGCAGCCCTGTACTTTGGGAAAAGCATACTATTAAACCAATGGGGCTATCAGTCAATTGAGAACTGCGTGATTATTAGACTACGATTATTGCTTAGGCACAACAACTGACACGTTCATGCCCTTAGGTGTTTTCTTGCTGAGCAAAATAAAAAAGATACACATGTAGTATGCATAATTTAAGGTAAAGCATCTCAAGTCTCAGCAAATCTACAGTCATTGAGCTAGTACGAAAAATACTCAATAGCCTGCTGAAATGTAAAGCTTGTGACAGTGTGACAAATTGGCATTTGTTCTACAAAGAAATAAAGATGTATTGGAACTGTAAGTTAAGTTATTGGAAAGAAAATTCAAGTTCACAATTTATTTGGATCTTTCTATAACATGCTGGAACAAATGAACATAAGAAGGCTGCAAACACTGAAAGGATGTAGAAATCAAGATGATATTAAGAAGCACAGTGAATTTTCACATGACTGTTCATGTGCTGGAAGCCATGAGCAGCATGCAAACCCCAATGAAACTCACAGATGATTACATCTAAAGACCATGGAATTTTCTATTGGGATTAGAGCCATTCGGCATATTTAAGCTATGTGAAAAGTGAGAAAAATATGACCACTGAGTAGCTGAAGTTTGCTAAGGTTTTGACTACTTTGAAAAAAAAAATAATCTAAAACTATCTGTAAAGATTTTCAGCAGGAGAAAGTAAAATTCAGGATTTCAGACTACTACATCAAAGTAGGAAAAAACCCAGATAAAGTCATCGTACAGGAATGCATTATAAAGAAAGGAAAACATATAAGAGTTTTCTTTAAGTATTGACAAAAAAGTGACATGAAGGAAAAAGGGGGAGGGGGAAAGACACATTTTTTTAAATTTTGTATTGGGTATGCTGAACACGTACAGAGGGGATACTTGATGCTAGAAATCCTGCTACGGTCTTGAAACTGAGCTTGACCATCTGCCTAAAAGTGACTTTTAAGTGATTAAAAAGGTCAGATCTGATGTTATTTCATGGAAACCTGCACTGATAATGAGAAAACAAGGCATGTACTACCACTGCTCCCTGTTCCTGTTTCTGAAGTTTACTTTGTTTAGCATTGTAACACCTATATTTAACTTTAAATACCTACATCTATATTTGGTGTCCTTCTTTAATAATATTTTCTGCTTGCACATACCAACTCTAAAGCTTCTCTCACGCACCTCAACTGCTTTTTCAGGTGTAGACTGCTGGACACAGACTCTGATATCCTGCAGAGATATGCATCCCTCTGGCAATTCCCGTCCTCTGTCAACCCCTGTTCAAGTCATGATATCTTGAGGTGGCAGAGAGTAAGAAAACCGCCCCGATATGCTAGGGTACAAAGGCCTGACATGAATCATACATTTCAAGCTAAATCAAGTTTTATATTACAACTATCAACTATTTGAAAAATCTCTTATCCTAAAGAATCTGAGGGCACAATAAACGTACATAATTAATCTTTAGTTAAATTTCATTTTAAGTGATGCTTAAAGAAGAACCTATCCCTAGTAAAATAGAGCGGCTCTGCAGCAACAGCAAATGATTAATGAAATATACAGTAAGATCCCTCCTTAGAAATAGCATTCCAGCTGGCTATTGTATGACAGATTTTGGGTTGCTACTATGTTACCACAGAATGATAATGCAGTGAGGAGACACAGAGGCAAATCCCAGAAGCTCCATACAGTTTATTTAAGGAGTTTGCTTTTCCAGGTCTGTATAACCATAAGATTTTTCAGATGTTAAGACAACAAACAAAAAGACCAACAACCCTCTTGCGTGTAGTACAGAAGCTATTGATATGTTTCTAACAGAGGAGAAAAAAACTCCATCATTATACTCTATCTGGTGAATTATGGTTAAAACATTAATGTTTCCATTCCCATAACCCCAGGGCTGTTTTGCTTCAGCTGATATTATAATACATATGACAAACTGAGCACAGCAATAAGAACTGTCATAGAATATAAACATATGGCTTGATTTTTTAGGTCCGCTCTCTACTGAGTTAGTAAATAAACATTCATTTCAGTGTGTTCTTTACTCCTCTGTTTGCACCTGCATGGAGAAGTAGCTGTTGCTAACACAATGGATCACAAAAAAAATAATGAATGCTGCAGACTGCCACCCAGTGTGGTGTTCTGTGGAGTTCTGTGAGAAGTCTGTCTGCAGGAAGAGAAGAGACAACTAAAGGCAACTGAAAATGCCAAAAGAATATCACAAGTTGGTCCAGACTGGGTTACTGAATTAGACCACATTTCTGGGAAATAAGCAGAGATGGAAGATCAGGCCAATGGCAAGAGAGAATTGGACTTAGTTTCCCTGGATGAAGTTAACCCTCAGAACGCCATACAGTTATTCGCAGGTTCCCTCAGACTGAATCTCCCACTTCAGAATCTCATGTATTAACTAACCCAGTGTGTCTGTGAAACCCCAAAAAGCCAAGTGTCATTAGAAACTGCAACAGATCTGCTGAGCTCAGCTCAGACATGGCGACAACATGGCAGAGGCAGGCGCATGCCCTCCTGGAGAATCAGGCTGCTGCTGCAATTGTCTTGGCATGTGGCCTGGAGTACGGTGAAGAAACCAGTGCCGTGGTAACAATACAAAAGAGGCTAACAAGATTGCCTAACACTCATAGAAATATAAATGAAAACATGAATTAAAAGAGAATCTAGAAAACTTAGAAAAAGGGATTCATTTTGGAGCAACAAAAGAGAATGCTAAGAGAGGAAAACAAATGGCAATGGACATTTAGAATGATTTAGGTATACTTTGGATACAAGTCTTACTCTGTAAGCATATGCAAGCATGATCTGGACACCAGGTTTTAGTATTTTCAAATACTAAAACAACTGCAAGTATGTTGTTCTTGTGACTGAATTCTGAGGTCACGTATGAAAGGACTTTTGCTAAATTAGATGTGGGTCATGGAAGAAAAATTTTGCTATAAATTGCTTCCTTAAAGGCCCAGTTAACAAGTATTTATCCTAATATAACTATTTTGCATGTAGAACTTGACAAAAACAGAAGACAAACTACATCACTTGAGTACTAATATGTACAACCTCTTACTTGCATACAGCTGCAGTGATATAAAAATACTGTATTTAATATGTCACATTCCCTCTCAAGTATAGAAACAGTTAAAGTAATGTAAGAACAGCTGTAGGGATTTTCAAAGTTATTCTATATACAGCTAACCCCTTTCCTATTGAAAAGCTCCCACTGTTTTCAAAGAATGCCAGCTTAGATCAACTCTCAGTACTTTTTAGAAGAATTTTAAACAGTCTTCCGTGCTGTACTGTCTTATTGAACACAGTTTTACTGAGAAGAAACAGTTTTACACTACCACAGTTTAAAAAAAGTCAGCCATCTAAGATGTGTATTTCAGTCTCCAGCACTGAGGAAAATCGAAGCCTAGAGTTTCTTGGCTGCTTCTGAACTAGTCATTTATGTTTTGAAACTAAACCACTAAACTCTGAGAATTTGCCATGTCTAATTCCAGTAGCAAAATCTCCTTTCAGCAAAAGCTCCCAAACTGTATCAGTAGTGATTTTTCTACAGTGAATGTAACCTTTCCACATTACTACCGCTGCCGCTTTCAAAATCACTTATGCCTTCAACAAGAACAACAAAAATCAATACAAACCCTTCTACTTTTAAAATACACAGCAAAAGCAGGGCCTGGTTTTAGAAATTTCAGTATATTAACTAGTACTTACAAAGTGTTTAACAGTTAAAATTTTCCTATCACTTGCAACCTTTGTGGTACTGAGAAGAGGGAAGGGAAAAAAATCAAATATTATAACAGCATATTAGTTATGTCTCAGCTTTCTGGAGAATCTGGGACTGCTTTATTTTAAATATTTACTGTTTCAAAAATCTAATTGCTGTAAACATATTTTACACAAGAAAACAGAATTTTAGGACCAAAACACATCATTTCCCAAAAGCAAATTCAGCAGAACAGTACGAAGTGCAAACTATCTTGATAGGCTGCCATCATTCAAATGGCAAAAATATTATCAAGTTTCATAAAATTTCCCCCTGCTCCTTCTGAAAGAGCTATGGAATGTTCTACACATTTAAAACTGAGATGCACTCCAATTGAGGGAGGAAAAAAATGTGGAAGATATTACTTTTATGGGAACTTAGACGGTAATAACAATAGTAAAGGTACAAAGTGGACCAAATGATGATGAGGATAATGGTCCATCTGGAGGGCAGAGAGGCCTTACAGAGAGATCTGGATAGTCTAGAGAGCTGGGTGATCAACAACTGTATGAAATTAAACAAGAGCAATTACCAGATCCTTCACCTGGGACATGGCAATCCTGGTTATATGTACAAATTGGGGAGTGAGAGGCTGGAGAGCAGCCCCACAGAAAGAGATCTGCAGGTCTGGGTTGTTGTCAAGCTGAATATGGGTCAACAGCATGTCGTGTCAGACAAAGTGGTCAACTGTGTGCATCAAGCACAGTGTAGCTAGCTGGCCAAAGAAGGTGATGGTTCCACTCTACACTGCACTGCTGTGGCCCCACCTCAAGTACTGTGTGCAGTTTTGGGCACCTTAATATAAGGAGGACATCAAACTATTAGAGTGTGTCCAGAGGAGGGTGACCAAGATGGTGAAAGGCCTCAAGGGGAAGACTTATGAGGAACAGCTGAGGTCATTTTGTTTGCTCAGCTTGGAGAAGAGAATGCTGAGGGGTGACCTCATCGCAGTCTACAGCTTCCTCAAGCAGGGCAGCAGAGGTGGAGGTTTTGATCTCTTCTCCCTGGTGACCAACGATAGGACACGAGGAAATGGAATGATGCTCCATCATGGCAGTTCAGATTGGACGTTAGGAAAAGGTTCTTCACTGAGAGGGTGGTCAGTCACTGGAACAGGCCTCCCAAAGAAGTGGTCGCAGCACCAAGCCTGTCAGAGTTCAAGGAGCATCTGGACGATGCTCTTAGTCATATGGTTTAGTCTCAGGCAGTCCTGCAAGAGCAGGGAGTTGGACTTGGTGCTCCATATGGGTCCCTTCCAACCTGAGATATTCTATGATTCTAAAGGACTGATATTTGTACCCTTCTCTCAGCTTTGACCGTGCCATGAAAGACCATGCCAGCTTAAACTGTGTGATTGCAATAATTTTTTATGACCTACAAACTATACGGATGACTACACAACTATATAGAGACTTATTGAAGCAGCTGGCATATCTCGTTCATATAAAAACAAGCAAGAAATAAGGATAGTTCTTTACAACTAGCCCTTACTAGAGTTTAAATCAAGCTAAGCAGCGCTTGTGATGGGGCAATCAAAACCTACCACATTTTGAATACCTAACAAGAGAATCTCATTTTGGAAAATATACTTAAGAAAATTAAATACAAAGTAGGAAATGAAGCTTGTTAGAAGTAAGAAAACATGGTTTAAAATTATAGTTTAGAAAAAAAAGGCATTTTTAAATGTAATTGATTTGTTAGGAAATTTGCACTGCCTCTAAGAGAGTAAGTCAGGCAAAAGGTGATTTGGCAGCAGCTTCTACATGGAGACATGCAACAAATCAGGAAGCAGAGTCACTCCTTGATTCTACAGGAGTTAGAGTGTTGGAATAAACTGACAGAATCATTATTGCCGTTGCTCTTTTCCAAGCATGTACTGTAGTCTACCATAAGGTACAGTCACATTTCAGACTGGATCACATTGTGACGTAACAAATTCCCTGGCAGAAACTCAGCTACAGGAGAATATTTTTCTTAATGCTTGCTTACCCCATCCATTCCAAGTGCCGTTTCAATAAAATAGAACTGTGCTGCTCCATATCCTGTTAGATACCCAGTTCACAATTCATACTAAGATATTTAACTTGTGTATTTGTAGACACACAGCATCATAGAAAGAGAGAAGGCATATGAACAGAGAAGCCCTAACACCATTAAAAGGTAGTGGTATTTTTTGTTATTATCCGGGGAGCTGGAAATGACTGGTGACAGAGTGCAATTAATGGCACCAAAGACAACCAGAAAAGCCAGGGTTTTTAATTATCACTTCTTTGGACTGACAGTTTGATGAACTTTGGTTTTGAAGTTCTCTTAAGCCATCTGCATTTTACCCAAACTCTATAATATATCTGTCTAAACCCCTTCTTTTGCATAATAAATGCTAGTAGTTAAACACCATACTGGTCAGTTCATGTAAATATTTATTTATTTTAGAACAGACTTAGTTCTTATCTACTATGTTACATAGAATATGTTACCTAGTATAGAGTCTTCAGTCATCAATAACCTTTGCCAACACGTGCTATTTGTGTTATTTCTGTACAATCATAACTATTTTTATTTTTCTGAAATTTATGTATATTTATACACACACACTAGAAAGAGTAAAGTGCATTTAAAATATTATTTCACATCTTATGATTCGTGTCAAAATACTATGGTTTTAAAATAGAGAGCACGGTCGAAACACATTTGTAAAAATCAACATATTTCTAGCTTTGTAACGCTGCAGATTTTGGCCAGCTATTTTCCACTCAGCATGAGAAACTTTGCACCATATGTCCAGATCTCATTTAGAATGGATATTTATCTTATTTGGAATAACAACCATAAGAATTATCTAGTCCCCAATTATCTGGTAGAACACCAGCTAACTTTGGGTATTGTTTTTTTTTTCCTTTTCTTTCAAAATAACACTTCAACTCTGCTTCAGTTAGAAAGACCTTCTTGCAGTTTCAGTCTTGGACTTACTTACCCATTAAATTATGAAGTGACAACTTTGCACATGTCCTACTAAGTCCTAAATATACCTTTCCCTTATATTAATATGTAACACATTTTAATCAGTGCTTGTGTTGATACTGCTGCCTAAAGAAGTAGTAAATTCTGACACTGCAAAAAATCAAGACCTCTTTTTTTAAAGCTGCAAATTAGGTGTTCTACACAGAACCAATATAGACAAACTTGCAAAGATCAGATTGAATCCAAATCCTATTATACAACGGCAGTAGCAAGAATACCAATCAGGGCAGCTGCTGGAAAAGGAATATTTGTACTGCCCAGGTTTTTGCAGATTATCCAAAGCAAATTCCCTCATGCTGTTGTCACTGAGCTGTTACAGTGAGAACCAGCAGATGGTTAATCAATCCCAAAATACCCTTCAGGAGCTACGACAGCTGTGTATGGTCAGCACGAGTAAACTCATCCAGAGTAAATGTAAACTGGGAACTACGCAGCAGGGAAACACAATGATTTCCTTTCCTTGTTACAATGAAATTAGTCTGTAAACATTTCTTAAGCTTTGAACTTTCCAGAATAAATTCAGTAAGATTTCTACAACAGTCTTGTGTAAACAGCCTACATATAACAAATCCAAAACCAATTTCTTAGTGGGGACAGTGTTAATTAAATTGAATTATTCCAGGCTGAGCAAAATGTACCATCCACAAACTACAAATAACAGCCCCGCAGTTGCTAATGTGAAGAAATCTTTTAAAGTTTCAAATAATTTATTCACCAGCACTCCTGTGTACCCCCAAACACTTGTGCACACATTTGGGTTCAAAAAGGGGAAAAACAAGAAAAAGGTTTTATTAGACAATCCAGAGACCATCATACAGAAAACTGTTTGGAGCTATTTCTGCAGACACTGATGCCTAAAGCACACAGAGTTCACAATCATTCATAGTCTGACATTACAGACTAGGACAACAGAGTGTATCAGAAGAAGCCATATGTACTTGTGAAACAAAAAAAATATTTACAGCAAAATATTCAAAAAGTGTCTTAAAGTTCTTGTTTCAGTAAATTTAAGCATTTTGTTTTCATTTTGACTTTCAGCTGCTCTTTATGAATTGGTGCAAGACCATGTTTTTATACATAAATATTTTACATGGACTTGGTATCAGCAAAGTATTTTGAGTTTCCTTCCCCTGAAAATTTCTGTTAAATTTTTCAATTTAAACTTTGAGGTGTGAAAGAAAAAAACTGCAGAAATCTTACTGGTGAGCTCCATAAAAGGGTTACAAAAGCTATGAAAATTAGGTGTTATCAAATTTTCAAAATTAGGAATCACAGCAAGCATAAAAACCTCACCTGTCCTGAGTAATAATAAAATAATAAATTAAATACCAGCAACTATGTAGCTTTTTACATGTTTTAGAAATGCTGTACAAGCACAAAAAAAGTCACTATGTGAGACAGTGCTTCACTCAGTTCCCCTTTATAATTAGTCTTAATCAAGTCAAAACAGTTTTCCCAGCCATCACTTTAAGATTATCATAGGTAAAACCTGTTCTTTGAAAACAAGGAGCACTTAAATTTCTTCATTTGCAAACAGTTCTTACATCAAATAATAAGTTTTCAGAATTGCATTATCAAATGCATATAGAGTGATAACCCCAAGCAAAAGCTAAAAGATCTGTTCTGCTTCTGATCCTCTATCACATATAGGATTATTTCCCTATAGCACTACTTTAAAGAATCCTTTTCTTTAATCCACTATTTGTATATCATATACAATTAATTTCCATATTTTTTCTTGAGATTATTTTGGAGTCTATGGTGTGCTCTCAATTTCATCTCATTGCTCTTAGTTATGCCTTTGGGGCAAAAAAGAAGAGATTGTACTATATAATTCCTCTCCACAGTGTTTGTGTTTCTCAGATGTTTCTGGTCCTGATCTTCTCCATTAGTCATCCCTCAGCCAAGCCCTCATTCATATTTAGCTACTTCAGTGTTTCCTCTTAATTCAATTTTCCCAACACCTTGATCATTTATATGCTATGTGAGAACAGTTATCTCTGGTTTTTCCGGGGCTCCTCTACCTGGAGAGAATGGCTCATTCTTTTTATGTCCTTACAAGTGTATGTCCACAGTATATATTTTTCAATCCACAGATATATTTTTCTAGCAAAAGTACATATGTTCTTTTAGTGTTATAAAACAAGGTATAAAGTTGCAATATTGAGCATTATTTTATTCCTGGATGGCTTATTTAAGAAATAATAAAAAATGACTTAATACCCTATGTAAGAGTAACACTATATCTTAAGGGTTTATCCCTCAGCCTGATTTAATATACATGGAGACGAAGAGAATTAACAGTACTTTCTTTATATTTCTGATACCAAATGCAGTCATTTCAATTATTGCCTATTGTAACGTGGCAAGTTTCATGCAGCACTTAATGGATTCTCTTTAAACTAATTTCTGAAAACGGAAAGTGCGTCTCTCTTGGGATTATTGACATAGACACCAATATCAAAAAAGTGAAAAAAAAAACCAACCTCTGGACAGAATGTAAAAAACAACCCCACAAAAAAAAATCCCACCCCCTCAAAGCAAAATAGGAAATATCTTGATTCTGAAGTGTTTATAGTATAAATACCTGTTGTTGATACAATTTGTGATTTTTATTTTTTTTTTGATAGAACAGCAGGCTGGTCTTTGTCCTCAGAGTTACAAAAATGAATGGAACAAAAAGAAGAGAATAGAGATAGTATGAGAAAACAAACTGGATGCATACACTAACGTTGTATTGAGAATACTCGATCTATTTATGTTCTTACAGGGTTCTCTTTGCAAAGAATATATAGAGACAAATTTCGAAGTCCAACAAATACCATTTTTCCCCTTCTAGTAAACACTGTGGTTCACTGTTTTATTATTGAGAGTGGTCTCAGAAGAGAGACTACTCAAAAACAAAACAGGAATAAAGAATATCCTGTCATCAGTAAAGCTGGTCAGAAGTGGATAATTTTAAAAGGGGAAGGTAGCGGGGGAGACAGGTTTTCTGATAATGAAATGTTTACCTTTGGCTTAACAGCACTGAAATGTGCTACCTCATAGAAACTGTAGGCTGTGTTCTGCTCACCCCTGTGAAAAAGAAAATCAAAACACGAAAAACCACCACAGAATTCTTGCATTTCAGCCTTAAATTTTGTTCAAGGAAAAGCCTATCCTAAATGAAGTAAAGTCTTTTCTTACAAAAACAATTAAACAACACACAGATCCCCAGATATTCAGTGGGAAGCCCAACACTGTTCTCATTAATGAGCTCAAAGAAAATATGTATAGACATGGAAACAAGATGGGCTGCGAACACTTAATTAAGACAAGCTCAGTAAGTAAACAAGAAACCATAGAATTGCACTGCTTAAAATGTCATGGTTGGGCTGGACTGGCCACTAAACAAATGACAGATGCTCTCTCAAACCAGGACAAAAATTACAAAGATGACATATGAAGTGCTAAAGTCTGAGATCTGCTGGCAAAAAAAACCCCACACCAAAAACAAAACAAAACAAAACAAAAGGAATCAAATCCAAGCCCCTTCCATTTTTCTTCTAGATTTCCCATTTTCCCATTTGCCCAGTCTTCAGAAAGCCAGTTACATCTGACAAAATATAAACCAGAATTTTCTAGTTGGAAAGCACTGCTTTACTTAAACCCAAAGATCTTTTCTTGAAGGAAGCCATCCTCAACTGCTGATTTAACCACAAAGGTATGACGCTAGACAGAAGAAACTATACTAAAACCTCATTCTTCTGTGTGTCAGATTTTTGTTGTTGTTTGGATCCACACTTTCACTTGGGAAGATAGAACATATGGAAATGCAATTGTACCAAAACATTGGAAAAGCAATTACACCAAAACTCTGGAAAACAAATACTTCCAAGCTTTAAGACAGAACAAAGCTGCAAAATGATTTTGTGACCTAGTTCTGTCTTGAAAACTAAAGAAACATATTTTTCTTTATCTATGCTGGACAGACAAAGACAAACAATCTTTTAGGATGGAGTCCTGAATACCCAGAAAACTCTCCAGTTACTTGTTTTATTTATACTTCTGTTATATTGAACAAGAACTAACAATCTTCATTGTGACCACATATGACAGGCTCACAAAAGTGCATGTTTTTGATGTGGAAGATAATTTGTTCAAGAAAGTTCTATGAACCACCAGTAGCAAGCAAGTTTGTTTAATCAAAACCACATCATTCATCAGAATTGCTAAGGTTTTGGAGGAGCAGGGGGCAACACTGCTCAATGCTAGACAAAGGAGACTGACAACTGCTGCAGCAGATGAATCTCCATAAGTTTCATTCTTCAATAACATTGCCTCTTTCACTCCTATTTGTCATTGCAGAACACTGTTTCAACCATTGCTTTGCTAATATCCAATATTTCCCTGTTACGCTAGAACAAAGCTGGAAGTCCAGTCAGAAACTCTTGACAACTTTTAGATATATCATCTTCCCCAACAAAATCCCAGTTGACTGGAAGTTAACAAATGTGACATCCACCTACAAGAAGGGATGGAAGGAGGATCTGGGGAACTACAGGCCTGTCAGTCTGACGTTGGTGCCTGGGAAGGCAATGGTATAAGGTTCAATAAGGCCAAGTGTCGGGTGCTGCACTTGGGTCACAACAACCCCATGGGGCGCTACAGACTTGGGAAAGAGTGACTGGAAAGCTGCCTGGCAGAAAAGGACCCGGGGTGTTGCCAGACAGCCAGCTGAATATGCACCAGCAGTGTGCCCAGGTGGCCAAGGCAACCAACAGCATCCTGGCCTGTATCAGAAATAGCTTGGCCAGCAGGACTAGGGAAGTGATTGTCCCCCTGTGCTCAGCACTGATGAGGTCACACCCCAAACACTGTGTTTGGTTTTGGGCCCCTCACTACAAGAAACATTGAGGTGCTGGAGTGCGTCCAGAGGAGGGCAACAGAGCTAGTGAGAGGTCTCGAGCACAAGCCTTGTGAAGGAACAGCTGAGGCAACTAGGGTTTTTTAGTCTGGAGAAAAGGAGACTGAGAGGAGACCTTATCGCTCTCTAGAATTACCTGAAAGGAGGCTGTAGCGAGGTGGGGGTTGGTCTCTTCTCCCAAGTAACAGGTGACAGGACAAAAGCAAATGGCCTCAAGTTGCTCCAGGGGAGGTTTAGGATGGATGTTAGGAAAAATTTCTTCACCGAAAGGGTTATGAAGCATTAGAACAGGCTGCCTAGGGAAGTGGTGGAGTCACCATCCCTGGAGGTATTTAAGGGATGTCCAGACTGGGTGCTTAGGGACATGGTGTAGTGGTGGCTTTGGCAGTATGTTAATGATTGGAATCAATGATCTTAAAGATCCCTTCCAAACTAGACAATTCTATGAAAATACTGTAATCAAACTCCATCCTTCATTTTGAATTTTCAACAGATGCTTGAGAGTTATCCTTACTTCAGTGATTGCTTCCAGTTTTACCACTAAAACTCACCTTTGTATTAAGTCTACAGGAAAACAGAACTCTAATGCCTGCTCCCACAGACAACCAAGATAAGCTGCCCATCCAGCTGACTACTGCTTTTACCTCACTTTTTACTTTATCATTCTCTAAGGACTCATCTTTTCCTTTTGCTTTATAGACATATTGTAACCTGTTAGATTTTAGTTTCCTTTCTTGTCTTCTTGAACTGAATTAACAAAAAAGGTCCTGATTGGCAGGACCCATTTCTGATAAAAGAAGTATCCACTGACAACCAAAGGCCTCTGTTTTCCTTTAACAGCAGAACAAACACACATCCAAGAAAAGTAAAACGTCAGTAATTCAAATACTAAATCAAAAGGGGGTGGTTTTTTTTGTTTTTGTTTTGTTTTGTTTTTATTTAAAATACACAACATAGGGAAGCAGTAAATATTTCATTACTTCCTGCATTTACCAAATCAGTCTCAGTATATATTTAGGGCAAAACTGCAAGAATCATTTATTTTGGTATCTTTACCAAGCAAAAATTTTGGGAGAGAATATTTCATTCAGTTTATTTTTATGATTACTTCATTAAGTTGTTGTAAAGCTTGTCTCAGATAATTAATTTTAGTTGGAAACATGAAGTATTTTATTTCAAGAGCTGAAATGTATCATCTTGGTAAAATACTTTTCCTTGATCCATTTCATCAAATCTATTTGCTGGAGAATAATTATTTTATCAAGTTCCTGTTGTTGATTCCAAAAACATTTTTCAGCAAAATTTATTTAATTCTCTTTGGATATAAGTAATAGCCAGATTTGGAGTAATTAGGGGCAGAAACATTTATAAAAGAATAATAAATATTTTTGAAGTCTTGGGCCATTATCTGTCAGGTAATTAGAATATGACCAAATGCCTTTTTTATCTCCCAATATAACCTTAATGCCTTCAGATCTCAAGGTTTGAGACAGGATATTGAGCTAGTCGGACCTTAAGTCTGAGCCACTATTTCTGTGTATATTTGGATTAATGAGCCCTGTAATTGTTCATGATATTTGGAGATTGAGATGAAGTTGATAGATATTATAAAGAAATACTGAACATGAGTTTTCATGCAAATTAAAAAAAAACCAAAATCTTTATTCCGGATGATATAGCAGTCGACTAGTGAAGTGAAGTAATATAAGTGACTGCTTGGTACCTAGAAACAGACACCAGCAACATATAAATGCTTACCAACAAACTGTGTAAGTATTTTCTTAATTTTTTTTTCTAAGTCCAGGAAATTCGGTACTTCTGCTAATGCCAAGCCTTTGTACTTGCTAGTTGAGAGCAGGTGTAGTTGATTCTTGTTTTGAAGTCAAAAGATTAATAGTGGTCAGATCCTTAGCTGTGAAGCACATCAGAAGAGCTTATTTTAGTGTCACTCCAGCACTTTTACCCACAGAGAACATGGCCTTGAAGATGGAAGCACAAAGCAGCAAAAAGAAAAGCTCCTGGTTCATTAAGAACCCTTCTCAGATCTCTCACACATCTGAGGATGGCTTCTAGCTTCTGCTAGAAAAAAAGGTTGGTTCTTTTCTCAACAACTAATATACAAATGTTATTAAAATTGCTCATGTCTATTGTTTCTCCAGTTTAGATTTTTTCCACTTTGCATTAAACAGGATGCATCTTCAAATATCACTTTCAACTTTGTCCATTGAACTTAAAAGCCCATGCTTTTTTTCCCCTGGTACAATACACTACTATCACTAACCTTTAGCCTTCTTTTATCGTATTATACATGGAATTGAAGGGCAACTGAAAATTTGAATCTAATTTCTCCAGTAATGTAATCACTACCATAGCCTGAATTAGTTTACATGACATAAACGACACATATTAGTTACCTACTCTTCTGGATTATGTCTACCATCTTCCTACAGATTTACAAGAAAATCAAGCTGATACAAAGCTCTGGATTCTCAGAGGATGGGAGTCCATTCCTTGTTATGTCCACTTATTTTAAGCCTGGGTAACAAGCACCTGGAAAATACAGGGAAAAAACTTTGCAATAAAGTCACAATACATTAAAACATACCCATTGTACCGGAGCTATTAATCAGTAAGTGGTAGCAGCCTAGAAAAGTAAGAGAGAAAATTAAACTGCTATAAATGAAAGATATTGGATGTCTGACAATGTCATGTTCCATTAAGTGATTTACCCAGAACACTCTCACTAGCCCTGCAACCTCTGGCATCAATTTCCATAGCAACAAATGGCAATGTTGCCAGCCAGAGCACATCCAGTGATAGAGAGAATAAACTCTAACAGTGGAGTTCAAAAAAAAGAAAAATCCGTTATAGCAATATAAGTGTATACTGTATAAGAAATGCATGCTGGACATGCCTGCTTTTGTGAAAAAGTTATTTTCTTCATACATAATTGCTCGAGTTTTGGCCAGTTCCTGTTTATTGCTTGGAAGAAGCAGACACTGAGAAAAGATCACACGATCTATTAACCCAGGAAGTAGGCAAGCAACAGAGTGCTTTTCCTTCCTTTCGGAGAAAGTTTATCATGGAGGAAGACATATTATGTCACATTGTGATTTCTGAATCTGGTACAAATAAGCTATTCCTGTTTTGCACCAGAGAGTCCCCATGAAGAAATTTCTGGATCACCCACAGCACCTTCTGGAAACTCCACCTGTGATACTACCATTTCCTACCCTCTGCTGACTTGTATGATCATATCATAGGCAGTCTAGCAGTCTAGATAGACATAGGCAGCCTAACTCTACTCAAGGTGAGAGACGTCATATCTTTTATTCCTGAGTCACACAAGATATTTTTTCTGCAACTGTGAGGTATAGGAATTTGTCTTTGCCTTATACTATGAAGACTCCTACTATTATTTGTCCTACTATTATATGATCCCCAGTTTGGTGCCAATTACAATTAATTAGCGGCTTTCAGCAGATAGCAAGTATGTATGCAATTACATTGGACACTTTTGCCATTTATTATAGCAGTTTGTGAAGACATAAAGACTTCCATTGTCTAGGAGAACCTCCTAAATAAACAAAAGAAAACAGTTCTTTGTGAAACCTCAGGCCATTTTGAGATTTCTTAAGAATATTTGTTCATTCTTTACTATTACACAATATATTGTGTTTGTAGCTTATCAAATACTACATGAAAGCACTATCTTGTATCTTTTTGCCTCTCTACAAAGCCTCCATAATACACTGGTATTCTGTCAGCCGCTCTGTAATGTAGCAAAAAGTGTTGTAGACCAGAGTACCTAAACAGATTACACATTTTTCAAACACACACAAAAAAGTCCTTACAAAAATAACAACAAACTTCTTTGCAAGATGCTATACAGCATAAAGCCTCTGACTTTTGCCTCCTGACCTTACTTCAGTGATCATGACTGTGGCATCCAGAGATTAACAAATTTCAAGAAAAACTCTTTGCACACGGGCAGAGCTTCTGTGGAGAATGCAGACCAAACAGCCGCAGCAGGCTAACAACAGATTCCCCAAGATAACACTGAGCTCACTGCAGAAACAAAGAAGAATTGTAAATGTAGTAAGAGAAAGGTTTTAATGGATATTTACTCTGTTGATTTAACATGGCCTGTTTGGGGGGTCTAAAACTGGAGAGAAGAACAACACCACAAGTTGAAGAAAACTCAGTTATTGAGGTGCAACGGATAGGGCGTAAACCCACACTGCTTTTCCCAAACAGAGAAAGGGCTGGTTTGAGCATTAGGGTTTACCAAAGTCACGAAGGAAGATCAAGTTTTCAAAAACCACACAAGATAAAGACAGGTATTTCTGGAGAGTGAGATGCTTCTTTCTGCCTTTTTGTGGAACAATTGTGTAGTGGAACAATTTCTTCCTCTACTGAGTTACACTCAGGTGATGTAATTTATATGCATGGCAGGGGAGGTTTATAGGAATATGGGTGTCTTTTACTGTATGGCCCACAATCTCCAGGTGACTTCCATTAATGTACTCAATTTAGAAGCTAAGCTGAATTTGCTTTCAGGAAGACTGATTCACAAGCACACAAATTACTTTTGGAAAAAGTTCCTAAAAGTCAATATTCTTAAGTTTTAACAGTTTTGCTCCCAACATTTTTAAAAACACACTTGGTAATTCTGAGTCCCATTTCCAGGTCCTCACAGGACACACTAACTGTCTCAAGTGCCAGACCAAAATAAGATTTTGAATATTAGCAAATGTCTTGGAATGGGTTGGCTTTAACCAAGGTTATGTTTGAGTTTCTCTGAGATATGTTTAATTTTCCTGGGTGTTGTAATGATTATTTCATTACTACGGGTATGGCACCTGGAAATTTCAATTAAAAAGTACCATCTAATCACAGTGTCTTTTATGGAACATTTAATCAGAACAAGATGGTCAGGGTATACATGTTTGTTAGCTTTGTTGTCTTTTTGAAAGACTTGAGAGAATTTATTAGACGTATTACTCTCCATTATTTTGCTAATGATTTAGAATCATTTTAGTAGAACCATGTTGTCTTTCATTCATAAAATATTTCGTCAGGGTTTTCCATTAGGGACCGTATACAGTAATTCTCTTTTTAAAAGAAGATTCATCACTTTTAAGTTTCCCATTTTTTACGGATAGACAAACTTGCCTCCCTATCTTAAACATTCCCTGCATGTTATATAAAATGCTATCACTTCAAACATAAATGGTATTTAATTCTGAAAGCTTTCCGTGTAACTATTACTTTGCTCACTGTGTGACTCCTACTGCTGTGCAGAAGTGCACACTCCAGTTGACGAATTGCAGTGCATAGCACTAAGGATATAAGCCTGGTGTTACTGATTGACAGTCTTGTGTCTGTACAGCAAACTGAGTTATCTGAAAAGTTCTTTCATCTTTAACAGGCATATATAACCAACGACATCACATGATTTCTTCAATTTATCAAGAAGTTCAAACAGTTGCTCACCTCCCACCTCTTTTCCCCTTTAAAGCCCCTCACATCACACATTTACAGAATCATAGAATGTGTTGGGTTGTAAGGGACCTTTAAAGGTCATCTAGTCCAAGCGCCCTGCAGTAAGCAGGGACATCTTCAACTAGATCAGATTGCTCAGAGCCTCATCAAACCTGACCTTGAATGTCTCCAGGGACGGGGCCTCCACCACCTCTCTGGGCAACCTGTTCCAGTGTCTCACCACCCTCATTGTAAAGAATGTCTTCCTAATGTCTAATCTAAACCTATCCTGCTCTAGTTTAAAACCATTGCCCCTCATCCTATAGCTACATGCCCTTGCAAACAGTCCCTGACCTTCAATATAATATAATATAATATAATATAATATAATATAATATAATATAATATAATATACATTAATATCTTTTTTTTTAAATAAAAGAAAGTAAAAGCTGGTATAAAATATTTTTCCTATTTTGTGGTCCAAGATTTTGATATCCACAGAAGTGACTATAGATAAAACAGTTTCTTCTTCTCAACGGAGCAAATAATTTAAACATGTAATTTATGGAAGACTTGAACCTGTAAGTATCTGAGTTATTACACAGGTTTTTATCTGCAATTTTACCATTAGGTTTGATAGGATGTGTGGTTCTGATTTATAAGTATAGACATTACTGTCCAGCATGACTCATAATATTTTGTTAATCACAAGGCCTATTCAAAGACACTGAAGTGCAGGAACACCAATTATATTTTGATGACCATGTACTGATTCCATTTGTGAGCATTAAAATCTTAAGGAAATAATGTTGCTGTTAAACACAGTTGTTTAATTCCAAACATCTAAACCATTATAAATGTATGTACTATTTTATGATTGCTATAAATTTCAAATTTTCTTTATGAAATATATTGCCTTTATCTACAAGGCTGAGGCCAATGTGTTTATTCTAGAGGTAAAGAGGTATTTTTTTTTTTTTAAATAACAATCATCATGAAGGAGTAGCAATAAGAAAGCCCCTGTCCTGAGCACAGCTGCATGAGGGAATTTCCCAATAGAGTATTTAGGTATTTGTGTTCTGATGTAAGAGATGAAAAATGTTTCATGTACAAAATCTTAGGACAATTCCAATACGGGAGCTGAATAAACTAATCATAGAAAGGAAGAAAAATAAAAATAATAATAATAAAAAAGCTCTGTAGCTTAAACAGAAGAACAGGAGAAAAGTAGTCTAAGCCTCAGCAGATATGAACCTGCAGGAAAATTGGAAGCAGATTGATTACTGTTTCACTTGTTGTGACACTGGTTGTCGGACGGTAGGTTTTTTGACATTATCATATGACAGAAATCAAAAGAAGGTGACTGAAAAGCTACCAAAAATACTGTTACATGCAATTCTTATGCTTTTGTATTAAGAAGTACATTTTGAATTTCCTTGCCTTCCCTTTAGGAGGTTCAACCCTGCTTTTCTCTATAGGCACTTGTGGTACATAAAGGTTACCTGTTTTCAGAATTACTGCCTTAAGTTCACTCACTGACTGAGGGAACTATTCTTCAGCAAAACAAGGGAACTTTTCCTACTGATAGGAAACAGCTTAAGAAATCCAAATTAAATTTTAATTGTTTAGGTAATCAAGGTTGTCTGCTTTAGCTTAGAAGTTAAAGGGTTTCTTTCAGGAACAGTTGTTTCCTCCTCCCCTCCCCAAAAAAGGCCTGTTTTCAAATCTTTCCACAGCCTATGAAAAACCAACACTATGCAAGCTTTAAAGCAGGTACCATATGAAGTATACAGAACATCTTTGTGCTGCAAATGGCACTGTGAGGATACGATTGCTCTATTGTGCCTAGTCAAAGTCTTTCACAGATAACCAGTGTAGGGGGATTTTCTTCAGCTGCCAAGAATTTATTAAATTTTGTCATTCTTATTACTATTTTCCTCACTCCTAGTTGATGGTGAACATGAAGAAACTGATTTTAGGCTCAAAAAATATACCTAAACCCCTCCACATGTGAAATCTTGTTGCATCACAGCAACAGCTTTCAAAACAAGTATACATTGCCCTCTTATAGATGACAGTACTTTGTGTTTTTCCTGCACAAATGTCATGCTCTAGTTTCAGATAATTCAGGAGTCAGAACTAGCTGAAGAAAGTAATTCTTTGAGCTGTCACAGGTGGAAGAAATATCTACAATTTCAGATATTGCTGATATTGATATAACATATTTAGCGATTTATATTCCTATTTTTTTCTATGGCTTTCCACTTTGAGAGCTTAATCTGATCTGTAGTATTGTTATATTTGGACATAAATAACAGCAGGAGAATTATTAATGAATTGGGCATAAGGTTTGGCATATTAGCTGTATTGCCATATTTCACATTTTGTTACTTTTGGCCTTATATGTGCTGTGCTGCACAAATTGCATCCACAGAAGCCTGCAGCAAAAGTTGCCTAAAAATCACTACTATTTGCAGTGGAGGTAGAAGCTAGTGATCCTCTTTTCTCATATCTAGGACAGAAAGGTATTTTTCCAGACAGATCTGAAAAGCAGACGAGACTTTACTTCTAAATTCTGACTACCACAATCTACTGTACTGTGGAGTGGGGGAAGGGAAATTAAAAGAACCATGGAGAATACGGAATCTTAAGTACATTGCAACAAATAAGCATGCTCCCAAGAACGTGTATTTTGCGTCACAGCATTAAGCCTTACAGCTATGAAACTATCTTGTAAAACAGTCCTTTGAGTGTTTTTTTCATCCAAAAGAAGACTTCATTGATACGATCTAAACCATGAAGTGGTCAGCTTTTAAATGGCCCTTGAGAAAGTTACAAATCCTGAGATTCACCAGGAGAAAGGACACTTAAATCCATAAAGAATTCTCACCTGCTGATGAGTCCAGTTGTAAACAGAATACCACTTCAAAGAAGAAAAATTGCCACTTTTTTCCCTTTAGCAAACAGAAGATATTGAAAAAAGCATAGCTGCATCAAGGAGATTTGTGTAGAGATGTGAACTGACTGTTCAAAAGAACCAAAAAAAAAAAAAGGGTTTTTTGTATGTTTTAGCATTTAGGGAATCAGTGACTTTTTAAACTTCCCACTGTGATGCTATAAACATGCTGTCTCTAATGCTGCCAAAGCTTATTGAAAACCCTGGTAGGTAATGCCACAATACTCCACGCACCATGAAATTCAATTACATTTAAGAAAATTAGGGATGAGTTTAATTACTTGTGTGCACTTTGGATGAGCACATGTTCTGTTTAAGGATGTGGTTTGCAGAGGTCCTGACTTTCAGATCAAATTAATTCACTCATATGTTGTGCATTTCCTTTAGAAATTAATTTACTGCTGAAGATTCCTTGCATTTCTGAAGAAAAAACACAACAAAAAATGGAAAAAAAAAGAAAAGAAAAATCACAATTTTCCACTGAAGCTTCAGAAAAAGAAATAGTTACTCTTCTGTACAAAATACTCAAGAAAGAATTACGCAAGACTGATATGCTTCTGTTTTGTTTATTCAAAATCCTGGAGAAGAAAAAAAAAAAAAGGAAAAACCACCCATACAACAGGTATACAGTTTTCTTCCTTTTTCCTATTTCTTACAAGGTAACCAAACCAGTTTTACAAAATAACCTGGAAAAACATGATAGTAATTGCTACTTGGTTTATACATATAAGCATTTAAAAAAAAAAAAAAAAAAATCAATCTGTTCTACTCTAGTCTCCCAGAGGAAAGAGAACAACACTAAATAGGTAAGTTCTCCTGCCCAATCACAGTTCAGACAGCATTTCCCAGTTAAATGTCTTGTTATGCTTGTTGCTATGTGATGAAATCCAGAGTTTTCATGTTGAATGCATATTATAAAATTCCTCTGCCCCTTCAAATGCAATATTTTGATGTCTATTCATTATTTATTAGTACTGAAAGAGAATGAGGAGCTACACCTATTTTAGTAATACTCATGCCCTAGCTTCCTCAGCGCATTTTCCCTAGGACATACTGTTTGCTAAAATTCATATTTTCCTAACATTACATTATTTTCTCTGAAATATTAACACAGGTTAAGGATGAATGCTCTATTCAGAGGCCTCATAAGAACAAGGGTATTAGACTGACTACTGACGAGCTGCAGTGTCTTGCAAAACCAGTCATATATGGAGTTTTGTTGGACCTGTCAGTTATTCCTTAAAGGCCTGCAGGAGTGAAAAGACAAATTGCACCAACAGCTCTGAATCATGCCCCCTCTTACCTCTAAGGGAAGCTGCAAATATGAAAACATGTTATCTCAGTAATTATTTCTGATAAATATATTTCTGATAAATAACAGAGTCAGTTTTAAAAGTGACTGTCTTTTTTAATTCAAAGTTAGGCCAAAAAAATACACAAGCATGAAAAACTGTTAGTGACAAATGGTTTTCTTGTTAAATTAACAAGAAAAAATAATTTAACTGAATGTTACAGAAGTAACACAATTAAAGATAGAGGAAAAATATTATTCTTTCTGCATTAGGCCAAAGCAGTCTCTCACTACTACTGTAGTAAGACATAAAGAAAAAGAAGAGGGGGGACAGAGAGTAAGAGGAGAGAAGGTAGGAGGGAACAACAAAGTAATAACACATCTTAATTGCAGCATATGGATACTTTCTGCCTCTTCGGAAGCGAGGCATTACACATTGTGTTTTTAAATCAAGTTTACCAATTGCAAGACAGTCTCTGTATGTATGGTTCTCATTGCTTTCATTTAAGAAGCAAGCAGTAGAAAAGCAAAGAAATGAAAAAAAAAAAAAAAAAGAAATCAACTCTGCCAGTGATTTTTCATCTAGCACCTGGTATTGTCATGGCTTAAGCTGATCACAGTAATGAAAATTCACAGAAGATGCTGAGTTTATTTTCAACTGTTATCTCAATAGCCCAGTTTGGGGGGGAGTAAGAGGAATGAGAAAAAACTAACAGAAAAAAAAAAAAAAGAAGGCAGGAAAAGAAAGACTGAAGAGGACGTTTTAACACTTCCTTTGTCATCAAAGGAATAACGCCTCTATTGTCTAACTATACACTGGTGATAAGCATTCCAAGTCTTCACAATAAGAAATGAAATATTACACTAAAGATGAGCTTCAGAATCCTAATACACCACCTTTTAGACATTCTTTTCCCATCTTATGGCCCCAAAGGTAATGTAACTCTAATTTCATAGCATTTGGGAAGATAATAGCACCACTGAAATGGAAAAGAGAAAGCTTGTCTTGACTCCGATCTCACACACTTCTCACTAGCAGCGAAGGTGGTTGTAGAAAACACTATCCCCATGAAGAACAGGCATAGGTATGACCACAGAGGTACAAAGTTAAATCTTACAGGTAGAGATGTTGTTGATATTACACTAACAGTATGCAATAAAAAAAAGATTATAATAATTCAAATAAGGGGGACAGCTTTCAAACCCCATTATTTCAAAATTCAACTGGTTTCATTCAATCTTCCTTGATAGTTGCAGTTGCAAAGAAAATAACTCATCAACAGGTCTAAAACTGCATGTATTTACTTGCATAAACTCCTAGTAGACGTTTTGTGATGAGAACAGTTTTCAGGCAAACTTGACAACACACAGCCTCCTTCAGTTCCTGATAATAGCCCAACCTAGGGCATTAATTTTGTAGCACAGCATTTTCTATGTCATTTCATCAGGAGACTAATAAAACAACATGAGATATCAGGCTGGCTACAGAAGTACTACAGGTTATCTGGGGAAAGATATTCCACCTGCAACTATACCCCAGCAGCTGCCTGCTGTCTCTTACCTGTCGGTCTATCTCCCCTTCCATGACTGTGACTACCAGGGAAAGGAGAACAATTTACCTTGCTTCTTTCCACAGGAGTGGCTCATGCAGCCTTAATTCTTCCAAAAGGTCATATTCCCCAGCTTTTAATCTTCCAAAACAGCAGCATCTCTTTGTTGCAAAACCACTGCTCCTTCTCACCAGAGGAGTCCAAATAAGTCTTCCACCCACTCACACCTTTCCCTGCTCACCTGAGCTCTCGTCACCCTTTCCGTAGATTGAAGTACGCAGTCAACCAGGGTCTTTAACATTTTCATAATCAAAATTTTGGGGAAGTTTACCCCACCCTAAAAAGGTAATGGATGAGTTTGTTGGCCTTTTTGATTTTCTTACATTTCATTGTTTTAAAGAACAGTGTTAGGACTGGAGTTACAAAAGATACTTAAATATGTGTTAATTTAAAAAGGTTTAGTCATTTGCCTTCACATCAGAGTAAGTTTGGGTTTTTTTTCTTTCTTTCTTTTTAGTCTGTTTTATTTCACAAAAAAAGCTATGCTTTAACTCATGACTTTTCTGTGCAAAAACATGAAGTTCCAGAACATGAAGTTATTTTCTCAGCAGGAATGTAAATATTTTTCATTGAATTCCTTAGTGAAATCATGAAGAAGGAAAACCTGTAGACTTAAAACCAAACACATTAGTTCATCAAAGCACTCTGAATTCCCACCAATAATTTTACAAAACTTTTTTTGCACACAATGTTGGAAAAGTTTAAAACTGTCAATTTGTGAATTCTTTATAAAACCACATACAATTTAAAGCACAGAAAGTTAAACGTATGTCCCCTCACATGTGGCTGAATTGCATAGCACACCTATTTCGATGAATCAACAACTGCAGGGAAGCATGCTGACTCTCCAGTGTACTTACTCTGGGCTAAAACAGCACATCATTATTATTAAACCACAAATTATGTCTCAGAACCGACTCTCCTTGGACAAGCTTCAGCCCAGACTGACCAGATTGTGCTTTTCCAAGCCCTTCCCAGCCCTCATTTCCATACAGCATCTCTACATTTACAGTAGGTATGATGTGCATCAGTAAGCTGAAGGGGCCTTACCAATTGTGGTCCTTTTGTGGCCAGTCTGTTTAATGATGCCATCTTATCTATTTTATCTCCTATTGCCCCTTTCTTTTTGTAAAAGGCATGTCAGTAGTTTGTTGCACTTCCTCTTACTAAATGTGAATTACAGTTTTTTGGAGAACTGCAAAACTATCTAGCACATTCTTGTAATGACACTCAGCTAACTCTTCCTAGGCCCTGTAAACTCCTCTCAACTGGACTTTATATCTTAGAATGTATTACTGTGACTCAAATGAAGAGTATGTTAATAGATTCAGCACATATATAGCATTTCTTTATATTTAGCAATACTAAAAGGTTTTAAAAGCTATTTCATAGCAGTGAAAGAGTCTTAATAGGAGCCAACAAAAAGTTTATTTCAGAAGATGATAGATTTTAAAAGATCTGGTGAGACACTACCTCAGGTACTGTGTTCAGACCTTGGGTCCTCAGCAAAGGAAAGACATGGACCTATGGAAGTGAGTCCAGAGGACCACAAAAATTATCAAAGAGATGGAGCACTTCTTCTATGGAGAAAGGTTGAGAGAGTTGGAGTTATTCAGCCTGGAGAAGAGAAGGCTCCGGGGGCACTATATAGTGGCCTTCCAGTACCTAAAGGGGGCTTGCAAGAAAGATAGGGACAAACTTTTTAGCAGGGCTTGTTGCTACAGGACAAGGGGTAATGGTATTAAACTAAAGGAGGTTAGATTTAGGCTAGATATAAGGAAGAAATTTTTTACGATGAGTGAGGTGAAACACTGGAACAGGTTGCCCAGAGAGGTGGTAGATGCCCCATCCCTGGAAACACTCAAGGTCAGCTTGTATGGGGCTATGAGCAACCTGATCCAGTTGAAGAAGTCCCTGCTCATTGCAAGGGAGGTTGGACTAGATGACCTATAATGATGCCTTTCAATCCAAACTATTCTATTCTAAATGCTTTATGCTGATTGGGGCATGTACTTCTAGCAATTTCTAAATAAAATCCTTATAACATATACATCTAATTTACAGTTTATTAATTCAGCTCTTCCATAAGCATATTTCATATCCTTGCAGAAATTTTACCTTTAGAAAAGTTAAGATGTATTTAAGACACATCTATTGATACCAAAATTACAGAGCAAAATTTCTATTTGTCACTGGAGATAAGCTTTGTACATGCCTGAAGTCAGATTGAAATGTATTTGATGCCTTGCATGCACAGAAAAAAATGTAAAAATAAACTTAGATTCAGATGAGGAGAGGATTTTTAATTCATTGGATCAGTGACAGTCAAAATGGTAATGACAGACTGTACTGGGAATTATTTGGAAAGGAGCGAAACAGAAACAGAATATAATTCTGATGGGTAAAAACACGGTGAGCCTACACCACTAGTTTGCTATGTAGTTCTCTTCCCTCCTGGTAATTAGAAAAGAACAAATTAACCAAATCAAGAAGAGAAAGAGAGGATATGTAGCTATATGAAACAACATTCATTAATATGCAATAAACTGGGATTTTTAGCTTGGAAAAGAAAAAAGATGACAGATATGATAGAGGTCTACAAAATCATGAGCTGTATGCAGGAGGTAGAGAGAGAACAACTATTTTACAGCGATATAATATTTGCCCTTCCTTCCAGCACAAGTACGTATGAGAAGCCAGTAAAATTATCAGGCAAAAGATTTAAATTGAAACAAAAGAGAAGAACTGTTAATAACACACTGATGGTAGAACTCACTGCATGAGCAGACTTTGGAAACTGAAAGTGTAAGTGGGACTAAAAGGGATTAGACAACTGGATGGAAAACAGGTCCATTCATGTCTATTAGACTTTCTGGTCTGCATGTAATCTCTGGCTCAGGAAGTCCCTAAATCATTTACTGCCAAAAGCTGGGAATATATAGCCAGAGAAAGGATTACTCTACACATGCCTGGTGTCTTCTACTCTTTCCCTAAGCAGCTGCTACTGGCTTCTACTAGAGATGGGTTGCTGAGTTAGTTGAACTTTTGGTCTCATCCAGTATGGCAGGTCTGGTGTATCTCACTCTCATAGGCCTAAATGGTGACATATGAATTAATTCTACACATTTAACCTGATCTTGAACTTAAATGAGAGCATTAAAATAGCTCATGTTCCTGCATCATAAAAATTCTAGCTGTCACAGGATTTAAGCCTAGTGTTCAAGCATTGACTTTCCAGGAATACCAGCCCAATGCTCAAAGTCAGTGTCCATATGGATGTACAAGTTACCAAAATTTAAATCCTGATTTATGAAAACCAATTGGAAAAAAGCAAGCAAGCAAACAAACAAAAAGCTGGTGTCACTTGGTTCTTCACAAGCAAAAGTTCTTGCTGTAAGTGGCCCTTCAGCAGCCAACCTGAGATCTGGGCCCAGCTGTGAAAGAAGCTGCTTGCAGGGAGCACAAAATTGCCTCAGTTGAATCCAAGATCTGCAACCTTTGTTGTTTTTAATTTTTCTTCCTATGAGGACATATTACTTTAAAATATCTGCTATATACACTTCATAGCATCTACTTTTAAAAGATTATTCTGCAATGTGCTGTTAAAAGAAAAAAAATAAAAAGGAAAGGGGAACAGAGTGTTCCTATTAAAATACTTCCAGCCCATCTGGTCAATCTTAATCTGTGCTCAGCCATAAGGTGAGCTACAGATTTGAGGTATTTGATCTCAATCTGAAGGCATGGTTCTGTAGTCTTGGCTATAGCATTTTACTTCTTGATATCTTGGTTTAAATTGAGCTATAATTTTCCGAGGCTTTTCTAAATTGCATAAGCCAAGTTTAAAGTCTTAAAAATTTCCACTTCTGATTTAACATTGATTTAACATTGGTTTATTTAAACCTTAGAGTTGGTCAGTAATATTCAGACAAAATATTCACCCATCAGAATATATATATATATAAATCAAGGTTAAAATTACTTTCTAACTTATGATGGGTCGGTATGGTAAATTTCTGATAGACTGCATGGGTGTCAATGTTATCAGTCCTTGCTTACCAACCTTACCTCTCTTACCTCTCTTGACCAGCTCACAGGTGGTCTGAAAGGCATTCAGGATGTCTGCAGTTGGTAGTCTTCAAGTCTGAAGCTTTGAAGCTTGCAAGAGGACTCCTTAACACTTAACCAGCAGAGGTAGAGTGGATGAAGCTTCCATGAGTGTTATGGCTCCCTTTATAGGCCAAGTGATAAACTGCTGTAGAGCCAGGGACCTCTTCTGCATCACTGCTTTCCAGTTTTCCCTCTATCTTTGAAATTTTTTGCCCAAAGGTATTAGTGACTCTTCAGTTTTACCTTCAGGTATCTTTGCTGCACTTGTCTTGACTATTAACAAACAGACTGCACTTCATTGCTTTGTCGTGAGTGATTGTTTAACAATTTCTACCTAATGTTTATCTTTCTGGAAGGGTTTTCCCCCAAAACGCTGCCGAACTCGCTGACTCTATCCAAAACACTGTGCAGCTTCAGTCTAGCAGGGAAGAGGTGCTATTGCTACATGTTGGGGGTTGATATGCTGGAACCCATCATTGCAGGTAGTTGGCAGACACCAGCGTTTCTGAAGGAGACTGTTTAATGAGGGTAATGATGTGTTCCTTACACTGGGCTTCAAAGACGTTTTCTATGCATTTGTGAACAGTGGGCTCTCAAAACAAAAGACGTGCATTCAGCATCAACTTAAGGCTCCTGCAGTTAGATAACCAAGTGATTAAAAATGAATTAAAAATAAGCAAAATACACATATGGAGGCTGACAAGTGCTAAGATGTATCAAAACAACAGCCTCTCATGAATGTACTAGAAAAGTAATTACATTTTATTTTCAAGAACATTTATGTTGTGAAGATCCTTCTATACATTGGATAACTAAATTTGTTGGCTTGTTTAAATATGCATTTATGGCATCTGTTTTCAATGTTCCTTGGCCATTATTTTTTTTTTTCTTACAGGGAGGTACAAGGGGCTGACAACTTTCAAATGCACTGAAGTTTAGAACAAAGTTGCTAAAAATGAATATATAACATGGTTGCATAAAAAATACTAGGACAAGCTGTTGGTCTTTCTCACACAACACAGGCAATCAGTTCTCAAGCTGCTAAAATAAATGAAAATTTCAGGCAGCTGTCAGGCTATTAAACTGATTCTGACAGAATCAGAGATCAGGATAGCCACATAAGCAGGAGAAGGCCAAGTGTTTGCCTATTCCCAGGTGTCTGAAAACTTCATCTGCAGCTTGAGTCAGGCTAAGAGTCAGAAATCATTTGTCTGGCCTCTGCAGAATGGCAGCAGGAAGAGACAAAGACTGCTTGGTATGCTGTAAACAGTGAGTGTTGCTAAACTTAACACACCAAATAAATAGATATTTCTGCACTTCCTAAGGTGGGAGACTGAAGAGGATACGATCATGACCTAAGGGTACGACACGAAATAAGAAAGTGGGCTTTGTAAAATCCTAAGAGATTGGCATACTTTTATTCAGCCCATTGCTCAATATCATTCTTTGTCAAGTTTTAAAGCATCGTCTGTCATACTCTGTGTTCATATGGAAGTGACATTTGACCTGGAAGTGTTCAAGTCATCATCGCATATGTTTGGGTGATACAGAATTAGGTCTTTACTGGACGGAGACCTTTAATATTTAAATATGTCTTAAGAAAAAGGATGACAGAAAGACCATAGCAAGAAGGTTACTGATTCCATTATGTTTAATTTGCTTCAGAAAGATTAGCAACCAAAAGTCTTGGTGTCCTGTTATTTGCAGAAGTGTATCTTTTTTAAGAAACATGACACTTGAAAAAACACACAATCCCCTTTGTTAGTATTTTTCCAGTCTCAAGCAAAATACATTCAGCATTAAAATTCCCATTTGATTATATTACAGCTTTAATTCATTTTCCCACTATTTCTTATTTTACCCAGAGCCCCCAGCCTGGTGGCATTGCATTACACCGTATATCATGATGGTATTGTCCACCAGTTCAAACCCAAGCATTTTTTTATGACGTCTTTTGTGTCAGAGAACTTCGGAAAAACATTGTAAATTAATGGTGTTATAATAGTAAGAGGGAAAATGCGGCAGCTATCAGCAGCTTAGGGAGTCAGCCTCTGTCTTTTTTTAAAACACGTTTCTACCTTGTACAGTTACGAACATGTATATTAGAATCAAAGCACAACACAATAAAATAGTTTTCTGACTCTGTAGCAAGAACCAACATGACTAAGGGAGGGATGTGCAGTTCATTGTAATTTCAGTGCTCACTGAGCCTGGAAGTTAATGTCAAAACAGAAAATGTTTGTGTAGTTTTCTAAGCAGAAAGAACAGGTACAGTAATCAGTTAATATCACAAGAACAGGACATACTGGCTTTAGTTGTATGGTGGTTCCCTCGATTTTACAGATCTTTAAACTCTGAAGGGTAAACCACAACAAATTTTTGAGCCTCCGATAAGCAGAATTTGCCTGGTAAAGCTTTATTCAGTAAAACTTTTGCTTTAAAATATTTGGAGCTGTTTAGGTGTAAAGCATCAATCCAACATAGGATAGAAATTAAATAGGACACCCACTAAGTAACTTAACAGTTCAGAAATGTATTTGTTCACAGGTTTTACAATAGGATCTGCTGATTTTGAGGTTATCAGATTAATGGTGGTCTGGGAAAAGGAGGGAAATCAACAGCTTTTGTGAGAAAGCAATGCGAAAATCTCTTTGCTTTTGAGTGTCCAAGCCACTAGTGCTGCAGCGCTGAGAGCACCAGTGGCAGGGAGCCTATAAACAGCTGTAGATGCAGCAAAAGTCTAAGCAATCTCCCCCTAGCTCCAGAATCTCTGGCTGAACTCCCTGACAGTAAATAGCTCTTCAGTGACATGAATAAAGTAAAATGGAAAGTGCCTGAGTGGAGGATGAAATGCCTCAAGGAATACAGAAAGTAAGCACACTCCTTATTAACTCGGCTCTTGCTGAGGTTGAAAATCTTCATCTTTACCTCAGGGTAAAAAGAGACCAAGTATTTTATTTGTCCAAACAAGTTTAATTACATCCTAGTTTTGCAACGCTGTACCCAAAACCAGCTAGCAAAGGCAAACAATGCTTCCAGGTGACTTTTAGTTTCTTCAACCAGATCTCACCCTGCTCTTGCATACCCCAAACTTACCGCAGTGGTTTATAGACTAGCAGGGAATGAAGTTAATATATGACTGGGTTCAATTTCAAGGTTGCTTCTCCAGGGTACCAACATACTGAAACTTAGTGGGATGAACCCCATGACTGCAGTGTGGCTATCCATGGCTACAGGCTGTTCAGAAAGGACAGGTGAGGAAGGAGGGGTGGAGGCGTTGCCCTCTAAGCGAAGAAATAGGTAGAGTGTGAAGAGCTTTCTCTGAAGAACAGCCACAGACAGGTTGAAAGCTTATGGGTAAGAATTAGAGACCGAGGCAACACAGGGAGCCTTATGATTGGAGTGTACTACAGTCCACCTGATCAAGGTGGGGCCTATTGATGAAGCCTTCTTACTCCAGCTACAGGAGGCATCACACTCGCAGGCTCTTGTCCTGCTGGAGGTCTTCAGCCACCCTGACATCTGCTGGAACAGTACAGAGAGATGTAGGCAGTCCAGGAGACTCCTGGAATGCATTGAGGATAACTTCTTAAGCCAGGTAACAGACAGTTCTTCCAGAGGGGATGTGATATTGGACCTGGCCACCAATGCAAGTGAGCTAATTTGTGATGTCAAGATTGGAGGCAGCCTGTGCTGCAGTGGTCATGCACTGGTGGAGGTCTCAGTCCTAAGCAATATGGGTCAGGGGAAGAGTAATGTAAAATGCACAGGCAGTGGAAGCAAGGACAGGTATCCTGGGAAGAGTATAGGGACACTGCCCAGTTGTGTAGCGATGGGCTCAGGAAGGCCAAGGTGCAGCTGAAGCTGAACTTGGCAAGGGATGCAAAAGATAATAAGGGCTTCAAGCGTATGGCAGCCAGAAAAGAAAGGTCAAAGAAAGTGTACCCCCATGATGACCACGACTGGCAAACTGGTAATAATGGACAAGAAGAAGGCTGAGGTACACAACAACTTTTTTGCCTCAGTCTTCACGGGCAGCCTCTCTTCCCATATCTCTCAAGTGGATGGACTGCAAGACAGGGACTGGGGGAGCAAAGTCTCTCCCACTGTAAGAGAAGATCAAGTTTGTGACCACCTGAAGAACCTGAACATATAGAAGTCTATGGGACCTGATGAGATGCATCCCAGAGTCCTGAGGGAATTGGCTGATGTAGTTGCCAAGCCATTCACCATATTTGAAAAGTCGTGGCAGTCAGGTGGACTTCAGGACTTCTGTAAGGGACAGGTTGTCCCATAACATCCTTCTGCCTAAATTGGAGAGGTATGGATTTGATGGGTGGACTCTTCGGTGGATGAGGAATTGGTTGGATGGTCTCATCCAGAAGGTAGTGGTCAACAGCTCAATGTCCAGATGGAATGACATAGTGTGATCGAGTGCACCCTCAGCAATTTTGCAGACGACACCAAGCTGAGTGGTGCAGTTGACATGCCTAAGGGACAGGATGCTATCTGGAGGGACCTGGACAGACTAGAGAAGTGGGCCCCTGTGAAACTCATGAGGTTCAACAAGGCGAAGCGCAGGGTCCTGCACCTGGACTGGGGAAATCCCCAGTATCAATGCAGGCTAGGGGACAAAGGGATTGAGAGCAACCCTGCCGAGAAGGAC
This sequence comes from Larus michahellis, assembly GCF_964199755.1. Classification (NCBI taxonomy): domain Eukaryota; kingdom Metazoa; phylum Chordata; class Aves; order Charadriiformes; family Laridae; genus Larus; species Larus michahellis. The sequence goes on from NC_133897.1 coordinate 95,970,374, forward strand.
TTGGAGGTACTGATGGATGAAAAGCTGGACATGAACTGTCAATGTGCACTTGCAGCCCAGAAAGCCAACTGTATCCTTGGCTGCTTGAAAAGAAGGCCAGCAGATCAAGGGAGGTCATTCTCCCCCTCTACTCTGCTCTGGTGAGACCTCACCTGGAGTACTGCATCCAGCTCTGGAACCCTCGGCACAAGAAAGACATGGACCTGTTGAAAGGAGTCTAGAGGAGGACCACAAAAATGATCATAGGGATGGACCACCTCTCCTATGAATACAGGCTGAGAGACTTCGGGTTGTTCAGCCTGGAGAAGAGAAGGCTCCAAGGAGACTTTATAGCAGCCTTCCAGCACTTAAAGCGGGCCTACAGGAAAGATCGGGGAGGCACCCTTTAGCAGGGCCTGTTGTGATAGAACAAGGCGTAATGGCTTTAAACTAAAAGCAGGAAGATTTAGAATAGATATGTGGAAGAAGTTTTTTACAATGAGGGTGGTGAGATACTGGAACAGCTTGCCCAAAGACATGGTAGATGCCCCATCCCTGGAAACACTGAAGGTCAGCTTGGATGAGACTCTGAGCAGCCTGATCTAGTTGAAGATGTCCCTGCTCATTGCGAACGAGGTTGAACTAGATGACCTAATAAAGATGCCTTCCAACCCAAACTATTCTATGATTCTATAACTGCTGCATGCCTGGGAAATCCAAGTGGATGAACACCAGCTGTTCTTGCTAATGGTAGTTTATTGCTTCTTTTATGCTGTGCATCACTCTGGTAGCTCTGGACCTGGTTTCAGAGTCTCACACTAACATCAAAGAAAACATTTTTTTTTAAATTCATCTACTCTTTACTCTCTTACCTTCTTGAACTCTCTTTGATTAGGATGTTTGGAAGTCTGGCTGCTTCTTCTGGTAAACATTATGAGATTAAACTAATTTGAGGGATTAGTCTTCTGTCTCCCCTTTATTCACGCACTGAATGCATTATGTTGGGAACATACTGTCCCAGAATAAATAGAGGAATATGCCCATAACCAAAATATGATGTAAAATATCATATATGAAATATAAATTGTCCTGTACTGGCCTTCTTGCAACTTTTAATCTGAACTTTATGCACATATGGTTTTGATTGTATCTTTACAGTACGTCCTAAATTATATCAGGGAAATCCTGAATCAATCAGGCATAAAGATTACCCTCTCATAGAGACTTCCAGTCAGCTCAGCTCTTGATGTATTTTTCTTTAACACATTTGGTTTAGTCTCCCTAGGGTAGACGGACCTTTTGCTTTAAGAACAATGCTCCTGTAGACAAATCAAACAGATTTTTACAGGAACACACTGTACATGCAGTATAATATAGTGAGGCAGACGAAAATGCACTCTAAATTGGGAAGCATTTCTGACCACTGTACATCCTTCTAGCATAAAGGGGGAACATTTGATGACACATTCTGTCCTCTGTGCATTATGCAAGTTTCCTATGAACTCAGAGAAAAACAGCACGGGATTGGTACTTGGAAATCAGATCATGCTGGCTTGAACAAGGTCTTAAATAAATGCTTAGCTTCAGGCATGCAGTTAAAATCTGTCTGGACCCAACTATGTACTCAAATGCTTTGCTAAGTCAGGTTCACAATGAAATTAAAAAAGTCTATTCCTCTTTTTCCTGGTTCGTCAGAGAAGGCTGGGAGAAGATATTCTAGAAGTTCAATGGAAAACCAGTTAATGTTTACACTTGCTAATATTTCTTTCAGGCTTATGAATAAAAAAATCCTGTAATTTGTGAAAACTTGTAAACAAATTGAAGTATTTCCTCTTTCAAACACAAAGGATAGAAAAACTTTTGATTTTTAAATATTTTTGAAAATTATTTAAAAGTTATTTGGACTTTTATTTCTTTCATTTCTACCATAGTACATAGGGAACAGTGTTCAATTGCCAGATTGACCACTAAACTGCTTGTTGAACAGGAAATAGGTTTGCCAAAGGTTACTTTGTCCTCTTTCTGAGTGAAAAATAGTTTGTTCTATATGTGGGAAGAAATACATTTTGTCTTTGTAATTTTAGTTATCCTGAAGAGTTTCGAAGACTGAGTTGATTTGGTGCAGTTCCAACCCAAATGCTCGAACTCCAAGGGATTTTATTAGCAGTTTCTGGTTTTTTCTACTCTAACATGGAGAAAAAAATACTAAAGTAGTCTGCAGATCTTAAGAGCTGGCACTGAAACAAAGTTATTTGAGATTAAAAAATGAGGTTTGAGGTTTTTAGCATTTTACATTTAAGAATGTACTGCAAGAGTTTACCACAAGACTCATTCGGGGGAGACTGCAATGGCTGAGGGGACAACACCTCATCCTGACACGTGTTCCTGGCCTGACCTCGGACGTGCCTCATCTTCACACACCTTCCTGGTGGTCTGGGCTCTTGTCTGCCCTCCCTCCTCCGTGTCCATCATCTGTGTTTGAAAGAAGCCATTCATCTCGTTTACATGAGGCCATTGCTCTCTGACAGGCCTTGCTGCAAAGGCGGTTGTGGCCATTTCCAAGTCTGTAAAGCACTGTGGAAAACGTGCCATTAAGACCAAGGACACACCTTTATTTTCTCTCTCCACATCCTCTTCTGTATTTCCCTCTATCTGCATTACTGAGGCATTTGCCTGTTTCTAACCTCTTACCTCCCCATGCCACTGGCTTTTGATCGACCTCAAAGAGCTGCTATCAGTGCTATCACACCACTGGTTTTGCTGAGGACAGACCCTGTGCTTTTACCTTTTTGTCTCCCTCATCTGAGTTTTATACCTGTTACTGCCTGTGCTCCTCAACCCCACAGGTAATCTGACAGCAGTAAGTGGAGGCAATATGCCTATTCAAGCTCCTTTTGAAAACGTGAGAAAGCAAAGTGTTTATAACTTTCTTCATTCAGCTGAGTTCAGACACTTGCTGTAAAATGAATAGCTGGTGTCAGAGCTACAAACAACTGCACTTTTTTAAATGGGCATGTCCCATCTTCACATTATTCATTTCTACGGTGTATTACATTTTGTCTGAGAGATAACCACCTTTATAAGATACAGTGACAGTAAGGTGGTGTCATTTTTTACTTTTTTTTTCCCCTCTTTGATCTCCCTGTCACCTTACAGAGGTTTCATTGCTCTTTAACCAACAAATATATATATTTAAGTGTATACACACATATACATATGTATACACACATATATGCATATATGAAGTTGCAACAAGAAATGCAGTTTTCATATTGTCAAACAATGTGCCTAGTAAAAAAATAAAGGAAAGCTTCACAAAATTCTCTAGTTTCACCCTTAGCAGTAACTTAACATGAATGTGAGTTCATAGCCTTTGTGAAGACATGTGAGTGGTGAGGTGCTTTCTCCTCTGTTTGCGTGAGCTCTGGCATGGGGATGGATGGGAGTATTAAACTGAACAGCGCTCCTAGTTGAGAGAAAAGGTGATGGGTGAGAGGACAGCAGAATACAAAATGGAATGTGTTCTGGCTCTCTTTCTCTATTACCACTTGTTCTGCAGAAGATAAGGAAAGTGTGAAGAAAAAGATCAAAACAAATAGACCCAGTCCTGAAAGGTACTCAGCATCTTAACTTCACTGAAATCAGTATGAGCTGTGTATCACCTCACTTTAATAGAACTGGCATTTATCCCCTCCCATGTCAGAGATGGGGGAAGCTTCTCCCCTTGCAGGTCATTTCTAAGTCTGTTCATGGGGTGGTGGGAGTCTTGTTTGGCCATCATGACCTATTCCAGAGTAAGTCACACGGGGCAGGATCTATCCCAGAAGACACGATTGAGTCACAGTCTTTCTTTACTAGTATTTTGTTTTCACAAACGTTGCAGCATATCAGTATCCTCTAATTCACACATACTTCTTTTTCTTCCTAGACTGATAATTAGATATTGGCATGACCATCTTTGTATGAGTTTTCTCTCACCAATACACTGTAACGCTGTAGAGGAAACTGCCTTAGATCACAGATATGCACAGAAATACTAGAACTACAAAACAGACTAAGATGTTTTGGTTTATTTGTATTTATCCAGATAAACTTAGAAAATGTTAATACAAACTTCCTCATCTTCGGGACAACAATAACATCCATTCTAGAGGGCCTTCCTTTTAAAATTTTCAGATTCAATTAGCTGGTTCACTGACTCGTGAAGTATGCATGTCTAAATGTTGCATTTTGATTTTGACCTATCTTCATTTGTATTAAATGACAAATATAAAGCAATCAGGATACAACAAAAAGATTCAAAATAAAAAAACCAAACAAACATTTAGATAATGATGGAACTGTATAGAGAAACGAAACATGGAACTAGTGAAGTTTTTTTTTCTATTATCATTGATGAAGAAATATTTTATTTGCCTGAATTGCTATACATACTCTTAATAGTAGAATTATCCAGACTTTAAAAAATTGATAATTTATCAACATATTTCTGTTCTATTTCAATACTTCTATTGACTTTTCCTGCAGTATATTAACACTATTAAGTTATTCACTGAGTGATCTAACTAAGATTTGTCATAAGTGATCCTCTCTCATTCTCTGCATTTCTTTGCTCAAGGGTTTGTTTTTCGTTTTTTTTGTTTGTTTGTTTTTTGGTTTGTTTTTTTTTTTTTTTCATAAATAGATGCATACAGGTATAACCTCCAAAACACAAAGAAACAGATGTTAAAGGTCTAGAGAAAAATAAACGGTGTGCTTTGGATAGCACCTCGAAATTTTTGATGGTTGTCTGTTCTTGCATTTGCTCAGCCCACAATCATTCAAAGTAGCCCCTAAAGGACTTCTTTGAAGCAGGTTCTCTTTGTGCTCATGAACTGTGTCCTTCTTGGACTCAGTATTGACCTGATATTCAGCTTGATGGTCTTCATCCAGGAACCAATCTGGCTTGGGCAATCAATCATTTTGGCAGTAATACTCAGAAGAGGTCATCCCTACACTGTTCACACCAGAACTTACGCAATGTTACTAGTTTCTTGAATCCATAAACAAAGATATTGGCAGGGCTAGTGTGAGAACAGATGCTTTTCAGAGCTCTTAGGCAAAGAACCTAGTGGCAGAGGTATAACTTCCCCTTCATTACCTGTGAATGTATTTCTGTGTGAATAAATTAAACCATCTAATGGCCGCGCCTGGAAATTTGCCATGTCTCCCAAATAGGACCCCAGTATCACTGAATTAGTAATGTTGAACACTGTAAAAAAATATCAAGGTTAAAATAAAGGCAGCTAACTCTCCATCCACTGGCAGTAGATGACCATCCTTCAGTGTCTGTAAACCTGTTATCACAGCACAACCTGGCCAACTTGTGACAGGGTTTCAGTTCCAGCCTAAATATTCTGTCACCAAACCCCTTTTGTGCTCCAAATAATCTGTAAGATCTTGCTTCTTGCTCGTTTAACAGTGGACTTGCACTACTGGAAAAAAAGGCACATTGTGTCATTAAATCTGTTGCTCTGACCGACTCTTAGCCCTGCTCTTCACTGTAGGCTGAAACTCACTGTTGTCCCCTGTAGGCTGAAACTCACTGTTCACACTTGTCTACTGTGTAACTAAGCATCCCAAATTTACCCCAAACCAAAATCATTCCAGCAGCCAAAAACTGAATAACATCTGGGCTTGGAGCTATTACAGGAGTCGTCCTTATGATTTATTATACCACAGTGCCTTCTTACTGCTACAGCTCAGGGATGAAATGAGTGAAGCAGCTGGACCAATGACAAGTATAAAAAAAATTTATCCCATCACCTCCACCCCTTTTAGAGCAAGAAATAGGTAAGCAAAGGTTATGTATGTAAGCCTACCTGAACTGCTATGGGAGCATGAGTATGTTCAGAATGCTAGGAACTGACCATTGGCAGGATAACTTAATTTCTTTTTCTCCTACAAAATTATTTACATTCACTTTTATTCTTTTCCAAAACTTTTTTATCCTTAATTGCTAAAACCAAATCTGGCTGTAAAACCAATTTAGCTGAAACTGTGTACTCATTTGTCTACAGCATTCTGTTGAGTAATGCAATAATCATGGTACAACTTCAAGAAATTTGAAGATGAGATTCTTGTCATATAAAGCCAGATAATTTTTGTGATAGTGTTGTTATTGAAAGGACTCCTCATAACTGACCCTTTCTGCTTATATTTCTCTGTAAAACACACTGAAAGAAAAGAACAGGAAGGAGGAAAGAGGAAAGAGAAAAGGAAAAAGAAAAGGAGTAAAGGAAAGATATTGCGTGATTCAGCTCTAAAAGTAGACGTCTTCGGTTGTATTTAGGAAAATCCGAAGATGCTACTACTGACTGTAAAAGTCTACAAACTACAGAGCGGGAACTGGAAAGACAGAATGGAGGAAGATCATATGTTTCCCATTATTGTACAGCCATTCTTATATTTAGGCACATATATGTAAATGAGGATTTTCCCTTTAATAGAACTTTATTAATATTGAATGGATAGATATAATTGCAGTCTCGCAGTTTTCTAACAATGCTATCTTTTGCCTGTTAGATATATTTTCCATCAATGAGTAAATGTGTTAGAACCTGTAGAGTAATATTGCATTAAACATAAACGAAAAAAATCTCAGTTTGTCTTTAAAGGGGCACTAGATCCTAAGATCTGATTCCAAGATGTCTAAACCTACATAAACTTAATTCACAAAGTAAAAAATTATACATAAATTTAAGTGTAGGCTTAAATCTTTTTCTAAGTGCACAGGACAAATCTTGTAAAATATTTTACTGGAATATCTGGATAATAGGTAATGGTAATGGTAATGACATGGAAAACAATAGGTAGCCACTTGATTCAAGAAGGATATAAAAATCTGGCCCAGTCAATATTGCATCAACTCTACTGCTAGAAAAATGTTGTTCTTTTGTTCCTTAAACTCTAAAGTGGGCAGCTTTCCTGACTGTGATGGTCCTGCTTACCATCACATTCTGTTTATACAAATTAATCTCAGACTTAAGGCTATGCTGAAAATTTTTTGTCAGTTTTGACATTCACTATTTTATTCTGAATTGAAAAATATCTTCTCAGATTGTCCATGCCTGCCGAAGGCTGTTTCAACCTAAAATGGAGAATATTGCCTCATTTATCTGGTCAGTGAAGATCTCTAACAGAAGATATCTGACTGAGGTTGACACCTAACTCTAAAACTGTGCTTAGACCTTTTTATTTAAAATATACATTATTATTAGCCTCATTCTCCTTATTTTTCTGATGGACATACAATGTCAAAGCTAAATATAAGCCAGAATACTTCCTAGTGGATGTAGGCATATATAGGAAATAACTGGGAAACTGCAGGAAACAAACGAAAGGGAAATAAATGTCAGCAGCTTCTTAACCATCTGATGTAACATCCTTGTTTTTTTGTTACAAGGCAGAAAGGCATGATTAGTTTAACTCCTGTAGAAGTCTGCATAGGGAGTAGACGTAGGACTGGTCTGACAGCAAAACACACTGTGTTTTATAAAGGAATACAAACATGATTTGGTGAATTGAACGCACTGACCAGATATAATATATTCTTACTGAAAATGTCTTTCATTTTTTTATATGCTGCAACCTTCTTGGTCAGGAACTTTTGATAGAAATACAATATACTGTGGATTTTGCTTTCTGCTTTATTAATCCTGAATGCCTTTAGTATGTAAGAACTATTCTATTTTCAGTTATTGGACAAAAATGCATCATATTCAGTAAAAGAAATTTGAAACTTGTTAGATTTTTCAGACATGGTATTGGACGATGTCTTCTCCCCCTTTGTTTCTCCAGGGAAACTGTTCTGATTTTTCAATGCTCACCTGACATACTAGTCCGTTCCCAACAGAGCTTTTTATTTTCAAATGGAACATAATGTAGAAATTCAAAAGCTAGCTCCTAAGGTCCCAGAGCTGTGCTACGATGAGACAGCACCACAGCAAATGAAAAAGACCTTGTAAGGCCGACTGTATACTGGCTTGTTTCTAGTGTACTGCTTCTGATTCTGGATCCTGGAACATAAGCATTGCTGTGACCAGTACTGGTAAATTAATGCCCTTCATTGGATTAAGCCTGGTAAATGTTCTGAAGATTAAACACTCATATAATGGAGGTAAGGTGTTTGACACCACATCACATCATGCTTTATACAGAAAGTCTGGAAACCAAAAGCAGGAGATCTCAAGGGAGCTTTACAAAGCAGGATGGCCAACTCAATGAACTATGATTTTCAGTGGTGTCTGAGCTGTTCTTTTATTGGAATAAGATGTGGGTCACAAAGATTTTGCAAAGTATGTTTAATTCTTGCTATAGGCATTGCTGAATTTATCAATAAATAAGGAATATGACAACTTTACTACCCAGGTGTCCTTAGGAAGTCTCATGGAGAAATTAACTCTACTCTCTTGCAAGTAATTTGACACAGTTCTAGTTTGCACACATCATAAAGAAAAAGTAAAGATACTTACTAGCTATGACATCTGATATGCTGTATCGTATAAGCAAATTATTCAAGGGATATTAACTTTAAACACCTTTTCTACTGAATGTCCAGATAAATTTAATGTTATCAAGGTGATTAATTCACTCTCAACAATAGCCATAAATGAATTCAAAGGTGTTTCTATGAAATCAGATAAAATGAGTAGAAGGCCATAAGAAATGTTGCTAGTAATACTGAATTACTATCTTGGAATCAGCAAAAAAATGTAGGATAAAATATACATCTACTGTTTTTCATATTATCATTTACATAGCTTATGAGTGACTTTAATTTAGAAAACTTTTCTAGTCAGTAATTCTGGAATCCATGTTTTAAAAATAAACTTTATCAACTGCTGTTGGTTCAGTTTCTAAACCGTTTTAATAATGTTTTAATAGGACCCATGACTATATCACAGTACAGAGCACTGGAAAAGATGATTAATTACAAAGTGTTCTGAGTTGCTATTGATTACAGTTTTCACTTTGATACTTTAGTTTTTAAAAGGTCTTTTTTGTTCATAGTGTGTGAGATATTTTTTTGTTACTCTGTTGAGACTATTTAATGTTCGTCTCAGGATTTTCTGACCCTCTGTACTCCTCTCAGTGTCTCAGATCTGTCACTGAAGTCACTGAGCACTGCTCTACCCCTAGGATAGAAGATAATTCTAGTGGCTAGACCCATTAAGAAGCTCTACAAGCCACCTTTACTCACAAACTGTCAGGGATAGATTCAAACAACAAAACACTCAACAAAGGTACTACGCAAGGCTGAGAATGTCGGGTAAAGGCTTTTGAACAAAAAAACATAGCAGTGACAGTCCATGCTCCTTACCCAGCACGAGTCTAGAACATGTGCCAGTGCTGTCACCCATACTGAAAAGCTAAGGCTTTGTCAACAAGGCTCTGCTTTTCATTCACAGAAGTGTAGGATGCCTTTGGTCAGAAATACTACACTTTGCACTCAGCTTCCTAATGGTACAGTATGGACATTTATGTGTTCTGGCTGTAATTCCTGACATGTTTTTGAAGGGAAAACAAACTGCATCTTTAAGATTTAGAATATTTGGAGACAAATATTCCAAAGAGACAAACAGATGGATGAAAACAAACGTTCAAAAACTATGATTTTTTTGACATTGTGTGGCAAAATTTGTAACAGACAGTAATATTTAAGCATGCACCAATAATCAATCAGCAATATTTGCAGGGGATAGTGGGCTGCATTAGAAACAGTGGGTTTGTTTCTATTTACATACAAGATGTATAGAGAAAACCTACCACAACAGGACTGTAGTCCATAAAGATAAGATTCCTTTTAACTAGCCTTACTTATATTAATGTCAGACATCCACGCTAAGCAAGTCATACAGGTTCCAAGACAGAGCATGAGTTGTTCCACAGAATCATAGAATTGCCTATGTTGGAAGGGACGTTTCAGATCATCTAGGTCAACCATCAACAATGACAAAAAACATCACTAAACCATATTGCTAAGCACTACGTCTACCTGTCTTCTAAATACCTCCAGGGATGGTGACTCAACCTTTTCCCTGAGCAGCCTGTTCCAATGCTTAATAACCCTTTCAGTGTAAATTTTTTTCCTAATATGTGATCTAAACCTCCCCTGGTGCAACATGAGGCCATTTCCTCTTGTCCTATCGCCTGTTACTTGGGAGAAGAGACCGACCCCCACCTCGCTATGGCCTCCTTTCAGGTAGTTGTAGAGAGTGATAAGGTCTCCCCTCTGCCTCCTTTTCTACAGGCTGAACCAGCTCCCGCAGCCACTCCCCATAAAACATGTTCTCCAGACCCCTCAACAGCTTTGTTGCCCTTCTCTGGACACATTACAGAACCTCAATGTCTTTCTTGTAGTGAGGGGTCCAAAAGTGGACACAGTACTTGAGGTGGGGCCTCAACAGTGAGGAGTGCAGAGGGGCAATTACCTCCCTAGTCCTACTCAACACTATTTCTGATACAGGCCAGGATGCTGTTGGCCACCTTGGCCACCTGGGCACACTGCGGGCTCATATTCAGCCAGCAGTCGACCAACAGCCCTAGGTCCTCTTCTGCCAGGCAGCTCTCCAGTCACTCTTCCCCAAGCCGGTAACACTGCATGTTGTTATTGTGACACGTAAAACAGTTTTCTCTGACTGACGTAACTATCAGTGTAATGTGATAATAAGGTAATTATTACTGCAATAATTGCTGCTATTGCTGTTAATAGCAATACAAGCACAGTATGAAGGATCAAGCTATCTACAAATATGATGGAATATGTGCCAGACATTTACATTGCTAAAAAACAAATGAGAGAGAATCTAAACAGCTATTTAAGTTAGCCATTGCTTCTTCCCAACTGTAGTTTCTATGTGGATTTAATTCTGCTTTTCTACATAACTTCATGTGAAGAGCTATTGCAGCTTCTCAACACCTCTAGCTGGAAGAGAACATGAAGTTCCAACCTCCAACATCTTTCTTACCTTCTACCAGATACCATCCAAGAATTACACAGATATCATTCAAGAATTCCGTTATTACTGGGAAAGCAGTATCTTTCTGAGCTGCTGCCCACAGTAAGTGCTTTATTGCCTTTCATAAGTGCAGTGAGTTTTTAAAGCTACTTTAAGTCCTGCTTAAAGTCGTATTATCAGCCTTTCACACAAGGGGATAAGCTAATCACCTCTCTTTCTCGATAACAGCAGTTGGTTGTCTAATTCTTGATATGTGGTGTAGAACGCTCCCCAGAATCTACTTTTAACATAGAACAAAAGCAAAATAAGAGTCAAGACAAAAAAACCTTTTCTTGGCTTACCAATAAGAGTTATTTCCTGTTCTAAAAAACACACATGGCAGAATGAGTTACAAACAGCCTGATTTAAAATTTTATACACTCCTGTCCAGCCAAGCCAGATAAATACAGCTTACTTTTTCTTTTCTGTGTACATAAGCTGTTGACACAAAAATACACTTTGCATAAAGACAGGCAGACAAACAGGAACATATACTCTTCCATTGTTTAAATTTCAGTTATTTGTTATGGTTGTCATTGTTTTACATAGACTGTTCAAACAGATTTTAGAAAAGGGTTTGTTTGCTTCAGGCATTTAAAGGCAAATGAAGAAGCACAACAGGTAGAAACCCACTTTTTGGTAGGCAAGAGTTAGTTCGTCATACCTGTGGATCCTTTTCCAATATATTGAATATGGTAGTTACATGCTTGTCATTTTCCCTGTGAATTTTATTGCTATATCTTACATCACCTACCATCTTCAACATGTTTGACGTTCCTCTGTGGTACACCCAGAGTGCTCCTTGGCCAGCTGATCACCGACAGTCCAAAGTGATGATGAGTATATTCACCAAACCTTGACTCATGCTCCATGAAGAGGGAGCGACGTTTCTTGCTTTAAGGAGCCTGAAAATGAAGTTCTTTCTATCACTGATCATGGAGTATGAAGGCCAGGCAAGATATTATTTACCCTTTCCCTTAAAGTAGTGTTTATGGATTGCACAGAGAAGCTGTTCTGCTCTCATACTTGATTGGACTAAGATCAATTTTCTAAAAAGTAAAAAGCACACTAGTCGTTAAGCAAAAAAGAAAAGGGAACTGAGACAGAGCTACAACCTGCCTGCTGTATGAAAAGCATGGGAATTGGCAATTCAGTAGAAGAATCTGTTTTTCTTTAAGGCTATTTAAAAAAAATGACACTGCCTTCAGTGATAGCAGGTTCAAGACGTGTTTCAGGTAAGACTCCAAGCTAAAATGTGGCACTAAAAGAAGCTGGTCATCTCTCATGGGAAGATGAGCTCTTTTTACTTCTGCAGGAGGTGGGAGAGATTTGTTTCTCACAAGAGACACTTTCCACTCCCACAAGAGGGGGAGCTAATTTAGAATTACTAGAAAACAGAAATTCCAAATCCTTACAGATTTGGTGTTATGTCACTATGTTATTTTGATCAACACACAAAAAGAGAACTGTTTGGTTTTTAAATAGGTATATTCTAAACATACTTTTTTTTTTTACACTGGAAAGCACATTGTTCACTGACACAGTAAGTCTGACAGCTGGGCAATTAGGTTGTGATTTTTGTTTTTATTAGCTATGGCCCAAATTGACAGCTTTTTGCGAGTATAAGTAAGAAGAATTCCCTTTAGTGTTTTGAGTTTTTGTAGTAGGCCATCTACTGAATGTGCTGCTACGGTAGAAAGAAGTTTCTTAATTTAACTTTGAAGTGCTAGAAGCTGCTAGTAGAGTCTTTACCTTTATGTTGTACTATAACTCACGTGCATGCAGAAGGTTTTATTTGTATCTGTTTCATAAATCTTATAGCAAAGGAATCTTACCTAAGGATAGGTGAGAATGAAATCACATATAGACAATAAAACAGAAGTCTCTGCTTTGTCTTGATTTACTTTCTTACTGTAACTCCTTATACCTGTCCACCCGAATGACTGGGATGGGCAGCTTCCCCCCAGTCCCTCCAATGTCGCTCTGGGTGCTACAGAAACACAGCACCTTCTTTCTTAGTGCAGCAATCAAAACTTAGGGTACGCTTCCTGTAAGTGTCCTGATTGATATTTTTATGCCATATTAAATTAAACTGCTTAACATAGAACTGAGACAACGAACTGTTTTTATTCCCAGAAACCAGTTAATGGTCAAGTGTTCTCTTTGGTTTCTAGGACTGGTTGAAGTTTTTCATGAATCCTCTCTGGATTTCTCCGGTTTGGCTTGGTGTTTTGTTCCTCCACACAAAAGCTGGCTTTCTAACAATTTCTTTTGCTGATGTGGGTCACTGTCTTCTTTACGTGGAAAACTTCGACATTATCTTGAAATTGTAAACCTGCAGATATTCTCTAGCGCTCATTTACTTACTTTATGGGAACCACACAGACCGTATTGCCATCTTTTCTCTGCACTGAATCATTATTTTTCACGACTCACTGTGGCTTTTGAAATTATTGCTTGCTTTCACAGAGAGAGGTACTGTGGTATAGCATAGAAAATATACTCATGGAAACCCAGGCCTATAGGAAAGAATTGAGCAAGATACACAAACTATAGCTCCCAGTGGAATACTATAATGACACACAAAAATCCAAGTACTTGCAGAGCTGTTTGAAATCTTTGCACCAAAAAACTTTTTCCCTTTTGTTTGATTCTACCATGCAAGAAAAATATTTCCCAACCTACTCTGTTGTTTATATGATTTAATGAGCATCAGAACTTCTTGACACATTGTTGGCAAGAGACTACATTCTGACTGGTGTTAGTTACCAAGGGATATGCAAATATTTTCTTTATTTTCTGCATGTTGCTTATATTAACACTTCCACGGTATATGGTCAGAAAACCTATCTTTCAGTAATGGGTTACTTGAAAAAAATGGAGTCTTACTTAATTTTTTTATGCTTATCTGTCCTTTTGTATATACAGGCTCAAAGTGCCCGGGCAGTTCTTTAAATCCATACTAAAAAAAATTACAATAAAATCACTAAGAGAATAGAGATATACTCAGCCTTACACAGTAATATAAAAAAGGCTAAGAAAATGAAACTTTCTGTCTCCAAAGCAAAAAAATATAGTGTTAAAAGCACATTAATTCAAATCTTTCATGGTTGTACCCTTTTTTTAGACTAATTTAATTTGTGTTATTCCTATATGATGGTTACTAATGGTTTGAGTTTTTTTCTTATATAGTACTGAAGGGGGAGGTTACTGAAAAATAGTGGTTTTAGAATGAGACAAAAGAAAAAGTCAAGTATAACTTAAAATACATTTTCAATTTTACCTGATAAGTAGTCTTGCAACAGCAATGGAGCCAATGGCAGTTTAAAGTTCAGCTGAGTGACCTGAATTAAATAATACTGAAATAGTGGGTTTCTATCATACACTTCTTATTGCTATTTACCATTTTATTGAACACCCATTGGAAGCATTCAGACCCTGTAGAGACAGAAATTTTTTCAAAGGATAAAAATATATAACAGGCACCATAAAGTGACAGTTCCCTGGGACAGTGCCATTTGTGACTAAATATTTTGTGCAACATTTAGTTTAGTGATACTCTATTTTAAATTAGGGCCTTGAGGATTACCTCCCCTTCTAACAGGAATTCAAAGGGATCACTTTCCAACATAAGTACTTCCCTATTGACATGTTAGAAGATAAATGCTACTTCCAAACCATGAATATTCCTCTATAATCAAAGTAGATTAAGGACTTAAAAATGTTTTCATCTTAATTCCATATCTGAAAGCAGATTGGGATGGTTAGGCTGAGCTACCCTACACCGCAGATAATAAACAAATCAAATTCTATGGAAGAACACAGGTGTTGTCCTACTTCTAGCAAGTATTAGATGTTTCTAATCCAGTGTGCATCTTTAAAAATAGTCAGTAACATTTGCAGAACTAAAAATAAAAATGCTTTCAAATATTAGGAATAAGAGTCATTTTGAGTTTACTGTTGCATTGCCTCCATCTTTTCTGAGACATTTAAAATTAATCTTATTACTGTGGTGATTTCACAGACAATCTAGATTAATGTTTGCAATTATTAGACATCAGCATCTGGGAATTGCTGGTTTGGGAGTGTAAACACTTATTTAGATAACCTATACATTTATATTTCTTATTAACTACCTTTCAAAAAATCAATATGGCAATTAAGGCAGATGATAGTGTAATCTTTGGTAATTAGCAATTGGTCTTCAGTTGCAAGAAAAATACCAGTAGGCTTTCCTTTTTATTACAGCTCAAGCTGGACAAACCCTGTGCCAGGAATATGAAAGCCCCGGGCAAAATTCAAGGATAATTTTTATTACATCCATTTGAAAAGAAAAGAAACAAACAATTTGTAAGTCATAATATATCCAAATACTAGCAAAAGACCTTCTTCAATAGCTGGGTAACTCGTGCACAGTGGACTGCTTTCCTCTGCTCCAATAGAAATCATCCACGTGCGTTTGTTTGAATTTCAATCCTTTTAAAAGGTTCATTTTGTTTATTTGCCTTATAACGTTGCCTGAATTTAAAGGGAAAGGTATATTGAACCCCTCCAAAAAAGAACGCTTTTTTAAAAAAAGTCAAAAGAGAACACAAACAGAACATTTTTTTCATATTCCAAAGCACAAAAGATTAACATTAACTCATTACAACCTGCAAACCTAAATAGAGCTCAAACACCTCTACTTATTATTTCTATAGGACCCTGTATGTATAAAAAAAACACTTACATGTAAAAAACTCTTAAAAAGTATATGCATTATTCATTGACTCTTGCAGGAAGAGACCAGAGGGTTTGGATTGTTTAAATTAGCCAGAGGAAAGTTGAAAGAGGAACCATTCCTAACTATATATTTCCTGAAGTACGTACCAGGGAAGGAAGTGAAATATTGAATCATACAGACAGTCACCAAAAGGATACATAACCATGAATAAGAGTGAATGAGATTTATAATAGGATTATTAATCATTAGACTATTTCCCTTTATCATAAACATTGTAGAGAGATGGCACTACATTCTATGTTTAAAGAAGAACTGGAGCTGAGAATGAATGCATCCCTTGGCTTAGTCTGTTCTGTCATCTATACATTCCAAAAGAACAATTATATTTCACGTAGAAATTTAATTTTTTTCATTTTACCATATCTCTGCTTCCTCTTCCCCATTAATCTAATGTAGTATTCCTTCATGTTATTGAAGTGGCACCTGGGATTTAATAAAAATCTTGAAGTTTCTAAATACTGAAGTGTTTTCATCACTTGTTTCTAAAGCTGTAGCACGTGTACCCTGCTACAGTTCGATTATCACAAAATCCAGCCAAAGAAGGTTTCAATTTGCACCACTGTTGAGGTTTCAAGTTTTGTTTTCACTCCACTATGGATTAAAAAGAAAAAATTTCAAATTCATTCTCTCTTCAGAAGGTCACCTTTAGTTTTGTGATTTTCTCTCTCTTTCTCCCTCAAGCAAGAGAAAGGAAAAGCACGATCTTCAGAAATCTTCTAATTGAAAATGGGATTGAAATCACTATATGGTCATAAAAGATGCTGGCTTCAACAGTGATATAAATCATCATACATCTGTTGTTGGCCTAACACTAAGAGGCTATATTGCTTACATAAACTGTGATACATAACAACTAAATCCAGTAACTAAGTGGAGATAATTTTCCCACATACGGTAACCTTAGGCTTTTAGCAAGTGTGATGTTAACTATTCTTTCAATGTGGAATACCTGTCCTTACTGTAACTGGTTTCAACCAAGCATTAATTTAATTATTCTAATATATGCTTTTCATATAATGGCATTAGCTGTATATTTGACTCATCTTTTAAAAAGCTTAATATTTAAGTGAAATTTTACTTAAATAATTTCACGCTTTCTATATGTTCTCCACAGCAAATACTTTAACTGGTATATTACCAGCCTCCATCAGTACAGGATTAATAACAAAAGGTAATTTAATAAAAAATCCTCTCAATTCTGTTTTCTGGTAGTGCAATGGCTGAGTTTCTGTATCTTTTGGATGATTATAATTATTTCTGTTCTATTCTTCCATGACTTTCTATTTTCCACAGTACTGGTATGAAGTACTATAATAATGAACAGTTCAGCTGCTGCTGTTGTCTCTTCATTTCTGTCTGCTGCTGTATACAGGTCCTTTCCCTTGCTGTGAAACGGTTCTTCTCTTTACTTTCTTCTCCAAGTAACTTTGTCTGTTCCACCAGTTATCTCGTTACTGGTTCAGCACAGGTTGCAGTACGTTAGCTAAAAGGAGTAGCTGATCTAATAGTTCACCATACTGGGTAGGTATCACTGGGGAAACATAAGTGGATCTCTTCTGTAAATATGAGAAAATTGTTATCTCTACAGAGACACCATATTAGCAGTCATGGGACTTTCAGGGCTCTCCCATAAATGTACTTGGAAACTAAGGAAAGCAATGTGTTGTTGCCGAGATACTGTATCAGCAGCAGTGGCAGAGTGCTGTTGCTGTGCCCAACAACATACAGAATAGCTCTAAAACTTATGCGACTTTCACACATCTGCTCAGATCTAACTTAGTACTCTTTTTGCTGCTAACTATAATGACCTTCCTCTTGGGGATTACAGATCTGTGACTTGTATATTGATGCACTGTTGTATACAGATCTTTCTTTCTTCATCTCTCTTAATAAAGTTGATGGCTTCCATTTGGATTTAAAGTCACTTCTTCAAATATTGAATAAACCAGAATCTCTACATGCTGCAAAGATGCCTATTTTAAAACCACCATCCAGGATGCTAACCATTACTATAGATACGCAGCAACAAAAATGAGAAAATATCTGCATGTTCTGTTGTTTCCAGAGCTGTATTACTACAGAGTAATGTAGACCATATGATACCTGAGTACTCAAGAACTGATGCTTTCTATTAAGTAAATAATTCATCTCTGTCTTCTTCCATTTAAACAACACACAAGGTGCATATTCCACCTCAAAATTAAAAAAAAAAAAAAAAAAAAAAAGGAAAAACAAAGAAAAACACAAGATGGTGGGCTTGGCAACTTCAGACATATGCAGCTCTTCTGGACTGTGTCACTGAACTTTGTTTTGTCAATCTGTAAAAATTAAACACACTTTTTATTCTCATCCTTATTAGGCCAAAATGAGGAAATGACTACAACAAAAGAATCCAAAGTAGGACATTTTTTAAAGATCAAAACAGATTTCTGAGAGAAAAAGTCCAGAAAAGCAGCTGATGCAAATGTATTTACTCATGTGGGCAACAGTGGTTTTAATTTCCCTGAAACCATTATATCTCTAGCCCAGAATGTCTCCCTTAACTTTGACTACCACGTCCTTGGGCTGTGTTCGTGGCTGGAAGGTGAGGGCCATCTACTTCTGTTGGTATTGGTGCATGACCACAGGGAAACATCTACAGAAAATTAGATTAATTTTGCAGGATTAATCCACTTACAGAGTACATCCTGTGGCATGTCCCTATCTCAGCTGAATTTAGAGGTGTTTGTCAAAAACTAGAAGCATGCTTATGTTGTGTCTTGCAGAAAATAAGGAGTAAGGTTATCTCATGGAATCCATTTGGTCAGACGTCTTTGATTTATTAACTGATATTACATGCACTGATCTTCATGAACAGGAACATCATCTAAGAAGAACCACGTAAAACATGGGCACCTTTTTTTTTTGCAATGGTTTAACACTGGTGTGGGGGAGAGTAGAATTAGGTTAACTGCAGTGCATATGTGGCTAAATTGTACCCTGAAACTTAGCTTTTCAAAGAAAACACAACCGGTTTTGCAATTAAAAAAAAAATAATAGAAGGAACCAATGCAAGTCATATTAATGTCTTACTGCAGACTATGTTTTAAACACAGGGGAAAACACGTGACTGTAAAACTCTTATCTGTCAGCCTAGAGCAGAGAGATCTTACCAACTCTTGTGGAGCTTACCTACTGCTGCATAAGTACAAAATGAGTAGCATCATCCAGCTCTGTTTTACCAGAGAAACAGAACATTTTCTATGCCTATTAGCTGAAATCATGTCCTGAACATTTACTCTTTCCACCACAACAGTGAGTCAGAGAGAGCTTTATTAACAGTGAAAGTAGCTACAGCGGATATGGAAAATCCTCCTTGATCTTACACAGATCAAAAAGAAAATGTTTATGCATTTTTAAATTTATTTAGGTATTCACTGTTGATGGCTACCTCTCCAAGTGAACTTTTTCCTGTATGTGAGCACAGGAAAGACAAGCCTTCATTATTGTGATTTATTTGTGGAAAATGTAATGCGACAAGTCTTGTTTATTTTACCATATCTGTTCTTCCTTACTGTACAGTCAAATATATCCTCCAGTTAGACTTGTCTTTGAAGTTGTGTGAGAGACCTGAATGTCACTTCAATGGCAATGTATTTTTGCAATGCAAGTTTTTAAGTTCACCAAAAGAATGACGCTTTTTTACAGACTATCAGAAAATTGTATGTGCACTGCATATTTGGCATTTTGATGCATAACACACAGTCATATTCAAGCATCATCAGCTGACAGATTTCAAATACTTCACCCATTTTGTAAGGAAGCAAATATAAACACAAGTCTCTATCTAAAATAAATTCAGATGTGGTTTTTATCATCCCTAAATGAGTGCTGAAGTTTTATGTTGAGAACCAAGCAGTTAGTTCTTCAATATTTTAAAGTGCTGTCTCATGTTTGAGGAGTCACAATTTCACCTCTCTGGGTAAAGTAGTGAACTCCAACAGAAATTCAGATTCAGATCAGTGCAATATGAATGGGGTTTGAATAAAAAAAAAATTAACAAAATAAATTGACAACTGGCTAGACAAGAGATTGGCTTCTTTCTCCAAATCATCCTTTTAAAGGCAAGAGACAGATCTCTATCTGTATAGATATAGATATATAAATCATTACATCAGTCATTATGGAATAACTGCAAGATATATTTGGCAAAACTAAGCAAAATAGTGGATAAGTAACTGAATAGATGGAAAGACAGAAGAGTGTAAAATGATGTGTCCCAGAAATGTCAGCAAAAGGCTAAACTATGCAGCCCTTTGCATAGGAACTCATTTATGCCTAACAGATTCATTGGTTATAAAATAGGAAAATATAATAATTTTGTTTTTCCTCTCATTTCCAAGCTGTTAATAAATCCAATTGACAAAACTTTCTAAAGATGGTAACAGTAAACTCTGAAAGTGCCCTTTATTCCATAAACTTCACTTGTCTTTGAAAGTTCTCAGTTTTCTGATTTCCCATCCCACCTGTGTACACTGACAGAGACTAATATTCCGTCATCACCTATTTGTTTTGACTTGGCCTCTCAAGCTTCTCATTGTTTGATTTCAAGGACTAAACAATAAGATCAGAGAGCTGAAATGTATGAAAATAAAGCACTTGTAAAGAGTGCTGTTCCAAACACTATTCTTTCCGCTAAATATAATTACCTCTGGCTGAGTGGGTAAAATCAGTAGGTACAGACTGTGCTTGCAGATAAGCCATTCCTGATAAATCTAAACCACAGAATTAGTTCAATAGGAGCTGGAGAGAGTTTTGGCACTTTTACATTTTGGTAGTCATAAGCAGCTTTCTCTGCTGACAATAATGTACGTTGGTCCTTTGAGCTTCTAATGAGGTACATGTGATGCATTGGTCATAATCTCAGTCTCTTGTCTTGGTGAGACTAGAAAAATACCATGACCACCAAGAGCCAGCTGTCCTAAATGAGAGTGTAGAAAGCCTGTAGCAACATGGCTGAACCTAGAGGCAGGTCTGTAATGCACAGGGTAGCACTCACGTGTCTGTACAAAAGCTTTCAGTCCCTTGTCGCTTGTCCTTGTCCTTGAGAGAGATATGGAGTTTCCAGTTTGTTCTCCAATAGCTACTAAGATTACAACAGGTGTTAAGATGAGGCTAGATGATCGGGATGGGGGACAGGGACATTAGAATTGAGAGCTAGCCACTATGGAGATGCAGGAGAAAGCTGGAACATAGGCTAACGATCAGGGATGAGCCGCGAACATATGCAAAGGAGAGAAAACTCATGACTGGTGTCTTGAGTGCCTGCCTTAGTCACTGGGGCATGTGACCAGTCAAGTATATGGCTATTCATAGGTAGATATGCAGGGGCATGCTTATGCAGAAGCTACCTTGTCCTAGAAACCACATTCCTCTGAAAATGCTTCGCTTCCTGGATGTTATGGATGAAGCCAGCAGCAAGAACTACCGGCACAAAGACAAAACTTTGCAGTACTATTAGTTTTGTGTGTCTTTGTGGTAGAGAAACCACGCAAAACATATAAACATATCTCTTGAAGACCCACCAACTGCTCTCTATGCATGGGCATCCAGTTCACACAAACCAGACCATGTGCAAATTCATGAAGGTAGTCTGAACAGATATGGTAATCATTTTCCCCGTAGAGCAGTAAGTCAAGAGCTGGACCAGACATTAATTCACCTGAAAAGACAGAATTTCTAGAAGACTGTGGATAGCTAACAGGTCACTGTACATAAGTGTCAGGTGACAGGTCTATCTCATGAATTTGATGGCCATCCGTAACACTAATGCAGGATTCATCAATACACTTGACAAGTTTCCAGGGCCATTTCCCAGCACCAAAGTCATGTACTAGCTCAGCTTCAGCTCATGCCTCAACCAGAACAAATTCTCCAACAGCTAATTCCTCTGCTTTTGCAACCACTATTCAAAACTGCCTGGGTTCAGCAAACGGAGTGTCCCACCTTTCCTCCTGTACATACACACTCCCCTATGTGCCTCTTCTGCATTCTTGAATGCTAACTGAAAACCATTTTCACTCTTTTCATCACAAGAGACTGCAATCATCTCCCATCACACTCACCCTTCATTTCTGATAATTGCCTCCAGACACCTGAAAATGAGTCCTTCAATCAGACTTACTGCAGGTACCTCTAACACATCAGGTTTCTGTAAATCTCAAACTCCAGTGGCAACCCTTTCAGTCTAGGAACACTCTAGGATATCTCCTGGAAGGTCTGTTATCCTTCTTCATTCTCCAAAATTTCTACCTCTCAAAATCTACCACTCCCAAGGATCCAGACAAGCAAAAGGTACAAACACCCAGCCAGGAGGAAGAAGCAGGCACTAGTGAAAGTGAGCAGTCCGACTCTCACTTGTGAAGGGATGGTCAATAGGGATAACTAACTTCAAACATTCCTAAGATCTAGTTTTCCCAAGAGTATAAAATGCAGGTATATAAGAAGAAATAGCCCACTGGCCCACTAGGCTCATGAGAGGCAGAAGCTGCTAACTGAGTAGCTATTCATATACCTAAGAAAGAGGTGATCTATGCATAGACTTCTGAAGGATGAGGCTGGTGGGCAATATTAGGAGAAAACAAGGAAGAAATAGAAAAGGCAGAAAAAAGAAATGGTGCAAAATGGGATTTTTTTAAAAGGTTCTTTGTGCTCTGGAAATGTCAAGAAGTGTGTAGCATCTATCCTTTGGTTCTGATCCAGTGGAAGAAGCTGTCCCCTTCTGTGCCACTACCATTTAAAAAAAAAAGGGCAAAAAGAGGCCATGTTCATTCCCAGTAGTCTTGCACTGGGGTCACAGCTCCTTTTCTGCCTTAGTAACTTTGACAGGATCTTTAGTCAGTCAAAGCTTTGAGGTAGATATTTCTAGGTCTTTTCATACCAAAAAACCCCAACCCACTCCAAAAGAGCAAGAGGCCTTTAAACTTAAAAAAAGAATAGACTGCTTGAAATATAAATAGAACATTTCACTTTTTAAACAGAGAAATTCCAAAATGACTATGTCACATAAAATAGAAATAAGAATGTTTTATAACCAATTCACTGTGTCAGTGAAGACATGTCTTCTTTCCTTCCAGGAGCAATTTCAGTCTACTTAATAATTTTCTTTGTGGCACCAAACCCCACAAAATCCCTCTGGTCCCTTGGTAAAAGGAGTTAATCTCTTCTAGACCATCCCTGGAATATTCTTTTCCTTTTGCATACCTGGTTGCTCGCATGGGAGAAGCAATTTGTACCTCTGCCTACAGCAGTCCACCTGACCTGTTTGTCTTTAAGAAACGTGGCACGCATGGGAGGAACCAGCAAATGAAATAGATACTGTTCACTACTGTGACCATGACCCCTTTGCAGTCAGGGGGAAAAGATGTTGACTGTTGGACAGGCTGTAGAGAGGGCTGTCTTCCCAGAGGGGCCAGTGCTCCCCGTCAGTCTGAGTTTCCTGTCTTCCCTGAAGTAGTATCAGCTGTAGAGCTCTCTATCTCTTTTGTTTTTGCTCTTGCAAGACAAATCAGAGCTTTTGAAGAGATATTGTTTGCACCTCTGAACTGAACAGAGTCAAAACATCAATGACTAAAGGATTGCCGAGGAACAGCGTGATGTCCTATGGTGTGAGCAACAACATATAAGGTCATTAGATATTTATAGACACTGTCCTGTTCTCCCAAGGTGAACATCCTTTTCCTGTGTGGAAGAGATTAATCTGAACAATGCTCGGACTGATCTAGAACATGCATAATTAAAAACTGGAAACATAAATATAGTAGACTGAATCATTGGGTTAGTACAAAATGTAATGTGTAATTCAAACTGAATAAAAAAAAAAGTTGAATTCTTGAACTTCAAAGTGAGGAAATGGCAAATCTGTGGTACTGTTCAGTGTTCTACTTTGATAATTTAAATTTTATTTCAAGATAATGATGAAAGCACAAAGGCATTACCATGTCACCAAATGAAAATAAACAAATAAATAAAAAATACTCTGGGATCATCCTAAGTTTAATTAAGACAAACACCAATACAATCAGTCCAAGCTTTACAGATGATGCTCAAGTAACTGAGGAAAAAGCACAAATGACCTGGAGAAAACACTGTAAATAAAAGATAAGTCACAAAACAGTCTCTGGAGAGAGACTATAATAGATCAGTAAAGAGTTGTGTTAACAAGTCCAAAAGATTCCTGAGCTAAAGCCACCTGCTGTATGACAGAGCAGCTCATTTCCTTCCAAAAGATCTCTGCAGAACTCCCTCTGTGCTGTGCAGTGTCCCCTCCCTGCAGAAACCTGAGGTTTTAATATTGATTTTTCAAGATGTTTTTGTCATTCTGACAACAATGGAAGAAACAATCTCCTCTGCCCTTGGAGATGTTATCTCTGCTTTTCCATACTTCTCTCATAGCTTTTTCAGCTGTTGATCTAAGAAGTTGACTGACTGACAAATTTTAAAGCTACTGAAAATATATTTTGAGGGTGCCACAAGGGCCAGGTCCCATCCCACCACCCTAGACAGGAGTGGGGCAGCCAGAAGGCACTGGGGCAGCCCCAGCCCTGGGCACTGGGCACCTCCCTCAAGGTGGGGACAGGCCAAGGCCACGTTGGGACGTGAGCCCACAGGTGGGCCTGGCTCAGTGGGGACCATGTCTGGGCAGAGCAGGGCTGTAGGGAGTTGTTGACTGGCTTTGATGTGGCATCACTGGGGCAGGGACTCACATCCCCAGAGGGCTGAGATGGAGTCCTGGGCCGTGGGCAGGATTTGGGAAGCGTCAGGGGGCAGGGGACAGGGACAATAGGTCCTGAAGTGCCCTCAGGGCACTTCAGAAGTGTACACTCGTGATAGAAACATTGTAATGTTAGAAATAACTCTCTTCATACCATTTCCAAGAGCAACCGAATATAAGTACTAGTTTCCCAGGCAATAAGGTCTTCTCTAGGAACTTTACTCTTAATAAGAAGCTTTACAGTGGTTTTCAAAAAGCTTCAACTTCCTGTGGAGTATTGTGTTATTCTTCCTAATACCTGTACTAAAATCTCAGAACTATCAAAGGTGATTTGCAATTCATTAGTTTTATCACCTCTTCAAAAAAAGTTGTTTTAGAGATCAAAGAAAGATCTGAAATCCCAAACATCTGATAAAATTAAACCTAATGCTACGTTCGAAGATAAGGACTGGCTTCAGTGTAGGACAACCTATGCACATCATAAGTAGCTGACAGCCAGGGTCAAAAAGGGGTTGTGAAGATAATGAGGTGGCAAGGGAAAACTCACTTAATCCACTCACTTTAAGGCATCAAGAACTAAAAGCTTTTCTATACTCTTTCCTATTCTAGCTCCTTTGGCAAGGTGTTTTGATGTTGATGAGGAGGATGTAAAGAAAGGAAAATAAGGACACCGCCCTTTTTCTTTCAGAGCATGATGTACATCAGAAAAAAGTTAAGAATTATATGTCAGTATTTCTTACTGATAGACCAATATGTATAAGCCCAAGTAAGGAATCTATAATGATGATACAGGATACAGATCCCCCAAAAAGGGTGCAGAGGGTTACATTCTCCCTCCGAACACTGAATAAATATTGAATTCTAACAACTGCATACAGATGGAGAGCTTGATGAGCTGATTTTCTGTAAATCAGTGAAATGGTAAGATGTCATAAGAAACCTGAAGAGCATGAACAGCAGTCTTTGGTGCATGAAAGGCTTATAAGACTTCATTGACTAAACATCAACATGAGGATCAAAGCATCAACAAACTCCATCATCAGTAGTACTGCATTTCTCTAGAATTCTTTGCTGTTTAACAAGTGAAAATGGTTTACAATTAGTGAATAAATAACAATTATATATATGTAACATAAAGTATACCATTAAAATTAAGGGCTGCCTCTTATTGACTTTGTTGATCCTTAGTGCAAATCCTACCAATATTTATTTTCTAAATAGATAATGCCTGCAGAACAAAGAGAGGTACATGCACTGAGGTACACGGGCAAACAGATGAGATACATGTGGATCTCATGCTGAGATATTGACACACGCCCTGAGATAAATGCAGATAGATTTTCCATAGCAAAGTAAGCTGCCTTCCAGTAGGCAGAGTTTACTGTTGAGGTTCTGATAAGAAACTGAATGAATGTTAGAGAAGTCGCTAGAATACGTCTCCAAATCACAACATTAAATCTCTCTGGGATACATGGATGCCTTATGGTGATCTTCTGAAATCTGCAATGGTCAGAAAATACACATGCACACACACTCCTTTTGACAAGAAAATGCGTGGAAAAGGGAATGTATTCCTTTGGGTGTCTTAATAGGTTGTCACTGTCACACATTTAGACAATGCATTCAGGAGGGTCCAGAAACCTTACATTTTGTGGAGGGGATTAAGAAGTTGTTTTTACTGGAAGAAATAAGTCCCATAACTATATGATTAGCATCTCTGAAGAAGCACCAGATACATTATGAGTCACAGTAAAATCAGAAGTCAGGAACAATTCTATCAGGAAACACAGTATTGAGCCTTTATGTGTTATAGGTAGAAAATATATTATTGGAGGTTAAAGTTACAACACAGCATGTACAGACCACAGTGAAAGGCTACATGTGAAGGAAGTTTAGGAGTTGAAGTTCTGAGATTTTCTTACAGCTATTGCAAGCTGTTCCAGTATTTACTGCTTCCCTAAACATATGTATTAAGGATACATTGTGCCTACTCACAACATGTTCTGCTATTTTCTCTATATCTTGGGCATCAATCAACTTTGAAGCTTTTTCATTTATGATAATACAAACACACTTTCTAAATTTTATGCAACATCTGTGTTCCAGTAAAAAAAAATGTATATGTTGGCATGTATGGGCATACATATCTATATCCATACATATATATGCATATGAAAGTATGTGTGTATATATGTGTCTCCATAGGGTGAATAGAAGAAAAAAGAACTGTTCAGAAGTACTTTGGACAGCTCAAATAGGTATTATTTTTGCTATTACTACTACATAAGAAATAGTCCTGTGGCTACAAAACCATTATACAATTAAAATCAAGGCAACAAATACCAACAACGAAAATTCTTCTACAGCCAAATGAAAGAATGACAAAATCCTTGGGTTATAACTATATCTCTTCAACACTGGTAATTAAGGACATTTCCTGCAAGTTATTTGAGGTGTTCGTGCAGCTGTGCTACATTATTTCCTTACTCACTTAGCTTTTTAGGCTTCATAAACCCCTACCTTGGAACATCCAAATTGGGATCTCTCATGCTTGTAAAGTTGAAGATATTTTCTTCTCTGTTTCTATTCTTTCATACATTTACATCACTACGTCCAATGAGGACGCATTTACTTCACACAATAGGCACAGTAACTCAGGGCACATGGTCTGGTGCTCTCCTTTTAGACAAGTGAAATGGTTATCAAAACCACAAATTTTCATGACAACAGCACCTTATTTCCTTGAGTAAAATAATTTCCCTTTCCTATAATGGAGTGATCAACTATTGATAAGTGCATGCTTCATTTCCTACAGAAAGAATTCATTTCCCCATTCCTTCAACACCATTTCAAAGTCAAAGAAAACTTTATACCAATCAGATTGTTTTTTTGGTCTTTAGTGACATATTTCTGAACTGGAATGATTATTGTGTTGTGGAGACATCTTCAGGGCAGCAAACTCTCTTCAAATCTGGCAAAGTTATGTTTACCAGTTCTGCCTCGACTGAAATACATTAGTCCTGCCCTAATATGGACAAACTGTTGATGCGCAAAGTCTGTCTCCTGCCATATGAGTAGGTCACTGCAGTACAGCACATGTGCTCACTGGATTGGGATGGAAGTGACCAGCAAACCGGCCTGGTGGTCCAATCCTTTTAGTAGATCTGAGCATCCTGCTTGCATGTAAGCCATGCTCCAGCTGCTTGATGCTGGCTCTCACCTGCCTTTCACTGCTCTGAGTAACTCTCTAGCCTGGACGCTTGACAATACTTTCAAACTGTTTGAGTCAAACTTCAATATTTGACAAATCTAATTAGAGTGGCATACATTTCACAGCCTCCACAATGTGGTTCTTTGATAACTTCCCAGGTAGGTTTATATTAAATTGCATTAATGTTGTATTTTCTAGTCAGATACTCAATAGATAGTCAAATCTAGTCAGATTTGTAGCATTGTGCTCACCCTTCAGAGTCAAGAATGTGGGAACACACAGAAGTTCTGAATGACCTTTATCTTTAAAATGATATTGTCAAATCAAATAATTTTTTGTGGCTGATACATGGTAGTGCATTATTTAGACTGGGCTTTGTCTTCAAATAGTGGAGTCTTTTATTATCTGCCCAGCAGTTATTTAGCCATGAAAGGAGGCTGGACTGTCATGTCTTTGGAACAATTCTGATGAAAACAAGAGATGTTTTTTTTAAAGTGGGCATACCTTCGTAAGTAAGTTCCTTATTTTTCTGGTCTAAGCAGTTGTATCTCTATTTTTTCTTTTCAACTTTAAGAAAAAATGTCCTACATATATCACTTCCCTCAGTACATTCTCAAAATTATTCTGGTCTTGGCCAACTTGATGTCCCTTAATATTCACTGTAGACAATTCTTCACAGCAGAAATAAAGATTCATGAAACTGAGGTAATAAGGATGGTGTTATTTGTACAAAACTAATGATTCTCAGTGTTTTATGTTTCTTGTGCTTGTAATTGGTTTATATCTCTCATTTTCATTTTTTATTACACATTCTGCTCCACATTTGGGCCTTGGCAAATTGAGAGAATTGAGGAAATATTTCTTAAAACAGTAAAATCTTTCAGTTCAAGAGTAACATTTTAAGTGCAGCCACTGTGTTATGCAGTTCCCAGCAGATGATTTTACATAATGCGTCGCTTTTTAGTAGAAACAACTTAAAGTATCAATTGGTAGTTTACTCCTATTCTTATCCAGTACAAGGTGACTTTCATTCAGAAAATGGAAAAGTACATTTTTATGACTGTGGCATTATAATTCTAGTACTGTTTTTCACTTAACTTTAAGAAAATATAATTATATTTGCTGATATAATAATCAGCACCAGATGTGTCAAATGTCTTTGATTAGAAAATGAAAGCTATAATCCCTGTTGTTTTCTGTGAGTTTATATTAGACTGCAATCATAACAATTTAAGGTGTAACATCACCAATTTCAGTGGCTTTTCTGAAGCTAAATTATGCCTTGACTTTAATGAGACCATGAACACGAATAAAAGTATACAGGTACCTACAGCTGCAAAGCAAACCTTGAGGGCCTTAAGATTGTTTAGCTAATAAAAAAGAACACTCAGTATAGGTCAAATACACATGTTATTTTCTAAAGCTTTTTTACCACAATAGAATTTATTAGGCAAAATCCAGCCAAGAGATAAATCTACCTCTGGAGCTGCACTGTTAATGACAAATACATCGAGTGCAGATATTAATTTTCTAGACAGTGCACACAGTGTATAATATTTTTCTTTGTCACAACAGTTTTCAGTTCCCTCTTTTCTCTCAAAGTTCAAATGTTTTACCACATTATAAGTTTCCCTAAAAGAAAAAAAATAATTGTTCTTTCAGATGACCTTTCTTTCTTCCTTCCTTCCTTTCATAAGAGGCAAGAAAAGAATATCATTTAAGCTATTTTAAATATTTCCTTTATTAATCTGAAACAAAATTCGCACTTAAATTATTTGGGTATTTGTGTACTAAGCATATGAAGAAAAATGATAATCTAATGAAGTTGAAATAATCAGACTGATGGTTGCAGCTGAGTATTTTCATCAGACATTTATTATCTTCCCTTTCTTTCATCAGCTTTTTGTAAACATGTTAATGTATTAATCAATCTGTGCATGGATTTCATAAACATTGCTGCATTACCTTTCTATTAATAGATGCAATATTTGCCATGCAAAATATTGATTATTAAAATAATCTTAAGTTGGAAAGCTTGTTTCATTCAAGGTTAAATAAAGTTCGGACTGATAAATGTGTTCCACAGAAAAATCTACGATGAGGTGGGATTCAATTGCTTAACATCTGGTGTCACCTGAGCTGCCCTAAAGCATCTGAGGTATTGGTATGGGGCTGACAAATTGGATACAGAAGTCCCAGAAGAACTTTGCATTTTGGAGCAGCAGCTAGGTCAAATACCTCACATTCCTTAAAAATGGAGTAGTCATTTATGTTTAGGCAGCTGAATGAACTTTGGCTAGCAACTTTGAACTATGCAGAAGCTCATTTTTATTTTTATAAGCCATATGATACTTTACCATGATTTTTTTTTCTTCAGAGCAATGTTATACACCATAGCCACTAAACTCAATAGCTTCTTTTGCTGATCGTGAAACATTTGATCAGGGCTGAGATATATCAGCCACACACACACAGAGATGAAGGACACAGAGAGAGATCTTTATAGCTGGTGCTGTCAGAAGATGCTCTCCCCCCGTCATCTTTTGCTGCGTAACAAGAGGCAGTTACCACAGGGGATGCTGTGCACCTTCCGTAATCTATTTCAGCAGGACTGATGTACGACAACTTTCAATCCAGCAGACATTTCTGGAAAGGACTGAAGAGCACCCACTTTGGATCTGCTATTCCAGCAAAAAGGACACAACAAAGATCTGATAAGAACTGACTTTTCAATCAACAGAGCTGTTTGGCAAATGAATGTCTGTTGTCAAACTCACTTCACTGGTAGCTCTTCTTACTTCTTATCCACATGTTAACATCACCAAAATGTGAGGTGTTAATATGAAGAACAGTATATATTCAGAAATAGATTCTGCTATTTTAACTCACATGTCAAAACACAATTGTGTAGAAAAGGGGTAGTGGAGTCTTTATGTGGAGACACGAAAGACAGTCTGCTTGGTAAAGACCAAGTGTCTCCTTCAATAATACAATGCACATCTTCATATAAGTGACAGCTAACTGCCATTTTGCCTGGTCACTCACACAGATTTTATTTATAGAACCATATTCTTGATTCTTACCAACCTTTTCTGAAGTAGATGAACACTGGATGCCCCATGGACCATTTCCATTACGAAGGCCATTGGCACCAACTGGGGCAGGATTGCTTCAGTGAGATCTGAAAAAAATCAGAGTCTGTCCTTTCTGAATGTCTGTATGAAGAAACTGGAAGCCTGTCCTCTCTCAGAAGGGTGAAGAAATCCTTAGGATCAATAAAATTCAATCAGACTATGTTCTGGAGCAGGAGACTGTTAAAATGGGCAAAGAAAACTTGAGAGCATTTACCTTGTCCGATGCAACCACCAGTCTGGTATTCAAAGTATCAGTTATGCTATACATGAAAAGAAGTCGTCTTTCATTGCCTTTACTCCTTTTTCCTACAGACATCAGCATTTAGCCATTAACCCATATGTGCCTGAATCTGACAATGTGGCTGACTCTTCATACGCTACACTGAAAAAGATTAAACAACAGTACCCTATTAATGTCAGCCTTGCAAATAACTGGATTTTATTTATATTCTTCTTCAAAAGTTTACATCATGTTATCTATATTAGTTAATCTGCATGCTTTACACAGACAAGGCAAAGCTGAAAACACAAAGTAGAAAAGGGGCCCAAAGCATTGAAAGTGTTTTAACTCAGAACTGCACTGAAACAGATAGTCTTCTCACTACATCCCCCAGAAACAATTCTAGTATTTTCTAGATACCTGACTGCAAGTTCCCCACTTTTATATCTGTTATATTTTCAAGGTCTAATAAGAACTTGTTTGCATGGGTTTCTGTGCTATGTCTCTGCATAATATGAACATCCACTTGTACTATAAACTACTTGCTTTTTTTTTTTAACTTCGTCTGGTAACTCTATTACTGTCCTTCAAAACAAAATCTTATCTAATATAGAGAGACTTTTTGAACTCTCCTTTGCATACACCCCTTTTTAGGTTTGAATGATTCTTCAGTAATATCTCAGGACTGCAACACATCCTTTCCACATATTCCAAATATTCTTGTAAATGTGTGCTAATGAGGAAAACCTCTGTGATAAACTCCAGGAATTACTTAAAATTTACCATGAAACACCAAAATTCTTGAGGCAAACTAGTAGATCTTTAGTTAACTATTAACATCATCAGGGTGATTGCTCAATGTTTAAAAAGAGAGAAAATAAGGAGCTGCAACAGGTAAACTTTCATTTCTCATAAACTTTCTACTATTGGGAAAAAAGCTCATAAGACTTTCTAGTTTGAATGCTGGTATTCTATCATCACTGAATATATGCAACAAATTTATCCCTGTCTTTTAAGTCTGGCTTAAAGTGACTTAAAGCAATGTTCCTTGCACCTTCCAGGCTATGTTTAGTTCTCCAATACATATAGATGACTGAAATCTAACATGAATATATAATTTGTGTCATCTATTTCCTTATCCCACGTCATGATGCAAGAGAAGCTATAAAACAGGAAATATCTAAAAAATAAAAAAAAAAAAAGAAAATCTCAGATATGTTGTTATTTGAAACAAAATTCCCACACACATTTACAGATGGATCTGACAATCTGTTGCTGGAAGACTGTATTAGTAAAATTAGAAGTAAAAACCTTTTTCATCTGATTTGACTTAGATTACTCCTAAGCTTGGAAACGCAATGTCAGCCACTGTCCAAAGTGTCTGATCTGGCCTGATCCTAACCATGGACACCATGTATTGAACAGGAGGCACAAAAGAAACACAAGAGATGTGTTTATTTACCATAGTAAAATAGCTGTAATGTTTCTAATGTTTTATCCAGATTAGTATTGCAATTATGGTTCACTAAAGGCAAATGTCTTCATATGTTTTCTTTATAGGGTTTCATTAATTGAAACTTTATATCACTGTCACTGGAAGAAAGTAATAAAATTCAAATATTTTATTCTTTACTGACAGAGGAGTTTACAGATGAAACACATGATATCTCCCTAAACTCAGACATTCCTAGAAGCTTAGCATGACACTCTAATTAAACTACTGTCAATGGGTAATTCTGAAAGTAGCCACAGGAAAGTGGCTGAGATCAATTGCCTCTAGTTTTAGTAACTTAATCACAATTGATGATGCACATTGTAGGTATCTCTCAGACATTAGTGATGCGGGCAGACCACTTATGTAAAAGAACATGCTTAGCCCTACCTTTCTGACTTACACATTTTGACATGATAGAATTACCCTTGGTCTTCACTACTCTCTTTACTGCTTTTCTGAGACTGAAATAATTCATTTTAGCGGGCTGCAGCACCTGCCAATCAGGCTCGACGATATACTGAAACACATGAAGACTATCTGAAAAAACAGCTGGTGAAGGGATTTAAAATGGTAAGATGTATTTTTTTTTTTCCAGAAAAATACTCATTTGATAAAAATAATATTTTGGTAAACTAAAGTTTTCACTCATGTTTTATACTGAAACACATGAAGACCATCTGAAAAAACAGCTGGTGAAGGGATTTAAAATGGTAAGATGTATTTTTTTTTTCCAGAAAAAGACTCATTTGATAAAAATAATATTTTGGTAAACTGAAGTTTTCACTAATGTTTTCAAAGAGAATTATTTTTGAAATGTTTGTTTCAATAAAGTTAAGCTTTTCCTTTACATTTTATGCAACATAACTTAAAACAACTGTATCAAAAAATGAAAATTTTTCTAGTAACTGATACAGGATGTTGTATTACTATAACAAAATTCTGATCTTATTAAGATCAGAAAATACCCATGTTCCTAAATGCCCCTGTATAGTAACTATATAGTCTAAAGGAGGCCCAATGAAAATGATATTTGGGTCAACGGAGCAGAACAGTGAGCAAACCCATCTGGAGAAAAAGCTCTGTGAAGAACTTTGCAGGGGAATTGAATTATACCATACCATAAAAATCTCAGGTTTCTGGAGATTTTTTTGTCTCTCCTTTCAGACATCTTGGGCAAGCTAACATTCAGAAATTTCACTTTCAGTTTCATGTATCATGTCATTTTTCTTTTCTTCTATTACACAGCTAATGGCTCAGTTATTTTTCTCAGTTCTCTTCAAGTAGTCCTGACTCATTGTGGGACTAGGTAAGTAGACAATTAGCATCAGTGCTCCCCAGTGTGTTTCATGCTATTCTTGTCTGTGTCCTGAATTGATTCAGGAGTTCACTTATTGCTTTGAATAAACACTTTCAGAGTTTTCATTCTTCCAAATTATTTTTTTATTATTATTTTTTAAGTCTAAGAGGTTCTTTGAAGAGGTATCCAAGCAATATCTAAGAGATCGGCTTAAAAAGAAAAGATTCCAAGGTCTTTTTTTCTAATTAGGAAATCTTGCAGTAATCCAACTAATTGATTTAAGTGTGAACACATACATTTCAAAATGAAGCTAAATAAGTCTCAAGGGCTGATGGTCCCTTGGTAATACAAATAAGGGTCAGAACACTTTCATGCAACTACCTAATTATGTGATTGGAAACAAGCTTTGAGTGATGATCACACAGCAAATACAGAGTCTTTGTTGCTCTCTGCTGGAAAACTACAATTGTCTTATTCAAATATGTGTTTTCAGAAAATATTCTGATATTCTGGAAAACATAAAATTTGAGGGATTATTTTAAAATTGTCTTTCCTCTGACTACTTCTTTTTTCTTCTTCCTCTCCACACTGTTATTTTTCATATCAAAAGCAGTCCTCCTCTGTCAAATACAGTTGTAATTATTGAAACGTCTTGTCTTAGTCCTTTCAAATGCAGGCATTTTCAAGCCATTTCAAGAAACAGAACAATTAAGGACATGATTAGAATCTAATCTAATTAAAGTGTGTCTCTGTTTACACATACATTAAGGAAACCTTGACCGTTTCCAGTCAGCTCTAGTTTATACAACTTATAGTCCAGTCTATAGTAGTTATACCACTCCTTACTGTATGTGTAAATATAACAGAAGACAAAATCTGCTTTGTCAAAACACTGTAAATATTTAGGAATTTTCAAAGTGTCATTTCAAGAGAAATGGGTACAGAAAAAGGCCTTAGAATAAATACCTATGTCAGATGTCTCCATGGTCCCATAGTGCTATTACGTAGGACACAGATTTAAGAATAATTCACTGTTAGGACTTAACTACTTACATTTTATTTTAACTTGCTTAAGGTAGCTCTTGAAAGAATTGATGTGCATCTGGAAAACAAACAGTCCAATAGCTGCTTCCCTGGATTTTATTGCTCTGTCTCCATTCCTACTTTCATCATCTACCTCTACGTTTTGCCATGAAAGGATGGCAAAAGGGAGAAGTTACAAGATCAAAATATTAAGGCTTTATTTTGTCTTACCTATTGACATAACTCAGGACAAATCAACTCTCTGATCTTCATTGAACTTAACTATAAATCTAATATATATATTAAATATTGAACAATAAGTTATTTAAATACTTAATATTTACATGTAATATTAATACTTACCAGGGTTGTATACATGTTTGTTTCATACGGAGAAGCACATAAGCTATCATGCAAAGGTAACAACAGTATTTCATATTATCACTAAACAGTATTTTTCTGTGTTCCTACTATGAGTTGAAAATTAAACAAATAAAGATCCTGTCACCTTGAGACAAAATATTTCTATTTCACAAAGATTCAAAAAATTATTTAGTGTAACTATTAAATGTGTTCTTTCACTAAAACCAAAACAAAACAAAAACCAGAAGAAACATTGTGACTAGACAAAATAACTGCCCGAAGTAATTCAATAAGATCAGTTTTTTCTCTCTTTCCTCTTCTTTATTTTTCCAGTGAAATTATTTCCTCTTATTAAGGGAAAAGATTTCACTAGAAAACAATCAAACTGAGGTCTTCTAATTATTTTCTTTTGTAAAATGTTCTAAGATCTATACCCACTAACTGCTGCAGCAGAGCTCATGAAAATGCTTACCTTTTTCAATTCTTGTCCTCCGTACTACCGGTTTATAGCCAAAGGACAGACCCATTCAGTTCTCAAACTCTGAACTATTGACAAGTCATCCAAATATCACCAATACTCCTAATCGTCAACCAAATCACAAAACAAATATGATGTTTGCACAGTGATTAGTTTCACCATTAAAAGTTGATGCAGGTACCCTGTCAGCTGTTGGCTTATCTGACTTTGATAATTTAATTAGATTGTTTAGTCACATTGGGGAGATACTTAAGAGGGCAGGCAATCATGATAGATGCTTTTTCCTCACTGAGCCACATTCACTTCTTCCTTCTACTAAAAGACAAGAAGCTTCTCTTCCTGTTGGTGTACACTTAAACTCCTTTAGTGCCACCAGAAGTATGATATTCCACGAAGGCTAAGTGGACCGCAAGCA
Source organism: Larus michahellis (assembly GCF_964199755.1). Lineage (NCBI taxonomy): Eukaryota > Metazoa > Chordata > Aves > Charadriiformes > Laridae > Larus > Larus michahellis. Next base: position 96,006,563 of record NC_133897.1, read on the forward strand.
AGACATCCAGTAAGTAGCACTTTCAGAGACTAGTTCCTTCAGACATGAACTGCCGTCCAACACTGTCTGCTCAGACCCCATTTTCATTGCTTTTAAAAGTATTCTCAATATTTTTTGGTAGATGAAAAGAAGCAGGAATTCTGATATTTACATTTGTTTGACAGAATATTAGCCACTAGAAAGAGCAGGTATCTACATCTGTGAGAGGTGGAAAGAATGGCAGTCAATGAATAAATAAAGAGTAATCACTGTATTCACCTTCACTTCAACATGTACCTTATTTACAAGTTCTATACAAATTCAACAGCAGTTATTTTCAGTCAGGCTTTGATCAAGTCGGAAGCATGTTATTTTAGCTCTGGGAGAGTACTTATCTCCCAAGAATCAGGTCCTGGCAAATATTCGAAGTCTTTACAGATAAAGGTAAATAAGGATTTCTCCCTATTCAGTGTTTCTGCATTGATCACTATATTCCTCCAAAACATGACATTTAATTTCCCTTATCTAAGCATCCTTTGAAAGGTGTCAAGCTGCTCCTAAAATTGATTGTCTTCCTACCTTACATGAGCTTTCTGTTATAGTATACATAAGCAAAACAAAAGATCCAAAGATATTTGATTTCATTTTGTCTGTGAATATTGTACCAATATATTTTTCACCAAATATACAAAACTGAGTACACTGATTAATCACAGAGCCAAAATGGTATGCTTTATTCAAATTTCTTTACTCAGAATTTTACTACATGATTAAAAATATAGTATATGTAATATTATTTACTAAATCCATCACATTTTAATGATATTACCTGTGTATTCAGACTCTTGTTTAGGTTCGTATTTTGTATTTATCATCCTACTCTCTGGGCACTTATCAACTGCAGTAAGCAAGAGAAATTCTTCATCTCCTATGAGATTTGGTATTTTACTATATTTTTCTTTACATATTGCTTAGTTATTTCCAGGACTAACCTTCATGGTTCTTCTGCATTCTGGGAAAATCTATTTACTGAAGACAAAAGAAGTGCCTTTTGCCCCTTTATGCCTCTGATGATGTCTGGAAGACGGACTGGGACTTGATCTTTAATGATTATATAAACATGAACTTACTGTAAATTAGTATTTTGTGTAGCCATGTGTTAAAGATGAAAAATCTGCTCAGGTGTTTTAACACAAATGGTAGGAGAAGTCTGGATCAGGACTTGGCTGCAAGAGTTTATCCCATTCACGTATGCCTATGACTTTCCTATGTATGGGTTCAAATATCTGATTCACCTTGGGAAGCCGCTGGCCCGTAAATGTTTCTACAGCAAATGGGACATTCTTTGATTTTAATAGCTTTTTAAGTGAATTTAATTTCTCCTCCTTCTCCATTGCTTTTCATTGCTACTTCTTCTACATAACAGAATAATAACATTTTTCTGATTTTGTTAGAAACCCTAGAAACTGGGTTTCTAGGAAGAAAAATTAAAACCTTGACAAGATTATTTCTAGTAGAAAGTGATGTGCTTTTTTATAAACTTCAATTAGATGACAAGAATAATTTCTTATTTATAAACACTGAATTTAGTGGAATAAAATGTACGGTGTTTATCAGGTCAAGGCTTATTTAGATGAACTCCAAACACACTATACTCTGCCCTAGAAGTTGTTAAAAATTACTCTTTTAATCAATTTAATTGAAACAGACTCTTGAAATTATCCAGGTTATCATATATTTCCTATTTTCCTCTAATTTCCAATGGAAGACAGTCCCTTGAATATAAACAAAATTAAGGCTAATTCCATAATTCTTATTTCCTTTCTACTCCTCAGTAACCTGTATTAGAGTTTTAGTGAAAGATGAAAAAAACACTTCCAGTGAATCAGCAATTAGCTGAAAAAGTGTTCAGTCTTCACATTAACACAAACTTACTTTAAGCTTTGCGAAAGTTACAGCAGTAAGGGTACCATCAGCATTTCTCTGGATACCCAAATCTCCAAGAACACAGAGCATAGAGTAGAATTTTATTGAACAAAATAGAAGTTGCATGGTATTATGACTTTTTGTCCACAAACTGTGTTTCATTGTTGACATTTCTGTGGAATTATGCACCCCATCCTGGCTTGCCTCTTGTTCTTATGGAACTCTGAGTGTGGTTTTGGCAGTGTTTTCAGTGCGCATGCATATATATTCAGAAGTGCTTCCAACAGAAGCAGAGTGAAGCCTGGTACAAATAGTCAAAGAATGACCCAAGAAGTGGGAGAGACCATACAGAAAGCAATGCCAGAGCTTCTTGGCTATAGGAGAACACAGCTGTGCACACACACACACACAGACACATATATTGTTTAAAAAGTAGAATAAGGAAAAGTTTTTGGCTCTAGAATATAGGAAATTTCAGATAAAATAGAAAGAAACTTGAAGCTTTGTCAAATTTTGGAAATTAATTAGGGCAAACTGAATATATATATATTAGGTTTTGAACTATTAAGATATTTCTCCTAAAATTTCTAATGTTAGGGTTGAACTGGAGCTCAAAGTGCTGAAATTAGATAATTAAAAAAAAAAAATTAGTTTATATACTTCTGACCAGTACCACAAGCCCTGGGTAACAGTCCATCAAGGAACTATCTAAAATGGAATAAGCCCTCACAAAGAGTGAGCTGTTCTTTGAACTCTTGAAGACAAAGGGAGAAACTACCTAGTGGAGTGGAAAAGACCAGTAGCAGATGTACTTTACTAATCCTCCCATCAAGGAAATGCAAGTATTGGAAGAAAAATATTAGAACTGCAAAGCTTGAGAAACGCAAAATGGAGAAATGCTGCCATGTGAAGCTCTTCATGAAAAGCCATGTGTAATGCAGTTTTAATCAATACTACATCATACCATGAGAGTAGAAAAGGCATCTACCTCCACCATTTAGAATTTCATTACCTGATACTGACTGGCTCCAGGACAAAAACAGATTATCATTGTGAAATTTGAGGGGGCATCTCATTTTGCTCTATATAAAGGTATAAGAAGTCTACCCTGTCCCTATCTTAAAAAGATGTCTGAAGAGGATGTGGAAGTCAGTTATACACTAAGCATACAAGACATATGCAAATTTTTGGTGCATTCAAGTTTAAGTTGCTCTCATCTAGCTGTAGGCATTTAATTGAGATGCTTGGCTCCCACAGGGTCTCTCTAGAGTTAGTGGAGAGAAGAAAGCACTTCCTCCAGGTAATTCAGGCCATCACACTTGTCATGTGGAAGTGCACTGATTAGAGGGATAGCCTAGGGTGATGAGGGTCCTTTGTGAAGTACTTCACTTAATACATAAAGTTAGATTGACTGCATCTGAGGCTTAAGTTTTAAACAGAATTTATATTAAAGCCTGAAGCAGCTTGGTCTGTTTTTAATTCACTGAGCAACTCATGTGATATACACTGTATATTTAAGAAATTTGCAACATTTATGCAGTTCTTTAGACTAGCATTAGAATATTCTGATGATTCACAGATAAAAAATTAACTTATTTTCACAGCTCTACTCTCATGGCACTACCAATGCATAATGCTCAAGGTGTTTGTGGCAACATGCCATGAATTCTTACCTTTCTGGAGCAAAGTCTCCCTGATTTGCGTAACAGATTCTGTCCATTGCAATGCCTGTGTCTAGTCATCCATCCTCTCAGTTCTATGCACCCCATTTACAGGACCATAGGGCAGAAGTAATTCAACATTTCTTTCAAGAAAAGCTCTGGGTTTTGCACTGATGTTCAACTTCTTTATTGACTTGACTTGCAGTCTCTCACAGATAAATATGTTAATAACCCTGTAAAACCACAAAAGTTAAGACAGAGTTAATGATGAAAGCCTTTCAGAGCTATTATTCATATGTATATTTTCAATCTATTGATAACTGCTCCAGCTGCTGTTGATCAAGTACTGAGAGACATACTAGCCTGCTTTTTACATGAAAATAAGGGGCAAAAGTCAGAATTAGTATCCAGATGCTGCACGAGGAAAGATCCTCGTGCAAAAAGATTATTTTTTTCCTTTAACAGCAGGCACAAATTTTAAAGGCAGGAAAATGGTGTAAAGTGAAGAATTTGAGAGGGTAGCATGCTCTTCCACCTGAATATGTACCCATAGTAGGCAAATGGGTGCTGCAGCTAGGCCAGTTCTGCCAGATAATAAGTGCAGGTGATTGGAAGCCAGAAATCTTAATTTCATTACATGGCCACTTTGTCCTACAGCCACCGGAAAATTCCTTTTTCACTTCCACCACCCTCCATTTCTGTAGGACAGCGTCATAATTATGTACTGAATCACAAGGCAGTATTTGCTAATGATCTGCATCCCCTTTTAAGTCTTTCTGAATAAACACATTTGTTACTTTTGTATTTTTCTCTCTTCAGAACAATGGTAAAAACAAATAGCAAAAAACCAAGTATTTAGATTTCACAGAGGAAGAAAGTATCAAAGTTGGATCTTGATTTCAGCATGTAAGAGAATGTCAGACCACGCATCTCTGGAAAGGTGTACAACAAACAGAAGTGAGATAATTCCTCCTATCAAAATAATTAGCATGTCATCCACAATTACAGTTTGCCAGACATCAGAAGTCATAATAAGAGCTAAAGAAGATCATAGATGTCCACCCATCCATTTGCTTCTATTTGTGTCTCAGTGCATTTCTCGTTGAAACTACAATAATAGTTACTCTCACTTAACTTCAGGCTTGATTCAAATACTCTTAAAACCAAGAGAAGAACACTTTTGTAGTATTACGACTGGGATGTCAAAGAGAAAAATTTACATGTAGAAGGAAAGAAAATAATGTATCTATGCTTATGCACTACGGTGTTGCTTCTCAACTTAGTGCCAGTATATTTCGTACTTGTTCACCAGGGTATCTTTATAACATTGCCTATGGTGATGTCTAAATATGGAAGTGGTGGTGGGTGTAAATTGTACTGATAAACCACAACAGTTTGTGTAGTCTTGTTACAGTTCACTGTAGCTGGGTGGGAGTTTCAGAAGGGTGCAGCTTCTGCGTCTTTCCAGAGGAGAAGGTCTAAAAGCTGGAGGACAGTCCCCAAAGGTCCCTTTCCTCTGCAGTCCAGGAAAGGACTGGTCTCAGTGTAGATACAAATGCAGTAGTGTTTGTCAAATCCTCACATTTCCAGCTGTGTATGCACCGCAGGACAGAGCTCAGCACCATCTATAAACCCGCTCAGCGTCTCCATAGTCAGCCACGCTGAGCTCCTTGTTGCCATGGCTGTACTGCTGTTTAGTATCCCACCCAGGTCATTCCAATTTACATCTGCAAATGCCAGCTTCAGTCATTCCACTACCTGTGGTGCAAACATACCCTGAGTTCATGGATTCCAGGCCGCAGTCTACCAGCCACCTGCAGTTTACAGATACCCATTAAAGACTACAGACAAAAAAGCACACTGTCAATCCTGTACTTATCTGACATATAAATTGCTCACTTCACACACACAGTGGAAGTATATCTAGCTGTGCTCCTCCTACTCGCATAAAAGTAGCTTTGCAACTCATTGTTTAATCTTCAGCAAGTTGCTTAATCCTACTGTACATCTGTTTTCCAGTTGGCTAAATGCTTTGAAGTGACAAGGATTATCGATACCAGAAAAATGCTGTGAAGTAGCATTCGTTAATACTTACAAAACAGTTTGAGATTATTAGATAAAAGGTGTTAACATTTTGATATGTTTCTGTCTTAAATTATATTAAAATGGTAATAATTTATAATTGAAACAGAAAAACAAAATATGGAAAAAAAATTAAATGCATAAAAATATAAACATGGAATCCAAATAAGTAGCTATAAAAATGTCATTTAGAATAATCGGTTGTGTCATGAAAAGGCACAATATACCTGTAAAACTATCTTTAAAGCAGCAGGAACCTCATTTGGCTGCTTTTCCACGGTAGAACCTGTTGGTGGCTTGGTAGAAAAAAGACATTTTTCCTTAAAAAGAAACCTAAAAAAAACTAAAAATAAAGAGCCCTCAAACTTGCATTTTGGAGGAAGACAAAAATGCAGCATCTGTATAATGTGGAGCTGCATCTAAAATTAGATAAGAAAAACAATCCCTTGCAAAAGTATTAACAAAGCAATATGCTGTTAAAGCAGGTTTATCATAAAACCTGAATGGTTTTTAAAATATGTTTCACGGTTTTCAGGTGGTGGATGATTCTATAAAGCTCTTAGACATTCTATAAAGCTCTTAGAAACTTGGCTGGAGCACAAAGGTGGTGATTTTAATTTTAGTTTGGGGATGCAGAAAAAAGCCAAGCCATGATATTTGAGTATAAAGGCTAGAGATTAAAAATTTATTAGAAATGGAAGGAAAATACTTAATGTTTTTTTAAAAAAGAAGATTGGCACAATAAATGAGTTACAGTTACTGATTATAGTGGTGATTCACAGGATTAAAAATATTTACAATGTCATTTTTCTCCATTGCTCCTAAAATTACTCATTAAAATCTTGTAGGCTTTTTCAAGATTGCTACTACACAGAGACAAAACTATACCTATGCTCAAATCTTAAGGAGAGGTCAGCAGCCGCCAACAGGCAATAAACTCTCTCCAGAGATATTTTTTTAAAGATTAATGACATAAGCATATTTTTATCTGAAATATGCTATCAATCTGTGAATGTACTCCAGATTAGAGGAAATATTTTTAATTTTTTAATTTTAATAAATCCTACTTCAAATTTCTAGACATTTAAAAGAGCAAAACAACACTATAGTTGTGTTCCAATTTGTGACTATTTGTGGATATGAGACTGCATATGGGAGCTGGATGATAAAAACTGAATATTTTAAGTGTTATCATATGCACAGAGTTCATCTAGCAGTTACAAGAAATCTCTGGTCATCCAGCAAAGGAACCAATCCTCTTCCCACCCATACCTACCACAAAACTGCTTTGTAAATTCTGAATACTAATTATCAACACCTATAGATTAACACAGGAGCAATACAGAGTTGTCAATAATTTCCCTAGAATATTCACTGAAGCATTTAAAATATTGAATATTTTGAAAAATAAAGAAAAGCCTCAGAAAGAAAAATAACAGTAGCTGTTTGCCCAAATTAGTACTGCGACTAATTACCTTTTACGTGAGTACCTCTAGATTTACAGGCTTAGATTTGAAGTGGTAGGCAGTTTCAGGCAATGCTAAATTTGAGGAGATAACACCACAGGTAGGCATGTCACCTTTAAACCAGTTGGTACAAATAACCCACTCCAGGGGCAATGTGTTTCCTCAACTAAAATCAATACTAAATCTATTATAAACTAAATCGATAGTCAGGCAACTACTAAGAATGACCAGCTTTCAGAAGGGCTGAACATTAACAAATCTTTTGGTGAATATTAAGCTTAAGATAACCAAGCATGAATGTCTTAACTTTTGTATTATGTGTGGCCTCTACTTCAGGCTTCTACAGTGAGAACTGTGTATAAGATTTATATATCCATGAAGAAATGGTGATTCCTATGATTGAAACTGACTATTCAGAGGTGCTTAATTTGCTAAGAGGAAATCTATATTAACTGAATCACAGAGGCTGAGAAAGACATAGCAAAGGTATGAAAAAGCTCTCACATTTCAGGAAAAATGCTTTGGATCAGATGATTGCTATTCAAAATAAGGAAAGATTTACTGCAGTGATGAGAACAAAAATAAAATTCAGTAGAATGAAAAAGCTTTTGGAAAATAACTTAGCAGTCCTACTAGTAGATTCTATACAAACTGTCAAAGTAAGTAACAAACAAATAATTTGGATTTATATCCAGCCCCACCTTGAACATTACTTGGCTAAATGATAGGAAATGAACCTAAATAATCATTTCTACAAAGCATTAATAGATTTTTTTTTTTGGTCCTTAATACATTTTATAGCAAAATACTTTTTATAGCAACATAGCTATAGTAATATACTATACTAATATAGTCTATGATATTCCTCAGATACACATACCTGCTACTATATTGTGTGCTAGCATTGAACACAAGTTCCGTCATCCCATAAAATTACAGCCTAATAGATTCTTGAAACTAATTAAGTTTAAACATTCAGATGTCATTTTGTTGATCCCAAGATTGTGGCAATCATATATACACCCTGGAACACAGTACTTGTACTTTCAAATTATAACACAGATTATCATTAGGCTATCGGACACAGATAAAACCTGTACACAAGAGCACGGCTGTACAAAAAGCACAGAGTAGTCTGAGAAGAGGTTTTGGCATGTTTTCTCTTCAGTGGTCATTGCTACTGCTTTTGTAACGTAGGAGGATGGAGGGAAAGACACAGGAAACCCTTACACAATCACATGGGCCAGATCACATACTGTGATCGTTACTTTTCCATTACATTTGAATCTCTGTTCAATTACCTAAAATATAAGTCTACCTTTAATGAAGTTCAATAAACACTTATTATTTTTGGTCAGCTTTTTTCATTCAGGTACAAAAGTTTAGTTTCTCCTTCCACACTGGTCAGCTCAAGGTCTTGCCAAATTCAAAATTAAATGCAGTTCAATTCTCCACAGGAGACCGGTTGACCTGGTGCGTCATTTTTTTTATAACATATCTACATTGTGAAACATACTAATCCAAGTTCAAGATTCTTTACCACCTTCTCAGCCTTCTATCTGACAGGAAGATATATAGAGGAAAGCACTGGGTACCTAAGGTAAAATATGAAGATATTGATTTTTCAGATTGTAGCAGATTAAGTAACCTGTAAAAACCAAAAGTCATCAGGAAGAAAAAAGGTCCGAGTCAAGTGCTCACATGTCTTCAATCTGAGTTGTTATTTTTGGATGATTAAGAGGAAAACATTTTATTCCTTCAGAAACCAGTATATTTATTGCCTTTCTTTAAAAACTAGAAAGCTAGTAGTTGATAAAGTACATTTTCTTGGACTGTACCAAACACATAGAAAAAGATCCACTGAATCTAAAACTCGTGTTACGCGTTTCAATAGAAAGAAAGGCAACTGCCTTTCACCTTTTCCTTTGCGTGGATATAGTACTCACATGTTCAACACATGTATTCAAATGACTACTAAAAAAAGTGGTTATTGAGAAAAATTGTTGGGTTTGGTATTTCTGGTATTCCTTAGTTATGCTCAGTCCTCCCTTATTCCTTTCAAAACAGAGGGAAAACTGAATTCTCCGCCACCACAGGGACAAAGAAGTTTTGCTGTTGTTGCACTTTCGTACCAAAATGTGTTAGTTATCAATAGCAGGGAAACAGGGCCAGATGATTTAGAAAGTCACCTCCAGGATGATGTTCTTGTGTCATGTGGCTTTTCATTTTAAAGACCAACCTTGAGTAGAAATGAATCAGAAGTATCCAAAAGGTGATTACCATCAGAATGAAGGAAAAAAAAAACATAAACTTGGGTTGATGAACTTGGAAAACCAGTCTTTGATTAAACCTCCAACCAGCATATCAGTGCTCGATAATTTGAGTAAAAGTAGAAAAGACACTTGAAATTTTCAATGTATATCATAACTCTTGTTCCTTGGATGTCTTCACCTTTTGTTTCTTACAGATATGGAATTCTAAAATCATTTGTGAGTGTGCTGGTTTTGGCTGGGATAGAGTTAATTTTCTTCATAGTAGCTAGTATGGGGCTATGTGTTGAATTTGTGCTGGAAACAGTGCTGATAATACAGGGATGTTTTAGTTATTGCTGAGCAGTGCTTACACGGAGTCAAGGCCTCTTCTGCTCCTAATACCACCCCACCAGCGAGTAGGCTGGGGGTATACAAGAAATTGGGAGGGGATGCAACTGGGACAGCTGATGCCAACTGAACAAAGGGATGTTCCTTACCATGTGACGTCATGCTCGGCATATACAGCTGGGGGAAGAAGAAGGAAGTGGGGGACATTCATAGTTATAGTGTTTGTCTCCCCAAGTAACCATTACATGTGATGGAGTCCTACTTTCCTGGAGATGGCTGAACACCTGCCTGCCGATGGGAAGAAGTGGGTGAATTCCTTGTTTTGCTTTGCTTGCGTGTGCAGCTTTTGCTTTAACTATTAAACTGTCTTTATCTCAACCCACCAGTTTTCTCACTTTTAATCTTCTGATTATCTCACCCATCCCAGCTGGGAGGAGGGATCAAGCAGCTGTGTAGTGCTTAGCTGCTTGTTGGGATTAAACCACATCAGTGAGGAAAACAAAGGGTATTTCTTCTATGAAAACTTACTTGTGTCTATGAAACTTGAATTTGTGCTCAAGATTTTCACAAAACCTTGTTGCAATTTTCAAATATTGGAAGGTTAAACACAATATGAAGATCTCTGAAGTCAGTAGATCATTTTTTCAGAGGTGTGTTTTGTATTACATGACTGTAGAAGGTAAATTGAGAGGGAGAAATGTGGAAGCTGATGACAGCAGATTACAATCACACTCAGTTTGAGATGAAAGTGAACCAGCCAAGGATTGTACTCACTGCAAAATCAAAGCAAAAATGAAGTTGGAGTTGGGCTGACAGTCAGGAGTCCTGCAACATGCAAAAGGATCTAAGATGAGGAGAAGCTAAAGTTAATTAACTGAGGGGGAAGGGAGGCAGAAGTGAGGATCAGGACACAAAGACAGGGTCAGGCCCATGAATTCAAGGAACCGATGCACAACCTAGAATCTTGCTGAGAAGCAAGACTAATCAGTAAGGTAATCTTGTGCAATAAAAATACAGGCTCACTAGGATCAAATATCCGTGCTCATCCAGTATCATGTTACCAAGCTTCTCAAAGAGACTATTGGTGATGTTTACTGGTCTGGCAGCTCAAATGAACTGCCACTTCCAAAGAAAGAGGCATCAGACTGTAAAGCTGCAAACCTGGATATGATCCTTCTCAGAAAATAGCATGCTGGTAAGGACGCCAGCAGGCCAAACACATGACAAAATGTCCAGCTCTAGATCTCATTTAAAATACCAAATCAGTCTTCATTTGCAATACACAGCCAATATTGCTTCTCTGTTCCTCCCGTCTCCCTCCAGCTCTGCTCATTACAGACTCTTCCTCTCTTTTTCTGATTTCCGTAGCTTCCTCCTTCATGCAAGTCTTGTCATTTTGGAGATACCAAATGGTCCACATAGTAAAAGTAGGGTATTGTTTTACTGTTTTAGGACTGGTTTATCATGAAAACATGAAGACCCTTAAAGCGGTAGAATGAAATTGCTCTTTATGACATTTCTACACCTTTGGATGGCTTCTCTTTCCTGCCCAAGGTAGTATTTTGCATGGACCTGTAATACATTACAGAATGAAGAAGAGTTAGAGGAGAGTATATTACACATACAGACAATCTGTTTGAAATGTTTTGAAATCCTTTTTTATATTTTACTTCGCAATTGCCTGGTTTCTTGTAGCTTACCTCTTTTTACTGTTGGCTGGCTGCGTTGGGTTTTTGTGTGTGAACCATGTGTGAACTCTACTGTGAACTGTAAAAAAGAACCCTCCAGGCAATTGCACGTATTTAAAAACAAACAAACAAAACACGCATTAAGCAAAGCATAAAAAGTACTGTGGCAATCCAGCAGTGTCTAGGGATTGGGAGAATCTTGGCAGCCATTCCCAAATGTGAGAATTTGAGCTGCTAATATGTATTTTCCAGAAATAGCTGAACATGCAGAAATACAGCACTCAGCTGAAGCTTAATAAAAAGACATAATGTAAGCTAGGTGGTAGGGAATATGTCAGATGCCCCTAGGTCAACATGAAAGTGATGGAAATCTTCCATCCAGGAAATTTTCTGACATGAAATTGTTGAACATGGAGTTGCCATCTGAGCCCTACAAAAGTGATGAGACAATCCAAACCGTATTGAAAGAAAAGTCAACAGTATCTCCATGAAGAATGCAAGAACATATTTTATATATGAAAATGAAGGAAACCTTATTTTGGAGGCTTAAGCCGGAAGAGCACAGTTTATAAGCAAAGCCTGCCACATGCTCCTTTTGTCTTTTCCCACTTATCATACGCTGCAATTAAGAGGCATATATAAGGAGCCTGTGGGTAAGAATTAAGGGGCAGGCTAATATAGGTGGCACTGATTTGCATGTTTACTATAGGCTTCATGATCAGGAGTAGATGAGTCGTCTTTGCTTCAGTCTTTACTGCTAAGGCCAGCCCTTCGGAATCCCAGACCTTGGAGGAAAGAGAAAAAGTCTGGAGAAAGGAAGACTTTCCCTTGGTTCAGGAGGGTTGTATTAGAGATCATTTAGGCAAACTTGACACCCACAAATCCATGGGCCCCAACAGGATTCACTCACAAGTGTTGATGGCAGATATTATTGCTAAGCCACTCTCCATCATCTTTGAAAGGTCTCAGAGAACAGAAGAGGTGAGAACTGGAGGACAACTAATGTCACTCCAGTATTTAAAAAGGGCAAGAAGGAGGACCCAGGAAACTACAGGCCAGTCAGTCCCACCTCACCTGGAAAAATGATGGAGCAGCTCATTCTGGATGTCATTGCTAAGCATGTGGAGGAAAGGAGGTTATTGGGAGTGGTCAAGATGGATTCATGAAGAGGACATCATGCTTGACCAATCTGATAGCCTTCTGTGATTGCATGACTGGCTGGGTAGATGAGGGGAGAGCAGTGGATGTTGTCTACCTCAACTTTAGCAAGGGTTTTGACACTGTCTCCCACAGCATCCTCATAGGTAAGCTTAGGAAATGTGGGGTAGATAAGTGGACAGTGAGGTGGGTTGAGAACTGGCTGAATGACAGAATTCAGAGGGTTGTGATCAGTGCTACAGAGTCTAGTTGGAGGCCTGAAACTAACAGTGTTCCCCAGGGGTCAGTGCTGGGTTCAACATATTCATCTACAACCTGGATGAGGGGACAGAGTGTACCCTCAGCAAGTTCTCTGATGATACAAAGCTGGGAGGAGTGGTGGACACACCAGAAGTCTGCGCTGCCTTTCAGCAAGAATTGGACAGGCTAGAGTTGGGTGGAGAGGAACCTAATGAAGTTGAACAAAGGCAAGTGAAGGGTCCTGCACCTAGGGAGGAATAACCCCATGCACCGATACAGGTTAGGGGCTGACCTGCTGGAAATCAGCTCTGAGGAGAAGGACCTGGGAATCCAGGTGGACAAGTGGACCATAAGCCAGCAATGTGCCCTTGTGGCCAAGATGGCAAATGGTCTCCTGGGGTACATTAAAAAAAGCATGGCCAGCAGGTTGAAGGAGGTCATCCTCCCCCTCTACTTTGCCCTAGTGAGGCCACATCTGGAGTACTGGGTCCAGTTCTGGGCCCCCCAGTTCAAGAAAGACAAGGAACTACTGGAGAGAGTTCAGCGGAGGGCTATGAAGATGATCGGGGACTGGAGCAGCTCTCTTATGAGGAAAAAGGGTAGGTGTCAAGAGGATGGAGCCAGACTCTTCCCAGTGGTGGCCAGCAACATGACAGAGAGCAGCAGGCAGAAACTGGAACACAGGAAATTCCATCTGAACATGAGGAAAAACTTCTTTACTTTGAGGGTGACAGAGCACTGGAATAGGCTGTCCAGAGAGGTTGTGGAATCTCCTTCTCCGGATAGATACAAAACCTGGAAGCGATACTGTCCAACCTGCTGTAGGTGAACCTGCTTTAGCATGGGAATTGGACTAGATGATCTCTATAGGTCCCTTCCAGTCCCTATCAATCTGTGATTCTCTGATAAAGTATACTACCCCTACCCTGCTGCACAGAATTCAGTCAATGAGAAAATCAGAAAACCATTTGTGATTAATTGCAGGGGATTTTAGCTGCTATTGTTCTTGCTTCTACTTTCACCAGCTGCACAGAATAAGGTGAAAAGATTAATCTGTTTTTTGCATTCTCTGTTTTCCTCAATATGACTGAATCAATGCCTTATGTATCAAGCTTAATTTTTTTGGATTTCAAAGGTCTTAGAATACATAAAGTTATTTTCCTTTGAAACTTTTCATCTCATCACAATGATAAACTGTTCATATATTTAACTAGCTTTTATACATACGTGATTTCTTTGGGAAGCTTTTCGTCTTTTGTGGATTGAGGCAAGGAAGCATTTGGGAAAACAGTGCCTGAGAGAAAGAGCTGGTCAAAAAGTTCCAAAAAGATCAAATGTTCTCTAATAATAAAACAATCACAACACATTCAGTGAAGCTAAGGGCTTGTCTCCACCACCCTACGAAATGTTTCCCCTTGCAAAGGGAAAAAACTTCACCCTTCAAAATAAAATTTATAATCGGAGTTACCAGAAAGTGCTGTCACATAGTCCCAGTGTGCCAAATGTGATAACGTGTGTTCAGGCTCCAGGTATCTAAGCGTGGAATATAACTCTGGTACTCTGAGTGAAAGATGGGTGTTCAGAGTGTCTTTTTTTTTTTTTTTTAAGTTATACTGCCTTCCTCTTTCCCACCCTTCTACCCTAAATCTTAATGTTTTTTTCTAGAGAATATTGACAAATCAGTATTTACCTGTCACTTATATAATAAACGACATAATCTATAAAATTTGAACATCACAATGAAAAAAGTCTTTTAAAAATGAAACTGTGAATATTTTAATTCTTGGTGTAGCATTCTCTTTGTACTGAAGAGATCTTAATTTAGAACATGTGCAGTTGCATTAAATTCTGTTTTTATGGAGGCACATGAAGTGCATTTCTCCTTTGATGGTCCTGATGCTAAAATCTTGATTGTTTCAAAGGGTTCTCAAGTACATATTTTTTAGTTGAAATGAAACATAGCATACCTACTGTAGATCCATTAAAATATTGAGCAGAAATATCAACAGAACTTGTCTGTTTGAATTTACACACACACACACACTGTTAATTAGACAGTTGAGATATCTCCCCTAAATTCAATCTGATTAACTGGCTACTGATGGACATTATTAGAGGATAAGAAAAGACAAATGCGCTGATTAGGAAGCTAGATATTGCACGATGACATTGCCACAAACATGTCTCGCCTAACTGAACTTGCAGCATTCATTGGGGCTCTCTCATTGATACGTCAGTTAGACATCTTCATGTTCAAATACACGATGCTACAGGCAGCCCATGATATTTTGAGCACTTAGCTATAGCTAAAAGAAAGCTCTCACATCCTGCACAAAATGACACCGAAGTTGTCACTCTCTAGGTTAACAATGACAGTGGGTATTTAGCTACAAGAATTTTTCTGGCTTACCATCTGTCATCATGTTCTGTGCTTTCACTGGCACATAAAAGCTGATTAGTCCACATCAGCAAGTGCTGCTTTGAAGAACAAATTAAAATACACCAAAAGTTATGCAGTTCTTTAATTGCCTTCCTGGAATGTATCCAAATTAAAATATGTTTGCCTGGATAAAAAGGATATAGCAATCCTCCAAGGGACAACCAGCACGGCCCCTGTGCTATTTGGATAAGGTCACAGGGCCTGGTCCTATTGGGACAAGATAATGTTGCTTAGCATTAAATTGTGTCTCAACATATTGTTAACAATAAAAAAATCCATATAGTATTTACAAATGCGTACACATGTATGTGCACCCCATTTTCCTTCCCTGCACTTATGTAGGAATCAATGTGACAAACAGCTTGATAATTCTTATATGTGCTTATCTGTAAACACTTTCAATGCAGAAATAAACTCATGAAGAGATGAGTATAGATTGGAGGGACAAAAAGTACTTTTTTCTAATGTAGATCTCCTACGCTTATGAATTTCTTACTGAAGGAATTTCACCATATTTAGGCACTATGGGTCCAGTTCAGCTACTTATATGAACAAGAATATTCATATACTTTGAATGACATTATACTTAACTTTTAAAAGTGTAGTATTTTCTATTGGCCAAGTAGATCCAAGGATCCTAAGCCAGATAGTAATAAAAAAACAAGGCAAATAAGGAATCTGGTCTATCTAAATGCTACACTTAGCGGAGAAATATCTTAAATTATGTGAGTATATATTTTAAATAGTAAGCACACATGATTTCTATGGAGAAAGGGATAATATAGTCATAATATACTCCTAATTCATCCAAGTTTCTGGCAACCCTTCACTTTGATCTAACATCTAGCACCAGTATTAATCTTTTCTTATTTTCTATTTTACCCCAGCAGTATGAAACACCATTATAATTGCGTAATTGGGCTTGCATTTTAGAAACCAAGATGTGGAGAATGCTTTTTCTTTGTTTTACCATGCAAGTACAGAAAATGCAAAATCAATGTCCTGATCTTCTTTTTTTCAAAGTCTGTTAAAGACATAAATAAGTAGTTGAAATAAGTCTGATCACACCCAGAAATTCAGCTAGAACTGATTCAATTTCAAGTAGGAAGACAGAAATTTTACAAATAGTGCAACCTATCTGGACCTAAAATTAGAGAGAGAGAGATAAAAATTATGTGTATGTGTATTTCTTCCCCTTCCCCAAGATATTAGATACTTGTAATTCCAACACATCCAGAATATCATTGTATATTTATATGAATGTTGGAACCGCTGCAGTTTGCCTAGTTATGCCTTTATTGGTTCTATGATATTCTTGCAATCAAGTTGTAGCAGAAATACTTCCATTCCTCATAACCACCAAGATAAAATATTTTAAGAGCAGGGCTCTCAGCACGTAGCTGCTGTTTGCAGTCGGTGCAGAAAGCGGTACCACACCTGGTCTGCAACTGCAACACAATGATCAGGCATATGTTCCATCTGAATATTTAGTATTTTACACTGGCTGTCTACAAAATACTTGATTTAATGTCAAGATGGCTTTACTTAATTTTCCAGTCCTTTAGAGTGTAAATTTTGACTGTATTCCAGGTCTTCAATTTGAGCAATGTTTTGACAAGTATCTATGCTTACAAACAGCACTTGGGTAAAATACTGTATCCATGCCATTTAGGTGTCAGGTGCTCCTACTTTTTTGAAGCAGCTTCAAGGGTGTGGAATTTGCTTGGCTTTAGTGTGTATACCAATTAATTCTTCCTTTCCTCCCTCCTTCCTTTCCTCCTTTCCTTCATCATTCCTTTCTTTCCTTCTATGCATGGTTTTAAATATTCATCTAAGAATTGTGATATTAACTGATTTCATTTCTTTCAGCCTTTGCATTTCAGTCTGAATGGGGGGCTATATGCAAGATGCAAATGTCGTAAGGGCTTCCAGAATGTATCAGAAACAGACTTTTGCTTATGTTGTGGTGGTCATGATATGAATGAGCACATGTGAAGCATTATATAAACAAAAGTATTATGGTAATGTTTATGATACCAAAACTTTCTACTGGATGACCCCTCCTGGCTCTGTCTTGTTTTTATGACACTTTGCAGACTTGAAATTTCATTGGTTCATATCTACCTCTTGAAATTAATTTCTATGTCAATAAAATTATGTACTTTGAATATAAAAGACACAATTAACTCTTCAATGAAAATAAGAAATATGATTCTCCTATTTTGTCTGCTGCAAATTATTGCTAGCCCAATTCAAATTAGTTATCATTACTAGTTGGGCTGTGAAAGATGCTCGTTTAGCACCATATGTTCAAGAAGACATAAGTCTTAAGATTAAATTCTGCTGCCTCCTCTTGGCCAGCAGCTCATTAAAACAGACCTTGTTTGCATGCATCATCAAGTGCTCTTGACAGAAATGGTGCAGTAGCATTCAGTGGTTTGTCTGCCAGAAGCTCAAAATAAATAATTTCTTTTCTCCTAGTAAATATAACCCATCCATCTGCACAGCAGCCACAGCAGTTCTGCCTGCACCTCGTTTTAGGAGCTCCTTGAATACTGCTTGTGTACTGTTTTATTTAGGGAGGCAGCTGAAGAACTCAGGCATCTACTAACAAGCTCACTTTATAAGTCTCCTTTCAGCTCAGCATTTTGGTATTCTGTGAGCTTAAAGACCTACTTTAGTTAATTAAACAAATGATTATTAACCTGGAAACCACCTCTGATGTATGCAGGGACGAGGTGCCTATAGGCTTTATGTTTCATCCTCCACACTCTGTGCATCGTTTTCTTAAGTAGTTGTAAGAGATAACCTGAATTATCCAAGTGATAATAGATAGGAAGAGAATTAAAATATCTGTTTCTCAATAGTTCATAGGTATGCCAGTTTTTTTTGTTCAATTCTACAGACTACAATAAATTTGAAGGACGTACACCCTATGATTACTGTACACTGTTTAGAAACAGTGTGCAGTAATAAACAGTGAATTTACATAAATGCAAGAGGATGTGAGAGTTTTCAGTCAGTTAGTAAAGCTGGGTATCAAAGTTCAGAATATCTGTTTAAAGACTCATATGGCCCTCTGATTTTATTACAATATTACAATGAGACTGGTCACGTAGGAGCTTGGGTTTGTCAGTCTTACCACCGTGCCTGACAAGGTCATGGAGCAGATCCTCCTGGAAACTATACTAAGGCACATGGAAAATGAGAAGGTGATCGGTGACAGCCAACATGGGTTCCCTCAGGGCAAATCATTTCTCACAAATTTGGTGGCCTTCTATGACAGTGTTATGGCATCGGTGGATAAGGGAAGAGAAACTGACATCATCTACCTGGAATTTTGCGAGGCATTTGACACTGTCCCATATGACATCCTTGTCTCTAAATTGGAGAGACATGGATTTGACAGATGAACCACTCAGTGGATAAGGAATTGGCTGGATGGCCGTGCTCAAAGAGTTGCAGTCAACGCCTTGACATCCAAGTGGTAACCACTGATGAGTGGTATTCCTCAGAGGTTGGTACTGGGACCAGTACTATTTAACATCTTCATTGGTGACATGGGCAGTGGGATTAAGGGCACCCTCAGCAAGTTTGCTGATGACACCAAGCTGTGTGGTGCAGTTGACACACTGGAGGGAAGGGATGCCATCAGTGGGACCTGGACAGGCTTGAGAAGTGGTCCCGTGTGAACCTCATGAAGTTCAACCAGGCCAAGTGCAAGGCCCTGCACCTGGGTCAGGGCAATCCCAAGCACAGACACAGGATGGGCAGAGAATGGCTTGAGAACAGCCATGCTGAGAAGGACTGGGGGTGTTGGTGGATGAGAAGCTCAACATGAGCTGGCAACGTGTGCTCGCAGCCCAGAAAGCCAACTGCATCCTGGTCTGCATCACAAGGAGTGTGGCCAGCAGTTTGAGGGAGATGATTCTGCCCCTCTACTCTGCTCTTGTGAGACCCCACCTGGAGTACTGTGTCCAGCTCTATAACCCTCAACATAAGAAGGACATGGACCTGTTGGAACAGGTCCAAAGGAGGGCCACAAAGATGATCAGAGGGCTGGAGCACCTATCCTTTGAAGACAAGCTGAGGGAATTGGTGTTGTTCAGCCTGGAGAAGAGAAGGCTCCAGGGAGACCTTGTAGCAGCCTTCCAGCATTTAAAGGGGGCCTACAGGAAAGGTGGGGAGGGACCTCTTTACCAGGGGGTGTAGCTATAGGATGCGGGGTAATGGTTTTAAACTGAAACAGGGGAGATTTAGGTTCAATATTAGGAAGAATTTTTTAACTATGAGGGTGGTGAGACACTGGAACAGGTTGCCCAGGAAAGCTGTGGCTGTTCCACCCCTGGAAGTGTTCAAGGCCAGGTTGGATGGGGCTTTGAGCAGCCTGGTCTAGTGGGAGGTGTCCCTGCCTATGGCAAGGGGGGGTGGAACTAGATGATGTTTGTGTCCTTTGCAACTCTAACCATTCTATGGTTCTATGATGATCACACAGTACATTATGTTGGCCAATTCTTGACCAATGTATTTTAGGACCCCAGTTTGCCTCAAGAACCTACAAAATGATGCTGGAAAAAAACCCGAGAAACATAATACAATAATCTTATGGTGCCATTGTCAGGAGGCAATCTGCACTGAATAGGGAGCTTGGACTAACTTAGTTTTGTGGTATGATATCCTACCCCATGTATGATGATGCAAAATTACAGTATGGCTGCGCACAAGCTGGTGTTGTTTAACTTGTAAACTGCCTGAAGGAATAAAAAAAAGGTCATAACTCCTTCACCAACTGTTAGTCCATGTGCAGTTACTTTCTTACCTGACAGATCTTTCTTGAAAAGTTCTGCACAATTTCCTTCTCACATCTTGCTTGTTTAGGGCATTTGTAGGGTTGAGGTGCGAAGGTCTGCCAGGCAAGAAACACTACAGTGTCATCTTCAATGCGCATGGAGTTCCCTGATCTGCACTGCCATCACATCTGATCCCTTTTGAATACCCTAGCCATTTAGCAGTATGTGAATATATTGAAAAAGCCCATATCTGACTCCTGTAATCCAGATAGGTTAAGGGATATCTTGAAAATAAATGGCAGATAATAACTTAATGTCAAAGTAAGAGGACATGCTTGTATACTTAGAGAACATTAGGAAGCTAGGAAGGGTACCTATCTCACTGAGGGCAAGGGAGCAGGTCTACATTCTGCGGAGTGTTTTTCCTCTACCTAAAAAAATCCACCTACAACCAAATCAAGAGTACTCTACTGATGAAAGGAGAATACGCTACTCATATGTCATGTCCCACTCAGAAAGGAGGAGGGGTAAGTGTCTCAGATGCGTAAATCCCCAGCGGCATGGACTAAGGTGAGACACATCTCAAGGTCCTTGTAGAAATATTTATTAGGTTAGTAGCCAGGTCTTAACTAGGTCCACAATAATTAGTTAAGCATATAACAAATTATGGCAAGCAGTAAGGTATGCATTGCGTTAATTAGCAACAGGTATACAAGAAACTATGGCAAATGGTACTTAATAACAGATACACAATGAATTATGGCAAGCGGTATGGTATGCCTTGCGTTACTTCTTTGAAAGGAAAGAAAAAGAAAGAAAAAGGGAAAAAAAAAGAAGTAAAGAAGGGAAGGAGAGATTGAAGGAGAGATCAAGAGGGGGAGAGATAAAGAGCTCACTGGTCCTGGTTCCAGCTTTACTCTGGTCAGCTCAGGTCATAGAAGCACTCTTCAGGGTCTCTTCAGGGAAAAATCTTCCCAGGTCATAAATCTTCTTCTCCCTCTCCTTCAGGGAAAATCTTCCCCCTTTTAAGTTCGCCCACTCCTACGGGCAGTTTTGTCTCAACTTTCTCTGCCCCCTTCCCCTAGGTGACATGTAGCATGATTTGGGTGGGGACACGAGAGCTATAGTCATATATATTTAACATGATCTCAATAATCTTCATTAGCATCTGCAGGGGTGTGAACTTTAATACACATCTCACAGATAATGAGGCAAAGGTCAACACTGGGCATTGTGTCTTTTTTGAAGAAACAGTTCGTCCTTCACCGGAGCGAAAACAGGGCTGTTCTGTTTCTTTAAAACTGGTCGTCCTGACACCAGTCTCTCTCTTTCCCATAAATAACACTAGAGATAACTAGGTATTAGCCTTATCAGTTTCTTGAGCAGAAGGCCTGGTACTGAGAGTGTTTGAGACATTAAAAGTCTCTTCAGGCTACTTTGTTTAGCAGAAATTATAAGTGGTCCCTTACAGACATCACCTCAGGTTATCCATGGCATTGTCATGCTGTGATAAAACAATGCATTATGCTTATAAATCACTATTTGTGCAGTTATAATATATTTGCTTTGAGGGCTTCAGACCTTCTAGCACACAAAGACCAGATGTTTGCTAACCTCACTGAATCTAACTGAAGCAAAAAATGAGTGGTAACTACCAGATTCAACTGATTTTAATGGGACTTATATGAGTGAAAACTCATGTTTCACTTGGAAATTCTGTGGCAAGAATCTTTTCTTATTTGCGCTTTTCTAATACTTAATAAATTCAGTTTTTCACAGCATGACTCCCACTATTCTACATAAAAAGCAGAGCTATTTGACTATTTGTCTACTTTAGTTTTCCCTTTACTTTTCTTTTTGACACAGTGTACCACTTAATACACCATTATTATTTCTGATTTAGATGACTAGTTTTATGATCACCGAAAATGAAACTTTGTTATTAGCCTAATAATCTAATAATACCTTTAAATTGTTTCATTTGGGTTTGCTTTTTTTTTTTTTTTTTCCAAGAAACCATCTGTATTGTGTCTGGCTGAGGTGGAGTTAGTTTTCCCCATAGCAGCCCTCATAGTGCTGTGTTTTGTATTGTTACCTAGAAAGGTGTTGGTAACACACCAGTGTTTTGGCTACTGCTGAGCAGTGCTCCCACAGCATCAAGGCTGTCCCTACAACATTCCCTCCCCTCCCCAGTAGTCTGGGTGTGGGCAAGATCTTAGCAGGGGACACAGCCAGGACAGCTGACCCAAACTGACCAAAGGGATATTCCATACCGTATGTCGTCTACTCAGCAATAAAAACTAAGAGGAGGACATCAGGGGGCATTTGTTATTTATGACATTTGTCTTCTAGAGCAACCGCTACATGTACTAAAGCCCTGCTTCCTGGGAAGTGGCTGGACGTGGCTTACTGATGGGACATAGAGAATAAAATCTTTTGTTTGCCTTTGCTTCTGTGTGTGGCCTTCACTTTTGCTTTATTAAACTGCCTTTGTCTTGACCCGTGGGTTCTTTTCCACCCTATTTTCTCCCCTCCTGTTGTCCTGAGGAGGGAAGTGATAGAGTAGCTTGGTGGGCACCTGGCATCCAGCCAAGGTCAACCCACTACACCATCAAAAACTTATCAACATGCATTAGTCAACTAGATGACTTTTTAATATGGTGCCAGTGTGACTCAAAGCTGTAAGTAATAATATGGCCATATGTTCACATATTCTTATTGATAAATTAACTTGCAAAACCAGTTTCTTTCCTTGCACAGTTAGTGCTTAGCTGAAAACATCTGACAGAATCTTTTCCCCAAATTATGTATTGTCATTGAAATTGAAACAATTGAATATTTTGGTTTAAGTTACATTTTTGTATCTGAAAAGACTTTAAAAATTTAGACTTTTTCCTTCTAATAAAATGTCCCAAAATTTCCTCTGGAGAAAAACCTGAAATTATTGGCAGGTCCTACTTAGATTTAAGAAATTATATGTTATAAAAGGGACGTCAAGAACATATTCAAATATTCCAATAGATTACTCAACGCCAGGGGAAGTCAGGTAGTACTTTTACCTCAATAAACTCTGAATTACACCAGGACAAGTCAGATTAAGAACCTATAGCAGTGTAGCTGAGAGAAGATATTCAGAGAATATTAAAAAATACATATCAAGATAATATCAAGAATTGTAAATAATTATAGATAAGTAATAATATATAAACATACTAATATTAGTCATCTAAATTTATTAGACAATGAAATTTCATGTTTACAAACAGTTGTTATTTGTCACTTCTTTAGACAGAGCTGTGCTCATCATTATGGACAATTAGGTAGCTCTGCGTATTGTGGAGTATTAGGTAGTTAATGTGAAATTCTTGTGATGTTGAACTATGGGACTGAGCTTGTGCTAACCACTTATCCTGGGAAGCTGGAGAAGGTACTGTTGGATGGGAGAAATAACCTATACAAGCTAATAGTCTATTGGGTTCTCACATTGCTTCTAGATTAGTCACAGGTAAAACAGGCACAATATTAAGTCCAGACATGCATTTGGGAAGGTCTTTACTTCTGTAATGCATTTCCGTAGACATTTCTTCTCACCCTTAGGACAGATACCTAATGGCCCTAAACAGCTGAGTCCAAGTTCTGAGGCACTCACTTCAGATATGACAACCCCTGCTTCCACTCTTTTTTTGCTTTGCTGATGTGGAAAAGCCCCAAATCCATGGAGCAATGATCAACAATGGAAAGCTTGGAGCTTAGCTTCAGGTTCCCAGCACTGATGCTGTGGTAATAAGGATAAAAGCTCTGAAAGCTTTGCAGGGATCAATGGCAATAGGGCTTTCAAGCTGCACCAAAGTAGGAAGCAAGCTCCCAGAGTAACTGACAAAAATCTTATAGTCACATATTTTCCAATCCCTTACCCCTAACCAAATCCATTTGATAAATCAGCATTTTCAGAATGAAACCCGACATTATCTTCAACCAACTGTGGTTCATATACACATATTTTTTGGTACTTTTCAACAGTGAATTGCACACTAAGTGCATTTAAAATTCTCTCTTAAGGATGGGGCCAGTTTTCTTACAGAATTGGATAGTTGGATGTTTATTTGGCACATTTCGTATGAAGCTGAAGGAAATGAATGAGGTCTTGGGAGCAGTGATCATGCTCTGTCCAGTCTAATAAACCCCGTTTCTCAGCAGGACTAAACAGCCCATGGAGAGGTATTCTAACATGGTTATATTGTTTCAAGGACCTGCGCTAGTTTATCGAAGTCTAGTTTGGGTATAGCTACATGGCACTGCAGCACCACCATTAGACTCAGTCATCATTTGCAGAGCATTCAGTTCAAAGAAGCATAGAACTGATTTTCAGTGAGAGTTACTGACAAAAACATTATTATTGTGGTATGTTTTTAATCTTAGCCATCAAAATAATCATTCCCTTCAGCACAAAGAATCTTGTTAGACCTGTCATACTTTAAATCATACTTCCACCCCTGCGCTACTACAACTTCTTATCAGAAGCTTCTCAAAGCAGCTTTGCAGTGGGTGTGTGTGCTTCATAATGAAAGGACCTATTTCTAAATACCTTCAATGTGTTTTGACAACTTACTGTTATATTAATTTAAATTTAGACAAACAATACCTACTTGTTCCTTATACCAAAAATGAACAAGAAGCAGCAGAAAAATGCCTAAGATGAACTCCCATTTGAAACCAAAGTTTAACCAGGGAAGCATTTCATCTCCCCAGACCAATGTAACAAGTGAAGATCATCCTTGTTTTACATGAACTTGCAGTTCATGCCAAACAAGGCAGAACTGCCCAGCCTCACACCTTGAGCATCAGGCACATGGAGCTGGTCTCCAATTTTGTAGTCCTCTGAGGCAAGGAGCATCCCTCACCCACCTGGGCCGCCAGTGCCACTGCGTCTCTGCTGCCTGCTCAGTGTGCACACAGGGCCACAAAGCCATGGGAGAAGACATGGCGCTCTGCATTAGCCACAGTGTGTCTTGTTTTTGTGTCACATATTGGGCCCTATAAGGAAAAGACCTCTTCTATTTGTGGTCAGAAGCTGCAGCAAAGGCTATCTTCTCCCCTTGCACAACCAGATTGACACCACTGCGTGACAAAGAACACATATCTGACTTCAAGATATCAAGACATGCCAAAGCCACACAATACTGGTGAAGAAGGTAGGAGCTGGATCCAGGAATCCTGAAACTGTACCCTAAGAAAGCAATCTATTACTGGCAATGTGGTGATTTTATTTTTGTTATTTTTTATTACAATTTCCTTATCATAAATATGGACAGGGATCAAAATTTTGAAGAGACAGACACAGTGTAACAGACCAACACATTTTAATGCAGTAAATTATTATGGAAAAATATTTATGTGATTCCTGTTATAATAGTCTAATGCAATTAATAACAGGATTTTATTAACATGACAATTGTAAAGACATGGCATCAAAATAGGACTGGCATTTAGAGTGTCATCTAAAAATAAGATTGTCCCGTATATGCAAAGACCCAGTATTTCCGTATTTTGAAGATATATGGAAAACCTACAAAGCAAAATTACTTTTACATTTGTAAAAGAAACCTCAAAAGCCACCAACCTTAACATTTAACATTTTTAAGAATAAACCCCCTTACTTATGTGACAATCTCTGGATTAAAAATGTAAAATTTAGTATTACCCTTTTGAAAATATAATCACACGTCTCAAAATATAGTCTAAAGATGTGTTTCTGGTAACATAGCTATACCATGTAGTCCTGACTACAGCATGTTAACAGTTGATGTTTTGGGTCAATCCCCAATGATTTTTGCTTTTCTTTGAGCACAGAAAAAGAAGAAAAAAAATAATCTGTTCAACTGAGCTATTTAATTTTACAAGAAATATTTAACAATTTTCTAAGACGATCTGTCACTTGAAACTAAACATCAATGTTTTATTTAAAATTTCTCATAGCTTCAAGCTTTTTCAAAATGTATACACACCCTCTCTTTTTATCATCAACCTACTGTTTAACATAGTTCAAAATCCATTATGGTCACTCCAAACCAGCACTCATTAGCTTATGAAATATTTTATGTGAATAAAACCCAAATCAAAACAAACTAAACAACAAAAAAAATCCCAACCAAAACTGAGTGCCCCTATAATTATATTTCATTTCTGGTTAAAATTTTTGTCTTTGAAATTGTCAGCTCTTACCAAGACTCATAATTTTACAGTTTAATGTGATCGCTGCCTATTAAAAGAAGTGGCAATTATTTGAGGCCAGTTTCCCAGAGTGAATGTGGTTTAAGATACCACATGTCTTCCTCTCCTGTTCCCTCCTCCCACAGTAATCCTGAGCCCACTGACTACTCCAGAGGGTTCAGCACAACTCCTTTTTGCATAAAAGGGAAAAATCACTGTAAGAGTTTTGTAAAAACTGATAGGCACTTTGAGGGCATAGCTACTTCGTAGCTTCGTCCCCAGTAGAGGAAAGGCTAAACTGCTAGTCCTTTATTAGAAACCAGAGACCATGCAAAAGAGAAAAAACAGTGCAAAGCAGGCTTCATTGCCTGCTCACAAAACAAGCTATTAGCCCTTGCTTACCAAGTTACAAACAATTTAAGTTAGCTGGAACTGAGGAAGGCTTATCCCTACAATCTTTTATCTGTCAATTTCTTTCAACTTGCAGTATGACTGCTATATGAACTGCTCATCAGTTAACTGAGCATAGATAAATTAAAAAAAAAAAAAAAAAAAAGAAATCAGAAAAGGAAGGATGTTCCTGTATCTATTTGCAAAGATGGCATTAACCTTCATTTCATTTCACTGGTACTCTGGGGTGCCTCAGATAAACTTTTACATTTCATGGGTGTACTTTTCTTCAAAGTCATTACCTCAAACAGTTTGATTAAACAGTATTCCCATTGGTGGAAATAAATAAATAAACATGATCAAAAAAATGCTATTCACAAATATTTCTGTGAAGTGAGCCAAGTACAAAATGGAAGTCAGGTTTTTCAGTGTAAAGGGACAGGGATGGAAAGATTTCTCTCACCTCAGACATGGTAAGCTAAGTAAAAAACAAAAACAAGTTAGTGTTTGAAATGTTGCGCAACACAAAAGAGAGGATTTAATAAAGGAGATTATATTCTACAGGAAAAGTTACATCATGGCTCATAATGACATGAAGGATGCCAACATAATTAATGCAAAGACACTTAGTCTGCAAACCCATTTAATCCTCCAGTATGCATTTAGCCTGGAGAAAAAGAATCACTGCTACAGAAAGCAGGGTAAGGTTTAATCTATACCTATACTGTCCTTGATAGCTGTTCTGGGATTCTTGATTATTACCAGTTCAAATGATATTGCTGGGGATGTGCAGGAGCTTTACGTTATAGGATAGTAAGCATTTTAACCAATTTAATTTAATCTCATTTCATTTTTGCAAATTATTCTGCAACAAATATTAACTTCCTTGCAATTATTGAATATAACTTTTTAAACATGTTAGGCAAATAAGATTTCAATCTTGCAAGCATTACAAACCACTCATTTCAACAGTGCTTGTAATAACATGGCTAGGATGAATACATGTAGGTCTCTACAGATATCTATTTATTATACTTAGGCAGCCATCAGAGGCTAGTGCACATCATTACCTTGACCTCAAGCTGGTGTCACTGCTAAAAGTGAATACATCTTTCCCCTTACTGTAAAGGAAACTGAAGAGAAACAGCTGCCGTGGAGATATTATGTGGTAGATGGCAAAACTAACTAGAGATTATCCAAACCTAGGTAACGACCTACCTAAATCAGAGCATTATTTTTCATGTAAACTGAAGAGAAAGTAGTTGGATCACAGACTAAAAATGCCTGTTCTCATCTGGAGTTAGCTTAAACTCACATGCAAAAATATTTTCTGAAAAACAACTGATTTTCTTCAAGTCAGCAAAAATTTCCAGTAGAAATATTCTAGAAAAACAAATGATTAAAAGTAAGAAAAATATTCTAAATTATTTCACGAGCTTTAAATGAGCTAAAACTTCATTTATAGAGGGCATTGGAATCTCAGCACAAACTTACTTTTAATCAGTAAGATTATGAATTGGGTTGAAAGTGGGAACAGAAAGATGAAAAGAAAAATTTATTCCATTACTACTTTCCCAGTACAAGGACTTATGTTTCTAATTTCAATGCAAGGCCTTGATAATGTAGGGACAGAAGTCAGTATTACAATGTCAACATTTGCTAATAGTTATCTTTAAACAGGGACACAATCTTTCCATCCATTCTCAGCCTAGGAAATAACTATAGCAACACCACTGGTTATGAAGTAGGGCGTTATTTTATAATTATGGTATGATCACTGAACATTTTAGTGTGGGGGACTTTTATTTGTTTGAATTAAAACATTAATGCTGCTTTTTCATATTTTACATGTAAACAAATATTTTACTTACTTCATAGGTTACATATAAGAACTAAGCATCTCTAGCTGAGAACTGCGGTGAGAAAAAGCGAAGGACAGGACCCTTTCCACTGCGGTCTCAGTGTGGTCTCATCTCACAGATTCAGCATAAGCACCTGTGCTTCTACCCACAGTCTCAAAAAAAGCAGTGGACTCATTTGTCAAGTGATGTTAATTGCATTCTCTTTGAGTTCAGGAACTTGGAGAGCATTTCTGTATCTTAAATTAAGCCTCCTCACCAGGGACTAACTTCAGAAATGGATTGAAGATGTTGGAATGATATAAATGGGTACCTTATTCTGACTCATTAGTATGCATATTGCACTAATCTAAACTCCCTTTATACTCTCTTTAGATTTCCCCAGGCAATCCTACACTTTTTTTCTCCCATTTTCATAAATTTATCAATATGTTACATCCCACTGTTTAACTTGGTCCAGTGTATTAGTATGAAAAAGAGTGAAAATGTGTTTCATTTCTAAGCTGAAAAGTAGAAGAGTAGGTAAAGGGACACAAAGGAACAAAAAAGCAACAGGTAGATGGTATAATTACATTATGCCTCATCCAGTTGAATTTGCACTAATTTCTTAGTGTATTGGCAACTTCCATACGTATTCTTTTAAACGTTAGTAAATGGAATGGATGAAATTATGCTTAAAGGCCTCTAAATGAACAAAAAGCTAGTAACTGAATTTGTAAGTCATATTAATGCATTAATACACTTATAAAATTTCAAGCCCATTACATTTCAGCAAAACACACTGCTATTGATTACCTCAGAATACGTTAATATAATCTCTGACTTTAACTCTGTCTGTTTTCTGAAAGACATGTTGATTATCTACATAATATTAGACTT
The DNA here is from genome assembly GCF_964199755.1 of Larus michahellis. Lineage (NCBI taxonomy): Eukaryota > Metazoa > Chordata > Aves > Charadriiformes > Laridae > Larus > Larus michahellis. Next base: position 96,035,931 of record NC_133897.1, read on the forward strand.
TCCAAAATGATATCTACTATCTGGTTGCCCTTGAGAAAGGAATTTACAGACTGTCTACAGGGAAGGACTGAACACATGTGCAAAATGTTTATAACTTAACGTGAAATAAATCTGGTACTCTTTTGCCTCTGATACAGCAGTTGCTAAAATAGTACGTGGGTAGAAGGGAGATAAGTAGATTCAGAGAAGTCAAAGCTATCGGGAATTATTAAAGACGTGGCAATCTTGAGACACATAGATGGAGGGTGAGAAAGCATTTTGAAAAATTTTACTATATTCTTGCCCTCTTCTCATTACTTTTTCTTTGGCCACCATTTATGGCCACTGTCAGAGGCGAGATACCAAAGAAAATGAATGAGTTGTTGGTCTGACTCACCAGAGCTTCTCTTTCAGGTTTTGCAACTTTGCATCGTTCAAGTTGCATATATTGTTATATGCGTGTTCTCATCAAAGGAACAGAAAAGAGGGGAGAAAGGGATAGAGAAGGATATCCTGAAAATTCAAACAGGCCTTATTAAAAGGGATTCTAAATTCCACGAATTCCATGAATGCTGTCTAGTATTATGATCATTTGAATAAGCGTCAGCCAATTTATGGAATGAAAATGAAAACCAAGTACCATATTACATTTTTTAACTGGTTCAAACACAGAGCATTAAAGTGCTAAGTATGACCCTGACTTTAAAGCCTTGAGAGCCATCCAAATGTAGTACATATAGCATATTTAGACAACACATATATCATCTACATGAGTGTTAGGATATATGGAGAACATACAAGCATGTATGTGTGTGTAATGTGTTGAGGTCAATTGCTTGAATATAGACAGGAAATAATTTCGCCATCTGGCTTTGGAATTTCTTGTTCATGAAAAATTAACAAATATTTGTCCATTCCCCTGAAAATTCTCTTCTCATTTAGAGGAAACAGCTTTCACAAAGTTTTCAAACAATTCCTTTTGGTCAGAAAAGTGGACCCATAATTGACTGAAAATGAACTATTAGAAAGGGAGTAATTGTCCTGAAAAAACAGAAAGCATGTCCTTCTAATGATTTTTTTTTTCTTTTTTTAAAGACGCTTTCAAAATCATACCCCCAAATGTCTCATTGCCAAGACAAGAGACACATGGTCAATTTGGCTAAGAGTTACTTCTTTGAAACAGCTTAGTTATTGTATGGGTCTCTAATGAAACTCAACATTCTGTTCCTGCCTGAAAACATCTGTTCTCTGGATGGAAAAAAATATTTAAAGCCTTTTATGTATCTCTTAAATAAAGGATTCTGCCCTGCTAAATTACCTTTCAATGCTTTGTAGCCAAAAGAGGTTGTTGAACTTGTCCATTAATGGATTTATAGACCTTGCCAGGATCATAAAGATGAAGAGAAATCCCTCAATTGTTTTATGTATGTTTCTTGTTGCCCTTCATCAACAAAGTTATTATGAGATAGTTCAAATACACTTGAACCATACTTGTGCTTGTGATCTTTTTATAGGCCATTGATACCTTCCAAAAGTTTCACAAGCATTTAGAAATCACACTGAACTTCCTGAATAAGTTAACGTCAATCTTAATGAAGAATGAGATTTTAAAAAAATAGTTATTGCAAGGAAAGGGAATTTGCAATAATTTACATCTGTTTTCAAAATCATTAATGCAATGAGTTAAAAATGCTTCATAAGGGATAAACAGAAAAGGAAGCATCTTTTCTATGAGAAAAAAATACATAAAAGGTTGCTAATTTTTCCACTGTCATTCTGCTGAATAAAATATTAGTTTGATTCAATGCTTTCTAGCAAGAAGCTGAGTTGCAATATTATTCCTTTAAAGAAAATTTCCATTAAACTCTTGCTTTTACCCGCAAAAATGGCTTTGAAAATATAAAAGTCAAAAGTTCAGCAGGAAGGTGAATCGGTCACTATTTCTTACCTTTCTCTGTAGTCATTCAGGAGAGGAATCACAGGTCCAGGGTCATCCCACAATAATACACTGAACGCAGTTTTCTCATGGCTATTGCCACAATAGAGTCCTCTATCACCAAGCCAGAGTGAAAGGCATTCACAAAAGATGATACAACTCACCAGTGGGCTCTACTGTCCCTTGAGGGGCTTCTCTCTCCTTCCAGTGCCTACAGACAATAGCCATAGGGCAACCAGACTTCAAACTTGGACTTCTTCATGCAGCACCTAAAGAAAAGTGGGAGGAAAACAGAATGGGGAGAACAGTGCCTCATGAAAGGAAAGGCTGCCAGTAGACCCAAAGAACCAGGCTGTTAGCTCTCCCCTCAAAAAAAACCAGCTTTTGTTTTGCGCAAAGAACAGACTGAGAAGCGAAAACTGCTGGGAAAGCAGTAACAATTAGCCATGCCACTTACCCTCTCAGCACACAAATGGAGCAATCTTAAATTATTCTGTTGAAAACTGATGGGGCATTTTATAGAAGCAGAAAACAATTCATCTAAGTCAAAATTTGCCTATGAAGATTCCATGATAGGTTTTCCTCTGAAATGCCTTTATCTCTGCACTTAACTTTATGACATAACCTGTGTGCACTTTCACTTTTTTTAACAAAAGGGGAGTTTTTTAAAGGTCCAAAGAGGACTCATGTTGACTTTCAATGCAAATTGGGCACTTTTTATTGTCTCCTATCAGATCTATAAATGTCCTTACTTGTTCTGTACTTTAAAGAAAATAGGGTTCCCTAGGCATTGGGTCATTAACAAAAGTGTTCTCTTTTCTTGCCCTAGATAAGGGGTCGTGGTTAGTTAATGTGGACATTTTTAAGAAGCATCATTAAATATTCAACATGATTTATTAAAAAGAGCCAGAAGCAAAATAATCTTTCAGATGAAAAAAAGCCCAACTTTCAACATGTGTAAGGATGTCTAAATTAAGCCTGTTTACTTTTAAAAGTCTACGATCCTGTTTTTCCTTATTACTCTACATTTCAAGACTACTTCCTCCACAGCCTAGTAAGCACAAATTATGTGCAACTTCAGCCCCTCTCCTCCCAAGCAGGCAGAGTTTCTGCAGTGATTTGGCCTTTTCCAAAACAAACATTGCGTTTTGAATTGGTTTCGGGGCAAAACTAATTCACAGCTGCAGAAGCTCAGTTAGAATACTGTAGAGCTGATACTGCACAAGCATTATAATTTCTACTTCCAGCAAATTAAAGACTGTGGCTGATTTGCACATGCCTTTTCTGTGTAGTCTTTCCACCCACCCCCCTTTTTTTTCTTTTTTTTTTTTGTGTGTGTGTGTTTTAGTTTTTTTTATTCCTGTGGATCAGTAGTCAAATGCTCAGTCAATTAGCAAGTACTGAGAAATGGATGATTTTCCAGTCTTACAACTCAGCTGTTCCAACAGCAAGGAAGAGTACAGGTGCCTTTATGCTGTTAGATTACTGCATACAGTGCTGTGTCCCTTTGCATATTTCAATCCATGCTGCAGTCCTAGAAAAGAAATGATTAAAAGTGAGCAATTCAACAGGATTCAAGAATTTAGCAAGTGCTTCCTTCTAGTTAAAATTTATTATTGTAATTGCTAAATTAATAATGTCTCTAAATTTTGCAAAGCTCAAGGTTCTGCATATAAAGCTAAGACTCAAGAGAATATACACCCTGAAATATTGCTGAATTTTGTTTTAAAGATACAGCTCGGGTGTAAGTCTGGGTCTTATGTCTTCTAATAAAAATATGGTCCAGATTTGCTTAAGAAAAAGAATAGTAATCAAGAATCAGACCAAATAGCCATTTTCCATACCATGCACAAGTATATCAGAATAAGGATCTCGAACTTGGAATCCACTGCTATAATTAACACGATTCGATGTGATCTCAGATGTCATATAGGATTATAAAACTGATTACAGTAATAATACTCAGGTTTGTTGTGGAATGATGAAGCACCCCAGGAGTATAACTTGCCAACAATTCTGTTGCTTTATTCCCAAATGATATATGAGCTGCTAAGTGGAGTAGTTTATTAAATATTTTTTAAAAAAGCTGCCAATATGAAAGTATAAATTTCAGATTGAATTGTAAATATTTAGTATGCATGAGACTAATGCAAAGGAGACATGGTATAAATAAATATTGTTTGATTACTGTAATTATGGCATTGGGGCCAGACTCGGCATTGGTGCAACATTTAACCTGAAATCCTGCTCTTTTACATACAAGACAGTCAATCACTCTAAGAATCTTTGAAAACCTCCTAGAAAACAGTGTTTATTTTAGAGCTAGTCAGACTGTCCTATGCAGTGTAAATGTAATGGTTATCTTCTGTTTGCATATGATTAATAAATCATTTCTGACTTCTGTGGATATATGAGTAAATATTTTACAAGTAGTTTGTTAATATAAATACCATCTTATGATTGTCCATGACATGTCAGCTTTGACAGTTCATTATTGCCGGCTTTTGGTCACATGACATTGTTTTTTCCTTTCTTGAACTTATGAAATATTTGAAAGTAGGATGATGTGGACTGAAAAATTAAACCTAGAACATGCCAGCACATCTTAAAACTAGCTTCTTATTCAGTTACTCTTTGTTCTAGACTTCTTTTCACTTTGAAATCCTCAAAATTTTAATAATTCTAAATCAACATATAAAAAAATACCCAGAACATTTGCATTTTTTCTTAAGAAAAAATAAGTTCTTTGTGAAGAATTTATCTTAATTTGATTAACTCTTTCCTAAACAAAATGTTCTCTTTTGGTGTCTGGACACTTCTCCCCACACCATCTGCCTCATTTAGTCAGAGGGTCTTCAGGTTTCCCTGCCTCAAACTTGTAGGTTGCAAGGGAAGGAAGACAGTGTCATTTGCCTCAGGATGGGATACGACCTTAAGTTAAATAAGGCGTTGGTTAAGCTCATAAAATTTCAGCCACTTAGATGCAGCAGTTTGCTTCAGAGACTGCCAGCCCATGCTCTATTGGCGGTAGGCAAAATCAAATTTTGCTGACTCAAGGAGACTGACAATTTTCTTTTGCCTTTTCCACACACTAGCAACAAGAGTTACTATGCCTCCCCCCTGCCCATCCCCATCCCACCCCAAATATGTTAATTCCTCCCTTAGCAGTAGGAGCCATTCTGTGCTGGTCTTATGAAGCGAGCTGTATATCCATTTATCTGAGTCACCCTGTGCAGAGGCCTCATCTTTCTGCTTACATCTACCTTTAGAGACAGTTGATACTGTTGAGGCAGTTATGCTCTGCAACACACTTCAGCATCCTGTTTCTTGGTTATCTACATATCAATACTCATTGAAGAGCACCTTGACGTCTAGTTTTAAGTTCAGGTTTCTTCCCTACAGAAATCAAAGCATAGGCAAAGGAGAAGGTACATGACTGCGTTTTATCCCAGCAAGACTTTGGAAGGAGGTCAGGGGAACATACTATTGCACAGACATTTGCAGACAGACTGTTAAAAAAAACCCCAAAACAGAAAAAAAACAAACAAAAAAACCCAAACAAAACCACCCCACAACAAACAAGCAAATAAACAAATCACCAAACAACGAAAAAATGCCCAAACAGCCAAAAAAACCCAAACCACTACTTTGTTGGGATCTTTTGCATAGGATGATACTCAGGTGGGGAATCAAATTTCCAACCAGTGGTCAGTGACTGTCCAGGTGGTGATGGGAGCCCATTTTAAGGGTCCTTAGCCAGACAGGGAGAGACTTCCCTAACTGTTATTTCTAGTAATTTTTTCATTTTTCCTGTGTACTGTTTGGTCACTTCTACAGCAGGAACTGCCTGGGGAAGTCTCTGCAACAGTCAGATCCTCTACACAATCAGCATATTTAAGCGCATAAATAATTCCTGTCAATTGGCCTGTGGACAACAGAAGATTCCTGGGGGAATTTACAGGACTGTCTGGGATTCCCACCTGAAGTGCTCCTGTAACAATTAGTCACAACTCCCACACGAAGACAGCCAGGTGTTTAATAAGTCACCTTGTCCCAAGTCAGTCCATTGCTTCATCCATATGGAGAATAGCTGGCGAGCACCCGGATCACCCAGGGAAGTGATGGAAATGCATGGTGTATATGCACATGAGTACGGTCCTGATAGTCAGCCACACTGCAGTTGTAGCATGAACTTCTGCTATGTTACCACTATAACAAACTCTGTAGACTTTTCCACAATATACAGATTTGAGGCACAGATTCACTTCCAGTTCCTAAATGACTTTTGTTCTTTATTTAGAAATTTTAGTCCATTCAGCAAAATTGTCTACACTTAGATAGGGTGAACCAGTATGTATTTGACCATCTTTGACCTATGAATATGAGATCTAAGGTTTAGAAGTTAAAGAAACAAAGCGAGGTCTGTTCCTTGTAAGGAGACTGACTTGGTGAATTATTTGAGGAATACTAGAAATGAAGCAAAATTTGTTTGCTCTGAAAGTTTTCAGAAACCGTTCTTCCCTTTTCCTCCACTTCTCAACATTTTCCCATTTGCTGTTTTTGGGAGTGTGAGGATAGATAAACCTCAAGTGTGAAGGCAGTTGATGTCTACAGTTTACAAAAGGGTGAAGGAAGAATACTTCAAGATGTGTCCTCATTAGGTTGACTTTGAACAGCCCTAGACACTCAGTAGCTCCTGATGAAACCATCAGGCTCTTTGCAAATATACGTTACTTATATAGGTGTCAGTGCAGAAAATGTGGAAAAAAAAAAAAAGTCATTAGGTACTTCTCTGAATCTTTACACACTAAATTTTTATTTGCTGGCTCAATTTCAGTTTGCTCTCTTTCAGTTGATTTCTCTTTCTCTTAATCTCTGTAAAACTTTTCTGACATAAGGAAGCATTTCTCAGTTTATTTCCACATCAAGAAATTTTTTTGATGTTTTCCATTTTGGAACATAATTCCAGATAAGCACTCACGATCAAAGTCAAATCATCTTGTGTACCAACTCCTGGTAGTTGATACAAAGACAGTTTTAATTAATAATAAATAAGATTAAATGGAAGATAGAATTTTGAAGGTTTCCATGAGAAATCTTCCCATTCCATATGAAAATCTGTTTTAACATTTGAGAGTCTTCTACTGGGTAATTTAGCTCATCCAAATACAATGAGTCAAGTAACTACTTTTTCCTTTCCAAGATAAAGGTTAATTTCTTACAATAAGATGTGTTTATTGCACACTTGGATGACAATGTAATAGATAGGCCTGTAGACCTGCAAAAAAATGTTCACATAGTACCACAAACATATCCTTAAACCGAGAATTGAAATTCTTTGCACCGATACTGTGAACTTAAAATAGTGATGTGTTGTGCAACAGAGTAAGTAATGAGTCACAAAATGCATTATCCTCACAAGAATTAGAAAAAAAAGTAGGGGATGCAACATGAGCTGGAGTCTAGCACTCTTAAAAAAACAGCTTTTTTAAAGGGACACATCACTGATTGAATATTTGTGAGGCAGGGGATGGGAAATAGCAAGTTCAGCCATTGACTTGGTAACTTTGAACAATGCATGTTGAAGTGGCTGTACGACCTTCCCTGTCTGAAGATAATATTTTCAGTTTAGACACAAAATATTCAATATTTGATGCACCTGGGAATGCCTTCAAGCTGAGAAAATTAAGAGACATCTAACAAGCTCTATTCTGGAATATCTCGTAAATTAGGCACAGAGATTTTCACCTAAGAGTTGGAAGTCCTATGTTTGAAAGCCTGGTGCGGTGTTAGGCAAAAGAAAAATGGCCATGCCACATCATTTGCGCATGAGAAAGTAAATATTGACATCCTCATGAACTGTCAAATATAAAAGTGAGCTGGCTTAGACATCCACTGGTGAATAAAAAAAGTGAGCTGGCTTAGACATCCACTGGTGAATAAAAAAAAAGATTGTCTGTATCTGGGCTCCTCGATACCTATGCCCAACAGGACAATATTGCATTGAGCAGCCAGAGCCCCTGCAGTGCCTACAGGAAGGGCTAAACGCATCTGAATGTGATCCAGGACACCTAGAAACCCAAATGGAAGCCTGCTAGAGCCAAGCAACGAGACATACTGAGAAGCAAGACATGCCTTACAAATCCATCTGCTCTACAGGGATCGGGTACTTTATGCAGGCTACCAAAAGGTGTGTCCCTCCCTATGGGATTCAATGTCCAGATCCTTTCCTTGGGAACTAAGTCCAGCTCACACCTTTCTGCTGTTAAAGGGCACAGGTATACGTGTGTAGGGGAGGAGAAAAGGTAAAGAAAGGGGTACTATCAAATACTTTGTGTCGCAGCTGTTCAGTCAAGATCCCACTGGCTGAGTGGGATGGATAGAAGGAAGGGACAAAATTCTCCTATCTACTGTTTAAATAAGTGGTAGGAGTTGAAGATGTGAATTACAAGCCCTACTCAAAGAATAGCTTCTGTGTTTCCCAAGAAGTAGTTAACAGATAAAAAAAGAAATAGTTCTTGAGGAAGGAAAAAATATTGTCCACTGGACTGCTTTGGGCAGACATATGTACCTATATCTCAGTCTACAAATTGCGAGTTTGCCTCTGTCTTCATTAAACACTGTAGTCCTTAAAATGGACAAAACTGCATTGTTGTTAATTACCTAGTTTACACATTTAAGGATTATTAAACAAATTATTCCTGAAAATGTTGGGAGTAATAGTTATAAGCTTTTCAGATATGTTTATATAGAATTATCTAGGCCTTGGATGTTTTCAAACTAGTATTAACGCAATACTCCTTTTCAGTTCTATCCTTCAAAAAGTACCCTAAATGTGGAGACATCATGTCTTTGTATAAACATACAAAACATGGCACTTATTAAAATAAGCAGCCTCAGGAAAACCACTGTTTTGCCCCACTTTGAGCCTGTAAAAATCATCAAATGTAACAGCTGCATGGTGTGCAGAATAAAGAACATACAGTATACATGGATACAAATCACTTCCAGCTAACTTTTTATGATATGCCTTTAAACAGTGTTTGTGGCTAAATTTGTAATTAGTGTACTGAACAGATGGAGTTAGCTGAGATACTGAAGTGCCCGTAAAATGACTCGTGCCACCTAGGGCTTGCACCCTGGAATATAATTTCCTCACCAGAGCTTTGCCTCTGTGGAGAATGCCCCCTAGCAACAGAGGGGAGAGGAATGTTTTATAGCCCTGGTCTCTATTAAGAGCCATGCTCAAGGAAGCAACTGCTTCATCAATCAGCTTTAAATGACAAAGTGTTTGATAATCATAATGGCAAGCACTCAGAAGCAAACCAAATTTAAATGTTTCCCAGGAAGGCTCAAAAAATTTTGACAGCTGTGAACATTCTCACAATGAGAATTAAAATACCCATGCCTTTTGTTCAGTTTCTCAGCAATAACTACAAACACCTTTGATGTCTCTGGATAATATTTCGAAGCAGCAGCTAAGTAGTAAGTGCAAGAAGGCTCAGCTCCATTGTGCCAGATATTCACAGCTGTGCTGTTGCTTAAATCAGTGACAGGAACATGACGTACCCACCACCGTGTGTCAAGGTGAAAACATAGACATGACTTAGAAGGTCTGAGCTCTCTTCTTGGCTACAGCACTGAGGGTCTAATTTGCGGTCAGCACTCCACTCTTCAGTCTTCCCATCTGTAAAATGGGGATAATAGATTATACTTTGCATAACAGCCAGGGGGCTTAGCACATAGTTCACTAGCACCTGGCTGCTTACTATGCTCTGATGGAATATGCAGTAAGATTATCAACAGCAAAAAAAAATATGACCAATTTCTTCATTCTCTATTACTGAAAACCTTCTGGTAAGACAAAAATACCTCCAAATCCATCCTGCAAGTTACTTTTTGAGGCTGCATCTTGTGTCCAGACACTTGTGCAAGTCTGTTGGTTACAACTGCTGTGTCTTTTACAAACAGAACTGTCCTGAATGAGGACTGGGCAATGCAATGCTCTCTCACTCTAGAAACCACTAAGATTAATATTTTCTAAGTTGTTTAATTCCCTAATTTGCAACATAAGAGACATTATAGGCCTTCTCTAGAGTGGTATTGCAGGCATTGACCATTGGCTTTGAGTCAGGCCTCAGTGCACTTACATACAGAGTTCAGTCCTGTATTCTTTGGTGAAAGAATTTAGCCTAAAAGCATACCAAAGCATATATGTTTTATATTATAATGAAAAACGGACAAATAGGTGTGATATTAGAGGTTTTTCCGCTAAAAGAGAACACGAGTCATTTTATGAGAATTATACTTAAAGGATCATCAGATGCATGATAAATTCTAGAAGCTTTTTCCATCGCTTCTGACAGCAGATTCATTTTTTACTTTAAAGAATTCGAATAAGTGATGTTTCTTTTCATTTAAAAAAAATACAGAAAGAAATCTCAGCAGTTTCTGGTCTATATCCTTTCCTTATAGGGAGTGGAGACCCTGGGAAAAGGGCTGCAGTAAGTGAAACAGCTACCTCTGCCACTCAGAGGTTTTGTCTCAGAAATGTTTTTTTGTTTGATTGTTGTTGGGTTTTTTTGGTTTTTTTTTTAAATAAAATTCACTGCAAGTCAGCTTCTAATCCCATTCAGAGCATGGCAAATACTGGATGGACTTTGAATGGAAATTGAAATTTCTGCCCATTAGCCGTGTTATGTGTCATATTCCAGGTTTTCAAGAGGGTTGGAAAAGTGGCAAAGACAGTCCAGTACAGATGAATAGCTAAAAAGAGAGGGCAATTTCTACACACGCACACACACAAAACTGAGAAAGGGAGGGGAAGAGAAAGGGAGAGAGGGAGGAGGAGAGGGATGGATGAAGGGAGTATCAAACTGAGCCCTTTTTCTCAGGCTTGCAATGGATACATAAAATAATGAAAGTTTCCTAGCAGAAAGTAAGAGCAATTAGAAAATTGTGAAGAAAAAATGTTTTTCTAAGAAAAATATCATAACAGATGGCAAACTGTGTGTGCTATAGTTTGTTCAAAAGTAATAAAAAAGTAAGTATGATTAAATAGACAGCATAAAACAAGAAAAGAAACAACTATTAGCAGAAAAGGATAATTAGGATACTTAAGGTGCAGAAAAATATAAAATGAATACAAAGATCAAGTTCATTGAGAATAAATCCAATTAAAATGGAGTCCTGTGCAGCAATTATAAAGGAGCTAGCTTCTCAGCAAGGAAACTACAATATACTATAAGTATTTTATATACGCTGGTATTATGCAAAATTAATTGCTGAACATTTTATTTTTTCTCATACAAAATACAGGATACATAGGAAGAGAGGTTTAAAATAAATTACAGCAATTTAGATGGCAAAGATTTTTTACCAAGACACATTAAGCAATGCAGATTAAAACTGCTGTCCATTATTGCTTTGATAAATAATAAATCAACTATTTACCAGTGATTTCAGCATGCACAAAGCTAATGCACACTTCATGGACCATCTGATGTGTGACTCTATGTGCTTGAATTTTGAGATATATATTTCCATGCCAAAAAATATACTCTCTGCAGCTGAAAAGAAGCAAATGCAAAAGTTATGTAAAAGCTTAGAAGGTTTCAGAAAAAAGGTTGGACCATGGAGAGTTCATTAGAACACTTAGAAAAAAATAAGTTTAAAGGGCCTTATCTCACTTTTCAACCTCTTACTAAAAGGGATGAGAAACACTATCTTCCTATGAGTAGCCCACTTCACATTTTTGTACTTGGGATTTGTTATAACTTCGCCCTCCGTGGCTCATGACAATGGTCACTGACAGCAGCAGCCTTGGTTGCATTGACCTGGTACAGCAGCGACTGTGACCTTCGCATCCCTCTGCAGGGACCAAGACCAGGTGGGTCAGGCAGCCCCAGCCCTGCTCTGATCTTGTGCAGATATCTCAGCTGGACTTTTGAAGAAGAGCGAGCTCTGTATAAAGATACAGCAAAGAATCTACAGCACCTCTGGACTGACCCAAAATATTGATTTAGAGAGAGCACAGCCTGCAGAATCTACGTGGAATATTTGTAGGCACCTTTCCCACTGATCCTCTTCTGAAACTGTATTTTAAAGAGCGACTTAGACTTTTACGTTTGCTTGAGATACACTATGATCTTCATGGGACAGTGAAAAAAGGAATCTTTAGCTTTGGCCTATTAAGGTGCCACTTAGTATTTTGCGGGGTGGTTTGTTTTTTTCTTGTCATTATCACTTGAGATATAATTTTTAAAGAAATAATATATAAAAGAGGAAAGGGTCATATAGAGTAAATTAAGGATATTTATTGTATTCTCAGATGGTATGATGAAAGTACCTACGCTTATAGAGGACATAAAAGAGAAATATTAAGAGCTCCCTCTTAAGAAATATTTTTATTGCTAGTAATTTTTGCATAGATGGGACTGCAGCGGCACAACCAGGTTTTAATCTGAATCTCTTTACACATCTTTTAACAGTGTGTCATAATACAAGCATTAAGAAAGTGAAAAGTTTTTCTTCTTGATTGAAATCTATGGGCCTTCGCCTCCCCCAAGCCTATATTTAAAAACCTGACACATTAGTTATGAATATGTTCAAATTAATTTCTTTTTTTGTGGAAAAAAAAGAGCCACCTGCTGCCTATGACACATCAGAATACAGGAAAAACAAGAGTTTTTAAAGAATAAAGTGTTAATGTCACTAATGAAATGGCAGATAAGTGCATGCAGAACAGAACAAAAAAACAGCAGTCCCTGCGGTATCTGCTTTCACCTGATCAGCTCTAACTATTTCTCACTCAAGTACAACCCTTGTATAGATGCGTTTGGCAAAAAACATGCATTTTCAACAAAGCTGGTGAAAAGGAAATAGATCAAGCCTAGCAAAAGGTTACTTGGAAACCAGTTGGTGGAGGTGCAAGTTACTGCTTCTCTTAGGAAACAGACAGGATCATCTCTACAAGGCAATTGTCTGCTTCCACTCTTCTGTTCCACTTTTTCCTCTATCAATACAGCACTCTGGGCTCGAGACAGTGTCCTATTAAAAACTATTTGTTGGTAGTAAATGATCTTGATTTTGATAAGATGGTGTTGTGTATTAATGAGGAAATTCTCTGATAGTTCCCAGCTCTGACAATTGTCAGGATCAAAACAGCTAGAGTTTGAAACCAAGTTTTTCATCAGAGGCTCATACCCTACACAGTCACAGCCTGTTTCTTGACAGCTGATGAGAATCAAAGTTCTGATTTTCAGCAAAATTACCTGTATCTTAGTTATAGGGTTATTTGGCATTCACAGGGGTAATGAGTTAAACAATTTCTCACAGATATCATTAAAACTCACATTACTATGCAGAAAGCATAATTTGATTGACACTGCCAAAACTTGTGGTTTGGAGCAGTAGTTACTCTGTTCTGTGCTGCACCTGCATCAAATAACATCTTCAATGTCTCATAAATTACAAATGGTGAAAAAAACCATGAAGTCAGAGCAGGAAATGCAGTTAAAAAGAACTGCAAAAAGCAGTAGATAACAGCATGTTAACTACATCTCTAGACAGAAGGCTTCGGGGATCAAACAAAGGCATGGCACTTGCATCCATTCATGTATTTTAAAGATTTGTTTATTATACACTGAATATTCAATTTTCTTAAATTCTTGCTATTTCAAAGCAATATCAAACATCATCTAACTTTTTTAAACATAACAGCAGTAACCATTAACTTGCTTCAAGAGAGTGGGCAGAAATAATGTAAAAATTGGTTCTGTTTTACCTCAAACCAGGACAGTTTTTCAGGGAAAACCCCAGGAATTTATATCCATGAGCCACATTGATTATTATAATCTTAGTAGGTTAACTGGTCTGTAATTTTTGTTTGCTTTTTTATGCTGTTATCAGTGGAAAGTAGTATGTAAGATGTACCGCTCAGCTAATAAACAAGTAGAATTTTCAGAAGGATAATAAGAAAAGCAAGAGTTAGGGTTTTCTTGAGAGTTTGGTTCAAGTTTTTTTTTTAGACATGGATTACAAATTGTTAGGCTCTTCTAAATTAATTCATAAAAAATGATGCACTGTATTTTACCATCAAACAACTTTTTTCACAAAGCCACGTTGTAATACTCAGCAGCATATACTTTTTTTTTTTTTTTAAACCACTACGATGTTTCTTGAGGATTCAGTGCTCCAAAGTGTGGCAGGATAAATGTCAGGGTTCTTGGATGGCTGCTCGCCGAAAGCAGAACAGTTTATATGATCTGCATTTAAACCCAGTTTCTTTTGCTCTGAAGCTTGATGAGCGTGAGCCAGAGCAGTGCCTCCCATTTATGGCACCCTGATGCCATACCAGGGATGGTACCAGAGTTGCTCGGAGTTGCCTCATAAGGGAAAGAAAAAAAAGTTTTTTGTTTTTTGGTTTTTTTTTACAACAATGTTCCACATATCCTGTAGGAAGGCAGGGAAATGGTATAATCTATGCAGTGCATAGAAATGAAACATTTTCTTGCAGCATAATATGTATTTGGGAGCAGGCTATCCCATTTTAATTTACTCTAAAATGCTATTAGAAACAAGGGACAGCAACAATGTCTATATCTCCACACAAAGCCTGCACCTGCACGAGCACATAAAAACCACTGAATGAGTAGCTGTTTCTTTGGACTCATCTTTGTAACATTCAGAGAAATTTGGAGATATCAATGAGAGACAAGTTAAGATACCCATGTGTAAAGCAGTATTTTAAGTAATGTATTGCACTGGAAATATGACACATACTAATGACTGTATTAAGATTTAAAAAATACAGTTTCCAAAGAGATATTTAGTATCCTTAAATGAGCAACGCAATAAAAACAAATAGTTGTATATCAGGTTTTTCTTGTCAATCCTAAAAGTCGACTTGTTACTTTAAGGAATCTCCTCCAGATAAATTCAATTTAACAAGTCAATTTTTCAGTGTCCAATTAGGACCCCTCCTCCCCCCTTACTTTCTGCAATCATTACATTGATCGTAGAAGGCAGCTCTTGCCCTTGAAGCAATAGATATTGGGATTCTTTTGAAGTAAAGATAGGCACATATAATACCATGAGAATAAAGTCCCTAATGCTATATCCTGTGACTGAAGCTTGCAAGTCTTGCAGAATTATTCAATTTATGCAAACCAGTCAAACTGTCTAAAAAGCCCAGGAAGGAGATAAGTCAAGAGTTAATTTTGTTCAGTTACCTGGAGATGGCTAAACAAGGGTTTTGCAGTTATGCTGATAAACCTGTATGTGATAGTAGTCCTTGTAATATGCGTCCAATACCCTTCCGGAAAACATCTGTTTGAAGCAGGATGCATTCATTATTTCCTCTTAATCCATAGGTTTCAAAGCAGATTTTTTTGGTGTGTCCTATGGATATTACGCAGTACTTTAATACATAACATATGCACTCTTTTGGTATTCTTTAACTTCAAAACCTAAGAAACAACTGATTCAATGGAATAACACTAAAGCAAGCTGGTTTTCTAATAATGTTTACTCCGTAATTTTGTAAAATCAGCATAGATGAAGAGCAAAATAATCACCAGAAGAAAAAGTGAGGGGTTTTCTCTTTAAAAAACAAATATATAATATAGCTATTCCTTCTTTTAAAATCAGAAAATAATTTATTACAGGGCTTTTTTCCTATTAATATTATCCTTTGGTAATTTGTGATAGTTTCAGCAAATACAATATGCTCTCTCTCCGTTCCTTTTTCAAGGAAGAAACCAAGAAAAAGAAATCCCCAAAACACATTATTGCCAATTGGCTGATCTCTTTTGTGTGCTCCTGACATTATTTACTATAAATTATTTAATTTGATCAGGGAATTTATCTCAAAATTAAAACTGAATGCAAATTAAGAAATGTAATTGTACATAGACCTAACAGCAGTAGATTCATTCTACAGTTAAGTAGCAACAAGGTATAAAATGCACTGCAATATTATTACTATTACTAGGGGCATGGCTTTAAAAACCATTAAGGCGTATCTAGATTTAACGAAACAAGAACAACTGTTTCTGGTATTGCTCTAGCTCCCATAAAGGGACTAAAGGGAGCGCTTCCTTAGCTGCCACGGTAATAGCCAACTTCATATTAAACATGCACTTACTGAACTTATTAAACATGCACTCCATTTAGAAGAATGTCCTGGACCCAGTCAAATATAGAACTATAAAACCAAGGTAATGTGGTTTCTCACACAAACTTTACAAGTAATTTTTAGATTAAGGGGCATTCATTTTACAGATTTACCATGGGGAAGAACTAAAAAGACAGAGCTGTTACCAGTTAATCTTAACAAATGACAGATTCTCACAGTGAAATGACAGACATATAGTTGGTCAGATTCATAGATGAAGAAATATATTACAAATACATGTATATATTTCTTATGTAAACACCGGGTATGTACAATAAATCTGGAATTGATTAATGATAACTGCGGACTATCTGTACATGCACGTGTGTGTGTATTTTTTTATATACTTACAAAAAAAAGCAAATTCCTTTTTCAAAGTTAGTATGGTTTTACAACACTAGCTAAACTAAATTTTACCCCATAAAACATGAACAAACGTATCATCTCCCCCACTGATTCCAGGAAAGTCTTAAGCACGTGAGTCCTATGAAACACAGCAAAGTTGTGTCCTACAAGACACTTCAAACTGATCCTCATGAATATACAATCTAAATCTGTGCAAAGGCGTGATCACGTCACTGAATCTCTCTCAGACCCAAACATGTATCCACATTATATATGTGCTTTGCACCCTCCCTCCCAGCTTAAGAATGGCTGCGTTAGAGATACAAAAGTACGGTTTGAGGAAAATTCATGGCATATTCTTCGGTTAGAAAGAAAATCGTATTGCTATCTGATCTTTACATTTCGCTCCAGAAATATCACTGGGGCCAACAGGACAAATTGTAAGGAAATCCTCTCCTAACCAGTCAGCCTATCTACCTGATGAACTTCTCGAGACCTTACCTTCATTTTTGATGAACAGTAATCCACCTATTTTGGATGTTGCAACTTGAGTTTCTGTTCAGAATATGGACAGTAGAGCCACCACAGAGCATGTTCATGACAGCTTTCTTTCCTAGCTCAGTATGCTAGTAGCAATGGCCACAAACAGTAGATTGGGGTGTTAAGATAGGACACAGGTAAAAGTTTCTTTACTAGCAGCATAGTGTAGCACTGAACCAGGTGCAGAGGTGAAGAATGTCCATCTTGAAGATTTTCAAGACTTGGAAGGATGAAGCCACAGCTGAGCTTATCTACTTTTGGAAAGCTGACAAGGAGTTTGGTCCAGATGACCTCCAGAGGACCCTCCCGCCTTCTGTGGTTCTCTGAAAACTGTGTGATGACAGTAATGATCTATTCAGACAGATCAAAAAGACAGGAATAAACTTGGCAGGATATACACTTCTTCCAGTGGACTTTATTCTTCTCCTGATTGAAAGGGTAATTATTAATGAATTTACAGCTCCTGCAATGCTGTCATTTGCAACGAATTCACAGTACAGTAAGAATAATGACAGGATTGCCATTCTGCACTCCTGAGAACTCTAACCTGAAACATGGGAAATAAAAGAATAAGTCCTGTGTTCATCACAGGCTTTCTACCTAATTTATACTTACCTTAGGTAATGCCTGCAGACTTTCCATCTTTCCATTTTCCACAGATGGCTTGTGATTGGTTTCTTCCATTGTCAGATATCTTAGATGTAATCTCACTCTCTGGTGAATGAGAACGCGACTGATTTAACACGGGTAGCACACTTTCAAACTTATGTTTAGTAGAGTCACTTATAACAACATCTCTATCCTATTTCCTGTGGCCTATTTGAACCCAGCCAACCTGTATACCAGTCACAATGGCAACTGGTTAGAGAATTCTCTTGTACCAGCATTAAATTGACACAGAAATACACATGAAAGGGCTGATCTCATAAAAATCAGTTAATCATACTTCAATACGTACGGTAAATGCTCAAACTGCACAAGCTGGAGATGGAAGACAAGAATAATTATCTGCCCAGCCTAAATGCTGAAATAATTTTTTTTTAAATCATACTTTATGGAATCTATTGAGCACATTGCAGAAGCAAAAATATTTTGAGAAACATTGTAACTGTCAGACTCTGAACAGCTATAACAGCAATGGCCATTTAGGCCAGCTCTGATACCAGTGTTTACTCTCCCTAGAGAATAGTTACCTTCCCAGAGGAAGTCTATAAAAATGTTAATGATAAATAAAATTATTTTCTTTATTCTTGTATGGTAACCTAATGCTAGACATTACAATAGTGATAAAAGATTAAACTAAACCAAGAAACTATGTATAGTGTATCTTTTCAAATGCTCCTGGATTTTAGAATTCTAGATCTTGAAATATGTGTGTTTTGATAATTTGAACCTACATAAACATAGCTTTACACCTCTTTTCTGTCACGAGAATATGTAGAAAATTACTAGATTTCCATTTACATCATTACTTGCTGCCAAGTAATCAAGATTGTTATTCTAAGCTGCAAATAGCCATTTAGGGAATCCATTAGACCTCATTAGATCATTAGAAAAGGGTGTCTCTTTTTTTATATTATTTGTGACTCATAGCATTTTCTCTTTGTTGTGCAACTGTGCAAAAGGTTTAACTTTCTTTTCAAAATGCGTGCTTATTATTTTCATTGATGCATTTACTTCTGACACTATGTTGTCTGTCAAAGGTGTAGCATTAAGAAGTTACATTTTAAGATGACATTACAACTCAAGTAAAGAAGATGAAAGAGTTTGGCTTCTGAAATTTCCAGTTGCTTGTCAATGCTTGTGAATCAGCAATTTGCCCCAGTATCATCAGCAATCACACCTATTACTTAACTTTTTTTTTTTCAGTTAACAAATTATCTGAAGTTTGCACATGAAGTAACACTGTGGAAACTGCATTGATTTTCAGTCCACAACACTTCAACAAGAAATAAGGTCAAACATTGCATTTTGCCTTTTTTTGCTGTCCCATCTAACCCCCTTGGGGTTTTTTAGGTAAGGGAACTTTGAAAGAGAACATTTGTCCTAGCCAGCTGGAGCCAAGAAAGTGCCTTAAACCCATGCACATTAAACGCCATAATGCTCCATTCTATGCAATCTCTCCAGCAGATAATACAGATAACAGTGTTCTCCACTATGCCACAGTCTGTGCGTTTTTCTATGCACATAGGCTTTCTGCTACTTCAAAAGATTGCAAGAGACATTTGCTGCAAAACTCAATGTAGCTGAGCAAACCTCCGCTACTTCTATAAGTTTCCCACAAAATGTAAGAGGAAGGACTTAAATCTTGAGTAGGTAAAACTTGAACAGGTATTTTTTTTCATGTAATTCTGCAGTAGTTTAACTTAAATTATTTTCAAAATCTGAAAGTTGAAAAAAAGAATTTTCCTTAACGAGATACTTGTCTCAAGTGTGTCAAGGAAAGATACATTGCACAACACGTTTATCAGATCATTTATCACAAGTAAAGCAAGATCCAGGGAGCTGAAAGAACCGGCACTGGAATACTATGTTGATAAAGAAGAACATTTAAGACAAAATAGCTATAAGTATACCTCTGTGAACTGAAATTTTAAATAAAAATATGTTATTTGGGTCATAAAACCACCAAGAATATAGCATGGTTGCACTTTAATATACATTTCTGTCTCATTTCTCCTGTTTTTTGATGCAGGAAACCAAGTGTTTGATCTGGGTTACAACCTCAGCACCATTCTTTGATAATAGAACTAATGACAATAATGTTCTTTATAAATTAATGTGACATCTTATGGAAAAACACTCATGTAAAGAATAGACACTGCAGAAATGGAACCAAATATAACAGACATCTACTTTATTGCATTTTCCATATAATGCAAGAAATTGTGTCTAATGTACATTTTGCTGTTATTGCTGGAAATCTGGGTCCCTGTGTCTGCAGTTGTCAAAAGTGCTATCGCAGGCAGAAAGAAATTAAACTTTGGAGGGCTACTGAGAGTAACTAATCTAGGCATGGCATTAAAACATGCTGCTTCCCTGGGCATCTCCTCAAATGATCTGATGGGACATTTATTGCAATTAAAATTTGGACTTGGGATAGCACTTCAGCACCTTACTCCAAGCCCCATTCTGCTGAGTGCCACTAGACCAGAGAGGCCTGTCCCTATTTGCTTACAATCTAAATATAAAACACAGATACAGATAGTTGAGGGACTGTCATATCACTAAGACAATATTACCCAGTATAACAGCAAACAGAATAACACTTAGAGAATAATTATTAGCTTAGCATCTTGGACTGGTGCTAAGGGCTTCCTGCCATTTCTTTTCCTTCAAATGGAGCTCTGTCTTATTACTGCAATTCAGCAGCATTTATGATGTTCATTTTGCCCTTAAACCCAAATTGAACATTAGCATTTTGTAACCTTACCCACTTATATGTTCCAGTATGAAGTGAAGCCAAAGTAGGTTCAAGGGATGAGGGAATCCAGATCATAAAATGTTAATTATTGCTCCTATAAAAATGTTAATTAACTCAAGTATAAACTGCCAACAGAAATATGAGTGTAATCGTTGTTTTAAACTTGAAGGTACTGGTGATCTGATATGTCCTGCACAAGAAAAGGCATATTTACCAAACAGAAAGAAAAACAGAATTTTACAAGTTATAAAAATTAACAATACATTCTCTGACTTAGCATCATGTATGTGAAAAAAGTAAATCTCAGAATACTGAGAAAGCAGGCTTCATTACTCTTCTCCTGAACGAGCCCCTGAACAGTCACTGCAATACCTGCACACGCCAGAGAAACATTCTTCAAACTTGAAGCTCATCATTTCATAGTAGACCTTCGGCAGACATTAGACAAACAACCAGGTGTATCGGCTCCCATTTTTAGTCTAATATTGATCAGTTAGCCATCTTTTCCTTGGATTTCCCTTTTCCTGTTGATAATTTGCCATGATGGTGTGATCCATGGGATACCAAGGCTCTCCAGAGATTAATCACTCCAACTCCTTTAGCCCATGAATGATGTGAGAGGTGTAAGACACCAATGTTATAGACCAAGAACCAACAAGAAAATTAGGTGCTTGAGTGTATAGTTAGACTTGGTCCTGGCAGTAGCAGACAAGGAGTCAGATAACCTTCAGGACAAGTTCAGCACCAGCTTCACATCCTATGCATCTGAAATTAATTGCTAATTTTCCAATTACTTTAATGAGGGCTGAAATAGGCCACTAGAAAGACAAAAATAACCAAGTGACTTGACACAGGAGTTTTTATTTTATTCAGGAAAATAAAGGTAAAAGGAAAGAAAAAAGGAAGGAATGAAAAAGGAAATAAATCATGTATAAAAGATATCAAAGAATTCCTCTTAAGTACTAAAAAAGTAAAAAGTATTGTCAGCCCAAATAAATCAGATTTTCAGCATATTACAGTGAAACATATAGACACACAGTTACTATAAAGTAAGACGGAATAAGCTTCATTCATTGTTCTAGGCTGATAACAGGGTAACAGTGGGAAAGATCTGACTCATATCACTTAAAGAAAAAAAGGTTATGGTAATCACTTGTACTAATAACATCCCTGCGAAATGCATTAACTTTCAATAAATGCTATTGTTTCAAGCAGACCTCCTGAAACGGAATTCTAAACCATAAAGTAATTTCAAAAATGCTTCTTTCTTATTCAAATGAGGCAAAAGTTCATCTTTGTAAAGCCATGCAAAATGTAATTAATACCTGGCTCTTGCTTTTTACTCAGGTTTTTTTTTTTTTTTTTCATTCTAATTCATTTTTGAGAAGACACTGATTCGAAAAAATGAAAAGCATTCTCTCACAGCATGCAGAAATAACCCCCATCCTCTTCATGGCAGTACCAGGCAGAGCTGCTGACACCCTGAATACATCATTGCGTATCAAGACAAATTGCTAGATGTATTCTAGAGAAAACATATTTATTGCTACTTTGTCATGGCTTGTCCATTGAGCACGTGTAAGGGGTTCTATATCACACCTTCCCATTTAAAACCAAAGGTGTTTACTGATTTAACTGCTGATTATGTGGTTCCCTCAGATTTCCTACTGAGTGGGCAGACACATCACTGTTAAAATGTTAGCCTTCTTAGTGCAGGGAATAGAGATCCAATAGCCATCATAACTTCTTCTTGCCAAAGAAGAATTAACCACTTGCTTGTGCCGGACCAAAGACATAGATAGGAAATCTCACTTTCTCTCTGCTAGTCCGATACATTTCATGTGGACTAAATAATGTTTAAAAAAATAGTTATTGTTTTTTGCCTTTTTTTTCCAGGTCACATACTTCACCTTGAAAATTTTCCTTGTGTTTCATTTTGAATGGAAATACAAGTGTGTGTTCTAATTCATAAGGGTTTATCTGCACAGATTAGCAATTACTCAGAACATGTTCTTTGCGTAATGATAAGGCACACTGCAGCTTGAAACATATATATCTTTATACTTTACCTCCTATGTACAACCTTTGACAATACTGACTTAATCCTGGAAAGATAAGCCTCATGTTTAGTTATACACACGTATAGTTATATACATGTCTAGAGCACTGCAAATGCACACAGTGCTAAGAAAGCAGTCTCAAGAGAAGAGGTTCCTTTCCTTAATGGCTTTAAAGTCTGATGTGATGAAGAAAAAACAAACAAGGTGGAAAAAAAGTCCGTACATTGACTGCATAGTGGCTTTTTTTGTACAGGAAAGTTTCATGGAATAGGGAAGACTTCAGCACTTTCTTCAAAATCAGGCTGGACACAAGAACTTCAGCATATATACTACCTGCTCAAGAAAAACTAGATCTTATACTCAGTGAAGAAAGAGAAGAACATGTATAATTGGAGAGCAAGAAGAGTAGAGTATCAATCAAAGCAGAGATAGAGACTGGTGCAGAGTTACATACAGCCTGATTGATCGAGAAACAGCAGCTTGGACTAGACAGTGAAGGATGGGAACAGCAGAAAGCAGCAAGAGGAGAGAAAGCAGAAGAAAAGAAAGACTAACAGCTAGTCTATAACTGAATGAAAGTAGAGGAAGAAAACAGAACATAGAAGAAAGGGGTGGCCACAAAGGAGAGACAGACAGAATACCAGTTTGAGGCTTCGGATGAAACGATGAATTTTAAAGGTCTTTTTCCTTATGGGAAAATATCCAACTTAATATTGGCAATTTCTTCCCATGTAAATGGCATCTTTTGAGAGAATAATCATTGCTAGTTAGGCATTATAAAATATAATTTTTGAAACATAAAAACTTTCAGCCCGTTATAGTTATGTGTGCTGTGCTGTGATTTTAAATGGGAAATAAACACTAATATGCTGACTGGCTGTGAGTTATAATAACAGTTAGACAAAGCAGACAGCTAAACTCCAGTTCTATAAATGTGACTGCAGGAGCAAATGAAATCTCTGCTAGTGATGACTGGCATTAAGGACAAAATTCAGATAAATACCAGGCTGACCCAACTACCACTTACTGTACTCTTTATTGCACAAAGGGAAAATACTTGCAGGTTCTTCAAACCATGAACAAAAGTTAAGGGGATGAGCAAATCTGGGACAAATTAGGCAACTAAATCATTAAAACAAATCGCCAACTTGACTCCCATCTGTTTGCATTACATAGATTGAGATAGAAAGTGCAACTGCCATCCGTTTTTCTCCAGTTCCAAATAAGTCCAGAAAGTCCTGTACTGACTCAGACAAAAACAAATGCACAGTTTTCATAAATAGTTACTGGTGTGCATTTAGCCCTTTGTGGGCCCTATGAAATGCATTCACAGCAGTACTCTTTCAAGTGGTTTAATTACAGTAATATCTGCTGTAGCAGTAGTGACATAGTAGCATTTTGAACTTACTTAACCTACTGATATAGCCTCAGGAAAAGCCCTGATTATTTGGGCTTTGCAGCTTATGTCAAAGGTCCTTGAACATTTACACAACATTTTTCCATTACTCTCTTTAAACAGTGAAAGAAAAATGTGCAAACATGTCAATACCCCAGAGTATGAAGGGTAGAGAAAAGCTAAGTCATTACAGTAGAGTAAAACAAAAGTCATAAGATAAATATTGTAATGTCATTTTGAGGCAGGACTAATTAATGTGGAAGTTTTGCCACACTCAGGACCTGAGTTACACGTCTACAAAGATCCCACCTGCTCTTAATTAGGTCAGGGATGCCTAACTAGTGCTACATTACACCCTATAACCTTGTCCCAGTTTGATCCCAGGCGCTACATCCAGAATCCCCTTGAAAATCAGGATACATAGTCTTTAATGTGTGAACAACTTTGAGGACTTGCAATACTTAGAAAAACTC
Source organism: Larus michahellis (assembly GCF_964199755.1). Taxonomy (NCBI): domain Eukaryota; kingdom Metazoa; phylum Chordata; class Aves; order Charadriiformes; family Laridae; genus Larus; species Larus michahellis. The sequence continues at coordinate 96,060,260 of NC_133897.1, forward strand.
TACAAGCTTCTAAAGGTGCAGCCAACTGGTTGTCTTCCTTTGATCGTCTCAATAAAGTTGAAGCAGCTTGTAACTGCCAATATCATATTTCTGATGTCTTATCTCCTTTTCTTCAGCTAACCATTCCTGGAAGTGTCCAAACCTTTGTATGCTCAGCTTTTTGTGTAAAATTCTAGTTATACCTGAAGAAATATGTGTTAGCAAGCTAGAGACATTAAACTGCATTTTTTTCACCCTTTTATTTTTAGAAAAGCTACTTGCAAATTCTACACATGAGTAATCTCATTTGTTGCTAAGACTGATCCTAGGATAGAGCCTCTGACATCTGGAAGTCTGGATAGTAAACAGCTTACAATTTTGACAGCCTTTATATTTACTCCTTTGTAAATCTGTCACCTTCCAACAAAAGTGGGGAATGTTCCTCTGCTGTTAGGCCAGTCACTGTGTTTGTGGCAGGAAGAGTATTTTAACTTAACGTATTTTAGGCTGAGGAAATTTCTCTACAAAATCATGTTTCCTTTCCAATCTAGCCAAAAAGAGCTACTGAAATCAATTCCTTCTCCTTTTTTCAGGGGAAGACTGGTTTTTGTGGGGTTTTTTTGAGTAAGGAAACACCTTTTCACTGCTACTGGTGCAGAGTCCTGTATCTAGCTTTGTAGCTGTCTAGAGAAGCTTCTCTCACCACCAATACTGACAGATGAGCTTCCTGGTGACCTTATCACAAGTTTTCTTCTAAAGGAGAACCTGATGAGAACCACAGGGGGAGAGCTGCAAAGCCCCCAAAAGCCAAACGTCCAAGATCAGTCAAGGGAGGTGTGGTTGAGAGAAACTGCTATTTCTCTCCCCTCCCTACAAACCACAAGCTAGTCTGCCATGCTTCAAACTAGAGTGGGGAATTGGACAGGGTTAAAAATGACCCAGAAAAAAAGGGTGGTCTTTTTTTGTTTTGTGGGCGCCATGTCAGTTATCCAGTACAGTGCATCTGAAACACAGAAGCACTGGAGAAAGAACAGGCTATGTTACAAGGTGTAGTAATATCTTAAGCCCTCATGTCTCAAAGGCTGCTGCAGTGAGAAGTGACCTGAGAAATCTAAGTTCAAAGCAGTTAGGAGACATAAAAGGGCCTCTAAAAGGCAGATCAGAGCACTGACATACATTTACGTGGCATCCAAGGGTTAGTCACATAGCAGTCTAAAAGAGGGACTATACACTTGGTCACGAAAGTAGGCTTCTCAGAAAAAAAACCCAAAAGACAGAAAACAAGCTGCTTTCTCCTTTCATTTTTGGATTACAAAATCTCATTCAAACTCCTCATTACATTATTGTACCACAATAATAATAAGTCGCTTTTTGTGTAACTTTAGTCATTCCTAACAAACTCCTCCTGTGGAAGTTGTCTTTCAGGTGACAGCAGCAAAAACATTCAAAAGCACAGATAAGAAATACAGAAACATTTTTCCCACCCTGAACTGCTTTAATCAAACATTAATATTCGCAACTTATTTTTAAGTTTCCTCTATTCATTTATCTTTGATTTTTTTTTCTGTAATATTTGTTACTCTTTTAAATACTCTTTAGTTTTACAATGCTATTTCACCAGCTGTACTACTGAGATATGCCTGGTTTTCAATTAGTTCCCCTTTTGTTTTAATTATTTAATTTTAGCATTTGCAGCAGAGTATAAAATGCAATATAAGCACAGGTCACAACAATTTCCATGAAGAAGAATTCAAATTGAACAGAAAAACATTTATATATTACGTTAAACAAAGACTTCATCACTTATTCAGCAGTGCTTTGTCCTAACACCAACATTAAAAATGGTAATGTTATCCATGTGATCATAGGAAGAAACACACAAAAGCACTTATATCAGATATTCACCAAAAGACATTAAAACAATTGTGCACTGAAAGCTATGGAGATATAAACATCAAATATTAAAACACCCACTGGTAACTGCCCATCTTGCTTTGAAGTGCAATAAAAAAAATTATAGATTAATTTTTCGCTGCCAGAAAAGGGGACAACACCTGTATTTGTGAATTTGTTTATTATTCAATAATATTCCACCCATATCCTTAGTAACCAGAAGACAGCTATAGAATACGCAGACATATATATTTGATATTCAAAATGTGTCAACAAAGTTTTGAATAGGCATAATTTTTAAATTAAGTTTTACTTTTTTAGAAAATTAAAGGGACACAACTCAGTGTTTTTGGCCCTTGTATTTGACAATCCATTTTCTGAGCAGTAAATCTAGACTTGTGATTCTATAGTTGTCTGGTAATACCTCAGTCATGACATTCCCAAGCATGACCATGCTGCTATGTGTCTTATTGAAATCATAACAACTACCAGAAAACAGGTCAAGAAGAGGAAAAGTGGAACAGGGAACAAGATCTTGTAGACAGCCTATTTATCAGGAATAAGCTTAAGGCAGGCAAGGAGAATCTAGCTACATCGTGGGCTTGGTTTGTCCTTCGGGTAGTTGCTACTTCACTTCTGAGCTCCTGTACAGAGAGATCAAAATACCTTCTTATAGGAGGAAACATTGGTGTGGTTGAACTGATGGATCTCTCCATCAGACAGATAGCCCAACTGATGGCCCACTCCCTACAAGCAGCAGAAATGCAAAAAGCCCACCAGAGCTCTCCCAGTTGATATATACACCCAACAGTGCCTTTCCGCTACAGAGGATGCTTGTCCTGGACAGCAAGAACATGAGCCAGTCCATATCAGCCATCCCCAAGGCTTGTTCACTCCCTGGTGTTTTCACAAAGATATCTTCTACTTTTCTGTGAAAGAGAGAGTGTGTTTTTTAACACCCGCCTTTAGGAGTTTCATCGTTAGATCAATGTCCTAGGTTCAAACTCCAAGGGAAGTGATATCATAGAATCTTAGAATCTTCATGGTTGGAAAGGACCTTTGAGATCATCGAGTCCAACCATATACACACCAAAAAGAAAACCAGACCCCTACAATCTCTGACACTAGAGCATGCCCTGAAGTGCCACATCTAGATGTTTCTTAAATACCTTTAGGGATGGTGACTCAACCACCCCCCTGGACAGGCTGTTCCAGTGCCTGACCACTCTTTCAGTAAAGTAATTCCTCCTAATATCTAATCTAAACCTCCCCTGCCGCAACTTCAGACCATTTCCTCTGGTCCTGTCATTATTCACTTGAGAGAAGAGGCCAACACCCACCTCTCTCCAGCCTCCTTTCAGGTAGTTGTAGAGGGCAATGAGGTCTCCCCTCAGCCTCATCTTCTCCAAGCTAAACATGCCCAGCTCCCTCAGCCTCTCCTCATATGCCTTCGTCTCCAGACCCCTCACCTGCTTGGTAGCTCTCCTCTGGACACGCTCCAGCACCTCAATGTCCCTCTTGTACAGAGGGGCCCAGAACTGAACACAGCACTCGAGGTGAGGCCTCACCAGTGCCAAGTACAGAGGCACGGTCACTTCCCTGCTCCTGCTGGCCACACTATTCCTGATACAATCCAGAATGCTGTTGGCCTTCTTGGCCACCTGGGCACACTGCTGGCTCATGTTAAGCTGGCTGTCCACCAGCACCCCCAGGTCCTTTTCTGCTGGGCAGCTTTCCAGCCACTCTTCCCCAAGCCTGTAGCACTGCATGGGGTTGTTGTGACTGAAATGCAGGACCCAGCACTTGGCCTTATTAAACCTCATACAGTTGGCCTTGGCCCATCGATCCAGCCTGTCCAGGTCCCTCTATAGACCCTTCCTACCCTCAAGGAGATCAACACTCCCACCTAGCTTGGTGTCGTCTGCAAACTTACTGAGGGTGCATTCAATCCGCTCATCCAGATCATTGATAAAGATATTAAACAAAACTGGCCCCAAAACTGAGCCCTGAGGGACACCGCTGGTGACCAGCCGCCAAGAGGATTTCACCCCATTAATCACAACTCTCTGCGCACGGCCATCCAGCCAGTTTTTTACGCAGTGAAGAGTACACTTGTCTACGCCATGATTCACCAGCTTCTCCAGGAGGATGCTGTGGGGGACGGTGTCAAAGGCCTTACCAAAGTCCAGACAGACAATGCTGACAGCCTTCCCCACATCCAGAAGGTGGGTCACATGGTCATAGAAAGAGATTACGATGGTTAAGCAGGACCTCCCTTTCCTAAACCCATGCTGGCTGGCCCTGATCCCTTGGCTGCCCTGCACTTGCCGTGAGAGCTCACTCAAGATGATCCTCTCCATGATCTTTCCTGATACCAAGGTCAGGCTGACAGGCCTGTAGTTCCCTGGATCCTCATTCCGATCCTTCTTGTAGATGGGCGTCACATTAGCCACCCTCCAGTCATCTGGTACCTCCCCTGTTGACTAGGATTGTTGATAAATGATGGAGAGAGGCTTGGTGAGCTCTCCCGCCAGCTCCCTGAGTACTCTTGGGTGAATCCCATCCAGTCCCATAGACTTGTGTGCGTCTAGGTGCAGAAGCAGATCACTGACTACTTCCTCCTGGATTATGGGTGGGTTGTTCTGCTCTCCATCCTTATCTTCTGACTTAGGAGGCTGAACACCCTGGGGATAGCTGGTCTGACTATTGAAGACGGAGGCAAAGAAGGCATTAAGTATCTCAGCCTTCTCCTCGTCCTTGGTTGCAACTTCCCCCCCTGCATCCAGTAAGGGATGGAGATTGTCCCTGGCTCTCTTTTTGTTGATGTATTTATAAAAACTTTTTTTGTTGTCCTTAATGTTAGTGGCCAAGTTGAGCTCCAGCTGGGCTTTTGCCTTCCTAATTTTCTCTCTGTATAACCTAACGAGATCTCTGTCCTCCTCCTGAGTTGCCTGTCCCTTCTTCCAAAGGTGGTAAAGGTGATATCAAAGGTGATATCTATGGAAGCATACAAGTTTACAAGGGATTTACTTAATTAGGACCATATATTTTTGCAATTTGCAGCATTAAGCTCCAACTGATTTACAGTCCCCACCATTTTCTTGCATATTTTTTATTTTGGCACACATTCATTATACCAAAAGACGTTTGGACCAACAAGAAAGTTTGTACTTATTATTTACCTGTCTTTTCTTCCTCTAATTCAAACTTTGTCATTACTAAAAATCTGTCTATTTTTCAGATGCTTACACAATTTATCAATAAAGGAATATTTTTCTTGCATGTCAAATCAGATGTTATCCTGACAGCAAATGGTCTGCTTACTTTATGCTTAAGCAATCTTCTGAAGGTTTGATATTGCTACTAATGCAAGGCACCAGATCTCACTTAACTATCCTCTGCAGATGTAATTAAGCACTTCCAAATGTTTTGCTTAATTGCATTCCTTAATGTTCTGAGTGATGTTTTGCTCTTTTCCTTCAGATACGAATTGCATTTATAGCTTCCAGTAATCCCATTTATCATTGCAATTTGCTTAGCTTGAAATGTGCTACATTAATTAGTTCTTTTCAAGTCTTTTAAAATAAATGTCTGGAGATCATTAATTCTATATGGGCAATTTATTATTGCTTAAGAGAATTACATATTGCGGTCTGTTGCTTTTTTTATAAACTTCTTTTAGTATTTCCTTGTGTAAAAATTATCTTACACGATCACCTTTCATAAACCCTCCCTAGTGAGTATCACTGTAATATTTTAATGGTTATAAAAGTATCCCAAGCATTCAGCAGCCAATTACAAACAAACAGAATTAGGATTTTTAAATTTCTTTTTGGTAAACTGTTATTCCAAAATGAGTTTGTAAAGCTGCATATATTATCAGAATAAGCAATTTCCATGATTTATTAGTAAGTAACATGGTAATGGTGAAGGTGGACCATGCAAAGATACACAGGGAGACCAATAGTCAAACTGTTCTTTGTACAGTTATTAATCTGGAGAAGAAAAGATTGGTTTTTATCTTGCTTGAAATACAATGAGAATATAAATCTCATCCTCCGTTCTCCTTTGGTTTCAGCATTCTCTCCTGGTTTAAGAGTTTACTTGTGCAAAGGCTTGTTCACATGCTTAATTTCAAACACATCAATTGCCACATTGAGGTCAGTGCCTTTAAGCATGGGAATAAGTCTTAGTAAGATTACAGTGTTATTTACAACATGTTTACTCCAGTCCAGGGGAATTTCTGAAGCCATCTGTTCCCCTCCTGAAGAGAAGATGAGGAGGACTGAGTATCCTAAAAGCCCTAGAAAAAACCCTTCTGAATCTACTGACATTCATGCTGCTATAATTCAAAAGGAGATCTAGTAAATGGTGGAATAATGCCAATATTAAAGTTGAAAATCAGTGTGATAATTAGATATGACTAGTTTTACCTGTCTAAGAGAGATTAGCAAAGGCATGGCTTTCAATTTACTTAGAAAATTCTAGGTGGGGGGAGTTTCAATTGTTTGGGAAATTGGTACAGCATGAACTCCTACTTTGCATAATAGAAATAACACCTACCTATTCCCTTCTAACATGCACCTTTAGACACGCCTAATCATGCTCCGCTACAGTGAAATGACTGGTTTCTGTCCTATTATTTTGCTCCAAATTGAAACATATTTTGCTGGTTTTGTTTTGGTTTGGTTTTGGTTTTGTTTTTTTTTTAAGTGAAAATCAATTAATATGGCTGTAAGTGTCAGTAGATATAGCTTTGTTCTTTCTCTTGTTATTGTTACTATAAAACCAAAAACATAATAACGAAAACTTTGTTGTTCACCTCTAAGTAAGGGAAAGCTGTAAAGGAGAAGCTGTTTTAAAAGGGAACTTTCATGGACTCTATTATCAGTCCTTTTGGGTTTGAAACACAATGACATTACAGTGTATAGATTACTTCTAACCAGTGGTGAAAGTGATTTTTGAATGAGCCACTGGGGGAAAAGTTTATTTGGGAGAAACTTTATGATTTTGTTTATTTACTTCAGATTTCACAGCCTAGAAGAAGGGAAGGAAAGGGCAAGGGCAAGGGCAAGGGCAAGGGAAAGGGAAAGAGAAAGGGAAAGGGAAAGGGAAGGAAAGGACCCAGATTTTCAAAGATAAATAGAGAAGTCATACTGCCTTGACAAAGATCCATCTAGCTATATCCATCTCTAATATTGGCCTTTAGCAAAAGCCTAGTCATGAATATAATAAACAAACAGTTTAACAGATATACTGAATGTTTCCCCTGGAATACTCTTTAGCAATGTGACGTTCAAGAGCCACCTAGAAAAGCAGTAGTTTTGCAAGAATGCAAACTCACTTCAAAATCTTCTCTTAAAATGTGTACTACAACAACTGTCATTAGAGTAACCATGATAAAATAGATCAGCACAAAGTTAGTAACATGGTCCTATCACTATATAATAGTGAACTGTTAAACAGGGCTCAGAAGGTTTGCATCTTTATTCCCATGTAATGATTGCCATTTGAAAAGTGGTAAGATTTTTAGAAGTGATACAGCGTGCCCATTTTTGAGCAAAAGCAAATCATGGTGAAAGGGTGCTATTGTAACTTTTACTGCTGCTTCAGTCTTATTCTACTTTTCACACAAAGGAGGGAAGACATTAAATGGAACAGTCAAATAAGAAATTCTGTCCTTAATGCTATCCTTGATGTTGACTCTGATGAGTAAATGAGACTCATGAGATGACAATGTTTCTCTCATTGTACTGTCTGGAAGAAATACAGGCACAGCACACAGTCACAGGAGTTAATTTGAACTTTGCCAGTTTTCACTAATATCAGCCTGTTGAAGTTCTGCTTGCCACCTGCTTTTTTGGCCATCAGTTCCCAGTAGCATGAGAAAGTTTGGTGCAGGTAACCCAAGTTCTAAAATAAATAATGGACAAACAAAAACAGAAAAGAAGGGAGAAAAAAGAAAGAGGACTCGGGAGTGGGGAAGTAACTTCATGAAGTCATGATCCATGTTCTAAACAGTGATTAAGATTTAGCTGGTGGTGATATATATAACTGAAATAGGGAGAGGATCTGTTTCTTTGACCTGGACTAGTAAAAAATGCCATTTGCACTGAGGTAACAGATGCCCCATCATCTTCCTCCTCTCTTCCTGCAACCTGGAATCAGCTGAAACAAAAGGCAAGTGAACAACACTCTGGAAATCTCTCTACCAGCTCTATAATGGTCCTCACCACCTTCTCACCACTCCCACTTAAACCAGGCAAGAGATCTGATCACTGAACACTAGCTATGCTGAGGATTTATAAATAATACAGTGCAGGATTATAACTTTAGCTGTTTGAATGAGATGATTAAGTATAGGTCTCAGATTAAGTTTTTACCCAGGTTAAATATGTTCCAGTGAAGTTCATGTCCAGTACATGATAGATCTGTTATGTTCAAATCCCATTGCTCTCTTGCTTACCAAACACAGTCACCACACAATAAAACAGCCTGGTGGGGTTTATTCATCTTCCTGAACTAATTAACAGGAAAACCAGTAAGTGCTTACCATCTTCAAGAATCTCAGCCTCTTTCTTCACCTGGGTAGGCAGTAGGACTACATCGTATCTTTTGTGCATCAGAGGGAGACATTCTGAGTCTTCATTTTGCAATATGGGAAGTGTTGTTATATTATGACACAATTTGAAGATGCAATATACAGATTATATAGTTCCTGGCTTTCACTTTTGCTTGTTTGAAAGAAAAAACTATTTTGTTTTTGAGGCATCAATTATTAAAATAACAATACGGATAACAAATTTCACTATAATCTACACATGGCTATTCAGATAACAGCCCAAATTCTAGATTACAAAGAAAACTGTCTTCACAAATTTGTCCATATCTCATCAGCTTTATAAAGAATAAACTCCCCTGAAATATTTAACTGAGAGACTTCAGAAATAAGCCTGGAATTGGATGATCAGCAGGAAAAGATTATGGCAGTTAATATGACTAAGAAAGAAAATTGGTCTTTCTATAAGAAACAGAGCAAGGGATTAAGGAATTCATCGAATATCAGAATATGATGAAATAATTCAACACAGAGTGCCTGGTCCTACTCCCCAGCCTTTTCTTGCTCATAGAAGTAGAAACTTGTTTAGATTAGGACAGATTTATTTAGTTTTTACCTTGCTTTTCCTTTGCAGATTATTACTGTCTGTAACATACTGCCCTTGTAGGAACTTCTTTTCTTTTTCCTGTGAGATGCAGAGAAGAAGCAGGCTAGGCAACAATAGGATATTCCAATTACTACTCTCTATACACAGTATCTAGTAATAGAATTTTATTATGCTGTTCTTTATATCTATTTTAAGAATGGATAAGATCAGCATCTCTGGAGGGGGTTTCCAAGCAGGTAGCTTTTTTCCAGAGTAGAGTTAAGAACTACGTGACCTCCTGGGTCATTTCTAGACCTAAACTTTTATGATTATATCAGCCCTTTGGAGACTTATAGATTGTGCCTCGCTTAAAGTGGAATATTCTTTCATCACTTGGACAATGCTTGGATAATGGCTTAGGTTATGGATACCCTTTTATATTAATATAGCCAGCACACTCCTTGACCTTTGGATACTTTGCCATTTTCATATCTGATGTGAGAAAGTTTTACATCCTTCTGTTCAGCAGTATGCTATTACCATTTGTAATTTCTCAAAAAAATAATTAACAGAAATTAAAGGAAAGAAAATCATCAACATGTATTTTGCTGTGATTTACAATTATCATTATAAATCTTCCCTGTAAATAAAATTATTAATTACTAGTGATTCTGGTTTATGAATTTTATTCAAGTTAAAGATTAAAGAGTTTACAGTCATATTACCAGCTAATCTTGACTCTTTTTTATGCTTAAGGCGTACCTATGCAACTGCGACTGTCAGTATTTCTCAAATACAATCATCAGTAAAAGATTTACACACACACATTTTACAAACCACCTCCAAGAGCTTCCAGACTACCATTAATCCAAAGGCTGTAAAAGCCTACTTCTTTTAGAATCATAGAATGGTTTGGCTTGGAAGAGACCTTAAATATCATCTAGTTCCAAACACCCTGCCATGGCCAGGAATGTCTTCCATTAGACCAGGTTGCTCAAAGCCTCATCCAGCCTGGCCTTGAACACTTCCAGGAATGGGCATCCAGAACTTCCTGGGCAACCTGCTCCAGTGCCTCATCACCCTCACAGTAAAGAATTTCTTTCTAATATCGAATCTGAATGCACCCTCTTTCAGTTTAAAACCATTACCCCTCGTCCTAACGCTACACTACCTGATAAAGAGTCCTTCTCCACCTTGTCTGTAGGCTCCCTTTAAATACTGGAAAGGTGCTATAAGGTCTCCCTGAAGCCTTCTCTTCTTCAGGCTGAACAACACCAACTCTCTCAGCCTGTCCTCACAGGAGAGGTGGTCCAGCCCTCTGATCATCTTTATGGCCCTCCTTTGGACCCATTCCAACAGGTCCATGTCCTTCTTATGTTGAGGGTTATAGAGCTGGACACAGTACTCCAGGTGGGATCTCACAAGAGCAGAGTAGAGGGGCAGAATCATCTCCCTCAAACTGCTGGCCACACTCCTTGTGATGCAGACCAGGATGCAGTTGGCTTTCTGGGCTGCGAGCACATGTTGCCAGCTCATGTTGAGCTTCTCATCCACCAACACCCCCAGTCCTTCTCAGCATGGCTGTTCCCAAGCCATTCTCTGCCCATCCTGTGTCTGTGCTTGGGATTGCCCTGACCCAGGTGCAGGGCCTTGCACTTGGCCTGGTTGAACTTCATGAGGTTCACACGGGGCCACTTCTCAAGCCTGTCCAGGTCCCACTGATGGCATCCCTTCCCTCCAGTGTGTCAACTGCACCACACAGCTTGGTGTCATCAGCAAACTTGCTGAGGGTGCCCTCAATCCCACTGCCCATGTCACCAATGAAGATGTGAAATAGTACTGGTCCCAGTACCAACCTCTGAGGAATACCACTCATCAGTGGTTACCACTTGGATGTCAAGGCGTTGACTGCAACTCTTTGAGCACAGCCTTCCAGCCAATTCCTTATCCACCGAGTGGTTCATCTGTCAAATCCATGTCTCTCCAATTTAGAGGCAAGGACATTATGTGGGACAGTGTGCTTTGCACACGTCCAGGTAGGAGAGAGTATATGCCAAAAAGTGTGAGATATACTGCCCCAGCATGAGCGGGTGCATGCACCTCTGATCTGTTCCCCTCCATAGTTACTTTAGGCACTTTACAACACACCGGAAACCGCAGGCAGCCCTGCGACGGCAGTCAGGAGCAGACTGCTGCCCCCCAAGCCTCTGGACTGACCCTGCTCAAGAGCTATTCGAGAGAGGGTGCTCTGGAGAAGCCTGTGAGCTGAATTAATTGCTTGATCAGTGGACGACACTCCTAAATCCTTGAACTACACAACTAAATGGCCTCATATTGTCTTAAATTCAGCTAGATCCAGACGGCATTTTTTCCCCTAAAATTTTATTTTAACTTCAAGCACACTCTCATATAAATTAAGTGTTAATGACTGAGAATTTCTGACCTCCCTTGTGTTTATTTAGTCACAACGTGAGACTTGATGGCCTCTTGAGAGGTAAGTACCTATAAGCAGTAACAAGTACATACAGATGCCCAGGGGTAGCTCTCATCCAGTTCCATAGACGATAAATCTGGAGTATAGATTCCATAACGTGACAGACAAATTTATTAGGAAAAACATGCAGGTAAAACAGTATCACCTCAGTCATCTTCCAGAAAACTCCCTCTGGTCAGCCATTAGGCAGGCAGAATCATATGCATCATCCTCAGTAAATGCTAAACAAAAGGCCAGATCCTGTGCAGTGGTATCGGAGCCTGAACTCATACAACAGAAGTCCTGAAGTTGTGGGCTGACAAAGCTAAAAAGACAATAACAAAAAAATGCTACTTTTCTCATTTAGGTGTTTTATTTTGTCATGTTTGCATAGGTCCACAAATAATCTGTTTTCTTGTAAATTCATGTTAAAAAATAGTGAAAAAAATGTGTATAACTGTGAAAATCCATTCAGAAATAGAATCAAGCAAAAAAAACCCCACTTCTTTATCTGGGGTCAGTGATTTTCCTACCAGCAAAACACACAGATAGGACACAACCTTTAATTATGGTACCAAGCTAAATATATCTAGAACTGGACAATTATCTGATGCGTTCAAGAAAAGTTATATAGGAGTTTCAAAATTGCAACTGTAATCCAGCCTTGTTCCAGAAGTCTTCTTAAAAATTTCTGCTTCATAAGGCCTACATCTTTTTCTGAGACATTAGAAGAAATAGTCTTTAAAAATATTTTTCTTCACAGAAATGTAATAACTTTTGAATAATACTTTGTTATAGTATCACACCATATATCACTTTAAGATATTTCAAGATAAAACTTGGATATGAACTAAAATTACTCACAACATTTCACATCTTGCTTTGCAACATAAACAGAATTCTTCAGCACTGTGGAATAAATACTTTTTAAAATGCAATTCTGAAAACACATTCTTATATTATGTCATCTTTTTTCTTTATTAATGTCATAGGCTTGCCAGACAAAGGTAAACTCTCAGGGATTAATGGTGTTGTATTCAATAAACGTGTCTGTTATAAGAAATCGGGTGATGTTTTCACACCTTAACAGCAGCAATGAATTATTTTATTTTCCAATAATTAAAGATTAAAAAGGTACCAAAATCTGTGTGTTGTTTTCAAAATTACAGCCTTAGATATATGTAAAGGGAATGGAACAGAAGAAAGAAGGTGGTTTACACAGTTGTTCAGGAACTTTCAGGAACTGTTGCAGCAGCAAACACATGGAACTACAACAAATGAACTCACAAATACAGTTTCTCCCGGTTATTGTTCACAAAGGCTTTTGTAGCTATTTGAGAATCACTGAGCTGTATCATTACTGTGATACTGTCTCAAGGTCTGACCTACAACTTTTAAGAATAAAATGAGGAAACTTAAAAGGGGGCATGTACCTGGGGCGTGGATATTGAATTGATGTTTCATATTTAAATTAATTGAAATGATGATTCATATCTGGAAATCTACCTTGTGAAACATCCAGTGTTTTAATCTGGATGTGCAAACAAGTGGAAAAAAAATGTTGGTAAGTAAAAAGCCTACAAGTATGAAAGCAAATAAATTGCAAGATCCAATGGTTGAGCCCAGGCACATTCAAACCAGAAGCAAGACTAACAGTTTAAATTAAGTAATTAATTTTTTTGTTCTGAGTAATCTTTTAGGTTACCCACTGGGTGAATTCTTTATGCCTTTAATTTTTTTTTCTAGAAGATATAACCAGAAGTAACAGGTTAGACATAGGAATATTTGGGTAAGAGACCACAATACTGGACTGTATTATCCAAAGGGCCCTTCTGGTCCTGAATGTAATGAGTTTGTAAAAAGTGTGCATTTTGCTTCTACAAACAGTAGTAGCCAAAAATATTTGTGTCAAAACCACACTAAAAATACAGTCAGGTTGTAGTTTTCAGCCGTGAAAGAATTTGTTCAAATATATCGCGCTCATTTGAAATGCTGACATAACAGTAAGTACAGTCTAACAGGTGCTGCTATAATTAACAGAACATTCTGAATGAAAGATGACATAATTTGGAGCGGTATTACCTCCCATTGTAATTTTCACAGCTCTCAGGCATCTAAAATAGCCATTTTGGTTAAAATTGCACAATGTTCTTATTTTAATTTACTTGTAAGTATACTCACGGGGCTGTTCTCTTTATCCAGCTCATGCATTGACATTTGACTGTATTACTGAGTTTTATACACATTGCTTCCTTTCTAATAAGCTGTTCCTGAACTTGATGGGGCAAGGGAAATGAGGAAAGAAAGCTGCATTACACTTAAATATGATATATGATATTTAAATCTTCATTGCATATTAAATGCTTTTAAAATACGTACAGTTCAGATATTCTAGTTTGATTTTTGCACTTCTTGCATTATTACTCTGCTATCTCTAAGTCTCTTTTTACAAAAGTGAGAGGGAAGCAGTGCAAATATGTCTATAAGCATGTGTGTAGACTATCAGGAAGTCAGTTAAAATCTATCAGTATTTGAGTAAACCTGGCCAGCATGTAGGAGAAGCAAAAAGGCATCATAAGTAGTAAAACCAGTCTCCTCTTACTGCTTCACAGGGATTTGGTGAAATTGACTTTTCCCAAGAACACGGCAAATACTTCAAATAGTAGTGTCAGAATATAAATGCTCAAGGGACTCAAAGAAACAAAACATACTTGGGCTCAAAAGAAAAGGTACTACTTGTTATTTAACCACAGGGTTAGCTGTGTACAGAAAAAAAAGAAGCTGTTTTCAGAAGAGACTGAAAGACTTGGAGGAAAAAATGTGAAAAAGATAGAACTGCAAGAGCTTGAGAAGACTCCATGGCCTACAGAGTGGTCAAGCATGACATGCTTTCTCAGAAGAAATACATATGTAGGTATTCTGTTCTCATATTTCTGGAGTTACTCCCCTCCTCCCCTCACAGCCCCAAAATGGTGACTGAATTTCAAACCTTTGTAAAGTCTAGATTTGAATTCGTATACCAAACCCAGACAAACGATGCCATAAATTTTGGCATAAACCAAACCCAGTCTGCCCATCAGATACTGAGACTTTTGAAATCAATATTAGTCACAGGATATAAGTGGTTACATCATGTTTCTGGTACTGGGAAGGATGTGACACAATGGACCTACAGATCAGGAGGATGCCTACAGATATAAAGCTACATTCAATACTTGAATTCTGCTCTAGCACAGATAACTTAGGCATGCATGCAGCAGCTTAAAATAAAAAAAAAAAAAGGAAGCTTGTGAAGGGTCTTTCAGGGGAAAGTTTTGCCAGCGTTAAAGAAAAAAAAATAAAAATCTCTTTAATAATGTATAATGAAATGTGAAATTTTCTACAAGATGTATCTTGCTACTGAGTTCCAAATCACTGAGAGATGATCAAACTCCAAATGTGTTAAGATCAAGTTTCTGTGTTAAGATTAAATCTACTGAAAGATTCATTTAAATAACTTTGTCTGTATCAAAGGAACATCCTCTGTCTACAATCAACTCTAAAAAGATAATAATACCATTTCTTCCTATCACCACTTTGATACCAATATATTATTGTTTGTAGCAATTCTGGGTTTGCATAATATGTATCCATGATGGGTGCTGCAATGCATTCTTCTCTTCTTATTTTCACCTACTGCTTTTAAAACTGGGATTAATATATTTTGATATCCTGTCTCTTTAAAATCATTATAAGCAATAGCATCTCAGAAATGTTCTGAAGTATAAGATAAATTTAACTTTTTTGGTTCGCAAACCTTTCAAAATTACATCTTACAAAATGGGAAAAGGGAATTCCAGACAATATGCAAGCAGGTCCAGTGGTGGTAGTATTAACAGCTAAACACTGAGGAATCAAATCCTTGCACTGATTTTAATTCAAAGTTACTCTTTTTACTTCAATTGATTCACTCCAATATGACTAAGACAGAGTCTGTCCCTAAGAAAAGCTTATCAGGTTTGATAGCCATAAACTTTAATCAGCACCCTTCTTATTCTCATTTAGTAAACATTGCTTTATTGCTTTCATTGGTTATTTGAATTTAAGAGCAAGTTGCACAGCAACTCTCAACAATATCTTTCTTTTAGATGCTTTCAGAGTGCTAGTTTATGGTAAAGTTTATGACCAATAACCAATTATACTGAGTAACAAGCAAGTTATTCTGCTGAGATAATGATTACGGACTGCAATTTCTATTACAGGTATCGAAATAACAGTGGCCTTAAGCATTGCATGATAGCTTTCAGTATATTTCACTAGATACACTGTTGTTCTTCCGCCTTCCACTAGCTCACTTAACTAAAAACCTATGCTTTTAGGCCCTTACAGTTATTATTATGTATTTAATAATAGCAAATACCCCTCGTATCAAAGAATGGTCGTGGCAACAAAGACACAATAATTCCATGTGTAGTGACCAGTTTGATCTTGAGGCTGGTAACGCTCTCCCCCTACAGTGCCCGGCCAGACAAAAGCAGGCACCCAAGGAGAGGAAGGGAACAGGAGAGGGAGAGGGAGAGAAGGAGGGAGGGAGGGACAGGCATGGATTCAGCGCTCAGTTGGTATTACTCCCTCCTGGCCAAAAGTAACAGTAGCTGGGTGAGCTTCCTTCTCTGCACCCTTTTGGTCTAAAACCAAGTACATCACTCTAAATCAAAGGCAGATTAGCCCACCTGGCTTTGAACTGAAACAGCAGAGAAGCAGCACCCATCCACAGGCAGCATTAGTGTTAGTTGGTAGAGGACTATAAGCAGCACCACCCCTCAGCTGAGACAGGAGTTGGCTTTTCCAACCCCTTTTTTCTGTGTTGCTGGAAGCCCCGTGAGACTCAGGGGCATAACCACGGTGACCTGGGCCACTAAGCATGTTACCTGGGCACACAGACAGTAGATCCCAGCACCAACATGGGCTCCAGCCGCAGCCTGACCTTTCCCTACGGTCATCTCTGCACAGTTGATTGGTGAGGAAACTGTTGTGTCCCACCAGTTTGATTACTTCTCTGACGTATAATCTGGAACAAGAGTGGTAAAAAAACCCAGAAAACTAAAATACATTCTTTCAATAAAAAAAACATTTGTTTGGGTGTATGATGTCTTTCTTTCTCTGATATTTATTTGCCCACAAACAAGAAACAGCATTTTAATTGTTTTTATCCCAATGGGATGCATACTCAATATGTTACCAGAACTATTAGGCTGAATTATATAACTGGAAAATATAGCCATGCTCTATGGCAAGCTACTTTTCCTCAGGCAACCTCCTACGGCCAAAGCTTTTTAGTTCTTGCCAGTTGGTTTTGGAAAGATACCTTTTTTTTACCTTCAGCTGTAACCAAGCTACCAATTATTTAACCATGACCAAACTACTAATATGACATTATTACTGCATTAATAAGCCAATGTTCTCCAATTCAGATCTGATTTTGATGTGTTCAAAAAAGAATACTGTTACTGAAATTTTAAATTCAGTGACTAGCTGAAGATATTTAAATGGTTTTAAAAGGAAACAGAAGTTTTCAGCACATTTTAAACACTTCCACAGCCTACATGAAGGGAAAAGAGAGACCAGAAGGAAAGTGAGAGCAAAACTGAATATACACAACTCATCAAAACCCAGAACACCAGACCAAAGTTTAGGTGATTAAATGCTAATTAGACAATTAAAATCATTTTAAATATAAACAACAGATTGCATTACTGGGAGCGGCTAGGAAGATTTTTGGCTCATCAGCAGTTCCAGAGCTATGACTGGAAAACAAAAAGCCCAGAGGCAGTAATTGCTGAGAAAGAAAACCATCCTTCTGCAAAGAATCCGAGAAATAGGACAAAGAAGGGCAAGAAATGCTCCATTCTGTGGTTTTTCTCCTAGTCTCAGTGCTTTTAATCTCTGGAGTTAGCAACTGCCTCCTAGTGAACCTCTTGCACCTTGTGAAAGCACCAGGAAGTTGGCCGTGTTCCCCACTTTTTAAGACAGAGGGTGGCAGTGGGGAGACGGGCACATTGAAAGGCAGGAAAAGACCTGGGGAAGAAAAGAAGACTTGATGTTTGCCATATCCTTTTCTACAGAGTTTTAGACGCCATAAAAAGAACATATTTGAGAAAACTACAGAGGTTTTTGGACCATGAACAACTGGAGGCTTATTCAGTGTTGTATCAGAAAGCTTGAATTCAACTCTAAATCCTCTTCAGTACCCTTTTCAGATCTCATCCATCTTATTTTTGGTTTTTAAGGCACTTACTGAGAATGCAAGCAAATGGTGCATGCATGTCTAATGTGTCTAGTGAGTTTTCTGAAGCAAAGAAAAGATCTTAGAGGCAGGAATATGAAGGAACAAGGGAGAAGTCTGAAGTCTAAATAATTAAGACAGAGGATAGGAAGGACAGGGTAGATTATGAAAAGAAGAGAGATTCCTGCAGACCACTTAATCATATAGTGGTGTGTATCTGCGGCAAATATCATCAGTGCCATACAAAGCCTTGGATATAAATTTGTACTTATTCCACTAAAGTAAACCTTATGCCACTCCTGCTATATCTACCAATTCTTTTCCCACCTTCCATCTTTCTGCCATTTCACAAGAGAATCTTTTTATTTTCTGACTTTGCTATGTTATGTAGATTGTGATATCATTGGGGGTTTTATACCTATATTGTCCTAAAAATAGTTGTGAATAACCAGAAATTCATTCTCCTTTCACTTCTGTGGGATTTGCAATCATTTGCTTAAACTTTAAGCTCACTATCTCATGAACTGTCTCACCACCTGATCAGTGAGTGGCAAAGAATAACTGTCAGATATAAATAATGAATGAAAAAGTACTCAGCTATCTTTTGCTGATATTACCTCAAAGTAAAGGAGAAGAAAAAAAAAATAAATCCATCCTTAATTTTTAGTAATTTTTCTTCTTTTCCATTGTCATGGATAGCTTTAGAGATGCTGGTCTTGATTACTTGCAGCTTATACTATACTAGTAGTGCCATTGTTTATTTTGATAGACCCACCTCAAATGTTATTATTGTCATTTTTCTGTCTGTATTTATAGATGTTAATCAACCGAACCAACAAAGGTCAAGATGGAAAGAAAACTGCAGTTTATTGCATCTCTCCTCTTCATCATTGTCATAATCATCTCTGTCATCATTGTCATAATAGGAGAATTAACGTATTGATTACATTTCTGTTTATAGCTACCACCTAGGATACATAAAATATGTTGAAATGTGCTGTGGCATACAGAAGAAAGTAATCCTTGTAAAGACTAAGTCTTATGAAGAGTGGCTCAAGGAACTGGGATTGTTTAGCCTGGAGAAAAGGAGGCTGAGGGGAGACCATATCACCTTCTACAGCTACCTGAAAGGAGGTTGTAGTGAGGCAGATGTCAGTCTCTTTTCCCACATAACAAGTGATAGGATGAGAGAAAAAGGCCTCAAGTTGCACCAAGAGAGGTTTAGATTGGATATTAGGGAAAATGCCTTCATTGAAAGGGTTATCAAGTGCTAGAACAGGCTGCCCATGGAAGTGGTTGAGTCACCATCCCTGGAGACATGTAAATGTGGCGCTTAGGGACATGGTTTAATGGTGTACTTGGCAGTGTTAGGTTTATGGTTGGACTCAGTGATCTTAAGAGTCTTTTCCAACCTAAACGATTCTACGATTCTGTGATTTCTGTCAGTAGAAACAAGATCAGCCTGAGGGGTTTCTACTCAATGATGGCTTTCTCCTCATATCATGGATTTGCATTTGTGAAGCAATGATTTTTAACATTTTTCATCTTACAGACCTTTAAATATTTTCCAATACAACTGTGTAATCTAGTTCTGCACATTTAATACAACTGAAAACTTTGAGCATGGCCTACATATTTCCACATACCACAGATAAAAGACTGAAAACCTCAGATTTACCTCCTAGCAAAGTAGGTCAATAAATCTGACCGCTAAAGGGTGGTCTGGTGAATTTAGTACAAGATTTCTATTGCTGTGAAAGCTACTGCCACTTTCACAGTCCAGTCCAGAGCATGCTGTTTCAGGTATCCCTTCCACAGAAATACTAAAGGCAGTAAAAAGAAATGTTGTTAAAAAGAAGGAAGATTTTTAGCCTCCTAATGCACCAGTGATTACGTACATATAATTTTGCCGCCATAGTTACTTGCCATAACTGAATTGCACTATCTCCACGGAAACTGAGTCACAATTTGTGACACAGCTAGATGTTTACAGTTCTTTTTATGAAAAGCAAATGCCTCAACTTGAAGGACTGCTGAAATGATCACCAGATGGTGCTTTGTACAAGCAGGCTGGATATGGCTAATAGCCAAAATGGCTAGCAACTTAGAGTAAGGTTCTTAAATTTGTATTTTCTGATATCAGCAAAGCATATAATCAATGCCACCACATATCTATGCCTGAAGTACAAATAGTTCTTCGGAACTTCAGGGAATGCAAAGCTAACAAGAACAGGGAGCAGGACTATTTTTGGCAGAAGTTAACAGACAAACACAGACTGGAAAGCTTCCTGCTGTGCCCCAAAGGTCAGCTCACTTAACCTTTGCAGTGCTCTGGCCTTTTCCCTTTAGGAAAACCCAAGAGAAGGTAGCTGTACCTAGAAATCCCACTGTGTCCAAGAGGGAAATTACTCATGCCACATGCTGTAGAACTTCAGACATACAGCGTGACCTTCTGAACAGAACTGCAAAGCAATAGCTTAGAATTCGAAAAAGAAACTACCAAACTTCCTGAACAACTTGTACCTTTGAACAGGTAGGGGCAGAGCAACATTTGGATAAAGAAATTGTGAAATACAACCTATGCACTTGACAACATGGTCCATGTGCATTCAGCATCATGCCTGGTTTTGACGACAGAAATTTTATTTCTCCTTTTAGCTCAGAAGAACCAAAACAGCTAGAATAAAAATGGTACTTTATTCCTTCCTTCAGTTCAATTTAAAAGTTGATTAAGTTCAAAGCAATAAATTCAAGATTCCCCCATGGAAATCATTTTAAGGCAGGGATGGTAGTGTTGAGAGAATTCGTAGCACAGAAGAGATCAATAACTGAATGAGGTGACAACCTGCGAAAGGAACAGTGAAAAAAAAAAAAAAAGATGAAACGAAAGTCAGTGGGTACTTGAAGGAATGGAAAGACAGGTCTGCAGGAAGCTGTATGTAAACAGGACCTCACACTAAGCCACATGAATTTCAGTGGAGCTAAAAGGGTTCCCCTGTGTTAACCACTGTCACACTGAGAAACTCTGTACACACAGATGCACAAGCAAAGGAGGAGTGGATGATGAAGCTCAAGAACTGTGAAAGGTATCATTAATGTCTCTGCTACGCACTGGGGCAAACAGAATAAAAACTTAGATAGTCATACTGTTCATAGGTCTGTCATTCATTTTTCCTTTAACTTTTGACTTTGTTGCCCAATTTTAGCTAAGTTTGATATCGGGATAGAGCTTTAAAAGTCCTTGCTGGCATCAGGAAAAAAAACACCGAAAAAACCAAAAACTGAAACAGGTAGTCAAGTAGATGCCCTAAAGGAAACAACAGGTTGCAGCCTGAGCCCAACAACATTATTTGGCAGTAGAGAATGTTCACACAAAATAGAAACACTCAATCTGTCTCTGTAAGTTCTTCCAGTCCTAAAGTATTAACATTCTAAGTTAATACGAAAAAAAAAATATTTTCCATTTAATATGTGAAAACATGCAGACACCTACACCACTATCTCTTAAAAACTAATAGTCATTAAATCTTCTTTGGAAACATGGTCTTTTTACAACTCCAGATACTGTGCTGTTTTGCACATTATATGTCAATATATCCTACAAACAACATATGTAACATACATTTAACTAGAGGAACAGTACAGATATGCTTGCAGATGGTAAACACCTTCAGATTTATAGGTACAACGCTGCATTTTTGCTCATCTACTTCACATGTTTTTACTTCCCATATTAATTATAAGCTTGTTTTAAAATGACAAAAACATTACATGAGATGACAATAAAGTTCACAGCCAATGTTTAATTGCATCATAAACACAAACATGTAAAAAAGTTGAAGAATTTTCATAATAACTCTTAGAATTATAGTTCTGAATTTTATTTTAATGAACATAATTAAATCTAGTAGCTGCTTTTAGAAATACTGTACTTCAGCCGAAAAAGGAGCTTAATCAGAAGTTTAGAAATCCTGCAGATAGTGCTATGTCTGCATTAAAACCAAATGACAGCAAAAATGCACCATCTTTCAGAAGTATCATTGGTTTGTGTTCCTGGCTAAATTCCAGTTTCAAGTTTATGTTCTTTTTTATATGCCTTTCAGTATACAAAAAAAAACCTTAAAGGTATACATGTCACTCAGATTTATGGGTGACACACGTCTTGTACTGTCGCTCTGTACAACCATAGATTGCATCTGCAATGGTGGGGGTTTTCCCCTTTTTTACCTTAACACAGTTATTTGATAGATTAAAATAACCTGCACAGGGCAAATTCCACATCCGTATACATACACTTGACTTTATATCAGACTTCATACTTTTGTTTCCTTACTGGAAAGAACAACTAACTGAGGTATCCTCCCTGCTCCATAACTTCCCTTTCTCTGAGTCTTGTGGCGTGGCACACTTTCTACCACCACTGCAGCACCTCTTCTTCTGCTGGGTTGGCATTCCCACTTCGTGGGTTCAGGAACCCCACAACAAGCTGTTGCACCATGCCAGCATATGGAAGCATGAGCCTTGTGCTAAGGAAGCTGCTGGCTGTGGGTAGCATCCAGTCATATAGTTCATCATACAGTCACATTCTCATTATGTGGACTAAATTGGGGAAGAGGAGGGGTCTGTAATTTGCGTCTCTCCATATAGTATATTCTGGTTAAATGAGGTAACATCAAAAAATGCAGTGGGGAGGAGAAGAGGTTATACCCTTGAAATCATGAGATGTCCCCTAATGATCAGATATTGAGAAGTGTTGAATGTTCATGATTTTTGCTCGAGTCAAATGCAAGTTGCTCGTAAACTGCACAGAACTGGGTTCTCACTGCTCCATTAGGTCTCAATTATAGAGTACTGTCCTTGATGAATTAATCAGAGCCCTTATAAAGCTACTCTGGTTCTCCCTGATTACTGAATAAGGCATGTACACTACTGAAATGAATTCACAGATGAACGGACCAAAGTCAATAAAAATGTTTTAGTCAAACTGCTGCTTGTGTCACCACAATCAACAAGCAAATAAACTGACTCTACAAACAGCATGAAGAACAAATCTTGAAAACACGTACTTAAAACTAATCATGTGAAAATAATTCAATAGCCCCACACAAGGATTATATCATAAATAATCTCAAGACTAGAAAGCTTTCACAGTTAATGATACAAAGATCACAGACTTGGCAAAGTTTTGGTGACTTCAGCTTTATGTAATATGTGTTCTTTTTTCTTAATTTTTATGTATGTTTCAGAATGGAAAGCATCATTCACATTTAAATAATAGATTAAAGAAAAGAAAAATATCGGTTCAGCTATAATATAATAAATATTTTGTAGCTGTATTACAATGCAGAGGTCATGCCTTTGATCCCACACAAAACAGCAGTACTTTCTAATGCAATGGATAATATCTAATGCATATTAAATATCATCATATTGCAAAAGCTAGAGATTAGATTGCAAAATCTAATCATTTTTGTCTTCCATTATCATCATGAGTGATGCAAAGCTTGTAATTCATTTGCTTAAACAGTGTGAATTTAAGACATTGAATTTCTCCTATTAAGTCTTGAATGATTCCATATCCATCAGAATAGCTACCTTTCTTTTAGAGGAAAATAGAGATATCCTAAAATGAACTGTGTTGTAGCAGGAAGGGCACTTCAACCAAATCACTTCCTTTGGGATTCTTTTAATTCCTTTCCTTACTCAACCCCAAATAATCACAAATTTCCAAGTCATCAATGTGGTGGTGCAGCCAGAAGACTGCTGAATGAAGATTTTTCAATGCACATGCTTGCTTCCTTCTCACTTATATAGATTTCACGTCATATAGCCTATGAGGACTTACCAACCAACCAACTATGGCAGAGTATCCACATTTACTCAAGTGCATGCCTGTATACCATGGATACTGTGCAACTGCTCTATACAACAATTAATCCATGTAGAAGTAATCAGTGCATACTTAAGCGAAGTACACGTACCAAATACACACTCAATCATAATTATACGTAATACTGCATTTTCTTGTCCACTTGAAATATTATATGCATTTGTTCAGCATCTATGCCTGTTTTGAGATAAGGCTGCAGGAGCATATTGTCCAATGGCCTCTCTAAATTCACATTTGACTACCATCAGTAACCAATCAGTGTTGTGAGCAAGATCCTACAAGAGTACAGAACTTTGAGCTGGGGATGGGAACCCCACTCAGTGTGCCATGATCCACATGGAACAGCTCATCCAATGCTGCAACAGGGGTTCCCAGCATCAGAAGGGACTTAGATTGCTATAATCTCTTCTATAGTTTCCATCATTTAGTCAATAAATTAGTTAGCCAGCTTTGAGTGACAGTGCCTTTCTTACTGACATCCTGAAAGAATCGGCACCTGCTCGGTACAAAATAAACACAGATAGGTGTTAAGAAAACAGGTGTTGAATGAAAACAGGTTAGAGCATTGAAAGGCCAAGATCAGAGCTGAAAGCAACCTGCTTTTTTTTTTTGTCACTTATAATCTTTAACTCAAAAAGCCACATAAGCAACAGGAAGTTATTGTTTATATTTGGGTTCCTGGATGGGCAATAGGGTTAGGTTTTGGGTGCTACCCTAGGGTAATGTCTATTTAAGCACTGTTGGTTTTGAATTGTAGAACTTCAAATCCACACCAAATGTTGATTTCTTATACATAACACACCTGATACTGAACTAGTAGGACGCCCTAGTCAGAAGCTTCTGCACTGACTGAACTATCTTCTCCAAAGATTTGTAGTCAACTTTGAAAAACATACCTGAATTGTTCTGAATTTCACTTTTACTTTGTTAGATTGTACCATTTTTTATTTAACCAGCATATACCTTGAGCAGTTTAAAAAAGAAAAACCCAAAACAATGTCATAGAACACTGTTAGAAAGCACATGCAAAGTACTGGACTAATTTTGCGTTAGGTTTTTTTTCATGCCTTGTACTGCAGTTCCAGGAAGGATTTTGCAGGTATAGATTAGAATAGAAATGAGTCAATCATAAACATCTACCTTGGGATGTCAAATATCTGCTGATCATCTGAACTTTGGTTTATCTCTTTTAACCCTGCCAATCCCTGCTCATATTTATATATTCTGCATTTTACCTTACTATGTTTAATATGGTAAGAGATATTTTAAAAACCCTACAAAATTTTCAGCATTGCTGTGCCACTTCTTTGTAACTAAAACCAGTATACCGTTTATGCTAATAGCAAAAGGAAGGCTAATATATTTCATTTGCATGTTAATGACTGCAGTCTTCAGTCAAATGAGCCACAAACTGCTTCCAGTCCAGCAAACCTATTTTTCTCTTGATTAGAAAGATGTGTCAGATGTTTTCAAATATGTAAAAAGCATTGATCCAGGCTACCCCTCTACCTGCAATAGTGTGACCTATTTCTTACTACACTAGTCTAAAATATATATAAGATGAAGAAATCACACTTCGTAATTTTACCAACTATTACAGCACTGTCATTAGCAACCTAACAGGTCAAAATAGGTGGCAGTCACTTCTGTCTTAAGAGAGTCATATGGACAAAGCCTAACTCAGCTCTATTCTCAACAGTATAACTCTGTAACAGTTATTCATTGGTCAATCAGCTGGTTTTGTTATGATTGAACTCAAAACCGCATCACAACTTCTCAGAAGAGACAACGCAGAACATAGTCATACTAAACCTAAGAGGTCAGTGGGAAAAGGAGGAGGAGGAAGATGCCACTCCTAAGTCAAAATGGGAGTCCTGGAAAGTCAGATCTGTTCCTCTCTGCTAGTCCTGCACCAGAAACATGACTGGAATATGTTTCCCCTTGTTGGTAAAACAATATCTACTAGTCCCACAGCTCTCTGACTCTCTTGGCAGCAAGAAAGTAGAATTTCCAAGGCTCTGGTAGAGACAAAGCAAGCAGGGCTGTTTTGCTGCCCTAAGAAACTGCTCACGTCAATCATTCTGATAGATGGCTCTGGTCAGACTAGCATATCTACCAAACTGGAGACAAAGATTATCATTCATCTATGCTGGAGTAGCAGACTTGTTTTGAATCATCAGCCACAAATGACTGACCTGCATAGCTGGGCTCCAGATTTTAACAGGATTCAGTTTCTTTTTTTCCTGTTTCATGTGAAGAATATACAAAATGACTAGCACAAAGAGGCTGCAAGTAAACCCATTATGAAATTTACACATCACTAAAATAATAAAATTGAACACAAGTAAACGATAAATACAAAAACAATATTAACTCTATAAGCTCATGCTATCACTGCAGCAAAGCTAGAATCTGCAGTGTCTGGCTTCTGCTTGTCCTTCAGGTTGTTATATGTCAAAAAGAATCTGCAGACACATGTGGAGGGTTAAAATGGAAACTGTCCTTGCGTGCACAGCATGCACCACCACATATCTCTATACTGAACTCCGCAGCAGCAACAAAGGGAAGCAGTTATTCTTAAACCATAAGTATTGGTTATGAAGTAGGATGCAGAGTGATTAATCAAACCTGCCACAGCTCTCTAAGATCTGGGTTGTACACTCGAAAGAAATCTCCATCTGCCTCTCTCTAACCTTTCCCATGCATACAGAATGATCTAGGTAGAGTTGTAGCTGCAGTCTTCAGGCACGAGGCTGAGTAAAGATCTAATATTCTAAGAAAACTCTTAAATGGAATTTGCCAAGTACTACCAAAACTATTTTGCAGACGGGAAGTGTATGTGATTTCACTTCAGCTGAGTCTGCAGCTTTTTGAGTGTGTTCTCCACAAATGTTCAAGCAGCTGAATATAGTCAATTAATGCTTATCCTGAATCATGCTGCTGGTTTAAAATTTGCATTTACCTTTGAAGGTTACTGATTCTATTTTAGACCTCAAGAAGGGCCTATAACCTTTTTTCCTCACTCTACCATTAGGTCTAATTAGAAAGGCTAACAACTGCAAATATTTCCCAACCAGTGATTTTATGTACATATTTCCAGAAAGCAGAATTATCCAAAGAAAAAACAGAAATATGAAAATATTGCATCAATTTTCAGGCAAGTTTCTATTTTCTGTTTTCATGACAGAGTTTTCAAATTTACATTCAGCCCATATTCAGAATCTACAAGCAGAAAGTATTTGGAAAGGTAGGTGATTTTAAGCCATTATCTGTGATTGTACTTTGCAAGCTATTTTGCAGTTAGATCTGCAAAATGAACTAACTTATCTGAAATTTGTTTACAATTGCCCAGTTCTACAAGACTTAAACTGCAGATGATTCCTCAAAGTTGTGACTCTGGGCCTACATCACAATCTTAATTGCCGTTTTTAAAAAGTTAGCAAACCTCTGAATTTCGTAGTGAGGAAAAGCTCGAAAATGCCCAGAAAATCCTTAGTCTTTCAAGAACAATAAAACAAATAACCCGAAATAAGATCTTTTTGCCCACAGTTTTGCTAAACTGCAAAGATGCCTTCATGACTTTTAGCAGGATGACAAGTGATCATCTGGCGAGATATCAAGCCGGCAAGCAGGGATTCAGGCCAGCTGGCCATGAGCATGGTTGGATCCTGCCCAGCTTGCCTGCTGCCCAGCTCCCAGCTTCCTGACAGCCTCCACCATTCTCCCCCTGGCCAGATGCCTTATCCTTCTGCTGGCTGCTTGATTTGCTGCTGCTCTGCGTTCTGGCTGCCCGTCCGGCTGGTAGAACGGTTTGAGCTTTCTCTCCAGCTCCCCAGATGCCCAGGCGCCCATCTGGTGTTTGGGAACTCCAGCAGACAGATTGGGCCAAAATGGACTATTCGCCTTTGCCAGAGATTCCAGACTGCTGACATTTCATTCCAATGTAAAACAAACAAAAGCCTCCACAAACCAGGATTATCTGCAAAACAGCAATTCCTTTTTTCCCTCCCATAAGCCCTGACTGAAGACTGAGCAGCACAGAAATAGACTGTGGTTCTTTGTTCATTTTCAGTAGTATCCTAGTCCATGCAATGTTCCGTAAGGCCTTCTTTGGAATAAGTTAACACTAAGTTGAAATACAGGTGTAACAAAAGTAATTTATGAAGGTCCATATTCTATGTCTCTGTAGAGGGAAGCAATGTGCAAAACAAGCGATAAATAATACTTAATAATCTGTGAGTGTACTCTCCTGCTTCAATGAAAATAAAATAAAAATTATAAAATTAAAGCAGTTGCCCATCAAAAATCTCAGACTAAATCTGCATGGAGAGACAATGCAATATAAAAGGGGTTCTGACATATGCGTGGAAAGTCTTTTTCCAACTCTAATCTTGAGAATCTTATATCAAAGGCATACAAACAGTTTTCAGTGGTCTCAGTCAAAATGTATACATGCATTATGTATAAGATATTGAAATGAACCTCACCGTAAAGTGCCAGTTCTACTGAGTGATCTGTGTGGGTTGCGCTCTACAATAGTAAAGAGATCCAACCATATTAGTAGTGCGGGTATTTAACCTTGCATCATGCATGATTCCAGGAGAAAAAAAAAGTAGAGCAGAGTAGAGCAGAGTAGAACAGAACAGAATAGAATAGAATAGAATAGAATAGAATAGAATAGAATAGAATAGAATAGAATAGAATAGAATAGAATAGAATAGAATAGAATAGAATAGAATAGAATTTTTATGTTTCTGCAACATGGCATTCTAAAACACTGTCTAAGAAACCTCCCATGCAATCAGTAGATCTTTTGTTCTTTCTTACTGAACCTGTCACCCCCAGTCCCTCTCCCACCATCCCAAAAAGCAGCGTTGCAGGTTTGTGGAAGAAATCAAAACCATTTTCACTAAAAAAAAGTAAAACCCAAGACACTTTCTATTGCTAAAAGAACTCAGATATGTCAAATCATCCTATTTCAATTCACTACTACTATCTTTAGAAAATTAACTCTCCTAGTTCAACAAAACAGCTTATTATTTAGGGAAAAGAAAAATAGTCTGAAGTTTTTAGAAAGAAAAATGCCAAGTTACTCAGAAAGGCCAGGAGAAAATGCAAGTCTTTAGTCAGCCTGCAGAAGGGAGGATCTATAGCTTTTTATACAAGGTTTGAGCTGTGTTACAATCTCCATTCTATCTGCTTTCCCTTTGTATTGCAGCACTGAAAGGCAGATTTTTGGAGACTCTGGAATTGATTTAGTTATTCCAGTACCACAACCCATACCACCAAAGGATTTTTACAAGTTACACAGCAATTTCAATAAGCATTAAATATTCTTACAGTTTATTCAAAAGGCTAGACCAAACTGGATCCACAAAACTGATACATTCTTAGCACTGAGTCTAATAAAAACTATGAGGAATGGTGCAGCTTTATTAATCCTACTCTTCGTTAGATGAGTTTAGAAACTGTTAAGGCCATAAAGAAGTACAGCTGAAACCTTTGTGTTTTACATGCTCCCTTTTATCAAAACTGCTATAGGTTTATTTCATTCTTGACTCTGAATATTTGAGTGATAAATGGTTGGGCTTGCCCCAGTTCCTGATGGGCCCTCACACACCTCAGCCCTAGGGAAAGGAAAAAAGATGAAGGAAGCTGCCAGGGAAAGGATTTTCCAGCACTTCCACAAATACTGTTCTGTTCAAATCTCGTTTTCAGCATACACAGGATTGGATGAGACATAATCACACAATGTCACCTTCTACATTTATTAAGCAACTCGAGAAAATAAATATTAAGAAGCAATGGTATTCCTGTTTGCTAGGCTGTGAAATATAGAACAATTCAACCATGGAGAAAGCACCCTCATTTATTCTGAACAAAGACAAAATAATTTTAATAGATTAAGTAAACAAACACACATTAAATTTCTTTTTTTTTATGAGGAAAAAACCAAACCTTTAAAAATTTTTAATCTAGGAAGTGTTGAATTCAAAACTTATGAAGGCAAAGTAGGCATATTTTGAGACATGCGAATAATATATAACAGTACTCAGACAAGCTCATCTCTTCATACTGCCTTGGAAATCTGCTGTATGAACTTACAGCCATCTTATTAGCTGAAAATGGGTGTGTGGCATAACTTTCAATTTTTAGGTGAAACTGACATTTCAATGCATCACATCATTGCGCAATGTAACAACATGACATGCTGAAATGATAAAATGCCAGCTCTGGGCTGCAGAACTGAAAAAGGAAAAAAATATTTTGAGATAGGAAAATTGCTGTTAACTTTTACAGCAGCCCTCCCCTCTACCCCTCCTCCCCATTTACCCCCCTCAAAAGAGACTTCAGTAATTTTTGTTTTCAAGATACTCAGCAGTGCTACCACAAACATTTTTACAGGCACTTGAGAAGTTCTTGCACAGTTGTTGTTTCTGTGTAAGGAATGAAAGGGTTGCTTGATGTATTAAAATTTTTGTCCTGTTGCTCTATGGATTTTTTTTTTATTCCTGCATTTCAATGTAGAGGGTCCCAGATTTTCAAATCCCAGAATGATTTTCAAACACCCACCTTTCTTGAAAGATCAACACAGGCACTGAGACTGACAGTTTGTGGATTTTTCTTTTAGATTTCATGAGCCAGCTAGACCACTTTCCATGGCAGTACAAATCACAAAGACCAAAGTTTGGGAATGACTGTGTTGGAAAAGTGAATTTAGAAGTAAAGAGAAAAGCCCATTGTGATTTCAGGCTAATATTACAATGGAAAAACAAGGAGGAGGACAATATTAATGATAGCTTCACAGTGAAATTTTCCAAATGTCCCTTCAACTTTCTTTAGGCCTCATTTAAGATCTGTTGTCTTCAGTACTGTAGGATTAGGACCCGCACACATTAACAGTCTTGACTCACCATGCAAGGTGCTGGTGAAGATATAACTGCATGGCAGAGAGACAATATTTACACAATGGATTACATTCATATTCAATGTAAAAATATCATTTTTTGTCCTGCTTCAGCATTGGCTAGAAAAATGCAAATGCATATCATTGTTCTGGAAGTTATTTATTTGTTTAAAGATAGGACAAAAACCAACCACACTGCATAATACTTATGCAAAGTCATATATATTTTCATTTTTTCCTTGGGGGAAAAAAATCCCAACGCCTTGCTAAATTTGACGCACGCTCTTCAGAAAGAATGATATAGTCACCAAACAGCTGGGCCAGTACTCTCTCACAGCAACATGGCAGTGCCATGGGCAAAATAAGCTCTCAAAGAAAAATGGGTCAAGTGCAATGAGGACAAGTGCAAAGTCCTGCACCTGGGTCGGGGCAATCCCAAGCACAAATATAGGCTGGGCAGAGAATGGACTGAGAGCAGGCCTGAGGAGAAGGACTTGGGAGTGCTGGTGGATGCGAAGCTTAGCATGGGCCGACAATGTGCGTTCACACCCCAGAAAGCCAACCACATCCTGGTGCTGCATCAAAAGAATCGTGGCCAGCAGGTCAAGGGAGGTGATTCTGCCCCTCTGCTCTGCTCTGGTGAGACCCACCTGGAGTACATATGTCCAGCTTTGGGGTCCTTAATACAGGAAGGACATGGACCTGTTGGAACAGGTCCAGAGGAGGGCCATGAAGATGATCAGAGGGCTGGAGCCTTTTGAAGAAAGACTGAGAGAGTTGGGGTTGTTCAGCCTGGAGAAGAGAAGGCTCTGGGGAGACTTTATAGCAGCCTTCCAGTACCTAAAGGGGGCCTACAGGAGGGATGGGGAGGGACCTCTTTAGCAGGGAGTGTAGCAATAGGATGAGGGGTAATGGTTTTAAACTGAAAGAGGGGAGATTTAGGTTCAATATTAGGAAGAAATCCTTTACTGTGAGAGTGATGAGAGACTGGAACAGGTTGCGCAGGGAAGCTGTGGCTGCTCCATCCCCTAAAGAGTTCAAAGTCAGGTCGTATGAGGCTTTGAGCAACCTGATCTAGTAGGAGGCATCCCTGCCCATGGCAGGGGGTTTGGAACTTGATAATCTTTAAGGTCCCCTCCAATCCATACTATTCTATGATTCTATGATTCTAAGATAATTTAGGTCAGAGGGTGATGTGTACCTTCACTTCCATGTTCCTGCAGTGGCAAACAAGGAAGTGATGGGAACTTGTCCAAACTAGGCCGCAGTAGAAAGACTAGGTCTTGTATACTTGCCAACAGGTCTTGCATACTTTATGGATCCATGGAGTTGTATGGGTAGTGACTTCCATGGAGTGATATTGGCTCTAAAGTACAGTACGAAAGAACCACTGAAAAAACTGCTGGCATTTATATTGCCTCAGATGAAGCTGTAACTCAGGTGATGAGAACAACACAGTTTTTAAGTTTAATGTGCTATCCTACAAATTTCTGCATGTTATCATCTTTATACCAGATTGTGGCACCAGACATATGAAGGCTCTTAGGAGGCAGGCTAGAGGGAAAAATAAGGGAAAGCCTGCTTCCATGATGCACTTTTCTTCATTTTACCTGTATTAAAAACAGTCAGAGTTCTAATTTTTACTAACATATTTTGGTACAAAATTGAATCATTAACTGATTTTCCACATTATTTTTCAATTCAATTGACATGTTGCATTTATATGAGTTACTCATCTTCCAGAAAGAAGCATTTCAATTTTTGAAGTTGGGAGACATTTAAAGAAAATATGCATTTTTAACATATATACTTGCGTATACACACACACATAAATATATATTTATATGCATATAAATATAAAGAAAAAATACAAAGGCGCACATGAGAATGAGATCTTTTAGTTTTACCAGAGTTGTTCCTATTCACCCAAAGCAATTCAGATTTTTTTCTGTTTTTTTTCTTTTATTCGATTTTAGAAGTAAAATCTATATATAAAATAGAAGAATATCTCATAAAATAGAAAATCCAGTTCTGTTCTGTTCTAAATCATTATTTCACTGTATTGTTTTGCATCTTTGCAATCAGCCATAACGCATTCATTGCCTTCATGTTGCTTATCACACATTGTGATGGCACATTTACTACTAAAATTACACTCAAGGGACACAAGGTATGATGCTTTTTACCCAAATCCTTAAATCTTTAAATTAAGGCATCAGTCATTATAGCTTTTTTACATAAACATCATCCAGAAAAACACCCATTGCTGTTCATATTTCATAAGAATGTTATTATTCAACTTATGAGCACTAGACCGCTATTGATCTAAAAAAAACCAACCCAACAAACTACTGCATCTGAGCTCTCACCCGTACTACAGTCAAAATGACAATACATTACATGATAATACAGGCAACAGTCTGAGTATCCTGGAAATTTCAGTTACTTTTTTCTTCTGTCTTAAGGGCGAGACTATATGACTTTTCTTAGCCATTTAGAGAGTTCATCCGTTCAGAGGTATGATGCTCTGAGAGCAAATATTGTAATATTCTTTTATATTTTGTCAAGGATCCGCTTATAACCTCCTGGCAAATTTCTGCTTTTCCTCCTTACATTCAAATTAATTTTGCATTTTCTTTTTTTTCCTCCCTCCAACAGGTAGCTATCTTTGATGACACGCTTTGTACAGTAGGACAATCTAGGGCAGTTACATTTCAGGAAAAAGGTAGTTGAATTCTAATGAGCAAGTGGGATCAGCAGAGATCATGTCAGGTGATAAAACATAAGACTTGTTCCCTTTCAACCTAGCAATGCTGAAATTAAAATGAACTAATAGAGTTTCAAATTTCTATGAACGTAAGAAAGAAATTGAATTCATGCTGTTTGGACATCTGTATCACAACAGCTGGCAAGGACCATCATTGCCCATGATAATAACATATGCTTACATACAGATGTTTCCCATGCTCCTATGAAACACAGCACGTGGAAGAACATGAAATTGACTTCTGACATTATTTTTTGTTTCCAATGTTAATTATTTTAAATATATTTCTGCAACTACTAATATGTTCTAAGCCAACAGGAACATCGTTAGGTATTTAAATATGTACATACTCATTCAGAGTCACAAAACAATAGTGCTTTTTCAGTGTTCAATCTAGTATGTTTAGGTTATACTGCATAAGAATGCCAGATTTAGATAAAACAACTGAGCTAATTTGGCAGTTAATTTCTGCTACAGAAGGTGGGCCTTGTCTCTCTCCCAGCTTTGTCATCTTCTCCCATGCATTTTAGCTACTTCTGCCATTTTTCTGACACCTCAACTAAGCCAAAAGAAAACTATTTGCTCTCCTCCTCCCACCAAGTTTTCTGTCAGCTTAGTGAGCTGAACTGATATGAATATTAAGCATTCCAGAAACATAAAGGAGCCATAAAAAAAGAGGAAAGGCAAGAAGACTATTTGATCAGAATCCGGAGGGAAAGGACAGGGTGTAAGGCAGTACCACCTGTTCTGCAGGTAAGGGTTTAACCCCAGCTGGCAACTAAGCACCACACAGCCGCTTGTTGACTCACCCCCCGCCAGTGGCATGGGAGGTCAGGTGTCCCAGCTGTGTCCCCTCCCAGCTTCTTGGGTGCCCCCTGACTTCTTGTTGTCAAGCCAGTATAAGAAGCTGAAAAGTCCTTGACTGCTTAGCAACAACTAAAATATTAGTGTGTTATCAACATTATTCTCATCCTAAATGCAAAATACAGCACTATACCAGCTGCTAGCAAGAAAATTAACTCTATCCCGGCTGAAACCAGGACAACATTGGCTACACTTTTCTTGTGTCACCACCCTACATACATACATACATACAAAAGTTATCCAGATCTTATGCAAGCAAAGCCAATGTAAATTGCAACTATTTGATGTACCTAAAATTAAGTCACTTTCACAGGATACCTACCTGTAGTTTTAGGCAGCTGTGGCTAACACCTTCTCATCTGCACTCCAATTCCTTTAAAGTAATGATAAAATAGTTTGGTACACTGCTGTTCCCTACAACAATGACTATCATTCTTTACATCTGCAGAGAAAGAAAAAAGGATACATTCAAACACACTTTTAAGCGGAATTCATTATGGTACTTGAAATGACCTTTCAAAATTGTTAGTGAACCAGTTATCAATACTTACATTTTCATTCCTCTCACTACATCCAGCATTATTTTTTTTTTTTGCACAAATAACTTTGCTAATTACCATTAAAAGCATTTAGTCTGAAGTGTAAAAAGCTGCATGCAATACAGATGATTAGAAGACATATCACTAAAGTGTGTCTTATTCCTTCAAATTCTGAAGCCCAGACAGTTGCACTATGACCCTATATCCTGAATACGTCAGTGTAATGGGCTTAAATGAAGAAATATTTTCCTATTAGCACTGATTAAGATGTTTCATAACAGCTAGTATCAATGCACTACCCCAGATATTCATTTTCCTACTTTACACCACTAGGGCTGGTAAAGTTAATTGTTTATATACTCTCTAAGACAAAGAAATACATTGGCCATTGACAGTGGTTACGCTGAGGCTTCTTAGCTTTGTTATACAACCTGTAAATCTTCTAACTCTAAATGCACACAATACCACAGAAATATTTCAGACCAAATCCTCTGCAGCAGTAAATCAATATAGCTCTACTGAAATCAATGGAGCTAGCATGATTTACAGTAGCTCAAGATCTGCCCTTTCGATTGCGGCCAGTGATATAAGAGACTCAAGAGGGTTATTACAGTAATATTCAGGGATATATTTTCCAGTAAATTACAGGTCTTTAAATAGAGACCAAGGAAACAATGCACAGGCACCACACTATGACACTGTTGCAGCAGAGGATTACAAGGACGAGTCCACAGTTCTTCATGCAGACTCTAGCTACCTGTAGGTAGGTATCACGCCAGGCACCAGACCTAACCTGGCTGCCTGTTCTTGCTACAGTCCATTAAGAGAGGTAGGCCCTACATTTCCCCTATTCCACCCACTGGTATGAACGTCCAGGCATGCCTGTTGGTTTCACCTCATTTCAAGTGAACATGCGCAGCTGGTTTACAGTAGTCACCTAACCTCCAGACTGCCAGAGGAGGCCCACCACTAGCCAAGGCGCTCTCCAACCCTCCAAGTTGGTGCATAACAAAGTGAGCTGACCTTGGTTGTTACAGCAATAAGTATAAGCAAGAACTTCTCTACATACTGTTCCTTGGTATTAAAAATAAATATCAGATTTTATCTGCTAGAAGCAGATACTGTCTGAAAAAATATGCCATTAATTTCAGAGAGTTAGAAGAGGTTTAATTGGAAAGTAAAATGACTGAAAAGAAAATTGGTTCTGTTTTACCTCAAACCAGGACAAAAATATATGAAAATAGAGGGCTAAGATACCAAACGTGCCCACAGAACTGCGAAGTTAACTGTGGTTTGTCATCTTTCCCCCCCAGCCCTGTAACACTAATGTAAGTATCCTGAGTTGAGGCCATAAGCAAGACAAAATATGAAAGGAGAGATAACATTTTTCCTATAGCTGGAAAAAGAAACAAAAGACATTCTGTCAAGCACAGAAACTTTTTGTTAGAGCTTGTCAATGTACGCTGTGAAAAAAGAAGAAAAACTTTCAAAAGTCTTCTTATTTGCTGTTGACTAGACATGGACAACATAAAGATAACAAGGAGAATTAATTTAGAAGAGTTTCAGCTCAAGTGAATGCACTGTTTTTGTAAGACAACACTTAGTACTCTATAAACTTACAGGTGACTTTGGAGGTTTGTTTTTGTAAACGTTTTGTCTGTTTAAAATTTTTAATAAAATAAGTGATTATTTCCTCCTTTGTTAATGAGTCTTACACATCTCTTACCACAATGAGCCTTCCACATCTCTTACCACACAACTTGACAAGACTAGGGATTGGAGAGAGAAAGTTTAATTACTTTCCCAGGCTGTTTAATGTTTGCAAAGGCTGCTTAGAAATGTGGATGAAAAGAGAATAATTATCACTTAATTATATAATCTTTAAAGAAAACAAGAACACTTTTGGTCTGTATGTATGCCAGATAACACAATACTCTTGGGTTCAAAAAACCCTCAGAAATCACTGAAAGATAGTTGAGTATCTGGTATCTGTTATATCAGTTCATTGAATTAATAGAATTGCAGTAGACCTAAAAAGACTTCATGGAGGTTCTGTGATAGACTATGCTCTGTTAAAGCTTCATTTTTTTTAGGTAAGTACTTTAGACTGGCAAAAATACAGTCACAGAGAACAGGAACTGAATTTACACCCTGAAAATAGCAACAGAAAATTCAGTAGCATTGCTTTAATGGATAAAGAAGCAGTTAAGTATTCTCTGTTATTTCTTACACTGATTCAAAGTCCAAGTCACAGCTACATTCTTTGGTGGCATTTCGAAGAAGACATTGACAGAAATTCACTGATGTGTTCCTTTTAAGGCAAGGGAGAAGGGAACATAAAGGAATAACTATTTAATGTATTACCAATTGCTAAGGTTCAGTCTCTTCTTTGGACAGATATATGTAAACACATTAAGTCATAAATTCAAACGTTCAGCTAAATTATTTGTAATAGAACTAAATAGAACTAGTAATTCTAATACAAGACTGTACTTTGGAAAATATGCCCTAATAGACCTTCTTTAAAACAGCACCTCTATAGCACTGCTAATGCTGTACTTCATTACTTGTGATTGTACTTTTAAAAAAAAATAGTCAGTGGGAGCTTTTTCTATTGAAATATACAGATTTTAGCTTTATTGAAGGAAGAAAGCAGAAAAATGCTTAGACTGGAGAAGAGGGGGGAAAAAGGTAGTATTTCTCAGAAGGGACAAAATTTACTTTATTCCAGTCAGCCTAAGAATAACTATAAGTTCCATTTTCTTGTTAATACGTCTTAAGGTGTGTTAACTCCATTCTAGAAACTAATTTTAATAATTCAAGATACTTAAATGCAGCTTGATGGCAATTAAGAAAAAAACAGCAAGGACCTATTACAGAATAAGCTAAAATCTAACAGCTGCAAGTCTTGGCATATATCTTCGGCATTAATACTGTCTTTACCTTAATATATATAGCCATAGATATATATCTAGATATAAAGTCAGCTACAGTACACATTCATATAATATTAAATAACTTCATGATATTGTGATGAGTTGACCCCAGTCAGCAATTAGGCACCCACACAGCCACTTGCTCGCTACCCAGCTCCCTCCAGTGGGACAGGGGAGAGAATAGGAAAAGAAAAAGCAAGAAAAATTACCCTGGTTTATTGCTGAGTATGACATTAGTTAGTGAGCTTTGCACACTTTCAGTGTGTCCTTTCCCTCTCTTTTGGACCCATCCATGAACATGCTGACCTGTTTCTGTTAGGACTGAGGAAAGACATACAACTGGCTTACTCTCTCTTTCATCAACCCTCCATAAGGCATGCCCTAGGAGGATACAGTGAAACATCTGCAGTTCTCTCTGCTTCTGTTCCTTGGCAGCCTACAGTACTCACACAGATGAAGTCAGTAGCTTTCTAAGTGGCAGTGTTAGTATAGGGCTCTGGGTGGGTTTTCCCTTTTCCTTAAATATATGATCTTTGGAGTATGTTTGCTCTTTGTCTGCTGGAGAATCCACTACTGATGTGGATAAAATTTGGTGTACCACTAGAAACACTGGAGTTATATTCTTCACTTCTCCATGAAGTTAGGATTTTGAAGAAAAGACAATATGTGCACTTTTTTTATGAAGGGGAACCTTTTGCATCTAGGAGGTTCACTAGCAGACTGTAGTACTGCTATGTGGCATGGTATCAACGGGAGGCTGACTTTCACAGCTGTGTTCACACTGGTAGTGATTCAAAATCACATACATAACTGCCTTATGTCCTCTCTCTGATTTTCTGAAAGCACTCTGTCCTACTTTTACCAGTAATCTCACATACATGAGAATGTCTGCAAAGGGTCTTTCTAAGTGGCTGTGTAATCCTGTGAGTTTTGCCCCGTCTCTGGTTGCTGTCTGTGTGATTCAAGCTCCTGGTTTCTGAAAATATATTTTTGCTGCATCAGATACATGACCTTGATACCGATAAGATGCTCTACATTTTTTCCCTGCCTCCAATCTCGAGCAATTTTCATGGATCAGGACAGCAGGC
Source organism: Larus michahellis (assembly GCF_964199755.1). NCBI lineage: Eukaryota > Metazoa > Chordata > Aves > Charadriiformes > Laridae > Larus > Larus michahellis. The sequence continues at coordinate 96,099,006 of NC_133897.1, forward strand.
ACACATGCTGTCAGGGTTCATTCAATCCACCAAGTATTCTAAATCGAAATCCTCTGTCAACACTTCCTACTTCTACTTAGATATACACGAGATGCTCCCACTTGTTTTGCAGACTAATAATACTGCAGACCTTTCTGTCAGTCATTCTTACTGAAATAGCATAAACATCCAGAGATGTTCCAAAAGTGAACATACAAATGTAAATTCAAATACCTCAGCAGAAATGTAACTCTTCCACCAGGCAGTACTGTAGTCTGTGAATGCTTGATCAGTATCTTCTTTTATTTCTAGGTAATTTACAAATTTTATAGTAAACATGAAAAAAAGTTACCAACAAGATCATGCTGTCATCCTGTCCTTCAGTCTTCACTACCACTGCCCTTTTGGAAAAAAAAAAAAAAAAAAAGAAAGAAAAAAAAAGAAAAAGATCTTGAAAAACTTAAGAGAGAGTTAAGCCATAAATATGAGGGCTTTGGGTCCTCCTCATTTCACTTGAGCCTACAGATCTTTATTTCTCTGTACAGCTGAGAATATTGCAGGCAGCTGTAGAACTTTATAGGCTCATCCACAGATCTTTGTATGGTAAGGAGCCAAGTAGCGTTAAAATCAAAAGAATATAAGATGTTCCAGATCAGACAAAGGTTCTAGCTGGCTTGGTATTCTGTCTCAAACACTGGTCACAAACAGATGATTAAAAGAGTAAAACCAGAATCAGTGAAGGACATTTCCCATTTACTCATGCATTCTGCCAGGCTCCAAGAATTTTCAATATGGTGTATTTATTCAGTAGGATGTATATTTAGCATTTCTATGAAACACATGGTACCAATTTATATTTAGTATCCTTAAACGGCTTTATCTTTCATGCTTTTGTCCAGTAACCTCTGGGTCCAGGTAAATTTTCACCATCTGCAACACCCTCTGGCAATGAGTTTCACAGCTCTGCTGCTCACTGTGTGAAGAACAACCTCCTCTGGTTTGTCTGAAGCTACTTCATCTTAGTTCTGTTTGATTACAATTATTTTTTCTTTCTTTGCAAGTTATTGGAGGCTATTCGTAGACCTAACTTGAAATCCTTAATATCACTACAGTAGGGACGAGAGGGAAGCGGAAAAATACAAGAAAGTTAGAGTCTAGACTCTCTGCTCTTTCAGGCTTGGTGTTGCATTGTACAATTTAAGGAAATCAGAGAATGGCTGTAATTCATGCTGGTCTAACAGATCTCCAAAGATCTCCAAGGAGAACTGTTTCACTCCTTCTCTGACCCATCAAGGGTCATGTTCAGCTCTCTCCATTTCCTCTGGTTTATGATTCTAGCCATGAAGTGATTTTTTTCATGATGTAGCTGTCCATATTTCTTGTCTATTCCCTGAAAGATCCCTTTAAATCTTCCTAAAATGGTGTGTGCTTAGTCCTAAAAGTTCATCAGCCTTACTGTCCTTATGTTGCTGTTTTGATTTCCTCTTAAACGTTCATATCAAGATAGACATGTTCCAGATGTGTTTCTGCTCTTCATTTTCTCTCATGCATGCTAAATGTATTAAAAAGGTTGAGACAGACAAATCTGCTGATGGTAAGGGTACCATAGGACTTCTTACATTCCTCATCAGATCTCTTATTGTTAACCAGCTAGTAAACAGATCACACTAGTCTCTTCTTTCTGACTGAAGTTTTCCCTTTTTGTGTGAGGCTTTGCAACACTGTTCTAAATTTCTAATTGTTATAAACTTTCAGAATCATTTCATGGGATCACCAAATACCTTCCAGACAGGATTTTTTGTTTGTTTTTGTCTTTTATATGTATACATATATATATATATATCAATATATAAACTATAATAGATCACATACAAAGATTATAATATCTGTCATTCTCATTTTAATAGATGGGTGGCACAGGTGACATTATGGTTTATTATATATGTAACATGACTATAGCATATAGGATAAATAATTTTTGAGAGAAGCTAAAAGTATATCTTGTTTTTTTGGATTGCCTCTTTTTTTTTTTTAAATCAATACCCGGATGGAATATCTGTATTGGGTATTTTTTCTTTAGTAAAGGCTCAGTTTCAAGCAACTAGTCCTTTTATTCTTTGATGTTGAAATATCATTTCTAACTATACCAACTATTTATTTTTTTTTAAACCAATCTGAAGTAAGATTTTCAGTTTTTCAGTGTGTATCTGCAGTTAGGGTCCTTTGTTACTACCTATCAACTTAAGTATGCTAAAAATCCATTCATTTAACCCTTGTTAGTGAAATAGCTTGAATTTGTTTTACGAGGAATAGACACAGATGAAAATATGAAATAACTGTTCCATTTCTGATCCCAAGATTCATGCTCCATACTGTGGTACTTGCATTGCTAGTGAGAAAGCACCAGCAGCTGGGAATGCTGGGAAGATAAAAATGAAGCCTCAGACCTCTGTCTCCACATGTATCATAGACGTACAACACTTGCTGAGTCTTATACCGAAGATGTATTGCTCAGATGTCCAGTGTAAGAACATGCAGTTCCCACACATCACTTGCAGTGGCAAAAACAGCTTGTGGGGCACAGCTGCTGGTATGAACTACATTCGTCCAACTATATCTGCTATCTGAACGCAAAATTAAATTAATGGGAATCCTGTGTTAATTTACAGCAACATGGATTGCAAATCTATAAAACTGAATCCCTTAAAGAAAGAACTTCTAAAAATATAAATAGTCCAAACTGCTGAACAAACGCATGCATCAACAAATCTATGTCAAAGCTTTTTTGAAGGAATGAAAATAAATGTTTTATAAAATGCTTCCACAGGATATGCTGAATCTACAAATAAAATTCCAGCTCAGATTTTAGGGCATAAAAAATTGTATTACAGGAAAGGATTTATTCCCTTACAAAATAAGGCCTGAAGACTGACCAGCTACAACGAAACAGTGCGTTCTTAGTCCCTAATGCCTTCATTATAAAATAAACCTATTCAGATGCAAGAACATAGCTGTGTAATTAGCAATGAAAGAAAACCAGAAAGCTTAGCTCATAATACCTTACTTTCAGGTTCTGAGTGGTACAAGTCCAAGAAAACTATAAATGAAAGATTTTAATTTCTAGATATTTTGAAGCCTAACTATTCTAATATGTGAAATATAACTGTACATTTCTTTTCAGAAGTGAACCTTTCATTATTCACTTTGATTACCAATGTTAATAAACTTTGCATACTATGATGCTCCCTTCTAACAAACAACAGGCTTTACCATACCTTTTAAGTTGACTCTTTCAGAGAACAACACTATCAAATACAGTTTACCACTGGCAGAGTTAACTTATAATGATGAGTAAAATTCCAGCTCAGAAGCACAGAATGTATTCTGAGATCAATTCCCCCAAAGAGAAATAATTAGAAATTCTGAAATCAGACTACATTTATAAAAACAAACCATCCCCTTTCTTCTTACTCACAACTGGGGTAAAAAAAAAAACAAACAAAAAACAAAAAACAAAAACAAACAGTAGAAAAACATTATCTAGACCTCTGTTTCTCCATATTAAAAATACTTGTCACAAATTTAGTACCAAACATTATTCAGTTAATCAGCAAAGGAAAAAACACATTGACAAAATAAAATCTTCTGAAAGCTGCAAAATACAGAACCATAATTCCGTCTCTAGAAGTCCTTTCACATTGATTCTTGAGTTGGAATTACTTTGGAGAACATTCCAGGGACATATCACTGTCTACTTGCCCCATTCTTATATTAAGCATTCATTTTTGGCCAGTGTTAGAGATACAGTGACAGTCTTTGGTCCAACTCAGACAGCCATTCTTACAGCATCCTTTTGAAGTTCTTTAACTCATTGGTACCCCACACTGAAGCAATAACAATGTTTCATAGAATAGCTTCAAAAATACTGAGCTTATTCCCAATCAGGTGAGTCCTTTCCCAGCTCGGAATAAGAAACGTCTTTTTTTGTAACCTCCTCCTTGCTCAACAGCCTGCAGAGACTATCCACTTTGTGCCTGACATTCGTGTAGATCCTGATGTTATCTGACCTCAGATTTTGTGGTTTGAAAGGAAAGGAAGTAGCGTCTTCCTCTTCTCTCCCTGCATTTCATGTCAGAATAAGGCTGTTCTTTCAAAGCGTTTCTTTCTTTATTATGAGAGATAATAGGATGGTGAGAAGGATGGAGATTCAAGTCTCTCAGTGACTCCTGAATGAACAAGGGGAAAGAAGATGCAGAGGAGGAATTTGAAACTAAGCATACTCCAGGGGAAGTAACTGAACTTTATTGTCTTGTCTTACTGAATCTTTTATTTCTTCTGCCCTAAATTTATGAAGCCCTTCATGTCAGAACTGGCACAGGCATTCCTGAACACAACTTCAGATATCAGCCTCTTAGTTGCCCTTTTAGGATGTTTTTTTCCCCAACAGCTTCAGGGTTTTGACACATACGTCATGTAACAGCTTGTACAGCAGATCCCTCCTTCTCCAGTCCTGACAAGGCTGGAAAAGGTCAACTTACTACATACTTGGTGGGATAGGAGGAGATAAGTCAAGCCTTTCCTTTCTCTGTCATCTTCTTTGAAAGCAATGGAGGGCTCCTCGGTTTTTACCTTCTTGCCCTTTGAACCTTTACCACAGGGAGCTAGGTGCTTGTTTCTTTTTTCTTTATTAAATCTTTTTCTCTATGAACTACAAAATACTTCCCCCAGTCATTATTTTATCTTTCAGGATAATGACAGAGACATTAGCTACAGAAGCAATAGATCTTCTTCCCTTTTTATTTTTCAGACAGGGTAAGACAAAGAAGTAGGAATGGCAGCAATATGCACACAGCAACAACTTACTATATGTGTGTGTATATATCTACACATGTATAGAAAAAGGCTATCTCTATGCTTAGATTACTTAAAACACCTTTGCCCTAGCATTTTCCATGTGCATGATGTTGGGAGTGGAAGGGGGAAAAAAGAGAAAAAAAATTTTTTCATTACTTTTATACAAAAGGACTCCACTGAATTCTTTTTCCTCTAAACCAACTTAAGATGGAATTTTAATATCACAATCTTAACAATAACTTTAAGTAAAAATTAACCATTAGTGAGAAAAGAAAAATTAATTTGCCTCTTACTCAGTACTGCACAACTGAGTGCCAACTGCTACAAAATCATAATAGCAATCACAATAATACAATAAATAATACAATAATCACAATGTTATACCTGCTTTACAGCAATTTGAATCCTTTCATGCAAATAGTACCTTACACCTGGGAACACATCCTTATCAGGATGACCTGTGGTGCTCTCTTTAGGGAAGAACCTGTACTGAGGGGCAGGAGGGGCAATGAAATTGGTACTCTTTACTGCATACACTTGTGCACATCCATCTACTTTATCAGCATTTTGTTCAACTGCATTCCTGTCAATGCTGGAGGAGCCATGTTTGAAATTTATATCAACCATCCTGATGGTGCTTGCTATTTTATTGCAACAGGGTCTGAGAGAACATGCTCAAGAAAAATATTTTCTTCAGTCAATTTCAAAATAAAATTTGACAGGGTACTATTAAAAAGTAGTGATTTTTACAACAAATGTTAAAATCTGTTCCTCCACATCTGTCCTGTTAGATTTTTCTCAAATCTCCAAGTATAACTAGGAAGATGGCAGTGTAACAATAGGTCAAAATATGGAAAATCTCATTTACTGAAATCGAGCTGCATGCACCACTTGATAAATGGGCAGCTCTATAAGAAGACAAAAATACAGCGGGGAGAAGAAAAAGACTTATTGTCTATTCTCTTTATGGGTGATAGACAAAAATGAACATCTGAAAATGGATCCACATAACAGAAGTATGAGCATCAGCCTACCTCTTGATAACTCTATTCACTTCATGTAGAAATATCAATCTGCAGAATAGAATCTAAACAGCCAAAGGTGTCTCAAAAAGTAACAAAGGTGTCCTCAAAAGCCATAAAACATTTATCTGATTCTAACAGTGCCGTCTGCTGTTACATGAAAGATCCCAGTTCAAGTTCCCTGGGCACTTCCTAGTTCTTTTGTTGTAATGAAAACACAGGGAATTTAAGATGTGGAGGAGAATAACCCTTCTCAGCTAGTGCAGAAGTCTTCATTTCTTTTTTTACACACAAATGAAATGAATAAATCACACTATCTAAGTATCTCCCAACCACTTTCAAACACAGGATTTTTTTCAACTGTTGTTTCAATTTTTCCCTGTTGCAAACTTGAAAGGTAATTTTAAGCCTGATTTGTGCTGATATTTATCACATCAAAAAACAACTCTGGTAAGACAGTACAAAAGTACTGTTTTCTTACTTGAACTAGTTATAGGAAGTCATAGAGAGGAAGGATTTGCAGCTGCTCATACATAGAGCTAACAGCTTCAGACTGAAAAAATCTTGACAGTGTCTGCAAAACAAGTTCCCACTCAGAGGTGCACACTGCCTCCTCACCACCAAGCATTCAGCAGAGACATCTGTTTCACAGATATTAGTGTGACGTCACACAATTTCACCCAGGCAGTCACTGCAGGATGCTTGTCCCTAAAATAATCTAACAAAATGGTTTTGTGTCCTACATGGTAATAAAAATTAACAGTGTAACAAAAAAAAAAAAAAACCAAAACCAAAAAACCATGTAGTAACTTTAAGCTCATTATTTTTCAGCATACAATTCTGCAATATATTTTTGCAGAAAAGACATCTTCATCTCTGTATTAAGCTCAATTACTTTATATCAGTTGCTTTTGATATCTGTTCCCTGTAGAAAATACGTTACTATGTCAAAAAATCTCCTTTGTATTTAATAAAAATTATTGGTAACTACTGTAGAGTAATTTTGAATGAGATTATCGTTTTGAAACAAAATATTTTTTTTTCTGGTAAAGGTTTTATATATTCCTTTAAAATTTATTTCAAAATGTTGAAAAGTTACTTTGAGAGACATTCAGATGAGTCTTTGCCACTTAGATTTTCTTTCGAAAGACACTTACAAGCAAGTTAGAACTGGACATATTGATCCCAAATAGTGTTATCAAGTCCAAAGCTTTCTTGTTCAGCTTCATCCCTCCCAAATTAAGCATTTATCTCAGGAGTCTAGATCACCCCTGGACAGGCAAAGTAGCTTAAGCCTCAAGCATGTGTCCTCACCCATTCCCGTTGCCACAGACAAAATCTGAAGATGTCACTGAATCTCTTAGCTCTGAAGATCTGAACCCAGACTCAAGCCCGGTTTCCAAAGGCAACAGAGACGGAAACACATTAAGTTTCCCATATACCAGACAGAGATATAAATAAATATTTTAAGAAAAACGGGATCATTTATCCCTCTTAAGAGCTTTTTCCTCTTAGCTGAGCAACACAGAAAGTCTTAACTCTTTAACAAGATTTAACTATAACAAATGCTGGATTCTGCACCTGGGATTTAATAAGAACAAATGATGGATTCTGCACCTGGGACAGCGTAATCCTGGATGCATGTATAAACTGGGGACAAGAGGCTGGAGTGGAGCCCTGCAGAAAGAGATCTGGGGGTTGATGCTAAGCTCAATATGAATCAACAACGTGCCCTGGCATTCAAAACGTCGAACCATATCCCGGGGTGCATTAAGCACTACATAGCTAACCAATCTTCACACAGCAGGGGAGGGGGGTGGGAAAGAATGGCCCAAGTGATCCTTCACACTTATTAAAAGAACTGTTTACTGCCCGGAGACCTTACAGGTAAGCCTCTCCCAGCTAATGTTGGATGCGGAAGCTAGGTTGCTGGTGGGGAGCTGGCCAAGCACTCCTCTGACGGCCATTGGTGTGATGTCATAGAAGGGAGCCCAGGCATGCTAGCATCATGCCAGATCAGCCCTGTCATGGGTGAATCCACTTCCATGTGTTCTTCAGGTTGAGGTGGATCTTCCATTATGGACTCCACATCATTCTGTGAGAGATTGACACCCATGGGCCAGCCCCTTGCCATGCTTTGGTGGATTGACATCCATAGGATCCATGCCATTCTTTTGTGGATTGACATGCCTGGGCCTCATACCATTCCTTGGCAGATTGACACAACTGGGCCCCATGCTGTTCCCTGGTGGATCCACATCCATGCACTCCACTCTGTCAGTCACATGAGCCTGGGCAATCACTCACATATCATAGGTGGTGTTCCTCCTCCACCTGTTTTTTGGCAGATTGACACACCTAGGCCCTATGTTGTTCCCTGGTAGAGCTACATCCATGTACTGCACGTCATTGGTCAGATGAGCAATCACAATCACTCTCATGCCATTTTGGGTGGCATGATTCCCACCTGATTTCACTGATTCTACTTCCTCTTTCTGGGAAGTAGTTTTCTGCTCTGTTCCTCTCCCAGGAATTACCTCTCTGCTGTCCCATGCAAACGTGGGCAGCCACCCACCTTGCTGCTCCACTTGCTCTTCCTTCTAAGCCTGTCTGGCATCAGAGGGCCCCGAAGCTCAGTGAACAGTCAGACAGCTGCCTTGTTTTTACAGGGCTTACCTGAAGTAAATGGCAGTCAGGAAGCTTGTGATAGCAGGAGGCCACTGTGATTGATGACTGTGAATGCGGCCAATGCATGTAGCCTACTATGGCTGGTTGGGGAATTTGGTGTTCTGTGGCCTGAAAGATGCCCTAATGTGGGAGAAAGAGGAGGGCCAGGGGGGCTGAGGGCCCCTTTCCTTGGTATCCCTCCCCTGTGTCCTTCTGCTGCCCTTGGGCACAGGGATCGCCCTCCACCTCCCCTCATGAGCCCCGGGCTCCAGCCCCCTCCTCATCCCATGCCTGGGGCCCCCTGGATGAGATGGTGGCAACAACGTTCTGGGAGGGTCAGGGGTCCTCAGTGACCCCACCCACCCACCTGTAAGTGGCGCAGCGTCCTGTGCCCGGTAGTGGCTGCAAGGGGGTGAAGCATGCAGACGTCCCGTCGGCAGGAAAGGGAGGCCCGGCCAGCCTGTGCAAAGTCTGCCAGCACTCCATAAAAGAATTGCTGATTATCAAGTGTTGCACGGGCCCTTCTTCCCCAGCCCTGCCTGTGCAGCGTGGAGAAGTGCCATCTCTTCTGCACAGATCCCCAGGTGAAAGGGGAGGAGACACCCTGGTGTCCTTTGGGCTGCAGTGCCGGCCCAATATGGGGAGCCTGTCGGAGGCCACCGACAGAGGGTCTTGGGACCTGGAGGTGGTGGGGGGTTCAGACTGAGGTGAACTCTCGATCTGTTTGCTCGTATGAAGGACAAAGCTTCTCACCACTTTTGCAGTTTCTTGCTTATTTGTTCTGAGAAAGTGCTCTCCCATTTTATTGGAAGAATTGGAAGCAGATCCTGAACTAGAGCTTTCTGGCAGGTTTCCAGAAAGAAGCTCTTGCCCTTCTCAGACATCTGCCAGAAGATCACTTGGAGACACACAAAGGACAAGGTGACATCTGGGAATATCTAGCACAGCTTCACCAAGGACAAGCTGTGCCAGGACCAACATGATCTTTGCTTTGAGGTGAGAGCAGTGACTGCTACTCGGTCTGACTTTAGCAAGGCCTGTGACACAGCCTGGAACAAACTCCCCAAGGAAGTGGTCATGTCTCGAAGCCTGCCAGTGTTCAAGAAACATTTGGACAATGCTATAAGATCCATGGTTTAACTTTTAGGCTGTCCTGTGTGGAGTCAAGAGTTGGACTCGATGATCTTTGTAGGTCCCTTCTGACTCAGGATGTTCTATGATCCTGTTCTATGATCCTGTTCTATGATCCTATTCTATGATTCTATACCTCCTTTTTGCATTTTTATCCCCTTTTTGCTTTTCTTTTGATGACGTTAAACATCAATTCAGGAACCCTGAGGAAGACTGAAATAATGCACAGATCTATCTGAGTTATAATACAAAACAAAAAGATTATATGCAAGTCACCTTCAAAGTAGAAGCCATCATTATTCCTTTTCATGGCTATTTAAAAAGTAAAAAAAAAGGAAAGCTGCTGAAGTAATATTTTCACCTTTATACATTGTCCTAAAGAAAGTGCCATGGTTGAAAAATCATCAGAAATTCTATTTTCCACTTCCATTGTGAAATTAAGAGAGCTTTTGCATTCTGAACTCTACCCACACACTGCGGCAGCAGTCCCCTGGATTGTTCTGAGTCTTAAATAGGTGTGCTTTAGAGAAAGCAGAAGGAAAAAAGCCTTCAATAGATCCCACGCTAATGACATACTAAACTTTTAAGAAGTTTTCTTTCCGTATTTATTGAAGCCAGGCAGTTAATTTTGTACTCATAGGTCCCAACTTATTCACAGTTTCCTACAGGAGATTTGGATATTTCTCTTCTTGGACAATTGTGGCTGTAATTATCTATTATCCCAGCAGCCTGAGCCTTTTTGTGAGCACATATTATTAGTTGGTGGCAGTGCTCAAATGTTATCTGACATTGGCAAAGAACAATCTCTGGGCCTAGCTTTTCTTCATATATGCTGGTGTGTGAATCAATAATAGCTCTTCATAACTCAAAAAGTCTACCCCAGAGTGAGGTTGGAGTAATGAGGGAAAAATCAGGCTGTCCAGTTTGAAATTGTCTTATTAGAGAAACTAGTTGGTACTTAAAAGTGAACTTTTTAAAGGTTTTATTTTATTTTTTGCCCCTCTGTGGAAACTGTGGGTCTGCTGAGGATGAATAGGGCCAAATATAGTCATAGTCTTAACAAGAGGGATGTTGTGGTCATTATTGCATCGCATAATTGCAAACTACATGCCATGCTGGATAGCATCATATTTACCCTGTCAGCAAGTCCCAGCTGGGAGGTCACTACAACTTCTTTGCATATTATGTCTTCATTTCTAAAATATTTCAGGTCAGATCTCAGTTAAACTGGCACAACTCTTGAAATTAAAGCAAGGCACAGCATTCAGGAAGGCACATGTTTATCCTTACACTGTACTGCTGTCCCCTTGTGACCAGTAGGCTGTTCCTTCAGAGAAGCCCTAGTGGAGGTAGGAGGGAAGAGGCACTCTCAGCACCTGGTGGGTGCTGTGCAGTAATGCACTTCCAGTCTATTACCTTGTCTGAAACTGTATGGCCACACAGCTCCACAGGAGTCCACAGATCTGCTGCACTATCACAGAATGGGCAGTTTAGGCAACATCTAAACTGTCATTCAGTTGTGTACACTTAATGTCTTTGCAGTTTCTCTAGCCTAGTCTACACCTAATCTGTAGGAAATACTTAAAGGACGTTCTATGCTTAAATGTCTGGTGAGTTTGGTATTGACCATGAAACAGCCTGTACGTGGTATCTAGTAATACTGGGCAATAATCCTCCTAAAATTACCAGGGTTCCTTCAGATTAGTAGTCACCTGTGAAGGACTGGCTAATAAGACTGAGAGCAGGGGAGGCTGTCTCTTCCCTTCAATCTTTACTTCCTTTCTCTCACAGGCCGCTCATTCCTGTTCTATAAAGAGTATTTCTTTGGAAATAAAGGGGTTTCCACAAAGCAGTGAATAAATGCAAATTCAATAAAATACATTAGAGCTTATCTTTATGTCCAAGGCTTAGTTAACATAAGCACATGTACATTTTTTAGCCCTCTTACATTTTTCACTGCCAATGAATCACTGATCCTTCGGGACCTTTCCCCTGTATCCACTTCAGCACTACAGAATTTTAAGTGCTTAGAATAATTTAGAGAAAGAGAACTTGTACATATTTATGATATATTCTGTTCAGCTTAGAAATGTGGCATCTTGAAAATGCAGCAGAAACTTAAATTTCAGATTTATGATTTTAGAATTGTTCTCCTCATTTTGTGTTCTATGTTAACTGAATCCTTTACCAGATTTCTGAGTTTGGGCATAAAAAAAAGTTGCATGTAAGAATGAAAGTGCAGTGATTGTGTAAGTATAGGATTAATACCAGGAAATTAATGTGAAATGGTCTCATTGTTTCACCTCGTTTTGGCCCCTTTTAACCCATGCCAGCTAAGACAAACCACAGTCAGTCATTAGAAGTGTAAATTAAATAAGGATTCTATTGAAAAGTATTAAGGCACCATTTCGTACCTTGCTTTCTGAAATTCAAAGCTATCTAAAGCACACTTGCTGTGTGCTTGGTCTCATAATGAAACTGTACATTGAAGTGAATTGCAGGAGTCCATACAATTCTGTTTTTCACAGTGTTAATTCATTAAATTCTGGAATTAAGTTGTGTAAAACATAAACCACCATGGCTTTGAATTAGCCTATGAGAAAGACAAATGTTGCAAGGATGATGAAATTAAAAGTTGACTTCGCATCTCAGTTAAACTCAGTAACACATAAGGGTGACCATTCTTCCAGGATTGAAAAAAACAAGAAAATTTATCACAGATTAGAAGGGCAATAAACAATACTAGGGGAAAGCTTGAAGTATCTCTATGTAGATTAAGTAAATGCCACATTAGGTGATGGATGCAAAGTATACATTTTTAGGGATCAGGCAGAATTGCTTCTTTAAAAGAAAATGTTCAAAAGTGCCTGACCTCTCTCCCTCTCTCCATGCTCTCCCCCCGCCGCCCCGCCCCAGTACAATGAAAAAAATATATTTCTGAATTTTGGATTAGGCTTAAAATCTAGTTTAAGAGGTAACTATAAATGAGACCATACTGTATTTGAATTAAAATTTATTAAAAAATTTCCCCTTTCTCCTCCCCCATGAAAAGGGCTCTATTTGGACATTATTTATCAATAATATTAAACAAAAATGATGAAAACAGAAAAAGCAAAACACTAATAAAAAATAGTTTCTGGTGGTATGAAGGCTGTTTGGAAAACCTGTGTAAGACGCTCAGAATAAATGTAGGTCATCTGTAAAAAAAACCCTCTGTGTCTCAAAAATCCACAGTAGTTAAAGAACAGAAGAAAATAGTTGAAAAATCTTTCTGAAAGCAGAAGTTGTGTGCAATTATAGAACATTTTTTTAACAAATTAAAAAGTTTTTTAAAAAAACTTCATGCATTATTAATCTGAAATGTAAAAAGACAATAAAGAAAGTCACAAACATTTTGTGAAGTAACTTTTCAAAGATATAAACATTTTCGAGTAACAGTGGATAGTGAAATTCTTCCAGAGAGTCAGTGAATGTATTGGAAACCAAAAGGAGAATGCAAAGAAGATAAAGCCAAAACAGAGAGCTGAATCTGCTGATTTTACAGAAATTTGCTACAGAAGAATCCAAGGAAGTTCCTACAACACAACTTCCCTTCATGGAGGTGGAGAATCATATAATAATTTTCTTTGGAAGAGACCTTGGGAGAACTTCCAATACAAAACCCTGCTCAAAGCCAGGCCAGCTTAGAGCAGGTTGACCACTCCAGGGCCTTTCTGCGCAACCTGTTTAAGCGTTAGACCACCCTCACTTTGAAATTTCATTTTCTAACACTCAATCGGCTTTTCCCAGGCTGCACCTTGTGTTTGCCATCTCTCACTCTGCATTACTTTGAGTAGAGTATGACTCCTCCTCCTGCTGCCCCAAGCCCACTTCCCAGGCTGAGGGACATTAACCGGTAGTGACTCCATATTGACACATGAGGGACACCACTAGTAATCAGCCACTGGATGGACTTGATGCCATTGATAGCCCCTTTGAAACCAGTTGATCAGCTATTTTTTTTCTGCATAATTCACAGTCTACCTTTCCAGTCCATGTCTCATCAACTTGTAACAACGCCCTGGTTTGAGCATACTACAAAAAATCATGTCAAAGGCCTTGCTGAAGTCAAAGTAAGCAACATCTATTCCTTCCCCCTCATTTACAGAGCCAATTGCTTCATCATAGAAAGCCATCACATTGGTCAGGCACCAGTTTATTCCTGGTAAATCTGTGCTGGCTGTTTCCCATTGCGTTTTTTCATTTAAGTTCCAGAGGATTTGCTCCACAGCCTTCCCAAGAATTGAGATAAGGCTGATCGACCTGTAGTTACCAGATGCTGACCCTCTTAGTGGGATACAGTGTATACTAACACTTCCATAATGTGGATCCAACAGCCAGATTTTAAAAGCAGGCTTTGGAAGCAACCACTGAAGGAAGCTGGGATCAGGAACTCTCACCTCCATAACAGAACATTATTATTAAAATACATATATTATACGTATATATTATGTGTATATATACTTATATCATATTATAAATGTAATATAGAATGAAATTAGCACACTTAAGGGTAAATGTAATATAACAGGAAAGAATCAAGTGGGGTTTTTTTTAAATAAAGTGCATGCCTATCTCATTACTCCATGAGAGTTCCTTTAAGTAGATTGCAAAGCATGATGGGAAACAACAAAATTAATCATGTAATAGAGCTCCAAAATGCTTTTGATGAAGTCCTTCACCAGAAACTGTTAAAGGAAGTTAGTTGTAACAGAATGCAGAGGCATGCTTCGTCAATTAAAAATTGGTCAAAAGACAGAAAACAAATGGTTGGAATAAACAATCAGCTTCCACAATGGATGGTGGTTGTGCACAATTATTCACCCATAGTGTTCAAAAAAATTCATATACTATCTAGAAAAGGTGACAAAACTTGCAGCTGACATAAAATAGTTCAAGACATTCAAAAGCAAATTTCACCCAGAGCTACTCCGGAACATCGCACAGTACAGAATGGCTAGGCGATAAAACGAAACTATTTTTTGTGAAGGGAAACACATGGGGAAAAAAGCCCACAAAAAAAACCCAACAAAAAAACCCCACTAACAATACATATGCAGTCAGGAGACCTAAACTACTACCACTCAGGAAAGAGGTCACAGGGTGACTCTCACAAATTCCTCGAAATGCCAGTTTAATTGGCAGCACCACTTCATGTCCCCAGAAAAGTTCAAGTATTACTACCTGAACAAAGGCATGGTGGTAAATCAGAAAGTATCTGCATACCTTTGAATAAACCAGTAGTGTACTGATGCAGCACACAATACCTTTTAACAGAGGAACCCATTGCTTCAGGAAATAGTGAGGACCAACTCTATAAATAGATTGAGAAGACAATAATCAAATGCCGAGGACAGACCAGACCCACTGGGAGTGTTAAGTAGAGTAACCCAGAGAATCTTCAGTTTAAATCACTGCCAGGACCTTGAAAAGTGTACCAAGGGATGCAAGAGCACCAGGGATACATTTACACCTGCCAGCAGACAATGCCAGAGACGATGTATTAGTCCAAACAAAGCTTTGCTCTGACACAGAGCAGAACTTACGTTATGAGTCTCTGAATAATAAAATGTAAATCAGATTTACATTTCAGAATTCATTCCAGGTTTTACATGTTAAGTTTTTAGCGTAGCAAGTAAGGAAAATTGAAAACATTGCATTTAACAACTAATCTTGACAGAAAAGAGTTTTCTAGAGATTAGAGTGATTAACTCTTTTAAACGTCATTTGGGGAAGTGAGTTTAGTACATTTTGAATGTAGACACTTTTGAAAAATAAAACCATAGACTGGACTAAATTCCTGTTGGCTTATTTCGAATCCTAGAGAGCTATCCAAGTGAGGTAGATGAGCTGGTATTGAAATTATAGATGTGGTAGTACAGCCACCCTCTCTCAGCATTCACAGAACACTTCTGTCAAGATAGCTTGTTGAACAATCAGAAGGCAGATGCAAGGATATGTAAAAAATACAAAGGAAATATCCTTTGCCATCTTCAGTCTTTGCAATGCCTTATACTTACCCTTAATTTATGAAACACAAGAAGGAGTTTTAAGGTGATAAAGTTGTAAATGAGAACAAAATATTATGTACTAAACATAATCACATTGGATATCTTTACACTAGTACTACACTAAAGGTAGTCCTTTCAGCTGTTCTTTAGCACAAATCTACTAGGTAATTCTGGCTATAAATTAGTATCGAACTTTCACTGAAATGACCAGTTGATAAAGATAAAATTCTCTGAATCCATTCACGCAAAAAAGTGCAAAGGGAAAAAAAAAAAACTATCAAAAGACAAAGCCTGAGAAAATGGAATTTTCTCCTAAATTTGGCGCAGAGTACAGGGATCTTGGCCCCTTCATATTGGGGTTTGTGGCAAGCCCTTCCATTTCAGTAATAAATAACGTTGATCATTGTGCCTTTCAGTATGAAAATGGTTATTAGCATATGATGAAATGCAGTCAAGCCACAGCAGCATAAGTCATTGTTTAAAATTTAAGGCACCTTAGCTATCTTTGTCCATACATTTGCAAAGAAAAAATATGCTATCTTAAACTTCATTAGTAGAGGTTTAATTTAAAGCAGTCCATCCTATAAGTTTACAGACACAGATTATTTTACCGCTATTCTAGGGAGCTTATATAGTCAGCTACAGCATCTTAAAAACAGTCGTCCATTTAAATGCTGAATTAAACCATATTCTGTCATATACCGAGTCTCAAAGGTCACCAGAACCTGGCTCCAGGCTTCTCAATTATTATACAGATTTTTTATTACAGAAAATTAATGTTGTCTACAAAATATATCCAGTTCATAAACTAGACAGCATGACTCAGGTTGGAACATACATACATACATAACATTAAGAGAAAGAGAATGATGTATCTATTAGTCATGGCCAAACTGTGAGAAAGATTCATTTGTTCAATTCAAGCAACCAGTTGAATGACGCAAATTGTTTCTGAAGTATCACCGATCTCATAGGAAGAAATTGCTTTTCAAGACTTTGGGTTTCTCTGCAGAAGGTAGGTACTTCCATTTGGCATAACAGCTTTCAACACAGGTTGTACGGAAGTGTCCTGCTGTAAAGGGCTCGTAGAGCTCAGAGACACTTTACAAAAACAAAAGGGGTGCTGAAAACCCTGTCTCCACTAGTAATCAAAGGGAAATTGTTATTAATACACTTAAGACTTTGGGTCAAATGACTGCAGACTCCAAATAATTTTTTATTTCATAAGTACTTTTTCTGTGTTGAAAGAGTTCTGTGCTGCTCTTCCACTTACTTGGTTCAACATATTTGCCACAAGACATTAAGGCTTATTGCTTTTATTACTATTATTTTTAACATAATTGTTGTTTCATTTCCTTAAACAGTACATAGCATCAAACAAAAATATTCCTAGTCCTGCTAAATTATCTGAACAAATAAAGGACTGTATTTTAATTGTATAGTATTGTACTGGAAAATATTAATCTTTGGATGATCATTTTTAAAGACCTTGAATCTGAAAAAAAGACAAAGGCAATTCAAACAAATTATAAGATGCAGAATTTTAATGCTTCTCTGCAAACTGTTTCAGCTGTCCATGTTTATTAATATCCCACTAGGAAAAAACTTTACATTCTTATTTCTTTCAACAGATACGTGTCAAATTCATGTCCTCCAGCTGGTGAACTTCTGTCATAGTTGTACAGGTTCATCTTAGGGGACATGGAGTGCTTGGCATTTCATCTTGGGAAAGATATTTTGCAATCTTTAGCAATATTACTGGTGACACTGTGAATAGCTGCTGCAGGTCATACAGTTGGGGAGTTTTAAGGGTCTCTCATTTTCAACTGTCCAAAAATTTTATTTTTTATTTCAACAGTTATGAAAAGGGATAGTATCTCAGGGCATCTATATAAAAACCAGTCAGCTAACAAGGCTAATAAATATACTTCTAGGTCATAACAATGCCAAAACAGTCTTCCTTTAAATGACAGGTTTTTGCATGACAAAACAAAACTGATACTTAATTGAAACATTGCTAGATGAAGGACAAAATGAAGTTGTGTCCAAATTTTCAAAACCACGGAAGATATGTGAATTAAAGGAAATCCTGATGTGGCTAAATGTTCGTTAAGTGCTGTTTTTTTAATGCAGGGAGAAACTGAAGAACCTTCTTAATTTATAGACAGATAAAAAGAGGTATCCCAAAAAAAACACAGAACATGCAACATCATTCAAGAGCTACAGTTAGGTGGCAGTCACAGAAATTGTCCAGGAATTTTAATTCAGAGTTATGATTTATTGTTACTGTGTGTTTGCATGCTCAGGAAAACGGTAAAGTACAGATGAATTATGCCTCTGCCATAAGCAAGAAGCCAGGAAACATTACCCTGAGGAAGGCTGAGAGGGAAGACCTTGGAGGTGAGTAGAAAAGAAAAAGACAATGCTTGGTAGTTCTGCTCATTTCATTAAAAATAGAACAAAAGATGGGTTTGCTTGGTCACAACAACAGCATCAACAAAAAAACCTACAAAAACCCTCAAACAAATTTCTGATGTAATATAAGCAATCTTTTCAATATAGAATTCTGGTTGACAAGATAAAAAAAAACAAAAACAAAAACAAATAACACTGGTTGGGGAATTTAAAAGAGGCATAGAGGAGCCATGTAAGCCCCATCTTTGGAAGATTCTTAGGAAACTCTCAGGAAAGGGCATCCTTGCTTTTTTTGCCTGCTTCCTTGTTTTTCTCAGCACTGCTTTTCTCATCAGCAATTTTTTACTGTAGAAAATCTTTGAAGAACTCAGTAGTATTGCTGTTCACTGTGAAATTTGGAAAGCAAAAACACAGATTACATGGAGGCTGTTCAGCAATTCAGCCCTTTAGACACTCCCTGTTCTGGCTGATATAGAATCAAAGAATCATTTTGGTTAAAAGAGACCTTTAAGATCATCCAGTCTGACCATCAACTTAATGCTGCCAAAGCCACCACTAAACCATGTCCCTCAGCACTACATATCTTTTAAAACCTCCAGGGATGGTGACTCAACCGTTTCCCTGGGCAGCCTGTTCCAATGCTTGATAACTCTTTCAGTGTAGAAACTTTTCATAATACCCAATCTAAACCTCCCCCGGCACAACTTCAGGCCATTTGCTCTTGTCCTATTGCCTTTTACCCGGGAGAAGAGACTGACCCCTGCCTCGCTACAACCTCCTTTCAAGTAGTTGTAGAAAGAATTAAAGTCTCCTCCTAGCCTCCTTTTCTCCAGACTAAAAAAGTTCTGATACAGGCCAGGATGCCGTTGGCCTTCTTGGCCACCTGGGCATACTGCTGGCTCATATTCAGCTGGCAGCTGGCCGACTAACCCAGGTCTTTTTCTTCCAGGCAGCTCTCCAGCCACTCTTTCCCAAGCCTGTAGTGCTGCATGGGGTTGTTATGACCCAAGTGCAGGACCCGACACTTGGCCTTGTTGAACTTCATACTATTGGCCTTGGCCCATCGATCCAGCCTGTCTAGATCCCTCTGTAGAACCTTCCTACCCTCAAGCAGATCAACACTCCTGCCCAACTTGGTGTCATCTGCAAACTTCCTGGGGGTGCACATGGTCACCTTGTCCAGATCATTGATAAAGATATTAAAGAGAACAGGCCCCAGTATTGAGCCCTGTGGAACACCACTTGTGACCAGCCGCCAACTGGATTTAACTTTATTCACCACAACTCTTTGGGCCCGGCCACCTAGCCAGATTTTTACCCAGCGAAAAGTATGCCTATCCAAGCCAGGAGCAGCCAGTTTCTCCATGAAAATGTTGTGGAAAATGGAGATCAGGTTAGTCAAGCAGGACCTGTCTTTCAGGGCCTGAACACCTGGGTGTCCTCTATGTGCCATGTAATGGCAGTCAGGATGATCTGTTCCATAACCTTCTCTGGCACCAAGGTCAGTCTGACAGGCCTGTAATTTTCTGGATCCTCCTCCTTTCAGCCCTTTGCGTAGATGGGCATCACATTTGCTAGCCTCCAGACAACTTGAACCTCCCCGGTTAGCCAAGACGGCTGATAAATGATGGAAAGGGACTTGGTGAGCACTTCTGCCACCTCCCTTAGTACCCTCAGGTGGATCCCATCCAGGCCCATAGACTTTTGTGTGTCTAAATTGTGTAGTAGCTCAATAACCGTTTCCTTTTGTGTTATGGGGGTTCATTCTGCTCTCCATTCCTCACATCCAGTTCAGGGGGCTGGGTAGGCAGAGAACAACTGATCTTACTATTAAAGACTGAAGCAAAGAAGACATTAAGTACCTCAGCCTTTTTCTCATCCTTGGTCTTATTCCATGTGCTCTGGTCAGAATCACAGTTCTTCTCAGTGGGGTTCCTGCCACTATTTTTCTGCAGAGTTAAACCAAATTCTGCAGCCGTAGAGGTGCAGACTTGCCAGCTAATATTTAAATTAAGCTTGATAAGCAGTTTCCATGCAGTAAGCATGATTAGTTCCATTAGATATCCATTTTTATAGAGTGGCCCAAATCCCACTTATACTAATGAAAGTCTTTACTGATAGCTATACTGTCATTCAAGATTTACAACAATATCAACAAAGTCAGAACCTGAAGCTGTGCCACTGTATTAATGTTTCTAAGTTTCTATTCTAAAACACAATACGACTTAATTGTGCTTGCAGGATATTCACTGACATGATAATTCTGCGGAAGACTATGACATTTCAGATAGACCTTCACTGAACTTCTTTGACTTTCATAAAGTGAGTGGTGTGTAATCAACATCCTTTCAAGAACCTCTGTTGTGGTTTAATCCCAGCTGACAATTAGGACAACAAAGCTGCTTGCTCACTCCCCTCCCCGGCACTCCCAAGTATGGCAGGGAGAAGAAGGAGAAAAGGAGGGGGAAAAAAACCTCATGTGTTGAGATAAAGACGGTTTAATGGAACAGTAATGGAAGAGGATATCCTCTTCCTGTGATACAACACAAGTCACTCTCATCACCCAATAGTCAGTTGCCCAGCCTGTCCTGAGCAGTGATCGTGGATTCATGCCCGCCGGCCAACCCCTACTTTGGGGGGTTCTTTTCTGCCAGGCAGCTTTCCATCCACTCTTCCCCAAGCCTGTAGCATTTCATGGGGTTTTTTTGATACAAGTGCAGGACCTGACACTTGGCCTTGTTGAACCTCATACCATTGTCACAGATTCAACTCAATGTGCAAATAAAGACAAGATACTCCACCTATTATCTGGTCTTTCCACAGACTTTTACCAATTTATTCAAAATTATTCTGGGTCTACATCCTAGTAGCAGTTCTACCATGAAATAATTTTCATTTTCTACTGGTGAAATAGCTAGGGTGATTGAGAGATATGAAAGAAAAGGAGAGACAGAAGATAGATAGGCAAGCACTAGAATCTGGTTTAGACACAAGAAGTTATAAAGAGTGAAACACTTAAGAAATCAACTACAAATTAATTTTAGGTTAATAGCATTAGTATATATTGCTGAAAAAAACACCCCAGTATTATAAAAAATGAAGCTGTATTACCCTATATGTAGTATCTGTGGCTTCACAACAATCCAGAAATTTATGTTGCATTTGTTTTATTTCTCCAGCATTTCAAAGAGGGAATATAGCTTATAGATTGCACTCTTTTCCATATATTTTATTTTGTTCTAGTTAGAAGTGAGCCACCTTTTCAGCTAGTGTTCACTGTCAGGCTACAAAAAATGTTTTAAAGCTTTACTGATTTATACCTCTTGAAAAATATGACAAATTATTTTTCTGAGCAAAAATATAGAGATTCCTGATGATAGATCCTTGCCCTCTTATAAAAATAATGGTTTATTGTCCTTACATGATAGTAAATCAAGATTTAAAAAAATATTGTCTTATATCAACTTCAGGAATATATGTCTGCTAACTTATTAACTAACACTTTAACCAAAAGAGAAGGAAAGTGACGCTGGATAGAAACATTACATAGTTTGAGCCTGACAACTCTGTATTTTCAAGACCTAGGCAACACGTGAGGTTAATTTGCCTGAAAAGTCCATATAAAGTCTCTGCTAAGATAGTTTTCACAGCTTTCTATAACACCTCTTGCTCAGGATAGTTTATGAATTATTTGATTAAGCTAAGGAGAGATAAATTACAAATTTATAGCAGCAGTGGAAAAATGTTTCTAGTGCATTATCATGACTTGCTAGCAGTAGCTTGCCTTAATGACTTGGGAGCTTAGCACTTTCTCATGCCCTAAAGAAACGATACAGAACCAGCATTTGAACTCTGGCTACATGCCTGTGGGCTCTCTTTGAAAGCACAGGCATAGTACTTTATAGAACATTGAGATTTTTTGTTTCACGGGGGTTTTTTTTGCCCTCTAGGGATTTCTTTGCATTTTCATTTTCTCAGTTAGAAACAATATAATACCAAGTTTCTCTTCGAGCTTTTCCATTTTTTTATAAGTTACCATGGTTTCTATTGTTTACAAGTTTCCATTGTCTGATAATGTAGCTCATTCAGTTTCAAAATGGTGTTATTACTCTGGTATTTTATTCTTAAATAGATATCTTTTTTCCTAAATCACAAAAAAGATAGCAAAATATGTGTGTCTCCATCATTTCCTTGCATGCATGCACATGCACAAGATCAAAAGAATCTGAAATTAGAGAGTTACAGGTGCTTGCTGTGTGTTTTGCACGAACAATAAGCAGATACCGAAGCTGAATAAATGCCTTTTTACTTACTAATTACAATGGTGACATTTTCAAAATCACTTCAGACTGACAGTGTAGCAGTTACAAACCCACTTATAAAGTAAGAAAACAACGACTAAGTTTCCAGGTCTCAGACACATCACAGGGTATTCACGCGTGTTAGCTGATCTGCCTTTATGACATCTAGCACAGAATGACAGGCATGCTGCTGGCCTACATTTTCACTGCTGACATCCCCAAAATGCCAGAGAGCTCAGATCTTGCTATTTCCCTTTTAATTTTGGCAGACAAAAAATATCTAGGAGGAGAAGGTGTACACAGACATAGCTGGAATAGAAGTTGAGAAATGCTTAATATCGGCCCAGATTTCTCTGCCCAGTGAACTGGTCAGCTTCTTCCACTAGACACTCTTACCTGCTTGTACCCCCTACTGACAACAGGGTGTGTTGCCCCAGTTCTCCAACCAGCTCTGACTCTTGCCCAGGTACATGTACTTTCCTCTTGGAGCCTGCCAAGGGCATTTTATCTCCTTTTCCTGACCATGTTTTTTCTCCAGACATTCCCATTTTGCACTAAACATTACTCATCTTGAAATAAATTACCATCCTCAAACATTTGTGACTGGACCTCCCCCAGATCTCTCAAGGTTCCCTATAATGTTCACATACAGACTTTCTGAAAACTTTGGTGTAGTTAAGCCCCTCTCTGCTGTCTCTGCTAACTCATCCTAACAAGCAGTAGCCATCTATTCCAATCAGTTATTCAAACATTCTCTTAAAACCACACATTTTAATTTCCCTGCCCCTCAGATAGCCCTTAGCTACTTCTAATATATTATTTAGTCCCTATCCACCTACTCTGCATAATTCCTTATCCTTCCCTTGGCATTTTATTAATATGTAGCGTGTTTCACATTAGCATAGTACTAATCAGTTCCAAATATAATGGTTAAGTATTTAGCTAAATTGTACATTCTCAAATACCTTACTTAAAATGTTGCAAAGATGGAAGTTTTAATCCACACACGTCATGCCAATTCCCAATTGACTCTCTCTTTTGTAAATCCTTTCCCCAGAGTGTTGACAAAGATAATGATGGCATGTCCTTTGCAACTGGGCCAAGACTTTCTCTCAGCTATGTGTGTACAGTCTAGAGAAAGATTAGGGGTGGGGAGTGGAAATTCAGTCAATTACAATTAGTAGAATTGGGCTAAGTTAACAGTACGTGATGGGAGTCTTCAATCTCAGGAAGAAGAGATGTAGCCCAATCAGTACATGCTATCTGATTCACAGAAGTTGACACTTCTTATTGGAATGCTTGACTAAGTTTAATATGGAGCTAGTAAAAACGGGTTAAATACCCCATTTAGATCTCATTTTTTTCTAAAAAAATTGCATACATTACAATAGTGAGTGCATAAAATAATTTTCATCAGAAGAATATTATAATCTGTGTAAGAACTTCACAAACATGTGCTGACTTTTTATAAGATGAGAGAGTAGTCAGAACTCTCAAACTTCATTTTTTTGGTGACTGTGGTTTGAATAGGTGTAAAGAAGAAACATTTTAATTTAAATTGATTTGTGAACTGGGGATTGGGTGTAGATTTTGCAGCTGTAAAGAGGAGAGCAGGAACAGTGTGAGTCTACCAAAACTGTGTTGGATTACAGCTACACAAACTAAAGTGGTTTCAGTGACTATGGACTGTCACCAAACTTCCTTTGTCCTATGCTGTCTCACAGTACTCACATTTCTATAACAGCCAAAGCTAGCATTTAGTTACGAAGTCAGAAATCTGGATTAACTCCATTACTTACTTATATTCTGTTACCAGTGTAACAGTAGAATTTCAACTGCTTTGTCTTCAACAGAATAAACTACAGATGTTTGTGTCTGATTTTTTTTCCCCCAGCCTAGATGTTGTGTCTTCTGATTAAAGGGGTTGGTTTTTTTGGATTTTGTTTATAAATAAAGGGGGTTTGTTTATAAATAAACAAATATATTTATGTTCTAAGGTTTTAACAAACCCCAAACTGCAGAGAGTTGAATTTCCTTTAAAAGTATTACACGAGGAAACTATTTAATTGGTATACATTAGGTAATTAAAATCTTCTCAGGCTTGTGCTTTTCTTGGAGGGGTTTTGGGGTTGGAAAAAATTGGATTTCTTTTTTCTAAACCTTTTTGGTTTTGAAGGGAAGGTTGTATGAGCAGCTTCCTGAATACTAACACAATTTTAACTAAATTTTCTCAAGTCAGGTGTGAAGCCCTCTGTATTAGAGAAGATTCTACCATCACTGAAAGGGGGACTATCATGCTGTTTACTGAGTTTTGGGGCACTGTTGTTTCTTTCACAAGACAGCCCTGCAAATAGGGCAGCCATCCTGGAGACTGGCAGTTCATTTCGGAAGCAAGTTGAAACACAAAAATCGATAAACAGCTCTTTTACTTTAAATCCTGTCTTTGGTATGAAAAGGATACCAGGTTACAAATTAAAGTGTTGCAGACTCCTTGGCTTGATGGCGGTACTAGCAATTTTCAAATATTGTGTGTGCATGCGTGTGTATGCGTGAGACAGAGAGGGGGAGAGAGACAGACAGACATGGAGAGAGACTGAAAGCTTCTTGATAAAAAAAATAGTCTTATGCTTGAAAAAGGTAAGCAATGAGAAAAATAGTAGAAATTCAATCTACCTCACAAAATATCAATTATTTTAAATTACTGTTTTTTTCTACGTTGTGGTTATAGCTTGGCATTAGCAGGGTCAGCAGTCATTTCCAATACTTACCACTCCACAATATATAAAGAGATTTTTTGTCTATTGCTCAGTGTCAATATGGACAAGTAGAGAAGCTGACAGCTGCATGTAAGCCAATACATAACTTCCAAGTAATATTTTATCCTTTCATCCTCAAGTTACCTTACTCAGCAAAACAACCTCTCTCATGCCCTGGAACATTCAACTTTAAGTTCCATCAGTTGAGATTAAGAAGAAAGTAATTCTCTCCTACAGTAATTTTCATGGGTATGATCACTCATTAATCCTATCAGGTTATCAGTACACAGGCAAAGTTTATATTTTTCCTCTCTTAATTTAGACAATTCTTAACCTACCAGCAGCCCACCTCCCAATCCCATCAAAGTGTGTGAAAAAAAGGGGAAAACCAACAAATTTAAGGCTAATAATTCAGCAATGCAAGAAAAGCTGCTTTTGCTAGTATCATTTCCTTTGACTAATATAATTTCTTGCTACAGGCTTTGAGGAATTTCTCTCCAACTCGTCATGTTCTGAAAACCTGAAATGTAGCTAAATTACTTTTTTCAAGGAAGTGAAAGTTCAGATTTGGCATCAGAGTAAAACTAATCATGATGTCAGTAAAATAAGTAACAAAACGTTTAATAGGCAAAATCCTAAAAATCAAGAGCTTGTCTACTTTCAATAAACATTGAAAGATCACATTAGCACAGAAAACCTTCCCCGCAATTTCCACACCCCCTCCTCTCCCTCCCCACCTTCTCCTAATCCTTCTAACATGCACTACAAATTAGAATACTATATTTTATATCATTTTTCTGATAGTCACTCTCTGAGAAATTTTTCCATGATTACTGACTGCAATTTTTATTTTTACTCACTTCAGTCCAAGAAAAGTAGGGAATCCAAATTTGTCCTACAGCTTAAAGAAAATCTTTGAAGTACTATCCTTGCATTGGTGAAATGGTGTAGCCCAAATAATTCCTACAAATGTTGGTATTTTTTCTTTAGTCATATATAAGTAGCATGTCAAACAACAAAAAATGTTTATTATTTACAGTAATAAACCATAAATATTGTTTGAATATGTGATGAACAAGAACCTATACATTCTTTCAGCTGCACTGAAATGAATTATGTTCACAGGTCAGTTATGTCTGAACAATGATTTAAGAAGTTATCGTTTTCTTAGCAGTTAATTACCACCACCCAGCTGAGAAGCCACACCTGACTGCATGAACACTCCCTATTTAAATCTAGTTTAGGCTAAAAGGGCTACCTAAACTCACCATTCAAAGCCGTTTGAAACTCTTGATTAAGGTTAGTCTCATCAACTTCACAGTAAAACAGCAGAAAAGTGCTTATAATGATAGGATAGGTGGTCACTGCTAATTAGGTAAGGAAAAATCATTCATAGAATCATAGAATGGTTCGGGTTAGAAGGAACCTTAAAGATCATGTAGTTCCAAACCCCCTACCATGGGCAGGGACACCTCCTACTACACCAGGCTGCTCAAAGCCCCATCCAGCCTGGTCTTGAACACTTCCAGGGATGGAGCAGCCACAACTTCTCTGGGTAACCTGTTCCAATGCCTCTCCACCCTCACAATAAAGAATTTCTTCCTAATATCTAATCTAAACCTACCCTCTTTCACTTTAAAACTGCTACTCCTCATCCTATTGCTACAATCCCTGATAAAGGGTCCCTCCGCATCCTTCCTGTAGGCCCCCTTTAGGTACTGGAAGGCTGCTATAAGGTCTCCCCAGAGCCTTGTCTTCTCCACGCTGAACAACCCCAACTCTCAGCCTGCCCTCATAGGAGAGGTGCTCCAGCCCTCTGATCATCTTTGTGGCCCTCCTCTGGACTCTCTCCAACAGGTCCCTGTCCTTCTTATGTTGGGGGCTATAGAGCTGGACGCAGTACTCCAGGTGGAGTCTCAGCAGAGTGGAGTAGAGGGGCAGAATCATCTCCCTCAAACTGCTGGCCGTACTTCTTGTGATGCAGACCAGGATGCAGTTGACTTTCTGGGCTGCGAGTGCACATTGCCAGCTCCCGTTGAGCTTCTCATCCACCAACAGCCCCAAGTCCTTCTCCTCAGGGCTATTCTCAAGCCATTCTCTGCCCAGCCTGTATTTGTGCTTGGGATTGCCCCGACCCATGTGCAAAACTTTGCACTTGGCCTGGTTGAACTTCGTGAGGTTCATACGGACCCACTTCTCCAGCCTGTCCACGTCCCTCTGGATGGCATCCGCTCCCTCCAGTGTCTTCAGTTCTTATGTAACCGCAATAGCCTGATATATACCACAATATACTGTAATACTAACTCTACTACAACATCTACATAAATGCTACTTGAAGATTGTTTGGCCTTCACAAATACAGTCAGTGTCTAATATATAGGCATTAACATAAAAAAACATAGAAATCTCTCCAAGCTAAGAACTTGGACAACGCCTACATATCAGTGTAAATATGCTTTAAGATATTTCAGAGAAGAAATCTGAAATAAGACAATTGATGTTACACAATACTTGCAGTTCATGACGTATGCTGGTTATTGACTCTTTCAGTTGAAATAGAATGTGTGTAAAAAGCCACACAAAATAGTAAAGTTGTGTGATTCAATTTTAAATACAGTGAAAAAAGACTTAAATGCAGCTCGAATAACAGCTTCCAAAGCATTCATTAGTATTTCCTATCACTAATAAGCTAAGGAATAATTGCCTGCTTTGCAAAAATTTAGTGAAGGAACACAACAAAACTGACATGCCGAAGACTGAGATCCTTAACAAGGGCTATATAACTTCATAACCGCAGCAGGAATCATTTATCTTATGCCAAATCTCAGAGGCTCTCAGTTCCACAGTGGCCATTCTGTGGTGTTACCCTTAATGAAAGAGATCCAAGATTGAAAATCAGGAATAAGTTAAGCAGGTTTTTGTTGCAATATAGCAGCAAAAACAAATCAACACAGACTACAGACTACAGTCAACATGAGTTTACGAAAGGAAAGTCCTGTTTAACTAATTTTATATCCTTCTGTGATAGTGTCACCCACCTACTGGATGAAGAGAAGGCCTTGGATGTAGTTTTTCTGGATTTTTGTAAGGCTTTTAATACTGTCCCTCACAGCATCCCTCTGGACAAGTTGTCCAACTGTGGGATGAGGGGGTTGGCGGTGCGCTGGGTGAAGAACCGGCTGAAGGGCAGAGCTCAAAGGGTTGTAGTGGATGGGGCTACAACTGGCTGGTGAACAGTAACCAGCTGTGTTCATTCTAGGACCAGTTCTGTTCAATATATTTATCAATGATAATTCCGTGTTTAAAAAAATAGCAAAAAGCTTCAAGATAAAATAAAGTATACAATGTAAATGGAAAACAAGCTACTTTTTCCTAGGCTTTGTTTTCATCTTAGGTGCTTTCACAATGGTACAATTCTAGTGACTTACCACTCTATAAAGGGGAAATAAATTCTTGAGCAGATAAATGGTCCTAAGCAAAATTCTCATGGCCGAATAATGATGAAATTTGGGGAGTTTAATTCCACAGTTACCTCCTTGCAACCCCTCTGGGGCTTTAAAATATTGGCTAGATTCCATTTCTACCTGAGCCTCTTTATGACTGTATTTTTCTAAGGGAAATACACAGACAAATAAAGATGACAAGGTAGAAAAGGAATGCCACTTTGGGACGTTTCTCAAAAAGACAGTTCAGTGTCTGTAAATGAGAAAAGAGTTGAAGGTGAGATCTGTGGAGGTAAACAAGAGAAAGAAAAAGTGTGCTCAAAGATGAAATGGGAAAGATATTTTGCCAGAAAAATTTGTAAGTTATCTTTAATTTGCTCCAGGATAGTGGGAGAAACATGACAGGAAGACAGTGATTTTTTTTCCTATGGTAAATAATGAAAACGTACTACAAATAAGGTCTCATGAAAAGACATCCTTGAAGAATGAGTTAAGTAAGTCAAGAACGGTTTGAGGTCATACAGTATTCCTCTAACATTTCAAAGAGGCTAACTTCCCCAAGTAGACAAGCATTAACTGTAGGTACAGCTGTCACCAATCAGTAAACATTAGTATTTTTGTTTCTTTTCACATGTGCAACAGAGAGTACATATTACAACATAAACTAGCTTTAAGCAACTGAGCAGTTCCAAATTCATAACAAACAAACCATACATTTCAAAAAAGCCGTACCTTCCCAAGATCAAGCAAAGAGCTAACTGTGAATCACAACAAAATTATTTTTTTTACTTAGCTTTGTAAGTCCCTTGTGGTAAAAGAGTATAACAGATAACATTTCCTTTCACAGACAGAGAAGAGAGGAACAAAGCTAGCCAAACTCAAAACCAGACTTTGGAGGAATTTCATCATAGTATCTAATAATGAAATTGTGAAAAGACTTTTTCAGTCATGTACAATGCCCTGGCACATGGTGTCTGAGCTGCTGCTTCTTTCTGAGCATACCAAGAAGTGGTGGGGGTCTGAGAACCAAGATCTGTTGAGAACAAGCTGCATCAAGGTCTGTCTGGATACATCTGAAGGGCTCAGCTCTACAGTACACCTATCTTGTGCCTGCCCCACTAATCTCCACAACAAAATGGCTGGATGAAGGACCCTCACTGGAGTAAGCAGTCGTTTTGGGAGACAGTTCCCAACTATGCACAACATACGATACAAAATATCGTTGTGTTTTGTTTTTTTTCCCAATGTGACAGCATGCTTAGCTGATGAGGTAGAGTAACTGGAGAAGAGTAAAGAGCAAGTTTGCAAAGCAAAAGGTTGATAAAACATCCAGACGCCTGCATGAAAAAGGTTGGGGTGTGTATGGAAAGCCAGATAGTTTGAGAAAGGGAATGGTACAGACAGAATTAGAAAGCACCGCTGGCACTCCACTCTCCATAGGTAGGCTTGCTAGTCAGAAAGGGTAGTTACAAATAAGACATGGCAGCTAGCTTTATTACTACAAGTCAGATAAGCTTCATTAGTACTGCAGTCAGGCAGGGTTAATTAGCTGTTCTAAGCATCCTGGCTCCACTATTTTTTTCTGTATGGAACATCGCCCATAGTTATTTGTTTATATGAGTAACATGTGACCAGTCAATGAAATAAACCAAGTCTTGCAAATCCTAGATTAGCATGTTAAGCACTGGCACATCATCTAGAAGTGAAGCCCAACTCTCCTCACACCACTGCACATGTCTTTTTCCATTTTAATCTTACACACTACCAATGGGGCACACACTACCCTGTTTCTGACAGCTAAAAGCAGATCTGTAAAACACAAGAATCAAATAAACCACAGAAATCCAGTTAAAACTTCCATTAACATTATAGCAACTCCATGTAAGCACCAGACTATAAAAAATCCTTCTATCAGCATCATTGGGTACCTACGGCAATACTCGTCACCCACCATCTGACTTGTGATTTAAAAAGATAGCTGCCATGTTCCTTCTCACCATGCAGCTCTGTTACAGCCTCTCCTCTGCCTCTCACTTCTCTTTCATCAGCAAATCATTATCTAAGTTATGGAATAAATGATTTTTTTGGCAGTGCTCTAACACACCAGGATGCTGTGATAAGGTCACCTAAAGCACACCATGACCATGTTAATGTTTCATACTGTGCCCAAACCAGAACTTTCTGTGAGAGCCTTAACCCAATGAGGGGAGACCTCATTGCCCTCTACAACTACCTGAAAGGATGTTGTAGAGAGGTGGGTGTTGGCCTCCTCCCAAGTGAATAACAACAAGACCAGAGGAAATGGTCTGAAGTTGCAGCAGGGGAGTTTTAGATTAGATATTAGGAAGAACTACTTTACAGAAAGAGTGGTCAGGCACTGGAACAGCCTGCCCAGGGAGGTGGTTGAGTCACCATCCCTAGAGGCATTTAAGAAACATCTAGATGTGGCACTTCAGGGCATGCTCTAGTGGCAGAGATTGTAGGGGGATTTTTGTAGGTTTTTTTTTGGTGTGTATATGGTTGGACTCGATGATCTCAAAGGTCCTTTCCAACTTTCCAACTGATTCTAACTTTCCTTGAAGTTTTAATTGTTCAAGACCCAAGTCCAAGAATTTGTCTCCCTAAATTAGCATTGCAGAAGGCTCCATTCTTTCACTGCCAGAAGCATGCTAGCACAGTGAGATGAATTAGTGTTTAGCTCTTTCATTTATCTAAACAAATATTTTGGCTGTAGAAGATACTGTCAGCACATTACATTAAAGATTCTTTTCAGTGTTAACTCTTGCCAAATACCAGCCAATAATTTCTTTTAAATTCCACATAGACTCCAGATACCTGTTACCCTGATCCCACTAACAACCACAATAAACCTTTCTTTCCTTCCAGTTAGGGAGGTAATGGGACAGCAGAACAGTTACACTATAATCAAGCCTGGTATCATACACCAGATTACCTTCTCTTCACCCATGACTCCTTGACAAATTCACCACACTGGCCACTTCTCCTTCAGTCAGACATTTCCCAAGATCACTTACTGTCTGGAGCAAGTCCAGCATATACGAGGGTAGCTGAAGAGCTTGTCCCATGCACTTCAATTCCAACACTTGCATGCAGCCTGTATATTTAGCACCTGATATTTCCTAGTTAGTACTCTGAGAAATGCCTCCAAGACCTGGTTCTTCCCAGAACCTCCAGACATGCAGAGTGTCTGATCCCATCTTAATTTCTCCTTTAAAGTATAGAGAATGGTGTCAGCTAATTTGTCCATTTGTGTTTCCTGGCCTAAGACATGTGTGGATATATACCATCACAATGCAACTTAATTTTCCTCCTAAGGACCTCTTTACTTTTTCATATGCCTTCAATTCCTCATTTAACTGTGATTTTAATCCAATAAGTGATTCTTCCTTCAGTGGTTGCAAGAGCACTGGCTAGACATGGGGAAAAAATTGCTAAGAAAAACATTCTGAAAAACATTCCTGCACCAAATGATAAAATATGGTTTGACAGAAACTAGTCTGGGCCAGTCTGTTCAAATGTAATCAGTATTTCTGATATCCCAGTCTCCCAGCCTTCCAGTTTTTCATGGTTGGGGTTTTGGTTTTGTGGGGGGGTTTTTTTGTTTGTTTGTTTTGGTTTGTTTTTTTAGGGGGGTGACTTTGCAGGGAGGGAAGCTTCATTGCAACCTTTCTTAAAATGAACATTTAACGTACTGTTTCAGAATGCTTTAAGACTAAATTTACATACATTTATTCTTAAACATGCAAAACATAACACAGAACATTTTTGGATCATATAAAATAATGTTTTTGTTCATCTGAAGTAATTTAACTTTTGCTGGTTTTGTGCTGCCATTGAAGTGAAAAAAACCAAATAACTCATATTACTGTAATTATAATACCCTCTCTAAAATGAGCCATTCTAGTAATTCTCAGCCCATCTTCTCCTAAACTTGGGTAAACTGAAAAAATATATTCAAATTGTCTCAATGTTTCACAGTTTATACACAGAGAAATGACTGCAAGATTATACAAACCAATGATACTCTGTATTCTTATGTACAGCCTCCAATCACTCGCATATTATGTAAAATCCTCTTCCTATTTTAAGTTTACATGTTAGCTTACAGGAGAACTTCAAGACAGTCTTGCAAACCTGGTATGTCGTCACTAAACTTCGTGCTGCCTCTTGTACTACCTTCCCTAATATAACCTGAAATCACAGGGACTATAATTTTTTTCTCCCCCCCCCCCCCCCCCCCCCCCGGCAAGATCAAGTGAAACGACTTTTACATCTGCAAAATAATATATGTGGAAAACAAAATTATCTATTTGGATAAATTTATATATATACTAGTTTTCCTAAGTACTTGTTTGTATGAAAGACTTTCATACAGTAAAAAGCAGCTTTTATGTGATAAATAAGATCTGGAGTGAAATGGAAGCGAGATTTGGTGGGGTTTTTTTTTATGTCCCTCTGTTCCATAGATCATCTCATGATTCTCTTCTTCTATGTATATTCGTATGAGAACACGAGCTATTTACAGTCAAAAAGAAAGTATATGCCTTTCAAATTTCATCAGGTTATCATTCTTTCAACACAGTATAGAACACACTGCAATTCAATAAAGCACAGCGTATCTTGACCTGGCAAACTTATCTCAGCCTTAGACGTTTCCTCTGAGAAAAACCTAAATATTCTTGCAATTGGATTGCTTTTTGGGATTAATTTTTCTGTCTCCATGCCTCCTTTCTCCCCCTTCCCCTCATTCTTTTGAGCTTCTTGGGATGGTGGAACCAGAATCTGACTTCATGTTTTTTATTATTATTATTTTTATTGGGAATATCTCTGGGAGCTTTGAATCAGAACAAGGTCCTACTGGTACAATGGCACCTTTTCTGAAAATATAATGTTCTGTTTGCTAAGTGTGTTCTCCAGTCCTTTTCCTGTCTGGTTCTTCCAACAGTGCTCTTGTCTCAATTTTCTTTCATTTGCCCGTCTTCCTTCTAATACAAAGGCCACAGCATCCTACAAAGGATTTTCAAATACTTGAAGTTAAAATTCACTGGGAATTCTACCTTTTTAATCCTTCCTCCAATGCCCTTATAACCTTATTGAGCCATTTCTCTGGAAAACTTTTGAAAGACTCTAACCTTTTTACCTAACTCCCACAGAACAAATAAATGTATTGTTCATACCCGTAGGAGCTATATTTGTATAATATTTTTCTCACAGTCTTCAGATGAATGGAGACTGGAGACAAGATTGCTTTTTTTTTTTTGCTTTTATTTCCTCTCCCTTTTCTCTGCTTGTCCATCCCTCCTTTCTTTCTGCTCTTTGTCTTCAACCACAGTCTGATCCTGGGAAGATGCCAGTGATGAAGAAAGTTTTTTTTAGGGGGTAAGAACTAGTACTTTCTATCTAAACCCAATCTGGTCAGAAGAACAGCATTTTTCTCTATGCCCCATGAGGCAAAGTTAAAGCGGTCTGCTCGTGAAGTCTGTGGTCTGCTTTTACATTTAACAAGGGCTGTAAGATAGCAATCATGAACTAGTCTAAACATTTTGCTTTGAAGCCTTTTCAATGTGGAAAAGTCATAACACTTCAAAGTGACAGTTTCTCTCTTAAAAGAAAATGAGCAACAACTGGGTCGATATCCTAGAATTTGAAATAACTGCAGAGCTTCTAACCAAAAAACTTGTTGCAGAAATAGTAGGAGAAAATATAGTTTCAGTACAAAGACACCATGAAACATAGTAATTCTGAGTTACGAGTTATTTTAGCCAGAAATTCTAAGGCAGGCATTTACAAATCACAGAATCACAGAATGGTAGGGTTGGAAGGGACCTCTGGAGATCATCTACTCCCACCCTCCTGCCAAAGCAGGGTCACCTAGAGCAGGTTGCACAGGAACGCGTCCAGGTGGGTTTTGAATGTCTCCAGAGACGGAGACTCCACCACCTCTCTGGGCAGCCTGTGCCAGTGCTCTGCCACCCTCAAAGTAAAGAAGTTCCTCCTCATGTTTAGGTGGAACTTCCTGTGCTCAAGTTTGTGCCCATTACCTCTTCTCCTGTCGCTGGGCACCACTGCAAAGAGCCTGGCCCCACCCTCCTGACACCCACCCTTTAAGTGTTTGTAAGTGTTGATAAGATCCGCCCTCAGCCATCTTTTTTCCAGACTAAAAAGACCCAAATCCCTCAGCTGCGCTTCATAAAAGAGGTGTTCCAGTCCCCTAATCATCTTCGTAGCCCTTTGCTGCACCCTCTCCAGCAGTTCCCTGTCCTTCTTGAGCTGGGGAGCCCAGAACTGGACACAGTACTCCAGGTGCGGCCTCACCAAGGCAGAGTAGAGGGGGAGGACTCCCAATGAATATGCCAATGAATGTGAAATCGATGTCTGAGATACAACAAATCAAAAATATGCTGTTTCAGGTATAAGGGGTACACTGACATTAGTTTATT
Source organism: Larus michahellis (assembly GCF_964199755.1). Lineage (NCBI taxonomy): Eukaryota > Metazoa > Chordata > Aves > Charadriiformes > Laridae > Larus > Larus michahellis. Next base: position 96,134,085 of record NC_133897.1, read on the forward strand.
TATAAACCTGATTTACTACATAAGCTTTGGACACCATGAATTCTCTAACTCTCTCTGCACACGTGTGCATACACACACTTGCATGTCACTGTTCTTATCACTTCGGAGCCTGTTAGCAAAATTCAGTCAAATCAGACAAGCAGCTGAGGTCCCAAAGATACGAAGTTCCCTCAAGTTTGACAAAAAAAGACAAGAAAACCCCTAATAGTTCCACTGCTGAAAGAAAAGCTGAAGGCTGTCCTCCTGGGACACCATGGAAAGATGTTACATGAATGTCTCAAGAGCAATAACATCTCTGTCAGCTCTTGCCTCTTATGGGATATCAGAAAACCCAGCAATATGAGTCTCAGAGATAAGCAGTAACCAGCCTTCATTAGCTTTGCTGCTCACACTATTTCCTTCACTTGTTATAATAACAGCAAGTATGTGTATCTATAAATGCTATACGTGCACTATACTAAGGGCTCTACAAATATATATAAAAGTATTTTTCCTGCCCTACATAGGTTACTATTCCCCGGTAAAAAAAGCCATAAAGAATCAAACATTTGGAAGATACCCAGGTACACCTTTCACAAAGACATTACAATAGGCATTTGGGTGGACTGGATCCCCAGAGCCAGTCCAGAGATGTATACAGAATAGGAGACTGCTTTCATTCCCTCTTGGCTGTGCACAATAACAGCTATGCAGTGGAGTTAGCTGAAGACTAATAAGCTCAGTAGCTGATACTGTGCCTGCACTTTATCAATAACTATTTTTGATAACTCTAATTCACCAGTATCCCTAGGAGAGAGAGTATCAATGACAGGCATATCATGATCGTTTCTTTTCCTTTCATTCTGTAAGTAAAAGCCAAGACTCTCAAAACGATCATAATGAATCTATACACTGTAGCTATGTAATTATTTTGGAGGCTTTTCTAATTGAAGTTTTTCAGACTTTATTAACTGAACTTGCAGACTATAAAAAGGGAATAGAAATACCGCCACCACACACTGTAGACCCTATTGGAAGTCACAGATCACAGCAATACCTAGAATTTCATGTATACAAAGTTTTTGTTTCTCTTTTACTAGATAAATGGACAGATGGGTTGGTAGCTTCTATTTCTTTTGTTACGGAGTTTACACATTTCTTTACCCCATTACCTATTGGTTGCAATATAACAAACATTCATAATTTTTATTTCTATAAAGATTTTCTATTACAATGGTGTAGATATAGGGAGAGGAAAAATAAACCTAGAATTAGATTGTCAGTTGACACAAACAGATACATCTCTGTATCTAAATAATCTAAAGTAAATTTAGGTCACTTGTAATAGGTGAATTTGCTCTATAATAAACAATGCTTTTATTTAAAGTGAATAGGTACTCCATGTAAAGTGGTAAAAGCCTATTAAGACCATGTCTGTGCAGCATTCAGAATAGCTCTACATTAGAGAAACTTGCATTAGCAAGAAATCAGTCTGCTTAGGGATGATTGTTTAAATTATTAATAGATACATATTGCCATGACTAGATTGCCAAGTAATTTGTTCTAAGATAAATTAAACATACTGAGAGAAATCTTGGCCTTGCTAGAATCGGTGGAAGTTTCTTCAACTAACTTTGATAGTCCAAAACTTGACCTTCAATTAAGCATAGTCATGTCTCAGTACACCCGGATTTACAGCAACAATATAAAGAAAATAATGCAAAATGATAACAATGTCTTATGACTCAATAGGTACTTATTCCTGTAAAAGAAATTTGTACGTATATGTTACTTAAGAATTAACTGATTACTGATCTACAACATTCACTATGCTTTGAAGCAAGAAATTAACTTGTGCTAGAAGGTTAAAGTGTTGACCATGTATTTTAGAGTTATTGCCATTTTATTCATATTCCTCACAGAAAACTAGAATAGAAAAATGTTGTTTTCAATCAAGCCAATGCATCATAATTATTTCCTGATGGACAAGATGCATGATTACAATTTATACTCTGTCTTGCTAATTTCTGAAAGATGCTTTAGAACTGATTTTTTTTTTTTTACCTTCCAGCATGTAAGCATAAGTAGGTGATGCTAACCCTACCTCACAGGTTTCTTCTGCCAGTGAAGTCCTAATTAGCTTTGGAATCTCCTTTTGTTATTTGATAGTGGTGTTTTGTTCGTTGGTTGTGGGTTTTTGGTTGGTTGGTTGGTTGTTTTTTTCTGGTGTTTTGCTTTATTTTTTCTCCACAAATCCACCTTTTTTTTTTTTTTTCCCTCAGTGTGCAGTCAATGGAACACAGAAAAACTAGTAAATTGGATCATTAGCAAAAAAATAAGAATACCTTCTTTCACTGCAAAAAGTACTATTTTCTTGACATATTCTTTCAGAATCTATTACTTAGATTTGAAATTACGGCAAAAGTTCTTGATCTATTCAATTACAGTCTTTTGATTCAAATGCCAAAAATGATTGTTCAAATATTATTTAGAACAAAACTTAATAAATAAGGAAAGAGCATCCAAAGACTAACACCAAGGAAACAGTAACAAAGTAGTTGAAAACAGCAGAAATAAGAAAATCCTCTCTGTTCTCCAAGCGTCTTTTTACGTTCTCTTCTATTTCCATTTGTTACGGATATATAGTTGTGCATGCACTCACAGTCACTTCAGGGAGACTGTGATTTTAACCTCAGGCTCCAGTCCAGAAAAGCATTCAAGTGTTTTGAATCTCACCAAAATCAATGGTGGATTACTCACACATCTAGAAAGCCTGTGTTTTAAGCTGCTGCCTGGATCAATTACATAGTTTATACCCACCTAGAGGTTGTAAATAGGTAATGAGAAGGCAGGTAAAAATGTCAACAGTTGGAGCTGTCCTGCCTTCTTCTTGATAAGATCCTACTCTTAGGTGCATGAAAAACCTTGGTAAATTAAGCCATCTGAGACAAATTTTTCCATACCTACCTCTGCCTCAATTCCCTCTTCTATCACAGTATACCCATATAATGACTATAACTCAAGATGAAACACAGCAAAGTGCTGTTTTCTCCCCCTGTCTCAATGCCTTGTTTTCCATGCAAAGGAAAAGGGATCTACAAATGGGAGAAGAACAGAAGAGACATCGCTTTCAAAGAGTCCCTCAGCCTCCAGATTCCCTGGGGCACACCATGGCACATTGAAGAAGACTGTCCAAATGCAAACATATTTATCTTGTTCTGTCCAGCTCTCAGAATGACTTAGTTCGCTAATCATGGACACTACATGCTCTGCAAGGGAGACTTAATTTTAACATGAGCACTAATCCTCATCTCAAAGAGAAACATGATCCTACAGCAGTCTGTCCTAGCTACCAATCACTGAAATTTTTATTTCCACGGTACAACATTTTTACTCTGTAATGGGACCCTAAGTCAGCCAGAGCTGCAAAGTAAGCCCACCTAGATCTTCTTTTTACACTAATTTCCTCACAGATAACAAAAAAATCCAGATTTTATTAGAATGTAAACCGTAATGCTGGCACACTTAGGTTTTAAATAGAGAGACTTCAAAGGAATATGGTCAGAGAGAATATAGGGAAGTTAAGCAGGTTTAGAATCAGTTGTCCCTGGGTCCAGTGTGTCCTTGCAGCTGAGTACTTGTTTCTAAGCTTTGTTTCACTAAAATCTGTGATATCCTGAAGAGCAAAAAATGCTGCCCATTTTCTGGGGAGCAGCCAAGAATGTTGTAGGCAGAAAAGCTACCAAGAAACAGAAGGTGTCACAAGAGAAGCAGATAGAAAAGATACAGAGTGGAATCACTGCACAGAGGTAGGAGCAGAGGGCCAGACAACAGAAGGTGAAGGAGAGGGATCTTCCTAGGAACCAGAGGATACTGTGCAATCTCCTTCCCACCAGGCATTTCAGGACAATGCGGATGCTCTTCTTTTGAAATTATGCAATGTAGTAGTGAACACGTAGAGAAAAAAAAAATACTACTCATCCCAGGCTCCCTGGAAAGGTAGCAACCACATGCATTAGGCATGGTGTTTCTTAAAGCAGGGACAAAGAGAGAATTTCCCCCATAATTAATCTCTGGCAACTAGGGGTGAATATAGCTTAGTCTCAGAACTAGGAAAAGAGGTGTTATGCACCCTGGCAATGGGAAGATAACAGGATTAGGATACTGAGACAACGACATAAGTGGAGATTGTGAGGAGACAGACTGGAAAAGAGTTGAGATTGTCATAATAGACAAGATGATGAAAATGCTATATAAGGAACTGTATGTGGAGTGGATGGGTATTTTGTGTGGGAACTGGGGACACCATTCCCACCAGTGAGCACAAAATAAGAGATGGTGATGGAGAAAGATTTTATTGTTAAAAGGCCTTTCCCAAAGAACAGAGAGTACAATCTGAGACACTCAAATCACAACATTCCTACTTCAAATTGTCTTGCAAAATGCATGCTTCATCTGACTAGGTGAATAGCTCACCTTTATTGAGGACAACTTACTACAGCTATCTGCCATATTTACTCTGAGCCTGCCTGAGTGGCAGATATCCAACCATGCAACTAATTCTAAGACTGACATTGATTATAATGTGGATCATTTGCAGAATTTTACTCATCTGGAAATTACATTCTCACTGTACTATTGGTTTTCATTGAAAAGATTGGAAATTAAAGAACAAGAGAGATGTAAAATCATAGATTAAGGATATGCTACGGTTGTCTAACCAAATATTCAGAAAAGGTAGGAAAGATCAGACAAAGTGTGGCCTATGTACAGCTTTAGCTCTGGTTCCTTAACGTTTTCTAAATTTGTTCAAAAGGAGACAAACATTTTAATGAATTGAGCGTGTGTGAAAAGCACACTTTGAAAAATTTAAGTGGGTAAGATATTATAGTCATATGTCACAATTTTATTCAAAGAAGAATTGCCTTTATAGAGGCAAATACAAATTCAGTATTTTGTCAGGAAAGCATTAGCATAAATATTTTTATTTTTCCTGTGTTGGAATCAGCAATGAAAGTGAAAGGAAGTATTACAGTCTGTTAAAAGAGTCCTCATGAAACAATGCGGTTTAAATGAAGTTAAGTTTGTATTTGGACTTACTGATAAAATCCAAAAATTAATTAAATTTAAAACAGTAATAACTGTGAGATGTGTGACATATTGATAATGTAGATAGCTATATAATAGTTGTATAAATTATTTCGATTTGCATTATAAAAGTATTCGGAGATCCTAGCTGAGCCCAGAAACTTGTGCCAGGCACTCAAGATAAAACTCAAGTTTGTTTAAAATATATATATCAAACCCACATTTTTCTTAAAGGAAGAGCCTTTTTCTCTTTAAAAAAAAAAAATAGTTCAAACTAACATTTTGTAAGAAAATGTCAGTGTTCATCCACACAATGTAGAGCAAGTCTCCCCTACTAAAACTCTCCCCAAAATCCCAGAAATGCCAGAGGCCTTTTTATCAGTTATTGTGCTCATTTTTTAAATAGAAAACTTAGTTAGAGAGCTATGTAGTTTTACATCTTATACAAGTTTAGAGGAAATCCATCTCATACAAAAGTTGGAAGTCAAAAGCTACCATGATTGTTACCTTCCCCTCCCCCCCCATTCTTTTTTTCTTTTTTTTTTTTGTCTGTGTGCATGAAGAGGTCAAGGGTTTTCCATGGGACAAACTAAAACAGTCTGACAGCTTTCATTTAACAGAAGAATCAACCTCTGAACATTATTCAATTTTTAATGGCTGGATATCAGGCCAGTTTTAAAACACGTTTGACTTGATGTTATACAGTATAGGCAAAAACCTAACAATTTCCCCTTATTCCTGTATAAAATGACAGTTACCACTTTTATATGACTTTATGTAGGACACAACTAACAATTTGTGAGAATAGGAACTTGAAAAGACAATAGATTTTCCTCAAAATTGTAAGGTTTTACCGTTAACAACCAAGACAAGGAGTCAGGGAAGCTCAACATAAAAATACGTCCCGTTATAAACTTGTGACTAATCCTGAAAAAGTAGTAAACTGCAAAACCAACAATAATAACAAAAAGCAAGAAATATAAACATGCTTTAAAGGACATTATTTTTTTTCTGGAAGGAAAAGGCAGGGCTCCTCTTTCCCATATCCAGCAGCTCTTCTCCATCATGCGTGCAGGTATTGACCTCAACTTCATAGTTGCTGCCTCTCTGTCCTGTGTAGCACCATAGCAAGGAACACGTCAAGGTTGTCTTTCGGGAGGGTGAGACCTTTCTCCGTACAAGCTTGGGGGGAACCAATGAACACTGACATTGGCATTCAGACCCCAAAGAACTGACATTGGAATTCAAACCCCAGGTGCTGCAGAGCCACAGCGAATATGACCAGTGCAATCAGGTAAGTCGTAAGAAGGAGCCATAAATATGAACTATACAGGTCTGACAGGGCTAGCACTAGAAGTGCTGATAGCCAGTGACTCTGTAGTAAAACCGAAAATATAACTGAAGGAAGAATTACAAATTTAAGATGACATGAGAGGGGAAAAAGGTGATATGCGATGAGGTTGCTCTCCTCTTCCCCACTTCCCATCACTCAAAAAGATCAAGAAGTGAAGAAGACAAAAAAAGCACTTCACAAGACTTATAAGATATTTTTACAAGGATATATCATTCCCTGTAAGAGAACCTGGTAGTGTTTTGCGTCTTCCCCTTCAGAACTCAGTTTGAATGCATTCAAATTACCAGCCTCACTTGAAATGCAGTGAAGACCTATAGAGTTATTGCTGTCCTACACGATGACATTGCAAAATATGCCAGCACCTCCTAGGGAGGCCTACCTATTTCATTGTGAAGTTGTATTTAATTTACTGCCCCTTACCAGCCACAAATCTCATTTGTCACCATAGTTCCTGAGGTTCCTGCCTTCCACTGAGATTGCACCACTTTCCCACAGTCTGCATTTTCAAGAGATGAATCTCATTTTGTTGTTTTCCTGCCCATCTTTCTGATCTCCCCAAATCATTTTTATTGTGTTTTGTCCTCAGTGATATTTTCAATGGCTCTTGATTCAGTATCATTCAGGCATTCCATTCAAAATCTGCTGTCTTTTCCTGATCGTTCAAAAAGATACCAAATAGGACTTACTAATGTGAGATTTTGTAGATGTTCGGCATCCTTTCCAACAGCTTTTCCGTTGCCTCTGCCTTTTGCTTTCAGTATGCAAATATGAAAACATTCTTCATTATTATGCCAAGGTCATTTGAAATAGAAATGCTGTATAAATAGTAATGTCTACGAAAAAAAAACCACTAAATTTTTGTAAAGTATTCCAAGGAAAAAAATCAAGTTCTTTCCTCTTTAATTAAAAAAAAATTGTGGCTCTTATGCAAAAAACTAAATAAGCAGTAAACCTGCACCATAAGCTTACTAAGGAAAATCAAGGTTTTATGAAACTTCATTAACCTTTTACTCTAGGGCCTTTTTACCCCAGAGATGGTTTCTCACTTTTGTTTTCCTCTTTGTTCCATTATCTTCTTAAGGAAGGAAGGGAAAATATTAATCGTATATCTCAGTATCTTTTTTTATTTGACTATCCCAGCATTTCAATTTTTTAATTTCTATTTAGCCCTTTAAGGTCTACCTTAGTATTCTGATTCTCTGTTACTTGTTGAATATGCTTCACAGTAATTCTGCACACTCATCATATGGTTGTCTCAGCACCATAAAACCTATGTCATCCAAATCTGCTGATTTGCATGTGTTCAAATTTTCAATGCTTTCAGGTCTTTTCTTATCTGTTGTTAACAAATGTTTCACAATAGGTCTCCATATTTCATCCTAGCTGTCTAAAACCCTATTGACTCCCTTCCCTTCCTCAGAAGCAAAGATGGATTAAAAAAAAAGAAAAAAAATCAGAATTTCAGTCATTTTAAGGTCAGCTATGGACTCATCAGTCACCACATCATTTCTGAATCAGTACCCATTACGAAAACTGAGACAGTAATATCTGATTTGTATTTTTAATGTTGTAACAGATTTAATACATAAAAACCATCTTAAAGTCTATTATTTTCCTTTATTGGTCTTACAATATTAAACCATTCTCTCCCCGCCCCCCCATCACCACAAGGAAGAGAATCAGAAGGAGGGATTTAATACTATCTAAATCATATCCCAACTACATATATACATACTGTATTCATTACTATGGCATGAAAGCTCAACTCTTCCCTTATCTCCTCTCTCTAAGGGAGAAACTGCTACTTTCCACTACAGTAAAAACACCACATATTACATTTGAACCTAGATACAAGCCAGTACTATGAGGCCCTTCTCATCCAAACCTGCAGAAGCTCAAATGGACTCTGATAAGATGCTTAGCTTCACATTTCCTAACACCCACAAACTAGCAACTGCAATATTGTCTCTTTCACACACACACAAAAGTTGAAATCAGTTCGTTATCACACAACTTCAGAGCACGTGCAAATTCTAAAAGGAGCTACAACTATATGATTTTTCCAGCATCATATATCCAAGAGCTTGTCTACTGTACCAGCTAGCTTTAAAGAGAGGGAGAGATGTAAGGCTTGTCAGTTCCCCTCATAAAACTGCAGCTGGTGTAACCCAGAGTAAATGAACACTTAAGCTTTCATTCTCTTAAAAAATTACAGTCACTATCTCAAAAGTAATGTTGTAACCTTACTCTACATGAGCCAATTCTATATTGCATGCTAGTCCACCAGTTTTTTTCAGGTCTGGAGTTATCACTCTTTCATTTATTGTTGTTTTGCTCTTCACAGAAGGTGTCAGTGAGGATTACCACTCACATCTCTGCTTGTGAAATCATTGAAATGTGCTGGTGTAAGGATTTATCCCATTTATACCACACTTAAATGATAGTCCTAAATGCTGGCCTCTGCAATCCATCTCTGTCAGATAAAACTGACAAGTATAAAGCAGCAGTTCTAGTACTGCATGGGACTGCCTCTTTAATGCAGTAAGGAAAAATAGAAATTATTGTGAACTAGATGCACAAATTCCACCAAAAATGTTCACACTGAGATTTTTAGGGTTTTTTTTATTTTTTAATCAACTATTAGCTTAGGAAAAACAAATGAACTAAACTCAAAAGCAAAATCCCCCCAAACCCATCTGTTTTCAATAAGAGTTTTTAATATTTACACATATGCTTTGCTTCTGAATGCCAGCTCTTGGCTCAAAGTGATTTTTTTAAAGCCAGGGTGTAAACATGCATTCAAACAGAGAAATGATGGAGAACCTTCTCTTTGTCCTCACGTCATCCCAGGCATTGTGAGGAAATGTCAGCAGAAGCATGAATTACTGCAGTACCAAATTTGATGATAAAGCTGTAAATAAGCTTTCGAACAGGCATGATCATAGCACTCCTGGCTTTTACCTTTCAGTCTTACCCTGTTGTATTTTTTTAAGTGTTTTGAGTAACAACATTCTTCCTTTTATTTCTTCCATGGTTGTGAATGCTTATTAAAAACAGGCAGCAACTGCTCTTAATTTCAATGAGAAGGGAAGAGAGACTGACCAGAATTTCCGGTTTAGAGACTAAGTACAGTATTAGGTACACAGTGTCATCTAGAGGCCAAAGAGCTCTTTATAATGAGCTTTAAAGTGAGGGGCTGAGGTTTTCCCCCCGGTTTACTAACCAACGCTTATGTCTCCTTGCCTGGTCATGTAAATTATCTCTACAAACATCTTGAGCTGAAGACCCAACTGCAGTCATTCTGAATGTCTGCATCGACACCTACAGACTAGTGCAGGAGTGTTTCACTGCAAGATGCATGTAAGTGTATGTGACTAAGTTTCTAGGGACAACACCGGCCTCATGAAATCTTTTCTACTTACATTTCCAAGAAAAGCTGTCATCACGGAAGAGCCACTGTTTGTGACTGAGAATCAGCAAAGATGATTTAATTTGAATATATTTGTATTTGCACTGGGATGGATACCACTACAGTTTAAAGCCATGTCACCTTTTCCATATTTCTAGAAACATGATATAAAACCAACTTTCAGTGAATAAGACACACTGTATCTAGAAATAAATGCTCCATCATTATTATTAAGATGCAAGAGAAAACATGTTTTTTGAAAACAGCTGCGACACAAAGGAATCTGATCTAAATAATCAAATGAGAATACAAAATGTGTGTGTCAGCCCTAATATGAGTTCATGACAACCTATAAAAAAGCTGAGTTTTCACTCTACATATAAGATGGCATACTTCTCATGTGTGTGCATGCCATAATCTGTTGTTTCCAGCAGAGTATTCCCTACTTGAATACACACAACAAAGCACAACTCACCTGCCAACTATTGTCCAACACAGAGTTAGACAGAGCTCTTAGTGCAAACCAAGTCCAAGCAGACTAGTATCATACAAAGAGGAAAAACATTGGCATAAAGGAAATTATGCACACAGAAAGATTTCAGGCTTGGTACAGGCTTTGGATAGTCTGATTTCTGCTGAAAAAAGTAGTTGGAGGCATGCTGTAAAAGCATGTGCAGACTGCCATTCCAGAGGTAGTATGGGTGGTACAGGCTCCATCAGACCTGGTCAAGAGATAGCAAAAATGGTAGAGCACTGCACTGAATCAGAAAAATCTCTTAATGCACCCGTACACTCTTGGGAAGAGGGGGAGGTGAGTCAGACACATTTTTACTCCTTCTGAGCACTGAATGGTTACAGCTGCCTGCACCCTAAGGATGCAGTTCACCTGTAATGAATGAATCAATATTGGTATAGCTTTTTCCAGGAACATTGTGGTCCAATCCACATTTATGAGAGACGGTATCTAGCAATAAAACAGCACAGTTAATCTGGGAATTTAGGAGCCTGCGAGAGCTAAGTCTTCCTCTGTTCTCAATAACATCAGTGTAATTCCTTTTACCTTAGTTAAAATGTAGTTCAGTTTCTTCTCCAATTTAAAATGAATATTACCAACACTATACCTTCTTGCAACTTGGATGAAAGCAATTTACATGTTCTTTTAATGTTCCTAATAGCACCTCCAATAGTCAAAAGTAAGGAGAAATTAAAGCCTAAGCATATATAGTTGACAATATTTTTCCACCTCCTATTCAAACCAACTGGAACGAAGAAAAAAAAAAGTGGAAGAAAAAGAAATTGCAACTAATTTATCTGCTATTTCCACCTCTATTTGGAGTTCACTAAACACTGGTGTCTGCAAGAATTCTTTGTGTTGTGGTGGAAGAAGAAAACACCTACTTGACTGCTAATTCTTAGTTCAACAATGAAGTCCACTGTTGATATAAACATAAATCTTGAACATATACCAGTTTTTTATGCTCTAAAAAAATTACTGCTATACTAAAAAAATTATCTAAATCCTAGTAATGTTTAGAAGTAATAGGAGTCATTGGAAAGAACAGGAATATACACTCAAACTTAAAGCATGGAAACAAGAAACAATCAGTACCTTAGTCTTCCCCACCATCCCCAAAAGTACAATTAATTTTAATGTAAAGTGTTAAATTTTAAGAAATAAAGAGCTAAATACAATTATTTATACAAGTAGAGACTGTGCAGCCAGCACTTCACTGAAAACCCACACCTCCAAAAAGGGCAATGAGTCTTACACTTTACACACACATAGATGAGATCTAAGAGTGGAGATGTGTCATGTGCTCAGCATGCAAAAGATGGTGAAAAGTTGGTTGCTAAGGCACTCTGAAAACCTACAATTTCATAAACTAACTGAAGTAAATAAATGACAAATAGGTAAATATGACCTCTGCAACAAATGCAGTCATCCCAGATAGCTTTCTCACTGGCTTATTGGTTCTTATGCTGACCTACTTTATGCAACATCTAAAAGTTATGGCTGGTTTCTTTCCTACAAGGTAAAACAAAAGCAGAAACCTTCCTTATGATCTCTTTCATGAGAAATTGCACCTCATACATTTCTTTGTGATAGGAAAAACTTAGGTAATATACGTCCACAAATTTTTGCAGTTGAAAACCTTATCTCAGGTTGATGACTGTTAATTTTTTTTCAGTAGTCTCTCAAGTTCAACTGAATAAAATAAAATTTGTTTTGAGTGAAAACCAACGCAAGTCAGAGAAGAAAAAATTTCCATCTTCAGATGTCAACAAGTTTGCAGCAAAATTAAATTTGGTCCAGATTAACAAAGAAGGTATTACAGGAACTTGCACAGGAATCTTTTTGCTGTGAACAGGATTGCCATCTGTAACGAAACTGAAAAAATTTGGAAAAAACTATTGCTTCTCTTTAAGGAACACTTTCCATACTTTCCATTATTTTGGTTAAGAGTACTACAGTATGATTCAGCCAAAACTGAACAACAATCTTTGAAAAAATATGTGGTGATTAGATAAGTTATTTTATCTTTATCTTATCTTTATCTTCTCTCTGTTTCCATGTTTAAAGTCCATTTCCACTGGAGCTGGGCACCTGGGCAGTTCTCAAAATGCCACTACTTCTTCTTTTCAACTTTTCCTGTAAGAAGTTTGCAAGAAGCTTGACTATGTGAGTTTTGAAAATATTGTGTGAAATTCAAAATAATCCTTCTCCTAAGAACAGTAGTGTAAAATTAGTCATTTTGCTTTGGTATATTTTCTATTCCTAAGTAGCTTTGACTACTGAGTAAAAGTATACTTTCCAGCAAACCTTAACTCTCATTTTAAATCTGATGTGTTCTCACTCTTTCTTTAAAAACCAGTAAGTCTTTAATGACTGAGAACTCAACACTTAAGGAAGGACAGTGAATTTGTTGTATATAAAGGAGGATCATTTTTTGTACTGTGGAGAAGATTTCTTCTTTACTCAAATTTGATAAGCTTAGGATTCACACTTCACAAATTCAAATGACAAACTTCATAGCCTGGTAGTTTACTAAATGGTTGGTCTCTGACATTAATAAGAGAGATCTAACATTAGAAAAAGTAGGGTACTTTTCCAGTTTGTTAGTATTTATACATTCACTTTAAAATTATGTTTTGAATGACTCCTATGCATCCAATAGAGACTTTTTTTCATTTCTCTCCCCTCATACAATGAGGCCAGAGCACCATTAAAGCACAGTGTTATCTCATTATTTAAAGTCACTTGGTGGAAAAGTGACTTGACAAGTAGTATTAGGTCTCTTCCCATAGAAATAAGACTTCTCTCTAATGTTTTGTCAATTAAACCCAAAGAGAATCCATAACACAGAACACAGTGATCACATAGTTCTTCAGCATATTTTTGAAAAGCATTCAGAAATGAAAAACAAAAGCTATTTAAAGCACAGAGATGAAATCAGGGTGTGTACAGCAAAATTTCTTTTGTCTCCCAAAAGCGCAATTCAGAGAGATGATTAATGGTTGCATGTAAAGGGCATTGAGGAAACATTACTAGAAAACATTTCCATTCCAAAAAGATCTATTTGCCAGCTTTCCAAGCAAGCCATTATATGCTATAGGTAATTGAAAGTAAAATAATAAGATTCACAGAATGTCTGATATTTCTATTTTATATCTGAACTGTTAGGGGCTTACAATACCTATAACATTGTGTCTACAGTATATATGATCAACCCCTGGCATTCTCACTTGGTCGTCCATGTATTTTAAAAATCATTCATCACAAATAGTTTTTGAATAATTTATGGTTTCAGAGCAGAATTCCAATCAGACTGAGCTGCTGCAGTTCATAGACCAGGATATTTATTTCAACTGTATAAAAAGTTCAGTTTACATTAAGACACTAAGCTAAAATTGCAGGGAAAATGCCAGTTCCTCTGATGCTTCTGCTCCAAGTGTGTAACACAGCACAGAGCAGAGGAAGGCAACTGAAGATACTTAAACTCTTCAGCTGAAACAGGCAGCAGAACAAGCATTGGAAACGGAGAGATTTCAGATTAGTTTCCAGAAAATGGAAAGAAACAGTCACCTTAAGAAAGCATAAGCCAGTACACAAGTTGGATGAATTTCATTAAAAAATACCCACCTCATCCATTGCTGGACAGACACTAACACACACACCCCCTCACTCTTCCAAAACTATGTTCACACTTATATTGAAGTGGGGATGATGCTCCAAAAGTATTTAAAATTCAAAATTAGTGGCAAAACAACTGTTGTTTGCTTTTTTTTTTCCTTTGAAAATAAACTTTGAATAGCAACTGCATTAAATTCATTCCCTATTATGTCAGATCCAGGAGAAACCAGTCTTATTCACCATCAGCGCAACTGGGGACAGGTCCTAGTACCTTCAGCAACAGCAGATATATAGAATTATATCAACATTTCCAGAAATCAGAAAGACAACACTTCCATCAGCATGAGGAGGAAGGAAAGCATGTGATCCTATTTTTCTTTTCATTAGGGCTTCCTCTCTACGTAATGTAATTTATATTAAGGTTATTATATAATACTTCCTATGTAAGTTTAGGCCATGAGTATATCAAAGTGTTCTGGTTTGAGGTACAAAAAACACCACCTCACACAGTTGTGCGAAATAATTTCCTAAAATTCTAAGCAACACCACCATTTTAAGTAAACTTTCAGACACATTTGATCTAGACAGCAAATGTCTCTCGCTCCGCACTAGAAAGCAGGACAGACATGATGCCAATTGTTGGCATTGTGTTGTGTGTGTCAGTGTTAACCATGGCGCGGCTATCTAAGCTTTTTCAAACTCAGGAAAGTGTAGTGCTTTCCTTATTTGTTGCTTGGCATAGAATTTACGATCACTGTCAATGCACATCTTGCTCCCCAGAGAGGAAAAATGGCTTCTTCTAGCATTTCTCGTTCTCCTTTTGCAGCTGCTTTTGGGGAAAGCAGATAAAATATATAAGGTTTTTAATAATGAAAAAAAAAATATTTTTCTTTACTGTCTGCCAGACTTTTAACTGTCTAGCCTTCCTTGTATAGCAGATACTGTCTATATTTCAATTTACTTTAAAAAAACCCACACAACTGAGTACATATAACTTATTAGAGACTTACAAATGTGCAGTTTTGCAGAACTGAATTCTACAATAATTCCTTCTTCATCTTCATATATCCTTTATTTAGAAGATACTTTGAATACATTTACCAAAGGTTTTTTTCCACAGTTAACTAAGAACGATAATTTAAAGTTGAACATTGACTTAATGCTGTAAGATGTTACGATAGCAAAAGTCTTTTCTTATCTGCTACCTGTAATATTTGACAAAAATGCTATAATTTTTTTTACAGTTGAATACTCTTAGAAGACTTATTTTTGCCAATGGTGCCTCTCAAGTGAGATCTCAGCACCTTTACAAACTGCATTAGAAGAGAATTTAATAGACTACTGAAACTGATCACAACTGAGTAATCTCCTAACATGTTTAAAAAGTTCAGTGGATTTTTTTGTTGCTGTTTTTTGTTTCTTTTTAAGGTTTTGAGGCATATGTAACCAAACCACACTGGATAATGGCTACAATTTTATTTAGTCTTTCCACAACATCTTGCAGCTCCTCTCCTTGACCTTCCAGTTTTGTTTGCCTTATGGGTTGTGAAATATCGCTTGCTGTAGTTCCTAGCTATCTATAGCCATCAAGTTGTGTCAAAGATCATTTATATTTAACAAACACAGAATCGGTAATATGTAGTTTTGATAAAACTAGGCCCTTAGAAAAGAAAAAAAAAAGCCAGAGGCAAACTGTATAACAATAAGCAGAAAGCATGACAGAGGCATCTTGGGCCATCAGCTCTTTGGCTTGCTGGAGCTTTTTTCTCATTATCTGAAACGTCATCAGTATTGTAAAACATCTTATACATTGGCAGCACTAACTCAGAGAACTACCTTGTTCATTCTTTAGAGATCCTGGACTGTAAAATGCCTTCAGAATTATTTATTTTATTTTCATAGCTAAATAAGAAAATATAGGCCTGAGGTCTGAAGGCAAACAAACTAACCACGTACATCTTTTTTTAATTTAACCCCCACTGTCAGATCCAGAACCTGGTCCTGATGTCCCTAAACAATGAATGGAGGTTGGAAAGGGAGGAAGCACACTGAGCAGGGTACTGGGGAATCACTGCAGAGTGGAAAGAAAAGGGACAGGTGCCACTTGTGTGCCACAGACTCTCATGTGCAATGCAAGTTCGTAACCAGTTCATTGCTATAAATTGCTCATTCAGCCATACTCAGGCATGGCATCCATAAAATGATGATGTAAGGAACAAGGATCATGGCCAAAAAAACAGCCCATTAACAGGGGATGGGGCCAGAATGGACACGAAATGGCAGCTGCACACAAGATCACCCCCGCCCTCAATGTTTTGTATCTTGGGACTTCTGAATCCAAGTAATTCTTCCTTTTGGATGTAAGTCCTCTTTATTAAGTACCTCGAATACACATCTTGAGTCTTTGTTCTTTGACACCTATTCTAGATATTCTTGAACTAGAAAGTACACTCAACTTGGAGATGTGAAAACACCATTGAGAGTCTTTCTGCAAACACTAACTTAGTATTTATTCAAACATATCTGTCTTCTGAAACATTGCGCTCCCTTCTTAGCAACCTATCTAAATCAAAGCTAAGCTCTTTTTTCCTAGAGATACTAAAATGCTTTTTCTTGTCCTTATCCTTATTTGCTGTAGAATTTACCATTGATTTTCATTTGTCATCAGCTGTCTGCGTTTCATAACTCATAATTTACAACCGCCTTTATGAAACTCTCAGTTTTTTATAACATCCTATATATTTAATATGAGAGAGACACTTTTACTCCTACTACCATTTCCAAAGAGGACATTAAGGCTTTATTATGGGTGTATCAGAATGCATTGCAGACAAGCAGAAAGGCACCAATAAATTATTCAGGTCATTCTAAGTGAATGCAAATAAAATCTTCATATACAACAGCATTCCTTTTAGAATTTAGCATTTAAGGCATTTCTCTAGGTTTAAGCATTACTTTTTGTAATGTGCATTTATTTTTCCTCACCATTTCTGCATTGGTAAAGGCAGGTGTATTTAATTATCATGAAAGATAAATTAGGAAAAAAAAAAAAAAATACTGTTTAATTGTCTAACAATAACCAAAGAGGAGTCTTCTGCACAAAGCACTGCTGGAAAGTACTTCATATCTCCAGAAACTCAAGACTTGAAGAAATCTTACATGGCTCGTTAAAAACTGGCTACTACTTTACTTTTGCATTCTCTATACTTCCCAAATTTATACCTACTTAGTGTCATGATACCACTGACATTAAAGATTGCTTTAAAGTTAGTAGTTAGGTTTCTCTTCCTAGTTTTGGTTTCTAATGGACACACCAGCCTGAACATTTTTCTTCAAACACAGGGAACTGAACTAACCTAAAAAATTCATGCTAAACTCTGACATTAACTTGTGCGATGACTGAATGTGACCTCCTCCTCTCCCCACCAAGCCCTCAACATTTCTGATTTTTTGTTTTGTTTTTGGTCAGTGGGGGGTGAGGGGGATCTTGCCTGTCTCACAATACCTATTTATAAACATTTCTTCTTTCCCTATTAATGAATTTCTCTCCATTGCTAAGAGCCTACAGTATCTTTTCTGTTATGAGTGCTGTGTTCTTCCGTCTTATTTGCTAGGCAGGAAATCCTTAAAAATCGTTAAAACTCCTATTGCAACAGTTCTGATAAAAACTGCATTGTCTTACTGAGATTCCCCTGCTGGTGCTGTATCAGCTGTTCAAAGCATTGCTCTGACTATAAAGGGTAGGTGATAATCCACTTGAGAATCTCTCCTGTGTCTCCCCTGGAGTACAGTGTTCTCTAGCTATGAAACACCATTATGTTTTAAACTATAGATATTGGAGAGCTGATTGAAAACAACAACATAAAAGATTACTGGCCAATAAATTTATCTTATTCTTTCTACATACTTTCTTACTAAACATTATACACCTCCAATTACCTATTTTTAATGAAATTAAATAAAGACACCATCTAGTGGCCAGCATGTAGCCCTTTCCATACGAGCCTCTCTGATTATTTTGTCAGGGTCTAATCCACTGTTTCTTACAGATACAGCATATTAAGAATACTTTGTATTAGAAGAAAGTCAAATATTGACAAAACATGGCACAGCTACCTGTCATCCCAAGGCAATGGAAAGAACAAGATACATTATCTAATAGTGTTTTCTTCAAAATTCACAGGAATTCTAGGGTTAGAACAAAGTATGTTTCTGCAACAGTCTTTGAAACTGTACCAGATGTTGTTCAGTATCTCATAATATTTCCATAGGTATTTTAAGGAACATTCTCTCCTTACGGTTTATTCAAAAGATGAGGTCAAGTTTCATTTAAGGGAAAAACTTCATATTATCATCAGACACTGACACAGAGATAAGAAATTTGCATTTAAAGAACAATATGAAGAAATTATAGACAGAAAAGTCAAGGCATTTTGAAATCTGAAAAAGAGGTTTTGGAATGTGCGATGTAAATTCAAGCCTATCCCATGCAACTGAAAACTGATATGGTTTTGAAAAATTCCCAATTGAAATAAATCCTTTTGTTGAAACACAGTCCAAATGCCTTGTGTACGCAAGCACTCTTTGTTGCTAAGGAACTAGATTTCTAAGGAAGTGTAAAGATTTCACTGGGCTTTTAAAACCAATAGAGTTGAGTTGTGTCTTTAGCTTGACTCTAACAGCAGGTAAGGAATCTTAATTGAAAACCTATCCATGATTTACCTAACAGCAAGCTTCTAAATAGGTAAAAAAAATTCTTCTGAAATATCAGTTCACAAGTTACTTCTGGCCTTTCTTATTTCAGTATGGAAACATAGTCTCACTAGCCTTTGTTTGCTTATTTTGCAATAGAAGTTCTAATTTCTACACATTTTAGTGATCTTCCCTTCTCTCCTAGCTTAAGTATTTCAAAGCTGAATATCTCTATGTTGAAAATTTCAGTTTTAGAGATACACAGAATAGCTACATAGCACCCCAAAATATTAAAAACATGTAATCAGTGCTAAACCACAAGAGGTCAGGGAGAATTTTGCATGCTTTGGATTAACTCCTGTGAGCCAGTTAACTGAGTCTCCCACAGATTTGGACAATACTCCCCAGTACCTCCTTTGATTTAAAACCAGATGTACTTCTTTTGGTAAATAAATGCTCCTACCAGTTTAAGAGGTGATTGACAGCTCTTAGTCCTAAATCTGAGGACACTTTTATTGCATTTTATTTCTGTGTAGCCTTTTATCTACAAGGAAAGTACTCCTGATTACCACAAATGCTGCTGTGATAAGAACATTTATATCCGGACCTTCACTTTTTGTTAAAATCACATAAGACATAGCTCTGAAGTGCATCTCCCTATTTCCTTTGTTTTACCTTTTCTCTGCTCAAAACAAAATATTATTCTATGAGTTAACAGAAAATCCTAGCCACTAATCTCTACTTGGGACTTATAAGGTTTCTCACATGTGGGTAAATTGCTTGAAAGCACTACATGTGTTTTCACATTATATCTCTGACCCTTTTGAGGTTTCCCTGTTACTATTATTTTTCTCTGTGGAAAAAAAATCACTTATCCTTAGAAACATAAGCTTTAAAACTCTCTCTTCCCCCTCCTCCCTAAAATAGTTTTTTTTTTTTTACTTTGTATTTCTCAGAGATTATATGTTATAAAGCACCATGATTCCTGAGGTGTGTAATCAGTCCCATATTTCTCATTAGTCCTTCAAAGAACACCCTGAGATACTCAGACATTCAAACTAGCAGCTTACTAATGCAAATGTTAGTAGACCAGTGATCAGTGACCCATAATATTCTCTCTTCCCACTTTTCAGAATTTTTTACCATTAAAAAAAAGCTTTCAAGAAATCTTTTCTCATAGCTGTACTTACGCCTTCAATAGCTCGTAATGGAGGAAGGTAATAGGAACAGCATAATTGCTGGAATCAAGAGAGAACATGTCTAATACGGCACTGTTCAGTCAAGTGGGTGAACAAATGAAGATAGATAATGATGAATTAACTCTATCATGGTGCTGAATTCCTTTTAGCACTCCAACCAGCATTTCGCAAAAGCTTACAATTTTTCACTACCCAGGGGCTGAAACTGCAGTACCACAACAAAACAACTGGCATTATCAGATGAAAAACACCAATAGGTAACTCTGGAAACTGCCTATGGACTGCTCATCTGAAACAAAAAGTCATGAGAAAAGGAGGGATTCACTAGATTCCCTGTCCTGAGACTCAACACAGCAATATTTAGAGTGACACTGGCAACAGAATAGGAACTATTGGGTTTAACAACTAGGAACACCTAGCGCTGCATCGAGACGAGAAGTGTTAAGCTGCTGATTTTGTCCTCTTTGGGAGGGAAAGGAAGATAACAGGCTTCCTGGGTGACTTTTGGGTGACTATTTTGCTGTTTGGATGTTGGCTAATATGCAACAAGTAATCTTAATTCCTATTTAGAACCTCTAGGTGATAACAATGTATGCATTAAAAATTGGGTATGTTAAGTTAGAATTAGGCTACTTAATCACTTTTTTTTCTTTTTTTAAGAAGAAAACAAGTGATAGAATTCACCTTGTTAAAAGACTACATGCAATAACATACAGATTAACTCACTTACTTGTATGAGTAGCCAGGAAAAGGTGTTTTCCTCTAGCAAATGATACTTAAACTATATGCAGTTTCTGCAACACAGCAAGAAAGAAACCACTGGAAATTCAATTCTTGTGAAGTATCTCACTTACACTGAGGTCAATGGTCAATGCAATAATGGAACTCGCAGAGAAATACCTGAGATTATGCAGTCTGTTTTTTCTAGGTAGTTGCAAAATATAACAAAAAGGAAAGATGACCTTTTAATAATTAAAGCAGTTATTTTTGCAGTTGGCAATCTGAAGTGTATCACAAGACTTTGATGATATATGCTCATCATTATTTGTAATGATAGCTTTGTTGCACAGTGCCTCTACCAAAGAAAAAGTTACCTTTGTTGCCCTAAGCCAGTTTACAAAACACAAAACAAGAAAAAAAAAACAACTAATGACTAGGAGTATCAGATCAGCACACTCAAACCACTCTTTTTGTCTAGAGTCTCTTCACTGCAAACCGATATTATGAAGAAGTTGATTGCATTTTCTCGGCTGGAGACCTGACCTTTCTAGTCTAGTTCTGATACAAGTTATTAAAAATAGAATAAACTGTGCTTCTCACCCCCCAAACTCCTAGCCTAGCATCTCTTCCTCAAATGTTCCTAGCAGACACCAGATCTCCTTGAATTGTCCCAGATCAGGCCCTCCGTCAGCTGGCAGGAACAGCAAATAACTGAGTAAGGTCCCAGAACAACACATGGATCTGGTCATGTTTGCCTAATAGGTGGCATGGTAAAAGGAACACAGGTTTGTGCATCTGCTCAGGTGCATTCACTGGACAAATTTTCCATATAGAAGTTACCAAGGTAAAAAGTTCTGTGCTTTTATTGATTAAAATTAAGGTGTGTTTTTTGTTTGTTTTTTGTTTTTATGAACTACTGATGATATCATGCATACTTCTCTGGGGATTTCTTAAGGACCTGATAAAGCATTTACATAAATAACTAACTGTAACTGAGGTTTCCAAATACAGCAACTAACCACTAGGAACCATCAAAGACCTTGGTCCAAGGTCAATGCACTGGTGGTAAATGAATGGCCAAAGTGTAAACAAAATCTTGTATTTTCTTCATCTTCCATTCTAACAAGCACAATAAGACTTTGATCTATAAATCATATTTCAGCATTTGTGTAACTAAATAATACAGGTTTAATTCAGTAAACTGTCTGCATGAGGAATTACCACAGCAGTCAGTGTTACTCAATTCATGAGGGCATGCAGATCATCTTTTATGATTTTCACTATCACCATCTAGATACTCATGAGGTCTCAGCTAGCATCAAAGTTAAAAACAGCTGCTGGTGTAGCTGCTCTACTCCTAAGGAATTCAGTCTTGAACATACCCTCACTAGTGATGCTGAGTTTAACTTATATCATGACTATTAATTCTTTAAGAGCTCAGAAATATGGTTTCTTTCAAATGTTTGCACAAGGAAATACATAAAAACACCCATGGTAAAAATAAATATGAATCAAACAGTAAATCCAGAAAATGTAACCGCATAGTGTTCCTTCATATGCATCTCCTGAGAATGGTTGTGTAGTAGATTTAACTTCCCATTACTAAACAAGAGGAAATGAAAAAGTCTGCAGGAGTAATTGAATTGGCTCAATTATTAGTGAAACAGTCAGAAGATACTAATCTTCCTTAATCTACTGAATTGACTAAATTGGCAAGGGAGCTGAAGAACTGGTAAATTTGAACTGTTTTCAAAAAATCCTCTGTTGCTTGCAGAGTTCAGGATTTATCTGCTTAGTTTCAAATATCCTGTGGCTAGATCCAGTAATTACAGTACAGAAACACTCTCAAAATCATAGGGAAAAACAGTAAACAAAATAGCAACCTCCCTAACATCCTCTCAAATAAAGACAATGAAAACATCCTTTGATTCAAAAGGTGGCTTCACAGCTTTCCAGTATGAACATCTTATGTTAAAATGTTAGCTGCATGTATAAGCATGCTGAAAAAAAAATACAGCTTAATTTTCAAACATGCCAGGGACTGCCTGTTCATTTCATAATGTCCAACTCTGATCACTCACATGGGCCTTCATTTCTCTGGGCAAATGGGTAGGCCTAATCACACAGTTAAATTTTCATCAGCTGAAGTAAGAGCAGTAAAACCAGACCTTTGCATAAGAAAGTTGCATTTCCTTCCAGAAGATACAGCTGAATGCAAGAGGGGAACATTTCCAGGCAGGACTCTTTCTATTCTATGGCTGTAAACTAGAGTACTGCTGAATTTGGGCAGTGCTGTCTACAGAGGCTAAAGCTGAAGAAAGTCCTCCTTCTAATTTTTGGTGGGTTTTGATCTTTTTCTGTTTTTTTTTTTTTTTTAACCGTTCCAGAAAGTTTTCCATTCCCACAATCCCAGAGCTTCAATGCCAACTGTGCTGTGAAACAACTACAAGCTGAAAGAGTACTGTGGGTACAGACACACCTGTGCCTTGCATGTAACAGTATCCAAGGCACATGACAAAAGCTCTGGGGAGGAAATGGCTTGGTGCTGCCCAGATGTGGGTAACAGAAAATAGGTTGGTAATTTGTCCAAGAGACCAAAACCAATATGTGCCTCTTCTTCACCACAGCCTGCAGAAAGGCATGAGTTTGTCTGTTGTAAGAATGGAAATGAAGATTCAAATACTGTCTTCTATGACCACCCTCAAAATTACTTGCATGGACTTAACCACGTATCATCTTCCTATATAAGAAAAAAAAAAATTAAAAAAAGAAATACACACAAATGGTACATAGTTAAAGAGTGCATTTTTCCCATTCGATCATAAAATGACAGATTAATATGTTACACAGAAATCACGGGAGCCAGGTAAGCTATAGAATAAGCTGTGTGATATTAAGAAATTGACAGGGGAGAAAAGCACATCATAAGATAAAGCAAGTGAAATCACTGTAAAACGCTGCCCATGGAATACAGAGGGATGATGAATTACATTTCTTTCATTACAGCTCTCCTACGATATTCGGATAGGAAATAAAGTTTCTAACCCTAGTAATTGAATATTTGCAAGACACTGAAAGAAGATTCCAAGATTTCATTTCCTCTTCTTCCTGTACTGCCATGCTCTGAGAAGGATTCTACTACTACTGTCCCAGACTACTGTCCCTGCTCTTGCTCACTGTGTCCTTGCCGGTGGGTCCTTGCTTCCTAGATTAATTTCAGATGAATCAATGAGTCTGAGTTGCAGCAAATGCTACACAGTCCTTTCTTGTCCCTAAAAAGGTTATTTTCCCTGTTTGTGAAAATTGACTCCATAACTCTCAGCAGTCCCTTTTTCTCAGTCTGAGAAATTTGTCTGTCCATAGATTTCCAGACCTTTCTGAGGAAGCTGTCCTGTACAGCTTGTGAAAGCTTCTCTCTCTTCCTTAACAATTGCTTCCACAGAAGGAGAAATCCCACGTTCCTTCTATAGGCACTGATATGATTGTCTTTAATTTTTCAAAGGGGTACACCATATGAATAGCAAATGAAGTAAAAGAAAATCAGTTTTTCAGTTTCCATAGGACAAAAGGTCCATATATCCCCATATATTGCTATTAATGGCATCCACATGTTTCAAACTTTCTTTTTTTTTTTCTTTTTTTTTTTCTTTTAAGATCTTGTAGAATAACATGTCTTCTCTTCTATCTTCGTGACTTCTTGGCCCCTACGAGCACAGGTGCAAGTTGGGTTTTTTCCCCCTAATTAATCTCTTCTTCAGGCACAGACTGGTTCATGATATTCACCGTAAGAATTGATGCTGCTTCTTAAATGCCCCAAATTCTCATTCTGAAATCAAGTTTTCATGGCTGTATCAAGCCATTCTTTCTTTTAAAACACATAACACAGATAAAAAGCACCTTGCAATTTGCTTTTTCAATGAAATTAGTTCTGGGAAGTCATCCTTTGAGAAGTGAGACATAATGCCTGATAGCTACTACAAAATGAGACTTCCTACTACATCCTTTTGATTTTAAAATATATATCTGTATATTGTGCTACTTGTTTCTACTAAAAATGAGCTTAATGTGTTTGTTGACTAAGTGCAAATTCGAGTAATAATAGAACAAAAGTGCAAACTCTAGTAATAATAAAACAAGAATGTGAATTTCATGGAAATTGGAGTTAATGGGGTTGGGGATTTCTACAGGCTTTTTTTTTCTTTTTGTTTTTTGTTTGTTTGTTTGTTATTTTAATTGCAGAGTATATTACTTAAGTAAATAAATAAAACTAAATAAAGAGTTGTATGTCTATCTCCTAGCATTCCCCAGACAGTATTTGCATGTCCATCGATGTCACTGTAAATAGGATTTCAAGGTGGAGATCAGTTCAGATGGCAACAGATCAAGAACTAGGAACTGACCCAGAAGCTGTGTTATGGCTCCTGCCCTGACATAGTGACATCTGTAGTGTATGGAACACAGTGCTCTTTTTAGGTGGCCGAATAGGAGTTAAAGTACAAGATAAAATTGCAGGAACATATAAAGAATATAAAGCAAAGTAGACCATACATAGATCTCCACATGTCTTTGGTTAGATAAGAGAGTTTCTGAGGTGGTTTCTGAGATACGTCACCAGGGAAAGAACGAGATGGGCTGTTGAAGACAAATGTGGAACAAGTTACAATATAGGAAAGTTGAAAAGAAAATTGTGAATGAGCTAGGAGTGGACAAAGTCCCTTTACCATTTTCATCAGAGATGTAGAGCTACTGGCATGACCATCAACCAAAGACGGGCAGCAGCATTCAGAGCTTATATGAATCATTAGGTGACCAGAGATTTATTTGAAGTCATAAATCCTCATACTCCATTAGTCTAGTTTTACAGAGCAACTCCAGCAAAGTCAATGACTTCTAACAAGTATCAAGCTGTCATAGCACAGTAGAGAATCAGGCCATTTATTGTCCCTCACGTTCTTACAGTTGGGCAGGTGGGGGAACCACTGTGTTGCAGATTGGAGAAAGTGTGGTTTGATGTGTGGGCTTTGGCACATGGTGAGCATTTTTTCGAGGAAGTATTTTACTGTAATTTAACTTTTATTGTAAGGCATGACACATCCTTTCCAGTTAATTGCTCTATTTTAGCTTTTAAAATGAACAGATCTTTCTGTCTTATGTTTCAGCTCATATATTGTAATGATATTACTGTTACTGTTAAAGGTGACCTGAAAAAGATTTTAAACGATTTACTTCTTGCTTCTTCATTCATTTACAATGAATAAAAATGCCTAGGAGATTCTAGACTACTTCTAAAGCATATCCCCCCCCCAACCTCCCTATCCCCTTTCTATTTTTACTTTATATGTGTCATCTCTCACGCTCTGGCTTTATTCAAGTTAGGATTGCACATGGTGTGTCCCTAACAGCCATTTGAAGTTGAAGAAGTAATAAAGACTTCTGGGACAAGTCTCAGCTCTGTTCCATAATCTGCTGTACAAGATCTTAAGAGTGTTGTGCTACTCTGAAGAACTATCTGGCCTTTCTCTTTTCTGCATTGGGCCTGAAACTGCAATCATTCTACTCACTTGTTAGACTCTTCATTTTGGTGTGTATTTGCCTTAGAGAGAGGCCAAGAGGCAAGAGATGCTGTCAGAAGATCTGCAAGCCTCCGCTGAAGACCAGGCAAGTGGAGTACCTATGTACAAATGTATCAACATTTAAAACCAAAAAAAAAATCACCAAAAGCCAAGTTACACCACAGGACAATACCTGTAAGCCTTAAGATTTTCTCTTTGTCTTTTATGAAAGAGATTGGGATGCATTTCAAAAAAGAAGAGGTGGATTTTAACTTTGCAGGGAAAAAAAGACACCAACAACATCTAGAGTCCATATTTTTAAAAAGACTGCTATGCAAAGATATTCTCTCACCCAAAGCCAGGTCAGAGAAGCACCTGCATCTGGGAATGGCAAGTACTCCTTAATCTTTCATTTTATGTGCAGAATAAAGAGATCAAACCAACTTCTGAAACACCTGAGCAACAATTTTGTTCTGCAAAGAATAGAGTTCTCTTTTTCGTATCTGTTAATCTGAAGCATTTACAAGATGTAAAGTCCCTACTGGGATTGTAATGTGAAAATCCACTCAGTGGTGTATGTTTCTTTAGGAAGTTAAAGTGCTAGCAACTTGATTAATTTAACTTTTCTTTTCCCATCAACACTAAAGATGAGAACATTCTGAAATGTACAGTGAAAAACCTTTACAGAAAAAACATTTTGTTCTGTGCAAAACCAAATTAGACGACATTTTTTCAGTAGAGAACTATGCATACTGTAACCATGGTGTATCACAAGAGCGTGAGGCTGCTGCACTGAGGGACTATTTGAAAATCCACAGGTGGGCAAACATTGAAATGCACCTTCAGTTACATAGACCTATGGCAGAGGTGAGCGGACAAACAGGTTAAAGCGCTGGACTCCTGAGGGAACTGATATGTACCTTATGTACACCAGTACAAAACCATGTAACAGTTGCAAAAAACAGTAAGAAAGGTTCATCTTTCTCAAAAGAAATTGCTGTACCCTGTTCCCAAGGGTCAGAATTGTACCATTTTAAAAAGCTGTAGCATAATTTCAAAGGAACTATTCAGAGTGGCACAACACTCAAAATAAGCAAAATCTTGAGCAGTAATACTCATTATGTGGGTCAGGATAGATAAAATTTAGATGCTTGGCTCAATAACTGGCCCTGTCAATTTCTAATGAGCTTATACTGTCATGACATAGTTTAAATTGTGCACCCTCTACAACATGCCTCTTGACATTTTCTGGAGGGAAAGGAAGACTTTAGTAAGGCTTCTGACACTGTGTCCCATAATTTCTTTCCCGACTAACTGATGAAACATAGGCTGGAAAAGTGGACAGTGAGATAAGACTGAAACTAGCTGAAGAGCCAGGATCAAAGCATTGTGATCAGCTGCACGAAATTCAGCTGGAGGCCAGTCACCAGTTGCTTGTCTCAGAGTTCAGTGAGTACATTGCTGTTTAAGATTTCATTAACGACCTTGATGATGGGACAGAGCATACCGTCATGAAGTTCACAAATGAAACAAACCTGAGAAGAGTGGGTGGTACACCACAGAAGTGTGCTGCCACTCAGAGGGACCTCAACATGTTGGAGAAATGGACTGAAAGAAGCCTCATGCAAGTCTTGCACCTGGAAAGTAACAACTTCCATGCACCAGAACTAGCTGAGAGCAAGCTGTCTGGAAAAGAGCTTTGAAGAAAAAGACCTAGAGATCCTGGTAGACAAGTTGAACATGAGCCAGCAATGCACTTTCATGGCATGGAGTCAGTCCCTGCCCCAGCGGCACTGCAGCAGGGCTGGTCTCCAGATCTCCACAGCCCTGCCTGCCATAAGCCCCACCGAGCCAGGCCCATGGGCTGGCACAGTGGCCCTGCCCAGCCATCCTAGGGCTGTCCCTGACCCCAGTTGCCTTCACCAGGCCTGATCCTCACCCTCACTAAAGGCTGATGTCCTAGCCCAGACTCAGCTGTCCCCACAGAGGTGTCGACGTTGCTGTGCCTTCACAAAATAACAGAAAAATAAACATTTCCATTTTATCCCAGCTTTATGTACCCCCTTATACAGAGTTATCAGCCAGGACATGACTGCTTAAGACTGTCTAGACACAATGTGAAAGATTTTCCTTCATCCCAAGCAGATTTTTATGAAGTTTAGCCTAATCTTCTTTCCTTCCCATTTACATCAGGCCATATAGCAAAATGCAAAAAAACCTTTACCTACTGCTTCTAATAAATAGGTACTAAAAATATTTATTGGGAACAAATATCCCTGCAGTTTTTACCCCAGAAATTGATTTGCCAACTATACTGGGAGGAGGAGAAGTCAATAAAACTTGGGAATATGGGTGAAGAACAATTAGACTGCGAATAAGAACATGCAGAATGGAAGATGGATGAGAAGCGTGACATCCTTTACAAGGTGTGCAACTTCTTTTTCTCCAAAATGAGTTCTTACTCTTAAGTTTCACTGTATTTTTTCTTTTGTGGGTAAGGTAGGAGACAAAGTTTAACAGCAAGTGCAGGTGCATTTAGAAGTGTTTTACACTACTGGAAAGCTCAAAGCATAAGTTTTATGAATTCTCTCCACAAACTAGGAGAGAAGAAGGAAAAAAATGACTGAAGTGTTTAAGTAATGCGATACTCAGCAGTTAGAAAGAAGATGTGCACTCTCAAACCAAAGTACAATACTGCCTTGTGAGGAAATTCAGTTGCAAAGTACATGTCCAGAGGAGGACCATGAGGATGATCAGAGGGCTGGAGCACCTCTGCTATGAGAACAGACTGAGAGAGTTGGGGTTGTTCAGTCTGGAGAAAAGGCGGCTCCGAGGGGACCTTATACTGGCCTACCGGTATCTTAAGGGGACCTACAAGAAAGCTGGTGAGGGGCTTTTTAGGATGTCAGGTAATGGTAGGACTAGAGGGAATGGATTAAAACTAGAGATGGGTCGATTCAGACGGGACGTTAGGAAGAAGTTCTTCACCATGAGCGTGGTGAGGCACTGGAACAGGTTGCCCAAAGAGGTGGTGGAAGCCCCATCCCTGGAAGTTTTTAAGGCCAGGCTGGATGGGGCTCTGAGCAACCTCATCTAGTGGGAGGTGTCCCTGCCCATGGCAGGGGGTTTGGAACTAGATCATCTTTAAGGTCCCTTCCAACCCTAACAGTTCTATGATTCTACTCTCTAAGTATTCTCTCATTGTTTGAGAAGCTACTGACACGCAGCAGCTGAGTATCTCAGACCTCCAACGTTACAGTTCTCCAAGTCTTCACATAGCCCCTAAAGTTGCACAGCCTCAAAAATTCTGCAATAGACATGTTTGAGAACATTTTTTTTTTATTTCTCTAAAAACTTCATAACTTTGATTCCTCTTTTCCAAATTACAAAAATATTTAAAAAACACTTCCGATAGAGTGAAATTTAAAGGTAAACTGTGGGCCATCAAAATGTTTCATTTCACCACAAAAAAATGAGAAGAGGCACCCATGCTTTTTAACTAGACTGTGAAAACCATGCACCTATTTTAAATGAAGCTAAAGTTCAGTTCAAGAAGAGGAAATGGAAAGTCTACATCACAAAATAATAAAGTCTCAAGTTTATTAATTATTTGAATTTTTGATACAACTACATTTCTAACTGAAAAAATCTGATAAGCTTTATTTCTATAGTTTGTGATCTTAAATGTGATGCCATGTATCTGTACAAAACATTTCACAACAAATCTAGGAGTCTACTAGAGACTAAATTAAGTTATAAATTAGAAATAGTGGTGATTTAGTACTTGTTAACTGGTAAATTAATTACACCCCCTTCCATAAATGCTAAATGCTTAACTACCACTAGGCAAATTTCCTCTTGTCCTTACCAAAATTAATAATAACTTTTTTTTTTAATAGCCACTAGTAAATATCCTTTATTATAAGAAGAGTAAAAGAGCAGAAAATCCACCTATGAGACATATTGATGGGATTTACTGGAGGTGGTGAATTCTGTTAATAATCATTTCTACTGCGATATGGACATTTTTAATACTTCAGAGCCCCAGGGAAGGGGGATGCATTCATGATAAAGACAAAAAATAACTGAAAAAACACTGTTTACCACCATTGAGATAAATATTGCTGGTTTCTTATTTATGTTTAATTAGTTTTCCAAATTACATTCAAAATCTTGGATAGCCTGCCATCATTGTTAAAATCTATCATTTCCTTAAAGTATTTATGGGATTATACCAATGGCAGAGATCATTTGTCATAAAAGGGATAAGATTAGACCTGAAAATATAATGCTGGCAAAATGTATTTCAACACCAAAACACAGGAGGGCAAGTGTACAACAGAAATATTAACATGCTTCATTTTATTTTTTTTTTCCTCTTCCTCTACATAGAATGTGTTTTCTTACTGACACTGGTAATATGACTTTTAGACAGACCAGCAGTGCATTATACAAACAGTGATTGGAAAGACTGCAAACTTTTGTTTGTTGGAGTGTTTCCACCTATTTATTTTTGACAAGGTCAAAAAACTCCTTTAATTCAACTTTACACTTGGCTGATGATTAAAAGTAGCTGTATGTTTTGACATAAAATAACCCACAGACATCAGCATCAAGTAAAAAACATTTTAAAGCATTCCTACTAATAACTGAATTCAGGACAGCAAATAAGCAGAAATATCCATCTCTGTCAAACATTGTGCTTCTTAGGTCTCCTGCTAATGCTTTGTAAGCACTAAGCATACAACTCACCAAAGTCTAATTCTATTGTTTACATTTCAGATGAACAGTAATTCAAACAAACAAAAAGACATTTTAGAAAGTGTTGCAGAACAAATCTTTACAACACTCCCTTCTAAAAAACAAACAAACAAACAAAAAAAACTAAAAACCAACCCCCAAACCAGAAACCAATCATGAAAACACACACAAAAATAGTGAGTTCCTTTTCTCCTTTTCTTAATTCCTGACCTTAGTGTCTGTTAATGAAAAGTTACAAAAGCACTCTATTATGTGGTGGATAAGACATGGAAAGTCAGGAGTAAAGAAGTTTAAATCCTTCCAAATCACACTTGCAATTGGAGACTCCCCAAACACAGCTAAACTAAGCCATCAATCTTCTCACTTGCTGACAGAAATTCTCTACTCATCACAGAAGTGCAGAATTTTTGAAGGGGTGCACATCTGATTTATTTAGACCCTTACCTGGGCACATCCACTGATGTCATTTCTAAGAGCAAGTAGTGCATGAAGTCCCTGACAAACCGGTGCTAGATAGTCAGCTAATATGTTCAGATAACAAAATATCAGTACTAAATATTTTTTGGTTTCATGTCTCTGAAAGCAACTGCAATTTGTGTGACAATCCAACTGAAATTCTCTATGGATCCACAAAAGGTCTGCATACGCTTTATTTTCATATCTGAACTTAAACCAATGCTTCTCTATGAATGCACAGTAAGAATAATCTGTCACAATCATTAATGAGAACATGCCGTTGGATATTGTTCTATTCCTTTCCTATTTCTCTGATTTAGCAAAGACTTTGGCAGAAGTGATATTTTTTTATTAGGCTTCAATAATAAATTATGCAACTGACATCCAAAAAACCCAGCAACAGACATTTGCACGACAGAACATTTACACTGGCAGCACTTATTTTTCAACAAGGTCAAAACTCTCTGTCAGTTCTGCACCAAGTCTAGCTGGTGACAAAGCGGGGCTGTATACTTTAATGACAGAAATCCTTCATTAACAGAGAATAAATATTGAATTGTACCTGTAGAAGTGATGCAAAATATGCATCGAGGATGACACCTGAGCAAAAAAAAACAACAACCGAAAACTCTCTTTCTGCTACTGTTTCCAAAAGACTGATTTTTCCTACGTCCTCCGAGGCACTGTCATTTGCTTGATATTACAGTTCTATTGGTAAAAATCCACTAAATAATATCTTTACCTTACCTCTAATATTATTTTCATAACCACTAGATCAACTGATTATTCTTAATAAATCTGGATCCAGGTCTTGCAGTCTCAATTTACTTTTCACTACCAAGAGAGTCCTTTCAGCTCCGTGTATACCATTTGCTAAGTAAGTGCTTTTTTCCTGATGTTAATTTTTAAAAAAAAAAACAGATAATAATACAGATGTCATTGTTAGCTCATAAACCAGTATTGCATGGAGAAAGCATCTAAGACAATTCTGCTATTTTTAAAGAAAAATCATTAACTTGGTTAGTTGTTTTCTTTACCTAATGAATAGGGGGAGAATAGTCTTTCAGAATTTATAATGTGTGGAAAAAACATTCATGAGATATAAAGAAGTGGGCTTTTCCAATACATTGGTTGCTAGCTCATCTATTTGCCTTTTTGTTAAGTAAAGAAGTCTTTCAAATAATGAAAATAATGCACCCCTTAAAAGCAGACCCACAAGTGGCACCTTAACCCTAGCACACAGAGAATCACAACCAGTGCTGTGACTTCCTAAAATAAAAGGAATTCTCTGTTTTATATTCCACTCATTGTGTAACAACTTTGCAGCACATGCCACAGAAGCTTGCATCTAACTTAGTCCACCAACTATTTTCAGGTCCCAAATATTATGGATGTTTAGGTACATGTAGAGTGAGGTCTTAAAAGATTCTACATTATTCATTACATTAGGAACTTTTAATCAAGTAACTCATCAAGGAAGTAGGGCAAGGCCAGTCCGGTCAACCTGATGCTGATTAGCCCATGGATGTTTTATCATGCACTTTCTCAAGAGGTTTTGTTTGGATTTGAGAGTAAAATTATTCCTAGCATCAAACCACGAGTGTACTTTTTTCCTGTTCAAAGCTCAATCTAGCAACTGTGATTAGAAAATGAAATGCAAATACTTCTGAAGAAACAAGATGAGGGGAACAATTTCATGATTTCTCACTGACATCAGCAGGCCTACACAGAACAGTGCAATTACTGTGGGCTAGGCGAGCAAGGCTAGGTAAAAGTCAGGGATCTTTTCTAGACAGACACCTTCCAGAGCAAAAGAATTTCTCTCACCTCCAGAAGGACAAACTTCTAACATGCCACAAGACTGTAGACAAAAGTGAGATAAAATAAGGTTACGTCCTCAGGTCTCTTACGCTTTTAGGTACTTTCCAGATATAGGCTATATAAAAATACATTTGAAATTTTAATCATACTTATTGGAACAATCTCTTCAAATCAGACGATAATTTAAAAGATAATGCATACAAGAGTATTTTTAAATTATCTCATGACAGTTCTACAAAGAAATCCTTTTAGCTATATTTAGGAGTGTAAAAAAGGTAAGGAAATTGGAGAGGTAATAATCACCGGCTGAAGCAAGGCCTCAGTGTAGTTCTTGCTGTGTTTTGGCAGGGTTCAGACATTACTGTTTCCACTTATCAACTTGCCATGCTTCCATTTCAAGTTACCGTTCAACCCTAGTAATCCAGCATGAATACAGGTACAGTTGTCCCTGGCCCCTCCATGAAGTGAGCTCTCAGAACTGAATATGCACGCTCCTAATAGTAAGGTGATCGCTGGGCTCACAGGAAACGTGTGTGCATCCAGATTTCTCGACGTATGAAGGCAGAGAGCAGGCAGTAACCTACCATCACTCAGCTACAACCACAACAGGACACATGACGCCAGTCTTGCAGAGAATAATGCAACTGTCCTCCCAGTCACCCTGTCTCTGTGATCCAAGTCATAGTTTCAACGCAGCACAGCTGCGTAACCTTGGTTCAGAGTTCTGTGAAAAGCTTCTAAGTTGCAAGCAAAAGTGGTGAGAAAACAGAGTAGAGCCACACCAGGTAAGAAAGGTAAAATTAAAGGCAGATACAAGAGCGATGAGACAGAGGTGGTCAGTAGCTCAAGGATTCCAGAGGGAAAACTAACACAAACGGTACAAAATGCTAAGGGAAAAAAGCAGGCAATTGGAAAACTTCTCCATAGCAGCAGTGATGTTCAGCCTGTCCCAGGATCAACGGAGACCGATCTCCCACTCTCACTGATGACTACCAGGCTAACTACACTCGTCAGGTGACTTTTTGGAGGGTGGCAAGCATGTTAATCATTATCCAGTACCCCATAAATATTTATTAGTTAATCATTACTTAACTACTTATTTTATTGGATGACAACTATTACTTTGTACTCTTAAACTGTGAATATCTGCTTTGAACACTGTAAAACTGTTTACCTTAATAAACAAGAAAGCAGATAGAAAGGGTAACAATAAATAAGTTACAGTTGTTACTTGCACCTATCCAGCTGTGAAGCTGTCTAACGTAAACTGGGTTAAATATGCCAGTATCAATAACTCTTCATGGTTTGAACAATGAGGTTGAAAACCCAGTTTCAATGTTATCAAAAAAAATAGCAGTCTTGGTATGTACAGTGTAGCTTTCACCAAGAATTTTTTTTTTCTTTTGGACTGCTGGAAATACATTCAAATTTTCAATTATGATATACACAAGCATTCATGTTAAGGCAAGAGGCTATATACATGTAGAATTGTAAGAAAAGTCATTAATTCAAAAGGGTGTTTTCACTTCTGCAAGTTGTTGCATCTTTCAGACATACTGTAAGAAGGAAAAAAAACAAACCAAAACAACCTCCGCACACTTAGCCACCTTCCCTAATATTTTTTTCTATTCCAGAAACATATTCAATCAAACAAAAGCTTTTCCAAATGTTACCAATACTTCTTACTCAGGAATTTGGGGGGTGCGGAGAACTGTAATTGTTGGCCCAGAAGCCATTGTCAGTCATGAAAAGCAAGACGAATCCATTTCAGTAAGGAGAAAATCAAGGGAAATCACAGGTTGTTAGAGCTCCTGCCACATGTATATAATCAGGATTGATCAAGACAGGAACCTGCACCTTACACACATCACGCAGTTTGAGTGCTTGGCTTCACCCCCCTCCCCGCCAGTACTTGAGCCTCTGCTATTAAAAGCTCTTAGCATCCACAGAAGTCAGTCTCTCTCCTTTTCAGGGTGACAGCTCCTCTAGTACCCTCCTTTCCTTCCTGAGGCAAGGGAACCATATTGTATTCCTGATGCAGAACACCACATCCATTTTCTTCCTCTCTTTCCTGCATTTCACTCTATGCCCCTTACCCGTAGTGCTGCTCTCATCTATGAGTAGACCTGCAAGATAATAGAGGAACAAAGAAAACAGCTTTCAAAAGACCTTGGGTGGTGCTTTCATCCCTCCTCCTCCTCCTCCTCCCACCACCCCTTGGATGTTTAAATGGCTGTACGTTCTGCTTAACTCTTTGTTGCCTGTGGGTATCTCTCTCACTGTCTATGACCTTCATGCCAGGAAAAAAAAATCAACTTGCAGATATAAAAGACTGATAAAATACAGTACTTCTACTTGCTTTTGTTCTACAATAGTTCCCCTCTTTAGAGACACAAAACCTGCTTACTCCGAGTGTAAATCCTAAAAGATACCAATGGGTCATTCTTTTGCTTTTCAGATAAAGTATCATTATCGTTAAGTACACTAAAAATATGAGGCCTATATTCCTCCCCCCTTTTATTTCAGTGCTTTAAGTGTTTCTCAAGATAAAGCAATAAAGTTTTATTCTTTTCACAATTTGGTTTTGGTCCGCTGAGAGAAAATAAAATGTTTGCAATATTTACCCCAAATTAGCTGTAATAACACAGTCTAAATAAAGACTGTTTCACAGCAGTCTATTACAAATAAGAACTATTTACAGTATTTTATGTGCTACACCGCTATTCTCAATTCTTCCCCTTCTCCAGAAACCAAGCTTACCATCTGCATAGCTTTTTAACTTTTGAAACCCTATCTGAAGAAATAGAGAGCTAACTTTGTCATAGTAACCACCATAAAGGTCCAAATTGAGCCTGAATAGCGCATTGGATCCACAAAATAGCACGCAAGAAACCAGTGAGCTAGGATTGCCTCTAGCACATGTGGTGATCACCTGGCCCAGCTTAGAAGGTAGAGCATCTACAGCCAGTCTGATAAAGAAAAAGCCTTCAGCAAGTGTCTAGAGCACCACCTCAACTCATGTTTTCAAATGATCAAAGCTACTTCGCTTTTGGTAGCGAGAGTGATTTATAGGTTGTTTTCATCCACATTGTCAAACCTGAAAACATTATACTTACACAACTTCTAAAAGGGCGTGGGACACTAACATAGTTATAAAGGATACAAAAGTAGATACAAAGATACCTGGAGGAAGAAAGGGCTGCCTCCACATCCCTTTCTCTACACATACTCAAAACCAGTCATGACACGTTTACATGTATGGCATGTTGTATGCCAGGTATGCAAACCCATTTTAAACCACTGTCCCCTTTCCCTTCCCAACAGCTATTTTCTAACAACATATACTTCACTTTTGCTTATCCTGCCCTCTCATTTTGTACACATGCACTCAGTTTCTGAATTTCTGAGGTTTTTTATATCATCCTTAAGCTGCTCCCCTGGGTCTCTCAATTGTAAAAATCCATACTCTCCATTGCAAGCCTCCCAGCCATTACAGAGTTCTCCCTTGACTGCAACCATCCATCCATTCTAAACCAATCCAAGTTTTTTCATTCCTCATTGCCTAGCAAGCTTCTTGCATCAAGTCAGAAATGCAAGACTGTCCTTGCACACCAAGTGCTCCCATGGTCTTGATTTTCACATTCTCTATGTAGGTGGAGACTGTAGAGACTGGGATTCCCCTGGACAAGTTGTCTTACAAAACTCAGCTACCCACAGCTGCCTTGCATAACTGGCACACCTAGCCTTCTCTAAGGAGAGAGAGCGCCTTTCTCAGCCAAACATGATTGTGTCACTGCCAAGATGAATGCACAGTTTGGTTCCCACTGAATAGCTGGAAGACACTCTTTCCCAGCCAGACATCACTCCAGCTGACACCCTCAACGTGTCAGAGCTTTTGGTGCTCATCTACTATTCCCCTAGTATCAGGCAGGCAAAATGAATTGCCTGCAAAAAACATGTTTTTCCTGAGGAGTATGATAGTGAAAAACAACAAAAACAGAAATAGAAGATTTAAGAGACACAAGAAATTGGATGGATAGTGGAAGAAACAGAAAGGCCAAAACCAGATTTGTCCTGAATTTCTCATACCATATACTCATAGCAAGGAGTATGTGCTCGTGTGTGCGTATACACCCACAAGGAGTATTTCAGAATAAAAACTAAAACATGAACTCTCCCTCACAACATGGCAGTTACCCTCACAGACTAATAGATTTCCTAGAAATGTAGATGTTCTGTGCAAAGCCAATTCATCTAAAAATTAAAGAGCTATGCACAACCCAAAGGGACATGTCATAACATCACTCATAATCAACAGTCAGAAGCATAATGCATTAGTTGTAATGTTTTATGGAAGAAGTGACTGGGAAGATGCTCAGGGAGCACTATGTATGGTAATGTAAGAATAAGTATTTCACTGAAATGCTCAGTTTATGAAAAAGAAATGTATGGGCTCAAAGTGACAACACACAGGGCACTCTTTCATCCTTCTTGTTTCAGGAAAATTTAGGTTTTAAACAACATTCTGGGCTGAATCCTAAGGAGATGAGCCTATGAACAACAACAAAACAGAAATATTTTGCACAAAAGATGTCAAAATAGACACAAACAGCATACAGACTTTAGATGCTAGTCATAGAATCATATCTCACAATTTGTGTTGCCAGGACCTCTAATGTCTCCTAATTAGTTTGTTTTTAAACTAAAAATTAACCCATCCTTGTGAAACCTTCATTTATATAGTCAGTGAATTCTCCTCCTGAGTTAAGACAAATTTCCTCTACAGTCAGACATGTATTTCCTGAAGATATCTCTGGGAGACATCTGTATGCTTTAGTAAATAGCATTGGGGGTTACCTGATATCTCAAGAGAAGAAGTAGCAGAGTGCTAAATCTCTACAAATGGAGACAGTTGCTCTACCACAGAAGCAAAAACCAAGTTTATCACTAAAAGTCCAGTTGCTAGCCACATTGTGTCCTCTTCTGCAAACCCACAGCCTTGCTGTCTCTTCTCCCAAGCATGTAACACCACTGAAAAGCAGAATACTAATATCATGCATGTCATCTTTGCAACCGTAACTTATGGATGCTGCTGTCATCTTTCTGAATTTTAATTTACTTGCTTGGGAAAAATTAGGAGAAATAAACACTATCTAAACAGTTAGTTCATAATAGGAACGGACTTTTATGACATCTCATAAAATCATTATGTGATTTTCCAACTTGAAACTTAGATACCAATTTGACCTGTACTAAGCTGAGTTAAAGGCAACGCCGTAAACCCACTAGTTCAGAATTCCATCACTGCTAGCATCAGCACAGGTCCAAGGGAAAAGATTTAAAAAAGAAAAAATCAAATAAGAAAAAGATCTCAAGTTTCAGAGGTTTTATTTCTCCTGGAAGTAGCTCTCATGAGTAGTTCATGTTACATCACAGGTCTTACCAAAGATAAAACTGAACTCAGGGCCCACGAATCAGTGAAAAGCTCTTGTGCTAAATCTTGAAAGGTAGTAGTAACCCAAAGAAAAGCCTTAGTCATCCCCACATGGTGATTTACATCCAGACAGCCTGAAATGTCATTGCTCTCAACATTCCAGTAAGAAACAAGTATTACATGCAATGGCTTATTGTTTAAGAAGTGTTTACTACAATTCCTTAGGCACTGTAGTGCATGAAAGTCAATTTCTCATCTATGCATTTTATTTTGTCTCCTTCTAATAAAGTAAATAGATCTACTTTGTAAATGATAAATGCTCTTTTATTAAGAGAGTACTGAGATACCCTTTTGAAAAGTGTTATTTTCAGAGGGGAGTGGACTGGAATGCTTACAGTGAAAGAGTTTGTGAACAGAGCAAAAGGAAATTCTTAAGTTTCTAAATCAGTCCTTGAAGTACAATTAAGTTACTGGAGATACTTTGAGGAATTCTTCTGAGGATTTCTTTTTTTTTTCAACTCATTCCAGCATAGACATGGCATTATGAGTGGATTAGGTGAGTGTTCTTTTGTAGATAAATAAATAAGCATAACAATACCCTGTTGCCATTAGACAGCAGAAAAAACCTGTTCCGTATGGACTTTGTACACATGCAGGAAGAGATTATGTCCCATAGAGGTTGTGCAACCTACAACATCATTTGCCCTAAGCTTTAACTACTAGACTATTCTGAAGGTTGTTTATTGTAGAAAGAGGCAGTGCAGCAAGTATGTGATTAATTAGAGCCATAGTGTAAGAGACATCATCAACGTCCTTTTAAGTAACATGTTGAAAATCTAAAGGATATTGTTCATTGAAAGAAAATACGCTGTATTGACTAAAGACATTTTTATTCCATTCCTTTCTAAGTAGAAACTGTCAAGAATTCCAGGAACCAGGAGCCTTTCACAATGACAGCAAACACAAATATTCTGTAACAGTCAATAAAAATAAGACCAAATGCAGTTATGTTATTTGTAGCTGGTATGCTAGGCCACAGGCTGATAACCTTCAATGGTTATCTAGACAAAACATTGTTTTGATTTCATGAGATTCAGGCTTCAGAAAACACCCTTTGAATAGGTCCAATATGCATTAATCTAACCAACAAGTAATACTAATTTCTAAACAAGAGTGCCACAACCTTAAACTATTGACATTATAATTATTATAGACTATGAATCAAATCTTATGTGATCACAATCATAATGTTTACATGATAGACAAATGAATGAGGTACTATGGGTTACCTGGAAATAAGCTTCCTTTGCAGTTGACGCGCAAACTCTTTAGAATTGCTGTTGTGCCTGTGAACATTGGCAAGTGAAATAAAATAAAAAATATCGCATGCGTCAAAATATTTTGAACAGTTATGGCATGACACTAACACAAATATAACTTCATCTTTCATAGAAGACGCTTTCTAAAGATTTAAACTACAACTTCTGACAGGATCTGAAAAATGATTCAGGAGAAGGTTGACTGATAAATATCTCCTACTACTTTATAAACCACTTGGGATACCTTATGTATCTACCAAACAAAGCTAATGAGATTTCACACATCTCAAATAAGGATGGAGGCGGCAAGAGTGACGGTGGAATCAGACCATATAAATAGATACCTCCAGTAATACTTTAAACAGTATGTAGTATGGTAGATGGCGGGGGGGTCCCCATAATTATATTAATTACAAGATTTGAATAAGTAATTTACTGTTCCCTGCTCAGGCATAACAACTGCCTTTAGTTTTGTGTCTGTATTTATCAAACATATCTTTCAATGACCTAACCATATTGATGGAATCAAACAAAGCGGTTAAGTTTATAATTTGGATGATGTCCCATAATGACGTTCATTGGTATTGTCTGTCCTTTGTCAGAATTGATGCACATAACTCTACATCTTTCTCAGGTACTCTCATACTAACTTTTAATAATTATTTTCCTAGCGAATCCACTGAGGTAACCTTGTATAGCTAATCTTTTTTCAATCTCTTTAAATTGAACATGTATTTGAAGTGGGTGGGGAAACAAACCCCAAACCCATCACCAAAATTATCACCACAACTTTTCACTTACACCTGGCTTTCATCTTGCGATGAACGAATTTCCTGTGGGAAGCTAAAGATGACCAAATTAAGCCTTTTTGTGAGCTCCTTTGCATACGAACCCTATCTTTTCTTGGATAACACCTTGGAAACCATTCAGGAATAATTCTATATTCTGTAAGCACAAATTCTGAAGTCACACAGCTAAGAGGATAACTAAAGAAATTATATCTTTTCCTCAGTAGGCAAGCCATATTCACCTCACTGTTCTTGTTTCGTTCTGAATCCTTCAATCCCAGGATAAGCAAGTCAAAGCTACTGAAATCTGGAGTTACTTCTGCTCAAAACAAAGTTAAATGAGACCGTTTCCTTCCTGAACAAAAATATGCTCCACATAATAAAGTATTTGGATACACTGAAAACCCTTGCTACATCTTAATTAAGAAATGCAAAACACTTGGGGCTACTGAGTATCCAGGCATATATGCTTTATTGCTAAGTGTGGATTTTGCACTCTAATCAGCTCAATAGAATAATTTTACTTCTCCTACAAAATAAGAATATATGACTTAAAACAAAGAACAGACCTCAAGGCGTTATCCTATTTTAGATGTTTGAATAGTCATAAATAACTCTGCCCCTTATAATGTTATCAAGTTTGCCAATAAAACATAATCTTAGTGGAAAGGGGGAGATACCACAGATTGCTAATGTTCAGGATTAAAGGAGTCCTGCTGTAACAAATGCATCCCCATATTCAATGACCAACAAGCACAACAGAGTTAAAACTGCCCTACATTGATTCTAACCTGAAGGTAAACCAACTACATCACAATGCTGTAAATTACTGCCTGGAAACAATTTCTGTCTGGAAGCCAAAACCATTGCGTTCTAGTGACTAGAATTCAGTTTAGCTTGAAGAGACAACAGCTGAATACAAATTTTACACTGCTGGGCTCAATGCTGAGTATAGTCAGCCATGTACACTTTTGCTAATGCATAAAGAGGATGGAGGAAATGTGAAGAGTCATACAAAAATGTTACACCTGTTTTACAACATACAAAAAAGAATCCAAAAGCCCCACGCTGTCTGTCAGCTGAAAATAAAAATCCTGCACTTGGTCTGATATTCACCCAGAAACATGAGTTTCCTTAGCATGAAATTGTGACTTTAGATACAAATTAGAACTATGCCTAAATAAGCCTACTTGTAGTTCATAAATAATATTATTATACCGTATCAATTGTTGCTGCAGGCATTGATATCTTGGGAGGCATTGGTAGCCAATCTCAAGCTAAATAAGGCATCTATACCCTCTTACACACAACTGATTTGGAAAGGTATTTCATCATTCTCTATTCCCAAAGTCGAGACTGACCCATCCACCTATGTTGTTAGGCATTCAAAGCCATTGCTGTTCCCATGAGTGCATAATTTTTTAAAGAATTTTTGAAACATTTCTATTTTTTTCTTTCTATCAATTACATGCAGCATTTATCATTGATATATATGAATTGTAGCAGTGCTTGTAAGTCTGAATAAGAAACTACACCCTCATTTTACTGGTCAGTTTTCAAGCATGACTCATGTTTTTACCTAGAAAAGCATACAGTTTGTGAGACAAGTAGGTACAAACGTACAGGTAAGAAAACACAAGAAAATATTGTTGATGGGGTTGTAGCAACTAGTCAAACATTTTAAGCAATGGTACAATACAGGGCCAAAAGCAAAAGTTTAACTTTCAAAAGGAGTAAAATAGAAAAAAAACAAACAAACAAAGAAAAAGCTGTCAAAAAACAGGGAACTGCAAATAAAGAAAAAAGTTGACAGTAAATTCTTCACAAGACATACAGAAACACCTATTTTTGCAGGGTCATAGTAGGTACTCCATTTAAGAAATTGAGATTTCAAGTTTTATTTTTTTTAATGGGTATAATTCAGAAATTTTATCATGTTTATGAGAAATATCACCCAGACCTGACAGAACATTCAATAGAACAGGTAAGTGGGTTCCTGTTTGGTCATAACAGATCCCTTGTTAGTCTCCAGAATATGTAGAGACCTGTAAATTATTGATAATTGTAAAAATTGGCTTTTAGAATAGACGCTTGTAAGCAAAATTTGTGAGATGTCTTTATCAAAGGTGGGTTCTTGCATAAACTAAGGATTTTCTTAGAAAAATGTAATGCTATTGTAATTAATTGATATAAGTGCTATTATAGACTATAATCTATATCTATATATAGACTATGTCTATTATAGACTATATATCTATAAAAACATTCTTACTCTTAAATCAGCAGATCATAAATTAAGCTAAGTTGGCAAGATGCTACAAATTCTACCAGATCAAATTGCCCACACAACGGCTTTAAAGTTGTAACTGCAGCTGCACAGTAATACCAGTCCATTTCCAAAGCAGAAAAACATTAACACTTGTAAAATTAGGTCCATGGAATTACTCAAGATAACATTCATCTCAACTCAGTCACAATGAATCTGGTCAGGCCTGTTGATGTGCTATGTAGGGCTTTCCTTCACTGCTGTAAGGCTATTGTGAAGACAGTCAAATTTCTATTTTCTTAGTAAGCAAGCAAAAACAGAGGATATAGGATTTTCTATATGTGTTTTTCTCCCCATTTAACTTTCCGAAAGATAACTATATCTTTGGCTTACTTTGGAATGGGAATTAAAACAGACATCAAAAGCTTATACTAGGAGAGCGTCTTTAAAAAAAATTAAATTTGCAGTACCAGTAATATCCTAGCAAACTCGTATTTTAATGACAGTAAGTTATGTTATAGTCATGGTACATAAAATTACAGTTTTTTTTTTCAATAAAACTAATATATTTTTCATTGGATGTAATGCATGCATATTGTTGAATAGCTGTAAGAAACAATTCTTCACCTGGGGAGCTATTCAGAAGATCAGAAAGTTTCAGTTACATCCAGCTTTAGATAATGAACATGCATAATGAAAGAACTAAATCACAAATAGTCAGTATTCCAAGGTACAGGGTTTTTTTCCTGTAAATTGCATAATTTTCCTAAAAATGCCTATTAGCTTCCATTGTTTTGGT
The DNA here is from genome assembly GCF_964199755.1 of Larus michahellis. Taxonomy (NCBI): domain Eukaryota; kingdom Metazoa; phylum Chordata; class Aves; order Charadriiformes; family Laridae; genus Larus; species Larus michahellis. The sequence goes on from NC_133897.1 coordinate 96,177,854, forward strand.
AAACCACTTAGTACAAAACCAATTATTTTATTACGTAAGTCTGAAAATAGAAAGTCAAACATAAAATTTTCAATGATGGAGTAAGTCTGCATTAATATAAGATTTGCAACCAACCTCTTATTTGACTTTTTAAAGAAATCTGTATCAATGAAAATGAAAGAAAGGAAGCACTTAACCAGTTAAGCAGTAGGTTCTGTCAGAAAGAATAATACTGCAACAATAATCCCTTCAACAAAAAGTTTAAATATTAAAAACAATAGCCACCCTAATGACCATATTTTTCCTCATTAGAATAGAATAAAGGTGTTTGATGAATTCGCAAACTAGAAGCTTCACATGGGTTTTGGCAGGTGAAACTAGACAGAGAGAATGCCAAGAGGCACACATTTGATGCTAATCAATAAATATTTGCCTTCAAATTTCACCATTAAGGACCACTTAAAAGCCCAAGAAGTTTGAAATTAACATTACCAAAGGTCTAGAATATAGAGAGGTTTAATTTACTATTATAGCATGCTAAACAATGTTAAAAAGGACTCTGATTTAATGAGAACAAGAAGAATTCTGCAATAAACATTACCAATACAAAAGATGAAAGTCTTCAAAGGTTTAAATAATTTTCAGATTCTGAGATCCCAAACAGTGGAGGAAGTGGAGATCAGAATATTTTACTGATCAGAAAAAGCATCTGACATAATAAAAAAATAATCTTCAAAGAGACACATCCAAAGCTAATTCACATCACTGGAAGCTTTCTCCTGGGATTTTGATGGTGTTTGGAGCAGATCACAATGAGGCCGAATCCTTCTTCATCTAGAAGAATCTATGGAGATCACCACAACATGAAGCTAACTGGACATAGAGGAAAAGATGTGAGTGCAAATGTTGAATATACTATAGTTTAAAAAAATAAATATGCTTCAACTTAAATAAAAGGTTTGCAACAATGTCCCTAGAACAGCTTTAAGAAGTTCTGTTTATGGAAAAGAACATAACAGCATATGCTGTAAAAATAGGAACGACCAAAATAAAAAGAACAGGCGCACATTTCTGTGAATGTATCTGGGTGAGAGAGGTGGCACTGCACAGTATGTATTTGTAGATTAGGTTATTAGAAGCATATGAAATATTCAGAAGCAATGAATTTAAATACTATTTCTATATTAGGGCAAATTAAATGTAGAATTTTTGAGACAGTTTAATGAATTTGTATCTAGTTCTTAGTCATATTAATCTTTCAGAGTACTTTTTCCTGATCTCCTCATAGTCTTAGTTGTTATGCTGAATAAGCACTGTCCTAACGAAAGAAATTAGCTATAAAATTTAGTTATGATTCACAGGTATCAATTATCTCTGGGCTTAAACCCAGCAGCCAACTCTACTTTATCATACGTGCACAAAACCCCTACCATGCCAGGAAGTTATCTGTTTGTTACATTAATGATGAACCATTAAGAAGCATATTCACCTCACCTAACATTTTATGTGAGGTGCCTAACTTGGCCAAGATACCCATGTAGTATCCTAAGATTCCTTCACTCATGATTGCCAGAAGTAACCCCACTGAGGTGCCCCGGAAAGTCCATTACCAACAAGGAGAGCCAAGACAACAGATTTAATTGTTTTGTGTTGGGTAGGGTAAATGGTTCCCTGTCCCTAGTCCAGACCTGATGCTACGGTTACATACTGAAGCACAGAAGTGTGAATGAGGCCTGTGTATCAGAAACTAAAAGTGAAATTCACCTTGTTCAGCCAGAACTAAGCCTTTAAGAACTCATTTCTCGTTCTGAACTAGTGTTTCATTAACAAGTAAGTGATCTTGGTATTGTGTTTGTCTTCTGCATATCAAGCCAAATTCTTCCTGCTGTGTCAATAAGTATCTTAAAGTCATTGTAAAAGAGATTTTGCATTTCTGCAAAATCAATTTCTCATTATTAAGTAGTGCCTTTTGCAGGCTTTCTGGTGAATGTGCTTAACACCCTTTTACTTTAGGGAAAGATGCTAAATTACTTTTCAGTTAGGAGCCATTACTTATCTCCTTATATCAATGTCAGGTGAGAGCTCAGAGATACTGTGCCAAAAATCTTCTACTCACTTTGCTTGCCAAATGTGTCTCAATTCTTGTCAGACATAGCTCGATGAAAAGTCCTTCCTCCATTTTAACGAGGATTATTGTATGACTAAATTGACGGTAGTAGTGCTCCCTTGCTCGTTAAAGGCTCATCCTGAAACGCCCAGGACAGTCTTCACCACACTGAATGTCAACAGAAACCAACAGAGCTGAATCTTGAAGCAGGATGTTATAGCAATGAACCTCAATCAAGGCCCGAGCACATGTAACTTTAACCAGTGAAGAAAGTTCATTAGATGATGCAAATAGGGTAATGGGATTAATCACCTGGAGAAGCTGATTTACAGTCAATGTGGTGCTAGTTTGCTAAATCGCTCTTTCTTTCATTGTTCATGCACAGAAAATCATATGTGCTGCAGAAGCTTCCTGAACTGGTTTTCAGAGTAGACTTTCCTCCATTTCATCACTTATACTAGAGCAGTCTATAGAATACAAAATTCTTGAAAATGAAGGATCTAATGGGATAACCTACTCTTATAATATGTCAGTTTTCCAGAAGGGACAGCAGTCTCATACACTGGGTAACATTGAATCACCCGTAAAATAATGTCTATCAGATTTTTTGTATTTTCAGAAAGCATGTTTAACAAATTTTTCAATAAGTATTTATTTTCTCCAAGGACTAGGTGTTTGAAATTATCTCAAAACTTATTTCTTTGGGGAAGAATTGTCAAATGTTCTTAAAAAATCCCAAACCAACAAACAAAACAAAACATAAAAAAAGGAGAAACAAAACAAAAAGCATTTTGCCAATAGACAATATGACTATTTTTAAAATTTTAAAGCTTAACATCTGTTTCCAGACACCTGCAGAACACTTATTAAAAATAAAGAAGGTTCTTAGAATGTATCTAAATGTAAAATTAGGCCTCCTATCTAGAAAGACGAGATAATTTTGGCCTGAAGGCTTTTGTGAAATAAATTACAGGGAACATTTTGTTCAAAGAAACTGAGGGGAACACATAAGTAAAACAAACACCTCAGTTACTTCCAATGTAGTTTTCTATGTCACTGGACTGTATTTGAGATCAGTGTAACATTTCTAGTTAATTTTCTGTAAACTACCAGAAACCAACCCACCTTTCAGAAGTTTTTCTTCTGGCAAATCTAAAGTGAGAAACAATAAGTAGCAATTTTTCACACATTTATTCTTCCTTCTATAACTTTTCCTTTGCATTTTACATGAGCACAAAATTCATGACTTAGCATAAATTTTAAAAAACCACCCCACTATAATACAATCAGAAGTGCAAGTGAGAACATAAACTTCAGGAACATAAAAAGAACATATTTTTCTTGCTTTATTTCTTCACGCCCTTGTTATTTCTGTTATTGCTTTTGTCTGTCAAAAGAGTAGCACTGAGTTTTGTTCTCTGACAGACTTTCCATATAACATCAAATATATTCATTAGCACTTAAGTTCTAAATGCAAAGGTATAATATTCAAAAGCCCTACTCGAGTGCTTCCAGGTAACTAAGGTCTAAATTGTCAATACTGATCATCAGTCATGAAGCAGAAACAAGAAGAGTGCAAAGATATGTCTACATTAGCACAGTGCAGTGGGAGTCCAGAGAACGAATGAATTGATTGTAGCTGGGGACCTAAAATCCACGTGATATGCATTTTGAGGGCTTCACTTTTCACTGGCGACTCTAGCCCTGTGGACTGAGTTCCCTTCAGCACCTGAAGGACATCTGATGTAGCTTCACGCAAAAGTAACCCAACGCATTCACCCCAGAACTAAGTCAGGATGCAAGACAAAAAATGCAGCTTAGTGGGGACAACAGGGAGACATACTTCAAAAAAATTCCAAACTTCTTATCCTAACCACAATATTAATGTACATATACTCTGCAACATTTAACGGAAGAGAAGCTCAGTCCAGTTCTGCAGTATACAAGTCCCTAATAATGCTTTAATGTGTGACAGAGGACATGGGGACAGAGATAAATCAAAATATCCAGGATGCTCTGAGATGAGATAGGGCAATATAATCACTAATAACAAAAGGACGGGGAAGACGTTTTAAAAAATCAGATTACGTAGAGACTCGTATAAGAGAATCTAGAGGTATTCTGTAAAATTTGAATAAGCCTAAAACCACCAAGTTTCTGAATATTGCAAAGTGAAGTAATATTTAAATGTATTTAAGATAAGTTTATCCACACCAAGATATCACACAGGTGGAACTGAAAGTGAACAAAGAAAAGAATGAATATGTTTCTGGAAGGCGCAGTTCATAGAAGACAAACAATGTTTCCAACAAGATATTTACATCTAATAACTCTCCCACTGCATAAGCCAAGATAACAGAATTATAGAACTGTGTACATATAACTGATAACTTGCAAAAGAAGAGCATGAACTATTTTATATCTTACTTTCAGTAGATGCACTACACAAATTCCAAGAGTGTCAAAATATGCATATTCAAGAAAAAGCCAGAAGCCTATTGCCTCATTTTAGCACATACCATCTACTTGCCCCTTACAGCTATTAATACTGAAAGCTCAGCTGCTGATGATGATCCTCGAACACAGAATCTATATATAGCATAATGCATTGGACAAGGGTGATACAAGTTAATCAGATGAAGATTCACTAATAAATTGGTTTATGCTATCACTTGCTGCTTATGATTAAAATGATTATAGTTGCACTTGACTTCTTAATGATAAATACAAAGACATTGTATGATCTATCATACATTGGCACAAGCTCTCAGTAAAAAATATCTTCATTATTGTTAGGTTTTTAGCACGCAAAAAGCCAAGTTCAGTATTCTTCTGCAGCTATTCTAAGAGATTATTACATGTTCTGTTCAACTGTCAACACCTTCATTGTTTTGTTCACTAAACCAACTTCTCCTGCACCTGCTTCCTGGGAGTCAGATTCCCAGAAGACATACCTGCAGTAGTGGAGCTATCACAGTTTACAAACCTGCAAAAGATTCTGCCTTTCCTATATAAATTATATTTGCTCATCCACTCCCCACTATAGTAGTCATAGATCTTCCTAACCACACCTATATCTGCCTTCCATTTATTCTGAAAAGGGATGAAAATTACCAGTTTTAACTACCTATCCTGCACTGGAAACCTTTAGAGCAAATTCTCCAAAAAGGTGTAACTCCCTCTTATGGATTCCCTTCTCCTACAGTAATTCCATAGCTCTTATGGAGGTGAGATGTGCATGCAGCTTACACACACATTTTCCTTCATTGAAATACAATGTTCCAATTGCTACGTTTTATTCTAGAGAAGAAATGGGTCCTTGGTGCCTGTGGGGATTTTTTCATTCATTTCATGTATATGTCCACGGGCACATCCTTTTTTGAAGGTTTAAAAAAAAACAAGAAACACTAAGAGGACTGCATCATGATTCCAACCTACTGAAATAGGCCACTAATCATCAGAAAGATGTAAGCCTGTGTAGAAAGAGTTAAAGATAGACTGGGTGTTAGCTGGGTGAATTACCAATTGAGTGCCTCAATTTTGTGTTAAAGTTTTCTTCTGTAGAATCCTTAATATGAGCCATGATAAAAGCAAAGCTCAAGTACCCTTGGCTTTCTGGGACCGTAAACACGTTTCAAAGACACCATGGATTTTTCTTTTATTTTGCAATAGCTTTGAAGAACATCTTCTGTTTGATGATTGAGCATTACGTGCAGTGCAACAGCTCAGAAGGAAAGGAAGATGGAGGGGGGCAGCTTTTAGTGGTCACTGCATCAAGGAACTTTTGACCACATTGTCCCAGCCCTTCTACCTATAAGCAAGGAAGAGGTGGGCAAAATGGACTTTTTCAGTGCTACAATCCAACACTACAGCACTAAAGTTTGTTGTCCTCCTGTTGGTGAGATTTCAAGAGAGGAAGCTGGGACATTAAAGTAGATGTGCAAGAAGAGAAGCACATCAGTGAATAGTAAGAAAAGTAAATATTTAGATTACCAAAACAGTTATTTATTTTCCTTCTTTCCCACCCAAGAATAGCTGGGGAAAAAAAAAAAAAAAAAAAAAAAAAAAGAGAAAAACAAAAAATCTAATTTAAAACCCCAAACCTTCAAGTAGTGTCAGTTGAAACAGTTGTCAAGAAACAAGCAGATCTCATTTGGTTTCAGTCACTGCTCCATGTTAAGAGGTTGTAATACACCCTGACCCCAAGGTGTCTGAGGCTCACCCATGCTATTTCCCTGGTGGATTTTTCTAGGCACTTTACACCCACACATGGACTCTGACTCATAGTCAGCATCCGACGCATCCATCTGCCCCAAAGCACAGAATTCTTCCCTACCAGCACAACCTCCCCCACAACAGAGACATCAGTGGCCTCACACAGGTTTTGTTCCTCTGCTCTGGCAGCCAGCCATCTATCTGCATGTTTGACACTAAAGCACGCATGGTATTTACCAGTTATCCAAGACTCTCAGCCACCATGTGAAAACTGCTCAGAATGGACACATTTCTCTGGTCGTAGTATTAGGATAGGAGTTTTTACACATTTCACTGTTTAGATGGCTAGATTTCTATGATGTCTTAGGTTCACAAGTACTGACAGATGTATCCTGTAGAAGCCTCCCTTCCCTTCCAGACACAAGTATGAGTACAGCTAATAGGTAAGAAAGTAGGAAAGATGAGAGACCAGCCTCACAGTTGAGAATTATTCAGCTACACAACTCTGTCTAGGTAAAAGGACACACACAGAAGCAAGAAAATTAGAAAAAGTGGATGCACAGGCAATTAGCTTGAAAACTGAGGAAGTCATTCAGTTCTCTATTAGATTGGATCTGTAAAGATCAGCTATTGAAAATAATTCCTCTCTTTGAGCTGCTGTGCTTGAATGCAGGAGCTCCTGGTTAATAGTCGATGGTCCCTTTCTGACCTTAAAATCTATTACTTTAAAGCAGGCACTTTTCTCTCTGGTATCTGAAAATATGATCTAATACCAAATGTTGAATTAAAAGACACAGCACTCAGCAGATAAAAGAAATTAGTTTCATTACTACATACCCCACAAGATACACAAGTATTTGCATTTGAATAATAATGTTAATATTAGGAAAACCATAGCATAATCAGTTGTGCTTCATTACACAATCTTACTGTAGCTGCAGCAGTATTTCAATTTGATACAATTACAGAGACACTTAGCACTTTGAAGCAAAAAACAATTTTTCAGTTTATGCGCAAAGCCATTTTTTACTTCCCTGTTGGCTATGCCGTTGGAAATATTATTAAATCTCAAATCAGTCATGTACAATAAGAAATCTCAACATGACAGTTACAAACCCCATTTTAAATATCTTTCAACAGAAAAGTATTCAATCATTTTATTTTATATTTTTAGTGAAGACTCAAGGGTAACAAGTGGGTAATGTTGCAGAGACCAAGCTTCCCTAGAAACACTCTTCACACTAACATATATTCAAGTTCAGTCATGCCTGTGAAAGCGAATTTACAGTCAGTATCATAACTACTTTCATACTCATTTGGTCTTGCAATAAAGCAATACAACAAGGACTCTCAAAGATTTTCTGGCTTCCCTGCAGTCCACAGAGAAGGCCGTTCAGGGTATGGTTTATTGGGATTTTTGTTTTGTTTGTTTTTTTTTTTTTTGGTTGGTTTTAGTCTAGATGAAGTAAAAAAAAAAAAAAAAGTAACACAAACATTTTCCCTACCATCCTCAACAGATACTTTCTCTTTCTGACTCCTTCCTTACTGAATACACAGATTAGTTCATTAAGCTAAAGGTAGCCTCTGTGACTACTATGCAGTTTGTTATATCTGTGTAGATCTTGTATTTTCCAGTTCTGTGTATGTAAAACGATCTAAACATTTTCCATAAGAACTTTTAAAAAGAGACTTATAATGAAAAAATACAAGAAAAACAGATGTAGATTTTCAAAAAGTACAATCTCCTGCTGACTTTTGTCAATTAACTAAGAGAAAATGCCTTTTTTGCTAAGTTTTCCCTGACAAGAATATTTTTCTCCCCCTCCCCCATTATTTACCAATACTGTCAAAATCAGCAGTTTTACACAGGTGAAAACAACTATATAGGGCGCAAAGAAACATCTGTTCAAGTGTAGTTGGAATGGACTTCTGGGAAGCAGCAGATTTAAAGAAATAGAATGGCAAAAATAGCATTCAGCGTGCAGTGGAAAATATGGTTTCCCAAATTCAACTTGAACTTGAGAAGCCATTCCACATATACCAAATGATTGTGTACAGATAGAATACAGGACCCACTTATACAGCAGAAAGGGGGCCTTCTGTCTTTAATCTTGTATTAGCAGCAGCTTTTGTGATGCAGTTGCCACTGAGAAGACTCGGTTCAAAAGCAGAGATGAGGCAGGGGGCTGGAAGAAAGTCACTTTGTGAACATCTCTCTCTCCTGCCAGGACAAATCATCCATCCTTTATTTCATAGAACGCGTCATACAGTGATGAGAATAGTATGTCCTGTGTCAAATCAATGAAGCAAGCACTTTGTCCTGCGCTTCAGCAACCATCATGAAAGATTAATCTGCACAGTGCGTAACTGCACTTCAGTCCAATTATATTCCTAGGGAGCAGACTCTTGATTGTATCTCAACTCCAGGCTATGAAGGCAGGGGGCACCTCCAAGCAAGCTGGGGCCAGCTGGGATGCTGTAGCCCCAGACAGAGCTCAAACCAAGGTTTATAGGCTACCCAGGCTTCTCACAGAATGCTACAGTGACTCCAGGTTTATACTGTGAGAACTGGTCCCATTAGTTAGGGCTTCAAAACTGAAATAAAATGGATATTATTTCAAGCATTCCTAATTTTTCTTACCACGTTTACCTAAAGGTATTCACTAGCGAGTGGCTGAATTTACAATGCAAGTATTAATACACAATAATGTCATCTTTAGTCTTTTACTGTGGCAGCTGAATGTCTTTTTTTAAAAAAAAAAAAAAAAAAGAAAAATTATTCATGAGCTGATTGCATATTACCCTTTCCAATGAGTGTCACATGCAAATTCAGACATTGCTAGAACATAAAACAGGTATTTTGCTGTTTTTAAAGCAGACAGGAGACACAGTTTGATAGTCTGGACATGGAATCACTGCTTGGAAAAGAAAAAAGGACCTTTGAACACTTCTACTTAGCTTCTGTATTTCGTTATATATTAGTTTCCAAAGTTCAAAGACAACTCTCTTGAAAATGGAATATTTCTAGTTGTGCTTCAACAGTGAAATCTAGTAAGTTATTTTGCTCCCATTGCTGCATTAAGAGGCATTAAATGGCACAAAGTTTTAAAAATAATAGTATCATAGAATGGACGGAACCTTGGAAGGGACCTTAAAGATCATCTTTTTCCAAACACCCTGCCAAGGGCAGGGACACTTCCCACTAGACCAGGTTGCTCAAAGCCCCATCCAGCCTGGCCTTGAACACTTCCAGGGATGGGGCATCCACAACTTCTCTGGGCAACCTGTTCCGATGTCTCACCACCCTCACAATAAAGAATTTCTTCCTAATATCTCATCTAAATCTCCCCTCTTTCAGTTTTAAACTGTTACCCCTCATCCTATTGCTACACACCCTGGTAAAGATTCCCTCCCCATCTTTCCTGTAGGCTATCTTTAAGTACTGAAAGCCGCAGTAAGGTCTCCCCAGAGCCTTCTCTTCTCCAGGCTGAACAACCCCAACTCTCCCAGCCTGTCCTCATAGGAGAGGTGCTCCAGCCCTCTGATCATCTTTGTGACCCTCCTCTGGACCCATTCCAACAGGTCCCTCTCCTTCTCTCTCTCTCTTCTCGCCAGAGAGGAGCAGAGGAGGAGAATCACCTGGTCATTCTTGCAATGCAGCCCAGGATGTGATTGGCTTTCTGGGCTGAGAGTGCATGTTGCTGGCTCATGTTGAGCTGCTCATCAACCAAGATCCCCAAGGCCTCCTCAGGGCTGCTCTCATTCCATTCTCTACCCAGACTGTATTTGTGCTTGGGATTGCCCTGACCCAGGTGCAGGACCTTGCACTTGGCCTAGTTGAACTTCATTAGGTTTGCATGCGTCCACCTCTCAAGCTTGTCCAGGTCCTTTTGGATGGCATCCCTTCCCTCCACCGTGTTGACCGCTTCACACAGCTTGGTGTTGTCAGCAAACTTACTGAGGGTGCACTCAATCTCACTGTCCAGGTTGCTGACAACGATGTCAAACAGCACCAGTCCCAGTATTGACCCCTGAGGAACACCAATGGTTGCCACTTGGACGTTGAGGTGCTGATGGTTAAATAAAAGCTTAATTTAAGTGTCAAAAATAATCTTGGACAGAAAAATGACAATTCAGATGAGCAACCTGGAGAGAACGTTGCAAAAGAAAACACTATCTTTTATGCTATTTGCATGCCACTGTTTATAAGATGTAGTTCTGTTTGTCTATACACCCACGATCATCATATCCTCTTTTAATGAGCTGCACCTTACTGACAGCTAATGACTGCTACCAAAGCAGTAAAGTATCATTGTACAAAACCTGCTCCTCAATTTCGACTACCAGACACTTGCTGATAATGCTAATGTCTGGTAGTTTGTAGTTCTCCTCTCATAATCTTCCCACCCAGGGTGAACCTGCTCCTCATTACTATGAGCTGTCTTCCTCCTTGATTTCCCTAACTGCTCTGCTACTGACAACTTTGGATTGCTTTTCTAGCACTGTAGGGAAAGATAATATGCCAATGCTCTTATAAAACCGATTCGAAGTATTTTAGGACTAAGAAATCAAAAATGTAATCAAAATAAATCAAAAAAATGTGTACAGAATAAAAAAAAAGTGTGTACAATGGTGTGTTAAAAGCTAATTGTCAACCCTGGAAAGAATTTAATCCGAGGTAAGCATGAGATTGCTTCTAGTCATTAAATTTTACAAAGGATTTGACCAGATCTCCATTTTTTTGAACGTTAGTTAATGTGTTCAGTTATCTTCTCTCTTTGGCTGAATTATTCCCTCATTCTTCTTGCCATTCCTTTTGGAGTCACTAAAATGTACTCCCTTGCCACACCATAATCCTAGGTGAGGACTCTTTGATCACTCGCTAACAAGTCTAGTAAAGAGAGACCCTTTAGATAAGCCTCCAGGTTTCTAACACAGGAAGCGAGAACTGCCCATCTGGAGCAGACCACCCACCATCTCTCTCCAGCACAAACATGAATTGCCATTTCTGGCATCCTGGGAGTGAGGCAGTAATCACATACATCACCGATTACGTTACCTCATGAAAGTCCAGTGTGCCATTACTGCTGCTCCTTCTGTGCCTTATTGACCTACCAAAGAGAAACACTGACAAAACCTAGCTGAGAATAATTCAGTTTCATCGCTTCAAAACCACCAAACACCATTATCACTCCAGTAAAATCAGTTGCATCTATTATTGTAGCGTGCCAGTAGTAATTCTTGTGAGGTGCCATTTCAAGAGCAATAGGTGTGAAGGAAATAACCTACATTTTCTGTTCACCGATTGTAAATGAAATGCTGTGCAGAATGGGAGAACCATTTGAAACAAAATAATTGGAACTGAATCTTTTTGTGGATTTACAAATTTAATTGAGGTGATACTCAAAAAGCTCTTCACTTTAACATACAAATTATCATTAATAAAGACAACAATGAAACCTTTATAGAACCATCTAGTCAATGACATTAATTAAAAAACATCAGTAGCAGTCACTAAGATAAAAACTTGTAAACTATTATACATGATTTATCAGTTTGAACTTGTTCTTATCCTGTAACTTTATCAGTTTTGATCAGCATTCATTACATCTCAGAAAAAAAACCAGCAACAACAACAACAAAACCTCTTCAAAATTTCCTAAGAGAGAAGGTTGTCTTTGGCAGGAGACATCAAAATTGAAGCCATAACTAGGTTATACATCATTTCTAAGGGAGGAAGAAATTAAGAGTCAAAAGAAAAGCAGAGGTTTTCTCAAGCTTTTCATTTGCACACTAGCACAACAATTGCCAGCTATGGAAATATAATTTGGTAGACTTTTGTCAGGGATATACTGGAAATGATCCACTCCCACCTTCTCTGATATGCAGTAATTATATTAAACCAGAAATGACTCAGATTAAAGTAGGACTTAAATTAATCACTATTTTCACCCAAAAAGAATGTTGGATGCTGTCTGCATCGGATCTGTATGCTCCACTGTCCCTCCTTCCAGGAATAAGGCGCTCTCTCCTGGAGATGCTCCCGTAAGTGGGAATCACCAAGCCAGCTGCTCTTCAGACAGAGACACAATGCAGTCTGTGCATGCAACCATCGCTCTATGCCGTCAGCATTCATATGCTATAGACACATCAGTTCTATTTCCACTTCAAAGCATACGCAATTATGCTTCTCCTGACTGGGGCGCATAAAGCAAAGATATTGTTGCTCACACCACCACAAACTCCAGATGGTAGTTATTAAAGGGCTTATGCCTAGTTGATAAGTGATGACAAAAATTAAGGCCACAGCATGCCTTGAATAATTTGCTGTTCCGAAAGTTTCCCGCAGCATGTAACAGCAATGCAAGTAAGAGTTCCTCTTCTACATCTGGAATCTCTTCCTTAAAGCGTTAGGTCTCTGCTGTGGCACCTCCCATCCCATTGCTTTCTAACTCATCACCACCCCACCACCATTGTTACCACCTCATAAAAGCCAGTCAACACAGCACACAGGAGCATACAGGCATGCCGTGGTGCCACGAACGGAACGTGCCATCACACACCACATTCCCTCCAGGTATTTGCATAAGTACTTGCATAAGTACCTGCATCGTCTTCTGATCAGTCTCTGGAGATGCTCTCTTGCCAAGGATTGTTAATTAACTCAGGTTGCACAATTGCAGGTGTCCCTGAGACACACAGGGCTCACAAAGTCACAGCAAACTCAAATCACCAGCTGAGCTCAGAAGCTCAGAACCTCAGAAACTCATTCTGAGGTTGCAGTGGTGACTTACAGCTAGCTGAGCATGTTGTAGGAAGTTGCATCAGGCACATCCCACACAAAACCAACACAAGAATATTCTAGAAATGACAGAAAGCCCCTAACCTGGGACTCCAGCTACTGCTAACAGATGAACTCCCAAGCAAAATGAGAAGCCCTTACGCGACTGCTCACTAGTTCTGGAGGCACTTAGACACAGCAAGTGCTGTGCATTTCCCTCATTAGCTACAGCTATGCCTCCGCATACACAGAGGTTTGAGTACCACGTGCTTACTGATAAGCAGCTCAACACTCAGCTTACGTTTAAGTCCAATTTAAAACCTCAAAAGAAGGCCCTTTATCACCTGATTCCTCAAGGGAGACAAAAAAATAATTCTTAGCACCAAAGACACAGAAGAATGGACTCCACAGGGTATGTACACACAGCCACAGAAAACCAGAGGGGAAGTTAAAAACACAGGTTCAACACCTTCCTCTAACTCCCTTTCTGAGAAGGCCCAAAGGCAAATTGAACAAAACAAGAAAAAGTATTATTTTCTGAAACTGTTCTGCAAGCAGTCACCTTCAAAAGAGGCTTCTAAATTATAACTTTCAAGAACAACCAAAATCAGGTACTTACCTACAAGATTTGAGTAAAACATGTACGGAAGAGGAATGAAGACTTGCCTCTTGCTGCAGTCCTTGTAATTAACTGGGTCTGCTCACTACTTCCAGGTCCTTTCTGTCACTTCTTCACCTTGCTGAGTGAGCAGTTCCTCCTTTAAATTCTGTTAAACCCTTTATTAGAAGGGACCCTTTTCTATTTAGTGCTGTGGCACAGCCACAATCTTAATCTTCCTGGAAAAAACATCTATTCTATTCCTGCACTATCTACCAAATGCTAGTTTTTACACCTCCTGGCATTGCTTTCTGGCAGCAATTACTGACTCTAGCAATATGGTCTGAAGCCAGAAGCAGGACTGGAAAAGAGCAAAAAACTAGTATCTCCAATTGTGATACAAATTAGAAACCAGAAACAATTGTCTTTCTTTGTAGGCCATGCCATATTTTAGAAGTGAATGCAGCAAGCTGATGGGCGTGAGCAGATCCCCCTGTGACTTCCCAGCACTATAGGAAGGAAAGGAAAATGACTATACAGAACAGTTTGAGTAATTAGGGGCCTTAATTAGAAAGTAGAACTATGCTTCCGGCATCCGTATAATTTTGCCTGGTTTCAATTAGGAAACGTGTCTTCCAGTTTTCCTCCAGGTTGTCTTCAAACAAAGCTTTCTGCTATTGAATGTGACTATTAAATTAAATTAAATTACTGTGTATTTAAGACTTAAAGCTTAATTCAACAGATTATTTAAGTATGTGTTAATTCTAATCACATGGCTTGTCTCAGTAATGCATTAGTAGGGTATTTCACCTGGTCACAGTTAAATTCTCTTTAAGTGCTTACCTTAAACCTTTAAGTCAGGGGTAAGATGAAAATCAGTCCTTATTTTTTCTCCTTGTATGTATAATATTTCATCTTCTCTCTTTACTTAAGAAAATACGGTAGCAGTAGTTTGTTGGCTGTCTAAAAATTCCCATTTCCCTTCCTTCTTAGATCCTATTAATTTCTGTTTCCCATTGCTTACCACTTATATGGTTATTTGCATTCCCTTTTTTTTTATTCAAAATATATCAATAAGTTATAAAAAAACATTTTAAAATAATTTTCTGGGTAGGTAGGGTATTTTTATACTCTTAGGATATAAAAACGTACCACCTTAATGTCAAGATAAGACATTTACTAAGGGAAATTATTTGTGCTAAGATATTGCTGTTCATTTGCCAATGTCCTGATTCTTTACTGTCTGGAAAGCTGAAGAAAATAAACAAGCACTCTGAGGCAACCTCCTGATACAGTGGATCTGATGTGTGGTGGTTGTGCTACTCCAATTCTGGAAATGTCCAAAGTCTATTCATTAATTACACTCATTGTAAAAATATTATGTTTGCTTCCTTATTGAATTAGAACAGTGACATCATTCAAAAAAGTTTGCTGGTGGTACGTAAGGAAGCTATCTGAAAGTTAAGCTACTAAATATTTTATACTGTATCCTCTTTGAGTGCCTTTCAAATTCTCAGACAAGCACAAAATCAAAGTAACAACCTATCCAAATGGAAGCAAAATATGTTTTTAAGCATTGCTCATACTTTCAGAAAGAACATTGCTCAAGGCTGTTTCTGAATCTATCTACACACACACATACACACAGAGATTTCTACCATGGGTCATGCAAGAACTCCAGCTGTAAGGAGTTAAAGCATCTTAAAGTAATCTAAGAAAATTTCTGTGAATAACCAGTGACTTTAATGATGTTTTAAGTGTAAGCATCGCCAATACATCTGTACGACATGAAAAAAAATATGCTTCATGAATACTTTCTCCTACTCTAGAAAACTATTAGATGTGAAATCTTTCACTGAAATTAGAGCAACAGTATGACTTATGTAACTGGTGTTGATTTAGGAGATCGTCGCCTAAACCTACAACTTTAAAAGAGCTGGATGAAATTAAAACAAAATAAGATATGGGTGCCTATAGTCCAAAGTATCCTTTGAAAAATCGAGTGTTTCTTTTTCAAATTGTTTTCAAGCCTAAATCCTGCTGTTCCGTCTCTCATGTTACTAAGAACAAAATATGGAAAACAGATAAAAATATAGGATTTTCAGAAAAGACTCAGGAGTTCCAGCATCTGAAGTGTCCTATTTTTAACTAATGCAGTTCATAGAAAAGAAAAAAAAAATAGAAAAAGTACTATCCATAGCAACAACCATTAATTAGAGTGAATATCGTACATTTTCAAAAGCTTTTCTATTTATAAAAGAGTTTGGTAATTTACTGTACACTGGTAGTCAATATCACAACCCAGAAATCTTTTTTTCATCTCTACATGAATATTGGCCTCTCAAGACAAATTGTGTTTCTCAAAACTGATAAGTGAAGCAAAAAAAGAGATCATAATGAAAGTCAGCCTGTAACATATACACATATACTTTATGTATTGCATCAGAGTAGTCATTATCTTTCCTCCTGTTGGAACATTTATGTTCTGAAATATGCTCTCTAAGTTTACAAATATTTTCCCCCTAGAGTATTACTGACACACCAGTACTGGTAGTTAATGATAGGCTTTGTGTTGGAAATAAGACAAATAAAAAACCTCTAATGTAGTAACAAACTGGGAAGTGGAGCTTGAGAAATGAATACTTAATACTAGTTTTATTGCAGTGGGAATGGAAGAATTTATTTTGAGACTGCAATGTTTGCTTGTAATATTTCTCTATGTCCTTCTAGAATGTTGACAAGTAGAAGTAACTTGTTGCATTTTGTCACCACTAAGGCTTAGTCCTTAGACAGCTTGTGACATGGCCCACCCACAAGTGACAGTCCTTGCACTCTTCCAAGCGTGCAAATTACCCTGGAGCTGCTTGGAAGAGCAACCAGTGTGTATTTTTGCACCTTCCTAAGACAGCAAATCTCCCCAGCTGTGAAGCAGGAGCCTTTACTCTGTCTGAAGTCTTCATTCTGCACTATGGACTTGTCCTGTGCACTCAAACAGGCCCAAGCCTGAAAAGTAATATCATAGAAACATAGAATCATAGAATGGTTTTGTTGGAAGAGACCTTAAAAATCATCTTTTTCCAAACACCCTGCCATGGGCAGGGACACCTCCCACTAGACCAGGTTGCTCAAAGCCCCATCCAGCCTGGCCTTGAACACTTCCAGGGATGGGGCATCCACAGCTTCCCTGGGCAACCTGTTCCAGTGTCTCATCACCCTCACAGTAAAGAATTTCTTCCTAATATCTAATCTAAACCTACCCTCTTTCTGTTTGAAACCATTACCCCTCATCCTATCATTACACAACCTGATAAAGAGTCCCTCCCCATCTTTCCTGTAGGCTCCCTTTAAGTACTGAAAGGCCGCAGTAAGGTCTCCCTGGAGCCTTCTCTTCTCCAGGCTGAACAACCCCAACTCTCCCAGCCTGTCCTCATAGGAGAGGTGCTCCAGCCCCTCTGATCATCTTCGTGACCCTCCTCTGGACCCATTCCAACAGGTCCCTGTCCTTCTTATGCTGGGGGCCCCAAAGGTGGATGCAGTACTCCAGGTGGGGTCTTATGAGAGCAGAGTAGAGGGGCAGAATCACCTCCCTCGGCCTGCTGGCCACGCTTCTTTTGATGCAGCCCAGGATACAAGCTGCAAGCACACATTGCCAGCTAATGTTGAGCTGCTCATCAACCAACACCCCCAAGTCCTTCTGTAATGTAATTATACAATTAAGCAGTATATCATAATGTATGCAGGGGAGCATAGGAAGCAAAATCTTGGCATTCTCTTTCAAGCGCATGCTAATGAAAAATAATAATTTAAGTACAGCTTGAAACTTCCACCAATTAAAAGTTATGATGTCAGCTAAGCCAGAGAGTCCTTTGTTCTTCCACTATGGCAAATGTATGGTAATGTGACTTAGCTCAACTGTCTTTTGTCACAGGCCATGTTAAGTGCCATTACCCTCTACTTCCCTTGAGCTGAGAATGTAGCTACTGCGGCTTAGCTGATGCATGGTAACTGGCTGCAAGTAGCAGCTTGAATGTGAACTTGACCTATCACAACTTTCTTTTAATGCCATTCCTCACAGTTATTGCTGTGGGATTATTTTAATTTTCTGCAGGGAAGAAGAGTTATGCCATTTTCTAGAGTTTATTTTCATAGGAATACAAATGCACAACTACTATGTACAGCTGCAGTGACATGTGTGCCGTGCTATTTTAACTAGCAGCAGAAGGACTGTTATTTTAGAGAGGAGACTGTATTCACACTGTGCACTGGATTCAGAGGAAAGGCAGCATGGGCCTTTTGGGTCTGCAGGCTTAGAGAGGGTATGGCCCAGATCTTCTCAGCCGGACACAAGAGTCAGCAGCACTGGTGAAGTGCCACATGCAGGGCTGTGGGGAGGGAGGCCCTCAGGATGTCCTTTCTCCTACCTCCTTTCTCCAACCTCAGTCCCATGTGTGATTCTCCACCGTGAAGAAGAGATGGGTCAGCTTGCAGACCTCAGATGCCCATTCTGCCTGCCCTGTGAATGCAGAAAAATTTATCACCCATGAAAGCCGCACTAGAAAAGGTTGTGGCTGTCTGATATGGAGCCTGACCATTCAGCACATCTGTGCCTGACTTTCGCATAATATTCTTTTCTCAGTAATACACACGACAGATGGGATAGCTACATAGCTCAGATGGAAAGAAATTTCATGTGACAAAGTAAAACCACCCCAAAGGCTTGTGGCCATCACTAGAAAAGCTGGAGTAACTCAGAAATCAATATAAGAATCTGGTTTTCAGTGGAAAAAGTCACACAGCTTCAATCCATGGTCACCGTTCATTATTTCTGCCATTTATGTCATAATTTTCAGTTGGTCTCAGGTATTTCAGCTTCAAAAATGCACATCTCACCTTACAAACCAGACATTATGTGTCATGTCTTCCAATGACACAATGATTTGTTTGTCTTCAGTATTGTTCTTCAGGCATTGTTGCTTTTTCTTGTCATATTCAATTTTCATTTAAAAAAAAAAAAAGTAATGTTGGATGGCTGATATGTCTAGAAGTTATTCTTTTCTGAAAATGAAAGGTAATTTCATTTTAAAACTCATTGTGGCATTTACGCCAAAGCTATTGAAATGTGAGGAAGGAGGCGGGAGTAAAATTATCTTTGTAGCTTCATAGTTTCATTACTATAAGTTTAAAGAAAAATAAATAAACTTTAACAGCTTTTTACTATGGAAACAGGACATTTAGTCTCAGTGGGTATCCTGAGTGCTGCATTTTAAATTTGATTTTTATTTTTTTTTCAAAAGGGCCTGTGGGGGAAAATGATTAGGATGAAAGGATAGGTCTGGAACTTCAGAATAATTTTAACAGCAGTTGCCAAACTTTTGAAGCCTCCATGAAACACAGCCTATTGGGGAGTTCTCTAGTGTTGCTGGCTAATATGAAAAGAATTATAGATAAACAGCTAAGATAACTGTAACCCTGAAGAAAATGTGATAATATTGTCAATATAATATACAGAGCAACGAGGAAAAAAAAAGCCCAAGTCTTCTGAAAGACTTGGAGAATAGTTTACACTTCTCTAAAATCTAGAGTTCATGAAGGGGCTTTAAATAAAGCTTCTTTGTGCTTGAAAGAAAAACACTAGGCATATCCTAACGCTTTTGAGCTAAAAGAAGGGTAGAAGATGCTATAGCAATGGAAAAACTTTTGTGCCATGTGACTGCAAGTGGATAATGCAGGAGGCAGTCAATGAAGTCAGCCCTCCAGCAAGGCAAGGGCCATCCAGGGCATTATTTACAGTATCCCCTTCTTCTGGTAAACTTCAGTCTGCTTGTCAGAAACCACAAGGCTAGAGCTTTATTTGTCACCGTTTTCAAGCGAAAGCCAAGTTTCTTCTGCAATCCAAAGTATCTGGGAGCCGGGGCTTTGAGAAAAAAAAAATCCCAAAAGCTGCAAACATGCATCTGAAAAAGATAAACACAGGAAGCACCCACTAAAGGTGCATTAAAAATAAGCAACTGTTCTTCTACCATAGGCAAATATTCCAGATGAAAAATATATTGTTCAGACTCTGCCTATAAAGAAGTGTAGAGGCTGAAACATGTATAAGTATTCTTTCATTTCTTCACTTCTTCACTTCTGTTTTTCTCTACTTAAAAATATTAAGAAACCAAAATAATCAGAGAATCATAGAATGATAGAACAGCCCAGGTTGGAAGGGACCTCTAAAGATCATCTGGTCCAACCTTACATAGAAAGGGAGCCTAGATGAGGTTATCTGGCTCCCTGTCCAATCTCGTCTTGAAAATGTCCAGTGACAGGGACTCCACCACATCCCTGGGGAGGCTGTTCCTGTGAATGATTGTTCTCACTGTAAAAAAATTTTCTTACATCCAGATGAAACCTCTCCCACTGCAACTTCTACCTGTTGCCACTTGTCTTCTCCATGTGGTTTCTTGTGAAGAGAGAGCCTCAGTCCTGTTTGAAGCAATCCTTTAAGTACAGCGATACTGTGATGAGGTCCCCCCTAAGCCCTCTCTTCTCCAGGGAGAAGAGACTGTAATATGCATATTACTTTAACAAGTATACATATGTTGCTTTAATGCACAGTATTTAGAAAAAAAAAAAATAATATTTTGTGGAGTGATTGGCTCCAGCTAGAGATGACATAGTAAATAGTAAGCATGAAATTCTTACCTGGATGTTTCAGTCAGTTTGTTCTCCACCTCCCATTCTCCCACCCAGCCAGGCTGACTCCACAGCAGCCTACGCCACTCTAACTATTGGTTGCCAAAGCCCTGATCTCCCCTGTGCAGCACAAAATCATCCTGTCCTTTGCACCAGCTCTCCTGTTCATTTTTTTCAGTGTAGCCCCTTCCAGCCTGGCAAGATACCTCAAAATTTTGTTTTGTCTGTTTGGCTTGATGGATTAGTGTGCTGATTCAGCTCCGAGTGGTGAGGGAGGCTCCCAGAGTCAACGTACAGCAGGAACCATTACAACCAGCAGCCAAGTGGGTTTGTGCTGCTATTGAGCTCCAATCTGATGTTCAGTACTGAATTGCTCTTGCTGCTACCCACCCCCAAAAAATTATTAGCAAAAGGACAGTATCCCTCCACTCTATAATTCATGTCATTGTGAAATCATTCTAAGTTTGCGCATTTGTTTCCTGAAATTCTTGCTTTTTGTCCTCTGTTTTCAAGTATGGAGGCTAATTTGGTAACACAATCCATGCTGAAGTGCAAAAGTCTAATGGGGAACTGCTGGCTCTCCAAATATGTTGATAATAACAAATTTAATTGCTTCAGAGTGTCAACTGTGTGTCAGCAGTTTCCCTAGGCCATTATTTACGCATCCAGTGTTTCAAATAATGATTTTACAGATAAGGAGAGGGAGCACTCATATTGTGGTTTCTGAAATGACAAATGGAGGTATCCTTTCGAGAACGAATATTCTGGGAGTGCTGAGTAGTATTATACTGTCTTGGATTCAACAGGGAGAACACCAGGGTTTTGTATCTGACATTTCATTTAAAAAATAGCCTGTGCCTGAGTAGAACAAGAAAGAGGAAGGCTGTGCTTAAAAGTATAAGTAATGATTCAAACACTTCTTCCAATTTCTTTTCATCAACTACAATATTAGTACCTGGTCAAGATACATACTTTTTCTCCATTGTGATTATGTGTCTTTATAAAAGCTGAAACACAAGAAGTTTTAAAGTGGCATAAAGAATCCGGTTGTTCCTTTCTATTCAACATTTATACGACCCACGTTAAAATAACAGCCTATAGCATACAATAGAGGTACCTGAGCTAGATCAGATACTGAAGGAAAGGTTACTCACATCAATACAGAGATCAGGGTGAGCTACACTGCCTTGTTTCTGGGGTTAAATCCAGTGATTGTTACATACCTGAATAAAGGAGTCCTATCTTTAAGTAGGTTGCCCAAAGTCACAAAGGGCTGAGGCAGCTACTATGGGAACTGAGCTGATGCTTTACTCACAGTGTCTAGTTGGTCTAACAGTGATTTCACTGTCCCTTGCTCAGCTCTGTAAGAACGGATCTGAGCTTTCCTTGTCTGGTGCAAATGTCATCACCCTCAACAGTGCTCGCACCCAGTGGCTGCACTATGAAACTGGCATGCTAAAAAAATAATAGCTTCACTCAAAGTCAATGTAACCTTAATGTCTCTTACATTTCATTAGGAATCATGAAGAATATTGTACCAGTGTTGCCCCATCTTAAGTAGTTTCTTCATAACTAATGAAGTGTTGCTGGGTTATTTTGCAAATTGAAAAAAAAAAACCACACTTTTGTCCAGGAATAACAATAGCTAGACCAGGTATGTGCATTATTACTTCCATATGAAATACAAGGTTCTTTATTTCTCCCTTTGTTCAGCCCTTCGTTTACTTCCTAGCTACGGGGCAGGGGGGAAGAAAAAAAAAAGCAGCATTTTAATAACAGTGTAAAGTTCTCAAGGGAGGAAAAATAAAGCAGAACACAGTTCACAGACTGAAGAATAAGTATTGATCGACAGAGTGAGAAAGATTGTTACTCCAAAAATTGTTTAGTTCTCCTTATGGAGTCCTAATTGAGAAAGGATTGAATAAGACCATATTTCTACTGCAACTTCTTTAAGGCACAAGACTTGCCATTGGGTAAGAAAACTGATTTTTTCTGTTTTTCTGCAGAAAGCACTACTCTACTTGTCCAGCCTTCCTATCCTTCTAAGGGCCAAACAGAGGTCACCTTTCTACAGGGCACTTTGTCCAAACAACTCTGTGTAGCAAATTGTGTTAAAAGATCGACATTTGGGCATTTCTGGGGAACTTGCTGGTTCGGTTCAGAAAAACAACAACTGATAAACCTGCACAATAATAATATTTTTGCTTCTGACTGCAACTAAAATCAGAACATCTGGGATAAAAAAAGAATGGAAAATGTTTTTCGCTCAGTTATCTAAAGTGTTTTGGTTGAAGTCTGTTTTGAATTTTAGATTTAAAGTTCATGCCAGTTCTTATTACATCAGCACTGGTTCTTCTAGCTGTAATCCCTTCAATTCCTATGTGTCCAGGATGCACAGGCAAATCCCAGAAAGCTCACTAAAAGGCAAATTGGACAAGGGAACATTGTTTAGCCTCCTCTCCTCATAAAAAGGTTTTGTTTCTCTTCTCCTTGCATGTTACAATATTTTTTTTATACAATATTCACATGTTGTCTTCCTATGTTGTCATCCAGTATTCATACATATCTTCCCACTGTGTGCATTCTACAATGAAATTGCATTTCAATAAATCAATACCATATTTTAGGCAAGCTTCAACTCCCTAGATGAGCCAAAATGTTCCACTTAGTGTAAGAGCTGATTGACTGCTAACAATGGATTAGGAATTATGAGTGAAATCAGTTTTAAAATTACATGAATTAGCAAAACTAATATAGTCCCAATGCACAAGTGTCTCATAGCTCTATTTTATAAAACTCCTAATATAAACAAACACAAAATATATTTGATACATCAGGTATTTAGGAACACAAATATATTGGACGACATCAGGAAGGTTATTAGATCTATTTTTCTCCTAAATAATACAGCAGGATTATTTCCACATTCCTGTGATATAAACACTGCTGGTTTCTCCTCTAATTTTTTATCCAGAGAAAACATCAGAAATGTAGGTGATTAGGCCTGGAGGCAGAATTAGTCTTACAGAAAAGCATTTTAGAAATCAGTAATTAGCAAATTAAAAAAGGAACTTTACATAACTGTTCCTTTAACGGGTTAGGAATACTCTTGTGTAGTTTTATATGTAGATGGTATAAATGCTACAGGAAACTGATAAATCCGTCACATGCATATTTCACTAATGCACTTCTGTTTATGCAAGTATAGGCTTTGTATGTCTGTGTCAGTTCTTCAGAGTAAAGCTGCTGTGATGTTTCGTATGAACAAAACCAAAGTTATCTGATATTTAAATCCTGTGCAAATCAATTTCAAAATTGCTCAGGTGAGAGAAAATTTCTATTTGCTTATGTTGTTAAAAACACCTGTATTAAATGTAACTCAGTTTAAAAGTGGCTAACAACACTAAGTAATTTCATAGAGGGTTTTATTGTAATATGTAGTATTTCAATTTCTGTAAACTTCTCTGTGTAAAAGTATAGCATGTAGTCCTATGGGAAAAAGATAGTCTATATACATCTGTCCATTTGTCTACTGCTGATCCAGGAAGAAATCCATATTTCTGTGAATGTTGAAGTCAGTAGTGAAGGTCTTCCATTTGTTCCTCCAACAGCTGCTGATCCATTCTCACATGGGTGAGAATGTACACAGCTTTTCTTCCATCTCCTTTGGAAAAAACAAATGCCTTCAGCTTTATGTGAGACTGCTGAAAGATGAACAAACACTGAAACTGGGAATGGTCACCCTCAATGAAAACCAGTCTGATTTTCTTCCACTCTTCTTTTGCCATACACTATTTAATACACATGGGTTTTGCTCTACTGTGGCACACCAATTGAAAATAGATTTCTTCTTAGGGGTGTCAGTCTGTAAATGATTTCTAGGACACAAGCTACACATGGTGGAGAAGTGCATGCAAGATTATAGGCAGGTGAGCTTTGCTCAATCTGGACACTTCTATCTCAACGTGATGGGAAAGACTTGCTGGGAACATGACATCTCCTTTGTGGAACACTCCAGACACAGAAGCAGCAGCTGGGACCTGACTAGTCACACCAATGTGAGTGTTTAGCCCTGTGGTGAATCAGGCCTTTGTGCCACAGTTTCAGCATACAGATAACTGGCACCTCAGTTTGAGAATATTTCTCTGTGTATCCTGGAGTAGAAAAGAGCAGTGCTTATTGCATGCAATTACTGGAAGTAACTGTGAAAGGCTTAATACTTATTCCCACAAATATGAAAAGCCATGCTGTAGTGAGACCGTTACAGTGATATTTCTTTTGCAGATGAAGTAGAGCCAGCATATCAAACACTACCAGTAAGTCTTCACTGATCAAATTGCTGTACATATGTTATTCCAAAACCTTGATGAACAAATGCAAAAGTAGGTCTGCACAAAACTGCAAGCGCTGCCTGTCTGGGGAATTTTTACAATGTTCTCTGCTGTTCTCCAGCTCCTGAATTTTGTGGTGAGAGTCCCTGGGCTGGTCGTCACTTCTAATTATGAAACAGTGCCTTGATGAAAGTATATGCCTGCCTCAAGAAAATCTGTACGTATAAGAATGAACTGTATCTCTAGAAACCTGTTGGGTATCTTCAGTTTTTGTTAGGTCAGTCACCCACTCCTTTTTCTTTTTTTTCCTTTTGGTCTTAGGAGCTAGCTAGTACATTTAGCAATATAGTCATAGGTCAACTGTTACATTGCATTATTATTTTGCAAAATCAAGGAAAAATTGATAACTGCTTATAGACAGATATATTATGTTTGGATGGAGTGATTCAAGGAAGGTAAGTTTTTATTCTCTTTGTGTCATATAACAATTACCAGACCATATCTGCACATCCATGGTTTGGGTTATTTTACCTGTCTAGACATGATCAGTCCTCTTATGTAACATTGGAAAGCACTAAGTGAAGGATTTTAAAAATCTTATTAAAAATGTAACTTATGTAACATTAGAAAGCACTAAGTGAAGGATTTTAAAAGTCTTATTAAAAATATTTACCCTGCAAACTATGTTTGCCTTATCCCAGGCATAATCAGAAAGACAAAAGAAGCCAAAAGCATGTGATCCTACCTGGTGCACTCATTGTCTGTGCAGCCATAGAAAATTAGCACCAGGACCTTGGTGCTAGAAAGCAATTGTGTCTTTTCAGAGTATGGCTATAATACTACCCTTCATTTCTGTTACTCAACTGTAAATCTGTCCAGAAAGTAGTTTGGGTTATAATTCATCTCTTACCTGTGCCCACTTGATGTTCCTATCAGAGCAGAGAGTAGTTTACAAAATTATCTGCCTAAATTTTCCTCTAGCTCCCTCTATTCCTGTTCCTTCTGCCTGTGAAGTATATTTTGCTCTGAGCTCCAAATTTGCTTTTTCCTTCCCAGATGTGCTTTTTCCTACAGTATATTAATCTTTATTTTCCTATAGTATATTAATCTGTTTCGACTACCTACCTTTCAACACCCCTAACTTGCTGCCTCTGTTCACAACCACTTTTTTTTCTCCTCTTGAAGTGCATTCAGATGATGGAGGCTCTGTTGCGCTCTTCTCTGCTTCACCCACGCATCTGTCCATGTTACAAAAAGCAGAAAAATGCAGGTTCCTTCTCTTTTCACAGTTTTTTGTGTCACTCTTTAAATGGTCAACATGGAAGCCTGAGCCCACACAATCTGCAAAAAGCCAAAGACCTTCTCTTCACAACTGAACCCTTATCATTTCCTGACAATACGCCCTTGAGACATCATGCCTGTACTCTTACAGCAAGACATAAAATACACTCCATGACTTCCACCTTTAAAAATAGCGGAGACTACCAAGGAGCTATCATTGCTTTTTTTAAAGCCTTGCTCTTGGAACAGATATCTTGCTGACAGAACAGCCAT
This sequence comes from Larus michahellis, assembly GCF_964199755.1. Classification (NCBI taxonomy): domain Eukaryota; kingdom Metazoa; phylum Chordata; class Aves; order Charadriiformes; family Laridae; genus Larus; species Larus michahellis. The sequence goes on from NC_133897.1 coordinate 96,204,097, forward strand.
GGATAAGAATGACTCTTTAGTTGTTGTTTTAAATATTCACTTTAATCACCATATGCAAGCTTGACAGAGGACTTTTCCCTGAATTCAACTAAATATTAAAAAAAAAAAAGTTGCAGTTCAGCTGCTCATTCAGACAGACAGATTCCTCCCACTACCCGGCTGAACATGCTGGTTGGAAATCAATAGTCACTAGATGTGTTATGCCAAGTTTCATAACAACTCGTTTTGCTATGGTACACTTTGTTTACCAAGAACCAGACTGATCGTGTTTTAGGGATGCACTGAGGGCTACCTAGAGTGGTACAGGTTGAGGGAATCCAGTTATAACCATGAAAACCTCAGATCAGCTGCTTTTTAAATCCCACTTGTGCTTTATTTTTTGAATTTAAAATTCAGGTGACTAGCTAGTGTCTTTGCACATGCCCATTCTTGATGGTGCAAAGCACTGAGTTCATCCTTGAAAACCAGGTTTATTCCAGAAGGACAGCATTCTTCATGATATGCCCCCTTGAGGACACATACTGCTAGGGCACACCTGACTCTTGGGGAATGCTGAGGCTTTTCACATACTGTAACTGCAGGCACTGCAGCCACCATTTCCATGTAAAGTGGGGTTGGATGTGATGGAGCTTCATTAATGGACGTTAGTGATTCAAACACTCAGCCAGACCTGGGAGATCCCCAGAGCTGCAGGTAGATCCTTGTCATCAATCCAACCCCCTATGCCCACACAAGGCAGCTCCTCTTCAGGGACATATGAGCCTGATTAGACTCTTGCCATCAGATGGGTTTATGTTGTATGGTAAATCCAAGCCAGAGCCACAGTTTCAGCATAATTTGACTTCCAGATTTTTAATATCCTGACTCAGGGCTTGGAATCCCTCAGGGGCCACAGGAGCCTGAACTCAGCAAGGCAGGATTAGGCACCTCCTTTTTGGTGTTTACATCAGGGTGCAGGGCCAGCAGGGCAAATCCATTGGGGAAGCCGGAATCCCAGGTGGTCTGGGCACGGGCTGTGTCCTCTCCCACAGGATGCCATCCCACGGAGCCTGAGCCAGGCAGCAAGAGCTGGGGTGAGTGATGGTCCCTCCAGGAGGCGGAACTGTGCCCCAGGCAATGACAACATAGCTCAGGGCAAGAGAATCTGCCCCGGCCTGAGCTGAAATGGGCAGCATAGGCCCCAAGATGCCATATTAGTTACTTCAGGGCCAAAAAGAGACAAATTTTGGCAGTTTAGAAGCTGTCTCCAAGCTGTTTGGCATACATGTGTGGATAGCACCACATACAGGTGTGAGGGTGAGCAGGAGGAGAAAGTAGAAGGGGTGGCTTTCTCCCTTTCCCCCTCTCTCCCTTCATTTCTCAGCTCCAACATTACCCCAGCAACTTCTGCACCACCATCAGGGAGCTCAGACAGTTGAGATCGGTGCAGGGCCAAAGCCAGGATCCAGCAACCACAGCTCAGGAGACTCACCAGGCCAAAATCCAGGTTTCATTGTTATTTGGACAATTTATTTGCAGAGATTGACATTGTGCCCTGGGGTCAGATAGCCAAGAAGTAGGTTCTGCAACACTGTGCTCCTAGGCATCTGAGTCCTTTTTGGAGCTTGTCTACAACTGTTTCCAGAAATATAAATGGTGGGCAGAATAGTCAAAATGTTTAGCCATCAATGACATATGAGAGTGATTTCGGTGTCTTTCCTTTTCCCAAATGAAAATAAGATATGGTTACTTTTGCTTGTTTTCACAGACCTTGACTTTCACTTTTTAAAACTACTAATTGCACATTTTCTGTGCACTAATGACTGCTATTCATGTAGCTGAACTCAGGATGGATAACCAAACTAATGCAAACTGAATCGATATTTAAGAACTAGAAAGACTGTTTCCATACACATTACTGAACAAAGCTTACATTCTGTCAAATAAAAGGCAAATTTATCAAGGTCATTAAATAAGTAAAATTGTTTTTCTCTTTTCCTCAAAAAATTAAATAACTACAGTTAATTGGCTACCTCTGAATATAATTTTAGCTTTTATCTCTAATTGAAATTCACAGTCTAACAGACTCCATCTAGCAGGAAAAACAGTCATAAATTCATTGCACTGTTATTTTCTTTTTGGAAACAGTGTATTTTGGTAGTGTATCATGGACTCTCACTATATTACTGAATTTATTCTGCCACTAGTGCAGTGAGAAACCCCATCAGCAAAGAGAAGCATACTTCATCCTTATAAAAAACACAATATGAAACTCTTCCTCTTCTCCAATGTTCTTTGTTAGACCATAACTAAAGTCAGAGTTATTTTTAAAGTTACACAGGAACCTGATTCTGAGAAAATTATTAAAAATAATTTTAACACTGATGTATGTATCTAATCTAATACCTTGGGTTTAAAATTGTAAATGTAAAATACTTAAAGCAATACTCTTAGCAAACAATTTCTCACTAATCTATAGGTTGAAATATATTCATATAAAATAGCTGTTGAATAATTCCAAGGAATGAAAATATTCTGGGAAGAAGTAATCATTTGCTTACAATTCATGAACAGTAGAAAGCTCTGTATTTATGAACAGATTTGTTTGCTGCAAATAATTCTCCTGGATCTAATCACAAGATAGCTATCTATTTTCAGAGTATTTCAAGTGACAGTATACAAAGACAGGCCACTCTGTTTTCAAGCCCTTTTAAGAAAAATGATAGAGGTGTTTTAGCTAGTTCTTTCTTGTGCAGCACAGAGGAAGTAGTAACCTCTGCTTTATGGAAGAGAAAAAGAAGCAAATCCAGCAATGAGGATTCAGTAGCAAGCTTCTTGGTACAGTGGCCTTTAGCTGCTATAAATTGTTCGGTGTGTGTTTTAAATCCATGGACTTTAAGGGAAAAGAATAAAGTGCGGTCATTCCCTTTTCCTGACCTGCTTTATTTCCATCAAGGTCTGTTTAGGGTCCCATGATCTTGATTCTCTTACATGGTGAGATTCAAGTATATCAGTAACCATCTGTAGCTGTCATTCCATTTCATCGTCCAAATCTAGCTTCCCCAGTGCCAGTCCCAGGGTTTGCTGACTTATTTTCTTTCATTTGCAGCTCTCACTGTGACTTTCATATTCAAAGATCAGGCAGAAAATAACGTCTTTGATGTTTTCAAAGGTTGGAAAAATATTTCTCCCCCCAGCATTCTGATTTTCATTTGAGCACATGGAAAGACTCTGAATTTTAGAGAAGGGTTATCTAGACAGTGATACACTTGAACCAAATAGGTCCTAAAATTTTTAGCAAATATAACTTTTCCTGGTTTCCCACCTACTTGTTTGTACTGTGAACAGAGTTTATAAATAAAAAATCTACAGTGATCCTAAATGTAACACACCAGTGAATGCATTCTGGTCTCTGTTCCCAACCTACAAAGCACATGTATCTATTGTCTCCCCAGCAAGGTAGCTCAGGGTACGGTGGGAATTCAGTGGGCTTCTTACTGGATTACAGTGGCTGAAAGATCATTTACCAAAATAGGACACATAACGTCTGTTTCCATGAGCATCCCAAGGCTGTGTTAGTCTTCCCTCCAATGTATCTTCCATGTACCTCATCTTCCCTTGACCTCTGTAGGACTCAGCATCGCAACACATTTTCTGTGCATAAAAATACGCTTCCTGTATGTTATGCTGGCATAGGTTACCAACAGTGATGTTGTTACACCCTTTCCTGTGCCTCCCTTTTCAAGACTGCCAACAATAGCTTTTACAGACGCTTCACCCAGTTTAACATGGACATGCACGGCTATAGTATGTATTCCCTGTGCAGACTTCACTTAGATTTCTAAAACAGATAAACCTTTCCCCACCACAAAGTGTAGTGGTCTCAGCAAACTAATAACTTCAGCCTAACTTCCTATGTAACTTTCTCTGGGCTCATGCAGCTTCCAGTTTGCTCTCCTAACCATGGAGTTACTGTCTGATCAAAGTTAACATAATCTTGGTTTACCTGGTTGAAAGGGCAACCTTTGCTCCAAAATTTTATCAGCTTCTGTACTGGGCCAAAGTCCTATAATCAACAATACCAGATCTCTCCAGTACAAGAGCTGAACAAACATGATCTGAAGCAGAAGTGGGCACAATGGTCTCATTTTTATCAAATTAGTCAATGAACACCATGCAGAGGTGTATGTTTATGCAGCATTAAGACACGTGTCAGGTTTACCTCAGCCAACAGCCAATCACCCACGCAGCCACAGAAAAGGTCCTAGATGCCATAAAATCAGATTTGCTCTTTTTGCTCAAACCACAGTCTTGGAGTCTTGCTTATGCCTCCAGGAACTTGTTATCCTCTCCTTAATCAACGATATCCCAAATTTTGCGCACCTTACCTTACCTTACCTGGTGATAATTAAGGCTGAGTGACTGATGTTGTCCTTCATCTGCCAGGACTATTGCTGGTAAAACTGATTGTACTGCATAGATTCTCCACCATCAAAGGTCTCCTTTGATATCCTGACAAACTGTGGATCATGAGTTGTAGATAAGACACATCCTTGACAGCACAAAAATAGATTGAAATTTAATTATTGCAAAAAGCCAATGCTTGAAACAGTTAAAGAATAAGCAATGATAAAGCATGCTGTCTAGGATGTAGGATGACACTTCTGTACCTGTATTTCCTTTGTGTGCTGTTTTCTAATCCGAACAGATAAATTTCTTTGGATACATGTTTGATCTTTTCTGAACTCTCTCACCATTGCATGATTTTGGGAGTCTCAGAGCAGACCCGGCGTCCTAAGTCTTCTGTGAAAGTTTACATCATGAGACTTGAGCAAAGCCTATGCTAAAATCACATGCCTAAGCAAACTCTCTGCCTTTCATATGCCTTAATTCTAATTTATGCAGTCTTCTATCAATTTATCACAAAAACTCCATACATTCATAGAAATTCCTAAAAGTGAGGCTGTTTCCATTTTAGGGTAAAAGGAAAAGGTGCATTCACATGTTATAATAGTGAGTTTCGGGGAAAGTGCCAATGCTAGTAGGAAACTCAGAAAGGACTGATATGCAAATTTATTTTTCCAGAATTACTTATGTTAGGCAGAGTGTAGATAGCTTTGAAAAATTAACTGTAGCATAAAAAATATTAATTAAGGTTTGAAGAAGCTGAAGTCTGTGAACATGTTTTGTGACAGGCCAGTAAAATTAATTACAACTGACTAAAAATCTAACTATAAAGTAACTCCCAGCTTTCTACCAGAACTCTAGTTCCAACTACTGTAATGCAGAAATGTCAATATGTGGGCTTCTAACTAAGGACCCAGGCCAGGATCCTGGCATCCACCTATGCTAGTGGTATTCTTGGGGCTACACTTCAGGAATGAAACTTGGGCACTTAGTTGCCACTGACTAGTGTTGGGCACCTTCTGGTACTTTACTTTCCAGCCCAGGACAGCTTCTCTTCCTGGATTCTTGTTAAATCTCATGCACCCCACCAGCTGTTGCTATTCAAATTCCCCATGAGCTTTGCTCCTTATATACCAATCCCAGTCCTTATCAGACTGAAGTTTTGTGACAGTCTACTATTACTTCCATCCTAACACTGTAGTACTGTCTTCCTTGTGCTTTCTGTGGCAAAGCCAAACTTGTTTTCTTTCACAAGCTATCCAAGCCTACCATGGCATCTCTTAGAAAAGCCACCCGATTTTTTTTTCTTTTTTTTTTTTTTTTTTCCAGTTTCTTTTTGTATGTCCCAAGCAGCCCACAGCAAACCTAAACAGCAACTTACTTGGTAAATTCTTCCCAGCTTTTTCTGCCTTGGACTGGTGCATACCCAGTTACTTCATGGATATAATGTCTGTTCAGAACAGTTGTGTGTAGGAGCCATATTAGATTGGATGATGCTCAGTGCAGATGGATTATTTTTTTTTTAATTTGACCAAACTTTAACAGGCATATAAGATTTATTGAAGATTCAGTGTTTGGACAGGAGCAATAAAATTCAGAACCCTAATGCATTGTCAAATTTTCAATCCTTCCTTCAAAGAAAAGGAGAAGAGAGTTTTATAGTGAAAGCTCATATAAGTTGTTCTTACTGTAGTCAAAGGAATATATTTTCTTCCTGATTCCATTCTCAGAACTATCTGAATAATTATATGAATCCTGCCCAAAAATCATCTTGTGGCAGACACAAACACAGAAAATTTCAACCCAAATTTCAACTCAAGTTTGGCAGTCATAAGCAACTGAGATCTTACAAACAGGAGGGTCAGCCAAAGTAAAGACTGGAAAATACCATCAGTTCAGTTTCTAAGAATTACTATAGCAATGCTTTTCATACTCACCATTCACAGGGTAGATGCGTGATACTGAAATTCAAGTCCATTTAAAAATAATTTATATTTAAATGGCTGCCTTCTACTGTTTCAGTTTTGCAAGTAACATTCAGTTTACTTAGTTGGGAAAAGCTATTGGATTCATTTGCAGTCCAACAACATTTAAATCAAATTATGTCAAATATTTGGATTCTATCACTTGGATTCAGTAACATGATTTAGAATAAAAATCAAAGAGCATGCTTGGGGTGAAATGAATAATCCAAAATCAATCTACAAGCAATTTGATTAAGCTAAAACTGTTTAAGGATTAGTGATTGGTATTTACATAGGAACATTAGATATAGGAATTACTTTAACCACATTTATATTTAAATTCTATTAGTAGATTTCTTAATCAACTAGCTGTTACTGAAAAGACTAAATTAGAAATTAAATACACACAATTAGCTTTGTCACTTGCATATGGATGTCTTATTATAGGTTCAAACACTCTAAGAAATATTAACCTCTGGAAAACACAAAGATAATTTAATTCTTCAGCACAGATCAAACACAACACCGAAAATATAATGTCTTTTACATTTTAGTTCCCATTACACACAAATACAGATATAAACATACAGAAACTGTATATGCACACACAAACATATACAGTTTATATACAAATAGAGAAAAGTGAGTTACGTTAGATTGTGGGTGAAACACTGAGCTCTAGATTCTTGTTATATAAGTGTGCAAGTCTGATTAGAACTAGGGTCATTTTTGGGGAAAACCCTTAATGACAGCAAACAATTTAAACATGGCAGCTGAACTAAATGCAGTATTTCAAATCCACTGTTACCAGTGGTGGTTCTTTAAATGTACTATAAGTAGCAAGATAGTTTTCCACATGTAGCCCAAATACACTGCAGTATAGTATCATTAATGCTGTACCTTCAGAATAAATACTAGTGCAAGCTAGGGTGAAGCTCCTATTTTCCTGAGCCAACTAGAAACCGTTTTAAGGTACAAGAGAAGGAAAATGCTAGCATCACGTCAAGCTTAGTAGACCGTTGCCTTTTGGAGACAAGAAATCTAAAAATCAGTTGAGAGAAGAGAGATAGACAGGAAAAAAGAAATAGAGAGCGGGAGAGAAACAATATAATCCTACAAATCACAAAGCTTTCTTCTTCTATTAATTGTCATATGGCCTCTATTTACTAAAACCAGACTATAAAATACCATTTTATAAGTAATGGTCCAGCCTAATGACAGCATAAAAATGCATGGCTAAACTGGGGGGGGCGGGGAAGGAAAGAAAGATTAACAAAGAAATAATTGTAAAGCACTTCTGACAATAATCCTCAGATTCTCAAGGACAGCAGGTAGAGCTCAGGATGTGTACTGAGTGTGGGCAGCAAGGTTTTGGTAGCGGTGGGTAAGGTGGAGGGGTGGCACCCATGGGAAAAGGTCAGGGTCTGCCCTGTGCCAGACACAGCTTGTTCCAATCTGTGGCCATAATAAAAATGGAGAAGTGCTTGGAGTGAAGCTGAGCCTCGGTAAGGCAATAAGTGTTTTAAATGTTTTGGGGTTTGGTTTTTTTCCTCCCAATACTCTAATCAGTAGTTATTTATGCTAATCGTCAATAAATTAAATTAAATTCCCCAGACCAAGTCTATTTTGTCACTGCCAAACGATTTCCCTGCCTTTATTTCAACTCACAAGTTTTCTCACTTTTACTCTTCCTATTTTCTCTTCCATCAGGCTGGATGGTGGGGGGCAGTGGGTGGCTGGTTGGATGCTCGGCTGCCAGCCGGGGCCACCCTGGCACAGGATGCTAGTACAAATGTCAGTTCACAGGCAGAGCAAGTAACACACAGCCATCCTCTCCCAATGAAGAACATCAGTAGCAGGGAAAATGGGCTCCAGAAAGTATGTTCCTTCACTATCACCCTTCCTCCAGAAACTTCAAACGTGAATCTCCTCACTCTTTTAGTTACATTTATTACTGTTACCAATAATGACTACTTTTACCTTGTCTCTGCAACTCTGAGGACTAGAACAGATTTGGATTTTTTTGAAATGTGATCTTTATTAATGAGAAAACTGGGAAAAAACCCAGCTGATTCACATATCTACTGTATGTGATGCCACATGGGATAAAATAAACACAGATGAACATCTAATGCTTTTGTAAAAGGTGAAGTTGTATTTATGAATAAAACTGATTTTGAATGTAAATATTTACATGTCATTAAAAAGGAAACATTTTCATGGACAACATTAAGGTCTATTGAGCTATTTGAAAGTCTTTTTCTCTATTGCTTATTACCTTCCATGTGTAATGACATACATACATATATACACACACATATATATATAAGGCAGTTTATTTACTAATATATAGAGCACTCATGACATTGTCTGCATTATAATAAAATAAAGGCTAATATTTGGGCACTTTTACACCATGCAACAGAGGCCAGAAACTTTAAGAAAGCTGAGGCCATGCCTGCTCCAGAAGCAGAAGCACTGTAGCTATTTCAGGAGAGCTTTACGCCTCATCAGATAACGTGCATTCAAGCAGAGACTGAGGCAGATACACTGCTATAGGGACTAAAATACTACTCGCTGCACTGTTTCCTGGACTCGCTAGCTCCAGTGGCTATTTGCAGAGTTATTTCTACATAGTTCTGCATTTTGCAGTATAAGCAGGTCTGAGAATGGCCCTGGTGAGCAACGGACCAGTGGAGCACCCCAACCCCTTCATCAGTACAAAGTGTAGTCTCTCTGCTATCAACAGGAGATGGAAGTTTTCTCAGGTGCTGTTCTCAGCAAAATGCAGAGATGAACTACATAGTAAATCACTTCATACAGAAGAATTGTCTTGATATATATTTTGGAGAGAAGTAAAGAAGCCTAAAACTCGCACAACCCCATTTCTAGCCAGCAGTGAATCAAAAGTCTCACCTAAGCACATTTGAGTGCTGGGCTGTAAAGAAATAGCTCAGACTGCATACAGTTCAAATCCAGTGTGATTAATTTACCTGCTTTTTCTTTTTCAATATGGTAAAGAGAGTGACATATCTAGATAATATATGCAGCCACAAGCTGGGTTAGAGACAGAAAATATTAAACAAGAATATATTTTGTGTTTTGCTTTCATAAAAAATTGCCCTAGTGTCTTGCTGGAAATATGACATTTTATGCAGAACAAATAGCTATGATTAAGGAACAAATGGTTTCTGCTTAATTTAGTTTTAAGGCTGATCGCTCTTTTTTTTCTTATTACATGAATTTTCCTCAGCTGAAATTTGCAAGAATAATCAATGGGCACTGTACAAAAAAGATGTTTTTCTTTCTATGGGGTTATATTACTATTTAGAATGGTGGATGTAAAAGACACATAAAATTTTGTCAGAAACATTAGAGAACCTCCACCCTCCCTCTGTTTTAGAAGGGTGCCTGCTCTTTGCAGAGTTTTCATATATGGTAATATGAAATACAGGCAGAAGTGCTGAAACAACCCTGAATCCCAAAGGACCATCTGTAAGTTTACTCAGCAACAGTTGAACTGAGCTTTGCACTACAACCCAGACCCTGAGCAGAACTTCCCACCATTTCAGTTACACTTAGACTGAAGTCTTGACTTGGACCTTTGGGTTTGATAGACATCAGTGTCAGACACCAAGTCTGTGGGGTCTTCCCAATAGTGAAGATGCTTAGTTTTAACACTTTTTCAAGTGTGTGTGTCCCCTGCTCTCTTCCCCCACCTGGGCCTTTCCCATTATTGCAGTATCTTGCTGTAAGTTTTTTGCACCAGACAGTAGATTGAAGTCAATTCACATTCCAAGAAATATTAGACGGCATGTTTTGTTCATTGCTATCACTTCCTAGCTACTCCAACAGGTTATCTTTATTTTTTGTGTCTTTCAGGCTAAGAAACAAACCATGCTAGTATGACAAAACTGCTTTTATTGTTAGGATGGAAAGGTTTTGTTTGGGTTCTTTTTGATACTACCTAGAAATTTGTAGAGATGAACATTCAAGACAGAATCATGTGATATTGATTTACATGTAATCCTTCAGTTATGCAATCCACTTAAACCTTTCAGTTATGTAGAGTGGAAGAAAACAGATCACCCCATGATTTTTTTCTCTTGTTTTGCAAGCTTTTTTATAAGGAATCCAAAGTTTAGTATAGTTAAATGTTATCATTAAGCAATTTTTGTTTGCTTATGTGTGAAAGTTCTAGAAAAATAATTCAAATGGTAACTGCAATGCTATAAATTCTCCTGATGTATAGCAACAAAGTAAAGAAAAGGATTAAATCTGAAGAGTACTACAACAACCAATCGGAAGGAGCAAGGTACAGTAGCCAGGCAAAAAGAACCATATTGAAGTTACGAATTTTATTTGCTATTCAATTGAAAGAACGAATCATCAGAAAGGTGCCTTGGGAAAAAAAATAAATTATAAAAAGTAAACTTGCATCTAGAAAGTAGGACTCATATTAAAAAAAAAAATACACTATTTTTTCCTATCTATCAATCCCATTTGCTCACTATACACCACAACAAATGACTATGAAAAATCATTCTGTTTCATAGAGTTTTGCTAAAGCTTCAGAACAAAATCTAGCTAAATTCTTACCTCTTACTGCTCATTTTCTCTGCATTGTCTGATCAGGAACATCAGGTATTTATGAGGATAATTTTCAGGTAGGAGACTTCAAGTGTGTAGCTGAAACACACATAGTAAACTCCGTAAGAGAACTAGCTATTACTAGATAGAAGAAAACCTTAGTTTGAAGTAAATTCAAAGCGACGGGTCCTTCTGCTTTAAACTCTCCCTCTAACATTCTACAACGCTGTGCTAGTTCTTCCTTCTTCTAGCAAGAAGAGTCTAATCATCAGCCCCGTAAATCAGCATAGTGCTAATGGAGACAATGGGATTCTGGTGATTTATACTGAGGCAGGGTCAGGCCCAAAGCTTCTATCATTTTCTGTTCTGGATCGATAGCCAGAAAAATGTAAAGGAGCAGAAAACCCCTTTGTAATGTAATTTAGCATTAAGGAGAGGAAAAAATACTTGAAAAATGTTGTGCTTACTCATTTAGCGTGTTAGCTTTCTTAATATTGGAAAAAAGTATTTAGTTTGATACTTGTCAGGGGAAAAAAGGAATTTAAAATATCAAGCTCCCACCTAGCACATACTTCACAAACCTGAGTCAGAGATATATTTTTTGTTAGTCATAGTACATAAGTCTAAGACATTTGAATTACTTGAGTCATGTGTTAGTGTTACAGGACTCAGCTGAATTTCCATCACAGATATAGCACCTCATCATCAGTTGTCATCACTCACCCATCACCAAAACTGCAGTCAGAACTGACACTGCAATCTGCAGTAGCAGAGGTGAGAGTCTGAGACAGAGCTACCTGTAGTGTAAAGGTCTACCTATTCACCTTTGAAAATGTCAAAACTGGCATACCCTTAGTATTTATCTTTGCTTGACAGTCCCTGCAGAATCAGAGAGGGTTTAAACAATTCTGAAAAAGCTTGAGCATTGACACCCATTCTTTGCACTAAAAATTGAGTGATGTTTGATTGTGTGTCTTTAAAATGTTTTAACTGGAATGCGTATTCCTGCATTTTCTATAATCCGGTATCATCGAATTTGTCTTCTGCTAGGGTAGATGCTCAGAAGACTCGCATTTTGGAGTAACATTTAGGTTTCCAAATTTTGTCACCTGAATTACTCACATGAGGAAAGAGAAGAAAAGAAAAAAAAAGGATAACCCATCTTCTTGAGAATTCAGTTTAAGAAGCTGTATTCTCAATTCTTTTCTCCTTGCATGCTTATAAATCAAAAGCACTCCAAATTCACTAATGTCAGTGGAACTATGCTGGCAAAAAAAGTATGAGAGAAGAACCAGCCCCTGTGGATAGCTCTGTTTTTTACCTGGTTATTAGCACATATGGACAGTCCGGTACAGAAGAACCAGACAGTGTTATGTGCAAACAATTAAAACCTCAACACAGACTGAAAAGCCGTCAGAGTGATATATAGTGCTAATTATGGAAAGAAGGTTAACTAACATTGGGAGACACATTCTAGGTAACTTCCCAAATGTGTTAAATTGCTAAATTGTGGCCTTGTTAATGGACATACTTTCTGTCTTGTCTGGAATGCTATTGTTGCTATGACACAAGAGGGAAAATAGTATTTCTTTTTTGATGGACCAAACGCGGATCTCATATCAGCATAAACCCAGATAAATTCACTGACATCAGAACACATTCAAACTGGAATCTGGCTCATTTTCCATTCTTTCATAGCTCAGAATGGGAACAGCTTGTTCGGAACTTGCTATTTGTTTATCATCTTCTCTGATTTTTAGAAGATTCTCATCTTTTTTTCTGGTTTTTTTTTTTTTGGTTGGTTGGTTGTTGGTTTTTTGGCTTTTTTTTGCACTGGTTCTCCCTGCTAGGACTAGTTCCCTCTCTCTGTACAAGTGCCATCATCTTTCATTTGCTAATATTCCCTGGCTTGCTGGTTTCCCACCACCAGTTTCATGGATCATTTCTGCTAGCAAAAATTTTTCATTAGCTGTTGGTGAACTCTTATTTTTGAGGCAGAATTTTCAGACTGCACTGGAGCTTCTTTGTTGGTAACTGTCTCTTTAATTTCAGTTCAGTGACTTAATAACCTTAGAATTTTTTAAAATTTTGGCTACTGCTGTTTTGAAGGACTGCTTAAGGTCTGTTCCTGCCATCTTTTTCTATCTCCAGCTCTGTTTAAAAATAAGAGAACTGCTGAGGCTTTACCATAATTTTTTAGCACAATTTTTTAATGTAAAGCCAAGATGTTAGTAGTCAGTACTATTTAGAACAGTATCCTTCCATTCATTAATAATAACTGTTTAATTTTATCTATTAACTTGTAGATAACAGTACGGTATATGTGTATTCATCTTGAGAGGAAGGTAATTGATGTATCTGTATTATATTATTACTGAGTTTTCAGTATCTATAATGCTGCCAGTCTAGCATATCACTGTAATGTAGCATAGTTTATACTCATCAGCCTCCTTTTGATGTCTCGTTATCCATGTGAACATTTTCAAACACATGAACAGAGTTAGTGCTATAGTGGAACTGCTTACATTCACAATGTATTTAAAATGTTCACAGTGTATTTAAAATGGGAACTTTTGCCTAATTTTAGTACTAGATGGACTTATACGTGTAAGATATTGCCACAGTTATCAGGCTTTTTCTTAATACACGCATCTCTCACTTATGCTGAATTAGTTGCTTGAAGGCTTATTATTTTAAATGACTAAATGGTAAAAGCCATATCCTTTAGTGAACCTCAAATTCCCCTACATATCTCCCCCACAACCTGATTAAGCATCATAGGTATATTCTGCATGTTTCCTGTGATTAATTGAAATATTCAATTACTCCAGCTTGGCTGCCTAATATGTGTGATTTAATTACTTGGTATGTTTTCTTCTTTCCTTTTATGTTATTAAATGCAGTGACAGAGATGATTGGGTGTCAAGACAAAGAGCATTACCACTCCTTAGGTATTCATGTAGTTATAGCGAAAAATATAATTAGATGGCGTCAGTATAAAGAATTACGTAGGCCAAAATATCTTTCACCTCTGTATAACTCCATCACACTAAATAATAGCAACTGATCATTATAGGGGTAATTTTTTCAAAAATTACACTTTCTCAAAATTACACTTCTAATTCCTTGGTAAGGAGTGAAATCATATGTCCTCAGTTTCAATAAAAGTCTCCCTTTCATAACAATGAGAGCAGTTTTGTGTTTTAGTTCAGTTGAAAATCCCTGTTTCCAGTACCAATCATTGTTTCTTAGTAGGTTAAGAAGGAAGAGTTTCTCCCTTTAGGTCCTGGATCAGTTTATTAAAAAGCATGTATTACTGGAAGTTTGTTGGATGTCCTGTAAACAGAGAAAATCAAGCACCAGTGGTAGGACAAAAGAACTTATTTCCTTCTTTTTGACTTTTGGGGGGTCTGAATAAGACAGGTTTATAAAAAGGGATCCCTTTTTGAGCATGTCATGCACTTCAGTTTTTTTAGATAGTAATTTCCAAAGAGGTGGTGTTTTGAGGTAAGGAGAATTATAGTGAAAATGTGATGTCCTGACCACATTCTGTACTTTCTCTCTGTTCTCTACCTCACCTCCACGGAAAAATAGTTGAAAAAGGAAGAACAAAAGGATATTCAAATGTTCTTTTTACTTAAATATGTTGTATTATTTTAAAATATATGTATATATTTAATTAGTCCTGATATTTGTTTTGCAGACAACTAAAATAATTTCAAACAAATACCATTTTTACATCAAATGAGATATACTTTTTCTTACTTTTCTTAAGAGCAACCTAACTGATCACTGATCAGGAGACTGTCTTGCAGTCTCCTACGAGATTTGTGTTCTTTCTGGGTCTAGTATTTTGCCATTTCAACTGGTCTCCAGAATTTTTACAGTATTCATGTTGCTGAAGTTATTCTAGAAGGCCGTGATCAAACCTGAATACAGCAGAAAAGATGGAGAGGGACTCTATATCAGGGAGTGTAGCAATAGGATGAGAGGTGACAGTTTAAAACTGAAAGAGGAGAGATTTAGATGAGATATTAGGAAGAAATTCTTTACTGTGAGGTTGGTGCAGCACTGGAACGGGTTGCCCAGTGAAGCTGTGGCTGCCCCATCCCTCGAAGTGTTCAAGGCCAGGCTGGATGGGGCTTCGAGCAGCCTGGTCTAGTGGGAGGTGTCCCTGCCCAGGGCAGGGTGTTTGGAAAAAGATGATCTTTAAGGTCCCTTCCAACTCAAACCATTCTATGATTCTATGATTCTCTCTATATATCATGCTCTTCTATCTCTTCATGCCTCAGAATATGGATGAAAGGTCAGGATTATAAATGCACATTGTGGAACAGACCATATCTTTTTTTAAGGTAGGATTCTATCTATAATCTTTAGGAGAAAAATATATATTGAATAAGTATGAATTCTTTTTCCATTTGACTAATGCAGAATGTTTCAGCTCATGCATAATTCACAGTTTATGGTTTGTTTGTTACTCTTCAATGGAAAATTCAATAAAAACTTAATTAAAAATAAAAGATGTAGTAGCATAAAGCTGAAACAGAAGTGTAATCTCAGAGACACATTTTGTAAACTTATATTTGTGTGATTTATAATTAAAGCAAGTAGTAGAAATATTAAAACTGATTTTTTTTCTGATGAAAGTCACATGAAGAAAAGATAGTTCATTGGCTCCTAAAGTGAGAACAGTGAATATGAGGAGAAATAAGATAAGATAATAGAAAAGATTTTGAAAAAGTAAAAGTGGAGCTATCTGGGAAAGGGGGAAAAAAGAATTATTAGTTAAAAAGAGCAATTGCATAAATTATTCCAATAACATTCCTATAAAAGCCATCAGAGTAGTATCAGTAATATGCACATTTTATGAAGCAGGTGCTACTGAAATGATACTATAAATTGAACAGAAAGAGTCAAATCATTTGCCAAGTGATTAAAGTATTGCAATTTATTATACTTTTAATGTAATATTTTTGTGGATATGAATAAGTTTTACAACATGTAATATAGCAATTTCACTCCTTGCAATCAATACCAACTTAACTGTAATAGCCTGTTCTAAGATTTATTATCGTATTTTGCATCTCATACATAGATAAAGGCAGTTATGGGAAGAAAAATGGAATGGACTTGTTTTAAAAAAATGTAAGAGATTCTACTGATGAAAGAATGCTGCTCCAATATGCTTTATATTTCTGCATAAAGTCTACCTTCAGTGTTTCCTTTCTTGTTCCACTGAAGTTAATAGCAAAATTAAAACTAACTTCAATGGAATACTTTATGAATTTATACCCTAGGGTCTGATTTGTAATATTTTGCACCCTTAATACTACAAAATAGACAGACAGCTAGCTATAGCTATAGGTAAAAGAGATAAAATAGCTAGAGCTAAAAAAATTTCAAATGGCCCTGCTTAACTTTCATTCTAGATCCAAAATTTTTCTGGTATTCCCCATTTTGATTCAATTTTATCTCTTACATTCATTGTAAACACTGAAAACACACCATTTGAAACAAAAGTACAGCCATGAAAAGAACTGAACACATCTGTCAAAGGTTTAACATGCTTTGTTATCATTAGTGTCAGTATAATTTGAAGATGTTTAATATCTCACACAATCAAGCTATAATGTGGGATTGGATTTACTTCTTGTGATTAACATCATACTCTACAGAGAGTTTTGTTGATTGATATCAGCCAATTTAATCAGAAAATGAGGGTGATATCTCATAGTAATCAATTCCAGAAAAGAAACTTTCAGAAGGATGGCTGGTAGAGCAAGATCATGGTGCAATGCTTTTTTCCACCTTGTTTTTTGTAATATTAAGTTTTAAAATCCAGCTGTGTTTTTATTAAAGAACCCAGACTCCATATGTTTTATACTAAAGTTCTGTACTATCTGAGCACTCTTTTTGTTTCACAGAAAAACCAATCCTGAGCAATGATGCTTACTCTTATTTGATGACAGTTTTTCAGTGAAGCTCAGAAAGGAGCTTTTTTCAACATGATCAACTGGATGACCTTTTACATCTATTTTTAAATAATCTTTCTTTTCTCTCTTTTCTTTTCCCTCTCTAATGAACATGTATCTATGCAAGTGTACAAGCCACAGAACAAATTATCATCATCAAACCTCTTCAGGTGAACTGCCTGTTCTCCAAAAGAATTAGTAAAACTGCTGCTAGTTTTTTTTCTTAGTACAAGCAAATACCTTCAAAAAAGCTGAAGAAGTGTCTGAGAGTCCCACCGTCTAGAAATAGGCTAAGGTTGTGTCACTTTGCATATATATCTTAACCCCTGCTACTCGGAAATATACTCAGAAGTAAATTTGTCTTGAGACTATGAAAGGCATTAACAGCACCAACACATCCACACCTATTTAGGAGGCTCCTCTGTCTCCACTCCCGGTACCGACAATGGAGACAGATAAGTCCTTCAGGGGTCATTCAGAGTGTGCACCCAAGGAAATATTTACTGTATCCAAACCTGGTATCTGCATTAGCCGACTAATTGCCTAGACTCCCTCTGCAGCCATTAAAAAGGAATAAGCACATCAACAGGATATATTAAGAGCCCCACATTAAGTTGCTGCTCCCAATTACACTCTCTTTCGTTCCCTGGCATGTTATGAAGAATGGCTTCCTATAATTGAGGCATAAACTTCTGCAGAAGAATAATCTTTCCCCACTTTGTGAACTTCTTAGTCATTTTTTTCTCAGCAGCCTGGACCAAGATATATTCCACCTATCTATCAGAAAGTTGCCATACTACCCTTTTATAATGAAAATATATCTATTTCGGAAAAGTCAGGGGTTTTTTGAAAATAAACAGAGCTGTCAGACTCTAGCAGGCTCAAATACACATTTGAACATCCCTGATTATGAACTTTGGAACTAAGCATACAAAGTTAGATTTTTAGCAATAGGAGATTGAGTAGTGAATAGTACAATGCTCTTCCAGCATGCTGTCTTCTTGTATGTGATATTTTAAGGATTTTTAAGGCTTTTTCCCTCAAGAAAAGGTAAAAAATACTAATTAGCTTCACATTACCAAACCTGTAAATAGATATATTTTTTTCAAATCATCACTATCGTAGTAAACAGAAGTCAGAAAATACACTAGGCAAACTATACAGAAAATATCACTTAGATTTTACAGTGAACTTCTCAAAACAGAATTCAAAGTGGTTTGTAGGAAAGGGAAATCTCAGGTGCCATTACTCATATAGAGTGCAGAAACTGAGGTATAAAGACATAAGGTGACAACTTCAAAGAAAATGTAAACATAAATGATGCTGCAAATGCTATCTCAACTCACTATAAAAGGAATTAACGTCTGCCTCTTTCCTTGATGGGTATTGCCTTCTTGGTAACAAACACATATATAAAGCATGCATCTTACACTATGTTTCTCCTTTGCTTGTGCTTGTCTTCTCTGACTTTATTACTTCTTTGCTCCTGTTAAAAAGACACATTTAGTATAGCTGGCAGGATAAATCAGCAGAAAAGCTCAAGACTTCCATGAAGTTTTGTAGAACCTAACTCAAAGTCATAGCATCTGAAAAGAAAGCACGGAAGAGAGAAAGAGAAAGAGAAAGAGAAAGAGAAAGAGAAAGAGAAAGAGAAAGAGAAAGAGAAAGAGAAAGAGAAAGAGAAAGAGAAAGAGAAAGAGAAAGAGAAAGAGAAAGAGAAAGAGAAAGAGAAAGAGAAAGAGAAAGAGAAAGAGAAAGAGAAGGGGAGGATGCAGAGAGGTAGAGAAACAAAGAAAGGAAGCCCACAGATCCTGAATTTGATGATGTTTTGTTCCATTTCCAATTTCCACACCTTGAACCAACCTCTAGTCAAATATAACCTGATGTTCCTGTTTATCGCTACAGGCTATATTTAATGAAATCTTTAAATTTTGTAGCTATTTAGGGATTCTAAGTGCCTCAGTCCTTGAAAAAATAATTTGAAAAACCATTAAGGAAAATGGACTTCACAAAGCACTACACTGTTTGAATTTCTGACTTTTTCTCTTTATTCTTTACACTTTTTCTCATTAGAGTTAAGATCAGTTGGACAGTGGTACCTTTTTAAGTTGCTAATACAGTGGCATGTCACTAGCATATATATATTATTTGCATTTTAATTGTGTATTTAAACTATACTAATTATTTTACATCACATAGGTGCCTGAGAGATACACAGAGTAAATAACCAGAATAACACATTCGTAATATATTCATTACAAGCCCGTGCAATAAGACAATTTCCAATATCACAGTATTTAGTAACCTTAGTGGTTTCCTTTCTTAGCCAATCTGAGGGTGATATCACCTAATTAGCATAAACATTTACAAAAGAGAGACTATTGAACAGACGCATATACACAAATACATATTCTAAGTGCCTATTCTTCTATTGTACATTTGCTTGTAAAAACTGCCATTTGGCATTTACAAATTGTACAGTGTCTCTCTAAGTCCTGTGGTATCGTTCCTGTTTAATTAGATGATTCCTATAACCAAATCACTCATCAGAAAGTTATTCAGATTATACTCACTTTTCTTCTCAACACCTCTTATGAGAACTAAAGAGTATATCATGGGAGGGGTGAAAAGTATTAAGCGAATTCAAAGGTTACGGGACTGGGAAAAGTCTCCCCACTTTATATCCCTGCTCTCTTTCTTAGGAGGAAGCATGTCACGTCAGGAAAAAATGGTATTCTGCAGGATTTGGAGTTGTAGCCACTCCAGTCAAAAAGCACAGAGAAACCACAAGTTTTTTAACACAATAATGACATAGGAAGATTCTTTCAGTCTTGATATTTATACTGAAGACAGGCTTAAAGCTTAATAAGCATATATATTAAGTGTCTTTCCCATACTTCTTGAAAGAAAACTGGCCTTTGATTTGTGGATTCACAGATCCAGTGAGGCCAGTCATAAAAATGGAAACTTCTTGCATGGGAATATGTACAAGAAGAAAGCTCATGTGGGACACCCTCATTGGGAAAGTTTGGTTGGCGTGTTTGGGTTTTTGTCCATTGAGAAAATGTGAAATAGAAGGATAGACAGGGTGAAGGATAATATTGCTTTTCTCTTTTAGTTATTCTTTATATATATTTTTTTTCTACTTGCCTAACTGCAAAACTATTACAAAAGGGTTTCCTGTATTTTATGACAAGTTTTTGTTTACAATCAAACCATTATTTGTTACTTTCTTTAACTCCAGGGGGCAACACATTAAAGACATAAAAAAGTACTCTTTCCAAAGGACTTATTCCTTATTCCAGAGGACCTATTCCATTATTTTTCTGCAGATGAAAGAATTTTGTCAGAAAAAAAACACCAAACATGCTTTCACTGCACCTTTCTATCTATTTAAAAGTTCACTTAGAAAATCCTGACATCTAGGAAAAGTAATGTATTTTGTGAGAGAAACTATCATTTTACATAGGGATAAATGCATCTAATAGACCACACCTAGATTTTACTAGATGACTTTGATTTCTTATTGGCATGAGCAGGAGGACAATAATCTGTGGGTTTACTTTAGCCAGTGCTGTTTTATGACTCTCTGTCTAAACTTTCCATTTAGGAGGATGGACACATGGGTATAGGAGGCTATGAATTGTGAACACTGTCCTACCAGCTTTATTCTAGTTATTGAAAAAAAGCTTTTTTTTTTTTCCTCAAAATGAATACCTTCAATAGTCTGCATTTAAATGGTCACAAAAGCAGCACACTCATGATCTATGGATTTTACTGTCCAGACGGGATTATTACAATTCTGTATTTATAGGTCTCTCCCAGAATGCTGGTCATAAATTGTAACTCATTTGGAATGCAACAGCTTAGGTACTTACTCAGACGAAAAAGAGGACTCATATTTTTTCAACCTAGCTGCATTGCACTGGCTTCCTATTTGACAGCATATTGATTTTTATTTCTTATTAACTGTCTATTATTGTTTATTAGGTAATGTTCCATCATACTCATCTTGGCTGATAAATACTGGCTCTCCAGCCTGTTCATTATGATCCACTTTAGGCTATCAGCTGTTGGCAATAGAATATTAACATTTTATGGATTAAAATGCTAAAATTATTGATGGCAATAACAACTCCCAGTAGTACCAGTTTCAAAAGGCAAAGAAAAAAGCCCATGGCCCACTTTGTGATTATACATTAAGGCAGTCTATTCTAGGCAGTATTCTAGACCATGTATTTCTTAAACATTCAGTAGTTTGCATAGTCTGATTCCAGTAAATACAGAAAACATGGGGAAATATCCTTCTTGTCAAGCATTTCAGCTTCCTTTTAAATTTCATCTACTGAGCTTACTGGAGGCCCGTAATATTCCTTTTTTTTTCTAGCACTACAACATACAAGAGTAGAAATCACTGTGTAACATCCCAACCATAAGAATACAGATGATATTTCAATTCATAATTAGAGTTACAATGCTATTCACCTGGCATTTTACTTCTAGTTGTAATATGAGCTGGTATTAACCTTTGATTTAGCAAAGTGTTCAGGTAGTGATGTTTTATTGGATGTCTGATATAGTTGACAATGAAAGTGCTTAAGTTAGGAACTTTGTTGGAAGGTGAAAGGAAAGCACCTCATTAGATCTTTAGCCTTAACCTTATACATGAAACAACTACACATTATAAAACACAATTGCCTAGTGCATGGGTTTCTACAGATAACTATGTTAGAATTGCTCTCAGTGTCAATAAAGATTTGTGTGACAGTCATGACAAAAAAAGGTTTCTAATCTCTTCCTACATATTCTGGAACTATATGCAATATATTTACAGGGAATCAGAATTTGTAAATGAAAATGTTGACCATTCTGCTGAAGTTGGACAGTCTCTTATCTTTCAGTATTTTTGTGGATAGCTATCCTTACTATTTAAATCTTGTAGCAATTAAATACATTATAATCTGGATTATAAATCTGGAAATAATCTACATTATTTTCTGGAGAATGAGCCTGTTTCCAGGACAAAACTAAGGGAGTGTTTCAAGCCTAGGTTTTAGAGAGAGTGATATCAGAAAATTTAATTTAATAAGTTTAAGAAAGAAATGTATTAATTAACCTCTACTATGCAAAAAGAACATGAAGGCACTAGTGGGGGGAAAGATCCATACACTGCATATAAAGCAGCATAGCTCTTCTGAATTGCTCAAAGATTCACAGTAGCTGAGGTGATGGACTACAGAAATGCAGCACATTGATCATTGGATGGTAAGGACAGAGACAGAAGATTAATTTTATTCTTCTGTTATTGCGCATGTAACCACAAGGTTTTCCTTTTCCTGCAACAATTCATTTTTGCTACAGCTATGCCAATTCCAACTCAAGCATGACTCAAAGTTATACTCCACTGACCAGTCTATACAAGCTGTATGCTAAAATGGCAGCTACATCATTTGCCAGATGCTACTGTGACTACTGAGTATGAGAAACACCAGCTAGTATCATCCATGTACTGATAGCCATCCAAATTCTTCCCTTATTCTAATCCATGTGCCCAGAAAAGGCAAATGCAGATTTTTCCATTATTCAGAGAGAAAAGGCTTTGTAGGCTGGCCTGGTTCAGTCTAAAGAAGAATGGAAGTCCTAATGTCCACACAAGAACTATAGACCTAAGGTGGCGTTGGTTGTTGTTTTGCACTCCAGGAATGGCCTCTGGACACATCATTCTCCAGCTAGTCTTCAGCACTACAGGATCCAAGCCCTCCTGATCTTCCGGCAGAGCAGTTCACTCACCTGCTAATTTTGTCAGAGAGAAAGACATTCCGGTTCAATTAAATGAAAACAGCAGAACAAGTGGGTCTGTGAGAGACAAAACAGGTCATGTTCACACAGCCTCTCTACCAGTTATATGGACCCGTCAGCAGGAAGGGGCCAGTAAGGACCAGGAGGCAGCAACCATTGTCACGGCACCCAGAAAAGCTGTTCGTCTACAGTCCAGTTTAAGAGCGGCATCTCACGTGCAGATAATCAGAATTGCAGTGGAAAGGCTTTTCATACTTCAATACACTCTGGCTTATCTCTGTTTTCATGAAAACAAGCAACTTTTGTCTTTTTTCTTTTTATTAGAACTATTAATTAACATATCTTATATGTTATTTATGTATTTAATATATACCAATACAGTATGCCTTTCTTTCAAAACTGGTGTTACCATACAGACTTGAATTGCAAAAAGCCATTGCAACCCAGAAAGCTGATTCAGTTATTTCACTTTCCTTTGCTACGTTGACAAGGTCATAACCTCTGGTTTTGATTTCTGAAGTGCATATTTCACCCAAATACTTGATATTTAAACAGAGAGACATTAACGTCTTTTTGGATTATTATGCATTACAAGGTGGGAATATACCATGTATTTGAACTATTTACTCGCTTCATTGTGACTGATCTGAATGAACTTTTACATATGCTAGTTTAAAACTAGCGTATGATTTCTGCAAGAACATGGGTACTAATAAATCTCCGCTACTGAAAAAAATGTCCTAAAAAAAATACAAAGTAAGATGTGTGCATATTCACAATAAACTTATTACAAATGAGATCAAAAATATGCAGAAAGTACTTTGTATTATTTATCTTATTCTACATCTGTCTCACTGTGGAAGAGCAGCAAACCCTGTTTTTCTGTATCTGATTTACATTAGTCTAATACTTATTCTTTTACACCTTGGGAGAGACACAACTGGACTTGAAAAATAAGGAGAGACATTTTTAAAATGTTGGACAGTTGTAGCATGTAAATGCATGATGATGTTATGTCTTAGGAAAAAAAGGAAATGAAATATGGAAATAACAACACTGAAGCCAGGTGATAGAACATGACACACTCAAAACTTAGTAGAAAGACAGGTTTCTCATAAAATGACAGTGGCCTCTCTCTAGAGATTAAACCCTCCCATTTGTGGATAAATACATTCCACATTCCAGGATATTCCTGAAAAAATGAAAGATAATCTTAGACTATATAAAAGTTATTAACATGTTTTCTGTAACAAGCTGATTATTCTTCCTCTTTCATAAAGAGAAATAAAAGACATCTAGAAAGCTTTAAATTAACTGCAGATCTAAACTAAAGTGTGGATACAAACACAATTTTGTTCTTATGGGAAAGTCTTAGAATTTCCTAAAAAAGCTGGTATGCTGGAATTAGCTTATGTAGGAAAGTGACTTAAGGCCCCACTTTTGCTGTATTCTAAGTACAGTGCACAGCAGCTTGGTCAGGGAAGATGGATCCCGTCTTAAATTGCCTATCAATAGATGTGTACATAATTATCCTTACCTTAACACTTGAAAGGGAACGGACTGCTGTATCATTTTCCTACTGAGTATAAATACTCATGTGTTGCAAAATTACAGTCATTTGGCTTCACTGGGATGGTATGTAAATCTAAATATTCATGAAACTGTAATAATAAATACTCTGTAAATGCATGCACACACACACATATAAAAAATGTTAAAGGGCAATGTCATCCTGTAAATTATTTGCTTTGTTTTTCCCTTCTAGTTGCAAAACACTCAATGTAGCAAAACACTCAATGTAGCAAAACCATATTATAGGCACTGTGTCTGATTTCTCTAGTAACAGTTTTGAGATACTGAAAAATACAATAATTCATTTTAAATTTTACTCCATTTAATCGAAAGACCACCTCAATTTGTTAATATTAATTGCTTATTTTCATAATAAATCATCCTGGATATTAGAAAATTCCAGTCAATTTGACAGGTGTCACAACATTTCTAAAGAACTTATCAATTTTGCAAACTGATTTTAAATAAGCCTGTATTAGATCTGGTAGCTGGGGCCTCTAAACCCATAACCAAAGCATAAAGCTGTATTCGTTTTAACGTTTTTCATCACAGAAATTTCACCAAATATAACTACTTGCAATACCTGAAACAAAATTATTCTAGCAGATCAGAAGCAGGCTTTTGGGTTTTTTAAATGTAAAACATCACTTTCTTCTTGATATAAGTGACTCTTACCAATGTTTCAAAGACTTACATGCCGGAAAATACCATGGAGAAATCTGCAGCATCTCTGCCTTTGAAGTACATGTGAGACTTGTTTTAAGCAATGAGAAACTGTGGTTCAGGGGAAAAAAGTTTCTAATACTGCACACAGTCTATTAGATTTTAATACTCTTCTGAACCACTCTTCTGAACCTTTTGAGGTTTGCCCATCTCTACTAATTATTTTCATTCTTTACTCTTATGCAACTAATTTTTCAGTTGTAAATTATTTCAATTGAAGTATTAATTTTAGTTTCCTTGAAAGTTAAGAACAGATTAATGTTGTGAGCTAAGGATGGATATGAATGTGAAAGTAGGGCAGTAAAAGGATTAGGATCAGGAAAAAGTGCCATATCACCTTCATTGTCTAAGAACTATTTTTAAGCAAATGCCTAGCAGGCAATTAGCAAGAAAGCATTTATTTGACTAATTCAGTCCCTTCTTCTACCTACAAAAGGCTCATGGGTAGCTCTTGATTTCCAGTAATGTATTGATTCTCTGAATGCATTCTGGAAGTAACTTTCAGAATGGGTTTTTTCCAGGTTTTTTACAAGCATGGGAATTAAAAGTAGATGACTGCTTTGTGAGATAAGTCATGTGATACTGTTTTTGACTTCCTAATGAATGAAATCCAGAAATTCCCCTTGAAATCCTTCTTCCACCTATCACACACATGCATACAGTTAAAATATAACAGTGGAATAGTTCTTGAGAGCAAATATGATAGGGGAATAAATGTTCTCTGAATTAAAATATTTAAAATTCAAGCCAGTATTTAGAGATAATATTTTCCATTATTCATCCAGTTCTTGTTTCAAGTTGCTCTTTTCCACTCTCCCTTTGAGAAAGTATTTGCTGAAGTGTCATTCCCTGATGCTACTACTGGGAGCTGTTAAGCTGTTGTCCTTTTCCAAAGGGGCTTTGGTGGGAGTTTGCCTGTGGGATCTTCCTCTCCATTTTTATGACCTGATTAGAGGGAAGCTTATTTTGGCTTTTTGCTTTTTGTCTATATTTTATTCCTTGGCTTTTGGTTCAATAGCCTTATGTCCTCTGCATATGACTGGCAAACAGCTACCTCAGTGTCTTAAAATTAATGCCTAGAACTTAGGAACTGCTGTAATGGATTAAATCAGTCATTCATCTAAGCAGGTCAGATCTGTTGGTCTCATATTAAAATCGCTGAAAGAATTAGGTATTCAGAATTCAAGCAGTCAGTCATGACTGATGTTTTGCGTAATGTAAAAAAAAAAAAAGCTTAAAAATACAGAGCTTAAAACTATTGCCTTTCAGCCTCGAGATTAACCATTAACATTTCTTTCAAGGTACCCCTGTAAAGTGCTATGGCTTTATGGAACATGCATTCATTTGTTTGAGGGCTACTTCTTTACTATTTGTTCTGGTAATGAAGCTCAAGGCACAAATGCTGTCACATCTTCAAGGAGCACCAGAGCACCCAGGGAACAGCTAGAAGAGGATAAGCACTTTATTTGTTACATTTAACAAAAGAACAGGAGAAATGAGAAGCAAAATGACAGAAAAGCAAACTTGGAATACTAAGTTCCCTATAAATTTGAGAAAGTAGTTTTGTTCTTATTATCCATGCTTCCTTTTTTTTAAAAAAAAAAAAAAAATTCAAAAGAGGTGGGATAGTGCCTATCTAAATTGCCAGCTGATATGTTTGGCATCAAATAACATAAAAAGCTGAAAAAAAAACCAGCACCAAATGCATTGTCACATTGTACCAAGATGCTTTACAGTCATGGCTCTTGACTTATGGCCAAGGCCTTATCATTGGAAACCGTCCAGTGTAACATGATGCAGCGTATCCAGAACACTTTAATTTATTTTTTTTTGATGGATGCCAAACTTATTGTTGAATACCAAGAAACTTTTATCAGTAATTAACAGATGATGCTGCTGTTTAAATTCGCTACAGCATTTGCTGCACATTTTATTCTTGTGTTATCAGTGGATGTATTTGGACTACAAGCTTTCACACCCAGTGCACTTCTGCTCTTCAATGAATGATGCTTTTTTTTAAGGAAATTCTTTTTAAAGTTGTGGTAGCTTACCATCCTTTTTAGAGGAAAAAAGTTCACTGGAAGAAAAGATACTTTAAGTTTATTTAACAGTTGTGGAACATAAAATACACCCTGCTGCTGTCAGTCTCCCCGTATCTCTCACTCCATACACCTGAACCACTTACATTCAGAACATGACAAAAAAGCTAGGGATATGTTTCCAACATAGGAAAAGATAATATTCTAATAAAGGACTATCATATTTCCACTGACGCAGTGAAGAGATTCCTACTGGCATCAATAGGAACTGAGCTGGATCCCTAGGAACCTCCTCTTCCCTTCATGCAGACCCAGCAAACAGTGAAGTGGGGTGTCTACAATTTAGATGTGGAAGCAGAAAAAAATACTGTCCCAGGCTCTACCTGTCTGAGACACCAGCATGACACAGTAGATTTAGGTCAGTGTAACCGTGTGAATCAACAGTTATTGCAACCAAGTTCAATATGCATGAGGAAGATTGAGAAATACAACTGGATTAAAGCAGTAATCAAAATGAGAGGTATATTTTCGCACATAAGGAGAGTACTTTATGTGCTGGAACTTCCTAAGAAACAAATAAAATCTTATTAGCACATCTAAATTCTGCTTTCGGTAAACTTATTTTGACCATTTATTTGGAGGCATAATAGATACCCAATACAGGCTTCACTTCTAAAAGTCTCTGAGCCTTAGCCTAAATAAACTTTGAAAAAAAGTTTATTCCTCCTAATGATGTGAACAGAATCTTGAAAAAATGATGTACATCACCGATGTAAACAGTTCAGGCCTCTTTGCCTTATAGTTATGTTTTTATCAGAG
The DNA here is from genome assembly GCF_964199755.1 of Larus michahellis. Taxonomy (NCBI): domain Eukaryota; kingdom Metazoa; phylum Chordata; class Aves; order Charadriiformes; family Laridae; genus Larus; species Larus michahellis. Next base: position 96,231,964 of record NC_133897.1, read on the forward strand.
AGTAACTGCACCACCAGGTAAGCAGGGGTAGAGCCAATAACATGAACAGTAAGGGATACAGTGACACCCTCTTAGTTCGTTTAATTCTCTTTGTCTGACTTGAGAATTAAAAGGAAAATACTTTTCAGATAAATTACATAAACTCATGTTTAACTTCAGTTTGGTCTCCTATTATGTTACCATTGCATTACTATTACTAGTTTGGCCTACCTGACTCTGTTTCTACTGGTTTTACAGAGGTCTTTATAGATATCCAGTGAATTGAGGTGCACTGGTTTATCAACAGGAACTGTGTATGAATTGGAAAGCCAAAGGTATTTGCTGTGATATATTTTACAGCAATTTACAAATGGCAAGATAATTTTGTTTATTATTTTTATTATGAGTTTTCTGAAAATGCTGGAGAATGCTCTGGAGACTTTCTACTCCCACTGTCTTCTATGAGAGCTAGAAAGTTTCAGGGCATCCTGGGAAAAAGTAGAGTGTGAGAGAAAACATCACATTTTAAAGTTATTGGCCTTTCCAACAACTGTTAGAGCAAAAGAAAGATAAATATTTGTATATTCCTTCATGTTGTTCACTCTCCTTCTCACTTCCCCTCCCATACATTTCGTACTTTCTTACATTTCTTCCTGAAGAGATTATTTTATAAACTCCTTCCCACCTACTTTCACAAATGTCAGTAAGTCATTTTTTGTTTCTATGTCCTAACCATTAATTTCAAGAAAATACGTCCTGCAGCTTGACTCTTTGACACAGCTTACAACACTTTTTTTAGAAATTTGGAACAACTTCCAGCAAGCAAAAGTACATACTTCATCAGATATATTAGTCAGTACAAAGCATTGTCTGTGAAATACCTTGAACAATTTGTCAAGCTATTTATCTAGGTGAAATCAACCAACACAGCATTTCACACTGACTCATATCATTGCCTGAACTTCAAAGTTCCACTTTTTTATTTACAAATATATTGTATATAAGATGTGGAATGAATAAAAAGGTAAATAATACAAAAAATAATGGAGGAAACAAGAAAAAAATATGTAAAAAAATGGGAAAAATTGTGACATTAAATGAAATGAGATTCTTACAGGGAAATTTAAATAAGCCAGGTCTTCCAGATAAGCAGAAGCATCATACAACTCAGCACAGAATGTACAAAGATTGGGCATTCAAAATATAGAAAAACAGGCTCAGCAGCTAAAAAAAAGTACCAAGAACCAAAGTATTAATAGTGTTAAATTACGTTACCTGGAAACACAACGTAGGCAGTGATAAAAACACTGGAAAAGGTGAATAGACAGCAAACTGCAATGACAACTTGGATTCACAAAAGAAGCATTTTGAAAATGTGTACTCCCATTCAGGTGCAAGCACTGCACCTTCAGAAGTGAACCAGACAGCCTGCAAGACAAGACAAGTTTGAGGACACATCCAACAACAAGAGAAGAAACAAGATAAGCTGCCAAGATTTCATACACTGTGACATGTTCTTTGCCAGAGGTGCTTTACAGAACTGATGAAGGGATCAACATACTATGTGTTAAAGAAAGATAGGAACTAGCAACTGTTCATACTTCAGACCATTATGCATATTATTCTGCAAATCTCAAGAAGTTGCATAAGTGAAGAAGACAAAAATGTTACTGTCACAAAATTTCTTTGACAGGCAGCAGGGGTGGAAGGGCTTTTAAGACAAACAAATGCAGGAGGGAAGTAGGGTATGAAACCAAGACGATGGATTGGCTCTCAGGGACCATTTTTACTGAGGGCCTGTGGAGACTCTGTACTCTTTCACTGTACTTAGGGTTGTGTGAGTTCCAAGGACAGGAGAGCACATCCACCATTTGCTCCACCGTCAGTTCTCTAAGACCTGTGAATTACTGTGATCAAAAAAAATTATGATGGCCTTGAGCTTACTGCCTCTTTGTCATTCACAGATGAAAAATTGTCAGAGACAACCATAGAAACATAGCTATGGTTAACCCAGCCACCAACTGGTGGCCACATGTACTAGGGCATGAGTGCTCTAGTCTTGATGGTGGCATAGGACACAAAAACACCAACAGGTGTGATCACGGATCTCCTCCTTTTTCAAATACATTTGGTATTGTAAACAAGTAGAGCATTTTATTGTTGTTCCCAGCCATGTAGTCCATTTTTAGAGGATAGTTGTTAATGACATGCAAATCTTTAACTACTTCAACTCAGTTCTGTCAACCACTAATTAAGGAGAGAAGGCTTGCAATATATGCATGAACACAAAACATGCAAATTATCTCTAGTTTTCTTCATTATAATGGGAAATTAGGAACAGAGCAATTCAGATTCATTTATAGATACAACATCAAAAATATTTCTTCCTTTGATGGTAGCTACAGTAGACAGCTTCACTCCAGGCCTTGATTAGAGCTCATCTTATTAAATACAGAATCAGAACACAAGAAACATCTCTTCCAAGGACCTGCTAGTTTATAGACTAAAGAACAGATCCCCGAGGAAGAAAAAATATACTTCTGCTGAAACAGGTGTGACCTGAAGATGCTTCAAAAATTTTCTTAAATTACAACAAACTCCTTTTTGTTAACATGTCTGTGCAGCAACAAAGTATAAGCTAATTCTGTAAGCAACTATTTTAACCCTTTTTTGCCACAAAAATACGAGGAGACAACTTTTCAACCCATTCCATGCATTTCACCTAGTAGACTAATACTGGCTGTGCATATTACAGTAGCAACATCTGTAGGGTGGGAGTTCCTTGCTGATATCTCACCCAGACTGGCAGATGCTTATTATTTCAATCCTATCTCATTAGTCATTAATATTTCATAAGAGCTCTGATTTAGAAATATGCTACGTTAAAGGAAAAATAGAGGTATTATCCCTTTACAGTTTCACACATCACTAGTGTTCAAGGGAAGTAATCCACTGTTGACCTAAGTAAAAACAACTCTTCTTTGTCAATAACATTTATTTTCTCACAAATAATGGAGGCAGGCAGAAGTCCTCCATCTGTGTACAAGCATGCCTTCTTAGAGTAATCGTTACGTTCTGTGTTATTATGTTGGATAAAAGGATTGATTTTTATGGGGTTTTTTTAATAAACTTTGGATGATAATACTTGTGCTTGTAATTTTTTGTTTGTTTTAATGTATTTGAAACAAACTGAGATATAATGTATCATCCTTATATAGATACTGTACTTTACAGAAAATGTGAATGCTCATTTTTCCCATGCTGATATTCTGCTATATCAAGTAAGATCCCAACTCAGCCTTAAAAAAGTCACATTATCATAAAAATCAGTTTGCACAACTTATCCGTTAAATAATCGGGCTCATTATATTTATGTACATTTAGCACTCACATACCTGTGCAAATGCATAACTCTGATTTTGCTAAAAATTCTAACTGAAATTTGAAAGGCAAAGCAGGCTTAATATCATTGGTTTTCCTCACTATTTTACCAGCTGTAATAATCTAGCTTCTATGGATCAAGAATAAATTAATAGATATGGAATCATGTCTACAAAAAAAGGGAATAAAACCAAAGCATTATTTGTAAACTGATCATTATAATAAAATATCTTCTCACAAGAAACATATCAGAATCAGTAGGAAATTTATTTTCTGTAGTTTTCCATATGGCCAATGTTCACTATGAACAGTGAGCCTTAAACCTGGTCCACACATCTGCAAAAGCTTTCAGCATTTTCTGCAGAAATTCCAAATTGCCCAAAAGAACATTATTTGTGTAACAAAGTTCTGGAGTATAAAACTTGGGGGTTTTTTTCTGATTTAAAAATATTTCAATGTCTTGCTACATGTACGATGATCTTATCTTTTCAGAGGATTCTGCTCTTAAGTTACCTATCACAACAAAAGCTCATAGTGGCTTTTCACAAAAGCCTTCAAATATAAAAGTTAGTTGTACCATGGGCTACATTGAGTTCATGACAGCAAACAAATGCAGAATGGAACTGGAAATAAAGTCATCAAAATTAATCATTCATAAATCAGACTTAAATAAAAGCCAGAATACAGAGGCTATTCCTTTTTAATATGCTTCGAAATTATTTCAAAAAAGAAGAGTTCTTTGAGAGACCAGACTTTCTTGGAACAGTAAACAAAAAGTCCAAAATTATTTTTTTTAAAACTCTTTGAAAGACCTTGAACAACCTCTGTGGAACCACACCCACTCTGGCAATAAGGAAAGTTCAAATAGTAAAAACACCTTCATGTAAACTATGCCATTCCTGTGCTGAATTTTCTACTGACTGTTCTCTGTCTTCATCTGGTCATGGGTTATACTTACAGCTGCAAAATACCATTGTGCCTGTAGCTACATTAGTTTCAGCACTTGGGGAACAGCCATGAACAGGACCAATTCTCTCTATAATAATTCAGAATTATCTATGTGTATCAACCTCATCCTTATTTAACTTAGAGGTGATGCACTTTTGCTTTAACTTATCAATACATTTCACAAAAATATTAAAAGTTTAAGTTAAATCTGATGCTCTATCCAAAGTATCTTTTATTAAACACAGATTGACAAAAGAAAATGACATAGTTGTTCTTTTAAGTAAAATATTAAACTGCAAAGCTTTGATTTAAAAGAAGCCAAATAGGTAGTGCTGACAACGACCTGGAAATACATTTTCGAAGGTGGTTTGTTTAGTTTGCTCAGGTGGTTTGTTCAGGCTGCCTAAGCTTTTCCAGCTTTGCCACATATAGATTCTGTCTTAGACTGCAGAATTCATTAATGGCACTCATAATCCTCTGACTCCCTTTATGGAAACACTGCATTTACAAGAAACTTCACTACTCACTACCTCCCTATGGATGCATTTATACTACCTTTCAGTTCAGATCAGAAGTACACTTTTGATGTGAATCTCCCAAATGTCCCCACTTGCCACACTTCAGTTGACATTTCAGTGCACATACTGGATTTATTTCAGGTGAAACTAAACCTGGAGTTTCTCTCCAGGAGCACAACTAATGGGCTCCAGCCCGTAAAAGGCATTGGTCTACAGAATCAGATTAAAGTGAATTCAAAGTACAACCTCTAGAGGTGTCTACTGCTGGTATTTCACTTTACATGGCTGCCTCTACAGGGCTGCAGTGCTAGCTAATGTAGATATGGCCTTGAAGAACTCATTTAGGGCCTGTTGTGTCATTTTGAATTTTGAGAGAGTAAAAACCAAAGTATGGTGAGTTTTCTCTTTTCTTAGTCTAAAGATTGTGAAAGTGAGGCTGATGTTCTGCCGATCCAGCCCATATTCATAATTACATTAGTTTGAATCGAAAAAGAATCTAAAGATGCTGCAGTTACAATAGACTAACTATTCACAGCTCACATTATGCCTGGTTGAAACGCAGTCATGATCTGATCTCGATCCAAGTTGTTTCACCCTGCTTAACTCCAAATAAAAATCACTAGAACCCACCCTTCACAACTAAAATAAGAGTTCACACAGACTGATATAAAGTCCCACTAAATACAGCAACTGTGGAGCTAGTTAGGTGCAATGAGAACATCTGCCTCATCTCCACTGTACTGAAAGACCTGCTGGCTGTCTTGCAGTCACGTTCCACTACTTCATATAGCAGTGATGTTCTGGAGACAGACTAATGACAAATGCCCCAGAAACATGCTCACACAAATAATGAACAGCTATAACACGTTAGGCACCAGCAATTGATATGTTTAGGATCTTGATTGCTGGGATGTTTAAATAACTTATTGCAATTGCAGTTGTAAACGATCACAATCACTGTTTTGTATATCTATTGTAATTAAAATTATTTATGATTTAATGACTTGTCAAACACAGATATATGTCTTTCCACTTATATTTCTTACCTACCCTTTAACTTGCTTTCTTACCAACTGCAGTGATAAGCTGTTCCCCTAAATGGCCATTCAGCTGCATGAGCTGCATGAATGAGTGACTGATTGATGGTGTGTTCAGTTCAAACACAGATTATCACAGCTTGAAAAAAGAACTAATTGATAGAGGCAACAAAACCATCTCAATCAGATGGATGGATCATCATCCCTCTAAAGAAAGGTTTTCTTTTTTTCAACAGGTACGAATAACACAATATCAAATTTACCAAGCTTATTTTTAAAAATAAAACAAGAAATCCAGTTTCTCTGTTCATCCCTCCTATTTTTTTATCCACCAATTATGTTAAACTTTTCAATTCACAAGTTATTGCTGAGTCAATTCATTAGATGTCCTAACTCACAGAGAAGTTCTGAAGTCTTTATTCAGTATTTACTCACTTAAAACTGAGGTTCCAGCAACACTGTCAAGACCTGGCTCAATTATGGTGAAGAGAGTGACAATCTCATCTAAAAGATATTTAGATCAGCCAAAATAAGCCAAATATTGACACAATTTCTGTAAAATTTGTAGCCAATTTCTTTGACATCAGTTTAGGTCTCAAAACATCATTCTTTTAAATACAGCTGCAGGCAAGAAGAATAAGACTAAATGTTACCAAAATTACTTGCATATTAGCTTATAACATTCACTACTAGCTGGAACTAAGCTTTTTTTTTGGTTTTTATACAGGCAAAATTTCATGGCATGTTAAAATGACAATGGGCTTTGCCAGAAGCTTGCACTAACACAACAGAAAATGTGCATAAAGTCCTAAAACAATGTCACAGAAGGCTGTGTATTAGGTTAGAAGCAGTTATTCTAGTAGCTGGTTGCCATTCTGACTTTACCTACCCTGACAAGGCCAGTGCCCCACTTAGTCATCTCTAAATCTGCAAGCAAAGGGATAAGAGAGAGGCACCTCTGAGCCTGGGCGTTGGACTAGATGACCTTTAAAGGTCCCTTCCAACCCAACACATTCCATGATTCTGTGACTGGGGCCAGGGGAGTAGACTGGCCCTGTACACACTGTCTGGTGTTCAGCTTGGTCTCCTCCCATCTGTATGTGGTACTTCTGTGGTGCTTAAACATAATTATTACTTTGTGGAGGCGGGAAAGAGGGGGCAACTCCAAGTGCCAAAATCATATGAAGGCTTTGTTTCATCCCTCTAGAGTAGTATTTATAGTATGATGTGCATGTTTCATTTTGTGTGCATGGTATGGGCACTGTGCAGGCATTTAATGGCATGGAAGTCTTGGTGGGATAGAAGGGGCCAAATGTGGTCTGGTGATATGCCTGTTTTTCCTGTTAGGGATGAATAAAAACTATAATGGAAATTACTTTTTTTTTTTTTTTTAACAAATGACTCTCCAGAGTTATTTTCTGGTATAAATGATGAGGACAAGAAACTAAGTAAATTTTAAAATCAAATTTTCAAATGTGTATAAATAGAATTAGAAGAGTTGTTTACATGCAGTGGAAAGAAATTTTAATCTAAGGCCTGGATGGTCCCTTCCAGCCATATCTTTCTCTGCTTCTGACAGTTTTTTTCTTTTTTTCCTGGTGCCATCTTCTTCTATTGTTCATTTGTGCCCTGAGTCTGGCTTCAAAGAGCATTATTTACTGAGGTGAGTACAACTAAAAGTTTGAATGACATTTCAAAGGGATTCAAAGCAGTTGCTCTTGAATAGCTCCAGGTGAATAGTTTCACCTAGTGAATAGTTTCAAGAATAGTTTGTTTCTTTTCTCTAACCTTTTTTATTTCTTCTCTCTCTCTGTCTGACTTTCAATTACTGAAGAAGTATAACGAGAGAGGAAAGCTGAAATGAGCACAGGAGGAAAAAGGCAAGTGTGAGGAGACAGATGGAAAACCAAGCATTTTTAAGAACTGGAAAAGTAGTAATTACAATAAAACGTTAGATATGTCTAAACAGAAAACACAAAATTTCAATAAACACTAAAATTTATGTTACTTTAAAGGTGTGAATCTTTAGCCTTGGAGCAAAAAAAAATAATTCTCACATGGCTATAGTTTGTCTTGGAAAATTTCTTTTTACTTTCAGTTTCCCAGCTTTGCAACTGAATCTAAAACAGCATTAGGTCACATTAAATGATCAAAAGTAGCCAGAGTAATTTCATACAGGCTAAATCAATGCATGGATCTGGTCTACGAAGATGATCGTGATACGTGCCTGAACTTTCACTGACATTTAAAATTTGTAATGTACTGATTTAATAGTTGCTTGCACATGCGATGAATGAGCATTAGCAGATACAATAGGTTTCTAACATCTGTTACTATGCATCATTGAACCATTTATGATTAGCATTTCTGTTCAGGATATAGGTAGCTAAATAACAGATGTCGATGTCCCTAATAGGATATTAAAAGTAGTTTGGAATTCAGTTGTCCATTTCCTTTGGAAAGTGTGTTTTGATCCTCCTGTTGTAATAAATATTTTGGAGTCAACTACTCTTTTACAAAAGACCTTTCAGAGTTTCAGATTTCCTGACTATAATTTCACAAAACATTCAGCATGTTCAGGCCGCTGGTTTTAATAAGATACTAAAGCATTTGACAAGGGGAATATAGGAAAATGCATGGAAAATGTCTATGGTTATAAAATGTTATAAATGTTATAATATGTTACTATTGTATTGCCATTCAGTCAGGAAGAATCACAAAGGCATAATATTAAGGACATAATATTACTGCTTCTCAATAGTTAATAATTTGTTTTGTGCATGAAAAGCAATATATACCATTTCTCCCAAAATGTTATAAAACCTTAGTATACTCTTAACATAGACTATTGACATACAATGCCTTTCTGGGATGTCTTAGCTGTAGATAATGAAGAAGAAAACCTGACTTTTTCACAGAAAACTACTAAACATGCCAGGCTGATGCATCTTAAGTTTTCACCTTTCATTCAAAGCCCTTTTGAAGAGTCCAAGCAGTCTACATATCCAAAACCATTAGCCATTTTCGATAGGCCTGATCAGAATTCTTATTCGTATTTTATTCTTGGAGCTCATTTCACCGTAGTCCAGCTGCAGCCTTCAGGAACTAATGGTGGCAGGTGTAAAAGAGGTCACGGGTCTTCCTGTGTAACACTTCGTAAGATTTAGATGGTGAACTGGGTGGAAGGTGGGGTGCAAGGAGGATTAGGGGTTAACAGGCTTATGATAAGAAGACGATAGGCTGCAACACCATAACATGGAAGCAGAATAACAGCACCATCAGCATATGGCATATGCTACATCTACTACTGATACAGTTCAGAGAAGTCTCTATGTCAGGATATAAGAGCAGTACCCTGGCCTGTGACACTACATACTCACCATTATGTTCTTCTACAGAGCTCCTAATAAATTTCACTGATGAAGGACCCTGCATTAAAAAAAAAAAAAAGAAAAAAAAGTGTTCACTGCAGTATTTGAAGTTGTCTGTTTCTACCACCTTGTATTCAAATGCCTGGATTAGCAGAGGAGAGGTCAGTAAGAAAATGTGTTTTGCAACTTTGGAATTAACTTAAAGTTTAATGAAGAAATGAATAGAATATTTTTTAATCATGACAGATAAAGTAATTTGTTAAGTGAAATTTGCACACCAAACAATTCTAAAAATGCAGCGCTTACTTAACCTAATACAGTGTTATTTAGGGAAATTCACTGTTCCTTTACATCCTGGGAAGGATACAGCGAGAATTAAAAAATGCTTTGTTAAACAGTTTTCTTTCCTAAAGATTTCTGCTGCTCATTAAATGCTGCGTCATTCCACATCTTACATATATTTATTCTTTTCTTACTGTTCTTCTGAACATCTTTTGGATATGGTTTCAGGACTGTTGTTTTACTGACAGAAACTCTTGAAACAGAATTGTTTTTCAATGGACTGCTAAAAGATGTTCATTTAAGGTGAACAATGGCTTGGATAGTTTCCTCTGTTGACTGATTGACAATAATGCTTAAGAAAGGATTTGCTTTTGAGCTTACTGTTTCACAGTCAAAAAGCTTGCCAGATCCAATAAATCTGCATTTACGCTTAACTGTTCCTTGCATCTTTGCTTTCAGGGCTACAGAACAAATTTAGGAAAGCAAACTTGAGCTAAAAGTTCCATCAAACTAGTACACAGACCATTATTTCTAAAGTCTCCTTGGTAGACTTTAGATTTAAAATAATTTGCACACCATTAGCCATGATACATTGTTCTGCTTTCTAAGGTTGTCTCTCTCCACTCCACGACCTGCATGTTTGTGTGTGATTTATGAACAAATGATATGAATCACAAATGCCATACTAGTTAGGGAGAGGAGGAGAAAATGTCACTTACGCCCTTCTCAGAGTAAAACTCTTTTTTGTACAGCTGTGCTGGTGAGATAAAAGTCCAGTTCTTTCCTTTCCACTGAACTGTCAAAGTGTGAACTATGCAAAGGAAATCTAGAGAATAGTTCAAAGCCTGCTGCGTTAATGAGTACATAAACATTGTCTTCAGTGTGCTTTGGAGGAGACCTGGAAGTGCTGGGTGAGGTGTCCAGCATCCCACCATATCCTAAGTCAAGGTGCTCAGCTGGGTTGAGGATGCAATTTAGTTCCTTGGGTCCCTGTTGAAGACTACCACACTTCTAATTGGGAAAAGCCACAGCTGGAAATATTTTCCTATAACTTCCACTGAGACCCTGTGTAATTCATGCCTATGTTTGAAGTGCAGAATTATTTTAAAACTAATTTTTCACCTTAGGTCAATCCACAACAATAACTTCAGCTGTGCAAGAAGTCAGAAATTTCCCCCCATTAGGAGATGTAAGACGCCAGACACACAGGAGAATTGTGTAGCCACACTTCCCTCATGAGCAAACCAGCATTCAGCATAGAAGAGGAGCAAACCAAAGTCTGAGATTATGTTCACAGATAGAAGTGGTAGAGTAACTAGCCTACTCTTCTTGGCTACTTCTGCCCCAACTCTATCCTAATTTTTATCACAGAAAATCAAGGAGCCCCATAGTCCTAGGTATTGCACAAATTCTTTACACAGGGTCAGGTGGCTGTCCTTAAAGACCTCATAGTGAAACTTGCGAAGGTTAAGACAGCAAAAGGGCATGAAGCAGGTGACAGAAATCCATACAGCATTCTCCAAAGTAATATAGAGTATAAAGGAGGCCAAGAGCCATCCACCTTTTGCTCTTCTCTCCCTCTGCCTGGAGAGCCTTCTACCTCTCCATTCCCTTCTCTAGTTCACAGGTATAAATTTTTACGAGGTCATTTGTAAAAGGCATGAAGGGCAATGGCAGGTGGAGTTCTTCTTATCAGGTTTTACAGCCTGTAGATAAGCAGGTATCAATGTTGTTCCGATAATCAAATCAATACAATAACATATCCAATTCCAGTTTGAGAGACCTAGAAAACATCTCCGTAATTTTTTTTTTTTTTTTTTAAATAATGCCTGGCACTTGGCCTGGGTTCAGCAAATGTTTCAGACTGGGGTTTTCAGAGGTATTTTGAGCAGTGGGACCTCTAAATTGTTCAACTTTCATTATTCATGAAACACTTCAGTTTTTTCCCCCACCTCCACTGTAAGTTGCTTAAAATTTTTTCTATCTTCAGCTAGTCCATTAAGCATTTGCCGTACATTCAGCGGTGTGTTCGTGTTGTATAAATGCCTTCTTTCCTCATTTTGCTCTAAGTCAGTTTCTCGATACCTCAGAGAATAGCACTTTCTTCAGGGATAGAAACACTGCAGTTGATTTTACGAAACTCTAGTGTATCTGTACACTACCTAGACTAAAAATTGAAGGCATAAGACAGGAATCTGATAAAAGCAATATCACTAGAGAGAAGTTCTTCTTTTGCAGACAATTTGACTTTCATTTAAACAATTTGCCCTTGGTTTTTTGGACTTTTTTCCCCCTCAAGCAAATAAAGGATTGAGAAAACAACAGAAAAAAGGTTGCTTTGATGGATGCGCGTGAACAAGATTGTACTGTTTCTCTATTTTTACATTTTAATGCGTAACACATTCTGATTATTGTGTTTTGATTTTCAAATACAGTCGTGTTGTTCTTCAAATTGCATTTTAAACCTGTTTTCCTGCCTCCACTTCACCAATACGTCTCCTGTTAAATCTACAAAAAAGTAAGAAACCTATGGCCACCACTTGTCTGATTCACAGATTGATAGCAGGGGAAGAAAAAGCCTGTCTAACTGTGGGAAATATAATTAGAGTCAGAAAATGTTTCATAACTCAAATTCTAATGAGAAGTCAAAATATCAAAAATATAATAGTATGCCATTTAAATAAATTTAGCATTCCTTGTTTAATTTTGACTCGTTATTTCTTTTCTGTTTACAAAATACAGCTGAAATTTTCAGCTGGAATTATATAATTTTATCCTCTACATTCATTATTAGAACTGAACAAATGAACTTCTCATTCTAAAAGAATCAAATAAGATATGTGAGTAGCTTTAAAAAGTCATTTAGTTTAAACAATGATTAAAACCTGCTCTTTCCTGCAAGATGTTTGAGATTCAGATTTGCTTTTATTCCTGTTAAAAAGCAAGGAATCCTTTAAATAATCCCTTCCTAGTATTTCTAGGCTGTTCATTTTTATCTGCTTACCTCCTTAAAAAGAATAATGCATAGCTGTCTTTGTTAATTTGAAGCCAGACCAATCTTTATGTGCTTGGGTATCTGCTGTAGCAGAATAGCATTTCCATGGAACCTGGAATGGAAAACCCCACATACTGATTATAAAATACTGGCTTATACTACTGGATAATACAACCACAATTTAAACTTTTTCTGTAATTTTCTTGGTTTTGCTTTGGGCATTATTTTCCTTCTTTTTTTGTTGTTTTTTTTTGTTTGTTTTTTGTTTTTTTAATGACGGCCAGAGATTTCAATTTGAGATTTTGGCCATACAAATGTCAGTTTGCTTCACTGAGATTCTAACAATTCTCTTACTAGAACTGGAAAATGGAGAACTGCTGGAAAATGTCTGGAACAATACCTTACTGAATCGAGGCCTGGGGGAAAAATATTCACAATGCTCAAGAACCATTACTTGCTAGTACCTCTAATCATAGGCTATCCCTTACAAATGGAAGTTTAACATTATGATTACACTAGCTATAACTGAACTATAAAAATATAATCATATAATATGATGATATATATTCATTAAGGAAAGCTACATTTTATAGTTAATGATTGCTAGTAATGTTGTAGATAGATAGAAAATTATCCTTGACACTATTTCGAGTGATACAGGCAAATGACACAAAGCAGACATGACATTTTAAACAAAATTTTGGGCTCTTTTTATCTGCAGTGAGATTGAATATTTTAAGAAACTTCCAGAGATGCAAATTATGTCTTTCATATAATTAAATTTTCCAAATAAACTTCACTGGCATCTTAGTAATTAGACAATGAATTTTCTTCCTGGTTCTAAAACAGTTCTCTCCCATAAATAGCCTAGATGCTGGAGAGAAAATTTCATAAGCAGACGTATACATGCTAAAAGTTAAGTAAGAAGAAGTAATGGGAAAGCAATACACAATCTTTGTCTTTTAAAATAATGATTAAAAAACAGTACACGAACCTTATCCCATAATTATGTCACAGAAAGAAGGTAATGCTTGGCAAACTACTTTACTCTTGATTCATTCACTGAACATCCTTCTTTGTTCCTGAAAAATGTGCTGAGAATTGCACAACATTCAGTTTGCACTGCCTGAAATGCAAACATAAACAGGAATTTCATAAGGAGCTGTACGTTAACTACAACTAAGTATTCATTTCAAAATACTCTATAGATACCACATTTATTCCACTCTAGGGGTTACAGTGGGTCTTTTCAGAAGACAGAGATAAGCTATATGAGATGAACTACTAAACAAATTACATAAATTGATCTGCACCAAATTTAAGCTTTCGATGTTATTATTTTTTCCAGGTATATGCTTTTAAAAAAGACAATTTCTTCAGAAAAGTAAAGGTTTTTTTATTTAAAAATATCATAGTTCTTTATGGGGTTTTGACTTCAGTTTTTCAGTACTGAAGTCAAAGTGAATAACAAGCTTCTGGTTTTTTTTCCCTACTATGAATATTTTTGGACAATCTGATCATTAGCCTTTCAATCATCCCATGCTGTTCAGCTCATTTTGCAAGAAATCCCCTATATTTCCATGCCCTTGAGGTTTAAACAGCAAATGTTAACGAACTGCATGAGTCATGCACCTATATGACATTTTGACTGAAACAATTAATGGGAATTTGGAGTGAGCTCTTGTCTGTAATAACAAATGCAGGAATCTTTCAAAGTGCTGAAAAAAAATCAGTTTGCTCTTCCTGATGGACAATCACTATTACTTTGCTAATCTGGAATGCAGTACATAATTCAAATGGGAATTTGCATGTTAGGTATGTTCAGACAATGGGCACACCAAGACAAATGTCAATTAAAATGTCTAAATTATTTTAGAAGATCAAAGCTGTATAGCACGTACAGGACAACCAGGTGATCAGCCAGTCAGAACGGATTTATGAAAGGTGGGTCCTGCTTGAAAAACCTGATCTCCTTCTATGATAAGATGACCTGCTAAGTAGATGAGGGAAAGGCTGTGGATGTTGATTTCCTGGAATTCAGTAAAGCCTTTGACACCGTTTTGCACAACATTCTCATGGAGAAGCTGGCTGCTCATGGCTTGGATGGATGTACTCTTTGCATGTAAAAAAACTGCCTGAATGGCACAGCCAAAAGAGTAGAGGTGAATGGAGCTAAATCCAGTTGGTGGCTGGTCACAAGCGGTGCTCCCCAGGGTTCAGTACTGGAGTCAGTTTTATCAGATCAACAACCTGGACAAGGGGATCAAGTGCACCCCCAGTAAGTTTGCAGACGACACCAAGTTGGGCAGAAGTGTTATCTGCTTGAGGATAGGAAAGTTCTACAGAGGGATCTGGACAGGCTGGATTGATGGGACGAGGACAACGGTATGAGGCCAAGTGTTGGGTCCTGCACTTGGGTCACAAAAACCCCATGCAGTGCTACAGGCTTGGGGAAGAGTGGCTGGAGAGCTGCCTGGCAGAAAAGCACCTGGGGGTGTTTCAGCCAGATGAATATGAGCCAGCAGCGTGCCCAGGAGGCAGAGAGGGCCAATAGCATCCTGGCTTGTATCAGGAATAGTGTGGCCAGCAGGACTAGGGAAGTGATCAGCTCCCTGTACTTGACACTGGTGTGGCTGCATCTCAAATACTGTGTTAATTTTTGGGCCCCTCACTACAAGAAAGACATTGGGGTGCCAGAGCATGTCCAAAGAAGAGAAACAAAGCTGGTGAGGGGTCTAGAGCACAAGCCTTATGAGGAGCATCTGAGGGAATTGGGATTCTTTATCCTGGAGAAAAGGAGATTCAGGGGAGACCTTATTGCTCTCTACAACTACCTGAAAGGAGGTTGCAGGGAGGTGGAGGTTGGTCTCTTCTCCCATAACAAGTGATAGGAAAGAGGAAATAACCTCAAGTTGCACCAGGGAGGTTTAGCCTGGATATTAGGAAAAACTTCTACACTGAAAGAGTTATCAGGCATTGGAACAGGCTGCCCAGGGAAGTGGTTTGAGTCACCATCCCTGGAGGTATTTAAAAGATGTGTAGGCATGGCATTTAGGGACATGGTTTAGTGGTGGACTTAGCAGTGTGAGGTTTACAGTTGGACTCAATGATCTTAAAGGCCTTTTCCTACCTAAATGATTCTACGAATATATGAGTATAGGAGTATATGGTGTTTCCTTAAACAGGCTACCAAGACTGGCATAAAATATTGCGTAATTTTCCCTGGCATATTGGGCTCTTATGCCTTAGCTGTTAAAGTTAGAACCACTTCCTGTTTGAAAGAACTGTGGTTGAAGCCTCTCACATCCTTTATGCGATACTCAGTAAAACAAAGAAATTTAAGACAAGGAGGAAAGCAGCAAGAGTAAATAAAAAGAATGAGTTTGGGATTAAGGATTATCTATTTTTTGCAGGTTTTCCAGAGAAAGAAAAAAAAAAGAAGAAAATTGGAAACTCTTTTTGCCAGAAGCAAATTTGATAATTAAATGTCCTCTTGGCTTTAAAAACAAAAAAAATAAAAATTTGGAATTTGCATTTTTTTCACTTCAGTAACAAGCTGTTCTTCCAGGTCAAGTAGGGATTTGGAACATGCAGCTTTAAAAGAGAGCCCCTGGCTCTTACTGTGGTAAAAATTTATGTAGGATTAGCCTGTCTTCCCCTCCCGCTGGACTACAAACAAACAGAAAGGAATATTATAATATTGAAATTACAGCACTAGAAAGAAAAAGAAAAGAACACCATCACTGAAACGGAGTGACTTCGCTGTATATATATATTAATTACAATATAAAATGGAAACAAAATGGTGTATCCTTGAGACACCCAGTTAATATCCTCTCTGAATCACTCACTGCTGCAGTCTTTCTCTCTCCTGGTTAATTATGTAGGCGCCCATAGAGATTAGTCTCTTAATTTAGGCATCTTGAATTACGTCCCTAAGTTCGGTAAGTACAAGTTTACCCTTCTCTTCCCAGAGTCTTCACACACTATAAATTTCTGTCTTCTTTTTTAGGCATAAATAAATAATTACTCACCTGACACCAAGAGTCACAACAATGTAACTGCAGTATAAAAGAGTAATTTACTGGAATTTATTTCTTTGTTTAGTAACATGCTGAACACTTACTTTTAATGACTCCTTGGTCTGTGTCAGTTGTGCTGATTATTTATACTTTGCAAATGTCAACGTAATGTCAAAATATGTGTTCCTGTAAGTAGTTGATATTTCATGTGGTGTCCAATATAAAACTCCAGCTGAATGGTATTAATCTGTTGTGGAAAAATGGACAATGACAAAAAAAAAATAAAATTGAGTGCAAACCAGAAGACATTGTCTGTCTGTTTTAATAATTTACCTGATTCTTTCATCTGCAGCTTTACCTGGAAAGCAGAATCATGAAGATATTTCTCAGGCCTGAATGAATTATCAACAAGATATTAATAGTTCTTACCTTATAAACAGTAGTAGAGGGGAAAAGAGAACAACAACAAAAAAAAAAGAATCTGTCATTTAAAGCAAGTTGGTAAACTAAACTCTAAATGACTCTTCAACAATTACGTAAAATCATGAGTCCTGTAGTAGAAACAAATAGCCCATGAAGTTGTGACAGCAGTAGGCCAGCAGGAGAAAAACAAACAAACAAAAAGAAGGAAAAGATCTGTCAAAAAATGATACAAAATCATTTTCCCAAAAAAGCTCATACAGACTCAATTGGTTTTGATACCACACTAGGTACATCAAAAGAGAGGAGTATAATTGTTGGGAGAGAGCAATGCTACACATTCATAGAAGTCATAGCATGAGCACACCAAAGTAGCTTAAGGAGAACCACTCTCAGATGCAATGTGTGAACAGGAAAAGTATGTTGGAAGGAACATTTTGACACCTTTTTTTAAGTAAGCAAGTTAAATGTAAATTCTGTATGTCTCTGCGGGATGTTGGCTTGCTCTCTGTATGAAGGCAAATTTCATGGCAACAACTTTTCCTGAGCTGTAAACACACTATATTGCACATAGTCTGCTGTTTTAATAAGATACCTTCACTCAAATCCTAACAGAGCTCTAAATTTTACTTCAACTAGAGCCTTCATCTCAGAACACAAGGGCCAAAGGAATACACTTTAGACAAGTGTCTGGAGCTCGCTTGCTCATATTTTTTCCCCCATATTTCTTGTTCATCTGGTTTTGTACAGATTAGGAAGTCTGAAATGTGGATTTCAAAGCCATCATGCTCTGAATGCCCAGGATGGACCTGATACCTTCAGAAAGGAAAGAAGCTTTGCTGGCTAACAGTGTACTTTTCCGGCACACTAGTAATTCCTACTATATTTTCTGAACTTACCCTTATTTAAAAATAAGGTGATTTTAATATTTAGTTGGGGTGCAACTTTCTTCATCCTGGCTTTTGACATAATTCTTGGAGCTAGTTTTACTGGTCACTTCATCCACTTCCTCTTCTCCATGTTTCCATTGTGTTTTCCAGCAGAGATAACCTGTCCCTTTCAAACCAATGACATAGTCCCTATGTCAGCACAAACTACTTTTGGCATAACTGATTCTTCTCCAGAGCTGTGGGTGTGTATCATTTTGTCTTCCTGTTTCTCTTCTATGTTTTTGTCATTTAATCTCTTCATGTGCAACCTTTTGGACTCTGGGACTATGCTTGTTATGTTTATTTGCAATTTTTATTACAATGAAAGCCTAAACTTGGCATATTGTAGCCTGGCCATAATATACAAACAATACAAAAGTAATAGGTAATACACCTGAAGAAGAGTTTAATAAATGCACAGTTTATTTAAGGCAAGGTATTTCTTATTTTGAAAATCTGATTAATGAATGAATGATGTTCAATGAGTTGCTGGTCCAGCTGTATTTTATTTTGGCGGGATGGGACGCTAAGTCTTTCTAGCTGAATATGAGAAGAGAAACATTTGCAATATGAATGACAAAGTCACATTAAAGATGAGTTAGAACAGGAATTAAAAAGTGGGAGAAAGCGAAAGCTTTACACGTAGTATGTTTCAGCATACAATACTTCCTCTTGACAAACAATACAGTTTTATTTTTCATTGGTGTCAAGACACTCTTGGTTACTTTCTTCGATCTGTTTTGTTCAAAAGAAATGTCATGCAGTTCACAAAATAATGCCCTTAAAACTAATGCTCAGGGCATATGTTTGTTACCTGCTTAGAACTGTTTGGATCAGGTACTATCTAGCCAGCGAGCAGAGATCATGCTGAATTTAATGGGGGTCACAGCTCTCATTATTTGGCAACTACAGTAATTTGGGAAGGCAGATGACTGAAGCCTCCTTTTACTCTTTAAATATTTTGCTTCATCTTTTAAAGACAAAGGAGAAGTACTTCTCTCTTCCACATCACTTACCTCAATGATCACTTAAGCATAAAATTAGAGAAAAGAGAAGAAAATCAAGGATGCTGTCAACTCTAAGCACTATGCTAATGAAATCACTACCTTCTGCATCTGTTTTTTGCATAAAATTGTTTCCAAGTCTTAAAATAGCTTTTCCACACAGTTCTTCTGACATTATTCTTTCATTAAATCATCGCCTGGTTAATTGTATCCTATTGATGATAGCAATCCATTGATGCTCTATTTTCTTTTTATCAAGTAAAAGGTCACATCAACTGAAACCTGCTATTAAGCAAATAGCAAAGAAATTGAAAGCAGTAATAATAGTCTCTGCCTGCATACACAAGGTTGATGATGAAATGAAGGTGGAAACATACATTTAAAACTAACCCATGTATAAATACTGCAATATCTGAAGAAAATATTATATGATAAAATGCTGTTTTTATACATAAAAAGAAGCAGAACTGAATTTATAATAATGAAAACGATATACGATATCATTGGAGAAAAAATTTTGGTATTGCTATCTACCATATTTGTATCTTAATAACTGTTGATAAACTACCTTAGGAACTCAGTTACACTTATAAATAATTCAGCTTGTAATTGTCTTAATTTGAGTGCTCCTTAGGGAATTTGGCTTGGAGCAGGAATATAATATTACTCTCATGAGAAGGGGCGACATTTTATGCTTCACTTCTTAATTATCTATCCTTAGCAGTTATCTGCCATTGTCATAAATACACATGCTTGAAAACAGAGAAGGTAATGGACTTTAAGAAGAACAGCAAGTTACACAGGACAACTGTCAGACTATGTCAGTAACAGAATGGGATTCACTATATGGTATACATTTCGGTTCCCTATCAGTCCAAAAAACATCAAATGAAAAATATTTTTGCAGATAACCTGAAACAATTACCTTTCTTAGAAAATATGGAAAATTGTGAAGGTGGAGAAAAAAAATCTTATTTCAGATGAAGAAAACTGTTTGTTTGTTACCCTTTATTTTGGTTTAAACAGCACTGAAACTTTTGGAAGATAAAAAGACTGCTTCTCAACTTAAAAGTTAAACATTCCAATTGGAAATGCCAAAATGATAAGTTTGACCTTTCCTACTTTGCATTTTTTCACAATACAAACACTTCAATGACTTGGAATTAATGCAGAAAATATTTCATCGTCACCAAAGATGTGTTCATTTATTTTTATTACATGAAAAAATGACAGCCAAATTATTTCATCCAGTTCTCCTCTAGGTACCCATTCAATTGTGCAGCTCCTATTATTATCTGAGTAATTCACTATCTTGAATGTATTTATATTCATAATAACTCTCTAAGGTAGGAAAATAGTACTAGTACATGCCAAGGGACAGCTCTATAAAGGGGTCACAGCCCAGGGATATTCATCACTCAGTGGAATTCACATGCCCGAGTCAAGCATCTAACACCTCTGTACATTATAAAACAAGAATTACATGCCAAAAAAAATATATCTGCAGTCTCCAGCATGCTGAAGAGAGAACAACAAAGGCAGCCAATAACTAACACTGAAAATTTGAACACAATTATCTTCAACACAGTTAAATATCTCTGTATCTCTGCCTGAAACCCATTCATGTTCACAAAAAAACCCCACAAACAAACAAAAAAACAAACAAGCAAACAAAAATCCCAAACAAAACCAGACCTTCTTAACTCCAGGGGTTAAACTCCTGTGTACCCAGAAAACTACCTCACCACAGGTCTCACTGAAAATAGGATCCCTCCAGCCAGTGGAAGTTATGACGCAGAAAGTCACACAAGTTTCAAAGTGAAAAGGAGGATTGGAGCTAGAAAACCTAGATTCCTGTCTTTGTCCTTAAATCTCTCTCTTCTCTTTCTTACAGCTGATGTAAAATGGATAAATATTTAAGGGGTCTGGGACTGCCGCTAGAAATTCCCTTTTTGCCCTGTGTATTCTCATACGGGTTTTACCTACTGAGGTACAGTTTGATCTAAATGACATTATGGGGCTTCCACACCTGAGCTGGCCAATTCACTCAGGGCTGCTGGGCACCTGTGCAGAATTGCCAGCCCCACTCTGCACGCTCATGGTTCTGTGCTCTGCCAGCATTTTAAAAAATCAAATTTAAGAAATATTTGTGACCAATATTTATTATACATGATGATTTTTAAGTGGCACCATACCCTGGGCTCCAGATGTTGAACTGATAGGTCATTAGATGCAGGCTTATACTCTGATATACATTGAATAGGAAGAATGCTCCTTTCCCTAAAATCTTTTAAAGAATTGTTATTCTTCAGTAAGTCAAATAATCTGTGAGACCAGCATCTTGAAATAAATTGTTAAGAAACTAACGGGCTAACCTCAGTACCAATCATTAAATGTATGGGAAACTATGCTCTTGAAGACCAGAGCATGAGGTGGGACTCGTAAGAGTGGCCACACTGGGTCAGTTCAATGGTGGTGTATTATTCACCTCCAGAAGCGCAGCAGCAAATTCTTAGGGGTAAGTGCATTTCAATCTCATTTTATTCTTCATGAAAGGAAACATTTTCCTGGTTGAGTCCTAAGAATACATTTTACCATGCAATCTACAGAGCTAACACCTTCTCCTCAAGACACTGTGGATGTTTTCAATCTCTTCCTCCACCCCAGCTGGATCCAATACAGTGACTGAAATGCTCCTTTCCTCATACCAGCACTGACTGCCGCTACTCACTGGGTGTAGTGTCTGGGCAGCAATTTAACAACTGGTAAGGCTGTAATCCAACCACACTCTTGACCCTGCTAGTTTTAACAATTCCTAGCTTGTTGCTTTTCTTTCAAAATACTTTTTGGTGGATCTTTAAGGAGCAGAGGCAACCAAGCAGATAAAAAGGAGTTATAAGCTGGTTTTACCCTTTTCCTTCACATATTCAATCCTATGACTTAAAAACCTCATAGGGAAGCATGATTAGTGTTTCAAATACATATGACAGAGGGCGCTGCTTACATTAACAATAATGGTTAACTAGTACATGAAACTCATTACACAGAATTATTTTGCAGCCTACTTATCACAAGAACAAGACTGATGGAACAGATGTGATTATAAAGGATGAGTTCACACTTTCAGTAGGTCCCAATTATTAATTTACCAGTGGATCCACTTGTACTGCTTTTAGCCATGTTGACAAACAACTGAAATTAGAGAATCAAATGAGCTAAGGCACGATGACTGCGCATGGGGCACACAGAGTGAGGAGAAGGTGAAATACGATGGTAGTGAAAAAACCCCACCACAATGACACATTCATGTCAGAACTTGAGAATTAGTGGGAATGAGCCTCCTAAGCTGAGTGGCATATAAACACAAAAATAGACTGTACTTTATCTAAAGGTTATTGAAACCTAAAGCAAGCATATTTTTAAGTAGGAAAGGTTATGTATGGCTGCCCCATATTGGCCTTCGGGATCTATAAAACAACTAACCACAGGATTTTCAGTTTTGAGGAGTGTGATGCCCAATTATATGCATCTGCCAAAAAAAAAAAAAGCTGAGAATGGCTCTGAATACGTTAATACCAACCACCAACGGGCCTGTTATTAATCTGGCCATTATAACAGGTGGCTGTAGTTAGCAAGGGATATTAACACAGGGTTTTTTTCTGTACTTCACCATATGGTTCCCATTAATTTAATACACACAAAAAAAAGGAAGAATATTTGTCAGCAAGCAAATCTTCCTCTTTAAGCACCTTGTCCAAACCCCAGGTACCTGTGAGATAATTTTGCTGAATAAAATATTATGGCCCACATGCTTTTCCATGTAATAAGCCATAATGGATATTTTAACAAATCTATGGCAGCCTCCTCACGTTGATACAGTGATATATGCCCTTAAAGGGAAAGAACTTTGCAGTGCAGTAGATGGCAGTAATAGTCATACAATGCCAAATCCGATAGTACAATACAAAGCCACAGCTTATCTTTGATGGCTCATAGGAAAAAAACCCAGGCATTAAGAAATTCTCTCCTGTCTTGCTAACCTGCACATAGTGATCCGTTACCACACTGTTCTATTGCATCCAAACAAAACCATTCGAGCTAAGGGAAACGCTCCCTGATTTTGCAATAGAAAATATGCCTGTAGAGGTCCACCTGGAAAACAACAATTAAGGGAAAAGAAGATTAAAGGGATATAAAATTACAAATACCATAAAGAACATGAAGAGAAATTAAGCATTAACCACTGTCCACTCAATGCAGGAAGAAGGGAGCATCACATGAAGTGATAAGGCAGCAGGTTACAAAATTAGAAAAGTATTTTTTCCTACTGTGCTTAATTGTTTCATGGAAACTCAATGCCAAAAGATGTTTTGGATTCCAAACATTTAATGAGTTTAAATTACAGTAAGACAAATCCAGGAATAAAGAAACCATTAAGGTCTCTTATAGACAAATATGTTCTTAAAGTGCAGATTACTGGCAGCAGCGAATCAGAGGAATTATTGCTGTTTTTCTTCTCTTTGCTGGCCACTCAGGCAGGCTTTTTCTGGCCAGACTGTCTCACCCTGAATGGTGTTTCCTATGCTTTTAAGAGCTGTGCAAATAAATGTACATATAAGTCAGTTTGTAGTATACATCAGTCTGTTCTCTCTCACATTTTAAGTTTTCATAAAGACTTCCTTGTAGGAAGGTTGTGTTTTTGTTGGCAGTATTGTTAAACAAATATGTAAGTTAAACTCCTTTTGGATTAGTTCCATTGGGACCAATGAAGAACGAGCTTCAGATATGGCATTAGAGAAAGGCTCTTTGAGGATTTGAGGCGGGTATGCTTAGTGTGAATACACTGGAATTTGCATAGGACTGTTCATAACAATAAATAGTTCTACAGAAATCATTGCCATCATCAATTTTCAAGTTTGAGAGACTTGAAATAGTATTGAGTTAACTGCATTCTGACTTTGGATTGCTTAAGTTTTTTCAGTAAAGATATAAACTCTAAACTTATTCATTAAATGTTTTATGATATATATATACATGCAAAATGAATAAAAATCACTACCATGTCAAGAGCTTGCATAAGAGCCTTTGAACCATTATATCTGTACTGAGGTGTCTATCTGGCCTTAATCTAGTACTATAGGCTATAGATATACACCTGAATGAAAACAAGCGCTGAACTGGTTTGCAAGTGTTTGTTCCAAGTCCACATCCCTGTGCTTGAGTGTTTCAGAAGACTCGTGCAAAGAGGTGAGCCATCTTTTTTGTTAAAATCCTAACTATTTCAATGGCAGCAATAGGCCATGGAATCCACCTATCTGTCATGAAACAAACCACACTAATTTATAAAATCAAACAGAATTTTGATTTTGCAGACATGATTAAAGAAGGTGTGAATATGAAAGGAAGGACAGAAGATAAATTCAAATTGAGGAGAGAATGTCTCAGTAAAGCATTGGTTGTGTAGAAATGATCTATTTTCAGTGAGGAAACTGATCTCATTATCTCCCAAATTTGAATTATTTCAGAACAGAACAGAACAGAACAGAATAGAATAGAATAGAATAGAATAGAATAGAATAGAATAGAATATGTTAGGTTGGAAGGGACCCTTAAAGGTCATCTAGTCCAGCACCGCTGCAGTAAGCAGAGACTTCTATAAGAACATGTTGAATATTAGCAAAATAAAGTTTCTAACACTTACATTTTGCACTTCAGTATCTTTCTTACTTAGAGCAACAAGAGTTAGAACAATCCTTTGAAAGGGGGCCAGAGCGCTTATCACAGTTTGCTGTATTTTGAATGCTGCGGTAGATTGTTCATGAGGTAGAAGGGTCTTCAGTCAAAGACAGACTTTGGCAACTTTAGAATTAAGCCTGTTTTGCTATTCTGTCGAAGATTTAGCATGCCAGTCATTGTGGAAGGATAAATGGCCACTTAAAATTGATCATAATTCATTAAACGTTGATCAGGATGCTGAACTCCAGTAACGAATTGCAGTTGATGCCAAGTATTTTTGGCTACACTTTCACATGCGTTATTTTGAATGCCCTCAGGACATTCATCAGAATGATAGCTGTTTCTCTGTTAATATGTAGAATAATAGATGAGATACAGCAAAATAATTCTGTTGAAGGGTTCTGATGACATCACACAGAGAAAAAAACCCAGAGCTCATATGATTTATTATACTAAGAGTATCCAGATGGAGTTCTTTTCATGTTTTACTGTAGCCCATTCATTTATTTAAATAATATATGGAGCTCTGACTTTGAGACCTTCACAGAGGCATGGCAGAACTCTGACTTGTCTTCACATGCAACTAATTGTGGATGAGAGCAAGATCCAGGAAGGTACAGGGAGGATTTTTGTAAAGACTCCAGCATTACTTGTTGGCATTGCCAGTAGCTCTGCATTATGTGACTGAATGAGAAGTACGATAGCAATTTTTTTTCCACAGTATTGCCTGGTAATGGACAACCTGAATCACTTCCCTCATTGTAACACATTTGTCTAATGTGATTTTGGTTTCTGTGGGGTTTTTAACATATTTGCCATGGCTGGCTATTTTCTTCTGACCTCATTGAACAAGGCAAAGAATTATGTGCTGAGGGCCTGTTTCTATCGTCTCTCCGTTCTTCTAACTCCCATTGTATTTAGAGGGAAAGTTCTTATGAAACAGATACAGCTGTTTCCTTCATCCTCTGGCCCCTTCTCTTACCTCCTGCAGAAAAAAAGTTGTCTTTACATTACTAATTTCATCTCTGAATCTCTCCAGGGTGCTTTTCCCCCTTCTTCACTCATACAACTTCGTTTCTTTTAAAAAATAACTCAAAGAGCAAGTGAAAGTTGTTGAGCTTTATGGTCTTAAAGAACAGACGGGCTTTGTGTTACCTATAAAAGTGAGGTCAAATTCCTCCACTGCTAATTTGAAAAAATAAAGCAGCTCATTAATTTTCCACAGCAGATTCAGGTGTTTGAAGTCCGTGTGAAGATCACAGGGTTGTGTAGATACCTTCATCCTATTTCATGAAAGCTTATGTGCCTAAATGGGACTGAGAAAACTGCAGAAGCCGCATGTTTGTTGCCCCCACTGTTAGTATAATTTAAAAATGTCCCCAGAACCAGTTGTGCATCAAGTCTGTAAGGTCCAGCCTCACAGATATATTGAGACACTGCATTGCCAAAAGTTCCATCAAGTTCTCCTAGCAAAACCAATGCGCCTTGACTAAACTTTACCACATATGTTACCTGTGGGTTTTTTTCCATTGAGAAATTTTTTCCAGGAGAAATGCCTCTGTGGATCTGAGCCTACTTTCATTTTCAGAAAGAGATTTTGGGATGTGAGAGCTTGCTGATTTAGTGTGCAGGCTAGATTTTCAAATGCATTTAGATAGCTATACATATAGCTACACAGAGGTTCCCTCTGTAATTCCTAAAAGTGTTATGGAGGGTATATGCCTATCTTTCTCATTACTACATTTTTGGAAAGCCTTCTTTAACCAGTTAGACTTTTTATTTAATCTAACCCTTCATCAGCACTTGGAAAAGTTATGAAAAATCATCAGAGTAATTTCTGAAAAACTGTGTCAAATAAAGTTTGTTGTGACAGGCACCACAGGCACAGGCTGCAAGACCTGCAGCAATAATTGTCTTGGTAATCATCTTTACTTGAATCCAGCAAAGAATGCCACAACTAGACAAAGGGATTAATCTCATATTTACAAAGAAATACAATTACATTTAAGAATCATGGGACTGGAAAACTCTGAATCCATTTACGGAAAATGAGTTAGAAATACGTGTGAGAACTTATGTCACAAACTATGTATCTGGACAAGCTTAAATAATATGATGACAAAGTTCTTTTAAAGACAAATATATTTGTCTTCAATGGAATAATAATCCTTTTCTAATTAATTAATGCTTTGCATTAAAAGAAAACATTCATACATAATCAAGGAGAGAAAACTGCAACAAAGTATTAAGATGTCATTACAAATTTGAAAGTACATTTACCTTCATTTCCATTAATGGACATAAAAATTAGGTTTTAATTTATTACTATACAAATAAAGAAAATTAACCCATCAGTATATTCAATTAAGGTATCGTTCTTTGGTTATGTAATGAATAAAAATTAGACAAGTTCTCCTTAGAAAGTATAAATAAATGAGCTAGATTTTCTCTCTCATCTTGCTAAAGAAATAACTTAATTCTCCGTGACAATCAGGACTTTTCCTCACAACACTAGTATTTCCCAAATTAAGTGGAAAAGGAATGTTTCACAACAAAACTAAAGTCAAATAAAAAGCTAATAAAACTACTGTCCCAATCAGATAAAAAGGGCTCTACCCTACAAGGTAAATAGGGCCAGCCCATCTAATTAAATCAAGGTACAACTTGTCTCTTGAAGTTTTGTCACCAACTTCAGTACAAGCAGGAATTCATGTGCTGTCTACAAACAGAAAAGTATGCCCTCTCTTTGGAGACATGTAAAAGAAAAATCTCTGTAGGTTTGAAAAAACAGTCTCTTTAGGCTCCCAATCTAAAATAGCTAAATTTAACAACAGACCAGAAGGACTTGTGATTCCATTTCAACCCACCTCATTTTAACTAATCTTTTTCTGTTTCTCTGATAAGCTTTATAAAAAATAAAATTTCATTTGATAAAGTTACATGATAAAATTGACATATCAGGTAACTCTCTATCTAAGACACGGCTGTTCTCTTATTCAAATGCAACACAACGCACCATGTAAAATACTATCCTATTTTGAAGGATAAAGGTTGTTAGGACAAAACATTGCTGAATTATCAGAAGCTATATTTTTTGGTGCCACGTTAGAGAGACACCTCAACACAGGGAATAGAAAAAAAAAAAAAAGAGGGGGAAAGAGGGGGGAAAATGATGCTACCCTTCAGCAGGATGAGTTGGGACCATCCATGAAGTTTTTCTGGCAGTGGTGTCTTCATTCTGCATGAGAATAGCTCTCTTGCTTGTCAGCAGGTGGAGATGGAGATTGATCTGGCCCCTCTTCCTCTGGAATGACAAACCCCTGTGTTAAGCATCTTCCAAGAGGTGAGCAGTGCCACATCCTACAAGCAAAGGAGGATTTTCGCTGTTTGAATTGCTAGTAATAACTCTGATCTCTCTTGTACTTCTCTGCTACAGCTTCTTCCCACAATTTTAGCAGATAGACTATTTCATCTGCTGTCATTTGCCCTTGTTATATCCCAAGGACTCCTACTCAGACACTAACTTGGGCTGGGGTTTCCTCTCTGGAGTAAAGGCGCTCACTGCAAGGGTCACCACCCCCTTCTTCCCATGCTCGTGGGTCCCACCGCTCCTCTCCCGCCTGCATACCCAGCCAGCCTGTGCAGTTACATAGTCAGAGGCTTCTCTGATATTCACATTCATAAAGGAGGGGAGGAATGGTTTCATACCTGCTGTTGACTTTGGTACTTCTAGCCATTTGATTGCTTAACTGCAAAAATTTAATCCTCTCAATCCTGTCCTTTGTAATAGGCCCAAGATGTGGAAAATTTTTCTTATTACAGAGGGTAGTCACTGAAGGTGAAATCCTGGCCTTGTTGCAATCAATGGCAAACTTCCATCAACTGACTTGTTCATCCTCTTAATCCTCCTTTAATCCTCTGTAGGGCTAGATCAAATGCAATCCTTTGAATTGTACCCAGAAAAGAAGAGGAAGCCAATGCAAATATTGGAGTGTTGTATAACGGATTCCCTCTCACTCACCACCTGGCAGATAAACAACCCCTTTCTGAATGTATTGTACATGCGGCTTTTGACTTCTCTTTAAGTGTTGCCCTCTTCAAAATGCATTGCAATAGTCTAACACCCAAGTCAAGAAGGTCTGGTTCATTGTTAAACTACCCTGAAAAGAGAAAAACATGCATTTTTATCATACATTTTATGACAAAAATAAATTTCAGCAAAACAAAGAACAATTTTGCCACTTCAAGCTCCAGCTCTCTATGAGGCACATTGAAGACAGTATTCTCTGGCTTTAAGGATAAAGAAATCATTAAAAAAACGGGACAAAAATACCCTTCTTTACATACTTCCCTGGTGTCACCAGCTTCACTTCTGTCTCGTTTGTGAATTAATCACCCTCCAGTTAATCAGTCTGAGCTTCATTTGGTCACTGAGAAAAACACTTAAGGTGAATCTCTCAGCCTGAGGAAATATGAATTCAAAATTTGTTGTCATTGGGCCATCTATGATGCTACAACCCAAGTCACATGTCTGTGCCTCCTGTGACTGCTCATAAAAATAAAAAGCAAGAGATAAACTAGGTTTACAGGAAACTTGCTACCAAATGAAACACAACACAAATCTACTATGAATTGTACTAGATAATACTAGTCTGCACACAGTTGGATGCAACACTGTCTCTGTAGTTTGGCTAAATACACACCACAGCAGGCTGATAATGCTATTAAAAATTAAAAGCACCTTTCTCATCTACCCTGAAATATCTGATACACTTATTTAGGAGCTAAACTGACAGTTTTACATTTAAATCACAGTACAAAAGCTGTCTTTGTGGCGTTACCTCAGCATAAGTGATACCATGGTTTACTGCTATGGGTTGATCATCAAAATACCATAGCTCCTTTGACTTTAGGGCTTTCTTTTTGGTATTTTTTTAGATTTTGAGATAGCTTATATTTAAATAATAAATATCAGTAAACTTAAATAATAAATATCAGTAGTCCCCTCCCACAGCCTTGAAACCATAAGCTATACTGCCTAGACACTGATGCTTTTCTAAAAGGAAATAGTACAGCTAACAAGGGTGTTGTTTTCAATAGCTTCTTTTCCCCCCAGAGCAGGAAGTCATTAAAAAATCTACTTGTTCCTTTACTTCATATTTATTATGGCTGTATTATAAATTTTTAAGATGTTAGTTAGTGTTTCCTTGTCCCAAAATTTGAGATTGGAGCAATATTTAGAAAATCACCTCTCATTACATCTGGACCGGGGTTGGCTGTACAGTTTCTGACAACCGGATATCAGAAGCAGAATTCACCAAGAGGGAAGGTGAAAAGTCAGATGGCATCCTCCTGAACCTCACTGTTCAAACTTTAATCAACTCTTAGAGGGATAAATAATAGAGCAAGAGTTGGCTGAATATCACGGAGATTTGAATGACAAGGTGCTGCAACTTGAATGCCACAGGGCTGGGAAAATGTCAGATTCCACCCTGATATCACTCTGTCAAACAGCCACCTGTCCTTTCCAGTTCAAGCCTTTCAAGTTAAAGCAGATCTGAACTGAAATCTCACAAAGGTTAAGGCTAACCAAAGCAGAGTTCTTTTACTCCGGACAGAGATATTAAATGGTTGGTTTCCTATTGTATGGTTGTGTTAACTCGGGCAATAAAGACAAGCGTATTGATTTCAGAAGCGTTTGATCCACCTGACTTCCGTTAGCATTCCTTCTGAATCACATTGGTAGACTTCACTTGCTGTTTTCATTTTTAGCCTTTTTTAAACTTTGAAATGACCTCTTCAGACACTTCAGAACAACCAGGGATATATGTAAATCAATTTTATTTTTTGTAGAAGAATTAATTTCTTGACATAAGACATCACCAATTTTTCACCAGCAAAGGAACAAAGAATAAATTTGTTAATATTAATTGAGTATCTAGTTTTGTTTTTTCTTCTGTTCAATTTTAAAATCTACTTAGAGCAAAGTAGGATTTATAGGGTTTTTTTTTCTTTTCCTTAAAACTCTTTAAAGGAGTATTTTGGATTTCAAAAAAAGTAAACAAAATAAAACACTGAGGGAAGCTTCAACCTGTTAAGGAAGTGGCTTCCAAAGAGCCACTTCTGGCTTTCACCTCAGCTCATTGTGATTAGCTTTCAGGCTGTGTGGCAAAGTGAGTGTTTTGCTGTTTTTATACTGACTTCAGACTTTTTCTGATTGAGCAGTGTGCATGCAAGGTAGAGGAGAGGCAAGACCTTGCCTTACAAAATACTCTACAGAGCTACATCTCATTCCTTTCATGTGCGAGTAACCAATAAAAATCAGTGGAGTTATGTTGCTATAAAACTGATATAAGGATGAAGAAATCCGACCCTGTGAGTTGTGATCCCAATATAATAGGAACAGACAGCTCGATTCTTATTCGGGCCTTCTGTTCACTGAATGCTAACTGCATGGCAAGTAAACATGTGCTTTACAAAAATTTTCAGACTTCTGAAGTGATACTGTATTGTGTATATCAACAAATATCAGTCACACCATTTTAAAACTTTTGTGACCTTTATCAGCAAAATCCTAACACAGCCTATAAATCTGCAGTACAACAGATCCTACACTTTGTGATTGGCAAATTTCAGAGATGCTGATTTAAAATAGAGCTCATGATTTTTTCCTCTTGCTCATACTCTGTCTCTTACCAGCAGAAATCAGTGGGGGATTGGAAACTCATTTCTGGGGCCACAGGAGATGAGACAGTAAAAAGAAGGTGAATAGGGAATGTTCGCTCAGTTTGAAATAATGTGGTTTTATGATGAAAGTACTGTCTTTGGACTCTGGATGCACATAAAGATGTTGCTTTGGGTTCAAGGGCAAAATTTGAGCTGGATTGCAAAATATTAAAGCTACATCCAAAAGGTGGGGACTGGGAACTCTTCTCAATGGCCAAGTTGAAATGCTCACATTGCCTACATGCCGGAAGTAGACTAAGGCATGTACTGCCCCATGTCCTCTGTGCCCTGGTACCTGTAGGAAGGATGTCTGGATGCGGAAGGGAGCTGCACTATGCTCTGATGTGAAAGCAGATCTGGAGTAAAGATGACCAGGATCTTGGGATATACCCCTCCTGTGATGAACGGCTTATTAGGAAGCTCGGGGGATGTTTTTGATTTTCTGTTACTGTTCCTGTTTAGCACCCAAGACAAGTAACTTGAAAGAGTGATGCTGCTGGAGGTATAGTGCTCTTGGCTCATTGACTGCCTCTCTTGACAAGTGCTCCTCATTTTCTAAGGTTCATGGTAACATGAAGCAAAGCTGTAGAAGGTGACTTCAAGAACAGTTTTAATAGAAGTTTTACCTTTTGTTAGGATGTGGCTACAAACCTGTTAAGCTTTCTATTAATGCTGTTACATTCAGAAATGATCAGCCTCTACAAATTGCAGTTTACCTGTGTTTTCTCAGTAATGTTTAACTGTGTGACTGGAAAATAAGTTGAAAGGCAAAAGGCCTTAGTTAGGAAAATTATTTTGCACTTGTATTTAAATTGAAATAATACTACAGAATACAGTAGTCTTATTTAATAAGGAAATTGTTATATATTAGAATAACGGTATTATGATGTAGAAACTATCCAAACACAATTACAGTGTTGATAATAATAGAACATGGATCAGCCTCCAACTTACCAGTCTTTGTGAAGACTCTCTGACTCTCTCTCTCTCTCTCCCTTCCTTTCTATGGAAAAACTCTGTGGCTCACCTGAAACATGCAAGGGGAAAGTTTCTGTCATGCAGAAAGACAAGCCCCTCCTCACTACAAGGACAGCCACTGCTGGCCATCTTTACTTTTTCATAAACATGTGGCACTGTAAGCACCCCAGCCTAACTCCACAGTCTCTCTTAGGAAGCCAGTGAATCATACCCTTACTTCAAACCTCTGAGAAGCCCAACATGACCTCCTTCATCTTCATTCACAGCTGCTTCATTCATAGGCTGATCATTCTTCTTCAGGACCACTGGCACCTGAGAAGTATGCATTGAAACTCTTCTACGTTTATCCTTATAATACTGAAGAAATGCAACTTGTTCAGCCTATACCAATATTGTTACATATTTGTATAGTCAAATGACTCTGATTTATGTTTCTCCAAAGAAAAGTGCTCGTTGTTTCAAGCACAACAGGTGGCTAAAAATAAATAAATAATTAAAACCAGCAGATTAGATTTTGGATGTAATATGAAGGTAACCATTCCAAGCAAGTTTCAGAGAACATCAGGTCAGTTCCTACTTGTGATACAGGAAGGGACTAGAGGCATTAGATTTCTCACTTGGTGAGTTCCTAGCTATATTTTGTCACTGGATTAACAGTCCAGTAGCCACTGACTGTATAAAAATGAGTGCTTGCATTAGTTTTGATGCCAGTATAAGTATATGCAAACAAAGCAAAAGTTTAAGGAAAACATACCCAGGGAGGTAAGACATTACACTAAATCCATTTTACATGGTTTAGGAAATTTAAATCTTGTGCATTGTTTTAGCATTACAGAAGACTGACTGCGTGTAAACCCGAAGTACCTCATCAAAGTAATAGTCCATGTACTTTGGTTCACTCTCTATCGTATCCTGTGCAATCCATTATTAAATTATCCACCTTTCACTCCTTCACTGAAATGCAGTCTCACAGAAGCCATGCGAGCTGACATTTGGCAATTTATATAAGTTACAGGCAACAATAGTGATCAGATTAATTTAAAACATTTTAACCTCTGAAACACCAGTGTATTTCCAATGGACTTACTCTGTGCATACAGTAGTACAAATGAGATGAGAGGCTTTCTATAAAGCATGAAAGAATTAATTTGGCTGTTGGCATGCTTGAGCCAGTTTCAAGCAAAAGATATGCCAGCATCTAATCAAAGAGGCAGAGGGTATGGGATTCTCCAATTCTCATCTCTGACTCAGTGTTACCCTTTTTGCAGAAAGGGCACAACAATCAAGTCTTTAAATCAGAAAAGGTTGCCTTACTGTCTTGCACCACCCAGAGATCCCAGAAGATAAACTTCTCAGCAGATCTTTCCATTTCCCCAGGGACAGAGGAGGTAGACTTGGGAATAACCTCCTCCTGTATCATGAAGTACAAGACTCTTCATTCCCTCATAAAGACTTTTACAAGGAATCTGTATTTTATGCTTTGAAGGAGACTTGAGCAAGCATTTTATCCTTCTGGCAACTTGTTGATTTTTATATCATGATACCCGTAAGAATCCTGTAGGAAGGATTTTGAGTCATTGTCTCCTGTTCAATCAAAAGTTCATACTAGATCAACAGATATTCACTATGGCTTAAAAGAATTCATTTTGAACAGTAAACATGCTTTATATTTTCCTCTGTCCTAAATATTGTATTGACCTGAATTAAATTCCAGTTTTTAAATTTCAGGAACCCGTAGCATTCATGTTGCTTAAATGAGATTGACCCTCCCACCATTTTTCAGGGCAGGAAGATAGCAATTAACACCATGTCTTTTCGCATCCTTTGGAGGTCACAATCTTTTTTTTGTGCATCATTTTATTTGAAATTATATTATGATCAAATAGATTCTGATTTATTTGGGTTAAGTTCATGTAGCATAGTCAGTGCAATTCCTCCTTAGATTGCAAAGATTATGACCCAAAACATTACAGCTGAAGCAGTGTTATTTTTTGAGATGTGTCAGTAATTTAGTAACTCTCATTTTTCAACCTTGGAAATATTCTGTTTATTAGGTCTAAAAAATATAAATCTCTAGGCCAATTTAAAAATACATATAAGCTCAAAACTGA
Organism: Larus michahellis; assembly: GCF_964199755.1. Taxonomy (NCBI): domain Eukaryota; kingdom Metazoa; phylum Chordata; class Aves; order Charadriiformes; family Laridae; genus Larus; species Larus michahellis. The sequence continues at coordinate 96,266,401 of NC_133897.1, forward strand.
ATGTATTCATTGCTTTAGATGCATTCTGCTGCATAATACAAGTATTTCTGAAACATTATTTCACTGATGAGTTACCATAGATATCAGGCTGTTAAGCAGCTTTAAAAAGCATAAGTAGATAGGAAAACATCCAAAATACAGCCTGGACAATGTTAGAGCATACTAGTGGTCCTTTCCCTCTCTACAATATATTAGACAAAAAACAACAATAGTTGAACAAGGACTAAAAAAAGCAATAAAAGGAAAAATAAATTCACAGTTTCATGCGCAAATAAAAGATGATCCCCATCTGCTGGGACTGAAATGCTGCTGGGCAGTACTGTTCCTCATTAGCACATCATATGGCGTAGAATTGCTCCAACATTTCTCTACAAGCAAACACAACTGCTGAAAAATACTAGTAATTGTATTTATCAAGAAAAATTACGCATCCTAGATGTTTGTATTGCGATATTGCCTGAGATGAGTGTAATGATTTGGGCTGGACTGGCCACTGAAACGAATGACAGATGCTATTCCCCGCCTCTCCCTTCAGGAAGAGAAGGATGAGAGAGAAAGAGACTTATGAGTTTACAAGAAACTAAACCACTTTAATGAAGCAATAATAATAAAATAATAATAAGAGAAATATAATAATATTAATAAGAAAATAATTAAATATATACAAAACCAGTATTGAGCTCCCAGGATGACAATCACATCATCAGCAGGCGCTGGGAAAGTCCCAGACTGGACTCAGCGACAGACAGGAACTGGATTCCTGATCTTGATTCAGGAATGCATGGATCAGCATCAAAGGCAGATGAACAGAGTCCTCCTCTGACACCAGCCATTGAAGAAAGAGGCTGATGCCTTTGATCCCTCAGCTTTTATACTGAGCATGAGGCAGATAGGATAGAATACCCTTTTGGTCAGTTTTGGGTCACCTGTCCCATCCGCACCTCCCCATAGGTGTGACCCCTCTGTGCTTTTATGCTTCTGAAAACCAGGGCATATAACCCTCCAAAAGGGCATATAACGAAGTCAGCTGACCTTGGCTGTTATAGCAATAAGTATAAGCACGAGCCTCTCTGCATACCATCCATTGGTATTAACTATAAACATTAGCTCTTATCACTCTGGAAGCAGACTACTCTCTGAAAAAAAATGCTGTTAATCTCAGAGAATAAAGCTAGTTAGAAGAGACTTAACTGAAAAGCAAAATTACTGAAAAGTTAGTTGTGTTTTATGTCAAACCAGGACAATGAGTTTTCTCATTCTCAGTCTGTGGTGGGTTAACTTTGACTTGGGGAGAGTTGGAGAGACAGCCTTGATGCTGTGATCACTCCTCAACAGTAGCCAAAACATTGGGGTGTCATCAACACCATTCTTGTTACAAATACAAAGCACAGCACAATGACAGCTGCTGTGGGGAAAGTGAACTTCATCACAGGCAGACCCAATACACAGGCCCACAAAAAAAAAATGTGGTTAATCAGGGATGTTTTCTTCTTCTGTTACAGAAACATGGGTTGGCTGGCAAAGGCAACTACTACCTACTAATTAAAAATAACAGGAGAGAGGCAGATCCATTAGCCGCAACAGAAAATAGCTGGAAAGTTACAAGCTCCTGTCTTAGGAAATGATGGAGTAAAGGGCTTTACCTTTCTGTCAGTCATAACCATTGTGTCCCCTTCAATAAACACTACCATGAAACATGAACAGACAACTTGTTATGTGACCTAGAGGTCCAGGAAAAATGAAGGAGACACTTGTGTTTTTTCCTCAACTGGGAGGACTTCAGAGCTGTGTTGTCGTAGACTTATCCTTCTCCTCCCACCTCACCTTTATGTCTTCTCATTTCTGAGATCAGCAGGTTACACTGAAGAATAAGTAGTCATTCCCACAGGTTGCTACCTTGCATTCGGTGTCAAGATTTTTTTCAAAAAAATGCACAGATAGAAATGACCATCTGGGAAGGGGAGGATGCCTGTTGAAGGAGTGCTCAGCTCTTCTTTCAGGGCATTCCATTCCAGTTTGAGGATCTTTGGAACTTTAAATTCTGATCTGCATTCATCTACTTGGTTTTTGTTTTTTTTCATTAGTGACTTCTCTCCCTCTGGAGAGAGACTGTAATCTTCACTGGTCACATCTACCTTACCCATTCATTGACCAGATGCTCAAACAAAGCTCCCTGACTTCATTTTCTTCATGACTTTCCTGCCTTTTCCTTCTTAAAGACATGTCAAACACTAACTCTATAGCAAAGGTCATGCAAAGTCAACCAATTTCATCCTGGGCTAGGTTAAGGGATTACCTTCCATTTACTGTTGCTTTTCTTGATGATTTATTCTTTTCTAATAAATGGTTTGATATATTAAATATCTACATAGCATCTCTCTCTCTCTCCTGACAGGTGCTATCTTAGTTTCTAAGTACTTGGGAACAATATCAATGTCTGCAAAGTTACTAGAACGAGAGCCTTCCATTAGAAAGGGACCTCATGGCACAAAGAGTGGCCTTAAGGTTAGTTATGTAATTTCCAGAGAAATGGTAGCCTTCTAGCTACCTCTGCTACCAGACCTAATATTTGTCTTCCCACCCCTTCATCTCATTATGCTTAATTAATCTCATCACCTCTTTCTAGGCAAGACAGCAGATTCATTTTGTCATCTTATTTCATTTGCTCCCCTCGCTCATTCCTTTTAACACCTGGTTTTATTGTCTTTGCATCAAAGAACATAAACCATCTCTATCACATAAAGATAAAAGGTACGTGCCATCTCATTAATGGTAGTAAACAAAAAACTTCAACATATAGATACCCCTTCAACCAGTGACATCAGCCAAATCAAACATTCACATTGCTTTCTTGAAGACTGACTGGTGAGAAATCAGTAAGCTTTCAAGTCCTTATTCCACAAGTCTAAATATAGCCATAGAAGCCAGTGTTCAGAAGCCTGGCACAAAAATGAAGCACAAATGACGTATAAAATGTACTTTTGTGTACATGCTACACTTGCTTCCATCACCGTGGTATGCAAGGGAGACCTAAATGAGACCTTAAATTCATAACATAAAAGAGGTCTACCACTTGTTTTAGCCCTTTGATTTCACTGCTATTTAATGTTAACAAAAAACCCAAATCTCAGAGAATGTGAAATGCAATCAAGTCTCTGAATACAGCATAGCAGCAATGTGAAAGCACATACAACAGCCAGAATATCCTTTTTGCCCTAACTATAACGCACAAAAAAAAAAAAAAAAAAAGAAAAGAAAAAAAAAAAGCATCAGTGGCTCTTCTACTCTTTCCCTTTCAAATGAACTGGTATTGTTACCAGCCTCTTTGTTAGACTTCTCTCTCATAAAAGGATTTTCTCTGAAAAGAGATGAACAAATTATTGCAAAGACCTTTCCCATAGACAATTACAATGAAGTTTATATCCATTGTTTAACAAGAAAGTATATGAAGGAGACTGCTCATTCTGAGTGGACAATAACAATTGGAATTATTCTCCTAATTCAGTTATAACTCATAGTACAAGATAAATCTGTAGTCGTAACACGGGACACTTGATTTCCCATTGTGGTCTGCCACAAAATCCCATCATAACCTTTCATAAATAGCTAGAATAGTTTCCCAAATAATGGAATATTTGATCTAAAAGTTAGGCATCCAGATTGGGTTAGCATGACATGTACTTAAACTGACATTTTTTTTGATTTTCATGTTTCTGTGCAAATACAGTTCTCTCTCAGCCCATTGGAAGAGATAGGTAGACATCTCAAGATATTTATGTTACAGAGATCTTCAATATCACTTGGCATGATCAGTTTCTGTTTACTGTGGATCCCAGTTTCTTCTACAAGACAGGGGAAACATGACTTGCTTAAAAGTAGTATCATGAGATTCTTCACGGGAATTTTTTTGTAATTTGCAGAATATTCTATGTACTTCTTGTATGAACAGAGGCTCACAAAAAATAAAACAAAGCCGGTAAAAGCATCTTACATTGAAGCAAGATTTTTCACTTATTTTACTCTCCATGGGAACCTAAACCTCTTTTTGACCCTTGGCACAAAACCAGTTTTCAGTCTTAGATATTTATTAAATACTCAGACAACATACACACACAAAAACCCCAATCACAGAAAGATGATTTCAATGTTTTTGAGGTCAAGACTTGTAGTTATGATGTAACAGATAACATAAACTTCATTTGACTCTGTGGTGTGTTAGTACTAGAGAACACTTCACTGTGGCAACAAACACTAGATTGTCACAGGACCCATGTCCAGACTATGGGACCAAGTTTATAGGCCCTGTTCTCATTCCAGGCTTTATATAGTTTGTCCTAGTTTGCTCCTCAGATCTCGCTTCCATCCTCCTTACCCTCACTAAATGTTTCTCTTCCTGCTACAGTCTCAAAGTGTTCCACGTTAGCTTTTAGGTTTTTTCTTTTTTTTTTCTCTCCAAGTTAAATTGTTTGTCATTGAGAAACAGTATCATTTTTGCTGCTACTTGAGAAATTGGTGGACCATTTTGACTGTCATATTTTCAGACAGCCTCATGCAAATATCTTGTAATGAACATATCAGTCAAACTGGCTAACTTCTGACAAAATTTTAGTAATTAAAAACAGAGCCTTTCAATGGGGATCAAGAGACAGCCTCAGAAGATGGTCCTTTTATTAGCTTTGCATAAAAACTTGGTAAATAAATTGCAGTTTCTTCCTTCAGTTTCTTTTCCTTTTTTTTTTTTTTCCTAAACAGGAAATATATTTGCAGAAAGACACAATTAGTGTTAGCAAGAAACAAAGTTAGTACTTTTATGAAGGTTTTTGGACAACCTTATGTAATTTGAGACAAAAACATGCTTTTTTTTTTTTTTCCTCTATGGAATACTATGCGTATGGTTAAAAACTGCATCAGACAGCACAGTGCTTTCTATTCAGTCCTACAGGTTAGTAAGAGTAATTTCTGTTGAACATTATTGGTTTAAGTCATGTTAAATCCTTTAGGGCTTTTCCCTAAGAACTATTTGAGTTGTTTTACCAAGCAATTTGCCTTGGAAAGGTTTCCTTTTAGTAGGCAATTGCTCCTGTATTTTCCTCTTAGCCAGCTGTCCACATCTAATGCTGAGCTGAACATAAATTTTAACAGCCCATAAGACATTGATGGAGTGGTTCCAAATTCAGTAAAGTTTAGCCGTCAGATGGCCCAGCAGATTAAGTGAGACTCCTCTTGTCTTCTGTCAAGATGAATACTAAATAATCCAAAGTAATCACTTTGATAATCAAGGAACAAGCATTGTTCAGGCTCACAAATAAACAAATTATTCCATTTTCACCAAAAGCAGGCAAAAATCCTTAAGTACTTTCAACATACTGCATATGGTCAAAGCTTACCCTTCTCACTTCCTTGTAGCTTAGCTATAAAAAATAACAAACTTAACCGACTCCTAGGTCTTTTTATTGTAGGACCGTATTAACCGAACTCAGGTATCTGTTTCTTGAACAAGTTTTTCATCTTTTCAGATAACATCATTTATGTTGAGCTTAGTTGCCCTAGCACAGATCCAACGTCTAACATAAGTCAACCACTCAATAGCTACCTGCTGTTACATGTCTGATAGTAACAATTCATCAGTTTACGGGGCTGCAGGGTCTGATAACTCATCGTACAAAACCACACTGGTCTACAGAAAAGTATAACTTGGAAGGAGTTCAGTTAAAACGTTTCACTAGGTGGTGTGAGAACTTCAATCAATATTAAACTGGTTTATATTAATTCTTGTTATATTCTTTAAGGAAAAGCTATAAGCTAAAAGACCTTGTCTTTAAGATATAAATCGTAAACCTTTAAAAAACTTTTATAACTAGTTTAGATTAATCTGAGCAATGTTAGAAGGTTAAGACACAAAGTACAAACTGTACAAATTATTGGTGGGGACCCTTTGATTCTATAAGTGCTTAACACGATCTTATTTGCTTTCTTAAAAGGGCATTTACTGAGGAAGAGAAACTGACTACAAGGCAAGCATAAACTTGTTTGCTTTGCAGACAGAAACCAGGGTAAAAACACACGTGAAGGAGCACAGGATTAAAAATTATATATATATATATCATCCACATTACTCATATAAACCAAAGATATTTTATGTCTTCAGGTCTCATTAATATGTTTAAAAAAATTCTGCTGAAATTATGTAATAATCATCTGAAAAACCGCATTGGCATACATTTGTAGAAATACACAAAGATCTAGCATTTTGAGCTTGAGAGACATCCTAGTTAGTCCTCAACATTTGAATGGAGCTGCTTTAGAGATGAAACTTATAAAAGACTACTACTTCAGAGTCCAAGCTATCAAAGAACAAATGCAGAGCAGCTCCTTCAAAGGCCAGTTTCTTGAGTTTTCACTGGAGAATGTCCTTTGTAGAATACGTTACGTTTAGGAATTAGAGATTTCTTTTCCAAATAGGATGGTGTTTTGAACTGTCCAGAAGAGAACAGAAAAAAAGAAATCACACTGCTGTCACATTGGAAAGTTATTGTGATGATACAATATAGGAATGGCCAATAGAAAGCCAGGCTCTGTCACAAGGGAATAAATAGCACTCAACATCCAATTATCTGGTATTTAAAATAATTTATCATTTCATAATGCAAGTTCAGCAATGCACAGGCTCAGAAACCCAGGATATCTTTGTGGAGAAAACAATTTGCTTTTTCTAGTTATTTGCCACTCAAATTAATGTAAAGCAAATTCTGCAGATCCTTAATCTCATGAATACTCCCTTTGAGTCTAGCCAGGTATGTAAAAGATAAGCCTTGAGATAGAGTTTCAGAAGTTGGCCCTTATCTCCCTTCCAGATGTTTAAATGAACATTTTCTAAAAATAAAAATGCTATAGTATTCCCTAAAGCACTAGTTATTTCTGACAATGCTGTCTATCATTTCTCCACCATCCGTATATAATGCCATCATATCGGACACATGACAATGAAAACTCCACAGCACACAACATGGATTACCAAACATATACCTTATTAGCCAAAATGGGCTTGTGCATACTTACTTACTAGATAGACTAAGTCATAAAACAGGTATGTAAAAAATAACCTTTAAGCTCCAACCTTTTTTTCCCCAAACAAGGTCATCTAAAGACTTGGGGGAAGAATAAAATTTTCATGGCTGTGAGAGATAAACAGACATGACAATGTGAAGATACTGTTTTTCAAGGAGACATAGTGCCCTTTAGTTGACACTCACAGTTCATACCAATGATGTAATGACTGAAGCAACACTAAGTGAAAAAGATGCATCTTGGCAACAGCACAAACGAAAACTATGAGGATGAAACATTTATCCTAGGTTTTTGAGGTATGGAAATAAATAAATTCAACTGGTCACTGAATATTTATTTCACATAAGGCACTACGGGGAAGAGTGTAACCCAAGAGAAGTTGCTTGCTTTTCCCTCCGTGCAGCCGGGAGCAGTATAGCCAGGTTTCTAGCTGTACAGAAAAGACGAATTGTGCTGTCCCCACTGACACTTCTTTCTTAGTCATTATAGCCAAATCAAGAGGGAAAGCACCGGTACAGGCAAAAGTGACCTTCTCCCTTGAAACAGGGAGCCATGAAACAATTTGAAACATTCCCCACGGTCGAGTTGTTTGGTGATTCCTGGAATAGCAAATCCCTAATTCAGCCCAGACTTGCAATGGTAAGCAGTCAGCCCTCCCTGCACAAGAGGGCGGGCTTCACCGTTTATCCAACCGGCCACAGAGAAAACAGGACATACTGCTGTCAGGGGCTATGTTTGCAGCAGCAGAGGCTGGTGACAATGGCACCAACTGCTACATGGCTGACCCTACTGAGGAGCTAAATTTCAACCTGAGAAAGAGATCGCTCCTGAAGGATGTCACACAAGGCTGGACTAAATCATCTTGCTCCTAAGGAGGGACGTGAAGCTCCAGCAGTTCACCCCCACATTGGTGGATCTATGCCTCCTGAAACTCCTGTTCTCCTTATTATAGCATTAAAGAAGTAACCCTCCCTACAGAGCAGGACTTAGGGGCCACTAAGCTCAGCATAAATAATGTTCATTCTCTTCAACCAGTAGTTGTATACTTAGGATCTCCATGGTGGCAACAGTTGTTCTAAATTAACAGTTCTCATTCATCTTTATCTGTATCTCTTCCCTTACCCAACTACAAATCAAGTAGTTAACCTGGATGAATGGAAATTTCTTGTAAATTATAGAAAAGTTGAAGATAATTATGTTTTCCACTGCTTATTATACAAGGTGGTGGAGAGAGACAAGGAGGGCAAGAAAAAAAAAATCCTGTATCATCGTTACAGTAATTGATTCTCACAAGTATAATTCTTTATGAAAAACAGAACCATATTTGTGATTTAAATGGTCCATGCCATACAAGAATATATGGGTGGCATTTGGATTTTTAGAAAAGGAAAGATGGTAAGTATTTTACAAAATGGAAAATAAATTTTAATTATTAATAACTATTTGTGTTTTGCTAAGTGTTCCACAGCCAGAAATCTCACCACAGTTTTGAGGCAAGTGTCCTTTTTTTTAAAGTCTCTTTTCAGTCCCTTTGAACTGTAACTTATTATTTTAACCATTTATCTAGATTATATTAAGAATTTATCAGTAATGCTGAGTGGCTGAAACAAACTGCTGGTAAAATGGAGGCTAAACGAGCCCTTCTGAACCTTCATTCTGCATGTGTGATGTCTCTTTATTGCAGCCATTTATCATTTCTTACCTTTCAGACAGTATTATAGAGGATAATTACATGGTAGTTAAATTGGTAGAAATTAATACATTTCTCCTTCCAAGAAAGGTTCTTTTCTATTTTGAATCTACCATACACTGTAAAACACAAGCTTCTATGTGACAAATTGGATGCTGTGAAGTAGTATATGCAATAAAAGTGATTAACACCGTGAAAATAGGTTGAATTCATTTTCAGACAGATGTAGAAACATTTCATATGTTAGATGTTAAATACTGTAGGATTCTTATATTGAATAATTTGAACACCTAAGGAGTTCTACTTTGTACTCCAAATTATAGTCATTAAAATGCTCTTGGAATAGTCTCCTTAATATTAACTGAGCATTCCTCATTACACAACAAGCAAAATTACTTCTGCTGAGTTTCTCTTTCATTTTTCAGTTCCAGCAGTCTTTAACTTACAGTAAAGATCTCTGTGAAGCAGAAAAAAATGCACAATAGTTTCTAAATCAAAGTTTAGCAAAATGAGACCACACCTTGCATAAATATAGGGAAATGAGTTTTGATATTACTTCCTCTAGTTAAAATCTAAGAAATTTGCGAAGTCAGCATCTAACATGGAAACAGCTACTAATTCTGATTTTTAAATACTTCCTCTTGCATGATACTCAAACATTGGCACGATACAACACAAACAATGTTCTTTAGCTTGGAATCAAATCATCGTATTTGCAATTCTAATAACATTGGTGAGCAGTTCTGATTCCCGATCTTGAAGACAAAATGCGTTCTCCCTTTATTTGAGAAAAATCTATGTATTTTATAGCAGCAAATTCTAAGAGAACTTTTACGCAAAGACACCATGTTTTCAAGGCCATGGGGTCTTTTGGTGTGATACCTAAAGAATGCAATCTCAATGAGATTATATACAGATTATTAATAGGACACTTAGATACTTCAAAACAATGACCAGTTAAAGAAAGTAATTCAGAGGAAGGAAGGTGTATCATGGTTACTCGCTGTAATACCAGTTAAACATTGCAGCATCCACAACATACATGGATTGGACTGGAAGACCTAGGAGATCTTTTCAGTCTTATGCAACAGGAAAGGGAGTGAAATTGCTTCCACTCCAACAGAAAATATTTCAATGCAATCTTATTAATATATTAGTAGGTTGTAGACAAACGTAGGGACGTTTAATGCATGTCAGCACTACTCTTTGTTCTCTCTTTTAGATTTTACAGCCCTAGGCATGGATAGTTGTAGCTTTTATTACTAATTTATCTGACTTGTAGCTCTTATTACTATTTATCCACCAAAATATTCTAACAATCCTATTAAAAATAAAAATCACAAATACCCTATAAAAAATAATTAGAGGAAAATCTAAGTGCATCTCCTTTCTGCCTTTAACATTAAACCTGTTGAAAAAAAGTTGATCACTGGTCATATAGAAGATGGGGAATCTTTAATGTTCTAGAAAGCCTTTTGAAGTTTTTTTCCCATCATTACAAATCCATACCAGTTAACAAAGCAATAGGTATGGTAGAGAGGCAGATTGTGAAAATGCCTAGCAATTTAGAAGGCTTATCTATAAAGTGAATTAGTAAACTAGAATGTGACATAAAGCCTTAGAGAACAATGAAAATCAATAATTGAATACTGTGCAAATGTGAGCAAAATAACAATAAAAAGAGGCTAACACACAGTACCAACAGCATTAGGGGCTCAACTAAGGGAAACCTAGGTTTGTGTCAATGATCATCAAAGGTCCAAGGGGACCTGTAAGTTTCCCCCATTATAGTCTACGTTTACTGAAATAAATTTTCCTCGTCTTATTGAACATCTGGTTCTGCAAAAATTACTAAGGCTACTAGCAGGACTTATCACTTCTTTAAATACCATTTTGAAGGTGAATTTCCATGCTTCTGCAAGGAAAAACAGAATTACAAAGCACTTTGTCATTAACTCCCACTCTCCACAGCTACGTACAAAAAGGAGATGTGAAATATGAAGTAACAAATGGATTAACTTGAATTTCCATCTGAAAATTGGCACCTATTAAAGAAATATTCCAGACTGTCAGAATCAACTGGGAAAACAGAAGGCTGTCAAAGCCATATAATTCTTTCTTTATTCTCAAGTAACATAATGAAATGCTTTGCTAAACAAGTAAATTAATCTTTGTACACTTGCAAAAGATTTTTTAGAATGTTTAGTTTAGCAGGATGAAGAATATAAGACTAAAGAACTGCTGATTTCTAGGAAACTGTTCATGAGTAAGTGCTAAGCAAATAGATATTTGTAAACTCTTTTTTAAAATTACTGATATTTCAAAGATGGAGACCTCATTATGAAGAGTGTTATGGTTGTATATACAGGACCATACTTAGCTAGTTTGTAAACTGCTCTTGATTTGCATCCTGTTTCCTCGGATTTTTCAGTTATAAATGAACCACTGAGGAAAAGTCAGAGGTAACCTTTACTAAGACTTCAGATTTAACTTTTTGTTCTGCTACATTTCTACATTTTATTTCTTGTGATGGGGGAAAAAAATCCACTTTCTGGGATCTTGCTTACTTTATTATGAGCAGTTTGCTAACCTTGCAGCAAAAGTTCATTTTATTCTCTTTTCTGTGTAGTTGAAGGTAGTAGCTATTACTTTGTTGTTCAAGTTAATAGAATGTCCTAAGGTCAATCCATGTTTTGTGATTTGTAGATATTTTTGTGTACTCCAGTTCATGATTGATTTATTTTATGTTATACACTTCCTTTTCCCAGCTTACTCCACAATGTCTATCAGAATTTTTATTTCTGTAAAGATAATTGTTTTGTTTACTGTATTTTTTTTCGCTAAGATGTCTTACAATGAACCTGCACAGTTTTATTTTCTTATTTGTAAATGCATATTTTACTTTCATTTTTCTTTTAGTTCCAAAGAAAAGTTATGTAAGTAAATAAATGAGGCCAATGGACATAGTCTGCCAATATATAATTCTAGTCTGGACCAATCTATTATCTAAACTTATCTCTAACTAATTAAGGTTAGAGGTACTAATTCTTAGTAGTTTCTGCCTGCATTGGAAAATGCCATGAAAAGGAGGGTGGGGGGAGGCGGAGTATGTCAAAGGCAAAGAGTTGTCAGTCTGGCTACCACAATATTTAACAAGGCATCTTCTGTAGTGAACTTTCACATATCAAATAACTGTTGCTGCCTCTTCAGATGACTCATCTCCTAATTCCACTAACTCCACTGCTAAATGTCAATAGGTAAATAGAAGCATGAGCCTACCATAGAGGGATATCATCCTTCTCCGCCTCAGTATCTACAGCTGAAACTGATATTTAACTTCATCTTTGCTTCCTATTCTAATGCGCTACATACTTTAAGAGTTTTGGAAACAGGCACTGCTAAAACTGTATCAAAGCATGCAATACGAAGGGAAGAGTTTCCAGCAAACATTACTGTTTGAAACAATAGATGAAATAGGAAGAAATAACAATTATTAAAAGTTTTGTCTGCCTTTTTAATGCAGAATTGAGGGTGTGCCATCAGACATTGCTCTGTATTAAGATTAGTCAAGTCAAAAGTGTAACTGGGCCCCAGTGGCTGCCTAAGCATTCACAAGTCAAACAAAACTTACATGGAGCAATTATAGATTTGATTTCATTTGTATTGAGGAGCACAGGATAATTCCCACACTCAGGTGACCCCATTTGAACAGGGAGCTCTCTGAGGTTCTGTCATTGTAACTCGTAAGATCTATTTTGGAGGAATAAAAAGATGAGCGTATTCTTAAAAGGACTAGACCAGTATAAGAAAAGTAGCTAGCAACACCTTAGGAGCCGGTCATCCCTATGTGCCACCCAGGAAGAAGACTGGTTTGCCTGAACAGAGAGCTTTGGCTGTAACTCAAGAATAAAAAGAGAGTATATGACCTTTGGAAGAAGGGGCAGGTGTCTCAGGAGGACTACAAGCATGTTTTGAGCTTAGGCAGGGAGAAAATTAGAAGGGCCAAAGCCCGAATAGAACTTAATCTGGCTACTGACATAAAAGACAAAAAATGTTTCTATAAATACATTATCAACAAAAGGAGGGCTAAGGAGAATCCCCATCCTTTATTGGATGTGGGGGAAACAGTGACAGAGGATGAGGAAAGGGCTGAGGTACTTAAGGCCTTCTTTGCTTCAGTCTTTAACAGGAAGTTGGTTTTGGGGTATCCAGCACCCTGAGCTGGAAGACAGGGAGCAGAATGAAGCCCCCATAATCCAAAGGGAAATGGTTAGCAAGCTGCTACACACACAAGTCTATGCAGCTGGATGGGATCCACCCAAGGTTACTGGGGGAGTTTGCAGAAGTTCTCACCAAGCCACTTTTAATCATGTATCAGCAGTCCTGGCTATCTGGGGAGGTACCAGTTGACTGGAGGTTAGCAAATGTGACACCCATCTACAAGAAGGGCCAGAAGGAGGATTCAGGGAACTACAAGCCTGTCAGCCTAACTTCGGTGTCTGGGAAGGTTATGGAATAGATCATCCTGAGTGCCATTACATTGCACATACAGGACAACCAGGTGATCAGGTTCTGCCAGCATGGCTTTATGAAAGGTAGGTCCTGCTTGACTAGCCCAACCTGCTTCCATGACAAGATGATCTGCTTAGTGGATGAGGGAAAGGCTGTGGATATTGTTTACCATGACTTTAGTAAAGCCTTTGATACCATTTCCCATGTCATTCTCGTGGAGAAACTGGCTGTTCACTGCTTGGATGGAGGTAGTCTTTGCTGGATAAAAACCCGCCAGGATGGCTGGGCCCAAAGAATGGTGGTGAGTGGAGTTAAATCCTGTTGGTGGCTGATCACAAGTGGTGCTCCCCAGGGTTCAGTATTGGGGATGGTTCTCTTTAATATCTTTATCAATGATCTGGACGCAGGGATCAAATGAACCCTCAGTGAGTTTGCAGACAACACCGAGTTGGGAGGAAGTTTTGATCTGCTTGAGGATAGGAAGGTTCTACAGAGGGATCTGGACAGGCTGGATTGATGGGATGAGGACAATGGTATGAGGTTCAACAAGGCCAAGTGCTGGGTCCTGCACTTGGGTCACAACAACCCCATGCAGTGCTACAGGCTTGGGGAAGAGTGGCTGGAGAGCTGCCTGGCAGAAAAGCACCTGGGGGTGTTGGTCAATAGCCAGATGAATATGAACCAGCAGCGTGCCCAGGAGGCAGAGAGGGCCAATAGCATCCTGGCTTGTATCAGGAATAGTGTGGCCAGCAGGACTAGGGAAGTGATCAGCCCCCTGTACTTGACACTGGTGTGGCTGCATCTCAAATACTGTGTTAATTTTTGGGCCCCTCACTACGAGCAAGACATTGAGGGGCTGGAGCATGTCCAAAGAAGAGAAACAAAGCTGGTGAGGGGTCTAGAGCACAAACCTTATGAGGAGCATCTGAGGGAATTGAGATTCTTTATCCTGGAGAAAAGGAGATTCAGGGGAGATCTTATTGCTCTCTACAACTACCTGAGAGGTGGTTGTAGAGAGGTGGATGTCCCAGGAACAGGCTTCCAGGGAAGTGGTTGAGTCACCATCCCTGTAGGTATTTAAAAGGCATGGTTTAGTGGTGGGCTTGACAGTGTTAGGTTTACGGATGGACTCGATCTCAAGAGTTTTTTCCAACCTAAATGATTCTATACTAGACAAAATTAATGCATGCATATATGTGTGTACATATATTTTAATCAACTAACATTATTTTTCCCAAAAAGAGATGATGAAAATAATATATTTGGTAGCAGCAAAACAATGAAACAAATGAAATAATCTTATCTTCTTTCTCTCTTGCTCTCTAAAAAAAACAAAAAAAAAACCACCAAAAAAAACCAAAAAAAGCAAACATGCTACAATTCTTTTCTTGTACCTTTAGAAATAAAGTCTAGACAGGAACTGTTTCTCAAGCAAAGTGCTGTACTTTCCTTCTGTTTCCAAAGTTTGTTTCTTTTATCTCAGCAAAACTATAAACATACAGGACATTTTGACTCAATAGGCTTTGGAAAGATAAGCTTTTTCAATTGCTAGCAATGCCCCCTTTTGACATAGATCAATTCTGCCTTCCACTTCTAAAGGTGAAGGAACTACAGCACTTCTCCCTAAAGCCAACTTTTTATGGCTTCACTTGGCAGGCCACTTCCATTTTCACTGAGCAAAATAGAGTAATTGAAAGCTTCCCCTTGCCCAATATGCCTCATCTCTAACCCTTCATGTGAGAGCAGCCTAAGGTCTGGCTCAGCCCCGAGCAGACACAGGCAGCTGTAGTAGCAGACTGTTAACAAATACGTCTAAGCAGCATGACTTGGGAATTATTTTTGCAAAATTATAACTAAATGACTGACCCGAACCACCTAGCATCTTTCTGTGGATAAAGCAGACAAAAAAGTATTCATTACTGACCAGGTTGGCTTGCCTCTCTTTTTAAAGTGTATATATACCTTGCTAAATGAAAACATAAAGGCAACAATTGATAATGTAGGCAAAGAAAAATGATTAGCCATGAGGATAATGAGGATACAGAGGTCATGACTTGCAGAGAGCCTACCAGCTTGAGTAAATAATTCAAAGATCACCAGGGCTTTATTCTGGTTGAACCTAATAGTCATCTCTATCTGAATTAAGCTAGCACAGAAATGCTACTATACATTACAGGAACAGAGTTATTTGCCAACACAGCAGTCAATTTAAATTGCACCGGAGCTGGACATTTCATTATGTTATCCACTTCTGTTAACTCCCACTATGACTGATTTTTTTTTTTTTTAAATGTATTCATAATAGCTATCTGGCAGATTTTTTTTCCCCATGATTTGCACATAAAGAACATTAAACAGGAAACTGCTCAAAAAACGGAAAAAATATTTCGGCTAATTATGTAACATTTTTGCCCCCAGAAATCATTCATAAGGTCATCTGGTTTTTTTTGTCCTTCTCTCCTTCAAAATGCCCATGGTAAATCTTGGGCATGACTGAAGTGCAGCCAAAGTAAAGGTCTCTTCATATTCTACCTTTGGATTAGAGATTCCTGTTTTAATCAGAGTAATTTAAATCAGGTATTTCTATGTTAGGATACTGCAGGTTAGATAAAGTAACCCTATAAATCACACAAATGTATCACCTGAGTCCCTTTGTTCATCTATGGTGACAGGACATCACTTCTTGAAATATTTTATAGACAAATAAAGTATTTATGTGTCACCCTTGCTTATATCAGGGTCTGTTTTTTTGCCCAAGGAAGAAAGAAAAATGCCAGTCAAAATTTAAAAATAGAAATCCCTCTAACTGATACTGAATTTTTCATTACAAGGATCGAACCATTCAGTAAACATCAGATTTTTTGTCTACTTTTCTGAAATAAGAGACTTCCACTCACATGTAAGTGTAAAGTTCTGGGGAAAAAAGCCTTATCCTTGAAGTGAAAATACCTGCTTTTGTCTGTAGAAGGGGAATTGTACTCTCCTGTGTTCCCACAACTCATTGACCTACCTGGGCACAACCATTTTAAGCAACTAAGGATTAAAGTCTATTAAATTTATAGGACAGGTTATAAACTTATCTCATACTTGTCATGTAGCATCACTAGGTCAGTCACTGCATATCTAAGCTACTTCAAAAATGGACTCTCAACTTTTTCTCAGCATGGCTTAAAAAAATTTGAGTTGTACATTTTCAAAAGTCAGACTAGATAATAGTGAATAATGTATTGGTAGACACCAAATACTTTAAACATTAGCAAAATTTATAGCCTTTTTTGCTGTCTTGGCTGTATTTGCAATATAGAACAATACATGTTATCTTCAGGTGACAGAAAATTTATGCTGCCTTTGCAAATTAGTCAAGTAAAAATTTCAAATCTCACTACTTTTCATCAGGCTGGTTCATCGAGGTGAGAATTTTCTCTTTCTGACTTCAATTAACTTTGGTTTCCAACCAGGAGAAGCAAATTTTAATGTCATTTAAAAACAGTGTTTCAAAAGAAAGTCACACTTTGATATGATTTCAACATGTAGTTAAGACATTTTATGAAAGAACAATGTCGCTTTCATATATAAGGTCATTCTGATAAAAATAGCTAAATGTTTAACTTCAAATTTCTGCTGAGAAACACAAGGTAATTAGCATTTTTCCCAAAGAAAAATTACAAGTAATTTTGAATTAACATAATACCCTGTGTCATTTTTTATTTTTTCACACCTTCATTCCTATTTTCTCACTTGTACTGAATCTATTCCTAAAATGTATTCCTCAAACACATTCTCGTTTGTAAGACATCTCAAAAAAAGCTACCAATTGAGGTGCATTCAGACTTTTACATGCAAACAAGTAACTACAGTTTAATGGGTTCTTGCTTTATGAGAGCGCCTCCATTTCTGGTCATGTGGTATCTTACATCCCATGGCAAGCAAGAACAGAAATGTGTTAACACAAACCATGGTGGAATTTTTTAGGATGATATAAAAGCTCTCAATTTTAAGGTTTGTTTTTTTTTTTGTTTTGTTTTGGTTTTTTTTTTTTTTTTTTTTTTTTTTTTTTTTTAAGTGTGATAGTGTGTGTCTATCTATCTTTATCTCCATCCTTTTAAAGAAATGTTGCAAAGGAGTTCCATTACAAGACACTACTGCCTGTAATATCTGGGCAAGGAAGCGTAAGAAAAACACTCTTGTGGAAATATGAGCAGGTGTTGGAAAATATTGAGTGGACATGGAAATGCAGTGTGAATAGTGTCCTGTAAAGAATGAAATGCAGCATGGCACTACCTTGCAGGAAAGGTAAACCCATCCACATTTAATGAGAGAATAGACAGGAAGCAAAACAGCATCTTCCTTCAGAAAAGTTGGGTTTCTTTTTTAAAAAAAAAAATAAAATCACAATGGTAGTTCAGGTTTCATACTGTTAAGAAACAGAACAAATAGCATGTGACTTTTGATTGGGAAGGAATAATTTTTAGCCTAAATTTGATTTTCAAAGCTACAAATTTCATCAGTCCATTAATTTTAACTAGAAGGTTAAGACTTGTTTTCAAAGTAATTTAGCAATAGTCAGGGTATCACAAACCCGTTCTAAGATAACAATGGAAGAAGAGGACTAGGCATAAGATCACTTTTTTTTACTACCTGTGTAGCTGACTTCTTTTACCCAAAACATATATTCTTTAAAAAGTAGAATAACATCTAAGTACAATATCGTGCCTTTTGCTATTTAACATAAATGTTTCTCACCCCATTAGGTTACTTCTACAAATAACCAGTCCAGAAATAAAAAGCAGCGTTATTGCATGCTTTTGATAACTAACCAATAAAGTAAGCAAATAACAGTTCTCATCCATAATACAACACAAGCTAGTTGCAATTCAAGAACTGTTCACCTGAAAATTCACTAGAAGTATGGGAACAGAACTTAAAAATAATAAATGTGTGTTCAGCACAATTCATTGAAAACATTACTTATTGAAATTCCAGTCCCACATAAATTAGAACTATCTTCCTTAAAAGAAAGTCTCTTATAGTCCTTGTGTTTGGGGAAGGTGGTGTTTTGGTTTGGCTTTAGGAGAGGGGGCAAGAAAGAGTATGGAAACAGGCCTCATCAGAGCAGTATATGATGTAACAGTGATGTTTTCACAGGTAATGGAAGGAATAGGAGAGGTTAAATTTTACAGTGGATAATCACAGTTGCCTTTCACCTCTGGAAACCTGTAATCAAGCAAGGTCAAAAATAAAATTAGTTTTGTGATCTCTTCACGATCCCAATCTACAGTTAGAAAAAGCTATGACCAAAATAGCGACAGGATGGCAGTTAAAGGCTGAGCTGTAGGCACAAGGTTTTCACCCACATGCTTCAGCCTCCAGCATCCCATGAGATCTCACCCCTATGCTTAATGTGAGGTTACTGACCCACATGGGGTGAAGCACATCTATCTTTATGGAATCGGTGTCTTGACCTGTACAATTACTGTTCTTATCAAGAACAGTCTTTCTCATCCCTTAGTTTCAGAAATGTTGATGGAAAATAGAGTCAATTACTAGCCACACCCTACAATCCCATAGGAGCTACATAACCTTGATTACATACTTTTAAAGAAAGTTATAGCACTCAAGAAATTACAAGAAGCAGTTGTACATCAGTTATAGAAGCTTTGTAATGGGTTTGGTGAAATAATTCATAGAAATTAAGGCGAGGTAAGTTAACAACATTAAAGAAAACAATGAGTCTGAGCGATATTTAGGTTGGATTTTGTGACCTCTTTTAGGACCTGACAGAAGACAGAGCCCACAGCATGTTGGCTTTATTTCATTCCCTACCACCACCTTCAGTGATATCGTATGGTCTGACAAAAGGTATTAGACTTTTAATTACTGAATCATATTATCTCTCTGCATACATTTTCCCTTTCTTATATTCTTACACTGCCATAGCTACAATAGCTACAACAACATTTCTTTTATAAGACAATTCAAATGCATTTTCTATGCTCCCATTTTCTGCAACATTTATCATCTAGAGTAATTCATATAATTTCAATGCTGAACTCAGATTTGAAGGTCTCCATTTACTGGTCAAATTTAAAAAATGGCACTGAATATGCAAAATGGAGAGTTATTTGCGAAATTAAGCAACAAAAAAGTTTCATTGTGATTTGCCACACCAGCCATCTAGACAAAAACTGTCTCCTGCCTATTTAAATGCTTCAGTGAAGTTGAGTTCCACAATAATTCTAACATCTTAAAATAGAAAAAAAATGTATTATCATCCCTTTTCTTGCTAAATCCTGAGGAGAAATAGCTTGATTGAATGGGGGTGTGTGGGGTGTGTTATGTGGGTGGATGTGTTCTGTGTGTGAGAAATAATTACAGAGGAGAAAGAAATGAATTTTAGTTTTTATAATGTGAAAACTATGGTCACTTTCCCTTGTTAAATCTTCTGAAAATAGTATTTCCAACACCTGTATGACCCCTGATATAAATCAACAGAAGAGTGCTTAAAGTAGGTTTTTTTTAAAAGAATGTTTTTCAAAATCCTGTCTCATAAATGATTTAGCATTTTATACCACCAAGTAGCAAGCCACGCACAGTAATGTTACTTACAAATTTTAGAAACAATGTGTTGAAATATTTAGTATTTTCTGCTGTAAATAATGTAATGCATGAAACAAATATTGTTGCCTTACTGGAAGGTCTAGCATTTATTACTGCAATTTCTACTTATAAAAAATGCTCAGTCAGAGTAAGAAAAAAAAAAACATTTGCCATTATTGTTCTAGTATTTTTCTTATAGCTTAAATTTTTTAAGTTGTTAGCTGTCTCTATATCAAAATTATGACAATTTACTTGAACTTTCCAATTGAACATCTGCCATTTAGAGCACCAGCACAGCTTTTCCAATGGTCCTTCTAACCCTGTGTCCTCTCTCCAAGCATGACTAATGGTTCTCACCTAGGGAAAGAGTGAAAAAGTAATGCTTTTCCCAGTACTCATTCTCAGCAGCCAGCAGTTTAGGGACTTAATAAATTAGAGGTCTTTTGCACATCCTGTTAACACCTTTTAATATAGCTTTCTGTTATGAGTTTACTTAAGTGGGTTTTTTTTTTAACACAGTTATAGTTTTAGACCCCTCGCGATATTCTTCAGGAGTGAGTTAATTGAACTTAAGAGTTACTCTCTGTACTTTCTTCTGTTCACTTTATCTTATTGAATAGTAAACAGCATGTAAACTTGACAATTTGCTCTCTTACAAGGTTAAATGCTAATCTCTTTCAAAAGGCTTTCTGGCTCCTCTAATGATGTTAAATTTGAGTCTACTATGGTTGCTCAGTACTTACAGCCATTCTAGTTAACATGTCAACCAGACTTCATGATCTAGTCAGAAGTAAATTGGTAGTTGTTTTTCCTATATGTCTTTAAAAAAATAAAAATAATATTCAGTGTATAAAAATGACAAAAAGGCTAAGGTATTTTCATTACAGAAGTACTTTCATTTGAAATCAGAGCTTGTTCTCTTCAGGGTTGACTCAGAGCCTCCTTCAAATTTTAGTTGGATCTAAAAGATAGCTTTGGTGACTTTCAACTTATCATCTTACCAGAAAACAGCCAATTATAATAAAAATCTTGAAGAAATTCCTTTTCACATGACATGTTTTCCAAGCCCTAAGGTATGGAATACGAAATATTCTTTATTAAATAATAGAAAGGAAGATTCTTTGCTGCATTCCACCATCCAGAACTCAAGAAGGAAAACAAGAGACATTTCTTCCTCTCCATAAACGTGAGGTAAGAAATTTTATTAATATAGAAGTTCTCATCAAATGCAACGGCAATTTAGCATGACAACAAACAGTAATTTGCCTGAATGACTTGTAAAATATGGGAAAGGTTCTGCTTCCACATGTGCCTGTATTTTATTGCACAAAAGCTCTTAATGTACAGCTTCCCTGTGAAAAGGGGAAGGAGCATACATGCACAACTTTGCCAGCTGCCCCTTTGCTGGGAAAAATAAATGACACAGTGTGGTAAGAGCAAGAAGTGAGCTTGCCAGTACAGAAGGCACAGGTTTGGCCAGGTTGGCCAATGACAAATGCCCTCCCCCATCTCTTAATCCAAGGAGAGGGAGAAGAGAAATAGAGTTATGAGTTTAGAAAAAAACTAAACTACTTTAATGAAATATTAGTAGTTAAAAAAAAGTAAATAATGAAATAGATACAACATATACAAATATACACAAAACTGTATAAAGCTCCCAGCGAGATGTCACTGGCAGGGACTGGGGAACTTCCAGACCAGACTCAGTAACAAATGGGAACTGGAACACACTGACCAGGATCAAAGGCAGATGAGTTGATGGGGTCCTCCTCAGACATCAGCCATGGAAGGAAGAGAGCCATGGAAGAAAATCCATTAGAAAAGAGCTAAAGAAGAAGAACCCACTGGAGAAGAAGAATCAACCTGATCCCCTTCATCCCTCACATTTTATATTGAGCATGGCAGATGGGATGGTCAGTTTGGGTCACTTGTCCACTCCTCCCCACAGGTGTGATCCCTCCATGGGGTAAACAACCCAGTCAGCTGACCCTGGTTGCCACAGCAACAAGTGTTGAGCAAGAGCCTCTCTCACTGAGCAGAAAGTTGTCTCTGCTTCACCCCAAACCAGGACAATAGAGCTGTAA
This sequence comes from Larus michahellis, assembly GCF_964199755.1. NCBI lineage: Eukaryota > Metazoa > Chordata > Aves > Charadriiformes > Laridae > Larus > Larus michahellis. The sequence continues at coordinate 96,288,352 of NC_133897.1, forward strand.
ATGGTCTTTGAGTTGTGTAAGTTACATTGATTTTTTTTTTTTTTTAATCTGATAGATTTTCCAAGGATAAGTGATTTGGGATCCAGAAACCACTATTAACAGCTGTTACGCATATCTTCCAGCTGGGTCTCAACTCACCAGGAGAAACACTTTTCATGAGGTTTATTTCTGTACTAAGGAAGGACTTATTAAGGTTCACCAAGACTTTAACAGTTCTGAACAACCTGGACCCGTTCACATCTGTTACCTTTCCTGAGTCCCATTTTGAAAACAATAATAAAAGTTTGAAATGCTCACTCTGATAATCTTTGTTCACTACCTCTTTGTTGTTAGGGCAATTTGGTATTATCACAATTATCTTTTCATTGGTAAGCTTTATTTTGGACTCTGTAGATAAATACTGCAAATGTTGCATCCTCTGTGACCTTAACTACCATAAAGCCTCTACTGAAGTAATTTAAAAAGATCATTTTTCCATTTTGTTTTTTTTTTCATAATTTGCCCCATAAAATAATCATAATTTGATTGTTACTTTCAAAAGAATCATGAAATATGCAATGGCAACTAACATGAATGAATCATGTGTTGGAAGGGAATAAAATGATAATCACTTAAAAAGGAAGAACAATATGTCTAAATTAAAATGCTGGTCAACAGAACACAGAGCTGACATTTACAAAGGTTATGTTTGACTGTAATAAAATAAATGACAGCTCTTTGTGTACACAGTTGTCAATTAGCATTGCATATGTGTCTCTTGGATACATTTATTTTTGCCTAATGACTCCTTATTCAAGATGCAAAAATCTATTATTAATGTTTGGTAAGTACTCCTGACTGAGGGAAATAACTAAGAATAATAGCTGCCTCTTTGTATTAGCATTTTCTTTTCATGAGAATGTCACTAAAATGAAAAAACAATATAACATCTAAAATCACCGGAATTGTTCGGAAACAGAAGAGTGAAAATATAATAGAAATGGAGAAGTTATAAGGAAATCTTATTTACTGTAGATTCAAGTGAGACAAAAATTATTATTTTCAAGGTCAAATTAAAGCAACTAAATCTGTTATTTATCTACTTTGAACTTCTCATCTATAGTAGGGCCGCTAATGCAAACATGATTAATCTTGAATGATACTTTTCAGTAATTGAAGACAAAAATAATTTGAAAAAACATTTATATTTATTGCAATGCAAGTATGAGGCTCCCTAAGTGCCTGAACCTTGTGAGTGATTTATCTATAATGGAAGTTTTATTTCCTTTTTGCCGTTAATCAGGAAAAGCCGCTCTCCCATTGAAACTCAGAAGGGATAGACTATTTCCTTCTGGCATCAGCATGGAGTGCTGTTTTGCCTCAAGAGGAAATGCAAAAGAAACATACTTGCTGCATCTCTCATTAAGCCTGAGCTTTGCTGGATGATACACAAACCCCTGGGTAGCACACAAAGGGGCTTGTTGCCAGAATCACATCCCAGTGTCAATTTAAGTCAGATTCTTTTCATGACTTTGCAGCAAGCAGCAAAACCCCTTACTCTCCCTTTAAAAGAAGAATCGGGTAATAAATAGACTGAGGGTTTTTTGGTTGTTTGTTGGTTTGTTTTGGGTTTGGTTTTGCTTTTTTTTTTTCACAAGGCACAGAGTGACTCTGTGGAAGAACTTCTAGGAAGAAGTTCTTCACCATGAGGGTGGTGAGGCGCTGGAACAGGTTGCCCAGAGAGGCGGTGGAAGCCCCATCCCTGGAAGTTTTTAAGGCCAGGCTGGATGGGGCTCTGAGCAACCTCATCTAGTGGGAGGTGTCCCTGCCCATGGCAGGGGGATTGGAACTGGGTGATCTTTAAGGTCCCTTCCAACCCTAACAATTCTATGATTCTATGACTCCATAGTATGATGTCCATGAGGCTCACCAGAAAGGGCAGCTAAGGGTACGCTGGTTATAACTCTTACTTAGAATAATGTGTACATTTTACATTAAAACAGCTATTGAACAAAGCGAACAAACAATTCTGGCAGAACTGATTTGAAACCAAGTATGGTGGGTTGACCCCTGTAAACATCCAAACACCTGCCCAGCCTCTCACTTGCTCCCCTCTCCCGTAAGATGGAGACAAAATAGAAGGAAGGCAAGAAAACTTGACATCAGAATAATGATCGTTTAATAAGGAAAGTAAAAACTGCATCCAGAAGCAAAACAAAAAAGGATTTCATTTAGTACTGCCCACTGGCAGGCAGATGTCCAACCACTTCCTGGAAAATCAGGTCTTCAGTATGTGTAACAGTTGCTTGGGAAGACCGGCGCCATAATCACAAAGATCCCCTACACCCTTCTCCTTTCCTTGAACATTTATTAATAGACATGACATCATATGGTATGGAATATCCCTTTGGTCAGTTTAGGTTAGCAGTCCAGGCTGTGTTCCCTTCCAGCCTCTTGCTGATCCTCAGCCTAATTGCACTGGGAAAAAGCCTTGATGTTGTGCAAACACAAATGCTCTAATTATATGTCTGTCATGAAAAAGATGCATGTGACTGTTTCCCAGATGGTTCCATTACGAAATGTAAAAGGTGATTGTGCTGAATCCTTTGAAAAGAAGGGTCTCAATCCCTACCCATAGCACCTTGTTTGGATCCTGCATATACACAGATATCTGAACGTAAAAGATGGGTATAACCTCAGACCCATTCTAGGCTTCCATGTTTCCTACAGGCAAGCACAAGTCAGCTTTTGTGGTGGATACTGACCTACAGAGAACTCTCTGTTAAATCAAATCTCTCTTCAGGACTTAATTTGGCTTCTACTGAAACCAATGGCAGCTTTTTCACTTAAAAAAAAATCCAGTACTTTCTGTATCAATTACTTTTATAACACTATGATTACTTATGTCTATTGTTTTTCAAATATCGACATTAATGTTGAAAAGTTTGTGGAGGCAAAAGAATCCATTAACATTTTTACATTGTTTACAAGTTACAGTTTCAGTTATAATTTTTTTTTTTTCTTGTGGTGAAAAGCCTTGATATTCTGCCTATCAATAGATTCAATCCACAAAATAAAAGGGGATTTAGAGGTGCTCTATTCTTTCCCTGACTCCTGTTCTGAAATTCTTTACTGTTATTTATATGAAGAACTTTATATAGGTTTCATTTTAATATGTTGAAAATGAGGCAGTTTATATGATAATGATTTAAGCCTTCAGTATCTCCTATCTATAATGAGTATTTCATTGGCCCTTATTTACATCTAGAACACTAACAAAATGTTTTAATTTATTGCCAGATTACTTGTTGCAAATCTAAATGTGATGACACACATAACAAACAAATATACTGGGACCCAGGGACAATACATAGAGAAGTGTTCAATGACAGCCTGATAAAGATCAAAAACTTCAGTCATCTCAGGAAGAGAAGAGTTCAGGATTCATCCATGAAACAAACCAGAAAATGGTGTCTTTTCCTTTTATTTTTTTTAAATAAATGAAAATTTAATGTTTGGTGCATGTAACATTTATCCTAGATGTCCTACTTATTACTATAGCAGAGCAATCCAATGTGAATTTCTGCCTCCAATTAGAACCAAGATAAATGCAAACATCCAACAGAATCTATGTAGAAACCCTAGATAAGTGAATGCATGTTCCCACAGTATATTACATAAACAGAAATATCTTCTACAGACATGCAAATCTTTTAAAGGTGATATTTTTAGAAGTGAATGCACAGTCAGACCAGATATCCATAAGGAGAGATTTCATATCATTAGTTATACCTCAGCAGGAGCTATCAATATGCAGTCCTTCCTGTCAAGATTCAACATCCCTAACATTTAACTCAGAATCTAGTTTGGAAAGTAATTCAAGAACTTCAAAACTATTTAAGCATACCTGAGATACCATCTGCATTAGTGGCATCATCACCACTGTTTGCCTCAGTAGCAAGGTGCACTCCCTCAAATTGCTTCCATTTCTTCTTTCAAGCTGTGGTGTTGTAAACCTACGTATAACTTACAAATAGCCAGGGAACTGTATGACTGTATTGATGTACACCTTGACCAAATAGAAGTAACACTGAGAAAAGATTCTTTCTATCTTCTTCCAGCACTTCCACATATTCCCAACAGTGAGAAATTAGGAGTACATAAGTCTATGAGGAATTCTTCACACCTATGAAAACATGCTGTGTTCCACACCCAGGCATCATGGCATGTTCTCACTCTAAGGACTGAATATGTACAAAACTTCTCAGCTGATGTGCACACTGCATACACACAACACCCAGCTAGTTACTTTGCATACTTCCTCCAGAAAGGTAATTTACTATTGACAGAATAACGATTACAATAAAAAGGATCTAGAAATCAGGAAACTGGTTTGCTAAACAGATGATATGTTTCATGTTTGTTACCATTCCCATGATTGTATTTCTTAAATATTTCTATTATTCATATCATTAGTTTCAACTTGAGTAGGTGACTCTGAGTGTGGGCTACAAAGTGGTTTTGCAAGTCAATTAACTCTCTATTTAGCAATATCAAAAGCAAATCTGGAAGCAGCACAACAGAATACATTTCTCTGAGATCATCTCTACTCTTTCCACATATGAAGCCCAGGTCAAACCATAAACTCATATGCGCACATCCTTTCCTCAAACACAGAAAAATTAGGAAAGAACCTGATCTGCTCTGTCTTCACCACCATTGTTTACTTTGGAAGAGAAACTACTGTCCCAATGTACTTCCATTTAGCACTAGGTTTCACTTATAAGGCTGAAAGATTGTTTTGAGACCAGGAGCTCTTCTGGACATTTTCCTGGCCAGCAGATTTCCCCTTAATTTTTCTTGGATCTTTTTCCACCTGGTTGGTTTACACATGTTTTACTTTTCAAATCAATGCCTTCTCTGATATGCTGTGAACTCCCCAGTGGCAATTCTTCCTTTCTCCCCTGGACCCTCTGAACTGTTTTCCAGCACTGTCACAAGACTGTAGTTTATCCTGAGATATTTTTTAAAGCCAAGAAAAACAGCCATTCACCCCGTGCTACCTTGTCACTATTACGAAAACAGTAACTTCAATGACACTGATTAAAGGAATCTATGGACAATAAATCTCCCCTTGAGATTTCCTCAGGGGACCAAAAAAAAAAAAAAAACCAAGCAAAAATAAAAACAAATTAAACCACCCCTTCAGCATTCACAAGTTACTTGCCAAAATAAAATTAAAATTAAAAAGAAACAGGAAATAACTAGAAAATATAAGAAATAATTATTGGATACAAAAGACAATTTTTCTACTTCATTGCTTGATGGAAGCATAGCAGAATAATATCAATTCACAGGGTAACAAGATGATAAATTAGCTAACTTATTGCAGAGTACCATATATAAATCATAAATTTAAGGTGCATTCTATTTATCTTTGTTTATATGACAAGTCTTCATCTAGATAACATATGGGAAAATCACAAGCCCATGTCACTATTACTCAGGCAAATTCCCCATGTAAAATAACCAGCCAGTGCTGAAATGTTCCATGTTATTTTCAATCCTAAATTCATGTAACAGGGGAAAATGAAGATCTCAAAGAAAAATGGAAAGTCACGGGTGTCTAGCCATACAGGAAGAATATTACCAAAAAACTCCGTTTCATCTACCGAATATGTATCAGGTCATGGGTCCTCTGGAAGTATCATATTTACTGCTGTAACCCCATGATATTTCATTCCTTACTCTTCTCCTTTCCAAACTCTCTGCTAACACTAGCTACTCTTCTTAATCTGGTCTCCCAAGGAAATGAGGTTTAGGACCTGCATCTCAAATCCCCACTTTCAATCAAAACTGATGAGAAGAACTGATGTCTCAAAATCATTAAATTGCTGAAACTTTTGTGAAAAAGCATTTAGGTAGAAGACGTTAATGACTTAAGAGGAGGGGAAAGTTGCAGAATTAGCTCAGTTGTGTTATTAGGTATCAGAGAACCAACACAAGGAGAGCTGTAGGAAATTAACTTTCATAAATTCTGCTTTTCAGAGAGGTACCTGTTTCACTTTCAAAATAAAAAACACCTTAGAGAAGAGAACATGATTTTTCTCCAGGCACTGAACAAATCTGAAGTGACAATAACCTATAGGTGTAGTCACAGTAGCATACAACAGTTCTTGAGGACAGTTCATCAGAAATCTTTATATTCAGTCTTCTGGGCTATTTCTCCTGTATTAAAATCAATCTAGAGCTTTAGACTCTCACACTTTGCAAAGACGCTGCATTTTCAAAAGCTCCCTTAACTCCTCTAAAGAGGATCTTCATTTCCTTCACTCTCAATGAGAATTGAATGTCTAATTTTTTTAGGTACTTCTGAAATTTTATTAGAAAAATAATACAAGCTCAACCTATCTAGTGTCCTTGTTCCAGTTCATCCCACATTCCTAAGTGATATAAATTATATGTAAGTTAAAAGCAGACTGGAACTTCTGACAGATTTTTCAAATGACAATATGGAGGAAAAATTTTCTTCATCTCCCTCAAAACAATGTGAAACCCCTACTTTTCTGCAAGTGCCACCTCACAGACGATGCACCAGTCACTTAGAATTGCCAAATGAAAGGCTCTTTGAGACAAGGAAAGTACTTTCACAAATGTGAAAAAATAACGCATATTTTTCAGCAGAATACAATTTGGATGGTGCACGGGATATCTTTCCATTGTATGTACTTCCAAATAGCCTCTTAGTACATGAGGAAATATCATTTTGTCACAGCTCCTCAGTAATAAAAAGCACGAGTAAGTTCTTATATAAAACAATTTCTGAAATGACAAAATAACCTAAATGATCGGAGTAATATAGAAGGCTTTCCTGTTCATTCCTGAAGTACATAAGAGAAATTGCACACAGAAGAGGTGAGGTTCAGCACAGGGCACACGCTACAGATTTATGCCCTGCTGAACCAACAATGCAGAGGCTGCCCAGTGTGAGAAAGAATTGACCTACATTTCCTCCTCATCAATGGCACGGCTCTCAAGTGATTGGCAAAGCCACATCCTGCCTTGGATGCTGCTGCTGCACACAGCAGTCACCTGAGATTGTGGTAATTCAGCAGCTGCTTAGCAGCATGTGCCAAGAGGCATCCTGTGTGCTGAGAGTGGCACTGAAGAAGTCTTTGTTGGTGCAGAACAACTATATTGAATTTAGAAACCAGAAAAATTACTATCTATTCCTAGACACCTGATTAGGTTACTTTCATATTAACAAACCACATGTAAATAGATGCATATACAGATGTAAATGAATCTTCATAAACAAGACCTTTGAAGCACAGTGAAGTTTCCAGCCAGAACTGTTGTTCTTTCTTCTTGTCTTTGCTTATTTTGCAGGAATCACTATGAATATGCACTGAGCCTGAAACACTGAAGCTGCCTCTGAATTGCAGTGCCTAGATCTAAAGTTGGGAGGACCTTATCTAAAATTAATTCTTGTTAATACAGAACATCGCCACCATGTTTATGAATTTGACCCTTAGCTTCTGTCACAAACGCTAAAAAAATAAAATTTAAAAAAATACTTTCTTCTTTCCTTCTGGTAGAAAAACAACCTATTCTGTGAGCAGCAGGAGTAAACAAGCACATTTCTGCATTTTCTTTCCAATGTGGATTCTCTGATGTATAATAAAGGGTACATCTTTTTTCTTGGTGGGAGAATTAGTTTACCTGGGCATCTATTGTAATGACATTAATGGGAATAAAAGATCTTGGCAATTTGCACCCCAGGTCAAATTGGTAATCAGGTTCCACATTCATCAGGCAGGAAAGAAATGGTGAAGACAGGCATAGTCACAGAGCATAGACTGAGAATGAGGAGCAGGGTGGACAGGACACAAAAAAAAAACAAAAGAGATTCCATTAAGGTAATCAATACTAACCATTTTTCTCTGATTTTTAACCAGAATTCCTGTGGGGATTTTCTGTTTGATTATACTTCATGGGTGTCTTCTAATAGTTTTATAACTATTTAACAAGCCCAAACTGATTGAGTAAAAAAGAGACCAAAATTAAATTGCGTCACTCAAATTCCAGAGGTTAAAGAAGAGTGACAGTTCCACTCTCAAGGGAAATCTTCCAGTATAAGCAGAAGCGTATGAGGTATCAGAGACTCTGGAAGGGCAAAATCACTATAAATGCCCCAAATGTGGGAAAATATCAAACAGCATTTAGATCTTCTTAGGAACCAGTGCTGCTCAGCCAAGAGTCAGATTTGCAGAAGACAAATAAATCATCCTTAGTGCTTACAGAATTGTCTGTCATAATGCTAAAACACAGCCCAAGAACGCAACAGTATTGAAAACTCCAGTGTCCCCCCATGACTTCCAATCGATGCATCGGGGAAGCTTGCAGGCTTCTGCAGCAGCCTTAGAAATTGAGTTTATAATAATTTGCAAGTAGTAAAATTTAAGCCACTCAGCTAATGCAAAAGCAAAGCTTTACTAACAACAAGAAAAAGAGATCAAGCAACCCAAAGTTAGAGATTAAATGAGTCCTTTTATCCTGGAAATCGTAACTGGAACATAGTATGCATCAGATCAATGTCTAGTTAAAATATAAACTGCTGGTATTTTGTGAGATTTCTGAAGATATACATTTTTCCCTCTTTTCAGGTGCAGAGCACTTAAAGCCTAGGCATGTTTCAGGGCCTTTTGAATTTTATTTTATTTTTTCTATCTCCTATGCCTGCCTTTAAGACGTCAAAAATTCCACAGATTCCCAGCTGGCCAATTAACTTTCTCAGACTCTCACTAAGATTTTCCTTAATTCAGTAACAACTGAGAAGACTCTTAGGGGTTATGTAGGGTATCATATATCACACATCACTTTTTTCTAATTTCAGCAGCTGTTCCAGACTCTCAAACAAAATGGATTGACTTTTTCCCTATAGCACTGGTGGGGTGACTGGCATCACATTTATTTTCATGCCCGCTTCAACTTGAGCCAATTTTATAATAAGCTTATAGCTGACATTATGCTGGGTATTAAAGTGAACCTATGTTATTCAGAAGTATTTGGTAAGTTTCAAACAGAGCAATGCTGGAAGGCCCAGTCCAGCGTAGCTATTAATTATTAATTGTGTTATTATTATTGCATGCACTCCTAAGGCACTCTCTACAGTCCATCTGGTGTGTCCCTTGCATAATTTAGAATTACAACTGCTCTTTACTGGAGAGGGGAAGGAAAGTGAGACTTTTCTGCTCTTTCTTTTGTCTGGAAATGCTTCCTTTGCAAAAATTACAAATCCAAATGACAAATGTAAGTAGCATTCAGGATAAAACATCAGGAGCACTCTAGCATCCAGTGACAGGAGGACAATCACAAAGGGATACATTTGACAAAGTGCCATGAGGAATAAAGCTCTGCCTTGTGTTTCTCCTGGTAGGAGCAAATCCTTACAGAAACATATATGCTAAAATAAATAAATTTAAAAATCTTTTCCTGTCCTACAGGGTCAAAGCACCCCTGTTCATCACAGCTCCTAATCTGGGTTTGGAAAAAGAAGCAAGCTTTAAGTTACAGGGTCACATGCTACTAAGAGCTGGCAGAGAACTCATGACTGATTTGGAAGCCACAAAACAGGGCAAGAGCACAGAATAATATAAATCATCTCATCTGTCCTACAGGGCAGAAATTTGCCTTTTCTTCAGAAATAAGGTAATTATGAAGGACAAAAAACATACATTATTTTCCTAAAACTAAATTGTGTGGGTTTAGAAACTGAAAAAGAAAATAAAATATATATATTTATATTTATGGAGACATTTTTTTATAAAACCGGGAGGGAAAAAAACCCAAAACCAAAGCCAAATAGATTATTTGTCTGTTTATCTTAGTGAAGCTTTTATATACTTCCACTTCTTTAGTGCCCACCCCTCATGATAACTCTTGTATCAAGCAGAGTTTTAGACAAAGAGAGGTTAAAGTCACTGGCTGATGAAGGAAGCAGACTGTAGTGAAAGCACCAATGGATCACAGGAGGCAAAAATATGGATGGGACTTCAAGAAAGGGCAGGAATGGGAATAAGTCATCATGTGCAGGCAAATGTTACACCTTGCACCTTTGTTGGCACTTTGTCTCTCACGGTACAATACTTTTTTCTTGAAATTAAGACTTTCCTTTCTACATGGCTCTCTGACTCTTGCCTGATCTCCACAATTCCAGTTAATATGCAAATTTCCTAGATCTATATAGGAATAGGCAAGTCATAAAATTAAGACTTTCCTTTCTACATGGCTCTCTGACTCTTGCCTGATCTCCACAATTCCAGTTAATATGCAAATTTCCTAGATCTATATAGGAATAGGCAAGTCATATAGTACATCTAGTAACTGACATAGGAAAGGGACTGACAAGAAGATTCTCCTACTCCTCACTTAGGAGATAAAGTCCAATTGAATAAATATATTTTTTAATTATGCACAATGTCCTTCCTTTGATACACAATATGTGAACTTTACTGCACTTTTCCCTCTTCTAAACTTGAGATAATGAAAATTTACTTCAGGCTCAGTGAAATGCAGCTTCTGCACTTCAACAGCATAATTTTCCCTGTCATGAGATGTCTTGATCTCTGGTCAACAGATGACTCTTGCCAGGTGCCTCTGGACTTCTGAGAAATTACTGTTGAAGTTCCTTAGTCAGATTCAAAATTTTAATTAATTACTTTGCCCCGAACATTAGCATTTATGAATTATACACTCAGACAACATATACATGAAAGGCATCGTCAACACAGAAAGGTGTAGAGATATAATTTAGAAAACTGAGAGGCCTTGAAGGTTGCAATACCAAAAAATAATATGAAATTAAAGGAGTGGAGTAAAAAGGCAGATTTTTAACAAGAACTTCTTTTATCACTGCATCACACAAAAAGAGGAATAAGACACATTAGAAGAAGGACTTGGATGAATTAATCAGGTGTGGGATGTAAGCCAGCCGTGTGATGTAGCAGTAAAAAAATGATGTCTACAATTATGAAATGAAGAAAGATGAGAAGCTAGCAATACCATTGGATAAAAAATTGTTTAGACCTCACCTAAAATATTAAGTGCAAGTCAAGTCACTCATATCTAAGATTAATTCAAACTGAACTAGGAGGAGCAAAAGAAAAGTTAATCAAGGGAGAAAGGTGATGTCTACGAACAGATATCTAGAAGTTGGCTGAGTTATTTGAGCCTGCAAAGAAGATTCAGAGGGGATATGATTACTGACTAGAGATCAAGTAGATAAGTATTAGAAAATGGAGAAAGCAGAGTTACTTATATCCAGAGACAGTGTTACTGTATGAAAAAATTTATATACCCTGACTACAAATCAATTTAACCCAAGAGTTAGAAAAGTGTACCTAATCACCAGGAAATGGAGTTTCTCAGAATAGAGATAGTACAGGAGAAATGGAAATAAAAATGGATCCTGATAAGTGAGTGAAGGTGTTAAATAATTTTAATAGTTCAGCATTTAGTAGCTTTTATTAGCTTAGCATTTAGGCCTGTTTTTCACATGGTCTTTTCCAGTTTGATAGCCTGGTTTTCTGGGAAACTTCTCTTTGATGAATGATCTCTCCTAGTAAAACACAGCTATGCCTCTTTCAGTGAGAGAACACTTAAATCAACAACCCTTTATTACTAGTTCCATGCTCTCTTGTAAGAGCAAAATTATAAGACACAGGAAGAAAACAAAACACGGGCTACTTACCATGTGGAATGAACATAGATTTCCCATTTTCCACGTGGAGTAAGGTATAGTAGCTAAGGTTCTATTAATCACAATGAGATCTGTATTCAAAAGGAAAAAAATCAACAAGTTTAATATCGGTCATAATAGACTATTCTGAGTGCATAACAACATCAAGAGATCCTAGAGCTGTAACAGTTTTCCTGTTTTAACTCTGCATTGCTGAAATATCACACTTTAAAATCCATGGAATAATTTAAAATCTAAGGAATTGAATCAATCAAGTATGTCTGGATCCATGAAAGAGGGTCTATGGTAGCTCAAAATTAGAGAAAGATTGTGCAGCTAAAACTAGCTGATATGCCACTTGCAAACACTCCATCAAATTCGGTTGGTAGAAGTGACTGGTAGTTAATTTCATTAATAAAATCTTAAGGACATCTAAACCTAACTTCTTGGGCATCCCATATACTTACCTAGCTGCATCTTCAATGTCCCGGTTGTTATTAATTCTGCAGAAATATATTTGTTGTCCTAGTCACTGTGATTAACAAGCCTAGTGCCATTCAGTTCCAAGCTTTAAGCCAGAGATTTTCTTTGCAGGATCAGACAAGTATGTTTTTAACTGCTCAGGTTTACTGTGAGTTGGTGTAATTGCATATTGCAATATATCCTGACTAAATTAATCTCCCTCCTGTTTTTGTTCATCAGTTCTGCCCAGATCCTTAAAAATGTGTTCTGATATCAAAATGTTAGTAAATCAAAAGACTGGTTGACAGGCTTTTTGAGATTGGGTTAAAATTAATACTGGTTAAAACTATATATCAAAGGTACAGTAGTGTTCACCAGTAATGGTGCTGCGAAGCTACAATATTCTGCAACATTATTGTCAAGTGCTGTAACTTCTTTTTCTGTCAGAGTAGCCCATATGACTATCTAATGTGTTTATGCTGGGTGAAAAACAAGATGACTCTTTGCAGCTCACTCTCCTTTTCCTACGGACCTTTGCTGAACTGTATTAGAGGCAGCACAGAGGCAATACAAGAGGAACATGAGAAAAAGAAATTAGGAAAGAAGTACAGCCAGACAGAAGATGGTAGCTGGAAGAAGGCATGAGGGATGAACACTAGACAAGACAGATCAGAAGTATCTGAGAAAGAAGGAATACATATAAGAGAAAGGGTCTTCAGAAAGAGAAAGGGAAAACAAAGGCACTTCTAGGTTTATCTCTCTAGTAGCTAGTCTTCCACATACTAGGAACTCTTTTTTGTCACTTATCTGGTGGAAATACAAATACAGAAATAAATACCTAAATTTACTCGCTGGAAGGAAAGAACAGTTGCAGCCAATAATGATCTGAATTAAGTACAAATAGTGGGCATAGATTAAAAAGAAAAAGCTAAGAAAGCAATACTGCATAATCCATAAAGGAAAGTGAAATCTATTTACATCAGAGAAAAAAAAAAAAAAAAGAAAATACTTCCAATAAATTAAAGCAAAGTCGTACTAAAACCAAATATTCAGCTAACTCTAAGCTTTCGGAGAGATGGAATGCTAACAGTGGATTTTCATTAATTCATGACAATGAAGACATACTGAACTTGAATACATTTAACCGTCTCTTGGGAATAAACTAGTCAAAAACATGGGCTTTTCAAAAATACCTCTTTGACTTCTTTAGTTTTGATATACAGCCAAGTATTCTAGAATATGTTCAAAACAACAAAAGAAATAGGAGAATTCATTGATAAATTAATCAAAAGTACAGTAAATAAAGAAAATGCAAAGGGAGGAATGCTTCTCTAAGAGCTTTAGAAGCATCTGCATGTAAATAAATGTAATCCCTAGAGGCACAAGTCTGTATTTACAGGAAGTGGATTCACATATTCAGGATGTAGCTTAAAGACAGCTCATCAATTCTATCTGAAAGTAACCCAAGAACACATTTTTGATGGGTCTCTAATTGCCAGAAATGCCGACTCATTATGAACTTACTTGATGTGTAAATAAAACAGAATTAAGGGAAGTGTGGATAAATCATAAGATAACCTTTCAAACAACCCAGAGGCAGAGATACCACCCAGAATTAAAAAATAATTGGTAAGCTACAATTTTGGTCCTGCTTGAATGTTTGCTTAGACAAGGCAAAGTGAATGGATGCCCTTTGAAATAAAGAAATAAAAGGTGTTAATTAGATCAGGATCAAAACACCTTTTTTAGAATCTTAATTTATGAAACCAAGCAAGTTGCCTGCACAAAAGGGGGAGTTTAAGGGCAGGAGAAAATGTTTGTAAACCAGTGAATACTGAACAAAATTATGTAATAATTCACATACCAGAAAGTTTAAATAAAAAGATTAATAATACCTAATAAGAGATCTTTCTCAAACTTCAGGGCTATGGTTTGTCAGATATCTCACAGACTGTCTGCCTTCTTAACTCTATGTAATTTCCTACAAGTAATGGCAAAATGTCTACAACTGTATTTTATGGGGTTTATTAATTGCTTACAAAGGGGAACAGCAGCATGATACTTTGTTCTAATTAATGTTCATTAGAGCAGAATTTCTGAATATAAGTGCAACTTCCATTCACCACCAAGGTCTTTACGAGCCATAGCTCAGGGAACCTCTGATTCAAAATATCAGTCATGAATTAAGAAAAGGATATGAATAGAACAAGGTAACAATTGTCAAATGATTTCTCAGGGACTTTTGATCAAGTACTGCATACACCTCCATCACGTTATTGCCATCGTATTTATTTCCACTAACTAATAATCCTGCTACTTGTCCTGAAAACACATAAGCAAGTGTTTGGTCTAGATGTTGATTCAAATATATGCTACATTATAACAGTTGGAGTTCATTTATTCCTGATGCTTATTATAAGATTCATTCCAGCTATGCACATCCTGTATTCTAGATTATCCTGTTAAATCCTTAGTCTATTCTCTACTTTGATCAACTGAACTGACTTAATGTAGGCAAATTGAAATGGAATCAATAATTCTCACTTAGGAAAAATTCACTGGGGGGGAGGAGAGGGAGGGCAAAAAAATATCTATGTAAAGTATTGCTTAGATCTTAAGAAAGTTAAGTAAAGCCATTCAGTCTTGATTTTTGGTGTGAATTTCTTCCTTAAAGAGATTGGGAGGGCAACTATGGTTACAATCAGAGAAAAAAAAAAGTTTTAAAATCCTAAAGTATCTGAGAATTTCTAACTAGTATCTTACCAGGCCTTACAGAGCTTGCAGATGGCATCTTTATTGAATACAAAACATCTTACTTATTGAGTACTAAACAGGCAAAAATTGGTAAGAATGTGTTAATATCTCTCGTATGTAAAACTATAAAAATAGCTTATTTGATTACTAATTTGCTCAGAGAAGTGCAGTTCAGGACACACATGGAAAAATGCACTCTCCTGCCATTATTTTTGACATGTTGTACACTGGAAGTCTTTTTTTGCTACATCATCTTGTGAGTTGAACGTCTCTTGGAACAATTCATTGGCATCTCCCTTCAGGAAGTAATACAGTGTGACACAGGTGACTAACCACCTGTTAGTGTCTTTCCAGAACCCAGGGGCATCCAAAATAGAACAGAAATGAGCAAGGAACTACAGGAGATCCATGTTCTTCTGGCAAGGCAGATGAAATTTGAGCAGTTACTGGATCAGCTAAAATAGCACTAGATGTTTAATTTAAGAATCTGAATAATTCCTTCAGAATCTGTCATCCTAGAAACTCAAGTAAAATAAATCAAATAATCACTGTCTCTAAAATCATCTTCCTCCATGATTAGGATCATACACAGCACCAATATTCCACTAAGAAATTGATCCAATGATCCAGAAGTGGTAAATTCAACAGACACAGGTGAAGACCCTTCAGAGGAGCTCCCATACATAAATGATGCATATGTTACCCAGAGTTTTTGCTATTAAGATTCCCTACGCCCCTTAGCAAACAGACAGATGCTATGAAATGTAAACACAAACAACTGACAACTCACCAAAAAGTCCTTAAACTAATCTTTCAATTTTTCTTGTAATTGAAAAAAGGAAATAAGACGACCTTGAACACAGCTACTAAATGGGACTAGTTCATGTAGACTTCAGCTCTAGACAATTGAGTACACGACCCATTTCTAACCTTCATAATGCCTCTGATACAATTTAACATATTCAAATTATTTGACTGAATGGAAAGGGACTTGACAATACAGAAACCAAAGATGAAACTGGTAGTGTTAAATATGAAATAACAAATTCAGATCACTGCTGAGGGCCATATAAGCAGGGAAATAGCTCTATAATACTTGTTTCTCAGTTTTTATTCTTCCCTTGGCTCAAAAAAGTTACCTACTTTCTTCTCTTCCTTTTGAGCACTGAAAGTTAGTAATCTCTGGCTCTTAATGGGTTTTGACTTTTTTTGTGTTGTTTTTCAAGATGCATAAACACAGCAGGGAGCCTCATAAAACGCTTTACATTTCTGAAAAAATGTGTCAAGAATCACTTAGGAGTTCACAAGAATTAGCAGAAGTGAGAGAGCTTAATTCAATCAAGAGAAGTGGGCTCCTAAATTAAGTGTGGGATTCAATTTCTCCTCTTTCCTTTCATCTTTGAAATTAATGTGAGTCTCTTCCTGTATGTCAACAGGTTTGAAATAATTGCCTGGAATGCAAATCTAGGGAGGGACTAACAAACATGACATGGTCATTTTGAATTACATTGTCTACCATGGAGAAGACATTCTCCAAAAATGTTTCAGGGCAGATCTGGCCAGCTTATTTTCTGATGGACAATTTTCTTCCAAAAAGTACAGTTTCACTGAAGTAACACCTCACAGAAAAATAAGACTTCAGATCACATTTTCAGTGGAAAAATTAAAATATTTTGTCTCGGGCATGACAAAATGTTTCATTTTGATGTTAGCATGATAGCAGTTTTATGATATTAGTTTTATTATTTTTATATTGAGATCATTAATGCTGAAAGCAGAATAAAACTAACAGTAACAAGATATTCTTTTTCTAGACTCGATAAAATACAATATCATATAATTTTATTAATTTTCTATTTTAGTTTCACATAAGATCTGGTTCAAATTTTTAATTCTTTATGTATGTACCTTTCTAAACAGTGTGAGAATGAAGAGACAGAAGAGAAGGGCTATATTAAAACAGTTTTAACAGTTTGACCCAGTAGAAAAACTAGGAGATTACAGAGGCGGTGAGTTCTGGTCTCAGAATTTCCAACAGGAATTGATCCCTGACTGGACTACAGCTGATCTAATTAAGCCTAAATAAAGAGGTAAAGGAAGATTGGGGTGAACAGGTTTCAAAGACTATGGGAAGGAGAGAGTGGCCTTGTCTAGATGTTTCCAGTAGTGAAACAAGAGAAAATCCAAAACTTCCAGTGAAGATTTTCAGCGAAGATTTCCAGCGAAGATTTCCAGCTCGCTCTCCCATAAGAATCTTGATAACCTGCTGATTTTTATGGGAATAGACATAAACTGGTACGTAGAGACGGAAAGGAGTATTTAAAGTTACAAATAATCAATAGCAACTATTGTGTAAAACCTGAATGCAAAAATTTTAAATCCTTTTTTTTAAAGGAAAACTTATTAAAAAACTTCAATTCCCTACAATTTGAGTTTAAAACCTGTTCCTAATAAATCAGAAAGATTATTGACAGTAAATTAACATAAATAAGAAAGCAGTTTTCAAATTCTCCCTGAATACAATTTCCAAATGAATTTCATGCTGTACTTGCACAGCAAATTGAGCGTTACTCTGATGTACATTAATAAATCCATTCTAGCATTATTCTACTCATTAGGAATAATGATACCAGTGAAAAACACGGCAACGTGACATCTAGTACCTCAGTGCAAACCCACTGAGGATCTTATATGCCCATACGGGCTCTAAACCCATGCTGAAGATGTTTCATTTGCTGCTTCTGCTTTCTGATAGCTGCATGATAGGTAGCAGGGATACCAATCCACCTGTCATTCTTTCACTTTTCTGCCTACGAAGATAAAAAACAAAACCTAACAAGACCTAACAGTTTTCCTTTGATACTACTCAATTCAAAGAGTGTGTATTGGATACATTTCAGTAGCGTCTGTATAGAAAAACACCAGAACGGGGAAAATTGTTTGGATATGAACTGTCCTTAAAAAGATGTCTTCACAGCATGGAGTAGCCTTTATATCCCCTGAGTATCTAAGAGCACTAGGCGAGCTGAAGATCCCATTGTGCAATCCTAGAGCAAAATAGCCAATTCCTATTAAAAAGTGAGTACCTTCTTCAACAACTATAGCATAAAATCAGCATACCTACATTACACATCAATGCAGTGGCCAAAGCAATGTCAGGATTGACCGAGTCCATTTATCTAGCTGAGAAACAGGCTAAAGAGCAGTAGCTGCACACAATAATGTGGACTGACTTATCCCACTTACACTAAAACACTTTGCTCTCTGATACACAATCTGGAGCCCCAACCACGAGATTATTTTGCCTCCCATTTGCCCACTGTGAAGGAGCACAAGGCAACACTTCACTCTCTATTCTTTACTTCACATAAAATGTCTTTTTGTTTTTAATGACCGCTAGGAGCTAATTAGATACGTTCATTTCCCCTCTGACACACATACACAAAGCTTCTTGCGTCTTTTTCTTAAATAAAAGCTCTGAAAATTCAAAAGACTCCAACTCTGTGCAAAACTGCAATTGCAACAATGGGCTAGCAAGTATGAAATTGCTGAACTGAGTTCCTTACAAACACTGGCAACATGCCAGACTTCTGTACCAGGCTCCATGGCCTTTCTGATAACTACAACAATCTAATAAATTATACTGGAAGAGTGGTACATTTGAGGCCAAGGAGAGATGGATAAAACTTTTTGAGCAATAGCAAATTCATCAAAGAGTTCAGCTTCAGAAGGACTGAGACGATTTGTGAATTCAGCTTTAAAATATGGAGACTAATATTTTGAAGATACAGAAATATTTCGTTCTGACAGTTCAGGAAAACAAAATACAACACTACAGAGTAAGACTTTTTTTTGAAGTGCTAACATTAAAGATCCAAACTTCCCTAAATATAATTTAAAATAGCAAAAGATCTTAATTTAAGAGAAAACCACACCACCTTTCCCACACCAATTTTAAATAATGCCCTTTAAGATTCTCCTGATCCTAAAATGTCTCTGATTGGTATCTGACTACCAAACTGAAAAATGCATTACTCGCAGAACTGTCTTTCAGGTTTTTGTGACCTATTTTGCTCTATGTGGCCAGCTGGGCCCTGTTCCAAAATTAAAAAATGAACAAAAACTCCACTCAAATGAAGGCTAATACTGAAGGTAAAATATTCAAGCACTCTTAAACAGAAGAAAACATGGGCCATTAGCTAATAAAATTAAATTTTTGAGAGAATTAGGTAAGTGCAACAAGATAACTACTTCCTACCTTCTGTTGTCCTCCCATCCCTCTTTGTTGAGTATGCTAGCTTGCAGAGTGATGAAAGGCATACCTGGTAAAAAATAATTGTAGCCAGTATATTCCATTTTCAAAGTCTTTCAAGCTGAGTTGTTTCCTCTAAATTCCAGTTGCAACATATAACTGACTTATACCAAACCCTGCTTATCTTAGACTGAACCTGCAGTTTTCATCTCATAGAGTCCATAACTTCTAATGTCAGAAAGGAACATGATGTGTGTCCAGGGTGATCCTCTCACATGGAACAGGCCAGAGAGCTCCAAACAGCTGGTGGAACATACAGATATCAATTTGCAGCTGTCATTCTGAAGGAGTAGAGAAGTGCTTTTGACATACTTCCCATTGGCAGCATTTTTAAATAAATCTCTACTGTCCAAAGCAATGTCATGTAGAAAGATCTCAATCTGGTCTTGGGAGCTGGCCAGCTGCGTGGGATGCAAAGGATGGATATGTTCTGCTTCTATGAACCTGAAAACGCTAGTGTTGTCCTCGGAGTTGCACACACATACCCAGCTGTTGGGATGCACAGCTGTTCATATGGTATTCAAAACACACACGGGGCAAAAATAAACATTTCTCTCAAATGGCTTGTAAGAATTATGTACTGAATCCTGCAAATTTCCTCCCAGCAAATAGGCCTTAAATCTGCCTTGAAGACTTGTGTGCTTGTGGCTGCTGTGCCCTCTTAGGGAGCAGAGCAAGACCTTCTGTGCAGAGATGAAAGCAGAAAGTTGACTTGGAAGGAAAAAAAAGCAACTAGCATGAAAATAAAAATAAAAAACCTGTCTTATTAGCTAGATAATTATACTTATTTTTAAGAATGCTTCTTGTGTTGTTTAAGTACATAATCTTCCAGCTACTTGAAAAACAATTTGAAGAAAAGTAAGCACAAAGAAAGGACTAAAAATTTCCATTCCTGTTGAGATTGTGATCCTTTTTGAGAGTGAAACTCTTATATGGAATTCAGAGGAAACTAAATCTTACGTTCGCTGTAAATACTGATAGCTGCATTGAACCCAGTGGTATTAAAACCAAGCTTTGGGTTCTCAGTGGATTGTATCTGGTTCAAAAAGGTGCCACAGCAGTACTTCATGTTTGTTTGGCTAATAAAATATAAAATGTACCATTGGTACTCAGTGCTTCTGAACTGATAAATTCAACTGACACTAAAAGTCTGCTCACACAAAAGCAGAAAATTCGTTGTATTCCTAAACTGTAAAGGTGTTTATCGTAACTTGGATATTGATCTAAAAAATTCAATACTGCAGCCTGTCAAGTTTGTCACCTAATGTGAAGCTTTTTTCTTTGTTTTTGAAAGACTGCAGAATTGCCAGCCATTGGGATTTCTAAAGACACCAATGTCCTAGATAATTTGTTTTTATATTTAAAGATACAATAATTATATAATAAATAGTAGAACGGTAGCATAAGGTTTATGTGTGTTCATATGTGTAAACCTCCATACACATGAAATCAACAACTAATACTAGAATCAGGCCTCACCTCCAGCAAAATAAATAAAAAAAACCAAACAAAACACCGCACCAAAAACCTTCTCCTCCTTTCCTCTGGAGACAGTTTTGTTTTCCTCCTTTCTTCTGAAGACAATCAATCAACTGCTACTGTAAAGCTTACAAGAGCTGGCAGTTTCTGGTGAGAGAAATCTTGAACATAGACATTAAGGAGTTTTCCAAACTGAAAGCAAATGGGTCCAAAACAGAGGAAACTCAACACGAAGCTTAAAAGACTTTCCAACCTCCCATTGCTGGTGCACAGGTGCCTACAATGAGATGAAACATGTCCACTTGCTACTCTGGCAGTTTAATTTACCTCTCTGAATATAATGAGCTACAGGAAGATTCCAAAGAGATTGTATTGTAGATGACTAATAATTGGAGGAATCATTAAAAAAATGCGGTTTACCATGTTAGCCATTTGTAGACAGAGAAAAAAAGGGGACCATGGACCATAGAATTACTGACTATGTAGAAGCAGTTAACCTATCCAGTCTTTAAAAGGATGTAGGAAAGTAAAATAACATCGACAAGAGGCTTGTAAGAATCAAGTACATGAAATGAAACATTCACTCTGCATTTTCTGACAAGGTTAACGGTGCAAAACTGAACCTGCCATCTTGCACACACAGACACTGAGCTAGCGATATCAAAACAACTGTTATGTGTAACCCCCTTTTCAGGCATTAATGCTATACTTTGCAAGAAGACATGATCTGATTTTTCATCAGTGAGATGGCTTATGGAAGCAGTCTGTCATTTCAAGAGCACACTTTTCTTCTGTATTTGTGGGACTGCAGACTTATGAAATCTGCAGTATTAAATGCTGTAAATGAAATAACTACAGGCTGGTCATTCTCACCTCTGTGCCTGGCAAGATCACGGAGCAGATGCTCCTGGAATCTCTGCTAAGGCACATGGAAAATAAGGAGGTGATTGGTGACAGCCAACATGGCTTCACCAAGGGCATGTCATGCCTAACAAATCTGGTGGCCTTCTATGATGGTGCTTCAGCATTGGTAGATAAGGGGAGAGCAAGAGACGTCTTTTACCTGGCCTTATGCAAAGCATTTGACGCTGTCCCACATGACATCCTGGTCTCTAAATTCAAAAGGCATGGATCTGATAGATGGACCACTCGGTGGATAAGGAACTGGCTAGATGGTCGCACTCAAAGGGTTGCAATCAATGGCTCAATGTCCACATGGAAACCGGTGACGAGTGGCGTTCCTCAGGGGTCAGTACTGGGACTAGTGCTGTTTAACATCTTTGTCAGTGACATGGACAGTGGGACTGAGTGCACCCTCAGCAAGTTTGCTGATGACACCAAGCTGTGTGGCACAGTCAACAAGCTAGAGGGTAGGGATGCTATCCAGAGGGACCTGGACAGGCTTGAGAGTTGGGACCATGTTCAACCAGGCCAAGTGCAAGGTTCTGCACCTGGGTCATGGTAATCCCAAGCACAAATACAGGCTGGGCAGAGAATGGATTGAGGGCAGCCCTGAGAAGAAGGGCTTGGGGCTGTTGGTGGATGAGAAGCTCAACATCAGCCAGCAATGTGCACTTCCAGCCCAGAAAGCCAGCCGCATCCTGGACTGCATCAAAAGAAGCATGGCCAGCAGGGTGAGGGAGGTGATTCTCTCCCTCTATTCAACTCTCATGAGACCCCACCTGGGGTACTGCATCCAGCTTTGGAGTCCTCAGTAGAGGAAGGACATGGACCTGTTGGAGCGGGTCCAGAGGAGGGCCATGAAGATGATCAGAGGGCTGGAGCACCTCTCCTATAAAGAAGGCTGAGAGAGTTGGGGGTGTTCAGCATGGAGAAGGCTCCGGGGAGACCTTATAGCAGCCTTCCAGTACTTAAACGGGGCCCACAGGAAAGATGGGGAGGAACTCTTTATCAAGGACAGGACAAGGGGCAATGGGCACAAGCTAGAACATAGGAAGTTCTGTTCAAATACACGGAAAAACTTCTTTACAGTGAGGGTGACAGAGCACTGGAACAGGCTGCCCAGGGAGGTTGTGGAGTCCCCTTCTCTGGAGATTTTCAAGACTCGCCTGGATGCAGTCCTGAGTAATGTGCTCTAGGCAATCCTGCTTTAGCAGGGGAGTTGGACTAGATGATCTCTAGAGGTCCCTTCCAACTCTGAAGTTTCTGTGATTCTGTGATTCTGTGATTCTGTGAGTGCAGAGATAGGACAAGGAGTAATGGTTTTCACCTGAAAGAGGGCAGAGGTAGATTAGATATTAGGAAGAAATTCTTTACTGTGAGGGTGGTGAGGCACTGGGACAGGTTGTCCAGAGAACTTGTGGATGCCCCATCCCTGGAAGTGTTCAAGACCAGGCTGGATGGGGCTCTGGGCAACCTGATCTAGTGGGAGGTGTCCCTGCCCATGGCAGAGGGTTTGGAACTAGATAATCTTTAAGGCCCCTTCCAACTCTAACCATTCTATGATTCTAATAAGTCAAAATATGACTTCAGCTTAGCTCAAAGCATAAAAATAAAAGTTATAGATAACAAATTCTTAGTATGACTGCAAATGTGTATAACACTTGGTTTTATGGTAAGAGTTCCTCTTGCTCATATCAATAATTAAGTTAATAGTGAATATGTTTTGGAGTTTCTGAATAAAATAAAGCAAGATCCTAATTTGCTTTAAAACATGACCACTCTAAATTATTAGGATGCAGAATTGACTTATATCTCATAATAATTTTGATATTATCATGGTAAGTGTTCATGTTAAATAGTATCTCACGAAATGTGAAAAGGTCAGATACTCATCTGATTAGATCATAATAAGTATTGGCTTGAAATTTACAACACTGATTGCAGCAGTAAGAACAGAGAAGATAATTCTATTGTAACCAGATTATTATTTAAAAAAAAAGAAAATTTTCTTTTTTTATTTTCTTTTATTTTTTTTTCTTTATTTTCTTTCTTTATTTTCTTTTTTAGACAAAAAAATCTTGCTTTATAAATCTTTGGAGATCTTGGTCAATTGATCCAAAGTCAAAAAAGCAATTCATTCTTGAGATGCCTGCTGTTTAAAAAGTAGTCCAAACCGACGGAATTTAGAACCTATGTATAGAACATTTTTTTTAAATTCTGAAGATCTGGTGCTTTAGGAGACAAATAATTAGGAGGAAAAAAATTTTGGAGAGGATAAAATAAAACAAAACAAAAAATGTTTCCAGAAATAGAAAACTAAAACAAGGAAATAACTGGGTGACATTGCTGTAACATAATGTGAAATAAGAACTATCTATTTGCCCACTTGTACAGATTTTACAATTATGGTAGCTATTAATAAAAACATAAAAACTTGTAAATTACCTTTTTTTCCTGCTTCAGGTCCCTTATTTGATCAACACTTCTGGATCTGATACAGCACAGCATTCACACCGTAAAATCTACTGTAAGCCCCAGGAGAGAGCCTTACCACAGTAAAACCTACTATCAAGTGTGCATAATTTCCTCTAATCTCTTTTTTCTAGGTGACATGACTTGAAGGGAAATAAAAATGGCTCAAAAAATTGCAAGGGACTGCCTAAATCACACAAAACCCTAAAGTCAGTAAAAATTAGGGCCTTACCTAATTGCCTTGTGAGCCATAAACAAAAACATCCCATTGAAGTGAATTCCAAAGCCACCTTCACTTAAAGAAAACTCCAAGGAAGTTGTGTTTTGGTAAGAAATTCCACTTGCTATAGGTAAGTACCCAGAAAACGAGGGGCAAGGTTACATGAAAGGGATACACTTCTTTTTTTTTGGTTATACAGTATCTAGGGTTTTTTATGCATCTAGCAGGGATCCAGTTGCAGTATTGAGAGTGCCCAATGTCCAGAACTGCTGACATTCCCTCATGACCCCTCTCACAGAAGACGTCAGCTACAGTTTATCTGCCGGGCCCCAAAAATTCATCTGCAATGTTCTTAGGTCTCACCAGTAAGACCTGGGACTAGTAGTTGGAAACCATGATACAGTGGATAGAGAAAACTGGAAAAGGTCTCTGGAGATCCATGTCCCACTTTCGGCTCAGATGCTAATACAACATAAATAAATAACGCTGCAGTAAGAGTGCAATTTAGGAGTTACATAAATGACCAAACCAAGAATCGGAAACACTAGTCATTCATTATTCTGCACCATGTTTTTCCAGATCTACATGAGCTGGAGTGCTCTACTACAGCTAAACTGCAATACCCTTCAGGTACTACTGCTTATGATAAGCAGAAACTCAAAAAGTAAAGGAACTCTTATTATTTGCAGCATATGGTGGGATTAAAAAAAAAAACATAATCATGTTGTGAATGTATTAATTTCTTCCCTTCCTGCATAAACACTTAGCTTTTTTTTTTGGGGGGGGGAGGGGGAGGGCTACTGTCAAATATTCATTCCCCTCTAGGATGTTTGGAAAAACATGCACATGTTAAGAATATCCAGCCAGATAGCTCAATAAATGTCCTTTTCTCACAGTACAGTCTCTTTTTATTTCTGACCCTCGCTACAGTCCCAAATTGCACAAGTACAGAAAGTTAGCTCAGTTGGACAGCTAATTTTGCTGCTACAGTAAATGTATTAACAATATTTATCAAGTGATAATTGGCTTATTTTTTAGGTTAGTGACATTTTTAACCCATATATTCTCTCACATTGGTTTTATTGGCTCTAATCATGTGGGTAAAACCAGTGGGATTCAACTCTGCATGCTGTGCTCCCATCTGTAGATGCTTAATCTTTTTGCTGAAAAGTGGGTATCGAAAGTATATCCTCAATATCAATATGATTTAGAGAAATGCAGATGTGTATGTTATTCCTGTGGCAGAAAAGAAGTAGTTTTGGTAAAAGCATCACTTAAATGCATGTTCCAAGAATGGTGTGTGTATAGACAAGCCACATTTTCTTTTATTCAAATCAGTAAATTAGTACCATACATACAAAAAACACAGGAGATGTTTTGATGTTCATACTTCAAAAACTTTCAAATGGAAATGTTACATGGGAACTCAAACATGCAGCTTAACAGAATTGCTTCTAAATGTAGTTTAGATTTGTTATTCATTTTAATGTTTTTTTTCAAAATATGGTAGTGCAATTAAACATAAGACTCAGTGTTCTGCAGAATAAAAAATGCATGCAACTCCCTGTTCATAACAGCAAAGAGACATCATTAATTGTTTATGGCAATATAGTATCTGCCACTGCCTCCATCTGTGCATAATGGTGTGTCCCAGATCATTACGATCCTGCAAGTGAGATGACGAGGGCTCTGCCCTGTGAGACATGAGAGTTTTCTATTCTGCTGAACATCAATTTCAGCTCAGGATGCCTAACAACAGCTTATGGCACCAAACAACTCACAGAACCGGACCTCTGATCAGACTTCATGCATTTTTAAATTAATTCTGTTCCTGATATCAACATGAATGACTTCTAAGAAAGCAGCAAATTTTCAGAAATTCTCAGAAGGCAATGGTATTTTCACCTATGTAAATGTGATCATGTGCTGTAATTTCCTACCCTCATATGCTATGGATTCATAACTATGTAAATAGGCTTCACACTTTAGTCTAAGCTGCAAAAGGACGTACAGTTTTCAGGAGGTCCCTACGTCAGATTTCTTGTGTGAGCAACAGCATGATTTTACACAGTTACTAAGAAATGGGCTGTTTGGGTATGCACAGCATGTGCTAAATGACATCCTCCATAGTAGACAATTGAGACCATGATTGCTGTTGGTGTGTCTCAATGTGCAAGTGCATGTATGTGCAAGTAAGAAAAGCCTTACACATGTTTTGTATGTTATATGCAGAGTACAAAAGAGCTGCTCACTAACATCACTAACATTCAGATTGTTGACATGATACATTCAGTGATTGTGTTTCATCATAAAAGCTCCTCAATGTAGATTTTATTTCATTTTGAAAATGTCATTATTTTTAGTGCACTAGAATGATCACTAACGAAAGCAACCACCACCCCATTGGATTCCCTGATGATCAGCAAACACTTTTTTTTTTTTAAATCTGAACACAGGAAAAATCCTAAACCCAAACAGATGATCAAGGTATATGGAAAAGGGATAGTAATTGGCAAAGGAAATAGGCTGTGAGTAGTCTGGGGACACTCATCTCCTTCAGAAGCAGAGAAGCATCTTAAAACTAATGTAATAGAAATAGCTCCAGCTAGGAAAGGCCCTAGCATCACATCGTGTACTTCACTCTCAACATTGTACAAAAGCCAAGACAGAAGACAGCCCAAAGTTATTTGATATGTATAGAACCCCGGCAGGTTTCATGTTAACAAAGCTCTTTCTCAAGCTGTGAACCTCATGCTTTTTCACCTCATGAAGAAATTTAAAGGTTTTCATCCATTCTGATGTGTTTTATTTATTCATTTTCCCATATGAGTAATGGTTTGTACACAAGCTCCCTGCTGCCGGTGTTACCAAAAATAACTGTCCCTCATTCTTCTCACCAGGTTCTACATGCTCTAGTACTGACCCACCACAAGACACCATTCTGTATTGTTTTGTGGGTGGCTTTGAGAGAATGAATGAATTCCAAGTCATATAATGACAATGATCCATGCCTCCACTTTGACTTCAAGTCACAGCATCCAACATCATTTAGGGCTTGAGATATCTCTATCAGTGGAAATTAATCTGATTTATTTATTCATGAAATGAAATTGCTTTAGCTATAATGCACAGCCTTTGAAACATCAGTTCTCTCTCATGCCATTATTACACAGTTTCCTAATTACCTCTCTAATCACACTACCTAATATTGTAAAGTGCCTTGGAGTGTGTAGAGAAGTTGTTGCACATTAAGAACCAAATTAGCAGATTTGGAGAGGAAAGAAGTCTCTTTTGTGTATTCTTCCTATAGCCCTGTGGAAAGAAGAGTCTGCTTTTCATCCTTGTGCTGACACTACAACTCTAAAAGTACAGGTGGAATGATCAGTCCATATGCTTCAGAGAAGAGTATTTTTCAGAATAGCACATGGAAATTACAGTGCATTAAACTTTACCTTCCTACCCATGCCTTCTTTGCATTTGAGTTTGGTGCAACTACTGCGAAGCATACTAAAAGAGGACCTAGGGAAACAGATGAAAAAGCCATAGGCTGCAATAAGGGCCTGTCACTGAGGCACAAATCTCAGCTACTTCTCTGTTTTAGAAATGCCATCTTCTAACACCAGATTGCATTCACACTCTATTTTTTTAAGAAATAAAAATTGATTCCATTCTGTGATTCTGTGATTCTGAAGGTCTATTGCTTCACCTGTCCTAGTTCACTTTAAGGTGTGTCTAGTTGAGACTTTCCCTGAAACCATTGTTTTCCATAGAAAAATCCAACGCATATGTGCCCTAAATAGACCAATTGCCTTTCTGAGATTCTTGTGCTAAGAACTTGCTGCATACCTGCTTTAAAAGGTACATGGATTCTTCACTAATATTTAACCAGACCATCCATTTGT
Organism: Larus michahellis; assembly: GCF_964199755.1. Classification (NCBI taxonomy): domain Eukaryota; kingdom Metazoa; phylum Chordata; class Aves; order Charadriiformes; family Laridae; genus Larus; species Larus michahellis. The sequence continues at coordinate 96,316,575 of NC_133897.1, forward strand.
AAAGGACCACAGAAGTCAGTATTCTATTAGAAACTCTCAGGTTAGTCCATTATCTGTCTTTGATTTCAATGTGCTGTTGAATTGTTTAAATGCTGTGAAAACATTTCTATTCTTGATATTATTTCTTTCTTGAAGTCTCCGTTAATGTAAAATAATACAGGTCAGTCATTCTCTCTCCATCTGAAAATTGTTTCCTGTTCCTTCTTCACTGGGTGTTTAAAGGATGTTTAATCTAGCAGAATTTTGAGTCCAATTTGGTCTATTGCTTTTCCCAAATGCTTTTTAACAATTCTCATTCTCTGCTTTTTTTGGAAGATTTGCTCTGCTACATGAAGTCAGAGACAGGCATTTGCTCTTGTTGCCTAAGTGTTTGTGCTGCCTATTGTTTTCATCATCGTCCAGTCTACAAAAATGTCAACTAGAAAAGGAACGTACAGCAGGTTCTAGATCAAGTTGTTCTGTGATTACATTAAAATTTTATGCACCTTGACCCAATCATTATTTTCATAGCATCCTATGGAAAGTTCCACAACAAAGAGGGTGCTGTTAGTCAAACTCCCTTTGAAAGCCATGAAATTCTCACTTGTATGCATACTTGACCACCTTTTATTTTATATATGTGCACCATATTAAAATACTTTTCCTACAACAACGGGTTATGTGGACCCTCACCTATTAAGCCATGTTTTTTGAGAAATCTGTCATTTTAAGTAGCTTGACAAAGATTCCTTTTTTATGTACACTTTGATGTTCTCTTTCCTGGGCAAGAAATCTCATCCTTAAAGACCAGTTCTACTACCCGACATCTTTAATGCATGCCAACAGTCTTCCATTCTAAAGCAGGACCATTCCTACTACACTTTATGGATGAAAAAAATTGCTTGATGCCACACGGTTCTGTATTTAGATGTGTACCCGTACCTACTGTTTTCAATTGTTTTGTTCTATTCTTTCTCCCTGTTAAAATGTACCTTGGGGACGGGGGGGGGGGTTGGCGGGTTTTGTGTTTTGGTGGGGTTCTTTGTTGTTGTTTTTGGGTTTTTTTATGCACATAACAATCCCCAAATGAGGAATAATAAAAGCCTTGAAGGTTTCAAATATCACTGTTCTCAGTCCTACCTCAGTCTGCAGGGAAAATCAAAAGAGAACAGGTGGTACTACTTTGATATTATCATATTAAGAGAGGCCAGGTAAATCATACAGTTATACAACTCAGAATGCAGCTTAAAGAATGCAGTTAGTTCGTTCTTTAGCAGGTAATCAAACAACCTAGTCTATGAAGCTACTCTTTTTACACTTCATAGTTTCTCACTGCCCTAATAAAATAAAATAAAAATAGGAGGAGGGTGGAGCAGAGAAGCTGCCATCAAGTAGAATGGTGCAGATTAGATGGTACGGATTACAAGATTTCTCAAACTGTTCTCATGCATGACTGGATGGGAACCAGCACAGAACAACTGTTAAAATCAAGCAGACATAACAGTTTCCAGAACAGGTCCAACTCACAAAGCAAGAACTTGGGGATATCATGTCCAGACAGTCCCAGTGAGTCTGCAGCTCCATATGTTTCCAGCTCCTATCAGGAACTGCTCCACAAGCAGCACCTTCCATACCTGATTTCATGCATTCAACCAGCCAGCTCTCTGCAGATCACCAGTCAAGGGTCCACAGGCCACGTATAATTTCTCACTAACTTTATCCATTTGGCCCCCTTACCATTCCCCTACACTGCTAGTAATCATGCCAGGTTAGCCAGAAATAAGGCAAGGGGCAAGACTATTACAAATATCTTAAATAAAGACTGTGTACGTATATGAAAGTGCATTCAAATCCTCATAGAGAAGTCCATCGTGTCTTATTTAACACACGGAAAATAGGTCCACACCATTTTTCCCTCAAATCTAAGCATTTAGAGTGTGCTTAGGTGAAGTGTCATGTCTGCTAGCTCAGTTCTTGCACGCATGCCTTTATCTCTCCTTGAGATGCTTTTGGAGAGCATTTCCTGGGCTACACAAACCTCCCATCTGAACCACTGCGGCCACTCTTAAGTTGTAAGTGAGCAAATCCAAAATCCATCCATATGTAAAAAAAAACAAAACCAAAAAAAATCAAGCCCCACAAATTCACCTCTAAGCTGTAGACTGTAGGAAGGCTTAAATCCCATCCAGATGACAAAGATATTTTGATTTTAAGAATCAGTTTATATTCTATTTTACCAGTAAAATTATGATGGTCCGAGTCTTTTTACAATGGAAGTTCAGTGGAAAATATGTTAAAATAGCCCATCAAACAAAAAAACCCCACAACAATCTACGTCACTGTACAACAATGTTGCAAAACACCATCAACTGACAGCAAGATATGTGATATTTAAGAGCACTTTTTGTTTTTAAGAAACAGAAGAGAGCCCTAGACTCCAGCAGGCTAGGAAGGGAGAGGCGAGTGACAAGAGGGGAACTGCTGTTTGAACAGTCTGTGCTCCTTGTTCATGTGCTTTTAGAGAAGGGTAGGAAATGCAGTGCCTACAAAATAGTTAGCATTTCAGGTAAAAAAGAAGGTTCACCTGCTCTTTGACTAACCATCCTGTGAGTGAGGTGTGATGAAGAGATGGTCTCTCTGAGTTGCACACAGCATTATGGGCACATCTAAGATGGAATGTTGGACAAAGTTTTGGGATATACTGACTTGAATATTAAACAAACTAGAGAACTGTAAATCCCTTTTTGGAATTTAGCATCATGTAGACATTGCAATAGAACATTATTTTATATCATAAGTAGCCAGGGAGTCTGAGGGGAAAAAAAAGATTCTCTTTAAGCTAAAGAACGCATACCAAATGGGTATTAACTACCCATGAAAGACATAAAGCTGGAAATCAGAGGAATATTTCTAAACATCATTGAAGTCCTAGGAAGAGCTGCCCAACAATAGCAGCAAATAATAATAAAAAAAAACCCTATCAACTGTTTCATAATGAAGGTTGGCTCATTAATAAATGTAATTATACTCTGCTATTGTCTGCAATATCAGGACATTGGTATCAGCTATCCTATCTACCTGATATTCCTTTGTTACTTGCTGAGAAGGATATTAATATCCAATAAGTTAACATAAGCTTCTGGAAAGCATGTTTTACAAGGGTGCTGAGCCATTCTTGGCCAAAATGTTTGTAACACCCTCTTTCTCAAAAACAGATACTGGGAACAAAAAGCAGCAGACAGATTTTCAAACTATCACCATCCAATGGCTGCAGAGGTTGATCTAGGTTTATTTTATTGACAGCTACTGACCAGACACCTCTTGAATTGGAAGTGCAGAAACAAGGCTGCACTATGAGAACCTGCCGGTTCTCAGTGACTTTGCATATTCCTCATGGCAAGCGTAACATTTCCCTTTTTTTTAGGCATAAGGATTCCTCACAAAATTGGCTCAATTCAAGCCTGCTGAATCTGATTTCATTAACAGAACTACGCCTACTTCAGGCAGGATTTAAGATTGCTGTATTCTGATTTATAGCTAAGATGAGCTGCTATGTGAGAAGGAAGTAGAGAAAGAAGTTTCAGCTATGCTTTTCACCTTTACAAAATCCTCCTTTGTCTGTTATTTATGAATTTCATTAATTTTAAACAGAGATAATTTATTTACTAAGAGAAATATGTAGTTAGTGAGATACCATACATTTTTGGCTGCCTGTAGAAATCAACAAAATACCGAAGCTACTGGGATAAATTGGCTGCAAGAGAGCAAGTATTTTTAATGTCAAAAAAAAAAAAAAAAAAGAATAATCGCAGGAGAACTGGATACTTTGATGAAATGATCATTGCAGAATGTCTTTCTCAGAAAGGTGATAGTGAATCAGCACAAAGGAACTGAAGTACTGTTATGTTCAGAGGTGGACTGCCTTTGCCTTCCCCTCAACCAAATATCTCCCCAATCATAGTCTATTAAAAAAAAAGAAAACCTTTTATATATTTTTTCCTCATACTCCATAGTGCCTGCACTCAGATTCTCTTTACACCTTGAATTGGTGGAAAACTACGTGTTCGTATTCAGTTTTTAACGTATGTTAGACTGTTTTCAGCTATAATTCAGGCAATAAGAACTTACTGGCTTTTTTCAGTTAGTCCATATTATTTCCTAGAGAGACAGTTTTATGTGGATGTACAGGTCTCACTGTGATATCTCAGACAAATATGGATACAGTCAAGGGCAAGATAGCAGACTAGATGGACCAATGGTGAGTTTTGCTTTAGCAGTTCCCATGTTCCCCTGAGCCATAATTGCCCAAGTTATCCAGTACATATCACTTTTTGTGTATCTGGAAATGGTTAAAAATAACCTTGTCTTGTATGATATGTTGTCACTATCACTGCCCCATTTAATTTTCACTTTGCTACAGCAAAATAAACATTAACATCTACAAAAAGTTCAGCAGTTTTCACCCACATGTATCTACTCAGACTTTCTAAACCAAATAATTGTGTTGTTACCTTCTTTTTTCCCTTTCATTATACTTCCATGGAATTAAGCCATTATCTCTCAAATGTGTCCATTTTTTTTTCTCTCTTGTATTCTATCTTTAAAAATAATATTGTTCTCCACAAAAAATCTCCTGGAGATATCGTGACATCTACTTATGCCCTCCCTGTTGGCACAAGTGAATGAAACTTTGCTGGTTTTACTGGATGTGCAACCATTTGTAAAAGAGTAATATCTAACTAAGGAATTTTGTGTAATTTTCAGCAGCAGTATCATACAGCTCTGCAGGTCATTTTCCCTTGGGAATGAGTTCTTCCCTAAACTCTAATTCACTAAGCTGAAAATAGGTATTCATCTGTTTGTTCTTTTGCTCTCTTCAGAATCTGCTCTTCAAAGAATGAAAAAAAAACATTTGAGAAGCAGCTCATTTACTTTGCTCTTCAGAGGCCACATTATTCACTATTTATGAGCATTAGGTGACTACTAGGCATTCATGGGGATATTTGTGATTCCCAAGAGTTCAATGGATTGTAGCATGAATGACGATTCATCTGAAAGTTTGTATTGCAACTGGATTATCCTCTACTGAATATCCATTATTTATCACTGCTAATTCTTCATCTTAAAAATGCCCATCATGGAAAATGAAAAATCAATATAATGTAATGCATGTGACCAATAATAACTTTTAACAAAGAAATGCCATGTTTAAACATCAACTGAATTCCAAGTTAATACTTCCTTGACTTCTATAGTCATTGAAAATAATAGAACAACTAGATTGTATCCATCCTAAATGGCTGAGATTTGGGGTCTTGTTTGTTTGTTTCTTTCTCTGTTTTGTTTGTTTGGTTTTTTGTTCGGGGGTGTGTGGGGTTTTTTTAACTAAAGAAATTCCCTACTGCAGGAAGCTGGGAGTATAACAAAACTGTTGATCTATCTTTATCACATTGTGTTTTATAAAGCTTTAAATTTGCTGTTGGACAGGTTTTAAGTGTGTTTTCCTAGTATTTCTGAAGTTGTTTTGGGGCAGGTGTTCTATGGAATCAAGAGCCTATGCTCCTGTTTAGAAGAATCAGCTACAGCATGGCGCTCTGTAGTTGCTGGTGCTAGGTATAATCATCACTATCATCTTCCTACAATGCAAAAGTGCATTTGCAGAAAATATTGCTTACATTTAAAATGAGTATTTATCCAAGGCAAATAATCTGACCAGCTCTGCTTATTGTATTCCATATCCTCTGTTCATAGACATACCTTCAAAGATAAATGTGTCTAACCATAAAAATAGATAAGCCTTAATGTCACATGGACAACACTGGTAAATTCCCAAAGATAGCAGTTTTATTTTGTAGCGTTTTGAACCAGGACAGTTAACAGCTACAATTCCTGCTGGCAACTTGTCAGTTTGGCCTTTTTATTTCAAAGCCACATATGGTTTCCAAGTACAAACTAAACATTAATTATGTCTTTCTGTGCCTTTTTATTATGTACTTCTCTAGTCTTCTCTGGGGTTTGGGGGTGTGTTTGTTTATTTTATTATAACCAGAGTATCAACCTTTCCCATTTCTGCAGAAGTCTGTTACTGGCTTCTGTGACTCCTGCGTTTTGTGGGGGTTTTTGTTTGTTTGGGTTTGGGGTTTTTTTGTTGTCATTTTGGGTAGGGTTTTTTGTTTGAAGTTTTATTTTTTCTTTTTTTTTTTTTTAAGACAAGCAATTATAGTCTTACTTTGTAATACATTTGTAGTTAAGTGAGATATCTGTATACATACACACATATATAAATATAGGTGTGTCTTCAGATACTCAGATTGCTTCTTTTGAATAATTAATACCAGAATGACATCAAATGTGATATGTGCCAAGATGACACAAGGCTATTATATAGAGAACTTTAGATTTTTAGAAGTCTGTACACTCATGTTAATTAATTAATGCTAATGAATACAGCTAGAAAATAATGCAGACACTTCATATTAAAATTTAAACTGAGGTTACAGTTTTCTTGGTTTAATTCATCCCTAATGGTAACAACAAAAGCTAGACAGTATCTTTTATAGCCAAAGGTCTGTAGTCTGGAATTCTGTTACATTTGCATTTAGTATCCTAATATGTTTTAAGCATATTTATTCCCTTTGGACTTTGAGGGGGGCTTTGACTGCAAAGTGTGTTTCAATCTTTTTTATTTTTCTGAATGCCTTTCAATTTAGTGATTAAAAAGCAAAAATACTATTCCAAGAAGGTGCCATTATTATTCAGATGTGGTTAAGTCAGAGACATAAACAGGAACAGGACCGTCAAATACGTCAATACTCAATTTTTCCACCTATCTCATTAGAATGTTTCTAATTTTTCTGACTTGATACCTCATGGCTTAATGACATGAGTGGGAAAAAACAAAACAAAACAAAACAAAACACAACACAAAAGGAAAGATATCTGACTGTGGGGGAGAAATTATTCTCCTGTAGAGAGATAATATGAAATGCTGCTGAATACTGCAGTGTGGTGCCATTTTCATTTCACTCTTTTTACTGTTCAGCTTTTTTGGAAGCACAGCTGATTTATTGTTTCTGTCTCGCAGGAGCTGGTCAAGACAAACCTGGAATATAAATATAACCTCTGTGGTCTAGACAGTGCTTCACAACCTTCTTAGCCCATAACTCAATTCCAGCAATTTGGAATCCTTCCTGGCATTTTCCCACCGCTTTTATTGCTTGTAAAGCCTGGTGGGTACAAGTGCCTGACAGGCTGGGCAGTGCTGCCCTAGCAGGGAAGCCATGGGCATAGGGTCAGCAGACAGACTTCTTACTGTACCATTTCTTACCACGCAATCTCATGCAACTGAACTCTCTGTTTTTCTGTCTCTCCTTTCCTCTGTAAGCCCTTTAGGCCACAGCATTTTAACATCTATCTAGCAGAATAGCACCCTAATCTCTATAAAGACTAGAGCACAAAGAAAATTATATAATCAGATATCATTGCTTTATTCGCAGCTCATTATTAATGTCAAGTGTGGCACTCAACATTTGCTCTGTGTTTGAACCACGATTATCTCATTCAAATGGCAGTGCTCACAGGAAATCTTTATGTTATCTCTATTGAAAAGGGTCTACACCTTTATTTGTTTACACGACAAAATAGCATAGAGCAAGGGAGAAGAAATAAGAACAAAGGATCAAATAAGACTACCATGCTTGCGCTTGGTGTTACAATAGAGGGCAAAGTGCACCAAGTGCAACAACTCTCAACGTCCCAGTCTTCTCCAAGGGAGTTTAAAGCACTTCAGGAGAATATGTTTCTGGGGACTTCTAAGATCACGTTAAATGAACAAACTCAGGGACCCAAAACAATTACTTTGGGTCCAGTATTTCATGGCACTGCCATAAAACCTGAGCAAAAGCACTGTTGGGAAAAGTATAGCCACAATTCTGTTGCATAAAAATAAGGAGAAAGGGAATGACATAGATGAGATGTCATAACCATTTTTTTTTTGTTTGTTTTCCTTTGTTTCTAATTCTCAACTTTGCACATTAAGCGTCAGCACAGATCCTGGCCAGCTTAAAAACACAGTGGTTACTGCAGGCTTAGATTAGTCAGAGGCATTTTTTAAAGCATGTGCTTCTCTTTCCGCTCTTGCAACCTTTGCTCTTCTTTCCCCACTATTCCCATCCAGGGTCCTTTCCTTCATTTTAGTTCTGCTTTCCCTCCCATCTCCTCCAGGCTGCCCCTTTCTCTTTACCCATTTCAACCACATCTCCACCAGTATCATCACCGTCCTCTTATATCTCCTCTTGTTCATAAATGTGTCTTTAGTTCTTTCCTTCTTAAAATCCTTCGCTGACACCTTGTCCCCATACTCCCCATCCACTCACTCCTAAAATATACCTTGTCCCTTACAGATCCAGTTTTGTAACTTCCATCTCTGTTCTCCCACTTCACACTTCTTTCTATATATATATACTTTCTATGGCACGTCTTGTGCAAGTATCCCTTTTTGCAGTCAAGATCAACTATGACCTCTCTGCCTCAGCCTAATCTTTATGATTTTTTTTTTAACTTCACTGAAGTCCCACCAGCAAGAAGTCCACATCTGTGGACTGGTGGAGTTGCACTCACAATTGTACAGATAAATGAATATGTATGCCACCAGTTGGCCAAGCCTACCACCAGGAACAAACATCTTCAATGTTGTGAGCACCAAACAAATGCATGACCAAAAGGCTGAGAGAAGCCTAGGGTTTTAGTCCTGTGACCTGCCCTGTATCTGCTAGCAAGCAGCATATCGCCAGGTTATCCAGGCTTGCTCCAGACCCCAGCTGGTGAGGTGTTGCTAATACACAGAGCTCCATCCTTGCTGTGTGTAAAACACCATCTTGGGGTGGTGCAACTGGAGAGAAGGGGGAACTGGCTCTTCTAGCACCAGCTCCAGGAGCAGCCCTGGCACACCCTGGAGGGAGCTCTCACCATCGCCCTCACAAACAAAGGAAGCAAGGCCTATTAACCTCAATCTAGGTCTCTTAGCTCTAATCCATGGGTCTTGAGAAAAAAAGCCTGATATACAGAGAGATCGATTAGGTTTGCACCACTTTAATATGAACGATTCCTAGATCATAGTTCTGGAGAACTAGGACGTACCTTGACAACATCCTGTATAAAGATTAATGGACAGAACTAAACTTAAAAATTCACAACAAAATACTTCTCCTTACATTAGTCTCCAATACACACTTATATTAAGCCCTCAAGAACTTGGGTTTCAGTATCTTTCTTATATGATGAAAGATAATAATCATGGCCAAATTCTTGTGTTTTCCTATAAGCAGATATAATCTTATGACACAATTTTTATGAAGTAGCAGGTCAAAATTTTAGTCAGAGAAACTTCCATAAAATATATGCTCTTCTCTGCAAGTAGCCAAGTTAATACAAATTGATCAGTATACATATTGATAACAATAAATTATAAGAGCATAACTGTCTTTAAAAAAAATGCATCCCATCTATAGCCACTACCAACACTTAACTACCACACAGGAACAATTTACTGTTTGTTTCAACAGTTTTCGATGCAGGTTTTCTTTCCACCTGCCTGGATTGAACATAAAACATACCCCAAGTTCTACAACAATTTTTTTTTTTTTTCAAGCTACTTGTTGTATGAAAAAAGAAAAATAGTTACTAGAGCAATTTTTAACCAACAAAAATGCCATTTACATTGAGAAACATTTATCTAGGAAAGAAAACCATCTACTGACAAGAGTCAGAAATTTTTCACATCCTCTTTCTGCTTAAGGTGGATTTCTCCCCCAGCAATTTGGGGGAACAAAGGAAGATGTGTCTTGCTCTTGGAAAAAAAATAATAAAATTAATCTATACTTATTAAGAACTATCACAAATTGAATCCCTGTGTTGATTCACACTCTCAGACACTACAGACTTTTGGGGACTGATCCATCATGAGCAATTTCTCTACAAATTAAGGCTGCCCTTTCATTTCTTACCCTGTTGAAAACAATTCATTACCGCTAGATTTGACTTAGTCCATTACAAAACATCTTCCATTTGGAGACATAACTGAACAACAAATCATTTTTGTTTTCTTAAATAGCATTAAATGTACATTATTATCATAACATTTTCTGTCCCTTTCTTTGCTAAAACCTTAGTTCTCATGCCTGCATTTAGAATAATTATATTTCTAAAGGTTTAAAAAGGAACCAAAACCAACAACAACAAACCACAGAAAAAAAGTAGATATGAGGGTATGATAAAGAGGATACACCACTGCTGTGCATGATGAAGGAACAATTCATGAACTCATGTACTCAGCCCTGGAATGAGGATGCCAGTTACAGATATCAGATTAAGCTCACGATGCTTCATGACTTCCTCCTCCTCCCATCCCAGCTGCCCCATACACATGCAACCACAAGCAGTAAGGCATAGAGCAATGATTAGACACTCTCATGTTCACTACCCCCAAAACAGAGCCATCCATAAGACAGAACTTGAGTTGTCCTGCCTCCCCCAGTGCACAGCCAATCTCACAGGAAAGTAATATCCTCCCCTCTTTTCACCTCCCATTTGTCACTGAGAGTTTTTTTGTTGTTAACCCATAAAAAATGAATATCCCTACAAATAAACTTGTGTGTAACTTTGAGACACCTGGCTGCAGCTGAGACTGAACCAGTCCAAGATCTTACCATAAACTAAACAGTGCTTAATCTGCAGGGCCAAACAGACCAATAGGAGCTAGAAACACTAAGTGAGGTATGAAGTATCATAACCAGGTGTGAATTCTTAAGCAAATTATGGTAAGATATTCCTTCAAAAAAAATTAATAACAGCTTTATTAACTCAGTCTCAAAAAGTTTATTTCTGCTGTAAATCCATGCAGACTAATTCCTTCAGTCTGAAGAGTAAGCTACTCCTCAAACAGTGGCAAAAATAGATTAAGGAACTTTAATTAACTGTTGCATTTTAAATCTTGTTGAAATGTATGCCTTAGCTTTTCTTCATACATAAGCTCATCTTTTTCTTTCTGTCAGTAATACTGTTCTCTTCTTCCTTCATGTTCTCCGGGTTGTAGCTACAAAAATCAAATAATGAACTAACATAGCTGGCATGTAAAAAAAGATGCAAGTAGCTAGATTCCTCAGAGATATGCAAAGACTGTCTACAGTCTTAACAAGAAAAGGGCTCCCTGCAATTCTCATAAACCTTCTACAGCATTTGCGTATACAGAATATTCTGGTTAATCTCCAGTAAAAAAAAAAAAAAAAAAAAAGCAATTATTTTTCTGTGTGTGCTAAGTACATTTTATGTATTCCATAGGAAAATGATGGGGGATCCTTCGATATCAGCATTTGATTACATTTCAACAAAAGCAGACCAACACAACACACCTGTGTGCACTCTGAAGTAATGCAGTATTGCCTGGATTCATTTTTTGATACACCAGTATGTGCTTTATTTTCAGTGTGTAAAATGTACACCTACAAAAAAAATTGGCTACAAAAAATTCAATCAATATTTTCCTCAAATTAGATGTCACCTGAGTGGTACTTTAAAACACCATTATTCTGAGATCTGAGATCTTTATTTAGTCTACCTCTCCCAGTTCTACCAACTAGCATGAAAGTTTTAAAGAAATTAAATGTAAAGATTGTTATGAATTTCTTTCCTAGCTACATAGCTCCCTATATGGAGAGCTTTCCTATACTACCATACGTATTTTCTTTCAAATAAGCCTACAGCATGTCTCCTGAGGTAACTTAGGGTTTCTGTCACTTCGGGCAAACACCTGAATTTCTGTTCCCATTTAAACCAAATGTCTCTATTTTTTTTTTCTTCCTTCTATTCAACTTACGAAACTCCAAATCATTCAGTACCGATCTGTTCTTAAAGTAACTTACTCCATAATTAGGTTGTATTTTACCACTCAGTAAAATGAAGCATGGGATTAATGAAAAGCTGCCTCAGGATATTTATCATTTTTTTCCAGACTTAAGAATCAATACTAGTTTGTACTCAAGAAGCACAAATCAATGATATCCATAGAATAGGAAACGTTACCTATGAAATTGTGAGAACACCAGACTTTAAAGGTATGCCATTCAAAAAACCAGACTGTTTTGCTCTAGTTTTGCCAGTCTTCTCACAAAATCAAATTAGAAATGAATATATAATAGCAACCACTGGGAAGCCACCATGGAGGTAGAAATTTCTATAAATAGGATTTATTTTCTAAATAATGCGTTTAACCCTCTTTCTTTCTAGGACACATTAACCTGAACTAAATACAGTTTTAGGAAAATATTAATTTAATGTGGAAAAAAAGATTCACAACAAGGCTCAACTCTTGAGCGAATTTACAAATTAGCAAAGCAACATATATAAAACCCTCCACTGTACAATCAACAATCCTAAAAGGACTGACTGCTTGGAAATATAGTGGAAAAATAGCATCCTAGATTTTATTTTCTGCAGGTGCTGAAGTCAGTTTTGGTTTTCCTGGAACAATCTCAATGAAATAACACAAGCTTGCTCTCTTTCCATTTCTCCTAAAATATTTATGTAACTATTCGAACACTTAATATTGACTCCATTATGCATTATATAGGAGGGTTCCCAAACCATTAAATATGCCTTCATACCTTTGGGTATCCAGAAGTTCTTCATGCATAGCTCAACAGAGTATTATTAAAGTGACATAAAGGTAGTTTAACACATGTTAATTTACATAGGTGTTCAGGTATTACCACATTGCAGTAGTGCATTCATGATATCTGCAACTTATCAGCATCCAAAACATGGGAGAGCAGACGAAAAGGACTGCAGTGGTTCCTGAACCAAAAATGTTGCTATTTTCTGCAAGTTTATACAACATTGCATAAATCAAAAATGAGAAGATCCCACTGCTTTTCTTGGAGAGTTTGGTCCCTGGGTCCAATAAGATAGAGACAAAGAACTACAGAACTAGTTCAGTATTTCATCTCTAATGGTATTTTTACTAAAGTATGTCAACATGTCTGTATTTTATAAATAAGCTCATCCTTCAAAGTTTATGTTCTGCAAACATTACATGAAAATACAACTTTGTGTAAGTAAGCACAAGCTGAAGCTAAGTTCCAAATTTAGTTATTGATGATTGTCAGTGACTAGCTGCCTTAGTGACAGACAGTAGATATAGACAGAATATATAGTTATCAGCAAGTGCTGAGAAAACCAAATTTACCAGACACAAACTCTGCGTCCCACTTTAATCATGGTAAATTTTATTGTTGATCTAAATGGAAGCAGAATTTGGTTAACTTCCTCAGATCCAGCCAGCTGTGAAACATGGCCTGCTGTGTTAAATAGCATACGAAGCTACATTGTGCAGTAAAAATAGCATGTGCTGTGCTCAAAAGATTTATTTAAAAACTCTAAATGAAAAAATTCTGAAAAAATGAAAGTGGCAATAGAAAAGAATATACAGATGTACACATCTTAGCTGTAAAAACTTCCCCAAAGATTTTTGGCATCCTGTAGTTCAAAAGTCATAGAAAACCATTTTTTATTAGCGCATTCTAATGGAGTCTCAGGCAGCTTCATCCCAAGTGGGATAATCACATATATTTTTGCTCCCATTAACTTACACATGTGCATTCAGGCACAAGTTGACTCAGAACAAAATCTACATGACTTAATTGAAATAAACATTGTACAACAGGGGATATTTTAGATCTAAAGTAGCTACAGCCATCATTCCTGGCACTGCTTTCTGTGGCCCAAGAGCTGCAAGACTCATCACATGCTCCAAAGAGCTTACTGGCAAGGACATCTGGATAGGTTCACAGCTACAGATGATGTTGAATTCAACCTCACGGTGGGATGTAGGTAGGTTTCCTGCACAGCTGTGTCCCTGCAAAATCCAGTGATGAGATCTGTAATGGATGTTTTTGCCTCCCTACCTCTCGCAGACAGGTCACCCACAACCGGAGAGGCAGGGCAGCCCTATTGCCACTCGCATGATATAGTGCCTCCAGGCTGCTTGTGAGAGATGAGCACGTCGTGACTGACAGGCTGCCCATTCCTGCGCAGGAGTTTCTAGCAAACGGGCTGTTTTTGAAACCAAGTATGATTTTCGAGAAATCAAGTACTGAAACATCAGAACTTCAGACCTTTCACTCTCAGGAAAAAATGCCTCTGTGGGAAATACGTAGTTCTCATTACTCTTGTCCTGACTTTATTTTGTGGTTCAGATGCCACGCTCAAACTTTTTTCCTGTAATGTATCATAGTTTCCAAAGCCACTATAATAAAAAATGTTTGATTAGTTTAAAACTCCATTTCCTTTCAAAAAAGGGCCTTGGTGATTTTTTTTGACCACTGTCGTTTTAGACCTTTTCACCTTGATGAAGAAACAAAACATTTCTCATGCTGACTTCAATGTTTATGCTTGACTCTTATCATGAGGAGACATTTACAGTGGGACAAGGTTAATGCTAAAGTGCTTTTTTTTCCCAAGACTACTACAGTCGTCATATCAAATGCCACAGCACCTAATTTCCCTCCTTCAAATGTCATTTTATCAAGATCTTCAGTGTGCACAGAGACCGTGGATGTACTAGAGAGACTACAGGGGCAGCAGCTCCTTCCCTTCTCCCATTGTGCACATGACCCTGTGCACGCACACACACCTTGCCATCCAGCTGAGGAGAACCTTCACCTTCCTGACCTCCATTCAGGTCAGGAGTACGGCTGCTGCTACATGTATTATCATTCCTATGGACAAGGAGCCACGCATTTCTGCTTCTCTGTATAATTCAGCGCAGGCTGCTCGTCATGTAACTAATGAATTGGCTGTGGTCTGCCTAATAGTTATTTTATATATCCTCCAGCATACTTAGAGATCTAGATACAAAATTGAGCAATCTACTCATGTATCTGCAATGTTCTCCAGAGTACTGCAAGTTTTTAAAACAATGACTTACCAACCGACCTACTCATGAAACACAGTAGAACAACCCTAATATTATCACCACATGATAAAATCCTATTCAACACGCAGACTCAGGGCTCAGTGAGGTATTCATCACAGACCTCAAGAATTTATCTAAAGATACAAAAGGAAGAAGAAAAGATAAATTTATCGCCGCACCCCACCCAGCACATTTAATTTTAGGTAGTTGAGGATGTATAAGGAAGCATTTCCTTTGACATTTAAAAAGAATTATTCTCAGGTTTCTCAGTATCACCTAGCCAGTGTAAGTTTGCATGTGAACAGGCAGCTAAAAGATTATGCAGAAATTAGAACAAAACTAAGTCCCCAGTTACACTTCTTAAAGGAAAACCACTTTAACAGCCTAGTCTAATGTTGAACAACACCTGGATTAGCAAATTCCATCAGCTTTTCATAGTGTGTTTTTAATGGGTATTACTACTTGATTTCTATATATTTAGGCAGGAAACAAAGGTAATCTTTTCCTCATTCACTTTTTTCAATTTTCTAAGTGATAACAGAAAATTTTCTGTACTTGAAATTGCTATGCAAGTAAAACAGATACATCATCTCCAGCATGTTTTAAAACAATCCTGTGTTTTGAGCTCCCTGTTGTTTCAGAGCATACAGAAGCAGCTTTGATAAGGAGGAATTCCAATGAGCTATGCAGGTCAGGCACATTTTCATTTTTTAATTTTTCCCCAAAAACACTGTTCAACAAATAGCTTTGAAGTTGTCTAAGAAATACTGTTTCCTATTCTGAATAGGAAAACACTGCCATTTCTTCAACAGAACGTTAGAAAGGACTGTCAGAACAGCGCTAAAATCCCTAAAGAAGTGATTAATATTTGGGGGGCAGAGGGGGAATATGCCCCCCAAATTATCATTATTTAACATCACTAACATTGTTATTTAGTTTGATATTTTCTAACCTAGCCATGGTTTAGGTATAATTTTCCCTTCCCCTTGGACTTGAATAAGTCCAAAAATATTCACAGAAAACACGTAGCTAATCTCAATAGTATTTTCCTTACAGGTCTCCCCAGTTGTCCAATTGGCATAAGTATGACCCCTTGCACTCCTGACAGCCCCAAGGAGAATTTGAATTTCACAGCATCCAGTTTTACCCTCTTTCTTTTACCTGCTCCTCAAACAGCGGATGAAGACGCTTCCTCAGTCTTGCTCAAGGGAACACTTTGTCGGGAAGATGATGCATGACTGCATTAAACAAAACACCCACAATGCAAATGTGAGGTGCTGGAACACAAAGAGAGATTTTGTTCCTTCTTTCCAATGGCTTCAAGTGAAGCAGAATGGGGCAAAAATTAGAATTTTTTTTTCTAATTCTCAAAGTGGCACATACAGGAACCAGATGAAGTTCCCCCACCGCCAGGATTTTATATATGCTTTGCACCATACTCTTCCACATGTATTTAGCCATCACTCCAGTCTTTAACAGTTTCAGATGAAACACTTCAGATTCTGTGGGTACCTGGTTAACAAAGAAAGATCTGTTTATAATGAAGATATTTACATGCTCTTAATACTTACTGGTTGTATATAACACAGCATATATGCCAAAAAGTGTTCACCTTTCCCTCAAGAAAGGAGGAAATGTTTAAAATGGCCACGATTCTGTACCCTGAATCACAGAAAAATTACAGGTTATGGGTTATAACTGTTTAGTTGATCCACTTAGCTAAAATTACAATAGCTATGATACTTCGTGTGTGTTTAGCCCTTGTGATCACTACGCAACATTATGAGATTGCTTTCCCAGTAGCACAAAATTATGAAAATCAACCGGGGGGAGGAAATTATTATGGAACTTGTGTTCCACCTTACCCAAACTCTGTTTCTTCCACGTCTGGGATGTGTTAGCATTAACATGTCCTAGCAAACAAGGCATTGCACTGGGATTCAGGGAACCTGTTCTCTGGTGGCAGGGATCTGCTGCACCATCCTTCACAAGTCAGTGTGCCACTGTTCCCCCTTATACTTCTTTCATCTTAACAGGAACAGATGTTTGGGACTGGGATAGTATATTATACTGTATTTCTATTTCCCAAATGCTTCCGGGTCTGACTTCACTTGAGGCCTTTAGGTGCTAATGAAATATAAGTGGTAATGCAGACATTGAGCTTTAAGTGTTTCCTAAAAAAGTAGCTGAAGAATACATTTGAAATGATACAGGATTCATTTGTCATACAGGATTTTTTAATGTCTTAAACAGACCTCACATTTTTAGATGAGAATGCTTTGAGGTCAGGGCAAGAATTCTTCTCCTATAAGCAACTCAGTAAAGTAATTTACTTGAGAGGCTTAATCAATTCTCCTTTTGAATGCATCCAACTTTGCAGCAAAGCAGCATTTCAGTGATGTAGTACAGAAAAACATACTGGAAAGGTTCCTATCAATTATAGCATTTTAATTTGATGGAACAAAGTTTGTCTTTTGCAAACTGGATTGCTAGCTAGAAATACATTAAATTTTGGGAGAAGAAATTTCTGTCACACGGTTCTAACGTGTTTGTCAGCCACCTGATGTCTCTACCGGGATAATATAAATGTGAGTTGTCATACCTTCACTGAAGTCATTGGTTATTCTTTAGACACTAAAAATACCCAGAGGATCAATTTATAGCAAGGAGGAGAGCGAATATTTTGGGCTGCCAGCAGCAGCCAATACAGGTTTATTCTTTTCACTTACACAGGTTCTTTAATGTACTAGTTAAGCATCTCTGGTTGTCCTTCCCTAGGTAAAACATCCCTTTCCAGGCAAAGATTAGAGTCTGAATCAGATCCTCATCCTTTTAGCACCATTTTCCACATTCCACTAAAATCAGCAGTATTTTGGACTCAATGAAGAAGGCAGAACTTGGTCTGCCGTATGTGCAAGGTCCACTGAAAGTTCATACTTTGGAATTAAATGCAGATTATTGCAGAAGCCAGGAGCTGCCATATGTTCAGAGTAGTCAATGTTTTTTATCTGTTAATGGCTAGGCTATATCCAAAGCTTTTATATATGTAGCAGTTATTTGCATATGGCTTTAGGCATGTATATATGAATGTGTACCTAGATAGATAGATAGATATAACTTTAGATAGCTTGAAAGCTTTGGCAGAGCATAAAAATGAGCAGTGAATGCTCCAGAATTTTGATGCAAACCAGGGTTTTAGATAACTCAAAACCAGAGATGCATGCACTATAACAGGACAAAAAGACAACTTTACCTGCAGCATTTCTTTACAACCCTGTATCAGATTAAAACATTCAGATTAAGACCATATAGTACAGTATAGTAAGAGGTAAATGCAGCTAAATACAGAAAAGTATAGAGAAATATTGAAAAAGAAAAGAAAATTGTTGTCAGAGGGCAGCAGAAAGTGGGAGAGAGCTGTAAACTAAGCTAATATTTAATAAATAAAAATAAGGATGGACTGACTTCAAGAGGAGAATAACAGAAATTACAAAGTCAAAAAATACTAGAAACAAAGTAAGAGATACTGTAGGTAAATTGCTGTTTGCATAGACTTCCTCAGTTAAAAACAGTAGTCACGGATGAAAACAAACATGAGGAGGTAAGTACAGGACCACAAAGGCAAATTAGGAAAGATACCTGGATTCCTAGAGAATAAAAGTTAACCAGGAGGTACATGGCAGAACAATGTGGCTAAACTCAGCAGAGGTATCTGAAGGTTAAATCAGATTTTGCAGCAGAAAGGAAGTAGACCATTACATGTCTAAAGAGTGGAAATTGAACAACCTGAGGAAATACTTCCAATAGTAACCTCTTACTCATGTCTTAAGTATATACTGGACATTTTGATAAAATCTTCCTAAGGGCATAGGGAGAGGAAAAATATGATATGAGAAGGAAAATTCTTAGATAATAAAGCTGTCAGAGATTAGAGATCTTAACCAACGCAATAACTAGATAGAAATTCCATTGATCACAAGTCAAATACACTATTTAAATATATTATTTTAGACTACACTTTCAATTAAAGTAAAGAAAGTACCAGATACAAATTTACAACAACAGACAAGATTCAGATAGGAAATGTAAAGATCAAATATCTACCTTATTGTCACAACAAAAATGAGTGAATGGCATTTATTTCTGTATAGACCTCATAGACTTTCACAAAGGCTTTCATAGAATTTATGGAACAAATTTAGAGAAATTCCTGGGCTATTAGGGAATTTGACAAAAAAATGTAACATAAATATGAAAGTTTAGGAAATAAGTAATATTTATATATATTTAAGGCAACTACAAGTACCAAAAGAGATGCCTTATATCAGGTACATTGGACTGGAAAAAAAAACCAACCAAACAAAACAAAAACCGCACAATCATCCCTCCCTGTATCAATTCAAAATCCACCCCTTAAACATTGAACACTGATGCAGAAGAAGAAATCTTAGCAATAAGAAAATAAATAAAGAAATTCAGTACTTCCGGTGTCTTGGCAACAAAAAGAATAAAATGGGTGGAATGGGCAATGAAATTAAGGTCAGAATAGCAATGAGCAGATAAACCATTGCAATGCTAAATCCAGCTGGACAAAAAGAAAACCTCTGGATTTAAAGTCTGCATATTCAACAAAATATAAAGACAAATTCATTATGCAGAGCTGCAAACTGAGGACATAATGAGATCCTCCAACCAGA
Source organism: Larus michahellis (assembly GCF_964199755.1). Classification (NCBI taxonomy): domain Eukaryota; kingdom Metazoa; phylum Chordata; class Aves; order Charadriiformes; family Laridae; genus Larus; species Larus michahellis. The sequence continues at coordinate 96,336,219 of NC_133897.1, forward strand.
TCTTCATAAACTGCTGTTTGAAAGAAACTTTCAGTATCTGATTGCCAGGAGAAATGGTGTGAGAAAAGGCAAAACTAAAGCCATTTGGGATCAGAAATAACTGATCGAAAGTTGCGATATTTGGGATATCTATAAACACTAATAACACTCACCCGTGACAAGAATATCCAATGAAGAAAGTTGAAGTGGAAATAATAGATTTTGAAGATTTACAATAGAAGCTTCTTAGAAAACAATTAAGATGACAGAGATGATTGTAAAAGACAAAGATAAAATAGCACAACAGTAGCAACTGCACTACAAATTGAATGCAGAAGACTAAATGGACAAATGAATATAATCTTCTGATGCATTTTTATGTACACTTCGTGGTCGGTGTTTTGAACACATTTACAATTCCTTACTGACCCCACAATGGGACTTGATGACTGCACAAGTCGCCTAAAAAGCTTATCTCTGCTGCCTAGTTCACAACATAAAAAGAACTATTACAAAACACTGATGGCGCCTCCTTGGACATGACAAATAAACAAATTTAAAAGATGAGAAATTTAGAGGAAAAGGACAAGTTGTCTTGAAGTCTAGCTAAGGTAGGATGGAATAAGAGGTTTGAACATGCTTCGCTCCAGGCCCATAATATAAAAAATAAACATGCTTTGCCATAAGTGTACACTGGGTTTCCAGCAGAAGCATTCCTCCTGAGATAACACAAGCATTTCAGAATGAATCTCAATTATGAATGATTTTGTGGGCCAGAATGAATCACATTATATTATGCTACATTTATGGGTATTTGAGACAAAAAGCATGTCTCAAAGTACATCATTTGTCTCTCCCACAGTAAGCAACGTTCATCAATGCTTCTATGCAATTCCAGAGCCTTAATGTTCTTACACTGGCAAAAGCACCATTATTTTGGTATATTTCTCACCTTATTGGAATATAAAGCATATTCCAGAGTGTTCTCCATACAGATTAGTTGGCAATATTCATTACAAAATATGAAACTTTTAATAAATATTCATGTTCCACTTTTCTTTTTTCATAAAACCACTCGATAAGCACAAAACTGTAGCAATCACCAAAATTCAAGGAAAAAAAAATCACCTTCATTCAAATCTGGATGCAATTTTACAGCAAAAGCTCAGCATTAAAAATTAGGAAAGATGAATTTTCATAACAAAAGTTACAAATTTGTGTATATAAGTGTTAAGCAAAAATCCACATCCATCTTAAAGCCTATGGATTATGTTTGGTTTGCTTTCATTTTCATTAAATTAATAAACAGTATCCACTAAGAGCAACACAGCAAGGTAAATCCATGACATCTTAATTGTAGTGGATAGGCACCAGCTGGCTGAAGTTTGGCTGGTTTATTTGGAGAGGGTGCAGGAGGGGACCTGTTTGTTTCAAAAAATAAAAACAAACCACAAACAAACAAAAAAACTCAACACCCCAAAACACCCAACCACACCCACCCACCCTCAAACTCAAAGTCTTAGACATTTTTAAAATATCTAGCAATTAGCAACTGGTACTTTCCTGTCAGTGTTGGTACTTTCCTTATGTTGTGAGCATGCTGATTCACAAAGCAGTTTTATAATTTTTGATCAGTAACAAATTCCCTGTGTGAGGCTCCATCCATTTAACAGACTGGATAATTGAACCCAAACTTCCTGCGCAATAGGAACATAATCAATGGCAGAAGCATTAACTGGTACAGCCCAAAATACTAACCTTCCATGTTGCATCATTTTGTCCCCTTGCTACTGCAGGGCAGTATTTGTGATCCCACGTCCCATTTGTCAGCAGCAAACCACCAATTGTGTCTGGCCCATAGAACAGCTGCCTCAGTACTGCAAGCAAAGGCTCTCGGGAATGCTTTTATAAAGTCTTATTTTAATAACTCAAGTAACACGCATTTCAGTATCAAAAACAGCTCTCTACACCCTGGCAGTATGAATCTAAGAATTCAATCTGATGCTTTGTTTCCAAGATCTTCCTTTGAGTAATCAGTGTCTGAACCCAGTGTATTTATGATTTCAATTTTCAATTTTTTCCTTTGTTCCACTTCCCTAGACGTGTTGCGGACACATTTCAGTTATTCTGTCATCTTTTAACAGCTACTCTATGTCTGCTGTTCCATTTGTTTTCAAATTAAGTTCCTGCTCATTCTAGCAAAGGGTGAGCTCCTGATATATGACTGTGCTTAACCTGAACATGTCATCAGCATCAACTTCTTGAATAGCTATTTCAGAGGAGAAGAGGGACCAACGTGACACTGGGATTCTGGTTCACTGGAGATCAGGATGATAACAGCGTTACCAACACTATGTTTTTCTGTAATAATTTCTTATTACTGACAGAGTTATTGATGCATGCAGAACAAAAATAAAAGGACAATGAATTAATATCACTGACGGGGCTCATCCAACAGCAAGCAGATTCCACCTGCTAGTCTCAACCGGATATTTTGCAGACATCACAGAATAGAAAAGCACTCACAAAGTGAGTTTGCTGCCATCGTTAGCACTGTTTTTTCGGTTGTTGAAAAAGAAAGGGGAGAGCTAGCTAGTTTTTAGCCCTTCTCAAAGCAATACATTTTCCAGCATCTGTTTAATTTGGTCTGTACAGTGCTATCTACTTTACATGCATTGTCAGGGAACAATTCCCACACTGCCTGAAGCACGTTTGGGAAGAAGCAGAAGCCTTCCTCCTCCTGCAGCAGGGCCGCACCAAGGCTGCGCCCAGGAGCAGCTGCAGATGTCCCACATGCAGGAACCAATTGCTCCTTTTTCTCACCAGGTCCTGCTGTGTGGTCACACCAGGCAGGACCAGCATGCACCCTGAATTTCCATTTCTTTGCTAATGAGTCTTCCCCATGGGAAAAACAGTGGATATTTCTGCTTGACCACAGTCTCTCCTGAAGGGCACTGATGACGTGTCATGGAGTGAAGGCTGTGCTGACAGTGACAATGACAAACATAGCGGTCCTTTCAGCTGAACCAAAGAAATCACGATACAGAGACTCATCTCTCAACGGCAGAGTAAACCACAGCTTCTAAAATGCATTCCTGTGCAAGGATTTCTCTGCCAGAAGAACACAGGAGGGAGATTTGGGGAGGCTGCTCCTCAGAGCAACCCATGCCTGGATGGGGGATCCGTCTCTTCGCAGAGGGCTGGGTGGGAAGCGAGCAGAGGCAGAGTGAGTCTCTTCAATAAGTAAGCAGCATACACACTGGATAAAGCCAGCAAGCTCCAGCAATGAGCATCTCAAGGTTGCAGGCAGTCTACGGTATAATAAGCCACACTAATAAAGGCTGCCTGGAAAGCACTCTATAATAGGTTTCTCTAGTACTGAAGCTTAACTCTTCCCTCAGTTCCAGTAAATTTAAAAAAAAAATTTATACCTTACTGTTTATTATTTTGTTTTTCTTATCTTTTTTACCACATCATTATGCTGCCTCTAACATGCATAGCAAAACCAAAATGCTCTTTCTGATTTCATGAATACCAAGAGAAATGTTTTCCTCAGCGATTAGTAATCATACTAAGACACAGTTCTGCTCATAGTTATACAAGGTCAGGATAAGAAAATATTTGAAATGCAAAGCATATCTACTACTAAATTATCAATAAGACATAATAGCAGGATAGTAAATGTGTGGTATGTATATTTAGTATTTATTATAGAAATTTACTGCATATAAATTATGAGGAAGTGCCAGATGCATCTAATAAATATGAATAAGGAAGGTTTCATACCCCCAGAGCTATATATGATGCTGTCTTATAGCTCTCTGGTTGAAAACATTGTATGAAAATCACTTCACCTTGTTTAATTGGAATTGGATCCTCTAAATCTTCTACACCTGTGTTAATCAACTAGTCCAAAACAAGTTTCTTGTGTGGTTAAAGTTTCAAGTGGAAAACTTCAGAAAGTAATAGAAAGTCAACTAAGAGTTAAGGAAGAAAAGGAAATTGAAGTACTAAAAAAGCAGGAAATACAGTACACCCCTAAAAACTCAAGAAACAAAATATGATTATTTACTTCGTGTTTGTGATCAGCTGACATCCCTGCACTGTTTAAATGAACACGGGAAAAAACTAACTTTCTACATAAAAGGAAAAATGCAGTCTTTACTAAATAATTAGTGTTCTGAGGAAAAAAAAAAAAAGTATCTTTTCAGCAGAATTAGATTCTGCAGCTGTAGCTGTTCCACTACAGAAACACTTCACGTTTTGCCCTTGAATATTATACGTAAATTCTCACTTTATTTTTTAATATAAAAAAGCATAATGCAAAATATGATCATCCTCAGATGACCAGACCTTAGAAATGTAGAAAGTGAATATCGCATAGAAAATAAAATAGCTCCCCTAAACATATTACACACATGAGAAATTAAATCAATATAATGTTTTTGTTTCTCCATTATCACATAAACAGATTTTATGAAAGGATAATCTATGTTCTTTCAGAAAAGGGCAAACAACCTCTATGGAAACATGCTAAAGGATTAACAGGAAGTTTAGTCATTGCTGCTGGTAATTAAATCAATGAGAAAAAGGGGGGGAAAATATAAATGTATTTCCTGTAATTTGATAGGGAATTTTTAGGTCAGTCCAAGTATTGGGGCCATTGTTGTCATCTTTCCTTTTTTAATTTCTTCTGGGTTTTTCCTAACATTTTAAGAAGCAGTTTAATTTCAGTAGGTTTTTCAGTGAAATCAATACTCACAAAAGAAAAAATATTCCCAAATGAACAGAAATCTTTACAATGTTTTCCATTAACCATTGTATAGAATTTTATCTTCTCGGCTCTGTAAAAAATAGAGTGCTTATTAGTAAACTATACTGACCAAACTCAGAATTCAGAGTACCTCCTTAAACAGGTTTTTTCTTCACCTGTGGCATACTACAGCCACTCCATCTACACTGACACTACCAGAATTCAGAACATATTGCATATTGCTTACTTAGCTGAATTTTAACGTTCTTTGGAAATGTGTATTTATGCAAACAGTCCATATAGCAGACAAAAGCAGCATAACCTCTAGCTTGCCTTTACCTTCGAAAGACAATGAGTCACTGAACTATTTTTGTTTAGGATACACAAAACACTTGCACTGCTTATTTCAAGTTGGCTCGATGATGCTGATTTTCAAGTGAACATGGTTCAACATCAAGCAGTAAATGAATACATAGATGAAAGTTGTCTAATGAAAAAAAATATTGTTGCAAGTCTGTTTGTTTATATTTTTATGACTCTATTGCAAAACCATGCATTGATTTGTAACTCCATTCCCTTTAACTCCCTTCATGTTGGTGAAAGGTGGAACTTGAGAAGGCCCAGGACCTTCTGCAGTCACTGGCTTCTTTCAACAATTTAAAAGAAACAAAACCGAAAAAAAAAAAAAAACGAACCTTTTTTGAATATTTCTTAACATCTAGATTAGTACTTCTCTATGGAAACACTCTCTTTGAACACTTAATCTGGAGCAATGGTAGTAAAATACTGGATGGCTACCTGAGCTTTTTTTTGATCTCATCCAGAAACTTTTCACTGACAACCACATTTTTTCATTCCACTGGGAAACACTAAGTCTACAGTCAGGATAACATTTCCAGCCACCCCTGTTCCAAACTGAGAATGTGCTTTTCAGAAGTCCCCACTGCTGTAAGTGATTAGTCCTCACCACAACAATATAGGGGCTCTTTTGAAGCCTCCTTGACCATGCAGTTGATGCTCTTCGGAAATAAGGGTGCAACTAATATAGTTAGCAAAAGAACTATTTACTAATTGGATCCACCAGGAAAGATCTTCTAGCAGATATCACCAGGACCCTCTTGATAGGTAAGGCATAGAAGGAATGGGGTTTGACATTCCTGATACCATGCATAAAGTAGCACTCAGATATCTTATCTGCTTCTTTTGAATGAGCAAAGGACAAACGCATACACCATATGAATAATGGGACAACAAACTCATGCAACTGCTAACACAGGTTTTGGCACAGAGCATGAATACCACGCTAAGCTATGCTCATGCTCCCTTCCCTGTCAATCCTTAAGTGCCTCACATACAAAGTCTAACTGAAAAAGAACATGCTGCACATTAAAAATGTGCACATACTGCAGCTGCATCCCATTCTTCCAGGTGGACTTGGAGTAGTTATCTCTAGATAATTAGCTCTTCAAAAGTCCAGAGATACTCAGGTGATATTGTTGATAACACACCAACTATGATATAAATTACAGACATGAGGTTAGGAACTGGAACGAAATGGACTTACTTTGTCCTTATTAGAATGGGTCATTATCAAATAGCTGGCTTAAATATGATAGATTGCATTTCAATCTTCTGAGATGAGCATCTTATCTTGAGATACAATGTCAGGGATGTTAATTGGTGTGAAGTACAGAAGCGTAGAAGTTCAGCTAGGAACACCCTGCATTCTGATTCATGAATATGAAAGCAGAGAACGAAGCAAGTGGTAAGAGAAACAACTACAGCCAAATGCTGATAATGTTCATATTGATGCAAGAATCTTCTCAGAACCTGAAATTCAGAAGATCTAGGAGCTAAAGGCTCGTATTATGGTTTCTCACTTTCTTTGTCATAGCTTGTTTCTGAACTCATTTTAGAAACACAAGTCCCAAACGTATGATTCATACCCCAGCTGGAAAACACACAGGTCTCTAATGCATTTTCTGTTTCTTGGTACAGATTCTGATAGCATTGTGGGCAAGCAGTATCAAACATGTTTACTTCAAATGGCTGAGCTTAGAGCAGAACAACAGACTGTGGAATGAAATACTGCACTAACTATACAAGCACAATCAATTTGTCATCATTTCATACTCAAATTCTTCTTTGCAATATACTTGGAAGTAAAAAGGATTGGTTTTCTGGGTTGAGGTTTGTTTTTTTTTTTCCTTTTTACTCTAGTAAAATTGCAGCAGGGATAATATTTTCTGCAGCTTGGAATCTGCAGTTGACAGCTTTCCATACTGTTAGAGTTTTAACTCTTTTCTCCCATGTCCAGAAGTAGCAAATAGCTTGTTCCTTGAAGTTATCATTACTGGAAAACAAAACAGCCATAAAACACTCATGTGTTTTATTTTAATACCTACCACCACTTTTATTATTGTAGCTGAAACTGGGACCCATTCTGGAAGAACTCAGGGTGTAAATCTATGAAGAGGCAGTTCCTGTCCTGATAATTTTATCTTTCAGGCAGGCAAGGTGATTAACAGATTAGAATCGGAATTTGTGTCCTTATTGTAACAGGTTCAAAGCTGAGGCAGTAAGAGATTAAATCATCAGCAAGGACGACTATGCGGAGCAGTAGCAGAATTCACTCTCTTTTATCATGTCAGCAAGAATCTTATCAAAAAGTCATGTTCTGCTTGAACCTCTCACCAAGTAAGACCCACGTTAAAAATATTTATATAGAGAAGCATAAATGGAAAAACAGGTGATTCCCAGTCCTTGTGGCTCTAGGGAGGGCTGTCTGCTTTCAGAAGTTCTCTCAGACACCAGTTGCCCCCTTCAGCAGAAATCACCCTTCCGTAACAGATGGCACAGTAAACAGTGACATGGCCACGTATCTCTGCTGAATTTGCAACCCAGTTTACTGCAGTGAGGGATTTTTGCCAAACTAAACTATAAATAATTCTGCACCTGTTTAAGAAAATCCACTAATTTTAGGTAACTTGATTTGTGCATTTCACTCCCCACTCCAAGTTCCATATAGCTTTTCTACATTTCACATCACTAGCTACAATCAAACATCATCATAAGTTCAAACATGGGACCTGGGACACACTCACTGAATTCTGTGTTGTTGTTGTTGTGTAATAAATAAGAAAACTTGGCAGATAGACTAAAAAAAACTAAAAAAACCCCATATCTCAGAATTGCATTCAAAGTAAGACAACACTGAATAGGTTTTCAATCTGTTCATATTTACAAGATTACCATTTTAAACAGTAAGATTTGATGCCTTTTTTTTTTTTTTGCTTCTTTTTTTTATTTTTTATTTTTAAAGAAAGACCCAGTCTGAACCATGGTGTTCATTCTAAGGCAAGTTCTACAAATTAAGGGTAATTGGAAGCCAGTTAAAACGTAATAGAATTGGAATATAATTAGATTAGACATTAGGAAAGAAATTCCCTAAACAGTCAAGAGACTGAAGCAACAGATTACCAGTGAAGACTGCAAAACCTCTCACTGGAAGTGTTTATAAATATCTGTCAGGTATGATTTGATACTGCATTGAGGTAAGGAGATGTACAAGGTACCTTCTGATCTCTTCCAACCCTATTTATTGTTTTTTTTTTTTAATATACCTGAATGGAACTGTGAATTGATATTTGCACTTGAGGAACAGTATCTACGTAACATTGATGTATTCTACTAACTAGACCTATGATAAGAGACATTCAAGAGACAGGCCTGATTTTGTTTAGCTATGGGTGTGGGGTTTTGTTTTTTTTTTTTTCTTCTGTATAAGTAAAACCCTTTCTACCTAGATCTAGATGAGGGTGATATTATAAGAAGCGGACTGTAGTCCATATGAGATTAAGCATCCCATCTCCACCAACAACCATGCTTTCATAGAATCATAGAGTAGTTTGGGTTGGAAGGGACCTGTAAAGGCCATCTAGTCAAACGTCCCTGCAATGAGCAGGGACATCTTGAACTAGATCCTGTTCCTTAGAGCTCCATTCAAACTGACCTTGAATGTTTCCAGGGATGGCACATCTACCACCTCTCTGGGCAACCTGTTCCAGTGTTTCACCATCCTCATTGTAAAAAATTTCTTCCTTATATCTAGTCTAAATCTACTCTCTTTTAGTTTAAAACCATAACCCCTTTTTCTATTGCAACAGGCCATGCTAAATAGTGTGTCCCTATCATTCTTATAGGCCCCCTTTAAGTACTGAAAGTCTGCAATAGGGCCCCCCTATAGCCTTCTCTTCTCCAGGCTGAACAACCCCACCTCTCTCAGCCTGCTCTCATAGGAGAAGTGCTCCAGCCCTCTGATCATTCTTGTGGCCCTCCTCTGGACCCACTCCAAATGGTCCATGTCTTTCCTGTGCTGAGGGCTTCAGAGCTGGATGCAATACAAGCTTACAGCACACCACACAAGAGCACAGCATGGGATAAGCTGTGCACAAGGAGACTTCTTAAACACATCACCTAGTGTTACTCTTGTGTCCGAAAGCAAAAACAGTTCTGTCTCCTGAACTATTTTCAGCAGTATTTTGAATCCTGGTTGTCCTTATTATCCCCATGAAAGTCTTTTCTTAATTCTAACTCTACTAAGCTTCTTTCTCCACTAATACATTATAGCACCAAGTTCCTCGGGTTAATTATACACTGTATAAAAGGATTTCTTTTTAAACACTTTCATGTGTATTATAATTCAATTTCTTCTTGTGTCCTATTAAAAGGGAGTGAATAGAAGTATCTGCCTGACCTTCTTTTCTGCAGCAGATACTAATTGTTGCCCCATCTCCTATCTCCAGCATTCTTTCCTCTAACCTAAACAAAATTTCAATTATTTCACTTCATCCAGATTTTAGTTTACATGAGTACACCTTCTACAAGAGTTATAGTTGACCTTGTGGGTCTCAATCATAATTTATTTTTTTTTCAGATAAAGAGGAGCAGAAAAGAAATAGGGTGAATGGAACTGAAGTCGGTATTTCATGCAATTTCCTTAATCCAAATGGTTTAACCGTTTTTATTCTCTAATATCTCCCCTGTATTCTCCTTTTCTAGATGTGATGGCACTTTACTATACATGGCTAAACACTACATAGCTGTTTTCATCACGCTGTCCCTAATGACAGTTAGATATCCATGTTTATTTGTTTTACCTTAAATGAAATTAGTTTTGAAATAATATATGTGAACAGTTCATATTTGTTCTCCCAATACAGGTGGTAATTCTAAAATTCTTTCCACTCTTTACTCTTGTATCATCTATTATTTTTTGCAATTCTTAGCCCCTTCTTCAGATCATTATCTGTCCTGGTTTACCTCAAACCAGGACATTATCATATTCAAATTACCTACAGAGGCATTCTTTCAGTAAAAGCTTTGAAAAGAAATGTTAATAATTTAGTCATTCTTATAAAGTTTATTTACTTCTACTGCCTAGTACCTAGGGATCCTAGTCATTGACTGAACTAGCTGTACAATTCAAACAGAACAGGAAGAGTAGTTCTCACGCCAGAAAATTTTTAGGTTAAAAGGAAATCAATCACTTTTTATAGAACTCTGTATTCTTGAGTGTAAATAAATAAGGACAAATCTACTACAGCTGCAAATTGTTATGGCAGCAGAGGTAAGCTAAGGCATGCTCCCAAAGCCTTTTCATTACAGCCTGCTTTTTCAACTCCCCTTTCCCTACTGTTCGCTGCTTCCTGGGGAGCTAATGGTATCCTACCTAAACTAGTACTGTGAACTTTATGTGACAGGTGGTATTTATATGCAAATAAAAGTATTCATTAATTCTTCTTTGTCAAGTTTGTATATTTAAAAATTAGAGTAACACTTGGCCAGGTTCAGGATGCTATTTGAGTGCATCTTGGTTTTAGGAATCTGAGCTTTCCTTAAAAAGGAAAAAAAAAAATCTCAGCTCCTCATGGATATAAGTAAATCCACCAACATATGAAAAAAGAAGTTGATGCAAAGCTGATGTTCATGCCTTTCTGTGTCCAAAGGGAAGCAACATAGTAATTCAAACTATAATTAATAAGATCATTGATATGAAATCTCAACATTTGTATTGTACTTTCTGCTTTTATGTTCTAGGACAAGGTCACTGTTCTACACAGAATTTCAAGAGCAGTCTTCATTTCATTGCCACAAACAGAAGGTGGTCCTAGAAGTTGCCCTCTCTCACAAACTGCTCCAACTCTACCAGAGTAGACTATTTCTGGCAGAAGAACCAACCTGTCTCTCCTGTCCAGGCAATGTCATCGTTTAGCAAGAATTGAAGAGTCAGAGACAAGAATAAGAAAGATGGAATCTATACCTCACCATCTGGTGTACCTTTGGGGGATTAAGTAGCCCTGAACTCTGATCCTTGCTCAAGGCAGTGCTTATGAACTTGCATTTGGAGAGGTATACTGCACCTAAAAATAAGTAAAATAAAACTTGGAGAATAAAAAACCTCCTCCTCTTACATTCTTTTCAAAATACTGCTAGACTTAATTTTGTGAGTTATTCACTTCTAATTCTATTTTTTATGAAAGTTTTAATTGTTTGCCTTGATATACTAGATATTATTTTAAGGAAAGATTCCCATTAAGACAATATTTTTGATGGTGGTAGTGAAAGAAACATGATCTGGACTCCCCAACGAGGAAAACGGGATTAAAAAAAGCGATAGATAATGAGTCTAAACAATTTCTGAATAATAAGCAAAATCTTTCATGGCTGATTAAAAGATTTTTGCCTTCTTTTAATAAACTTTAACAGAAGTGCCAAGAAATATATCTGGCTGTTCTGAGGAAAAAATGTTGAATTGTGCATAAACATATTGCTTTTTTTCCCAGAGAGGGTGAGTTCCAGAAGTTTAAAGAAAAACTACATAGTCATTGGAATAGAGAATATGAGCATTTTGATCTGATGCAATGATACTGTTAGTTGTTTTTAATATGTTTCCTTCGTTTACTTTAATCCATACAAGAACATCCAAATTGAGATGATCTGCCTTCTTGTGAAGTTGTATTTGCAGTAGGTTTATGGTTATAGTAGAAACACTTTTTTAATCTGCCATTGCACTGCCTAGTGCTCAGCATCCTCTATGTTCACCACATTCTGACCTAAGGGCCATCATATTAACCTGCACTGTCTCAAAGGGAAAGAGCTTAACCCACCTCTTCACAGCAGCATATCAGGAGTCTGATTTTTAGCTACTGAAAGCGAGGATTCAAATCTCCATGTTCAGTGTAAATAAAGTGTATAGACAGTGCTCTTTGGTTTAAAATTGGGTTCAATGTACAAATCAGAGTTCACCCACCTGTAAATTAGTGAACGAGAAAACACGGGAGTACTTCTGCACTTGGACATAGAAGTATGTTGTGAGCTTGTGCCTGCACTGTCCACGAGCAGCTCACAAGGGAAGGGCTACATGGAAACTTCTCAGCGTGACAAAAATCTTCCCCCAACTCCCCCTTAATATTTCCCAAAACATCATTTGTTTTTACAAAACCTCAGCTTTAAATTATTTTTTCTACTGCTGAAAAAAGCTTCAATTAGCCACACTGTAAACTTCTACAAGATTATTATTCTGTTCTTTATAATCTGCTATTTTTAAGTGCACAGTGGCATTTTATTTTTCTCAGATAAAAAGCACGGTTTTCTCTAAATGAAGGAGTGTTCTCAGATACAACACAGCTTTTACTATCAGGGAAATACTAGTATTGCAAAGACTCCAGACCTTATTATATAATATTTATAAAGGAAATTTGAGGTCCATGTGGTGAAGGATATTATGGGAATCCTCTGAGAGTGGTAAAATAGCAAGATCACTCTGGAGCACTATAATCTCTGTTGTTTTAAAGCATGGTAAAGATTTGGGGGAAACATAGTAGCTATAGGCTCATATTTTTAATTAAACTAGCCTGTAAAATCCTTGCAAAAGTGTCAACTAAGGTATTACTGTCTACTTTTCCCAAATTAATTTGTCCAAACCAAGCAGACTTTATTAAAACAAGACTATCAAACAATAACATCAGTTTTTAATAGACTTAATAAACATTGAACAACATTAGAATAACCATTCAATGCCCTTTTACTCAGTGTACAAATGGGGCCTGAGTGAATACAACGAATTACCCTTTCCAAGTAAGGAAGAAATTTAGAACTAAGGATAACATTTCTATACTCAAAGCATTAGTTATTTTCAATATTAATAATGAGGGGTTTTTACAATCTATAAAAGAGTGGGTAAATGTGTTGTTGTCTTTTTCTATTTCATTGTCCCTACCTGGAGAAATACCTTACTTATCAGCATTTCAAACCACTGATTTCATTTACTTTGGAGTGATAAAATTTTGTGTCCACCGAGCAAATTATTTGCCATAACATTATTTCACTGTAAGCTCTAGCCACTGGCATACCATGTTGTTATATGTCTTTCATTTCCCGTGAAGGCGAAAGGTCATAACCTCTCATTTTCATAACGATGCCAAGCGAGCCAACCCTGCAGAAGGGAAGAAAGAGGTGTTTCTCTCTTCTCATCCCTAGTCCTTACGCAAACTGGATTTTGAAGGGGCGTGGGAAGGAGGTTTAAGGACAGCAGCTTTGAAATACAAAGATGCATTATGAGACTCAGCTAAATAGGTGCAACACATGGATCTAGCTTAGAAGTTACTCCTGATTCAAGCAGGGCATTGGACGAGTTGGCCTCCAAACTCCTTTCCAGACTGCCTGAATCCTGGTTTCTATGCACTGTGGCTCAAAGAGCAAATAGAAAATCCACAGCAAAAAGCAAGCAGGCCAGCTAGGAACCTCTAAAGTTACAATTGTTGTGAACTGGAAAAAAAATAATTCAGGAAGCTACCTGCATGTTGGGGTGTGATTTGTTCATCACTGTTACACAGACTGCATGGTTACCAGTTACTGCAGTGGTGTAGTTTGTCAGCTGCAGCAGGAGCAGGTCAGCCTTAAAACAAATACTTGGTCGTAAGCTGCTGGACTTAGAGGTAGGGTAACCAGGCTTCTTGCTTTGGTGCTTAGCCCACTGATTTTAGCCTGAGAAAAGGCCATGCTGCATGTAAACTGTTTTGTCTATGAGCCAGAGAGGCTAAGCAAGCACACCTTTCTGAAAGTCCAAAATGCAGAGGGGTCAATATTATCCAGACATAGGAATAATATATTTTGGGGCAAACATTAAGAGATTCAAGTTTACAGATATTAATAATGAGCACACATGCGATGGGGCTAGATCAAGCTACATAAACCAATACTCTGGCTAGGCTCAAAACCTGGCAGACAGGGTGAGTGACCACCACTTCCCAGAGCAGACCTTCCTCCAAGGCCTCCTGCTTCCCCATCATCCAAGACACCTCCAGACAAACAAACAGCTGGGGTGTGCAAGTGAGCTGCTACCCATGAGAGGCCAGAAGTAGCTCAGAAGGCAAAGGGAGATGGTACTATCCCCAGCCCTGTGAGGATGCAGTGGGACCTCACTGATAGCCAGCCCTTCCAGCCCTGCTGCACCTCTGTCCAGGCTCCCTGGTGAGGGGGATGCTTCCACAGTTGCAGGTCGGGTAGGAAACTTAAGAAGCCTCTCACTTCATTACTGCCCCAGCAACCACATACATGCTAAGCGTACGTGCTCCCATGGGGCACAGACAGCTACCTTTGTGCTCATTTTGGGCAGGTAATTTAATGGAAAATATCAAAAAAATTCATATCCCAGTTGTCTTTACTAAAGGACCCAACATTTCAGTTAGTTTTATGGTAAACCTTATGTTATACAAGATATTTGGAAACTGCATTACCTTAGCTCTGCTGACTGCACAGGACTGATTTCCAAGCATGTTGAGCATCATTTATTTGCTTTCTCTCTTGATTGCTAAACTGCACACATGAAAGGTAAAAAAAAAAAAAAAAACAATTATCTGAAGATGCACCATTGAACTTGGTACTACAGATATCAGCCATCTCTTAGATTTCCATTTTCACTGGTATTGTTGACTTGTGCTTTGTCAGCAACGACTTTGCTGCAGTGCAGGAAACTGCTAGAAAAGAAAGAGCTGACAAAAAGTAACTTGAGAATGAAAAGTACCCTGCGCAACTCCCATACATGTTCGTATTACCAAGAAGCTTAATGAGTAGGCATTCAGTCTTAATAACCAAATAGTGTCATCTACAAATAAAACATTGCAAAGTAAATTTCTATAGAAATGAAAGTTCCTGTGCGAAGAGAAGCCCTCATAAATGAATACCAAGCAGTACATAAACTGCTGAGAGAGTACATTTTCCATGCACTAAGAGTATGCATTTAACGGCTTTCTTCTGTCCTCGTGCTTGCAGCTGATAGTCATTACAGTAGCATTAGAACTGCAGCAGATTTATCACATTTGCAATGTAAATTTATTGCCATTCAAATAATTCTAGCACCTGCGCCTAACCATTAATAGACATTCCTTTACATTTGCAGTTTTCCCCTGTCATTCAGTTGAATGAACCTATAAGTAGAGCTGAAATGTAAATTTAAATCCACTCTTTCTGAAGTTTTGCCCTTAAAGTCCATTCGGGGGAGTCTCTCCTGCTGGGATGAAAAATAACTTATTTTGCAACGTTTCTTGCGTGGATCAAAAATTGATTCAGGGAGATAAAACAATCACATGAGCAGCGTTCACATGATATTTCTTCTACAGATGGCATCGGGCATTTATTTCCACTTTGAATACCAGAGAAGTAAGAATTCAAACTACCCACCTCCTTTGTGTGGAGCAAGGTAAAGCATACTCTGTATAAGAGAGGACTTCCAGCTTATAGTCTGGCCATAATAGAAGACTGCAAGTCTCTGAGAACCTTTACGGTTCTTTAAATACTGCAATATTTATGGAGGCACCAATACAATCATCTGTTTCTACAACAGCTTCAGTGGAGAACTAGCTAGAACAGCCAGAGGATCACTCGTCACGCCTCCCCAGAGACAGTAAAAAGCAAAAGTATGTTTCTCTGCCTTCTCCTCAGGTGGTGGCTGTGTGAATTGTGAGACTGATCTGCTCCCCAGTGTGGAGAACTGGTGGCCATTATTCATGGAACTGTTATCTCCTAAAGTTACTCTATGTGGTACTCTAGGTGAGATTCGCAGCTATGGTACCACGAACACTTTAATTTATAAACAGGCATCCCCCTATAAATTTGTATAAATTACATCAACTTAACATGAGCGACAAGGATTAATTAAATCCAACACTTTAATGATGGCATGGGCATATATATGTTGCAGATCCATATGCAGTTCCTGCATAAGAAACACAGCAAATGCTGAAAATTCAAATTCTTTTTAGAATGATGACAGTGAATATTGAAGTAAGTTCTTCCACAAAGTCAGTTTACAAAAAAAAAAAAATAAAAATCACCCTTTATATTTTTGATTGAAAATACAAACCAGTCTAGTGCAAAAAAAAGAGCAATTTAAACTGCCAAAACTCCACCACTATTTCTTTTTTTTTATGCACAAAATGATACTAATTTGTACTTCAACACTTCATGCACACAGAAAACACTTTATTTTTATTTATATTTTAAAATCTTTTACTATGTAAAGATTAAGAACTCCTCTTTATTGTTGCATACTCATAACAACACAGAAGTAAAGAGAGGAAAGAATATGCACAATACTGACCAGCTTTTAAACAAAAAACAGGGAGAGGGGGATTTTTTTCTTCTTTTTTTTGTCTTTTTAAAAATCTGAATATGTTAACCATGAAAACAAAATTTTGATTATATTAATCTTCTTTATTAATTTGTTTTTACAACAAATATCTTAATCCTGAGTTTCATAAAAAACAATCCATCTTATTTTATATAAAGCTTAATTTACATAAAGCTTTAATTACATAGTATGGGATTATACTTGCCTAGCTAGATGCTACGTTTATGGAGGCAGGAGGTGAATTTTTGGCTAGTTGTACAATCAGAAATCAAATTTAGCAGTAAAACAAGCTGATAAAGTGGTTCAGAGGCACAATCTAGCTTTGCATAATCATCTCAGAGAAACACACGATCCTTCTCTATAATTTTATTTTTTAAAAAAATATTTTTTAAGTAGTATATTAGTATAAACATTAAAAGTTTCTGCTTGCAAGTCGAAGCAATTTCAGATTTACCTTTGCCTGACTTTGCTTGATGTATGCACTTGTTCTTATTGTCTAAATGTCTTTGTCTCTCATAATTGATAGCTTTGATCTTAAAAGAATCCATAAAAACATAAGGGCAATTACACCTTCAGGTATCGTTCTCACACCATTGAAAACAGTATGACACAATGCTTACTAGAGCAGGTTCTAATTACCTATCCCACTACTGCAACACAAAAATTACCTTACAATAGTGCTTGAACTCAATGTTATAGATGCTGTGAATAGGTATACTAAATGATTTCCAGAAAATGCAGTTCAGTTATAATTTTATTAGCTTGGCATTATTAGAATAAAACCTTTAACAAGGCACAGCTGAAAATAGACTGCTTTTTTGATTGTACCAAAGTAACTCTTGGTAACAGTTCTAAGAGGGATTATTTCTTCACAAACAAACTAGTTGATTTCTGAGTTGGGGAAACAGATTCTGTCATTTTCCCATTTATCTTTAAGGCTTTAAAATTCTAAGCTGAGTTTGGCCAGAAATGGGATGCAATATTCACTCTCACGCCACAAAGGCCAGACTGTTTAAATGAAGGCTGAAGAATGAATTCACATCTTCTGTATATTTGATATGCAGCAGTGAAATTGTTTGTAAAGCTACTTAAGAAATATCTTTATTCAGTTTGTTCATATTAATTTTTTTTTAAATTATTTTAAGGAATTGGGTAAAAAAGTTAGTAGGAGAAATAAATAAAATGCCTGCCTTATCCTCCCCACCACACGCACACCCTTTCTGAATGTCACTCACTTTATAATAAAGGGTGAGCGAAAGTATAAGCCAATCTCTATAATACATTCATACTTTCAGGGTAAGTTTGAGAACACTGATGAACCATAGCCTGAAGTATATTAACATAATAATAAAAATGGGAAATTATGAGAGGGAGTTTACAGTAGCAGGTGGTCACGATATTGATTTCATTTCTGCTATAAAAAACTGTATGTAAAATCCAGAAAACGCAGTTTTGTTTTACTTTAAACTGTTCGTTACTGCAATGCATGCTTTCTTCAAATTCAAGGAGCTTGAACAGGGAATGTAGAGATACTCATCCTTTACCAAACAAGAAACAAACTAAAATGTCACTATAACCATCTGCTTCTTATTCCTCTCTCTGTTCCAAAACAGAAAATGGGACGGTGAAATCTTTAAAAATTTCTGAAAGCTTCTTTAAGGAACTATAGGAGCATTTACAAGACCTGGATCCACAGAAAACCCTCTTTAGTGGCTGCACACGATGAATGTTGGCTTAAGGAATGCTTCCTCAACTCAATAAGGGCAGCTGCAGGGGTCACCTTCCTAGGCTGGTTCCCCTCACATGGGCACAGCCTACAGAGGGAGGGCAGAGTTGCTGGGGGTGTCTTTTTATGTTTTAGTGATAAGAACTTGTCCTATAGTTTGGTTTAAAGGCAAAAGATAGAATGATTCTGAATTATTATGCCTGCCCGGTTGCTGCGCGCATTGTCCTGCTCAGGCAGGGGGAAGCACAGCAAGGCTGCTGTCTGACTATGACCCGCATTGTCCTCCAAGATTTTCTTTTCTCTTTCATTTTCCAGCTTTAGATCAGCTCAAGTTATCACTACTTCTGACTCATTTCTCTGATCATGATTTTCTAGCTTGGCATGAAGGGTAGCAAACACTCACCACGGTACAAGAAAGCATATTTACAGTGATTTTAAGACTAAACTTTAGCCTACCAAGTATGAGGATAATCTCAAGGTTAGAACTTTGGAAAATAACTGTTATTTCTTCCATCAGGAGCTGAAGTGCAGAAGTAGTCATAACTTCTGCAAAAGTAAATAACCCACTCAAGTAATTTGCCAGCTATTGAATACCCTAGAGTACATATGTAGTAATATATACTGCAGGATGTCATGCTGCACAGAGTCATGCGGGGACAGAGAATGATTAGACACAGATTTCTCTACAGGAGATCATTAATGCCATCAAAAAATTGCCCTCTGGGAAACACTGAAATCCCAGACGGCTTTCCAGTATAATTCTTTAAATCTTTTCTGCATATTGTATCCCAGCTTTTAATGGATATATTTAGTGAGAAGTTTGCTACAGGGCTACTCTCTGGAGATATAATGCTTTCGTTAATCATTGCAATCCTCAGGAAAGGAAGGGATTCCTATGCTGTACATAGCTGCAGCAGACCTGCACTTCTGCTACCACCATTGGCTTATGGAAAACAACTGAATTAAAGTCTTTGGGAACTCTGATGAAAAAAAAAAAAAAAAGAAAAAGGAAAAAAAAGAGCTATTTCACTACCATTGCAGGCATAAAACCACACAAAAACTAATGTAGTGGGTAATTAAAAATGTTTATGATCATGTATATTTACTTACATACATGAATATTTAGTGTTGTTTCCTGCCTTTCAATTTTTTTTTAAAATCAGTCTCTTTGAATATTAAATCTAAAGGGTATTTACAGATATTTAGATCCCGCTGAATCCAGGAGATGCAGTCATTAAGATTTCATAACTGAAGTGAGTATCTGGAGCTGGATCATTATATATATCATACATGATTCATATTATATGTATATATATAAAAATGATGCATATAATGCATATATATACACACTTACACTTTTGACCTGTTACAATTTAACCATTAATCAACCATTATTTTCATCATAAATTACTGAAAGCCCACTGAAGTCACCCTTCTTATTTACCCCATCAGAAATTGTGGCTTTTACAGTAGTAAGACTGATAACAAAAGGGAAAGACTGGAAAATAATTGTCAAGAGAACTGAGAACAACTTACACAAAAATAAAGCTTTAAAACAGCACCTCATGAAATCTAAAGACCTTCACTGACAGATGATGCTAACAGCTTTATAAAAGCCTGTGTTGATTGTATCATTCACTGAAGGCTAAAATCCTGACTCCGGGGAAGTCAGCAGATGCTTTGACATTGATGTTAACAGACTTTCAACTTCATTCTTCCTCAGTCTGCACCTAATATTATTAGTAGTTACCAGTTTTCTGGCACATCCACAGGCTCTTTCCATCCAGTATTTAGGGAAGAGCATAATGATAGATAAGAAGGTTTATTATGACTGCTCTGGAAAACGGATCTATTTTATTACATTTGCTTATGCATATTTCTATATAATTGAAGTTAAATGAGTAGACAGACTATCATGACATTTTATGATAAGTTTAAATTATACAAAAGTATTCAGGGCCAGGAATGAGCAGCATTTTATGCTTTAAAAATAAAAATATATTAATTAATGCAATTAATAAAAAATTTATGTAGAGCGAGAGAACTACATTCACTGTGCACTAAGGTGCCATTATAATAACCTCCTGCTGAATAAAACATCAAGTACATATTTTTTTGGTCCCCCCAGATGACACAGTTATTGTTGATGATTTACAATTGTTACATAATAGATGGGTTTCCCTAATTTATAAATGCCAAGTGGTCTGCATGTGAGACATTCAGAGGAACATTTTACCATTTTTTAACAGAATGGAAACAGCTAATAAGTAAAGGTCTGGCTATGCTAATTGCAATTCTGAGAAAGTTTACTAATAACCACTTTTTTTTTCCCCCCCCCCCAAAACATAGATTCGGACTTGAGAGTCAGCAACATCCAGAAAGAAGCAGGGGAGGATCTTTCAAACAATTGCCATTCATTTTCCTGCCAAAAAAAAAAAAAAAAAAAAAACAACAACAAAAAAACCCGGACAAAACCAGCCCTGCTACTTCGCTTTGCTTAACCTGTTTGCCAAGTGAGACACCTGGAAGCATTCAGCTGACCCAAAGTACTTTGCTGCAGGTAAGAATCACTTGGCTTCAACAGCAGCATGGATAACAACCAGGGTGGCTCCTTGTGGAGCCCCACTGGGGGACAGGTCCTCTGCTGGAGCTCAGCTTCCCAGGAGTGTGCCAGACTCCTGCACCGCAGACATCCAATACACTACCATGCAGCTGCGAAACATGGTACGACCAAACAAATTTAAAGGACTTTTTTTTTCCCAGGTTACTCTCAGTAAACCAGAATTGTGAAGTTGCCAAATTTCATCCTGATGAAGATAAAAATACATATTACAAGAGTCACCTTTCATGAGGATGGAAATTATAAGTTTATCTCAGGCCTAATGTTTTTAGTAAAATTACTGTTTCTTTATCTGAACCAATGCGCCTGGACACAGCCACCTTTAAATAAGGTTAGAAGTATTTCCAAGTATCATACTCATTCTCTTTTTCTCTTTACTGATATTTTCATCATGGGCTAAATATTTTCCTTTATCCATCTGTTTTAATTTTTAAGGGCCCTAATTCAAATCCATTGCAATCAGTGGGAGTCTGTATAAAGCACTAGCTTTTAAAAAGAACCACCCCAGTGGATGTTAACCAGTTTTAGTCTCCTTAGTCTTTTATATAGTCCAATAGCTGTCTTTGGCATATGTTTCTAGCATAAATGAAACTTTATGGGGATTCCTTTAAGAATTCCTGCCAAAGGGATTTCTAATGGAAATTTGACATTAATTGAATAAATAGATAAATTAAAAAATGCTTTAGCATCTATACCAACTGTTTAGAGAATACTGTTGACCTTGAATTAGATCGCATATTGTCCAAAGCAAGTCTATAACACAATTCAAAACTAGGTAACTAACTACCTAGTTTTTTGTTGCCTACTCAAGACAGCTTTTTTGGATCTGGTATTATTTTATCCGAGGGTGAATATTTGTGTTCCAAATGTATTTTGGCCATAAAAAAGAGATGGTAAATAGTTTTGAACAACACGTAATGATGCACCTAAAAATTCACATCAGTGGCATTCACAACTGCCTTTATTCCCCAAGTTAGCTACAAGACTTGGAAATAATTTACATGGAATATTTTAAGATATCTCAGCCTAGGAACCACATTCTCGGTAAAGTTCCATCCTTTTCCTAAGAGAATCAAGTACCCAACCTCTTTGTTCAGGAACTCACTGGTATGTAAGAGAAATAATTGGTTAAGAAAACAAAATATCTAGGAAAGATAAGAGATCGTGAACACACATCTCATGCTTAACACAAGCAGGAATAAATGGACAGGAAAAAAAAGGAAACAAAACAGCCACAAAAGGGTCCAAAACTGAAACAAATAGTTTCCCCATTTTTAATACATCCGTATTTTAGATTTAGATGTTCTTAGCTTCTTCTAAGACATACGACCATAAGTAATGGACATTGGCTTATCTAAGAAGTCTGTGCTGCAGGTATGAAAGGCACAGAGTACTAAAAACCACTGTGTGTTACAAATAAATTGACGCAAGCAATTTTCCCTGCTTCAGTTCCAGGTGATACAAAAGCTACTTCTGGAAAGTATTCCCAAATGGTCTGAAACACAATATCCTTTTGTTCACTTACTAAAGCTTTTCAGGAAACGGGAGCCTTCATCCTTTTTATGCTTGCCTCTACTCGTGTCCTTCCAGCTTTCACCCGAATCTCATTCTATAGTTTGTTATTATACCTATTAAATAGTCTGATTACTATGAAAGGTGAACCCTTAAAAAGCATTATCACTGAACCAACAAAATGGTCTGCATGCAAGCAAAGCAGGGTAATATTTGGCAAGGTTTCTTTCACAGGCAATGTATTTTTAAGGCAATGGCTGCAACGCCAGAATCCACTCCTCAGTTCTATCAGTTCATTTTTTTTTTTCAATTCAAATGCAAAATTAAAGGCTGGCTGCAAAACAAGCTATAAGGTGCATCCCCATGATTTATCTGACTACTCAACTTCTGAACCAGTGAATGGTCACAAGTTTTCCAGAGATCAGTGTCTTGTTTATGCATTGTTCAGGAATGCTGACAGTATGCAATTATTCCTACTGGAAGAAGCTATCGTTACATCAGGTGCTCTGGTTGGGGTTTTTTTGGTTTTGCCTTTTTTTTTTTTCTTTGCATAGTATAGGTTTATGCCCACTGTGTGCGGATGCCTGACAATACGTACTTTGCCTTGGAAATCAACTAGCAAAGAAAACAACAAATAGCCAGCCAAATGTCAGCCACTGTGCCCAGTCCATTTTGAGATTTTTGCTGCTCAGATGTGTGAATGATTTCCATCTGTTCCTATGTGAGATAAAGATTTAGAGCTGCTGGCACTGGGGAGCCTTCTTTAAAAAAGCCTGCCTGTGCCAGGGCAGCTTGTCAGCATACACGGATGCAAGTGCTCCCAAACCTGCATAATGCGCACAATGGAAGCTGTCCGTTACAAACCAACAGGCCTCTCATTCCTATGACTACTCATTTTCCAAATAAAAATTTAAGCCCTTTGAATCTTGATGACACAGTGTGATGAACTGGGTCAGGACGGTAGCGTTTGCCAGCTGGGGACTGGGCAGCTGTGCCAAAATAAGCAATTACAGGAGTCCCCCGATGTCCAGCGTTGCTGTTTGCACATGCTGAACATGACTGTATGTAAGACTCAAGCTTGGATCCCTATGGTGAAACAGCAACAAATCTGCCTGAAAAACCAGAAAAGATTTTGCTAGTGCCTCCATGAGGAGATGTGACAGCAAGTTTCCTACAGAACAGACTTGTCTTTTGTTTTGCCTGTGTTTAATATACATGCAAACCCACCGGCTAGGTTAACCACATGCAGCTGCCAGCATTGAATGAAAAAAAAAATAAATAGCTTTAAGTACTCCTGTGAAGGATATTCATTACAACTCTATACTTGTTCTGAACTCTAGTTTCTGAAGACTATTTGCAAAGCTCCTTAGTCAGGCCGTGGCTCATAGTACAACATGTTCAGTGAAAACAGTAGTTCCACCCTGTTCCTCTTCAGCTCTGCACACCCTCTGCCACCTTTTATTCTCTTGGCCTGTATCAAATAAAGAAATCAGGTTGTAAACACAAAAATACACACACAGACTCATCTGCCTTTTCTTCTAATGCAATTTTCATTTCCCAGTACCATCCATAATGCAGTCACGCAACCAGTTGTGCCAGCAAAGCTAGGCAAGAATATCATAAACTAACATTGACAATGAATTGTAACTTAAAAAGTACATCCTTCAACAAACTAGCAACCTCCAACTTGCAGTAACACAGAACAGCTTGCTACAAAATGCTCCTGTAGGGAGGTTAAGGAATAAAACCTCCCCCTGTCCTCTCAGTCTGCCTTCTCGCAGGACTCTGTGTACCTGAGGCACCTGAAGAAGGGACCACATGCCTAGAAGCTCACTATGGTTTATCAGAGTGTTTGCCAAGAAGCATTATTACTCTACAAAACTGGCCTATACTCACTTATCCCAGGACAAGTCAGATGAATTGAAGGGACAGAGCCAGCAATGCTAAGAAAGAAGACCAAGTGGGTGAGTAACACATAAACAAGTAGAGCAAAGCACACTTTTTCACGACTGCAGGACTCCTTCCCAGGGCTCTACAGGCTCGTGCTGACATCTGTCTGTACAGCTGCGGCGTATTTCCTTTTCCCATGGTTTCACTCAAGTGAACCATCAACATCACACTATATGTCTGGATCAAATCATATGTCATTAAATGCTGTATTATAGACATAGAGATCCCAATTCAAATAGTCAACTTCAAGCACAGTCTAGAGCTGTGAGTAAAGCAGGCTTTAGAGATCATCTTTTGCCATAGGGTCTGCTTAAAGGGCTATCAATCAGGTACCAGAAGCCCCATATGCACAAGAATTAGAATTTATTAAACCTCTATACAAGTATTGTTACTAAGCTATGCTGCTGAGGAGGTGGGTGAGGGGATCAGTTTCGTGTAGTACCTGTAGTTTTAGTGGCTAAACTATTCATATAGTAGGTCTGGAAAATGTAACTCCACCTCCTTAATGACAGAGGTTCCTTCCATCCCTGAACTCTCCCTTTAAGCAGCTACGTGGATGCTCCTGACCCTGAAGTACATGCATATCACCTACCCAAGACACAAAGGAGTTAAAACAACTGGGGATTAAAGAAAAACCAAGGCATGTAGAGCAGAGCTAAAATGCGTGGAGACGGCTACACAGGAAAGCAAAGCTCAAACACATACTTTTCCTAGCTGAAAAGATATTAACAGAGGATTTAAAAACAAAAAAAAAAAAAGGAGCCTAACTAACTTCATAAATTTCACTTGCAATACCATATGTGATAGCTTTTGTACTCCCAGTCTCTAAACCAACAAGAATTTACTGTAAAGCAACACAGTACTGTGCCCAAGCACTGAACCTCACATAATCCAAATCCCCTTGGGGCTGGGCTGATATTAAAACTGTATTCAGATCCTCATTCTTGAGGGCTCACCAGTCTGCTGTGGCCATGTTGCATATTGTACTCCCCAATGTCCATTAGTCTAAGGTGGCTCCAGCACAGTTTCACTCATTACTCCAGCTTTCTTTGTGGTGACATGCTCTCCACCCATGAAACCTTTTATCCCAGCTGCCCCCAAAACACTCAAAACAATTTCAACTATTAAGATTTCTAGCTGAAACATATTCTTCCTTCAACTTCTAATCACTGTAAATTAATTTTCTGTAGAGGGGACGTGAATGTACAGGCACGTGACATAATCTTCCTCAACACCCTAGCGTGGTTTTGCCATTCTTCAAAAAGTCTGAGAGAGAAGATCTACACAAACAAACAAAAATCCAGAGCTCTTCTAACTCAGTTTCCACAGCGAGGCTACAGTATTCCTTCCCTTAATGCTGACTGGACCTGCAGTAAGAAGAGGAGTTTATTCTCCTTCCAAAAGTCTCATTCCTTTCTGCCAACACACCTTGAAGTTTATCTTTGATTTTCTAACATCACAGGTTAGAAAACAAGGAAGAGACCATGGACTTATTACAGGAATTTCTTAGACACGCATTTCAGCCCTTAAACAAAAATCCCAGAGAGATACAAATTTAAAGATATAGAAAATTCTGAACAAAATTACCATCATCACTCCTTGAGTTTAGCATGTGGTCAATGCCTTAGATGAGGCCAAGTACTTCCCACATCCACTGTACCATTTGGAGTCTGTTTTGGCCATAAAAGAATTTCACTGGCTTAAAGAACATTTCACAGAATCACACAGAATCACTGAATGGTGTGGGTTGGAAGGGACCTTAAAGATCATCTAGTTCCATCCCCCCTGCCACGGGCAGGGACACCTCCCACTAGACCAGGCTGCTCAAAGCCCCATCCAGCCTGGCCTTGGACACTTCCAGGGATGGGGCATCCACAACTTCCCTGGGCAACCTGTTCCAGTGCCTCACCACCCATACAGTAAATAATTTCTTCCTGATATCCAATCTAAATCTACCCTCTTTCAGTTTGAAGCCATTACCCTGTGCCCTATCATTACACTCCCTGATAAAGAGTCCCTCCCCATCCTTTCTGTAGGCCCCCATCAGGTACTGGAAGGCTGCTATAAGGTCTCCCTGGAGCCTTCACTTCTCCAGGCTGAACAACCCCAACTCTCTCAGCCTGTCCACATAGCATAGGCGCTCCAGCCCTCAGATCATCTTCGTGGCCCTCTGCTGGACCCGTTCCAACAGGTCCATGTCCTTCTTGTGTTGAGGACTCCAGAGCTGGACGCGGTACTCCAGGTGGGGGTCACCAGTCAGCCTCTGACTTTACTGCTACACCTACACATCTGAGTGAATTTCTAGGCATCCCCTTTGTCTCCTGCTTTTCTAGAGACAGTACTACAGGTGTATTAAAAATAGAGATTGCCTGCATTTAGAAGACAAACAGTCCTCCGGGTTGCCAGAACCAGCACAGATGTTCTGGGAACAACACCATCAAACAGCAGTATCCCCCCAAAACACACCGTGGAATCTAAACATGCATTACTTCGTGGTAGGTAAGCAGCTGTGAGGATATAACTGGTGTGCTACCCATGATATGTTTAAATAAGGTGCCAACTATGTTCTGATGAGAACTTAGAGACAGGAAAGAAGCAATCACCTGTATATGAAAGTGAAAAGTACTGGGGTTTTTTGCACAAAAAGGTGCTAACATTCACCTCCTATAAATAATCTGCTGTTAATCTTGCAATTGTCATTTAACTCCAGTGACATGCAGGCGTAAGAAAAGGAACATAAATAATTGTGAAAATCAATTGGGAGGGCAGGGGGTCTGGATGGAGTGTTTTGTCCACCTCAACCCTTTTTTAATCTTGCCCTTAGCCTGCATCAAGTCCAAAGGCAGCTCTTCTTTCATTGATCCACAAGTCTCTCCTGGAGAAGGAAGGCCACATTCCCCATTGGCTGTTTATTTCTGACTACAAGCTTCAGAGTTGGCAGCAGAGAGCTGTTCCCACCCTGCCTGGGGGACAGTGGTGCAGGACGAAGTAATTGTTCCATTTCCTCATTATTTCTTGGACATCTCTAATGGGATAGGGTTGAACTGATGGCTCATCTGCCTCTATGAGGTACTGAACTACTACAAACACTGTTGGTTATCTTGTCTATAAACCTACTACACTTGCAGAAGAAACTCTGAAAATTAAAACTTCGGTCTTTACTAAACAAACAACATGCAAACTTCTGCGCCACTCTGTGCTACTACACTGCACCACAGCAAAATTTGGAGTTTTCCAGAGGCTTGCTTGCCTTCCTCTTATTCCCAGAAACTGGGAAGAAAAATGAAGGATGAACCCAAGAGAGCAGTTCAACAGTGAGGAAAGGCTCAAGCTTTCCTCATCTTTCAGGGCTCCATCAGTGTCTGTAACAGCCTGTACTGCCAGAGTTACCCACCTGCAGTGGGAAGCTGACAAAGCTGAGATTTCTGTTCTGGCTATGCATGCATACATTTACTCTGTCATGTAGAAAAAAAAACACAATCAAAATAACACATTCCCCAGCTTTAGACAGCTTCAGACACTAGTGAATCCAGTGGTGTTCTTCACAGCCTGCCTAAACACCATCCAAATTGTTGTTGTTCCCCTGCTGCACTCAAAGTCATTGCCACAGCTGCAGCATTAAATAGCCTGAGGGCCTGTAAAATCCCACAAATGTTTTAGGCTCGAGCCAAAAGTTTGAGGTCAGGGAGGTCTGCTGTCAGGGTGCCAGGATTCCCTTGAAAAAAAAAAAAGATATTAAAAAAAAAAAAAGAAAGAGGATTAAAGGAGAGTTGCCAAAGGCTTGGAGAACAACTACAATGGCAGGAAAAGCCCATTCTGAGGAGAAGGAAAAGAAGAACTGGTGGGGAAGAAAGAAAAAGAAACACACTCCATTAAAATTTCTCACTTTGCAGAACCAGACCTCAAGGAAGCCATAATACAGCAGCTTTATTGCCTAGATCCTATAGTAAGAAAAAGGCCTGGGTCCCCACCTCCAAGGAACAAGAGGAATAAGCAAAACAAAACACTGCAAAAGGACGATGCTGTTTTTGCAAGCACATCAGTAGCAGGTGTGGGGGGAAGCTGGTAAAAGATCAGAAAGGATACTTCCTCCTATGTGCTTCTCCCTCCTTCCAACACTACAGGTAGTTCTCTTTCCCTGCCTGCACCCTGCCAAACTTCAAGATAGGTGTCAGATCTGGCAGCACTTATTTGTAGCAGCTTCCTATTTAAAGGGTCAACAGTTCTTAAATAAGAAAGGTAAATACAAAATATGTCCTTCCTAACTGCACACCTTGGAGATGTGCAAGATCTTATGATGATGGTATTAAGCTTAACAACAAGTTGGGAATACCCACATTCATGTATGGGGTTTTTTTTTCTGTAACCAGTTTCATAGTGTCTAGTGTTCTACTCATCCTTCGCCTTCCAGAAATAAGAAAATCAAAGTTTCCATTTATCAAAAAGAAACAAACCCCAAAACATCAGTGTCTTCAGTTTTTGAATAAGCCACGATCTCCAGGCTAGTAAAATAAACACTGAGAATCATTAACAGTGTTTTTGCATTTGATTACGTAAATTGAGTCATAGGTGAAGGAGCTAATCAGTTTTTCTACCCTAGCAGTGATCTCAAGTCTTTCACTTCTGACACTCTCTGAAGAAAGCACATAGCTGAAGCGGTAAGTAGGAAGGTTCATATTTAGTGAACCTTGATTCAGCTCTGACACTTCAGGGATTCACACCCTACCCACAACCTCCCACCCGTAGCATTGCTACATTCAAAACCATTTTCACCTCTGCTGCTTCTGACTTGTCAGAGTTTAACTCTATCAGTCCTCTTACATGTAGCACGAGCTAGCATGGAAAGTATTTTTCCATATCTACCAGATAATTGCTGCTGTAGTTACTTGGAAAGCATCATCAGGTGTTGTGATAAATCAGTCCTTTATACTGCAGTCCTGTAAAGGTTTGGAGTTGTTTGGCTTTGTCCTCAAATAAGCCAGGCATCTATTCTAAATATATCTTAGTTTCTTCAGAAAATAATGACTATAAAAACTAACAGCATTTTAATTTTCTTATGTTTGTGGGATATGTTTGACCTGGTATGGACATCAAGGGAAAAGGACTGGATATTGCACCTATGACATGGGCTCAGGAATTCACCCATTCTTGTCTAATCAGTGAATTAGTAACAGGCGTTAGTAGCAAGCGCAGGTGCCTAAAGATGTACAAAGTATAAACCCTGGGTGTTTTAAATAATTGATGAGGGACAGAAGAATCTGTACAAGTTCATTTCCATGAAGATTTGGAGGGGAATTCGGATGACTGGAATTATTCATCTATTGTTTCACAAGTACCTTACAATGAATATAATGGGGCATTTTCAAGTAAAATTAAACATTACTTATCATACATTTAAATAGCTATTTTTTTATTATTTACTTGTATTAAAAATACCTTGTTGACAAATAAGCCTCCAGTTCTTGAGTAGCACAAAGAAAAGTATATTCATCACAGAAAGAGACCATAATTTATGATATAATTATCCCTACTAAGACACTGATCAATGACAGTTATCATAGCTAAACAAATTGCAAACACCTAGGTGGCTACAGAAAGCATTATTGGAACTTTCTACTTAACGGATTCAAGAGCTGAAATTTCTGACTGTGACTCACTGACTGTTTAAATCATGTTTGGTTTTCTTCTACCCATGCAACTGACTAAGATAATTTTATGGCATTAATATAGCTAAAATCAAGGGTTTTCTAAATGTCACTACCCTTTATACTTCCTGTCAGAAGCATTTGAGTTACAGTTGCCTAACATGAGCCTTGGTCGGTTTTGGTTTTTTTTCTAAATAGAGTAAGAGCAAAAGTACTATGGTGGTCAAAAACAAACAGTATTTGAAGGTAAATCTTTTCCCCACCATTCTGTATGCCAGCCAATATCTCAGTTTTGACGGAATGCCACTTTTTCCCCTCTCTCTCATGATCTGTTTCCTTCTGCCTTAAAGGTTGTGGTCACCATCATCCTTTCAACTTCCTTTTTTTTTTTTTTTTTTTTGTTTTCTCCTCACCACAGTGGATCATGACATACTTTCCCAGCATATCCTTTAGAGCCAGCCTAGCCCTTTGTGTATTCCTGAAAAGCAGATGGTTGATGCTTTTTCTAATCTTGTTTCAAAGTCATCATACAGTCATAATAATAGTAGCCCTGATTCACTGCCAAATGAAGGCCACAGAAGAGCTCCTATTAGGTTTAGTAAGCATCAGTACTTTTTTTCCATACTCCTAAAAGAAGTCTGAAATGCATAATGTACTTCTAAAGTGGTTTTTCCTCCCTTTCTCCCCACTTGCATTTTTGTATCACTGAAAATAACAGTACAAGATTAGATTAGTAACCTGAGATTAGGACTAGCTGGATGAAGGCCATCTACCTTTAATTAGTAAGCATAAAAAAGGCTAGTTTATGCTGCTTTCATTAATGCTACTGATCAGGGATAGTACTGTTCATTGCTGCAAAGAGAATTCCCAATGTGAGCAATTTTTGAGTTGAGATTGGACAGATAAGAAATTATCCACAGCTCTCTCAACCTGTGGATATATCCTGTCTTTCAAGGAATGAATAAATAAATGAAGTTGATTAGCTAAAATGAAGATACTTAATGCACTGTTTCCTAGGGACAGAAAACAACTTAAATCACAATGATCTAATGAATGAAGATTTTATAATCCACCCCCACCAAAATGTCTGTGGACTGAATAGCAGCATGTCTCAGGTTTGATTCTATTCAGGGGAGGTTTAGATTGGATATTAGGAAAAAAAATATTCACTGAAAGGGTTTTGAAGCATTGGAACAGGGTGCACATTTTGCAAATGCATCAGTGTTGCCATGTCCCACCAAAAAGGTCCTCACACTGAGACACTTTTATGCCTGATATTAGACCTCAATACTTAGATGACGTGATTTTATTAAGGTAAATTGATAAATAAACATAGCTTCTGACATCCTCCACACAAGGAAAAAACAACAAACAAAACAAACGCTAGGCATACAACCTGGTAGTAAAGAGGGAGAAAAACTTGGCCCTAGGCAGAACAGATGCATTTTGAAGGGCCCTCGGGAATTCTTTCTTTCTTGCATGTATTCTTCCTTTATTTGAAGCCCCTCTCAATGAAAGAAACAATTACTGCCAATGGCCCCAAAGCACTAAAAAGCAAGGACACAGGCTCTCAGCTCAAGGGTGTTTTATATTCTGTTCTCCAGTCAAGATGGGGACGTAAGCCTTGTTCTCACCAATGCCAAATATTTGGCCCAGGCTCTGAATACAGTGCTAAAACAATAAAAAGCCCGTTCATTCTTCTAGAAGAAAAACCAAAACCAACTGCTAAGTGTGGTTGTGAATGATATGACTTAAAAAAAATAAAATCAAAAACACAAATAAACTTTAAAGAAATAAGAGCAGCCTTTCAGCTGTTACAACAATAATTATCATCGGTCCTGCTCTGTTTCATTCTTCTCTTCACTCATCACCACCACATTCAAGTTCTGGAAAAAATTGATTCTATGAAGAAGATGCCCTTAAGTTCAGTGTCTGATGTGGTGCTCATTTAGTCTTATTTTAATATAAACATAAAATCGCTGGCTTCAGCAAGCTATGTTTCAGCTGCATTAAGAGACTTCTTTTTGGTTTGGTGTTGGGGGTTTTTTGGGGTTCTGTTTGTTTGTTTGTTTGTTGTTGTGGGGTTTTTTTAAGCAAAAAGGCTACTTCTGAAGTTCCATACTTCCTTGTTGGCGGTCAGAAAAAATATTTGATCAGACTCCAAACTTAAGACTAGTGAAAGTTAAATTGAGGCT
The DNA here is from genome assembly GCF_964199755.1 of Larus michahellis. Lineage (NCBI taxonomy): Eukaryota > Metazoa > Chordata > Aves > Charadriiformes > Laridae > Larus > Larus michahellis. The sequence goes on from NC_133897.1 coordinate 96,368,291, forward strand.
GTGAAGATCATCCCTTGTCTATGTGCCTGAATATTGCCAGCATGTGAACAGAATCAAGCCACAGCTAGTTTGAAGAATGCATCATCATCATAATCCCAATTAGGAATTCCCAAGTTAAGGAATATTAACTTGTCCTGAAAAGGTACTCAGAAATGACTTTGTCTAATATATTTATGCTCACTACAACCATGACTTCCTTGGAAAAATGTAATAGTTTTTACTGAAATTTAACAGGAGGGAAAGAGGTCTCAGAGATACATGTTCCTCTAAATTTTATTGAAATTAGCTGCTGGACAAAGGAAAAGCATATTTGTGCAAGCAAGTCTCCTACCCATACAATGTTTAGGACACCTAAGAGAGTATAGGGACTTGAAATTCTACATTAAGGCAAAGATGAAGAAACACAAGTCATTTTTATGCCAATGTACAGCTGCAGGATGCACTTAGCCAATTTCACATCCTTAAATTTAGTTCAGTTTATAGTTATTCCTCAAACGTAGTTTGTGCATTTATTTTTTGTGAAATTATTTGAGAGCTATTTCTCACCTCTAGTTAATGAGCAACTAAAATCCCTAAAATTTTGACATATGAATACAAAATAGGCGGAAGAGTCTTTAACACCCCATTCATATTTGATTTCAATATATAAACTCCATTTCCTTAGTAAGTTAACAATTAGTCAACAATTCCGTATATGAACAGTACTCAGGATTTCTTGAGCCTTACCAACAATGTTTCTTGTTGGACTAATGTCCAACAGCAATGGACAGTAACCTTAGAGCCTCCCTTCCTAAAGCCTCTTTTATGTATACTTTTAGATATACTAAGGCATTACCATATGGGGAAAAAACAAATTCTAAACGCTAAGAAAGTGCCTTGCCACAAGTTTTTCTACATTGCAGGACTCCTAGAAGATTTAGGTGTTCTGAGTAGAACACTGGAAGTCATCCCTCCATGGAAGATGGTGGGGATTGTTTTGTTGTCATGGTTTATCCACAGCTGGCAGGCAGAACCACGCAGCCGCTTACTCACTCCCCCCAGTTCAGACGGGGGAGAGGCTCAGAAGAGTAAAAGTGAGAAAACTTTTTGTTTGAGATAGAGACAGTTCAATATGTAGGGCAAAAGCCACACACATATGCAAAGCAAAACAAGGAATTCATTCACTACTTCCCATTAGCAGGCAGGTTAAGTCTATCCCAACTGAAACCATGACACTTGTTTAAAAACAAAACAAAAAACCACATCAAATATTTTTCAACCTTGGAGTCAACACCTTTTGAGATATAACAGACTTTCTCTAGGTGAAAGGGGAGTGCAGCCTCCGTAGTCCATAGGATTCTTTTCTTACACAGTTTGTCAGTTAGTCCAAAGCCTGGGGATAGTATACATGATTTAAAAACTACAATCAAGTGCCTAGTACACCTACCTCACGGCGTGTCACAGCTTGGGCCGGGTTGACCAATAACAAGATGACAGATGCTCTCCCACCTCTCGCTCCAAGGAGAGGAAGAAGAAAGATAAAGCTTATAAGTTTAGAAAAAACTAAACTACTTTAATGAAATATTAATAATAAAATAAAAAATGAAATAGATACAGTATATATAAATATATAAAAACCAAATCAAGTTCCCAGGGAGATGTCACTGGCAGGCACCGGGAAAGTTCCAGGCTGGACTCAGCCATACATGGGAATTGGATTCTGGAACACAGTGACGGGGATCAATGCCAGACAGACTGACAGGGTCCTCCTCAGACATCAGCAACTGAAGAAAGAGAGCACTAAGGAGGTCAAGCCCTTGAAAAAGAGCTATTGCAGAAAAACAAACCCTTTGCTCCCTCAGCTTTCATACCGAGCATGGCAGATGGGATGCAATAACCCATTGGTCAGTTTGGGTCACCTGTCCACGCCTCCCCACAGGTGCGACCCCTCCATGGGGTAAACAACCCAGTCACTGACCCTGGTTGCCACAGCAATGAGTATAAGCAAGAGCCTCTCTCACTGAACAGAAAGTTGTCTCTGTTTCACCCCAAAGCAGGACACAGGGGCTGCTAAAAGTCCCACCGAGCAAACCAAATTTTAATCCAAAATTGGTCTAGATTCGGCCAGTGCCAGGCAAGTAAAAATCTCTGTAGTTCACCAGCAACACCTCAAGGTACTGAATCATCTAGAAAGTGCTAATTTATTAGCAGATATCTCTAATAAAAGCAAACAAAAGCATGTCAGAAGAATGTTGAGATTGCAAATGAACTTGTAACTCAGCTGTACAGTAAGGCTGCCTTTTTTTAGTAGGTTTAAGAGGTGGACCTAAAAGTAACTTTTTAACAGCAGCATTTGAACCCAAGACTTTCACATTGACAATGCAGTCATTTAAGCTAAAGAAATATGTGGTAACAAAGATACCCCTGAATGTTAAGAATTGAGTGAACCTTTCAAGACAAGGTAAAGTGTTGTGTTTGGGTGGGGTTTTTAACCAAAAAAGTAGGTATTAACATTGCACATGGGCAGCCAGAAAGGAAGAGACTAATAGTTAATCTGAAAAGAATACGGCCCTCCATAACGTTGTGCTTGTTTGCTTTGGAAGAAATTTCAAGTGGAAACTGCAAATACATAATATTGCCCACCAGCTGACAAACACAGCCCTGGAACTTGCTGAGACTAGCAACTGTATCTGTCCGTGATCTGTCCATGTCCATGCATGAGTGGTCACATTCCTCAAAATGAGTGTATTTCGTAACTGAGGGAACAGCTACTGTTTGGAAGAAGGAGGTTTTTTTCAAAATGAATACAGTTTCAAGCCATATTGGTGCATTCCCACCTGACCAGCTACTCCAACGAGCATCCAGATCTATGTAGAACTGGCTCCATCTTTCCCTTAATAGCCTAGTCAGTAAGGTAGAAGGCATATTTGCTGTTCTCTTCCCCTAACTTCCCCTTTAACTTAGCTTTGCATCAGCTGCAGCCTTGAAGGAAGCTCTAACAAATGGGCTGTCCATCCCTCTATGCCCTCTGGGGCATAAGCATGGACCCAAAGCACATGTCATATATCTATCTAGCTATCTAGATATATTTCCATCCACATCCACTGACAAACATCCGTTTTGAGTGCCTCCATGCTTATGTCTTCAGTGAGAAAGTGTCTCTTCTCAAAGATAGTCCTTCCAGAAAGTGAATCGTATCACTAGAAATATGATTTAATGTACTCTGAGGAACTTTCTCAGAATAACATAATCCAAAAAGCCATACTTTTACCTATGCCAAGATGGAGTGGTCGTTTATTCAGCAAGCTTTATGTATGCACCTGCAGAGGAAAATCAACAGTGCATATTTTAACATCTGTAAATGTTTAGTCTGAGCCTATTTAATTAGGAATCATTTTTCTTCATTGAATCCTTTTTAACAAGTGATTTGAGACTTAAAATGTGTTTATTTTCGAAATGTCATGAACTCCAAAATGTTTAAGAGAAACCATTTCCACACTCATTTATATTTAAGGTCCAATTTGAAGTAGCAAGTAAAGTGTTACAAATTAAACCTACTCAAAAGCACAGATATAAATCATTCAGCTTTATACCTACTCTCACTGTGCAAGTGCTAAAAGAGAAGATTAAAGAAGGAATAGCTTCACGTGAGGAGGAACTAGAACTTAATTTCTTCCTTTCTTCTCTCTTTGGGCCCTTCAGCACTGAAATTCTACCAAATAAAAGAGGATGTGCTAGGGAGTGTAACTTACATGTTGACAAACAAACCTAAGTATAAATACTGTGTTTAAAACAATCTGCAGAGATTTTACTAAGTGCAGCTGATGTATTGGGACGGCAGAGGAAGCTATAAGTTGCACCAATTTAGAATCACACTGGTCTCCTAGGCTGCATTACTCATCTCCAAATATGGCTCAAAATCTCTGCAGAGTAGCAACATGACTCAGACGACTTCCAGAAGTTCCTACAAAAGGGTAAAATTAAGACTGCAAATCAAAAAGATGTAGGAAGGTAAAAAGGAAAAAAAAAAGACCAAAACAAGTCACACCACTGCACACATTTCTCCTATGGGGAAGGAATGAGAGAACTGCATGACAGATTAGTCATGTTGCTTAACACAACACTAAGAGATGCTGAAAAAAAATAAAGTGACGAGAGTGGAAAAAAAACTGAACAAAATATCAGAAGCGTACAGCAAGCTAATACTGCCATCTAACTCCCAGTAACTGGGTATTTGATTTCATCAGCATAACCCTTGACTTTCAATTGCTGTCCTTATCTACACAGAAAAGGAAATTATGCTCAGTAAAACTTGCTTATTGTCTTCAAAATAATAATTTGTCTTTAATGCAGGTTGAAACCTCCGTCTCTGCTCAGCTACTGAGCTTAGTGAGGTGTAATTAATGACAGTAAGAAATAGTTCTATACTGGCAGATATCTCCAAGTTAATGAAAAACATCAAGGTGTTCCTATACAGATACTTGCCTCGTATACTTACATTTTTACACATACACCTGTATATACACAAAACTAGATTCACTCAGATTCTCAGTTGATGCATATAGTTTGACAAAACAAAATCCTGGAGCTCAGAGTACCTTCAGAAATCATCTTTTCCATCTGGGCTTTCTCAGAGTTATCCATACCTTTCCCAAATCCCTGCACGACAGGACACAATAATCCAAGAAATGCAAGTGCTACTTCACCTGTCAGCAGCAGTCCTGTGCTTTTTCCAAACTATATTTGCCCAATCAGAAATGCTGTATGATTCCTCAACAGTGCCAACCTTGCACCGAATATCATCATTCACAGCTAAGTCTTCCTACTGCACCAGTTGATTGAGAAATTCAACTTCACCTTGGCAGAGCATTCACTCACTTCAGTTACCTGCTACGTGCTACCTGGCAGTAGAAAGTAACAGGGAATGAGGCATCATTTCCACCAGTCCTCAGAAAACTCCTACTAATATTGACATTTCTCATCAATGCAAGTTTTCTGAGCACCACAGACAGACACTGTTCTGTCATATTTTCCATCTTTTGGACTGAGTGATAAAAAGATTAACAGGTAAAGTAGGGATCATATTTTACTGGTGAATCAAACTGAGAATTATTTGAGAAGGCTGTATCCCTTTTCAGTTTTATATGCTTTGTTCACAGAGACATTAAGATCTTTGGAGACAGGAGCAGTCTCTCACTGTAAGACACCGTTCCCACAACAATCGAATTGGTGAGCTTACATAGACAGATCAATAATGCAGAGTTAAAGACAATTGGATGCTTATAAATATAGTATGGATTCACATCACAGCATGTTTTTAAGAATCTTTTTCCTCTCAAATGTAATTTACACTAGTAATCAAGTTGCATTCAGTTCTGTAAACACAATTAAAAGACACACTACCTAGGTACTTGTGCATCTACCCACATCTCTGTCTTTGCAAACAAAGAAGTTAGGATCATAAGCTTTCTGATTTGCAGAACTACTTGTTCCTACAATTATGAATTCAAGGTTCCACATTCAAAATACAAAAAATCGTTTATGGCAATCTTAGTTGAATTTGAAAATACATCTGTATGTAAAATATAGTTGAGTCTATAATTTTTTTCCAGATCCAGATTAATTCAAATGTCTATATTCAAATGCTTAGACTGATCACTTAGATAATTACAGCTGTGATTGCTGAACAGGGTAGAGCTAACATTAAATTACAAAGTAGAATTTGCTGGAGATGCTCATGGTATTCCCCATGGACCTATTTTGTAGAAGTATTTCATGAGCACAGGAATACAGATAAGTTGTCTAGTAAGAGTTTTCAGAAATTTTAAAAAAAAAAACAAAATGACAAAACCTTGAAAAATTTCTAGAAGTTAAGCAAAACTGCCAACTTGTGTCTTGGTAGTTTTGAAAATATTACTATACCTGAACCCATTGAAATGCTGACATTTATGATTTCCCAGAAATCTAAGGTGTGGTTGGTTATTTTTAAGTTAATATGAATCAGATGCAGACTGGCTTCACAGATGCATTGCTGAACAACTTGAAGTAACTGAAAATGCATACATCTGCATCATCAAGGTAAGCAACAGTTTAGTATCTTTGAAACAGCTATGTCTCCCTGAAGAGAGAAGCAAGGATTGTTAACGTTCTATTTTAACCGGAGACCCTCTTTTCTACAGGTTTTTAAAGCTGCACCTGTCAATATTCACTTGCCAGCTCTTAAAAGTGTAAACCTCTCTCCTATTAGAGGAAAATAACATCACTAAGTTAAACCAACTGAATGCACATTTTTTCCATCCTTAGACAAGTGAAAATCAAGCATGGTTAAGGTCCTTCCTTTGATGAGAAAGAACTGCAAATGCCCACAGATTTAGAGAGAATTTCCTGTTTAACATAACCTGCACTGGGACTCCTACTGTGAAAACAGAGTACAGATATGTTTGTGGTCTCTGTCAGACTGCTTGCCCATTTCATAAGAGTATGGGTAGGGAGACGTTTAGGTTTGCAGTATGTTCTGTCAGAAGAATATCTAAGTAGGCAAAAGATATATTCATATCCTCCCTAACTTCAGGCTCACCCGATCAAATTAAATTGATACACAGATGTCTGAGCTTAATTTAGTTTGAAATGTATACCGTCTGATTCACTGATTCGCTTTTATCACAACTAATTTGTAGATTATTAAAATCTGTTTCCTGTGCTCCATCAGGACATGCAATAGAGGTGTCCTATGCTGTCCATTTTCCCAGAGAGAAAATTGTAGCTGTTATCCTACTAGCAATGCTGGATGCCCATCTTCTAAAGTGATGAGTAGGAAACAAAAGGAATATTTACCTCAGGAATGTCAATTAATAGTTAGTCAGTAGTCTTGGTATACACAAGGCAAAAGGTGAATCTGCAAATCCACAGTGAGCTGGTATTGAAATAGCATTTAGAGTAATACCACTTGTTTACATATGTAAGATCAGCCCTCTCCAACTCCTGGACATCACTACCAGCTCAGCATGTGCACATTAGAAAGCCAACTAGAGCTTGGGGCATGTCATATCCTACATATGTGGACACCAGGAAAATCTAATTGGCTCTCAAAATCACTTGTGAAGAAGCATTAAAAGTAACTAAAAAAAAGCTGAAACCTAAAGATTACTATGCAAGAAGCAGTTTGACAGTAAGATTTGGTTTGGGACAGAAGAGAAGAGGAGCTATTATGAATACAGATTCAGCATACCCCTGGTGCTGAAAGAGTCTTGGTCTAAGATGGTTCATTCCAGGAACTGACAGTAAGAAGAGATAATGCTAGAGAAGGCTGAATGGTGCTGGCTTTTTGAACAATAATTAAGACACTACTAACCAAACATTATCAATTATCATTGCTATTCAAAGACTAATTGCTAAAATCCACCTAGCCATAGATAAACTGTACCTTTAGAGACATCAAGAAGACTTCTACTCAAATTTTTAGAGACATCTGCAAAATATCATGTCTGTGAATGTTTATAACATCCACCCTTCATTTATTAACCTTTTCCAGTAAGAAATGAACACGCACTTGTTAACAGAAAATTCCACTCCAGTTGGAAACTCACAATGAGTTTTAAACTTGTCATTACGCAAACCTTTCCTTTGAAAAGAGACACAGAAAGGAAATGCAGTTAGGTTATTCCAGTGCAAGCATCCATAGCAAGCATTCACTTTATTGTTACCTGTGATGGTAATTATTACACTCCTCAATGTTCATTGTTAACTCCCATATGTATGCACAACAGATCAGTAGAAGAGATTCTCCTGAACACCATAGTTAGCTTCTGTTCCTTAACTGCCATCTAAAACATGTTTAGCTAACAATGATACTAAACACTACTTGTTTCTCTTTGTTTTTATTTCACTATAAAATCCTATGGTTGTATGCAGGAAAGAACTATATGGTTATCTATCCATTTTTTTGTTACCTAAACTGCACAATAATACATATAGAAAATATGGCACATATTGTCAACTTAGGTTACAGCATCCAAGCAGGAAAGAAACAGCCAGCATAATCTCAGAAACCCAAGTCACCGTGTTATATTGAAATATACAAACGAGCTGAGATGCTTGAAAATTAATCAGAAACTGCAAAGGCAGCAGGTGCAGTGCTGGAAGAAGAAAAGCAATCGATGGAAAAGTTGCCAGGTTTCATAAAAAAAGAGAGAAGACTATTGATTCTTCAAATTATTACCCAAAGAAGTTATTGTGACAGGACATTTGACAAACAGCTTGGACTGTGAAGCAGTTGAGGGTAGAAATTACCATTCCCAACTTGTATAGGATATAAAATATTTTTATTTTACTACCAGCAGGCAAAATAAGAACCACTATAGCAAATTACCTTGGTATTTTGGGGCTAGGACAAAATGGTTCTGAAAATCCACCATTCTTGTAAGAGAAAAAACAAGGCTTCCATATTTTTTCAGTATGCAAATCAAGTGTCTGGTTTGTTCACTTAGAAGGTAAGTTAAAAAATTGTTCCCTGAAACATCTGTGCCTCATTCTTTTGGCTTGAACCTCAGTAGTTCTGTTGATAGTTTATCAGTTGATTTAATTTCTATTTTTCTGTTTAAAGAAACAGAGGTAAATTTTGAGTAAATGGTTTGCCAATCCATTTATCAATTAATCAATTAACTTCTGAAAAGATCAAGGCAGGCACTGCCTTGCACTGCAACACCGGATAACTTCACACTCAGAGCTCAAGGTAAGCCATGAGCATCAAGAAGATAAGGCTTGATGATAATAAGTGGCAGTATTATTCATAATTTAAGGTTTAGTAGTAATAAGCAATTCCAATTATCCAAACATCTGCTCAAAAAAAGATTATACAATAAAAAAAAAAGCAGAGAGCATGATTCAGCTCACTGAACTTTAACAACCTAAAAAATTATCCGTCAAACTCTATCCCAGTCATCTAAATTTTGTATCTATAGAGAATATAATGGAAAAAATTCTTTCAGATAATGCTTCATTCCTTATCTTAAAGTTATCATCATGGTCTGCAGAGGCCCGTTACTCTTCATTAATTAGCGAAGAAGCCTAGGTTGCTAGCTTTGGCTTAGACGATTAACTTGGCAGGTAAGATGTCTAACAGATTCTTGGAGTGCTATGTGAATGTTTCTTGATCTAGAAGTCAAAGAGCACCTAAATGGCTTTTAGATATGATTCCAAACAACAAGGATGAAATGGCTGAGCAAAATGTCATGGTAAGAAGTAATTTCAATGAAATCTGTAAGTAAACAGAAGAGTTAAAAGCAACAGCGTAAAAATTCCTGTTTTCAAGTAGGTATTTCAAGCAAATAATTCTCTTATGGAAGAAAGGTAAGAAACGTATCAAAAGATCAGTATGGTTAACAAGGAGTTCTGCATTGACTTCAAACATAAGAAGAAAGGATACAGGAAATGGAAAAAGTCAGATTCTTAAGAGCACATACGCAAATGGAGCATAAGCATTACGGACAATTTAGGAAAGGGCAAAGCAAGGAGCTGCTCCATAAGAAAAAAAAATTAGATATCATTGCAAACAAGTCTTCCTGTTGGCTCTTGAATCAACACCATTAAAGGTTGACCTTGAGGAAACAGAAACATCTAACTGGGCTCGTTGCATCAATGGAAAGACCAGCTGTGATAAAACTGACCATTCCAATTAACAGAATGTGAATGGAGTAGGAAAGAAAAGGAAAGCTGAATAAGTTCCTCCATTAGCTCTGCTGGGTGAGATCACTCACGTATTCTTAGAGTCATTGTACTTGCTGATGAAAATTATGGGAAAAGGGACCAAGAAGACCAAGAAGAGTCTCATATTTAACTGGAATCTCTGATCCAGATTTGGGTGCTGAACTTCAATAAGAATGTGCATTAAGTGGAGAAGTCAAGAGAAGTATATGAATAATCAGAGGTATATAAAAGCTTACCTAACTGAAAATACTGAATTAATGTAGTTTACCTTAAAGAGAGAAGGGACAGTCCAAACATGTCTTAAATAAATATATGGCTTCTGCAAAGGAGGGACTAATCTGCTTTCCTTACCTGTAATGGGTAGGAGAAGTAATGGGCTTACACTACAGCATAAAAAATTCAAGAGAAAAATTAAGAAAAACTTCTGGGTAAAGAGAGTGAAGCACTAGAACAGATTGCCTGGAGAGGTCATGCAATCTGTCTATTTAAAGGTCTTTAATAAAACGTTAGATAAATATTGATCAGAATGACATAGGGAAAGTTATTCATGCTTGGAGGCAGAGGGACAGGTTAGATAAATTTAAGTTGCTCTGGGTTGAAACTCTTCAAGTCTATGTCACAAACTGAGCTACTATAATAAGCATAAGGCACTGAAAATTTTCATTACTGAGAAGAAATGCATTATAATCAGCATTCAGGTATCCTAAAAAGAGAGGTGACTGAGGACACCTTCTTGCTGATGCATGTTTTGGATAAATCTAATAACTCTGGGGTATTTCAGAAGCAGAATGGTCGAGATAGCTTAACAAGCCAAACTTGCTGCCATCAAAGAATTGGATTCAATTCATTGGAAGTATAAATAATACAAGCCTATTTGAAAATTGACCAAGTAGAAAACTATTCTGTGTTGTAAACCTTCATTACGTGAGTCTGTATTGATATGCCCTAGTCCAAGCTCATGCCTAGGTAACCAAAAACAGCTTTTTCATTGAAACATATACATAGACTTCATATTTTACTTAGTGCCACAACATAATATGACTTTTTTGAAAAGCATTATACAATGTCAAAGCACACTAACTGATGAAAAGTTCAGAGTCTGATTTAAAACAAAAAAGAGTAAAATAAAGCCATAAAATCAAGAGCCCTCCTTTTATTCATTATTTTCACCATTCATGAAGATTACTATATAATTATAAAATAATTATGTTATATAACTCTCGTGTATAAAATTCACAGAATGCAGAGAATCATTAAGCAAGAGAAATCAGAGGGAAGGTACACATAACAGTAAAAACAGCACTCTAAGAGGGACCCATTGAATATAGTGGTTTTATAGAGTAGATAAATTTAACTATATATATACAGAACCCAAAAAAGCAAAGCTATGAGGAAGAAAAGTGGGTCTGTCCTTTGAAAAGCAGTCACTGAGGCAGAAACCTGTGTCACAGCAAACACAGACTCATTTGTGCTGCGTATGAGAAAACAAAATCACACACAAAGCAAGGGAGAAATAGTGTTTCAGAAGATGGAAATTAAGTCCAAAGAGGTTTAAGGCAGGTGTTTCTAGGTGAATAATATTATCTGTTGACTTCAAGTCAGCCTTTTGCTGATATGATACTGAGATTTTGTTCCTTTGTTTTTAAACCAGAGTTTTACATATTGCTTCACAAATGAAGCCAGAGCTCTTGTAAAGTGGTACGTGAAGACCAACCCAATAGCAGTTCAGCAGGAGTTTGCTTCTCTAGACTGAGCTGATGTCTGTTAACAAGCAGAAGAGGAGGAAGAAATGCTAGTTCTTATGTTCAAGATAATGCATCTTCTTTGACAGCTTCTGCAGCAGATTTTGAAGCTCTAACAAAATACTGTACTGGGACTCAGATGGTGGGTGGCAGATAAGAGACTTTCTATCAGTGATTATGTACATTTTCAGTCTGAAATATTTTGAGACTCTTTCACACAAACACGATTCTGTTAAGGTTTTGAGGTATAAAGAGGAACTATCCAAAATTAAGGTAATTGACTGATACACTAAGTGAAAAGAATTAAGAGAAAGAAATGGTGGTTGTCCAAGTCAGTGTGGAAACATATCAATGGATACAGTATATTCATTTTTGTAATTGGCTTGCTGTCCTGGAAACTGAAGTTTTAGAAGTAACTAGGTCAAAGAGGACCAGAATGATTATTTCATTTGAGATTGCATTTATGCAGATGAATAAGCGCAAGCTGAATGCAGGATTTTCACTGGCAGTGATATTTTCTGTTCTGGGTCTCAAGACTAAATACAAGCCAAAAAGCAAAGGTCTCATAACATTTATCACCAAGAATGACCTCAGATGGAATTATTATGTATTATGAAGGTATTTAAGATCTCACAATGAAGCATTTAAGCACATTCACTTGAATGCCTGAAGGCTCCCTTCAGCTTTTCATAATGTTTATCTTCGTCCCTTCCTCCATTTCTTCCCTTTCCACATTAAAAAATACCTGTAAATTAACCGTGTGAACAACAGCAACACACACTCCTCTTTTGGCCTCCAAACACTTTTATATAGGAACCTGTACACGCTAGTCATTTTTGGAAAGGAACACACCTGACACTTCAAAAAACAATTAATGTTTCTTGACCCATTCTTCTGTTTCAAATATTAGTTTCAAACTCTAGTTTTGTATCCACCGATGCCACTCTGGTACAAGCTTCTGTTTTTTTCTATGGCTAGTGCCTTGTTTACTGTTGTTCAGTGGTGACATCTGTGCAAGGGCACTCAAACTGCAGCAGCCACTCTGCTCATAATTATTGTTGCACTTTGCTAAATCCAGGCGTCTCACTCCCGAGTGCATCATGAAAGAAATATTAGATGCTGACAAGGAACATAGAAAGCTGCAGAAGAACTGAAGAATGCTAGAAATTACTGATACAGAAAGAATAAATTAAGTTTTCATAAGTAATAGATTTTAAAAGGATTGTGTTCAATGTACACTAAAACCCATGAAAGTGGTGATGAGAAAGTACTATAAAACCTGATTTATTTTTTTTTTTTTTTTAGTTTTCTTTAGGCAGCTGTTAGAATCATTTACACTTCCTTTCTTTAATGCAGTGTTGGAATACTACTACAGGTCTTTTTATTTATAACTATTTGACATCTTGGACATCCAGGTAATGATGCCATCTTTTGCATCTCCAGAACCAAGGATATAGTTTCCATTCCTGTAATGGCTGCAAACCAGAGGCTGGCTCCAACTTGTCAGAGCTTGTCCTTGCTCTGACTCAGTGACTTCCCACTATGCCTGGGTCTGAGTGCACAACTCTGTTTCCAACGACTGCATTTTCGCTTTGATGCATCAGCAGCCAGGTTGGGGCATCCTAGGTGTACATCCTAGGTGTACACTACAAAGCCAACAAAGACAAAGGGATTTTGCTTTGAGACAAGAGGAAGGCAAGAAAAGTTAGATAATTAAGGAAATGGAGTGGTAAGAGTTGAGAAGTAGCAGGAGAAACATGAGAAGAGGAATTTTGCCTTTATTTGAAAGCAAAAGGAGATACAGGAAACAGGACTCAGAACTCCCTTACCTGTACGGGTGTGAAAGACGGAGGATTTTGTTTCAAGTGACATCACTCAGCCTTTAAATGCAACATGGTTTCAGAAAGAAAATACCGTGTTTAACACAGCAGAAAACATTAGGCAAATGAAGCTGCACATGGTCAGGAAAGACTGGACAATGTAACATTAAAAGAGAAGACCGAAATAATTATTTATTTAATTTCCTGCACCAAGAACAGCATTATGGAAGTACGTAACCAGTAAACATTAAAGTAATATTAAAGACACTGTTGGATTTCTTTTTTTAATGAGTACTTCAGCTTCCAAATTCTAAACAATTATTTTCAAGGTAGTTGTTCTGACCTTCATTAGAATCCTTCTGATGTCAGTGTTATATTCTGCCTGTGGTTTCTTTCATTGTTGCTTTTGCAATATCATATGTGGAATCCTTTCTACACTGTTCTTTCCTTTCTACACCATCTAAAGTATTCCTACTCCACAGCTTTTATTCTGTTCTCCTTTAAAATATAAGAAAAAAAACATACTTAAAACCCACAACTTTTGCAAGAGTAGACTCTTTTAGTTTCAAGACAACCTGCTTGGACAATACAATATGCATCCAGCTGTCAAAGGGCTGTTTTTCAAGGTCATTTTTCATATGAAAAAGTTTACCTGCTGGAAAGAGATCTCATTTCTGCCTCATTGACTTGTCTTGACCCTTAGAGTATGTATCATGGAAACTGTGCCCTTTGAGTTTCACAGGTCACCACCACCACAAGTTTTCTAATTGGAACTATTGCTTGAACTGAGAAACACTTTTTGCCTAGACTTCTGAGGCTTCAAATCTTCATTTTTATGGATGATTTAAAAAAAATAAGATCAAACTATGAATTCAACTTGTGTTGAATTCCACACCCAAAGAAATTTCCTCCCTATCCCCTTCTGCTTTGCTTTAAAAAAGTCAGAAGCTGAGACTCTTTCAGCCTGTCACATTTAATGCTATAACTGGACAGTTCAGTAGTCTGTTTTCATCCATCTTTTACTCTTCCTTCACGTGTAATTTTTAAATTTACACACTTTTCCCTTCAGCATGTACTGCTGGCGTACCTGAGACCACGCCACTAGCGATGTTGGGTTTTATTGTAGCATACATAACCTGAGTGCTCTCAACCACAGCAAAGACTCCCTTGAATTTTGAACTAAGGATTGTCTTGATTCATTTGCCTATATTTAAATTGTCTTTACATGAGATAAAACTGAATATTAGCACTGAGTAAGTTCTTCTGTAGAGAATCCTTAAAAAAGTTTTTTTCATAGCTCTATTAAATTGCCATTTACAGCTATAACTTGGTTATTTTTTTCTTCTTTTTAGTTGTTAACTGGGAGTGGAGGGATTGCTCACGTGTCCTTTATGGGCTGTTGAATGCTACTGCCTCTGGGATTGCTCCTTCCCAGCCCCTGCAACCCAGCCCAGTGCACCTGTAGACCCAGGGATCTGTTTTTCCACCCCAGGCCAATGGATGCAGCTTTGCCATTTGCAAGGTCAGCCAGCAGTGATGCTGTGTGTGACCAGGCACGCACACAGGACAGCAAGCTACAGACTGCTGCAGACTGAGCGCTCCCTTTTAACAGCATCCGTATATAACACTACCGGCACTCACACAAACATAGCATAGATAGCCAAATCCCCTTCCTACTTTCCAGATGGTCGGGGTTGAAGTTCAAGTAGTGAAAGCACACACCCCACACTCCTGAGATACACAAGCACATTCTCAGATCCCCTGAACATCAGCAGGAGCACTCTTCCCATCCAACACCCCCGCCTGGATGCTGACCTTCCTGTCTCTCCACTCACCAGCTAGCCCAGCATGATGTTTGCTAGCAGACAGACAGAGGCACCCTACAGTCCCAGGTCACTCAAGTTGCAACACAGACGCTCTGCCCACCTGATACACCTACCCTAACCTACAGCCTCCTGCTCACTAGCTAGTCCAACCTGGCTTTTGCTACTAAATTATACACACGCAAAACTCCCCCACACACCAGAATAGGGAAAAACCATGAACACCCCAGCCCCTCCAGTAGCTGCCACCCAGGTCTTACAGCCCATAATCCTCCACCGGTGGCTGACACTGGGACCTCCCACCTGCTCTAGTCGAGCAGGGCAAGCCCAGGGGTACCTTCATCGCAGTCTGACTCCAGCTTCTGGCCCCAAATACATTTGTGTCGGTCCGCCCAGTAGCTGGCAGCCAGTCCTTACGGCACTCACAGACAGGGTAGAGAGTGATATTACACAGACATCTAGTTAAGAAAGGATTTAATAAAATATAACGGACTGCAGTGACCGGCAAGGGTCTTGGTCAAACAGGCGTATAGACTATCGTTTATATATTACCAGCCCTTTTCATGCCCCCTCCTACCTACTCCCCCTCTCTTTGTTCCTCCCTGGCCCTATTCTCCTAAGGATTTCCTAAATTTTGCACAGACCTGCAACTCCTCCAACCTCCAAAATATCCCAAGTCCTCACATTCCTTGTCTTTTATCAACTACAGAGTCCAGGCCAGACGTCTCCAAAGCTGTGCCTGGAGTTTCTTCATGGCTATCATTCTCACTCCTCCTTTCATTTCCCAGGTCCCAATTCTGCAGCATGCTTAGGCACCCACTTGAACTTAAGCCAGTGCTTATACAAAAAGCACTTTTCCTGTCTGGTTCCATTTTTACTAGGAAAAGGTATATGACACAACAGGTCAACTGCATCACCTCTCCCTGTTGTCAAGCTTTACAGCCAAATTTACTTCTGCGCATGTTTCTTCCTAAGGGGAGAAACATTACCTGCTTTAGAATTTACACAAACCAGAATTGTTTTTACTTAGATATCTTGTTAGATTTCAAATTACATACTAATCAGTCTGCAGCTTCTTACTTCCCCCTTCAGCAGTCATTTGCCCACTTATGCTAATGACAACACTGTCAAAAAGTCACCATTTTCATTCCATCAGGCCACAGAATTTACATAGGCAAAGCAGACATAAAATACCTACAGTCAATTGAAACTCAAAAACTCCAAATATTTCCAGAAATACTTAGTTCAGAAAGTGGTTTTGTTTTATTTTTAAAGAAAACTCTATTAATGGAATCTTATTTCTCAAACCTTCAGTACGTTACTAGTAATAACCAACAAAGTGCAATAAACATTATTTTGTGGAAGAACATGGGGTATTATAGGTAGGGACACAAAAATTTGGTGCTATTGAAAAATCTAGTTCGGAAATACCATCCGTATTCTAACATTTACACTTTAGGTAAGTGGAACAAATGGTAGAATACAGTTAATGGTTTTCATGTGGTTTTTGTTTGGGTTCTCCCTTCCCCCCAGCAATTAGGTGATTTGGTTCTTCCACACAGCAGCTTTTTTGGGTTAGAATTATTAAGTTCTCAACTAATCCACAAATATACCTATTTAATACTCAAAAAAAAAAAAAAAGTCTGCTTTAGTCTACTTGCCAGTGTTTATTTCAACTGTGTGTTTGGAAAAGAGTTAATTTTGTAATACTTCACTATCCTAATGTCATAGTGAAAAACTACCTTTCCTAAACAGATGATATAATTGTTGTGACATTTCAGGTTTGCTCGAAAGTCACAGGTAAGGACTGGGAAATAAATCTAAGTCTTTGTAAATGTTAGTCAATAGCCCGAATTTTATGCTTCTGTTTTATCTTTTTTATAAAAGGATTTTTCAGAGAGCATGTTGAGCTTCATCACTTATGTCAATTTTATTGATTTTAATGAAATTTAATTTGGCTAAGCTGTAAAAGCAGCATCATGTCTATGGTATTCCAGTGGAATCTACCATGATCCTTACATATTGGCTACATGTGGATCACGAGAAGCCACAAGTAAGAGGAAAACAAGTACTCATCTTCCAGCAGAAAAAAAAAAAGAATTGAAGTAAGTTCTTTCAGCTTTATCACAGTCTTTAATAGCATTAGCACACAGTTTGGTTTGTGTTAGAAGGTCCACAAAGCAAGTGTTCTTGTTCCATAAGGGAAGGAAACATTGAAGTACACTGGCTGTAAAAAAAATAAAAGAAAGTCACAGTAATTGGAATTTTAATAAACCTGTTGATTTGAGGAGTAGTTGTCATATTTTAATTATATTCAATTAGTCACTAAGGGACTGTAAAGAGTATCAATTTTACATAATTCGAGTAATTAAAAAGGAAGGGTGCTAAAATGGTATATTTTTTTCTTCATTTCAACAGTGGAATGAAGTATTTAGGTGGGCAGGATGGATGTTAACAGTTATAGGCTATAGTGGGCCAGAATTCTTCCCATAAAGGGCACTATAAAGGTTTCACTGATTACAATGTGATTTGCTTCCTTTGAAACAATTTTCAAAAAGGGCATATGAGGAGAATAAGCAACAAAGATGTGAAATACTAAACTTGATCTTCTCTGCTTATTCTCATTATGCAGTCTACAGGCAGGTTCCTTCAAAACACGCTACACTAAATAAAGTGAATTCATGACATACAAATCTGCCTTATTTCCCCTTTTCACTTATCAGTAGCCACACTATATCTAACCTTGGCAACTATGTCGTGGTGCATCTGTGTACGGGCATAAGCATCTGTTCATACAGGGTTCGTTACAAGATCAAGAATCTACATTGCAAGAAAGACTCCCTTCTTAGTACTAAATATATTTTTAGATAAGAAAATCACATTCAAACCTTCAATAGATACATTTCAGGATTTGAAAACTGAAGTTCCAGAGGTAGAGCAGTAGTAAAATAACTGTATTGATTCATTAAATCTTGGCCATGTTAGAGGAAAAGCAGAACATAAGTTCATTCCACCCACAGCAAAGGTGCAGAAGCACCAGAGCTGGGATTTCAGACTAAAATAATTTTTGGATTACGTAAGTCATATTCAAACAATGCCTTATTACTGAGGATGGTACATAGCTAGGTGACTATATTGTTTCTCTCACCCTTTTATCATTTTTCCTTTCATTTCCTTACCTGTTCTACTACAGAACAGCATAAAGTAGTATTATATTCCTTAGGTTTGTGGCGTTTAGCTTCTGCCATCCCCATTAGCATTGACAATTTAAAAAAAAATAATTAAATTTCACAAATAGAATACAGGAAATCACTAGCAATTTATTACTTGTCATTTACCATCACTGAAATATGGGCAGGGGGGCAGGGGAGAGGTGGCCAGGAATAAAGCCAATCTATCGTTTCGTAAAGAAAATAAATCTAGGGAAGAGATGAATACAATTTTCAATTAATTTACTGCGTCTTGGGCTTACATGATTGAAATATCATTGAATCTGTCAGGATAGTATCTGATTCCCAAAGTGAACAGATTATGAAGTCGTATAATGGGTATAGAATACATATGAAAATAATATCTTGCATTGTGTTTTGGATCCAATCCCTTCTACTAGGCTTCACAGATTTTTACATAGTTGGTGTGGAAATGGGAAGGTTTTTTTGTACTTGCACAAAATTTTGGAGGTAGAGAAGGAAAACAACAACTAGGCAAAATGCACAAGCTTCAAAAATCTGGACCTGAAACTGTATCCTCAAAATGCCATATTTTATTTTAGTTCGAGACAGAACATTAGTTTAGTTTGCTTGTGTATCTCCAACAATCCTCAAATCTTGAGCCTCTTAGACCCAAGGTATGTTCAGCATTTGCTCACGTGTACTCTGGCCTCATCCACCCACACTAATCTTCATGCTGTGGATCCTTCCTAATGACAGTCCTTCAAAGTGAAATTATTATGACCAAGCATTTTTTCTCTGCTTTTTGACACTGGAAATTTTGCACTTAGAATAAACAAATATTTCTTAGTGGTTTGGTCTGATGATACTCACCCAATAAAACTGCAACTCTAGAGCATAATACCACTTTTCCTCAAACCTATAAGCACAGCTAGACCCATCTGTCCTGATATCTGTGCCTGGAAGAGAGCAGCACACTGGTGGAGCAACATATCACAGCTGCTGCTCCAGCAATGATTCTGATTTTTGGTAACATGTGCACGTGGTGAGAGTTTCTTTGCCAGTCTAGAAGCACCACGTCCCCATTTCAGTGCTCTTAAGTTTTACTTCTGCGAATGCAAAGAAAGTTGACAAAGTGATCTCTGTCAGTTGTTCGACTTGAAAGGAACAGAGCCTCAGTAACTGGGGAAGGACAGATTAGACAAATAAAGCAACGGAAGAAAACAGAAAGAGGTGAATTCAGAAGTATTTATTTTGTTGTCTGTGGATCGCATCAGGGAAGCTTTGCTCACGTGAGCTGTCTCACAAACACAAGGTTTTGCCCTAGTAAAGAAAACTACTAAGCCACAACGAAAATGAAAAGTATATATTTAACTGCATCACCTCAAGGCCCTTCTACTGAACTAGTATGGAATTTACCTCAAGACAAGAAAACAGAGTTAGAAGGTACTGCGTGAGGTATTGAGTCACTGTAATCCTGCTTATGGAGAACATAAACGAAACCCTGTTTTCCTGAACAAAAGAAAAGGGGGCAGTTCCTCCTTGTTCAGTTTCCAGACTTACCTTTTCAACTAAAGTTTAACTCCAAAGGAACTTCTCCTTTTACTTTCTCCTAGTAATTGCATGCCTTCAGCAATTGTTTCTGCCACATTTGCAACACCCTTGCATTTGTAACATGTCTTAAAGGAAATTTCTCATGTAATGAACAAAAACCTAGCAGTGTAACTTATCTGTGCTTTGAGCAATAACTTTTATTCTTTTAACAATTACTAAGAAGCAGGGCCCTTAATTGCTCCCTCATTTAAATATTAATGGAGACAATTAGTATTATTCAATAAGATCTGCAATAGCCCACAGATTTAAAAAGCACTCGCTAGCAGATCCCAATGCTTAGCAACACGCACACACAAAAAAAATCACAAGCTAAATCTCATTTCAACTACTATTTTCTGTAATTGTAATCGTATTGACTTGAGAGAAGGGAGATTGGTAACAAAAGGTTTATAAACATCTATTGTTGAATTAAAACATCATTTTACATGAACCTGAGAGTTTGCACGAACAAAGATTTCTTAGATAAATCAGCATTGGAGGTCTCAGCTGTGTTCAGCTCTACAATACCAATGAAATAACAGAAGCTAAAATGGCAACGGAACATCACCAACTAAACATAAGACATATACCTAGCATCACCCTGTATAAATCTCTCCTTCTTCCATGTAGTTTTAATTCCGTTCCTTGGAGGAGACTTCATTGCTTCTAAAATTGTCTCCAGAACCTTCTCACTGAGTATTATGCCTTGCATTTGTTCATTCACTGCTCTGAGAAATACCATCCTTTAAAGTACAAAAGCATCCATGTAAAGCAACAGCTCTTCTAACCTATGATTTGGTCTGTACCTTCCATGCTTTAAAGAAAACCCTAGTGAAAAAAAAATAATCAAGTATCAAGGGAAAACTACAAGTATAGAACCCAAATTTTTGTAAATTTGCAGCAGTATCCCAATTATTTAAAAGTCAAACACTTTCCACAGATAACAATCCTGACATACGGTTCATAAAATTATTGAAGATTGAGAACAAGACCCTCGGGTCTGTTTCCAACTTAGCTAGAAGTTGTAAAGTATCTAAGGCCACTGAATTTCTACAGGCCTCAGGTACAACCAAGAGTACTGACAGCATCAGCTCTGCCGCAGGCAGTTCTAAGCCCTACGGTCAGCTGTTCTCCTTCCCCTCCCATCCCCTTGAAAAGCTACAGTTCAACTATCATAGTTAGTAACCCCTTCTTTCTTCCCTCATGCAACCATTTCCACAAAATTTTAATGTTCTTATCCAGTCTTACATACATATAGCAACATATTTCTGTATTGCACTTGCACGTCTAAAAAGATGTATCCCTATCATAGTCATATACTTCCATATATGTTCTATATGTGCTTTTATAGAAATTACCCTGAAGACCTGTTGTTTTCATCTGTAGTCGATTTATAAAGCCTGGCTATAAAACTCTGCTTTCTTCTTTTTATTTTTGAATATCATCTTGAAAATACAAAAAAAAAAAAAATCAAGATCTAGTATTCACATATAAGAAGTCTGAAAAATGGATGAAATAGATCTGATTTCTACTGCATCCTACTGAAAATGATAAATTTCTTCATCTTAGAAAGAAGCATTAAGAGTCTTTTATGATTCTATGATTCTTTTGAAATACGTAATGCTTATCAGAAGCTCATAAAACCCAGGGTTTTAAAGAGGGCAAGAGTGTCTTATTACATGAGTAGATATCAGAAAGTATTTAATTGTAGTTAAATATTACTACATAGCTCCTACTCCTCTCAATGTGAGCAAAAGTACTACAAATGAATTGTTTTACTGTCAATAAAAACAAGCCACACACACAATTCAAAAAAGGACCCTTACGAGTAAAGAAAAGAACACTTCCAGCCAAATATTACTTGTGCCACATTCACAAAACGTGTTAAAAATAATTTTCTTTGGACAGACACTTATCTTGTGTTAGGTAGTAAACTTTATTCTCCAAGTATAATGGACAGAATTCAAATCTTATAATACAAGCTGCTACAGAAAATTACAGCGCAGCCATAGCTTTCAACTGCAGTACCCTAACCTGAAGCCCCAGAAAACACACTCACAGTTGAGCTGATAATTGAGGAGATAGAAGGTACTAAACAAAGTGCACAGATATTCAAAATTCAAAGCAGTCTGTATCCAACACATTCTTGCTGCTTTCATTGGAATCAGAAGGCCCTCGCAACCCGGACCTTGAGTTTAATTGCTTAAAGGGGAGCTGAGTGCTGAGTTCATTAAAAAACACAACCAGGAACAAAAAAGCATGGCCACCTGCAATCCAAGAGTATATATGATTCTACACTGATTGACTACATGACTATTGAAATCCATGCTCTTTTCTTGTTTCTTTGTAATCTTTTGTTTTGGGGATTTTTATTTTTAAAAAACTTCATTACAGGCCATTACACCTGTTCGCTGAAGTCCATCCCATATGCATGAAATCTAAATAGACTAGAGATCTTTCCTTAAATGTAAATGAAGAAACTATGGCAACATTGTCTTTCTGCAAAAGCAAAATTGTAGATGTTCCAGAATCTAATAGAAAGGTGTGTCTCCAAATTTTAACTGAAATCAATTTATTTTCTTTAGGTTAATTTCATCCTGACATTTATTTTTAACACCACTGTTGACAGGAGTTTTTTAACTGAACTGCAATTATGCAGGATCAGAAATTACTAGAAAAAGCTTATGCTAGAATAATCCACTATAACAATGTCTCAAATTAGTACAGATTATCCAGTGGAGAGCAGAACAAAAGATTAGAAGGACTTCATATTGGGACTGGTATGGAAATTCTAATATTCTTCTACCTGACTGCTCTGTAGCTATTCTTGGTCTACAAACAAGGTGACTTAGCAACAGCTTCTCCCTGAGAAAAATCAGAATGTATCACAGATATCAAGGTGAGTGTCAAGGATCACTAGAATATTCTGTTTAATATTTGCTCATAGGATATCCATTATTCTTCTATTTGTCTTACAGTAACTGAATGCATTTACTAGTGCACTATAAGATTAACTAAAGAAAACCAGCAGTGAAAAAAAAAATCAACTCCCATTTACAGAAACATTTTTATTTACATGTCTCATTGAGCTCAGCCAAAATTATAAGATTTCTTTATGAGGACCTTTAATGCCTTGGAATTTTATGTATATCCAGAAAACACTACCCAGTTCACACACAGCTCTAACGCAGCACTATTAAAAGGGACCACTGCATGAGGTACGTTTTTCATTATTTCCACTATTAATTGAGGACGATTGAGCTCTGACCCTCATTTATATTGAAATTAAAGAGGATGAAAAAAAAATAATCTTAAGATCTTGTAAGTGTGCTTTACTCTTTGAGAGAGAGTAAGGAATTAAAAAAGAAGTCTCTGTTAGAGAGAAGAAAATATCTTCCAAACACAGAGAAGAAATGAAAGAACTACAAAAGATCTAGTCATCTATTACTATTAGGAAAATCCCCTCAGATTACAATTCCACTTGAAAAGATTCACTGCTTCCTGATATTGTGATTCCAGATTAACCTTTGATAAATAGCAAATTATGGCAACAAAGTTCCTAACAGTAAAGTTCCTGTGAAGAATCTCCACTCCATTTATCCCTCAGGAATCGTCGAAGTGAACATCACTCTGCAGTGAAATGAATGGGTGAGGCTGGTGAAACCTAATACTCAAAGCTGAACATGGAAGCAACTGCTGTTTTCCTGCTTTCACAACAGATAGGAAATAACGCAGTAGTATGCAAATATCTCCTTGAAGAAACATGAGGTCCCAAGTTACTCACACTTGAGGTGTACACCTATGTTGTATAATTTCATAATTTGCATTAGCTAAAGGTTTTAGCATTATTCCAGTGAAGTCAAAATTATTAAACAAGTATTGATTATAAACTCTCTTCCAGACAAGTTGCTTGTTTTTTCTTTTTTATAAATAAAAATAAAAAAGCACAAGGTGAAGAGGATTTGAAGTGAGGGGTAAACAGAAGTTTACCTTGTCCCAGCACAGAGCTCTTCACACAATAAGAGGTTAGAGAAGCCAGTCAAGAGTGGTAAAAAACAAGATAAATCCTCTTATTCTGATTATTTTGTACCTTACAGCTGTTACTTAAAAATATGGTATCATCAGCTCCTCCGGTTCTCTCAAACAGAAATAGTAATGCTTGATGCATTTTGTACAAAGCTTGATCCTGGCCACACATGTTTGGTGTGCTCAGGGTAGGGTTATATTCTAGTTTCCAGGTCACGGTAAGGTCTGAATGCAAGACACACAGCAAGCAACTCTATCTGGAGAAGACTAGAAGCACCATGGACATACGCAGAGGCAGAATGTTACAATATTTAGAATCTTTAAGGTAAATTGCTTATGTATATAGAGATGAGATCTTCAGAGTGAGACAGATACTAAAGAGACTTTTTGGAACCGTAAGTTTGGAGGCAAATTCCACTTATTTTCTGCTTCAATGTTTATCCCCTTTTTTATATCAGGATTTTTCTTCTAATCATTAATGATCTCTATCTGAATTGAGAAAATAGTATTTTCAGATATGGTCTCTCCGTTTCACTGTACAGCTTCTGTGGAGCCTTTGTAGCCTGCCTATTTCTTGTATCAATATAAAGAAACACTTAAAATCCTTATCTCTCTTGCCCTATCACAAATTATTTTCTTTCCAGAACAAGCAATATTCAGCAAGAATTAATTCTTAATGTATCATGAAGTAGCCAAATGGCTCGTCTTCCACTTCTGAGATAGCTTCATTCAGTCCCTTTTGTTGGGTCATCAAATTAGTCAACTTCTGTTCAGTAGCTTGAGGCAGCCTTTTCAACACATGCCATTCTTCTCATCAGACTATGGCCAGAGTATGACTGCTAATAGGTTCATCACATAACTGTGCTGTGAGTGAAATTTATCCAAAGATACTTTTTTCCTGGAATGAATATTTTCATTTATGACAGGCATTTCTGACTGCAGCAATTACAGCAATAGGTATAATCAAACTTCAACTTCTCTGAACAGTGTGTGCATTTCCACGGCTACAGCAAAATCTTTGCTCCCTCAGATTTGAAATGTCGTAGATTCAAAACCTTCAAAGAATGCATGGAGAATAAGATGTATATATGGAGCTAAAATGTCCTGACTGGTAGATGCACAAACAGCGATTTGGAATTGCTAATAGGGGCTCTCCTTGGACAAGCTTCTCTGCAAGATGCACGTTATTTACACCAAACTTCCCCTACGTGGAATGAGGGGGATAGCGGCAGCACTCTTCTGCCTCTTAACGCTTCTAAGGTGGAAGACTTACGGTCACAAAGCAAGAAAT
Organism: Larus michahellis; assembly: GCF_964199755.1. Taxonomy (NCBI): domain Eukaryota; kingdom Metazoa; phylum Chordata; class Aves; order Charadriiformes; family Laridae; genus Larus; species Larus michahellis. The sequence continues at coordinate 96,393,440 of NC_133897.1, forward strand.
AAGAGACAGCATTGTAAGCTTAAACTATTCTTCAAACAAACTAAGTTTATGTTTGCATAATAATTTATGAGCACAGAAAAGGTCTTAAATCTGTTAGAGTAGCTGAACCTGTTCCAGATCGCACTTTGTAAGGCAATACAGATTTCAAGCTGTCTGGCTAAACCTGGGTCTGCTGAGAAGTAAAAAGTTGACATGAAGGGACTTGAATGTAACATGACACTATCACACTGGGGCAGGGAGGGGTGTTCACTGCCCCTTTGCACTTCCTGATGTAATGGGTATCTTTAGAGTAGCACAGAACCTGTAGTGTTTAAGTAGCCCAAAAGAACAAATGATGCACATTAAAAGAATTTGGTGCAAACCCAGCCATTTACAAAAACCCTCTGTGGTCAAGTTGTGCCTTAAAAAAAAAAAAAAAAGGACAAATTTAGTGAAGAAATTGAAAAATGCACTTATCACCTGTGGTAGGTTCACCTCGGAGAGCTGCCAACCCAACCACTCTCTCACCCTCCCCAGCAGGACAGGGGAGAAAGTTGTATAAAAATGCTCATGGGTCAAGATAAAGACAGGGACATCACTCGCCAAGTACCTTCACAGGCAAAATAGACTCAACTTGAGTAAAACTTAATTTCTTGCCAATTAAAATAGAGTCGTGAGTGAGTCCTGAGGCCTTCTAGCCTCAGTCGCCAGGGAGGCAGACTTCTAGCACCATTTCAGGGCTATCAGGTGTTCAAGGTCCTTAGGGCCACTGTCCCACCAGACAGTGTACGCCAGAAGGTGTTCAGACCACCGTGTTCTGACTAACTAAGGAACAGCACTTCCCATGCCTTGCCAATCAATTTTCTAACCAGAAAAAGCAAGCCCCTTAAGCCTTAATGACTGTTAATTCCATACACAAATCTATTATTTATTGAGATATTAAGTGTAATTATTACAAGTATATAAACAAGCATCTCTGTGTATGCAGTGGCACCACTGAAATCAGTCATTCATTATGCATGCCCCAAAGAAAACACATGAACAGTTTTCTAACATGATTATCCAAAGCCTGTTTAGGAAACAGTATTTTATCACTCAAGAGGAGTTTCTTCTTTGCAAGTAGTCTTTATTCCTTGGTACAACTGTCCATTTCTGAATGACAGCTTCAAATACTCTCTCAGCTCCTGCAGGTTGAGAGATGGCCAAAAGGGAAAAGAAGAGGCAGAGAGAATAAGGCTTACAGGCTTTGTCCAAAATTATACTATCCCTAGTCAGACAGACAGGGTAGAATTGTGAAACAGATAACAGGAAACAAATACAAAGCAAAAGAGAAGATGCAGGGATATACCATTAAAAGATAAAATGCAATTTTCAGGAAAAAAAAAAGCAATTATAAAAAAAGAGTGAAATACATGAAGTTTAAATACAGTGAAGTTTAACCAGATACAGAGAAACAAATCCATTGCTTGCACACCTGGGCCAAATCCAAGGGAATTTCACCCACTTAACACAAGAAGTGATTTGCCCTGTGGTCTTTAATTAGCCCAGCAGAAGTAATTTGCCTCATACAACTGCCATGTGCTTTTATTCAACCCGACCTTTGAAGTCACAGGCTGAATGTAATTGCTATTTAACATCCAAAGCTGCTTGGGAAGAGGTGGCATATAGCCAAGCACTAAGGAACGATTGAAAGTGACAGGCAGAAGAAAAAAGTTACCAAAATTCCCCATCATAGAATTATATATGTCACTTGATGTTGTCTAAATGAACTGATCTTACTAAAAAGGGGAGGAGGAAAGAAATGGAGTATATGCACTGTTCACACGTACAATACTCCCTGGAGACAGAGATACTCTACTTGTGAATCAAGCAAGGACAGGCCATGGCCATGACTTTCCAACAGTGCAGAAGATGCCGTCAAATTTTATCTGCTATAGCATGCTCTCTCTGCAGCCTATTGAAAACGTCTTTCCCTGTGGGGCCCTTTGTGATTTCCTTTGGCTTTTACAAGGTCAAACAAGCTGCCAGCTTCCCTTCTGGGCACAAAGTTGACACTGCCTTCATACGCAGTCTCTCATATCACATTGCATGTCACTCACCAGGATGTAAGCAAGTTGTTCAAAAACAGAAGGACATTATTCTAACCACATGCTTTATTGCTGTTACTTTGAAAATGCTGGCTTACATATTGCTAACAAGAAGAATCAGTATGTTGTAATAATGGTATTAAGAAAAGTATCGAATATCTTTATAATACATAAGGGTCATACAGTGATATTCCATCAATTAATAGGAATGATACTGTATTGATTCCTAGGGCAAAATAAGAAAAAATAAAAATCAATAACTATTAAGAAACAGTGTACTCAGACAATCTTACTCCAAGGAGAATACATACCGGTTTTCATTGGAAAATGCTCTGATAACAAAACAGCATATGGTTTGAAAAAAGAGGTTAGCATACACAAGAAAATAGCAACAGCAATGATATTTTAGGCAAAGCTTCAAAAACTGTTTTTAAAACCATATTTTCTGGGTTATCATTAAATATATAAAGTGATATGAAATCTTTAAGAAGCAAACAGAGGACTTGGATGGTTTAAATTACTTTTCATTTCTTAGTCACAAACCTTGTTTTGTGAGCATTTTAAGGCATTGAGAAATAAATTGTATGGCATGAAACCCTTTTTCAAACGACAGAGGAAAAAAGCTTGTTTCATTAAAGAGCGTTTAGAAGGACCAGTCCTTGGAATTCACTGAGTACCCACAAGGTTACAATCCACTTGAGAGATCCTGGAAATGTCATAAGCTAGCAGAGAGCACCTCAAGCAGTTTATGAATGACAAAAAAGCCAAGGGAGATGATTATAACCTTGCACTCATTCAGCAATCAAGCGTCATTATCAAATACAGCGAAGCTTAAAATACTTATGCATTTTAAGGTTGCTCAGGTCTGTCAACTCATTCAGCAAAATGTCATTTGAAAGTAAGGTAAGGGGGGGGGGGGTGTGTGGCCTGGGGACTGTGGAATCTTGTATTGCCCCAGTTACTCACATCACAGTTAAGAGCATTAAAGAGATTATTTTTATGAAGAGAAGGTGTTACATGAAAGAATTTTACTTTTGATCACTTTGAAACCAATGAAACATATCTGCAAGTTTTTAGGACTTCTTGTAATAGTTATCAATGGACTTAGTCAGCTAAATAGGTCAAGTTGATTTTTACGTGTTGAGTAGCGTATTTGTGTATATCATGTGCACACATATCGCAATGGAATTACCTTTGCTTGAAGAACAAATTCTTCAGAGTATTAAAACTAAAAAGTCTCATGTCAACAGAACCTTTACAATGGACTTATTCCTGTGTATATCTCTAAAGAAGAAATTTTATGAAAAGAAAAATTTAAAAAAGCCATCTATAAGAACACCGGACTACTAATTTAAATAACTGCTATTATTTTAGGTGTGTTGTAAGGCCATTTTAGTGAAGAGATGATCATTCAAACTTGGAAATCAACTGTACGCATTCCTTCCCATAAATAAATATACTTAGGACTTCAATAATCTTGCAGCAGCATATTATAATCACAGTATTAAATTTTCACTGTTGTACCTTGTCCTTCTCAGGGGCGCCCCACTCCTCTGACAAAGGCCTACCTAATCCATAGGTGATGTTGCACCCCAACCATGATAGTTTTCAACTTGGTAAAGCAGCTATGCCAGTTTTCATTTCAAACCAAGTGCTCTTGGTCTACTACATCTTTATCCAATTCTAGTTAAGTAAATAGGACAGTAGCAAAACAAACTCCTCTTCATGAATGCACGACTTCTAGGGATGTGCCTATAAAGAAGAGGGGACACAGATGGAAAGGGGACATCCACATCCTTCAGCTTTTCAAAGATTACTTAGACTAGTTACATCCTTCTTAAAGATGATGGAAGAGGGATCAAACTACTTATTTACAAAGCAAACAGTAAATGAAAGAAGAAATCTTAGTTATCCCTTTAGAAGAGTATCTTCAACTTGGACTGTTCGCAAGGTTTCCATAACCTTAAAATATACTGAGTTCATAAATTACTTCTTGCTGCCACACAGCAAGAATTTCCAAACCTTAATGTTGAAAAGGAATGAAGCAAGCTACAAAAAAAATAACATTTTTTAAATGCTTTAGTGAGTTTTGGGGCCTGAATTTTAAATGCATGGGGTGGCTAAACTGAGAAGCTTTAGGAAAAATACTTAAAAAATGGCACTTATGCCTTCATATAAAGGCTGAGTACTAGCCACAGTCTGGAAAATTTTGATATATTATCTCTTTAGCATTGAAAAGATAAGAAATCCAAGCACAGATTCAGCATGAAATACCGGTAAAGTGAAACATATAGAAAGCTCATTTATGTAATTTATTTCCATTTTAGATAAATTTTCCTGGGGTAAAAAACACTCCTGTTAAACTGTATAAACCAAGTACAGCTTCATATTTTCTCTGCAATCAGACATATAACTACAGCTACAGCATAGGCATAAAGCTAAAATGATGGAACACTGGTTTTATTAGGGGAATAATTGATAAGTTTTCTTTAAGGTTATCTATGCTCACATTGAAAGACTAGTTGCTGCTGCATTTGTGTAGAGCTGTAGGTTAAAAATAAATCAATTAGGTAAAACACAGCAATAGAGAATGGAAACAGCTCTCCAGGCAGGACATGCTTCTAACCTGGTCACCCTAGCTGGAAACAGCCCACATTTTCATCTTTCCCCATCAGCCCCCATGCTTATACACCAACCCAGTGTCAGAGCTGTGGAAAGGGCCTGTTCAAAGCAAGATTCACTTCCCCTGTATTTCATACCGAATCTGTGCTTGGATTTCTTCTCTTTTCAATGCTAAAGAGATAATATATCAAAATTTTCCAGACTGTGGCTAGTACTCAGCCTTTCTTTATATAAGACATAAGTGCCATTTTTTAAGTATTTTTCCTAAAGCTTCTCAGTTTAGCCACCCCATGCATTTAGAATTCAGCACCAGATCCATGGCACTCTCTATCTGAGACCTGAAAATCCTCAGGGATGTAAGAATCCTGTTCCAGCACTGCATTATCCTTCCAATAAAGGAGTTTACCCTAACATCTTATGCAAACCTTAAGCCTGTCTGAACCTTGAATGCACTGATGGCTTTCACTCTGTAAAACTAATTTCTTTATAGACTATGAACAACAACAAGACTGGCTTGGTTTCTCCGTATCTCTAGATGAGATGAATGATTGTGAGGGAAAACTCTCAGATCAGCTGGGTAAAACAGACTGCACAATAATCATTGCCTGTGCCCTCTGCTCTAGCATGATTGGTCTTCTCCTGCAGTCACAACCTGATTATATTAGCAAGAATGTGGTGCAATGGCAGCAGATGCAGAGTGAAATGGCTGCTGCTGAAGAGCCAGGAACTGCACAGTATGTGTTTCAGGAGGTTTTCGCTTCTCACTGGCTCAAATCTCGTGGCATGCATTGAATGTCCACTAGATGGAGAACAGTATCAAGTTACTCTTGGAGCAAATCTTCCATTTTCGAGTTCACAGTCTGAAAGAATTCCATAACCTGGGCCAAACCTCAGTAAGTGGGGACATCAGGAGGTTAACTTCAAAAGCACACTCCTGATCTGAATGAAAGCACATCAGCAGCACACTCTCCCTTTCAAATCCAGGCATTCACAGTAGCTCTTAGATTGAATATATTCTCTGCCTTCTCCTCTGGGACCCTAGAAATAACTGCTTTCTATCACATCCACAGCTGCAGTGTCACAAAGGACTTCAATTAATACCAACTGCCAAAAAAAGCAATCCTGACCTCTATGTCCTGTCCACTCACTCTAATGCATAAGAAAATTGGCATGTTTTAACCCATCACCTGAGGCACACTTAGTACATACTAAATACTTCTGCTGCAGTGATGGGTTGCATACAGACTCTGACATCTTGGAGGATTTCTATTGCCCAGTTGAAAATTAGCATAATTAATTCTTCAGTACCAGGCTAGTTATACAGGATCCTAAACCCAAGAGAAGTTTAGTGTTATGTTCCTATCCCGAGCTGTAATAGCTAGTCACTAAAACCTAGCGGGAATGAAACACATTCCTCTATAAGGACCGATCCAGGAGGCATTCTCAGATCGTGTTTGACACTGGAAAACAATGAGTTCACTGCAGAGAATACCACCTTTGCTCCCAGAGATATTCTTCACAAAAATTCATTGCATTTCCAATGGCTTCAGGAAAGAGACGCATCCAAGCCCTTTATTTTCAGGGTGAAACTACTCTTTCTAGTTGTCTAGAAAGAGTATTACCAACAGCATTGCAGAAGAGCAAGTACTGCTCTTTCAGAGAGGGCTTACTCACCCACTAGACAGGATTGTTGAGTTTTCAGAAAACATTTCAGCCTTGCCATTTCAAGCGCAGTAGAAGCACTGTGAGAGTTTGACTGTCAGAGAACAGCCTCCTCACAGAATAGGTACCGAGATGAATCCCTTGTAACGTCAGGAAAATATGCATGGGGCATAGAGATGCTACAGTTCCTTTTAAACTGTTCTTAACAGGCAAGACAGAACTATCAGACTGCTTATAAACATATATGCTCTGACAACACTTTTCGGTGTACACATGTAAAAATAGATTCAACAATTGGAAAGGGTAGAGACCACTAAAAAAGGTACTTGTACAGATATATACAGAGCAACCATATTCAGGTTTTCTTTTCATGTCTTCATCTTGGTTTGATCTAGCTTAGAATAAGCTTTTCCGGCCTTTAATTATTCCCCAAGTTCTTCTTTTTAATTGAAAGTAAGTGACACAAGCATCATTTGTCAAGGACTTTTTTCTAATCATGTATCTGTTCTCACAGTGCCACTAACACCTTAAAAGTAAGTGTTCTCAAAAATAAAGCTTTATGACAACATTATTTAGCTATCCTTCTGTGAAAGATCATCTTGCTAATTGTTAGTTAAAACAGAGAAACAGATACCCTCAATCACTTTCTTCAGTTTGTAGAACAACTCTCTTCTTCCTACCCATATGAGTAATACGAGCGCCGTGGAGAGCAAAAACTAATGGACTCCAAACCAGTGAAAATCCAAAATCCGTGTAATTCAATGACTCATCTGACCTCTGTGGACAGATTTTGACCACAAGGTGGTACAACAAATCAAAGCTAAAGACAATTAATTTTGTTTTTCTTCAGACATATGAACTGTTCACATGGCTAAAACTAATCAGATCTGTGAACATTTGGAAGATCAAAGATTTATTTGCTGGTTTATTTTAAGTTAGTTTCATAAAACTCTTTTTCCTAAGGAAGCATTAACCTACTGCTTTCTGTGAATTTGTCAACTGTGGTTACAATCAGAGATGGCACATGGGTCTCCAGTATGTTTAGAAAATTGGAAGCAAACATCATCACTGTGCCATAGTGTTTAAGTGTAAAGACTAAAAATACTAAGTTAGGGCAATGGCAAACTCTCAAATTTCCTCCTTATATCCTGGTTTTAAAGTTGTTTGCGTCCAAAAATTCCCGTAGAATATGAAGTTCAATTAGGAGAAGGACGTCTTGGGACTGAAGCCTTAGGTCCACATCCACATACTTGCGTACCTGCCATTTAAATCATCTTCAATTTCTTTGAAGATCAAAGCCAAAAATTCTAGGTGGGTCCTGAGAAGAACATGAAACAAATACCTGGAAAACTGCACAAGCCCTAGGGTTTGCAACACATTTTTCTCCCCCTGATGTGTAAAGGATAAATTACACTGCCTACGTTCTTCCCGCAAATAACTCATTTCTCTACTTATGGCCCTCCACACAGTATTCAGGTTCAGAACAGAAGAGTTAAAACTGGAGTCCTTCATGACACAATCATAATTGTTCTATAGAAAAGCATCTACACTGCTTCCTGTTAAATGTCATGGAAAAGACTTCTTTTTTTTTTTTTTTTTATGTTTTTGTCCAGTCTCCCTATAATTGCAATTGCATTAGTAGTTTAGTAGCATGTTTTCCAGTAACATACATTTTTAACAAGTGAATGCATCAGAGCATTGAAGAAAAAGGATTCGGTCTGGAATGATCTTGTTCAGATGAGGCTGTTAAGCCACAAAGGCCATAACGTATGCAAGCAGGATTTAACTTTCATAAGCATGCTAGTCACAGCTGATCCACAAGGGTAGTTAAAACTAGCCTTATACACACTAAAGTACTGATGGCAGTGGGGGAAAAAAAAAATTAATATTCAAGTCATTCCTCTAAAAAAGAATGTATAGAATGTGTTAAAAAGGGCCACCCTTTGCTTTTATACTTCATGAAGGAAGGAAACTTCCTATAATATTACATTATACAGCACAAGGGAGGAATAATCTCTCAGTTTTTACATGCTAATACCCTTATCAGTAATCTACCAGGTCAGGAACTCTGCAGAAGTTTTGAAGTCTTTTCAGACTTCCAATTTGCTTTGATTTTCTAGTATTTTCTTAAATTAGTCCTACAATATGTAAGGGGTTAGCACTCAGGTCAGAGTTGCTAAAATACACAATATCTCATTATAAACAAAGCTACCCCTCAGCGTACCACAATGATCCCACTGGACATGGGGGACAGCTATCCTATTCATAAGTGACTTGAAAAGTAATGTAGCACATCTACAGTTCTCATTTTCTGCTTTTGTAATGCAGAAATCTGACCCACATGTAAGTCTATCTACACTAGTGTGCCACTGAACGTGGAGTAAATTTCCATAAAGTGAATATAACTTTTAAAGAGCTTAATGCACACTTATCAGTGTTCCTTCTATAATTTCACAAAGGTTTTAATTTTTCCATATGCCAAACTGTCTTTTTTTCCCCTGTTCAGTTGAACTAGAGATGATTATTTACCTCATACCCTATGGTCTGTAATTAATATATGACTATGCCCTTCTAAAGAAAAAAAAAAGACGTGTAGCTACAAATTAGGTATTCTATCAAACTGTTTTGGTGGAGAGGAGGAATGACAGAAACCAGAAAGGAAGTTTTGGATTTCTCTCCCTGTTTCCCCCCGGCCCCCATTTACAAACTAAACCAACACACAACCAGCTATCAACCTCTAATGGTTTTATCTCAGACAAGGTCCAAACCAAGCTTATTAGTTTGATCTTTGTACCTTCTACAGTCTCCAATCAGCAGATCTGACCTCTGCCGTTACACAGTCTTCTCTCAGTCCAGGACTCTGCACCGGAAGAGCTTTGTCCACAGCCCGTTATCTCTGTCATTTGGGGAGTCCTCTTCAATACAAAACAACCCACACTTACAACTCCCTTAGTATGAGTATGAAAGAAGAAACACATTCAGAAGTAATCATATGAAAAATAAAGTGGTTTATGAAAAGACTGCAAAGCGCTACTACAAAGAACTACTGAAAAGAACCTGCTCATAAGTTTAAAGGATGAGAAAATTTTTTTTTCCAATCTACATTCTCATCCAACATGCTTGATAAGCATATATAGATTCCAGTGTTTGATTACTTAAATTTCAAACAATTAAAATGAAATTGACCTTTCCAGTAAACTTCTTTCAGCTAATTTCTTGTTATCACTAGCCTTGGTACTACCCCAGCAATTATGTTTGTAGATACTAAAATCCTGCTCCTAGCAATTCTTCTTTCTTTTGGCTGTTCTACATTCATAAAAATTCCATGTTATTTGTGCTCTACAGCAGCATCAAAAAGGCTATCTAAAGGCCTAGATTTCTTTTTTTTTAAATTTCTTTCTTGTGATGAGAAAATATTATTTAACACTCACTTTAAAATTATATTGTTGAAAAGTACAACTTTCATATCTCTATATCTCACCCACAGATATTAAGCATGACAAATAAAAAATCTAAGATATAATTCCCCTCAAAATGACATGTTCATAAATGATTAAGTATATGGCAACACTATCAAAGCAGAGCAAATATCTCTGAACTGAAACAGTTGAATCCTCTCAATTTTTCTATATAGACTTATTTCTCAATGGTTTTCTGGAAATGAAATAATTAAAACATTTTATTAGAAAGTGCACTGACAGAATGAGCAAGTTTTATCAACTACCATATGAAGAACCACGCACTGTAGGAGAAGACCAGATTCGAGACCATCTAAGGAATCTGAAGGTGCACAAGTCCATAGGACCTGATGAGATGCATCCACAGGTCCTGAGGGAACTGACAGATGAAGTTGCCAAGCCACTATCCATCGTATTTGAGAAATTGTGGCAGTCCAGTGACATTCCCACTGACTGGAAAAGGGGAAACATAACCCCCATTTTCAAAAAGGGAAAAAAAGAAGACCCAGGGAACTACAGGCCAGCCAGTCTCACTTTTGTGCCCAGCAAAATCATGCAGCAGGTCCTCCTGGGAACAATGCTAAGGCACATGGAAAATAAGGAGATGACTGGTGACAGCCAACATGGCTTCACCAAGGGCAAATCACGCCTGACAAATTTGATGGCTTTCTACAATGGTGTTACAGCATTGGTGGATAAGGAAAGAGCAACTGACATCATCTACCTGGACTTCTGCAAAGCTTTTGGCATGGTCTCACATGACCTCCTTGCCTCTAAATTGGAGATACATGTATTTGATGGATGGACCACTCGGTCCAACTCTAGAAGTTGTTGTCAACAGCTTGATGTCCAAGTGGAGATCAGTGGCGAATGGCGTTCCTCAGGGGTTGGTATTGGGACTAGCACTGTTTAACATTTTTGTTGGTGACGTGGACAGAGGGATTGAGTACACCCTCAGCAAGTTTGTTGATGACATCAAGCTGTGTGGTGCAGTCAATATGCTGGAGAGCTGGAGAGTTGGCGTTGTTCAGCCTGGAGAAGCAAAAACACAGGAGAGACCTTATAGCAGCTTTCCAGTACTTAAACAGGGCCCACAGGAAAGATGGGGAGGAACTCTTTATCAAGGAGTGTAGAGATAGGAAAAGAGGTGACAGTTTTCACCTGAAAGAATGCAGAGTTAGATTAGATATTAGGAATGAATTCTTTCCTGTGAGGGTGGTGAGACACTGGAATAGGTTGCCAAGAGAAGTTTTGGATGCCCCGTCCCTGGAAGTGTTCAGGGCCAGGTTGGATGGGACTTTGAGCAACCTGGTCTAGTGGAAGGTGTCTCTGCCCATGGCAGGGGGTTTGGAACTAGACGATCTTTAAGGTCCCTTCCAACCCAAACCATTCTATGATGCTATATCACATTTACAGAAAGATGAACTTGCAAACACAAAACCTAGCATTAGGAACTCCACTACAAGTCTGTGCAGGCAGTTGATAATTTTTTTAAGCATTCACCTTACTAGGTGAATGTTCACAGGGAAAAAAAAAAAAAAAAGTCAATATTTTATGCATCCATAGCAGATAGTCATCCAAATAAGAACAGGAATAGCAACCTTACAAGACGACTGATAACAAATTCCCTTTCATTTCTGTACATTCCAGTGCCCTCTAATGAACCACTAAACACAATGACAAAGAACAAGAATTATTTAACTTAGCATATAATTCTAACTACAGAATTTAAGAATGTCAGCCGCAAGACAAGTTGCAAGTAGAATATTAAGAGAGAAATTTCACCAAACAAGTTTCAAAGTAATTCATCTTGCTTGAAATATCATTGACCCAATTCTAGACATAACAACATAAACTACTGTCACTTTGAACATTTTATGTTTGTGCTGTATCTACACAAATCACTTATCTAGATTGTATACAGAATAAGGGAAAACATTAGCATGAGTTACTATAGGGACCTAATGCTGCTTAGTTTCCTTGAAAGCACAGGAGGAGGTGGATATCAGTAGCCCAAGCTGATAAGGTATGAGCCAAAAGGAAAAAAAAAAAAAAAAAAAAAACAAACTTATTCATTTATTTGCTCATTTCAAGTAATCTTTTGGTTTCTGTGATTTAATGAATTATGAGACAAATTTAGTATCTCTTTGAATTAACACAGAGTAAGGACAGTCCATATTCAACTAATAGTAAAGACACTGACATATTTGCAAATCCAACAAATCCCTGAAAACTTTTCACTCAAATAAAGAAACATTTTATGTAGCTCAAACATATCCCACAGGATCAGTCTCTTGAGGTCTATCCTCTTCTCTTAGTAAAGCTCATATATAAGTCAACGAGTGTTTTGCTATACTACATCAGGCTGAGTTTAAACACCAGATTTCTGATTTGAGATTTGAAGTGGAAAAAATAAGTAAACACCTCTATAGGTTCCTCCTCTCTGAAACTTTGTAGTTCTTCCAAATATTAGATTCAAGCAATAAGTATCAATAATCTGTAACACACAGTCTAATCACCACTGCTCATTTCATTTACCTACTATTCACCATCTACCAATAGCATTAATACTAATACTATTATATGCCAATAAGTAATAATGATATGCATTGCAGTGCGATCTTAGGCAAGCAACCCCGTGGATATTATCTGACCTAGTTTAAAATTTAATAAAGTTTTTTAAATAACTTGCAAATTCAAAGACAGAGTTCAATGAATGAAAGCAAAACAGAAATACACAGCCCAACCCAAACATCAATGCAGGTCAAGTTCTACTACACATACTAAGACTGAACCTCACCACATAAGCTCTTTTAGTTTGCATTAGTGGAAAAAATATTCTTAAAATATTTATATTCCAATAAAAGCCCACAGCAAGGGGTTCTATGTTACTCAGTACAATACATAAGCAAGCAACCAAAAATACTTTTTATTGCTGCTGATCAATAACACCACAGATACTCAAAAGCTCCAGGCTTGGTGCTTATATCTTACCCAACACAAGGCTACACAGTCCTGCTACCATCACTCAAATACTATCCACTCCCAAGTGCAAGTTTATGCAGTTAGCCACACGCTGGCCAGCATCACACCCCACCCTCAACGGCCTGCATGTGCTCCCTTGACCTCGTATCCAAATATAAGAAACAACTTTCCTTCTTGTTCACTGTGATGCCTCATTGAATTGTGTTTCACCTATGAGCTGATTCTCCAAGCACTTCACTAGAAACAAACCAAGTTCTGCTGCAACCAAGATTAAATGGCCACTATAAATCCCTCTTGTCAGAAGTATTATACGTTTGATTCTGTTTTCATACTGCCAGTAATTTCCAGTGGTAAATGTAGTACAAGATCACAGTACACATTATCAGCAAGGTTTGTGGGGAGACAGAAGCGAACGGAACAAGCAAAGTTATATTATATTGTTTGAAAATATTCATTCATATCTTTCTGTTCAAAAATAGGGAGCTTCTCTACAGTAATCACCACTGTGGAGTATTGTAGTTCTAATGGCATTGTATGTAAAGCATGAAAAATTAAACAAATGCCTATTTAAATGATATCAGATGATAAATAATTTAATGGATGAGCTTTATAGAATGTAAACATTCTCAAATTACGTTGCCATAAATTAGTAATCAAAAGATAAGTTATTTAAATTTCTCCTGCAAAGGGGAAACCTAATGAGATCATAAAGATTCCTTGTAAGAGAATCCCAGACTAAAAGTATGTTTTCCAGGAAGGTAATTTACAGTCCAATAATTTATAGCTATAAAATTGTGTTTCTGCAGTCAGGATGATTTATTTTCTGCACTTAGTACGATGAACGTTTGAAGTACAGCGATAACCTTCTTTTGCAACTGTGCAATATCATAAACACCAGGAAGGTCTTTTCATAAACTAGAATTACTCTCGGTCTAATTTTCCAGGAGCTGCCTTCAGCTGCCTTCAGCAGAATCGGTATGTGACAATACAGTCATTACTGTATTTTAAAATATTTACATTGTAATTAATCTTTAAGAGTGATGCACCTGGAAGTGTCAGCACGATAAGAAGCCAGAGAGTTAAATATATTAAGATGCAACTATCCAGCAGCTTAGTCTCTGTGAGATTTTTCCATAGCAAAGAAACAATTGCAGACTTCTCTTACTTAGTTTTACTCTGAAATCCTGAACTACTCATCATTGTAAATAGTTTATTTTCTTATGGTAAGTATGCACTTTTTCTTCCACCGTTTAAGTTTAATTTAGACTTTCAGCACGAAGACAACACACTAAAACAGCTCAAATGTAAAAAAGTGATTGACAGATTCCTGTCAAAGTTGTCAATGATGGAGATATCTCTGACACACTTACTATAACCTAAGAAATACAGTAAAAACAGATGGAGATCCTTACCCAATCAGGCACACAAGCAGGCAGCTGGAGAGAAAGCTGCTGCATTGAAGCAAGCTGGATACATTAACAGGAAGGGAGAATCATGCCTTTGTCGACAGCAAGTGAGCACATCTGGTGGAATCTCAGGTTTGCAAGATGGGGCAGGTAGGGGCTTGATTAAGACTGCGAGCAATTTGGCTTAAACTCCTTGGGAATGTAGGTGGTAACTAAAACAATTTTAAACACTACTTTCTGCTTTATCAACAAAGAATGAGAGTAAGAAAGATGGAACATAGCTTTAAAGCACTGACCTAGAATTATATACTTAATTTTTGTAAAATAAGTTGGCTACCTTTTCTATCTTGGGTAAAACCGGAAGTTTTTTATTTTAATAAAGGCTTATGACAATCATAAAGAGCTTATAAATTATAGAAAACAAAGCTATCTTTACTATTCTGATGCTGCGTCAGGATCTAGGAAAAGAAAATTTAGAGGGGGACTACAGAGGGAATTTTGATGAGTAATAAGAATGTTCCTATGAAATAATATCCATGCAAAAAAATGGTGTAGGCAGACAGTATAGTGCCATGCAACTGGGGAAAGGCACAAAATCGCTCTCTGAAAATTGGGGCCCAGAACATTGGTAAAGAAGACAATTAAAGTATGATGTTTTTGGAAATACATATTTTGAAAAACAGGCAAGAACAGCAATTGTATGCATCATTCTGTAAAAGTACATAGGTATCAGGATGGGGCTCATATCAGGAGTAAAAACACCAGTATCTCAGAGTAATTCTTCACAGGGACAACAGACAACACTGCAGATGAAGACAAATGGGCTATTAGTTTGGAAGTACACTCGATATTTATTTTTGAGTTTAGAGGCTTATCAGCTCCTGTCAATTACGTTACCACAGAAAAGAAATCAACAAAACAATAAAAGTTGCAGTGCTGATCTAATCTCTTAAACAAGTTCATGAACTAAATATGATTCTGAAGTTGGTAAAAATACAATTTGTAATAGTACTGTGGAAAAAGTACTTTAAAAGGTTATTGGGTTAAAAATAAGCCCATGTTCTCTCTTTCAAGAGGATGTGATTTTTGAAAAAGGCAAAGGGACAAAAACATCTGAAGGAGAATTTGAGGAGTGGCTCTGTGAGAAGTGGAAGTTCTCAACACACTCAGAATAAAGCCCAGCTTGGCCAGCTTGTTGCTCTGGGAAGGAAAAAAACCAAAAGGAAAACCCCACAAAAATAATAAGTTACTTAATTCTTCAAGCAGACTTCTAACAGACAGAAGGAAGAAAAATCTACATTTACATACAAATACCTATGATAGTCATCTTTTCTCTAAAGTGTCATTTAGGTTCTACATTCAGGCACCTGAGAAAATCCACAGAGGAAAAAGCTGAAACAAATACTAAGATCTATAAGGACAACAGTCCAGTGGTAGAAAAGAAAAAGAAAAAGAGAGAGTTATAGCTGCAGGGCTTAAGCTGAACAAAGAATAAATCCTTTGCAGAATAGAATGTAGAATACAACAGGGGGTATACTAGCATTTTGTGTTTTAAAGTTATAAACCAAAAAGTAGATTAAAATATGCTTAGTCTATCGCAACATGTAAAGAAGGAAGGAGCACAAAAATCTGAGACCTGTACAAGGAAGTCTGTGTCCCAGGCTGTTGTCCAAATCAACCACCTTAGAACACAACACAACCTTTAATTCTGTAAGAGTGTAATACACAGCAGTAGCAGTAGCTACAGTCTTCTGGAATTTGCAACTCAAATTCTTACATTGATAAAAGCCAGCAAACATTTACTATATAAATTGGAGAGCAAACTAGAAGAAGAGCTAGAAACACAATTCCCAGGACCTGACAATGGCTGCATATTCCAGACCACTCCAGATATCTGTGCCTTCAGGGCAGCAATATCAGCCTCAGGTGAGTCCCACAATGAGCTGTATTTGAATCGTTCACAACTAACAAGGCTCAAGAGGATCATCATTTTTGTATTGCCCTTCCCCACGATGGCGTTTCACAGTCCTGAGGCTATGAGAGTCATTTTTAAATAGTTGTCTCTCATAACTACAGCAGTAGTAAAACTGTAAAAAAAAACCAAACAAACAAAAACCTAGAAGATGTTGAGTTTATGAGAAGAATGAACAGAAAGTGAGAAAGAGTACCCACCACTGAACAGCAGGATGCCTGTTAAGGATGCTGATCCGGAGCTGAGGAAACTACAGCACAGAGTTCCTCTGAGAGGAAACCGTCAAACATGAACCTTGACTTTTTTTTTTTTTCCCAGAGAGGAAAGATGAGAAAGATTCAGGCCATATTTTGGATCGCCATTCTTCCGTGCCTATCACTATTTCAGTATACGAAGAGCTTCAGGCCACTCTGAACTTAGACTGACCAGCTCTGCCTCTTTTAAAGGAGAAAATAACAGCATTCTTACACAAGCATGAGATGCTTTGGATTTAAAATAACTAGATTTGTTTCATTGGCTGTAACAGCCTAAGTTAAATTTATTTTGTAATTCTTGTAAATGGTGTTATTTTCTGTAATTTCTAACTCATACGTTTTAGTGTTATAACAAAAAAGAAAACCTTTCTCAGTATTTTCTTCTCATCTAACAGGATGAAGGCAAATTGTGACAATACTTAAACTCTTTAAATGAGCAAGCTCAGAGAGAAGAAGCATTGCAGACGTAGAAGCTCGGGTAGGTTGTCTCAGCACTGTAGAGCTAGTGAACCCCAAAAGACTCATGAAGGAGAACTAGTGCCTCTAGACAACCCAGCTCTGTGACAATGAAGTACAGTTATAACAGGGTAAAATGGAGTGACACAGAGTGACAGTCTTAGTCATTCCCAAACTGACAATCTAAAAGTCAATGAAAAGTGCTCAGTCATACAGCACATGGATTACCGCCGACCACAGTCAGAAGGAGATACTCTCAGTGCTTGTTGTAGCTTAGTACCTGCTGGTTTTCCATCATTTCCCTCCCCTATTCCTCCATCTGTATTACCCTCATTCTGTCTCCTATCACAACTCTTTCTCTCTTAGACCTCCCTCAGAATGCCTCTTCCTCTTTCCTCTTTCAGCTCTCCCAAGAGATTCCTCAATCTTCCACCTTTTGTGCCTTTCCTTATCTTGAATTCCTCACTACCTCCCTGCTCTGAAAATCCCCCAATATCCATCCCTCTAATGCTGCTTCCTTTCCTGGTTATCTCTCTCTCTCTCCTTGAAAAACTTCCCTCTCAAATTCACCCAATTCATCCCTTATTCCACTTTTTCCGTTCTCTGTTTCTTCCAGACATCTCTTCCTTCATTTCTTCCCCCTTGTCTACACTTTTCCCATGAAAAATCCAGTCTTTCTTCTCCAGAATTCTGATTTTCCTTCCAAGTCTCCTTCTCCCCTACTTGACAGAGACACCTGTTATTGCATACCTCTTTTAGCAAAACTCCCTGTGCTTCTAAAGGTCACATTTACTGCAGATACAGTAAGGAAGTACAAGATCTACATCTTCCCTATCTTCTCTCCCCCATCACTCCACTTTTCACAGAATCCTATTCCTTTTTACTCTCTATTTCTGTAAACAAGGGTGTCCCATAAGGTTCAGACCTTCTGTTTCCCTCTTGTAGCTATTTCTGAAAGCCATGCCTTTTTCCCTAACACCACCAATTTTGAGTGCCGTACCTTCTTACACAAGTCCCAAAACCTGGGTAAGCTTACTTACATATTCTGCTTTTGTCACATGCAGTATTATCATTCTCTTTCCACTACAAACTATTATATTGTCCACTTTGGACATATATCAAGCAAGGCTCTCAAAAGAGATTTTCTTTCTAAAAATTCTGAGCAATAAAACGTGCTTTTGTACAGCTTTATCTAAAATCCCTTTCACACATTTCCAATAATAGATTAAGTAATAGGATTGTTCAAATTGCTTTTAAAACTAAATGAACCAGTTAGGCATCTTTTGAAAGAGAATGGAGGTACAGGTCAAGGGCAGCTTTACTCTGTTAATCTCTCACAAGAATTTTGCCAGTAATCCTGCATTGATAAAAATGAGATTGTAAAGGGCAGGATACTGCTTATGACATAACTGTTCTTAAAAGGGAAAGACAATTTTTGTGTTGACCTCCAAATGGAAGTGATAGATTGAAATCACAAATGTAAGAGTGACAGAATAAAACCTCAGGTTGCACCAGGGGAGGTTTAGGGTGGGTATTATGAAGAATTTCTTAGAACAGGCTACCCAGGGAACTGGTGGAATCACCATCCCTGGAGGTATTTAAAAGACAGGTAGATGTGGTGAATGGTTTAGTGGTGGTTTTGGCAGTGTAAAATTAATGGTTGGACTCAGGGATCTTAAGGGTCCCTAGACCTAGACAATTCTATGATTCTATGAAAATCAGTACACATATACACAGAGCTGCAACCTGATCCAAAACACAGAAAAGGAAATGCAGGTCTTTTGGCTAATTTAGGCATGGATCAGGCCTGAGATGTACGACAGCAGCCATTGAGAAAAACAGACACTTGCAAATGTCCAGTTTGTGTTGCACATGTCCAAATTTCAAGCATACTTAAACATGGTGTTTTCATTAGGTTTTATCTCTACTTCTGGATTTTCTGCATAATTTGGGCTGTATTATTCCTAGTAGCAGCATAGAAGGTTGGAAGAGTCTAATTTGCTAGAAAAAATAAAATATGCCCACATTTGTGATGTGGAAATTATCAAGGGACTAAGCATGAAATTCCACAGTATCATTTTTTTACAGTAAAATGAAAGGAATGCTTAATGGTGGTAACAGTATGGCTCTACAGACTTGAAATTCACTGTGAAGCTAAAGAATATATTCAGAAAGCACAGCAACTGGAGGAAAAAAGGCTTCTGCCACAGAAGAGAAGGTATTCTTGAGCACAACACATTTTTTTTCTAAAAAAGGAATTCCCCATTGATTACATTATAAAATATATGAAAGACTTGTCGGGACATAGGTGTTCTCTCAAATTGATTTCATCAGTTCTGACATTGCTTTGTCCTGTGTTTAGTTAACACACTGTGTTGAGTCACAACTGTAAACCCCTCTAGCTCCATTCTAGTAGTATCTATTGAAATGTTTGTTCTCAAAGAAGAAAATATCACTTAAAGGGATAGTAAAACCATGCAAATGCCGGGGTGGGGGAGAGAGGAGAACGTTATATACAGAGGGGCGGGTAGGAACTCCCAAATGCAACAGCAGTGCTGAGGTACACTTATCATTAATGTATCAATTCATTCCACAGAAATAATTATTACCTTTCTACGTTGTTCCGCTTCTGCCTTCTTGGTTGATCAAAATGTCTCCCACCCTGGAAAAAGGTATTAGCACTTTTACAGAAATGTAGTTTGTGGTGGAAGTAACACTTTTCTTCCATGCACCTCCTTCCTTCGTACAGTAGAAATCACATTTCTACTATGTGGCTTCCTGACACCTCCACAGGCAAGGCCATGGTGCACTTGTAATTAACATCACATCACTGTCTGCAGTTCCCTGCTCAGTACTTCAGCCTATCCTCAGGCATTTGCCCACTTCCATTTAGCCACAGAACAAAGTTTTTCGTGTATGCCAACCCCTTTGTCAAATCTTACCCCAAGGCCTTTACAGAAGGGAGGTAGCTGCCAGACCCATTTTACCCTCCTGCACTTTTTCTTAGAAGTATTTGTTTGCTTATTTGCCAGACACTCCAAACGTAGACTTGAAATTAATTGATCCAAACATAGACTTTGTCTAAGTTTTTCTCTGAACATGATGTAAGTTTTATTAATTGTGCAGAGAAAACTGGTTTTGGCTGATATGCCAAGATGTACACTTTTACAAACCACGCTCAATCAGCTTTTCTTTAAAAGAAAAAAGGGAATAGTTTCTATATAATGGGTATCATCTCACTTACTGTTTCTGTCAGGCACTTTTCTTTCTTTGAAGAATGGATTCTAAGTCTTTGATGAATCCCATGAGCAGAACAATTTTTCCTAAGATTATTCCAACAAAACAAGTGCAGTAATATATGGTGTCAGGAATACATGGGCACACACAACACATACTTACTACCTAGCTGTTTTTTCAGCTAGGTGGCTCACTAAGGATCAAAACCAGTTAGAGAAGAAAATACGCAGAAAAAAACCTGAGGACCCAGCACTAAAATGCTGTCGCCTGACCATTGCTGTGTTCTGCAGAGGTTTGTGTTACACTGTCCTGATCAAACACTGAGACTCACTTGGAAATGCCAGTGCTCAGGAACAGAACGAAGCAAACCTCTTCTGCACTCTTTGGCTCCAAGTGGTTGATGACCTAATTCACAAAGGCAAGGCATCAAAATAAATGTTAATTGTTGAAATAAGAATCTGAAACTCTGGTAATGGGACAAACAAAACTCACTTTATATGTGCAGGGAGTAGACGAGCAAAAGAGGAAGACAGTCAGACACCAGCTGTGAAATGGTTTGTTTTTAAGATTCAGAGGAACCTGACAGTGAGACTAAATCAAAGTGTAATACTACACTCCAGGTAAAAATGAAATTAATGAGATCTTTTAATCAGCAAGAAAAAGAAGAAAGCATGAAGAACCTATGATTGATAAGAAGCTGGTTAGACATTCTTGCAATTTTCAAAACTATTTGGACTCCTGATAAGCAATCAGATGATTGGTACCTGGAGGTGAAAAAAAGATGTCCTCGGGAGTGTGCTGGATGCCCCAGAATAAACTGTAGGAAAAGCAATAGACCCTGACAAAGAAAAGAAGCAATCATATCAATATGGACGTTTACTGAAGACAATACTTGTGGAAAAGCACTAAAACCTGATAGCTTACAGAGCTTACAATCAAAGTCTCCTCACAAATAGTATGTGAAGCTACATACATTAGAGGGTAAACGAGAACCATTCTAATCCCATGTAGCAGGAATATCTGGGGAAAAAGTTAACACAACTAACTTAACATTTGCACCATTATTAGTACTAAATGTGTTAGTGTTGTTATAGTAGGGAGGTGCATGGGTAGGCTCCAAGGTAGTCTCTCTGATTGGGATAAATGTTTGGAATAATGGAGTTGTTGTCACTACAAGCATATTAATCCTCTCTCCCAGAAAATAAGAGCCGAAAATAAAACCTCTGCTCCATGAAGGCTTTTATCAGAGTCAATACAAAGCATCTCACCCCTTCTGAAGCATGGGCAGCCTACTTTCCATTGAAGTCGGTAAGAAAAGAAACCCAGAGACCAAACTTGCAATGATTACAGTGCTGTGTGACACAGCATTGTCTAATAAATCCCTCTAAGTTACGTGAGCTTGGGTTTTGTTTATGTTTATGCTGAAAATCAACCATTACCCAGCTGTTCCTGTGTCCTAGATTACTCTTTTTCATGACTTAGTCTCCATCAAATATTTGTTCTAGCAATCTGGGTTAACTGTGAATACAGATAGAGTTATCTCCTACCCATGTTACAATAAATTATTACAATGTACAGGTAGATCAACATTACATGAGAAATAGTAGGAACATAAACCAATGAAACATATGACTAGCAAATCCATTATACACTAGTGTGTGAACCAAGGCAGAGGTTCATTCAAATTAGATGAAAGTAGTAGCAACAAATTTTCTCTGCAGCATAGCAATGAAAATAGACAGGAATGTATGCATCCCAATACTGATTTTATGAAAATAAATAAAAAGTGGACCAACATTTAATCAAATTAAACTGAAAATGTGAAAAACTTTGCTTTCTTTTCAGAATTTAAAGTTTTTATGTTGTGTTAAAAGTTTTCCTTCTTTTATCATGTAATTTATTTAAATCCACTACCTAAATATAGGATACCAATGACTAAAGTAGATCTTTGCTTGTCCACTGTTGACTTGGACAACATGCCATAAAACAGCCCTTTTACCCTTAAAGTAACATGGGAAGAAGTAAAAATATAATGTTTTAAAAAATTAAAATGCAACCAAAGTAAAAACTTGCATGTTCAAACACAATGCCTAAACTTCAGGCTTTCTAATATGCTTCAGTGTGTACAACAGAACTTTAAAGCACTCTGTACTCCTGGAGTGTTCAAGGCCAGGCTGGATGGGGCTTTGAGCAGCCTGGTGTAGTGGGAGGTGTCCCTGCCCATGGCAGGGGGGTTGGAACTAGATAATCTTTAAGGTCCCTTCCAACCGGAACGGTTCTGTGACTCTGTGATTGATTCTGTGATCTGTAGTTAAGGAGTGCCTAATGTGTTTCAGATGCCTAATGTTTTGAACACCAGGACTTTTTTTCCTAATAAAAACTTCTCTTTTTTTCCCCCTCCTGCATTTTGCCTTCCATCTTTGCAACATAAGCCATGACTCGGTAGCACTGGCAGCTGTCTTTTGCCCATAACTTTCTTTTGATCAATGGAGTAGAGGCACAGAAAAATCATAATTGTGACTGTTGGTCAAGGAATGATCAAGAAGAATAGCAACATGGTTGCTAAGATTAAAGAAAAGGTCAAAGAAAATACAAAAGAGAAAATATATGCTCAGTACAACAAAGCACAAAAATAAGAAAATTGAACTCTTCAGAACTAAACGGTTTTTGGCTTCATCTTTTTAAAAATGTTCTGGCTCATTTTCAGCTTCTGATTTTAATGATGCGCTGCACAAAAAGCAAGCGATAATTGATAAAAGATACACTTACTGTAAAAAACTCCCAAATTTGAAAGCAATATAATTTTGTATTTGCACTTCATTGGGCAGCTAGTTCAACTGGAAGAATTAATTGAGGAAGTAAATACCAAAGTAAAGCAAAAAACTGAAGAACGAAGGGAATTAGGAAAAGGGGACACTAAAGAAAGGGAGATGTGAGATGAGCCAGCAGTCATATGGTAGCTGTCACAAGGAAAACTGAAAAAGAACCCCTACCATTCAAATGAGAAATGAACTTAAACATATTTGGAAAAGCAGGACTACAACCACTCCACTCCACACCAGAACACCTCTATATAATATGGACCATAGTTCAATCTTTGTGCCTGAATTTTACTTGATAAAATTCAAAATCTCCCTTTTCTTTAGTTCCATGCATGTAAGGAATGTAAGCACATGCACAACCCAGTGAAAAAGTAATGAAGTCAATGGAAAGAGTAGGAGCATCCTCACACAGGAATATTGACATTTCCAGTGAAATATGAAAGTGAATTAAAAAAAAATAAAATAAAAAAGTTGGAATTTTGGTTGATGAAATAGTGTAACAGCTTTTCCTATTAATTAATAAAGTAATGTCCTTTCTGCATACTGGAGCTAAAGATAGTTCTGTGCAATGAAACTTCTCAGTTGTCATTTCTATTTTACAACAAAAATGGAAATAAACAAATGAAAAATGGAAATATTCCCATAACATGTTTGCAACAAATAGCTAATTTCATCAGAAAAGAGGTAAATTTTCCCCAAAATGTCTAAATTTCTGAATTTTTAGACTATCTGCTTTTTAAAGAAATACTGCTATGCTATGGTATCTGAATCAGTACCATTCCATAGACCGAACATATACATTCAAACTTTTCCTGAATTTGTTATTTAGGAAAAAATGTTCCTCAGCCTGGACGCTATTTCAACAGATTAAGGTCTGACATTTTTAGCATGTTAAAACTGTACCACAAATAAATTAATCACAATGCTCATTTAGTTTTCTAACAGGAATAAATATAAATAAATAAGTAAATGAATAAATAAATAAGCCACCAAACACAAAACTCCACAGATTTTTCCAAACATTTTAAGATTTCATTTTCTATTTTTTCTACAACAATCTGCAACCGTAAAAGTACTATTGCACTCACGTTTCATAAAAAGCAACACCAATCTTCATTCACCTGTCAGAATAATGCTGCCACAGCAGTTGGCTTTAACCACCACCAACAAAGAATGACTGATTTTTCCACGAATAGGTGAACTGAATTGACTCAGCTTAGCTATTCTGTCTCTGCTGTTATCTTCTGCTAATTACCAAGACGTTCAATGAGCAGCAGAACTACAGTCTCATTTTCCTGTGGATTTGTGTCTTAGGACCAAGCTTCCATAAATATTCTCAGATTTCTATTAAAAGTGTCTCTCTCTGACCCACAGCATTTGTAGGATATCAATGTCCCTGACTGTTTTGCCTATTCTGGTTGAAAGTGGCCAATAGATTAAAAGGTGCTAGGTGAGAATGAACTTCTTGTGACGTGTTGACCTAAAATCACCAGATTTCCATGGCTTTATGAGTATAGGATTGTGAGCTATTAAAATGAAGTCATTCAAGATGGAGATGACATGAATTTCATGTGAAGAAATACTATCTTTTGAATGTGACAGTCAAAATGTGAACAAAAGTCACCACAAAGTATGCTAAATATAACACCAGTAATCTTCCCATGATCATGATATGAAGGAAGTCCTCTCCTCTTTGGACTCACGGGGAAAATGCAGGGAAAACGGACTAAATATTTTCTCAAACTCAAATAGTTAACAGAAGTCGTGTGTCTTTTTGATTAGCTCAACCTTGACGTTTCTCCTATACCAGTCATACCAGCTTTAGATACAGCTTGCTCCAGTTAGAACAGATTACCTGGGATACATAACATAGACTCTTTACATTTCTACTGTTCTATGGCCACAGCTGAAAGATTCAAAGACAGAGGGTAAAAACACTGTTCTTACAGGGCAATTTGGAAACAATCACATTTTTAAGAATTGGTGTGAATGTTTAGAAATAATTCTTCAACAGACAAAAATGAAAGACATCTTACTGGACATTTAAAAGAGCATGTGACAAAGCAGTAGCTTTTCTCTGATGACACTCCACAAGTCATGTAAATCAATTAATAATATACAGTAATACAAGGACTTACTATCAATATAGATGGTCCCATGCAAAAGCAATAGCAGCTTGAGAGTTAAGAGAATTAGTCTTAACAACTATCAAGACAAAATTTATTGTAGAATTTAACACTTAACCATTAACCATTTTGTTAGAGGTATTAATTTTAGCACCACTGCAATTGCCTTGGAAATAACCTTGATAATAGGTTTCGTGACTTTTTTAAATTTAAAAGTGTAAATCAGTCTGCAAGGTAAATCCTGAGGAAGAAAAACAATACTCTGCTAAGTTTAATGCATCGTGGGTTTGTATGAAGATGTGTGTACGTGTGTATGAAGATGTACATAGAAAATACACACTATAGATCTTCTTTATGTAACAAAATACACAATAGACTGGTATTAGTGTAAATGGGAATAAGGTCTCTGTTTTTCTAAGCACTGAAGGTGAAAGTTAAAAATTGCTGGCTGGCAGAGATAGTAAATTACTTAATAGATATTTGAAAGCTGTAATTAACACTGAAATTCCAAAAATTACTCTGCAGTTTAACAGATCTTGTAGGTTACACACAAAAATTCAAGTAAAAAAACAGTCTAAACAAGCTGTATAAGAATTTGGCAAGGGTGGTGGTGTTGCATGAGGATATTGTTAGTAGATGGTGTTGCTGGGTGATGATTTCTGCCAAATGAGATGCAGAAGATCTGACTCAATTATCTAAATTTTCCACCTTTTTTGCCTTAAAGATCAATTAGTCTATGAGATTTGATTGCGAAAGAAGAGCCAACACCTCATATGACCATGCTCCACTCTTCTCCATGGATCAGTAACCTGTTAAATTATGAACAGGATAGGCATTTTGCAGCAGATCTAAGCCTATGATTTCTTTTTCATTGTGGCATATTTTTTGTTCTTCTTCTCTTCTGTGCAATTTTTAACTTCTGTCTACAGTTTTTTGAGAGTGATTAAAAGTGATGGGTGCAGAAATACCACGTGCTTGCCCAGTAAATTTCGATATCCTTTTTGTTTGTTTTATTCA
This sequence comes from Larus michahellis, assembly GCF_964199755.1. Classification (NCBI taxonomy): domain Eukaryota; kingdom Metazoa; phylum Chordata; class Aves; order Charadriiformes; family Laridae; genus Larus; species Larus michahellis. The sequence continues at coordinate 96,419,523 of NC_133897.1, forward strand.
CATGATAATAAAGCCCAGATTCACAAAGCTGCTTGAACATTTCACCCAAACAAATGGAAATAGAAGGAAGATGCACAAACACCTTTTGTCTGAAGACGTCATTATCTAGTAATTTTCACTGTACATCTGTTGTGGTTTCATTGGGACTGATACCCCATGAGTGACACTTCAGTCTGGTATCATATTCTAAATATGATTTAACTTACACTGAGAACACCTGATTCATATATATTCCTTGCGTCCTTAGAGTCCTAATGTTGATAAGGATTTTGAAGGTCAAAAGGGATACCTCTCTTATTCTTGAACCTAATTAGTTGTCCTGCTGACTACTTGGCCTGTGAGTGACCCCTGATGCAATTTTGGTGACACACCTTGAGGTGAGCTCGCTGCAGGTGATAAATTCAATGGAAAGGGCTCCGGTTTGGAACTCTGCAAGCTGGAATACATTAAGAGAGGAAGCGCACTCTAAATCTACATCAAATTAAAACAAGAGTTTTCTCTCAGTCCTTGTGACATTGGTTCTTCAGGTTCTGAGGCTGCAAGAATCTGTCATAATCTCAATTGCTGCAGAAGATGTGCAGTGAGCATCTCCTCAGGGTCTACATATCAACTTCAGTCTTTTCAAGAACAGCCAAAGAGGACTTTGAATATCAGAGAGACTTGGCAACTTAGAATTTAATCTAGTGGTTGTGATTCATCTTTACAGCTATAACTTAGCCTGCAGAGTTGCAGGTTAAACTTCTTGTGGCTGTCTAGAAAGTCAAAATTGTTCTTATTTCTTTGGCTGTGTTTCCACTATCATTCACTAAGCTAATGTTTTCATCTCAGTAATCTGACCATGGGTGGCATCCATATAAATACTAATACAATATAAATATAAATATAATACAAAATACTCCACATTTTGGCTATCTCAGCTTTCTTCATTCTGACTGTGCCATGCACCTCAGTTTCTATTGCTTATACCAAAGCTAAGCCCAGTTTAGATGCCCTAGATTCAATTACCAATTTACTTTTTATCACTGGTATATACTCCCTTGCTTCTGAGATGTTGTAGTTATCAGATCTGCACACGTAAATACAAAAGCCACGTATACACTCTGTTCCACACATTTTTATACAAGTTGTGCATTACACTTTTTGAATTTAAGTCATGTAACTCATACTCACAACAGCTATTTCTTCACCTTTTCTATGCTCCTACTTTTCCATCCTTACCAGAGTGTGAGATCATCCATTTAGCACTTACGTCACTTAAGTTCATGTTTGTGACTACCCAGATGCTTGTTCTTCTCACAGGCATTTTTTAGTATTTTCATTAGCTTCTAAGGAGTCCTGTGCATTCATTCGATTCTATTTTCCTCCTCTAGGGTCAGGCCATCTACAGTTAATAGGTTTTTATCTCTCTCTGAGGTATGATCCCATTAAAATTCTGTTTTAACTTGTCATCTTCATCTACAAATGCACAGTTTTACGATCAGCAGCTGAGCTTCCAATTCATCTTTGGTGTCTAGTGAGCCTTGGGTCCTCTCATGAAAGCTTTTAGTTTGAATGGAAGTGCTTTCAGATGGCTCACATACTTCAAATAAGTTGGAGACTTATGATCATCAAGGGTTATTTGTCCATTGGATTCTCATTCTCTTTCTTTCTGTCCCATGTATATTTGAAAGTGTTCAACCTTTTAAGTTGCTGACCATCTGTCTCCTTCAGGTCCTGCAGACATCAGCATCATGCAGCTCTTTCCATCTGGCTACGCTTTCAGAAATGTTTCCATTTCAAAATCTACTGGAGATATTTTTCTAACAACAACTTTATTAGCCATCTGAGTTTTCTGTTCACACTTTGCCTTTTAATCAGAACAATTCTTTAATTTAACTTCCAAAAATCTAAAGACTTGCTTGGCTCCCCAGTGCCGTCATGTACTACTGTCATTTGATTGTGTACGCACACTGAAGAAGGTAGGTGTCTCTTTTGAATAGTGTTTATGACAGTTATAGCAGCAACTCCAGTCAAAATAACTGCCTCGTTACACTAGGCATCATGCAAACACAGTAAAATGACAGGCTTTGGACCAAAATTGTTTCCATCTACATTTTCCTTTTGAAATCACTAACATGTCACCTATCAGTAGAAGTCAATATAGAAACATCAGAGAGAGGACTAATATGGGAACCTTTTATGTTACAAAGAAGGTGACTAAATGATAGCACATTTGCATAGTTAATTGCTTGTTTAATGGTCACATAATTAGCTGGCATTTCTAGTTGCAGTTTAATCTCTTCATTTAGGGATAGAATAGCACCATTAAGCATTTCTTTTTGCTGCACTCATCCTGTTATTTCCAAGCCTATGATACTAGATAAACACTATGGTTGATTTAATTACTGTGAATAGATAATGTCCAGTTTTTAATAACACCCACTGTATGTTTCTCTCACCAACAGATCAGAAAGGGAAAAATTAACTACTCTACTTTGTCTTTTGTTTTGTCCCTCAAAATTTATTACTTGCCAACTTAAAATATGTAGCAATGCCTTTGTGCTTCATCAAAGTTGAACATATTCAATAAAACACCGTGAGAGCATTCAATTTTCCATTTTCTCAACTTTTCTTTCATCTCTATTGTAAAACACTTTCTCTCATCCTTAGAACTGCCCTCCTACTTTAAAAACACTGGAAATGAATCTCTTTTACTCTTTGCAGAATTGTTTCAATAAATTAAGAGGGAACAAGTGGGAGGTTGAAATGAAAAACTGATTTTCATTTTATGATCTCAATAAAGTAAGCTACTGATAGAAAGAAAAATCATACATCAACAAATCACATTGTAATACAATAAATCTTCTCCACCTTATGAGCTTCAGTGTCATATCAACAGGTTGAAAGTCAACAAATGCCATAAAGCTCAGGTTAGAAGTTTAGGAGTGGAGGGGAGAGGAGGTGGCAGAGCAATCCCTCAAGTGTCCAAGTTTCTTCTACTCAGAAAAGCAGAAACACCTGACACAGCACATAGGCCAGGTAAGTAATGGCTTGCTACTCAGGGAAAAGCAGCTAAGATGGTACTGAAACGCAAACTCTAAAAATCCATGAGTCACACTTCTATATTCCTGGATACCTGGTAAAACACAAACGCTTCAAAAAACTTAATGCTACTGTGTGTTTACATATTGTATTATATGAGCACTTTCACTTGCTTTCCATACGACTCCACTCTCTGATTTTTCTCAAAAGGACTATCTCCCTTAAGGCTTATTTATTAATGGTTTGGTGGAGAACAGGGAGAAGCCAGGAATAAGGGGTAGGGAGAGAAAGGCATCTCACACACAGTTTACTAGGTGACTTGCAGGGAAAAACAGGCTTTGAGAATAACCGTAGCAGGATTTATTCCAGAAATAAATTACTCTGGAAGTCTATTACCCACTTCATACCTCAGAGTAAAATTAAAGACAAGAGCCACTCTCAGTGCTGCAGGGCAAAGCTGCAACGGAAGCCCTGTCACGTTAGGTAAGTGAGCATGAGACTCTCCAGCCTTGAAACAGGAGGAGTATACTTCCTTGGAGTACAGCTGTACACCTCAACCATCTGACATCTACTGGATATGTAGCTATGCTAGTGAGGCACACCAAATGCTGGCAGTAGCATTTTCATTGATCAAAGAGAAAGACAGTGCCATTTCCTCTGTGAGGCTAGGAAATACATCTCTGTTACCACATCCTCATGCCTCAGTTTTTGCAGTAAATGCTGTTAGTAGTGGGAAGAGTAAATGAATTTAAGTCAACAGCCAGAGAAATGAAATTAATATCTAATGACAATTAATGACTAATGACAAGCAACATGTAGCGAACTGAGTATCAAACAGAGGACATACTCAAATCTCAAAATCTTGAGGTACAGTCTCAAAATACACTTGTGATACTTATTATCATCATGCTGGTGGATTATGCATCAGTCTCATGCATCAGTATGAACCTTACAACTGTTAATCACGAAGTGATTTCTGAAACCAGATTGTGATGCCGCTGTATAAAGTAGCTATACAAACTTTAACATGTACTGTAGTATTTTCTACATCATCAGCTGATTGCTTATATCTTAGCAAAAGTTACAGCTCCGTTGACAATCCAAGTGTTTTCAGTGATATAAACAACTCCGAAAAACTGGCCCCCTGCATATGTTTAAGGAAATAAATGTTGCTATACAGCGACATTTACAGTTGGGCAAAAAATATCAGATTGCTGATATCCAAGTAACTTGTGGCTCTTATACGTCATTTCACTTAATCTTTACTATTTCATGCATGTGTAACTCTCTCCACTTCTTCAGATTTAGTCCTGTTTCACAATCCTCTGAGCAAGAGCAGATGAGGCCCATCAGGTTAATACATTCTTATTACGTGCTCATGGATTTTAGTGTTCTTGCTTTTCAGACATAAGATTTTATTTATTTGAATGTGGCATTCACCCTTTAGTGCATTTATTACAAGGCTGACATTTTACAATTTTTTCCATCAGAATCAAACACCAGGAGCATTAACTTTTATTGGGGCCTTTATAAGCGTTTATCTGAGTTAGAAGTTTTCAAGGCTACTTATCATTTAGATGTGGTGTTGGCCTGTATAATTTTACTTCATTTTCCTCTTAGAAGTCACACATGTTATTCAAGGTGCAACAAAGAAGTCTCCCAAACAACAGCACTGTTTTGGGAGTCAAAAAGGGGAAGGGAAAAGACTGCTTTGGGCAAACGTCAGGGGGTTTTGTTGTTGGTTTTTTAAGGTTTCCGAGCCAGGAAAGAAAATCCTGATTTCACTCAGAGTGAAAAGAGGCCAGAAATCCTTCTTATCCCATTTTAATCTGTCCAAGACCTCTCTGTTCTGCCACTCCATGTAGCAGGAGTAAAAGACAAGTTGAAGAGAAGAATTTGGGAGCAGGAGTGAGATAAGGAGTCAAAAAGGGATAAACTGGCTTTGTTTGTTTTTAAAATTGTACAGCTATATCTTTCCTGAGATATCATCTCAGGAGAAAGTTATAATCCATTTGCTCCTTGTGTTAGTGACACGACTAACTTTCCTGATACTAACGCACTAGCGTATTATCCTAACAGCATTTACCAGAAAGAGTTTTCTCTTCCTGGTCAGAGCTGTCACCACTAATGAAAACAGTTTTGCTGTTCCAAACCATTCAGTCCATAACAGAGAGCAGAAAAACTCTGAACACCTGCTTTTTAGTCTTCCAAAGGGAAAAACGGTCAGGCAGTTGGTTTTGCATGAGCAATGATTTTGTTCCATTGGATTTTTTTGCATGTAATAGCCACTTCAGAAGAGAGATGCATAAGATGCTACTTGGCTGTCATTGGGTTTCCCTGATTAGGAACTCCTAAGCACTAGAGAAATTATTGATATTTAACAGGAAAGAGTTTGAATAAAGTTACTTACTTTGCAGCAGACCCTAAAGTAACAATTTTTGGAGGTTATACTGGAATTAACAGTGCCAAAGAATACATAATTTGCTTATTTTTCCAGTTACTCTGGAGTTTCCACAAACTCTACATCTTCCTTCCCACAAGAACCCCAAATTTTTCTTCACAGCACAAATTGCTGCATAACCCTCAGGTGTACTTGTCATCTGTTTGGCACGGTTTGGAACACTGCTTATGCACAAAGTCCCTAAAGAGAAGACAAGACCCAGTACTCAGGAAGAACACGGAGGCTGCCCTCACTGGACATGGGGTAGCAGCTTGTTTTCTGGGTGTTAGGAATCACCTTCGCCCGGGCAATTCCCACTCTCACTGACTTCCCAAGAAGCACAGCCTTTTCCATGCAGACAAATCCTGTGGCTCTCAGGCTTTGTGCCTGCAAGGCTCCACATCATCCTCAAGCATCACAATAATTCCTACTCTGTTCAACATTCACAGCACAAGCATTAAAACAACCAGGAAAAAACTTTAACTCATCAGGGACGTTTTTAAAGGTCCGTCTTGTGTGTTTTCTGTTTCAGACTTTTTTCTTTACTACAGTTTCTATTCTATATTACTTTCCAGTCCCTTTTTCCTGTCATATTTGTTAGCAGCGCTGTCAGAGCAAAAAATGTTTAATATTTGCTTATTCCTTTAATCATTTGATCACAAAGCATTATACAAAAAGGTTAGCATTATACTTCCCATCTGCTAGATACGAACAGAAGATCTGAACCTGGAATTCAAGTCCTTCAAACAACAGTTTAATGGAAATAATATATAGTATTTCCCTCTTTAAATATACCCATAGCATTTCCTATTTAAGCATAACCAAACACAAACCAAAAACCAAAAAAACCCAGGTATTTCTAGTGGTTTATGCTTAATAAGAGATTTCTCTTGTGTATTTTAAATGTCAGGCCAAGCATAATTTGAAAATGTTCCTTTAAGCTACTTTCACCAGACAGGCATTTATGGATATTCACTACTAGGGAGATATTCCTCCACCTCCAACACATCCCTTCTGGCCCTGCCCCTGTCAATCTTTTTCTTGATTCAGAGTGATCTTGGATGAAAATAGAAGAAGATAAAGGTTAACAAAATCTCCATAGTCACCTTATTATTTCTGAATGTGACAACAGTATTTGGGAGAGACTAACTAAAGGATTTCAAAGTTTATTATAATAAATCCCTGCCTATATATAGATTTATAGTTACTTTCTGAGGGGGTGTTAGCTGGTGCTAAGTTTAATTATAAAATTACTTTTTCAGGCATTGCTACTCTGAGTAATAATCCCATGACCGATATTAATCTTTTACGTTCAAGAACACCATTCTTGCAAAGTTCAGTTTGGAGAATAAAAGAGATTCTTCAATCTATCATGATTATTATTTACAATTTGAATAGATTCCATATTAAACTGTTTCCACAACTAGGAAAAAGGCTACATGAACTTCTAATTTGGGACTAACAGAAACATGACATAAAAAATAAGAAACTCTGGCCTTCTAGATATCAAGGGAACGTCAAAGCTGAGGGTTTTTTTTTTATTTGTTCTCCATTTGGTTGCAGGGGAGTAGGATTTTTTGTCAAATGAGGATTAATTCACAGCCTGTCAAAAACCACACTCCTACTTTAACCCTGAAGCAACACTGTACTGCTTCAGCAGTCTCTATTTGACAATTATCAGAAAAACTGAAGTGAAATTCCTAGATTAATGTCTTCAGCTCCACAGCTCGGAAGGCCTGGATATGCGTCCCAAAGCTACTCTTTACTTTTTAAAACCAGAGGATGTCAGCTATGGTTTAGCAACATCACCCTGTCCCTCAGCAAATGGACTTGATAAAGCTTGTAGGTGGGGGTGGACACTGACAAGGTTGAAACGGGAATACATTGCAAGTGGAATATCTGAAATCTTCAATGTTGTGGAAGAGAAAATAGTAAAAACACAATCAATTATAGCCTCTTTATAACCACAGAATGCCAAAAAAAAAACCCTAAGACAAAATAAATTCATTTAAAAAAAAAACCTAGGACAAAATAAAATTCATTCAAAAAAAATAATCAAAGCATAATAAATACACAGAAAATTCAAGGAATACACACAACTTTTCTAAACATTAATGAACTTAATTCACTATTTATATTTATATTTATATTTATTTATCTTAATGAATTTAACTTTTGAAACCTAAAACAAACATTACACACAAACAGTCAAAGAAAATAACCTGACTGGCCTAGGTCAAACAAGTAGTTCTGCAAGCAGCAAAGCAATAGAAAACTCACTGTTTCTCTACAGATCTGAGTTTTATAGTTAATTATGAGCTACAACTGAAATTTTCTCCGTGGCCTGGGAATTCTTTCTCAATGTCATGACCAAAACACCGCATTAAAATGAAACCAGAAAACTAATATAAAATCACATAAAAACTAAAATCTATCTGAAATTATGACTAGCTGCCTTTACCAACTAAGGCATATTTGCTAATTTGCAAAATACCCCAACTAAAATCTAAAACCAGTAAAACCAGTACAGCAGGTGACCGTACCATTAATCTACTTCATAGATTAATAAAGGCCTTCAGATTATTTTATGTAATTTAAACCAAATGCCTCAGATATATCTCAATACTTTCCTTGACCACTGGACCTCATCTACGTAGTATGGGCATAATCACCTGATCATGACTTAGCCACCCTGTGTAAGCATCAAGGGGTTGAGAACTCTCTACCCAATCCTAAAAATGTTTGGCATGAATGACGATGCAAGCGTACCTTTTAATGACAGAGATTGGCCCTGGAACTTTGCTAATAGGACAGGGGCAGACAGAAGGATTTGCACCAGCGTAACTTGAGCAAAGTGGGCCCTTTTTGGAAAAAAAAGGAACTGCAATCACTGTCAGTCCTTCAAAGGATAAGCAGCACATCAGTGTAGATGAGTGCCATGAGAAAGGGAGCACAACAAAGAGCAGCTCTCCAACATGAAAATAAAGCAGCTGAGTATTGAACCCAAATAAAAGTAAAGCGTGAATGTATCAGGCAAGTCACTTATATGGCAGTTTTCAAGGTAAAGACTAGAAAGAATCTGAAAACAAACTATGAAAGAGACATGTACAGGTTCTAACACCAAACAATCTCTCAGGTGGGTCAGACACCAGGACTGAAGTCTTCACCTGTCTTCTAAGCACACTCAAACTGTTCCAATGAGGTAAGTCTCAGGACAGCATCACACACAAAAAGAACCAATTCTTTAGTATCCAGGCACTGGAAAATGGAAATTCTCTCAAGAATATGTTGAGAATAGAAATAACTATGGACCAAACATGACTGAAGATAAATAAGAGATCTCATAAGCAGTTGCAATACCAGCAGAAGACAAGAAAAGGTAAAAGCAAATTACTGGCTGAGCACTGAGAAAAGTAGTGTTCTCCACCTCATAATCTCTCATCTCAATCAAGGTGTCGTGGTTTAGCCTCAGATGGCAACAAAGAACCACGTGCCGCTCGCACGTGCCTTCCTAACACAGGAAGGATCGTAAGAAAAGGCAAGACTCTTGGGTTGGGACAAAGGCAGTTTAACAAAACAGCAAAGGGAACAGGCAAACAACAACAACACGGACAGGGGAATATACAAACGCGATTACGGGACCGCCGCTCCCCGCCGCTCGCCGACCGGCCGGACCCGGGACGCCCCAGCCCGCTTTTAAGCAGGAACTTCCTGCCCCCTCCCCCGGCAGCTCAGGGTGGGCGTGGCTCACATGGCATGGAATACCAGGAAAAGTTAACCCTATCCCCACCGGAACCAGGACACAAGGCTAAATTGTAGCTCTATTAGCACTCTCTGGGAATGTAAGAAACATAGGCTTGACTTCCTTCAGGCCAAAGTGGTATTTGAACTGAGGTAGCTCAATTCCTGTACAACTGCTCTAGGATGATTCTATGATTCTATGACTTGCATGAAAACACACACTAAAACCCACCACCTCCTGTGCTTTGCACTCATCTTGTTGCTTTTCAAAGAAGAATGTAATCTGAAAAGGACTGATTCTATAACTAGTTTGGGGTTTCTTTGCATTTATTTTGTGTCTTCCTACCAAAGCAGGCATCTGCTAGAGCTCTGCAGGAACGCTTAACTTCTGAGTCCTGATTTAGGTCATAGATTGAACTCTGCTTCTCAGAGTAAAAGCAGATTTCACTTTAGGCATCCAGGGAATTATTGCAAACATTACAGAGATGTCTGCAAGGCCAGCAAGGTAGGTGCTGGACTGTAATTTTGCATCTAGGCTTACCAACTCCACCTAGATAGTTCTTTACCATCAAAATCCCTTACTGGCTTTGTTCTTGGGGTTCAGTATTTTAAGGTATTTTGAGAAAGAAGTTTTGCAATTGTTTCTTTTGACTGACTTCACTAGAAACATTTCAGTGTGCCACCAATTATTGTTACCTATGCTATATGTATTACTGTGGTGGATTGAGCCTGGCCAGCAACTAGATACCCACCCAGCTGCGCGATCGCTCCCCCACAGTGGGCTGGGAGAGAGAATCGGAAGGGTAAAAGTGAGGAAACTTGTAGGTTGAGACAAAGGCAATTCAATAGGTAAAGCAAAAGCTGTGCACACGAGCAAAGCAAAGCAAATTAAGGTATTTATTCACTACTTCCCATTGGCAGTAGTGAATAAACATCTGTTCAGTCACTTCCAAGGAAACAGGGCTTCATTAAGTGTAATGGTTACTTGGGAAGACAAATGCCATAACCACAAATTCTCCCCCTTCTTCCCCCTTTCCCTGAGCTTTTATGGCTGAACGTGACATCATGTGGTATGGAATGTCCCTCTTGTCAGTTCGGGTCACCTCTTGCCCACCTTCAGCCTAATCACAGGGGGAGAAGAGTGGGGAAAAGACAAAATGCCGTGCAAGTATTGCTCAGCAACAGTCAAAACATTGTTGTGTTATCAACACTTAGTCACAAATCCAAAACACAGCACCATAGGGGCTGCTATGAAGAAAGTTAACTCCACCCAAGCCAGACCCAGTACAATTACTTACTGTGGATTGTTGATCGAGCTTTCACAGTGTTTCACTACAAATAAAAAAATAGCACTACAGATTTCTGTTAGGGTGGTTTACATGGTAGGTCCCATTATGAAAAATACAAAGGTAAATCCATTCTTAGAATAGGGTAAGAGAGAGGCTAAAACACAGAATGTACCCAAGACTGAAAGAAATGCTCAAATCACACAAAACAAAAATTCTCTTCACCATGGAATATAACTACACTAGCTCTGAAACACCTACATGAATGAAAAAAACAAAAAAGCCATCTCCAGTTGTTTTCTCAGGTGGCAGCAGATGCTTTCAGACAGGCATAAATGTCACCTTTTTTTTTTCTATATTCTGTAGTCTCCCTGGAATTTACCACTAGAACCTCGGCTGGACCTTGATTCAAAGGGAGGTTAACACAAGCTTCCGATTTAGAATGAAAACATATGCCTGCTTTAACCAGGCACGGATGGTGCAAGGCTTTGGATTTTGATTTTATAATCACTCGCACATTTGTCCATTAGGAGTATGTGCCAGTCTTATTTACGCCATTGGAATTACGTGCTGACTAAGCCACTGTAATTGATGAGATCGTTATTGGTCATAAATACAGAAAAAAAAGCAAGAGGAAAACAGATACCAAGCACTGAGTAACAGGCTAAGCATGAAGAAGTCCTCGTTCTTGATCCTTTAGAGAGAATCCCTATATAGGTTCACAGCTTCTCACGTGTTTACATCCTAATAAAAGGAGGGGTAGGGGGAAAAGAGGGTGAGAGAGTGCATTATGATTTAGTGGCCTATGAGAATGCTTAAGTGACTGGTGTATTTTAAGTGGCAGAATGAGGACTTTCCATTCTACAATACTGCAGATTATCACTGTGATCCCGTGGGTTTACACCGTAAGAGGATACAAGTAAGGGACACTCTTTTGTAGGCTCTGAAAGAGCTGAGGCTGAAGTACTAGAAGGAGAAAACTGTAACTTTTTTTATGTTCCCTCTTTTTATCATGACCTTGGGGTCACCACAATTGTTTTTCTAATAATAGAAAATTCAGCTATAAACAGATGGTGTTGTTTCATCTTTTTGGTCCTTCTGGGCATACCATAATGATAACACAGTGAATGTTTATCTCAGCTAGTCTTTATCACACTGTTTTAGTGGTAAAGTACACTTGACTTATTGGATTCTATTATTTTCATTAAAACTTATTTTATTGTTATCTGTTTTATCTGAGTCACTAGAGGTAGAAAAGGACAGAAGCTTTTAATTAGAGAACTCTGGATAAAATAATTAACAAACAGTAAATTGCAAGCAATAACCGTATTTCTTAAAGTATCTACAATAAAATCTTTCTGCAGCTATTTGTAATGAGCTAAATACTTTCCAGAAGAGAAATAAAAAGAGAGTTAATTTTATTAAGTGCTTCATTTTCCATCCTCGTGACATTTTTGTCTCAGTGAGTTAAGTATTCCAAAAGGAAGGAGTACCAGAGCCTTGCCTCTGTAGATCAAGAAGTAAGACCCTAGACAGATCCAGGGTATGAAGAATAAATGGCAAATTTTTGTAAGTATGTGAGATCCCAGCTCCAAACATTCTCCCTGTCAAAGTGCAGAGGAAAATCATGGTCTCCTCTTTAGGGCCATCATCCCAAACAAAGTTAAGCTCCACTGGTCCATCATAATTTAGGTTACTGACATTAGCTCTCCAAAGGGCCGAAGTGTTGAACCCACTTCTTTTCGGGTCCCCCGTGGGACCAGTCTGCTTGCTTTTATTCACAGACTGCGTGTTTCTGGCAAGTTCCTCTGCAAAGAGGGGGATCTTTTTTGCTTTTTCTATCCCTTTATATCGTGAAGGTCACCTTTTAGCGAACATAGCCTGTACGTAGCTTTTCAGTCACACACAGTTAAAGAGAGAAGGAATGTAGTCCTGAGGGCAGGACATGAAAAGCTCTGGAACAGTGAGTAATAGAGTTCGAAACATGTCTCTCCTGCTCTTACTCACACTCATGTGTGTCAGGTCCCTTACGTGCGAGCAGCAGCTCGTGGACCAGAAGAGGGACATGGCTTCTTCCTACCACAGTCACCACAACAGAGTGGGAAAGGAAGAAGCTTTGTTGGCTTCTCTATACTGTGCATACTTCTAAAAGCTTTTCCTTAATTCCTTAGCCCCCGGTAAACACTAAAAGGTATATTTATTCCTTTATAACATTATTGTCAGCAGCTATTCTTTTAGCAGTTGTCAAAAAGCAAACTTCAGAAGAAAGATCCCCTAGACCTTGAATAATACGTATTTGACTGTCATCTCATTCACACACATTAAAAGATGTGCTACTGCACCTTATCCTTAATCACAGTTCACAGAGTTATAACTCAGAGGGAAATACTCTGGCTGAGATTGCCTAAAAGCATAGAAGAACTACAGTAGAAGAGAATCCATGGCCTTATCTATGCATACACACGCTGGACGTTTTTTTATTCTTATATCTCAAGCATATGGGTTAGACATCATTTTTATTTCCTTTAGCCTTTATAAAGTTCTTCTACTCATATACAGGAAAGCAATCACTCTAAATGACAGGTCATATATTAGAAAGTACTTTAGAAACGCTGCCATGCACTCTTCCAGTAAAAGCTTTATAAATATTTCTTCTTTTCTCATATTCATTTAAATGCAGAGGGGAGAAAAACACAGGACACGGCTCCATGGATTTGTAATCGTTTTTTAAACAAACTGTTGCTAAGCACTTTTTCAGATGCTTAATACATTAATCACTTTGGAGACAGGTCTTTCAGATTCCCACTTGCACACCTTTCCTCTAGGTGAGATCAGGGAAACTGCGATGTTTTGATCCTCAGATTCCATCTCCAACCTCATTTTTTTTGGCCTGGCAATATAGTTAGTAATGATTATACAGCTCTCCCACCATCAAGCATCCTGTAAGGTAGGGTATGTTCACTTTGACACTCCTTCAGTTTACAATGTGACTTTTTTTTCCCACTGCCAGTCAATCTTTTCTCACTTAAGTGTAATTTCATAATATAGATTCCAGAAGTAAATTGATAATATTTGTCAATATTTTCAAATCCTTTAATCTGATTAGCAGTTTAACCATATGTTCTTATTAATTTGCAAACAAAAAGCATTTGCTCCCTGTGCTGAAGATTTACAAAACAGATTTACAAGTCTGGCCCACTCATCTGTGTACTTCTAATATGCAGTGAAGATTAACAATGCAGGGAACCTATTTCTACTACTAATTTGCTACTTCTTGTGCTAATTAATTTCTGGTGCTATACAGCTACTGATGAAGATAACATTCTTAGTTGCAAATACCACACCTGAAATCTTATGTTCATGTCACAGAGCAGAATGACAGGAGCTCGCATCAGTGAGAACCTCAAAGAAGATCAGAAGACTTTGAAACTTAAAAAAAAACCCTGGTTTTATGAGAATACGAACTAGAATAGTTAACTTCTTAAGCAGAGAAAGTTCAAAGTGACTAGGAAATACTGAATAGATGTAAAAGGTGACTACACTGCTTCTTTTTTTACTGTCCTTAAAGGCATTGTTCCCGCTCTTCATTTTGGTAACTTCAATCATTTTCTGAGCAGTAGCAAGCTCTGTTCCATCCCCCCAGCCCTCAGGCCATTCCTGCCATCAGGACCTCCCTGCACTCCCAGGCTTTGCACTTGACCTGCAGGTCTCTGAGTTGAGGCTTTTACAGTCTCTTCATCTGCCCCCCATGAAACAAGCAACCCCTTCTTCCACACAGGTCCTCTGCACTCCTCCACTCTATTTAAACGAAATAGATGAATAGCAATGAAATAAAAAATAGTGGGTGCCACAAGGAGGAAGATACAGGCTACCAATGTGTGGTTTCAGGTAAAACCACGTTACTGAACTATGAAGCAACGCGGCAGTATCTGCCCCAGGTCCTCCCTGTGGCACTGGGACCTTTTCCAGGGCCACATGTGATGGCTCCGTGCTCTGCACCTTTTGCTGCTGCACACACATACAACAGACAGTGTTTTACTGTAAGGCCATGTGTTGCTCTCCTTGGGCCACATCATCATCACAAAAGGTGCCTCAGCTGCTCGCTCCTCCATCACCACTTGAGTGCCTGAATGAATGCACTTTTGTTGTGTGCACAAACTCACACCTCGGATAATGCATAGCTCTTAATTTAAAAGTCAGTCATATGGGAATTTAAACTTAGCTTGGTTATGTCTTCACAGGCTTCATCCACAGCAGTGCTGCACCCTGGGCACCTAAAGTTAGTGGCTAAACCTTTTTTTTTTTTTTCCAAAAATGCAACCTCTACAAAATCTCCTTTAGTACAGCAAAGCAGCTGCATGGGAGAGGAAGATAATGAGCAGGTCACCTCTCCAGATATCTGCAAAGGTGCAGGACTTCAGGGCATTTCCTCTAGGGGACTGCAGTGGAAAAGCAGAACCGCGTGTGACAAAATGAAGACCCTGAGGGATGCTGGAGGCAGAGGACTAGCAAAGGGGCTGAATTGTGGGGACAGAACAAGGACACCTTCATTGAAGATCCTGGAAAAGAGGCTTCCTTTGCATCTTTACTTCTTCAGAAACTTGTTTGGCATCCACTAGGCAAGCATGTAATTTACTGTGAAAGAACCAACTTAGTCCCATGGCCACTCAAATGGCTGCATGGCTGGCCACAGCTTGGCACAAAAATCAGATCTCAGTGTACATGATGTGAGGGGTTCACCTTCAATGTCTCAACACAACCTAGATTTCTTACAGAGAACTACTGCCCAGCTCCAGAAGGCCTCAACCTTCATGCAGAACTATTTTGTTATATTTTATTTGGATAGTTGAATAGAAAAAGCTATCCATTCTTTTTATTAATCCAGGACAACCTGAAATATTTATCTTAGAAGTTAGCAAATCTGTTTTCATTTAGTCTTACCTTATCAAAAAGAGTTAAGGTAGTAATTAGCAGCCATTAACTCATTTACTATTAAGAATCCAATCTGTTCAACAAGAACTAAGCCAAAATAATTAATTTTATAATCTATAACCCTTCTTTTTCCTCCCTGGAAGTGTTAGTATCATTATTATGGAGATTATTTTCACCGTTTGCTGGGGTCAGCATTTTACTACAAAAATATTAATTTCTCATGTATGAAATAGAGGTGATTATATCTGACAATGTAGTAAGACTCAAGGCTGAGGATTCCTGTATGTCATGCTCTTGGCATATTTTATGATTGGAGAGTAGGATCATCTATCAAAGGATAACATACAGAATCATAACTGTCAACCAAATAAACCTCAGGCATTTATATACAACCATCAATACTATCTCCGTGGCGTTGTTGATGCCTGAACACCATTTTCTTAATTAAAAACAAAACAGAAATCAGACAGAGTGACAGACATTAATAAACCACTTCGACACGCTTAGCCCCTCCAGAAGAGTGTCTGAGACCCTTTCAAGAAAGCTTTCCTACTGGGCTGTCTTGCTCAAGGCTGGATTCCTACAGCAATACAGAGCAAAAGGCAACTCAAGCAGCTCTTGCTGATGTTTGCAATGTCACTGTGCTGGTGTGCTAACGCTCTCAATACCACTGTCTAATATTCTCAGCTGGGAACAGATAGGAATGTATGAGCAGTTTATGAAGATGGAGAGCTGAGGAGCAGCCACTCTATCTCACTTGCACTGCTTACATGAAAGCCTAAATTCTGTGACCAAATGCAGGTGATGCATCCAAGCATCATGATATTTCAAAAGAGCAGTAGAAGTCATACAGGTGTGCAAGTGAGTGAGGTCACTTAGGTTGGGAAGAGGGCAAAAAGAGTCTGGTCACACCTCCACTAGTTTAAATTCTCTTTACCTTATTGGCCACACATGCATTTTTCACAGGGTGCATGAAGAAGAGCGTGGCCAGCAGGTCGAGGTGAGGCCGCATCTGGAGTACTGTGTCCAGTTCTGGGCTCCCCAGTTCAAAAAGGACAGGGAACTGCTGGAGAGGGTGCAGCAAAGGGCTATCAAGATGATTAGGGGACTGGTACACCTCTCTTATGAAGAAAGGCCAAAGGATTTGGTCCTCTTCAGTCTGGAAAGAAGACGACTGAGGGGAGATCTTATCAATGCTTATAAATAATTAAAGGATTGGTGTCAGGAGGATGGGGCCAGGCTCTTTTCTGTGGTGCCCGGCAACAGGACAAGAGGTAATGGGCACTTGACAAGAGGTAATGGTAACTTGAGCATAGGAAGTTCCACCTAAACATGAGGAGAAACTTCTTTACTTTGAGGGTGGCAGAGCACTGGCACAGGCTGCCCAGAGAGGTGGTGGAGTCTGCAACTCTGGAGACATTCAAAACCCTCCTGGACGCGTTCCTGTGCAACCTGCTGTATGTGACCCTGCTCTGACAGGGGGGTTGGACTAGATGATCTCCAGTGGTCCCTCCCAACCCTGCGATTCTGTGAAACAAGAGAAGTCTGTGAAACAAATAAATTTTTCCCTCTCCCTATAGATCACTAAGTAACTAGAAGGAATGATTTAGAAATGGTTAGACCTGGTTAGAAAGGATTTCCTCCCTCCAAAATCTAATTTTTTTTTCTTTCTTTTTTTCAAGAAAAATTTTAAAGTAATATTTTATCCTGCACTGTGTAGGGAACATAGCTATACATTGTAAGTAAATTGTTCTCTACGAGAAGCGATTAAACATAAATTGAATTTCCTGCAGGTAAAACTTTAGCACAAAGGTACTTAAAGCACCTAGGAGAAAAGAAATATTCTGCTGCATAATGAGTAAAATAAAAAAGAACTGGTAATCCAAGAAAAGCTTGGAGTGGCATGGTTGCTTATGATAGGGAAGTTTCTTGTGCATGCAGCTATTTTCAAGGATTCATACTCATAGTCAATTGAGAGGAATAGGAATATTCTGCACAAAAAAATACTTTTTTCCTACATATATAAATCAGCGCCTTACTCATTATAATGGCAGTTGAGTGGCAAAGCTGAAGAGAACGAACAGAGCAAGCAGACCTGGGGAAGTTCTTCTCACCTCTTTTCCACCATACCATACCCCTGCCTATCAGATTTTGTTAATTGCTGGATGCCTTTCAGTCTTTAATTGTTTAGAGGCAAGGTCCCAAAGACCATCCAGAGGTACGCCAAATATAACAGATGTTTTGTGGTTTTGTGAAACCATACTCAAAGTATTAAACAACATGAGCATTTTTATAAGTAGAAATACTCAGAGACAGTAGTGCACTTCTTCGAATGTCAGCTAGATAGCTATACCCTTATAGTAGTCCAAATGACTAAATTAGCAGATATTCATAGGGTTTTCAGCTTTGGAGGTCCACTCTGTCATTTGGCTCTATCTGTTTTGCCTGGGAAGCAAAACCTGTCCAATTTAGACAGATTAAGCAAATAGAAAAAATCCCAAACTTTGAGGAAGCTTTAAATTAGATTCAGATTATACACCCTGCTTCCTAGCACTAAACCAACTCAAATCCTAGTTTGAAATACTACATAACTTGTGTAATGTTCTACTTTGAATCCAGAAATGAGTTTTGTATCCGAAATCCAACTCTACAGCCTAGAAAGAGTCGGGTAAGTGATCAGGTAAGACAAACCTACAGTGCACCTAGAGACACTAAACTGCTTGTTACTTCCCCATTCCTCCACAGAAAACCCCTTATTTTGACCAATGAATTGTCTGTAAATTTCACCAAAAACAATGGGTATTGCAAGGGGCACTTTTCCGTGCTATGGGACTGTGAACGGTTTGCCAAAATGGCTGATCCTGTTTTCTAACTGAATGAACTTCTCATTAATATTTCCCAATGTTCAAGTACATCTGAACAGCAAAACAGGGGAGAGCGTCAAGCATTGTCAGGATTTTTGTTTGATAAACTGCTGAACAGTCTTTCTTTTTTTCTTTTTTGCAATAGCTGTTGATTTGATTGACTTTTAACCAAATAAAGAACTGGTCAGTGTATTTATTAAACCATACACCTTGCTGACTTTTTCTTATCCAGAATCTGCTTGTTTTCTGCAATTCTAAGAATTGTTCCTGCTTACACAAATAGCTCACAAAATTCTTCTGAGCCATAGTATTTCTTTAAAGAAATAAAAGACCTACTTAAACTGCTAACTTTTATGTTTCATCAAGAGTTACAGCAGACATCAAAGTTAAAAGTACTTTACGTTATCCCTAGAGTTATAATGGGACAAATTAGTTTTTTATATAATTAAATTTCATACTACAAAATGAAGCTTGTCAATCCACATTACCATACTGAATTTTTCAGTAGTCATTCTCCAAATAAAGAAACATACCACGCCATAAAAAAAAAAAAAACAAAAAATAAATTTTTCTTATAGCTATAATGGTGATAATAGCTTATGGTTTAGATCATATCATCAAAGGGGCTAGTAAAATTGGACAGCTCCTCCAATCTCAAATGACACAGCTTTTATGCTTTTTATTGATTTAAGGCTTAAATACAATAAAATGAAAGAAGTGTACTAAAAATTAATATAAGATAATGAAAACAGGGGCCAACACATTAATAAAGACTAAATCTAAAAGACAGGTTGGGCTTCTTAGAAATGATGGTGATAAGAGGTACATTATTAGGAAAGTAAAAGGTATAAAGCTGCTATGTAAATTCTGACAGAGGGAAAAGATGGTCTAAAAAAATTCATAAGTTATATCTCACAGATAAAAACAATCTTTACCAATGAATTATAGTCCTAGAGTTAACAATGCTCTCAGCCTCTGGAAACCCATAAGCTAGAGTTCTTGTCCTATGGAAAAGCAATTTCTTCATTACATTTCAGGTCCATTCTCCCTACCGCTGTAGTACATTCCTGCAAAAAAATCTGGTAAAATTTCATACCTTTTGAGTAGTACAGGTAAAGAGATTTTCTCATGGCAGAACAAGTATATACCTTCACTTCTGGGGACACAGAAAGCCTGATTTGCAGTCATCAGCATGTCCTACAACCAGAAAACCCCCCAAAATTCCAAATACATTGACAAAAGGCACGTAGGACATCAGAGCTATTTCCCCTGAATCGAGCACGGTATTCATCTCACGCAATGTTTAAAGATTACATGTTTAGTCTACGCTAATTGTCTAGGCCCTTTCTGTGGACAGTGGGAGAAAGACCCACCTCCATACAGCAATTTATCCCACTCTGCATAAATGTCTAATAATGCCAGTGTGGAAATAACAGAGAATTTCTGTTTACCATAGGGGTAGCCTGAACAATTAAGTAGATTAGGCATCTAACTTACCAGGTGGATAGAGGGTGATGAATCCTACTCAGAAGTGGTTGTAGGGACACAGAATCTAATTCAAAGCACTGAAAGGGCACTGGTAAGCTCCATGCATTGAGCCACAGTCACTGTAGAAGGTGCTTTGATTTAATTACACAATGCTACTGTTTTTGGAAAGTGGTTAAGCTAAGAAAACACTGATTAAATACCTTCTATAACAGTAGACTGCAAGTCAGTGGCAGAACTCTGCAGTTCAATGTTCCTCCTCCAGTGCTCTAACCACTAAGAGCACACATAGCAACTCTACTACTTATCACTTGTACTCCCACAATTTTTAATCAGAAAATGGTAGGAATACCTTCATCTTAAACTATACAGGTAAACACAAAGTAAAAATAATACATAACATCTGACCTGTGGGTAAAGAGGTTCCACATCCATTTTTCTGGAATAATTCCTTATAAAGTCATTTGAAGTGAAACCTTGAAAAATTCTTTTTCCTATTAAAAAGGCGGCCTTTCCACTCAAGAAGCTAAAAAGAACAAGAGGAAATGTACAGTAGCAACCACAGTCTGCTAATGAAACAATTTGGATTTCTTCCTTATTAAACTATCTAGTGCTGTTATAATATTATGCTCTGAATAACTTTAAAAAATCAATTAATTTGTCACTGGAAAGTAATGTGGCTGTCCTGTCACTGTTGCTCTTGTTCCTGATAATAACCACTATTTATTTGTAAGCTCTTATGCTATTTCCAGAAGAGGTTTAATTAATTGCTGGAGTCTCTTCAGCAGAAAAGCTCTTCTTTTTTCCATTTTTTCCCTTTTTAGAGAATGACTTTCAAATAACACTTTATTTCAATTGCAAATGAGTTCCAACTTACTGGACCTTTAAAGAATTCATAAATCTGAGTGTGCATCAGTTTAAGTTGAATCTACGCACTGAAGAGAGATTTGCTACATGATTTCAGAGTACATCAGGACACTTTTGCTGTACCGAAATTTGGCAATGAACTGTATTCCTAGTGGGTGTTTTCTGCAGCCCCATACCTTTTTTTTTTGTTTTGTTCTAACATAGACTAAGCAGCTCTAAACAATTCCAGTAAGCCCCACAGAGAACTGGCTGACAATTAAACCAGCAGGGACTTAATTACAACAAAGCTAAACCAAGCTTCGTACTTCATGCATTAAAAATGGGATATGGTTACGCTTATGAAGTCAGTTATATGTCAAACTGATTATGTACATATGGACTATACCAGTTTTGCATTAAAATCTTGTCTTCGTTCACCGTAGGATGATAATATACAAGTTTATGGTTCAAGTAGTCAATTTCCCATAGCTGAAGTTCCTGAAATAGTTCATAAATGTCTAATGTTAAAAGAGAGCTTTGTACCAGGAAAAATAATGGATGAGGAATATTACATGAATGCCCGTAAGCATCAATGTGTTGGTGTGGTGCTGATAGAGAAAGGAAAAAGGCCCTGACCTGTATCAGGTAAGAGACTGTTTTTCTCTCTCTCAGAGTAAACGTATATCTATGATGAATTCCAATCACATCTGACTAAAAGCAAAGACCTTTCCCAGCTGCAGCTGAACCAATGTCCTAAGCTACCCCAGTAGATTATCCTAGTGTAGAAATCAGCATATTAGGTAATTTCTTCAAGGGAAAAGTGAGCCTTAAGTAAGAGGGGTTACAAGTAGCTTGAAAGAGAGGGTTATTTTATTATTATATTTTTATTGTACTTTATTGTAATATTCCCATCCAGTCAAGAAAATGGGAATATAAACCGCTCTCAAGATGGAGACTTGTTTAAATTTAATTTAAACCTCACACTACTTACTATGGTAAATGTTGTTGCCTATGTTCTTAGCAATGTAAGATGATTAAATTTAGCCCATAGTGAAAGCTACAGCACAGGAAATAAAGACTAGTTAGTATAACTAATAGATTGGCTATGAATAATTGAAATGTAATTACGTTCATTTTCTTTGTTATTGATATGTTTGGTTGGGAAACAAAGATGTAAGGAATTGTACCTTTGAGCAATGCTGGCATAAACCAGTTGAATTATATATCACACCCTATATTAGAAAGATGACTGCTTTATATAGAAAACAAACACTGCATGAAGCAGGTGTCTGTCAGGGTCCTGAACAATTCTCTTACAAGGTAATATTGTTTTCCAGGCTTCCCCAGAAAGCAGTAAGTCCCCCTGAAATCTCTCTGTTCTTTTACATACATTCTTCCCAGAAGCCCGCTATGTAGAAAAGATTCCAGTTAGCAACTTAACCCTTCGGGGATCATCTGAAAATTAGAGAGCGTGCCATATTTTAAAATCAGTACCTGGTCCTATCAGCCTCTTCTGCAGTGTCTGGCAGTCTCCACTCCCCTGGGGGCTAACAAGCAATGAGCTATTACCGGAAAGTCACTCAGCAGGCTCCAATGTCATAGCAAAGCACCTGCATACGGCTGTTAATACCTCTGCTTTCTTCCTTAGATGTTGTCTGTTTGTAGAGATTTGTTTGAGAGATTTAATCCACGTTG
Source organism: Larus michahellis (assembly GCF_964199755.1). NCBI lineage: Eukaryota > Metazoa > Chordata > Aves > Charadriiformes > Laridae > Larus > Larus michahellis. The sequence goes on from NC_133897.1 coordinate 96,441,833, forward strand.
GAAGTTATAGCCAAATACACAGTATTCAAAATCAACTGAAATTTATAACTCTATGAATCGAGAGCTTATTTATGCCAACCAATTTTGCCAGAATACCTTCAACAAAAAACCACCTTATTCTGACATCCCATAGAAGGCTTCTAAGCTCTTCTACAATACCAGCAGGCCAAGTGCGATCTATCATCTACACATATACTTTGTGAATGGAGGGGGAGGGAATGTCAGTGTCTCTGGGATGTAGTTGAAATGCAAAGAACTGCTGGTTTGTAAAGCTCAGGTAAGTCTCTGCATGGGGCGTATAGCCACATGTATAGATCTAGGACAAGGTCAATTTTCATTTTCGTTTTGGTTTCAGATCATTTGCACTGGGGAGGATATAATTTACTGTGCTGTAGATCTATAATTTTCCTCTTCATTTCTTCTCCCATTCTTGATTCACTTTCCTGATAACTTTTGACAATTTCTTTCCCAGAGGTGACAGTGTAGATCTGTAGCTGTTGCAAATATTTGGTAGTAATTTATATCAGCCTAGCATCTAGTCCAATATGGTATAATCAATAGAATTTCATATATTCTAATACCAATTTGTTAGCGGTGCAAAGGGGGGTGCAATTTCAGTTACAATGTTCATTGTTTCCATTTTGGTTTGGTTTTAAACCCCAGGATTATTTTTTTTTTTTTTTAACTCAAAGCTATTTAATGATTTTTTTTTTTTTATTAGGGACCTGATGGTTAGTTTTATCATATTTTGCTCAATGGAAGACTGTGTGCTATGCACTGGCTTCACAGTGGAAGAAACGGGGAAAACCCATTTTGTTCAGAATTTCTCACTAGGCTATGAAGATAGAACATGTGCAGATCCTTTGAGATTTTCAGTCAAAATTTACTCAACGTCCAGATCTAGAGAAAAAATGGCCATCTGAAAATCCCATCCCAAATAAAGGAGTACTCTGGATTTACATCAAGCAAATATTCTTCTTGACTTCCAATTTTATGTCGTGTTTCTTTATGCTTTGCAGTAGGTCAATTTGATGTTCTTTCTCTTAATTTTAAAAAAAAAAAGCATTTGAGTAATAGTAAATTCTGAATTAATTCATTCTTTTAAGAATGTTTCTCTAAGCATATTCCTTCTACAGCCTCTTGCAAAATTTTATTTACCACATGTCCCAGGCTTGATAAGCAAGCTAAGAGATGCCTTTGTGGGTTTTTCATCTGTCTTAATTTTGGAAGCCAAATGTAATAGTTTAGTGTAAATGGTACAAAAACCTGAAGCAAACAGGAAAGAAGGCTATTTGTTACTATATTGCATGGTCCATTCTGCTTTATTTGTGCTTCATTTTCTTGTCACCAAATAAAAAGGAAAGCATTCATGTAAATTATTTTTTCAAATAGTCCTATAACACAGGTATGCATATAAACCACCTAAAAGAGAATATATTAAAAAAAAAGCAACAGACACTGTCACTTTTATACATAAGTCATTTTGCCTTTGTCTGCATTTACTTAAAGAACGATAGGGACTGCTTAAGCAATAGGGAACAATGGGGAAGTTGTTCTTTATTCTGAAGCTTCTTTATTTATAACTTGTAAAATATTCCCTCAGGTATATATTCCCCTTAGGAAACTCTTCCTAAATGTTTTTTGTGGTGAACTGATGGGTTCTAGCAAATCCTTCCACTTTTCTCTAAGGTTGTAAGTTTAAAGTGGGTGGTATTAACATTATTATTTTCTTTGAACAAAGAAATGGAGTAGTCATCCATCTTAGCTTAAAACACAGAATATTTCATCTAAGTAAGAACAAGTTTAGTTTTTCATGCTTGTTTTGGCAGAACCTTGTTAATGTTATTCTAATACAACTCTTTGAATGCAACTCTGACTCTCAGATTATAGCTAGCAAAAGCAATAATCAACAATAACTGCTTTTTATTATAGCATCATTCAATGTTTTAAATGGAAAAAGAGAAGTTGAAGAAAACATGTTTGCAGGATTATCATACAATGTTTTTTTAGACTAAACAGAGCCTGCGTGTTAGCACAATAACATAATGCCTTTTTATCTGAAGATAAAAATCTTCTCACAAAGGAAAGATAGATGCAGGAAAGCCTGAATAGTTGTTTCCATCTGTGTCCTTTTTCTGGTGACAGAGCTATTGCAAACATTTCAGGGACAAATTAGGGACTGTAGTCCCTAACATTGAAAACATGCTAAGAGTCAATAGACCCAAAAGGGGTGAAGGTCATGAGTAACAACATGAAGAAAATCATTTTGTTTTCTTGCTTGTTTAGCAGCACAAGAGGAGTTCAGAAATGAAAGCTGCTATTTGGAGAAGTGCTGAGGAGAGTGTTGGAGTCCGGAGGTTCACTGGGAGCTCTGGATAACTGTTGCATTAATCATCAAAGTGAAGAGAAGGAAGTAATCCCAGAAATTTTGCCCATTTTTTGTGGGTTGTTTGGGTTTGGGTTTTTTAATTATCTTGCTCTTGTCTCCCAACCACAAGTATCTGACTCTGAAACACATCCAACTCTACTCCGTCACTACCCACACTGAAGGATCTCAGGAAAATAAATTTTGCATTACGACAGCAAAAAGGAACAGAGATTTCTAAACCTTCCTTCCCCAGATTTCAATTCAATGCACTGTTCATGTCCTCAACTTTCGAAGTTGCAGTGTCTCCACTTCCTTCATTTGAAGGTCACTGAACTTACTTCACACCATCCCACAAGCAAAAAACTTTTCATGCATTACCAAGTCTGCCACCTCCTTCAGGTGTTCACAAAAGTGAGATATAGCAGTGATACCAAGAAGTTACACTGCTTGGGTCTGCATATGAGACATAACGGGTTTATTTTCAATTGCATATATTTGTGCCATATCTGTCACCTTTTATATCTCTAAAAATTCTCAGCCAGCCTAGCAGGCAGCTCTTCACACACTCCTCCAAAGCCTGGCTTTCTGACTACTGATATCTGACACAAACAAGCTCTGAGTGAAACACGTTGGAGGTGTGTTTCTATAAACTAGGTATGACATATGTTCCTGTCAGAAAGATATCGCTAGTGTAAGCAGATCATTTATTCTCTTGCATTCACATAAAACTTGCTACTCTGTCCTAAATGTATCATTCTCCCATCAGGCAAGACATTCACTTCAGGGACATTCACCTCAGATATTTTTGACCTCTCCACTCACTGCTCCCCCTGTCTTTTCGAGGGTGCCCAATCTGCACGGAAGGTGTACAGCATGAAACAATAATTTATTGATAAAAAGAAAAAAATATAATGATGGTCCTGTGACACCAGCAACAATGGGATTAACAAGATAGGTGGGAACCCAGTCAAGTTTCATGCTGGGGACTCCAAATACTGACGATGGAGCTGACCACCATAAGAATAAGAAGGAGCAAAAAGATTCATTTGTAAAGCACAGACGCCAGTGAAAAGGCTTAAAGGTTACAGTATTATCAGGGGAGGGAGAGATGCAAAGAGATTAAACTACTTTTCTACAATATATCTTTTTCTCTCAGATTTTCGCAGAATAATATTACTTTTAATCTTGACACAGCAAATTATTAAAATGCAATTTTGTAAAAGCTATCACTCAGACTAAGTCAAAAGCTGAACACTTTTATTTGATTTTCCTTCCTCCTTTTGTTCCTGTCTGAACCTCTGTGCTTTGAATAAAATAAAGACAAGATTCTATTCATCTCTCATTTTGTTTTTGCTAAACCATACCTAGACTGATAGGGCTTTACAGAGTACAAACTACATTGAACTGCAGCAATTTCACTTCACGTAAAATGGATGTAGTGAATAAGCTTCATAGCTCAGTTATTTGCAAGCATCTGGATTGCAATGAGCCTTTATGCCAGACGTTAATTAAGACTGTGTGTGATGGAATAGGTGCTCTGTTAGGACACTGCGTTGCAGCCATTTCCCAAAAGCAGCAGCACAATAACACTTGAATTCTTCCCAACAGGCTGTTTTTTGGTCAGAATAGCTTGTCACAATGTGCTAGTGAAGGCTTCTCTCAAGGCGGGACTTGGGGCTGTTGTTGAACATGCAGAGGAAATAGAGCTGGGCATGGTTTAAGGTTGGTACCAAAGACAAATACAGAAGTCAGAATAATCATTTTGACAAAATCCTCACAGCAGAAGCCAAAGATTGACATGTCTTACCTTTAATGGGCTCAGTTTATTTCAAGCATTCTTATAAACTGCCATGAATATTTAAATGGTAACAGAAATTTACCATTAAACCTGTAGAAATTAGTGTTTGCTTTAAAACCATGAACAATAACTACCACCATACTAATGCAGTCTTCTTGACCCACCTTCTGTTCTTACTAGAAGACTTCGCATTTTCTCTGGAAACAAAAAAAAAAACAAAACACAGGCTTATAACCTCCTAAGCATGATCACTTCTTCATTTATTTTTGTAGTAATTATAGACATTTTCAATGTCAAACAAATTACTGGATTAAAAATTAATTGTCACCGGGGAGAGCAAGGGAATCAAAACAAATTGATGATAATGGACGTTTTCATTCGTTCCAATCCCAGAAACAATAAAGAAAGAATTAATATTAGCTGGTTCTGGCTTTCTCACTTTGCTTTATATTAACTCATTTCAACTTCATTAATGGAAGATAAAACTTGAAGCTTTGTTTACGCATCACCAAACAGTACTGCTGAACTTCATACTAAAGAAGACAATGTGACTATGAATGACAACCCCTCAAAAACTAAAGCTATCAAGATACTCGTGAGCTGGAGGCACAGCTTTCTTATGGACTAATAAACTCCTCCAGCTGAAAAGAATATATTTCAGGCAACGCAAACCTAAAGCGTAACTATTAGTCACATGTATTCAAGAAGGATTCAAAAAACATATTTCTTTGACCAAAACATTTAAAAATCCATTGGTATGGATTTGTGCATCTGTATATATAGTTACATATACAAACACATACACAGATTTTTTTTCAATTTGCCATGCAGAAAGACATATTTATAGTATACATGTATGTACGTGTATGAGGATGAAATATTTAAAAATATATTCAGCTTGCTGCAGAATCACCAAATGTTAAAGCATTTGTCAATATGTAACTGCTTTGCAAGGATCACATACACTAATCCTATCACTGAAAACACTAAGTGTGTTCTTGTAGTTGCTTAGTATTGTGGTTTGGGGACAGATTGCATTATTTACTTCCCCTGATGCTGCACTTATCTGGTTCATACAGTAGTCACACAGGCTAAACATTAAAATCCTGGAGATCCCAAATGAGATAGCTGAGTACATTTGTGTGAGTTCAAAGCCCCGGTTTAGTCATTCAGCTTCCACACTTTTCCCAGAGGCTAGGTGTACATGGTTAGCTTCCTTTCAAACCACATTTTTGTGGAAAAACAGACTTCCTAAGTTGTTAACACTGCTAATACTACTACTACTACTACAAAAAAAAAAAAAAAAAAGAGTAATTCATACTTTCTAGATCTTAAAACAAGCTTCTCACAGTCTATGTCCCATGATAATGGTTCACCTAATGGGGACTTTTTCACCCACCGGGTGTTATAAGAAACCCCTACTCACAAAACTCATAGCTCTTCTTGTTTGCAGCTTTTGGTTAATTCAGTGAAGTGAATCACCTTCTAAATTAACATCCACAGTTTAATTGAAGTTTCCTGCCTGCTGCCTGTATATGACACCGAGAGTCACATACGGAATCCAGAAAATTTCTCCATTAGACAACAGAACAGACGAAACTTCTGGATGCTCAAACTGCCAGAGGATTTGTAGTTATCTTCTGTGTGTGTTCCTGCTTGAAGCGCCTTACATGAATCTACTTAATGTTGTTTTCTCAAAAATGTAGGAAGAGAGACAGGATGTGATAAGCAAAGCTTAGCTATGCCATGACTTAATTAAATGTAGTCATCTGGGAACTATCTGACAATACCTCATTCCATGCAGAAGGAATTCCATTACTTCTTGTATCATTACATTTTTAAAGCTATTATCACATTCATAAACATACACACAAACTCCTTCTTCTCAATTTTTGCAAATATCATCTAATCTAATGTTTTGATTATACTCCCTTTCTGGAAAATGAGAGTGAGGGACCTAACGGAAAAACATTTGTTTAGACCACGAACCCCAAGAACAAATACTGGACAAAGATATGTGGCTTTCACTCACCGCATGGATATATCAAATGTCAGCATCTTCCATCTGTTCTAAACAGATTCATTAAAATGCCTTTGTGTGACCTCTTTAGAAAACTAGTATGGCATGGGAGATCATCAACTGCAGAGATGTTATGGAGAATAGATGTTTTCAGCATGTACTATTTTAATATTGTAAACTTAAAAAAAAAAGAAAAGGAGAAGTTGAAGAAAGTATTCAAGACCATCTAGGCATGAAAAATATTGTTATAAGTTAAAACACAAACACATCTAGCAAGGCAGGTGTATCAACAGAGCAAAGAGTGAAAAACTGAAAACAGAAAGACAACATACCTCCTCCTGACCATTACCCTTTAACCTCCCCTCTCTCCCAGCCTTCAATCCTCCAACTGCAGTGAATCAAGGAGAAACTGAGTGTAGTATATCTAGGCAGGAAAACAGAGAAAAGTTATTCAGTAGTCAGAGAACAGAATATATGCGAGACCTGGATGGCCAGACCTCCCACTGCTAACCCCAAGAACTGCATTCCCAGTGAAATATGTCAGAACAACTGAGAAGGCATACCAAAAAAAAACCACTAAAATTGTTTTATTGGTAACCTTTTGTTTTCAATCCTTTATCTTCATGTAAGCAAAACAATCTATACGTTTTATTGTTCAAGCTGTCTATTGCCAGAGGATGTGGTGAAATCAGAAAACTTTTGGATGTGCTGTCCCTTTGGCAGCAGGAGATGAGCATAAAGTGATATGTGCAAACAGGCCACGAGCTGTGCTCCAGGATGAGCTGAGGGTACATGCTGCTAGGCTAGAAAGAACAAATGCATGTCCTTGTGCTTCTAAGGAGTCCTCTCAGGCACGCATAAATATGCAGTTCTTGCCTAAGAGGGGAAGACATCAAAGATCTGGCTAAGAACCTGCACTGAGATCTTAAAATGGCATAGGAAGTGAGCTGTGAGCCAGTGCAGAAAACAATACTGATTGCATCATGACAAGTTGGTAGACATGGTTCTATGTTTTTGTAAACTTGCATTGCTCTTACATAGTTATACATCCTTAACGACTTCTGGTATTCATCTTTCAGGGACTACTTCAGTATTTGCATTTTATTTTGATCCTCCACATCTGATCCTCTATCTTCTGATTTGGGATCAGCAAAATATTAATCTTTTTATCCATTCCAGAGAGAGAACAAGGGAAATAAACCCTCCAATTCTCTACCAGTCTACACAGAGAAAAACTATGTACATTTTATGACTTTTCCTTTGCACCAAGCTTTTACGCTTTAATGTACTCATTAGGAATTGGGTGGGTGGTGATCTGATTTTGTTGTGAAGATTATATGATTATTGAACAAAGACAACAGAGAGGTCTCTCAGTTGGTCTGGGTGGTTCTGTTTCATTCTGTCTCAGGGAAAAAATTCCACTCAGGATTTCTTGCCAGCGAGCACAAATTCAATTCATTTTTTCCCAAAATATCATCAATAGCAAAATGTCAGCCTGTGATGATGTAAGTAGTTGTCTCTGCTTTGAAGCAATCAGCTTGTACTTCCGTTTGGAAAAAGATGCAATGAAATAACTGAATAAATGTCTTAATATCTCCCTACTACTTTAATGTCATCAGTTTCTGTATGGGTCGTTCAGTTAATAAAGATAAGAAACAAGGCTAACCGGCAGGATAATATTCAAGCCTGTTAGAGAACAAGCAGCCTTGCCCTATAGGCACTGTCTTCCTGCACAGCTGATCTTACTTCAGTTGAAGCTTTTCTCCTGTCTATACCCACCACTCAGAGACACTATTCCTTGCAAATGCACCCTGGTTATTTCTTCCTGCCCAGAATGAACTCACTCAAACTATCAAACTGTAGTTTCCATATTAATGGAATTTTTATTATTTTCAGCATTTGTCTTTGATATGTAATGTTGCACTTGAAGTGCAAAATCATCACTGGTCAGATGTGGGCAGGGTTAATGCTGTCTGCCTTATCCCTCAGTCCATTTATATAATGCAGAGAGGTGCTTCCTGGTGATGTCTAGTCATATCTCCATTTTCACTGAAGACCAGCTTCCATCTGTAACCTTCACTTGCTCATATTTGGAGAATCACGTACAATTGTATATAATAACAGTATTCTACTTAACATGGATAACAAGCTATAGTGGAAATAATCTCTCAGAAAATAATCACACTTCCTTAGACTCAAGGGATCTCATGACATAAGGCCATTCAATGTGTCCATAAATTGAACACTAATTTAAGGTATTTTTAGAAGCCATGAACATTTTATAGAATAGTTGGTTTATGGAAGATGTACATATATGGTATAAATAATCTAAAGACATGGAAAAACAGTAAAGACAAACACTTAATAATATATGCTAATAATAACACCTTACAGAATAAGGTGTTTATATAAAAAACGTGTCTGCCAGTTCTAAAAACTTCATACTGTAGTATGTACATGGACTTTATTAGAGCTCCTCTTTAAGATCACATAGTGCAATACAAATCCAAAATAATCAAAGCAGAACACAAGTAAGTAATTATACTTGTAGGTCATGCATTCAATTGTTACTGTAAGGATTAATTAAAAAGATGGTGTCCTACAATTTAAAAGCAAGACTCACATAAATATCTAAATGCCTGGTAGAATTTTCAGTAAAGCTGCAAGAAACTCTCAGTGGGAGGTGAAGTGAACTCCTAAATGCATGCGGCTAAACTTTAACTGGCAGAACGCTACAGTTCACAGGATCAGATTCAAAGTACACACAAGTCAATGAAATCATTCCTGCTGATTTCAGCGAGCTGTAGGCTTGATTCAGGCAAGGATGTCCACTCACATACAGAGCTTTTCTTGTGAGGAAAAGGGATCTTCCAATTGACATCAGGCCAGCACTACTGCTGGCTACCTTCCAGTCTGGGGATCCAGACTGGGGCCACTGCAACAGCTCCTGAATCTGTACTGGCTTTTCCTTAGATGGAGAAGAAGATGCATCTCCCCTCCCTCTGCCTTACTTCTCTGCCTTTTTATCATAGACCTAGAGAAAAGTATGCTGTCTTTGCTCCCAGGAGAATACCAAGATGTGAACCTGGACGTGTCTTCTACTGATCAAGCAGAAGAAACAGGAAGGTGCAAAAGCTACCAAAACAAAGCCAGCATGCAAAATTCACATAGTAACAAAGTGTAAAAGAGGTTGAGTACACGTGTATGTGAGCATACATGCACAATACTAAGGATTTTTATCAGCTGCCACTATTCAGCTCTTTCTTCCCATATCTGACTTAGTAGCCGAGTCCTGGGAGAAAAGTACATCCCCCATCCCATAGCATGATTCACCTTCGTTGCAGAACTGAGTGCTAGCCCTCGCTCAAAAATCAGCTTTGGTACGCACATTGCGTCTGTAATTCCTCTCAGCCAGCTCAGGCTGCTGAGCAATGTGGAGTCAGGAGCACCACCATGTGGCACCTGGGAAATAAAAAATGGAAAGTGGCTGCAACCGGAACAGCAACTGCAGTGACACTGATAAAGCTGGTGAGGGAAAGTTGTTACAAAAAGCCACAAAATTTTTCTTTTGAAGTAACTACAGCCATTTGTTTTGTTCAGTTTTGGTTTGTTTTTTTTTTTTTTGTTTGGTTGGTTGGTTTGCGGTTTTTTGCTTGTTTGTTTGGTTGTTTTTTTAAATCTAAATATCTAATGCAGGTAGCCAGCTAGCAGATAATATGCTGTGTAGCATATGTAGGTGTAGGACCAAGGAGGGGAGATGCTTTGTGGGTTTTTTGGTTTCTTTTAAAACAAAGATTGTGTTAACATTTGGCAGTGAAGATTTAGTTACTATAGTTACATTTTGGAAAACTTTGCCTGGAATACTGCTAAATTTGGCTTCTGAAGCTTTCATGACACAATACTGTTTGTCGTAAGAACATGGCAGGTTGTCATCTGTCCCTGTGACGTCCTGAATAAGGTACCAATGCCAGATGAGCCTTGCATTTAAAGGTGCCCAAGGAAAGATCTAAAATACAGCATTGTTTTTCCACTCACCAGAATAAGCCCATCCTTTCAAACTGAATGACTTTTAATTTTGATTAAGAGGAAAAAAGAAAAGTGGGAAGAAAAAAAAAAAACAAACAAAAAAACCCACAAAGATGAGCCAAAGCTAAACCTTTTTGCCGGATATAATGGTACTGGGATGATCCATAAGATGCCGTGCTGCTACAAAACAGCCGTTTTCCACAAAACACAGTCAAGGAAGCACTTGAAGGTGCAGGAAACAAATGACATACATGAAGCTTACTTAGCTATATACATCACAGGCGTACAACAACAACTTTTTCCCGTTTCTGCTGCATCCCCACTACCTTCCCCCCCCCCAGCTTTCCCCCTAATATTTTCAAGAGGATACAGTATGTTTCTTTTCCTAACCTGTTTTTACCACCTTTTCTCTATATTTCTACATCTCCTCTGGGCAGAAAAAACAGTTTACCTGTCCTAGGGATATTAGTTACAAAATGGCACAATTCAGACAACTGGAAGCTGCAGAAGGAGAGGACATAGCAACTGGTCCTGTGGGTAACAAGCTTCTCCCATTTTGCATCATCAAAAATGGATAGGATGGCTGGGCAGTACTGAACTCCTGCCAGTCCCCACCAAACTCTTGTTTAATTTTAAAACAATCAATCACCTTTTTGCTCAGTCCCATTCCCCTTTCAGCATCTCAGAAACATCTGCAATCTGTTCTATTGCTGTTTTCCAAACCTCCTTAGAGCACTGCCTTTCCTGATGCCTGTATAACACGACGATGGTTAAGCTTCTGCTGTGCTGAGGATCCTGACTGTCATCTTAACTAATAGCACCACTTGCATTTCCCATCTGCATGTGTCTGCCAGTTGTAGCTTACACCTCAAATGCAAGCTCGGAGTGATGACCATTTTTTGTTCTGCATTTGGACAACTTCTCCAGCCAACAATAAGATGAGGCACATCAGATCCAGCTTGTTTGGACAACAAGAAGAGTTACAGATACATCATTATTTGTTTTAAATGCATGTAGGCAGAAATATAATGTGAGTAATTAGTTCCAAAGACGTAGAGCTAAAAGAAATCTCATCTCTGTAAAAGATTTTTTTTATAATAGTGATAAGAAATACTCAGTCTTCCTATATTTTCTAAACTTAAAGAAAACAAATCAAACAACATAATTAAACCCAATGTTTTAACCAACTCCAAAGATCCCATATTTCACAAAACAAGCTTTGTAATATAAGACTGTGCGCTCAAATCTTGGATTCTACCCTTCATTCAGGATATGAGTAAATTTTACTGAGAAATGGCCCGGATCCCAGCCATGTGACATACTGCCGTGGAACCCTATATTTCCTACCTTTCTCCCAAGTTCCTGAGATGTTAAAGTGAGCTTGGTTGAGGAAAGCAGGCCCCAGTGCTGGGAAACGGCTATCATGTATCATTGCTGGTCACAGCATTAACAGACCAATGCATTTTCCTCGCTTGTGGGCAGCCAGACCCCGCAACAGGCAGGTGGGCTGACCTCCTTCTGCAAGAGACTAGCTGTGCATCTCCTAGCAGCAGGCTATCTTCCAGTAAGAAAAACAAATTCTGTTCTCTGGGGAGACTATAACTGTTTTCTCAGTTTGCAACACCAACAAAATGCCTTAGATACACTGATTCTGTAATATTAATTGTGTAAAGGGTAACAAATTCTGATGAACTGATGACTGAAAAAAAAAAAAAAAAAGGAAGAAAGCCTACAATTAAAACTGCAAGAAAAGAGTTCCAGTGGAAATAAAATATATACTCCCGTACTACAGAATTGGTGTGTAGGAGTGCTTGTGCGCACGCTTTACTACACTGTAGAAACTACATGTAAAAAATTGGCTGGTTTTCAAAATGCAATATACAGTGACATAGATTTTGATAAAATTTAAGTAGGCCTATCTAGTTTTCTACTTTCACAATGTGCAAAACAGAAGTACTGTGTACAAAGCATCAGGGTCTGGTCTGATTTACAGCAGTGTAAGTCAAAAAGGATCCCAGGCCAAGTCAGAAACTCAAAATAGAAATCATAGATTGTCTCCAGAGAAGAAACATCTTTATGGTTACAGTTAACAATAGTTAAACATCAGAGTGATTAATTGAATTCTGATCGAGCTTAGTCATCAGTTTAGATCTTGGTCACTTTCTACTTATAAAAATACACACTCAGAAACAGTCACCAGACCAAAAAAAGGGAGGGAGAGCGACAGTGAAGTGGCTGGCTGAAGTGGCTGGTTGAAGGTGTGCCAGCCCTGCCAGGCACTGCAGAGGTGGGAGTCAACCCCAGGACAGCCTGGGTCCTGGCTAATGCATCTGCTGCTGCACTCTGCCACCCCCGGCTTCGTACCACCACAACTTTCTACTTATAGCTGGAAATCGCAGAAAAAAATAGCATTTCTAAAGATATTTTTAGCTTTTCTGCCGGCATTCCCAGATGGAAATAGTACTTTGTGTTTTTTTTCTTCTCGTCTTTCAAGTATTATTTTGATATTTTGTGTTTGTAAGACCAGCTTGCTTTTGGAAGTACAGAAGTTTGCAACAACAAGAAATAACCAGAAGAATGTCAGCTGACAGAACATTTCTGACTCCAGAAATGTTTGGTTCCGGTGTTTAATGCAAGAAAGAGTGGAAACCCTCCTGCCTGTACACACGACGAACATTTTGAGCACAGCTGGCTGCACGTTTTCCTGCATGGCTGTGTCATGTCACATTCATCACCAAACATGGTAGGCTGTGGTCGCACCAGTGTCCTGAAGCCTTCCCTATCAGCCAAACATTTAAAAGTTCCTCATTACCCTTTCCACAATGTTGCAAGAGACAGGAAGAGAACAGCTGAACGTAACGCTAACATATAACCTATAGCAAATACTTCAGTGCCTTCAGGGAAAGATTTATTCGGTGGACATACGGGAGAGAGGAGCAGTTTCCCTCTCCCACGTGGAAGTTCCTTTCCACTTCACCCTTCTGCCCGAATGGTAAATTCTGGCGATACCAATGATTCAAAAGACAATATGAACATATGGACTTTTCTAATTGCTGTCCTGCCGCAGCTTATTAAAATAATAATACACTTTATTTATGTAGCACCTGTCTGTAAAAGCATTCTAGACACTTTAAATACAGAGCAAAGCACATTATAAAAATGAGTATGCACAAGAGCAAAACAGAAATCAATAAACATAATTCAAAACAATAAATACAACTAGTGTGCCTTGGAAGCTGCATTATGATTAAAATAATCCTATAAAGCTAACTTCCTAAAAGAGCCTTTTCCAAGCGCCTTTTCAAGTTCCAGGAGAAAACCTCGTCCAACACACCAAAGCCACAAGAACAAAGAGACAGACACTTTTGTCAACTTTTGCAGGGTTAAAGCCACACATTTTTAGGCTCTCAGAGGAAAAGACCCTGTGACTGTTATTTACATCACCTTAGTCCTTAGGAGGTAATAGCAGCCAGGACCAAATCTCCATTAACCTAACCACCGCGCACATGTAACACACGATGAGAGGCACAGCACAAGCCCCGTGCTGGGAGGGGAGATGTTCCTGCCACCCCCCACAAGCCTTCACCTCGGCCATGGCAGCTCACACGTCACATCCCCAGGTCCTTCCCTTCATTAGTGGGGAACCTCCTCTCCCAGTCAGAAATGGCCATTGCAAAGAGTAAAAACTCATGTCACAGGAAACTTGCAAGCCACATATAAACGGGAGGGAAGGGAAACCAGAGAGACAGGAGGTTACTTTCATAAATTCTGTCTCCAAGTGCCAAAGGCAGAAATACAGCTCAGATCTCCTGTGTCTGAGCCTATATCTCTGTTCCTTGGACTTGACAAGAGCCATGAAAACTCACTGTAAATATGAGAGCACAACCTGAGGATCAAGCTGCTTCTAAACCACTTAGCACACAAGGAAAATCTGATGTGATGCGTAATTGTACTGATAGCTAAAAAAGTGAATCCAACAGTGAAAACAGAGCAGAATCTCATCTTCCATTCTCAGGCTGCATGATTATAATTCTATGATTCTATTCTATAATAATTACTGCATTTTGGACAAGCTGGCCAAATACTCAAGTAGTTCAGCAAAACCATGTTGTTACAGTCTGGCCTTGAGCTCAAGCAAGTGAGCATCCAATGAATATAAAACACGGAAAGCGAGGGCCCAGCAGTCTTCCTGAGAGGGGAAACCCCAGGCATGGGCATAAGGCTCACTGAGATTAAATCTTGGCCCTTTTGAAATCATCAGTTGGTTTTTTTACCCTCTATGTTTTCCTTAACATCATCTTCTGCACAAGAAACAACCTGGATTTCTCCTGGATAGTAGGTCTTGTGGTGTGCAGAAATCGCTTGGAGGCAAGCAGTGGGTTGGGGAGGCACCTGGCTCGCTCAGCTCCACTGCCAAGCCAGGCAGGTGTGCAACAGCACAGGATGCCAAAGCACTGATATAGATCCAACTGCCTCTTGTCAAAGCCCCTTAAAATATAACTGACTGCATTAAATATTGTGGTTTATTAAATACAAATAGGCTTCTGACTACACTATCACACACAAAGCAAAATAATTTCTGTTTACATTACACCTTGATTATGTATATTTATGTATGTTACTGCCCTATAACAGGCATCATACTGAAACAAATTCCCTCACGCTCCTTCCCCAGCTTTTCCACCGGCCAGACCTGTCACTTCTGAATGACCTAGTTTTTGACAACACGAGTCAAGAGATCTGTAACATGTCACTCCTGCTCCTGTCGCAAAGCAAATGAGAGGAACATCGCTGCCTATTATCAGCAGCATCAGGGGCCAAATTTTAGCAAGACATCTTTAAATGGCAACACTGGGAAAAAATATGAAGTGCATTGAGGCTATCAGTGACCCTAAGATCTCTGTCCATAACTGGAGCAGGGCCTCATGAGAGCTCCCTGATAGATGCTCTGCTCTGATGAGAAACAGTCCAGAGCATCCAAGCTGACGGCAGAACCATCCAGCAAAGGCTCTGCTGTCTGGTAACCCACCATACCAGAGGCTATTGAAATCTGAAAGTACTGACGAGGGCTCTTCTGGCCCTCTGTGATAAGAAAGTCATTACTGAGTGACAAGAGGAGTCTACGACCCATCTGAAGCCGGATTGAAACTCTCAGCATAAATCAATGCTCCTCACATACAAACACTCACAAATCTGAAGACACAGCAAGACACTGCTATTTCACCAGTTTTGCAGCTTTCATATCACTGTCCCTGGCTGAAACATAGTTCATGAAAATTAATAAAATGATGAAGATCTATATATCATACCTCCACTGGCATTTGATTTTTCAAAACCACAATTTTTCAGGAATAATGATAACAATTTTGTAACTTTGGGGCGCAAAGAGTTCCTTGCTATTTAGACTATCATAGCAATTATTACACATGAGACAGCTCACAGTCTCAGATAAGTATGATATGATGGATAAAGAGCTCAGAAAATAGAAATAAATATCTTTTTCACCCACAAGGGATACACCTATCTCCAGTTATACTCAGCTCTCCTTAGAGCACATTTGCAGAGGTGGTCAGATCATTCAATTTAAGGCACATAACGTGGGTGCCTTGCACAGGGATGCAGTCTCCCAGGGAATGACTTGCAAGAAGTATGCTCTAGCAGAGCATAATCTACAGCACTCAGATTGAGGAGACATTTGTTATTAGGCCAAATCCCTGAATTTGATTGATTAACTTGGTCCATCTTCTTTAAATTCAACCCAAATCGCAGTGCATCTAGAAGGCAAAGACTGTTCAAAGATAAAGTAAAATTAGGACATAAACTTTACCCGTTTATTAACTTTGTCAGCAATGGCTGAACCCAGATCAGAATGACCATTTCCCTGTGTCACCTGGGAGCGGGGTGGAAAACACAGCACAGGATAGTCACAGGGAATGTGGTGTTACCCAGAAGAGCTGATCTGAGGGCAAATTATCATCCTTCTAACATTATCACTGTGGCAGAAGGGAGAGACTGTCTCTCCTGTCCCATTTATCCTGGGAAAAAGACATTACAGCAGTGGCAACTTTTTAATCAATTTCTCACAAGGCTTGTTTCCATCATTTGAAGGTGATGGCATATATCTCTGCCCTATAGCGATGAGACAAAGATTTGTGCAGCTCTTTCTCCAAACTTAAGTGTGCAATTGCATGAGTCATTTGTTTTCCAAAGTCTCCATTGTTCATGTTTCAGAAACTATTCAGTCTGAAGGATTATGTGTCCATGGTTAACAATATACTGATGTTTACTTCACACTTTTCAACCACCCACATTTACCAAAAAGAATACACACTGTGGCAGCTCCATACAAAGCCATCATTCCCATGAGGCAAATATTATGCTGCTTACTCTCAGACCAACAATATAGAATTGAGAAATTAATTTGATTTTATTTAATCTACATGATTTGCAAATTTAAGGTACAGCTACCCCCCCCAAACAATAAAACAGATTGTACAGCATGAAAAGAAAATTAAGAGAAATTCAAACAGTGAGTCAGAAAGTGCAGTTCTCAACTGTATTGTTCTCAAATACCCAGATGCCAAACATTTTCTAGCACTAAATAAGGTAAAGCCAAATCCGCAACTACAGTTAGTATAGAGACAAGGCATTTTACAAAGGCATGCATTCATTTCCATAGGCAGGGTGCTCAACTGGCCATGCCTGAGGGTATTTCCAAACAGAAGTTCCAAGGCATGGGGAACTGAGGTCTCACTCACTGGACAGAGAAACCCCATCTGGAATACAGATGGTATGAACATCACTAGGGTCACAAAATCGTTCCTGTTCCTTTGCAATGCTTCCCCTCTGCACTGAACAATGTTTTGGAGATGCTCTATGCTCACAGACGGATTCACAGTCCTCGCGAATTTAAAATAAAACAAAAAAAAAACAACACCACCCTGAAGACACATTAGACACAAGCCAATAACTACCTTGAAACATTCTTAGCTTTTGGTTCATTCTTTTATGGTCAAGTGTAAGCAGACGAATGCAACACAGACACAAAAATAATGCACTTATCCAGGAAGAGGTTTCTTCCTGCAAAGGAGAAAATCCCGGTCTCAACAGCAACCAAAACATCTCTTACATATAGACTTCCAGAACAGTGGATGACTTGTAGACCAAATTCCCTAATGAATGCAGAGAAGTTGCAGTATGACAGCCTTAATGCTTATGGTCACAAAGCAACACAATGCACTATAAATCAATCACAGATGATTGTTAAAAGCAGTAAAAAGTGGGGACACTAATATCTGTACATAATTTATCATGGTGAACTGAAGTAGAGACCTACTGTTGCTTTACCCCCAAGGAATAATTCCATCAAATAGAAAGAGGACTCACCTGGAACATATTTCAGTGGTCAGGGATTCAGTGGTCTCAGGGCTGAGGTCAGCATAAACATCTTGTGCAGGGATAAGACAATGGCCAGTTCTAGAATGAGAAAATAAATAAGAGGTCAAAAAATTTAGAGCCAATTTATGCTTTACTTCTGTCACCAAAGCTACAGAACTCAGCCTGGGATCTGTTCTACTTGTTCTGCAGCTCATGATCCAGAGAGATGCACAGAGGTTCATGTGCTTCCACTGCCAAAACATTCTCATTTAAGTTCATCCTTTGATGCATCCAACTGCAGGTTGAGACCTGAGGTGCACGAGGCCATAAAGTATCTCCATTATAGCTCTGTTACAGAAGAAGAACTTTAGAACCCTCCTGGCCCTCATGCTTTCTCACCTTTCTTCCCATTCCTTGCGAATCTCATTTCTGTGTGTGCAATATCCCTGTGGCAACTTGTAAAATGATATCATAAATAATGCAGAGAACATGCTGGTATGTCTTACTTTCTGTCAGATGCTGGGGAAAAAAGAAAGCAACCGCAAAGGCTCCCTTGCTTAGCCAAAATGGCACAAACTACTCATAGCCTATCAGTGGATCTAGCCCACCACATGTGCAGATAATTCTGTAACAGCTGCCGCTTAGTTCCTAATCTACTTTCTACAAATTAAAGACTCAGTGACCAGTACCCCTTCTTCAAACTCCCAAAAGAGAGAAATCCATCTCTTGAAAGACTTCCTGCTCTGTTTTCAAGATCTAACAGGGCAGAAAGTGCTCCAAAAATTGCCGTTCTCCAGCTCCGGGAAACAGAGAAGCACATCAGACAGCAGAAAATATTCTGTCTCCCATTTCAAAGTTTCAGATCTTAGATTTTATCTTAACTTACTCTAATTACTTCATTAGATTAATGTCCACTTGTAAAATGACTATAAAATCATCCCTTCCTCTGTTATGGACAGCAACAAATAACACTTACAAAGAATGGTTATATTTTATTTTCTCATCAGAGCTTGAAAGAAACCATTATAAAGTGTAAAGATCAATGGCAGAGAGGCTCTGTGGAATTAGCACAGATGCAATATGAATTCTCTTTTTAATCTTCAATTTCATCTGTAAATACAAGCACATAATCTAGGTGTGCATCTCATATTTTGCAGCTCAGTGCTAATAAAAATATGCCGGAGAGCAATATAATGATAAAAAATTCCTTTCCAAAGGTACAAAATGACACAGAAGAATCATAATGAGTTTTTACACTGCAGAGTCTTTCTTCAATTACTCAGGAGATAAGGATGACTTGAGGACTTTGTCATTCAATTGCAAATTAAAGCATCACTTCACATGCAGCAGGATCAGGCACTGAAATCACTTGTCAGGAGTTTGACACTTATAAGAGCTTCAGTGTCTGGAACTCATCCTATCTTTTCCTGCCGACTTGTGTGCCTGGATGAGGCTGCTCTGTGCATTCAACCATTAGGGCCTCAGTGCAGCTGTTTGTCCAGCCAGAAATATTTTCAATAAAATAGTGGGAGGAGGAAAAAGAAAAGGAGCATAGCTCTACCCCATTTCCTAGCTTGGGATCAATAATTTTGCACTCAACCAAAATGATTTAAAGAACTATGATTCCTTATGCCTATCAGCTATGTTTATTAACAGAATATTTTATGTATGCACAGAGTATTTTTAACATCGAAGATGCCAGTTAAGGAAAGTATCACTACTCAAAACATACAAACCAATTTGACTGATGTGGGTTGTTCTTTGGCATAAAGCCCTAGTGGCTAAAGCAATTTCCACAGGTCTGAGTTACTTTTAAATCTTTCTCTTTCCTGGTGGGTTATTTCTCCAACATTCAAGGCCAGTCACATGGCTATAGACTATTCTGGAGATCCAGATGCATTCCTCCATCTCACCCGTTGCCTTCACAATGTATTCTATAAAAAGATTTAACATGAACTGAAAGAGAAAACAGAAACCAAGCTTTTCCTCCATTATTGAATAAGCCTCCCACACAACCTTTCTGCCAAAATACCCATTCTATTTTAACTCTAAATATGATTTTTTTTTCACATGACCTGTAATGGCTTCAGCAGGAGGGGTTGACAGAATGCCAACAATGAAATATCCCGCTAATTGGAATTTAGGACACTATAGTGAAAGACATGACCCAGTCCTCAAGTCTCCTCAAGCATCTGTGGGATTTGATATTTTGACTCCTAGATTCCAGCTGACTTCTCTAACCACAATGTTCTTCGAAGAAATGAACCAAAGACATGTCCTTTTTTGATGACTTTCCTTTGTTTGAGGCCCGATAGATAAAATAGGTGGGGAAATTCAATAGCTGTCTCATGACTCTCAGTGAAAGTCCTGAGTCATTCTTAAGTGAGAGACAATATTGTTTTGTTAGGGTTTCTTTACCTTTGGCATTTACATCCAAACACCAAGAGATCAGGGAGCTTTCAAAGTGTCTGTTTGGAGGTCTGATATCTAATTCACCACACGTATCTTTCACCTTTAATGATTTCTGGAATCAAGACCAAAATTACTTTACAGAACCACATTTTAAAAACTATGGAACTTAGTCATGCATTGGAACATAAGTAGAAGCAGAGAAATTGTAGCCAACTGCATCAGGACTACCAGTACAATAACATCTTTCCAATGTCAACTTTAAAAGGAAGCTTTTAAGATTAGAACTGAAGGCCCTGTCAGAAAAATGCATTACAATAAAAATAGTACAAACTGCTTAGTACTTACGGAAACAGTAACTAGATTTACACCAAAGCTGTGAAGGTACTCATTCCTAATTCCAGAAATCTTAGGGGCTGCCAACTGCAATCATTAAATGTATGGACGCAAGAAAAACAGGGTTCGGTTTTAGCAATAAAAGGTGAGCGAATTCCCAGCACATCCGTTCGCGCCTACTGTCACGTGGCTTGAAGCACAGGCCATCATTAAACTAGCAACACACCCTCATGGGAAGCGCAGCAAGAATACCTTTCAGAAAACAAAGTACTCTTTTTCACCCATTAAACTTTATTCATTGTGAAGAAGTGTCACGCAATAGAGACAAGCTACTTCTCCACCTGCTAGTCCTAAATAACACAGCTGCAGCAATCCAGTTTTTCCACTACAGTGGAGACTGACTCAGGCAAGTGAGGAATTACAAAGAGAGTAAAGCAATGAGGCATCTCCCTCACCCTCTTCCCATCATCCCACTGATATGAGATGAACACATCTGGCTTTGACTACAAGACACCTCAGTACCTGCCCTGCCCAACAATTTACAATGGCCACAAGTCATTTGCAAAAGTAAGTCCTTATCGAGAAAGAAAAAAAATTGGTCCAAAAAAGCATTCAGTTTCTTAACATGTCAATTGACTTCACCAAAATATTTTATGCCTGGCATTTTATGAGGTTTGAAATTTTACGATAAGCTGAAATTTATCCGTAAATGGTGCAAGCTGATGGCCTAGTCCCTTGGCACAAGTCGTCATGTCTTCCTATGCTCAGAAGCCTCTGATTTGCAGCACCCCTCAGGCATGGAAGCAAAGCTCAGAAATGCACTGTACCACTCACGCAGGTCAGACCTTACTGTAAGCAGGAGCTTTTATCAGCAAAGACTTTTAAAACCACTGTGCCTGAAGTTTTGACAGCTGTCATAAATTATGAGGATTCTTACTTCCAGATAAGACCTTTTTCCCCAAAGCTACACTAAACATTTAATTGTCCATTGAGACTGAGTAAGGGAGAAGGAAGGGAGGAGTTGCACATCATGATGTGAGCAATGAGGAAAAAAAAAAGAACTGAACAACATACAAGGCAAGGAAAGTCTTAAAGTCAACCAAGTGAGTAAAAATTCATGAGGCGAATTCAGAATTTTGCTAGAAGGAAAGTAAGCCTCCTTTTCTCATTCCTCTTATGATGTTTGCCTTTCTGAGCCTTTTTCAGAGAAGCAGCGAGTGGTACTCCTGAGAGTGCATCACTTTTGGGAAAAGCAATTACCTGCTTTGGGATGTAGTGAATCAGCCACTGAAACAGCCAGCCCAGAACTGTGAGAAAGAGGTCACAACTACAGTCCATCACAGTTATTTTTACTGTTTATTCTTGTACTTCCTTTGCCCTTACTGAACAGGATTCTACTGGAGGATTATACTCAGCAACCACAGTAAATATATTCACTCATCCACAGGAAAAAAAACCTTGCCTCCACGTGATTTCAAGAGGCCTACCGAGATGAAAGGAAACATATGATTCTCTTCACAGGTTCTCCTTGAGGGTGTAAGAAGGGAGAGAAAAACAAGGAAATGTGCCTGTCATTCAAGGGAAAAATCAAAACGATGAAAGAAAATGGAGGCATGTTCAAGAAGGCTGATGCTTGCTTCGCTTGCTCCTGGATCTCAGTGCCTGGTTGAAGGTGTTGCCTGACAAAATTGCTGAACTCTTTCCAAAAGCTTTCTGCTCTGCAAAAGCTCTCCTGTTTACAGAGGAATCTTGCCTTGTGTCCAGCCAATTGGAGGAACAAATCAAGAAAAAAATTCAATTTATAGGTCATTTTGAATCTCAAGAAAGGGATCAGAAACATGAAACAAACGTAAACATCAGATACTTTTTTCAGGTAACATTCTAGATGTTGTTCCAAAAGATCTTTTCAGAACATCTGTTGACCTGTGGATGTTTAGGATGAGAAGCTTAAATCAGAAATCCGGTGTGAATTTCAAATAGCAGAGGCTATAAATTGTAAGCACAACACAGGAGAAAGTACATATAACTGGTTCAGTTTCACAATGGCTTGCATCTCAGACACAGCTATAATCTTTCTGCTTCTAAGAAAATATAAAGATGCAATTTTTAGAGCTGTGTGGATTATAAAATCAATACTTTTATTATCAGTTATGAAAAAAAATTATTGTCTTTTTTTTTTTTTATTTTCTTACTGTTAGGTAATACCTGTGAAACATTTGAAAGCATGAAAGTTGAATTTATGTATATATGTATATATGCTATTTGAGCGTTTTTTTCCATTTCTATATATTCATACATTATCTTGTCACAAATACCGTCCAAACTGCTCCATTTGTGTTGGAGTTTAGGTCCCACTAAAAAGAATAATTTCCCAATATATAAAGCATATCTTCTATTACATAATTAAAATAATCTACTTTTAAATGAAAAAGACATAGCTTGGCAAAGAGGTAACACAGCCCAAGAATTTCCAAGGAATGCAGTTAATTGTGGCTGCATCTGCCTGTTTTGCAGCAGCCCAAGAAGAACGACTGTAGGTTTGTTTGCAAAGGCAGGTTGAAGCAAAAGGCAAAAGCAGCAGCCAGAGGAGCAGGTAGATTGCAGGGAAGAGAGGAGGCACTAAAATATCTTCTTGCATTTTGTACTTCACGTGAATAAAATTTTCTACACAAAGTGTTACTAAAAAGTAAGGCAACACATGACAAAACTTACCTTTAAAACTCTTTAGATGTACTATTAAAAAATACTTTGACTCCATAATTGGTCATGCAAATTCCAAGAAAGACATATTTGCATAATTCCTTCTCTATCTATTTTACTGAAAATAAACATGCTTCCAAACCTGCATGACACTGCAGAGGTTAGCACCAATTAGCAAACATCTTCTTAGTATCTAAACCTTTAGTCTTGTTTTATGATATAGTCCTTTATCAGATGACTGACTCAGTGTTTTACCTGTTTTTTTTTTCCTTCCCAATGATTTCACTCAATTTTTACCCCCTTTTTTCATGCAACATAAATAAACAATATTTTTCTGAATTTGCTGATGGATATGAATGACTGTATATGAAAGGTCACAAATAAGGAATAAAAAGGGAGTCTGCAAAGAAGACAGAGACTCTCTTTTTACAAGGAGTCACATGGAAAAGATGAGGGGTAATGGGTACAAGTTACTCCTGGGGAGATTCCAATTGCACACAAGAGGAAAATTTTTCACAATAAGAACAATCAGGCATTGGAATAATCTCCCCAGGGAAGTGGTGGATTCCCCAACATTGGACATTTTAAGATTCAGCTGGACACAGTGCTGGGCCATCTTGTCTAGACCATGCTTTGGCCAAGAAAGGTTAGATCCTCGAGGTCACTTCCAACCTGGTGTTCTATGATTCTATGACTCTATGATCCTATGAAATACGGCAGAAAGGTTTGTGGAGACTGAGCTATTTTTAATATGATTTTAGACAGCTTTAGATTTCAGTTTGATGATACTAATATAGGACCTAGTATCAGCACTATCCTAAAGACAGAAAATAAAAAGGGGCCAAAACCATAAAAAAAAAAAAAAAAAAAAAAAAAAAAAAACAGAAAAGCACCCTTTGTGACAGAAATTAGTCATGGGAATACAAAAAAAAAGAAAATGAAACAAAAGGCTTCTTCAAGAATAAACTATGCTTTCTATAACCAGTTATGTTTGCTGGAAAATTTAGGGGAAAGGAAAACCTGTAAGTGTTGATAATAGCATGAATCTCGTCGGGATGGAAGCGTTATCTGTCCCCAATGCCTTGCAACAAGGTAAATGGTGCAATGATACAAATACATCCCTGCAAGTATTTGACACAAATATCTCATTCTAGCCATTAGTGAAGAAACAGCCTGACCTATTTCTTTAGCACTTCCCTCCCCACCTCCCCCATCCCTCGAGGCACTATTTGAAAAGCTATTTGAATTAACGTGCCTGGTACTAGTTGTTTTAATACAGGTTCAAAGGACTTGAGTGCAATGTAACGACATCCAACAGCGTGCAATAAATTTGTTTTCTACCTTGTTCTTGTCTGATCAGTTTTTTACTCTTTCCTGGCCACACTCAAGCACACAGACAAATATTTTGTTTCAGAGCCATTTTACTGGCCTCAGCAGCAAAGCAGCTGTCACAGGTGACACACACTTTGGTCTAAACACTTTTCCAGTCTTTCAACCTTACATAATGGTAAAGGAGAAGGGGAACATTCACCCTTTCAGGCACCTGATAAATTCTCCCCAGCAAAGTCAAGAACTGTGAAGAAACACAGAATGTAGCTCAGCGTTACACGACTGGATTTAATTAACCTTTTCAGATTTTCCTGAGAGACTCCTTTGAGTTTACTTCTGTTTTGGCATTTTGTCCATTTTTATTCAGCTGCTGTTTTTTCATATGCTTTTCAAAAACCAAGTTTATTCTGGCTGTCTTGTGCCTTCGCCACCTAGTCACATGAAGTTAGATTTGTTCAGAGAGAAGTTTAACCACAGATATCAGTAGATATTTATAGGTCCAACTAATTACTTCAGTAATTCCTTAATCCCTTAAACAGATACCTTGTTTTTACCTTTTCTTCCACAAAGGCACAGTTAAAACATTCTCAAGAACTGACTGACATTTTTGATTGGTACTATATAAATATAAGTCATACAAGCACAAATTAGTCTTTTTGTTTATGAAACATTGATTATCCACTGGAAATCAGATGACAGTCTGGAAAATAACTGCAAAATATAAACCATAAGAGGAAAAATCTAAGAAACAAATGCTCAATGTTTACCCTTCTCTGTATTGTGTTGGTTTGTCCACAGGCTTTTTATTTGTCTTTTCCAGAAAGGTTAGAAAATCTTTCAGTTCTACATAGCTGGGAAACAGTGCCTAAGGTATATATGCCAGTTTTTATCACCCCAAATAAATTCTGCAATAGCCACCGCTAAAGCTATTCAAACCAGCATTGATTTCCCCATGCTATCCTACAGCTCCCCCACAGGGCCCCAATACGCAGCCAAGGGAAGTACAAGTCATGGAAGAATGTACAAAGGTCTGAATAAAGGGCTATTCCTGCGTTTCCCTAGTGGCGTATGTCAAATTCCTACAAACTCCCCAACAAGCTTTACTGAAGTTTTGTAGCAGCCTGAATTACACTTTGTTAGAGCACGGTCTGTCCATGAAACCAGACTATACAAGGTCTTGCTTTAGTTACCTTGCTGTCAAGAAGACAAAAAAGGGGAAAAAAACCTCAAAAGAAAGTCCAAGCAAAAACTGAAATGTGCATTTCCCTCACACTGACTCAGTGTACCAAGTTGACTTTTGAAAATACAGACTCCTGCACAAAGAAGGTAGAATCACTAGATTAAATATCCCTGCTGGTACTGACATTACACATTGGAAACAAGCATGTTGCTGCAGTTATTAGCGATAAGTAATTGCTTTGATCCCAGGTGTCTGGGAATTGTGATTTTGAATGGCATTTCAAGGGGAGTCCTTTGAAATTCTTGAATATTTCTGAGCAAGAGTTAAGATATTTGGAGATACACAGGATTTGAAGCACTTTTATTTGAGGATGACTCTTGGCTGACCAACAGCTATCTGTGCTAACATATACTGCCTAGAATAAAACTAGATTTACAGCTGAAATTTATTGGCATTATTAAAGAAAATACCTGTGGTTAATCACCAATAAAACAGATCCCTTGAAAGATGTCATTCTTGTTTGTTGGCAAAACCAGAACCTCTTATTTAGTTTCAAACACCATGTGAGCTGTAATTTACAGCTTCATATAATTATAATAAAATATGTCAATGAAAGTAGGAAGTAAAACTCCAAACCAGACACAATTATTTACCAATTTTGCACCGGACTATGCTGCAAGAGAAATGGGATTTTTAATGAAAGTATGGTGCAACAGATTATACATTGTATTTTTACTTCTAGAGTTAGAATTTCTCTTTGGCACTAGAGTTACTCAAAATGATAACTGTTTCATACACTGGTGTATGGAGAGATTTCATTTGAATTTTTTCATGAAAGTCTCAATACTAAATATTAACTATTTAATTAAGCGTAGAGACTGTGCTTCCAATGTTTAAAAATTCACTTGCATCTTTCACTTGCACCTTCTACAAACTAAAAAGAAATCTCTCATTTCTATTTCTGCTTTCTTTTTTCCCCCTATATCTATTTTTATAATGAAAGAAAGCAAAGATTACAGGGATTCTGGGGTGGTTTTTTTTAACAAAAAGTTAGCAACCCAGAGGTTTTCTTTCTTTTTTTGCTTAAGATTTTTTTTTGTTTCACCAAAGTGAAAAATGTCGAGCAAACTGGGTACTCTTTTAAATACCATTATCTTGGTTAATAGACATGTTCTATTGACAACGGCAAAGAAAAATACATGTCTCATCTACATTTGTTCACAGTATTTTGGGGGGATTTCATTAAACGTATATACACATTATGTTCGTGTTCTCATGAAAGCTTTGTAAAGACAGAATTTTAGTTTCCCATAGATTTCATTGCAAAATAAATTATTTAGTAACACGATTATAATGACCAAAAATGTTCCTTTTTATAAAAAACAAACAAACAAACAAACAAACAAAAAAACCAACCCAAACAATTAAGGTCATATCAGTGAATACTGCTAAGGACACTGCAGTGAACAGTCTCCTGCAGTCCTGATCAAAATCTAAGAATTGCACTTACTCGCAGCTAACTGCAGCTACTTTGGAAATTGAAGTCATCCAGCCTTAATAACTCCAGAAGCAAGCAACATAACTACTTGTTCTTTTTCCACAGTCGTTACACACCAGTCCCCTACTCTGGTGTATTTAAGGGAAAACAGCTAACGTGTCCTTGGAAACAGATCCAGCCTTTGCATATTTCAATAGGGAAACTAAAGTTGTGTCAAACTGATAGGGCACTCTCTGCTTCACATGTGGTGGTGCGTGCAATATCCTGAAAACCGCAGTAGTTCTGGTAAGGGAGCTTAGGCACCCAACTCCCTAAGCCCCTTCTAAAATATTCAGTTTAAAATCTTCCATAGCATAATTGACTGGCTTATTCCACTTAATTGGTCTTGCTTCCTTACTAGGCTTGGAAAATGAGTAAACAGAGCTCTCAGCATGAATATACAGCAATGTTTTAGTTTTGCCCTGGAGCAGAACTTCCTTCAAGGTAGGAGCTACCTTCATCTCTCATTAAACAGCAGCATGAGCTGGGACTGTATGGCATCCTGCATATGGCATATGTGAGCAACAGCCAGACTGCTATTTATTTTTTTATTTATTACAGTTTCACTGTAGCCTGTAAGAATGCTAATAAACGCACAGAAAATCCATATTTCTCTTCAGACAACACTGGAAAGCATCCAAACAAAGAAATTAGTGTGGAAGCCTTTGCAGAGACAGAAGTAATTACATCTGGGTGTGGAAGGTTCTCACAACTAGGAAGGACTTAACTATATAAAATTATTGTGGATGGAAATAATTTTAAAAACATCCATGGTAGTTGGGTTTTTTAAGCCTGATCATATGATTGAAAGTACATTTAGCCAAAATAAGACAGCTTTTTCATGAACTTAGGTAGTACTTAGAGTCTGCATGCACACAAAATTTTGCAACAGAAGACATCCAGGGATAAATCATTTTGAGCAATCAATGTTTTATAAAGACCGTCTCCTGTAATTATGAATATTTCCATTAAAATGGAGTAGCTGATGCACAGACCATCTTGTCCAGTTCTACAAAGCCCACCAAAGCCTCCCCACAAACCTCACCTGCTTGTGTACTGGAACCAGTAGCAGTGGCGAACAGGGAAACACTCATTCAGGCTAACCGGTGAGCCCTGCTCACCCCTTCCAATGAAGAGAATGCTCTGTTGAGCCTAAGAGTAAAACAAGAGTCCCATATTGGATATTTGCCAGAATCTTCTACCTCTTGTGTTGTTTTGTTAAGTTAAACATTGCGTTGCATGACTGAATTCTCCTGTTGCACCCAGTGCTGTTGGGGGTTGTGACAAAAATATATGCAGAAAATGGTGAGTCTACAGAAGCTTTCTACAACTGTGAAATCAATAGTTCATGTAAATACATAGGCAGGCTAGGATTTCAGTAACCAAAGGCTATAGCAGACATTTACTAATTAGCTCTCCTGAGTCAAATGTAGTTACTATGTTTAATATGTAACAGTATCAATTTATGGGGCATTTCAATGATTAACAGCATTTCCTTTGTTTTATTATATCAAGCACTGTGGGTTATCAAAAGCATAAATCTTGAATTAATTAACAGTTAATGAATTTTTGAGATATTGAACTGCAGAATGTGAACAGTTTTCTAAATCAAGCAAAGTTAATGACACCCAACCACTTCCAAATGCTTTGAAAATGTTTTGCTTTACCATGCTGCAAATTTTGGCTCCCAGAGTTAAACTGATTACACAGAAAGAGGTCCAGACCTTGGTAAGGATTGGAGACCTATGAATGGTGCTTTGCTTTTGCAAAACTTGGCTTTTGCTGAAACCTTTCAAGGATGTTTTGATTTATTTTTTCTTTTCCCTCCCTGTAGGATCTGAGTGACTAAAATGTTGACTCAAATGCCAAAAGATAGTCTTTGGGAACGAGTTATCTTTAAGATATTAAACATTGAACAGGCTAAAGTTCAGGTCCAGACTCAACTATATCATCTCAGTCTGAAAATGATAAACACCTACCTTCTAGTTTTATCTCAGTAAGCAGAATCTCTCCCAACAAAACTCATGAACAAACAATTGCAACCACATTTCCAGAGCTGCAAATTAAATAATAATTTATCTTAAAATATATAATGAGTGCATAAGTACATTAGTAATTGCATATGTAACTGGAGATAACTCATGATTAACAGCATAAATTAATTTCTGAGTAAAAATAGTTATACCATAGTTCTAATAGCACAGTCTGGAGAAGGCCAAAATCCTTACTGACTTCACAACTTCTAGGAAAAGTGTCTCCTCTAGAAGTTTTTATTTTAAGTAATATTTACATATGTATATATTACCCATACTTGATTTTAAAGTTATCTGATCAGTCTAACAAATGTACAAGACTTAATTTTCATGCCGATGTCACCACAGAAATACATTTCAAAGAGCCTACAGCACTAAGTGCATTCTTGCTACCCCTCGCCTTCTTACACATCTTCAAAGGGAAGAAAAATAATACCGCTTTTGACCATGCTTCAACTGTTTCATCAAAATTTGCCATTAGACTGTGAGAAAGTTGGTAAGTATGTAAGGAAGAAGTCAATGCTCTTCCCAGCTGCACTTGAAAAGCAGAGTGAGCTGCTCCTCCCAAAGCACAATGCTCTTAGGTGCTCCACCGATGGAAGCAAAGAGAAGAACTCGTAGGAAGGGCAAGATGTGTCTGAAGGAAGCAAAGATCACACTCCACTGTCTACTTTTAGGGTCTCCCATTCTCAGTTTGAGATCCCCAAGACGTCCTCTAGGTTTCTTAGCTTTCCTCATGGTTCTTCTCTTAACTTCTCAGTGATACTTACCTAAGGACAACTCAAAAATAAACAGTTTTAAAAAGTGATTTTCAAATAAATCCTTAAGTACCAAGTTTTTCTGAGATAAAGACTGGAGAATTATCCATACTCTGCAGTTGCCAATTGTTGTGTGCAAAAGCAGCTGATGAATAAGGCAAAATTTGTAGCACATTTTCTCTTTGCCTTTGAGTCCCGTGCTAGAACTCTGTGAAGCATTTTTGCAGCTATATCAAACACACACAACACAGGGAGAACAGCAATAGTACCTGACTTTATAAGTAAGACAGCATCAGCCTGTGGATCTTCTTAGTCCTCATGCTGTACTGAATCAATCGTGCTGCTCACCATTCCTCAAAGTGATTCTGCAAACAGGAGCCACTGTCTCAGCCAGAGTGATGATGGAGTTTGGTGAAAGTTTACAGCATTAAGGGCAGACTCAAGCCCCCTGTGCATGTTCCCTTTCTCTCATTTGCCTTTCCTTCCCATTCCTGACTTCTCACACTTCACAAAGTCTTACGCTTTCTGTCTTTTGTTAAAATGCCACAATAAAAATGAAAACCACTCTTTGTACCACTTCTATCTTGCCAGTTTCCTGGCTGCCTTTAGCCTTTGTCTGTGCTCAGCATGCATTTCTTTAGGAGAGTGGCCAAACATTAGGAAAAATCTGCCCCCTTCTTACTCCCCAACACTATGGCACCAGTGCAAAAAAAACCCCTACCATCTTTAAGAGATTTCTTTACTGGAGGAACCATTGTAATGTGATGTGGGAGGCACAGGGCTAACAAAGTTGTTCTTATTCTCCACCAGTTATAGACTGGAAAAGGAGAGAAGGATGAAAACCCCTTGTATCATAACCATCCCAGCATCTGTTTTTGATTCCATTGCCCTGAGGGCAGAACCATTACACGGAGTCTGGCACAGCTTTTATTTACTGTAGTTCAGGAAAAACTCGATGGAGTTGTTTGTGGCAAGATCTTTTCTATCCCATTTATATCAGGAAAAGAATAACAATAGCAGAACATGGCAGTATTAAGTCTCCACTTCCCCGCTCCTGCAAAGT
The DNA here is from genome assembly GCF_964199755.1 of Larus michahellis. Lineage (NCBI taxonomy): Eukaryota > Metazoa > Chordata > Aves > Charadriiformes > Laridae > Larus > Larus michahellis. Next base: position 96,472,767 of record NC_133897.1, read on the forward strand.
AATTCAGCTATTCTGGTTGATACCTAGAAAGATTTTCTTCCGTAAGAAAAAGTCTACTACAGTAGATAATAACTACAGTTATTAATTATTACTAATGTGTGTTTGAACCTGAGACACTTCATGAGAGTGTGACAGAAAAAGTCATTGCTTTTCTGTTGATACCTGTCATAATATTTGGTTTATTTTCTGTAAAATAAGTTAAAATGCCTGAATAATACAGAAATAATAATCCTCCTGGAAATACTGACTTTTAAGCAATACTAAAGCTTATTATTCAGAAAAATACTGCTCTGCTAAATACTTTCCAGGGGCAAAGCACGTTTATTTCATTCCTTTCTGCTGCTCATCTACTCATTCACTCTTGGTACTTTGCCATGACTGAGCACCACGGGGGATTGCCTATCAAGAAGCTGTCGAGTGGCGAAGGCTTTCAGCAGAGAGGAGGGCAGAGATCTAATGGCTTCTCGCACAGCTGAACTCAGGTCAAGCATCAGCACTGGAAGCCCTGTGAACACGATTTTGTTTAGAACAGATAAAAACCACAGAAAGAAAAGCTAAATCTCCTTTCCATTTTAGAAGTTATTTAAGAGTACGCTTGGTTAATTGTGTGAGTCCACAACCAAAATAAAGTTGAGACCATCACCCGCCGGGTGCGCTGAAAGAACCGCACTTATCACAAGGAAGCAGTGAAGCCCCTGGTCTCAACTCAGCATAAAGTGGGTGCAGAAAGCAGAGGGAAGGGATACGGCTCCAGCAATGATGATACCTCCGTCAGCGTTGCCTGACAGTTCAGCCGTGACGTTTGAAGGAGCACAGCCCGAACTAACAGTTCCCATGCAGATTACTTACACCCGTAATGGGAGGCAGCAGAGGAAGGCTGAGACCTTTCAGCTGCAGTCCAAATCTTGTCCTTGGACTCAGCTGAGTGTAACACAGGTAGAGCCACTAACTAATCCTTTTTTTATTATTATGTATTTAAATAGCAGGAAGACATTGGCAGTTTATTATAATTAATTAAGAAAAAAAAAAAATCAAACATTTTTGAGTAGTGGGAATTTCCAGTGCATGACTTCAGCAATTATTCCCTTTGCTGATTAATTTGCTTTTCCCTGCTGTTTCTCTAGTCAAAACTAACACATTTTTACAGTCTGCAGTGCTAGTGCTCATTATCCTAATCCCTAATGCAATTGCAGAGAAAAGACTGCACAGTCTCACCTTTATTTTTCACGAAGAGGAGAGTCCACAGATAATTTGAAGCTTTTTCCCTGGGTTTGGTACCCATTTAAAAGTTGGTATTGATTTTAGATGCAATGCGTTTTTAATACTTCAAGACAAAGCAGAAAAATGCAGTGCAAAGGAATAGCACAGGAAACATTATTCCTGACAGATTTGTGTATATATTGAAGCTGGAGGGAAATGGATCAGAAAGGAGTATATCAAATCAACAACAAATACTACAACGCTGATGTTTCAAAGTTCAGTAGAAACCTTTTACTCCGGTAATCTTATGGAAATTATATAATTTTGGAAGAAAAAGGCAATTCATTTTGAGAGTGTCCGTTTAGGATTACTCTACTAATTTTTTTGACACACAGATCTACTGAGCAAATCTAGACCTTTATAGTTCAATTTTCTGGGTATGTTTATATCGTATGTTTGAATTGGGCCCAAGCCCAAAGAACTGGCTCAGGCAATGATCTAACCCCCACTGCTGTAACAAAATTAGAAAACACACTAAAATTGAGGTATTGCAGCCAAATGGCTTGCTGGAGGCCATTTCTTGTCTGACAGCAGCCTGGGCTATGTGAAAACTACTTTCGTGTTCCAGTTTGCAGGAAAACATAGGAGTTGACTCCCACACAGTTGTATTTGGTGATGAATACTCACATTCCTCTGACTACCTGTGGGCACTAAACTCACCAAAGTACAGCATCTGTGACCTCCTAGCTGAGACTACTGATACACCTCTGCTCAGTTTCAACCTAGTCAGGCCACAGGTGACTTAAACTGACTCACCTTTCTGTGTACTGGACAAGTGGGGGAGAGCTGCTTTCCCAGACAAGCACAAGTTGCATCTGAGAGGTATCAGCATCATGCTGAGGCTGCTGGTTTTCCTCTGTGGCTTCTTCTGCACACACTTGCTGGAGAGAACTGATGCTCCCAAAGAGGCCTCACTCTTTCTAACCTTTTCTTCCAGGCATGATCAGTAAAGTCTAGAGAAATGCACACCAGCAAAGGCTTGAAATTTCTTAGAACAATCTGCTAGTTAGGGTTAACACTCTGGTCTGAAAGGATAACTAACAATAAATATGCGTGTGCATGTGTGTATACACTTGTGTTATGTGCTGGCTGCTCTCGTGGTGAATTTCTGGCTAATGCTAATGCCATCTACTCCAGAGGGTCAAAAATACACCTTGAAATTTTGTATATGAACTTTCAGAGAATGCAGTATAGCTCTTGATGCACAAATCCTACTGAACCTCAGCTAGGAAACAACCAGACCAATCCAAACTGACGTATTACAATTGCACATTCTTTACTCAATTACACCAGTATAAATCCGGAGTAAGTCTACTGACATAGAACTTATACCAGGATATTGTGTAAGGCAGAATGAATGGTTACATGTAAAGACAGTGCACTGCAGTGGCTCTTCTTAGATATAACGCTTCTCTAATACCCATCAAATAGTACAAGGGTACTTTCAAAATTGAAATAAGATAGCTGGAAGACAACCGGCAGTCAGAAGCATAATATGAAAAAGGTAATAAAAATGATTCAAGATAGCCAGTGAAAAGGGAAAAAAAAAACAAAAACCAACAACCAAAAATGCAGAGATGGCCCAAACTGTGAAAAAGCAGCATTTATCCAGACCCAGCAGAAAACACACCAAGTAGCCTATGTCAGGCAGTCACTTCATAAGTGCCGCATCTTCCATTTCCAAACTGGAGATTCCTTTTTGTTTGCACAAACATTTGGAGAATGATTGTTTCTCCTGCCACAATGCTGATTTACATGTAACAAGGCTACTTATGCACAGTCAGGTTTATACATTATTTAGAATCCACTGTGAGCCAGGCAACACTTGCCAGTAATTAGTCTTCTGCCGAAGAGGTTTCTGCCGCCAATAAATTTATTGACATGTAAATTAGGTAACCAACCACAGAGCACAATTGAGAAAGAACAAATAACTTACATAAGTCAAATAACCCACAGGTAAACTGTACAATCAAATTTGGTCACAATTTTATCAGTAGTCATGTCTATGAAAATAAGAAACCAATATAAAGGGAAATTCACTGACCCTCTTAGATATTTTGTTTTACAAACAAAGAATTTGGTTAGCCTCGAAGCTTCATAAACACTGTCTGTGAAACCTGAAACTTTCTCTACTTTAGTTCAGTCAGGATGGACTCACACGACCACACACAAAACCGTTTAGTTCTTACCCAGGTGGTACCCAGTGGGGGAGTGATTACTTAAGAGACCTGGTCCAATGCTGTTACAATAAGCTTCACAGAAGCTTGAACTGAATTGTTTGGCTTTACTCAAAAATAATTAGAGTAGGTGCAGGAAGATAAAATCCAAATAAGCAAATGGTGTCTCAGCAATACAGAAAAAGGACAATTCTGGTGTCTAAATATGGATGTTGAGTGACATTGAAAACACCTTAAAACCTTCAAGAGATCCACACAGGGCTTGTAATCATCATCCAGAACCTACAAGATACCTGTGCCCTTTAGAAAAAAAAGCTGTAGGTCAGGAGGGATATGTCAGGCCATTTAAAACGCTGTGGGAAGCCTGTATTTAGGCATCCAAAAATACACTGTTTTAGAGACAGAAGATTCTCACATGCTAAAAATATGCCATGCATAGGCTGTGCACGCTGCAGAAATCGGAAGCCATAAACACAGAGGTGCAAGACAGAAACTCCAGTTTCTGCTCCCTGCCCTGCTACAGCTTCTCTCGGAATTCCCAAGGAGTGTGCACAAACACAGCACGTAGCCGGTGCACCATGCACTGCACCTGAATTTCTCTCCTCCTGCAAAGGACGACTATGAAATAACACTCGAGAAACTCCAGGGCCTTGAAGTGCTTCTAAGCACCTGCCGTCAGCCATGCCTTCCACCGGCACTGCAGCTCCCCGTGGTGGGAGGCCTGGCCATGGCAGACAGTTGTCCTTCAACCCCTGCCTCGATTCCCACAGGAGAGCTGCAGCTCATTGCCGGAAGGTAGGGGCAACTAGGGAATGAAGATCATGGGAAGGGTAGTTACATTTGCTCACTGCTCAATCTAAACCTAGCTAAAATTACCCACTGATGACTGTATCTTGGAGCTCCTCTACAAGCCAACAAATCTAGGTAGTGATGGAAAAGCTGGATTTCACTTCACATCGGCTTCTTCTGTTTCAGACCCGAAAAAGTCACTGCATGGCATCTGGTTTGTTGCTCCATTGATATACACTTGTGTAACAGAAGATAATATTTCTTCTCCAGCCTCTTTCATTCCTGTTCTCACAGAGCTGCCTCACCACACCTGCAACATAAAATATCCACCATTCCAAGTGACAAAAGAGCCAATTCTACAACACAGGGAGTTTGTAAAGCCTGTTACTGTGGTCAATCAGTGCAGGTAGAGAGTGAGTAGAAATCCAAGTGCGGGGTCTTATTCTCTGGTTTCTGAGTTTTCAAGTGAACAAAAAGCAGTACAAATAACCAGGACCCTCAATTCAATTTTATTTCTGCCTCTGGCCTCCCTGGTGACCTCCTCTTCTCTGTGCTTTGCTTTGGGAAAAACAGCCCTGATGTCATTCGTAAAACACTGCAAGATCTACTGATGAAAGCTAGCAGCCATGGCTTTCTTGATTCTAAAGAAAACCCTGCATTTATGACTTTCTCACAGACAGCAGAAAATATTTCCTGACTCAAAACTTCAGACTTTGTGAGTAAGTGGACCAAAAGAGAGGCAGAAACAGAACAAACAACTCCCCAAACCTTCCTATTGCAAATGTAAAAATGGAGGTAGGTTTTCTAATGAAGGTAAAGCAGCTCTACTTCCCATATGTTTTGAAATAGTTTGGGGCTGTTTACTTGAAGATAGAAGGCTGCTTTAATAAGATTGTTATATTTTACAGCTTTCACTATAATGCACTCCAATTTTGCTTTACGTTCTTAAGCCACATATACGCAATTCAAATTAAAGATGTTGTTGCCCTGACATCCTCAGTATAATTGTTTCACAAAAGACGTGAATGGATTGTCATCAGGCAAAATCAGAAATTCTCGTTACGTTGATTAGGTGAGCCATTAAGATAATGTATCTATTAACATCCGTATGAAGAAAGAGATGAAGCTGAACCGAATAGTTTTAGCTTTGTTGATTCTTTGTATATACACATCACTATGAAAGTAAGTATGTGGGGTTTTTTTTCAAACACACCTTCCAATTTATGGTTGGGGATAGGACAAGGAGAGGCCAACCAGCCTTTAAGCAAATTTATAACCCAATTAGACTGGGGTTTTTCATAGTTTCATTGTTTGTTTCTTTGTAATTCAGCTCTTTTTAATGGGATGTGGTGTTATAGAAATGTCATCTATGAAACAAAAACATATTTTAAATAGGAGTTGGGTTGGTTTTTTTTTTGGAACTCAATGGAAGGTATCATCTAATTCTATTTCGCTCTATGAACGTACAAAATATTACATTTTTAACATTTACAGACTTATAGGGTAATTTTAAAGGCTGCTTAATTAACTACAATTCCATAAAAAGCTGAAATAAACAGAGTTTAGTGAAAATCATGGATTTGTATGTATTAATTTTACACCTTCAGTTTTTAGAGAGGTTATCATGTCAATATTAAGTAACTATTTATCTCAAAATAAAAATATTATTTATATACTTGTAAATTAATTAATGAAAAAATAGAAATCAATTTTTATAATTAGTATTAATTAATCATATTCCTCATGCAATAGAATTTACATAGACATTAAATATATGCATCATTCACATTTTAAATTCCGTAGGTTTTTTTTCTCTCTTATATCTGTTTACCAACAGAAATTGTGCTTTAGATGGCACTTACAAGATATCCTCAGAATTTTAACATATGAATTTCTCTTTCCTTTTTCATAAAATCATAGAATCATTTAGGTTGGAAAAGACCTTTAGGATCATTGAGTCCAACCGTTAACCTAACACTACCAAGTCCACCACTAAACCATGTCCCTAAGAGCCACATCTACGTGCCTTTTAAATACCTCCAGGGATTGTGACTCAACCACTTCCCTGGGCAGCCTGTTCCAATGCTTGACAACCCTTTCAGTGAAGAAGTTTTTTCTGAATACCCAGTCTAAACCTCCCCAGGCACAACTTGAGGCCGTTTCCTCTTGTCCTATCGCCTGTTACTTGAGAGAAAAGACTGACCCCCACCTCGCTACAACCTCCTTTCAGGTAGTTCTAGAGAGCGATAAGGTCTCCCCTGAATCTCCTTTTCTCCAGGGTAAACAATGCCAGTTCCCTCAGCCACTCCTCATAAGACTTGTGCTCTGGACCCCTCACTAGCTCTGTTGCCCTCCTCTGGACACACTCCAGCACCTCAATGTGTTTTTTGTAGTGAAGGTCCCAAAACTGAACACAGTATTTGAGATGCAGCCATACTAGTGACAAGTACAGGGGACAATCACCTCCCTAGACCTGCTGGCCACACTAGTCCTGATACAGGATGCTACTGGCCTTCTTGGCCACATGGGCACATTACTGGCTCATATTTAGCCAGCTGTAGAGCAACATCCCCAAGTCCTTTTCTGCCAGGCAGCTCTCCAGCCACTCTTCCCCAAGCCTGTAGCACTGCATGGGGTTTTTGTGACCCAAGTGCAGGACCCAGCACTTGGCCTTGTTGAACCTCATACCGTTGTCCTCATCCCATCAATCCAGCCTGTCCAGATCCCTCTGTAGAGCCAACCTACCCTCAACAGATCAACACTCCCACCCAACTTGGTGTCATCTGCAAACTTACTGATGGTGCATTTGATCCCCTTGTCCAGATCACTGATAAAGATATTGAAGAGAACTGGTCCCAAAACTGATCCCTGGGGAACACTGCTTGTGACCTGCAGCCAAGTGGATTTAACTCCATTCACCACCACTCTTTGGACCTGGCCATCCAGCCAGTTTTTCACCCAATGAAGAGTATGCCTGTCCAAGCCATGGGCAGCCAGTTTCTCCAGCAGAATGCTGTGGGAAAAGGTGTCAAAGGCTTTACTCATGTCTAGGTAGACAATATCCACAGCCTTTCCCTCATCCACTAAACAGGTCACCTTGTCATGGAAGCAGGTCGGGCTAGTCAAGCAGGACCTGCTTTTCATAAAGCCATGCTGACAGGGCCTGGTCACCTGGTTGTCCTGTATGTGCTGTGTAATGGCACTCAGGATGATCTGTTCCATAACATTCTCCCAGCACCGTGGTCAGACTGACAGGCTTGTAGTTCCCTGGATCCTCCTTCTGGCCCTTCTTGTAGATGGCGTCACATTTGCTAACCTCCAGTCAACTGGGACCTCCCCAGATAGCCAGAACTGTTGACAAGTGATGGAAAGTGGCTTGGTGAGCACTTCCGCCAGCTCCTTCAGTACCCTTGGATGGATCCCACCTAGCCCCAAGACTTGTGTGCACCTAAGTGGTACAGCAGGTCACTCATCATTTCCCCTTGGATTACGGGGGTTTCATGCTGCTCCCCAACCCTGTCGTCCAGCTCAGGGGGCTGGGTACCCAGAGAACAACTGGTCTTACTATTGAAGACTGAAGCAAAGAAGACATTAAGTGGCTCAGCCTTTTCCTTATCCTTTGTCACTATGTTTCCCCCGCATCCAGTAAAGGATGGAGATTCTTGTTGGCCCTCCTTTTGTTGATAATGCATTTTTTATTGTCTTTTATTGCAGTAGCCAAATAAAGTTCTAGTTGGGGTTTGGCCCTTCTGATTTTTTCCCTGCATAACCTCACAACATCCTTGCAGTCCTCCTGAGATGCCTGCCCATTCTTCCAAAGGTCATAAACTCTCCTTTTTTTCCTAAGTTCCAGACAAAGCTCTCTGTTCAGCCAGGCCAGTCTTCTTCCCCACTAGCTCATCTTTCAGTACATGGGGACAGCCTGCTCCTGCACCTTTAAGATTTCCTTCTTGAAGAATATCCAGCCTTATTGGAATCCTTTGCCCTTCAGGACTGCCTCCCAATGGACTTTGTCAACCAGACTCCTAAACAGGCCAAAGTCTGCCCTCTGGAAGTCCAAGGTAGCAGTTCTGCTGACCCCTTTCCTTACTTCTCCAAGAATTGAAAACTCTATCATTTTGTGATCACTATGCCCAAGACAACTTCCAGTCATCCCATCACCCACAAGTCCTTCTCTGTTCACAACAAACAGGTCCAGTGGGGTGCCTTCCCTAGTTGGCTCACTCACCAGCTGTGTCAGGAAGTTATCTTGCACACACTACAGGAATTTTGTAGACTGTTTCCTCTCTGCTGTATTGTATTTCCAGCAGACATCTGATAAGTTTAAGACCCACACAAGTACGAGGGCTGGCAATCGTAAGACTTCCACAATCCTCCTTATCTTTTTTTCCTAGTGTTCATCTGCTTCTCAGTGTAAAACTGAGAACTAGAACCTTTATCTTCCGTGCTGTTTTAAGCTATCATATATATATTGCACTACAAAACAAAGCTGCTGGTTTACCTTTAACCACAGAACAGGCAATGAGAGTCAGAGATGCTAGAAAAAAAGTCAGTAGGAGGAATCAGTGACTAGAAGAAGGAGATTGCCTGGCTGGGTCTATCTATCTCACATGACAGAACATGTGTTCTTACATGTTCTCACACGTATCTCACAGGATAGGTAGTGATTCTTAGAGATGTACTAATACCGACATTGAGTTCCTCATGCCCTTAAGGTTGCTTTTGAAGCACAGTTATTCTGTCCTGTCAGCATATTTGATCTCTCTACATTACGATCTTTTTGTTTCACAGAAATATTGACACACACTGAGTAATGCCTGGACAAAGACTACCATGAGCTAGTTTCTCACACAGCACCAGAGAAAAACAGACCTTTCATTTACTTTCAGATTTCTTCCAACTTATGAGGATTGCCAACAGTGAAATAAACCACAACAAGACTAACAACAGTGCCTTCTACACTATTCTGAGCAAGAGGCATGGTGCTCCACTCAGGTGTATCAGATCCAAATTTGCAGATTTGCTGAGTGACACTTATAAAACCACTGGAGAAAGATATACTATACGGTCCTTAGTCATGCTGGGGAGAGAATGCTAGTCTCCCTCAATGTGACAGCCTCCTGACATTTTAAATTTTTCAAAGGGGATATTATCAATACGGTAATAGCAGACAACAACCAGCTTTATCATGAAGATCATCCCAATTAGCAAGCTGCAAAATCAATGTGTCCCTTTAGAGAATAGAAAACCATGCATTTGCCTTCTTGCCCCTGAGATGAGAGGACACGACTCGTTGCAGAGGTAGAGATGATTGAAACTGCAAATACACCTTTACTGAACCATTTGTTATTGATTTGACCACAGAGGTGGAACGACCAGAGGCTCACTCCTGCTGCATTGGGACGTCTTGGCAGGAGGCAGGGTAAATGAAGGTAATGGTGGGACTTAACTTCTTGCAACATGACATAATACAGTGTAAAAAGCTTTCATTCTTTTCATAGAAGAAGTTTTTGACTGGGAAACATATGAGGCAGATTGAAAGATTTCAAACAAGAAAAATAGGAATAAAAAGCACTAAATCCCTTGGGAAGAAACTGAAGAAAATGAAAACTTTCAAAACAAAACATAAAAATTAGTTCAAGAAGTTCTACTATAAAGCTAAAGCAATGGCATGGGTGTACCCTTCCTTTCTCATTCTACATTCACTCCAGGACTTGTCGGTCCCCTACTGCCCTCATTAAATTTTGTGACCACCAGGCATGTCAGCCACTTTACCATACACCCCATTTTCAGAAGCAGGAATAACACACTGCTCAGATATGTTCCTATTAGTTAATTCTCATCATAGCTTCTCTTCCCAAACCTTTCAAGGTGATGGGGGAGGTGTTGATACCTATGTAGAACAGATGTGGTGGTAAACTGCAATGGAGGAACGCAGTGTCTCCCAAGGAAAGCTTCTCACAGATTACCTTCCCCTACACCATGCAACTACGTTGCCTGGTGATTTGAGGGGAAGACAAGGAATGCTGGTATGAATGCCCTCCTCTGTTCTCACTCTTTCACTTTTCAATTTTGGGTAGGCAAGTAGAGCCCTGTAGAGTCTCCTCCCCATCACTCTGTGGATGGAAGTAAAGGAACCTCTCCCAAGCAGAGAATACATCAAGAAATTGTGAGCTACATTAAAACCAGACACTATTACTGATCTTTTCCAACACTTGGGTTGCAATAATTATGTTTTTTCCAGTTATCCCTAACTTAACATATCAACATATCATTAACATATCAAACATTTTTATTTCCCAGTAGGAGAAACTGCAAATTTCTGTAGGTTTTCCTTACTCTCTAGCACCCATGTTCTCTCCCAACTCTGCACTCTTGGCCTTCTTTTCTCACATAAGGTAACCCTGTATTGGAAAGTGACCTTCTGCCAGTCTACTAATAAGATTTGTGAATATGGAAATCCATTTAATGTTCATGTCAAGAAATTCTATTAATTAATCACATTTTGTTTACTTGCCACACCTATTATTTGGCAGAATGGTCAAATAATGGTTGGTACTGTTTAAACATTTTTTTTTAAAATTGGTATTCACAGTCTATAGCAGCCTAGATACTTCGAAGACAAAACAAACACTAGATTTCTACCTGGAAAGGTGTGTGATCTAATTTTCCCTAAGAACCTTTGCTGTTAGCAAACTTAGGGGAGCCAGAATCTTACTTGAAATGGAATTTGCCAAAGAATTCTTCAGTGCTCATTTCTGATGAATTCTTTTTATTTGTCCAAGAGCAGATGGCCCAACCAAATAACTGCATTGCCTTCTTTTGCGAGGTGTAGGCCTAGCAAACTTCAGAGCTTCGTTTTCCACGTATGCTCACTGCTGCCTCTCAACAGGAGAGAGGCAACTGTTATTTCCATCCGTCCTTGTGCCAGAAGAGAAATGCCTGCTCTGGCTTACTTACACAGCCTCTTCAGACAGCTGCCTAATCTTACATATCGCTCTGTAGTCTTTCTCTCTGCTACTCACTATAGCTCAGAGAGGATGAGATCCAAAACACGCTGATTTTCCTTAGCAAGACTTTTTCTTTCTGAACTAGATCCCCTTAGCCTCTTAAATTCCTGAAACCATTTCTTCTCTGCTTACTTGCAGGTCAGTCATTGTTGGTTATCTCCTCTATGGCAAAATGGCTCGGTTTACAAGCACAGCCATTTAACTGCTCCTATAAAGCAGGAGAATATTTCATTAAAGGGATTAATTTAAATTCAAAATTACAGAGTTATGCCACTGATAAAGTCAAAATATCTAAGATTGTACATCAAGGCCAGGCAGAACCTTTAAAAAAGGACACTGTCATCAAGTAATATCACAAAACCATTTCTTTAGAAAACACAGGGGGGAGGAAAGCAGGTGAGAATGGAAATGAAGCTGACAGTAGAACTGTTAAATGCTGAACATGCATTCAAATATGATTAAGTGGTGGTATATGCAGAGTCACTGATCAAATGTGTGCTTCAGTTTGCAATTTTGCTCTGCATTAATATTTAATAATAGATTAATATTTAAACAAAAAACCTAGGGCAACAGGTAGTATGACAAACAGAACCAGGTCAATTTAAAAAACCTATATAATGGTACCAAGACCCTTTTTTCAATATTGCATATGAGTTCCTGAGTCCCTCTACCATTTTGCATGTGTTGTTGGTGGAATTCTAATACAGGGTAAAGTCGTAAATAACCAAGTAGCGCTTCTGTCCTGCCTGAGCATAGTAAAAGGTTGATTGCGGCCTTACACGCTAGTGACATTTTTGACAAAGGCTTTTTTTTTTCCTTTAGTCTATGACAAACTCATGAACAGGGAACATGGATGGATGGGATACAGTAAGGTTTCACTATCTACTGCTTTTATATTCTTTTATTTTCTCTTGGTTTTTTTTTTCATCTCAGAGCAGAAAAGGTTTCCTATTTACACTGTATGCAGGCAATTTTCAAATCTGACTGCCAAGACTTCGATTCATTTTTAAACACTCAAAATGGAATGTGATTTTCAAAGATACAAAGCCTCCACAGCTTTATCTGCAAGAAATAATTTTACAATACAGAGCAACAAACCCACTGAGGCTCTCCAAAACTTATACTTTCAAGTACATTCTTTTTAAATATATAAATATATATATAGCCAAAGATTTAGATACATATTTTTCCTGAGCTCACTGAGTTTAAGCTTTCTTTTTCCCTACCGTAGAAGGTGACAGAAAGCTGAAGTATCAAAAATGACCATGAACCAAAATTCCAAGTGGGAAATGACTCAGGGTAATATATGTATTTACTAGTGTCCATTCTGAAGTGTTTTGCTTAAATTTCTACATTTTTTTAGACTGTCTGTTCCACAGTGAAAAGAGACTTTAAATGGAATAATGACTTGGGAACAGCTGTAAAATTATCAGAATATCCGTATTTTAAACTGAAAACAATTGTTTAAATCAAATGTACCCAAACAAAAGTTTGGTTTCAATGAAATGGTATTTCATTATGCAAACTTCTCACACACACACCCCCAAAAAGGAAAACAAGCCCCTCCTGAACATATTTGTTTTTCAGACCTTTGAAATGTTCTTTATTTACCTATGTTGCAGTGTATTGTCTCCATTCATTTGTGAAACTGCAGATTTTTCTTTCATTTTCCAAAATAATGCTAGATATTATTCTATCTATATCACTCTATGTAGGAATGCTAGCATCTTATACCAAAATAAGTTTCGGTATGCAAAAAATTATTTCCTAGAAAACACCACCTTTTTGCAGACTTAAGACCTCTCTGAATTTCATTATGAATGGTACCAGGAGATAATTCCTAGGATGTTACTTCCAAGGAGACATAAATGAGAGACTTACATTGGCTGCTATTCTGTAAGAAAAAGATGAATCAAACAAAGGTCATAAGTAGCCCAAGTAACAAAACCAAACTTATTCTATAAGACTTGATTGAAGAGGTTGTTGACTTATTTCTTGGTGTAGTTTTTTTTCCTTCATCATATCCTCTTTGTCTGTATCTCATAGTCAAGCCCTCTAAGTGTTCACCCTAACCCTTTCCTGGGTGATAGCCTCACTAGCTGCTCACGAGCATTGCACTAGTAGAGCTATCGCATAACTAAAGCCAACATACAAGGAAGCAGCAAGTAATTTTTACTTTGGAAAAGAAGCTTAGCTCGGTATGGTCAAACCAGATTGAACACGCTATTGGACAAAAATGGAAGAATGGGAGCAGTATTTTACCATTAATAGTACTGAATGTAGGTGAGTAAGAAAATGACATTCCTTGTCTCTTTAGCCAAACTACAACAGGCATAATGGTGAGGCTACACCTCAAATAGTGTGTTCGGTTTTGAGACACTCACTACAAGAAAGACACTGAGGTGCTGGAGCGCATACAAAGAAGAGCAATGAAGCTGGTGAAGGGTCTAGATAACAAGTCTTATGAGCAGTGGCTGAAGGAACCAGGGTTGTTTAGCCTGGAGAAAAGGAGATTCAGGGGAGACCTTATCGCTCTCTAGAACTACCTGAAAGGAGGTTGTAGTGAGGTTGGTGTTGGTCTCTTCTCCCAAGTAATAGTGAGAGGAAATGGTCTCAAGTTGTGCCAGGGGAGGTTTAGATTAGCTATTAAGAAAAATTTCTCCACCAAAAGGGTTGTCAAGCCCTGGAACAAGCTCCCCAGAGAACTGGCTGAGTCACCATCCCTGGAGGTATTTAAAAGTCGTGTAGATGTAGTGCTTAGGGACATAGTTTAGTAGTGGGCTTGGCAGTGTTAGGTTAACGGTTGGACTCAATGATCTTAGGGGTCTTTTCCAATCTAAATGATTCTATGATTCTGAAGGATTCTATGATCTCTTTGAACATAATTTCTTTGTCCAGGCGTTGCAGCCATCTGTGAAGGATGGTGTCTTGACCCCAATGCAACTACCTATTGACTTCAGGGGGTCACTACTGCATAAGCCTCTGTCCACTAGGATTCAGCTAAAGGATCTATGTTGTAAGTAACTCCTCAGAAAAGCTGATTTTACATTCTCTAAATAATCCTTTATATTCCCAACCTATTGCTATACGCAGAAGTTTCCAACTTTCAGAATGAACTTCCACTGCATTTCCTCATGGCAGTGCTTAGCAAGGTCCCACTGCTTCACCTGACTGACTCCTTAAGTCTTCATAAGAAATAATTTGCTCCAGGACTGCTGCCTCCCTCTCTCACAAGGCTAGGACTGGCCAAGAGTTTCCAAGGTTATGTGAGGCTGGAATACTCAAACAAATATACGCAGTAGGTAAGCAACCAGGTCACCAATCACAGGACGAGACTGATGAATTAAAACCTTATATGAATGTTGCTGCCGTTCTTTTCCTTTTTTAATACTCTAATGCTTTCAACAAGTAGTGTTTCCCTCCTAATTCTTTTTACTTTAGTCAGAAGCTATGTAGTTTACCACACATGAGCTTCACATATGTACAGAAGACTGCAATATAGATAAGGCTGGTTTAGAAACATTTGCCTGTCAAGTAATTTTGAATCGAGGTTTCTGTAAGTAATATAAAACTGGATAAAATCTATCATTCTTGAGTTCTGCCTTAAGAGTAGGGATATACTGGGGAAAGAATGATGGTTTAGTGAACAGTGAAATACATCAGAAATCAAGAGATCTGATTTTAGGAGCCTTTCACCTAAAGCTGCCTCTCTTCCCCCCCAACATTTACATTTTGTGAGGCTGACACATGATCTATGCCATGTCTCAACTTTCTATCAGTGAGTAGGAAATACTCCCTTGCCTCTCATGCCCATTTTAGTTAAAATTGATCCACAATTGCAAGACAATCCACTACGACAGCAGTGAGAGCAAAACAGGTAGAATTATCCAGTTTTTCATTCCAGCACCGTAAGACATTCAAGAACATCCAGACAAAAATGATGACACTGTTATGGATGAGACAGAGAATAGCATTTCTTTTAACTAGGTGTTGGCATTTCTGAAACTGTTGTACTATTTAGATATCATTTTTAAAGTTCTTAAGCCCCCTTTTCAGATAAATGTCTATTAAAACAAAGGTCTCCAACTTGCAAGACTCTTGCTAGAGTATCAGAAAGTACTCCAGTGAGATACTTGACCTTTGAAAAATATTTTTACAGCAAAAAATCTTAAAAGAGGAAAAGTGCACAAGAAAATTATTCTTTTGAAAACACATTCTTGTCCTACTAATCAGACAACCTGACCCTACAAACAGCCTAAATCCCTTGCTCCTATTTGTTCCAAGCCTGTAAAATACCCTTACACATTTGCAAGAAAACCAACCAAAATAATCATATTAAAATAAATATCTTGGTGATGTTTGTATTCCCTGACTGTAATCTCATGTCTCTCTCTCTCAGTGGTCCAGAAAATTAAAACCACCTGACAAGTTTTACATTATCAAACTAATTAGATAGCTGGAAGCTAAGAACAGGGAGCAGTAAAAGAAGCTATAATGTACGTGAACGGATGTTCATGAGCACATTAGCTACCATCTATTGAAGGGAATGATGCTGACTCTTTCTATGAAATACATTAAGATCATTAGGTATTGTCCTGGATCATAATTCAATGTTTACCTTTTTGACAAAAGGTATAAACTACTTTATGAAACTATTCTTTATCAACATATTTTAGGAGTGGGAGATGAAAAAAGAGGGCAGGTAAATATTTGAATTTTTTTTTTTTTTTAAATTAGTCTAAGACTTTAAACCTTCTTATACCAATAAGATTTATTATCAGTCAAGAAGACTGGCTTTTTTTAAGCTTTGAATTAATTTTTTTTAAAACTAACATCAAGAATGAGAAATACTCATTATTAGCAAAAAGATATAATCAGTTATGATGCTGTAAATTTTCAGTTCAGTGGGATCATTATAACTAGTTAATATGAACTTCAGTATAAAAAGGAGAACAAATGCAATCAAAAGAACATTTTTTTTAACATGTGGCCAATCAGATTATGTAACAAACAGTACACACAGTGATAAAAACAGCAGTGGGACATAAAAATACAGAGGGACATTTATGTGAAACTTTAATTGAGCTCATTTACTATAGTAATTTTAAATTGAGCTCATTCTAATATAATTCTAAATGTTTTCCAAACAAGTAAGATTTTATAGCAGAAAGATATTTTGGGGGACCTCCTTCTGGACATAAATGATGGGATGGGAATCCTTTGGAGCTCCTGAGAAGCACATTTTCAAAGGGTAGCAATTGCCAGATATGAACACTGATGTAAAGAATGTTTAAAAAGTGAGAGTGAAATAAAAGAGAAGTCTAGCAAGAGTGCACTTCCAAAATTATCAGAAAGTCCCAGAGACACTAGCCAGTGATGGTGAATTTCCACAGCGTCACAAACTTGCATAAGAGAAGTTCCTGTAGATTTTAACCGATAATCAGAAATATTGGTTCCTCCAACTCTGTAAAAAATGGGAGGAAAATATCCTAAAACTGCCAGTTCAGAACCATTTCAGTCCTTTTGTTGCACTGAACAGTGGAAAGAAAAAAAAAAAAGAAAAAAAGAGAGAAAGAGAGAGAGAGACAATCAAGTTTCTTTAAGAATCTTATTTCAGGGCTGGTTAATATTGAAGGTAAAGATAAAGAATGGTTTAGTTTTATCTCTGTTACTTCACATTTTAAATACCTGCACATTCTTCTATTAGAATAAGAGATGTTTCTGTTGCTAGCTCACATAAACTCCTACAAAATTAGTATCTTCATTATTATTGCTACATTTTATTAAACTATATATTTTAAGGAGTATCAACATTCCTCTCAGGAGAAATTACATTAAAATGTGTAAGAACTGCAAGGAAACCTTGTGCAAATATAATTCTCTCTCAGTTTTAAAATAATTCAGCCCCTTACCTATATCCTCCCAATGTGGTATTAACCAATCCAGTGCCCACTGGATGTTATCTATTTGCTTCAAATCTTTTCTTATTCTTTTTAGGGTTTTTGGTCAATCTTATTTTAAACACAAGTTCCTTCCAGTGCACATTCCCTTTCCTGATCAAAACAGTATACTCTTCTCTTTCTACTCCTTTTCACAACTCTAGTTAGTGAATCCAGAGAATTTCATATACTTCATACTTTCTAGTTGATAATACCCAAGATTCAAAGCTAACTTAGAGCAGAGTGGTCAGAGTGGTGGTTAGAACAGAAGAGGGTGCCCCTAGCAAGGACCAAAGAAATTACATTCTTCTGCTTGACAATCGGGAAAAATCCTTTCTGCAAGATCTGAAATCTCTCAAAATATTGTGGCACATATGCCCTCCAGAGAAACATTTTTAAAACTTCCAATTATAAAGGCTACACTGTACACATGACCACTTAAATAAACACCCATCACAATATCAATGACCCCTATAGGATTGAATCAAGATCATGGGACATTTCTACTCATTGGTTCTCCAGTGAGTTGGGTCTATTTGCAGGTTTACTCTCAACCAAAATTCACACAATGACCTGCTGTGACAAGAAGTTCCCTAGTCCCCAGTAAGGATACAATATTTTTTTCTAAACATATTTCCAATAGATTTATTTTCTTAATTACTTGATATTTACAGACTCAAAAGAAATGTTTGACACTAAAGAGCTGACCTTACATTTTCATTAAAGAAATTTACCATCCTGACACACTAAAAGCAATAGTAATTACTCTGTATTGCAATCTGAAGTGGTAAAACTCCATCTTAAACGTTAATATCTAACACATGCCTTCCAACTGTGATCAGCCCCGCTTGTCACCAGTGGAGAATTAGGGGCCATTAGTTACTGCTATTGATCAGATGTGACTTATGAAGATGCTTAAACCTGGAAACCTCCTACATAACACTGAATTTGTCATAATTCACTTGACAAAAATTGATAAAATAACTGAAAGTTATTATATGAAATCACATACTGCATAACTTTTCTTACATTGTATCAGTGTAAAGTTGTATTTCCCAATCCTGGAACTGATCAATAATTGTCATGAATAAGGTGTTAACAAGAACAAATAGTACAGTACAGATCAGTTTCATTCAGTTCTTCTTAACACTTTCCATTGACCATATAGCAAGGATAAGAGGCAGTCAGACCTGTAAAGCACTTGATCCCTTCTGCTCAGCCTCAGAAAGGCCTAAGGAGCACTGTCAGAAAGAAGCAGAAGGGTTGGAGAAGGTCTAGTGAAAAAATAAGGCAAATCACTGGAAGAGTACAAAAGGAGGAGAAAACAAAAGGAACGGCATTACTTATCCTACAGGAGGAAAAACTATGGGGAAATGACAATAGCTTTCAAATTCAAAAAAATATGAATGTGTATTATATTAAGAATGACATGCATGACTAGTTAGGATTCAACATTTGACACAGCTTTATATAGCTTTTCTGCAAGAAACTCTGCTTTGCTCTGGATGTATTTTTCAATGCATGTGAGAGAACATATGTGTATGTGTGTGCTGAATTTATTGCTTATAGGACACTTGATATTTATACCATAAGACACACATATTCATTCATGAGCTTAAAAGGTGTTAGTTTGTTGTCCCCATAAAGGTCATTTAATGAATGAACAATGCTGATCTAGAAAGATCTTTTCTTGAAACAAATGTTGGTTACTTCAACCCTGGACTTATTCCAGCATTATTTTTACCTTCTTAATGTACCCCTTTGAATCTGATATCTCAAGTAGATTAATGATTTTCTCAAGAGTAATCATCATCTTTGAATATCCTTTACTTGTTTCCTGCTAGTAATAACATTAAGCAACAGTATGTTTAAAAAAAAAACAAAACACGCCAACAACCTTATGCAATGCAGGTTAAGAGTTTCAGAGAAAAAAATATTCCAGTTCAGCTCAGGATGATCTACGAATGAATCAGCTACAGACCGGGACTTGAACCAAGAGCCTCGAGTTGTCTGCAAAGCAGTATCACCCTGCCATTTGTTAAAAAAATCAATGAGTGTTGAGAAAAAGCAATGAGTGAATTTCTTCAGTGAAAGCACTTCTAGCCAGAATGTTGCATCTCTGGATGAATAATACAGAAGAAGCAGTAGCTTTTGCAGACAGTGATAATATTTGGATATATCTTAAATACGAGTAGTACATATTACTTAAAGATATATGAAAATATACAGAGGATGAAAAGCAATTATTTGCTGGGTAACACATCCTAGTCTCTCACATTTGTCACAGTGTGAAATAAAGTACTAGGTAAAGTACCTCATAGAGATTCAGATTCTTATTTGATGAACACCAACAGCTCAGTTACAAAAACAGTTCATAGAATTAATGCAAAGAAAACTTTATATGTATCTCAATAGTACTCACAAGCCTTAACAATTCAGTTATGTCTTTTTCAGTCAAGAAGCATGCGTTTCCCCACAACAGGCATGATAAAAATACATAAACAGAAAGGCCTCTTATGTGATTTACAGTTCACAGTTTAAAATTAAAAACTTGGGTGGATCCTGCAAAAAAAAATTGAAAGGCTAAATAGTGAGATTCAAGTAAGAAACAGACATAACAGATCAGCTGCCTCTCCTGTGTTTGTAGGCATCCTGGCAAACCTGAACACTGAGGAATGATTTCCAGTTGACTACTCTATAATGCAATTTATCATCACGAAACAGCAAAGTGGGATATCTATCTCTTTGAAACTCAATAAAGTAGTCACTTGGCTACTGTCAAATTAACAATGGTGGGAACCAAAGCTCACTTTGTAGCGCTGAGGCTAAGCTGCTAGTCCATGTATCCTGTATTTACCCCAGACTGAGAGAAGAGGGAACAGAGAAATCATATACCATCTCATCATATAGCACATACCACTCCTCTTTCCTTTTTTCCCCCTCCCTTGAATGAAATTCACAATCCTACATACAGAGCTGTAGGAGTCTTTTTGCCACTTACTCTGGGTGTGAAGCTGCCCAGTATTCCAACTATTGCTACAACCTAATATCTTGGGGAATAAAGCACAGGAGACAGCCTTTAGGCCCACAATGTAATTTTTCTTCTATTCAGTTACCATCAGTATAGAAAATTGCACAGCCATGGAGCTCCCCACCGAAGACCTCAAAGCTCTTTACGTATAAAAGGGAATTAAATCCTTATAACTACATCCCATTTCATCCTTCACTATGTAGGAGAGGAGATTCATTTTAACTCTCCCTTAATTTGCTACTCAAGGATAGTGTCTTTTTTGCCTGAGGTAATCTAGCCAGACTGAGAAGTACTGGTCTAAAATTGCTGTGCAGAGGACAGACAAAGGTATTCAGAGCAGGCCTACAGAGAGGAAGAGTAGGTAGATTCTCCTAATGAAGATACCTGGAAAATGCCATACTGGATAAAGAAATGTACTCTGCAAAGTTTCTTCAGTTTCTGTGAAGAAGCATTGCCACGGACTGCCAAGTTCTGCAAATATCAAGAGTCTGCAGGTTCTTAGTCATGGATCTATCACCCCCTTTTTCCACACTGAAATACTTTTGACTCTAGGGTGATCAGGTATTAAATTCCTCCAACATTTCAAAGCTGCAGACGAAAGTGATATTCAGTAACTAATTAACTGTCAATGCCAGGAGCAGGGTTTTCACGTGAAGAGATACGGATCTTTCCACTCTAAATATATATGTACCAAACATGTGTTTAAGACTTTCTCTAAGCTATACTTAGAGCTTTCATCTTCTTTTTGTCCATACTTTACTGTCTTTTCCAAATTGGAGGCTTTTCCAGTTCTCTCTTATTTCATAAGAAAACTTCCATGAAGTGTAACTTCCTAGAGCAAATGATTGAGCACTCCATTTGAAAGAGTAAGAGATTGACACATTTGAATGGAAGACGACCATATGATTTGATAAAGACTTCAATTGTCTGAGTGTTAAGAACCTGCTTCAGACCTCACTTTGTCTTTGCACTTCCATCCCTCTGCACAACTTCTGAGAAGTCATTCTGGTTACGCAGATATGACAGATTTCTGCTCAGCAATCACTGCAAGAAGAATGGGCATTGCTGGAGCGCACGCCAAGGGCTGAGAATTTCTTTTTCAGGAATTATTCTAAAATATCACTTATGCTACTTACAGGGTAGAAGATTATAAATGCATGTAATAAGCCATTATATAAATCTTTAGATCATAGTGATTTATGGAGGAAGATGAAGTTTATTCTGAGAAATGTTTGATTCTGTCACATCTGTGAAACACAGGCAAACACAAATGGGGTAAGCTTCAAGATTTTCCATTATTATTCTAATGTATGGCATTAATATTTCCTACATATAGGCCATATTTAATGAAGGATCTTTAATTCTACTAAAAAGACTACCATGAAATTAGTGAAAAAATTATTGTCCTTTATGGAGCTGTCTACTTGCTGTAAAACTCTCCATATTCAACATTCAACTTCTTCATGCAAGCAATTTGACAATCTATAATGACTCTTTATTGACAGTCTCTGCCACTTTTCCTAATGCCAAAACACCTCCCTGGCAAGACTTCCAAATCCTCAGATACAGATGTATGGAAGTAGATTTCAAATGAAGATCACATTCCTTAGCCTGATAAAACAGATTAAACTTCAGGATCACTTCCTTCTCTACAGTGCAGCACAACCGATGCAGTAATGCCCATGTGACAAGTAGAATCATGAAATGAAAAAAATCATTAGGAAATACTATTTCATAGAGCCTGAAGAATCTTTTAAACATTCCAGAGTGAGTGAATTTCCTGAGATCTCATAGATTCTGGGGAGAACTTTTCTTGTATTTCTGGCAGACTGTGCCTAGATTGTAAAAGCACAGAATTTGAATGTTCAAAGCTTTAAGCCAGGCGAGCCAAGAGGCAAAGAGTTCCGCAGGGGCTGTTCAAAAGATAAAGTTTCAGATTTATCTATAGCAAGTCAAGACAACACTGATGTCTGAGGGTTATTATTGAACGCCACTGATCAGTCTCAGTTTGTTTCTCATAAGCATTTATATGAATGAAACTTAAGTATATGGTAAAAAGTGATAAAGTTGATATAAAAATCACCAATAGCCATTCTTAATCAACCTTTGTAGCCATCCATCTCTAACCATTATAATTTCTCTGCATATTTCTTCACAATGATGTTTTTAGCAAAAGTCCAGCACATAAACTCCCCAGTAATTCTAAATTCTTATTATGAAAACAGAGTACTGCTTCTTATAAAACATGACATAGCAAAATAAATCTGAAGATCCCAATCACATGTATGTTCTCAGCAGAGTTTTGCTGGCAATGTGAACAAGCATTTTCTTCTTTAAGCTTTAAGCCTTGGAAAGCACAAAGGCTCATGCTTATTTTCATCTATATTCAGGAAAGCATTTATTACAAGCTTAACTTCAATATCTTAAAGGGCTTGGAGGACATAACTTATTCTAGTCTTACGTTCTCTTCCTACCAGTAATGTTCTCCTCAATCAGAGTATCGCTCTTAAAAGTTAGGCTCCTTGACATAAAAGACCTGACTTTAAGAAGTTCTCAGTAGCTTCCCCTGAACTGTTTTCAGCCTAGTTTTTAAAAACTTCTCTAAATTAACTAGGCTTGCTGCAGTTACGTTGTCTGCCTGTATACCTATGACAGGTTTTTGGTCCCTAATATCTATACAGACAGAGGACTCAGCAGTTCTATTTATGTGTGTGTATCTATCTATGTGTGAATTACCATTTGGTCTTCCTTGCTTGTGCAGAAATAATTTGTGCTGTGCCCCTTCATCTCCTCTCTCCATATACAAAGCAGCATCTAGAGAGATACAGGAAAACCCTATTCATAGGTTAGTGAGGATTGTATTGCTTACAATAAAGAAATTCAATTTAGTTGCCAGTTGTTCCTCTGTGAACATACAGTGAGAAGAAAACTGAACCATGACATGTTTTAGCAGAAGTATGTAGTAAACACAGCACATGGAGCAAGGGAGAAAACAATCTGGAATTGCTGCTTATTCCCAATGTAGCATTGTTGCACATTCACAACCTACAGAACTGCGGGAAATCAGGTTGTTAGTCCTGATGCTCACAGTACTGTTTTTTATTACCAGTTCTAATCACCTTCCCTCTTATTGTCATTACTGCAATACACATAGCACCTAGCTTGACTACAAAATCTGTGTCTCAGAGCCAACAAAACACTTCTGCACAGCCTTCAATTTAAATACACCCTACTTTAAGTGTTTAAAGTTAAATTTGTGCATATGCATTTTTCCTGGAGTGGAGTATACTTATAGAGAGAATCTCAGCTTTACAATATCTAGCAAGTTTAAATATTTCAGAAAGCCTACGTTGGTTTTAAAAATACCCACCCAATATAGCCCTGACAGTGATTTAAGCTACCTATAGATTACACTTAAAATAAGAAAGGCTATTTGTAAAAGTTTGCATGAGTGTCTTCCCATTAAACTTATGTAGGTATAAAGTTGAAACATGAATAAATTGAAGAAAAAAGACTTCAGGCTGTATCACTAGTCATTGACTTCTAGGATGTGTTAGGAGCTCTTTATTGTAGATGTGTAGGAAGCATACAGATGTTATTTACATAAAATGTTTGCCTTTTTAAGACACCATTTAATCTACTGTCTTCTAATGCTGAAGAAATTCCCTCTGTACTCTCCCAAGCTGAGGCACTGCAACAGTTCATAATTCCTTCATGGACAGCAGGGCCTTATAGCTATAAGGTTATGGAGATCAAACTATTTTTATTTGAGGAACAAATATGTTTTTTCCTCTCCTCCTACAATAGAGTTATAGCTCTCTTATTCACATTTTCTTGTTAAGAAAATAGTATTTCTTATTTTATTCAAGTTTCTCTTTGAAAACCCACAACAAAAACAGGCTCTAGGCTTCACAACTGGGTTTTATTTAGTGATGCAAACCTCCACAATCAGCTTAAGGTACGGATCCATGTTATACTTGTTTGGCTGAAATAACGATGATATATGAGTATTTTATAAACTTGTCCCAAAATCTATAGGCCGCATTCTCCTTCAAAACACTCTGCTTTCGTTATTCATTATATTGCTTCATTCACTGAATAACTGTTTTTATCTACACACTTTTGCTACCTGGCTGATATACACAAGGGTTAGTTCCTTGGCTTTCTCCTTTAGAACCATTCCCAGTGATTCACCTTCTGTTCACTATGACCTGCATCTTGCACAGGTGTCCTGTGGAACCCACCTCACAAGGTGAAGGAGGAACCATAACCATCCATCCGTGCAAGCATGCAGCACCCACCAGTCCCCGGCTTTCTACCCTACTGACCTTCTATTTCAAGCAATGATATTGACAAGCATTAAAAGAGAGAAAAATCACTTTCACAGTAAAGGAAAACAGTCTGCAACATAATGCAACCGTATAGCAATGTTCAGTGCAATGAGCTGTGGGAGGAGAAAATGATTTTATTTTAAAACAAAACAAGTTTTGCTCACACAGCCAAACCCCCATATGCACTGAGATGCTTACGTCCAAGCACACTGTTCAGCATTCAGGCACAAGACATATATACTTACTGATTTGGCCAGAATTTCTTGTAATGACATAGGAAGGCAAGGGGCTCTGGCTATTGAGTCTTCGTTACAACTTGTAACGAGTTTTTTCTTAGGTAGGAGACCATGTGTTGGTTTTCTATCTAATAATGATTAAGAAAATCTGTGCATCTGTCCTCTTCAACTTCTGTGAATTTCCTTTAGTCTCCCGATGTGCGTACGTTAGGTCTCCAACTCTGTTCTCTCTCTTTTTGTCATTGTTTCTTACCGGCTGGTAAGTCTGGGTGAGGGCTGTCTCTGGTCTCAGGTGCTTCTGTGCTTTCCCAGAATGTGTCCCGAGAATTTGCATGCTGATGTGCTGTGATCTTGTTACTGTGGGTAACCTAGTGTCACCAGAACCTGCCACTCTGAAAGCCTTTCTCCCCTTCCTTCTCTTGCTTCCATACCTAGACATTCCCCTTCGTTCCCCATTGATGCCAACTGTAGTGTTTCTACATTTCATGTCACTACAAATCTCTACAACAAGATTTGTCCCTGCACCCTGAAAGAGGTACTTCAGAGCAACATTGCTGTCAGAGAAAGCCTTGAGAGGGGCTGGTGGTTTCAGAAGAATCTGAAAGAGTATTCCCCATCAGTGAAGAAATTCTGGGGAAAAGAAGTATTTCCGTGCACATGGCCTAGGAGGCATAGACTGGGATTAGATAAAGCCCATCTAATTCATGTCATTTTTTCTAGGTTTGTTTCTGACCAGTAACACTAATTTGTGTTTGCTTTTTTAGCCACAGATTTAGCCGAGCAGAAATTAAGAGGGAAAGCTAACATTCATTATTACTATAATCAAACAAGCATGCTTACAAAGCAAATGCTTGGTAATAGTTTACTATCCTTCCCATCTTTAATCCCTCTTTACCTGGCATGATCAAGAGTTATTCAACATATCATCTTGACTGCTCCTCCAACGTGGCCTTATATAACAGATATAATCTCACAAGCGTATTTACTTGTAAATAAATATGGTGACACTTTATGCAAAATTTTGTGGTACCTTGTTTCATTCATTAAACATCCACTTATTTGCAAGAATCTTTCTAGTGTATGAACATTGTTCAGACACCAGTGATCTCATAAACAGCATAAAACTTCAAAAAGCTCCGTCTCACAAATGGTTTATATTTATCTCCCAACCTAACAAAATCTATCAAACTCCAGTCTCAGAAATTAGCATACCCTCATGCTTTACTGCTTTACCACTTGGTGTTTTAAATTAAAGCTATATTTTGTGTTAAAGGAAAGTCACCACAGATAGAATTCTATTCCATTTCCATTAGGTCAATTAACAAAGTTCTTGATTAGATAGGAATTGCACCTTTGAGAGGTCTTTCCACCTGCTCTACTACAATTCTAAGAAAACTTAATATTACTAATAATACTTCCCTACGCTCAGGATGAGAATCATATGACAAAATCAACAATCAGTAGATAACCTATCTACGTATATTCACATGTAAATAGCCAGCACTCAGTAATCTCTCATGTTCTACAGAATGCTCAAGTCAAAAAAATCCCCCAAATATTCTGTGTCATTATAAAAACAGTGACATATAGTTTTCTGCTTTGTGTACACATGGTCTCTACACAATATAGCATCTAAAACCTCTGCCTCCAAAAAATACTCTGCTCAGAAGTTGCTCAAGAATCAGACAAGGTTTGTGGGATCCATGCTATACAAATGACTGTGATAGTTTGTCTGATATATCTGCTTTTTCTAATAGCCTGTAGAATGCATAATGTGAAGATACTTACACGTTCCTGTAAAAGCACAGACTTGTAATAGGAGAAACACGTAGACTGTGCCATTCACATGGGATATGAATCAGGTAGAGGGATTTTTGAAGCTGGGTCAGGCTATATGTGATTTAGATATAAGGTATTACTAATGGACACCTACAGACAAGGTAATAGCCCAACGCAGAGTGAGGTAGGCTTCCTGTAAGCTCTGTCTGTGGCACGTACCTTACATGCAATTAGTTTTCCTCTATTGTCTCAAGAGAGTCCTTGCTTGACAATTGTGATTTATTACTAAGCACTGGGTTTTGATTAGTGGCAGGCATTTCCTCCTTTGTTGTGTTGCCAAGCTTGCAGTCAGGAGGTAGCTATCATCCTAAAATGGAGTGCTGCAGTAAAAATTAAATCAAATCAAATCAAAAATAAAAATATCAATTAATCACCCCAACCACTAGGGTTTTTATAAAAATCAGTGATAATACAGATGTTTTCATTTGTTACCAATGGAGGGTTTAATACGATTTTGATCGGACAAGAGAGCATAAGTCTTTTAAGTAGGCTAAAGCACGATTTAAAAGATCATTGACTTCACAGTTAATTCATCTCTTTTAACTGTTAACAGTGCAAAATATACTGTCTTACAAGACATTTAAATTTCTTCATCAAATAAAAGCAGTTCTCCATAAAACTGGTAACTATTTGCAAAGTTATGCCAACAACTAGTTAACTAGTTGTCATCAAATAATACAAGATTAAGCCTCTTCTAATTAGGGACATTTAGAGACAAGCATATAACTAATGTTATAACTAATAAATGACCCCCTGCAATGCACTCATTGTTTTGTAGAGATAAGAAACTCCACTAAAATCTGCAAGCTCACCAGTTCCAAGAAAACAACACCTCCCTTGAAGGCATCGCATCCCCACATGCTCCTGAGAAATCCTGCAAAAAGATCTTCAACAAGTTCTTTCGAAACAGAATGGGCTACAAGTACATTTTGTAGAAGAAAATTGGGAACAAGATAGGATACAAACTTTTTAAACTATGCTCCGACAAATTTTCTGAATGCTGCTAGATATCATGAATAGCCCCAGATTTATTTTTCTAAGACTAAGACTTTTTCACCTACTGTTCATAGCAGGGATGCCTTACTACAAGGACAGTCTGAAAAAAAAAACCCAACCCAAAAGAATAGTAAAGGCAGTGGAAAAGGTCTATGGGTTTGGAAGTACTACAACTATACAGAAGTCACACATTTCTTCTACCTTAAATGACTTATCAGTAATCACACAAAAACCACGCCAAATCTCAGAAGGCCTTTTAGTAGAGCCCTCAAGTGTTAAGGTGCTATCAGTTTTGTAACTTTCTGAGTCGTAAGATTCCTAAGAACTGAAACTTATTGTTTTCTATAAATCAGACCTTCTTGTTGGTTATACTTACAAAGGAATAGTGTCTGAGTTATGTAAAATAACTCCTTTAAGTGTTTTGCACTGGAATCACAGTATATATTTACCCCACTGATCTTTTTATTTGTTTTTCTTTAATTTATCTTGCCTAAGAAACATGTTTTACAAGATTTCCAGTTTCATGCTGTATTCCAAGACTGTGGTCCAGATGTTTTGACTGAAATTTAGATAAAGGCTGTGCCCGTTTTTTTTGTAATGGGTGTTATGGTGCAGTAATACAATTTCCTTGTGACAAATCACATAAAACCAGTGAAGAAAGATCAGCAAATTTTGATGGCTCTTGATATTTTTTACTAAAATAAAACATTTTTTAAAGTCTGTGGAAATAATTGTTCACACAGTAGTGAGAAGTAAAAGATGACAAAAAAAAGTATTAAGAACCAGAATTATTTCAAAACCATTTCCTTCTGTTCAGTTAAGGAATACAAGAGTGCGAGTTTACATCACCCGGTACTGAGTTTTGTGCTCAAATTGCATAAAAGCACCCTTATATGTATTACTTGTTCAAGGTCAAGGCTTTCAAATACTACAGCAATGCAATATTCAGGACAGCACACATACACTGGTTAGCTTCTACCACTAATGTAGAACTGGAGTGGTTGTACTGCCAACTACATTTTCATTTTCTTGTTAAAGTTGTATGAACAACTTAATTCTCAGGCTCCATTTCTTCAGTTTTCTCTTATTTTCATATCCTGTGCAAGATTATTAGAAAGATAAATATTAACAACTAATATTTTGCAGTATCTTGACAAGAAACATTACAAGATTTAAATCTATGCATCAAGAAATAGAACTGTTTTTAAGATCAAAAAGGAAATAAATGAAACTATTAAAATCATAAATGACCATCTAAGCTCCTGTCAATGCTATACATTCCATACAGCCATAGATTTATCCAGTCTTCCAATATGTTTTTTTCTGTTATGCCCCAAAAGCTACACTAATTAGTCTATTAGAAAATTTCAGCTTTTGTTAAAAAATAAAGTTTCTCAAGCGTGCACTGTCTAGAGAAATAAGAATTAAAAAAAAAACCCAAAACACCAAAACCAAACAAACCTTTAAGGCAAGGAGTAGGTGTCCTGTAAAAAAACCTCAGACATAAAAAAGCAACAATAACAATTTATCATTCTTGTTACTGTAATAATCTCAAAGTGGGGGGGAGGGCGGTTTAAACCTTATTCATAATTTTTGAGATCTTGGGTTTGGCATCTGCAGTATCATATATCTTGGTTTTGAGGAGTAACTTAAGCGAAGGTTCCTTAAAAATACTTCAATGTATTTCAAAAATGAGTCGTATGTGGGAAATAAATCAGTACTCAACCAGTTATAAACCTACAGGTGACAGTTTACAAGAAAAATAAAGCATACATCTCCTTCTATAGACAGACTATATATACTGGCTTGCAATCTATCCTTGAAGTCAGCAAGAAGTACAATTCAGTGTTTAGGAAATACAGGACTTTTACTCTTCATGCATTTCTGCAGTGCCTGCCAGTCCAGAGAAGGCGAAACAGCCTGGGCAGAGGGAATTTTCTTCCATTTAGCAAATGCATGGTTGCAGTCAGCAACACAGGAATGTAGCCACAGAAAGGCCCTGAGACAACATAATATATAAGTACCTTCTCTCTTCTTGAGTAAGTTCCCTTGGTTTCAGGAGGACCTGAAACAAAATATGTCCATACCTAGCATGAAGCAGGAGCACACATCTGCCTTCCTCTGGGCAAACACTGATGCTTCCCCACTTGTTTGATCCCCTTCTCTTTGTGGAGTTCCCTGCTTCCATCTAAGAGCAGTCTGGACCTCTGAAAGTCATGGAAACTAATGAAGCTCTTCATAAATCAAAGGACAATGTCCATTTGCATGGAAGCATAGTTGAATGGAGCAAAAATTATTGAATGGCAAATAAGACTCATTCTTACTCTTCAGATACATGCTCCTTTCTCCAATAACATATCAAAATACAAAACCCATGAGCATTATTACAACTTGCATAGAGATGGATATGCAGGAAGTAGGGGTTTTTTTTTGCGTTCCCGCTTTTAAGCTTGCAGAAATACAACCTGGCAAATAGCTTTCAGAGAGCAAAGCCTCAGCAGAATGTATGAATACATATTAAAAGCCTTTCACTAAGAAACAAAGACAATTTTCATTTTTATAGCAGGAAAAAGTGCCTTGTCAAAATGCAGAACTTCATAATCTGCCATGTCACAGGGAAAAGATGTCTATGTTGGACATAAGCACGAGTTAACACATCCCTCTGAAACAGAGGCATTTACCTTCACAGGAACCTTCCTTGGACCCTAAAAACAGGAGGCTGAGCCTGCACATATAGGGCTGAGAAACAGCATAAACAATGTATCTGACAGTTAAAAATGGTATGCAGTTTGGGACAAATAAACAGTAACCTGTTAAGTAATTATACGGGTAAACATCAGAGGACTGTATAGGATACTGACTTCCTAGAGAATTGTGAAGAACTGGTTACTAGTGTTGAAACATATATTTTGGTTTGTTTCTTTTGAGGTTGGAGACGTTATGTGTGAAGGCTGACTCTGAGGATTTACCACAAACACTGCAAGGTGGCTTGGTGGTACCTAAGGTCCTTTGGTAAACAATTAAGATATAAAAGAATATTGAAAATAGTAATAATTATCTCTCTCTAGAAAAAGTACTTTAAATCCATGTTAAGCTCTACGAGAACATCAATCCAGGCTCCCTACTGTCAGTGTTATTATATTGGCATTAACACATCACATTAAGAAAACTCAGTTCCCAGCTTTGGAGGATTACTGTTAGATACAAAAGACTCAAACATCTAGAGATGAATTAGAATAGCAATACTAATAAAGTTGATGTTTCTAGTTAAAAGAAAACTGAGGTGCAACAAAATTTATACATGAATAATATCATTTTAAAAAGCCAAGTAGGAATCAACACTGCAGATCAACACAACAGTGTCCCGTTTCTTAAGACACATAGAAGGTCAAAAGAAATACCATAAATATTGTATTTACTATTCCACCCTGTCAGGTTAACAGAGGTAGTAACACATACTTAAGCGACTTTTGCTACAAACAACTGACAAGAGGCAGAAGATAAGTGTGGTGTCTGACAAGGAAATTAAAGAATGTCATCTTAAACTTGACATGACTTCTACCTAAAGTCTTGCAATGAATTTCCAGGATATTTTTCCCATTCATCTGTTCATGAAAAGATTTTAAATTCTATTGAGTGTGTAATAAAATTAAACTCTGTCTGAAGAGCTTTACACATTTGCATTACTGAAGAGTTTCAAATTGGCATGTAAGAACACAAGCGTGAATATTTTTATAAAGGTTATTTAGTAAAATTGTTAAATATCACATTGGAAAAAGGACTATCACTGTAGTTAACACTTTCCAGTTACTAAGAAATATAGCTGTAATAGCCTTTTCCTCGTTTAATCACTGCAGTTACACCATGTATTTCAATTCCCTATATTGCAACAAATATGTTTTTAAACCTACTGTTGCCCTGCAGATAAGGAAAGGGACAGTGTGTGATGCACAATGCACATGGCAGATACGGAAGGCCTAATCCTGCCTTTCCTGAATTTCTGGTACAATAAATGCTCGGTGTTGATGCTGTAGCCATAATGAGCTTCATGTCGTCCTCTTACGTGGAGTTTGACAGCATCAAAAGATGTTTAACTCGTTTGGTCATCCATTCAAGAAAATGAGATGGGTATTCATTTAAGTCTATGCAGAAAAGTTTGCTCCTATTATTTTGAATCACAGAGGTAACCACTGAAATATCTACTTTGTCATTTACATGACTGTCAAAAGCCTCTTAGTGTTTCACTTGAGTAAGAAATGTAACACCATCAGACTTACCTGAGACATTAGGAGGGAAAGAAACAGTTCTTAAACCTGTTCTGAAAATGCCTCAATGAAATGCCCAATAGGGTCAAAGGACTCCAGGGCAACAAGCAGCTTCAAAACATGAATGTCGTCTGCATATACATTTTTTGGAACATCGTACAATTTTCTAGCAAAATTTATGTGAACAGAAGCAACAAAATCTGACCTTGGCATTTGGGCTACCTTGTGTTCATAGAGTCAAATTTGCTGAAGGAAACTCAATTTAGCATTTCAGTTGATTTAGTAGATCTCAAAATTAATGTACTGTGCTTAATTAATGTGTGTAAATAGGGAAGAAGCAACTCTATGAATGTCAGACTTGTATCACCTTAATATTGCTTATGTTGTTCTGTACTGGCCAAGCTATTCCATCTTTCAAAGATAAGAGAGCTAATGTGTCACTGACCATACAATAAAAATAGTCACTTTCTATTCAGTCATTGCATTAAAAATATTCAACACATTTCTTCCTGAAATTAATTAATATGCCTGGGATATGAAAGAGTGTGTTAACACTAGTATTACTATCTGTTTAGCTAGGGCTGTTCTTGTTTAATGTATTCTTTTCCTTAGATAAAGTATAAAAATACTGTTTTAGCCAGCAAGTGGTACAGAGCATGGTGATGCAGTTCACTTTATGATGACATAATCTGTTGGGAAATCTCATGCCAAGTTGAAATATACCATATTGTGTGATGTTTATCTGTTATGATGGTGAGAGAACTACTAGCTGGGCTATTGCTCACAGTGTCATCTATAAGAAAATGACAAATGTCAACTAGGTGTGTATATTACCTAAAAGAAGGTATCCAGAAAACGTTAAAAAGACAATTTGCTAATATTAAGATATGAAGAAAGCCCTCTAATGGCAAGCAAATGATTGGTGTGCAAACATTTGCTTTATAATTTAGAGAATGCTGTAAAAGAGAGAAAGTAATTTGCCTAAAAACTCATGCCAGTGCCAAAATCTTTCTTCACTGAAAAAGGAAAAGGACACCAACCAGTTGTACCTCCTCCTTTTTCTGTTCTTCTTTTTTTCCTTTTGTCTCCCTGCTTTGCAGTTCATTTTACAACCGAAAGTGAGCAACAAAATTACATCTTTTTAGAACAAAATATAAGGAATTCTGGATAAGGGAGATGTGCAGTCATTGACCGAGTTAAGGTTTTTTTATTGCTGCTCTTGATTGGCATTGTCATAAATTAACTAGGGAGCAGACAGAGAAGACCACCAGCCTGGCTAAATAGAGAGCTTTGTCTGGACCTCAGGAAAAAAGTTTATAATCTTTGGAAAAGGGGGTTGGCTACTTATGAAAAATACCAAGATGTAGTGAAGCTATGCAGGGCGAAAATTAGAAGGGACAAAGCTCAATCAGAACTCAGCTTGGCCACCACGGTTAAAGATAACAAGCAGAGGTTCTTTCAGTCTATCAATAGAAAAAGGAAGACTAGGGAAAATGTAGGCCCACTAACAAATGAAATGGGCGCCCTAGTGGTGGAAGACACAAAGAAAGCAAAGCTACTGAATGCCTTCTTTGCTTCAGTCTTCACTGTTAAAGCTGTCCCTCATGAATACCAGGCCCTGGAGGCAAGGGGGAAGAGCTGGAGAGAGGAAGAGTTTTCCCCAGTAGAGGAAGATCAGGTTTAGAGACCACTTGGCCAAACCGGACATCCATAAGTCCATGGGCCCTGATGAGATGCACCTGCAAGTGCTGAGAGAGCTAGCAGATGTTATTGCTTGGCCACTCTCCATCATCTTTGAAAGGTCCTGGAGAACAGGAGAGGTGCCTGAGGACTGGAGGAAGGCCAATATCACTCCAGTCTTCAAAAAGGGTAGGAAGGAGGACCCAGAGAACTACAGACCAGTTAGTCTCACCTCCGTCCCTGGTGTCGTGGTTTAGCCTCAGATGGCAACAAAGAACCACGTGCCGCTCGCACGTGCCTTCCTAACACAGGAAGGATCGTAAGAAAAGGCAAGACTCTTAGGTTGGGACAAAGGCAGTTTAACAAAACAGCAAAGGGAACAGGCAAACAACAACAACACGGATAGAGGAATATACAAACGCGATTACGGGACCGCCGCTCCCCGCCGCTCGCCGACCGGCCGGACCCGGGACGCCCCAGCCCGCTTTTAAGCAGCAACTTCCTGCCCCTTCCCCCGGCAGCTCAGGGTGGGCGTGGCTCACATGGCATGGAATACCAGGAAAAGTTAACCCTATCCCCACCGGAACCAGGACACCTGGGAAGGTAATGGAGCGACTCGTTCTGGATGTCATATCCAAGCACGTTCAAGAGCAGGAAGTTATTGGAAGTGGTCAACATGGATTTACCAAGGGTAAATCATACTTGACCAATCTCATAGCCTTCTATGATGTTATAATTGGTTGGCTAGATGAGGGCAGAGCAGCAGATGTCATCTACCTTGACTTCATCAAGGCTTTTGATACTGTCTCTCATAACATCCTCCTTAGGAAACTGAGGAAGTGTGGACTAGATGAGGGGACAGTGAGGCGGACTGAGAGCCGGCTGTGTGACAAGACTCAGAGGGTTGTGATTAATGGAGCAGGGTCGAGTTGCAGGCCTGTAACCAGTGGTGTCCCTCAGGGCATCAACGACCTGGATGAGGGGAGAGAGTGTATGCTCAGCAAGTTCACTGATGATACCAAACTGGGTGGGGTGGCTGACACCCCAGAGGACCGTGCTGCCATCTAGTGTGACCTAGACAAGCTGGGGAGCTGGGCAGAGAAGAACCTAATGAGGTTCAACAGGTGCAAGTGTGTGATCCTGCGCCTGGGGAGGAAGAATGTCAGGCACCAGTATAGGTTAGGGGTGGACCTGCTGGAAAGCAGTTCTGAAGAAAAGGATCTGGGGGTCTTGGTAGACAGTAAATTATCCATGAGCAAGCAATGTGCCCTTGTTGCCAAGAAGGCCAATGAAATTCTGGGCTGCATAGGGAAGAGTGTGGCCAGCAGGTCAAGGGAGGCCATTCTCCCCCTCTACTCTGCACTGGTGAGGCCACAACTGGAATACTGTGTCCAGTTCTGGGCTCCCCAGTTCGAGACAGGGAACTACTGGAGAGAGTCCAGTGTAGGGCAACAAAGATGACTGAGGGATTGGAGTATCCCCCTCATGAGGAAAGGCTGAGAGAGCTGGGACTCTTTAGCCTGGAGAAGAGAAGGCTGAGGGGAGACCTTATTAACGTTTACAAGTATCTAAAGGGTGGGTTTAAGGAGGATGGAGACAGATTCTCTTCAGTGGTTCACAGTAACAGGACGAGGGGTAAAGGGCTGGGCGCAAGCTGGAACATAGGAAGTTCCGAACAAATATGAGAAAAAACTTCCTTATGGTGGGGGTGACAGAGCACTGGAACAGGCTGCCCAGGGAGGTTGTGGAGTCCCCTTCTCTGGAGATTTTCAAGACCCGCCTGGATGCAGTCCTGAGTAATGTGCTCTAGGCAATCCTGCCTCAGCAGGGGAGTTGGACTAGATGATCTCTAGAGGTCCCTTCCAACTCTGAAAAATTCTGTGATTCCTTGAAATATAATCCTGATGAAACTGCTATAGGGTAAGTGCAAAGGTCAGTGGTAACCATACCCAGGTGGCTGCTTGCCTGTGAGAATGAAAACATGCACTGAGAAGATTTTCTAAGAGATCTGATTTAGGAAGAGGAAGGATGAGTACTTAATTGAGAGAGGAATAATCAACCACACAACTACAGGTCTAGGATCAGCTACTTGTATAACAACCCTTCAGAAAAGAGTCAACGATAGCATGAAGAAAAGATAAATGTCCTACTCGGGTGTATAAACCCACGGTTAGGAAGGAAAATCTTAGAGAATGGAGTTAAAAGATGGGGAACAATGGCAACAGCTTCGAATACAAAAGCTGCTGCAAAGAACAGAACAATCTTTTCTCCATGCCAATGAACAATGAATTGTGGATGTAAAGCGCAGCAAGACTGATGCACGTTAAACACGAGAAAAAGGTTCTAGAGTAAAGACGTGCACAGAAACAGCATGTCTGAGAGCTGTTCTTCATGAACAGGACAACCTTTTCTTAGAAATCATTTGCCCTCAATAGGGTCTGGACATGCACACTGTGGCAGATCTGAATTTGAGCTTCAGCCAAGAGACTAGAAAGGACTCTAAAAGCCCTCTAAAAGCCAAGTGAAGAACAAGCAGATCTTACAGAAGTTTTCCTAACACCAGAAGTGCCTGACAACATATCTCCAGAATTCACGGCCACCGGTGGGTTGCTGCATACTGCACTGCCTCCAGAAAGGACATTCTATTTCAGAGACACTAGGCCTAAATGGAAACCCAACGCTGAGCAGTTTTCTGAAGGATTAGATGATTTTGAGCCCACCCATAAGAAGCAAGGAAGTTCCCTCAATTCAATCCTGTAACAGCAAAGCCATAAAGGTCCCTTGACAGCTTCTGATGAGATTCCTCATTTTCCTTTAAATCTTTTGTAATACATATGACTGTGCTCAGAGCATTTCCACTCAGCCAGAAACCCTAGATCGTATATGACCAGAGCATAAAGGGATTAACAGATTTATATACCTTAAGGACAGAAAGAGGCAAGAGCCATTACTATAACCTATTCTGATCCTCACTGTAGAAAGGCACCACAAACCTAAGTGGAACAGGCACATGTTGTTAATATGACACAAAACTAAAAGGTACCTGCTACATGACATCATCAAGAGGTGCTTATTTAGAAATCTTCTACAACCTTGACAATAACACAACTAATACGACTGTTGTTTAACATTATGAAATACAGATTGCTGTACCTTGTGCAAGAAGTCAAAAGGCATCCTGTTCTTTACTGGCTTTCATTGTGAGACCCCCCAACTCCAAGCTGCATACAGATTTTCTGAGATCCGCTAATCAACAGTCTTCAGAACAAGCCTAAATGTATTCAGCTTGCCTCAGGAAAATCAATACTAACATCAAATGAAATCCAGACTATGCATTCTACATACGCAGTCTATCCTCACAAGAGCTGGGGTTAGAAGGGGAATGAGTTTATGGTACTGCGTAGTCACCCACTTCCCCCACCAACCTGCAAGCATCCGACACACTCAGTAGACAGCATCAGGTGTTCAATAGAAGAAAAAAAATCAAAACCAAATGACAATCACTGTATTCCTTTTATTTTTTAATAACCTTTTAAAGATGAAGAAAGTCATCATCAAATTTTCTGCTTTTTTATATCACATGCTCATTGGCTCTTCCTTAGGGGTGCATTTCTTTCAATAGGCCATCTTTCCAAAGTATGATACCAAATATGAGACAAAGTCGACAAAAAACCCCAAAAGATTATTCCATCCAGAGTTGCTCTGTAAGTCCCACTTCCCCATGGAAAATTAAATTATTGTTTTCATCTGCTGTCTCTACAAACACACAATTTATATGAAATAGGGTTTAGCATCAATATTCCAGAGTCACCAAATTAGCATTAAATTAAGTAAATTTGGGGAAAAAAAATTGCAGTCCACAAAATGAGGGACATGACATAGACAAACACTGTGACTCGGCTCCATGCAAAATGGGATCCCTACTAACTCCTAAATTTCATTATAAGTAAATATTGTCACATGCTTTCATATTCATTCATGACGGTTTAAGCCTGGATTTTTAAAAAAGCTTCCTTCATGGTTATGTGGGTATATTTTTTACAATCTATCTACCATTATACTAACGTCTGCTTCTTGCACTAGGTTTTTTTGATGTATTTTAATTTTTTTGTTTCCCCAGTCCAACAAAGCCAGACAATACCATGTTAGGATTGTCTGGTTATTTCAGAGAAGGTGTAACGTTTGTCAGCATGCCTGCTGCCTGTCTGAAATTGCCTTTTAAACACTATTCAAAGCCTTGCTCAGTGTGATGTCTGCATCTTTTTTCCCCATTTTTGTCCAAGTGCAGGTATAGGCAATAAGTGCAGTTAAAGTATTTGGATTGTTTTCCACAGGTTAAAAAATTAAAATAAAATATGCAATAAAACTGTAATTTTTGTAGAAGCATTCATTTGAGGATATCTGATTCTGTATTCCTTTGTGTTAGAAGACTACCAAAAAAATTTTCCACTAAGGCAACCGCATTTTTTAGAAGACAAATGGAAGTATAGTTTCTTAGAGCTTCTCCTTCTTTTAGGGAGAACATTTGCTAAATGACAAAACACTGCAACTCGATGATAATGTATAAGAAATTTATAACTGAAACGCAGGTCTTCAGTAATGAAGCACCAGAATTTCGGACATAATTTTACAAATGAGAAATACAAGAACCTGCAGCTTAACAAGTGAAATAAAAAAACATGTAAAAGTGAATAAAGACTTCTACTGACTCGAGTGGCTTTTAGCTTAATCATCAGGTATTAAAACCACAGGCTTCTAAAATCAATATTCCAGAGAAATTTAAGAATATCTACATGACAGGAAGTCACAGCTCAGAAGTTAGAATACCCTGCAAACTCCATTTCATGCTAATTTCAAACAACATTTTGGCTCTACAAAGACACCCACTTCAATATCATAGTATACTCATTCATATTTGAGACACTGTCAAAGATTCTCCTTCTACTAATTAATTACATAGGGTGCATATGGTAACTAGGTTTCTAACTTGGAAGTTTCCATTGTGTCAAAAAAACAGTGAGGAAAATCTAGAGGTAGGCTGTTAAGGTTTTTCTTTGCTTTGCCTCGAACATCAATTTAACAGATAAGACTGTCATTTATACTGAAGGTTTATATATCTCTGTGAATTCCTTACCTGTCCACTAGAAGGCTCTTGAGATTTCAGGCTTTACATCAAGTTTTAAGAGGGACTTACGTAGAGGAAAGGTAGCACCTTTCAACCCCAGCTGTCTCTGAGGAATTGCCACCCCCAAAGGAAATTGCTAGTGCACAAAACAGGCTGAAAGGTTGCAAAACTGACCGTGAAAACAGCAGATGTCAGAATGAACATTGCTGTTTCACTCACAACAGACCAGGTAAGTTGTGCAACTTATTGGAAAAGATATATATTAATTGAAGTGCTTTCTTTAATTAGTAGTTAACTGCCATATGCTTTACCCCTTAGCTCTGCAAGACAGTTGTGAATCTTGGTTAACCAAAAACTTGTACCACTTACATGCCATTTGTTCTTATTGCAGGTTAATCAGCAACAAAGCGTCCTACAGAGCAAAAAAAATAATTTATTCCTTCCCTAAGAGGTAAGCAGGTGGGATAGTGCCTAAACACTATCCAATTTATATTATGCTTATGTTAGTATCAGGCTCTCAAATACACTAACTAATAATTCAGCTAAAAATACTGACATTATTTGAGTAACCTGATGTCAATGGATCGGAATCCTTAGAAGGCATTAAAATGGTGTAACATTTGTTATCCCCAGTGATTATCTTCCACCTACAAGTCAAAAGATGGGCTTTGAGCTTGACTCACAGCGAAGAACCACATTATCAATAAACGGGAGAGCAAATTACACCTTCTACCACACCTAAATAAGACAGGTGTTCTTCAAAGTAAAATCTCAGTTATACCTATAGTTAAACCTATTTAGATATACCAATACACCTCTAGTTTGTAAGGGGCTGGGTTAGGGACTGATGATTCAATCCTTAGCAGTATTTTACTATTGAGATTTTTCTATAAAAACATTTTTTCCAAATTCCTTTAGGATCCACATCCAGGTGCCCAGTATTGGATTCACCAACCATATTCAAGGTACCCCTTTGAAGTAGGTTGTTGAGAAATCTTCAGTAAGCATCTTTTATAAACAATCAACCAATACAGTGTACTTCAATTTTCAAAAAGCTTTAAAATTTCCATCACTGATGTTTCCTAAAAATGTCAGCTGTCAGGAGGTAAAAGAAAGGACCTTTATCATTTAATCTATTAAAAGAAAGGAATTGTAGGGTAGAATTATATGTCTGCTTCTATCTGTGGGGGAAGAAGGGCAGTTACCAGGAGGATCACATATGAGTCTTCTCACTTACACATCTTTATAAATGATCTGGGAAAAGGGTTGACATAAAGTGAAGATACAAGTTATTCAGGATCAT
The DNA here is from genome assembly GCF_964199755.1 of Larus michahellis. Taxonomy (NCBI): domain Eukaryota; kingdom Metazoa; phylum Chordata; class Aves; order Charadriiformes; family Laridae; genus Larus; species Larus michahellis. The sequence continues at coordinate 96,512,748 of NC_133897.1, forward strand.
CAAAATATAAGCTGAATGCAAACAGTTGCAAAGGCTCTCGCAACACTGATGGGGCTGAGAGATAATATAGTGATAAAAGCAGGAGCAGGTGAAATTCAACATAGAAAAGTGCATAGTAACACACATGGAAAAATAACATTATCAATGCATCTACAGGGATGGACTCTACTGATACCAATTCAGAAACATCTTGGCACCCTGAGCCCTTTGAAAATCCAAAGCTCCACCAAAAGATGAGCAAATAAAGTATTTGCAATTGCTTTAAAAGGAATAGCAATCACCAGTGTCATTTTACTACTGCTTAAGCCACGATATGCCTAATTCTGATCACTCCACACAAAAAACTATCCAAAAGAACTAAAAGAGGTATGGTAAACAGCAAAAAAATACCCCGTAAGAGTGATCCAATGTGTGGAAAACTGTATAGTTTAGTCTTGAAAATACACAAACAAAGAGGAATATAGTCGATAAAGTTTTGAAAGATGTGGAGAAACTAAGCTGGGAATGATTTCCACTGTTTCATATGAGACAAGAACCTGTGAGTGACCAATGAATTCATCATGTAGCAAGTTTAAAACAAATAAACAGAATTTCTTTTCCACAGAAAGGACAGGTAACTACAGCACTCACTGCTATGGAACGTGGAGGTCAAACATGCAAGTGAGTTAAAAAAAAGAATTAGACATATCCCCAGAAAAGAAGATAATCAGTGTTTTTAAACACACGCCACAGCTTGAGAGTCTTTGTTTTGTTGATTATAAGAACTGGAGAGGGAATGCCCCAAAGAAACATGATTTTTCCTTTTTCCATGACACAGATTTCCTAGTCTGCAAATAGACAGGCTATTGAATGAGAGAAAGAAACTCTTCTTTGCTCTTCAGGAGCAAAGGTGGGTCCATACATTGCAAAGGCATACATGCAACTTCACCAAAATATTTAAAGTTCCTGTCAAGAACAGAAACTGTATCATGCAATCTTTTAAACAGCTTTTGAGCCCTCCAGTTATGGTCACTACATTGGAAGTTATAACCTCCCAGAAATCATTCAGAACAGCAGTATTTAGTTCTTATCCATTATTCTGCATTTGCAACTACAGATGATTTCTTCATATTGATTTATTACATGTACCGAGCTAAGATATAACACAGCCTTAAAGAATGCTTCCAACAAAAGGATCACTGCTCTGTACTTTAGGATGACTTAATACAGTAGGTCTATTCTGGGCAGTTAAGTAGAAGCTCAAATATGCAATGACTAGGATCTGGTTTATACAGTTTACAGCTCTTCCACTCATGTACATATGTGTAAAGTCAGCCAGTCCTCAGCTGGACTCTGTGTCGGCACAATAAAGGAGGTGGAAGGATGGATATGTAGAGGAGGGAAGAGGAGAGCTAGGAAGAAAGCCATAATTATTTATAATAATTGCATATGTTCAAGAAAAAGCCATGTATAAGTTTTAAAAGCTTTGTTTCGATCTCTACCTTCCTTTTAAGGTGGAAGGCACCCAAACAGATGTATAATCTGGGCAGCTTTCCAGATCCATCTTTAAAACTGATGTGGTGCTCTCTATGTTAAGGATGGTCATTCTGCCCACGACAATGCAACTATGAGCACTGAGGGTGTGCTTTGGACACCTGCTGGTACTCAGTAAATCATCTGGAGAACACAATGACTTGACAGCTACCTCTCTGAATCAAAACAGATGATGTTCACTGACACCTTGGAAACCCTTAGCCAGTCATTTTATTTATTTAGCTATTTATGCATGGCTGGAGATACAGCTGATATTTGTTCCCATTCCTTACGCTAAGAATGAATTTGTCTGGCCTAGACACACACAGTGATGTTTCCAGATCATGTGTCACTTGAAATGTATTTTCATTAGTGCAATTCTCACCCAGGAAACTGTTGATTAGTGTATTCAAGCTGTGTGCACAATATACCATTTTCTCTTTCACTGAGTAATGGATGAGAACATTGGAAAGGTTTAGTTTAATCCCTAAACTTCCCTATTAGCTAACTTTGCTCTTCTTACTCTCACATCTCTTCCTGCCAGCTATTACTAAATCTAATTTGTCTCTCTCCATAGGCATATGCCAGGATTTAAGGCAGTCGGGATTCAAGTTAAGATGACATTCTCACAGTTCTCAAAATTACTGTGCAGATGGATTAAAATTTCATTGCTCATGAACTGCACAGTTCATGAAATACACTACTGTAATAATTCTATCTCAATGCAATCAGGTGGTAGAATCAACTGAAAATCTTTTGCTAGGAGTGTCTTATGTTCGAACGCTGACTCTACAGTATCTGAACACTCTACAGTACAACGCTGACTCCATGAAAAGCTCTGATATAAATAAGACAAATTATTTCCTGATGCCTTACATTTCCACAAGCCCCTGACTGTGGAGATAAGCAGCTTTGGCATTGAGCTGAATGAGCGCTCCAGTTACTAAGCTCCCATCTGGGCATATTCTGGAAAAGGACAAAAATTTCCTCCTACTTTTCTGTTTCTGCCTACAGACCGGAAATTCCACAACTTTGGGGTGATACTGACTCAGAAAAAATTAATAGGGACCTGAAAGATTAGCAATAGTAACAGTTAACTGCAATAAAAATGGACCAGCAGTATATAAATGGACATTCAGAGAACTGAAAGGAAACAACAGTGCTTCTAGTAGTTACTGAAAATACCTGGTTCCATAAAGCAGAGAGAAAATAGAAAATCTTGGCTACACTCAGTCCAGTAAGACTTTTGCTATTGGCTTTAAGAATGACAAAGTTTAATTTATTTCTTCCACAGTGAAAGACTTACAGGCATAGATCACCACATGCAACAGTAGTGCTTCTGCTTAGAAAGCAAGTCTCCAGATGAACATAGGTCATAGGTCTGCAGGATCCAAACCTTCATAAATGACTAGTATAATGGGGGCCAGGGTAGGTAGGGGAGTTCAACATGGACCACTTCATACAACACTTTTAACTATGATTGGTGCCTGGTATTTAGCTAGAGTAGCACCAGAGAACCTATTTTGACAGGTTACCTTTTCATCTAACAAACAGCATGGTTTTCTTTTAGAATTTTTCCCTTCATGTTTCCTACCCTTCAAAAAGTAAACAAGATAGGAGAATTATACCACTACAGAAGGATTGTCTAAATGCCATATCATTCTAGGAAAACAGCTTGGTATAAGGGTTTCCGCTCTTTTTTTCCTTGAAGTGTGAATTAAGTTGACCAGGGACAGTGAAGGGCTTTTGTTTTCACACTGTACAGGGATGAGATGCAAGCCACACAACACTGGCTCTACACATTCTAGTCAATATGGTGTATCTTCCCTACATGTACTCCATCCACTGCATTGTGGCAGGAAACACAAGATGGACACAAATTCTCCCTCCAGAGCTAAATTAAAGGTTCTAATTCAATTAAAGGTTCTCATTCACATTTAGTGAAGGCATCTAGAGTCAAAACAACTTGTATGGTAGAGTTCTAACTTGCTAAGTTAAGCAACACTAAGTCTTGCAGAGCTGCAAGTGTGCTGCTGCCAGCTGGTTCCATAGGCAGAGGGTGTTGTCTGGCTGTGAAAGCACATGCAGAAGTGCATAAAGAAAAGAAAACTGGAAGAAAGAACATCAGTTACATAAAAGAAACCAAGTTCCCAAGCCTAGAGAAGAGAAGGTTCCTGGGAGACCTTATAGCAGCCTTCCAGTATCTGAAGGGAGCCTACAGAAGAGACGGGGAGAGACTCCTTATCAAGGAGTGTAGTGATAGGACAAGGGGTAACGGTTTTAAACTGAAAGAGGGTAGATTTAGATTACTAATTAGGAAGAAATTCTTTACTTTGAGGGGTGGTGAGGCACTGGAACAGGTTGCCCAGAAAAGTTGTGGATGCCCCATCCCTGGAAGTGTTCAAGACCAGGCTGGAGGGGACTTTGAGCAGCCTGGTCTAGTGGGAGGTGTCCCTGGCCATGGCAGGGGGGTTGGAACTAGATGATCTTTAAGGTCCCTTCCAACCCGAACCATTCTATGATTCTATAATTCTAGAACAAGCACAGTGCATGTACAAATCTTGGGTGTTAATGTTTGCAGTCTTCTTCATTTAAAATTGATTACGGGACAGCAGTAAATGTTTGGTAACCCTTTTTTAACAAAAGTTCTCCTACTTTAGTATTTCATAGACAGTACTGACAAAACTCTTCTCTCTCCAGTAAGATTTGCATAATCTTTCAGACTTACACATTCAGTTCTGCACTGCTATAAGGAAGTGAAAGAGTTTGCAGAAGGCATTTTAAGTTACCAAGAATTTAGGAAAAAAACACTTTGTAACATGCAACATGCTCGCAGTTGAGTTAAGCTGCTAGTGTAACATGAGCAGAAAGGAATGTGAGATACAACAGAAGCACAACAAGTAGGGAAACTGACTGCTAAGACCTCCATATCAAATTCAGAAATATTATTTTTAATGCTACAAATATACATCAGTAGCAAAAGGATGACAGAGGAAAACCTGATCCCACTGGTGAATGGGGCAGGAGTGCTGCTGCAAAAAAACATGGAAAAGGTCGAGCTACTCAATGCCTGCTTTGCCTTGGTCTTTGCTGGTAAGATTTGCCTTCGAGAATCCCACGTCTCTGAGACCAGTGGAAAAGTCTGGAGCAATGAATACTTACCCACCATGTAGGAGAAGCATGTTAGGGAAAATTTAATCAAACTGGACGTATGCAAGTCCACAAGACCTGACAGGCAGCGCTCACGAGTGATGAGGAGCTGGGCAATGTCACTGTGAGGCAACTCTTGATTATCTTTCAAAGGTGGTGGCAGCTCAGACAGGTTCCTGAAGACTGGAAGACAGCAGGTGTCACGTATCTTCAGGAAGTGTATGAAGGGAGATCTGGGGAGCCAAAGGACAGCCAGCTTCGCCTTGATCCCTGGGAAGGTGTTGGAAAAAATAATCCTGGAAGCCATTGCTAAACATATGAAGGGTAAGAAGGTACCTGGGAGTAGTCACCAAAGCTTTACAAAGAAGAAATCATCCTCAAGCAAACCAGTATCTTTCTATCATGGGAGAATTGTCTTGGCAGGTGAGAGAAGTGCAGTAAATGTTGTTTATCTCAAATTTAGTAAGGCTTTTGACAATTTCTCCCATAACATCCTCATAGGCAAACTGATGAAGCACAGGCCAAATAAGTGGCCAGTGAGGTGTACTGAAAAGTGGTTGAACTGCTGGGTTTAGAGGGTTGTAATCAGCATCACAAAGTCCATCTGGAAGCCAGTCACCAGTGGTGCACCCCAGCATTTGATACTGGGACTAATATTGCTGAATATCTTCTGCAATGACCTAGACAATGGGACAGTGTGCATCTTCTCTCAGTAAGTTTGCAGATGACTCAAAACTGGGAGGACTGCCTGATACACCAGATTAGTGTTCTGGACATGCTGAAGAAATGAAGAGAGAGAGGAACCTTATTAACATTAATAAGGGGAAATACAAAGTTATGCACCTGGGGAGGAATAACCTCAGGCACAAGCAGAGACTGGGGGCCAAGCAGCTGGAATGGAAAACAGCTTTGCAGAAAAGCACCTGGGGTTCCTGGTCGGTGGCAAATTGAACATGAACCAGCTATGTGCCCTTGCAGAAACGAAGGCCAACACCATTCTGGGCTGCATTAGAAAGCGTGTCACAAGTAGGTCAATGGAGGTGATCCTTCCCCTCTACTCAGCACTGGTGATGCTGGTCTGTCCAGGTCTGGGCTCCCAAACACAAGAAAGAGTTGGACATACTGGACTGAATCCAGTGAAGTGCTATAAACATAATTAAGGTATCAGAGCATCTGATATATGGGGATAGGGTGAGGAAGCTGGGATTGTTTAGCCTGGAGAAGGTTCCTGGGGCATCTTATCAATGTGTATAAATACTGATGGTGGGAAGTAAAGATGAATTAAGACTCTTCTCTGTGGTGCCCTTGACAAGACAAAAGCCACTGGGCATAAATCAAATAACCCAAGAAATTCTATTTAAATATACAAAAAAATTTATTCTACTGTAAGCATGATGGAATACTGGAACAGGTTACCCAAAGAGACTGTGGAGTCTCCATCCTTGGAGATATCCAAAACTCGATTGGACACAGTCCTGAGCAACCTGGCTTGGTTGACTCTGCTTTGAGCATGTGGGATAGGCTAGACCATCTCTAGGGTCCCCTCCAACCTGTGATTCTGTGGTCACCGATTCTGTGTAATAATGCACATCTTTCTTTGAAGCAACCTACATGAAAAATTCTTATCTGATCTACACAGAAAGACCCGAACTCCCTAAAAACAGAGAAAAAATTTGTAGGGTAAAAACCACAGAATGCTTCTGATAATCTATTGGTAGATTTGATCAGACTGAAATTTGAGTACATTAATTCCTTTTAAACACATTTTGAGCATTTAGATACCACAGTACTGACAGCTCCAGAAATAAATATGACATTTACCCCTACTTAAACTCTTTGCGCGCAGGATTAAAATAGTCCAAATCCCAGTCCATGAGGCTGTATAAGAACTAGAACTGTGAACAGTAACATTTGATATACAGCTAAATTAATGCAAGAAGGTTTATTCAAATCACATTTTAAAAGCTGTCGGAATAGTGCAAGTGTTCCAATTGTAACTCTCATAGGTCTAATAATTGTTTCTGCAAGTGCTCATGTAAAGTTTAGTCTGAGACATCTTCATCTAGACACAGAATAATGAGACAAGCTGCCTTCAAGAAGAGAGCTTATTCCGTCCCTGCTAAGTTCTTTTTTTTTAAAAAAGGAAGGTATTTTCTGCCCCTTGAGTTTTTGCACTTAGTATTCATTTACTTCATATTTTCATGAACTTCTTGCAGTTCCATTGCTGTATACAGTGTGGGAATAATACGCTCCCTAAAACACAGAACTTGTTTCGTACCACTTCATCTTATTTTCAGCTTAAATTTTATCAAAAATTAGAGGAAAAGAAATCTAACTTTCCCAAGCAGCAACTTCTCTACAACAGAAAAAAGCACACAGGTTCAGATAATCTTTTTTTATGAACTTCTTACAAGCATGAGAGATTTTTGAAAAGCCTTTTGAAAAGTTCATTTCTGCATTATTTTTCCTTCACTTTATGACTATAAATACACCATACCTAATTGATTGATAAAGCTTCACATGATCTAGGCATTGAAAATATGAACACAAGGATACATATAGCTGCCTATCAAATACTGACCTGAGCGCACGCATTAGCCACCTACACTGATTTCACATAATTCCATGATCATGGATAAATGAGATGGAAGTATCAAGGGTAAGCCAGAAGCCATGGAAGGCAAGCAGAAGTGAGTGCCTATACAGGCTTTCCACCGACCCAGGCGTTCACCAGCAGCAAAGCAATGGTCCAGCTGCTTTCTCATCTGGTGGCCAGTGCCAGACGACAAAAAAATCTGCATGGTTTCTCACTAGAGGGATCCCAGTGGCACTTGTTGCTGGGCATCTGTGGGTAGCTTAATTTGGGCTGCTATTACCACTTGTGGTTGTTAGAAGATTGAATCTCACATGCCCCAAGGTATCAAAATGAATGTGGTGCTTCCTGATGCAGGCACCTCCATACCTGAAAAACGTAGCCGGGCAGAAGAGCAGTATTTAAATATTATTTACTGCATGAGTAATTACAAAATACTTGTTTGTTTAATATCAGTGAAGATTGTTGTAGTGTCAGTTTTGAAAATATTGCTCAATAACTTTCTTTTGATGTTTTTCTTTTGATAAGTCTGCTTAACACCACGTAGGTACATCTTCTAGAAGCAGCACAGATCAGCATTTTAGAAAGATAAAAATTGGTATCCTAAAACCCTTACTTACGAACATTAAGAGAGTATTAAATCAAATGAGCCTGATTTTAAGGTAGTTTTGTGCTCCAGTGACTTCAAGCATGGTTCCTCAGCTTTAAAAATGAGGACATTTTTATAAATGTTTAGATATAGATGTTGAGATTTAATTTTAGTCAGTCGGTTTTCAATTTTTGCCCATTTTCACTTGTTCTCCATTGCTTGCAATCACCATACTGAGGAAATGCAATGACTTACACAGGAAAGACTGAAAGCACAGCAGCACAATTACAGTCTTTTTCAGCTAATATAGTCTTTTAATGTTAATAATTTACACAAAAGATATTTTTTTTCAGTTCTTGTAGTATTACGCATAAAAGATTTAAAGATGAGTTTAGATGAAGGTTAGCCTGTTGTGGTGGTGTGCTCCCCCTTTCCAGGCGCCAACCTGACCTTTATCTCCTGTAACTCTGCCTAAGCAATAACCACCCATGGTGGTCACAGTGGGTACAGGTAGTCGTGATGGCTGTACTGGGTTCAGCGTGGTTTCGGTGAGACAGATAACAACACAATAGCCAACGGATAATTTGAGCAATGCTGGTACTGTGGTCAATATGCAAAAATGACTATAGGTCAATCATCTTACCTCCATAAATAGCGAACAGCCCAAGAGCCCTTTGAGCTCTCCTGAACAGCAGCAGGCTGCACGCCAGGATCTCCCCTTGAGAAGGGATGCCTCTCAAGGTTACGTTTACTTCTCAAGATTCAGAGATTCCTTGCTGCAACAGATACTCGGTAAGTGACTAATAGCATGCTAAACTTTGAAATCTTAGCTAAGTGATATAAAGGATTAATTGAGCATATATAATCCTTTAGACATAAACTGTTGACGAAGTCTGGGACTAGGACTGGATCCAGCCGCCCCTAGACTCCTCTCTGAGAAGGAGTATAGAAAGGAAGGGGGTCCTCTCTGAACACCATGACTCAACGCAAGGGTCTACCTGACAGCTCTGTCCGACCCTGTCCTCAGTGCAGTAAATAACCAAGTGTGCCCCATCATCTCAAATCTTGTTAAACACTGTCACATTTATCATCAAACTTTGTTAAATCCCTGTTTTATATCAAAATATGTATTGCTACTTCTCTCTATGAGTGAAGTGCATTGCTTCCATCCGCGACACCTGTATAGGAAAAAACATTATGTGAGTATGAAGCAACATGAAAATAATGTGAGAGATTAAGAGAAATACTGCAAAAAAAGAAACAATATTTAGACCTTCATACTTACCAAAACATGAAGAGAAATGAGGTCAGATAAATATGTGTAAATGTTATTATATAAAGGGTTTAATGTAAATCTGGGAAGGTCAAGGGTCATGTGGTAAAAGATGCCTGACTAATGAAAACAAATCAAAGAAGGCTGGAAAACAGTTCAGAAGAAGAGATGAAGATTTTTTAGTATGACAAGCATCACCAAAAGCTACTATATGGAGATTTTCTTTTCTCAGGTGGGAAGATGATCCATGTTGCTAAGAGGTATTTAAGGGTTAAGCTACATAGTACTTTGTCATCCTTACAAACAGCATTACGCTAGTAGCAGGAAAATGTGCTGGTGTCTAATTGAAATCAGTTCTTATGGCAGAGTTACTTGGAACGTGGCTCGTTGACCAGCTATACGTAAACTTTGCTATTCCAATGCATAAAACTTGCTAAATTCAAAAAATAACAAGTCTCAACACCACTGATTTCTCCTATTGTGGGAAGCAGCCTACAAACTGCTGTTACCTGCTTCCACTGAGAAAAGCAAAGCATGGCAATCTTAGAAGCAGGGCATGGTGGGCACAGGCTAAGTGCCAAAGCATAAGTCTCTCACGTTTGAGATACCCTGGGTTATACTAGATATACGCATGGGGTCAAACAATATGACATAGGACCTATGGGATCTTTCTGAATTCGTGACTGGAGGCCAGGAAGAAGAAGAAGAAGAAGCAGAAGAAGAAGCAGAAGCAGAAGAAGAAGCAGCAGCAGCAGAAGAAGAAGAAGAAAAAGGAAGGCAACTGAATTTATAGAGGCAGAATTGTGAAAATTTAGGCACAATCTGAGTATGTTGGATGAGACAGAGACTTCTCAGAAGACAAGTCTATACAAGTAACACAGTAAAAAAGGGTTATAGGTGTGTGGTTTACTTTTAGCAACCTCATCTGTGCTTTTGCACCAATACAAACCGGTGAAGCTACAATAGGCATGCTTCCTTCTTTCCCATCTTTATTTTTTCAATAAAAGCATACCTGAAGAACCGTGTCTGGGTCACATGAAGGCTGAATAAATATAAAATAATCAGGATTCAATTCTCCTAGAGAAAAAGGAGTGAAAATGAGCATTATTTGATGTGAGTTTTCACAGATATGCAAGTTTATTTTAGAAGTCATTATGGCTAGAAAAGCAACACAGTTTCTACTCTTGAAAGACATGTTATTGATCACATCTGGCTAATACTTGGAACAGCTTCTGAATACTGCTTTTCAAGTGGGCATTCTACTGTCATCTCTTCTCTTCAAAACACTGAAGTACTGTAATGACTTATCAGTGGAGTTACAGATCTGATCATTATTTCATACCGAAACTGGTATTAAGCGTCTCTTATGAGCAGTCCTCTTGAGCATGGTTAAAAGAACACAGTAACTCGTAAGGGGACATGTCACCTAGGCAAGTGGTCTTCAGAGGATGGAGGTTGTTGATTGTGCTGGTTTTGGCTGTGATAGAGTTAACTTTCTTCACAGTAGCTAGTATGAGGCTTCGTTTTGTATTTGGGATGAAAACAGCATTGATAATTCAGGGATGTTTTCATTATTGCTGAGCAGTGCTTACACAGAGTCAAGGCCTTTTCTGCTCCTCACACCACCCCACCAGCGAGTAGGCTGGGGGTGCACAAAAAGTTGGGAGGGGACACAGCCAGGACAGCTGACCCCAACTGACCAAAGAGATTCCATACCACATGACGTCATGCTCAGCATATAAAGCTGGGGGAAGAAGAAGGAAGGGGAAGACATTCAGAGTGATGGCGTTTGTATTCCCAAGTAACCATTACGTGTGACGAAGCCCTGCTTTCCTGGAGATGGCTGAACACCCGCCTGCTGATCGGAAGTAGTGAATTAATTCCTTGTTTTTCTTTGCTTTTATGTGTGGCTTTTGCTTTACTTATTAAACTGCCTTTATCTCAGCCCACAAGTTTTCTCGCTCTTCTGATTCTCTCCCTCATCCCACCAGAGCAGAGCAAGTGAGCGGCTGCGTGGTGCTTAGTTGATGGCTGGTGTTAAACCACAATATTGATCACCATCACAAAGCATACATACGTGTTTTCTTACCTCTGTTTCTCCATGATAATAACAGACAGCTGAGGACAAGGCTTTAGGAAAATCCACACAGATCGAGATATACTTCTTCCATTAATACTAATGAAATTTGCACAGCTTCAAACCTCATGGCACACACTGAAAATGGTGTTCCTAGTCTCTGGACTGTTGTCCTGACCAGAGAGAGCTTTCTGTCTTGTCTTCTAGGGAGAACTGGATCTACAATACTGAGACCTAACCTTTTATCCAGATTTCTCATGTGAATCCCTTGTTGTCTGACACCAATGCCTTTTGCCAGGTTCTAACAGTTCATCAGCCATATCAGGTCCAAAAGTGAAGCAAGGCTAGGGAATATATACATGCAAGTAGCCTTGGTTCTGGAGGCAGCAAAAATATTATCACCTGCTTTTGTCAATGATTCATGTAAGAAGTAATCACTGAAGAAACAGAGAAAAATACTCAGGTCTGAGGATGGTCCTGTTCAAGTTTGAAAAAATAAAAATCAACTGATCTGTAAGGTGAAAATAAATTCTCCATCGTCTCTTCAAGCAGAATATTAATAGGGTAAAGTAAAATAAACCTATTTTTCTTCCTGTTGTTGAGTAAGTAAAGATGGTTTGGCTAGCATATGATAGCATTCCAGAAACGCACCTGCTGTTTTGAAAGTTAAAAATAACTTTTTAATTTGTGTAAATTATCCTGGACTGCAAAAGAAAGAAAATCCATCATAAAAGAAAGCAACAAAAAAAAAGAAAAAAGAAAAAAAAAAGACAAAAAAAGAAAAAAAAAAAGAAAAAAACTTTAGCTAGCAGATATTTCAGGGAAACTCTTCACAGAGTGATTACAAAAGACAATCATTATAAATGTTGGTGCTAAAAATATTAATGCAGAACATGAAGTAATATCCCATCATTATTAAACTGTCAGGCAGGTGCCTGGAGAGAAGCTTAAGAAAATGCAAAACTAAATCCATTATTTTCAATGAACACATTACCTTCTTTAAAGTATCCTGGAAAACTTTACTAAAAGCCAACTCTATTTGGTTACAGACAAATTGATTTCTTAGTAATAATTGTACTACAATACTTAACCCACGAGGACAGGGAGATCTAATGCAGAGACTTGCATTCATGCATGTATCATTTGTTCCATATTAAATCTGATATTGAAGCAATTAGCTGCACGTGCTATTCAAATGAATTAGCTAAAGAAGTGTAGTACATCCGCCGTTGGAAGGTTTGTATCTTTGCGCTATAATTGTTGACATTTCTTTAATGCGTGAGATTTCTAAAAAATTCAGTGGAAATTAAAATAAGGGCTTTCATCCAAAATAATTTTTTGGAACAGAGCTGAACAACTGCATTTCTCAGTAGGTATTCTGATTTTTCCCCAGATTTCTCTTTCCTTCCCTATGGCATATCTCAGTTATAACACTTTATAGTTCACAAGCACAGGTGTTAGTCACTAGTCACGCACAATATAGACCTCAACACCCACTGTATGAGCAAAGATGACAAAAATTGTCCTAAAAGCAACACTGAGAGTCAACTGTAAGATCTGTTGATTAAACCACAACGATTTAAGCCTAGTTGTGGAACTCTGTTTGCCTAAATTTACCAGACATTCAGACTCACTATCATCATGCTTATAATGTCATCACATAGAAATGTTGGCCAAAACGTAGAAGCCACACCATTTTTTAAAAAGACATGAGAATGTAGTGTGTTTGTCAGCTCAGAGAGAAAAACTTTTGCAGTCTTCATACATGTTTTATTTTACTGTCAGTTGTTCTTTCTGTAAGAGGTGTTAACTTGCACAAGACCTTTGAAGCTGATACTTCTAGAAATACCTTGTCCACTGACAGGCAGAACTGACTGTACTCCAAACAGCTACATGATGGGGCTAAGATGGAAATCCATAGCAAGGAACAGATTGCATGAACAGAAAAATACTTGGACATGCACCCAAAAAGTTATCACATAAATGGGCAACTGTGAAGAAGCAGACAAATCTTGAAAAAGAAAAACGTGAGTTCTGGTCTGGTCTGAAACAGCTTTAATACTGGCAGAAAAAAAAGGACAGAGAAGAACTCCTAAAGACAAATGTCATCATCTTCACTGTGAAGCCAAGAAATGAGAGGATCCTTCAGTCAAAAGAATATCACTGAAATGTCCCAAATTATATTTTGTCTAATTATTCACTTATTAGTTACGCAATGAGCCATGGTAAGTATAAGACAGAATTTATGCTGAAGATAGTTTGAAGGCAGGGAAGGATTTCAAGACTAAGCAGCCCCTGGTCCCAGCTAGGTCATCTATATAACACGATTTTCAAACATACCAAAGTCAGTTTCCATCACACCATTAAGTGATATGGCCAGACTTGGCATTAACATTTTGCACAGTTGTTCACTTTTCATGACATTTTACCAGAAGGACTGAAGCTTTCATTTCAATGTAGAATGTTTCCTATTCATATCAGTGACAGTATCCTATTGGAGCTTAATTTTCCCAAATTACATGTTTTGAAGAGTACAACTAAGAAAACTAATCAGGTGGAAGATAATGTGCTCAAAGGCAAAAATTGATTGCTGATATTCATATTTTACAGTTACCGAAAGTCAGGATACCTACACAAAAACATAAGCATATTAGAAAAATGGGGAAGTTATTTCCACTTCCTATATTTCTATAATGATAGATGGATTATGAATCCTTCCCATCCTGGCCAGCTTATCTTCTTTCAGTCCTTCACTATAATGACCTTGAAGGGCTTCATACCCTAAATGTCGTGTCAAGGACATGACATATTACTACTGTTACTGTTCAAAAGGCAGTTTTAATTAAAAATACTTACCAAAATTTGGGATTTGTGTGATTTTTTCTAACTTTCATTACTTTCACTCAATTTTCTTTGCCAATTTTCCCCTTTTTCCTATTTCCTTTTTCGTTCATTACCCTTGGTTTTCAAAAACTGGTAATATTCATTCTCACCAGTCTCTCCTTCCCCCACTTTTTCTCACTTTTTCTCAGTTCTTGTGCTAATTGCTTAGGTTTTCACATTTCCCCTCTGTCAACACTCACTCCTTTCCAAAATTTTTGCTGTGGCCACTCAATTTCCCAGTTTGTATTAGCACTTTCACAACTGAGTCTTATTTTTCTCCGCTCACTCATCTTACCCTTCTTAATCTGTCCCATCCCTGTCACGAGTTCTCCCTCCTTCCTATATATTCAGTAATTGATCTCAAAAGAGCTGAGTCTCAGAGGAGTTCTCTCCTTACAGAGCAGACAGCACTGAAGAAACAGAGAAGCTGAAGGGAACCAGTGACTGCTGAAAGCCACTGTCAGAGCCTGGCATTAAAAATTACCTTTTTTAAGTTTCAGGTACCTTGAACACTAAAACCACATTTTTCTTATCTTTCCCCTTCTTTTCTCTCCCATTTTCCACTTTCATGTCTCTCCACTTCTTCACAGAACAATAGTCCAAGCTCTCTTACTTGGAAATTGAGAGGTGAATACACAAAGCTATTTGTGTTATTTCTTCGTACCTGAAGGGATGAAGGACTGGTAGGCTCTAAACTGCATTCTGGGACTGAGAATTGTATTTTCCTCATTGCCAATATTCCAGAAACTAACTCTTCAAAGCCAGGCCACTGATCATCCCAGTCCTTACTTTGAGATTATGGAGTTTTAGTTTTGAAATTGCATTGCTTAAAGTTCATAGAAACTTAGCAACACGTAAAGGCTAACATTTAGTTTTAAAATAACCATTTAATAAATGTCAGCATTCAGCCCTTCAGGGATATTTTTCCATTATTGAAATAGATTGACTTAATAAACCTATAATCATCTACCTCAGTTAAAGAAATTGCGAAAGGACAGTTATCTACCAAGGCCACACACTTCTCTCGGACCTTGTGGTGAAATAAAATGACCAACATGGAAGAGTGACAGATTGCACTAATAGCAAAGTTTAACAACTTTATTGTCCTTTATTTTACATACCACTGTAAATTTGGAATAAGTAATTCAGAATTTGCAGTAATTTGAGTAAAAGTGACATGAAAAACTAGCTAGGGACAATCCACTGATAGTTTTATTTTGCCAACAGACATTTTGTAACTGTTCCTGTTCCAGGAATTTATCTCTAAGCATAACTTCATAGGAAATATAAGCATTTCTTCCTTTGTACATTGTTATAATATTATGGTAGAGCCTGTCATTAAGAGTTAGAAACAAAGGTCAATAAAACATACACACATGGTGGGGTTTTTTTTCTTTTTTTCTTTTTAAGAACAATCATGCCTATTTCTGCTAGCCATAGACTAGTCTGAAAAGTAGGAAGCTTTGGGTGTCAGTTTTGTCTTTTTTCATTCTATTTTTCATCTCCCAGTGTTGTGTCCCTGTCTAATTTCTGGGTACACTGGGAGACAGAAGGCTTTATTTTTAATACTTTAACTTTAAATAGATGTAGACAATTCAAACAGCAAGAACAACAACAACAAAAAAAACAACCACAAACTTCTGAATCCTCAAATATTAATAGACTTCACCTCAGGCTTAATACCTCATCTTAAACCCACAGACTCACAGCTTTTAGTGCAGAATCAGCTTAAATGCATCTGGCAACACAGGCAGAGCAAATTTGATTCTGTCCACAAAATCCTGCACAGAGATGTCTTTGCATGTCCCCATAGGAGTAATCAGGACCACAGTTTGGCCTCGTGTTTCTTAATTGATCCCTTAATCATCCTCTGACTTGTCACTCAGGAGTTTCTGTCAGGTTGTTCCCAAAATCCTCTGTGTATTTGGACGTCTAGCAGTGAGTGAGATAAATTTTCTAGACAGTGCCTTAATTTCTCAACTGCTGAACATGCATTACTCTTCAGAACCAAACCCATTAGTGCCCCAAGCCCCATTTATTTCTCACAGACAATCAAATAACTTCAGATAGGGCTCTGACTGAAAAAGCTCAAGCTACACTTTTCCAAATCATCTCTTGGTAGCCTCATGCACAGCAGCTTTCATGCTTATGATATATCTATTAAAATAGACTTTCCCTCTAAAGTCCTTACAAACACTCAGCACCCAATAAAATAACTGAGTTCATTTCAAGATATTAGCCTTTAAATAGTAGTTAGCTTCACCCATAAAACAATACAAGCAGCTACAGTAAAGTATTTTTTTTATTTTCTCAGATTATTTTTTCTTTTTTTTTATTTTCTTCTATTTTAACACAATCCACTTATCTCACAAAACTCTACTACTAAAAAAAACAGATGTAAACATCCCTTTTAGCTGGATAGAATAATAATATAATCACACCTTACTGTTCTGCAATTCATCTATAGGTTTTGTGAAGAACATGCAATTAATGGGAACTGAACATATAACAATAGATGTGAGATACATCTTTTGTTCTCCATAAAAATTTATTTTCTTATGTTGTGATACTCTTCACAAAATTAGAGGCATGATTCAGTACCTACAGAATTCAGTGCTAACTCTCACTGATTTTGGAGGATTTTGGCTCATACACAAGCTGAGGTTAGCCAAATAGCCAGGATCTTCACCCTCTTCAGAAAGCCCTGATGGAGTAAAAAGAAGCAGAAAAGAGAAAAAAAAAAAAAAAAAGGATAAAAAAAAAAGATTTTAACTGTGGCTTGCAGATAAGTTTCCTGCAAAAAAAAGAACACGTCACATGTACCAAAACTATTTGGCAAACTTGAAGAATGCCTAGGAAATAGGAATAATCAGGAGATTCACTAAAAAAAGAGCACATAGCTTCTCTGAAGAAAAGAAGTCAGAGTGGGTGTCATCATTGATAAGCCAGTATTTATTTTATATCTGGAAGTTAATTTCTGAGGTTTTATGCAATATTTATCTCATGTTTATTTGTAAGCTCACTGCTTTGCCATAGCTTGTGTTGTCCTGCCAAATGTGTTACTGCTTGGTGCACCAGTGACTTCCCTGGCAGGAGAATAGTGACTAACTAATAAGCACCTACAAATCACTGAAAAATAAAAACTCATATGAAATCTGAAACAGATTCTTGAAAGTTTTTATGAACAAATATCTTTGGATTATAAATAAGAAGATGCTAAATGCATGTGTTTTTCACTGGTCTTTTTTTTTTTTGGTTATGAAATAATGCATGGTTTCCTTTCTGCTCAGCCAGTTGAAGACAGTACCAAACAAAATATCAGTAGGATATTCTACATTTCTGTTATACTTCTTCAGAGTTCCCATTTCCTGATCTTTCCACATTGTCAATCCAAGAAAGCACTAAAATTGGCGTTTAGCTTCAAATCTCGGAGAATAGCCTTTTCGCCACTCAATTTCTGCTCAAAATGGAGCTGATGCTAAAATACTGTATGACTATTTATGAGAAGCCTCCATAGCAGTCCTGTTATTAATGTGCTCACTGAAATGTATTTATACCTAGTGGCAAAACTTCTGGTTTTCACAAGTATTGTGAGGAAAAACGAAAAAATGTCACTCTTCTGAATGACCACATATACAAATGATTGTAAAAACAGAAAAGTTAATTATCTGGAATATCTATTCTACAGTTGCGCAAGTATTTTATTCAGCAATTCCTAGCTCAGATTTCATGATGGACACCAAGAATGCATGCAGCTCTATACATCAATGAAGTAATAAAAAGCAATCATAAAGACTATTCATACAATTATAAGCACCCCAAAATAACTATAGCATGTTACTAAATAATATAAGTCAACAAGATGCAGTATTCTTGGGATTAAAAATAACAATTTATAACTTCATGCATAATCAACAGAATTTCCTGTGTGTTTCTTAACTTGTTTTATTTTTCATAAAGTCTACTTCAATACCATTTTATAGAGGTTTTACAGGGATTCCAGTGTAATTAGATGGCAGTACAAGCCATAGCAGAAGACGCTTCTGCACACTGCTCTGCTAGCTTGATGCTACACTTACCCAGAGAGACCTTCTTCGGGAAATAAAGTGTAAATAAGATGTTCTCTTTTCCCTTGAGACTGCCAACCATGCTAGTCACAGGGGAGATGCATTTTCCTTTGGTAACAGACCAAAAGCACACAAACTTTTCATTGTAATTAGATGACCAAACAACATATATTTCTTGAAGCTACAGAGACAAGGGCATTTTGGTGCAAAAGAAAAGTTGGTGAACCTCAAGCTACCTTCTTCAGCACAGAAATGGACTCATTTTGGGAGATGAGATTGATAGCTTACATAGAACATACCTATATTCTGACAAGAATATGTTAAGAATTCTTTTAATAAACTAGTTCACATTACGTATTTAAAAAAATAAAAATCTTTCTCATACTCCAAAGTCTTTATCAGACTTTCAAATCTGCTTGTTTCTTTTCTTTGATTTTTTTCTAGAAGCAGCTCCTTTCCCTTGAGTCAGAAGAGGACAACAACTTTAGCAGCAAGTGAGGGGGAAAAAAAAGCTATCCTTGTTTGACCTGTCCATTTGTGCCCTGTCAAGATCAATTCTGTCAGTCCTATTATGTTGCTGTCGTATCACACACTATATGACAGTCTTTAATGTGATTTGAATTAATTTGACACGTTGAGGCATTTCAAGGCTGCAAATAAATATTTCTAAATCCCCCAAATCTGCTATTATATTTTCAACGTGCACGTAGACAAACACACCACTGCTCAGCAGAGCAACACCGACAGGGAGCTCAGACAGAGTTCTACCTAAGGTTGGAGATCTGCTTCTCAGCACAAAGCCAAACTGACCTGCACACTGAACTCATCTATTCTCCCCTCAAAATCACTACAGTGCAAGTCATGGCAGGAGAGACTTCTGTGTGCTGCTTTGCCAGCTTGATGTGACTCTTACCCAGAGAGACCTTCAGGGAAAAAAGTGTAAATCAGACCTTCCCCTTTCCTTTGAGACTGCCAACAACAAGGCTAGTCTCAGGGGAGATGCATTTTCTTTGGTAAAAGACCAAAAGCACAGACACTTTTCAAGAAGCCCATTGTGTTTCTGTCAGATGCCTTCTCTCACAGGGCAGTGACCTTCAGGGCCTCTAGACCAAAGACTGAATTGTCAAGCTTTGAATCTGAGTAACAATAAAGCTACTGTGAGGATATACAGTATAAATGTTCAGCTGATAGAAACCTGTACTGCACGTTGAGATAGCTATGCCACCTTTATGCCACCTGAATGTATGAATATATTTACAGTTTTAGTTAAAGAAAAATTAGTTTGTACATACTTCAAGCCATACATGCGTACTCCCTGAGCCTATACGCAACAGTCTTGAGCAGCCTAGACTGCAAGAGTTCACATTATTGTTATAAACATTTTATCTAAAAGATTATTTCACTCAAATCACAAGAAAATGTAGACAGAGATGTATGTTGGATTCTGCCTTGGATTTTCATGCAATTCATGGAGAAGTCTGATGACTTCCCCTTTCTAAAAACGTTGCAGAAATGGGAGAGTGCTTCAGTAAGCACTTGACTAAGATGCTCCCCTACATAAAAATCTACACTCTGTCACATAAGAAATTAGGCAGCTGCAACAGTGCCTTTCAAACTGGAAACCTAAGGAAAAGGAGGAAAACTTCCCCTAGTGTTTGAACTCAGAGAATGAATATCCAGCTTAATACCTCAATATCTGGTATTTGTAATACACAGATCTCCAAATGTAAAAGAATGGAATAGAATGGAATGGAAGATGAGAAGATCACTAAGGAAAGCTCTGAATAAGATGTCAGAAAAGGCAAGGATGAAATTAAAACATCCAAAAGTCAAACTGAGTTAGATCATATTAAGGAGACTAAAATGAACAAACAAAAAGCCATTAGTGGAGTACTAAAAGAATTAATCTTGGGGAAAATTTTTCTCCATACTCTCATTAATGACATTAGCTCAAAAAGTAGGCATGAGATACCCACTGACAAGAAGACATATGGCACCACCAGTAAGCAAGAAGAGGAACTGGAATACTGTATAAGGCTTAGAAGAACATCTACTTCAAATTGATCACTCATGGAAATGGCTGAAGTAACAAGACCTAAATTTATCAATCCACCAGTCTTTATGACTTCAGCCCGCTAACGTGATGCCACCATAGAACAGGCAAACAAAGCAACAGCAGTGCATTCCAATAGCTGTGCATTTGCAATCAAAATAGGAAAGCACTGATGATATGGGTGAGATCTGGTCTGAAGTACGGTTCTCATCGCACATTCTCAAAATGGTGAATCTAAGACAGACCTGTCTTTATAAGAGTGATAATTTATTTCTAATTAGGGTACAGTAATTGAGTGAGTGTTAACAGAAATGCTGAATTACTAAGCAATTGAAAGACTCTGCATGGTTTCAAAACTGCTTTTTAAAAAGCAGAAGGAAGAATGAAAATAAAGCATTCAAAGAATTTTAAGTCCTCACAAGAACTTGAACAAATGCTCTTCCCAGACAGCATAGCAAGATGTTTTACTGAATTCACAGTTGGGTCCTTTGGCCAAAGATGGTTAACATAAAATAATTATGGCAAAAACAGAATGACTGCTGTTTAAGTGAGTCATTAAGGACAACCAGTTGGCAGGTTTTATTATACTTTTGTTTTCTATTTTTCTGCTTATGAAGTTGAAGATCTTGGGGTGCCAGTAAGGTAACTCTTGAAGTTAAATATTTTCAAGAGAGTGGATATTTCAAAGAAGAAAAACAAAATCTTTTCAACCCTTAGCATTTACAACAAAGTGAGTAGACAATAGATGAAAGAAGGAATGGCCCCTAAAGGAAAACTATGTAAGCTATTGAAACACTATTTATCGACATAGATGAAGAACAGCAATGTGTCTCTCACAAAAAATTTCAAAGTCTAGTTTGCATTCTGATCTGGAAAAAAGACCTACAGTGTTGAAAAGAAAAAAAAAATCAGGAAGAAAAGCCAGTATCATTCTTCACAAAGAAAATACAAAGAAGTTTTGGACAGAATGAAAATGAATAACCATTTTGGAATGTTTCATTTGGCTTGGTAATGCTAAAAAGGGAGCTCTGCATGAGGAGAGAATCCAAGACCAGCAATTTTGGGGCCCATCTCTAAAGACACGAAGGAACCAGCTTTGAGTTTTTAGTCTTGTATTCCTTAGTGCTTTGTACTCCAGTGCTCCGCTTGCTCCCAAGACCAACTTTCCCACTCTCCATCCAGAGGGATCCTGTCCTGGTGCACCGAAAATTAGTGTGACCAAGTGTGCCACAACAGAGGAAATGGAGGTATGAAGCATTGCTGAGGAATAAGAGTGGTTTTCATTCTTGCTTCCTTATCTCCTATACTGCATCAGCAATACAAAGTCTCGTCTCAAAGGTAGGACAAGTACCCCCATTCAGTTCTAAAGAGATCTTCTAGTCTCTACTACTGCAGCACCTGCAATACTATCAACACCTGATAACAGTGATATCTTGGCTGCTCATGAGCAAAAACTAACACTGAATCCGCTTCCTCTGCAGAAGTACTCCTGCCTCCTTCTTCCTTGATGAACAAAGCACAGGTACTTAGATTTATAGAGTTCACTGACATCAAGCAGCAGTCCTTCCACTCTGACGTGAAACTCTCCAGAAAAGCACTCAGTGAAATTTCCACCAGGAATTTCTTTAGTGTTGTTGTTTTCTCAGTACAGTGATGTTGTTGGAAGAGGCCTACTGTGTGTTAGCTTTCTCCCTAGCAGACCACAAAATAAGGTTACCTATTTTGATAGGTTGATATCCATATCAACTTCCCTAACCGCCTTTGAATCCTCAGTGTGTCACAGCATGTCACTTAACCTGTTAAGAGGAAGTGGTGTGAGAGGGCAGCAACTGACAAGCCACTCCTCTGGAAGGGCACACTGATACTCTAATATCCCTAGTTCTTTTCTGACATGTATGCAGAATATCTTCTCAACAAAAGATGCAGCATCTTGCCTGTAATTGTTTTAGATGTGAACTCAATCTTCTGTGTTTCCTGGCCCACCTTCCAACTATTCCAGCAAGGCCGTACTGCTATTCTCAAAGCAGCACAGAGATTTGATACTCCCAAAATAGTAAATTAAAGCAACAAGCTGTCTGGTGTTGCTGTTTTCTTTATGGCAGAAAGGAAACTTTTCTCAAGAAAGTGGGTACATATAAAGCCTCCAATTCTTGTATAATTTGCAGACAATGTCACAGCCTTAGGCTACACGGCACCACGTTTTTCCCCTTCCAGATATGCTCAATAGGGATTGGAAACAAAATCACAGAGCATATATGGAATTAATTTCTGCTCTTTAGCAGCGTGTAACGGTTTAGGAGGCTCCCGGCTCTCTCCCTGTCCAAGCTTTGTGTCTAACACAGCTCCTGTCAGTATGGCCCAGCATGCCCTCAAGCCCAGCCTCCTCTTCCTTCTTGCAACTATAACCAGCCTCTGTCTTCTGGGCTGCAGCAGAGGCTGCCCATTTACATGTACTGCCCACTCTGCGCCCTGTCCCCATTACCAAATCAGAAATAACTCCATCTCCAGGAAGCATTATACTCCCCTTCCTGCAGCCCTGACCAGCTGTGCTTCTGGGGCTGCATTTCTCCCTGCAGAGCCACCATCATCAAACATCGACCTTGTTCACTGTTCCTTATTCAGATCTCCCTGACTTCACTTCCTGGCCGTCATCCTGCAAGGGCTCCACAGCTACTTCTCTCCCGCGTGAACCAGAACTACCTTTCCTCCCCTCCTCTCCAAAGGGGTCCACTGAGGGAACTTGCTTCAGAGTAGCCTGTTGCCTCGGCCTTTGTCCACTGCTAGAAGTAGGGCCCATTTGCTGTGGCTTATCCTAGAGTTATCATTCAGATATTTTCTCTGACATTGTGCTTTAAAGTTTCCTTTTTCATGTCACAGAATGAAGGTGGAAGGCTTTCTGCAGTGAAATAAATCAATAAATAATTACCGCTTCATATAGCAGTGCCCCATGAACCACTAGCACAGCTACTCGGATGAGACAGATAACTACTGACGATGTTGGAAGAATCCTGCCTTGATAGCCCTCGGCCTGCTAAATATCTGTCATCAAAGAGCAAGAAGTGTCTGTCTGCTGCTTCAAGCCAAGTCACACAGAATAAGGGCACCTTGCAAAGCAATATGTGTTCACTCAAGGGAAGACATACAGAAAAAAGACAAAACAAGAGTTATATTAACATTAAAAAAAGCTATGTCAACACAGAGGACCAGTCAACTTTGAAATTTGTCTTCAGGTCCTGATTGTTAGCTTTCCATACAAAAATCTCTCAGACCCAAGGCTCGTTCATAGCCCGCTGTGACCCAAAGAACTTCTGAAAGCTTGGGTCTGGGGCTGAGCCTCCAGCATACAGAGGACATGGAATTCACCCACTTGCTGCAGGACATTAGAGGTCCAACAGGACAAATCCCCCAACTTCCTATCAGCAGATAGATATCTGGCATCATAAAACATGAGATTTTTCAATGCCAAATCAAAATAAAATGAGAAATTTGTAAGTGCAAGAAGACCAAAGCATGCAAGTACAAAGGAAGCCATAACTATTCCCCAACTAAAAGCAGGATCAAAAAGCAGCATTCCTCACTGAAGGCTGGAGGTCCTACTGTTTAAAAACCCTTTTGGATGGAAGTTCTACAGCACAGCCACACAAACTACACCAGCATTGGCTTTCCTATCTCTCAGATAGTTTGCTGTAACATTTAAACTTAATCTCCTTCGCTGCAAGTATTTGAATCTGGACAACAGATTATTTCCCTCCCCTATACATTTCCTCTTAAATACTAAAGAAGACTGTCTTCTCCTTACTTCTCTTTTTATCTAGAAAGCTTTCATTTCTTCACAATTCTTACCATTCTTATTGTTGGTCTCTGAGCTTTCTCCAAATATAATTGTGAATTGCCAAATCTGGTAGCTCAATAGAGGCAAGGCTGCTGCAGTTGCATAACCCCAGACACAGCCATCAGCAAGGTGGCACCCATATGCTGAATAGACATACATGCAATATACATACGTATGTGGCCAGCACCATGGTTTTCTCACATAGCAATGCCTAAAACTGAAAGCAATCTGCATCTGATACTTTCTGGACAGCAAAAGCAGTGGGCGGATGAATTCGCACATCTGAAAAAGGTAGTCTTATTAACACTTCCCAATACAGCATTGCTTTTTCCTTTCCCTTTCTGCAATAATGAATCACAAGCTCAACTGTGATAAAGGTATTTCCCACGTCCACTTTGGAAGAGCTGCTACTTAGCTATCCTGCATTTACACAACTCATTAATTCTTATTTAGCAGAAAACTTTGTGCTGACCTTAAAGAATTTCACCATATTTTTAGGACTTTGCCTTAAGCTGTCAATGTCATCTTGAATTCTAGTGCTCCCTTCCAGCATATTTCCTTCTGGGAGGCATAATCTGTGAATTTAATAAACAGACTTTATTTTTCAACTTGTAAATGAAAATATTAAGTAGCAGCAGTCCTAGAAAAGTCCTCTGTCAAACTCAACATACCCCTGCAATTTAGCAATGAACCTCTCTTATACTCATTACCCCAACAGTTTGGTTTCCACTTGTGCCTCAGTCTTTCAGGATTTGTTTCTATGTTCTTACTTCATGCATGTAGTTTATAATTTGCCCTAGTTTCCTTGATGTGTCCTACCTTTTCTTTCTTCTCGAGTGCAAGAGTTTGAGTTAGTACCCTTAAAATACTTTAGGGAAGTGTCAGCTATTCCAGACTCCATTTACCTTTGTGTTTGTTTCTCAGAGGATTAAATTTATTATTTTCTTGAATTTGTTAAAAGTTGCCTTTTTTAAGTCCATTGGGTTGGGATTTTTTTTTTGTGGGTTCTGGGGGTTTTTATTAATATTATTTTAAGGTTCTTCTACCTGCTTTTTCCAAGAATAGATTTTAATTGCCCACTTGAGAATGTAAGAGTAAGACTAAAATTAGTAGTTAACCAATCACAGAAAGGCCTGGAGACTTTCTTCCAACTTCTGTATGAGAAATTTCTGCTTTTTCTCTTTCCTAAAAAAAAGGTAGCTTTTTAAAAGGGGTCCTTTATACCTTACTTAAATTCAAATCTTTGTGATGATCAAAAAAACTTTGTTAAATATATAGATTTCAAGAAATTGTCAAATATTAAGGTAAAAAATGTGAGCATTAACTTCACAGCAAATTTCACAGAGTTGCAAGTGCTTTTGCTACATTTACAAGTATCTAAAGGGTGGGTTTAAGGAGGACGGAGCCAGGCTCTTTTCAATGGTTCCCAGCGACAGGACAAGGGGCAATGGGCACAAGCTAGAACATAGGAAGTTCCGTTCAAATACACGGAAAAACTTCTTTACAGTGAGGGTGACAGAGCACTGGAACAGGCTGCCCAGGGAGGTTGTGGAGTCCCCTTCTCTGGAGATTTTCAAGACCCGCCTGGATGCAGCCCTGAGGGATGTGCTTTAGGCAATCCTGCTCTAGCAGGGGAGTTGGACTAGATGATCTCTAGAGGTCCCTTCCAACTCTGAAGATTCCGTGATTCCGTGATTAAAAATCTACAGATACACAGAATCGAAGTTGCACTCACCAAAAGTTCAGGGATTTGACAAAAAGGCAAAGTCAGCAGAAATCTTTCATTTAAGATCTTTTATCAGTTGGATCTTGCCTAGAGTAGACTTAAACCCAATTAGCTCACAAAATATTCTCCAGAATGAGAGCTGAGTACATAGATGTGGCATTATAATCTGTACACACAAAAGTAAAGTATTTAGAATACAAAACAGAGAGCACAAGACAGTAGTCCTTAAATGCATAATTTCAGGTATTGATCTTTACTTGCCTGGGATAGTTCAAATGGGACACTCAAAGTTATTGTGTTAATTCAGGTGTCCCTTCTAAGAAATAGCAGTCAGGTCTTGTATGGAACTTTGATCCAAAACCCTCTAAAGGCAGGAAGAATTGAGTGAAATTCCAGTTTCTGAAATGGGACCCCCACTGAAGAGAGGAAAACAGGGAAGGATGGGAATGAGATGAATGTGGAACTTGCAAGAAGAAAGGAGAATGAATGTACAGGATAAAAGCATCCATAATCAAATGAAAATATAAAAATGTATTCTCTTGCTAATTATTTAGTATAGTATTCCTATGCTTCTGTAATTTGACAGCCTCTGCCTGTGAATGAAAATTGAACATAAATAATTAAAAAGGGAATCTTAGCAACATGGCAACAGATGTTTCAGCAGAAACTCTGTCAGTTATATGATGACAAGGCAGCTGTTAGAGGAATTTTTAAAGTTATATGATGACAAGGCAGCTGTTAGAGGAATTTTTAAGTTAGCTTAGTTTATGTAGAATCAGCTGTTACCAGAGGCATTGATTAGAAGATGATACTGCCATTCATAATACTTTAAAAAAAAAGTATGAAATATTCAGATTTAATATTTCAGGTTAAATTCAAAGTAATATTTAGAGGCTTAGCTATTCAGAATTTAAAATAAACACTAAGGTTAAAAATTCTGTACCATTCCATGCATGTATGGAGCTAACTGACAGTGGGCACAGGCTGTTCTAACAGATAATTGTGCATGTGTATAATGATGAATAGTCAGTTCGAGAATATTTACTAATGTAAACTTTCTCCGATTAGTTGTATTTCACTTTACAAGGACTTCTAAACAGGACCTCCTCTCATGATTCCTCTCATGTAAAGCAGAGTCAGTCTGACTAAACTAACAACAATACCTGAGCAAACACATAAAATGTAACAGGATTCCAATGCGGAAAATGAGGCTCACACTGGTTTGAAAATCCACTGTCTACAAGTTTTTAATGGTATTGAAACAGCCACATACAACTGAGTCAATCTGACTCAGACTTAGCGTCACCCGCCCACTACAAAGTCTGCCTTCCCTGTTTTGTTTCTTCACTATAAGAATTGATAAGAACTTCAGTTTTTTACAATTACCACAGAAAATGGTGAGTGTTTAACATTTTGCTCATCTGAGACTAAGTAATAAACGTGGATTACACATTGCTTTTATGGTTGAGGTATGTCTAAATAAAAGTCCATCATTACACTAACAATGCCAGCTATTCTGTATTTTACTTTTGAGAACACGGGTAACTTAAACTTTTATAGAGATAATTAACATAATCCTGTGTGGTTCAGGAATATATTAAAGCACTACAGAAAAGGAAAAACCCATTTTCTGTAGTTGTTCAAATAGCAAAACTGAAATCAAAACCAACCTCAATTAGTATTGTTTTGTGGCCAGAAAAATCAAGCGTCTAGAGTGTAAATTAGGAGGATGCCATGAGACATAAATGAATCCAAATATGATCTGAAATTCTGGTTACCAAATTAAATATATAAATATATACAGGCAGTTATTTCAATCTACATGACTGCATAAACAAAAGTCTACCTGTCATAATACTGGCAGTGAGAAATTCAGTGAGCTTTGCTGAGGAAGAGGGCTGCTTGTACAATCCCATGTCCCAGGTAAATTGGATACAGGTATTTGCACAACACACCACTATCGAAGCACACAACAATAAAACAAGATCTCTAAGAATATTTTCAAGATTTTGGGACAAAGAGGTGTTTTTCAGTACAAAATCTCTGGCTAAACTATAAATACAATTTCTGCTAATTTATAGTGTCTCAGCTTGTGCACATGCCAATCCTTCCCTTTCTTATTTTAAAATACAAAAGGTATAAAAAATTTAAAATGTTGCTTGAATTTGGAGACAGCAGCATAGGACAATGAGAGCAGCTCACTATCTAAACTACTGCCTGTATCCTGTCACTATCATATTTTTGGTATTTTTCCTTCCACACAGTCACCTATTCTTGCAAATAAAAAAAAAAAAAAAAAACAAGGACAAAGGGTGGAGGGAAAAAAGGATGTTCAGAAAGCTGGTGTTAAAAATAATAAAAAGGGATGGTATGGGAAATAGAAATCTCTCACCTCTCAAAAACAACTGAATGATGTTAGAATGAGAGTAGGGCGTGATGTGCTCTCTCAGCAGACTTTAATACATCTCCAGTCATGAAGTGCTCACTGACCCATGAACATAGCTTGATAGTTTATGGCTTATGCCATCAGCAACCTAGCTAAAAAATCCAGTTTCCTCCAAGTTCTGTGAATAAATCCTTTTTTTTTTTCTCCTTTTTTCAATGGAGAAAAAAAATACTTAAAAAGCATTCGTATTTTATAGAAAGCAGTCTTGCATATTCACAACAGGAGACAAGAGGATATTGTAGCATATTTTAATAACAATGTCAAGCTTTCCAGAGTGGTTCTCTCTGAAAAATAAAAATTAATCACTAAACAAATTATCTGGTTAGATTTACTGGATGTACACTGGGATATCTCATCCAAGATATTAGACTGAGGTAGAGATTTAAAAGTCAGTTGCTGGCCAAGTGCTGTTGTTAAAAGAGATTAATTTTCTTTCCAGGCACCCAAGTTTGATATAATACAAGGCTAAAGCTCTAATGAAGGCAACAGAGCTGCTGCTGACATATCGCTTGAAGAATTTGACAAAGATGACTGGTCTGATCTTTTTGGTCTAGACTATGGCTCAATGGATGACTGATTTTTTCAATTCAATGGCCAAAGTAGTGAAAATGTGTTTCAGGCAAAGCCAAAAGTAAAATTTGACATAATACTTTGCATTTGAAATCATACATTTTGATAAGTTTAAAGAAAATTATTTCATTACATTTTTAACTTTTTTGGTTGAAGTGGAGGGCTAGATGAACCAAGAGATACACCTGCACACCTAAGAACTGTATCTAAAACTTCCAAAGAGAGTTATATTGTTCTTTCTATTTTATGAACATTTGGTTAGATGATTCCTCTGGAGAGCGGGCTCCAAATCCCCTCTGTGCACCTTCAGAACATTTCCCCAAATTTAAAATGTAAGCTAGTCTGGTGCAGACTTGTCTTCATTTCCTTTTAAACAGTTTCACTTTATGTCATTTACCTGAATAATCATTGGAATAGGGACTGGAACTGAGATCTTCCTGGCTGCACAGACGATCATTCTCACATTATACCCTGAAGTATAAGAATATAATTATTAATACAGAACAGCTTCAGCAGGAAAGAACAGGAAAAAATCTGTTCAAAAGTCTTTGTTCATTGTTTATCTATCTTCTTAGATATGAAAGACTACTTAGTAAATTTTGTGACTGCAAAAAGCTTCTGAAAAGGATCAACTGCCTCCTCCAAACTGCTTTTGTAAATGCTGCTACATCCCCAATGAATACAGACTGAGAAATACTTTGGATATATTTCAGCAAATGTTATCATGGAACTGCTTTTTAAATTAAAGGTCCAAAAGTATACACCTAATTTTACTAGTCGCAAAGATTTTACGTTGACTAAAACTGCAGTTTTCACTGAATGAAACTATTCATTTGGAAAACAATACTCACTCTTCTTAAGATACCACGAATCAGCCAAAAAAGGGAAATTCTGCAAAAGAGATGCGATCAGGAGATATCAGGAGCAAAAGAGAAGCAATCAAGAAGCTTATAAAAGATGAAATAAAGAACAGAGCAGAGTGACATCAAAAAGAACAGAGATGAAGATTAAAAATGCTAAATTATATAGCCAGGAAGCAAAGCACAATACTTAAGGAAAAAAAAAAAAAAAACAACAAAAAAAACAACAAAACAAAACAAAAACTAACACATCAAAAAAACACCAGTCCAGAGTTAGTAGGAAAAAAATTAAAAGGAGAACCTGAAAGCCATAAGGAAGAGGAAGAGTCTAAGGTAAAAGAAGAGAATGAAACACAAAAGGGAATCAGGTTAATTTGAAATAAAGTCATGTTCACAGCCAATCCAGGGTTTCAGGCCATCTAATCTGCTACCATTGTAAAGTAAATGTTTGCAATTGGTAAACTGTACCAAACCTAAGTATTTCAAAGGAAAAGCATAAGAAGTGAAGGATACTGTAGACTTAGGGAAGGACTTCTTTTTCACTTTTGGCTTTTCTTGTGCTTTTAGTTAAATGAAAGGACTTGTGAAAGAAAGTGATGACGAATACTTAACTATTCAGTAATACATGATGTCAATATCCCTGCTATGTAGCACTATGACTAGAGCTAGCCACAAGACTCCAAATGTTCATCATGAACAGCAATACCTGTGTACGCATGTGCCATTTTTCAAATGGACAGAACTTCATAATATTTTAACTAAGAAATTCTAATTTATTTAAAAATTCTCATAAATTTTGATAAATCTTTGATTTTGCCGATACAGTTGTTTAGGAAGTACTCACTCCTGCAGCAATCAATAAGCCTCACCGCAGTCCATGCTTCTGCCTGTTCCTACACAACAAAATACACAATCATTTTAAATGACTGGAATACTACATTTAAGAAGAGCCCATTTTTAGTCTGTGCCTTTTATCTCACCTAAGACAAACTTCCTTTTCAGGAAGCCACATCAATACTCAGATAAACCCAGGCTGTAATTTTGTTGCTTTGAGAAAAAGCAATTAACCACTGCCTAAGCAATGGAACAGGTCTCCTTGAAAACTTTATTTGTGACTTCATAATCTAAATCTCGCACCCACCAGCAAAGTATTTTGTTCATCCATTCATTCAGCTGAATATTCTTTCCATGACATTTTGCTCTTCTGTAGTGATTTTTTTTTCAGGCTATTTCTTATTTATTGCTAAATTTTTTTCTAGATGTTATACATAAATTGCTACTAAACAAAATAAAAGATGCATTTGACTCACTACTAGAATTTCATACATCATTGGGTTTCTGCCCACATTAATATTTGCAGGATCTCTAAGACTCCAGAGGGACTGGTGTCCTACTGTGCTATGTTCTGTACAAGTTCAGGAGAGACACAGAAGAGCTGCTCAGCAAAGCTTATAATCACAGACACTCAAAATGAAAAAGGAATACCAGAGCCCATTGGAACGAAATTGTAGAAATCATGTCAGATAGTCAAGCTTAAATCACTTTTCCACAATTATTCTTCTTGTTTCACTACCATATTCCTTTCCTTATTAGAAAACTCCTAATTTCAGCTTAAAATCTATTAATGCTCATTTTACGTCCATTTACCTCCTAAGTTTGTCATTTTGCTTAATGAATTTTTCTTCCTCAGTATTTGGTGCGCTGATCAATTCAGGGAATTCAACATACGCCTTCTCCATCTTTGTTTCACTAGATGCAAGCCAGGCTTTTCTCATCTCCTTCCATAGCAACACAGTCGTTTCCTTTTCCTGCTCAGTTTAGCACCAATGCCAATTTAAACCCACCATCCTCAAACATGACTGGTCAGGTTTTTACACGGTATTCCTGCTCTCTACTGGAAATACATGTGTCCTATACTTAGAAACAAAGACAAAGTGGTTTTATCGCATCATAGCGGTCCAGCTAGGGAAAATCATTCAAGCAACCACAGCTAGCTGACATCAATAATAAGCCTCCCAAGAAGATTTTTGAGTAATGAAATGTGTAATGTGTCAGTGTGCTACAATTTGACCTCTACAGAGCCACTGTAGTAGAGACAGTTATGAACGCACTCAACTAAAAACTGTTAATTTTTGTCCTGTGATAAATCTTTCGTCACATCAATTCAGATATGAAAATAGGCACTAAGCTAAGGAACACTGAAATAACTATGTTCAATAACATTTCCAATTACAGTATCTACCCATTTTTCAAACTCAGGGTAGTATATTTAAACATCCCTTATCTACAGCTGAAGAAAAAAGTAATACCGAAGAAACAGATACAGTTATTAACACAAAGGATATAAGCCCATGCAAGCATACCTGATCTGTTAAGAAACACAGGGATATTTTAGAATCAGTTTTTGAAACAGAAACTCACTCTGAAGTTGGACTGAAAGTATCAATATTTGCTAAAACATTGTGAGTGTCTGCCACCGTTACCATAGAATCGTAGAATCTTCATGGTTGGAAAGGACCTTTGAGATCATCGAGTCCAACCAAACAACCTACAATCTCTGCCACTAGACCATGCCCTGAAGTGCCAAATCTAGACGTTTCTTAAATACCTCTATTATCTCCTATTCCAAACAGCTAAAGTGGGGTACTCTAACAATGTAATAATAATATAACATTTGAAATAATTTATGCTTTCGGTATATAGGAAAGAGAGACCTAGATGAAATCTGTTCCAGCAAAAGAGCTTATTAGAATATGAATGGAAACATTGTATAAAGAGTATATTAATGGTATGTTACACAGTTAATTAGTTCACCACACAGGGTTTGCTTCATTAAAAGAATCAACTAATTGCTAAACTACATCATTCAACCCTTGTAACTAATTCTAGTGACCTAAATGTTTTAACATATTTAATTGTACTTGTGTCATATACTGCAAGTTCCGCTGGATTCTGGAAATATCCAAGGCCAATGTATTTTGAATATTGATTTGGTAATTCCAGCAAACAGTATTGTGTAATCATCATAATCCTTTCTGGGCAGCCAAGAGAAACTGGATTAGATGACAGGCAAGCGGACCAGCACATAGCTGTAACAACAGATGCTCAAGAAGTAAAACACACCACCTCCATCTTCATATGTATCTCTCAAGTGATTTTACCTTTCCAAGGGGCTCCAATAAACAGCACCCTCCAGAAGAAATCACTGAAAATTTAACAGTGGAGTAAGTACAGGAAGACATTTTTTTTGATCTTCTGAGGTTCTTTTGATATACAATCTATTTAACTTTAAAGAAGAAAAAACTAGAACAATCTGAAGTCTATAAACCAGAAGGAATTTCAGACTTTCTCAGCGTTATTCCCTTAGATGTTAATAGCGATATTCTCACTAACTTTACTGGTAGATAAATTTTGCATGGTTTTCAACTGAACCCTTTATTACCTGCAAGGAACAGACGCCTTATACTGAGGAATCTGTATTGAAGAAACAGATTAATGCATTCCTCCAATTTGTCTCAGCCCATAGACACTAAGTTTTACCACAAGCTACTTCTGTTAAAAGCTACAAGATTAGATCTGGAACTGACTGATGCACCAATTTATTACAATTACAATTTTAGTGGGTTTATACAGGCTGTAAGTCACTCTTAAATTCCCACTGTCTTGTTTTATTCTAAACTGCCTCAGCTGGACATTAAGAGCCAAATTGTTCTCTAAACAGTTCACAGATGGGTGAGAAAGTAGGAAGACAGAGAAAGCAAGGAAAGGATTACCTGCCGTTCCTTTGAAGGATTAAAAATACAGTTTACAGCTTTTGATGGATTGACTAATGTTTATTCCTATAACTGGCTTCATTAATTTTTATATTCACCCTCATCATACAAGACATATTTACATAAAAAAATAATAACTTCAGGATAATGATTCAAGTGCCTAGTTCATAAACAGGCCTGTTTTCAATGCCAAACCATCCCCTGTTGAGCCCTCTAAGGAGAGGGAGAGAGGGAGACAAACGTCTCTAATGGATATCCCTACAAAAGTGAACGACCTTCCCACATGCATACAATTGACTTATAGCACCAGGGCCATTCTTTTTAGGGGACCAGGGTATTCTTTTTCCAACAGGTAGGAATTGACAACTTTGCTGATTTACCCCTTGACACAGCCTGGCTAATACACATCCCATCACTCTAATTTGCACATGCACCGACCGGAGTGGAATGTGCAGTTGTGACCACCTGTACCGTCAGCCAGCTGGTTATTTCTCTAAGGGGTAAGAACAACCATTATAGAATTGCAAACGCTGATCACACATTTCTTCTCTAACCTAGTGTCTAAGGAGATAAATCTTACACAAACCTACTATATCTATGTGCACACATTTATCCTCTTGTCTACTGTCAATAATTTTCTAATACGCAACCAAACAGATATTCTGATATTGAATTCCTGCAGGAACTTCAGAATAAGTTAATGAATCCAGAAAGATTACCTGCTGAAAAAAAAACAGTATTAGTGCCACAGTAAAAAAAGATCATATTGTGAAGTGAACTCTTATAAGACGACAGCAGAAAAATCACCTGAATACAATCTTCAACTTGCATGTATAGCACATCAGACATTAGAGAATCTATCTGGTGAATTGAATGCCATGGGAAATTCTATTTCAATTACTCTGCCACTCACAAAAATTTGGGATCTGCAGAGGCAGGAAGAGGGGATTATTGAGTTTTGGTGGGAGGGACCGTTTAATTTAAGCTAAGCACCACAGAGAAACTGTTTACATTATTTGTTCATATCTACTAGTAGTTCCAACACACAAAGGATAATTTATCACCTAAATAATACAGAAAATGTGTCCATCTCCCAAGAGATCATTTTGTTAACTCCATGAGAAGGTATAAAGATTAAAGTTGTTGTTGTTGTTGTGTTTTTTAATTAGAGTAACTTCTCTATTTTCCATACTTATACCTGATTGAAGCAGTTTTCCTATTTATTTTGTACTTAATATAAATGCTGCAAGTTCCATTGCAGAATTCTGCTTTCATGTCAAAGTTGTATTAAAAAAGAACATCCTTCACTAGCATTTTCCATCATGTTGTCCATGTTCTGATAAAGGGAACAATAGTCAGTCACACTCAGTCACACATGGGAAAATGTAATTTGAAGGTATTATAAATAACTAATCTCCTAATGGACTAGTTGCTTTACTCCCTTTAAACCTCTCAAAACCAAGGTATGAACTAATTCAGCCCCTCTTACAAATTCCTTTAAAAACTCACCTCCAACTCTAGGCCTCTGACTACTTCTGCCAACCTCCAGCTTTGCACTTTTTTCTGAGGCTCTTTTTCTGAGCTGGCAATGCAATTGCATTTATACACACATAAGGAGTTGTCAGTGAAAACTCATTTGCACGTAACAGTGCAATACCTTTGACTTGAAGATGCATGTTCAGAAGCTCAGAGCAAGAAAAGCAAAGGGAAAGAAAAAAAGAAGAAACAGCCCCCTGTATGCATTGCATCTGCAACACTGAAGGCATAGTTACACAACTGTTAGTAGCAACAACAGCCGTGGAACTGTACAATTTAACAGCCCACCACAAGAAATTATATCTTCACCACTCAGTAATTAGCTAAAATCTATTGACTATCAAATACATCCACGGCAGAATTATTAGTCAAAATCCTCAGATGTGAAAAACATCTGAATGAAAATTTCCAAGGCACATGAAATTAGCTTGGAATACTAAGTGCTTGGCATCTCTCAGAATTTGGCTCCATCCAGGGGACAATGCAATACCATTGCCTACATTGCCACAACTGTGAAAAAACAGACCCCTTTCTCCATTTGTTTCAAATTCGGGCACCTGTATTGAGAAATCTATTATATCTTGTTTCTAACCGTAACTCAGAGCTTTGTGCTCTGCTTTGACCATGTCACACGCTGGCAGGCAAAACCGGAGCAATTAGATGTAATGTGACAAGATCCCTTTACTTCTACAGTCTGAGCACTTGACAAGCAGCTGTAGGACAAGCTTTGGAACCATCTTAATCCAAATCCAAATGTCAGAAGTGGAATGATACTATTTAAATGGAACTTAAACATTTAAAATTCAGGAAGAACCTTCATGAAAATGAGTCTTAGGTATCACCCTCCTAAAGGGAGTTTAATAAGCTTTGATTACTTTTTTTTCCTAAGATAAAGAAAAAAAGATGAAAATAAAGATTTCCCTATTTCAGACAGAGAAGCTGTTCTTTGACCCTTAATCATGCTTCCACCGCCTACTGAATGTCAGTAGCTGGAAGACATTCACTGTGAGTCTGAGTGCTCCCATTCTAAGAACAGCATAAGTCAACACCTTTTGGCCTTTTTTTTAATACTCATAAGGGATCACACATGAAAAAGGTCACACTAAATTGCTGATAAAAAAATAAACTACTATATTTAGTACTTGTTTTAATTTTACTTCCTTCCATTCCTATATTTTTCTACTCCTAAGAACCACCTACGCAGTTGGCCTCCATAGCTCCCTGAAACACTTTAATAGCCACATATTATGCTGTAAAATGAGCTGAAAATCTGCACTACATTAATTACATTGTAGTGCTTGTGACCAGAGATATTAATACATCATAACTACCTGCTTAGTGCTCATTAGAAAGGAATGAAGAAGGTTCCAGTGACAATTTGCCTTAGAGAGAGACACTTGTTTGGAGGCAGCAGAAGTCACAAGTTGTCTGAACTGGGAAGGCCAGCAGTGATGAAGCCCATGATTCATCTTCTGCCTGTTGGGGTATTTACAGACTGTCAAATGCCAAGCAAGAGAGGGACTCTGATTCAAGCCAAGATGTATGTGAGGTGCTACTGCAGCAGAAAAACCAAGGCGAGTTTGGATGCCCATGTAGTAAGACGGGTATGGGAGAGACTGCTCCCAAAACTGTTTATTGTGTATTTTCAAACCAGACACTTCAGATATTACTTTTAAAGCACTTTTAAATACTTTTAAAGGCATGTGCTTGCTCCCAAACCTAAGTCACTATTACTGAAGTTTGATTTAGAGGTCATTTTTAAACATGAGTCTTCAAGGACACATTTCTTCCTTCATTTTTCTATGTTGCAATTTTCATACATGTCAAATGGAGCCAATAATGCTATCCTACCTCTTTAGAGCGTTTTCCTCATTAAATTAAGGTTGCATAGAATTGCAAAGCTGGTGACAGATGGTGAAACTGCTACCCATTGAATTTACTGTATTTCACTCAGGAATTCAGAATACTCTGAGTTTCATTTTATGTGAAGTAACACACTTTTCTTCTTCTGTACAGTATTAAAAAAAGCAGAACTTAAAAGAAGCTTAATTTTTCATACCTGTCTCACTCACCATGCAAAATCAAAAAAGTAGGCCTTGGTAACCACTGCCCATTTAATCATTGCTCTCAATGACAGCTGTCAAATATTTCCCTCTTACAGAACCCATAACCATCAGAAAATGTAAAAAAAAAAATCAAAGTTTTATGATAGCGTGTTACTTAACTCACACTTTTAGGAAGGATTTATACCTTTTCTACTTAAAGCCGTTATTTATACATAATAGAATGCTGTATGGTGTAACACAGCAAAATGAAGATGGTATTTCAGATTTATCAAAATGAAATTCCAAGATCTCAAGTCAATCTCATATAGCCACAGAACAAGCTTATGAACTCTTGGAAGTCTGCAGGGAACAGAAATTTCATTTTTCAGTGAGATCTACCACCATCTTCGCTCTTGGAATTTGAAACTGAATGTGAAAAACTGATCCAATTCAGCTTTCTAAACACAAAGCTTAAATTGACAATGGTCAATATTCACCTAGGGTGGAAAGGTAACGGAGACGTACATCATAAGAACTTAATGCTCTGGGAAATATCTAAGAAATTCTATAAAAATTCTACAAATTCTACAAAAACAGAAAAGCCTTGCTCATCACCTGCAAGGTTGCAAAACTTAGCTCTGGGCACCTTGGTATTGAACACCTTCACCAAGACCTTAGGATAAGGGTGGCGTGGGATTTTAGAAAGCCAACAAGAACACCCGAGTTCTAATATTTAAACTAAGCATAAAGCATTTGAGGACTGCAAAAGACTCTCTTTGTTTCAGATCTTAAATAGATCTTAGCTCTAAATATTGGCCATTGCAATAATGCTTTTACTAACAGAAAATTACCACATACCATTCTACTGCAAAGTTACTTTGGTCAACTTCTAAACACCTAGTGCAAGAAGAAATCATAACAAAAGACTGCAGGGCCTATTCTCTTTATTACATATATCAGAAGGGATGCTCAAAATCCTCAGACACTTTTGCAAGTTTCTGTCTATGATAAAAATGTAGCCATTTAGAAAGAATTTAGGGACCCTCATCCAGCAGAATACAGTAATTCTATTAGCTTCGAAAATGCACACCTACACTGTTTTTCATCAAAAACCATTTATAGACTTTTTAGTGTTAACATAAAATAGAGAACATGTATTTCATCATTTTAACCCATTTAATTTGTATTCAATTTAAAACAATGAATTACTCAGAATTATAAAGTAATTTAAAAATAATTTTAAATAAATTATTCATGAACTTTCTCTATCATTTTTTAAGTAAAGAATTGCACTGGGCCAACTTACAATCACATGACATTTTAATATGTGACTTATGGCGCAACCATTCACACATTTGTGCATTTAATGGTACTTGACTTCTAGCCTTACACTTCATAAGAATAAGTGTTCTATTGCATCATAATTCACAATCTGTCACATCCATGGAAGACTGAGAGAATTTGAATTTAAAGACACTAGGTGACTGGGCAAAGAATGACAGCTGAAATGTAACCTTATGAAATGTGTAACAGGAACTGTAATCTGGTCTTTTTCTAAGTTGTTCCTAGGACAGAAAATTTAGGGTTAATAGAGAGAGGAGAAAATACAAGTGACTAGGAGCCGTAGGTAAAGAAACAGATTTATTTACGGTAAGTATGATAATGCAGGCACTGAAAAGCAAACACAATCCTACCTAATTTACAGCTGGGACAAGAATATAACCAAGACACGATACCTTATTTTCAACTTCTGTTCTGCATTACTGCTATATAAATGCAACATGTGTCACATGTCCAGACACTATGGTCTAATTATGGTACTGTCTTCAGAGAGCACAGGTGTGTCCTTCCCTTCCTATCCCTTCACATTTTGGAGCAAAGAAATAACATCTTTTTCTTTAAACACAAGGCAGGGGAGTAGTCTGGCCAGTTTAACTGACATCTCCATAAATTAAGAAAGCGTGAACCGTCACAAAGCACAAGAACACAAAGGCACAATACCAAGAGGGAAGGGAAAATTGAATAGGAATATTTATTACAACTTAATAGACTAAAGCTGCTAATAAGCTTTGGAGCTCTTCTCCTGTTGATAATCAGCAGAGTTGCTCATCCACCTTGTTTACACATTCAGTATAATAATCTACATTAGTTACATTTGTATATGATGGCTGGTTATTGGCATTTTCAAATTCAGTCAGTTGTTTCAACCCATTTGATAATGCACAAGAGTGCATGTGCCCATAACAATAAAGTTATTTGTGGTACTAGCACTAAAAAGCAATCTCATCAGAACTCGGAGCAGAGGGCAAGCAATGAAGATGCTCTGTCCACAAGAGAGTTGATAATTCATAAATCAGCTACAGATAGATCTCTAGTTCTGAAAACCTCCATATGAGGGGGACCAAATGCCAACATTTTCTAGGATCAGTGCTTTCTGAAATTAAAGATACCAACACGTGGTTTTGAAAAACTTGGTGAAGAACAGAATTCCTCAGAAAGCACTGGAAAAAATATTACAAGGAAAATATATATTTTTTTTCTGTCAGAAATCAAAAACCCAAAGGTTTTCAGTTTGCAGCCAAGTGTTCAGTATGCCAACGAAAAAAATGAACCACCCATTCAGCCACTCCTCTTCTTTCAAATATAGACAATGCAAATTTAAGATAAAACTCCATAGCAAATGTTTTAGGTATTTTTATAGCCCTATAATTTTGGAAATATCTAATCAGCATGAATGGGCTTATACACACACTTACTTTATCCCACATGAATTGGATCTCCTAAGTTAAAAAAAAAACCAAAAAAAAAACCAAAAAAGCCTAACAAAATCCACAATATAACTCCAGAATAGAATTCAAGCTATACATATCTTTGCATAGGAGAATTTTCACATTGAGCAATTGTTTATGCCACACATATAATTCTTCTCCTCATACAGCAGGATTCTTCTCCTCCTTGTAGTAAACTATCTTCCTCACTCTTATAATATATGGAACTGATGGATCTTTTCATGTACGTGCAAATTTCTACCTAAAATCATAAAGAGTGTATAGGTTTCAATTTAACAACCTGATTTTTTTAAAGCCTTGCTCTTCCTCTCCTGGTGTCCTACAGTCCAAAATGTATGTCATCTTTCATGCGCTCTCACCAGAAACTGTCAAGCCATGACAACAAACCAATAAGAGAACCAAAAGGCAGAATAAGCAGCAAGGCAGAGGCAGACAGGAGGACAGCTGAGGACAGTACCTAGCAACACGTGCTGAGCCCACCTTGACCCGCTTGATTGCTCTATGCACACGATGCCTTTGCAATTTCTGCACTCAGCAGCTGTGTCACTGGGGAAAAAAGCAGTTGATATAAAGTATTTCTCTGTTGTCCCTAACATACACAATAAGAAGTAACATACCTGCATTGCGCAGGCAAATGTAGGCAGAATTTGGCCTAGTACAGAGACAGAAATACCCACACACAATGTGCCGCATTACTCCTGGCATCTGTCCCTCGTGCAGTCTGTCATATTGAAAAAAGGCCATGCTCCTCCACTAAAAAGTGCAGATTATGATGAGTAATGTCCTAAATAGCTCTACGTAGGACTATGCAAATGCATGTGTTTGCACATCTGAACCTGTACGTGTCAGAGGCCTAGTATAGAACCCATGTAAGAAGCAGCATTTTAGAAAGAAAGTTCAATAGGTCCAGGATTGGGATTTAACCTATTATACAAGGTAATACAATATGAAACATGGAGAGTGAAGCTTACAAGAATACAATTCTATAAAACAGTTACTAAATAATGATGTAAATCATACATTTTGATTTCCATTTTCTTAAAATAAGGAAAACAAAACAGCCTTCCATTAGAAAGAATTCATTCATGGAAATGTCAACACATTAATTTCCAACAGCAATAAAAATGCACATCATATAATTTAAAGCATTACTTCTCTTCTAAATCCCATCAATCTCGTTTTAAGTGTATATCGGAACAAGTGGGCCAGGAACTCTAAGGCAGTTAAATGGGACTGCTGGTCACAACATTGAATAAATGCAGAGTCACAAAAGCACTTGTTAAAAGAATCATCTAGGCTTATAAGGCTTATACAGACTGTGTTGTGCTGGTTTAGCTGTTATTAGAGTAGCCCAAAGCCTTTAGAACCAATAGGTTTTTGAAATAGTACGAGTACAACATTTATAAGAAGGTCAGGGGAAAACCATGAAAAGAAGGAGAATGTTAGTCTTTTCATAAATTTTAAACTGCTGAGTGAATCAAAAGCTATGATTTGCAAAAATATAAGAGCAAAGCTAAACCATTGGCTATTTCTTCGTAAGTTACTGTAATTGTTTATTACCGTTTAATTCGTATCTGCTAGAACACTGACTGGACACACTTGAAAATGTGACTTAACCATGGTTTCCTGAAACACTAATGAGGTATTGGGATGTTCCTGCAATTCTAACGTACACTCTGCGTTCATCATGCAAGTCTTATTCTCTGAGAGTACAATGCACATGAAGTACTTGAAGGGATTTTTAAAGACAAAGAATTCTAAATCATACAAGTTTTGATATCAGTATTTTGAATAAATCTTCCAAATCCCTAAAAATGTATCAATTTATCAGTTGAATTACTTTTTTACTTAAATGGAACATGTACTATTTTCATTCAGTCATATCCCTTGTCACACCTTCTAAAAAAAGATGTAGTGAGTCTTAACAAAATAATTTAGAACTTCCATCTCTAACACAATCAACAGATGTTTTTTAGACAACTTTGTTTTGTAACTACTCTGACTACTTGATACAATTGGAGTAATTATTAAGTGTTGAGTTTCCCTTTGTCTTCAAACAGTTTCTTTAGAACTACCAAGAAAAATCTCTCCTCTTCATTTCTATGTGAAAGCATGAGGATGGAAGAGAAAAGTTTTTGAGTTCCCTTCCAAAACTAGGGCATAACTGTACCCGATTAGTGGCGTATGGCAAGTCATTTAATTTTTAAGAGATTTCCAATGGTTAACAGGTAGGTGCATGACTCCAGAAGACAGCCTAAAGAGAGATAATTACACAGAATTGTACCTTCTTGCTAAGCCTTTGCACAATAGGTCTTTAGTTTCTACTTTGTAGATTACTGCCCTAGGACTCCTCCACCCAGCACACTGGGTTATAGACAAGGGTTAAATCGTCTCTCCTTCATTTTCCCCATCCAAATGACATCCTTGTTATGGGATGAGTTACAAGGCGAAATAATCTGTTTCTTCTTGTTCCTGGATACGAAGGACAGGGCACTCATACCATAAAATATCAAAGACAACATCTGTATTTACTTAAACTTATCAAACCTGTCTCATTCCAAGATCCTATTTTCACTTCAGTGCAACTCCATGGGCAGTATTTGCTGTAGGTTGAATGTTTAGGAGAACCATTGGGGAAAAAAACCCACCTACTTATGAAAATCCAATTACTTAAATACAAACTTTCCAGCAGTCATTTCACAGGGAAACTCTAAGTCCCTATCTGTGGGACAAAGATTAGAAGTTTGTGAAAGAGAACATCCACCTTATGCCAAGCAAGTGCCATCTGATGATGGCTGCCTGTCTCCATATATTAAGCCACAGAAAAAACTGTATTTTGCATCTACTGAGTGCAGACTTCTTTGGTGAAGACTTGCATTTTAACATTTGGAAGCCACCTTCTACAAAGAACACCTATCATTTAAGTAGCTCACCCTATGGCTAGGGCCAGCAATTTTGCCCTGCAACTTGAGACTTAGAGCTGTTTTAGAGACAGGCAAAGAGGCAGGGAAATGACTAATCAGTGCTACTGATGCCCCTTCTCTGCTGATCTCCTCTGGAACATGAGGAAACAACCTGCCTCAACAGAGAGGAGGGCAGGGGGGCAGGGCTGCAAACTGAGATGCAAGTGTAAGAGACTAGAAATGGAAGAGCGGCAATAGTGGGAAAAGGAGATAGTGTACAGGAAAAAAACAGGGCTACAGAGGCTTAGGGAGGGATAAGCTGGTGCCAGAACAGACCAACTCAGGAAGGGCTTTCTCTACCACCAGCATTGACCCACTGCTGAGCAGCAATAGATGTTACAAGCTAGCTTCCGGCCTAAGCCAAATGCATCCTGGTATAGGTTGAACTGTATTTGTTTCTAATAAAATATATGTGTAGTCACAGAATACATGCAAGTCTATTTCCATCCTATCTTAAATCAAAGACCACAGCAATTAGAAAACCTCTTTTGCTGCTTGCATACCTTCTCTCCTGACAGAAGATTGGGAAATCTTATAGAAGATTAGGAAATCACGCAACATTGAATGACACACAAAATGAAAAATAAAATGCCTAGGTGACCAAACTTGTTTCCCTGCTGTTCTCTGTAAGGCCTTACAGCTGCCACTGCCACAGCAGCAACCTTCAGCATTCATGGGAAAGGAAGCTGGAATTCAAGTAGTGTGGAAGTCTGCTTGTGTTTTTTAATTCCTTCATTAAGAAAGGGTGGGGTACCCTAGACGAACGCACCTAAGAAAACAGAATCTATGGAGGAAAACTTGAAGTCAAGTGTAGGTACTTGAAAGCACACACTGTGGCTTGGAGACTGACTGACTGGTTTCCACTTTCCATGCCTACAACATAAATAAATTGCAACAGGAATAAATTCACAAGATGACCAATTTCCATTTCTGTCGATTGTTCTACAGATTCTATTCTCAAGCTGTAGACTGGCATGCATGGATGAGGATGGAAAATAGGGAAAATAAATAGAAACAATAATTCTTGAACAGGTCCTGACACAAAATCGGAGAAGACATATGGTATATACCTATCCTCTGTGAATACACAGTATATTTTCATAACATCTCAGAAAGTTAATGCTACACTGCCTTAGATTTTCTTCCAGTTTCTCAATGTGTTGTTGAAACTCTCTGGCACAAGGAGCTGGTGAAATTAAGGGCATCAGAAAAAATACAGGAGAGACTAACCCACTGTATAGCTTTTCATTGACTAAAAACCTGCAGATCATTTGTTTCCAAGTAA
Source organism: Larus michahellis (assembly GCF_964199755.1). Taxonomy (NCBI): domain Eukaryota; kingdom Metazoa; phylum Chordata; class Aves; order Charadriiformes; family Laridae; genus Larus; species Larus michahellis. The sequence goes on from NC_133897.1 coordinate 96,556,770, forward strand.
TGAAAGGTGTTGCATATTCAAAAGTTTTTAAAAAACCCTTTTCTGCAACCTTTTGTCCTCTCAACTTTTTGGTGACAAATAAAGCACTTTGATTTTCTTTGCCCAAAAAAGCACCGTAAGTTTGTATTAATGGCCAAAATATAAACAATTTTGGTTTGTTACTGCATAGGTTTCACTTTTTATGTCAGATCCCCAACTTGGCTTCATTTATGTTTTCAAAATACAAAAGGACTGCATCCATTGCTTTCCACTGAGAAGTCTCCCACTGGTTGCAATGTCAGCTTTAGTAAACCACAGAGTCACAGGCTTGCCCCCGCACAGGGAAAGGATGCTGAAGCCTTGAGGGGAGAGTAGGACATACAGGGGACACAAACCAGTCTCACGTTTTCCATGGTTCTACAAAACCAAAACCAACTAGCTAAATGTCACCACAGGATTTCAAATAAAACAAATGATGCATCTTTTTAAAGCTAAGCTGTCAGTTCAGAATTGCATCTTCATGGGGGTTTTTCCTGGACAAAGGTGTAAGCCTCCAGTAGTTTTTCCTATGCCTTGTTCACTGTGGCACGGGAATTTGTTTGTTTGTTTTTTCCATCTACTCTACATATTCCTCTCTATCCTCAACCTTATCGCCCTCCTCCCATCTTATTTCTCTGCCACTTTTCCACCTGGTCTCTTGGCAAAATAAGCAGCTTTTTCTTCCGACAGTGGATGTTGTTGTTCAGAGATAGGCATGTGTGTCTATAAGACAAGAAAAATAAATGTTTCAGTGGGTGAGTTCCATTATCTGCCAAATGGCCCTTGAAAGTTAATGAGGAGTCTTCAGGCTGGTTCATTCTCCTTAAATGTAAAATCATCTACAGAATTTTTATACCTGTTCAAAAATAAATTTGATTTTATGACCTGCATTCTTTTCAGCTCCTTGAATTAAGCTTACAGAAAATTCCATTGCTTCTTTTCCACTGTAGTAAATTGCCGCTTTAGCCTTATAAAAATCAGTTTTTTATCTTTATTGCAGTAAACTACTGTAAGTTATTTCCTTTACATTCTGATGTACCACAATAATGAAAGAAAGCATGAGTGTGTGCATATCTTCCTTTGGATGACAAGAAATGTGAGCACCGTTCCAAATAACCACAGCCAGCTTATTCTCATTCACAAGCTCTTCTTTTTTCCTGATTAAACATGCTCTACTATGTCTGTACAAACTGACAATGAGCTGGCTGCCCAGGACCATATCCAGACAGCTTTAGAATGCCTCCAACGATGAAGACTCCACAACTTCCCTGGGCAACAAGTGCAAGTACTAGGTCACCCTCATAGTGAGAAAGTGTTTCTTGTTCAGACAGAAGTTCCCGTGTTTGAGTTTGTGTCTGTCACCTCTAGTACTGTCACTGGGCACCCACTGAAAAGAGCCTGGCTCCATCCTCCTCGCACCCTGCCTTCAGGTACATATTCACAAAATTCCCCCTGAGCCTTCTCTTCTCCAGGCTGAACAGCCCCAGCCCCCTCAGCCTTTCCTCATATGTGGTATGTCCCCTGATCATTTTCATGGCCTTCCACTGCACTCTCTCCAGTATGTCCATGTCTCTCTGTTACTGGGGAGCCCAGAACTGGACCCAGCACTCTACGTGTGGCCTCACCAGCGCTGAGCAGAGAGGAGACCTCCCTTGACCTGCTGGCAACACCCCTCCTCCTGCAGCCCAGCACACCATTCACCTTCTTTGCTGCAAGGGCACGTTGCTGGCTCATGTCCAAGTCGGTGTACACCAGGACACTTAGGTCCTTTTCTGCAAAGCTGCTTTCCAGTCAGTCAGCCCCAGTATATACTGGTGCCTGGGGTTGTTCCTCCCCAAGCGCAGCACTTGCCCGGAGCAGTAACCCTGCAGGATACCACAAAGTGATACAGGTTGGAAACAGTTACTGTCTTCTACAAAAAAATAAAAATTATTTGCATGTGTCTGTGTATATGTATGTAACATTTATTATTAATTTTATTTACTTAAAATATATGTAATGTGTACATATAAATGTTGTGTATGTTAAAAACTTATATATCTTACAGATGCAGGAACTTACGGCTGCACATAAAGATTCGTGTAAAAGACAGTGGAAGAACAGATGCATCTCCTCCCAAGGAAATTTATTTTTAATTCCTTACGTTTAATGGTATTTGATCCCCTCTGACAGCAAAGAGATATGAACTCCAGAAATATTTTTAATGAAGGCCAAGAGAAAATTCAATTTCATGAAAGTATGATCGACAGTACAAATAGAGGCAGCTGAATTCCACTTGGCGCAATGGTACCTTGCTTCCACTTTGGTGGCAGGCAGACCTTAATAGCGGACTCCCAGAAGCCCTCCCACCCACACATCACAGTTTTATCAGGAGTTCAACTGATAATAATGGAATTACATTAATTTTTTTTTATACAGCATGCAACATACACTTTGCATGACCACTGACATAAGCATCCCCTGAGTATGTTGGGTGAGTTTGGTCTGTATTTTTTATTCTGTATTTATCATTCATGTAGCAAGATTATATAATTTGCCTGAGGCTAGACCAGAGTTAAACTGGCATTTTTATTTCTTCAGCCAGTTTCCAAAACACATCCTCAGGCAGCAAATGTGAAATCGAACTATAAGGATGCATTTTGTTCATCATGAGGCTGCCTCTTTTTTTGTCTTCAGGTTTCCGTCTCCTCACTACTCTTGCAAAATGTATCAAGAATACAAGAATGCCCTTCCTGGGTCATTGCACAAAGCCATCTAGTCCCATGCCCTATCTCAGCAACAGCTAGGACCAAAAACTGCAAGAAAAGCACAGAAAGGCAAGTGACACATACTCCTGCGCATACTTTCTCAGCTTGCAGCAACACAGTTCTCATAAGCCAGAGGAGACATCTGGTTTTTATATTTGTCTATCTTTACTACTCTCCCTTTGCATCTTTTACATACTCCATTTCTTTCTCCTTTTTTCATTCTTTCCTGCCTTTTCCCTCTCGTTATCATCTTACTCCTCCTTTCCTAGATGACTAAAAGTGAAACATCTGCAGCAGCTTCACTCCTGCCTCCTTCGTTATATATCTCTTCAGACAAAGCCCTTACTTCCGCTTCACGCAGCCCATTGTGTCCCATGTTCTACAATCAAGGTGAGTAAGAGCACCAGCACTTTCTCCCCACTTTCTTAAAAGGAACTGTCATTTTACGCCAGCTGACAGGCCTTTTGACAGGGTCTATTGGGATGGGACAGGTGATGTCCACTATTGGTTTGGAACTGTGAATGTGTGAAAGTTTTAATAAACTGGAGCCATTTCAACATCCCTAGTTCAACCAAATGGATTCCCATATTTCTTAACTTCATCTCTTTAGTAAAACAGGTAGCAGCATGTCCAATCCAATCACTATTTTGACAAAAAACAAGAGTGGTGTAAAAAGACATTTCTAATAACTTTTTAAAAGCATTTGCCTCCCCTTTTCCTAATAGCCCTGTTATAGCAATAATTTCTCAAGTTTTTGTTGGTATTTAGCTCATCATTTTCCTCACACTCAGACTAAATATGCCATTTTTAACAAAGAAACAAAATTTACTAGCATTAAATATTTAAAATCCATTCTTTCATGAAAGGGCAGTTGCAGCTTTAACAAGGACCACTGTGTTTCCATTACGTTTACTTTCTTTTCTAATTTAAATGCTGATGGAAAGGAATTTCATTCCTAGCAGAACAACACCCACCCTAAAAGTTATAAAGTTTCCGTCATGCTCAAACATCCACAAATACTTTCCAAAAATGTGTGACTGTATTAACAGAAGGTGAATTTCAGTAACAAGACAAAATTACCCATTTAAACAAAAGTATTTCATTCTGCTTCATTACACAGACGCACCATGTTATCATGCATGAAATGTTCAGCTGATTATCACTTATTGTAAAAGGAAGAGACTACCATATGGTCACAATCCATACAGAAAGGCACAATAAACCCCCAGTATTTACATATGGGTTTGTCCAATATACCCTGTATGGGTGTTATCTTACCTCATTCAAAGGAGCATTACTGCAAAAGATGACTCGTTCTTGCATCAAATAAGGTAATAAGCTTGTAAATGGTTGTTTTTCAAAAGCTAGAATTAGCTCAAACTTATGTATGCATGACTTATTCTTTCACTACTAAATTATGACAGTATTTGTATGTAAAGTACTGCTATAATCATTAGAGTGTAATAGCCTAATGTGGAAAAGCTTTTATGAACAAGGTATTATTTAGACTAAGCCAGCGATATGTGTCATTTTTGCATTTAAAGAAATCCGACAAAGTTATTCTAGGACTACATCCTGGATGTTGCTGTAAATTCTGTCTGTGCAACTGAATGAATGATAGGACGATTTACTACACACAAATAAGTTTTGTACCTAAGGACTCACATCATCCAGGTGAAGGCCCTACAACTTGAGAACATTTTATCCCCCTTAAACTGAACATAAACCTGCCGTAAATCATGGATTAAGATTTACATACCTAGCTTAATTATATCTAAAGTCAATCTAGATCTTTGACTAACCAGTAAGAAAGGCTGTAGCACAGACTCAGAGTAAGATGCGTTTTTCAGGGAAAGCTTTAACCTAAAATTTACCAGACGTACCTTCAGAGAAAAACTCTCAGATTTCACTGACTTCATTGGGTGTTGGAGATTTTCATTCATCTTGGCAGTGAAGTGTTTTGAAGTGTTTTGTGAGATCCTTCACCTCACATGGTTAGCTCTGTTAAATCTAGGACTCTTATATGATCAAAAAAAAAAGCCTGAAAACAACACCAAAAGTCAGAATTCATATTTTTTTACCCAAACAATCTAAGATGACACACAATAGATGATACTGCCAAAGATTTCAAGCAGTAATGATGTGTCGCACAGAAGGCCTTAAATACGCCCCTCTTAAATCATCTGTGATTCTCTCAAAATTCAGAATGAAACACAACTTCATCATAAAGAAAAGGGAAAAACCCTTCTGAATTTGGAATTTTTCCTCTCTATCTGAATGACCGACATTTAATCACATACACTACACCTGGGTTTTCAAACTGAAAATACTTAGTTCTGGCTTGAATCCAATAGTATCTAATGTCTCACTGATGGAGGGCCAACAAATGCCATAACTTTATTATTATTTTTGATGAAGACAAAAATTATTAGCCATCTGCTTCAGCTATGCTATTTTGTGTAGAAAGGATACAAAATACATTACTCCCAGAATATTCCCATTATATCCAGTTGATTATACCAGGCGTTGCTCTCCAGGTTTTAAAAAACAGTATGTCTGCACCCAATTATTTCCATAATTAAATCTCCTTGGAACCTTACTTCAAAAGATAGCTGAGAAAGACCAAAGAACAGAAGTCACAACCAAGAAAAATCTTCCTTCACAACCAAGAAAAAAGTCCCTTCAATCCTTCCAGCCACATAAGCATGACACTGATACTTGCAGCATGATGAAATTCCATAGACTAGTTTCGTACTGCAGTCTCAATGCCTGCAAAAACTCACCAGGAGCTGCTGGCAAAGATAAGACACAACTGACCAGCTCTTCCCCTCAAAACAGAAGCATCCACATTCTTCCTCCCAGTGCCAAAACCACTGATCATCAGTCCAATTCCCAAACCAGTCCACTCTACAATGTCAGAAGGAAATCCTAACCTCCTCCACCTGCACAGTGGAAGCCAAAGGAAAGGTAAAGGAAATTTGCTCTGGTCCTTGTTTCCCCAGCGTTCATGGCCTCACACTTTTTGCCTACCCTCCAGTGCCTCCATGACAATCCTGCCTCTGTCACACCATCTGCCTCAGGGGAGCCAGCACTGTTCCATCTAAATGTAAACGAGCTTCCCCAGATCTGCTCCACGGCACCTGTATCCCTGTTATCAGACTGATATCTCTGTTATGTGACAGAGATGTAATTCACAAATACAAACAGAAAATGTTCACATCATCATGTTGTTGAATTTGTTCTTCGCTCTTCAGTTAGAAGTTTTGTCATACTGAAATTTTTTCTTCTGTGTCACCAAGTCATCCAAAAGGATGGACTTCAGCACATTTGATACAAACCTGCTCTGTAATAATATCCAACATAGCTAATTCTCTTATTTCTGCAGACATGCCAATTGAGCATGCACGTTAATAATACTAATTAACTAATTATTGGACTTGTTTGGCTAGGACATCAGACAAGCCCCATGTACCAGAAAAGAGTTGCTCAGAAATAGCAGCCATTCCATTACCAACATCAGTGCTATACAAATGGAAAGAAAAATCTGTCTGCAAGAAACCAAGACAAAGATGAACTAAGCTATAGTAATATTTTGGTTCACAGTATCAGTGTAAATTTGAAAGAAATTCCTTGTTGTACCCACTTACTGTGCATTGGTTCAGCACGCTGGGTGGACTGGATGAGGACAAATTAGATTACCTCTACAGAAAATCAAACCGGAAGTTCTACTTCAGGAGTACACAAACCACTATCTATTCCCTAATACTGAATCAAACACATCATGATCACATACACGTTGGGGATATTCAGCGCAGAGGATGAGATTAAAGCTAGTCCAAAGAAAAACCCTAAGTAGTGAACGTCATAGATGTAGGGGCCTCAGCTTCAGTCTACTGATCCTGTCCTTCTGCACAGCATTACATGCTGATGTAGACCTAGCCAAACCCTCTGGCCAACAGCCCAATGAGTCCCAGCCTAGCAGATGCACTATGGCTGTCAAAGAGCAGCCATACAAAACCCAGCCAAAGATCCGTCTAGCCTAGTACTCCGTAGAAGTATGGTCTGTAGAAGACATCTAGGAAAGCAGGCATTGCTATTTCATATGAATACTTTCCAATTTGCAGCTCAGTGAAAGCTTGAGCCAGAAACACTGTGGTTTTTGTCAAAGGAAGAATTCCTATGCCAATGTAGATTCTTTCTTTTAGGAAATTATCTATTTGTTTTTCATAAATCCTAAATATCCATAATAAGGAAGGGGTTGTAGAGGCTACTTACAAGTTGTGCGTAAGTTAAAGAACCACTACCATTGGTTTCTTATGAACATTACACCAGTATCATCTGATGCTCCCTACCCTTTCTGTGGGAAGCTATTTCACCTTTCTATGACCTTTATGATTTTATTAACCTTTACTATATAGGTCCTTTGTCTTCAAGAAATAGATTGCTGGAATTTTTCAAAGCACTGAGCAACACGACAATAAAGAAAAAGGAAACATACAGAACTGTGAGATACCTGACCTGACACAGATGCTGTCAGCTCCCAGACACCTCCCGAGTGTGAGAATGAGTTTTCTGCCATCGGTAAAAGTTGTTATACTGCCTTGTTTTATATCACCAATGCAGTCTTTACTTTTTGGTTTCCCAGTCACAAGAGAGATTACAGCATTTCCCAGCTTCAGGTTGAATCCATCGTCATTCACAGGTGTCATGACACATGGAGGTAAAACTCCCAGCTCTATCTGCAGATAGCTTAATTTTTTTTTATTTTCTGTGCTGTGAGTCTTAATGAAGTTAATACATTAGGACTCTCAATCAGAAAGTTCGGATTTAGGGTGATATTGAAGTGCATTGCATTAGATAAAAGAACTAAGAAAGCAGGCAGAAGGAAGCAAACATAATTTTTTTTTGCAGTTTACACATAGATTCAGTTAATATTTCTCTTCCATACTTTGCCCATTTTTCCACATCCTAGGGATGACTGTACATTGTCAAGAAATGTTGTTATTTTTGTTATCTGATTCTCTTTCCAAATCATTAATATAGATATTGAACATCAATATTCTCATACTTATGTCAAGGGAATCCACATTGCATATTGTTGCTTTTGCTTTCACTTTGGTGAGAGACATAAGCAGCCTACTCAGTTTAGATCCCTTTTTACCCATCCAACATTGGGCACTCTCACTGCTTCTGCCTGCCAGGCTACAGTCGTCATTAGTAGCTCCTCAACCATTTCTCAAGGTCTGGCAGTGACTGCAAGGCTTTGGAGTACTGTGTAGCCTGGGGGGTCTGAAACTTAGTCTAGGATATATATGAGACTTCTGCTCTACACTTAATTTGCACAAAGTTCTGGTGTTTGAACACAGCTGTGGAATGTGCCCAAGTGATCTTTCTTCCCCGACCCCCAACTCAAAGTTGAAATTCATTTTTAAATTTTTTTAGCCTTGAATTTGATAAAGATCAGGACACTGTGAAAAGGGGAAGTCTCTCCAACACATTTCAGGTTGGGAACTGATATACTGTAAAAATAATAGCACAACTATGATTAGATTAGATTGACCACAACCAACCTGAAAGTCGTCAAAAGATCTGAGAGATTTGAGGGCTGTGAGGTTTTTTAAGGCTTGTTTATTTGTTTGCAGGCAAGGAGGTATGCTTCCACAGAAATATGTCTCTACTGAAGATCAAATTGTTGAAGAAAAATTATACTGGCACCTTATGTTTAAAATATCAAAAAGTCAACTTTGTAGATAAAGAGAGCCATCAACCATAGCTGGAACTGATCCAATGTTTCCAAAGAAATAAAGTTTCTTCCTGGGTCTAAAGAAGCCTTTGTCATGTTTTAGTTCTGGAAACTGCCATATTAAGACTTTTGGAACTACTGACAACCTTCTGCTTCACCGGTTTCACCTTAATCTCTAGACAATCTGGTCAAAAAAGTTTTATCTTCTGACAACTGCCTTCTTTCTCCCCCTCCACGGAACTTCCAGGACTCAAATAAGCCATAAGAGAACTTTGGGAAGACATACTGTGATTTATCTAACACTTACCTAACATTACCTAGCTAATGCACTAATGCATCTCTTACAGCCTCTGAGGGTAATAGCAAAGTGTTAACTCCACATGAGAAAGGAACTGAGAAAATAGGCATAGGGCAGAAGGTGGAAAGAACACCTCTAGTTAAGCTAATAGCTAAGCAAAATAAAATAACTTACAATAAAAATAAAATATTTAAAAAAACATTTAAGCCAATGGAAAAGAAATGACACAGTTCAGTTCAATTTTTAAAGTCATCTTCAGGAGCAAAAGTAATGGGAGCAAAGGCACTTACTGCTCTTTACAGTTGTGTGATAAGATCCCTTTCTTGAGTATTAGGCTAAAACAAACCCTCTGAACACAAATAATTGTAAACTCATTGGGAAAAAATCATGGAAGGGAAAGTAAGGTCCTCAATGCAAGTTTGTCAAGGAATAAATGCAGGCAGACAATGCTACCTAGAAGAAAATCTGAATTTAAATATTTAGATATTCTGATAAAGAACTCTTTCAAGTACTAAACTCTGTGTTGAAGGTCAAGGTTCCTAGACGAGGCAAGAGAGAATTCTCACAAAATCTGACAATTTACTTAGTCTGATATAATTTCATTATTTAGTTATTTATCATCTATGATCTAGCATTTAATCAACTTCTGAATTAAAAAGCTATTTTAGAGGCTAGAAACTGATTCTGCCCTCAAAAGACAGCAGGTAGAGAAAATGGTCTCTGACAGAGGGCTGGGAGTGAAACCAGCTTCACAGATACAGGCCACTACAGTAGGTCTGGTGCTTCTGGAAGTTGATTTCTCTGCATCCGGTAATCCAGCCGAGATTAGCACTGGTACAGAGCCTGCTGCCCTGGAACTGAGCCAGCAGGAAAGGACAAGAGCAAAAGCCTCACCTCTTCCTTACCTGTAACATGAAATCTGATCATCATTTGGCATTAAGAGTGAAGTCCCTGTTATTCGTGCTGGCATTTGGCAAAGGTATCCAGGAAATATCTTGTGCTATACTCACACTTTGTGGATTTGTATAAATACAGATTACAGTCTGATTCTTATTGGCACTTGTTTCACTCACTGTTATTACTAATAAAGTAAATTGTTGGACGTTTTTTTCCTAGTTTTGCCAAACCACTGAAAATGTTCTTTTTCATTCTACTTGTAGCTAGGCACAGGCTGTGTGTATCTCTTGATCTGGGAACATTCGAATGCTATCTATCTGGCAATGCACTTTCAATTACCTTTTGTTCATAGCTTTAGTTCAGCCAGACAAAAAGTAAAACACTCCAGTAAACTGTTTGGTGGGGAAGTAATAATGGATTCCCAAATGAGAATAGGGATTCAGGCTTCAAATCTTATCACCTTATACATTACTCACTATAAAATATATAGCCTCTGGAAACATACTATTTGGAGCTATGTCCTTTGTGTCAATTATTTTTAAACAACATAATAATCCTGCAAATAACTGTAAATTTCTGTTAGTACACAGAAACATGCTTGTTAAGACTACATGAACTGAAATTACCAGAATATTGCCTACCTTACAATCTCTAGCTTTCCACAACCACCACTCTGAAGGCTGAACCAGGCCTGTGAGGTGATGGAATTAAAACAGACTTCCCTAGAAAAAAAAATTCTTTAGGGAGCATATTTTCATCTGCCCCTTACCTGAAAAATAAACCCCCACTGCCACATCACCTAGCATCATCTTAATCATTCTACAATATTCTTAAACACGTACAAATGCAGAGGTGAACCTATCTAATCCAACACATACCACATTTCACTCTCAGGATATTTCCAATTGAGCACACAGAATACGAGCTAGGCTAAGAAGATTCATGGAAAAAAAAAAAAATATATGGGAGAATTATATTTTTCTTCAGAGTGAAAACAGACCCAGTGGCCAATTTGGAAACCTTAGTCAAGCAAAGCCTCCAGTGGCTTTCAGTGGTGTTTTGCTGCACAGAGACAAAATATTCTGATCCTAATGCGTGCTGAGCACATCTGCTAAGGTGCTGAGTGTAGCCAATTACAGTCAGCTCGCCTGCCAAAGTCACTCTCAGTTCTGATATAGAAAAGGTTGGCTCAGGTCATGTGCATGCCTCATTCCAGCCCAGCTGGGGAATACTTGAACTCATTGCTATATCACAGCTACAACAAGTGGTTTCAGCATAGCAGCTTTAACTACATAACGCACAGCTCCACGTGGCAGTTGTATTTGCCCAGAAGATTAGCATTAATTCCTCACACCTTCATTTTGTCCTCAATTATCACATCTTATTTGTAGGATTTAGTCTCTGGATTTATATGTTATCATGCTGTAAGCTTTGAAAAAACAATGATCTCATTACTACCCAAATTATGTCACAGAATCACAGAATGGTAGGGTTGGAAGGGACCACTGGAGATCACCTAGTCCAACGCCCCTGCCAGAGCAGGGTCACACACAGCAGGTTGCACAGGAACGTGTCCAGGCGGGTTTTGAATGTCTCCAGAGACGGAGACTCCACCACCTCTCTGGGCAGCCTGTGCCAGTGCTCTGCCACCCTCCAAGTAAAGAAGTTCCTCCTCATGTTTAGGTGGAACTTCCTATGCTCAAGTTTGTGCCCGTTACCTCTTGTCCTGTTGCCGGGCACCACTGAAAAGAGCCTGGCCCCATCCTCCTGACACCCACCCTTTAAGTATTTATAAGTGTTGACAAGGTTCCCCCTCAGTTGTCTTTTTTTCCAGACTGAAGAGACCCAAGTCCCTCAGCCTTTCTTCATAAGAGAGGTGTTCAAGTCCCCTAGTCATCTTGGTAGCTCTCTGCTGCACCCTCTCCAGCAGTTCCCTGTCCTTCTTGAACCGGGGAGCCCAGAACTGGACACAGTACTCCAGGTGCGGCCTCACCAAGGCAGAGTAGAGGGGGAGGATGACCTCCCTCGACCTGCTGGCCACACTCTTCTGGATGCACTGCAGGATGCTATTGGCCTTCTTGGCCAGAAGGGCACATTGCTGGCTCCTGGTCATCCTGTTGTCCACCAGGACTCACAATTCTCCTCCATACTCTTGGTTGCCTTTACTGAGATCTGTGAGGTATGTTGCAATTCCACTACTTACTGGGGGCTGGGTTTGTTGGTTTTGTGGTTTTTTTTTTCCTTCCCAAAGTCACCGGTACTTTGGAAAAGCACAACATGAAACGCAAACAAGTTTGAATACAATTTTAACAGTGCATGGCATTCAAACTGTTCTAGTTAAACTGCTTAGATATGTGTGTTTCTGTAATGTCTCTTCAGGCAGCGCTAGGACTCAGACAGATGGTAAATCTGACACATGTGACAGAAAACTCAGCTTTGCCAAATGGAGAGAAGGAAGAAGTGAGGGGGGAGTGAACTGAAATGCAACTTGTCAGCTCTGGAAGGCAAGTGATATCTTTTCCCATCTCAAATTAATTGTTTCATTATTAGGAATCTCTGATGAATTGATTTAGAGCTCATACTCTAGGGTATCCATTCATATTTACATGGTTTGATGCACATTATTAAAGCTACCTGCTAGCTTTTAATAGCAGTGTTTTAAATTAATACAAACCTTGAAAACCATTTGTATAAGGAACAAAAAATAATTTTTATGAAGTATAGCCTAATTTTAATAATAATACAGGACTCGTTTCTCTGTGTCCTCAGAGACCACACCAACGCTCAGTGTACACATGTTAACCTGTAAGCAATGTTGGAAGACAACCATCCCTGCAAATAAATTCTTCCTCACCGTGCCATCAAACAGACTACATATTCCACAGCTGCAAATGTTCCAAGATGCCAGATGTGCCTCGGAGAGACTTTAACAAAATCAGTACTTGCAGTCCTCAGTAGATGAACACCTTCAAAGCACTGTCATCATTTAATATATTTAAGTTGCTTGGTATCACAGATAACAGTAAATTTAACATCCTCAAGAAGGAAAAGTAGTCTTGTTTGTTTGTTTGTTTGACAGCACTTGTCACACAGCAGAGAGCAGGGATTAGTGCAAGTAGCAGCCATGGAACAATCCTAAGGGTTTAAAGAACATTTTTGACATTCAAATGCTTTACAAATCTGATCTAATAAAGTCCCCTGCATCGAAGAAATGAAGCAGCATTATAGATACATAGAAAAAGTCAAGAATTATCAGGCAAACAGATTGAATGATATTGCACATGATGGATTAGGACTGTGAGTTAATACTACTGATTTCCAGTCCTGTGTTCTACTACTATTTTTCACTTGGTGGTTTGCAGAATCTGGGGGTGCTGTATGAATAAATTCTGATTAATCCATGAAAGAAGACAAAGCTGGTTAATTTATACTATTTAGCAATGTGGGCAGGTGACAACTCTAGAAGAGGTCTCACCTTCCTTGAAAATGATAGAACATTGCAGACTGAAACCAAAAAGTTTACTCTTATGTTTTGAAACCTAGCAGTAGCTGTTTTCCATAATAAAAACCTGCAAGAAACATAAGCTTATGTACACAATTAATTATCCTGTACCTTTAAAAAAAACTTATGTGCTCAAACCTAGCAACCTACATGTTCCAATCAGTGCTTACATGACAATAGAGTGTTTGCAGTGGCATTCTAAATACACCATCATAGCAGTGCAAAAACCCTGCCATAGAATTTATAGTAAGTCATTACCATTTATTAGTCAAATCTCAGGTCAGTTACATGAGCTGGAGACTAACTTATTTTCATTGTCTGGGTTCATATTTTCCTATTCGTTTTTTCAAACTTGAGGATCATTTAACATACCAAATTTACTTTGAAATATTCTGGCTCATATAATTAACTCTCTGGATAGATTAATATACAGCAATCACTGGTATAAAGCACAACAAAAGTGTAATTGAACTGTAATTGCCAAGTGTTACATTGTTATTATGATCACTTAGTGATAAGGTACAATTATGAAATTGAAATATTAGATGCTTGTGTGTAGACGATATTACTACTTTCTGGAGAAGATGCTACTATATCTCTGTCACTAAATTTCATTTTTTCAGAAACATCCCTTTTCCCAAGAGAGGGTCTTCAGTCTTTTTTCCATCCTGGTTTCGTTATTGCCCATAAAAACAGCCAAACAGCAGTAACAAGAATTATTAGAACTGACCTGCAGATATTTTTAAGACTGTATTGCAATTAATATATGATAAAATATGAGGAGAAAGATATTTGCAAGAAGAGGAGGTGGTCTAGAGTGAGGATTTTTAGGGAACAGAACAATTGCCTATGTGACAGGAACAAGCATTCAAGATTTCCAAAGGAAGACAGTGACAGCTTAATTATACATTCAACTGGTCAAAAATATTCAATGCAGGAGGGGGCAAAACAGCCCCACATCCTTCATTGTTTGTATGTAATCAAAGCACTGTAATCCAGGGGTGAATCAGTACAAATTTTCAGGAAGTTTGCTTTCCCCTTTCATAGTGATAGCCACAGCACTAACATGATACATGCTCTGCCTAGTTCTGCATCCTATTGTGATCCTCTGGTTGGACAAATGAAACAAATAATTGCTTGCAAGTACCTGCATTTCTCCTCTTGGTGAGCTGCTCACAACCTATGGAACAAATGCAGAATACAAATTAATATGCAGTAATTCTAACAGATACTACATGTCAAATCTGATATAAAGTAGTTATCATCATTCATGATTCAGCAAAAACCAGTCATGACTAGCGTAATCTGTAATCTTTGTAAAGAAGATTCTTCAGAAGAAATCTAGTTTACTATAAAAAACCCTCTCTCCTATAGCAAATCATAAGTTGGTATTCTACTTTTATGCCAGATAATTAACTTATTTGTGAGACATCTAATTCTAAAAATAGGTACAGCTACATGGTGGGGCTTTGAGCAGCCTGGTCTAGTGGAGGGTGTCCCTGCCCATGGCAGTGGCCTTGGAATAAGATGATCTTTAAGGGACCTTCCAACCCAAACCATTTTGTGATTCTGTGATTAATCAGTGCACATTAAATACAAATAATCTCTTTGTCTTTAATGTTAGTGGCCAAGTTGAGCTCCAGCTGGGCTTTTGCCTTCCTAATTTTCTCTCTGTATAACCTAACGAGATCTCTGTACTCCTCGTGAGTTGCCTGTCCCCTCTTCCAAAGGTGGTAAACCCTCCTTTTACTCCTAAATCCCATCAGAAGTTCCTTATTCATCCAGACTGGCGCCATTTTCCCCACCCTTTAGACCTGCAACACTTGGGGACAGCCTGCTCCTGGGCCTTTAAGATTTCCTTCTTGAAGAGCGTCCAGCCTTCTTCCTAGACCCCTTTGCCCTTCAGGACTGTCTCCCAAGGGACTCTCTCAACCAGTGTTCTGAACGGGCTAAAGTCTACCCTCCGGAAGTCCAAGGTGGAGGTTTTGCTAACCTCCCTCCTTACATCACTACGAATTGAAAACTTGACCATTTCATGATCACTAAACCCAAGATGGCCTCCGACCACCACATCTCCCACTAGTCCTTCTCTGTTTGTGAGCAGTAGGTCTAGCGAGGCACCTCCCCTGGTAGGCTCACCTACCAGTTGTGTCAGGAAGTTATCTTCCATGCACTCGAGGAACCTCCTAGCCTGTCTGCTCTCTGCTGTGTTATATTTCCAGCAGATACCCAGCAGGTTGAAGTCCCCAACCAGAACAAGGGCTGGCGATTGCGAGACTTCAGCGAGCTGCTTATAGAATACTTCATCTGTCTCCTCATCCTGGTTGGGTGGTCTGTAGCATACTCCCAGCACAACATCTCCCTTATTTGCCTTCCCCTTCAACCTTACCCATAAACACTTGACTTTATCATCACTGGAATCTAGCTCTATACAGTCAAAACACTCCCTAATGTACAGAGCCACACCCCCGCCTCTCCTTCCTTGACTATCCCTTCTGAAGAGCTTATAGCCATTCATCGCAGCATTCCAGTCGTGACAGTCATCCCACCACGTTTCCGTGATGGTGACTACATCATAGCTGTCCTGCTGCACAATGGCTTCCCGTTCATCCCGTTTGTTGCCCATGCTACGTGCATTCATGTAGATGCACTTGAGCTGGGCTACCGATTTCACCCCCATCCTTGGCCCTTTATCCCTAGGCTCATTACTAGTGGGCCTGGTTTTATCCCCTTCCCCCTTCGATACTAGTTTAAAGCCCTGCCCATGAGCCTTGCTAACTCTTGGCCTAACACCCTTTTCCCCTTTTGGGATAGGGTTTTCCCATTCTTAGCGAGCAGGCCCGGTGTCCTGCATATCAAACTATGATAACTGAGCCCAAAACCCAGCTCGTAGCACCAGTTTTGGAGCCAGGTGTTGATCCGTCCGATTTTCTTGTTTACCCATTTGTCAGCCCCCAAAGCTGGAAGGGCAGAGGAGAACACAATTTGTGCTCCCGAACCCTTGACAAGCTGCCCTGAAATCTTTCTTCATTGCCCTCAGACTTCTACTCTCCAGCTCCTCACTGTCTGCCTGTAAGATCAAAGGAGGGTAATAAACTGAGGGCCATATCAGGCCAGGAAGCTTCCTGGCTGCATCCTTAACACGGGCCCCAGGGGGCAGCAGACCTCCCTGTGGGAAGGGTCCGGCCTGCATATGGGACCCTCAGTTCCCCTCAGAATGGAACCCCCTGTGACTATTGCCCTCCTCCTGCTCTTCACAGGAGCAGTCTTAATGCGTGGAGCTGGCTGCTTTGGCGACTCCCTGCATGGGGCTTTATCGGTATCCTTAGTTCCCTCCTCATCTACCTCCAGAGGCCCGTATCTGTTCTGTACGGGCACCTGGGGGGGGATGGGGGGTCTGGAGGGGGCTCTCCTGCTGCCCCGAGCAGGTACCTGCTTCCGTTCCCCCCCATCCTCTCCTAGTTCCCCTCCTTCTGCCTGGTGACAAGAGGGCAGGGGATCCTCTACCTCTCGTGGAGCCTCCTCCTGCTGCTTTTTCCCTAAGGATGGCAGGGTGTGGCTCCACCAATCAATCTCCCTTTCACACTCCCTAATGCTCCTCGGTCTTTCCACTTCCTCCTTAAGCTCAGCCACCAGGCTGAGCAGATCATTTACCTGGTCGCAGCGCACACAGGCACTGTCTTTGCTGTCCTCCTGTCGCCTGGACGGCTGCATGTCTCTTCGTCACGTCCATTTGTGTCGCTTTATTCCTTCTGGCTTTGGCTACAGACCTGATGGAGACCGTGTCCACCGCTAGTGTCGCCTCACCGACGTACACCCTTCTCTGGTGCTCCCGGGTGGTTCCGCCGGTGACACCCAGGGAGTGCCCACTCGCTGCTTGTTTGCACAGTGCCCAGCGACCTGGTGGCTGCGCTCCCGAAGGGCTGCTTTTGTGAGGGGGGTGCTCTCTAGTCTAATGAGTTACTAGTTACAACTACATAAAATTAATACAGCTTGAAACAATATACATTATCAGTTATACAATATAACAATAAATTCATTTGACATATTTTATGTGGGTGGGTTTCTTGTTTGTGCACATGTGGCTCCAATTTAGTTTCTTTTCCAAAGCACAGTTACTTTTCACAGTTTTTCTTCATGCTTTTCTACTTATTTAGCTAATAGAAAACAGGTCCTTTTTGTAAGAATCAAGAGTCCTGGAGTCTTGTCCAGACCATGCTTGGTGTCATTGAGCGTAACTAGAAGGCATTAAACTTTTGCAGACCATGCCTTTCATCCCAGACTACTGGAGGTCAGAAAACTCACGATCTACTCTATCGTTATAGATAGAACATAGCTGTAACAATGATTGTTTAAGAGCAATGAAATAACAAAGATTTACTGTTCACTGAGCTTATTACTTCTCTTTTTCTATGTTGAACCTTGCACCCTTTTATCTAGCTTTTCTATTTCAACTATCATTTGGGGAAGTAGGATGATTTCATTACTAATATTTTTGTATCAGAACCATGAATGAGGAGCTAAAGACTTCTTTGGATCCCAGCTACTAACACAGCAAATATGAGCAGTAAGAACAAAACTTACACTTAACAAGGGCAAACGTAGGGTGCTGCACCTGGGGAGGAATAACCACCGTGCACCAGTACAGCTTGGGGGGTGACCTGCTGGAGAGCAGCTCAGCTGAAAGAGACCTGGGAGTCCTGGTGGACAACAGGATGACCAGGAGCCAGCCATGTGCCCTTCTGAGGCCAATAGCATCCTGGGGTGCATCAAGAAGAGTGTGGCCAGCAGGTCGAGGGAGGTCATCCTCCCCCTCTACTCTGCCTTGGTGAGGCCGCACCTGGAGTACTGTGTCCAGTTCTGGGCTCCCCGGTTCAAGAAAGACAAGGAACTGCTGGAGAGGGTGCAGCAGAGAGCTACCAAGATGACTAGGGGACTTGAACACCTCTCTTATGAAGAAAGGCTGAGGGACTTGGGTCTCTTCAGTCTGGAAAAAAGACAACTGAGGGAAGATCTTGTCAACACTTATAAATACTTAAAGGGTGGGTGTCAGGAGGATGGGGCCAGGCTCTTTTCAGTGGTGCCTGGCAACAGGACAAGAGGTAACGGGCACAAACTTGAGCATAGGAAGTTCCACCTAAACATGAGGAGGAACTTCTTTACTTTGAGGGTGGCAGAGCACTGGAACGGGCTGCCCAGAGAGGTGGTGGAGTCTCCGTCTCTGGAGACATTCAAAACCCGCCTGGACGCGTTCCTGTGCAACCCGCTGGAGGTGACCCTGCTCTAGCACGGGTTTGGACTAGACGATCTCCAGAGGTCCCTTCCAACCCTACCATTCTGTGATTCTGTAATACATTGCACATGTAGTATGTGCCATGTGAGTAAATACACTAAGTTGGAGCCCAAGATTAACAGGTTTTTTACTTTTATCTTTAATTTTCCTATGCCAAAAAGTTCAGGATCTTTTTCCAAAACCAATGTAACAGAAATAAAGAATTCATAAAACCTCACTTTCGTCACCTACAGCATCACGTTGGTCACCTTCATCCCAGGTGACTGCGCTTCTACAAGCAGTCCTAGTTTTAAATTCACAAGATATTTTCATGCTGCTGCTTCCCATGGTTACTTCCTCAGCGCAGAAGAAAGATTTGTTACTTAGACTGAACAGCCTGTTTAACTTGAATTATTTTAACTTGAATTATTTTAACCAGCCAGACATCTTCTCTTATGCTTAAATAACTGTCTACTTTGCTTGGGGTTTAATCTAATGTAGGTGTGGACATCTAATATAGGTGTGGCCAATGCATATATAATTCATCCAATCCTCCTTGTAAACCAATCTTCCAGTTCTCCCTAATCTAAGTATAATTAGCCACTGGTTGCAATTATATCAAATTAATACATCTTTAAGAAATATACATCATGAATTATATTCTAGGAAAATGTGATAATATTGACTTTAATTGGGTGGATATCTTGATTTCACGTGTACGGCTGTGTTTTAATTACTCGTAAAAGGAAAGACAGTACTTACGTAAGTCATTACTTTGAGTTCTGGTGTCTGACAGCTTCTAACATTTGATATGAGAAGTATATATAGAAAAATTTTAGATGTAAAAATATTCTTACAAAAATGTTTTACAAATTCACTTCAGGAGCGAATCTACAAATTCACATCTGCTGTCAATTACACTGCTGTTATCTGCATGCCAGTAATTGTTTCTAGACACTCGACAGAGACTGCCACCCAACCTAACACAAAATCCCTTCAGTCACACTTCAAAAAAAGACCTAGGAGTGAAAGGTTTTCTAATTTTCCCCGAGACATCAAGTTTACACTGCTGCATTATTTTTATTCATGAGTACTGGAGCTCGATTTTGCTCTACACATTCAATAAGTACATTTCAAAACTATATTAGATCAAATAAACTCCAAGATTGTTTTTTGTTGTTGGTTTGCAGTTTGGTGTTTGTTTTTTTTAATAAGACCTTTAATTGACCAAGAATATTTTACATTCTCATAGGTCTACTTATGTAATATATGGACACTATATTACACAAGCTGAGAAAACTTCTACTGTTCTCTGGCATCCTGGCTTATTATACTTCTATTACATTCTACACCACACAAAAATACACAAAAATTCTGAAAGCCACAGAGAAAAGATGCCTTCTAACGTTATTACCTTAGCCCTTAATGACCAGAAAATCTCACATTTGCCCCTTTAAATCACGTATTTCTTTACATTTGATTTTCAAATCCTAGCAACAAAATGCTTATCAAAATAAATAAACAACAAAAATTATGAGAGATATATAAATGTGTGCGTCACATATCACAAAGCTCTGTCCTGCGACAACTAAAACTCAAGCAGAAGACATTCTTTTGTTTTGTACCTAAAAATAATAAAATACTATATTAAACTAAAATGCCTTCCAAGTAAAATGGAGTCATGCAAATCCCTTAAAGAACCAGATCTGTATAATTCACATCTGGGAGGACCCTTTCTTTCTCCTTTCTGTTCTGTCTTACCTTTCTGAAGTGAAAGATCAGTTGAGTCTCTTATTGTCATCTCAGCTCCACAGAAGTCTTCATTGTGATCTGGTTCTTATCAGCAGATATTCCTCCATTTCTCTGCTACCCAATTCAACACCAATATCCATCTCTGTTTTAATGACCTATGTGGTGTGTTTCTCCTTCACTTTTTTTTTCTTCATCAGAAGATGAGGAGACTGCTCTCTTCTTCACCAGGAGACAAGCTTTGGAAAAGTAGTGTGATAACAAGGAAGTCTCCATCATTCACTATTTTCTCTTGTTTCTTTGTCCTCCTATTCCTTACCTGTGGAAGACATCATAGACGTCAACATTGAGGTGTCAACATTATAGACGCCACTGCAACAAGAAGATGTTGTGAACAAGTAAATAAGTGAAGTCAACAAGTTCTTTAATGAACAAAAGTCTTGAGTTACCTCTTACAGAGAGCTCATCAGTGATGGTAAATTCATTAAGCTAACTAAGTATACAAAGTTACACCCACAAACATCATGACATTTATTCCATTTTCATAAATTGCCCAGAATTAACACTCTAGTGTACTTTTAAATCAAAGTAATAACACTGTGATAGTAAGGGGAATCCATTTAAACAAAAATATTCAAATCTGCCTTTATGGAAGGTGGATTTTATTTGGGGGAGGGGTTTAAACATTTCCATGTAAAGATCTAGCAGATAAAGTCAAGATGATTTATATCTTCCAGTTGCAAGTCTCAAAAAGCCTGGATTTTATTCTTTAACATATGATTGAAAAAGGTAATTCTAGCCAAAATGCAAATATGCAGCAACATACACAGCAATATTTATGAATTATTATGTCTCTAGAAATCTTAATCCAGAAAAAATTTACAGTATAAGTGAAGGTTGTAATGCAGGATCATTTCTAGTCCAAAATCTGTAAAGGATGCTCGAAGTCTTTCAAAAGTTACAATGCAATCCTCCACAGCTTAATGACAGGTGACTCTCTTACCTAGAAATAATTTATGAACTCACAGTCAGTCACACAGAATTTCTATTTTCTGTAACATTTATCTCTCTAACGAGACATGTCGCATTCCTCATATTATAGTGGAATCTCAGAATCAGCATTGATACCTTGAAAATGGTTTGGCTTATCTATCAATAAACGGACCCCCACCACTAACAACAACAATCAGACTTGATCTAAGATGAATCCCAGATAAACTTATTTAATTCTGGATGTAAAGATCAGGGGTTCATAACATAATTTTCTTGGGCTGCCAATAAGCAGGTTAATGACTTTGATACATAGATAACAGTTTCACAAGTAGCGCAAGATCAGAAACATAAGAGTCTTTTCATTATTTTGTTTTCTGACTATGGTTTAAGGAAGAACGTCCTGCAATGTAGAGAGACACAGATCTCTGGAGAATGTCCTCTGCCATCCTAAAATAAGTAGCTGTACTGGTGAGATGAAGCTGAAGGTGCCCAGACCATAGGCAGATCACAATAACACCCTACCCGTACCATTTTAAAGATAGCTAATAGAAAGCAAAGGTAAATTTCAGCCACCTATGTACAAATAACGAAGAACAAAAAAACCTGTGGAATATAATTATCACATGAGAGCCAGCTCACTGACTTCATGCTGATCGCTGTTCTGCTTGAAAAAAACATTTACTGCCAAAGACACACAATCACAATTACTTCATGAAATTTATACACAATCAAAATAAGGAGCAGCTAGTAGTTACTGAGACACCATATAAAAAAAATACTAGCAAACATATTAAAAATACATGAACTTGAATGTGTAATGCTGAACAGCAGCAGAACAATTATAAGGTTGAAGTTTTATAGTGCCTTACAGAAAATTTCCCAGGAAATCGATTCTGAGGCTTAGCCCTGTTAACTTTGGTACGTGAACTGTGCACTTGTAATTAGGAGATGGCAATAATGAACTGAGGCTTCAAATCACTGGCATCCAAAATGCCAGAGAATCTCAATAAAGAATTTGCAAAACATTCCTTACACAGTTTACTAAATAAATATTTTTCCAACTGGGCAATAAAACCAGTAAGAGTTTCACTGAAATCAGAAAGGAGTACATTTGACGCCTTCACCATGACAGGAAACTGAATTAACATAGTCTAAATACAGTATATGTTCAATTATGATAGAACCTAAGGCCTAAAGGCCTTCAAAGTCAAGTATTAAAGGATAAAGCCATCTCATGAAAGAGTGGAAATTGAATTTAAGATCATACCATGAATACACTTCTCCTTACTCTTGCAACTGCATGAAAAGAGCATTTTGACAACCAATAAAAATTGCAAGTTCAAAAGAAATAGAATATGGTTCACAAAGAAGCATTTTATATTCGGCAGTCACTGCATGAGAAACAATGTTCCAAAAACAACTAACAGCAGTTATGAATGTCATCCAGGACCGATTTATACGTCTTGAAGTTGTGTGAGGACTAAAGCATTGTCTTCAATAGCAGAAGAGTATCTGAACTCTAGACAAACTGAGCAAACATATGCAAGTTAAACCTGGTGGAATAATGAAGTGGATGAACTACAGCCACACAGAGACCAATAAGAAAAATATGTTCTATTAAGCACTTACTATGTTGAGCCACTAAGAATGCTAATTACTCCCCAGTGTATGGTAGATTGAAGTGAACTGTTTACCCAAAATTACCCAGCATCTGTTATGCGCCAATGACAATTTTTATCAGCTTTCTTAATTGAGAACAGAATCATTGCATGCACCAGACTATTTGAAGCAACACAGAACAATTTTAGCCTTCCTTCTACACACGGCAATATTTTCAAAGGTATGACATATTAAAAAAAGAAATGTTAGTGGACCTACCGGAATTAAGATTTGAAACATGTATAGCTTAACCTGTTTAAAAATACACTTCTCTACATTAAATAGGAATAAGAAACAGTAGATAGGCAAAAATGCATCATCATCATCTGCAAAAGAACATGATAATTTTAAACTCTTCTTTTTGTTATTAGTTTTTGAGGAAGTATCAACCTATTCTTTCACAGGCAGTAGCTTTTTTTTTTTTAATTCCTTTTTGTGGATCTTTTCTTTAAGAATGATATAAAAGTCAGTCTTAATTTATTCTATTAAAACTGATGAGACTGAATACAAAAAAAAAATCCATTTTTCTAGTTTCTAGTTAAATCTTAACATTCAGTAATTCAAAAGTTGCCCTTTCACACACACATACATGTGGGGGAGTTTATTTTCAATCACCACATTCAAACTGAAGCAGTCCTTTTTCTGTCTTCAAATATTGTAGCAGTAAGCATCTGCAAAAAACTAACAATTTCCTTATGCATAATTATTTATATCTTTCTTCTATATTATGTCTCATTGTTTAAACATGATGATTTTCATACATTCTTTTATGCTTAATTTTGTTAGCCCTGTAGCCAAAGAAGCTAATAGGAGAGAAGAGCCTTATGACTAGAGAAAAATGAAACTAGCAAACTCCTTTTGGAAAAGGCTTCTAATTAGAATCAAGACCATAGTAAAAAGAAGTAAAGAACTTGATCAGTAACAAAAAGAACAACTATGGAAGACATTTGAGACTACATAACAATAGAATGCAAGTTTGTTGTACCACCTTTTCCATTCCTCAGAGCAGCAGAAAGCAACAAACCTGAATGGAACAAAAAAGTGTCTTATTTAGTGTCAGTGAGAGAAATATAACACAGAAGCTTCCCTGTAAGCCAGAAGATAAATTCTGTCTTTCATTTTTGATCACAAGCATGTGATGATTTACTTCAGGTAACTTGTCTGATAAGGGCTAATTACCTCTCTGTATTTACATTAATGTGTTTCTAGGCAGATTTAGTAGTGCTTATACAGCACCACCAGCTGAATCTGCGTGCTCAGAGAATGAAGAAGTTGTGACTAATCAAACCCCTGATGCGCATCAGGCATTGCACCTACTGTTTGTTTCCTGGGCTGATTTACAATGAAATCTTAGGAATCATTACTGATGCATAAAAACACTGATGCTTGTCTTTCCAGCCAACTATCATCTGCTTAAAAATGCACCCATATTCTCTCTGAACTTTGTTATTTTACGCAGGTCAGAGTGTCTCAAAAATTCTGTTTTCTCTACAAGAGGTAACACACAGCACCACTCTAATAGCTATGAGTGCGCTGCAGGTTAGATGACCGTGTAGCACATACTAAATGATGTCTAAGCTTATAGCGTGAGGATTTTCATGTTTTATATTTACTGAAATACCTGTTAAAGCTGATATCCCTGCAAAAATGGTGTCAGAACAGATTTGGACCTCTTTACATGCTGCATAAAAAAAGAAAATGTTATCAAACAAAACCATGCCATCAAAACTAAGTACTCCAGCAGAAATATGTTAGCAATAATGCAAATTGTAGAAAAAAGAACTACAAAATAGTTTAGCCTGTACTGGTGATAACTCATTAAAAAAAAAAAAATCTTCAAAAGTTTCTGTCTAAGAAAGCTAAATACATAACCAAGGAGAAATAAACAGCCAAACATAATGGTTTTATGACAGCTGTATCGTTGAACCTACGCAGCTCATGGTCTTTAGCAAGTGCAAGACAGTTTCCGTAGATGTATCTTGAAAGCCTGAGAGGCTGCACTCTGGAATCCTCTTCACTTAGTATTAGCAACCAAATTACGAACACCAAGTTTCAAACCTACTCCAAAATATCTGGGAAACACAGTGTATTCACAAGGCTTTTAGTACGATTAAGACTGAAACTGAGGCCTCTGCACACTAAAGATACCTCAACATTTTTCTTCTAGGATTTCCTGCTCTGCTCAAGAAGCTGTTCACCTGACATGCCCACTTCCCGACTTTCATTGTGTGCTTTAAGTCTTTCTTGGACATTTCTTTTCCATACTTCTCCTAATAAACATACACAAAGTTTAATTTTTGTTCTGAATACTTAGCACTCTGTAGCAAAGTATTATGGTAATTGTATAAAACTGCTCTCAAAATTGTTTTATTTTCAATATTTGAACGAGTCACACAGACATGTCTTAATCAGACTTGTAGTTGTTAAAGAAAGTATACAAAATGTAATCTGAGTGTCCGGATTCTAAATACATGCATACCAATAAATGATCTCTCAAAATTTATTCTCAAAAGAGAACAAATTTTGAGAGACCATTTATTGTTAAGATGTGGTGTAGGAGATACCGTCAAAATTTTACCATCTAAAACTTAATCTCCAGTGGAGCTGAGAATTAAAGTAGTGTAACAAGTCACTCAAATTCCAGACCTTAATTTCTTCTACATTTCTTTTACCCAAGGATTAAAAAGTCTCATAACAGAGGAACAGAGGAACTTTCAGGAACCCTACATATATGGTATGAACTCCTGATGTGTTATTAGTGTTATTCATCTGCATATTTACTTAATATCATAATTTGTTTCATACAGGTATTATAATAAAATTTGATTACTGTGCCAGTTATGGAATTCAGGGAACCACCTGCAGCTACACCAGGAAATCGCTTTTGAAAAACACTCAAATTAATCTTTTCTATCTTCCTCCATTCTCCAGTTCTATCTTCTACCAGACTAGAAGTACCTTCAGAATTTCTAGTCACTTTTGCACACTTATACCCAATGTATGTTTTCCAGCTTTCACCTTTTCTGTTTTTTTCTATTTATTGACCCAGTTGTATTATCTTTTTCTTTTCTTAGCTATTTCTTCATAATGCCATTTTAGTCAGTCTTTCAACATTTCAACTTTTTGTTTCAGGATATAAATTTTCTTCTTAAATAAGTTTTTTCTTCTTTTTTCCTAGGTAATTCATGGTGCTTTCCTAAAACTGCTCTACCCATACAATGTTCCAATTCACAAACAGTTAAAGTTGAAAATTACATCTCATTTCTTGTCTCTTCCAAATTATTTTCTGGTAAAGAGAAACAGTTTGCTCTTCTTTCCCATAGCTTGATATCCAATTTTGCCAAAATGGGTGACTATCATTCCAAATCTGTACCAGTATAAAACTGGGTATCTAGAAGTATCAGTAATAGAAGAGAAAAAAAGAACAAATGTCATTTAAAATAACCCCAATAACCTCATCTGCATGCAAGGATCATTTAACTGCCATTCAAATCCCATTCAATTTTATTCATTTTGTGACAGGCTGTACTGAGATAATGCTGGTCTGCTCATCAATATCTCACTTATTTTGCAGGCAAACAATCTGCTTCTGATCACAAGTAAGACCAGACTACTAACCAAACCACTAACCAGACCATACAACCAATTCAGTTGAGGCCAAATTAAAGTTTCTCCCCTTCACCACAGTTGGTCTCCTACCTGCAGGATAAGAAAGAGAAGATCCATCTCCAGTATTTGTCTCCGAATTCCTTTACACCTTATGCCAACAGTAAAAAATCCTGAACATTCTCCATTTATTACACTTTGTTATTATTTGTGGGATTTAGTAGATTTTTACATATGTAAATCTACTGGAAAGTCTACTGTACAGAGATACTCTGTTCACATATACAATTCCATACCTTGTAATTTTCTCTTCCTGTGTGAAACTCAAGAAAAAAAGTAATTTTTCCATCTTTTATGGTCCTTTTCCACTTCCACCTCATTTTCATTGTTCCTACCAAACACTACAATGTCCCATAGTGTGGACATTTCCACTGACTTTTTGACTTTACTGCAACTTACTTTCTACCTCCTTTCTCTTTTGCTTCAAACACTTGTCTCAAACTTCTGCCATTTAACAAGGATGTTAATTGGCACATCAAGACAGAATCCTTCACTGAGTCAGAGATCCAAATGTGAGGAACAAGATCTGACATAACTTTATTTTGGCTCTCAGAAATTACTTGTTTTCCTCCTTGTACAAGCTCTCCACCAAGGTTAAGTTTTAATTCTTAGAAAATTTTTATTCTAAAACTTAAATTATATTTTAACTGCTCTTAACTATTCTTGATCTTCAAGAAACCCCTTGGGTACAAGTAAATCCAAAATTTTTCTTTTTCCCCTCAAGATGTCCAAAACATCTTCAAAGCTGACAAAACACATGTCCTCTTTTAATTATTTACCAAAACATAATGTAAAATCACAGTTCATTGTTTTCCATCTCCAGATTCCAATAATACTGTCAACACATAAAAGGAAGCAAGGCACGAAAATTCCAAGGGATTTTCTTCTTCCCTTTCGAAGTCCTGCAGAAACATTTCCCATTATTTATATTAAAATTAGTTTCCTACCATGCATACATACAGAATATTGCAGCAATTTTCCTTTCAATTTTTTTAAAATAAAAATCAGAAATTTGTAGCATCCCAAATTGTGAGTGATACAGTTGCCATCCTTTTCTGTGCATTTCTTTCCTTCTTTTGATTATTCCAAGTGTGTGAGTCATCAAATGAAGTAATCTAGCTTTTCATCTGACTATCCATCTACCTATTCATCCACCTATCCTTGGCTTACACAGGAATACAATTTTGCCTCTAAGCAATACAATTAAACGTAAAAGTTGTTGCTGTGCCATATGATATGCTACTAGTAATTATTTGCCTTTGCTAGTAACAGAAAACAATAGTATATATTATGTCCAGCAACTGTTTATTTTTTTTATTAAGTCTATCAAGTACCAAACATGCCCTAAAGTCATGATATGAATAATACATCTTGCATATTTACCACTTAGGTAGAACATTACATTTAAAAATTCTTTTCACTGACACCACTTTTAAGACTTAGAAAATACAAGCCAGGCAATTCCAAGTGCCTTATATGATCGCCAATGTTACATTTGAAGAAACATCATAGTATTGATAAGTTTAGACCTACTTTTTCCAGGAAAGGCCTAAAAGATTATAACACAACATGGTATACTGACTGAAACAATAAAATTTCTGGACCAGTAGGAATCCATACTTCTGAAGTAAGAAAAACACTGGTTTAAAACTCTATCTTTTTCAGACTGTCAGTCTGCTTAACTCTGATCTAGACTGAAAATACATTAAAGCGTGGCTATTTTCCATGTCTTGGCAGTGCAAAAAGTGCCAAGGGCACCCCAACGTTTTCATTCAGTTGTTCAGCCCTAAGAGTCTCAATTCCAGCTATTCAAGTGAGTGTGGGACAAAAGGGAAATCTCTGAGAGAGAGGGTAAGACTCAGAAATAGCTAATCAGGACAGCAATAACTGTACTTCCTTTAGGACAGAAGCAGGTAAGGATCTCCCTCCCCTAACCTAGTATTTCTTAAGATATATTAAAGTAATATCAGAGCAAGCACAAAATCGTTTTAAATTTTAATATTCATGCTATATATGTTCTTATAGCACCAGAGCAGTCTTTTATCATCACATTTGTTTGTGCTTTTGCTCAACATTATACAAAACTAGGTTTTAGGTCTTTATGTAAAATCTTGGTTAAATTACACAGGTAACCTGCAAAGGATTTTAACCATCCAGCTCCTATCTAAGCTTTTAATAGCAAATTACTTCAGTGGCACCAGGATTTAAATAACTTTAGGGATCTGCATCTCAGTCTCCCAGTGCCCCCACTGTTTTCCAATTACAGGTTAAGAATGCTGCTCACACTGATGAGACAGAGAGAATTACTAGGCATGCAGATGATACTTTCTTTAATAAAAGCCTTTTTCTCCCCAGATTGTCAAAGGAAAGCACAACAGTTCCATGGGAAACCTGTCCCTTTACAATAGTCTCTGGGGAAAACAACAGCTCTGTTGACAGGTAACATTTGTACTTTTCCCTAGGAAGTACACTTAGGCATGAATCTAATTACATCTTTGTCAGTAAACTTGCAGCTGTTGACAAACATACTGACTGTAGGGCTCACTGTCTTGGCAAACACACTGGAAACAGCCAACCATTTCTAGAACAAAAAATATATGACTAAAGTGGCACGAGTTCTCACGTCCATTAACAATCCATGTGCACTACAAAATGCTATGGGTAAAGGAGTGTTAGCTGTACACTCATTCTCAGCAAACACCTTATACAAAAGAAAGTTGGTTTGAAACGCATAATGTCACTATTTTGTACCTTCAAGATAAAGAAGCAAAAGGGAAGCACCAATTTGTGACAGTGATGACAGGAATTTTGGAATCTCGCGGGACCCAAGCTCTACAACAGCCCCAGATACTTTATAACTTCAACTCCACCTCTGTTTCCTGAAAGAAAGGAAATGATCAACTACAGCCTGTAATTTTCACGTACCTGGAGATTTCAATTATATCCCTTAAAAACAAACAAGGAAAAAGCAGGGTGGGTGCTAAGGACACTTTTGCTTAAAAGCTTTGTTCTGTTTACTACTGGAAAGTTTCACCAAGAGCAGTGACTTTTACTCTCACTATTTCCATTCAGTCTGATCGTGAACTCATATTGCTTATCCTTCAGTTATATCTTCTGCTCCAGTCAAGTTTTGTATCCATCCTCCTGCTCTGTTCCTGGGCAGCCACTCTGCAGCTCAGATGACTTTAAGCTTTGACCGGTTGTAGAGTATTAGATAGGCTCACAGCCCGTATTCGCACTTCAGACCCCTCCAAGGTCCTTAAAACTCATTTCCTTTAATTCATTTCAAGATAAAACTGAGTCTTGACATGTCCCTTGAAGCTAATCAGACCTACATTCCACACTGCTTGCAGCCATATAGTGAAAAGCACATTTCCTTTACATTTTCCTGTCCTGTGGCCAGAACAACGAGGATCTCACACTAAGCATTAGACTGTGTCAAAGTGACTAGCAGGTCATTTTTGACCTTTTGGCACCATAAGTCACTGTGGGAAGAGCTGAGGCTCAAAGTGACAGGAAAGAGTATGAACACAGTGCCCTTAAAAATGAAAAACAAGTAACAGGTATCAGAGAAGCTCATTTTCAGCTGAAGCCAGGCGCCAGATTCTGAGCCTGGTGAGACAGGACTATAACCAACTGGTTCAGAGGCAGAATGTTTTTTTTCTTGATTTAAGTGCACTGTGAGAACTTTTATTATTCATGTTTACATTTCAGTTTATTCAGATGTAAAATTACTTTTCTCATTTCTCTATATGATTATCAGAACAAAAAAAAAGCAGAAGATATAATTTTAATTGTTTCTATGCCGGCACACTGGGTTAACTAAGCCATTAACCAAGAAACTAGGCTGCTTCTTGACTTGGTATCATCTTTACTGTGAGCTGATAAACTGGAAGAGAAGTCTATCTGGAAAGGATACAAACCAATCAAGATGAGCAGATAAAGTGACATAACACTCCATTCTTATAGAGCCAGGGATGAGCCATCTTTGGTCAAATCCTAGCTCTACGCCTGGAAGAATCCTTCAGGATTCCTCATAAATCCATTGTAAGCCTTAAGTGAGGTTAGGTACAGGTTGGTGTGATACAGGATGGACTTTCATCTTTGAGATATATTCCCATCATTGGATCCATAGGCAAAAACTTTGGAAGAACATTTGACATTTGATTATTCATATACAATAGCCAAAATATCACATCATGTCATGTCAAAGATGGATACTTTGACAGGTAACAATGACAAAGCCAGCTACCAGCCACTTAATTTTCAGGACTACAGCTTGACCAATCTGTTTTCACCAGTCCTTTTGGTATACGTGGCACCAAGAGGTTTAATACCACTATGACAGACAACCATTTTGAAAAGTTTTAAAACAAAACTAAAGATATGGTGGAAACTCCTCTAATCCTAATGAATATAAAACAGATTAGTAGGTAAATGCAAAATTAAAATGGAAATATGCATAGAAGCTTTAACCACGTTATACAATTTAAGGAAATATGAATACTAGTATGATAATTTACTATAAGTTTTTACATTATATGTTACTATATGGGGGTTTTGCATTTCAGAGTCAAAAAAACCTTTTAATTATTTAATGAGATCCATCAACAATTTAATTAAAACCAAGTCTCTTTTTCTCCCAATACCAAATGTGTATATTAACACATTGGCAAAGCACAGGTCTGGAAGATTAATACATGACAAGACACGCAAAGATGAAGGAACTTGAGATCAGTATCAAAACCCCAAAAATTACATTCAGCCAGCCTAACTTTATCAGGAAACAAAATGACACGTTAACTCTGCTCCTTAATATACTGTCCTTTACAAAAGACTAATTAACTTAAATGTGTTGAACATCCAAAAAAAGAATCTCAATCTATGATGCATCTTCCCTGCCCTTGCTCTTTTTCATGTATGCTCAGTGATCAACAATTTACTTGTATGCAGGAGAAGAGCTTTACAGCTGGAACAAAAACAATCTTCAGTGTTCAGTGCTGGGACTGATAATGTTTGCATGGTAAGAGTTTTAGTTTGGATAGGGGTTTTTCTTCCTTTGTGTGTGGGAAGGAACCGGGTAGAAAGCATTGCTTGTTTTTATATCCGTTCCTCTAAAAATATATTTCTGGCAGATTGCCATATTTTATTCACAAGCCATACCACCAAATAAATTTCTTAGATTAAAAAATATGTTTAGGAATAAAAGGGCACAGACATTCCTAGGAAGTGGGAGATGCACACCCTCATTCCTCCTTTATTTTCCAATCACCTAATGAGCACTTTGAAAATGGAAGAGCTTGAGTAGCTGATCCTTATCCGAATCATTGGATATTAGCATACACACCCCAGTATCTGCTGGTCTCCCAGGGATTCTGTGAAAGGTGAAGTGAAAGTTTCTAACTCCAGTTCACCAAGTGTACATATGAACTAAGAGCTATAAATTTTTCTGATCTTCAAACAGATTTGTAGGAACAAGTAAAGAGGCTCTCTATGCCATTTGTAAAGTAACTTTTCGGAACAGACCTGAAGATTGAGAATCACCCAAGTTTTTCTGTAAAAGGTTTTTAAGGTTTTTTGCGGAGTTTTTTTGGTTTTGTTTTGTTGTTTGTTTTCTTTTGGTTTTTTTTAAATAGACTGCATTTACAGTTTGCATTCAGTAACACCCAAAACTGTTACGGCTCACAGTGGTCAATTACTATCATATCGGATCTCAAGAAAAAAAACAGTGATTAAAGTGCAATTTATATGATTACATAAACTATTTCACAGTCCACACGTCAAAATGAAACACCAAGTTCAGCAGGTTGAGACATTAAATAAATATGCTGGATATATTCATACATTGCATTGCTATAAAGAAATTTTTACTTCCGCGAGTGAAGGCATCAATCATCCAGTCTTGACTCAGGTACTACAACAGATCTGATAAAACAACATTGGTATTTCAAATGAAGAAGGGCAGTTCACGAGATCAGGGGAGAATCAGCAAGACTGCTTCCTGAGAAGTTCAGAAGCAAAAAAGCTTTAAGGAAAAAAAAAAAACCAAAACAGATGTAAACAGAACTCCCAGAGACTCCAAGAAACACGAGCTGTAAAAACTACATGCTTCACCGGGAACTTGTTCTGTCTAATGAATGTGATTTAAGTAGTAAACAGTGTTAAAACACAGTGGTTTCCCGATACCTGCAGCAACAAAACTGAACAGAGTGAAGGGAGGAACCACATACCTTCCAACCCCTATCATTTTGTGATTCTGTGATTCATTTAAGTTTGATCCCGATATAGTAGATTAATATTCTTTCATTTCTTTATCTGTATATTTCATAGCAAATGAAATACGCTATATCAAATCTTGTAAGCAACTATTTTAAATTGGCAATTTATCTTAAATTGACTAATCTTAAGAATGCTCTCCTGGTAACTTCAACCTGATTGTATTCCAGTCCTTCGCACATGGTAATCCTTAACACGTCCTACACACTCTCCGGTAAATTGATGTGGAAGGTATTGATGCAGAAGGTAGCAAAACAGGTCTTTGCTCAAAACTTAATTGGTTGGGTTTGAGAGCTTCACTAATAGGGATCATAAGAAAAAATACTGGTTTCCAGCAATAACTGCATAAGTTCTTCTCATGTCTGAAATGTGGCAAAAATACTAACAGGCCTGTAAAAGTGTCTTTCAGAAAACACTGAACTATTCTGTCGGAGAGATCCAGGGGCCAAGGATACATTATTCAATTAGAGTTTGGTATCAGACTGGGAGGAGCAGGAAGAAACAGGGGACATCAGCAATTTTCAGAGTATATTTTTCAATGTAATAGTAACAGATCTACAGCATTGGATTACTATAATCTTCTCCAAATTTCTAGAACTCAAAGAATTCCCTTTCCTCATTTTTACACTTTCTTATTATGACTTTGTCATTGAAACTGTGTTCTACAGTCTTACTTTGAATGAAAACAACAGAACACTCAATTCACAGATTCAGAACTCTTAACCTATTGGCATCACAGTAGACTTCTCTGTCATTTTAGTTCAGACTAGTTCACCCAGTATGCATCTGTATCATTTTAGATGACCAACGCATAAAAAGCTGATTTTGTTCTATTGCTTTATAAATGCAATATGAATCAAGAAAAAATAATATGCTTTTCACATTCAAAGTGCATGGCAGACTAACTTACCAAGTGTCATCACGGCTGAATTTTTTACCCTCAAGCCTCATTTATACTTGCTTCTTGGATTTTATTCAGGTATAGAATTTGCATTTAGATTGCTCTCCTAGAGGGGAAAAAAAACCCAACAAACTAAACCCACTCTGAAATCCTGTGACTTCTTTTAACCTTAATGCAGCAACAATCACAAGGATTGCATGTGGCTGAAAACATTTTAGCATATGAAGCTGCATTTCAGTATTCCCCATTTAACCAATCCAAAGTTGGTACCATCAGGTATTATTTTATCCTTTCCTTATTCAAACTGCAGATGACAATGGTTGAGATCACACTTTGTGTTATGAAAGGTTAGACAGTATTTCCTTCTATGCTAAATATGTAGTTAGTAAACACAAATAAACTTACAAAGATAAAAAGAAATGTGTGACAGTTAACAAGAGAACAACCTTGAACTCTTACAAGGTCTTAACAATTACTAAAATTAATACAGTTGCAGAATGAATTTATATTGGAAATAAACAGCAGACTTACCATGTTTTTATTTAATTCTTCAAATGTAGACATTTTACAAGCAAGGCTAATAAGCTGACCATATGATATTAAAAATACAGAACATAATTTCTTGTAGTCCCTGTAAATTCCCTCTAAGAACTCTTTAACCCATTTTTAGCAATGGAGGAAATCTGATCACAGATTGTTTTTTGGGTCATTAACTCAATAAGAAATTTCCATCAGTTAATTTTTCCCATTATTTTTTGAAAACATAAATAAACCTCCTTTTAGAATGTCCTTCAGACAACATAAAAATAGCCAGAAGATTAGATTGTAATATGCTTCTCTACCATTTTTACAAATTCAGAATATGAGACAGCTATATACAAGAAAACAAAAAAAAAAAAAAAAAAAAAAAACAGAACTGCAGCACTTAATTAATTTGCAGATCGAATTACTAGTATTGCAAGCAATCTTTTAGAGGAGTCTGCAGCCTCCTTTAAAAAGAGGTAAGGGATTGATAATCTATTAACAGCCTGACACAGGACTTCATAAAAATGTAAAGAAACACAAATAAAATTCTATGAAGCAATGAAATGAACTTTAGGTACGAGTTAAATGTCAAAAGTGGCAATACACACACCTGTTTGCAGAAAGAGAAAAACAAGGCCTCCCTCTCCTATGGAAATGCTGGCCATTGAAGCTAACAAAGGGATGGGTAGCGAGAGGGATCATGTATTTGTTAAGAGGGCTAAGTGAGCAAGTACAGCCAGGTCTAACTGCCTCAAAACCTGCCTCAAAATCCATTGAAGTCAACAGGAAACCTTTGCCCTGAATTGTGTGTTATCTGGATTAACTCCAAAGGCTCCATCTCACCGTTGGGGCCCACATGTGCCAGCAGGTCCCAATTGCCCTGGCCAGCTTTAGCCCTCCTTCTCTGCAATCACGTCCTCCTGCACCATCCCCAAGAGCCAGGCAATTGCTGATGACCAATCAGTGTGACTTGGGTAGACTTGATGGTTACAGGCTGGTCAGGACAACTGTATGCCTGATGGCTATAGCCTGTCAACAGTAAGAATGACATGATTGAGTTATCACCTGGGTGTATGCACCTCTCTTTTATGCCCTGTGATTTAAAACAATGCCCAGAAACAACATGTTTAATAGTCATTTACAATTTTTTATCTTATCTAGAGTCAGCTTGCTAACCAAATTCATGTCTGAACACATCAACAGAAAATGTTATTTGTAATGTTATTAGTTGTAGAACAAAAGGCCAAAGATAACCAAGCAGCTACCAGCCATCACATCCTTGACTTCCACTTAAAAATGTAACATTTGTTCAGGGCTGCTCGCTGTTCGTTACTGCTTTTGCTCACTGTCATCAGAGCATGCTTGTACAAGCCATCATAGAATCATAGAATTGCTGAGGTTGGAAGGGACCTTTAAGATCATCAAGTCCAACCTTTAACCTACCCTGACAAAAGCCACTTCTAAACCATGTCCCTCAGTGCCCCATCTACCCTTTTTTTAAACACCTCCAGGGATGGTGAATCCACCACCTCCCTGGGCAGCCTATTCCAATGTTTAATAACCCTTTCAGTGAAAAAATGTTTCCTAATATCCAATCTAAACCTCCCCTGACGTAACTTGAACCCGTTTCCCCTTGTCCTATCACTTGTCACCAGGGAGAAGAGGTCAGCCCCCATCTCTCTACAACCTCCTTTCAGGTAGTTGTAGAGGGTGATAAGGTCTCCCCTCAGCCTCCTCTTCTCCAGGCTAAACAACCCCAGCTCCCTCAGTCGTTCTTCATAAGGTTTGTCCTCCAGACCCCTCACCAGCTTTGTAGCCCTTCTCTGGACACGCTCCAACACCTCAATGTCCCTCTTGTAGCAAGGGGCCCAAAACTGAACGCAGTACTCGAGGTGGGGCCTCACCAGTGCCGAGTACAGGGGGATGATCACTTCCCTAGTCCGGCTCACCACACTATTCCTGATACAGGCTAGGATGCTGTTGGCCTTCTTGGCCACCTGGGCACACTGCTGGCTCATATTCAGCCGGCTGTAAACCAACACCCCCTGGTCCTTTTCTGCCGGGCTGCTTTCGAGCCACTCTGCCCCAATCCTGTAGCGCTGCATGGGGTTGTTGTGACCCAAGTGCAGGACCCGGCACTTGGCCTTGTTGAACCTCATACCATTGGTCTCAGCCCATCAGTCCAGCCTGTCCAGATCCCTCTGCAGAGCCAACCTACCCTCAAGCAGATCAACACGCCCGCCCAGCTTAGTGTCATCTGCGAACTTACTGAGGGTGCATTCGATCCCTTCATCCAGATAATTGATAAAGATATTAAAGAGAACCGGCCCCAGCACCGAGACCAGTGGAGTCGGTGTCCCAGGAGTCCCAGGCATTGGGGGAAGTAACGGGGAACAAAGAAGACTTCCCTTGCGTTGAGGAGGATCGAGTGAGGGATCAATTAGATATTCACAAGTCCATAGGCCCTGATGGGATGCACCCAAGAGTGCTGAGGGCGCTGGCGGAAGTCATTGCTGGGCCGCTCTCCATCATCTTTGAAAGGTCCTGGAGAACAGGCGAGGTGCCTGAGGACTGGAGGAAAGCCAATGTCACTCCAGTCTTCAAAAAGGGTAAGAAGCAGGATCTGGGGAACTACAGACCAGTCAGCCTCACCTCCATCCCTGGAAAGATGATGGAACAGCTCATTCTGGGAGTCATCTCAAGGCATGTGGAGGAAAAGAAAGCTATCAGAAGTACTCAACATGGATTCACCAAGGGGAAATCATGTCTGACTAATCTGATAGCCTTCTACGATGGCGTGACTGGATGGATAGATGACGGGAGGGCAGTGGATGTGGTCTACCTTGACTTAAGCAAGGCATTCGACACGGTCTCCCACAGCATCCTCACAGGGAAGCTTAGGAAGTATGGGTTAGATGAACAGACAGTAAGGTGGATAGATAACTGGTTGAAAGACAGAGCTCAGAGGGTAGTGATTAGGGGCACAGAGTCTAGTTGGAGGTCAGTGACGAGTGGTGTTCCCCAGGAGTCAGTACTGGGTCCAGTCCTCTTCAATATATTCATGAATGACCTGGATAAGGGGACAGAATGCACCCTCAGCAAGTTTGCTAATGACACAAAGCTCGGGGGGATGGCTGACACACCGGAAGGCTGTGCCGCCATACAGAGAGACCTGGACAGGCTGGAGAGTTGGACAAAGAGGAACCTTATGAAATTCAATAAGGGCAAGTGTAGGGTGCTGCACCTGGGGAGGAATAACCCCGTGCACCAGTACAGCTTGGGGGGTGACGTGCTGGAGAGCAGCTCAGCTGAAAGAGACCTGGGAGTCCTGGTGGACAACGGGATGACCAGGAGCCAGCAATGTGCCCTTCTGGCCAAAAAGGCCAATAGCATCCTGCAGTGCATCCAGAAGAGTGTGGCCAGCAGGTCGAGGGAGGTCATCCTCCCCCTCTACTCTGCCTTGGTGAGGCCGCACCTGGAGTACTGTGTCCAGTTCTGGGCTCCCCGGTTCAAGAAAGACAAGGAACTGCTGGAGAGGGTGCAGCAGAGAGCTACCAAGATGACTAGGGGACTTGAACACCTCTCTTATGAAGAAAGGCTGAGGGACTTGGGTCTCTTCAGTCTGGAAAAAAGACAACTGAGGGAAGATCTTGTCAACACTTATAAATACTTAAAGGGTGGGTGTCAGGAGGATGGGGCCAGGCTCTTTTCAGTGGTGCCTGGCAACAGGACAAGAGGTAACGGGCACAAACTTGAGCATAGGAAGTTCCACCTAAACATGAGGAGGAACTTCTTTACTTTGAGGGTGGCAGAGCACTGGAACGGGCTGCCCAGAGAGGTGGTGGAGTCTCCGTCTCTGGAGACATTCAAAACCCGCCTGGACGCGTTCCTGTGCAACCCGCTGGAGGTGACCCTGCTCTAGCAGGGGTTTGGACTAGACGATCTCCAGAGGTCCCTTCCAACCCTACCATTCTGTGATTCTGTAATACATTGCACATGTAGTATGTGCCATGTGAGTAAATACACTAAGTTGGAGCCCAAGATTAACAGGTTTTTTACTTTTATCTTTAATTTTCCTATGCCAAAAAGTTCAGGATCTTTTTCCAAAACCAGTAACCTGCTGTAGGTGACCCTGCTCTGGCAGGGGGGTTGGACTAGATGATCTCCAGAGGTCCCTTCCAACCCTGTGATTCTATGATTCTATGATCACTGCATGTTGGACACCAAAATGAATCCACAATACAGCTACAGCTTGCTAAAAGTACTTCTCCCTCTCTCAAGAGGAGAGCATTTATCAGAGGCAGCAGTCACAGATTCTGAAAGTTCTAAAGCTGTCAAGAAAATGCTAATTTAATCAAGTCAGATTTCCATAGGGTAGAAATTCACCATGATCTCAACATGAGTCCTTCAACAGTATTCAGAACTAGACGTATATTGGGCTGCAGATGAGATGATGCTTCACCACAGATTCATCTTTCAAATAAAGTAACAGTTAAGCACAGAATAAACAGAGCCACGGATATCAATATAGTGCACACAATAGCTGATGGGTGACAACGACAAGGCTGCCCAATATTCTGAAATCAGATCTGTGTTATATAGATTTAAAAAATGAACCTTACAATGTGCCAAGGGCTTGTCTTCCATAGACAAATTCATAAGTAATTTCATTAAATTCAACTTTAATCACTAGTTTTGAAATTCTACAGTTGCAGTTCAGCTCTGCTGGGGATTTTATTTACCTTCGATACAAAATACTCTCAAGTACTGCAAGGATGACTAAATCTGGCCCATATGAATAAGGGCTGGTACCAACTAGGTCCTCTTGGTTGCTCACAAAACCCTGCCCAGTGAACTAGCCTAGTAGCCAAGGCATCCCTCGAGGTCTTACATGCACAAGCTCAAGTCTACCAGAAAATTTTTTGTTGAAACACCCATCCAGATGAAAAGAATTTGTGCCATTGCTTTTATGGAACCTGCTTCTACCTGTCTAGGGCTGAGCCACACTAAACAGATTATGTGTAGGTGTG
The DNA here is from genome assembly GCF_964199755.1 of Larus michahellis. Taxonomy (NCBI): domain Eukaryota; kingdom Metazoa; phylum Chordata; class Aves; order Charadriiformes; family Laridae; genus Larus; species Larus michahellis. The sequence goes on from NC_133897.1 coordinate 96,596,046, forward strand.
TCTTTAAAACTTGCCCCTAGGCAGTCCCAGTTGTCATATCTGCATGCATCTCTGCACAGAGTCCTCCCTCCAAAACTCTTGACAGCTTGGCACAGTTAACACATTATTTTGAACAACCACTGAAAATTAAAAATATCTTTAGAAACATAGAAATTAAATACCAAATCGGATCAGGAGTCTCCATAAATAAGCATCTTGGTTTTAACACAGTCAATACAAAAGCATGAAAGAAGGACCACAAAAGAAGGAAGTGTACAACGTGCACAAATGGGAGAATGGCAGTGACATTCCATTTCCACCACCACTTACACTGTTTTTTAGGAATTAGATAGAGGAATAACTTGAGGCTTATAATGCACTTACAAAATTGTTGTGGCCATTGATCATTTACCCATGTACCTTTTTGGACCTTACTCAGGCTTTTGCTATTGAAGATTAAGATGGACATTTCTCGAGTCTAAATCACTAAAAACTTTATGTTAATTATGTTTCACTAAATAGTGTTCATCAGATACATAATTTACTATGTGTTTAAGCATCAATTCACACCAATGCCATTAAAGCCTCAAGCTTCCTAAGATACATTAAATAGGCATTTACATTATCATACACATGCATGCATACGTATGATATGATAAAAATAATTTCCTTGTTCCAAACTTTAAATGTAACTAAATTGAAGACTGAAAGTTTCCTGGGAAATATCTTGAGCGAGACTGTATTTCTCAATGAACCAGTAACAGCATTAGGAATTAGTTCAATAAATATGAGCTGACTTAGGCTCCATTTTCAGTGTTTCTTAATGCAAAGCATGACCCAAGTCACTGTTAACAGCCTTCCTTTCATTGTCATGAGCAGATTTCCAATGAGTTTCAAAGCATATTCATTTGCATTTGCATTATTTAACAACATAAATGTATGTACATTTAAACTCTAATCTAATACTAAAAAGGAAGAGAGGCTGAGAAACACTGAAATAGCAGGGTTTTTTTTGCCACATCTGATCTGCTTTTTGTAATCTGCAGTGTTTCACCAGGTGGTGGCAGGTTCCATAGCACCTCAACAATGTGTACTTCTGCTGCCGAAGCAAATATCTAATTTTGCTCAGTATTTCATTGATCATACAAACACACACTCTACACAACTTCATACACACCCAAAGCTCTTAAAAGTGCCGGAGTCGATAGTTTTATGAGATAGCCGTTGGCAGATGTTTACACTTCTATGGGTTTTAATATTATTTTATACACATGTAGCGCAAATATGTGTCTGTGTACACAAACGCATATACTTACGCAATATTGATACTTAATAAACACTGGTATTCATAATTCTTACGCTGGTCTCTGTCTTATTCTTTATTACTTGCTCACTAATTTTCTACTACTGCTTCTTTTTGGAATATTACTGAAAAATGCAAAAAGTGCCCATGCACTGCAGCAAAAACCTGCAATCCATGACCTGAAGTCTCTTTTTATGAGTTTCTAACTATCTCCTATTCATTCCATCCCTTAATCAAATCTGCAACTGCCACCTCCAATTTCTGATTAAATATTCCAATTAGCTGAACTTTAAAACGTGCCCCAAAGAGCAAGTAATTCCTCCAGCTGCTGTTTTATTACTTTTTTCTCACTTGAGTTTCGCTCTTAGCTATTAATAAAATAGTTCATCACTTAATTAACTGGACTGATTGGCTGAAGACTTTCTTGCTTAATAAGCAGCCCATGTTTTAGGTGAGCTGACACGAGATCTCTTTCCTAGCATAACTACTCCAGCCAGCTCCTATGAACACATGTACTAACACACTCTGGCTCAATACAGAATCTCAACATGCCAGCCCAAGTACCGCAGAGGGTGAGCTATTCCTACCTGTGAAACAGCGGCAGCTCTGAACAAATTGTGCTTTGGAATTGTATGCAGGAAATTTTAATCTAACACAGCACTGATAATTATCCTGGCTAAATAAGAGATCCAGGATACTGTTTCTACAGTACTAGGCTTGGCATTTTTGAAATACATAATGCTATTGGCTTTGATTTTGCTGTGTTTTTATTTGGATGTCCAGGTACATTTCCAATGAGGTGAAAAGCTCTGCTTAAAGAGTTAAGTTTAAATACTAGTTCAGAAAAGCACACGAGTCTTAAGACCTGGCAAGAAGCTTCAAACTTAAAACTTGTGAAGTTCAGCATTGTCTTAAAACAGCAACAACAAAAAATCAGGATTTACCTTACCAGATAGCATCAAAAATCAGAAACAAAGGTACAAACAGTTAACTAATACAAAAAGCCCAAGTCCACATACTCAGGTGGATAAAGGAAACAAGGGGAGATCTGTGGAGCCTCAGGGCTTTATGCCAAAAAAATACTTAATTTCTAATTCTTACGGCAGCAAAATGGACCCATCTTTCCCTGGAGCAAAACCTTTTGTACTTATTGTTTAAAAAATCCAATGTACTGCACAATTATTTGCTTTAGAGTCTGTGAGTCTGCTTTTCTTCTTTGTAATATTGTGAAGAAAACATTTACTTTTAACAGAACTTTGATTCGAGAATACAGAAGGACTGATTTGCATCTCGTTAACTTTTATCTGATGTTAAAATAATCAACAGTCTTGGAATGCTTTAAAACTCAGTGTCCTTCAAAGGTTAGCTTCCTAATATACCTAGTAGGATAATACTAAAAGCATAGATATTATATAAATAAGAAATTGCATTCATTTAGAAAAATACAGGGATGAACATATGCATAATGGTTTGCTGCAAAGCTTTTATAAAAAAATGGCACAAAGAACATCAACTCATATTTGAATTGGAAACATCTTTAAATCAATCTTTTAGAAGAATTCTATGAGACCCACTGTGTCTCAGTGTGGAATCTTCTAGATTCTTGAAAATAAGTGTGCCTTTTTAAAAATATATTTTTATATTTATTGGCTAGTGCAATCCTGAATATTCATAATATATTTTTTAAATTCTTACATTTGCTGACTCTGTTTTGCATTGAAGAGCAAATACTTTAAATGTCTGTGAACGACCATTTTTCATACAGTACTGTTATTCCAATAGAGTATAGCGTATGAACTGACAAGCATTTAATATAAAACTAGAACAAACTCTCCAGCATGTTTTATGAATGTTTGCTTTTGATTTCTAGTCCCTGTTCCCAAATACAAAATGACCTACCCTTTAGCACCTGCAAAAGCCACGTGCATGAGAATTCCTATTGACTTCAACAAGACTTAATTAAATTGTCATTTACTTACTTGTGAGATAATATATTTGCATGTAGAAGTTGCTCACAGGATAAAACTTTCCAATAACACAGAAGGTAATGGATTTAGAGGGAAATTCCTAGAGGATCTGAAAACTGTAGGTCAGGACTCCTAATGTCCAGAATAGACGACAATTTTTGAAATGTCTCCTTCTTTACACAGGAAGGCATGGCATCTTTGAGGGAAAACAGCAGAAGTCCTGTGACAGGCGGGAAACTTATTAAAAGGGAAACGACTGGGACAACCCTTTCAAAAAAGGGAAAAGATGAAGAAAAGAACAAGAACATCATTCTGTTATGCATTAACATTCCATTATCCCAGGTGACAACTGAAAATGGTCTTAGTGAAGACATGTTCCTTCCCCCATGTCTTTCTTCCCAAACGTCCAGGATAAAATGCTCAGAACAAATAGATCAATTCTTGTCTCTGCACATAAAGGCAGTTGGATTTTTAACAACTGCTACACTAGGAATTTTTCTCCCAGAACATAAGAAAAACTTACCTCCTTCCAATGCTGAGGTTTTGAGAAGTTTCTCAATGTGTTTTCTCATTAATACAACTATGCACATTGAATACAAATGTGCTGCATCATACTGCTATTCAACATGATAGTGACATTAAAAAAAGGCACTAAAATTACAAAAGAACAATTGCCATTTGAAAGGAAAAACAGTATGATGGATGCAATGCTTTAAGCTCCAGGACAGAAAACTCTAAAGACTTAAAAAGGCCCAGGGGATTAAATCTTGTCTAAAAGACAAACATTTTAAATAACAGTAGAGAAAATGCAGTATGTGGAAAACTTCCTTAATTAAACATACAGTATATTTCTCTAAGTTTTAGGTACAGTTCCATTTTCATTATTCATAGGAATGAGCCCACTGAATTGAATGAAAACTGTGTATTACTTACAATTTCTATGGCCTCTAGGGATTGGCTTTGAAAGAGAATCTTAAGAGTCAGGTGATTTGCAAGAAATCAATAAACAGTTCTTTCTTTCCACTGGAAAAACTGTCAGGAATAGCAGTGAGATCTTAGCTGCTTAAAAATGCATAAAGACCAATTCTTGAACACAGAGATAGATTCTTCAGGCTAACTGAAGCAAGGATGCCTAATCCTGTCAGAAGCCGGGGAAGCCTCCTGAGAAAGCAGCGTGCTCCAGGTTATAGCACAATTGGCGATGTCTTTGGAGTTACAGTTTAAACTTCATCTTTCTGTGGCCAGAAGGACAGATACTTGCATGTGCAGGGAAGCACGGGTTGGGGACCACTGAACTCAGGTTTCTGGCAAAGTCAGGAATCTCACCAACACTCCCTTGTCCCTGTGCTATTGTGGCATTCCTCCAGCTCTTTACCTTTGTTTAGGATAAGAAGCGCCTGGCTCCAGCTGCATACAGGCTAAGAAGCCCATTTGAGGCCACCACTTAAGACCTCCCTCTTCACGAAGAGAAACAGGCACCTCTAAGAGACAACTGGCTACTTTTTAAGAGAAGTGTTTAAAAAACATAGGATGAATTGTTCCATAGAGTTGCACTGCACACTAAGGGAGTCGAGGCAAACCATACTAAGCCACTTGTGCAATTTCTTGACAGAAAGCAGTTCAAGACTAACACCATCCTTACTAAATTACTCATTCCTTGCACGCTGCTTATCTGCTCTAATCTTTTTCCTGTACAGTTCACTCAGAACACTGGTGCTAAAGGCTTTCTTGCAGTTGCACCCTCTCCTGGCCTGCTCATGAGCTCCTACAATAGTTCTTTTGAACAGTGCACTCCAAACTACCTTCTCCTCCCCATTTTCCATATGTACACTGCTTAATCTTTAGTTATCTCTTCTGCAAACTCCCTCCACCTTTACGCATCCCCTGATAGTTTCCTTTCTTTGTTCTTGATGGTGTGTCTTTCCATGATAACTTACGAGCTATTCTGCTTTCTACAAAAAATTCACTATCCGAAACACACCTAGTATTACCTAGTAAGTAATCCAAGATCAAATCTTTAAATAAAAAACTAACAGGGTGGATGACACACTGTTACTTACCTTCTAACTTTGGCTACAGAAAGGATATCTTTGCCAGAGGAACAACAAATTTTCATGAAGAGTTTAATGTTCCTTGGATATGTTTTTGGTCTAGATTCACTTCCATTCAATTACTGGTGCAATTGCTGGTTTGATAGATCAAAATTCAGGTATTGCCAATCATGCTCAAACATTGTGAGCCTTAAATCTAAATTGTGTAGTCCACAGTTTTTTAACCAGTACCTTCTGTAGAAAGGACTGCCTTTCCTCATAGTAGAGCACTGAGTGGGCTCACACAACTCAATTAATTATCATTCATGCTTTCAGAACAAAGTCGTGATGAAAAATTAAATTAAATCCCAAATCCACCTTCAGCCCTTCTGAGCCTGGAAACATATCTAAATTATTCTGTGTACTTTTGCACAGAGGTGGTGAGGGGATTATGGAGGATTAAAACTGAAAGCAAGAATTTCTCCTTTGGCAATGGAAAAATTAATCTCCTCCTGTGCCAAAAGAATGAACCTATTGTCTTATCAAATGTAGCTGTATAGAAGAACCTTGGATTTACAATGCAAGATTTAATTTTATTAAAAAAAAAAAAAAAAGTGAGGGGTGGGACTAGGGGGGAAGAGCTTTTCCAGCCAACGCCATAAACCTCCTTGGAAATTGTGGATTTTATAGTACCTTGAAATGGAGTATTCTCCTTCTGCCTTGTTCCTTACCACTTTTTTTCTTTATTTTATCTTTATTTTTTAACTTACAGATTTATTTATTGTTAATGTGAAAAACATGCGTGAATTGAATGGTGATAAAACACTGAAGAAAACACTTCAGGAAGAAGAAACAAGATGCTAGAAATAACATTTTATAAAAACAAAAAAATGCTAGCTAGTAAGGTCCCTCAGAAACTCTCCAGCAAATCAGTCAATTCATATAAATCACCTTTCTTTTTGCAATTTGTATTATTGAGCTCTCTGTTTCATTCCTCCCCTCCACTGCTTTGTGGGACTCCTGCACAGTTCTATTATTATGGGGTTATGGAAAGAAAGGAAACATCCCTTACATATCACATACCAAAAAACCAAATGAAATCCCACAGCCGCTTCACGTATGCCATCTCTTAATCCACTTCCTGCCGGATGTTTTTGTTGCTTTGGTTTTGGGTGGCTTTTTTTGTGGGTTGTTTGGGTTTTTTTAATCAAGGAATTGGATTGGGGACGGGGACAGGACAAGAGGTAATGGGCACAAACAAGAGGTAATGGGCACAAATTTGAGCATAGAAAGTTCCAACACCTAAACATGAGGAGAAACTTCTTTACTTTGAGGGTGGCAGAGCACTGGCACAGGCTGCCCAGAGAGGTGGTGGAGTCTCCGTCTCTGGAGACATTCAAAACCTGCCTGGATGTGTTCCTGTGCAACCTGCTCTAGGAGACCCTGCTCTGGCAGGGGGGTTGGACTAGATGATCCCCAGAGGTCCCTTCCAACCTCTATCATTCTGTGATTCTATGATTCTATGATAGTTAAGAAAGAAAAAAAGAAAAAAGATCAACAGCAAAAGAACACACTGAGCAAGTGATGAATCTAATTCCAACATTATGGCTTGTTTTAAAGTATGTGGAACATGTTCCAGTTTAAAAGAATGTGAATAAAACTAAAAAAAAATATTACTCGCACGTATTTATACAAGGAACAATCATCAACCAGTAACCATTAATGCAGTTGGATTGAGCCTGTATTTATCCCTTATATTCCGCAAAGATATTTAGGAAATGCAAGAGTTACATTCACTGATTTGTCACCCATTTCAAAACTGAAGATGGTAGAAAATACTACTAGTGTGACAAAACATCATTTCATTAAAGTTTCAATAAGCTCCGTAGAGTTTAAACTTATTGAAATTCATAAGGGAAACAACTTTGTACATGATATCAAAAGCAAGTATTGAAAGACCTGAAGTTAATTATACAGTGAATTATTTTAATGCTATACTGAATTGATTACACTGCTTTCAAAAAGACAGTAGAAAATGCTTGAATTATAACAATAGAAAACAGAGAAACAAAAACTAAGCCAAGGAAATCAGAATAAGATACATTTAGAAAAATAAAAGAATGGAACAAAGAAGCCAAAAAAGTGACACCAAAAGCAAGCTAGAGTTTGAAATTTTTGTAGGCAGCTTGACTCACATCCACAATGAACTACAGAGTATTATTCAGATGAGGGATGATTTGAATAAACTATACATTATATAAACATAACAATGTGACTCAAAATTATTGTGAAAACAAACCCTCACTTCTTAAAGAAAAGCACTTCAGCTGGGGAGGGTTGAAGGGAGTATTGGAGTTTTTTGTTTGCTTGAAATCAAGTTGTGCAATTTCAAAGAATGCACAAACCATTACTTACTGCGAGTTACTCTGGCTTTCTCCTGCTACAAAAGTATATATTTTAATCATGAAGCCCAAGAGAGTTCACTTGACCCAGGCTCAAAGTGAAGGAGGAGTTTACATAATGATCACTGTTTGCTGTTCATTTTACATTAAAGTCTGATCATCTGTCTCACTATATTGTTACTTTTTAAATGTGTGGGAATTATAAGTATTTTGTACTACTATTTTGTATTTTGGCTACTCAAAATACAAAAGGCTAGAGGAACACACTACACTTCTAAAATGCTGTATCAGACCACAGACCATGGCTAAGCATGTCACTAGCTTATTTTTAAGTGAAAATTATGAATGAAAAAAAACTTTAACTGTTTTTTTTTCTGATGATGACAGTAAGTATGTGCAATGTTGGGTTTATCTAGCTCCAAGCTCCTTCTGTCCGTTATTGCCAGCAAATACACACAAATAATTACTACAGAAAATACAAATATTAGTCAAAATCCAAACTATTCTGTTCAGTCTGACAGAACATTAATCCAAACCTGCACGTATGAAAAAAACAGTTTGCTATATGGTGGATTTGCCCTCAGTTGCCTCTGTTTACAGTCTTTTATTATTTGAAAAGATAATTCTGCTCCATTTCAGAGATCAGCTGCTGCTCTTCCTTTACTTCAACTTTTGCTTTTGGTGCCTGCAGGTGCACTTTTGTGAGGCTACCAAGCCCTTGTGGAATGCGGCACCACTAATTACCTCTCATTTCCCAGAGACCTTGCACTTGTACACTTTTAGCCTACAAGAGCACACTTCACCATGACACTCATACGATGCTTTGTAAAATGTTCTCTCGTTCAAATTGACCTTACGGTGCAGCATTGCACTCTCCTCTAACTTTTGAATATATTAGCCACATTTGATTGAGTTTGACAGAAGGAAGCTGCCTTAAACATACTAATTAAATTCTTACAAGTTTCATTTAAAAAATAAGTGGCTGAGTAGATCATTAAATAACAATTTGTAACTTCAGTCCTTATGTAATCAAGAGGCAGCGCCCAGTCTCTAAATCAGGGTGCTGCAGTTAGTTTGTAACTTGACATATGGGATGCAATTTCTCGTCAGCCAAACATATTGGGTACGGGAGCACAGTGCATACAGGGATGAAAAACTAGGGGATGGGGGAAAAATCCATAGAAAACCTAGGGATGTTAGTTCTGCTATTCATGAAACAACTTCATTTGACTTCTACCAGCCAGCTCTAAAAAAAACCTCCCCAAAACACCAAAATCTTTTGAAGCCAAGATGAGATTTGTTATTCTATGAGTTTCGGGTGGGACTCTCTCTCCTTACCGTGTCCAGTGTATTTGCTGTGCTGCACGAGTCTTCAGATACTCTCTGGTGGCTGCAATTTCAGGGTTTGCATCTGTCTGTACATTCGTAACTCTGCTGCTATCAGGCAGTGATTCCTTGTTCTGTAGCATATTGTTACAATGCTGCAAGGAGTCCTTGTTCACAACTAGGTCTTCTAGACATAAAAATAATAATAAAAAAATCATCTTTATGTTATTTATGTCAGTCATACAAACAGATTTATGACGATTGACTACATTTGGTTCTTTTTGCTACCAATTTCGCACTAGAGTTTTCTACTTTCAGTTCCTGCTGTCTCCCTGCCTCAGCTGGTGTTTTGTTTGTTCATTTGTTTTCAGCAGCAGAAATGCTTAGACTTTACAATTTCAATGAGATGCAGAAGTCAGGTATGGTGCTGGATTCTTGCACCTGTGTTTCATTTGAACAAGGTACTGTGCTGCTTTTTTTCTGTAAAGATGTTGACTACAGGGATTACCCAGAGCTCACCGGGTGGCTATGGAATCATGCGTTTAGTGAGACAGACGCTGATGTACTGGTTGAAGCACAAACCTCTAAGGACAATTACACTGTTTGAAGGACAAGTGACTGAACAACACTGATAAAAGCAAACAAAAGGACTATAATCAGCAACCTACTAAGTGCAGAAAGGCTGCATGTTAAAAAAAGGAAAGCTATTATGCACGTCCTAAAAGCCAACGGAGGTGAAACATTGCAGAAGTATCTAGTTTGCTCCTGCCAGGAAAAAGCTCATGAATCAAAGCTGTGCTGTGCCATTGCAAAGATGACAGTTGCTAGCACCAGTAACTGTAGCAGCAATAAACCTCAGGTCTATTAAAGTGTTTCAGCCCTACTATTCAAAGTGATTTGTTCTCTGCTGCTTCCTTCAGACATACGTGCACACATACTTAGTTCTTCCACACAGGTTGGGGAATCCCCATCCTTGGAGCACTTCAAGACTTGCTGTGCCTACACAAAGTCACGGCTGACCTCAGCTAGCACTGGAAATAGTCACACATTTATTTGTCAAATCACACAGCAAAGAACATGTATTTCATCAGCCTGAGCCAGTTCTGGGTTAGTAGCAAAGAGGGGGGGCGGAAACAAACAAAAAAACCCACAAAAGACCATTTCTGACAGTTAGGTCAACATGTACTTGCTCCTCCCTAAACAATTTTTTCAAGACCATCATATACGAGTCTGACACATTTTATGTGTTCAAGGCTCGACATCTCTTTTTCTTTGCAATTTCTTCAAAACATAAAATTTATCTCACTTAACATGTAACTCATGACAATAAAGAACTGCATTTAATCAAACAACAAAACACTGAACTGAGCAGAGAGCAAGGCAAGAGAAGGCCAAACGAGGGCAAACTTAACTGCTAGTGTTCTGGGAGATGGGCTGCTGGTCCATTGCAGTGGCAGGGAAGAGGTGTCTCAGGAGGCAGAGAGCAGCATGGCACTCTGGATGTCAAAGTGCCTCACTCCAGTTCTGAAGCTAATGGCCGCAGAAGCCAGCTGTGACAGAAAAAAGCCCTTAAAAACACAAGCCCTTTGCGAAAGGAAGAGGGAGTCAGCTGAAGGACAAAAGTCCCCTTCAACCAGTTAACAGGCCAAACTAAAGAGATCCTAATGAAACAAGAAAGAGTTCCCTTTTTAAACTGTAAGTGCTACATTTTCATCAAGGGCATGAAGAACAAGAGAATAACAGCTGTGAGCTATGCAAAGGATGAACGGGAAAGGACAGGTCTGTATGCAGTGGTAGACAAGTATCTAGAGTGAAATGCGGGTTTTAGAAGTGCACGTTCCAAGGAAAAAATATATATTTTCAGAGCCAAATGAATTATTGTCACACCTATGCATGCATACAATGCACAGGTTCTGTCCCTTGATTTTTGTAATGCTAAGAACGTCAAGACAGGGAAGTATGGAATACTGATGCATTATTACGTGTAATCCTTTAATAGCAAAACTTTATTCTTGGCAGATTAAGAAAAAAGTTTAAAAATTATTATTAATGTGTCCTTAGAGGAATGGGGGAGGACTCTGAGAGCTGCTCTGGCTTTTGGTTGGGAGGTTCAAGCATATGGATTATGAAGCTGCTTGTAAATAAGCACGGCATATAATAAATGCCTCCAGTCTTTAAAAAAAAAAAAAAAAAAAAAAAAAAAAACCACAACACCAAAATGCTGGAGAAATGAGTGCCTTTAATATTTTGGGCTTGTTAAAACCATCTGTTTAATATAAGGGATTTAATTTATTCCAAATTTCAAATACACGGAATCCAGAGAAGCTTTAGGGAAAAAGCCAAGCCAGGTGCAGCAAGCTAAGCACAGCACTTAATACCAAGGAGGAAGACGTATTTCCACCTCTCAAATACCGGGCTGTCATGCTCGTTTGTGCGGAAAGGTAAGCACCATGGCAAGCAGTAGCAAAGAAACCCAGCCCTGGACCTCAGAACACTTGAGAACAGCTTCATCCTCACAAAATGCCTCTCTCACACGTGATAAGGGACACCATGATAGAATCAAAACCAGATATCGTTTCAGTCACCCAAAGCTCTTGAGATTTGGCCTCCACTGTTTTAGTATACAAGTGTGGACGCACACAGGCTTTCTCGAGTACCTACCCTTTGTCCTTTCAAGCATGCATTTACAGCACTGGTTTCAGCATAATCAGTTTTGTGGATTTCCCTTCATCTCATTCTCCACCTCCGTAGGGATCTATTTTGTGCATTCACAAAACATAGTAACAAAATATATCTGCCACGTCTTGAATATTTTACTGAAGTATGTCCTTTATTCTTCTACACAGACAGCAGAATCCTTGCCAGTAGCCTACAGGTTTTTTCAGTTACATCTATTGTGAGGCACTGCATAAATGTTTCACCACTAAACCAGAGTTATCCCATATGAAAATTACTTCAAACATCCAGAATAAAAGAGAAAGGACTCTCTCAGGCAGTTCACTGATTATTGTTTCAGTTATTTACTGACATTTCTCTAGTGCTTAGTCTGTACCGTCTGTGAACATAAACACTGTCTAGTATAATATACAGCAGCTTTGTAAGGGTAGAGGGAAGGATCTTCTCTTCTGGTTTTCCTTGGTGAGAGATTTAATTTTTTTTTAGGTTTGTGTGCAAGTTTGTCCTTATTTCACAAAGAACATACTGAAAAATTAAGAAAAAAACCATTCTTTTAATGTGCTGTTGATACCAATTCCCCATTTGTGATTATTTGCTCACAGGCAGACCTCCATGCTGCTTCTATAATCCAGAACAGACAACAGATAGGGCAAGTTCTACTACAAGAGAGACATCTCCATTTCCTATACATTCCTTCCATTTCAGTAGATCACAAGTCTACTGAAACTAGCTGGAAATCTTGTCTGTTTTTCTTTACATGCCGACAACAAGAGTTCAGCAGCTTCTGACCTCTCTCATACTGAGAGTTCAGAAGTTTTGAAGACATCTGGGAAAGCTTCTCACTATTCATGCAATGAACCTCTCCTCCTGCAATAGAAGTTGGCTCTCAACTGACTGCTGTTCTAGCATGTTTATTGCCTAGAGGGGTAGAATGCCATTTACTTTAACAAGCTTGCCCTGTTACCTGGGAATGTGGAACATTCTTATCTGGTCTCACAGAGTACGAACCATGCAGTATCACCCATTGCAGCACAATGATGATAAGCCATCTCTTAGGTAGGATCCTGAGTGGTTCCCTTTCATCATAAAAGTTGGAACCTCAAAATATCCCCCAGGTAAACTGGCAAAGCAGCATTTTGTATCCTTTCTGAACTGAGACCTACTTGCCTTTTCCTTACACAGAGAAATAGCTGGGGAAAACATCCAGCAAAGTTCCATGCAGAACATGGAACTATTTTCCATGCTCCCCCCTCATTAAGTGGGTAAATAGGAAGATGGTCGGCAGAAGATGGCTCAGATACTAAGTGTCTGCAGGTGCTCCAGTAGGTAAGAAGGGATTGCCCTTGAACAGAACATAGCAAAACTTTTCAATTTAATTTGAATCTGAGTAATTTGATTTAAAGCATTGTAACCAGCTTGAAATCCGTATTTTGCGTGGAAACTTTTGTGCTTACATAGCTATAGACAAAGCCTGATAGGAGAACACAAACAAAACCCCTTCTTAAACTAATATGGACAAGTAAACCTTCCATTTTTCACACCTTCTTTTTCCTTTCTTTTTTTACCCTCTTCCAGTATTTGCAATAAAATAAAGCACTGCTCTAAAAGAACTCTTCCTTGCCTGACCACGTAATTCAGGATTTACTTCTTACACAGTCCAATCTATATTTATAGCTCTTTTTAGATCATCTGCTTATGTACAAATATAAGAGCTTGTACTCAAGAATAAAGAGGTAAAAATCTATTGGCAATACACTAGCTGACAGCATAACAGCAGACAGAGCAAAGGGCAAGCCAACATGTATGTTGTTTGTTTCTCAAGATAGAGTTCTTTCTAGGTCTTATGCATTATCTTTAGCTAACGAGCTGCAGGTTAACACAAGCCCTCAGAATCTAGTGCTGCACTTCACAGAACTTATCAAAATCTCTCTACCATAAACAAGAATTTAGTGGGAATTCTGCACCATCTGTCCTCTGAGTTACTACTTTTTCTCTTCCTTTGTGTTTTCCAACCAGTCTTACTCTTACCTATTACTCTATTCCACCCCTCCTGGCTGTCCTGCTTCACCAGTGCCTTCTCTTCAGGACTGGAGCTTCATATTTAATGAACTATCCCATGACATTTTCACATTATGTCCACGTTGCCCACAGAACACACGTTTATGTACCCATATCCAAACTCCAATTGACTTAGTAGCACAGATCCTCACAAACCTTTAGTTATCCTGTGGCAATCAGGCTAGAACTGGGCCACTGAAATGGTATACTCAGAGCACAAGTATGTGTTCTACACACACAGAGACACCCACACACTGACATCGCCCCCCCCCATCCCCACCCAGTGGTAAGGCAAGAGTAAACATTACAAAAGTCAGTCCCTTTTATGCCTGACACCAGTTTGGATACTTAAGACCAGAGTCCGGACTATTTGGAGAGAAGAACGTGAACCAGTGTCACCAAACAGCAACATGCAGAGCATTTAACTTCAACAAAGAAGTTTCCCAAGGAGTGATAGCCAACGCAACAGTCATCAAGGAAAGCAAAAAGCTTCCCAGCATTTTTTACTGTGTGCTCAGAAACAGCTCACCAGGTACCCTCTGCACAGGTCTACCTCCAAGACAGCCAGCTTTATTCAAGGCTACTAGACACAGTCCTAGAACTAAAGCTGCAGATTCAGATAACCAGGCTTGCCCTTTACTTGTCTTTAAGCATTTTATCTGCTTCCCATTCAGGTAAGTGTTGAGAACAAGCCTCTTGGCACAGAGTGTGCTGATTTTGCATGGTACAAACAGGGTTCAAGCAAAAGCAATGGGATAAGACCCTCAGGTTCCCATAACACAAATAAAGAAATTTTATTTTGTCAAAACCAACAGAAGTTTGTTTTTGTTTTTTTTTTTAAATCTCTTTCTTCTTGTTGTTTGTCCAAATAATACTTTTAGAGGTGTAGAGGGCAGAAAAAGATTTTGTACAAAAATAAATAGAGTGATCTCCAGCACTAAAATAATGTTGACATCGGTGAAAAAATTGACAATAAAACCTGTTAGCTCATCAGGATCCGAAATATTTTAAAATAACCTGCCTCGGTTCTGATCCAGCTTCTGATTTAGACATGCCAGATGCAGACATCCATAAGTACAGCTAATACTGCCTAAGGAGGGTGTCAGAGAAAAAAACAGCTTCTAAACCAGACCTTTTATAACAGCAGCATTTCCCAGAGGAAACTTCCTTTTTATTTTTCCATACACAACTATTTAAAGCACAGAACATATTAAAAAATACCCAGCATAAATAACTTCTTAGACAAAAAAAAGCAGAAAAAAAATCTGGATTTTCTGCTGTACTTCTTAGAATAGCATACAGAAAATATATGGCCAGGACCAATTTCAAATAATTCAACCATTACCAAAATAATATTGCATTTTTCCAGGCTGTACTGCATAAATAAAAACACAAGCTTCTCTTCTTCTTTTTCTACAGCAAATTAAAAATAAAATTTTAATTACATACATTGTAATGACCTTAGATAGGTCACTGTAAAATTACCATTCTGGAAAACCACACCACCCGATCATAGCTAGAGACTCTTCCCCAGTTCTGTTGTTAGCTCAATAGAGGAGCTGATTTACGCTCTCCAATTTGCATTTGGAGAAGACTATCTTCATTGACTCCAAAGGGCCCAGACCCTGCGCCTGACCCAGGAACCTGCAGTAAGCGATTAAAATCAAGGCACTGTGAATATCCCATATTTATGCACACAGTAAAAAACGAGGTTACTCCACAGCACAGTCCACCTCCATGAACAGTGGTAAACACACAGAGCAAGCAATTTCAAAGGCATATCTCCTACTGACTTTAGCAACAAAATAACCATCTTGCCCACAAAATACTAGTTCTGAAGTCAATCAGTTATAGTGATGTTGTTTCTTTCCACGCTGTAAATGTCCGGACAGATGATGTCTGCATCACTTGAAACCTTCTTCTCCTTGTACACAAGGAGATTAGCATAATTTATTTCTTTAATTTAATTATTTTTTTAACATTGAACAAAGGACAAAACCAGCAACATCCCACAGGGACTGTCTCACTGACAAAGAGACAAAAGGTAAGTATTTATTGAAAATACCCATAGAAATTTTCAACCATGCTCGATTTATTGTAAGAGTCTGACCTAACACACTCATGAGTATTTAAGTAAATCTACAGTGTGTTTTACCATGACAACATTATTACACCACAATTCCAATTACATTGATAAAATCAATGTGCCCCCTGCAGATCCCTGAAGATTAACAAGGCCTACCACTTTGGCTTGGCAGTAATGATTTCCTGTGTAGAAATAAATCCCAGTGTCTGGAGACTTTCTGTTCCTTCTTCCCCTGCTCAGTTTCTCTTGACCTAAATTTGAATCATTTTAGAGATGTGGAAACAGCGAACAGCCAGTGGTTGTTGACTCTAAACCACTCAATTTAACTGGCTGATGCTTAAGCATACTCAGTAAATATTAACTATATTGAATAACCAGAACAGTTTTCACAGCAGTACCAAATGAGCTATCATTACAAAAAAAACGAGCTCAAGGCAAAGTGAAAAGTAATTTTTTATTCCCAGTTTTCTTATTTTTTTATTGAAATTTCACCAGTTACTAAATTTTCCAGCAACATATCTTTGTAATAATTTAGCAATAATAACTTGATAAGAAAGTGGCTTTAACAGAATATCACCTTTACCACTAAAGCGTCTTGAAATTTCACTTTCTCACCGACAGCTTCACGATTTGAGAAATACGTTGCAATATGTCACTATCTTGCACCTTTACACAGCACTTCTCTCCTCCTGTTGCTGGTTCAAATATGAAAAGGCTTATTTGGCAGATTTCTGAGATAGAGAAGAAAAGGATTAAAACTGCTTCCACTATAAAAAAAAAAAAAAAAGCCCAGCTGCACTCCTGTCTCACACATAAAATTTGTTTCAAGTGTTCAGTTGGATTATTATCTCCAACAAAGGATCATTTCTAGTTAACGAAGTACACAATAAAGAAACCATCAGAAAAAAAAAGCAATAAAAAGTAGCCAAAGCATCCAACTGGTTGATTTTGCAAGGGGTTTTTTGTTTTTTGGTGTTGGGGTTTTTTTTGTTAATTGATAAATGTAGAAAAATTTCCCTCTTCCAACTCAAAACATTATCAACTTTTTTAAGAAATTCTGTACTTGAAACTCAATAAAGATGTTTTTACTTGAACATCCTAACACATGACTCAGGGGGAGAGTGGCCAAGGCCTGCCTTTAGTGCCAGATTCTTAACTGGACTTTGTTGCCCAGGACACAGCTCAGGTGCTCAAGCTGCACAAAGGCAATGCCAGGGGAAAGTAAGTTGCAGTGTAACAAAGATCCAAGAACAAGAAAAACTGAAGAGCTTGAAAATTTAACGTCACTTCATAACTCCAAGATACAGCTCCTCAAGGCACATATCTCTATTGCCTGCATAGAATCTCATCTTTTTCTCTTTTTCCTGGTGTTTATTTTTTTAATTCTACAAGATTGAAACCATTTTTAAGCTTTATACCAGATGGTTCTCCTGCTCTTTTATCATTCTTGCTATCTACAGTTTGAAGATGTGAGAGAAATGCCCTGTAAAGGCATATGTCCAAAAAATAAAACCTGAAAAGAACAGCATTACGCGCATAAAAGCATCACCCAGCAGTTAGAGAAAGGAAGCAATGTGCTAGAAAAAGCTTAGAAACAAAAGTATTAAATAAAGCTGTAGAGGAAAAAACTACACACTAGAAGCCTGATAACTGCCAATCACATGTGTAGACTTATCCATCACCACAATATCACTCTAACTCCACCTTGGCCGCTTTGCTGTAGAGATAAAAGAACACAATCAATCTGTCCGGCTTTTGAAGCTGCAGTGATCAATTATAGTTTACCACAAACAAATAAAAGCTTACGCTTAATCAGCAGTTCTCCAGTATAACTTCTGGAAATTTCAGTCAAACTTTGTCAAAAAAAAAGGTAGAGGGGGATATCTTTTTTAGCAAGCCCAAGGTACATAAGAGAAAAAAAAAAAACTTGGAGGAAAAAACCCTTTCATGAAACTACACACAATTGTTGTGGATTTTTTTTTTTCATTGCTGACTGAAAAGTTTCAAAATCTTCAAACATGTCACAACAGTTCCATTTTTTCCAGCCACCTCTGGTGACTGACTTCACCAAACCATACCTAATCAATTCTCAGCTGACAGTCACGTTCCTGTTATTTCTCCTGATAACCCTGCAATAAAAAGTATCTGCGACCATGGAAAGTAAATCCATGACAATGGACAATGAAAGGAATGTAACTTGGTAAAAACAAACATAATCAGTGTGTTTGTTCTGATATTTGTGATCCATACATGTCCACGGACACAGAACTTTTCCAATATATTTAATGATGGTTACCAGAAACTTTACAATTACTAATAATAAAGGTTTTGAAAAATCAAAAATTATGGAAAACAATCTGTACAGAATTTCCTATGTGCAAAATTTTCATGACATTTAATATCATAGCTATATAAAAACAAGTGGGATCAGGTATAGCCAGCTTCAACTGTCATGCAATATTTAAAAGACAGACTTCTGTGCACCTGGCAAACAAGTATATAAGTGAACAAACAGAGAACACCACATACAAAAAGCTCTTCCATATTGACTTTAAACATAACTGTGTTAAACCAAAATAAATCCAGCAAGATATTTTTTCTCACAGATTTTCTTATGGGAAAACAGAAAATAAACTAAAAAGGCTATGTTCAATTATTCATAATCATTAAAAAGAGAATGAACTAGCAAGCTCACAACATGAATAGAATTGTCAAAGTGAAAAGGGAAATAAAGAACAAATTGGCCAAGTGCAAGGAAAGCACACGTATCTGTCAGAAAGAAGAGAATTATAAACAGAAAGTAGAAAGACCAAGCCAAATGGGGAATAAACTGCTTAGAGTCAGTCAGACCCTGTGGGTTTAATAACCTTAAAGAAGTAAACAGCAGTAAAAGTATCCCTGAAAAAAAAACAACAACCAGGGTTTCATTAAAACAAGGGAGTGGGAGGGGGAGCAAGAAATAATAGCAAGAAACTTCCTAAATAAAATTTATATTTAACAGCACATTCTTACTTGAAGTACACTACTATTTCACAGAATGGCAGGCATTGGAAAAGACCTTGGGAGATCACTAGTCCAACCCCCCTGCCAGAGCAGGGTCACCTGGAGCAGGTTGGACAGGAACGCATCCAGGTGGGTTTTGAAGATCTCCAGAGAAGGACACTCCACAGCCTCTCTGGGCAGCCTGTTCCAGTGCTCTGTCACCCTGAAGAATTTTTTCCTTATGTTCAGATGGAATTTCCTATGTTCCAGTTTGTGCCTGTTGCCGGGCTCCACTGAAAAGAGCCTGGCCCCATCCTCTTGACACCCGTCCTTTAGATATTTATAACCATTGATGAGATCCCCTCTCAGTCTTCTCCAGGCTAAACAGACCCAGGTCTCTCTGCCTTTCCTCATAAGAGAGGTGTTCCAGTCCCTTGATCATTGTAGCCCTCCGCTGGACTTCCCCCAGTAGTTCCTTGTCTTTCTTGAACTGGGGAGCCCGGAACTGGACACAGTACTCCAGATGTGGCCTCACCAGGGCAGAGTAGAGGGGGAGGATGACCTTCCTCGACCTGCTGGCCATGCTCTTCTTAGCGCACCCCAGGAGACCACTGGCCTTCTTGGCCAGAAGGGCACATTGCTGGCTCATGGTCAACTTGTTGTCTCCCAGGTCCCTCTCTGCAGAACTGCTTTCCAGCAGATCAACCCCTAACCTGTACTGGTGCATGAGATTATTACTCCCCAGGTGCAGTACCCTACACTTGGACTTGTTGAACTTCATTAGGTTCCTCTCTGCCCAACTCTCTAGCCCGTCCAAGACAACCAACATACAGATGTGAGATCTCCCACCTCATTTGGGGCATTTTGAAGACTGGGAGTATGCACTACAGGGTACACAACCAAAATACCAAGTATGGAAACACTAAAATTTTCACACTTGCACTTTCTGACAGTTATTTGATGCTAAGAACTGATAAAAGTACTTTGAATAGTGAAAATATATATCCTTCCTTTACTGAGATGCTTTTCAACTAACTGTCCCTTATCTCAAACCCCCAAAAGATGGATTAAGATTTTAGTTAAGCATCAATTTATCTTCCTATGAATTTGTCAGCTAAATATCCTTCACATGATCTCAAGCTTTCATGGAATTATATAATACAAAAAAAGCACGCTGATTTTGTAATATTTGCGTACAGACTATGCAATACACTAAACAGTCTCATTTATGTGAAGGAACTATTCATTAATGCTTTTCTGTCACTGCATCGCCACCAGAAAAAATGCCCCTCTCCAAGGGAAAAAAAAGAACGGGTGAATTCAACACAGTATTCAGTATATCATGTTACTACTGCGAAAAGCTGTGGTAAAGCTATACATGTAAGAACTACAAAAATGAAAACAGTCATGAAGTAGGAGAGGCAACGAGTACTAAAAACAAATAGGGATTAATGTGCAAAACCTCGCTTTTGGGAGGAATTAACTGTACCACAGATACTACAAAACCACATAGAAAAATCACGAAAATCAGACCAGGAAAGTGTTAGTTATAATAGCGTATCATACAAATGGATGGACCTACTGCACTTGACACAATTATCTAATACTCTACAGTACTGCATAACTATTCCACCCGTAGACTGATACAGCACAGCACTGAACTTTGAAAACTCCTGTCTAGCTAGTATTTTCATGGAAGAGTGTTTATGTACAACAGAATGGTTAACAGTGAGGGAATATAACACCACTGCTGAAAGTGAGTACAGAATTGTCATAAATTTCAAATGCCAGGTGCTGTCACAGACTGAATTGGCTCAGAAGAATGAAAGATACAGCTGAAGGTGAAGTCCACTGAATTGCACACAGTTGGACTGCAAAAGGGAAATACACAAGAGGTCAAGAAGCAGATTGTCTAATAGAAGTGACTCCCAAAACATCCTCACTGAACACCAGGAAGAAAGGCGCTATTTTCATGCTTTCCTGCAACAGCTGCATAAGTGTATCAGGTCTGATAGTGCTTTTAAGCATCAGGTAACGAAAACGAAGAAAAATGAAGTTATCTTAACCAATGCAAGTACCACACATCATCAACTGCAAGCAATCTTTTTATATAGAGCAATTTATAAATATTAACAAGCAAAAACCGAGATTAAGCTGTTTTGGAGGGAGGATGATACACTGCTAAAGCCTTTTCACATAAACGGCACACCAAACCACATGAATGCAGGGAAACTGTGATTTCAGACTCTATTTCTTCCTCTTATGGAACATGTATATGGGATTGCTAATGGAAGTAAGGAAGTTAATAGTGGATCCTATTCTGATGGATGTATTTTAGTGAAACTGCTGGGCTCAAAACAGAGATAACTGAAGTTTAACAACCTATGATCTAGAATAGATTACACTAAATGATCCTTCTCCCCCTAAAATGTATTGAATTCTTTTATTGACTATGTTGCTGCACATACACCTTATTGAATTTCCTGTCCATACAGGTGCAGAATTTGATTGGGTTTGGATTACAGATTGCAATATCTTCCTAAAGAAAAGTCAGTAACAAGTTCTACAGGACCTCCTATATAGTCTTCTGTAAGCCCAGGAAAGTTTCCCACAAGTGCAAAACAGGAGTTTATTTTACAAATTTTTAGGAACATTTAAATATTGATGGCAACAGCAAGAGTCATGCAACAAATTATTTTCCTATTTCAGAATCAGCATGAGTAAATGCAATTGATTCTATCATCACAGAAAATAAATTTGGGAACAGAGAACTACATCTCTGACTCATAATGTTTGCAGTTATCTGATCAGAGAATAATCCCTAAACTGTTTCCATCAGAGATTTTTTTGCATGTCATCAAGATTCACTACAGTAGACATTGCAAAATACTTAACTATGGCTTTTCAAGTTGACAAATGACCACTCATGAAGGATCCAGGAAAAATTTAATTTCCCCCTTTTCTCCAGGATTCCAGCCTCTCCTCCCCATGCAACTTCAACATAGCCCTAGTTAAAAACATTGTTTTGAAAACCAGTAGCTAACATCAACTAGAGGATTGTACTGTGAACCTTGCAGAAGACTTCAAGGTCTTGAATAGGCCATGTCTGCTGTACTCGTCCTTATACCTTGGGAGAAATACGTACTTGAGCATAAGTAGCTAATGAGTAACTAGCTTGAGAAACCCATATGTTAGCATAAGTAGCGCTGGAATGCCCTGTGCCAGCCTGTGCCGCACACTGGTGGATGTTATGAAAAGATAACATCCAACCTCTCAGGAGAAGATGCATGATTCTGATTGTTACGGAAAATAAAAGGCACAAGGGTGTGTGAGGGAGGAGGAACCTGTCCATGAACAGGATCTGCGCAGCGTGCTGTGGGAAAGTCCATCCAGGATCAGCCTGATGATGCATGAAACTGTGGTTCCCAGCATCTGAATGGACATAAGATTTACTTGCCATCTGTGTTCCTCTTCTAATTCTATCTTATTAAAACATTCGTTATCAGGTCTTTCTTACTGAGTTCCAGAAAGAACCCTGCACCACTTCCCTCTCCCTCTCATCTTCTACTTCCTCCCAGTGCAGAGTAAGGATGCAGACATTATTCACACACAGAAGTTCTACAAAAACAAACACCCTATCACTACTCATCCTCTCAGGTCTCAGTACAACAAGAGAGTATAACAGCAACAAACCTTTTGTTTATCCATACAAACCTGGTTAAACTGAACTCCGTACAGACCCTGGTATATATATCTAATTGCAAGAGTTTAAGAAGATATCCCTTCTAACCGTCCATTATAGCCCTCTGCCAGAGATGATTGCTTTGTAACAGGATTGATGGAAGTGCTGACTACCCTGGGGATCATAACTTTTAGGGGAAGGCGAGGGTAGCATTCACAGTTGCAGTAGCATCCCGAACTACTGTAATATTTTTATTTTAGGGAACATAAGTCACAGCCCTGAGAGAGGGAGCTACTACATTATCTTTTATTTATTTTAAACAATAATGGAAAATAAATGGGGATATGCCACCCACAGATGAGTTTGTCAAATTGATCATAAAGCTCTCTAAGTAATGCTACTGCTTTAGCTGTCCAGGAACATGGAAAACACGAACTGGCAGAAGTAATTGTAGCAGAGAGAAACATGATCATATTTTTAAGACAGCCTGAGGGCTTTATCAATCAGTCAACTTCCTTTAAATTTTAAAACTATGAGAAACCAATGAGAGCAACGGTATATCAGTTGTTCTAGGTCCTATATTTGTATATACAACTTAACTTTATCACTGACTATAGTGAAGTTGTTTTTTTTCTATTGTTACTTGGAAAGAGTCATTGACAGCAATAAACAGAGCCCATTTCATAAATAAATAACTACCACTCCCAGTTACCCAGAAATCCTCTTCTTGATTTCAAGACAAAGGTTCCCCCCAAACTTCTAAATTTGTGACTGTCCATGTAATTTCAGTGAGAATGCTGCGGCTAGATTAGACCAGACATATATGTTGCTTTGGTTATTTTGTAAGCACACATCACACGTTTTTTTTAAAAAAAAAAAAGCAACAAATGTTTGTTTCAAAATGTGAAAGTTCACCTCTAATTGCTTTCTCTTTTAATAACAGCTGCAGGGTTGTGCCACCCAAGACCCAAAGACATTTTGTTAAAACCACTCTTTCCCCCCATTTATAGAGCCACTTGCTGCATAGAAAACTAAGGAGGAAAAAGGTGGGTCTTTGAAATAGAATGAATACAAATAATAAGTATGAATAGACAGACAACATCAGCATCTTACAACAGAAAAGAGTGACTAAAAGTTTCCTTACCGTTTAGTGAGAAAGACAGAAAGTGGGTTGGGGATGGGAGGGAGGATCTACCGATTCAGTCCACGTCTGTATGAGGGCAAGTAATAGCTGCCTATTTTAGTATGGCTGGCAAAACATTACCTGGCTCTCCTCATACAGAAGCTGCTCATGAGCTACTCATGAGTCAATATAATTTCCAGCACTGTGCTTTAAGACTGCAAAACTGCTGGTCAGGAGCGAGGGACGAGCAGCTCAGACATCTGGGCAGTGGCGGCAGAAGAGAAAGCTGGGGCTGGATCCCCTCTCCACCATCCCAGTCTAAGCTTTTCCCACGCATCAGCCAGAGACCCTACTATGTCAGTTATTTTCATCTTTTTTCTTAATTTTTTTAAATTTTGTGCTCTGAAGGTTTTTTTGAAGAGAAGGTTTTCAGCAAGAAAAAACATAGGTCTAGATTTCTAAAAAGTTAATTTTTACAGAATTTTATTGAGTGTTTTTATGGGACTGTTCAGAAAACTGTCAGTTTCCTATTTCCCTGCTGACACACTGGCTTGTGTGATTTGTCATAAGGGTTATCTCTGTCATATTATGTGACATAATACAAAGAAGCTCAGAAAATGGGATGTGACAAGCCAGCTAATGCACTGAGCCAGTAGGGGAATTTAAAAGCAGTACATATCTTAAAACTGAGTTGACTTCTTTCTGCCCTCCTTCATCCCTCCTCTCCATGAAGCCCAAATGGTTTCCCCTGCAAAACGGTGAGGGTCAGCTCTTCTTTACCTATATTTAAGATGCAAATTCTCTTTTTAGCATTGCCTGTGACAAACAAATATTTTCTTATAACCCAGAGCACAGGCAAGTGATTTGTATTTAGTGCAGTCCAGAGTCTGAAATCACATGTAGAAACGCTCTTCTTGAAATGGGTAAAGAAGCAAGCTACCAAGGAAAAAGAAATATTCAGAGCAGATCTATGAATAAAATTGCAGTGTGTAAACAGTCATCAAACAAGGCGAGCAAGAGAAATCTGCAGCATCTGTGGGCAACATAATGCCAGGAAACCAATGCATCCTAAGAAACAGCTATTTCTTCTTGAAATAACCTTTGTTTTCTGCTTCATGAACAGTTTCATACTGCAGAAGCATGCATTACTCCACATGTGCATGGAGCCAATTTAAAACGGACTAGTCACCAGAAATTTAAGTGCATACTTGAAAGGGAAGATGCCACTTGAAAGCTTCCAAAACAATATATAAGAAAAAATATCTCAATACTGAAATGTACTGCGACATTACTACTAAGCCTTTTGGACAAAACAGGTGCCCACTTTGCATAGGTAGTGTCTTTCAATAGCAGCAAATAATTTTATTGTCAGGTTTATTTAGAATTGCAGTGCTGCAGCAGTACCTTTGTGCCCCTCCCTGATCACCCCATTCCTGTTGGCTATGGTGTGCAAAGAGAAAAAAAATACAATGTATTCCTCATCATCAATTGTGAACATTCCTGGAGTTAGAGAGAAACATTTCTCCCAAAATCTGAAGTTAGTTTGCAGTAGCAGTATATTCAGAGTATGTTCCTCTTTCCCATAACCTATTTTAGACTGTCATGACACTGGATAATAAGAATAATTCTAGGATAGATACTCCAGATTAAGAATTATTATTCTAGAGTAAAAGTATTCTTAGAGTAACTTCAGATAAATTCGAGAATTACACTTAAGTGTGGACAAAACCTGAATTTTAGGCAAGCATTTAATCAAGCTTCAAGAAGAAGTTCTCAAAACATTTGGATTATCAGCTGGAAATTTTAGTTATTGTATCTTAATAACCACAATATGGGTAATATTATATTCATAATTTAAACAATACGAATTTCTAAGAAATCCTAAAAATACTTAGAATACAGGAATCTATGTGTTCTCAGTATCATTTTATATTAAATAGGTTATATACAGGCTACCTCATAATAATGTCATCATTTTTCTATTTTAACAAGCGGTAAAAACTCCATATACTTGGGGGACATATGCAGAACATAACATTTCAATCACTTTTACTCTGCAGATTTAATGGGTCTAATCAAAAGATCATAGTTAAAAAAACTCAAATCCCAAAGCAATGTCTTGATTGAAGCAATTTTAACCGATAATGTAATAAAATCAGATTTAATAGTTTATGTAAAAAGAATTAGGCAGTGCAGAATATCACTTAAAGTATGGTATATTTTAGGACTTTCCACTTAGAAACATATTATGCTTCTCTTTCTTTCTTACTGCAACCCTCATAAGGCTCCTTTAAAGTAGAACTCATTAATATTTATATAAACTTTTCCAGATTTTCATATGGAAACTTCTACAGAGGTGGAAAATAACATTTGCTGATCTGAGAAGTGGTAGACTATAGTAACACCACAGAAATCATATTGAAACTCATTACCAGCAGCCCCGTTACCTCAAGACTGTTGAACACCAAAAGGCTGGACTCTAACTACACATGCTCTGTTCGTAAACAGAGCACAGGTAGATGAGCGGGATACACACACAGAGCTTGGGGACCGCAAAAACCACCACTGGGGCCCTAGATCTTGATAGAAGAAGCCTGAAGGAGGGTAGAATTGCAGTTTATAAAGTCACAAAAGCAATAGATAAACTGCCATTCATCAAATCCTGCAACACAAGAATGAAGTGGCCACTTGATGAAACCAGTGGGCGACAGCCCAAAACAGATAAAAGTGCTTCTTTGGACAGCAAGCAGAGAACTAGTAGACCTTGCTGCCGCAGGAGGATGTGGAGGGAGACTAAACTAGCTGGTTTAAAGACAGGTTAGACAAATTCAGGCACCGTGCATGGTGGGTACTAAAAGAACTGTGCGACGATGTACTCTCTAACATGTCTAATACAGCTGTAGAACCTGGAAAAGTACAAGGAGAAAGGGCCAGAGAACACATACAAGCACACAAGACCTCCCTAACCCTCATCTCCCATTGTCACCATTGGAGATGGAGTGCAAGGACTGACAGATGCCACTGAGCTAGGAGGGTATTTCTTATGCTTTCCTGTCATCAAGTGGGACTCCTGTCAAAGAGCGAATAATTCTCTTTTTCAATAGCATACCTTTTTCACCACTATGGAAATTGATATAGAAATGTCACTGACCTTCTTATCACAATGGAAAAAAAAGTTACAAAAAAAAATTTGGCAGCATCCATGATGATTTCATATAAAAGCCCTAATGTTTACCAGATGTCTCCTTGCTTGCTTACCTTACCCTAGAGGTCAGAGTTGTTTTTAACTGGAAAAGATATTTACATCAGCACAGAGGTATGAGGTTAGAAAGAAGGAGTGAGTGCTACCATAAAAAAGGAGGAAAAGAAATCTTAAATCATCCTATAAAAGAAACAAATGTTTCCTCACAAGGAAGGTTGCCTGCATGATGATGGCCTCTTGACCTCGTAGCAATTAATTTTGCGCACACTGACCACTGCAGAACGGCACCAGCAACACAAAAACATCTTGCTTTCTGCCCTACGCCAAGTTGGTGTTCTGAAGACATAATTCAAGGTTACTGTAATCCAGACCTCTTCCATTGGCTTTGCATTAGGTGGATAATTCTGCAGTCAGTTATTCAGTTATACCCTGCAACCCTGTTAAACTGCACGGAGAGAGTGGTTGAGGTTACATCCTACATGAAGAGCAACCACAAAAATTATACTTAAAAGACACGCTGAATCCAACTCAAATTACTTTTGCCATAGCACAATAACAACCTCAGTTTCAAGCTAATCAATGAAAGATGCATGTCACGTTCATTTTTATACCCTCATTTCCCTCAAAGGCAACCGTTTGGCATGAAGGAACAAGCATGGCTTCACTAATTATAATAAAAATTTGACTTGTGACTACTTTGTGTTTACATCATAAATAAAATACAAAAATCCAAACATAGGAGATCTGATTCAAGCTTACCAAATGCTTAGAATTTGTGGCATTTACAAGTAACATTAAAGTGTGGGGGGTTTTGTTTCAAATTAAGTACATAAAGCATATATTCTAGTACAGCATTAACTGCAGTAAACACAGTATAGGCAACAAAATATGTGGACATAGGTTTCACCATTCCAATTCTGACAATCCGTCTTTTGGTTTAACAACTTAACTTAGAAGTGTTTTTTCTTACAATCAGCATACTACATTGTTTCATACTTTTACAATTAAAGGAGTACTAAATGGCAAATTTTACTACTAAAATAAATACTGAATGACAAACTTCACAACTAAATTATCAATTTCAATATGAAGAAAAGAAAGACAATGAACATTTCTCACCCTTTTCCAATAATACACAAATATTTACAATCACTTCATTATTCCTGGTTTAAAAATAAACACTTTCAAAGTTATGATTTTGTCAGCTTATCCACACATGTATATAACTTACAAAGAAGCTAAAGCAGCCAAACTTGTTGTTTTGAAAGTTTTCAGGTTGTATAAAAATTCTAAAATTTGGCAAAATGAACTGATTCTGCTGTACAGTACAGTTCCGCAGAAATAAGCATCATGAAGCGTCTGTTAATCTCTCTCCTTTCCTACAGGAGAAGCATTCATTAGAGATTATTCAAATCATCGGAGAAAAAGGATTATTTGATAGTGAAGAAGTAGTTAGCAAGGAGGCAGGCAGATGTATACGTAATATTAATAGACGCTGTGCCTGTACCGCAGCACTGATGCACTCACCATCCTCATTCCTGAGCACACCCTTTGCACCTCCTAAATGTATGTGGAACACGACATAAGTGCACATCTTACATAAGCTGGTTTCCTTTGGGAGGAAATCCAGCTGCACGGACAAAGGAGCTGTCATTTTATAGGTCTCTCAAGCTCTGCAATTGGTAAACGATCTATAGAGGACGCCAGGTGGTAGGCGCCCCCATTACAGAACAGAGGTTGTCCTCGGCATGTATAGAAACTTATACCCATCAAGCTCAGAGCAAATAAAAACTCTTGCCACCTTGCAGCATGTTTCCTGAGTGACAGAGAAAGGACTGGCACACTGTGGGGATCTGTCAGCTCTGGCTGAGTTACTGGAAGACCTGATGCAGCATCCCGAGGAAGAAATTTTTACTGTCCCTTCATTTAACACTTGACACCTGTCCATCACTGGGACGCTGAGTGAGTCTACATGAATAAGTGCACAGTGAGTTCTCTTTTTTGGTACACGTTCAAGTTGAACCTTCACTACTCCAAGGCTCCCTTCTTCACACTGTACCAGTTATTTACACAGATATACCTTCTCTGACTAGAGATATCCCTTTTCTGGTAGGAAATTTTCTCCCTTCCCTTGATTTCATTGGCCTTCAGAGGTCACCTCTGAGCTTCCCATACTAGAAGAACACAGGCATTACCATATTCATATACTTTTTTCTATGTAACAGATTTATTTTTTCACGTTAAAAGGGAAACTACAGACAGATTATAAAAGAATATTGGTGAAGCAAGCTCTTTTTTTTTTTTTTTTTTTTAAAGAAGAAAAAACACAATAAGTTGAATTACTTGGGGGAAACATTTTAAACATCTAAAGGATCAGTTCAAAGCAATTGTAAATAGCAGACATGCATATAATGGGAATATGTAGGAAAGATGGTAAACTTTATTATATCAACAGTTATAGGAAGACCTTAGATTTCTCATCATTTTACCTCAACAGCAACAGCACCATCAATACACTGACTAATCATTTCACAAACTCCCCAAAAATAGCTTCATTAGAAAATGCTGTCCGACATCACTTCCCGTGTATTTTTGAAATCAAAATGGCAGTTTAACATTTAACAGTTTTTAATTGCTTCAGGTAAAAGTTTGATTTTAAAACAAAGTCATGGGAGGTGTGAAATGATTGCACAAAGACTTTAGAAACACAAATTGTTTCAAGAGTTCAAACAACCTAGCCCCCTCAGACTGTGTCTAGTCTGATAGTTTTTAGCATTACTTGTTAATGCTTTAATTTAGTTTCGGTCGTGATACAACTGTTAAAGGATAAAATTATATATGCATAAATGTAGGCTACAATTGCCAGTACTACTTAATTGTGAAAATAAGAGAGACCAAATGAAATCTTAAATGCCATATAATTGTAAAAAAGTAAAAAAACCTGACAGACTTTTTCTTTAAAGCTCAAAGAACACATCAGGGAATAGTAATTTAATCAGATGCTCTGTCTCAAAGAAAAAACTAATCGCATATGCAAGTCAAATTTGGCAGAGTAGCTTAGCCTTAATGAAAGAAGGAATTTGACAATATTGACACATTTTACAGCAACATTTTCAAAATAGGGCATTTCACTCTGAAAAGTCCAAATGTTTCATTTTTGACATTTTCTATATAAAACATTTCAACTTTTCAAAAGATATGTCAGCGGGTTGAATACCTCCCCCGAGGTTTTTAGAAGTCAGAGTCATACAGGAAGGAAAAAATATTATCCAATCCCTCATCCTATATTCAAGTCAAACCCAATGAACACTTATAGAGAAAGGAACACGAGGAGAATATAACCCTCAGGACATAGTTCTTGCATTATTACCAAAAATATCAATTCAGAGCCCTGTGGCCTTTTATGGAAGTCAATTCCCACTCTTAGAGTGTACCTCCTTTCGAAGCTATCACTTTTGTGATAAAAATCTCCTGGTCTTAAGTAAAAAAGTATAAAAATCTCAAATTATAGGCTGTAGAGAAGAAGGGAAGAAATAAAGTATATTTTTCTTACTGTCTTTCCACACATATGACCAAGAGCAAAAAAATAAATTTGGATTTTGGTTCACCTCCTAAACCAAAAGATAGATCCTGAAAATTGTTTCCCTTTGTTTCTCAAAGAAGTT
The DNA here is from genome assembly GCF_964199755.1 of Larus michahellis. Taxonomy (NCBI): domain Eukaryota; kingdom Metazoa; phylum Chordata; class Aves; order Charadriiformes; family Laridae; genus Larus; species Larus michahellis. The sequence goes on from NC_133897.1 coordinate 96,626,527, forward strand.
TGCATTCCCTTTTGATTCAGACAAAACTAAGGCCAAAACACACTATACATTTTGGGAAGTGAAAAACCAGCACATTGTAACAAAGCTGAAAACTTTCATTTTCAGGAACTTGTACTAAAAGTCAAAGGAACCCAGAGTTTGAATTAACAAAACTGCCGGAGGCAGCAACAGCAGTGGTAATAGCTCTCTTCTTACCCCGTAAAGCCTGCTGTTTCACTCCACGTGGACAAGCTAAATATCACCAACAGGAAAACACTGCCAACAGATACTGAGAGCAACACATTCTACAACACCTGTGTTGATCATACCCAAAAAAACCCACACAGCATCTACCACATGATTAAAATTATACAGTATCGCTCTGAAGGCATAGAACATCTGCTTGGAATTAAGCTTTATCAAGGAAAGGAAATATAGGACAAAACTACCCATGCATCAGATTTCTTACCAACAGGAATATAATCATTTTCAGCCACCAACACTCCCAGTGGAAAAATATACAACAAAATACAAGTTACTGCTAATCGCCTACTAAGCTGGTGCTATAACTGTTGTGTGAGAAAATGGATGTGGAGATGTGTGCAAGTCTCATGGAAAGTACAGCTTACAATATTTTCTTCCAATATGTTCTGTTTAGAACCAGACCATGTTATTAAAATCTCACTAAAGATAAATTGCTTTGGATTTAAGTGACAGGATGTAATCTGATGGAAATGAGATAGAGGAGATCTCACACTGAAGCAAAACACTCTATAGGAAGAATAAAATGAACGGGAAAGAGATCGTGTTTAGGATTATCCATTCACATCACAACACAACAAGGGGCAAAGTGTACAAAATGTAGTATGAGTGAAGGAAATTTTCCAGTACATGGCCTATTACTTATTCATACTTATCTTCAGAAAAGCAGATCAGTTCCAACAAAACACAGACATGTTAATGTTTTTATAATGTTTTTATACATTCCAGTTAAACTCTGACTCCTCTAATTTATAAACAGATATTGAGATAGAACACAAATGTTACATCCTAAATGAATTCTCTCCTTAAAAACACAGAGCTCCTATTATCTTCCTGTCATCAAAAGCAATCAATTCAAAACCTCCTTAAGTTAAGGGGCTACTACTACTTGGGTGACATGCTGTAACTGGCATGCTCCAGTTTGCACGTTTGTGCAGTAATGTCTTTTTGCCGGGCAGAGATTTCTTAAGACAGAAAGCAATACAGTCACTTTTAATCTGGAGAACACATGCTAAAATGGCTTTACTTTGCCTACACACATAAGATGGGCCAAGACAGACATTAATAATTCTCACAAACAACTGCACAAGAGGAGAGAAAAAAAACACTGAGAAAAGAGTCCAAGAGGATGTCCACTGAAAGACTATTTCATCATCCACTACTCAGGTCCAAAATCTTACCACTCTTCACCCCAAACCCCCCTGAAAACAAAACAAAAAAAAAAAAAAAAAAGAAAGGGGGGGTAAGGCAAAACACTGATCTCAGATGGTGAACAGACTACAGGTGATGTGGGGAAAAAAGGATAGAATTATTTGAAGATTGAGTTGCTTACCAGGGAATCACCAATGTGGTAGAAGTGTTGATGACATTGAGCAAAACATCACCTTTGCAACTACAATGCCAAAAATTCTCAAGGTTCTGATGCATCTGAAAAAAAAGAAAAAGGGGGAAAGGGAGTCAAATCATCACCTCAGCCTGCATAAAAAATCTGAGCTCACAAAATAAAAATAACAAAGGCCTCAAAATTATTATTAGCTTGATTAAGACCCAGACTTTCCAACAATCAGATGGAAAGATGGCATGGATAAGGCCACTCCTGTTGATAAGCACTGGTTGCAAAAAATCATGCTCAGCCTAGATAAAGAACCAAAGAAATGCAACTCTAAAGTTCAGTTACTCCGTATGCTCTGGTATTGGTGGAATAGTGCAATGGGTGCCAGTAATACAGGTGTTTCATTGTACAACCTTGAGGGGTTTCTTTGGCAACTGCAAAGAAACAACCTGTTGCTTACCCTTCTTGAGGCCTAAAAAACCACAGCAGTAATACGTGACTAGCAAAGGAAGGCAAAAGGAGCCCACAGCTTAATAAACACTTCTAACAGACAGCAATGCTGCAAACCAATATTGCATTGCCACCTTTACTAAGAACACCGAAGAATACATTATTGCCAGGCAACAACCAGCATGGAAAATAATGTGAGCTTATCAATACAGGAAAACTGTAACACATGTTGAATACTGCAGCCTTTACTCAGAAAAATTAACAACTACTATTTGTGGAAAAAAAAATTCTTCTGAAACAAAAACATAGGTCAATGAATCATGCTAGAATTAAACACGAGTCCAATAATAGTTTTTGACTGTTGCCAGAGCCTTAACCACTTTCCCAGGAATTGCCATCTCAAGCAACATTATCAGCTTTTCTCAAAATAAAAGATAATAAAAAAAAAAATTTCTAAACACTTATACAAACTCCAGCAGAACTCGCAAAACATAGTTAATACACTCACCAACTCTTTAGTCTATTGCATTTTCTTACAACTTTCCCTTCTTTTCTCTTTCTTTGAAAAGAATCTTATTCTATGTTCATACCAGTAACATCGCTACAATTAGACAGCTATTAATAAAAAGCAGTTTAGAAAGTATTATACCCATACTTGTTTGTTCACATATATCTATCTATATTCATACAAATATATACGCTTTTGAACGCCACTGTTGTGTAGTGTGAACTATATATGACTTTGTAATAAGAATATATGTAAAAGTGGGCAGACACAAGGCTGCAGCAGGACCCTCCCCAAGAGTGTAAGACTGCAGTCACTTTGAAAGTATTCAAATAGGATGATACCAGAATCACTACTTATGGAAAACTGCCTGTAACTGATAGCACTGGCGGAGCTTCCTTTAAAGAATATGTAAGTCTACATCAGAAACAGCCCACTGCAGTCGTATCACCATTTGGAATCAAGTAAGTAGAACTGATCACTCTAATACTCTATACCATACTGCTACTTATGTAATGATTGCTGTATTAAGAGAACTGCATTTCACTATTTGCTCTAAGGTATTTCTTTGGTCTAGTTATCCCCCACTGAGGACTTGCCATTAAACCTCAATGCAACAATTCCTCCACATGAAGTCATCATGACCAAGAAAAATCTTCTCTAGTCCACAATTTATGATTCGAACTATTTAAATTTGCAGTCTTCAAACACAAAGACTCATAAGTAAAAAAAAAAACAAAACAAAACAAAAAACAACAACAAAGAAAAAACAGTAAGTCATACAGAAATTTAGAAATAAACACAAGGGTGTTTTGGAAAACAAATTCTCAGGGACAATGGAAATTGATTCTTTATCAAAGAACTGTCTAAATATCTCATTCAACGCAGCCAGTGGAGAGCAGACCTATTAGAATGTCCAACAGTTTTCTCTCAAATTGTTGCCATAAAACTTCTTTCTTGTTACAATATACCAAAAAAGGCTGGTTCTTCTAGGAAGAGAGACGTTTCAGCAACTACTTTTAAAAAGAAGGACGAAGGAGAAGTAACCGTAAAAGAAACTGAGAAAAATTAATGTGGCTGCATTAAATAAATCTCCAGAGTTTTATATCCCCTATATAGGAGGTTTTAAAGGATCCAATAGAAAAAGCATCAAACTGAAGATATTTGAAAGTACAAGGCCTACCTAAACTATGCAAAACCTCCTTGAACTCACTGGACAAAGAGAGACAAGTTTAAATGAAATTATGTGGATTTTACCTCATTATTTTAGAAAAGTAAAGACTTTTCAACGTACAGAAGAGAAGCAAGAATTTTCCTTCAACTGTTTCATGAATTTGTAATATAAAAAGACCAATATTGGTTATTATAAACCACAATGAAATGGGTTTGCCATTCAACCTATACTGTGCTTTATTTTGTGACAGAGCACTTGAGCTTAATTTTACCAATCTAGAACAAGGTTATGACTTTAAAAAGATACTGGAAGATCAAGATTAACATACAGAGTAAGTGTTTTTCAGAAGTATATGTTAGTCCATATTTGCAACTTCACGTTGAAGTTGCATCTGAACAAGTTAAAGAAGTTCAGTAATATTACTGCTTACATTTCTGCTAAACTATGCCTCTTTCCTATTTATTGCATATTTTTAAATTAAAAGAGTTTTTTTTCACCTGAGTTTCTTTTTTTTCTTAAAGGTGGAAATGCTAACTGGAAATAGGAAATAAGAATTCACAGACATTGCCTGACAAAAAGACTTGAGCACTTGCCTTCTGAGGCCAAATCCAATTCTTCACAAGTTCCAATAAAAACTTCCAGGATATCCAAGGCAGCCTCAGTTTCCCACTCTGCCACCTCCAGGGAGTAAGTTAGGGTTGGGCAAGAGGTGTGAGCAGATACAGCCATGACAGCTGACTCAAATTGACCAAAGAGATTTTCCATACCATTTAACATCATGCTCAGCTATAAGACTGGCGGAGGCCAGTTTCTCCGAGGTAGCCATTGCTCTGAGACTGGCTGGGCATCGGTCTGCTGCCCAGAGGTGACGAGTGACTGCTTTAGCACCACTTGGTTTGTTGGGTTTTTTCCTTCATTTATTAAACTGTCTTTATCTCGACCAACAAGTTTTTCTTGGTTTTGCTCATCCTGCTGTGGAAAAGTGAGCAAGTGACTGGGTGGTGGTTTAGCTGCTGGCCAGTGCCAATCCACCACGCTTTCAAATGGTGAGAATGTATTTTTTTCCAGAGAGTAAACCTGTAAAACTTCATGGAAATATCAGCTTAACAGACACTAATAATTCATAAACCAGTATTTTCTAGTGTACTTTTTTTGTAACACCCTGGCACAGATTTAGGGTAAAAATGCAAATGTTTATTTTAGCAGACATCTGATCCTCATCTGCACAGCTGTCTACTGTAAATGACTTGAACTACTGCTGTGACAAAGTCAGCAAATAAACATCAAGCCCTGGAATAAGTGGGGCATAACACCAGCTGTAATCTTTGGAGTTTCTCCTGCTTAAACTCAGGTTGAATTTAACCAATTTCATGAAAGCACTTCTCACCTGAAGTCACGACATGCAACACTGTCACTGAAAAGACTCAAGCTAGATAAAGAAACCGGTTCAAGACTACCTACCTGGCGCTCTGTGATTAATAAAATATTTTCCATGTTTTCTGCAGTATGACATATCCTCACTTCAAATGTGAATATTTGAGAGATATTTGGTGGGTCATGCCTTAAAACGCCAAAAACATAGAGCATTAAAGTGATTATATCAATATCAACACAGTTTTCAAGTTAGCATACATTATTCATACAGACTTCACTTCAATATAAAAGGATGCACTACATGCAGTGCATAACTTATAATGTTCCCAAGAAAAGAGATCAAAACAGGATATTGGCATTTGTTCTGCAGAAAAAAAAAAAAGAAAAAAAATAAAGAGACAAATCCCTTAATTGTCTGAGAAGTCACCATGACTTATTTTTGACTTCAGCATCTTTGCATTCTTAATGTAAAACCTATCAGGTTTTCCGTACAAAACTGCATTCCTCTGGCCAGTGAAGAGTTCAAGAGCTCTCTGGATTTATAGGCGTACACACATCAACCCTCACCTGAGCAATCTCTCGTAGCAACATAGGTTTTTCTTTGTTTCTTTTCTTTTTAAACGACACAAAAATAAAAATATATTACAGGCAGCTTTTTACTTTTATTATTTTTACACCTCTGTTATTGATGATGGGAAGATGTTTAAGAATAAGCTCACTTGTCTTCATCACACACCAGGCTTTTAGTCTGCTGCAAAATTACCATGCTTGACGGGAATATATGGTTTACTGAATGACACATCTACAGCATGAGGAAAGGAATTATTTGGCATTTATAGGTATATTTACCCCAGAAAGCCAAATGCATCTTGCCAGACCATCCATCACCATTTCTACACTTGTCCACAGTGCAGAGATTGGTCTTCCTATTGCTCCATCTCTAGGTCAATAAAAACATCCCTTTCTGTAAAATAACCCAAAAAATCCTGAGGTTTGTAAATCATACTTTAAATGCCACAAATTACATTAACCCCTTGTCATCTTTTGCAAAGTATGTACTCTCATTCTGTAATAAGAGCTTTAATACTACTGAGCTATGTAAAAATTAATTTTGTATTTTAAAATGTTTGGTTAAAACAAACATACATAATGAACCACATTCCATCCTTTATCAGCTGATATGGAAATATTTCTGGCACTGGGGGTAAACAAGCCAAGTAGTACCTGTTTAATTACCTGTGATCCTGTCTGGTGCACATACTTCACACTTAATTTACAAAAAATTCAGACATCAAATTAACTCTGGTTCATGATACACTACACAAGTTAAATATATAGAACATATACACATATACATAGTTTGTTGTTTTGATGTTCCTCTATACATATATTTAACTGCTCAGACATGAATGAAATACAAAAATGTAATATAGCTTTAAACTAGCAAATAATTCTGCTTTAATTAGCATTTCTGGTAACTCCTAGTGGTTTAGTATCACATAAATATTGTTCCACAGGGTTGTTTTCGAAAACTGGCAAAGCCTGACTGATTAAATTTCCCATAAAACCTCACAGTATCAATTAAGTACAGAAAAATATGCTCAAGTCATTTAAAGTGAGAAAGGGCTAGCCCAAGTGTCCTACATCGCCTGACCTCCAGTGACTTTAAAAATACTTGTTTCTTCTGCAACCATGACATATGGTTTCTTTACGCATGTCAATCATTTCCGACAGCTGTGCAGCTTTAAATCACAAAAATTTCAGAAAGGAAAAATCACACAGGAAGGTCAAAAAGAACATCTGATCCATAGCAGCATTCCTATGGGTTACTGATGGAGAATTTGCAAAGAGGCAGCAAGTCTCTTAAGAATAAACAGCTAATGGATTCTACAAGAATTTTCACAAAATCACAGAAGAGTTGAGGCTGGAAGGGACCTCTGTAGCTCATCTGCTCCAAACCCCGCTCAAGCAAGGCTACCTAGAGCCAGTTGCCCAAGACCATTTCCAGATGGCTTTGGAATACCTCCAAGGATGGAGACTCCACAACATCCCCACGCTTGGTCATCTTCACAGTGAAAAAGTATTTCCTGATGTTCAGATGGAATTTCCTGTTTTTCGGTTTGTGCCTGTTACTTCTGTCACTGGGCACTCACTGAAAAGAACCTCTGTCCCCCTTGGACCCTGCCCTCAGGTATTTATATACATTAACCAGATTCCCTTGAGCCTTCTCTTCTCCATGCTGAACAGTCCAGCTCGCTCAGCCTTTCCTCATATATGAGATGCTCCAGTCCCTTAACATCTTTGTTGCCCTTCTCTGGACTCTCTCCAGTATGTCTATGTCTCTCTTGTACTGGGCAGCTGTGAAAGACTGGAACTTTAAAATAATTGTCTCAAAGCTTGCTTAAGCTTCTGCAAATCAACAGCAGGCTTGCAGGCTGATAAGAAGCTTGCTTGTATCTATTTAGCACCTTCTGCAGACCACCCTCCTGCTTGCCAGTCACCACCCAAGATGGCCAGCAGCTGAGGAGGGTGTGTTGCCCCCAGCTGGAAAGGGTGCAGGCCTCTGGCTGTCAGAGTGGCCAGGCCCTGCCCAGCCCGGGGCCCACCCGAGCCTCTGTTGTTAACTCCCAAATTGCTGAAGCACAATGACTGTGCCAAGCACTGCCCAAACAGCAAGGGAGCAGGAAAAGTTTATATGGCAATCATGTAAAATGACAATTGGCTGGGCAAAGGCCACCGTCACGCTGACTGGTCAAGCTACGGACTGACCTGGGCTACCTGGACTATAACTGGCACGGCGGCCCACCACAATTTGGGAATCGGGACCAAGACCCCCACCACCATCAACCACGGATCAATGGGACGCTGCTGAACTTATGGAGGACCGCCGAGACGTCGTCGGGCCTGTGGTGGTGACTATACTCTTGCTGTGCTCTGTAACATTGCTTCTCTTCTCTGCCTTTCCTCTACTTCTGCCTTTACTCTATTGCTTGTCTCAGTGACTTTTGGTGGGGAATAACAATAAACCTGCAGACCTGCAGTGAGTGGCATCTGACCTCGTTTGCATCTTAATTTCACACTTGGAATCATTGCGAACCTCTCCCTGGCCTGATGTAGTCGGACTGGGACGTAACAGCAGCCCAGAACAGGACCCAGCATTCCAGGTGTGGACTCACCAGCACCGACCAGAGGGGAAGGAACACCTCCCTCAACCTGCTGGCAATACTCTACCTAACACAGCCCAGGATGCCATCAGCCTTCTTTGCAGCAAGGGCACATCGCTGGCTCGTGTTCCACTAGATGTCCACCAAAGCCCCCAGGTCCTTTTCTGCACAGCTGTTTTCCAGATGGGGGGCCCCCCAGCATGTACTGGTGCGTGGGCTCGTTCCTCCCCAGGTGCAGGACTTGGCACTTACCCTTGTTGAACTTCATGAGGTTCTCAGCAGCCCGTTTCTCCAATCTGTCTTCACGACTCTCAAAAATTACCCTCGCCTGGGGATTTCTTGTTACTTACAATAAAAATGCATGCCTAACAGAACTAGAGGGGGCGGAGCGGGGCAGGGAGAGCACATGCTCATGCGCATGACAGGTTACCTTTGGAGAATCAGCACTTCCAAATTTCTGGCTAAATCTTTAAAGTTGTTTTCACATCTAATCGTCACAGACTCAAGGAAGTTAAACACCTACAGATTCAGTGATCTGAGGCCATAACCAGTTCTGATGTTTGTCCATAAGTTGAAGCATTATCTTCATTTTCCCTCTAAAAACTGTTGGAGTTATTTGCAGGGAGGCTATCGTATGCTTATTGTAAATTTTATAATAGTCTGACACCTTAGAGTTTTTCACAGACATTCTCTCCTAAACGCATATCTAAAGCATTAGAATATTGAATAATGGGAACTAGAACAGGACCAAAAAAAATTTACTATTAGCATCGTGGTAAAGCACTTGCTAAGGTAATCCTCAGAACATTATGGGAAGGGGAAAACAATATATATGTGTATACACCTACAGAGGAGTAGAAAAATACAAAATGCATTGTCATAAAATACACTAACAAACCACATTTAAGAACACTTCCCAGTTTGCACCCACAAGGCAAAGTGTTCAAGTATTTGAAACCTAAGTACTTATTTCAACCTAAACGTCTGGAGCAACAACACAAAAGTCAGTCCTAAACACTAGTGCATATTCTAATGTCTGGTAACATTTTTAGATACAGTATTTGCAGTTTTCTTCATTAAACTAAAGAGTTACATAGTGTCAAGCAACAATGAAAATGGTGAAATAAATATTCTGTTCCCTCATACTTAAAGACATTACCCATGTTAAAAAGACTGTCATATATCTATGATGTAATCAACCAGGATAACCAAAACTCCCATTTATGGGAAAATAAACTGTGTGACTAACTAGTTCGTAATAGGTTTGATATAAATTTTACCTCAATTTCACCATACTTAGTGACCTACAGGGATTTCAGCTGTTATGGTGACGCTATATGAACAAAAGGATTCAAAGAAAAACACACATGTATGCTGCATCAGAGAAAACTCAAAGTTATTTTCGCTGAAGAACAATCAGGAAACATATTCAACTCAGTATCTCCACAATAGGTTAACACCTTACAACTTATGCACAAATTCCAGCATCAGTGTCTCAAATATCTTAGTTGTATTCTTGTAGTTTTAAACTTTACATTATATGTAGATGTGTATATGTACATTATACGTAGATTTCTTCTTTCAAAGGGTAATAAGCATAAAATACATTAAGCAAGCTAGATTCCAGATGCTGATCTCAAATGTTATTTCATTCTTGCAGTAATTCAAGGATATTTCTAGTCTATACAGAAAATGTTGGTCTAAATTTACAGCTTTTTTGCAACTCACTTGCAAACCAGACCATGTTCTGAAACCCTCTTCTGAAAAGCAGTATCTCATCCTTGAGAGGGCTGAAGATTTTCATTTTCATCTCCTCTGTTAATTAAGCACTAATGAAAGTAAGTAGTAAAAAGCCAGATTTTGAGAGCTATTCAGGAGCAATCACACTTTGAACAGTTGATTAATGAAGCATTAATAATCTCTTTTAGTATAAAGCAGTAAGGGGTGGGGGGAGAAATAAACAACAAAAAAACACGAGATACTGTTTTCTAAAATGTCATAACCAGCAAATACAACTATATAGTTGCATCTACATACTGAAATCAACAGTTTTGAGAATTTGGAAAGCAGGAAAAGGCTTGAAAAGACATCTAAAAATATGTAAATGTCAGGCTGCAAATAAAGATAAATCTCCAATGACTCTCTACGTGGTAGACTAACAAAGGCACTGGAGTGTGGCATGTGGTAAAACTGTGAAGCATAAGATGGGGAACTTGGCAAACACAAAGGTTGTACACAGAGAAAGCCATCATGTAGTCTTCCTGACATGCTGTCCATTAAAGGATTAGCTGCAAGTATCTATCTGCTGCTACAACAGTTTCTCATCTCAAGATTGTCATGTTTCTCCTCTTGATTTCATGCCCTTTAAGTCTGATTAATGCTACTAACTTGCTTTTTCTGGACATTATCAACTTGCCTTGGAGGTTCACTGAGACTCTTATCCATCTTAATCACAGGAATCGAGTATGAGCCCCTACCATCTCCTCGCAGAGACACTGGCTCAGCCGTAAGGACTAAGCCATGATATGTATCCTGGTCCAGGGATACGTATAGCCACTCCAGTGGCAGCAGTGGCAAGTACGTTGGGCACTCAAGGAGAAGCACATGATCCATGCAGCATCATGGTGCCTACAAGTAGTGTTTAAGAAAAAGTTTTGGTTTTCTGTTAGCACCTCTCTCTTTTCATTCACATGCCTTAAATTAGAAGTAGAGTGCACCCGGCTGACCAAAGGACAGACTGTGTGTCTATGCATGCAAAGAACATGCCCAACCACCTGGATTGTCATCCCTCTTGTTCTCTATTTCAGTCAACCAGAAATGTTTACACAGAGAGTTTCAGTTCATGTTTAAACTGTTAAGCTCATTTGACATTTATAGCTCTTTCCTACAGGACAATTGCTACTAGCACTGCCTGGCTTAACGGGGAGAAAAATTGAAATGATGCTACTATTGCAAGTTTGCCTAAAAGGTGCAGCCTGGTGATCACATTACAGAGAGGCAGGTACACTGACAGAACCTATCTTTCCTGTCTCTGTTTCCTTGTGCAGAAAAAAAAGGCACATGTAACAATACAGGCAACAAACACGCTAAGACCACAAAAATGCAATAATCGTGACCACAGAGGATGAAGTGTGAGCCTTGTTAAACAGCCTGGATTAATTTGGTCTGGATCTCTCTGCAGGCATTGCTAAACATACTTCTGCTTCTTCAAAAAGCAAAAAAAAGATTTAGAGCTTACTTAAAAATTTAGACTTGAAAAAAAAAAATCACCCTGTACTCTCTTCAGAGTTATAATCCTAATGGCTCTTCTTGGGCATTCCTTCCATTCAGAAATTTGAGATTATCTAATCACGGACCATGAACACCACCACATTTGCTCCAGTCACCAACTACACAATTAAAAGGGCAAAACACAAAATAATTAGATCTTAGACTTTACGAAACTAATCTCTGGGTTTGAATTCTCTAAACACCAGAAAAATATTGTCTCAAATACGAGAAGGACTTCACTTTTTTTGGTTTATCTTCTAACACCAAACAAGATTAGTAAAAAACATGATATGAAGACAGGTCATTCACCACAAGAAAATGGCAATTCACTGCGAAATTTCACAAGGAATTGGGCTAACATATGCTTCCATAGCCACAAAGAGTAAAAAAGATGTACATACCATTGAGCATTTACCTAATAATACTTTTGGCTAATAATACTTTGGCAAAATAAATCTGGCTGTCTTCAGAGAACTGCTAATGTTTAAGTCCATGTGCAACAGTGCAGCAAGGTGCAGCCCAAAAGCCTGTGAATGATTAAGAAAAATATGTAAGTGACAAGCTTTCTAAAAGAAAGAGAGCCTTTTATGAAACACTTAGTAAATCTTTGCTATATGGAAGAACTTTAAAAATAAACACATAGTGATGGTGTTGTACGGAGTGCTCTGTTTTTCTCTAAAGGTAAAAAGCTTTCAAGGAACAAAAATGACACAACTGTTCTTTGTTTGCCAGTCAAACACAATACATGCAAAACAAAGGTGTAAAAAATCTACATGGAGATCAGCAACTGATGGCAAAACATTCAATGTAATTGCACTTTTAAATTATTGAGTTATTCTCCCAATTTCCCCAAAAACCCTTTTTTTCTCATTCACTCTTCTATTTTCACTAATAATAATTTTCCAAAACAGGAAGAACAATTTGTGTGCTGAATACACCATGCAGATTGCCTCTATTGTTTTAAACTACAGTCATTTTACATTACAAAAACCTTTTCCAACGGATTGATAATGTTGCATAGAACAGCAAGATTTTTACCACTGATCCCAATGACCAAACGTATGGTCCATAAATGATCTAATGATCCTGGAAACTATTTTAAGGAGTCTCTCAACTGCAAAATAATCAACAAGCCATAAAGAAATCTCTTTTATAAGGTTAGAACATCATGAAACTGATGAAAGAATCCTCAGCAAACCACATGCAAACATCATCTTCAGTGAGTTTCACATGACATTAAACTCCAGTCCTCAGATTCAGTTATTTCAAGGGACTACACAATTTTAACGTTGTTTAACATTTGAACAAACCAGAAACAAGCTCTTTTCATGTGAAACTTTCACCCAATAGAGCCATATTTTTTAAGGATGTCCACAAAGTGCGAGAGGTGCTTCCTGACAGTTAATAAAGCACAAACCTGGCATAATTCCTCTTCACATTGAGTTTCTTTTTTAATTTCTCTCTCATCTTTACAGCTATTCTCACTCCCTCCACAGCACATTAACAGACATGACTTATAACCTATCTTAATCACTTTCACAATACATTTTTAGACATTCTTATCCTCATACTACTTACTAGCCATGAGGAGAGTTGTAAAACTGGAATTTCTAAGTTCCGGTGTGACATTTTGTCTTAAAAGGGAATGCCTCAGTGGGTCACACTACCTCCACAGTGGCCGAGGTATCATTATTAATTTTTAGAGGAAGGAAAGTTAACAAATCAGGGAAAACAATCTTCCAGTCTGGTATAACATTGCTGTTGCCAACAGCCTTCATTGCCTTCCCAGTGAATTATTTAAGCTATCAAAAATCTCCGTTTGCTGTGTGTTTACCTGGTCAAGCGCAAGTGAAACTCCATAGTAAGAAGAAGTAAAACAGTCCCAAGACTACCTCTGAAAATATCACCTATAAAAGGTACAGAAAAGAAAACATAGGATTCCATTTCTTTATCATCAGACACAGGATAGTTGAGATATAAAGGTGCATTTTTTTTATTTCATTAGAGAAGGCTTGAAATTGTGATGTTTCTATGAAAGAGAAACAATAGAAGCTTGCCTCACTTTTCAGAAAATTGAGTGTTCTACTACAGCCAGATGGCAAAACAGTAATCATCAGTACTAAAACACTGGTTTACATTTTCAGAACCATTCACAGATCAACATTTCTAAACAGGGAACTAGCACATTCTCAATAGCTGGTGATAATTTTTTACAAATCCATGAATGTTTTTACGGATATCCACAGATAGATAGTCTTAGAACACCCCAATCTTAAAAGCAGCAGTAGATTCACATTAAAGATAATAGAGTAGTTTTTAAGCTGACATACGCGTCACTTGACAACATGAGAGAAAAAACAAGTTTAGAATTCACAGGAGCAAGTGGTAGCATTCACTTCCACGAACAAAAACAATGACAGGTCACTGGTTTTCCGTATAACTACGAGGAAACTAGCCAAGACAGATGATACTACTGGAAAAAATACACAACAAAGCTTCACAACTACATCTGTTTCCTGGCAAGCTGTTTCTACCGTTTGGCCTTGGATGCTAGACTTTCAGGTTGGGTTTTCTTCAAAGCTTGGGGGGAAAGCATTTAGGCATAGAGGGTGAAAGGACAGAATACTTTGATAACTAACCACTTCCTTACTTAAGGCAGGGGGGCTCCAGATTGACCAAAAAACCCAACCCTAAAACAAAAAAGTGTTGCTTTCACCTTAAGCTATTCCTTTAGAGTATCACACCTCCAATGAAATGCTCAGAAAGCATACTTTTAATAGGAGCAAATACATATTTTTCACATTGCAATCAAAAACGTATTTACAATGGAAACCTATTCATTTTAAGCATCAGAAATAAAAATGTGGTTATTTATAAACAGCAAGCTGTGACTATTTTACTTAGAAAACAAGTTCATGCAGCTAGAGAAAAGTTATGCAAATTCCATCATGTAGCTCCAGCTTAATAAATACCTACTATGTAGGCAACTGCAAACAAAAATTCCCTCTTATTTTAGTGTTTAAAGTACACTTACAGTTTGCAGGAGAATGGCCAAGAGCTGGAAGTTAAAATGGAAAAGGAACAAAAGTATATAAGGGCCCTAAAACAAAAAAAATACATAAACAAAGAATCGCAAAACTAGTTACGTGAGGATTTCCCTGTTTTGTTGCCCTCTGTCAACTACGGGATTAATACCATAGGATGTACAGGCTTATTTGTATTACAATTTACAGGATTCTGTTGCTTTCCTAGCCACAGTATCTTCAACAAAATGTTTGTTCTCTTTAGGAGAAATACACACCTACATCCTCACTCATGTATATATTTTTAAAGGTCATAAACCATTTCAACTTGCGAAAAGTCACTGGTACATTAACAACATTAGTGGTTCCTCTGAATCCCATGCAGTGTCCATGATAATTCTAGAAAATTTTTTTATTTAAAAAAAAAGTTGCTCCAAGCCATTTGTAATCCATAATCAGATTTCATTCTTTCACCTTGTCTCTAGGGCCCAGGCTATAACAGTCTGGTTCAGTCCACTGCAGAGACAAGGTGCTTACACGAAATTCAATTCAGAACCCAAACAAAGATTTCTTCTAGCACATTAGTCTCCATAACCCTTAGATATTCAAATAACCCCCCACCGATCAGCTATACGGCATTTGAATTCAAAAAATGTGTGCACATACAAAAACAAAACAGATATGACTGAGGGTTTCTAGTGTAAATTCATGGGAATTCAAGCCTGGCCTTTAAAGACCTGTGATGTAGCCTCACCATCAAGTAGACAGGATTGAGTTTTATGCAGTTAATGAATTTGGACAGTTGATACATCAAAGCGTTCACTCCTCCCTAAGCATTCCTTCCACTGGCAGCTACTGACAAAGTTATTTCAGAGATTAGAGCCATGCATTAATGAAGACATCATTACCTTATAACACAGCCATTAACATGTCTTAGTGCTAATTACTTTTGTCATTAGAAAACAATGGTCTACAACTACAAGTTTTAACACGAAGATATCAGCAAAAATGACTAGCATCTTGTATTAAGCGTACAACAAATGGAAAAGTGTCACAGAATTTCATAGGGTTTAGACCCTGCAACAGGATTCCAGCAGTGACTATTTTAGAGAATGAAGAGATTAATAGTGAATAACCTGTCTCCTTTCCATAAAGTTTTAAAGACTAGTTTATAAACTTACCTAAAGGAACTGCATATATACTACATTTTCTAGGATTTTCATATCATAAAGACTTCTAAAGGGAAATTATTTTAACAAGTATTTATGCTGGTGGTGCATAATGCAGTGACAGCTGTGCTGAATGGGAGTCTTTTGGGTGACTTATGTGGACTTTGGAATAGATCTTTAATTGTTTTGCTGATATCATTGTGACTTTTATTTAACATGACATTGCTACGGGCCAAGCACATTTAGAATGTATACACGGAACTATACCACAATGCAAAGGGACACAAACAATAACCACAGTTAAGTGTTCCATTCAAAACATGTTGAGCCAATAACAGAATCTCACCTTTTCAAGAAGCAGTACTGACAAAGTACAATACTCAGTAATTAGAGACTGAGAGGGAAAAAAACCCTTCTATTTCTGTTTCTACAACATGATCAATACTACAAAGTTAAAATCACACACTTTAAGCTTACAGTAAGTCTGCGGAATATCACAAGCATGTCACTTAGTTGGATTTGGTAAAAAAAAATAAATTGAAAAAGACTAACTAGCTATACTGTGTAACCTTGGGGTTTATAAGTACTTTTGGGGAAAAACATTCAGAATGAAAATTCCTATAACTGTTCTATCACATACTCTGAAACTAAGGGAACGTTTATTTGAGAGCAAGAATCTCACCAATATGCTTTTAATAAATATTCTTTTTTTATTTTTCATCTGATTTGTATGTTTAGTTTCTAGGATCTCCCCACTCTTGTATTTTTTTTTCCTTTTGATTTTATGGTAGTTCTGGAGCTCCTGTTCTTTTCCCACAAGTTAGCCATATATCGATACATCCATTCCCCAAAGTGCCTCAGAAACATGCATTCCACAGGGGAAGAGTAAAACTGGCATTTTAACAGTCAAGCATCAGTCCCATAAGACAGATTTGACATGGCTTTGCACCCAGAGCATTCATTTGCTTCCAGATATTATCAGCGTGAAACACACTGGCATGATCCGTTTCCCTGTCCCAGCCCTATTGAAAAAACTACAAATGAACATGAACAGATTTCAACAGACCTAATCAGTCTCTAGGATTTTAACAAAGTTCACAAATCCCTAATATCCACATCTTTAATGTAAGATACAGACCAAAATTAAGAATTTGGTGGAGTAGACAGGCTAGGTGAATTTTGTATCTAGAGAGCAGTGCATTTTTTACAACAATCACGAGGCTTTGCAGCCTGAACTTTAGACCAGAGGAAAGTGAAGATAGAATCAGCTAACCTGTAGTCCAGAGATGGCAGAAGGGAAGATATTATATCTTCTGCCTTGAAGTACAAGGAGCCTTGTTTTTTATTTCCTTCTGCAGTGGAGCAAGGTACAGGAGAACTCCTTAAAGACAAAAATCGGATAAGAAAGAAAGGGAAAAGAAAACAAAACAGAGCTGAGGTGGCAAGCGTTACTCCTAGTCTCCGTGCTACTACCAAAACTGTTTTGGCCAAAACCTTCCCTAAAATCATCCTTTGGGCGGACACATATCACTGAAAGCCCAGAAAGCCAACCATATCCTGGTCTGCATCAAAAGAAGTGTGGCCAGCAGGGCAAGGAAGGTGATTCTGCCCCTCTGCTCTGCTCTTGTGAGACCACGCCTGGAGTACTATGTCCAGCTCTGGACCCCCCAAAATAAGAAGGACATGGACCTCTTGGAACGGGTCCAGAGGAGGGCCACAAAGATGATCAGAGGGGCTGGAGCACCTCTCCTATGAGGACAAGCTGAGAGAGTTGGGGTTGATCAGCCTGGAGAAAAGAAGACTCCATGGAAACCTTATAGCAGCTTTCCACTATCTGAAGGGTGTCTGCAAGACAGCTGAAGAGGGATTTTTTACAAGGGCACATAGTGATAGAACAAGGGGTAATGGCTTCAAACTGTAAGAAGGTAGATTTCAATTAGATATTAGGAAGAAATTTTTCACTATGAGGGTGGTGAGGCACTGGAACAGGTTGCCCAGGGAAGTTGTGGACACCCCATCCCTGGAAGTGTTCAAGGCCAGGTTGGATGGGATTTTGAGCAACCAGGTCTAGTGGGAGGTGTCCCTGCCCATGGCAGGTCATTGGAACTAGGTGATCTTTAAGGTCCCTTCCAACCTAAGTCATTCTATGATCCTAAAATTTTTGCCTATGTCATTTCAACATGAAATACGCATTTCTCTGTATTTTATGTATATCAAATAACCCACAAACCCCAAAATACATTAGTGGCACCAGAGTGACATTTTTTTTCTTTAATGTCAAAACCACATGAGTAACAAGTCTGCATACCTGTGAAAGCAAACATCACACTGCACTTCAGCTATGTGATCAAGCTATCACCCGTTAGTTGGGAAAAGCCATTCCCTCCTCCTCTTACTATCTCGAGTTTCCCTCATTTTCGCAAGACCAGGCTAGCCACTAATTTCATAAGAAGCTTTTGGTTTGTTTGTTTTGTGGGGATTTTTGTATTCTAAGTTTTGTTCATTACACTATGAATTTATGTCATATTGATGTTAAGGAAATCTTAGTGCCCTT
This sequence comes from Larus michahellis, assembly GCF_964199755.1. Classification (NCBI taxonomy): domain Eukaryota; kingdom Metazoa; phylum Chordata; class Aves; order Charadriiformes; family Laridae; genus Larus; species Larus michahellis. Next base: position 96,644,783 of record NC_133897.1, read on the forward strand.
CAAAACTTTAACAAACAAGAGCTCTGTCATCTTCCTAGCAGTATTATGGGCTCTATTTCAGATGTTCAAAAGATTGGAACAATCACTGTAAATAAAACTGTAACACTAGAGAGGGTAGTGGGTTGTGGGGTTTTTTGTATCATCTGACAACATCTTACACACCTTTCCTCTGCTTGGAAAGTCCTCAATTGTCTTTCCAGTCTCTTAACATCTCCAGCTCTTAACCCTCCCTCATGTTTTGTTAGTTAACTCTGCAACCTCCAGGCAACTCTACAACTTCTGCAAGCAATCTGAAGCTGTTTCCCTGACTTCAGGACAGATGCAGGGACTTGGGAAAGTTTATTAAAGAGCCCTAATTCACAAGGTATGGGTTGAAACTTATCACAGAGGGTTTTGATTGAACTTTAAATCTTTAGCTCATATATAGAGGCAAGACACATGACAGAACAATAATAGTGGTTGGTGGTTTTTTTGTTCCAGCCATTTTACTCTTTCCTAATTGATGGGAACTGTTTCACTGACATTGAACAATCTCATTGTTTCAATAAATAAAAATGGCTCAAAGGCAGCAGTTAACAGTTATCACCTGAATGCTTACTAGTTTAAACAGAAAAAAAAAATCTACCAAGATTATAAGTACTAATGGCTCTCTTAGTGTTCTTATTGTTTATTGTCCAAATGCCTAATGGTCATATTACGTTCATATCACAGAACAAAACATACTTTATTTGCTGATCTAATTTAGCAATGCAAAATATGACATACTTTCTTTCCTAGATCTCATGGAGCTTTAAGTCATTCTACACCACTACCTTCATTTGCAGCTATTCTGCCTTTACCCTATCTTTCTCAGTTACCACTTTGACTACAGCTTTTCTATTTTTAGGTGATTACTTTCGAGCTAGCCCTTCCTTGCCACATAGCTAAACCCAGTGGACAGTTTCCTTTTCTTCTAACAAATCTTTATTGCAGGCACACAAGTAGTCCTTCAACCCAGATAAATATACTACCATATACTGAAACGACATTTCTGTAAAGAATTAAACAAAACAGATCATGAGAAGAATGAGAACAGCACTCTCCTGGAGAAACTGGCTGCTCATGGCCTGGACAGGTGTACTCTTCGCTGGGTAAAAAACTGGCTGGATGGCCGTGCCCAGAGAGTGGTGGTAAATGCAGTTAAATCCAGTTGGTGTCCAGTCACAAGTGGTGTCCCCCAGGGTTCGGTGCTGGGGCCGGTTCTCTTTAATATCTTTATCAATTATCTGGATGAAGGGATTGAATGCACCCTCAGTAAGTTCGCAGATGACACTAAACTGGGCGGGCGTGTTGATCTGCTTGAGGGTAGGTTGGCTCTGCAGAGGGATCTGGACAGGCTGGACCGATGGGCTGAGACCAATGGTATGAGGTTCAACAAGGCCAAATGCCGGGTCCTGCACTTGGGACACAACAACCCCATGCAGCGCTACAGGATTGGGGCAGAGTGGCTCGAAAGCAGCCCGGCAGAAAAGGACCTGGGGGTGTTGGTTGACAGCCGGCTGAATATGAGCCAGCAGTGTGCCCAGGTGGCCAAGAAGGCCAACAGCATCCTAGCCTGTATCAGGAATAGTGTGGTGAGCCGGACTAGGGAAGTGATCATCCCCCTGTACTCGGCACTGGTGAGGCCCCACCTCGAGTACTGCGTTCAGTTTTGGGCCCCTCGCTACAAGAGGGACATTGAGGTGTTGGAGCGTGTTCAGAGAAGGGCTACAAAGCTGGTGAGGGGCCTGGAGGACAAACCTTATGAGGAACGACTGAGGGAGCTGGGGTTGTTTAGCCTGGAGAAGAGGAGGCTGAGGGGAGACCTTATCACCCTCTACAACTACCTGAAAGGAGGTTGTAGAGAGATGGGGGCTGACCTCTTCTCCCTGGTGACAAGTGATAGGACGAGGGGAAACGGGTTCAAGTTACGTCAGGGGAGGTTTAGATTAGATATTAGGAGACATTTTTTCACTGAAAGGGTTATTAAACATTGGAATAGGTTGCCCAGGGAGGTGGTGGATTCACCATCTCTGGAGGTGTTTAAAAAAAGAGTAGATGGGGCACTGAGGGACATGGTTTAGAAGTGGCTCTTGTCAGGGTAGGCTAAAGGTTGGACTCGATGATCTTAAAGGTCCCTTCCAACCTCAACAATTCTATGATTCTATGATTCTATGATTCTAAGAATGCACTTTTTATGAGAGCATAATTCAGTCAATGGACAATATCAACATTCTATATAAAAGGCACTGCAAAATGAAACCTGCTTCAAAATACATCCTGTGTCCATTCTTAAAAATCCATTTGTCCCAGAAAAAAAATTGGTTTGTTTTATAGTATAACATGAAAATGGACTGGCAGTACATTAAAAGAACCAATAATGCATCTTCCTGCACAGTGCCTACACTGTACAGGTTCAATACCTGGGGTGTTCTGTTGGTCTGTCTTCATGAATACTAGTGATTTACTCACCTCCATTCTTCCAAGCACACTAACAGCTACTTTTCGCCATTACTCTTCTAGAGAAGAATGGATAAAGTCAGTATGGAGAAGAGATTTCTTTCAGCTGCAGCATTTGTGTCTATATTTGAATGGAAAAAATTATGTCACTAGAAAACACACAAGGCAAAGTTACAGTTCTTCCAGTAATACCCATTAAGAAGACAGATTTCTTTTTATTTCCTCTGATTAAACAATAAGAAAAAAAAGCATTCAGTGAACACCTGCAACACACATACATGAGGAATCATCTGAAAACTCCCATGTTATGACACAAATTCAGTTCTCAGCATAACAACATTCCAACTCTCCCAGTCCTCACAGGAAGAGATAATTAAGCTAATCACAAGAATGACTAACAACAGCCATTCTGTAGCATGGTTGCATTAGTTCTCATGACAGAATCCAAATCCCTCCATTAAACCTGAGGTAGTTCACACACTGCTCACTGGGACAGTAGTGATTCTGAAATTACTTCCTGCTGAATGATGGACTATCATGCAAAGGGCAGATTCAGGCTTCGATGTCTGCTACATCTATAGTATTTCACAGCAGAAAATCAGATCAGTTTCATAGGCAAAAACAGACCCCAGACACATCCTTTTATCAGGAAGCTAGTCATAGCTTTATGTGTAATACACTAAACATTCATAACAGAGCACTCATTAAAAAGAAGGAAAAAATATTTTTTTTTTAATACCTTTTCCTGAGTAAGATTTAAAATTTTATATGACTAAATAAGGTGCCTGAACAGGAAGAAATTGCTTCCACGGAGATGATTGAGCAACTAAAGGAAACAAAGAATATGATTTTTTAACCATAAAACTGCTATCAGTTCTCATTATTTCTAAAACTGAAAGCATTCTCTTATAAAATTTTAAGTATTTTCTTCTGTAAAATTTTACAATTTGGATATTGTATTTAGAAGTGGTCTTTTAAGGTTTGCGTTTCGATTTGCTTGTTAACGCTAGTTTATTTGTCTTAGTAGAAGATGAGTTTAGAGCTCCACCTACAGGTACAAATAGAAAGCTCTCCTTGAGAAACGTGACTCAGGCCAGTTAACCAAAGTTTCCCTTTAAGCAAAAAAGAAAGGGGACAAGTTTATTGACTGCAGTGAAGACAGAGCAAAGGGAGAGAAAAATCACAGTAAGTCCAGAGCCAGCGACAGTATAACTCTGTCTCTACTACATTGCACTTGAGGTAATTACACCCCTAGGGTTATTATCTTGGGTTTGGTGCTACACTAACGCAGCTACAGAGCTGTAGCAGAGCGGCATGGTTTTGTGTACTATTAGAACACTTGATAGGATGGACCTACCTTGTGTACCTTCCTATGGAATCCCACTGCAGCCCAGCAACCGCCTCAGATGTTTCCAAAAAGCAGGAGCACTCTACACTGCAGCTGTCTTTTGAGCTTTTAGAACCCGGTAAGTCTAAAGAGTCACAATTAAATGGTGTAATTTTAACCTAGACACTGAGCCTAGATCATTTCAGTGGAGAGTGGAACATGTCAATGTTCCTGCTCAGCTCAAGTGCTGCAAACTTCAACATTACAGTTTTGCCATTTGATCAAATACTTGCTTTTTAATTCCTTAAATTACATCTATTTGTATTCATTTAATTTATATCCTTTTTACCCATGCAGCAAACCTGCTTCAGTTATTTTGTTAATAAAGATGATTAAATAGAGAGCTAAGAAATATTTTGATACATAACACTAATACTGTTGGAAAGAAACGATAAAACCAAAGTGGATCGTTATTGGACACTGTTGGTGCATGTTTCACAATAACGCTGCCTAAAAGCAGATCTAAAGTGTTCTGCCACCCATTTTTTGCACTCTCTGACAGTGGGCTCATGGCAGGATGATATCCAAGGTGCAAACCACTGTGCACTTGTGCAGCTGACTACTGCATGAGCTTGAGTAGTTGTTGCAGCCTCAGAGGTCTGAGACGCAGTATTTGTCATGAGTGAGATCACTATTAGCAGAAGTATTAACCCTGCTCATGGGTTTGCTAAGGAAATGCAATTAGTGAGAAAGGACATGTGGCAGCTACCTTGCTCTATGGCATTTAACAAAAATAGCATGACATTTTAGTTTTTTACCCTTTTATTATGCTGCTGGTAGAGCAGACAAACAAATTTTGGCCATTGGCCAAGACTAGCTAGGCCTTAGCACCATTTGCGCAAAGCCTGTTCACCTTCCCAATGTTTGCACCATTTCAGAAAGGAAGTCCACATGTACATGAAAAATACCCAGGTGAAAAGTAAGGCATCTTGCTAGTTTCTCTCTCCCTGAGCACATTTTATATACAATTCATAGATGTTAAATTCAAAAGGGTGATCTAGTTCTTGTTGTTAAGCTCTTTCTTCTGTTAGCATCTTATGCCTTAGAATAGCAAGTTTCTAAACTCACAGACTTTAAAAGGACAAAAAAGGGAATGGATGCAGAGAAGACGAAAGGAAGGATGTGATCAAAGAACATTAACAAAGCAATAGAAGGAGGCTTCAGCGGGCCATGGACTGAGGCTGGACAGATGAATTTTTAAAAGGTGTAATTTCAAATTGCAGTGGCAGGTGATGAGAGCAGAGCAAAGACCTCTTAACCACGCTGAAAATGATGACACCCAGAATCAATGCTAGCTTTTTCAATTCTATACATTGCTACTCAACCGGCAAAGGAAGAAAAATTTAGGCACTGCTCACCATTCCCAAAGGAAACATACTGTTGAGTGAAAAATGTGAGAGTGGAACAGGAAGCATCTTCTCAGCTAACTCATCTTACCTCTACACAGCTGCTTTAATTTACTTGAGCCAATTAATTAATGAGGTATTCAAATATATGTCATTGAGCTGCAGTATCTTAGGGATACACCTGTGAATTTTCATCATCAAACAATTTTAACACCTGAGCATTGTTACTGACTAAATATCACAAAAGGGATGAACAATGGAAATGGAAGACAAGAACCATAAGACATGATGAAAGCTGCTGGAACCTGTGCAGGAAGAGTAAAATTAGAGTCAGAGGAGTGCTCCAAACATAAAACAGAAAAATGGCCTAATGTGAGGGAAGACCACACCAGCTAGGGCTACTTGAAGGAAAAACACAAAGCTGTACATTAGGAGACTAACAAAGAACAAAAGGAAATCAGACTGAAGTGGCAAAAGAATCAGTGAAAATTCTTATATTGCCACAACCCAATGACCATCAAAGAAAATTGCGCCCCAAAATTAAAAAAAAAAAATTAGTCAGTAATGAAATTACAGTAAGGACAAAGCAAAAGCAGGGACAGGCAATCAACAGCCAACTGGGAGTGCAGGAGGCATTCAGTGTGAGAGCAGGAAAACAGAGAGTTTGCAAAGTTAACCTGTGAAGAAGCTGGTCTTTTTTAGTTTTATCAAGTGATGGATAAGAACTGTAGAACTAGAAGGACAATGTTGCACATTGAGGTAATTCCTTCTTTCCAATCTTTCCTTCTTTTTCACTTGTAGTGTACAGTACAGGTCCTCCTAATTAATTACAAATTGCTTCCTAAATTACTGCATGCATACCTTGCTGACAGATAACAGGTAAGTATTAAGACATTTAACTGATGTGCAGAAAAAACACCCACTTACATATCCTGGAATCACAGCTCCTTCTTTTATGTGCTAAGATACAAACTCTTTCCAATTTAGTGTTGAGTGCAGCAACGGATTCAGTGTTCTGAAAACAAGTTGGAAAACTTAGGCCCAGCTGAACTAGAATTGTAGATGATATTCAGCCCCCATGTCAGTAAATGTCTAAAATCATAATCAAACAGCTATCTTATGGCAACTACGAAACATCTTCAAATATCCTGAAGAGTCAACAAATAGACCATAACAATTCTGGAGCCAAACTAGGATACTGATGCACAGATTTCTCTGTTGTTTTATTTCATCTTACAAGTTTCTTTAAATATTATTATTTAGACCTTGTGGGGAATTACACATGCATGCCTTCTTGCTTTGTATTGTCTTCAGCAAATGTACTTTTAATTAACAACTATATTTTGTTCAACTCCTGTCAAAGTTGAATGACTTCCAAAATAGGCATTTAGCAGTTTTATTTATGAAGGTAATCACATTATACAATGCACCAGTGCTTAAAAATATGCTTTATTGTACAGTTGAAAATCTCTTTTGAAATCTGTACAGAATCTTCCTACCTGCTGTGCTTCATTACAGAATCCAAGATTTATCATGGGAACAAACAAAAAAGAAGTTGCTTTTTCAACTGTGCAGAAGCTTTCATCAAAAATTGTAAAGATTTTTTTCATTTTTCTCCCCTCCCTCGCTTTGCAAATTTCTGATCAGTTTACATATTGATCCTGAATCACCAGTGTGACACTGAAGGAGTGTGTAACGTCTGTAAGGTATGAAAACTATAGCATACCAACATAAGTAATGGGACTGTAACAAATCATTACAGGCCACACTGAATAAACACAGCAGATCGTGCCAAAGTATCAGCTACTCCATCTAGGCACAACATAGCAGTCCAGCTGGGTCTACCAGATGCTCTCTGCTGGATTCACTGGAGGCAGTCGCACTGCTCTTTCACTGGTCAAAGCCAGTGCCTCCTTCCTGTCTTACCCCTCTTCATTTACAATACAAATTCAAAAATCATCTGAAACCCTTCCATGCAAAGAAGCTATTCTGTACAGGTAAAACATTCTACCGCACTAGCAGGTCTGGGAAAAACAAATTCATCCTGAGCGAGGACCAGATGCATCAAATCAGCAATCACCAAGTTACTGTTTCATACAGAGAGGAACCATTAACAAGGAGCAACGAAGGATAGCAGGCATCAGATTTGATGCCAAAACTCCATTTGACAAGACCTTTGCTCATGGACTTGTCAATAATTTAAGACTTCTCCCATTCCAACAGAGCTTTATGCCTCACTATGCTCCTGCACATGCAGTTACTGAATGCGTTATACTGAGACTCCCGCAAAGCCACTTTCCCCTACAAAGTGAAAACTACCTCTCTGCCAGTCATGTCTGAGAGCTGGCAGTTGGAAATGCCTTCCAGCCAGCCCACTGCAATGAAATATTTGGTTTAGACATTCGAAGAAACAGCAGACGTGCACTTAAAGCAACTGCCAGTGACAATACACACAGAAGAAAAACAGTTTGCAGTTTTCATTCATTTTTGTTTCAACAGGTCTATGTTTGAGCGCTACCCCTAGGTTGTGTAGCCTGTCTGAATACAAAATCCTTGGTGGATGTAGTCAACATCAACCGTATTCACCTTCCACAACCTGTTTATCCACATACCTTTACTAAGCAGCACAAAACCTATAGTCATATATTGCTAACAGCAGTGAAAACTCCTATCAGGAGGCTAACTCCAAACCAGAAACACTGTGTAGACATAAGCAATGTATTGGGAGACTTGTGGAAGATATATTTGGCAAGTTATCTACTTTGAGCAAGCTCTGGCATCTATACTGGGCCTTGTACCTAAGGTCTGAGATACACATATTTTAGCATGAGTGACTGCTATAGTACCCCAAAGTATTTAAAAATGTAAGGTTCTGGATATGTACTCATCCTAGATACACTTCTTAGATACATGTAGCTAAGAGTGCTTTGGTGGGCACCGAGAAAGAGAGAGCATTCCTACCTATGAAAACAAGATGTATAGTTTGGGCGGGGCGGGGGGGGTTTACAAGTTTTACTAGATATAAGCAGCCACAGCACTGGGGCAAGAGTGAATCTCTACATGGATGGGATCTGAGCAGCGTGCTGTGGTTGTCCACCAGAGGTCCATCCGATGCTGCACAAAAGCAGGGTTCCCAGCATCTGAAAAGACATTAAGATTTACTCGCTACCTATGTTTTCTTCCTATTCCTATCTTATTATTAAAGCAATTTTATTTTTATACTTTTTGCTGTTCTGCCTTTATTTTTGAGATCCAGAAAGATTCCTGCACGTCTCCCATGCAGAACATCAAGCAGCTAAGAAACACCAGAACTGTGTCCAGAACATCAAGTCCATGATTCAACTTCTTCCAGAGCTTTCTGCTGAATAGCCTGTTGTCAACATAAGAAACCCTGCACTAAGTGCATGTGGGAAAACTACAAATCTATGTCTTTCCAAACAAGCTCCCCAAAAATCTCTTTCCAGAAATTATTGACAAGAAACTTCCTTTTTGAAGTTGTTGATGTCTTGTGACACTTCCAAGGTGAGAAAGTAAAGGTATCATACAAGCCTCCTGGAGATCATCAAGTTGCCATCATCCCCTATGGGGCAGGCTGCTCCCATCTGGCAAGAAAGACAACATTACAGGTTTGGCATTCTGCTCCCTACACATAGTCCTCCAGCACTTGACCAGAGGAGCACCATTCCCCAGGAGAGGTGGCCCTACCAGGGTAGACTTAGTCAGGTTGCACTGTTTAGAATACAGCCATTTAGATTAAAGACTGTTGACAGACAGTCATTTTGAACCATGCTTCCAAATATTGCTTTGTTTTGCCTCCTGTCTTTTGATATTCAAGTTCCCCCCCGCTTTTTTTTTTTGCCTCCTATCTGTACAAACATTTTTCAAGACCTCATTTGGATCTTGCAAGCTTCTTGGTTTAGTAACAGCCCATGGCAATGAATTTGATTGTGGAAAGCCTTAGAGCATGATTAGTATTTCCTTTTAACATTTTTAAAATAATCCTCCTTCAATGTTTCACTAAAAAAGCATCAACAAAGCATCTTTTTCTTGTTTATTACTGGGTTCAGTCTCTCACTTTCCATTCTCAGGGAGTCCAAAGGAGTTCTAAGAGGGATTAACTTCGTTCTCTTGCTGTGCAGCATTCCTTTTACCCTTTTCAATTGATAACATGGGTCCTCTTTCCACTTTGAAGGGGTGGAAATTAATCATATTTGAATCTGCAGGTGATTTCTTACCAGACTTCCTCTAAAAAGTTTGAGACCCTCCCAGTTTCTCTTGACCTTCATACACTGTGCTCTTCAAGCTACAGCTGGACAAGGAGCTCCTCTAATCAACAGCCCAGAACAGAAAGTTATTCCAGCATGGGGTTTACCTTTTTCATTGCCCTGTATAATCCTTAATGCAACCCCTTCCATTAATCTCCCTTCTAAAATAGGTGAGCTTATTCTCATTCACATCCTTTAACAAGGATAATTAGGCCTTAAACCATCTGCATCACTTTCAGCAAAACTCAAGCAGTAGCATTAAGGGAGGTAGCTGCCAGTACAAACAGTATTCTAGATGAAACTACATTTATAGTTTAGAAATTAATAGTATTTTATTTTTTGGCTTATTCACCGTGCTTATTGCCTTCACTATATTCTGTCTCCTTCCTCAGACACATCAAGACCCTGTTTCCATTTTTTGACTGCAGGTGAGCAACTAGCAGAAGTCCTTTGCAAACTGTTCATTTACTACAGCACAGAAAGGCATATGGATTATTCCTCTTTTTCTTTTTTTTCTCCTTCCACAATATATTATTTTGCTTTTATCAGTATTTTTGTCACTTCTGTGACTCCTCTACTTCAACACCTTCCACATAATGACATAGTAGAAGAAGTCACTGGGTGACCACAGGGCAAGGAAACACCTTGGTAAGTACACATTTGCTTTATAATTACAAGCCAACTATATGGAGATGCTGAAGTATTTCACATGCTAATTGTACTAAATTATCATATGATTACACAGGTGAATTGACATCTGCAAGGTTGTCTGAATGCCAGGCAAGCCCAGCAGCAACATATTGTATAAATTCACATTTTAACAGCATGAAGCTTACTCCCACAGGTCTGCTATTCAGTTACTGCTCCCAATCAAGCTCTTGGTATTATTTGGTGTAATTCAGGTGCTTAGTGGTATCAACATTGCTATATTGTGTCATTCTGAGAGCCAAAAAGATTAGTATACACCTAAACATGTAAAATAGGATTATAAATTCAAGTAATTACACTCTAGTTATACATCACCAATAAACTATTATGCCCAAATTCTCATCCTCGTATTCACCTCCTTATTTACTTTCACTTGTCCCTTCTACGTACCCATTACTTACCACTTTCTCTTTGTAAATTAAAGCTATGTCATTTTACGTATATCTTACAGATTATGAAAATTATGCATAAAATTTTTTTTCTGTGAGATATTTAATCACAATAATTTGTACTCAGCATAACACCATTTGTGCCTAAGTCTCAGAGAACTTCAGAGACACCAGCAATGATTTCTAGCCTTTTTCTCCTCATCAAACTGGGGAAATGTGAGAAAAAGAAGTTAAAAATTATACTATCAGGCATCAATCCTGCCTGAGGGTCCATCAGCTGGGACTCCCTTCAGATGTCCAAGAAAGTAAAAGGGACTTTTTGTGGGGGCAAGACATAATGCCAGAAGATACTGAAGAAGAAACAAGCTTTCGAGGGAGCTAAGGAAGACAATCACATTTCTCATTCAAGCATCATCCCAGAAGGCCTTAAGCTCTTCATGCTCAGTCCTCAAGCAACTCTTTACCCCTTTCTCTTTATGTACAGTGAAGAGTCTCCTTGCAAGCTGAAGGTCATTTGGCTCATTTCTTCAGATCACTGTTAAAGGGAGACAGCATGTGTGTAGCAAAGAGGCCTAGTCATATGCTTAATGTTAAGTGCTCAATTCAAATAACACATAGGCAAAACCAGGGATAACAAAATTAGTCTACATGCTGGTTCCACAGACTTAAAAAATTGCCTTGTTAGTAGTTGTTGGGCTTGGAGATTTATTTTTGTTTAAAATAATGCAGTATCACAGAAAACACTGAAACTTCAGAATCCATTTACCAGCCCCCTCATCTAATGCTCTGATTTTTGCATAGTGAGTGATAACTCAAATAGTTATTCTCTTTGGTAGGAGGATAAGTGTTTAAAAAAACCCAAACATTCTAACTAGCTTTATTCACAATCCATGCAAGGTTGTGTTTAGTCTTCACCAAAGAAATCCAACAACATCAAAGAGGGGCAAAGCTGATACATTCTTGATAATTGATAAAATAGATATAATTAAAAATCTCTTGGCAAACAGGCATTCACCCTTATCTTCTACCCTCCCTAAATCCCAGTACATCCATGCTAACATAATTCTCAGTATACAAGTTGTATCTCACCCTCAATTCTTCCATTTGCTCTTGACCACTCTTACGTAAAAGTTTTCACACAGGTGCCCACCCATGGCTGATGGGATCAGCTGTGTCCTGAAGCTGGTCCATTGCAGAGGTAGTTGGAACCAGCTGTGTCCAGCCTCGAGTAGCCCCTGATATTTCCCCACAGAGACCACCCCTGCAGCCACCACCACTATCAAAACATACAGCAAGATATATTTCATTCTGAAACCAGCAGTTTCAATTTCCCCGTGATTCCTGCCAAATACTTCTATTAAAACTCATATACAAACATACACACACAAAGGAAGTACAATCTTTTAAGTTAAAATGCAAAGAGAAATTTTCCCATTTTCCCCAAAGGGAAATGTATGCATTGAACAGGTTAAAATGGGCCCAACTTCTTAGTTTCCTCAGGATGGATAGTTTATTTATTCAAAGCCAGATTTAACTGTTCGTGGAGCTTTGCAGGAACTCCATTGCAGAAAGGTATCTCTCCACCTGCTTACCAATAAGAAAGGTAGGAAAATTAAGTCTGCTCCAGCCACTGAAATAAGCCACCACTAAGTCAAACTGCACTCGTGGCAGGGATGCACGTATTGTCAGCACAATACCCTTGCTGCCACAGGAGAAATTCAAAGTGATGTTAATCTGCTTCCAGCAAAACAACCTTTAACCACTAATGATGTATTCCAGCATGCTTCCTAATTCACTTGAAAACTGTGACTGTTCTTAACTCAGTTAATGATAGCTGAAAGTGTACTGTGACCTTGGTTTCAGATGAAAGAGTAAAGTTGCACCATGTCTACAGGCAATAATCAACTAGTTGTGGGGTCTCACACTACAAAATTAGGATAGTAGAAAAGAACTGGTTTTAGATAGCTGTGGCCCCTCTGTTACTCACAACTGTACTGACTCAAGTAAACTGAAGGAAATGAAAGTTAGGTACTGTCAAGATTCTGTGCTCAGGGCTGTTGGGAACCCAATAATATACTTCGGATGCTAACTCTTTGGAAGTAGACATTATGAAGAAGGACATCTTCAGGTTACGTATCCATCACGAAGCAGCCCACTACTGGGACATCTAAAACACCGATGGGTTTATACTCCCTGACTGTATAAGCAACAAACCCTACATAGCAACTGACTGGCCTAAATGACCTCAGAAGTTATCTATCTGTAGTTCCTCTTCTGTGAATAGATGCTCCAAATTAAAACAGCTGAGGGAGGAATAAAATGTATTTATTTTCTGGTGGCAACCTTAACAGAATCATCTATGCTCATACCTGACAAAAAAAGTTTCATTTACAAACTGTTGAACAGGCATTTGTTGAGACAGTTCTATAGACAGTTTTAAAGATCTCATAGGTAACTGTCTTTGTGTGGTTTTCTATAGTTCTTTGTTGGCCAGTATTTGCAATAAATAAAGCAACACATGCTATGGCATTCCTAGCTTGGCTTTTTGTCTCATTCTTGATATGCTTCTACATTCATTTTTGTCCACCTTCAGCAGCAGTAAGACATACTAACATTCAATTACCTTAATGGACATTTTGCATTTACTGGTTTTACTACAATATATTATTTTAACAGACCAGTCTGCCACCTAATGCTAAAACATCATTCTCAGTACTATATTGCTGTGAATTTTTTTGACTGGAAGTTAAGTCTGAGTTTCTACATTTTAGGGAGGATTATTCTGTTACTTCTTCCCTTTGGTAAATAAAGCTCGTTTAATGTCATCTACCTATGCAGATACGTATAGAGAACTAGATAATGTCTTACAGCTCACACTGTACGGCTGTACTATGCTGGCAGAATTCAACAGGAACACAGAGACTGAATATGACTTTTTATGTGTCAAGCTTTAAATTAGAGGTCTTTTTCTCCATGAATACATATATTTTACTTATGAGACATGGCTGAAACTAAATTTCACTCATTCCAAACAAATGATTCAATTACATTCAAAGAAAGGTGCCATCTTAAAAAGTAAATGAATTCCATTGGGACAACTGTAAAATTACAACCCAATGTGTAGCAAATTATTTAGTGCCAGGATAACGGAAGACGTATGACTTATCTTGTGAAAGAAAAGCTGAAAAACATTCTTGGTATAATTCAAACAAAACTGATATTCAGTATCAATTGCTAAACATTCAAATGTCCCGTACAGATCGTTAATACCACCCCTGTCCCCTGTTCAAATTCTACTAGGGGACATTACTTGGCAACTTATGAGTCTTCATAGAACAAGGAGCCATACACAACGGCTTTTTTCCATTTTTCTCTCCTCCCACTTCTCCTTTTCACGTTTTTTTAAAGAAACAAAAAGCATCAACAACTTATTTCCAGTTGCAGACTTCAGGGTCAGTGAACAGGACCACCTACAGCTGTTTCATACCTCTGGAAAAAATTGTCCAGAGAGGTTTCTGGGACACTGCTGCTGCACCATCTGAGCGGACAGCAGCAAAACTGCCAAAGGAAGCTGGTAGGATGATTATTTCTGAATTTCTCTAGGCCTCCTTGCATCCTTACTTTTGCAGGAACCCAGCAAAACTGTCCACAAATAGTTATCTTTTGCTCTCCATGTAACACATGTTCCTTCACAGTGGTCTTACCAGCAAACTGTAAACTTGGTAAACTTACCAGACTACAACACAGCCCTTTGTGCAGCGCTCTTGGACCACAACATCTCTTTTGGATAAGATGCAGCAGGAGGAGGAAAGCAGGTTGTAAACAGTAAGGAAGGATGTTGTTATGACAGACACCAAGATGGAGAACAGTCTTATCTCTCCTTCCCCGGACAGACAAGTCATAAACTTCTTGCTGCTTACCTCCTATACCCACAAAACAGTAAAACCCCGACTCCTTTTAGTGTCAGAAGTAAAACACTCATCAACTACAGCAGGCAGGCATTTACCCAGCAGCAATGATCACCGACAATCTGTTCAGCACACACAGTAGAAATAATTGTGATTTAGGTGTTTCAGTGTGCCACATGAATTTTAGGATCCTTAATCTACTGCTTTGCTTTTAGAAACATGTCTTCTGGAAAGCTTATTGTTTTAAACAAACTCAATTTTACGATTCAGCTCTTTTAAAATAGTTTGCTCCAAACAATCTTAACCATTAGATGTTTCACTCCTACATCTCTCTAAAAATCAGTTAATTAGTGTTAGACAGGGGCAATGCACAGAGGAAATATGCAACACATGTACCATAAAAAATGACAAGGACAGAGACAGTTGGCATCCAATGTCCCCATTAGAAACTGGATGCTTTGATAGAACAAAGGGACGAACATTGAATGGTACTGCAATAAGAAATGCTGAATATACTTTTCTGTAGGAGTCATAGTAAGACACAGGCAAGATGATATCTTTAGCCTCAAAAGCTGGAAAGAGATCTATACCTCCAAATTGCCACAGTGTACAAGACATGAACCCTTGAAGAAACGGGCAGGTATTAATCTCTGTTAAGCAATGTTGTGCTAATAAGAAGAGAAGACCAAACCACAAAATTCAAATTTACCTTTGTGAAGCACCTGCAACTTAGAGGCTGGCAGGGAACGAGAAGGGAGGAAGAGAAGGAGGAAGGGAAAGAATCATGGAAGAGGAGAGAGAGGAAAAAGTGAATAAACCAGTACTATACATTCCAGAGTTTGCGGGAAACGTTCAGTTCAAACATTGTTAGAGTAGTCACAGGTTTAAAAATTATGAATGAAAACTCAAGAATGGAGAAACAGCTGGGGTAAAATGAGGCTTGACAGTGTTATTCGTCAGTAGAATTGGTTTTAAACTTGGTTTAATCCAGTACTTCGCTTTAAGCCCAAACTATGCGCTACAGCACCACATAGACATGAGCTTTACATACTTTTCTGAATAGCTGTTGCTTCAGTTTTCTAGATTTGTTACTTAGATTTGTTATTTAGAATTATAGTAAACAAGGAGGTAACTGAGTTTAAAAAAAAATAAATCACAATACATTTTCACTTGCAATTAGTAAGATTTCTACATCAGGACAGCATGACTTGTCATCAGTAGAAACACACATCTGTTCAGGAGAGCATCTCCTTGGCAAGGATAGCACTCAAGAACATTCTTAATTTTATGTTTAAACCTATAGTTAGGCATGCACATAGTACTGCCTCAACAAAAGGCAGATAATTACAATCCCCTATTTAAGTGCTTTCCCACAGCAGTGTCTAAGGCTACAATATACCTTCCTTATTAAACAAAGGAGAGGACTATGAAAATCTTGAGTTACTGATACCATGCAAACTGGTGGAATGCATCAAAAAATATACTGGTATTTATCAGCAATTTCACAAAACTATTTTGTTTTCTTTCTCCTTCCAATGGCTGGCAAAATGTGGGGTGTTTTATGATGTTGAGGCCCCAGGTTAGAGGGTGACAGAGGAAGGAAGAAGGTAAGATGGGGTACCATATTTCAGGAAGTCCATACATTCACCACAAAAAAAAACACAGAAACCATGCTGGTGCCCATAGTTTTGTTCTAGCACATGGATGCCCTCATGAGCAGGCTACCAGTAACATTCCCTCTCTCATGTTACCTCTGGTCCATAATCCTCGATTTTATGGCTGAAAAACAGCATAGCTTTAAGAGGACAGACAGGTTCTTCCCTAAACTAGTTTATAGCTATGTTTTCAAGCATTTTATTCAGACTGAAGTCAAACGGCTGGAGAGCACAGGCCACCAATTCATTTTGTACAGAGATGCAGGGAAAAACCACGCAAAGCTTAGACTCCCATGTCTTGAACTAGTGCTCCATGCACTAGAGAGAGGAAGAGAGCCAGGGCCATCACACCTCTGCATCTTTCAAATCGGCTTCACAAGGCAGGGATATACTAGCTGCCTACTGAGATACAAAGACTAGTTCGGGGCTAGGTAGGAAACTTCTGTGCCTACCCGTGCCACTTTTTCCTCTTAGAGAAAAATTTAAGTTCAGACATCTTTCTGCAGCATCTCCCTCTGTCTGACTTGGTACCTTATCTCACTGCTTGCTTCTCTCTACATTCCCTTTAAATAACTGCCTGCTGTAAATCCTAAAACTTCCCTGTTCTTTGAAGAGTGATTTAAATCCTGGCCTCGGGTATGTAAATGCCATTCTTCCTTTCAGTTTTATTTAGGTTGTTTTGTTTTCACATTACAGCAAATTAAAATAAACAGGACAATATAACCCAAATAAATAATTTATTTCTCCTAATGTTAATTATATTACTCCCCAGTCAGACATGTGTTAGCCTTACTTACATTGCTACTGAGGGAGAGCGGTATGGAAGACAGCTAAGTGCCTATGGAATACTGAAAGGAATGGCTGGCTAGCTTCTGTTGCATTATCTTATTAAATCAAGGTCCTGTGCCTGTTCAGTCACTGCTAAAATACTCAGTGACCCCAAAACATCTTTGTCCTTCATTCTTGAATAACTTGATGCTAACCATTCAGCATTCTACATCCTGTTACAGTCAATTATGGAAATCACTGCTTCGTGCACATACATTTTGGTGCACTTCTACAAAGCTACATCAAGCCTGAGAGACAGTTTCACGCCAACCCATGATACTCCATCATATTTCTCTTCACAGGTTTCCTGAAAACAACTAGAAAAATCTCCTAGATGACATTTCCAGATTTAACATTGATGTTTGCTTCTAGTGACTATTTTGAATTTTGTTGCAATTTTAAACTTTGAGATTCAGTTGTTCATCTTTAGCCTGGCACACTCTCTACATGCAGATCACGTCATGCATCTCACCTTCCCCCCGCCATTACATACCACATTATCTGCCCTCCTGACAAATAGTCTATCACTTTTCAAAAACAAGACACAGGAGCAAATACCTTGCCTTGAAAAGTATCATGTCAAATCTGACTTTCACCTGTCTTAATTACTACAATAAATTCCATACTATTGAAATGTGGTAATGAGAAATGGTTAACACAGTTACGATTGTCTGGATAAGCTGTCTCTGCCAGCAATAAAATAAACCAGCAGATTTTTTTACCTCTCCACCAGCTCACAACTTAAATACTGTGCAAATTCAAGATCATCAATAAAATAGACGCTCAGGTGTTTTGTAGAAGTACTGCTGGCTGAAATGCTTTCAGACACTGAAATGGGACATGGAAATTAATATTGAGCATTCCAAGACAAACAAAATGCTTTGGCAGTAACAGATTTTGCCAATTCAGAGACTGAAGCCTGCAAATAAATTTATTACAGAGGGGAGATTGATATTCTCTTGATCTTATTGTCTGATGTCTCAGGGGCAAACAATACAACTTATTTTATGTCACATGGAACAAACAGCATTCTCCATGCCTGTTGGAGTCTTTTATAATACCATTGATGTCTCACCATTTTACTTGGTTTCATTTTGCTCCCCTTGGAGACTGCAGGACAAAGTCAAAGGTGTTTGAATCCAAACACCTTTGGATCCAAACTTCACTACATTCTCAATCAACAAATCATCTCAATAACTAACACTAATTTCTAATGGCTAACTGACAAGTTTCTGAAGCTACTCTACAGTATCCACATTCATAAAAACTAGTTTAACAAATTAATATAATCTCCTTGGGTCCATTTGCATATTGCTGACCTCCCTGGTAGGGATTAAAGAGATGCTATTCTATTATGGCTTAAACTAAGACACTAAACTATCTATGCTGCCCAGATAGATCATAACACTTGCATATCACTACTACAAGGAGTAAGAACGGCAGAATAAATTCTGCAGCAACATTAATCCAATCCATACAAACACTAGCAGAGAAATATGTCAAACTGAACTTTTGCATTTCAGAATCCACTTTTCTCTTCCATTTCCTCCAATGTTATGGGATCAGAATAAAATGCAAAGCCAAGATCTAATATCACTACCTTATTTTGTTCTAGTTGGGAACTTCAACTTACCAGACATCTGCTGGAAATATAACACAGCAGAAAGCAGGCAGTCTAGGAGGTTCCTCGAGTGTATGGAGGATAACTTCCTGACACAAATGGTAGGTGAGCCTACCAGGGGAGGTGCCTTGCTAGACCTACTGTTCACAAACAAAGAAGGGCTAGCAGGGGACGTGGAGGTCGGAGGACGTCTTGGGTTAGTGACCATGAAATGGTTAAGTTTTCCATTCATAGTGAGGTAAGGAAGGGGGTTAACAAAACCTCCATCTTGGACTTCCGGTGGGCAGACTTTAGCCTGTTCAGAACCCTGGTTGGGAGAGTCCCGTGGGAGGTAGTCCTGAGAGACAAAGGAGCCCAGGAAGGCTGGACGCTCTTCAAGAGGGAAATCCTAAAGGCCCAGGAGCAGGCTGTCCCCTTGAAGCGCACAATTAAAGGGCGGGGAAAATGGCCGGCCTGGATGAACAAAGAGCTCTTGATGGGACTTAAGGAAAAAAGGAAGGTTCACCACCTTTGGAAGAGGGGACAGGCAACTCACGAGGAGTACAGAGATCATGTTAGCTCATACAGAGAAAAAATCAGGAAGGCAAAAGCTTAGCTGGAACTCAACCTGGCAACTAATATAAGGGACAACAAAAAAAGTTTCTATAAATACATCAACAAAAAGAGAGTGACAGAGAATGTCCATCCCTTACTGGATGCGGGGGGAAACCTTGCAACCAAGGATGAGGAGAAGGCTGAGATACTTAACGCCTTCTTTGCCTCTGTCTTTAATAGTCAGACCAGCTACCCCCAGGGTGTTCAGCTTCTTGGGCTGGAAGATAAGAATGGAGAACAGGACAATTCCCCTGTAATCCAGGAGGAAGTAGTTAATGATTTACATATGCACCTGGACACGCATAAGTCTATGGGGCCAGATGGGATTCACCCAGAGGTTCTCAGGGAGCTGGCAGGAGAGCTCACCAAGCCTCTCTCCATTATCTATCAACAATCCTGGTCAACAGGAGAGGTGCCGGATGACTGAAGGGTGGCCAATGTGACGCCCATCTACAAGAAGGGTCAGAAGCAGGATCCCGGAAACTACAGGCCTGTCAGCCTGACCTTGCTACCAGGGAAGATCATGGAGAGGATCATCCTGAGTGAGCTCTCAAGGCAAGGGAAGGGCAGCCAAGGGATCAAGGCCAGCCAGCATGGGTTTATGAAAGGGAGGTCCTGCCTGACCAACTTGATCTCTTTCTATGACCATGTGACCCACTTTCTCGATGAGGGGAAGGCTGTGGATGTTGTCTACCTGGACTTTGGTAAGGCCTTTGACACCGTCCCCCACGGCATTCTCCTGGAGAAACTGGAGAATCATGGCACAGACAAGTGTACCCTCCGCTGGATAAAAAACTGGCTGGATGGCTGTGCCCAGCGAGTTGTGATTAATGGAGCAAAATCTGGTTGGCAGCCGGTCATCAGTGGTGTCCTTCAGGGCTCAGTTTTGGGGCCAGTCTTGTTCAATATCTTTATTGATGATCTAGACAAGGGGATTGAATGCACCCTCAGTAAGTTTGCGGATGACACCAAACTAGGTGGGAGTGTTGATCTGCTTGAGGGTCGGAAGGCTTTACAGAGGGATCTAGACAGGTTGGATCAATGGGCCAAGGCCAACTGTATGAGGTTTAATAAGGCCAAGTGCCGGGTCCTGCATTTTGGTCACAACAACCCCAAGCAACACTACAGGCTTGGGGCTGAGTGGCTGGAAAGCTGCCTGGCAGAAAAGGACCTGGGGGTGCTGGTGGACGGCCAGCTTAACATGAGCCAGCAGTGTGCCCAGGTGGCCAAGAAGGCCAATAGCATTCTGGCTTGTATCAGGAATAGCGTGGCCAGCAGGAGTAGGGAAGTGATCGTGCCTCTGTACTCGGCACTGGTGAGGCCTCACCTCGAGTACTGTGTTCAGTTTTGGGCCCCTCACTACAGGAAAGACATTGAAGTGCTGGAGCGTGTCCAGAGGAGAGCCACCAAGCTGGTGAGGGGTCTGGAGAACAAGTCCTATGAGGAGAGGCTGAGGGAACTGGGCATGTTCAGTTTGGAGAAGAGGAGGCTGAGGGAAGACCTCACTGCCCTCTACAACTACCTGAAAGGAAACTGTAGAGAGGTTGAAGGTTGAGGGGGGACCTGATTAATGTTTACAAGTATCTAAAGGGTGGGTTTAAGGAGGGCGGAGCCAGGCTCTTTTCAATGGTTCCCAGTGACAGGACAAGGGGCAATGGGCACAAGCTAGAACATAGGAAGTTCCGTTCAAATACACGGAAAAACTTCTTTACGGTGAGGGTGACAGAGCACTGGAACAGGCTGCCCAGGGAGGTTGTGGAGTCCCCTTCTCTGGAGATTTTCAAGACCCGCCTGGATGCAGCCCTGAGGGATGTGCTTTAGGCAATCCTGCTCTAGCAGGGGAGTTGGACTAGATGATCTCTAGAGGTCCCTTCCAACTCCGAAGATTCCGTGATTCCGAGAGGCAGGGGTTGGCCTCTTCTCCCAAGAGAATAACGACAGGATCAGAAGAAATGGTATGAAGCTGTGGCAAGGGAGATTTAGATTAGATATTAGGAAGAATTACTTTACTGAAAGAGTGGTCAGGCACTGGAACAACCTGCCCAGGGAGGTGGTGGAGTCGCCATCCCTGGAGGTATTTAAGAAACGTGTAGACATGGCTCTTCAGGGCATGCTCTAGTGCCCAAGATTATTGGTTTGTGGTGGGGTGTTATGTGTGGGGTTGTGGGTGTGGAGTTTAGTTGGTGGGTGCTTTTTTTTGGTGTGTGTGTGTGGTTTTTTTTTTTTTTTAATGTGGTTGGACTCTATGATCTCAAAGGTCCCTTCCAACCACTAAGATTCTGTGATTCTGTGATTTTAGACAGGACTGAGTTAAAGAACAGGGATTTAGCTCAGCTTTTCCTGATCGTTCACAGCTTCAATAACAGATGAGAACCTCAAAAGTTAAGGTAAATCAGGCTAAAGATGGTAAATTGCAAGTGTCATGATGTACTTACAGAAATTCGGTACTTGCATCCTCACATTAGTTTTAAAGGACAAGATACAATTTTTATTAAACCAGCAAGTCATAAGAAAAGACAGCATCATGTCGGAGAGAAAGCAGAAGCCAATGGCACGGCTTCACAGATCCTAAAGCTTTTTCTGAAGACAGATTTGGAAGTAGTTGTTGATCAGAACAAAGGTACACCTTATTTCAGGAAGCCAATAAGTTTTTACGAGCATTTTTATGATTTCTGAAATGGCTTGGGCTGTTCAATCTAAAAGCCTGAATTCTGGAGATCTAATGATGGATACTATGCTTACCATATTGAACAGGTATTTTTGTACACATACACACACAGGTGCATGCATCCACATGCATCTGGATGGCCTAGGTATTTTTCAAAATAAAAAAAAAAACAACCAAAAAAAGCAAAAATGCAAACATCAACTTTTTTACAACTACACAAACACTCTTCTGAAAGATTAAACATATAGAGCATAATCATGCCAAAACAGTTTTAGGTTCATTTACTAGACAAGACCTATATAATCATATATTCACCCATCAAGTGTAAGGCAGCCATTACATAATTCAATAAAAAACAATGCACACAACTATTCACACTATCGGATTTTAGCGTATTGCATATATGCAGTACAATAAGAAAAAAAAAAGTTACCCTGCTAGTAACCTGATGGTAAAAGCATTTTACTCTGGAAACTTTTGTGAAAACTTTGGGTGGATTATCTGCTAGTGAATTATTATTTCCTGGAGGCTTTTCTTTTCTCTCCATTCTGTTTTTTGTTTGTTTTCTTTGGCTTTTATTTTACCTCTGAAAAGGCATGAGCTCTATGCACAATTTATTTTCCTTATTGTGCTTAAACCATGCAAGTGCCAAGAAACTTATTTCCATTAAGAGAGAGGAGTCAAACACTATACTATAATAATTTATTTCATATAGCTACAGAGAAAAGATTCAATGCTAAACTCTACTTAGTGATTGTCCTGTTGATCAACTTACATGATTATAAAGGTGTCTACAATGGTGCCTTCGGCTAAAACAATTTTCAAGAACTCTCCTATTCATTATAATCACAAGTTAAATTAGACTCTGGAACAAGTGCCATACATTTTAGCTATTAATACAACCAATTAAAACATCGGTATTAATGTAATACCAGTAATGAGGTATCACATTTTTCATGTGCTTCTCATTGTGTACTTATTTTTTCAGAAAAGACTCCTGTCCCCTCAGACATTCTCCTTCCCTCTTTAGCTATTTTTATTGCCCAATTAATTGGTAATTGGGTCAAAGTAATGCTGTTTATCACTTGCATACCCAGAATATAGTGATCTAATACTAAAACACAACTGGAATACTTTAATTGCAGTATGCGCATTTTAATTAACCTAAATCTTAGAAAATAATGTGGATGCTTAACCAATAGGTTTCTTAAGAAATATTCCAGTTTCTTCTTGTTCTTTTAAAACAATACAGTATTTTTTATCATCTGTGTCTCTCCTCTAAAAATGCTTGCTCTCAATTCAACATCAAAAACATCTGCCACCTTGCACCATTTCATCTCTACCATGAGAACAAAGGATGAGAAAATTAGCACACTACTCTAGAAGATCACTGTAATGAAATGATTTAAGTGTTATCTAAACTTGTATTTGCTGCTGAAGGGAAGAAAGTTTCCCCCCAATCCATGCTGTTGACTGCAAACTATTGTTCCCATAAGAATATTACAAAGGTTTTAATAAGACTGGCTTTTCATTCTTGGAAAAAATCATGCTGTTCCTAGGAACTCCTTGGAAAATATCTAATTATTTTTTAAAATTATACATAATCACTATCTGAAAGTACGTTAGATTTTTCCTCATTAAATCCTACCTAAAGTCTGTATAGCATTCATTGCCATTTATTTCACAAGTCCAGAAACTTTGGAGTTTACGTTCTTGATTGTTTTTTCAAGATTTTTACATTTATAATAGTAGGTCAGTCCATCCTAAATCAAGGACATTAATTCATTCATTGGTTTTGGTGTTCATCTTACCTCCCAACAAACTTGCGTATTACTTAGCACCTCATAAAGCATGCCCATTGCTTTAAGAGGTGGCTGTATATGAATATTTGCAGCAAACCTGTTTGTGTACACTCAGCAGCCAAGGGTTGAACTGGTTTAATTTTCTGTAGATGACACTACACCCAGTCACCCCCGCTATGCATCATCATTCTTTTTGCACACGCATTAAGAACAGTCCTGTTCCCTTCTCTCCTTCAACCAATCTATGTTTTGACCTCAATACACTCATATTCTGTTTGTCCAAGATAAAATAATAAGTTTTTGGACATACAGCTAATTGTTAAAAGTTTTGCTTGTGTAGTAGCATGATGCATAGAGTTACTACACTGGCATTATCTGTCTTCTCACAAAGCACGTTCTTTGGCCTTGTATTATCATTAGTAAACATAATTCAAACATTGTTCATATCTATCACTGATTTCACAATTCTTCAGTTTATTTTCAGTCCAGAAATATCACCCTTTCTACACACACATAGGGAGTCACTAAAAGAAAAGCTCCTTTTTGGCTCTACCGTAGTTCGATAAGCTTCCTATCTGCTTATAATAAACATGGAAAGTAAGACAGCAAAGTCTAGTGCAGCCCTCCTAGCTGCATTCATAGAGCAACCTGGAACACATCAATGTTGTCTCAAGAACAAACTAGCTCTCTGTGTTTCAGAACCACTGTGAAGAAAAACGTCAGGCCACAAAATGACAACCCAGGAAAGGAACTACGAGTCCAGCCTTGGACTCATCTTGATCATTTGCGACATTCCAAAAACATTAAAAAGAGTTAGGTTCACACCACGAGGCAAAGAAGGGCTCTGGCTGACTAGCAGAAAAGACTAGAATTAAAATCTAATCCACTCTTCACTGTATGATCTTCCCAGGCAAATTTGACAGTTGTTCCACAAACATCTATCAAAGAGGTGTTTACATCTCACCAGTGAACCTGCCACAAACAGCCTTTGCTCTCTTTCCTCTCTCGAAGTTTTACTTAGCATTTCAGCAGTACAGCAGAGTTGATATTTACTGTACATGCATTTTAATTCTTGATTGCCTTCATACTGGTAAGAAGAAAAAAAAAAAAAGAAAAAAAAGTGGCATAAACAGCGTGAAAAATGGGAATAAGTAGACCATTGAGGTTAACACCTTTAGAGTAATAATTATGAGCTGCCAAAAAGGAATCATCTCTTTGGCACAAGTCTACATAATGAATATGTGGGAGCCTCCAGGCTCTATTGAAATGCTAAATACGTAAATAATAAAGCACTATTAAGCAAGCTTTCTAGCTTTTGGCTCAAATGCACTCTTCTAGCCCATCCTGTCTGTACCAACAAAATAACCCTTTGACTTCAGAATAGAGGAGAAATAAGAGTTATTCCCCATCTTTGGAGAAGTGTTTTGCACTTTGCACCATCTTGCTTATTTTTGTTTCTTAAGAAAGAATATGAAGTATTGTCATCTGATTTTTTTTTTCTTTTTCATGCAAGACAACATTAAGACAAAAAAATGTTCAAGCTACTGCAGGTATTTTGCATGTAGGTACACAGTCTACATTTTCACATGTAAATGAGGTAACAAATTTTTCTAACTAGCTTACTCTAATATATGAAAACATTCTGACTAAAGTCCTACAAGGAAAAGATTGTAGAAACACTGTAATCATTTACATTTTCAGAACACTGCATGTAGGTGGTAAAAAAGAATATGCTTTTCTCTTGCAAATTGGTCTGCAGGTTCCTGATGACATCTACTGCTTAAGAATAAAATCTTTCCCATCAGATACAAAAAAAGTAATTGCCTTTAAATGCATGCATTAATTGAACTACAATTTAAGATACACAAGGTAAAAAAAAAATAAAAAAAATAATTGTGATCGCTATGATCAGGGATCTCAGAATCACTGAGGTTGGAAAGCGACCTCAAGGTAATATAGTCCCAGCCCCCCTACTCAAGCAGCATCAGCTAGGGCACGTTTCCCAGGACTGTGTACAGTAAAGTTTTGAATATCTCCAAAAATGGAGACTCCACAACCTCTCTGCACAACCTGTTCCTCTGCTTGACACCCCTCACAGTAAAACAGCATTTTCTTGTGTTCAGATGGAACTTCATGTGTGTGACTTTGTGCCCATTGCTTCTTGTCCAATCACAGACACCACTGAAAAAAAGCCTGTCTCTGTCTTCCTCATTCTGTCCCATCAGGTATTTATATATGTTAAGATCCCCCCTGAACCTTCTAAGGCTGAATAGAGGGGCAGGATCACCTCCCTTGACCTGCTGTCAGTGCTCTTTCTAATGCAGGCTAGGATGCTGTTGGCTTTTTTTGCTGCAAGAGTGCATTACTGGGTTATGATCAGCTTCCTATCCACTGGGACCCCAAGTTCCTTCTCTCCACAGCTGCCTTCCAGCCAGCTGACCCCCAGCCAATAAGTCACCTCTGAATATCTTTGCAAGAATATCTATTTGTTTGATCCTATCCATACAAAAAAGTGTCTGTTATGATGAATTCCTCTCTTACGTGACATCTTCAATACACCATATCATGGATCTTCTGTTGGTCCAAGAAATTACTGCAGAAAGGAAGTATAAAGTATGGAAGCAGAAGGCACCAATAACCAGCACTGCATCAGGTTTCTGTGAGCAGGAAGCACATCAAAAGCCATTCTTTCCAGGCAGAAAGTGGCAAGGGTGGTTCTGGTCCTGTATGAATAGTGAGATCAGATAAATCAAGGCAGCAGGAGGAAAGCCTGAAACTGCACCTTCTCTATAAACAGGTTGTCTGCAGTAAGAAAAGACCAGTCTTGCACAAGAAGCTACACGATAATCACAGAAACTCAAGAACAGTGGAACAACAGGAGAAACAAATTGTGTGAAGTGCAAACCTAGAGCCATAAGGTGCAAAGGCGCCCAAGGAATCCCCATCTGATGCATCAACTGGAAAAGAAACCAGTCCACTAAATTGTTCCAAGGTGTACTATACCAAATTCATCAGGAATTATTTATTGGAGAACTAAAGAACAAGAAGGGGTTTTGACATCAAGATGCTGGTACAGAATAAATTTATATTCTAGTTCTTCCTCCTTAAGGAAGGATGAAATCTGACTGGTATCATGAAAGAAAGAATATATATGAAAGAAACCCAGGAGAAAGTCTCTCTCACCTGAAGATACTTCTTATAGTTCTTTTGCTTTTAAGACTTTCCAGAATTACACTTAAACTACCTAAAAGTGCAAATGGAAATTTTAGTTTATTTATTAGTGTCTGTGCCTCCACAAATACACTTAACTTCATTGCAAGTATTTTTAAGGGATAGCTGTCTCAAAAATATGTGTCCTGAAGAAACTCATAACGAATATGTCTATCTTGAATCATGCAGTGGTGTAGCTCAGACTTCCCCATAATGCAATGAACATTGTTTTCCTGAATAATGAATATGAATATTCCCATGTATTATACATTCCTGACCACTGAGAAAGAGTGCTCCCTCTGGGCTGAGAAAGACTGAAACGTTCCTACTGAATGAAGCAGCAGGTTTGTAATGCAGTATTTCATCCATGCCCCGTAGGGACCTAGCACTTTTTAGTGGTCAGTTTGCATTGACTTGATGGAGAGTGGAGGTTGCATATTGGATCCTTGCATCTAATATTCTTAGAACCATTTAAATTAATTATTCACCTCTCACATAGCAGAAATTTTCTCAAGCCTATCAAAATTAAGTGTTGTTCACGTTACGAAAAGTGACATATCTCTCCAAAACATATGTTCTCTTTTTCTGGATCTTCCCTAATCTCATGTAATATTAGCAAATAGGTACGATGTCTACTTGAAAAAATAAAACAATATCAGTTTAGAGCTGGTAGGTAGTCTGTTTAACCAATGCAATAACTAACCTGTACTTGTAAAAAAAACCCACAGAAAAACCAACCCCACATTATTTTTTGCATCTGCAGTATCAGATTGTGGTTTACTACAAAGCTGTGTGAAATGAGTGCTAAGTTTTAATATTTATTTAATATTTAAAAATTTATCATTATTACGTCATGTACCCAGCATTCCCAAGTTGACATTATTCCAAAAAAAATTATAAAGTGGAAGTGAAGCCTTAAGAGAACTGACATATTTCAACTGAAGCAATTAAAGAGTTGAAAACTAAAGTGTTACAAAATTAGTCAATGAGAAAATGCACATTTAATTTTTGTAACCTCATTAAGACTGAAAAACATACTGATTGTTGATTTTCTATAAATTAATAATTTGAAGGGAAATGCCCAGTGAAGCATCTCTTTTTGCTAGAAACTGAGTTACATCTAACCCATGTTTGCAGGTGATAGCTGTATGCTTGTTCTACCACCAACCTCACCCAAAGCCAGCTTCAGCTCGTTGAGCAACTCTAAGTTAAACCATACTCAGGAAAAATTTTGCCTCATCCCATTTCACTGCTGCAAAGCTGGTTTTAAACAGTATTATCTTCTTTTTCCTTTCTGTTATTTTCAGATATTTCAATTTAAGAACGTGGATATGAGAGAGAGGAAAAACACCTGCTCCTGAGTAGTTATATATGGAAAGGCATAGCCATACCAAAAAATTAATGCTCTTTTCAAAATCTGAGGAACTGGTGTATTCTCCATTAAACTTAGTATTTCTACGTCATGCTTTTTTGTGCAATCTACATAAACCAAGTAATACATCAGCAGTAATTTTCTATAGTCAAGATCCAGAACAAAAAAAAAAAAAAAAGAAGAGGCAAACCCAAATGTTCAGAAACAGTTTCTGTCATCTGGTACATAAAGCTTACATGAAGATAAATAAGGTCATTAAAAAGATCACGAGAATATGGTAAGCTTTACAAATAAACTATAAAATTTCTCTAAACAAGCAAGGAAGTACAAATCTCAATAATAATTACAGGAAGATACAGAATGCCAAGCAATATTATACAATGCTATACAATTTAGATGAAGAGCATCCTCACATCTGTTGAAAGAAATGTGCTTACTTACCAAATGTCATGTAGATTTTTCATATTTTTAGAATAAATACATAATTATGTACTATTTTTATAAAAAAATACTGATTTTTGACTATTTACTCCAATTGTTCTCTCTCCATCCTCCCTCCTAAGCCTTCCCTTTAAAACCAAAAAAATATTAAAAATTCCATTATTTGCTCTGATATTTATTTTCTTAAATTGTGTTCTGCCCAGTCTAACTTTGTGATATAGGAAACTGAACAGTTTTAAGACCTACATAGTACGTGGTTGAGAAATCCCCTGGATTTCTCAATGTATTAAATAATTCTCTCTCT
This sequence comes from Larus michahellis, assembly GCF_964199755.1. Classification (NCBI taxonomy): domain Eukaryota; kingdom Metazoa; phylum Chordata; class Aves; order Charadriiformes; family Laridae; genus Larus; species Larus michahellis. The sequence goes on from NC_133897.1 coordinate 96,673,759, forward strand.
GAAATCCAGATCCCATAAACTAAAGCTAAAATATTGATATTGGATGCTATATTAAGAAATGTAATTCAGAGAATCTGTTTCAATCCTGTTGCTATACCTAAACTGACAAATGGAAAGGCAGTAGGGAATGGGAAGACTTCAGAAGTATTAAGACCAGCAGTTTGTCAATAAAACAGGTGCTAAACCTGGTTACAATGATCTATCTAATGATTCACAGTTGATCTTCATTACTTTTGTAATCACGACATTCTTTCACATCCAGTTAAATGTTTCATTTAAGAGTGACAGGCAGCCTGAAACAATAAACCTCGTATGTGGACATGAAATAATTTAATATATAAAAAATTTGAAAGTAATACACATGGTACTTACTTGATACATAATAGTGCAGATCAGATAGTTTCACGTGGGAGATGTTCCTCAACAACTGCCTAGAATTAAGCCAAAGCCTTTAGTATCATACTAAAATTAAGCACACACACACAGAAAAAAAAAAAGGGGGGAGGGGGACACAACTTGTTAAGGTTGCAGGCAGATGACTAGACCCTATCCCAAGTATTGGCTAACTGAACAGTACATGGGAAACTACTGGAGATGACATAAGAAATTGCTGGACATAAATGGATAACATCAAGCAGCTAATACATGTTACTGAAAGCACCATAAGGGAGGGCTGGATTTCACAGATGGTTAAGGGGGAGTTATGTGAGATGTGGCCAAAATTCAGTTGGTAATTGGAGGGGAGACTAGGGGATCTTCTGGTAGGTAGATTTCCCAAAACCAGCAGTACCCAGGTAATCCCATTAGTAATCCCATGGTGATGAGCTCAGTGGGTTTATTTGTGTATTCCATGAGCATACTTGAAACACAATTAGCGAGAGAGGAAGATCAAGTCAGGCCAGGAGTTTTGTTCATGTTTTATGTGGATGCTGTTTGTATTTCTGTGGATGTCCCTAAAAGTGTTTCTCTCCTGCCTGTTTTAACCTCTGCAAAACCAGCTGTGTCTGTATTGTGTGGTTGCACCGACTGGAAGCACATGCTCAGCCTCACAGGATCTGGAAACATCTAGCAAAGAGTGGAGGAAGGTATTTGGCAGGTAGGTAGGAGGAAGGTATTTGGCAGGTAGGTAGGAGGAAGGTATTTGGCTACCCCTAGCAATATATGTGGAAATTTGAGAATGACAGAAAGAAAATGGTTTTCTATTTAAGAGAGAAAAGGGGAATGTCAATAATAAACAGATGTCTGAAGTTCTTGGTTTATCAAATGGCCTTTTGAATTGAAGGAATTTGAAGGAATTCAGAGAAGCCTGCTGTGCCTGTGCTCCCTGGGCGCCCATTGTGCTTACTCCAAAGTTACTTAAAATGCACCCTAGAAAAGCACTCTAATTCAACAGCTAAAATTAAAATTATTTCAATGCAGGACACATAGGAAAATAAAGAAGTCCTGTTCTCAAACTGCGTAGAATGAAAAATTCTCCCAGAATTTCATGCTGCGGGAGAAGCTGCACCTTTCCTAGGCTATCATGAATCAGCCCAGTGAGAGTGTCTTTCTGGACTGATTTTACTGTTGCACTTGCTGGGGTAGCAACCATGCAAAACGCAGCTGGCTGCACTGCAGTCCTATTGCATGTCTGGAGCAGAGCGCAGAGGTAGCCACAGGGTCTCAGTTGGGCTGGGATGGCAAATTAAACCCTCCATGACTGCTCTGACATGAATTGTCTCCTTGTTTCCCCACTCCACCCTAATCTGGGCCCTGGTGTGCTATGGGGCTGAGGGTAATGCTTATATACATTTGGAACAATTACATTGCGTAGACAAAAAGGAGAAATCTTTCTTTCACCAAATTCTCTCATGATGGTAATAGTTCACTTACTGCCACCTATGGGGGACACAATCTTGTTTGCTATGCCTGAGGCAGAGGTTATTAGAATAGTGGCATACCTTGCAGTTGATTATTACCTTTGATGAGAGCTTTTATCCAAAGCTATGCTGGTATCAATATTGCAGGGTGACAGAGAACAATGTTTCCTGCAGACAACCCTACAACAAGCTCTTCACAGAAAAAGTAAGAAATTCCTTCTTTCTCTCCGCCATAGTGCACATCTAAGGCAAGTATTTTTCTCTGTAGCACAAGCTCACTCCCCATGTCCCCCAGCTCTCAAATACAAACAAAAGCAGTCAGGAGGAACCGCTCTACTCTCCCTATCTAAGAGCAGAGTTACCAATTGTAGTGATTCTTGATGTTTTGGGAAGAATGCTCAAGATGGCCAACTGTGTGATGTTAAATCAGGATTCAGAATCATGTGCATGGGTTGAAATACGTAAAGTGAACAGAATTGGGAAGAGGGAAAGAGGAAGCTGTCTGAAAGCCTGCACACACACAGTTGCAACACACAGATTACATACTTCACTGTTATTCAGTGATGGACTAGTGGGAAGATACAAAGATGTTCAAATTGTAGGTTAAAATATGCTACACCACTTCTGAATAGCTTTCTGGAAATTTCTGTGTTACACAGGAGTGTTTAACTGAGGCTTTTGGCAGCAGTGGTACAACACAAGCAGCTGCTGTTCTAAAAAAAATCCATGGATACAAAGGAATAGAGAAGCACTGGTGAGTGCAAAAAACATTGCCTGCATGCATTGCCAGAAATACATTTTGGAAGTAAACAGACACTTTCCCTTAAGGTGTTTCAATATCTTGTCCTTGCAGAAGACAGCTAAATTACAACTGCTCAAAAGAGTCAAAGTGAGCCATCCAACAAAGGTATGGACCTTGGAACGGAGTTCCAAGCCACAAAATATTACCTGGCACTTTTATTGTGTGATTCACGGAGCTGTTTGTTTGTTGTTACTTAGGAGCATTGTAGTAACAAATTGTGTATAAACAACACTTGCAAATCCCAAAAGTCTTATGAATTTTTAGAACGAATGCTTATTTACTCTCATTAGTAGGATAGTGTAACATTCCTCTTTTCTGCAAGTGACAAAATGACAACAAGAGAACAAAAATAGCACAGAGAATCAGAAAAAAACCACCACCAACCAAATCGCAGACGGATAGTGACTCACATAGATTATTTTGGAGATATCTACCAATAACTGCATACACTAAAATCAAGACTGAGTTGTTAGAAAGAATATATGAATCCTGATATAAGATTATTCACTGTGTGAAATGAATGAATGCATCCCAATTTGTCTTCACAAGACACAGAAATAAGTGGTAAGTTCTGTAACCAATTGTAAAATATAACACAGTATGTTCTTTAAAGTGCCATCTCAGCTAAACTATACAGAAGATAAAAAGCACACCCTAATGATAACCTGAAAGTATACACAAAAGACAGTATTTAACTGACTTATGTGGTTACAACTTAGACAGTAAAAAAAACCTAACTTTAAATCCAAAGGTTACATAATTAATGAGGAGTAAAGTACAGCTGAAAGGACCAGTGGCTCAAATCAATACTTCTAATTAACCCTCAAGTTTTGTACAACCTTAAGGTAAATCTGGTTAAAGTCCTAAGACACAAATTCTTCATTCTAGCAAGAAAGGAAGACAGGGTTTGTTCTTTGGAGATGGTAGAGTAGAGTATTAAGATACTGAAGTGCTATTCAGCTGTTTCATACGGCATTCATAAGGCAAGAAACATGTCCAAGCTCTTCATAGACCCACCTTACTTATATCCTGCATTTTCCTCCTCCAAGAGTCAAAGAAATAATGGCACATAAAAACAATGGGGAAGCAGGAAAGCAAAAGGGAAGTTTTTAGTTTAAACCAAACATCTCCAACATTTATACCTATGAATACAACTAAGTCTGAGAAGAGGTAAAATTTGTAAATATTGTCTACAAGTTCTTCGCATTCTCTCTCCTGTTTACCTACAAACCTTTATTGCTACTACTTGCTCCTTCCCAAAAGGATAGTAAGATCACTACTAGAACAACAGGGAAACCACTATTGCCTCCTCTTACCTCACATTTAGAACACACTTAGGTTTAATTCTTTTTAAGGCCTCACTTAATAGTATTCTGATTTTTATTTTTCATGTTCATTTGCTTTATCTTAAAAACTGCTCAGCCATATATGACTCTTCTATTTTCATAAGACCATTGGGCAGGTACTTACAGAGGACTATAAATCGCATATAGGAGCGCTGTGCTGATCACTTTTACAACACTCCTTCCTCCTTAAACACTTCCCAATTTTCAGTCATTCAGAGTGAATTTAAGGAGAAATTATACACATGGCCAAAGCACTGCTTTCAGACTCATCAACTTGATCATCCTCATAAAAAAAAAAGAAAAAAAAAAAAAAGAGCACATAAGGGTCCCCAAATTAAGAGAAGCTGGAAACCACAGCTCCAGATACTACAAAACCTTAGTTACAGAGATGACAGTGAAAAATAAATTATCTTAGAATGACTTATAATGTTAAGTATTCACAGATCATCTTGCCAAAAAATTAGCACAAATGGAAGACAGCACCAATATACTGTAGCAATAAGTAAGGAAAGTTGAGATACAGTTTTCTTAACTCCTGAAGAGAAAGTTAAGCTTCCGGCCCTCCCCCCCAATAAATAACGTATAACATGATCCACTTCAAAACAAAAAGAATAGTACACCAGTGGATTTATTGTGCTTGACCATAATATGACAGATAATAGCACATACATTCTACTTGCATCATTCAGGAACGGCTCTGCCCAAGCATCTCCTCACATTCAGAAGTGATTTTTTCTTATCAAAATCTTCCCCAACAAACTGACACGTTTAACACAGCAATCATTATTTCCACTTGGATTTCATATTTGAAAAATTGATCTCTCAGCAAGATGTAGGCGTGCTAAAACTGGAAGAATAATGAGTTATTGATTCCATACAACAGCACCAATGGCTTGAGCAGTAACACTGAATTTGGTGAGTGAGAAAAAGAAGAACTTAGAAATTGAGAGCACACTGAAAAAAGTTGGAGGAAAAAAATAATGTCCAGTTAAGTGATATTACATTTTTATTGCCTATCATTAAAAAAAAAAAAAAAAAAGCCGACCTGATCAAGTACCCATTTTCTTACATTTAGGTACAAAATAGAACAATGCAGTACAAGATTTTTTTCCTTCAGAAAACAAAAAGAGTTGTGCTCATTTTAAATCTCCAGTGAAAATTTCTTCTTCCCTCACTTACAATTTTAAGTGGCAAATGGGTTAGGGGACCAGCTAAACTTCACCATTAGTATGTTTATTGTGAACCAATTTGTCCAAATCTCTTCCAAGAATACAGAAGAATAACTGCTATTATTGATTCCACTTATGGTATTAAGAACTCCTGAAAATTACTAAATGGCATTGCTGTCTCCATGGCACTGTACCCAGAGTTTATATAACCACTAAAGAAGTGATAACACTTTATCCAAAACCACAGTTAGAACTGGACAATAGATTAAGAGTCAAACATGGTTCAAAACCTTCCCAATACTTTCCCCTCTAGGAAGGCTGGCCGAGAGCGCATGCACATTTACCTTTTGAAACCAGCAGTAAGACCAATGGCACTAATGTGTCTCAGACATGTGGCAAAGACAATGTAAGTATTCATGAGCAGAAAGGAAATGAACAACAAATAACTAGATCGCTCTTAAAATTCTACAAGAAGCCACCTGTTACTTGCTTCTTCCCTTTAAGAAAGGGAATAGCCTGCACTACCACATGGAATCTTTAAAGGAGCATGCTTGCTTACAGATTAGTTGAGTTCCTTTGAAGAATCCACCATGCTCCAAACATATCTATAACGAAGTGTTTATAGCTAGGATTTAATATTGACAAGAGCACCCATGACATTCGGTTCTAATACAGAAACAGAGCAATTCAGGCTGCTGAGTCAGAAATTCATTTCTTTATATCACATCTAATTCATAAACATTCCTCACTTCATTTACTGTACTATTTCTTTTCTTTACCTGGAAGAAACGCTGAATTTTTAAGTAAAGGTGCTTTGCCATGCCTCAGTAATTACCTCTGTCACCAAGCATAAATCCTTCTACTACACACCAGAGCTGGATATTCCAAAAACAAAGTTTCTCAAGCAGAAAAGTGACATTTCCAGGCTAAGCCTTCAAAAGTTTTATTACACAACTTAGAAAGTTACAGAAGTAGCAATTTCAGCCTTCAAAGTGTCTAGAGAAAAACTTACTGCATAGGTGAAAGAAGACAGTCAGCGCAGGTAAAGATTAGGCAAACTAGTATCCAAATAATGCCCCTGGGTTTTGCCCATCCCTACAGCCAACTGGATTCCAAGATGCTGCCAAACAGCTTCGAATGGTACAGAGAGTAGCAATGTCACTATCTTATTCAGCCATTGGGACATGGAGTACAGCACTTGTGTTGTTCCTAACTGAACCTCAGTTCTGTGTCCTGTGCCAACAGATTTTTAAGTAACATCACCACAATTTTCCTACAGATCTGAGATCCATCTCTGAAGTAAATGTCATGACCAGGTATACAATTTTCCAGGTGGCAGCAATGAATTTGAAGAACGTTCACATACGCGTATGCCATATTCATACGCTTACTTGTTCATACTCAGGGTGGATGAGATGTGTCACCTTCCTTCCTTTCCCAAGTACTACCAAACACAGAAAAAGCTACTTCTGTGCCTGGAATGAACCCAACCAGCAGGTGTTTACACACTTATTTAAAACTCTAATTACAGCATGGGGGTTTTGTGGGACTTTTTCCCCACACATGTGAAATACTCTTAGGCTCTGTTACATCCCAGTCCAACTACATTGGGCCTGGGACCTGGGAGAGGTTTGCAGTGATTCCAAGTGTGAAATTAAGATGCAAACGAGGTCAGATGCCACTCACTGCAGGTCTGCAGGTTTATTGTTATTCCCCACCAAAAGTCACTGAGACAAGCAATAGAGTAAAGGCAGAAGTAGAGGAAAGGCAGAGAAGAGAAGCAATGTTACAGAGCACAGCAAGAGTATAGTCACCACCACAGGCCCGACGACGTCTCGGCGGTCCTCCAGAAGTTCAGCAGCGTCCCATTGATCCGTGGTTGATGGTGGTGGGGGTCTCGGTCCCGATTCCCAAATTGTGGTGGGCCGCCATGCCAGTTATAGTCCAGGTAGCCCAGGTCAGTCCGTAGCTTGACCAGTCAGCGTGACGGTGGCCTTTGCCCAGCCAATTGTCATTTTACGTGATTGCCATATAAACTTTTCCTGCTCCCTTGCTGTTTGGGCAGTGCTTGGCACAGTCATTGTGCTTCAGCAATTTGGGAGTTAACAACAGAGGCTCGGGTGGGCCCCGGGCTGGGCAGGGCCTGGCCACTCTGACAGCCAGAGGCCTGCACCCTTTCCAGCTGGGGGCAACACACCCTCCTCAGCTGCTGGCCATCTTGGGTGGTGACTGGCAAGCAGGAGGGTGGTCTGCAGAAGGTGCTAAATAGATACAAGCAAGCTTCTTATCAGCCTGCAAGCCTGCTGTCAATTTGCAGAAGCTTAAGCAAGCTTTGAGACAATTATTTTAAAGTTACAGTCTTTCACAGGCTCCTAAAGTCTGAAAATAGGAGTTAGTACAGATGAAGACAGATGCAAGAAAAACAAACATCAGCTGGCCTTAATACAACATCTGTTGTATGCTTTTAGTGAAGTTATTCTGAAGACACAAAGATTACCAAATCAAAGATTAACTGATTTTTAATAATAAATTCCAGGCTGACTACAGAACACCTTCCAGAATGAGCAACATCAGCAGCTGGGACGCTTTTAGCCTGATATTTATGTTTAGATGTTTAGCCTGATATTTATGGCTGGCTAGTTAAAGTCAGCTAACATTCAGGTAGACTGGGCAAGTACATTTTAACTGCAGATTCATATGCCTCCTTTTCGAAATCTTTAAAAATGAATCATTTTCACATAAGACCTCAAGAAAGTAAGGTTAGGTACTCAGTTCCTTTGGCATAAACGTGATTTAGTGTCTCAGGCCTTTCAATGAAGGCCTGAGACGAGACCAGATGACAAAAAGACCACCACTACTTTCTGATGGCATACATACAAGTCCATTTTTAAACATAAAATTATTTTTAAGTTATTAGCTCTCTAGCCATCAAGGAATGTGTCCAGACTACAAAGTAAGCTACCCTGACATAAGTAATAGTACCACTTTCAGAAGGTAATACAATGTCATAACATAGTTCCCACAGTCATCCGATATAACTCCCCATAAAAATGTCAGCAGACAATATACAGCAAACTGTTCTGCCTATGAAACTAATATGAGGGCAGTAAAAAACAGGCACATTATTGCATGTATGCCCTAGCACAGATGCTGTTAAGTCCACATCCCAAAGTCTCGTTCCATTTTCATGTATTGCTTGAGTAGGGATACTGCATCCACTTTATTCAAATAAACACTGAATTAAAAATAATAATACTTGTGCTAGACCCTATCACCTGCTCACTTGAACAGCTCCACAGCTGTGGAATGGGGGAGAGAATCAGAAGGGTAAAAGTGCAAGAACTTGTGGGTTCAGATAAAGACAGCTTAATAAGTAAAGTAAAAGCCGCGCATGCAAGCAAAGCAAAACATGGAATTCATTCACTACTTCCCACAAGCAGGCAGGTGTTCAGCCATCTGCAGGAAAGCAGGGCTCAATCATGCATAATGGTTACTTAGGAAGACAAACGCCATCACTCCCAGTTTCACTCCCTCCTCCTTCTTCCCCAGCTGTTATTGCTGAGCACAACGTTATATGGTATAGAATATCCCTTTGGCCAGTTGGGGTCAGCTGCTCTGACTATGTCCACTCCCAGCTTCCTGAGCCCACCCCAGCCTACTCGCTGGTGGAGTGGTGTGAGAAACAGAAAAGGCCTTGACTCTGTGTAAGCACTGCTCAGCAATAACCAAAACATCACACCTTACAAGCTGCTATGAAGAAGATTAACTGTATCCCAGCCAAAACCAGTAGAGCCACCTCAAATGTACGTATACCAATGCACACAGCCTGGGGAACAAACAGGAGGAACTAGAGCTCTATGCCCAGTCAGAAAGTTATGATATCATAGAAGTAACTAAAACATTGTGGGACAACTCACATGACCGGAGGATCACGATGTATGGCTACAGGTTCTTTTGTCAAGACAGGCAGGGAAGAAGAAGAGGACTCACACTCTACGTTAAGGAGAACCTGGAATATATAGAAGTCAACTACAGCGATTGCGGAAGCTCTATCGAATGCCTCTGGGTCAAGATTAGAGGAGTCATCTCCAATGGGGATCTTACAGTACACATCTGCTACTGACCTCCAAACCAAGACAAAAAGGCCAATGAGGCAATATTTGGGTCACTTAAGTAAGCTTCAGGTCAACATAACCTGGTTCCTATGGGTGACTTCAACTATCCAGACATTTTTGGAAGAACAATACAGCAGCTCACATGTCATCCATCAAGTTCTGGAATGTGTAGAGGACTGCTTCTTTCTACAAATGTTTGATGTATCAACCAGGAATGAGGCACTGCTGGACTTGCTACTCACAAACCAAGACAACCTGCTTTGTAATATCTCAGTTAGTGATAGCCTTGGCTGCAGTGATCACAAGATTATGGAGTCTGGGATTCTGCTGAGAACACTGAAGGTTAGTACTAAGACAAAGGTTTTAGATTTTAGAAGAGCGAACTTCAGCTCGCTCAGAGCTCAGCTGGGAGGGCTTCCATGGGAAGCTTCCATGGAGGATAAAGGAGTTAGCGAGTGTCAGGAATTTCTAAAGAATGCACTCCTGGAAGCCCAAAAACTGTTCATACTCTCCAAAGGTAAGGGAAGTAGGCAAAGCGAGAGACCCCCTTGTCTTAACTGTGAGCTTCTGAGCCTGCTCAAAACCAAAAGAAGTCTACCAGAGATGGAAATGCAGATTAATATGCTTTGAGAACTACAAGGGCATTGCCAGAGCTTGCAGAGATGCAGTTAGAAAAGCAAAAGCTCAGCTCGAATTGAAATTGGCCAGAGATATCAAAAACTAAAAGAAAGTGTTCTCCAGGTATGTAAACAACAAGCAGAAACAGAAGGAAAATATTGGCCCGCTGTTAAACAGGAGAAGTGATTTAGTCAGCAACAACACTGAAAAGGCAGAAGTTCTCAACACTTCACCTCTGTCTTTACCATCACTGTTGGGGCCCAGGCCTTGACGCAAACACAGACCCACCGTCAGTGAAGGAAGAATTGATATATGAACTATTACAGGAGCTTGACCCCTAACAAATAGATGGCCTGTGACACTATCCACCCAAGGGTGTTAAGAGAGCTGTCTGATATTGTTGCAAGGCCACTCTCCATGATCTTTGAGAAGTCAGGGAAATCAGGGGACATCCCAGAAGACTGGAAGATGGCTAACGTCACCCCCACTTACAAGAATGGCTTAAAGGAGAATCCAGGAAATTACAGGCCCATCAGTCTTATTTCAGTCTCTGGGAAAGTTATGGAATTAATCATCCAAGTCAAATGAAGCACATGATTGGAAAAAGCCACCACAGATTCACCAAGGGCAAATCGTGCTTGACAAACCTGATTGCCTTCTATGACAAAGTAACCTGCTCTGTTGATGTGGGGCAAGCAGTGGACGTTGTCTACCTGGATTTCTCCAAGACTTTCGACATGATTCCCCACAGCCTCCTCCTAGGGAAACTGATGCATTACTGTCTAGACAGGTGGTCTGTGCAGTGGGTGGAGAACTATCTGACAGGCCACACCCAGAAGGTATAGGTAAATAGCTCCTTTTCAAACTGGCAACCTGCCACAAGTGGAGTCCCCCAGGGATCGATATTGGATCCAACACTGTTTAATATCTTCATAAGTGATCTGGATGATGGGATCAGGTGTGTCCTGATGAAATTTGCTGATGATATCAAACTGAGTGGGGAAGTGGACACTTCAGAGAGCCACTCTGCAGGAAGACCTGAACGGGCTGGAAGAGTGGGCTAACAACAACCTTACGAAGTACAAAAAGGACAAGTGTAAAGTCTTGCACCTGGTAAAATATAATCCAGGAGTGCAGCACAGGCTGTTATCTACCCAGCTGGGGAGCATCTGTGTGGAAAGGGACTTGAGAATCCTGGTGGACAACAAGCTCAATATGAGTGAACAGTGTGCTGCTGCAGCAAAGAAAGCCAACAGGATGCTGGGCTACATCAACAAAGGCATCACCAGCAGAGATAAAGTCATTATCCCACTCTACTCAGTCCTTGTCAGGCCACACCTGGAATACTGTGCTCAGTTTTGGTCCACACTATAAAAAAAAGATGTGGACAGGCTGGAGAGGTTTCAGAGAAGGGCCACCAAGATGATCAAAAGCCTGGGAAGCCTGCCATATGAGGAAAGGCTGAGAGAATTGGGTTTATTCAGCCTTGAGAAAAGAAGGCTTAGGGGAGACCTTATCACCATGTTCCAGTATTTAAAGGGTGGCTACAAAGAAGACGGAGACTCCCCTTTTACAAGGAGTCACATGGAAAAGATGAGGGGTAATGGGTGCAAGTTACTCCTGGGGAGATTCCAACTAGACACAAGAGGAAAATTTTTCACAATGAGAACAATTAGCCATTGGAATAATCTCCCCAGGGAAGTGGTGGATTCCCCAACATTGGATACTTTTAAGATTCAGGTGGACAAGGTCCTGGGCCATCTTGTCTAGGCTGTGCTTTTGCCAGGAAAGGTTGTATCCTTGAGGTCCCTTCCAACCCAGTGTTCTATGACTCTTAAGTACTCTGAGACACCTAACTATCAAAAAGATAGATAACAAAAGTAAATTTCTACACAAGAGTGAAAGATCAGTCAAGCTTAGGCAAAACATAAATCCTCCTGTCAAAACCTTCAGAGCAGTGGCAAAGATACCATGCGGTTCAGCAAGGTTCACTTGTTCTTTCATAAGTGAGGGCAACACACATAGCCTCCTGCTCTTGAGAAAAGCACGTCTGAAAAAGACAGCTGCCCATGAAAGCATCTCGCTAGTCAGTAATTTTGACTTTGCCTGAATTTTTACCTGGCACAACCCCGCTAAATATTCCTCACATCCATTTATGAGTATATACCTAAGCACACAATAACTGCACAAACTAAGTGCAGTTATTTGAAGACTCCCCAACTCTCCTTCAAAGCTAGAGATTTATCACTCCCACAGCATTCACCGAGAGATAATCCTGTTTGTGACTACTGAACTGAAGGATCCGCTTCAATTGTCATCTCAGCCAGCAAACCACTATTACTAAGACCGCACTCCTCCATTAGGCGTTTAACAGAAAGAAAATGTCTTCTATGGCAGAATTTATACGTCCCTTCAGAGCAACTGCCAAGACAAGGAAAACCTAAGATACAGACCTGAAGATGTACTGGAAATTTACATCTATTTCAAAGGTTTATAATAGCTTTATGCTGAATCTCCCCATAATGACACAAAGTCTAGAATTGTTTAATATTAGATTCCAGATTGACTTTACAGTGTTGATTTTTGACCTATAAAATCCTAAATGCTTTGCCATTTTATGAGATACTGGCACAGCACAAGTAGGACAGATCCTGGCACAGAGGTATTAAATTAAGTGCCCTATCCAAACAATTATCACTTTCCAGCTATGGTCATGGTCCCTCTAGTCTACAGGCTTGCGTTGTCTCTTCATTCTCTTTACAAGATCAACACAGTGATGACGCACAGAAGGACTCACTGATATTGCAATACTACAATTGAAATATTTGATGTAGAAAAGGCCTTTGATTTTTAAATTCATTTTAGAAGTTGGCATAGTTTCCTGGGGCACCATAACTGTTCGATTAAACTAAGACATCTGAACTTCAAAGACTTTGTGAGCAAGAAGGGATTATAGGCAAGTGGAAGACTAAAACATTCAACAACGTGGTAATAATTGCTTGTGGTAAGGCTTAGACCACTTGGGTTACAGCAGCTGGAACTTCTACACAAACAGAGGTGACTGTACAATGCAGTGTGTAGAATAATTACTAAATTGGCCAAGAATACAAAAGTACAGCATTGCTCAAATCTTAAGGAAAGTCATAAAATCAAGAGGCTTCTGAGGTAGAATACAGACGCAGCTGGCACGCAAAGAATGCAACATCTGCGATTCCCTGCACAAGGTTGTTTGTGAAACTACACGAGGGGTGGAACAGAACACGATTGTTCCGTGGCCTTCCCTTGTGACGAATTACAGATATGGGAACGAGATGGTACTACAGAACAGATAAGCTGCCTACTTGCTTACCTACAAGACAGATAAGCAACCCTACTCGCTACCCAAGCCAACATTTCGTCAAATGTTGATGAAATGCTGTCCTTTGTGCAAACTTTGCTCATTACAATGTACCAAAACACACCTCCATCCCAGAGGCTACCCACCCCCAAGGTGCAACCACTCCTCCTTGAGTACACCAATCATAATAAAAGTATTTATGACTAAAGTCACTCAAACTCCACTTTGAAGATAAAAAACTAGTATAAAAATAGCCCAAAAGAGGGGGGATATCGGGGAAGACACCATCACGAACAATTCAGAACTCCATCACTGACTTCCAGGACCAGTCGACAGGCTGAGCCTTTCTTACCCCACATAGGGACACCTTTGGGTAAGACTTAGATTATACTGAGTGTTTCCTCGGGGAACTTAGAAATTTCTCTAGCGAATCTCTATCCTACATTTATAGCCAGGCTGTATTGTTTATAACTTTGTCGCGCATTTTGTATACTTAACAATATCTTTATTTGCATGCGCTTTGCAGACAGTGTCTTTATCACCGGCAATCCTAAGAACCTATATATCTGTTGTTTAAATAAATTGCACTGTTTAAGTAGATAGTCATTTCGGTTTCTCACTGAACGTGACTAAAGGCTCGAGAGTGGCCGTGCTGGTTCATGAGCATGACTAGACTGAAGGTGCAGTCCACTATTAGTGTATCCAAATCGTAATAGTTTAATACATATTAAACGCGATTGGACTGATAGTGCTGAATTGGGCATCACTCAGAATTTAAACCCAGCCGCACCTAGCCTCCCACCTCGGTGAGGAGTGTTAGAACGCAAGGGGCTTTATCTTCTGCCAAAACCACTTTGTCCCTTTTTCACGCAACAGAATTTGGCATAGTCAGCAGGATTGCCATGGATAAACTGCTGCAAAAATATGATTGTGGCCCTTCCCAGGCTGGGAAGTAGTGGGCCCAAAAATTTTGGAAGGATGAAGAAAAGGTGGTGGAACGTATTGAAGAGTGTCGGGTTTCACAAAAGCTCAGAGTGGGAAAAGGCAAGGGTGTGATTTGTGCTGTGTTAGGTGCCTGCTTATCTTGTGCACAACAAGCAGCTACGGAAACCCCTGCTCCTAATCCGATTTCTGCTGTAGAATATGCAACCCTGACATCAGAGAATGAGGTGCTGAAGGCATCATTAGCTTTTCAGAAGGACACAGGAGAAAATTAAGAACTCAAGTTGATAAACTTGTTAGTGAGAATGAATGTTTAGGAAACCTGAATGCTCAACTTGTGAGTGAAAGTCTCCAACTTAAAAGCGAGAATCTCCAACTTAAAACAATATTGGAAAGGGTGACTGGGCTCTTAGATAAAATGCAGCCCTTGACCCAGGTCCAACAAATTCATAAGTTAATATGTTATCCAAATTCTGGAACCCAGACCAGAGATCTTTGGTCTAATAGCGAGGATAAGGAAGAAGATGAGGAGGAAAGGACTTTTGCTTTGAAATCCTGAGTATTTCCTTCACGTCCTCTGTTTAAAACTGAAACGGCAGTTGATAATGATGATGATGAAATCCACACCACTGTGCGTACGGTTCCTTGGACACCAACCGAGTTAGTGAAATTAAGGGAGAAATATTCGAGGCGGCCAGAAGAGTCAGCTGTTGAGTATGTGTGGCGAATTTCTTCTGAAGGGGGAGACAGAATTATGTTGAGTGAGGAAGAAGCAGGAGACTCTTGGGGACCAGGGTTGTTTTTAACCACTATGCCCGGGAATCATAGTTATTCCCTAACCGCTCGAGCAGCCTATTGGGCAGGTGGTATGGATCCACGAGAGAGAGGGGAGCCGTTAGAGATTAGAGCTACAGGCTACTCTGATCTGTTTGTGGCTGTACGGAAAGCAGCTTGTCTGCAAGCCATGTATGACAGAGAGGAAGTTCGGAAGTCCCCAATGTCAGCCCCTATCGACCTTGATTGATTAGCCCCTCTCATCCGTGGTCTTCCCGATTGCCTGAAGCCATTCGTTGTCTGCACTCAAGATCGCATACGAGATGCTCGGGGTGCTCATGGGCAGGGCCGGCGTCGCTACATGCCCACCTGGAATGAATATGTACAGGAAATAGACCAATACGGGCGCCGAATGGGCTGGGCCAGTCTAACTCATGAAAAATCCTCCAAACACCCCGAAAAGGTTCGCCAAGTCCAAACTCACACTCAAAACCCTACATTGGAGGGAAGGTTTAAGCCTGATAAGGACCGAAACAAGTTGTGGCGTAAAGCCCTACAATTAGGGGTGCCCCGACAATTCTTGCACGGTGTCCCTACGAGAGATCTCCGTACACTGGTCCAATCTCTAACTAGAAAGAATAATTCGGCTGGGGAGAAAAGTCTAACCAGAGAATCCCCAAGCCGTGAGAAAATTGTGCCTTCTGCACCAGAACGTAACTTGATTGATTTGTCAGAGCCCCAGTCAAAAAACTCTTATCCCCCAGGAGGGCAGTGAGCCACCCTGTCTGGCGGGTACTAGTGATTCAATGGCTCTCTCATAAAGACTCTGAACCTGTTATTGTCATTCCTGTTGGACCCCGGAAGATATTGGTAAATTTTATTATTGATACTGGAGCCCGAATGTCTGCAATCACTAATGAAACAGCACAACTTCTAGGTATAAATCCCACCCGATGCAGAGTCAACTTCACAGGAATTGACGGTGTGGTAGAAAAATGCCCCACCGCAAAAATTAACCTCTGGTTGCTGGGAGAGCAGCGAATGACTAGGGCGGAAGTGTTAGTGGGTGCCTCACATAGTAACCTCCTAGGATTTGACGTGCTGCGTGGGCAAATGTGGACATTTCCAGATGGGACTGTGTGGAGTTTTGCAGACACAGTGAAATTGGGTCTGTTACAAACTTCTATACCTTTGCCTCCCTCTAAAATCACCGAAGTCCGGCAGTATCCACTGCCTGCAGCTGCACTTGCAGGAGCAGATGGGGTGGTATCAGATTTAGAAAAAAAGAGACATCATTAAGAGGACTCACTCGCCTTATAATTCACCGGTGCGGCCAGTAAAGAAACCAACTGGGCAATGGCGTTTCACAGTAGATTACTGAAAGTTAAACGCCAACGCTGCACCCCTGACCACCACGGTTCCAAATATCGCTGAAATTGCGACAATGATACAAGGAGCTGCCCATCCTTGGATGGCTACCTTAGATGTTAAAGACATGATTTTTATGATTCCCCTCCTTGAGCAGGACAAAGCATGGTTTGCATTCACAGGGAAAGGAGTCCAATATACTTTTAACCGACTTCCACAAGGATACAAGCATTCCCACACTATTGCTCATAATGCTTTAGCTAAAGTGCTATCAGAGATTCCTGTTTCACAGGGATGTATGGTATACCAATATATTGATGACATCCTAATAGGGGGAGAGAGCCAAGAAAGCACTAGAGACATGATGGAAAACATCCAAAAAACATTATTTGATTTAGGATTGGAAATTCCAGACTCAAAGTGTCAGGGACCAGCACAGGAAGTTAAATTCCTGGGGGTCTAGTGGATTAAGGGAGCTGCTTCTATCCCTCAGGATACCCTGAAAAAAAATAGAACATGGACAGAATCCTTCCAGCGCGAAGGAGTTACAGCAAGTTCCGGGAACTTTAAGTTATTGGCGTAGACGCATCCCTGGCTTTTCCATCATTGCTCACCCCCTTTATTGTTTGCTCAAAAAGGGTAAATCCCTGGAGTGGACTGAACAACATATTAATGTTCTGGAATTGCTAATAAAGGAGCTAAGGTTATTCTAACAACTTGGCCCTATACATCCAACTGACCCTGTCCGTGTAGAATGAGGGTTCAGTGAACATTGTTGTCATTGTAACTTATGGCAGAAGGGACCAGCAGGACCGGAGAGACCATTAGAATTTAGCTCTCACTCCTTTAATGATACTGAGAGCAGATATTCAGACCTTGAGAAGGGTTTACTGTCCCTAGTGTGAGCATTGCAATGAGTAGAGCAGTTAAGGAGAGAACAGAGCATGATCGTTCGGGTACCTTTCCGCCTCCTAGATGTGGTCTGTAAAGGGACAGCACCACCAGCTGGCATTGCCCAGAAACCCACAGTTCAAAAGTGATATGTTTATTTAGAAGGCATTAATGAAATCATGCCAATCTCTGAAGGTAGTGTTAAAGTATCCAAGCTCCAGAAGGACATAGATGATGCCCTATTGTTCCAATCCCCACCAAACAGACCATCTCCAATCCAAGAAGCACCTCCTCTGAAAGAAGGCAGTGATCTTACAGGAGTGTGGTTTACTGATGCATCATGTCACCGTGAGAACAATAAGTGGAAATACAAGGCCGTAGCAATGGGAGAAAGAGCAATTGAAACAGGAGAAGGTAGTGCACAAGTAGGGGAACTCAGAGCTGTCCTACTAGCTGCACAAGATGGGGCTACTCACATTTACACTGACTCATATGCTGTTTTTAAAGGAGCCACTGAATGGATAGGTCACTGGGCAGCAAACGATTGGCAGGTGAATAGAGTCCCAATTTGGGAGACAGATAGTTGGAAGCAACTGTTAGAAATAGGAGGACAGAGAGCATTGCACATTGGTTGGGTAAAAGGCCATGATCATTTGAACTCGATCACTGCTCAGTTCAACCAACAGGCAGATAGCCTCACGTGGCTGCAGCAAATTGATATTGTAGATGACAGTCAGGAATGGGAACGCTTACTCGAATCATTACATGTCAAGTGTGGCCACACAAGCCATGCTGACCTATATCAGGAAGGTCTAACCCAGGGGTGGCCTGTATCAGCTAAGCTGTGCGAACAAGTAGTAACTGCCTGTTCACAATGTCGCCTACGACTCAATAAAGACCATCTGAGTAAGGCGCCTCCCTTATACATTTGGGACAAGAAAACATGGCATTCATGGCAAATTGATTATATTGGGCCCTTGAGATCATCAGGTGAGAAAAGGTATGTCCTAGTAGGAGTGGAGATTATCTCCGGCCTCACTATGGCCACCAGCTTCAAATCAGCTACCGGGGACAACACAGTGAAAGGCCTAAAAGGGTGGTACAGCACACTTCCCCTTCCCGAGGAAATCCAAAGTGATAACAGTTCACACTTTACTGCTACGGTGGTACAAGATTGGGCCAAAGAAGAAGGGATTCGATGGGTATTTCATATTCCCTATTATCCTCAAGCTAATGGCATTGTTGAACGCATGGATTGGTTAAGAGTTTTGCAAAAACTCATGAACCTGGTTGGCATTTGCGATTGGATGATGCCATCTATCAATTAAATAACAGATGGAGTGGAGATGGCTGTCCTAAAATGAAAGCTTTCTGTGTATCTGCCAATATCATCCCTCCAAAAGTTCCCAATGACCCAGGAAAATACCTAGGAAGATTTCACCCTGGGCAACCTGTGTTAGTGAAAATGCCTCAAATTGGAACGGTACCAATAGTGGTAGCTACTCCAAAAAATCACCATGCATGGGAAGCCAAAGACTGTTCAGGGAAGATACACCGGATCAGCACCCGGTGGATCTCGCCCTCTTTTTAACCCCGTCGGTCAAATAAGACCGAGCAGATTTTCTTTTTCCTTTGTGTCTTACAGGAACCTTGGATGAACTGTACGTGGACAGATGAATCAGCCTACGCTAACCTTGTGGCCATGGTCTCAAGCTTTTGTTAAACACAATGCGATGGCAGGAACAAGAAAGGGAAAATTGAGTTTGGCCACTGTAGTTCTACATGAAAACAAGATGTTTTCAAAACATGAATGGACCTGGAATAGTTGGTACCCAACCCTGAAAGGTAGGACAAGAGAGGAAGTCCAAGTAGGATGTAGAATGATCAACGGCTCAAACCATGAGAAGGCCACAAGAATAGAAATATTTCACCCTCATAACCCACGCTCAATGACAACAAAGCACTGTATCACCGACAAGTGGGATTGCTGGTATAATTTTACCCTTGTGGAACCCACTTTTGTAACTTGTTGTTGGCAACAGGATAAAATAGCGCTGCTATTCGAATTCAAGACAGATATAGTCGAACCTGACCCAACTACACAGACTAGTCTGGTTCCACTGCTGCCATCTGAAACCCCTGATAATGACCACACTGACACCTTGTTGCGTGGACTTAAGAATCTGCCCCTTGATGATGAGCTTTGGGATAATGCATTGTCACGGTCCACTGCAAGCACTAGGACACCAGAAAACGTAACGGATTTAAATTTCTCCACTTTGGTTATACAAGGAAGTGAAGTATATTCTAGAGATAAATGGAGTTGGAAAGACTCACTCCAAATGGCTAAACTCGAAGGCATCCCAGGAAAGAAAATACAAATTGGTTGCCGAGTAATCAATGGATCTACTCACCACAGACCAATGGAAATTAAAACCGTCTATGTAGACTCTACCAAACCAGAAAAATATAGCACTGAATGTTACAAAATTATGGCGTCAAATTCAGATTGCTGGCACAATTTTACTTTTACCAAACCTGTAGTAGTGTATTGTCTTTGGGGCTATAAGGGCACAGAATTGTCATTTGAATTTATGATTGACTCAAATACATTTGAACCTACTGAAAAGAATACAAAACCTACACCCCCACAAACTTTCAAGAGTGTACCTACTCATCCCTCCACTAGTCTAACTCCTTACACCTTGAACATTGGCCCTTATGTTATTAAACACACAGGTCAACAACAGATACTGTTTAACCCAACATATTCCCTCAAACAAGTAGAATTGTCAATGCAGATTAATATCTCTGCAATCAAGCCCACCTGCTCACCATTCCTGAGAACATCTTATGCAGGATGGTCAGCATGGTTACACAGACGAACTGTTGCCACCTCACAACAACTGAAGAGAGATGTGACTGGTATCTTAGGAACAGGACTGTGAGTCTTAAAATAGCATAGATGCTGAGATACTTGCCAACAACCTAGTCACAACCACTAGTGATCTAGACAAATGAAAACATCCTCTACAGTCCCCTCTATCAGCATTGGGAAACCACCAATGGCTTTTATCAAATATATTGCTTCAGTGGGAAGAAACAGGTGAAAAGGACCGTCAGCTGATCACAAATACACTTGGTGCAACCCCAAACAATGTTTCTTTGGCTCTTAGTTGTATCCAAGCCTAATTGTGTATGCAATCTGTGACAGCCGCAATCATAGGGGAAGGTGAAGAAAGCACCTTGCCCACCGAAATTCCAGAAGTAATATGGTATAACGCAATTGAATTTGAGGAAAAAAAAATTTCAATCCTGGTGGTATCTGGTTAATTTCACCTACGATCCCATTGAGAGCAAAGCCACTGCTTTTGTCTTAACAATACGCAATGCTTCGGTATATACTATATACAAAATCATCGCGCTGGGGTTGAATCACCATGGAGCCATACTCTATCCAATTGAGCATAGAGTGTGGGCACAACAAAAGGAGAATAAATGGCAAACTGTTGATGTCGAAGCATGCATTTCACGAGATCAACAAGGATTCATTTGTGAGAGTAATACCCTCAACGCGCAAGACATTTGTCTTGACACCAACCAGAATGTTTGTCACTTTGAGATACATCTCAATGAAACCCCAGAAACTGTGCTTGTATATATTGGGAAAGGGTGCGTTTGCATGAGATCTCCCTGTACTCTTGTACTCGTAGATGACATAGTAGTAGATATAAGTAATCACTCAAATCTTTGTGTTTGTAACTTTACTAACATTATTGGATGCGACTTCAGTTATTCAGCTCCTGTTATATCTTTTCAATTGCTACAATCTAATTACACATTGATTTGAGATTTGTTGCCTACCCCTATCGGAATGAATCTCTCACTTGTGAAGAAGTTGCTACAACACGATGAATTGAAGCGACTGTTGAAAGAGGCCCAAGAAAATGGACAAAGAAAGAACTCTGATTACTGTCCATCATGATGTTGAAGAAATACACCAAGTACTGGAAAGAGTCAAGAAAAACGGAGGACATGAATGGTGGGACACTCTTTTTGGATGGTCGCCAACAGCTACAGGACTTTTTAACAAGATGCTCCATCCTGTTGTTGTTTTACTAGTACTCACTGTATTGTGCTTTGCTTTGACAATTGTTTTGTATGTTAGACTTTGGATTACGATGAAAAGCTTAACTCGCTTGATCACTCCACAAGATATATTTGCACTTGATATCCCTCACCACAAGAGGGCATGTGATCTTTCCTATCAGTATTGAGTACCGTGGAGCTTGAGTGGCTGTAGTCACGGGGTGGATTATGTAGAATAATTACTAAATTGGCCAAGAATACAAAAGTACAGCATTGCTCAAATCTTAAGGGAAGTCATAAAATCAAGAGGCTTCTGAGGTAGAATACAGACGCAGCTGGCACGCAAAGAATGCAACATCTGCGATTCCCTGCACAAGGTTGTTTGTGAAACTACACGAGGGGTGGAACAGAACACGATTGTTCCGTGGCCTTCCCTTGTGACGAATTACAGATATGGGAACGAGATGGTACTACCGAACAGATAAGCTGCCTACTTGCTTACCTACAAAACAGATAAGCAACCCTACTCGCTACCCAAGCCAACATTTCGTCAAATGTTGATGAAATGCTGTCCTTTGTGCAAACTTTGCTCATTACAATGTACCAAAACACACCTCCATCCCAGAGGCTACCCACCCCCAAGGTGCGACCACTCCTCCTTGAGTACACCAATCATAATAAAAGTATTTATGACTAAAGTCACTCAAACTCCACTTTGAAGATAAAAAACTAGTATAAAAATAGCCCAAAAGAGGGGGGATATCGGGGAAGACACCATCACGAACAATTCAGAACTCCATCACTGACTTCCAGGACCAGTCGACAGGCTGAGCCTTTCTTACCCCACATAGGGACACCTTTGGGTAAGACTTAGATTATACTGAGTGTTTCCTCGGGGAACTTAGAAATTTCTCTAGCGAATCTCTATCCTACATTTATAGCCAGGCTGTATTGTTTATAACTTTGTCGCGCATTTTGTATACTTAACAATATCTTTATTTGCATGCGCTTTGCAGACAGTGTCTTTATCACCGGCAATCCTAAGAACCTATATATCTGTTGTTTAAATAAATTGCACTGTTTAAGTAGATAGTCATTTCGGTTTCTCACTGAACGTGACTAAAGGCTCGAGAGTGGCCGTGCTGGTTCATGAGCATGACTAGACTGAAGGTGCAGTCCACTATTAGTGTATCCAAGTCGTAATAGTTTAATACATATTAAATGCGATTGGACTGATAGTGCTGAATTGGGCATCACTCAGAATTTAAACCCAGCCGCACCTAGCCTCCCACCTCGGTGAGGCATGTTAGAATGCAAGGGGCTTTATCTTCTGCCAAAACCGCTTTGCCCCTTTTCACGCAACATGGTGGGAGGGTTGGTTCTGGGGTTTTATGCTTAAGGATCCCAGACAGTGGGATTGCCCTTGTAGAGGAAAAAAGAAGAAAACAAAGATTAAAATTTTAAAAAAGCATTACACCACTTCCCGTCACCATCCCCATTGAATGTTGCGGATGCAGTGGACCACAGAGCAGTCTGTGTCAGTGTGAAGAATCAACGAGGAAGAATTTTTCATTTTTTTAAATTTTTTTCATAATTTAATCAAAAAAACCCACAAGTGCAAAAGAAATCTTCAAAGCAGTCTGCAAAGACTGAATACTGCAAAGACTGCAAAGCCCTGTTGCATGAAGCGGTGAGAAGAAACGGCCCATTGGAACACAGCCTAATGGTCAATTAAAGAAACAAATTGCACAATGAACTGAAGAAGCAAAAATTCCTTCCAGCATATCTCAGATTCCTAATAGAAATAAGTAGACATTACTGCTACCTTCAAGAGAGTCAAGTAGCAAGAAGGAAACTAGAAAAGGGAGACATCTTCAGTCAAACAATACCGAGTATCTTCCTGTTTAAGAAAAGCCCCATTTGCTGGCTGTTACTTGGTCACAAGTGAGCAAAAATATGAAGGAACATGGTCAGAGACCACTAAAAGAAAAGGGGGAGGGAGAAGGTGAGCCTAACACCTTGGTCTTCAAAAAGGATAGGGTTGGGTTTATCTCAGTTAACTATTAAGTCAGACTCATTACTCATAGTAAAGTTCACAAACAAGTTGGTTTAGTCCTAGTTACATTCTTGTCAAGATACAAGTTCATTAAATTCAGCTATTCTTCTTAAAGAAAAATAACGTCAAAGCATAGGGCTGCTGTTAACTTGCTTAGAGAAAAGGAAACACGAGTAACCATTAGACTCCCTAAAACCAGGGGTAGCAACTGGAAACTTCAGGTTCAGTCTCAACTTTAATGTAAAAGGAATGGTCAAGGAAAACATAGAAATGAGTCAATAGAGCAAGCAGAGGACAACAGCACAGTAAAAGAAGTGCCAAAAATAGTAACCCTTGCCACTAGGTATTCCAAATGTGAAATGCATTTCAATGAGTGAAAGATGTCAAAACCCCATGTCCACTGTTAACAACTTAAAAAAAAATTAGTTATCCAGAAAGAGCGTTCTCAGAAAATGAATCTTTTCTGAGAATAAGATAAACATACGTTACCCACATTTCAAAATATCTTGCCCAATCCAACACATATTCATGTAATAGTGCTCTGTATAAACTATCCATATACCCTCCTTTTTTCTTCCCACCACACAATTTTATTTTTTTTTTTTAACTGTTCCACACATGGCTGATACTTATCTCAATTACAAAATAGCTCTAACATTAAGACAGATTTGGAATTAAGATGGCACATCAGTGGGGTATGAAGTTTCCTAACTGCATGTTTCTGAGGTTAGTGCAGTCCCTCTGTCAAGAAGGGCACTGCTGCTCCTGTTCAGGGCAGGTTCCACAGCAGCCTACAAAGGCTGCTGTACTGAAGCTCATTTTTATAGGGAGATGACTGAGTCCAAAGTAGGGGGGAAGGACAAGAGTGAAGGTGGGTATGCAACAACAGATGAAAAGAAATAGACCCACAATCCCTGCCTCCTGGCATCCTAAATTAGTGAATTGAGCATTCAGAGGGGAAAAGATTTAACAGGGAATAGCCTTTTGGTAGGAATCAGCTAATGACCTTTTTTTCCCCAGTATGGGTGGCCCACCTGTATTTCCTGTTAGGGATACCTATACTGGGTGAATTGTTACTGCCCACTTCACATTTCAGGGAAGAAGAGTTAGCATAAATAAGTGGGAAGTCCTATTAATATACCAAATAAATCCCAAGACCATCTTGATGAGAGATGGAATAAGGAAAACTATCATGGTGCAGGAATTAAGCACTCTTATCTACTAGATACAATGAGAGAGGGCAGAGATTAATGAAAAAATGTGACTGGCAAATGTTGGGCTGTTGTAAACTCTCCTATACTGATGCCTAAATGCAAAGTCTTATTATGCCAAAACCAAATGTGCAAGGAATCAAACTTGTGAATTACACATTAATATTAAAGTTTGTAAAGACAAACACTAAGCTTAGTTTATTATATGCTATAACATGATGAATCACTACAAATATACATTTGGATAATACAAGTTTAAGTGAAAGTATACCATTCCTGAAGGTTTAAAAAGTAATACCAGAACTAAGGACATCACCAAAAAATCATGGCAGGATTTGGTCTGAGAGGAGAGAGGAAGAAGGAAGAAAATCCACAATTCAAATCAGAACATGCAATCTGAGATCACCTCATTCCCAAACAACAGGGCCATACATCAGCTGCAGAATTTCAGAGACCCAAAAAACATTATTTTCTTAGATCCTTGAAGATCTCAGGACACATCTTTGAACTACCTGAGTATTAGTGCTGTAGATAGGATGGTATTTTTCAAGATAAACATTCCTTTATATTTGGAGAAACAGTAGCGATAGTTTTGCATAATTAAAAGACTCAAATACTTATTGTTTCCCACAGTAGGAAGATTGTTTACTATTGTGTCCAAATCTTGAACTCGATTTGAGGTTATCATGTCCTACCAACTGATGTATTAAATAAAAATGGAGGAAGAAAGGTAGAAATAAAAAATAATAAAAAAAACCCAAACCAGCAACCGACACCACTCCAAGTCTTGTTAAAGTTCTTGATATTTCAAGCACAAAGCATTTCTGCAATCTAAACATAGCTATTGCATTTAAATTTATATTGTTTCAACTCCAATGACAACAATACAGTTGCATCATTTTAGTCATGTTGCACATAACCAGTATTTATTTATTCTGGATCAAAAATAACAAAAAAAACCCCCGACAACACAAAAGTGTTTTGTTTGAATCTACATCTCTCTCTGGAGAGCGGCTCAACAGAACTGCAGAAGAACAGTATTTATAGTGCTTCTCACAGGAAGGGGGACAGAGGAGAGGGAGGGGAAACAGCTAAGACTTCATTCCATTCACAAGATTTACTGACATTCTGTGGACAGTGGTGATCACTCTTAAAGTCGCAATGACAGCAAACACCACTGAAGAAATACAGCAATATAAAAGAGTAGCCAAATGGGTGGATTTGGCTACCCTGTGTTACGATCTTTCATCTGTGAGCTACAGGTTAAAAAGTAAGATCTCTGTCAACCATGACAAAGATTCACTCTGGTTTTCCTTCTCCTCACCCTCACTCAGCTTTACACATTGTGGGACTAGGAATATAATCAGTTTTCCAAATCTCAAATACCATCACTGAGATAGATTTCCTCCCATTCAGCTAGGAGGATGCACACATATCCTGCACAACTAGATGAAAAGATTCCTCTGAATTATTTTTTATTCTTGTTCTTGTTTGTTTGCTAAGGAAATAACAGTAAATCAGGATGACACAAAACCTTCATTCAATTTCATTTCAAAACTTTCTTCTTGCCCTTATCCCTGTTATACTACCACATCCAAACAGATAGTCAGACGTATCAGTTTCACTCCTTGAACATTAGGTTACTGTTCACTTACTTTCCTATGTCTCCTTTCTGATAAAATTATGACCTAATATGACACTTTTCTCCAAGATCTAGACAGCTCCTGAGGACACAGAGCAACCTCCCACCCCAGAGAAACTCATGGAATGGAGAGCTCCCTGAAACCCAGCTCCCTCCCAGCACCACCCTTAATTAGGTCAATAACGCCTTTGGTCACCACAGGAACTCCATTGAGCAGCTAGAGTAGTTCACGTTGTTCAGAACCCTGGTTCTTCGGGTCTGATGAATTATGAAATATTTCCAATAAATTTCCATTGGCCTTGCATGTTAATTGTTCACAACTAGAGCATTTTGAAAGGCTGTAACTGAGAGCACAATAGCCATTTATTTTGCCAGCTACTGCCCCAGAGCAAAACAAGGAATACCTTTTTGAGGATTTCACCGCATCCTGGAACCCTAGGGGCTTGTGTTTCTGCAGTCCTGTGAATTATCTTGAAAACAAAGAGAGAGAGTCTTTCATATTAGAAAAACAGTAGTAACAGACTTGACAGAAAACACCATTGATTTTCTAGGTCAACACTCATAACGCAATAAATGCTTTTCACAGTTTCAGAATACAACAAACAGTTCTCACATGTGCAGCTTCAACTCTCTAGTGTGTCTGTAAGAATGAACTGAGACCCACAGTGCAGTTTATACTTATTATCCCAACATAATGCAATGCTGCTCACTTTTTATGACCCAGAGCAATCTAGCTAATCAGTTCACTGAGTAGTATGAGATGACGGTGTTTTAATATTGATAGCACTTTCTGTCTTAGAAATTTGAATTAAGCATCTATGATGACCACATCTAAAATTAGAAGAGTTAGTACTTTCCTATTCTCTGGAATAGGCACAGTATGAGCTTACAGCTGAATTATTCCTTTTTATTTTAAGAGAAACCCATGCTTTGACAGAAAGGAAAGGGGAAAAGAAAGAAAAAAGAAACCAATCCCTCTCTCTAGCATCACAATGCAGTGCTAGGAAGTGGAGCTTTTCAGATGACAGCAGATCACAAATCCATCAGTCATCTGCTCACCTGGTTGTTCATGATCTGTTACAGCAGTAAGAACAAATCTCTGGACATAAAGAGAAATCTAAAAGCCTCATAAAAGCCAACTCATACTAAGGAAAAGCAATCTGAAGACAAACACCTTCTTTCACTTTTTACTGGACCCAACATACGAAGTATTGTAACCTAGGGAAACTGAGAAAACACAATTTTTTTGGTCCTGGAAAAAGGTCAGACAAAGCATTCCACAAATCATTTTAGAGTGAGACAGAAAGGGAAGTTTCACAACAAAAAAACCCAACAGGTAACTAAGCAAGAAACACACACAGCTGAAGCACAGTGCTATTCTGCTCTGAAGCAGCCTCATGTCTGAAAGACCCTCTGTAATGGAAAGGTTTTTATCAGCTGTGCGCAGAGAACGCACATGCCTGAATGTATATCCACTACCTAGATGAATAAAGGCATAACCTAGGAAGTTAGTAAACAAGCAGATTATTCAGTTCAAAAAATACGGTACGGATTTTATTTCAAGTGATTTCTCATTAAGACATCTGTTGAGGCAACAGAAGCAAGACAGAAGATGGTTTTTGTAAAGGAATACAGCATGATCGGAAGAGATTTTTTACACACACACCCCTCCAAGAAAGAAAAATGACAGAAATTCACTTGTGTCCTTAAAGGAATATGCTTTGATCATTTCTTCCCAAATACAAATGCAGAGCAAATATATTTTAATATTCAAAAAAGACCTTCTATGATACGGAAAGGAATAGATCTGTAAAACAGTAAAGCAGCTAAATAGTCAGAAATGCTACCAAAGGACACCTAGAAAAGAAATGTAAAACTGAAGTGACTTTCAAAGCTCGTGAAGCATCCAGTCATACTGTTACAGGCAACATCTATTGTTTATCCTACAGCAGATGCATTGAATTGGTCATCTGGTCTGAGATTATTTGAATAACAAATTTTGGAAGAAACCACCTTTTTTAATTCATGTTAGAGGTGAGAGCAAAGCTCTCCCTGGTCCGTGATGATACCTGCTGCACTACTTGCAAAGACAGACACAGCCTTATTCTAGCAGAAGCATCTGGCAAAGGAAACCCAAAAGCACATAAACCTTGCAGCCTATAGATTGTAATTCCAACGCATCTTGGACATGAATTCTGTCATAGCAGGAAGCCTCAAAACTCCTTCCCAGAAGGAATTTCAGCCTGTGCTCCTGCTGAAATGCTGACAATTTTAGAGGTGTGGACAGCCTACCCAGTCCAACCGCCAAGTTATTCACAAGGAAGAAAGGAGACCTTCGCAAATAAAGAATAAACAAAATAACCATTTGTTGTTTAACTCACAGACTGAAAGGATCTAACTGATCCTCAGTTTGGAAGTTCCTGTTGGGAAAGCAGCTCGAGGAGGTAATGACAGGTATCCATAAGCTGTAAATACCTACAAAATTCCCTTGTAACCCTTCCCTGAGTCAGCTTCAGTGTTGTTATATTGTACATAAATGCATTTCTGCAATTTGAAGCTTTGAGCTTCAACTGTTTTTCCAGAAGCCAGTGTCACTAAGCATGCGTCAAAAAACTTAATGAACTACTGAACACACCTCATTTAAGATTGAGAGCTGTTCAGACTGAGAAGCCAATTTTCCTTGTGCATCTGAGGACTCGGGTAACCCCCAGCAGTGGATGACTAAGGCAACATCTGCCCCAAGCAGGCACATGCACGCGTGCACACACACACTCTTCATGTTATCATTCCTAGAACACCTTGAGGAAACATACAGGAGTTTCTGTGTAAAAAACAAACTCTATTAGAAGCAAGGTCCTAAACCACACATTTCAGAATGGATTTGAGTAATACAAGTCCAGCTCCATTATGCTCCATACCACAAAAGAACTAAATCAAAGGCTTAATGTAAGTTCAGTTAATAAATGTTGAGCTATTAGCACCCTCTTCAGAAAGAAGAGGCCATCTGAACAGGCTCTCAAGTATTTATTAAATCAGAATAAATTCAACTGTGGGGCTAACTAAGCAAACCAGCAAATACCCATTCAGGAACGTAACAGTGACAACTTCCTGCCACAAGCGTATCACAGGTCTTGTACTGTACTTTGAGATACCCAAAGAGGAGACACGCTGAAATAACAATGGAGATTATATTAATTTTTTTATTATTTGCTACATTAGTATGGGCACAAAAACAGCTTTTGGGTTTCTGAGGGTGCACATTATATCATCCTGCATTGCAGTGTTAGGCTCAACTGCAGGCATTCCCATTAACATGATTGCACTTCCTTGACTCATCATGAAAATGAAGCAGCCTCATGAAAAATCAGAATTTCTAATAAATTAAAAAGACACCACAAACACACATTCACAACAGATTCACTGGAAGGGAGATACCATCACAAAGTTTCTTCCAGTCTACAGAAAAATGAGTTGCAGAGCTGAATGCAACTTCCTACAGCAATCCTAGGTATACAGTTCCATTGCATATTTCAGCATGTTTTAAAGTCATTTTTCCTAAAATAACACCCTTGTGCAAGTGCTCTTGTTGAATAATACAGAACTGTTTAGAGAGGCTTTTTTATTATTATCAATGAAGTACTTCGCAGTTCATCCCCATCTGAAACAGTCTGCTTTTGCCACAAAGAAAAGCTTCAGATATATTTACACCTTTGTGTATTTTCAAATACAATCACGACCTATTACTTATAAGCAAAATAAAAAAAAATAAATAAAAAAATCAATCATCCCAGGACATTTCAAGTTTAAATTCTGATTTTATAGCCACAGTATAATACCATCTGTTTCATCAAACTAGAGAGACTACTAAAGAATCAAGGTGAGCACTCCCATTGTAAGAGGACAACAGAAAAACCTTGCTTTTCTAGTTAGTTTAGATTTGGGCTCTGTCCCTCAAACACTTGCTATCACCTGCACTACCTGTAACCAAGAATAGCCTCAGATAGGATTTCAATGGTACAATAAGCTGCCATCTCTGCAGCACGCAAAAATCCAAAGCAGAGGAATCCTCACCTTTATTTACTTGACAGCAGGCATGTTTTTCTCCTCATATAAAATTAAGAAGTCAGGGTGACAAAAGCCTAAGAGAGTGAGTTGCTTGAATTTACTTCTACACAAATACAAGATAGGGATTCTTGCTTGTCCTTCACATGTCTGCTGAACTCTAAGTAAAAGAAGAAATGCAGGTTAGATGATGCCACAAGAAGTCCTTTTAAGGTCTCCGACCCGTCATTCATTCTCAGTAATCAGTGCAGTTCTGCCTTCAGATGGTGACGTGGATCAACTCCATTAAGGAAACAAGTAGACAAAAAAATAGGGTATTGCTATAAAGCGGGAAGCCGTACCCACACCTGAATTACTAGAAACAGTGATTCCTGATGATTAGAGTCACCACATTGATTTGCACGGGTTGACATGCCCCACATTTCAGAAGGATTAACTGATATTGCATTGTCTCTACTATCTTGCTTCCTCCTCCACATTAACCAAGTCAGAGCTATGAATGAAGATGCTTAAATGTAGACATAACACTGGACATAAAATGGATGTCAACAGCATGCAGAAGGCAAAGTGAATGTACTCCCACTGAACTAACATCTTTTTCAGGCCTTCAGTAAAATGGACACCTCTGAATATGGTAGGCATCCATCTTCACAGCCCCAGTCAGATACTTCTTAAGTTGGAGACAAACTGGGGAACTCCTTGCCAAGGACATAGTGCATATTAAAAATTTACAGAAGTTCAAGAAGAGACTGGACATATTTATGCAAGGAAATCCACAAAGGGTTACCTAAGTATGGAGAAACCACAGGTGGCTCTGGAATTCTTTGAGAAAAAAAAAAAATCAGTCAAAACTGGACAAAATTAGGAATACGTATTGTAGACACTTGCCCTGCTCTTTTACTCTTTGTAAGTACCCACTCTTAGCTTATTTATAACCTCATAGCCATTTATCAGATATAGGATATGAGTACACGATGATTTGGTTTGAGTCAGTGCATATGCTCCTGTAGTGTAGATTTTCCAGAGTTCTTGACATAGAAAAATCTTATTTCCTTACAACTGAACAAGTTCAAATAACTAGTATCTTTGTAATGGCTAAGAATTAGACTCCTAGATATCAGCATCAGCTCTTAGTTAGCCAAGATACTAGCTGGTGAAATTTGATGTTAAAAAAAAATAAAATAGTGGCATTGCAATACATAGAAAGTTCAAAAAGGAGTGTTCTCTATTGCTTTGGGTACAGTTTAATTTCTCAATCCAATAAACAAGTGCCTGAGAAATGTTTTTCCCAAAGACAGCATCCAAAAAGTTTCTGCCCACTTAATCTTAACTTAGTGGAATTAAACTTACACATGACTTCTCCAAACATACACCTGTCAGTTCCTGTTTTTCCGTCAGCTCTAATGATCACTGAAACTGATAACACAGTCAGCTGTTGTTCACGTGTCTGCAGTACTGTTTTGCTCATGAGTAAGTCCATTAGTAAGACGTATCCCTAGCTTGTTTGCAAATGACAGTCACTCTGTGCATATGACATCATGGTTTTCTAATCCCTTCTGGGATCACAGCCCTTTTTCTTTGATTTTATGCCTCTGAAATACAGCACCTATAACCAATATATACGCACTGCTGTTGGAACAGTGGAGACCTTTTTGAACTTACCTGTAACAACTCTGCCCATCGTTCCTAGCCATGCAGTCAAGTACAGATGGTGGCAATACCTACTGTCCCTAGCTCTCTCTCTTTTCTGCTAACCCTGAAAACGCTATCCGATGGTTCATCATGTGTCATTGCAATGAGGTCCAAAACTATCCTTGGATTAGATGCTCTTGGGGCAATATATAAAATCTGAGGAAACATTTTTCTACACTGCCTGCCTCAGATTGCAACAGTAAAGATTAAGGAAATTATGTTTTTGATGTATATCAATAGTTAAAACCTACAAGGACAACTGGATTCATACTCTACTTTCAACTTATTCTACCTTCACCTCACTGTTATCTTAAAGCAGGTTAAGAGTACTGGTTTGTTTGCACATCCATTCAAAAATAGAGACAAAGTCAGTCAGTCCATTCCAAAGCACATTCTGTGTGTCTGTTCAGATACCTGTAACCATATGCAAGTGCTCACACAAGGAGAATTAAAATACTTCTAAAACGTCCTTATCCTCATTCAGTTTACTGCCTAAACGCTCTTTAAAACTTATTCCCACCAAATCTACACTACAGAGTCCTACACTCTTTTTTTGTTTAGAATTCCAATAACCTGCAAATTTCTCAGCCTGTCTTGTCTCTCAATTCTTGTGGTCATAAACAGGGGTGAGGGACACAGAAGTGCACATGTATACACACACACGTCCAAAGCATAGGTTTTAGTAGCAGAAAATGACACATTTGTAGTTTCACAGAAGTTTTCCTCATGGAAAGGAGCAGCCCTGCAGAACAGCTGGCAAAGCTCCACAGAACAACACTTGTCCACAGACTGGAACACCTTAGATCATACCATCTGAAAGTGTCTCGTATAAATAATTTCAGCCAAAAGCATAAAATAATTACTCCGTTCTCCTACATGTAATATATCTGATAAATTGAGAATTTGACATTGGAAGACTTTATCTCAAGTCTCTTTGTAATTATAGATTAGATGGCTGTCCTGGGTGTATTGAAGACTTACCCATTTGTGTGCAGCCAAAGCATTCCTGTGCCTGCAATATAACCCTGAAGTGTCAGTGTCTTAGTGACAGTAATTATTTTATGTAATGGAACTTGTAAAGAATTCGACTTGCGTGCATGGCTTTTGCTTTACCTATTAAACTGTTTTTATATCAACCCATGAGTTCTCTACTTTTACCCTCCTGATTCTCTCCCCCAACCTGCTGTGGGGGTTGTGTAGTCCTAGTTGCCGGCTGGGGTTACGGTGACATGGACTTAGGTAATGTAGGCAAAAGTCTTGGTCCTGAATAGGAGCCTTGTAGTGGATTCCATCTGGATTACAGTTTCAACATCCATTTGAGTGTACGATAAGTGTAAGGTGAGCTGTCCAGTATTTTTTAAGAGCTTGGTCTCATTTGCTAAAATAAACTGCCCTTAAGTGATACTGCTATGGAAGAAGCACACTAAGCATCACATGCACAGAATCCCATGGGGGGAAAAAACAACACAAAACAAACAAACAAAAAAATAACAAACAGGTTTTTGACAATATTTGTGGATCTGCCAATAAAAAAACAAACAAACTACAGCTCAAAGAAGTGAGTGCCTTTAGTTCTGTTACTTCATAGGCAACACGGCCATAACTTTTCCTCTGGAAGCTTCCACATATACTCTTTCCTCTGCTTTCAAAAGCATGACATCTAACTGTAAGACGACATTTGACCAAATTTTCTGCCGTTCTGGTATGACACTAGCAATGCAGCAACCAGAGCAAGCCACCAGAAAGGGAGGCAAGGGAAGTAAATAGAAAATCATAAGGAAAAAGTACTTTTAGAGATGCACTTAAGATTAAAACTTAGAGGGCTAAGTCACTGTCCTTGGCAAAAAAAAAAACAAAACGTAATGCATTTCCTTTTCCTCACAAGTTTATACAAAAGTTAGAGGAGCCTGGTCTTTCCAGCCCTCTACCTAGAGACTGATGTTTCTGCAGTTACTGAGGCTATTTTTCTCAAAATTAATTTTATTTTAAAAAAATATATGCACAGACACGATAGCTTCACTATTGGTAGAATAGAAAAGCCTCTTTCATTTTCTTAACATTTTCAGTAGCACTCTACATTTTTCTCCTTAATGGCAAAGCATCAGTATATGCTTTTAACTTTTATTTCTTGCCCATAGGTTTCCCTAGGGTTTCTGCATGATGACAGTCATTTTACTTCCGCAGTAACCTTTCAAGATGTAATCACACGCTTTTTTCCATAGCAAAAAAAAAAAAAGTGGTACGACCATCATTGTTTTAGTCTAAAATAAATAAGTTAATGGATTAGTAGCTGCAACTTTTTTGTAATACGTTACCCTAGCCTCTTTTCCATTGAAAATACAAAAAGGAACTAGTTAGGCAGGGGAAAAAAAAAAAAAAAAAAAAAAAAGAGTTATCCTCTGTCTATTATACATCATAAAAAGTGCTCTTTTTTTAAAGTTTGGTGACAGACAGTAAAAACACTTTAATGGCATTATGACTGCAAAATACATGACATACAAAATACAATAGAGAGAGGGAAGGAAAGTTAAAAAAAAACTTCAAGAGACAGGTATTGGGTATTAAGGAATTCTCACAGAAAGTTATACAAGTCTGCATATTTAGGAAGACAGCACTTCCGCTCATTGCCCAAATCCATCATTTTTAAAAAAATCTCTATAGAAGGTACTGCCATTATGCATGTATTTAAGTATAGTTACTTTATGTACCTTTGGCTTTGGCATCTTTTCCACAAGATTTTATGTAGCAGAGATGCTCACCATGTTCCTACTTCTTTCATGGTGAAGATCTGGAACTATGCATAATCTGTGTCCAATTATATTGATTTATATCAAGTGCCAAGCAATTTAGGAGCATAACTTTATTTTCAAAAGCATCCAAATCCCTTAGAAAGCTTATTTTTCATTAAAAAAACCATAAGGATTTAGGACTCATTCATTGACTCATATCTGCTTTTAACGACAAAAGCTTCTTTTTTGAGTTTTTCTAAACAGATTAGACTTCCCTAGTCCCACATTTTCAGTCCTCCCTCTTTCCCCTTTTTCTCTGGTACAATTCTACTTTTAATGTCTTTCAAGTTGAATAGAAACAAAGCTTAAAATAAAAGGCTTTCAAAAGATGTAAAACTGAGAACAAGTGCTCTGCAAACAAGCCATTATTCAGCTTTTAAATGTAGTCACTGTTGCTGCTTGCACTCCGTTTTTCTTAGCACCATTCTTAAATATAAGCAGGTAGAGATTTCAAATGAATCTGTTGTGGTGTAGACAAAAAGAAATGTATATGATTTTATTGGTCAGAATTGTGATGTTAGTAAAGCTACAGTATCGCATGATTCAATTTAGGATAAGCTCCTCTGGACGGCTTGAAGGACAAGGATACTTCCAAGTCACAGCACTTAGTCTGACTTGCTATTAAAAGCAAATTTGCACTATAGTAGACATGCTTCTTATTATGACATTTATATATGAAAACCTGTCTTTCAAGTTTCCTTGACTGCATTGAAACTAAATAGTGGTGGGGCTTTTTTTGTTTGTTTGTTTGGTTTTTTTTGTTTGTTTTTTGTTTTGTTTTTCTCTCCCCTCTGTGACAGAGCAAACAGCATTTCCCAGATGCTTGAATAACATAGACTAAGAAAAAAATCTGGTGGCTTTCTTTTGGTTTTGGGTTTTTTTGGGTTGTTTTGGGTTTTTTAAATACTGCAAGAAGCATTTTGGTCCTTTGCATACAAAACTCAGAAGTGAGAAAAGCCAATAAATTATTTACCCCTCTGTACCTCAGAGTGCTCACAAAGTTTCTTCATCCACAGCAGGAAATACAAAGTATGTGGTGGTTACATACGGTGGAATTCATCATCCACAAAACTTTTATGAACCGTGACAGTCCAGAAATGCATTCTCACCACTCTGCAAGACCATTTTCATGGAAGTTGGTCTAGACTATTCATGCTTTACATTTACATATGTTAAAACATGCAAAAACACACACAGTTGTGGTTTTGTGTTGTTTTTTTATTTTCTTCATTGAGCTATAGTTCATATGATGTTTTTCCATACACCAAGGATAAAGTAAAGAACTATGACAAAGATTGCTTACAGCCACTCAATTACCACAATGCTCAAATTGTGTCATCGGAACAGGAGGAAGGTACTATAGGCAGAAATCTGGCATCTAATTAGCAGAAGAATTTTTCCTTCACAGCTAATCAGGGTCAATTGAAAAGCTTGATACATGAAGTTGTCCACAGCTACCCACAAAATCAGACTTTTTGCTCGATTCATGCATTTTTTTATTTATATGTAATATTTAACTATCTCTTCAGAGACAGCCTAATCAAAAAGTTGCTCAAGAATCGACCTGTAATCTTGACTGCTGAAGAGAGTTTCACAGAGTGGAAATCATCGCAACCTTTGGAACATTAATCCTTGAGACAGAACCTACACTTGTTTGCCCGGGAAAGACAGAAAAACAATGGAACATAGGACTTACTAAAACCAGATTCCCAAAAATCTGTGTCAAGATGGTTTCCTGCCCCATTTTTTATTTTGTTTTGCCATTACTGGGGAAGCTCTGTTTCGCAAACATAAAAGCCATAGAAAAGCAGACAATTTTCTTCACAAAGTACCACTTCTGCTCTCATTCCAATTTTGATATTATTTCAGTCCAAGAATCATACCAGCAGACTGGGGCGTAAGAGAAGAAAGATAATCTGCATTTATTCTGCTGCTTCAGCTCAAACGATATAAAAAGACGCACACAGTTACCACAGAACAGGAGAAGGAATAGGAGAAAATAAGGCTGAGAGAAACAGTAAGAATGAAGGACTCAGTATTACAGTTCAGTAGTGCTTTATTCCAAATAAAAATTAGGGGCCACAAGATTAGAATGAAATGTAGGACAGGCCCTAGATTTGTTTTGCTTTTAAACTCAAAGTTAAATCTCCATGCCTTTAAAAACTGAATTTTAAATCAAAAGGCAGAATTGGATATTCTCCTTTCCCTTAAAAGCTGAGCACTACATGTTACTTAAATAATAAACACATTTTACTCATAATTTATGTTCATGCTTCTGTACTCCCAAGATAGCTGTGGGAATTCACAGAAGCAGATGGAAAAAGGAGTTTAATTTCCTTCCTCAACATTCAATATTTTAACATTTACCTGCAAATTAAAATCTGTTTATAACAAATACATGATCACCACTGTCACTTTATGCTAACTACTGATAAATTACAAGATTATACACAGATTCTAAGGATGCAAAAATGAAATTGATCACTCTTTCATATTAAACATCCAACTCATTCATTGCATCTCCAGAGTATAACTTGGTAACAACAACTGATCCCAGCTTTGTCTGTTTCTTCCGCTATTTCCCTTTATTAGATATAAATATTTAATGCAACAAAACTAGGAAAAACCCGTCTCAGAATTGCAATTAAATTTGAAGTAGATAGGGTTTCAGAAACTGAAGCAAAACAGAAGAAAACATACAAATGTAAATAAGTTGTTGGAAAGTTACCCCACAAGAGAGTAGAACCAAACTTTCTTAGTAAAACAACGCAATTATGAGGTAAGAACGAGTCCTGAAATAAAGAATGGATACAATTTCTTTCATACAACAACAGGAAAAAAAATTAAACTGCATGAGAGCTTTGAAAAATACACACCTACTTTTAAAAATCTGGAAATGCTGGCTTTTGTAACAATAAGGTGGAAAAACTTCCCGGTAGTTTGACAAACTTTGACGGGCAAGAAAATTACCTCCCAGATTTCTGTTGAACTACATCTTCTAAGACTTGTTCCCACTCTCCTTCCACTCCCCAGTAAATCTTTATGAAGATTTTGGCAGTGCATTTTCTAGAAAACAGAATCAGCCACCCAGTTACCTCCACGAGACACAAGTAAACTACAGTAACAATTTTTCCTCTGGTGTTCCTCCTACTTTCAGAAAAAGACTGGAATTCTTTTTAGTACAAACTGAGTGAGTCCAGAAATGCAACATTTTCTGTACATGCACTTATACACCACCATCCCCCACTGCCCATCATTGGAGATTAGCATTGCAGAGGTCACCTGCATGGAAGAAATGGATACAGCCCATCCTAGATGTTCTGTTTTGTGCTTAACATCAGCACAATGTTTTTAATCTGTGCAGGGAATGGTGGATCCATAGGAGAGGAAGCTTTGTCTGTATGATCCTTACAGTTATTTGTCAGGGAAAAGTAATTGCCTAAGCATATAAAAGTGATGCACAGGTACAGATAAAGGTGATATAGGGAAAGGTATTCCAGGTTTATAACTGACCAAGTGGAAAGGGGCTGCCTTTACAGTGAGCCAGAGGAAAAGCGCACAGGAAGACCACACAAAGATGAAACTCCAAATAAGGAAACGAAACTCCAGAAGTTACACAGTGTCTTTCACCCACAGAGGAAAAAGGGTGGAAAACTTGATGTACTGAACAGGTTTTGCATAATTCTGTCTCAGTCTATTACCCCAGTTTCAGTTCAGGTTAATTAGAGCAAGCTCCTTTTAAAGTATTGGTAATCTATGGATATAAACACAAGTTATGCCCACGTTCCCACTTCCTCTGAATAGAGCATACCAAGTATGATGGAAACTATTAGAAAAAGCATTTAAGAAAAAAAGAAAGAAGAAAAAATAATCACTAAATACAGTATTTTCTACTCTGGTTGTTATTATTCATGGTAAAGGCATTTCATTACCCAGAAATTATAATTGCATCAAGGAGATCTAGTATCTCAGGCTTTCACTTGCACACTTAAAGTTCAAATTTTAGAACCAGTCTGGCTGCATGCAAAGTTGTGTCCTTAATAAATGTGGTTAGATTTACTTCACACACACTCAAAAATAGCATTAAACTTTTATAGAGAAAAAAAAAAGACAGAAATAAGGCTATAAAAACAAGGACGTTAGCTGAAATGAACATGAAATGTCATTGATTGCATTTCTCTGTGCAACACTTTCAAAATATAATGTGCTAACTCATTACCACAGAGTAATGTTTGATATTCACATTTAAATACACAAGAGTTGGCAAAGTTTTGAATCTCCACATGCCTTTCCTCAGGTCATTAGTCTTTTACCACTGGTTCAAAAATTGCTATATAATCAGAAATACAAGAGCACGTATATAGTTCTCTAGAAGGAATAAATCTTCATTATACACCTTGTATTAATAAATATCTATCATTGGGGGGAAAAAAAGAAACTTTAATAGAAGGACGTTACAGACTAATCAAGGTGTCCTTGGCCGACTTATACAGTGGTATTTCACATAATGAGGACCATGACAAAGTTTGTGTTCCAAAACATTTTATGTCATTTTAACCTTGCCACAGGCACCAAGGTTGGTGTTAATCACTCCAGTCAAAGCCATTAACTTTGAAAAGCTAAAGCCTAAAAAGAGACATTAATGAACTCAACAAAATACCAGTAGTTAATACATAGGCTCTTTAGCCGAATTCATTACTCGGACGCTGCACAATATGGGCCTCAGAGTAGCAGCAGCCTCACAGGACACTGCGTCCTGTACCTGACAGAACTTATTCAAGTCTGAAACATCCCATGTGAAACAAACTGGTCAACCACAGGAAAATTTAAATTCCCCCACAACACCAACAGCCTACAGTGTTGTAGGACACCAGATGAACGAAGGCAAATGGCCTGTTATTTACTGTTAAAGTGCCTATTCACCAGATCAGTGGTCTCCAAACTTTTTGATCATGTACCCCTATCAGTAAAAAAAAAAAACAGAGCATGCACCCCCAATATATGCATATTTATTTAAAAGTTACATACAGGTACTACTGTATTTATACATTATGTATGTTTTATAACATACACAATAAATATAAATTAAAAAGGATAAGAGAAAGATGAAAAGCTATTTTTTAAATTTTATTTTACTTATTAATGGTACAAAAAATTGCTCTCCCTCAAAAATAATTTTTTTTTCTTTTTTTTTTTAGGGAGAGTTATGTGATCAAATATGATCCATTATTTTTGACAATCATGGTTTAACACTTTGTGATGCAGCAATTCAAAGGGCTGGTTCAAAGTTCAGTCTATTTCAATACTGAAATTTTTGTTGGCCAAGTTCTTGTCAGATCTGATTAGGACATCATTGTTTTTACCTCATAATGTGGCTGACAAAGAGTTTCTACTAGGAGTAGGAGAAGTGTCAGTTCTGACATTTTCTTCTTGTTCATTTGTCCTCACATTATTAGTATTATATTTAATCCATGGTTTCTTTGCAGGAATGTTTTTAAGACACTTGTCCATTTTGTGAGGGTTAGTGTGTACTTGTGTACCAGACCTCACATGTGGCAGTCTGACATATGGACCAAGTGAGGGCATCAGTGTCAAGCCATATATTAAAATATTAGTAAAGCCTAATTTCGTTTTTTTTTATCTAAAAAATAAACATAAATAGAAGTTCCAATATTTGCTCCCATCATCTTGCACACACCTCACTTTGGAGGCCACTGCTCTATTTCTCTCCAAACAAGATGCCATATAGTATTCATTAATAGAGCAATGACAACATATTACCTAACGTTCCTACTTCATGTTTGACAGGGATACCAGCTGCACATAGCTCTTCCACAACACCTGCCATCAGCAGGTCTGGAAAAACCTTACAAAGGAGGCAGCATTAGTGACTCCTATTTAAAACATGGAGAATTAAGGTCCAAGGAGGTAAAATTAATTGAACTATGTTACCATGTATGCTGCTGACAGTACCATAAACATCCAATGTAGACTTCTGAGCTGGGCACTGCTGGAGACACACACCAGGCTACTTTCCACCTTTCTCACCTCAAGGGTGGGGGAGGGTTAATCCTGGGGAAGGCAGCACTTTGCAGCCCCCCAAAAATGTGGGCAGCTCCACATAGCTGTTTCCTGAAATGGTTCCAAAGTAACAAGTTGTCTTAATAACCTCAACCTAAATTATACCAGGAGCTCCTCTAGCCGAGCTAGGACAACACAAAGGTAACACACACAATATTCAGCAGACTCTTATGAAGAAATTAACACTAAGTTCAGTTAAAGGGAATTGCCACAAGGGCTGGCTATTAGCAGCCTAACATGACTCTCTACCATATATTTGAACTCTATGAATCCTGTGGAAGCCTGTGATACAACAAAAAACAGATCACATCAGTTTTATCAGATGCAAGCTGCAGAGTGACGGAGCAAAGACACAGTGATAATTACTGTATTGTAACCTTTAAACTGCCTCAATATGGAAAGATGTGGTTTATCTGCAAGCTAGAAAAAAGTAAAGGGGGGGGGTGGCGTGCCACCACACTTTTGAAGCTACCATCTTAACAAAAACATGATTCCAAAGTCATCAAGGACAGCAAGAGGAGTCAAAAAGTCTCCATATACTGATGCTCCAGTCATACATCAGCTTCATAGTGCTAAGTCAGCCATGAGTAACACCTTTGGCAAAACACCTTTTTAACTAGTTTGTAGTTTGACAAGAGTTTTCATAATTTAAAAATCACCTGAGTTGGATCTGGTTTCTCTTAGGATAAACTGCATGTGATTATCCCAAAGTAAAACACACCTGGGAAAGACCAGCAGATATCAGTGGGGCTTCAAACTCTCCCTCTTCCTTAACAGCCTTTTCTCCTACTTTGCTGATTTCTCTGATACTACTTAAGCCAGTCCATTCCTGCTGGGAGGACTGTCCCTTGCAGGGCTCCCCCAAACACAACTGCAACACAGACCATTGCTAGACCAATGGGTTTAGACGCACCAAGGTGTGCAGAACAGAGACATCTTCAGCTCAAGGTGCAGACCTTCATAATTCACTATCTCCTTCCATCCTTCATCCATACAAGTACAGAAATGCCAAAACCTACAGGAAAAGTCTCCTGAGGAGGACTGAAAGGCTTGCAACTCGTTAGGAATATAAAGGTACTGTGGTTCTCAAAATAAAGAGTCACAACAAAATAATACAGGAATTAGCTAATGCCATCAAGGATGAATCACCTCCTGACTAGGGGGGGTTACCCAAAGGTAATCTAGGGTAACCCAAGACTAATTAGCATGGTAAAAATCACACCTCTGGGAGGAGACCTTACATGCTAAGGTCAGACCACCTCTGTATAATGAACTAGCCACTAATTGGAGCAGGTGTAGACAGGCATCAGTTATATAATTGAAAGGTGACCAATGAACAAGTTTTGCATAACTTTTTCTTTGTTGTGAACTGTATAAAAACCCATAACCCCTCTCAAGGGGTGTGCTAGCCTTGCAAACTATGGCCTGGCACCCCCTTCTGTACAGAACTGCATTAAAGTTTAGAAGATGGATCTTGACTCTCTG
The DNA here is from genome assembly GCF_964199755.1 of Larus michahellis. NCBI lineage: Eukaryota > Metazoa > Chordata > Aves > Charadriiformes > Laridae > Larus > Larus michahellis. Next base: position 96,716,087 of record NC_133897.1, read on the forward strand.
TGCTCATTGGCTCCTGCGCACCAGGCACAAACCTAAACCCCAACTGAGGGAGAACAGTATCTTACAGTCACTTCACAAAATCAAAAACAGACGGGATAAGAAACGACAGCCATGTTGAAGGAGTCCATATTGCATTAAAAGCAGGTATTGAAATTACTCGAGTCTTTCCAGAATTCTCCCTCAATTTCTTAAAGCATTTGTTCCCTTTAATATATCTCAGTCACTAAACAACCTCAAACCTTTCTGTAGCACTAAATATCCCTAACTGCTTGCCAGTTCATCCGTTGTATCCCATCCCTTCTTATATACTGCTACTTTCCTTCTCCAGCTGAACTCTCTTATTTAATAATCAGTCCGTCAGCTCTTTTTTTTCTGCAAGCTTCTGTAAATCCGGCACAGGCATCTTCATTTAGGGTGGCCTCACTTTAAAGTGTCATTAAGTGGTAAAGGAAACAGCTATTTTGTCAGTTACTGTCACAATTAAGCCAACACCATTTTAAATAAAAGGGCATCTGAAGAAGGAATGTCTTGTCAATCTTTGAATGCTTTTATGGCATAGGAAATAAAAAAAAAAAAGTCTCACACAGAATTGGTTTGTTATAACTGCTTTATAACTGTTTATAACCTTAAACTGAACTTGAGACCTTTCTATGTCAGAAATACACACTTCTTGATTCCCAGTCTTTAAAAATGTACAAACAGTAAAACCTCTCTGCCCATGCAGAGCATTGCCAAAATTAGGCATTAGTAATAGATGCCAGAACAGTTTTGTATGAACTCAGCATTCACTTACAGTAAGCTCTCTACAATACTGGCATCTTTGACTGTCTCAAGGTCTTAGCTAAGTTTGTAATAAGCATGACAGACTTGCTGGATACACATTAGGACATTCCTACAAACACTCTAGAAGGTTTTGATGTCTTGTATTCTTTAGACTACATGTAATGAGTCGGAACTAAGGGAAAATTGTACATTTCTACCTTGTGAAGTCCACCACATTAGATATCCTTCCTTTCCACTCTACAGTTGAGAAGTTTGTCAAGGTGTCTCTCTAATAGTATACATATTATCTCTAAACATTTAGTAGAAGCAAGGAAGAGCTGAGACAGCAAGGATTTTTTCTTGATTTACTCCTAAGAGACAGATGATTTCACTGCCATCTCAAAATAACAGCCACTTTCTAAATTAATTAGTATCTTGTCTCTGATATGTGTGACTGCTCTGACTATGAAACACCTTGGAAAAATGCAGAACTATTTTAGCCACAGCTTTGTAAGCTGCAAACAGCACATAAAACACAAGTCCAGAAGACAAACTCATCTCAAAGAACGAGACAGTAACTTGAGGCCTAATCAAACACCTAATGTTTAAAATCTGCATAATAACAAATGGATGTACAAGAAACCTTACTAGATAGATAGAAAAGCAATGATTAAAAATAAAATAATACTGTTGAAAGAACAAATAACACACTTGAAAGATCAAACCCATACAGAATTGGCAGGGCAAGGATTAGGTTTTTTGTGAATAAGCCTCAGTCGTGCTCAGGATGACGTGTTCCTCTCGTGCCTCCACACAAATCATTCAGTTTCCCTATAAATTTAAAGGAAGGAGGTTCAGTGCATAACAGATTATTTAATGTTGGATATTACATTGCTTTTATAGTGACCCTTCCTAGATTTGGTGGTACATGTATATTTTTTGAAAGCTGCAGATTTTGGAGCCCAACTGTTAGGCATGCAACTCTTCTTTCAGTATAAAGTTTGAAATTGCAAGGAAAAGCTTGAAAATATTCCATACTGAGTGCTTCCTCCTGTCATAAAAAAAATAATCAATTTTTTTTTAATTTATTCCTCTCCATCACTATTTGAGAAGGGAAAACATCCAAGTTATTAAGTAGGTAAGACTGTCCAACTCATCTCTGAAAATCCACATTTAATTTGAGTCTGAAAGACAAGACTGGAATCACAGTCAAATCTCATGTATTTTCAGTCTCCAAAAGTATTATGTTTGCCTTCAGTACCTAAATTGCTACACCACACAGGTCGTCTGTTCCATAGCATATGTCACAGTTTGGGCCGTGTTGGCCAGCGACAAGACAACAGATGTCTCACTCCAAGGAGGGAAAGTAAAGAGATAAAGACATTTATGAGTTTAGAAAAAACACAACTACTTTAATGAAATACTAATAACAAAATAAAGAAGGAAATAATGAAATAGATACAATATATACAAATATATGCAAAACCATATCAAGTTCCCAGGCAGATGTCACTAGCAGGCACTAGGGAAGTTCCAGACTGGACTCAGTGATGAATGGGAACTGAAACACACTGACCGGGATCAAAGGCAGATGAGACAACAGGGTCCTCCTCAGACATCAGCCATTGAAGAAGAGTCACTGAAGAAGAAATGTTGGATAAGAGCCAAAGAAGAAGAGTCAATCTGACCCCTTTGCTCCCTCAGCTTTCATACTGAGCATGGCAGATGGGATGGAATACCCTGTTGGTCAGTTTTGGGTCACCTGACCTGTCCACCCCTTCCCACAGGTGCGACCCCTCCACAGGGTAAACAATCCAGTCAGTGACCCTGGTTGCCACAGCAACAAATATAAGCAAGAGCCTCTCTCACTGCACCGAAAGTTGTCTCTGCTTCACGCCAAACCAGGACAGCATGATGACACTATGGTCTCAGAGTTACAGTTGCTTATATCTTCAAAATACCATCAAGCAAAATACACACTAACAGCAGAAACATTATTCAGTTATTCATACAGCCATCAAGTCCAAGAAGTGAGAATCTTGCTTGCTTACTTACTAAATAAAATATAACATATGGATGGGATCCAAAGCCCATTAATTACAGGCATGGCATCACTTGCCCTCAGACAATCCCTGCTGGTTCCCACCACCTGAAACATGCTGCTGGCATTTTGCCTCCCTTCTGTCCTGGACAAGCAGATTTCCTGTCAAAGGACAGGAGGGCATTTCATCCCATGACTTGTAGCAGGTAACTCTTGGATTCCCTTCAACTACTTTAAAATGCCTGCAGGGTCACCACAGCTGCATCTTTGTTTCGTCCCACTACTCATGTGCAAGCTTAACTTTGGCAGTATTGGGATGGAAACAGTCCCAAGCAACAGGATCCAACTGGGGCTGCTCTGCGCAGAAGCTTGGACTGGAGACCCCCAAGTGTCTCTACCAGCCTCTGTGGTTCTTTGAACACAGAATCATATAATAGAATAACAGAATGTGTCGGGTTGGAAGGGACCTTTAAAGGTCATCTAGTCCAACCCCCCTGCAGTAAACAGGGACATCTTCAACTAGATCAGGTTGCTCAGAGCCTCATCAAGCCTGGCCTTGAATTTCTCCAGGGGTGGGGCCTCTACCACCGCTCTGGGCAACCTGTTCCAGGGTCTCACCATCCTCATTGTAATGATGTACTTCATTGTGCTTATGTCTCCAGATACAGTAGTTTGGAGACGTAACAGCAAGAGATTATTTGCTGTCTACTACAAACCATCCTTTCAGCCTTCATTTATTAATATCTTCCTCATGAAAACAGGTTGAAGCCATCAGTCTCCTGCCTTCTCCAAGGTAAGCTCCCAGACAGTCCTTCATTCTAAACTCACCTTAGATCTCCACCCAAAAGAACCTTTAATTTTAAGAAGTGAAGCACAAATACATTACCTACCCTTCTCCAGTCACAACAAACAACACCACACATACGCTTTTGTTCCAAACTAATCCAACTCCACACGTGCAAGCACCAAGACTCAGAGTACCTAGCATTAAATACATGGGACCCACTGCCATTTACAAGTGCCAGCAGGCTGCACATTCCCAAGCCTGCAGCTGCAAAAACAGTGTAGGTACAAACCCTGAAGCAGTCTGAACATTTAGCTATACCTTCTCCACCAGCAAGCCTACCCTTCAATCTCCATGCAAGACAAGTACACTATGTAAAGATAGCATCTGCTCACTGTGCATACCTACTTTCCAAGAACGTCCAGAATCATCTTTGCTGAATTAACTCATTGAAGTGCTTTCTACTCCTGTATGTGCTCCAAAACCAATATAGCTACAGGTGAGGAAAGTATGGGGTTTTTCTTCGAATATATGAATTCTGACACATCATCACATTGCCTTAATTTCACCTGCTGAGCCAATTACTCTCTGTAAACTCCAGTCCCACTGAAGACAATTAAGTGCATCTGTGCAGGCTCACAGTCATAGTCACAGGTGTAACAGGGCACCATTTCAAAACAAGTTATTCCACCCTGCCAGGCCTTCCCATATGTGAACAGTCAACAGCTGCTCTTCACAAGATGTCTTTTACAGATAGAGACCACTTGGGTATTTTTAAGGCCTTACTCTAAGCTCTAGCTCAAATAAATTATGCTAAAACAAAAAGTTCTTTTTCCTCTGGACTGGTACAGGACGTAACACAGGTTATAGGAGCTGTAGTCATCCACCTTGGTGCCACACAACAAAACCCATAATCCATTAGTCCATTTTAATGAAACCCCAACTGCATTCAAGTTAGCCTTTCAGCAGTAATTTAAACCTGATAAATACCCACAGCAGCTACTTAAGGTGTCACAAGTTCCAGTTCAGGAACAGAGTGTGCCTCTGATACTCTTTGATCTCTGTCTTTCTTTGCCTAGGGCCTTAGGCTGCTAATTCTTCAAAACATGAGAGCATAGTACACAGAATAAATGATCACAGATAAAGCCACGTGTACCACATAGATGAGGCTTTCATTTGTATAATCAGGTCTGTATAGGTGGAAGACGTGGGATAACTATAAGACATCGGATAACTATATAACTTTGCCAGTGGAAATTTCTGGTGTTGGCAATGATGAGTAAATTAATGCACCAGTTTGACCTCTGGGTCCCAACGGGAGTTCTTGGGATGACTAATTCACACATTTTTTTTCTCTCCACTTCAAAACTGAGCACACTCTGTCTAAAATCAAACACAATAAATAAGGAATGCATAATCATTTTTACCACATTCAATGTAAAGCTTCACTGTAAACCACTTCACATAGTCTAAGGCAGTGTAGATTTCTTGAATTTCAGTGTAGTGTTCCATCCATTAGCTAATAACTGCTCTCTAAAAATATTGCTATATTAGCTTGTATTATTCAAAAACTACTTCCCTAGACATAGAAGATGGATACAAAGATGTACATAAACCGTATATCACAAAGGCTGCAGTGAAGGAAGGGAGGAAAGGGGGTCATGAGGAGAATGGTGCTTTTTCACCAGCTATCTACCAAGCCTTGTTGCTACCATCATATGTGAAGTCTGAGACAGTTAAAAACATTATAACATTAAAAAACTTAGGCTGGGGAGAACAAACAGCCTGCTGGCCTTAAAAGAAAATCCACATTTTCCAGGGTTTATATTAACAAAATAGTGTAGTAGTAACAACTACACATTAATTGTGTTATCCTATTAATAGCTCAAATTACACAATAATGACTAGAGTCCATAATGAGCTATTTGTGCTTTGAAAGGTGTAATAAATTGTTTCAAAAGGAGACAAAAATGAAGGGATTACAAAAGGTATCAGGTATCTTAAGATGTCTGAGGGGAATGCTTCATGGCAGATATATGGCTGCCATTAAGGTGCAATCCATCATTAGTTTAATTAACCCTGGTAGCAGTAGTCAGGTGAAGGCATAAGCTTCCTTAGAAAAGAATGGTTTACATCTCCCCAGGATGCTCTTGAAGAGCAAAACTAAAATTTCTGCTAGATTATGGTCCTGCCCACATACAGCATCTTTTTAGGATGAGCTACTTTGGGTAATTGTTTTCCAAAAGGCTGTTTTCTCACAGAGAGCCCTAAGGAAGAGCTGAAGGAACAAGGATATCGACCAGTTTGCTATTGCCAAGGACGACCCTTGCTAGGATATCCTGGGTCTTCTAATCCAATTGACAGGAGATGCTAAATCCTCCTAAGAAGCAAAAGGGCCTCAATTCCCCTCGAATCCCCACAGAATTGCTGGCAATTTTAAAGTGTTTTCCTTAGACTGAAATCTCTGGATTGCTTCAGTCAGCAAGATAAAACCTATCCAGATTGCATAATCAAAAGAGTCTGAAAATGGTAGAAGACTGGAGAGAATAGAAAACCTGAAAGAAAAAATGTCAGACTCCTATATTCTCAACCCTGCTTCCAAAATAGAGAACATTAGCTGACATTCCAGTGTCTTCCAAAAAAATCAGAATCACGTAGGACAGAGTTCATTCACTGTCAAGAAGCACATCACATTCTTCCTGCTCTACATGGGGTCACACGACTAAGGTCTGCAGTGCACCAAGGCACCCTGAGCTTGTGCCATTCTATATCATTCTCCATGATGTAATTCCTCAGAGCTCTACTCCTTCCCATTGCTGTCCATACCGTCTACCTTTAAAAAAAAAATAATTCAAACATCTATGTTGACGAACACCTAGATTATAAGATCAGGGATATAAACAAATTACTCAAAGTAGGTAAGCTAAGGAGCACAACACTGAGAACAAACAGTGTTTCTTGAGAAACTGCATTAAAAACAGCAATGTCTGGGGAAAGAAGCCTATAATAAACAAACCAGAGTAGGCAGACCACATTATTCAGCCGTAAATCATACCATCTAAAACAAGAGGACAAGACTTTCAGGCAAACCTCACTCCAGAATCTCCATCTACCTGAAAGAGCTACAACATTTTTGAAAACTTCAGTTAAATAATTGTATGTTATTAGCACATTACTTAACAGCTTTGACTCTTCCACGATCACACTGCTGGAAGTCATCAGTGAAGTTGCACTGCCATGAGACTGGAGCTATAGTTGTGAACTTAGCCCCAAAACTGCCAAAAAATATTATTTTGCTGTGCTGTATTTAGTTTTGCCAGGAAAATTGAAAGAAAAAAAGCTATCTTAAATGCAGTGCCAAGGCTCTTTTTCTAACCAAAGTGCTCCTCTCTGCTGCCTCAGTCCGTTTCCCAGTACGGGGAAAAGGAGGACTTCACCTGCCCTGCATTCCAGCTGGCAAGGCTTCCCAGATGCTCCATCTCTAAGATCAAAGAGTGTGACCAATACTGCTCAGAGGGCCCAGCTAGCTGTATGTATTCACAGAAGCCTCATTTTTCATAAAATGGATCATTTTGTACATCTAATTTAAGAATCCCTGGAAGACAGTTTTTCAAGAAAGCTAATTAGTTCTGAGCACTCTGTCCCCTCCTACAATCTGACTTTTCTCCCATCAGGTATCTGGGTCCAAAACCTCATGGCAATGGATCTTCCTTTAGGCTTTTTGGAGTGAAGTAGTAACTGCCATTCCTGGGAAGAAAAAACTCCCTAAGTCACTGTAGAAGAAGAGCAAAACATACATAAATACACACACTGAAAAGGAAAGGAAGAAGGTTAAAGTCTGTCTAAAGGAGCGTGCATTAAAAGATCAGAGGCCAAATGCAGCATTTATGTCATCACTTCCTTAAATAACTCTGGCAACTGATGGACTGTCTATGGTATGACTTTGAAATAGCTTTCCACTGCTTTTCCTCACACCATTTCGCCCATATGTCCTTTTGTGAACATATGCGTGGGTGAGGGGAGAAACTACTGCCTTACACTTTCAGGTCCTCACTGTACTGACAGGTTAGGAACAAGCTACCATCTGACAACTCAGACACACTAAGCTACTAAAATTCTGCCTTCAGACAAATTTCTCTGTATCTCCTCATCTCCCATGCTAAAAGTGCAAAATCCTTTTTGAATTAATATTGAAGTAGGTTTACTGTGAAAGTGGTGTAAGTTCCAGCTGCCACTAATGGAAGCGACAGTTTCAATGTTCATCAGATAGATTCACAGGTTCCAAATACATAACTAAGAATAGGTGCAAAGGCAATAATGATTCAAAAAGGGGCAAACCGATTACCGTTATCTACTTCACTACAAAAGAAATAAGAACAACACTGGATTGTTTCCAGCAATCCTTCCCTTGTAAAATGACAGCTTTTGTTGTCTGGTGTATATAACGTGCTTTTCTGACAAGGCTGACAAGAAGTCTTTTCTCAGGTTGATAGCCCCATTATATCTCATCTTAATATCAAAACAGCAGTAGCAGTATCTCAGACAATACTGCAATCAAGCTACTATCTACTAGGGTCAGAAAGTCTTCTGTGTTTCTCATCTGTTGTGATATGATAGGACATTATTTTCACTGGCACCACTACTCTCTCTGCAACAGTCCATAGGAAAGTCATCCCATAACATCTGTGATAGGACAAGTAGAAAACATTTCAGTGCCCGGACCTGGATTCTCATCAAGACTAATGATATATTGTGACCTTGGAAAGGGTGAGATTAAAATTTATTTCTAATAACACCAAGGTAAAAGTAACTAAAATTAATTGAACAAGTAAAATAAATTGAATTTTCGTGGTTTTCTCTTCCTTTTTGAACTGATCTGCAGTGCCTGCTTCTTTACTCTTCTTTCAGAATGTCAATACACACCATCACCTCTCGCTCCTTCATCTTCCCTGGCTAATGCTTCCTCCAGCCTCCGTGCTAAATTCCCTTCTGTTAGCCTGGCTTCTCCTAAACCATCTGTATAGTTATACACAGATTTTGCAAAATTTAATTTTAATGATCAGACTTTGGCATATCTGCCAGCCACCTTAGAGTATGCAAGTTTGGGTTCCTGTAAAGAGGTGAGTGTCCATTCTTTTTTTTTTTTCCTTTTTGGATAACCATTTCACAGTTCCACCCCTGAAGATCACTTTTAATTTGTGGACCACAGACTTGACAATCACTCTCGAAATTCCCTCTGTTTTAGGATTTCACCTCTCTTATAGAGCAGGAGAATGAACTTTTTATGTTTTTTTTTAAGTTTATGAACTTGCTGAGACACAATCACCACAGCAGTCCCTGGTATTTTACCCCTCCCTGTTAGTCTTCACCTCATTATTTCCTTCATTTTGGCAAGGGCAGATTCTGAATAGTCAGAACATTGCTGTTTTAATTTTTCTAATCAGAAGTCTTTAATAATAAAGACCCACAAGCAAGCCTCCATGGAATCACTGCCATGGCTCAGCAGAGAACAGAGCTCAAAGCAACATTTGTTGTATCAGACAGATTTCCACTTAGGCAGTCAGCTGTGAAACCGCTGCAGTAGCAGGCTAGTTTCTGGGGGTTGCATTCCCAGATATCCCTTCTTTTTAATGGTGTAGTTTTAATTGCTTCAGCTCAGCCCCCGTAGTTAAGCAGATGATTCCTACACCAAACGAAAACCTCCAAATTACAGCTCTTAAGGCAATGACTCAGTGCCATCTGTGGCAGAAACCTGTCTGCAAGAGCACACCCCAGCAAAAATTACTGATGGGAGAGGTGTTCAGGTAGACGTAAGAGCATGTCTAACAGCAGAAAGGCCACTACAGTGCAGATGCAGGGAACTGCTTTTGCTATTTTTGCAGTATGTATGTGGAGTGGTATCTTCAGAACCAGAAATGACATCTCCAACACAACAATGACATCTGTAACATACTATGAAGTCTGTTTGACACACTTTACAAGCTGCAGTCTGCAGCTCACATGTATGAGAAGTTACATTATTTACTAAAGTTGCACATGCGGGGAACCCTTCCATTTACTGCTGATGATTTAAACTCCAAAATGCAGGAGGATGAGGAGTGTACAGGAATGGTTTAGAGTCACGTTCACAATCCTTGCCCTCAGTCAGCTATATATGGCATTTCCTCATGTGCTTCAGGATCTAGCTCCCAATTTGGATATTGCCACGAGACTTCAAACTGAAAATCTTCTCAAAAAAAAAGACACCAGGATTAAAGAAGCAATCTATTCCAACAGCAGCAAAACCCTGTTGTAGGCCTAAAATTAATTCTATTTCCAATCCTTGGAGACACCCTACGGGACAGCATATATTTTTTCATTAAGCAAATTAGGCTTTGACTAAGCTTCTGACCACAGTAAGTCCACTTCTAGGCAACCTACTCAACTGAAAACAGAAAGGAGGAGATGCTAAAGCATACCACTTGTATATTTACTTGGAGACCTATTCAGCATAAACACATGAGGTTAAAAACATGCCATATTTGATGCCTGCAAATCACTGAACTATGTCCAATTTAATACAACTTTCTCTCTAAGGGAACCAAATGAACTGCGTAGCTTGTATGTTGGCATAAATATTCATGAATTGCTAAGAAAGCTAATAGGATCAATAAGAGCGAAACCTAAAAGACTACATCATTCTTGCTAAGTAAGGATCCAATTCTGTTGCCAGCCAAGTCAAGAAAACAGTTTGTCATTGCATCTCAGAGTCAAGACAGGGAACGAAATTGCACAGAACTACTGCGCACTCTGTATTGTGGTCTGTAGTAGTAGGAAACACTTAGGAGTTACCAACAATACATAGGTCTAGTGAGAAAAAGTATCTTGCCACATAAAAACTGTAACAAAAATAATTTTATGAAACTGCAAGAGGAAAACACAAGTATAGATTGTTCCTAAAGTTATTTTTTAAATTTGAGGGGAAAAAAATAATCTAATGTTCTCCCACTCCTTTTACTGCTGGCTAACTGTTCCCCTTCCAGTCCACTCGACCCTTGAAATGAAATCACTGTACACACAGTTCTCTATATTAGGCTTTACCTTTTTGTTTCTGTGAGGGTCTTCTGTACCTCACCCTGCACCACTTCTGACTGAGGGCTCCCACAGTTTCCCTTGTCGACCCCCTCAGTTCCTCTCAGATCACAGAATCGTTTAGGTTGGAAGGGACCTTTCAGATCAAGTCCAACGGCCAATGTAATGCTGCCAAAACCACCACTAACCATGGCCCTAAACACGTCTTTTAAACACCTCCAGGGATGGCAATTCCACCACTTCCCTGGGCAGCCTGTTCCAATGCTTGACAACACTTTCAGTGAAGAAATTTTTCCCAATATCCAATCTAAACCTCCCCTGTCGCAAATTGAGGCCATTTTCTCTTGTCCTGTCACTTGTTACTTGGGAGAAGAGACTGACCCCCACCCCGCTACAGCCTCCTTTCAGGTAGTTGTAGAGAGCGACAAGGTCTCCCCTCAGCCTCCTTTTCTCCAGGCTAAACTACCCCAGCTCCATGAATATTCCCCACCCCATGGAGGAAGATGGTCCTCTGACTCTAGTGACTAAAGACACTCCATTTGGCTCACCCTCCCTCGAGTGACGAGCATGTCGGTGCTGACCACAGGCAGCACCGTGCCCACACCCAGAGCCCCACTATGGTGCACCCCATTGCAGGAACCAGGGAATACTCTCTGTGTCCTGACAGGGGTATGTGGGGGCCGGGGTAGGCCGCACGCCGCCTCACACCTGCTGCAGCCCGTTACAGCCAGTTACAGCCGGTTACAGCCCGCTCCAACTGTGACAAAAGCCACCGCCCCTGCCCTCCTGCCCTTCCGACCCTCCGCCAACCAGAGGGGCCGGCTGAGGCGTGCCAGGAGAGCGGGCGCCATGCAGCCAGGCAGGGGCAGCCCTGAGGGGCCGTGGCCCACCCGTGGTGGAAGGAGGGCAGCCCCGAGGGGACCACGACCCACAGAGCACCTTACGGCAGGCCGGAGGAGTGGCAAAGCAGCAAGTAGGTGAGAGAAAAAAAACAACACAAAACTGAGTAAGGAGCAGGAGGTGGCAGAGGGCAACTGCCACCCGTCACCTCACTGAAGGGGTTGGAGGGAGCGCTGCAGATCAAGTCCAATAATCAGCCTAAAACTACCAAAACCACCAATAAACCGTGTCCCTAAGCACCAAGTCTACCCATCTTTTAAATACCTCCGGGGATGGTGATTCCACCACTTTCCCGGCTGGACTGTTCCAAGTATTGGTCTGCGTAACCTGGGGGCTGTGCCCCTCATAAACACCGCCCTGCAGAATCCAAGATGGCCCTGGGATCAGTGATGGCCTGATCCTGCTGCTCCTGCACAGGAGATATTCCCTTGCAGAGTGTGGAATTTGTAATGCATGTGTAATCAAACTGCTGTAGCGTTCTTAGCTGCGAGTCTTGCACGGAGGAGGCTAGAGGTGCAATTTTGCAATGCAAATTTGGACTATTATGTAGGCTAGTCTGTAGAAATAAGGGGTGGAGGTTTTAATGGATATTTATTCAAACTGTTGTAACCTTCCAGGTTCTGTGTTTTCTAAGTAAGATGCATGGAGAAAAAGAGTAAGAAGCAAGAGGTAGCTGAAAGAAACCATTATGTGCTGACCAGCCTCCAGCACCACCTGTTGCCTCACAGAGGGAACGGAGAGGGAACTGAACGTAACTCACAGTGAAAACAAGAGGAACTGAGACTAGAAAGGAAAGAGGAGATGTACTGGACTGAAACAGAGGCTGGGGAAGGGAGAAGAAAGATGTTTCTGTAAGTGTTAAATTGTTTATCATCTTGGGTTTTTTTCAATACCCAAATCAGTAACTTAAAGTTTGTTAATTGTTATCAAATTAAGTGAAACTCCAGAAGTCAAGACTGTCTTGCACACAGCAATGGTGCTCATCCCAATTCCTGCACAACTCCTGTTGTCCTGGGCTACAGGAAAAAGTGGAAAGAGAACCCCCTCCCCACTCCATATTCCAAGAATTGAGCCCTTTTTCTCTTTTGTTTTTCTTTCAACTCTCTGGATTGGAATGGTACATTCCTAAACAAAATGAAACTTCAATTTTTGTTTTGTAGGGTTCCGTTATTTGTTTTGAGTTGAATGGTGAAACAGAAAAAGAGCCACACAATCAATTTTTTGTGCAGCTCTAGTGTCAAGTGTATGTTTTACATTATATATATTTTTTATATATATATATATATTACATTTTTGTAGCAGCCTGAGTATATTTTGCAGTCTAACACTTTGCATTTCCATAAAATTAAAGTCCAAATTGCTCCTGAAGATGGTTTTAGTTTGGTTGGGTGAAGGAAAGTTATGTCAGAAACTCATATAGGCAAGAGTAATTGGAAGAAAGATATCCAAATGGATAAAAGAAGTCCATGTCAGAGAAGTGTTAAAACAGAGGTGGGGCAAGGATGCCGGTTATATAAGGTAAATGAGACCAAAACATTAAGCTAGCACCATACTTAAGAGCAATGAAGGAACATAAGAACAAAAGAGGGAAATCAGTTACAAAAATATGTTTCCCATAGAAATTGACTGCTGTAATTAGGAACAGAGGATAAAAAGGGATGTACTAAACACACACACAAAGCAGAGGGCAAGCTGTCTTTGGGTTTGTATTGGGTTTGCATGGCAAAGTTTTGGTAGTGAGGGGGCTACAGGGGTGGTCTCTGTGAGAAGCTGCTAGAATCTTCCCCCATGACCGACAGAGCCAATGCCAGCCGGCTCCAAGACAGACCCACTACTGGCCAAGGCCGAGCCCATCAGCAACAGTAGTAGCACCTCTGTGATAACATATTTAAGAAGGGGAAAAGCTGCTGGGCAATAAAAGCAGCAGTGAGAGGAGTGAGAATACGTGAGACAACTCTGCAGAAACCAAGGTGAGTGAAGAAGGAGGGGGAGGAGGTGCTCCAGGCATTGGAGCAGAGATTACCCTGCAGCCCATGGTGAAGACCATGGTGAGGCAGGCTGTCGCCCTGCAGCACATGAAGTTTAACAGCGGAGCAGATATCCATCTGCAGCCCGTGGAGGATCCCACACCAGAGCAGGTGGATGCACCCAAAGGAGGCTGTGACCCTGTGGAAAGCCCACACTGGAGTAGGCTCCTGGCAAGACCTGTGGACCCGTGGAGAGAAGAGCCCATGCTGGAACTGGTTTGCTGGCAGGACTTGTGACCCCACAGGGGACCCAAACCAGAGCAGCTCATGAAGAACTGTAGCCCATGGGAAGAAAAAATGTGTGATGAACTGACAGCAACCCCTGTCATGGTTTGGGCTGGCTACTAAAATGAATGACAAATGCTCTATATAACCTTTCCCCCTTCAGAGAAGGGAGAGCATCTCCCTTCAAAGCAAAGGAGAGAAAATGAGAGAGAGAGAGGTTTATGAGTTGTAAAGAAACTAAAATACTTTTAATTAACTATTAATAATGAAATAATAAAAAGAAAATATAATAATATTAATAAGAAAATAATGAAACACTTAAAACCTGTATCAAACTTCCAGGATGATGATCGTGTCACCAGCAAGCACTGGGAAAGTTCCAGACTGGACTCAGCAATGGACAGGAACTGGATTCTGGATCTGGATTCAGGAATACACGGATCAGGATCAAAGGCAGATGAACAGAGTCCTCCTCAGACATGAGCCATTGAAGAAAGAGGCTGACCCCTTTGATCTCTCGGCTTTTATACTGAGCATGTGGCAGATGGGATGGAATACCCTGTTGGTCAGTTTTGGGTCACCTGTCCTGCCCGCTCCTCCCCACAGGTGCGACCCTTCTACACTATTCTGCTTCCAACCCTCCAAGTTGGTGCATAACAAAGTGAGTTGACGTTGGTTGTTATAGCAGTAAGTATAAGCAAGAGTATCTCTGCATACTGTTCCTTGGTATTCACTATAAACATCAGACCTTATCTGCTAGAAGCAGACACTGTCTGAAAAATATGCTGTTAATTTCAGCGAGTTGGTTAGTTAGAAGAGGCTTAGCTGAAAAACGAAATTACTGAAAAGAAAATTGGTTCTGTTTTACCTCAAACAAGGACAACTCCCATTCCTGTCCCGCTGCGCCACTTGAGGGAAGAAGATAGAGAATTGGGGAGTGAAGTTGAGCCCAGAAAGAAGGGAGAGGGGAGGGCGTTTTAAGATTTTGTTTTATTTCTCATTAGTCTACTCTGATCTGATGGAAAATACATTAATTTCCTTGAGTCAAATCTGTTTTGCTCATGACGGTAATTGCTGAGTGATCTCCCTGTCCTTATCTTGACCTATAAGCCTCTGTTATATTTTCTCTCCTCTGTCCTGCTGAGGAGGGGAGTCATAGACCGACTTTGGTGGGCACCTAGCAGGGTCAACTCACCACAGTGTTTAGGGAAACAAGTAAGCCTTACTGTGATACCAAATAAATTGGTTAAAATGTAAGAGACCCTCCCTCTTCTGTTGAGTTGGTTCATCAAAAACCAGTAAAGAGAGTGTCAAACCTCCTTTGCTTCAACTAATGAAAATATTTTGATCACCAGGAAGGGATCAGGCCCTAGACATTTCAGCAAAACACATTAGGAAGCATTCAGGCACAATTAGATGAAGATGTGCAACCTCATATTCTGACCTGTTGCTGAGACAGGCCTTGAACAAACTGTTCCAGCATTGGAAAGCTAAGTAAATGGGTTTCCACTAAAAATTCTGGTCAACTGGGCAGGGGTAGCAGCTTTCTAGGCCCCCCAGAGAGAAAGGAATTCAAGGGCTTGCTTCTTTGCCAAGTCTTGGTTGCCCAAAACAATTGGCCCTTTGGCCCCATTTGCCAGTACTGATGAAATGTTTTCCGTGTCCTTCCTTAGGCAAGCTCGCAGCAATGAGGATTCATCTCTTTAAAAATCTGCTCTTTTCATGTCCTTTCTATGAGGCATATGAATATTATCTTGCTAATGGGTTTTAAATGCATCTCAGTTGGATATTAAATGTGGATCTGCATGGACAACTTTAGTGGTTTTGAAATGACAGTTAATCTCTAGTAACCACTCAGAATTCAGTGTCAGTGTCTGTGTGCATGTACATGGATCCCAGCAGCATCTTGGATGTGTCTCATCTAATGGTACTTTTAATTCTTTTGGGCCCTTTTTTTCCTTTTTAATTGTCTTGTTTTGCTTATTGAAACAGATGCATACCATTTCCCTCCTAAATATTTTTGTTTGTTGTATGTGCAGTAAAAAGGTCACTTTTCCTATTTCCTCTCCCCAGCTCCAACACCAAAGAACTTAGACAAGAGACATCCCTGATCTTCTAGCTCTAATTCCTGTGGGAGAGGGATCCCACGTATTCTTGAGACCCTCTGGCCAGCATCCACAGATTTTAAGTGACTCCACAGTGAACAGGCTTCTGACAAGCTGTGCCAGTTGCCATAATTCAGTACGTTATTAAGGTTTTGTGTGGACAGAGAGGAATACAATTTATGGATAACAGTGGCCAAGATTTAAAAATAAATAATGATTTCCGGGTGGTCTTGTGGGTAGGAAAACAGCAGATCTTTGAAGGAGTCAGTGCTTTTAAAAAATTCCAGCTAACTCTTCAGAAGTCAATAGCTTCTTTCAAAACTCTAGGTTATATGCCCATTCCCAAGTAGTATAAGCACTTCTCTAAGGTGGTCCTCTAATTATGGTAAATTTAGTGTCACTCATAGCTGAAGGGGATCTGGAAAGAGGACCATATATAGAAATTCCTAGCAATGGGATGCTTTGGAGTGATAACACAAATCTCAACCAAATCTGACCTGGTCATACAGATGTACCAGCAGCATGAAGGTTATGGTATGAACTGTCTGTAGAGAATTTGAGAGCAAAGAAAATTACTTTCCTTCCATTGACCCTTCACATAAGGCTTGCCATGATGCTTTAATCTTGGTGCCCTATTAGTAGTCTGTAGCAACAGACTTACTGGAATTTTTAATGAAAAATACTTTTTTTAGATAACATTTACTGTGTTTTGAGATTATGAATCGGATTACGTTTGCCAAGCTCAAGTCCGACAAATGGGTGGACTGTGGAGGTTTTATCCTCAATAATTACATAAATTTACACTTTTTATAAAGTTTGACATACTAAGATGGGCTTCATTTCATTTTTTTGGACAAACATCGAGTATAGGTAAGATAAAGTATGGTTCCGTATCACAGAAACTTACCCACAACAACACGAGTATAAGACTTAATATGGTAGGAAACTTGGTCCCCCAAATTTCCTAGCCAGAATTACCCAGAGAAAAATCTATTATGGACATGCAATAAGAACACCAGGAGACTTGTCTGTCATGACAGCAGGACGCATGGATTAAGCCTTGTAAGAATTCTGAACATAGATGATCTGTAGTTTATACTAAATCCAGAGCAAAATGATAAACAGCGTATTCACAAGGTTTTCTGGGTTGTTGGTTTTTTTCTTTCTTTTCTTTTTTTTTTTTTTTTTTTTTTTGCTGGCCCTTATAAGCACTTTTACAGCCAAGAATTTATCTGGATAATTGTCATCTGGCTAGATGTTAAACTAGCCCCCAGGTTGCTAATAAGGTAGCTTTAAAAGTGCAGTTCAGAAATGGAAGAGATACAGAGACACCATAGATCTCTCAAAAGATGGACTCCCTTGCTCAGATAATTTAGGATGTCCTCTAAGGAACACAGGCAAAAGACATTTGCAAAGGATATCTTCAAAGAATTCAACTGCACGTCCAGAGTTGGACACATCTCACGATGGGCAAACTCATACCAGTCACATTAATAGTTTTGCTAAGTTGGATAAGGAGAACAGGTGCAGGGAGAAGAGGAGAGACATGACAAACAAACCTTGTAATGTTTGTTGGAGAGAAAAGATGTAACTGCAAATGGAGCAATAAACAGCAAATGGAGCCTGCAAAAAGGTTAAAAAAAAAAAAGGAAAGAAAAGGAAAGGGGAAAAAAAGAAAAGATGAGCAGAGAAAGGTTGAAAACTATGATAAATAACAAGAGACAACTTATGCATCTTCATGGCCTGAAGGCAAGTCCATCACGAAGAATTTCCCAGTCTTTCTTCAGAGCAGAGCAGGAGTGACAGCTCCCCCAAATTCTTATGGGAAACCACTGTGGGTCATTGTCATAAAATACATTATTTAATCCCATTCATAAACTGATTGAAGTGTCTCTGAAGGTGGTTGTTCTTTGTTCATACCTCTCCTACTGAAAATCTATTGCAGAATCTAATATCCTTTATAAATTATTTTCATAGCTAGCTATTGCTTTTGTGCCGACATCACCTTCCAGAATACTTAACAGTTTACTCTCCCTGATGCTTGTTTCCTGCTGAATTTATGGACAGCATACCCATCTCTTCTTAACCTCCTTTTAGCGAGTGCTAACTTAATTTTAAGTCTTGCCTGTAAGTCAGAGACTCCACTCTTCTGACTAGCCTTCTAGCTCTTCTCTTATTTGGAATCTATCTTTCCCAAGTGCACTAACAAAACCAATATACACTACATTACAAGGATCACAGATGTCGTGTATGTGACCAGTGGAAATACATGTCCGGTTACAACTTAAAATTGCATCCAAGAATCAGAATCATTTAGTGAGTATATACATAGCTTCTATTTAATAAATGCCTACTGCGTGGCAGAAATCCTTGTTCATGGCCTTGTACTGTATCCCCTTTTTATCACTCTAAGTTCTTCTAGGTTGTCTTAGCTCTTCTCTGTTTTAATCTCCTCTGTATTGACAGTAACTTCCAACTTCAGTTCATTAAATATATATAAAATGCATATGCTACATACTTTAAATGGAGATCAGTCCCAGAATTAATCCTTGAAGATCTTCTTTAGTGCTCAGGGAAAGATTATATCTTGGAAGTGTAATATGATTATTCACATAATACAACGCACTGTCAATAACAGTCTGAATGCCTTTGGGGTTGGGGAGTGGGGGACAACTGACTCTTTTAACATTATATTTAGTATGTACCAGTTATAGGTAGTTAATACACAATACAGTGCCCGTAAACCTATCATAAAGGATGTCTACTCTGATTATTGCGGAGGCAAGCTCACACGTCAGACACTGGCTAGCCCTGTTAACCTCATACTTCATGCTGACCAGTTAGGCTTAAGTGGAATGGTACACGCAGAGTGTGTACAGCTTCTAGATGCCTTCTGCTTCCTAGGCAGGTTGAGCCTGGTTTGCTTTCTACTGTAAAAACCATGTATTTTTTCCCACTCTCTCTTGTTCAAACAAATACGCCTGTAGTACAACCCCACTGAATTTCTTCATCTTTACTAGGCTGCAGAATTCAGCAACATGCTTATGCACAAGGACGCAATGGCAGCACACCTGGAGCTTTATTTAGAGTTTCGACTCCCTGCATGAGATGCTGAACAGCTTATTCAGTTTGTTTTGGTAAATCGGTGTAATCTAAATGGACTGAAAAATATATTGACTAAGGTTAAAAGGAAAAAGCAGCATATGTTCCTAACAGTGCCTTTATGTTAGTCAAAGATTCTTATTTGTTAGTTGAGAAAATTCCCTTTGTTGTTGAGCTGCTACAGTAGGAAGCAGATGGCTGTTTAAATCCCAGAATTCCCACCAGGAAATGTGAACAGATGTCTGTAAGCAGGAATAGAAAAAAAAAAAAAATTTCTGTAAGTCCATACGCTGGGAACAGAGCTATTTATGAGCTTTTATAAAAATCTGTCTGCTTCCAGAAGCCAATAAAACATCTTGTCTTCCCTTATCTTTTCCCCTTCTTCCCCCACACTTTAAAAGTACACATCTGTAGCATGGATGGGGATTTGATAAAGTGGATCAACTTTTAGGAGTGTAGGAATAGTCCCAGTAACACACCTGGCAGCTTTGTGTGTCTGTCTGCCTCAAAATGATAGCTTCTTTTCCAGATTTGTTGACATTACAGGCACAAAATCTGTCATTAACCCAAAAGTTGTACTACAAAGCAAGGCTCAATGCAAAATGGAGTTCACTTCTGAAGGCCTAGCCATTATAAAAGAGGCAGAGGTGGAGGTGGACAAGGCTGAATGCTCAGCAGAGGTTTTGCTAACACAGCCTAAATCCTGCGTCTTTTTCAAATATTAATTTTCCTTCCTTGTTTTTCAGTGTTTTGTATCCAATAAGCTAGAAAGGAATACTGCTTACTCTTAATGACACCATTTCACCTCTAACAGTACATAAAACTGAATGCATGAACACGCAGCAAAAGACTGACAGCTGCCCATAGGCACCATTTAGTGTCACGGATGCATAACAAAAGTCCAGAGTTTTGAGAGGGAGGAAAAATAAAAAAAAAACACCAGAAAGAAGAAACATACTTTTTAATATGACATCCCTTGGAGATTACAGAATATAAAACCAGCTTAAAATCAGTTCTTGTGCCTTCAAGGATTCCTCTCTAATTTTCTCCTACAGTTGACTTTCGGCCCTTGAAACAAAAGCAAGCATGTCTGAGCTTTCTCATGAAGTTGCTGAGAAATAAAGTAGCTTTATTACAGTTTAAGAAACATGGGGAAAACAGTCTGATATTCACATATAGAACAATGGGTTTCCCGCCATCCGAATATGCTCTTGGGGCTACTGTCAACTCAATGCTCAGTAGTGGTCAGAAAAGCAAACCAAATGCAAAGTATTATTAGGAAAGGATTAAATAGCAAAATGGGTACTATCATTCTCAAATTGTGCATAATCATGACTGAACACCATATACAACGCTGGCCTTCCTTTTCCCTCCAGAGAGGGTTCCGAGAGGGACAATGATAATGATTTGAAACATGCAATAGCTTCCAAAAGAAAAAGGAGAACAAGTTAGGACTTTTCAGCTGGGAAAAGAGACAACTGTGGAAGGACATGATAGAGGTCTGTAAAATCTGTGTAGTTAGACAGGAATCAGTTGCTCCCTGATCCTCCCAATGTAAGGGCTGCAGGCCTTCAGTAAAGCTGCCAGTTCCCTACTCCAGAATAAGAGAAGGGCCTGATTTCTCACACAGCAGGTAGTTAAGCTATAGAATTTACCATGGTATGTGGTGTATGTTAAAATTTTACACCAAATGTAAAAAAATGACTGGCTAAGTTCATGGATAAATCCATTAAGGCATTATAAATGCATAGAACCCCTAAGCTAAAACATTAGACTAGAATAGGATAGACTATTTCAGTTGGAAGGGACATACAATGATCATCTAGTCCAACTGCTTGACCAATTCAGGACTGACGAAAAGTTAAAGTATGTTATTAAGAGCATTGTCCACATGCCTTTTGTCCACACTGACAGGCCTGGGACATCAGCCACCTCTCTAGGAAGCCTATTCCAGTGTTTGAACATCTTGCTGGTAAAGAAATCCTTCCTAACATCTGGTCTAAACCTTCCCTGGTGCAGCTTTGAACCATTCCCCCACGTCCTGTCAGTGGATACCAGGGAGAAGAGCTCGGTACCTCTCTCTCCACGTCCCCTTCTCAGAAGCTGTAGAGAGCAATGAGGTTGACCCTCAGCCTCTTTTTCTCCAAACTAGACAAGCCCAAAATCCTCAGCCACTCCTCATAGGACGTTCCTTCCAGCCCTGTCACCAGCGTTGTTGTCCCCCTGTGGACGTATTCAAGGACCTGAACATTCTTAAATTGTGGGGCACAGAACCTGCACACAGTACTCAAGGTGAGGCCACACCAGTGCTGAATACAGCGGGATGATCACCTCTTGACCAGCTTGCAGACGGATCTAGATTTAATTTTTTAATAAAATTGAGGGAAATATTGTAAAAAGAACAGGTATCAAGCAAAATAATGTTTCAAAGCAACTTATTTTCCAATAAAATAACATACAAAGAAGCATTCTGTTTTTACTAAATATTAACCTAACACATCATGTTTGGCAAAGCTAATAATCTGAGTGGAAACCATTGTCATTGGCAAAGACTCAAAGGACTACTTTTTCAAGAATTTTAGCTTTGCACTGTTGGTATCAGTCTTAGTTTACGATGAAAAGCTGAAGCTGTGAATCACACAGATCAAGGTTTCTTTGTATATGATTAAATGCAGATCATGAATTTATAAATCCATGCCAGTGGTAATCAGAAATCCATGACTGAGCTTAGAGCTATGAATTTCGGTGGCGTATGCTTTTTAAAAAATGTTTTATCATATATACCTACAGTTCCAGAGTAAGACTATTCCTGAACAAACAGGAGGACTCAGTCAAACTATCCTGTTAACTCATAATCAATTTTCCATGGAACTTATCTAGTCTATTATTTTTTTCAACTATAGGCACTTCCTAGGTTTTGACTTTGATTAAGCAGCACCTAATTCTGCAGAAACTGTTTCTTACTTCTTGCTAGTGAAATGAAACACTGAAGTAATCCATAAAATGAAGGGGGTTTTCTGCACCTTTCCATCTCACTTTCCTCTGAGAATCTTTCAGTATTTATGTTCAGTTACTGGCAGCAGATTTAACTTAATATAGACCTATCATTTCTTTTATTCCAAAATCAAGAGATGCCAGGATAATATTTAACAGAATATGCTTATTTAAAGTGGACTTAGCCTTTAATGCATCTTCATGCAATTTTTTGCAAAGCAAACTAACCACACAGAAAAGTAGAACATGGATATGGAAGTGGGAGGGAAATACCCAGGCCTCCTAATAATTAAACTGTTTCAAATAACTCACTAAACTGATGCTACTCTCCTAAAGAGTTTCTGACAGCTATCACATGTCTTTGTCACAAGCCCTAAGTGACACTCACAGGAACTTAAGTAGTTCTTCATCACTAATTAGCCATGCCATAAGCTTGTGAGATATTCCAGAAAGAGCTGTCATTTTGAGAATGCAGGTTAATATACAGAACCCAAATCTTCAGGGTTCATCGCAAGACAGACATTTATACAGGGAAGAGGTTTCATAGTAGGAATGTGTACCAGGTTATGTAACTCATTAAACATAAAAGAAATGGGCAGTAATTTCAGCACATCTATCACTCTGGTTAAGTAGATAGTCTAAGCATCCATGACAAAGAATTCAATTTTAATGCTTCTGTAAAACTGAAATCAATAAAACCACAGCTATGCTGGTCCATACTCAGTTCCCCATTTCCAGGCCATGGGCAGAACTGCTCTTTAGAACCTAAGAATTAAGACAGTTCTTCTGGTGGTCTTCCATTCTGGAAAGCACTAGGTGAGAAAATAGAAAAAAAAAAAAAGCTGTTTACAATGATGAAATTAACTGGTAAAAAAAAAAAAAAAAAAAAAAAAAAACACCATCACGCTTGAAGGAACTATCCTGTTTATGCAGCAATGCAGCGCTGTTCAAATTTATGCAAAGTGCAAGATGTCTGGGAATTTGCCTTCAGCTGAACCCAAAATAATAGGTTCAATTAGTCTTAGCCAGATTTTCATGGGGTTAGCATAAGGCAGAGAATTTCCATCAGATTAGTGGTCTGACTGTCATTAGAGAAAGCATCCAAGATAGTCGAAGGCTGCCACTGGTTGCAGAATTAAAAATCAGAAGGCCAGCCTCAAATCTGAAAGCACCAGCCTTCAAATTTCTGTTCCTTCCTCCTACCCCAACAAAGCAAGTAAATGCAATTCACTTCTCTCCATCCACCACCACCTTTATTTTTACTTGAATTAAAATTGGAGGGTTTTCTTCCAGAAAAATTGCCACCAGAGTGTACCGGACTTTACAGGAGTCATACAAGTCAGCAGAGCTACTGCTTCATAAACACAGATGCTGCACACCAACAGGTGCCAAATACTGCTTTGCCCTACATAGAATAAATACATGTACACCATGTGCACTTGCAGGAAAAAAGACAGTACTGTGACCTTCTTTTCTTTCTGCAGATGCAGGAATGAGGCAAAGAACAAGTTTTTAGACAGAGAAAATAATAAAAGATAGCTAGGACTGGGGGCCTGGCTACTTAAAGTAGGGTTATGAGAGGAATTTCCTTATCTTCAAAGTGCTGTTCTCTCTCATCCCCTTCCTGAAAAGAGATGCACAGAAAGTAAAACAATAAAGTCAACTGATTCCTTTAGGATCTGCCTATGTTACTTTCAGAATGAGAGGCTTGTTGTAACAGATGCTTTATTTAAGATGTGCTATCAGGTGAGGTGGAAAACCTGTATGAAACATTTCTTTACTTTTAGATTATGACCCAGCTGCATTCATTTCCAGACATTTTATGCTGGTAGGGGCAGTAATTTCTTTCTCCATCAAACTGATTCTCTAGCACACCATGAGGACTTCCTCATTCTAACTTCTGCCTCCCAGGCAGCCCCTCTGGGTCTCACATTCAGTGCTTTCATCAGTAGCAAAGTGGCAAGTCATATTTGTGAAAAAGTTAAAGAATATTGCAGGGTACAAAAAGTTTCAAAGCAAAAAATACCAAAATCTAGATTCAAGTCGGAGGGTTTTTTTTTGCATTTTAACCACTCTGAGAGACCTTGTTGTAGGATATTTAGTACATAGTGACCAGATTATTTTAAAAGGAAAACTGTAACAGTATCTAGTCCTTTTCCTCCTTTTTTTCATAGTACAGTGACCATCATGTACAGAACTTTGCATCACTTAAGAAACTGGGCCACTGGCACTAAGTGTTTAATTTCTGTCACTGCTGTAATTTCTTGATGCCTGTCTCCCTGAACTGCTAGTTGGTTTGCCATCTGCTTCTGTGTGTGAAAATCTGCACCTTATTGATGATCTTATACAGGTTTGTCAAAGTGCCTAGAGTTCTGTGGGTATGACCAGGACACAATATTAAAGAGGCCATCAAAAGTGCATCAAATATTTGTCATAAACATTGTATACAAGACACTTTTTTAGCAGGTTTTTTTGTTTGTTTGTTTGTTTAGGTGCCAATTGCATACAAGAAGACAGACTTCAAACAACAGAATTCAAGATTTACCTTTTGCATCTAAGACTGAACAAGCAATAATGTAAAAGAAAATATATATCCCATTTTACTTTTTCTTTAAATGAAATTACAGGCATGATCCCAGCCTCCAGAAGTACAATGTCTGTATAAACAAAGAGATGTTTCATAAGAGGCAAATGAAGACTTTTTTGTGACGATATAATGCTAGAGGGAGTTTTTTACAACATAGCTCTGAAGACCTGGGCAAAGCAGAAACAACTGATCAGCAGAGGAGTTCTATGGAGCTATTCCGCATGGCTTTTGAGCAGCCATTCGGGTGCTCTAGAGTTTGCTCACGCTCATTTTGATTTGCATCTGAATTTGAAATTACAGGTAACAGTTTGGCATATAAGTAGCTTTCTGTATCCTACACGAGTGGAGATCAGTCACATTCACACCTCTGGGCCAAAGCTGGAAACAGTCATAGCAAGTCACCTGCATTGGAAGTAACAGTCTGCCCAGCACTGGAATATAGTTGTATGTTCTAAGTTCAGACAGTGTCTCATTTTAAATACTTTTTGGGCATTAGAAAGTAATGAAAAGTCCACCTACAGCTGCAGCAAGCAGTAAAACAAGGTGAATCAGGGCTATCCTGGATGGCAATGTTGCATTTGATAGTGTTCTCACTACTTCGGATCCATATGTAGAAAAATACTGAGCCACCTAAAAATAAAACTGGAATTTGTCTGCCAGTCAGATTAAGTGCTCTTTTTATTCTCTTAGATTATGCTCTGCAAGGTATCTGCCACTTGCTACATGTTTTCTGCTTTAAAAGTATTTTCCATGTATGCAATGTTTTGCATATTGGATGAAACACATGAATGACAGGAAAAAATAAGGGTTACTAAAAAGCTTATGGTAGGTTTTGCTCAAGAAGAAATAAAATGTAAAATTAAAGAAGATGAGGCAAAGAAGTTGAAAGAGAACATGGAGTGATCTGACTGTATATTCTGGCTCATGTATTACTTATACTTTTTTTACGTTGAAATCACTCCAGTCACCACAACTGCCTAGGCATTAGATACACAATAAATATTACATTTGGTTCTTCTTTAGCTTTACCATTATTTTTTATCCCAATCCTGCACAGCACTATAGCACATCTATCACCACCCCAAACTCCTATGTTTGAAATCAAAGTATACTCTGGCTGTATTTTGCTGCTGTAGTATGTTAATATTCTGGTTGCTAAGGTGATGCACTTATCAAGTTAAATCTCTACAAGTAGCTTGCCTAAGTAACACAGCAATATGAGTTAGTGCAGAGCACTGTACAATGACAGCTAGATAACTCCTGATTTTCATGTTGAGTCCTTTAAAATTAGTAGACACATCCCCAAGCTACACTGCATTTTGCAGCGCAGCTTATAGATATGCTTGATTTTCTATAGTGCCATCAGAATATTACAACTAAAATACTCCTTACTGCACATCAGAAAACAGAATCTGTTTTTTTTTTTCTCTCCCCAAATGATAGCAAGAATATAACATTCTGGACATTGCTTTAAAGTGAGAGAGAAACAGATATGACACTTGTCTCTATGTTCACTTGCTATCTATTCATAGCTGAATGATGCTAAAGCCTCAGTAATGAATCCACAAATTTGGGATTCTTGAGTGAGAATAAAGATTAAGGGATTGATAGGAAAACAGTCTTCTTGCCCTCTCCTGCCCCCATCTATCTGTACTTGTATCTCTACTCAGCCAGAAAACATTTCAGTGAACGCCCATCCTTGCAATTTACAAAAAGCATTTAGTGACACTATCATCTTCCTACTTTGTACTTCTAGCCACCTACAAGTGACATTGTGTTTCTCTAATAGGCCATTATGTTGTCTGCTTGAAAGCATTTGTTTGATATGATTCCTTGCAAATGTACTAGAAAAGTCATATTTGTCTCTGGCTTTCTAAAAATATATTTGAGATATTTTTTTTTCCTTTTTAATGATGCTACTTTCAAATGAAAGAGCTCTCTACCTGTAACTTCAGTTTTGTTCTCCCATTTTATAGTTGATCCTTCCTAAAAGTCAGGAAGGCCGCAGTTAAGTAATTTGGTTTTAACACTCTCCCTGCATTGCCACACAAGAAGCCCAGATTTATGAAAAAAATCCATACAGCTGTCACTATCCCCAGGGAGACCTGGTTCATTCCCACTGAAGGAAGGGGAGCAAGTGCTAGGGGTCTGCTTTGGGATCTGACACTGACAGGCTTTCAAGAACAGCTGTTAACAAGAACTGAATGAGGAGTAGGGGTGTTCAGAGGTGAGCTGGAAGAGAACAGTTAGATTCTCCCCTTAAATTGCAAGCAATTTCAATTTTTTAAAATTATTTTTCTTAATTATTAGTTGACATTAAAAATCAAAAGTGAAATCAAAACTCATCTGTATTCTGGGCATAACAGTTGCACATTCATGTTGAAAGCAGAAGGACCTTTCGTTTTATAACTTTATTTCATAGGCATTCTGCTTGGAGATAGCCCTGAAGATCAACCAGAGGAGCCAGTTGATGCAGACTGGGAACTGCAGACCACTCCAAGCATGTGAGAGAGCAATCATCAAGGTGAACATTTATAGATGCAGATGAGATCTAATACTGAAAGATGTGAACAGCCCAAGTTCTGAGCTTTCTGCATACATGAAGGCCACCCTGTACCAGCAGTAGGTGACATTGATTGTAGATCAGTGTATATCAGTGAGTAAAAGGGTTGAAGGGAAGATGGGGTTGTCTACCCTTCACCCCCTTCATTTTAACGTTCAATCTACAAGCAATTTCTGAAGGTGGAGGTGTCCAAGGGGCATCAATTGTACCAAGAGAGGGCCCAGCTGGCTAAGGAATTACTTTCTCACCACAAGTACAGACAAGAGGTGGAACAGGTTGCCCATTGAGGTTGTGCAGGCTCTGTCTTTGGAGGTTTTCAAGACCCAACTTGATAAAGCCCTGATCAACCTGGTCTGACCTCAGACTTGACCTTGCTGGGGAATAAGAGGTTGAATTAGAGACATCCAGAGGTCCTTCCAACTCAAATAGTCCTGACATCCTGTGAAACACTATTCAGGGAGCACATGCCAACATGGCCACTGTCTGTGTCCCCAGCATTCAGAATTGTCATATTAAAGATATTAGTCTATGGACCTCTTGCTCGTGAACCTGGTCAAAAACCTTCCCCTTCTCCCCGCCGTCCCCTGCCCCCACAGATACTGTGCATATGATTTTAAAAATACTAATTTTAGAACAGTTTACAAGTATTCCCCAAGCAGAAATAAACTAAATTTAAATTATTTGGGGAATTATTTTCCTGCCTCTGGTGGTCACAGTAGCAGATGAACTTTTAATCTCCCATCACTTCACCCAGCTCCTCAGAGCTCAGTCAGAGCAAATATGGAGCATGTCTGTGGGCATGTTACCACTGCTGACATTGCCCTTCCCCAGGCACACCTACTTAGCCAATGCTGATGCCAGCCCTATAAATATATTTTACTTTTTCTTTTCCCGTCTTTGAATACTGTATCCCTTGGAAGTTTCTCAGGATGAGATTCCAGAGCTTAAAGAACCCTTGAAAGAAAAGGACGAAATCCAGGGTCACTTTCTTGGACTACAATGGTGGATTTCTGTCTCTGCCCAGCACTGTGCAGTATTTATTTCATCTTCTGGCTTTCTTGCTCTTTGCTCTGAAATAACAAGAGTTTCTTGATTGGCAAGAGCACTGATCAGCCCAGGAATAATCTGCTTACACGCTTCACCGATGAAACAGAGCTAGGCTATAGCGGGCTTGTGCTGCGCATCGTCACCATACCCACTGGGGATTAGGACGCGTATTGCAGTGATCAAGGTCACGGAAAGGATTTTGGCCTGACCATGCTTTTCCTGCTGACGCACTATCTGTGGCAGCCATTTCCCTAGTCAGGTTAATGAAAGCCTCTTTCATTTATGTTTTCTCCTTTAAGATGACAACTGCTATAAAAAAAGATAACCTCTCTGACCTCAGCCATCATCTCTCACTGTGGTTTTTCATCCCTGAATCTGTTAATTGAAACTACAGAGTCACAAAGAGCAGCACTCTACATAGTTTAGTCCCTAATCATGTGAAGTCTGCATCCCAGTGAGGAATTTATGTATAACACTAATTATGACTGACATTGCCTGTTAGGGTGGCAGATAAAAATCACATCACAGTGTAGCTGGAATGGTCTTGCAACCTCTCTACAGCTGGCTTAATGTTCCTACACAAATAGCTTGACCTTTAGAAAAGAGAGAAGGGAGGAAAAGCAGGAGATGTTTTGAGCTTTAAATGATTCCCATTTGTAACTCTATGAATGGCACATTTGGTCCAATTCCCAGTCTCTGGCATTTCTAAACTGTCATGTTACAAACAGGCAGCAGGCTATAAACTTTTCCCCCCCGAGGGAAGGCAAGCAATCAAGTAGGTAGCCCAGCCAGCAAGTCTGCGGCGCTGCCGTGTCAGAAACCCAGCACCTACAGACGGTGCAGCAGCAGTCCCGTGGGGTTACAGCACAGGCCCGTTAGCAGCACAGTAAATACATTGTGCTGATTCCTTGTTGCTGTATAGTTGATGGTACCCCTGAGAAGTGATTCTAGACAAGGTATAAAGGTGACAGAGAATTGGGACTCGGTGCCTTTTACCCACACTGCATTGCTCTTAATTCACGGAGGTACTACAGAAGGTGGCTCCCAGACTAGTATTATTTCTTCCTGTCATTCGCAAATGCAATAAAAGGGACTGGGAAGAGAAATAAAGGGAAGGAATCAACATGGAAAGAAAATGGAGGCTTTGAAAGCCATGTGAAAATTTTGTCACCCGGCAAGGCTCACCTTTTGCCAGCATCACTAGGAGAGGCTATTTTTACTCCAGTGCATACGCTGAATTTAAGGGGTAGTCACCAGCAACAGTCAGCCACTTTACAATGCAAATAAGTAACACAGGTGGGGACTTAATGTTAGAGATTAGTTACTGTTTAGGAACCAGATCTGATGGTTTGCTGTAGATTTGAATTTACTCCTGTTTCATCCACTCCGTGATCCAAGTAGTATTGAATATTGACCTACAAGTGAGTTTACACAGAAAAAAAGAGACATCTGACTTGGGAGTGGGAGGGGGATAAATTCAGTCTGGGCCCTTATATCATCTCCTAAAAGCAGGAGACTGTCAACTGGTGTTACCACACAAGAGGTTAAATAGGGAAGGACAAGGGTGAACAACATCAAGAAACAAATAAAGGCCTCTTATTTCAGGCAGGTGCTCTGTACAAGAACAAGCTCCTTCAGGTTGTTACCATGTTTTTCAATAGCTTTCAACTCAAATACATTACTTCCTTTGTTTGCATAATCTTAGCTTCACTGGTTTCCACGTACTAGAGCTAGTTGAGGGAACAACTTAAATATATTGAGCAAATCACATAAATTGCATGCATAAAATGCTATTGAAGCAAAAAATACGTCATGGATTTGCTAAATTTGGGCTCTTATCAAGCTTAAATGAAAAATTTTATTCTCATGTAGTTTGCCATACTGATTTAAATAAGAGCATGTTAGGAAATTACATATTCAGACTTTTCAGTATCTGATGGCGATGACTTAGAGAGTAGCCTTGATAAAGTTTGCATTCTAGCTCTCATTTGGCACCTTACAGCAGCATCTTTATCATGAACTTCGGGACTAGAAGAGATACAAGACTGTCATCACACCCAGCAACCAGGAAAATTAATGCTACATGAAGGTACCTTATCCATCCAACCATTAAAAATTTCTGTGGGGAAAAAAAAAAATCCTTTGGAGTGTGCAAAAGAATAAGCCTTTGGATGGACAGCTGTCGTGGTTTGGGCCAGACTGGCCACTGAAATGAACGACAGATACTTTCTTTTACTTCTCTCCCCTTCAGAGAAGGGAGATGCTCTCCCTTCAGGGAGAAAATAATGACAAAGAGACTTATGATTTTAAAAGAAACAAAACTACTTTAATGAAATATTAATAATAAAATAATAAAAAGAAAATATAATAATATCAAAAAAGAAAATAATGACACATACAACATATACAAGACCAGTATCAAGCTCCCAGGATGATGTATTACATCACCAGCAAGCACTGGGAAAGTCCTAGACTGGACTCACGAGATGGATGGGAGCTGAACTCAGGAAACGGATCAGGATCAAAGGCAGACAAACAGATAGTCCTCCTTGGATGCCGGCCATTGAAAAAAGAAGCTGACCCCTTGGATCCCTCAGCTTTTATTCTGAACATGATGCAGATGGGATGGAATACACTGTTGGTCAGTTTCGAGTCACCTGTCCTGTCCGCTCCTCCCCACAGTTGTGACCCCTCTACACTCTTCTGCTTCTGACCCTCCAACAGAACCTATAACAAAAGTGAGCTGGCCTTGGTTATCATAGCAGTAAGTGTAAATAAGAGCCTCTCTGCACAGCATTCTTTGGCATAAATTATAAACAATCAGATTTTTTCACTACTGTCTTTAAAATACGCCATTTATTTCAAAGAGTTCAGTTAGTTAGGAGAGGCTTAGCTGAAAAGTAAAATTACTGAACAGAAAATTGGTTCTGTTTCACCTCAAACCAGGACAACAGCCCAGATGAAGATTATTTTAGTAACACTAGGCAAGTATACACTGTATAACAAGCGTTGATAAGAAGGCTTGTTTTTTGAAATGTTCACATTATTCAGGGCTCCTAGCAGCATCCACCATTCTCAACACAATTGCGGAATCTCTTTTATCGCCCCTGTCTTCAGACTGGGCATAGGCAGAATCTGAACTCACTCTCACATCCAAAACAAACTACTTACTGGCAGGCAGAATGAAAAATGGAAAGTTCTGCAGATTTACCATTTTGTTAGACAGTTACACAAACATTTTTAGATATTTAAAATTTACAGAAGGGGGTGGGACTGTGTATTAAAACTTTAGTTGTAATCTTGAAATTGCAAGCTGTATGGATATATGCTTTAATTGGATTGCTGAACATTAAATCTGAGGAATCAAGAGAACAGCAGGAGTTAACGTTCCTGCATATAACCTAGCTACGGTACGCTCCATGAATCACATGTGTCTGTAACCAGTGCTAAGATTTCATGGCAAAGCAGACAAGCTCAATCTGATACGCTTGGAAACAGCCAGAACTACAGAGAACAGGGGGATTCTGCTTCAAAAGCCATTGTGAGGGCAGGAGTGCCAAAAGTAGGACATGTACTTAAGTTTTGCCAGTTGAACTAGCAGCTAAGTGGCGGGAAAGTAGGTTAAGTGTGGTGGAGAGGGAATACCCACACATGCCAAGATGTTTTGCTACACCTCTGGCAGCAGCTTGAGTTTTTATCTCTAGTTCTGTAAGGCAAAAACACAATCTCTCAGCTGTCTTGTTTGCAGAACAGGTGGCAAACAGTCTCCTCCAAAGGTGCAGTATGAAACTTGTATCCATAGATGCTGCTCTGAGGGGAAAGGAGATATTAAATAAATGGTGAGAGACAATGAGAACTTAGATTTATGGTCCTGGTTTAGTGACCTTCCTGGGAAACGGGACACTCATTTATACCCCCTAAGAGCAATTAGAAACTGTCTGCATCAGTTATTGCAATAGCTTCAAAACAGTTTTAATAGGGAGAACTGGTAGCATTATCTCTGTGTCACTTCTACTAACCAAAGAGGCCCAGAGTCAGAAAAGTTACAGTCTCCCTCCCTGAGCTGTGTGCATGCCAGCCAGGAGCATGGTGCTGCTC
The DNA here is from genome assembly GCF_964199755.1 of Larus michahellis. Taxonomy (NCBI): domain Eukaryota; kingdom Metazoa; phylum Chordata; class Aves; order Charadriiformes; family Laridae; genus Larus; species Larus michahellis. The sequence goes on from NC_133897.1 coordinate 96,748,393, forward strand.
TCAGCTAGCACAGGCTCCTGGACCACAGTGTGTCATACCCTCACCGCTAAGCAAGCGTATGTGGTTCCGGGCCTGCAGGAGCTCCTACAAGATGTCCAGCTGCAGATCTCGAAGCATGTAACACAGGAGTGCCAGTACAGTTCCTAACACTCCCAGCCATAATTGGGAGCACAGAGGAAAATTTCAGTGGGAAAGCAGTACAGAACCTGAAGCGAAACATGGCATAGTACAAACTGTGTGCTGTGTCAGCACTCCCTGCCCTTTCTGCAGAAGGAAAGTAGTTTTCATTGTCACCAGCAAGCCAGATTCAATAAGGAGAAGCTACAGCAGTGATCTGTCAGGTGGCAGCTAGTGACTGAAGTCATTAGTCTCACAGGAGCTGAAGACCCTAATAACTGCCTACCGTGCATTGCAGCTGCAGACACCCGATTCCCATCTGTGAGCCCAGCCAGCCCATGTAGTGTCTGGGTTGTAAGAAGAGCTGTAGCCAGTCTCTTGTATTCCTTGCCAGATGGAAATGAAAGGCCTGCAACATACCCATCATCCAAACAGGCACCTCTGACACACTCCCCAGGCAGAGGCCAGCTGCTGGGTACAAACTTGACTGTCATCCACAAGTCAACACCCCAGTTGCCACGTCAAGAGCAATTTATACTTTCTCTGTTGTGCTGGGAATGATAGCACAGGTTCTGTATTCCACTGGGCTGAGCCCCACAGGCAGGAACAATGATGAGCTGACAAGTACCTGCAAGATGCCTCTTCTGTAAGTATCCCACCTTTCTCTAGAACCCGGCCACACTCAAGTCAGCAGCAATGAGACACTACACTAAATACCAGCTTCTTTCCTTCCTGACCTTAGACATGCAAAATCTGTTCCCTGTAACTTTGGAGCTGCTGGAAGCTTCCAGGTATCACTGATTCCTCTGACGCAGATCTTGCTAGAAAGAGTCCTGGGTAAACACAGGGTATTATCTAGAGACTGGCAAACTACTTCCAGTGAAATATCATGTGGAAACATTTACATGTTAGAAAGGATGTTTCAGAGGCTGGGAGGAGCAAACATTTTTGGGCACAAAGTGGCATTAAACAGCTGCTCAGTTGAAATACTAGAAATGTACTTATTTAAAACATATATTAAAATGCATGAGAAAGTAGCATTAAAAAAAATAATAAATCATCAAGAACAGTTGAAGCATTTGCCCACTACAGAAAAGGCAGGTAAAGGAAAAAGATGGCCAAAAATCAGTTAGTAAGCAAAAAAAACCAGCAAAAAATATATGAAACCGCAGCCACTTTTTTATAGTTCCCATCAGCATAAGGCCTACTGTTCTCCAAGACAGAGTGTCATCTTTTTTTGACTGCTTTACCCCCAAAATACTCTTTGGCTTCTCAATTTTAGCTAGGGCAATTAGATTTTCTGAATTCATTCTTCTTTCCCCATTGTGGGGGACATTTGGGCACCTTAAAATCTTGCTAAAGCCTCTTTTATGAGAAAGGCAGTCTCATAAGCCTGCTTGAACTTAGGTCCAGCTGAGAGTTTAAATTCAATAAAGAATTATTTGGAATTTGTACTAAAGAGTAAAGGGAAGCAAGGCTTTCGGGGAAAGTAAGTTCAGAAGTTCACTTTAAGAAAACCAGTAGTAGTATGTCTATGCATGGGTAAAATCAGTCTCTAGGAGACCAATTTAAAAAAAAAAAAACAAACCACTAGGAGACTGATTTTAAAAAGAACTAACCCCTAACCAAAAGGCAGGACATACAGATACATAGTAGAGTTTTTAAAAAGGTTCAGAGCGAAATGTTCCTGGTACCTCTATCAAAAAGATAAAATGGAAGGAGTAATTACACAGTCATTCCCATGAGGAAGGAAGAAATGGAGGGAACAGAAGGATTTGTCACTAAAACAAGTGACAATCAGCAGGTATTCATCTATTTGGCTAAAGCATCACAGTGTGCCAGAAGCACAGCTAGTACACTTTGCATTGCGGTGTCTCTTTTTACCTTTTACTTCAGATGATTTTCCTCAAAACTGGAATGGAAGAGAGGTTTTTTTCCTTCTCTAGTGCTCCCGGCAGTCTTTAAACCATCTGAATGGTATCAGCTATCTCCACAAAAGAGAAGATAAACACCCAAGACTCCGAAAATGCACTCTTTTGGAAATATGCCTCTCTCAGCACCTTGCTAGCCTCATCCAAACTCTCTTCTGTAGGAAAAGTCTCACATATTAGAATTTGGGCCTGCAGGGACCACGCTCAGACCAAAGGACTTTATGTTACCATGAAGTGACATGTATACTTGGGATGTATTGGGAACAATATCCACAGCAGGTGGCAGAAAACTACCTCCTTGGAAGTGACAGAAGATGCTAATTACCTTCAGTCTAAAGCTGAGAATACCCAAATTTGTATGGTTTTACACGTCACTAGTCAGCTCCTCCATGTCATTAGTCCTTCCGCTGACTTCAAAGCGGAACAAATTTCTTTCACGGAGAAGCATACTTTCATTAATGCCATAGTGACAAGGACTAATCCCTCCTTCCCCCTTCCCTCCTGCCATTCCCATTCCCCACTGAACAGGAAACTAAATCTCAAGTCAGCTTTCCCTTTTTCTTGCACAGGTGCTCAAAAAAGGCCTCAAAGAATAGCTGTGTAGGAAACAGCAGGAGAGAGCAGCCTTTGAAAACATGGAAGAACCCCACTGTGAATGCCTTTCTTGATGGATCAAAAGCTGTATTTACAATAGGGAAATTAAAATAATCCTGCAAAATAAAATGCTCATTTTCAGTACGTCACCTCTTGGTCACATGTGGAACTTAAATAACTGTATGTATGCTACAGTATAATTAACAACTCCATTACACTTACTACACAACTTCTGCATGTAGCTTAGAGAACCAATTTGAACATAAAGTCTTCCCTACAGCATTCAAAACCTGGTGGCCCAAAAAGCAAGTTTAAAGCAAAACAGTAATTTGGTATCTGCATGCATTCATATACGAGGCCACTTAAAATGATTTTACTAAGTTTGACAGACAGCAAGATTGGCTCCTGAATCAGATTTCCCTCTTTTTTTCTCGCTTTAGCCCATTAAGAAATCCATTTTTCTTCTCAGCTGACAGGGGGGAAGGGGGAAGAGAAACAAAAACAGTCTCCTAATTCTGCAAAAGCATTCAGAAGAATGGGGGCTAGGGTGCAGGAAAACAGTTAGCCTGTTAAGGCTGTCCAAAGATAAAAACAACAAAAAATAAATCTACCCCAACTGTACGTATAAATACTGCATTTAACAACTGAAAGAACTTCCCGGTAATTTTGGCCCGAGATGGCAATTACTAGGAGCCAGTATTTCTCTTTTATTTAATGTTTATCTTTTAGAGGCAGGCTAGTTCAGCTCCAGCGCCACCACCTCTGCTTCCACAAAATGCTGAAGATTATTTTATATTAAAACTTACTGGACTGAAATTATGCCCCACACCATTTCATAAGCAAACAAGAGAAACAGGGACTGGAATGTATTTGCAGAAGACGGACAACATAACCTGGCTTGTATACACACTTTAGGTTTGATAGCAGTTTCTACAGGAACTGTATTTGGATGTATTTCAGGCCTGAAATTACAGCTTTAGCTATTTACTTTGTACAGCTATAGCATACTCTAAGAAGGTAATTAAATATTAATGAATAGAAATGGCTATTCTAACACTCAGGGTCCTCCCCTTTATTCTTTCAGCAAAACCTTTTAGGCAGATTGCTATGGAATTTAGCCAATCGATACCTCAGATTGGCAAATAAATTTGATACAGAAAGAACGACTGTTAAGAAACACTAGGCAGCAAGTAGTTTGACGGGAAATGTGTTTGTAGATTAGATCAGGAAGAAGGGGACATGTGGAGATCTGAAAGAACCAATGTTTGGGCTTGGGAGAGGCTAGTTCCGACCATATATTTAGCTGTGCTTTTGCTTAGACCTACAATAAAACCTTACAGGTCAAGTTTAAAAAGATATTACAATCTACGTGAATTTTTTAATATCTTATTTAATATCTTTTTCCTCACTAATTCCTTGAAGTAGTCACCTATACATGTATTTCATCAAATTTGCCACTTAAGTTTTACTCACAGATAGGTCAGTTAAAGGTTTACCATCTGGTTTTTTTTGCTGACAATTGCATCAATAGAGTAATTGCACATAGACAGGAGTATACTGGCCTTATTTATTTCACTTTTCCAAATACTTGAGTTATCATGGTATAACTGTGATATATTGAGGGATAAATGAGGGAAGATTACAGTTAAAGGCTCGCTGCTTTAAGTACAGTACTACTTCTCTTAAGAGTAGGTAAAGATTGAGGAGATTTCCAAGCTGTATTAGCTAACCGTATGACCTACATGAGGGAATATTTCTATCATTTACCAACATTTCTAAGTATTAGGCAAAGAAAGTATTATGAATACTTTTATTTAGCTCTTGAAAGACTTGTGGTTTTAGCAATAGAACAGGTATTAATACATGAATTATATTGCTTTAATATACATCACACTGTAACCAGCTATTAAAAGTTTTGTTCTCCTTTTTTCCTCCTCCCCAGCTTAGAAACAAAAGGAAGAGAAAAGAAAACATATAAAGGCTTTGTCTCACTGAGGAAAGTACAATAAAGTTACATTCTCCTTTATATACATAAAGATTTTAGATGGGGCTAGAAGTGCTCCAGGCCAGCTCTGAAAGATTAAAAAACCCCACAACTTCAGAGTTTGTATGAAGAGAAAAAGCAGAATAATATGTTCTTTAAAAATAATGTAAAAGAATGGGGACATAAAGGACTGAACTGAACACTGAAGGAATAATTAATTTGTTTATTGCCAGACCATCAGATAATTTTTGACTATATGCAATCATATTTTTAAAGGCTGTGAGGTGGTGGGTTTTTTTTTTTAGCAAGTACACCTTTGTGCTGTCTTACTCCTATTTTTCTAGTCCAATAAACCCCACAAAGTTGTTCTAAGTTCTATGCAGCAGGAATATGTAGTAGACATCCAAATTCCTGCAGCCAGCTTGAGTATCTAACTAACTCACTCATAGCTGATGGCATTTATGTAGAAGGAGCCATGCGGGAAAGCCTTCCCCATCTCTGTTTACTTTGGGTCGTGCTTTACAAGAACACAGTTCAGGAAAATAGCTCATCCTCTGCTGAGTAGCCACTCCACAGTGGAAAATGCAGCAGCATAAACCGAACAGTAGTTGATGAGGAAATAAGGTCCAGAGAATACCTGTTTTCACGGTTTATCTTCTGCTACCTCTTTTCTGCTTGGAATAAGGCAAAGACATCTCTTTTACAGCTACCTGACTTAGTGAAGCTTGATGCAAATTTAACCATAGATTTCATATTAATTCATGCCACACCATATTCATAATTCATATATAATTGTAATAGAAATGATTTATAATATACATAATATATTACATTATATATTATAATAATTCATACCATAAGTCATACTATAACCATAGATTTCATATTAATTTAATATTAATTCAAACCTGAATATTTATACCTGATATTTTCAATTAAAAAATACTATTCTGAGAACCCAGATATTCAGCATATGTTTAGGTACCTAATTCCTATTGAATTCAGTGGTGTGGGATTTATGCATTTTCGTATTTCAGGGACTCTTGACACAGTCATCACCCAATGAATCTCTACAGACTTCAGGGAGGGCGAATATAAAGGAAGCAAATACTCAGGAGGCCTTTCTATAGGACATAGTTTCCAGAAGCATCAGGTATGGAGAAAGATTTGTTAGTCTGGATAATGGTCATACTATATCTAAAATATCAGACAATTAGCTGCCCAAAATTCATAAGCTAAGAAGTGATTCTTTTCTTATAACAGCATCCCACATTTCACTGCTGTTCAAAGTTGCTAGATAACTCTCCTGTCTGTATTTATTATGGGTTTATTGTTCTACGTTATCTGCCAGGGCCCTGACATCCAGGAATTCTCTCCTTTGCATGGTTCAGTGACCTACCAAAGAACTACTTTTGCAACAATTAAAGGCATTTACGCGCTTTTTTCTTACAGAGCAGAGCACAACCAATGCTGCAGGTTCCAGAGGGTGGAACCAGTAGGTGACACGAGTATTGGCTTGTTCCATGAAGGTATGCCAATTCCCCACCCCAAGCATTTCCGAGATCAGTTGCAAGCACAAAAATAACAAGTGTACACACTTGCAGCTGGAGAAAAGCTCAATTATTTCCCAGAATTCATCTAACTGCACAGCAAATAAGCTTCCATAGGGTGATACTTCAAAACAATCACGTTAACAGTGAGACTCAATTCCCTTTGCACACTGAACAGCTTCAAGACCCTGAGAGGGGAACATATGAGAAGTCTAATTTTCAGCCATGCAGATCAGCTGTTCTTCACAGAAGTAGCAGAGTGGCATTTTACTGCTCTCAGGTCCGTCAGTGAAGCAAGACCTCTTTCGCCTAAATTCATCATAGGATTCAGAATCCAAACGTGTTCAGTGTTTGTTGGCAGCTCAGCATCGGCCATCATAGAAGCATCTGGATACCTGGGCTTTCTATACCATCTGCACATCAGACACTAACAACGCAGTACAGAACAGGTAGCCCACTGAAAGACAACACTCTCATATACCTGAGAGACAATGCTGGAGACTGTACCTTGACCCAAGCCCCAACCCAGCAGGTACTGCTTTTTCCAGTGTTAACATATAAGAAAAATAATTAAAAAAATTATGCAGAATGTGAATACCTAAATTCTTTTGGGGAAAAAAAAGGAGGGAGGGAGGACAGGACGGACGGGGCGGTGGCACATGACACACACCACTTACTCAATATAGCCTTGTACAGTGAACTAGCCGGGGAAGGCAACCAAGGCCAAGTTCTTTGCCTGCGCAGCTGCTTTTGCTACCTAGCCACAAGCAGCACTCCTTACATCAGCCTGAGCCGGTAAGACCTGTGCTGCAATTCTTATTACTCATCTGAGCACCCTAAGCATGGAAGTAAATTTAATTTTCAGTTTGTCATGCACAAAATGAATATTAGTACATTCAAAGCCCCTGTTTTCCCATAAATATCCCATTTCCTGCTAATTAGTGCTGTTTCCTGTTATTTGGAAGCTTCAAATGCTTTCTGGCAGAGGAGAAAATTTAATCTAGATCTTTCCATATTCTAGGTCAGTGATCTAACTGCCAGTTTCCAGTTTAGGATCAGGTGATCCCTGGTCCTGGTCCATTGAAGCACTTCTTAAGTGACTTCACCCATGTGCTACTTTTACTCTGCTTCTGATGCTCCCCTCAGACCTGGAAATTCTTAGGCAAATACTGCTAATATTATTTGTATTACAGAACTAACATGCCTGATTCAATACCAGAACTCCTCTAACAGAGGACAGCAGAGCAGGAGACAAGCTTTACCCCGAAGACGGGTGAATTAAACTGCTATCTCCATTGTACAGATTAAGCAGCAGAGGGGAAGATTAGGCAAGTTGCCAGAGGTCTCAAGAGAAAACATCTGAGATAGTGTAAGGAGCTGAAATGCCTTGAACCCCATTCAGAGCCGCAGACCATCGCTTTTCTTTCGCCTTATAACAAAAGGACAGAGAAAGCTTTACCTCTGCGAGCCTGGAAGGCAGCTGGTTTCTCAGGTTTTATCAACTTTGTGAGTAGTTTTCTTCATCTGCCTAGTGACACTTACCACTGCTTCTGCTTGCAAGGGTCTAACACTGCAGCAGGGGAGAAAAGATTGCTGTTTGCAAAGCCAGGAAATATGAAACCTTAAGGAATCGCCTGTCAGGCAGGCAGAGCATCCTAAACCACTTCAACTCATCCCTTAATCAATTGAACTGCCTTCTAGCTGATGGGGCCCCTTAGGGTTTCAAACCCCAGCATACAGACCAAGTATTAAAAAACTACCTTTTGGTCTGTGTTTGTAACTGTAGGATTCAAGGTCAATTCCAAGTATGAAATCTTCACACAAATCCTCAAGACGATGGCAGAAGAAGCTGGGAAGAAAATTAACCTCCAATGAAAGCTGGTAATAGTCTTGACTTCTGACTCCTGATGCTCTCTACAAAGTGAAAGAGGGTTATTATTCCCTCCCATTCCCTTAAAAGAGGAAATCCCAGGCAAGAGCAAAAAAAATAAGAAATGGATTTTTCTGAGGCGACACTGCCACCTATTGTCATTGCTGTGGTTTTCTCACTTTTTAATTAAGCCTCATTTTACAGACCATCAAATGCGTGGTCAAATCCAAAAACCTTCCCCTTCTCCTTCAATCTAAAACTGGTTGAATTAACCCCAGCTCTTGTCTTCTGCTGAGGATACATCCCCCAGAGACAATTCAGAATTTTATTACTGGCCTTTATGGCTACAGTGGACAAAACAGAGAGCAAGCTCATCTCCCAGTCCGTGTTCTACAACTCAGACTCCTTTTTGATTTAGTTACTCTTGCCTTTTTCAATTTCTAATTTGTACAGCGGACAAATAACAGCTTTCTCCTACAAACACAAACATTTTTGCCAATTTCCTTGTACATATTAACGCACACATTTTATGATCAAATCATAACTCCTAGGATAGGCCCAGAAAATACCTAAGGGCACCGCATGGGGCCATATATAGCCCCTCTCAGTAAAACTGTGCATCATTGCTACTCCCATAGACTGACTGCATTAGCAAAGTTGACAAGGCGGCTCATGCAGCCAACACCTGGCTCCCAAAGCAGACCTTTAGGTCTGCCCCAACTGAAGCCTTCTCCTAAAAAAGCCCAAAGTAAGAAACATCCAAAATCACCTAGCAGGTAGGTGATATGAGATCAAGGATAATTTCTCAGGGTTTCACCTGAAGGTACACTCTCCAGGTTCCCTGGGGACTCTAAAAATGGCTATTTCTTTAGCAATACTTGGCTACTGCAGAGGGAGCCTGTCAGCACCACCTGACACTATGCTTCCAAGCACTTTGGTGACTCTTTATCATTTGCCATCCTTGGAAAAAAAATTCAATGGTGAAGACTAGTCACGGCATTGAAATCAAGTGCATGTGCTTGTGTTCATATATCTGTATCATGATGAAAACAAAAGGTAGGACCCTTGAGCATCTTACTCCAAGATATAATGGGAAATAACACATATGTCACTAAAGGCTACTAGTACGGCTACAAGTGAATGACTGACATAACTGCCAAAGGCATATTTCTGCTATGCAAACATTTGTCTATTAACTTAAATTTATGCATGAGTAGTTCCAAGTTAAAGTGATTATGTTAGTATTGCTATGTGTAAACACTGAATAGGTGCAAAACAGTGGATGATCAGGTGATTAAGATGGTTTCCAGAAGTGTTTCTTGTTTTCTTCAGTTGCTTTTGGTGCCTGGGTTATTGTACAAAGAATAGTGCTTAGAGATGGTCAAAAAAAGTCATGAAATAAGTTCACATACAAATGCAAACATTTCCATATTAAAAGTCAGTTTAACACGATTGCTGCCACAATTAGAAGAGCCAAGTAGCAAATCCCCTCACTAAGCTAGAATTTTCCTTTTCAAAGGTAAAATGTTCCTTGCTCTAGCACTAGAAACCTTGCAGAATCATTTTTATTTTTGCACCACTGTACATTGCACCATATAGAAAAATATCCCTAATACAAGAATGAATAATTTCAGCCTTTGACATCAAAGAAGCTGAACTGAAAGAATATGCATATTTTGAAGGGAAAAAGAGGAAAACTTACTTGTTGATTTTCTTTTTAAAATTGTAGACACTTTAAAGGTTCTCTGGAGATCAAGGTACTAAGTTTAGCACCAGAAAGTGTGCAAGAACAGTAAAAGAAGGCAGATCACATTTACTTTTCAAGTGGTTCTATAGTTCGTCACTACTTCCAAGTACCACTGGTGGAGGAGAACAGCAATGAGCAGGGCCATAATCCCTTCCTTGGGGCAGCCCAGCGTGTCCCTGGTGTCCTTCTCCAACCTGCTGTGGTCAGAGCTCACCACATGCTAAGGGTTCATCTAGAGGGGAAGGGGCTAGGTGCTTCTGCCTTCTATTACACTTCTAGAATTCAGATGATTTTTAAAATTATTTTTTACTTGAGCCACTCGGGGTTGCTTACTCCTCTGGCTGGATCAGTCCCTATCTTTTCTTTGAGGTTGCTGAGGGTATCCCCCCTCCTGCCTTCAGGTCCTGTTTGTCCGTGCACACATGCATACCCCTGACAATTTGAACACAAGCTGGGGCTACAGGATGCACTCCCTAGAGCTAGAGGCTCCTGGGGAGACACAAGGGTCCTAAGCATTATCCTTCCCCCCATTAAAAAGGGGAGCCTGTTTAGCTTATACGCTTTAATTCTTTCAGAAGCATACTAACAATTTCACTCCACAGCAAATTTGCCAGAGGCAGTTATTACAACAACAGTTTTGAAGGGTGCAATAATTTCTTGCAAGTTGCTTTTCTAATGTGCTTTAAGTAACAAAAAGTTCAGCACCAAAGGAAGTTCTTGGCAAGAGGGGATCATTCAAGCATGAAAACTCATTTGAAAAATAATTACTTCAAGTCAAGTCAGTCCTATATATTCACCAGATGTTAAATCCTCCTAGTTAACAAAATAACAAATGAACAAACAAATCGGGGGGGAGCATTAAAAATTGAAGTATTTTAACAAAGACCGAATAGCAAAGTCTAGGAGGGAGCTGTTTCTGCACAACCGGATGTAATGGTATTGTGATATGGGAGCTGGAGAGTATTTTCTTCAGGTTTCATGAGCCTGTTAGTGGCTTTAACAATACTCTAAAGAAGAAACCACCAGATAAACAAGATATATACACACAGCAGCCCCTTGCTGTATATACTCACTGGCAGGGAAAAATCTTCTGGATCTGTGTTTTCACTTTTTCTGGACGACTTTTTTTAATGGGAAAAGATACTGCAATTTAGAAAACTTGTGGCAGATCTCAGGCTAAATCTTGGTGGTTTTAAGCAACCTTTATCACATGGAAAAAAGCATTTGATACAAGTAGAATGCACCATATGGTTGAATTGTAAAGTGTCTATAAACACAAGCCTTGGGGAGAATTTTTTTATTATAATCACTTCTGTTTATTTCTTCTCCCTATAATTCCCAAATTCTTGCTTTTCAACATGGCTGAGCTACCAGGGGTAGTGATCACATGCACAGCCCTGGCAACTAAACAGCAGCCTATGAGATGGAGGGGCACAAGGCTGTGAAGACATCAGGAAGCTGACCAGACCCAGAACCGTGGAATGGTTTGGGTTTAAAGTGACCTTAAAGATCATCTAGTTCCAACCCCCTGCCATGGGCAGGGACACCTCCCACTGGACCAGGCTGCTCAAAGCCCCATCCAGCCTGGCCTTGAACACTTCCAGGGATGGGGCATCCACAGCTTCTCCGGCAACCTGTTCCAGTGCCTCACCACCCCTCAAAGTAAAGAATTTCTTCCTAATATCTAATCTAAACCTACCCTCTTCCAGTTTAAAACTGCTACTCCTCGTCCTATTGCTACACTCCCTGATAAAGAGTCCCTCCCCATCTTTCCTGTAGGCCCCCTTTAAGTACCAGAAGGCTGCTATAAGGTCTCCCTGGAGCCTTCTCTTCTCCAGGCTGAACAACTCTCTCAGCCTGTCTTCATAAGAGAGGTGCTCCAGCCCTCTGATCATCTTTGTGGCCCTCCTCTGGACTCACTCCAACAGGTCCACGTCCTTCTTATTTTGGGGGCTATAGAGCTGGACACAGGTGGGGTCTCACAAGAGCAGAGCGGGAGAATCCTGTTTCTCAACCAGCATGCTGTCCATACTTCTTTTGATGCAGACCAGGATATGGTTGGCTTTCTGGGATGCAAACACACATTGCCAGCTCATGTTGAGCTTCTCATCAACCAACACCCTCAAGTCCTCCTCAGGGCTGCTCTCAATCCATTCTCCACCTAGCCTATTTGTGCTTGGAATCGCACAGATTCTCATACAGGACCTTGTACTTGGCCTTGCTGAACTTCATGAGGTTTGCAGAAGCCCACCTCTCAAGCCTGTCTGGGTCCCTCTGGATGGCATCCCTTCCCCGCAGCGTGTTGACCACACCACACAGCTTTGTGACATTGGCAAACTTGATGAGGGTGCACTCAATCCCACAGTTTGTTGCTGACAAAGATGTTAAACAGCACTGGTCCCAATACCAACCCTCGAGGAATGACACTCGCCACTGGTCTCTACTTGGACATTGCATTTACTGCAACTTTTGAGTGTGGCCGTCCAGCTAATTCTTTATCCACCGAGTGCTGCATCTGTCAAATCCATGTCTCACCAGTTTAGAGGCAAGGATGTCATGCAGGACAGTGTTAAATGCTTTGCACAAGTCCAGCCCTGTCCCCTGTGCCAGGGCCCATGCCTGTCGCTGAACTTGGAGCAAGCACACTCAAGGACATGGTCACTTCTCTGAAGCTGGCAATACCTAAAATACTAAAATATAGGAGATCTATTTTCATGATATTTTGTTCTTAACCTCTCTTCAGTGATTTAATTGTCCTGTTTCATATTGGCTGTTCAGTATTTGCCACAACTCCCTCCCACACCTCAGAGTCTACTTTTCCTAATTATTCCTTCCGTTTACCTTTCTTTTTCTAGCTTTTCCTACCACATGAGACTAAATTCCCCTGCTGCCATCCTGTTGAGTGTGAGAGTCCAACAAGCTGTATAAGTACATACCCATTAACTTCTAACAGGCTATCTAATATTAAGCACTAGGGGCTAGTTTTCATGAAGCTCCGACCCCCAGGATCTCATTTCATCATCTTCCCATCCCACCACGGTGACAGGGAGCTGGAAATAGTACATGCGCATATTCGTGCTGCGGATAACAGAGGTTTCATATTCACTGCCTGCCATTGCCTTTATCTCAGACTAAGGAGTTTCTCTCAGAACTCAGGTACCCCTATGAAAAACTGAGTGAAAATAAATTGCATCTGATGAATCATATTGTCACCACCACCTCCAAACACAGGCCCTGGAACTTAATGCTATTTTAATACTTAAAAATGCCCTCTTGTGGAGATTCTTATATTAGATTTTCTTATTGTGGGACTTAGCCCAAAATCAGCTGTTCTCAGAGGGATGCTTTTTTTTTTTTGCTAGAGACCCAGTAAACAACCTTCCCCACAGCAGCAATGCCTGGCTCTGTCTCGCATGTGCTTGGGAACACCTTGTACCTCAGGGAAAAAGGGAAGAGACGGGTTCACTGCTGCTGATGGGTTGAAGGTTTGGGAAGGGCAAGTGGAATAAAGGCCACTTATTTCCCATCTGTGGGGCATGGACTTGAGTGGCTTAAGCTACGCGAGCCTGCCTGGCCAGTCCTTAAACTGCATCTTCCAAAAAAGACACAGAAAAGCCTGCTGGGTTGCTATCCTACCTCAGGCTCACTGCCTTTCCACAGAGTAAACTGGAATTGAAGTCAAGCATACAAATCATACTGTAGTCAGACATGACTGGAATGTCCTTATCACTAAGTTAGGCTTTTCTCTATAAGGTCCCATAGGGGTAAAAGTGGTTTCTTGCGTTTCAGGGCACATTATGTGTACTATCCCCTTCATAAATATCCCCCAAAAGCTTAAGAAGGCATTTCACAAAACCCAATTGAGATGGGATACCTTGGAGGCCACCAGCTGTACCCAGTTCCTACTAATTTCACAATGCAGGTTCACCTTCAGCAGCACCAGCACCCCAGCATAGGAGCCAGCCATCACAGCAAAGAGACACAGAGGCAGCAGCTCCTCCCGGCTTCCCTGTCCCTTGCCCAGGTTGAGGTGAGCCTCAGCAGCCAGACTCTGGACTGGGCAGGAGCCACTGGAAGTACCAGCAGCAGCTCCTGCTGCTTCTCCTGCAGAAGGACCTCAGGGAAAGCCGCTCTGCCTCCAGAAATCCACTCTCCAAGAAGGGCTTCCTTCCAGTCTCCTCCTTGCATATTTTCCTATCAATATTTCCAGTGACAGACTGCCAACTTGCATTTGGGGTGTGTGTCTCACCCCACCCACCCCCATTTTCCACCAGCAGTGCAAGAGATTGAGCTATAACACTACTATGAACTATTTAGATTTGAAAATTTTATCTTAAGCTTTCAACATTTGCAGTTTCAGATTCCTTAAATATTACCCAACATAATGCAGGTGTGTGTGTATATATATACACATAAAAAAGCATTATGCTAAAGTTGAAAGTACAGGAAGGGAAAACCAGCAAATATTGCAATCTTCCACAGCAAATTCCCCTTAAATGCATAATGGAGAGCTTTTTTACAATTGAAAACCATTGATAAGGGGTCAGAAATGCAAATTGCTACACTATTTTGTATTAGCTAAAGACGCACTCTTATTATTTCAAAGCTTTCTTCAGAAGTGACAAAAATTTTCTTTTGAGAAATATGACATCACTCTTCCCAATCCTTCAACAAGAACCCAAGTCTTCATGTTGTCCTTTAAATTGAACATAAAGCGTTTCTATTCTTGATAACCGTGTTAACTGTGACTGCCTTATTTTGAGTAAACTGGCTGTGCCTAATAAGGTTAAGAAATAGACAGCATTTTTAGAAACAATCCATATGTCAGAAGTTAGTTATACCTCAGTTTTTATTTTCCATTATAGTTCCCAAGCTTTTTTGCTCAATTTGAAAAAGTAAATCCCTAACCAAAAGAGCACCCATGTCCCCAGTGTCCTCTTGACTTATTCACACACCTAGCTCCCGAGACCATGTTTTTTTCAGCTTAGATTATTTTTTTTTTAACCCAGAAGCCAGCAGGAATATTGTATTTTTTAGTGTTATTTTCTTTAAAAAATCTGCAAAGGGTATTTTAGAAAAAGTAGAAATGTGTACACAGTGTCTCTCAGGATAGTGGATTACAACAAATATTCTTACAAACACCCTTGAATCTGAAATTTGTCTCTGAAATGGAGTACTTATGAGTGCTTTTGTATCATACGCTTCTTTCAGATATTTTTTTCCTTTGAGTACAGCAGCAAAGGAGTTGTTTTACTTAAGAAATGAAATTATTATTTTATTCAGTCCTAAAATACAGGCCACTTTCTTCACCCTTGAACCTTGATAATGAAATAACCTCTTGCCTTTAAACAGCATTATCGCCAAGTCAGGTTGGTAGTAAATAGAACAAAATCGCCTAGAGCAATTCCCAAGGCCACCAGGGTTTTTCTGTGTTAGCACAGTACAGTTTCCTTGTAATATCTTGTATAAATCCTTAGCAATATGCTGTCAGCATCTGGGAGCCACGGCTGCAGCCCAACATACAGATACTACATTAGTGCTCCCTCTTGCTTTGCTAAGGCACATCCCAGCTTTGCATCCAAAGCCAGAGATACAATGGTTACAAGGCACCACTCTAAAGATGCCAGAGATGCTATCACCATCTGCCATCTTCTTCTCCATTGGAAGTTTCCTGGTCTTCTGAGCTCTTGAAAGATCAACTTCCATCTGCAGATTATTTTAATGACTGTATGCACTACTCTGTTAAAGTGTAAAATACATTTGAGATGTTTCCAAGATTAATTTGTACATATTTTAAAGGGAGCTTTAAAGTCTGGATCTGTAACAGGCTGCAATTTCCTCAGATTTCAAGTGTGTAGAAACATGGGATGGTAGTTTGTCCACATAGAGACAAGCAACTATGAAGTCCATTGAAAAGCTCAGATCCCATCTAGCCACTTAGAAATTAAGGAGTTTCAATCCATTTCAGTGATGAATACTCATGATATATTTTTGCAAATACACTTTTTAATTAATAGTAATCCAAGTGTAAGTCTCCCAGTCTTAAGGCATGTTAAAGGATTCTTAAGGACTCAAAATAAATTTATTTGCAATATATATTTGACATTCATGACACCTTTTCACATATGTTTCTGGATATATTCCACCTAAAAATTCACAAAATATTTTCTTACTAAATAATGTACTGGCTTTTTCAATTCATTAACTCATTTTGATTATTCATTATTTTCTCAGTGGCATCTTAAAGGCAATTAAGAGGCACCTTGATTTTTTTTTAAAGGTTTTCCAATTTCAGTCCTGTGGATTTGTCTGTTACACTATTTAAGTAATAAAATTACATTCACTTCAGTTATGGCTATGGCTTTATTGTACCTCATTTTCAGCTGCAAACTTGGTGCTGTAGATGGCACCCTACACCTGGTAAAGAAGTCAGCCACCTTCAGCAGGGTTAAGGCCTTACTGGTTCCCTTTCTTCCCAGCAGAGTAGCTAAATAAAGCCTGTATTTAATTCATTAAATAGCAAATAATTATGCTTATTTAAAAAAATTTATGGCAGCCTTCTCACACGCAGTGTTACTCTGCACACATCACTGATATGAAGTAAGATGTGTGAAATACTGCCTTTGGGGTTGTGCACCTTTCACCAGGTTAAGAAAGCTGTAGCTTCCGTACTTGGAGTTGAAGCTTTGGGATCACCTAAATCTTCATGTAAATATCCAGATTTTTTAAAAATATTTCTCCATATGTTTGGAGGGAAGAGGCAGTAGCAGTTTAAAGAAGGAGGCCACTTGGCAGGTCTCAGGCTGGGGAGGCAGACTACTACTTTGTACAGTAGTTACTTGAGGATGTAACAGCTTCCCAGTACCCGCTTTGCACGCTGACTTCCCATGTTTGCTGAGCTCCGGAATTAGCATCTCCTTCCTTATATTTTTTTCCATTTTGTGTCTACCTGAGCTATTATATTGTAATCGCTTCAGTGGCAGCACTCTAATACATATTTGGAAACAGCCTTACACCATTGTGACCCCATTTCCCGCTGACATCTAGGCATTATTATGAAACTAAGCATTAAAAACTTATCAATAACAACATGATCAGAAAAGATGTTTCCATATTTTTTTCTTTTTTGCTATTCTCCAAAAGAAAAATAGCACATTCATAATGAGCTGAGTCCATCTGAGGCTTTAACCCACCATTCTATAGGTAAAATGAAGTCTGAGGAAATCAAAATCCACATGACAGATTGAGAGGCTGCATTCTGATAATCTGTTATTCAGAGCACAGGCAAGTCTAAAGAAGTCGCACTGAAAATAAGAAGTATATTTATATGGATACAGCACCTCCAGGAAGCATAGCTACCAGGTGTGTGCACGAGCTTGACTCTGAATAAGAACCTTGGATGGGAATGAAGTTTATAAGCTACACCCAAAGGTATGAAGCGCCTTTTCTCCTTCTGAAAGAGGCACATTTCAATGAAAAGCAGCTATACTATTAACAATACATAGCAGCAGTACATTCAAGGGAAAGGATGCAAAGGCTTTTGCAGCTACTACTCTGATATGATGCAAAGGTTATCAAAGAGGTAACCTGATCTGGACACAGTAAGTGGCATGACAATGAGAAACTCACCTGCTGTGTTTCAAATGAAGCATTTGGTTTTTTGCAGACCAATCTCAAATTACGTTCTAGGAACAAAGCAGCAAGTTAGCCTATATAGTATTATTAACTGCCAAGCATATCCCTGCTTTTGTATCCTGTGAGTGAATTTTTGAGAACATTGCCTTCATTCCATCCATATAATAGGAATCACTTGGAAAGCATAAAATTAAGACAAAGTCACTAACATGCTTAAATTTCCTATCTTAGTGAGACACCAATAATAAGAAAATACAAGGGAGCTATCTCCCTGAATTTACAGAAACATACCATTTACCTTTCCTTCATAACCATCAGTTTACTCTGAGGAAGCCCAGAATCTTGCCAGTGCCCCAATTGTTCTAATTGGCACTAATTGCCCCATCAGAAAGGATTGAAGAGGCCTGAGCCAAAGCCAAATTTTGGAAAGAGCTCAGGGGTCTCCTTCAAGTGTAAGCCCACCTGTCCTCATTGCACCAACCCCAAACTGTGTTCCTTATTTGAGATATTCAAAAGCCATCTGGACATGGCCCTGGACAACCTGCTCTAGGTGGCCCTGCTTGAGGAAGGGAGTTTGACAAGATGACCCCCAGGGATCCCTTCCAACCTCTTCTGTGATTCTGTGAAACCAGCAGGCAAACTAGTTTCTACTTCATTTCTGTTTCATTTACAGAGTGAACAAAATCCTGTAACAAGACCTTTAGCATCACACCAACGTTCTCCACAATAGTTGGGTTGCCTCCCCTCAACAGTCAGAGTTTCACCTGCAGCAGTAACATCTGTGTACTCATGGCACAGGCTAATTTCCTTTGCTAATTTCAGTTTCCACCACTATAAAGTAATCCAGCCCCTTCCCACATCCCTACAGCCTGCTTGCCCAATTCCACCAGTTTCATACTCTACTCACAAATAAAGCCAGAAGTATCCGTGAGAGACAAGCAGGCACACACTCCCAGCCAGCTCCCACCAAAGGCAGTCAGTCTTAACTTTTTAGAGAACACAGCCTGACTATTCACCTTCCTGCCAAACTTCCCCTGTTACCTGAGGCCTTTCCCCACTGTTGACCACATCAATCCAGTAACCAACTGCCTTGAGCACCCACGACCCCTGCAAATTCATCTAGTTTTTTTTCTGTATTTCCCTACTGAGGCCTTATTACCCAAATCTCTTTTATCACCAGTCCAGTTCACACCCCCCAAAACCTTAGTCAGAAACAGCCAGAGCACTAAATACAACAAAATTATTACTTTAAATTATATCATGAATAATCTCTGTTACCTCATCAGCCAGTAGGGATACTCAGCAGACCAGTACACTTAAGCCCAAAGAGACATCCTACACCCTTTCCCAAAGCACCTAACAGCAAGCCTTCTTCCAACCCCAGACTTTTATAAGGAGGGGACACTCCCAGGTGGGAGGGCCCTGAGGGCACTAATAGGCTTTGATGACCCTGACCATGCTCAGCTGCCCCCACTGGCCCTGCCCATGGATTGGGGGCTCTATTTAAGGTCGTGGGTGGAGGTGGGTGGATGATTTCTGTTTTGGTTTTTTGTGGGGTTTTTTTTTTTTTTTGAACTGTGGGTGTGTCTCTTCCTGGTGCTGCTTCTTGGTCTTTCCAAATTGCTGTTGGCTTTCCTGGGTTAGTCTTGGACTTGAATTTTTATTTCACTTTTTAGTGTGGGGCTGGTAAAACCTGTGGCTATCCTGTCCTCTGCCCTTCCCTACTCAAGGGTTGTTCCTCATTGGTGAGACCCTTGTCTGTGTTGTGGTCATCCATGGCTCCCAGCTTGTTTTCTCCCCATGGAGTAACCTTGCTCTTACCACTACCTGATGAATCCCATTGTCTTTGTACATGCTGTAATCTCTTTCTTTACACATCTGACTTATGTGTGGGGTTGGGGGTACAAGAGTTTTCTGAGAGAGTTTGTCCCATCTATAGGAGAAAGATAGAAGTGAGTACTGGAAGCTAGTACTGCAAGTGGGATCTCTATGTGTGAGTTAGTCTATTGCAGGTCAGCCTGGATGCAAGGTGAGTTCTTCAGTAGTCTCCTCTTCCAAACCCACTGGCTCACATACTCTGAGTGTGAGTTTTGTGTGGTCGCATCCTACCATCTGAGCACTGTGTGGGATTGTAGAGGGGAGATACTGCACCCCTGAGCTGTGGCTGCTGCTGGGCTGCTTTGTGCACTGTACTCAAAGAGGACTCTCTGAAAGGCCCATTCTTCAGATAGCAGCATAATGCTAATTCCTCCTCCTCCATGAGATCTGTGGCAGAGCCAAAGGCCAGACATCTGCCACTGCTTTTTCACATAACATAAGGATGCTGAGAGGTTTGCGTGTGGAAAGGCAGGGGATAAAATGTTAGGTGCAAACTGCAAATACCATGAGATATCCCACTTGGCTGGCAGCGGAGCTGTGGGAGCCTGCAACTAAGAACATAAATGTGCTGTGCATGGGGCAGGAATGGGCTTATCATTTGATCATAACACTTATTTCTGGAAGATGTCAGTCAGAACATATGATAATGTTTTTCATATTAATTGGAACAGGTTGAGATGTGGAGCTGCTTGTTCCCACCCATGGAGAACAAAGATTTAAGGAGACAAAGAGGGGAGACTTAAAAGACCAGAAAAGTATAAGAATGTAAAAACTGAGCTTACATCAATATTTTAAAGTATGGAAAAAGGTAGTAAAGCAAATACTAGTTTTCTTCATTACATTCCTGGTGGTTTATGACTGTTAAGCTTCAGTTAATTAACATACCTAAGCAAAGATGTAATGTAAATACATTGTTAGTATTTTAAGTAACACGTAGAAATTACAAACAAGAAAGTTGTTAATATTTGTGTAGCTAAGTTTATTTTACCCAAAACATTTACTTATTTATTATAACCTTATACCCTGAGATCAGTGAATTCTCACATATCTACTGACGAGCTCAGAGTGACATGGAAGAATTAATTTTCTGGCTGTGGCAATCTGGAACGCCAAATTTATTAGGTAGTGTCAGTGCCAGCATTTTTAGTACCCTCTACCCCACAGTAATTAATTGCAATGCTAACTTGACCTAATAGCACAATTGCAAATGCTAGCCTGGATATTCCACGCACTTTTTTCTTCCAGGACTCAAATACTTGTGGGTTTTCTTCAGAATGTCCTGGAACAAACATTTGTGGCATGTCTAGACCAGCACTTACGGCTGAATTTGGTTAACTCAAGTTAATTGGTAATCAATTAACTGGAGGTAAAATAGGACTAAAACCTCTATTCCATGCATATTGCAACCCATCAGGCAACAGAAAAAGTCCTGCTGGCGGACTCTGCATGATCCTCATCTTTTCTGCTTAAGCGTAAGGTTCATTGAAAAACATTAGCATTAGAAAGTTGGTAGCAAAGAAGTTATTTGTGTAACAGTCTGGCATCTGTCTGTGAGTGCAAAGTGTCTCTGAGGAGTACTTTCTCCAGCTATAAGGATCTCCAGGGTATAAAAACAAAGCTATTGTACAACTGGTCTGCAACCAGTCTGAAGAAGTAACGTGGTAGAGATGCATGCGGGACACATAGCTGGATGCAAACGCATGCCATGGCAGCTAGTGCTTGATGCCAGCGGTAGCGTTTGGTGTCCTGGCTGGAGGTTGTGCTTCCCCAGCTGCCTGACACGAAGTGACCAGAGCATTCGGCAGTCAGCGGGGGGGGCGGCATTGTCGACTGTCAGGTGGTTGCTGTTGGGGGCCAGCTAGCCATAAACAAGGTTCAAAGATCTCACTGGAAATCTCAGACATCTCAGTACTTGTGCTGTCAGTGTTTGTTTAATCAAGAGCAGCTAAAGGTGTTCTCCAGAACTTGTGGTTTATGACCAAGTCCCCCCACTGAAGCTGCCCAGCAGAGCAGCGCATGGATTGCAGCAACTGCACTGGCTTGTCCTTTTATAATACCACATTCTTCCACGGTGCTCTGTTGGGTGTTCCTCGACAGTCCTCTAGCATCCTTCAGGATGGAAAAATAGTATTAGTTTTTCAATTGAGAAATGATTGCACTACAGCAGTATTTTTGTTTATGCTTACTGAGTGTGCTGAGAACCCAGATCTTTGTTTTATCTCTTACTCAGCAAATGAGGTGAGCTAATCTATTGACAAGATGCTGCCTGGTGATCTTGTGGAAATTGCTAATCCGAGGGCTGTGTTCACACAAACAGTAGCAGTGCTGTTTACATAATATACACACAAATGTAGACATCTGTAATGTCTCTGCAGATCTGTCAATATAAAAATGTGGGGTTTTTTAAGATTTAAGTGGTCATTTCAGTATAAGAAGTGAAATAACTACACTAGTGTGAGTCTCCTCAATAACACTACAGCTGCATACACAGATCTATCTACCTATGTTGCTGCGATGATCTTGTTTACAAAACAAATGGTCTCATGCAAACATCCCTGTGTACAATAATCACATCTTTAGAGTTTTCCAGCAAAGAGACTACCTGATTTATTTTAATGACTAAAATTTGTTTTCCGTTCACTTTGGCAGATTCACAAAACAAATCAGTGTGTACAAGGAGAGGAAAAAAAGAGGTATCCAATATTGGAGAACCTCTACAAGTTTCCATGTTTGAGCTACGTACTGCAGTTAGATTTATATCCTTTGGTTGCCTAAACACGATTCAGTCACTAAAAGAAGTGAGTACAGCTCAGTTTGCATTAGCTCTTTAGTGTCAAGCTTCAGCTGGGCATCAGCTTTAGCTCTAAGTGATAACACGGTGGTTGCTCACGCTTCAGCTATTTGCCCAATCTCATTATATTATTTTGGTAATGCGTTCAGCTTTGCCTTTCTGCCCAGAGAGAGCTGGGCTCGTCTTGCTGCTAATTTCCTGACCCACAGGATCCTTGAACTGCTTTTCGAGTAACTGCTGGAGGTGCAGTAGCAGTTTGTCATAGCCAAGGTTGTCAAAGCCTTAGGTTAAGCTTGGAGGACTATATTTAGGCACTTCAACAGGTGGCCTGATGTACAAAAGTGCTGACCCTGCAAGCTCCTACTCAGCTACTTAAACACTGAAATCCATGACCAGCTGAGAGAGGTCAGGACTCCTGAACGTCCAGACGTGGGCTAAGTGCCTGAATATGTTCACAGGAACATAGTATGGAGTATTTCCTTTTAATTCTGCCTACTGTATATTTGAATTAGAAACCGTTTTATCTAGGTAATTGTTATTTTCTTCAGTGTTGCACAAAAGCTGATGCCTGACATCCTCCATCAGTTCTCTCCTCCTCATACAAGTGTCGAGTCAGTTCGGTGGCCAGTTCCCACTGTTAATACCCGAAGGACACTAGCTGATTTCACCTTTCCATGGTGAAAATAAACCAATGGTAAAATTCAATGTTAATTTCTTATCAGTCGGTGTTTCGTGGTCAAAAGATAAACGACACCTTAGTTTCCCTTTTTGCAAAATAATTACCGCCCTGTAGGGATGGCTTACGGATCACTGTTCACTTTCCTGACAGGTTTTGAAGTCTGGGCATCTATTTCTGCTCATAGTGGGCTGGGTGCAAGACTTTGGAACAATGTGACAGAACCAAATTCTCTCCAGCCACACAAATTCTGATGATCAAAAAAATCATCTTTATCTTTCCAAAAGCTTCAGATGAGATGTGATAAAATATTCCATTTAAACTGCTGTTAACACTGACGCGTCTGCCTGAAATGTTTCCGTGTAACTGAAATGGCATATTTTAATGACATAAAGGTTCTTCAAAAAACAATAATCAAGATTCTCGCCAAGTTCCTGAGTGTTTGAAAGAATCTGAGTTTAGTCTGTTATTGTTTTCCTCATGAATGTTATATATAAAATTGCTTTTTGATACATAATACAGCTGTTGAAAGTTTAGTGATCTTTTGGCATGTGTCAATTTAAGCCATTATACCTTGCAGACAGTTCGTAACTCCTAGACAAAAGCTAAATACTACTTTATCCAAAGTGCTTAGATGTGGCCATTGCTTGGATCAGAAACTCCCTTGTTTGGTCTAGAGGCAGATCCGAACGGGGACCGATCCAGGGCAAAACAGTGCTGCCCAGATTCTGAAATCATATGAACAACAGACTTTGCCTGTAGTGAATAATTAAACAAATGAGCCTAATGTTCCCTGCCTGTGTTGATTTTGGCTTATTAATTGCGTGTGTGATCCCGTGACCCATATTTTGCTGCAAAGAGCAACCCCCTCGCCGGCGGTGTGCAGGGCTGCCTCCCTGGGAACGGGCTGCCTCCCGCTTTGTTCTCCACCACTGAACAAACACAGCATTTCTACTGTATTTAGTTTAACACCCCGATATAAGCAGGCTCAGGATTAGGCCTTCTGTTTATAAGACTAGGTTTAAAACAAGTTTGTTTTCTCTGGTTAATCCAGATTAATAAGAGATTTGCGTTTTGTGTCATTCTTCATTAGCTATAAAGCCCATTAGGATATAAGGCTTGCTGTGTGATTGCACAGATAACTACAACAATACTCTCCGATCATGAGCTCAGATAAAAAGACATTCTTTATAATTGAGCGCAGTGGATCTTCTAATTGTTTTAATATGATACCTCTGCTTTGTCATACTTTTAAATTCAGTTGACAGATTGGCTCTTTGTCTTCAGAGTTATCAGCTGTGTTAACCTTGCTTTACTTTTAGAAACAGCAGATAGGGCAAGCGTAAGAATTTATCGGTCATAAATCATAATTACACGTTTCAAAAAAATTACATCTGTACGCTGATATTACTATTGGTATTTTACATGAATGTTTAAGATCTTGTTCTTTGTTTTGCTTAAGCTTTGTACCAAGGTAACTCTTAGCAGGTTTTCACAAGCTCCTGCTCTTTTCTTTTGGGGCTGAACTCTGCTGTCATGGAATCTGATTGCAGATCTCCTCCGAACATGGAGCTGAGATTGTACCCTAAAGAGAGGAAAGCAAATCTATTGTTTTTTTAATGCTTTTTAACTCATATTCAAAGGTTGGTTTTTTTTCTTTTTTGGAATAAATACAGCCACATCAAGGAGAGTATTCCAGACTGGTTTTGACTACTAAAACCCCATAGATGGACTATCTATTAGCCTGAATGCCGCAGAACAAAGCAGTGGTTCATGTTGCAGGTATGAAAGACAGTCTCACTACGAAGAAGGAAACAAACAGTGAATAATTAGGAGTTTATACTTTTATTTTGCGCCCAGACTTTTGCAATACTAGTCCTTCGTGGATTTCAACTGTTGCTTTCATTTTTGGTACATAGCCTGTTCAAGTTAAGATGAGGACAGAAAGATGGGAAGGACGTCTGTGATAGCTCAAGGAAATTTTTAATCAAAGGAAATCAGTATTAAGTAAATACCCAGATTCAGCCTAGTTCAAAGAGCTAAAAAGGACTGTCACTGATTCTGCAGTTCCAGCTGCTGAATGCCAGATAGTTCACAATTAGTCATCTGGCCAACCCAGTACTTTCCCCCAGCGCAACACAGTAAATCGTATTAAATCTGTACATTGTGCAAGTGTCATATTTCACCATCTGGGGAAGTCCAGGGACGGCCCGACCGCAGCAGCATACAGCACAGGGCGTGTGGATATTGGAGTAGTCTTTATGGCTAACGCGGTGCTGAAAATGAGCAGTTTCATGCAGTTTCATGACTAAGCCCATCAGCCTAATTTGTGGGAATCAGGGCTCTCCCCCTCTTTGTCTAGGTCCTGGCTGAACTTCATTGCCAGCTCCATATCTTTAACAGGAAAGCTGTCTGTGATCCTCCTCAGCCATCTGTGCTTCATCCATGATCTTACACGTGACTTATTCTAGCTGCAGCCTAATTAACTTTCAATACCCACAGTCTAACACGCGCTTACTTGGGGGCTCGAAAGGAGAGGGAGGGCAAGGTCATTTGCTGAATCTTGATTACATGGTTTAGTAGGAGCTGCCCAAGTCTGTTTGAACACAGTGGCCTTGAGCAAAAATTCCCTTTGCTGCTCCTTATCTCAGCAGAGATCTACAGGTTATTTGCACTGTTCAGCAGTTAAGGGGGGAAAAAAAAATCAAACCTAAAGAAATCAAACCTAAAAGCTTTTTGTGCAGATAACGTTGAGAAGTACCTTTCTACCATGAAGGAATAACAAGCAGAGGGCAGCATGCTGATGCAAACAAATTTCCAACCAGAGGACATTTTCAATATTAATAATAAAATATTTTGTAAAATTAATGTTTCGTGACAAGAGAAGAAAATGTTCTCTGTCCTCCTAAATTAGATGTGTCCATTTCTGCCCCTTGCCTCAGATGCGGGCAGACTGCGCTCCTGGAGTGAGGACTAGCCCAGCAGAATGACACGTGTGGGTTTATTTTGCGGGTGGTTTCAGAAGCTGGAAAGGAGGAAACAGCGTCACAATGAAGTATAGGTTTTAGTGCC
This sequence comes from Larus michahellis, assembly GCF_964199755.1. Taxonomy (NCBI): domain Eukaryota; kingdom Metazoa; phylum Chordata; class Aves; order Charadriiformes; family Laridae; genus Larus; species Larus michahellis. The sequence continues at coordinate 96,774,238 of NC_133897.1, forward strand.
TTCTGACTTTAAAGTTCAACTGGTAAGCTGGATATGCTGGTACCCAAAGTAGTTTTATGAATAGCACGAACTAAACAGCTCCTTCAGGGGGCTCCTTTCTCTTGATGAAAAATGCTGTGACTGTATGATAAAAATCAGACATTAGTTTCAAAAGTGAGATCTTCTTCTATGCATCTGAGGTGTCCAGCTGAGTTAGATTTTGCTATCGCTCTTCCTTCTCAGGAGATTAATTTTGGCATCGCTGATCCTACAAACATTGCCTCTGAGTTTACCTCAGAGCCTGTGTAGTTCACCAGGATAAAAGGCTTCTCACTTGAATAGAATAATTCCAAGTTTTGGGCCCAGAGCATATCAAAAGCTTTCTAATATTGAGTCTCTGCCCAAGCCGAGAAGGAAGATATGCCACCTTCTGCCTTAGGAGAGGGCTGCAGAGTGAAGAGCCTGCTGGAGAAGAGCCTGTTGGTTGTGACCATCTGGCACTGACGATGCCTCTAAGGGAAGTGTTGGAGAAGTGTGACTGTTTTCCCTCTTTACCTAACACAGTTCAAGGAGACAGACAAGCAACCTCTCTGCAGGGTTGTCATATTTTTTTCTTTTTTCACTTAGTAGAAATCCAAAGGACTGGGCTGAAAAGTAAAATCAAAAGGCAAACTCCTTAGCTGACTGGTCTCAAGTGGCACAGGTCCAAGGATCAGGCCTGCAAGCGTTAACCAGCAGAACAGGTTTCTATCCATCTGGAGTATGCAGGGATGCCTGCATGTTTCTTCAAGGAAAGGAAAAAGGACATTTTCTGAGTTGCAAGCTGCAATCTCAGGCTACGACCCAGGTAGCAGACATTTTAAATTAACAGAATGGAAAACAGCTCGCTGTCCCAAAGGCAACAGGATTCTTGTCCCATTCAGCCCTCAAGGAGGAGATTTTAACTAAGAATCCTAGTAATGAATTATTTTGCAAGTCTTCAAAAAGCCCATGTTCAAAATGGCCACCTACAGCCCGAAAGAGACATTTAATTGCTCCCATAAGCATGGGATATGCATGAGTTCTCTGTTTGCCTACGCATACAAGTATTTATGATCAAATTTACATGCGTATTGGCGTACACAAGAGAGATGAGGTAAGACAGTCTTTCCAACAAATTATGCAGAAAACTTAAAATATGCAACATGTATCTGCTATATGTTGGAAGAAGCAGTACGCATCTGGTACAATGTCTTATTAAGTTATATATTAACTGTGCCCATTCCAGGAAAATATCATGATTTTCCCGTGAAGAGTTAGATGAAACTCCTGCTCTGTGTACACCAGGGGCTGGAAAGGCAACAAATTAATAAATAAAAATCTTTGGATGCCTGAAGAATGGGATGAAAACTAATACAGAAAATATTACAATGGCTTTATGGAGATAGTTTCTTTTTACTCTTACAATTCTCTGTCTAATTTTCATTGTTCCACTCCCCAAAATATAAACCAAACATGCAGCATGCTCAGAGATGGACTGAAAAATAGCAAAGGAATGTAAAACTTCCATTTGAAGAGAGGAAGAAAATATTAGATGTGTTTATTTTACAAAGGAAGTGAATAAAAATGAAGATGATAGAACTATTTAAAACAATGAGTGCTGTAAAAAGGAAAAATATTAGTATCTGTGTAGTTGTCTTAGAATGCAAGATTTCGAGAAAACTGAAAATAGGGGAATTCCAAAACAATGAAGGGGAAGGCTTTAAAAAAATATATATATTTAGCCTGTGGAATTCATTGCTGTGAGACTGTGGTGAGGTCAAGTATATGTCATCATTCAAGAAAGGACGGAGTGTCTACACTGATAAGAACATGTAAACCTAGAAAAGTGTATTAAAGAAGAATCTTTAAAATGGCTGTGGAATATAGAAAATCATCTGCTAAATAGTGTTTATCATGAAAATAGTCTGTACAAATTATCTTGCAATTTCTTATGTTGAAGTCTCTTGGTCTTCACCCTCAGGTAGATGATATTGGTTCTAAGATTAAGACTAATATTCTTCTGATTTAACTGTCCCCAGCAATATGTTTATGAAATTGTGTTTACAAAATTAGTAACAAGTAATTTTGCATCGAGGATGCTTATATCAGCGTAAGACTCTTTACGTCAAAATAAATAATGCTGGATTATCTACAGTCACTTCACATGTTTATAAAAGTTGACACGAACGCTCCCCTATGTTTTCTTCAAACCGCAAATATTTATTCTTGGTCCAAACCTGGAATACACTTGTTGGCTGTGTACACACCGACTGAGGAAAACACATTTTAAGTAGTATCTTAATTAGCAGCTAAGTAACCTAAGGTGCCCAACAATAAAGACAAGTTTTGAATTCCCATAGAAGCTCATTTTGTTGACAAAAGGATTGATAAACTGTCAAGCACATGTTCAAGCATTTGTGGTCTTTTCCCATGAACACTTTTCCCCTTGAATCATGTTTATTTTAAACTTCCTACTTTCTAGACCAATTCGCATCAGATGAGCATCCACAATGCAAAGTGGGTATCCAAAATGCGAAACAATGAACTATTTTCACTCCTGCAAAGCTTAGTTTATACAAGTCACCAAGGCAAAAACTATGCTGTGAGATATAAAGTGACGTGATAACAATTACTTAATCGGTGGGTTAATGTTGATGGTAAGATACAAATTAAAGCAAATTTCCGACACTCAGATTTCAAACCAAAGTGTGCTGTGTCCCTCAAGGAAAAGCTATTTTCACTTATATTGGAAAATATTTTAAAAAATGAACTGGGTCTTGATATTTTTTCAGAAGTTCTCAGTTATGGTCATGTGCCAGCAAATGGTCACCACGTTCCCGGCTGTTGTCTGTTAAATGTCTGTAGTGCTTGTGTCTAGACTGGCATTTGTTTCTCTTAAACTGAAAAAGCAAAAAAAGGTCATCACAGCGACAGCACTTTTGTAAGCATGTTACTTTATCCCCATATCATTCTTCTTGTTAGTCCTTTAATGATAGACACTTCCTGTACAAATGTGTGTAAAACATGAGCTTTTCGGCTTAGAAGAAAATTAAAGAGGAGCAGTGACATGAATTCCATGAAAATATAATTTGCTTGCTAAGTAATGTAAGCCTTGTTAGTCCTCACACCACTGAACTGCATACACCAGTAGATGTAATCCACAGCAGTGCCTTCTCATTTCCCACGAAAGACCGATTAGCTGAGTTTTGTGGTAAGATCTCATCTAGCAAGATATCATTATCTTTCATTAAATCAATATAAATTTATATCAAAACTGAAATGTCAAAGAATAAGCAACCATTCCCACTGCTGCTTTTGGTTTTTTTTTTTAGTTCATGCGGCTTTTACAATGAAGGAGGACTGTGGGTTTTTTTTATCCCGCTGAAATTAAGTTATCAACTTCCATTGCTGAGCAAAAAAAAAACAGTCTGAACAATGCTTTCAGCTGACTATTGGGCAGAGCATGACTGAAATTCCTGGGGGGTCCTCACAGAATTTGCCATACCAGGACAGACAGCTGGTCCATCATAGTCTCATCTTGCTTCTGGAAACCGCATTTGCCTCATGTCCTCTCCAAAGACAAAGTTCATCAAACCACTGTAAGCACTGTGCTGTTATCCATTAGTGTACAGCGTGCATCACAGAACGAGGAGGAAAACAAAGGGACGTAAGCTTTGTCTATGCCATTCCCTAAAATGGGCTTCTCAAAATGGATCAAATGGCTTTTCAACTCAAAAGCCAGACTCTGTTAGAACATAGGCTAGTATATTTTCAGTAAACTCAAAGTGAGGAATCCAGTACAGAAATAGAAAGTGCTTGTAGACAAATCCTCCTGCCATGTTCTTGCAGCATGGAATCGGACCTTCATTCCAGTTATATTTGCAGTGAATTCAGTAACTGAGTTGCAGCAAACTCTGCAGCCTCCCCTCTGCTCCCTAGCCGGTTTTCTTTCCAGTGCTTCTGTGGCATAACTCAGCAACTTCTCCATCTCAGCATGAGCTGCGGGCTCTGGGGTCTCTCTGGTGACCCTAACACTCTGCCTTGACATACTCTTCAAGCTGTGCAACCTCCTCCCCCTCATCCTAATCAGCTGCTTCCAGGAAAGAAGCACCATTCACGTCCTCTGGAGGAATCACAGAATGGCAGGGTTGGAAGGGACCTCTGGAGATCATCTAGTCCAACCCCCCTGCCAGAGCAGGTTCACCTACAGCAGGTTGCACAGGAAGGCGTCCAGGTGGGTTTTGAATGTCTCCAAAGAAGGAGACTCCACCACCTCTCTGAGTCTCACTGCACGTGTTTCCTCCTCCTCTGCACAGCCGAACATCCATCCAGCCTAAGCTGAGGTCACTGGCTGCTGCGCTTTTAACACATAGTGTTCTTGGAGGTTTCAAAATTTGGTTGTAGGCAGCTCGGACTTGGACAGCCAACAGTGGTTGTTACTTTTGACTTCATCTCCATTTTGTCTGGTAACACTCCATCCATAAAATGGGGGTGAAATTACTTCCTCCCTGCAGACAAGCGCTGTGAAAATTAATAATAAATAGTTGTGATGCATTCATCTGTTACAGTACTGAGCACTGGAGGAAATCTCTTGAGGAAATTAGTTCTGTCATCAGAACAGGGTTTAAGTAACGTGCAATGGATAAGGCAGGAGGCGGCCTTCAGCATTAAACAGTGAAGGTGAAATAAAATATCTGTGCGCATGAATTAAGCCCCCTTGACAGTGTGCCGAAGGAGGCAGGAGTCCTGTAAGAGTCTGCAAGTGTGCTTGTGCAACCAAAGACTGTATTAAATGGCACCGTGCAACATGCACATCGTGGGAACCTCACTTTTCTGCCCTCTCACCAGTGGTTACATCTTTCAGACCTGGCTACCTTAGGGGAAGGCCTTGCACAGGAGAAAGGGAACCCTGTAGCATCACTGTCAGAACATCTAACAGACTATTTCCTGGGATGGTATGATCCATGACAAAATATACAGGGATTGGTTTTTCTAGATTTGTGCAGGATCCTTGGACATCGAGTGATTTTGGGATTGTGTACCTCAAACTCACCTTTACCACCAATATACAGTATTAGCCAGTGTTAGTAGCATAGAGTATTACTTCATATACAGTATTAACCAGGCATGACAGGAGAACAATTTTCAGTAGCAGTCTACTGAATTTGAACCTGTGATGCCGCAATTAAAGCTTGATTCAGAATGCTGGCCATCTTTAGGGCTATTACATATCCTTACCTCCCAAAGAAAAAGTTTTCTGTTAAGGTGGGCGTTACTATTCTCTGTGGAAGATGTTTTCTGTGATCTGGCCATAGGACACCCAATCCAGTTTCTATTGCAATCAGTAGAAAACCACTTCTGTGAAAGAAGCATCCTATTAGAATTGTTTCTAATACGTTTCTAATATGTCTCCTCAGTTTCCCCATCTGCAAGGCGGGAATAAACAATGCAACATTTAATGGTAGCAAAGCGCTTTGAGATCCCTGGATGAAGGAAGCTGAAATCCACAGTATTATTCTTGGTCTCGTGACAGACTGGATTTCACTTACACACCATTGAGAAGTGTGTTATGTTATTTGCCTGTCCATGCTAACAATGACAATAAATCACTCTCCACACCTCACTAAGAGAACTACACGTTGTTTACAGATTACAGTGCGGATAAGGCAGAAATACTGTTCCCATCACTACAGTAAAGGATCTGTCAGCACTTTTGTTACCATACTTTAATTCCAGTGGTTTGCAAGCCCATTTTGATTACTCTTACAAAATAGACTGCTATTTTTCAGCTTTATTAATGTTAAGTGAATAAATCACAGAAGTTTAAATTGCTTTTGTTCTCCCATAACTAAAATAGACTTGAAGTTGAAAAATTAAATTTGGGAAGCAGTTCAATTTGTCCGAAGGAGAGAGATAAAGAAGTTAAAGGACTGGCCACTTCACGTGCTTACGCTGTCATTTCATAATCATGTATCTACATCTGTATTGACATGATGACACACCGGAAAAACTTCTGTGGAGCTATTCCAATTCCTTGGATACCTACTATCATTTTTTAAAACTGTCCAAATACGTATTTACATTGTCTGGGTGGTCCTTGGGTTAAAGAATGTGCTTTCAATAATTTTCCATCAAACATATATTTTTTATTTTTAATAAAAAAGAGGAAATTAAAGACAAAAAAACATGTTATTTTAACATTCAGGTTTCAACAATAATGAAATTCAAATTTAAGCTTGACACACCATCTTAACTCATTCAACAATGTATTTTTAAGAAATGCCAATAACAGGATGAGTTAAGGAGGATAAATCAGCCCTAAATGAAAACTCCTAAGTTATGTTTCATTGTTGAAAAATGTGTGCACGTGAAGGATTTCCTCCTTATGATTTTGTAAAAAGAACTTGGGAGCTTAAAACAGTGAACTTTACTCGATCATGCTTAGCCTTTGTTTTTTGGAAAGGGCTTGCGAGATGGATTCAGGAACACCAAGGTCAGCAAGTTACACAGCCCCTCTCGGTTGCCAGCCCCGGGAAGGGGACTCAGTGGTCCGTGATACCTCTGAAGGCAAAAGGACCACAATCTGGCCTTTGCTGAGGATTCCCCAGAGCTCCTGAACGCTGACTTTGTTCAGCGTGACCAAAGAAAATGCCCTCTCACTCTCTTTCCCTCTCTCTGAGAAGGCCTTACCTTCTGTGACGAGGAATAGGGTGAGACAACCACATATGCTGCCCTTGTCGTGTCTCTGATTGTCTTTCCAGATGCAACGCCCATAATGCCTCACGCTGCATCCCTCTGACAGTCAGTATCTGGCTGTTCTTTTGCATTTTACTGCCTGTCAAAGTCTTTTAAAAGCCATCTACGCTCATTTAAAAGGCTGTAGTGGTACAGCAAGAAGGGAAGTTGCCTGCTTGCCTTGTTTTAGCTGCTGCACTGGATAAATACAACCTTGAGGGAGGAGGTGAGAGAGGCCTCTGATGCAGGCTGCAAAGCAGACTGGGCATGGGGGAAGGACTTTTCAGAAGACAAGATATGTCTCTGCAGCAGGAGCAGAAACTGGTGGCTGCTTGGAAGAGGAGGAAGCAAACTATACAGAGCCTTTCCATCAGGCTGATGGAAAGAGACTGCAGGTTCAGAAGGCCTCTGAAGAATAAGGAGAAAGGCGGGAAACCGTTAAAACATGGAATTTAAACCCGTATCTTTCTCTCCATCTACACACACACACACACACTGACCTTGCAGTGTTATTCCATTTTATACAGCAAATCTGTGTCTTGTCTTTCCACCTGTATTGTTTTAATTCAAATTCAAATAAAATCCAGCTTCTGAAATTCAAAGGCCTGTAGTGGTTTGAGGATGTTTCCAATACAGAAAAAGAACAGGCAGATGTACCCCAAAGCTCTGGCTGACTCAGGATTCTTTCACATTTGCATTGCTCTATTTTCTTTCCAGCACTGGTCATAAAAATTATCTCCACTGACCACCTCATAGGTGGGAATCCAGTTGAAGATCATAATATACATTGTTTAATTCCTCCTTGTGGGACTCAGAGTCTGTGGCTCGATGTTTTGATGTTGAACCTTACAATTATCTGATCTCTGCAAGGATTGCACTCATCCTTTATTTTTGTTTGCTGGTACTGGAGGAAAGATAGCTGATGCTGTCTCACATAGACTCTATACAAAATCTTGGCTTCCATGTTTTATTTCAAATTGCCCTCCAAGTGTTATTGCCTCTGCAATGAGACAAATGCAATATATTAATTGGATTAATCCAATGAATAGGAATCTTACACCACCCCATATTGATTATTGATTAGCAGCAAACATACAAATTCATTTTACAAAATTGGAAGCTTAATATAAATGTATGATTAACAAAGCCAAAATATCCTGTTTAATCTTGACATTACATGGTGACAAAAATATACAACTTAAATAAGTAGACAGATAAGCAGCAATACTGTTTTCTCTAGAAACTAAATGGTCAATACTAAAGCAGATGCTAAAATACATTTCTTTGTAAAATATGAATTTTCAATTGCTTGGATACAAAACTTAAAATCAGGACTTCACCATGTTTAACTTTTGATGGTGCATGACAATCGCAACCGAGAGACAGGGATGAGAAACGGGGCAAGACAGCCCACGGGCCCTTTATCTTGTCCAAGCTGAGGGAGAAGAAAAAAAGAAGCAGATAAAACATCAGCTGTGAAATATCTGAGATGGCAATAAAGCTTCTGAGTTTTAAAATCCTCCTGCGATTTAGCAATCTTCATGCTAGATGCTCTTTTCTGAAAATATGCATAACTGCAGGCAAAACCGAATCATGACAAGTCAGTCCTGAGAATAAGAAACAGAAGGACAGACCACGTGTGGACAGAAATCCCCTTTTGTCCCAGTGATGAAAAATACTCCCAAACCAGTAATCATTTTGGGAGGAAACGGTTGCTTCATGCCAACACTATGATCTAGGGGTCATGCTTTCTTGCTTAAGACATATAATTTCTGTGATAAATCCCCTGTTTCTCACAGTGCTATAGCTCTTGTCCCACAGCCCTCTCCATGAAGGACGAAAGGATGGGCAGTCAAAGTACAGTGCATCCCCTTGGGTATGTGATCAGCCCGTGGAAATGCAGCCATTCCCCCAGGACAGTGAGACCCTTTGTTCTCGGTATTTCACCCATAACTTATTTTGTGTTCCTTCTCCTGTACCCTGCACCCCCAAGAGTGAAGACACCAGGGTGTGTGCATCCCTGATCCTCACAGATGAGGCTGTACACTTGGTAACACAGCACAGTCATAGAACGGTTTGGGTTGGAAGGGACCTTAAAGATCATCTAGTTCCAGTCCCACTGCCCGGGGCAGGGACACCTCCCACTAGACCAGGCTGCTCAAAGCCCCATCCAGCCTGGCCTTGAACACTTCCAGGGATGGGGCATTCACAGCTTCTCTGGGCAACCTGTTCCAGTGCCTCACCACCCTCACAGTAAAGAATTTCTTCCTAATATCTAATCTAAATCTACTCTCTTTCAGTTTAAAACCGTTACCCCTTGTCTTATCACTGCACTCCCTGATGAAGAGTCCCTCCCCACCTTTCCTGTAGGCTCCCTTTCGGTACTGGAAGGCCACTATAAGGTCTCCTGGAGCCCTCTGGAAGAGCTGGATGCTGTGCTCTGCTCCTGCCCACCGTGCGTTGTCCCACTCCTCCCCTCCAGAAGGAAGGAGCAGGCCCAAGGCAGGACAGCCGAGGTGCCAAGCCATGGCGTGTCCCTGCTCCGGGGCTGAGGAGATCACCCGGGCTGTACCCTTGGGAAGCCAAACGAACCCCAGGGCGCCTACAGCCCTAATGGCAAAGAGGGTTTTGTGCAAATACAGAGAAACCCACCCAATAATCTTGGTCAAATACCCGGGTTTCAGGTCAGGGTTGTTTTTTTTTTTTTCTTTCCCGAAGCAGGTATTATTTAAAACTTCCTTTTTGAGCCGGATGAATACCACGCTGAAGATCTGGGATGCCTGTGACACCAAGACCGAGCTCAGCACAATCCCACCTTTCACGGGAGGGACACCGCCGCCCCCACCGCACCGTGCGGGGCCGCCCCGCCCGCCCCTTCCCTCAGGCCGGGGCCGCCTCCTGCGCCCCCTCCTCGCCCGCTGCCACCCGAGGGGCCCTGGCGGGGCGCGGTGCCCGCCCGGGCGGGCGGTGGCCGTTATTCCGCCCTGAGGCGACGGTCCCTTGGTCGGCCCTGCGAGGGAAGGGCTGCGGAGGAGGGGTCTCTCCCTCTCCCCCGCCGCAGCGGCTCCCGCTCGCTTTCTCCTTCCCCTCCTGCCCGGCCCGGGATCCCGGGCGGACGCTGCTTCCCGCCGCGGGGAGGTCTCCTCAGGAGAGGGAGGAGGGGAGCGCCCGGGCGCCCTTGACGGCGGCGGCCGCGGGGGGGCGCTGGCCGCCCTCCGCCCGGCGGCTCTGGGCTGCCTGCGCCGGCCGCGGCAGTCCCGCTGCCCGCTCGGCGCGCAGCGGCCGGGAATGGGCGAGCTCCTGCCGCCGCTGCTCTGCCCGCGTCCCCCGGCTCCGGCGCCGCCTCCTTTCTCGGCCTGAAGCGCGCCTGCACTCGTGGATCCCGGCGGGGAAGGGGCCATGGGCCGCGTCCCCGAGGCGCGGCGGCTGTGAGGCGGCCGGCGCTCGCTCGGGGAGCCGGGTAGGCTGCCGGCTAGCCAGCCAGCCAGCCAGCCTGTGCCGCGGGAGGGGGGGGTGGCTACGGCCGGGAGGGGAGGTGCCGCTCCCAGCCGGCGGCGGGCACACCGGCGGACACCCAGCGCCTCGGTGCCGGTGACTCGGGGGTGCCCGCTCGCCGCCCGCGCCCCCACCGCCGCCGCGGCGGCGGATGGATGGATGCGGCATGGCCACGCTGGTGTGCCGGGTGCAGCTGCTGGATGACACCGACCCCTTCAACAGCACCAACTTCCCCGAGCCCACCCGGCCGCCGCTGTACACCTTCCGGGAGGACATCCCGCTCGCCACCCAGCTGGCCGGGGTTCACCGCCTCCTGCGTGCCCCGCAGAAGGTACGCGGGAAGGGGGGGCTGGGTGCCTGTGTGAGGGGGGGACGGGAACCGGGCGAAGGGCAGCGGCCTCCCCGCGGGAGCCCGGCAGCGGGGAAGACGGCGGGCGGCCCCCAGGCCCTGAGGGGCGGCAGCCCGGGCTCCGCGCCAGGCGGAGGGGCTGCCCGACCGGGCTCCCTCTTGCCCCGCCGGGCTACCCCTCGCCCCGGCAGTATAGGCATTTCCTTAAGTCCCGGGGAGAGGCCCGAGGGACACACGCCGGAGGGGCTCCCCCGCTGCTCTGGTGGGTTCCTCATTGCCTTCAAGGGCTGCTGCCGCCTCTGCGTTAGCTGTAGCTGCTGTAGGTTTTCCTCTAGGAGGGGGAAACCCCCCCCCCCCCAAACCAAAGCCCGAGCTGGGTATCAAATGCTAAATGCCTGTCCCTTGCTAGTGACTTCGAGATATCTGGAGGTATTGAGGAATAACGCGTTAAGGACAGCCGAGCTGCGAGGACAGGCAGGAATCCCAGCTTTGCTGTGGTAAGGTTTAATGAGCTGGGCAGTTACAGCAAGGGCTTTGGTAAAAATAGCAGCGTGTCTGCTGCCCTTGAAACAATTGGTACTACTGGTCTGAGCTCTTGCGAAGAGCTGCAGCATTGTTACTGCCACGGCCCCTGTCAGATCTCACCTCTCTTCTTGCATACTTCTTCTAATACGTGTGTTGGCATCTCTAGCGCTGCCCTTGAAGTCAGGCACCCGGGCATGATCCTTGAATTTTCAGTTTTCAAAGCAATGCCATTGATTGACATAATAATAATGTTCTTTCATTATTATCTTGTATCTGCACATTAGTTCTGCAGAGTGCACTGAAGAAAAAAGGAAAAGTGCCCACTTCTTTTTTTCTTCCCAGAAGAAAACAAAGTAAAAGTTGTAAAACTTTTATTTTCTCTATGATGAAGTGGGCGGAAAATACTCTCTTAACATTACTTGTTGTATTATATCTTGCTCTTGGGAGCTTGCGTGAAGATGACAAAGGGCTGTGTGTGCCCTTAGATTTAAGGATATCCAAAAGCCCATAAAAGTATTTCAGAGAAAAGCTCTTGGAGTAGACAGAAGTTTTGCATTTGTAGAACAGTTTCTCGCATAATAGTTGCCAAGGATACAGCATCCAGTGAACAGAGCTCTGCTTAATGCACAAAACCTTTGGAAGCTCTTGGTGCGCTGGGTCAATTCTGTTTTCATGTGCTCAGTCGTCCCCAATTCAGAGACTGGTCCCATTGTTTTCAAGGGAGGCTTTTTTTGGAGTCAAAGCTAATTAAAAGGAGGGCAGGATGGATTCCGACATCTAATGGAGTAAATAAAAAGATATTTTAAAATGTGTTTTTACAGTTAATTCAGCAGTTAATTACTTGTTTTTCAGTGGTATTCCACTGTGTGGTGTTTTGCTTTTACTTTGCTTTGAATGCTGGCCTGGCACTTTTTTTATAACCCAAAAACTAATGCAAAAAACTCCAGTGTTTAGTGTCTTAGGAGCCACCTAAAATCCATGGCCACTTCTATACGTTTAACTCCTGCCCAGTGTTTCAGCATGCATCATGTTTCAGAAGTTTGTTTAATGTTTGGAAACTGGACTTACAGCCTTTGAATGAAAGGTGGTTTAAGTCTCTAGAGGTGTTGTAAACCCTGCTACTGAAAGGTAGCTAAAGGCAAGTCCTGTCCCAGTGACTTGTTAATCTGAGGTTCTGACTCTTGCATACGTTTTATTTCTGCTGTTTTAATGATATGGGCAGGCTCACTGAAATCTGCTTACGTGGTTACTGTTACCTTTGTGTTTGCAGGACCTATTTCTGGAGTCCTTAATTATGTCTCTTGGCCTTCTCTTAGCTTCTACAAAGAAAAAAAAACATTGATTAGACTTGTTTACCTTTACTAGTTATACTGAAAGCTTAGCTCTTTGTGTGCACTTGCAGTTAGTGCATCCTTTCTGTGTTTGGCGTTACATCTTTGTGTGTGATTTTGTAGAACCAACTGATTTGTGTCACGTTTTATGGATGGGCTTTCCATTTTCTTTTTTGGAGGTGGGGATATTCTTTCTGCAGCTTTTCCTCAAGACCGTACTCACCTGGTCTCTAGAAGATCACCATGTTAGTTGACCGAGAAGGATTTTGTTCCATTTCTCCCAGACATCAGGACAAACTCTGTGATCTTGGGGGAATGCAGCTGTCAAAGCAGAGCATAGGTTGAAATTCAGGTGTCAGTTCATATTGATGCATTTGAGGCTTGATTGATTAATTACTTTGAAAACTAGTGAGCTAATGGATTGATGGTCCATTTAATACCCTGATAGTGACTAGAGTAAAATATCCTGAAACAGATGGAGGAGTTTATAACTCAAATACATAGGAATGCTGATGTCTAAATCATTCCTGAAATCTTCTAAACTGTTGGCCTTTTTGCCAGCAAGTTGGAATGGTCAATGCTAGCTTTCTTTCATCTGTTTTTAAGTCATCGTCTTTTGACTTGACTTGATGAATATTAATGTATCCTCTGAGTGGAGGTGCCAACTCGCTGCCTTCAAATCTCCAGCTGGTTTGTGCATCTCTGCGTAGACAATGTACTGCTGTGGGATGTACTTGAGAGACTGAAGTCTGTAGCAGGAATCCAGCTCACTTCAATGTCAGATTTTGTCATTGCTGAGTTCAGACTTGTAGTGATGATGGTATTTTTGTAGTTAATAAAATAACTTGTATGTTGCAAGTCATTGTAAGTTAAGTATTATAAACAATTATTAAGAAAACCATTTAAAACTCAAATGAAAAATGCTTTGATATTCTGACCTGTCATAGTATGATGTTATTAGCTTTTTCATAACCAACAAATGTTATAGTTTGACTCCAAAGGGCGGCATTTCCTTAGTCCAGTTCTTTGGAAATACAACTCTTGATTTCGTATTTTGGTTTTACTACTTTTTCTCTTTTAACTCACAAGCATACTTGAGTCTGGAAGCAAGTCTAGATCTATAAAGTGTCTTCAGAATGGCGATGTTTTTAGATCCTCGTTGGAGGAGCGCAGTGAAGTTAGGTGACTGAGATCCGTGGGTACTGGCTAGGATGGGTTTTACTGCCCTGAATGCATCAAGTATCTGAGTGAGGTGAAGCACCTTAACCAGTTGACAGGGAAAACTAAGAAGAAAGGTGTCTGTAATCCTTTTTTCACTTGGAATTAAGTGTTTTGTTTTAATCTCCTCCCTAACCTTTTTCCCCCCAGCTTCTCTTTGTGCATACACCTTTCCCTACAGCCATATCTCTGGATGAAGCAGTTTACTGTACCCGGGATTGAGCTCGGTTCTGCCTTGTGTATGCGGCAGGCGTGCCTGGTGCCCGCATGCTGAACTGAACCCCACGGGGCAGGGCACTGCCATCAGGAATGCTTGCCCGGGGGTATCCCCCATGGTTTCAGGTGCCTCGGTCCTAGGTGGTGACATACCACCTTGGTTGCCAATGCAACACAGTACTACAAATTTTGTTATGGTATTTTTAGACACATCTACAAATTCTTGCTGAGTAACTAAGCCATGTTACAGAGCTTTTTTGGGTTGCCCACATTAATTTGGTTGCCCAGGTGCCATTTTGGATTTGGCTTTTACTACTTTGTTTGTGAGGATTTTAGGTCTCTCTTACTGTCTGCTGTACGAATGAGAACTGAATCTAGTCTGGACTCTGAATTCAGATGTCCCTTTTGTCCATTTCTGTGAATGCTGGGAAAATTCAGAACTAGATCTAAATTTGTGGCTCAGGCCCAGTGCCAATAATGCGCTTTGAATCTAATTTGGTACTTTGGGTTTGTTGGTTTTGAATTGCTTTGAGTTACTTGATACTTCTGACTTGGCTGACACAGGGTCGCTCAGGAGAGTGTATATATATATATATATATGGCCGATGTCAAGTGGTGTGCTTTTTTTAGAGATCTTCTTCATTATAACTTATTCATATAATTACAGCATGCTGAGTATGTTGCCATATTCTGTTTTCACATCCCACTGTACCGTTCAGTGTTGGGGCAGCTCTGTAAGAAACACATGTTCATAATAATATAGGAAATCACACTGTCTAATTTATGAAGAAGATGTAATGGAAATACTTTGTGTAATAATGAAAAACCAAAAAAGAAACCTCACAGTGCATGCAGTGTACTAGTGGCATGGAGGAAATGGGAGATACTGTGCTATAAGGATAGTTCTTTTAGCCTCCTGTTCCCCCTGAGAAAACTGGAGGCAACTTCTGTGTTTAAATCTATTCCAAGAATTTGTAATTAGGAACAATGTCATTCAAGAAATAGTGGTATAAGCAAATAAATCCAATGAGCACTAGAGGGATTCGGGAGTTTCATTCATAAAGAAACCATCCAGATTTCCGTCTTCAGCTGCTGTGATTTTGCCCTAGATTAAAGCCATGACTGACTCTGGGGCATGGTGTGATGTAAACTGATAGCAGAGGCTGTTCCACCGGGTTCTGTCCTGGCATGGAGCTTAGCTCTGGCATTGAACTCAACGCCAGGCTGTATCCTGGCGTCAACTTCAGGTTTTCTGAGAACAGAAAACCTACTAACTGGCTCCTTTTCCCTGGGTTTCCTTGAAGCACTGTGGCATTAAGAAATGCCGTGGTACACAGATGCTAGGCAGAAGCAAGAAGAAGAGAGGGCGGTTTGGGTCCTGATCCTGCTGAAGGTAGCGGTAAATAGAGCGACTGTTCTCTGAAGAGAGTATTTTTGGGTTGGTCATTATGCTCTTCATGGGAGCTGAAGAATAGAAGACGAAAACTGGAATGTCATCATTGTCCCAGGGAAAATAAACGCACAGGCAGGAGAAGCTGGCTGATAACTTCTGCAAGTGTTGCTGCTGAGGACTGGGGAGTATTTTAGTTGAGGGCTGTCTTCCTATTCTCCCTGAGGCAGGTGGACATCAGCTCTTTCTCATCCTTCAAGAGAAAGAGGGGGCTTAACACAGCAGTTATTTCTGACAGGTTTCCAAAGTGTTCTGGATCTAGCCAAATATTTCTGGAGCTGACAAAGTCCCATGCTTCAAGAGATTGACCCTGTAGTGGTTGTGTGTGCTTGAGTTTTGTAGGGAAGTATTTATGAGGGCAGAGTGGATAGGATCCAGCTCAGTCTTCTGACTCGAAAGCATAGGCTGCATTATTTTCCTGTGTGAAACACACTCTTCTGGGGGAGTATAAACACCCACCCAAAGGCACAACTGTGAAAAGCTGCCCGGTCTCCAGCAGCTTATTGTCTCCTGCTGTGTGGGCCTTCAAAGGGGCAGAGATACCTGTACAGCAGATACGAAGTAACTGTCAAACACTGGGCTTTAGCTCCAGGAGTTTAACATAAGAGGTCTTTGAAGTTCTTGCAAGGTTCTTCTGATGAGTTATAGTTTGGGCAAGTTATAGTTAAGTTCAGCTGTTTGATTTAGGCTTAAAAGCCATATTGTAAAAGCAGGGGAGCAGACCTGTCCTGGAGGTCTAATTCCTGAATTTGACACTTCCCTCTTGCAAGTGTCTCAGTTTGGCTGCTCGCGTCTTGAGTCTCTGTAGAGCTCAGTGTCAAGAATGGTGGGAGCGAGTGTGATGTCAGCAGGTAGTTCTCAGGGGACCGTTCAATTTTGAAATCACAGACTGGTCAGATGCAGCATCTGGAAAGTGACAGCGCCATGCATTTACTGGAGGTTTGTAATCAAACAAAGGAGGTGAATAGGAACAAGTTAGATTTTGCTTCCAGGTCTTGTACTTGCAGTTACAAATGTCAATGTTTTCTTTCAAAACCATTTGTAGATACCTCCTTCCAAACTCTTCCAAGATTGCTCTATGAAGATTGCCAGTGGCTTGAGTTAGCAAGAGACTAAGACAATTTCAGCCTGTATCTGTGTTGGTGGAAGAATGGTCAGGGAAACATGTGGGACCTGGCATGCTCCAATCTCCTCTTCTTCCTGTGTTGTCCCAAATAAGAACAAAAGTTCTAAAAATTTTCAGGAAGAGTTTCCTCTTTCCAGTGCTTGCACAGCCATCCTCCCTCACCAGTAATTAGGGTCTAAATGAGAGTCCCTTTTCTTTCTGTCTGATCTCATTCACTGGGTTGTGAAGATGAGTATTACAACCCTTGTGCAATTGTACGCAAGGCAGTTGGGCTGTAAGTCGATCATCCATCACATTATCACCTGTGACAACACCACTTGGTTTTACAGTCCACTTCTCTGACCGCAATTCAGCCAGGACAGAGGTTGCTAACTCTACTTTTTCAAAAAGTGTCATGTATTTTTTGGTGACCCTGAGTGGCGTGGGTTGGGTCTATAGACCTTCTTTGCGGAACAGTGCTTCAGTAAGCTGTACCCATGTGCTGGGATATTCCTTCATTACCGGCTCAGAGGAAAGAGTGCCAGCTACTACACCTCTGTCATCACTTTCCACACCACCTGGATTGCATTATATTAATATTAACTTTATATTGTATTACAGTTATTAATAAGACAGCAAGGAATGTTGTTACATATTTTTAGCAGAGGAACAAGTTGGGACAAAAGTAATAGCGAGTTCTCTAGTAGGCCCAGCTACCTAGAAACATCTGCAGCCATCTGGCTTATGAAACTATTGAAGTAAAGGTGAGACTTGAAAGTTCACTTTCCACGTCATCAGCTTAATACATGTATGTATTAAAAAATGCATTGTAGTTTCCAATTCCAAATGCTTGAAAAGAAGTAATTTTCTCATTCCCAGCATTTTAAGAATGCTTTAAAAAAAAAAGAAAAAAAAAAGGCTTAGACCTTTTCCTTTACTTTCAGTATGACTACTTGACTTTAGTAGTACTTCTAAACTGACCCTCTACCTGTATTGTGAGGAAGATATTTATTTGAATTACAAAGTCCTGGAAAAAAGTTGCTTATTTTGATTCTGGATGCCTAGTCATTATTGCTAAACAAGGGCAACGCAGTATTATTATTTGGTCATCATTTTACATGGTAATGTTCGGTAGGCTGAATGGCAAAGAGTGGGGGGACTGGAAAAGCAGCTTCATCTCTTTTTAGTCATAGTTCTAGAGTGGTTTTTAAGGCAAAGTATATATACTTGGAAAAATGAGACTTGGACAGTGTTGCCTGGTGTTTACTAACAGTTCAACTCTTGATATCAGGCAGATGAGAAAAAGCTGCATAAATAAACAAATCATAATACAAAGTCAAGTCAGGTATGCGTCATTACATGCAGTAGTGGAGGGATGTGTATTGTTTAAAGCTTTATGGTTGTCAGCCACAAAAATAGTAAGCTGGATCTTGTGCTTTGTGTAGGTCAACAGGTTGTATTGCTTTAACTCTATTGATACAGATAAAGCATTACAATTTTCCTTTTGTCCATAGCATGCGTGATTATATTGGAATAAAATGCACTTACAGATAGCTTGTATTTCCCTATTTAGGAAAGAAAGTTATGCTGCCTTCATCTTGGTTTCTGTGTTATCTTCTAGTTTTAGAAACTAGAGACTATGCCAGGTAAAAAGATAATTTTAAGTATCATTGATGTTGATTCAAAAATGAAAATGTGAGACATTTCAGCACTGTTCTTTGAAGCTAGTCGCCTCAGATTTACTAATGAGCCCTTCAGCCTTTGTAAGTCAAATTGGGAAAAATAAGTATTTTCTTTAGAATTGTAAATATACTATTGCAGCTGTATGTAACAGCTTCAGAGATAAAGTAGCTGCTTCAGCTGCAGGTGAGCTGCCTAGGGATTTTGTGTCTAGCTTTTTCTGATGGCTATGTTATCAGCAAGGAGAAGATGAAGTTCTGGGCCCCTCTCTGGTGGGGCTGCTCAGCATGTTCATTGTGAACCACCTGGCATGATTTGGGGGCTGGCAAAGGAGGCAGCTGTAACTCTCATAGCTGTGCCAGCTAGGTTGCTCATCCAAGGGTCATATGCAAGGTAAGGCTACCTAAAAAATCATGTCTGTTTTCTTACTTCATTACTACAAGGCTATTGTACAGCAAGGTTTGCGAGAAAAGAGCCTAACAGCAGGGTGTGCAATCAGGATACCAACAGGAATCTCATCTGTG
The DNA here is from genome assembly GCF_964199755.1 of Larus michahellis. NCBI lineage: Eukaryota > Metazoa > Chordata > Aves > Charadriiformes > Laridae > Larus > Larus michahellis. The sequence goes on from NC_133897.1 coordinate 96,792,866, forward strand.
CTACTGAAATGCCAAATGGGGACTTATGCCTGGTTTTTGTCAGGGTGGAGCAGTTGTTCTGAATTTTCTCCAAAGCACCAGTGATGACCCCATTCTAGCTGTGTTGTAGACATAAATAGTCTTCTAGTGCTTGGAAACACTTGGCATTTTATGGGAAGTGGAGAAATCGAAAGAGCTACATATCTACCCTCTGTTTATTACCATATTCCAGCAGCTGTCCCTGGAGCGTGACCTTTGGCTCCATGCACAAAAGGGTTTTTTTTTTCCCTCCATCTCTAGCATTGTGAGGGAATTGGCTTGCAAAAATCTGGAGTTCTCTGCCCTCTTTATGGGAGGTCTTGGTGTCTCTGGTGGGGGAGACCCTCTCAGCTTTGCCAGGCAGAGAATTAAGGATATCTGTTGAGCTTTATTCTTTGCACCTGAGAGGTGTAGCAATCCTGCAGGGCCTCAGCAATTAAAGGTGATGAGCAGCTGGAGAAGAGGAGGGAAGAAGCAGCAAGGGGGAGAAGGAAAATGGTGCCGTTTCCTGTGACCCTTGGAAGAAAGGGAAGATTCCTGAAACTGTGAAGTTCGTGTGTTCTGCCCTGTCTCACAGGCACTGAGGAACTCTGTAGTTGACTGTTGCCTCTAAAAAGTAAGTGAACTTGTGGGATTTCTTTGGGTTTTGGTGTGTTGTGGTGTTTTTGGCTTTTTGTTTGTTTTGTTTTAAACTTGGTCACTTTCAAAAGGGTGCAAGGATTGATAGTGGTCAGTGCCAAGGAAAGGAGGTGAGCTGCAGATTTACCTGTGTCTGGTTATGGAAGCGTGTCGGTCCTAAGGCTAGTGCCCTCTGAATTTCAGAAGTTTCCCTCATGAAACACACTTCTTCGAACTCTTTTATGCCTATTTATAGAAAACTGTAATGTGATTTGAAAATGGACACTTTTGAAAAACTGTGTGCCTGAGGAAGAAAAGGTACTGTTAGGGCAAATGATACTATTTGTGTAACTTGTGCTTTTCAATCTCTACACGTGTTTCTTCCCTGTCTTCATCATTCTTTCTTTCAAGTACTTTGTATCATGCTACCAGTTGAGTCAAGCTTCTCTTAAAAATGCAGAAGGCTTGTAATTCTCCAGTGACCACAAGTAAGGTAGGCAAGCTTTATTCACAAGTGGAAAAGCAGGGTATAAGTAAAACATGGTATTTTATTTCAGACAGATGTGACCAATTTAATGTGTGTTAGTATTCTAAATGATTAATGTATTGCAGTGATCATTGCTGGTCACAGTTGAAGGACTCTCATTTTACTGTGAATTTTTTGTTCTGGTTTGATTATAATACATGAGACATTTTCTCTTGTGGCTGTACAAGGCAGAATGAAATGCAACTCTTCTGGATTTAGTATGTACTGTTTTGTGTGCCTGTGACCCAAGCATTCCCTTCCTGTCTTGTGCAGCCTTCGTTTGATATTGTAATACTCCTCATTATGCTTCCTTGTTTATGTCCCCTTTCCACATTTTTGAGCAGAAGTGAGCTTAAGTTATTGAAAGTAATGCATTTCGATTTGTTATAGTTGCCTTGTAGATGGTAACATGTTCTTCTTTAGATGCTGAGTCCAATTTTGGTTTTTTTAGCCTAATTAAAAAGTTAACTTGTCTGCAGTATTGTTTCAGCTTCTGTATGGTGGTTTTACTGGGTTTTATTCTGCCTTATGTGTTGTTACTGTAATTAAGAAGCTTCTTCTAGACTGACTTTTGGCTTAAGAAGGAAAACGAGCCATTTTTGTGATGAAACTCAATATTGGGGGGTAAGTGGTAGAAGAAAATCCTGATCTTTTAGAAGGTAAAGGAGCATAGTTTCTGAGACTCAGGGTGTGTTTCTTCAGATGCTACTTAATTAAGCTTATAGGTTTCCTGTCTTCTCAATGGACTTTTTTTTTTTTTTTGCTTGGTTTTGAAATGTGCACCGAAAAAGCTACCACAGTTAGGAAAGTGAATTCACGCTAAAGCCTAGTGTATGCCCATATCTTTGAGTTTCTGAAATTACTGTTCAGATTCTCAGAGTTCAGTTTTTCCGGTGCTTTTATTTCACTTGCTGAAGAGAAATGCCCTTTGGAGGAACAACCACCTGTAGATAAGTTTGAAGGTGGAAGCTTGCGATAATGCAGAGAATTATCTCAAGATGCATATATTCTTTCTTTGCTAATTAGATGTGCCTTAATTTATATGTGTGTTGAGCTTGAAAGTCTTTCTCTTATCAAGGGATCTGAAGGAAAAGTGTAATATTCATCTGTACAAAGATGAAGAGGGAGAGAATGCTGTTTAGGCTCATTTTCAGAAGCTGTATCGAAAAAGATTAATGGTCCTGGAATACTGGTAATGAAACACAGCCTTACTCTTCCTCCCATCATTGATTAGTATTCAGCTCCAGTTTTAGCGTGTGGAAGTCATTACTGTTTAATAGATCATTTAGCTATATGCTAGAGGATACATGATTGCATTGTGGTGTCACCTTTTTTTTTGTTTTGATAGTCTCAAAACATTAGGTCCTACAGGTCTTAAGTCTGAAGCTGTCTGTTACACAACAAGATTAGTTTCTTTTTATTTAAAAAAAATCTGTATAGTTGTAGGGAAAAGCCTGAAGATGTGACTTTTGAAGATTAAAAAGACAGTGAGAGCTTAATATTTTTAATTAAGAGTTAACACTTGAATGTATAAAAACATCCTGACTTGAAGAAAAGACATTTTATTTTTTTTTATTTTGTTCAGTGTTACGAAAAACAGGTATTTAAAAGCATCCTTGCAAATGCTGTTTCAAAATGCGTCCTGTAACTGCTACCTCAGCACAGAAGTTCAGGAGCACGCAGGGTGACAAGTGAATTGTGTCCTCACTGGCAGTATTTTCAGGGCAGGATTGAAGTACGCTGCTTTAGCGTTGACAAAGCTAAGTCATCTGAACAGCTGCCAATGAAGGTAAAAGGATATTGATTTTCAAGGTTGCCAAAACAGTGTCTGTCTCTTGTGAGCGCTAAATCATATTGAAAGGAATTGGAGTAAAACTGTCATTTGTTCTAATGTTTTCCTTTGTGGACTATTAATCAAGACTGGCAAGATGCAAGTGTATGCTCTGCCGATAAAGACACCCGTTAGTATGGAGCAACTGTCTGTCTAGTGCTGCTCCTCCCAGTGTGGACTCCAGTTTGCCATCACGTTCTCTCAACATGTTTCAACATGTAATTGCATTGGCCTGTATACAGCAGCGTGGCCGTCTTGGGCTTTAATCCTAGCTGTTGGAAGAGTGCTGATTGAATTGCAGGCTAAAAATAGGCTTTATTCAGACATGCTGTACACTATCAGTTGCGCTCTGCTTTGGCAGTTTGTTGGTAACATGACATAATTAAAAGTTGACAAAGGCAATATGCAGAATGCTGTCCAGCGACTTCTAGGATTTTTGTCTTGAATGAGGTATTTTCTTAACTTGATGAAGCTGGCTAGCATGGTTACACCTCAAATAAGTGACCTACTGCATTAAATTCTTTGATAGTTCTGGTAGGCTGCTGAAAGAATGTTCTTGCCTTAAAACATTCTTTAGATTGATGTTGCTTTAGTGGGAAAGCCACTGGTAACAGCCCCTAGCATTTGGAAATCATTACAGCTAGGTGTGATTTGAGTGACAAAAAGGAGATCAGAAATATTTTTCAGTGAAGTGTAAGTTGAGTTACATTCCTTTATGTTGTTATGGTTTGTCATTGATATTCCAGCAAATATTTCGGAAAGATATAAGCAGCTGATGAGGGGAGAATAGCTCACTATCTCACGAGTAGTCATCAGCTAGTGTTATTTTAAGAAGTCTCAAGGGAGATTGATTAAAATTATGCTCTCATGTTCTTCATCCACAAAATTAGATTTCTTGAAATAAAAACAGTAATCTAAATCTCTGAGATAATTAAGTACCAACTCGTAACATACTGTTTGGAGAAATATTCAAATGAAAAAAACCCCACCTTTTTCCTCAGTGAATTCTTCTGAAGGAACCGACATGGGATGCAGGCTGCCAAGTACTCAGTCTCTGTGCTTAGATGTTAAATTCAGGGAAGGGAAAATAAACTACAAACAATTTACTGTAAAAAGATTATTTTCTTGGATGATTGTGTGTATACGTAGATGCAATTGAAGCAATGTTATACATACCTCTGTTTTCTCATGTTGGTTATTTGTCCATTTCTTCTAAGTAAGTCGAATCAAGACTCATGTTCTGTAGGTGAGTCACGGGAGGTTAATACTGCAGTTGAAGTCATGTCTGCCTGTTACTTCTTAACAGGCTGGCTGTTTGACAATTTAAAATAAAAGTGACTGATCTCATGCTGTATTTCCATGTGGCTACTAGTAATTTCTGTGGTTTGATTTATATCTAAAGGCAGATTCCTAAGAGAACCAAAGACTGATGGAATTGGGGTGACTGTACATGAGAAGAGAAAAAAAGAGGGAGTCTATAAAATTTTCCTGACCCAGAAACAGGAATACAATCATGAGGAGGTTGTTACCCAAATTTAGTATCTCTTGTAGACTTTTCTTTGTCAGTTGTAACTTTATGAATAGGTGTTATGTCAAGATATTTTGCAGGAGAATCTGTTCTACAAGACTGAAACCCCTCTTCATTTTCAGGTATCTCTCTTAAAAATTGGTAGGTTTTGTTGTGAGAAACTGTAACTAGCTGCCTGGGGACGTATATGAAGGATTTGGCATGAGTGTTCTTACCATAGCCTGTAACAGCATACTTGTGTAACCTTGCGCCTGTCCTACCAGGGAATTTGACTCTTATATTTGCTGTTGCAAATATGCAACCTATGGAACCTATTTTGGCTTGATTGTAAAGCTGTAACCACTGGGCAATAACCTGAATGGTGCTCATATTAGTGTCCGTCTTTATGAGCTACTAGTGGAAACGGAAAAACCTATTTACTTAATCAGATGCTATTGAAGATAATTACTGTGTTCAGTTTGTTTTTCTTGCGGAGAAGGAAGGTGAGTGCAAATCCCCAGCCACAGAATGTTTATACGCACACATCATGGTGTTTGGACAATTACAAAGGCTGGTGTAGCAAAGCAATGTTTGTGCCGTCTTTCTTTCTTCCTACCCTTCCCCTTGCTTTTTTTTTTTTTCTTTTTTCAGTATTGCAGACCACGCTGTAGTGGCACAAGCTCAGTTTACAAGTGATGGTGGTTTGCGGGTCTCCTCAAGGAGACAGATTTTGACCATTGATGATAACTACTTCATTACTCTTGATGGATGAAACCATGGTGAATGGGTATTTTGTGCATGGGACAACTGTACATGTCTCAAGTAACTAGGGCTTGATCTTTTCTTCCACTGTAGGTAAGAGTGGAAGAAAACTAGCTTGGAGAGGGGTTGTAGTTTTTCAATAAAAGTGCTTATTTAAAACGTGGAAATACTAGCATTGTAATTTCTTGATTCTCAGAAGCAATTTCTGGAGGGCTGTCTATGAAAAGGGTGCTGCTGTAACCTGCAGTGCTAACAAAAAGATAACCTAGTAATGAAATTACATTTAAGCTGTGTATTACAACCTAATATTCAAAGCCTTGTGCGCTCATGACTATATTCCTTAGTTACAGGTAGCAAACGTGTACTGTTAGTTGCAGAGATGCTTGCAGTGAGTAGCATAAATTTGACTTGTAATTTTTTGAGGTCGCTTAGTGAAGAACTTCTGTTTGGAGCTGAGGAGAGTTCAAGCTTTGAAACCCATACATGCAGATGGATAAAACTGGTAGAGCTACTACACTAGTGCAAAAGGAAAAAAAACAAACAAAACACTTGTAATGCAGACAAAGCCTACCTTGCCTTTGGACACACACCTACATTTCTGGCAGAATGGGGAATGCAAAATAAATATTCTCTTTCCTGTATTAACTCTTGGACAATAGCCATTCCTTCTTCCCAGAAACACGAGGTTTTGGAGCCGTCGGCTGTTTGGGCGCAGGAGCGAGTGGGTGGGCAGAGGAGAGTGGCGCCTGGGATTCCAGGAGCAGCTCTACAGCGGAATGTCTCCTAATGGCAAAATTGGCGTGAAGTTTAAATACCAGCATTGCTGCTGGCAAATTTTACAGTTAATGTTTTGTTTATGTAGTTCTCCCTTGGGTGTTATATTGTGCCCTTAGCATAGTCTCCTAAAGCCCTACAAAGCAAAACAAAGTACTAAGCTGATGAGCAAGCTTTTATTGGCAGCTTGCTTTGTTCTTGTCCAGGAGAAAATAGGTTTGTATTTACTCTGTTATTTTATGATTTAGGGGCAGGGGAATTATTTTGCTGTCTTTAAATTCTTCAAGCTTCTGTAAGTGAAAATAAAGTTAAAAGAAGTATGTCTATTGCTTGGAACAAAAAAATGTTAAGTCTTTCCAGCTTCCCTGAAATAAGTGTTATCCCTGAGGCAGCCCCTGAGAAAACTTTCACAACTCATTTCATGAATGAATTGGTATCCATCTATTTTACTGGTTTGGAGGAAAAATATTTATGTTTCCGTCTCATCAGTGTCATAGCAGCAAGTGTCTAAATTTTCTGTGAGGAAAACAGTGTTTTTTTAAATGTATCTTAGATGAAACATGTTTAAGTTATCATTTTAATATACTAGTTCAATGTAGTAAAAATGCCCAGTTAAGGCAATAAAACTGTATCAAGATGGACTATTTTTTCTCAAGTGTAAACCTCACATATTTGAAAGTAGTTAGTTGAACATTTGTAGGAAAAGTTTTTGGGATGAAAGGTTTTACAGAATTTGTCATGAAAGTGACGTCAATACCTATTCAAGCAGTTGATTTGGAAACAGACCTCTTAACCAATGTTCAGTTTCCTCCTTTGCCTGAATGGACGTATAACTCCATTTCTCACCTCTCAGGAGAGGGCTGTTACCGTTAAATGTGAGCGGACCATTCCACGTTTGTATTAAAAATATAAATCCAATGTATAGGACTGTGGTGGTATTTGACAGTATGATACAGGCTGTGATCACCCTAGTTTTGGCATGTTGTATTATATAGTTCACGCAAGGAAGGTGTTAATGAGACTGGCCTTTGGGATCTGCTTTTTAAAATGGGCTTAGGAGACTTTTAACTGTTGTGTTTCCTATTAGAGTGATAGGGATCTTTGGAATCATGTTAATGAGTAGGAACTCAGTTTAAAAAACACTATAAGTTTTTGCTATAGCAATTTAAGTGATTTAAATTGGAATAAAATAAAGAAGGAACATATAAATGGGAACCTAAATAAAAATATCACATTTGATTTGGGAACAAGATTTTCTTGAGCCACTGTCAGTTTTTGGGTGAGAGCATAGAAAATGAGTGATGGGAAGAGATTTGCTTGCAAAAATACTTATTGTTGAAGGAACACACCATGTTGGCATATGTAATGAGAGACTCTTGATGTGTAAGGTACTCTCAATGCAAAGATATTTTAGTTCATTTTAGCTTTACTTACCAGATTGTAATGGGACAGTTGTCAGAGGGGAGGATGTTTTCTCCATGCTCTTGATGACACAGCGCTGGCTAATACTTTGCGTCCAGGCCAGACCTTAAGTAAGTAATTTTGGTATGTTCCTGTGTGTCTCCATAGCACGGTGATGGACGACTGGTACTTAGAAGCCGTTTTCCTACTCGCTTAGCCGCTGTCAAATTATTCAGTCTTCATAGTATAAGACTAAACAGCTTCTGGTTTGTACTTGTCTGTTGAACTTCATAGTTCTTCTGCTTTTTCTCCTTCCTGGAAAAAAAATAAATATGCCCTACTTGGTATTGGAATGGCTTTTCTGTCATGAGCCATCATTTAGGCTTGTATAACAGTCAGCCAGCAGCTGCTATAGGGTTTACATGGAATTTGTTGCATTTCTTATATTGTTTTAGGTTTGCCTTGTTAACGAAGATCATAGGGCTATGTGAAGCTTGACACGTTTAAGGGTAACTCAGCAGAGTGGTTTGTAAACCAAAAATCCTCTCAGCACAAGTTTAACCATAGACAATAATAGATTCCTTTGTCTTAGCATCCTGTTGAGGTTTCGGCAACCACTATGTCTTTTCCAGCCAAAGGAGGGCCAACTTGTTATCACACTGTTGTTTAGCAATCAGGGCTGACCCTTCAGGAATGGAAATTACAGAATGACTTGATTGCACTCTTTGGGAGATGATCATAGTGTACCAAAAAGGTCTCGACTGTGGAAAAGAATCTCTTGAATATTTTGTGCTAAATGTACCACTGTTCTCAAGTGTGACTTGTGTTACCCGATGCTGAATTCCAACCCAGGCTGTAGTGGGAGGGAAGCACGGATGCTTGGGTCAGCCCCTGACGCGTTATGTTTTTGTTTATAAGCTGAGGTGCTCTTATATGCCTTTCTGTGCCCTAAAGCTGTGTAAGCTTTGTTGTTGCTTTACAGATTCATTTTTTTGGTTTGGTCTCTCACCAAACTGAGAGCTGTTTCTGTCACCCTCGCTTGGACTGTTGCCTTTGCTTAGCAGGGAACCTCGCTCTCCCCACACAGGGGCTCACAGGGCCATTAAGGTGCATAGATATCTTTAATATCTAGACCATCTCAGTACTGTCAGGATGATAAAGTTACTGCATAAAAATCTTTAATCCACTGCTGAAATCTTTAATCCGCTGATGCTTTAGTTCTCCAGAGGAGCCCTAGGTCTCGTTGGTTGTGGCACAGGCTGGACTCTGACTGCCCCTCCTGTAAGAATTGACAGGAGGTCACTGGGGACCACACCAGTATTTAAACCAAAATGCAAGCTAATGAAGCAAGTCCGCTAGAATTCAAATGAATTAAAACCCACCCAAATGAAAATGTAGGTGTTTAGCTTGATGTGGCCTTACACCCTTGTTGCGTGGACTGTGTCCTTCCCCTTGTTGCCAGCTCTCGGGAGGAGGGTGGCCAGTGGTGCCTGTATAGCCTGGAACACTTCCCAGTCACTGTTTGATTGTCATCAAACAGAGGTTGAGGTGGTTGCAGCTCTGGCCTCTGCCCAGGCAGCCTGGAGATGAGAAGGTTGCTTTTGGGATAGGGACCCCTAACCTCTGCTTTTTTGGGGTTTTGGGGGCATGTTTTCACAGGGTATCTTTCTAGATTGGGTGTAGCAAAGGGGTAGGGGGATGGAGGCGGGCAGAGGCCAGGCAAGATCCTGAAACTCAGGATCCCAGTGCCTGTGGTGGCCAAGATTGCAAACACCTGTCTGTAGGAGGATTTTTGCTCCCCTGGTCTACTATGGACAGGAAAACCAGCCTCAAAAGCCAATGGGGAGAGCCTAATGCTGGGGTTGAGAGATCCTGCATAAGCTTAAATTAGCAGAGCTTTGCTCGCAGGATTTCTGTCTGTCATGTACTTGCAGCATTGCTGGCTTTTGCATGCAACGCTGAACTTCGTGTCAGGGTTCCCCTCCACTGTAAGGACAAGGTTACCACTTATATAACAATTGCAAATTATAGTAGAAATTGACAGCAGATCTATATAGTAGGCTGTTTACAACCCCCTACCACGATTATTAAATAAGTTGTTTCTAAAGAAGGACTGTATTTATTTACTAGTAATCAATATTCTTTTATATGATTCTGGAAGGGCAGTCAGGACAAATAAATTGTGTGTGTTAACTTTTCTATTGGTGCATAGGTCTTGCAGTTAGTCATCCAGATACTCATCAGTGCAATTTCTTATTATAAACAGTGCAATTTCATGTCATAAACATTACGTCTAACTGGAAATGAAGAGAGTAAGAGAGAAATACCTAGATTTCTTTCTTATACTAAAAGTGTTTCGTGCCCCAGTAATCATAAAATCAAGATGTTTAAATTTTTTGCTAGTGCAGCTCATGATACAACTTCTTACAATTAGTCTATTTAAAAAAAAAAAAAAGAGATCTCATTCTGTTAAAGATTATCTTCTCTGAATATGTTCAAGGAAAACGGCTAATTGAGACAAGAACAAACTGCCTTCAGAGCTAAACAAAATTACATACTCTAAGCAAATCCTTATAAGCTGGATTGCCAGAGCCTTCTACTTTGCCCTGAGATGCAGGAGGTATTGAAAATGACTGTGTGTGCAGATTTGTGGAAGAGCTGGCCTTACTGTGAGAATGAGAAGTCGGTGTATAGCCGTGATTATGATGAGATCTGACTCTCATCCAGTGAGAGAGAACACTTCCTTTTGTTTGCTCCCTACAAATCAGGACCTTCATCTTTTCCTGTTTAGTATTTCCTAATATATTTTTTGACAGTCTGAGAAATCTGCCAGTCCAGAATCCGTCTGTCCCTACAGGTGGCCATGTGCAGTCCCACTGTCTTCTTTGGGAATTGTGCCTGTATATCTGTGAGGGAGTAGGAGGTGTTGCTGCCAGAATAATCAGACAAGCATATGTTAAATTAACCTGTGAACGCAGTCTCGTATAGTGCTGCCCAAGATGATGTACTTTCTATTTAAGAAAAAGTAGGGGATACTAATTTTTCTTTCCAGCTTTGCTTGCCTAGAATGCTTGTGCTGCTCTCTGAGGGAAAAGAACCTCTAAAATATGCAAAAGACAGCTGCAAAGAGAAGTGTTCATTTCTTGGGTGGGTATATGAGCCTTTACTTGGGTCTGAAATAGAAGTAGGATATCTCAGGCCTGAAGGTCGGGAACACTTACAGATAGCTTAACTGGATCATGTTCACACACTAAACAATTTGAGAGAAAAGATGGCTCATAACTGCAGTACACAGACAATGTTGGCAAAGGTAGGTTGTCCCTGTGCTGGCTGGTAGGGAGAAAGAGGCAGCAGTTATTACCTGTAACACACTGCTAAGTTACCTGTTGATGAGGAAAAGCAGAGAGAGACATGACATACTGGCCTCTGAAAAATCAGGGGTTCTGCATCTTATTATTTAAAAGATATTTTAAAGGTCTTCACATCATTAAAGCTACAGCAAAACTGTCAACTCAAAATAGTAATTTACAAGGCTTATAGAAATAGAAACTAACAAGCCCTTGTTTTGACCTACTTCATATAATTGCAAATAGAGATTATGTATTTTTTTTAAATTATATTAATTCTGCCAAATTTTAGTTGCCTTAGTATGCCAAACAAGGATAGAGGATGTGCAAAATACTTCTAAGATGCAAGGACTAGGAAGACTTAATTGCTGCTCACTCTGTTAAGTGATCCTAAATCCATCTAGTGCAGTCTGCACCCGTAACCTATGGATACATTTATAATAATCCTATAAGCAACTTGTTGGAAAGAAAGCATTCATGGCTGTTGCGTAGGAGAAATAAGTTGGGACTATTAGATATCTGAGACATCTGGAAGAGCCATGAATTTCCTGGTAGAAAACCTTCTCAGTGAAACATCTGCGGCTTATTTCTCTGTCTAAACCCAAATAACGTGAAAACTGTTTGAAGCATGTATTTAAACATAAAAACTAGCAGGACGTTTGCTCTAATGTGAAATACTGCTGCTGTAGAAATTAAAGTATAATTTTCAAAAAAAGAAGAGTAGGAATGTCTTCTTGTATGCATAGTTGCTCTTTGCACTGAAGTAATGCTTAGAGAAAATGTTTTCTATTTTTTTTTTTTTGTGAAGGGGAAAAGTGTATTTTTAATTTCTTACTTTGAACCTTCTTCATGCATGACAAAAAGGTGCATTCCTCTCCTGGTTTAGGATGATTGAGTCAGCTATTCCTTGCCTGGCCAAGCTGAACAACCGTAGCTGTTGTTTTCTTTTTAATTGGGCTTCACAATGGCTTTTGGATCATCAGAAACTTCCTACTACTTAGGTTGTCAGCAGTTTTCCAATCTGTGGATCTTTGTTGTTGGCTTGTGTTTTGTTTGGGTTTTTTCCTTTGGACCACTGCCAGGATGGGCTTGAATGTTGCCTCTTGCCTCTTTTTTTTTTTTTTTTTTTTTAATTCATTTTTTGCTCTGGGAAGTGAAAGGTCATCCAAAGGGACCAGAGGCAGGAGAAGCGTGGGTCTCCATGGCCACAGGGATGCCCTGGGGTGCCCAGGGTTGCCATGGCCATGCACCAACCAACTACAACAGCTAAGTGCCTGTGGAGAATTTCAAAACTCTTTCCTCTTTCATGGACTGCCTTTTGAATGCATCCCCAATACTCAGTCTTCCCCCCCCCCCCCCTTAAGTAGAGCAGGGCTAGTTTATCAACAGGAGAGGGTTTGAGCACTGAAAATGAAACAAAAGGGTTGGGGCTTCTTGCATGTTGAAAGGACCTGTTTCTTATTTCACTGACATGCTGTTGGGGAAGATGACATCATCCCTGCAGAGCCGGTAAAGTTACACCAGTGTATACATTGTGAGGTTCGAATGGCACTAAAGACCTTGATGCTTTGCAAACTGCAATTGTTTTTATGCTTTCTTTTTTCTTTTTTTTTTATAAGGGTTTTGCCTTCGTCCTTTTACTGTGTCGTGTAAGAGGGCAGCCTAACCAAGCCAAGCTACTCTTCCCACTCTAAGAATTGTTTTCAAATTAATTGGCAAACAAAAGTACCATGAATAAAACAGAGCTTTGTGCTTCGTATTTCAGAGTTTTTGATTGTAGCTAGCTCTCTCTGGAGTCTGTGAGCTATGTGAGACATTTGCCCGTAGTGAATGAAACTGGAAGGATGAATAGCTACAGCTCCGAGGTAAAGCTCAATTGTGTTATTGTGGTGTAGTAGTGGTTAAGCTCATACTGGAAATAAATTAGTTTCTATAAAGCTCAATTGTGTTATTGTGGTGTAGTAGTGGTTAAGCTCATACTGGAAATAAATTAGTTTCTTGCTGTAATTCATAATAAAATCAATACTAGAGTGATAGAGAAATGGCTATTCTTTTCTTCTTGAATTGTGTTATTTACTTGTTTCTGTGTTTTAGGGCTGTGTTACTGTTTTGGTTTTTTCTCTTTTTTTTTTTTTTTTTTGAAGTCATTGAAGAGAGAGTACCATGATTATAGCAGGAATATGGAAAGTGAGAGACGTATCTGTCTCTGCCCTTCCTACAAGTTGTGCAAAATGCATACTGTTTTTATCAGAGAGGAGAGTTTTACATTTTATTTGAGCCAGATACTTTTTAATGAGATTAAAGCATCTTTGTGGAAGGGAAACCTGTTTTATTCATTGTTATTAGTTAACACAATGCTTTTTCTAGCATAAGGTAGTATATAATTAATTCTCATATCAGAGGACAGTATATACTTTTGTTTCCAGACTTTTGAGAGCACAGCAAGTGCCAAAAAGCCATGTTTGGAGAGGAGGGATGAGCTTGTGACGAATGCCTTGATCTAAGGCTTGGGAGAACATTTGCTCTTTCTGAATGTGCCAAAAGATTCCTGTGTGACTGTGTGTTGGTTAACCACCTTAGGGTTGATTCTGCTGTAGGAAGTGTGATTCTTCCCACTGTTTTAAATTTGCTTCTAGCTTTGTTCCAAACTGCAAGTATTGGGTGTGTTTCTCCATGTGAAAACCTTCAAACTCTTCAACCTTTAGTATTTAAGGTGTCTCCTCTGTACAGCCATGTTCCTTTCATAAACTACATCCACATTCTCATTCAACTCAAAAACATAAATCAGGGTGTTTATTGCAGCTTTTTTTTTTTTTTTTTGCCAAAGAAGTCTTCCATCACAGAATTGGGAATTCCCTAGTTTTGTGAGGTGCAAGTATGATGTTCCTGCCCCTTCCGGGAAATACCTAACCAGCTAGTCCCTACAGCTTCAGGGCATATGTGTGTGTGATAGGGCATTCCAAATTTGCTACAGGCAGCTTTGAGGAGCACTTGAACTCAACCAAAATGTTTATCAAGGCTTATCAAAATGTTACACCAATTACAAAACGTTACACCCATTAAATTGGGAACAGGGAACTGTGTGTAGTCTAGGCCAGCTCCTAAGGGCCAGATCCCCCCAACAGACTTGGGCATCTCTAAAATAATTTTGACAGCTTAGTCTTCAAAAGATGTCCACGACATCTTCCCTTTCCTCACTAATTCTCAGGTATCTAAAGGTTAGTTCTTCTGTGATACATTGGCATCAGACACTTCCAGCCAGCTGCTCCGGGGCTGTTTTGATAGCTTGGTGCCCAGTTGCATTGCAAGGAAACCCAACCATTTGTCATGAGGTAAATTGTCAAAGTGATCTGTGTTAAAAGTAACCACAAGAAAGTTGTTGCGACTTTACTGTTGCAGCAGGGGACTAGAGTTACATACATGAGGCTATTTGCTCTGAAGATGACAGTGCCAGTTTGGCTGACAGCAGCGTTTAGGTTCATAAAGGTGCCATGTATGTTTGGCCTTGTAGGTGTCTGTGAACACTCCCAGCGTCTGTCTTGCAGGTAAATCCGTTTGGAATTGACAAGCTAGACATTTATAAGCTTAATTAATCAAGTACTGCAGAAAACCATGTGTAATCTTAGTGGGTGTGACCCACTATTTGTGCTTTATTTCGGTCATTCACATGTTTTAAAAAAAATGTTGGGAGCAAGCACTGAAATCAAGTCCCAAGTGGATTGGTTTATACAAGCTTTTATGCTTATAGCATAGTACAGGTATGTTGTGATTCTTTTGTGCATAGAAGAGAGTGTAACTGTGGCAGTGATCTACAGTAGCTAATAGCAGATGGTTTAGAGGGATACTTGAGTGCCACCCTAATGGACCAATTTAAATAATAGATACTGGATGGCTGATGTCTTGAAGCATACGTTTTATATGCTCTTAATTACAGGAAATTAGCCTTCTTAGTCCTAGAAGTATTTAATTGCATTTGGTCTCTAAGCTTTGAACTCTAATTATGATCTTTATTGGCCCATTACATACTGTATTTAAGGCTCACTTTTAAAGTTTTGGATTTTTTTCATGTATTTATTCCTTTGTTCTGGGAAAGGCTAAGAGCAGAATTGACTTTTTTCTGTTTCTTTTTTTTTATTTTTTTTTTGTTCTTGAGTACCACAATGCTCTCTTGCTTTTTTCCCAAACTATCTCAGTCTTTTTGTTCTCTTATGGCATCACCTAGTCCACTGCCAAGGAAAATAGATCAGGAGTTTATTACTAAAGCCATTCGTTTCTAGTTATTTCCTCTCTATGCCCTAAGAAACAGGGTGATCAGAGTGTAAGCAAGGAATGAATACTGTTGAGATATTGCTGATAATGCTGCATTCATTCTTTCCTTACAAACTTATATTTCATTTGTAACTGAGTTGGAGAGTGTGGTTTTCTATTTCAGTATTGTTCAGATGTGATCCTAATGAATGCAGAGGTTCTCTTTTGTTTGCCTATTCCACTCCAGACAACTGTTTTAAAGGTGGAAGTTGAAATTGCTTGGCAGCTAATCAAACAAGGAAAAAAATGGATGATTTTAAAAAAACATGATGCATAAGTGCCAAATAAATTCTGCTCAAGGGTAGAAAATCTGACTTGAGATGCCTCGTGTGCTTTCATAAAATCTGGAAGTAAGAGTTAAGAGGAAAGTCTGCAGGGCACATGTATTTTCACCATTTTTTAAAGTGTTCTTGCATTGAGTTTCATTCTCTTAAACTTTTTAATCGTGCTCTTTTAATGACTTCCCAATCAATGTTTGGTTGTGAAACCACAAAGCCTTTATGTATCAGGAAGAGTTGATGACTGTAGTCATTAGAAT
This sequence comes from Larus michahellis, assembly GCF_964199755.1. NCBI lineage: Eukaryota > Metazoa > Chordata > Aves > Charadriiformes > Laridae > Larus > Larus michahellis. Next base: position 96,808,496 of record NC_133897.1, read on the forward strand.
ATTCTTAGTAGACAAAATCTTTCATTTAAACCTCCAAGATTCAGGCTGTGTCTGAAAAATGATTCTGTTGACAAGTGTGTGATGTTCTCTTTGATAATCCTACTATGCTTTATTTTCTTTTGTATTTCACACAAACCCTTGGTGTGAGCGTGTTTAGTGGTGTTTAGTGTATTTTCCTGTTTCTTTATCCATGGGTTTGTGCATATGTTTTGTTTGGGTTTTTTGTTGCTTGGTTGTTTTTTTGTTTTTTGTTTTTTTTTTAGCTTTCAGATAACTAACCAGAAGCCTCTGAGTCAAGTTTTGATTATAACAAAAGATAATTTACCCTGGGCTTCCTGTTGCTTTTACTGACTCTGTCTTTGAGTCTCATCAACTCCAAATTTCTCCTGCCCTCAAAAGTTTTCAAATTTTGCCAGAACTGCAGTTGTTTCAGAATGACTAACCTCTCCTCTCCCTCTGAAGCTCTCTTGTTTTCTCCCAAACATTCCTGCTCTGGGTTTCCAATGACATGGTATTTTGTCTCTAGTTTCTCTGTTTTACTTAGTTTTGATTATTTTTTTTTTTTTTTTTTGGTAGAGGAGGGATCATGGATGCAAATAACCTCTTCTCTCCAATACTGATTTTAAATATAGCTTATCTCGGGACTGATATGCCAGCTGCACTATTTTTAAAAGGGTACAGATGTGAGCCATATGGATGGAAAAGCAATCTGCACGTTAGGTTAGGGATGTGGTATATTGTCTAGTTGGTGTTTCGCCACTGTGTCAATGAAACCCACCACTGTTGAAGATGGTTTGCATTTATTGCTTACTGTGTGCTTGCTGCACCTCTGTAAATGGTGCAGGCTGTTCTGCATTAGTCCAGTATTTTAGTTTCGTGATAGGGTAGTGAACAACCTGTGGTGTCCCAAATGCAGTTAGAGTAGTGACAGTGGAATCCTTAGAAATAACTGTGTCTTCCAACTGCTCAAACAAGGTGGAGGATACTAATAGAAAGCTTGTTCTCAGGGACAGACATTAAGAATTAAAGGCTGCAAGTCTTAGGTTCATTCTGCTACCTCACTTCAAAAATTATTTTTCAAATATGAAGTATTTTTCAGTTTTCAAAAGAAGACAGATGGAATTGTTTGCCACAACTAAAGTATGATTTTTGCTTTCCTGGAGTACTACTTACCTTTAAAAGAACGATTTCTGAGATTTTTAACTGAGTGTTTTTCCTACACACACTCTGAACAAAAGATTCCTCAGATGATAAACTCCATTGAAGCTAATCCTTTCCCTCCTCCTCTCACTTTTCTTGACCTGTCTCCTTCTTAGAGATTATTTCCATTTCCTTGGATACCTTCACAGTAATTCCAGCCAAACGGTACTGAGAGCGTGTCAGCTGTAGGCATCCCCTACACATCAGCCAAAAAGCTGTATGTGCTTCCAAATAAAGGATCCTGTTCTTATGGTCACTCTCCTTTCAGTTCAGCTGAAGATGTACTTAACCACGAAGGTGAGAAGAGGTAGCTCTTTGTCATCTTAGGAAAAGCTGAACGTGGGTGGGAAAAGGGAATGGAAGAATCTGGGTGCCAAATGTTAACGACAGGATGCAGAGGTTAGGCCATTCTTGTCCTGTAGTTTTGTTGTGTTTACTGTAAGAAAACTAGAAAATGCAGTAGGTTTTTTGGGCTAAAGAACTGGAGAGTTTTTGGTCTAAACAATTTGACTTTGCTAAGTTCTACTGTTCGCTGTTTGGTTTGTGGGTCATCTCAACGCAAGAAAGAATGTGCGTTAGTTCTGCATAGTTTTTGTGCAGAAATTCAATTATTTTTAGTGTTTTCACTTAGCTTTTTAAAGTTTATATTAAACATTGCAGTAACACCATCTCTAGATGAATTTATTTGGCTTTCTTGTTCCACGGTTGTTGACATTGAGCACTCATACGCTTTCTAACAATGCCTGTGTGGCTGCTGTTGGAAGCCACGGTGTCATATTTGGACACGGATACTCTAGTAAACTCTAAATTGCTCCCTGTGGAGCACTGTATTAAAGGGAATCACAAAGCAAAAGGTCTGTGAGTTAGTGACATGATTGTCTAAGAATAGCAACAGGTAGGCATCTACGCATTACGTTTTCGCTGCTGTGTGCTGCCTGTATTTCAGACACCCCTGAAACAGCAGTTTCAGAATTTTTGAACTCTGAACTTCCTTTTGTTATTCTTAAGTCAAACCCATAATATTAATATAACAGCTTTCTGTGTTTGTTTTCAGTCTCTTTGTTATTTCAGCAGAATATTTTTATTGGCAGCATACTGTTCCAGTGGCTCTCGAGGATCTAATGTGGCATTAATGTTTTGCTTCATGCACTGTATTACCTGACCCCAGGAGTATTTTGTGGCGTCTACCAGGCCAGAGATAAAAGCTGCTGTTTCAGACTGGGAGTGCAGGCTACGTTCAAAATACCAGCGCTTTCGCATCAGGGTAGCAGTTCCTTTTAAAGTAATTGTGCTCCAATGGCTGTACGCCCAATTGTGCAAACCTTGGGATTATACTTTGTTCGTAGGCATGGCTCCATCAGTGCAACTGCACATCAGCTCCGCAAAGCGTACAAAGTTTGTAAAGTAGTTTGACAATGGCAATTACTGTGCTAAAAATAAATGAGAAGTGCATTAGCATTAATAACTACTCCCACAAGCTATGCTAATCACTCCTGAAGAGCTGAAAAATTGGGGAATACTGCTGGGGAATACATGCTAAATTACTTCTTATAATGTAAAGTTACAGATCTAGCAAATCAGTTTCGTGTTTTTTTTTTTTTTTTTTTTCTCCCGCCTCTCAGTGAGTATGGAAGAGTGAGTTTGCTAGAGTTCAGAAACCTTTCTGACTTTTGTGAGCGTGGGTGACTGAAGGTGGCACAGCTGCCTCCTCCATAAAAGGCCTTCTACATACAGCACGTGCCTGACCTTTCTTTTAAAACGCTGACCTCATAAAAGTGTTGGTTTTACTGCAATTTTTAAAGAATTTTTAAGAAAATACCCTGAGTTACAGAGCTATTTAAAAAGAAAAAAAAAGTATGAGGAGGAGGAGTATAGTTTTTTAGACTACATTGTTAATTTTGGGCACTAACATTTGGCTTGCATATAGATTACTTGCTTTCCTTTCATCTCATTAATGCCAAGCTTTTTACCTGAGGTGGGTCATGTGGCATCACTCCTGGGCTAGATGCTTTGGTCTTTCTCTATCATGTTGCCCAAAACGATGATGACTGGAACTTGTATAACCATGGCACAGACTGGTTATCACCTACTCAAATGAAAAGGGAGAGACTGAGGCTCTCGGTGAGAGGTGGCTCTGAACACAGATAATTATTCTGATGGGTTGACTGACTTCTGAAAATAGCATGGTTGTTATAAGTTTGAAGTTTGGCCTTGGGTAGAAGAGTTGAAGAAAATATTGATTTGCACCAATCAGTTTGTGCAGTTTGCTTAGAAATATGGAATATATTTGGGCTGGTAAGCAGAACTGATTTATTTATTTTTTTCCTTCTTTTTCCTGTGTAGAAATTCTTTTTAGTAAAGAAGGGGGGGAAATGGCAATGCAAGGGGAAAACTTGCATTTGTAGGCCTTTTTAACAGGATTGCAGTTGCACTGGAACAGCTGAACCAGAAGGGAGCATGTTTAGAAACTGGGTAGCTGGAGTGTGGAAATGTATCAGGCTTGTGATGTGCAAAGCAAAACAAGGCTCTGGATTTAGAAAGGAAACACTGAACATAAAGGAGCTTTACCAACCCTACACTGCAGAGCATGCTCTAGGTGAATAAGGAGCACACCACCACTAATGAGAGCAATTACTACCCAATAATGTGTAAACGAAAAATGAGCTAAGGCACTTGAGTTAAGATAAGGATTTTCCGTGTCTGTGCCAGAAGCTAGAATTGAAGAGGAATTTTTATTTCTGCAGCTTGATATACCGGATTACTGTAATGTCTTACTCTCTCATTCCCTTTCCCTGTAATTTTGGAAACAACTAAATGAGCAAAATAATCTGTTCAGTAGCTCTAGTTAGGGAAATCTGATGAGTTGGTTGCACTTTCAACTAGTGGCTGCAAAATCGAATGGTTCTGGTGATTTGTACTAACACTGGTAAACAAGTATATCTTCCTATCTTGTAATGTAGGGCCCTTCATTCTATGAGTGTGATCCTTGATCACTATCTGAATTGAATTTTTGAACAGTGCCTACCTTTATTTAAATGGAAGATAAAATCGTGAGAGCTTTTAGCTTTATTTTTGCACACGCTGGCTGCTGACTTGGTAGCACCTTGGCATTTAAGAGGAACTTGTCTAAAATACGTTCTTCTGAATGGATTCTTGAGGCATGGGCTTGGGGTGAGGAAAGAGCATGTCTCCACAATTGTTTGTTGAAAAATACAGCTCTGTGGTCTTCAAACAAATGGGGACAAGGAGAAACTTTTCTGATGGCTTTTGGCTCTGCTCTGCTTTTTGAAAAGGTGGGAGGGCGCCTCTGGCTTTCCTTCCCCCTTAACCTCTGCCAACCTACTGCTGCCTTGGGACAGAGAAGTTAAAACAAGCCAAAGGAAAGTCCACTGTGGATGCCGGCTAATCTAGCAAAGCCTTCTGGAGGAAGAGAAAACAGAGTTGCAGGAGTTTCTCTTGGCATGGTAAGGTGTGTGCTGCCTCTGCATTGAGTTATTTACCCACGGGGCTTCTCAAATGAGAAGACTGGTGTGTACGTGGAGCTCCCGGAAGCATGTGCGAGGAGGAGTGGGCAGCAGTGCTCGGTGTGTTGGTGAACGTGTGGGTGTTGCGGGTATTTGGAAGAAGGTGCTTTATTCTTCTCTCCCTGCACCCCCCACGCTCTGATTTTAGGTGTTTCTCTTGGACTGTAAGAAGCTAAAGCCAATAGATGAAAACAATGACTGAACCCTTTTTTTTTTTTTAAATTTTATTTCCATTCATTCAACTAGTTTCTGAAAGCAGCAGTGGTCATTTATTGGCATCAAGTAACTGTCTGATTGTCACCTTTTCTTGCTGCTGTTATTTCCCCCCCCCCCCCCCGGCTGCTCCTTGCTCCTTTTGGTGATGTGTTTCAACTCTGAAATTTGGAGAAATGATGAGTTTTCCTATTGCACCACAAAACCGACTTCTTTATGAAGAGAAATGGGTGCTACCTCTTTCTCGGGGTCAGTGTTTTAAACAAGGAAAAAGTCATCAAAAAGTCATCACTGGTATACTACTGTCAAACTGTCTTGAGTCCTCTTAAGCCTGACAGCCTTGCAGTACAAATTATTTTGGCCCTGCAGGTTGAGGGACTAGCCGCTACTAGCTAGATTGGCTTGCCTGCAAAAGAAGATGATAAACAGAGCTTCTGCCCTATATTTTTGATTTCCTGGCAGGCTGTAAGGCATACTTGTGTGAGTTGGTTGCTTAACTTTCCCCAACCTGCGTGTGTTCTCATGGCAGATGGATGTGTTTCCACTGAGGGCCCTCCAGGTGCTGGTGAGGTGGGGATGACCCCGGAGGCAGGGCAGAGCCTGAGCTCTGCAGCTCTGACCTTGCTTTCCCTGTTCCTGTTTAGAATCGAAGCCAGGACTCATCCTTCTCCTCTTGTAAGGTTTCACTCTGTAATTGGTTAAATGGGGTAGGATGAGGGAGTAGGAAGCTCTGCTTTTAAGTGTTCTGATATTTAAAGGTTTAATCAGATGTTTGTTTGCTTTTGCATAATTAATTGTGGTTTTAGAGTGAAACTTCTAACAGTGTAATTACAACCTTATAATAAGCTAGCTATTGCTTCTAATTCTATGGTCGTCTTATGTACTTCGTGTTCATTTTTCTTACATTTCCCTTATGTTTTCTTGTATTTCCATTCTTCTGTTGGAAAACTTTATTTCATGGTTACTTAAAGAGTTTCTAACAGTGGTGATGACTCACAAGGGCATCAATAAAATTTCTTTTGCTGAAACTATCATTCTGTTTCACTTTTTAAAAAACCCTGTTCTTAAGTACTTATGTGGAGATGATGATTAAAAGACTTAAACGGTTATGGTACGTAAAATTGTGAATGTAACCTTGATTATTTCCCCTCCCCTCACCTTTGGGCATATACCTTTGGTCATTAGTGGTATGATTACATACTTCTTAATTCTTCATGTCCCGCCTTATTGAAAGCACAGCATGGTTCTGCTCTGAGAACACCTGCAGAGAAGCATAGGGTGTGTGGGACCTGTTTCGTTTCCTGAAGATGTTTGGGAAGTGAATGAAGCAGGAATCTGCAAGAGAGAAAAGTATGCCATGGTTACAGGCAACGAATGATGCTGTCCTGCAGTTCTGGCATTTATCTGCACTTCTGGCATTTATCTGCACTTCTTATTTGGCTCTGGCTTCTCAAACAAAGATGTTCCTTCTGTTCTGAGGGGGCTCAACTTCTGGTTCTGGGATCTGACTCTCAAATTCAGTTAGTTGTTGCTTTTTTCGAAAACTGTAGGGAAAATATCTAAAAGAAATATATGTGTGATATATATGCTTATATATGTATGCATATATATGCACATAAGAAACTGTTGGGATGGTGTTGTTTAGGTCTGTGTGTGTGCATGATGCTTTTCTTGGTTTTCCATTTGTGCCTGTTAGGGTTTGCAGCACAGGTGCTATAATGGTTGCATGGTGTGGGGTCAGTTGCCACTGCATGGATACTGGCTATGATCTGAGAAAGTTCAAACATCTCTTGGTTCCTGTTGTGGAAGGTTTGTTGCAGAAAAGGGTAAATCTTGGACGGGTTTAATTTAGTAGCTCTACTTGTATTTCAGTAGCACCTACTACTTCTTGATACCTATCTTGTCGTGACAGAGGACAGGTCTTAATGTTTCAATGAGGTTTCAGTGTGAAACTGAAGATGATAAATAGCACTTGGGTTAGATTTTTAGCAAGGAAGATGCATAAGACAGTCTTATTCTTCTTGCTTCCTTCATGTAAACCCAGTGGAAGGATGGCTGCTGATCGCTCTGACCATCTGCATCTGGGGATTCTGGCTAAAGCACGTGTTTTAATGACCGTTGCATGTAACCACTTTTGTTCCTTCACTCCTGTGAAAGACTCTACTTCTAGATAGTCCCACTCCTTATAAAGATAAGAGACTTGGGGAGTATCCGTAGGTATTCAAAAATATGCTCTGGATATTTTCTCAAGAAACTGTTAATTTGAGAAGATGAGAATGTAATTGAAATGCATGTATAGTTTTTATAGCTTTATAGATGCGAATATGGTTTGATATTTAAGCTCAAATAAAAAAACTTGAAATCTTGGAGAAGACTTCTGAAAATGGAGTAATTTTGTGTTTAACTAGGAGAAGTAGCATTACACTTGTCCCATTTGATGGTGTGTCTCCCTGTTGATGTTTCCTTGATACCTGTCATATTCTTTTAGTGTGACTGTAGAAAAGTATGGAAAATTGCTGTAAAGCGTACAGGATGAGTTACATTTAAATGTGTCAACATTTTGACTCTCCTGAGCAATACAACAAAGTGTGATACAAAAAATGATTAATGATTTGAAGGGTTGGGTGAGAGAGATTTTAGGAAAAAAATGGGTTTTTAAGCTTCTGAAAAGATCTTGGAGAATTTGACCTTATGGCAATAGTATAAACTGGTTATGCAGTTTAGTAACAAAATGGTGATCTGAATTAGTAGGGAATACTGAAAACTTAAACAGAATTGTGAAGAACAAAGTGAAATAAATGGAATTAATTTTGAAAAAATTGAATAGCAATCTTATTCATTATTATGGAAACAGCTCAGTTAAATGTTCTTTGAAAGACTGTCTTTGCTCATTCTGCCTTTTGATTGTCCTAAGAGAAGATGGGTGTTAATAAAGATTTTAATGTGAATTATGATCAATGGGAAGAGCATGTCGTGAATGAACTAGATGGTGCCATTTGCGTGGGTCTCCAGAGACGGGAGAATTGATGCGTAGCAGATAAACATGGGATTAACATTGAACAGAGGGGCGAGACCAACATTATGAACTGCTGCTAATAAGCACTAATGAGTGAACATCAGCCATCCTTTGTGTTGAAAAAGACAGGCAATTTATTAATTAAAAATAATTCATAAGGTGGCTTCTCTTGCTGTATTCTGCCTGTAAAATGTGTGCAAGTGAAGCCTGGAGGCAAAGTAGCAAAGTGGTCCTATATAAGGATGATTTTAGAGTTCGTTGCTTTAATATTTACACTCCTTGCAAAAGTGTTGTTTAGCTCCCTTCCATCTCTGTGTGTACACATTCAAGAGATGAAGAAATCTTTTTGGCAAGACTTAGTTTTAAGTAATGGAAATAAAAGATACTGCCATTTCTCCTGTTACTGTAACACTCCTCTTAATGGATAGAACATACAGTGTACAGTGCTTTAAAGCCTGAATGAATGCTATGTTCAGCTGAAACTATGGAGATGATATGAAAATAGGTAGAATGTACGTATTCTTCTCTATTTTGTACATGAAGTACTTCCTGTTCCCATTGCGCTTTTTATACACTGAAGTCATAAGATATTAGTAAAGCACAGTTCCTTTTCCCTAATTATGCAGTATAATTGGAAATTGTGGGCAAATCTCCTAATCTCCATAGTGACAGCAGAACATTTATCCAATTAGTAGTTTGCCTTTTGGCATTACTTTGAATAAATTAGCATTTCATTAGATACCCTGGACTACTGGGAAAAAGTTTCCTAGAGTAGTATTTAGTCTTTCTTTTCTAAAGAGTGTATTTTGAATTAGCATAGGTTAATAATATCCTTTGTAACTGGAAAGATACAGAATAGTAATACTGTTGTTATTCTTAATACCAGAGGGCAGTGCTTGGAAGTTCTTTGCTTTCTTTAATCCCCAGGAGTCAGAGTAAAAACCTATGTCGCTTTATTTGATGACTTATTCTTTCCCCAGGGGAAAAAAAGGAAAGAAAAAAATGGAACAGGTTTGGAATACAACTTGCCCTCCTCCCTCTACCCTTTCCCTTTCTCCAGAGGATGAACTTTTCTTTCAGATTACAAACAGTGCAAAGCATAGTGGTGTGGACTAACCCAAAAGTCATTCTCTGTCACTTGCTAGTTATAAATGAGCTCTTCTGCAGTATTTGCAGTGCAGCTAATCCAGAATAATCAGAGTAATTGTATTCTTTTCTTGCTTATATAAATCAGTGATAGGAAACTGGGTGACTAAGTTTTGGTATTGACTGCCAGATAAGAAATGTGGCTGCTTATTGTGCTTTCCTGAACAGCTATTGGGAGCCCATAACTTTGATGGGAAATTACATCTTTGATGAATTACCAGTTTTATTCTCATTGATTTTTCTTTCCTAGTGTTAAAAAGTGCAGAAAGAAGAATCCGTGGATGTGATAAAGGGTTGTAATTTCCTTTCCTTGAGTCACTGGCTATTTCAGACCGTTGCTTGCTCCTTCAAAGAGTTATTGGCTGCCACTGGTGGCAGAAGATTGTTATGAAGTATGGTGTTAAATAGTTTTCTCTTCCCAAACTGGCCTTTGCAGCAGGAGTGTGCATTTACACCACCATTGTCATGATCGCCTTTTGGTAGATAGAGGCCTGCAAAGGAGCTGCCAGTTAGTTTTGCCAAATCCAGAGGAAAGAAACATCTTCCGTTTGTCAGGCCAGTCTGAGACTGGCTATCAGACTGTATTTTATACGTAGTAGTGCAACATATCTGGGGCTTACAGTATTTGTGAACTTGGAACCAGTTACAAAAGGACCCCCAGTGAGGTCTTGACACATGAAGATACACAACAGCCTGTCCGGCTGGGCTCAGTGATGGCAGTTTCTCTGCTTCTGAGCTGGGTTCTCCAGGGTATCCAAGGTGTATAGTCACTTACTCCCTAGTGGTGAGGTAGAAGAACCCTGTACTTTCACCTGCCCTTTGGTAAATGTTTTCTTGTTTCCTTGCCCTGGGAAGGCTTTTTTACTCATTCCTTGTGATTTGACACTGGGTTATCTCACGGTGAGAGAGGAGCTAACGTTATTTCCTAGCTCTTTCCTTGGGTTTCTTCAGTTATCCTTCTCAGTCCAGTAATTGTTTTGTATTCCTGTGTGATGAGTTGACCAGAGTTTTGGGGTGGCTCTTCCTAGACCACCTCCTGTGAAGAGATCCCTGTAAAAAACAAAAACAAATAAACAAAAAAACCCCAAAAAAGCCAAACAAACAAAAAAAACCCCAAACAAAACCAAACCCCCCAAAAACCCAGAAAACTCTTTTTCTGTTCTAACTTTGATCAAATCTAGCTTTCTTTTAACAACAGCTGGAATAATTAATGGAAAACTTGAAGATGAGGGAAGACAGGATGGAAATAAAGAGGGTTTATTAATTGCCCTCTCCCTCTTCAGCATCATAGCAGGCAGGTTCCTGCTTTCAGGTCTGGTCCTTGGTTACCTCAGTACCTTTGTAAGAAGTTAGCACATGTGTCCAGTCCTTCCCCCACTGCCTAGGAAGGTCTTCCGTGCAACCCCTGTGGCAGGTTTAGAGCCTGGCCCTAAAATGAGAATGCCAGAAAATCTGGGTCTTGGTTGGCTGCACTCCCCCTTGCTGCAGGACCCTGACTCTTGGCTGCCACACCTTACACTGTCCCTTGGCTCTATCCTTCCTCACAAGTGACATTCAGTAGCTCACGAAACAGCTGCTTCTTCCTTCCACTTCCATCCAGAGGCCCAGAAACTCTACTTCAATGTACTGTAAGAACACAGAACAGTCATTCATATCCTAGGTATGTGTTAAAATTAACTTCCCTTTCCTTATAGGATTCTAAAGGCACTGTGATAAAACCCTCTAATCACTTCTATATATTCAAGTAAATAAATTTCTCTGTGTGTTAGTTGTGTTGATGTTGTCACCAAGCATGGTCTAGTGAATATGGACTTGCATAAATTGTCAAACAGCACCTATTTTCTTATCCGCTTCCTACATACGGTTTGTTTTAGGGAGATCTTGTCTGGGACCTGGAAAATGGGAAGGTGATGTTAGAGAGAATGACTGCTGTAATCTAATGATCTGATTATTTTTTTTTCTACAGCTTGATGACTGCACCCTGCAATTGTCTCACAATGGTACCTATCTGGATCTAGAATCCACCCTAGCAGAACAAAGAGATGAATTGGAAGGCTTCCAGGAAGATGCTGGGTAAGTAAATGTTTACTAAATTTAGATAAATAAGCATATTTTTCCAGGAGCATTGAGGTTTCGGGGGTGTGTGTGGTTAACTTGGTATGTTCAGGTCAGCATAGGAACAGAAAAGATAAAATTCTTTCCTCTGTAAGCACATGCGTCTGTCCCTTTCCATGATTAAGAATTTTATGACTTTTCTATCCACATTCACTCTTACAGTTTCTCTAAACGAAGATGGTATACTGTAAGAAATCTGTCAAGATGGATGTCTTCGATTGGTAAATTTTTGTAGTTCTTTGGAACTTGATAAATGAGGGTGACTGGTTCTGAGAACTGTGAGATCTTTCTTATACAATAATAGTTAGTGTAAAAGGTTATATTGGGGTGGTGCCCTTGAAGTTATAAACTCAGTTTCTTTGTGCCTTGAAATCTAAGTCATCCTTTTATATTCTTGAGGAAAAGACCTCTATTGATTTCTTTTTTACTCCTGGAATTTATTCAGCCAGCCCAGAGTTTGTGTGTGTGGTGGTGGTGGTTTTTGAATATTCTCCTCTCTTGCTTTTTTTGTCTTTTTTTTTTTTAATTATTGCTGGCACACATGGATTACTATGACACAGCTTTCCATAAGCCATCTCTGATGAGAACTGAAAGTGAAAACAAAAGTTAGCATCAATGCATGTCTGTGTGAATGCATGTATAAAATTTGCTTTTTAGAATATTTTTTTTTTCTGGGCCCTTTAGGTGATTGTCTTGTTTTAGATATAAAATGAACAGACAGTCTAGAGCTATTTTTGCCTTGCTGGTTGCTATATTGGACTGGATAGTTGTAATTAATTTTATGGGTGCGTTTTGGCATGGACTTCATGCATGTGAGTAATGTAGCTGTGCCAGAAGGAAATTAACTGCATTCTGAATTGGTCAGGGCTTGTTAACACTAAGAGATGCAGACCTTTTGCTTATACTGGTTTCTCTACTTCTTGTGATATAGCTGTCTTTGATGAATACTTCTTACAGTTTTAAACTGTGCCTCTGGAGATTATTTTATGGGTAGAGAATTTTAAATAATGTGTTACAGATATTCACATGTGTGCATTTATGTGTATCTTCTTCATATATACCAGTTTTGGTCATGTTTTTATAACTATTGGAAGATAAAGAAACTCTTCTATTAGAAATCAAATTAGTTAGAAGATGTTCTTCAATACACAGAGCAGTCAATACAGCTGGACTGAGCCCCCCTTCCTATGCAATAGGTGTGTTGAGTATAGAAGTTGATCTAGTCTTTGATTTTATGCAGAGGTGATCAAAATTGTGGCAAAGAACTGCAAGTTCTTATTTCCAGCTAACTTTATAATTAGTTGAAAGCAAGTAAAATGCAGGAAAACCTTTTTATTTTGATAGTTTTTTGTAGTAGTATGCATGAGTTGTTAGTTCACACTTTTTTTTTTTTTTTTCCATTGATGTCTCAGATAATTCTAGTAATTTTAATTTAATTGCCTTTGATACCCCACAATGGCATTCCCGAGTAATTTGACAAGCCGGAGGCTGGCTGGTGCTTTTTCTGCCAGACTTTACATTTGAAATGGCAAGCTACCTTCCACCTTGTTTTAATTTGTGCTTCCTTTGGGGACATAAAATCAATGATATGAAACATTCCTGAAACGTGATTCTAATTCTACCTCTGAGGTGGTGGCTATCCTAGGAAAAATATCAAAACACGTGGAACTAACTGTGCCGCTTAGAATTGTATGTCTACTGTGTTGTTTGGAGCTCAAAAATCAGGTTATGTTTTTGTGTACTTTGCAAGTGTGTGCAGGCCTCCTCTTAATTGTGCAACCTCTTGTCAGTTGAGTAATTGCTTCTTCCAGTGGCTTGTCCTGCCAGGTAATGTGAGGTCTGCTGGGAGGTCCTTCATTCCTCTGCAAAGATGGATAGGGAGGTATGAAACTGGGTGTATTAAGGTGCATCACAGAAGCTTGGACTCCAAATTGTTATGGTAGTTATCTTCTGAAATGAAGGAGAACAACTTTTGTGTCTTCTGTTGTCATGTATGTAGCCCTCACCTTCACTGGTCTTTGCCACACTCTCTGAAGTTGTCCTTCTGGGAATTGTGGGTCAATAGAAAGTGCCGTGTTTTTGTGTTTCAGTTGCCTGCCTTAGGTGCGACACCAGGGCCAGCTCTTAGGTGCTGCTATTGGAGCTGTTGTGACCCATCTTTCTTTGATGTCTTCCCACCACGGTCCCCCTGCAGACCCTGCTTTCTTACCTGTATGATAAATTACGTGGGTGGTGCTAATTGCAAAAGGCTGAAGTGGTGAGGATGGAGGGAAGGAAGAATGAGGGGTGTGTTGGGGAGTAAATCAGTGAGTGAACCACAGATGAGCACAAAAAGACATGTGCCCTGCTGCAGAGGGAAGAGGGGACAATTGTCTGAGGGGATGTTCCCCTCGGCAACTCTTCTGAGGTGCCTGTAGGTACAAGTGTTATACTTCCCTTGGATAATCCTAGTTTGTGCTTAACCTGAAGTGCTGCCTAAGGACAATGGGGGCTGTGCTTTAACTTGATTGTTGTGAGGTTTTGGTTCCATCTCCCCTACACACATATATCCAATAACCTGTAGGCTGGAGCCCTGAAATCGTAGCATTTTGCTCTGCTGTGGTGGGATGCAGCTCAGTCAAGTACAAAACCTTGCATTTAGCAGTAATTGGCTAAAGGGCAAGCAGGTACTGGTCAGGCAGAAAATGAAGAAAGGGGAACACCTGACTTGTCAGCAGCTCGACAGCAGAGGATCTGGCATTTTTGGGAACAGCAAGCTAAAAGCAAGTCAATGATTATGGTGATGTGAAAAGGGGGCATCCTAGGGTATAAAGCAGGAATTTAGCCAGTGAAATGCAATGAACTTGGTATCTTCAGTACTAGTGAGGCTTCTGCTGGATTTCTGCATCCCATTTTTGCACACGTTTTATGAGAGAATAGGGTGATGATAAGAGCAACCAGAACTTCAGGAATCTGTGAGATGGCTTCCTTGTATGGTTGGTGACATCGTCACTTCAGAGTAAATGCAACTTGTGTGATGTTATCCAGAAAAAAAGAATGTTCTGGACATGGGGTAGCAAATGCAATCAGGCATGTCTCCTTCCATTCCAGGTTTCTAGCAAGCTAAACGCTGGTTTTGTGCCTTGCAGCTCTGATCTGTTGCCCCTGCAGAGACCAAGGCGCAAAGCTGGAGCGCTTCTGAGCTGGAGCTGCTGGCTGCGGACAGTGGGGGCTTAGCAGCCCGCTGTCTGGGAGGGACTGGCCGCAGAAACCACTTAGTGTCTCTCTCTTTCTCTCCGGGTCATTTCAAGGTCCTGCTCTTAATCTTCAAAGCTCTTAATTTTCTGAGATTAGGCTACCTCAGGACCTGCCTCTCTGCCGTGCCCAGGCTGCTGTGCTTATCGGGGTCACTGGAGCTTGCTGAACTCTGAATGAAGGATTTAGTGGCTGGATATTCATGGCATTTTTAAAACTTTAGATCCTAAACTGTGGAAATTCCTATTAAGAGTGACCAGAATGTCCTGCAATCTGGCTGTTTTCAGCATCTTTTTGCCAAATGTTCCTGTTTGCCCAGGCAAAACTATGAAGATGTTTTTTTTTTTTTCCTAAACGCACTGCTGAAAGGAGACTTATAAATAAATAAACCATGCAGGAAACACAATCTTAGAAATTTTTATTTAACCATGGAACACAGAAGCTTCCTCAGCACAGTACGATCAATGGAGATTCCCTTGGGGAATACGTTTTTCAAGATTTCTGTTCAGCAGATAGATTGTTTTAAAGTACTTCTGACAAATCACTTCAGCACTGATGTTTTTGCATTCCTTCTAAACACTGTCTCCCGAGCCATTTTTGCTGGGTGAGTCCCGTTTAAGTTGGATGCCAGATGTTTTCGCTATTGATGCTGCTGTTCCTTCTGGGTTTGGTTCAGAATCTGTTGAGGGCAATGGAGCCTGGCAGGGGTCTTTAATATTCTTTTCCTGCTTATGTACTGTATTTTTTTTGCTGGCTGAGACTTTGTGATTAGCACAATTATGAGAATGAAAACTTTTCATAACATTTTTTTTTTTACATGAGAAAGTTGGGGATGCATTTGAAGGTTAACTTGTTTTTTGTCTAATAAAAATGATGTGGCTCCTTTCTTGAAGCAGTACTGCAAACTGGCAGATCCTATGCTGATTTCATATTAGTTTGGACAAAGTGTATTTGTATTAGCTGACTGTTGGAAGATGCTCTCAACTTACGACAGCTTTCTGTCCATGTTTTGTCTTGATGTTGTTTCCATAATTTTTCTCAGTTCAAACAGTAAGAAAAATAAGGGAGGTGCCTGTGGGAGATTGTCATGGTGTTGCTGCAAACAGTAGAGGCTGTGATTGCTCATTGCAGTGATTTACTTGTGTTTAGATAAATGTATTAGTTCATCTGAGTATTTTGATTTCTGTGATATTTAGTTATTACTCTGACCAAATGCGGAATCTGAAAATTGTAATGGATGGTCATAATAAAAACATGCAACAAAGCAAAAAAAAAAAAAAAAACCCAAAACAAACAACCCAACAACCAAACCCCAAAAACCCAAACAAAGCCCAAACAAACAGAAAACACCAATCAAGATAAGCTTCTTTCTATCAAGAAGACTGAACCAGTTTAGGAAGCCATTGCACACTTAGAACACGTTGGGTGTTGGAAGTCTTTCTTGTGTTTTGCTTAAGGTGCTCTTTATATGTCGCGTATCGTCATCTGTACTTATCCAGGTGCAAGGACCAGAAAGGCTCAGAACTGTAGAGGAACATGGTGTTGCATCGGGCTGGGCCTCAGAGTGACTCAAATGATGATGCTGTTGATCTCAGCTCTCTTAGACATTGAATAGCCTGGTGTGATCAAGGATTTCCCTAAGTGGAACCCTCATGTTGTCTCTCATGCTCTTCACTTAGAGCTGAGAGATTGTGGTAAATTTTGGAAGGTGTAAGACTTTCTACAGGGCAGCAGTCTTCCAGTCTATAATGTATCAGAGTCAGATGTTGAACCACGTTTTGAAGAGAATGATTAGCTAAAACTTTACTGTTGCAAGACAAATGTCCATATAGATTAAGTTTTCACATTCCTAATGAAATAAATTTTTTTTCTGGATGGCTAAATGGTACTTTTTTCATTCCACTCCCCCCCCCCCCAAAAAAATAAAAATGAGGATAATAGCTATTACTACCTATGTTTTAAAAACTTTATGCAGCTTTTTAACTTCTTAATTTTTAATCCCAATAAAGTGTCTTTTGTTTCTAAAAGAAAAAAAAATAATTAGAATGTTGAAATTAATCTTTAGGTGGAACTGTAAAAATTCATTTTCATAGTTAACTTGCGATATTCCTTGACAGCAAAATGAAAGTAAATAACAGGTCCCATACACTTTTCCTTCCTCAGAACAATAGGCAAGGCCTCTCTGGAGTATTCATGCTTCCAAAGCATGTAATCAAGAATAATTAAGCAAATGTGCATGTATTTCATAGACCCTGACAAAAGAGATGTGATTTTGACAGATGTGCCCTTGATGTAGGATGGAGGCAATTAATACTTTAACGTTCCATCACACAAATTATTGACCAGTTGTGATGGATCTTCTTGACAAGGTGGGGGTACAGTTAATGCACATTACAACTTCATTCCTGTCACAACAGAGAACCTGCCGCAAGTGGCTTAGAAAACAAGTTATGAGGGACTACGTAATCTTACTTTCAGTGGTGTGCTGATATGTCCTTCAAAGGGAAACAGAGTTGGGTCTTCTCTTCTCCCAGCACTCTGAGTCTTCTGAGCTGTGCCATGCTCCTTCTAGCTGAGAAGGAGCCAAAATCCATTGTGGCACCTTTCCCAGTTTGGAAGAGGAGTCAGGTCACTGCTTCATGAGCTCTTCCCCCTCTGTGCAGTTTTGATTTTGGGAGAGCAGGAGCCTTGGATTGTCAGACCTGACCTGGGCAGGTCATGGGCAACTCTTGGAGTTGATGCTTGTGAAATGCCGAAGGACCCAGTCATCTTTCTCCCTGAGCCTGGGAGTATCGTCAAAAAGCACATGCAGGCTTTTGGTGTGTGGGCCAGCATCTCAAATACCAAGCACTAAAATGTTCTGTGGCCTGGTTTTGTCCTGTGGGGTTTTTTTGGTGGTTGTTTTTTTTTTTTTTTTTGTGAGGGTGTTTCTCTATTTTTTTTGTGGTTTTTTTTTTTTTTTTTTAAAGAGTGAGCTTGACTCATGATTTTGTAGCCTGTGGTTATCAATACTGAAACAGCTGTGTCGTCTTCTCTCCCACTTTGCCCCAGAGTTTACTCTACTGCTCTCTGTTGTCGAGGGAAAAAACTACACCTGTACCAAGGTATCTGTGGAAACATTTGAAGATTTGCTATTTTTGATTTTTAATGGTTACCACTGGCAAATGAATGCAATAAGAGTGCTTTTCTTCCAAAATGATTTCCGTTGCAAAATATATTGCAAAAATACTGTCGTGCTTAGCTCTCTCCCAGCCTATTACATACCAAATCCAGTGCCAAACCAAAAAGCGTGTGAATAATTCTTACAGTTTTTCCTAGGACAACTGTTTTTTTTAAGATAGTCTAATTTGGCATTCAGGTTTGCATGTGAAAATAGCTGAGGAGCCCAATATTTTAGGGTGGAAACTTAAATAAAAACAGCTTATAGAAACAGCTGATGCCAGATGTTTTATTTAAAAAAAACATTTAATTTTATTAACACTGAAGCTCCTTAATAGCTGTGTTTGCACTCTGCCCTCCCCATTGATGATGAGGTTATAAGCTAAGCGAGCAGCTCTCACGGCTTGGAAATGTGTTTCTCTTCAATTTGCGGGGAGGAAATCCCTTCCTCTCTCCATAAACAGATCATCTGCAGGGCTTCAGGTAGGGCTGCCAGAAAGCGCTGTAGGGCTGCTCAGAACTCAACTTTTGTTGTGAGTAAAACCATCAATTTTTTTGAGGATCTAAACCTCAAGCACCACCACCACCGGGTGCACCCACCCGTCTGCCTGTGCAGCTTGCAAATGGATCTAGAATTGCAGCATAATTGCCCAGCAACTGAGTGAGTTTGTGCTGGGTAATTAGTAAAAGCTGTGAACTTGCTATGCTTCCTATTCCACAGCAACTATTCATGTGTCTGCTCCTACCCTGGGGTAAATGCAAAGTAGAGTTGTATAGGCAAGCTCACACTTGAGGATCCTATGAGAATTCATCTATGAGCTTGGTGTGTGGTGTGTGTTTGTTTTGCCACCGACTAAACAAAGGTAATAATCTGCTTCTGATAAAAATAAGTGTCTCCAATTTAACCTCCAGTGGTAAACTAACAGTTTAAACTCCTGTGTATCTGTGAGTAGTCCAGGATCTCCAGTAATGAAGCCATGATAACAAGTGACCTCTGCCAAGGTTAAGGCCACAGCAGTACAGCAAAATATTAAAGTATTTAATGTTTACCACTCAGTAATTGTTCTCGCTAGCAAAAGGATTGATAGCACAGCAATAAATGCAAAGCCCATTTCTTAAATGCAATTAATATGGAGAATTAAGCACCCTGAGGGCAAAGTGTTATATTTAAGAACTTGTATGTCAAGTAACAAAGGAGCCCTTGCCAAATATGCTGCTGATGGAAAACTTCCAAAAAGCAGAGACCCAAAGAAGCATATTGATCAATGCAAAGTGGAATTGGTATATTTATACCTGCATATATGTCCTACTGCAAAGTAGGACAGTTTTAATATAGTTCTTGCTGAGTCTGACTTAACTGATCACATCCTGAGAAAGAGTGTAATTGGCTGATTAAGGCAGCAGGACATCTCTTTGAAATGTGTTTTGTGTCGCTTTGGGAAATCTCTTCTTTGGGTTATCTTTTTAGTACTATCAATTACATTGGGAAATCATAAATGGTAGGATTTTTTTTCCCCTCAAGGTATTAGAGAATGATTTCTAGTAGAAGAGAAAAGTTTATGAAAAATTAGTAAAGCTACTTTTTCCAAACTATTTAAGTCAGGTTTTTTGTTATTTTAATTATGAAAAAATTAGAGGTCTTTTTGATACTATTAGTAAGAGTTAGGATCTTTGTGAGAAAGAAGTGATTGTGCAAGTGCCCTCTGCTTCTGCTCTGTGACTGTGGAATTTTTCTAATGAAGTTGGTCTGGCACTTTGTTCTCCTGCAACCAAAACTGTGGGTCCCAAGATATGACTGGGAGCACCTGAGGAACCCTTTGCCTGAAGAGGTGGAAGCAATGAGTGACCCAGCTGGGGGGACATTCATTTATTTTACTTTCCTCCTTGCCCCTTTGCCCTGTAGGTTCTCAGTACTGAGTTGGTTTTTTTATTATTATTTTCAAGGCATTTGTTGATCCAAATACAATGAGGTTTTAAATGAAAATTCAAATGTAACATGAACTTTGAAGTGCAGGTGATGGCAAAACCACGTGACCAGAATGTACCCAGTGTAAAGATGCTTGGGAGGAATGTGCAGCCAGAATTTGAGAGCTACTGGCAGCGGTGGGAAATATATATAACCGAAGAATTGGAAAATATTGGTCAAGTGATGTGTCATCTCTTCAGAAGAATGTGATGCAAGGTTGACAAGAAGTGAGGAAACAAGCCTTCTGTTTTTTGTGTTTTACCTAGAACGCTGGGTAAAACATTTTAATTATTCTTGTTAGAATACCACTTCTAATGCAAACCTCTTCACCATTTGCCAACTCAAAGTTTATGTTTTCTTAATGCAAAAATATAAGGTGGAGATTTAACTGATCATGCCATCAGTGTTTCACAAAATGACAGGATAAACTTCCTGCTGAAAACGATTATATATAAGTTGAACTTTTGGGGCAGGAAGGGATACAGCTTTGTTCATGAATAAGGACAGCTCTTGAAAAATGGTTACTTGCTGACTGCAAAGGCAGCAGTCAGCCCTCAAATATTTTAGGGACTGTTAGAAGGTTATTGTTTTAATGTGTAGAAATTGAGCCATTAAGAACTGAGAAATAACCAGCATGATGATTCAGAAAGTAGGGGAAGGGGGCTGGGAAGGGGCTTCTCATTTTCCAGCTTCTGAGGATTGCTTGCACGGAAACTGCCAAAAAGGACAAATGGAATAAATGTTCCCCCATTTTAACTTGCTGCATTTCACAGTGTGCGAAAGTGATTCATTGTCTTTTGGCAAAAATCATTGCCTTGTGGTGAGGTACGCAGAAGACTCCACCCAGACCTTTACTGACATATACTCAGAATACATTAGTAATAAAAAATTAGGCACTATTAATGTGGCTTATAACGCATACTTGGTGAATCCCTTGAATGTTTCACTTGACCCTTTTGAGTTTCTCATTTTCTTCCCCCTTTTCCTTCCATTCTAGTTCATTTTTGCTTAAAAAGGCAGAAAAAAAAAAGGATGAAAACTCTGGCTACTAAATCATAGAATGTTGCACTTGGCAAGAGAAGGTGGATGTAAAAAAGCAGCACCTCATAGTGAGTCTGCGTGTAGTCCTTATTTGCGCAGTTACACGGGCAAGGATTTGTCAGCCAGGGTGCTCTTCCTTTTCTTGGCATTCACATGTAACTTTTTGCATGGTCTACAGGTTGTTAGTAGGGAATTGAGGCAGTTAATTGTTAAATTCGTGTTGGCAAACACAGAACATAATATTGGAATAATCCGCAGGGGAGAAAACATGTACAAGTCCCAGCATACCTTGTTCCTTTGCATACTGTTGCTTACACTAATAATTGGCAAGATTTTGCCTGCCCAGTTTTTGTTTAGGGAATATGCCATTGGGATTATTTCTACCTGGATTAGTCAAGTTTTAATTATTTTTGTTTTTATTTTTTTAATGAAGAGCAAACAGACATCTGAATAGTCTCCGTATGTTTACTTATTTTTATCCATTCTTGTCAAATGTTTGTTACTTTAGTAAATGTGTTATGGTCCAGGAATGCTCTGAATCAAACCACTATGTTAAATGATTAGATGACTTGCAAGCGTATTGCAAGAACAGGATGTGGACACATTCTGATTTCACACTAAGTTTTTAGATGAAAAAAGAATGAGGTAAGAAAGGAAAGTCCACTGACTTCGTTTGAAGATGAGTGTGTGTTTGCCTCTAGCTGCATGTCATTTACCAGAAAGGGTTCTAGCACTGTCATCCATTTGAAGTGTATTGGAGGTGAATCTTAGCATTTAAAAGACACTTTTAAAAAAAAATTTCCTGAGCTCCTTTGTTTCCGTTATTTAATGAGAATAACATGAGCTTGAAATGACAGTTCGATTGTTGGATGTTGATCTGTGAAGAACTTCAAAAAGGTTATTTGTTTGGATAAGATTTTCGGATGACTTTCAGAGAGATTCTTAATTCCTCTCTCCATGCACACGTGTGCTCTCTCTCTCTCTCCAAAGACTTGGCTTTTATACAACGTTTTTTTAAGTGTCAGGATTTTTTTTTGCATCTCTTGAATCTGCAGTTGAATGGAGAAGTATATCTCCATATTGAAACTGCAGTCAAACCGTATCTTAACAGCTTTGAAATCAAAGCCTAGGATTTATGCTGTCTGATTAATAGCAGGTTAAGAAACACTTCCCTTATTGTGTGTGTGCTGGCTTGCAGATCTTTTTCACAGAAAACCTGATAGACTCGAGTGCTTGAATGCTGGCAAAAATTTCATCCCTTGTGCACTCAACAAGGAATAGTTTGTTTTCCACTGCTGATGTGGAGTACCTTGAACTGTGAAGCAACTGACACTGAGGCAATACCCCATTACAGAAGCATTTTGCATCCTCTGAAAAAGGTGTGTGGAAGTGAAGATGGAAAGAGGTGCTGAAATGAGAATGTGAAAGCCAGTTGCCAAAATAACGTATTTTAGGATGGGTCTGTTGCCATGCATTTGCTTCTGGTGGCATGCTGTGGTCCAGGCTTCTGTCGTGGGAGTCAGTGGCTCCTTCTTGAGTTTAGGGATTATTGTTGAATGCTGTTCTCATTAAGCTACTCCTCTTGAAAAACTAGGATTGGAGAAGGTTGGTGGTCCACCAAGGAGCCTGAGTGCTATGAGAAACTGTAACAAAATGTGAAGCATGTGTTACCCATGTGTGTTTTGAAAGCTTTCCACGAAGAGCAGCATCTGTGTTAGATAGGTTTTCATAACAGTTAGGTTGTTACATCAGGCAGAAGTAGATGTGGAATTATTATAGGATAAGTTGTCGAGTTAGGCTGGCTTATAAATGCTGGCCAAGGCTGAAAACATTCAGTGTTTACTGAGTCGAGGTTAGTTTTCATCCAGGCTATGCCCTCTTTGGGATAAGCAGGCAGCAGCCCATGGTGTTAGTTTAGCTTGGTTCAGTAAGCCGTCGTGTTTGCTTTGCTGGTGGTTGTGAAGGATGATGAAAATATCATCAGATTATTTCAAGAGATGCCTGGCTGATCGGATACTGCCTGGTTCAGAGTTGGCCATGCTGTGAGCAATTTACTGGTGTTGAACCTAATAACAGTGTGGAAGACTGATTATGGCAGAGGGGTGTTGAAGGCTGGGGGGTGAGAAAACCTGTGTGATAATAATTGAAACTAGCAAAAATGCAAGGTGCCCATAGCGTTTGCGCGATTTGATTTTACCTTTATTTTCCTGAAATTGGTTAAACTGAAGAGGGTAAGACTTTATTGAACGTGTAGGTTTTTATGCTGTGTTTCACCAGTCACACGCAGGCTACAAGCATGAGCTGATTGCTCTTTGCTGTGCTTCTCCGAAGCAGAATGAGGAAGAGTGGATGTGAGGAGGGAGGATGTAAGCTCTGTTGTTCAGTGCAGCGGAGCAATGGGAATAAATTTCTGTCCCACCAAACTTAAAATCCCTTTGCTGCTGTTGTCAGTTTAAATTGAAACTTTGAGAATTTGTTTTCTGTCATGCCAGAAGCTCAGCTGGGATCTGAAACCTCTTAGTTTAAAAAACCAAAGCAAAATCCCCCCAACAAGATGCATCACTCTTAAAGAAAAGTCCAGTCACCAGTGTGGTTGATTTAGTGGTTTAATCCAAATTATAGATAATAGAGATGGGAGATTTCACTTATTTGCTGTGTAGCCGCATGAATGTGTGTAGCACTTCATGGCAGATTCAGATCCAAGTTTGCTGTTACTGGGGTTAAGTTTTCTTATATTCTTTAAATATTTAAAATATGGAAGAATGTACAGACCCCAGCAAAGAGCAGAACTTAGACACTCTTCCCTACATTGATTGAAAGGCTCCGACTTGTTCATGAACTAAAATCGTGGCTTCTGACATCGCCAGACTTTGTTTCTGTTTGCCATGACCTATTTATGATTCAGGTACCTGTGCTACAGGTTTTTAGGTTGGTTGGTTTGTTTTTTGTCTTACTGTGAGGCCAGCTATGTTGCTAGAGAGTGTTAAAACACTTGATCTGTCGCTGTGCTATAGACCTGTGGTTTTTTCCATGGTTGTAGAAAATATTGTGTAGAAAGTGAAACAGGAGGAACCTAGAAGGGTGTAGCACAACCTGTGCTTGTAGAATTAGCACCACCTATCTGATGATCTCTCTTATTGAGATATGAAGTAATCGTTAAGAACGCCTGAAAAGCAATTTTCTACTTCAGTTTTAAATGATAAAATAATGTGTTTTCAGAAGCATGAGATGGTTTTAAAAGGAACTAAACTTATTAAATTGAAATGTGTAGGCCTTTAGCAAAATATTACGAGGTCTGAATGGTTGCCTGTCCTGAAAGAAAGGTTCGTCAGGAAAGACAGACAACACTGAAATACTAAATGTATGCTAATCAATGCATTCTCTTATCATACAAAAATGAACTTTGACAAGGAAGTGACTGTAGCCTTCCTTGCTAATAAGGACAATAAATCTTAATTGAATATTTACATAAAAATACCATTTTTGATACCAGTATAGATCGGAGGAGGAGGGATGTCTGTGCCCTAATAAGATAGGCTCCCTTAAAAATTCCTTTCAAAGTTTCCTTGAAACATTAAGAAGACGACTGTGTGCAGAGGGGTTGTTTGGTGGTTTGTGGGTTTTTTTTGTGTGGTGGTGTGATTTATTTTTTTTTAATCTTTTTTTTCCCTTCTTCCCTCAGAATTGTTAGGCTCAAACATAGTCATATATTCCAGAAGACAGGCACTCAGTGCTGTTGGCATGTGTTTATTTACATTAACTTATTAGAGAAGTTGAAAGTAGAAAACATTCTATATCTCGGTAACTCCAAAGACTAGAAGTTAATCTAGTAGCAGTAATGATTCTGATATCAACATAGGTGTTAACAGAATCTGATTTCAGCAGAATATGTGAAACTTACCTACTTTAATGCTACTAAATTGCAGCTATTAAATTAACTCTATTAAATACTTCTTGGCACTTTTAATAAATACTAGCCAGTCGCACTCACTAGAACATATATTGTTTTTTAAAGAGTCATACCAAGAAAACTGCAAGCCATAATTAAGAGTAGATTACAGGTTTTGTTATGTGCCTCGGTTTTGTTTTTAATAAATGAAGCCTGTTTGTCTGAAATCATTTTCCCCAGTGTATTTTTGAACCTTTTCTAGTTTTAATGTAAATGCTCTGTCTTCCCACAACAGCCCCTCTCCCTGAACGCGGTGTCAGGTCAAACTTGCCAACAGGCATGCTTTTTAATGCTATTTGTCCAGTAGTTAATGAAGCTGTGAATTCATGGATAGATTTAAAGTTACTCCTGTTTTTACCATTTATTATTGTAAGATACGTGCCACTAAATTGGTGCATAATTGTGTCTGTAACGGTTTTCAGAAGTAATTTTCCTTTTGCAAAAACATTATTTGTGCTGCGTGATAGTGAAAAGCATTCAGCAGGGAATTGCGTGATTTTTGGTGTTTTACATGTTACTAGTCTTACTGTAATTAGCTTCTGTGTGGGAAATCTAGTATGTCTAAACCCCATTAAATGCTTCTATAGTGAGTTTTCATCTTTGTAATGTCTGGGGTTTGAGTCCTATTGATTTTGGTAGACTGGAAAAGTTGGCAATGTGACCAATGGTAGAAAATAATAAAAATTTATGTTTGTGTGTGTGAATTATGAGGTATGAAGTTGTGTGTGTGTATTATGAGGTATGAAGTTGGGACAATACTGTAGAACAGAACTTGTAGAAGACAGCATGCTCTAAATTTTGCTCTAAATTTTCAGGGCTCTTTGTAGGGAGGTGAGGTTCAGAGGGAAAGTAGCCCTGCTGCTGATGCTGGAAGAACTACTAAAAAAAAAAAAGATACTGTTTATATTGAGGTACATCATGCATTGGATTTTTAGGAAAGAGAGGAAAAACTGTATTAAATTATGATGAACCTGAATCTCAACAAGGCTTATAATGGTGCTGATTTCTTAGGTTCTTGTGTTCCTTTTCTCTCTCTCTTATGACTGAGCAGTACTTGCTGTCCAGTTCTTCCAGCACATCACAACAGACCTGTACATTTCAGCAAAGTCGTCATATGTTGTACTGTGTAGACTGCTGAAGCACTAAAGAATACCATGATGATAATGCCCTATATATGTTACTTTAAGACATCAGCAATTTCTTTTAGTTGATTGATTTTTCACGGGGGAGGAATAACATGGCTGATTATGTAGGCTTCCTTTTCCTTTGCTAACTTGAGCAAAACTGATCTGGGTTATCCCTTTACAGTTACTGTTCTGAGATAAGAAAGCAAACTCTACTCATTTTTTCCATTTTGTGATTTTGTCATCTTGGAGAATTTGTGTCTGTCAGGAGTACCAGAGTTCAAAAGTCTGGTTGATTAGGACCTTGAAATTTATAATGTAAAAGAAAGGTGATTAGAAGGTTGGAATAGGTTGGTAAGCTGAACGTTGGACCTCTGATGTTAGAAGAGCTCAGTTTTGGATCTTATAGGGGGTTAAAATGGTCCTTCTAGTGGGAGTTTTGGGAACGTGTAGAAAGAGTGCTCTGTGCTTTCTGTGTAGCACTTCTAGCTTCTGCTATATGAATAATCACTTCAGAGAAGAGGCAAAGCCATTTAAAGGAGTTGAATCCAGTTGACAGTACTTTCCTGTCAGCAAATACATTTTACCTTCTGCTACTTGAGACCTCTCCTGATTAAGTCAACAATTGATTTTTAGGAGGGGGAAAAAAAAAGGCAAATTTGCGTTTGGAGACCAATTTAAATATAAGTCTTTGCTACCTTTCATCTCCTCATTTTTGAAGACATGATCTTCTGGTCAGGTGTTTGGTTCAGAGAGAAAGATAACACAGCTACTTGAAATATTTGACTGTAGATTTTCTTCCGAAAAATAATGATGGCAGAGTAATAAACAGCTGTTTATTTTTGCCCCTCATGTCTACTAATTTTTAATTTGTGCATCCCTTAAAATCACTTGTGTAGATCTTCAGTGAGGACTGTATGGTGCTCAAGTACCAGCAATGTTTATAAGGACTCAACAAGGCCTGAGTCCTAACAGAAGCAGGAGATGGGCAGGTGCCATAGTCCCTGTTTTGCAGATGGGGGACGCAAAGCGTTGAGAAACTAAAGTCACATCCTCGGGGCAGCTGAGGCCTGGCTTTTGCTGTGGCCCATGGGCACCTCTGTGGTGCCTTAGCTTACTTGCTTACAACTGTGCAGGTAAGCTATGGCAATGGGGAAATTGAAAATGGGTCCTTCTTTGTTGCAGATGGAGACCTTAATCCCTGAGCCGTTCCTCGTTTGTTTCCATAGGAGAGATTTCTTCCTTTTATCTCAAGTACTAATGGGAGAGGTTTAGAAATGTTTTGTTTTATTGTCTTTCAAAGAAACACAGTGTACCCTAGTAAAAATATAAGGACTCTTGTGTAAGTGAGGGCATATATCAACAAGAGATGCTCATCTTAGTATTTTAAGTTTGATACTCTGTCGAAGATTCCTCAGGTACTTTGAAAATTAAATATTCCAGAGGAGTCCTGGCAGTCCTGTGGGAAGGGGCAGCCATTAGCAATCTGCAGGACATGAGCGCAGGCAAAAGCTCTGTTGAACTGAATTTGCAGGAGGAGTTTAGGTGGGCAAGAGAGTCAGTCCTAAACCTGGAATTTCTCCAGGAAACTTTAAAATCCAGGCTGCAGGCAGCTCTTGTGGGGGAATAGTATGTTGCTGCTTGGCACTTCAAAAGCCCTGCAAACCAGCAGCAGCTTTAAGAGAAGGTTCGTGCTTTTCCTGCTTTATCCTAATGCTGTTCGAGCAGACCCTTCAAAGAGCAATTTCATTTAAAGTTTGATTTTTTTTTATTTTATTTTATTTTTTAATCCATAGAGAAAGGTTGCAGTTCTGAAACTGAGACCTTTATTACCAGGTACATAGTTCCACATTAACCGATTTTATTTTTTTTTTTTTTTCAGGTGCTTAATGTGTTGGGGTTTTTTCCCCAGTATTCTTCTGGGAGTGGTATTTTTCTGAAAATATTTGTCACTGTCTCACTGACCTGCCTTCCCCTGCAAATTTTTTGGAAGATGGTATAAAGCGTATTCTTTTCTTGTTGAAACTAATGAAACACATTTTTTTTTTTTTCCTCAAAACAACAGTGGGCAAGAATATAGCAAAGTGGGAAGAACCTTTGTTGTTGTTGTCTGAAAAACAACGGGTTTGTTCTGATGAAGTGGGAAATTCTGCTGGGTGTGTGTGCGAAACGGTTGGCCCTGAAATCTGTCAACAGAATCATATTGCATATAACTCAGGAAGTTTGTGCTGGTTTTTAATTTGCTTTTATTTTGTATATAGAAGTTGGTCTAAGATTCACATGATGCAAACTAAGCTGCATCTGGACGCATACTAAAAACAGTATTGCCTATTGCGTGATTTCCCACAACAAATTCACAGAATCACAGAAGGGCTGAGGTTGGAAGGGAACTCTGTAGGTCATCTGGTCCACCTACTCTGCTCAACAGGGCCGCCTAGAATTGGTTGTCCAGGAACTGCATCTTGAATTTCAGAGGAGAGAGAGAATATGCTGCTGTACAAATGGAAAAGACATTTGGCTTTTCTTACTTTCTTGTCTTCCATCAAGTGAGCAGGTTTGGGTGCAGAGGCGAGGTGCTGGCCATGTCGTGATGCCAGTTTGCATGTAGAGTTCCTTGAAATCAAGAATGGTGCTCTTTTCCAGATTGAAAAGATGCATCTAGTACTAATTTGTCTGAAAAATAAAAGAGAAATGTAGCAGCTAATTGAGATAAAGTCATTCTATTTAAGACCAGGATAAAACTGAGACGGTGCCAGAGTGAAGGAAGACTCAGTTTTGCCTCGCATGAAAAACAGATCTATCTTTGTGCTTTCAAGGCCCATTAGGGTACATGGGCAGATTTGTGAAAGTGTAAGCAACCTCTTTTTTGACCTTGCATTTTCGTTTCATGCTTTACCATGCCTAGCTTTAAAATATTTTTGTGAAAATTAAAATGTGCAGTCATTGCCTGGTACTTCTGTAATACAGATTTCTAGAGAGTCATTGTGGTGTGTTGACCTTGGCCAGCTGCCCACCCAGCCGCTCTCTCACTCCGTGTCCTCAACAGCAGGGAGGGAAAATAAGATGAAAAAACCCATTAATTGAGATAAAGATGGGGACATCACTTACTGATTACTGTCATAAGGCTTGACTTGCAGAAAATCAATTGATTGCCAATTAAGATAAAGTTGTATGATAAGAAACAAAGATATAACTTGTAATACCTTTCCTCACTCCCCACCTGTTTTTTCTAGGCTCAACTTCAGTCCTTCATTCCCAACTCCTTTACCTCCTCCCTACACCTTAATTTATTTTTCTTCTCTTCTCTTTTTAGGAGGGGCAAGAAGCACAGTATAATTCTGAGGACCCAGCTGTCGGTGAGAGTCCATGCCTGCATTGGTAAGTGAAGTTCCACATGCCTGAAAGAGAACAAATAAACAGAATCCATCACTGAGAAGCAAATCTGGGGACTATGAATCAGGCTTGCTGTGTTCTAAGTTAAATCAATTTATTGGCCATTATCCTTCTCTGTTGTGTGTGTTGCGTGCTAAACTTAGGTTATACTAGTTACATTACCCTTCAAGTATGTTAAACAGCCCAGGGAAGTATAGGATTTGACAGTAAAGTGTGATGATTGGGGGTGCTTCGGAGAATCTTGGATTAGCTGTCTTGCCACAGCCGTTTTGTGCGCCTGAAGAAGACTGTGTTCTGAACTGGGAAGGAGATCTGAAGAATTATTGGCAGACAGCTACTGCATTTTAATAGCATGTAATGTTTATTACTTCACATCTTGCAGATCTTGGCCACGTATTTGTCATTATCACAGTGTCACTGTCTTAAAAACCCTGGTTGAAACAATGCTATCACGAGGAAAAGTCTCTAATGAAAGTCATAATGTGTGTGTCATGAGAGCTTTAAGATTGCATAAATAGAGGCTGATGTGCTGTGATGGCGTTGATGTGTTCTCCAGAGTTCTGCAGAGCAGCAAGTTTCACTGAGTGTTAGCAAAGCTAATGCTCGTGTTCTGGTGATATTATGATAGATGTTATGGGTGACTGGTTTGAAAAAAAAATAGATTAATCCTCTATGTATGTGCCACAGTTGCCTGTTTTGTTTTCAACTTCTCCATAGTGGATTTAGCACTCTAATATGTTTAGCTTGTTTCAAGAGATCATAGCTGAGATTTAGGAATATATATACTTAACTTAAAAGGAGGAGAAGAAAGTCTAAGTCTTGTGTTATTTCCACAGTGCTACTGCTGTTGAAGGATTCAGGCTTTAAACACAACTAAACTTCTTTCCCCTGCCCCCAGGACACGTTATGAAATGGCCTTTCTGGGAATTTGAACTGAGCATAAGCAACCTACAGAATTCCTCGAATACCTCCCATTGAGAGCGCTCTCTAGGCTGCCTTGCAGAGGAACAGATTCTCCTCTACTACCATTGGCTTGAGGAAGTACAGTAGAGCAAGGCTACATCTTAAGTATTAGAGGAGAAACAGAGATGCTGCGAAGTCTAGGCTGATTTTATAAATGTGAGTGAAATTAAGAACAGCTTGGAGAAGCTTGTTCTTGTTAGGTCTGGGATTATCTTTGGCAAAACAGACCAATGCAGCTAGACAAATTTTCATATGTTTCCTGGATTGAAGTTTTATAAAAACAATTTTCATATAAAAAAAAATTTGTCCAGAGTGCAGCCATCGAGGAATTGGAGCACACCAGATTCAGGGCTTCCACGTGTGGTTGCTTTGTTGTTATCTGTTTGCATTCAAGCTCACTGTGGGCAATTAGGCATATTACTGTGTGTGTATTTTAATTGGTCCTGTATTAAAGTGCGTATGAAGGTGCTGTTACTCTCCAGCAGTGGTGATGCATTCAGCAGTGAGTACAGTGGAAGCCAGGCTGCAAAACTTGAGTCCAGATTTCAGACTTCTAGAGCAGAGGTGTGTTTGGATATGGGCTTTTGGCTTGGTTTGTTACAGGCAGAAAAGCCAAATGCAAGATCTGGTTCTGATTTCCAACCCCCCTGTTGAAGTTTAGATTTTTAGGGTAAGTTTTTGTTTCAGACCATAGCTTGGTGTAATGTAGTTTCTTTTCTTTTTCATTTCTACGTGGTATGGGATAGTTTGAAAGAGTCAGGGACTCTGCAGTTTTTAGTACTGGCCTCATTTGGTGACCAGTTAAACTTGTCACAGAATAGGAGGGTTGTTTCACTGGCACAGTGTGTACTTTTCTTCTGGTGTGTACTTTCACGTCAGCTGCCTGTTAACATCTTTTTTTTTTTTTTTTTTTTTTTAAGTATAAGCATTAGGTTTTGAGGTTAAAGGTTGTGTTACATATTTGGAGCAGAAGCCAGGAGCTAGAGCAATGTGAGATGGTGTTACGTGGAATAAAAATGTCTTGCTTTGGCTATTTTCTTTCAGTCTTCGCAATATCCTTGGAAAGCATTGTGGTTAGCAATGTTACTGACTCTGCAAAGTCCCTCATAGGTATGTAGGACTGCTTTATGAGAAGATGTGGTTTGTTCTGTAGTGCCCTTGCCGCAGAGCCTCCTGTCATCCTTGCATTCAAGGTTTTACTTTCCTCTGAAGAGCTGAGACGTGTAGAAATAGTTTTCCTGTCGTAAATGCTCCCATTTGAAAGTTGGACCAATATTTTTATATATTTTTTTTCTTCTCCCTAACATGTTGTACTTTTAAATTGTGGGAAATACACAAGTGTTTATGTTCAGATGTCCAGATAAAGTTTTCCGTCGTTAGTGACTTAAAATCTCCAGGGAATTCGTTGGGGTTTAGTGTCAGAGGACTTATTGACTACAGGCCGATATTTTATGAGACTTGGGTAGCTTTAGCAAGTCCCATGTCAAGTGAGGTGGGTTTTTTTGGTTTTAAGCAGGGCAGGGAAAGAATAAAGCTTAATAACTTGAGTGCAGAAGTTGTTAGTGAGTGGTATTTTCTGCATACCAGTCACTCTTAAGCATCTCATTCAATTTAATGCATTAATACTTTTCTTTTTTTCCCCTCTCAATTTGAGTTCTTGTCTTATGTTTACACTAAGGACTTTCATCATGGAGGAACAAATTTTCTTCTACATATCCCTCTACTACTTTTCCCATTTTTTGTTTGATCCTGATTAAAATGTCAGGACTAATTAAAAGGTAATATAAAAAATAATTTAAGTGGTTTTAATACAAACTATTAGCAGTATTTACAATTTTTTTTATATCAAAAGACTATTGCTGAAACCAGTTTTGTTCATAGAACATAAATAATTGAAAAGTATAGATGTACTTTTGTACTTGTTGTTGTTAAAAGACCTTAGTGGTGGAGATGAATCTTTAAATCGCGTAGTGTCAATTGTTTGGTCCCCCCCGCCCCTCAATCTGTCAAATTTGACCTTTTATTCAAATTAGATTTATTGTGAGTTAATACCCTGTGGGAAAAGTCTTTCTGGTATTTTTGGCAGCCGTATGAATTTCCTTGTTTGTATTTAGTTGTGTCTTAATGTAATTTTACTTTGTATATATTTAACAATTACAGGGCTCAGCTGAAGCCTTGGTAAAGTCCAGTGTAAATGAGGATGTAGCTTTACAAGGGTGAACACCAGCAGTGCCAAAAACTTTAGCCCCTGAAACTAAATAGAAGGTTTTAGTCAAAGCAGCTCTTTGACAGTGAAGTTTTAAAGATCCTTAAAAGCTCTGCTCTTCCTGGAGAGTGACTTGGTTTATTCGTTATGTCCATGCTTGGACAGCTTTGTTTGCAGCTGCTGCTTCATTTTCTGTTCCTTGCGTCTTGGTAGTTTTCTCTCAAAATTCGAGGTGGTCTCTGAGGGAAAAGGTCCGGTTTATTCTTATGTATCTGGATGCAGTATCTAGCCCAAGAGAGTCCTATGTCCTCTTTTTAAAACATGTATGCTTGTGATGGAGAGTCAGAAGTGTTGCTCTCAATACTGGGAATGAGGTTTGGGCAGGGACATGTAACAATGACTTTGATTCTGCCAAAAGAAGTTTGACATAAGCTTCAGGTGTTAATATGATGTAATACAAGAAGAATGCAAATAACAAAGGTTGATGTAATTCTGAATATGTGTATTGGCCCTGGGATTGCTCAGAGCACTGTAGCTTGGAAGGTCAGCAAATGCTGCAAGGTGTATTTTAAATTTTATTTCTCCTTTGTGTCAGTTTATTTAAAAAAATAATTAAAAAAAAAAACCCACCCCCAAGATCCCCCCACCCCCAATTGGTTATTTAAAACGTTTTTGCATGATAAAATTACGTTTTTGTATGGTTATAGTTCCTTCTTGTATTTATGCAAAATTTCTTTTATCTGTCTATAGACTAAAAATAACTTGCCTAGATATTTGTGTGTATTACGTTTCATAGCTTGGTCCAGCGAGGTCCCTAAATAGTGTGCACGTATATTATTGCAAGAGTCTTGCTAAATGTCTAATATTACCTTAATTATTACTCATTACAACCATTTTATAATCCTGTTCTATTGCCTTTTGCACATGGGCAGTTGTCGATTTACCGGAGCACAGTGCTGAAGTGATCTACAGCATGCCAGCCCTTCCCCATCCTTCCCTGGGTGCTGAGCAGTGGGTCATTCCCAAGTATGTGACACAATAGCTGCCATGCCCCATGGCAGCTGTTCCTAGCCTCTGTTATTAGTGCATCTGCTGAAACCAGCAGTGTTGGCACCAGTAACCCAGTCTTTCCATGCAGCTCCTTGGATTGTCTTTTTTGACATTCTCTCACTCTTGATACCTTTTATGAAATGTAGCCATAAATATCTTCTTGAGTGCCTTTTGTTCTGGGGTACCTGAGGGAAGCTGTAAACTAGTTGTAACTAGGAGGCTAGTAGAAGCCATCTGTTTTTATTTGTCCTGTAATGGCTGAAATATGCAGCTAGTCCTTTTTTCCATGTACAGTTTTCCCTTCTGTTACCCATTATGTGGACTTGTTGCATGTATTACAGCAGATATGATTAGGTTCTGCAACTATTTATGCATCTGTTGAACCTTCTGGTAGGACCTGTCCCTCCAGGTGCTTGAGATGATAGAATCATTGAATGTGTTGGGTTGGAAGGGACCTTTAAAGGTCATCTAGTCCAACCCCCCTGCAGTGAGCAGGGACATCTTGAATTAGATCAGGTTGCTCAGAGCCTCATCAAGCCTGGCCTTGAATGTCTCCAGGGATGGGGCCTCCACCACCGCTCTGGGCAACCTGTTCCAGTGTCTCACCACCCTCATTGTAAAGAACTTCCTCATGTCTAATCTAAACCTACCCTGCTGTAGTGTAAAACCATCACCCCTTGTCCTATTGCTACAACAAACAGCTTTACAAACAGTCCCTTCCCAAGGAGATGCAAGTTCCTCCCCAGTGGAACCACAGTGCTGTCACAAAGACAGTCATGTCTCGAGTCTGTAACTGTATCTGGCACTTTGTTGCAAAGAAGTTAAGATACATGGACAGAAGTGGGGAAAAATTTGTGATTTGTCCTCTTGTGAGTGTCTAGTACCAAAGTGTAGAAATGCCAGTGCGATTCTGGTTAAGGAAACATGTGAAACCCTGTTGTGTTTCACGCTCTGAGGGCAGAGTCAACCTTGTGCTTACAACCTGTGTTACTGGTACTGTCTCACTTGAAATGTTGTCCCTATAAATACCGTTACCAAATTGCATCTCTCTGGCATATGTGTGTTTGCAGTGTGCTGAGTTGCTGGAACATCTCTTATAGCCATGGACAGTGTGCAACTCCTCTAGTTCATACTTTAAAACTTTCTGATTTTTTTTTTTGAAAGGGAATAGCTCATTGAATTTAAAATAAACAGCTATTTTTCTGAATACACTAAGAGGAAGAGTCTAACTAAAAAGCTTTCCTAAAGGAAGCTTAATTGTGGCACTGTGAGCTCTTCATTTGGGCAAATAGTGATGATATGTTCCAATGAAAGTCTCAAGAAAGAGAGGTACTTTGGGTTGTTTGAAGGGCATTTTACAGTTTTCTGTTCAGCGTTAAGCATTCCTAATAGAAAACATTTTCAGTTTGGAAGAGGGAACATGTGGAGAGCATTAGCAGTTCAGCAAAACGTGCAACCGATTCGGATTTAATTTAAAGGGAACAAAAGAGGTGCCTTGAGAATTTGTCGGAAGCGCTGTGGTTTTTGCCTTCTTTGCACTGATGGTAAAGGAGAGAGAGAGGGGTGAGTTGCAATTGCTTTATCGAGTATCTTCTTAGCATAATTGGGACAGAAAAGATGGTGATTAATGGATTTAATGGTGCTGCACAGGGATCCTGCGTGCATTATGGATTTGTAATCATGATATGCTTCCTATGACTCTTACTGTAACTTGGTAAAAGTCCTGGCTTAAATGAAGATAATAAACAACATGTTTATTAGATGTAAACTGACATCACACAAATTGAAAAAATGTGAAAAGGAATGCCAGAGCTTGAGGGGATTTTTTTTTTAAGAGTTAGGCTTTTTTTAATAGAATAATTCAAGTTCTAGTTAAGACAATGCACACAGTATTGGGGCCTGCTTCCAGATGTGATTGGAGATATCTGGTTCACCTCTCTTTCAATTTGACTGAAACATGAAATAGCTGCAAAGGCTGTGATAAAAATACCTTTTTCAGCTTTTTAGGATTATTTAAATTTTCTTTCCTAAGAATGTGGAACACAGATGCTCTAAGTAAAATTCCCTGGTTCCCAGATCAGATTGCTTTGTGAAAATCTATCCGTATAAATAACTTGTGGTTTTACTCAAAAAATGTACACCTCTTTAAACTGAAATGTTAGACTTCTGTTGTATTCCTCGTGCATGCTTTCAGTCAGCCTCCTTTGTGGGGATGAGCCATGGTGCTTCCCCATAACCCATGATTTGCCTTCCGTGAGCTCACCGGGAAGTCTCTGGGCTGGTCCCATAGGATTTCAGAAGGTGTTTGAGACAAAGCAGGGAAATTTCCAAGATTTGTCTCTGGATTTAAATTATAATTTTAAATTGCAATCCTTAAAATAGGCTTTACAGCAAGAAGAACCAAGAAGCTGTAGAGCAGATAAAGCCTCCATTAGCAGTGGGTCGTTGCTTTTAAAGCGGTGGATTCCTGCTTTAAAGGGGCTTGTTCCAAGTTTGAAAGGACTGCCGTGGAGTGTGCTAGTGGGATGCTTTTCTTGTCTTGGGAAGCTTTGTGTTAAAATGTGAAAGCCTATCTGACTGGACTCACACGGGGGGAAGTACTGCAGAAATCAAGTGAAATGTCTTTGAATTGGGACATCCAGTTTCAGGCTTTTTTTTTTTTTGCCTGACAACTTAGATTTCCATAATGATTCCATTTTCTTACAATATGTAAAAATTTGCAGGGGAGAAGGAATCTACTTTTGACTCTTAAAACATGGTAAGATTTAAACAAACCTTGTTTCTGAACCAACAAAAATCCTGAGTCATCTTCAGTGGGTATCTTAAAGGAAACGATCTCCTCATAAACCCAGGAAGGAAAATAAGTTGTATGATACTTTGCTTCTCACCCCCCAACAGGGGCCTATTTAGACTTGTTTCAGTTATTTTTTAAAAAGAATTATAAAGTACCATATTAACGATGTGGATTTTCTTTTTAAGTGAATAGTTTTTTTCATGCAGTGTAACCACATGCCTTTTTGAAGATTAAAAAATTCTAACAAAATACGCTAATGCTTTTATTCTTTGCATATTGCCACCTACCTGGTGCTTTGAAAGGACTGTACATCGACTAATTAAATTTCACAAAAACGGAGGATTAAGTTAATTAGGAAATTAACTTGAAATTACTGGAGTATTTGGCAATTGCAGTTTCTAAAATTTCAATTCTAAAATAGCCATGTTGCTATTGTTAAGACTAGTTTGACCTCCTTTTTGTAATCTAAAGAGAAACAGACACTGTAAATTAAACTCTGAAATGAGTGAGAAGAATTTTGTAACATTTTAAGCTGTTTTTAAGTGTTCTTTAATGGACTCCAAAAATGGACTCCTCTGGAAATAACTGGTAACAACAGTAGTATCTACTGTAGTGAGGTCTTTGTGGATTTGTTTTTTGTTAGGTTGGGTTTTTTTATAAAAGCAAGCAAATAATTGATCATTTTGATAGATGATTTAGGCATTTTTTAATTACTTCCATGTTCTTCAATTAGATTTTGAGAAACAGTTGCCCAATAGTAATAAATGAGTGCAGCCTAGGAATTGTCTCTAGATGTTCCTGTTGCAATTCTAGAGCAGATGTTGCCAAGGCTGGTCCTGCAGGACCTGGGGGAGCTCTTTATGGTTAAATGTTTCAAGAAGTCTCTGTGCGTGTATGTGATGGGCAGGGTGGCATTTGGCGAAGAACTGCACCGATTTCAGAGCCGTAAGATGACATGATCAAGGCAACCTCATCAGCTTGTTCTGCTGCCGTGATACTGGGTAACTCAGGTTTTGCAGGTCTGTGTTGAGGTGCAAAGCTCCCCTTCAGCAGTGTTTTTTTCCTTGATGTGGCCTTTCTCTCACCTTGGGGGTTGTCCTGAGCATCAGTCTCTGCAAATCACAGCTTGTCAGTCTCGGGTAACCTGGCTAGGACTGGTACAGCCGACTGGTCCCCTGAGCAGTGTGGGAGAACAGGGTGGCTACGAAGGTGGGAATCTACAGAAATCATTACTGCTATATAGCTAGGTATTAATGTGACAAATTTGCATTTACTTCTTCGTAACAGTCCCTAGATTTTCAAGGGGGTACGCTAAATTTCATTAAATGTAGGAGTTTCTTGCAATTTCTTACATCAATAGCTGTCATTAGTTTTCATGTAGTTTTCCTTTTTAGCTGTTTGCACTTCCCACTTACTTTATAGTTTCTCTGTATTGACAGGTAAAACAGTTTTTAGGCTTTTGGTCTGCGTTCAGGCAGTTGAATTAATTTTCCTGTGGACGGAAGCACAGCACATTAAAGCCCTTAACTGAGGTAAAAAGGTTAAGTTCATATTAAATATTTTCAAATAAATTAGCTTTACACTCAGAAGAGAACAGAATGATTCCTCCCCTGCTTCCATCTAAACCTGTTCTATGTGGAAGATATAAACTAAACAAATGAATTTGATTCAGATTAGTTTTCTTGAAACTGTGCACCACTCAAGCCTGTTTTAATCTTTACCCTGAAAAACTTGTTAGAGATGCATCAATAAAACAAAATGAAGCATTTAAACAGTGGAAGAGAAATTAGGAGCTGCTACTTAAGAACCGTGGGTTTGGAATAGAAAATGCTGGTATTTCTTAGGATGTCATTCTCAGCACTGCCACTGATTTAGCCTTGTTTGTAAGGAAGGTGGAGGGATGCTGATTTACTTAAGTGGAATTGGGAGTAAATACAGTTCCTACCTCCTTGAGATGTTCTAAGGTGCTTGGGCAAGATTGTCTTTGATATACTAACAGTCTCTAAGCATATATACTAAAGACTGTGTTAATCTTAAATATATTGGTTTTATCTACTACCTTTTGTGTTTAGAGACGTGACATTGCTTGTCTTATTCGACTGTAGATTTTAGCTCTGGATTTGCTGGAATTCAAGGAAGGTAATGATTCTGGAGGTAGCTGTAATGCAAGTTGTGGATCTTGCTTCCCCAAGTGTTTGGGTAGAGAAAGAACTGAATTAATGATGTTTATTTTTCTGTAACATACTTCTAATGTAAGAAGAGAGCAGAAATGGTTCATAAAGCAAGGAATCGTGCTACTATGGAAAGGAGACTTCTCTTCAGAATGAGTCCATTACATGTAATGATGTTGAATGGAAGCCCTGCAAAAGGGTAGAGTTTTAGCATAAGGCAAACTTTGTACATCCCATTTAGTACTGACAAATTACTGAACAAACCCTTCTCCACATCTAGGGAGCATCTGGGCTGCTTTTTTCCTCCGGTCAATTACTGAGGGAGTTGCTGTGCAGTAAATAGGGAAACTGACTCTCCTGGATGGTGGGTTTTTCTCATTCATTGCATGTCTGGTTTTTGCTCTCTGATGGACAGTGTTGATCTGTCACTTGACTATCATGTACCACAGACAAATGCATACTCCAGTATGCCTTATGATGATTTACTTCGTTAGCTTAAAAAAGAGAATGTATGCATGTCATTGAAACACAAGGTCAGAAGTTGCATGTTTGAACATTATCAGTCTGCTTATCTTTAAAAATGGCAAGCAAAATGTGCAAGCTCGTGGTCAACAATGCTTCAAATTGATGCCACTTGCTTACTTTTGTGAGCTCACTGCAAGACCAAGTATATGCTTATCATCTTTTCAGACTAGGGCTGTGTTGTTTCAGTCCTTTTACATACTGAAAGGAGAGTTAAGTTTCATTACCAACTCAAGATCTTACAGTGGAAGGTGATATAAAATACATGTGGTTTTATAACACTGTTGGACTGATTTTTTTTTTCATCTGGTTTATTAACTTTTCTTCACTATGTTATGTAAAAATAAATGCACTATCACATAGTTCAACAGTCGAGAAAAAGTTGCTCTCTCTGTCGAGTTTTCATCGTGGCATTCAAATAATGCATACTGTTCTTTCCTTGCCTTCAGCTATCCTATTCCGCTCTCATTTAGATCCTTTTCATCTTTCTCATGTGCAGCTGCTTTTATTTCTCTAGAAATTAAGATGATTTAATTTGTAAATTGGGTGCCTCTCAATTTATTTCTTTCTTGAAAGAAATACTCCAAAGCCTGAGGAGCTTTATTTGAATAGGAGGCACGGTTCCCTGATGTAACATATGTTGTCTTCTGTAAGACTTTCAAAGGAGGTATCCACCAAATCCATCCAGTGTCAAGAAGAAAATGTGTACTGTAATGCAAAATATTGCTATGGTGCTTTCAGAAACATTTAGGTAAAATGCTCATCTTGGCATCAGAACATGCCACAGACAGATGTGGCCATCAGTGATGGAGAAATCCCATCACTCATTATCATTGTGGTTTTGTACTTGTACAAGCTTGGTTGAAGTTGAGGACACCATGGTGTCTCTGTTTGGGAAAGGGAGAGAGATACGGGATTTTTTTGGATCATTTAATTGGCAATATTTTAAGCATTATGAAATATCATGTATGCAAAATATTTCCTTTATTTCACAGCTTTTCATGTTTTCAAGTGTTGCTCTAATCATGAGCTGCCCTTTTCTGTTTGTTTGGCTTTTTTATGTTACAGAATCTGGATTTTAATAAAAATAACATGTCCTTTAATTCTCTTTTTTTCCTGTTTAAGACTTGGTAAGGCACGTGAAGATTTAGGCTCCAAAGAGATAAAGTTGCAACCGCTTAATTTGAAAGCCCAGCAGAAGTTACTGTGGCTGAGCAGCATGCTGTTGTAAGTGGTAGGATGTCAGAAGCCATGTCAATTCATATTTAGCAGTTTGAGATGATTCTGGTATGTATGAAGTTATATATTGTGTTTCTTTTAACCTTTCAGACATTAAGTATTTAGCTCTGCTCTTACTATTAAAACACGAAGAGGAGTGTGTTGGTAAACTGTGTACTTAAAAAAAAAAAAAAAATTATACCTGTTTCTGCAGTTTTATTTCTCCCTGTGGCTGTTGACAAGGATTATACCTCAGCTTTAAGGGCCAGTTATAACTTCAGAATGTCTAAAACTGGCATATCAAGTTAACTTGTTGATGTTGCTGAGGAGGAAAATATAAATGTTGGATGTGTTCCTTACTTCTTCCATAATACTAAATTTAGGTTCACCAGCCATTTAAGAGC
Source organism: Larus michahellis (assembly GCF_964199755.1). Lineage (NCBI taxonomy): Eukaryota > Metazoa > Chordata > Aves > Charadriiformes > Laridae > Larus > Larus michahellis. Next base: position 96,848,904 of record NC_133897.1, read on the forward strand.
CTGTTCAGCATCAAATGCCACTGGAGAGATTTGCTTACCATTTGACTTTGTGTGAAACATGGACAGCTGGGAGTGTGGAAAGCTTCTCGGTAGGTTGGGCACAGGAGGAGGCCTGGGTTTGATCTCACCTGTGCCCGAGGTCTGGGGTTTTCCTCAGCGCTTTTAGCAGTAGAGCTATTATTCTGCAGGGCATGGGGGCTGGACGAGCTGTTCCAGGCAGGGGAGGATGGTGACGATGCCGGCAAGACGGCAGCCAGCTGTCATTGCTTTTCTGCCTCTTGCTGCTTAGAGGAACATGCGTGAGTGGTTCCCTGTAACTGCATCAGAAACACATCAGGAGGCTTTCCTGCTTCTTTTTTCTTTTGCTGTCATGCTGAAATGCTTGGAGTTGCACTGAGGAAAATCTTGCTGTAGAAAATGTGGGTGTGTTTGTAATCAAAGGTCCAGCGTCATATGTAACAGTATCCTGAAAAACTCTCGTAAAGGAGTTCTGACGTATGTTGTTCACTTCAGTGTTTATTAATTCCCAATATATTAAAAATATATGGGATCCCAAAAGAGTGGGTGAAGAAACTAAATCCTCTTTGTATCTTTGCCAGAATAGCCAGGTGCTACTGTAATACTCCCTGGGGTGGTTTACCCTGGGACCAGGGAGCCCCCAGGGATGCTCCCTAAAGCCCCGGGTGTGAGCACACACTGTGCTCTCGTCCAAAGGCTAGGACGAGTGATGAGTACGCTATGAGGTTGAGTCTTTTTGTTTTAAAACCAGTAAAATACATATAATTTGGTACCAACTCAAAGAGTTAGAGGGCCGTCTGTTGGCAGTACCTGTTTTGACTAGCTGCCTGTTACCTCAGAGTGCCAGGTACGATTTCCAGCTGGGCCCTGGGGATGCTTGTCCAGGAGGCAGGAAGCGTGAGCAATCCTAACACAGAAATGCCAAACGATTCCTAAATTTCTCTGTAGGGAAAAACAATACAAAATGCCAAACAGAAAAGCACATGCTACACAGAACGAGGATTTTTGTAATTGCATCTGTTTTATGAAGACTACTTACTCTAAAAAAAAAATATAAAACAAAACCCAAACCACCCAAAAGCAAACCCCCTTGAAAACCAAACCCAACAACATGGACTTAGTTCCTCCCTCTTCTCTGCTTTCCTCTTCTCTTTGTTGCAGGAAAGGACTAGGAGCCTTTCAAGCATAATTCAGCTGACAGGGAGCGTCAAGGCACTGGCCGTAGTTCTTTTTTCATATTGCTTGAGTTGCGCTCAACCACGTGGCATGTAGGAAAATAACTTTGCTTCTAGGTGAAGCTTTACTGCTGCATCACTGCCACGAGTCCCCTTCTTGTCAGCCTCCCAGTCATGCCAGGCATGCGGCTTGGTGGCTGTGTTAGCCACCAGGCTCCCTCTGTCATCGGTGAGCAGGGTCTGTCTGGAGGGCACTTCAAAGCATCTCAGTTATGTTCCTGCCCTGAACTGCTCGTTCCGTTGACCATAAAGGGAACAGATTAGGGAGAGGAACTGCCTGGCTGAGAGGTACACATACTCTCCATTGTCCCTTTCTGGTTTGTGTCTTCAGGATCCTGATAGTCATTCTTGGATGACAGCAGCTTTTAGTGAAATCTGGTTCTTTGCCAAGCTCTGAAAATAGTTGTGCTAATTTCTTTTTTCCTAGTTTCTGTCAGGATCTAATATGTAACGTGTATATGTAAATTCGCTTACTGGAATAACTCCTGTGAAGTTATGCTGGAATGAAGTTTGGTAAGGGCAAGTAAGATTCAGGGATTTTGGGCGGTGAGTTACCTCCACTGGCTCTCAGGCCCATCATATGGGCAGAAGCAAGTGGAGACAGTGTCTGGTCTGTGGTTGTGCTCAAGCTCTTTGCTAGAACTGTGACAGAAATTCTGGATGTTGGAGCACAAGTATCTTTTCTGGGCAAATCCTCATGTCCCATAAAATGGTTTGGGGTGAGATTTGGTCCATTCTACCCTTATGGAGTGCCAGTCTTACGCTGGAATGAGATGGCACGCTTTGATAATGTGTACCAGCCTGTTTCCTGGAGCACAGATGTGCAGGCACACCTATCCCAGGAGAAGGGGAAAGTTAGTTTTACTCTGGTTCCCAGCATGGTGTTTCTGACAAAATCTCCCTCAGAGCAAGCCAGCTGCTTTCCCCCATTACAGAGCCTGCTGCGTCAACATGCTGAGCTGACAACACTGAAAAGGAGGATTTCTTTTCTCTGTGTCTCTCCCGCGTCTGCTGTTACGTTTTTGTATTGCCTGATCTTCTCCTGAGCCTGATGCCACGCAGCTGGCAGTTTCCTGAGGCGGCTGTCGGCGCCTGTTGACGGATGGGCTGGTGGCAGGAGGTCCGGCAGCCCAGGCGCCGTGCACGCAGGCTCTCGCCCATCCCTCCCTTCGAGGGTCAGGTCAGCTGTACTTTGGCATTAAACTCCCAGCTGGAAAGATCTTTTCCGTGTTTGCTAGGAATAACAAGGAAAAGGAGAAGACAGACACTTTGCAGGCTGCAACCGTACCTGCCCTCTCCCTGGTGAGAAACCAAGGGATCTATTTTCAGGGTGGCTGCACACCCTGGGCATTTAAATGCGATACCTTATCAGAGGTGGCTGTGGCGCATGTCAGCATTGACCCCTTTCACGCTGGCTTCTTGGTAGATAGTGAAATTGTGACTTTCAATTCTGCCTTCATTGCACGATACCACAGCCAGCATTACAGTGACTTCTTCATGTCTGTTGGGGTTTTGTACCGCTGTTCTTTGCATGCTTGCACGTGCATGACAACGTTGCTTTTCGCTTTTCTCTCTTTCTTACCTTGTTGATGGGATGTTAGAATGTATTACAGCCTTAGTACTTCTTATCAGGGATAGCTTGTTTTCTCTAGGAAGAAAAACAGTAGCATGGTTTGGCTGAAGAGCCCAAATTCCTATCCACCCGCCCTTTCTTTTCATGAATTCCCTGGGGTTAAGTAACATCGAAATTATGCAAGGAAACTCTTATATTTACTTTCGTCAACCTCTAATTTCTGAATAAAAGTAGCTGTTGTGGATGGAGTATTTGTTTACAGATGTGTCTTTGCCATTTCGAAGCACCATATCTAATGTGGGCTCAGAGTATTTCAGTGGTAGAAGGAAGTGCCTGGCTTCTTCCTCCTGAACCTGAGTCTCCCGAGCCCCTGACTCTTGACTGATAAAGCAGGCAGCTTGCTTGTGGCCATCAGGGGTTTAAATTGGACTGAACAAAACGCATGCCAGGCAACAAGGCAATGTTTGTGTTCTTTCGTTGATTCCTCAAATGTCCTGCAAGTGACTGGTTGTTTTTGAACTTCTTTGTGTCACTGCAAGGGACTGTATGTTTTGATGTAATTACGATTACGTTTTTCAGGCTCACTTCCTTGAACAGTCTTGGTCAAATACAAGAAAACTAAATATCTTGGAAAAATGAGTTCTCCTGAGGCCAGGTATTTTCCATTTTGATTCGGAAGAATTCCATTAAGGACTTGTTAGTGAATAGCCGAGTTTTCTCAGTCTTAAGTTTATTGTCCCATGCTCCCTTGAATTAGGTAACTGCCTAGCACTTCAGGTGCTCTGAACTGTACGGGTAGGAAGGTTGTGGTGTGCCACTTCTGTTTGCAAAGAATGAATGAACACCTCTGGGCACCTGCAAAACAAACGTTGGTTATTTAGACATTCAATTTTCTGTTTCCAGCTCTGGCAACTTCCATCCTGGATTTATTTTATTTTTTTTTATTGCCACCTTTCTTTAAGTATACTTTCTCTCTGATTATCTCCTGAAATCTATTACAGTGTTCCTTCTTAGGAGCTGAATCGCACGCGCAGTGCGACTAGCGTGCCTGGTGACTAGTGTGCAGGGAGTCTACAGGCAGGATCTGTGTGAGCATTCCTTGGTACCCAGCTAGATAAAAGCATAAAAACTACATTCTAAAAAGAAAGTAAATGAAAATGCTTCCTAATCCGTAACAACCAAGTAGAAAGAATAATAATAATCTATCCACTGCTTGCAGCAGGCTTGCAGTTTTGTAGAAATAAACAGGTAATAATTTAGTTGGAAGTAACTCCAAGCATCCTCAGGAGGCAGCTGGGTGCAGGGAAGGTGTGTATATGTTGTCTTGCTATTGTGCTTTAATGAAATACAGACTTGCAGGCACATATGGCCAACAGGTATAGTGCAAGTAAGTGCAGAGCTAATTTATGTTATCTTGCGTGATCAAAAGAAACTATGAAGGTGCTTGCTTTATTTTGTAGAGGATTATTTTCTAGAAGTGTTTACGTTATTCCCAGTGGATAACTTCTGAAAGATTTTCATCTTTACAAGGAGTGGGCAAGCATGAAGTGAATCACAAATGGGCTATAGAACGAAATCGCCGTGCTGGATTAGATCAAAGGTCCATCTAGGCCAGTTCCCCAATCCCTCCACTTCTTTCTTGAACAGCTGCTAACAGTTGCTGATTTGAAGACTGTAAGAAGAGTGTGAGAATTCTACCAGATTGCTTTCCAGCCTCTGGCAATTTTGTGCTTCAAGGACTTTGAGGTGGTGTCTTTAGAGTTGGTCACCCTCTGTGGGGTTCTCCTTCCAGGAATATGCCCAGCTGCTCTTCAGACACCCTTAAAACTTTTAGCATATAGAAAATACCACAGGTATGAGTTCCAACAGTTGAGCTGCACTCTGGGTGAGGGACCAGCTCTTTTTGGTTATTTTGGACTTGAAACTTTACTTTGATACCTTGTAGCTGTATTTGAAAAGGAATTCCCAATTCACCTTCAGCCTTCTGCTGAAGGCTCAATAGCCATTTCTCTCAGTTCCCCTCCCACCCTCTCCCCAGAACATCTTTTTACAGGGTGGAAATCCCTGTAAAAGATGAGAACTCCCTGTAAAGGATTTAGAAATTACTTAGGTGGCCATTCCTCCACTGTCTTCACTGCATGATGCTTCCTTAAAACACTTCAACAATTATTTGCCATTAATCAACTTTGTCACGGTTCTATCTTTTCCAGTTCTACTATGGTATTTGAGACTAGGGGCCTGGAATCACGGAATCTTCAGAGTTGGAAGGGACCTCTAGAGATCATCTAGTCCAACTCCCCTGCTAGAGCAGGATTGCCTAAAGCACATCCCTCAGGGCTGCATCCAGGCGGGTCTTGAAAATCTCCAGAGAAGGGGACTCCACAACCTCCCTGGGCAGCCTGTTCCAGTGCTCTGTCACCCTCACCGTAAAGAAGTTTTTCCGTGTATTTGAACGGAACTTCCTATGTTCTAGCTTGTGCCCATTGCCCCTTGTCCTGTCGCTGGGAACCATTGAAAAGAGCCTGGCTCCGTCCTCCTTAAACCCACCCTTTAGATACTTGTAAACATTAATCAGGTCCCCCCTCAACCTTCTCTTCTCCAGGCTAAAGAGTCCCAGCTCTTTCAGCCTTTCCTCATAAGGGAGGTGCTCCAGTCCCATAATCATCTTGGTTGCCCTTCGCTGGACTCGCTCCAGTAGTTCCCTGTCCCTCTTGAACTGGGGAGCCCAAAACTGGACACAGTACTCCAGTTGTGGCCTCACCAGTGCAGAGTAGAGGGGGAGAATGATCTCCCTCGACCTACTGGCCACAGTCTTCCCTGTGCAGCCCAGGATGCCATTGGCCTTCTTGGCGACAAGGGCACACTGCTGGCTCATGGATAATTTGCTGTCTACCAGGACCCCCAGGTCCTTCTCCTCAGAGCTGCTTCCCAGCATGTCCGCCCCTAACCTATACTGGTGTTTGGCATTCTTCCTTCCCAGGTGCAGGACCCTACACTTGCTTTTGTTGAACCTCATTAGGTTCTTCTCTGCCCAGCTCTCCAGCCTGTCCAGGTCACGCTGGATGGCAGCACGGCCCTCTGGAGTGTCGGCCACCCCTCCCAGCTTGGTATCATCAGCAAACTTGCTGAGGATACACTCTGTCCCCTCATCTAGGTCATTAATGAATATATTGAACAAAATTGGTCCAAGTATTGACCCCTGAGGGACACCACTCGTTACAGGCCTCCAACTGGACTCTGTGCCGCTGATCACAACCCTCTGAGTTCTGTCACTCAGCCAGCTCTCGATCCACCTCACTGTCACCTCGTCTAGCCCATACTTCCTCAGCTTCCTAATGAGGATGTTATGGGGGACAGTGTCAAAAGCCTTGCTAAGGTCAAGGTAGGTGACATCTACGGCTCTCCCCTCATCCAGCCAACCCGTTATAACATCATAGAAAGCTATCAGATTGGTCAGGCATGATTTGCCCTTGGTAAATCCATGCTGACCACTTCCAATAACTTCCTGTTCCTCTATGTGTTTAGAGACGACATCCAGAATGAGTCGCTCCATTACCTTCCCAGGGACAGAGGTGAGACTAACCGGCCTGTAGTTCCCTGGGAACTATTTCCTACTATTGAAAATGTGGGTACACAATTTCTTTAAATAATGTTGTGATGATGCTTTCTGCTTTGTTTTGTATTCCTTTTAAAATAATTTCCATTATTATTTAGCTCTGAAACAGTTAAAAAGCAGAGTTGCTACAGAACTGGTATTACCTGAGCCCCTTCTGATTAGATAAAATTCAATTCAAGGCCATAATTATCTGGAAAATTAGGGTGATTTTTTTTTTTTTAAAGAAACGTGTAACACCTCTCTGCACTGAACTCCCATCTGTCACTTTTATCATCCAGTCTGTTGCTCCTTTGGCAGTTCTTCACAACTGAAACTCTTCTTACCTGCTTTGAGTAGCTGAGAATTAAAAAACTTTGCTCCCTTTCCATCTACCATTTTTGTTCATGTTCTTTATGATTGTGGTGATCAGTGTAGGCCCATGCACTGGTTCAGTTAACTGAATTCTGAATTAAAATTTTATAAGTATAAATTGGATATAATTTTCGCTCTGGACTCTCTGAGGTGTTAATGAAGGTCTGAGTTTGCCCTAGTACATCTATTCAGATGTGAAAACAAAGGTGTAACCTGATGCATGTTCAGGTGTATTGAAGGAGCCAGAACTAACCCTTATGTTCATTGTGCCGGGGTGGCCTTGTCTTAACTTGAATGTGATTAATCACCACACATCTGTTTTCCATTCTAATCAAAATGTAACTAATACCTTTTTCTGCTTGTTCATCGTTGCTGGCTTTTCATGAATCCATTACAGACTCAGGAAAAAAGTTCAGTATATTTGGCTGAAATTTGAGATCACTTTTCTCCCTCTCAGTAAAATTACTTTAACATGACCAGTAAATTTTAATTAACGTTACTTACTCAGTATACTGACTATAATTTGACAGAAAGCAGGTCTTTGCTATATGAGTTCATTACCATATCAGAAATAACGCCACTCTTCTGTTACTGTGCTTTTCCCTCCTTAGTACTTTTCAGGTAGCTCCTAAACTTTTGGCGATTAAGAAAAAGCCATCTGCATCACTTGTGCAAGCTGGGAGCATGTTGTCCAAACAGTAAAAATGTTCTGTTGAGAGAATTTTTTTCTTCTGTCCCGCTTTGTCTAACCCATTGAAAATCTCCTGATCTCCTTGTTCTCTTGTTATTTACACTCTGAAAATGAAAAAATTTTTCCTAATTTTCTAGCCTGAACCAGTTGCGTTAATTTCTGTTGAAACTCTGGGTATTTCACTTGTCTGAAAATCGGTCTCTTGGTTTGTCGAATACTTGTATTTTTATGATTAGCTTTTTTCCTTTGTCTGTAAATTTTCAAAGTGGACCATAATTATCCTTAGGTCTCACATGAGGAAGGGAGTGAATTGTTTCATGTTGCTGAAGGAAAGGTTTGCACACGTAAAAGAACTCAGTAAAATACTGATCTGGAAAGGTAGAATCTGACCATCCACCCACAGAAGAAAGTGGGGGAAAAAGCTGGTCCTTTCTGCTTTGCAGTGTCCTAGAGCTGCCCACTTCAGTCATTGGTACTTGTTCACCAGCAGGCAACGTGCTGATGACTTCAGTTTTATTACTTAATTGCTCAGTAATTGTGAATTTCCATTTGAAATTGGTTGAAAATTCTAAAGCCTCACAGTCTGGTTTTATGTGTAAATCTGTCCCGCAGTGGCACAAAATAGTATGAGGGGGGTGAGGGCAATTACTGGTGAGCGGGGAAGGCAGCTGATACACCCTTTATGCAGAAGAGATCAGTTTACCATGGAAACTCTCAGAAAGTCTCTCTGCAAATCTGCTACGTATGTCAGAAATATAAAGCTACTCAGGAGGTATAAGCTTTGCTTTCCACAAGGAAAAACAAATCCTCTGCAGCTTTAGTTTTTATGCAGGAGAGTGTTTATGGATGTTAATTTGAAAACTTGTGTGTGTTTTCAAAACTATGTGCCATAAAGAATGAGCTCTGGGAAATCAGTGATATTTTGCACTGTTCTGTATTAAAGTTAGTTTACTACATCACATCTAGTAAAAATCACTTTAGAGCAGTATTTCTTTTCTGATGGTCTCTATGCAGGAATTTAAGACTGAAAAGGGCATCCTGCGAGAGCAGTCCTCTGCTAGCCCGCATTACGTAATCTCCTCTATAAAGTTCCTACCTAATATACATGAACATAGAAATAGCCCCTTTTTTTGCTTTTGGTTGCGTTTACGAATTGCTAAGTTCACCCTGTAGATCCTGGATAAAGCTGAATTTCTGCTTGCCATGCAGCCTGAGATTTAATTACTGCTGACCTCACTTGGCATCCCAAGTTTGGGAACAGCTGTGTGTGCTGAATCAAGTCTTCAGCCTGTGCAAACTAATTCTCCTGTAAGTCAGCTGAGAAGCTGGTACAGCCTGTGTGTCATTTCTGTCACGTAGAGATGCAAAACACTTATGCAGAGCTTGTTGCTGTGTAGATCCTGCGTTCAAAGCAGCAAGGAGCTTTCAAGGTGGAATCTCAGGGTACAATGAAATCAATAGAAACATGCTTAGGATAGAGCTTAACAGTTGAAGAGTAATTAAGGTCTTGTGCTCAATTTTCAGGTTGGACATTTCTGTCCAGCAGCAATTCTTCTTAAGAGATTCTGCAGAGTTTGTTTTATGCTGATTATATTCTCATTGCATTGATTTTAAACAGCAGAGCATTGTGCGTGGCATGTGTGCATTGAATATTGATAATTTAGAAACACATAGACGAACTTCTAGATTGGTGGGAAGGAAGAGGCTACAACTCTGTAGCCTAGTCTTGAGTTTTCTGAATCTGGACAATTTATCTTGAGCAAACTGTGGCAGGGGTTGCTGCTGGATGCTGCCGTGTTGCATATCCTTCAGGTTTCCGAAGGAGCAGCTGTGAACGCCATTAAATTTGGCGAAGACTTTCACTGGTATTACAGTAGGGTGTTTGGCACCAACAGTGACATATGAGGATACAGAAATACACTCGAGGCTACTAAGCTGACTCAAGGCAAAAAAAGCCAACCCAACCAACCCCTCCCTCCCTTCCCAATCTAATCCCTACAGGAATGCCTGCCTCTGAGGATGAGAAATATCTAAGTGCGTGTATATATACATTAGAGTGGTCTTGGTCACTGTCATATCCAAAAGGAACACATGGATTTCCTCATTGCGTTAGGAAAAAATGAGGTGTCACTGGGGGTGGAGATGTGACAGGGCTAGTTGAGAAGCCCTGAGTTCTGCTGTAAATGGATACGTGGGTTGAAATGAAGCCGAGTTAATTCAATACAGGCTCACTCCTAGAGGACAGGTCAGTTGAGCAGAGGTAAAATACTGCTGTAACAGACGGACAACTACTCGGGAAACAGACTGAAATAGAGTAAGGTAATTAGGGCAGGAGGTAAATGTATTGCATGACACTACATAAATGACTAGGGCTGGAATTAACAGTTACCTTCCTGGAGGTCTTTGGCTGTAACACCAAAAGGAAGGAATATAAAAGTGGAAACAAAGCAATATTTCTATTATGATTTCTTTTATGCAAGGTACTTTCCAGATACATGAAAAGGATAATCCCTGCTTCAAAGCACTCATTTTTTGACTACAGAAACATAGGCAGAGGTTAGGGGAAGGGGAACTAAATAAGGAAAGTATATGTCATTTAAATGCCTAATTACACATCTAGAAAATATTTGAAACAGTCAAGGTCAAGAGTTAAACTCTCAAAAGTTAGGAAACACTGGAATTATGGTAGACTTCCAAGCTTTTATTATGATATATTTCAAAGCTTTTGTATATGTATCTCTCTTCTTGGCCAGGCACACAATAGAAGAAAGGCAGACTGAACACGGGTACCTGCTTATGGAGTTTAGCTCCTGCTATTTCATGTCCCTGTCTGCATTAGATGCTGGGTGAGAAGGACCTGTGAAGCACGTAGCATAGGTCATGGCACACTTCTCACCATTCCGCTGTCAATCGATGGGCAGTAGCGAAGTACTGAAAATGTAGTCACAACCTGGGAGTGATGGTAGGCAGCGCAATTCCCAGATGCGGCATTATATATTTTTCAATTCAATATGGCATAGAAGTGTTAGAAGAGTTTTGGGTTCAGCTTGCAAAGCTTTGTGAAAAGGACTCTGACGAATTCTGTGGTGTGGCACCCAAGGCTGGGTGCAGTGCTTCTGGCGAGTTTTAGGTGAATCTCTGTCATGGACTTCTGGGCACTGCCAGGACTGCCCTAGTGGATGTCAGGGGAAGACTGACATCCTCTGCAGGAACACATATTTTGCCAGTTGTTTTCTCAGTTCTTTGCTGACATGAAAAGTATGTTGACATCGACAAACTCAGATTTAACTTTGGGTGCTGGAGGGAATTTGCTGTAGAAACCACAAGTTTTTATGTATCAGTAGCTAGATTTTCTATGTAATGGTAGAGGAGAAAAGGGACAAAGCAATGTTTCTCAGCTCTGCAGAGTGAACCATTTTTGCCTGTCTTATCTTTCCCCGATTCCCTCTTTACATCCCAGGAGGGAGAGAAGATGGGAGAGACAGCAGACTAGATGGCTAAAGTTTGGCTAAAAAAAATAAACAGTGGAGAGTAGGATCTTAGAATAACAAGTGTTAGGCGACATTAACAAGAGGCAAAGCCACCAGACTGACTTGTAGCTAACCTACTGATGTTCTTCTGGGCCAGAACTGTCACTCAGAGGTTGCTAAGGATGACTGGTAAAACAGCTGCTTCTTTAATCATCATGTAGGTCTAGGGAGAAAATTCTTGTTCAGTAACAATTAAACAAATGTAACTTTAACTTTCTTACATTTCTGTTACTGAAACAAAGTTGGTTGGCACAGTGCACTGTTGAACTCTTCCCCCGTGGTCCCCTCTTATTTTTAGGACAGTAGTTACTCAGTGGGATAATGTACATCTTTGGGTAGAAAGGTTATGCAAGAAAAGCTTTAGCAATAGCATATGCATTTGAGCTGTTTTTCTGAGTCTCCTTTCAAGACCGTGTTGAGCTGTTCGAATATCTTTCCAAAAGGAGGTTATTGCCAAGGACTTCTTCTGGAGATATACCATGCGTGACTGCCAGTACCTCCTGCAGGCAGTTTATTGCAGGAGAAGTGCCACGTTAAAACCTAAGTTCCTCAGTTGCCAAACATTGGATTTTGGACTGTAGTGTTCAGATTTGCAGCTCTACATGGCCATTGTATATGCTCTGTGCTATCTTAGAAGTCTGTTTCATTCAGATTAACCTCACTTACTACTTTTCCTCCTCCATTCCCCATCGATTCCTTACTGTTCGAATCACAATCTAGAGAGGTGTACAAGTCTTTCTTCTCTGTATCAATAAACAAATGTGGTAGTCAAAATATTCTACGGTTTGTTTAATATATATAAAAAATTACTCTCTGCTGTATAGCAAACCAGTCAGGAGTGAAGATATGGTTTATGTAAAATATCATCTGTTTCTTCATGCCCTTGTCTAGAGATGGTTAAAACATTGGGAAGGTGAGAGGCTTTATTGTTACTTGAAATAAAATGAGTAAGGGTGGTGAGGCACTGGAACAGGTTGCCCAGAGAAGCTGTGGATGCCCCATCCCTGGAAGTGTTCAAGGCCAGGCTGGATGGGGCTTTGAGCAGCCTGGTCTAGTGGGAGGTGCCCCTGCCCATGGCAGGGGGGCTGGAACTAGATGATCTTCAAGGTCCCTTCCAACCTGAACCATTCTCTGTGTGTTCTATGTGTGTGAAATCATGTGCATGATCCAAAAGTTAAATGTAAATGATATTGTTAAGGATTTTGCAATCTAAATGACCTAATTGTGTTACTTTTTTCTCTTTTTTCATATGATGATTTTATCTATTCATGTATTTGTAGCTTACTAATTGTTTAGGTATCCGGTTCTTCAGAAAAAAAGTATCTGTTAAGTTTTTCCCCCCTTTTTAGGAGATGCACAGTGGTGTGTATGTCCACTCTCTTTACTTCTATGTAGATACCTTATGAAGCCTTTCAAAGAACTGGTTTCTGTAGAAGCCTTAAGAGGCTGGGAGAAGGCATTACAAGGCCCATTTACTTCTCCAAAGCTTAAATTTCACCATTAAGGCCAACTTGCTATGGCTGTCCTGCCATTCCTGCATTCTGCAGCCCCCTTCAGGCTGGCTCCTTACTTCTGCCGTAGGTTGTGTTTCTGTGGAAAATGCCCTGGAAGAGCAAATGTCCTCCAGGGGCTCGGGTGCATAAGGATTTTAAAAAGCTGGGCTGGAGCTTTGAAATGTTACTGTGACCAGACTGGCAACCTCTCTGAGATGGTATTTTGTGTGTGTGGCATGTCGTGTGTGAGCTGCTGTGTGCTGAGCTGCCACTTACTTGTCTTTGGACGAGGACGTACCTCAGAAGAACAGTGTGTTTGCATCACGTTGTTAGGTGTCTCCTTGGACCCCCTTGGCAGCGTGGGGACATGTACAGTCACTCTAGCTGACACACAAGTTTCCGCTGTTGCCTCCAAGTATTTTTCTGTCCCTGCCCATGTTACTTCTGTCTTAACAACTTAAAGAATAACAAATAAAACCCAAACTCCGTAGGAGAGGGGATCCCTAAGCTCTATTTATAAAAGTTGCTTACTCAACTTGACATTACACTGAGGCAACTGCATAGTGAAGCTGTTATGCTATACACACTTTAATTACAGTATTATAATTTAAGCCCCTTTGGCTTTAGGATACAGTGGTTTTGTGGATCACGTTTTGGGAATTGGATAGAAAATACAAAGTCATCTACTTACAGGAAGGGTTGTGACATTTAAAAGAAATGACCTGTTCACTTGGGTTTGTGTATGCACGTAGTGTACACAGTTGTCTGTACATCCGTGTTCAGCAGTGTGAGGTTGTTCAGTGTATGTCAGGTATTGTTCTCCTGCTTGCAGAAGAGGGCAACAATGCAAGAAGGCAGCGAGCGAGTCCGTCAAGTAAATCTCAGTATTTGAAGGAGGAATGGTCCTTGCCTCCTTTTTTGTTGTCATTCTCTAGAAGCTGGGGGCACTTGAGTGTTTCTCTTGAGCTGAGGAACCAGAGCCAAGCTCAGGTCCTTGGAGATTCTTCTGGAAGAAATAGTAGGGCAGGGACATTGCTGTTTGTTTTCACTGTTCAAAAAAAAAAAAAAAAAAAAAAAAGAAAAAGCTTAATTCATATAAATTTCAAAAGCCTTATTTACTGTAAGAGAACCTGATAGCTACAAGTACGGAGGCAGTAACTACTATAAACTATGTTAAAATTTACATTTCAACTTTCCAAGAGTACCTTCCAACTCTGATTATCTTGTGTGTTATTTTTTGTAAAATCTGTTGGTTTGTTTGTGTCATAATTTTGACAAGCTTTATGGTAGGTCATTAGACCCTTATGCCAGGTGAAGATTTGTCTTTGTTTTCTGAAATAGTTCATTCTTTTTTAAATAGACCAGAGAGCTTGTTGCTTCTTCAGAGTCCATGAGCTTCTGAATTTGGAGAGGCTATATACTGGTGTGCCACAGCAATGCACCAGCTCTGTAAAAATTCAACTGGTAAATTTTCTAAAGTATTGTGGAATTACTTTTTGTTGGTGGTGCCACTCATCTGGCATCCTGATTACCTGCTAATTATATTACTGAACTTCAAGAGTCTTGTTACAGCTAAATTGCTTCCTCCCTTACTAGCTCAAGGCTAGTGCAATATATTCTGGATTAGGGTGAGCAGAAAGAAATAGTCAAATTAGTATGACATTTTCTCCTTTGAACCCCTTTTGCTTTCCTGGGGTTTGAATGGCAATCAAATTTGGTTCCTTGCTGAAGCATTTAGCTGGGTACTAGTGGGCTGATCTGCCTGTCAAAGGAAATTGAATCTTTCCTCTTGTGTAAGTAGAAACAGGTTAAGATGGAGAAAAGTGCAATTACAGTTAAAGCTGTATGCAGCACTGATGTTGTCTTACATTTTCTTTTATAATAGGCTTGTTCTTTGTGACCGCTCATGAGCTTCTATGTGGAAGAGCTCCCATAAGGGTTAACAGGTGGTACAGGTGGTCTGTGTACAAAAGGGAGTTGTTTTCTTCCTTGGTGTTAACAGTTGCTGAAACCTGCCAGGTACAACTGCTCTCAAAGCTTGAAAGGATACAGAAGCAGTAAGAGAGCTTGTACTAAGCAATTTCATCTAAAGGAATCAGGTAAAAGTTAGAACAAGAGCTTAAAAACCAGCAACAGTATCTTTCCTCACCTTCCTGAGCTGAAGCCAGGACAGCCCTTTGGTGTCCTAGTGCCCCATTTTCAGGAGCAGAACCCTGCCCAAGCTTCAGTTTTGAACATCAGGTCTTCCTTCAGGGCAAAGAGACCTTCAGGTGTTCCCAGTGATGGTAGAAACCAGACTGTGTAGTGGCTGAGACTCTTTATAGGCTATTAGAAATGGTGGGGACAGGCTGCCCCCTAAATCTCAGCCCATCCCGTTGGTCGGGTGCTCTGTGTGCATGGGATGCACAGACTGAAATCTGCCCGTGGCGGTGAGCAGGGTCAGCAGGTCTGGAAGGCTTTTGCCAGGTATGAAGCAGGGACTATTCTTCTCTTCTGACGCGCAGCTTGGTAACAGGGGAAGGACCTGTTCCCGGTGGGCTGACAAGAGCTTGCCGGCCAGCACCTTCTGACTGACTGCAGGAGGGATACACGGGCAGCCCTCAACAACAGTTTTGTATATCATTTTCTTTTTTTAAGACAATATTTTGGGCTGTGTCCTTCAGTTGTTAATTTCTCTGTTGAAATTTTGAGAATATTTCTTTTCTGTATAGTGTAAGCATTACACTTAGTTACATTACTTATTCCATAATAAATATTTTCTTTTTTGTCTTTACATTGGTAACTAAGTAGAAAGCATAGCCTCCTGGTGGGGTGTGTGTGTGTATATATATATTTAATTTAATGGTATGTGAAATGCAGTTTGTGTCTCTTCAGATTTCAGCCCTCTCAAAGGAAGGGGAACATCTAAATCCCAAGTTATTACTGTCTTTAGATGTGCCGTATCACTTGGTTTAAGAAATAGCTCCCTTGTGACACTGCAGCTATAACCTCATGCCCAAGCCAGGGGTTGAGGGGGCAAAGCAGTCTTCTTGAATGGAAGAACGAAGAGGAAAAATAGCAGTATGAAGCATTACTAGTAACCTGCAAGCCACTTACCAGGTTTGTAATGCTTTCTAGATACACGTTAAGAAAAAGAGCAGAGTAATAGCTGTCCCAGCTCTGTCTTTGCTAAATGGAAGCTAATGGAGATCTTTTCAGTGTTGCTTGAAAGTTAGGTTCAGGTTTCTCTTCTCCTATGCTGGACAAAAGTATACATCAATGAAGTGCTAGTTTGACTTTCTTGTCTCATCTGAGCACTGCTAGTTAATAAATGTTTCTTTTGCTGCTGGCATGGATTGGGAAACTCCAAATGCCTCATGAAATGAAAGTTACTCGTGGTAAAGAGCTTCCTTTCATTTGGTCTGAAATTGATTCTTTCTGCATTTTTTTTTTGCTGCTTCAAGACTGCATTCTGCTAGGCTGGCACAGCTGGTGATGGAGTTTTGGTTTTCAGAAGCTTTGAGTACCTGTGTGTATTCCTTTAAAATAAACAAAATAAAATCAGTATCTCCCTTGGAAAATAGATGATGGTTTGTATAAGAAAGTAACTGTGGTATCTAGCCTTTCCCCCAAAAAAACTGAGGCAGAAGCTGTATTTAATTTGCAAGATTTTCACATTTAACATTTTCACTTTGTCCTTAGGAGTTGGAACATATTTGGTGTGTGGCTGGAGCAGGGCTTCCAGTTTAATTTAATCTCCAAAAGGAAAATATATTAGCATGCAGCAAAACTGCTCTGTAAACCAAAGCAAGGCACGGTTAGTGGGTATGAGTGGGGGATTTTTTTTTTCTTTCAAAACAGCTGCAGCTGCTATCAAAGGCTAATTTAGCTGTCAAGAGGGGTTCCAGAAATTCAACTGATGGAAATGCTCTGCTGTAGTCTTCCATCCTGCCTGTCGTGTCTAGCAGCATCGCTTATGCAACAAATTAAAAATTAATGCAGTTCAACAAAGTACTGCCATTGATGTCTTTCCTTCTAGGGGTATGGTAATGATTTGCTATCAGCAAGAAAAACTTATATTGCTGTCTTAAAGGTGGTACCATCCATTGAGTGAAATAGAGAAGTGCTGCTCGTTTACATTTCTGGCTACAGCTGTTGTCAGGCTCCAGGCCAAGCGGGGATCCTGCACCTTTCAGTGCCAGGCTGTTATTTCTAGTGATTTGTGGCAGTGGGTTGTGTTTGCTGGTTAGGCAACATGACTGGAAATGCAAGTACACGAACTGGAGTGTTATTTCAGAACTGGGGTTTCCCGCATGCCTACTGCCCTGTGTAAGAGCAAGCTGGGTGTACACCAACACCCACCCTCTACCAGCACGTTAACACCAGACAGCGGGCGTTAGGGGATCGAACAGTTGTATTCTGCTTGGCTACAGAGTCAGAAATGCTGGTTTATGATAGCAGTAAGAAGTCCAATACTTCTACTTTTAATTTCAGATAGCAATCAAGAAGAGTATTTTGAACTAGGTTATATTCACAATACCATAGGAATTTATTCTTCATAAGTTTGTCTTCAATTAATTTGATTCGTTTGTCCTCTGGTTAATTTTGGTTGTACTATAGAAGATGCTTGAAAGCAGTGTTAACTACCATGTTTTGAGTATTTTGGGGTTTTTCCTCATGTTTTTGTTAAATCTACATGTATCCAGTGGAGCAGATTCTAACTATGTGTATTTATCTTCCATGTGTTTTTCTGTATTAACATGGGAGTTGCAGCAAAAATCTCTCAAAATAGCACACTAAATTTATTGTATACATTTCTGTTTTCACATCAACTTCATTATTAAAGGATTAAAAAATTGGAACAAGATGCGAGATACTTGTTTTCAGTTTTATGCCAGAAGACAGAAGTTAATGTAGGTTAATTATAGTGAACATGCCCAAAAATTTCTGTGTTCCAAGTGAACTAGTCGTTATCGTTTTGCTGTATAATTAATCAGAGAGATTGCAAGTGATCTCTGTTATGTGTCTAATCTGGCAGGGGACTGGTGCATATAAACGACTTCAAGCATATCAACTGACTTCAGTAGTTCTACTTGGTGCACTCTGCTGCTGCAATTGCTGTTCTCTGGAACAAGGTCTCAAAGGAGTTACCATGCCAGCAAACTGCAATGATTTTACACCTCCCAGGAGAGCAGTATTGCTTTGTAGCATTCACCAATGCCTAAACCTGAATGGCGTTGTAGCATACTTCTTAATAATGAAGAATATAGTCTTCATAGTTCCTAATTTTTTTTTCTTGTTAGAAATTTGTGTGTATTTATTGGAAAAAAAAATAAAGTTCCAATATATGCATTAAAATGCTTACCATACTGCCCTTTATGTAGCACTCAACTCTTTAATAACCTGTGGCTTTTTGTTTTCAAAAACTTGAGAGCATAAAGGATTTGTACTTGACTCCCCAGAACTCCACTTCACACGGTGTGCAACAATACAGACAGAGATTTTAGGCTTTATTACATTAAGAACTCCTGTAATTTCAAACAAATGTATATAATGTGGACTGGGAGCCCATCCTAGGGGGAAAACCATATACCAGATATTTCCCAACTACTGTGTCTTTTATTCTGAATAATAGCACTATAACATCTCTTCCAGTGTCTTCATTTTTAGGCTATGTAGTTTGCGCTGTGTGTAAGTGTGCAACTTTAAATTGTATTAAAATGAGGTAGAAATTGTGACTAAGAGGAGTACACCCCTAAATTCTGGACCTGCTTCATTCTCACACACTTCAGTTTTGATTATTTTTTTGGTGTTGGTGGGTTGTTTTTTTTTTTGTTTGGTTGGTCTTTTGGTGACTGTAAATCTGAAATGAATTTAGACTTGCATAGATTTGTTCCCTTTCAGGGATATACCCTCATATGAACCATGATGCCTAGGCAGAATGTTAAGTCCTTGGAATTTCTCATCTTTAATAAGTTTACTTGTAGGTCTAAAATGTTATTTTTATGCATTGCTTTGACAGTGTTGGTATGATGTCCAAGTCCAGCAATCTTGAAGCTAGTAGAAAGCAGGAGGCTGAAACGTGATGCAAAAAAAGGCAAACAGAAAACCCTTAGCCAGCCTACATTTGCTGCATCCAAGGTGAATAAAGGATACAAGTTCCATAAAGGTCTTTGCAAAGTCATGGCCGAGGAAACTGTATACATAGTCCATGACCATGCCAAAATTCACGGCGAGTGAAAAGTAAAAATTAAGTTTGTGACTAACTTCTGAATTTAAGACGTGAATCCTTTCTACATTCTTCTTACATTAATGCTTCCTGTTACTCCCTGTAACTGCCAGCTAAATTGCAAAAATTACATTGGGAAGATACCATATCAGATCATTACAGATCTTTTCTTGACATTGAAATAAGTCTTTAGAAATGCAGACACCGAGTGTGGTTTGTAAGGAGGTAAGATTAGCTGGTAAGGGGGACTGCAGGAAAACCACCTGTTAGCCCTTTTCATGAGTGCTGTAAAGTAAAAATACCAGACATTTTTCTTTGGCTAATGTATTTTTTTCCAAGGAGATCAGAAGCCATTGGAGCAAATCTATGGTGAGGTTTATCAGTCACTTCATGTCTGGTCCTGTATATGTCTCTAATGTGTTCATATTCTCCTTAGCCCTCTACATAGCTTTATTCTCACCAGTACCGCTCTGAGATGAAGACAGAAATTTTTCTCTGAAAATACGGGGGGTTATTTTCTGTCCTTCCAAGCCACTTTAGCATGGAAGTTTTAACCATGCATTGTGTAATAAATTAAGAGTTTTAGCAAAAACAACCAAACAAAAAAAGCCCTTCTTACATGATACTGTGTAACTATGAATATGTGTGCAGTGTTGATAAGAGATATGAATTACTAATCCGAGTTAAGTATAGCATTCTTACTTATTTAATTTTTCCTATTGATGCCTAGTCATGTAGTATAGACTGTCATAAACAACTGGGAAAGAAGAAACCTCTTAAAATATTTGGTCCTTTGCTCTCTCAGTGTAGGCTAGTTTTATCACTTCCCTTTTTGTTAAGTTTCCAGTCCTGTAAATACCCAGTGGCACAGATTCTACTTCTTTTTCTTGTGATAGCAATCCATGACTTCATACATTTAGTCCTTAATTTCTTCCTGGTATTTTTCGATGTCCTCTCATTATTTTTATTATATTATTTGACTGCATTTATATAGCTTGTATTTTACTAAAACTCTATTTTCATCATCTTCAGAAACATGGAAACTTTTTATCCCTTTGATATTATTTGGCAATTAATTACTTTTCTTTTTCTTGATAATTCAGTGCTATGTCTCCAAAAGCTTTAATCTTGAATTCGTTAACTCGTATAATGATTCATGAGGTCATGACTGGAGACAGAAAGAAGTTTCACTCATGGCGCTATTTATTTATTATTTTTTTTCCCCCTATACAGGATACCTTTTTTATTTTTTTTAAATCCATCAGACGTTTTAAGCAAAACATGTTTTTTCACTAACTGAATATAAAGCAACATGACCCATATAAATAAAACTTACAGCAACTCAGCTGTGGGAGCAGGGGCTCTGTCAACTTCTTAATTCAATAGTTTTGTTCCCCTTGTTTCAGAATTTCTTATTGTAATTAGGTTAATGCTGCTAATGTAACACACATAATTTCACCATATCTTAGCAAGGCCACCTATTTTTTGTCAATGTATTAAACTGTTTTTAACTACCAGCTTTCATATACCATTAATAAATTATTCATGATTTAAAGAACAGAGCTAAACAAGCCGGCTGTTGTAATACGTTCACATAATACACTGATTTGTGTAGCAGCTCAAGTGCCTTGTTTCCCATTTGCAGAGACTGTCTGTCAAAGCTAACACCAGAAGGCTTTGCGTTTCTGGTGCTTATGTTTTGTTTTGTTTTTAAATAAAAATAAATTTCCTGCTTGCTTTTAGTGTTGAAGGCACCTGTTTCAGTCTGCCATGGCTCAGCTAGTACAAGATATGCATGTGATTCACAGGGGGTAGGTGCTTGCTTGCTGTGTGTGTGACCTGGCACAGTTATGCTCACAGCTTTCGTTTGCTCAGGGCTCATGTGGGGCTCCCTAAGACTGTGGCTTCTATGCTGCCTTTCAGAAATAGCAGTCCTTGCTCATTAACATTTGAAAGAAATGATGCTAAAATTCTGTGCGTAATCATAGAATCATAGGATGTTTTGGGTTAGAAAGCACCTTGAAGATCATTTAGTTCCAACCCCGCTGCCATGGGCAGGGACACCTCCCACTAGACCAGGTTGCTCAAAGCCCCATCCAGCCTGGCCTTGAACACTTCCAGGGATGAGGCATCTACAACTTCCCTGGACAACCTGTTCAGTGCCTCGCCACCCTCACGGTAAGGTAGTAAACTGTTTAGGATTTATTTAGCGTACTTAAATTGCTGCTGAGTGAGCATTTGGCAATTATGAATCTCATTTTGTAGCAAATTATTAAAGTTGTTTATACTATTGTATATCCAGTTGCATGTGCTGGAAAACTGTAATTATATGTACATATCAAGAGTTACACATCTCACAATGGCGCTATTTAGGAGAAACAAGGAGACTTCTGCAAATTCTTGGACAAATGGGTTTTTTGTACCATCTACTTTTTCAACCCAAAAGAAGTAAGAAAATAGGATGTTCCCACAAAGCACTTCCTACTTGTTAGGAAAATTATAATGAATGGTTTCTATTTTTATCTGTGGAAAGACCTGGATTTGTTGAGGCCCAAGTCTCAGCAAGCATCCATCAAGGCAGGTCCTTTGAAGCCAGTGAAGCTGTGCTAGTTAAATCCAGTTTAGAGTTGAGTCCATAGGAGATGCGTCAACTGTCCTGTGTTTGACTCCCTCCTGTGCACCTACCTGGTGCATTTCTAGTGAAGTCCTGTGCTGTTGTTTCTCCTTGCTCCCAGACTCCTGCATCCCTCTGAAGGACCTGTACTGAAAGGAGCCCTCCTGGAATGAGCGTCTTCCAGCTGTGCCATTGTGTTGTGGCTCATACCAAGGTGTGCACACTCATCAGTGCACAAGCCAGAAGAAAATTTACAGGTTTCTTGTAGTTTGCAGGGCAGTTTCAGCATTTTTGTAGCATTTTTGGTGGTAACAAACTGATTGACTTGAGCTGTCAGATTCAAGGGGCAGGATGGCAAAAGATTTGAATTTAAGGTAGGTAAAACAAAAGGGAAAAATGTTTTCTAAGTGATCTTGACCCAACAGAACTGATTTTATTAGCAAATATGTGGGTACTGCACTCAAAGGTGAAAAATAGGGAAGCTTGCTTACTTGCTGGAGTGGACATAAAGAGCATTGCCATGGAAAGGTGATACACTTGGCCCGCATTGAGATGCTCAAGTGTGCTTGCCTGTTATTGTGAACATGGAGTTGCTTGGCAATATTGTATTTCAAATTAGTTGCGTGTTCTTAAAAGGTGACGTGTACATCCAAAATGGTGTCAGTTTGGGTGAGAAAGATACGTAGTCTGCTGTGCGCTTTTTGAATGTGAAATTAACAGTTCAGTTCTGTTAGATTTTAGCCTCTGAACTGTATGCGTTTGTGCTCTCAGCTCTTTGCCTTTTGGAGGGAAGTCATGCTACAGATGTTTGGTAGATGACAGCGTCATACGCCATCTATCAGGAGACTCCTTGAGTGAAATCCTCCTTCCCAGTCAAGTCAACAAGAAAATTACTATCAACTTCAGAGTTGACATTTCTACTAGAGGGTTTTGGCTTGTCTGTAGGTGAGTTGCTCATGTCAGAAGGGAAAGAGAATAGTAGTCTATGCTAAGAGCAGTTTAAAAGTCTCTTGAAGAAAATAAGTGAGCATATATTGAATAAGGAAGCACTAGAAGTTTTCATCTTCAGTGCTTCTCACTCTTTTCACAGTATTAATGTCTGTAGTAGACTCCTGTGCCTAGTTCACTGCTGTGGTTTGATACTAAGCTTTCTCTTTTATCTTTAAAAGTTAGACCTTCAAATCCATCTGCAAAACATCAAATATTTATGCCAAGAGGGTGCTTGCTTGCATGTGAATAACGGGAAAGATTTTGCATATTAGTTCAGAAGTTATTACAAAGGCTTTCATTTCAAGCTGGGCTTTTTGAGGCCTTTGGAAAGACTAATCTGATACATTGAAATCACTAATGTATGTTTGACTTCAGCATAATTGCTTGACGCTTCCCCCGGCATCCATGTATGGGCTCTTTTGCTATTATCTGTTTCTATTCCTTAATTTGCCATCATTACATTTTATGCTCTACCTTAAGCAGCATGTCACAGGCAGAGAAAGGTACATATTTGTAAAGAGATGGTGTGTCAGGCTAAGTTTTTATTTTGAGATAATAAATAATTGCTAGGGCTCCCAGCTCCTAGGGAAAGCACCCATTTACTTTATTTCCTTCTAGCTCATATAGTGTGTGAATAAGTTGGCCTTTAGCTTGCTTTGTGTACATCTGATCCTTGTAGGAGCGCAGGTTCTGATGAAGAGCTTGATAAATTGATGCTTCTGCAGTGGACAGTGCAACCTCCGGCCATCCATCTGATTTCACGCTTACTTCCTTTAACCTGTGGTGGAGTTAGTTCCAAGTTCTAACCCCTGGGCAAATGGAGACATCTCTACTGACTTTCAGCTTCTGCCATCCAGAAAGAAAATCTGATGTGAAAAATAACCAAAATGAAGCTTAATTAAAAGAAAAATCAGGGTGTTGATGGAAAGGTTCAGGTGACTTGGAGTGTTGCGTATGCAGCATTGTGCAGGTTACTTGTGTTAGCTGGAAGATAAACAAGAATTTTTGTTTGGTGTACATGTTTAAACATATATAGTTTACTTTTATATCTCATCTATATATCTCAGGAGCAAGCAAGAAAGGTGCTCTTTGAAAGCTGTGTTTGATGTTTGATCCCAAAAAATAGGTCATATTTTGGTTTGCTACCTGATTTTGGCATTAATGTTACGGAGTAGCGTGTCATGTTCAGTACAGTGACTGAAAAACAACGAACAGGATATGATAAGAAGTCAATTTTCCTAGTGTTTTACAAATAATGTGCTGCTTTTTCTCTAGTTCTTCTTTTCCTTTAAAGCGTGTAAAATAAGAATAGTTGAAAGCTCTTTTTCCAATAGGAACTATGATGGGTAGGATCTGTTCATGCACTCTATTTCTGCTCACGCCATTCTTTCTCTTTCACACTTGGGTATTTTTCCCAGGTTTTTCCAAATGTCAGAGTTTCCTAACCTATCTAGGTTAGGAACATCTCTCCTATGTATTCCTGAAGTTAAGCTTCAAAACATGATTATTTAATATATTGGCATCATTATTTAGCAACCTAAACAGAAGAGCTTTAATTTACAAACCAGGATCAGCACATGCTCTTTCCTTGGGAACACATCTCTGTATTTTGAGAGTCTCTGAAAATTAGTCAACTTTTATTTCAGGTAACAGTTAAATTTTCATCCTCGAATTTGGAAAAAAAAATGGCTTTGGATTGTCATACGAAACTGGAGGGGAAAAAACCCTGCGGTTTAGTTTTGAATGATATAGAAGGGAGATGCAGCTTGTTCAGGTTGAAGGTAAGAGTGGAAACTCTAGAAACCTTGTAAGCGACCTACTGGATGGTTTATGGGTCTGTGAAGTTGCGTAGGTCTACGGTGCTTGATTTCCCCTGAAACTGGTCAGAAAATACTAGCTCATGAAGCTGGATCAAAACAAGAAGGAATTGGAGCCTGTAATTCAGATGTGGCTTTTACCATTTGCATTGGGTCTCTAAATAAAATGTAAATGCTGGAATTATAGCGCACCTGTATATACATATTTAAAGTATTTCTGTACTCAAGCATTTGGAAGCAGACGATTTAAGTTAGTCTGTTGTTATGCTTGAGGAGGAGAATTCTGTAGCCTGGGGTCCCTTTGTCTAATTCCCCTCACTTGTTTTAAGCCTTTCACATAACCTCCAGGATGATTTCTTTGTGCACGGCAGTGCCAGCATCCTGAAGAGATGCAGGGATGCTACTCTGAGAGCAGAGCTCCTCTGGGTGCTGCCGCCTTTATCTTCCCTCCTTGAGGTGTGATTGAAAGATCTTTGATGCCATTTGCATGTCAAACGGCAGCTGGGAGTCCCCGGAGCACCCCGTGAAAGGCCTTTGCCACCCCTGGCACGGGGGGCTGTGGGAAAGCAGCGAGAGCAGTTGGAGCTTTGTGCTTCTGGCTTTGTTAAAGCCCCAGCCCCGTCAGCGGCCACCTAACCATACTGGGGACAAAAAGGTAGCAACCTGAGAAATACTGCACTGAGATCAGCACGCAGGCTGTTTTTTCTCCATGCACGCTGTCACCTAAAACAAATGAATATAAAATTGATTGAAGTAGGTGGTATAAATGTTCCTCCTGAAGTTCAGATGCTTAATTAACGGTGATTTGAAAAACAGTTTCTGTTTGCAAATGGACTATTGCTCTTTTGTAGTCCTACATGTAGGTGTTGTAGAGACTAGCCCATTAATACTTCAATTATTTTGAAATTGAGACAGTAATAGAATGGGTAGTTACATCATTTCATAAGTCTTAAAAAAATGGGAAAACTGCTGCATTTCAGACATTGAAACATTTAAAAATCCTGGTATCTTTGTATAATGTACTGTCTTAATCAAATTTCATAGCAGAACTGTGATAGAGGTAATTTTATGTGTCTGAACAGCTGCTTAGTCCACCAGAAAACAGTTCCAGCATTGATCCCTGCACTCATCTGGTTAGGCTGAAGAAATGTGGCTTGGCTGTAGTTTGCAGCAGGAGCTGTTCCTGTGCAAAATAGAGTCCATGTTTCTTCACTCCAACCTTTCTGCACTGCACTTGTAGTCTAGAATTCCTTAAGTAAGGCATTCTGCCTTGCATATTAGAAACTATTTTTCTAATGTTTCAGTTAGCTCTCAGAAAGTTTGGGTTTTTTTTTTTAGCTGTCAAAACCTATTCAATGATGAGTATGTTAAGATACTATTAAAATGTTTCTGGATTCGTTTCTGGATTCAAGGCCAAGAGCAAGTCATATGTTTTAGGGATGTTCTTTGTGAAGAATATTCCTTCAGTAGTTTAGTTTTGGTTGTGAAAGCTTGAAGGCCATTGTTTTCCACCTTTTTTTCTTTTATTTATGAGGTGAAAGTAAGGCTATGTACTCCAAGTTTTTCATGAAGTACCATCCTATAAGAAGAAAAACAAGTTTTTATTTCCTAAGACTAGTTTTAGACAACTTATCACTTGAGTCAAATCCTGTAGACCTTGCATTTGGCCATTTGACACGCTGATGCATCTCCATTGAATCTAAACAAGTATCTCTCTCTTTGGGAGACACCTTTATCTAAAACAGAATTTAAGAGACTTTGTTATTCTTGAGTTTGTGTCCTCTGAGTTGCTCTGTGTAGAGATCAAATTATTTAACTAAATTTTCTGCCTGCTTTGGTGTCTGTTTTTCTACTCAACCCATCTTAAAAGCCCATATTTTTATGTTAGTTAAGGAATACAGTATTGCCTATGCTGGGGATGAAGCATGTATCATCTAGTAAGATTTACTTCTTTGGTGCTTTTTGCAATAAGAAGGTGTTTCTTGGGAGTACAGGTCCTGGTAGTGGTCTGTTTGATTATTTTTGTATAAAATTTTCACGTGAAGGAAGGGTATCAGTGGTCTCATATTTACAGCTGCGTGTGGTGGGATAAGATCTAAACGTTGCTCCACTTGATTTCTTTGGATGGATGCAAAGGCCAGTTTAGCCCATGCATTTTTAAAGAAAGTGTTTTTCTTAGTCTGCAGGTGGAAGAGCTCTTAAGAGGAGTATTTCAGTAGGCAGTAGCAACTCAAATGCGGTTTTGGCACTGCTACCATCTTTTGATAATATATTTCTGACAGGTTGCTTTTGCCCATTTGATGGTTAAGATGCTTAACAGCATAGTTGGTAATTCTCTGGAAAAGGCGGAAGAAATTTAACTTTGTCAGTGGTTTAAAATAGTGCCCTCTCTATGTTTTAAGACCTCACCCTGATTTCAATTAATTTGAGTTTTGGAAAGTACAGTACTGGCTTCTTCATAACTCTTAAGATAATTTAAATTGATACTTTGGTTTTGGGTTTTTTTGTTGGTTTTCTTTTTTTTTTTTTTTTTTAAGAAGTAGTGAGACAAGGGGAGATGCTTGCCACGGAAGAGAAGGAAAGGAGTGAAGGAAAAAGGAATATATTTTATATTTTTGTATGCTTTAAATGCCAGGGGACGGAGGCAACTGAGTAGCAGTTTTGTCTTAAGGTCTTTTTAGATTGTGTCATTTTGATCAGTAAGATTATTACAGGCTTTCTTATGACATGTGTTGTATTTAATGCAACACCTAATGAGGAATAGCTGTTGCAACTGTAGAACCCAATCCAAAGGCTACTGAAGTTAGTTGGTGTCTTTCCACTTGCTTCCCTGAGCGTTGGATCAGAGCCTCCAAAATCAGCTTTCACAAAGGCTAAACTTGAGAAAGCTTTGAAATGCAAGAAGTTGCATTTCTGGGTCCTCTTAAGAAATTGTCAAGGAGACCATGCTGTCAGAGGAGAAAGCCGTTTCTGAATCTTTTGTCAGCAGTGGCTTAAATTCAGCCCTGAGACGAGACTTCTCATGGGACTGGAGTGCCCCTTGGATGCCCAGTTTAAGGCTTCGGAGTAAGTTGTGTAAAAAAAAAAAAAAAAAAAAAAAAAAAAAAAAAAATTTGTACATAAGCTGCTCAGGCGTTTTCCACAGGAGCTGGGCAACTGGTGTTTGTGCCTTGTCAGAAGTAGATAAAACATTTAAAACATTTTCGGTCTCCAGGGGTTCAGTGATTGAGGTGACTTTTTAAGATTGTTTTTTTTTTTTAAAGCTAAAATTTGTCTTGTAAAAATGAAAGCCAAAGTTCGTATGCAATTTCTGTATTGCAGGAACTGGATCCTCAAGAAAGAATATTCTCTCAAGAGTGAAATATTATGATTCAGTGGGTTGCAATGTTGTGCTGTTAGTTTTAGCTACATTTTAATCTTGCCTAAGGCTACAGTTATTTGTATGTAAACGTTTATCTACCTTTGATTCCAAATTTTTGTTTGTAGTAAACCTGTGTTCCCAACGTATTTGTTTTATGCTTTTATGTTATTTTATGCTAAATAGATAGGTTTATTTTCTTTCATAATTAGTGCATATATGTATAAGTTAAACTTAGCAGGATCACCTGCAACACCTGTTACCTCATTGCTGACGAGGAATCAGCCACGCCATAACTGTGTGCGACATTCCCTCTCTGAAGATGCTACAGAGCCCAGAGCAGTAAATCTGCATGCTGAATTTAAGCTTGACAGCAGCTTTGCTTTTCTTAACTGTTGTTTGCACGCCCCTTTCAAATGGTCTGTGGACCAAAGCTTGAAAATTGGCGGGATAAAGTAAAAAATGTGAGAGCACCTGCACCATGGAGCTCTTGCAGCAGGATGTAAATACAATGGAGCGCAGCATAGCTGTGCCTGCACTGGCTGGAGCTGGGTGAGGTGTAGCCTGCATTGTGCGGAGACGCGCTTCGGATGCTTGCTGTGACGAAGTTTGGTTTCTATTTAGGGCTGGCTATTGTATAGCCTGCATTCCTGCCCAGATCCCTCCGTTTCACTGGAGTGCTGCTCTTGGGTTGAAGTCATCAGAGAACTGCTTGAAGAGCTTGCTTGTACATTCTCCATATAATTTTAGCAGCCCGCTCACAGGCTTAGTTATGCCAGGCATGATACTGAAGAGCATTTATTATCTTTGGAAACGGTTGACATGACAAAAACATATGGGCTGGAAATTGTTCTGTGAGCTAATGTTGTAAGCAGTTGAAGTCAGCCGTAGATAAAAAACGTCCTATCTGTTCTCTGAGCAGTCATTTCATTGATGAGTATTGTGAAGCTCTAGTAGACTCAGGGGGCAAAATGAAAGAAAATGAAATCATATGTTCCATTTCATTCTATTTCTATCATAATATTAATCTGTAATTAAAAAAATAAATAAATAGAATTGCAACAGTTTGTAGGTGACAGCACCAGAACATTACTTGCTGACTTTAATTCCTAATCCTCTGTTGAACCCCACTTTGCAAAGATCCTCCCATTCGCTCCAAAGGAAGGACGAAAAATCTTGGTATTTGTGCCGAATGCTCTTTAAGTACTGGCCAATAATGGCCATTTAAGTTGACTGTGGAGCGGAAGTCATACTGATGCGAAAGGTGGGACTATTTCAAGGCGTTTCTACTAGTCAGAAAGGAGTTAAGTGTCTTTAGTTCCCAGAGTAAAGAAAATCTTAGGTGATTTCTAACTGAAATCATGACCTTTTTGGATGCCAGTGTAAAATTAGCATCAGTCAGATAAGGGTGGGGATTGAAATGTTAGGTCAAGTGCATGATTTGATCAAGTAGCAGCAGATTTTATTTCACAGTTTAAGGGCTCTTTGAATTCCCAGCTTATTCTGGTATTTAGTTCCATTTCTTTATTTGACAAACTTAAGTAGAATGTACAAAAAAAGGGGAGGGATATTTGGATGGATGGATGTACTCGTGTTAAATACATGTATAAATGTGTTAAAGACAAAGAGGAAGCCAGAATCTTGGAAAGATTAAAAATGTACTTCTGCGTAGTGTTGAAAGAAGAAGCTATTGTTAGAAATACAACACCAAGTGGGATTTGAAAATGCCTTTTTTGCCAGAAACAAGAACGAATTCCATTTTATTTTCCTGTTCTTATTTCAATAGGAAGGATTTCTTCCCATTCCTCTGGGAATGGTCACGCTTTTGAGCGGATTGGTCTCTCTTTAACTAAGATCTTGGATATGTCACTAACCGAAGTTTCCATGTAATAGATCCATCTTAGAGAAATGCAGATGCTGTTTATGTGATTTAAATTTCAGCATGAGCTTGCAAGAGAAGGTTACAGTGAAGACAGAAGGTCAACAGTGAAGCGTAGGATATAGTTTGTGTTCATAGGGAAGGAAGAGATAATGAAATAAGATAATTTTAGGCCTGTTTATGTATTCTAGTTTGTGTCATGTTCTCCCTTTCATAAATACAGGATCAAGCCTGCGTCTTCAGAGCTTTTAGTATTGCATGTGGTTTTACATAGAGAGGTTCTGAAATCATATGGATGCTTCATGAAAAATCATCCCTTTTCACAGGTCCATCAGCTGGTGGAATACAGACTGTGTGTTGCAGAGTAGTTTTTCATGCACCATGGGCATCACTCTGTCTTCTTTCCTGTATGTATAGCCTTCATAGTATTTTCACATAGGTCTTTTTGTCTTCCTCTTCTCATTTTTGTCTCATATTTGCTTTTTGAAAAAACAAGTAAAAAAAACACCAAAAAACCAAACAAACAGCCAGCCTGGAGAAGTTTTGGTGCACTAATGAGAAATCTGTGCAGCAGTGCCTGTGTTAACAATAAAGAAAGTGTCTTTGCCCTTCTTGTCTGCTGTAACAGCCATGGGCCTAATTTTCAGGTTTGTCTGTAAGCAGCTTGCAGATCTCATTTTGTTTACTCCTGCTTTGCACAGATTGGAGCCTGTTACGAAGTGCAGGTTTGGCTTTTGGGTCAGCATCGCGTATGTATGTTCTTGCAAAATGATGACTGAAGGGATTCCAAGCAGCCTTTCTTGGAGATTAATTGTCCTCACGGGTACTGCGCTCGTGAGGTGCTTCCACTGTAAAGTACTGCTTCAGAGAGAATGTTATAACTCCACAATATGCAGTGCGCACCAGGGTGAAACTAAATATTTGAAATCTCAGTCTGAACAAGGGGAAGCCTTTTAGAACAAACAAAAAAAAATCATATCCCTATTTTTCTTAGTGTTGGATGAAGTAAGACCCTCAGAGGGGCCTGTAGTTATGTGTTTATTACATTCTATGCGGCTCATCTGTATTTTTCTTAGCTTTGAAGCATACACATCTAGGATAACCTTCTCTGTATCAATGCCTATAACATTTTTAAAGCCAAATTTTAAGTAGGTAGTAATTATTATGGAGGATATTTTCTATTTGTGTTGTTTACAGACCTTCATTGTGTAGCCAGCCTAATCAGTAGGATGTCCGTGTAGCATGCTCCAGAGGTGTTAGATATGATGCCAACGGTAAGTTCCTGCAGTGCTCCATCCATTTCTATGAAGAGAAGTTCATTCACAGGTAGCAGAAGTCTGTCTTGACTTGCAAGAAGCAGGCGAGCAGCTGTGCTGTGATGGCATCCTCTGGCACGTGCTATTTCCCAAGTGTGAATTGTTACTGAGATTTTGCACTGAGTGGTGAACGTGGCTCATCTTTCCTCACCATGGTATTGGTTCAAAGCTCTAACCCATTTTTTAGTTTGAGGATCCCAGTGTTGTTTTAGAGACCATCTGTTGCACATTACCAGCTTGTATCTGTGCCTGACTTCACTGGGTCACCTCAAGAGCTGGGGCCATAACCAGATTATGAATGAGAAGCCTCTCTCTGTGTGATGGGTGGCTATTCTATGAGCACAACTCACCTGTTTGTTTTAGTTTTCTGTAGTTTGGGCTTCTTATGTTGTTAGGATGCTATGATTAATAATACTTTTGTGTTGGTTTGTATTGGGATTCCTCCTCTTTTGGTGGTCATAAAATGCTAAGAACATTAAGAATACTAGAATAGAATATTTCAGCTGGAAGGGACATACAATGATCATCTAGTCCAACTGCCCGACCAATTCAGGACTGACCAAAAGTTAAAGCATGTTATTAAGGGCATTGTCCAAATGCCTCTTGAATACGGACACTTGGGGCATCAGCCACCTCTCTAGGAAGCCTATTCCAGTGTTTGAACATACTCCTGGTAAAGAAATCCTTCCTAATGTCTGGTTTAAACCTTCCCTGGTGCAGCTTTGAACCATTCCACCACGTCCTGTCAGTGGATACCAGGGAGAAGAGCTCAGCACCTCTGTCTCCATGTCTCCTCCTCAGGAAGCTGTAGAGAGCAATGAAGTTGCCTCTCAGCCCCCTTTTCTCCAAACAAGACAAACCTAAAGTCTTTAGCTGCTCGTTATAGGACATTCCTTCCAGCCCTGTCACCAGCTTTGTTGCCCTCCCCTGTGGACGTATTCAAGGACCTGAACATTCTTCTTAAATGGTGGGGCCCAGAACCTGCACACAGTACTCAAGGTGAGGCAGCACCGGTGCTGAATCCAGAGGGATAATCACCTCTTCTGACCAGCTGGTTATACTGTGTTTGATGCACCTTAGGATGTGGTTTGCCCTCTTGGCTGCCAGGGCACACTGCTGACTCCTACTGAGCCTTCTGTTGACCAGCACCCTCAGATCCCTTTCTGCAGGGCTGCTCTCCAGCCACTCCTCTCCCAATTTATACTCCGTCCTAGGTGCAGAATCTTGCATTTGGACCTTTTAAATTTCATCCCCTCAACCATAGCCCAGTGCTTCAATCTGTCTAGATCCCTCTGCAAGGCCTCTTGTCCCTCAAGAGAGTGAACAGCACCTCACAGTTTGGTATCATCAGCAAATTTACTAATGGTGCATTCAAATCCTGCATCTAGATCATTGATAAATACATTCAGTTGCACTGATCCTAGAATTAAACCCTGAGGAACTCTGCTGGTTACCGGTTGCCTGCCAGATGTAGCTCCATTTGCTAAAACCCTTTGAGTTCTGCCTTCCAGCGAGTTCTTCGCCCAGCATACTGTGAACCCCCTCATCCCACAGTTGTCCAGAGGGATGCTGTGAGAGACAGCATCAACAGCCTTACTAAAATCCAGAAAAACTACAACCACCGCCTTCCCTTCATCCACTAGGCAAGTGACCTTATCAGAGGAGGATATCGAATCAGTTAAACAGGACTTCCCTTTGTGAACCCATGTTGACTGTGATTGCATAGTTCTTTAAATGTCTTTCAAAGATTTTAAAAATGTTATTTCAAAACACTTGCACAAAGAAGCAGAAGCTGTGCTAGCTGTTTTGAATCTTCCAAAAGAGAATGTGACAATGTGAGAAAGATTTTTGTCTCTCTGAGACGGTGTTAGATGTACACCATCTCTCTTACCAATTATGTTAATTGCAATTAATGTAAGGCTCTTCTTGCAACACTTAAAACCTCTTCTCCAAAAGTCAGTTTAAAATGTCCTGCAAGCTGGCAGGGTGTCTTGGCGCAGTGGGGTGTGTGTAATTCCACCATCTACAGGATAAACAAAAAGTTTGGGAAGTGGTTGTGAAGCCTTTGAATGGGCTGTGTAACCTTTTAGTAAGATAGCACATGGAACGTTTATGTGTCCATTTCTTTTCTTGGTCTGTTTACAGATAGCAAAGGGCTGCTTAAAGGACTTCTGAAATGTGGTGCTTAGGCTCAATTGTAGAGTCTTTTGTTTCCTTGTTTGTTTTCAGAGTTCATTCTATTTTATTTATTTTTTTTTTTAGTATGAATACCAGGAATAGTTAATTCTTCAGTTTGCAAGACGACTTGTGGGAAGATAATTAGGAGCTGCTGCTTCAGATGTCTTTTTAGTTCTCCTACTTCAGTTGAAGGAAAAATAACCTTGGCTAATTTGTATTTTCCTTTGAAAGTGTTTTTAGATGCTAGAAATTATGTGGAAAGTACTGAAACTTCAAATTCCTGGCAAAAATATCTTCTGTTCTCAGTTGTTCAGTTTAATCCGCTTTATTCTTATCATACCCTCATTTTACTACCTCCTGTTTATCAGGAGGTCCCTTATGTTAGGCAAGATTTCGGGGTGGTTAGAGGCAAATGCTAGTCAGTAATGATCCTGCAGTGATTGTAGTGAACCTCCGTTTGGCCTTAAGTGTGTTTTTTCCCACTTTGCTAATCACATTTAGTAAATGCATTTTTGAAAAGATGAGAGGATTTATGTTTTAATAATTAAAAACTCAAGTCAGTTTGTTCACATGCAGTGATTTGCTTAAGAAAGCTTGGAAGTCGTTCCTCCGTTTATTTCTGTGGTGCCAGAAACTGAGAATACCCACTTTGTTAGTTGATCGTGGCATCTTCCTGCCTGCAGTAATTTGGTGTGGGAACGGGAACAGTTTTAAGTGTGCTCATCCAACTGGACTTTTAAAAACTGCAATGTCCGCTTGTCATGCAGAAAGATGGATGCAAATCTCGAGTAAGACAAAACAATAGGGGCGTTATACAATTTCAAGCAGTTCTTGAAAATGAAATATTATGTGCCAAGATTTGACACATAACAAGTCTGTTGCTATTGCTCTCCCTCCCTGGCAAGGAGGAGAGGAATAAAATGGGGGCAACGTGACGAACCTGCCATGTTGTGTGCCATATAGCTGATGAGAAATACTGTGAAGGCAGAGAGAAGAGGAGGAGTTCGGAAAGGGAATTCAGCAACATTGCTGGGATGTCCTTTTCCCGCTGTGTGTCGAGGAGGCTGATGAATGTTTGCACCTCTCTTTCACTAGAAAGAAGGGGGTATTGAGAAGTCCTGCTTGTGTTGTATCTGCCAACGCTAAAGGGGAACTGATCAGAAAAAAACTGCCCACTGAAAAACCTGACACACAGTTGGGATTTACAGTATATGATGGATGAATGACTCCTGAAATTACATTTTCAAACTGCAACTCTGCTAAACTCCAATGCTCTAAC
Organism: Larus michahellis; assembly: GCF_964199755.1. Lineage (NCBI taxonomy): Eukaryota > Metazoa > Chordata > Aves > Charadriiformes > Laridae > Larus > Larus michahellis. Next base: position 96,883,050 of record NC_133897.1, read on the forward strand.
ATCTTTCTAGAGACTACAGGACAAAACACAAGCACTAACTCATGCACAGATTTTTAGCATAGTAACTCGTGTGTGTTTGTGAGAGAGTGAATGAGCTCTTGACACACTGTTAAGCATCTGTTAGAGTGTACTTAGGAAATCAGGTAATATTTCTTGCTTCTTCCTGTTATTTCTCTAACTGTGTATACTTACGTTACAAGGCGAAGGAAGGCGCTGCTGTACGCATGCTGGACGTTCACCCTCCCCGTTACTCACATGCTGGCGTGGAAGCATTTAGGTGGGTTGGCTCAGCTGGGATCTGGGCCTTCTGCGCAGGCTGACTTGTTGCCACGAAAGGTGTTTTGTGAATCATGGACTGACATTAGTTGAATGCTAATTCAAAGTGAAGAGAGTAATTTACTGAGCAAGCCATAATGCTTTGAAGACTTTGCCTTTGCACAAGTTCACCTTTCCTCGTATCTGCATTTGAAGCTGCCCTCCATAGGGAAACATGTGAATTTTGCAAGATTCATTCTCTGCAGAATTTCTTTTTGTATTTCTTGAAAAAGGCTGAACGATTGCGCATCAGCCAACTTTGCATTGACTTTTTGTGGATTCAGGGTGCTTGCAATGCAGCTGGCTTTCCAGTGGTCTGGAGAAATGTCCTTGCCATCTGCTACAAATCCCTTTATTTTCTATATGTCTTCCTTTTGATGGGAAGACAAATACTGCTGTTTGTTTCTGTGAGTCCGTCAGAGGTTGGTGAAGATGCCCTTAGCCTGGCCCTTATGTTGGTATCAGAGTGATGAGGTGGGTCTACCAGGAGGTTTCTAGCGGTGCCAGCCTGGGGGGGTGCCAGGTCTGTGCAGCCCAGCTCAGCTGCTTGTTCTTAGCTTGCATCCCACACATTCGTGTAGGATATGTTGGAGAGTCATACATGCCATCTTTCCTGCTCCACTCATGTTTACGGAAAGAGACTTGGGGCCTAACGGTGCATTTTGCTCTCATTCCTTCTTATTTGAAACACATGACTATAATTCAGTTAAAGACTTTGCGGTAGTGCTCTCCATGCCTCTTACTCTAACATAAATGTGCTGGTTTGCAACATGATTTTTTGATTTATATAAAACCAGGAAAGGGATGGCGGGAGAGGTGTGGGTGGGATTGGAGGGGAGGAAATCTGGCATGAAGGCAGCAGGTGGAATACATTTTTGCCTACCTAGTTAGATAACCTTGAAAAATAACAAGGGTTTTGGGGGGTTTATTGGCTGAGTGCCTGCTGTGAATAGAGATGTATTTCTTTAACCTGAAGGTGGGTTACATGCCTTACCACAAAGCCATTCATGTTCTTAGGATCAGGGTAACTTCTCCTAAATGTCTCCTCCTCTCCCTTGAGGCTTGCTTGAATGAAGGTAGTCTTACTGAGGCAGAATTTTCTTTGGTAACATGTTTCATGGTTTACTTTTGCTGCAATATATTTGGGTTAATTTTTTTTTTCGCCTGGTGAGAGAGGGGTTTTGTTGGGTTGGGTTTTGTTTCTTTTTTCCCCTGGAGACATGTATTACTTCCGCCTGATTTCTCCCTTATTCAAGCACCAAGACATTATGGGTTAAATGCGAGATGGCATTTCTGCTAAACTGAAATAGTAATACAGTGTGTTAATGTTTTATCTGATCTTTTGTGAAACATTTTTTTTAATATCATAATTTTGTAGCCTTGTCACTTCACTGGTGGTTTTGATTATTTTAAGTTCCTTAAAATGACAAAACTAAGCTACAAAATAAATAAAATAAACCTGAAAAAAACCCCAAACCAACCAAAAAAACACCCCTAAAACCTTTTTTATGTTCTTATTCTGTTAATGGCATGTTGTGGAATATGGTCAGAGCTACTTGCTACGATGCTGCAATAGCATCTTGCACCATGAACGGGAAGGTGGTGGGACTATTTAATGAGTGACTCATCTTCCTGCCCAGATCTTGCTTTTAACATACGACCTGTCTTAGAGGCTGAATTCTTCCTTGTTTTGACAGGTACTGAGGCTCCATCACTGTTTTCATTTCCTTCATTTTCTCCTTTGTTAAAAAACCCTATGATTTTGCCAAGGAATTTAGCTCCCCCCAAAGTAACGATGAGACTTGCACTACTGGTGCTTTAGCTCTTGCCTGCGGAACAAAGAGGGGGGAAAAAAATCTAAAGCAAATACCAGGCTACTGATATTTTTTTCATTACTGTATAGATTGTGTTAATTTAAAACTAGAAGAATAAAAAGCACGTTGATCTGTAACAGAAATATATATATAAAAAAAAAATATTTATTTTCTTCAGTTTCTCCTCCCTGTCTTTCAAAAGGTGTTAAAACAATTCTTAAAAAAGTAGTCACAAATGCCTTTTTTCTCTTTGTAACTTCACCCAGCAAGTTGGGGACAGTTTGTGTCCCTGACTCTGACATTTTCTCCTGCGAGGGGCAGGATACTTTACATATCTGGAAACCAGCAGGGGTAAAGTATTTGGCATGGGACGGCAACCTAAATCAGGTGCTTGCTCTATTAATTGCCTTTGATATGGTTGCTTTTGGGTATAGGCAGCAAGAGAGATTTTTGTGATGGGTTAGTTTCAAAGCAATAAATTCTCTCAAATCATATTCACAGAAATTTGTCCTTTCTTGAAACATTTTTATGAAGTCTTTGAGAATTTTAATTGGGAGTGTGTGCAGTATTCATGGACCATGCTGTCGCTTTGGAAGTGAAAAATAAGTCCTAATGTTTTTGCCACTCTTAAGCTTTAGTAAGATTTCCAGAGGGTTGTTTTTTGTTTTTGTTTCTTTTTTTTTTTAGTAGTTAAACCAAATTTCTGAAAATAGTTGCAAATGGACATCTGGACTGCTCTATGGCTTTGCTAAATACACCTATCAGTGCATTTCTTTTGTGTACAAAGAAGAGGGAGTATTTTGTGTGGCTGGATTATGAATTTTGCCTGAACTCAGCCTAGAAAGCAAACAGGCAATCTTTGGTAGCTCTTCATCTTCATGAATGATTAAATAGCAAGAAACATCAGTATTAGCAGAGGAACATCATTGAACAGAATATAGAGCAAATGTTTGTTAAATGCCTCTTATGAAACTAGTTGTAAAAATTCAACGGAACGTTCAGAACATCTAAATAAAGAAAAAAATAAGCCAGTTACAGCAGTACTTCTGTTTTGATGGTTTTCTCTGCTACCCTCTCAAGGTTTAAGATATTCACTTTCTTGACTTTCAAAATGAGACACGGTTCTCTTATATTTTTTTAAGAGTTGGTTTTGAGCGTAAACTAGTAAACTCTGGGCAGCCCTGGCATGTGCTGCAAATGGTGTGAGTGAGTGTTAAAAGGACTTTTGTTTGCTGCTTCCTGTGTGCTATTGTATTTGTTTGCTGCTCAGTGAATAGTAGGTAGGCATAGAAAAGAATACGCTAAAATAATGAACAGCGGAGAAGTCCTAAAGAAATTGGTTAACGTCTTAAGTAGCTGAATGGCTCAAAAAATGCAGGCTTGCTATTGTCAGTTTTAATTTTCTCCGGGTGCATTTCACGTGTTACTTGCATCAGTCATCATACAGAATAGGGCACTGGGTGTGCCTTAATTCTTTGTGACACTGCATTTTCTCCTTCTGTTTATACTTTGTACTTTCACTTATTCTGTCTTCTGAGATCCAGGCAACAAAGAAAGATACCTGACCTCGTCACAACTTAAGAAATATCATAATTCAGATCCCTTCTTTGTACTTTCTCTAAAATATCATGGATTTGTTTGCATGATCCGGGTGATGATGTTCTTTGGTTCTTATTTGGGAAAATGCGCTGTGATGAGTTTTGTCTACTCAGTAATAAATACGGAGACAGAGATGGAAGGCTGCTGCTGCTATTTCTTTTTTTTTAAGTAATATTTTAATAAATACAACCATTAATAATTATTTATTTAAAAAAATTCATTTAGCAGCTTTTTTTGAACTGGTCTATTTGCTTTCAAGAAATATGGCCTTAAAGTATGTGATAGCAGATGTGTCAGCAGCGAGCGTGCCTTCAAAGAGCCAGCTGGAATGTGCTTAGGTGGCCCGATGTGGGAGCAGTGGAGACACTCAGAGAGCACCCGTAGTCTTGCATGCTAGACAGTACCCAAATCCTACTGCAGCTTTGTGCCAGCCTCTTTTAGGCTGGGCTGTAGTTATTTTCATAACTTTCATGATGAGCTTATCCATATCTAATGAAACTTTGTCTTCCTTTGCCTTGCGTCTGAGGTCTGTTTTTTGATGAGGTTGCTGAAAAGCTGATAGTTAATACCTCAGAAATGTAATGTACTTGAGATGGTTTCAGATAGACACAGAACCCAGGAACTGATGTTATTTTGAGACACGCACAAGCCCCAGTGTAAATGTTCACTCTTGGTGTCGGTGCTGTGAGTGGTGCCAGTATCAGTCTGGAATGAGCCAGGGCCTTTCCCAAGTTTTTGTCCTATTCAGGCCTGGAAGAAATACAGACTCTTTAATTACTGATAATTTAGAGTTTAACATTGCCTACAAAACTGACCTGTGGTTGAGTTTTGATGTGTAGAGAAAAATATGCTGTAGAAGAGTGTGATTAAAAAAAGTAGGGATATAACTATAGGCAGCAAAACACATACATTTAGAGGAACTTTTGGCATATCTTTAAAACACTGGGTGGTTAAGGAGCTTTAATACCATTATGGCAGAGACAAAACATAGGCTGCATGCAGCAGTAACTTAATACGGAGAAAGGGAAGGTTGATTTCATGAGCGTGCAGCAGTGGATACACAAGGCTTGATTCTCAAAAATTCACTGTTTACAACAAATGCAGAGAGTTTTATTAAAATACACCATGTTTAATGCAATTCGGCAACTCTGTAAAATCATTACCACGTATTCTCCTGACCACAGTTTGCTAATCACTGCTGAAGCGGTGTAGGGGATCTAAGATGGAATGTAAAGTACAATATTAGGGGCTCTTGCCTTGTTTTTCCTTCATCATTTACAATGTTAAACAGCAGGAAGGTTTCTCATGAGAGGCTCAGATTTTCCTTGTTTCCAGATATCTCCAATGCCATCAAACTGCTGAGCATTATAAAGTCATTTTGTAATGTTGTTTATCAAATTAAACTTGAAGCAGTTATTCTCAAGATGTTTATCTTGGAAGTTTGTTACTTCTATTTTAAGCCTGAAGAAGCATTTGAATTTCCTCTGCATTTCCTTGCGTCTCTTAATTGAGTCCATTACTGTGCTATCATTCTCTACAAATCCTGCTTTGAACAATATACTGCATTTAAAGGAAAAACAGCATAAAAATCACTAATAATTGGGTGTATCGAAAGATTCTCAAGAAATCATAAATGCTTCACTTTCAAAAAGGTTAAGCATTTTTCTTTTGAGAGCCTGATTCCAGTGAGGTGTCCCCCTAAAACTGAGGTGCCTAAAATCTCACTTCATTTTCTAGCTCTGCCAGGCCTAGACCGGTTGAAACAAGTTTTATAATGTAAGTAAAAATACTGAAACAAAAATCTTCTGAGCAAAATGGAAGCCAAACAAACTTCAGACATCCAAGGTAAATGCTCTCAACTACGCTCTGGAGGGTACCAGCCTTCGCTCAGTATATACGTGGATTTCCATTCTTATGTTCCAGTAATCCTCAGAATAAAGGTTGAGCTTTCATTTCTTGAGAAACCAAGTTTTCCAAAGAAGGCTGAAGAATTTCTGCTTGATGGCTTATAGCTTGATTGCAAATTACTCTCTTCATCATCATTTAGCTGTTCACATGTTAATGAATCCTCAAGTAATTTTTTAACTTTCTAATTATTTTTTATCTTTTATTGGTGGTGGACGTGCTTTTCTGCTCTTGTTCCATTAGTACACTTACACATCTCCTGGAAATAATTTATGCAATAAAAACCAATTCACACCTCAATAATCTGCAGTTTTCTTAATTGTATTTATCTTCAGTTACTTACTGCAAGCAGAGTCTTCATAATTCCTGCAGGTGTAGTGATTGTTCTCTGGTTTGTTTGTGAGAAATTCATTGCAAAGAGCAGCATTTCAAATCCCAAGCTGTGTTGTTGACCTCTAATAAAGCCCATGGATGAGGTGATACTCTGATCTGTTCCCCAAAGTAAGGGTCACTAGATTAAAGTGCTTTTATAGTGTGAATATTTGTATTTGCTTTCAAAATTCTCCTGTTCAGAAGTTCTCAAAGATGTCACCAAAGATAGCTTCATTTACACAGGATTTCCAAAATGTCGCTAGAACAAGGAAATCGTTCATTTATTTTCCCTTAAACCATCTACAGGCTAAAGAGCAGGAGGAAACTAGTGCTTTTGATCTGCTGTCGTCCTCCACTGGCTTTTTGCATCCAACGGCTTTCTCCTAAGAGCATCTTGAACTGTGCTTTTCTTCCCCAAACAGACAATTCCTCGCTGTTGCGACAGATGAAAGCCTGGGCATCAAAGTGAAGCAGGTACTTAGGGAAGAATAAGGAAATGCAGGATATCTAAGCAAGCATGTGTGGCTAAGCAGCAGCAAGCCCAGGTGTTCAGCTGAGAGCAAGTGGGCTGCTGGTGTGGAGGGAGGGAAAGGGCAGTATTTCAGGTGAAGCTCCTGGGCATGGCATCGTTGCCATTCACGTGTTACGTGGAGATCACGGCAGCAGAATATGCTACAAAGCTGGCCCCGCGACCCAAAGTTGTGCAGTTTCTTTGAACATCTGCGTACGAGCGCACGTGTGCATGCACTCAGCCCCTAGGAGCGCTGGAAACCAGATGGAAGGTCTGGTTAATGTTCGCGTCACCTCATAGCATTTCACATGTGGTTTCTTCAAAGCAGGCAATAGTAGCGGTACGGCGCAAGCAAAGATCTTAGCTCAGTCACAGCCGTGGCTTTGCTTATTATCTGAACTGGATGGTGAGGATGCCTTCTGACAGTGAATACATGGCAGTGATACGTTAGGTGGGATCTGGTACATTTGCCACTGGAGTGACACGGATCGCTTGTGTCCAGCAAATGAAAAAGACAAGGCAACATGACGTCTATTTCTATGTGTACAAATAGGATGAAATTTTATTTGCTACTTGAAGTAAGGCTTAATTAAGATGATTTTGGGGAGGGAGGACAGGTCATAGAAAGAAACTAACTTAATTACCCCTCAGAGTACCTTGATACAGAGCCTTGTATGCCTACATCAGCAATTTAAACGGAATCTTCCTTAACTAGTTGGCGTACATGGCTATACTTAAATCTGAATCAACCTCCTTACTCCCCTGCCAGCCACAGAGACTTGAGGAACCCACGAGTAACTGCTTCAGGCCCCGCAACGTGGTTCAGTTGCTGTGAGAAAATTGCTAGCGTGGACTCAGCATCAGCTGCAAGAGCCTCACATGGAATGGACTGTCTGAAACTTGATGTGTCCTACCCTGTGGGATGTATGTTTAGTGGTGTCAAGGAATTTGTTTAAAAATTGAGATGCTAGAAATCCCACCTGTTTTGAAGCCACTGACTTCATGCACACGCACACAGACACACATGTAACTGAAAATACACATCTGGAAGACGGCTGTAAATGCCATTGGCTTTTCCGAGTGGTAAAAAGATTGGATAATGGTTTATGTGAGCTTCTGATAATATCACTTCTGAAGAATATTATTCACGTCTGAATCATCCATTTGTTTTCATGCTGCTCTCTGTCACTACAGCTACTTCAAGACTTTCTCACATGAGCTGCCAAAGATTAGTCACCGGCCCTGTGACGTTGTGTACAACCTCCCCTTCTCCCAAGGGCCAAGGATTTTATTTCAATTGTATTGTGGTGGTTGTTTGGGCCAGTGCTTTTGTTGCGGCTCTCTGGAGATGGGTTCTCAGATTTTGGCTGCTGTTTGCTTTAGGAATTGATAGGGTAAAAAAAGATCCTGTTGTGGTAAAACAGCAGAAACATCTGCTGAAGAGTGGGAGGAGGAGGAGGTTGCTAACCAAATGCAGCAGCAGGGAGTTGCAGTTCCTCCTTCTCTACTCTCACCGCGAGATGTGAACCTGCTGGAATAAAAGGGCTGGCACTGCAACACAAGCTCCAGAGGGAAACAGGTCTCAGGTCAGCCGGCTAGAGAAACCTCAGAAGAAAACATTAAAACTGAATAAGCATTGGAAATAGTTTTAGTAGATGAATTCACTCCTTTCTTTCCCTAATGCAGTTCGGAAGTTGTGCGTAAACTTCAGGGAAGGAGACAGCAAGGCAAACTTGTGCAGTCTGCTACTTCTGAAAGTAATGCCAGCCCTTACGCATCAAACTTTTGATTCCTTGATCAAAAAAATAAGGGAAACAGATAGGGATCAAAAAAATGCATAACTAGAGGTACATTTCAAATCATACCCTGTAGTAATCACCTGTAAGTGTATGAACTTCTTATTTGCTGCAACTGGGTGCATGTGGCCAGTCCCCTCCTTGGCTGGCTTGAGGGCTGACAATAGGTAGCAGCTCCCTTATGTACAGCATGGAGAACATTTCATCATCCTCTCAAAAGCAAGCTGCTGATTAAATTAATGATGATTTATTAGGATCAGAAAATTCTGGGGAGGGATGAAGGAGATAGGGAGGCAGGTCTTTTTATGAAAAAAGCCAGAATCCTGATCTTAGAAGTTGCGGGTGCAAGCTTCCTACAGGAATAAAACAAATATACAGTAGAAATTTTGTAAGCAAATATCAGATCATCTTACTGAGAAGATTTAAAAAATTAGGTGAAAGTTTTAAGTTCCCACCGTGTAACTTCAAGGTCAAATTGTTGGCTTTCATAGCTTTACCACATCCTTTCAACTTACTGATTTAATCAGTGTTCACGCTGTCAGGACAAGATGCCGAGAGCCAGCGCACAAACCAAGTAGCAATCTGTGTGTTTGATCTCCCCTCTGAAAACCACGTTTGCCCTTAGATCTGAAGCTCTCTGTGCTGCAAATTCCTTCTTATGGGATCGAAAGGTGATGATGAGATGGGTGGGATTGAAACAGAGCTGTTGTCCTGCCCGGTACTTCTCTGTGTTGGGTGGCAGGGGGGGTCAGGAGGAGCAGAGCAGTGTTGGGGTGGCTGGTGTTGTGTGCCCTGCGGGAAGTCCGGCTGAGGTGGCAGGAGCTGCCCTTGCCCCACACTTCCCAACCAAAAAAGGTGTTTTGAAGCCATTTTTTATTATTTCTGTTTGTTTTTTAACTGCTGCTGTCCAGGGGTCGAGGAGGAGGGTGTTTTACCCTGCCTGGCACCCTGCTAAGCTTGGACATACTCAAGGGAGAACTGCCTGCAGAGTCCACAAACCAGCAGTTACAGTGAAGCATCCGCCAAAGATGCATTTATATTTTAAGTGCTTACATGTGGATGAAGCTCAAGATTGCAAATACTGGCTTTTTGTTAAAGATTCCACAGAATAAACCTCGGAGTGACTTCTTTCAGCCTTTCTTCAGAAAGCCACAGTCTTGCGTAGTCATCTTCTGTAGATGCTGTCAAGCAAAGATGTGGTTGTCTCTCATCAGGAAAACTCTTGTGAGGATCAGTGTCTTAAATCTATGATTTGTAATAACATAAAGCATTGGCAGTAGCGGGTAATTATGCTTTATTAGTTATACTTTATTAGGTGTGGTCTTGTAAGTTTTTATGCAGTTGGGGTAATGCACGTTTTGGATCAAAATTGGCTTATAGTCTTGCATATTGGCTGTGAAAATAGCACACCGGATTGTTGCCAGATATCGCGGGTGTGACAAGATTTACCTTTAAGCGGCATAGACAAGATGTAGAGTTCATAACTTGAGTGACACTGCGCTTCTTGGTGTAGTGCCTCAGTGATGGGGCCTGTACTTACAACGAAGCAGAAGGCGGTATGGGCTGAACAGCATCAGTACCTGTCATACCCAGAGTTTTGGTGAGCATCGCTATGTCTCCGCTTTAAAGGACAGGAAGGAGAAGGGTCATCCTTTATCTCTGGTGATTGATTTGCGTGCCAGAGGAGGTGGCAGACATTCTAATGGACATCTGAGCATTGCAGCCTTTTGTTTTTTAATATATTAACGGAAGAGTTATTGTGTGCGGAACTTCTTCTTCTATTGTCACGATCTATATTTCCTTGTAAAAGGCCCTTTGAAGTGAATTAAGTCCGGATTGCAAAGGAGCCCAAAAGTCATATATTTTATCTTATATTTTTGTTGTTTTTCTTTCTTTTTGCCTTAAATAAAACCCTAAAGCTCACTGTGGTTTAACTTCCCTTTTAAGTCAGTTGAAATTACTGGTCATCTTTTGTTTGTGAAGGCATTGTTTAGTTTGAAGAGGAAAGAGTATTTAGGGACAGTAATTTGTGACCCAGGTCAATCAAGCACTCTTGCATTTTGAAAGTTCAGTTCCTCTCATTTCATGACAATTTTGGTTGCAATGTTCCTTTCTGCTTTTTTATTTTGTTTTGATTTTTTTTTTAAACTTTAAAAACTTCCCTCCTCCTTTTTCTTGTCATTCAGTCAGAAATGTTGAGGAACTGAAGTTCCTAAAATCCCAGCTTATGGAATCACAGCTTCCTACTGGAGATCTCGGCTTTGGGTGGGAGCGTAAGTTTATATATTGTTCTGTTTGCATTTTTAAATGAGCAGCTTTGAGTTTTGATCTGCCTAAACTGAGCAAAAACTTTAAAAAGGAGCTAAAATAATCCACAGTGTGCTGCTCACATGGAGTGAAAAATGTTAGTAATTTTTAATCATTTAAGAAATTTTAGTTTGAGTTTTAATGCAACATGTTTCTAATATGCAAGTTTACTAATTTTCGTATTTATTTATTTTTTTAGTGTTTGTATGCAGACGTAGGTGCTGACTTTTGACTTTTCCCTCTCTGGTTATGAAATACTCTGATACTTTCTTGAACCTAAGTCATTCTTTTCTCGTTACATGTCATGAGGTAAAGACCATTTCCTCTTTCAGACTTCTGTGTGTGCTCAAACCATCAGTAATGAATATTCTCCTCAAAACTTCTTCAGATGATTGACTACAAAGTCCGTGCAAAGTCTGGCTAGCTCAGAAAATGTTGTGTTGTGAGCTAATGCTCTGAGATGTTTTTACTTGGTTTGAATCCATTTTTGGTTATGTTTTATACTGTGTTGGCACTGCAGTGCGAGACCACTCTGCGCACAAGTCGTGTGACACGTGGATACTTTTTGCTGGTGGCTCAAAAGGGCAGTTCAGTCTGTACCTGATTCCTGGTCACTAAAACATAAGATAATACAAAGAATGAGAGCCTACTTTGGCAAAACACCGAGCTTTTTATTTTCTTGTTTTCATAGTTATTCTTTTGTGATAGCATATAAAATAAAGGAATGAATTAATTTTCTGGAGCTGAGCAGTGCTGGGTAAACTGCTTGTGTTTAATCATTGTAAATGTACCTGACGTTAAACAATGTTTTATTTCGGTGGCTGGTGGTCTTTTGCGAACACATGGTGCTTTCAGAGTTGCATCCCCCGGTGCCCGCCGCCAGGCCTGTCAGCGGTTTCATCTGAGTTGTCCTTACTCTTTCCTGCTGCGAGAAAGGATGACAGCTCATTTTATCTGCCTTGCGAACGAACACAAAAGCTGGATTTCCTGCTTTTTTTTTTTTTCCCTCCTCTGTGGGGATGAAGGCTTGTATATGAAGAGACACTGATTAATCCCAGCTGTTTCATTTGCAGCTGAGGATGGGTCCCGGCTGAAGTGCTGGAGATGTTCCCCACCACAAGAACCTGAACCCAGTTTGAGATCTGAAGCTGTTTCCCTTTGATGAGCTTTTCCCAACCCAGAGTTTGAGCACCTCAGACATAAGAGATGGAAAATCTAGATCTTAATCTTCAGGCTCAGTCTTCTGCATGTGTTATCTAATCTGTGTTGTGTACGTAATCTGCGGAAGCATGATTAAGCCATTAGAGCACTCAGTGCTAGACTGTTTGCTGCAGGTTTTGTAAAAAGGAAGTGATATGCCACTGGAGGTCTGAGACGGCGATGTCTGCAGAACAAGTGACTGATACCAGGGTTCTGATACAAGAGCTGAGTGGAAGCTGGGTTGGGGAGTTTTGCACCAGCACTGTTCTTCCCTTCTGCCCCCTTTTATTTCTCCACCTTTTAATTTTAACCCATCTCATCCCTCTCCTTTCTAGAAAAAGCCCTGAGCAGTTTGTAGGGGAGGAACAAAATCTTGGCAATAGGAGAGATTTTTAAAAAGCTATTCTGAGAAGGGCATTTTTTTCTAGGGAAACCTGACGTACTTTACATATCCTTTCCCAAAAGGGGAATGGACTCTAAAGAGTGCACTAACGTTGATTTGTAAACTTGATACTATGGGAAGGTCAAGGCAGAGGAGAAGGGGACAGATTAGGGGCAAGGGAAAGAGGATTAAATGTCCAGCAAATATTTAGATAATATAAAGTGTATCAAATCTAACTTGAACCTAATGGGATATATCTATTTATGTGCTTTGCTTTGGTGTTTTTTTTTTTCTGCATAATTTGTATTCTAGGAGTTTGTGTGGAGTACGCATGTTACTTGGAGCATGAAATTCTTTCTCCAGCTTTGGTGACAGGTAATTGTTGATACTTGCATGGGTTATTGCCATGTGCTGTAGGCCAGGAGCAGGGAACCGGCTTCTTTGTTAAGGGCCAGTGAAGCCTTTTGAACAGCCTTTTGCAGGCCACATATTAATGTGTATCTTTATGTTATCTGATGATAGCATACAGAAAATCAGCCATTGGTCACATGCAATTAAGCAGTAGACTGTATATATCCCAAGAAGTGCTGACTTTTGTCTGTTTAATTTATATTCTGTCTTAATTTGGTTAAAAAAATTTAACTTAGTGCTTTATGATTCGCATGCAAAAATATAAAATGCGGTGTTTGTCCTTTCAGCCTAGTTCTGCACCATACACTTCTTTCTAAAAAGGAAGAAAACCTCTTCGTGTTTATGTTGATTTTCATCATTGTGATGTAATTTAGGATGTGTGATTGAAACTAGCAGGAGAGCGGACTGTAGACTTAATTGGTACCGTATGGGTTCGGTTCTCGGTGCTTTCTGAAGACCTGTCTGTGCTAAGAGCAGATGGATCATGTTCAGATTTGAATATTGTCATTAGTTTTTGATGTAAGCTTGAAATTTGACTTCGGGCATTTTTTTACGTGTTTTCAGCATTGACAGAGACAGTACAGCCCTGTATCATTTTTTGCTGTAACATTTAACATTGGTGTGGTATATGTTTTGAATTCCACAAGATAATACTTCTTTTTACAATGATACTTATAACTTATTTTCTTGACGATCCCGGTCTGCTCTTTCTGCTTTCCAATAGTTATTTGGCACATGTCACAAAGAAGTTGAGTATCTTTAAGAGAATTGTATTTTGCAATATGGCAATTACAGTTGGCATGGAAGTGGCTCAGAATTATTGGTTTTGTGGATAGCCTGTTTGGTTTGACTTCTTTTCCTTTTTAGAGGGGCTCTGATTACTCTTTATTTTTACCCATGATGTTTACTGTGATCTATAATTTTCTTTCAATCAGATGCTAAGCCAGCTGGCTTTATGTTTCAAAACAAATTACTGCCTTATTTTAAAACTTTTTTTTTTTTAAATTCCCCTCTTTTTACAAATCTTATAACTTGGCAGGCATTTCTGATTTAATAAAACTCTTTGTTCTTTTTGGGGGTGTTGTGGCCAAAATCTTTTTTTTTTTTTCCTCCGTGGGAATAAAATCTCTTTCTAAATTTTATTATTCATTGTATATTCTATTAAACTGTAGATGCATTTTGCAGAGCTCCAGTTTCCTGAAGAAACTTCTCAAAGATGATCCTGTCTTGCATGCAGCTGCATACTTTGTCTAGCTACCTGCTTTTGTGTTGCTCTTGCACGTTGTTTGACTTTTTCCTGCGTATTCCTTTGTGGATCTGCTGTGTGTTGTTTGCTCTTATCTTCCACTTTCTGTGTAGCTCCCTGCAGCTAGTTCCATTGCGTGTGGAGGTTTTGCAGCTATTCTGTCTGCTTTCTGCTATAACATAGAGCATTGTAGATGACTGTGGTCTGTTTCTCTTACTTACAGTGCTTTTTCATGGCAGCCTCTAGAGAACGAGGATAGAGGTTGGGACGGAGAAATGTCGATTTAGTTATAGAAAGCAGTGAAAGGTGCAATGTAAACCACTACATGGTGCTTTTAGAGTAATTAGAGCAATTAGAAAAATAATTTAGAGTAACGTGTTACTTGGGAAGACACCATCACTCTGAACATCTCCCCCTTCCTTCTTCCTCCCCCAGCTTTATATACTGAGCATGATGCTACATGGTATGGAATATCCCTTTGGTCAGTTGGGGTCAGCTGTGCCAGCTCTGTCCCCTCCCAACTTTCTGTGTCCTCCCAGCCTACTCGCTGGTGGGGTGGTCCGAGGAGCAGAAAAGGCCTTGACTGCTTAGCAACAACCAAAAACACCAGCGTGCTGTCGCACTGTTCCCATCCCAAGTCCAAAACAGCACTATACCAGCTGCTAGCATGAAAGTTAACTCCACCCCAACTGAAACCGCAACAATAAAACTTGTAAATAAAAAGCCAAATATGCACCTCCTTGAAAGGATAGCTGAGCCTCTAAATCACTGACGTCAGTGGATGCTCTTTTGGGGACTTCAGGAAGCTCTAAATCAGACTGTAAGAGAGGGAGAGCACCAAAGATACCAAGTGATATGGAAGAGGATGAAGTGAAGTGAGAAACAATACAAGAGCTGTAAGAGTGGCCGTGTGGTGATGGGGGCTGCCCGTGGGGGAAAGCTGAGGCTCCATGAGCAAGCCTGTGTGTGGCCCGGGCATCCAGCCGCCTCCCAGGAGCTTCCCTTGCTGCCCAGGAGATGCCAGCGGAGCAAACAGCACGGCCAGGAGAGGATTGGAAATGGAGAAAGGGAGGGAGAGGAAATTAGGAATAGGAAAATAAAATGCATAAGTAAATCCTAAAGCAATGCATTGTGTTGATGTTGCTGAGTTGCTGTGCGCTTATGCATGTTGATGTTGGCTTTCCGCTGTTTTTGTTAGAAGGATCTGCTAGTGTTTGTAAAGGCATTTGAAGATGAAAAATGAATTTCCTAAGATGTATTGATGTGGTCATTCTAGGCAAAGCTCGAGGCAGGAGCAAATGAGACTTTAATCAAGTTGCTGCTTGTATTTGTATAAAGCAGCATCTCTGACCTATTTGTAACTAAGAGGTCTTGATATAATTTCACTCAAAGGCTGTTTTACCTGATTATTTTTTTTTTCTTTCAGTTATGTTCTATTGAAATAATGTGCTTGTGTAAGTAACCTTCCCCAATAAGAGGCCAACAAGAAATATGTGATGAGTTCAAGTTCTCTATAACCTGTGGGATTAAATTGCAAGGTCGAGGCTGAAAATAAAAGGCATTAATGGAGATTGGATCCGGGCTTGCACATAACGTCAGACTTTCTGAATTGCTTACAAAATTGTAGCAATAGAATACTTTTTTAAGGTGCTGTAGCATCCAGAACTACTTTTTACTTAGTGTGTGGGGAGTCATAAGCTCCTTTGAGACAAGAGAGCACCGTCTGGGACGTGGTGCCAACTTGCAAAATATAGGTAGTTCAGGATTCCCTAATCTGCTTCTCAAGGAAGGATGAGGCATCTAGCGTAACTTCTAAACAAAACAGCTTGATATTTGGACTAAGCTATCCCAATGAATATTATCTATTATAGATTATTGTTTTGTTCCATTGAGCAGAAATAACTATTACTGAATTTGCAAGGTGAGGCCCAGAAAGAGGTTTGACTCCTTCTCCTCACCCCCAAGATTTTGGTTTGAGGGAAAGCTTTTTAAAATTTCTGATTCAAGGATCTTTTCAGTTTTTATGACTGATGACTGAGCACTTGAAAAAATATGTATTGTGGCATAGATGTTGTTTTGAGTCCCGGTCTCTGCTCTGATGTTCGGTATCAGCTTTTGCTGTCCCTTGTGGGTGGTAGCACAGCCAGCTCCCTGGGACCCTTCCAGTTTGCCTTACGGCAGATTTCTTTTGGATAACATATTTAGGGTAATTGCCTCCAAAAGTAAAGAATAGTCTTTGGTCTTCTCTGGTAAGCGTAAATGTTGGCCTGACTTAGGTTCCTTGAGGAAGAAAAAAATGGGAGTGCTGATTGGCATTGTAAAGCAGTGTCTTTTGTGTGAGAGGCCCTTGGCACATTACGAGCGTCTTGTCTTTGGAGAAGCCTCTGCCCAATCAGTCAAACATTGCTGCCAGCCCAAATAGCTCTGGTGAGGAGTCAGCGAGCACTCTGTTGCGTTCCTTTTGTCTGGCCACGTTTTAACAAAGCGCTTGTGTTCATGGAGTGATAGAAATGCCATTCCTTGCCACAGTAATCTAAATGGAGGTTACATGAAAAGTTTTCATCTTTAGCTTTTCTTAAAATAATGAAGGGAATTGTCTCGGGCAATGCTGATGTGAAGTGAAACATTGAGCTATTGAGTAAATAAAGCCACCGAGTGTATGTGCTTTGGAGTTTTGAAGAAGCCACTGTGAAAAGGTTGGGAGTTGTTCTTGCCTCTACCTGGGGCTAGAGATGAAGTTAGCTAAAAAATCATTTCTTAGTTTGTTGTTTTTTGGTTTTTTTTTAATAGATTTTGGGTTTTTTTCTTGTCTTAAAGTAATGTTGCATCTGACACTTAAGAATCAAAGGCCATTTGTGGGCAGATGAAAAGCTGCAGAGGATGCACTTGGGGAAACTCTGTGGCCTTCCAAGTGATCGAGAAGCTCCTGGCTGCTGGGACCTACAAGCCCCTGGCCTCCAGCCCTGCCTGGCCAGTGGCTCTGGCTGCCTGGGCTCTGGGCACCCACCCCAGCCCAGCCCAGGGGTGTTTCCCGTGCCGCCTCCTCACAGCTCTCCCTGGGTGCCGGGCAGGGGGAGGTGAGCTTGCCGTAGCCCATGGCCCCACTTGTGCCAAGGTAGACCCTGTGGTCAGTCTGTCCCGGTGTCCTTGTGGCACCTCCCAAGGGATAGGGAACGAGGGAGAAGAAGCCTGGCCCTCCTTGAGTTGGCCTCAATTATGTTTATTTTCTTGGCAGATTTAGGCTGTTTATAGTAGCAATTTCCTGACATTACAAAACGTGGGAGCTTGGGAAATTTGCGAATTGGAGAAGGCTAATAAATATTTTACTTGATATTTCCTTGCAAAAGTTTTTTCTCTGCCTGGAATGAGTCAAGTGTGTGTGTCAGAATGTCACTTAATGAAAATACTCAGGATTTTGGTGGTTGGCTTGGGTTATTTTTTCTTTCTTCTTTAAATATACATATAAAGCTATGAAATTGTATGAAAAGTTGTAGGAGACTTGACTTGTCATTTAAATCAATATAAAGCAGCTTTTTCTTTGACCTTATATATTTATTTTTGGTATTGCTAAAATGGATCAAAGTAGTACAGATAGTAGAGAAATAACTGCATTTGTATCAGGTTTAGTGGATTTTTAGTGGAATACACTGACATTTTAGCCAAAGCAGACTGGTCAGTGCTCAGCATTGCTGTTAGTTGCCTGATAATGGCATGTAAGAAAGGATGGAAAAAAAAGAAGCAAAGAGAATGCATTATATAGAAGCCTGGAGAAAATTTGCTTTTCCACTTCAGTCGTGTAAATTTAGAATATTTTTTTTTCTTAAAAATAAAGATAAAATCACTGGTATTCATAGTGCATTGTTTTATTTTTTCAGTTTCTGATAGAGCTTACTTTTTTGTGTTTTTCTGAATATTTACTTGCAGGCAGTTTTATGGTGTTTGTGGGCTTATTATTTTATATCATTTGTTTACGGGCTTATTATTTTATGGTATTTATGAGCTCCGTGTCATGCAGCTCAGTGTTAACGAGTTACTCTTTCCCCTTTACTTGTAAACATTGCCCCTGTGCTTCAACTTCCATGGCTGTTTCCTGACATCCTTCTTGTTATATTCCCTGTTTCATTTGAGCGGATATGTTGTTTTCTTGTTATATAGTAAGATGTTGAAAGGAGAGCTGACTTACCACTTCTGAGCGGTAGCTCAGCTGGTAGAACCAGAAGTCCGGTGGCAGCTGTCAATCAATAGAGTCGGGAAGATTTTCCTTATGTGCAGTAATTTTGCAACCGCTGCACATCAATACATTGTGGTTTCAGTCCTGGGATTGAAGGTTGGTTTTCTTTGTTTTCTGCGTGTTCTGCATGTATGCTCTTCACATACCGTGTTTTGTTTCACAATGTGTGAAGCCTTTCTTTTGGCTGGGTGGTACCTGGTTCTTACTTTCGCTGTTCAGGGCAGTGGGTGGGCTTCTGCCTCTTGACCATCCGCCAGCTGCTGAAGGTGGATATTTTGGTGCTATTGTTTAACATTGAGTTTTCCATTCCGAAATCTCTTGTGTGGCTAAGTAATCAAGACACCTAAAGCAACATTTGCTGCCATTTCTACTAGAGTAATTAACCAGATTAACTGACTTTAATCGCGCCAGACTTTCAAGGGTGTGGGTGAAATCTATCTCATTTTTTTTCTAATTTCTGACTCTTCTGGAAATTGCAGTAAACAGAATGAGTAACTTCAGAGTTTATTGTTTTAAACTCTGCAAACTCACATCATGGATATCTGACTCGCTATTAGGAACTGTTCCTGGATTGAAGTGTTATTGATGGGAAGCGAGGCAGGGTACGGTCCTTGCTCCTGGCCCAGGGGCATTAGTGGGTAGCGGGGAATTGCCCCCGCTCAGCTGCGGTGCTTCGGGGATGGGTGATAGAAGTTTTTTTGTTCTGGGGAAAACAGGGAGCTGTGGTTGTACGTGTACCACCTCCACGCCGTGTAGGCACTGCCATTCATTCCTTTGAATACAAGTAGCTTTATATAATATAGACCGTGTAACACGGATAGAAAGTACTTTCTGCTACAGACAATTCCTCCGTATCTCAGCAGCTGGGAAATGTGCTGAACAGTACTTAGCATAATGCACGGAAAATAATACATTTGTCAGAAGCAGCCAACACACATTTGGCACTTTTTGCTCTTCTTTTGCACTTTTTTTCATTTATTGTTTTGTCCCCTCAGGCTGTGCTCTGTGGAGGAAGCTTGTTTCTAAGAAACAAAAATGATGATACAGTGTTGAGGAGCAGTGCAAAACTCAGCACTAAAGCTGCTCGACTAGTTGTAAAGTGTTAGGAAGGTTCATTGCTTCACATTAAATAAGTTCTTTCACACTAAGTCGCAATATCCTACAGACTTGTTGCCCTTTCACTAGGGGAGGTGTTTTTAATTATCAATAAAGTTGTTAAACTCCATACTTGAGACCCTAAGGCAACGTGTCGTTCGTTCAACCGAGAGGAGAAGGCGGTGGAGTAGAACCCCGGGTGTTGCAGAAGCACCACAGACCTTGCTCCTCGCCCTCCTCGAGCTGCTGCTGAGCCCAGCCCCAGGGAGGGTGTGAGACCAGGCATGCCCTGGGGCTGGCCGGCGTCCCAGTTGCCTTCTTCCTGGAAGATCCGAGAATAGTTGATTGATACTCGTTGTTGGTAATATTAACAGGTCCTTTAGTAAAGCTTGTTGCTTTTAATAAAACCAGTCTCAGGAGCGAAGTGATTGGGTGAAAATTTGGAGTAAATTTTTATTAGAAGTGAATTTTTAACTGTCAGGGTCTTGGAGGTTCACGTGAAAATGTTTCTCAATGTCTCCGAAGACTTGAAATAAAGTGGGAAATAAAGTAATCTCTAATTTAGTAATTTCAAGATGCTTTGATTTTATAAAAAATCTTAATATTTCTGAGCAGGAGAGTTTGACAGCATTTGGGTAATGGCAAGCTTTGAAGATGTTGAATACCTTCGCTGTCACGTATTTGTATCCAAAAGAAGAGTAAGAGGCTGCAGTCCATCGCTGGTCTCGAAGTTAGCACGCATTCAGAGAGAAAGCAGGGGCTGTAAATGTGGGAACATTCTTCTGACAACTTGGTGTTGTGTGGCTGAGCCGCAGCAATGCCAGATTTAGCAGCAGCTTTATTAATCTATGATAAATCTTATACTCCCTTGAGTCTAGACAGGCAGAAAGCTGAAAACTGCACAGCGTAGGGCTGGGGCGGCATTATTCTTCTGCTGAAGTTAATCACTCTCTGCTCCAGCTGTTGGCATTGCTCTGCATTTAATGCTTATGAAGACAAAGACAGAAAAGAAAAGAGAGGAGTGTTCTTTGTCACACTCAGATTTATGTTATGATTTTGTCAGATGCTTTTGGACAAGATTTTTTTTTTCTGTTGCTGAAATTTAGGACCAACTTAAAGTGAATGTGCTCTTTCTCATATTTCAAAGTGGAACAAGAAAATTTGATTCAAGTTCCAGGGGTTCAACCAATCCCTACTGTTTCTTTGAACCACGTTTCAGAGTTGTCCTTTTTTTTTTTTCGTGACTGAGATGCAGCCAAGACAATCTCTTCTTCATTTCTGACATTCAGCATCTTATTGAATTTTGACTGCAAAAACCTAAACTAAAATTTATCTCTGAGTTTGCCTTCAAGCCTACTTAATAGTTCAGTTTCATTTGTATCCAGATATTGTCTTCTGAAACTAATACACTTGAATTACTTAAGTGGGAGAAATACAATTCAATGATGCATGTCGTCTCTTGGACTTGCTGTCTATCAGGATTTAGTGTGGTCTTACAAAACAAGGAACGCAACCATATCAAAGGCTCATAGTGATGCCAGAAAGTATCAACCCCCCCATATTTGTTTAGTTTTGAAAATGTATCCACGCATTGGGAGAATTTTCTGTTTATTGGTGTGGAATGCTTAATATTTCCACCAAGTGTCCTGAGGCGAGAGCAAGCAAAGCAGTGTTGGGACTGGTGTTGCCACTTGGCTTGCAAAAGCCGACTGTTTTTGCAATCCAACTGCATATAAAGGAAAATGCAGTTAAGAAATCAAAACAAATTGAACCAGTAAGGCTACGTAAAATCAGTGATTACGAGGGTCCAATGAAGGTACAAGTAACAGCCAGTTCCCTTCAGAAATTTCATGCAACTCCACTTCTGAGTCAGAGGGGTAAAAAAATCTAGTTCCTTTGAGACATAGGGGGAGAGGTAGCTGGCTGAAAATAGAAAATGGAAGGAAAAAGTGCTTTTAAATTAAGGCTCAGTCTTTGAGAAGTGCACAGGAAGACCAGGTGAGCAGTCCAGGAGGCCTGCAGAGTCTGAGGTTGTTGACCATGTGCCAGAAGGCCTTCAGGCATTTTGGAAGGAGCCAGGAGAGTGACAGAAGACTGAAGGAAATATTGGAGGTCTGAGAGTCTGGGGAAATTTTAGAGGGGACTCAGATTTTTTTTTTTTTTTTTTATTTTTTAAATCAGCCCAGAACTGAATCCAAGTTTCTAGTCGAGTGTCAAATTTGCAGATAAAGACCTGTACAGAAACCTGGCTCGTAGCTGCTCTTTCCATTTACACATACATAGGTGACATTTTTCAGCCATTTCATTAACCTTTTCTGGTCTAGTCCTGAAAAACTTAACACTGCGAGTCTCCTAAATGTTACTGCATACCTTAAAAGACCAAAAGTAAAGCCAAATACAGGTGTCTGGTTGGGAAGCTCTGGACCTCGAACTCCCTGGCTGCAGCCATAGGGGCTGGGGAGGATGCCCTTCATCCTGGGCATTGCCTGTTAATTTTTGTATTGGTTAATGTAAGTGAAAAGAAATTTCGGTTGTCAAAACATCACAGAGTGTCAAATGAAAGCCAAGTTTTTGTTAGTGGTATCCCAGCATCCCAAACCATATTAATTCCCTGTACCTGTTGAACTTGCAGGGTAGGAGAGTGCTCTTAGGGCTAATCAGAGTCACCTAGGAGCCACCAATGCTGCCAAAATCACAAGATTGATCTCGATATTGATTTTTCTCGGGCCAAGGGTACTTCCCAGCTGCAGTCTCAAACACAGGAGCTGGAGGAATTTTTTTTTTTTCTTCACCACGTGAGGGGCGAGATGACTGAGATATTTGTCCAGGGGTGTTAACAAAAGTTTACTTAATGCAAAGTGGAATTCTGATCTGCAATTGCCTTAATCCGCATTCCTCTGTTTTCACCCGACTGCAACCAACCACATACCAGCGCTACAATAACACGTGCCGATTATGGCAGTGCACCTGTGTTGGGTAGTTTTTCTGGACAACTTATTGTTATTACTTTCCACTGATTTTATCTTTAGACCGTAATTATGTTATTCCTTGTAAAGTTTCTGTATCAAGGTAACAAATTTCTTTTGGAAAATGACTTTATCCAGATATGTGCAAAAGTAATTCCTCTTTAAAATAACTTGCTATTAGTCTCTTTAAGCCCCTCCTAAGAAGTTTAGTTAGGTACGGTGTCTGAAAAAGAGAATACTTTCCATTTTCATGGTTGTAGTATTATATCATTAAGCAATAAAAAAGGAGACAAAATTGCTGAAAGAGTGAACAAGCTATCAAAATGTGCTCTAGTGTTCTGACCACAAACCAACAATTCTGCTGCTTGAATGCATTTTATGTCATGAGGACTTTGAAATACGAGCAGCAAAAGAAAGCAAATTTTATTGAAGAGTGTACGTAAGGTCTGCTAGAAATAGAAAGGCAAATCCTTACAGCTGGAATTGCAGTGGAGCTGGGGTGTAATCTCTTGTTCCTTAATAAAAGAATAATGTCAGCATTGCCAAATAATGAATGTGAAAGGAACTCTCTTTGTTCATTATGTTCACTTTTTTTGGTGCTTTGTATCAATATATGTGTTTTAAGTCCTCATTATGCTTACAGGAACTGGTGGAGGTTTCATTCATTTTGTTAATCATTATTGCTTTCCACTTCAGCTCCTTCTGAGTGAACTCAGCTGCCCCTCACTCGGTTCTCGAGTGGAGCCAAACTGTTCTCACTTGTCATTGATTTTTAATGTATGGTGACATAAGTGTCCAGTAGCAGATGAATAAGCTTTTTAGGAGTAGTCGGAGTAAATGATCTGATACTATATGAGAGCTTGTACTATTTTACTTGACTTTCACTTGGACTTTCACTTGGTTAACAGATGTATTTAATTCTGATGCTATTCTGTAAATAATTATGCTACAACACAAAACCAAATTTAGGAATTTCTCAGCAACGAAAAAAGATCTGTGAATTCCAATGTCCATTTGAGTCCTCCTGAAGAGGAACACGCAACTGTTTTTAAGTTATGGTAGACAATATTTGCACAGGTCTTTCTGAAGTGCACATACCTGCTTTGTTTGCCATGTGAAGGTTACTTTCTGATTTGTAATGTTATCTACCTTGCAGAAGTTCAAGCAAACACCCTTTTTTTTTTTTCTATACATAGAACAATAGTTAGATCAGAAAATTCAGTGGCTTATTACATCTGTCACTTATGGGCAGCCTGGAGGTGTGCGTTCACTTAGTTTTGGTCAAGTTTTCTGTTTTAAGTTTTGTGGGAGGGGTTTTAGACTTTTATTGCCTAAGGATTCAGGTAGTTTCATTTCTGTTTTTATAGACTCTTCCCGTGTTTGACCTTTCTTTTCCCTTTCCCTACACACTTAAAAATCACGGATATTGTTTCTGTGTGTAATAAATCTCAGTGCATAGATTAAGCCTCGAGTACCACACAAATAGGAAATTTGGGTGAAAAAATCTGAGTCCTGTCAACCAGGAGGGCCCACCCATGGAGACGAGGCTGATGATCAAGGAGTGAGGGAATTTGTTTAATGTTTTGGTATCTGGCTTTTTAGTTATGAAATCAATTGTAGAAGCAGCTGCCAGGATGATTGATTTGGGATCTGCATTTGATGGTGCTTTGAGTCATAGGCGCAGCAAATTCGGCTTCTTCCCTCAATGGTGGAGGTGCTAACACCTCCAGCTGTGGCAGTTAAATAAGAAAGGAGACTGAGAAATGTCCTCTTCTTCCAGTACGTGCAATGGGATACACTCAGTGCAGCAAGAAGCAAGTAGATCGAGTACAGTGGCAGGGAAACAAAGGGAAGCATCAAGAGGGAACCATAGAGGGGTGTCATAGTAGGGGAGACTTCATAGAGAAATAGGAATAACAGATGCAAATTACATACTCCAAAGTAAATATCTATATTTTAGTATATTTCAGTATGTTGTTTTATCACCAGTAATAGTAGCACTGCCTCTGTCATCTGTTGTACCACCACCGCCCCCCAAAACCATCTCCACATTGAGAGACATTGAATTTTAATGCCTGTGGAAATCCCCCAAAGGACAAGAAATTTAATTATTTACAGCCTGGATAATTATCTGTGTATTGATATTTAAGTGTTGTGAGCAAGCGTAGTCACATGCTCAATCTTGCTTACTACCCTAGGCATAAAAAAAATCAAAACGTGATGTATTAGCTCCAGTCTATGGAAAAAAAGATTTTGTGAATAAAGGGCTAGAGAATAAGGAGCAGCTTAGACACAGGCCAGTGACTACACAACAAAGATTATATACATGTTGTTTTCCTTAGAAGCCATCAAAATGTGCTCTGAATCTATATAGATGTACAGGTTGGAGTGAAAAAGATGAGTAGCATCACTTCTCTGTTTGGGTCATCATGAATTTTACTGAATGGAAAGACCTTCTCAGAGAGAATACTGAAAATGGTACCAAAATGGCATGTGTTACAAGACCTGCAAAATAAGGACTTCTTTAAACACGGTATTTTTAAATGTGATGTATTGTGATGGGATTGAAAATTGTGATGTATTTTCATCTTTCATTCCATGTTTGACCAGGTGATACAGTTCCTAGAAATTTGAGATTTATTTCCACTTTTGTTGTAAGCTGATAAGATGATCTTCATGCTTCCTCTTCCCAGACTTACGTAGGTGTTAATAGTTCCAGGGCATCAGTATTCTGCTGCTTAAGCAATCTTAGATCTTGCTTGCAATTAAGAAAAAAAAAAAGTGGTAAAGTAATGAATAGCTGGCAAATTCCAATAGAAACAACATTCGCATTACTTCAGCTGAGAAGAAGGGACAGTTTATGTCTCATTAGGGAATCTCATTTTGTTTGCATGGTTTTGTTCAGCATATATTATTCAGGGTTTTTTGGAGACTACTTTTTGTATTAGGAAAGCATTAACTGGAATAGTGTCTTACATGGTTTATTCTGTATGAGGTATTTCATTGCTGGATATTCCAGTCATGACTGTGCGCAATATGCTGCCATCTCTTTTAAAAATCAGAAGCAACCAGCCAACTCCCTTAAAAAAATCCAAACCAACAACCCCTCCCCCCTTAATTTTGTCTTACTTTAAAATGTATATGATTTATTCCCAACAAATTGTGTGTGCATGCACATATATACATATGTAGAGCCCACCCTATGTAATTGCATATACATATGTACAGAAGCACATGCATTAATAGATCATGAAATAATTGCACTCAGGTAAAGCCTGTATATAAATTACATTTCAGTAGCAGCCACTCTGTCAGATTTCTGGAACTGCGGGTTAGGTATCATGGAAAAATGTATCACTTGGTAAGTGATACCATCCTTATTTATAACACAAACATACACCCCTACATTTGTGGTCTTCTGACATATGTTATTTGAAAGATTGAACTCACGTAGAAGATTCCTCAGTAAAAGTATTTCCTTAACACTATTAAAAGTCTCTCCCTCTAAATCTTAGTAGTATGGAGTTCTCAGAGCTTGGTATAATGTTGAATTTATCATTCTTTACTAATGACTAGAATTTAAAAATTAGTATTTACCTATTTTAGAGCGCTGTTTTGTATTTTGAAATGTAAAAACCTAATGCCCCTCTGGAAAGATTGTATTAATAAATCTTTCCAGAGTGGAGGACTGTTTTGCTGGAAGTAAAATCTATGTGTAAATCATATGGGATATAAGCTATACTTCATTTTCCTGTCTTCCCGCAGCCGATCTCTCTTCTCTGGCCCCCCCTATTTCTGTAAATTCTTAACTTTCAATTTTCTGGATAGAGTGCTGTCGTGATCCTGGTGAGGATTCAGTGGAAGTAACTAATGAAACCTTCCTGTCAAATATTTATTTAAATCTTACTTGCGTGCAGTGACTGAGTTCATAAAGGGAGCTGTATTTGAGCATCTGACCCTTGTGAGGAGTTGACAGAAGACTTCTAGCAGAGAGTAGCAATGTGTAAATCCTATGAGCTGAAACATTAACGCGTAGCACTGCAGAATATAGATGCAGAACTGAGACACTGGCTTAGGTGCTGCTACGGTGAAGATCTCTGTATGAATGCAGCTCCTAATTACTAATTCAGGGAACCATAAGTACTTTCATTGTCTTATTATAATACAAACAGTGAGGAGAGGATTGATAAGGATTAAGATACAGTAAATAGTATCTACAACCTAGTGCCAAATCTAAATGCACAAAGGATATCTAGGATGATAATCGTTATATGCTTATCAAGGGATTTATTTTTATCTCTTTGGATTGTTCTGTGTAACTTGTAGATAGCATTTCAGACTTGGAGCAAGAATTATATGGTGCTTGTCTCCTTGAGGACCAAAAACATAAAAGGCAAGTAGCATGCTTTTGAGGCTTGTGTTTTGTCCTTCAACTGGATTGCCTTCCTGAAGTCGTGTAACAGGGCCAACACTGGGATGTTTCACTTCAGTTTTGTATTCATTATGGCTGAGGATATCCTGCAAATCCTTTCAAGTAGAGAAAAAGAAGCTTCATTTAGCAGTAGGCTTAGTTTCAATGGTTTGAGTACCAGAATTCACTTGTTTTCTGCAGTTATTTTCTCTGCTTGTTTACTAGCCTCAATAAAATGTCTGTATGTGAGAATTAATTTTTGCTCTGGTGCTTGGTCCCAGACTGGATGAGCCAGGGGACAAGGTTTGGCTTATTCCTACCTTATGACTGCCCCAAATAAATTTGGCTAAAAAGTTAAAATTCAGACTGGTGATGCTCTGCGTCACAGAGATGTGTCATATACCTGCTTTCTTCAGATTCCTTTATTCAATAACAGTCCTATTCCCTTTGCTGTCCTGAGAGAAGTCTTAGGGTTGCCTTTATGTGTGAGGAGGGGGTTAGTGGTAAACTATTTCATTCGTTCGGGTGCAAAAAACCTCAAACGAAGAACCAACTGAAAAAACCAACCAGCCAAAAAAACTTGTGTGATTTAGTTCCCTGTTCAGTGAATTTCCTGTAACTTTTGGAGGCAGAGTTACAGCTGTCCTGTGACCTTGTACTCTATGACTTCTTAAAGTAGATGATGGTGAAAGGCTGAATTTGCAGGAAAACAGATTTTATTGATAGCTCTAATTTAGAAATCTCATACAGTCAAGCTAATTGGATTGAGGAATTCAGAGGCATATTCCAGTTTGCATAGCACATAAGAAATTTATTTTATAGTAATGTGATTAACTTTGCTAGTCTATTTGTTCATTTTGTACACTAGGAAAAACTCTAAGGCACTTCAGTGTTTTGAAATGAGTCACTATAAATTTTGTTTACTCAGACGATAAACGATTAGATACCTAGTTGAAAAGGGAAGCCTCATCTTTCTACAGGAGTTTATAAGCATTAGAAAGACTTCCCCTCCCCCCGCTTTGTATTCTAAAAACTCTTTTGCTAAAAGTCTAAAAGAAAAGCCACGGATCTCTTAGAGATTTACTGGTAGTTATTGCAAGAATGATAAAGGTCTGCTTATATCATGACTGCCCTTTTATGTGATGTTGAGTGCCTATTGGCATAGACCCCAGATACTGACTGAAACTCTACATGTGAAACCAAATAATTACTCCTGATAGGGATAATATATCAGCACTAGGACACTGATAGTGGTAATTCTCCATGTCATTTAGATAGTAGATAACAGCACTAGAGCAACTGATAAATGATTAGCTTAAGTCATGAAATGAGGCACATGTGTGTTTTCCTAGTTAGGTATGTGAGAATTACAGTTAATTTTTATTTATGCAGGCCTGTTATTTAGACAATGATTTCAGATAATGGATTTAGTGAGACAGGAAGAGAAGAGTGTTTTTTCAGCTCACTGCTAAAGATACCCTTCATTTTCCTTCAGTATTTCAGAGCATGTGGAGAGGAGAGGACTGTTTTTACAGGTTTTACAGAGGTGTCCCTGAGTAAGATAGGAGTATGTATACCTCCTCCTCAGTCTGTAGTGAGTTTTCAGACATCCTCATATTCATAGGATGCCTTCTCTTCTTATGCTCCTTCCAAACCTGTATTGGAGGGGAGGGGGAAAGAAACGCCTGTCTTTTCTTCTTGCTTTTACTAAGATTTGGACACATGGAAATACCCAAGGAATGGGATTAAAGCTCTCCCCCCTCTGAATGAGAATCCTCCTCATTCCCCTGTAAATCTGACTTGTTACTGTTCATGAAGATATGGTGAACCATAATCTGTCTTAATCCAATCTCTTATCTGTTAGAGATGAAGATGTGCCCCAGGATGCTGGCTGATTATCCCACATCTGTCTGTGATGGACGCTCTTGAGCAGCTGGGCTGTGTAGCTGTTGAGCAATAGTGCCTCTGCTCTGATTTAATATGGCTATTTCTGTCTTCCTCAATTTCAGTTTTGCCTTCCATTGTGAACGGATTTTCATTTAATTCTGAAATGATGAGCAAAATCATGTATAAAATATTCATCATGCTTTCTTTAATGCAGCCAGATGTACTTCCTTAATGAATGCAATGAGCCAGAGGTAATGAATTAATTAACAAGATAGAAAAATCAATCCTTTGCCACAAAAACTACCTATTTGCATACACTTGGAGCATGGAAACTGAGTATTTTGTATGCCTTTTGCTCCTGATAAATGATTTGTTTTGCTGGTAGTCACTGTTTTTTGCTATGAATTTGAATGAGTTCATATGAGGAGAGTGGTAAAAGGCGCATGATAAAACTTGAAATTAAGCCAGGGACAGATGTTCTTAACAGGGGTATTACCTTCAAACCGTCTTTTTAATATATATTTTCTTCTCCTAAAATGTGGCTGGGTTGGGCTTTAACAACCCTGTCTGAACGTCTGTCTGTGTTTGATGGAAAACAGAATATCCTGTGAGAGACACAGAAAAATTGCAATGAAAGAAGCGACGTGGAAGAAAAAGCAGATTCAAACAGTTCTTCCAGCCACCCACACTGTCACAGCAAAGCTTCAGAAGGGGGAAGACAGAGGTTGTGGAATTAGTGCGTTTTTGTTAAGACCTTGGAAAAAAACATACAGGGCATATTATAAGGGCTGTGTAGATGCTCGTGGTGCCAACAGTGATGCCCTTTTCCGTGCTGAGTATTGCCTTCCTCCCTAATAAAGTTACTGGGACTATTTAAACAGTGCAGCGCTCTTCAATGCATTTATGAGTATTAAAGTCATACTTCTGGCTGCAGAGGTGGTTTTTGGCAGAAGCACTGCATTTTGAATATTTAGGGGAGAGACGTGTAAAAATGGTGTGCTTAGTCCAAGCCACCCAAAAGTGTAATTACAGCTGAAGCAGAGAGGAGCAGTCAGACTAGACTGTATAATCATTTCTTACACATCTTTTTGGCTGCTGGAAATGTGATCAGTCACCATAAATCCTGTTTTATATAAAGATAATAAGTAGAACTCATTACAGCTTTTTGGCTGTTTATGTTTCGCTGCTGGCTATCGATACGTGACAAGGCACCGTTAATCTTGTCTCTCCGTCAGCCAGCAGAAGAAAACCGCACATGGGCATCCAGAGGCTGCGGAGGAAGCACAGAAATACACACACTGGAAAAAGGTGGAGAGGTCAAGTTTAGCATTCAAACCCTGCTCACGACTAACTTAAAATATTACCCTTCAGCTGCTAAAGGCTGGATTTCAGCAGCAAATTTGACCAGACGGACCACACAATGAAATCATCAGCGCTGAGACCCACCAGCTTGAAAAAACAACAACCCCTGGTGTTAAGACAAATGCTTTGAAGAGTGGTTGATATTAATCAGGTGGTGCTACTGGTTTGGAGTTCGTTAGTCATTCTGTATGAATAAAAATGCTGATAAAGGACATAATAACATTACAGAGCCAAGACGATTTTGTAACACAAGAAGCCACAGATCTGAATCCTACTTGGGGGGAATTGGTCAGGGTCCATTTCAAAATTCCTTAAGCCGAATTCATCTCTGGGCTAACTCCTTTGAAGTCACTGGGGTTACACAAGGAATTAATTTGGCCCTTCGGCTCTGTACGTTAGCAGAGATCTAACTAGCTATATTGCTCACCGTGTTTGAGGTTTATCATTTCAGTGTGGCTTCCTCAGAGGAGCTCCGAAGACAACCCTTCGCACTCCTGCTGTGGGCAGCCCTTGTCTTCCCCACCCTCTCTCCCCATCTGTTTCTTAATTACTGTGTTAACAGCTGAACAATTTTATTTGTTAACTATCATGTACTATAAAAATATCTCCTTTTTTGTTTTGAGTGTTTGCCTGCAACTATATTTGGTAACCTGAGTAGAATTTCTAACATATCAAAGCTGGGCATGGCCTTGGCTCTGTGGGAGAAGTGAAAATCCGGTGGGCCTGGCTGCGCTTGGACTGCAGGCACAGCTGAATCCTGGTAATGCAGGGTTGGATCCATAATTGCTTTAATCTGATGGAAGTGCAGTGTCTATTTCTGTCCTCCTCCTCACAGCAAGCAGTGTTTGTCCAGGCTCGTGGTGAGCTGGACCAGGGAACCAAAGTGATTGAAAATTAGTCCAGAAAATCCACGTTCAGCTAAATCCATTAGCTGTCCGGCAGCAGAAGAGGATGTGGTAGCAGAAGCGGAGGGCTGAGAGCTGGCTGGAGGTGTCGGGCAGCACTGGGCATGGCCTCCGACGTCCTCCATGGCCCTTCTGGCCATTGAAAGAAGGGGAAGAATCTCCAGCCACCTCCAGCTACCTGCGTTTTTTGCGTTTTTGGGGCTGCTGAGTTTTGCGTGTCCCTCATCTCTGTCAGTGGCTGTTAGGAGGGCTGACAGGAGGGGGAAAAGGGCCTGGTGAGCTAATGGTTGGGCAGAGAAGCTGCTGGCCAGCCCCAGGTGAAAGTCCTGGCAAAGCCAGAGATGCTCAGGGAGCTCATCTGGTGAAGCAGTGGGGTCTCAAGGGAGAGACAATCTTCAGATCTTCAAGGATTCCTGTTTTGCCTGTAGGTGATAACATCTCAGTCCCACTTCAGGGGTCCGTATCCATTAAACAGTACTCTCATGACGTGTGTGGATGTTAGTGGATGTCCAGAGTATATGTCCACAGATGTGTGCACAGCGCTGAGCCTTGGCTAGGCTCCCTGGCTGCAAGAACATACTCGAGTGAACGTGCCCTCAGAAGAGTTAGCAGAGCTTGTGTCTAGCACCCTTCTCCCTGGGAGATGGGTCAGATGTCTATGATGAGCAAGCGTTGTCGATCACCTGAGGGATTTCTCTGTTTGTGAAGAAAAGCAATGTCAACTGGGAAGAGAACAGTACTGGTGTCTAGCATTTCTATTAAAATCCTCCTAGAGATTTGAAATGTGCAAAATATATTAACAGCGTAAGTTTTTCCCTGCTGAATGTTGCATACAACCATAAAAAAAGCAGGGGTATTTTATGAAATGAGGATAAGTACTTATTAATATTGGAGATAATATTTTTTTTTCACCTTTTTCTCTCTAGCTCTCTCCCTTTCCCTTCTGCTCCTGTAGGGAGATGGTTGTCACTCAGTGGCCAAGTTGAAGAGACTGACATCCATCTGCTGAGGGGCTGCTTTAGTAGAATGAGCTCAAAGTGTGGTCTGTAATTTACTCCCATATTTAACATGACAGGCTGGAGGGGATGGGGTGTCTAAGAGTAAGATACTTGGAGGAAGTGAAATACTCACTGCATTGCAAATTAAAAGTTGGGCTTTTTTTCCCCATAGAAGAACATTTTAAAATGTGACAAAGTGATACCTAAATATTATTTCTCAAGACATGCTTTGTTGTGTTAAACTTGCTTCTGCCAAGGGTACTTTGGATTACTGTCTTGCTGCTATGTGAGGCTTCCCCCGAGAAGTGTGTACGTGTCATGAAATTCCTTGGTGTACATATATTGATGGCAGTAAGACATGCTTTCACCTATACACTATAGCACTGTGCAAATAAAATAAAAAATGCAGCTTGTTTTGTGAGTGTTGAAGGGACAAGGCATCGTGATTAGGAGATGATTAGTTAGAGGTCGCTCACTGGGTCGGTGGCTTTCCCAGTAACAAAGTCCAAATTTCCTCGCGATGAACCTGCTGCTTAGTCTCTGAGGCACTTGATGGAAGAAGCTTGTCACTTGCTGTCCTGCATGACACCGGCTGGCACACTGCAGGCTGTCTTCTCTACAGGAGAGCCCCCTGGTCCCACACCCCAGTCCTTTCGGGCTTAGTGACTTCAAACCACAGTTTTATTCATACACCCATGTCCTAGATTTCATCATTTGATCTCCAGCTTCATAACATATGTGGTATTCTTTTACTTAATACAGCACAGAAGAAAATTTTTGATCACACTGATGGATTTTGATCAACTGAAGTGGTTATTGCTGAGTCATTTCTTTCAGCATTTCTGCTGTGTTGTAGAGGATAGCAGGTAGCTGCCTCTTTCCAGCTTCAGAGTTTAGAAAATATGTTATTTAAAGTAAAGCATAGTTCTGGAATGTCTAAATAGTATAGCAGATGTTATTGCAAATAACATGAAATAAATTTTTCTACCATTATATGACAGGTAGAGCTCCTGTAGAACATCAGTTGCACAACCAGAATTGCTCTTTCTAGTCCGTAACTTTTCTTGCTTAGGATGTAATGATTGAATAATTTCTTCTTTTGAGTGGAATGTCAAATATTTAGATGGCATCACAGGGGTATCCTGCAACTTTTTCCTCTTTTCCTATACAGTTTCTCAACTGCATTAACTTTTTTTTTCCTTCTTTTTACAAGAAAGGATGGCTGCTGTCTCACCTCTTTACAAACTGGACAGGTTAATGTTTTGGCTTTTCATGAGAGAGGAATCAATTAAAAAAAAAAGAGAGAAGGGTAGAATCGGTAAATTGTAAATAAAATATCTAAGTGAGAAAAAAGATATGATTTTAAAAGAAGCCTGTTAATCTTCCCGTGGTGCTATCTGGTGTTTCCACAAACTTCAGATTAGTTAAATTATTCTCTTTTTTGCATAGCAAATATTTTAGGTCTGCATCGGAAATAGATTTAAGCAATTTTAAACACAAAATAGGATTACGCATGTGCATAAAGTTCACTGTGTGTGTAGATCATGGAGCTCTGTGTAGGTTTAAGGTAATTTCTTGCAATCATCTGTGAGTGAGGGATCTCTTGTGTTTCCCCTGAAAGCACCTCTGTAGAGTGGTCTCATAATGCAGGACCCAATCCTTCACCTACCAGCCCAAGAAATCTTTCCTTAACACAGACATGTTGAAAGGAGAGTGCTGATCTGAGATTCATGGCCAGGAGCACAAAGACAAGGTTAACTCTTATTTTTTGGAGTCAGATCAGCTCTGTGTTTTTTGATTTTTAATGTTTGAGTGAATCCTCGATAAAAGATGGGCATTCTGTGGACATTTAGTGGTTGACAAAGCTCCTGTCCTCCTCTGCCTGGCTTCTGAGCTTCCAGGGGAGGTGGAGCTCTCCCTAGAGATCTGGGTGGCTGGGCTCTTTCAGTTGAAGTTTGTTTTGCTCGCCTGAGCCTTGTCAATGGCGGCAGCAACACTTGCAAAGCCACAGGGCTGCAGAATGTCAGGACATGTTTATCTGGACTGTGTGAAATCTCTAGAGTTTTATTCTGCTTCTGGTTTTCCTGTGGTTTGATCCTGTGCAGTTTCACATTCAGTGTTGCAGACATTTGCCAAACCCCTCTTGAGCGCACAGAATCGAGTGAATTTCAAGAGAAGCATTGGGACTTTGAAGGGATGATGGTAAGAAATCCAGTCAAATTTTAATTTAGAACATTCAGGTTGCAAGTCATCCCCAATCCCATTGCTGCTGTTTAGGTTAGTATGTTCTTGCTTCCAACAGAATTATAGATGTTTTTGCAGACCTTGTAAAACATGCAGTGGTGAGACACTGGAACAAGTTGCCCAGAGAAGTTGTGGATGCCCCATCCCTGGACGTGTTCAAGGCCAGGCTGGATGGGGCTCTGAGCAGCCTGGTCTAGTGGGAGGTGTCCCTGCCCATGGCAGGGGGGTTGGAACTACGTGATTTTTAAGGCCCCTTCTAACCCAAACCGTTCTATGATTCTATGAAATGACACAAGAAATGGTGGTTATGAAAACATATATGCAAAATCCTCTCTTAGATACAAAATACACAAAACGAGCTAGATCGAGAAGGGAAAAGTTGTGGAAAAATAGCTTTTAGTTATAGCATAATCTTTTGAAGGTTCTTACTAACTCGAAGGTAAAGAAACATTTCAATAAGAAATGAGACTATGTTTATTTTGATATAGTTTTTACCCAATGATCCTTGACGTGACAGAGAAATACACGTGCTGAGAGAGTGGACTGTGACCTGCTGTGGTCTAATGTGGTGAATTTCCATTGGTGTGTAAAGACCTAAGTGAACTTGGGTTTTCAGAAGTAAAATGTCAGTGAACAACATCTGAAGCAAAGTTGGGACCTGGAATTCGATGGGCTCTCACAGAGCTGGCAAGAAATCCTCTGTCAGGTTTGTATGCTGTTTCTGAGGAATTTATAGATGGTAATTGGGTATAGTAGTGCACTTTTTTTTGTTTTTTTTTTTTTAAATTCAATGCTCTGGTTAGGTATGGAGAGTATTTTGAAAGTAGAGGACAGCCACTAAAATATCTAATAAAATACCCGCTGATTACAGTTTTTCAGGATGATGGTTCAGTTTTCACGGTTGACAAGCATCTCCTTGCAACGTTGGCTCTTGGAGCTCATTCTTCCAGTGCTGCTCAAAGCCCAGACTAAATGGACCCATTCTCAAAGGAGCTGAGCCAGCTGTGGGTCAGCAACTGCGTCCCACCGGGTACTGAGCACTTGAAAATGCAGCCCTCCTTGACCACACCACCAGTAGTTGCTGAGGTTTCAGCACGTCTCACGGTCAAACGTTTATATATACATGTGTATATATAAAAATATATATATATGCCAAAGTGTGGGCTCTGCGATCTTTGCTTTCCAGGTAGGAGCTGGTGTCCCCCCATTCATACATAAACTATGCAGACAGCAGCATTCCTTACATTGTATGAGGCATTAGTGCACTCTCCCTTACTGCTTCGGGATAAATACATACCCCAGATTCAAGTTGCAGCAGGTATTAAAAAATCAAATAAGGTCCCTGAAATCATATTTATTAAGCACATTTGTACATTGTCTTTTGAAGACTGTATGAAAGTGAGTTAAAGGCTCATGTCCTCGGGTTTTTGTGTATAAGAAAAATCACCTTTAAAGGGGAGTGAAAATGAAAGTTTCCTATTGCTGTCTCTGATTTTAGTGTTCTAGTACAGTTTGTCAGTCTTTGTGTGGAAGTTATGCTAATTTGCTCTTGTTTTATTTTACATGTGTTCTCTGCAGAATATTTTTTATTCAAATTTTATTAGACAAATGATAGAAGGAATTTGAATATAAAATAAATCTGCATGAATTAATATAACTTTCACCAGAGCAGCATAATGATGAAAAGAAAATCATTGCTGTTACCTAAGATAGATGGGCATGGAAGTGTAACTTAGTGGAAGGAATGTATGCAAACCTATGGGTATTGGACTGAGATTTAGTGGACCTGGATTAACATTCATGAAATTATTCCCTCACTGTGTCTCCTTTCAGATTGTACAGGTACAACATCTTTCTATGAGAAGTTTTTTTAATATATGTTGCTTTCCTTTCTGGGTAACAATTATTAATCTTTTTAGCAAGTCAGAATTTGTACCTCTTGAGAAAACAAAAGCAATTAAGGCAATAACAGCTAAATTAACAAATGAATACTCAATTATCTGTAGAAGCCAAAGCTGGAGAAGCCCAGGGGGATGCAGCTCGTGTGTGTTCCCTGCCAGGGCACCATGTCAGTGTGTGAAACTCTATTGTCAGAACTGCAAGGTTAAATCCAGTTTTCAAAATCTAATCTTATTTCTATATGGTGGCTTGATGCCAAAGCCTCTTGAAATGTGGAGTACTTCATTTCTCTTAAATATTCCTTTTGTGAAATGTTTAGAAATTTATTTAGGGGAGCCTTTTTGTTCAAATTCTGCTCTCTTGCCTTATATGGCTCTTTTGCAACTATATTCTAGATTGAAATCTTAGACTATGCTTTGCTTGTAACCAAAAAGGAATGGCTTCTTATCTTTTCTGGAACTGACATTCTGTTCTGTAGCTTACTGTGTATTTTTTTTTTTTTGAGAAGCTATTAATCTTTCTGTGCTCTTTTTATTTTTCCTCCCCACTTGCACAGTGGCTTTCCCTGGACCCGGTCTCATGTTCAGCTGCCGACACACAATCCCTGCCTGCTTCAGGGAGACTTGTGTGAGGCCAAACGGGGTGCTAAACTGTACATGTTGTTTATTTCTTTCTTTTTGTGGGGTTTTACAGTCATTTTCTTTACTGTAGAACTAAGAACCTTTTACTCATAAATCATTTTTCTATCTTTTAATAAAAGTTTTGACTGTTCTGACTTAAACCAAAACTTTGGGGATGATAGTATAGATGTCTTTTTAAAAGATAGGAGTTTCAAAACTAATCTGTAGTATAGTATACTATAAATAAAGGTATTATAGTATGCTATAGCATAATATAATTCCTGCAGTTGCAAAAGCCTTAAGGTATATATAGTCAATGGCATAGTAACCCTTCTAACAATTAAAAAACAGGAGAGAACATGCTGAAGCCAATTTTGCAACATTGCACACTGGAATGACCAGTTTTTGTGTTCAGGTATGACATTTGATGAAGTTATCACTATAAATAATCCTAGCTGGCTTGTTTAGGTCTTATTTTGGTGATTTAGATACATAGTCTAATCAGAGACCATGTTTAAGATGCAACTATATCTTGTGACATGTTTTTATGAAGTTTTATTTCAAATTGCTGTAATCATTGTATTTATCTACTGAAAGGTAAAAATCTCAGGAGATTAATTTTTTGTCATTATGAGATAAAATCTTGTGCAACTTTAGCTTACCTGAATTGGAAAAAAGACACTTCCACCCGACCCTGGGTCCAAATTCCGAAAAAAAACCTGTTTTTGCAAATTCTAACTACAGCTCATCCCTCCTAAAGAAAATATTTTTGTTCCTATATTATATTGCATGATTTTTTTTTCCTTTTATTTCTCTCCCCTCTAGAAATAGTAATTCCTCCTGAGAGCTGTTGCTGCAGTAATTTTGGAGTCACTTCATTCAAGGTGGCTTTTGCCCCTGCCAAAACCTTACGACAAAAACCAGTCTCCTAAATTGTATGCCTTCTGAACCCTTTATACACATTTTCAATATGTGTCCATCATCTTCCAAGGTCTTTTTGTAATATGCTCTAGAGCCTGGCTAAATTGGTAAAGTCTGTCCCTGTACTGAGAAAAATAAACAAGAAAACAAAATAAAGACCCCCTTTGATCTAAAAACAAAGGTTAGGAAGACAGAAATAATCCTGGTGGGCTCTGGGGTGTTCCCATCTCAGTTGCCTTCACCCCTCCCTGTGCAGCGAGGGAAGGACCTTCCCACCCATGGCCACCTCCAAGCACGGGATACAGCCTTGTCAATTAGACTCATTCACGTTGTAAGCTCATGGAGGATCTGGGCTAGGATCTGTACAGTGCCTGTCACGGGGAGGGAGGTGGGATAGGACCAAGTATGAAGCCAGGCTCAGGGGTTTGGGTTCATCTCCATCTGCCCCCCAGTGCAATAATCCATCAGATGGACGCTGGTGTGGCATCAGAAATGAAGTCACTGGACGCGCCAGCATCCCCTGACCCTGCCTCCCCATAGCACGTGCTGCTGCCTCCATCTGAGGCTGTTTCCATTTGGCTTTGGTTTTGTCTCAAGAGGAAAAGTGAGGCTTACAAGAAAGGCTGTCTTGAACTAGGATGGATAAAAGCCACTCAGCTCCCTTCATGCATCTGGCTGTAAAGAAGATTTTAGCCATAGAAGTTTGAAATATCCCTGAGCTTTCTGAAAATGAGTGTGTTTCATAGGCGCTACGGACCCTCTTCATCGAGCAAAGGCTTACGCTGAGAGCTTGGACAGAGGTGCAGAAGTTGACGTGTTGGCGCTAATTAACTGGATCCAGTCCACGGTCTTCACATCACTTGGTCTTATTAAACATTCATGTGCATCTGTGAAAATTCCCCGCGCTAATTCCTCATCTAAACAGCGTCTAAATATTTCAGACGGAATGAGTAATAAATGAGGCTGAGGAACCAGTACTGACTAACGAGATAAGGATTAGATTGCCTGTGCTTGGTGATGAGCGAATTATGATTCGCAGGGTGACTTGCTGATGCAAAATGAAATTGCTGCTAAGTGAAGAAAAAAACTTTTAAAAAATCTTGTTACAGATAATCAGTGACCAAACACCTTTTGTGTGTAAAGACTTTCTCTTATTGTCATGCTGCAAAACAAGACCTGTGTAAATATCTCTATTTGGCCAGAAGCAGTTTAGAGAACAACTCACTCAACAGAACAGAAAATGGATAAAAAATGATGTGGGCTCACTGGAAACAGTTGAGTTGGTCTGGCCGAGATGGTAGGTTGGTGCTATGTTAGGAGAATATTCTGGAGAAGAGAAATAATTTGTAGTTATGTCCACTTCCCCATTTTTTCCCTTTCTTGTAA
Organism: Larus michahellis; assembly: GCF_964199755.1. NCBI lineage: Eukaryota > Metazoa > Chordata > Aves > Charadriiformes > Laridae > Larus > Larus michahellis. The sequence goes on from NC_133897.1 coordinate 96,921,833, forward strand.
TAGAATAAACAGTAGTTATTTTAGAAACATTGCAGTGTAATACGTATCCATCTAGTACATATTTCACTGTAACAAATGACATGTTACAGGCACTCTCTGTGTACAGATATAAATTTGAAAATCATCATTTACTTCTAAATTTCATTTTCAAAGTTGAATTCGATTAAGAAGCAAATATGGTAAACATTGAACCAAAATAAGAAATGCATATCTGGTGTCTTATTGAAAACACGTGTTTTTTAAGAGGTCCTCAAGACACTAGACACACATCTCTGGTTTGTAGCATTTCAGATTCTGAGGGATGCACCCAAGCTGTAGGTGCACAGCATTTGGCCAACTTCCAGCCTCTAGTTTTTCTTTTCCATTACCCTCCAGTGTTAAGAGTTGGTCCTCTCAAAACTGAATCCCATGGCCGTCTTGATGGGTGTCACACCCAAATATGTGTGGTTGGGCTGTGCTGCCAAGAAGTCGCCCAAAATCTGTGAAATAATATGTAAATAATTTCATTGCTAATCTGTTACATTTAAGACATATTAGTGTTACACAAGCTTAGAGTTGAGTGGATTTTTCTTCACTTGGGCACGTTCAATCCAACGTTTTGTATTCTTTCGTTGCCAAAAGTTTTTTTTTTTTTTGAACTTTGTTCAGAAGGTTTCTGAAGACTGAGATAGAAGCTGAAGTAGAATTTTGTCAGCTTCACAGAAGGTGACGGCTTCTCTGCTTTTGCAAAAAAAATGTGTATTTTTAGGGGGCCACAACAGACAGTACTTTGGTTTTACATTTTACTTGCAAGGCGAGAGGAAGCCTTAGGCAGTGTGCCTCATCTGCCTCAGAGGAAAGAGGGGTATTTACTCACTTCTCAGTCTTCTCTCCCTTAGGTACTTAATGCACCTTAAATGTCTTCCAGCCATGACTAAGCCAAGCATCCCAACACGTCCTTCCACACATGCCCACCCCACCCGCCCTTTTTTTTTTTTCATGGGGAAAGGGTATCAGAAGGAGGTACTCATAAAACAAGGATTTTTATTTTCAAAAATGGGACTAAGGAGAACATGAGAGGAAGAAAAAAATGTAAAAAAAAATTGCAGGGTTCCAGATATGTTCTTTGTGTTCCGTATAGCTTCAGCTAGAGGCTCTTTTGTAGCTAGGTGCTTCCTTGAATGTTTCTGAATGTTGGAGTGGGGGAGAAATAAAACCATTCTTTGGAGGAAGATTTATTAAATCCTGAGCAAAATGGGCATACAATTTTGTGGTCCCCTTGTTTACGCTTGCCGTGACTCTAGGTCTGAAAGTAGTGGCCAAAGTGCTTTGCACTGACATGGTGACTCCAGTAAGGGTCTGAGTCCAGTCTTCTCCACGGTGCAGTCTGTGTGCAGGGTCAGGTCCAGAGGCTAACATCAGCCGCAGTGACATTTTCTCTCTCTCCGTGCTTTTTTTCTTTTAATTCTCCTCTGTAGCAAGCACTTAGAAACTCCTTGCAAGATAAATGACCTGTGATGGCAAAGGGAAGCTGAATGCTTTCCAGGATTTAAAGAGGTGTAGTATTTCAGATTTACAGGACACTTTCTGAGAGAGAAAAAAACTGTGTGTTATGAAAAGTTGTTGACTAAAATACTTCATGTGTGTTGCTGCAATATTGCCTAAAATCCAGTGGAAGGCTTTTCTTTTCCTTGCAGAAAAAACCTGCATAGTTTTATTGTGGAGCCCTGCAGAGGCACAAGGTTTGTGGTGTATAGCCTAGAGGGCTAGGTCAACAGAGGTTATTTGAAGGATGGAAAAAAACAGATAGATCAATTAAAAATGCTTGTTTACTAGCTTTATAATAGTGAGTGACGGGATGGAAAAATCCCATTGGCCCCTCATTTAGAAAGCAACACCGAGTTCTGCCCGCTCTCTGGTGATGGTGGTGGTGAAATCAGTGCCCTTGGGAATGCAGCCCTTGCTGCCTGTCCTCGGGATTTTCCGTGGGATTTGTAACTGCCGAACTCCTGGGTACGGTGCCTGTCCTTCTAATGCTTTGCCAACTTGCAAAATTGTTCGCTACCCGTGATTTGCGAAGGATCCTGAGTTCTGGAATTGTGCTGACGTGGTGATTTTCTCTGAATTACTGCAAGAGCACAGCAGGCCAAACAGGACAGCATCCAGGTTACCTTGTGCTGCTTCCAAAAGCAATGCCGTTAGAAAAGCTGAGGGAAGCACTCTCCGTGAAATGGAAAAGGACATTGGGAATGTGTAAAATGTGATTAAACTCAAAAATAAGAATATATCGCTAAAAGAATCCCTTGTTTTATTTTTGGCACATGCGATGGTAAAAGTGCTTGTCATTTGTAGTCAAAGAAGCAGCAGAATAGACAGTTGCCATTAGGCGGAATGACTTCTTTCTGGCTTACTTTGCTTTTCTCTAGGTAAAAGCATCCAAGGAGAATGTGGTAAAAGAATCCAAGGAGAATGTGGTACCAGAATCTAGGGCAGATGCCTCCACCTACACCCTCGTCTCCCATCTTTCAAACCCTCTCCCTGTCATCTCCCACCCTCCTGATAGGAACTTGCTTGCATGGAAGTAGATGGTGCTGTCATGTCTTTGGGTGAAACACTGACAAACTCTGTGGCTGGTGCATGGGTACTGTTTTAGGGCAATTAAGGATTTCTCATTGTTTTAAAGGGAGCAGCTTTAATCACCTAGCTGGCTTTCATTTAGAAATCCGTACTTCAGTCAACATGGATTTTGCTGTCAGAAAAATCAAGTCTTCCTGAGCATGGCGAAGCAGCAGGCTGATTCTGCCAGACCTCATTGGGAAACAGAAAAGAGGACAGTGAGCACTGTTTGCCTCAGTGAATTGTTAGTTCATTAGAAGGGTGAAAAAGGATGGATTGGATTTATGGCTTGTTTTAAACTGGTGCAGAATTAGTCCTCTTTCCCTCTCCTATTTTTTTTTTTTTAATACTATTTAAAATTATTATGTTCATTAAAAAAGTGGTAGCATTACTGCGTGCAGGTGAAAATACAAGACCTGCTGCAAACTATTTTCTGGAATATCCAGGAACCTGAGGGCATAAAAGGGATACCAGGAGTGTTAGATGACTATTTGAATTTTTACAATAGCATAGTTTCATTTCTACATATTGATTTAATTATTTTATAACTTTGAATGTTTGAAGCATTGTTTTTTTTAATTGCAAACTTTGGAAAATTGGAGCAAACGAGTTAACAAAGACAAAACTAAAAATATAAATAAAGCAAAGCCACTGATGGTAATACACATTGTGTGACAGAGGTCCACTGATAAACGGGAATAAGAAACTATGAATGCAAACAGATTGTTACCGCAAATAATAGTTTGCAACATATGTCTGTGGTTAACAGCATGGCTTAGATGCCATGGGATGTTGTGGTACATGTTTACTGTAAAGAAGGCAGTCAGTGCTAGTATGAACATAAGATTTCAGACTGTACCAGAAGCTTTCTGAATGCTGAACCCAAGTATTCCCAAGAATATTTGGATGGATATGGTTTTGAATCAGGTCTAAAATGGATAAGGATGATCTTCTATTTCTGATGTAGCTGGAAATCTTCTACCATGATCAACTATCTCATGAAATTCTTTGATTGTTCATGATTTGACCTCCATAACGTGACCATCCTTTGTTAACTTTTACTGCGTAGCACATGTTTTTCAAGTAAAAGATGAAGACGCATTCTAGAAATGTTGTGAACTCCGTATGTGTGTGCGTGGCCATGAAAAACCATCTGTAACCTCATTCTTCAGTATTTTCTGCTCCTACTACAGAGATAATGGAAGCTGAATCTGTTTATTTTAGAATATATTCTCCAGTTATTCCACAGAAATATGAAATTATTTTAACCGTCAGAAGGTTCTGAGACATTTCTTGTAAGCAGCTGCTGAACAGATGGTAGAATATTAAGCAATATATTTCAACATACAGATATCTTCTGTGGGTTCTGTTGTTCAACAGTTTAGAAGTACTTGCGTTTAAAGGATTTTTTGTGACTTCTAGCCTGACGACTTTCCTCATGCTGGTGTTTGTTAAAGGATGATTTACTGATTGGTTTCTGATAAGTTTTCTGTTGATGTGATTTATCCTGTGGTTTTAAGGGAGAATATACTGGTTTTAATGCTTTAGATGTAGTAGGCAGGAAGCCTCAAAAATGTACTACCAGCTCAGGAGTTTGGGTTGTAGTGTCCTAGAAAAAAACAAATTTGCTTTTATTATTAGACTTTTTGGAAAATACAGTCCTATATTCAGAAAAATGGATGCCCTCCTGCTGACTTAGTGCAGGCATATGAGCTTGAAGAGGAGGTTATGGATGTTTTGTGAGCATCTGTGTCACCTTTGCATATGACAGCATTCTTACTGCACAGCAGTTTTCTTAAGGTGAGTTGGAAAACTTCAAAGCCATTGCATCTTTAGTAGAATAACATCTGTATTTAACCATACCTCTCTGCGTAAGCCCAGTCTTGGATGATGATGTTTGTCCATGGCTCAGAAAAGCTGTGTTTTGGGATCTCCATTACTGTCTGAACTGCATCTGGTTCCAAATAGTTTGATGTTTTTTCTGGAGAATGGAGAAATCGTGATGGAAACCACAGAGCCAGTTAGGATACAAGAAGTAGGATGTGTCAAGTTTTGGAATTTAGTTTCCTCTGAGTCAGTCTTTTGAGGTTAATAAGCACTTATGCTGCTTTCTGTGGGATAGCTTTCTAATCCTTCCTTCTGTACTCTTTGACCGCAGGAAAACATTGCCTGGAAATAAGGGAAAAAAGAATTTTATTATTGGCTAATTGTAGAGTTAGGATACAGCTAAGGGTGCAGTAAGTGGTCACGTTGATGCTATTTCATAATTTATAGGCCATTTTTTCGTTATTAATTTATTTATCTAAGAATGATGCTAAGTAGTCTGGGTTTTTTTTTATTGCTAAACTGTGGTGTTATTTTCACAAATGTTTCAGATTTAGAGATTAGCACTTATATGGGCATAAGATGTAGAAATTCATAAAGATGAGTATAGGACATTGATATACTAGAGAGATAATTTAACCACTTAAACCCCATTATCTGTGTTCCTCAAAAGGGACTTCTCAAACAATTTTCTATTAGCGGCAGTCCAGCAATTGGAGAGACCTATCTATTTTAACTAAAAATGGCTTTAAGAGGCTAACACTGCAGAAAACAAATGAAAATCAAGGACAGTTTTAACATCGAAACCAATTTTCATCTCTTGGCAGTTTGACGTTGGCACAATTGAAGAGTTTTCAGAAGGAATGGCAGCCCTTTTTGCCTCTGAAATTTCTCCTACTGTGAACTTCATTGGTTTTGGCTTTTTGATGAATTTGCTGATCATCAGAGTCAGTCACAGGACAGCTGCCACACCGCTTCTCTGATTTGATTTGTGTTAATATATTGCATTAGGAAGAGGAGAAAGTCAAAGTGATTGCAAGGTCTTGCAAAGACATAATTGCAGGAAGGAAAGGCCAGGTCTGCACCTCAAATGCATATGAAGAAGAAAAGCTAATGCAGACTAAGACTTCCGAGAAGAGAGGACACTTTAGAAGTTGCAGAAGGCATGGCTAAGTGTGATGTATGGGCAGTAAGATTAGATTTATAGACCACAAGGAAACAGTAATGGATGTTCATGTTTAAATTGCAACTTGAGATTTTTCAGCTTATTTTCTTTAGGGTGCTGGCAAAATAAGTATTTTACACAAATACTTGACTCACATTGTTTTACTTTATTCTCCTGTGGGTCTCGGAGTAGATACTTGAATTGAGCAAACTATTTGGCCCCTGAAGCTATTATACGACAGACTGCTAACATATCTGCTAATCTGAAATACAGTAAGCATATAACTGAAGTGTTTATTGCCATTACAAATATGTTCTTGAATCTTTTTTTGGAAAGAATAACCCTCGGGTGATTGCAGTCTTTGTTTCTGTAAGGTTTTTGCTTTCCTTTTCTCTCCTTTTCCCCCTCCCCTCAAGATACCTTACAGTAAGGCTATACATGAATTCTCGCTTTGGCAGAGACTTGCCAGTTGTTCATCTTCACAAAATTGCATAGACGTGGAAAAAAAATACTCGAGTCCTACCGGGAGGGTTTGTAAGGAAACTTTGGGTCGTGGATTGCTCTCAAACGCTCTTGGACGTTAGAGGGGAGAGGACAGTACATTCCCTTGCTCCATCTCCTGTTGTGACCAGTGTCCTGGGTGGGAGCCTCGCTGCTTTGCATCCATGGCCGCATTGCTGCGTGCAGCCTTTCGGGAAAGCTTATCTGATACAGCGCGCATAAATAGCGTTGGTAATTGAGAGACCATTATACTTAAAGTTCCTAAGATAACTGCTGTCATGGATTGTTAGGACATTGCGTTTATGTTGGGCTTTTAGTCACCTTAGGGGATGAATCCTTCAACTCTTCATTAATGGACTGTGGCTGCTCGGTTGCAGAGCCCTGCAGGTCTGTGTAATTGCTTGAACGAGCCAGGCTTTGGCCAAATATTTCCTGTCCTGCATTTCTTGGTGGCTGAAATAGAATTGCACAAGTGGCTGACTTTTACAATGCAAGAGGATAGTTTGTGCGCTGGGTTTTTGCAGTTAGTGTACATTTATACAAGTTTTGTGGGCTGCTTTTAGTAAGCCTTGGAAACTCAAATTTTCAGAGTTTCTCATTGCTCTGCCCATATCTCACCCCCGACTCACTGTTTTGTCTGTCAGTCTCATGTCAGACAATTTTTAGCTGGAGTTCCCTTGGTCTAGATCACAATGGTAATTTTTATACACTTTTAGGTCTTTTTTCTGGTTCACAAAGTCTGCCTTATATCCTCTTTCACATGAGAACAATAGTGGTCTATTACATTAATTTTTACTTTGCAAGGGAATTATATTAACTCTTGCTCTTGGGCCTGGGCTCTGGTCCAAGCTTGAGAAATGAAGCCTTATGCCCAATTATCAGGGCTTGCTTCTGTTTTTTTCCATGTATTTGCAGCCTGGGTCTTAGATCGGATGATACTCAGTAACTGCATTTTCTGGTGCTTAGTCTTCACCTACCGTTGTCTTAATTTTTGCAGGAACCTAATCAACAGCATGTCTGGAAGGATATACATAGCATTACTTGGGGAAATGCAAGCCGCAGAATCACAGAATGGTTGAGGTTGGAAGGGACCTTTGGATGTCATCTTGTTCCACTCCCCTGCTCAGGCACCTAGAGCTGGTTTCCCAGGACTGCGTCCAGATGGCTTTTGAGCATCTCCAGCGATGGGAGACTCCACAATCTCCCTGGGCAGTCTGTGTGAGCGCTTAGTCACCCTCACAGGTTCCTGATGGAGCCTCCTGTGTTTCCATTTGTGCCCATTACCTCTTACCCTGTCACTGGCACCACTGAGAAGAGCCTGGCTAACATGAGACTAATTATAGTCTCACGTATTCCATGATTCTCTGGAATTGGTTTCCATGAATGCTCTAAATGCTACGTAGGTTATCAGCCTCTTCCTGTTAAAGCTCAAAATGCTGATTCTGATCTTTACAGTCTTGGGCCATGCAATGTGTTTGGTTTTGTTTTTTTTTTTCCTGTGTAGTATCAGTGCTGAAGCCACCCTTAAATATGACAAGTATCCACCTGATTTTCAGGATATCTGAAAAATGCTGACATCAACATGGCTATTCTCCAGCTTAATCTGAGTAACCAAGCCACAGGTATGTCATACGACGTGGCATTCAAGGAGCTTAATGGCCTGCATCTACTTTTGGTGGCTGAAATGGATTCCAGCAGATAGAGAGTACAATAGCCAAGCTTGGCCTAAGCAGTTCTCAAGTGCCTGCCAAATTGCCATCATGAGCCTCTACTGCTGTAAGTCAGCTTTGTCTTGATTAAAATTTCACATTACTTTCAGCCTATGCATTTAATCAGCTGTTGAAATAGAAAAGAAACATTGTCGTTATGTTTTTGTCCCACGGATACGGTCTGTGGGTCTGTGATTTGTCTCAGAGCAAATACTGCAACACTGCACAAAAAGGAAAAGAGAATTTTACCACGTTTTGTCCATCACTAAAGAGAAATATTATTAAATTATAGTCTTTCTGTTAATGTGAAGCATAAATGGAGGAAAGGAGGTTAGGAAATAAACTCTCTTGTCTTATTTTATTAGAAGATTTTATTGAATTCTGTCAGAAAAACCCCACCAAAGATAGACAACATATCAAAGTAAGATTGTTTATCTGGGCTTAATTTTCTTTGCAAGTGAGAATTTCCCGGTCTGTAACATAAAGAGCTGAGAAGAGTTTGCTGAGGTGGGATCAACAGTCATGGCCCTTTTTGTTCACGTTTGCAAGTCAGTGCGTCTTCCAGCAGTACAAAGAAAATTCTGATTTGTAAACCAAGCAGCATTCCTTGAATAAGCTCAGTTCTTCACGCTTTTCTGGAAGCATTGTTTTTCCTGGAAGATTCGAGTGCCAGAAAATTAGTTTAACAATAGTTGAAATGCAATTAGAAAATACACAGATATGTTCTTCACCTCTTTTCTTCCTTTTATGGTCTTTCTGCAGAACATCTGTGCTCAACTCCCTTGACATGGAATAAAAATGATTTTTTTTTAATTTTTTAATATTAGTTGTAAGTCATTGAGCTGAGACTTTCTAAGGGGTCTTGAAAACCAGTGTTTAGTGAGAAACAGAGGCAGAAAATACAGATATGTCCCATATTCTTTGGTTTTTCATTGTTGTTGACGTTTGGCAAAATACTGGCTTTTGTGCAGTTTAGCTTCTTGTCTTCACCTCAAAATACTCAGGTCCTTGTGTTTACTTGTATTGCAGGCCTGTCTGATTTTTCAGAGTGAGAGATATATTGGAGTGTTAGTATTGTTGAAAAATAATTTGCTAAGAGGAATTAACCAGATGTGTAATCTACTCAAGTTGGCGTTCGCTGTGAGGACGGAGTAGCTCTTTTCTCTCCGTCCATCTAAGGCCTGAGATGTCCTGCCTCTTGAGTGAGGGACTGCTGCTCAGGCAGCCTGGGATGGGTGGGTCTGTGTAAAGTGATGATAGAAAAGGTGACGGGAGATGCACCAAAGGTTTTTTTAGGATTCTTATTGATTTCTTGATCTCGGAAGGATGGCTTTTCTAAAATTTTGAAGTGCGGGAGTTTCAGGCACATTCCTTACTTTCTCTGATGCTTGCTTAAAAATTATTTTGACTTAATTCTCTAGAGACAAACAAGAAAAAAAGAACATCAGTAAATCTTATTATGCAAGAATATTTGTATTATTACTCTGTAGTCTTTGAGGCTATTTGTTCCCATAGTTTTAGTGGAACTGGATCACAAGTGCAAAACATAAATGTAAAACTACTTATGATGGGCAACAAACGGGATGAGCTGGAAGCCATTGTGCAGCAGGACAGCTATGATGTAGTTGCCATCACGGAAACATGGTGGGATGACTGTCACGACTGGAATGCTGCGATGAATGGCTATAAGCTCTTCAGAAGGGATAGTCAAGGAAGGAGAGGCGGGGGTGTGGCTCTGTACATTAGGGAGTGTTTTGATTGTATAGAGCTAGATTCCAGTGATGATAAAGTCAAGTGTTTATGGGTAAGGTTGAAGGGGAAGGCAAATAAGGGAGATGTTGTGCTGGGAGTATGCTACAGACCACCCAACCAGGATGAGGAGACAGATGAAGTATTCTATAAGCAGCTCGCTGAAGTCTCGCAATCGCCAGCCCTTGTTCTGGTTGGGGACTTCAACCTGCTGGGTATCTGCTGGAAATATAACACAGCAGAGAGCAGACAGGCTAGGAGGTTCCTCGAGTGCATGGAAGATAACTTCCTGACACAACTGGTAGGTGAGCCTACCAGGGGAGGTGCCTCGCTAGACCTACTGTTCACAAACAGAGAAGGACTACTGGGAGATGTGGTGGTCGGAGGCCATCTTGGGTTTAGTGATCATGAAATGGTCAAGTTTTCAATTCGTAGTGATGTAAGGAGGGAGGTTAGCAAAACCTCCACCTTGGACTTCCGGAGGGTAGACTTTAGCCCGTTCAGAACACTGGTTGAGAGAGTCCCTTGGGAGACAGTCCTGAAGGGCAGAGGAGTCCAGGAAGGTTGGGTGTTCAGCCTCCTGAGCTGGAAGATAAGGATGGAGAGCAGAACAACCCACCCATAATCCAGGAGGAAGTAGTCAATGATCTGCTTCTGCACCTAGACGCACACAAGTCTATGGGACTGGATGGGATTCACCCAAGAGTACTCAGGGAGCTGGCGGGAGAGCTCACCAAGCCTCTCTCCATTATTTATCAACAATCCTAGTCAACAGGGGAGGTACCAGATGACTGGAGGGTGGCTAATGTGACGCCCATCTACAGGAAGGGTCGGAAGGAGGATCTGGGGAACTACAGGCCTGTCAGCCTGACCTCGGTACCAGGAAAGATCATGGAGAGGATCATCTTGAGTGAGCTCTCATGGCAAGGGAAGGGCAGCCAAGGGATCAGGGCCGGCCAGCATGGGTTTAGGAAAGGGAGGTCCTGCTTAACCATCGTAATCTCTTTCTATGACCATGTGACCCACCTTCTGGACGCGGGGAAGGCTGTCAGCATTGTCTGTCTGGACTTTGGTAAGGCCTTTGACACCGTCCCCCACAGCATTCTCCTGGAGAAGCTGGTGAATCGTGGCATAGACAAGTGTACTCTTCGCTGGGTTAAAAACTGGCTGGATGGCCGTGCCCAGAGAGTTGTGATTAATGGGGTGAAATCCTCTTGGCGGCTGGTCACCAGCGGTGTCCCTCAGGGCTCAGTTTTGGGGCCAGTTTTGTTTAATATCTTTATCAATGATCTGGATGAGGGGATTGAGTGCACCCTCAGTAAGTTTGCAGATGACACCAAGCTAGGTGGGAGTGTTGATCTCCTTGAGGGTAGGAAGGGTCTATAGAGGGACCTGGACAGGCTGGATCGATGGGCCAAGGCCAACTGTATGAGGTTTAATAAGGCCAAGTGCTGGGTCCTGCATTTCGGCCACAACAACCCCAAGCAACGCTACAGGCTTGGGGCTGAGTGGCTGGAAAGCTGCCTGGCAGAAAAGGACCTGGGGGTGCTGGTGGACGGGCCAGCTTAACATGAGCCAGCAGTGTGCCCAGGTGGCCAAGAAGGCCAACAGCATTCTGGCTTGTATCAGGAATAGCGTGGCCAGCAGGAGCAGGGAAGTGACCGTGCCTCTGTACGTGGTACTGGTGAGGTCTCACCTCGAGTACTGTGTTCGGTTCTGGGCCCCTCTGTACCAGAGGGACTGGTGTGGGTTCCCACTGGTACTGGAGTGCTGGAGTGGGTCCAGAGGCTGTAGAGAGGTGGGTGTTGGCCTCTTCTCCCAGGTGAATGATGACAGGACCAGAGGAAATGGTCTGAAGTTGCGGCAGGGGAGGCTTAGATTAGATATTAGGAAGAGTTACTTTCCTGAAAGAGTGGTCAGGCACTGGAACAGCCTGCCCAGGGAGGTGGTTGAGTCACCATCCCTAGAGGTGTTTAAGAAAGGTCTAGATGTGGCACTTCAGGGTATGCTCTAGTGTCAGAGATTGTAGGAGGTTTTTTTGTTTGTGTTTTTTTGGACTTGATGATCTCAAAGGCCCTTTCCAACCATGAAGATTCTATGATTATTTTAATTATAATGATTAACAACCCCACAAATTAGAATGTTGTCTATTACCTATTGGGAGGCTTTTAATGTATCATTTCCACTTTTTGTGTAATCGTTATCTGTATGAACTGCATTTGCTTTCGGCGCAATACCTTCTTCTTCTCCCCTCCCCCCCCTCCCCCCCGATTGCAAAGTGACTGTCCATCTCCACCTGTGGACTCTAGGTTGACCTGTGTAGCTTCTGGGGAGAGCTGTGAGGACCATGTCCCCTTCCTGACTAATCTGGGGTAAAGAACTTTGTTTATTGTTTTATCTCCATCTGTGCTGTGTAATCTCTTGTGGTATGTGCCTCAAACACATTTCAGAAACTCCTTGAGAAACTTGTTACTGTTTGTTTCAACTCTGGTGTCACCGAAGAAGCACCTTCTATAACAGGAATGCACCAGAGCTTGTGTTTGAGTACTGTACACTCAAATTGCTGGGCTTAGTAATGTCTCTGGAGCACAGCATAATTTACTGGAGGTTCCACATGTGGCAGGAATGAGCGTGGAAGCTTATCCCGAGGGCTGGGTCCAGATCCAGGGGTGCCTACTTGGAGCAAAGGAGATGTCGAATGTACATGCCTTTCTCTCACCTCTGACACATCAGTCAAAGCATGGATGAATTCATGACAGTATTCGGGCCTGAAAGCAGTACAGTTGCATGAACGCGGCAGTATCCGTTGCCCATTGCAGACATGGCCAAAGTTGAGGTCAACAAGCTGGGCCTGCGCAGCGATGTGTGGGTAGGTGTTGTGTGGCTCAGCAGATCCAGCACTGCCCCGGGACCTGGGGCATAAAGCACCTGGAGAGATGTGTCAGCTTGAGGAACTGACTCAGCTTCTGCTGAGTTCCTATCTGCATGCTCTATCACTAGCTTGGAAAAGAAAAATGATGTCTTTGATACTGCTGTTTAAGCATTTACGATCCGTATCCTAGATCACTTTTTCAGAATTTGACCCTGGTGGTTAAGTCATTTCAGAGCTTTTGAAAGTTTTCCTGAAGCCTATAGCCAGGTTTTATTATACCACTGGGCTTTGGTAAGTCCTGGAAATTGCACATCAACTGTCAGTTTTGCTTTTAACAGGTAATAGAAGCAAGTAGGAGTTTGGTAAGTACATGGTTAAGATGTGCATATCTATTTGAGCTTTTTATGAATTTGTTGTCAAAATTTGGTCAGTGGAGGCGCATAGGAAAAAGTAGTTTATAAATGAAGATCTGTTTGAAAATTTGAGTAGCTTGTAATATTCCTAGACTTGTTGGCCCTGTGGAATGAAGTGCTTGTCCCCAGAACATTGAATGTTGTGGGTCAGAGGGAACCAGGGTTCCCCAGGTCATTCTGGCGACATCATTCAGTGGCTAGCTTTCAGCTCAAGAGGTGGCTGCTGGCCCTTGTTGTAGGTATCTCATGCTGCATGGGTGGTATTTCTTCCTTGAACTGTATTCTGAGAGCACTAACCAGGTGGTTACTTCACATCAGTTGTGGTAATCATTTTGGTTGGTAGGTGGTCAGTCTGTGAAATAACCCGTTCTCCTTGGTCCCTCCCAGTTTGTGCGGAGTTGGCACAGGTAGCTCTCTACCCCAGGGCCTTCTGGATAACACAGCTCCTTGATCTTTTCTAGTAAGTTTGACACAATATATTGTTAATCTCTGAGCTGGAAAAGATGTGGGAAAGTGGGGTCACAAATATTTGTATTTTTGTAAATCCTCCCGCCCTTGGCTGTCTTTTCATTTCACGTTTTCATAGCACTGGAGAAAGCATTGCCAGTTTGAAGTGCCTTCACAGGCTGTGCAAAATCTCTTTTCATAATTTATAGGCCTGAGGTAAAACTTTTCTTGGTGTATTCTCACATTTACTAAATAAGAGAGATGTCTGGTTTTTATGTTCCATACCTGGAGAACACAGGAATATGATCAATGTACACATCTTGGATACCTTGCCACTTTACTGGTAGACATATTCCAGTGAATTTTTCAGGCTGCTGCTTTTTGGCCTTGTTGAGATGGTATGTTTTAATGATGGCTACAAGACAGGTTTCTCTGAACGGCGAGCTGACTGTAGCAGCGGCTTTACCCAGGCCCTCTTCTGGGGAAGGCTACTGAACTGTGCACGGGCTTTGTTCTGCTGCGGGCGGTGGAGAAGACAAAAGGTTGTGTGTAACCGAGGGCTGAAAGAAACGGATCAGGAATAAGGAGAAGATTGATTACCTTCCAGTAAGGCTTTGTGCCTGGGTAGTTTCCCAGTGTTTTCCTCTTCAGTCTCTTGCATCTGAGGGGATCTCAAACCTAAGGCCAGTTACATGCATGCAGTGATTTTAGAGAAGAGTATAACTAAAAATTGGATCTGTTGCTGTAGATAACTATTGGAGCCTAAAAAGTGATGAGAAGAAATCATATTCTTAGTCCTCCTGGGGAATTTGCCTAAAGAATATAGAATAAGCCAAGATTAAAGAAATAACGCTGAAATGTTTGGTGCAATTTTATATTGAGTCTTCAGGCTGCAATTCTTGTTCAAATTATTATAAAAAAAGAAAAAAGTTAAATTACATCTAGGCTATTTGCCCAGAAAGATAGCGTTACACCCATAATACCTTTTGCCTGTTTGGACAGAATAGTATGTATAGAAGAGCCTGCTTTGTGATCAGAAGCAACTTTTTACGAGGCATAGAAAGCACTGCCAACTGCCAAACTATTCGTGGTACTGTGTTATGGCTAGCCGAGGAGAGCAGGGTTGCTGTAAGGCTCTCAACGGTCCTAAAAATATGTCATTAGGGAGGTGCGCTGAATGCTGATCAGCGTTAGCAGAGCTTCAGGCGCGGAACCTGCACACAGCATTGCTCCACGTGCACAGTTACTCTGATATCAGCAGAAATGCAAGAGCAGGTGCAATGTGTGTCTCACTGCCGAAGAGCTGAATCACGTGAAATTTCTGGGTGACGTTCATAGCTCGCTGAGGAGGCCCAGTTCAGCCCCCGACTGTAGAATGCCTGTGCTGCGGTGGGGTCTCTCTTATTTTCAAGGAAAGTGTTGTGGCAGAGAGGAAGTTAAACCATTTGGGGCAAGCTTGCTTTTGGTTTGAGGGAGCTTCACCTTTCAACCTGCATTATTGCTCTAAGTGCCGAGGTATTTGAAAACATTTTCCAAAATAGGTTCTGAACTCTCTGTATTAACTGTGTGTTAGTTTGTCATTTCTGTAGAAGTATGAAAGGACTCAGGAGGGAAAAAACCAAACACAAAAGACCCTTAAATAGTTCAAATCTACGGGATGATGTTTTCAATTTAAGGGCCAATCTAGAGGCATCTGTAGTAATGTGATTTTCTGCAGGATTAAAAAAAATGAAGCAACAGCCACAACCTGGCAACTGTACACAAGCTATTTCACAGTTGAGAAGGTTGTAATCCCAACTTGTGTTGCCTTTATGGCAGTAGTATGGCAATAATTATAACTTTAAGACTTCAAAAGTTGGAATTATATTGTTGTCATGGTAAGCCATTGCAGGTTAATCTTGATTACCCACTTACTGGAATATTTAGATATATGTCCTAATAAAAGAAACGTCCTTTAAAGGATTTCAGATTCTCATGGAAATTTCATAGATGAATTTTCATCAATGGAGTTTGAATAGTGGTTTGATCTGAAATTGGTAAGTAACAAGTATACATCAGATCTTCTTTGGTTATGGGTAAGTTCTCATGTCAGCTTGTTTATTTTAGGACATTAAATCTTAACTGCTCAAATTGAAAAGACGTCATAAATGTCATGGTCATGGTATTTACAAGGTTCTAAACTCAAATGTTTTACTCTGGCATGACTTTGGGGTATTTTTTTTACTGTTAACATAGGTCTAGGTGTGCCTACCCAGACAGTTACTCAGCTAAAAAAATTTTTTTCATAGGCTGCACTCAATTAAACAACATCCGTACTTACTGAAAAGGGAGATACTGGCTGCAGGATGGGACTGATGGCTATGTATAAATATCCAAGGGCAGATGGGCATGTGTTTCTTCTTTTGTCCATCCAACCTGCAACCTCATCGTGAGACATTTGATCTCCTCTTACCATGCCCCAAGGAGACCTTTCAAAAGTGGGCGTTTTAAATAGGAGACTTTTTAAACAATAGCTAAATAGTGGCATTCTGTTTCAGTGCTTAATTATGGCTGAATGTACCCTTTCAGCAAGGGTGTTACTGCAGCATTTCTGGTTTCACTTCATCTGATGGTGCTTAGGATCCAACACGATGTGATGACATTCAGTGTTTCGTGCTCTTCAGGCATGTCACATTATTTTTGCTGCACTGGCAGCTGTTTGGTGGGGCTGAGTCTGAGTGACTAGAGACTTGTTTACTGTAAGGAATCACACAGCTGGCACTTTGGTTTTGTGCATGAATTATCCTGTCCTGCTGCCTGGAGGCCACGGGGTCCATAAGCAAAAAAGGTGGACGTGGGCTTTTTGTTTTGGTTACAGTCCGTGTCACCCCCTGCTTGGAAGCCACCCCCCATCAAGGAAGCTGGCTTGCCCTTTGGGCCAAGATATACTCCCTGTGGCACAGCAGCCCTTGGCTGAAGGTCTGTTGCTCTCATTAGAGCAGACAATGGTGAGAGAAACATCAGGAAATAAGTCTGGGCTGTGGTAGAGGGAACCATAGAGTTAGTGTAATTATATGGTTTGTCTGAGGGATACCTTAGGAAAGCCTCTGTAGAGGGAAATCACAAAGTCTGGTTGGTGTAATAAGCAAGGAGTGTAGATTACTTTATTTCAGTAAACTATTTTGAGATCCAAAGAGATGTACACTTAACGGAGTAATTGGCAATACAGTAACGAAATAACTCAAATATTCTTACAGGACAGAGAGAGGGAAAACTCTAAAGCAAATCAGATAGGCAGATCAGTAAAGCAAAACAGATATTCATGGCCGCGTAAAACCTTTTGGAGCAAATGTGAAGCGGTCCACTGCTTTTCAGTGAAAGCGGGATTGCGTCGCTCGTTCTGCTATTTGCTCAGATATTGCACGCCTGCAGAATGCCTGTGTGGGGCACTTCAAATGTGACTTTGATAATCTTTGCAACCTGTTGGAGCTACTCACTTGACACGGCAATGTGAGCAAGTCCCTGAAGTCCCTACCTTCTGTAGCACTAAGAAGCGCTGCCATTTTAAAACTGAAACTCATGCAGTGGGAAAGAGAAGGAAATGAAACAGGAACCATTTCTTTTCAAAGTACCCCTGTCTTTTAGTATTTACCCTAATGCTTTC
Source organism: Larus michahellis (assembly GCF_964199755.1). Classification (NCBI taxonomy): domain Eukaryota; kingdom Metazoa; phylum Chordata; class Aves; order Charadriiformes; family Laridae; genus Larus; species Larus michahellis. Next base: position 96,938,751 of record NC_133897.1, read on the forward strand.
AAATGCTGGAAACAAAAAAAAAGTCCAGTCAACAATTGATTTCTTGGTCTTTGTTTTTTCTTTTTTTCTTTCTCCACCCACTCCCCCCACCCCCAATTTGATCACTTCCTACATTTTTCTTTCAATACCAGAAATTTATTTCAGATTGCTTTCTGGTCAGCTCTCATTTTCAGCTTGAGCAGGATGATTCCTAGTGTGTGTATTTCCCCCCCGCCCCATGTAAATTTCGGCTCCCTTTTAACCACTGTCTGTCTCAACTCTTTGCTTCTAAGCAGCATATTTCCGAGTAGCCAGGCAGAGCTATTTCAGTGTATGAGGCAAAGCAATTTAACAGCTGCAGATTCTTGAGTGTAATGGATGTCTTTGCCTAGAAAATAAAGCCCTTGAATGATATGTCCTTTGCGTTTGAGAGCCATTCAGTGGAACAAAGAGGATTTGATAGTTTTCATTAGGGCAATAGAGACTTCACAAGTAGATGTAGCAAACTGTCTCGCCGTTAAAACTAATGCCGGGCTAATGCTGGAATGGGTTGTCTTCTTGTCTTTTGATTTTACTGCATATAGCAGCTGTTCACGTGTAGCTTTTCAGAGCCCTGCTTTGAGTGGGAGGCTAGACCAGGTGTCCTCAACTTCTCAGCCAACATAAATTATTTTTGATTCTATAACTTTGTAGTTTTTTTGCTGAACTGAGCGTAGAAGCATGTTTGCACCTTGATTGCTCATAGCAGACATGATAAATTAAAACCATGGCACTTCGTAATTAAGGTGGTTCAAGATTTGTTCAGAGCCGGATGATGCGACGATGATGATTAGCAAACTCTGGTGCGACCTTTTGTTTGCAGCACCTTTGTATTGAGCTACCTGCATCCTTCCATTTGTCAAGGAGATGGGTCCCGCAATATTCTGAAGTTGCCTGGTGATGCTTTGAATTCATTTAAGCATCGGAATACCTTTGAAAATCTGACATCTGCCTATAAGTATTTATTGAGAAAACCAGATAAAATCACCTTGGTTTTGTTATCCATAAGCAAATTAACCAGATTGTGTTACCAGCTTGGAGATCCCTAGACTGACTCTGTAAGGGCTGGCTTCAGTCAAGCGGGGCGCAGGAGCTCAGGCATCAGACATCACTGTCTTTTCTTGTTAACTTGATACTGAATGCAATGGCGAGTGTGGTACAAAGTCATCTGAGCTTGATTCCCTGAGATAAATCTCGGAAAGCAGTAATGTCATCCATATTGGCTCTTTAACAACAGAATCAGTGTCTCCCTTGTTCCACACTAGGACAACTAGAAGTGGAGAGTTGACTCCAGCAAAATATGCTACTTAGACCTAAAATCCCAACTCTGGGGTCTAAAAAAAAACCCCCAAAACTAAATATTGATAATGTTTGTTTAGTGCATGCAATTCACATGCATTTTGTACAATCTATTTATTTTTTTTTCTGTGTCCCAAATTTTGCAAGCTATGATTTTGAAAGGGGGATATCCTGGGATTAAGAATGAGGAAAGAATCACTGCAAGGTTGCAAAAATGTCTGTTTCTGATGAAGGACAGGGCTTGATAAAGTAGGGTAGTTGATCAGTCATCAGTAATTTTATTATGCGTTATGGGAGACATTTATCCAAGAGTTAATAAGAGACATTCCAAGGTATATGATACAGTGAAGACCAGACAAAAGACTTGTGATATCCTCCTGAGCATCTCTTCCTCTCTTAATGGTGTTCTGGTAGTGCCCACAGGAGAGTAGTGTTCTCTTCACTGGTATTTGAAACCAGTCCAGGCTCAGATTGTCTTATGCTCCAAGAAGATAAATGATGGGGGAAAGCTGAAAAGATTATTAAAAAAAACCTTACTCAGTCAAAACACGTTGTTCAAAATGTAACCTCCAAACCTGGACAGTATTAGTGAGCTAACTATTTTAGGCACCATAGCACAGTAGGATTTTGGTGAGAGTGTCATTCCTTAGCTAGAAATATAATACAAGTCTTATAAAGAATTTCTGGTCTGGCTAACAAAATGAGATATATTTTCATCACAGAGGGACACAAGGTGAATAGTTCAGGTCTGGATCCGCTTTGGTCTATTTATGTGGATAAATGTGATAAAATGCAGCTGCAAGCTTCAGATTCATGTTTTTCTAATGTTTAGGGGAACTTGGAGTCAGTTGGGTTTTGCACCTTCTGCAGTTTCCAAGCATCTGCTGCCAGGGAAGGAGCGGTGCCACTGAACAACAGAGCTCAACTTCTCGTGCTGGACTTGTGTGGGAATCACGCTGGTTCAAAAGTAGATTGAAATCCTAGGTCATAGACCATCAGGGCTAAAGCATCTTGACAAATCCCACTGCAGCCCCCCCCTTGCTACTCTATTTTCAAGTCCCAAATCTGCTGAGTAATAAAGCAAGATGCCATTCAGGTCTCTGATCTGTGTCTGAATAGCAAGAAAATTACTGGCCGTGCAGCGAAGTCAGGTTTCAAGTGGAACAAAATTTGTGAAGTGATTCAGTTCCACTAACCAGCTGTTGGAAAACCCAGGTGTAAGCGGTGCATAGCAGCAAATCACATGCCTCTCAGGCTGGAGATTGACATCTTACATAATTGTGTAGGATGCATTACATTTGCCTCTGTTCCCTTTAAATTAAAACTGATCTGTTCTGAATGTAACAAATGTTTGGTGCTGTCCTGCATCCATTAAGAAAACTATTTGTTTGACTTGTGCTTATAAATCTATCATAAACCAGCTTAAAGTAGCCTGCTCCAAAGGCATATCTGAATGTATTTAAAGCATGAAAATACTATTCTGCCCATTTTAAATATGAGAAACCAAGCAAAAAATAGCTAAGCAAAGATTCTGCGGGACTGAGCCTTAATCTTTGCACACAAATGGTATTTTTGACTTCAGGGCTTCATTCACAATTAACAAATGCTGAGGAATTTATTAGGTCAAGGCATAGCCTGCTTGCAGGAGTTGGGAGTATGTTGGGGTTTTCCAAGTGCAAACCAGTTCTTCAGCTCCAAGATCGCTTTCCTTTGTTATTGTTTCTGGTCTGGAGGAAAGGATTGTGGAGATACTTATAGTGCAAATATAAGAGCCGGGGAGGCGGTGGTTGATATGTAAGGAGAAACAAAAAAACATGTGCATGCACATGTCTCCTACTTGTCTCACCTGAAAGCTTAAGCAGGTGCTTACCTTGATAGGATTAGCTTGCAGCTGGCAGAAGCTATCAGTTGGGATACTCAATGGGAAGGTCCTGATGAGAATTAACAAGCACTTTAGTGTGAATTCAGAATTTATCCAGACTGTATTGGCATGCTCGGAAGTTGTCTCAGTCACAGTTGCTGTCTTTTGTGGAGTCTTGTATTGTCCTGTGAAGCACATGCTGCACCAGAATAGAGAAAACCTTCCTGACTGCAAATTCTCTATTGTCCTATGTTTTCTGCAGAGTGTCATCTGGAGAGTTCTGTTTAAATTTAATACCAGTAACATGATACTTAGTACTTTGTATGGCACAGTCGAAAAGTGGGATTATCAGTTGAAACACAACCTTGAATTTGTAGGCCCAGCATTTGCTTTGTATTAAGTTAAGAGAAGTGGGTACTGGAGGAGATAAACCTTTGAGGCTGCTTATCGGTTTAAGGGCTGTCAGTGACAGTGAATTCAGCCTACCTAAAAGCTTGAGTTGAGCCTAAGACCATTGGTGAAGATCCTTAAGAAAAGCCCAGATCTTCTGAGGAAATCTGCTAAGAAAAAGCTATCACCATACATATTTATTTGTAAAGTTGGCTTTTGTTTTTTGGACTATTTGAGCTGGGGAGGGCAGGAAAAGAAAGTGGATAGACTCCTCCTGCATGTTACCCCTACGTAGAAATGGCTTAGCTGCTGCTGGCCATTTCACGTGGGAATTTGAGCTTCCAGGACCCCTGACACCATGTGGGTCCAAAAAGTCCTAAGCCGTGGCGGTGGCTGAGCAGAAACTGTCCTGTTAGTGCTTGGATGTGAGGCCAAGGAGAAGGAGACCCAGCAGGCTGTCCATGCTGTCGTGCAGCATATGGACCAGGCAGTCCAGTTTGTTACCTAGTGTTTGATGAAAAAAACGTGGTTTTTATCTGATTTTGTAATGCCCCAGTTATTTATAAGAAAGGTCAGGGATATTATCTGATAATTTTATCTACTTTTATCATTCCTTGGTGAATGTATCACAGTAGGCCATGCTGTGCATGAAATCAGCCTTGTAAAGACGACAGCTTGTTCCCATCGTGACAGTCAATGAACACTAAAAATGGGTTTTGTTAGTTACAATAGCTGAATCCCAGCATCCCCCAAAGTTATAGTCATATAATAATACGAAATTTCACATTTCTGCTTAGCATAGCACGTGACTGGGGAGGGCAGAACCACAGAGCTTGTTTGATCCCTGCTACACCTTCCCCTGCACCTGAGTTGCTGGCATCTGCATTGCAGTAATAGGTGATGTTTATAAAATATATTTTCTTCAAAGCCATCTCCTCAAGATATCACAGCACAGGGTGTCTGTTGAGTTGAGTGAGAAAGCTGTTTGCATTGTCTCCAGAAATACACAAAATAGAAGAGACATACTGCTTTCTAAAATATATCACAGACAGTGTGAAGGTTTTATCATAGATCCTGCAATCACAGTGAACACTAGCAAAACCTCATTTTTGTTTCTCGACAAGTTATGCAACCAGCCATACACTTTTCAGTTGGGGGAATGAGGATCCTGAAGGAAACCGGTGTTTTAGGCAACCATTTTTATGATCAGCAGATGGGGAAGGAGTCTGAATTTTAATATTTGTGCACATCTAATCCCACCACTGTCAATGGGATTTAAAATGCCTACTAATCAATGTGATACATATGGTAGATGTCACGGAATGAGTAATGCGATGTAATGCGGTAGCCACTGTATACAGAGAAGCGTCCCATGTGGCTGTAAACATCTGCTTTTGTTATCAGTGACTCTAGCGCCGTCATAGTTGGCAAAGGAGAAAAACAAAACAAAGGGAGGTTTGCAAAAGAGACTTCAAGCTTTCATCTACGTGGGGCCCTTGAAGTGAAATGCCCTGTTGGGAGCAAGTGGAGATGTGTGTCCTCTCTCTATAGCTATTGAGTAGCTCCCTCTGCCCCCATCAAATGGTTATTCTTAGTGGAGGGGTCCCAGCTTCTGCAAATAAAGGTGACGAACGGCAGGTTTTTATGCACACATGTGCGAGAGAGAAGAGATTTACAGTATGAAGATATCCTGATTTGCTCTAAATGAATGCTCCTGCCCGCTCTAATGATATTAGTTGTAGCTGGTGGTGTGGATTCGCTGATCCAAAAACTGCAGCTCAGGCTGTTGGGTGCAGTGGGTACGTGTGGTATGGGCTCATCAAGCTCCCAGCTCCAAGGGAGAGGCTCCTTGCATTGTCTGGCACGTTGCAGCACACTCCTGAGTACCATCTTTTCCAAGGAGGGGTGTGTTGGGGTATTGACTTCAGCATCATTTGGGTGTATGCCTCTATAGTCCTCGCTTCTTGTCTCAAATCTGCCATGCCCACATCCAAAAGGTGAACCAGCTCACCGCTGAGGTGCTGCTGAAATGCCATTTTCAAGCACAGTGTGTGGACTGTGGCACCTTGGTGGCCTTTCTGAAACAGCAGGTGAAATTTTCACCGTCTTTCATTTTCGAAGTGGATCCTTCAGTGGTGAGGTGGCTCCGTCCAGCTGTGGTGTTGTCCTGTGCGTCCCTAGGAGGGAGGGACAGAAATGAGCCCACATTGATTTACTTCCTAATAGCCTTTTTGCTGGGGCAGGTGTAGGAAGATAATGCTGCAAGGGTCTGCAAACACCCTTGCTGGCTTTGACAGATGAAATGGTACACGAGGCGAGAAGGTGTAGCCTCTGGACAGTTACAGCTCCCAGTACCTGAAAACCTGTCAAATGTTTTCAACTAATGCTGCAATCAAAACATTCCCTTGTCATAAACTCCATTTGCAAACTCAGGCACAGGCACTGAGATCTGTGGCAATGATTTGCCCCTGTAATCTTCCTCTGTTTCACTTGTGTTTATAAAATTAGGCTTTCTGGTATTTTGATAATACACGCTGACAAGAATTGTGTGGGTGTGATATTTCAGTATGTTTGGTGCTTCTCATTGCTTAAACAGCAAAATGACCCTGAATCCATTGCAATGGAGTACGTAGATGGAACGCATGATCTAAACTTTAGCCACCTCATTGACATTTTTATTCACTAATGGGATGGCCTTTGCTATTCCAAGCTAGTTTGTAGAAGCATGGGATGTCTTATTTACATACAGACACATAAGTAAAGAGACTCCATTTTTGAGTGTTTTGCCCCATTATTGGCGCAAGTGCCTATTCCCATTTTATATAGTATTGCTCAGGTACTGTAATGCAGTCGGAAAGCTCTTAAAGAATAATTTCCATGTAAAGGGTTACAGCTGGAATTGGATACAACATTAAGTACCTTTTTTTTTTTTTTCCCAAGCTGCATCATTACTTTTCTCTCCCCACTTTCCCTGAACACACATGCATGCATGTTCTCTTCCTCATCTTCATTTCTATTGGATATAATTCTTTCCGGGTAAATCCTGTCTCTTGTGAACTTTTTTTGATATATAGGCTCTTTGTTTTAAGACAGCTGTAGCGTCAGGCCCACCCACACTGTGCTGTCCCCATTGCTTTGAAGCCAATATTTCAAACATAAAATAGCCGTCAAGCCTTTGCTTTGGTTCCGCTTGCTGGGGATGGCATGAAAACAAAAGTTTTTATGTTCTGGGCTTTCATCTATGTGAGCCAAATGAGTAGAAGATTCAAGGATTTCAACCTCAAGGGCTTGTCATGAAAACTACTTTTGACTCAGAAGTTAGATAAAGAGAGGAAAGTGCAAACTCTGCGCGTAATGTATCTCTGTAGCTTTACTAAATTCACATTGGCTTTTGAGTGGTTTTTGTGCTTGTTTTGTAGATGAAAAAAAATGTTAATTTTTTGCCTGATTTGTTTTGTAGATATGTTAATATCTACAATATGTTAATATTGTAGATATATGTAGATATAAAATATGTTAATTTTTCTCCTGAAGAGAGAGCGGTTCACCCACAGACAGTGCGAACTGGCGTGAGGTCAGTTTGTGCTGCTGGACCAGCGCTGGGCTGCCCCAGCGGAGTGGTATGGAAACACTGTTGTGTAAAATCATTCCCATGCCAGATCACTCACACAAATATATTTGCAATGTTTTGCTTTGCCCTTCAGAAAGGATTTCTGAGAGAAGACAAAAACATGGCCGGGAGACACACAAACGTGTTTATCTAGTAGAAAAAGATTTTGGTGGTAGGTAGTGTAGTGATGCTCTGCAGGCTGGGAAACAATTTCCATCTACCTGCAAAAGATTTAATTTACTTAGGATTTTCATAGGACAGCATCTCAAAAGAGAAAGGGAACACTCCTTGCAGTGTACTGATTTACTGTAGTTTAGCGCTTAAGGAAGTAACTGCCAGGGAAAATTGAAGCCAGATACTAAGCAGCTAGCATTCCCAACTGATTTAACCTGCCTCTGACGGCACATGTAGCATGGGTAGAGTCCTCCAGCCTTCAGGAATGTTGATTTCTTTAGGCAAATTCTGATGTAATGACACAAAAATGGAGCTTGATTTTAATTGCGTAATGAAGTCTCATTTGTTTTGATAGTCTGTAGAAATAGCACGTTTGCCACGTTCAGGCTCATCTACGAATCCAGGGCTCAGGGAGTAATGAATCTGAAGTTCAGGTCCTGGGTCGCTTCTCACAGGAACTTCGGCTTTTTGTATTCTTTATTCCTTTCATTACTGTTTTCTAGCTTCAGAGATTTTGAAGTGAGCTGATTTTCTGATCACGTATAACTAGCCAACTTATTTAAGGAGAGTATTTTACTTACAATCTGTAAACTGTATCTGTCTGTTGTCACATCCGTTCATGCTGGGAAGAGGGCCAACATGCCAAAGAAAAAGCAGTTGCAGTGGGTATTGCCTTACATCTTTCAGGGCATGTAATTTTTCTGTGAAATGCCTCTTCTGGTATTCAAGTATTTGATAAGTTACCAGACATGTTATTGGTAGAGGAAAACAACAGCATATTTTGATCAAAAGTGTGACTAAAATGAAGACACCAGAAAGATACGGATGGCACAATATACTTTAATTATTTGCATTTGTTTGTGTGTGTGCGTATGTTAAGCATTCCCCAAAAAATCTGGTAAGTTCATCTTATATGGTTGCTTAGTATTGACAATGGGCTTGATATAACACAGCGCACAAATCCAGGTAGTTCCTGCCTATCTGTAGCATTTGATGTCTTCTGTAAAGTGTGTTATGCCCTTGAAAGAAGTGGAATGTATGGAAGCATTTAAAAATCTGACTATCTTTGTCAGTGTAAGCACTGTAACTAATTCAGTCCTACAGCAACTAAACAACCAATATAAAAACGCACTGCTGGGCTATGGGAAGTGACCTTGTTCAAGTGTCATCCATAATTATGCCTCTTGTCCTTCATTAATTTCTGGGTTTGATCTGCTCTGCTCTCATTGGAGTGGGGTTTAGTTCTGTTTTTGCTTTGTTGCCTGTCTTGTAATGAACAAGCTTTGCTTAGGCTTGAAGAAGCATCTCAGAAACTGAAAGTATGAATGATCAGTAGCTAATGAATTAGGTAGTGAACAGGTTTTTGGATGGCACCTCAGAAGCTAGGCCCTTTCCATCTGAATTCCTGTCTGGGTCAATAGCAAGTTAGATATGATTCTCACTGGAATCATAGAATGGTTTGGGTTGGAAGGGACCTTGAAGATCATCTAGTTCCAGCCCCCCTGCCATGGGCAGGGACACCTCCCACTAGACCAGGCTGCTCAAAGCCCCATCCAGCCTGGCCTTGAACACGTCCAGGGATGGAGCATCCACAACTTCCCTGGGCAGCCTGTTCCAGTGCCTCACCACCCTCAGGGTAAAGAATTTCCTCCTAATATCTAGATCTCCCCTCTTTCAGCTTAAAACTGTATGCCTCATCTTATATATCCACTCTCTTGATAAAGAGTCTCTCCCCAGCTTTCCTGTAGGCCCCCTTCAGGTACTGTGTGTTTTGGAATTAAGAAAATACATATGAATTTCAGAGTTCTGCTTTTTTACTTGGTTTTTAATGCGGTCATTACTGCAAGCCATGCCAGCAGAAAGGATGAAGAAGTGCTGCAGGGTTTGCTTCTGGGCTTCTTTCCTTCCTGTGCTCCATCAGCATGGTTTGTTGTCGTGCTGTGTGTCTGCAAGAGAAAAAGTGGATCGCAGGAGCCAGCAACGGGTTTTTGCATCAAGCCTCGTGGTACATCTCCACTCTGTCGAGGCTGTTGTTGGCACCTTGAGGCTTGGCTTGCATCCCAGCAGCCAGGTCTTTTGCTCTGGATTTTTCCTAGCCGAATGTCCCAAGGGTACCTGGGCTTCGACTGGTGGGTGGTTGCTGGATCGCTTGAAACAGTGTGGTGTGGGTAAACAAGTTAGTCTGGAAAACACGGGTGTCACGGCCAGACAGTGATGGGCAATGCTTGGAAGACGGGTCCTATCAGTTGAGAGCAAATTGGGGAATCACAGAATCATAGACTGGTAGGGGTTTGAAGGGACCTTTGGAGATCAGCCAGTCCAACCCTCCAGCCAAAGCAGGTTCAATCACTAGTGAGGGCACCACATGGAAAACCAGGTGGGGAATGGCTGCCCAAGCCACACGGGAAGAACAGTTGTGCCTTCGGCACCAGCAGGCCTCTCCCCAGCAGGGGCAGCTTGTTTACACGGTAGAGCTGATGCTTTGGGGCAGGACCAAGCCCCTGGCCACCCGGCAGAGCTGTGGGGAGCCCAAGGGAGCATTGTTCAGTTCTCTGCTGCAAGCTGCAACCTGGGATGTTGGGTGGCAAGGGTAGCGCAGGGCTGACATTGAAAGCAGCACACTGAGTCAGGGCAGAGCTGCCTGCACACAAGCTCCTTTGGTACCCACCCTGCTCCAGATGCTTGGCTGTGCCCTGCTGCCTTGGGAGCACAAGGTGAGCAGATGCCCTTGGGCAGCGAGACGCACAAGGGGCTTTACAGGCAGAGAGGGGCAAAGGCGGGAAGAGGGCAAGCACCTCGCACAAGATTATGGGCTCCCTGAAACGTCCACCTCTGTTTGAAGAGTGCTAATATGCCTGTTTACAGCTAAAGTCCACGCTTTGCACACAGAGCTAAAAAAGCAAGTGACTTTTACAGGCCTCGATCTAGCTGAACTGTAGGAGTTTGTTCTGACCGAAGTTAAAAGTGCTTCATGCTGCGGAGCATGTCTTGCTTTTAAGATGGAGAGAGACCTGCCAGCTCCCCTCTCAGTTGTTATTTCTCATTGGATGTTCCTGAAAAAAATGCCTGTATGTTGTTATGTCACAGGGAAAGGACAGTTTTCTCCATATTTATTATTTTTATTATTATTTTATTATTATTTTTAATTTTTATTTTATTTTATTAGCTGTTGTCGCTGTTAATTAAAGTATTAAGGAGGGAGCAAGAGGGAGGCTAGCTGACCTTCCAAGGCGTGCACGAGGAAATGGAGGAAAAATAACTGTCCTCTACTGACTCATGGTCTCCGAAAGAATAGAGGAGGAGATGTAAATAATGCAGATATCCTTTATAAAGACAGCAGTGAGAGTAAGCCAAAGTTGCCTCCCATATTTTTCTTTAATTGTGTTATAGGAAATGGTTTTGAATTGTTTTATTTCCTAATGGTCACATCCTTATTAGCCTCATGTTTTTCCTTCCCATACCCCTCCTGTAGGCTGTGTTGTACGTGGGAATTTCTAGCCTGTAAAACCTAAAAACTCATTATAGAGAAAACAGTTTGTAATTTATGGAATTGTTAGACATTGGTAGTCTGTGTTCTTCCCCGCTCGTCTACGTGCACATGCAGAAGTATCCCATGTTTTATTGTTGATGTGGATAAGATTTGAGAGGATTGTGTAGACTTTTTAACTGGCTTTTTATGATTTTATTGGTCTTCATAAATTAAAGGCCCTCTTTATTTTAGGAAGGACATTTCAAAAGGCCAGAATGAAGGGACTGAGGGGAAAACTCCATTGTTCCCTTCAGATGCAAATTCTTTTCTCCCTCTTTCTCCTCTGACTCTGTGGGGTGAGTGGCATAGCACAGCTTGCCTGAAGTTTGAGCCCCCTGTTGCAGGGATCTCTGTGACGTTACCTTTGTAGTTAAATGTGCAAATTCCTTTTTTTGCTTTTTTCCATTCTCAGAAACTGATGAAATCATAGCAGATTGTTCCCACTTGAACTCTGTTTTTGTTTTGGAGAAAAGACCGCTGCTAATTTTTTTTTTTTCTTTCTCCATAACTGTATACATTTTCAGTCAAAGCCATCATCTGTGTGCTTTCAGAGATTATTCATATTCGTTTTGTTTCTCCGTTTTATTGGTTTGATTCCTAAATGTTATCAGTGAGTTAGAGCTGAGCTCTTTTAATTCAAATGGCATAATGCCCAATCCTCTGAGATTAGCTGGCAAGCCATTCTGGGCATGATGCCACCTGGCACTTCTCAGAAAGGGGCTGCTAATAAAACACCGGAAAAAAATAAGATTGTTCCAGACATGCAAACCCCTGAAGTTGCAGGGAGTGAGGAGTGACAGAGATTTCACAAACACACCCAATACTCTGTTGCACAGCTCAGAAACTGCTCAGGAAATACCATCCTAATACCTCTGCAGAAAAATGATATTGAAGTAAAGGTATTTTGAGTACAAATTGATTCTTGCTTTCTTAAATTTGTGGCCGAAATGCACGTTTCTCATTTTTTTGGCGCTTTGGCTCCAGGTTGGGCTCTCTGGGATTCCTGCAGTGGAGCTTGGGCTCCACGAGCTCTCAGCCTGTTGGGATCTGGAGTTTGTTCCCTTCAGATTTGCCTCACCATGGTGCAGCACCACAGCTTCCCACAGGACCATTTTAGGGCCGAAGACCGTATCCTTCCTGGGTCCCCAGCTACAATTAATCTAGGCAGACCTCACTGGGATCCTATCTTGAATCTCAAGAAAGTTTGTTTGCTGTGAGAGACTTAGAATGCAATGTTTCTAACTTAGTGACTGATGTTTTCTGATTATAACTTTTGTTTCATCAAAAAAAAAACCAAAAAAGCTCAATTCCTGGATAAATAGGTCCCAAGACATTTAGGGCTTTATAGGTCTAGACTAACATCTTAAAACTAGCAGGCTCCTCAAGCAGATTATGCATCACGGATTTAATATGCTCATGAATTAAAATGCCACTTAACAAGCAAGTTGCCAAATCCTGCACCAGCTGAAGTTTTCTGTACACACTTGAGAGGTTGTCTCATATACAGCATATGGCAGTAGGCTGCAGGGCACTGATTTGCACAAAAAGCCTAGCCAAGAGCAATAAAAAAAGAAGTATACAGTAAGAAATAGTTCTTCTGTCCAAAGAAAAAGGGTTGATGGTGTGGTTTGTTTTTTTTTTTTTTTTCTTGCGGTATTTTTGTCCCTGCAACTGTGTGCTTTCTGTATGGAGGATTAGTGCTCGTTGCAGACCAGGAGCGCCACTAAGGTCAACCTTGAGCAACTGGTTATTTCTTCATGGTTTTTCTTCTGTAGACGATAGTAATAACATGTCCTATGTTTCTTCTAAGAAACCACATTTTCCTGTTTTCTGAATGCAATAGAATATAATCAGATGTACAAATCTTATTGTTTTCTTGCTGGAGCTGCCTTCTGTATTCATTCCCTTGTCATCATCCTTATTTTCCAGTGGCTCTGTACAGACTTTAGAAATAATGACAGGGTGGGAGGTGCAGGCAGGCAAAGGGGTCAGATCCATCCTAACCCTCAGAAGGTAAAGACTTGCAAAGGCAGTGGCAAAGATCCAGTTGACTAAAGAGAAGCAGAGATTTTTCACTCTCTATTTACTGCTGTGGCTTCTCCCTGGGCCTTGTTCTCCCAGGACACTTCTGTCCTTGTGAGTGTTCCTTAAATCCTCGTGTATAATTTGCTCTGTGTGTTTCTCAGCCACCAAGCAACATCAATACAGCATAAACTTAAAAGTGCACAAAACTAAATCTTTTTTTCTGAAAAAAGAGAAGTGAATCCAGCATTCCTTTCAGATTCAGTCTGACAACAAATACGTTTGTATAGGATTCCTGAAGTGGGAAAGGATAGGGAATTACTTATTTACTCTGATGTTTGCACTAGCCAATCTGTGCTGAAAATGTGATGATGTAGTTCATAATGTTGTTTTACACAATTCTTCAAGGGGAAAAAAAAAGAAACATACGAGACAGCCAAACCACGTAACAAACAGTTGTGGAGTTGTCAGAAACAGTGAACGGATCTTGACTTCTCTTAGCACGTATGACACTTTTTGAACTACCTTTTTTTTAAATCTGGAAAGCTTATTAGGAACTTTGAAGGGACAATCTGGTCCTTGTTCTTGCAGATCCTAGCTGTTTGCTTGCTTCTAGTTTCGTGGTTATAGAGTTGTGTCAGTATGATTAATGAGCAATGCAGAGTATGCCAAAAAAAAAAAAAAGAAACAATGAAGGATCTTCCTTCTGGAATAGACAAGAAGTAAAAAGGCAATACAGTACTTGTGCTCAGTAATCACAAAGAACAGAACAGTTTTTTCCAGTTGCAGGGTCTGATTCCAAACTGCATTGACTTAGTGCACATGATGCACTAAGTGAGTTTGTGAATTTATGGATTTTATGTTACTGTGTTTTTCTATGGCTGGGAATTTGAAAATTTCGCATTAAGTAGCTGAATGTGTGTAGCATGTGTGCTGTAGTATGTGCATGCATCAGCTCTGTCAACTGTATGAGAAACTATGCGGAACTTTTTGAAGACTATTCACACAATCGTTGAGGTTGGACGGCACCGCTGGAGATTGTCTTGTCCAACTCCTCGGCACCAAGCAGGGTCACCCAGAGCAGGTTGCTCAGGATTGTGTCCAGTTGGGTATTGAATACCCCTACAGGCAGATACTCCACAACTGTCTGATTCTTTTAATTTATATACAAGATATACCTTTGTGTTTGATTTAGCTGAGCTGATAAGGAACAGGAAAATTACATGCTAGCTGAGGAAAAGAAATGGTAGCTTCATGCACACCATTGTCATAAATAAATCCATTTACATAAAAGTAATGTTGAATCTGTCGTGGTATTTCCTTGTCGAAGTCATGAGGGCTACATAAATCCACGAGCACTTGGGAAGGGTCAACCTTGAGCAACTGACCTGTGTTCATGGTGCCAATTGTTCCTCGTGTATTTTGCCAAGTCAGTTTTGTGGTTCAGGAGTGGTTGCGTTCGCCCGTGACTGTGATAAGTAGCTACGATTGTGTAATGCTGCAGGTGAAATAGGACCTGTAGTTTCAAGACCTTAAGATTTAGCAGGGAACCATTTAGTTCCGTAGCTAGGACAGGAGTGCCCGTTCTGTGAGACAGGACAGAATTTGGAGGGCCTGATCAGCAGGGATCAGTCAGGGTGAGAACTTCCACATCTTCACGTGGAGGGATGTTGGCTGGTTGCTTAGGGATGTGAACAAGGAAATCTGAGTATTCATTCAGCTGACAGAGTGAGTCTTTTTTGATATAACCTTTTGAACAAGACCCATTCCTGCTACAGTAAGTGGTAATACATTGCTGCCCATAGCTGTAAGATTTTAGCCTACAGCAGGAAATTGGAAATTATTCATGTTTTAGCAGAGGGACTGCAAATGTTCTGCACTGGGAGACTGGCTTTTGCTTCACAGTAAACTGGTGTTTTTATGGGATTGCCTCCCAAGAAAAATTATTTATAAGTATCAGCAGATAGAAGATGTAGAGAAGAGAGTGTGTCGTCTTAGATGAGTAATGCAGGATCAGTTGAATCACTTGATGTAGCACATCAGGAAAGATTGAGCAACACGCTGGTATATGAAGAACTTTTGCATCACTATCAGTGCTTGCCTATCTGTTTCTTGATGTATTTTAGAGCCGGCCCCTAGTCATCACATTTGTAGTCTTTGAGCTACCACATGCTTTAAAAAATGGAAACGATGGTAGCTGTAGCTGAGAAGGATAGTAAAGCGGAAAGAATTAATTGTAGCTTTCATTTGCTTATAACCTGTGTAAGATTTTTTTGGGAAACTGATATAACCCTAGATTAGGTTAGCAGAATAGAAGGACCAAAGCTGTGGCCTCAAGGGTCACTGTACTTCTCCGATTCTTCATAAACACGAGACTCCGATGTGGAAGGATCTTACGTTTTGCATAGAGAAACACTTTGCATAGCGGCTGGCTGTATTTACAAATGACAATTTTCAATCCATGTGGCAATTAAGCTTTTGTTATCACATGGATCCTCCTAAAAAGAAACTATTGCATTTTTATGTGTATAGTGTATATTAAAAAAAATATATATACAACATATATATAAACATATATAATATTATGTATAAACTAGTGTGTGTGTATGTTACATGTGTGTATATATAGTATGTGTGGTGTGTATAGTTGATATTCTCCTGATTAATTAGATAAGTAGAGCTAGAGCTTTTCCAAGCGAGTGACTGAATCAATAACAAACAGAGAAGAATTTAGCATAGCTGAATGCTTTCGTGTGGCTTTGGTCAAATTACTTAGAGGTGGAAATAATCAGCGGTTGAATTAAGTAAGAGGCCTGATACATACTGGAAAACCTCCATCATCTGTCAGATGTTTTACAACTCTGATGAATGAGTTTGGATAAATAAGGCGAACATGTGTTAAACAAGTTCAGGCCAAGTGTCGCGTGGTACCATAAACAGAAATTGCACTTCAGGAATGTTTGAAAATGTAAATGAATGGTAGGTGGTACATGGAGCACACTGGGAGGATTGCCTTTCCTCTGGGGAGGGTAAAAGAAAAACTCTTCTTAGGTGCTTCAGAAATAGCTTTTTATTGTTGTTACTTTTTTTAGCAAGTACAGATGTAGAGGTTTGCTGGTACTAAAAGGAATTGTTTGGGTTGTTAAGCTGCAAACATGGTGTTCTGTGCCCATTGCAAATTTGCCTGGAAGCTGCCCTGAACCGGCACGGGACTGAGCCATATGGAAAGGAACCCAATAGCTTGGGTGACTTTTCATTTAAATTGTATTTTTTACAAAAAATGTTCATGTCATCTCCTTCTCTGGAGATATTCAAAACCCGCCTGGACACGTTCCTGTCCAGCCTGCTCTAGGTGACCCTGCTTTGGCAGGGAGGTTGGACTAGATGATTTCCAAAGGTCCCTTCCAACCCCTGCTATTCTGTGATTCTGTGGAGGTGTTGGGGGGCAAAACTTTAGTTGGAAATCAGTCTAAGTGAGGCTAGGCATGCTCCGGGGTCTGTCTCACCTCCTTCTCTGCAGATGATGATAGAGGTGAAGAGTTGGTGTCCCAGTGGGTGCTCCTCAGCATCAGCTTTTTGTTCAGCTTCTGTTTTGGAAGGGAAGATCTCTTGCCAGCGCGGTGGGTGGCTTTGTATATAAGCTTCTCTCATGTTGCTGTGTAGGACCTGTGTAGTTAACGCATTTAAGGAAACTCACTGATTTCCGACTGCAACTGAAAGAAGCATTTAGCATGGAGGTTTTTATTTGTTGTATGTGTCAGTGGGGGTGAAATGCTTGCTTGGATATTTGCTTTTTTTTTTTTTTTCCTCACTCCAGCCGTACTGTTGTGGAGCCTACCAGCAGCCTACATATTATTCCTGGAAAATCTGGGATATTTTTCACCTCTGAAAATGGAGGAGAAATTCCAAAAGTGACATTCCCACTTGATGAACACGGTCTTTTATCAGCAATTTCCTGATTTTAATATGTGTGACTTTGGGCACCTCCCTTCATCCTAATTGTGTTACTTGGGAACTGGAGCAGTACACTGCTTTTACTTATTTTTAAAAGGATGTGAAGTACCTAAATACTTCCATTGTTAAATCTTTGCAGTCCAATGTATGGGTCCTTAAGAGAGTATGAAGGTGTGTCCCCAGTGCTGGAGAAGCCTTTACATTCACAACAATCTGAGTAGTAATAAAAAAATAGCAATTTAAGGACAAATAAAAGGAGTTCAGGATAGCAACTGCAGAGCTGTCTTGCAGGGCTGTTGGGTGCGACATGTGAAGCTTGGGACTGTTGGCTCCCTCGTGGTGTTACCTCCTTTCCACGTGTGTTAAGCTTATCACGGAATCTTCAGAGTTGGAAGGGACCTCTAGAGATCATCTAGTCCAACTCCCCTGCTAGAGCAGGATTGCCTAAAGCACATCCCTCAGGGCTGCATCCAGGCGGGTCTTGAAAATCTCCAGAGAAGGGCACTCCACAACCTCCCTGGGCAGCCTGTTCCAGTGCTCTGTCACCCTCACCGTAAAGAAGTTTTTCCGTGTATTTGAACAGAACTTCCTGTGTTCTAGCTTGTGCCCATTGCCCCTTGTCCTGTCACTGGGAACCATTGAAAAGAGCCTGGCTCCGTCCTCCTTAAACCCACCCTTTAGATACTTGTAAACATTAATCAGGTCCCCCCTCAACCTTCTCTTCTCCAGGCTAAAGAGTCCCAGCTCTCTCAGCCTTTCCTCATAAGGGAGATGCTCCAGTCCCATAATCATCTTGGTTGCCCTTCGCTGGACTCGCTCCAGTAGTTCCCTGTCCCTCTTGAACTGGGGAGCCCAAAACTGGACACAGTACTCCAGTTGTGGCCTCACCAGTGCAGAGTAGAGGGGAAGAATGATCTCCCTCGACCTACTGGCCGCAGTCTTCCCTATGCAGCCCAGGATGCCATTGGCCTTCTTGGCGACAAGGGCACACTGCTGGCTCATGGATAATTTGCTGTCTACCAGGACCCCCAGGTCCTTCTCCTCAGAGCTGCTTCCCAGCATGTCCGCCCCTAACCTATACTGGTGCTTAGCATTCTTCCTTCCCAGGTGCAGGACCCTACACTTGCTTTTGTTGAACCTCATTAGGTTCTTCTCTGCCCAGCTCTCCAGCCTGTCCAGGTCACGCTGGATGGCAGCACGGCCCTCTGGAGTGTCGGCCACCCCTCCCAGCTTGGTATCATCAGCAAACTTGCTGAGCATACACTCTGTCCCCTCATCTAAGTCATTAATGAATATATTGAACAAAATTGGACCAAGTATTGACCCCTGAGGGACACCACTGGTTACAGGCCTCCAACTGGAGGGTGCCTGTGCCACGTTCTTGGGATGCCTATTCATGTCCCTGTTGCTCTAAGGCATGGTATGGCAGATGATGTGCCAGCCACCTGCACCCAACACGTGCCAGTGCATCCCAGGAGATGGTGAGGCACATGGTGCAGCAGCGGTAGAAGTGCTGGGAGGTGAGTTATCCAGCAGATAGCGGAGGCCTCTGAGCCTCCCCAGGCTACTGTACAAGGACTGGCCATGTGCTTGACCTGGCGTGCGTGTCAGATGAGACTCGTGCATTGGCATAGATTCAGCTTGAGGTCTTAGTGGTTCTGTTCCAGTTTATTCCTGGGGTTTTCTTTTCCTTTCAGTTGGTGTGTTTTTCATGTGTCCCAGCAATTTCAGAATGGTGGGAAGCTTGCTGACCCTGAATTACTTTGACATCTGCTAAAAGTATTTGTGCTGCACTCTATCCTTCTGCACATCTGATATTTCTTCATTCCCTCTCTGTTGCAAATCAGCCTCTGTTAACTTAATTTTTGCTAATTTAACTATATCCTTCAAGTATCCTAAAGAAGCATCCTTCAAGAACCCTAAAACACATCAAGACACATGGAAAAAGACAGATCAAGTTATTTGAACAAAGCTGGTTAACTAGCCTAATGCTTTTGACTGAGATCACATCTGCTAGGAACTATGAGGCTATTACTTAAGGGATTGTTCTTTGTTATGTGCCTCTGTAATACTAAATCAAAACCAAGTCTTTGACTGTTGAAATGCTTTTCTTCCTCTTTACTCAAAATCAGTAAAGGCTCAGTTGAATTGCTGTGTCTGGGTTCGGGCATTTAAAGATGGGAATTCATTAGAGGATGTACACAAGAACAAGAAGGACTGTCAGAGGTTTAGGAAAGATGAGCTACAAGTAAACTTTTTCAATTTAAGGAAGAGGCTGTTATATGGAGGCGTTACAGGAATTTTCAGGCTGGAGAGGTCTGAAAATTAAATTTAAAAAATAATTGTTTTAGAAATCAATATTAACAGTAAATGTAATGAAATACTGAAATAAATATCCCGGAGATGCTGTGGCATTTCCATTGGAATTCTTCGCTTATTCTGTTTTTTAATTAATTTTGGGGAAAAAAACCCTATAGATGAAGCTCCACTGGAGTCGGATGCCTCTCTAGAAGTTTTCCAGAAGGGATCTTCATGACTGTGCTGAACCTTCTGGGTGATGATGAAATACAAATAAATATAAACTCCTGATACATATTATGTGTCTCACTCACAGGAGCATCTACTGGTTTTTGTATGTGAGGACTTTGTGGTGGATGCTTGGTCTTGGCCACTCAAAATGGTCAAAAAGACCCCCAACATTGAGTTGGAACCTGTTGCCCTCAGCAATGTGGCTGTGAGGCTGGAAAGTCTCACGTGGATGTAGGCAACGCAGGCATGGGTAGTTAAAGACGCACAAGCCATTGCAAACGCTAGCAGTAGCCTGAGGAGAAGCAGCTTTTCACCATCAGATTTTCACCATCAGCTGCTGCTGCTGCTCTTTTGCCTGTTGCCTTGCTGTCAGATGAGTGGACAATACTTGCTGTCTAGATTTTCCAACAACCTCTGATGAGGTTGAATACAAGTGCAGTTAATTAGGAGGCTGGATCCTCTGAGGTCTGAAGGGTGGTAATTGCGCTTTCTGGGGATGGACTGGGATCACTGGAACATCCTAGTCTTGGAGATAGCCTCTGGCATATTTTGGCATGTCTTATGCAACAGTAAAACTTGGCCTGAACTTGAAGCTCAGGAGCTCATTCACGTTCTTGGCACAAACCTGTGATGTCTTTGCGCTCGGATGTTTTGCCTCTTGGCAAGCTGTCAGCACAGATAAGGCATCCAGAATTCTAGGGGTAATGTGTGCGTGCTAAATATTTTGTCCTTTTTTTTTGGTGATAGATTGCTGTAATTTGCTTGTTGTTCTTTGTTTACTAATACTGATTGAGCATGCAGGGCAGCGTGTTGGCACTGGGATTGAAATGGAATAAAACCAGAGAACTCAAATCATGACTAGCATGTTGTTATTAAGTACTTGTAATCCAAGAGGCACTGATGTGCTTGTTCAAGCACAAGCATACAGGTCAGCAATTCAGAGACCTAGTTGTAAACTGAAACAAACGTTAAAGATTAGCCTCAACATACTTTTTTTATGATTATTTTTTAGCCTCAGATTGGTTACAGTAACCTCTCAAGAAAGCAGTAAGTTCTTCTATATTATTTTCTTTTCTAGCAATTTTCCCTGGCCCCATTCTCTTGAATTATGTAACCTATATTTTAGTATAACAACTACTTTCCTACTGTATTACTCTCTAGGGAACAATTTTGCATTAGTAGGGGGATGAACAAGATGACCTCTTAAGTCTTTTCCATCACCACTTGCTGTAATACGGTGCTGTAATATTTGACCTTGTTACGCAGCCTTTTCCCTTCTGTAACCCTTTGACTTCTACAGAAGAGCAGTCACAGCGTTTTTTGGGCATGCAGAAGTACCCTCCTTTGAAGTTATCAAGCCAAAGTACTGTTTCCTGCACTTCAGAACTAAAGAGCGTATTAGTGCCTTTTGCATTCAAGTGGAGAGGACCTGTATAAATAAATCATTGCGGGGAAGTACGCAACGGTGCCTGTTCCATAGCTGGAATTAATAGGCTGAAGAGGCAGAGGATCTTTATTTTGTTAACATGTTGGCAAGGCTGTAACTTTCAAATATGCCTTTCTAGTGCTGATTTTTATTTCAGGGAAGGAAGGAAGGAAGACGGAGCTGCTTGAGCAATTTGTTCTAGATCAGTACTGTGTCCGTGGACCCACACAGTCTACTTAATTCACTGCTGTTGTTTCCATCAGCAGGCTTTCCCCATGTGTCCAAAGTTATCAGTAGGCATCAGACTGGATGGGAAATGTAACTGTAAAGGGGAATTCTGTATTCTAGCTTGCAAAATCAGAAAGGATATATGTGAGAGAAGTAATCTGGAAATGGAAATAAAAGCTGCAGTGATAGTCAAGTGACAAATGGATTCAAAGATGCCTTGCTATTCTTGTTTGTTCGTAGCTTTCAGCTCATAGAGGACAGCAAATGCCTTTTGTGGCGTTGGCCTGGCAATAATTTCTCCAGCTCCAGCCTGACCACAAAAGCTAGCTCTAAAAAAGAAGATTTTTTTGCAATGAACACCCCCTGCATTTTCTTTATCTCTCTTGAGACAACTAATTTATAAAGCCTGGGGGTTTTTAATCACTGAAATGCTTGAGCCATGCTTAAGTTTTGGAGTTGTTGCTGCTGCTTTCTGTGCAGTTAAGTGATTCTTTGTTGACTCTGCGTTTTAATGTGCCGTTCTAACTTTTACTTCCTAATTTAAGTAAAGCCTGCTGTTGTGCTCTCCTGCTGTTGGGTGTTTTTATTGCTTATGTCCTTTTTTCCACAGCAGCAGTAAAAGACAACTGAGACAGGTTTCTGCAGTATGGAGTTGGGAAAACAGTAGAGAGCACAGAGGTATAAAACTAAGGGAAAAAGTACTAGCCCCTTCTGTCAGCCAGCTTCACCCTGCTCTCAGCCCACATCATCTGGAATGTCCTTCTTTCACTTGCTTATCAGTAAGCAGGGCCTTAATACACTAAGTAAGTTAGAAATTGAATAGTTCTGACACCATCAGTTTTTAAGATCTTACCATAACGCAGTGCAACATACAGAGAGTACCGGTTTCCATAGCTGTAAGCCCCAGGATCCATCTGATGAAAACTAAGGTTTCCTTTTGCACTTAACTATATAAACACTTGCTGTGTTTTATCATCTCTCTTTAGTGTAAATCATTGGCATTTGTTTGCCATAGTGTGTACAGATAGTGTGACAAATGTTCTTCCTAGTTCCACATGCATGTGGATGGGTCTCCAGGAGCCAAAGGGATGGTAATTTAGAGCTTTGTGAAGGGGAAACTCTGGCTAATGGTTTATCGGTACCACATGGTTTGCTTGAAGCCAAGCAGAATAAACAGAAGTTTGGTAGAAGTGGTGGAGAGGAGAGCAGTTTAGACCTGTTAGGCTCCCAGAGTGGAGCATAGTGAAAACTGGAAAGTCCCTTTTACCAGCTATATGTGTAAAAACCTCCTTTTAAATCTCACTGAATTACTTAGGTGTTGCTGTAGTTTATCTGTATATTGGTAATGAATCTCAAGCATTGACTAAAACCTGGAACCAAGGGTGGGGGGAATCTCCAGGACATTCAAGAGCGATGTATTCAGAAAGAAAAGGACCTGCCCTGAAAGGGTGATTTCTCTCTCTCTGTTTTACACAGGTGATTCAGTTTCTCACTCAGTCTTTCCATGCTTCCTAATTCTTAAGTTTAGTTCTCTGTAGGTGATCATTTAAGCATAACTACTTTCTTTAAGCATTACTATTTTTGTATTAGTGGTACTCCAGACCTTCACCTCTCCTGCTGGCTGTTCTCTCTCTTACTGACTCCCCTCTGCTCTTCTGTACTTCTCTTTGCGTTGTTTCTCTGTTGTTGTATGTCTTTGATTCCTCATCCTCCGGGTCATCCTTTTTCTCCTCAGTCCTCTGGAGTTTTCTTATTGTTACTTCTTTTCCCGCAAATGATTAAACCTCATTTCAAATCTCTTGGAAATACAGGAGCAAGAATCAGAGGTACGCTTCATGTGGAGGACATTTGCACCTGGAGGAGTGGATCCGTTTGTCACTGTATTTAAGTGTATAATCATTCTTGTGCTGACAGTTTTATGTTAATTCCCTTGCGACAGAAGTTAGGACGTTTGGCGCTTCAGAGGAACATTCAAAAAAGACTAGCTCCAATCCTTCTTCCCAAAGTGGGGTTTCTGCCCTGTGTGCCGTCCCTGTGGAAATCCAGGGGACTGTTTCTGCCGGTTGCTCCTTGCAGCGTCAGGAAAGCAGACTTCTGCCCTTGAAGAGGCAGGAAACTCCTTAAGTGCAAGTGTACAGAATTGCTCTGAAGTGCTGGCCATATCGGCTATTTTTCATTCCCAGTGGAGATCCCATTATGGAGTTCTCCTTCTTGCCTCTCCAAACCCACGGGCTCCCTGGGGTTTGCAGGTGCCTCTTTGCACCCTCTGCTTTAAGCTTCTGCCAGCCTGGCTTTAGGATATGGGATAGGAAAGGACGTCCAAGGCTATTTTGTGGCTTTTCCCTCCTCCCACTCCCCACCTACGGGTCCTTTACAGAGAAAGGGAATAAGGATGTAGGCTTGAAGGGAAGCTCTTCTCATATGCAGGCGTAACAGGATCCTCTCCCCACAAAGGATCCCCTGCTCTCAGCGGGGGCAAAGGACCCTGTTCACTGTGGAGACCCACTGTCCCAGATAATTAGCTAAGCAGCTGCTGTGTCTCTGAATGAAAAGGAGGGGAGGGAGGTTTTTCTCTGACGGGGAGCCAGGGCGGCATTCCTTGGGGGCAGCCTGCACATTCCTCCAAAGCAGTCGCCGCTGACGGTGATGTGGGCTCGGCGTTGCGTGGCCAGGCTTCCCGAAATCTGTACGCAGCCACTTGCTCGGCCTTTATTGGGAGAAAGCTCCTCTTCCTTGCTAAGTGCTACCCCAGATCAGTGGGAGAATATATAGCTTGAATTCACATGTGATGTGTTGTAATGCATAACAAACGATTTATAGAGAGAAACTAAGATCAGATTTGGAGAAAAAAAAAATGAAGATTTGTAATATGCAAAACAACTGCAGCTTCTCAGCAGAAGCAACAATTATGTTAATGAAGTAGTGGGGAATGTGCCTGTGAATGAATCCCTTCTCTGCGTATTTTCTAGGGGGTCCGGGAGGAAAAGGAGAGTGCCTTGTCTGGCCAACACATTTATGACTGGCTTTTGTGGACAAAAGCAAAACTATAACGAGAGCCTGTTCTTGGCACAGGACCAGGTCTTTTCTTAGAGGACTGCTTTAATTTGTTTGACATACAGTGAAAGACTGGCACACTGCACTAATTAGTTTTATATACAGTTGTTTTATAGATCTGCAGCACTGTACGTACCTGTGGGCCCACTTGAGTAACCCAGCAAAGTCTGCCAGGCTGCTTCCTGAAGCCTGTTTGCAGGATTGGACCCGTATGCCTGACTTCTTGCTGTGCTGCTCAAATTTTTACCTAGTTTTATGATTTTGTAAATTCATTCAGATAGAATAACACCCATTTAAAATTGAAATACTGTAGTAATAAATTCAGAAGTGTGGTACTTGGCATTGGCAGAAAGAGATTTTTTTTTTATTGTTATAAACATTTTTCTTTGTTCTTTAATTATTTTTTCCCCGTTGGTGCTGGTGGAAACCTAGGCAGTTCATTTAAATTCTAAAAGACTTCTGTTACTAATACTTCTTCCTAGTGAGCACTTAAAATAATATTTTATTCATTGTTGCGGAGGCTAAATTTAAGTTTTGAGTTTCTAAGTACTAGCCGGTTTGTAAGTGGCTGGTGCAAGCCAGAGAATATTGCTACTTCTGTCCCGTGCAAGGACTTTAGAAATGAATGGCAGGAAATGTTTCAAATGTCATTTAATTAGATCTGCTCCAGGTACCCTGCTAATGTAATCAAATGTGGAGTTAATCTCCCTTTTATGTTATTGTAAGTAAAGGAGCTTCATCTTGAAATTGTAGTTTAAAGAAAAGAGGCATGGATGGGAGATGTAGAGGTCATTCAGGCAGCAGCAAGTGAAGCAGAGCAACTCCCATTTGTGCTCAGCCAGATGTTCACGAGCCTTTGCCAATAGCTCAAAAGGCTGATGCTACATAAATTACTATATCCCAGGGACTAATTCAATGGGTGTGATGGAAGAGGAAGGGAGGAGGATGGTACTCTGTCGGTCAGAGGTCAGGTGTAACACATGGGACTGAACCAAGCAATATTCAGTCAGTTCTGTTTTTTCTTTTATTATTGTGGATAGAAAACACTCCTTTTCCCCTAGTCAGCAGAAAAGTCAATACTTTCATTAAGAATATAAAGACCAATTATGATTTTCTTTAAAAAGTCCCTTTCCCATGTAGTCAAAAAAGTAGAATAGCCAATGGAATTTGAGCCTCTGACAGTCGTCTTTGAAAATATAGAATCCCCTTTGAAAGCTACCGGTGGTCTGATAAAAAGATCTTTAAAGGCTTATCTTGCTCTGTGAAATGATGCTAATTGCAAACCAAGCTGCCCCCCCTTCACCACCACATTTATACCAAATTGACCTAGAGAAATCCCTTTTCACCTAGCATAAGTTGTTTTCCTTTCCTCTCTAGGAGACTTATTTTTGCAAAAGTAAAAAATCTCAGTATTAAATAATGGTTATCTTTTAGAGCGTGAAGCCTTCTCACGACCAAAGTGCTGCCATTGCAAGAAAATAGGCACTTGTAGGTTGCAACCTTTCGTGCATGTCTCGCTGTATCACAAGCCTGGTTGTCTTTGACGCCCTGCCTGTAGAAAGAAGCGGTGACCTAAGGGGGAATCTCTTTGTCTTTCAAGAATATACACCCACCCATTATGATATGAAGGATAATTTAACAAATGTGACTCTTGCATGTTGTGGAAAGGTAAATAAAACTCAAGCCCGTACCAGTACCTGGTTTTCTATCAGATAGTTTCAAAAGAGTTGGCTCTAATTTTGAATGTTTGGGGTCAGCAGTGGTGATACCGTTCAATTTCTCAGGAAAATTTCAGGATTTTATTTTCTGGAAAATTTCTAGAGTCTACAGATAAAAAGCAGGGTTTCAAGGTTAATGAAATACCAACTCATCATCCCAAACAGTATTGTTCAATCAGTGGGAGGCCCACGGAGGTAGAGAGTGCCTTTTCTTTTATAAAATAAAGAAATAAGCAGTGCCCTCTAGTGTTAGTTAACACCAGAGGGAACGACCAGGAGATTTTTCCATCGTCTAGGTATCTGCAATTAAACCTATTTCACAGCAGCAGATGCAGCTCTCTATTTCTTGAAGAAAAGTAATAAGAAAGAACTGCAATAACATAGTTTCTCAGGACATAAGTGTCAAAAATGCAGTCATTAATAGGTAGATAGAGTCAGATATCTCAAGCTGCCTGACCTCTTTTATCTTCCCTAATCTTGGAGTGTATGAGTACGGTGTGTCTCCAGCCTGTGTCTGACCTGGGGAAGGGCAGGAGATGTGTTTACCAAAGGGCCAGAGACTTATGAAGTTTCAGGGAGAGGTGCAGCAGCGAGTGTTCTTGCTTGAAGTTCAGAGGTTCAGTTTCTTGCATAAAGCAGCCCTGGTGTATGTATCGAAGCTTATCTACAACATGTTATATTAAGGCAGCAAGCAGGTAGGTCTTTTGGGCTGTCCTTGGAGCAACTCAGGATTTTTCGGTTCTGGGGGTAGTACCAGGTTGGACTCCTGTTTCAAAGCCGTAGGCATCATTTGTTTCGATTAAAGACAACTCTTCCAGGGATGCACCATGGGAATTACAGGCACCTCTGTGCTTTAGCATGGAGAGGTATTTCTCAGTCTGTTTAAAAGAGGGCAACACTTTAAATTGCTAAATAAAAGACCAAGCGTTAAAAAGCATTTCCTATCTGGTTTCTGAATTGTCTTCCATTTGAAAACATCATAAGCAACTATGCCTTTCCCTCTCTGTTTTTTGATTTGATTTTCTACTATAGATAAAGAGCTTACGAGTAATTACTACCTTTCAGTTTCTATTGATGCGTTTTCATAGCCTTGGTTGCAGCTTTTGGGATGAGCCCCAATGTACCTGTGGTTTTAAAGTTACTGTTGACAAATGGGAATCCTGTAAGGCTTCGAGAGCATCTTACTGAGTGTCCCTGAGCTGTAATCTGGTGTATGCATTTATCGTTTTCTGAAAAAACAGCAGCATACAGAAATACAGTAAAAGTACAAGCTTTTATAAGGTGATCCATGCAGTACCTTGGCTTTTCTGCCTTGTGTGAGGTTCGTCCTGAACTGCAGTTTTCTAAACCAAAACATCTTCTGATATAGTAGGACTCCAAGGAGTGACCATCTCACTTTCCTCCTTGGGTTATGCTCCATGAATGTTTTTGATGGCTGCCAGCACGCTAAGAATTGGGTGCCAGTGCATACATAGACAGTCAGCGTATTGCCCATGTGTAAGTATATCACGTGAAGAGGTTAGGAGGAACTTGTATTTCTGAGCTGATTCAACAAGGTTAGCTCCACATGAGGAGGGATCTCTGTATAGATTGCTGTGTGCTGGTAGCAGATGTCAGAGATGAGATGACTTACCTGGACTGTTGCTCTTCAAAAGGGGTTTCAGACCAGCTCAAGCGTTTGCTGTATGTGCTCCTGTCTTGTTGCCACTGCTGTTGCCAAACCTGTTACTTCCAGTAGTTGATTCTTCAGCTCTGATGATAGACCCCTTTTTGAGCTGCAGTTAATAACTTCTGTCCTCTTCGCTACACGCGAGCAGGGAGAGCATTGTTTGTGCTGATTGCCAAGGATGATCTTATCCCCTGTGAAAAGACCAAGAAGAAAAATGTTCGGCATTGTTTCTCTGAGACGTACCAAAAATCTGCACGCACCAATGAAAGCAACCAGCATTATGGTATCATAACAATGGTTCGTTAGGACTTTACCCCGGGCCGACACGATGATTGTTCCTGTTTGAGACCAAGACCAACAGATGGCATTTGTTAGGACATTGATATTTATGTACAAAGTTGCCAGCACTTTAAGAAATGGTGCCTCTCTTAATTAAGATGATAATATACTGCCTTATTTGGAGAGACTCTGCTTGCAATGATGCTGGTGAATTATGAATAGAGGGAAATTAGTAATAACAAATGCCAGATGGAGGTATCTTTCAAAGAGGAATATTTTGTGTAATATGGCATGTAAAGTTGACAGACCGGGTCTTAAAAGACCTTTATTATTCTTTAAGCTTTCCTGACAAAATTACTCTTTATCCTGCCAAGAAATGTAGTTTCACATGCCAGTGCATTTTTAAGCTAGAGTAATTAAAGTATGCCTCTAAGTTTATGGCTTGAAGTGAAATCTGTTCCTCCAGTGTTTTGTCAGGAATCTATAAACAGTGCAAGGAAGGAGACAACTTACAACAACAATAGTTTTGCCAATTTTACACGTTCTGCCTTTGAAATCAGAGGCAATTAGGGATGAACAAAGCTACTTTCAAAGTTTACCAAAAAAAAAGTGTAAGTTTTTGCTGAAGTTTTACTTCACGTTTTTCCTTTGGTTGAAGATGATGATTGGGAATAAGAAATGATTTTCAAAAATTAAAACCTGCCTTCTTTGACTGAAGTAAAAAATTGATTACTGAGTTATAAATGCATTGCATCCTCAAATGCTAGGCCTTTTTTTATAACTTCCTGAGGGAGGGATATAAAATCTGATTTGATTTTGTAGTGTAAAGTAGTAGTAATTAAATGAAAAATAGACAAGGGAAAATAAGAAAGAAAACTTTGGGGGATTGATATTTCATTTTCTCATAAGAATATTCCCACTCCATGGGCATTCCAACTTTGGTCTCATGACCTGGCCGCTGTCTGTTGAAGAGGAGGTCCTTTCATGATCATCTGTGGGTGAGGCAAAGTGTGTCCTATCAAGTGGCCGTGAAGATCTGATTTTCCTTTGTAACTGTCCTCAGATTGCATTAGTGTAAAAAAGTACAGTTTAGGACTCTAGAAGTGTTGAATATAGTTTCTGTCAGTCAGATACACCAAACGGAGTAGACCAGGAAGACTTGAGGAGCACACCTTCTGCTCCAGCCACGCACAGAGTCAGAAATTGCTACCAAATACACAATAGTAAATTTGAGACATGCTGTTTAAGACTTCTCCCAAAGGCACAGCCATTGTGGCAGGGCTGAGAAAGATAGCAGAGGAGTTGCTTTTGTCTTCTTTAAATTATTTCTATGAGTATGCATTAGTAGGGGAATAAATGAAGTAATATATTTCAGTATTGGATGATGAAAAGAAGGCTTCTGCTTCATTTAGAAAAAGATCAAGATCAGTTTTCATGAGAATAAAACACTGTTTTGAATTATGCTTAGAACAGACTGTCCGACTATTTCTGGTATTAACGTTCATTGCCATTGCAGAAAGGATTTAACAATAGAAAGATGAGAACATGAGAAAAGAATGTCTAGAGGGAAGGCAGTCAAGGATGGGATTCAGTGGCTCTAGCTTTGATAACAAAAGCAAAGAGTGCTCTCAGTTGAGTCTTTTGAGGCTAATCTGGTACTTTCAGTAAACCCTAAATTTACCTTAATGCAGAAACAGCAGTATTTTAAGGCATTGTCAAAAACCCCTTAGAGCATTGTCTCTCGCTGATCTTGTTCAAGCTATTGTGAATTTACCTGGGAGATGCCATCTGAAGTTACGGACAACTAAACCCTGGTTTTACTTGCGCTTTGTTAATGAATGATTCCTTTATATATAAAAAATAAATCTTCTTTCTTTAACAGCAGTCTACCTAATGGGAAGTGGGCACTATGACTCTACCACTCCAACTCTTTTGAAATCTGTACTGCTTTTTGCCATGTTGCCATGTTGTCAGTTTTGTTTATGCTGAACTTTTCTGTTGTCTTTTTCTTTTTTTTTTACAGAAAAACTTTACAATTCCAATGGACGGGAGCTAAGACGGGCACTTTTCTCCTTGAAACAAATATTTCAGGTGAGCAAATAATGGCTGTCCATTCTGTGACTTGAACGTGAATTTAATTTCTTTTTTTAATGTAGGGAATAACACAGTTTCTTGCAAAACAGAATTTTAAGACTTTGTTTGTAATGTGCAATTAGCCAATTAGTCTTTTCTCTTTATGATCTGTAAGCCTTCCCCTGTGCCTTCAGTCTCTCAGAAGGCAGGACCAGATGTCGAGTAATGACAGAGTTAGTGCTTGGAACTTGCCAGGAAAGGAAAGAAGAAAATTTGAGCTCTTAGATGGAAACTTAGGATGCTCATTAGACTGTGGCATAGTTCTGTACTGGAAAGACTGGGAGGGGGATGTGAAGAGAGGAGCTAGAAAACCATGGGTTGGGGTGATGGACCAACATAGGCCTAATAATTGACAAATAGACTAGGTTTAAGCCACATCAAAAACTGAGAAAGGAAACGAGAGACATGGGACAGAACTGATGAGGAACCAAGATGTACTGAGAGAGCTCTGAAGGTGTTAGAATTTAGATTGTGGTTAGAGGAAATGATTTACTGATTAGCTGAAAAGATACTTCATAGAGCTGCGGAGGGTATGGTAGTGACTGAACAGCTTAAGGAAAGGCATGGATTGGAATGTGAATGTTTGCTATGGAGGACACCTGAAATCAGCAGGATTTTGGGTCCTGTGGGCAAGTAGCCAATGTGAAAGAAAGGTGGTGTGGATAATAATAAGGTGAATTGGATAAAAACCTTGGATTTCAGATTGGTTTTACTGGATAAGGAGGACTCAAGAAAGTTGCAGGACTGGAAGGAAACTTGTTGGAGACAACAGATCAGGAAAAGTGAAAAGAAAACGTTGGTGAGAGCTGGAGCATATTGCCAATGGGATCCTAAAATAGAATTCAGGATGACACATTCCATTTCTATCAGTAAAAGTGAAATCAATAAGAAAAGCACCTCTTCTCCTTTACTAATGGATCCAAATGGAGGATGACAACCTATAATGTTTTTCAGCCACAATAGGTAGGTGCAAGGGTTTAGTTCAGCATTTTTTACTTTGCTTTAAATAGACATTTATTCTAAGAAGATTAACAACGTTTAACAATTCTGCAAGACTGCAGAATTGCAAATTTCCAAAATGCACAATGCTTTTTGCAGGTTTCAAAGTTAGGCATTCAGAATTTAGAAAATGCCAGAATGAAGATTTTCTGAACAATAGGAGTAGATGGTGAAGTGTGGACCATTTAATGGAAAATTTCGATAGTTGAAGATGTCTTATGCATCAGAAAAAAATCCTCGAATTTTGGAATTTTTAGACAAAGGAGTTCCAGCTCCAAAACAGTCTGGTCATCTCATGGCCACAGATAGGGAAAACCATTGTCTCTTCAAGGCATTCCCAGGGAAGGATTGTCACAATGATGCAAGTTGGGTTTCCCTGTGAGCTTGGCAAGTGGGTGGACTGTGTGCTCAGAGGAAATTAGGCAGGTTTCCAAGACTTCTCTGTTTTCTTCTTTTTTTGTTCACCTCAACTGTTTCTGGGAAGTATTTGTATTTCTCTGAATTTATATATTAATAAAGGTGAGTCTGGGCATTCACACATAATGAGCAGTGAGTGCTAAACCTCTCTTCCCAGCTAACCCACACCTCCCATACTCAGTTTGAGTATTTTGTGACTTTTGGGTATATTATGACTTTTCCCAGTTTGGGTATTAATAAATGTTCTCTTCCATGTGGGTTATTTGAAGGCTCGTAGGTATTTCTGAGCACACAGTGCTCAGTGCTTTCAGGGGACACACCAGTAAGATCTCTGTCTTCCAGCTGATCAGCTGTTTTCATGGAAATGTTGTTTAAGTATTTATCCTTATAAATTTAATTGGAGTTGACTGGGTTGAATAGTAATGAGAGGGAAGGGAAAAGCAATGCACATAACCCCCTATCTGTGCATAAATTTAGGTTTTAAGTGAACCCTGTCTGACAGTTTCAGAACATAATTTTCCTTGAAAAATTCCGCTTCCCTGTTTCCTAAAGAATCAAAAGAAGTTTGGGAATTATCTGTTACCACTTTAAGTAGCTACTTCTGGTAGAACTGTGGCTGTTTGTCAAACAAACATACCCTTCAAAAAAAAAAAAATCTTCATATATTCTCAAAATACAGGTTTTCATTAACGGACAATTGAGGAGAAGTCTTTCTCAAGCTGGAGAGTATTCATACC
The DNA here is from genome assembly GCF_964199755.1 of Larus michahellis. Classification (NCBI taxonomy): domain Eukaryota; kingdom Metazoa; phylum Chordata; class Aves; order Charadriiformes; family Laridae; genus Larus; species Larus michahellis. Next base: position 96,970,797 of record NC_133897.1, read on the forward strand.
GTATGCTCAAGCATTTGAGGTAGTACACCTCAAACTGGACAATGAGACCCTGTATGATGTAAACTCCTGTTTACCTGTCAATGTCGCTGTCCTTAACAACAGTTACTGGCATTGCTAAGGGCATCTTTTGAGCGTGATCTTATTTTATCTTGTAATGAACCATGAGAGAGAACGTAAGATGATTTTTATATCTGTTTCAATGTTTTAGTGAAGAAAAATACAACTTAATATTATAAGGTTATATTATAGACCAAATGCTATTGTGCAGAAGGTCATACTTATTTTTAGACTATGACGTTAAAGTGTTGTTAGCATTAGAAATCTATCATTATGATAAAAGTTTTTTAAAAGGTATATTTTTCAACATAAATATCTGTTTGATTTTGTATCTCATTATACTTAGTATTTTAAATTCCTTAAGAATATAATGTTTCAGAAATAAAATGTTAGCTTCAAAACCAGTCTTTATTTTCATTTTAACAAATTTTCAGAGTGTTATGGAGACTTCATCATGTCTTAGGTGCCAAGACGGTTCGTAACACCATGATTTTATAATCATTTCATCATAGCTGAGTTAATTTGGCACAGTTCTCTGTCAGTATCGTTTTTAATTTAAAGAGCTTCAAGGTAACGTGCAGTCTCTTATTTGTATTAAGTGGGAACAAGCCCAAGTTTTACATCAAATATGAATTCCAAATAGTCTGAGCTCTTGGTTTTTCACGCGAGGCCTCAGTAAAGCTTAGCAACGTTTGGCAAAAGCAATGCCTTTGTTTCAAGTTTTAAATGAAAGATTCATTTAGCAAGTCCAAACTTGGAATCTCTCTGGTTTCTTCTGGTGGGCTGGTTTTGGCAAAATGATAAAGGTTATGTGGAGCATTTTTCTTTGACAGTAATGCCATTCTGTTCCTGTCATTCATTTGGAAGGGTTAAGATTACCACATTCATAATCATTTGCTGGACTAGACTGTCGTATTCTTCTTCTGATTTACCAGTATGCTTTTTAATGAACAAACTTACAGAGTAAGGAAAATAATGTTTGGACTAGAAGTACGTGAAGCACTTGGCCTTAAAAGAACTGAAAAGAGGAATACAGATATAATTGACAACCTGTTGGAGTACAGTTAACTCCTTTCTAATGTATTTTCTGACAGAATTCTAACTTGCCTGGTTCTTGCATTTGTCAGAGATTTGTGAATTTTGTGCAAAGTGCTAAAACTCCCAAAGGCATCTGGGGCAGAATCCAGCTGAACATTACACTTATAAAATCAGTGTCGAAAAACATTCTTGCATTTCCTGGTTGTAATATCATAAGAAAGATAAAAATACAGCTGCTTAAAACATCTAATTCAATATCAATCTTAAAAGCAGAAAAATTGGGCATGAGCACTATAATATATGTAAATAGTGCTGTGCATTTTGCATGATATTAAAAAAAATTATTTAACAGGACCTCTGATAAGACTAGATGTAATATAAAGCAGGCATGTTTTCAAACCTATAAACAAAAGTGTGCCTTGTAGTTACAGAACATTACAAAGCGTAGTTTCAAATCATGCTGATTGTATCATTTCAAAATATGAAATAACTGGATAAGAATATGGTGTTGTAAGAAAAATAAGCTAAAAAGCCTGTTTTAAGTCTGAAATCTATAATCATGTGTAAATCTGCTTCTTAAAGTTTTGGAAAATATTTTTAATCAATCAATGCATTAGGTTTTCTGGAAAGCAGACCTAATGGGTATATTTTAAAGTGTTAAGGAAAAAAGCTAGTTTTATTTTAGGACCGTTTTCCACACTAAGTGTCATTTGACAAATGCAGGAGATCTCCAACTGTTTTTCTTGAGGATCCTAGATTCCCATTTTGTGTTGTGATCAGAATATCAGGCAACACAGTTACAAAAATTTTCTTACGGAATTTTCTTCTATTGTTGAGAAATTCATTAATCATTGAACAATTGAGCTTTGTGTAAAACGTCACAAAGAACAGCTATGTAGGGGCCCTGGAAACATTAACTAGAAGGTGTTTGGATAGACACAATCTTATCAGTGAGTGAAATCAAGTGTCACACACTTCGGCTGCTAAGGAGTCATCAATCATCCTTAGCAGAGCAGAAGGAGTCTTCTGTGTTTGCCTCATTGATCTCTAGGAAGGAGGCTGCTCCTTCCCCTCTTTCGAGCATGACTGATGACTCCTTAGGGTTTGAAGCTGTGTGACACTTGATTTAGGGGCTGCTGTCATCACTTGTGAGGCAGGCTGCCACCTCTACCCTTTTAGAGCCCTCTTGGAAGGGTTCTTGATTAAGTCATGAAAAAGAGAGAAACCTTCATTTCCTTCCCAAATCAAATTCCCTGCAGTTCCACGCAGCAATTTACTTATCTGTTTCATCCTATTTTACAAATAATATGTCTCATTACTCTTTAGAGATTATTAATAAAATAGATATGACACATTAAACGTCAAAATCCGTTTCTCAATTTCATTGGCAAATAGAGTGCCTTCTTCATGCCTACACAGTGTTACAGGCTGAGTTCTAAACAGTTCTTAAAGTGACTGTAAAATGTGAACTACTTCCATCACAAGGATAGCCTAAAAACTTGGGAAGCCACCATTATTCGTTCTCTAATTTATGCAAATCTTTGAGTTGGAACAGGAAACCTTGTTTGGTATGGAACCTATCTACTTTAGCTTCCTCAGGTATGCAATCCATGAACTTTGTTTGATCTGTTGCTTAGTTGCCATGAAGAATATCCCTGGTGGGGTCTGCTCTAGGTGACTTTCCTCGTAATTTTTAATTCCGCTATTAACTGGGAAGAAAAAACTACAGCGTATTGGCGTATCTGCTGTGTACTCAAGGTGCAAAGGATGAAATTCTGTCCCCATCAAGTCAATGGCATAAAATGTCTTAGTTTCAGTGTTATTTTTACGTGGTGGTTGAGTGTATACAGGTAGACGGACTGTTGTAAACAAGCAGAGGCAGCGACAGCAGGACTTTTTTTTGTTCATTTCATCTGCTTTTTTGTTCATTTCACCATGTCTTTACAACCAAAGCTTTTCTGGATAATAATTGTATAGATTAATCTGATATTGGGGTGCGACTTAGTTTTGCTTGCTTGCTTACTTCTTACACTCACAGGGGGGAAAAAAAGTTTAGGAAAAAAGTCTAGGGAAAAAGATCCTGTAAGTATTTGCACCTTCATTATCTGAAATAATTAAATACTGAAAGCAGAAAGTTACTTACAAATGGTTCAGCCTGCTGAAAATAGTGGTAGACTTTCTTTTCCATCTTTCTTTTGACCTCTTTTAAGAATTGTAGTACAGTTCAGTTCCCTCTCCTGAAAGATGAAATGCAGCAGTTTATTACTCTGTAGAAACCCAAACAGGTAGCCCACCATTTTCAGTGGTAGAACTAGATGATCACTCTTTAGATCTTTCTCAGCTGAACGTGGCATCATGCAACTGCAGGGTTAAGTGCAGTGAGAGCACTAGAAGCAAGCATTAGTGTCACAGTAAGATGGCTTCGACCTGCAGCTCCCTCATCCGATACAGGAATCAGACGGGTTATGTGAAAGTAGTGAAGTTAGTGGCCAAAGTTACTGAGGAAGCAAAACACCATGTTCAGAATAAAGGGAAAACAGAACTTTCTTGCAGAAGATGGTGGTGAAGATCAGGCAGGATCACAATAATTTGGTCCTGGTAACTGAAGAAAGCAGACTTAAAGTAAGAACATAAGTATGGCACAGGAGCAACTTTGCTATGCAGGTTAAGCACCCTTCACTCTCTAAATTTTGTCTTTAATCAGCTTAAGACATGAGTGATTCTTTGGGGATTTCAGTTACATCCACTGAAGATATCTTTGTTTTCATCTAAGCAGTACAAACTTGTATTTCCTTCCCTAAGGATTGCTAAGGAAGTTTTAAACTTTTAAATCTTTTCATAAAGATTTAAATGTCTTGTTTCAAGTTTTATATATTTTTAAAACTTTGGACAGATAAAAAAAATCCAAAGATTTCTGAACCTCTTTCGCATTAGAGTACCTCCTAATACCCTCAAGCTTGAAGAAATTCTGTCTGTAAGAGAGCTGCATTTTTGTTTCAAGATATTAAATATTGGATATGTTTTCGTGTGTTTTAATTTGTGAAGTAGTGTTAACTATTAAAACATTTATTTTGCCTCCATGTATTCTTTCAGCTATCCAAAAGAAACTGCAGAAAGGCATACAATTTAAAATGTGTCCTTATGTAAAGGAGGTGTGAAATAATAAGTGGTGCGGCTTCTCTGCTTTGCTAACGGGAAACATCAGCAAATGCTGTATTTGTTTTGCTGGTATTTTTAGTGCAATACAAAACGTGTTCTTGAGAAACAACAGAATATTTATTTTCTGGACTGAGGATATTTCAGAAGGGAGACTACAGGGGATTAATGGCTGTAAATCAAACACTTTGCTTTTGGGTGAATTTGTGTATCTGGTTTTTGGTGCCAAGGTGGAAATCCATAATAAGCAATAGTGTGGTCTGCATTTTAAATGTTTTAGTCCTGAAAAGAAAAAGAATTTATTTTTAATACTTTCATGGCATAGTGTTATCATTAGCTGGCACAGATGTGTTTAAAAGACTGGCAAAAAAATGCTGGCATTTGGTGATTGCTACTTAGGCAACTGACTGATGGCAAGGATATGTAACAGAATTGATAGCTGAGGGTGAATTTTCCTTGTAATCATTGCTAGAAGCCAAACTTTGGATTGCAGATTGCTTAAATATATTACCCCACTGAAAATAAAGGGGGACGGTCATTTCTGTGCATGCTGTTGTAAATTGTTGCTCCATGTAAATAGATGGGAGAATAGGAAAAACGGGAACAGTGTAAAAATACTGATGTCTTGACATGACGTTATGGTCATGCTTCTACATGGATGTACATGTAATGAGTTGTGAAGGTGTAAAGGCTTGGGGAGAGAAACAAATAAGGAGCGTGGAGTCATCACAGAGGAGTGTGAGGGAAAAGCCTGGAGGGCACAGGAGTGGAAGCTGTGGCACAGTCGCTGAGGGCAGTAAAGCACCTGAAGTGCATTTGCAACCAACAAGGGGAAGGAGCTTCCATTGAGGGACAAACTGGCTGCCTGGTCCCCATCAAACCCTTCACCACAAAAATGCTTCTGTGGCTGCCTCAGTTACCTCTAGCAGATGACTGCAGTTTTGGAACATCCCAGTCTAGGACACCCTTGTTCTCAAGGAGTTCTTCCTCTAGGTGTGCTGGTGGGAGTGTGGAGGAAGAAGACAGCAACTGAACATGCCTAACATTCTCATCTTGGGGGAGTTTCTGAGTTGCCAGGTATCGGGGAGTGAAAATACTTGTCCTAGAGAGATGGACTTCTTGTGACAGGAGAAGACTCTCCTTCTGCTACCCCTGAGAGCTGTGTTTGGTTCATCTTCTGAAAATAGTGTCCTGACTCAGAGCAGAGGTTTCATGGTTTAATACAAGACTTTGCCTGCTTAACTACCAGCTCATCTTGTCCATACATAAAATTCTTTTGTAGCTTCTTAAATAATTTAAGTTTTAATGGCAATACAGTCCCGAGGGACTCAGAGGACTTAAGTTTATGTATGTATGTGCGAATATAAATACATATGTGCGTGTGTGTATGTTTTTGTGATGACTTCTTTCCAGATTTGTTTGCAATAGATGACTTGGCTCTTAAAATGGACTGAAATAAACAGTGACAATCGAATTAGATAGCATCAGGCACTTCTGGATTGGCAATCTAGTATTTTAATTATGTCAATAATTTTGGAGTCCAAAGAACAGAACTATGGTTTAAAGTGTGGGAAAGTAACTATAAATTATATCTTGGCGGTCCATGCTCCTTCAATCACTTCCTGACTATGTTTACTCAGTTTTCAAGCCAAAATGAGCATTTCTAACTGCAAACATTGCAAGCCAATCTTGATCTATAAAATGCAACCTGTTGCTTAGCCAGTAAAAAAGCTGGACTCCAGAAATGGTCTGGGATTTCTGTTTCTAATAGAGCACGGCATAACTCTTTTATTACTACATCGTCGTAGTCTTGTCAATGGGAGTAATTATTTTGCTGGTAACTTTAGCAGATGTGATGTGTACTGAAGGCAGGTAGCAATAGTTAAAAACATTCTTGTGGAGACTTTATTGTGATGTATTTCTAATGAAGACTTTGGGTTCACAGAGCGAGGTACCTGGAAGAAGGGCTGAGAGGAACTGGCTGTTAATTTTCCATTGCTGGTGGGGCAAGCATTAGAAATTATATGGGGAAGCTGTGGACATGAAGGTTTTCAGGTAATGGAGGTGCATTCTAGTCATAGCCCTGTGCTGCCACATCGCTACTGCTGCCCAGGGCAGTCAGGTTAGGAGCAAGCTGTGGGGCTGTTTTGTTTTTGGTTTCTTTTGTATACATGAGGGTTTGTTCAAGCCAGAGGAATGCTTAGGAAAAAAGATCTGAAAACTTCTAATCTCCTTGTATTATTTGGAGTAGGAAGTGTGGAATAAGGGCCTACCCATCATTGATGCTAACAGAAACCCAGATTTCATCATTCTGCCTTTATTCGCTTAGTAACAGGAGGCTTTTCAAGTATATTGGGCAATAGTCCTGTATTTTACTTTCTTGTGGTGGAGTGCCAGATGTATTGTCATTTGAGATTTATGCCAGCGAAAGCCTGCAGTCGCGCATGCTTTGCTCTTTGACCTGCCTCCTCCTTCCTCCCTTTCCTCACCAGTCAGCTGCTGTCCCTCTGCCACTAATTTACATCCCCAAATGAATGAAACTTAATCCCTAAACCTTAATCCTCCTAAAACCAGCTGAACTTTGTGATCCTATCTTGACTTTGCAGGAGATTAAAAAAAAAAAATAAAAGGAGTGAAAAAATGTTTTTTTCACTTCTAAAGAGGTTGGCCATCTTTTATATTTTTGGGGGGACTCTCTGTGAGTGCACTAGGATTTGTGATCCATGTATTTTTCCATGTTATTTTATTTTTTTCACATTGAGCGTAATCATCTGGGGTTTCTGTTTCAGTTCTGCCTCCTTGCTGTGTGTGCAGCATGTACTCCTGGCAGGGAAATCTGAGGAAAAGGGGTTTCCAAGGAGACTTTGCTCTGATGCATTAATGTGGAGTGGGGACAGCACGCTTCCCCAGCACACTATTTCATAGATGAACATAGCAATAAGTGAAAATTTCCCTAGCTCCCCCTCTTAAAAAGTAGTGATTTTTTTTACTTCAGGAGCCAGGCCCTGAGCCGTGCCCTTTCTGCCTGTAGGACTCTGCGTTGGGATGCTGCCAGCATCTTGTCCCGCAAAATTTTAGGCAGCAGAGGAGGATGCTCCTCCTCTTTGAATCCAGTAGGGTTTACGTTTCTTCTCTGACATTACATTGCATGGTAAATTGGCAATATTCATTTTCTCTTTTGCCTAGGTGAATTATCACAACATTCAAATGTGAATGCAGTATATCTTTGTGAAGCGACCGGTTTTGGTTTACGGACAAAATGATAGCTGATCTGAGAATCATTAGAATTTAAATCTCTCTTAATAGGGATGTTGTAGAGTGACAGAGCAGAGAGGGAAGCTCTTCCTCAGCATCAGCCGCTGGAGCTCCGTGTGAGCGCAGTCCCCTCCTGTAAGCCCGTAGGCAAAGCTTAGCAGGAAGATTCTGGTGGCTATGGCCAGCATCCTGGCTGCTCTGACCTCTAGGCTGGATTATCACAATTTTTGAATTTTGGAAAGTTTTGTCAGTACGGAATGTAATTGCAGGCTCACCCGGTAACATATCATGTGGAGAGAACAGGCTGGGGAACCCCATAGTTCCTTATTTAAAGAAATTAATGTTATAAAATGTGCAATGTTTAACTGTGTAACAGAAATAGGAGAGAATTGTACAGCCTAGGATTAAATATGGGAACGCTCAAGCAATCAGAAACAATGGGATAGCTTATGAAAGGAAAGGAAAAAAAACATAAAAATGAAGTTCTCCTTGGTGGAAATCTCATAGACGAGCATCTTGTTGTAATTCCTTGGAAAGACAGTGCTCTGCACAGCTGTTGGCCACGTAAAAGAGGAATATGTATGTGCATATCCAAATGTGAATATTCAGTTACTAATCCAGTTTTCCCAAATACTTGGAATGGAGCTTTCAGCAGTATTTGTTAGCTTAAAAAAAAAAAAATCCCCTTGAAAAACTGTGTTCCAAAACCTTGATTCTTATTAGGAAACAAAACAACTTTCTTGTGGCACAAAAATAATCATGCTTTCGTTAAAGTTTTCAAACATATGGCCCGCAGAAATAGCAGGCTTCAGGAAGATTTATCTTTAACAGTATGTAAGCAATTTATCTTTGCACGTGGAAGCTGCACATCAGATAAGATGCATTCTCACAAAGTGCCATTCATTGGAAAAAAGTCTTCAATCTCAACCTTCAGATAAGACCTCACAAAACTGCATTAGAGAATGTATCAAATGGTTCAGAGACAGGGGAATGGGTAGGAAAGATGGGAATCCCGCCTATACTTCTGATTCTGCTAGTAACACGTGAACAACTTGTATAGACTGCTTGATCACAGGGTTTGTGGGGTCTTTTTAACAGCTAGGCTGAGGTGAAAGTATGATTCGTACATTTTGTCAACCATGTAGGCAAGCTTTACACTCACCAGTTCAAATATATTTAATGTCTTTTTCATTATACATTGGACAAAAAAGAGCTCTGTTACAAAGCAACATACATTATCTCATTTTTTCTTCCTTGTGAGATGCCTAAAGAGAGAAAGAGACATGATCTATTGCAAGTCTGTGAATGAAAACGTAAAATATAGTTATCTGACGAGGCCAACAGTATCTTTTCATAAAGACTTTAAGTAGCCAGCCTTTGTGTCACTGCACAATCTTTATGGTTGCAGGAGCTTAGCAGGAAGCTTAGAGAGCTTTGCCTGTGTTTTGCTGCTTTTCTCATCAGTGCCTTAATGCCTGCTGATTAAGGGGTCATAAATCTTTGCGATATTAGCAGTGGAGTCCATTTCCATAGCAAATGACAACCTTTCCCTGCCTCCTTTTAACTGTTATCACACACATAGCGGCAGCTACTTGTACATATCATTGTCACACAGACCATATATTCCCTACAATGAATGCTTTCTTCCTGGAAACCTGAACCTCTTACCACTGCTAGAGAGTAGCCTTTACTCTTGAGGTCACCTAACTTGGCAAGTCAGTGAGTTAATGGGTCTGAAAAGATTATCCTAGACCAAAATTGATGTAAACATTCTCCTTTCGATGTAGAACGTATGGGCTTGGATGCCTTTCATCTTTCTGTGCACATTCCAGATGTTTGCTTCTTTCCTCTCATCGTATATACATGATGGGATAGATAATGTACTGAGTTCAGATTTATGTCTAGAGCATGATGTGTTTGTACTCTGCTTCATTACGCCTTCTTTTTCCCTTTTATTTGGGAAAGGAGAAGTACCTTAAAAGCCTTTTTTTAATTCAGGTTTGATTTGTTTATTCAGTGCTTTCCAAAAGTGGTCTGGTTAGAGTCCCTCATGCCCTTCATTTCCTCTGCTGTTCTCCAGTAATATATCTCCTTTCAGTCAAGGATGAGACTATGCTCTAGTGGTTTACTCCTTTGGCTGCTGTGAAAAAGTTCCATAAGAGAGATCTCACATTTTGCTTTGGGAAGGTTGTTGGGGTGACTTTTTTTGGGTTTGTGTTGGGGTTTTTTATTTGGGTTTTTTTTTCGTGTGTGTGGTGTGTTTTGTTTTTTTTTTTTAATAATATAAAAAGTCAACAACATAAATCAGATCTTTAGCATGAGGTATTTTGAGAATTAAGTGCTAATTTTTCCCCAGGTGATACTCTAATACGCAGTCACTATTGAAGATTATGGGGAACATCTTAAAGTTATAATGAGTATTTCAGTTTTTATCTTTCACTGAATGTCGAACAGCCCTTAATAGCTATGCGCTGTTAAAAATTTTAGTTAGTTTTTGGGTTTGACCTGAAGGTCTCTGAAGTTGAACTACTGTTAGCTCTTTCACATAGGGAATATTTTTTTTGTATCATCCAATAGTCTTTTATTTCTCCCAAATGGGCATGTTATGTCTATTAATAAAAGTCAGAATCCGTAGACCAGTTATTCCTTTTTCCTGTTTTTCCAGTCTTGCTTATTTGACTGTGAGTCAATCCAGAATGATTTATTTCTGTCCCCCCCCCCCCCCCCCCCCCCCCCGCCCCTCAACTGAAGGATGATGCAAACACGCTTGGTGCAAAATCAAAATGTCTACTCAAGTATCAACAAAAAGTATTTAAAGAACAGGGAAATGTGCTCTGACCTAGGACACCATTACCATCTGAAAAAATAATGGAGGTTATTTCATTCAGTAGTTTATATTATCATATATCTTGTTTCTCTTAAATTAGACAATGGCATTGTCCAATAAAAGATGCATCTACTTGTCATCATGTTTGTAGAAAAAATGTTTTGGAGGATGTTTTGCCCACAGCTTTCTTGATTCTGCACTATGCTACCAATTTCTGTTAGTTTGTCTAAATTCTGAATACTCCTGTCCTTTCAGTATCTTGCCCTTGCCTCCCACCACTGCCCACTCTGGGTAGGGGAAATTTGGCACCTTCTCTCTTTAGTAGCAGGGAGTTTTTAACCATTGGCCTTGGCATAGAGAGTAACTTGCTTTCTAGGCATGCAAAGTCCTTATGAGTTACCATGGAGTGTGGCCTTAGTTTAACTGAACCCTGAATATACTTTACTTTAAGCTTAGCTGACAAGTTCCAGGGATATGTTCCTCTCTTGAGTTTTAGGAGAAACGAGATTCAAAATTCTTGAAGAACAAGAGATTATTCAAGTTTCTTTGAGTTAAAAACACCATATACAAAAGGATGTTGAAACATTCAAGGCCAGGCCTGATGAGGCTCTGAGCAACCTGATCTAGTTGAAGATGTCCCTGCTCATTGCAGGGGGGTTGGACTAGATGACCTTTAAAGGTCCCTTCCAACCCAACACATTCTGTGATTCTATGTATGGGAGGAATTAGTTGCCTGACTCCTAGGGGTGGCCAGGGAGGAGACTCCTCTGGGGTCCCTGTGTGTGTTTCTGGAGGTGGTCCTCCATCTTGCAAGGTGAGCTTGAATGTTGCCTGCTGTCCATGGTGATTTGGATCTGTGTATTGCATGCATGCATTTTATTTATGTATGTATTTGTAGTTGCTTGATTTTAAATCAAGTACCCCAAGTTTGGGGGAATGAACTTGAGATGTGGCTTTGATCATCAGAAAGCATTTTATCTCCGGTGTTTATCTTTTTGTTCCAGGACTCTAGTTTTTGTAAAATGTTGTTCTGGAAGTTCACCATGTGAATTTTGCATCACTTGCTGTACAACTTAACTTGAGATAAATTGCTTCAGAATTAAGAGTTCAGTCCTCTGACTGGTGGCATTTGGGAAGGGATTTGCCAGAGGCCCCTACTCGGGATGGGACAGACAGAGGTCCATGTGCCCTGGCTGACCATGCCCCTCCCTAGGCCCCCATCCCATGCTCTTTAGGTTGTCAGCTTGGCCAAACATACAGCAACCTCAGTGCCAGCCAAAGGTCCCCTGCTGTAAAGATGTCCTTAGGTACTCAATGTAAACAGCAGTCTTAATTCTTCAGTTCTCTTCTGGAATGGCAAAGGGAAGTCCCTGGTGGGCTGCTGTGGGGGGGGATTTGTGCATGCACCTTTAAAACAGAGGAAATCACGATGTAATTAGTGCTGTCTGTATTAACAGTATATTGTCAGTGTACTCTTTCTTACTCTACTGTTAATCTCACGGTTTTTCGAGTATGGCAAATGGATAGAGGAAATTTGTCGTCTTCATAAGATCGTGTGCTTGCATCTGCAGTTCCCTGGTCTGACGTGGGCGTTGTAAACTTCCTAGCTCTTCAGAAAACATTATTTATGCTTTTATCTATCTACAGAAAAAAGTAACACCAAAAATAAAACACCGTGACTAAGAAGTAAATAAATTTTTTAGCTCAAGTGTTCCCAGTGAATTCAGAAATCTCTCTCAACAAAACTATTTACTGTCTGGATCTTGGCTTCTCAGGGAAAGCTGAAATTTGTATCTAATTCACTGTTGTGTATGAAAACATATATTAAAAATACTCAAAGAAAGGAACTCGGCAACTATGATTGTCCACAGAGCAGTTATTGTCCATTAATATTTCAGACTGGTTTTGTGCCTAATTTGTATGGCTAATTCATTAAGTGCTGTTCGATCAAGATTTTAGTAGCCACCAGTTTTCAAGTTTTGCTGCCTGCACTTAAAATACTAAAACTGGTATTATGCTAAGGTATAGAGATGGCCTTCTCTTGTTTCTCCTGACACTTTAAGGCTTTAAGGATGTCTGTTTATGTGATATGATGAGATTATAGTGTCAGGAATAATGTTTGCAAGCCTTTAATGAAAAAATCAAAAGTCATATTTTACTGATTTTAATCTTCCATAGTTGACTTAGGGGTAAAAGCTTGTTTTTTCTTACTTTGCATTGGTGTATTTAATTCTGATTTTAAAATTCAGAATTCTGCTTCTGATTTCTATATAACAACTTCCATATCAACTTGCTCACATCATCTCAAGCCTAAAGTCAATGTTGCAGGCATGCATTTGGTTTTGCATTATGATATATCCTGTTTCTTTGTCTTTCAATATTCTAACACAGCTTTTCCTTTCTCCTGTGGCAGGATGACAAGGACTTGGTTCATGAATTTGTTGTCGCTGAAGGTCTGACTTGCTTAATCAAAGTGGGAGCAGAGGCCGACCAGAATTATCAGAACTACATCCTGAGAGGTAAAGGAAATGCATCTAAAAGTTGTTTTTTATTGCTCTGAAGCTCTCATAGATCTGCTGCAACTTGCCATGTTAAGTGTCTTGGAACATGTTTCTCAGTTTGGTCCCGATTCTTACATGTTATGCAGGAAAATTAAGGGGTGATTAATACTGATTGGAAAATTCAGATATTGATATTCTCTCCATTGCCCAGCTTTTCTTGTAGGCGGTACTGAAAATCTGTAGTTCTAAGAAAGAAAAGGGTGTTCTAAAGCTTTCACTGGATAATTGTAAATGTCAAAGGGCACAAAGCAAAATAACTTCTTGGAGTGTGATTGGTAGCTATGGAATAAACAGTGAGATGGTCGTATCTTAAAGTCAGTTGGCTAGTAATTTTTAGCTATCTGATATTTTGGAGTTAAACAGGTATCAGAAGTTTACATTCTGTTCTTTGCACTTAAGAGATAACTGTGAAAGGCAGGGTTTGGAGAGTGATGCGGAAAAGGTGTGTTACTGCATCAGAAAGCTTATTTATTGTATTGTGGCCCAAATGAATGTGTGCGATTTTCATCTAGCCAGGAAACTCAGGCTGCAAATTCGGTGAGTTCCTTCAGTATTTTGAGGGTTTATGACTGAGGGGAGAAGAGTCACACCAAGGGATCTTTGCTGCTGGATGATTTCATAGTAAATAGAGAGCGCTAATGAATGCATAGTTGTGGTGGATTGCTCATTTGAATTTTCTTAGACTGACGTATATAGCTGTCTTTATAAAAATGTCACTTTGATGTATTTAGCTGCCAAAACGCAAACTGCAAGTTGGGAAGTAAAACGAATACAAAAGTAAGGAGAAGGATTTTGTTAGAACGAGAAACGTTAAGTTATAGAAAGCAAGGGTGCAAATAGTAAGTGTGGCTTCATGCAAAGAACTTGAAGATTAGACTGCACAAATACCAGCTTTTGGGGGGTATAAAAGAAACCAAACCAGTACCATAGAATTATGTTCTATGTCAGTAGTTGTGCTGTGATGTAACTGTACTTGAATAGAATCATAGAATCATTAGGGTTGGAAGAGACCTTAAAGATCGTCTAGTTCCAAACCCCCTGCCATGGGCAGGGACACCTCCCACTAGATCAGGTTGCTCAGAGCCCCATCCAGCCTGGCCTTAAAAACTTCCAGGGATGGGGCTTCCACCACCTCTCTGGGCAACCTGTTCCAGTGTCTCACCACCCTCATGGTGAAGAACTTCTTCCTAACGTCCAGTCTGAATCAACCCATGTCTAGTTTTAATCCATTCCCTCTAGTCCTACCATTACCTGACATCCTAAGAAGTCCCTCACCAGCTTTCTTGTAGGCCCCCTTAAGATACCAGTCGGCCACTATAAGGTCTCCTCGGAGCCTTCTTTTCTCCAGACTGAACAACCCCAACTCTCTCAGTCTGTCCTCATAGGAGAGGTGCTCCAGCCCTCTGAGCATCCTCGTGGCCCTTCTCTGGACATGTTCCAGCACGTCCATATCTTTCTTGTAGTAGGGGCTCCAGAATTGGACGCAGTACTCCAGGTGGGGTCTCATGAGAGTGGAGCAGAGGGGTAGAATCCCCTCCCTCGACCTGCTGGCCACACTTCTCCTGATGCAGCCCAGGATACGATTGGCTTTCTGGGCTGTTAGTGCACACTGACGGCTCATGTTGAGCCTCTCGTCCACCAGCACCCCCAAGTCCTTTTCTTCAGGGCTGCTCTCAAGCCAGTCACTGCCCAGCCTAGATCAGTGCTTGGGATTGCCCTGACCCAGATGAAGGACCTTGCACTTGGTCTTGTTGAACTTCATGAGGTTGGCATGGGCCCACCTTTCCAGCCTGCCAAGGTCCCTCTGGATGGCATCCCTTCCCTCCAGCGTGTCACCCATCCAATAGGGACTTGCATGTATTTAAAAGTAGAGGACTGTTAACCACAATGAAACTAGACAAGAGCACAGAATCATGTGAAAGAGAAAAGGCTTTCTTTACAGCTGGAAGAAAAAGTTTCTAGGAGAAAAGGGACAGAGATGCTCTCAGAAAATTCAGACTGGAAGCAAAATAAAGGTGCTATATCGGACAGTCTGGCCTTCAGTCTGGGGGCTTACTCCTTTCCTCTGAAGTCAGAGATTTCCCACTGAATTCAATGAATGATTAGTGCCAGTGTGCCTTCATGCCAATGTCCATGGCATCATACTTAAAGAAGCTGCAAATTCATCTTGTTGCATTGCTATTAACAAGTGATCACAGCTTCTTCAAAATAAATATCAAACAAACAAAACAACAACAAAAACTAACCATGTAGAAGCATGTCATAAAGCCAAAAACCTTATTTTAAGAAGATGCTTTTAAAGATTGGTACCTTCTGAATTCAGGGGTTTTTTTACTGTATTTTGCTGGTGCGTGAAGCTGAAGTTTCTCTCTGAGTAGTATGTCCTAGCATCTTTTATAGCAACGTGATTTGTCTGTGTGATGTGAGGTTTATTTCAGAAACTAAATTAGTCTTGATTGTCTTTCAGGAAGTTCAAAGCTTGTAACTACTCCGAGATTATGTCAGCTGGTTAGCAGTTCCAGGAGCCCGCGCATACTTTCTGAATAGGTCTGCATGTGCAATGAGATAAAGATAGGCTTGGAAGTAAAGTGTAGCCAGACAATCTTATCCAAATACATTGAGGAGGGTGCTGAAAAGAAACATTAAATACGTCATGTAAGAGTGTTTTTCTGGTATGTTATTTTTGGAATAGCGATTGGTTGGATTTTTTTTGTGACGGTCATGTGTATTATTGCAGTGCTGCATTTTACTAAACCTGGAGATACATCACAGTTAACACTGAGGTGGTCCCATAAGCTTTAAACTCAGTGTTAAATTATGGAGATTAAAAATAAATAAATAAAAAGTCATCTTTGTCTAGAATTTTTATGCCTTACTGTTGTGGTGTCCTTGTTCTGCAGATCCTTTTGGAGAGGAGTGTATCCTCCTTATTTCCACTGCATTTAACTTGAATCATAAAGGATGGGATTTCTCTTTGGTTGCACATTCTGGCCGCATTTCTCCATCACCATTGGTGTAATTCACCATTTTCCTCTTTGATCCTAACCCAGCCTGCAGGGCTAGTGACAGTAAATGGCAGCCTTAGGCACGGCTTTACCTCCTCCTCCCCCAGGGGTGTCATGCATGTGGGGTTCCCCGTCATCTTGACTGAGCAGTTTCCGAGTGTCTCCTGTGAACTTGTTTGCCTGCACTCTTCAAGAAACAGGCTAGGACGACCTAGGAGGAAAAATAAGTTGGAAATATATGTACACGTAAGAGTTGTAGGTGGTTCAGTGCGTTCCCAGGTACACGTTATTTCTTGAGTATATTGCTTTCCTTTTTCCAAAGGTCTGCGTTGTTTCACTCTAAAGTTTCCTGGTTGTGAATTTCTACTTAGCAGTTCTGACTTGGTTCTAGCCAGACCGAGCTGCCAAAAATATGACTAAATATGAGTCACAGAAATTTTAGTTACTTTAAAGGGCAAGAGAAGATAAGTGTGGCTTTTACATACAGTGCTGAGAAATCCAGACAGTTTATTGTCTAGTGCTAAGGAATGACTGTTTCTGCTTGGGTCCCCAGAACTAGGGTTGTTTGACAATATCTTTCTCAAAGTGTTCCTTTTGTCAGTGGCCCTAAACCAACAGTAGCCAGGGCTTCTGTCTGGAGTTTTCTGCTGAAATACTAGTTCAGAAAACAGCTTCTGTTCCTTCGTACTTATTAGTTCTTCACCCTAAATTTATTCTTTGACATTACATTCAATTATTGTGGAGATGGAAAGAAACTGTGTTTTGAGGGATTTTTTTTTGCCACAGGAACAGGCTTGCTTTTCTTTTTTTTTTTTCTTGCTTTTTCTTTCTTTTTTCCCCTTTCGTGACATTATCCCCAAGAATGATGAACTTCACTCATACCACTGAAGTTAAAACTTCCTTTCCTAGATACAAGATTGCAGTATGGTAGGTGTTGCCTAAAAATTAAAAAAAAAATGGAAATGAGTGAAAGATGAAAAGGTCCACAATTTATGAGGATTAAAATAAAGCTTATTGTCATTTTGAAGATTCCTTGTGATTTTGAAATCTTCTGTTTCTTGCACAGAACGAGAAAGCAACATATGAAATGCAATCAATGGCTGAGCACAGACCAATTAAGTAATTGGTAGAATTATGGCTGTCTTCATGTTTTCTGTTAATTTAGCCAGTGCTGTTGGGAAGGTGAGAAAGAAAAGCAGCTTGTGTAGACAACGGGTGAATTGTTTAAAAAATATACTAAATAAGTGAGGTATGGGAGTTCAGGGGTGAGTCCTCTGACACCGTGATGTGAGAGGCTCTGCCTTGTGGGATCCTGTCCCATCTGTCCCTCACATCCAATGAGGAGGTTGTCAATAGGCCATCCAGCCTTTTTTGCAGAGCATATGTGGGAACCTGGATCCCTGACTGCCTGCTTGTGGATTCAAATCGGTATTTAGTGGTGTCTGTAATTAGATGAAAGCTAGAGTTAGTTCTTGAGGTCTAAAAGCACAAGCCAGGTGTCCAGTCCAAGCAGGAAGAGGCCTTGACCTTGTTATGGTGCAACACTTCAAAGAACTAAGGCTGAGGAAAAAATGGGACATCAATCTGTGCTCGTACTAGACCATGTTTGAATCAATTTCAGCTTTTGGATGCAGCTCTGATTTAGTGAGAGCTGTGTGCTTATATGGGGAATAAGAACTAGGGTTTAAAGTCTGGATGAGAGATGGTTTTAATTTTGTTTGGTGGTTTTGGATTTTTATTTATTTATTTTTTTTTAGACGAAGAAATAAAGGAAAACAAGTGCTTGGAAAGAGCCTAAGAGTTATGATTTGAGGCAATATTTGTGCTTTAAGTTAACCCCTCTCCCCCAAAACCTTTATTATAATCTATAATTAAAGATACATAGAATAATAGAATCATTTAGGTTGGAAAAGACCCTTAAGATCATCGAGTCCAAACATTAACCTAGTACTGCCAAGACCACCACTAAACCATGTCCCTAAGCACCATGTCTACATGTCTTTTAAATACCTCCGGGGACATTGTAGCCAAAACTTCAATAATGTATACTTAATTCAATAATCTGGGCATAAGACTAGGTTGCAGTAGAATCAGTTGTGGGTTTTTCAGTCACAGGCTCACTAAACTTCTGATAAAGTCGTGTTGGTCTCTACAAATATTGGTGCAAGCACAGAAGATGAAGGCGATGGTTCTGGGTGAGGGATCTGACATACTCTGAGGGATGATGACATATCATTTAAGAGGATTAAAGGTTCATATACAAAGTCAACAGCACCCTCAGTCTGATAGAACAGCAGCTTTATTGTTATGCCTTACATTTTTTTTCCTTAGAAATATTAAATGTGTTTTGTTTGGAATTGCATTTGTACAAGCATGCTTTTATCTTTGTGCAGATAGAATGAGTATATAAGAGTGCTTTTATTTTATTTTCTCTCTTTGTTTTGCAAGGCCTTTCAGGATTTTTAAATAATTTTAGGGGGGACTTTTACCAGAAAAGTCTTATGTGAGTCCTAAAATGTAAATAAGAAATAACTAAGTATCTTAAAACACTGAAGTCATGTGTAAAAAAAACAAACAAACAAAAAAAAAAACTCCAAGGCACATTCTGATCTTTGCTACATGTTTAAATTATGCAGGGATCCATTAAAACAATTCCCTTCAAGCTTGATATCTGCAATTTGCACAGTTGTGCACTGCCAGTGATAGAGAAGTTCCCAAGAGGAGCAGTGACTTCCTGAAGTACAAGAGTAGGAATTGAGGAGCCTGAAACTTTCCGATCCCACCCTGGGGCATGAGGATGGGCAAACCTTTTGATTCCTTACCTTTCCAGTCGGTAAATGGGAGGGATGGATGGAGGGAAAGGATGTAGCCATGTATGGGTAGTTACCCTTTTAGTAATCTCTGCTTCCTACTGCAGCAAGGTAATTCTAAATCTGCATTTTGCATGTGCTTTTAATTAATCAGTATAGTGTAGCTGACAACAACAAAAAGTGGAAAGTAATTGCAGTAAGAGCTATTGGTTGTAAAGCAGAAAGTGATTTTGCTGTTCGAATTAGGAGACACCAAGCTGTTTGACAGGGCGGTTGAACATGCAGGGTCAGTCAGAATCACCAATGAATGCCCAGACAGGGGATGGGGTTTTCTAAACCAAGAGGCGAACGGCTCAATCACAGACATGTACCAAAGCCACCAACGGTTAGGTCTATTTATAAAGTCAGAGGCATGCAATCCCACCTGCACGCCAGCTTTAGAACGAAGGGATGTGCTGTTTATTCTGGGAAATCAGATTAAATTCCTGAAACAAGTCAGTGCTGGGTGGTAAAAGATCATCTGGTTACTGTCTGTCACCGGGACACCGTGTGCCCGAAGATGTCAAGGAGCTAGAGGAAGTTGAAGGTGAGGGTGAGGTTTTGCAAACGGGTGGTGGAAGCTGCTGCTGATAACCCTCTCGTTCTGAAAGGCAGACATGAAGTTATCAGCGAGCCAGTGGCATTTCTGCATCGAGCCAACTGCTACTAGGAATGCTTGGGGTTTCTAAGTGTGCTCTCTGTCACAGGGGGAGTGATGGTCCATTTCCAGGAACTGGCTGGCTGGTTTTATCCAAAAGACCCCTCATTATTACAAGGACGCGAATGCTTGCAGCGCTCTTGAATTTTCCTCCCTCACCCTCATAGATTATGTGGCTTCAGCCTTTTGCATTAAAGGTTAGGTACTACAAAGCGGTTAGCGCGTTCTTCTGCGGTAAATGCATGTGAAGCGTTGTATCATCAGCAGGGTTTGTGTAAATATCAAAAGAGTAGAAATAAGGACTGTGAGAGGCTATGTCTATCCTAAATAGACGTGTCTTGGAGGGTTGGTACCACAGCAGTAAAACAGATGGTAGTAGTATAAGTTTAGTAGTGAAGATGGAGCTATGGACTTAATATCATGAATATCTTTGCGTTATTCCTGTTTCAGTGTGAACTGGAGAACTATTTAAAGTTTTACAGCTGTAGAAAAGTATCCCAGCCCCAAGTAAATAGGAACGGACAGTGCACAATTAGCATAGGTTTGCACTTCTTTCTTTTCCTGAAGCCACGTATGAAAACTTTCATGACTTTCTTCTCTTAACCTTCAGCGTGCAGGTATCCGTATGTGACTGTGAAGTTCTTGCACATATCTCTACATGTTCAAGTTGACTTCTTATGTGCAGTCCTTTAAAATTATATAAACTTCTCAGTTGATCATGAAGTAGCTGTAGTTAGAGCCTGTGCTTTGAAGAGAAATCAGCTGTCTAAAGCTTGATTACTCAGGAGTGTTGCTTCTGAGATGGACTTGCTGGCTCAGTCTCCCAGTTCTTTGCTCTTTCTGCTGAGTCCATTGGAAAGCATATCAGAGTTGGACACTTGTCCCATGGGGATTTGAAATTCATATCATTCATTTTTTGCTGGACTTCAGACTGCAGTCCTAGGAATCTGTACCAACAGATGGCAACTCCACCTGGAAGCTGTTATGCCCACATAGTGTGGGTCAGCTTCACATACAACCTACGTTCCCCACCACCACCACCAAAAAAAAACCAAAACAAAACCCACCATATCAAACAAACCACAGCGCTGTTATCAAATTAGTAGCAAATTAGTGTACCTGTGCTGATAAGACCTGTTAATGAGCAGCACTGTTGAGCTTAGGTACAGTGTCGCTGTGATGCTGCCATGCCATCTCCCTTTATGAAACAGGTTACGCTGCCAGCTTCCCATCAGTGAGCTTTGTAGGTGCCATTTGTTGTAGTTCATATCAAAAGTAACAGTCACAGAAAAATTGGACCTTTACCTGATGGCTCAGTCCCTTTTCCTGCTACATGTGTGCAGAAACCTCAAGATATGCTTCTTTTTGTCTCTTGAAAAAACATGGAATGAAAAAATATGAATGGATTTGGCATCCTGGTTCATGAGCTCTTTAGATTAGAAACAATGAGATTACAATGCTCTTCATTGTACCAGAAAAGAGGGCACATTGTACTATCGCCGCAATTAATAATACAAACACTAAACCTCCTCGGCTCAGTAGCTGAATCCTCTTTCACTTCTGCAAATATCTCTTTAAGACTAAATGTATTTGTTTAGTGGTGCAAGGGTAATTGGGAGAGTTTGACCTTGGAAATGGAGTTTAAAAAAAGGGAGAACATCCTCATTGCTTTCCTCTCGAAGCTTTTAGTGTTTCCTTTCTCCATTTCTCATTGCATATTTTAAAAAGATGTTTATTAGACTCGATCTATGCATGCATTACACAGAGTTTCCTACCAAACACAACCTTAAGCATTCACTTAGTTTGTGGAGCAAGCACTGCCCTCTCCTTCCCCCTCCTCCTCCTCCCTCCCTTCTCCCTGGATGTGATTCTGATCCATGATCCATCTGGAAGCAGAGCCAGATGGTCCTCACACACAGCGTGTACAGTACAAGTCCTCCCAGTCTGGGATGGGAATTGGCACTGCAGCAAATTTGAGTTCAAAAGTTTAACCACCCTATAGTAATTTACACATCTACAAATAAACAGAGCTGTTCCTTGCTCTGTGCATTACGTGAAATGGCCTTTCATGTTGGGTCTGCTCGCGAGGAGGATATAGGGTTCTCATGGTCTACATGGAATTCAGCAATAACACCACCATAAAATTATGGATTTCCCTTGTTTTGAAAGATGACAGAGACTGGGAGGCTTTGGGTTGCTTTCTGTCTCCATGAAAATGAATCTTCAGGTTTTGTGTAAATTTTTTTATGCTTTATGAAATTCCCATGAAATGTGACACCTCAGGCTATGCAGACCCCATGTAAAACGAGGAACTGAACCGTGAAAAATGCACATCCTTAACCACTAAGCAAAGAATAAGTACTTGGGAAGTAGTCCCAGGGGCCTTTAAAGCCATTGTGGATGTTACATGATTTAACTACTCAAACTTTGTGAACGAGCCTTGAAAACAATGTACCTATTCCAACTGTTAGGAGCATATTACAGAGTATTTCTGCCTTTTTATAGTAATATTTTAGCCTGAAAGTATCCAAAACCGGATTCATTAGAGAAGGAGAAAATGTGCACAAAATAAGACACTCATAAGCCGGCAGAGACATGAACACTTGCACAAAGTACGTGGCTGCTGGGGATTTCGCTATGAATTACTTGTATTGAAAATATGCACATAAAAAATGGTAAAATACAGTTGAGAAATAGTGTTTGGTTATTCCCATTTCAAGATTAGATGCTTCCACAGCTATTTGTGACGGTGATTGCTAGGGTGCCACACAGAGTGCTCTATCCTGATACAGAAGCAGGGAAAATTAAGGACTTTAAAGGAGGAGAAGGGGAAGTAGGGTCAAATGTGTAGGATAATTAGAAAGTGCTGACTGTGATTCCATGAAGGTGATTATTGTGTGACATAAGGACGTGCCAAAAGTGAGATTCTTCAAATGTCTTCAGAGTTAATTTCCATATCCGAATATGTCTGATTTATTTTAAGCTACATCTTAGCACTGTCTCTCTGGATATTTTGCAAATGTGTATGCATTTCTATCTATCATGTTCTCATAGGTGCAATCAGAAAATGGGAGAAGTGGACTGTACACTCTTAAAATACTTATTTTCATTACCATAAGGCAGTGACCTGCTCTAAGCCTCTGATTGCTACTGCATCAGAGTATTAAAAAAGCATAGACGATTCAAGAATTTAAAAGCTAAGCCATGGGACTTGCGTGTATTAGCACAGTATTAATTATTAACCTATCATAAGCGCTGTATCCATACATATGAATCTAAGAAAAACTGAACAGTATTCATAGGCTGATGATACGCAGGGATAATCTTAGTTTCTGTTTGCTGCTGCGGAGGGTTTCTGCTTGCTGGTCTTCTGCATAGCCCAGAGGAGCACAGAAGGAGTCGCAGGTGCCCCTTGGGAAGGCAGAAGTAGCTAATAGCTGCATGTTTACGCAGGTTGAATGAGAAAAGATGGAAACTCTTTTTGCTGCTTTGTAATGAAGTATAAGTTTACCATCTGTTGGTGCTACTTACTGCCCTCCTCCTCTCCTCCCCCCACCACTTGCCGAATGCGGGACTGGAGTCACTGATGGTGGCGTTGGAGTGAAGAGGAGAGAACGTGGGCTGGTGTCCTCCTACTCCGTACATGTCCGTGAAGGTTGTCAGTGGGTGCTCAGGCAGGAGTTGAGCAGACCTGGAGAGGCAGCAAAGTTGAGATGCCATGGAAAAGCAGACGCATTATTGTGTCTTCCCTCTGCAAGCCAGAGGAAGAAGCGTTGTCGTTGGGGGTCCCTGCCTGCTAGTGGAGGGAAGCACAGGTTTATCCCATTCCTCCAAGTTTTACAAAAAGTGGGGATTGATAAACTCTGAATTTATTAATTGTAACATGATTTCTTTGTCATCATATTCCCAGGAAAGAAGGAGTTTCTCCTGGTTTTGGTGTGTGAGGCGTTTCTAGCTTTTTCCATTTAAATTCCTGATGCTAAAGCCAGTGCTTTAGCCCTGGCTAAAGCCCTCCCCCCCCCCCCCCCAACTATACGTTATCACCTGCCTCAACAAGGATCTCACCTTTCTCCATCCCTGTCTCTTCTGTCTCTGTCCCCATCCCCGATGCCTGATTTCGTACTCCAAATCTCTGCTTCAGAAAGACCTCTGTCATTTTTAAAGTTTTAAAAGCTGTTTTAAATTGGCTTTGGGTACAGCGGGGTGGCACAGCACTTACTCCTGATGAGCTTCAAGTATGCGGAGTAACAAGGGTCCTCGTCTGCAGACTTTCACCCTAGGTGCTCCAAATCTTGGTAGCCTGCCCCTGCATGCAGAGAGTGGGCTCGGTGAGCGGACAGTGTTTTATCACCTGGGCATTATAGTGGGCCAAAAATTTGCTTTTAAGGCAGCAACATTGAAACATGGTTTTCAATTTCTCAAAATTCAGTAGTGGGTCACCATAAGCTTGCTTTTAGTATTTAAGTTAATATCTATGATGGAAACATTGATTGTAGTGTTTATTAACAAGATACATATTGGTTGTGAAGAATATTCTTTTATACGTGCTTTTTGATAAAGGTTTCACATGTTCTCTAAGATTATTATAGACAAATGCACTAAGGATACTGTTGAGGCTGATTAATAAAACTCTTGAAAATTAAGAAATAGCTGTGTGATCTTACTTTGCAGGCATGCAGGCCCCCTTTGTGTGGAAGCTGATCCAGTCTTTGATTGCACAGTGGTACAGCTTTTTCCACAGCTGCTCTGTTTCAGTTCATGGGCACCATCACACCTGTGCACTTAACGAACACCTTTTAAATAACTTGTCTTATCATCAGTGCTTCCCAAGGCTTTGGGATTTATTTTGTGCTATGCAAACTCTGTTATAAAATGTTTGTTTTCCTCCAGGGTTTTTCTGTGTTTTGTCACTAAATGTTACCCAAGAGCGGAAAGGGCAGCATTGTCTTTGTGTTGCAGATAAGGAAATGAGGCGCTTAAAACCAGACATATTCTGAACTTAGAAAGATTCAGTAAGCTTAAGTGCTGATTTTGGGCTTGTCCTTGGGCTGGTTTTTCATACTTGATATGGTACTTTCTGTTTATGCCTTTTTTAATCTTTACTCTAAGGGCATCTTTTCCCATTTAGACTCTTGCCCAGCCTGTCCTAGCTTTCTTTCTCTGGTTTGTCTGTACATTTTCCCCTTTCCTCATCGAAGTTCTTTAACCTTCATCAGTTTATTGTGTCATTTACATCATCAATCCATTCATCAATATTCATCAATTCATTTACATGAATTTCTTCAACAGTTTAACCTGGCTTAAACATCTTTTTTTCCGATCACCTCGTCCTACCTCTGCACTGTCTGTCCTGGGTTCTGGCACCACAGCTGTGTTTGTGTGATGGTGTAATGAACTTGACAGAGGAATGTGTTCATCTGAAAAATGAGGATGAAAATGTGGATATTTTGGGTAGGGAGAAAAGGTGGATATTTTGCCATTGTTTTGGATTGTTTTTTAGTATTGTTGAATTACCCATTCTGGTTCTCTGTTGTGGGACACGAACCCCCGTGCTGGCAAAACTCTGAGTTTGGTCTGACACAAACAAATAAGGGAGAGTGTTGCAGTATCACTATCAAGTATGTAGTCACAGCTTCGGTCTCTCGTCTCTTATCCATTTCTTTCCTCAACATTGCTCACATCAGTCCTAATCCCTATGTTCCCTCCAGCCAAATAGCTTTTAGTCTTTCCCATTATTTCCCTCATTTATCCCAGTCACTTCATCTCTTTTCATAACTCTCAGACGCTCATCAGGCTTTCTGTCAGAGTTCCTCCCTTAACTCTTTCATTTCTTTGAACCTCTCTGGGTTTAAATTTTGTTTCCTTCAGCGTTCGGATCAGAATTCTCCTCCTCACCATCTGAGTAATAAGACAATTCCTTTAAAACAAAACCAAAAAACCCTCACAAGCTGCCTGCTCTTACTTTGAGTGCCATGTCCTTCCTTCGTGGGCAGCAGCTGGAAGCGTTATGGCAATCTTGTGAGCTCCAAGGATGGAGTATTCAGAGGTTTTAGTTGGTTGCATGTGGTCAGTAGAGACCACTGTAAGTGTCAAACAACAGTTATTTCAAAACCTTGTAACTACACAAAGTTTGGACACATTTTAATGTGGTCTGCATGAGCTTTTTCACTGACACGACATTATAATTTTCCTGAGCTTTCCAAAGAGGTCAAAACCAGAAAATATTCCAATTTCCAAAAATATTATCAACAGCATTTTTAATTCCAGTGAGATGTTATCTTCTTCCTTCTGCCTTCCACAAACCCACCATGAATATAATAAGTGTCAGAAATTTTCCATGAAAAAAGAAAGTGTTGTGTTTCAAACACCACAGAGAGAAAGTAAGTTTCGGTCCAAACTCAAAACTTGAGGAAATTATGGGCAACTAAACCCAGGAGTGTTTTCATGGGAACTATCAGGCAATTTTAGTAACAAGCAGCAATACCTGTCTCATATGTAATGAACCTTCAGTTCTAGTTTCATGAGGCTGATGGCTCACTTCAAATACTGAAAATACGTGGGAAACT
Source organism: Larus michahellis (assembly GCF_964199755.1). Lineage (NCBI taxonomy): Eukaryota > Metazoa > Chordata > Aves > Charadriiformes > Laridae > Larus > Larus michahellis. Next base: position 96,996,769 of record NC_133897.1, read on the forward strand.
AGTGAAAATACATAGGAAACTCATGCAGACCACATTATTGGCTAGAAGTATAAAATTGTTTGTGTTGCTTTATTCTGGTCTTCAGCTGAAGAAATGTGAGTTGATGGGGTGACTACTAAACCAGTTACACTCAGAGTGTGTTTGTTTTTTACATACAAAGAACTGACCTAAAAATCTTTTGCATTTAAACAAGTGTTCTAATGTTGGGTTCTTGTGTAACATCTTTGTCATGAATTAGAAGAGCAAGACCTGATTGAGAAGTAAAAATCTATCAGGATTTTCTGTTGGAATCTTGCCTTTATATCAGTCCTTTGGAGTATATGAGGACAGTTAAATACGTAGAAAGTATAATTTGAAATAGTCCCTTTCAGATGGATTAGAGGGCAGGATTTGTCTTGCCTAATTCCGGTTACCCCGTCTCAGGTAGTTAGCTAGACTCCTTCAGCAAGAGAGAACACAACATGCCTTTGTGACTTTTTGTGTTTTGCTCCCTGATTGGCAGTTTGCTTCATATCTGCTGTTATCTTTTGTTTCTGTCCATTTTCCATATGAAGTCATGAGTGTGTGTCTGCACTTACAGTTTAACATAGAAGGGGCTTGAGTATTTATTGTAATTCATTTTAATCTGATCTGGTTCCTCCAAAACAGTAGAGAGAACTTAGCAGAAACTGCTTCAGACCTGTATGCTGTCTCAGTTATGACAAAAAGTTACTGGTGATAGAGAGTCTCAGTCTGAAGATCCGTAGTCATTTCCCTCAATTCGGTTTATTGAATGAGTGGTTGGAAAGCAGTGAGGCTAGTCTCTTTCTCTTTGAATAGGTTGAATAAACTGGTTTATAGTCAGCTTTATGAAAAATATTTGTCTTTCAATACCTTTTGTTGTGGTTGATGTTTGTATGGAGGGGAATGAGATGAGGAGGAAGACAGAAAAGCCCCTGTCAACCTGCTCCTGAACTCAGGAGCTATAAAGGATAAACATCTAGACTGACATTTTCAGGCATTGGTAATCCTGGTGATGTGACATGCTTATTGCTGTAGTTGATAAGCATAGTCAATACTTGTTAGAAACAGGCAAGACACCGTTATTTAGTGGGTGTAATTGTTCCTTGAATCATTTATTAAAAGAGCAAGATGTTCTCTCTGATTTTAGGGGCATCTCAGGAAGACTAGGATCCTATATTTGGTGTCCAAAGTTATGTACTCTGTATCTACGTTTCCTCTGTAGACAAGTATGAAACGGAATACATGAAAGAACCTAAGATTAGGAGCTAGCTTTGTAATGTTTTATGCCCATAGGATATGTACTGTACAAACAACCACCCCTGTGTAATACAGACCTTTTAGCAATGCTGATTCTAAAAGAACAAGTCGTGAAGGACATTTGAACAACCTGTAAACTCGGAGAACTGGATCTTCTATGACTACCTGCATATAACCATGCAGGCATGCTTGGGACCGCCAGGCTGGTCAGGACAAAAGTCCCACAGGACTCAGTAGGAAAAAGATTCATGTTCTGTACTTGATTACGCTGGAACTCAATGACACCCAAAAGCCCTGTATTTTCAAAGTCTGGACTTAGTTGATTTCCACAGCTAGCATTCATGAATGGCAGAATTGTCATTTCAAGGGGTTTTAGCCTCATTGCCTCAGTTGAACAAAGACCTGAGTAGAAAGACTTGAGCTTTCCAAAATCAGGAAAGCGAGCCAGAATCCTATTCACTAATCCATGCCAGAAAAGCCAGCTTTTGGCCAACAGAACTATAGCGCATGTCCTTCCGAATCTGAGGTATCAGCTGTGTGGTTGGGTGTGCCACCTAGAGCCAAAGTCGGTGCATATGGTGGCCCATGGTGGCCCCTGGGCTGGTTGTTGAAGTACCATGGACAGGGGCAGCTCAGCGACAGTCTGCACAGGGCTCGGAGCTCAACAAGGTTGTCGGAAAGGTTCTTGTAAGCCTGCACAGTTGGTGCCAAATCAGCAATTATCAATTGCATGTAAAATAGATAAGCCCTCCTAAACTCTTTCTCATGGGCGTTCCAGGTTCAGTCCTCCCATGCAATTGTGTTTGGTCCAGAGCTATGCTAGGCCCTTAAAATGCTGTCTGATAGATAAAGAAAACTGTTCCTACCTGATACTTTGAGAAGGTACTGCTGGTGTTCATGGAGTCCTCTTTCAGAGCGTTTCCTACTTGGTGCCAAAAAACCCCTATTGAATGCATTTTTGTGTAGAGCAAATTTCGAGAAGTCATGGCCTGTGCTCTTTATTCAAACACTTCATTTGAACACAGTGATGCTGTGATCTTAAGCAACCTTTTCCTTGAGTGGTTTTAGAGCTGTGAGCTAACTCGTAGCTGGAGCATTGACATGCTACTTCCAGATATTTATAAGAATATATATTACTTGGTTACAACCAGAGTATCCAGACTGCTGTTTGGCTGTGGTTACCCGTAGATGGCTGCTGTTAGAAGCATGCCCTTGCAAAGGTTGTGGTAAAAAAAAAAAAAAAAAAGTTGTTTGTTTGTTTCTATCCTAAAATAGTTCCCTAATGGCAGTCAACATCATTTGCTTGCCTCAGACAAGACCAGGTATGAAGAAAAGAAAAAGATGTATTTGGGTCAAGAAAACAGTGTTAACTTTTGAGAGACTGAAGCTTCTTATTCCTATTATCTATTATAAGGATACAGGTACAATGCTACCCATACCGAAGATGGTTACTCTCAAGAATCTGTAATTTCTTGGCATATGGTCAGCGTGAATAAGGCTACGCATGTTCTGTCCTTGATTTATAGGTTCTTTCCCCATGCTGCACTTGTAATTGTTAGGGAATCAGAGGAGTGTTATGGCTGCTCTGTCCTTTTTGTGTGGTGTAAATGGAGAGCCATAGAATCATAGAATCTTCATGGCTGGAAAGGACCTTTGAGATCATCGAGTCCAACCTTACACAACAAACAAACAAACAAACAAACCCCAACAACCTACAATCTCTGCCCTTCAGAGCATGCCCTGAAGCGCCAAATCTAGACGTTTCTTAAACACCTCTAGGGATGGTGACTCAAGCACCTCCCTGGGCAGGCTGTTCCAGTGCCTGACCACTCTCTCAGTAAAATAATTCTTCCTAATATCTAATCTAAACCTCCCCTGCTGCAACTTCAGACCATTTTCTGCACCCAGTCATAGTGGATCAAGGGGGAATGATCAATACTTGAGCACAGCTTCATCACTGTAATTAGTGCATGGGCTCTGTCAGGGAGCCTGAAAATGTTATTTCTCCCCAAGCCTACGGAGGGGCATGACAATGATGATGTTGGCCTTTGAATTAAACTTATTTATTAGTTAGCGTGAACGTAAGTTCCTGAGAAACTTATTTATAGCTAGTTTTCTGGTTTTTCCTTCACTCTTATGTCATGTTATTTTGCATTTACTGGTATAATTCAATTTACAGTTGGAATTCTATAACTAAAGTTAATTTTTGAACTTTCTTATCTATATATCAGTGCATTGCCCAGATGTTCAGGGGTACGTTGCATGCAGCAGGTGTTCTCAGCAGCAGTGTTTTGGCTACAAAAGTGAAGGAGTGCATGGTGAACACCAATGCTCTGAAGTTGTAAGACAAGCTTCAATAACATTGAGTTATTAGAAATAAAACATACTGGATTCTTTGTATTTTCAGACTGATCTCCGTGCATAAAAGGTCTAATTTTTTAAAGTTTTACTCTGCAGTCAAAAGACCAAGAAGCTTGGAGGAGATTTTTGGCTAATGATATCACTCCAGACCTGAAGCTGTAGTTAAAACATAAACAGATGGCTGTGGAGTTACACGAACTGCTCCTTATCAGGTGATGGTGCTAGAAATGCCATTCCTTCTGAATGCAAATGTCCCTTGGAACAGCAGCTGCTGCTGCATATAGATGCGATGTGTGTGCATCATGACCCACCAGGCACAATTCTGTCTTCAGGTACTCTAAACCAGGATGGTTCTTACCAGCAAGGAATTTACAAAGTTTTGTTGCAAATTAGGTTAAGATATGATGGGCTTCATTATGCTTTTGTTTATCCTACTAACACAAATAGGAGTTAACTCTTGACATGTGTGTGAAACACACAAATTGGGTCCAAAACGCTTAAATAATAAAAAACATAGGAGTCTCTTTTATAGTTATTTGTCTGTCACTTGTAATGTTCAAGCAAGCAAAAACACAATAATCCTGAAAAATTATGTTAATATTGAAAAAGTAATCTTTATTTTTCCTATATGGTTGTATTGCCATTTACTGGCCTTTTTTCATTTCAAAGGCACCATGATAATTCCCTTGAAACACAAGAGCTTTTTTATGTAAATGCTCTGAAATCTTTGGAAAGGTTCATTAAAAATAATCAGAGTAACACAGTGCTACTTTAGCTGAAGAGCTCATTTTTCAATAATGTTCTTGCATGTTTATTCATAAGTTTAAAAAAAGTCTTAAGATTAAAACATCTGATTGCTGAGTTATCCTGTGTGAACAACAAACATGTTACTGTACATCATGAAATGCCAGTAGATGTCTTACTATATACTTCATATAGATTACATAGGACTGTGGTTTCTCTAAATACAGTGATTTTTTTTTTTTTTGGCATTCCTGTTCTTCCCCCAACTGTCGTGTTCCCAACAAGAACCACATTGTGTTTGAGGGCTTTTTTATATGCTCTAATAACTTGAAAGAACTTTAAATCTATGTTCTTCTTGCTGCTAATGAAGAACACTGCATGCTACGTTTTTGGAAGTTATTTCTTTTTTGTCTTATTTTTCCAGTCAAATGAAATTTAGAGCACTGAAAGAAAATTTCAATTTTTAATTTCCTCTCCTTGATGATTCACATCGTCTCTACACCACCATTACTGCCAGGAGATAAGATCCAGCAAATCAAAATTGTAAAGACAGCTTTGCTTTTACAAGAGAATATTCCCACTGTAGCAGGCATTAAGCTTTCTTTTGGCATCGCTTTGCAACAATCTAGGCTATTATGTATGTATGTATGTCAGTGCAAAGATAGCTTCTGCTGGAAGAAGTTAGGGAAAGCATTACTTTCCATTTTCAAAAGAGCAGAACAAAATGCCAGTACCTCCCTGTTTGTTTCCATATCCCCCACCATCCACTCCATCGGTCTGGAATGTGGAGCTGGTCTGGGGTAAATTCACTGGTTACCTGTTCTTGGTGGGTCAGTTGGACTTCTTTCAGATCTCAATCCCGTTACTCGTGGGCGTGTATGAACAGCTGCAGCAGCAGCTGCCTTGAGCAGGAGAAGGCCATCATCTTCCAGTGATGGCGTTGGCTTTTTCAAAGCACGAGTAAAATTCTTGCTCCGGTGCCTGGGCTGAAACAACTTTATTTTCTTCCTGCTGTTACTGGCCTGTGGGTTGATCTTGCCGCGAGGCAGTTTTGACTCCCACTGTTTCAATATGACCACACGTAAAATCTTGTGCTGTTATATTTATTACTTTTTAATTTTATTTTTTTTTTAAGTTCGTGGGCAAAATTAAATACGGTATTTTCCTGAACGTGCATGGAGAAGGTGAAAGGCTTCTCCCCGTTGTGATCGGAATTGGATGGTGCTGCTTGAGGGCAGAAGCAGCAGGGCCCTTTCTCCTGGGGAGGGCTGAGGTGGAGAGAGCTGGGAGTGATCTGGAGAGCTCTGTTTGCTGCTGTTCCAAAAGAGGTGGAGGGCAGCGGCAGGTGGTTGCTACTGCTTGAACACATCTCCAGTAATAACCACCACCCTTTCAGCCTTGCCTCTTCATCTTGTTGCAGCAGTCTGAACCAACCTGGCTTTTTTAGCACAGGGAAGCAACAATCTGTGGCTGTTGGACTGCCCTACTAGTCTGCTGCCTTAGGGAAGTGCTCATACTGTGGGCGTATGCACTTATTGCTGTGTTTCTTTAGTTATTTCTCATACACCAGTGGTTCTAGTAGAGACTGAGTAGAGAAAGGGAAGATGGGAGAAGAAAGGGAAGATGGGAGAAAATGTAATTTACTGTTTTTCTTATCTTTTTTTTTGAAAAAAGGAGGAGAGGTGAAGTATTCACACTATTCAACATTCCACACTAACATTGGCTAAATGAAGAAGCTAATTTCCTTAGGGTCACTGTGTAATCGATAGAGACAGACTTCTCAAGAGGGCCCTGCAGAGCAAAGCCCAGTTTTTATTAATTTACTTTAGGAGCCTAGCCAGATAATCACTTAGGTACCTAAAGCCAGCTGATACCTAAAGAGACAAGTGCTGGGAATGATGGGTGGGATTCCTCTAGAGCATGCCAAAGAACCTATAAATGCTCTCAGAATAATGGCACAATACATAATAGGCATAATATTTGTATTAGAGTGCATCAGAGAGAGGGCGGAGTGGATATCCACAGGAGTAAATATACCTTTTCTAAGTACTCATATATGAAGTAGGATTAAGGTTGTTACAGGATTACTTTCCTGTATCAGACTAAAATGTAACAATACAAAAGTTATTAGCGTGTGTTACGAGACATATTACAGTAAGGATCCATTTTATTTGCCATTTAACTCTTTTCTATGTAATGTATTCAGGAGCCATGATATTTGAACGGAGTCTCATTGCTGGAGATAAATGAAAATTGACACCCTTTCTTTGAATCCAGTTTTGCTCAGGTGTTTGAGATGCAAAATATAAGAAGAGTGAAGCAGTCTAAGCCATTACAGATGTTGACTGGGAAAGAAGGCAAATGTAATTTCCTTCCCGCCATCCTGATTACCATGCTTAACCCATCCTGTCCCTTCAGATAGGTTCCACCTGTGCTCAGTTTGCCTCCTGAGAATCAGAGGTTTTATTGTCTTGTGGGACTTGCTAATATGGTGGAGGGTCCATCAGCTCCTGCCTTTTTGCAGTGCATTTTGGTTTCAGAGCATGGCGCAGCTAGCGCTGTACTGGCTGGAGAGTTATGGAATATTTCTCCAAGGTTATGTGGATGACTGCTGTTCTCTGTGTCAGAATGATTGTATTTTAGGTCTCAAACTAAAGCTATTACTCTAGCAATCTTTTTTCCCTTAAGCAAAAGGTGACTTATAAAAATGGCAGCTGACTCTCTACTTCAGACTTTTCTTTTGAATTGTACATAAAAACAAAAGCCCAAGGCTAAATTGCCTTGAAAGGAAAATTGTGTTTATTAGTACTGTATTCATGTCACACTCTATTCTGCCAGGCCTCCTACTTCCAGTGGGACAGGTCCCATACATGAAATCCTGCTTTCCAGCACTGAGTGCTAATCAGTCATGTAGCCTGCAACAGGCAATCATCACTTGGTATCTCATCTTGGGAGATTAACAATGGATTCAAGTGGCATCTGGAGTGCTTAAGTGAAAACCAGCCTTAATTAATTAGGTTACTGTCCCTTTCATTAGTAAAAGCAACAAGTAGAAGAGGGCTGGTCTTTGTAAAGCTATTTTCTGAAATTAATATCACAAAATAAATTGTGGTTTTTCATTATAGTCTTAACCTCAAAATACTGGGACATCTTTACCAGGCCTGTGAAGGTGTGACAGTGCCCTTTTTGTCAGTGCTGTCAGTGAAATTTATTTGCATGTACTTTGGCAAGGTAATTGTAATGATTGCCTCTTCTGGTGTTCTAGTTAATTTGCGTCCTTAAGGTTCTGTCTCATGGAAGGGAAAAGATAATTTAGGACCCTGGCTGTGGAAGGACCCTTTCTATGGAAGAACCTGCTTCCTTGATGTCTGTGAAGGTCAGGGGGAGAAGTGGTCATAAGCTAGTAACTACTGGAAATTGTCCAGAGGAAAGGCCTGTCCCTCTTCAGCAGGAAATCTGTTTTGTGCTATATTACAGACACTCCCATAATTTAGGTAAATGAGGCTGTGTGTATAGCTCTGCTACCATAATTCTCTCTCCTGAAAATAAAACTTAACGAGATGGTACTTCAACTTACTAGGAAGTGGTAGACTCATATTGTTTACACTTTTGACATTGCCTTTATGGCTTTTTATAGATATTCTGTAAGTCACTCAGAAAAAAGTCAGGAACAGGGAGATGATGTGTATTACTTCAGTTTTCTGCTCACTGTTGTTTCCAAAACGATTAATCCATTAATCAGACGTTTACTTTAGCCAGTAGAATCAAATACGCTCATAAATTAATAGCATCTTCCGTAGAGTCTCTCCTCTGTTTGTACACATGTACCTGCTACCAGTGGATATACTCAGATTTCTCTTTTGTTCTTTGTTTTTTCTGCTCTTCAATTATGCATACCATTCCTTCTGCTACTTATGAGATCATTGCAAACTGTGTTCTTCCTGCTTACAGAAAAAGTTGTGCAGTAAAATGCATCATTTAGACCTATTTAAAGCAAGAAATCACAGGTGTTGCTCACATGTTTTCGTAGTCTTCATTTGGCTTCAGAAGCTTCTTGTGGCAGTTCCTCTTTTGTCTACTTTCTAAGAATGACAGCATTAGTTGTGAATTTGATTGGATTGACTTTTTGCTCTTCAAAATTCAGGCTATAGAGACGCCTTGCATTGAAACTCTGAAAATGAAAGCAGCAGAACTGTGTCCTTTCACTAAGTACTATTAAGTTGTCCTAAACAGTGATTTAAAATTTAACTTTGATTAACTTTGTTGAAGTGGGAAGAAAAAAAGAGGAAAATATTTCTAGATTGGTGGGGAAAGGGTAGGTGTAGAAATCAAATTTCCTTGACCTTTCTGGGATCTCCCTCTGCAGCCACTGAAATGATAGTCTAGTAGGAATCAGTGATGAAAGTGGTGTGAAACATAAACTTTTCTCTCCACATACATCATTGTCTTGGACACTGAACAAGATGATGTCATCTGTTGTTTGTAGCATGCATTTTGTCATAAAAATAGAATCCTGAAACCACTGTGATGGTCTGGGTTTGAAAACATGATTTGAAAGATCTTGTACAAATAAACTGTAATCCTTTTCTAAACTAATTACAGATACATGAAAGCATTTATCATGAAGTGGCCATGTTTGGGTTTTTTTAATGATACTGTAAGACTTGAATTTTGAGAGAGAGATGTGTAAATGCAGATACATATAGTTAAAGAAATTTATCTGCAGATACACATCTGTATACATGATGTATATGTATAACAAAAACATGTACACAAACATACCCAAAACCAAATATGCAAGATGCAAGGAGAAAAAAAAAATATTGCTGAACTGTAGAAATTACCTAGAAGAAATAATTTAAACTGCAATAATGCGTTTAATCTGCGTTTGGAGATTTCCTAATCTTTTAGCTCTCTGAAATTTATTTGCTTAATCATAATTGTAGGTGCTAATGTAGTTGCATTTGGAAAACTAAAAGGAGAATATTATGATATTTGGAAGGCACAATCCTTTACATACGTCATGAATGACCTTGCTGGATCCATAGTTTTGCGACATAGTTTTGTGGTAGAGAAGGTTCAAGAGGAAAGCACCATGACAGCCCATCATACAGAGAATAAAATATAGCTAGCCTTCGAGTTCTTCATTCTATAAACTCTATATTCTTCATGTAAATTAGATGAGGAATGTGTATGGTGTATGCTGTATACAGAAGGCTTGTTAAAGTTGGCAGCCTAGATTTAAGAAAAAAGGTGATGAAAGAAGGCAGAGGAGGTAAATGCAGCAATATCTGATTTCAGCTTTGTAGTTGTTGGGGGCTCTGAGGGCAGGCAAGCTCGGTGTGACCTTGGAAATCCACCTGGGACTCCAGTACCTCGCTATGTCTCTGGTTTACATTTTATTCTCCAGCTTTATGAAATGTCGTGTAATTAAACCCTCAAAGAAGTGAAAGGTGACTGTTGAATCTCATGAGTTTAAACATGTCAATTTTTTTTTCCTTTTCCTTGAATTTTATTTTTTAGTGTTCAGAAGATAAAAAGAAGTAGAGGATCTGCAACTTTTCCATGTGCATTTATGAATATGGATTTTTAAGGAGTTGATAAACACACCTCAAGTAAAACAGTTAGCTCTACAGGTGCTGTTTCCACAAAGTGGCCTCTTTTCCTGGAGCATGTGAAGTGCATGGAAAGGTTTTGCTTGTTTTGTTAGTTGTATCATTTCCTTCAAGCGTGTTCTTAAAGCCCTTTGACAAATGAGAAAACTATAAAGTGTTTCTTTTGGCAACAGATTAATAAAATATCATGCTGGAAATCGTCCCAAAAAGGAAGACATTCTCAATGTTCAAGAAAATGCCATCTCTCACCTTCTGAAAATTTCTGTTCAGTTTGTATTTCCTTCTGCAAGGTGGGGGAAGGAAGGGAGGAAAGGAAAGCAAAAGGGCAGTATGCATGTGGTCAACCCCAAATTAATTGCTTTGCTAATGCTGCCATTCCTCTGAGTGACCTTCCCAAGGTGTTACCATGTTTACATTATAAGCTGGACCAGCTGCCTGAACTAGGTTCCATGGTGGTAAATGCTGTTCCCTCCCTCTGACCCCGCTCAGGAATTCAGGAAGGGAATAGGGGAATTAATTGGGTCTTTCTCAGAGGTGGCCTCACCAGCAGTGTGGGGTACCTTGTTGCTGTAGGGTTCATTGCAGGTTTAGGGGCTGATTTCCATCCCCGTTTCATTTAAAAAACACATTGCAAGGAAGGAGTCATTCTTCTAAGGGAAGGTGTGATAGGAAAAGATTGAGCAAAGATTTGGTAGAAAAAGGTAGCTCTCTACTGGTCTTTCCTGCTGAAAAGCAGCATCAGGAAGAATTGGAAGGTTCTATGGGGACAGGGTTGTATAGTCTGGAGAATTTGTCTAGAGATTTATGTAGTTTGGATAAGCATTCTGGCTCTGAGCCCTTCTGTATGTTAAACTTGAAATGAGATTAAGGCAGGCAGGAAAGAATAGACTTTATTTTTTTAATGCTTGTGCCAGCAACGTTGATTCTTTCTCTCACCACTTCATATTTTATTTCTTTTTGTAAAGTCACTTGGATTGGATGTGTTTTAGGCAACTTATTTATGTAACCAAGTCAGAAGTTCTCTCACAAGTTGATATGCAAAAATGGAGCTCTTGGAGGTTTACGCAGAGAGGTGTTTTGGAGTCTCAACACTTTCTTGGGAAGATATAGAACAATTTAGTAACATTTATTATGCAGTGGTTGTGAAATAATTTTTTACAGGTTTAAATCAGCTATAGTACTTCAGTGTTGATCTTGTAAAGCTCTGAGATTATTTTACACAGTAGCAAGCAGCTGTCCTTATTTAACTGATAACTACTGTTTACATTTATTTTTTCTGCTGATTGACCACAAAATGTGAATTACTGGCTTTCAGGCTTTTGTGTTGCTTTTGCACTTCGTGTTAACATAAATTTATTTGTATCGAGCGTATTTCAGTTCCACTTTATTTTATCCAGCAATAAAGCATCTCAGGTATTTTATTTAATTTCTAACTTTTCCATTATCTGTACTGTATGAAAAGTGAAAGACTAACCTTCTGCCTTGAGTGATCAGAAAGGATGAGATTAGTGAAAGCTAATTCCCAGTTACAACTATGAAACAAAATTAACAGCCCTAGAGATTGTAGTAATCATTTTGTGAAGAGGAAGGACTCTTTCCACTGAAGTCAGCATACCCCCACTTCATAGTTCAGTTTTATATGGACACAAATAAATAATTTACCCCATTTTGTTTGACAGCCTTTCATTTTACAAGGAGAAGTTGTTCCGGATGGCAATGATGATCACAGGGTTAGCAATTGCTGCTTGCAGCATTCTCCCAGACATAAGGATAACAGCCCCCCAAAAGGTGAGATGTTTGTTGAACGGGTGCTTGGAGCTAAAGGTGCCCTTCCAGGGCAACTGGGAGGCTATAGGAGCAGCAGCTTGGAGGAACAGTGGCCTGGAGGAGATCAGAGGTCTGTTGTTGCTCCCCATCATATAACCTTGCCTTGCCAGAGTTTAGTGTGAAGAGCTGCAGGATGCTTTTCATTGTCAAAGAGTTTGGTACAGTGATGAGAAAGTTTTGGAGTTTGGTGACATTTTATCAATGCTGCTATTGAGGAAACAGGGATAAAGGGGAGTTGTCCCAAAAATGGAAAATGTATCAGAGGATGACAAAGCCACGTGTGATGGTTGATGGGTGGTGTTTTGTGAACAAAGGAAGTAGCTTGAATATATCTGAACTCTTTGATCTGCAAAGTGCTTCTGGATGTATCAACTTGAATTGTTGTCCATCTGAAATAACTCTTGCTTCTTCAAACTCCAAGTGTCATTGCAATGGTGGCCTGAACTTTTTCAATCATGTCTGGTGAACCAGTTTCTGACAACGTGACTTCTATGGTAAACCAGAGATGGTTTGTAGATTTGTTTGTTGTTTTTCTTCAGGGTGTGTAAACGGTTAATAGGGGAAGTATTTATTCTGTTAAATGGCAAAAAACAGTGTGGTGAATCCAGCCATTTCATTCCATGTGGGCATAACATGGGATTTTTTTAACACCCTCCGTTCACCCCTCAATGGGAATAAGGCTGCCAGTCCTCAAAGTTCAGGGGGGGAAAAGGATGGTGCTGTTACTCATTTTAAGGTTCCTGTCATGGGGAGAGTTTTTCACTGAACCTCTGCCATAATATTAGCATGTAATGGGCTTGCTGGGCAGGTAATTTCAGTTCAACTTGTAAGAAAGTACCATTATGTTCCCTCTTCACATGTGTTCATTGTTTTCTGTGGGGCTACCACACTACACAGAGCTGAACCTAAACTCAGCTGCAGCTCTTCTGTGGATACTTGAAGTACAATGATATCAAAAGGTATTCTCGAAAATCAGATTGTCACGTGTCTCACATGTGACGTCCAGAGCTAGTGGAAGCCTCGACTTCTCTGCAGAACAGGACAGGATCCTTTCTTTACCTCATCGGTGTGCTATGCAGAAAATGTATTCAGACCTGTGAAGCACTCAGTATATTGATGAACATCATAGAAAACCCTGCAGGAAATGAAATACTCCGTCTTCACAGGAGGTTTGCACTAAAAAATTCTGAGGACCACACACTAAGAAAGTGCTTTTTAGCCAGTATTTTCCAGCACTTGCTTTGAATAAAGTAGTACTCCAAAGCTCAGAAATAATGTTCCTTGAAATTGATTTTGATGTAGTTAAGTTTGTGCACAGAGTAGGCTGAATGAAGTTTTCTCCGGGAATCTTAATTCTGTCATTTCTTAAATTCCAAGTGCTTGAATTTTGTACACCTACTGGTCTTTTAACTTCTTTCTAAGTACTCAGAAGACGTTAATTACCCATGGTGGATTTGTCTTGATCATGGACTAACTGTGCCACAGATGCGTAGTTTTCTACGCCGGTTATGCACAGATGGTTTGGGTTCAGTCCACATCACTTACTGAAGGAGTGTTGTGCAGAAGTGTCCGTGATACTTATGGGACTGGTTTGGGTCTGGAAGTAATTTAGCTGCTTCCATGCGGAGCCCGAGGTTACTGCTCACAGAGCAGACCTCAGCAGCCTTGCTCCGAACAGTCTAACAGAAGGAGCTGTTAAACTCTCCTGTCTCCAAATTGCCTTTGCACCATCTTCTTCAGTGTTAGCGTTATCCAGGGATCCCAGTCCTATGTAACTCCTGCTAATGGGGTGCTGACCAATAAATAATACAGTCATAGGAACATGCTTGCATTCATACTGAGGATTACCTTACCAATAATGCTGCGGTCAATGAATTGTAGTAATACCAACAAAATGGAATAAAATCACCCAAAAATGATTTTGGAAATAAAATGTCATTGTTCAACTGCATTTCTCCTTTACATAGTTACTGGTAAATAAGAAATGTAGACTGTCAAATTTGGCTAAATCCACCACCTTCATCTTCATGTTCAGCCAGTGCATGATTGTCTCTCCCTGCCACCACACAGGTGATGCCTGACTAGGCACCAATGACAGACTGCACATTTTTAAGTCAAACAAAGCTTACGTGCCCAAATATTTTTCTTTTGTTCTGAATCTATTTTACTCACTTTTTTATGCAGTAAGGAAATAAAGTGAAAAGCAGAGATTCTGTAAACTGTCTTTCTGTCGATCAGAAATTAGGATTTAATAATTTTTTATAAATGTATTTTTGCTTGAGAATTTTGAGAAGGGGGAAAAAATGGGATCGGTGTGCATTCTGCTTAGTTACGCACCTACCTAGATTCACTGAGAGAGGAGAAAAATCTGAGCATGACACTGATGAAGATGATTTTGCTATGTTTCTCTTTAAGAATTGCTGTAATAAGATGGGATTCAGTATTCAAAGGAGTTCTCACTGTCACCATGCTGAAGGAGAAAAAAAAATAATAGAGGGATTAGAAGAGAATTACAGTTAATTTGGAAGGAATCTTTGCTCATTATCTGAGATGAATGAGCAGAGACACAAAACAGCATTTTCAATCAATATTTTGGAAGAGTGTGAGCTCTGTACTTAAAGGGATTTGTAATGATGTCTCTTCTCTGCACCTTTTTCTCATGGGAAGTCCACTTCAAATGAGAGAGATGAACTTGTGACTTGAGCACATTCTTTACTGTGAGATTTGAAAGGAGACTATATAACCCTAGATTTCACATAGCAGCAGACATACTTGAAACAAAAAGAATAAAAAGCACATTTAATGAAGTGTTGTATCAGTTTGCTTTCTAGTGCTGACTTTGGCTTTGTTTAGCCAGTACTTAAAGAATAGAGTCTTTCATTAATTTGCCCTAACAAGCATAAATTCAGGAGATGAAAGTGAATTCTTTAATGGCACGCACATTACTGCAGGGTGGAGACTATCCGAAACACTAGAGACAGGCTGAGCATGCTGAAGAGCAATAAATATCTGAAAAGTATATCAGGAATTCAGTTTCAGCATCCGTCACAGTGTAATTACGATGAAGAAAATTAGAAGGATATACTCACTGTTGTTTTTTAAGGTGGCTCAGTGAGTAGAAAGTGACAGATGCATTTTTTTTCTTAAAAACACTTGGTGTTTGGTTGCATCCCTTGATAGACAAAGACACGGAGATCTTGATTCAGTCAGCTTTTATTTTCAGACTGTTTGATTGGAGTCTTTTGTAGCCAGCACACAATGGTGAGGAGGCTGAGATGCAGTAAGACTTCCAGTCTTGTCTGTGCTTTAAACAGATGCGCTTTCTTCTCCCACTTTGCTTAAGAACTATGTTAATTTAGTTGCTGAACTTAAAGCATAGTGAATTCTTATTTATCCTACTGATTGCTGCTCTTGAGTCATTCCTTCCTGAGCAGGGGAGGAAATCAGTAATTTTGGATGGTTTGGAATATAGGTAGACAGGAAAGACGGGACTTTCTGTGCTCCTCTACAGTGAGCTTTAGATCAGTTGGTTTCAAGATAACAAAAGCGTTGAAGAAATCTTAAGTTTCTATTGCGGGGAAAAAAAAAAATCAGTTTCTTTACTGTTTTGCCACTAACATTTCAAACACTACTCAAGTGTCCCAAAAATGATCTTAATACTTCTGTGCTGCATGTTCACTTGTAGCATTTCTGTGTATTGAGATGTAGAAAGCCAGTGCTTCACAGGAAATTTCAGGCTTGTCTAAAATCCTGTAACTGTTATCACTTTAGGAGCAAGTATTGAGAAATATTAGAAGTGATACCTACTTGAGGTGTCTTGTAGTGCTTCTTAAAATAAGGTTTCTTCTTCTATTGTGAGACTTTTCCATATACGGTCCCTTATTTGGGGAGAAGAGGGAACACTCTTTGGAATAGGTTGCCAGGTGAAGAAACTATGTGGGAATTAAAAGCCAGTTTAATATATAGAAAGAATACAGCTGGAGAAGTTTACTTTTTTTTTGTTCTCAGTGTAGCTCTTCCATGGTATTCCCCAAGCACACCTTACACTACCAGCTAGAATAAACAGTGTTTGAATTATACTGAAAATTGGAAGGCAACTGAAGTGTCACTTTTGGCAGAACACTTTGTTTCCCACAAAACACTCTGCGGGAAGTGATGTGAAACACTGATGGTAGGATTGCTATTTTCATTGACTGCCATTCACCTTTCTTTTTTTTTGGTACTTTGTTCTTCAAAAATATAGCATGTGTTATTTTTAGAAGTCCATGCTTATTGAGAATATGCCACAATATATGAATTTTGGAGACTGACTTTTGGGTTTTGAGTAGCAGAAGTAACTTTACGTGCCCACTGAAATCGTTTTGACTCTCTGTAAGCCTCTCAGCACTCATGATAGCAAAAACACATTACTATATGACAACAAAAGATCAGTGATCAATTCTTGTGCTTTACAAAGACTGTGCTGATGTCTGTGAGGTAATGTTTAAAGTTTCAACTGGCACAGGAATTTCTCTTTTTTGTTTGGTTTTTTTTTTTTTTATTCCTCTTATACAATACTGTTGGGAATTCTTGTCTTTCCTCTTTTTGCTTCCCAAGAATCTTCCTTTTTGTTTAGGAAAAATGTAAATATTAGGAAATGTGACTTTTTTTTTTTTTTTCAAGAAAAACAGAAAGAAAAAAAAGCAGTCAGTGAGAATCTATCATTTTTTCACTTCAAAACTGACAGGTTTCATCCTGGAAGGTTTACTGTTGTACTAATAAGAAACACTGT
Organism: Larus michahellis; assembly: GCF_964199755.1. NCBI lineage: Eukaryota > Metazoa > Chordata > Aves > Charadriiformes > Laridae > Larus > Larus michahellis. The sequence continues at coordinate 97,013,347 of NC_133897.1, forward strand.
TGATGACAAAGTGCTCGGTGTGTGAACACTTTTACACTACCGTATGTCCTTTTTCTGCTGTAGTTCATTTGTTAAGCGGCCCAGCTGTGTTACCCCTTAATTCTCTTTACTTTCCACATAGGGCAGGAACCCCAAGACTGTGCTTTTTTCCATAATCACGCTAAAAGTGCCTGACTGCAGTCAGTGAAGATCCTATCGGCATATAATAGAAAAAAAAAATTGTTTCATGTTTCCTCAGAGTTTCCTCTGCCCCAGGTGTGAAGGCACATGGAGTCTGACAGTCAAAACAAGCTGGTTTTGCTAAGACTGAATCTTGATTGCATTTTCTTCTGAACTCATATCTGACTCTGGTGTTTCCCAGTCCAAATGCTGAGTTCATTCTCAAGGCTTAGCTTTTTGGCGTGTAAAGGAGATGCTGGAATTCCAAACTGATGTGCTGTGTGTAATTGATAGTGATTGATAAAAGACAGCCAGCACCTGCGGGACCTTTCTTTGTGCAGGATAAATAGGTGTCTGAGGAGTTCAAGAAAGGGAGCTGCAGAAATTATCTTTACCGTTCTGCAAAGGTTGGTTTGTGTTTCCCTCTTTGTACCTTCAAAGTCAGGATTAGCATTGTTTACACAGACAGAAGGCTTACGTTCATGATGATTAGTGGAGAAGGAGAGGCCTTGAAATCCATCAAATCAAGCACATTGCCAGACTAAATTACTGCCAAGTAGAAGGGCTAAGGTATCACTTCTTAACTTAGGAGTCTTACTAAGTTTCCCTAGTTAAATTCTAAATTTAAGGTAAATTTTCTTTTCTGGCTTCTAGCTCAGTGTAGTTATTACTTCTTGGCCATGGATTAATCTTCAATTTAAATTCAGTTTAATTCAATTTAATATTATGGGAGGGACTAAATATGTGATTGAAGGGACCAAAGAAGACAGAGCCAGACTTCAGTGCTGCATAATGAAGGGACAAGAGGCAAGGCCTGGGCGCTATCTGAAATACAGGAAATTAGATTTAAACGTAAAAACAAACCAAAAAAACCTGTGAGGGTGACTGAGCACTGGCACAGGTTGCCCAGAGAGGTTGTGCAGTTTCCACTCCTGGAGTTATATTCCACATCCAACTGGAGGGAATCCTAAAAAACCTGCTCTGGATTTCCCTGGTTAGAACAGGGGCTTGGACTAGGCATTCTCCAGAGGTACCATCTAACCTCATACAACCTGTGATCTCTGACTCACTTTTACTGCTGTTGTGAAGCGCTTGGATGCCTAAGCATGATAAATCCATTATTAAAAGTTTAAAATACACTTAAAGATGAGTCTTCTCTGAAATTGATGTGTGAACTATTTTATTAGAGATGAGAAGAGACACCTAATCCTTAAAACCAGATCTTAATTTCTGCCTTGAAACCAAACTCCTCCTCTTTTGTTGCAGCATCAGTACTCAGGGCAAGAAGTCATAGCTGGCAGTTGGGTGTAAGCCCACTGGAGTTAATTCTTTAGTAATTCCATGGTTAGCGTCCTGCACTGGCACGGTGCTTTTGCAGAATACCTCGCCCCACAAGAAATTCTCTGTGGCAGTCTCACACTCATGTCCTGCTCCTTGAGAAATGAAGTTCTGTCAGCCAGTGTGGAAGTAGTCTAAGAAAATCCTTTAAAACTCCAGAAGTCTAAATTCTTAAGAAAAAAAAGTAACTTCACACACATGTTGGAAGAACATTATTCAGTGTTACAGCCTGTATTGATTCGGTTAAGAAACAGCTGCCTCAATTCAGCTCTGTATATGCATACATTATAACATGTCATCTTAATTCAGGGCTACCATGCATTCTCTTTTTCCACAGTAGTTTTGCTTCATGAAGCACTGAGGATGAATGGTCATCTTTTAAAATCATCTGGTTAAACTTTTATTTCCTTTTTTCTTTTGTCTTTTTCCCTTCTCCTGTCTTCCTTTCTTTCTTAATTCTTTGTTTCCTTTTTTCTTTCTTTCCTTTTTTTTTTTTCATATTTTCATGCTTTTAGTCAGCTTGCAAAATAGTTGTCCAATGCTGGAGTAGACTTGCTCATTTATTAATAAGGTATTTTAATTACATATTTCTTTTTAATGTGGAAATGTTTTAAACTTTTGCTATATAAGCTTTACCCAGCTTATTGTACATTGGTAAGTGCTATTAATCTTGTAAAGCATCCTGGAATATAGTGCATTTAAAATATGAGGGCTGCAACATAAAATAATGATTAAAACAATTATGGCTAATCTTGCAAAGCTTTTGTAATGTATATACGTAAGCCAGATTTCAGTTCATATAAAAAGGCATCCAGCAGGTTAACTGCTGACACAAACAAGTGGGAGTCTGTTCTTTCTTCGCACTCTAGTTAATTGTAAGAAATACCACAAAAGGAAATATTGGAAGAGGAGCAATTCTGCTCCACTGGCTTTGGTGGGGCTTGTGCACTGCCACAGGTGTTGCCTGGTATGTATAAAGGACCAGCTTTTGCTGAAACACTTGAACCAGTTAAAGCTGCCTTATGCCCCTTGACCTTGCTGCGTGCTGGTTTTTAAAAGAGAGAAACACCAGAGGAAAAGGGTGGCAGAGGGAACAAGAAGAGGAGAAAATTCCTCTGTAAGAGGTTTCTTCGGTCCTGGACTTGCCATGTGTTGGCCATGGGAAGGGCCAACTTGAACCTTGGGAACACCAAGAACTGTTGGGAAGTAGGCTTTAGGGAGAGGAGATGTGGGAGACGTGCATGTGGGTGTGAGGTTGAAAGGATAACTAGAGCCCTTCTGATTAAGGAGCCTCAGAACAGAGAGTTATGGAGACACTGGCTGTGCAGGTACCTTTCCTTAAAATAAGAGGAGGGTGAGAACCTGCTACTCCCCTCCCAAACCACAGTCACAACCTGCTTTCAAAGTGGATAATTAGGCTTGTAAATGCTCTGTGGCCCCTACACCTGCTTTGTTGATGAGGTGTTATCAGCATGTCATCGAGGCTTCAAAGCTTTGACACGTTTTCCCAGACTCTTGGCCAGTCGAAGCTCTGCTCTGAGTCCGGATCTGTCAGCTCTGTTCCCCTTCGTTTTTGTGTAGTAATCAGCAATGAAAGAGGGTTTCTTTGCCAGCGGCCCCTGGGGTTCACCAGAACTAAGGTTATTGTTAAAGACGGACAATTAGGTAGAACAGAATAATAATAATAACACAGATCTAAAAGTCTCTCCTTTGTGCCAGGAATGTCAGAGTTATAAATCTCCTCCAGTATTCCCTGTGGGCTTTTGTGGACAGTGGAAACTATTGCTAGGTTGTGCCATTTAAGAACATACTGTTAAACATGGAGTTTTAACAGACTGATTAAAATACTAAGTGTCAAAGTACACGTGTGCTGTCTCTTTAGAATTAAAATAATGGCAAAGGCATGTTTTTAGCTGCCAAGGAAAGAAAGGATTGACTCCATGATCCTTATGGGTCCCTTCCAACTCAAGATATTGTATGATTCTATGATTTTTGTTTCTTGGTGAGCTTGAATTTTAAATACGATGTGCTTTTAAGGGCAAGTTACAGCTTGCCTCTGTTGTACCTGCTCAGTTATAACCACAGGCACCGATGTGCATTGCAGGACCTGAGCGTGCTGCAGAAAGCAGCCGTATTGATTGCCAAGGAGGGTGGCGTGTCCAGGCCTCCTGGTTTGTTTGGCTTTGCCCAGGGATGACCTCTGGACCATAGCTTCTTTTGAGCCTGTAATACGGGGAAAAATTCTGGTTGTCACTTTTGTCACTCATTTTCAGTGTTAAAAATAGATGAGTTTTATTGTATCTTTGTATATTTTGCCATTAAAGTAGATGGGAAAAAGAAAGGAAGATGTATAGATTAAATGGTTTAACCTATAAACCATTTTTTTTCTGCATAAATTTTAGCTTTGAATAATACCCTAGGTCTGAAACTAGCATGCGGAAGTTTCCATATCCATATCCATAGAAGTTTCAATAACATATCATTAGTTTTGAGCTACTAAAATACTGCCTAAGACTAAAAGATAGGCTTTGCATAGTGTCAGCTAGCATAAAAACTTCAGATTTACATTAGCAACGCGATATATTTGCGGTCTTTGCAGTTTCAGTTTATAACTTTAATTCTGTGGTGTGTTTTTTGTAAGAAAGTTCAGTTCGTGGTTAATCCAGTTAATACAAGTTCAGTACATGGTTAATATGGGAGTTCTGAAAATTAATTTCTTAACATGTTTCAGCCATGATGTGTGTGATAACGAAAAGAACAAATGAACAGGGGATTAAAAGAAGGGATTAAGCAAAGATTTGGGATTTGAAGGAACTTTGATAAGAAATAAAGTGTTCATATACTTTTGGCCAGGAATAAGATTGTTTTTATCTTCCTAGATGACGTTACAGATATCTTTGACAGGAGTAAGGAAATGGGAATAGGTGTATAAACAGCAGATTTTGCACTGAAGCTAAAAGCAACCATACCAATAGTAACAGTGGGGGATGGGGGGGGGGAACCCAACTAAAAATTTTAGCTGGTTCTAGCCCTGTGTAATGAGTGTGAGTCATAAGGTTTGGCACAGTGCTGCTTTGTAAGATCATTTTCAGAAGCAGTGGAGAGGACAGGTCATCTGGTTTATCTGATGTCACGTCTTAGAAGCAAAGGGCTCTGCCGCAGTTTTGTTAATTTTCGAGCAGATAGATGGTACAAAAGTTGTATTTAATAATGATTTTTCATCAGGAAAAACACTGTGCATTATCAGTGGATATTATGGAGATAATAAACTCTTCCCCAAGGGTGTGTGTTCAAGCATCTCTGTGGGAATGTGCTACAAGCAAAAGTAGAAGCTCGCGACATCGAGCGTGTTGGGGCTGAGATGGAAATTTTTGTGTTCAAAATCAAGGTAGCCCCACCTGGTAGCTGAGCTCTTGCCTCTCTCTGGTGAGGAAACACGGACAAAGAAATTATGAGTTTGTTTGTTTGTTTTTTTTCTTAAGAACAATTCTCTAGCGCTTTGTAACATAATAATAGATGACTGTATTATCTCCTTCCTGGGATCCCTCACTACACAGATACTGAAATTTTGTTCTTGACTGGGACCTTTACTTTGACAGAGTATGTCTTTTTGGTGCCCAGGATAGCATATGTAAGTTAGTAATTTGTTTCCAAGTGGAGTGAAGGCAATCACACAGACCCTTAATTTCTCATTAAATGATGATAAGATTTTAACTAGCAATGAGAAAGATGACTATTAGCAACCAGTTCTTCCCCATTACTTTCATCACAGTTCTGTGTGTCATTCGTGCTCAGCTGTTGTTGTATACAGCGTGTCGTGTGCACCACGGCTGCTTGCTATCAAGTGCCTGATGAACCAGAAGCTTCCGCGGGAGCTGAAACCTGCTGTGACAGTGTCTGGCTTTGCCCCGCTCACCCTGTATGCTTGCTTATTCTGATGGAAACAATTGCAATCAGAAGATGCCTCCCTGCCATGACTCTTGACATGATGAATGGGGTTTGGACTCATAGGAAACCTTAAGAAAATAGTGCTTCTGCTCATTGAGAATGCTGTTGTTTTCTCTAAGTTAGTCTTGTGGTATAATATGAAGCAGATAGAGCAGATGAGAGAAGCAGGTGTGTGGGCAAGAAACAGCTCTGAAACTTTTGACACTCTGGGTGGGAAAAATAGACTTTTGCTTAAAGTGATGTTCATCGTGATGTTTTGTGCTAGAGTTTTTCCCTTTTGTCCCTGTTAACTTTATATATAGGAGAGATCCCGGGAGAGCATCAGTGCCAATACTGGCAAGTTTTTAGAGGCTTTCTAAAACCTCTTATTTCACAGAAATCTATGAAGTTTCTGGCTGGTCTGTCCTTTTCTAGCCTAAGCCTTTCCTAAGAAATCCAGCAATTTTCCACTTGAAAATAGCTATGGGTAAAGTCACACACTACTTTCACATAAGATTAAGGGTTTGACAAGGGTAGTGGGAACAAAGAAATTCCAAATTAAGTCTGCTCCATATTTAAACCCCCCTCTCCCAGCCCCTTGTTGCACAATAGCAAGCTTTCCTAATGCAAGTAGGTTGTTGATATACTTCCAAAAAGAATTCCAGTTAGCTGTGAGAGATGGGATTAAATGGATTAAATAGCCTCCTCATTTTTTAGTGGGGAAAAAAAAAAAAGCACTTTGGTTGAAGGCACGTACAAATGCGAACTTAAATGATTTTGGATGAGATTGGCCTTCTGAACAGCCTCAAATTGCCTTGCAAATTACTGTCCCCTTTCTTGGAGAGGACCTGCACGTTGCTGGTGGGTACGCGTGCATGCAGACATGCCCATGCCGGGTGGTGTGCATGTGGAGTTTGCACTATAGCTGCAGCCATTTCAGCAGACTACGGTTGCGGGCCAGGAGGTAGGCTATCAGTCAGGTAGAAAAGCCGTGAGGACTATAAAACAGTGCAGAATGCTCTGTGGCCAGTCTGTCTCCTCCTAGTGCAAAACTGGTGTGCCCCACTCTGCCAGATCCAAGCCCCAGGAGAACCTGAGCACTTCCGGCCCACCGGTCTGCTCCTACGTACAGTTTTTGTGGTCTCTTCCATTTTGTCATCATGTCATGTGGTTGCTAGGTGTTACCTTTTCTTCTTCATGATATGAAACCCAACATTCTCCTTTTTCTAACTCTTCTCGTCGACTTATTTTCCTAAGTATTTATAACGCATCAGCTTTGTACAAAGTACGTACAGATTCTCCCTAACTTACTCTTCCTCGTAATGAAAGCTGATTTCTCTTCAACCCTGCCTATCATGTCTTGCTTTCATTTTTCTGATCCCTGAAGACAGGAAATAGCAATATGAAGCTCCACGCCAAGGTCTGTCAGCAGCTTATGACCTGATGTTGGCAGATAATTACTGGAGTAAGGACTTTTATGTGGACAGCACGACTGCATAGCAAACCTGTCTTTTGTCTTTGTTCTAAGGCTTTGTCCTGTGAAACTTATTGGCCACTTGTTCAAGCGGCAGCAGTAGTGTTTTTTTCATGTGTTAGTAATTTTTCACCTATACCCAAAGGCCCGATTCTGTTGCTGGAAAGACACAGATAGTATCATGTACTTGGGATAGCATTGACAATGACCAACAAGAAAAGGCAGTGGGAGGGTTTGGTTAGCCAAGATTAGTGGTAGCAGATGAAAATTGTCAGGAATCCCTAAAACTTTTTTGTGGCTTCTTTCTAAGGTCTACTAATTTGCCTTAACCTGTTGTCGTTATGAAGAGTCACGTCTAAGAGGCTGAAGAATAATGCATCCCGGATCTCACTTATGCCTCCAGTCTAACTGGTCTTAAGTATAAGCAGTGGAGTAATTTTGTATTGTGTGCATGTTTTCCCTTTAAAAGCAGACTTCTTGCTGTCTTTGATTTCTGTATTAATTTGGAAAGCATGTGCCAAGAGTAAAATTTGTTTCACATTTGTTTCAAATTCAAATTAAATCCTTTCACCCCCAACAGAAGAATTTGCAAGAAAAAAAACAGGGGCGTTGGTGACCTTATCATGACTGGATCTCATCCTGCTAAATCTTTTTAGCATTGAAAGGAAGTGAAAGCAAGAATTAAGAACTTTGATTACTGCTAGGATAGCAGCGTTCTCCTCTTTCCTCTACCTTGCAAGGAAATGCTACAAAGCAGCCATTTATTCAGTCAGTACAATTCTTATCTCTTTTCGCTGACTGGCTTACGTCTTTTATTTTGCCTTGACACTTGGGCCTGTGTCCCTCCCGCCTGATGTTATTCACCTGAGACACGCGTCTTCAGAGGGTGGTGAATGATTGCTTCCTGGAGAGGAGGAGCAGAGAGCGATGGGCAAACCCCAGCAGCAACGCCGCCTGCCTAAGATAGGAGTTATCTCCTTGCCATTTCCCTCTCACTTGCTTTTTCTCCATCTTCATTGACCGTGTAGGGTGACTTTGCTTCCAGCTCAGTGTAACAGATTAGATAAGGAATATAAGCACCTAAAATTAGTACCTCAGGTTTTTTAACTGTAAGCAGAACAAATAGAGCAAAGGAAAAAGGAGGAGACTTGAGGTAAAAATGACAGCTGCTTAGCTATGGGGGTCCTTAAGTGCTTGCCTAACATTCATGTCTTTGAAAATCTGCCCTCGAGGAAAACATGGCTGCACTGTGCACAACCTGTGCAAAACTTAGCCAACGTTCGGCATGTGTTTGGAAGATTAATAACGTTGTAATTTCTCTCAACCTGTGGATTTTTTTTTCTTTTATTCCCCCATAAAGCGGTGTACTAGGGGCTCGTCAGGTTGTGCGTTAGGTAATTGAGTTGTTATGCCAAGAGGCTGTGCTGAAAGGTGTTACATCAGTGATTTCTTTTTCATCCCACTGTGCTTTGATCTCCGGCTATAAAGCAGAAGATCTAACAGTGGAAACTTTTGAAGATGATAGATGAATTTTGCTAATCCACTTTTCATAATCCTTATGAAAAATGTCTGTCCTTATCAGTCAGAAAAGATTTAATAGCTGTTGTCTCTATAAAGTCTTATATTATCAGGATTGGAAACTATGGAATTACTATTATGAATATTTTATTTGCATGTTTTGAAATGTTGTAAATGCTTTAGAATAAATGAATAAAGATGCTTCTTTGTTAACCATGCTTTGTTGTATTTTCTCACTAAAATACAAAACTTATTTGCAAGAGAGCACTGTGCAATGGTGAATATTTGCTTTCCTTAATGGTGTTAATTGCCCTGCTTTAATTTCATATTATTGGAATTCACTGAAACAGTCAACTTAATGCATATATACTAATTCCAAACATTATATGATGCTGAAACAAATGGTAAAAGGCTTGGCTCACAAGATGCAAAGCATTGTAGATGATGGAACTGTTAACGACAGTAAGCGGTGTCTAGAATACTGTTTGCAGAGTTTGGGGCAATAAAATGTGGCATCTTCTAGGAAGGAACAAGTGCCCGTGCTTCTCCCTGGGTGAAATTCACACTTATATCATCCAGATGAAGTCAGGAAAGTTACTGCAGTTGCCCAGGATTTCATCCAGCACAGTCTTGCCTGATATATCTTTTGTTAGTCGAGCTCCCCATGTCTCTGGAAAACCCCGCTTATAGAAAATTGCCATCAATGCTTAGGATTATAAAAAATAATCATCAGATCTAATTACATGTTATCTCTTTTCTTTACAATAGCTTTGGGACAGATTATGCTCTATGTTGATGGCATGAATGGCGTAATAAATCATAATGAAACCATCCAATGGCTGTACACACTTATTGGGTCAAAGGTAAGACACTCTCCAAAATTCTCATATGTTTTTGGTGTTCTTTAAATGCATTTTATTTGTATTATGTATCCATTTAGGGTATAAACAGACTGCGTGTTAGATTCTAAATGAATATGCAACACTCTGCATGGAAACCAGGGCACGCTAAGCTGTTACTTCTTTTCTACTGTTTTTATACAATTTTTTTGCTGTTGGCACAAACTCTGCTTTTAAAAGCAAAGGTACTAAAGATGACCGCATTACTGTCTCTGCTGCCATTGCAGTTGACTGTGCAGAAGTTATTTTAGTCTTGCAGTTGTAATTCTCAAGACATTCTTTGGAACCACTTTTTGGGGTGGTTTGTTACACCTTTCCATTCTATGAATGCAAATCCTTTTCTACGGTTTCACCATTCTACACTGCTCAGCTTTGCTGAGCGCTGGGGGAGGACGATTCAGAGTGACTTCCCTCTAGTGCCTGAAGAGCCTGAGAAGACGAAATCTGATAGCGGCCTTCAGAGGGTTCTTTGTTGGTCCCTACATACAAGCAAAGGCTGAAGGCCGGAGTATATATGTGCCCTGGGTCAGTCTCCTCCAGTGGCATGCACAACCCACTTTTAAGGATACATTTACTGGAAGTGTAGGTAAAGCCACAAATACACCATTCTCCCAGTCTGTTGGCTCTCCAGCTTTAGGGAGTTCATTAAGGCCTGCAGAGATTGCGGCTGCTCTTGCCATGTAGAGCTGCGTGGGATAGATCTGTATGACACAATAGCTGGGGCAGGGTATCTTGGCTATTGTTAACAACTCAAGAGTTGCCTTAATTGGTGGAATTGAATCTGTAGTTAGAATTACTAAGAAATTTCCAGGAACTTTTCCTCAAGTGGCTAAGTTGCAGAAAGTTGCTGTTGGATACTGTAGTGGCAGAGAGATGCTGCTGCTCTCCCGCTTTCCTGTGACAGTTTTCATAGCACAAGGAGAAAAAGAGTTCTGTGTCCCAAGAGCCTTTTTTAAACCCTACAGAATTTTTTCTATAATGTGCAAATTTCAGCGCTGCAGCAGGTTATCAAGTCAAAGAACTGTTTTATCTTGGGTTGATGTACCAATATTGATAGATACATAGAAGTAAGATAATTATGGTTATCAAATCCCAGGCTTGCGGGGCGGGGTTCAGGATTGAGAGAAGATGAGGAGAAACTTTTCTTCCGTGTAAAATGTTCCACTGTTGGCTGGGCATTATGCTGGGCAGTTTGCCCTCTTGAAATGGGGGATGTTAGCCACAGTTGGAAAAACTGATGCCAAATGAGAGAGAAATGGTTTTCTTGGTAATGGATCCTCACTTCCTATGCAACAGATAAAAGAGACAAGCAAAAAAGGAAAAAAAATATTACCGTGTCCGTGATTATTTTAATTCTCTAATGCACCTAGTGGGGTGGGGGAGAAACACAATTGTATTGCTACCTTGCGGATTAAATACTGTCTAGATTTTCTTGACCCCAGAGTACTTCAGCTCTCCAGTCCTTAAGCTCCTTTTTCCCTCCCCCATCGCCAGCCCAAATGATTATCTCCATGTCCTGGCTCGGTGCCTGCAGCTAAGGAATGCAGGCAATGTGCTTTGAATAGTTTGGTTTCAGGTAGCATCAAAGTTGCTTTTTCATTATTCTTTGACTGTCTTGGAAGAGATCTAAGTCCCTGTCTGTGTGCCAGAAGTTAACTGAAGGTATGGCAGGCTTACTGTCAGAGCGTGGTGGGACAGCTGCTCTGCGCACTTAAACGTGGTTTTGACTTTCTGTGAAAAATGAACCCCTGGAATTTGCAACGCACCTATGGTCTGATTTACAGCCCTGCTATGCTGGTGCCTTCTGCACAGCAAAGGTGGCAAAAACATGTTAACACTGCTGAACAAAAAAAAGAATAGTAAAATTGCCAATTAAGTCTTGGGACAAATCCCTCTAATAGGATGCAGGAGGAGTACAGTCATTCAGCTGCCACAGCTGCGACACATGGCTTCTTGCCTTCTCAAAAGCTCTGACCAGGTTTAATATACTCAGCAGTGGAGGTGATTGAATCTTTTCCACTGATTTTTTTTTTTTTTTTTTTTTTTGTGTCAAATTCTGTAATGGTCTGACCCTTCACTGTTACTTGCTCTGCTCTGTTTGTATAGAGCTGCTGGCTCTGTTGCCCTTGCTCACTTGGAGTAGTGTGTTATTGCATGTGCTTGTCCCCCGCAGCACACGTGTTCAGCCAAGGACCTGAGGGTCTGTCACACTTGGCACAGCAATGGCTTTAATTTTGGCACCCAGCTCCAAGTTCACTTTAGCCACCCAGTAATACTTCTGCACAGGAATAGGGGAAAGGGGCGGGAAAGGGAAATAAAATTTGCAATTAGTGAGAAAGAAGGACTAGAAGCAATATACTGAAAGCCTGTATAGACTGTTGTCATTATATTCCTTACTATTGCTACTTCTGCTGCAGTTGTAGCATCAATAGATGCTTATATAAATGGATTATCAGAAGTTGCTGATAACTTTAGCGCTGTGGTCTAAATTTGTTCTGAACAAATTTACTGGGGAGGTGATTAAAATTCCAGCAGAGTGACTGCACTGGTGCTGCTGCCCTTAAACTGAGTAAGAGGCACCAGTGGTGTCAGGCTGAAGAACTGACAAGTGGGAAGAAAGTTAATCTGAGATGACTCATCTGTTGGTGGAAAGAAAGAGGCTCCTGTTTCAGATTGGTATTATAATAGGTGTTAGACTGGAAATTAGAAATCAGCAGTACTCTTCCTCTGCCATGCTATTTAAAGAGAAGAGCATTATCAGCAAATCCCAAGCTTTTAGGGCCACTGTTGGTCCTTTGCAAGACATATCCAACCATGTGTGACCATGCCAATGCATGCTGGTGGCCTCTCACAGGCTGGCTATAGACAGCTTTCCAATCATCAGTGGCTAATAGATCCCTGGCATCAAATATTTACAGCATAATCCCAATTTAAATGTACGTTACTACTATTTCATCATTAGTTCTATAGGCAGCAATTCATCAGTCTTTCCCTGTTTAACAAAGCATTCAAGTATGTACTTAATTATAGGTGTACGGTTACATGCTGTTGGCTTCCAGGGAACTTCAATACATAACTGAGGTCAGCAGTGTACAAGTACGGAAGAGGGCTATAGCAGGGCCAAGGCTCTGACCGTCTTATATAAGCTAGAAGTTGCGTAAATAGGAAATATCTATGTCAAGCAAGTTTTCTTTTAGCAGTCATTGGTAGCATAGAACATTCATGCAAGATAGTTTACTTTTTAAAAGACAAAACTGGGAGTCAATGCATGTTAGTTAACAGTGCTTTCAGAATTGCTTCTTAATTTTTATCTTTTTCTTAAAGTGCGTAAACTTAACCTATCAAGGACGTTACCTTAACTGACCATGTGCCAGAACACAAAACTTCATTCAACCTCACAGCACCTGGGAAATGGTATTTCACCACTTTCTCGGTGTTTCTGCCAGCTGTATGTTGCTGGTGCTGAAGTTGGAATTAAGTTTTTGCAAGGTATCGCAAGTTGTATTTAGCCTAGTTGTAAAGGGACCTGAGGCATTTGTTCACACTGGCAGCTGTCACCCCAGAGCCCTGTGGAGCTCTGTGGTGGATCACCGGCAGGTAGAGTCTGGGTTTGATGGTGATGGCGAGGACTGTTGGAAAATTTTTCTTATCCAAAACAAGGGACGCCAGGTTAAAGGCATATATGCACTAAGGCATCTTAAGTCCTTATAACGTATTTTTCATCTGTTAGCATGTATTGAGGTAATGTATATATTATCTTTCATATGTGTTGGTATTCCCTCTGACCTGGTAATAGAAAGTGTACAATACTGTATCAGTGCCTTACGCTCTCCTGGACTAGCTACCGAGTGTTTACAAAGAGTACATTTCTAAACCAAACATCTTGGAAAAACGCCAGGTGTTTATATTGTCCCCTAGAGAAGCAAAGGTTCCTTTGCATCTCAAACCCACAGACTTTTGCCACTCGACCTCAGCCTTCAAAGGCACATCTAAGGCATTATGTGGTCCAAAGCCTGAGCCTGGTTTCACCTTTTCTTTCCCCGCATTTCTGACTGCTACTGATGATGATTATTTTTTCCCATTTGATGATCCAGGCTGTTCTAATTTCCCCCGGGGGAGCTAAAGCCCCTTTTTTGGCATTGTTTTCGGTGGAAAGTAATCCATTTTCAAAGTGGTGCTGGGTAACCTCAGAAGACAGGGTGGAATGTTGGGCCCAGGCTGATACAACGAGGTTGATTAAAGATTCCTATCTCACATCTTGTTTTAATTTTTTTTTTTCTACTTTGCTTCTGTCTGGGTCCTAGATTGCAAGGTTAAATATGAATTTTAACTAGCAAGTTGTTCTCTGTGCCTTGTGTGAATCTTTTGCTTCCCTTGGTATTGAAGTAGGGACTTTTTGAATGTTTTAAACGTAATTCAATCCAAAAGAAGAAAAAAACTATCTCAAAGCAAAAGGAAAAAACCTACACCATTTGAACAGGACGTAGCTGTAGTGGGTGAATTTGTTGATTTCAAAGGGAAAGTCCAGTAGAGCTGCTTTTCCTGCACGGTCCCGGTGACATGTTAAAACATACACACAGTTGGTAAGTCATTTCACAAGAATTTTGAGAGAAATAATATACTTAGTCACAAAAAGCACTAAAATAATTTTTACAAGTGAATCATTTAAGGTATATAGAGGTAAATACTCAGTTTAAGAACTGGACTGAATCAGTCTCCGTTTCACAAGTCATTTATGCCTGTGCTTAACTGAAGACGTAAGCAGAGCAGAGAACACCGTATAACTTGAATTGGTGCTTTTCTTTACCTCAGGAAATTGCTCGTCAAATCTTAGGCAAATGAATTTTAAAGTGGGTCTACAAATACATACCGAAAAATAGCTTGTATTCGTGGAGAACGTTACATTTGTAAGGGGCTTAACAGATATGAGTAAGATTAAAATAGTAGCGTTAGTAGTACTAAAGCCCAAAGCATGTTGAATTAAATCACCCCCAAATCTGGATGGTATACTCTCTTGTTGAGGGTCTTGGAAATACGATGTGTTTGCATCTGATTAATTTTTCTGCCAATATATTTTGAAAATCATTGTGTGTATGGATGGCCTATCTTATTACCTTTGCCAGGATGATGAAAAGGAATATATGTAGGAACATGCCTAATCTTTGTGAGCAGGAAGTTGTACTGTAGAATTGTCCTGCGCTTTATTCTTAATGTGTTTGGAAGGTGATCTAGAAAAGCTGGCCCGCTAAAAGAGTTAAGCATCCAGGAGAAATTACACAGCTTGGGGACCTACTTTGATTAATTTCACATGTTGTACTCTTCCCAGTCTGCTGCCTGGATGGTTAAGGAACTGTTTTGCAGCCTCTTACAAACGAGACTCTACATACAGCTAATGCACAAGCTACATAGATTGTACCATCTCTCTTCCCTCCAGCCACAACTCTGATAAACCTGTGGGTTTGTTCTGTTTTCAGGTTTAGCCCAGGTAGAAATGTCAGTTAGGTGTTCGTCTTACAGCCTTTCAGGCTCCTTTGCTTCCTGTAAGAGTTCAGAGCAAGGCTGAGATTTCCCCTCGAGCCCTAAAATCAGTGTGTCTTACCCATGGGCTGCCCTGAGCTGGAGACCTTGAGCTGTGGTGAACAGGTACAACTGCTTTAAGTTCAGTGAAACTGTGAACATGCATGTCAGCTTAGCAGCTGGTTCTTAAATTTAATCCGCTGTGCATTTGGCCATTGAACTATTGTTATGAAAATGGTTGTGTGAGGGAGAAACAAAATCCTGGGTTTATAGGAACTTAACTCTCCTACTTCCTGCCTCTCAAGAGCTTGAGCCAACGCTCACCCAGGTCGGGCTAGGGCTTCCCTCCATCTCTTATTCAGAATCTATAACTGCACTGTTGCATGAACAGAGTTTATTTTGTACGGTATTTAATTAGTGCTTTGAAGATAAGGATCAGGATGTTGCAATAAACTTGGAATAGGATTCGCCAGCCAGTGCAGACTACATTGTGCGCTCGCTTTGGTCTGTCCAGCTCAGGAGGCAGACTGCTACGAGTGCTGCTCTTCTCTACCAGCTGTATTTGTAGGTGGGTTTCAAAGTCGTTCCATCAAACGTGAGAGTTTGCAGCAGTCCAGTCTTGCAGCAATAACTATTCCTGTAGCTCCATCTGTTGCATTCACTTCTGAGTATTTTGAAGGGATAAACACCTATTTTTCTGTGCTCAAAATGAACTCTTGTAGATTAAGGCGATACTAGAAAACACACAGCTCCCCCAGATCATATCAGAGATCTGATTTCAAGTCCTTTGAAGTGCAGAATGAGAAAATGTAATGATTAACTGCCAACAATGTGGCAAACGTTCAGGCCCAAGTTTTCACTCAGTCTCATCTGTTCAAATCTGTATGAGAAAATGTCCTGTTAGCGATGAGTGAAATATGTCCAAGTATTTCCAGAAAATACCATGCATCTATGCACATGTACAAGTTTCTTGTTGTAAAGGAAAGGTATGAAGAAAGGAAAAAGCAGGGGTTACACTAGAATTAGGTAAGGGAAAAAAATGAAAAACAACCTAAAAATCAGTGCTAGCTTTTAGAATTACCTTGGTCTCTCTCACTAATGTAGTTCATTGTCACAGATCTGTTACCATGCAGATTTGTGAGCAAATTATTGTGCCTCAGGCCCTAACTATTTGAATTTTCTATTAGCTACTAGTGTTTTCTAACAAGCACTAAGTCCAGCATTCCTGCGGAAGGGGAAGATGCAAGTGGAAAGTTTGTATTGAGGGATGAGACTAAAGAAAATGGAGCCTACTTGTCTTTCCAGCAGTCTTTGACTATAAAATCAATTGCCTGAACAAGAAAAATAGAACATTTTCAACCATAAGTTGTCAGTTAGAAAAGAGTGAAGAAGTATGAAAGAGTGGCTCCAAGGATGAAAAGCAGCTGGTTATAATTGAAGCCTCTAGTACACACCTGAGATTTTTATGCGTATCTAAACACAGAAATCAACTTGGCCGATATAAAACACATTGCTGTCATTATGCCAAACCTTTTTGGGATAGCTAAGCAATCATTTTGCAGGGTAGAAATATCGTTAGTCCTAAGTTAAGAGTTTAGTAAGGTGCAGTTTAAGGAAATATACCATGTTTTAAAATTAAAATAAACAGTTATGTCTGAAGCTTTTCTGGAAGCACTGTTTCATGAACTCGGATGCATAATGCTTCAGTCTGCAGGCTTACCTTTGCAGG
Source organism: Larus michahellis (assembly GCF_964199755.1). Lineage (NCBI taxonomy): Eukaryota > Metazoa > Chordata > Aves > Charadriiformes > Laridae > Larus > Larus michahellis. Next base: position 97,029,908 of record NC_133897.1, read on the forward strand.
GTTACCTGTTTTCTGGTCTCTGTTGCTCTTAGGTGAAATGAGGGAAAGGTCTTCTGGTGCATAGTCAGTTGTTGAAATGCCACCAAACTCAAATTTTTAGCTCGGACCTTTCACGGAGGTGAAACAATGCAGTTTTTTCCTCTTTTTTGAAATAAGCATATGCAGAAAGTCCAGGTAATGCTTCAAAATGAAGCAGTTCCTCTGAATTTCCCCATTTTTTTTAATCCTCATTTCCCTTTTGTTAGTTCAACTATGTTGTTTTTAGCACTGTCAAAGAACTAGGATGTAGACTGTGCAGGTAAGTGCCTCTTCATGCAGGCACCTACATGTGGCCTTAAGCGTAGGCATCCTGGTGGGAAGCCGCTTGGCAATCCTTCCTTGCTCCCCTGAGCCCTCTTCTCCGAGACTGATACTTTATGCTGCCAAACTCGACAGCTTCTGACATTGGAAGATGATTTGGGAAGTCGTTTTCAGTCTGATACTACCACATGTGTTATCAGATATGGCTGTATGTTAAACTAGCTATTGTGCTGGTCTAGTGGATGACTGATTCTGGCTTATATATTTACTCTCATCAGTACATGAGTATTAGAAATCAAAGCTGTAGGCTCGTGTCAGTAGCAAATATCCTTTGTCCTCTGTCCTTGTATTCCCATTTCAGCAAGGCACTGGGCAAGTCCCTCCAGGTACGATCAGCAATGAGGCCCTGAATCCTGGGGAGTGGGGTCCGTGTCTGTGCCATGGGTGGTACATGAGATAGATCAGCATGAAAAATAAGAAAATGCACCGTAGTGAATGGGCATGTTTCCAGAAAGTGCCAAGTACCGGTACCTCACCTGTACTTATTGCCAAATTGATATATGGTTCTTCTTCCCCCTGCATAGTGAGACCAGGATAAGAAACAAACCTGACATCCAGATCTTCTGAGGCTTAATTAAGTGTCCTGAGTTTTAGAGCTTTTGGTTGTTCTGCCAGCAGAAAGTGCAGGTGTGTGTGCTGAGATGACTTCTGCAATTCTGTAGGAAGAAAGGAACTGGTCAGTCTTTTGCATTCTTTGGTGTGTATTAATGTTCTGGCTTTTTATGACTGTTAAAAGGCATTATGGTTAATTTTTACTTAGTCCTTCAGATTTGAAGAACATAGGTAGCCTTTCCTTATCTTAACAGAGCTTTGGGGTTACCTTACATATGTATCGCAATACCCTATGATATTCATGCTGTGACAAGCATAGTTTAATTAATTTATAGCATGTGGGTAGGATTCTTTGGTTAATCGCTTCATTTTTCTCACTGTTCATAGTAAACTTTTGGAGACTTATACCTTTTCACCAGGTTTCTTCTTCCTCTCACCTCTATTTTGGTGATTATTGAATTTTTATTAAAGGTTTTTGAGACGAACTGCACTGTTAGAATGGATCCTTTTTACAGCATTTTGCAGAATGCAAGTACAGTTAGTGAGGAAACAAGAGCAGAAATTCCACACAAAGTCTGTTAAAATTTTTGGCTGTGCAAGGATCTTGCACTCCTCTAAAAGTATGAATTGAATCCGCTGTGTACTCTGTGTCTGCTGTGAGGCATATAGGACCCTTTTTTTTTGTCTGCAGAGCTGTGGTGCTTAATCTTCTATCTCAATTTTTTTTTCTGAATGTCCTATCTTTTTGGAAACTCCTTGACACAGCAACTGAATTAGTCAATACAGCATTGCCCTTATTTTTCTTCTTAAATTTGTCTTAATTTTCTTCTTAAATTAGTCTCTGTCGTGGTTGCCATCTATATAGTACAATAGTGGAATCCTGCCTGCGGGAAAGAAGGTGGTATCCAACATTTTTCGCCGCGTCACGTAAACCAGATCCGAGACAGCCAACACAGCAGTTAATATACCACTGTTTTGCTTGTAGCTTAGCCTGGAAGAGTGACCCAGATAGGGAGGGAGTCCATACATTGGGAAGACCCAGGCTGAATCCAGCTTCCAGGCACATTCTTGAACCAGTCTCCAAATCCCTTTGTGCCCCAGTCCCTCATCTGGAAAATTGGTGTTTGCATTTTAGAGCCCTGAGGGAAGAACATGGGGGAGCGGAGGGAGAGATTATACGTGTTGAAGACAGATACGTAGGTGAAAGTTGAACCTAATACTAATTGTTACCATATCTTTCCTTCTGGCATCTCTCAAAAATGCTTGTCATTCCTTTATTTAGCTATAGTCGTTCTTTAAAGCAACAGCTACTAGCTAAAGGTGCTTGGATAACAGTGAAAAACGTGCTGTATCAAAAATGGAAACCACCAAAACATATATGATGGCTTTATATTCAGCATGTAGTGCACCCCAAGGAACCTCTTGAGTTGCAACCAGCTCAGGTCCCTGAAGTTACCTCACCAGGTTATTGCCCCTAGGACTCATTGTGGTTACCTCATAGGTTTTTTGTGGGTCTCCTCAGCTACAGGACTAGTCCTTAGGAAGGAAGATATCTAGTAAATGTGTGGACTTCAATTACTTTTCATAAGATCAAGATCAAAAGAAAGGCTCTCTGATATGTTTACTTTTTTTTTTTTCTTTTCCTCCACAGTGCTCTAGTAGTAGTTTATACCGTATAAAGTCTTTTCAGAATAATTTCCAGTGTACCAGCAGGTTCCTTAGCTGGCTCCCATGGTACATTGAAATGAGTCTCATCTGGACGTGCTGTGTGCTCTCTTTCCATATTCTGATCCTCTTTGATCACAGCAATCAAACGAGGAGCTCAGATGCTTCCTGGTTTGCCCCCCTCTATCTGTCTACTATTTTCCTTTTTTGAAGACCACGTTAATGAAAAACAAGAATGTGGTGTTCAATATAAAAAATACTGTTAATACCTCAGCCAGTGTGGAATTGTTATAGATTGGAATTGTTTTATAAATTTGATATATTTTTTTAATTTCCTCTTCTTAACAAAAGGTACAGAAATGTAGCAAATGTATGCTTTGTCTTTTTTGTTTCCAGCAGCATGTAGCTGCTTCCTTTAGTTTAATAAGAAAATGAAAGCATCCTCTCCAGAAGCCATTTTTTTCTCCACTTCACTTTAAATTTCACTGTGTGGTTGTCTAAGCACCTTATTGTTATGATTTTGGAGGGAAATGCAACTCTTTGCTAATTGGAGTTGGAATGCTTCCCCAGTCGAGCTTTGCATATGACAGCGTTTCTTGCAGAATGTAAATAGAAAGAGTAAAATGGGACAAGAGACCCCTGCAGGTATTAATCTATGCGATTGCCTCAAAACTGTTAATCCCATGTGGGCTGAGTTTCTGTTCACCCTGTTTTCCTTTAAATAGAGAGAACAGAATTCCACTTCTTTGTATTTTTTTTTTCTTCACTGTGTCACTACCACTCTTCATCCTCTGGAGCAGTCCTCTACCCTCAGGTCGCTGCTTCTTTTTGTCTTCCTCATTGCGGTGTAGCTTCCCTGTGTACATGCTCTCCTCATATTTGATGTCTGTTGGGCCACTCTTCCATGCACAAGGGAACTGTAGAGCCCTCTATAGAAAGGATTCTGCATGGCTGTAGGGGGAAAGACGTGATGGACCACCTGAAGACAGGTTTGCTTCCAGACCTGCACTGCCTGATGATTGCTCAGATGGAGATCTGTACTAGCTATGGATCTGACAGTGAGATTTGTGCCAAACTTGCTTGGAATCATGATATACCTCAACTTTCATCACTGGCCTGCATGATGTCCCTTCCTGTTTCCTTGTCGTCCCCCTTCGGATGTGGGGATGCAACTTGAATGCCCAAGTTCAGTTTCTGACAGTGGAAGATTTACATTCAGAGCAGAACATCGGACAGAAAATATTAGAAATTGCAGTATATGTCAAAGAGGGTGGCCTTGCCATTTGCTAGGGTGGGTATTGTATAGGAACAGCAAGTGTTCAGAGGGTGTCCCACGGTGTTGGGCCATGAGACAGTATTTGAAAACTGAGTGGAATATTTTCCTGACGTCATTACCTGATGTAGTAATAGTGCAATTACTCATCTGGATGGTTGTTTTCTTCTTCCCTTTTGCTCAGAAGGGTGGGTTGGGATTATTCGTCATCTTTGGCTAAACCGACACGAAGTTATGTGGAACAGATGGACATCACCAGACTGCTTTTGTGTACAGGTCGTTAGCACAACATTATTTTCACAGGTCTGAGTAGTTCAGTCCGAGTATGCACCAGTTATAATACTATGGATGTTAAAGCACTGATGGCATCTTGCCATTTCAGTTATTCTTTAGTTCCAGTACAAAAATGAAGCCTAAAAAAGCACCCTTCCCATTACCTCCCCTTTCAGAGGGTTGCCTTCTAAAGTTTTTATAGTAGGTTGCCTTTCCTCGTGCAAGTGAGTTGCAGTTTGAGATGGAAAAAGGGAGATACTTCACTTGTTGGAGCTTCAGGAGATTTTAGACTTACCCTTTCCTTTGAAACCATGCTATTAATTTCTGCATCTGATTTAATTTTAAATCCTGCTTTGTCAATAAAAATAGTTTGCTTAATTGTCCTCTATCCTTAGAACCAAAGGAAAATGAAAATTTTGAAATCTTTAGAGTAGATGTTAATACCTCCTGCCTCCATTTGTGGTTCCTGCTTTCCTGCATGGGTATGGACACATGCAGATGAACACTGACACACACGCATTTTCTGACTGCTCTGGAGATGCAGTATCATCAGCGGTGGCCGCTGCATGCCTGCAGCAAGTAAAGAACAAGAAAGGAGACCAGACAGGACACATCTTGTACAACCAAGATGCAGAAAACACTGCAGCTGTTCTCATGTAGAAGAAGAAAAAAATCAGTGAGGGGAAAAAGAAAGCAAGCTGACATTTCTGCCTTAGAAAAGCCATCCCACAGCACCACCTAGCAGACACGGATGGATATGAATAAACAGACTTATGATGAGACTGGAGCAAAATGCTGCTGGGGGAGTAGGATGCTGAGCAGGACTGTGTGCTTTAAAACAGCTGTTCCACCTAATACCTAGCACAGGTCATCGATAGGAGCTGAGCTGTGCGGTCCTTCCCTCTTGCAGCTTGTTACCCTTTAGCATCTGGTATTTGTAGCCTGATGCAGCTAATGAACCTCTGCATGTTTGATAAAACACATCTTCAGTTTGAGGTTTGTTTGCTTTTGTTTGTGGGTTTTTTTGGTTGGTTTTTTTTGGTTTTTTTTTTTTCTCTGGAGTTGTGCTCTTCGGCCCCATGTATTTTTTAAGTCACCTAGTTTAATCGGAGTGATAGCATTCTCAATCAACTTCAGTTTATTTATGTTCTTGTCCACGTTAGTCCGAGGTGCCAGGGGTAAATGGCCCAGCAGCCTGCTGAAGAATACTGCCGGGGCACGGACTTCCAAGAGCATGGCGAGCGCAGCCTGGTGCCACCCCTGGGGCTGGGGGAGTTGTGTTAGAAAATAGTTAAGCTGCAGCTGCTGGCTGCCTCTCTTTTTAAAAGTACTTGTTGTACACATTTGCTTTTCTAGGGGGACCAGAACACAAACTTGCTTTTGGGCTGCAATTGTGAAGTATTTATTTGTGCGACTAGCAGATTGCAGCCAGTGGCCTTCACTTTGTTACTTGATTAATCTTGCACATCTCCATACTTTAACTTGCCTTTTAGCCTTCGCCCTGCCGTCCTGAACGGGTGGGTATGAAAGGCTCTGGCAGTGCCCACTTGTGGGAGGCTGTCTGGGAGCTGGAAGGAAGTAGTCAGGGCTGCAAAGAAAGAGGTGATTTCAGAGCACAAGTTGCAGTCGCTTATGCTGAACTAGAGCAGCAGTGGTCCTCCTGCGAATTGTGCTGTGGATGTACGAGTTGTAAACAACGTGACACAGTAATGGGAAGGAGTCGTAAGACTTTGAACTTGCAAAGTTTTTTAGTTTGGTATTATGCATGTAGGCAGATCTGCTTTGCTACTCAGAGGCAGTACAGAGATATCTCTGGCAGCAAGACTGAAATCCAGTCCCTTCCAGGTTCTGAGGTCGTATTTTCCTGGTTAACGTGGGGGACTGGCTATCAAGACTCTTAATTTCCTCCATAGCATTGAAAAAACTTTATCATCACTACCGTTCTTGTTGTTATTATTATTAATAATTATTATTATTCAGAGCCAAGAACTATACAACTAAATTTGTATGTGGACACCTAAAATATTCTTTCAGATATTGTGAGACATTTTACTTTTATGAAAGGAGCTGTGCCTATGCCGTTCTTTGGAAAATTTAAAAAACTTTTTTTTTCTGGCATTTCCATGATCACTGGTAATATCTTTCATGGCCTTCACACAATTGTTCCATGAAATACCTCTCACCTCTTTTATGCAACTATTTAGATATTAAGTAAATGTTCCTTGTCGAGTGCTGTGAGAGCCTACCGTGAAACATTTTCTAAAAGCAGGAAAAACAACACCAAAAGTAAGAGTTCAATGTGATTTTAATACTCTCAATAAACTCACCTCTTCAGAAATTGTACTCTACTGAGTTGAAAGGGTCAAATCTCAATTACATTTGGTTTTGGCTAAATCCATAGGAACCATTCCCGTCAGACATCACACAGCTACCGCAGTGCATTTCAGTTGAGCTTTCTGCGATACAAAGGATCACGTTCTGCAGCAGTTTATTTTACTGCTTTTGTGAACTGCTGCCCCTCGTTAGGGCATCACTCTATTTACTGATTTTGCCTGCAGTTACTCTTGACTTCAGAAGAAAGTAGAAGTAATCTGTTGCGGTTACTTCAGGAAAAAAGAAAGGCTTGGAGTTGTTTTATTTTTTTCCTTCTGCTCTCCTCTGCCTCTTTCTGTCTGTACTGCTCCCAAAGAACTGAAACAACAGCCCAGACTTGATCTATGATGCAAGTCAAATCACTGCTGATTATGATCTCATACTTTTGTGGGTTCAGCTCTTTGAATGACCATGGCAATTACTTTGCTAAGAACTATACAAGTCCCAGATGCTGAATAATTCTCAAATACTACATCTCACATATGTTTCATTCTGACAATAACGAAACTGAAATGCACGTTAAATAATACCACAATAAAGACACATCTGACTGTGTCATGGTTTGATCAAATGTGTTTAGTCCTCAGATTCAGAGTCGGACACTGAGAAGGGTCAAATAAAGAGAAATCTGGGCTCTGCTGCTTTGCTAGCTGCTCCCCTCTCCTGGTCACCACTGCTGGAAACCTACATGTAGCTTGGTAGCTACAGCCTCCAAGGAATGTATAGGCATATAGGCATAGTTGTCTTATTACATTGCTGTTTGGTGTTTTTAGACTTGTGGCAAGAGTGGTCACATTTCAGGTGAGTTTGGAAGATGCTTTGTGGTACTTCTGAGGCTCTCCTATCTCACTTGGGAGATAAGTTGGTAAGCCACTCAGTCTTAAGTGCTTGGGAAAATTAAGTCACTTAAGCTACAATATCGCAGGTGGTTACCGAAATGCCAGAGCACACCCCGTGCATAGAGAACTACTAGAATCTTATTGCATAAAAGGTCTCGTCTTCAGGTCATTTGTGAACTGAAAGGTACATTTTGGGTATCTGGATGGGCATCTGAATCTTAACACGTGTAGGACTGTTCTTTTAAACCAAAATTAGGTAATCACTCTGATCTGGTGAAAATAACAAGTGTTATGGATCTTTTTGCACCCTGATGTCTCTTTCAGTATATGTGTGTTTGGGGGGTGGTATGGATGTTTGAGAGAGAGGCAGAAAATAAATTGCAGATGCTAGGCTTAGAAAAAACAAGTGTGTTTTAAAATAAAAATCTAGGGGTCTCCATTTTAATATTCATGTTCTTGATATAGCTGTTATCATTTAGTCGTATTTAATGATTGAGACACGTTCTTGGACAACTAGCTCTAGGTGGCTCTGCAGGAAGTTGGACAAGATGACCTACAGAGGTCCCTTCCAAACTTAACCATTCTGTGAATCACCCAAGGTTCCTCCTCCTCTTTGTGCTGTAGTGGTATCCACATACATGTGCCTTATACTGTGAAGAAAATGGTAAAAGCCAGATCTTTTTTATGAGTTGTAACAAAGAAATTTATTTTTGGTCAAAGTAGAGTTGGAATCTGGATGTGGTGATGGATCTGGACATCAGAGTCCTCTCAAGGATATTGATGAAGCTGAAGTTGACATTGTTTAACCTGCAAACCTTTGGAACATGAGTGAACATGAGTGTGATTAGAGTTAACCCCAATTTGGGCTTGGGAAGCCATTCCCACGTTACCAGGAGGAGTGCTCTATAGGAACGCTTCCATTTTTATTATCCAAGCAGGAGTCTGAGGGGTCTCCTGGCACCTCTTTCTCTTTTCTGCTATTGAAAACCAAGCATACATCTTTTCAGTTTGTGTGTTTGTTTGATTTGCTTTGAAATTGAGGGTGGCTATGATGAATTTGGTTGATACAAATCAGAGGAAGGAGGTAGCTTGAGATGGAGGAGTTACATTATCTCCTTGGACACTGAACTTTGTATCTCTTCCAAAATAATTATCATTTTTTATATATATATATAAAATCGATGTAAGAGTACTGTTGTCTACCATAATAACATCATATAATCTTACCATTCTCCAGCTGTATTGTATGCACAAGTTGCATACCTGCTTCCATTTTTGAAAAGCAAAATTTAAAATACCTCCATCTCTGTCCTTGTTCAATGAAGGAGGGAGTTAGAATAATGTGAAATTGCTAGAGCTGTGTAATTCAGCAGTGCCTTAGCTGGTACGCAGTGACTTGTGCCCCCATAAATGTTAGCTGTGTGAAAGATGCTGCCACTCGGCTCAGAAACCCACCACATGGGAATCTGGGAATGCATCTGGGCTCAGTTACATTTTTGTTTTCATCATGGAGTCCTGTGGATGTAGAAAAAAGCATCGGGAGTATACTGATGATGTGAATTAGATTTGAGGATAGCCACCTTTTACGGACTTGGGAAAGCCGTAGCAAAGAGGTGATTGCTGGAGAAATGTGGCTGCTTCCATTATGTTTAGATGCTCCTCAGAAAGCAGCTGTATTCATTAACTTCATTTGGCAAGTTGTGCAAAGGTAAATAAATGGATCTGGTTTTGCAGTCAAACCACTGATTCCGGCTTCCTTTTTGTGCCTGATGATACTCAGAAGTTTGAGAATAGAGAAAAATTTTCAGTTTATACATACAGTGAAATACTAGTACTCTTACTGTTTCAGTAATAAGTGGAATATACACATATATATCTCCTTTCTTTAGTTTTACTTTATTAATTATTCTTTCAAGAGGAGTTTGTGGTGGGTTTGTCCCATGGTTTTATATATGATATTTGTTCTTTCAACAGTTCTATTATTTCAGTAGTTGAAACCACTAGCATGTTGCTTTTCAGGGTGTCTAAAAAGGATAACCTGTTAACAATTATTTGCTTAAGAAAGATGTTGCAATAGATAATATATTATAGTTTGGACTCTTAGTTAACACACTATCTTCAACCACTTCCACACATTTTATACATAGGTTGTTTTGGGTTTGAGTGTTTGCTGTTGAAATGTTGTCTGTGAGATTGTACAGTGTCAGGAAAGGACTGCCAAGCATATCATTAAACTCACAGGGGTTTTCAGGTGAAGTTATTTAAACCCAGCCATAGTTTTGGTATTTAATATGAGTACTTTTTAATAGAACTGTTGAAAGAACAAATTTCACGTGCATAAAACCACCGAATAATAACAAAGTAGTTTTCCACTGTACTTGCAGACTCAAATAGTTTTTTCCCCTAGGGCCCTTGAACTCAACCTTGATATTACTTAAACAGGACATCGCCAAGGCCACTAGCTCTAGCAAGTTGTTTCATGAGCCGTAGAACTAATGAAGCAATTTATCTTTGTTCTCCTCCTTCTTTGTTTTTTACTTCCCATCCCACACGCTCTCAGTACCGTCAGTTCTGCCATGTCCTGTGCCTGTCTTCAGTACAGCTGGCAGCCTGTGGTGTGGCTGGTGGAAGGCTTCATGAGGACTAGTTTTCTAGCTGGCTCCCTTTCAAAATGGCTGGAAACTTCCTTTTCTCTGATAGGAACACCGACTTGGGGGTCTTTTCTAATGCAGTTTTTGATTTGAGTAGGAATATATAGCTCAATTACTGTCAAATATGACTGAAATCAGTGGGCAGATCCCCTAGTTACAGGGAAGAGTTAGTCTATGAGTGGACAATGGGAGGGACAGCACAGCTCTCTAAGGAAACAAGGGTCAAAATGGACTGTCACGTGTTTGAGTGGGTTTGATTTTGTAAGGAGGCTCTGAGAGAAGGTACTCTGATAGTTTCCTTATTTCTCTGGTTTCCTCTGGCTTTGACCATAATTCATCAGCGCCACACATTTTATTGGTGATGACTTTCACAGGCAGGGACAGGGTCATCTCAGAGCGCCCCCCTCCCCCAGCCATCTCAGACCCTCAATGCATTCTATGCATTGAACAGGAGGAAGACTAACTCCATGAAGATGCTGAAGTTTTGAGATGCTGCTTTGTGCGCCGTTCCCATGTCAAACATACTGGAGGTCTAAAGCTTTTGAAGGACTCTCCGCCAGTGTCGTGAAGAAATTCTTTTTTGCATCACCTACAGGCCAGCCTGTACAACTCAGAGGTCTGGCTATGATAGGAGGTGGGTCTCAGAAGAAGGTGATTTGGTGTGGAAAACTGGTGTGCAGCAAGTCGACTTCCTTCTAAGTAGTTTCTAATCACTCATGAAAATGATACAGTAGTGATTTAACCTTAAATCCTATTAGCCTGCATCTGGAATATAAAATATTTCTGAAAACACACATTAGTCAAATATTTACTTGGAAGTTTAAAAAAAAAGGAAATAAGACGCAATGTTACATCTTCTGTTTGCCTTTTAACTTCACAGTACTTCAACTTTCCTATATATAAAATGCAGTGAATCACTGCCTACTTCACAGAACTGTTCTATGATATAATTAATTGTAGATGGCTTTCAGATTCTTACATGCAAAGCATGAGATAAGTAGCACATCAGTAACTTGTCTTAGTATTTTGAAGTATTAACAAGTCATCTAATCCCTTCTCTCTTTAAAATTGATTGCCTTTTGTCTTGAGTACAGTGACATTGTATTACATTAGATGCCTTCACAGACCAAGATTTCACTCAGCCACATAATGAAAGCTGGAATAGTGTGATATGAATGAGATTTTGGAGAGGAGAGTGAAGGGAAAGTCCTGACTGCAATTAAGGTCATAAAAACTCTTTTCCTCTCCCAGTTTTCTTGGAACATAGCTAAGGAAATATCACCTTGGCCCTGCCCAAGGAAAAGAAGTTGCTGAAACTCCCATTCTTTCCTGTTGCCAGAGGTTCAGCCCATTGACCATCTGTTGAGGACAATGTAGTTCAAGGCTGACATCATACATCACTGTAGAGAGCTGGTGGGAAGGCTCGGCATGCAACTCTTCCATTATTACAAGAGGAAAAAAAAAAAAAGAAAAACGTGCCAAATGGCCTTAATCACATTTCTTCTATGTAGGAACACACCCAGTTCTTGTGATCAATATAACAGTACCCAGTGGTTAAATTTTAGTTTGTAAATTCATCTATTATGTGGAATTCTAATTACTTGTGGTTTCTTGTTGTTTATTATCTACTTATATTCTTTTTACCAAAACATGAACTATCACAGCTGTCTCTATTGCTGAACAGATCGTCAGGGTAGTGTTCAAGAGACACAAGGTTACTTTTCATTCATTCTGCTCATCAAAATTGCAAAATTTATTTAATAGAAAGATGACTGATTCCCAAATACCCCTCTTGTTTAAAAAGTATGACATACTCCTTCTTTGGCTGTGACCTGTAGATCTTTGGATCATGCATTTGTAGTAACTACTGAACAATCACCTAGCCAGTATGCTTCCAGATGCTGAATTGCATTACAATGACATCATACATGTCATAGTATTTTTATTATATTTGCATAGTGCTAGTTTCATATATATCCAACAAGTTATGTTATATAATTAAAGGAACAGACTTTACTAGACAATATTACTCTATGATCCATGATGTGCAAATGCTTGAATACCCTTGCTATATATAAACAATTTGAGGCGCGTGTTTGTAGAAGAAAAGAGAGAAGAAAAATGCTCGTTCTTTATCAAAAGCTATTTGATAGCATATTACATGCTAGCATGAGTTCAAGCAGAAATTCCTTTTCGTCGTGTCCCTCAAGCTAAGTGTTTTATACCTTATTTAAGATAGTATGACAATCCTTGGCAATAATGACAATCCTTACCCAGGCACAGAAGGCAGGTCTAGATGTACTGATGGTGTTAATTTGGCTGGAGTCCTAGAAGATACCAGCCTTTGGGAAGGGTTAATAAAAGCATCAACAGGTTGAATACAATGAAACTGCATAATTTGAAGAAAGAAAGAAAGAAAGAAACGAAAATCTTAGTGTAAATCTTTACAAGTGAAGCATAATTCCTGTTGTGGACACAGGCTGATGGCAAATTTCCAGTGAATTATTTTTGTTTTGTGTTTTGCAATGGAAAAAGCTAAAAGTTTAATTGAAACCAAATCCTTCTGTTTCAGCAATTTCTGAAAGAGCAAAAGAGAAAGGCACTCAAAACTGGGAAATACCTAACAGCTCTGTGGTTGAGGCCCCCCAAAAAAGGTGCGATGACACCATTTCAAGAGTCACCTGAGACTAAAGGAGTTTGATCCTTTAATGTCCTATAATCTCCAGGTCCTATCCTCCTTTCTTCCTCCTTTCTTGCTCAATAATTGTATGTCATTTTCATACAATGAAGAGTTCTCACAGGAGAAACCGAGGGGATTGCTCTGGTTGTAGGGGGGGAGAGCAAGAAAAGACCTCTCTCACTTTGTGGTTTGTCCTGCGAAGCTCTGAATAGTCTTCCATTCATCCTGTTGTAAAACAAAGAAAAACGTCATTTTAGACTATTTCATGGGATGAGAACGTCACTTCCCCCCCTCATGGGAAGATCGTTGTTGGTGTTCCAAAAGGGGAAGAGGGAAACGCTCGAAAAACCCTGTAGCGTCTCCTGTCTCATTCCAGGCTCTGCAGCACTTCAATTTGTAAACAATGCCTGTGTGCCATGGTGATTGCTGCATGAGAAATGTAGCTACATCGTTAGTTCATTACAAATGGCTTAATACAGGACTGATTCCTATCCCCAATATATTCTTTTAAAGCTCCCATCAGAATTGCATGTGTTCATCTGAGAGTTGTATTGGCCTATAATATGTTTTGATTTGTTGTATGAATTGCCTGCTTCTGTGTACAGATTTTTTTCATTTTTTTCCCCCCCTCTGCTTCTGGACCATGATTGATGATGTAAATAATCATTTCCAGGCATGAGCCTTTTTTTTTTTCCTGTTGACCAGTCACTAATCACTACTTGCTCATCCCTGTGTTTTGTTGGTAAGCCAGATGAATTTCTTTTTAATGGCCTTCTTTCTCTTCATGTCAGAAATCTCACCACAGATAAATGACAGATACACACCACATATGTAATAGTGCGCAGACCTTATAATCATTATCCAGTATGTTTACAAAGTTCTGAGAAATTTCATTTTAAGAATAGTAAATGCATGCATTTCTCTGCTATCCCTAGCATTATGCGTTCTGCAGAGGGAAAAGCTTAAAGGAACATTCAGAATTTAAAGGCTGCTGTTTAATTGATAATTTTTTAGCTTCTTGCATCTAAGTATATAGGGTTTTTCATCTCAGTCTAACTCGTCTTTCTGTAATCCACATGTTTAGTCTTGAGCCTGCAAAGTGCTTAACAACAGTTAATTTGCCTTATTTAAGCATCCCTCTTTGAAGATTTGAGGAAAATGGCTGAATATTAAAATGGGATCTAGCATTATTTTAATATGTGCCATCTAATAAAAATTCTGGTGCTTAAAATAGACATGGCATCATGTACATTCTTACATGTGTTACTGGTATATCATCCCACAGATACATAGATCGTTTAATAGTCAGAGTCTTAATGAAATAAAATGCCTGAGTCTATGCAATATTCAGTACCTGGAATGGGGTATTTACATACTTTATGCATGCTGCATTTAACTGTTGCTTCCCGGCCATCTCAGCTTTGCGATGCCTCCCCATGCCCTGCACACCCTCTGACTTGGGCACTTGTTGCCCCTCTGATAACAAAGTGGAGCAATTGGCATGTCTTCATTGCAGCCTCGAAAGCAGCTTTTCAGGCCCCAACACATACAAACTCTTTCTCCCTTCTAGAGAAGGGCGATTACACTCATCTGAGAAGTTTTGTGGTGTTCCGTAGGTTATTTAGACTTTTAAATTTTTCATCGTTCTCCTTAAAAGAAGCTGCTTCAAAGTTTAGACAGAAAATTAAGCTGACTAGCAACACTTGGCTCAGGTGACGCAGAAGGGTCTCATTCTTCTGATGGTTCTGGCATTCGGGAGCTATGAATAGAAAGGAACTGGGTTACTAAATAGAGTTGTCACCCCTTTTGGAATGAAGTAATTGACCTCAAATGTCGGGTTTGGAGAAGAGAGACAGAGAATAGAAAGGGCTGGGTTTGTTTCTTTGTTCTGTAAGGCATTTGCAAATCCTAATAACAGGGGTTCCCAAATGTTTTACCCCCTAATGTCTTTCTCCTTATCTGACACCTCCACGCCCCCCTTCTGATATATTTTTGTCTGGATTACGTAAATGCTATACAACATATTTACAAAGCTATTTGCTCTTGCTGTATATGTTACGGTTCTTTCCCAAGTATAGTCACACCTGCATACTTCTGAGATAGCTGGTGTCTAACCATCGTTTCAGAGGTGGCTCCGCCTCCTCGTGCACCCAGTGCTGGCTGGCTGAAATGGGTACCAGTTGGCTTTCTGCTGTGCGGATGTGAGAAAGGCCCAGTAAGATGCTGGCTGCAGTGAAGTCATCCTTGTAACATAAATACGGGTCAACAGCTTGTGAAACACTGAAATTACATTTTTCCAGAGATTTGAGAAAATTAGTATTTATCAGAAAATACTGGGATGTTTTATGTGTCAGTTAAATTATGCTTCTAAAAGACTGGCTACAGATATGCATCCTTGGCAAAGGGCTTTTGTATGTCATGCGTGCACATACCTGGCACTGACTACCTGACCGAGAAGTAAGATCGGCCTCCTGCTTCATGCACAGCCCGTTTTATGGGCTGTAAATATCTTAATTTCTACCGAAGCTGTACTATGCAAAGGAATGCCAACATAAGATTATCCAGCTGTCCTTCCCCTCCTCATCTGTTTTCAATATTTCTAATAGCAATCTGATTTCAAGATTACACGTTTCTCTGAGAACAAGGGCAGAAGTGTTCCAGGTGCGTTTTTATCTTCCAGGGAAAGAAAGCGAACAAACTGGTACAGTTCTGGGATCTGCCACAAAATACAGACACCTTATGCCAGAGCACTAGAAAGATAAGATTGCGGTGTGTGATCATTAGGTGCAAACCCTCTCTCATACAGAACAGGCAGCTCTCATTGCCCATATCCACTAGTGCCGAAGCTGAAGCACAACCCTGAGGCTTCTAGTACCATGTAAACCAACAGTAAAATAGTAAGTTAGTAGCAAACAGGTAGGTAGAGAAAGCAAGGTTTTCTTCTAGTACGTATATTATTCTAATACAAGTTCTAGTCTCTTTGTATATGTGGAAGGGTGTGTGTATATATTTATATATTTGTAGTTTTACCAGGTGGTGAAGGAGCTTTTTGACTAGTTAGCAACAACAAATATGACAGGAAACCAAAGAGCTGGATACAAACTATGGTTAAATCCCAAATTATAATTTAGAAATGTTAGAAGACATTTTTCATTGCTGCTCTGCTATAGGGCTTTTTTTTTTCCTTTCTCTTTTTTTTCCATTTGCCCATCTCATGAGATTCATCCAGAGACACGCAAGCCAAAGCTATGCTTGGTCTCACTCCCCTCTCTGAACAGGAGAGGCAGATTGGGAACAATGGATAGAGAAATAAATGGAACAGAACTTCGTAAGAAATCTCAGGGGAATTGCAATGCTTTTTTGTTTATGCACGTCTTACTTCTTGATAGATAGAGTAAGTATGTCCTGTACTTATTTTTGATGACCTTAGCAGCAATGCTGCAAGCTCAAGGTGAATGTTGTCAGGACTAAATTTTCTTGTGGGAAGTTTTAACTGGCACTTTTTGTACATCTTCCTTTTCTGCCTCTTTTCTTCATTTACCTGTGATTCTTCCTTGAAAATGCCCCTTAAAGGGTACTGAGTCCTGGTAACTCTTCTGAAAAGTGTCAGGGGAAATTACAGATGTTTCTTTTAGCATCACACCATTTAATTCTGTCTACTCATTCTGAAGACAAGAAGGTGAATTTGAATAGGAGCTTGTAGTGCGTCCTTGTGTGAAAGAAGGCCAAAGGCATACGGGGCTGGGTTGGCAGGAGTATAGCCACCAAGTCGAAGGAAGTGCCTTTCCCCGTTTGGTGCTGATAAGGCTGCATCGGGAGTTCAGGGGTCCTTGGTATGAGATAGATATTTACCTACTGGAGCGAGTCCGGCGGGGGTTCACCACAATGATTAGGGGGTAGAGCAAATGACATATGAGGAAGAGGGAGCTGGAGTAGTTCACCTAAGATAAGAAGGAAAATGGTATTAGATCCTTCCAACTTAAATTATTCTAAGATTCTCTCAAGCTCAATATTTATGTTTCCTTTTCCTTGCTTACTACAAAGGAAAATAATATAACATAATATTCTTATAATATATTATTATATATATTTTATATATATTGTATTTATTATTTATTATAATAAATATTGTTTTTCTAGATATACTATATATTACATACTTTATTTAAATATCTATATAAAATTTCCATTCCAGGAAGATCATTCTTCCTCTTGTGAACAGAAGGTGGTTTTGTCCCCTTCTGAAACATGAAACTGAGCCACATCGCAGGTGCTGGTGGGATGCCTGTGGGCTGTTCCCACAGCACTAGATCTGAAGTCGGGGTTGTCTCTTTGCACCCCACAAGAGAGAAGGGTTTCGGCTTTCCTCTGCACCCCTCTCCTGCGGGCTGGACGCTCATTGCACTGCGTGCTTCCTTAGCTGCAGCTCTGCCTTATGTGTCGTATCAATGGGATGAGTACATGGCCTATGAGGCCATGTCCGTGCTTGGATTAGGCCTCGGAGGATTTGGCCATAATAAATCTTTAGTTAAAAATCCAATGCCCGTTTCTCCTTTAGATTTTAATAGTGTAAAACCAAAACAACCACATTGCCCTGAGCAAAATACTAAGTTTTCACTCAATTTTGTTTTTGTTTTCTTCCCGTTTTTTTTTTCTTTAAAAAAAAAAACCTCCTAGATTTTTAAATCTGAACTTTGCAACTATTGCTTTGGTCTCTAAGTCAATGAACTTTCTGGCAACATTCCTTGTAAAGGCTAAAGCCTTTCCTGGCAAGTGATTAACAACTGAGACAAGCCCTTCCATGAGACATGAATTTTGCAGCCTGTTGTGTGGTCTCTTTGGCTGGGTCTGTAACACATTTCCTATTGTCTAAATGTAAAGAGATAAAAAGGAAAGGGACTGCCAAACTCCACTGTATAACGTAAAGCAAGTCAAAGGGAAAAGGTTTACAATTTTTCTTCTTCCTTTTACATTGCTGGCTGTATCTTATCTTTAGCCAGAAGATGCTAACATCTTTTCCTCTCTATAAATTAGTTTGCACATGGTGCAAAAACGCAATATGACTTTCTTTTCTAACTTAGTAGAAGTTTTGATACTTCAGTGTTTTAACATTCAAGAATCCCGATTTAATCTCAGAACTGTTAAAACGTCAATTTACCAAGCCAATGGGTGTGTATATTGCCTCAGTGAGCCCTCTTATTTTAACGAAGTGGTAATATTTAGGATGGAAATGCGGAATTAATTGCAACAGCCAATATTTGCGAAGTGATGATACCAGGGCTCTTTTTCAGCTAGCACAGCAAGTGTCTACCTCTTTCATTGCTCTGCTGACATCTAGTCATATTTAAGGCAATTGTGTGATTGCCCTGTGGATTTTAACAGAACTGTGACTGTTGAAGCTGATTCAGGAAGCACTGGTGCCTGTCTTCCATACTAAATGAGAGCCTGGTAAATCCCAGAAACAGCCTTAAAAGGCTTCATGAGGTTTTTAACAGCGATTCAAATGAATCGTGATTCACCTACTCATGAATGAAATATGAAACTTGTTCCTGTTGCTCCCATTGCTGTGCAGTCTGGGTACATCATGTGAAATAAAATGATACCAGTGACTGGCAAAAACTCCTGCAGCTTCACAAAGGGAAGCAAGAAAGTCAAATTGCTGCTCTGTTTTCCTGTTAAGCAATCTCCCAGTTTTGAGATTTACAGTTATTTTCGTTGCAATGTAGCTGTCTACTATTTAAAGAATTGAAAAGGCATGCCCTGCAAACACATTTTATAATTCACTCACGAAGGTATGAGGATCTCCCGCTTTGACAGTCAGCATCATTAATCACCAGTGGAAACTTTCTGAATAGCTCTGGTGTTTTGAAAGTTGCGAAACAGTCATTCTGGGTCTTGGTTGAAACCCTTCCCATTGTGATACCTGACACTTAGCATGTCATCAGCAGCCTGCATGAACTACTACAGGCAGGTCAGGCCCACAGGGGGTCATGAATGGAATCATTTAACAGGTAGGACATCATATGGGAGGCCACGTAAGAAAATACACCGTGCTTCACATGGGTCCTGGCAGCAAGTATCCCTCGAACAGACCTTTCAGAGACTTCTTGGTGCCATGGTGGATAATGAGAGTTGATTTCAGTGTGAGCATGTCAGGCTCTGGACTATCCTTGTGTCTGCGGGTGACAGGCTGTCAGATGTCTTGGTGGGGCTTTGGCTGGCTGAAGGCTTCCGTTTCCAAGGGCCAGTGCAACTGCTTGATGATTGTCTGCTTCTGTCAAGAAGCACTATTAAAGCAGCATTAAAAAGCTCCACTGTGGGATGTGTGCAAAGGTTGCGTGGGCCCCAGGTAGCTAGTAAGTCCCCGGTGTAGGTAGGTATGGTGTGGTTTAGTCTGGGACTGGAGTGTTTTGGTTTTGTACTTGCCCAAGGTGTTCAAAGCAGCACGCAGGCTTAAAAGTGCCCACAGGGGTCTCAAATGTCATTTTCTATTGAGCCTGAATTTTGTGAGGAGTTGAATAAGCCCTGAAAATTTGCAGGTTAAGGAACTGAACTTACAGTATCCTTCTACTAGCTAAATGGCAAGCGAAACATAGCTTTTCTAACCACTCCTGTTCTCCAGGACTGCTTCTGGGTGGTATTTATTCCTTTCTCTGTCATCTGTTAGGAGGTTGACACCTGCAGACAGGACACAGATAATCAACTGGCTTGAGCCTTGGTCTGGTGCAAGTGCAGTGGGCTGCCCTGAGGCTTCACAGGATTTGCAGCGTGGCAGATACAAGGTGCACAGGGACTAGCTTCTTATTACAGCAGCTGCCATGGCCAGCAGGCAGCAGTTAGAGGAAAGGTATCCCAGAAGGTCCTTCTTTCTGAAGAAAGAGATTTGCAAAACTAGACATAAGGCCGGTGTGTCCCCCACTGATTGCCGTGAAATGGAAACGTAGGGGAACTTTGCCATGGAGTGCTTATGTGTAAATGCATCCCATTGTTACTATGTGGCCAAGCCTTGAGGTTTTAAGAACCATCAAAAGTAATATCCAAGATTTCCTTTCTAGGGAAAGGTTCCGGATCAGATTAGTAGGTAGTACAGGAGTGGTTATCTGGGAAGTATGTTAATGATAGAATTGTTTACAGTAATCTGGTAATTTGTATTTTACAAGTAACTTTACAAAACACGTGGAGACTTGTTTGAAATTCTTTCAATATGTCTATTAAACAATTTAACTTAATTGCTAAGGGAAATGTCCTTGTAGAGCAGAAACAGCGTGGCATTGGCCTGACAGGCAAATACGCTGACGTCCAGTGCAATTGCCAGGAAGTGATTTGTTCGTGTGTCGGATTTCCATTGCATTTAATTTAACTACACCATGTATCTATGAAGTATCACTGCAGCAGTACAACTGCAAATTAGGCTAACCAAGCATCTTAAGGGCCCTGGTTAGGTTTGTCAATGGGGTTTCCTGGCTGTCAGCCCTAAAAGTAACAGATTCGATGATACATCAAGCCTGAAAGACTCTAGATTGAACAACAGAAGATTTTGCGTTGCTGGTAGTGTCATTTCAGTTCATTAAGCTCAACTCAGCATGAGTGGGTAAAACCCAAGAAGCTAGGGAAATACCCGGGTCACTGTTCACACTAAATTCTGTGTTTATAGCTGCAAGCTGCATTTTAGCTCATTACCTTGAAGTGAGCTCTAGTATGTTTCTGTGAGTGGCAACATGACCACAGTAGCTTGAGTCTATGCCTGGTGCACTTCCAGTCCTTTTTAGAATATAGACACAGTCATTGTCTTTGAGTGCATCTATTAAATGATTAATAGTGATTCTTTGCCTCTCAGGAGAGTTGTGTTGAGAGGACTTGAAAAAAATTATTTAATAATTTAAGCATTAAATAGTAACATTATACGAAAAGAAGAAAGCACGAGGAGAAAATCATCCCATCATACAGCAATATGACAGCATTAAAAGCTCACTGTGAAAGGGGGAAAAAAGATATAGAAGAATATATGAGTTCTTAGCTCAGTAAGTTATGTGTATACCAAGGTTTGGACAGCAATGTTGGGGATACGCATAGGTGGGATGTTCAACCTTTTATGACATGTGACAGCCTTAAGCTTTCATTTGGATTAATCAGCTATTGAGACTTCCCTAGGAGAGCACTGTCTGGCGAATGAAATTTTCAGCCAACTGGCTACCTTTCCTTTTTTCGGTCCTGCCACAGCCTAATCTCTTCCGTTCATGTGTTATTACCAGATCTGGATCGCTGCGCTTGCATCTTGCCCAGTGTCATTTAGCACATCTGGAAATGCTGTGGTTTGCTGAATGACAAGTCACACTCTTTTCTTACAGTTCCGCTTGGTGGTAAAGACAGCACTGAAGCTGCTGCTGGTGTTTGTGGAATATACCGAATCCAACGCACCGCTTTTAATCCAGGCAGTATCTACCGTTGATGAAAAGAGAGGTGAGTAGCCTTACTTGGGGGGCCACAAAATCCCAGCACCGCTGAGGTCAGGGTGGCATTCCATCACTGATTTCAGTGGTTCTAGAGTTGCCGTTGTGATGCCTGCTTTGTGCAACATACTCTTCATTTCTTGATTAAGAGCATATTTTAAGTATTCATGTGATTTAAGATTGTTTTGAGGAATGAATTATAGTGGGAAAGTGGAAGAGTGAAAAGCTGAGGAACTCGACCGCCTCCCTGGGCACCACAGTTGTTGCCCCTTCCCTGCACCCAGGTGCAACATAAGCCCCATTGTATCTTCCAACCTTGGAGGTTCCTTTGAGCCAGGCCGTCTTTCCACTTCCTTCTTGAGAAGCAGCAGTCTGATTTAGAAGAGAAAATGATATCTAATCAGTGTAATCCCTTTGAAGAGAAAGACGAGGTCAGTAATAGTACAGGCTTTATAGTAAAAGCAAAACCATCTGTTGTTACATTAAAATAAAGCCCTTGAGCAGATATTATACTGTGAAATCTGTTACCCTTCAGGCTCATGAAAAATACTTGAATATGTATACTGTATTTTTTTACAAATAAATAGAACAAAAATGGTTCTTTCTTGTTCTTCCCACAAAGTCATTGCTAAGCTCCCGGGGCATTCTCTCTTGATGCAAAACATTCCTTTGCCTCAAGGAGAGTTTTTGAGGTTGGGAGAGCCATTGTTGTGGTCTCAAACACATGGAGGTTGAAAGCAAGATCCCCTCTGCGGAGCAACTGCCTCCATGCTGAACTTGTTTGAGCGACTTGATATGGTAAAAGTGAAACAAAAAAAGTTGGAGGATGGGGAGAAAGGTGGTGCCAGAAATAAGAGAAAATAGCCAGATTTTGCTTTCAGCTATCAGAATGAGTATGTTGAAAAGACCCCAGAAAGAAACCCAAATTGTCTCTTGTGGCAGGGGCAATTCCGAAACAGTGTAATGCTGTAAACAGTGGACTCCAGGTTGGCTTTCTGTTTTGAATTAATCCCAATAAACCTTACAATGCCATGAGTGGAAATGTAATTACAATATTCATGTAATTGTGAGCGCTGATTTATTTTAACAGCCAGTGTTTCCTCAGCTCTCTGAACTCACTGGTATTCTCAACATGTTCAAATTGCCATCTGTTCACATGCTAGTAAGCCTCATTAAGGAGAAGAGAGAAAGGAGGACCCAAAACACAGTACCATGAGCTGTGCATTCACTTCTGTATCTGTAGAACAACCTCAGGCAAACATTTACATGCCCCAAAGTAATAAAACAACTTAAGTAACAATGTAAAACGTGTGGAAAAAAAGTGATGCATGTACTTAGATGGATACTTGTTAGGAGTATGAAGAGAGGGTTTATGGGACTTCTCATACCTGTGGGTTAGTGGATTGTCCCATGAAGTCTTGCAAATAATTTAGCCCCAAATATCCAGTTTTCTTTTCTTTCTGTCTTTTTATTATTGTTATTATTATTATTGTTGTTGTAGTTGTTGTTATTATTATGCAGTTGCACTTAACTACATGGGAGATTTTTTTTTTCTGGTTTTATAATTTAGCTCCTTTTTTCAGTCATCGATGTAATAGCCTTCACTTTCAGCTGTGCGTGTGCTATGTTTTAATTTGTATTTTGAAATTAGTGGCTTATAAATGAGGAGTACCTTCTTTTAATGCCGGTTTAATGGAACAGAAATACAGAGGAAGAAAAAGCGATGTGGCTTTTCTTGAAACAGCATCATAAATCTTTCAGGTATATAATTAAGTTTAGCACTGCTTTGAAAAAAGTCCAATGTTTCATGTACATACAAGGTGATGAGATATGACATAATTCCTCAACATGTGTACCACACATGATTAACAGAAAGAACCCCATAATAACTCAGCCTGGTTTCAAAGTGATCCCATCTGTGGTTTCTATGTGAGAACACATCCATATGCAAACTGAAGTACAGAGATCTGTGGAATTGCCGGCTTTACTCTCAGATACAAGCAGACCGTAACTGAATCACTGCATGGTCCTCATCATATAGGAAGTAGCTTCTACTTATACTTCCATCTAGCTCCCCTTTCCCCCCCGCCCTTTCTTGTTTCAGAGCCCCAGAGGAATTTAATCTCTTTTCAGTTTGAGCATACCGGGACTGTGCGGACTCTGGAAAGTGGAGCTGGCATTGCACTCTGCTGTCTGGGGCTCCTTTATCACAAGCATTTTTTAAGACAGAGATTAAAGCCCTGTAGCTGACCTGGACACTCTCACATACTGTTTGTGAATTAAGTTTCTGCTACCTGACTATAGTATTTGTAGATGGCCCGCATTATCGGTTCTCTGCTTTTTCTGCCATTTCGCGCATAGTTCGATACCCACTAAATTAATGCCCATACTGTAGGTGTGATGGAAGGATGGATGTTCACTCATATTTAAATAGCCAGGAGTACAAGATGTTGAGGTCTTTCCAAAAGTATTAATATCTTTCCGTCCTCTGGCGACTAGAGAATGGACACTATAAGTTGGTGGTGGTCCTCATGTATGGTTCTGGTCTGATGCGAAGTTTATCATGTTTTATATATAATGTGCACATCCTGTGTAGTTGTGATGTCAAGATTTTGCGTGAATGACAGCATTAAATTTTTCTCTTTTATTTTGAGAGTCAAATGTAAAAGCGTTTAAAGGGCAAATAGAGAAATGACTAAGACTTCAAACAATGGGCAACACTATTCAATAGACTGTATTAATATAGTATAGGCTTCATTGTTGCAACCCCATAGTTCTCCATGGGTTTATGCACCTCATGTGACTACTGAGAGTGCTGTAGTAGCATCAGGGTTGAGGCTTCTGCCTCCTTGTCGGAGTAGCCACGATAATGAGCTGTTACCAGCGAGAAGTCTGTGAAAGGCAGGCGAGAAGTTCTCGTTTTGCCCATTAGAAGGCAGGAGAACACACACAAAACTCCACCTCTGCTGTTTTACTTCAGTGAGCCTGTTTCATCACTCCCACCGATTTTGCCGCAAGTCCTGCATGGAAGTCATGACCTTATTGGGAACATCCCGGTATGCTCCCAGAAGAATTACTGGGATGCTACATCATCATTCTTTTACATCATCATTCTTCTACGTCACAATCAGGTGGAGGAGACAGGCTGGAAAGTAAACCTTCTTGATAATTGGCAAGCATAAATGATTACACTTGCTGTTTTTAAAAATAAAATTCGTAACATACAAATATTAAATGAATTTACATTTTTTACTAGAAATACGCATTCATTGCCAAATGTAGATTTGAGTTTACTTTTTTCAGAATTTGTCATATTCTGATCATTATACAGAAAATGGAAGCTGTAGCTTTTAGCTCTGCATAATAGTTTGCTCAAAGGTTCTTCTCCATCTATAAATTGAGAGCTTTTAATATTCTCCACAATAATATCTTTTTAAGGGAAAATATACATCATGTTTTTCATATGTCCTGTATTGAGCATCATTGCTTTACTATACCAACCAATTAGTTTAGAAAAGTCATCAGTTTCTTTAGTGTATGATTTTCCAAGGTCTCTTTCACTATTTTTTTCTGTGTGGGTTGAAAGGAGTTTTTCCACTGAGCCATCTTACCATAAAAAAAAAAAAAAGAAAAGCTTTGAAAATGCATTTTTTTTCATGTAGACTCCAGCCTGTTTTCTCATTTTTTAAGTGGTGACTCTACAGGAACAACATATTTGGAAATCCAAGCTGCGGACATGAGAGTAGATGAGAGCAGACACCTTCTCGAGATCTGCCCATATGCCATGCTGCCTGGGTCGTAGGTTGGAAACCATAGATTCTCGTTATATATTACCAAGGGATATTAACGCAAGTATAGTAATGCAGTAAGTTCACGGTGCAACTTCCAGACCAGAACTGCCTTGTCCCCGGGTGGGCAAATGGCCTTATGGTTATTTCCATGTTCAGTCCTGGGCTGTTCAGCTTGAGAACATAATGAGGAAAATAGCCTCTGAAAAGAAAGGTTTAATCTGGTACAGATTGGAGTAGCTCTGTCAAAGTTATTGATAGTCCTGCCTCCTCTTGATATTAGTTAGGGAATAGATGAAGAATTTCAAATTTAAGGCTAGATTGTGGAAATTGCCTACGTTTAATAGCAGTACCTTAATTAAAGCCTTGGAAAGATGAATGAGCTATTACAGGGCTGCCTTACTACCAAGTGTGCCTGAATAACAATTTTTAAAAATTGTATTCTGAAACAGAGCAGCAGCATGGGTTGAAAAATATATCATCCTTGCAAGAAAACCAGCAAGGTGATCCTGAAAATATTCTTTTATGATAATGGAGAAGTATCGAGACATTCAGGCAAAAAAAAAATCAACCACCAGGATGCTGTCTTTAAAAAAAGAAACAGGACTGTTCCAATAAGAATAAAACCTGCCTGCAAAATAAAGGCGTGTTTCCCTAGAAGGACTCTCGCTGAATAGTGCAGTGGATTAAATAATTAATTTTTTATGTTGTTGTCAACTCGCTTTTTTCCACATGGCAGTGTTGTAAGTCAGACTTGAATAGTTTCCCCATTTTGTGTCTCTTTCTTATTTTCTTCCATTTTTATTTTTCACTGGAAACCACAGGAAGACATTTTTGTAGTGAGGATATCATTCCTGCTGATCATATATCATTTGTGAGCCGAGTGAATTTGTTCCACATGTCTTTTGAACATTTACTGCACAAAATGTCTGGTACTATAGAGAATCTGGTAAAGAGGTGTCTAGTGTATTTTCATTACAGCTGTGTATTTGAATTAGTATTTAATTAGTAATGCACATAAATACATTTGGAGAACTGAGAGTGAATCCCCCCCCGCTTTGATTTTGCTCGAGATAAAGAGGCTCTGATTTATTATTCAGTAGCCAAGATCAGAGAATGTCTCAAAAAGAAGGGAAAAGAAACCAGGAGAAATATTGCTGTCTGCGTGTTCATTAGTAGACAGGTTTTTCCACACAGTGCGCTGCCATCGCCTTGAAAACAATGCTCCTTGGTTAGCAGAGATTTGACGTCTGCGTAGCAGGATGTATATATATAATATCAGCATGAATAAACAAGGGCCATTATCACTATGAGAGTAATACAGAGTTTTAACATTGGGGTCACCGATCAGTCAGCAATAGGTTATGGTGATGAAACATCTGCATTTTACTGCCTGATTATACTCACATTATCGTCATCCCTATAGTGTTTAGGGGAAGTGGGCTGTTGGAATACTCTGCATTTTTCCCTCTGAAATTCAGACTCTTCCAGTTATGCTCATGTAGTTGAATTGAGTATCTCTAAGTCAGGGTTAGCCCTCTGCGTCATCATCCTCACCTTTAACTTTACTCCAAACAAAACACTGAATTATAATCTTTTATTGTTTACTTCAGCTTCCTAGATAAAATAATTATGTGGGTTTTTTTTCTTGAGTAAATGCAACCATCTGCCTTTTAGCCAAATGAAATAGAATGGTTTTACAAGGTACCTTCCACACAAGAGGTTATCTTGAGTCTGGCTGGTGTTGCCTGTCTGATGTTTTTGACACAGGCATCAGATAATCATGCAAATGCAAGTCAACATCCAAATCAAGCAAATATGTCATAACTAGAAGCACAGATTTTGACCTCACTTAGTGGAAAAATGAGAGAAGCATATCTGAAAGTTCTGTAGAGGGGTTTTTATTAAAATAATTTGTGTAAGAACCACAGCAAAAACCTTTTCCCCTCATTGATCATTTCTTTTATCCACGACACACAGCCTATAGTTTGAGAAAACTGTGTTTCTCTGCCACACTGTTTTGTTAACAGGACTTATCTTAATGCAGCGTAACTCAGTAATATCACTAGGAATGTGAGCAACAAAGGCACTGAAAGCATAGCATATAGGGTTTTGTTGAAGATTTCTCTAAGCCTGTGTGAACCTGTGATACGTGGGGTAAATTCTTCCCACCTGAACTTTAGAAGTTCAGTGTCAATAGTGTCAATCAAAGTGGGCTAACAAAGCTTCCTTCCTCATCAGGGGAGAGAAATTGTAACTTCGGGGAAAGTCCACCTGGCATATTTTGGATCCCTGCATTAGGATCACTGTAGCTTTCGCTATCTGCATTAACTTCACTTTCTGAAGCAGGGGAGACTGTAGAGGAAGCTGGATCTTTCCGCTTGGTCTTCCATCTGGCCACATCATTCCACCTTGTTGTACTACCTCTTGGATAAATGTTGATGCAGCAGCTTTCCATTTGGATCACCGTCACCAATGATTTCTGCTTTTCCTCTAGGAGCCAAGCCGTGGTCCAACATCATGGAGATCCTGGAGGAGAAGGATGGGGTTGATACTGAGCTACTGGTTTATGCAATGACATTGGTTAACAAGGTTTGTTTACTTTGTTAGCATAACTGATGGTGATGGTAGTATTTTCAATTGTATAGTGATCTTCCCTGTTGAGGACATGTGACAAAGGAGACCTGTTCCAGAGAAGCTGCAGGAGAAGTTGTAATCAATCAGCACGCTCTCGTTACTTGTGTTGGAGTCACCCAGAGGCAGCAGCTGGGAGCAGAATTGCCATTTTGCTAGATGCTGTACGGAAACATGTTATGACATGGCTCCTCTCCCAATGGTGACAACACAGCACAAAACAAAACTCATCAAACTAGCTCAATGCATTATCCAAGAGGAGAAAGAAAGCAAGTACTTGGGGGTGCTGGTGGACGAGAGGCTCAACATGAGCCATCAGTGTGCACTAGCAGCCCAGAAAGCCAATCGTATCCTGGGCTGCATCAGGAGAAGCGTGGCCAGCAGGTCGAGGGAGGTGATTCTACCCCTCTGCTCCACTCTCATGAGACCCCACCTGGAGTACTGCATCCAATTCTGGAGCCCCTACTACAAGAAAGATATGGACGTGCTGGAACGTGTCCAGAGAAGGGCCACGAGGATGCTCAGAGGGCTGGAGATCATCCTCTGCTATCAGCACAGACTGAGAGAGTTGGGGTTGTTCAGTCTGGAGAAAAGAAGGCTCTGAGGAGACCTTATAGTGGCCGGCCAGTATCTTAAGGGGGCCTACAAGAAAGCTGGTGAGGGGCTTTTTAGGATGTCAGGTAATGGTAGGACTAGAGGGAATGGATTAAAACTAGAGATGGGTCAATTCAGACGGGACGTTAGGAAGAAGTTCTTCACCATGAGGGTGGTGAGGCACAGGAACAGGTTGCCCAGAGAAGTTGTGGATGCCCCATCCCTCGACGTGTTCAAGGCCAGGCTGGATGGGGCCCTGAGCAACCTGATCTAGTGGGAGGTGTCCCTGACCATGGCAGGGGAGTTGGAAGTACATGATCTTTAAGGTCCCTTCCAACCCAAACCATTCTATGATTCTATGATAAGTACTGGTGAAAAGATCACATTCTCACAAAGGCTTGCATTGTGCACAATTTTCTAGTTCAGATCATTTAATTATTTTTTTTACTGGAAACCAAATAAGATTAATTTAACAGGTCTGCTTAAAAAAATGAGGTTACATTTTTTCTTCTTTCTTTATGTTTTCTGGTGTCCTGTATTACAGGTACTAGTTTTGCAGTAAAATCAAATGTTTTCCAAAGTATTCAGTTGTGCTATGAGGAGGCAGAAGGTGAAAGGCCTGTAAAAGTTAGAAATTTATTAGTGTAAATTCCTTAAAAATTAGCATCTAGTCCTAAACAAATCTCAGGGTGACTAAAATTAAAAATGGACCTTTTAAAGAGCACAGAAGATCAACATGCTACTAGCAAATAAAATAACCATGTGGCTTATGATTATACTTAATAGGCCAGAATATTACAGAATATTATTATTATTATTCATTATATTCGGTTAAAGATCCTGAGTGTTGGTAGAGGTCATAAATCAGGCTGCCAGCTTACTGTGCTCATGGCTATATGTTTGGAGCCATGGGTTGCTTTGGGATTTTTGATAAAATAATTTCTTAATGGCAAAAGAGACACGAGAGGGACTGATGTCACTGTAATTTTACTTAGAGCCACCTTTGCTCCTGCTTACATGGTAGTAAGGATCCTCTTGACTTTAAAAGACCACCTTATCTTATTGATATACTCTTTCTGAAAGGCATCACCAGCTTTATATGCTTCTGTCTGTAGTTGCTATTAAAGCCGATGCGACTAGTTTTTAACATCTCCGTTTTACACCTCGTTGTTTCATGTACCAGTTCCTCTTTCTGAGATAATTCTCTTCATCATTTGCACAGTTGTAATCTACCTGGTGATTGACTTCTTCAGAAACATTTTTCTATGTTGGCTCTTTCATCATCCTGTAGTTGAGTCCTTTAGTCTGAGTTTTTCACTACATTTAAAGCTATTTTTAGGAGGAGGTAGTTCTTTAAAAGCGCACAAAAAGAAAAAGCGTCTCGCAGTCAAAGGACCAAGGCAGTTATGAAGATCAAGGAAGAAAGGAATCCCACAATGCCACACTTATAATTATAATCTGGCTTATGGACAGCTTTATGATGTTTTTAATCGGATTTTTTTCATGATTATAGAGAAAACAGCAAGCAGCATGTCACAGTTGTAATTTTTTTCCCCCGCAGAGAATACAAAGAAGGCTCAGATGGTTTCAGCTTCTCTAGATGAGGAAACGTCAAAGTTTTCAGTGCAGGCAAAGTCCTCATGAGGGATTTGTCTTAAGGAAGCATACTTCTTTCTCCATGTATACATTTACAGACTGCTTTCCTTCCTGCTCAGGAGCAGAAAACACATCTGCCCAGACACAGAATTGCTCCAGTCCTTTCATCCTCTCCCTCTCTTTTGTTAATGCTTAACCAATTTGCTTATGCTGACATTTCATTAACCCTCTCTTAAATTTGGGTGGATTTAGGCATAATGAATCTCTTAAATGAGATTGATCCCAATACAGATACTTCAGGTTATGTATAGTTTCAGTATAACCTTTGTTATGCTACTTTTGTTAGTTCCTAATATCGGTTAGATCTTATTTTGACCCTACATTCTTCACTTTTACTATTGAGGTATGGATAGATTAAAGCCTTTGTGTTTCTTTCATATATATTAAAAAAAACCACCTACTTATCAAATGCAGAAAGAAAATTCTGTGTTACATTCAATTCACTTTTTATTTACTTGCTGTAAAGCCTCTTCATTATTGGGATTACACTGGAAGCTTTGTAGTTGTAAGATTACTGTTGATTTTCTTTTTACCTGTATTTAATATTGCTTTTTCTTTCATAACATGCAATACATTTAAAAAAAAAAAAGGTAGATAAAATAATTATGAGGTATATAAAAATTAATACATTTTGCTCTAGTTGGACTAAGCACTGTATTTTTTTTAGCAGGTCCAGTATAAGACTAGAATTTAAGCACCAGCTTCCAGGCCAGTGGTTACTAGTGGGAGCTTAGTGATGGACCACCCGCAAGTGGTCCGTCAGCTGTAGTCGAAAAAGTGCTGTTTCAGTCCAATATGGCATTAATACAGCAGCTGGCGCATTGATTTTTGGTCACCTGCCTTAAGAATATCACAACTGCCATGCTGGAACAATGATCATCTTACGTCCTGTGTCTGACGTTGGCCGCACGAGATGTTTTGGAAGAAGTTGCGGTTCTTGGGAAGATGCATACACGAGAGATGCTTCTTCCTATCCCAAAGCAACTGAAAACTTGGCTAATGCCCACAAGTGTGTTTATTTACCATCTAATGCTTTTCGCTGTTACATGTAAGGTTTTCATAATGTTTCTCTGGTGCCTGGGCCCTCTCGTGAAGCCCATTTTGTTGGATGGTTAGTAACCAGAGCAGCACTCCTATATTACTTGGACTTGCATATAAAGCATTGTACACTACACACATTTAGCTGGACTTTCTGTTGTCTGTACCTTCTCTGCACCACTGGTTCATACTGTGTTTTGTAGATGACAGAAGGCACCATACTTACTAGTTTTACTAGCTAGCATCATCCAGGGCTACACGTTTTTAAAACTGAAAATAAAGAGAGCCTTTCAGTCTGAAGCTAGGCATAAGCTAGCACTAATTAATGTCAGGTTTTGTTTAGAAACATAACTGAGGATACATAGTGATAAGGATATTATGCTTTTATCAGTTGAGTATGTTGTCTAATAGTTTTTATCATCTAGGAAAACATTTGGGTGTTATACTCTCATAAGAGTCTTTTTTTTTTTTTTTTTTTTTACCCCTGGTACTACTACATCAGTTTTCTTGTCTTTCTTTCCATTGGGACTGTCACAGTTAGCAGTAGGTAAAACATATTGTTTAGGCTTTTGTAAAAATATGGTTAAGAAGATATATCAAGCTCAATACACTCAGGGGTTTAGGTTTTAATTTATTTAGTTCACCATTCCAAAAGCAGCCACTTCAAAGGGAAGAACATAAAGCTGCATAGGCTTTCCCTCAAGGGCTTGACAGCAACTTGTAAAATCACACAACAAACAAATAAAAATCTTAATTCAGGGATGTTTCCTCAAACCAAAACTGGTTAGAGGCATAGGAACGAGTCTTGACGTTCATATTTGTGCTTCCTTTGTACACCTGAGTTCAAAACATAACAAAATACAGCAAGCAAGCCACAGAGTATGGTTTAAACATGCTTCTCCAAGTGGCTGAATTTTAACTCTCTAGGCAGGATTTCGTATTGTAAAGTTCAGTCTTCAGAGCAGGAGGAAATATTTGGGAATTGTATGTAAATTTTGATACTGCAGTGTCATTTTGAACTTCGCCAGGTACTCAGGAAGGAGCAAGGACCTTGGAAGGTCCTACCCAGTTTCTGACCCCTGCTCTGCTGGTTGCAACTTCTGTTTCCTTTATAAAGCCACCAAGAAAACGGGGGCCCACTCTTGTTTTCTCATCTCACAAGCAAGAATTAATCAGTCACTTATGCAAGCACCTCACGTCCCTTGTGTTTAATTATTGCAAATATCTTTCTCCTGGGCTAAACTGAACTGACCTTGTTGTGACACCAGAGGTGCCCTTTTACCTCCCATTTCAGAATGTTAGAAAATGAATTTGATATACATTAGGCTCCGAAAATGGACCCATGAGTTTAATGACAAACCGTGCAAAGGAAAAATATTTGATTTCTATACTTGGGAGTTCAGTTGCCCAGTTCTGGCCAGTAGCATGCAGTGAAGATTAGATTTCCACTGCAGTATGATTTAAAATTATATTAACCAATAAAAGGCTGCTGACAGAAGCAGGGTTGCCAGTAAATGCTACCTTATGCTGGTATTTTCCCTGTCTAAAGCCTGCCAGACTTCAGATTTTTTAAAAAGCTATACTTGAAGATGGGTGATCTGCATTTCAACATTAAGACCGTATCCTGGTATTTTAAGAAGTAAACGCTCTGAAGATCTGTGCAGAAGATCTGACTGTTTGTCCACCCTTTTGCATGTAAGACATCACATCTTATTGTGCCTGGAGACACCCAGGTCAGCGTAGCTGCTGTCTACTTCTTTCATAAGCAAGAGAAAGTGTGATAGATATATTTTTCTGTTATAGTATTTCCATATCTGTGTTAAAGCTCCATTGAATTTATAGCGTGATAGTTTCATTTGCTGAATCCTCATATTTCTACTCAATGCTAGGTGTCAGTTTAGGAAAGAACAAAATGTGCGTGGTATCTACTTTCACCACTGTTCAGGAAAATCTAGTTCCATGGTCTTCAGTGGGTTTTAAAAAGAGGCTTAAATACTGTCCTGGACAAAGACAAATTCTTAACTAGAACCTGAACGTATAACCCTGAGCTTCGTACACCCTAACACTTCATTGGTGTTTGTACTGAGCATTCCTGTTGTGATGGACCTCACCAAAGATCAGACAGTAGTCCTGTAATGACCGAAGAAGAAGATATTGCTGTGTTTTGTTTAGTTTAAAAAAAAAAATAATTAAATTTAAAGTTCCTCAGTGGTGCGCATTTTCCAGTGCCTCGTTTCACAGGAAGGAGACGCTTTAACAGGGCAGGATATGCCAGCTCTCTCTTCCTCTCTTTTGTTAGTCACGTAATTCAAACCAATTTTTCTGAATGTAAAGCTTCTTGGTGTAGGGAGGCAGCCCAGAGCAGCTGCTCTCTTCTGCATTCTGCTGCTCAGAGCCACTTTGGAAAAGCCGTGCTCCGGGAAACCAGTATTCTCAGAGTCTAGCTCGTCCCATCCCGGGCATGAGAAGATGAAACTTGTTCTGGAGAGGGCCTGGTTTTCGCATGTGCTGTCTCTATCTCTTACTCTTCCTCTCCTCTACCGGGCGTATAGGTAAATTACTTCCCTAATTAAATAGGAGAGGGGGAACTATTTCAGAGTAAGAATCTCTCTGGTGAGCTAATCCGGAATAACTGTGTTGCTTCCAGTCTGCACTCTCACATATTGTGCAGAAATGGCTCTGTACAGACTGATGCCTGCAATGAGGTGTATGTTGCTCTGCAAGTAGGTTGCGCAGTTTGTGCAGTAGTTTCTCAAGTTGCGCAGGACTGCACTCATTTTTCTGCGCCACACATTGGGAGCAGTAAAAAAATCAGCACAAGGTGAGCAGAAATCAATGGCAAACCAGAATAATAGTGTTTTCTGTTGACTTTGTATATGTCTGCAGGACTCTGGTGGACCAAGTTCACTCGTGCTCATTGGACAAAGTTGTCCAATGTCCACGTCCTCTTCCCACGCGTCACTCTGCAGTAAAGCTGTGAGTGGCTTGATTTAATCCCTCTGGCTACGGACACTGCAGTGGCATGCTTTGGTATGCACGACATACTGCCGAAGACCACCTTCCTTTTCTCAGTTTTCTGAATCACCCAAAAAAATGGGAAATGACTGTGGTAAGAAAAGTGCTCTTGAACATCGAGCAAGAGGCAGAGAAAGCTCTGAACTCAAACAGTTCATTTTCAATAGCTGTTATTATTGGCATTCTTTATTTTCTGGTGTGCAAAAGCTCCTCTCCAGTGTCACTGCTAACAACTTACCCCATAAGCAGGAATTAGTAACTCTTCTTACATTTCATAGGAGTTAAGGAGTCGGCGTACCTTTAATAAGACTTTTCAAGTTGAAAGGGAGGAAGGGAGGAAAGGAGTCAATATCTCTGTAATATAAAACAATTTGTGCACTGGGAGGATGGCCTCTGCTGCAGGTGTTGAGGACAGTAGGCACATGGTGCAGGATATTTCCTGCTGTCCTGACATCACACAGCTGTGCATTGGACTTTTTCTTCTTAAGGCCAAATTTACAGGAATCAGTAGGAAATCAGCTTCACTGGTTTTAGCTAAACCATTTTTTTCTCTCTCCTTGCTTTTATCCCTGTGTTTGATGCTTTAACATTCTCTGTTCTTTAAATCTGTACTTGAATGAAGCCAGGAAGAATCCAACTGTGTATTTTAAAGACCCATATCTTCCATGCTTTTTTGTATGAAATAACAACATTGATTTGTTTTGCCAATTATTCATTTTTCTGCACAGTGCACAGAGTTGTTTGTTAAAAGCTGTGCCACTTGTTTTTTATTTTCTAGCGGTGTCTCTAATCCCACATCATGGGTTTTACTTTATTGAAATCATACGTAGCACCACTTGCCACCCGCTTTTAAAAACCTTTGTTTAATTCTTTTCAAAACAAACAGATTTAAATGTTTTTCCTTTGATTCTTAGACGCTGTCAGGGTTGCCAGATCAAGACTCTTTCTACGACGTGGTGGACTGTCTGGAAGAGCTAGGCATTGAAGCTATTTCACAGAGACACTTGAACAAGAAAGGAACAGACTTGGACTTAGTTGAGCAATTTAACATTTATGAGGTAACATAACATGCCCTGTTTTATGCATCTTACAGCTCGTGCGAACTTCAAAGCCAAGAGGAGGGGGGGAATGTAACCTAGGTGAAATTTGGTTATCTATTTTATTTTAAAAGAAAAACATCTGGTTGCTAGAATTATTACTCACATTCGTCTGTGTGACCTGCTATAGTACATAGCTGCGTTCAATGCAAATGCGTTTCATGCTACAGCTGGGGCATACTCCAAGGCAAACCAGCACATTTACTAGCCTCCTTAGAGGCAGTTCTGCCTGCAATTAAAACTTTCTCAGACTGCTAGTTACACCTCCTGAAGTAAGTACAAGTTCTTTCCATATGCAAAAGTATTCAGCTCATGAAAAAGGTTCGGCTGAGCTCAGCTTCACAAATACCATTTGTTCTGCAGCTGAATACCCAGCAAGTCCTTGTTTACGAGTTTACACTGGACCAGATCCTATACAGTTTGCAGCAATAGACTAATGGGTGACTCCACATTCACCACCTAGGTATAAAATAACTACTTCTGGAGTATTTATATGTAAGGGTAGGATATCCAGTTTCTTAATAATTAGCCTCTTTTCAGACTTCAAGAAGTGTTGGAGCAGGGAGGTTTAGGCTGAAGTTAATGTAATGTAAGTATGAATTCATGTTCTGGTGTGATGAAATGAAATTACTTTATCTCCATCTATGTCCGGCAACAGATTTGGTAGATTTGATTCTCCATTTTCTTCGTCAACTCTATACCCATGTCACTTCACTAATTTTG
The DNA here is from genome assembly GCF_964199755.1 of Larus michahellis. NCBI lineage: Eukaryota > Metazoa > Chordata > Aves > Charadriiformes > Laridae > Larus > Larus michahellis. The sequence continues at coordinate 97,065,569 of NC_133897.1, forward strand.
GCAGAGTTAAATTTTATATACAGCAGTTTGCAGGAAGAGTCAGGCCAAAATAGAAACATGAGAATGAGAGGACTCCAAGTTCTTCTTTCTTTTTCTATTGTCAGATGCATCAGCTCATAAAATCCTTTTAAAAAGATGATCATTAATCTTAAAAGCAGGGGGTTTTGTGCATGCTGTACCTACTGAAAGACTTGATTGCAAAATTAGCAGTTGGCTTAGTTGGGTACCAGCTTTCTCTTGATGACCAGATTAAATTTAGACATGCCTATGCACATTCTTTTTTTTTTTTTTTTCTGCCAACATTGTTCTGTATCTGAAAAATCTCTTCTCCCCCACTGAAAAAGGTTTTACACCCTAAGCAGGGATATCACACTTACCTCCTGCCTTTTTTTTGTTAAAGTTACTTCCGGTAAGGATTATCAGAATGACAAGACTAATAAAAACAAGAAGATACGCATTCTTCTGATCACCCATATCACCCTCTTCTGTACCTCTGCCTATTTTAAAGGATCTTTCTTATATAAAGATTACTTAAATGTTACGCTGCATTTCAGATGAGATCCACCAGTAACTTTGTTTGTTCTGCCTGTGATATCTCTCCTCATGTACCCTAAGGTAGAACTTGCTTTGTGTCTGTCAGAGGTACGTCATGTTGGCATGTCAACGGCGTGCTGCAGTTCAAGGTACTAGGTGCTGTACCCGTATTTTACTCCTCTACTGTTTCCAAATGGTGAGCTCTAAACCCACGTCAGAAGTTTCTGTCAAATGTCATTGTGGTCATGGTATTCTCAACATCAATCTTTTCTGATATTATACATATGTTCTTCTGTATCGACAGTGCTTCTGAACTGGCAGGAAATACTGCGTATTCCACTGAAAGGCATACGTGAAAGTAGTTATGCTAACCTAAAAATGAAGAGGCTTAGAGGAGATGTGTGGTCTGCTTTTTTTCCTTTTAATCTGTTGTGGTACCAGTTTACAGAAATAGTTTTGTTTGTTAGGTTTTTTTCCCTTTGTTTGCTTTGCAGGGAGATCTGTAAAAATGGAGATTTTTAAGAGGAATGCAGTTACATATACATCTGCTGATCTTTTCCTTGGCTGGGGAGAAGTGATGGCAGTATTGTAAAATATTTTCTGAAGTAGTAGGTGGTAACTTCCACTCAATCATTACAGAAGTGTCATGTCTGAACATGAGGAAATGTTCAATCAGTCAATGCATGAGAGTTTTTTCTGTTGATTTCACTAGAGCCAAGACTTCACCAAGCATTTTGGAAGGAACTAAAGAGAGCTTGGTGTACAGCACAGCTCAGCTTTCTTGAAAATTAAGTCCTATGTTAAAAAAAAAACACCAAAACAACAACAAAACCAAGCTAGGACATATATAAATGTGTTGTTACAGGTCCTGTAGTGTTCTATGCAAGGTGTCAGTATATAATTCCATTATTAGAGCTGCTACACTGCACTAATGGATAGACAGCAACTTGCAGTGACAGCTATAGAAATGGAGTTAACTAATAGGAGTTAATCATGTTGAGATCAGTTCATTTTTAAAGCCTAGATGTGAAGACATGTGGTGCCGAAAGGAACCAGGTCAGAAACCTCATCCTTCTTTCTTTCTTTCTCAGCTGACCCTGAGACATGAGGATGGAGATGAGAGTGCTGACCCCCCTCCCAGTGGGCGCAAGGACCGGAGAAGGGCCAGTCTTGGTGCTAGTGAGCGAAGGGGGCTGGAGCGCCGCCGGAGCCGCAGGCACTCGGTACAGAACGTCAAAAGCACTTTATCAGCCCCTGCGAGTCCATGCAGTCAGTTGAACCCTAGCTTCATGCTGGGCCATGGACAGCGTGTTGAAGACCTCAGTGAGAGGTAAGTGCATAAGATGAGGAATAGTCCTTTCTTTTCCCCTATTACTTTCTGACGTGTTCATTGCACTTTATTATCTGCCAGACTTTTTTCCCTCTTTCCACTGAATTAAAAAAAAAAAAAAGCATATTTAAAATTAAAACAAAAAAAAACCCCAAAAACCAGCAAAAAGAAATTGTTTTATAGGTGACTTGATTTATCTACGAAGCTACGTTCCTTGGCACCATCTGCCTTAAGTAAATGGACTAAACCATATGAGGTAAAGCATTCGATATGGGAGCTAACCAAGGTTAATCTTATCCATTGACAGATTTTATATTCAATATAGTGACATAATAGAAGATCGTAACAAGGGCATAGTCACATTAATGCAGAGATATTTGTCCTGTATATGTGTCGTGGTTTAATCCCAGCCGGCAGCTAAGCACCGCAGGGCCGCTCGCTTGCTCCCCCCCCAGCAGGATAGGGGAAGAGAATCAGAAAGGTAAAAGTGAGAAAACTTGTGGGTTGAGATAAAAACAGTTTAATAATTGGAATATAATAATAATAATAATAATAATATCAATAATAATTTGTAATGAAAAGGAAAATAACAGAGAGCGAGAAGTAAAACCCAAGAAAGAGAAGTGATGCAGATGAAAACAATTCCTCACTGCCAACTGACCAATGCCCAGCCAGTCTTCGAGCAGTGGCCCCCGCTGCCAGCCTCCCCCCAGTGTTATTGCTGAGCATGATGTCATGTGGTATGGAATATCCCTTTGGTTAGTTGGGGTCAGCTGTCCCAGCTGCGTCCCCTCCCAACTCCTTGTGCACCCCCAGCCTACTCTCTGGTGGGGTGGTGTGAGGAGCAGAAGAGGCCATGACTCTGTGTAAGCACTGTCCAATACATCCCCATTAACCACCATCCCCCCTTCCCATCAGCACAATATGTTACAGTTCTTCTTTTTTTGCCCTCCATTTGCCATCAGCATTCCAGCATAAATATTCTCCTTTGAGGCTATGCTGTAGTAGTGAATACATCTAATCTTTTATAATTAGTGAGAGATAATAACGACTAGTTGAGCAGCAGTCTTTAACACTGGAGTCAGTCAAAGCTAGTGTTGTTGCCCATCCCATAACCGTTGGCTGGGGCTGTGCATGCTTAAGAAAAAAAGGGAGCTGCAGATCCTCAGCGTGTCCGACTACCGCACAAGAGGGCTGGAATTAATTTTTCCAAAGTTAGATGTCTGATCAGCTTGCCTCCCTTTGATGTCAGTGGAGTGCAGCGAGCACTGGTAGGCCTTCCGTTATCTAACGTATTCTACGTGCCTGAAATTTCAACCAAGATGAATCATGCTCTGAAACTGGCTGTTACTCTCTGTTGACTATAAAGGGAATCTGGCTCATTAGCTCAGGTGAAGATACATTCGGTGCAGATAGCGAAAGCTGGACACTGTCATCTCGTGGCTGAAGGTGTAATTTGCAAAACCAAAGCATGGTCCATGAAGAGCATATCTTGTGTTGATTATAACATGTGGGAGGTTCTTCAGGGGGTTTCTGTTGGTTAGCACTGGATGTGAACTTAGAGCCTTAAAATCTTGCGTTACATGAAAAGCAGCCCTTCTTGCAAAGCAAACTGAGTTGACTAAAGCTTAATGGCTTCAGGCAATATGAAAATACAAGACTCCAGCTAATTTGAACAGTAGCTGCATGTTGTATACCACCACATAGTGACTTTGGGGGTTTTTTTGTCATTTTTTTTCTTTCCTTCTTGCGTTTGGCAACACATTCATGCTTGTTTTCCATCACCTTCTATTGGCCGGGCCTTTAGTGAGCTGGAGGCTGAGCGCCCCATGGTCTTACAGGCTGATGATGAGGATGACAGTGCATTTGAGGCTGAGTTTAAAGCATCTTCAGTGTGAGTACACCTGGGGGCTTCAGCCGCTCTGCATGGGGTGCCTTGAGCATGATCTTGGGCCCTGCTTCATGGCTTAACCAACGTGATCGAGAATCGGTACCCATGGATGTACAGCAGATATTGTTGATTTGTTAAACTGCTTAACTTGGCTTAGAAATAAGGGGATGCTTCAACGCTACAAAAACTGGTGATTCTCTTACTGTAGTTAAACAAATACAAGTCCTGCAGGATGACAGCCACTATCAATACGCTTTCTTGCTATTAGTGATTGCTTACTAGCTTTATTTTGCAGTCTTCACTAATTCCTAATGAATTTGTGTTTGAGCTGATTTTTAGTATCAGGGCAGTAGAAATACGGCAGATTAGTTTCATAAGTTCTTTGAAATATTTTTTCACTAACATAGCATAATTCCAATGCTTACTATTCATATTTCAAGAATTAATTTCAATAATATTAATGATAATTATCTTCCTTTTCTGAAAAAAGTTATCCATTTCCACTCTACATACTCCTTGAAACTGACATAATTTAAAGCATAATTTAAGTTTAAATCCAAGAAAGAAGTCTTCATTTAAGCAATCAAATTTAATTACATGTTGTCCTTGGTATCTCCTCTAGGAAAATAATGAAATTCTCTTCAGCTCCATTTGGAATTTCTAACTTGCTCACCTGCCTATCTAAGGAAAGAGGCATTCAAGTATGAAAATACGTAACGCTGATCTTCTTGTAGTAGTTAAATAAAAATCCTCCCCTCCCACCCCCATCCTTCTCCAACCCTCTTAGCAAGCAAAGACAGGGAGTATTACTTGCAGCTAGCAAGCTAGCAAAACAGGTTTTTTCCCATCGGACATTACAGACCATGGAATATTTGTTGGTACCTGACAATGCAAGTTCTATGCTCAGTGAAGTTCTCAAAGTTGCCATAACAAGAAGCTAGTCAACTGTTGGCTCTTCTATAAATCCCATTGCGTTTCTGGTAGACAAGCATTTCAGAAAAGCTGATTCTATCCTTTCACATTTTGAGTCTCATCATCTACCCAAATCTGTACTTGTGGTAGGAAGAGGAAAACCAGCCTTCCTGTCTTATATCCCAGTGAGTCTCTCAGTTTTCAGTGAAATAGCCCAGATGAAATCAACAGTGTCTCTACACCTGATAGCTAAACTGGGACAAACAAAGTAAAAGCTTCATGGCTTTTACGCATTAACATTTAAACAGAAAAACAGTGAAGTTGAATGACTCGTGCAAAGTTCTTACATATTTATAAAATTTGAATTCACCTTAAGTAGAAAGAGGTTTTTCTTTCTGCATTGTTCCTACTGGAATCAAGTTTTCAAATTTGAGCACGTGGTTTCTGATGCAACATTATTTATTAGTTTGAAGGATTTTAATAGAGCATCATAGCTTTAGGCCTTGCTGCAAGCTATAATGAAATTTTAAAATAATATCTTAAAATATGATGCAGCCATCACCTGTATTTATCAAAAGAAATGCTTTTTGTGTCTCTTCTACTTCCATGATTAATGTTGTAGAGAGGAATTTGTGCAAATGGATAAAAATTACTTATCTCTCTAAACTGAAAGTAACATTTGTTCATCAAAGAAAGATCTGTCTTCTGCTAATACCCTTTTGGTTCATAATCCTAGTCCCTCTTGAGGAAGGAAAAATTTCACAGTAAGTTTTTGCAGTGCTGTATTTTCTAAAAAGTAGTCTGCAAAAGGGGTTTCAGTCTTTTTATTCCTTCACTACATATTCTTTACCAATAGGAAATATGTAGCAATATTAAGTATAATCTTATTGTGTTGCTGCTGCTGGTATCTAAGCTTTGTGTGTGGTTGCAGATGTCTATGTCTGGTTTTACACTGGATTAGCACCATGAAGTTCAGTGGAATTGCTTCTGATGGGATATGGTTAGAGATTAAAGTCACACTCTTACACTGTACTAAATTGTGTTTGGGGCAGTATTCTTGGTTATTTTTGGACTTCACTACCAAAATCAGTAGAAGGTTCAAGTTCTTCCTCAGCATTCTCCTTCCCACAGTGTTCATGTTTCTTTTCTTTCTAACTCCGTCAGATGGTTTGGCAGTTACTTTGCTTTTGTTTACCACATCAAACAGGTTGTCCACAGTCATCTGCTTTGTGTCAACCGATAAGTCTTCCAAAAAGAGAAAACTCCATGGTGCCGGTAAAACAAAAAAAGACAATATTGGCCAAATTCTGTTCTGTCTCACAATGCTCTATATCCAGAAAAGCCGTCTGAAGTCAATGGAGTTTTTCTGATTTATGCCAGGCTAATTGAGAGCAGACTTTGGGTTTTGACCTGGGAAAAGTTGACCGTAAATGCTAAGGGCAACCAGAAGGAAAACTTGCAGGCCTTTTTCATCCATTTGGCAACCTTCTTCTGAACTAAATGTATTGCTTTCTCGCTTGTGGTTCAAAATAAATAAAAACCCAAATCTGCTTTGTGTTAAAATAGTTTTCATGGAGAGTGAAACCCAGGGTAACGTGCCTTTTACTAAATAAATAAATAAATAAGTTGATAACGACTACTAACTAAGAAAAGGTGAAGGCCAGTTTAAGGATATGTAGCTGCTGCAGGGTACTTTAAAATGCCAGTCCTGACCACCAGCAGGTATGCTTTGCTCAAAACTTCTCTCTTTTCCCATGGTGGCATAGAGCACCAAAAGACCTGGGGGGAACTTCAGTTCTGTTAACATTATGTTTTAAATGCTTCGCTGAGGGCACCTCCTAAGGTTTTCTGCCCTGGTCCAAATTGAGTGCTCTCAATCTGTGGTCTAGCGTGCTGTTTCTTAAGCGTTAGACTTTTAAATAAGTTCTTCCATGGGGTTTGTTTTTTTCTTTTTAAAGTAAAGCTAGCTTTTTCCAACCACACAATGGATAGAGTCAGGGAAGAATGTAAGGAGTGGCATGGAACTTGCACTAGATCAATGTTTTATTGTATGCAGTGATTTCTGGCGATATAAGCATTAAAAAACAAATTGCTGTCTGTCTGTCTTTCAGTCTCGTCGTGTCTGGCTTTGAGGGAGTAGAAGGCAGGTAGTTTGGAAGTTCTCAGCGCTGTCTTGAGCGCTGAACAGGTGCTGTGCAAGAGCCCTATACATATAAACCAGAAACAAGTACTTCTCTGAGTTTTTCATATTAATTTGTTTCACATTTTGCTGTGCATTTCCCTTTCTTCAATCATAGAATCATAGAATGTGTTGGGTTGGAAGGGACCTTTAAAGGTCATCTAGTCCAACCCCCCTGCAGTAAGCAGGGACATCTTCAACTAGATCAGATACTGCACAGCGACCTCCTCGTCTCTCTCCCTGAGTGTCCCATAAGAGCTGAGTCAGCCAGACATAGCAAATGTACTCAAGGGAGCTACTCTGGGATTTACACTGACGCCTCTTATAGACATTTGAATGAACGGCTCTGTCAAAGCTTTGTGCAATTAGTTGCAATCAAAGACTGAGGTTTATAAAGTTGTGAATAGCTAGGATTGGGTATTTACCTTACTTTACTAGACTCTCTGTTTTCTTCTTTTTTGTAGCTTTGATTTGTTTTGTATCATCAAAAATCACAAAAGAATTGCTAGGATTGATCATGTAATGCTGTACACGTTCACCTAGAGATAACGAGGCCTTGGTTAGGACTTGTCAGTATTCCTGTGTTTGAAACCTAACAAGCAGAAGAGCTGGCTTCCATCTTAAGAACTCATCAGAGCCTGCATCCTAATCAGTGATCGAAGCTGGATTTAACAAGCTGTCTTTGCCAGACCACAGGGCTAAAAAGGTATGAGGAAGAGCAACTGTTCAGGGTCACCTGAGGCTTCCAGATTTTTCAATCTGAAGAAATTTGGCCTTCAGGAGAACTGTATTGTTAAGGAAAAAGCAGTGCAGAGAGCATTATGTACCTATGAACTGTGCTTTTTTTAAGGTCCTCCCTGTAAGGCTGTTAGGACTCTTCCTCCGAGCAAAGAGTAGCACAGGGAATTCCAAAGTTTCCTGCAAATTTCTGGGCTAACTGGATACCATTGCACGGTGCACGCAGGGCTCAAGGACTTTCACACCCTTTACAACCCTAGGAGAAAAAAAGCTGGAAAATTGTTGTCTAAATAAAGGAGAGCTGTGCTGAGAAGTCATAAGGATTTGTTTGTAAGAAAATACATGTTTCTGATGCTTGAGGATGGCTCAGATGCAGGAAGAGATCATGACGCTGTTTTGGTTTTACCAGAAAACAATGAACACAGCTGAGCCTCTGACGCTAGGCATTTTTTCTGCTTAACTTCGGATTCCTGACGAGTTTCTAACCAACAGCACAGAGCTTAGTTTGACTATTATGCACTATTAAATGATTATTCAAATTGCTTCATGTAGAGCCAGGCCTGCAGGGGTGGTTTGTCCAAAATACAGCTGAGACTTCTTTCTTCTTTTTTTTTTTATTATGATTTTCTGTGTTTCCAGACATCCTAAACCATAACTAATCTTTGATTTTTCTCTAGCATTTACTATGGCAAAATTCTAGTTTTTGTTATGATGTTTCAAGTTCTAGTGACTTTCCACTACGCTGTGTGAAATATTTTGGTTATGTGAATACTTATGGCTATAAATCAAACTGCTGGTTAGAGTGGTGGGTGGGGTTTATTTCATTTTATTTAGGATGGGTACTTGCCACATCTTTTAGAGTTGCTGTCTGTGGCAAATATGATGAATGGCATGGTAAGTATGAAACAGCAGAGCGGGGAGACTCAACATCAGCATTTAATGCAGGACTCAGGCTGCCATGCAGACCATTAAAGGCCTAGAAGAAAAAAGAAATTGATTTATTTTTATTGCTTCCATAGAAGGAAACAAATGTATTTTGTTCCTAGATGTTTGTCTCTGGTTCCTGTTTTCAGATATTTGAAACAACTGAGGGATGAATCTAGATAAAGCAAACATCTCCAGGATAAACATGCAGCCACCTATCTGGGGATATGCCAAGGATCCTTTTAATACATACATGTATGTGGTCTGAGCTACCTGGCGTTGTTGGTGGCTTTGAAATAGAATGGCATATGATGAGTAATGGGGGAGATGTTAACTTTTCACAATTTGATTGGTATGGGCAAAAATGGAAATGGGTTGTAAAAGCAGTGGGTTTGTAAAGGAGATTTATGCATGAAATTAAAAGGCTTGGTAAGGTTGCATCTATTCATAGCATCGGACCGCTATTCGTCATTGGTAACAACATACAAAATCTGATCCGTTCAGGTGCTGCTATTTTAGTTTTGGGACAAGGAGGACACGTTTATTTCTCTTGTGCAGGCAGGGTTATTTGAAGTATGAAGTCAAGCAGATTTGAAAGGGGGTGAATAAAAATGTAACATTTGTGATCTTACTCTCTGTAAGAATATCTTGGAAGTGCCTGTAAGCGATGCAGTAGGGGAAGAGACACGAGACAGGTTAAGAAAAGTCTTCTTTCAAACCCATATGAGGAACAAAAGACTCCATTTATGTATAAATAGAGATTGACCTAGTAATGCATGGGTAATAAAAAAAATTTTTAAACTACAGCTTGATGAGTGTCTCGTGCTGGTCCTATTACTGTCTCAGTTTGATACCCACACTTTTTGTCTGAATTAAAATACCTCTGTGGAAATGTCAGCTTTTGTAGTAGGGGTACTGTTTGCTGTTTGTGGATCTTGCTGAAAGGAGGTGTTTTGTACTTCGTATACATGCAGAGTCCAGTTGACAGCACTGGACTTTGCTGTAAAAGCAGTGGTAGATTTTTTTCCTGTTTAAATTGTAGTAGGAATGAAGAAAGCACTGAGACTTAAATGAGACTACAGCTGCCTGGCAAATGAAAGCACAGCGTGACTGAGCCTATTTTTTTTAAATTTTCCACTGTGTATTTAGCTTTGGTGAATTACCTGAGGAAATGTAATGCCAAACCAGGATTTGAACACATTTCTCCAGAGGCCCGTGGTAGTGTCTTATGCACTGGCCTATACGTGCCTTAGAGGATTCACCTCCACAGCGTGTTCCCAGTATTTGTAAACACGATCCTCTGAGGCCAGGAAAGTTTTTTACACGTATGACGCGATGGGAGGAAAGACAGACAGCAGTTTGGCAGGATGCCATTTCCAGATCCCTCCCTTTGAAGTAAGGGACAGTAACTGTGACCTCCAGGTGTCAACCAGTATGCAGTTCCAAGCTCTGAAAACACTGTTTCTTCTCTCTTTCTTTATGTGTTTCAGTATTCATTGCTCCTAAAGTCTCTCTACATCATGATTCTGTTTCTTTGCCTCTTCTGCACATACAGATGTAAAAACAGCAGTGCTGTTCAGTGATCAGAGAGTCGGGATTCTTGAAGTCTTTGCACAGCCTTGCCAGTATCTTAAGACTTGCTCTGCTTTGATGTGTCCTATATAAACCAACTGCAGCAATGAAAAAAAGTGTGGAGGCATTACCTAGGTATTATTTAGGTGTGAAAAGTTGTTACTGATAATATTTTAGAAGATAGAAGAAAATAACAGTAACCTGGAGATAAAGGACAGCATAATATGAAGTTACAGAGAACACACTTACTTTACATTATTTGTCATTTCCTCAACTTTTTTTCTGAACAGTTTGCTTTATTTAGGACAAAAATACGAGGATAATTTTCTTTTTGACCTTTGTAATTATTTCCCTTCTGTGCAGAAGGTGAACTTTTGAGGCTTCACAAGTAAGTTGTTACCTGTATCTTTTCATGTATTTTCATCTTCACCTAATTGCACCAACTGCAGCGGTCTATCACATGTAGCAGTGGAATGGAAATGAGCAGGGGGGTTAATAGGTGGGTTTCTTAGTGTTGTTTTTAATGGAGGAGGAAAGTATATCACCATATCTTTACACAGAGTAATAAATGATGAATTTAAATTAATTCCACTTTCGGCTTTCACGTAATAGACTAGTTGAATCTGTTCTGGCAGCGAAGATAGAAGAAAGGAAAAATAAGCAGAAGTGTACCAAGGCATTTATTTGTTCCACAAGGACTTAGGAATTTGGCAATGAATTGTGCTGTCTAACCTATGAAAGTGGAATTTCACTCATAAATTGAGGACAATGGCAAGCGATTGCGAAAGAAAATACATCCACTGTGACTTATAAAGATCTCTCCTTGATGGAACATTTTTCATTTTCTATTTGTTCACCTGTGAGGGGTTCAGAGACGCAGCTTTCCAAGTGCTGTGCAAGAGGTAAAACAGGTCAGAGGTTTGAAGGGGGGTGGGGAACAACCTTGAAAGAAAAATTTGAGATCAACTGTAGTATTTCATTTAGAATAATACTGTGGAATGGCTGACGGTGATCTTACTTCACTGAATGTTGCCTGTAGTCCTAGTCAGGAGCTGCTTTTCTGAAAGGCACTGAAAGTTTAAATGAAAGTAATTTAAAGCAGGGAAACTGAAAAGCACTTGACTTAATTATAAAGAGAAAGAGAGAGAGAACATTCCTCATCAGTAATTAACTGCACATAGGGTGATTTTCAGAGAGTGTGGTAATAATGGCTAACAGCTTTACAATTGCCTAGTCCTTCTCTGGGTCGCTTCATAACTCCAAGACCCCTTTTTTCACTGGAGTCCAGTGTTCGCATTTCTTGGGAATTTCTGTATAATTCTGTGGGTGGTCGCAAAAGACTCAGAAGTACACTTAGGGCCTAGTCTAATAACCTGCAAAATTAAAAAGTAAATATTTAGTAAGACGTTAGTAAAGGTTAAATGAGCTGTACAGAAATTGGAATCATATACCAAAAGGGAGATATTTTAATGTGCTGTTACCTCATTAATTAGCTTCTACACCAAAACGTTGGTAGCCTAATGATGGCAAGACCATCCTTTTTCCTATTGTTCTGTATTCGAACAGTAGTGGTCAAATTCTTCCTGAATTAAAAGGGTTTAAAGCGTATATTACACTTTAAAAATTTGCGTTGATACCCGGCAGAGCAGAATGTGTTTCTGTGCTCATGCTTATTTTCTGACTTTGGTGGTGTGTTTTGTTTGTTTTTTTTTTTTTCCTTTAGCGTAGCCTTTGATTTTTGTATTAGCTGTATCTTTGGGGCAGGGGTGGCACGAGGGGAGCGAGAAACTTGTGTTTCTGGGCTACAAGCTAGAACAAAGAAAGCCTGAGTTTCTTCAGGCTGAATTCATCAAAAGTCTATGAAGGGAAGAGTTTAGGGGGGAGCCCGGAAAGGGCAGCAGCTAGATAACCTTGCACAAACTGTTCAGCTCTAGGGACCAGTAGGATGGAGAGCATTTTTTTGGTGCTTTGAGTTCTTGTGGAGAGTCAGTGTCTTCAGAGTGGTGCCTTCGTTTCAAAGTCACGTAGCTGTGGCTAGGTTAGGTATGTGTCAGTTATGATGCTTAGCGTCCTACAGACTTTGCCCCTGCCTTCTGCTAAACTTGTAGATGAGTCCCTTGATTATAATTTCCTTTCCTCAGTCTGTATTTCTTAGTGTTTGTGTCTCTGCAACTTAGAGTAGCTATTTAATATCGGCAGGACTAGTATGATTGGCACTCTTTTTGTGGGTTTTGTGGTTGTTTTTTTTTTCAATTTACTTTTAAAAGGAGAAAGGTTATTCCATTAGTTCTAAACCCTTTGCCTAGATTTTGTTTTGATGCCCTTGTGGTTCTCTGTCCATAAAGTGCACTTTTGTAGTCTTTTTAAACATGCACGTATTTTAGGGGGCTATAAATACTTTCACATCAAACTTTAGTTGAAACAACTGAGCAGAAACTGTGCCCTAGTAGATGCATGTTAGTTGCCGTGACTGATGATACACTTCATAGAGAATTGTGGGGGTTTTGTTTGTTTGTTTGGTGGGAGTGTTAACCTGTAGAAATAATCCATTTTAAAGATGAAAATAAACACAGTGATTGTTTTGAAATTTGTTTTTACTGCTATAAAGCTTTTGTTTAAATACTTCTAATGTGCTGTTATCACGGAACTGAAGTAACACAGCAATAGCCTTAAGGTTAGCTGAATGTATCTGATCCTTCAGCATTAGCTGAAGCCCTTCCTCCCTGCCTCAGAATAAATATTTGCCTTATGTCGAACAGGATAAGTTCCTCTGTGCTACTGAAAAGCATGCTAGGTTCTGCAGCCTAGTTTAATTGAAAACCTCCCTATGTATCATTTTTCTTAATTTAATTCTACTATTGCATTGGCACCAAATTTGCATGTGTACGTGGGCGGGGAAGTGAACTTTTCCACATCATCCCTTCTCCATTGCACGCAGAAATGAACACATAACCCTGAAGGGTCCAGATGAATGCACAAATACGCTGTTCTGTTGGAGCATCCGTCTGACGTTCTTAGCTTTACAAGAATGTCGTCTGTCTGTAGTTGGTGTTTTCCTGTTTTAATAAATAGTCAAGTGGAATTTTTCCTTTTCTACCTTTTGGGAAAGATTTAGGTAGCAGGTACTACCTGTTTTCATGGACAGAATATTTGTTCTTTAAAACAATACTGAGAAACAACTGCCACTATTGCTTGGGTGGAAAGCAGGCGCACTTGATTCCTGCTTGTGAGCTTACCCCTCTCCTCTGATCTGAATCTGATCGACTTCCTGGGGATGGTCCAGGGGTCTGAAACTGTGAGTTTAGTTTCTGAAAGAGGACTTTGCAAGCATTGAGCGTCTCTCCTAAGCGTGCCCTTAGTTGCATTGTGCAAATTTCCCTTGACCGGATGGCTCCCCCAGGTTGGGGAGCGTGCCCACCTCCACACACAACACTGGTCATCTCTACAGCCGACACAGGCAGAGTCAGCTCCTTCTTCTGGCCTTTCCAGCCAGTTGCCATGTACCTGCTGTCCTCCTAGAGTTAAATTTAGCAGAGGAAGAGACCTTTCCAATCAAAGCTTCTTCTAAGCTTTTGATCTGTAAGTCAAGGAGATTAGAGGAAAGAGTCCTTGGCCTGATAGGAGAATCGTCTGGCTGGTATCCACTCTTGTGGAGCAGGCAGTGCTGTGGGCTACCAGCAGCCTTGGGAATGCCAGTCCACCAAGCCAGTTGCTCTAATGGGTGTGTAACACCTTCTTGGTGTACTCTCTGAGCTCTGAGCGGATGGAGTGTGTGTACGATTTGCATATGCTCACTTCTTAGAGCCCACCCTGTTAATTCAGTTTTCTTTTTCATTATCCACAGTTCAGATATATGTGCAATAATCAATCAGAGATTGATTTCCAACAAAATATTCAGCTTGGAAACACTACCCGTTAGGGATGTGTTAATGTCTGATTATAAACTGTAAAAACAAGTGTGCCACACAGGGTTGCTGTATATACATAGGTCTTTTGAAATACAATATTCTCAAATAATATACAAATTAAGGGGTCGTTACTCTTGATCTGCTCTTTTAGAGTACAGCAAGTCATAATATCCGAGAAGCGGGCTCTTGACTTTTTGCTTCCTAAAATGAAATTGCAGATAAACATCACAGCAGACAGAAGTATTTCCTTCATGTGACATTAATAGTTCGCAACCCGTCATGAAAGGGGACAGGGGCTAAACATTCCCTTCAGCTCCATGTAAGCCATATCACCTCCTGGTCTAAGTTCTCTTTCTCGTTGTAGGCAGGAATGTGTTTACCTACAGACTGAACCCAAAACCTTACAGGTCCCAAACTGGTCTTTATGTGATAATGGGTTTCGGTCTAATAACCGACTTACAGATGAAATTAATTCCCTTTTCTATAACTTAGCCTTCAGCACATGGATGTATTGCACAGCTTACCTGAGAGAAGCATGTATGTAAAAAACTAAGGTCCTTTAAGCATAGCTATCTTACATATATTCTAAAGAGCTATTTCTCTTTTAATCATGTTTTTAAGTAAATGCTAGTGCTTATGGAAAATATGTCATTGATGGCTCTGGAAATTGATATATCACAGCTCCATTTCCTTTCAAATCAACGTGAGCTTATATGGACATTTTTATGTTAATTCTAAGAACTGCTTGGTTCTCAGGATTTTTTTTGCAGACAACTAGTCCTTCCAAGGTAAGGTGCAGTGATTTTTCTGTGAGGAAATGGTAATATATCTTAATTTTATGAAGGCTGTTATATGTGGGCTTAATTTAGGGTGTTTTCATATTTATAATTAAGCTAGTTGTACGGGAATTCAGTTTTCCCAATAATGGATTAGAATGCTGCTTTGCAGAGCAGGAAGAAGTTCAGACGACTGTATTTTAATTGATTACTGCTCACCTGTAGTATTTAATATACGGTTCACTTGAAAAATGTGCACTTCCTACACGGAAGCTCAGCATTTTCAGAAATGTGTGCCTAAAATTAGAATCACAAGTCCTTATTTAATTCCAAACTTTGCGTGGCCCTAGGGAAATAGGCTGTAGGGTAAAAGTAGTTTCAGGCCTCTGAGTACTAATTAAATATCCTATTCTGATAAATACTGATTGCAAAAACTCTGAATAGTGGGGAAGGGAACAGCTTTCACTCCTGGTAAAGACTTGGTATCATGGCTTTAAGCAGTAGGTTCAGGGTTATTAACACAAGGTGTAAAGACAAAGGTGTAAAAACACAAGGTGACGAGATCTCAAGGAAAAGGCAGGATGTGTTGCTCACCTGGCACATGGTAGTTTAGGGGCCTGATGATGCTGTGCTAAGAAGTGATCCTTAACCATGAGCTAACGCTCTCGGTTCTGGATGCTTTTTTCTTCTCGCCTTCTCTTTCCATTCAGTGCAAATATAACTCCGGTTGTTCCCAGTTCAACCAGTATTGTGTAAACTCTTGTCCTTGCTACCATGCACTCATGTGAACGAATAAACTCTCAAAGAGCCCTTTCAAATTTATGAGATCTGCCGTATCCAATGAGTATTTCAGTTACGATTTTGCGCATTTCGAGACAGTCGAGGAGAGCAAGGAATTTGATGTCATCAATCTGGAGCTTAAAACATAGTAATAACAAGGCTGTACTTGTTCGTGTTAGCAATAGCTGTGCTATCAGCATTATAGGATGCGTTGTACTCCTATCAGAGAAGAACTGTGATTTCACAGAGCTTCATGAGGTATTTCCCAAATGTGGTTGCTGTATGACTGGCAGATGTAGACATTTGCCCTTCACAGGAGATAACGGCAAAGCTAGTATTGAGCTGCTTGCTGGTAAGAAGGGATGATACGAGTGCTTCCTGGCCAACTGATTCTTTTTTTTTTTTTTTGGGGGGGGGAGGGGGAGGAGGAATGTTGTATACCAATGTATACATGTGTGTGGAAGTTGAGAGGTATCTCCATAGGGGATATATATGTTTGTGGAGAATACAAGGAGATGGAGAGATGACAACTGAGATGGTTATGTCACTATGATACCTTTAGGAATGGTTGAAAGTGTCTACCTTATAGATGTTTGCCAGAGTATTGGAAAAGTTCCAGGTGCTGCCCATTTCCTGATTATTCTATAACTAACTCCATACAAATGCAAAAAAAATTTGGATTGACCCTTTGCGTTGCACTCGATGAGTTCATGATCTCACATTGTAAATATTCATTGTTCTTATGACATGGAAACTAATTCTAAATGGAAAAAAATGCACAGAGCATCCCTTCAGAATTAGAGAAAAGAAAACCAGCTTTTAGGAAAATACAAGGAATATGAGCGTCTTACAAACTTTATTACTGTTTGTATGTTTTACTTTTTGCATGGAACATAACCTGATGGTATTCATCATTAAATCAAGTGGAGAACTGGATCAACTGCAAATGCAAAAGAAGTCCAAAGAGAGAGTATTTTCTAAATCTTCCACAAGTCTGTGTGTTTGGGGAGGAAGGGCATAAATGAGAGCAAGAGGAGACCGACAATGTAGCCTTTTTTGTTTTGTTTAGTATAGTTTTCTTTTTTACTTATGTGGTTTGTAGGTTATGGAGGCTTTATGCGTGACTTACAGTCCTCCTCTGCCAGAATTACTGCTGAACCGAAGCCTGCTTTGACCATACTAATGACTCTTTACTGAAAAAATTCATGTACTGGCATCCAATAACTTAAATATTGCTATTTGCAAATAGTCCTGAACTGATTTGGTCTCTCTGTTATTTCTAACTTAATGGTTCACCCTGTTCTGTTTTCCAGTTGAGCTATCGCCTGCTTAACAGGAATGTTTTATTTGTGTTAATTTAGAAAGCATGATGTCCAGTGCCAGCTGTCCCATGCCAGCACAGCGTGTACTGTCCTTTAAGCCAAACCGGCCCAGCTCAATGACTAACGAGTTGAACATCGGTATTGTCATGAATGTTTTCCATTAATGCCTCTGCAGGTAGGGCAGCAGCAAGTGGAAAGCCAAGCTTGAGGAAACAAAAAATGTGTCTTCAGGGTCTTAAAAATCAATAGTAAAAAATCTAAACAGGGGAGAGTATAAAATTTTTGTATTGGTAGCTACCCTTGCACTCTCACATACTTAGTGGGAAGGTTTAGGTGGCTGATTGTCTAGTGCCATAACTTCCCCCTCCCCTCAGTGTTTTCCTTCCATTTCTAACTTCATTGCATTTCTTTTTCTGGCGACTCACATTGTTTTCTCTTCCACCTTCTCTCTTTCCATTCCACTGCATGCCTCTTTCCTTGGTCTGACCTCAGAGAGGATGAAGAGTATGAAGAGGAAGAAGAAGAACAGCCAGTCACAGAGCCCAATACTGAGGATGAGGGGGAGGAAGAGACCAGTAGGCAGGTCAAAGCCAGGTACCAGGATTTGGCATTGTCCCTCAACCTCAGCCTCTGGCATGAACTCACCAGCACAGTGTGCAGCAGCA
This sequence comes from Larus michahellis, assembly GCF_964199755.1. Taxonomy (NCBI): domain Eukaryota; kingdom Metazoa; phylum Chordata; class Aves; order Charadriiformes; family Laridae; genus Larus; species Larus michahellis. Next base: position 97,083,100 of record NC_133897.1, read on the forward strand.
TCTGCCTTTTCACTCGCGTTCCTAGATCACCTGTTAAAGCCACCCCCCAAGGAAATCTTTTTGCATTTAAAAGCTTAGCTTTGTCGGGATGTGTGTGTTAACAGAAACAATTTAATTATATAGGCTCAATGCACTAAGAACTGTCTGCGCTCACTGCCTTTGTAGAAAATGAGTGACGCTCACAAATCGTGAAAGATTTAGCATAAAGCATAACTTCTAGGCATGGCTTAAGTTTATCTTTTTAGTCAAGGCAATGGTGAAATGTTGCAGTGCTTCCCTGAGTTAGGATGTTGCTTGGTTTCTTAGGTCTTCATCCATATTTTCATGATACAACCTTATTAGCAATATCTGTCACTATGAAAAAGGTCAACATTTTTTGAATGCTGCCTATGGTTTCTATCAATTTTGTTCATGTTTTAATAGGAAAGAACTACTTAGAGGCAAAATTGATAGACATATACCATCTTACACATACCTGCCCCTCTGTGTATATATGGATATAAACAAACCACCTATCAAAACAATATTCTCATGTAAAATTTTCCACTTATTTCTGGGGGATATATGGATTTGGCATCTGGCAACTTTATCCTAATAAATGGGAAGAAAGAAAATACGTTCTTTCTTCCAGACAGCCATTTGATTTAGGTTAAATTGTTTGGCTTTGCAACACGGCAAATGAGATTGGATTTATTTTTTTTTAAATAAACCACATTCATGCAGACGCTATACAGCACGGAAGGAAGAAAGGAAACTGTTTAATGTGCAAATTCCAAAGAAAATACTGTACTGTTGTTATTAATATCTTCCAGTCTGCAAATCTTGCCAATGGCTGCCTGAAATTTCAAAATTAAGTGATAATTTCCTCAAATCCAATTCTTGAAAGTCAAAAGTAAGGCACAAGTTATTAGTAAATCGCATGAATATACTAAAATACTGTTTAAAAAAAACAACAACCAAACAAGAAAGAGCCATGTGCAGGGCATGATGTGCTTTTAGGTCATCGGTCTTTTAAAATAATAGTCACTTTGAGATAACTGATTGATATTCCCATGGCATTTCTCAATACCCCCTTTCACTGTCACAATACCATTACAACAGTGATCTGTACCCTGGCTGTTTGTGCTAGATGCTGTCAGGACGGCTAGGACTAGCCTGGCTTCAGGGACTGCCATCATGCCCAGCTGGTGCAATAGATGAAGGTTTCCAGATTGCCCATTGTGCTTCTGCTGTGAGAACGATTACCTGGTATATACCCAATGATTAACTTCATGGTATCCTAACATATATAACACGTATTACATTTTTGTTGCATACTCTGTGCCAAACCCACACTCCTCAGATGAGGGCCATGCCTTGCATGCCTGTAGGTGGATTGCAGAGGTCGTCTCAGGAGAAGGAAATCAGCCACGGGCTGAATGATCCAGCCCAAAGCCCACGCACAGTGTTTATGCTGGAGATACTAGTGAAAACAGATACCCCAGAGTGCAGATCCCATGGCTTTTCACCTGCCTTGCTGCTTCTGTCACTCACCAACACCTGCCTTCACTAGAGTAAAGCAGATGGGTTTTCTCTTGCACTCAGTGCAACTCTGAAAGTCTGTATCTGAAACCAACATGGGATGCTGACACTCAGAGAAATTAGTGCCTTCACACCTAGACAAATGGTCTGGTAAGGCATTAATTTTGAAATCATTCTCAAGCTTAATTTTGGCAGAACAGTGCTGATTGAGTATTTTTTATTTTCATCTCTGGTGGATGAGTGTTTTTAGTAAAAATATCAGAACACCGGGGAGGATGATCATCAGATATCTGGCCTTCAAGAGGCAGTCATGCAGATTGTATCTTGAAGCATCTATATCTGTGGACCATGTCATCCGACAATTTGATACCGCTTTGTGCTTACAACCTAACTTGAAACACTTGAAAATGGCTCAGAAAATGGTTGTGAAAAGGTTCATTAAAATTAGTTCTGAAGCCTGTGGGCTTTCCTTTAAGCGGAGTCACTTTCATTCCTCAGTATTCGCAACCCCCAGAAGAATCCCACCGGGATACAAAGATGTGGGTTTCCTTACTTTAAAAAAAAAAAAAAAAAAAAGATAATGATTGTCTGCATTTGCGAAGTTTTCGTTTGTCTGACTCTCCTAGTCTTTATTCTCTTTCCTCCAAGTGGTATGATCTATTGATCTCTCTTTTCCCTGTTTTTCTCTCCTTCCCTTCCCTTTCTCATGATGTTTTCCTCCTACAGTGGGGTCCCGTGTGCTCGGGAGGCTGTGAATGAAAACCTTTCACAGTGTTCTGATTCTTCAGCCGTCTCCAGTGCCATTTCTCCAGCTGAGAGGCCTCTCTCCTGCTCTAGAGCAAAAAGCTCTTCTAGCAGCTCCTCTTCTGTGCCTGATTCATCTGTCTCTCATCATAACTCTGTCCTTTCGTCACCATCTTCACCTGCGGCAGCATTGCTGAGCTCTTCCCAAAATTCATCATCATCCATTACTCCAAAGGCATCTCCAACGGTGGAGAAATTACCTTATGTACCACATACTCCTTTTCACCTCTTCTCCTACGACTTTGAAGAGTCTCCAGCATCTGTGAAAGAAAAGGAAGCAGAGGTGATGAGGGAAAACAGGTAGATTTTATACAGCTGACAATGTTTAGATAAATGAATAACACCTTTCAAGAGTTTTATAGTGGTAATGATGCACTTTCTGTGTTGTATTATTTCCAGAACATACTGGATTAGTTTTAGTCCTGTAAGCCTGTATTTTGAATTGATTAATATTCTCCCTTTGCCTTTGTTGCCTTCATTTCATCTTACTCCTCTTCAAGGTCTATAGTTAATAAGTGTCCTGGCTTCCTCTATACAGCAGTAGATGAATAACCTGTGATTTGGGAGATCACAGATAAGAGCACCATTTTGCTCTCATTAACAACAATGTAATTTGCAGACATGATTTCATGAAAATTAATGGAGCTCTTCGGCTATAAAACCAAGGGAGATCAGATCAGCACTTGGAATTCAGGGGCGAAATCCTGGCTTCAAAGACTGAACGGACAAATCCTGAATTTGCTATTAGATTACAGTGCATATCCCTGTCATGTGCAATTTCAACTCGTGCTTGTAATAAGAGAAGTAGATTAAACCCTATAAAGAGAATATAGCAGTCAGACAGTTTTCCCTCCACAACATCTGGTCAGTTAAGTTCCTCCTCATGCATTTCTCTTAGTTTTTAATTTTAATTTTTAATTTCCCCTTCCCACCCATTTTAAAAACCCAAAAGAAATTGCTTTGTCTCAATCGATTTTCAAGTAAAACAGGTTGACAGTAGGTAGCACTGAAAACAGTGCTAGAGAATCACCTTTAAAAGAAGTTGATGATTTTTAGCCGTCTCTCCCAATGATCAGTGTTGTTTGAACTAGGTGCTGAAAATGTGCACATATATTGTGAGCCTATTTATTTCTTCCTTTCTCCAGCAGTCCTTCTGAATTGCTGCATGTGAACAAATATTTTGATTCCTTTGATCCTTTTAATTTTCAGTCTTCCTCTTCTAATAGGTGGGTGGTTTTTGTTGATTTTTAGTTGTGCTGAAAAGCCTGTAAATCCAAGTAGCTGTTGAGAAGAGACTTAGATCACGTGTCTTTCCTTACCTGCAGCTTGAACGCTGGGATTCCTCTGAATTTACATTTTCCTGCATAGGTGCAATTTTCCCTTAGGCCTCTCACACTTATTTATTGCTTTCTCATTACTGCTGCTGTTAGAGTTATACCTTTTAGAGATTAGATTCCTAAGTACCTCCTGTTTCTACAATATTTAGTATTTCTGCAGTGATTTTTTTTTTTTTTCTTCTGACCATCCTTCTGCTTCTAGTAACCACACAGGATCAAGGTATGGTGTGGGGAAGGATTGTGCTGGGTTTATTTGGAGAAAAAGGAGGGCAAAGCTTGCACAATTTGAGCAATAATGTGTTCATAAAAGAGGTAAATGTCTGGGATTTCTTCAGAGTGAAGACTTCTGGGACAAGGCCATTGCATCTGCGGTGGTGTATGAGACTAGAAGGGAAAATGGATTGTGTACAGGAATGCAGACTTACCCTGGTGTGCTGGTTTTGCCTTGCTACTCTTCCAGCATCTCTGTCTCCCTCTAAATTTCATATATAGGGATGCCGTGTCCAGCCCAGTACCTCTGACTTTGATTTTGTTAATACTTGTAGGTCTGAGTCCATAGAAGGTGTGTTCTCTCCATTTTTATGAGAGTTACTGATTGATTGAAATTCCTTGGTCTGAAAAAGGATATGTGCTGTGTCAGCTTTTTCATGGGACAGAGGAGAAAAAAACAAATGTAATGGTTGATAAGGTCTCCTTTCAGTTGAGTGAAATGGAAATGGAGGCTTCTGTTAGTGTCAGGAACATACCAAATAAACTCTGAGTTGTTCTCAGAATGACAGAGTTTTCTCATGGCTCACTCAGTACCAGCACAGGCAGAACATTTTCTGAGCTGAGCGTGCCGCAGAGAAGACCTGTGCCAGGTCTGTGCTGCCAGGGAAGCCCTCCACTGCCCAGCTACACAGCCCTCCACCGGGCCACCATCTCCAGTTTCTAGTTAGTTTTCTTCTAGGGCAGGAATGCCAGGAAGGCAATTATTCCCATTCAGCAAAATTCCTTTTGTAGCTCAGAAACATGCATGTTAGCATTTTTTTTCCCAAAATTATTCCCCTGTTCCTGGGCACTCAGCATGGTGTCTCAAAAACAGATGGTGGTGGTGGGCTGTTTTCTAAAACATAAACCTGGAATTGTTGCCAAAGGGGGCATGTTCTCTAAAGCATGATCTCTTCCATTATAAAAACCCCTAACTGAAATCTATTCTGATTTTAACATGGGCTTTGGCAGGCAGCAATGCCGTTGTACCCTAAGGAATGAAGCTTGAAACTCTGAATGAAATTTTGCGTGACTAGATGAGTGTGCTAAATGGAGCTGAAGGAAACCAACCCGCCTTTTCAAACAAAATTGCTGAGTGAAATTACTGAGCGCTGATGTGTGTGGGAGAAGAAGCAGCAAAGAAAAGATGCGGTGAAGGAGGATATATTATATCTGATGAATTATAAGGAGAAAAATGACATTGCCCTTTTTCCTGAACTGAATTTTGTCCTTTGGATGAGTTGGCCTTGTGGAATACTTCACCTACAGAGAGCATCATACGCTTTCCACGTGGGAAAATGGTATCATCTGTGAACAGAAATGTTAACATTTTTCCAAATTGGGAATTTCTCCTTGGCATGCTGTTTAAATACAAGGTTGAAAGGTACAACAGAGCAACACAACTGCCTCTTCTATTCAGTACAGGAGCCAGGATGAAAACATTGATACAAGGGACTCTGGGGAGGTGGCTGTTCCAGGAGTCCTGGAAACAATTTCTCTTTGATCAGCAAGCTCACATTGAAGTCAAGCAGGTTTGGGGTTTTTTTAATGGAGGGAATGGCTGGTAGAAATTCCTAAAGCCATGCTTCCGGAGACATGTCTTTTTAACCACGGTGATGATTTTTTACAGACATTGTAATAAATGGCACATAAGTTATGACTTACGTTGGGGGAGAGGAAAGAAAATACTGCCTGCTTTAATTCAAAAGAATGTGGATGCTTTTCATTTATAATGCAAACATTTGCAAATCATGGATGTCCATGTTCAGATGATGTCTTGGGAGTGCTGCTGTTTTCCTTAATTTCACTAGATATGAATACTGCTGACTTGGACTGGTTTGGTCTCTTTTCTAATGACTAGTCATCAGCTCCCAAACCAGCTAGTAAATTTGAGTAACTGAGTGGTAATTTAATTATTCCCACTCCGAGATGTCACTTGGGAGCACTATTCTAAGCTGTCATTATTTTCCATACCAATAGCTCACTATTTGAATCAAGTATGCCCATGACATGATTGATATTAAAATGAGATGGTAGGTAACGTATTTTGAAGCTGGGATTAGAGCAATATTTTTAGAAGGTAGATGTTTGAGAAGTTCTGGAGTATAGGATCACTGTCACCCCCTAAACAAGAGGATTTTCTGTTGCATGCCTGCTTACTGATGGATTCTTTCTGTCTCTCCCTTTCTCCTCCTTCCCCTCCCATTGCTTCAGATACAATAGCTATGGCAGCAGCTCCTACTCTTCTCCACGACCTTACGCTGGTGTGAGTGCCCCTGCAACACCCACTTCTCGTTATGGGACAGCACTCTCACCACCTCAAGAGGCCAAATCTGACAGGTTTGTAAATTGATCAGTGTTTTGACAACAGTTCCTTTATAGACAGTGTGAGCTGTTCTGAATGGATATTGGAAATATCTTGTAGCCAGATCTTTTCTAACGTTGGAAAGAGAACATACAAAAGTCTAGACGTGTTCATTTCCCACTCATTTGTAAGCCTTTTTCTGACTTGGTTTTAAAGGCTGGATGTATTTCCATCCTACTTCTTCCACTTAAACGGATAAAACAGAGTTGTGTCACATGTATACTGTTCTAAGTATTAAAAGGTAAATTAAAGAACATTTTATTTCTTGCCATTTTTTAAAATAAATTCAGACCTCTCTTTTCACTTCTATCATCTTAAATCAACTATAAAATCTTGGAAATGTGCTTAGCTCAGAATTTCCTAGGCAATAATTTTTTGTCCTTCCTTGAAAATACTTGATATATCTCATTGTATTTCATCAAGGGCAAAATCTTTCTTGCTGTAGATAAAGCAAACTCATACTGACTTACCAGTTATCATCTCACTTTAAAAAAAAAAAACCAACAACAAAAAAAACCCACACCACCAACAAAAAAGCAGTATTTTGACCAATCAAAATACTCTTTTGAATTATGAATTATTATGTAACTAGGGCAAGAAAAATGATAGGAAAATGTTATGGATACATGAAAGAAGTTCTTGGCAAACGATTTGGACCACCAGAAATTAACTGACTGTTACAACCATAAAGTAAATGTCAGCTTCAAAGGATGTCATGCTGAGTTTAAGGTGCAAAGGTAAAAGTTTTAAATTAATTTAATTAAATAATTCAATATAATAATTTAATTAAATAATTTTCAGTTAGGCCAGATAGGCTTTGGATTGTTTGTTGCCAGATTGATCTCTAATTCGTAAAATTCCCTCTCCCACCTTTTTCGAACTGAATGATTTTTCAGGATCCTTTGGCTATATTCCAATTAATTTTTATTAATGATTTTTTTAATTATTTCTATATGCATATAGAAATACATATATGGGGTTTTGTGTATGTACATATGTTTGAACCTACCTAGTGCCTCACATCCTTTCCAGTCTATTACTCAGAATGGTTCAAGTTAGGTTCTTCCAGCACGCATGCATTTCTAGCCATCAGGTATTGATTTAATCCTTTTTTTCAAGTGAGTAATTACATTAAGTTTATCTTTGGAGAAAGGCATCGTTTTTCATTTGCTCATCTTCCTAGAGTAACTTGCCTCGATTTGTCTTTCCTGATCTGAATTAAATTATTGCTGAGTGAAACCATAATAAAAAAGCTCTCAACTGGCATTTTCACCCCCTTTTACCTCAGCAAAATGGATGCAAGATAAGCAAGAATTAAAGGTATCCCACTGCTTTTGAAGTTTCAGCTTTCTAAGCCCCTGCTGTTGTAAGCTTCTGATTGCTACTGCAGCAAAGAAACCCCAAAGTGGTCAAACGCTGAGATGGCTGAAGATGGCTGGGCCTGTCCTGCAAGGGGTTGATCGCGCTGGCCCTGCTCCAGTGGAGGAAGTGAGCTTTCACTGCAGCGTGCAAGTGCGTTGCTGGTTTGGAGCCAAAATGCCTTGGCCCCACAGGATGAGGCTGTAAAATTCACAGATTCATGGAGAGTCAGGCCAGAGGGGAGCTCTTCTGATCATCTGTTGTGACCTGTAATGGGTCTCACAGAAGCTAAATGAAAGCCCCCTGTACCTTCACGTGTTTTCAAGTGGCTGCACATGTGTTCTGCTGGAAGACATTCCAGTATTTATCGTCACTGCTAGGAAAATATTTCATATTTTGAGGCCAGTTTGTCCAGCAGCATCTTCCAGCCATTACACCTCATTCTGCTTTTCTCTGGGAAACTGGAAAGTGCTCTGCCTTCAGCTATGAGATCTCTCTTACATGTTTTAAGTGTCTGAACACAATGCTTGGAGCTGCATCTCTGTCTTTCCTTCACGTTGCATTCACTGCTCTTTCTTCTTGTGTAAATCTGCAGCTTTCTATTCACGGTAGTTGAACTCACCAGGATTTCTGCATTCTTATATTTGAGGGGTGTTACGGCCTGATGCCTTTTGTATATTAATCTCTGCGAAGCGTGTTGCCTGCAGAATAGATGCAGTTATTTCTTGAAAGATAATTAAATTTACAGGTTAAGCTGCCATTTTTCATCAAGTCTTGTTCTTTTTGAGTGTGCTGCCATTGCAGATGTATAGTTTAGCGCAGGCTCTAATGGTGTAACTGCTTTGAAGAACGGCAGAAGCCCACTTTTATTTCATTTGCCTGAAAGACATGGGTTGCGGAAATGCCCATGCGGAGATAGATGGATAGAATTTTGCGCACTGGAGAGCAGGCTGTGTAGTGCATGACACAACGCTTGGCACTAATTAGGAAGTGGAAAGTATTGCGGAAGTTTTCACAGTCTTCTCTCAATGGTGTTTGCCTTAGATTATGTAAACATTATTTCCTACCTCCTGATGGTAAAAATTTACACGGATTCAAACACACAAAAAAGTTAAAAGATGAGGGGGGGAGAGGAAGACACTTGATAAGAAGCAGATGCGCATCTATGGTTAGCTCCAAGGTGAGTTTTCTGCTTTCAGCTTATGACTACAGTTATCCAAAGCATCCACAGAAAGATTCCTGTCTTTTATCATGCAGGGAAGAGCTTCAGATGCAGTTCCTGGTACTGTTTATCTGCCCTTCAAGAACGAGGAGGAAGGAAGAGGCAGCATTTAGAGCAGTGCCCAGCGAAATGATTCATGTGCCGTTCAGTTACCCTGACAGGCCTCTCAGACCCTTGGCTGCATTTTGCTTATGTAAACAAGAGCTACAACTTAGGTGGAAAGAAGCAGTGTGGTTGACATTTTGATGTTCATACTTTTAAAATCCTCTTTGGCTAAGACCAGTAGGGAATCCAAAACAGCAGTATAATTCAGTGCAATAGTAGCAAGATTTTGTTCTTTGAAATCCACATAATGTATATATTTCTGATTGTACAGCAGAAGAAAAGGCTTACTTGACTCTTTCTTGGTTTCTAAATTCAGCTGCAGCCTTTTGCCAACTTCTTGCAAAACTGTTGTTCTCTTTCATTTCTCTGGGTCCCCTGTGGAGAGCCATGTTTCTGCAGTGCGTATCGCAGCCATGGGAATCCTGCTGAAGGAGGGCAAATTGCAGGGCACTTTCTGTTCAGCCCTTCATTGGGAGAGAAGAAAGGGTATATTGGTTCTCTCATAGCTCTCTGGTTGTGAAAGTTGCTTCTAATGCATAAGAAGTATAACCCAGTCCTCCTCTTTTCAAGTGCCAAAGACTGCTTTGCTCCATAAATATACTGGTCCCACTCTCCCCAACTTAAATCACCAATTAACTCTCTCCCCAGTTTCTAAAGGAAAAAAAAAAAGGAATCTCAATTTCTTAACCTCATAAATTTTGATAACAAAGGGGAAGAGCAAGACGTGGCTGGAGCACACCAGGGAGAAAAGCATTTTTCTGTACCTCCAACCAAGTTGCCACCTTGCCTGGGGAAGAAGGTGTCGTAAGACTATTCTATATTTCCACTGTTTAGACAAAGATTGCTTTCTCAGACTCTGAATCTAAGATGGTCACTCAAATTGAAAGCTGTGGCCTGGAATCTGTAGCTGGACAGCAAACTTATTACTTGCGAAGCTTCACACCTCCTCATAGTGAGTTTTTGGTGGTGAAGTGTGTGCGTTGTTGATCATGGCCACAGTTAGAGGAGACCCTGAAGGAGTCTAACTTCTATGGCAAGAGCTCCTGAATTCAGCACCAGCTTTAATTCATTCCATTGCCAGAAAAATATCCTGCTGGTGTGTTTCCAAGGTAGATTCCTTCTGATGCATTTGCCAGGAGATGGTTCCCACTGGGCTTGGTAGTCAAACAGTAGTGCAGTTAGCCTAGCTCGAAGAGCCTTCTTCTCGGGGCGAGGCAGCAGGAGTTCATGGTCCCCATTCTCTTGCCTCTGTCGCTTAAATCAAATGCCAGAAAGTTCAGCTTGCAAACCTTCGCTTCTGGATCATCTTGGCCAGTCAGTGTGAACTTAGTCTCCACCTCTGGCTGGTCCCTCTGAAGTTGTTCCAAATCTCCAAGCTTGGTAAGGGCCTGCTATGGTGTTTGCAAATTATTCCTGTTTGATGCACTCTCCAACTTTTCCAGACTCTTAGAAAATGAACTTAGGAAAGATGAAATGTGTTTCACATCCCTTAATGTTTTCCGTCTTACTTGCTTTATGATCTACAGCAGTACATTACCTTGGGCTCCCGTGATGCAGGGTGTGGGGGTTAACCCTGGCAGGCTCCGGTGTGGGGTCCTCCATGGGCTGCAGGTGGATATCTCCTCCACCATTAACCTCCATGGGCTGCAGGAGACAGCGTGCCTCACCATGGGCTTCACCCTGGGCTGCAGAGGAATCTCTGCTCTGGCGCCTGGAGCACCTCTTCCCCTCCTTCTTCACTGACTTTGGTGTCTGCAGAGTTGTTTCTCTCACATATTCCCACTCTCTCCTGCTGCAGTTGCACAGGTTTTTTCCCCATCTTAAATATGTTATCCCAGAGGCACTACCACTGTCCCTGATGGGCTTGGCCTTGGCCAGTGGTGGGTCTGTCTTGGAGACAGCTGGAATTGGCTCTGTCAGACATGGGGGAGGCTTCTAGCAGCTTCTCACAGAAGCCACCCCGCTACCAAAACCTTGCCACGCAAACCCAATACACAGGGCCTTAAATGTTGAGTGTTCATCTCCATGTTCTTATATGTCTGTTAAAGGTAATGTAGCTCAAGCATTTATTTCTACAACAGATGCACATAGACACTGAGATCAGCATGACTACATTATAGGTGATTTTTTCTCTGCTGATTTTATAAAGACGCTTTAAACACCATACCTGAAGCATAAACATGAAATGCAGAAAAAGTCTTCAAATACTCTTCTTTTGAGTTTCACTGCCTCTCCAGGTGCCCGAAAATGATTTTTCTGGCAATCTGGTGCTTTTTTCAAATTTGTGTCTCTTAAAAGCAAAATAAAACAAAACAAAATAAACTGCTTGAGAATGCTTAACAGCTTTTCAGGTAGACTTTCTACTAAAATTAAAGGTCCCTATAATTGACAACACCAGGTAGGTGCTGCTGGATGAAGTTTCTTGGCAGGTTCACATTTATTTTTTCTTTTTTTTTTATTAGCCATCTATCACTAATCTGCACTCTGGAGTTACCTTACTCCAGCTGTTTAGCACTAAAGAAAAAAAAGAAACCTATGCAACAAAACCCACCAGACAGCCTACAAAGCTGCTGCTCTCCCAAGAACAACTCCTCTTTCCTTGGCTTTCTGTTCTTTCTGCTTCTACCATCTTCTGCGTGCCTTAATATGTACTTCTGGGCGCTCAGACCAGAGACCATGGCTATTTTTTCTTGCGGTAAATGCCAAGTACATCTTTGACTCTGAATAACATAATGAGGAAGGGATAACTTGGTCGTTGATAATAGCAGCCCAGGGCAAAAGCCTCAACTATATTTCTGAGATTTTACTAGGAAAAATGACCTTAGGAATTACTTGATGATTTACAATTTGGGAAGCAGCAGTGGCTTACACTGGCTTAGCTGCTTGTCGAACTACTGTGTAAGCAGTATTCTTGATTGCAGCTTTGTAGGCTTCATCGTAGGGCATATGTTTAAGCAGAAAGCGTGGGCCGGGTTCCAGTTTCAGGCTGAACACGCAGCGCGCCATGCTGATGCTCAGGGGAGACACGTACCTCAGCCAGGGTCTGTGGGGACGGGGCTGGGCTTTGCAAGCCCCTTCCAGGCAATTTGTGACTCACGTGAGGCCAAGAAGCTGCAGGTTGGAGAGAGACAGAAACACAACGTAAAACCCATAAACCTTAGGCTGCGAGAGGACCATGTAATGTAGAAGGTCCCTATGCATTGCCCTGGCTCTGCGCAGCTCTGCCCTGCTCTAGCTTTATTTTACGTAGCCCCTCAGGCCAGTTAGAAGTCTAACGTTAATCAGTTCTTCTCTTGGTCATTCTCAAATTTCCTTCTCAGAGGAAGCATTAGTCAGTAGTTTTTATCTCTCAATTTTGTGTTTATTTTTGAGAGGAGTTTTGTAAAGATTCCTCAAGTAATGTTTAGTCTGTTTGCAAAATCTTATATCAACATGCTTTTGAATTTGCCTTGTCATGTAGGGAGACATAACACTCGGAGAGTTTCTTTAACTGTGAAAAGCAATATGGCTCTTGGCAGCTTTTCCTCCTCTTTTGTTTCTTTCTAAGCTGGAAAGCAGATTTATTTTGTTAAAGCCAAGAGACATTTAGAGTTACTTAAGGCCTGAGTAGGAGCTGCTGACTGTTGTTCCCTCTCTGTAGAATCCCCATGACTGCTGGGGCAGGAGCACTTTGGAAAAATGGGTAATTATTGCTTCCTTATTAAGGTTATTAATGATTCTGACCCACGTTATATTAAAGAAAATCCTGAATATTAACCTTATGACCTAAAGGGATTTCCTCTCATAAGTCATCTGTTAATTATTTTTTTTAGCTCCTAAAAATATACATTTGTATTTTGTATTCTTGTTATAGATATCCATTTCCATTTAGCAATTTTTTAAATTCAACTAACAGAAGAAAATGCAGCCACAAAAGAAGTGTATTTCAGAGTTAACGTGAATGAAGAACATTTGAAATTAATGATTGCAATTTTGCTGTAACAAAGTGGCTTAGAGTAAGACAGAAATATTTTCTTCAATTTTCAACAAGATTAGAGTAATTCACATCACATATTTCCCTTTTACAGTATATAGTCTGTGATGGAGTATTGTCAGAAAACTGCCAATACTTGCAAAAAAGTGTGAGATATCTTGTGTCTCCCTGAGCTTGTGGTTTTAATAATGTTTACTAATTCACTGCTAGTTTAAATGCAGTAGGTCAGGTTAGCTGAATTTGTATTCAGAAGAGTTTTGGCCTACAATCAATGTTTTGGCTGTGTATCCTCTGCCCTGTGTATATTTTTCTTGCTTTCTTTTTCCTTCTTTTTTTCCCCTGTTCTTTGCTCTTTCCTATCTTTTTTCAACAAGATAAGTAACTGACGACCTCTTTGTCCCCAGGTCCTAATGTGGTGTGGAGTTATATTCACAGATTCCCAGACTTAGATGTATTCTTGCTGCGTGTTTTCTTTCTGGAATGAGTGTAATAACATAGCTTGTTTAGCTTTTGCAGGTTTTAGCAGCAGGCGGAATAAAGCTTTTCTTAATATTTTTGTATTAACCAGTTCTTAATAGCCTTGTGTTCTCTACAAGACTAAAAATAGTAGTCAGAGTAAGCATCTTTCTGGATTGTATTTGTAGAATTGAACAAATGGTTGATATTACCAGTTGGTAACATATGACACCAACATTAAATTGCTGGCATATATTAGCTATAACCCCGTTTTGTGAGTGATCGCTCTATTATGCTTTCATTGAGTATTCACATACTCTTTTCCGTAAAAATCTCTTACCACCTTTGATTCAATGCCAGATATGTTTTTAGCCTTTTCCTTGCTTACCCATTTTTAAAATGCAGCCTATGGCAGTAAGACTGAAATATTCCTGAGGCCTGAAGGTATTGCCACCCCTTAAATGGCATCAATACACGAAAATTACCCGAAGGCTCAGCCCAAGCCATCCCACCGGCTGGTTTGGCAGGTCCCGCTGCCATTTGCAATTCAAGTCTGAGTTCGGCGCAAGGGGAAGCCTTATTGCCAGGGGGATACAGAGACAAAACCCCAGATTTTACAAACCAAGCATAGACATATGACTTTTCAAATGGTTTAGAATATTTGAGGAATGCCTCTTGCCGCTTGCCTTTCCTTCTGGCTCTTGTACAGGTTTTGTACACCCTGAAAGTAACACCTGTTTCCTACAGGTGTAGTTTATGCACATGTGGAAAATGAAGGGTAGAGTTTACTAGACACTGAAATCTGCTCATTTACAGTTGCGGTTCACATTAAAAAAGAGGATTGATGCACCCGAACGCCAGTTGAGTTACAGTGTTTGACAGTGTCAGCGAAGCTGTGAGTTTAGGAGGTTCCATAAGGCAAATAAATGGTCTCAGCATTTGGTGTGAGGTGTGGTCTTCGTGGAGGGGAGATGTCTCCAGTCAGGTGGCTGGACAATGCAGGATCTAACCACTAAGCAAGCACTACCTCAGCAATATCGGTGCTGTTTCTTTGCCTTTTCTTTTCTAAATGTGACTGAAAACCCAAAACCTGACTATTTGTCTTTTAAGAAGTCAGTGCCGCACAAGGAGTCAGCTGGACACATTCCCATCTGTTTAATTATAACCTGTTTTGGAAGAATCTTATTGCAACTTTGACTGTTGGTTTTGACCATTTCCTGCAATAAACTGCAGTATGCAATATGGCAGTCCAGAACTGACTGTGGTTGGGACAAATGCATTGAATCAGGTGTGTGTGTGCATGTCATACTGTAGCTTGCAACTCAGCTGAAGTATGGACTCATAAAATAGCCAGTGGGAAATAACAAGTTTGGGCTAGTTATTATTGATTAGATTAGTTTCCAAGAGGTGGCAAACATGGATATTAATTTTCAGTTTCTTAAACGTTGGCTTTTTTTCTGGCTATATGGTTGTGGATCTTTTGTTTAGGCTGTGAAGTTGCTGTTCGTACCTCAGCAAATTTTAGCCAGTGAGCGATGCTAGCTAAACTGTGCTAGATCAAACCTCCAAACAAGGTGTTTTGGCGCGTGGAGACATTTTACTACCAGGGTCAGGTTAGAATCCCGTCTGCAGGACTGAGCTGCACATCAGCGTATGATTCCCCCTTAATCCCTTGGATAAGAACGTGTATTCACTGTGGAGCCCCAACAAGCTTAGAGCTGAAGGTTTCCAACCTGCTAGATATTGTGCAGACCTACAATCCCTCTTTTGGTCTCAGAGCATCACCCCATCCTTCGACTTAATTTTCCTTCGGGTTTTATTAAGTCATAACTTCCTTTGACTCCAAATGGAGTTTGCATACTTCAGGGCAGCTGGGTGGGATGAGACGGGGTGGGATAGCAAGCGAAATACATGGAACAAATACGAGCACAGACTCTTTTTGCATCTCTTCCAGTTTGTTTCCCGATGTTTTCACATGGAGGCACTGTCCGGTTTGCCCCTTCCTAGAACAATTTCTGATGATATATCCAACCTTATTGCTGTGGTTTTTCATGCTACCACAGGGATGGAGCTCTAGCTCTTGAATCGTAGCACAGTGGTGCCACTGTTTCTGCTGAGAGCTTTTTCTTGCAACATGCACTGAAAGGTCATAGGTTAAAATAAATTTAAAATATGTTCAAGGGAAAATTCACCACATGTACTTGACTGTCAGGGTTTGGGGATTTTTTTTTCCCCCTTTTCTTAGTGCTGAGGCATATTAGAGATTTTTATGGTTTTGAGTGTGATCCAGCATTGATACTGTAGCTCTGGAGGAGAGCCAGCAGGGAGGCTTACAGAATATCAAGTTTTATACCATCTTATGTAATGTTTATGCGGGTGGGATCTGACATATTGAAATTCAATTTATTGGAATTATTGAAATTATATTCATACTGCCCTGCTGCCAGTGGGGCTGAAATGGCTATGTTTTGTGGCATTCCTGCTCACACAGACATAGACACTTGGGGACGACAGGTTTGCATTCATGTTTTTGTCTTCTCCTGCACCAATTTTCACTGGTGAACTGGTGCTGGTAGACTAAAGCCATAGGCATGCAAATACATAAGGGAAAGGGTCTGAGTTCTTAAAAATAACGGAAATTTATTCAGGTTTGCATTGCTGGAGTGGGAACCTTCCTTTAGACAGGGTTTAGTTTCTTTTCAGAAAAGGCAGTATCTATTTCTCTCATTAATCCTTTCACTGCAAAACTCATGTTACAACAATGCACAGAAACCACTCTACATGAGTTATGTCCTTTTGATTTTATCAGTCTAATTCAATCAGTGTGGATACATTTACGTCTGTATAAAGCTACCCTGTACAATACAGATTTTTCCTGTCTAAGAGACAGAAGGAAAGACATGTTTACTCTGAGGTCACTCTGCCATGTGAGAGGTTGGTGGTACCAATACCACCACGTTGAGGGAAAGATGCGTGAGTGGAGCCACTCTCCTAGCCAAAGTAGTACTTGCACACAAAAAAAAAAAAAACCACAAAAAAACCCTCTGTCAAAACCAAACTATAAGTTAATATAAATCTAGCTTTTTTTTAAAGTGTATTTACTACTTGAAGCTGTTTCATGTCAAAAAAAAAAATCATTTACATTCACAGTTATGGCCAGAGGACTGCAGAGAAAGTCCCCTTTGAGACTAATTCTTGTTTAGCCATAAAGCACATGGTAGTAAACTGTTCTTTTTTGTTCGCTGTGGACAACACAAAAACAAATGGGTCTAAATGGTAAAAAAAAAAAAAAACTTAAGCTAGATGGATATGGTAGGTGCATCACTAAGGATTTTTAAGGCAGGTCAAACAAACAGTTTTCAAGAATGGTTTGAGAAAACTAAATGCTGCCCTGAGCTAGGAGGGGAAAATGGATAGTCTGTTCTCCTCCAGCCCCATTTCCTCTGATTTTTTATAACAACTTTCATGTCACTTAATGATTATTGTAACTAGCTGTGCTGTCCCTGAGCACACTCATGTGTTCCTATACGTGATTCATTTTGCTCTTGCAGCACATAGTGAAGAAATCATGAATTTGTTAATGTAGAAAGGAAAAATATGCCCCTACTTAGGAGAGCATTCCAGTTCTGAAGAGCAGGTCTGACATGTTCTTTTACTTCTGTTTTTCTGTATATAGGATTCTCAGGTGTTTGTGACACATCTGTTTTTAACTTCATTGTGTAACATGTTTGGAAAATGCTGAAAAAATATTCCATCTTTTTTTTTTTCTTTAAAATTTCAAAAATCCATTATAGGATTCAGCTTTTCAGTTAATAGGATTACGCAGTAAAAAAAATATTTAGACAATATTGCAGTTGAAGTAGACTGAAGAATTCTTCCACATACTGTATTTGTGCTTCAGAAATTTGGCAATTTAAGAAACCTACTCTATCTGTTGTTCTTAAGCTCATCACAGTATCTAAAATCAATTTAGCAAGAAGATACTCGGCCAGTGCTTTGAAGCATCCGTACGTAAATATTGCCATGTCATTCTGTTGGTTGGGATTATGTTACTTACTGAATTATTGCTACTCATTTTTTGCCAGTATAATCAATAAAAGTGACACTGAGAAATCTGATCTTCCTTCTCTGCAGGCCAGCTTTGGGTGGTCTCCTTACATCATCTTTTCGGCAGCACCAGGAGTCCTTGGCAGCAGAAAGAGAAAGACGACGTCAGGAAAGAGAAGAAAGGTTGCAAAGGATAGAACGCGAAGAAAGAAACAAATTCAAGTAGGAACCAAATTTGCTTTCAGTCTTTTGCTTTAATGTGTGATGGGTCTGTAAATCATTGAGACATTCAGTTGCAAAATAACTGAATTGATGAATAGTTTGTCTCTTTAGATACCTTTTTTGATGTAAGTATCTTAAGAACTGATCTATGAAACACATCATGATGAATTTTGGCATTTAATAGATCAACAGGTTTTTTAAAGACAGCTGTGTATTTGCCAGTTATACTGACTGTATAGCTGCAGAGGCCAGGTTTTATTAGCTAATATACTTCTTCTCAAAGTATAATCTCTAGTGAGGAATAGGGTTTGAAGATGAAACAGTGGGAGGAAGATACTAAGAAGGGAGGAAGGGACAGCACTGAGACATCTTTTTGCTTTTATGTTCTGCAAAGTAAAAGTGTTTTGAGATCTCAGGATGTATGGTAGTGTTTTTAAACTCCACCTTTTCCTGCTTTGCTGAACATGTGTTTCTTCCTCCTGGAAGCAGCAACTGACAGAAAATAATTATCAAAACTATTGCTCGAACCATGGCCAGACAAAGACCCCAGCTGGATATAGGACTCTCCATTTTCACATCTGAGATCATGTGGTGTGCTGTGGGATCCCAGGGTGTGCTGGCTGAGAACAGTAAGAGGCGAGTCCTCTCCCCTTTTTAAAACTATGCCTGGAAATCCCAGCACAGGCATTAGTGGAGACTGCAGTGGGCTTGGAATAGATAAGATGCCTGTACCTGAAGTGGTTTGCCTACTGTCTGAAGAGTGTATGCTAGAAACCAATTTGTGTCCTCATAAACAGGAGTGAAAAGTAAACGTATTTTTAGTAGACAGAAGACATAATGTTGTAACCTAAAGAATGGTAGGATAAAGGTTTCATAGTCTTACAGTTGATATTTATGGAAAAGATGGCACTGGGATTCATGTGAGCTTGTTTATTAGTATGCAGGATTGTTTTCACTGTAATCATCTCTTTAGTAAGAAGTGGAAATGGTCTGTGTCCTAGTGAGTTTGGAAAGAGGAGTCACTTAGTAGTGGTTGGTTGGCTGGTTGGTTGAAGGAGATATTCTCCTGGCTCCAGAAGATAGCTAGTTTAGAAGAAAATGAGAGGCGGAGGGAAGGTGGAAGAGCACCATAATAGGATCTTTGGCAGCCAACAGCTGCCCAAGTTCTCCTGAAACAGAAACAATCAGGTCTCAGTCTTCAAGCCTATTCCAAAAACTCTCCCTCTAAGTGGTATCATCAGGCTGCAGCAGGCTGCCGTGGACAGCAAACATGATCTTTCAGAATGGAAACTCCCAGACCAAAAAAGCCACCAGGACTTTTGGCAGCTTGACCTGTTTCAATAACAGATCTGCACATTTCACTAGAGGTTGGCTATAGTAGTCGTTCTGTCACTAAAAGAGCTTCCTTAAAGTCAGAAAACAAGGTTTTTTTAAATATACTTCTTCATCCCATTACTCCAGAGTCAGAAACTGGTGAACTAAGCGTCATGATTGTGTTGCATGCTTAAGACGACCATTTTTCAATGCCCAGTGTTTTCATCTTCTAGATTTGAGTTCCCTGGTCACGCAAACGTTATAACTTATGTTTGAGTAGAGGGTCTCCAAAGCCACCAAACTTTGCAGACAGACAGCATCCCACAGTTGATTAAACAGTCTGGCAGGAGGAGGACAAAGCCACAGCAAACAGTCATGGACAGTTTCGTAAGAGTTCTTGGGATTACATTATCGTATCATCAGTCTGGCTAGAAACCCAGTCTCTGAAGATGTATTTTTGATTAAAAATAGCACTTGCAATTCACAGCCTTTAAACTCGTGAGCAGTACTGGATTTACCATCATGACTCATTTGTTATCTCATTCTTTCCAACTCTGCCTCGAGAACATTGCACTAGGTTCTGGCACCATTATTGACAAATTGAGGATAATTTAAAGGAGAGCATCACCAGTTGTGAACAGCTTGGTTTTAGGAGAGGTGTTAAAAAGCTTCATAAGCTATTGCTAGCAGAAGGAATGCTTTACATAATGAATATTTTTCTCAGTAGAAGGGCTATCGTGCTCATTGCAATATAGAACAATATACAAGGGTTATTCTTCAGCTGTAGGGAAGGGTGAAAGTTGTCAGAGGGGAAAGAGTAATGTTAAAATTTACCCATTGAAAAATTCCTAGATTTTATTTTTTTTCCCCTGGTGTTATTCCCATAGCTGTTGTAATTCCAAAAAATACTCTGAAAATATGACAAAAGTATAACCAGTTCAGGGATTCAAAGGATATGGACGTAGCCTCAAACAGTAAAGTGTGTTCCATGGTAATGGACTTTTGAGGAGTACTTGATAGCAGATGTTTGATAGCTGTTAGTATAGTAGATGATAATTAATTCATTTGATGACACAATATAAACAGGAAAAGTGTTTTATTCATAAATGGAGTAGTTCTGAAAATCTTTCTGGTATTCACAGGTTACACTGTAGAAGAATCTAACAGATAAGATGAAAGTCTCATCGATTTTTTCCGCCAGATTCAACAAAATATTAAAAATATATTATAAGGAGCTATCTTGCTGAGATGTTGAAGCAGGCTGGACATTCACTGTGTTCTGCTGTGTTCCGAGTTAAATTTTTACATCCACATTTGTGGAAGTGACAGGCCCGCCTGAAATCACAGTGCCCAGGCATCCAGCAAAGTTGACTTGGCAAAAGCTAAGTACATGAGTCACTTGAGGAGCTGAGGGAGGGACAGCTGAGATAGAGGGAGGTTTGTATCTAAAACTCAGGGTGAAAAATAAAGAAGTGAAAGATTGTTACCTGGCCGATGATCCTGCAAGCACCTTGTAAGAACAAAGAATTGTCCTACTCGGTAATGCCAGTCCACTGTCCCATTTCCAACATGGCAACTAAAACATCCTGAGGAAAAGTATATCAGAAAGAGGGACAATGTGGTATGCTCCCTGCCTTGGTCTAGCCTGACAGGTGCCACAGTCACTGTTTCGGAGCTTTCTAGATGGAGCAAATGAGGAATGGTTTAATAGCCACTAATGTGCCTGTCCCTTATGGATGAGTCCAGTTCATTGTATCTAATTTCAGATACCAGGTTTCAAAACGTGCTTCAAGTTCTTAACTTTGGGTTTTTTTTTATAATCACTTGAAGTGACCTTCCAAACTACATATTTGGTGTACACATACATGTGGTGTATGCATGAATATGTGTACACACATACTTTTCAGCCTTCTTTACAAAAACAAAATGATAATTTTTGATGACAACAGCCTTCATTGTCTCTGATCCGCTTGTTTGTGCTGTTCTTGGTTTCTCCTACTGTGCTTATACTTCTGTTACTTACCTTATTCTTCTGGTTTCCTCTGCAATTTACTACAATTTTCTTTTTAGCCGTGATTATTTAGACAAAAGAGAAGAACTAAGACAAGCAAGAGAAGAGAGGTTTGTATATAATGCATCCATCCTTCCCTTTGGTTGTTTGCACTTCCTATAGTCTTTACTGTGGAGCTGTCGTGTATTTACATTTTTAACTCTGCATGCACAGAATACTTTTATTCCAAAAGACTTCTATAAGAAAGCGATTGTTTTATTAAAGAGGAGAATGAAGTCCAGCTGTAAGCACAGCAATAAATGAAGAGCAGTGGGACTGGAATGCATAAGAATGATTGATGATCTATCTTTTATCTATTTGTGTGGGAAATAAGCTTACGCCTTTTGCCTCAGAAGTTTGCCCAAATTTAGTATAGTTACAAATTGAATAAGCCTGTCTTTCTCACCCAGTGGGTCCCAAGCTTTCTGGAGGGTCAGAAAAGGCAACTGAGGATAAAGGAAATTGGGGTCACAAGTATTGCAAAACTGCAGTTGCAGGCTGATGGGAATGGTTCTGACCCACTCCCAGCATACTTTTATCTTTCAGGGCCAAGTTTTCTTTGCTGATCTCTCTAAACATCAGCAAGTAAATTACAAAGCTTAGCAGTATTTGTCATTGCAGCATTGTTTTAGTTTTATTTAAATAGCATATTGAAAGGGACTGAGGTTTGGGTTTTTTTTTTTCCTTTCTTAAATTCAATTAAGTAGTTTAGAAACTCTGGGCTAGGCTAAGAGCTATGTGCTTATGAAAGCACATTTTTCAAGGAATACTTGATTAAAGACCTTTGCCTTTCAGTAGCTTCATCTCTACCTCCACTAGTAACTACACCCTGGAGGGAGATCTTGTTTTTACCTGGAAAGTATGCATGTTACTGAGCAAATAGTAGATGAAAAATCATCCAGATTGCTTTGGTTCTGCTTTTATGATCCCCCAGAGGTTATTCTCTGGAGACACTTTTGGATTGTCAAGAATTGGAATTATATTATCAAAGTATGACAGCAGCCATCTCAGAAATCATTGTGTTGCTACGTTTTGGTTTTGGGTTTGTTTTGTTCTTTTTTTTTTCTTTTTTTCTTTTTTTTTTCTTCCCTCCCCCCCCAAATCATCACACAGAAGACAGTTTGCTCCTGCAGACTGAAGTCTGATCTGTTGTGGCTGAAATAGCTAATATTAAAAAATGATTTTGACATCTCTAAGAGTAAGAAAAAGTGGATGGGCTTTCCTTTGTCCTTCCAGCCAAAACAATTACAAATAGTATAAAGCATTTTCTGAAATGGAACGCGTCTAAACACATAAGCATCATACACTGATATTAGCGGAGTGAAACCTTCTACAGCAAGCGTGGTCGTCAGCAAGATTTGAAACAAATGAGAAGCGAGCTCTCCAGCACTTTCAAGTTGTAAGGGAACACGCCAAGTAATCTGGAGTATTTCTGGGGAAGTGTTCACCAGCAGGGCATCACTGCTGTGCAATCTGAGACCATTTCACTGGTCGTTAGGAATGTGTCTTTATCCTTAGGGCTCTTTTGAATTGAAATGTTAAACTATCAGTTCTCCCTCATAAAGAGGAAAGACACATGTTTGCTTTGACAGTATGTAAATATTGGGGAACGTTTCTGCAAGCAAAGTCTCACATCAGTAGTCTGTTACGTTGGCCTTCTGTAACTTTTTTTATTTAAAAAAAAACACCTTTGTACAAATGAAGTTTCATTTCTTATGGCAAGTTGAATGTTGGCTTGTTTTAACAGAATGCAAGAAGTATAAGAAAATACTATATCCAAGGTGCTAAAATCCTAGTTAAAATCTGGATTCCACATTTCCTCCATATCAGTTTGGAAAACTAGGAGGTGATAATGCTGGGCACGTACGAAAGGCTGTGTTAAAAACACTGGTTTGTCTAAATTGTGTCAAATCTTTGAAGCGTTCTGTGTACTATCGTGTCACCCTTGAGCTCCAGAAAACAGGCACCCACTTTTCCAATGGCTCTGGGGTGGCCTCAGTATAAAGGAGAAATATTCACAGAATCACAGAACAACAGGGGTTGGAAGGAACCTCTGGAGATCATCTAGTTCAACCTCCCTGCCAAAGCAGGGTCACCTAGACCAGGAACGCGTCCAGGTGGGATTTGAATGTCTCCAGAGATGGAGACTCCACCATTCCTGCAGTTTCAAGGGGTCTGAGTGTAATGCAGCACCATTCATTTTACATGTTCTTGCTGTTTTGTTATTTGAGGCCTTTTTTGCCTTTGCTTGGTTGAATATTTTCCAGTGCTAGTTCAAAAATAAGCCAACAAAGGTGAGCTCCCAAGCCCTCTCTGGTGTGATTTACAGCTCAAGTGCTCTCCACCTGCTGGCGTTGCTGGTACATAAACATTTGAAGTCACCCTCAGGGCATTGCTTGGAGACCTAGAGAATTCCCAGTATTTTTTTTTTTTTTATCTGGTTGAAGATGATATGTGGAATATAATGTTCATGAGGCATACCAAATGGACAGTCTGCAATGTTTTGCCTCTTTGTCTGTAGAGAAGAGTTGGCATAGACATGATGATGGCTGCAGGTTGCCGTGATTTAAAGGAATATGGTAATACATACCAAGGCCATGTGTCAGTCCTGTAGTGGAGAAACTAATTGCAGCAGAGGGATGGTGGCTCATCCCTTCAACTCCTTCAGATTTCGGTCTGCATGAGACCTTTTGTATTTGAGGCTGGCATTCATTCACTGTTAAGACATTGGGCAGAAACAAAAAATAACCTAAATAAAATTCATTTATCAAGTGTGAAGTGTTAATAACTGATTCTTGAATGATTTGTATTTCTCAGTTAAATTGCTTTGTCTGCTTATTAGGCTTCCCATTTGATAACTAGTTACGCTGATGTCCTGCCATGAGAGTTGCTGTTCTGTTTCCCTTTTTTCTTTCAGTATAGTGAACAGATACACTTTGAGAAGGCAGATCTTGATGATAGTCCCCTGCTTTGCTGGTTGGCCCTGCAGCACACAGCTACAGAAGCTGAAATGTTAAAAGCCGCTGAAAAAAGAGCTGAGGGCAATAAAACGTTGTAGCTCCCCCCGTTATAGAAGGATCCATCCAGATCTTTGTCGTAGTCTGTTGCCAAACTGCAAAACCCTCCTCGGTGGCACCCAGCTGGGCTGTACCTGTTTGGGCTAAGTGGTCCATCTGAATGGCTCTTTATGAGTCTGAAGTCCCATCTGCTCCTCTTGCGAGGAGGTGGAAGGCACAACACATTAAGTGACCGAAGTTAAAAGAAAGGCCGGCTTCACAAACTGTAACAAAACATTATGCTAATGCCAGCAAAAGGCTTTCTCTATTGAAAAGGCAAAAAATCATTCTCGAGAATTGGCTTCATGTTAGAACTGTAAACAGTTCCTATTTTATAACCATACAAGTATGTGGCTTGTTATATTTTCATCCAGAGTCTGTAGGGGTTCTTTTTCTTGCAGAATTTGTTCAAAGCCCGTGCATACCTCTGGAGGAATAAAAAAAAAAATGAGTTTGTTCTTCATTATTGCTGTTTGCAATAAAGCAAATTACCTCTGAAAACACGGGGACTGCTCTTCAAAGCCACGTTTCTATGCTCTATCTGGATGTTTGCAAATGTGCATGCGTGTGTGGCTACCATATGTACTAAGCATGTTTGTTACCACATGTGGCTGACTTCTTTACCCTGCCTGCTTTTAATGCGCCCTCGTACGCTAATTGGGGCTGTCAGTGAGGCAGAAGGGGGGAGGAGAGGTGTTCCCTGTTATGAAGTGTTTACAACAGTGAGTTATAGGAGGATGACCACAGCGTTTCGGGGACATAAGCAGTAGTCTTGATTAACCTGTTTAACAGTTCACTTGTGGGTAAGACAAACAGTCTAAAGCCCGATCCAGCTGTATTCATGAATTTATTCCTTAGCAAATAATGGTGGATAAAATTAGCAGACATCTGGAAGAGGCACATATTTCAAAGTTATTTTGGTCGAAACGTATAAAGCACACTATGAAGAATATGATTGGTAGCTGGTCTTAATAAACAGTTAGTGAGTTCTGCCTGCCTAAAATGCAAAACAGATGTATCTTTGTTCTTTTAAAGTGACTTTGATGAATAAACTACATGTGACGTCAGGTCCAAGCTATTGGATGTCTGAGTCCGGCAGAGAAATTTTTTAGAATAAAAAAAAGAAAACTTTCCATTGTAGAGTCTGGAGAGAACAAAGTGAATTCCAGTGCATTGCTCTCACAGCAAATAGAAGCAGGTTCAGAGACTTTAGATAGTCAATCCAAACATTTATTATTGGTATTATTTTCAGGGAGATCTGTTTTTGTCTGCTGCACTGAACCATTTTCCTCTCCTTGCAGCAAGTCTCAGACTTTGGCTATTTGCATCAGTATTAAGGGGCTCTGGTTTTGGAGGTTGTTTTTTTTTTTCTTTTGGTTTTTCTTCCCCTCCCGTTTTAGTTTTGGTAGAGGGAGGGCTGGGAGGAGGAGGAGGTGAAGGAGGAGGGTGAAAAGGAGGACAGACAAACGCTTCCAAAAGGAGAAAGACTATGCAGACACAGTACTATATCTAAGGACTCTCTGACTCTGATGGATTTTGCTTTTGTTTTGTCATGAGCAATTTAACATTTTTTGGGGCAATAGTCTTTGCTTTAGCGTGCGTTTTTTGGCAGATTGAGCAGGCAGGCAGTTTAGTGCTGCACCCCTTGTGTCAGGAAGTCAGCTCATTCTCTGCAGGTGTTTCATCCATAAACAAGCATCAGCCACAGACTTCTTTTTCTTTACGGAAACCCTCTGGAATTTAACTTTCAGATACAAATACTTAGAGAGGTTGGCAGCAGAGGAGTATGAAAAGGAGCTGAAGAGTCGGAGCGTAAGCCGAGGCAGAAGTGAGCTGTCCTTGAACCTGAGATCTCCTTCAGCCCCATCCTCGCCTGTACCCAAGTGCATCAGCCCAGCATCCATAGAGTCCCAGGAAGAGCTGAAGACCCCTCCCACCCCTTGTGGGACCCCTCAGCCCTCAGAAGGTAAGTGAAAAGGAGAGCAGGGGAAGGAGTGGTGGTTTTGTCACAGTTTCTCTCGGGCTAGCAATGATTTTTGTTGCATGAGTGCAAGAATATAACCTCTGAGGTGCCAAAGTAAAGGTTCTTACTACATTGTTTCATGCTGTCTTCCTAAATTTCCTCTTTTTTTCCATAGTTTTGGATGTCTTCTAGTCTATTCAAGCAAAGAATACACTGCTAATTGTTGCTACGATTTATGTTATCATTGTCTGATGCTATTAGAATGGAATAATTGGAAAATGCAGCATACAGAGGGTCTTAATTTTAGCATCATGTTCCTTGCATATTAGAAGTTACTGAATACTAAACCAACAATATTCCTGCCAACAGATTTTGCTTATGTGGATTCTCTGAAAGAAATGCAACAGATGAATGCCAAGATTATAATAACCTTCCAGCAGAGCACAGGCTGAATGAGACAAACAGAAAAGGTCTTAAGTTGAAAGCAGGGAGGGTGTGTTGGTTATTTTTAACACCAACAAAAACTCTTAAAATTGTAGCACAAGTAGTAAAGGACTTAAAAGAGACCACAGACAATTAGTAAAAAGGAAAGTATAATTAGTGTTTGCACGGTTGGTTTGCTGTCATATAATTTATTGGTGCACAGAGCAATATTTTTTGTGTTTGCACGTCATTCTGCCACTTGCATCATGTACCCGTCCTTCAGCCTTCAAAAAAACATCCACCATACAGATTTATATTTGCGCCACATGACGTTGCATTAACATTAGGAGCTAGAATGCATGTTGGGGGTGAATTATCGCCATCATTCATTTTTATTTTATTTGATTTCCTGCTACGTGCTATTGGTGATTAATGCATTTGTAACTTGCACTGCTTGGTTTTATTGAGTGTTATGGCTGGTAGCATGCTATAAAGCAAGGCAATTTGAGAAAAAAGTTAGAGGTACTGAATGTTGCATATGTTTATCCTTACCGTACTATGTAGGTGAAGTTTATTTAATTTAGGGTTATATATTTTCCCAATTATATTCCCAGTTTTCTTGTCTGGCACCTTAAAAGTCTCAGTGGAATCATTTGAACTTAAAAAACATGGATATTTTCCTGTAACACTGATAGTCAGAAACGTCCAGATGCCCTTTTTTTTTTGAGTGCAATATTGCTTTTAGTGCAAATAAGCTGGATTTTTCCACCGTTAGGATTTCAGAGCTGGGTAGGGAGCAAGTATCCCTTTTATGGTGATTATTTTAACATATTTTTCCTGGAAGCATTCAAAATAAATTGCGGCATGAAATGGAGCAGCCCAATCCATTTGGAGAATACATTTAGAGCAGGTGTACGGGGCAACTTCAGGCAGCCAGAATATGGCAAAGCTATCAACACGTGGGTAGGCAGGACACCTCTACTAAAACTCCTGGCAATATCAGTAGGCATCAGAGGGCAGCACCTGGAAGCCTGGCAAGTGGACTGCAAGGAGAGGACATATGAATGGGTCAGGGAAAGCCTCCAGCCAAGGGTAGCTGCGGGCAGGTGGCCAGAATGGCACCAGAACAGGGGCCTGGAATCTACATACTTCAGTGAGAGCCGCACGTGAGGGAAGGACTGCTGTTTCAGGCCTACCAAAAGCATTGGAAAAGGCCATGTGAAGCAATGGGCACGTGGGCAGGGCAGGCTTGCTCATCTGGAGGTGGACAGATTATTAGATATCAGCCAACAGCTGGCAGGCTTATTTATAGATTTTGTGCCATGGCCTCTAGATGATTATCTGAGTTCCTTATGCTCCGTAATGAATTAAAACCTCAGCTTTTACTATCCTTAGGAAATGTTAAGAATCCTACTTAATAGGTAGGAAACTGAGGCATTAACTTGCTTAAGCCAGTTGTAGGAAAGCTGAAATAGAGCCATGGACAGAATGCAGATTACTTGCATGCCAAGCTGTTGCTTTGAACATGGAGGTCACCATCTTCCCAAGAAAAACTGCAGAAGGGAAACACTTCTGCAGTTCTGTGTGTAGGACCTTCCAAAGACTCTGCAAGAATGGTGTTAACAGATGTGTGATATTCGTCTGCAGAATTTAGAACCTGAAGTCAAATGGGAAGTGTGTTCCTCTACTAGCAAAACAATAAGTGATTTTTGGAGTCAGATTTATTTTATGCCATTTCTGCTAAAGTGTCCTTTGGCCATCCAGTATCTACTGGGCTTAAGAAGGAAATGGATTTTGTCTGTGGAACTTTGTCCCACGCTGTGAAACGTCGCAGTATTTTTACCCAATATAAAAATCTGGACTTACAGAGCTGAAGTGTTTTCTCATATAAAACAATTGGTTCCACTAAAGTAATGAAGTCTTGCAAGACTTACTCTTATAAAACTTGGGGTATGGCATTCAGAGGAAATGAAGGCAGTCCCATAACTGCAAAATGGAACTCAATATTTTTTTTTCAGAGGAGCTACTTCCTCCTTTGTAATTTCATTGGAGAATTTTTTATGAAGTGCACATGTGCAGTAAAGGAGAGCAACAATAACCAAGACATTTCTGAAGTCAATCCACAAAGGAATTGGAGATGAACCCTTCTCCGAGAGGAGCAGCTTTTTTAGCACTTGAGGAAGTAAGCAGGCCAGCCCAAGTGCACATTGTAGACAGCAGGAAACCTTCTGAACATACTAGTAGCTGAGCAATGTTCAAATACTGCCTAAAGTATGACTGGTGAAAGCATCTCAGTAGATGGAGAAGAGCAAAGCATGAGGGCCCAGTGATGCCACTGCAGCCCCAGTTGTAGATCCCAAGGAACCGCAGTACAGAAAGTCAGAGGAGAAACTGCAGTGGGGGACAAAGAAGGATTATTTCTGACTTTATTAAGAACAAGTTCCCTACTGGTGATCACTCTGCTAGTTTTTACCATCACGAGGAATGGGAAAAAAAGATTGGGGTCAGGGTGGAGAGAGTCCTTGCTGAATTCACAGCAAGAGGAATCCTGTGCTGGGGGAACTGAAGGGAGGTAACAACCAAGACTTTTAGCAGTGCTTGAACAATTGAACGAAAAGGGCTTGGGTAGGCATAGCCTTCTTCAGACTTACTGTATGCATCCTCAAGAGACACTTAGCATTTGTATCTTCCAGCTCCAAGTAAAAAGCAGAGCAAATAGAAGAAGGTGCGGTTGGCTAATCTATTACCCTGGCAGGGGATTAGATGTGGGCCCAGAGGGATGTTTGTTCTCTCTGAGGGCTTATAGGACAGGAGGCCGTTGAGGTCCTATCAGCAGGTACTAAGGATACGACATCTTATGTCTGCTTCATAGTTGATTTATAGTTTCTCTCTATGTTCCTGTATAGCATTACAAGTTCGTAGCCACGTTTTTCAGAAGGGAGCAGCTTGCTGTCCTCTCTAACCTCTCTCTCAAAAGAGGGTTATTGCCAACATCTGATCAGATCAGGTTGCTAGGGCTTTATGTGGTCAAGTCTTGAAAATGTCAGAAGATGTAGGTTACGGCATCTCTCAAAATGATAAAATCTGTACACATTTACTGAGGGACCCTGGTACAGTTTCTTTTAGTGATGAGGTTACACAGCATCTTTGGGAGATTTCGTTCTTCCAAGAAGTCTTCACATTTTTTTCCAGTAATACATTTTTAGAGATTAAGTTCTGGCAGAAAAAGAATTGGGCATAGGACTGAAAAATTAGTCCTTAAAGCCACATTCAATTTTTCTCCTCCTGATTAATCCAATTGCAAGTAAAAGTTCTGCTAATTTAAAGACCCCAGTTCACTCATTTGTTTTAATGGTGGAGGGGGAAAGCTAAGCCTTGAGAGAAGTGTGAAAAACAGCATATGCAAGTGAAAAGAGATTACTACTGAATCTGACAATCCCAGTTTAGGTCTTAAGGACTGTATATGTCTAAGAATTGAGGGGTTTTTTTTTTAAATAAAACATGTTGCTTATAATGGCATCACACTTCTTAATGTCTCGGGAATGCCATCTTTACTGTTGATGCTGTTTGATGTGACCATGCTTTGCTTCCCTGAGTCTTTGCGCTTTCCACCAGCACAAGTCTGAAGACCGGGAACAGAGCCTGGTCTGTTATTTAAATCTGTTGACACCTGCAAGGTTGCCACTTAAGAGTAGTGTTTTGACTGGTGTGAAAATCGATCCAGTAGATATGGGACTGAAAGTTCCAGCTCATTTCAAATAGGCCACCACCAAGCATTCTCTGAGAATTGTATTTTTTAACATTTTTTAGAAGCTCTCATCAATATCAACCCAATGGATTACACGATGGAACTGAAAGTGATAGACACACGTCTACCTTGCTGGCTTTGTTCTAGTGTTCGCTGACAGATCTGATTTTTGAACTGCTTTTTAAGGAAAGCGCTACTGAACTTAGCTCACTATTTATATGTTATTTGGGTTATGTGTGGATTGTTTGACCTAATCTCAAAAGAGAGAGAGACAGTCAAAATGAATGTCACCGTATGCCTGTTTTGTTCTAGAAGTGCTTAGATTTTGATACTCCTTGAACTCAAAAGAGCAGCCTGTGTCAGCATATTGCTCTTTATTCTTTGTTGTATATTAGATTCTGCTAAGATACTGCATCTGTCTGGTGTTTGTGGGATATTTCTGGTATGAAGAGTACCCAGAATTTTTCTGAGCATTCCTATTTTCTCAGCCATTTCTTATGTATCCCCTGACTTTATCCTATTGAATGTTCAGTGTAGCTTTATGACAACAAAGATGCCATAAGCATTAGCAGTCTTGACCACATTTTAGTCAGCTTCTTTCTCCACCTGAGCTGTTGAGTTGAGATTTTTGGTTATTGCACAACGGCTTTTGGGTTTTTTTAGAGAGAAACATCTAAAATTCATACAAAACTATGGTCATTCAAGGATGAATTGTTGTAATTTGTATATATGGTCCATTGCAGCATGGCAAGCTTAGTCTTTCATGCTACAGTACCATGTTAGTTCCAGGATCTCCTGAAGGATTCCTAAGCTTGCATCTCAGTTATATTCAGAAGTTGGCTTGACTTTAAAATGCTTTTGTGCTATACCTACACACTGACAGCTGTGGTCAGAAACACACCACTGGGATTCAGAGTGTCTGCCAACTTCTTCTTGCCAGCTGTCTGCAATTTTGATTTTCTCGTAGGCACGTGCAGAGCTGCTCTATTGTTAGACTTTTAAATGTCCTTTATGTTGAAGAGGGAGAAATGTAAGCTTCTAATTGGGAGTGTTTTAAAACATCATAGAGGGGTTTGAGCGTGCATCGACTATATTAAACATATTACAGGTACATTTCTTTTATATATATGCATTCTATACACATGTCTAGTTATTTAACTAACTACACATTTAAAATCAATTGTGAAAGTGTATGAGCTTAGCTCCAATGAAATCAGTGGCAAAAAAAATAATGTGCCGTTTTGTACGCTTAAATTATATGAAATGAAGTGGAATACTGTGGTACTGAAGATGCATTAGTGAAAGCTAATTTAAAAGCATGTGTGTTATTGTAAAGATAGGCACAGGCATTGCTAAAAATCTTTATTCTTTGTATGGGTGTCTCAGAAACTAGGATAGGCACACAACATGAAACAGTCTTAAGAAAACATTGTGACCTTCATTATTTTGACTTATGCTTTCTCAGGATAAATCTGTTTACCTGCTTCCTAGAGGACTAAAACATTTGGATTACATTCCAGTGTGATACTTTTTTTTCCTTCAAAGATTCATGGAGTTTTTTAAGCCAGTCTCGTCGTATATTATGCAACCCAAAGACCATGATGAGTCCAGAAGACTCTTTTGCAATATTGTAATGAAAAGTAGTTAACGGAGGCAGAAAAAAACAAGAATGATTTGGTCATTGTAGTTCAGGCACGCTACAAGATTTAGTACAGAAGGAATCTGGGGAGTACGCAGAACTAACATGCATGCCCATTTTCATCACTCTTGCATGGCCATTTCAGTTTTCAGAAAACTGTGAGCTGCTTGATGTGAATATGTGTGGATGCTCTTCAGTTTCTTTGCAGCACGCAGAGAATATTTGCATGTGAAAATCTGCTGTTATAGCTAAAATGAATGAATTTCACTGTCAATGATAAAGCAGGGAAGAAGAAACCAAGTATACTATCAACAGTGTTTGCTGTGTGCCAACCGATCAAAAAGCTCGTCATACACCATATGCCAAGCAATTGGAAACTAAATTTGTGCCATATGCCAAGCAGTTGGAAACTTTGTTCAGTTTTGATGTGGCTATTCTGAAGTAAATGTGCATGAAAAAACATATGCTTTTTGTCAGCGAAATGTGTGACAGTGCCGTTTCCAGACTGTGCCATTCAACTGTGTTAATAAAACTAATATTTGTATTTTTTTGTTGAAGTGTTCCTCATCAGGTGAAAAAAGAATCCTTCCAGAACCCAAAGAAAATTCAGCCAAAACCCACAATCTTCCTCCTTTTTTGTTTTTTAAACGATCTCTTCCTTCCTGGCTCTGTCTAGGCACTGAGTTGTCATTGTCATGCTCAGGTGGGATGCCCATTTTCTGCTGGTTCAAATCCTTATGCGAGTCCAACACTCCAGCTGTGGAAGTACGTATAAAAACAGTGGGCTGACTCCAGAGAGCAAGCGAGGGGGTTTGCCAGGCCGCTCTCACGTGCAAGGCTGTTGTCGCACAACATTCATCAGTCTGTTGCTCCTAATGTTCAGCATGCCATGGACTTGCTTTTTATTTTCTTTCCATAAGGCACTTGTACAACTTTTGCATCGCTCTCGTTTAGAGGGCTGAGCCTGAGACAACTCCGTTGTTAAGTGAATCTCTTTCTCCCGTTGTTCTCTCCGCCAGTGAGTGCCAGTGAACCCGAACCAGAGACAGAGACAGAACCAGAACCAGAGCAGGAGGCTGAGGCCGAGCAGGGAACGGAGACACCCAATGAAATAGAGGCTACAGAGGTGGGACCAGAGAGTGAGGTGGAGCAAGGACCAGAGAGAGAGCCAGAAGAAAGTGCAATACTCAGTGAAAAAGAGAGGCAGAATGAGGAAGTGAATGAAAAAGACAACTGCTCTGCATCCAGCATATCCTCAGCAAGCAGCACTTTAGAGAGGGAAGAGAGAGAGGACAAGTTAACCAGTGACAATGAAACTGGTAAAGTGAAGCTTTTTCAATAATGAAGGGTTTCTGGTGGAAAAAAAAAATGTTACATTAACAGCTCTGTTATTGTGTTAATTGGCTAACAAACCCTTTGCGCCTATCTAAGACTTTCTTCACCATGGCCAAGTCTGATCTACTCTCTGCTTGGAAATCCATAGACTTTGATGGGGTTTCTATGTTTGAGGGACAGTAGGGCATTGATGAAATGAGGTTTCCTTTGACTCAAGACCATTTTCTTCCCCTAAGATTAATATACTAACTATTGAATCATCATGTTGCAGCAACATGTATTTCTAGCTCCCTGAAAATTTATTTGGGTTTTCTACACGTAAAACAATGAGATTGAGGGGTCATGCTGACATGATTTGTCATGAGATACGAGATACCTTTTCTCATCCTTTTAGTGGAAGATGAACAATGAGGGCTGTGATGGTTTTTCCTTCCCTCTGGTTCTCCTGTCTTGGTTAGGCTTCAGAAAACAGAGAGAGATACACAGGACCTGCTGTAGGTAGGTCTGGACTGTGGCCATCTTTAGCTCATGTGGAGGAGGCACATGAAATAGACGTGTCTGGAAAAGACCAGCTCTGGAGTGACCAGTAGTTCTGGTCAGATATGTCACCAGACACCTGTAAAGGCCCAGTGTGGAAAACACGTTAAGAAACGGTTTTCTGCTTGGAGAGATAATGACAACCAGAGCTTGTCATGCAGCCCAGGCAGGGAGGGAGTAAAAAGCAAATTTTGACCTTTGTTCATTAATTACTCTTTTCCCCTTTCTATAGTGACATAAATGAATGTAATGTAATTAGGGCATTTGGTTCCCAAGTTTTCATAGGGCTGAACAGTGGAGTGCGTTGTCCTAAGTTTTCTAAATTCTAGATAAGAAAACAAGAATAGTGTCAGAGTATGAAATAGTCTTGCTCTTTCCTGACAGAAGAGGGATAACTCTGAATCACAAGGGTTACCTCACAGAGCTCAACTTTCAGATTGTACTGTTTGTGCTTAAACCTTATCACTTTTTTTATGGGAAGCATTCAGGTAATTTTATTCTAAATCTAAGAGCTATCTTCTTTTCAACCAGCACAGAGATTGAGTTACTTAGAATGCTATTGTACTCTTAAAGAATGTAGATGGATATGTATGTAGGAAAGGGAGAGGGGAGGTATGACAGATGAAGGATGTCGTTACACTATGGCATAGTCCAAGACAGTCTAAGTGCAAGTAAAGGAGAACAGGTTACAGATTTTTTTCCCCCTCATCTTGTCTGTTACCAGTCTAATGGAGTGCTTATGTACTTTCTGGTTTTTTGTTAGAAGCTAAGAAACGTACCCTGTTATTGAAAAATCAACATCTTAAAATTGACCTATGTTACCAGTAGCCCCAAGATTTTTTAGGTTGTGCGAGGTAGGAGGTTCATGTAGTGAGTTGTTTGCTCTCTAGTAGGTGAGGAGATTTGGAAAGCAAACAAGAGCACTTTCTCCAGCAGTTCCCACATTCCCAACAAACAGTTTGCCATTTATGAGGTGGCCATCTTGGTGAATTTGTCTTCCAGCAAGTCTTGTTCCTCCAATGGTATTTCAAAGCTTCACCTGTGGAGAGGAGGGCAGAAGAGGCCACCAAAGTAGCCAGAGTCTTCCCAGCAATAATTTTTGATCAGCTAGGGAAGATGGAGGCAGACTTCGGGAGCCAAAATTGGAGATTGTGTCTGGGGGAATTCTAATGAGCAGTTTTGCAAAGGGATTAAATCCTGGAGGATCCCAGCTGGTGAAACTGAGAGCGGGTGGGTCATGTGGGATTTGTAGGAGAGATCCTGGGAGCAGTCGTGAACATCTTTGAAGGAAAGGCTGAGAGTAGGGGTAAATCCTCTGTGGGGCCTCAGCTGGTTAAAATCTATGGTGTAGGGAAGGAGTTGTCTAGTCATGTTGTCTAGTGACACTACCTCAGAGACAAGTCTGAGAGACTACCTCAGGTGACAAATCTTGGTGAGAAAGCAATAGCATGGATAAAGTCTCAGGAAAAATAAACAGGTAATGGAAGTAGTCAAGCCTCCTGCAGAAAAGTAGAAGGAAACAGTTTTGGAGGTCGTATCCATTGCTGAAAAAAATGTCTTTCCTTTGTCTGGAATTAAACCTCTGGGCTCATTTTGAAATGTGGTTTAGAGGTTGATCTGAATAGGGGTGGGAGTCATTACTGCCCAGATGCTTTGTGCTCTGAGACATGTCCTACATTTTAACGTGGTCTTACTTTTAAGAGGTGGGGGGGAAGTTATGGGGCCCTGGATGGGGATCTCACTGAGGGGACACCTCAGAGCACAGGGTTAGCTGTCATGGTAAGAAAAAAACTCCATTGACGAAAGAAGTCATGAAAGATGTTTAAAACTCTTAAGTATTGAAAAAGGTGGGAGCGTAAGGGGAGAAACAGAGATAAAATGGAAGTTTAAAAGAAAGGGCAACTGACAGGTATAAAAGAAAATCTTTAAACACAAGGGGACAAAAGGATTTGATTGCCTAGCAGTCAAAATAAAATGTGTTTAAGAAATAGAGTCTATAAAAAATATATTAATAAAATGTGTAAAGACTATGGGGAACAGAAGGAATCCTGTACAGGAAATACAGTAAGTGTGAAGAATTATCCGATGCCGGCTGGAAAAAGAAACACCATAATTTTTAGACACGTTATCCACAATGGTTAGCAGTCTCATATTCAGAGAAATGTAGTCAAAGAGTTGCTTACATCATTTATTTTTACAATTTCACTGTTATAGTTTGTTATTTATGGTGCTGTCTCAAACATGTTATTTTGTAGATTATTGTTGAGAAAAGCAGTAGTCAGAAAGATGAAGCTTCATTACAGTGACATGTTAAATGGTTGTGATGTGGAAAGAAGGCCATTAGGCTTTCAGGGGCATCATATATTACGGGGAGCGTAACAGTGGTTGATGAGCAGCGTTTTGAAATATCTTTTATAAAGGTGCTCATATTCCTAGAAATAGCTTTAGAAGTCTTGCTTATGCTTATACTACTGAGTTGCCCTGAGAGCTGCACCCTGGGTATGCAACCTGCTCTGGGATTCAAATAGTCCATGTTGTAAAGATGACCCAGGTATCCAGCCTGGAGGTCTGAAGAACAGTCAACTGTGAAACCTGTCCTCCCCTAGCCAGCTGGGAGGGAGGAGGAGGAGGAGGAGGAGAAGGAAGCAGTTGCATGTTCACCCTGTCATCAGCCAGGGAAGATTCCTTTTATAACGAAGTTTTGCTGGGGTGGTTCCAGTTTATGGCCAGGTGAAAAGTAGGATGATAACCTATTTTGTGCCATTGTCATGATATTTAAGCCCCGTTCTGGAATACTAAAGGTTCTGAGCATTTATGCACTGTATAAATGAGCTGGGGTAGTAACTACAAAGTGAAACCCGACAGATTTCAGGAGAAACCTGAAAATCCTGACAGTTATATAGTCCCTCACAAGCTAGTCCCTCACGAGAATTACTCCCAGCCCACCAAGGTTGGGCCATATACCAGCACTGTCACCTATTTCAAAATTTTCTACTGCTTGCCCAGTTTCAGACTAATTGTGCATGTGTGTCCCCCAAATTTTTTTCTGGTGGGTTGAAGATTGTTCTTGGTGCTCTGGTTCCCTCCCCTTGACTCTTCCCATCTGTGCGTGTGTGTGATTGCAGGTCCATGGTCGCAGACCATTCAGGATGCTGGTGTGAATGAGCAGTGCAGCAACATCCTCAACAACAAGCGGTTTATGCTGGACATGTTGTATGCGCATAACAAAAAGCCCAAGGATGAAGAGGAGAAGGAGCTGGAGGCGAAGGAGGAAAAGAAGGAGACGGAGGAAAGCGAGGAGTCACTCACTAGCCTAGCCAGTAGGATCTCTATCCTTCAGGCCACAAAGCAGGCCAAAGACGAAAGTGTCAAAAAGATGGAGATCGGAAATCTGGACAACCAAGGCAGCGTGAAAGCCTTTGCAGAAAAATTCAACAGTGGTGAGCTGGCCAAGGGGACAGCCATGCCTGAAGATGAAATCAGTGAACAGGTCCCTGAGAAAACACCAGCACAGCCAAAGAAGGAATCTGACTACATCTGGGATCAGCTCATGGCTAATCCTAGAGAACTTAAAATCAAAGACATGGATTTTACGGACTTGGGGGAGGAGGATGATGTAGATGTGTTGGACATGGATATGGGTCCTGGGGACTCCCTTGTTCCCCCTCCTCCACCTCCACCTTCTTTTCTGGGTTTGCCTCCTCCACCACCTCCCCCGCTGTTTGGATGCCCACCTCCACCTCCACCCTCTGCTAATTTATTGGCTCCTCCTCCACTGTTCAGCTCTCCTCAGGGTTTAGGGTCACCCCAGGTTTCTAGGGGTCAGCCAGCATTTATAAAGAAGAAGAAAACCATCCGTCTGTTCTGGAACGAGGTACGGCCATTTGAGTGGCAGTGTAAAAACAACAAACGCTGCAGAGAATTCCTGTGGTCGAAACTGGAACCCATTAAGGTGGACACTTCCAAACTGGAGCATCTCTTTGAGTCTAAATCCAAGGAACTGCCTGTCACGAAGGTACAGCTCATATTCAGCTTGCTATTATTTTGCTATTGTATTGGTATTCATTCTGACTTAGATCTGGGTGATTTATGTTGTTTATATGAAAACAGTGGAAATTACTGGATGTGTTTCTAGCTTGGCCTATGACGGAAGATATTCCATGGCCTGAAACTGGGAGATGAGGCTAGGGTGGTGTACGTGCCAAGCTGCCCTCTTATCTCAGGTCTACTGGTTTTGGGATATCACTTCAGGTGGGGAACACCAACAAATTTTACATTAGGTTGTTGGTAGCTGACTGCCAAACTAGGTACTGAAATGTGAAATATTTTCTGTTACATTCATATAAAGGTCACGAGGTGATGATTCATATTTGTGTATTTGACAGTTTTTCACTTGGTCATATTTTCCTAATCATTATGTGGAAAGGTTAGAGTATCAGACTGGGTCTGCTGCAAAGAGCCTACACACGTGCTTTGTTCTGAAGGATCGATTTATCAGCTGGACCAAGTTTACAGCTAAACTCTGCAGGGGTGTTGGGATTTTGTTTTACACTGGTGAACAGGCCTATTTTAAATCCTTAATTTGTACAATGTGGCTATCCAAATTTTAGTATAGAAGCTGGCACAGGAAATACCTCTGTAACTAGGATTCCCTTTTCCTTAGGAGCATTGTCATAAAATAAATTCACAAAGGCTGGTGACATGGCTGTTTAACATTAGACTCGACAACAAAAGGAAGTCTTTTATAGTTACATTTAGTAGGAATTTGAAGTAGCATTAAAAAAGTTATTAGCTCGAACATTTGTTTTTCGTGGCTACATAAACTCTTTTTCTTCTAAGCAGAATAATTGGTACCAGGGAAACAATGTTTTTTTCCAGTTAAAATGCTAGTAAAAGATGTCCATCTCTCTTAAATAAATCATGTGTGTGTTTTCTATGTAT
This sequence comes from Larus michahellis, assembly GCF_964199755.1. NCBI lineage: Eukaryota > Metazoa > Chordata > Aves > Charadriiformes > Laridae > Larus > Larus michahellis. Next base: position 97,121,766 of record NC_133897.1, read on the forward strand.
GCCTATATGTTTTATAGTGACATAAAAACCAGTCAGTACCTTGAATATTTTACTTCTCTTTGGCTGGCAAAAGTTGTTATATATACTATATATCATATATATTATTGTTTGCTCTTAATCTGGGGAGACTGGATGTCTCACGTTGAAAGTTCTCTGCATCACTTGTTTGGGTTATTAACTCAAAATTTTCTAATAGTCATTCTTGCTGTTCTTGGCCAAATGTAAACATTGTAATTTGAACAATCAAGCCCTGATTAAGTACCTAGCAAACAACAGGTACGTAAATACATGGCTGGTGTAGATCCTGCCATTGCTGTTCTTAACTGAATTTTTTGTGACACAGATGCATGTAGATCTGAAACGTATGGCGTAGCAGCTCTAAAAACACATTCAGCTGATCGTTCATTTGGGCAATGCTGAGATTAATTTCTCTCTCTTAATTCCTTTTCTGCTGAGGGAGGAATGCTGGTGACGTCGTGGTGTGTTACTCCTCATCTCTCTCCCTGTAAATACAAATCTGCCACAGATGATTCATAGGTGGAAGGAATGAGAGCGTTTTCTTAGATTCATAAAACATTTAATTCCTCGAATTGATTGTGGAATTATGACATATTTGCCATTTCCAAACTTTAGCTTTGTGTTAAATGCCAGTATTCTAATGGATCAGTCTGGCTGATTCTTAATCTTCTATTCTCACCAAAAAATTTTTGATAAAATGTTGAACTATTGGAATTTTGACTTGTTTATTTATCCAGTCATTTACCATGCACGTTCCCAAACTACCTTTGGCCATTTTCCCCCCGCTCCCCTCACGCTTGCTTCCCAAACCTGCCTGGGCTGCCTGGTGCTTTGGCACAGCTTTTGGCTTCTGGCTGGAAGATGAGTGAGCAGGTTTCTTTGAAATTAGTGCAAGTCTGAGGAATGATTTAGGTGGCTGCTTTCCTCTTGGAGACTAATAACTGCTCTCTGCATGAGACGTTATACTTTTGGCTCTCTTTCCACCCCATCCCATAACACAGGCATAGAAGTCTCATTGTCTCTGTAGAGAAGACAGTGGTGACCAAGGAGTACCGTAGTGGAGGTCTACTCAGACTTCTGAGACTCCTGCCTGGTTTTGGTGGATACCAGCAAATTTTCTGGAGTAGGAATGGTCCTTAGATCAAATGAGAGTGGGAGTAATTAAGCAGACCGCTGAATCCGTAAAAGACTTGAGGTTTGGTACGAAGATTGCACTCAAATTAGGATAGCTCTCGCTTTTTCCAGACTGCTTGGTTTATTTCCAGGGAGTACATTCCCCGTTGTGTCTCGTTTCTCCTGTCCAATGGCTGCAATCCAAAACAGGTTTATTCTATAATATTGTAAAGTCTGACTCACAGCTCAGTTGGTTCAGCTGAAAAGAAAAAGCACGGAGCAACAAATCAAAAGTCAAACCTCCAGATTTCATAGCAATAGATGGAAGCAGGTGCATGGAAAAGGAACAGTCCAGAAGGATGAGAGGAAAAGCGAAGTCAGGGTGTGTAGGGGGGAGCTTGGCTCTATCTTGTGCGTATGCTCTTTCATACAGCTGTAACCAATTTTACTCCAGTTTCTAATCCTTCACTGTGATTTCCACAACACACAGCTATAAACAGCTACTTCCTGGCTCATGAGAAGTTTTTCATTAAACACAATAGACTGCAATAAAATAAAGTGGATTTTAAATTGTAGGGTATAATATGGGAGTTTGGGGGGAAAGGCTGGGAGGGGAGATTCTTGATTTTAGGAGAACTTCTGCCACTCTGGACAACTTGCACATTGGTTATAGTTAGTGGAGCACCTTCAGTTGCAGAGCGTTTATTTTCTGGCATAGAGGACCACAACATTCTGTTTGGGAATAGAACAAGAATGATCAGGTATCCCCTCCAGGCCAGTGTAGAATTTCTTTCCTTCTCACTCCGCCAAACAAAGCAGGTATTTTGGCAGAGCACTTCAAAGTGTTTATTTTTCTGTGAAGAGAAATGAAAACACACAGACACTACTGAACCAAATGCTTCAGCCCTTCTGCCATCCACTTGGTTCTGCGTGTCATTTGAAAGTATTATTCTGCTGACTCATCTGTACCGTGTGGGATACAGTGATGCATCATGTGCCCACAGACATAAAAACTAGTAGGACTGAAAAATTAGGGAATGTGTTTTCACGTACACGTGTATATACATGCCTTTTTAAAACATTTGTTGCAATTTGAATAAATGCCAAGGCAAGCCATAAATGTGGACCAGAATTTCTGAAAAAAAAAAAATAATAAAAAAAAAATATATATATGCATCCTGGACAAACTCAGCGGTAGCTGAGTGATTCCATTTTAAATCCCCAGTGCTAAATCCTTGCTAATTGAGATAGACATTAAAAAAAAGTCCATCTCGCTATTAAGGGATTGGCCCTTTTTTTTTTTTCTGTACTACTGATGCAGGTTGTTCTACAAATTTAAATGCAGGAGATACTTCTGACTTGATGCTCATATATAATTACTTATATGATCACTGGAATTAATTAAAGAAAAGAGGCATTTTTTAGACTATGTGCTCATCAGACCACAAATCACCTTCTGTGGGATGGTAACAGTTTTTGAATAACCTGTCTGGACTACACAGCCTTCAATAGAGGCAACAGAATCTGGCCAGTTAGGTCTTGTAAAGATCAAATTCACTGTAGTTGTTAATGTATTGCAGGAACGTTTGCTTCCCACAAATTATACCACCTGATATATTTATATTTTATAATTTTTGTTATTTACATTTAATAATGTAATAGTCAGAAGTTCAGGGCTTACGTTACACAGTGACACATTAAAATATAAAATCAAGTGCATTAGTGCATGGTTCCCTCAAGCATTTGAAGTCATTCTCTGTTAATGACCTTATAAAGCAGTCTGAAAGTCACCTAATATTGCAATAGAAATTAATAGTTGTAGCGTATTTTAACAGTCAGACACTTATACACGTGCAATTTCATTGCAGACGAAAAGGAATTCTTTTCCTAGCAGTAGGGTAATAAAGTTCATGGTAGTAAAATCTGTCTTCATCCTTTTATTCATTTGGAAAGGATTTCTTTGTAACTCAGCCATCGTCCCCAAAATGGACATAAATCTCTTCTGCCCCTGTTTTTGAAAAGAGTTACTTACCCCAGATTTTTGTACCCCATGTGCAGTTATAGCTCTGGAAAATACCCACGTGCTCACATCCCCTATACGGCTCATCTGTCTCTTGTAACTCATTGCTAAGGAGCAAGCGCACTGGTGCAATCGCAGTCATCCCAGCGGTTAGCATCATGCGTCCCCCAAATGAATACGTCTCTCTTGTCAAACTTAGGAGCCTAAAAACGGAGCTCACTTACCCTCACCGCATGTGGGAAGCCTAAATTTAACTCCTTTCCCCCAGCCTTTTCCCTTCTGCTTAAATTCTTTGGAGCTGTGTAATTCCATGCTGCCGAGGACAAGGTAAAAAGTGGTGGTTTAAAAAAGGCTCAGTGCGATACAGACTCAAGAGGAAGCACAGACTCTGGTGAGCTCCGCTTGTTTTTATGTGGTCTTGGCCACTAACTGTGGTCCTGAAAATGTGATTAATGGCCCTGGAAATAAAAATGACTGCTTTAAAGGAGAAGCTGCATCTCAGATCCTTCAGGTAGCTCCATAAGAAAAAGAGGACTCTGTTACTCAAAGAAGGGAAAGTTCAAGAAGGCTTCAGGGATGCTTTTAAGGTGTTAGAAGAGAGCAGTTCTGACAGAAGTGACGTATAAAAATTGAAAACAAATGTTATCTTTGCTTTCCTAAAATTTATCCTGTTTACTGCAAAATAGGTGTTTCTTTTTAAGTTAAAAAAAAACCCAAAAAACTCTTACAGCTTTCACAGATCATAAACATATGGTGGTCCCCAACTCCTGTAAACTGCACTTGCCTTCGCTCTCATCTGCACACAGAAGTTGCATCCTGCCACATTAATCGTGTTGGTATGATGAAAGGGCTGCGGTGCCGCGTGCGTGCTGGGGCGGGTGGGCGGGCATACCTCCTCCTGCGCAGGCAAGGAGCTGAGCTGTGCCAGAAAGGAGGCATCTTTGTAATGATACAACTGCATTCCCATTATGGGCTGACCCACAGCTGGAGGTACTTTGATAAAATCGAATTTACTAACTTAGTTCTTTCAATGCAGAAGCAGCGTGCAGACCTGGCAGGAGGGCATTTTTTTGACTCAGTGGTGGCTGTGGTGCAGACCCAAAGGATGTGGAGAAGAAAGCTTTGTGGTCTAAAAAGCAATCCCGAGCATAGATCGAGACTTGGGGCAGTTAAGAGCCTTCTCCAAATCTCTTGGCTTTCCCCCAAATCCACAAGAGATGCAAGAGGCACTACTGCTGTAGGCAACAGGGATGATTCCCTGTTCTGAGCAGTTGTGTGGGCTGCCACACTGCAGCCTGGGAAAGAGGGATTGCTTAGTCTCTCTCTTTGCCACTTTGAGGTGCATCAGTGCTAAGGCTGCTGCTGCCAGAGCTGCTAAACACAGCCCAGATAACAGGCTCTCCAGGGAGGTCACAGTCACATCTCTGCAGCCTGGGCCTTGCTGAAACGTGGGTTTGTACACCTTGGAGCATGTCTGTGCCTGCTTCCATCAACGTGCCGGTCTTCTCCCTGCACTCCTGTGCTTGACAGCATCCCTCATCCCATCTCTGATAGGGCAAAGGAGAAGGGCAAACAGAGGAAACGTATTTCCAAAGTTCATGTGTATGGACAGGGAGGAAAATAACCCTGCGTATGAGGAGCGGAGTCCTCTCCTCTTGCAGCTGCTTGGTATATGACATAACGTAGTTGCCAAAGAGACACCTTCTAGCATGGGATAATGAGAGAGAGAGAGGCATGCTGGGAGATAAAAGCAAAGCCCATGTTTAGCACTGCATTATGCCATATAAATGGTTTGTGAGTCACCTTGCCTAGTTGGTTCACATTTTGCCACTATGATGATGGGGAGAGAGAGGAAGAAATTTCTTGGATCTTCTCTAGAATGAAATTTAAAGCCTATGTTGTTAGTTCTTTGTGCTTTTATAATTATTTATACTGTAGTTTATACTGGAGGTAAGACCCAAATGTTACGTCTAGTCTCAAGTAAAACTTCAGAAAATGCATAAGGGTTGAAATTGTTCTGCACTTGTGAAGGGCTTGATGGACATATCATGAGCAGCAGGGTAGAATACCCTTCCTCTGGCAACCAGAGGTCAGAAAACTGTGCCAGTGTCTCCAGACAGGCCTTCACACTTCCTTTGCCAGTGCCCAAGGTGGATTTATAACACAGGAGAGTGCTGGCGGGCAGGTGGGAACCACCCTGTCCATTTCCCAGACAGCCACACAGGAGAGGGTCGGTGGCCTCTCCGGGTTGAGGCATCCAAGGGGAATGGAGCCCTGGAGCCCGTCAGCGCCCAGCTGCTGCCTCGCCAGCCCTGTGCCGGCTGGTCCTGCCGCACAGCAGAGCTCTCCCCTGGGAAAGACAGCTACAGGGTATTTTTCAGACCAACTCCTGCCCCGAACTGCAGCGTTCCCAGCCCTCGCGGGGACTCCTGTGTCTCAGGCAAGCTCAGCTTTGCACGGCATCTGAGAACACGTTCAGCTCTCTGGTTAAATCCTGGCAGCTCATGCTGATACCAGCAAGAATATGGTACAAGAGTTCAGCTTTCTTGGATGACTATAAATGAATTAGATTTACATTCAGTGTCAGCACCCTTGAGTAGGGGAAGTCATTAGTGAAAGGAGTGACTTTTTCTTCATAAAACAGGCTGGAGAAATAATGTTCTTGTTGTCTTCTTTACCAAGAAAACTGCTGCAGATGGGAAGCGACAGGAGATCATTGTGTTAGACTCAAAACGAAGCAACGCTATTAATATTGGCTTGACTGTGTTGCCCCCTCCCCGGACTATCAAGACTGCTATTTTGAACTTTGACGAATATGCCTTAAACAAGGAAGGAATAGAGGTAAGAAAGAATAGTCAATGTCTTCAAGTCTGCATTTTCAATGTTTCCTTTTTTTCGATGTTGCACATGGTACAGACCAGACTTTTAATGACAGAAGGAAAAGGGAATGTGTTATATCACGACTGAGTGTTGAAACTCATCGACTCAATGTAGTGTGCTCAGAAGCACGTCGTGTTCCCCTGAGGTTGGGCATGCTCAGGAAATGTGGATTCTCTGCTTGCTTTGTTACTAAGTTTGAGTAACAATGGTGTTAATTCCTGTCAAGATTTTCAAAGTATTGTCTGTTCCTCCAAAGCTTGACTGGCATATTGTGTGTAGCAAGAATAGGCACTGCGTTACTAGGGCTGATGTAACTGGTACAGGGTTTAATAAAGTTCATGCCCAGCTAGCTGTTGGAGTCACTCTAGATTGTATATCTAATGGAAAACAAATACAGTGACTAGCTCTGCTCAAAATAGCATTTCTGTGTTACTGTTGTTTGAAGAAAAGCAGTTGGTATAAAGATTACAGATGATGTAATTTTTACCATTACATGTTGGACTTTGCAGATATTCCTACCGAGATCCAAGATGAGCTCTGTTTGTTATATTTTTTTATCAAAACACTTTTCTTCTGTGAAGTGTAAAAGAAGCCTGCTGCTCCCCCTGTTTTTTTTCATTGTGGTTGTATTCATTTCAGATGTTTTCTTTTTTTTGAATAAGCCTGTATCATCTAGTAAGAGTAACCTGCACAACTGCAAGTCTCAACCAGTGGCTGAGCTGCAGAGGTCATGTAGTGATTCACAGTCACCTTTCAGTGGTTTGGCGCTGTGTTTCATGATTTCCCCCTTTCCACCTTCTCTGTGCTGACTATAGAAGAAAATGAGAAAAGCTGGCTGGAAGGGAAATAGAGTTGCCAACAGTTACACGCGAAAGAAATACTTGAGGCAAAATATCGTTCTAACTAGAGGCAAGGCCTGATTTATCCCTATTAGAATACAGTTTCTTCCCAAGGCTGTATTACTTATTTGCTATATACATACCTTACTTATATTATGAAGGTGACAAATAAGGCTAAACCAGTAATTTTTCATAACCCAGCCCATGTACTCACCACTGCAGTTTGCAGTACTAAGCTTTAAAATGTTGGAGAGAAATACTCCTCCAGCCAAGCCCAACTCACAGACCGCCAGTTAGATCTCAGCGCTGTAGGCAGTGTTTCCATACAAAGTGCAACATAAAATGGCTGATAAAGAAGGACGCATCTTCATTATCTTCCACGTATCATCTCCTTTGAATTGTGTCCTTCTCTGGCACGCTTAAGGGAAGTTCAGCTGCTCTGCACAACTCACCCTTTCCAGTGCCAACATCTGTAGCTGGGCTGCCCATCTGCCAGCCACCTGTGGTGGTGTCCACAGTTCTGAGTGCCTTGTACCACCACACCCTCCCTTGGGTGGCCTTTCCATTAGCTGCCAGAAACCCATAATTTCACTGAAAATATATATGCAGGTAACTTTCAAGTTGAAGAATTCAGAAACCAGGAAATGATACGCTGTTGTCATACTTGCCCAGTGCTAAAGAAAGTAGGATTTCTGAGTTCTGTGTCCACAGCTTGAAGTTAAGGATGTGCGTAATCCTGATGTGATCATTCAGATATTTAAAATCAAGAGAAAAAGGGTAAGGGGAGCAGAGCCCAGGTACTTTGCACTTTGAGGGATGAAGCCTTCATTGGTTGGGAAGGATGATGTTCATGGAGAAAAGAGCTTTTTTTTCTCAATGTTCTGTATTTACTTACTTCTTATCAGGCAAAACCCTGCACTGAATTCAGATTCCCTTTGCCAGTCCCCAATTTACAGATTTTTCTTATAGCACGTTACTATAGAGTGACACAGACATTGATAGTGAGATAGAGGGGTGGATTAAGCCATGCAGAATTGGCCAAGGGGTGCACAGAGATACAGAAATGCATCATTGTGAGTTCCACTGTTTTCAGCAGAGCCCTGCCTCAGTTTTCCATGCTGCCCCTTTGACCTACAGTGTAGACAAGCTTTTTTACATGTTTCTGTTCTCCACTGTATCCATCTGTTCATTGGCTTTAGCCTCAGAGTTAGCTCAGAGGGAACAGGGGTTGTCTTTTCAGTCTAGTTTTTTAGAAAGTTTTCTGGTTCATATCTACAGTTCCTAAATATTAGAAGATAACTGGTAGCGATGATGAATGAATCAGGAATAGTGTAAGCATCAGCTTTATTTATATAAAAAGGCAGAGACTAAAGCAAATTATTTGCTATGTAATGTACTTTATAGCTACTTTGGGGGTCGAATGAGGCATGACTGGTATGGAAAAAAAATTATGCAGTTGGTCTAATTAAAAAACTGCATCACAGTGGGTACTCAAAAGCTTTTCTGCATAGTTAATTGTCTAGATGAGATGGCTAGTTTGCCATCTGACTAGTTGACTAGTCATGGCTAATAAGTAGAAGAGAGAGATGTAAGAAGAGCAGGAGAAAAGATGTAATGTGTACAGCGAGGACGTAACATTCACTGCCAAAATTTCAGAGAAGCTGTAATTTGGGATCATTTTCAGTTTTTAGTGGATCCAACATGGAGCAGGGCTCCAACAGGGTAGAAAGTCACCTGAGCCATCCTTGCCTTGGCTGTGAGCTCTGTGCTATGCCCTTTGCTGAGGAGCATCGTCACTGCCACGTTAGTGTGCGTGTGGCTTTAGTTCTGCACCTTGGTGGATAAGTTCAGATTAAATGCTATCTCAAAACTCACCTTAGCGATACCTTTGAGGATGGTGGACTAAAGTAGTGCTAGCAACAAGGCAGTGATGCAATGGCAGGCTAGAAGTTTGTGGTAGCCCAACTCATCATCAACATCAAGTTCATCGTGGCCCAGTAACCCCCCCGGCTACTGTCCTACGTTCTGCTGAATACTGCTTTGCTTGTGTCATTTAACTCTTGTTAGTAATCCATACCTAAGTATGTTGCGTATTTTGAGGTCATGTTTGAAGTGATTAGGTACTCCTGAGCAGTGAAAAAGGGCAGAAAATGGGGCATGGTGCTAGAAAGGCAGATGTAGTCCATTTGGTATGCAGAGCAGGCACAATGTGTGTCTGCAAGCATGCCTCAATCCAACTAAAAAATTTTTGCCACCTTACATTTGCCAAAAGTGGTTGTGTTTTCCTTTCTTTGAAAGCTTGGCATTCATTGTGTTCAAACAACTTGGAGCTTGCTGCAGGATAAAGAACTGCCTGCTTAGCATGGATGAGGGCTTTCTGTGAGCTAAGCAAAAGAGGCGAGCTTAAAATCCTGACACCTAATTTTATTGAAGTATATCGTGGGCAACTGCAAGAATAGAGTCCTTGCTGCTTGTCTTCAGTAAAGGAAATGAGTGGGTCCCTCTGTAAAGTGCTACTCAGTAAGGAAACGTGAATCGAAACCAAATTATACCAAAGAGTATGATTAATTTAGCAGAGAAAAATTAGTGTAATGCTGTGAGAAAATTAAGGCGGGTTGCTTTGTGCTTTACAGTACAGCTTCATGAGGCTACACAATATTGATTGCATTGGTAGGTATAGCTTTTAGTAAAACTATTTGAAATGAAAAAGCTCTCCAGGTGTGCTAGGCCCTTCATACCCATGTTTGTTAAGTACTTTGAAGTCCATATGTGGCTAGGTAGCTCTGAGATGTAAAAAAGGGTAAGAAATGAGAGCCTGATGTTAAAAAGGCAGATGGAGACATGTATAAACAAAAAACAGAATTTGAATTTTTGGAAACGATCAAGGTATTTAAGTTTTTGTTCTGATAGTTGCTGCAGTACGTTGGCATTTGCAGTTTCTGGTTTGTTTAGCTTTGTAAAAGTGTGATGAGATGTTTCAAATTATGCTAGCTTTCATGACCTGAAAGAACACTCTCTTTTCACAAGTCTAGACAGAAGAGAGAATGGACTCGGTGGTGCCTCGCTGGCCCTACACGTACAGTCAGTGTATCGCTGCCCTAACGAGTTTCAGACTTTATTTAAAGAAAAAAGCTACACTTTCACTCCTTGCAGCGAACCAAAATGTTATTCTACAGTGTCTGTGACCAGCAATGGCACGTTCATGTATTTCAGTAGAGAGCTGAGGAAGTGGAATGGTCTGACCGAGGCAACGGCTGTGACCTCCCTATTTACAGGGATGGCTGTCAGGCATTTTAGATGTAGTCCCTTCTCAGAATTGGATCATTTTTGGAAGAGATGAAGTAAAATGAGCGCAGGAGGCCTCACTTACAGGGGAGTCCTGACCTTCATATGCTTATATAGTTCGCTAAGAGTTTCTGCAGGTAATACAAACCATTGATGTGTCTCATTAATACCTGTCTGGAAACTGAAGTGTGAGAGCCTTTTTGGAGCTGAATTGTCTGTCGAGGTCTGTCAAATACCCAATGAAATACCCACTAATGTGTATTTGGTTATGCAGCTTACGAATTTGTGCGCCTGGAGCCACAGAAAGGTTTGGACCCAACAACAACAGTATATTTAGTTTACTAATTTTTTTCAGACTCCTGTTAGCCTGGTAAAATCAGCTGAAACCAAATAAGAAAGCCAAGGCATCCCTGCAACCTCATCATCCCTGAGAAGCCTCATTATCTCTTGAAAGAGATAACTTAGAGCACCTAATTTCTGCAGAGGCTTCGGGCTATCTCTGGTTAGGTGCTTCCTTGCATCCCACACTGAGGCTTGTAACCCTCGGGCGTATGGGGTTTATACATTTTGCCCTGTGAGCCTTGTAAGGCTTGCCTTTTAGAAATTTTTTGACATCATATGTCAGGATGGTCGAGTTCAGGAAATAAGCATTTTGATCTCTTCACTGAAAGTTCAAGCAAATGGCTGGGTCCAGCAGTCCAGGAGCAGAATAATTGAGATCCATTCTCTCACGTGAACAGGATCTCCAAAAAATTACTTCTTTTTCTCTGTGAAAAGATTTGTGCACTGGTTTTCCTCAGAAGGTTAGTCGCTGGCCCAAACAGTTGCAGGAGAATGCTTGGAGGTGAAATATATTAGAAGGTATGAGCATAGGATTTGTTGGTAACCAGTTCTTCTTCAATTGACCTGAAGAATGCTGTATTGGGGAGAGCAGTGTGAACTAATGATTAGATTCAAAGCTATTTGTGATTTAATGGTCATATCAAGTGCCATTAACCTTCTGCCCTGCTGTGTTTTTATGCTACTTTTACTGTCAGTGATGTTTAAAAAAATAATAAAAGTTCAAATAATAATAATAACAAACTGGCAGATGGTGTACTCATCAGTTTCCAGTGCTGACCAAATGGCTTAAATTAGTCATAGAGTGGAAATCAAGAATAGGAGCATTTCACCACTTGTCTGGGGGCACACCAAGGATGATGACCAGCAGGAGCAGAATTAGTTGCCCAAGCAGATTAGAAGTGCCAGTGGGTAGGTCATTGTTATGGGGGGCAGTTGTACCCTGGATGGTGTGAGACCTGCCAGCAGCTCTGGTCCCATCGAGGCAGGGCTTTCAGCAGCAGGGGTGATCCTCGGCAGCTGGCACCACAAGTAAAGGCTCTTTCACTTGGCATTCTCTATTTCACATGCTACGGAACGCAGCACAGCAGCCGTGCAGTACTTGGACAGGAATGCTTTTTGTCAGCTCCATCTGGCTTGTGGTGTTTACATAAAGCTCGAGGAGGAGGAGAGTCCCTTTGGAAATAAAGCTTACTGTTTCATAGCTCTCTTTAAAATGCCCGAAAGCAGTGCAAAATCTCTGGAGTGAAGGCCTTGCACCACCACAAAATACTTGTGGGATCCCTGGGTAGCTGCCAAAAGTCCTAGTTATTTGTAGGAGGCAATTGAGAATACTGCTGAAGTGTTAGCCTTCAAAAATGCACCAGAAGCGTTTTTACATCCATCACATGGCTACTGCTAAACTCTCCATGTATGGGTGTTCATATGATCCTATTTACAAGCTGCCCTGGCTCAGCTGAGGGGGTGTTGGCTTCTTGTTGTTGTTGAAGAGAGAAGTCGGCACTAGGAGGCCTGGTTTCTTCAAAGGACACTCTGTGAAACACCTCTTCTTATGAGTTTCAGACTCAGTCTCTTTTTTATGAACTTTTTAGACATATATTGGTTAAGCACTGAGAAATGCCCTGAAGCAGCTATTTATAAATCTGGTTTGATGTTAGGTATGACCTAAGTTACAGATTTCAGCATTTGTGGATGGATGGATGGATGGATAGCACATCTCAAAATCAATTAATGTACAAATGCTATCAATCAGAACAGGTGTACATCAGAATATTTTCCAGTCAGTCATTGACAGGGGAAGGAAAAGCACCAGACTGTATTGAGGGATTTTCCTCCTTTTCTTTTTTTCCTTAGGATATTAATTTATTAAGGTTATTAAGGTAGAAGCTTGCAATCTCCAAGCAAGGAGGCTTTTTTCTTTTTTTTTTTTTTTTTTTTAACTGAAAGGCAGAGCCAACATTAACAGAAAGAATTGTTTCTTTATTTATGTTTATGGAAGCCGTCATAAGAAGATGGACAGCACTACAGATGCTGCGGCTGAAATGAAATAAGTTCCAGTTTGACAAATTGAACATTCTTTGCTTGCCTAACTCTTGTTCTTCACTTGATTGACCAGGAGAAGTCCCTTGCTCTCCACGCTTAGCTCCAGCGCTGTACAAGGAGCCAGGTGAACTATTGGTACTAGAAGGGAACAGTTGTGCTACTTTGATGAATTGGTTATGTCCAGTGCTGGAGCAAGGCTGTAGTTTGGATTGGCAGGTCTGATAGCTTTTGGGCTGAATTTTTATTATTCTCTCCTCCCCTCCAAAACAGCCTCTATCGTCATAGAAGACCAGAGCAAAAACATGTCATTCCTCAGGTGAATAAACATAAATTGTGCTGAAAATCTACTGCTTTGTTTTAATGAAGCATTGATCAGCAGGGTAAAGACCTCAACTTATCTTTATGTTGTTTTGATTTTCTTTTTCATTTTAAAATGCATTTATTGTGTTAAAAACTAATTAAGAAGCAGTACCTTAGAGTGCAACACTTTGAGAAGGAAAGCTGCCACATGTAAACAAACATGTAAAATCCAAGAATTAAAGGGAAAATTTAAATTTTTTGAGCCATACTGGCAGCAGAAACTGAAAATAATGAGATCCTTTTTCATCAATATTTTAGATTTTTCAGATGAAAAGAGAAAAAGGCCATAATGTTATGCAATGCATAATTCAACTTTAAATTCAATGCACGTTCCTCGGGAAGTTGTCCTTGCTTCAGGTGAAATTTTTGGGAGTGACCTAATAAGCTACACTCGTTGTATTTCATAAAAAACAAAACAGACTGAACAAAAAATAATAAATAATGAGAACAGCAAGGGACAGGAGCCCTCAAGTTATTTCTGTATGCCTACAAGTGTGCTGGAAGATTCATTGAGGCTAAAAGGGACATTAATACCTAGTCTGACCTGCTGTAAATCACAGGCCACAAAATTACACTCCTTCTGCCCTCACTTCCATATGTAATTTGCAGAAAGGTGGCAAGTTTTGACTTAAACATGTGAAAGCTGAGGAGAGCAGTCCTAACCAGTCTCCCTGTGTCTCCTTCAGTGTTTCATCCCATGATTAACCACATCTACTGAGGGCAAAATTTTTTTAAAAAAAAGGATTTTAATACAGATGTGCTTTTCAACAAACTGCAGATGTTTGAGGTAGCAGGCCTTGTTTTGTTTTCTTATGCAGTGCGTTACTCCTTGGTTCCTACAGTGTTGTCCTAATTTACTAGTCAGGGACTTGAGGACTTCTGCTGTTGCTGCTGTGAAGTCACCCAACGACCAGCTCTCGCACATCTCTCGGCCCCGCCGCTGACACCTGCCTTTTGTCTCCCTTCACAGAAAATCCTGACCATGATCCCGACAGAAGAGGAGAAGCAAAAGATCCAGGAGGCGCAGCTGGCGAACCCCGACGTCCCCCTGGGCAGCGCCGAGCAGTTCCTTCTCACCCTCTCCTCCATCAGCGAACTCTCCGCCAGGCTCCAGCTCTGGGCTTTCAAGATGGACTACGAGATAGTGGAAAAGGTGAGGGGAAAGCAGGGAGGCAGGGGTGGAGACTCTTCCGAGGCTTTGCTTAGTCTTTCCCTGACCTTGTTATTATATGAGCTTATATTTTGAGGAAATGGTAAATGGGTCACTTTTGTTTCAGTGGCCAACTAGGAAACAGCTAAAATGATCCTTCATAATCTGTTCCTTTTATAAAAGAAAATTAGAGATTATGTCTTCCTTCCTTTAATTAGGCAGTAATGATATTGGAACAAAGAAGAGGGCTAAATCCTTACCACATCTTTTCCAGATGTTGTTATTCAGGAAATTCTTACTTCAGAGCAGTAAGAATTTTTCTTTGCATAAAGATTGAATGAGGACAACAGTGTTCAGCTTTACATCATAAAATGAGAGCATTGATCTCAAATCCGTTTGAACTAAGAAAAACAACATCCATTAAAGTTATTTCTGTTTATATCTCTCTTTCAAAGTTGCAAACAGAAGATAAGGCATCCTTCAGGGGTGCACTTCTCAGTTCAGTCACAGACAGCTGTTGCCACCTTCTTCACGGATGGCGTTTAGTCAGAGAATACTATAATTGGGTTGTCTGTCATGAATGATGAATCACAGGCAAAAATTTCAAAATGACAGTGTATAATTTCCACACAGAGGTGAAACAGAATGAAACTGTGCAGGCAATTTCATCCACTTGCTGACTTTTACAAGCTTTTTAAGGAATCTCGGCGCAGGAGCTGCCTTCTGGCTGTGCACTTCTGGTGCATACCCCCATGCATTGCTCTTGAAGCAGCTCTCTCCTATATATACATTAATTTTATATGCATGTCTGTGCGCATATGTATATATTTAAAAAATCAGTATAGCTTTTGTGTGATAAAGATTCTGAGAAGTGGGACACGCTTCTGAAAAATGCCTTACGTTTACCTAGCCATGGTTATTTAACAAGTTATGCAACAGTGGATTGATTTGCAGATGATACTGTCAACATTACTCAACCTCCGCTCAATTTTCTCAGCTTTTAGGAAATGCGATCACACTAATATTCAGGATTTTTTAATTGTGATATTTTACTCTTAGACATCTACATTTCTGACTTGTACAACATAAAATACTTGTATCTGACCTGAATACTTTTTTGCCAGTTCTTTTTTTTAACTCTGGTACAGCTATTTCTTCTGCTTTGAAGTTACCACGAGGCTAAATTGTTCCTTTCATCTGAGCTGAGTTTTCTGTAGCTGTTGATCTACGTCTATACCTAGAATTTCTAGCTTCCTCTCAACCAAAAGTAACACTTGAAGCACTGCTAAATGCTAAAGAAATTTTGATAGTTTTCCTGTTGCTCCATCCTATAATGTTTATGCCACAGAGTTAATGAACTGCTAGATAAAATCCATGTAGAATTGATGCTAGTATAAAATGGCTGAAATACGTAGATTATTGAAAGAAGCCATAGCTGGAGTGAGGATAGGACCAAGGTTTTTATCCCAGTTGGAAGGTGATAACTATGATAAAGTAAGAGCAGCATGTGATAAGCAGCCTAGCAGACAAGCACAGATTTGACAGGCAGCTTGGGTCTTACCTGGGTGAAGAGGAAGATACGGGATCAGACATCAGGGGTATGAGAATTAGCGAGCAGTTGGGTCTCTCCAATAACAAGGTTGAAGTCAGAGTTTAAATTCCAGGTAAACAATAAACACAGGCCTTATTTAAACTGAGATAAGATACCGTGAGCATATCCAATTAAAAAATAGAGTAGTTTGCATTACTGATTATGATAGTAAGAGTCCCATAACCTGCTAATGTTCTGTTCTTGAAACTGTTTTTGTAGAAGATCCATCTGCAAATGGACAAACCCTTCCTGGAAATTCAGTGCCAAATCACTCACCTCCACAGTTCTTGTCCATTTTTTTGTCCAGCATTTGCTTGATTTTATTAATATTTTTTCTTTAAATTAGGAAAATTAATAGCAGTTCAGAATTCACTCATGTTATTTATCAAGTCACCCATACTTTATGTAAGAAATGAATGAACCTTACTATTTCAAAACTTGCCATGATGGTGGAAGTTTTAGATGGTCCACAATATAAACAGTGTGAAATACGCGAGTTGTTGACATAAGGCTGGGGTTCTCATTCATGAGGCTCGTTTGGTAATCAGCCCAGAACAGAGATTTGCCTAAGCAAGTCTTAGCTCCACCTCTGACAACCTGAAAGAAAAACGGCATGCAGTTGTTCAAGAAAAAGGTTACATGAGATATTATTCATGTTTGTAGAAAAGCTTTTCAGGCATAATGAAATGAGTCATCTTTCTTGGGCTGAATTTAATTAACTAAAGCAAGTCGGGGTACATTGATAGGGAGCAGCCTCACACTGTGAGGGGCTGAACCGGGTGGATGAATACTTATTCTTTGCTCTTTACAGGCACTTACGGTACAATTACAGCTTTCGCTGTAAACTGTGAAGCATGCATCAATGTCTTGTTTTAGATATGCAAATATATGCATGCAAAAATGACAAAGGAAAACCCTTTCCAAATAATCTGTTTGATAATGTGTGTACTGTTTTGAAATGTTAACATATATCTACGGTACTGTAAGCCTACTGAAGGTGATCAGTGGAACGATAATTTTTCTCACCTTTCTTTTGGTATCATATTTTAAAGGCATAGGCAAAAGAGGTAAAGTTTCAATTTTAAATCTTCATTTTCAGACTTTTGATTGCTCTGAAAAACTGCAGTGTTGCTGCTAATTCTTTGTACTGAACTATTTATGATGCAGATGCTGTCAAATCTCATTATCTCAAAGGGAGTTTAAAGGTCTTAGAAAGAGAAGTAGAATCTTTAGTTTTCCTAAGTCGGCTATTTTTTTTTCTTAAGGCCACTGTGGGCAAATATATCCTTATTGCTGACAACCTTAAAGATCATAAATGAAGATAAGCAGGTGTAGAAATGAGAAAAGTAGAACTGGTAAAGAAAGGGGCTTGCATCAGTTTCTCTTCTGAGCAGAAAGAACTCTGGTCTCCCTGGAGACAGTGTACTAGAGAAATAAATGTTTAATGCTACAATAAAATAAAAAATAAGGAGTCATTATAAATGCGAGCTATATGCAAGATAGTCTAAGCTTGGACAACTTGCATGTAAATGGCTAAATGAAGGGCTACGGTATGGTCTGCTGGTAAGCCTTATGTGCTGCCTCTTTATCCACCTTCAGAATATTTTAAATTAACCTTTTAGGAATGACTTCTAGACAGGTGCAAATTGATGCAAATGAAATAGTTCAAAAGCCTGTGTTTACAGCAGATTCATCCCCATAATGCAACCAACCAAACTAAATCAACCCTGACTTGTAAAGGAATCCAAAGAATTCTGTGCAGCAGTTTGTTGATTTTAGTTTAACTTGATAAAGTCTTGGATTATTTAGGACCTCTCCTCTGATGTATAAATTACTTTGCTCACAACGCTCATCATCGCTTAATTTGTCTCGAATTTGCCATGTTTTTCTCTTTTCAAGAAATGAAATTTTCTGCAGTGACTAGAAGTGTATGTTTCCTTCATCTTTGTGCTCTTATTTATAATGAAATATCAGTACAGTTATTGAATGACCCATTGTATTTCCCCGAGAAAGTGAAGTTCTCAGTTATTTTGCCTCTTGGTCTAAAATAACTTAATTTTTCCTTCTTGGCTCATAAAGACTGTAATAATTTGGGAAAAGAATCTGCTCGTGGAAGCCGAGGGTGACATTTGGAGATAGAAACAATGTGAACTGTTATTGCGCATACAAAATAAATAACCCTGGGCCTCACACAAAGACACAGAAATAAGGTCCGTCAACTCAATTACCCTTGCTCTCTCCCTTTGAACTCTCTGGCATAGTTCACTTCCCGAGGTAATGGAACAGAATTTATGTGTTCGGGGCTTATCAGTTTACATACCTATACTCAGATAACGTGTGTGGATGGAAGATGCATTAAGTTACAAGATTAAAATGAGAACACTTGTAAAGCTTGATGTTTACAGTGGGGTGGGCTGGTTGTTTTTTTTTTTCAATTTTAAAGTCACACAAGCACAAAGCCGTATCTAAAACTCAGAGGTGGTCATCGTTTGAAGAAAGCTTTAGAGTCAGGCTATAAATGTCAAGTCAGCCAGCGTTTCTAACTTTTTTTGTATGGCTTTCAAAGATTAGAAAAAATAGCTATAAGGAGCTTTTTTGTCAGTAGGGGTAGGGGGATGTTCATGCATCTACGTCAAACGCAGCAGCCCCTTCTCTGATACTCTCTCCTATTTGGAATCACAGAATAATCCCCGGGAAGAGTAAGGCAAATGCATACATAAAGAAGCAACATTAGGAAAGTATTTTATGTATTTCTTTGCTGTCCTTGCACGTGATTTATTAGCTGGAACGTGGAGGAAGGCCAGCACACATGGCCAGTTTACACTCTGCAAGACGCCAGTTCAGGAACTTTTTGCAGTAATTGATCTAAACCATAGACTTAAAAACTAGAAGCGGCCATAGCCAACCGCAGCCTTCACTTTCTTGTTTCTGTTCTCATGGCAGGAAGTTGCAGAACCACTTTTAGACCTGAAGGAAGGAATGGATCAACTGGAGCACAATAAAACTTTGGGATTTATCCTTTCTACTCTACTAGCCATTGGGAACTTTCTGAATGGAACCAACGTAAGCCTGATGTCCCAGCATTTCCTCTGCAGCTTTTTCCTTCAAAAATCAAAACCATTATGACAGTTCCAGCCCAGTCTTTATTTTGTAGCAGAAATATATTTTAGAAAACAGAATATACTTTTTATTGTGTGTCAGGGGGTGCTCTTTGCGTCTTTCAGCGTAACCTGAAGGAGATGTAGAGCTAGATGCCCTTCCTGTGCAGCTCCCTTGAGTTTAGTGTTGATGCTCCCCATTCAAATTGTGAGAACTGTGTCATGAGTCATTTCACTGCACATGGAGTGATTTTAAGCCTACTCTTCAGCAAGTTAAATATAAATAAAAGCAATAAGTTTCTTCTGCTGTGGGATTATTATTCTTCTTTCCCCTCTGCCCCTACTTGGTAGTCATTTTTCTCTACTAATCTGCATGGGAAGGAGTAAATATTTTAATTTTTAATTTCTTGCCTTTTTTCCCCCCTTACAGGCCAAAGCTTTTGAGTTGAGCTACCTCGAGAAGGTTCCAGAAGTCAAGGACACGGTGCATAAGCAGTCCCTCCTGCACCACGTCTGCACTATGGTGGTGGAAAAGTTCCCAGACAGCACTGATCTTTATTCAGAGATCGGGGCCATCACTAGGTCAGCCAAGGTATGTCGAGTGGGTAAATAGATATATGTTTTTTAAAATCCTCTTTGAAGTTAAATATTTAAGGTCTTATTTTATTCTTTGGTTTTGTTCCTCCCTGGTCACAACTCTTTTTATGAATGTGGATCCGTTGTGTCATTCCCATTGAATTTCAAAGATGCCAGTACTCTCTCTTCTGAGCTGTATCTCTTATCTGTCAGGTGGTTTCCTCATCAGTGCACTAATAGGCAGCCACATCATGACAGCCATTTAACATTACATACATTATTAATGTATATAACTATTAGGAAATATTTTCAGGTTAAAACTTCATTGCACCACTGTCTTCAAATACATTCTGTGGTTTGGGGGAGTCTCTTTTTAAGGCTTCTCTAATTGTATTTTAAGGGCAATGGAAGAAATTAACTTTTTTTTTGTAATAAAATTGTTTCCAGAATGAAAATGTCCTTGAAATATTTTGTATAACTCCTTTTCTGTCCTCCTGACAATAGCTTTGATGACTAGGAGTTGGGAAAGTTAAATAGAAATAAAGGAAACTTGTGGCAGCACCTCTTTTTAAAAAGTGGTTCTCCCTTGGCTGATGCATAGGTCTGGTCAGTGGCTCAATTTGGTGTGAAGGTTATTTATTACTGCTGCTAGCAGGCATGATAGAAACTGTAACCTCACTCTTGGAGCTCTCAGAGGGTGAGATTTCATGGGTGACCCTTAAAAACAGTGTATTACTTGATTAATGGAGTAAACATGACGGAATATCATCAGGAGATAACAAACATTAAAATTCTGGTTTGGAGTCATGTCTCTTGTGAAAATGGAAATAATTACAGCAGATAATATTAGTGTCCGTCTAATCCAGTGTCTTGATTCAGACAGTGGCCAATACCAGCTGCTGGAGAGGAGAGCACAAGAAGCTTCGAAGGAGAAGGAAGATCTCTCCTAGAAAAATTTTATTTCATGAGTCACAATACTCATTATATGCATGAAATGGAGGAAGGATGTCTTTTCCAAAAGCCACCTTGTTTGCATATTTTGGGGGGAGAGGGGGAAACCCTGTAAAATACAATTTTAAGAAAAAACTGCAAAAATCAAATCTTACTTTGGCTCCTAGTACAGTTCTTGTGACAATGAATTCATAATCTAATTTTATCCGCTGTTGAATTTGCCAACTTTGATTTACTGTCTGAATATATCGAACAGTTGAAACTTTTTTTTATCTCTCTATTTCATAGAATAACTTAGATTGCAAAGGACCTCTGAAGGTCATCTGGTCCATCATCCTTTTCAGAGCAAGACTAACCTAAACCAGGCTGCTCAGATCCTTGTCTAAGTGTCAGATAATCCTTCTACATCCTTTTTTTGGGACCATTTCCACACTTTTTCTCCATCTTACCTTTTAGAACGGGTTAAACAATAGCAAACACAGTATTCCAGCCTCTCTTTATAAATGTTACGTGCTTACGATGTTTATCCATTCTGCTTGTGCTGTCTTGTGTTAGATGTCCTGAGGTTTTTTTCATGGCTTTTGATTGTTGCTATGCTTTTGACAGCCGTTGTCTTTAGGCAGTTCACAAGGACATCCAGACAGTCCCCTGAGCTGATCGGGCAATTTGGAACTCGGCCCAAAGCCCAAAGGAGTCCAATACTGCCTGCAATGTGCACTTCATTGTGATCTACAGTAATGACCATCATCTGCTGAAGCAGATTTTCTGCTTATCTCTCAAATCCCTAATAATCTTAAATGAGGACTAATCTGAATAATTTCTTGCCATCTGTAGATTTTACCCTCTCAGTATGCTTCCTTGTTTCTAGATAATTTTCAAATTCAAAGGACAAACCGTGAGACACCTGCTGCTAACCCTGTCATCAAATGAGAATCAATATATATTCCTTCTTTTCTTTTGCTCTCTTAACTTCACACTTCATAGGTGGTCCTCATGAGGCTCTTGTAAAGATTTTGGAAGTCTGATTTTCTTTACTTGCTCTTACCTGTTCACTATTTTGTGAACATATTCAGAATCTAATGATTATTTTGATGTATGTATTTTCCTGTTCTACATCCTTTCGGCCAGGTTACAAGGTACAGTAGTAAAGCTTGGAGCTCTGTAGTCTCCTGAATCAACTTTGCTGCTTTTGTAAAGTTAGGTGAAACTTTTGCTATTCTCTGATTCTTTAAGTTACTAAGTTTAGTGAAAGCATGCTCATTTTCGCCAGTGGCTTAATTTCTTTATTTTAATTGCTGTCAGAATTCTTGCCTTCTGCTTATTTACCTCTTTGTAAGCTGTCATCTTCCTTCAACACATTTGTTTCTGCTAGTAAGTATTCGAACCTTGCTATTAGTTCACGTCTGTTAAAAAATAAAATACAGAAAAATAAAAGCAAGTACCAGAATAGGTTTCTCCTGAACATCCTCTGTGGTGAAGTTGGATCAGAAGAAGTCATCTTGCTTCCCTTCCATAATTTTCATCTTCCTCAGTTTCTTTCATCCACAGTGATCCAGGACCTCCTACATACTTTCTTTTTTTTTTTTTTTTTTGGATACCATAAAGGAATTTGTGACTTTTGTTTTATATCCTTACATATTTGCTCTTTGGATTCCATCTCTGTTCTCCTAATTTTCCTCTTGTACAGCCTATGTTTAGGTTCTGTTTTATTGCCTTCACGGAGGTTAGTTTCTCATGTTTGGAAGGTTGGGGTTTTCTTTTTTTTTTTTTTCTTTGAGTGTTTCTTCATCTCTTAACATTTAGGTATATTTGTTTCTCATTGCCCTCTTTTTGTTAAGAAGTTATTTCACTTTTTTTTTTTTTTGATTGGGACCAAGTTAACCACTAAAATGAAAATGTTCATAAGAGAGAAGAGTCTTTGTTTTCCAAAATCCACAACAGCATGTACACCGTGCTCTCAAGTGAATCTTCCCTTTTTCAGTTTTAGAAAGTGGAAGATAGCGTAACCCAATGCTGTCACTTTTAAAAAATTTTTAGGTCTAAGAGCATACAAAATTGAGCACAGTCTTTCAGTCTGTGGTTTGCTGATCTAGTGGCCCTGCCCAAAGCGGACGAAATTCTGAAAAGGCCAGACAAAATCACATTATGAGAAATTATAGCCTTAACCTTCCCCGTGACGCCCAAGGTCTCCCTCCTTGGGATGTTCCTGCATGTGTTATACCACTGATGGATTACTGTAACAAGCTCTATTCCCACTTGATCTTAGCTGCCACAAATCAAAGAGTTAGGACGTGGAAGCCATCCAAGCTGCCCTCTTCAAGGGAACGTTCACAGACGAGGCGAAATCTTGGTTTAGGAAAGCTGACAGGAAAGGAGAACTAATATTTCACTGTGGATTAGGCTGTATTTTGAGCTCCATTTTGTCTACAAACATCTTTCAGAAACCACAAAGGCTAAACAATTTCCATCCTGTAGATAAACAGAGATGCCCCTTCCCCTGAGATGCACATCATATGAGAATTTCCTCAGCCTTAGTTCATGAAAAAAACCCATAAAGAAAACAGGCTGCTTCACCAGAAAGGAGTTAGAAAGACCAGAAACAAAATGGTATAGTTATTGCAAAACTTGTGGCTTTTTGTTGAAGGACTGAAGTCATAAATGGCAAAAGAAAGCAGACACGAGTGAAATAATGACCAAAAAAATAGAATTCTAGATAAATAAAAGTATTCATAGTTGTATAAAAATATATAAGATTATGCAGGGCCACTGACTGTCTAGTATCCCATGATTAAAAGCACTTGCTTTAAAAAAAAAAAACCACCATATTTTAAGTTGGGGTTTTTTGCTGGAGTTGTACCAGAACTGATGTACCTAATATTGAAGCAGACCCCCACATTTCTGCAGTTACACTCAGTATTGTTCCTAGACGTTTCCTTACCAGTATGGCAAGGAGGGGTTGCACCAGCACTATTACCTTCTCTGTTAGTGAATAAAAAATATAGTCGTATTAAAAATGTTCATCTTCTTTCTTATCTCCATAAATAGATTTCCCCATGCATCTGAAAGCTGGCCGGTTCCACGGAGTGCACTACTAACTGTCCGTTTTCTCCCCCTAATTTTAATTTACTCACAAAATGCCAAACTTCGGATGGTTTTTAACCCCTGCAGCAAGACGCTTGGATTAGTTGCAGATACTAGGCAATGGAACCTGGAAGGTTTAAAAGCAGGTAGCTTTTAAAAGTAAGCAATAGGAAATGTTAACAACACAGGGGAGGGGGCAAGGATCGCTGGTAGGAAAAAATTTAGGACAAGACTGAGACCTGTGCAGGGGAGAAGGAAGCCTGCAGCTGCCCTCCGAGGGACTTGGCAGGGATGTTGCGGGGTCGAAAGGAGGTGGCTAAAACAGAAGCGCTGTTCTGGTGTGCTGTGGCTTCTGTTTGATACGCTGGAAAGCAGAGAAAGGAGAAAAGAAGAAAAAAAGTAGGGAGATCATGCTGCCTCCTGCGCTGCTTCAGTGGAGTTTCTCTTGTCTTGCTTGACAGGAAGTATTTGCGTGCAGTTATCATCCAAGTATGCTTTCCCTACGTTACTTCAAACAAAAATAAATGCCAAAAGTCAAATTATTTTCCATGGAAAAAAAGGGGTTGGGGGGGATGCAAGGTTTCTTACAGTCAGGTCATTCCTCGCGGTGCAAGCTGCAAGGGCTGCTGCGGCTGCCCCAGCTCCTGGCAGGGGCTGGCGGGAGCAGAGGAGAGGACAGAGCAGGGAAAAGCAGAGGCTGCTGGTTCCAGGGCAGACAGGGGCAAGGGGGAAGGAGCTTCGGCGGCAAATGAGACCGCAAGGTTTTGTCTAAAAGAAAGCAAACGCTTTCTTTTAGCACTGTGGTGTTTCAATAGCCTCCCAGGTGAAACGACTGCAAGTAGTGTTGCAGGTGCCGTAACACCATCCCCATTTACTGGTGTTGCTCCTCTTCATCCCAGGTTGTGGGAACTGTCACGCCACATCTGCAAAAAGGTCTCACATTAGTGTGTTTATTGTAGATTGTTTAAGGAACTAAAATGCAGTGGAGATGCGTATAGGATTGCGTAGAGTCATTTGGTCATACCTTGGTAAGAATCTCTCTCCTTTGATTTTTAATTAGTGGATTGATTCAGGCATTCTGATTCCCAAATTCATTTTGTCAGGATGCCATCTCCTACTCTAGAAGTAGAAATGTCTGGACAGAACCTCCTTCATATTTTGCTTGCTTTTGTGAGCTGGCATCTACTTCACTTAAAATGTGTGACCAACATTGTGCAAGTGGGACTGACGTTAGTTTTGGGATAATTCTTGTGACATTTGGTGAAGCAGGCCAGTGTGGAAATACTGGAGGAGACAGAGTTTTGAACGTACGCCACAGAAGGTCGCTGCACTCGGATGACAGTGTGTTTGCAAGGAGCAATTCTCAGAATTTCCTTTGGCGCTGAACCAGCTCAGGAAAAGAGGAAGATTTCATGTTCCCTGCCAGAACGCATCCCTGTAATAATGTGAGAATGAACGGTCTGACCCTAAATTATAAACAGCTCAGACTAGGCTGTGGTCTGCTGCAGAACCTATCTTGAACTTTGAAGAGAGAAAGGTTTTGTATTTGATTTGCGTACATCTTTCTATGATGTGAGATAAAATACTTGTCGTTTTATTGTGAATTTAAGGCAATATTTGTCATTTTAAAAGCATCAATCTTCTGTTTAATGCACCTTCTGGGTCGGATAGCAATGCAGGCATCCAGGTCTTCCTTAGAAAATGTCTGGGTTTGATATGTTCACCACTAAAAAAATCAAGCTGTAGCAATAAACAATAAATAAAGTAGCAAGCAGTAGAAAATGTATATGAGGATACTGAGGCTACATAAGAAGTTATTCACTGGCCTTCAGAACAAAGCTTTGGATAACTTACAGCGATTTTGAAAATAAGTGCTTTTTAAGCAGAAACCTCAGTTTCACCAGTTTCCCTTCATTTATTTGGTTTGGGTTTTTTTTACTTCAATCCAGTTGTGACATTTCTGACCCTGTTGAAGGGCTGAGTGTAAATACAGAAGGCAGGAAACGTGAGTGTAATCAGGTGCAGCATCTTTGATTTTAGGACAGTTTTGTACTCTCAGTAGCGGTGGAGCTTAGCCCAGAGGCGTAGAGGAGATTTAGCTGGAAGAGGAAACGTGTGTGTAAAGCACATTCCAGCTGAGGGAATGCTGAAGAAAGATGGCCTGTTGTTTGCTGTGCATGGCGACGCATACCTGGAATTGTATACACTGCCCTGGGGAATATAGAGCAGAAGGCACTTAAGGTTTGAGCCAATGCGTTTAATTCCCAGTGTCACCTCAAAACAGCCCTTCCTCTCTCTCCCAACAAACAATAGGAGTCCAATTCCTGTGCTGCCATGAAATACTCGTGGTTACACAGAGAAATAACAGCCCAACTCAAAGACTAGGAAGGCTCCCTGATACGTGTCCTGCCTGAATGACTGGGGCAATGGTCTAGTATTTCATGAATTAGAAAGTTTTAAACTTGTATATACAGCAGGTGATGTTGGATGTGTGGCATGGAGTTGAACTTGGCAAAAATAGGCCTTTTAAAGGACCAGTGTTCACAGAACCTGAATGGGCAGGGAAGGAAACACTGAGCCATTTGACGGTGGTGGTGTGTTTTGAGTCAGGTGAAAACCAGTGAGAACAGAAGTCATTTGGGCAGTAGGTGTATCCCGCGATACTGAATTCTCAGCCCAATGAAGTGAGAAACCTGGTAGAATTCTCTTTTGTGGTGGTGTTTACAGCAGAGATCTGTTACTATGGCACCAAGCAATAAATAATAATATAAAGTGATTAAAATGAGTGCTGCCATTGCTGGCATGTGGTTGGAAGGTTTTAGTCTTGGTCTGAGTGTCGTTTGTGCAAAATGTGGTGGTGCATTAAATTGAAAAATATATATTTTATTTTTTTTAAAGTTGCCCATTGACTTATGGCAATGGTCTCCTGAATGAGGCTGACCCTGAAGGGCTTGCGTCACGTAATCTTTAAATCCTATTTGGATAGACTGTCTCCGACTGCTCCACTCTGATGCAACAGTGTCTACAAAGACACTCCTCAAAGACTGAACAGTGGGCCTAGCAAGAGATTTCACAGATAAATAACGATTAGTTGTGACTATTCTTCAGCTAGTGTGGTTGTGAATGGAGAGGAACCTAGCAGCAGAAAGGAGGAACATATCACATATATCCCAGGAGCATTTAGGAAGCTGCTTTTTCTAAACTGGTTTTCAAATGCAAATAAATATTACACAGTGTCTGAAAGAAAAGTCATTTTTATTTTGCATAACAGCCTAAGACCGCTCATTCTTTTGCCTGCGGGAAAAAAAAGAGATTTATTTTTAAAATTGAAGCAGAAAGTAACAGTAAGCAGGACCAGCAAGTTGTGTGTCTTTTGCACATACGTTTACTGAGTTGAGGAGGAAGAAGAAGAAGAAACATACATTCTTCTTATGTATGTTTCCACCTTCCTCCAAAACCTGGGGCTGAGCACAACAGCTATCCAGGGAGAAAGGTGTAATCACCATTTCAGACTACTGCTTCCTTTTATTCAGGGCAGCATAGTTAGAAAGTAATGCCACAGCAGTTCTTGTCCGAGCACCTCCTATGCTGAGGTCTCCTGGAGGCACAACGTGATGCAAAACTCACCTGATTAATTCCCCCTTCGTCCCAACCTGGCCTTCCAGCTGCACGCAAGAATTGTTGCATCTTTCCTTTCAAGAAAGAAAGAATGAAAAAAAGAAAGGAATTGCTTTCCTGAAAGGACTGGTCTTTCTACCATGAAGCAGCATTAATTCTTTCAGTAAAGTGTTGGAAATAAACACATAAATAAAAAGGTGCAGTCCATGCTCCCTTAGAATGCTGTGTGTGGGCTGACAGGAGGGCAGTATGGTATTATATATGTCTTTTCATGTTTCCTTTATGCATATTGGATTGAATAGTTGTCATTATTACTCCACTCCAAGTTCCTGTTCTCCTTATCATAGAGACACATAGTTGGGGGAATCATTCATCATCGTTGTTACTGTTATATTTGTATATAGCACTTCCAGTGTTAGAAGACATCTTAAACAGAAAAACGATAATAGCAAAAATTACAAAAAAAAAAAAAAAAAGGAAATGCCAAGGCTATTGCTGAGCAGTGTGCCTGCTTTTAAACATTTGTGCACAAATATTAGATCTAGGTTTGGACCACTGTGCTCATCTCCCGTGGTTAAAGTGAGGCTAAATTGTTGGTTTTCAGATGGAGTTGTATTTTGCTTACATTCCCCACTGATGCAAGTACCTGCTGGTTTATGCTACAGATGTGCATAAAGTGAAGAGGCCTGTTGGCCGCACTGTCATTGCACTGTGCTGCTGCTTAGAATACTGTAAAGGCTTCTTCACGTCCATGATGCGTTTGGCTTCACGGTGGAGAAGAGGATCTGAGGATGTCAGATTCCTTAGGATCCTGCTTTTCAGTGGAATCTGGTGCTCGTAATTAAGGGAATTAGTAGCCGTCTGTCTTGGTTAATATTCCAACATATTACAAGGCTTAGAAAATGTAAGAGTTTGCAGAATGAGAGCATATTACTTCAACAGGATTTTAGTGTATTTTATCAGTTAAAAATACACACTGCTATTTCAGGTAGCCATGGAAAACCAGCGTGTGTGAGGGTTGATACATACGCTTAAGGTACACTAATTGCTGGCATGCAGGCCGGGTATTTTATTCCACTAGCCTAGAACAAAACATCACCTGGATCCCGTGTACAAGCGTCTGCAATTGCAGGAGAGTCCAGTTAGAAGATCAGCAGTCAGTGGATCTTTGGCTTTACTGTGCTACGAGGTTTATGGCTAATTTCTTATCTGAAATGAGCACTGAAGAGAGAAAAGGGGTAAGCAGAGGAAACGTGAGGGCAAGGTACGTAAATGAAAGAGACAGGAGATATAGCAAGGGTGGCCACGCTTGTCACGTTACAGTTTCCCATTGGAGAGCATCACATTGGTGCTATTGCTGTTTGGAGAAAAAGGGGGCCGGCGGGGGGAAGGTTGTTTTCTGTGATTTGCAATGCCCCGCAGGTGGTACTCTAAAGATGCAAATGTTTTGATACATTTAGTAGAAGAGTCCAAATATTTTTAGCTTCAGAATTTTCCCTTTGAGCTGATCCAGCCTGAACATTTAAATCTCACTTCTGCAGGATCTAGTAGGAAAAATCTTGTTGGCAGGCTGTTTGGTTGCTTGTGTATTTTAGAAATATCTGAAGACTTAGCTTTGTTACCTGGTTCTCTGTTGGGAGACGCTTTCTACGCCTTAGATAGAGGAAAGGGATATTGTATTGTATGGTATATCAAGCATGAAAAAAAGTTTCACTTAACTCCTTGCAGATTGAAATGCAATGGATTCTGTGCTGACCTGCAAAATTTGCACTAGTGTAATAGCACTTCATGAAATATCAGGTGGGGTACATGGTCGTGTCTGAAAAATTTTGACTTTTAATATTTCACACATGGATATTTTTCTGCAAGTGTATTCCTTTCTGTCCACAAATGAGTGACCAAATTTCGGAGAGCTGGCAGCCAGAACATTTTAGGTTTCATGAAGGTTTATCACATTCTTGCGGGTACAGGACAGTTTGCATGTGGGGGATGCACAAGCACATTATCCTACATTGGATTTCCCGGTTTACTTCAGGGGAGCTCAGGTGGCATTCTTCTTGCTGCAATCTCCTTAGGACTTCCCCAGAGAGCTTGATTTTGATTGTGCTCAAAGGTTGCTGTGCATCCCTTAGCCCGACCTGCCGTCTCCAGTCCCCGCTGAAACTGTCCTCTCTTGTGAACGCGCTGGCTGTTGGCAGATTTCACGTGGCAGGGAATTGGTCACATCTTTTCCCTGCAGATACGCTGTTCTCCAAAGATGTCTCTTGAACCTCTATGGGCCTGAACCTCACAGCTTTTTGTTAGATTAAAACTCATTCTGTTTTCAGGGAAAGCTGTCATAAAATGCCATAAAATTAATTTCTCTGGTGCAGGGACTGAGAGACATCCCCAACCAGGTTGGATAATTCTTACTAGTAAGACCTAGAAATACCTCCTCTTGGCTTTTTTTTCTTAATAGGAATGCTAGTATTTTTCCCCACGTGTGTTTTAGATATACCATTTATGGAGAGCAGCAATGTGTTTATCATCAACAGTAAAAATACTGACCTGGAAAGGACTTTGTTTTTAAAAAAAAACCACACATATGCATTGATATGGATATAAGGAAAACAAAAACCCCACAGCTGCTCCGCCTGCAGGGCTTTTCTGAATAGCAGAATGGATCAAAGGATGTTTTTATTTCCTTGTGAAGAGGAAAAATTCATCACTTTATAAATCGCAGCAAAAACAAATCAAATCAATACCAGGAGCTTTTTAATAATAATGCATTTCTTATGGCTATCCTCAGTATAGGTCTCAGCAGCGGGTGCAGCCCACAGCTAAAAAGAGTGAACTAAAACCTCTCTCTGACACTGGTTTTCATTTAGCATTAAGGAATTAACTGGAGTACCAGACTGTGACATCCCAGGCTCTGACATGTTTAGAATCTGAGAGCTAAATCTGTATTTTATAGCTTAAGTTCATCTGAACTGTGAAGTGGTATCATAAAATAAATTTTTCCTTTCTTCAGAATTCAAGAACGTGTTGGGTAGCTTTACTTTATTCATCTGTTGTCTGCTGTGGCTGGGTCGCTAATGCACTTTGTCCAGTTGCTAGCAACGCATCATGAATGTCTTCTGTAGACCATTGCAGTTGGAACACCTTTTTTGGTTGATGAGTAAAGGAGAAGCTCTCTCTCACCTTCTGTGGAATGTGTTGGCCTCTCTCCTGATGAATGTTACTGTAGGATGCAGTCATTTATTTTAACTCTGTCAAGAGACTTTCAAAGTTGCTGTATGATCTTGTTACAAGCTAGCAAATTCGTACTGTATATCAAAGGCTGAAAGTCAGTGCTGAGATCACTAAATAACACTTACTTTCAATAGAGCTTTAAAAAATTCTAGCCCATGAATTTTGTGATTAGAAGTAGATCTTCTATTAACAAGCCAGTGCATGGCTAGGGAATAGATCCAAGTGCTTCCTAAATTGGAGAAGTGTTGGATGGATACAGTGGTAAGCAGCAAGGAGGGTATAAAAAGCCTCAAGTAGCAGAGAAAAGGATTAAGAAAAAGAGAAGTTTTGTATTACCTCAGAAATAACTGAGTCATGCAGTTGCTTGGTGTAGCCATGAAGTTATTAGCAAGGGAACAAACACATCACAATATTTTATTGTCCCTTCTTTAGGTGTTGGGCCTCCAAGACTAAAACCAAATGCATATGTTTATTTTCAGGTTTTTTTACTAATGTTTCATGTCTTGACAAAGTGCAATGGAGAAATCCATTTCTTAATTATTTAGTAGAAACTAATAATGTTGTGCTGCCACTACATTGGCCCTTTCTTATACCTACATTGTATTGTTCAGATATCCATGGATACTGCCATAGTCTTTTCGCTTAAAGTGTTACTTTTTCTTTTCTCTCTTCTCTTCTCTTCTCTTCTCTTCTCTTCTCTTCTCTTCTCTTCTCTTCTCTTCTCTTCTCTTTTCTCTTCTCTTCTTTTCTCTTCTTTTCTCTTCTTTTCTCTTCTTTTCTCTTCTTTTCTCTTCTTTTCTCTTCTTTTCTCTTTCAGGTTGACTTTGAACAACTCCAGGAAAACTTATGTCAGATGGAAAGACGGTGTAAGGCATCATGGGATCACCTTAAGGCCATAGCAAAGCATGAAATGAAGCCAAGTCTAAAGCAAAAAATGTCCGAATTCCTTAAAGACTGTGCAGAAAGAATCATAATCCTGAAGATTGTTCATAGAAGAATAATTAACAGGTACAGAATTAGATTGGCGACACCAGTATCTTAATAATAAATGACTTGCTAAAATTATAAATTATAACATCATAAATATATTTTTGTAAGCGTTTAATCCACATTCCAGCAAGTAACATTACCAGGATTTATGTGGTTCATACTTTTTTATAAACACCACTTCAGAAAGGTCCCCGCTCCAGAAAGTTTCTGTATTTCTGATGAAAAGAAGCAATGATCCAGGCAATCACTTATTCCCAAGGTGCAATATCTGGGTCTCTTAACTCCTAGTCCCAAAAGCTAACGGCTTTGTGGGTAAGTTGCTACATTTTCTGTCCTCCCCTGAATACTTTTGAGGGGAGGTTGGCTTACTGTCTGATAAACACGAACAGGCTGTAGCAAAAAAATGACATTCTAATGACAAATTTATCATATGCAGAAGTTGAAACAAGACTGGTACAATGAGGAGTTCTTATAAGCAGCACCACTCCTATTTGCAAGCTCTATGACTATGTGTTTTATGTCTGCATGGCAGAAGACAGAATAAAGAATCCTGTCCTTAGGACTTGCTGTTGGATTTAGTTTCATCCAGTGGACTGAAATGTACATATTCATAATGTACATTTTTTTTTTCTCCAGATTCACAACTGTAGCTGTATGAGTTTAAGTCATTTGAGTAATTTATCTGTGATCATGCTGTTTATTAGTGAAATTTTGAGAGAGATTTTCCGACTTCTGAAGAATTTCCAAATTGCTGTGGTCAAAATTAGGATCTGGATTCCATATGATCCCAAATTTGTGGATATACACTTGAGAAGTTGATTCAGCTCTTCTTTTGTTTTCATGATGACTTGTTTTTTGTCCTGTAAGTGAGCAGAAATCCCACTGCGGTAGCAGGGAAGTGAATTCACCAGTTTCCTTTTGTGTTTCTCATATGCATTGGACAAATAAGAAAAATATTAACTTTTCCTGCTATGCCCTTCAACTATTACTATAGACTTCTCAAAAACGTATCCATGAATTTGCATCTTTCTAGGATTGGGAAGAAATTTTATCATCAGGGATGTAGATGCCATTAAAAGGAACTCTGTACATTTTTGAACATTCAGTGTGCTATTGTAAATCATGCGCTATAGAAGCAATAGTAAAAGTTGAAAATAGTGCGAAAACTCTGAATACCACAGAAGCAGTAAAACTGTGAATTGAGAGTATCCCAAACTGAAGTACTTGGTAGATAATATAATTTTATGGTCAGTTTTGTAACCAGAAATTCTTTCCTTCTTGTGTTTGCTAGCCTGTAAATCTGCATTCTTCTTGTCTAGACTTTCCCCAACATCCTAAAAGCCTCTTTGAAGTTGCTTAATACAAATAAATAAGATTGAAACTTAATAAATATTTTTTCTATAACTGAAATGAAATTGGTCATTCACATGCCAAATTAGTCATATAAAGTAGATGGAGTTCCATAAACATCTTATCTCCTGCATCAGCCTGGGAAAGTGGACTGGGATGAAGTTATCATAGACTAGACTTTCATGGTTTTAATTATAAAACATGCCAATGTTATGCGAAGCATCCATGAAAATTGTGTAGCACAGAAGAAATTATGGGAGCTAATAAAGTAATAAATGGATTCACTGAAATGTGGGGGGGGTTTTTTCCTAGAAACCATCAAGAAAGATTTTATTCCCTTTGCATTTATGAACTCATTGTTTTCCAGGTTTCACTCCTTTTTGTTATTTATGGGCCATCCTCCCTATGCAATACGTGAAGTCAACATCAATAAGTTCTGCAAAATTATTAGCGAATTTGCTCTGGAATACCGCACCACCAGGGAACGAGTTTTGCAGCAAAAACAGAAACGAGCTAACCACAGGGAAAGAAACAAGACCAGGGGGAAAATGATAACAGATGTAAGTGGCAAAATGTATCTCCCACAGCATGGATTTTTAAAACTTTCTTTCATTGAATGTCGTATATGAAGTGTTTTTACTCTCTTATTTTGATTCTTAAGGGATTCTCTTAATAAGAGAGACTCTTCTCTTAGAAGACAAAACTTGCAAGTCCTTGATTGTATATATTTTTTGCTTTATACCAATTTATGGAATGAGAACAAACTGAAATGAAGCATCCAAAAAGAGCATCTCTTTGTGTTGTGCAGACTGTGCCCAAAATCTGTAGAAGACACCAGGAGCTGTGTGTACCTAATCAGCCAAGAATATTAAAAAAAAGAAAGAAAATTAGGCTCCCAGTTAAGGACATGATTTAAATGATGAACCATTGTAACCATTTAAGTGGTTACAACCGCATTTTAAATTGATTTTTTCCTCCATCTTTGAATAGTCTAATATATAGTCTTTAATCTTAGTATTTTATTTATTTTCATGTATATAGATATATGCATGCACACACACAGCAACTTTAAAGCATAGAACAGCCAATTTTATAGGAACAGACTACTTTGGGGTTCTGAAAAAATTGAGAAATTTATGTGCACAGTAGATGTTCCCCTGCAAACATTTTGACTGTACACTTGCATACTGATAAAGTAAATGAAAATAAGATTAGTTTTCTCAGCATAGAAAGTTTTTGTCTCCTTGATTTTTTTTATCTTTTTTTTTTTTTATGAGTCGATGTAGGTTGACTCAATCCAAATAAAGTTTTAAGAAGTGCCAGTACTTAATAAAAGTTTCCAGCTGTCTCAGAATCCAAATCTGGAGTCTCGATTAGATGTGAGTAGGTCATTGCATATGAAGCTACCCCTGCCTTTGGCATGGAAATCCCTAAGCTGATTACAGTTTTATGACTCAGGCAACATAGGTCAAAATATATATATGTATTGAGACTGATATAAATTGAGATTGTATTTAAGTCATTGAAGCACAATCATTTGTCGATCTTTCCTGGCAATATTCTCTTTAAATTTGGAAATCTGCCCCATCTAGAGAAAATGTTAAACCTGTATTATTATCTCAAAAGGTTTTCCTTTTGACTTAGCCTCAGGTTAAGGAAGAGGCTCTGATTTTATGCAAAGTCATACAAATTTTCAAAACTACCACTGGGGAACTGAGATCTCTTTCTTCAATTGCTTCTTGGCTTTCCTGCCGTATTCTAGAGGAGCTAAAAGATAGCATTAACCAAAGAGATTAGTAAGTTAAAAAGTTCGTTTCCTCAGGTAGCTTCAATACTTTCTCCTAGTTTAAACAATACTGAGATGTGAAAGAGTTACTGTTTTACTGCTGTGTGATGTAGTGTTGCTGCACTATCTGTCCAGAAGAACTGGCTGTGGCAGGACACAAAGCTTCTCTACGTCCTGTTCCTGCAGGAAATGCAAGGGGAAAAAGGAAATCTGATCACTGGCAGCTGGGTTCAGGAAGCGGAGAGAAGGAACCCTTTCAGACCAGAAGGCGGCTCAGGGTTGACAGCTAGTGAGTGAGGAGCAGAGCCAGGGACAATGTCCATTTTCTGAAAATGTAAGAAAGGAGGCAGCTAGGCATTTCCCTGGAAAACGTATTATTGGAAGAAGTTGTCTTGTTCAGCTCAAGATGGTGTTGAGCTTTAACATTAATTAAATGCCATCTGATAGCTAGTGTTCCACCTAAAAATATCTTGCAGGTCCCCAGAAAGGGAGCATTTTTCGCCTATCACTAATTTACGATGATATAATGGTCCTATTAGCTTAAAAACAAAAAGCCTGCTGGAGTAAAAAAACACATTCTTTAAAATTCCCCTTATAGAGATGTTCTTCAAGGGAGTTATTCATGTGGCCCTATGGTTATTTCAGGACTTACTAAATCTCTTTAACCATGGCCCAGTAATATGGCCTCGTTTACGATTGCAGTAAATTTGATTGCAGTACATGGTAAAACAGAACTAAAGTTGCATCAGACTATTTGTCACAGCTTGCTTCGACAACTTCAAAGTCAGATCTACCTCAAAACAAGTTTCCAAGTCAGCAGGATGGAAGATATTCATGTGTGAAGAATGATGAAAAAGGGGAGTTTTATTGTAGCCTTGTGTTGGCCGTGGTTTGTATCTGGTCTTGATTTTCTTAGTGTTTTATATTTGAAGACATTGGAAAGGGAAGATGTATCAGTAATGCATTGACAGTATGCTCAACTAGTTACAAAACGCTGATAGATGAAAATTCAGATCTTGACATTGGAAAGAAACTCTTTGTAGAAAGCAATTCTAATAAGAAGTAGTCATGTGGAATTTTAATTTCTGCTTTTGATGACCTAGAAGGATTGTATGTTTTTTTGATATTATTTCCCTCCCGGTCCTTTTGAAAGTTTCCTCAGATCTCATTTTTATCACCTTACAGTACAGTGCTTTTAGGCAGAAGAAGGAGGATTTTAGCAAAAAAATGGGAAAGGAATAAGCCAGAACCATCCCAGTTCTTAACGAGAAGGCACGTATCTCTTAAACCTTGGTCCCCCCTGCAGACTTGGAAGGCAGAGGGGTGCTGGCTCTTCGCATGGAGAGAGTCTGCTGGCTCTTTGCATGGAGAACTTGCATCAGCTTCAGCAACTGCTCCCCTGGAGCAGGGCTGAGAAACACGATGGGGAGTATTTCCAGTCTTTCTTTCAACCTTTTACCACAGAGATCTTTAAGTTTATATGTTCTTTAATAGCTGAAGTGGACTGGGCACTGTCCGTTTAAATCTTGGTGAATGTTCTCTGGAAGAGAGAGAAAGATGGGGTGGGGTGGGGGGGAAACAGGGAGTTGCCACAGTTTCACAGGGAAAATTGCCTAGTCTCTGTAACCTTATATCTGGTTTTCGCCAATGATAGCAGTCACTCATTTCAGTCACAGTAAAAATAACAAGCAAGCAAAATAGGGAATAAATGCAATTATGGATAGAAGTCTGAGCTTTTTAATGATTTTTAATAATAGTAGGTAATGTAAGCATCTGTCTCCCAGATTTATGAAGTTCTGGTTTTTATGATACTTAGGAGATTCAATTCCAAAATTGCTATGTAATAGAAATAATATTTTGAAACAGCAAATCCACCACATAGAAATGCTAGCCTAAAGGAAAAATGGGAGGGAGGGAGGGAGAGAGGTATAGAGGGAGGGAAGGAGGGAGATCTCCTCAGATCGTCCTGCAGCATCAAATACTTGATGACAGAAGAATCAAGCAGCCTTTTTTTTTTTTTTTTTAATTAACATCTTGTTAGGACGTATTCAGTATAGCAATATTTTTCAAGTGCATTTTGGTAATATTGCATGTTAAAAATTTCCTAATTTAGTAACGTTTCCCAATGCATTTATAATGATGAAAAGAAGAAGGAAAGAAAAGGCAGAATGCACACACCTGGGTGAGACCAAATTCCCCTCATGACACAAAAGTTTGATTTATTTACTTTGCCACGTTGACTCCTGTTGGCAGTATTTGCTGGGGGCAAATGGCGCTCTAGGCATGGAAACACGATGGGGGTGGTGAACTGCTCCTCCTGTGCCCTGGAGTAGCTTTGGGTGTAGAAGGACAGTGGTTCTAGGTGCGAGCCCTCTCCACGCAGAGCAGGAGGAAGGGAAATGGTAATGCCCAGTGCATTGGCGATGAGCAAAGTCAGAGGGGAGCACGTTGCCCTTAACCTACGTCTACAGCAAATCACTTTTAGCTAGATTAAATGGGCAGGAGGGCCAGCAGCTGGGACTTTCCCTGCAAAAATCTGTCATGATATAAAGTAATAATATGATACTCTTTTGGTTGGAGCATACTCTTTGTAATGTATATACTCTGCTTTTTCACCTTTCCTTCAGTGCCTTTTGCCTATTCTTTAGTTTAGCTTACTTTGCTTTCCTCCCACCTTTTATTTATTAGATAGATGTAAATATGGATTAGAATACAAGTATGTTCTTTCTTCCCCTTCTTCTCCATTCTGTTTCTTATTCGTGCCAAAAAGTGAACAGTGGCCTTCAGAAGAATTGCTTACGGCGTGACTCCCTGCCCCCCAGGGGATGGAATAAAGCAAATGGATCTTTTCGTAATGTAAAGGGAACATACCTGCCGAGGTTCCTCTGCAAAACATCTGCCTGCATTTCTGTCAGTGCCACTGTGTCCAAAGAAAAATAAGCATCTCACTCTTTGAATAAAACATACCCTTAAAAAGTAATGTTAATGTGCTGCTCAGCACTCTCACAGCTAATCTTCTTATGGAGACTGTGCTGAAACTAAGCTGAGGGCCAAAGTAAATCAGGCTTTCTTTTTTAATGATGAATGTTTCTGGAACAGAATGTATCAATCCCAGACAGAAATCATAGCTGAGATGGAGATAAGGTCAAAAATATGTATTAGTAAAACTAGGGAGGGGAACAGAATTGGTGGAGTTCTTCTGAAAAACAAAACAAAACCCACAAATAAAAAAGATGCATTGAATTTCTAGGCTATGTCTGCCCTTTATAAGCAATCAAACTGAAAATTATGGAAACAAAGAGCCCAGATACTTGAGAAACTGTGGTTTACTTTGGGAACCTTCCATGTGGGGCATCTCTACAACCCAATAAAGAATTCCCCAGGCATTTGGGAACACAGCTCTAAATATTTTGCTAATTCCCTGTAAATCCCCACATTTAAGAGCACTCTATACACCATAATATTTTGATACAGCCTCTGCTTTTAATGTTGTGTAACTGTCAAGATAGTTTTACATGCCTGCTGTCGCAGAGGGTGAAAGCCCTGAATGACCAAGGATAATTGCGTCTCTCTAATTTCCAGGGTCTGATATCGGGCAGCTACTGAAGAACTTTAAGCATTTATGCAAAGGCTACTCGGCATTTGATTTTAGTGGTCTGTTAAATTGGAACTTGAAGTTGAAAAGCCCCAGCTTAAAAAAGGAATTAAAGCAAGCACTTGAGCGTAGAGGAAAGGAATTGCCAAGAAGCTGACCTCTGCGCTGGGAGAAAGAGCAGCCAGGACCTCCCTGTGCTGAACAGATCTGGAAAAAGGAGAGAGAGTCCTTCCTAGTGCTCTCAGTCTCCACAGGGCAAAAAGTGGGCAAGCAACCGCGTGACTCAAGGGAGAGAGACAGGATGGGTATGGGGTACTTTCAGTTCATAATTTCTCTAAGAAAAATCTGGAAATTTTGATATACCCTACTGCAGGTGACAGTCTGTTCTGTGTACAATTAACTGGAGGAAAAAAAAGAAAGCAAGTTGATTGTCTAAGGAATTAATTCCTTATACGCTTTGTATTTTTATGTCCTCCTGTAATTGCATAAACAGTACCACGGTTACCTCTTACTCCGTTGTGGTTTGACCATACTGTCCTTCCTAAATCTTGCTGTTTGTCCTTCTCCACCCTGTCCTCTGTTTCTGGTGGCAGACCGATGAAGAAGAGGATGCTGAGGTATGGTTCTCTGAAAGAGCATGTCATTCCCATGTCCCCTGTGTGCTGTGGCATCTAATTTCTAACTCAGTATGGACTGCTCACCTCCATCTCCTCAACTGGAACTATGAACCATGACATTTTTCTCATAGCTTTTTCGTGCAATCATAAGAATGCATTTGTACAGTCAGCTTTAACCATATGCGTACCTGCTCTCTCAAATAAGCATATCCTGATCTGAGGCCTTAATAATTTTAAGTTTCTTCATTTCTTTTCCTTAATGTCTGTTTACTAAACTGCAAAGTATCCCCACTACCCAGAACATCAGTGCTCTGAATGTTATGGGGATCATCAGTTACCTTGGGCTACGGATTACCATGATGATTTCACAGTCATTATTAAGCTGTGCAAGTCCAAATGGTATTATTTTATAAAGCGTTCAAAAGCGTTGGGATCTAGGGATGCAAAGCAAATTGTAATGGTTCTCCTTGCTGTATGAATTGTGAGTAAGATACTTCAGTCACCACAGAGGTGAGACATGGCGTACTTCACATATTTATCATAAAGCGCTCCTGAATGTGATGTTGAAAATAAATAAGGAGTGAATAAGTAATTTAAAAACTATAATGCACTAGTTATATTCATAATAAAACAATTTATTGGTATGAGGAGCATCTATTATGCAATGCATTTTTTGGTCAGCATT
This sequence comes from Larus michahellis, assembly GCF_964199755.1. Taxonomy (NCBI): domain Eukaryota; kingdom Metazoa; phylum Chordata; class Aves; order Charadriiformes; family Laridae; genus Larus; species Larus michahellis. The sequence goes on from NC_133897.1 coordinate 97,160,982, forward strand.
GGGGCTTTCTTCAATTTGCTGAACATAAACAATGTGGCTTAATGCTCACTGTTTCATAATGGCCGTCATTTGCTCAAGAAGCTGGGGTTTGGCCATTTATCTACAGCAACATCTGACAATTAAGGAAGTGAAATAAAACTTCTGGCGATACAGCTTCTCCCTGTATCGCTTGGGGCGCAGAAAGAAAATTACATGAATTAGTGTGTTTATGCCAACATTTAACTAACCTGTGTGACTGGTAACTAACAGTTATGTGAAGACTTTATCCTTTGTGTTTTTCTGAGGTGGTATTGATTAGCTCTGCAACCTTCTGTGTGTAAGAGAGTATTATTAATCCAAAATGGCATGCACTTTCATAGAAGGTTCTTTCTAATGTTTTTGTGTCTTTTAATTTCACATCTGAAACTCTAGCACTTGCACACTTTCCACATCAAAATGTTGCAAGCTCATATTTTAACAAGAAAACAAATTTCCCACTATCAAAAATGAATCTCACACTGGTATATTTAGCTCAGTGCCTTGTAGGGATTATTGGTTTGCTACTTAGTTTAACTTGCTGTCCTACCCCGAAAAGTCATTATGTTAAAATAGAATCATCCTGTCATTGATGTACAGATTAAATATTTTCATTTTGCATTCTTGACAGTCCCAGGGACTTGATCAAAGCTCTGAAAGTAGGGCCCCAGTCTTTTCTTCCAATTTACCATTTTCTGACAGAACGGCTCTGCAGGTTTGCATCCATTTAACTGACTGGCTCAATACCATCAAGTGAATAATTAATGCTGTTTATTGTGGAAAGGAAGAAGAGAATGCAGCACACCTTCTTTCATCTGTGCTGAACTGGTAGGAGTAAGAAAGATTAAAAGGAAAACATATTTCAGTTTTTGATGTGGACTGATATGACTCAAAATACCGAGGGATGTTATTATCTGTTGATGCCTGTTTGCTGTTGACAGAACCTGTCTTTCCTGCAGCCAGGACTGTATTTTAAATGTATTTTAGCCTTTATGTAGATAAGAGCAGCGGAACGAATACCAGCATAGGCAGAGGCTGGGAAAGGAGAGCAGCCCAGTGATGCAAGCTCTTCTCCTTAGAAATTACCCGTTTCTGATGGTTTTATCCGTTTCTGATGGTTTTGTCCGTTTCTAGACGGCTGTTTTCAGTAACCGTAGGAGCTGCTGGCATCCCGGCGCGCTGCGAGCCCGGCTAATGTAGCCGCTGTTGTTAACGTAGTCGTGGTGACAGGGAATCACACGGGGGGAGGCGGGGAAGCAGAGGGCAGATTCCTAAATCTCTTGTAAGGTTTTGTTTGTTCTTCTAGCTGCTGACTGCAGTTTTTGTGTCTTGGCCATGAAATAATTTGGCTGGGTGTTTTGGGACCGGGGATTTTTTTAGCATTACTGGTTATGTATTTTAAGGTTACTTGTAGGTATTTGTGTTTTAGACCGGTTTGAGAGTTTTCTGTGCAGCAATGCAGAGGGGCAAGAGGGAAAGGTCTCTTCTTCCTAGACTACTCTCCCAGTTTTGCCGTATTACTGAAAGGTGATGGCACAGGAAAAAACAATTTCTTCTTTGTATCGGGTCTTGTGCTGTCTCGCTCAGTGTCACACCTGACCCTGGATCGGGCCCAGCCTGGGTGGAAGGTTTCAAAGCAAGCTTTGTACCTTCTACTCTCCAACAGAAGGTCAAAATTAGAAACCTTATAATGCTTTTTCCTCTGATTTTGTCTGCTGCTCCCTGCTGTGGCCCTGTTTCCAGTTTATTTCTGCTCAGGGTGCATGCTGTGGGAGAGGAGCAGCTGTTGCCTGGCTCTTTTGGGAATATCTGCCCTCCCAACCAGCCCGAGAGGACACTTCCCTCCTTGCAATTCCCAGTCTAGCAAATTCCCATTTGCTGTTCAAACAACAGATCCGTTTTCCTCCCGCAGTCTGGCAAGTTCTCCAGCAGCTCGCCCCCCTGCCAGAGCCAGCCCCAGGGGCTGCAGTACGCCGAGGACGCTGCGGAGCACGAGAACATGAAGGCCGTGCTGAAGACCTCCTCCGTCAGCGGGGAAAGCACCACGGCGCTCGGGGTCCGCACTCGAAGCCGGGCCAGCCGAGGTAAGTGCCAGCGGCTTCCTTTTGGCCACGGTTCTTGTGGTCTGGTAGCCACATAGTGGCCCAAATGCGTGTTGTGGCCCCCTTGCATAGTGCTTGCATTAGAAAGGGTTGAAGGGGAAGGAAAAACCCAGTGGTTTTTCCACGCTGGAGGTGGTGTTTTGGAGCACAGGGATGTAGGAGAATTTGCCTGAAGTTTTAACACATGGATCGCAGACGAAGTAGTGCTGGGGGCATTAGGAGTACAAGCCTGCAGAAATTTGGACCTCCTCCTCCCACCCCCGTCAACGTGGTTGCACACTAACACCTCAATTTTTATTCCTGTTGTGAAGGCAAAGTGAGGGATCCATGTTTTTATTTTTATTTTCAACAGAAGTAAGTAGAAAGCAGCAATTCAAATAGAAGTGAAAGGGCCTTGCAGTGTTTTAAGAATGGCTGGGGAGAGGAAAAGGGGCAGGAGAAAGATGGTGAATCTCCTAACCACCTCCCTGATAAACTGCAAAGGTAGTGGATTAAGTGGAGCCTAAGAGCATAAAAAGCTGCGGTGGGCAGCCCCGCATCTCCTTGCTGTCCTGACAGATAGCTCTTTCTCCGAGGTCCACGGTGCTCTGCTGTTTCCAAATGTCAGTGCGGGTGATTTCTGAAAGCTAACAGGGAGGAAATGAAAACCTGACCTAATCTGCCGATTCCAGCACCTGATACTCTGACAGAAGAGCTCACTGGTACAGCCGTTCTTGGCAATGAGATAGCCTTGTTTTTTGTCCAAGACATGATTCACTGGTACACCTCTTCATTTATGCGGCCACTAAACCACTTCCTTTATGCTAAATCATTTTACAGATGCTGGGTTCACCATTTTTTTTTCTTTCGTCTTCCCCTCACCCCCTCCCATACACGTGATACCCGGAAGATGGTTTTGGAGTAAAGAGGATGCACCAAAATTGAAATCTTCAGTTTTCTGTTCTTTTCCCTCACATCTGAATACCTTACACTTTCTTGGTTCTTTTTTGATACCACTGACAGAACATCCAGAGCATCCACCACTAGGTCTGCGTGTGTGAGGTTTATTAAGGCTTGAAACCATGACCCTGTCTAATTTGGAGCTTTCACAGACCCAATTTAAGAAGCAAGTCAACTAGCTAAAGTACAAAGATGAAATAATTCAAGCTGCACTGCAGCAACCTGAGTAGCCGAAGTAATCCATTGAATGCTAACGAGCAGTATGTCCTGATAATGGGAGTCAGCTTGTGTTCCCCTGAAGAACAGCAGAGGCAGAGGATGGGTGAGCCAGACAGAAGCTTGTCAGGAGCACTATCATCATGCAACTGCTTTTGACAAGAGCCAGGAGAGAAGCAGCAGAGCAAAGTGCTAATCAAAGCTGTTGTTTATTGACGTCGGGGACGTGATACAGAGTGGCCTCACCTGTGAATTCTTAGCCGCTTGCAATTCTACTACACCCACTCTTTTGCAAAGCTCGCTGTCGGTGTTCTCGCTGCACAGTAGCGTTCAAATTATTCAAAACCAAAAAGCACACAGAACAGTAGTCTGTAGTGGAGGAACAGAGAGGTGTGCCTGACACAGCTCTGTGGAGTACGAATTGCCAGAGCCTTGGGTTCGGAGACATGGCTTACTTGTTTGTTTGTGGTTTTAACCAAAATTGCCTATTTAGCTTTTCAGCTTGCCAGCGACTCTTGCTTTTCTGCTCATAATAGAGCACATGGAGCTGTGCCAGGACATATACAGCTTTGTGATGAGAAGGTGAATTCTTCATTGTGAAAAGGACAAGTAGACATGTCAAACCACATTTTTTGCCCTTTCCATGTCTTCTTTGCACTAAGCTGTGATACAGATGCTTGGAAATGGATTCGTTCTCTCTTTTGGTACAAAGGACCTGTCCTGCTGATTTGCATCAGTTGCCATGTCTTCTAGTCTCTGTGTAATAGGAACAGAGGGAAACATGGTCACACAACACTCCAGCAATCCTTGGCTTATAGACAGTCCCTAGCAGACATTTGCCAGTTGCATGGTTAAGGATAAGACTCTGAGGCTGAAGGGAATAGAAAGTTATAATTGCATTTGCGCTCTCGGGTCTCTGCTGATACAGCAGAGAGTCTAGGGTATTATTTTGAAATATTCTCCATTAGGCAGAGTCTTCTACTTTGGCCAATTTGAAATAGCAATGACTGAACTGTCTGTTGTAATTTCCAAAAAAAACGCAACTGCAAAACCAAAGTGATGCAAGAGACTTCGGTCCTCTTTTCCCTCAGTTCGTTTGTTGGACTTTTTCAGGCCGTATCGGTTCGTGGAACGCTGGCAACGACGATTCACCTAATGCAACAGATGACGCAGCAGATGAGATCATGGATCGCATTGTAAAGTCCGCCACCCAAGTGCCAAGCCAGCGAGCGGTGCCTAGAGAGAGGAAGCGGTCACGAGCAAATAGGAAGTCATGTGAGTATATGGCTATTAAATTTCTCAAAATAAGCAAGTGTGTAAATATTTATGTATATCAGTGTAGGAGCCAGGCCTTTAGTATGCAGACATGCATTGGTAGTTCATAGTAGCTTGAGTGTATACTGACTGATTGGTGTACCTTGCTCTTACTGTGATTTAAACGATGTATGCAGTGGATGACACTGTCTTCTACGGAAGTTGAAACGTCCTTGTCAGTAAGAGAAGAAGAATGTTTTATGGTGCTTTATGGCTTCTCTGATGACAGTACTTATTCATAACTAGAGAAGTCAGATCAAGACCTCAAATGGAGACTGTGAAGATACTGTGAACTGGCATGAAGATTAATAGCTGTATCTGTAGCTGAATACGTTCATAAAGCAAAAAGTAGTTTGAGAGATTTCACCTCTTAAAATCTTTCTCTCGTGTGCTGTGGACCATCCTTCCACAGTCCTGAAAACAAAATGTCTACTGCTGCTTGGCTGCAAAGTGGTTAGAGGAGCTTAACTTCCACTGGGAAGAAAAGGTAGCACATTTATAAGGTGGTCTTTCAATGGTGTAGTGTGGCTGCAGGGCTGAGCTGCAGCACCCGAGTTTGAGCAATTTGATTTTACGCTTTATTAAATACAGTGTTTAAGAGTTGACGACCTTTCTAGTTCTTTTTTTCCTTATGTGCAGAGACTACTGTGGTTACTGTGAGAAGGATAAGTACCCAAAGAACATAAGATTTTAGTGTTTAATGTCATTCACCATATGTGGCTTTTTGACTACCTTTCCATCCATCTTTTTAGCTTTTCTGGGAAGTTAGGACAAAGAGGAGACAACAACAGTGAGTGAAAAAACACACAGATTTTTGGTTTTTGTGGAATTGTTCTAACATAGTGGGTGATCAAAAACATTCCGTATAAGCAGTGATTGCTATAAACTAGCATGTGCTGAAAGCATATTCACTTTCCCCAACATGCTATGAAAGGGACTTCTGCATGTGGACGCTCTGGTTAGATGAGCCAGGCTCTAAGCAAAGAAAATGAGCTGACACTGGATTGTCTGTCTTACTTTCCGTCATACACTCTGCCGTACCTCTTTGTGGCATCACCTTCTGCTGCTACCCACTTCCCCCCACGGTTCTGGTGTTCTGCAGGTGCTGACTGCCCTCGTTGGCTTGTGCATATCAAATAAACCTCCTGTATGTTTGCCTATTTCCATGGTTTATCCCATGCTAAAATATTTCCTCTCTTAGCAACACTATGTTCATGCACACACACCAAAAAGTCTTATTTCTGCTTTTTACCAGGTACCTTTTTCCCAAGGAAGCACTTGCGGCAGGAAAAAAGAAAGCCAAAACAAAACAGGATAATTATAATAAAAATACTATCTATTTTTCCATGGAGCTGGCTTTTCTATTCAGTAAAAACATTAACAGGGATTAAGCATTCAGTAAATGTTTAGGCTAGGACTGATTTCCATTGTAATTAATCATGATAGAACCCAGTTCCTTTGTTTGTTTGCTCTTCAAGATCTGGATGAGGCTCGTAAGTGGATTAAAAGGCAGTTTCAAAACAAACATAAAGTTCAGCAGTTTAGCGTGACTTTCAGCTGACGCGATGAAAGAAAGTGTGAAAGGAGAATATCTTAACTGAGCTGTTTCACTCTGATAGATATTCAGTATACCTGGATGATGAGTAAATGAAGTAGTTTAGCTGTAAAATACACTCAGCTGGACTGATAATGTGGCACCTCCAGGAAATGAACAGTGGCCGGCTCTTTTCAATGCATGATGTGAGTTCAACGAGCAGAAGATCTTCCAGGCAGAAATATAACTCGGGTCCTCCATAAACATATTAAAAAGTAGATTTCTAGGCATACTTCAAGGATCTAGATTAACAGATGCTATGATATTTATTATCTGCAGAGATAATAAAGAGACCCTATTATCTGGTGGGTTTGATTCACCACCTTCAATCTTCAGGCTCCCATACACATTCTTTAGCTTTTACCATCAGCTTGGTATTCAATCTGCTCGTGGACATCAAAGCAAAACGCGGTTGAAAGGAATGATTTTCACTGTGCATTATGTTGCGTATGTCTCACTGCTTTCAGTGCAGAACTGGAAATCTTGTCAGGCTTACTTAGCAATCAGCAACGATTTTACTGAACCTGAGCTGAGATACATGTTTTTAGCAAAATCAGAAACCCAAAAGAGGTATATGCAGTTGCACTGTAAAATTTCCCGTGGTTCAGGTAGAAGATTCTCATGGGCAACAGATTTTTTTTCCATTAAAAAAAGACGGAAAAATGTGAAGTGAAAACAAGTGATACTCAAGTCATTTATAACTAGGGGAAAACGGAAACAGGGATATAGAAAAGGTTAAGTTAAATTCAAGAAATAGTTATACAGGAAAATGAGATATTTGACATGTTCATTTGAACTGTTTTAGCTCTTGCGATTGTTGAGCAGCGGGGCTGTGTCTGGTATGCAGAGAGCTTAGATCTTAATGACGTAGAAGAGTTTGAACTCAGAGCAATCAGCAGAACCATAAATTGGGAGGAGAAATAAGGCAGTGAGTCATCCAACAAAAGACAGATGGAAGCGTCTGTATCTGTTGGTTGAAGATACGAGGGGTCACTGATAAATCCAGATATGACTGAAGTCAACTGAGACCTAGTAGGGAGGAATTTGTTCCGTGGGAGATGAAGTGGACTACAGAAAGCTAAGGCACCTGGTAAGTGTATAACAACTCAGTTCCTGTGATGATCTGCAGAGAGACAACTTAATTCTGTGCTAGACCTTTACACAGTGGAGGTTTTTAATGATAAAATTAGACATTTAAAAGTACAGTAATGAACTGTAAGTCATTGCCTCATGATGGCTGTTCAGAGATCTGCCTACAGGACATACTGGAGTGGTGTTATATATGAGAAAATAACATTGCAGTTGTATTTGTTCATTAGAAACCTCACCAGAAAGCCACAGTATTGAATTAGACACAAAAACTGAAATGCTCTGTCACCGCTTCAGCTTCAAGGGAAGTTGCCATGGAAAGCTTCTGTGGTCTTTTTCTCTCAGATGTCCTTCTTCTGTGTGTCAATAACAGACCTCAGCCTCTAGAGATGTCAGTTCAGCATATTTTAAAAGCATAAAATACAAATTAGGTTGAAAATATACTGTTTCTGATCTTGAAGACTGAGGGCAGCTTTCTGTGAGAAAGGTTTTTGTAACATTATGCGGAGCTGTTCAACTTAGTAAAGAAATAAAATATAATATACTTAGGATTATCTGGTTCTCCCATAAGGTTAGGATGACCTTCACAAATGATGCCATAACAAACAATGAGTGCAAAGGAAAACTGGGATAAGGAAGTTGTAAGAATCACTCTATTTGATAGTCCAAATTCCAATGAATACAATTGCTGAAGTTAATTTCAGCAGCTTACAGAACAGTATTACAGGCATGGCACCAGTAGATCTGGGGAAATAAAAATTAAACTCTCTGTATGAGATACCACTGAGATTTCAAAAAAGAGTCAAGAAAGGAAGTTATTTAATACAGAGAGATGAATTAAAAAAAATCATATAAGGTAGATAAGCAGAGTATGCTGTGAAGATTACAAGAAGTGAGGTAAGAGAAGAAATTATTTGAAGAAGAATAGGGCTGCTTAGAAAATCCTGTTACTAAAAGAGACTTTCACACCATGATGAAGCAGCCTATGCCAATTGCTTCAAGTTGGAGGAGAAAAATAGGTCTTATAGCCACGGCAGCTTTGAGGCAACAGAAGACACGTAAAGACTAGCAGTATCATCCATAAGATAAAAATTTTACTTAAGTACATTTAATTAAACTCCATAATAGACAAATAGGAAGATAATGCTATTTTTCATCTTGTCCCGGCTGTTTATTTGAGGCATCCATCCCCTAACATAAAATCAATTCTACCGGGATTAGACTCTTAACAGAGGTGCCATCTCTCTCTCGGTCTCATTGAACTGAATGGATCTGTCTCACGGTAATGATGTGATTCCCATGAGTCAGCATCACGAGAAATCATACTCCAGTTTAATAATCGTGAATAAGCATCTGGAAGGTATTCACACTAATTCTGGCATACGCAGAGCAATACTTGGAAACGTTGAGCCAAACAGGATTGATTCCTGACCTCTGTGAATGGCGTGGCTGGGCTCTGAAAAAGGACCAAGAGAAAGTCCTAAGGATTCGTTACCTTGTTCAAGTGCGGATTAAGCCACAGGGTAGCAAAACCAGACCAGCTGACTAGCAGTTACCTTAAGGCTAAAACATGAACCTGCAAGTATCTTCCTCCTCCTTTATGAATTGTTAGTATTTGCAACCTTCATGCTTGAGAGCGTGTCTCCCGGCTCCCTAAAGTCAAGGCAGTGGTCAAAGAGTAAGGGGTCCCAACGCGGTCTCGCCAACAAATAATTTCAGTTAACTGTGCCAAGGAAATAGCTCTTTAAAGATGGCTTGACTCCATCCGGATCTTCAGCTGACCCTGAATCGTAAACCATGACGTAGGGCCCAGGAGTGACTAATATTTGATGGTGAGTAGCACAGTGGTGCTTGTATTGGATTCTGCTGAAGACGCTGCATGGGGACGTTGCAGAGTGAGAGGCTTGTTCTCCCCCACATTGTTTTATCTCAGAGTGTCTCCCTGCATGTGCACTCTTATTTCTCTTAGACTGTATTAAAATTGAAAATCTGCTTTAGATTTGCATTAGAAAAACAGGTTTGGAGCAGGTAATAATTGAATCACAATCTAATCCAATATTCAAATGAGACAACTTGATCAAAATTGTTCGTGATGTTTAAAAAAGAGAGAGGAGAGACATGATAATGCCTTGTTCTTTTATTAGGCTTTAGCCTAATAATATACCCTGTGACTGACCCTTGAGATATGGAAACATCTCGTAAGGATTTATTGATTTATTTGCATAATGACTTGCAGGGAGTAAAAAATTCTTCCAGTCATTATGCAGAAGTGGATCTGAGGCACCACTCAAGTAATCTGTCAGACTCATACGAGTGGACTGTGGAGGAGATGGAAATTGAATCAAGATTATCTGAATCCTAGACAAATAAGCTCAGGGCCGGTGGATTAAACTTAACTACACAACATCCCAGGTCAGGTATTTCATACTAAATTCCACCTTCAGTACAAGTGAAATAGGAGTTAGCACACTGTCATCAGGTGCCAAAACGTGGGAAAGAGCTCTGCCAAAGCACCGGGCTTGGAGACAAGCTTTAGACAAGTTTTGGTAACACGTGCAGCGCTGCTTTGGAATAAACGTGTTTGTAAGCAAACAAAATACTAGATGGGAGACTATTTGAATCCAAAGGTGTGTCGTTTTTATTTGGCATTCATAGGGTGCTTCAGTTAACTTTTTCTTCTTCTTTTCTTTGTTTTTTCATTATTTTTCATTTTCATGTCTCTCCACTTACTTTTTCTGGCTATGAAAAGATACAAAAGTGCCAAAATACCAGGAGGGAGACTGTTCTTCTGGTATTTATAGCCTGACTAAAAGCAGGAGTTAATGGAAATTATGCTTTTAAAAAAATAAAAATCTTACAAGAAGAAACTCTGTATAAAATGCTTTAAAGGCAAGCAACTTCACTTAGAATTTGCAACTAATTATTTAGGATTTGACTAACTGGATCCTATCAGTGGTTAGAGGAGGGGGCAGAGTAATCTAGCGATGCACATTTAGCAACAGTTCTTTGCATTTAGAAAAAGTAAATGTATCACCAATGTTATTCAGTGTCAGAGTCTGTTTGTCCTCACACAAAGTACTGAGCCTTCAGAGAGTCAGTACCCAGTTAATAAAAATCTAATTACTGAGTGAAAACAGAAAGTGAGATAAAGCACTTAAAACTCTGGCAGCTGGAAGGTTATCTCCATTAGATGCCAAGATAGCTAGTGTCTTTTGGATGCCTTTTAAGTAATACATTCTTTCATCCTTAGGATGGCAAGATCTTTGCAAAAATGACAGGACTAAACTCCATGATCTACAAGAAATAAAATTACAAACAATAATTAAAAATTTTTATTAATAATACTTACTGAATGAATAATAAATACAGTTGACCACAGTAAGCTGGAGAAAGTGATGTACCTGGTCAGGGCGAGGCCTCTGTAGTCCCGTATCTCTGCCAGAGGCCAGCATCAACAGCTGCAGGAGAACAAACAGGAGAGGAAGCCGACCAACTTATAGGTCTCGTCATGAGTTTTACTAGTTGTAAATCAGTGTATTTATTTGAAGCACAAGGCTGAATAGCTTGTTCCATATTTACAGTTCTGTCAGTTGTAATTGATGATGTATATAATTGTGATTGATGACATTAATACCTTTTCTAAGTAGGTATGTATTTATTTATGAGTGTTCAGTTTGTGCTTTACAATGTCTATTACATTCATTTGTGTAGCTTTCCTTCAAAATAACAGATCTTGCCAGACAGGGGCAGATTCTGCTTTTTAACTGTTCAGACGTATAGTAACTGTGTATTTTTTTGGCAGTCTCCACAAGTTTCAAACTGTATCTTTCATATCTCAGGTTTTGTTCAAGAGTGTTTGCCTGGTCCTAGCACTGTGAAAGTGAAATTGCCGTCATTCTGTACAGTTCTACATCATGTAGCCTTGAAAACAAAAGGGGTTTTTTGAAAGCCTGGTTTAAAACTCTAGTAAAAAAAACTGCATGTAAAAGAGGCTTAAATTCATTTTCCAGTCACTGTTTTAAAGGAATCTATGAGTCATTTCTATAATGAATTTTATTCTGATACAGATTATTTACTTGGGACTCCTCTCCTCAAAACTTTCTGCTTGAAGCAGCTCCATCTTTTTTGTATAAGGAAAGTCAGATATAAAATTAACCCAGCCTGCACCATTAAGCACACTCCTTAACTTTGCATTGGATTCCAGTTCCAGTATTTAGAGATACTGTGGAACCTAGTATTTGCTCAAAATTGAGCTGTATTGCTTTATTACAGCAACTGAAAAAAAAAGGTGAGAAGTCATTGCATCGATCTGGGTAGTCAGAATTAAATATGCAATGTTTACAAAAAAAATCCATATCTTTTATCCCTGCTTATTACAGTTCACAGGGAGAAGACAGAGATGTTGTTGACACTACACAGACATTCACATACACGTGTATGTTACATTGCCCAAACACAGAGGATATGATGTAGGTATAAGGAGAAAAATGCTATAATGAGTTGTTCCTGATGAATTTAGAGTGGCTGTCACCTCATGGGATTAAATGCCCACCCAGATGTGCTGCTCTGTGGAGGAAGAGCTCAGGTTTTGGTCTTAGCAAAGAGCGCAGCCTGGTAGCAGATGATGCCTGTGTCCCAGCAGGACCCTACAGCGTAGGGAGACCATTGGCACCTCCTTGTGCTCTCTCTCCAGTACTGGGAGAACTAAAAAGAGGGAGTTCTCTGCAGCTTCGCGGGAGCTTCTAGACAAGGATTTACAAGTGCTGGAGTTTCTCTGGGCATCTCTTCTTGGCCAAATGGCAGTTTCTTTATTGAAGGAATGAACAAGCTGAAGGTAATGTGGGAGAAGCTGTCGGGAGGTGAGCAGTTGGTAAAAAGCAAGCAATGTCAGTATCTGTAGGAAATAAAGCCGTTCTTGTTCCCAGGTCACTGAAGATTAGTACTGACATTTTCTATAAATAATTTTGTTATGGTATACACTTTTGGCACTTTTTCAACTGTATTTCTGTAGAAAGAGCTAATTTTACCTCATCTGTTTGCATCTTGCAAGAGATACAAATAGATGTTTTCACTTTTGCCAGTTTGTCATTTGTTGTTTCAGTGATCCCTGTTTTCTTTTTTAGTTGGCGTATTGTAAAGATATATTTCAAGGCTTTTGAATTCTTGTCACAGAATTCATTCCCAAGAATTGGGATAGCTACATTTTGAGTATTAAAAAAATAATGTATGGTTGAGTTGCGCACTGTCAGCCCTAAGTTGACAGGATATTTATTTTGCTTGGTTTCTTTCTGTATTGAAATGGCTTTCAAGTTTACCCCTGGTCAGCAATTTGCTCCTTATTTACATCATCCTTCCTTCCTGAAAGATGATGATTATTTTCAGCATCCGGGTAAGCAATCAGCAGCAGCGAGTTGCTGGCTGACGAGGTGACAGAGCTGTTATGGCAAGCGCTTCATTTGAGCATGAGGAAAGACAGGGAAGCGGAGGGCTGCTTTTCAAGTCGCCTTGCAAAAGAAGTGCAGCAACAAAAGCGATCTCCTGTGTGGCTTTCCAGAAGAGCATGGCGATACCACAGCTGCCAAAGAGAGCCCTCTGCTGCCATGAAGGAGTTTAACACGAGGATCTCCCGAGGCAGGAGTTCGACCGTGCTTGAATGCGAGTGGCAGATGTGTTTGGAGGGAAGTCTCTCTTAGAAAATAAACAGAAATGGTTCACACGAAGCTACTTCGAATTCATTTTGCCCCGGCAATATGTCAAAAAACACATATATATGGCTTTCTCTAGGCAGAATAACAGCACCTGATTAGCATAATTACAAGATAGTTTCTATCATAGTTATCTTTAACCTAATGGGCTTGTAGAGATGATGCCTTTTACTGTTATTTTTCCCAGCATGGATTCCTAGTGGGGATAATTAATTTGCATTCCACAGAACCCGAGTGGTAAAACACGGGTTTTCCCATGTTGCTTCTCCGCCAAGTTGCTCTCCCACAGACAGCTCTGTGTTCATAAGCCTGAGCTACCTCCTTAGCAAAAGTCTATTATCTAATAATCACTGTAAAATAGACTTTTAGTCATTTTAATATTTCAAATGGAGTGTAAAAGCTGCATGCCTGAAACACTTGTGTTAGGTGGCTTACTTTCTGTACCCCATCTCCTGCTTTTTTTTTTGTCCTGTGCATTGTTAATGTATAGTCTGCTCTTAAAAATAGTATACAGTGCTTACACAGAATCGTAGAATTATTTAGGTTGGAAAAGACCCTTGGGATCATCGAGTCCAACCATCAAACCCACTCAACAAAGTTCTCCCCTACACCATATCCCCTAACACCACATCTAAACGACTCTTAAACACATTCAGGGATGGTGACTCCACCACCTCCCTGGGCAGCCTATTCCAGTGTCTGACCACTCTTTCTGTGAAGAATTTTTTCCTGGTGTCCAGCCTAAACCTACCCGGCTGCAGCTTGAACCCATTCCCTCTTGTGCTATCGCTAATTACCTGTGAGGTGAGCTCTATGCTTTTGATGCTTTACCTATTAATAGTGGAAACGCTTCTGACTGGTGAAGCTAAGTGGGAGAAATGGTGAAAGAGATGGCAGCAGGATTGCTTTTAGTAGTAACTTTTTACAGTGGAATTCACAAAACCTCCTGAAAATTAGGAGGTTTATTGTCATAGATGGCTTTCAAGGAAAGAGTTAAATCTTTTCTGCTTTACTGTTGGGACTATGTAAATCGTCTGTGAAATACAGAAAGTTCGAAACTTGAACAGTTTCAACTACATGTTAAATATGACTTTAAAACCCGTATGTTCTTCATGCAGCCTAGGTTCTCGAAAGCAGTGATACTTTTTGTTCCCTGTAACGTAAGCCACCTGGAGATGAAACACAAGTTAAGTTTTCCTTTCAAAATTCCACCTTGTCCTTTTCTACTGCTAGACTCCTCTTTATGTCACAGGCACTATAAGTTACACCTGGTGATGGTTATGAACCACAGAATGTCTTGTCAGGAGAGACTTGTGCCATCTATGAAGTGCTGACAGGACTCAAAGCAAAGCTGCAGGGCAATAATAATACATAATAATACGTTGTTTCCTGGAGCTTTCTATGTGGCTGGCCCAGACAAAGACCGCATTTCAGTTGGCTGTACGTCTTCAGAGAAGTGCGTGATAAAATCCAAAAATTTACCTACAAATCTCTGTAAGAAAATCTCTACACAAAACGTGTTAGTATTTTTATTAAGCATTTAGGCCTACTTGTATTAAGCAATGATACATGCATAATTAAACGTAAGTTGTATAGATAGTGCCATAAAAATACAGAAATGCAGAAAGGGATTAACATAAGCGAATATGAGCAAGACTGTCCGGATTGAAATTTTGAGTTGCAGATGGCCATTGCTGGACTCATTGGAGTAAAGTCCAAGAGAATATGTTAAATGCAAATATATGAGAAAATAGATTGAGTGTGCAATCTGGGTGTGAATAGCAAACAGAAAAGAAAACTGAGATACATGATATGAAATGGGATGATGGAGCTGGCCTGCATTGCCTTTTATAATCTGCCCTTCCTGCTGCCCTCACTGTGTAATTTACAGCCACCTAAAATTTCTTCGTTCCAAATCAGCGACTGCATTACCTTTGCAGCTGGGAACAAAAGAAAGTTCTGGGGCTGCCACATCTTTTTTGTAGTAGGAACGACACTAATTCTGTGACTTCTCGAGCAGAGAATGGTCATATCTGGTGGGAAATTAGGAGTTGCTGTTTGCTTTTTAAAAAACAACCAACACCTAGATAATTATATTCTCTGACAAAGCTGCGCTTAGGGAATTACTCTTTTTTAAAACATTCCCAGTGTACTGTGAGGGCTATGTATCTGTGTAGATTTTGACCCAACGGGCAGAGTCAAATTCATCGAGTTCATCATAAGCACACTGCATTCTGCCAGGATATCAAATAAAATTCTAGATTTCCTGATTAAAAAAGAATATCATGGCCTCTGACCCCAGAAAAACAACATTTCATTTCTTGGTTATGGGATCTCAGCAGGCCTTGCTTGCGACAAGAGTAAAAGTTATTTTCTCTCTATGTTATGTTTCTTTAGCAAATGTTTTAAAAATTGCTTAAAGAACCTAAAAGGTCATTTGAAAGTCTTATTTTTATTGTCACTGCCTCCAAAATACATTCCATAACTCAGTTTAATGTGATCTGCAGCAGGCCAAGAGTTTTACAAGCCAAGATATTATGTCTAGTCCAGTTAGAGACATGACAGAGTTCAGTGAAGAGGGGAGAGTGAAGATCTAGTTTGAGAAATGTAATTTTGCAATGCCTATAAAACATGGAAGGAAAATATCTCTCTGCATTCAATTTTGATGACTGAATGTGCTCATGACCTTTCCTAAGGTAGAGGAACCCTACCAAGCGCTTTATGAGGAAACAGACAAATGTCTGAGGACATGTGTTTAACAGCATGCCAAGACAAGGTTCAACCACCTCCCAGAGTAGTCCCTGCTCCTGTAGATAACTTTTTCCTGACTTCATCACCCACAAGCCTCCATAGTCCGCAAGACTCTCCAGTGGGGCAGGAGCTTGCTCTTGTGTTACTACTGATACTGCATCCATCCACTGTATCTTCAGATGAGGAAATGTACTGTGAGTACTTTGCATGCATTAGGTATAATTTTCATATAAAGGGACCCTTTATCAGGCCCTTTTCATTTCCCTAAGTACAAAATACTTCAAACTGCAAGTGGATTGTGTCAGACTGGCCTGTTGCATTGTAGGGGCAAAAATTCATTCATTTGATTTGGGACCGTGATTCCGTCAGCTGTTATCCTTCCTGTTGCCTGTTAATGGTGGACAGCTTTAATCTTGCCAGTAGTCACCGTACTTTGCAGTATCTGGCCCCCCACGCTTAGTTTATAAAGTCAGCAGCCATCCGTGTTTGTGGGAACCATTCTGTCACTGAAAAGATTCTTCACATCTTTGCTTTTTATTAACTATTTTCCTGACAATCTCATTATGACCACCAAAGTCCTACATTGTTTGGCGCTCTTTTCTCCTAGCTGCTGGCCTTAAAAGCTTAGGTCATGAGAATATCTTAAATCCAAGTCATCTTTCTCTGTATTATAGGAGAGCTGAGATGAGTTAAAACAATTAGCTGAGGGATGCAAATAGATTGTGTTGTTTAATTACAGCTGCATATGTCTCAGCAATTAGTTGAGTATTGTCATTCCTACTTGTTCTGCAGTGCACAAAAAGTGCAAACCCAGGGCTGGCCTTGCTTGTGTGAGTCTTAATACAAACCGAGAACAGCGTACTTGTCCTTGTCACATGCTGCATACAGTATTTCTTTTTTTCAGTCATACAAGGTTTAATACACGATGTCCTCAGACTAAAACTTTAGTATGTTTGATAGGTAGGCCTCTGGAGATTCAGAGAGAAATCTTGCTTACGTAAAGGAAGACTCCTTGGTTTTCTTCCTTGTTTTTCCATGGAGATGTTTTCTACCATGGTATTTTACTCCTGATTATGACTTCTGAATATAAACTCCTATAATTTTCTTCAAAGAGACCTAGTAAAAAAGTAATCCTATCACTCAGGCTGATGGAGGAATTTAAACTACTGTATTCTCCTTGATGGAAGTCAGAGGCACGCACTTCCCTTTCAGTTGTTAGAGTCTCAGCGCAGTTATTTATGCGGTAGTAATTATACTGACCTAAAGAAGGTTATTCCAGATCTACCTTGTTGTAAATAAGACCAGAATTTTGCTAATGACCAGCATTAGCAGAGCCCCTCAGTTCCTATTAAATGTTTACAGAGAGGAATATCAATTGCTTGTTCTCTCGCTCTTCCTGTCTTACCATCTGACAAGAAAAATAGCTTTATTTTACAGTGGTTATTGTGCTCAGTTTGTGAATGTGAGTGAGTGCTTGTGGTCTGAGAGAGCCGGAGCTATGTGTGAGAGCAGTCGTGAGTATGTAGAAGTGTCTAAAATGTGGAAATTTGTTTCGCGTGCGGTTTTCCAGTTCACTTTTGCATTCAGTGGGAAGATGTAATGTTATGTAGACAGTCATCCTGTGAAAGTTTGGTCTCCTGTACCCATGTTTTTTACCATGGCTCTACTATCTTGTGGCCAAGCTAGCTATGGTCCGTGTTTGGCTGCGTGTTATAGAGGGTACAGAAAAAAACATGTCTCGGGGAGAGGCAGTGCTGCTAGCTAAGCAGGTGAACTGCACAGGCAAGTTTGATTTTAATGGGACAGAAAAGTTTCTTCTGCAGCTTTTGTGGATTTGTCCTTTCACTCCTGATACAGTGCATTTTGATACAGAAATAAGCACTGGGTGATTCACTGAGACCTTAAGACCCTAAGATATTTCATAGCTCATGTCTAGAAATTAACATTTGTCACCATAGACATTTCTGTGTCAAATTTGAGAAGTATAAAAGGGTGCCAGTGATGAGGCCTGACTCAAAAGTCCGTATTGGGTATTCTGCACCTTGCAGACCAGAACATTTTTGGATGTGTATTGCTCTTCCAGTAGTCTTTCGTAATCTCAGCTTTGTCAGCTGCATTTGCCCTCGTACTGCTTTAAGCTAAGCATTGTTAAACTTGGAAGATGTTGCTGATCAGTATTGTAGGAAAAAGTGGCTATCATAAAAGCCTGCCGTGCAGGCTCCAAGTGGTGTTTAATAAGTATGCAAATACTGTAGGAGAAAAGAGTGAGCCTTGAAGAAAAACTTTCAAGTAAGGGTTTGATAATGGAGGAACAATTACACATGTGGCACTCCCAGCTCATTTGATTAACCACAGTAACTGATGAAATCAGTTTGACTATCAAACATAGATCATTTTTGTCCTACCTGCATGGTATCAAATGTTCAACTACGCCATATTTTCCCTTTTTCTTATCTCCTTGTTTTCTATACCGGTCCATTCCCTCCTCTCACTCTGGCTAGACCCTTGGATGTGACCACCCAGTTTCAGTTACATTAATTGAATCTCTCAATAAGTTAGATTGAACTCAATAAGTTAGATTGTCTTAATTGTGCTAGATGATAGCGATGCAAGAAGTCCTTGACCACTGTCTGCAATTGGTTTCTCTAGGAGTTTCCTCTAGGCTTCATTGTTTTGGGTCTCTGAATATATTTTGTTCAACATAAAGTCATTGTTTATGCTTTGCATGCAGCTGAAACTTCTGAATGTGCGTTTTGTACTTGAATAACAAAGTGTGGAGCGAACACCCCATTTGTGTCTTGACCTAAAGCCGTCCACCTGAAAATCACAGCGCCGGTAGAACTAGGAGGACGCTAATGCTCAGTGTGTGCAGTCACATGGTCGCTTTTTCCTGAGTAAAAAAGGCAATCACAGGTTTTTAAAGTTTTATGTTGGTGCTAGTGTTCAGAACACTTCACAGAAAATTAAGAAACAAGATTTTGGCCTAGATTATCATTTAAATTCAACTAAAATGCTGCAGACTACTAATGGCAAAGATGACACAAATGGGGCTGGGATGGAGGAACATTACAGAAGAAGGGGGAGTGCGTATGAAGACAGTAGTTTCAAAGATTTGAATAGACTGTAAAATAGCTCCATTTTTAATCTTTTGACGTTGTTTTTTTTTTCTTATGCCTTTAAAGGGTCACATAGGATTTAATAGTGATAAATTCAATCGAGCCCTATAAAGATCTAAAAGCTCTTTTAAAAAATCTTTATGAAACTATGAAATAATAGGGCAGATGGTACTTTCTGTGGACTGAAAATAAACTGATACAATTTCAGAGAAAAACAAATCTTAAAATGCTGTGGTATTTTTCCTTAAAAGTTTTTGTTGACTAAATGTCAAATGACAAATCTCTTTTTGCCTGACTGGAGTTGCTGGGTCCTTGATGCTCCCATGGGTTTAGCATAGGGCATTACTCAGTATTTCTGAACTTGAGGCCCTGAATATATAGCAACTTTTGATTTGGCTCAGCTTGCATGTTAACAGGGTTTTTTTCAGCTGAAAGTCTTGTGTAATTATCGCTTCTAATTGTTTGCCTTGTCTTTGTTGTTGGTTTTTTTGCCTGCTTTTGGAATTTATGACCATCCAGTGAGAAGGACACTAAAGAGCGGACTGACACCAGAAGAAGCCAAAGCACTGGGCCTCATCAGCACCTCTGAGATGCAGGTTTGACATCCCAGAGGTGGCGACAAGAAGAGCCGTTCATCTGAAGCACACAGGCTGACAACCCTTCGGTGTGGCATTGACCTGCCAGCCTCCTCTGCTGCTCCCAACGTCCCGTCCTCTCTTATTTTCATTCTAATAAGCAACAAAAGCGGAACCCCACAGCCAGGGCAGAAGAAGGGTGTGCCGCAGCTCAGCCCGACACCCGGACAGTAACTGAGGAAGCGTTTGAGTGCTTGTAGGTGAAGGCATATGGCTGTTTCTTCTTTCATGGTGTGTTGATGTGGGTAGGAGGGGGCTCTCTCTGAGTTACCTGTCATGTGAGCTGTGTTTACGTTGGCTTTTCCTTGTGCCCTGTTTTAGTCATTGTAAATGTACGGCATCTTGTCAATGCAAGGAACAGTCCTTAAAGAGGCAAAATATCTTCTGTTACAGCGACCCCAATTTTCCTGAAGCAGATTCATTAAGCAAAGATGCACAGTCTGCGCAGCCCTGTGGTTTGGGGTTTTTTATCATTAGTATTTTGCCACCAAAGAATGTAAAAATGTATGTGTACCTCTGTATATGTACAGAATGAATGTGTGGACGTGTGTGCATGTGTCTATACACATACAGTCATGGTGTGAAATCATGCTCCTGCTGAAGCTAGCTGGGCTGTGATTTTCACTCTGGGGCCTTACTGTTCCACCTGGACAGGAGGAAAAGAGTATCTTTTTGTAGGAACGCAGTGCCACTCAATGGGATTCACCCTGTGGGGCAGGAGACGGCCTGCCATGCAAGTGGAAAGTTTAGGGTCCTGAATTCCTGTGTATTAATACACACTCATACTGTACATAGCAGCATGCACACAGAGGAGAGGGCACAGAACACCTCCCTCTTGTTGAGCTGTGGCTGTACCGTGCATTTGTACAGTTTCAAAGAGATCTCTGCCAACAATTTTACATACTCGATAAATGCATTCAGATGCTAAGATCAAGAAGTTTTGTTCACTTGCCTGTGCCCTTCATGCTGCTTTTCTCTGCTGCAAGATAACGTGGTGGTGATTTTATTTCAAATTCATGGATCTGAATATGAAATGGCCCTGCTAAAAGCCTGCTGTGTTTTTGCTGTTCTTTACTCTTTTTTATGATTATCCTTGATGCAAGTGGAGAGGGTACCACAGCAAACACTCCAATATGTTTGCCCTTATCTCGCTGTTTTATAACTGACTTTTGTAACTGCCCTCAGCATGTGTGTTTGAAGAACTTTTAGTCAACTCATCTGCCTTTAAGTGGAGGACATATACAGCAGAGAAGGTGAATTGAACACAGTCACCCTAGCCAGTGCTGAAACATTTTGAAGAGAACTGCAAACAACCGTAATGTAAAAGGGAACTTTTTAAGCCAAAGTCTGTATATGACCAGTTGATCCTCAAGGATGCACAAGATTCTCTCTTTCCATTGCCTTAGCCTCTAAGATTAAGGGTGTGTCTGCACAGCAGTAACAGCTGAGGCTTCCTTGATGCTAGTTAACTGGGGAAGTGCAGCAATGTAGTCATGGTAACAGAGTTCAATTTTGGCTACAAAACACACTTGAAAAGTAGAATTAATTAATAATCTCTGCTGGGCTCCTAATGCCATAGCGATGTTGCTTCTGGTACCCAAGCTAGGTCAGGTACGTCAGCAAGTTATTCTACTCTGCTCTCATTAGGGACAGGCTAATCGCTGAAGATTGTTCAAGATAGTTGAACAAAACACAATAAACCTTTGCAGCCTCGGTCATCCATCACATTGCATTCAGCAGAGCATCCAAGTGATGAGAGAAGCAGGCAGCTGATAACACTGCAGTGAGATCTGTGGTGGAACATCCTAGCTATGCTGTCCCTCTCTTGATCGAAACATTTCATTCTTTGTTTGCCGTTGCCTTGGATCTTCACGTGTCAAAATCCATGGGTAAGAAGCCACTAATGAGCAATGGTTCTTAAGGATAGCATTGAGTTTGATCTGGTTTTCCCCTCAGCTTGTTAAAAAGTCAATTGTACAAGTAGACAGAAGGCGACAGTTGTGTAATTAATAAAGTGGGGTGTGTATTTGGAAGCTATGTAAAGGAGGAAGCTGGTTAGGAAACAGAAAGAAGTGGCATATAATTAATTTCACTGTAAAATAAGCAAGACCTACGAGCATCTGGATTTTGAAGTGGATCTTTATGTGCTGCTCATCATTAGGGACTTTTAAAATCTCTCCTAAGAATGCTTAGAACAAAGAAATGAAGGTAATGGGGGTTTGTGGAGGTCTTTGAGGTCTGAAACAAGAGGAAGACACCCTGAACGTCATGGTCATGTTGAACTGCGATATTTGCTAAGTGATAAAAGAAGCAAAAATGCAACAGAATGCATTTATGCTGCCAGAGGTCCTATATGTGGTTGGAGGGAGAAAATCAAACAAGTTTTTAAAACTGAATATTTTAATTAAAATATGCTGAGTGTGCAAAGTAGGTGGCTTTTGGTGGCCACTTGCTAACAGGAAACAAATTTGTGCTTCATTTAGACATAGTACAGCATCTGTGTCTGAAACTTAACGTAGCTGATGAATTACTAATAGTGGGGCATATGTGTTCTCCAAGAATTGTGCAAAAATTGTGCAGAACTTTGTATGCTCCTTATCGAGGAGAAAATTAAATTTGGGGAGTGGGGTTCAGGAAAAAAAGCTGGTTTCCTTCAGATTCTCTGGATGCAAGTGGCTTACATGTGAAGCATATTCATCCTTGTCTGTTTTTCCATTATGTTTTTCTGTATTTTTGCCTAAGTTCCCACTCTCTATCTGTAAAACCGATATCCATAAATTTCTGAAGGACAAGTTGGTCTTGTTTATGCAGTAGTGTACAGTCGGATTAATTCCTCTGTCCTCAGTGTTTACTGCAACAAGATGATTGAGCACAGTAACAATGCAAGAACTACAGAAAAGATTTCCATTTTGGTTCACGACAGAAATGGCCAGCGGCCAATCTGTAAGGTGACAGCAGTTCCTCCGGAGTCTGCTAGCATGTCCTGACGGTGGGAATAACATTTGTTCCCCTTCATCTAACTAGTGGATTCCAGATGAAACGGAGGAATTGGTTATATTTGCATGCCTGTGTCTGTCTGCCTGATTAAGGCTGTAACCTTCAGGGTTTGAGTTGCTGCCTGCTCCTCCATCATCAAAAGAGCTCACCGTAAGGATGTAACAGTTGTTTTAAAACGTGTGTGAGATACGGATTGGTTTTGTGACAAATATAAAGGTCTTGGAAACACGATGTAGTAACACATGTTCCTGTTTCTCACTTAGAGATCCACGAAGGCTGATTTTAAACACTTGCAGCCATAGTAACTACCTCTCTTCTCTTTCTCGTAGTACCAGTCAGCTGCAAACGTAGTGCCCAGGGTTTTGTATCTCCACCAAGCTCTCAGAGTCGCTGCTGGTGTTCATTTCAGCACCCGTCTGCTGCCAATAACTTGTCTGTCCGTCTACCACCATAATGCCTTCCTGATTTGAAAGCCGAGGTAAACTTTAGCATATGAAAAGGCCGCCAAAGGGAAGCTATCCTAATTTCCTTTCATCTCCCTTGGTGTTTAAAAGCAGACTGGATACAAATACTTTGTATTCCCTCACTCCCAACTGAGGGATAACTTTCAGTAGCAGTTATGTGGCTGCGGTGAAGGAACACCCCCAGGGAAAGCTGTGTGCCACAATTGAGAGTGAAGGATCCCTCACAAAAATTAAATTCATCACTCTTCACCTTTCAGTAAGGCCAGGCATCAGGCTCATGAATTCCAGATGTTTTATAGCCCCTTGGCTGCTACGTGTGACCTTTCTGTTTGATAGATCCCTGTCCATAATCCAAAATCAACAAAAAAATGGTGTTTTAATGAGGGTCTTTCTTGCTTCGATAAATACTGGAAACAGCATCAAAAGCAGTTTTCAAAATACGTTTCTTTTTCTCTTTTGACCCCCTTTTATTGTAAATCTCTGTAGTGACTGACTCTGTCAGCAAAATAAGGCATCAGATTTGTAGATAGACAAGACTTTGGCTTTAGCTTAATAGAAAGTCACATGTGAATATCCAGATAAGAGTTCATGCCCGGATTTAACAGAAATTTGGAGTCAGAGTCTTGATGTGACTGAACAGCAAGGGCCTCCTACAAGGTACTCCATTCCCCCTCAAGGTATTAGACAACGTGGCAGGACAGCACCTTAAATCCCCGGTGTGCCAGGCTCTAAGCATACCCTGGCGAATGCTAAAAGCCATAGAGAAGTCACAAGCAAGGACTACCGCATCTAGTGCAAGCCTAAGGGGCAGGATGCCACTGTCGGTGCAGTTCCTTTTGCGTCCCCGGCAGTGTAACAGCAGCCAGTGTCCATCCAAAATGCTTCAGAAACCATTTGACTGATGGTAGTGGTGTGGATTCAGGTGTGCGCGCGCTGTGTGGTTATTGTTTTTACAATGCTCTGATTTCACTGAGGCGAAACGGGGACAAGGTGGCAGCCTACCAGTGTCACATCCTTTATGCTCCCTCCACAGCTGGCAGGCAGGCGTGCCGCTGCCTGCCATTATCTAAAGGATGTGGCAGGGACGCAGTGTCAGACAGAAGCACGAGCGTATTCCTCTCTCTTTTTCACTCCTGTGCACTCGCTACACGTGTACCGCTCCTCTCGTCACCTGCCCGGCAGGTCCTGCGTGCGTCCGCAGGCAGAGCCTGACCCTCTGCCGCGTTGGGATGATGGCTCTGCTTTTCCAGCATTGGGGCGCAAGGAACTTGTCTAAGCTGGAGGGACTACGACTGTTGATGTTTCTCTGCAAGAGCCAGGTACTTGCAGGCTCTGAAACAAAAATAAGCATTTTGGAAAGAGAAAATGTTTGGTTATGGGCAACTGTTGAAAATGATGTGCAAACACCTGAACAACATTTAAAGCCTACCTTCCTTTTTTTTTTTTTTTTGACTGGGGCAGCAACTGGCTGAATTGGCATTTCAGATGCAATCCCAAGCAGTTTTTGGCAAGCGGTTTAATAGTTACATAGCAAGTAATTCAAGGAGTTTCAGAGATGTGGTATAGTTTTATGTTTACTTAAAAAAAAGTTAAAATTATTTCTAATTAGTCCATTTCACATTGAGTGGCAGATAGAGATATATTTTGTTTAATCACTATCTAATACAGAGGCTTCTGTGAAAGAAAAGGTTTATTTGTAGCATTGGGTGCATTTCTCCTTTTTAAAGACTGTCTTTGCACCTATAGTGTCCTTTTTTTGTGAGCTGGGAATTGTAAAAAAATGTAAAGTAGAAAAGGACGTGTTTCTTAGACGAAGGAGAAATACTGTAAAATTGTGTAAATGTCACTACTCATGTTTTTTCGTGTTCTGTGTAGCATAGTGTAAAATAGGCTTTCCAGCAGTGTTATTCTGTGAATTGTAATTTAAAAACCAAGCCATGCATGGTCAGAGATATTATCTACAGGTCCTTCTGTTTGGTTGAGTTTTTGGTTTTGTTTGTTGTTTTCTCATTTTAGGTAAATTTGTTTTATGTTAAATTTAATTGTCCATGAAACTGCATTTCTTGTTTCCTGAGTTTTATTTCATAAAGAACTTGAATTACTCTTTAAGATTTTATTACACATGAAGCTCACCTACCGTTTGTATTGATCCTTCAGAAGCTTTCTCACATTTAGTGTAAACCCGGGGTGGGGGTTCTTTTTAACACACCCCTCATCTGCCTCTTCTCCTTTCCCCACTTTACTGTCTGGAAAGATGCAGTCACACTTTTTTATTTTTTTTTTTTCTGTGCCACGCAGGGTCAATACGGAAAACCGACTGCAGACCTGTGTCCAAAATTTCTTGATATAAGTAGTTAAAAAGCTCACCTCTACAGCATTATGTAAACACATCTTGCAATAAAGCTTTATAAAGCACTGACTGGGCTGGTTCTGATTTTGTTGATGAAGCCAATCATGGGAGCTTTGGTGGGAAATGGGTGGGAGAAGAGGGTCGTGGATTGGTTTTCCTATATCCTCTAAGTACCTGCAAAGCCACCATGTGGATGACAAAACGGCTGCCATTAAACCATCTGGGTGGTCTGATCTTAAAAAGCTGATCTTCTAAGCCTTGTTTCACAGTTTGAGCCTAATTCCTAATCTTGAGTGAAGAAAATGAAAATGTGTCTCTGGTTCTCGAGGCTGTCAGTAGTCCAGCCCTACAAATCCTGACTGAACATACAGGGTTCCTGCTTGCTGCCATTGGCTCCGAGTCGGTTCCCGTCTTAAAAATACTGTGTCCGCAGAGCACATTGCGTAAAGGTATGACATTTAGAGACGCAAATATAAATAAAATGAAAGACTACCTGTGTGCGGGGGAGCATTTCAGATTGCCTCTGCATCAAGATGTGACACACTCACCGTGTCTGCCGGCACTCCATAACTGTAAAGGTGGCCAGGAAATGAGACCTGCCTTTAACTTGGCTGAGATGCATTCCCTGCATCACCATGGTACGTCATTTTCTGATGGCCACCTATGAGTGTGCCTGGACAGATGGTGGTCTTGCAACTTTCTCTATTTGCTGGTGTCTGATTCTTTTCTTTCGATTTCCCAGAACTTGAGAGAGACTGAGTTGACAAAGGGGACATCTCAGCACCTACGGAGGGTGAGCCGTAGGACGGGGACTCTCACAGCTTCAGTGACTACGATGAGGAGGGGGGTCAAAGTGACACGTAGAAACTCAAAGTGCTCGGATTTACACTGCTCGTAATTGCTTTCCACTCACGAGTAATTGTTCTGTAGAGTTGCGCTTGTAACAAGGTCAAAATACATTATTCAGCACAGCTACGCATGCCTATAGCGGCATCCTGGAAGGTAAAGTAGGTTAACTGAGAGTCCAAGAGAGAATTTTCACCTATGGTTTCTGAGATTGTAGGAGCCGATATAAAATGCTAGGTATGTAAGCCTCCATAGGGAAAAACACCTTCCTCCTTTTTAATTACTTTTTAAAGTTATTTCAAATAAAAAAAAAGATGCCTTTTGGGATATGGCTGCATCCCTGAAAGAGCTGCTTAGCATTCCAGATGCACTGGTGTAAAGTCTAGAGGATGAAAGGCTACTAGCCAGAAATGTGGTAATGCTTTTTAAAATAAATATATAAACCAAATTTATTGGCCAGACACTTTTCTTTTCTATCACAGCATATCCATTAGCAATTCTAAATTCCAGATGTGCAATGACAATGCGTACATATATTTTTCAGACCTGGTGCCCAGTCAGAACTCATATGTTGTCACAGAGAAGCCTCTGGCCTGTAGTCAGGGAACGAGTAAGTATGCAGATTATCCACTGCACAGCTGCATGCCTTGGTTTATAGACCCTTCAGAACAGTTTGAGAACACACGACTAAAGAAAAAAAATACATTTTTTTCCTATTATAACTTCTCCAAGTTTTCTAATGGGAATGCAGTTTGGAAAAGGGAGAGGGCTGTTCTTGAAGCTTTACCTCTTGCGAGTTCCTTTGCAGGAAATGAAGAACGATGGCTGTACTCCATTAGTCAACTGTCTGATGAGACGGACCTCTGCTGGGAAATCCTGAAAGGAACACAGTCTACGTGAGGTGTCACGCCAATGAGGGCCCCTCTTCCCAGCTTTTCCTGAATGATTTTTGAGTAGGACTCATCTGTCTGCAGAGGTACTCTGCTGAATAATATTGGTTTTCAGCTCCTGGGAGTGAGAGGAGGCTGTTCTCCTCCCCAGCGCCCACCACTCTCCCACCGCTCCACCAAGCTCGCTCTCTTGCTTGAGCCGAGTCAAGAGCCTTCCATTTATTATTTATCTGGATCTCTCTGCAAAACACCGTGGAGCATGTCAACGTACAGAAGACATGCACCAGCACCGTGGAGGGTGAGACCCTTTTGGTGTCCCAAATGGGACTTCCAGGATCACCAGGCACATCCCATGCCATTACTTCTGTAATGATGACCAGAAATGCTTTAAGTGTATGTTAAAATCTTGCAAATAACTTTATAGCCCTCTGTTGGTGAGTGTTCAGATCTCTCAGCCTAGACAACAGACAAAATCATTAGTCTTAACTTTTGTATATTTTCCTCTGTTTGATCCATACTTAAGGTAATACAAGCAGAGCAGCAGTTAACAAGCAACAAAAAAAAAGAAAATAACAGTGAAATCCAACGGCACTTGAAACTGGACAAACGTGAAGGCAAAGGTGAGGTCAAAGCCATGTCATAGCCTCCAGTAAACATTGTACTGGATCTGTCTCAAGGTGACGTTAGCCAAGCCTGTCTTGGAAGAGCTCCGCTTTTGCCGAACAGCAGTGGTTCAAAATGTTCTGCCTGGTACGGGGAGCACAAAGCCGGGCAGGGCTCAGGTGATGGGCCGACAGGTGGCAAAGGCTCTGGAGTGTATCCGTCACCGCAAAGGTGAGGGAATTTATTTGGCATGTGCCACGACTGCATGTTGGATATAAGTGTTTGTGCTAAAACCTTAGAGTAGCCTGTGAAAACACATTTTGTGCAGGTATCCAAAAGCTACAGCAGGGTGAAAATTCTCCTTTTTAATAAAGCAATGAAATATTCAGACTCTTGAACGAGAGCTCCAAAAAAATGAATCCTCCTTCCATCCTTGTCCAAACTTCCTATAAATATGTACTGGGAGGCTTAAATAATCTTGGCAAGATATAGCAAAGGAAAATTATTGTTAAAAAAGAGGCCCTGGATATCGTTTCAACAAACTTTTTCCCCGCATAAACTTACGGAAAAATATTGACCTCATGGCAAAGTCAAGAAAGAAAGAAACCTCTTCCTGCAAAATGCCAAGATACCTATTTGAACACAAAGTAGCCTGCCTTCACGTAGGTTTGTCTGGAACACCTCCCAAGTATGCTGTGTTAATTACAGGGAACGATAGCTATGCAGGTTATTAAATTAAAATCTAAATAATCACAGTGTCAACAGCGATGATCTGTATAGAGCTAGCTGTGAATATAATGATAATGAAAGTGTATCGAATATCAGGCAGTACTGACCAAAGCCAAATGAAAATTTGATGCTATTGGCTCTGTGACCAGTGGAAAGAGCCTGGTGGACTTCAGCGACGTTGAATCGAGCCCCCAAAGATAACTATTAGAATGTTAAACTTGATGGAAAATGGAATTGTTTTGCCGACAAAAAGGCCCTAAATCTTTTTAAACTCACCAGTTTCACTTGGGAATTTTCTTTCAAAAACGGAGAGCATGCTATAGCCTGAAAACCAAGAGTGAATCCTTGTTTCCAGAGAAATTATCTCAAAATGTGTTAGATTACAAGCATGTGGGACAAAACACAGCTAGCATCCAAAATTATATAGTCTGGAAATTCTACGTCTTTTTAGAAGCCAAAACACTGCAAAGTCTGAAAACAAAACAACCTAAGCAGTCGATTGCAATATTTTATTATTTTTTTTACTATGGAACATGACAACCATTAAATTTCCTCATAGGAAAATAAAATTTTAGTAGAAACTCTATCATTGTTACCAAATTCTTTACCACATCTTTATAGACAATGGTAGATGGGTTATAGAAATTTGTAACTTTAAGTTTAAGGCTGGTCTTAAGAACTACAGAACTACCGGTATAAGAAGTTTCTTGCCATGCCATTTTGCTTAATGTACTAGTTCCTGAACCTCCATCCTCCATGCATTGTTAATTACGCCATCTTCAGGGATTTTTTCATTCCTCTGATGGGAATGAGTTGGTTGGCATATAGAATGTGGTGTTAATTGCTTATTATTCCATAATATTCTATAAATCTTTCTAAAGGTAATCAGGGTATTCATAAAGTTGTGATTGCCTGATATTAGTTAATAGGAAAGTGGGCTTTACATTAAGGTATGTAAGAGATAAATATTTGTATTTTCAAATACTTCTCAGCACCATTATTTAAATTGTTTGCAGGGAGCGCATCTGTGTGTATGTTTATGCTTATGGCACGTCACAAGTGGATTTTGTAATCTGGTAACGTCTTCTTTTGACTTCTGAACATAGTTTTGCAAGGTGGAGAGGCAATGAGATGATTATATAAATGGTTTAACTTGTGCAAAGTATTTATTGGTAAGGGAGATTGAGAGTGTCGGGAAGTGTTCAGGGTTTACTGCTCTCTGTATCTTTCAGAGCGTGAGCTCTCCAACCAACGATGAGGCAGACGATCAAGTACACAGGGATATGGATCTCCTGAAGAACAATCAGAAGTTCGTTACCTGTTTCTAACATGTTCTTTGTGTTCACTTCTACAATCACAACTCATTTCGTGTTTAGACATCATAAGCTCACAAGGTCCCAGTAAAGGGGAACACGGAGGCTCATGTGAAAATCTCAGACTCCATCAAAGAGGGCTCCTCCCTGCAGAAAGGACACTGGGGGAGAAGGATTGAACTAATTTGGGAAACAAAAAGGAAAGCAACATCAACACCCAAACCAGCAGTATAGGGTAAGAATAAGTGAGGGAAAGCCTTAATGACAAAGACAAGATTCTTATTTTGCTATACAGCTGAACCCAGCGAAGAAAACCAAAGATCATTTTAGCAGCAGCACTTCAAATTTTGGACTAAAAGTGAAGTGCAGATGCAGTAGTAAGTTTGAAGGCCAGGAAGGGGATGTTTAGCTGAATATGTGAGGTAGAAAGGCTGACTTCTAGAGAAGTTGTGTATTAATTAAACTACATGAAAACAGGAAGGGGATGAGTTATGACCTGTGTGACTATAAGGAGAGAAGGGCAGCACGTACAAAGAGAGAAGATAAGAAAGGGGACATCATACATTTCCTGAATGTTAAGTGGATTTGCCTTAAGCAGGCTATCTAAAATCTGTTTTAAGAAAGTTTGATAATTGCCCAGATTTCTTTTTTGTAGTGAGCACCAAAAATATAAATGCAACATAAATGAGGCAAGGGTCACAGAAAGGTGCCATTCTGGGCCTTGCTGCCTTCAGACAATCACAAATTACTTCAGTGCATGGCAGCGAGGACATCACCTCTTGTTGGGCTATAGTAAAATCCTGACTGGGGTACACGGAGTAAGCTGTGGTTCAGCTGGTGTTGCACCTCTGTCATTGGTTGGAGCTTGGATTCCTCATCCTCTGGGATCGTTGTACAGGACTCTTGCTGGAGTGAGCATCATCAGCTTTGTGGCTTGTGATCCTCCTGTTCTCAACATCTGTATTAAAGCAGTGGTGGGCACAGAAATGGCCAGCAATTCTCCTTGGTAAAGGATACTCTTCTATTTTCCTCATATAAAGTAGCCTTAGGGCTCCTTCAGTTAACATTCTGAACCCTTCGGATGCCTAAAAAAATTGATACAGTGCTACTAGAATTGATGAGGGCAACGACCAGAACAAGTTAACCAACTGCTTAACCCACCTGATCTCTTTCTATGACCATGTGACCCACCTTCTGGACGCGGGGAAGGCTGTCAACGTTGTCTGTCTGGACTTTGGTAAGGCCTTTGACACCGTCCCCCACAGCATTCTTCTGGAGAAGCTGGCGAATCATGGCATAGACAAGTGTACTCTTCACTGGGTTAAAAACTGGCTGGATGGCCGTGTCCAGAGAGTTGTGATTAATGGGGTGAAATCCTCTTGGCGGCTGGTCACCAGTGGTGTCCCTCAGGGCTCAGTTTTGGGGCCGGTTTTGTTTAATATCTTTATCAATGATCTGGATGAGGGAATTGAGTGCACCCTCAGTAAGTTTGCAGACGACACCAAGCTAGGTGGGAGTGTTGATCTCCTTGAGGGTAGGAAGGGTCTATAGAGGGACCTGGACAGGCTGGATCAATGGGCCAAGGCCAACTGTATGAGGTTTAATAAGGCCAAGTGCTGGGTCCTGCATTTCGGCCACAACAACCCCAAGCAACGCTACAGGCTTGGGGCTGAGTGGCTGGAAAGCTGCCCAGCAGAAAAGGACCTGTGGGTGCTGGTGGACGGCCAGCTTAACATGAGCCAGCAGTGTGCCCAGGTGGTCAAGAAGGCCAACAGCATTCTGGCTTGTATCAGGAATAGCATGGCCAGCAGGAGCAGGGAAGTGACCGTGCCTCTGTACTCAGCACTGGTGAGGCCTCACCTCGAGTCCTGTGTTCAGTTCTGGGCCCCTCTGTACCAGAGGGACATTGAAGTGCTGGAGTGGGTCCAGAGGCTGTAGAGAGGTGGGTGTTGGCCTCTTCTCCCAGGTGAATGATGACAGGACCAGAGGAAATGGTCTGAAGTTGCGGCAGGGGAGGCTGAGATTAGACATTAGGAAGAATTACTTTCCTGAAAGAGTGGTCAGGCACTGGAACAGCCTGCCCAGGGAGGTGGTTGAGTCACCATCCCTAGAGGTGTTTAAGAAAGGTCTAGATGTGGCACTTCAGGGCATGCTCTAGTGGCAGAGATTGTAGGGGTTTTTGTGTGTGTGTATGGTTGGCCTCGATGATCTCAAAGGTCCTTTCCAACCATGAAGATTCTATGATTCTATAAGTTGGAGGCTGCAGACAAGATGCCAGAGTCTTTTAAACCCAGCAAGAAGGCACAGAGAGCCCTCTCATCTCAAGGGGGGTTGAATATTGTGGAGATGGCTGCCCTGTGCTTTGTGTTGCACAAGACCTTGGTAAGAAGTATTTCAGTCATCAGGTGGGAGGATTTAGAAAATCCATGTCACTGAGGTGCAGCGTATCTCCCCTAAGCAAGCAGAAATTACGGGTAGGATTCTGTCAGTGGTTCTGAACGCTCAATGAAACAGCAGTTGGTCACTCCCTCTGTTGTTAGAGATCTCACAAATATCGCTGACAGAACCTTTGGTTAAACTTGTGATTGTTTTCTCCTTTGTCAGTCACTCCTTGTCCACCCAAGATGAAGTTATTCTCTCTTAATAAACTGTCTAGGTTAGTAGATACAGGCAAAGTTTAATGCAATTCACCCCCAGCTGCCAAAAGTGATCAGAGGAAATAGGAAGATGAGAGTCAAATAGCTCTGTGGTCTCCCCACTCAGACTGTTAGCAGCTTAACTTTCTCCTTGGCAGTGAAAAGGGTGTAATTTTGGAGAGAAAGCTGGCTTACTGCAATGCAGAAAATGTGGATGTTTTCTGCATATAAGGACCACAGTTTGCAGGAAACTCTGAAAAAGCTTTGCAGAAGGTATGTTGTTGCTGACAACATTGCCATCTTTACAGTATTCAGAGGTAGTTTTCTTGCAAGGTCAGAGTACGAAGAGAAAAGAAGCCCTTGAGAAATGTTTCTTACTCCAGATAGGTAGCGGTTGGCTTTCTCTTCGATCACCGTAAAAGTTCCAGGTATTCATTGTCCTATGGTTTTGTTTCTGTTAATTTTTCTTGCAAAAGGTTCCAGGAATTCATTGCACATGATCTATAAATTTCCTTGTGTGGTCTCTGATGCCAGAGTGCTGACCCAGGAGCAAGAACAGCCCCCTCGGAACAGACCCCTGGTATTTCCCAACTAACACCACTGCTCCCTTTCTGTGCTTCCTTCCTGAGATCTGGAAATAAGGAATCCCATTACAGGTCATTGGGTTGAAATGCTCATTTTCTAATGTTAGCTTAATATCTAATACAGAAACTACTGCTAGCAAGTGAGGAAGATAAATAAGCTGATGCTTTTTGCTACTTAATGCAGAAAATTTTTTTACTGGGTTCTATGTTTATTTCACAGACAAATGTAGGTACGTTGAAAAGGAGAACTTGAATGTAAAAGTCATCAGGAAATTCAGAATGTTAAAGGGCAGAAGGTAAAAAATTGGGGAGAGGGGGGTGTTATTATGGAATCCAGTCTGGGAATTCGAAGTAACTTGATGAGGAAACAAAAACCAGCACTGTTTGGAAAGGTAGTCAATCTTGATGACCCTCTTGCAAAAGAAAATAAATTCAGATTTTTAAAAAGCTGTTTCTGTGTTTTCAAAAAAATTTGATTTTTTAAAGTGCAAAACATACATTAGTTCTGAAACTTTGATAAATAGACAAGAAAGTGTTAAGAATCTGGGAAAAAAATAATTCAGATTTTCATTTTCAAAAGTCTTGAAGCTTTTTACTTTCTTTGTACTGATTAAGACCCTGGGATTGTTCTAATACCTCAAAAGTATTAATGGGACATAAAATTCACTTTCTGTTAAGTTATGGAGTGATAGATTGGAAAGCCAAGCCAATCTATATATGAGGACATAATGGAACATTAATTGCTCATGTAATGGATTAATTACTTATCTACAGTCTGCTTATTGACATATCTTCACTGGGAATTTGAGACCTAGAAAAACTGAAGTTGGAAGAAAAAAGGTCAAATGTAGAAGTCTATGTTCACTAGACTGCAACTGTTGAAATCCAGCAGCAAATTTAAGTGAGCCAGATTTACATAAGCCATCTCTTCATTTAGATTAATACAATATGGAAAACTATAGGTAACACTAGTGCTTCAAAGAGAGTGTAAGATTCTACTGCTAATACCCATACTCACGGTAAGAGTTCAAGAACTCTCTTGGAAAAAGGGAGTTTAAAACAGATTGCTCTGGCATAACGTGTTTGGACTATGTTAAATGGATATATAATTTTAGAATAGGTGCTGGATTAAATTTTGTAGGCAACTATATCTGTTCAGCTCTGCTGACTTTGCAGATAAGCAGAAAACAGAACCTGAGTTTTAATTACTAGTCCTTTATTCTGATATCATAAGATTCTCTTACACTTTTATGAGCTACAGGTTTAATTTGAAATTTCACCTCACAGCACAAACTGATGGAGAAGAGAATTCCTTCCTTCTGCTTTGAATCACATTAGACCCCTTTGCAATCTGCCTATTGGAGCTGTAAATGCATTTCAGAGTAGACTGTAGTACCATTAGATATGGAATTGTTTATATAACATTTAGTCATGGTTACTTACCGAGACCCCAGCACTGAATCAGACTGAAGGATGCTTGCACTCAGTATGACTACGGTATAAATGGCATTTTGCTACAGCAATGAGGAAAAGAGGCAATCTTTGCTTGCTCCCATTATAAAATGTGAATGCAATCTTGAGTGCACCGATGTCAGAAGATTTCTGGTTGTCATTAAAGCCTACATTATTCTTAAGTGGATTTTCCACTATAGATCCCTTTCTGAGATGTTTTGACTTTGTAGCACATCATAGCAAATGACTTCTTAAGAAATACATGATCCTTAAGAGCAGCCCCGTCAACATTTCAAATGTTGCAACTAACCAATTCAGGTCTCTTAATTGAGAGGACGGTGGTTGCAGGATTAACTGCCTTGTGGCATGTGTTTTCAAAGTCTTTACTTATACTTGGCAGAAATGACATTATCCACAGCTCTGGAAAGAACTTTTGGCTGAAGTTTCTGGCTGTGATAAACCCCATGAATATAGTTATGCCCAGAGGGTAACTGGAGTTGAAGTAAACCACGAGACTTTGGAAACTTTTTTTTTTTTTTAAATGATGATAGTATTCTTTATCTGTCACCTCTGAAGTTTTAAAGTTAGCGTATGAGGCTACAAAATATCCCTGCCATCTAAAATGTATGTCTTTTAGATTATAATGGACTGATTACCGCTGATCTGTCAGTGGGAGTAGTCGCAACTGCTACAATATCACTGTGTGTGTAAACAAGGGGTTTAATATTTAATTGTAGACCAGCTGCATCTCAATACAACACGCCAGTGACTATTTGAGCACATAACTGTTTGCCCAGATGTTTCTATGGCGCAGCTGAAATGACAAAACAGACAAACCAAACCCAGCCCGACCAAACCCAATAATTCTAGGCCCTGAAAACTCTCCCAGGCCCTGTGGGTGATTTCACACCGTAGTACACTGCACACTTGATTAACTTCTCATCAAGGAGGCTTCTGAAAAGCAGAGCTCACGTCACACCTCCCGCAGGTGGCAGGACATCTCAAATTCTCCAGACATCACCTGGAGGAGCACCCAGAGGAGACAAGCTAGAGCACTCAGGCAAGGTTTTATGAAGTTGAAAGGCAGCTGGCGTTAGGTGAGTGGCACTCTCTCTGTTTATGCTGCAGATCAAATTCTGGCCAGGGATGAGCAGGTGACCAATTTTGCTGTGGATGTATGTGAATAGCTCCCAAAAACTTGAGGAAAGCAGAAAATGTGTGTCTGAAGAAAGGGCTTAACTACGGGCTTTAGAGCGTGACCAGTCCAGCTGAGAACAGGTGAACGGGACTTAGCATAAATTAATACTGTTCTTTGCACCTACTCAGACCTCAAGATGTGCCAGCAAAAGATCTGCATGCCTAAAAACACCCTTGTAAACAGGCATCAACGGCACGTGGGGCTTGGCACTGTATAGGTATGTAAGGCAGAGATAGTTCTTGCCTTGAGGAGTTAAAAAAATGTGATAATGCATTTGCTTTACTTTGCACAATAGCCAAAAATCAAGTAACAGCAGCTGCCCTCGTTGTCCTAGAAGAGCCTAGGAAAACCGTTATGGGATGTGGAGCAGCGATGGGATGGTTCAGTCCCCTCGCCGGTTACAACAGCACCTTTACCTGATGCGGCAGGGAATATCGCAGGGTCCACATGCCAAGTGGGTGGTTCGGTGGCTCTAGATACCACTGGTCACAGATACAGCTCTGCTCTTTTAACACTTTGCTGTCACGTGTAGGTCCATGTGTTTGCTTTGCCACTAACGTGGCAACCACTGCTGCATTGATACCCTAGTCTGTTGCGATATGGCACATCAGAAAGCCAGTTCTTAAAGCACTTGAAGTGCTCTGTTGATGCTTTACAGCATCCATTTGTATTAAAATGAAATGCAATGCATTTTAAAGAGTTAAATGCCTTCCAGAATGCCTAATATAGATTATATCTGCTTCATTGCTTTTATAATCCAATCTTGTTTTCTCATCAAGTAATGATTTGTAGTTTGTTTAAACGAACTGATTTCCGAGAAAAAAGCACACGTTAATTATATTACTGTCCTTGAATACCTCCAGTTGGGGCAATACAATATTACTTTTTCCATTTATTTTTGGGGGGGATTAAAATGACCTGCTGTGGTCCACTGGGTTATCCCCCGTGCCCTCCCTCACTCCTGCACAGTGTTTG
Organism: Larus michahellis; assembly: GCF_964199755.1. Classification (NCBI taxonomy): domain Eukaryota; kingdom Metazoa; phylum Chordata; class Aves; order Charadriiformes; family Laridae; genus Larus; species Larus michahellis. The sequence continues at coordinate 97,197,495 of NC_133897.1, forward strand.
CATTCTGGATTCCTGCTAGTATTCAAAATATTATTAAAAGTTCGTTCTCCTGGACTAAAAATCCCTCAGCAAAAACTTTCAGGATTTTTGCATTCAAGATATTCAGGCCTGATGATTTTTTCATAGCTTCTCCCTTACTGAATACTGCTTAGCAAAGTGGTTGAAAACTTGCTTTTCTCTTATGAAATGAGTATCTCATTCTGCTTCTTTCCAAATGCGGAACAGAAATATTAATGCCATCCTTCTGTCTTTTCTCCATCAACATTCCCACATTAACAGTCTTACTGCTAATAAGCTATCCTGTTGCAAGGATTAATGTCTAATATATGCAAATTTCTTCTTAACATTTGTAGCTCTGCCAGTCATTATTTCTGTTTCTGCCATCATCTTTTTTTTTTCTTTTGACATTTTCACCTTACAGATTTCACTTTACCACTAAAGAAATGATGGGCTTTTAGCCAAAGTTATCTTCTTTCCTCTTTGGAAAATCAGGAAACCCAATTATCCAATCAACAGCTCTCACAGAACTCAAAGTTTTCATTCACAGTTTTCTCTCTAAATTTTCCGTGTCACTTCTTTTCCTCTTTCAATTTTTTTCAGAATTAAATACCAAAAATAATATTACATGGAGCTATTCTCCCTGCATATATAAGCTGCTTATGTTCACAGTGATTTACTATATTTTTATCTGTCATTTAAAGGTTCAAAAGTTAGAAACAAAAATTAGAAAGTGTTAGGGAGTTAAAGGGGCAAGGAGGGATTCAGTTACATTGAACATCAAAAAAAAGTCATGGTTGTAAATAACGAACGCAGCAAGGTTCCTGAACAAATTCCTGTACTTATCTACTATGAGTATTACTGGACAGAGTGTAAAATTGTAAAAATGTCAGTAATCACAATGCACTTTTTCTGAATATGACTCTACACACGTACTGTCTATCATAAACGCTGAAACTAGCCATTTTTCAGTCCAGTCAATTTGCAAACCTGCCAGTTAGATTCATACATTTTGTGGCCCTATTGACTTGAGAAGAAGGTGAATTAGACAGAGAAAAGTAAAAGCTTAAAAGATGCATGGAGCATCAGTGTGTCCTTGCAGAATGATATAACTGATTTTAATGGTCCTTACTTTCTGACAGAAGAAGGCATGGTTAAAATCTTACAAGGATATTGCAGGCTACTATATGGAATGAAGCTTGAACCTTCTGTATCTACAGGCCTTTAGTATTTGAGGAGAAATCCCTTCATCTTGAAAGCTAGAGAGTCTAAATAAGCGTCTTTAAGCTATTTAATCAGCAGAGAGGGGATGTGGTGGATTACGGGTTTACACAGAACTGCGTCGTATTTGGAGGGGGCAGCTTTAGGAGAGGAGTGAGTAATATCAGCGCACTCGGGAACTAATGTTGAAACCAGACACAAATAAGATGATCTCCAGGGTATTCTTCCTGATCCTTTTTATTACTTTGTTGTTGAAATTGTTTTCTAATATTATTTATTGTCCCAAATATCACGTTCCCATCTCTTGAAGAAAAAACACTGCCCAGTCTTTCATCTTCTTCTGGTTCTATTTCTTTGTCTCGTTACACATTTGTTTTTATGAAGTATTTGATCATATTTTCCAAAAATTATTTAAGCTTTGGGTATCTTTCTAAAAGATATTTTTTAGTTCAGCCAAGAAGTTATGGGCCTCAGGCAAGAACTATTAAATGAACTTCTGTCATCTCTACAGTGACAGAAATCAGACAAGTTAACTATTGTGATGGATGTTGAGTGGGCCACAATAATGTATAAATACACTGCTGACCTTGTTATCGGGTAGTCACTGTATAAGTACATTGATTAAGCCTATAAAGAGGCTGTAAGGAAACAATGACTCAAGATAAGCCATTCCACAGGAATAGGATAATAGGAGACCAACTGGCTCCGAGAGCACTGGCGTGATTTCCTGCTGAGACTATTGGACTGGTTTTGTCTAGAAGGGCAACAGCCCAAGAACTGACAAAAACAAAAGGACTCCCTCTGTCCAGGGAGGAGCTGGTTGTTGGAGAGGGAAATCATACTGATCTCAAGACCCACAAGGCCCCATATGTAGAAAGGAGGACTGTTATGAGCAGATGCACATGCACTTTTTGCTGGTTGTAGAACAATTTGGGCGGTTTCTTTTTATTCTGTCATGGCTAAGAAGGGAGCTTCATGCAGGTCTCTAATTTGCTGTGACCTACAAGCACATTCTTTATTTTCATATAATTTTCTATCCCGTCCTTTAGTAAATCTTGTTTGTAACGAAACCTCTGGGGTTATAATCTGCAGTGCACCAGCCAGTGGAGGGAGTTTCTAGAACAGCGGCGCAGTGATGTGCCTCCCATGTGGTGATTCGTGGCCACATTAGTCGCACGATCTACTTCCTCCCCTGCCACCAAAGAAGGTCTTTTTCCAGGAAGTTTATCTCCTCTCTTTCATGATTGCTTATATATGCAAACTGGAAATTGTCCACATACACAACTTTTAAACTCACGTTTCCCAAGTATTGGGGAACTCAACCCCCAAGGATCCTGTGTTTCTGAACAGCGGTTGTCCCTTGTGTACCTTTGCATCAGCATTTAGTGGCGTAACAAGTTTGAGTTTTGAAAAAGCTCTGTTGGTACGGTTCATTTTTTGGCTGTGCACCCTGGAACCTGTCACCTCAACCTCCTGCTAAACTCCACATAAAAGACAAGCCATTTCTATATATAAGATACAAATTTGGAAGTTGAAATATTTCACTTGTCATAAAACCTTTTTGTATGGTAATTCCTCTGTCAGGTTGCTTTAGTTACCACAAAAAGTTATCCAGGTAACACAAGTATTTAATTGCTCTTTCACGGTTAGTTATACATGGTGTAATGACATTTCGGGCATACATGCTCCTTGCATTCAAGCTTGAGACCTGATAGCCTCGCCTTCTACAGGTGCGTGCACATGGGTGTTGTTTAACCTCATTACAAGCTGTGGGGGAGACATTATCGTGCTCACGAGGATGTCTAAAAGGGTCCTGAAGGAAGAACTACAGCCTCCATTGGCTTCTTTGACAAGTTTTGATCTGGCTCAAAATCCAGAGTTGCTTCTTGATAGGAGGAAGGCCAGCCACTGGTCCCTGATCTACACCACGTACCCATACACCTAGACTCCTCTCAGTTTGCACATCTGCAACCTCTCCTGCAGTGCAATGCACCCGTTCCTGTAACAGCAATACAGAAGAGAGAAAAAATTCAGTCTGCACTTCAGAACCCAGCTGGAGAGAAAAATAGCAAACCATCTCTGCAACAGGAATCACACTGAAAGGAAGCAGGGGCTTCACAAAATGTCATTTTATTAGCTGCTGTTCAGAGCAGAAAACAAGTGCAAGCCTTCCACTGTTCTCTGCTGTTATGCTAGGGATATAGAGAACCCCGAGTGCCTGAAGTCTGGGGACTAGTACATGTCTGGGCGCCCTTCAGGAATCCCATTTAATTACAGTTGTGTTGTGATAGTCTCTGACTGGGGATTTTTAATCTTCAGCAAACTCTATCCCATCCTTCTAATGCTGTTCTTAAAATTCTCACTCAAAGAAACAGAAATACCAAGGAAAAAAAATGCTAAAATTCAGAGTGTGTATATACCCTTCCAAATGTACAGCCATATTGCAATGTTCTTTTTCTGCTATTTTGACAGCAACAGCAGAAAATGAATGCAAAAGTTGATTTAGCTTTCCGACATTTGTATAACCGCCCTGAAAAATGGCCTTGCAGTTTCCTCAAAGAACAGATGGATGATCTCAGTGCAGCCTCCTCGGCAAGTAAACAGATACATGTCCTCTTAGTTATTCTGCTGTAATCTGGGTTTTGTGAAACTGAACTGCCTAGAATAGACTTGCTCTTTTAGCTAGGATTGTCCACAATGCCAATGTCTACTGTTAATTTAACTCTTTGGATGGCAGAGACTGTTGACGAACATACGAGTTGATTTTTGCGATGTTGGGAGCTCACAGACAAATGCCTCTTTGTCTTGGCAGTGCTGACACTGACCGCAGGCAGAAGCTCTGGAAGACAGTGCACTTGAGCCAAACCATCAAAGAAGACAGGGTAGCTGAGGTATGGCAAACGGATCCATAGATGATCCAACTTAATGCTACCTGTCATTTGTGGGAGGAGATTAATACTTCATATAAAGTTAGTTGCTGTTTTCAGGTTGGAATGTAACTTCAGCCACAGAAGGGCAAATTCTTACTCCATGACTACCGGCAAAACAGACCCGCATGAAACCTAGGATGCAAATATGCACATGTGCCTGTTTTCTTGTGCTGGGCTCTGCATGAATCAGGTCCACGATTTCCCCTTACATCTTACAGTTCGTTCACTTTAAATTATGATATTTTCTTTTTTGGCAGTAAGTAGATGGTGACAATATGTTATTTTCCAATGCTTATAATTTCTATGACAAGTCCATATGCCTGATATTTTCCTCCAGTTCCACTTTAATCAGGCAACTTTAGCATTGTGAGTAGAGAACAGACTTCTGTTTAGAGCAGGTGCTTAAGGACATATGTGTAGACACAAATGTACACACACACATCGCTGTTGCTGATGCAGTCATTCCAGTGGGATGAATATTAAAGGTTTTTTTACTGCCAGAATTCTTCCCTATTTCTACCACGACCAAAACTGGTCATACAGCCATTCATCTGCCTTATATTTTTATATTGTGCTGCCTGTAATTAAGATGAAGGTTGGTCTACTCTGTTTTTAAGATATCCTGAGGAAACCCATAAACCCATGTATCTGCATACCTGATATCATGAGCTGTCCTCTACAAGGACCACACCTGGAGCCAAGTTTTGGTCTTTCCATACTTTTGTTTTGTTCCAAAGCCTTCTTGCATGCGGAGGGTCCTTGCTATAATCATTCTGTCCATGATAAGGTAGAAATGAGGGGCTCATATGACCAAACGTGTTTGTCAAATATCTCTCCGCAATATGTCACTTTCTCTTTTACCAAAGGCCTGGGAGAGCTCTAGGAAAAATTAATACACACACCAACACATAGTCTGGCTGTGGTGCTCAAGGATTCCCAGCTACACACATACAGTATGGCGAAACAGGCCCTGTAGTCAATCCATTCAAGCTATGTCAAGCTGTGCCAGGTGGGTAGCCAAGAATTCCTCAGAGCAAAAGCTTTTTCCATGCTCAGCACTTTAAAAGTTTGCATAGGCCAAAGATTTTCAGAGCTCTTCTTGAGTTCCCACACCAAGGTTCCCTACTGCAATGTATCTTTCTCCCTAGCTTCACCTGCAGGATTCTTCACAGCAAAGATGCATTTCGTCAGGTATATAGTTTTCATGGTTGCCTCGCAGACTTCTGAACTAGAAACCAGCCAGCCTGAATTTGCCTGCTGGTATCAGACCCTCTGTCCTTAGTCCTAAAACACACGGAGAGAAAGAGGAGACTGAGACCGTAGCAACTTGTCATAAGACTTGCTAAAGTTGGACACCTTGTCATCCATCATCCCACCACATGGATAATATTTTCTCTGAACAGTTTCTAGACATTCTTGCAGAAATGTCCCTAATGTGTCCATGAATAATCCAAGTTCATCATCATCCTTTGGGCCATTATCTTACATGTGTCTACTTCAGCCCAGTGCTAGCTTCATTCATTGGTACCGTTGAAGATATCTATCCCCAGTTGACTTAGTTATCCTCTCTGGATTTCTCAATTTCCTTCTCTAAGAACTGCTCGACTTCTTACGCCTCTTTTTAGATGCTTTCTAGATCTTTCTTTTTATTGCAGATGTACTTTGAAATTTCAGACTTACAACAATAATCGTAATAAAGAGAAATTAAAATAAGTGGAAAAATTGAATCACAGCAAAGAAATCTGTTTTCCTAACACACCGTGATACACATGCCTTATAACTTGTCCTGGTAAGGTATTCTTGGCTTAGTCATGATGAATAGCTGCTGTTTCTGAAAAATCGTCTCTCTGACCACCTCTGTCAGGCTATTTTCTTCTACAAAAGCCTTCTCAATTTTAGATGCTGCATCATTGCTTTGGCAATTTTTGTGCAATTTTGCTAATAAATCACTAGTTTACTTCAAACAACCTCACATAGCAGCGTTCAGGTAACTTGCATGTTTTCGATATTTTTTCTGTTAGTATTTGGTAACAAAATACGTTGCAGTGCATAATAGAAAAAGCACGCATCAAAGTTGTTTTTTACAGAATTAAGAGAATGAATCCTAATGTTGTAGGCAGATATTTCTGGACTCACAGGAGGGTTTTCAGAGACTAATCAGTTCCATATTCACAGTAGCTAGTACGTCATGAAAAGCATCATCATAACATACTTAAAAGTAATTAGCATACATACATGCTTGTATGTGACCATTTATGGATACTATGCTGTAGATGTTATTTTTCTATTTTTCTGCAGAAGGCGATATTAAGAGGACAGTTGAAGCCAGATTTCAACCTATCAGTACTCTGTCTTTTTTGTGGCTGAAGAAGAAAGGGATATAACTACCTGTAAGTTTGCTGTATGGGTTGCAGAACATCTGGTGAACAGCTGCTTTCTAAAGACACAGTTATTCAGATAATCTCACTGAATAGTTTAAAGTGCTGTCTAGCAACAAATGGCAGAAACGACCTTATTATGGCTCATACCTAATGATAGCCAAAATGTCTTTTTTTTTTTTTTTAAAGTACTTAACACCCAAAACTATGTAGCAGGGCATGTTTCCTGGGCATCTTCACAGCATTAACACTTGCAATCCTGCTGCCCGTAAAAGCTGCTCTGAAATCCATTTGCAAAATGGATTGTTTCTCATTAAGGACCTGCATTCCCTTTGGTTGCTTGCCATGAAGGGAAACAGCAGGTCACAAGTTATGTGCAAAATTGGTAATAAGCCCATGCAAAGGAAATAAATACACCGCAGCATGTTGCCAGCAGTTTCTGGAACCTTGCTTAGCATTTGCACATCATACCGTCAAAGCTCTGAGGAAAAATATTGGGGTGGGGGACGCTCAGGCATACCTCGGCACACTTGTTTTCTCTATCATTTGCACCGTTTCGTTAAAATCTGAAGACCATTTTCGACACATCTCTCTCCCCTTTAAACCTCCTGTGTGCTTGTGGTGGGTTGACCCAATGCAGTGCTTTATCCTGAATTTGAAGACAAAGAAGAGTTCTCTTTCCTAGAAAACTTTGGGATAAGGGATGTAAGCACTTGGCAAGCTCTCATCTTGTTGCTACTTTCATCACAGATCTGAGAGCAGCAGTAGTTGCGTGTAACTGATAGTTGCAGTGGGGAGAAAAAAGATGGAGGTGTAATTTAAAGTGCACCTGAAGCACTGTTCCGTAGAAGTGAGACACCAGATGAGCAGCTGATTGGCAAAACAAATTTGTGAAGTTTCATCTCAACATTTTTTTTTTTGGTGTGTACCCTGTTCCAGGCAGGTGGTATGAAGTAAATCAGGATGCAGCAGAAGTAACTTTTATAGTTCTATGTTGCCATACAGAAAAACGATTAAGTTTATAGAAGTCTTAGAAAATAGGAAAAAGCCTCCAGGGCCATCCTCTCTAATCCTCTGCCCCACAGCAGGACCAATCTTTCCCTAACAATTCCTGGCATAACTGTGTCTAGCCTGTTCTCACGCTCCACAGATGTCACAGCCTCCCAAACAAGTCTTTCCAGAGCTTTGTTAGCCTCACCTGTAGAGTTGTGCCAATGACTAACTTACCTTGATTCTTGCAAATTAAACACATTATTATATTTTTATTTACTGTAGAGATGAAGATAGTGCATTCCCCATAGCATCTGAAGACTACTCTCCTCGGACTAAGAAACCCCAATTTTTTTCTCATGGGCCATGTCATCAGGGATAAGTAACAGGGTCGGTGGAAGCTCTGGAAAGCTATACTTCACAAAATGGGACCTGCTATTTTGTGCTGTAAATCAGCCATATGCTGCACTTGATGAGATGAAGACTCATTTGAAGTCATTCTCACATACGATCTGGTATGTATTGGTTCTGCATGTAAACATCTCTTTAAATAGGCTCATGTCCTAGTATACAGATGACCTGTAGGCCTACAGTAGTTTCTATTGGGATGTGTTAAGAAAATGAGCAGACTTTGTCTTATACAGTAAAAAAAAAAGTACATATGGCTCCGTATGTGTCTCAAATCTCCACAGACAGGGAAGTGCTGTAAATGCTTCACTCACTTTGTGCCAGATGTGCATAGAAATGTGAGGATAAGTCCAAAAGAAGCTCAGATTCAACTTTTCTCTTTTGAATGCTACCTTAAGAAATTAAGGCAATTAGACGACAGAAGAAACAATCAAATAATTGAAAGACTACAAAATGCACACACAAAAATCACAGTCAAATTTTGTTAACTTCTAGACAGTGCTTCAATCAAGTGGATATTGTAAGCACATTCATCCTAAAGTAAAAACTGCATGTGGAAGAATGCACTTTCACAGAAGGCTATTAGTGCCAAATTAAAATTGAAATTTGTCCCTGTTTCTTTTGATATACTTAGGGCTAAAGCACTGATTTGAAGTCTCACCTCCAATTGTCTTTGCTCCTGTTAGGAATCAGACTCCATAGTAACACAACAAATGTTTTGGTTTTTTCCCAGTATTTTAAATTCCTTTTTTACCTCTCTGGTGAGGGATTCTTGAGAATGAAGACATGCCAGTGCACGTGAGTGATAAGTAAATAAGCCTTCACTTCTGAAGTACCAGCTATAGCTGAAGAGATTTGAAAATAAATAACGTGAGATACTATGCAGGAAATTTAACTTTTTAAAAATGTTACTCCTTTACTGTAACTCAAAGTGGATGTAACATCAAAAATATTTTCAGAGACAGATTATGTATTTATTTTTATTTTTTAATAATCATTGTACTTTTTCTAAAGTAAATAGGTCAGCACTGGAAACGACCTTAGTAAACTACTAGACCAAGAAGAAGAAAGGTCCTACTGACTTCCAGCTTGGCCTTGGAGAATCATATTTCAATTAGTATTAATTAAGAATGCACAGCAAAGCAATATTTTCATTCTGCTAAAGAGAATATTTTTCAAACACGGTCGCTTGCTTCAGGTCTCAATCATTTTTATGTGCCCTCTCCTCTGCCATCTCACCAGCAGCAGAGCTAGAATGACAACATTTGGAGTTCACGGCCACATATTTTTATTGCTATGACAAGCCCCCTCTGGAAAGTCGGTTGCACAGCGACACAACGAAGGAAGTATTTGCAAGAAGTGTTCATCCAGAAGACAACTCATTTCAGAGCTGCTTTGATCAACTTTCGGGCCATAGGGCTGCTCCACTTCCTTTGCTACATTCAGTGAAGGCCACCACAGGCCATTCTACTCCGTCAGCAGGTAAAGAGTCTCATTTTAAAAATGCTAACAAAAAATCCATCTACAAATCCTGATTGTAATTGTAAAGAATACAATGGAGTTGATTCTAATAAGCACTTAAATTAATGTCCAGGAAGGCTCACGTCCCTCAGGTGGTCTGGTCGCTTCGGTGACCATACAGAAGTGGTGGGCCAGATGCTCCCCACCACTCCATTGCATGCAGTTATCTTTACGAACTTGCCATGATGGGAAGAACTGTACTTCTATTTTGTTGAAACTATCATTCTTACAGGGGTGACTTCTTTTTTAACAAAACAACATATTTTCTTTAAGATCATATTTCCTTTGAAAACTGTATGTTTTTCTCTGATTATTACACAGTGTATTGCGAAAGACTTCTAGTCTTCTTCATCTGAAGCTGTACGTGTGAAAAAGGGGTGAAAACCAGCAATAACCAGCACAAAAACCTGCTAGATAATCCTTGTCTATTTAAATTCATTCAATGTGTATGAGAAGCTCAAGCTTTCTCTGCCATTAGAGAGAGATATCCACAGTTGTTATTCACCATGAGTCACACCAGGTGCCAGTCCCACCAACTTCTACCAGAAACTCGATTTTTTTCAGCGATGATACAAAAACCAGTATTCAGTCCTTAAAATAACAAAACTTAAATTATGCTTGTATTGTCTGCTCCTTCTTTGAAACGAAGACTAGCATGACATAAAGAAAAACTTTCCAGAGTTAGCAGAGTTCAGGGATGTTTTATTTAATAGTTAAAGTTTTCAAATTTTTGAAGCTCAGTATGTAAGCCGTGATTCTACTCAAGGGGAAGAAAGGCTGGCGTGATGCTGACGGTAGGTCCTTCATTTTCACCCACCTGCCTCCCTTCCCTGGCTACATTTAGAAGGGCTGCTTTAACACGATGCCACCACCAGTGTATCACCTGTTGTATTGCTCTTCACGTCTCCTTATTCCCTAGTTTGCCAGCCACCTCCTTCCCTATGGCCTTTCTGGTCGTTATATGGTGGAGGATGCACAGCTGAAAAGCAGATCAAATGCATGACATTAATTTACATGATTTACGCTACCAGCTTTGCTGCAATAGAGACACAGACAGATATCTGTAGGAGGAAAGTGTCTACTCAGGTGCAATACAGATTTGTATGCCAAAAAACCTTGGCCCAAGAATAGAGATAGTCTTAGTTTTGAAATGTGTCAAGGAGTGCATATTCTACATATTGTAAGTTTTCCGTACCATGTAGGTTCTGGGGTGGGGAGGATACATTTTCAATTTAGACTGAAATATGCAAAAGAAGCGATGAATTAGAAAAATGTCTGACATACCAAATGTATTCTTATTATTCAGTTTAAAAAAGTATCCAAACAAATTTTTTTCTCTGCCCCAGCTTTGAGCTGACCTTAGGCTAAAGCGAGAAATGAAAATGCATTGTTCTCCTTGTGATGCTGGAGCCTTTTTCAGGTGAAACATTAAAAAAATCCTGAATATACATGGTTTCTAGACATCCTGACCTTGTTTCAGTGTTAGATACGTCTAGAACTGGGATTCAAAAGAACACAGTAAAAGGACTTTGTAATTGCTCATCATAGTCTCTACTGAACATGGCATCTGTCATGAAATGGATATTTTCCAAGGCATCTCAGACTCTACTGCCTTAGATGCTTTGCAGCTGAATTCATACTCTTGCTAGGAGGAGAAAATAAATGTTTCTTCAGGTCTGTTTAGACCCATACTTTTCATCCACAGCAGACAAAAGTCTGGCATCTTGCTTGTGGTTAGAACATAAAACTTTTCCCATTACATTTTTGATAACATATCAAAAAAACACTTCTTCTTGTTACAAGGAATTCAGAGTTGCGACTTAAGCAAAATAAATGGGAATTAAATGAAACCCCCAAAAGAGCAAAACTAAAAATTATAAAACCACAGAGAACAAAACAGAAATTCTGAGAAACATAAATCTTCCCTAGGGACAGACACCAAGTGGGACAGGAGGTAGTGATAAACTGTGTGCATATGTGTATTAAAAGATGTTTATCCCTTAACACAAGGAAGCAAGTTAGATTTATATTTGTTGGGTTGGTTTCTTTTTTACTTTTAGCATTAAACTGCCTCACTCATTTTCACTATAGTAAGACTTTTGGATAAATCTTCTTTATTTTGCTCTGTTGATTTCAGCATTGTTGAGCTCACCATATTTTTCCCCTCTGTGCAAACTTACAGGGAAAAAAAAATGGAACTGGAAAGCTATGGTCTTTTCTTTATTTCAAACATGGTTTTGTCCCTCTCTGGAAGAAACTGATTCAAGTTAAAGGAGGTAGACTTAGATTGGACATCAGGAAGAAATTCTTTACTGTGAGGGTGGTGAGGCACTGGAACAGGTTGCCCAGGGAAGCTGTGGATGCCCCATCCCTGGAAGTGTTCAAGGCCAGGCTGGATGGGGCTTTGAGCAGCCTGGTCCAGTGGGAGGTGTCCCTGCCCATGGCAGGGGATTGGAACTAGATGGTCTTTAAGGTGCCTTCCAACCCAAGCCATTCTGTGATTCTGTGAATCCACTGAGTAGACACCTCTCCAGCAATTCTCCCTACTTGAAAAAGGTGAATTGTTGGCGTGATGGTAGGTCCAGGTCCAATGTACTACTCTGAGGTGCCACCCCCACAACTTTTGTCCTACATTGGCATAGGAGAGGACCCTCAGGTCTTCCCCAACAGCAAAGGCAGGTGTAAGAGGCACACGCTGTTGCTGCCTCTCGGTTGCACAGCCACTAGCTGGATGGATGAACAGTGGGGCAAGGTAAACAAATGTGTTTCCCTAGGTAGCGATGTGTGCCAAGGAATCTGCTTCCGAGGCTGCAGCTGTACGAAAGGCTGCAGGTTATCTGTGTTTGCAGACATCTAAAGATGAACATAAGCTTGGGTTCAGTTAAAGTTCAGTTACGTTTTGTCAGTCTGTTCCTCTGCACTTTATTTTCCCAATGGGTGATTTATTATTTTTTTATATATATATATCTCACTGCAATGACACAGAGAAATATTTATCCTATTTTTCAACTCATGGTTAGAAAGTATGGAGTATATTGGCTCCATGTAACACAACACATTGGTGACAGAGCCAAGCATTGAATGCAGAAATCTGGAATCCCAGGGCAGCCTTTAACCCACAAGGTCTTTGTTGCGCTTGGAAGGAGACCACAGAGCAAACACTGTCTCTGCCGCGCGATCACTGGGAATTATAGATAGCCATAACCTTTATCATTCACTAGCATAGCTGGATGTTGCTCTGAGTACATGTGAAATGTGACATAGAATAAGAAATGCTACATGGAGAGAAGTTGTTTTTCTGCCATAATTCTGATCGATATTGCTTCATTGAAATACAAATAGCTGAAAATTCATGTTAACAATGCATTTTCATGTTTCCAATATACAGGCTTGTTGTCGTTGTGATGATACAATATTCGTACTTGTTACTAGAAGGTATAATTTTAACAGCTGAAAGTCAAGAAATCCAGGAGCTTGTCCTTTAAAATAACTTTTTTACTACAGAAACCCTATAAACTATTCAATATGACATCATGCTCATTTCATTCCTAAAGCTGAGAACAATCCTGCAATATGACTTTCTATTTTTTCCCCTCCCTCTTTGTGGCATTTCAGGATGATTTGAGATATACATATATATATTTCCTTTCCCCTGGCATTTTATATAGTCTTTGCAATAAAAGCCATAAGACTTTCAAAGTATTAAACCAAAAGACATTTGGAAAAAGAAGTTGACTTATGTCCTGTATTATATACTCTCACAATATTCCGCAGCAAGGAACTGATCTTTGATCATACTTCCAGACGAAATATTTTTGTTACTTTTTTTTTTTTACCATATGAAGTATTAATTGAACAATGATGCTTTAAAAATGTGCATATGGAGAGAGTTAGACCCACCCATGTTATTGTAAAGCGACTTGTTTGATGTTTCATATTGTTCAGCACAAGAACATCATTAGAATATCCTGTCTGGCAAGAGAGGCTGTCATTTTGAAAATGAACCTTTGCCTCCGCTTTAAACAGATTCTTTTTTTTTTATTATTTTCTCTTTCTTTTCAGTCTAAAACTGAAACTCCCCAAATATGCTGCTGAACTGTGTGCATCAGGCTGCATTCAAAGATCTCTGCTGCTTCATATGGACCAGATGGTCTGTGCCCAGAGGGCACTGCAGGCCCTACCGTCCCTGTCCCCAGGGCTCCCCCAGCCTGCCCATGGACCAGGACCCCATTTCAGCCTCCTGCGGTGCCAGTCCCTGCCCCACTGATGCTCCAGCTCCCCACAGCCCTGCCCTGCCCAGGCCAATGGACAAATTGGTGATGAAGAAACGTGCAGCAAATGATTAGCGTATTGTGAATGCCATAAAAATGACAAATAGGGCAGGTTCTGAGCTGGTATAAACAGCACAGCCTTGATGTGTCCTGGCTGTGGATCTGCTTGTCACCGGCAGGTACCACGCAGACGTAGCTGAGCTGTGGCAAGAGCCCTTATACATCCAGTAGGGAATGTTTAAGCATTTCCAAAGTACCACAAGCTGTTGGCATAAGGCAGCACTGGCAAATGTTCCTTTCTAAGGGAGGTTGCTGAAAATCAGAAGGGAATTCTACCAATTTAATAGAGCAGGAAGCCCCTTTCTGCTACAGAATGATGAATATGAATTGTAGCTACAAACATAAGGTAGGAAAAGTCGACATTACTCCAGACATGCTGTGGCTCGGCCATGTGGCCTTGCTCTGCACCCACCAGTCCGTGATGATGAGCCAGCTCTGGGAAAGCTCATGTTGACCCTAAAAGTGATACTGCTGTGAGTGATGCAGAGATATGGGCCTGGCTCACCTCCATCCTTGGAGTTTCCCACCGTATAGTAGGTAACAACTTCATTACAATGTCTATAGATCTGCTTCTCCTTCTCAAAGCAGATCATATTATATAGAATGCCTCTCATATTATATAAATATTATATTATAGAAAATATTATATTACATAAATGCCTCTCAGCCAGCAAGAAGCTACTGGTCTGTTGACTTTTTAACTGATTTGCCCCACGCTAGCAAAAATAATGGAATTCTATGCTGCAAAGTTTTAATTGTTTGTTTGGGGTTTTTTTCTGATTATTCAACGTAATTTAGAATAGATAATAGATGGTTTATATTGTCTACACTGTATGTTTATTAACAGTCTTTACCTGCAATGAACAGTTTGCTGGGTGAGTTAATGCCAATATTTTGGCAGAAGATAAGTCTTATGGAAACACTCCAAAATGGCATTAATGAACCTAGCGTTATGCTCCATTTGCAAATCAGCTCCAGTGTTTTGGCATTAACTTGCTGGGAACTGCACCCTGAATATGGAAAACACCCTATGACTTGTTATTCAAATCTGGAATCCCCAATGTGAATTCTTTTTAAAGACAATTACTATTTTAAGGTTACATTACAATCTTTTTTACAAAGCAGGTTTCAAAACAGGAAGGGGGAGGAATGGGAGGTTCAAGCCCACATTGGAGCTTTTCCAAAGATTTTTATTGGCTTTGGTGGTTATCTCATATTATAATTAGTGCACTTGTGAAGGATGTCTCAAGTATTACTTGGATAAAACCAGTCTTTCACAGTTGAATAAACTGAGGGTAGTCACTGAGATGGCTGAACAACATACTCACAAATGGTGTTTGACAGACATCTTAATACTTATGCAGTTCCCTTGGTACATTGGTCTGTGTACAGACCACATCCCAGATGATCATGTTTTGGCTAGCTCACAATATTTCAGATGTGGACAATGCATATATTTTTATGGTTTTCTTGAGAATCGGACCACTTTCTACAAAAAAAAAAAAGCTTCCAGATATGCATCTCTGCCACTGTCTGGTAATGGAGCCAATGCATGTGATACTAAAATTCAGACTGATGAAGTCTCATATTAATGAAGCGGGCAGAGTCCAAATTGCCCCAGTAAAAGCTTCTTAGCAGACATGGAAACGAAAAGTCTGTGTTACCCTCCCTTGCAATCAGTGTTGACTCAAGAAATGGGTAGGGTAGATTACTGCCTAGCACAGAGGCCCGTGGATCACCGCACCTTACCTATCCTTCTAGCCCTAACGACCTGCTACTGTGTCCCCATAAAAGAAGGTAGCTCCATTTGCAGTAACAGGAGAGTTGCCTGTGCAGACTTTATAGATTTGTAGGTGTGGGGGGCTGAATCCTAAAAATCGGTCAGGGTCCTCTTACAGGGAGTAACTGGGAAGTGTTGAGCTGAGAGAAGAACAAAGAAAGCATAAGACTCCTGACTGTCACCCCCTTATTGTCACTGTCCTCTCCTGTCTCATGCTTTCGCCCTTCAGATTTCACCACTCCTTTCCACATACCTCATCTATTCATCCCGCTGATGCTACTCACCCACCCCTCTCTCTCCTGAATGAGATCCCAGGCTTCTGCCACCACAAAACTAAGTTTCTCCCTTTCTGGCCTAGAAGCCCTCAGACAGCTCCGTGTTATACACTTTATCCATAAGTCAATCAATGATGCATACAGGACACACATCATCTTCTGATTTTACTTTAGCCATAAACTTTCAGTCTACTTCATCAGGTTCTACTTATTTTGACATTGACTGATACAATCTCTGATGATGCAAGAAGTTCATTTGAGCTCTTGGGAGCTTACTGCTTCCGTTTCCCATTTTCTGTACTGAATTCTTGCATTCAGCCCTTCTGCCTTTTTTTTCTTTAGTATTTGCTGAAATGGATTAGGAATTAAAAACTTCTTTCTCATTTCAGGCCATCCTTTTACTCAAATTTCATTTTGCCCTTGTCAGTAAGAACAGCATGTAAACACATCTCATCTCACATCTATTCTGATTAGGTGCAATATATACTGCATGTAGCTCATTTTTATTTTCTCTGGTTAACTAAGTGAATCTGCAGTATCTTCTACTGGATCTGAACCAATTAAAGTTTCCTGTTTCCAAAGGTGCCAGAACTGCAGGGCTCTAAGTCTCAGGTAAGACTACAAACGATGTAAGGCAAAGTACCTTATTCGATTTCTCCACCAAAGATACTGAAATGGATAAAAATTCACATACACTTAAATGTATTTCAAATTTTTGTTAGACATAAAGTCACTTCCTCTTCTTTCCTTCTCCTTAATAATTTTTGATCAGACTGGAAACAAGCTCCTCCAACATCACTGAACAAATTTTTCTCAGTCTTCTTTTGGCATAAGTAGAAATTAGAAGCATCAAAATATTGTGATCTGCATGGTCAAGAACTAACTAGCCAAGATACCTTCCTAATCTGGGGGCATCTTTACTAAGCAAATCTCTGAATTTTTTGAGAGAGACATTATCCCTGACAGCTATATAATGCACATTGCATCTCCCTCCTGCATCTCCCTCCTTAGTCCTTTAAACACTTTAAGGTCTTGTGGAACATAGGCAAGTACTTATTGTTTAATAATAAAATGATTTTTAATACTAGAAGGCTAACAATAGGAGAGATTTCTATGATACTCCAATGTTACATATTGCAGATCCATTATAACTCGTTGGTCCATGGAGCCATAAACCTTGAATAAAATTTATGAGCTGTGCCCTAACTTTTTGTATATTGAGCCTATAACAGACATAATGTTCAGCTGCCAGTTGTCTTTTAAAGCTGTGCTCAAACATGAAGAGCAACCAGCAAAATAATATTACTCTCTCTCATAATTTAGTATTTTAGGTATTCACAGAAGCACCTACATTTCTTCAAATGGTTACGTAATGGCAGATGGGGCTTCATTCTTGTTAATCTGGCAAAAGTAACGCAGATTTGGGACTCTGAGCTAGAATATACCCAATTTTGCCTGTCAGCATCAGAAATATTTGCAATTGATGGTTAATTACCAGTCACAGAGTGTTTATGGTTGATGACAAATAGCGATGCTTGAATGTCACATTTGTCACTGGGCTTGCGCAGCTCTGTATGTACCATCTTGATGGTGACTGTGAGGCTGCTTTAGCTCTCAGCTTGACACAAGGCCCTGTGACAAAACCAAGAGAAATGTCTGTTTATCAAGGAAAAAGGACAGTAACTGGCACAGACCACAGAAATAGTTCTCCCATTACTGGGTTTTCGACAGACCTATTTTCTCTTTAAATGGGTGGCGCTGACTGGGAAGCTATATTTCATGGTTGATGGTTAGAAGGTTGGTTAGAGCTTTGAGTAAGCAAATGGAAAATATTTCAATCAGAAGGAAATGAAGGGCAATAAAAAAGGAATCCCACCACATCTTTCAGCTGGGTAGCTGCTCACAGTAGAACCGTAAGTGAAGGAGACTCTAACTGAAAAATCCAGTGTATTTCTTTCATAAAAGCCCTGATCCTTAATGAGGCCTCACCCCGTCCTCCTTTAGTGTAGGAACAGATATGGGGATATAAACTGAAGGTGAAGGAAACAGTCTGGCAGGAAAGGAGGCATATTGCCTTGAAAGGCAGCATTAGCGTTGTCTTTTGAAGGCAAACAAGGCTGTCAGGTTGCCAACAAGATCCCGTTCACGTGACTTAACCAGTAGTTGTTGTCCCACACAGCCACATGTGAAAGGCTGAAAGCCATTATGTTTTTTTCAGTCATGCCTTATAAATTACAAATATATTATCTTGCCCTACGAATCACTTAGATTCTTCAGTCATCGTTGTTACAACGGCACTACTACTACAGCAGGGAATCACATATACAGCTCCTGCTGTTTTTAAACAGGAATTTGGCATCCAGCTTCTCATCCATCAGTTTAATAATTTACCATTTTTTGTCTTAAGATGTTTAATATCATTTTCCAATAAGTTGGTAGGTGGTTGCACCACTTGACAGACATCAGTATTAATGTAAACTATGTGGCTAAATGTTCTACCTGGCATTCTGTAGAGCTATCCCAGATCTAGTAACGCTGCTGCCTACATAATGCAATGATGGTGAACTGCTTCCTTTGTACAGATAGATTTCCAAATAGAAGTGATGAGTTTTTCATTGTTTAGAGTGGTCTTTAAAAATATCCTTTGATTCAAAATACAGTAGATACTACACATGATCTCAATAGACGATTCTTGTTTAGACACTTCCTTGAAGACTCTCAGTGGCCTCTTCTGATATTAAAGTATGCCGCTAGGAATATTAAATTACTGTCCCGCTTATTTCTTATACTGTGTTATGTACTCTAAAACTCTGCCAGAAACGTGAACAGAGTTACTGTGTTATCAATAAAAGGCCATTACATAGCATACACAGCTTTTGGTTTGATATGTTTATAGATGCCTTTTTCTACACTATTATTAGAGATTTTTTTGGTAAACTATAAGGGTATGTAACTGCATACACCTGTTTGTCATAAACAGTGAAAATACACACAAGTAAAAGTTACGGTACTTCTCTATAGCCTGTTCTTTGTTCTAGGTGAATACTAAGCCTTCTCAGTATGGAAGGGCAGCTTATTATAGTCATCATAGCCAAACTGTTTTCATCAACATCATTTCAGGGGCAAGTAGTTATTCTCTGGGTTAATCATCAAGTTCTGCCAAGTATTATCTGGCTGTTTCCCAAATTGTTTCGTTAGACCTCTGAACATCCATAAGTTGTAATCCACAAAGTGAACATGATGATATCTAATCATGATAGCAAATAGTATTTTCAACCAAGTCTTCATAAACTATTTTCCATTCTGCAGGGAACAGGGTCTGGGACTGAGCTTTACTTTTACTGAAATAAACCTGTTTTCTGGAAAAGCCAAATAATCTTTTATTTTTAGCTCTCAGATGCTGCTCACTTCAGTAACTTGCAAGGCAAGGGCTCATCTTCATCAGAGAATTTTCGCAATACAGTTTAGACAGGCCAAATTTTGCTACCTACCATGCTATGCAATTTTTCAGCTGAGAACAAGTTTGCACTTCGCTAAACCTGAACAGAATCTGACTCAATACTTAATTTTCATTGCTATTAGCAAGGCAAACAGATGTATAGAAAAAAAAACAAAACCACAAAAACCCAACAAAAACTCAACAACCTACCCAATACGCTTTTGGCTATCAAAGCAAGAATGTCAAAAGGAACCAGAATAAGTACTGCCGTTGCCATAGTACCACATGAATTGTAAAGAAATGGCTAGCCCTCTAAAAACTTAAATGCATCCATATGCAACAGCTTACATGTACATATGTGATTTAAAGGATTCTTGGTCTTTCCTCTGGTAAATTATACGTCTCCAATTGGAGGTCTTTTAGCATCTCTTAGTTTCTCTAATGGAAACCAAACATGCAAGAAAATGGCACATAAATTGCCTAGACCACTAAGAAGAGTGTAACTAGGTACTAATTTAGGTCATGTAAGGTAAAAGGGAGCCAGAAGTGACGTCTAGTCAGCTTTCCTGCAAATATTTTGCCGAGAGCAAAGAGAGCCTGGGAAAATCTGTGTGGTGAACAAGCAAGATATTTTAGCAGATAAAGCTTGCCAGGCTCAAGAGCTTAGGGAATGAACAGCATCTCCAGAAAAAGCAGGAGTGGGAGACAGGATAACACTTCATCAGAAACCAAGGAAAGAAGACAGAGCAACAAAAAAACCAACACATAACTGCTCTTATTGAACACACTGGCTGGTCCCTCCATGGGTCATCTTTTAGACAGCTCAGCAAACGAGCTAATCTATCTGGGACCTCCTTCAAAAGCAGAATGGCAGTGGCCCATATACAAACGCGCACATTTATTATGAAGGTATCTAATTTTTAAATAACTGGAAATAAAGGTTACTGAAAGAATAAAATTATTTTTTTCCTACGAAGCAAAAACAGACTGTAAAAGTCTAATTCCACAGGAAGCTCTATTCTCGGTCCAAAACAGCTATTTCCTATATTTACCCTTTCCCGGGTCAGGAGTAGATTCTCTGAACTTTTCCACAGTTAGATATTAACTAGCCGAAAATAAATGGGAGTAGATGCTACTTTGAGTTTCTCGTAACTTTGCAAAATGCCTGATGCTCTGTAGTTCTCATTACACAGCTCAAGTCTTTTCCACTCAATTCAGCATGGCCTGTCTGCGAGCCTGGATTCACTTAACGGTAATTACACGAGTAGTCAGGGGTGCTCGGTTAGGACAAACAGGTAGCAGACTCATGGTAACCTGGGGACATGTGGCATTGGAAAGGCAGGCTTGCCACACAGTGCCACAGCCAGCACTCTGAGGTTGTTGAGATAGATAAAAAGTGTGTAAGCACCTCTGTTTTGTGTTTCGTGCCAGCAATAGAATATGATTATCCGCCATCTGCCCACATCATGATCAGTAAACTCCATTTGCTGTGCTCTGCAGCATGTTGATATCCCATCCCTGACGAAACTGTTATTCTCTCCCTTGCTACAAACTGTCCCGCTCTTTCCACATATGCTGCTTCTGCTTTCTCCATCCTTCTTCCATTCGCTCCTTATCTGCTCCCTTTCACAGCATTTCCCCGCTTCTCAGCCCTCCCCTTGTACACAGCCCCTCTGGAGGGGACGAGCCCAAAGCCAGGTGAACACAACTCAGCTGGCACCAACCCTGAGCCCAAAACACTATCGCTGACCCCCAGGCCCTGTTCTTCCATATACACATCCCTCTCATCCATCATTTCCTAACAGTACAGTTTTCCAACATCCCCCATGCATGGGCAAGTCTCCCTGCTGGAAACCTGTCCGTGGCATCTTTCCTTTGCTGTATGTAGCTGAGAGAGCAGGTTATGGTGGTCACGGATATTGTACTTAACACTCCCTCCCGTAGGTGTAGATTTCAAAATCTACGTCTTACATAGCTATGAATTGGATGTATTGAAGTAGAAAGTAAACTTTATTGAGTGGTTCTTCATTTGATGGAGAGTTTTGGCAGGTCCATACCACAATATCATACAAAATACCACTCATACCTTCCAAAGAGGATTTTGGTGTGGGTTTGCATCCTTCTTGTACTCACCAAAGACTGCCTTGCATTATGTGGGTTTGTTGTTGTTTTTTTTTTCTATTTTTTCTGCTGTGCTGTTTTGAGAATCTACCTTTGTCTCGAGACACCTTGTTCCTTCCAGACCTCACCAACCAGGCGCAGTTCACCATTCTCCCTGTCTGTGCTTTTTATCTTGTATTTTCAGGGTAGAATTTCCAGGGAAATACATATGATATCATTCATATTGTATCAATGCTCATTAGCTAATTCTATAGCCATTTGCCATGCAATTGCATGGCTTGCCCTAGGAGAATAGAGTGGCTTGGACTGTCCTGCCCCATGCATAGTTTCTGGAGTCTTTCATTTGCTGGTTGCAGTAGGTTCTGATTTTTTTTTTTTCAATTGCATGGCTTCTCGTTGTAGCTGTGTACTTGTGCTGGTCTATGAACATCAAGCCAGGCGTATGTCTTGCCATGGTGTGCTGTATCGGACTGCTGCTAATGCCTTGAGTGGGAGCACTTCACTCTGGAGAGGCTGCTGATACCTTTTTCTTCAGCACTCATTAACAGAATCCGAGCAATCGTAACTGTCTGTTCACCTTGGCCTTTTGCCCGGCTGTGTATGTTGATGATGTGATGTGATTGAATTCCCATTCACAGGTAAACTGTATGAATTCACTGGAATTAAATTCCTCTGGGTCCTACTTTTTGGGCTATTTTAGCAGCTGAAAAGCTTTACTGTTTTCTTCAGTGGTAGCTGCAGGAGTGTCTGACAGCTTGTCTGATTCCCCAAAGCTTGAATACAAGCTTTATAGTGAGAAATTCCCACTATTCCTTCAAAGCTAGCTACGAACGCTGTGTTTGCTGGGGAGAGGGAGGCAGGGTGTTCTGGTGTGTTGGTCTGGATCTTCTCTGCTTCCTGTTTGGCCTGCGTTGCCCCACATACCAACACTGGTCAGCTTTGATCACATTTGGAGAGTAGGTAGTGCATCTGGCTTTTGTGACAAACTCCTTTTTCTGAGCTGGCTTACAAGTATTTTTGTGATTAATTCCTCTTCCCAGTGATCTGGGGATCTTTGCTGTCATGGTCTAACTCCAACCAGCAGCTAGGACCATGCAGCCACTTGCGCAGTTCTCCTCCTTTTTCCCCAGAAGGGTAGGGAGAAGAGGGATAAAAGGAAGGGAAAAGAAAGGAAAAAGGAAAATAACAATAATAATAATAATGGTAAAAGAATATAAAAGATGAAGTAATACAACACAAGTCATGCTCACCACCCAGTGAATTGGTTGCCCAGCCCGACCTGAGCAGTAATCACTTCCCCAGACAACCCCCATTTATATACTGAGCATGATGTCTATGGTATGGAATATTCCATTGGCCATTCCATTGTTTTGTCTATGCTCCCTCTCAGCTTCTATGGGAAGCTGAAAAAAAGTCCTAAACATCATCTAGAAACAACTAAAACAATATGCATTACCGCCATTCCTTTCATACCAAATCTGAAACACAGCAACCACTAGAAAGAAAATTAACTCTATACCAGCTGTTGGACACTTTCTTTCTTTCAAGAGTCCAGTATCCTCAGGCAGTAAGTAGGGCTTCTGTTCTACTGTCTGTCTGTTCTGGCAATATGATGGACACAAGCACTTGCAAACCTACTTTGTGTAGTTTGCTCTAACATTCCTGCTAGACACTGCACAGAAACTGGCCTATATTGATATTTGCTATGCACATTGTATTATATGCTGATTTTATCATATTGCAAGTCTCATTTTCCTTTCTTGTCACCACATTTTCATGACAAAAAGCTAATTGGATAAAAGTTCATTTACAAATTTTGCAGCCCTTCCCTTCTCCTCAATTATGGCATTGCCGTATCAGTAGACTGTAGTAAAGGGGCAATTAACAGCAACTTCTGAACTATGCTCTCTTAACAGTTTACCATCTCTTCTGCTTAATATTGTTTCTCCTGCTTGAAGGGTACCAATCACATTTTTCTTGCGTAAACACTATCTTGCAAAATAGTGTTTTTCTATCCTGGACATGCCTGCTGCACTCTGGAGAAAAATTTATACCTTAGCACTGATTTCTTCCAGGTATAGCGTCCTCATTTTTGTGTTGTCTTCTTTTGCCTCTGGCCCTGATTCATTTCAAAAACCACTTGTTTTTGCTGCTTTGCACTGCACTCCTGTCAGTTGCAAGTAAAATGTCCCCCCGCCTTCCCCCCTCAGCATCCTGCATTTTTCTCTTTTGGTGAGCTTTGACACAGTTTCTGTTGACACAGTTACATGACTTAAAAACAAGGCATTTATCAGTATCACTCTTTCTCTAAAAAACATATAGGTCTTGGTTTTCTCCCTTTTGCTCCTAATTGTTGATTCTGTTCCAGTGTGCTTTTTCTTATAAATTCATCTGTGCTACGTGAAGAATTCCAGCAGTATCTACTTTGTTCACGGTTAGCCTTTAGATGTGTTTTGCTCATTGACCGATCTCCGCATCCAGTGATAGGTTTTCAACAGCTCTTTCAGTTTTGGCATCTTTTGTCTTTATCTTCTTAAATTAATTTCTCTTTCACTGTTTGCTACATTCAGAAGACAGACCTCAACTATTTACCTTAGGGTGGCTGTTCTCTTGCTTTTCCAGATTTTTGAGCTTTACTGGCTAAAGACATTTTTCATTTCTTACAGAAGACGTTTCTTAGGAACATCATATATTACCTCAAGGATTTCACATGGCTTATCTACGTCTTCTCCAACATCTCTTGTCCATTGTACATAATCCTGTCACTGTTCGTATTTTCATTTTGCTTCTTTTCCAAGCCTGCATCAGAAATACAAAATTCTTCCATCAGGATCTAAAAAACATCCAATTTATAAACCACAGTCCTTCATGAGATTTGGTTGTGGGGGCTGAGACATTACCATGACAACCTTTATCTCATTTATTTCACAAATGTTCTTTTGCAACTTTCTTCTATTCCTTCATTTCTGCAGCATTCCTAAATTCTGACTCCATCAACCTGCTGAGTTGGTTCACTTCTGCCTTACTCATTTTTATAACATACAAGGGTAACAAAAGCCAAGGCAGTGGAATATTCAGGTTTTATTTCCTCCGTTATGCACTGCACTACTTATTCCCAAATCCCTGTTTTAAGTAGTAGTTTTAAATATTTAATTAATCTTCAGAAAAAATGCAAGTAAGTCATCCCAAGAATAAAGTCTAGAAACTGAGCAAGCTTTGGGTCCCACATTGACCCCAGTGAGGTATACACCCTACCCAACAGCCTAGAAAATCATTCCTTCACTAAACCTTTGTCTGTGATAGATCCATTTATAATTATTCCATTCATGTTGTAACACCTTTAGTAAGAGAAAGAGCCATCATACTACTACATAGCCTACGAGCGAACAAGTGGAGTGGACTGAACAACACACAGCCCTCAGTGGACTGTCCTGAGTCCCATCAAGGATAAAAGTTAGTCCTGGGTGTTCCTGTATAAAAGGAGAGTATCAGCCCAACAGTTATTTGAACTGAAGGAATGATTCACTCCTGGTTACTGAAGGACTTATGTGCTTGCCATTAGAAGACCGCTCAATGCTGTTAATTATGAGTTTTGCAAGTGCTTATCTTGCCTCTTTCAGGGCTCTAATCTTCACTTTCCTTGGGTTGGACTTATCTCACTTTCTTTTCCAAGGTGGTGTGTCTTCCCATTGTATTGTAGAGGGATGTAGTGCCTTGTGGGATTTCTTGTGGGAGCAGGGCACACAAAGTTGTGGTTTCTCAACTTGTGGGTTGCTTAACAGGGCTTTTAGGATTAGAATATGCTGTATTTGGCAGTGTAGAAGCAAGTGAAGACTGGCTGCAAATTTTTACACTACGTGGGGAGCTACAAATTGTCCTTAATTATTCACTGCTCAGTTTTCCCACCTGGAAGAGTGCCCACACCTACAGGTAATAATCACAGCTTCTCCCCTCTCCCTACCATGCAGCAATGACACTGCTGGGAGGCACTGCACTAAAAGAGATTAGTCAAAATGGAATGACACATGTAAATCTCTGAGGAACCCAGATTAGGCAGTGCAATTCGTAGTGTCACAGTGCTTAGGATCCTCTGTAGAAAAAGGCTTGCTTTCCTATTTAGTATCATAGTAAAGTAAAGGCTAATGGAAGGATGATAGATTATAACTCTCTACATAATGCCCAATGGGACTTTAAAGTTAGTGTTGCATGACCAATGGCCAAGCACCTGTTGCCTGTCATATCCCACCCAAAACCCTCCTCTTTTTGCAGGACCACAAAGCATTGAGGCTTGCACAGTCACCACACCTGTAAAGATCAAAACCTCTAACGCATGAGCCCGTTTTACCCAGGTTGTTCTTGTGCAACTCACCTGCTCCACATGCAGAAGGAGAACCCAACCCAGGGCACTGCTCCCAGCCTTCCCCTACCAGCACCTTCAGCCTGATGTCGCAGTATCTGCTGCTTGCCCAAGCAAGCACTGTTACAGCAGTCTTCTAGCTGTTTTACACTAAATAAGCTTGAAATGACAATATTTGAGGTGAGAAAAAATAGTCCAAGATGAGAACGGTTTTGCTCTCACGTAAGTTCTCACCACGCCTGTGTGCAAGAGGAAAAGAATTTACAGTCAGGAAATACCTTGAGTTTTCAATTTGGAAGCAAACCACTCTGTCCTGAGTCATCTTCACTCGTCTGATTTGATGCTTTTCTTCAGGCTCCTTGGCCCCCAAAAGGAGAGAGATCATAATGGAAGACAGTATTGTAGAGGGTTGGTGTGTTCTAAATAGCTGCTTTAGAGGCAAAAAAATCCTTATTCTTTGCATGGAGCTGGTGTGATTTTATCTAATGTTTTCAGCATAGTTTTAAAATTTGGGGTTTCATTTTGGTCTAGGTTTTTTTTTTCTTCTTTTTTTTTTCTTCTTTTTTTTTTCTTTTCCTTGCTAGCTGTACAAGTGTCTTGTGATTTTTGGCAGGTGTTCTGGGCTTGTTCTTCATCACAAGCTCTGGACAATGAGCTCGTGAGTTCAGAAGCATTTGCTTGTCTGAGTTGGGATCTCTGGCTTGCACCTCATTCCAGCACTAGTTTTGGTGCCATACAGAACTTGCTGGCTGGTTCAAAATTATGACACAGACAACACTATGTGCTTAAAGGAGAGCGATTCCAACTGTCCAGGCAGGAAAATTAGGCCGCAAAACTGACAAAACCAGATCTAACTTGCAGCTGAATGCTGAGGGCCAGATCCTCAGATAGATTAAATCATCATTAGGTCATTCATGCTAATGGAAGGATGTGCTGATGTACCTCTGCTGAAGGTTTTAGCTGGCCTGTGTATGTGCCTGTTGAAATGAAGAGGGCTTTCCAATAAGTGATGTGATTTTGAGTCATTTGTTTAGTACATTTTTTCTTTTCTTCCATTATTTTTACTGTCTGTCCTTTGCTTACCAAGGCACAGTCACCGCCTCTCTGGCCCACTCAAAGATCATAACTTTCCCCTTTCTAGGTCTTGGATAACCAAGCATTAAACAACTGCTAATACCAGGACAGTATATAGATTATTTAGTATCAAAAAGTAACGCTTTCTGGTGCGGGTTTTAGTGCTTTCCTGTGAACAATGTGGAGTCCCTTTTCCACTGCCACTGTCTGGGCAATTTACACAGAGCTTAGATCTTAACCGGACACCAAGGTTTCAGGTATAGAAAAGAACCAAACACATTACCGCTATTCAGGATTTTTTTTTTTTTTGTTTCCTCTTTGCAAACAAGTATGACGATAAAAGAGCTCCAGAAGGTAATTGTTACAAACCGTTTAGAAAATAATGAACGCTCTTTGTACATGGGATGCCTCCAGCTTTCCGCTCTGTCATCATGAGAACGTAAAGAAAGGCAATGAATGGGACGGCAACACATTTGCCCTCGACAAAAAAAACACATCTCCTTCAGAATGCCCAATTAACCTGTGGAAGTCACTGTCATAAGATAATACTGAGGCTTCCAGAAATAGGTTTCAGTATTATAGCCAGACACGTACTAGAGGCAAAAGACTCTGTACTTCAGAAAACAGCAACGGAGCATTGAGCAGGCTTTTCTGCCTGCTGCATTTGACATTTATTTCTGTCTAAAGTATTAGTAGGGGCCTTCTCAAGAAATTAATTTCATGTTATCATTTAGCCTACCATAGAAAGTCTTATATTTCTATATTTTGATAGGCTTATACAATATGCCTTTGCCAACTAAGTAGCAGAACAGTATTCAGTCTCTATATGAGACTTTTTATTCACATATAAAAATACTTTCCAAATAAAATGTATGGATATAGAAACTAAAACTTAAAGGAACAACTCAATTCTTTTGGTGTTATAGATCACAAAATATAGGTTTCTTAAATTAATCGAATGACTTTTTCAATTCTTCCTGCTTGCAGATTGACTTGGAAAATTCATGTGTATTACTAATTAACTTTGCTCTGAAAAGTCACGTTATTTTTAACAAACTCAATTTAAGATAGAATATTTTTTTCAACAATAATTAATATTCTTACATGAATCTAATGGTAATTAATACATTATTACATAACTGGATCGTCTTTTAGAAAGGGGAATAGCTCCAACATAAAGATCCAGTGATGTAATGATAAGAAAATTGTATGGTAGACTAATAGGCTTTTTTCTAAGAGAGGTCCTAGGGATATTAGAAAGTAAAACCGGTAAAACCAGACTTCTGGGAATCCACAGACTATTGGTAATTAAGCCACAAGCTGTAACTAAGAACAATAAGCCTATTATCGGTAGGATTATATTTGCTATACAGAATATGCAGCTCCACTGGAAAATGTGTAAGGACCTGCTAAACAGATAGCATGTTCCTGCTCCACAACAGGCACAGAACTTGAGCGAGCCGTGACTTGTTCTTTTGTTGTTTTTGACTTTCAAAACCCAAATCCTGGCTGCCATAGGCTGTAAGAGTTCAAAAACGTAACTGAAGAAATTCATGTTAGAAGATCCACTGAAGGCCATGAAGTACAAAGAAAGAGGCAGTCAGCTGTAAATCATCAGAGGCAGAGAACCTGTGCTGGGGAGCAGCATCGCATGGTTGTCTTACTCTTATGCTCCTTTCTCTAGGCATCCACTGGAGGCCACTGTCAGGGATGGGGTACTGGAAAAGAGAGATTTCTGGTCTGCCCAGATAGAGCTGCTCTTAGGTTACCTGCCTTCACAGATGGGTACTGTGGGGGTAGAGTCTTCTTGCACAAGGACGCCGTATCACCAGTTGCATGCTCTGGCTTCTGTGTTCGGTTCTGTTTTGCTTTGCAGTTTGTTATAACATTGTGTCCCATTTTTTTCAAGGACTGGAGAAATAGTCAACATTGTCTGTTTGGGGCTCAGTAACAACTTTTTGATCCTGCTAATTTCAGAGTGCTAAAAGCCTGAAAAGCGGGATGAAAGCATTTCTGGTAAGGAGTTTTCAAATCCTACCGCACAGAGTGGCCACCAAATCAGGAAATCTTGCAGCAGTCCCCTCAGAGATTTTTGCTTGACATTACAGTACATGCAAGGCCTCTGAGAACAGATCTCACAGTGGTGCCGGCCAATTTTCTCATCTGAGGTAACCCCTTTTGTCACCGAAGCTGTTCCTCCACATTGGGCAGTAAGTCAGAAAGTCACTGTCTCTGGACTATTTGCTGAGCTTTAGTCTAGACTTAGAATCAAAAGTCTCTAGTTTCTATGCTGCTCTCATAAAAGTCATTTCCTAGAACAATAAATAACTAGTCCAGAGTCTCAGATACTTTAAAAGCTACACTTACAGTTACAGTTGGACAAATACTGCACATTTTTAATGTAAATAACCGTATAAAGTTTTAAATGGTGCATGGGTCAATCTCACACTCCTTTTACATTCATTTCTTTGGAAACATAAAAGTGATGGTGTTTTAGCAGCACTTACGTTTGTGGGAACAAATTTTTGAGGTCACATATACTAACATATGAAAAGTAGACTGCATATGTAACTACTCAAATCAGAAGGGCCTTTGCTTCACATCCCTACTCCAAGTCAGTATTTGTTTGTTCATGCTAACCATACCCAGCACTGCAAAAGTCTTTTGTTACCCCAAGGTGTACATAAGCACCTAATAAGGAAAAAAAATAGATTACGCTGATCAGATATATTTGTTATAAATTATTCCCCAATTATGACTTGTTGTATAAATGCACCAGTGTGTAGTCGCTCTATAATTCCCATCCTGCCTCTTGGATGCTTTAGCACAATAACAACAAAAGCAAAAGAATCTGTAAGATTAGGTGCCCGTGGTGAAATCCCTCAAGTGCCATTAATTAATTGAGCTGTTATTTTCCCTTCCAGACTTAAATCTTGACTTTTTGGGTCTTGACTTAAACAAAGGATCCAAAAATTGCTGAGTGAAAGGACATCAAAACTGTGAGATGTAATGGCTGATCCTCTGGTGTGCCGTCTGCAGGGTCTTGGTACAGAACACAAGGAGTTTTAGGAGTTCAGCACCTTGCTGGATTAATCTGAAAAATTAAGAGGGAATATACTTCTATTGAATAAAGAGCCCAAGTTCACTTCCCTGTATGTTAGCAGGCATTTCATCAAACAGTAGTAGGGAAAAATTAAGAAAGACTAACCTATGAAGCCAATTTAAAGAGCAAAGTGAATGGGGCACACACATGAACAGCAATGGGAGTAAGGATCACAGTGTAGTTTTGGAAAGGTTTTCTAAATGTGCTGCAGACATTCTTGGCTGCCTGCAATTATCAGATAAGAGCCTACATAAGGATGGTGAAAAGAATAATAATAGCCACACTTAAAGGATTTGCATGCCTAGATTAATAACTCAAGGCTAGAAGAAGTTAAGTTGATCTGTAAGAGAGGAGGTGTGAGAAAGCAATTCCAATCATGTCTTGAACATAGTTCAAATCCATGAAAAGCAATCAATGACTCAGTACCATCAGCTTAGAAATGAAATGTAATGAAGCACTGAAGTTCAAAGAAATCTCCAGACCATATTGAAGAGATCAGACAGAGCCAGAAATAGGTAATACAGCCTTGGCAGAACTTTGTTGTAAACAGTTGAGCCTCAGCTATCATCTGACATTCTCTAGACAGGACAGCAAAATAGCAAGCGTTCTCTCCAAAGTGAAAATAAATGTATGTTTTTGTTCAATTTGGCACTTGGTTCCATAATCAAACAAGATGGAACTCAAAGAGATGCTAAAGGTACATGCAGCTGGATTTACCACATATAACAGTTCAGAATACCTATAAGAAAAATGACTGGCTACAGGAAGAAAAGTCACCAGTAAAGCCAAGAAAACTATCAGATGTGAGTCATAATAATGGAAAGACTCTACAGTTCCTGTTATTTAATCACTTAGAGATATTCACTACTTAAACTTGCTGAAGACTTGTAAAAGAAATAAATAAGCATTATTTTTTCCATTCGACTGATGTGTAAACTCAGGCACAGACAGGTTTCTCTCATCAGCAATGCTGTCCCCTGAGACACATGGCTTATCACAGGCTTGGCCCAACAGTTTTTTTGTGGAAGCTCTTTAGTAAATTACTAGCAGCATAACACTGATTTGACCCTGGTTATTCAACGGTTATCATAAACCATGAAATGCTCTGGGATATGCAAGCTAATATTACCTTCCCTAATCTCATTTGGCCTCAGCATTAGACACCTGAGCCAACAGCTATTCTTTTCTGTCAGGAAGAGGTTGATCGAAATGACAAATTGCAAATAAAGTTTACAGATTTTTCCTTTGAAATGGGACCAAACAAAGAGCTGTGGGGAGATTTTTCCTTTGATCTATTGGAATAGTCATTGGAAAGAAAAAACAACTTATTCCAAACTGAACATGTTGCTTCAAATCTCCATAACAATGCGATACGTATATTGGCAGAACCTGTTTTGCTCCTGAAAAATAGCGTCCAAAGAGTGAAGTCCTGACAATTCTTGTTTACATTTTTGAGTAGAAATTTGATTTGCCAAAAATCGCACTACAGAAGGAAAGGCCTCAGTATCTGAAAAGTTAGGCTTGTATTCATTTAATGATTTCTCCTGTCCTCCAGATGCCATTTTAAATGACCATCCATTCCTTGTATTTTTAAGTAATTTCTAAGATTTTCATTTAACTAGTTGGGATATGGAAAAACAGAAAGCCACAGAGGGCAATGATACTATGGGGCCATTAAGTTTGCTAAGTGATTTTCTGCAAATGCATCCGTTTCCAAGGTCTTTTGTCCGTGCTGAAGATGGTTGACTGGCTGGAAGCCTGATTGAAACCAGGCTGGAAAATCAACAGGCAAGCAGGCAGGAGATGGGTAGATGAGTGATAAAAAGCACAGACGTGGTAAGGTAGATAGCTAGCTTACATTTATACAAAGTGCAGTCTGGCTTAAAGACAGTCTTGCTTGGAAATATCCAGAGAGTAAAGGAAGCAATGTCTTTATACTCACACGTACGCACACCTCTACATATGTACAAAAGTAGTTTTTCATACTGCAACATGTTAGAATTCAACTCTGATAGCAACCGAGTAAAGCAAACTTCTGACTTCTTCTCCCCATAAGGCTTGCAAATCATTTGCAGGCCCTCATTAAAGAGAACTTTGTCTAGCACAGTACGCTAAGAAAGCATTGCCACTAGATGAGAGCATGCTAAAGCTACAGTGAACCAGTAGAATCAGGTATCACTTTTTCCATGTGCAATGCAAGATTTTCCAAGTCAGTGTCTGGAATTCAAACCCAAATATGTCTGAATCTCAGATGAGGCTTTTATCTGGAGGAAAAATACTCCCATGAAACAAGATTTCAAACTAAGAAGGGAGCAGGCATAAAATCAGGAATGATTTACCTTCCGCCTCATCTCCATATTGGCTTGTTTGCCAGGATTCCAAAGCCTGCAGTATATCAGTGCAAGCCCTCCCCAACAACAACTAAAATGCCATGAAAATATTGAATACACAAGATTTTTTTAGTACCTGTGTCTATTCCTTTGCAGTTTTCTATGGTTGAAGGCCATAAAAAATGCAGAGTGCTGTTGGCCGTCACCATTGTAAGCCCTAAAGCCTGACAGCTGATTGGCTTCATTATGGTGCCTCTGTATTTGGAAGGCAATCAACACAACGCAGAACACACGCTAGAGTTCAGTCTGCTAAAAGGGCCTTTAAGAGTCTGAGAAAGTTTCCTGGAGAGGGACTGCAGCACAGAAAACTCCTGCACAGTGAGTTTAGGTATTGGGTCAGGAGATACTGGTCGAAAGAGAGCACTGTATTCCTCAATCTCCCTGTAAATTTGCTGAAAGGCTTTTTAAGGAAACAGTAAAGGCTGAAAATGTTCTGCTGAGCCTTTCCCAGCATTCTTCCTTTTCCACAATAAATCGGAAAGACACAAGATTATACAAGGGCAACTTTCCAAAATTAAGAGTGTTCTTTTCTCCCCTACAAAGTTGTCAGAAGGCTGCATGGACACTGGAAAAGTCCAAAGTCATCAGAAGCCCTTGGTAGAATGAAATGAGAAAGAGCTGAAAAGCGATTCCCAAATGTCAGCTGCAATCAGAAACTATAAACCACCTCAAGCTCCTGCTTTCTTGATGTTTGAGAGTTTGCAGATAAGAATTAGGATAAGAGCTGAGTTCAGTGGGGTAAAGCTCCTTCACGTTCTCCAGTGTATGAGGGAAACGGGGAGATCCTTCCCCTTGGAGCCAGTTACTGGTTCCAGACAGCAGGGTTCATCCTCTGGCACCCGTCCAGACCGTGTCAAACAATCAATTCAAAAAAGAGAAAAAGTAACACTGTCTTCCAGAGGATACACAGCAGTTCTTGGAAACATGGCAAGGAAGAGGCCACGTGGTGCACCACAAAAAGACCCAGGCCCCTTAATCTTCCCCAGCCTCCAGGAGAGAAATCTTTCCATGGCGATAATCACAACTCCCTGGTTTAGGTAATCACTTTAGATGCCAAAAGTAGTAGTCTAGGGACTTCCTAGGTGTCTACAGTCGATGAGGAAAGAGAGGTTTCCAGAGTGCATAAAATGAGCTCCTCCATTGCCGTGCTCTGGAAGACCTTTCACCTTTCTCTGTTGACTACAGAAGGAGTCACAGATGATGAGTCGATTGACTTCTTCTACTGAGCTTTGACCAACTTCTCTTCTACTGCTGCTCTGCGCAATGAAGGTTGAAAGAAATTCCAACTGAGAGAGTAAAATCAATATGCGGTTTCATAAACATTTCCACACACTTAACACCTTCTTCCCTCCCCACCCCTCAATTTCTCAAGGGTATTCTGGAAAACTGCTTTTTTTTTTTTTTTTTTTTAAGGAAAACATATAAATGTTTCTCTTCCAACAGACTGTCCTGACTTAACACCTTCTTTTGCAGGCCCTGGGATGGGAAATGCAGAGATTTCTCAAAATGTCACTTTTTCAGACTGAAGAACTTTTGCTCACAGCTGAGTGCAGCTGTTGCCCATAGGACTCAGAACTGCTGTTTGTGAGAGTCTATAAACAATTCCACATTGCAGTGAATTGCGAGTCTTATTATTTGATAAATCATTTTAAAATACATAAAGCATAGCTTTACTTTAGGGCATAAATACAAGCGTTGGAATTAAAGTAGAGTTTTCAAACTCCACTCTGCATTTCCTGCCTACAAGATTTAACAGTCGTTGCTTTGCTTTAGTATTGGTTTTGTTTAGAATAGGAAGTACTGTATCCTGCTTTGTCAGCCCCAAATTCATAGTTTAGACCTCTTTCTCTCCTGGGTCACTTAAAAACCCTATCAGATTGGTTTCAAATCAAAATACTTAAAAAAGTAACATCACGTTACCTTTTCATCTGCTGCCTTCATTTCCAAGCACTTCATGAGCCTTTCTCAGTTGGATAGGTGGCAAAATCCCAAATACATTCTATGCTGGCTATACCCCCTGGGGTGTTAGGATTCACAGACACAGCAAGGACAAGCTGGTGGGTAAGACTACAGTGGGGTAAAGAAAAAGGGTTCCTAGGATGCTGCGGATGACATGTTGGCTAGAAAAATGTTCTCCAGGTTTCATAAGACAAAAGTTAAGACAGATCTGGGCTTCTGGAAACTGTTATATGTTTAAGACAACATCAGACTTTTTATGATCAGTATCTGCTGGTTTTGGAAAAGATGGTGCATAAAGGCAAAACCAAATTTCAAAACCACAGGGCTGCCGAGGGAGTTTGATCACAAACCTATTTGAAGCTTGATTCTTTTCAGGGTTCTCTGAGCGTGCTTGGTGAGACGCATGAGGGCTGACAACAGTACAAAGTGCCTGGCTAGCTACACTCATCTCTTCTTATGTCATTCAGGCACCTAAGAATGTTCTCTAAGTCATCCCAGAAAGATGTGAAGCTCCTGAAAGATGACCACAGAAGAACATAGATGATCGTTTGGCACCCTTGTGTGCACTGTATGTCTCATTTCAGAAGATGAAACTATTAGATGCTTCACCCAAATTCATTGACCGATCTTCAGCAATCTGGTACAGGGCATACACAGAGAGAGCCTCAGTGAAGACCTCGGAGTAGAAGAACAGCTGCAAGTGTAAGTGGACTTCATCCCTAGATCTTAGTGACTTTTAATAACCACTTCATTACTTAGTGTATTTGAGAACTTAGCCTCCTTGATAAGTATCAAGGCAAGCTGGTAGCAGCTTGTGCATAGAGCTGAAAAGCAACCAGACGCTTGGCAGTGAACTGCTCAGACACCCAGAGCATTGATGTAGTCTTATAAACCTTTACTGTGAGAATGCTTTATTGCATTAACACTTAAGGTAAAACTGAATGGGAAGAATACAGCACAGCCTCTCCAAATTTACAAAAGATGTCTATGTGACATTCCCTGTGTTTAGAAAGACAGCCTAAAATGATCTGAAATGAAGTAAAAACGGGTTCTCCTAAGAATGTTAGCATCCCTTTTCTTATCTTTCTTTCCAACAATTGATACTTTCACACTTTCAGTAGTTGTACTATCATGGACCTGAGCACATCTTCTCCCTCCTGGGGATGTGGCACCCTGGGCTGAGGGTCAATTTTGATAACAGAGATGTCCAGCCTTAAACTAGTGCTGTAAGAAGCTGCAGTGGGGGCCTGCTCCTCCTTCAACTGGTACTTGCTCAAGAACTTGGGCTCTTACTCTCTGCTTGAGCTACATCGCTGGTTCACCTGTGCCTGCTTTTGTACTGCCCTGTTTCTGGCCCTGATCTTTACCCACTGGCTTGACTTTCTGGCTTGATCTTGAACCTGCCCCCTCCCTATGGACTTGCCTGGTGATCTGGACTGCTAGCTGAAGCTGGCTGTCATTGCAGGCCTGCTCTGTGACGTAAGAGAAGATGAGCTGGGAGCCAAGAGTGATACCAAGGCAGGCAGAGGCAGTGACTGTACCCACACAGGTACAGTGTTGGCAGTGTTGTCCAGTGTGGGCAAGAGCTACTCAACATCTTTTTTACTTCAAACATGAGCAGCATTGCCTTCTGGCTTCCTCTATGGCTAGTGAAATACAACATCTAATGGATGATGCTGGTCAAAAGAGGGACTTGTTTCATATAAAATCTTGTCTGTATCAAGCCCTGGTCCTTAGATCAGGTCATTGTACAGACTTTTGACCTGCTGGACTCCCTTAACTATCATACAGGAACATGTTTTGTGGAGAAGCAAAAATAATGGTGATAATTTACAAAAGAGCCAGACATTGCCTCATTTGCTATTGTGGTCAGAACCAGCCATAATGATCACGGTTACTATGAAGCCATAGAAATTCAGGAAGACCAACGTGCTACATGAGATATGGCAGCCAACTTGCTAGCAGAACAGCTTGCTTGGAAAATACCATATTACTGCTTTCTCCTATATGACCCCCCCCGTGTAACAGACTCACATTTAAGATGTCTGTCCTAAACACTTAAACCTTTTTATCAGGTAGATGTCTGTCCTAAACACTTAAACCTTTATCAGGATAGATGCTTCAGGTACTATCTCTCTGTAAGACTAT
This sequence comes from Larus michahellis, assembly GCF_964199755.1. Classification (NCBI taxonomy): domain Eukaryota; kingdom Metazoa; phylum Chordata; class Aves; order Charadriiformes; family Laridae; genus Larus; species Larus michahellis. The sequence goes on from NC_133897.1 coordinate 97,233,917, forward strand.
CAGTTTCCAAGGTAGTTGTGTTCCCCTGGAATTAAAAAGCCATTTGGCTTGTGACATACACCAGAAAGTAAGTGCTGAAGCTACTTTGTGCAGTTTATTCACATAAAGAAGAAAAAGAGGTCATTATAATCTGAACCATAACAACCTCACTCTTCACATTGGATTTTCTCTCAGAAAGAACGTCACTTGGGGCACTTGGGAAGACCGAACACTTTTCTTGCAGTCTCAGAGTTAGGACTGAGCCCGATAGCAGATACTGTTCCACTAGGGTGAAGCAATTCTTCCTTCTTCCAATACGAGACTTTATATTAAATGGCCAAAATGACCCTCTGTCATTAGAAGAATATAACGTGACTCTTCTGCAGTATCCCATAATGCTCTTTATGGGCCTTGAAAAATAAAAGACATACTCCAAAAAATATCTTTGAGATGAACCTTAGAAGAACTTTATAAAAAAGATAAATCACAAGGACGGCATTTCTCTATTTCTTTTTGAACTGAATGTTTATGATCCACCCATGACAAAGAACTGCATCTCCACGTTAAATACGAACACTTCTCTGGCACTGTCTGGCTTCCATATGCCTTTTAGTCCAGAGAGCATTTATGCCTTTTGCGGAATGAAAAGAACAACCTAAGATGTCAACTTGCGAAGCAGAGCAAAAGAGACTGTTACCTGTGTCATTTTGCCACATTTGTATCTATGCTAAATTAGCTCTGGTAGACCAAAATACGATTTTGCTTTTGAACTGTGGCATATCAGTGTTTCCCTGCCTGCAGCATGTGCAGGACTGAATCTTTTTCTAAAAAACAGGAAGAGTCAAAAAACCAGTAACAGTCTTTGCCCATCAATGTTATTTCATTATGAACTTGGCCCTGCCTGATTTTTACAGCCGTGGTGTTGAGCTTGATTCTTTTGTCATCCTTCTTTATTTACTTCTCCAACAGTAGTTAGTCATTGCCAGAAATTACATATGCTGGGCAGATGCAGAATCCAGATATTATTGTGAGTTTTATTTCTCCACGAGTGCTATCTGATTTTACCTTTTGCTCCTTTCCTTGTTTGTTTGAAAGCCCTTCTAATGCCCTTTTTGGCTGGTATCATGCATTTGCAACAGCAATTTCACATACAGTGCCAGCTTCTGGGGTCAGCTGAAAAGAATCTGAATGCCGTGACTCAAGACCATCTCTGAAAAAATATACGTATAACTGAACTCTCTGCCTAAACACTTCAGGAACAGCCATTTTAGGATCTGTTCTTGTTCAGACTATAATTAAGAGAGAATTTTACTGCTAATTTTTGGGAAGCAGGATGATCCCTGTAATAGTCTACCTTCAAAATCTGGGGAAAGAAACTTCAGAGGAGCCTAATTATGAAGGATGGGCGTAGAAGAATTTAGTAATCTCCAATTCTATTCTTTCCCTTATGGGCTCTGAAACAGCCTAAGCAAGACACATCAATATTCTATCAGACAGCATTCATGTTTGTAGGACAAGACTATCATTAGTGTGCAACAGAAACAAACGAACATCTCACATTATATTCTGCAGGGCATCTGAGACAATCAGTTGTCTTATTTGGATTTGTATGTGCTTGCAAACAGCTTACTTGCAGTTTACTAAGCAATACGGCTGACTTATTGTTCATTGATATACTTCATCCCAAGTAATGGGTACTGTTACAGCAGGATTATACTTTGATGTTATTTGTTCCATCCCTCCTCCTCTCTGAATTCTGATGACATGGGTGCTAGACACATCCATGCTGTTCCACAGTAAAAGCAATATCCACAATAATCCTCAGACCCCGTTGATTTTGACAGAGCTATTTATACTTATGCTGGGCACATGCCTGAGTAGCTAGCTAAATTAAGACTTCAAGCCAGTACATTCACCCGTTACTTTCTTTTATGTTTGCATAAAAATGCAAAACCTCTTAAATCTGATATTTAAGCATGATCTTTAAGACACAGACATCTGGGACAGCTATTATAAATGTATCATTAAGCAATTCAGTGACTGGAGTATTACGCAGTTATCCTAGGCAGTTAATAGGTTTACTCAGCTGGTACGACAACCCACATATTACTCTCTACTAACTTCGCAGCTGCTGAGTGAATGTCATAAATCATTCATCTCTACCCTTGCCTAAATGATAAACGACTCATCTACAAGATGATGTTCTGAAGCAGGAGTGAGAAGCTGAACTTCCTCACTGATCCAGGTGGATCTGGAAAAAGTTACAGCAAGGTACACCTGGAAAGGGGTTAGACAGAGAGGTGTGAGGAATGACTAATGTAATTATTGCATTGCCTAAATCCTTCTAATGCAATCCGATAAGAATGCATAAACTATTTGAACAATAATGCTTTGAAATTTGTTATTATTAATGACATATACTTCTGTTGGCAAAATACTAAGAATGTCATTTTGAACCTTCAAGATTTGTTTTAGCACAATAACAGGTGTAACCACAGGCAAGCGCTATTGAACTTGTCTTATGGTGGGTGAATCCAAGATATAGAGAGGTCAATTTGTAGCCAAAAGTGATGCTACTTTTTCTGATTCCCAGTACGACCACTAAATATTGAAACAGATCCCCTATGTTCTCAAGTCCCCATTGTGGCAATCAAAGTAGAGTAACAGGTGACTCGAGGAGCAAGTGAGGATCACCCTCCTAGCCCCATTTCTCTCCCAAACAACCATGAAACGGATGGCCGTCATTGCTGGATATCTTACCTTTCAGTAGGTGCCAATTTTTGCCTTGTCTTAGTAGAAAAGACTTCATCCCAAAATTAAACTATCACAATTTATTTTGGTTTATGCAAATTAGCTAAGATAGCTCACTGATGTAAAGCTGGCTTTGGGTTCTGGTAGCTCTCTCTAATGAGACTGAGTCATCACCATCAGCCTCAAAAGCAAGCTAACAAAATTTTCATTAAAAATTATTTTTTAATGAAAAATTTACTTCCCTTTTTTTCCCGTGGTTTTTTTTTTTTAATTTTCACAGAAATAAACTTAATTTGAATGTCAAACAGATCTTTTTTTCTCTTTTTTCCCTTCTTTTTTACTTCCTCACATAAGCAATTGTTGCCTACCATCTTCCCTCTGTTCCTTTGTTTTTGTACACACTTCTTCGTTGTGCTGGGAATTTTTCAGCACTTCCATACCTTTGGAAAAATATGTGAGTGTGGATCTGATAACTGTTTCAGAATTGGAGCAAGGTTGAATAGTTGTAGAATAGCAAAGAAGAAAAGTAGTTGGAAAAAAAAATCCAACCCAAAATAAACCTTGAACTTTGTTCATTTTTTACACTCAATGGAAAAGAGTAGAAACAGGAAAAAATAACTATTTGAATATTCTTTTCTGAAAGGTCACAAACACGTGGGTGGAAAAACTAAAGTCTCCACTCTTAAGCCTTCAGAATAAAAGAGACTTCAGAATGGCAACACATTTTGCAAAATTATTTTTCCATTATTTGAACCAGGTCAGAACTAAATGTTCAATTCTGGATAAAGCTCACGTCAACCACTGTAGTAATGTTTAATGGTTAGAGAACTTGTGTGAATCATGCTATGATTTATACCTTATTATGTGCAGAGAAGTTAATAGGATACTGGGGCAATTGTCAGGGAACTGGTACGGTGTCTTTTGTGTAGCTTGCCAGCAGGACCTAAGAGTTTGGATGATGTGTAAAATACTCTTACTTTAAATCATAGAGATATGGCAGTAAGCTGCATAGTCACTATCCAAGAAAAAACTCTGCCCAACCAGATACTCATGAAAAAATAGTATTGTGTGTGTTCAGTACCAAAATTTCCTTTTTTAATGAGTACAGATTCATGCAAGAGAGGCAATTGTCAAACCTGGGCTTTAGATTTCCTCAAATTTTGCTGTGTTTGAAATCCAGAAGCAGATCTGAATTATACAGTTCAAGCCTAATAAAAAAAACACAGGTGAAGTCCATGAACGTTACAGAAATCAGTGGAAGTTTCATTATGTGCTCCAATGGAGAAAGAATCTGACTCCAAGATGCACTTGGAATCAGGGAGCCTCATTGTATTAAATTACGCAGAAATATAACTGTGCATGACTGTGAATTGGTCTGCAATCAGAGAAATGGATGAAAAACGAAAGGTCCTATTAACTTTGTCACTGAAGTCCAAAGAAAACGTGTGTGGACTACATCTGTTACACCCAGGCTTTTCTAGATGAATGAACACCAGGATTAAATCAAGCTAAATTTCAGAAAGCTACATGTATATGTGATGGCAGGAATGCCTCTAATCATGTATTTTCATCACCAAAAGGATTTTGGAGTTCTGCCATTTCAGAAGGGTCATCAGGCAGTAGTATCCCATAAGGACAAACTGAGAACTCATATAACTGAACTATAATAATACATTAGCAGTTAGTTATCATTATTCCTGTTAGGAATTCACAACAAACCAATTTTGATTACAATGTAAAAACCAGAAAATCCATGGAAAAATGCAAAAAGAACAGTCTAGAAATCAAAACAAACTGAGACTGGCTTTTGGTGCAAATAACTTTGTCTGTAATCTTCTTTCTGTCTTGTAAATAATAAATGTATTTCTAACACTTGTAGGATTTGGATTCCTGTTGATATAGAGCTCTAATAGCGAGCCATGTGTGACTCCAATAAGACATGATAATATTCTGTCAGCTCATCAGTTGGACCTTTATACTGGAAATACCTGGCTCAGTCACTATGTGAGAAATCATGCCAAGGCATGAAAATAATGTGATTCTTTTAAAGAGAAAAGTTGTTTAAAATGTCCTATCCTGGTTTATGGGCCAAATTCCCGCACTAAACTGTCCAAGAATAATTATAATACTTTGGAGCTATTGGAAGGCAGATAAGCTGAAAGCATGCTTATTTTTAAATGGTATACTATATAAAAAGCTTTATACATCTGAGTAATTTTGACACATTCCTGTTTATTTTCAGTAACGCCTTCAGCAAATTACTTTGTAAACGCTAATCGATGTGATGTTTTGAATTCAGTCAGAGTTAGTGAACCTGACAGACAGCTTCAAACTGTCTGAGTGTCTATTTAACAACATTTTGTGACAAAGCATTTTGTGCCAGAGCATTTTTCGGGAAGGTGGTGATTCATCCTATTTATGTAGCTCAATGCAGTAGCTAACAACCAGTATTAACACCGTGCAGAACCAGTAGCATGTGACAGGACCCCGACTCGGCCAGAGGGTTAGTGTGGAGCTATGACACTGTCTGATCACTACCCAAAAGCAGATAAAAGGAGGCCTGGACAGTATCTGCCCAGCTCTAACTCATTAGACAATTCTGGTTTGCACTGGAAAAAACAAGAAGGCATATAGTTACCACATGGGGTGTCCTACATGAAAGCATTGCTAAATGAGACCTGTCCTACATCTGCCCTCTCCAATGGCTTAGGTACGCGCTGGGAGAACCAGGTAATGCACTATGTGGAATGAAAAGGACTTGTACTACTTCTTCTTCAAACATCAAAGAAACACTGGCTGCAAAATCTAGCTAAAAACTATCTGTTCTTTCACACTCATGGAAATTGTTTTCTTTTGTGTTGTGTTTTCTTACATTGAAATAAAACTAGTAGGGAGTGGAGAAAAATGTTTTTCTTTGTGTATTAAAAATACAGGGGCCTAAATCCAGCTTTCCTTGTACAGCTAGGCACAAAAATCAATCCTACAACACGCATAAGTAACCTTTGCAGGATCTGGCACTCAATCTTCTATACAGGTAAAACCAAATTGCCATGTGAGTAGTGTGGTTCAGCAGAATACATTCTGCAACAACCCTGTGCATACATCTGCCTTTGACAAAGATGGGATGCGCTCACTGAAACTAGTGCATGTAACAGAAAATTTCCTCCATAAAAGGTAGTTCTTTTTCACTTCCATGTAATCTCACTGAAATTAACAGAAATTGCACATAAGCAAATGGTAAGCTATTTTGACTACAGCATCACAGGGAAGAAATGTCTCGTGAAGGAGAGGGGAAGAGGATTAACTCTCCCAGTCAAAACATAGTATTTAATTTAAAGCAGTCACAATTTTTAAAGTATGTTAAAATTTGTTTGGGTTTTTTTTTTCCCTTCTTCATTTAAAACTGTGACATTTTTCCTTGTTGCTCTTCTAGAGAAAAAATCCAACTAAGGATATTTACAAGAATGATTACTCAACAGATCGTTACCAAATTACACACTTCCAGCTGAGAGCTAATGCAGAATTTGTTTACCAAGAATAAGATAGTTTCCCTAGTGATGGTAATCCTGCAAAAGCCCTTTGTGTCACACTTGTAGCCACTCAGGTATGTAAAGTCTTAGGATCGAGGACAGGACATATCTCTCATGTTGGCTGGTCTGGAACAAGAGTAGTGTACACTCTATGCCTTAAGGTTCCAAGCTGACAGATGTATCTTGTAGTGTACATCACATCAACCTTGAGTACTAGCAGCAGCAACACAGGAGCAAGTGTCAGCATCTAAAATGATGTTACTGTACAGGAATGAACTACAGGCCTTGGATAATGTTGGCATTAGCCATTTTTCAAACAGAAGAGGTCATATTCTGAGAGGTTAAATAACTGCCGTTGTTAAAGGGAGTGACTTACTTAAAATAACTTAGGGTCTCAAGTGTAAATGAGTTCAAATTGGTCTTCCAGGTGGTTTGTGCAATGTGAGTTATTTAGGTTACAGAGGTTTAGTATCATTTTAGTTTTTATGACAAAACCTTCTGCACCACATGCATATAGGCCAGGATTTGCCAGCCTGGAAAAGTGATGACAGAGTGGTGATAGTAGAAGTCTGTGAGCAGCAACAGAAAAAGAAAAAAAAGAGTAGGAAGTGATTATTTACGGTTCTCTGCAATACAAAAAATAGGGGGAATTAACTGAAGTTATCAGCAACTTAAAAACACACAAAAGGAAGTAAGTTTTAACAGAAAGTAAAATTAAACTCTGGAATTCATTATTATAGGATAATTGTGGACATCAAAGTAAAATTGGATTTAGAAAGGAATTAGAAAAATTCAAGGAAGAAAAACCATCAAACACAAGGATATAACTTCAGACAGGAAATATTTTGTTACTGAAATGGTATTTGCACATACTATTTTAATAAAGAAAATATATTTTCTATTTGTGACCAGATATAGCTATTCCTAAAGTTGCTTCACACTAGATATCGACATTTTTGTATCATGCATTTTTATAGATCACCATTTTTAATATCTAATAGGAGAAATTTCTTAAAATTGCCTTTTGAGGACAGTTTGGATTTTTTTTCTTCTTTTTTCATTTTTGCTACTGAATGTAAATAGAAGAATATTTCTTATTCTTTCTTACCCCTGATTTTTACCATTTTATTCCTTGGTATTTCAGTTTTGGTTTGGGGTGGTTTTTTTTGCAATTTGAGTTTTTTCCAAAAATGTATAACTAGGTAAAAGCTAACACAAGGTAAGGAAATAAGGGTGGTTGGTTTTTTTTTTTTAGAAAACTGAAGAAAATCACAGTGGAAAAGAAGTATAATGGTACTGATGTCAGGGGAAAGTCCTAGTGGACCATTTCTAGTAGCAGGAATGTAGTTGGAACAGAGATGCCTAAATCATAACTCAATCAGTTGTTGACAGAGAAGGAGAGGAAAGACAGACACAGTCAAAAAAGAATCCCCAGAGAAGATGATAAAAGTCTGTGGCCTGACGGGGTCCTGATCTCAGCCTCTCGGCCGTTAAACCTCTCACACTGAAGCTAGTCATTAGTAAACAGATTGCTCAGAAGAGGCAGAGGAGGAACACGGCAAGAAGAGGGCTGCGGGAGCCAGAAACACCATGATTAATGATGTTCTGCAGACATGCAAAAGCAAACGCGCTCCATGTTCACAGCATCAAATTCAGCTGCAGTCTAACAATGATCCCTTACTTGTTGTCTTGGCATACGGCACATGGTTCTTCTTCTAGAAATCATTTTATATTAAAATTCCTGGTAAATCTTTTATCCAGACCAGAATGAACTAAGCAGTGAAACTTGTCCTCAGGAAAGAAATGAATAACTTTGAGCAAAATGGCCAGAGAAGTGGTGGAGGAGAAGGTTCCGTCTGGAACAAAGACCATGCTGTAGCCAACTGTACCACTGGAATCCCCTGAGGAGTAGAGGAGTGATGCCGTGTCTAAGGAGGCCATCTTCCTGACAGAGAAAATTTGCTCTGGCAAGAGCAAATTTTGTCCTGAGGCGAGTGTGAAGGGTAAGGCTAGAAGTGGCAGGGCAGAACCTGGAGTGCTCTCCTGATCCCCAGCCAGTAGACCTACGCCTCTGATACCAAACCACAACAGCCCTGCTGCACAGCTAGGTAGAGGCAAGGTCTGGTTTGCTGCCCCAGGGTTGGGAGAAAGAATAAAAAGGCTGAGTTTTACATTTACATCCATCCCTCACCAAAACCAGAAATGTCAAAAAATCTCACATTTTGCTGTGGCATGCTGTCACATGCCACCAAGTCTGTTGACGGTGTTCATGGCAGAAAATTAACTTTGTTGGTTTTCCGTCATGATCTCTGCCAACGTGGCTATCTCACTGTAATTTTAAGGCATCTGTGTGCTTTCTTTTGGAAGAACAAATTGACAGCCCTATTGCACAGCCTTCAAATTGGGACCCATTTTCACCTTTTGCTAGCCTAGCTCTTGGAGCTCCCACCACCAAAAGGTGCGATTCCAGTGAAGACATTTAACACAGAAAGCCCTAAAATATTCTGAAAACAATATAGATGCAGAATCGTTAGTCAATAACTTAAGCTTTACACTGAATGGTTATTCATTACATATATTTAGTTATTACAGCCCTGGTTAGAATAAAGAAAAAACTTGATTTTCAGTCTGCTGTCTTCAGAAGACGTTTGCTTGGAAGCTCTTGGTTTTGTTCTGGGATATTTTGTCCAAATACTGCATTCAGGGTCTCTATTCTATTGTTTCACCATGAAAGCTTTTCCCTAGAATAGCTTTTCCCTTTCTTAAAGCATCATTTTGCATTGCTCTGCCCACGACACGAAGGTTAAGAGAGTCTCTGAGGTCTGATCACACAGCAGAGAGACCCAGACACTCAGCCAGTGGGGTTGGCTACAGCTGGAATGGGATGGAGGAAACAAAGTACGGCTCTACCAGAAGGTGTGACCAAATGCTCATCTCAGAGGATTTAATTAACGGGAAGGCTGTAACCCTAGCAAAGCTGTAACCGCAGGTAGCTGCAGGCAGCAGAGGTGGTCTCTCTCACTACGGTTAGACGGGAGCTACTCACTTCTCTGCTTCTTTGAGGTGGATGCTTTGTTTTGGCACCTGCTTTCCTCTTGGACTGAGCAGGCATTCAGGATTGACTTTCCAGGCATGCTGCAAGATCTGCCTAAGCTTTGGGAGAGTTGTGATAGGGTCTGGAATTTACTGGTGAAGGTAATTACAGTTTGGGATTGATTTAATATCAGGCTCGTTGGTTTATTACACTTGCTTGTGAGAGAATAAAGCAGATGACTTTTTCTTCTATATTGTTTTTCTCTAGCAGAATAGAAAAGCACTTAAACAACCCAGAAAACATCCATTTTCTTATTAATGGGAACAGGTAAATAATTGATTAAAAGGCAAAATTTACTGTCAATAAACCAGTATTTGCAGAACAAAGTGAAATACCAACCAGTCTTGCTATAGACATCAACTTTCCATCCACCACTCCTTAATGAAAATCCAGTGGCCACATCTAACTTATCAAATAATAACTCGGAGCTGCAATCAGAGGTTCTACCTGGGTAGCACCTCGTGGGACACAAAGCATTTATCTGAGATGTGTCATCAGAATCTCTCATTTACCACATAGGCACACAGAGTAAAAAGCATTCATTAAACAAATAAGAGTAGAAATGGGAAGATTTATTCTGGAGACTGTTGAAAGCCTACCAGGAAAGCAGATTTTATTCTTATCAGCTGGGAAAACAATTGCAAAACATAATCTTGTTTTGTCTGGCTTGCATTTTGCTCTCTTTCTTTTCGTTTTTAAGATGATCGCAGCTCTGACTTCTGTGCAACTTTTTCATTTGTTTCACAGTCCATTTTTTTTTAAGAAATTCTTTCACTGGCAGCTACCTTTATGTCACTTTTAATTTCAAAGCTGATGCTTAAAACCTATTCTGTGGCACCAATACAATTAGTGGCATGTTGACTGCTATTCCTTCTGGTTTTAGTACTCTGTCAGATAATTTTTACAGTTCAAACAGAGAATGTGGAGCTAAGTGGATCTTTTTACAGAAGACTGGAAGAAATATATCGCTAGCAATGTTACTGCGACAATATATATACTGTAATATTAAAGCTGTATTTTAAACTGAGAGTAGTTTCTCATCAAGACCAAAGGTAAATGTAAAAAATTAGTGAATGTTAGTTGTATGTAATTTGAACCTCTGGAAAGTATTCCTTAGATTATGCATAATGAAATCGCAAAATAGAAAAGACAATCACTCGAATCAATAAGGGCTCATTTAAAAAGCTTGTTCCTACTCCCTTGGCAAGTACTGTCATCAGCAAGAGCAGGAACCAGTGATCACAGCACCACATGCCTATCTGCGTACAGATCAGAATAATAACCTTGAGTGTAGGGAAAGTTCCAGCAATGTTGGTTGAATTCCATTTTATTTTAGATCTGGTGGGCGTGAATATGCATTTAAGATGCACGCTTGCCAGCGACTGACTGCACACCGACATCAGTGAGAGATGCATGGTCTGTACAAACTGGAGGTGAACTCCAAACACTGCTGTAGGACTGCTATACACCGGTGGCGTTCTGTTGAGGTCACTGATGGTATATACCCTCCTTGGTACCAGTATAAGAGAGATGAGAATCACCTTTGCTATAAATAAGAAACTAAGACTGTGTGTTTACGAGTTTAAAAAAGGAGGAAAAAGGACTGGGGACCCCAGTCTGGCCTAGCCATGCTGAGAACGGATTAAAATTTCACTTACAATGCAGACCTTCCCCATTCTGCCACAAGCCCGATGGCTTCTTGATGCCAAATACTGTTTTCAGTGGTTTACCAACCCTCAAAGCATACTAAGACTGAAAGCATTTGGCTATGCATCTGAACATGAAATTTCCAGCCTTTTTTGACTGTTAATCTAATTCCTATGTGTTAGGGTGAAAACAGACCTGCAAGTCATGTTTCAGTGCCTGAGTGATTCCCACTCCGAGCAGCAAATTGGTCTTAGGCTGGTAAACTTTCCTCTCTAAAAGGTCAAAGTTTGAGGGTAGAGAGGGCAGCATCAGCTTTCTGGTATTTTTCATGCTGAATGGGAAATGACCCTTAGGAATTTTTAGCAGGCCCTTGCAAGTCTTCAAGCTATGCCAGTGTACATCTGACAGGTGGAAAATGGTAAGGAGTAAATGCCATCACAGCAGGTAGCGAAGACAGACACATCGGAATGAGGACATTTGTCAGCCATGCACTGAATCACAAGAGGTATTAAGCAGTAAAATGAGGTGCTGACCATATAGGTACAGGAGATGTCAACTAAGGACGATTGTCTATGGTGTGTGGTTACCCTCAATGCACGTAGCAAGCTTCAGATTTCAAAAAAGTAGGCTTGCAATCATTGGCAGGGATGGGATTTCAGGTAATTTTCAGTACAAATCATACACTAACTGGAAGCGGGCATTGATTGCTTGGGGTGAGCCAAATTTCTTGATGATATCATATGAAGTCTGTTGGCATAACCCTGCTAACTTACGAGAGCAATGGAACTGACACAGCTCAAGGCTGCTGGAGCTCCTTCCTTATAAAAGAAGCAATACAGGCAGTTCTGGCAATCAGTACCTCCCTGTCCTGCCAAGTTCTTCTGACGCCATTTCATATTCACAATGCCCCAATGACTTTCTTGAGCTTTTTGGAATATCCAGGGTGGCAAGGGATGCTGAAAAGATGGTCTGCTGAGTACAAGCAAACTGAGATATGTCTTGCCGTGGATAAATTACCTGCTTTATATGATCAATTGTCATGTTTTGAAAACAATATAACTCTAAAGTTTTGTTTCACCTTATTAGAATATCTGTTTATCTGCAGAAAATCTTACCTATCTGTGCCACGAGGACTGTGTTCAAACACACAGCTGATCAACCTTCTTTCTTAAAATGCTTTGAGTGATTCCTAAGTCAGACAGCTGGATTATTTAATTAATTTATTCATGAAACCAGAATGACTTTGATCACAGTTAAACAGGTCTGATTCAAAATACCAAGTCGTAACCAAGAACTACACAATGAGGAATTGCTTCTACATTATTTAAATACGCTTTAAAATTTTAAAATTCTTTTTTATCTCAGCCCTGAACAGAGATGGGAGGACTACCCGGAAATAAGTTCTGAATTGTTGATGATCAGTACCATCACTCTGTGCAAGCTGAATATGTGAGGAACTGCTTACATTTACATCACTGATACAAGGTTCCCCTGGGGGGACATTCCTTCTGCCGTTTTCTGCCTGGACCACAGTGAGAGCAGCATTATTACAGCCAGGTGAAAGCAGAAGTTGTTGTGAGGTACAGAAGTTTACTTCAGGCACTTCATAGCAGTGGAGTCCCTTTCTGCAAAGAAAAAACAGATGATATCTATCTTAACAGTGTGAATCATTAGTGTGCAGCCATCCCTTGATCATACAGAAGAATACTGCAGTCCATAGCACTGTTATGTACACTTTATTGAGGAATGTTAAAAAAAAATTGATTTCTACCTACACTATGAAATCTAGTGAAGGAATTCAAGTATATAATGGTGACATGACAAGTTCCTTACTTAAAAAGACTATGCAGGTCTTGTATTTCTTCTGTATTCTGACTTTCAGAGTGATCTTTGATAACCTACCTTGAAAATAAGAACGTATTATATGACATTTTTATTTTCAGCACCATATAGTGCTGTTATTGTTGAGTATTCGCTGAAAGGGCAACACAGCAGGGTGTAAGAATCCAGGAAATTTCTGGAATTTAGATACACCTCTTTAATACAGATGCTGTATGTGTCAAGCACTGGAGGTGCCTCTGCTGGATTCCCTAGTCATGGATAAGGAAATACTGGTTGAAGATGTGATACTCGATGACAACCTTGGCTGTGATTACCATGAGAGGACAGAGCTTAAGATCCCGTCAAGATGGGCAAAAAGGGGGAAACTGGAGGGCTACCTGCTAGACAGCTTAACCTAAGTCTCCAGGAAGTTTATGGAGCAAGTCCTCCTGGAAACTACACCCAGGCACATGAAGGCCTACCACAAAGCATCCCAGAGATTCTTTCTAGGAACTCAGTGAGACACAGACTAGAGAAGTGGACTACTAGGTTGCGAACAATGGCTGGATCACCAGGCTCCAAGGTTTGTGATCAATGGTACAAAGTCCAACTGATGGGCAGTCACTAGGTGTGTCCCACAGGAGGGACCTGAGGCCAATACCAGGATCAATATTGGTTAATGCCTCCTAATGACCTAGGCAAGGAGACAGCATATACCCTTAGCAAGTTTGCAGCTGACAGCACAGTGGTGGGCAGATGGGGAGGTGGGGGAAGGCAGTCAATGCACTGGAGGGCAGGGCAGCCATTTGGATGGGCCTCAACAGGCTGCCAGAAACGTCACGAAGCTCTGGGGAGAAAAGTGCAGAGCCCTGGAACTCTGTAATGCAGGTGCTGCAGAGTCCTGGGGCTGAGGCTAGGCTGGCTGAGGGGAAGCTCTGCAGGAAAGCACTCCCTGGTGCTGGTCACAGAAAGTGGAACAGACATAAATAGTGAGCCCATGTGATGATGCAGGATCATCCCACCTGGTACTGGGCAGTATTATCGCACCACGGCCAGGTTAAGGGAAAGGATTCTTGCCCTCTGCTTGGCACTTGCGAGACCATGCGTGGACAACTGTGTCTGGCTTTGGGTTCCTCAATACAGAGAGAAAAGAAAAAAACAGAAAGTCTCACAAAGGGACACCAGGATGGTTAAGGTGACATACAAACAGAGCCAAGGGACATGTGTTTATTTGGCTTAATGAGAAGAAGGCTACAGAAGGATCTAATTTCAATCTTCAGTTACAGAGGAGGCAGCTGCACGCTCTTTTGGAGGTGCACAGGGAGAGGCTGAGAGGCTATAAATGAGTTGCAGGAAAAAGAAGGAGATAGGAATAAAAATGTATCTGCTATTTCTAAACCACTAGTGACACCTAGTTTCCAAGAAAAATACCGGTAGCTACATTAGCACTGCAACTCAGAAAAATGCATCAGATTGCGTTTATGATGCTACAGGTTTGGCAATTTGAAGGTTCTGGATAGCATCATCCCAAACTAATAGCCTTTGATAATAAAAATATGTGCATTAAATCTCTGCTCCAATAAAGAACACAGAGCTTGCAGCTGTGGCCTCTCAGTAGAAGGCACTGATGCTGTAACCTATCAGAGACATTTCCATGTCTGTGCTGTCAGGCTAAATCACTCATTCCTCATTAAGGACTGACTCCCTGATTGTCCACACACTGTACATATTGATGTGCACTGAGACAACCTTTGGGGTTCCACCATCTGGCTCCTCAGGTGGGAAATCCTGGACTTGAAGTGGAAGCAGCACATTCCTGCGCAACTCCTACTCTCACAGGCAAAAGAGATGCAATTGAGGCAGGTCTGGGCTGTGCTGTTCTGCTTAGAGTACTCCAAAGACACTAGAGTACTGCAAAGGCCAGGAGCCTCCTTTCCCTCACGCTGGCCCCAGTTCAAGTTAAAACAAAAGCAAAGTGAATGGTCACTCTGGGCCCCAGAGGACTGTCCAGAAACACTCAGGTTCTCCTTTTTGGGACAAGAACAAATCTCTGGCAAGTGTGTTGGTTTGGAAATTCTGTTCATTGGGGACAGAAAGTTACAAGTATGTGACACAGCATAAAGGTTCTGACACTTAGAAGAGGGGAAATGTCAGACAACAAAGTCTTTGGGCAGCCACAGTCTCACTGAATTGATAGAGCACTCTCAGCTACAGCATCCTTACCTGGCTTCCAAACTTTCCTGCCTCCTGCTTACCATCTCCCAAGAGAAATAAAAATCCCACTTCCAAAGAAATGAGGGGTATTTACCCTAACTGGGCAGCAGCTGCGGTCAGATGTCACAGAATAGGAGAGTCACCAAGCGACAAAGCATATGGTGGCCTGGACCACTACCAGACAATGACAGCGTGTCTGGTCACCACTTTATAATCAGCAGATGACTGAAGAAACATGAACTTTCCATTGCATTCACAGCTGACACCCACACACAGCTGCTTATCCATCACCAACTCTGACTGCATTTTGAGTCGGATATGACAAAACGATGCCACAGAAAATGAGTACAGAAGAAGACCATGTCACTAACAGCAACTGGCAAAATTACTGTGCTTAAGTCATGTTCCCGAAGATGTTGCAAGAGCAAACTAAGAACCCCTACTGCCTGCACAATCTTCCTTTCTACATACTCTCTCCTCATTTATTGTTCTTTCCTCAAAAAGCTCAAAAATACAGTTTTGAGATGAAAAAATAAACATCCCTGGGGAACAGCCACCTAGCACTCTGGCAATTCTCAGGTGTGCTTTCAGTGTAAGGAAGAGAGAGCTAGTATGCATCAAAAAATACGTGGATTTTATTTATGGACCCCTCATACATCTGGGAAAACTGTGGTTACTGAAGTAACTGATGTTTTTGACAACAAACTGACAGCTAGCATGTAGAAGATATGGCTGATGTCTGTGTAGTAACAATTCTAATAGTAGACTTTTCCATCCCACTCTGGCTGCTCATTAATGAATAGGAGTCTGGGGGTAAGCGCACTCCAGAGACAAGTACCCTCCGTACTGAAGGACCACACAACACGCAAGATAACCTGAGGTGCTCTACATGACAGGAGAGTAACGTTGTGTAGCTGGACAACCTGTCGTGCTATGCGGATCCAACTGATACAAGCCAAGCAAGCTAAGCTCTACAGTGTGGGTTTGTACATGAACCTGTACAAGTACAAACCAAGCATTACAAAGTATGTTGCTCAGCAAATATGAATAGTGTAGTATATAGACATAGTCTAGAGCACTACTCCACCATCTTCCTGCTCAAAGCAGGATCACATATGAGGTCAGACCAGGGTGGTCAGAGCTTTATCCAGCCAAGTCTTGAAAATCTCCAAGGATGGGGACTGCACAGCCTTTCTGGGCAACGTGTTCCATTGTCTGACTGTCCCTCTGGTGAAAAAACATTCTCTTTATATCTAGTTGGAACCTTCCATGTCAGTTTATGACCATTGCTTGTCAGCTTCTCATCATGCATGCCCATGAGTGGCTGTTTTCTCAGTAACCTCCCCATGGGTATTGGAAAGCTGCCATTAGGTTGCCCCAAAGCCCTCACTTCTCCAGGTTAAACAAGCCCAGTTTCCTCTGTCTCTCCTTCTGGGTTCTGTGCTCCAGCCATCTGACCATCTTGATGGCTTTCTGCTGGACTTGTTATAGATATTTTTCCTATACTAGGGTAGACCAAAACTGAATGCACTATTCCAGATGTGGTTTAATGAGTGCCGAGTAAAGGTGATTAAGCACTTCTCTCAACCCTCTGGCTATGCTTGTGGTAGTACAGCACAGTGTGCTGGCAGCCACCATCTCCAAAACCATGATGGAGATATTTTGTTACTGAGTTCACAGTAACAAAAATACAGTGTCTGCTTCCTACAGTTAAATGGTTTCTGGGACATCATGTACTCTACTGGATCACAAAGATGAACCAGCCCATTTCCTTTGTTTTACAGGCAAATTAAAACTGGTGTTTTTACAAATTTCAAGAAGGTTCTTCACACAATATATCAATATACGGCAGAGTTTTCCTTTCTGTTGCAAAGATAACATTATTTATTGTTAGGAATGTGCTTTATTACTTTTATGCTGTAACTAAGAGCTACATGCACTCTAAGGCACATATTAATGATCCATTAATATACTGCTCAGATGTTTAAAATTACTCAGCCTAATGTTTCATGCCTTTCTGCACACCTGAGTTAATACATACCCTGGAGTGCTTTCTTGCATACTTACAGCACTCTCTCTACTAAGGAAAACCAGGACTTGATTGCGTCCATATATTAATCACAGCATATGTTTACATAGTATGACTTCACTTAATAGCGTAATGATGAAGAAGCCGGATGTACATAGCTGTCTGGCCGAATGCCTGACTTAGGAAAAAGGGAAGGTTTTCTACAAACATCTTTACATCTCCACAGAGGGCCAAAGAAATCACAGAAATGCTAGGGAGATTATTTTTTTTTAAGATTGTACAATCTATCTTTATGCATAAAATATGGGAATGTCTTGCCGGATCATCTATACATATCTCAGTAAGTGGTTTTTGTTAATCTCCTAAGCAGCAAATAATTTCTGCCTTTAATGAATTACATTAAAAGGTGAAGTGCTTAGTGGCAGGAACTCATGAAAAAGAACCATTATTCACAAAGAGGTTTTTGGCTCCAGTAGGCAGCTTCTGTAAGTGATTTCAATGGGCTGCTTCCTTCCATTTAAGTTTTCTTTTCTGCCTGCAGCGCTTCACACTGATTCAACTATTTAATTATTTTTAAAATTTATTTATTTATGATTTCTGCCAGGGATATGCCCTCTTGTTGTACAGGTAACAAATGGGGTTTAATGTTTCTGAAGAAATGACCCATATGAATTACCATCTTTCAGTCAGGAATCATTTTACAGCTATATACCAGTGTCTTCTTTTTGCATTTCTCCATTTTTCATGCCCTTATTGGGATGTGGAAGCAGGATCATTTACACAGAATTGGGTTGTGAGACAAACAAGCATATTGTGAGAGATGGAAAAATATTTTTAAGTATGAAACTTCAGAAACTGTTATACTGGATGGACTGGACACTTGGAACAATAAAAAAGAACTGATATACCAGTGCTGTACTTTTGAGATCCAGGTAGCAATTCATATGCTGACTAACACAAATTCTCAGATGGGAAACAAGACTAGAGAAACCTCATTTCTCCTCTAATGCTGTTGCATCTCCTGGGTGGGACTATTTGAGAAAGAGCTACAAAACAAAAATAAAAATTACAAAAGGCCAGCCTCATACAAAGAAAGATCTGGTCTGTTCTGATGCAAGAGCTGGTTTCAGCTCAAATCCTACATGGCTGATGAGCAACGTGTAGTAAACCAGTAAACAAACATATATATAGATTGTTTTACTGATCTATGTAGTGGTGTAAAATAAGGGTTTCTAAATAATTCCAGTGAAGCACAGAATATTACTAAGGATAAATAAATCTTCCAGTTACATCTCTGGGCTACAGGAGAAAACGGCAGCTAAAGGCGACTGCTGTGTGGGGGGAGTACCAGACTGGAGTGCCCTGGAGGAAGCAATTAAAATTAAAATTGACGCTTAGACTAAGACATGTTAATATCAACAAACCATGCAATGAGATAGGTAAGCTTGGTGAACAGCAAAGTAGTCGGGTGGTGTATATTTTTAACATAGGCTATAGCTCTTGGAGGTATAATAGCAGACAATTCATGCTGTACTACATGATCAGTGGAGTGCAGACCATGGCCAGTTTCAGTGGGGCTTTGCCCATTTTGCCTCTCTGGGCAGTCTGTTAACCAACGCAAACTGACGCCTTTGCCATTCCTTTGGTCCCATCTGAAAGATGAGGAGATAGAGCCTCAGTGTAGACAATCTGCCTTATCTATCTTAACATAGGTCTCATTTTAAATTTCGCGTTTTCTTGCCAACTCCAGAGAAAACATCTAAACCAGTATTATCTTTTGTTATCCTACCTTTAAAATGCTTAGTGCTAAAAAATCATGCTCCTGTCTTGTGGCAGTTTCAATTTAATCATGCCTCCAAGAGTTCCAGGAGCTCAGCTCAGATAGATTTTTGAAGGGGCTTCCAAGAATCAGGGTTCAATGTTCTGATGATCAGGTGGAGTGGTGCAGGCAGAGAAAGAGCACACATACAGGTTTGTACCTTGGAGCAGCTGCTTTTGAGAGAGCCCTGTAGGAGAGCCAAGATGCTGAGTGCCCCAGCACCTCAGCAGAACCAAGGTTTCTCTTTGAATTAAGACTGGATAATAGAAATGATCAGATATTTGGAAAAAAAAAAAAAAAATTCAAAGATGTGGGCTGGAGGGGGGGGTTACCTTTTCCACACTGCACCATAAGCATTGCTATTTTAGACAGAGATCAGCCCTTCTAGTACTTGAACGCTTCCTAGAATTCCCTCAAGGTAACAGAACTTAAAAATTCCAATTGTTACTAGGGTTAAATTCCCCTCTTACAAAAGGTTTTATATGGGTGTCCTTGGGTAAGGGGAAAAAAGAAGCAAAAAATCTGCGGCCAGCACATGAAGCATAAGGATGATGTACAGCCTCTTGGTGACTGCCCTCTGAAATGGAATTACATCTTTGAGCTACCTCGAGCTTCCCAGTCCCATGTTCTACACAAACATCAATCAAGTCATTTCTTCACAGTCATTGTCTTTACACTTGCACGGGGCTCCTTTCTCCAGGAGCAGGAGAACACAGCTGACTATCACTAACACACAGTGGTCAGTCAGACAGGAGGGAAGCAGTGCAGAATTTTCTTCTTAGGAAATCAGAGGAAAGGTGCTATTATGCTGTAAACACAGGAGCGGGTAGAAGAAAACTTGCCATCTGTTGGCAGCTCCGCCCTGGTGGATGTGGGTGGGTTTTTTTTAAAGGCAGGTGAATAATGGTATGAATTGTTTCTGAGTGAAAGCTGAGCTTTTCAAAGCGCCGCAGCAAACGAACCCTCCATTGCGAATACTTCCTGTCTGAGAGTCACTTCACTTTGAGTAAGTCTCGTGGTAAATTTCTGTTCACTGACTGGATAAGCACAGCTTTTAAAATTAGAGTACTGGTGTAAACATTTACGATTACAAATTTAAAATGTGCTATAAAGATTTATGGGGAAAGTAAAATCTCAATTTTGCTGTATACTATATTGCGCACTATATTATACACAGATGATAAATCACTCAGTATTTAAATATATTTATTTACAGAACAAATACCTATCTCAGAGGATTTATTCTTGTTTGCAAAATGTTCTGATAATCTGGGATGAAATATGCAGAGGAAGCAGTAATAAACACTTCTACAACCATTACTAACATTTTCTACCAATTTCCTGTTCTTTTTCCTTATCTTTTTTGCTTTAATGTCTGAATTTCACTGTTTGTTAAGATACTTTTTAATCTAGTCTTGTATGTGTGAGAAATGTTTCTTTCTCCATAGCTGTCCACAAGTTTCTCCTGCTAATGTCAGAATATATGCCTCCAGAAAACAGTATTTGAATGTTAGTTACTAGATTACCATTTGTATTTCATTTTTCTAATACTTGCATCCACGTTAGCTCTGTCTTAATTTTACTTCACTAGCCAGTTCTACTTAATGCCAGAGTGTCCTCTGCTGTACGTTGCAAAAATAGGTTCTTTAATCCATGATGATCAAAATGCAGTGAACTGATAGAAAGAGACTCTGTAGGGATCTGCGCAGATTCTCACTTAAATTTCTCTGTCAAAGCATTTTTGCAAAATCCTTTCTAGTTCTGCAAAAATCATTCACGCTACAGATGATTTTGTAAATAGAATTCACATCAAAAACCTCCTAATGCTCCCACCTTGCCTCACCAGTGTTTTATGTTTAAACGGAAGATTTCACTAAGAACGCATGCTAGGAAAATTGCCTGAAAACAATCTTCTGGGACATCTCTGAATGTCAGACATGAAATAGGGAGAAAACTTTTTTTTTTGTAACTAGCTTTCTGCTGTCTGGTGAGGACAAACTGGATGTGTGAAAGGCTATATGAATACTCCTTTTCAAGGGTGGATACTTAACCATTGCCAGGATGTCCCCAGAGTAAGGTGTACACATATTTTTCTAATGCACACATAATTTTATACAAATATTAAAAATAATATCTGAAAAGCACATTAACTGCAGTCATAATTATTTGCTACAGAAATAGGATTCAGGACAGACCTGTAGCAGTTAAGGTGGATAGTTCTTTGAAAACGTGAGTTAGTTGGTAATGTTTAAAATAAGAAGCGGTCAGGTGTTTTTCAGAAGAGCAGGAGGAAGGCTAGAAATGCTCACATTAAGGCTAGAAATGCTACTCATGTTCAGCAGCATAGAGCACTTTCCATGCATGAAGAACTGACTTGGATCCTTCAGCTTGAAAAATGACTGAAGATGGTAATCTTGAAAAAATGATAATCTATGAAAGCAAAGGTGAGCAGAGAACCACTTTTATTCACTGTTTCCGAAACAGCAGAAGTAGCAAGGATCCAATAAAGCTTTAAGGGAACAGGTTTTAAGAAACGAAGAGGAAATACTTCTGCACATGATTTTGTCATTGAACGGCTGAATTCTGTCATGATACTGTCATTGTCAGAAATAAATAAAAAAGATGAGCCAGCTTTAAAAAATGAGACCAGGTGCATTTGCGGATTAGGTGTCCACCTACGTGTCACAGTTAGGTTCCTCAACCTACTAAGTGAAAAAAACTGGTAGGCCTGGATTGCCTTGGGCCCTTATTTGTGTCTGGTTTTTTATGTTATTTCCCATGGCAAAATGCCGATGCGTGTGTTCTTCTGTACTAACGCCCCTAACTCTGTTTCTGCTCGCTACATCCTACAGCCTCCCAGAGCTCATCGGGAAACCTCCCCAAAGTCACTTGCTAAGGTCGGCGCGCACAGACTTTCCAAATTGCGGCCACCTGAAGGAAGCCATCGCCGAGCAGCCCCGCTCCCCTACCGTTAACGCTCCGCCAGGACAGGCCCTAACGGCCACACAAAGGCTGCTGGGAGAGGCGCGAGGGCGGTGCGCGCTCGAGGGATAAGAACGGCTCCAAGTACCCAGCCCCCTCCCCGCTCCGCCTCGTTCTAGGCCCCTGCCGGAAGTGAGGGAAGGAGGAGAAGGGGGGCGGGGCTGGCGCCGGGCGGCGCTCCGGTAGGGTCGGTCGCCGCCATTTTGTGAGCGGCGAGCTGCCGGAGCGCGCGGAAGTGGCGGACGGTGAGGCGGGAAGGGACGGGGCTCGCCCGGCTCCTCCCCTGCTGGGGCGGAGAGGCAGGGACTGAGCGCGGCTGAGCCGAGCCGAGCAGAGCCGGGCTGGTGGGGGCGGCGGGGCCGAGGCGAGCGCGGCCCAGCTATGTCGGCGTTCTCGGAGGCGGCGCTGGAGCGGAAGCTGTCGGAGCTGAGCAACTCGCAGCAGAGCGTGCAGACCCTGAGCCTGTGGCTCATCCACCACCGCAAGCACTCGGCGCTCATCGTCAACGTGTGGGAGCGGGAGCTGCGAAAAGGTGAGGCTGGTGCCGCCGCCGCCGGGCCTTTTCCCGCCCGCGGGTGACGGGTGGGGCCTTCCTCGGGGCGGCGGGTCTGGGGGAGGTGGTAGCTTGTGCAGCTGCGGTAGGTGTGCGGCTGCTGAGGGGAGTGATGGCAGGCCTGACGAGCCGGGGAGGGAGGGAGGGAGGGAAGGTGGGTGGGCCGGCCGGCCACGGCACCTGGGGAGAACGGAGCTACTGGGGCGAGTATGAAATCCTGGGTCTCGATTTCTTGATGGTTGTGGGCTGGGGGGTGCTTCTCTTCCTTCTTTTTTTCTCCACTCCCCTGGCTCCTCACTTCTCCCTCCCCCATTTCTTCATCGTCCCTTAGTGAAATGTCTCTGAGGAGGCTATTTTTTGTGTTTTCCTTCCCTCCTTTGTGTAAGGAGAGAGGAAAGTGGGAAAAGGGAAGGAAGGGGTCAGGTACAGGGTTTGATACTGGTAGTTACGTCTCATCCAAGACACTTTTTAGGTACTGTTTTTAATCATCTAGAACGATGGTTAGCTGTAATACTATTTGAGTTTCCTGACAGGATGGTTTTTTCTACTTATGCCAGCAAATATTCTTGTAGGGCAACTGAGAATGGGAGTACTCTGTGGAAGAGCAATTTAATGTGTCCAAAGTGTTTTTTACTTCCTGTTTTTGCCAGATGGCTAATACCGATGTTAGCATTAAAAGATGTGTGTTTCTTTAGCTGTATTGAGTATTTGATGTTGAGTGTGCTGACTTGGGTTTTTATATGTATTTCCTTTTAAAAGAAAAGAACTTGCAGCTATAGGCAGTGGTTCAGGGACTGTAAGGTAGAAATGGCATGTAAGGTTTATTTGACCTGATTGAAAAATAACTTGATCTTAAGTTGTCTCATTTAAGAAAAAGAAAAATTACTTGCTAGAACTCTACCTTGTAGGAAATGTTACTGTCTTCCAGTTGCTTCCTTGGGAGCCCCATTAACATGCGGATCTTTTATGGGAAAAGTAGAAGGCTAGACTTCTAAGTGGAGAGGAAAAGTAGCACTAAGCCATTAAAGGACCTGTAAAAGAGAAACCACTCCCTTAGTTTCGCACAATGAAGAAGAATAGTCGACTTGCAGAAATTATGTGTAGTGGAATACAAGGAGTGCATGGCTGGGTCACAACTACCTCTTGATTAGGGGGCATAACTTCATAGCAAATGGATTGAACCACCACTTCCATACAGTATAGTATGTAAGTATGTTCCTATAAGCTGTAGGTTTTCACATGGCTGCTGTGTATTTGTTTAAAATATGCTTTTTGTGTGAAATATTATCTTTTGAACTTTCTAGCATGAGTTATATTCTTTTTTGTTGTTGCCTAAAGACATATTTGGTGGCATATTTTATCTTATGAAATAAACACATTTTCACTGTATGTTTGTGAGCTTTCACTGTATGTTTGCAAGCTTGCTTTCTTGTTCTGGGAACAAATAAATGGATCTCTCATCTGCATCTGAAATGTTTCATGTTTCTGGGCCTTCTAAACAAACAACTTGAATGTTTGGTATCCTGAATAATATCAAAAAGGTATCTTAAACCAGTTGGCATACAGCTAGAGTTTTGGTTTCTTGTCTTAATTAATGTGCACAATACCAGTTCATAATAATCTATAATATTAATGGTCAGTCCTTAACTTTAGTATTAGAATAACTTTCCTGTTGTGCTGTTTGACTAATTGGAGAAATGAAATGTTTGAAACATGGGCTACATGTTTGAAGGTGGCATTGAGAGGCAAGGATAATGATTTTAAGAACTCATGGGAATGCTTTGCTTTTTCTCAGCTCTCAATGTCCAGCTTCCACTTTTAATTCTGTTTTGAGGATGTAGCTCAGGAGCTGTGGATGAGCATAGCAGCTATAATTGGTTTTATCTTCTGTTGAAGTTCTTGTCCAGCTTTTGCTGCTTCAAAGTAAGATTTATTTCTGGTGACCTCTTTTTGGAAGCCAACATTCAAGGGTCTGTGGAAAGCATGTGGTAGCCTACCTCCAGGAGGACTATGTTAGTTTCTTTCGAGATCCTGCACCTTTTCTTCTGGGCTTTTAGGTCTTATGTGAAGTGTTTCCTCTTTCGTATGTTTCTATACCACTTCCTTTGAAGCTGACATAGTTAAGATAGGTGGGATGTATTTTACTTTTCTATCTCTGATAATAGTACCTGAGCTTCATAAGTGCTAGCTTACATCTGCCCAGTACTGTCTTTTTGCTAATTGCAGCACTTAATTGTAAGACAGTCCCTAATCCCCAAGGGGTGGATTTAGTGGAAGATGAGAATGAAAACGAGTATGCTGTGGTGAAGTGACTTGCATAAAACATCACAAAGCAGAACACTGGCAATGAGGCCATAAATGGAGTAAGTTTAAGGCTCCTCACTTGCCACCATCCAAGCTGTAGAAACGTTATTTCTCTCCTACCTGAGAGGAAACTGATCTCTGTTTGGGGAATATGGACACAAAAATTACTGGCATTGCTGCTATTGCTAGCCACTAGTGTCCTGGAACTGAAAATCAAACCTTGCTTTCCTAAACTTTATTTCCTTTCACTGTATCCCTTTTTTATTATCACCCCTGTCTGCAGACCTTCCTTCCATCCTACTCCCTTTCACGCTCGTGGAACATTGTCTAACCAAGTTGAACACAATACAGTGTGATATTACGTTTTTCCTGGGTGCTTTCATTTTTGGTAAAAGATCCTTTGTGTCATATCAGCTTGCATGAGCCTTTCTGAAGATTTCTTTAATTATTAATGAAAACAAGTGCTAGGGTCTCAGTTCTTTTGTTCCGAAATGCTTGGTCCTGATTCTTTTATTTTTAAAACAGTCTTGCCTATAGTCTTGGGGTAGAAGTGAAGAGGCAGCTTTTCAAATGTGCATATAACTTAGGTAATACAAAATCTTAGTCCCTTTCTGTTTACTTGGATTCATTGGTAGTGTTCGGGTCCCATATTAGAGCATCTCTACAGATCATCAGTTCCATACACCCTCATATACAGGTTTGCTGTTGAACTTTCATTGATTCTTTTGGTGAATTCTTGCATTTAGATGTAAACTTGGAGAATGGGCAAACCTTGCAGGTCTTTGTCATAACTTGGAGCAGTTACGTAACATTGGATTTGTCTTGCAGAACTCCAGTGTTGCTCAAGTTGTATCAAGACAGTTGGTGTAACTCTGATTACTGAAGGAATATGCATATATGCTTTTTCCCTAATAATACCATACATTTTAAATGTAGTCCTTAAAATACTGGCATGTAGAATTCATAGAAGGAAAGGTAGTATAATGTATTCTAGAATAAACTGTATAGTGACAGTACTGATAACTCTGAACTGTCCAGACATTCCTAGTAACTGTCACAAATATTTAAGTAAAGGATGTCTTCTCATACAACCAGTAGTTTGATGAAATTATGGTAAGGATTTGGTTGTTGTATACTTCAAGAGACTGAGTGTAGAGACATTCTGTTTCATGACTGACCTCAAATATGTACTAATGAAAAATGTATGGATAACCGTGCCTCTAGAGTGGGTCTGTGTCAGAGCTGGTGCTCTACCTGGGGTATTAAGTATTTCTCATTCTGCGTCTGTGCAAAACCACTCGGGGGTCACTCCAGGTACTCCACATTTTAGTTTATGTAGTGGTGTTTTCACTTTCTTTTACTATGATTAGTGGAGAATAGATTCTGTAGTTCATTGATCTTTTGTTCCTTGATGAGTAAAATGAGAAAAGATTAATAGAATGCCTTTAACTTTAACAACTATAATGAAATAACAAAGATTTCTCCTGTTTTGACAGATAAGCAGAGGCCTACAATGACAACAGAACAGCTCCTTTTCCACTCTGGTGTTGGTTAAATGTCTTTAAATATTTCTAATGCTTTTTTGCTGACAGTATCTTGTGCTGTGCTGATGATGAAAATCCAGTAAAATTAATAATTAGTTTTGAAATAGAGGAGTTCTCTGATGGAAAGCTGGTGCTGGCACAAAGGAGACTGTGAGGATAGTATCACCCATTTAGGCTGCAGCCTGTGTTAGCACTGGCTTCTGCTGACCATGAGTCTGCATTCTTTTGGATTTCAAAGTTGATTTATGGAATAAATAATTTGGTGGGGCTACTCTTTCAGCACTTCATTTGTTGTAAATGTATGATTAACACAAGAATTTTATGCAGTTTGGATTTTTATTCTAGAAAGGTGTGGCTTTTTTCTTGGTATTTGTGATATGGCATGTTAATGATTGTTTCAAAGTAATGTTTGTGGATTACCTTGTGGTAATGTTGCCACAAAATGTAGTTATTTTACAGAGACCTTAGGAGTGGGGGTTAGGGAGAATTTTGTAAAGGCTTGAAAACTGTGCTGAGGAAAATGATCCTGCTTCAGCTAGACTTCAGATGTATGAAATGTAACACTCAAAGTTAAATAGTTAATTACTTAGTAGTCACAAGTGTACTCAATATTTATTGAGTAGTACTAATTAATTAACTGTAATGTGAATACATCAGTCATTCACAAAATGCAACTGATGGGCCTGTTAAAACTATTTAGCTTTGTGTATCCATAAAGGCATTGATTTATAGTTGTGTTTTTTTTTAACTGAGGAGTGGGATTACACATAAAACTTTGTTGTCTAGGCCTGTAGCCACTGCATCGCTGCTGAGAAGACCCTTAGGACCCCCCTTGAAGAGGCTCTTCTGAGATGGAGGCTGTTCAGACTTATTTTTTGTTATTTGTGAATCAGTTATTTTGTTACCTCTTGCTCCCTGTTTTCAGGGTTCTCTGCAACTGTAGGGGTTTGTGGTTTGTGTGTTTTGTTTTGAAATGAAAAATTTCAATTACACAGAATCACAATTCTGTAATTCAAAGCATCAGCCTTCAAGGGTGAATACTAAGTGCTTGTTCAGTAGGCTACATGTGATACTTGCTATACTGTGTTAAAATGTGTCCAGTTTAAAAGGGAAAAAATGAAATAAAATTGCTAAATGTTTGAGTTTGGTAATATGGGACTTTTTATTTCAAGCTCCAGTTAGTTGTCTGTAATATCTTTTCCTGTGAACTCATTTTCTGTAAGCTTTTCCAGGTCCATCTCTGTCACTTGTTAGGTATTTACATCCTAGTGATATTTTAATAGTTATTGTGTTGTATCTTTAAACCTAATTTCAGATTCAGTTATCTGTTTCCTCAGAGTCTGACATGGTATCTCATAGATTAGTCAGTCTCAGAAAGCAATGCTGAACACTGCCGTCTTCCCCCCTCCCTTAATCACGTGACCTCTGGTTTTGGCTGTTATCTGTCACCTCACCCGTGTCACACTGATCGTCTCTGCTGCAAAGCTTATCCAGGTTAGCAGAGCCATTGTGTATCGTCTTTGACAGCTACGATTGTATAAGTACACCTGGGCTGCTACAGAGGGACATATTTTTAGCGCTCGACTCTGACAATTTACTGGGTGTGCGAATTTATTATACTTGAACTTCTTTTGTTATTTTGAGGTGTTGAAGTCATTCAGTGGTATAAATAGCAACTAATTTTGCTTATTTATGGCTGTTTGTCTACAACTTCTGCTCTTGGGACATTTTCTAGTGTTTGGGTCCTTGCTCATATAGCTGCTGGCATTGATGCAATACATTTTTTTGAAGCTAGTGGCTGTTGTGTCAGTTGCTCAATGCTGCAGAAAATTGGAAGGTAGAGGATTCTAGTAGGCAAATTGAGAAGGTCTAGCAACACTGAACCCAGATTTGAAAGCTGTACTACATCTGAATTACTCTGATATTCAGTCAACTACTTTGGAGCAGAACCACAGCCAAAAGTGGTGGACATATATTGCCTTGCAGATGTGAAGTGGATTTCAGGAAACGAGTTCCTGATGTAAAGCAAGTATTTCCTATACCACTTAGTGTAGTTTTTCTGCCAAGAGGAAGAATCTTTCACTACTAGCAGTTGTAAGATTATTTTACTTAATGTTGGTATAGTGTCATTGGCTAATGTGATATACATGAGAGAATAAATAGGTTTTGTTTTATTTAAAAGAAATAAAACAATGGCTTACTGATTTCAGTGGTTAGTAGGTATTCTTGAGGAGGCCAGTAGGATACTTAAGACGGAGGTGCTTGTGGATACCTTCTTGCTTATCCGCACGAATCTTCTCATCTGTGCAAAGAGGTTTGTAGATCAACCAACAGCAGGCAAGACTTCTGGTGAACATGAGTTGTTGAGTCGAGTTAGAGAAACGTTATTTGCTGCATATACGATTTACAAAAATACGATATACAGGAGCAACAGATTAGCAATGTAAGAATCTTTCACTTAAAATAGTCACATTTGGATTGTGTAATCCAACCTGACTAGTTGACTCTCTAATATTAGTCTTGAAAGAATGCAGTGTGTACAAATCTACATTCATTTGTTGCTGTACCACGCATGTTTTGGTATCTTACCTGTGCCTGGCTGTCTTTCATCATTCTGGTTCTAAATGCTTAATTTTGGTGTCTTTTTCCTATCCTAAAATTGTTGTTGCTGTTGATTCCTATCTATCTTGGCGTTGTACCGGCCAGGCAATGAAAGGAATTGGTTTGTTTCATGTGTTCAGGTGATACACTGTATGTTCAAGACATACTAAATGCAGTGGGAAGCTTCTGCAGAGTAATTATGTTGGAATGGTTTCCTTGGTTTGTGACCAACTTTCTCTCATCCCTATGGTAATGCAGTGCTGATGGCCTCTTTCCCAGCAGTGGCTGTATGCTGTGTTCCCTTTTCTGCTAGCCTCCAAACTCAGAGTCAAGATACTTGGACCCTCAAACCTTGAAAACACACTTTGTGGGAAATGTCATTCCCCTCCAAAACGGAAACACAGCAGTTCTCAAACCTTGGTAAAATTCCTCAGGAGAATCAGGTGACTGTGCAATGCTGAACACTTAGTTTAACTTTTTCGTAACAGAAGGTTAATGAATTTTAAGATTAAGTGCTCTTTGTACAACATGCTTTCTATGGATGTTTGAATCTGTCTTTGAATTGTCCTTTCTGGTGGTAGCCTCTCAAGTGACTTTTTACAGATACGCTTTCAGTCATGTTACCAAAGACGCTGCACTTCATCAGCTTGCATTAAAACTCAGGTTAGTTCTCAGTGTGAAGGCTCAGTGATCTTGCACTCAAGTTTCAGTGCTGCTTGACTGAAAAAAGAGAAGTTGGGTCTTGTAATAAAAATCTCAAAGGCTTGTCAGATGTTTATAAAGAGGTCATGTAACTTCTCATGCAAAGGTATGAAGCATGCTATGACACAGGAAGTGTCCCAGGGAATTTGGGAGAAGTGCTGACACATACACAGCTGCATGTATGTAGGCTAATGTAATTCAAAAGCAATTGAGCCAAGTCTGTATTTAAATCCATATGAGAGAACTTTAGTAAAAAAGCTGTTTAGTGCTGATAACATTTGTGAAGTTTTTAACCTACTGATGCTCTTCTCAAAACTTCTTGTTAAATGATATTTTCATTCAAGGTCAGTTAGCATAGCAGAGCTGGCCTGTAGAAGGTTAAAGCCTGATGTAGCACTTTCAGATGGGTCAATAGTCTATGCACTTGTAGTGGGATGTAAGTGAAATCCCTTATGTGCCTGTGTGTTTCTCTGTAGTTTCTTCCCATGTGTTTAAGACAGCAAGTATCTTTCAGCTCTAGGGAAGAGGTGTAGAACAGAATGAAACTAACAGGCATGTTTCTAGCAATCTTCATGGGAGCTCAGTTTCCAATGCCAGGAGGTAAATCTGCAGAAAACAAATATGGGTGATTATGCTGGCTTTGATTGCCAGAGTTAACCTCATTGAAAATAACATGCCTACTGCCTTCCAAGGTAGAATACTAGAGTTTCTTGCACAAAAGTGGTGGCTCTTCAGTGTTCTCTAAGTGTTCAGAGTTCTCTAAGTATTCTGGACTCAAGCATACAATATCAGGGCATCTATATTGGATTGTTAGAGAACCAGGAATACCCAGACCAGGCTAACAAGTATGCATTCCTAAGAGGTGTAGCTTCCCAAAAACTAATGCTTGATAATGAGGATGCTAAGTCTCTCCAGCATAGATGCCTGATTATGCTAGTTGCAGGTGAAATACCATGCATACCTGCAGAGTATTAATTGGCATTTAATTATGTCAGGTAGACTTTTGGGACAGAATTAGTTTCAGTTGCAAGGTGCCAATCCCATTTAGTCTCATTGTGGGTGCTTTAAGATAATCTGCTTAATATGGTCCTTATACCAGCCAACACCATTGACCTCTTCAGAATCCAGCACTTCAGGGAGCTGCTTTGGTGATGGCTTTGGTGGGTAAATGGTAAATCTAACTGAAACAAGCAGAAGAGTTATGTGAACACCGCACAGAGCTTCTGAAAAGATGACTCAGTCCAGCATGGATGCTTGATTAGCAGTTTTGTGTTTGCAAACCGTACTCTTAGTATACCAGAGATACTGTGAGCTAGCTCCTACTTCTAACACTGCACACTCTGGCAGTATGTGCTTTTCAGATCCTTCCTTAACCTAAGATTGTACCTTTATTCTTTCATTTTCTTGTGACAGTAAGAGTGCTTTTTACTAATAGCCTTGCCAAGCATTGAGGACACTTTTTTGTTTAAATAGTCTAATTGATCTTTGATCCATTTCGGTGTTCTGAGGTATATTAAAGCCCAGAGCTGAAAAGTTAGTGTTACTGCTACTGAAGATGCTTTAAGCAGATAATCTTTTTCAGAACAGACCTATCTGGTCTTGAATTTAATTTTGTATTTCAGATTTCAGTAGTTAATTTACAGTCATAGTGGCTTGGAGTTGAGAACCTCAGTTGCTAAAGGTTATGTTGCACTTTAGTCTTGTGTGTAAAGCAGAGAGGTAGTAGGCCAGTATGTAACTCCTGAAGATTTGTGAAGTGGAACGCTTTTTGACAGTAGGCATAATTTTTAGCTTTGGAATTTTGTGCGGAGCATTCTTACAGCAAGAAGAATTAAATTTTACTTCACAATATTCTTTGTGAATGTAAGGGCAGATTATTAGTTGAATTTCTAACTAAAGTTACAGATAGCTTTATAGTGTTTTGAAGATTTGTGTTCATTAAATGCAGCTTTGTGTCTGTTGAATTGTAGTAGAAAACTGAAAAGGTAATACTAGAGGAAATAAGATTGAACATGACTTCCTGGGTTTTAGCATGCTTTTTCCAAATACAGCATATTGATCTGTTTACTGTAGTGAACAGATGAAGTCTAAGCTTTGTGAGAATCAACATCACCTGACTTCATGGCACTGCGTACATCTCCTGTCTTTATACCAGCTCAGTTGATTTGGTTACTTGTTGGAAACAAGGAAGTTGAGGTCTGAAACAAATCAGTCACATCTCTGAGGATTAAAATAATAACCTTTTTTTTTTCCTGTGACATGGATAGACAAGAACCTATCCTGCATGCAGTTCAGAGGATGTAGCATGGGCAACAGTCTGCTTCGTTAGATTTTGAGCCCTAATTCTGGGCTCATCTAAGAAATGGGGAGGGCAGGCTCAACTGTGGTAAACGCTGATTAATTTTGGTGCATCCATGAGACAAGATGTATTTTTGAAGATTCTCTCTTTGACTAATTCAAAGCTTTCTATGTGTCAGAACTATGATTTACCTGAAACATAGGTAGGAGATGTATTGCTATATTGTCAGTCTGTTTTTAATACAGAAATTAGGTAGTATAAGTCTATGAAGTCTGTGTTTTAGTTTAGTCAGATGTTGACCCAAATAGATGATCTCCTGGGTGTTTGCAGGTAGTGACTTAATTATTTGAAGCAGACTTTTAATAGAGCCACTTTGTGTCCAGCACTTCCAAACTAATTCTTTTTTACCACTTTTTATTTTGCCTTGATTCTAAGAGATAGGTGCATTTTTACTTTCAATGTGGGTTTTTTTACCACTTAATCCACTTGTTGGGTATGTCTGTCCAAGAGGATGGGAAAAATTCAGTACTTAAAGGAAAAATCCTTCAGAGGAGTCTTTCTACAATGCAAAACTTATTCTCAAAAACATTTCCTTAGAATAGAAGCATATCAACATTGAATTTTCTGTTTGTATGTGAGGATGGTGGCTCTGCATGTTTGGGAGGTTGGACAAAATCAAATCATATTGGGAACTAAGCATGAGTTGTAAGAAATCCTAGGTTGGCTGTAGCACAGCGCTGTTTTCCTCGAGAGGGCAGAAAAAACTTAAATCTTCTCTTTCAAGAGAAACCTCCTTTTAAACTTGGGGCATACATACTGAGTCTGTGTGTTGGTAATGGATATTGAAAGTTTTTCTGGTATTAAGACAAGGTTAGAAGTGTTACAAGAGTTGCAGCTCTGAGAAACCTGTAGGCTAATGAAGATTAGATGAAGTGTGATGGCAAATGAAAATACCTGAGTAGGAACACTTAAAACATGGAATAGATTTGCAGAAGTACTTTGTAAATTGGAAGCTTGGAATCTACTGCACTTTATTGGGAATGGGGTAAAATGCTTATGATGTTTGGAGAAAATATCTACCACAGCAGCCTGAAAGTGATTTTTGAAAATGTTTTCTTGATATTACAGCTGTAGACACAGAATGTTTTAATGATTAGGAGGTGAGGGAGGGAAGTATCACAGTAATATGGAGAGGTTCACTAAGGATTGACTGTTTGGTTTGCTCAAATCAAAGAATGAGGGTTGGTCATATTAAACTGAATGAAATTCAAACTGAAAGGAGGAGGTTCTTCCCATGAATGATTGTGGATCTCTGAAGCTCCTTGTCAGAGGACTTCATCGGTGTAAGAAACTTATGCAGGCTAAAAGGGAAGCTGAAGTATGTGGAAGAAATACATGAAGGCTACCAAGCAGACAAATCACATCAGGCTCAGGAAGATACCTGAAAATAGTTGGTGCCTGAAGAATATTTTTGGAATATCATGGTTTTTTTCTGTTTATTTTTTGAGATGGGGCTAGAGGGATGTTGTGTCATTATGAAGGAGGAAGAATCTGAGGAAGGAGTTACAGCAGGAGAGAAGAATCAATGAGTCACCAAAGTCTTCACATTTTTAAATAAAAAATCAGAGTGAAATGTAAGCAGTGATTAGAGTAGGAAAAGCACATGTGATTTGCTTTTTCTGTGTTTAGTATAAATGTGGATAAATAGGTATTAGTTGGAGAAACTAAAATTTCTAATTGTTCTTGTTTATTGCTCTTCATTAGCAAAACCAAATAGGAAGCTGACATTCCTGTACTTGGCCAATGATGTCATACAGAACAGCAAAAGGAAAGGACCAGAATTTACGAAAGACTTTGCTCCAGTAATAGTGGAGGCTTTTAAGCATGTTTCAAGGTACAGTAAATTTCTGTGCAGTGTCCTTCATCATACTGTATTTGAGGGGGATTGAGAAAAGTCCTCAGTTCATCTCTTCTGACACAGCTAGTCCTTATGTGCTATTTCTGTACTTGAAGTCTTGTTAATTTATTCAATGTTCTTTTGATCTTGGATAGTCTTAATTCTGTTGGATGAAGTTACATAGTAAATTCATCTGCATTGAGTCCCTTTTGCCTTAGAAAGCTGCTAGCTATGCCTTAATTTAAGACTTGCTTTCAGTCTGTGTTTATATGCTACAGCAGTTTGATATGTTTCATTAGTAGTGTTGCATGATTTGTTCTTTCCCAGCAGCCATTCATCTCATTGCATGAGGATGCCAAATACGGAATTATTTTCACGTGGTACACAGCTGTTGAAGCAACACAAACCTATTTGCAGTGTTTGCATAATAGGCTTAGCGACCTACAGATTTATGGGTTGAGCAACAAGCAGAAAGAGAATTGGGTGTTTGCTTTTCTTTATGTGCTTGCTAAGACATCTTGAATTGGTCTTTGCTTTATTTTCTTTAAAATGTGATTTTATTATTTTTTGAGATTATTGGACTTCTGATACTTTGATATTAATAAAGTATGCCAAGGTCCTTCTGTGAAAGATAATCATACGGCAGTGCTGTCCTTTTACCTAGTGCTGATTTTTCCTTTTTTTTTTTTTCTTGTAACAGTGAAACGGATGAGAGTTGTAAGAAACACCTTGGCCGAGTGCTCTCTATCTGGGAAGAAAGGTCTGTTTATGAAAATGATGTATTAGAACAACTTAGGCAAGCTTTGTGTAAGTATTTTGTGTGTGTACAAGGATTCAGTTTCTTGGTTGAAATATTATTTCTCTGACTCCTCTGTTTGTTTTCATTTAGATGGAGACAGAAAGGTGAGGAAACGCACATATGAACAGATAAAAGTTGATGAAAATAACTGTTCGCCTCGAAGTTCTCCCACTGACCCTCCACAGGTAAAAGCATGTGTATAAAATTCTGCATTTGCATATGGTTTCATGTAGAATTTTTCAATTAGTCTTGTTTTTGAATGGTTTCTGTCTGTCTTTTTTTTAATGAGGTACTGTTTCTGGGCAAGGGTGACTACACCTGAAACTTTCCTTCATGGTCCTATAGGTTACATGCGGACCTAAGAAGTTGAGTGCGCTGTAACTTCAGTCAGTTTGACACTAAACCAAAGTGTATGAACTATATATCCAGCTTTGTCCACATCAGGATTTCAGCATTGGTTTCTACAATGTTTTAGGTTCTCATTTTGTTTCCAGGGTCGTAACCAGTAACACATGTATTAGAATAAGATTGTTATTGGTTTATGAGTAAAATATTTTTTCAATGTTGCAATCGTGATGGTTGGGAAAAGTTTTTTATCTATCTTGCATTGTTATGGCTTTTATAATTCTTTTGTTACGGTACTGCCCTGACTCAGAAGGCTTTTTGTTACAGCAAGGAATGACTGTTCTAAAATAATCACAATTTAGTATGTTTCTCTGTAGCAGATACTGGGCTTCTATGAACATCAGCCCTTCTTCCAAAAGAAGTGCACTGATCTAGTCTGATGCGGTAGTGAAGCAAAACTACAAGAAAAATAATTTCAAAAAAGTATAGTAAAATGAAAGGTACTGTAAAATAATCGCCACTGTCAAAAGATTTATAAGTAGTCTATACCAAGCATTTAAATGAAAAATCTATTTTAGGAAGGTGACCTTTAAAACTAGGAACACTGCGATATTGCTCTTAGAATTAATGGCTTAGTTTTGTTTTATTTTCAGTCTGAGAGGGGATAGAATGTTGCTATAATGCTGATATCATAAATGCTTTTAAAATTACCATCAAATTGATTTGATAAGCTTGTTGTGAAATACTGTTTTGTACCAGGATCTGTTTATTTAAACTAGTTCTCAATCTTGCATGCTTTTTTCAGACCACAGATCTCATTAGAGCATTACAAGAACTAGAAAACGCTGCCTCTGGGGATGCAGCAGTTCATCAGAGAATAGCTTCTTTGCCTATAGAGGTCCAAGATGTGTCCCTGTTAGACAGAATAACAGGTGAGGGTTGGGGATCCAGTAACTGAAATGCTGTTCTAAGAATTTCACTGTATATAATGAAATCATGCTTTACTTGTTTTTCTCTGCTTCCTTTTTAGATAAGGAATCTGGAGAGCAACTTTCCAAAATGGTAGATGATGCATGTATGTTGCTGGCGGATTACAATGGCAGGTTGGCAGCTGAGATAGATGATAGAAAACAGCTAACTCGAATGTTGTCAGACTTTCTCCGATGTCAAAAAGAATTCCTTGCAGAGAAAGAACATAAGCTGGAAGTGCGTAATGTTTTGTTTTAGTCCATTCTTCACTAAAGCTTGTTCTTGCAAATGTTTTTAGTTTGCCTAAACAAATTTTCTCTCCAAGGGTAAATAGTTAATTGCCACTATTAGGTCTTTGCTTCTAGCAAATTTTTTTATTTTTGGTTCTAGAGTTCTAAATCTGTTAAACCAGTTCAACATTAGGTCATGTTACAACTGTAATCACTTCAGTGTTTTTCTTTCTGTCTTCATTATATGTACAGATTTAGTTTTAGTAGTGCAGATAGAAATTCTTATCCTGAGTGGTACAAACTTTTTCATTCATTGTTACAAGTCTTACTTATGTGTTACACTTTAATAGCCTTTTTGTGAATAGAATGATCTTTCTGGTTGTTGTAGGTTTGTGAAGCCACTTAAAGGATGAGTTTAATCACTGATTTCAGCACAACTTTTTAAGCTGACTGAAGCATCTATTAAACCCAATAAAATGTAGTTTTAGGTTCTACAGCCTCTCACGCAGCTGGTTAGAAGTATTTGTAGCACTAGCACCATTAGGACAGGACAAATTAATAAAAGAAGGATGCAGAGTGAATGGCTCATTATGAGCAAATGATCCCCTAAATTATTCCATTCTTCACTATTCCCAGTCATTTGTTTTCCTTTCGTACCACATAATACTGTCAGACCTCCTGTTGAACATTCCACGTATCCTAAATAGGTACATAATTTCATGTGCATTGCTTCCCAGATCCCTTGTCTCAGCTTTGAGCCTTAACTCGGGTATTACAGTAATAGAACGGAAGCTGCATCCTTTTGCAATGGGAGATAATAGAAGAGTTGCAGTGCCCTGTAACTGCAACATATGCATGTAGTCCTTATGTGGTGCACAAATTAATTGCTCTTCAGGTTTCATATCATACAGGCCTGTCAAGAACATTTTCTTCATTCTGTGGTTTCTTTACCCTTTTATAACTTCATAACTTGAGCTCAGATTCTGTGGTGTCTTTGTTCAGGAAAACGCTTTTCACAATGTATCTGAAGTGATCATTCAGATCAGACTACTCTTATTTCCTGACTTCCTTCTTTTCCTCTATGCCTCACAGAAAAGTATTTGATGAATGTTCTTCCTATCAACTTCACTGTGTTTATCCTGTGGGAAGACTATCAACCAACTTCACAAGACATAGATGGTGTGCATGGTAGTGCTGATTGCAGTAGCAACTGATCCAGCTGCACAATGGAATCTGGAAGATTAAAGAACTGGAAGCCTTAAGCTTTTAATCACCTTCCCTGCCTTCCCTCTAGCTGGGTGTGATGTGTTTGAAGGACAGGTTCCCACAGTACCAGCATGGGACTGATTGTTTTGAGGCACTCACTTATAGATCATTACCAGCAATTAGACCCTGTTGAGGTATAGTAGACCACTGGGAATAGTGTATTGCTCAAAACACAGTGACTTAGTTCTTCAGACAGATCTATACTTCTGTAAAAACAAAAGAGCTCAATCAATAAGAAATTATGAATGGTGTGCAGCTGTGAACAGGGTCCACTCTTGTTGGTTGTTTTCAACAAATACAAAACAGTTTAATTTCCCGGTATTACTGGATCAAAGAGTTCATAGCTGTAAGTGAAAGCAATTGCTTATTCCTAGGCTGTCGTGGTCCTTAAAACTGGGTTTCTTGGTTGAATTATTTAAACTGTTAAATTCTAATACAGCACACTTCCAGTTTTAGACTGGTTTCAGAGGTCTGTTTTCAGAAAGCAGGAGCCAGTCTTCAGTATCTGTAGCAGTCTGTTTTGAACAAATGAAGTCCTAGGATGTTGAGGTGTAATGTAAGAATGGTTTTAGGCTGATCAATGTGGTATAAATGCAGGTTACTAATAAAGAACTGCGAGCTAACGTGGTGTCAACCTAAGGTACTAAGAAAGAGCCGTGAGCCAAGAGATTGTAAAGAATGAGAACCTTAAAGTCAAGCTTCTGAACTTGGCTTAAGATGAGTGAAGTGACTTCATGCTCACTACCAGTAGCGCCTTTTGGTTTGGGAAGTGCAGGCTGATAAATGCTCAGAAGTTTTGAAACGTAAGATCAGGATGTCTTCATGATACTGTCTGTAGGGCCAGGTGACTTAGTTTCTCTGTTGTGTTTTTTTTATTTTATTTTTAAGCAATGGCTATCTTCTGATGTAAATACCAAATACCTGTAGCCAGATGCATTTATTTTCTGAAGCAAGGACTCTGTTTTTACAGTCTTTAGAAATACCATACCTCATTTGAAATAGCACTGGGAACAGGCCTGTCACCTAATTCTTTGAGAATGTTTTTCCTGAGCTGTCTGTCCCTAGGCTTTGCTGCTCACATTTAGTTTCTGGTGAAATTAATTTGTTCTAGGTAAGCTTGTTTCCTTTGTTAGACTTCTGGCTGTTGACTTTTTTTTTTTGAGTATAACATGATCTCTGGGTTGTAACATAACAAATCTTCATTTCTTTCTGAATTAGTATCATCCATCTGTGAGTATATTGCTGAGATCCTACCGTATTGCTTTGTCAAACACCCAGGTATGGTAAGAAACAAGAGTTTGTATTTTAGTGGAATCTAGAAACATTACCTGCTGTTGACCTGGTTTAACAGTATTAGAATTTGAATTCCCAGTGAATTCTTGCTAACGTTAAACTTTAGATGGGAGCTTTAGACCTAAATTTGCAGATCTTTTATCTTCTGAAGAAAATTTACAGGTAAGTAACTTTGACAACCCAATCTTTCCATGAGTTTTTTTAAAAATAAGAGTTTCTCTAATAGTTATTTCTAAACAGTAATGCATGATTCCCATCAAAATCAAGGTAATGTATACATTAGATCTTGACAGGAAATTTTGACAACAGATTAATAATATGAGCTATCTTGTCTGCATCAAAAGCTAACTTTACTGCTTAGTAGGTGATTTTCGTAAGTCTGCTCTGGGTAAGTAGTGTCATCTTTAACTCTTAAATTGTTTTCTTTAACATCTGTCTAGCTTCTGTTGCAGGTGGTGGACATGGACCTATCTTCTAATGATGTCACCATCCATTAGTACACACATCCTGCTAAAAATAAATTTAAGAATCAAAATCTTGTATTGTCTGTTGTTTTTGAAAACTGAAGAGGAGAAATTCTGTAACTACTCATACCAAACCTCTGCTATTTTCATCTGTATTCTCACAAGTGTTACTGAGTTTATGCCTGAGGTGGATAAGTATTTATCCAGTGTCATTACTATTTCTTGAAGATTAAAACTTTCACATGGTTATTCCTAAAACTCACAAGTCCTTTCAGTTAAATAATTTGAAATTCCAAATGCAGAAGTTTGGGTGTCACTTGCATTGAAGCTGCCATTACCAAAAGGAAAGAGCTGTAAAAACACTACTTTTTTCAGACTTCCGCATTTGAACTCACACTCTAGTTCTTGGGTTTACATGAACATCAGAAATGAAAGTGATGGATGTAGAACTTTTCTTTCACAAGCACAATAAAGAACTTTCACTTTATTAACGTACATCTGTTTTACATTTTATGTAGGTAACAGGGAAATATGTTATAATTGCTCTTATACCCCTTTAAATCCCCCCTCAAATTTAGGGTTGTCCTAATAAGCATTTTCCCCTTCACTTTGTAAGTTTTAAAGTAGTGTAAGCATCTAAGATTCAGTGTACTGTAGCTGTCTCTGAAAACTTGCAAGGGATTTGTAGGTAGATGTGATTCTATCTGATAGAGAAAAATGGAGCTTTTTCAGAAAGGTTTTTGTAGGAACCCTTTTTTTTTCCCAGAACTTGAGGACTAATATAATTTCCTGTTTTCTACTGCTTTGGATGACTCCTCCCTCTCTGCTTCCTCATTGTGTCCCCCTCCTACCTGTCCCGTAGTTTTTTGAACAGAAATGTTGGTTGATCTCACTGAAGGCTGATAAAAAGAGCTTTTTATGTTATGCTGAAACAGAGAATTAGGTATACATAAGTTAGTATCCAGGTGCTCTCATCTCCTTGTGATAAAGACTGTGGAGACATTCTAGAATTAATGTGATCTTAAAGATAACAGGGATGACATGAACAAGGGAAGTACTTGGTTTACTGTTTTGTTTTTTTTTTTTTTCATATTGTGGAAAAGGCAAAAGCAAAGCAATCTCATTGATTACAGAGTAAATAGACTCTTACTAAATTTCAAATAAAGGCTTTGATATCTTTATAATAATCTTACCTGACTTATTAATGAGTGTGAGCAAGGGATCATATGACCTTTTTCTAGAAAACAAAGACAGCCACCTTGCCTTCATTTTGATGTTATGGAAAAACACGGCATCGCTACACTTAGTGTATACTGGATGACCGAGTTTCTTACATGGTGTTTCCGTCGATTTACCACTTTAAATTGGGGAACATTCTTGCCACTAAATCCAAATTTTTATGAAGGAAATGTTACTCCGCGATGCCTGCTGTGGATTAGCAGCTTGCATTTAATTAAGATACTTTTGTTGATGATGTTGCTGTGTTGCATTCCTTATTTTCTACAACTGTATAAACAATATTTGTATCCTTACACTCACACATCTGGTTATAATTTTTTTTGGCTCCTTAGCCTGTTGAGAGAATATTATATGTTCGATGCACTTTTACTTCGTGTTTGAGCTTTATAGCTCAGTATAGCTTCACTTGTCTTCCTAAAGGGTTTAATTGTGTCATGGGATTTTACGGTTAAACAGCAAGCAGTTAGTCATCCTAGTCTGTAACTCTGGAGTCAAAGGCTTTTTTTTTTTGGTTCAGTTCCAGCTTAATGATTTCAAATGCAGACAAAAATGGTAGGCAAAGAATTTAGTGATGGCAGTGGTATAACAGGCCTCTTGTGTTTAGGTTTTGTTTCTCAGTGCAAGACTGGATTGATACTATTGTCTGCAGTTTCCCTCCATCATGGCCTTTGTGTTATCACAAGGTGTAGTGCTTTCCTTGCTGTTTTTTTTGTGTGTGTGGTTTTTTTTTTCCTTACACTTACCTACTACCTTTGTATGCCTGCTTCTTTCTTTGAGTGCCAGGTGAACTTACAGTAATAGATTTGGTCATGCTTCATACTTCTAAGCCCGCTTGAAATAACTGGGATTAACTTCTTCATAACCTTGCAGCTAAGTAGCTAAAGTATTTTGCTGAGCTTTGGTTGCAGTCGAGGAACATTGATTTATAGCATGAATCCTACGCTGCATTTTGTTACAGGGTGGAGTTTGCAGCATTGTAGGTGATCTACGACTCCCTATATGTGGCAGTGCCACAGTGACTCAGGTTAGTCCTGAATTAGGCACGAGTTGTGCTATACCTTTCATGAAGTGCAATGATTACAGAACTGGTAGCTGGGAAATATAAGGAAGAGGGCAATAAGGTTCATCCATACTCATCAGGAGGTTTGAGTATTTAAGAGCTTCTCATACAGGCTAGGCAGCAGAAGACCCTGTAAGCAGTGGTACCAGACAAACCATGTTGAGTGGTCTCTTCACATTACGAACCATTGCATTCTTTTTTCTTCAGGATTACAGCTTCAGAAATTGAAGCTGAGTTGACGGTGCTTCCAGTTCGGGGTAGCATATGACTTCTGAAAGAGGTGTTAGAATTGATCCAAATATTCCTGGACTGAGGGAGCGTGACTTGGGCTCTCTTTATAATAAAAAAGGGAGTAGACCCTTTGCCAGAATTTCTTACTTCTTTGGTGGGCCAATTTCAAGTAACTTTCACTATTTTTCAGAGAAATGTATGTAGTTCTTAATCAGGAGTGAAATGTAGGCTAAGGATCTCTAATGGATGGATTCTCTTCCTTCTGGTTCTCCCCGTCCTGCCCTGTATGAGATGGAATAGGATTCAGAAACAGGTCCCTGTGCTTAGAGATTTGTGTAGATTGGTTTGAAGCCCTTTCTCATAGTTTGGCTTTGAATGACCGTTTGAGATGCTTTGCGTAATGTCGATGCTTTATTGATCTTAATGTTGAGTTGCACAGTGCAAGTCCTTTAGTGAATATAGTCACTGGGGATTTTCTGTTTCTTTTTCTTTCTTTTTTTTTTCCTTAAGAAAAATAACAAAGCCTACACTCCCCCTCCCAAAGAAAAGAAAAAAAAAAAAAAAACAAACAAAAAACAAACGAACAAAAAAACCCCCTCAGAACACAAACATGAAACAAAAACACCAAACCCAGCCAAACTTCAGTAAGCTCATTAATTTGGATTATCTGCCTGAAGATGACTGAGGAGAATTAAGCAATAACTGCAATACTTATCTTTTAAGGGTTATTACATTAGAAGTTAAGGAATGTGAGGGAACATTTAAAATGAGACACAGCTTGCATCTCTTACCTGCAATAGAAGTATACTTGCTCATCATGCTTACAGGTTGCTAACCTATCTTTTAAATGTAGTCGTTCTTTGTTTCCGTGAGCATTTTTTCAGTACCAAAAAGTGATGGGAGATACAGTTCTATGGGTTAAGTTACTTAGAGGTAGTTTGCTGGACACTTTAGTGGAGAGTGGCAGCCCTTTCGTCAAACACAGCAAAGTCAAGTGGTCATTGCATTTTGTTCCTTTGTGATGTACCCGTTTTATGAGAATAATGCTTATTTGCTCCATTTCTTAGAAGAAGCTAATAACCTCTCTGTACTTGACCAATAAATACCCCTTTTTTTTAATATTATGACTTAACAACTGCAGCCTCAGATATCACGGTACATAGTTTCTCAATCTTTACCTGAAAGAGCGTTAGACTTCAGAGCAACGGGAATACTTTAAGACTCCCACTTTCTAAATTGAATTACCAGATACTTGAGTATAAATCCTGGCTTTTCTAACAGATCAGGCGGGTTGTAGGTTTTACTTTGCTCATCATTGTAAAGTAGGGATAACCTTTTGCTTCAGTTCATCATGTTTTAAAGCATTGCTTGTCACATTGAAGATGGCCCATTTTTGAAACAGGGTAATGAAAATATTGCAACTTTCCTATTTATAAAACTTTTTACCAATTTCACCCTTATTATTTGTGAAGAGTGGGGTTTTTTTAACCTTCACTCTGCAGCTTACCTGTTCCTTTTTATTTGGAAGGAAGGAAAAACAAAAAGGAAAGGAAATACAAGATGGCAGGTACTTTAATACTCTTGAGGTACCTTTTGAATTCCATGTTATAAAAACACTGAGAGAAGATACTGGTTTTATCTAGGTAGGACTTGCTGTTCATGGGTATTAGACAGAATATTCTGGGCTGTTGCAAGCCAAAAACTTGATACAGTTAACCAAAATGAATGGATCTATTTGTGTCATCCTCAGAAGAACGAGTTTTGCAGGTATGTAATGGATTCGGTTTTTGTGCAAACAAGCATCTGAGAGGATGGGAAATTGAAGATGGAATAATCAGTACTTTAGAACTTATCGTTAAGTTTTTGAAGAACAGCTGTAGATTGGCAAGTGACTTGGGTGCTTTCTGCAGCAGATGTTCCTATTGCTTTGATCAGATGTTTGCTGAAGAAAAAAAAAAGCACAACTGGA
The DNA here is from genome assembly GCF_964199755.1 of Larus michahellis. NCBI lineage: Eukaryota > Metazoa > Chordata > Aves > Charadriiformes > Laridae > Larus > Larus michahellis. The sequence continues at coordinate 97,277,548 of NC_133897.1, forward strand.
TGTAAGAAATACTGAACTGGAGCACCTGTTTATGTCAGTAGTAGAAATGTAATTTTTCAAGTTAAGACTGCACCTTTGCTACAAGCTTAGTTTCCCACAGTAATATTGTTGCTGTTCGGACTTTTTAAATTCTGATGTTTCTGCTGCTAGACCTGTTAAATTTTAAGAAGACTTTTTTTTAATCATTATTGTGAATACAAAGTCGGACGCACTGTAAACCCTGCTTGTATGTCCCTGCTGCAACTAGAAACTTGCCTTTGAAATTGTTATTTGTTGAAGCAACTGTAAACTCTAAATAGGAACATAAGACTACACTGGAGTAAGAGGCAGTTGTGTTGGGGAAAACTCAATGCAAAAATGAAACTACACAAACTAGACATGGGGCTTTCTCACTCAGTTTGAGTTACAAAGGAAATGTTTGTAATCTAGTTTTGGAAAAGAAACAATGTTGTGGATGGAAGAGAAGAGGGGAGGGAAGCTATAAGAAAGCTTTGCTCCGCAATCTGGGATGACTTCGTATAAGCAAACAGAATAGAAATCTGTTGCTTTAACTAATTCTTCTGGTACTTTCGTTTACCAGGAAAGTAAGCCCGTGTGTATTTGAAGATAATTGTGTTCGACTCAAATGCCGTGCTCTTTAATGTTCTTTTTAAATTGTGTCCTAATTAAAGCCTGTGTCATTAGGCTGATACTCAAAAGATACACTTGGAAAATTTTTCTGCCGGCATTAACATCTAAAAACTTTATTGTAAATTCTTTGGTCTAACAAGCTTCTGTATGAAGTTAAAAGGAAACACCACACTCAAGTTACTCTTCACTATAACGTACACCTGTAGTTAGATTTTTTTGCTGCGTTTCTGATAATGATTTGTCTGGTTGGTTGGAAGGGCTGATGAGAAGTGCTTCTAGGAATCTCTGACAGAAGAAAGGAGAGTGTTTTTTTTCTCTCAGCCTTGCTGAAACAACACAAAGCAAATTTCGTTCTATCTCAGTTACAAACTTTTGATGTTTCCACTTGAAACCAGCATAGTGTTAGAAAAAGTGATATATGTAAAATCTGATGCAGAACGTATCTGATGGAAACGCTCATGCATTTGTGGACAGGGATGATACCTTTTTGAAGAATTTGAATGCGCACAGCAAGGAAACAGTCTACAAGTGGACAACAACTAGCTGTTTATGAGGCAGCATTTAAAGAAAATTTGCATCCATTGTATCTACTGTAGGTCTTGGGCAAAGTGCTCATATTTATCAGTGTCCTCGCATACACATAGGAAAGTAATTCATCTGCTTCTGTAATAGTCTGAGGTGGCAAATATTTTTAGACCCTGTTAATGAAATAATAAATTACCTTTTGTTGTTAGTTGTATTTTAATGTCAGCATAGGGGAAAGTAAAGTTCTTACTGGAAGAAATGTTAACTGGCACAAACTAATCAGTAAGGATAGGTGATGTCTATGACAAAAAACTTTGCATTTAAAAAAAAAAAAGTCGTATTAGGAGTGAAATATTGTTTCAGAATACTTCAACATTTTGTGGTATGTAAGGACAGTCCACTTTCCCCGAGGCTTGTTTGGTTTTTTAGTTTGTTCTTTTTGAAACCTAGAGCTTGAATAGACATTCATCTATTACTAAGTCCATCAGTTATGGGTAAAACATCACTGAAAATAAAAAGAACATTGAAGAATTCATATGAAACTTGTATGACTGAGATAAGGACGATTTTTAGTTTTAATAATTCGGTTGTCAAATCAAAACTATCTGAGTTCATATGGATTAAAATGAATGAGTTCATAGTTGAGCTGCTTTAATCAGGCACAAAACTATTCTGTTTCGCTAGTTTAAATTTATGATGATCTTATGTAGTGATACAACTAAACTACTCACAGGGTTTATTGTGACCATTTCAGATGTCTTGTATGGTCTGTAGGGTCTTTTCAAATACCTGCTGATGATCTGAAGGATACCTTCAACTTTTTTGTTAATTACAAATTTTCCATCAAGTTCTTAATAAAGGTACAAGTAAGTAGGCAAGCACTAGCCAAGAGGTAGAGTTTTAACATGTCATGGTAGCGAGGTCTTTGTGTTGACCAGTTGCTCTCCATTGCGCTTTTTTAAAGTAACCTCTGCTTAAGCAGCAGATCATGGAAGTTAGTAACTTCCATATCTTTTTTCCAGTTCTTTTTTTCAGCTAAGGCTAAATGTAGATGGCAGAAATACTGTTCAGTAGGACTTCAAGTGAATCTGAATTTTATAGATCAAAAACATCACACACCAATGTTGAAGCAGGATAGTAAACCTGGGGAATTTTACTTCAAAAAATAAAATTCTATAAAATTGGCTACTCCTGGTTATTAAAGAGCTCTAAGAACAATAGGCCACTTCATGGAGCAGTAGAGCCCCAGCTGAGAAAAGATCAAAACTCTTAGGGAAAATAACGCTTCTCTTAGCTGGGCTGTTGCTGAAAAATCCAGTTCTTAAAAATGCTCGTTCTCTTTCTGTTGAAGTGCGCAGGTGAAATGCAGAGTTTGAAGAATGTTTCTTTTCAGCTAGTACTAACTGTAGTTCAATTAATACTGGCCTGATTCTGAAAATTAATCCCCAAGAATAACGATAGCCTTTTTTTATTGGAGAAGCCAATCTGGAAGGCTTAGCTCCATACTGAAACACACACAATGTGCATACTCTGAATCAAAATGCTGAGAAGAGAATGGGAGGAAGAGAACTGCAGGGCTTTTATATGATGCTACAGCTACCTGGTTAGAAGTATTCATTCTTGCTTTGACTGGAATTGGGAGATGAGATTTATGATCATGTATATGTTTACACACACACAAACTCCTTTTTTTTTTTTCCCTAGTGCCTTATTTCCAAATGTGTTGTTTTAGAAGCTGGATTATTTTCTTCATACCTAGATTTCCTTGATTGAGAGGGGCATGGTACAGGTGTCTGCAGGGGGGAAGGACTTGGAAGCTATGCATTATAACATGGTTGAGGACAATGTGAAAACTCCGGCGCTCATTACTGACTGTCTCTTGAAGCTGTACACAGTAGTTAACTCTGGGTGTATGTAATGGAAAAGTAAGAAAGCAATTGGGAGAGCTATTTCAGCAGCAGTGAGGAAACAAAGTATTCCACATCTGTGGTGAGAGTTAGTTTCTTAGCTGTGGAAAGGGAGAAATGGAAGAAGTTATTTGTCATAGGAGTTCTCATCATCACCCAGTAGGGGTGTAAAGTGTTCCGTATACTTGCCTTAAAATTTCATTCTAGATGAAAGGAATGGCCAGAGTACATTTATTTCTGCATTCAGGCTGAAGCAGTTATGATGTTTTTCATTTCTGCCAAAAGTAAAAGAATACTGGATTGGTCTACTTTGGAGTTGTTGGTAAAGATTTTTCCACTGCCAAAATCTGAAATGCCGTGGACTTAAAATGGTTGAAATAAGGAGAAACAGAATGCCGGGAAAACAACTCAATGTATAAATCCTGTAAATGAACTCTCTGTTGTCTTAGAATTTCGTTCTGCTAAATTAGTATGAAGATATATCTCTGCGTTAAGTTGACTTGATTAGAGAGGGCAAAACATATAACACAGCTACTGCTGGCAGTGACTGGTGGAAGAGGGGAGAACGAATTGCTATTATAGCAGGCTTATAGGTATTGTGCTAGTCTGATTTCTCGGGAGAGAAGTCTAGACTGTTGCAGTCATGCTGCCAGTCTATCAATTCTTCTTTCACTTGACGGGGAAACAGTCATAAATAATTTAGTTCCTTAAAAGTTTGATAAAATTAGTTTTGTGAATAAGTGGATAGAAGAGAGGCCCAAAGGAATGCTTCAGTAGCTCTTCTCCCCTCATTCTGCTATCTAGTCAGCCTGTGTAGTGTGGAACCAGTCATGACCTCTGCTGCTCTTTGCCAAAACAGTAGTTGGGCAACATAGAAGATGTCAAGGGATATTGGGATGGGAAGGGGAGAGTTGGAGGGGGCACACTGGGTGGGAGTTACTGTGGGACAGAAGAATTGGGCTGGTTGTGGGATGGAGGTAGGACATTTAGCTGTTCCTTTACAAGAATCAAATAGAATCACCATTCACTGAACATCCTTTTCGCACCGTGCTGCCTGATCTTGAATAAATCATACTGTTGAGGGTGTAAAATACTTCCGTGTGATAATAGGATTGAAAAAGGATTTCTCTGAAAGTAGTAGTCTGAAGAGCCAGTGTTTTGAGCTGCTCTCTCCAACATCACTAGCTGCTTTATTTTCTTGCCTGATTCACTATTAGATTAAATTCTTGTTTGTTTTTCACAGAAGCACCTTTCTGTTTAATTTTCTTCGTCTGTGAAATTGATCTCCCGTCAGGTTCTAAATTCTCAGTAGTTTGGTATCTTAGAAATAGATTATGAATTCACATTGATTAAAAAAAAACCCTTTTGCACAGTTATCCAAAAAAGTACACTGCTCCATCAAGAAAATGAAGAAAAATCTGCTGTCGTAACTTTTTCAAATTGAAGAAGAGCTTCGGTATTTGAAATGGGATGGTACATATTTAAATGAGGATATTTGGAATGCTTTGTTGTCTAAGTGTCAAAAAGACATTTTAGTTTACTTGTTTCTCCACACTTTACACTACGAAATTAAAAAAAAACCACACTTCTTTTAAGCCAGTGAGAATGGTATTTTTGAGAGGCACAGGCAGGAGAGGAATGTACTGTGACTTTTTAAGTCAGAAAATTTAGTGAATGTAAGAGACAAATGTGTCTTACATTTCTATTAAACAAAATAAGGACTCTGCGGAGAAAAATGACTGTTAACAGCATTATCTGGCCCCAGCCTTATCTCCCTGAATCAGACTGGTTTCTCAGTGCAAGAGAGATCAGTTCTCTCTCCATAGCTGGGTTGGTTTGCCATAGCATACACATCATTTGTAAGTGGGGGTGAGGGAGGAAGCTGAGAAGTAGGAAGAACGCTACATGCTTTTTAAAACAGTTGTAGGAGGTATAGTAGATGCGCACCAGAGGGCTGGAATATTTATTAATCATTGTTTTGTGATTTAGCACAAGTCATGAAGTATTTGAAGCTGTTCTGTGAGTCTTTAAGCGTAGGCCAGTGTTAACAAATAGAAATCACTGAAAAATTAAGCCTTTGATCTGTCTGCAAGGTAAACGCTTCCCTCTGTGTTTTGAGGGTTTTTTTTTTTCCTCCCCATGCATCTAAACCAGACTTTTGTATGCTACTCCATCTTTGAGGCCCCGTAAACCAGATGTGGAGATTGAATTTTGCAGTAAGCACAGGCAATGGTTTTAAAGCTCTGCTTCATGCAGAGTTTGGGGGTAGGAAATGTGTAGTGGCTGCATTGTTATTACATTGCAAGAGGGAGAGGGAGTCGAGTTTTGAAAGACACAGAATTGAGCGTTGGAGATAAGCATTTGAGCTTTGGGTTCCACCGTTCAAAAGATTTTTGTTTTGGAGTCATTTCTCAAAATAGCACATTAACAACATGTCAAAAATAGCAATAAAACAATGTGAAGGCTGGAGAAGCAACATTTACATCTGACTGTGGTAGAGGTTGGTTGAGTAGATACTTACTTTGCTATAGTTCCTCAAATATTAGGTTCTCATTACCCCTTCCCATTCCTAATTATGTATTTATTTTCATCCTTTGTTGTTTTTGGTTTTTTTAAGTCATTCAGATAAGGTTCATTTTACTCTGGCTCAAATACTTCATTCAAGAGGTAGAGGGACAACATCGTTTGTTTGTTCCAGAGTTGTGCCTGTAAACAAGTTCTTGGATTTTATGTGGAGCGCTGAGCTCCTTATAACTTTTTTAAAAACAAGCCTCAGAGCTGTCCTGATCTCAATAAATGTGAGCCCTTTGATCGTGAAGACGGTAGAAGGCAGAAGACCGAGCAGGCGGCACAACTCCCCCAAATGTTACACTTGGCAATGTTTCAAGCACACAGAGTTTTAATGTAATTTATTTCTAGGTTGCTAGTAACTACCAGAGTAGGAGGAATGATTCTGCAAAGGCAGGATATAGGAAATCAGTCCTTTCCTGCGTCACATCCTAATTCACTATTTGTAATCTGACCCATCACTTTATTTTTTCTTTCTGTGCTATCACTTACTCTGCTTTCTCCTCAAACCGTGGTCACTAAGAAAACACTGAGAATGTTGCATTCCCGTAGAATCTCTTCTGTTCCCTCCCTCCACCTTGTCTTTGCTATCCCACACATCAAGACTCAACAGTGAAGCTGCATCTGGTGCTATTTGTTACCTAAGAGTTCAGTGTCGAGGTGAGACCTGGTAAATTCTAGGTGTATTGTAGAAGTATCATAAAATCTCCCATTTTAAGTTACCTGTTTTCTGATGGAGATAATTGACATCTGTCAGCCATAGTGAACTGTAGTTGAAAGGCGGTGGCTCATTTGTAAGGTCAGCATACTTGATAGATAAATTGAATGAGCTGTGACATCATTTTATTGTGGAGTATTTGGCCTCCCAGATACTGACAATCATCTGGCATCCAGAAAAAAAAGTCACGGGTTTAGTTAAACTGATACTTGATGCATGCCTTCCAGCCATATATTTTCAGTTTCACTCATCTATGATTCCATAATAACCAATGTAAGCGACAGGTACTGCATGGGTGTCAGTAAATCATGTTTTCCTCTTTTCCTCATTTTCTGCCTTGTGCCCTAGGAAAACATTTTTATTGTTTTGGTGGTGATTTTTGTTGCTGCTGTTGTTTTTTAAACCAGTGGTATGTTAAACAACCTTTAGTTTTAAATTATTTAGATCTAGAATCTGTACCGCTGTCATTAGTGTTGCGTACACTGACTGTTAAGCAAAACAATTTAGCATGCCATGTTGAAAGCCGGACATTTCTTGTGCTTGCTGTCACGGGTCACGTAGTGAATTGAGTGCCATTTCTAATAGAGAAACCCATCATTTGGGATAGGATGATACTAGATGCAGCCTCAGTAAAAAGAATTAAATTCTGTCTGTGTGTATACCTGCTAATTTGCTCTCTTGACCAAAACACAATTGCTGTGCTTAGCTATGGAATTACCTGAAGATGTAGGAGTGGAAAGTCCCTATTTATAATATTCTTATCTGTGGAAGAAATCGGGTGTTCTTGCTCAGCAATGTTATCTCAAAGCCTTTTTAGCTTAATGCTGAAAGATTGTGGAATAAAGCACGAACAGTGATGCAGGTACAAACCCGAAGTGGAAAGTGCAGTCACTACATGCTGGTTTGGTTCTGGGGAACCTGCATGAACATTTTCCTCTCAAGAACTAATAATTCCTGATTTACTGGGTTTCTTCTTGTGCCATAGCGCTGTCTTAGACAGCAGCAAGAAATTTAACGTGACTAGGCTATCGTCCAGAAAGTAATCTTTAAACCACTACTCCTTTGTTTTCCTGGCTAGCTCCTCGCCTGTAATTCATATGGATTTTCAATGCCTGTAAGAGAAAATCATCCCAATGCCATTGAAAATGTAATGGGTTGTTTCTTCTGCAGCCCTTTTGTACCCATGTTCTCAGCATTTCTAGAAAGAAGCACCTTGAAACTTCTATTTTATTGCCTACTGGTTGATTAGTGTCTTCTGCCTTAGGCAGAGAGAAGAATCCAGGCCAGTCTTGTGGAACACCAAGGTCTTCCTTTATTCCCAACCCACGCTCTAGTAGAACTGTTACACCTAGTGCTAATCCCTGAGTCCTAGAGTGGTACTGCTTTATTATTGGGCTAATCAGCATTACCAAGATTGGACTCCAAAGGGTCGAGCAACTGCTTTCAAGGCAGGTAGTTGAAAATTTTTGTTTTGATGTATATGCAAAACATAAATGATTATTAGCTTTTTTTCCCCAAAAATATCTTGATTCATGATAAAGAAGCTTCCTGTCACTGTCCTGACTTGGAACATCTAATTTATTCCATTCCTGTTCTTTGCACTCTATATATGCATGTACAACTTGGCAAATATCCTAGCCCTAGATCCTTGAAGATATTCTGGATAACAGTCACTGTAGTCAGTGGAAAATTAATGTTCTTTTCATGCAACGTGATCAGAAAAATTGTACACAGTTAATAGCAGCTGTGGCTTTTAACTTTATACTTCCGTTACATGGTAAGCAATGATTCTTAGGCTTCTGAGGGTAATTCCGTATGTGGGCTGTAGTAGAATAATCGTGAGTACTTGAACTTCAATTTTGGATTACCTATAAGTATTTATTGTTTTCTGGTGTCTGAATAGGTAACGTGCAGTTAGGTAATGACAAAAAGAGCAAGAGGCTTGACAGAAGCTACTCTTAAAAATACCAAAAGTAATAAAGACCGAGATGTATAATCTAGGTTTGAGCTATCTTCAGTTATAAAATGCTGAACACAAACTCCAGATTCGCGTTTTTCAATGTAATTGATAAAGACTAAGCATTTAAATATGTATATGTTAATTTAAGAAATCATAATTGTTATTATGTGATTTAAGATTTAGAGCAAATTTGTTTTCTGCATGTGAGCCAGTGCCCAAGTTTCAGTAGGAGAAATTTGCTGGAAAATACTAAATTTCATTACAGCTCCAATCAAAACAAAGCTATTAGTGAAAAACAGAGGTGAACTGTTGTGAGGGACAGCAGGCAGGCTCTCCGTGCTGCAGTGGGAGGGAGGGATGCTGTACAATTCTGACAACTGTGAGGCCCAAGCTTGAATTAAAACAATTTCTGCAGGAGACATGTTCTACACAGCCTGCAAAATGTTTGATGGCAGAAAAGCTTTCTCTTATGCTGCTATATACAGGCTTATTTGTTAAAGCATGTTGCCCACTTTTTTCATGGCACGTGTGTGTTTAACAATACTTTTTCTTCCGATATTTGAGTAGCTGGCGTGCTTCTGTGCTACATCACGCAGCTTTCGCCATGTTGCACAATGAACTTTCTCCTCCAAAGTTCAGGTGATCTGGAAACATAATGAAATATGCCCTACACAGTTGCAGATTTCAACCTACGTATGAATGACTGTGGGGAAGGGTTCTTTTGCTGGTTTTACCTGGTCTTGTTTTCTCAACGATTTTTACGCAGCTCACCAGTGGAATGAGACAGATGTAATTATTTTGCAATTTGGACATCAAATCAGATAAGACCCATGTAATTCCCTGCTTTCCTGAGGTATTGTAAGGAAAAACAACATGTTAAAAGATTTTAGGTTCTTACTTTAACCTGTACAAATGGAAGGAGAGCCCGAGTTTTTCTCTGGAACCTTTGATACAAATTGAGAATAGTATCAAGTTTGCAAGAGCGGATTTCGTATGACTAAGAGAGAAATTTGGAGTGTCTGTTACACAAAAAAACCCAGGGTAATGTACCTGGTGAAAAGGTACCTAAGCAACTTGCATACTGACATGCAAAAAGCATGTGGCAAAACAGGGAAGTGAGGTGATTTACTACTTTGTATAATTCTATTTTTTTCAACACTGTGGAAACCCAAATAACTAGTTTAGAAAATACAGTAAAGGAACTGACGAAGAAGAGTAACTGTGTTTAGGTGTTTTATTACTGCCTACTGATTAGTCAGAAATCTCAGTCATTAGAATCTTTATCCGGAATATCTGAAATGCTGTTCTTTGCCAATAGTGGTTCTTCCTGTGTTCCACTCCATTCCAAAATTACACATTTAATAAAAATTGGATGAAAATGGAAAGAATGAAAGAATTTTTTACATTATTTGCATTTTCCCTCTGTAACATGTTTAATGAATTACTCATGATTTACAAATGAAATAACTTAGTACTAAATTACTTTAGTAACATTTGACTTACTATGTTCTCCTGATGACCTGATTCTCCAAGGTCACTCCGCAATGGGATAGAAATACAGACATACAAACCAGAAAAGCCCACAGGTACTCTTGGAGCTTCTATATAAACCAGGATAATAACTTTAAAGACCTTTTTAATGAAGTGCAGGTGGCTTGGATGGATGAAAGATGCTTTAAAAAGCTAAGATATTTTAGATAGAAATGATTGCTAACCTCTGATACATGTTTTCTTTTATCAGTAGATCACAGAATAATGTGCATTAGTGGGGTTATTGCAAGCTGTAGGCTTTTGGGAGGAAAATAGTTCATAATGGGAAAGAAAACTTCAGGAAAAACACTGTAAATGTCTTTCCTTGTTCTTTTTAATGTTGTTTACTTGTTCTGTGTTCTGCTTTCTCTCTGTACTTTTTCTTCTCTGTTTGCTCATAATTTCTGCCCTGACAACCTCTTTTTACACCCTTTTTGTTATAAAATAAAACTACCCATTTGAGCAATTCAGATTTGGGTAAATAATGCCAAAAATGAGTGGCTGTGCCAAATTTGCTGCCTGAAGTTGATTGTTTGATAAGAGACTTTTACATTGTGATTTTTTTCCTTGTAATTGCTCTATGCTGGTGTTGCTTACCTTATGCAAAACTTTCTCATCATAATATTTTAACACTAGGGTTAGAGGCCACTGTTTTTTTCTTTTTAAATGATAGAACTTGTATCTCTGTGCATTGTTAGGAAATTAAGATTCTGCTCCTTGTTGGCTGTAGAAGGGGCGCAGTTGTTTGCTTGCTTCATGCATGGTAGAGTTTTCGTTAGAGAGATTCCTATGGGACATGCTTGTGTAGTTCTCCCTTTCCAACATTACCTTTCTCACACTCCCATCCCCGTCACTGAACACTGCATTTGAAGTATCTATTTCACACTCACAAAAGGAAAGAAAACCAAAATTTACTGTGCAGCATATCAACAGTTTGTCTTCCACACATAATTACTCTCATTAGTCACATAAACTATAGCTTCAATTCTCAAGTGACACTAAGCACTTTCGACTACCATTAAAGCAAATCAGGCTAGTGAATATTTATCTTTGAGCTGTAACTAAATCCTCTTCTTTGGAATCCATGTCTCTAAAATGGATGTTTCAACCTACTTAATGGGATTGTGAGAATGAGTTGACAAGTGTAATACTAAATTGTCTAGCTGATAAAATTTATTAGACTGTGTACACATTGGATGACCCGCTGGCATTTCTTGGCTTATTTTGAGAACCATTCCTTAAAAATCTCTTTAAGAAATAGCTTCATACTCTTCAGGTAAGACTGTTCTGGAATTGTAAGGTGGTTGTCCTTCACAGCTGTTTCTTCAGGTTGGATAGGAGTCATTTCTGAACTGAGAAAATAAAAGACAGAAATAAATAATAATAATAATAATAAAAATTAGTCTGAAGAGCTTGTTCAAAATGTCCAAGGCCAGTTTTGCACAGATAGACCTGCACTGATAGATAACTTAAATGAGCAAGGTCAACAGCTTGGGCTCACCTGCAGCAGAAAGCTGATGTCCTCTATCTGTATTACTTTTATTTATTTCACTTTAAATATAGCTAATACCCAGTCTTGGGTCAATAAAACACTTTTGATTCAAACACTTCTCATTCATTTTCTTTCTTGCTCACAGGTTAACACTGAGTGGCTCTGCACTGCCGTTGCAAAAGCTATATACGTTAGCCTGCTTTAAGCTCTCTGCAGCTTGGACTAGACTGCCACTAGTACTTAGCCTTGCTACAGTAAAACTGGGTCTCATGCTTCTACTTTATGTAGATCAGTTCTTTGACAAAAGAAAAGGATCTGAAACAGTTCCCTCTTGGCTAGCTATAGATAAATCCCCTGCCTAGCGACCTGTAGTGTTACTTTCATTCTCCGACTCACTTCTCGTCTTCAAAATAGTTACATGTAGTCTTGGCTTTACAGAATTTCATACTTTCAGATGTCCATTTGTCTCTTAAACAATGAACATCAAAGTCCACGTTTTTGTAGTTCGGCACGCACAGCATTAGCTTTAGAAAGATGAGTTGCACATGTGGAATCTGAAGTTGGAACTGAGACTGTTGTAGGGACCTACAGGCAAGGGTTGCATGAAATGAGGAATACGCATCTGACACACAATTTTTACAGTTCTACTGTTACGTACAGTAAATAGTTGAGCCTGAAGGCTTTACACAGCTGTTCTTAAGTGCATTGCTAAAGGCCTACTTTTTCTAAAAAAACATCATAATTTTTCATTCATAGATTCCTTTAAAATTGAACCCTGATATCCTTTAATTTGGATTTCCTTTGGGTCATTTGTGAATAGATGAAACTATAAGAAGTGATCTCTAAGTCTGCAACCATTTAATTTTTTGTTCTTATTTTCAAAACTGTTCTGCTTTATCCCTTGTAAGTGTGTCTGTGTAGTGTATCAACTTGAATATTTGAGCACAATTGCTCAGAATTGTTCTGAAGTGCCTGATTGCTTGTCATCACAAGTTCTCCAAAACTTCATTCTGTCAGCCAAGATTTGAAACTTAAGAATTCAGTGTAATTTAAGCATCTGTTGGAAGTGTGTAGCTTTGAGTTTATTATAATGGCTAAATTTTCAAGCAGATAAAAATGCTGTATCAGATAATAAAACACAAGGAGACATAATTTAACCTCAAGCATGCATCATTCATTCGAGCTGCTGCTCATATGTGCCATCCTGAAATGCTTTAAATTAAATCATTGTGCCATAGAGATTCTCTAATTAAATCAGTGTCTTTAAATAGTAACTTGTTTTATAAATTAATATTCATCACTGTGGACCTTTTATGATTGAATGGAAGTAAATATAAACTAAGTAAGCCTAGTAATAATACTGGTAATTCAACTTACAAGTTTATTAACTGTTTTCTTTAACTTTCCCAAACATTGACCAATTTTTTTGCCAACACAATCCTCAAGAATAAAGCTAAGGACCAGTGTAATAAGACATTCTTAAAAAATTACCATTTCTTTGAGATGACATAATTCATGTTCTTTCTTAAAGTATTGTGGAATGGGGAAATCCTTTCTGTCAGGGGCATGTGTATTTTTATATACTGGTGAAAATCAACCTGAATTTAATGAAGTTACAAGCCTTTGGAAAAATCTTACTTTATACTCTTGATACCTGTTAGATCGAGTCCAGAGAAGGGCCATGGAGATGCTCAGAGGGCTGGAGCACCTCTGCTATGAGGACAGGCTGAGAGAGTTGGGATTGTTCAGTCTGGAGAAGAGGAGGCGCCAGGGAGACCTTATTGTGGCCTTACAGTACTTAAAGGGGGCTTATAAGAAAGATGAAGACAAACTTTTTAGCAAGGACTGTTGTGATAGGACAAGGGGTAATGGTTTCAAACTAAAAGAGGGCAGATTTAGACTAGATAATAAGGAAGACATTTTTTATGATGAGCATGGTGAAACACTGGAACAGGTTGCCCAGAGAGGTAGGTGGTAGATGCCCCATCCCTGGAAACATTCAAGATCATGTTGGATGGGGCTCTGAGCAACCTATCTAGTTGTTCTAGATCTAACCTGATCCCTGTGCATTGCAGGGTAGTTGGACTAGGTGACCTTTAAAGGTCCCTTCCAACCCGAACTATTCTATGATAATATGCTCATCAGAGATTTCTTAAAACATTACTAACTTCCATGAAGAGCTTCTCTGCCAGAGAGTTTTCCAGCTTGACTGCAATTGCTACTGTAAACAGTTGTTCTCTGGGTTGACCATGGACCAAGCACCTGACGTAAGAGCAGAGAATTTCTTCTGTGGCTGGGTTGTCCATGGCTCCCATGAGTCTAAGTGAAGAAGAGGTGGAAGCTGATGGGTTTTAATTCAGAACTTGGACAAGTGCCCGTGAAACTTGGCACCAGAGGCTGCAGAGATTAAGAAGGGATCCAGGACTAGACATTACACGAAAGAACAGAATAGAAGATCAGCTGGCTGAGAAGAAAGGGAGTGACCAGCCAGAAAAGCATAACATCATGTAGGACTGAAATGGGAGGAACTGGAATTCCTTTGGACTAAAAGGATGGAAGCAAAAATTGATGTGAGGTGATAGAGAGATCTGGTGGAGATCTTATATAGGTAAAGAATAGGAACAGACTGAGAATAGGACTAGGGAGAAATAGGTGGGACTGGAACCAGATGCAGCCAAAACTATAGACAAAGTGATAAGTGCAGATGAGGGTTGGAGAGGGAGGAATTAAGATTTGGAGTCAGAAAGGAAGGAAATGAGAACAGTTAGGCAAAAAACAGTTGTGAGCGTTTGTACTGGATGTGAATACAGGCATGATGGGAGTCTGAGAGGCGTTGAACATCCTTGCTGGACAAAGAGATTGGTTCTAGGAACAGTGTTCAAGGAATAGAGATGGCAACCAGGAGTCAAGACTGGGGTGAGCGAGATTTGAGATCAAGGTTTAGGCTGGAAGGAGCTAGACAAAGAAATGGCATTTTCAAGGAAGGGGAAGAATAGTTTGTGACCATTGTGAAGGAGTTCACATTTCTGATAATCACCCTTCAGATGGGAAATGTCCTGGTAAAATGCCTTGTTCCTATTTACTGCTGCTGCACCAGGGAATTTATGGTTTGAAGATGTGCAGTGTATTCCTGTCTGTACCACAGCATAACAGTGGTAGACAAAATCACTTAATCAAGGTTTCCCCAGATGGTCACTAATTTAGTTTGTGGGTTTCAAACTTCTGAGTTCATTGTTTCCTGTTGCTTCCTTTGCAGACAAGCTGAGGAGTCTCTGATATTTTAGCCAAATTTTTAAGGACAGCACAGAATTTAACCCTGCTCATCTGTTTTCCAGACTGATAGTGAGGCTTATCTGACTCCTCCAAGTTCTAGTTGTCAGTCTTTCTTGCAGAAGAATGCCCAGGCTGGGTGAAGCATTAGATTTTAACAAGGTGGTCTCCAAACAAATACTGTGTTTCTGAACTTCAAAGTGTAGATATCGGGGTACCGCAGGCCATTTGCCTTTGTCTGAGCCTTTGGAGATTTCCAGTGGTTTCTGTGCTGTTGGACACAGCAAGCGAGAAGCCTTTGTTCTGTGACATCTGCACCTGAAATGGGAAGGTTGGAACAGACCTAGAAAGTCAGACATCTCAGTTTTAAATAGGATGTATGTACAGGCCGCGCATGCTGATATACATACAAGCCCTCAACACCTTGAAAGTCTTTTAAGGCTTTTGGCATTTGTTTTTCTGTATTGAGAATATTGATTTCCACCTTACCTTTCTTTCTGTAGCTAACAAAGATGCAGATTAAGTATTTGTGTTTTCTGCAAACTTTTTATTCTTGCTTTGGAATCAGACTTTGTTTCTTTTGCTTTGCTATGCATTTTCTGTTGTGCAGTATTTTTATGCATGTTGTAGCCTTAGTGATCAGATAAAGGTTCAAAGTCATATTAATATTGTAAAGGGAAAGCACATCCCTGAAGTTCCAAGTTGTTTTAGCTGTAGCAGCTCTCTACGGTAATTGCAGAAACTCTATATTAAGATCTATTTCAGTTGGAAGGGAAAATATCCTCTGCAGTGCACAGCCTGTTTGGCCTGCCCACGTTTTTGTTATTCATGATGGCTGTAGTGTCTAATCAAAAATTATTTGGCTTTTTTGTCTGGTACTTATTTGATAAATAATTACTATTAATCTAGGTGTGGAATCCATATGTTGTTAGCATTGATTTCACAAAATAGCCATATTCTGCACTGTCAAGTAATGGAAACTGTAGTAATCAGTGAGACTCTAATGAGCAAAATAAGTTCTTCTAATTATCTCATAAACCTTCTTTTATGACTGGAAGTACAAAAAATTATTGCTTGAAAGTCGTGTTAGACCGCTGAAGAAATTGAAGAGACTTTAATTCCGTACATCAGGTTGCCTATATATCCCAAGAGTAAGGTTCTCCATAGGTAGCAAGCAATGCAAATTATGTTCAGAGTAGCAAAAGTAAACATCATACTTCTGCATGTCCTTGACTGTTTGAAGTAAATAGCTTCAATCTTGCCTCATTTACACGGGGGTAATTTGAAGTATATCTTAAATCAACATAATGAAAATGAAATACAAATTCTCCATGAGGATTTCTGCAATAAGTGTCAACAATACAGGTAAATTGTTACTCGGTTGTATGGTATACGGCATTTCTAATGGAGCAACAATATTAGAAATGACAGCTAGATATCCCCATTCCCACTCCTCTGCTTTAATTAAGTCACACCCTCACCATACATAGACACTGAGGAAAAAGCTTGTAGGTACATGTGCATCCTATTATGATAAAATGATAAAGGCTGTACATGTAACGAGTATTGTTGATAATAAGTACTTGATACTTGTATTCTAGCAGTCCAGGACTACTTAGGTAATGCCAGGACTATATTAGCAGCTTTAAAAATATATAAGCAAACCCTTTCAGAAGTGACTAGTGATTTTAAATAGCATCAAACTGTGAAAAGCAGCCCTTTTGAAAGTACCTCAAAACTGCTAAGTCACTGTACTTGAAAATCAGCCCTCTGTTGAACTTGCTTACCAGTCATGAAAACTAGAGATTTCCAGTGATTTCTAGAATGGTTTTGAGAGTGTTGTGGAAAATGAGGTGCTCTGGATAAGGCGAATAATATTTCTGCTTGTGGGGGAGGATAGTCATGGCCATCTAACCTGTAGCTGCAGATCTTACAAGCATTCTCATAGATTACCAAAATTGTATTAAAATTGCACTTCGTAGCTTATACTGCATCAATAATACAATGAACTCTAAAACTTTATGTAATTTTTTATCTACTCTACTGTTATAGTAAAAACCTTGAGCAAACCTTCCTAGAGGTCTCTATTTCTAAGAAGGCACAAGGAACGAGTTTTGACCCCCTGAGAGTGTGTGTTGTGCTAAAGGCGTTGGCAAGAGGAAGAAGACTGTTATATGGGAGACCGAATTTTTGAGAACATTTTCCTTAGTGAGAAAAAGGAACCTACTGTCAGTAATATTGATCAAGCTGATATTCACTAGTCAGCAAGTGCCAGGCAAAATTTATATGGAAAATGCTGGA
Organism: Larus michahellis; assembly: GCF_964199755.1. NCBI lineage: Eukaryota > Metazoa > Chordata > Aves > Charadriiformes > Laridae > Larus > Larus michahellis. The sequence goes on from NC_133897.1 coordinate 97,294,449, forward strand.
TGTCAGAAACGTGATGTTACTATGGAAATGATTTATTATCAGCTAAAGGGAATTTCAGTGGAGTCAAGTGACTGGCAATCTAATTTAAGGCACATTTCAGGTTTTAGAGTAAAGTCTTCAGAGAATATAGCCGCTAATCGTGATCTGTGTGTATTTGCCTAGCGTCGCGCTTTGAAAGGATGCTGATTTGCTGTTTCACGTTCTTCATTGACAGAGAATGAACTTAGTCGGGATTCAGCTGTTTCAAACACCATTTACAAGAATTAATTGCTGGAATGATTTTATAGGTTTGTTTGGGTTTTTTTTTACTAATTTTGGGCCTTTTGAGTGTTTTTGTTCTGCTTACAGTTCTGCTCAGCCTGTTCTGTACAGCAGGACGTCTTTCACAACGGAGGCCAGGTCTCCTGGCTTCAAGCTTGCTCAAAGCCCTCATTGCCCAATGCTCAACCTGCAGCCATCCTGCTTCTGAAAATACAGATTCTGGTTAACTAGTGTTCTGTATATTGCCAAATTGTTTATTTTATTAAACAATGAAACCCATCTTTTCCTCTGACATTAAAATCTATTACCTAAAATAATAGTCAGGAGTATATCTCTGCAATCTGAGCTAAAATAAATAGAGAAAAGGGCAAAAAGTATTCTGTTATTGGCTTTTTACATGCTCGCAAAGGACCATGACTCTTGCACAGAATCAGCTCACTGAGGCCTCTGGACACTGCTGTAAATGAGATATGAAACAGTAAAATATTTATGGCCTTGGGGCATTACTGTAAGGATATAGTATCAGGACACAGCCCTTCATTTCCATAGCCACGTCCTGAAGTCACTTGCACCAGAGAGAATGTTTTTGGCAAGTTTGAGCAAGTGACAGTTTTCCTAGGACCAGAAGACTCACAGGTGTAAGACTTTTTTGGTCATCTGTATCATAAAAGGAACACTGCTTTGCCCTGTCTACCATCACCAAGTGTTTACAGTTCTGCTGACTAGGCATCTGCAATATTTGCACCGTGTTTAATATCTCCTAAGACTCTGAGCTCTATGTAATATTTATTTTTTAAATATAAATGATATCAAGGAATTGATGATCCTAATTCAGGGACACTTTCTCTCTATGTAAAGATTTAATTATTATTATTTTAGTTATGCATTATTTTCTCATTAAGAATTTAAGATTTCTTGTGGTTCTTTTACTGCCCTTGGTGAAAGGCCACACTGCCGCTAATAGTCACAAACTTTGTTTTTATGTGTGTTGGACCTTGTCCAACAATCTTGATCATGCCCCAGGTATTTAACATTTGTACTACTGTATTGCGTTCTACTACCAAAAGGTCTTTTCATTTGCCTTCCTTTTTACTCCTTGCTATTAACAATATAGAAAAACGTTTAACATTATGTTTAGACCTTGTAAGTGGCATGGCTGTTATCTTTTACAGACATTTGCACAGTGTTTCTATACTTGCTGGAACTTTCAAGTGTTCGTATTTGGCACTTTCACAGGATGATGATGGGGTTTTTTTCCCCACTGTTATTTAGAAGTGGTAATAATCGTGAGATCTTGGTTATCTGTGTGTAGGTTAACTATTTCTTGTTATTTCCAGCTGTTCCCAGGCTGCAGCAAAACCTGCAGCTGCACTAGAAAGCATTTGCATTTGATCTGTTGTGAATTAAAGTATATTTTTATGAAGCGACACTTTGCCTGCTAATGCTTAGTCTCTTCTGCTCTCCAAAGAAATGTTTCCCGGTTTCTGAAGTGTAAATATTCTTTTAAATTGTACCTTGATCTTCCTACATTTTGCAATAATTGTTTTCATTTTATACGAACTGGTGTTCTTCTCCATTATGTCTTGTATTCTTAATAGGTGAGCACTAACAATATTCTAGAGGACTAATTCACAGTGTTAAATACTTTATCTTGTATAATGTTGTTTCATGTGGAAAGTGCCTCATAATCATTAAATATATGAATTATGAATGGTTTGACCTGTATTCCAACACAATGTGAAATCCTAAGTCCCCAATTCAAAAACTTTCTGAAAACTCAGGGTTAGATCCATAAATGTACTGATGCAATACGGATTTATTATAAAAATTAATGCAAAATACTTATGATTGGTCAGCTTGGTGGTGCTGATCAACAGGCCTGGTTAAGTGCTATTTGGTTGTTTTTTAGTCTTTCTTCAGTATGAGCTGACAGTAACTTCTTTGACATCAGTAAGTTTAACCTCCTGTATTCTGTGAGTGATAGTAGGGTATGTGTATCGATTATGCTTAATGCAGTTTCTGAGAATAATCCCATTCTACTGGTCATATGGAAAGCGTTAACTGGGATTGTCTTCCTTGTTTAGCATTTATGTACTTACCATTCAAAGCAAAAAAATCCCACGGCTATGCTTCTGAAGTCAGAGGCTGAAAAAATGCTAGAGCTGATGCCTCTGCCTCCAGAATACCCAGTTCTCTGGGTTCTCACCTTTTAAAGGATGTTTACTCATCTAACTCACAGAAGGAATACTTTCTTTAGAAAATGTCAAGTGCAATAACTAGTAGGGGTGGTATTAGCAAGCGTCTCATGTTGAATTCTTCTGCATTACAGGAGTACAAACGCAAGCTAGCCAGAGTGTCCCAAGTACGGAAAGAACTCAGGTCACGCATCCAGAACCTGCCTGATCTCTCTCGACTTCCCAACGTCACAGGCAGCCACGTACACCTACCGTTTGCGGGAGACATCTACAGTGATGACTGATTACAAGAACATCCTTCCATAACCTCTACTTTTCTGTGAAATGAGGGGTAGGTCAGACTGATTGGTACTCTTGTAGTATTATTTTTGTATATTGTTGGAGAGTGTCAGTAAAAATACTCTAATAATTTATAAAAAATGGTTTAAAAAGTTGATTTGTTTACTATTTTATTGGCGAGTGAACATAAGGGTACATTTATAAAAGTGGCATCTGTGTCTATTACATTGAAGAATGGATAATTATCTTATCTTTTGTAAAGATTTTAGTTGGGTGCCCTGTAAAAAAACATGCTAAGATTTTTCTTATGTACCCTATATTTAATGTAAGTCAACATATAATCAGTGCATACTTCTAACTCAAGGCATTTCAGTTGCTAGTGAGGGAGTGAAATGTGGAAATCAGAAGCTTATATTTGCAAGAAGGTTGATGCAATTTAATGCAAAGTTAAAAGTGATCTTACTGTCCATTACATTTAAATTACCCACTCCCAAAACAAGTCAAGTGGGTTTTTTTGAAGTAAATGTTAGCAACCAATTTTGTATTGGAAAAGATAAATCATGTTACACTGAGCAGATATTGAAATGACTCAAAATATTGCAATATTTTATTATCATTTGAAATTCAGCATAAGAAGCTATACAATCGACCAGTTTAATTGTGTTTCAGAATTGTAACTTACTTTTTACAGCTGCTTAGTTTCTAAATTGAGACACCATTCATATGTACTCTAATCCCTTTCTGGAATATCTGTCTCCATCTAAAAAGGTTAATCCCAGAAATGCGAAGCCGTTTTACAGCTTTAATTAAATTCAAAGGTCATTCTCTAAACTGTCCCAGTTGTTAAATGTCCATTATTAAAATTTGACAATGCTATGTCCCATCCATCCATGCAACGACACGATGACACAGCCGTGCTGTACAGCCTCTTCCGCTGAGAAACCCCGGAGGCCAGCATGGGATTCCGGCCCCCCCGCCCGCTCCAGCAAACATTTCTAGATCTTGATTGTCTCTTCTCGCAGAACAGGAGGAGACGAGTCAGGCCTGTGTATAAGTCAAACTGCAGAAAATTATTGCCAAATGTCTGTTTCTGAAAAGAAGTCCTTTGCATGGCACAAACGTTGTATTTGTCTGCAGGTAGCTGAATTTGTGAAAATTCTTTTTTACCATACTACGCACCAGCTTTTAGGTTCACTTAAAAACCTAAAGATACAGACAGGCCTCCAGGAGATTGCCAGAAAGTTTAGGCTTTTGAGTGAATAGGAATTAGGCAAGTAATTGTCGAGGAGTGATTTAAAAAATGCCTGTCTGTACCTTTGGCATTTAGATGACTTTAACAACCTGTGCTTGTGTTTGAGTTCAATATATCGTCGGAGTATTTAATGCTAGCATTTTGTTCATGGGTTTGCACTTGTCAGGTGTTGTTTTGCGTCAGTTAAGTTCACAGTTTGCGAGTTTAACACTCCTTCTCACATGAAAGCAAATTTTCAAAAAAAAAATCTATTCTTCCTTTTCAAAAACCACAACAATTCGAAATAGTCCTGGAGTGAAATTGTTGAAGATAGTGATCTGTCACTTGCTACTGACTTCTACAAGGCTAATCTCTGGAATAGTTGTTGGATGTGAATGGAGAATAATCTTTCTCTTTGAAATAGATACACTTGGACATAAGCATCCCAGTCCAATTATCTTTTCTCATGGAAGTCGCCATGAATTAGAGCTTAGTTAAGCAGGGGAAAAAACCCAAAAGATAAAAATACAGCTGTTGACATAGCATTCCATAGCGTGCAATGTAGAATACTAATTTCATCAAAAATTCTGACTGACAGATAGAAATGCTGAAAATAGTTCATCAGAGCTCACTAGCTGTCCAAAGATTTGTAAATTTTAAGTGGCAATTTTCCACTCCATAGGAATAAAGAGCTAACTGTAATGAATACAGAGGAGTGTTTCTTTAGTTTAAGTCTAATATGCAAAATCAAATAGCATTCATTGGCATCTTTTCAGCATAGATTCTTGATAAGAAAATGAGTGTTCAGTTACAATTTTAATGTTTTAAATATTTCTGTTCTAGCACGTTAAACTCTGCTCATAAATTCGTATATATACATGTATGTGCATTACAGTTGCATTTAAAGCTCAGTCTTGCTAAAGGATAGCACCATAAATATTAAAAGAGATTAATCTATTAAGAATTATAAAACGAATCACAGAACAAGAAGGATAAATAGAGAGTTCACAGTTGAATCTCATCCATGGTAAACTTAATTTGTGCCCAGAGGTGACTCTAAGTGCAGCAGCATGGCTTGTTTAGAGTGCATTGAAGGATCTAAGTCTTGGATACTCAAAACCATAAGGGAATTAAGCTTAAACCGTCTTTTGCTACCTTAACTAAAAATAATTATAATACTAAAGTTGAAGGCTGAATTTCCTTGATCTCTCAAGGGTATTAAAAAAGACACAACACTTACTTCACTAGGCTTGTTTTTCCTATTCATAACTCTGAGTGATAATGTTGCTTATCTATAGGTAATGTAGAACTGATAAAAGAATGGGGAAAAATCTCAACTTCTCCTTGATGTATATAAGTTTCAATTTTGAGAGAGTGCTATTTTCTGGATATATTTTTCTTTTTTTACTGTGAAATTGTTTACTTCAAGGAATATTTCATAGCTGGGTTTTTGGAAATGATCCCTCAACATTTGTTTGGGGAAGAGGACTTGAGGAAGGTAAAGGTCACTCTTCTAGCAATTCTCTTATTTTGTGGCTGAATGGTATGTGGTTTTTTATTTATATGGGAAAGGCATCAGGTATCAACTAGTTAGGAAATTTATATCGTAACTGTAATAGTATAGCAGGAGATAACATGGTACGATACAAATGCGGCCCTGTAGTATCAAAAAATACCTCCAAATTCTCAGGTTCCAAAGCTTAATATAGGTACTTCTGACATCTCAGGAAGAAAAGAGTCTGGGTGGGGAAGGGAAGGGTGCCTAGGAGCTGAAAGGGAGAACATGCCTGGGTGGAAATGAAAGGCAAAACAAATGTCAACTTCTGTCAAAACAGAAATAACAGCGAAAAGCTGGGTGGCACGATGTTTTAGCTGTAGATGGGATTATACCACAGAGTTGCTTTGGGGCGTTACCACCCTGGGAAAGAAGATGTGTGGGTGTACCCTGCCTGTCTCTTCTAACGTGGTCTGACTCTACTCAAACCAGAACGCCCACCCTAGAAAAGGCACAATTATAAAATACCTGAACATTTTTCATCTAATAATAAAAGTATAAGAATTAGATGATTTGCTTCACTGTATTGCACTTTTATCGAGCGTTCTCTGAAAAAAGCAAAGACAAACCTGCAGCTCTTTGCCATACGAGAATGCTTACCTTGGAGGTCACTGGGACTGCTTGTATATTCTAGTGTTTGCAGGCTCAAGCTGTGTTTTTGCGGAATGTTTTGAAAGATATCAGGAATATTACCCCACTTCTGTGGTTTTAAAAATAAATGTGTAGTCCTTAGTTACAAAAATTACCATTCTTAGAAATCGTGTTTCATTACTCCTTTTGAAAGTTAAACTACAGCCTGCAGTAACATTAGCCTGTCTGTTTCACTCCGTTAATGTTTGTATTAATATATTAAAACACCTCAGTTAATGCCTAGCAGCACAACCCAAACTACACGCTTATTACGTATTTTATCTGAGTAGTCTGCTGAATGTTTAACTGAGAGCTTTCGTTACGATAAAATGACATTCCTGTTTACCTGAAGTTTAGAAGGACAATGTGTTCGGACTTCCACAGACTAATACTGCTCCCACAAGTCAGTGGTAACTCGCTCTGGTGCTTCAATGCTGACCCAAAATACATACGTAGGATGCAGTAGCCCCCTACACAGATGACCACGGAAGACATGGAAATCAGACGTAGGCTTGATTGGCCCTCGGCAGAAGAGCTGGATTTCAGCCTTTTGGCACGTAAGCAAATAGATTCATGGGCGTGGGGGGGGGGGTTCAGTGGAAAAATTAGGGAACTAGAAAACCAGCACGTCTAAAATTTGATGGTTACATTTATAAATATTTAGGGCCAGTTCTGCTCATTACTCGTGCATATAATCACAGTGACTATTCCTGCAAGTAAAGAAAGCCAATTCAAATGTAGTGTCTGAAGTGGAATTTTTTTTTAATGAATGACCAATTTTGTCTCGGCTCCTATTTCAGTGTGTCATTTATCTTGATTAAGTAGTAAATCTCTTCCATCTTGTTATTTAGAGATCTATTTCTGATTTCATCTTTACAATATTTAAAGTATCCTACTAAGCATGATGTTTTTGTGGGAATTTGCAAAGTTCAATAGCACTCGTTACTTGTTTGCAACAGAAATAGACTCATTTGTTAAAAGCTAACAAAAGTTTGAAATGTAAAGATGTTTCATTATTGTGCTTTTCTGACAGAACGTGTAATCCTTGTGTAATTTATGTCCTCAGAATAACACCTGTATGTACGCTCTTTCATATTTAATAGAATAAAACATTGTTGTAAAAACATCTTTGAAATCATTGTTTATTGCTTGCCTACTCAATATCTATACTTAGCAGTCAACCAAAATCTCATATTGAAGCTGAGGAAATGATCAATACTAATTTTGAAGTTTATTACTCTCTGTATTTGTGTTTTGTGTAAGAGAGTGACCATTTTCAGTGAGGAAGCAGTGCATCAAAAAGTCTGAGGTCGTATCTCTAGAACTGTAAGTTTCTTAAAAAAGAAATATTGTTCATAAAACATCTAGTTTGGCTGAAGTTTGTGTTTCTTCAGAGGGGTGGCTGGCTGTGAGGGAACCAGTTGTGATGTGCCGGCTTGAGGTCCCCAGTGCTCAAAAATGGGAAAATGGCCCAAACCAATGTTCCAAAAGAAAACATGATTTAGTTGAACTGGTCATACTAAGCCACATTTTGTAACATTTCAATGTGTGGTATGATGCTGTTACTGGTGATGATATACATACCATTGTGTAAGTAGAATTTGTACGAGCTGGGAAATAACTCTCTCTCTTGTCATTAAATACCTGTAGGCAGGGGTGTTGCGTGCTTAAGAGAACCTTCTTTGTCTTCCTTTACAAGTCCGGGTGAAATTCTGGCCTCGCTGAAATCAGTGAGGCCGTTTCCTCCCTGTAAGTTGTTTTTCCAGCTCTTCAAACACAAACCAGTTGCGCTGCATGGCAGAGGTTTGGCGGGGAGCTTCAGCCAACACTTAACCTTCAGTGTTTCATTGCGTACAGGAACGTACTATATTCTGAAAGGAAAAGTGCATCACATGCATATATGTTATGTAGATATATACACACATCTGATCTGTGTGTGTATGTATATACATACCTACCTACATCATATATAGAGATACCTATATACATAGGTATGTGTGTGTGTCTCTACATACGTTTTTCAGTACACTGATACAGTGTATTTCAATACACTGTGACAGTCCAATAACAGAAGACTGTAAGAGGCTTAGGAGTAATATAAAAGCACTTCAGATAGACCATACCAATGCAATTTCTGCCCAGCATTTTGCAGCACACTTGTAAAACAAGGAATGGCACACACTGAATGATATTTTTTTTCCCCTTTTTTTTCTACGGTGAAGTCCGATAGCTTGCAATAGTGATCCCTTACAACACCACATCCAGACGTGTCTGACAACTCTGGTAATTACAAAGAAAAACAAGCTGTTTGGAGCATGACGAGACCGTCTAGGTTAACAAATAGCCCACTGCAACAGCACTACAGGTGGAGTGCAGAATACCTGAAGCTCAGTGCCTGCCATCCACCATCCACTTTTTGGAGATGCGTACTTCAGACTAGCTTTCCTGTGATCCTGGGGATAGACTGCCCATTAGCGTTTGCAGCACGCTGGCTGTGCTCCGGATCACGTCTTTCATCCGTTATCTGTAGTTTTATCCAAAAAGAATGTGCCTCGTACTCTGAGACCACTGGGTATTGCGTAAAAAGCACAGTAAACAGGGACAATTGGAAGATCTGCTTCAAAAGCACATGCCTCATCTAACACATTAATGTTGGTGCACCTTAAAACACAGCAGATGGCCGTGCTGGTTTTGCGTAAGCCTCATAGGAAGCACAGCAGTAGAGTACCTAATGTGTGCATTTTCAACAGAAAAACTTATTGCAAAACTTGTTTTTCAAATACTTTTGTATAATACACATTTTCCATCAACAAGATTGAAGTATTTTTCCAGGGGCTGGGACCCTAAATACAGCAGGTGAATTAATGCCAAGTTCTACAACGGAAAAGGCCCAACTCCAAGTTCCATATTTTCATCAAAGAATGACAGTTAATTTGATCCTTCACCTACGTAAGAAACAAACAGCAGCGAACCTTCCAAAGTTCTTCTACAAGTGTACAGGAGATATAAAAAGGATACATGCCAATCTTTGAGACCGTAAGTAGAATTTGCAACAAGCTATTCTCCCCTGCCCTGGATTGCTTTCAAGTCTGCCTACTTACTCACTGGTCCTGTTTCTTAAGCGGTGTTCATTCAATCTGAATACACCTAGAGAAGTTACTCGTTAGAATACACAAAAAAGGAAAATACAGGCCTTTAAACCCAAGAATTTAAATGTTTTTAACTGACTCTCCAAGGGGAAATCTGAAGCACAATTTGCAAACTATACACAGGGCAGGCTACGCACTCAGTCCTGAACTGTGACTTTCTGTTGTCCTTTCTCATCTCTGTGCTGAACTGAAAATGCGAAATCTGACAGCGGAGACTGCTTTAACCTTGGCAATCGTCCATTCACATCAAAACACTTTGGTGCAACAAGTTGACTGCTGTCCAGGGCAAGCCTAGTTTTCCAGACTGAAGTCCAGGAAGGAAGCAACTCTGAAACCTGATAAAACCGAAAAGACGTTTAAGAAAGATTGATTCTCTCTTTAGTCATTTCTGAATGAGACAGAAGTGACCCATTTTGGTAGCACCAGAGCAATTGGAAAGGCAGCATCTGGTATTCTTTACGGCTGTGCCACTCTCATAGCGGTAACAACTCAGGGTGCTGACAAATCTCACAGCGGGGAGCTCGCTGTCGGTATTGAGAGTATCCCGCATTAGCGTGCAGTGTTACAAGGTTCGGCGTTATCCTGGGACCAGTATCGTCTGCAGTCCAAATCACAGACAACATTCTTAAGAAAAGGAAGAAACTTAATCTGGGGATAAAATGCTTTATCTCTCTTTGTATACGAGTGCAGTCTCAAAGAGTAAGTTCTTCTGAAACCTTCGTAAAGGCTGCGTTAAAGGCTGCGTTAAAGGCTGTACTTAAATTACCACAAGTACCAAAAGACAGCGACACTACAGGACACTACATTAAATCCTTGAAAAAATCATGCCTGCAGAAGGTGCTGGTGAAACTCTCTTTGGTTTACTCAAACGTGCAAAGCAGGGATGAAATCTTTTAAATTCTATCGTGATGCATTATCTTAAAAATAGTGGTAGAGTGAGGTGGAAGAAAGCCAAATTGCTTTCAGGTTTGCCAACCTATCCCTTGGTCCTGCTAGACCCACTGATGGATCCAGTATTGTCAGCTTCCTCAAAGGACAGATCCTGGCTTTTAATTCATAGGCCATTAGAGACTGCAAAACATGTTCAAGATTCCCAATCAAATCAGACTGGCCATTTTCTCATCTCCCTCTTGCGGACACTCAGTCCCCTTAGAAACAGAGCTTGCTTCTAAAAAATACGGGCTACACTTACACAGGGTACACGCTGTTAGCTTGAGTTTTAAAGAAATCACTTTGTTGATTTACTAAAACAGGGACAATACTTATTGCTGTAATCTTTATTACTTTGAAACAATGAGTAACTAAAGTAAAGTCAAGAAGGTTTTCAAATCTGCCTTCTGGCTTTTCTCTTTTTCTTCTAGGTTAAGCATCCGTTTTAGCTTAGAAAAGTGAAATTTGGAGTTTCGGGGAGTCTTGGAAGCAGAGCTGGTTGTCGCCTGTCCGGATACACGTGTTCTGAAAAACAAAAGACTCAAATGTCTTAAAGGTGAGGAACCAGAATTAACATGAAGTAACTATGAAAGTGCATATTTATAATTTAAGTGAAAAATTTTGCAGGTAGATAGTGTATTTTCATGTGAAAGTGAACAGTCAGAAGTATAACTTTGTTGTGCAAATTTTAAGCCAGACATTTCACATTAATGACAAAACCATATTTGGTCATTTTTTGCACATAGTTGCTTTTCATTAGAATCTTTGATTTTAAAGGTTGGCAAGTTAAAATTAATCTTCTCAGTCAGACCACTAAGAAAAATACTTAGTTATCAATTTAAATTTTATTAAATGACCAATCTGAAATTAGTACATGACACCCTTTCCCAACAAGACATAATACACTCTACTCGGCAAAGCGCCTCTTTAAATAGGAAAGAAACAGGTACCTGGGAAGTGATGAGGGACTGTTCCCTTTAGATCCCAAATTACTGCAGCTTACAGGTGTCACTTTGTTTGCAGACTGAATTTTTACATCTGGTGTCCTCAGGCTAGATTTAATACTCGGAGTGCCAGAATTGTGCGTCTTGGTAGTTAGAAAATCCCTGCTTTTACCATAATGTCTTCTTGTTTTGTTGCACGAGTTGCAAGTAACCAGCTATGGAGAGAAGAAAGGAAGTATCAACCATTCTTTCAGTCCTTCCACCTCTATATAAAGCCATTGTAAGAATTAGCTGAACTCTTCTCCAAATATCATGAAGCAAATTAAATATTTGCTTAAATGAAACGAGATATTAAAAAGCAACTTATACTTTGCAGTCAGTATTTTCATTCAGGCTTCTTAAGCCAAACACATCCTGTGGGCTTATCTAGAAATGACTCCAATCCCCTAGCAACTGATTTCAGTAACTCTGAATGTAACGTTGTACAGTGAAATACAGAAAACAACCCTGCCAAAACAGAAAGATGAAACAGCTCCTGGAACTGGATATATGGTATCTTGAGTATACGCTAGGGGCACTCATATTTTGCTGAAAAACATGACATACAGTGTCATGTAAATTCATTAGCATATTCTGTCCCCAATGAAGTTATATTACACACTTTCCAGGGAGTCTTGAGATAGATAAAATATTTATATTACCAAACTCTCAAAAACAGTCATCCATAAATAATAACAGCAAGTCTTAGTGAACAAAGAAGAGACTTTCCATTAGTGCAGAAATACCGACTACAACATGCAGGAGGTTCTAAACAAAGGGCACTTTCTCTTCTACCTCTGTACTTCTAGGCTGCAGGGAACTTCCAGTTGCAGAAATGCATCAGAACAGATAATGTCAGACAGTCACAGAGACTGTCAGATATTCCTAAGATCCCTGACTGCCATGGCAACCACTCTTATTAAGAGACATGAGATTAATACAGCCAGACAACTTTTTGTGGCACGCAGTTAAACTGCCTGAAAAAACACAGTTACATGATGTTTCTGGTTAAAAAAACACGTCACAAAAACGCCTAAGCAGTTTGGAAAACATCTGTACCAAATCATTCTTCATTTCAAAGTGTTTAAATTTACCTAAATTCAGATTGCTTAGAAAGAATTACATTTAGAAATGCTGAAATGAAACATTTTCAGTTAAGTGTTTTGACTGTCTCTAGACGTTATTTTGTCAGCCTAACAAACTGAAAAAGAGAAAGATCATTAATTTATACAGCTGAGGTATTGATGTATTTTTAGTTCTTCTAAATGAAATTCAGATGGAGAAAAAAAACCCACCAGCATCACATGACGAATTAGCATTCCATGCAATATAAATGGAGGTGAACACCTTATAATGCAGGAATTAGTGGATTAATCATAGCACTGCACAGCTACTTTCCATTCCCTGAATTGCATATGCAGTTAACTCCAAAAATTTCAAAAGCCCTGAAATAGTTCCTATGTTATATGCCTTCTCATGGCAGAAGTATTCCCAAATCAAGTTCTACTTGCTAAGAAAGGTATCAGAGGCACAACCTGTCACATTGTTACTTGGTTTAATTTCAACCACACTCAAATTTTCATTTTCGCAAGTCTCAGGTATTAGATTATAGGGATCTACATTGCTAATTTTGAAAGCTGTCATTTGCTGACAGTATTTTAAATACTTAAGACCAGAAAAACTTAAATCATAATCCACAGGACAAATGCAAACAGAACTGAGCAGAACACAGGTGCAGCAAACTGTAATTACATCCCAAGATTAGAATATTACCCAGAGTTTAAACTGGACCCATTTAAAATTGAATTTTAAACTACTCATATGGATGCACAGTGCATCCTACAAACCTCTCCAGCTACAGAATAACTCTCAAGAACGCATCATAATTCTGAAGGACAACTGTTCATTAGTTGTCTGAAGAGACAGTTCTTATTGTACATTAAATGTTTGTGATCCCTGAAAAATAAAGCAAGGATTCCAGCTTTTCAGGTGCCCTTTCCGTCGCCCAACTATGATCTACAATTTGGAGAGAGTAATAGCAAAGGTGCCTTTCTGGAGTGCCTTATTTTCCCATAAGAGCTGAGAACCTCAGTGATATCTCCTCAGTTTCATTTTGTGTTACTAATAATTTTTTGTTTCAAAAATTTTACTCCCCAAACCAGCAGACTCTCATCTGAGAAAATGCCAAGTGCGCCAGCAACTGCTGGGCACAATAGGGTGCTGTCTCATGTATTAAAACATCCATTCACATAACCTGTTTTAATAGTAGTGCCTGCCTTGGCAACACTAGATTAAATGTATACTATTATTCTTCAAACAATAGTAATTAGTATAAAAAATAGTAATTAAATCTTACATTCATTAATAATTTTAGGAAAAAGAACTGAAACCCTAAGAGCAATGTTAACTTGTTTAAATTACCTATGATATGGTTTAGTTTTGAAAGACTACCTATAAACAGTAATATTCAGACCAATATAAAAAATCTGTACAGAAGTTAACAATAATCTCATGCAGCCATAAAAGTCTACTGAAATAAGTGAAGTAAAGCTTGTTAAACTGAGCAAATGTATCTTTACACAACTGATAAAACTGGAAAAAATCTGACAATCTATCAGTCACTCAAGCCCTTCTTCAGAGCTGAAACAAAAGCAGCAAATGTCAAGCTACGCATACTGGCAAAACCATCCTGACTTCACCCAATGGCACGTGTTTCTTCTTAGGTATGTTTTGGGATATTCTTAGCAATGGATTTCTATGGACTTGAATGGATTTTAGGATCTAGGCAGCTGTATTAAGGCTCTGCATCTAGTAGAGTTGCCTGGCCATAGCTCTGCCACATACATAGGAAAAAAGGAACAGGCAAAAATCTGCCACTCCTGCCATTTTCTGCAAAGCTATGCAAACGATACAGTAGCTGACAGTGCAAATGCCAGAGCTTCCTGGCAGGAAGAAATTACATATTTTTCGGCAAGATCTTAGACATCTGCAGACTCTACCCAAACTGATGCTAAAGAGATCACAGGGAGGGCAGAATTGTTTGTGTAGCTTCTCTGACAAGTAGGGTTGTTTGTTTGGGTTTTTTTTTGCGGGGGAGAGGCGGGAGCTTACTGTTCTTGTCATTGTGCTCATGATCTCTCTTTTGTGGAGGGTAGATTTTAAAATTTTTTATTGTGAATAGAAATTATCCCAAAAGAAAGGAAGGGCTATATGCTCATGAAAAAAGAAATGTGTAGGTGTGAGCTCCTCTTCTAAGAGAAAGATTTCCATACCTTCTTTTTTATGCCACTGAAAGGTTTCAAGGAAATACCAGGTATTTGGCAGTTCCAAGTAAATATCCTTACCAGAACGCTTCTTGACTCCCTGTACTTTTTCAAAAGCTTTGTCTGTTTCATATTAAGTTTGTGGTTCTTCGCCTCTCGTTTAAGAACTTTCTCGATCTGTGGAGTCATTTTCATCTTTGGTTTGAGACGCACCCGGTAGCTATCAGGAACCAGGAACTGGAAGCAGTAAGGACATATTCTTTCTAATCCACGTTCATTATCTACAGATTAACAAAGGTACAAGAGTAAAACTTAAATGAAATAATTACGTTTTACAGGCAAACATTAAAATGACATGTTTCTATTTTAACATTATCTAGGTAGTTTCGTTTTTATTTTATGTTTCAGATACAACTAGAACACAAGAGGAAGCTGAGCACCAGTATGTACACCAACATGTGCTCAGCTGGGCACAATTCATGCTAAGCTTATGCACAGCATAAGTTTACACAATATCTAACTGTACATTTTCCTGAGAAAATGCACTTCCTTACTAAAAATCTTTAAAGAGGGAGGGTCACAATGCAGGAATGTTCTTTTGCCAGATCAGTGACACCAAAGCCTTCTAAAGCTCTTTGCCCACTTTAAGTGCAAGAAGATGACAGCACCTCAGCCTGGGATGAAGAAATGCTTTGAGACAAATTTCACACCTAATAATAAGCTGTGTGCTCCCGCACCTGCCTTATTACTTCCTGCTGCCAGGGCTGGACTCCAGCATCTCTCTCTAAATCCTAGGGGAAAAACCTGGGCCCTGCTGCCTAGCAAGCACGCCATTTCCTCCAGAAGCCCCTGAGCCCACCCTGCCACAGGGGAAAACGGGAGGCAAAGAGAAAGCCTGCGTTCTGGGGGCCCCGCTTCCGCCCTTCTGCTGCCCAGGCCGCCCCTACGTGCTGCTCTCCCACCGCGGGGGCCCCGCAGCGGCTCCGGCACCATCGGCCGGCCCCGAGTCCCCCTCCACTCGCCTCGGGAGTTGCGGAGCGTCCACCTGCGGGGGAGAAAGGCACAGCGTCACGTCACGTCACGTCACGTCACGTCACGTCACGTCACGTCACGTCACGTCACGTCACGTCACGTCACGTCACGTCACGTCACGTCACGTCACCCCCGGCCACGCCGCGCCACCGCAGGCGCGAGGACAGGGGGCGGAGCCACCCACGTGCGTCACCAGCTCGCGCCCTCCCTCCCTCGCCGCTTCCCTTCCCGCCTCCGGCTCCCTGCCCCCCGGTTCCCCCCCGACGGCCGCCGCGTCCCGCCGCGGGCTGCTTACAGCAGGAACCGGGCCTGTCCCGGGCAGGTAGCCGCCAGCCCCTCCGCCGCCACCTCCAGGAACCGCCGCTGCCACCCCATGGCGCCGAACACCCGCCCCGCCGGAAGCCGCCGCCAGCCCAGGTCCGGCGGCCGGGGGCGGGGAGGGGAAGGGTGTGTGTGTGGGGGTGTGTGTCGGTGCAGCGTTTCGCCGAGGCTCGGCGGGTACCCGCCGCCGCAGCACGACGGTTCCGGGTTCGCACGGGCCGCGGCCGCCGGGGTGGGCTGCCTCGGCGAAGGCTTCGTGCCCGGCCGAAGGTTTCGTGCCGCCGCCGCCGCTTTGCCCGGGAGGCCGCGGGCCGGGGATCGGTTAGGGCTCGCGCCGCCGGCAGCCGTTGGGGCGGCAGCAACGGCTGCGCGCGTCCGTTGGCGGGGCCGCTGTGAGGGGGGGGGCGCGCGGGCGAGGTAGGGTGAGGGGACGGGCGGGCGCCCCCAGCTCTGCCGGCCGGCGCAAGGAGCGGGAGCCGCTGCGCCTTCCGCGGCGTCAAAAGTGTTTGGTTTTGGCTTTTGTTTATTTTTTTTTTCCAGTAGGGAAGAAAACTTTTACCGTAGGGGGAAAGGAAAAAAAAAAAAAAAAGGAATAAAATGTTTCTCTGTCAAGAGTTGTCACGTGAAAAATTTCAACCAGCAGCTCCACAAAGCCGCTTGATGTTCAGAAGTGCGGAACATCAGCCATCTCCCACTCTATTTAGATGCTTTTTTTTTTTTTTATGAATTTTGGCAACTACATACTTTGCTTTATCACTCAGCAAATGTGCTCCCATTAAAAAGAAAAGAAAAAAAAAAACAACCCTCAAGCTTTTCAACGTTTGATGTGTGTTTTATTAATTCCCTTGGCCCCATTCATTTGCTAGACATTCTTCTTCTTTGATCTGTTGGTAATGGTGTTCGTTTAGGAGAGGTATTCATCTGAGCAGGCTTCAATATGCTATCAAGGAATTTGAATAAATATAATTATTTCTTATTTTCTAACATGGAGTAGCCGAGGGCTTTAGAAGTAGAAAAGCATGGGAAGAATTGAATTTCTGGCTTCTCTTTAATAGGAAATAGCTTTACAGTGCAGTCAATAAATCTGGGCTTGTTAATGAAATGTTCATAATAGCTACAATTAGGGCCTCTGCTGACTTTATTTTTGAATTAAAAACACATTTTTCAATGGACCTTTCAATATTACATTTTTTTGTTGCCAAGTTGCTGGCTTTGTTGATGATAGTTTTTGTGTGAACTCTGCCTTTCCTGAGTGGAAGAGCAGGGATGTCACATAACATCTATTTAAAACACAA
Organism: Larus michahellis; assembly: GCF_964199755.1. Taxonomy (NCBI): domain Eukaryota; kingdom Metazoa; phylum Chordata; class Aves; order Charadriiformes; family Laridae; genus Larus; species Larus michahellis. The sequence continues at coordinate 97,311,573 of NC_133897.1, forward strand.
CCAGCGTTCATCAGTCAACAGATTTTTGGCAAATGAAATATTCCCATTTATTAATAGCTGTGGGGGGAACAAAAAGAAAATGTTTTTTGAACAGGAGTAAGCAAAAATAATTTCAACACTTTTTTGGGGGGGTGGGGGGACGGTTTTTGTCATTTTTAACTATACCAGTGTGTTTGTCCTGCAGGGGACTCGGCTGCAGAGGAGGAATGGCCAGGCGAGATGGCGGGAGGAGGGATGCCCAGCAAAGGGGGATGGTGCCGGGGAGCTGGCTGTTGTCTGGGGCTGGGACCTGTCTCCTCCCTGCCCCTGGGGTGGGGGTGGTGCAGGTGGGCCAGAGCACTCCCACCACCACCTCGGGGCAGCCTGTTCTTTGGTGAGAACAAGTGCCTGAGTGACTTGGTTAACAAGCACCGTACTGTACTAATGAAGCAGTGACTAATACAATACAAAGGATTCGTTTTTATTTTTTCCCTTCCCCCTACCCTGCCCTTAGACTCTTCTTATCCCTTGCGGTTTTTTTTCCCTCAGTCTCTTCCAGTCTGTCTGAAACGCTTATAATTTTTTTTCTTTCGCTCCGGGAACTAGGCTGTGCCATTCCCTTTTTTATGTTAGTTCACTGGTTTCTCTTTGCATTATAGATCATCATTGTCCGAAAGGCAGTGCAAACAGCACCTCCCAGTGCCATTCATATACAGTATATCACATGTCTTGTCCCAGTACCTGTCTCATGAGGCAGAAACTATGTTTGTCATGTTAGATGTGGTACTGAATGTGCTAAACAAATAAAACTCTAGAGACAAAGGGAAAATGATCAAGAAACTGTGGCTTCCAATTCATGGCTCTCTACGAGCCCCTTTCTGCAGAACTTCCATCAAAAGCCTGTATTTCTGTGCATCCAGTGCTGTCAGGACCGGACCCTTAAAACCAGATAACCCTCAGCTCCCTGGTACAGTATTTATGGCATCGGTGGGTTTAATTCACCGGCATTTCAAGGCAGAATGCATTCATCTCTACTTTTTCCTGGCTTTTATTCACCAAAACCCCCACGTTAGCAGACCCATGTTACGAACTGTTTCCCGTTTCTGTTGTTTGGTGTTTTGTAGCTACCACGGCTGGCCAACAAGCTGTAAATCTTGCCTGGTGTTTTGTAACAAAAGAAAAAATAGAATGATTTGTGTTGACTTTTGGTCATCGTGTATCATTATTGATTTGAGGGAGGGCAGTGGAGGAAAGTGTACTGTGTATCTGCCGGTTCTCCAGGAAGGCGGTGTTAGCTAGCAGTCAGTAGAGGGCAATAGAGAAATACAGTTTGTGGTACCTAAAGGATTTGAAGCACTGATTATGTGTTTACAGAAAAGAAAAAGAAGAAAAGAAGAGCCAGGAGGATAGGTTGTTCAGTTTACTACTGGAGACCTGACTGTGACAGACCACCAAGAAAACAAAATTTTCAAAGAGAGTACAGAAGACCTTCTGCAGCATCTGCGAGTCTCCTTTTTTCTTCAGAGTTCCGTAGGATAACTTAGCCAGAACTTACTGATGACTGCATGTTCAGTGGACTCGGGGATGGACTGGGAGATGCGGGAAGGCACGCTTTGGAAGGAACAGAAGAGGAGGTGTTTCAAAGATCCTGCAGGTGACTGAGGTGAACAAACTCACAGCTTCTCTTTCAGGTGAGATAATAGGTGTTCAGTCAGCTGTATACAAGTAACGAGCAAACTGAGTGAGTGATTGAAATTATATGAGGATTTTGCTTTTTCAGGCATGCTGGTGCAAGACTAATTTTATCTTGGGGAAAAAAAAGGACAGTGATGCTACAAGGATAAGCGTTTCTAAGCATATGTTATTTTAGAGACATGCTAAAACTGGTCACTTGTTTTATGTGTAATATTTTATATTAGAACTGTTTGAAACATGCTCATCATTTTACAAGGTTTATGTGCTATAGTTCCTAGACTCTAGTTTACGGAGAAATATATAAAGAAAATGTGACTATTGTTCTTCCTTTTAGAGGGTATTTTTGCTAAGCTTTTGGACAAATGTGACTTGGAGGTTTGGAGAAATTTATTAAGAGATTTTGGATGCATGGTGGGAATGCCCTCAGATTCTTCAAAGGCTTTATTATCAGAATGATACTGAAAAGCGATAACAAAGAATATAGCAATAACAAAGAATATAGCAATAACAAAAGGAGTTAAGCCACAGAAATCAAGGGGCTGACAGAGGGTTGGGAAAGCAGAAAAAAAGCAAGTGACTAAGTTAGGAAATAAGCATATGAAACACTTTTCTATTGCCAAGATCTCAGCTGGTGTCACCATAGCACTTGGAAAATATCCTCAGGATGCTGGGAACCATTAAAGCAGTACAGATTATCAGAGGATAAACTTCCACTTCAGCTGCCACTGGTATCAGAAGTGACCAATAAGAAATGTTTGGGGAATGAACGATGAAGAATTGAAGCATTGACATTCTGGGGATATCATAGAGCAAGTGCAAGGGTATCTAGAGGTCAGTCAGACAGTACCCATCTGAAACAAGGCAAGCTGATAAATAAAAGGAATAAATCATATTCTAAAAAAAACCATCAGATTTGAAAAGCTGATAAAAGCAAAAAGTTATCTAGTGTTCCTCCTGAACCTGGATTTTTTTTGTAAGTGATATGATAGGTAGGGCTACAGCACAGCGATTTATCTGTGCTTTGAGTGCCAAAATATGTAAAAGATTAATATGATGATTGTTTATTTATTGTTTAGAAGACAGCTTCCTTGCAGTATGTACCTGAGGGAAACGAAAGATAACATATATAAAGCATGTCACTATTTTCCATGGGTTGGCAACATCCATCTGACAGGGAAGGGACTCAGTGACAATCAGAATCCCCCTGATCTTGAAAGCTACAAGTTCCAGTCTCCAATTTTTTTCTTTCTTTCATTCCATTTCCAGTGCTCTAGATCTTCTTGTATACTTACAAATCCATTCTCTCAAAAGATAATAGAAATTAAAGATGGTATTGAACAAAAACCTTAGAGAGAAACATAACTGCCATTTAAGGAAATCCGTAGTTGCGTACCAACTCTTCTTTAAAGTGGTCTCTGGTAGAAATTATTAGTCCTTTATCTAAAATGTAAAGCTCTAGGGCAATAAACATTCTCTTATAGGTGATACCTATTTTCAGTGAAATTAGCATGATTGCTTGTTGGTGTTTGCTGAAGAGTTTTCTTACGGGTCATAACTCCACAGACGTAATCAAAGGGATTTTTGAAGTGGGTAGTCACACAGATCTGCAGCTGGGGCTGAGAAATGAGAGCTACTGCTTTTTCAAGTCCAGGCTTTGCTTTGCTTCTGTGTGACTTTGTGGTAGGTTAGGCCTTTTTATGGTCAGCTTATGAAGTGGCCAGCCTGGCATCTTGCCCACTCTAAGGGCTAGGCTTTAAATGGCAGACTGCAGATGTACAAGGAGGCCCTCCTTGCATAGAAGTTATGGGAAAGGCCATCGTCTGGTTGCAGTGTCCTTCAGTACATAGACCAATGGACTCCTGTGCCAGTTCTGGATATGAGTCCTTGTCACCTTCATAAGAAACTATTCCTTTGCGTTCATTCACAAAACAGTTGTCTAAAAGTGTTGAAATCTCAAACTGAAGTTCCACCAGTGAAAAAGATGTTGCTAATTAATGTGTTAATTGTCATGTAAACTTTTTTGCTTAATGAGATGTGAAATAGCCCCTACTGTTAGGAGTATCAAGGTGCACAGGAGTTTGTCCCAAGCACTCAGGGTCATTTATTGCTGTGCTGCAGCACAACCCAGGGCTGCTATTTCAGCCTTTTGCCAAAATAGGAACATTTTACTTTCTGATGAGTCATCTGGGTTTCACTTAGATCTCGTAAGGTTCCCCCACCCTGTTCTTTGCTATATAGTCCAGCCCCTACCCTAGAGGCCTTGCTTTCCCAGCTGAAAGATGGGGTGGAACCCTCTACAGCAGTTGTCAGCTCCATTCCTTAATTAACTTGGAGGGGACTGCTAATGAATGATACAGAGCATTTTCTCTGTCACTGGAGCTGAACAGGCGGCATTCCTAGCCTTTTCTGGCCTGCAGTGTGGCAGAGCAGTGGTGGCAACTGAGATGAAGTTTGCCACACGCTGTGCTAAATGTTACCTGCATCAAGACAGCAAGGGAACTAGGTCAATCAAAGGAAGCGTTGTAGATATTTTCCATATTGGTCATATTTACTTCTGAACAACACAGAAGAGCTATATATTTCAGGAAAACACTTCTTCCTTTTTTTTTCCCTTGTGGTGCAAAAAGGGGATATGGGAAGTCTTAGTTTTTTGTTTCTTTTTGCTTTAAATTATTTTCTTTTCCTTTTAATTCTGAGTGACCTGTTCTAAGGTGGCACTGGTTTGAGTGTGAGGTTGGCCTAGATGACCTCTAGAGGTTTACAACCTTACCCTGTAATTTTCAACAGTCATGCTGTTATTTTTGATTTGTCCTGACTGGAAATTACCTGGGACAGGAAAAAAAAACATGACTATTTTAAGATAATTTTCTTTCCCCCCTAAGTTATTATTTTAATTCATTTGAAAATGGAGCAGAGAGACTAAAAAAAAAAGGTACTTCCAATAAATAACTGTGTCATGGAGTAGTTCTTTGCACTTGTTGGTTTCTGGGTTTTGTGTTTCTGAGTTTTGTCATAAACACTTTGGCTATCATGTTTAGGCTGCTTAGCAGAATTGATATTATACAGAAATGTAGTCAGTTGAAGGCTAAAACATTTGAGGGCTGTACTCCCTGCTGCAATTGAAAAGTGGCTTCTCACACCTGTTTATAGTATCCAAAGTTGGTTTCATGTCTGAGAAGCTGGCATCATTGCTGATTCTTCCAGTTTTATGCTTGGTGAGTCTGATGGCAAGAAGGGGTGGAATATTTGCTGCTAAAGTATGTGAAATAATATGAGCTTGAAAGATTCATATCAGTTTTTCAGTAATCAATTTTGTCTAATTTCATTAAAAATTAAACTTTTTGCCCAGATGACATCCTTAATTCATCACCCTTGCTGAGACTGAGATCTTCAAAGCCGTTTACAACAGCTAAACAAACATATCTTCCATTAGCTTTGATTGGAAAGCCTGATAAAGTGCGTAGAAGATCTGAATCTTTAGACATGACAGTGATGGATATAATTTAGACACAAGAGAGGTAACAGAATCAGACTGATGCTTAGAGTGAACTTTAAGCCAGAGTTTCACAGTCGAATATGGGTGGGTGGTGCAGTGCTCCTTATCTCTTCAAAACTGCTGCTGATGCACAGTGGTAGCATGAAGTGTTTTATCTACATTGGGAAGAGAGTGCTTGAGTCTTCATTGCTGGTAACGTGGCATTGCTCCCAAAACCTACTCCTCTTTTAAAGGAAAAACTGGAAGGGAGAGGATGTAACTACTCTGTAAGTCTGAAGCAGCTACAGTAAAGATGAAAAACTCCACGTGACAGTCATTTAATTAGACTGCAGTAGTATTATCCTGGCTAGTATGTAAAACTTCTTCACTGAGGTTTGTATTATAGCTGTATAATTCCCCAATACTGAAAGGAACTAGCCTTTCTAAAGTTGGCCTGCATGCAAGGCCCTCTGCTTTCCTGTGCTCCTGTGAGATTTTGTACAGAAAACAAAACAGCAAGGGGTAGATGGTTCGATAGTGTATTTTTTTCTAAAACCCCAGAGATCTCTGCTTAAGCATCCCAAGTCAGAAAAAGCTCGAAGTAGTTGTATGCACATATGTTAAACAAACATTAACATCAGAGTTGTTGTTAACTTGCTACTTACTTGAAGTGTGAGGAGGGGCTGATGCAATCTCCAGACTTTTTCCAGAAGTCACGTAGCCATGGTTTTCTTTATATTCTTTTCATTATTATTAGATAATGCCAACAGTAGTACTCATGTATGGTCTGCATCAGTCTCCTGAAAGATCATTTTGGTCCTTAGTGAGGAAAAGGCTTGTTTTCCCTCTTTAGAAAAGTAGTTTTAAAGTGGCCTGGCTGATGTCATGGCAGGCATAACAAATTTTGTCAATTCATAATTGGACATAGTTGGTGCAAATGAAAATTATTTTTCTCCTTACTGTGTCCTTAAGCAAAGTTTTCCTGATGAAAATACATGTTTTGGACTTTTTCACTAATCTCACCCTTTCTTCTAAGACAGTCTGAAATCTCCCTTAGCACTTTTTGGAAAAAAAAATCTGGTTATCCTGAGAGCATGGGTGAAAGACAGGACAGTGGAAAGCCTGAAGGAGTAAAGGTCCAGATAGAGATGTACTGGCAGGTCTGTGAAGAGCTTGTCACAGTGCCTGTTGGCTCTCTGCTTCTGTTTCGTTTGTTCTGCTGGTTAATCATTTGCTTGAGTGCTCAGGTACCATGGCGATGGACACGCTACCAGTGCCACAGACCCATGCTGCATATTCATTAAAACATTAATTTTGAAAGGAAACCCAAAGTAAATACAACTTTTGAAAATCCTCAGCATAGCTAACGTTGCTGTTTACTTTCCTCTCTAACAATACAAATTAGCATGGTAGGATAGAGGCTTCTTCCTCCCATGTTAGGATTTTCATTCTGCTGTTGATATCCACAGCTTTCTCATGAAAACATAAGTGGTTTGAAAGGCTTCAAACTTCTTCCATATGTTGAGTATAGCACATTTGTGCATTAGCCTTTCTGTGTAGCTACTGAGATGTTTGTTCCATTGTCATCAATATTAAAATCAGGGAAAGGGCCTTGGAAAAAGAGCCAAGTGCGTCTGGTCTATTAAGCCCCACCAGTTTGCTAGCGTGACCTTTGTGAAACGAGGGGTATAAAGTGCAACTTTGAAAATCCTGGCCAGCAACTAACTGCTGGAATGCCAGTTGGCAAGCTGTTCTTCCTTCTTCTCCAAATATGAAGCCTTCTGCCTGAAGAGCTCCTATGCAGCATCTCTTCTGCAGTGTCATGTTTTGAGATCTGATCCTCACACAGACCTCTGTTGCTGTTGTTACTTTTTATAGTGCTGTGCTATTTATATCTCTGTTTGAATATTTATGGTGGCCGCCACTGGAAAGTTAGCGCTGAGCAATAGTTTCCCACAGAGGGCATTACTGTGCTAGCATCCGTCCAAGATAACCGCACAGAATATAGAAACAAATGTTACCTCTTTATCATTAGTACCTTAAGAGTTTGCTCCTGGTTTTGGTATCTTGAGTTGCTTCACAACACTGCTGTCTGAACACTGGTGCCTGGAGCAGCTTGAACTTGCATACTGGCAGTCTATGAACCCCCAGCACATGATGTGCCCAGGAGGCAAACTAAACCACAGGGGAGGGAATTAGATAGAGTTAGACGTAGGGTATGCATCCACTGTAGCTGGATAATTGTTCCTCAAACTCGACTGATAATAAAAGCTTGCTTTAACTTTTGTTGCAGCCCTCAGGAAATGGAAAATACATTCTTTCCCTCTTATATTTCCCTCATATGATAAAAAAGTACCAAATATTATTTTCAGGCCTATCTTCCCATCTGCTCTGACAGCAATTAGCTCACCAATTGGTGTGTGCTGAGGTTCATTAATATGTGGTAAAAATATGCAGAAAAGCTCAAAACTCAGACAGTGATGCAGGGATGCTGTTTATGTCTCCCTGGCATGAGGTAGGAAGGGCCTGTGATGCCCACTGCTTGCCAGAAGTTGGAGACACTTACAAGCAGTGTGAATCTCCCGTACTACTGGTAAATAAAACAAAAAAGTATAGTAAAGACACTGAATATGGCAATCCTGTTAACATTTCTGAGCAAATGGCTAGTGAGATTTGTGGGACTTGTGGGTCAGGACAGTGGTCTCCTCCCTAGCCTGCTTCCTGTAAGATCTGAGCTGACGTTGTTGCAGGGGTTGTGGGAGAGAAGCCGAGACTTACCCTTTAAGGATTTAATTTGGAAGGCAATTTAAATTGGAATCCCCTCTTCTCTATCCTTCTGCAGTATGGGACTTTCACCTTGGCACCATCCAGTCCTTGAACTCTCTAAGATCCTTACAAAATCCTTATAAAATGTGCAGGTACATCAACTCTGCTCTGCTCTGGTGTTTTACTGGGGAGAAAGAACAGCCCTTGAGGAAAGTGGAAGATGAGTGCTGCTTGCCTCTTCTGCCTCTCCTGAATCCAGGAGCCAGTGCAGGTAGAGTCACACCCCTCTCCCAGGTGGAAGTCAGACCAGACTGTACAGGAAGGCACGGAATAGGGTGCAGCTAGTATTGTGGGATATCAAAGTAATACCTTAAGAATCCTGGTGCCTGTCGTATGATTGAAAACTGGGCTGTGGCATCAGACTACTACTGTTGAGATGGCAAACACTGCCCTATGGTGCAGAACCTATTAGTTTTCCTGTAAAATGCTTTTGTTGCTGTGATATTGCCAGTCATGCAGGCAACCCTTCCTGCCAACTGTTCCCTCTTTTTCATTAATCTGCAGTAATTTCTTTGGTGTTCCTTTGCATTAAATCTGAGGGGCATTCATGGCATTCACAGGTATGGTTCAATTAACTCCCTCATACTTCCCTTCCCAGGGTGTTCCATTTTTGAGAACAACCCTAGGAACATGTGTGAGTTCAGTGTGGATAGAGGCATCTCCTGCCAGCAGATCTGCGCACTTGTTTTTTTCCATGGACTATTGTCTGGAACTTGGCAAGCCTTTGGAATCTTTCCTGGACAAGCAGTTCTGGATTATTCACCAATTTTTTGTGAGCTGAAGTGAAAATAAACATGAGCTTAGGACTCTGAGCTCAAACTCAAACCCAGGCTTTCCCAATGTGAGCCCAGAACTGAGACTTTTAATTTGGCCTTTTATGATTATGATCCAGCGACAGAATTAGGCTTTGAATCTGAATGGTATCCAGGCTCTGTGATACTCATGTAAATATACTAGCTTAGGGCTTGCAGTATGTTTACAGCCTGTTATTCATTTCTAACTAGTGGCGTTTTCCTTTTTGGCTACAGTGGGAGAAGCTCTGGGTTTTACCAATTGTGTTGGGTTTGGTGGTAATATAATCTGCAGATGTAGAAGCATGATAAATGCTCAGATATGAGGGTCAGAAATGAGTCCATTTCTAAACAATCTTAATGTCTTAATGTTGGAATGGGCAAAGAAAGAGTTTATGTAGTTTGCACAACTGCAGCCATTGACTTTACTTTCAGTAAAGCAGATCCGTGATTTTTCTGTCTTCAAATACTTGGTAATTTTGGTTTAAAACAGTAGGTCCAAATCCAAACTGAGTTCAAGTTCTCCAAGCGTCTAATTAACAACAGGTATTGGTACACCTGGAATTAAAAGTATGTAAGTAAAGGAAAGCAATCACCTGGTCTAGTGCTGAAAGGCTTAATGAGGAATTAAGGAGAAAATACAAACAGGCTGCTGGAGTTGTGTTTGATTTTTCAGTTTCTTTGCCGTCTGCCAGTCCTTTACATGAGTGCTAAAAATTTCATTAAAAAATTAAAAATATATTTTAAAGACCAATTTAAGAAACAGAACTTGTAATACTAACTTTGGAAAATTGCAGCTCTATTTTCTGACACATTCTTACATTTGTGACTAAGGGAAAACTCAATTATTTCAGTGGATTGCTGGAGAAGTAGATGTGAATCTCACTTTATCCATTCTCATCTTAAAAGATTGACTTGGAAACCTTTCGTTTCAAAGAAGGTAAAGGTGTCAGGGTGAGTTCATATGGAACAGATGGGTTTTCTGGAAAAAGCCTCCAATTTGATAAACTTCCAGAAAAAAATCACATGACTGGCAGGAGACAAAGTACCTTTGTTTTGAATTTTTGCTGGTCCCACCGAAGTTGATGCTACTTTGGGAATTGATTTCAGCTGAGATTAGGACTTTGGTTATAGACTAGTGTTGAAGTGTTGAGTGTTGAAGATGCTGATCATTAAAGCTGTGTCAGCTTCTCAGCAATGAACTGATGTTCTTTCTGGCTTAAGTTCAATGCTCTTCGAATGAGAACCCTTGATTTACATTAAGTGTTTCTCAACTATTCTTGCGGGGGCATTAGGCTGATGTCTTGCTACTGTTTGTGGAGCCATCAAAGGAACAAGCAAAAAAGAAAAAAAAACCTTAAAACCCAAACAACCTCCCCCAAAAATATTGATTTCAGTTTGATGTCTGGTGTTGAATGTGCTCGTCCTTCCCTCTTGCAGCTGCAGAACGTACTGGCATTGCAGGTGGGTCGTCCGACAGCTCCCTTTCGGACCGTTGCCAATCCTGCTTCATGGATCCGCTAGCAACTGCCTCCCGAATTGTGCTTGCACCTGTTTCCTCTTCTTGTGGAATAAACAGTTTTGTCTGAAAAGAGCATTGACAAAGGCCAAAGTTGCACACCCATCCTGGCCCACTGATATAAAGGAAATCACATTTTCTTGATGCTTGTAGAATGAAAGTGGCAGCTGTTGCCATGGAAATAGTCCATTTATGAAAGAAGAAGTTTTGAGGAGGCTGAACATCGCCACTAATCTAAGAGATTGCAGTCAAGACAAAAGGTTAAAGTTGGAGATGTGCTAATTAGGAGATAGCTGTGTTTCTGATAATGTGAGGATAGATACAAAGGAATTCTATTTGATAAAAATTCTGTTGTCCTGGCTAATCCCTTCAACCTATTATTTTGAATACACAACACGGATTAGATTCATCCCTAGTATAAATCCACTGATTTGTGTTCAAATAGGTGTAAACTTAATGGGTATAAATAGGCACTATGCCCTGGAAAGGTTCTTTCAAATACTTACTTAAAATGTATTTTAAGAGTTATTTTTTCACATTCCCTTTTTGGAGACATTTTCCTGGGTTTTGTTTTCTATTTTGCAAGTACTGGTGTCCTCTCTGTCCTCTTCTCTATGCTCAACACATTTCCTGAGGTGCAGAAATTACTGTGGTTCTTCAGATTTCTCCTTAAATGTGCTAAAAATGTTAGCAGCAAATAAAGAAAAGGCTTTGTTATTTCCAGTGCACTCTGTTGATCGACTGTGTCAAGACAAAGTGAATAATGCAGTAACATCATCGTCAGCAAACAGGAATGTTTGGGCCCGATCGTCTCTGCTCATACGAAGTGCCAAATTTTCACTCTCTTCAGGAGAGATGCATCTCTCCACAAATCCTGAAAATACAGCAATATACTATTTCTGTTAAATTTTTCAGCTTTAAAGCACTGAAAACCCATCTGACAAACTCCATCTGAGTAGCTAATAAAAATTTTAAAACAAATGCACAGTTTGCCCTGGATTATTTCACAAAAGACTTAATTATTCCTAATTAAAGCTCCTGTTGATTATATTTGTATGAGCCCTAGCCATTCAAATAATCTTGGGCCCTACATTCTTCTATTTATTTGTTTTCATTTACAAGTAGCCTGCGTTATCGCAAAAGCCTTTATCTGTGTAATTAGTTTTACATGGATTTTGTAATGAAGACTGTATGTGAAAAATGAAATGGTAAATGTTGTTGGATATGTCCCCCAAAATGACACCAGTAACATCAAAGCATTAAAAATATCACTACCACACTGTTCATGAAAGAGCGAAAGGACATTCTGTCACCAGTGGATGCAAGCAATGGGTCCAGGAAATTGTGAAGGGTGTTATAGCATGTGATAGTTCCAACTGTATCTCAAGCTCCAACTTGAAGGCTGTAATTTTGCTGTAACTCTTCTATCTGGGAGACTGAAAAACTCATAGGCTTATTGCTAAGTCCCTTCTTTACAAGCAAAATGAATATGTAGCATGAATACTGTCTTTTTCCCGCCTTCCCCTCCCCTATGCTATTGTTGGTGTTTAACTTAAATGACACTTCTTCCACCTGGAGATGTCTTCCTCAAGGCATTTCTAGGCAGCAGTTACATCCTTACTTAGGTCTTTTATTGCTAGGCTGAACAGCTTAGTTCTGTTAGTATCTTTGGATGGAGGATCTCTGTTCCTTCAGTCATTTTAGAAGCTATTGTTTGCACTTCTCCCCATTTGATTTCATCTTTCTTGAATGTGTATAGGATTTCAGGTGAGCTACAATCCGCACTGTGCACATGATCACAGATGTCTCCCAGATTCTACTGAAAATCTTTGTCCTCATGTCCTGTAGTTTCACTTGCCTTTTTCATCATGTTACTAGTCATCTGCTCATTGGCAACTACAGCCCTCATTTGTCTCTACCTGGTCATCTCCCAGAATACATTTGAATTTTCTGCATGTGACCTTGCTGTTTACCCCATTTCTGTGGCTCCCATCTAAAAGCTGCTCTGTTTGTATATTTTCAGTACTCTTCTGTACTGACAGTACAAGAGTGCCCAGGTACTCTTCTACCTGGGTCACAATAATCAAGAGCTATGAAAGGACAGCAGAAGCCCCATACTGGATCCTGAATGCCTCTTACTAGTTCTCCTTTAGCTGTTTTTAAACACCAAAAAATGTCTTTACTTAGTCCTCAGATTCCTTAATCATGTATAACATGGTGTCAAATGCGTTCCTAAAGTCCTGAAAGATGAGATCTGTTACACTTCATCTGTTCAGAAAATCAGTTACCTCATCTAAGAAAACTATATGGATAGTTTGTATGGTGTCCTTTTGGTAAATTGCTGTTGCATTTTAGCATTTTATCCCATTTTTCATTTATCTCCGTGTCTTTATATATTGTCTCCTTCAAAATGTATTTTAAGGCCTTTGCTGCTAATGAGGTCAAATTAAATAGCTTTTAGAGGTAACTGTCTTTTCCTCTTCTTTTTCTTCACATTTTTTTTTTAAGTAAAGAAATCATATTTACTATTTTTCAGTTTCACTCCCAACGTGCTGGTGGTGTTAAAAATATTTGTCATTGAACCAGCATTACACGTCAGAAATGTTTAGAAGTCAGAAACAGTGATTAACCAGACTTCAAGCTTGATGCATTTCACTTTTTTAGTTGAGCTTTTGTATTAGCTATGGTAGTTCTATTTGCATACTGACATTCTCATTATTCACCCTATCTTTCTCTCTAAATTCAACTTAAAACTTCTTATTGAAAACAGTGGCAAAATACTTATTCAGAGCCTTTCCTTGTGTTGTCTTTAATCTCTACTCCATCCTTCTTCCACAGTGGCACAGCATTTTTCCTTGTCTGTCTTTATTTATACTACCAAAAAGTCTTTTACTATTTGTTTTCATATTCTTTGCAAGATATAACTCAGTTGGGTTCTTACAGTTCAAAATTTATCTTTGTACTTCCTGGCCTCTCGGATGTTTTTAGTTTGTGGACAGCACCTTTGGAAATCTGTGTGGACTCTGCTTATTTCCAGTACCTTCTTTTCGACATGTTTGTTCATTCAGGTTAGACCTGGGATCTCTTCTTGAAAGGTTCTGCTAGTTACTGGCTGCTGCTTTGTAAAAGCTACTAGTTCAGTTTACTGTCTCTTTTCTGTACTACAGAACAGACATAGTTTAGACAGCTTAAATGCCATTTTTATTGTTGTTTTACAATGCTTTACTATGCTAGTGCAATTCTTAAGTTCCTATGCCCGCCTTGCTTCTCTCTTACATAAGTAATCCTACTTATGTCATAATCAAAGCTATGAAGATTATTTGTGTGAGAAAAGGGTTGCAGATCAGGGTCTACATTCCTTAAAGTACTTTCACTGGGTGCAGCATTTTCTCACAGTGGTGGCTTTTTTAGCTGAACTGTAAAAGCTGTTTAAGAGATACATGTGCAGTATCAAAGAAGTGCAGAATATTTTGGAAGATGAAACTGCTTGGAAACTGAAGGATGCGGGGATTTGTCCAGGTGCCTATTATTTCTGTAATAGCCTTTTTGCCACTTGACTCAGGTTTTATTTCTGTCTTTTTAAGTATTATTAGATTTTCTTTTGGCACCCTGGTGATTTGCAAATGTACAAGTACTGTACTGAGTGCTCAGGAAAATGGTCTTTCACAGAACTAAATTGTTGCATGGAGAAAGTTCCTTGGTAACTACTTATTACTTGGATTTTTGTCAGGTCTCAAGATATATCATGTCTATGTTGCATTAACACTGGAAAAGCTATTCAGCAGCAGGCTCTGCCCCAAAGAGCTTGCAACTGAAATACGTAAAATACATTCAGGGCCGAAGGAAGCAAATACTTTTTTACAGTCACTGTGAATGTGTGAAATAATCCAGACTCAATCATCTAGGACATGATCAGTAGCTGAACCCAGCCTCCTTGACTTCTCAGTCTCTTTCTCAGTTGCAGGAAGATTTTTTGTATTTTCATCCACTACAGTCATTAATAGGAGTAGGAAATTTCAGTAGGATAGTGGGAATGAAAAGAGATAAAATTTCATTTATTTTCCTGCTTTCACTGACTTTAATAATCTGTTGGAATATGACAAAGTAGTTGGTAGAAGACATCTACTGATGCCATTGCATTTTTTAGCCAATCCAGTAGGGGAGTATATATTAGCTGTTAATCTGTTACAGGGAGAAGGCAGTGGATGGGTCAAAACCTGATTTTGCTGTTAATTTACAAATTTTGAGCAATAGGCATGAAATGACTGAACAAAGAAGTAGATGACAATGCAGAAAATATTTTTTGGTATATAAAGAGCTTCCTTTTAGATTGAGCCTCTTCATAAGTAATATTACACACAATTCTGAGAAGATATTAGGAAGTCTCAGTGCATTTAGATTTTCAGATTAGCTGGTGAGCTGCACAAATGTGACCTGAATTATGACTCTCCTGTGGTTTCTACTTATAAATACTTTTTCCACTACAAATAAATTATGAAATACATTTAAAATCATGACTTAATGAAAAAAAAAAATATTTTTTTCAATCTAATGGACACAGCTACTTTGAATAGTGTAATTTTTTGCTGTGGGAATGAAAAACAACAACCCTCCAAATCTCTTCTGTATATAAATACATCCATTTACTTCAGCAGCATCTCAGTGAACCTAAGTTTGACCAATAAAACCTAGCTGTAATGTCACTCCTGAGTGTGTCAGAAAGATTCAGGAGAGATTAGTGAGGAATCTGTATGTGATTCAGTACTTGCCACTGTGTCAACTTCACAGCAAAGCAGGATCTTGAGTCATGGGAAAAAAAAGGAAACAGTTTTGTTTCGAAGAGTGTCATCTCATGTACGTACAAAGCTGTTACTTCCCTCTCTGGCAGCAAAACTCCATATTGTATCTACCAAAAGAACAGCAACAAATCTCATAAAGTGCTCAGATAATGTTACAATAAGGAATTTCAAAGAAATTCTGATCAAGACGGTACTCGGGCTATGAATACCTGCAGAATTGCCAGGTACCAGCACAGTGTTGTAAAGAGCACTACAAGGAGGGTTTCCGCTGGCACCAGTGTTGCAGTTTTACTCACCCAACAAATCTTGTGCTCATTGTGCTCAGTAATTGGTCTCAAAAAAAAACCCCTTCCAAATAATTTTACTACTGGAAATGTTTTTTCCCCAGTGTCTGTTCTGAAATAGCCAATGCAAATCTTTGTTTTGTTCTCTTGTTCTGATTGATTTTTTTTCAGGAAAGAAGGAGGTATTCAAACAATTAGAAACTTTCACATCAAGAATGTGGGGGGAATAAGTTAAGTGGGGATGATAAATCATCATAATGGAAAGCTGTCCCTTCCAGTATACGTGCTGGCTTTCTGAGTAAGATTTTCAGAAAACAAGATCTTAGCCTTAGGACTTGTACTCCTGCGTGAACTTTTCAGGAAAACAATTCTACTATATCAAGGATGCTCCACAGCCTGTTGGAATGATGGGTGTTGATTTAAAATCCAGAGAGACAAAATAACTGGCTTAATTTTCAGACATGTAAAATGTACAGATCACTAGTTGAAAAAACATATAATTTATTTTAATGTTTATTTGTCAAAAATAATGCATATTTTTGACTTGGCTTATATGTCTATGTTGATTTTTCTTAGCTGTGGAGAAAGAGCTACAATACAAATAATGTGGCATAGGTATTTACTCAGCAGTCTGTTCAAACAAACTGACCTGATTAAGGTGAAAATTTTTCATTGCAGCAGTTTTCTGTTGGTGCATTAGGAGATTTGTAGTGAAAAGCATGTTATTTTTGCAGGTTTATTTTAATAAAAACAAACCCACCTCAAAACCAAATATTCAACCACAAAGTCATATTCGTTTTAATGCCAAAAAGGCTCCATAATGCCTTCTGAGTATTATAATTTAGATGCTTCTTGCTCCTGTTCTACTTAGGGGCTTTTTTTCCTGTCTGGACCTAATCTTCCGTGACGTGCCACTATCTCTGCTTTATGGCTATGGACATAGCCTATTCTCTGATGAATTGAGGGAAATACAGTCTAATAATGTAGCTACACAAGGGAATGAGAATATGAGTCACTCAAACTTTAATATCTGTACAGGCCAAAAGCTTGTATTTAAAGCTCCCCTGGAAAACTGAATTCTCTGCAAAGGAAAAAAGCACAAATATTTTTAATTACCTCTAGGCACCTAGTTCTCATTTACTGTTGAATACGTACGGTCACTTCAGTAAAGTTAGTTCACAGGAAATGAGCGTAGAATCTGAGCTGTGCAGAAACCTAGCATCGCGTGTGAAGGGCTCAGTCTGAATTTCTATACCAATGACTTCATCTGAGAGGAGGAAGAAAGGGGTGATGGTGAGTTAAGAGCATGGTGGGCTATTGTTATTCTTCAGCCACAGTCTTTGTATGGAGAACTTTTTTGTTGATGGCTCTATTCATCCTTTCTCTCAGTTCATAGCATTTGAGACAAAAAGCATTTTTTACACGTGTTGTGCATGTGGCATGGCCCACACAACTGAAATCCATCTGTGAACTACAGTGTCAGCCTGACATCAGTTACTGTCTGTGGCTCTAGGAGAGGTATCTTTAAGCATCGAACAACAAGCAGAAGTTGTATTTCAAAGCCTTGAAACCAGCTGCCTGTCTGAAAGCTCTCCAATTCAGATAGAATATTCTCAGCTTGGATTGCTTAATCAATGCTCTGTTTTCACTTCATTGGCAAAAAATAATATAAAAATAAAGCTTCTCTGTTAACAAATTGTTTGTCATTTTCAAGCTGGCTGCAGAGGTCTGTGCAGTCACGTCTACTGAGTCGCTAAATCTTTATGCCTCCTCCTCTTTGGAGAGTCATTAAGCTTAGAAGCATTAGCCTCTACAGGGCTGATCAGGATGGCTTGTTTTAAAACATGTCAAAACTGTTGGACAGCAGCTTGTTAAAAACACATTATGGATCATTCTGATTGACTGGGCATACATTAGTGCCAGTTCTGTTGTTATTGTTTTTAACACAAGTTGCAAAGATATTTACACATCATAATCGAGCCTTTAGGCTGGCGTTGGCACAGGTATTTAGTGCATCTGAGCTCTTCCAATTTTTCTTTTTATTAACCCAAAATTTTTTATATGGTCTATTAATTAGAAGTCTGAGTAACTGTTACTCAGTGCAACTACAAGACTGTTGAGAAACTGATTTTCAGAAAGACTGTTCGCCCAGACCTTCATTGGCTTTAGCTCAAGTTGACAGTATCACTGCTTCTAAAGCTTGGATTTGTACAGGGTACACCACAGCTCTGCAGTTAACCTATAGCTCTGCAAGAGAATGTTAACTACAAGCCAGCTCTGCAGACCAAACCTCTGTGCCAGAATTCACTTGAGCTTTTCCCTTTGGTGAGTACAAGGGGGGAGGGAGATGGAGGAGAGGGGAGCAACCATCCTCCTTTCCCCCCTTATATTTCAGGGGGACTAGTCCCTATCAGGGAGAAAGGAGGGAACAGACCCTGCTCACAGGAAGAACTTTTTGCTCTCTGCTTTTGTATGCACCATGTGAGTGTGTAAGCTATGTCTTCCCCGTCATCCCCTCCATTATACCACAAAGACAGACTCTCCTCTTCTCCTATAGCTAGATTTTCAGAGCTCAGCAGCAAAGGTGCAAGCCCATGTTCTGCCAGAATATGACTTGACATTTTGTTGGCACCAAAGAGAACTGGACACTAGTATCCAAAGGCAGATTTTACGTCTTTTTTTGAAGACTGCCCTCCAAGGTAAATCATTTTGTTGTCTGACCAATTCATAGGGAAGAATTACATCTGTTTCCTGTTTTGTATGCTATAAATACAATCTGAGTATATTATATTTATTATACTTTGAAATTTAAGTACTTCCTGCAATTTCCAGGAAAACTTCCTTTAAAAAAGCAATAAGCTACTGACGAATATGTAAAAATGATTTAGCATTTTATTTTTAGTAATGGAGAAAATACAAAGAAAAAAATTCATGGCCTACTGTGACAATTTATAAGGAAGAAAAAATAGGAGGAAAATCATCAGATAAATGACATCATATAATTCACCCTGGTCTGATTTGTGACTTTTAGATTTTGAGCATTTCTTAATTTGATTCGCAGGTGGTGATCTGGTGCCAGAATAAATTAGTCTTAGAAAGTGCCAAGACTGCTCAGCCATTTGCTGTGGTATCACTCCCACATGAGGAACCTGTATCATCATCTTTCTTCAAGTATCTTCTCTAGCGTGGTAAGTTTTTCAGGCATACAATCTTATTCTGTGTCAGGAGTTTCAAGAAGAGGGAGTGAGGTGAGTTCTGAAAAGTCCTGCTCCGGTCCTAGATTTTGTTGGCAGAACTGGAAGCTATAGTCAGTAAACCTAGGTGTACTCATGTTGAACACATGTAAGGTTTGGTAAGGCTGTGGAGTGTAGTAAATACCACAGAACAGGTGTTACTAACTCTAGTTTGTATTTCCTTCTTCCCCCTGAAGTGGACCACAGTTGCACAGGGTGTAAAATTTCTCCACTTGTCTTATTATCTGAAATTAATTTTTTTAATACTGGCATCTGTATTTGCAAATTTATGACTTTCAAAGCAATGTCAGTCCCTCTAAATAATTAAAAAAAGAGCCTCTCATCCAATATTAAAAACAAACAAACAAAAATCCATGAATAATTCTGACAACTAACCTTTGGAATCAAGACCTAATTAGTTCTTATTGAGCTTGGTCCAAAGATCATTGAAGTAATTTGGAGTCTTTCCATTAAAGTTAATTGACTTCAGAGCAAAGTTGTTTCTCAGATACACTGGTTTAGCAACAGGGTAGCAAACAGTCACCCTGTCACCCATCAGTAACATCACCCGCAGTCAGGGTGCGTTAGGTGTTCTACTTGACATTGTTTCTGGTAAAGATGTTGCCTAAGTTGGTGATGCCCCTGGGGCCATATAGAGGACGTGGAAAAAACTTTGTGCCCTGAGTACCCATTACTTTGGCAGTCACCAAAGCCTGCAGGTTTCACTCATTCCAGCTTCACTGCAGAGCTTTCATCAGAAGTGTCAACATTAACAAGATTTTAAACTGCAGGCGAATACAGAACATCATTTGATCCTGGCAAAGAACTGTTTGCCTCAGCACTTGTGGGATAATGTAGAGTAAGCAGCAAATCATTGATGAATCTGTAATGCAACACCAGTCCCAAGAGTGCTCAGGCAAAATTGCTGCAAAGAAGAAGGAAAGACACCAAAAGTGATTAAATGCAGCAATAGATTCAGACCTTGGGAGACCTCCCAGGAGATTCTTCTTAAAAAAACCCAACAAACCAACCAAAAAAACCCATAAAGCAAAAAAGAAAAAGGGGTACAGAATTATGTGCTTAACCCTTTCATTCTGTCTTAATAAAAACCATAAGGAACCCACAGATGTGAATGTTTACTGAACCTTAATTTGCCTGGAATCATCATAGATTCATAGAATTGTCTAGGTTGGAAGGGACCTTCCTTGCAGTTACTCTAGTTTTATGCTTGTGGTAATGTTGACTTCTGGCCATTACCATGAGTTTCCAGTGAAAATTTTGCACACTCCATCAGGCCAATAACTCTTATCACTGTTAAATACCTTATTTGGTTTTGCTGTTTATAGAGATAATTAGTAAATGTAGGATAAAATTTGTACATTTAAAAGTGTTTCAAATTCAATAACAATATCCAGCAATACTTAGGTGGTGATTAGAGAACTTCAGTGGAATTGCATTCTCAAAATGTTAAAAAACATCTGTCAACACAGACAGTTGGTTCTTAGACTAGCATTTCAGTGGATGCTTACTTGCTCCCCATCTCTGTTTTGTCTTGTATCTGGCTGCCATAGTTCAAATATAGATCCAGTAGGGTCAGTGCAGGTTTTCCGTTGTGATGATTGGGACTTGTACTTAAGACCTTGGCACTTGGGGGATCCCTGCTCAGTTTCCATCTCTGTTACGTATTTTCTCTGGGAACATAGGTGAGTCGCTCTTGGGTGAGTCATAATAGGGCTGCTTCTTATGAATAGTAAAATGAATATATATATTCATTATTATTGAATTTACATATTCATATATATTATAAAAATATTATGAATAATAGAGCTTCTTTCTTATGCCCTGGGTGCTTGGATAGTCTGCTTTGTGACAGGGCTTTGTTTCCTACTATATTTCTGTACCTAGGAAGTAGGGTTCCAGTTCCTGGTGCACCAGGTTACTTAACAAATCTAATTTGGTCAATTTCAAATAATGACATCAAGATAAAAAAATCTCCCTATGACGTTAATTATCTTCAGAGTATTCCACTCCCTTTGCAAATTTATTTTGGAGACTAAGCAAGGTTATACTGCAGTATTAAATACAGTCATCTGCTTGTATTAAAGTAGTTGCAAAGCTCTGGCTAATGCTTATATGAAGTTGAGATTAGAGAGTACATTCCACCTACTGATACCAAAAATATCGAGTTACTGTACCAAAAATAAACATTCATTTAAAGAAAACAAAGAAGCTTTTAAGTGATCATTCTGAAAATTTCAATGGCATTTTGCAGTCATTTGCATTGCATGATTCATGCTTGAAATACTGTTTCCTACTTTCTCTTAAATATACTTCTCTTGTTTAAAATTAATTTGCCTTTTACTTTGCACTGGCAAAGTAAAGTTTGGGAAGTATATGAGAGAGGTTGTTAGTCTTTTATCATTTGCAGCAGTGGGGATGTCACTTCAGACTGTATCGGCCTAAGATGATGTAAGGATCTTTAACTTCATGTTTATATCCAAGCCAGTGGACATCTAAAAGAATTTTAATTTCCAAGGTACCATCAGAAAAATGGCAGGCAGTGTAGATGGGCAAAGAAGTCCATATGTGGGCAAAGAAGCCCCACCTGTGCCGTGACAAAAGGGCCCCATGAGGCTTTTCAAATCTGTAATAAAGCACTTGCTCAAGGGATTATGCAGGATGGCAGAAGAGAATCTACTCTTTTTCTTTTTTTGAACTCACAAAAAAAGAAACGTTCTTTCCCAGGCATAACCAGGAAGGTAATGTTTTATTGACAGAGCAACATATATTTAGGACCAGGATTTGTAGGGAGTGTTTGTACTTGTTTCCTGAGAATACATGGAGCCTCTTGATAATGCTAGATGATAGCAATCTGCCCTGTAGGCAGATGTGCAAATAATAGATAGTGCCTGAGGCATATTTGCCCGCATTTGGTGAATTCTCCTTTTGTTTATGTTACCATATGGTTTAGTTTTATTCTATTAACTGTTGAGAACAATATCTCCTGAATGTCAGAAATCAATACCTTATTTATAAGTATGCAGATTTTAATAATGCAATAAGGATAATGATTTTTTCTAACCGTATAGAAAAAATAGCGTGTCACTGTTTTCCTGTGGTTGAAGATACTTTAAAATTGGTGGACTGGTCATACTGATTTTGAAATAATCTATTTTTACTGTTGTTCCAGATGATGTAAATTCATGGAAAATGATCTCAGAATCTGGCTGGACAATGCTTTTGCTTGTTTTAGCCTCTGCACTATGTTTAAGAGTCTTGCTCTATGGGCTCAGATGAGACTGAGATGAGGTCATTTTCCTTGAAGTTTTACTGTTAAGGTTCCAGATCAATACAGGACTTATGTTTTCATGTATTCAAGTACACAAGTAGTCCTTCTGAAATCAATGAATAAAGTTCTGACTTGACTGATGTCAATGTCAAAACTCCCACTCACTTCAGTGAGGCCAGAACTAATCATGTTTTTCAATGGAATAGTTTTGGGGCAGGGGAAAGGAGGTTTGTTTGTTGGTTTTTTTTATCAATGAATGAAGGGTAGTCAATATTTTAAGGTTTTATAACACATACAGTGCAGATACCTGTGGAGAACTGTCAGAAATAATTATTTCGGTTTTGTAAAAATCTTCTAGTTTAGTAATGCTGGTTCTTTATTTTGTCCTGACTTTTACATGATATATAAATGTTAACCATATTACTATGATGACATGAAATATAATTGTCATGGTTTAACGCCCGCTGGCAACTGGGACCGTGCAGCCGCTCTCTCAGTTTCTGTCCCCACTCCTCCCCACCAGTGGGATGGGGAAAAGAATCGGGAAAAATAAGGAAAACTTCTGGATTGAGATAAAGACATTAAAGCAAAAGCCACGCGTCCAAGCAAAATTTAACAAGGAATTCATTCACTACTTCCCATCGGCAGGCAGGTGTTCAGCCATCTCTGGGAAAGCAGGGCCCCATCACACGTAATGGTTACTTGGGAAGACAAAACACCATCACTCTGAATGTCTCCCCCTTCCTTCTTCCTCCCTCAGCTTTATATACTGAGCATGATGCTATATGGTATGGAAAATCCCTTTGGTCAGTTGGGGTCAGCTGTGCCAGCTGTGTCCCCTCCCAACTTTCTGTGCATGCCCAGCCTACTGGCTGGCAGGGTGGTGTGAGAAAAGGCCTTGAGTGCTTAGCAACAACCGAAAGCATCTGTGTGCCATCAAAACCTCTCCCATCCCAAATCCAAGACACAGCACCACACTGGCTGCCAGCAAGAAAGTCAATTCGATCTCAGACAAAACCATGACAGTAATCTAAAGTGGTTTAGAACGCATTTAGATACAATTGATCTAAAGCTTCTTCCTAAAGCATCAAACTAAAACCATTCAATCATATAAAAATAAATTGTTTTGTCATTACCAAAATGCTTTTGGTTTAGATTCCTGAATCTAAAATCTATCTTGAATATCTTCAAGATATTTGTTTAATGGGAAATTCTGAAGTAGTGGCATTCTTTCTGATTTAAAGCATAATCAAATTCTGAAGGGTCAGGATTTCCTGCAGAAAAGAAATTTCAATTTTGACCATCTGTCAATGCAAGAGTAGTACATTCACTGTGGCTGTTTACCAACTCAATGAAAAGCTGGGTACTAAAGTGCTGTGCAAATTTGGAGCTTAGCAGTGTAATGTTATTCCTGATCAAAATAACATGAACATATGATCATACTGTTGGTCAAATACATTGTCTGTGGTACCTTGATTTTTCAGAAGATAATGACTATTCTTGTGGTTGCTCTTACTCAGGCACTCCTCCTCATTTCTGGTTGACAAGATTTTTAAATAGAACCCAAGCATTTCTAGAAAATAACATGTTTCTTTTACTTTCCTTTTGCTCTTAGAAAACAACTTCATGACCTACAGTCAGAAATGTCATAGTCACAAATAAGTCGTAATTTTACTGTTAATAGCTTTTGCAATAGATTGATGTGCAGTATAGCCTCTTTTATTGACCATTTAATTTGCTTCTACTTATTTTAAATTTCTTCGTAGTCTTAATTTCTTGGAAGAGTACAATATACCAACAACAACTCTTTATCCACTTACCTGGTAACTTTATCTACAGAACCACAGTGTTTGTTTTTATTTCACTGTAGTGGTGATTGGCTGGGATTCACTCTGTTTTTACACTATACAAATATAGTGCCCTCAGTTTAAGTGGAGTGCATCCCAGTTTATACATGTGGCTGCAAAAAAAGGACTTTTGGACATTTCATTGCGTATTGAAAGTGCTGAATTTGGGTAATACAAATGCCTGGGTGGTGGTAATATCCTCGAAAGTTTTCTGCTTGTTTCCTAAAATATCTGTGTTATCAGAAGTTTTGTTCACAGAAAGTCATGAGAATCCTTTGTTCAAACAGGGCTGACTATGGTGTAATAACTATCCCAGCTGTTTGATTGGAACCTTTCACATACAGGCTGAGTGACAAGTAGCAACATAAACGTTCCTCCACTGTTGTAACAGACCTTGAAAATCTGCTAAGCCCAGGAGGACAAGGGAGGTCAAGGAGAGGCAGGATGTAAAAAATAATATTAACACATCATAAGCGGGAGGAAACACAGTGAGAGTTTTGCATTTAAATGAAATTTTATATACTCACAGGAAGCATCATCTAGTGGTTAAAGTGTAGAACTGGGAGCTGAGCGGTGCCTCTTCTATTCTTGGCCGTGCTGCTGCAGGTTTTGTTCCAAATAGAGAAGAGCAGAGGTCAAAAATATACCTGTATAAAGAGCTTTCGTTTTTTAATAATAGCATGAGATAAGGCCATATCCCAGAGCATTAAAGAGAATCAGAACTTTGATTGTAGATAAGATTTTTATGAAAACCATCTCAGAATTTCAAAAAAAGGACAGATCAGAGTTAAATGAAAATGGATATGAGAGGAAAATTGTAGTCAGTCTGAAATCATGTGAAGAGAGGTATGTAAGTATAATCTGGGGTCGGCAAATGTAGAAGGCACCAAGGGTAGTAACAGCACAATAATTAGTTAAGGGGTCATAAAATCTGTCCATCTCATACACCCATGAAATTTCAATAGCTGTCTGGCAAACGATATTGAAAACCTCCTTTTGTATGAATAGAAAATTGCTTTTATAGGGAGATCTGTGCAAAATTCATGGTAGGATTCATGGTCTCCACAGGATTTGTGCCTCAAGTTGAATGGGAATGGATTCAGACAAGTTCATGCCCAACTGTGCTCAGTTGCACAGGTAATGTACACTGCCATATGAAAAAAACAGAACTCCGACTGAGACAGCTTGGAAAGTTTGATCACAGGTATGCAGAGCTGTGGGCTCATTTTCTATCTCCTAGCACAGCTTCATGTCATCACCAGGTTCTCCACCTATCTGTAGTATCCAGGGTCTTATTGAGCAGTTTAGGTTTTAATTTACAAGCCCAAATTAGTGTACCCTAGATTTCTCTTCAATTTACAGCCTGCTGCTCTCTGTTCTAGATTTGGAAGCTGGTTGTTCTTGGACATGCTGAAAGATAAGAAAATATATAGATCTCTGCAATCACATATGTGCAGAACCACTTGTCTCTGAATACTGGGTGTAGTCTAAGTGTTGAGATGTTCCTGGTGTGCCTTAAGGCTTGCTCCTGTGCATGCCCAGAATGTCTCCAGCCTTGACATTGCTGAGCAGTTCAGCATCTGTCTTGCACCTCAGACCTGTCATCATGATTTTAAACTTAGAAATGGATGGCTCACCTGTACAATCTAATGTTATAGTTATTCTTTGAGCATGGTGTTGACACACTCAGTCTGGTCCAGTGGCATTCACTGAGTAGTTGAGAGATCCCACTTCAAATCCCACCTCTGCCTGAGTAGATATGAATTTGCATTTTCTGCCTTATGGGGGAAGCAGCTTAAACACCGGGCTATAGAG
Organism: Larus michahellis; assembly: GCF_964199755.1. Lineage (NCBI taxonomy): Eukaryota > Metazoa > Chordata > Aves > Charadriiformes > Laridae > Larus > Larus michahellis. The sequence goes on from NC_133897.1 coordinate 97,337,125, forward strand.
TAAGTTTTGAGAAGGGTGATGGGACATGGAGCCAAGGTTGTCCTTCGCTCAGTTGAAGCTCTTCCAGTTTCTATGAAGTAATTAAATTGGATTGGAGGTGGAAGGGGGAGAAAGAATGAACTGTATCAAGGGACAGAGGAGAAGGGGCCAAAGACCTTCAGACATTTGAAGGATTTGAAGCTGGGATTTGAGCTCCCAAGTGAGATCCCCAAGGAGGTTGGAGAGGGTCTTGTCTGTATTTTGTGAGAAAGGGATGGCTTAACTGTCCATCTTTAGAAGAGGGTTCATAACTATGAATTACAGGAGAAGAGACGCACCATCTGCAGCTCAGGATAGCAGCTATGTTGGGGAAGAGGGGGAGAAGAGGGGCACTTCCATCTCCAGCAGTGCCACTTGGCCAGCTTCAGCAAGTTGGCCTTCTGTATGTCTCATGCTGAGGCACCTAACTGTCTCCATGCTCTATCTAATAGCACATCAGTATCTAAGTCAGGATATGGATTGTGTCAAAGCATTGGGGAATATTTGTCTTTCTGAGGATATAGTCCGTCGTACTTTATACCTCAAGAATCCTAGTGATATCTGTAAACCTCTTTATAAAGATCTTTAAAATCTCCAAATGAAAAATGAAATGGCAGTAGTTTTTCTATTCAGAATGGATTAAAAATCTAAGTGAGGCAAGGTTTTAGGGGAGAGATTATCTTTTATTAGATCATCTGCTATACTTGGAACAAGCAGGCCAGGTTTCAGGTATGAGTCTCTTCATTCTAATCTTGATCACTGCTCATTACCACAAGGTGTTGCAAAGCCTACTAGTTTGTCTCTATCTTTGTATCTCTTTCTCATTTTAATGCAGGAAGTTATTTTTTCTTTTCTGTTGCTGATTTTGTGATTATTCTAGTTATTCATCTTTCCTGAAGTGTAATTTTTGGAAGCTGGACTGCGCTACCTTTTACAGCTCCAGGGACTTCTTTGCAATGGCAGAATACCCATCTGCTGTGTTCCATCTGGTTGCCACTTCTGCCTCTGCCACCTGAATGCAGAGAGCCGGAGAAGCGGGCCCAGCATTTTGCATTTTAGCATGCCCACATGCAGGGAGTGTATTTAATGATTTAATATTTAATAGTTAATTAATACATTTTTAAAAATTGAGCTCTAAATAAAACAGCTGATGCTTAATTTATTGAAATTAAGTTACCCCAGTGCACTGGGGTTCATGGTTAAAAAAAGTCAGTTCCTTGAGGGTTAAAAAGAAGAGAGAAGCTGATGACAGAAGGGAAAAATAATGACATTATTTTTTACTGTATTTCCAAAATGACTGTCAGCTTTCTATGGAAAGTCAGTCTGCAGTGTCAGTTTTTGTGTCCATTCACCTGCCCTTCTTTGACTTTGAAGATTCTAGTTCGGCATCCACTAGTTTCTCCAAATGCTCTCCAGAGATGACTGAACCTCTTTGTTTTCTGTTTTCTCTTTAAAATCTTTGTTAAGCTTTCAGAGCTTATACGTGGATATGCAATCATGAGAAAGCAGAAGCTAGGTGAAAAAAATGAAGTAGGTTTTCAGTGAAGTTTTGCTGTAGCATTTGCCCCCAGTGAACTGAACGCTGCTGTACTCTATTTAAAGCTGTCCTCAGGACACAGTTCAGTTTTGCCTCTGTCCAAATTCAAGGGGTTCTGAGACAAGCTTTTGTCTCAAACTGAGTCCTCAGGCTGGGGATCAGCTACTGAAGCACTAATGTACTTGTGTATTTTTTTCCTTGTAAACAGTTCTCTTAAAATTTTGGTTGATTTTTTTTTATTTTCAGCTTCAAAAGACAAGCAAGTCTTCTCCCAATCCCTAGGGTTTCATGAATATATTGGTTATATCCATATGAGGCCAAACTGTGACAAGCTAACACCTGTACCTTGCGCTATGAGTTCAGTGAATTATTTAAGGAGCAAAGCATTATTCGTAGATATGAATAAGGGTAATGACACCCTGGGCTTTTTTTTTTTTTGCCTTTTCTTCCTGGTCCTTATAATAAACATAAAAAATATAAGGAGGACTTCAGGAAACTTTACTTTATGGGAGGAGTCAAAATTAAGAATTGTGATGATACAACCTGAAAATTGCCAGTGAGAATAGCAGGGCATAAAAAGTCAATTACTTGCAAGACACTGGGAGCTTGGGAAGAAGGTATCATAACAATATCACATAATGGCTCCATTATAAGACTATAGATGCTTTGCAGAGCAATATTAATGAGCTCTTCTAAAACTTTGGGAAGGTTAAACCAGTCTAAACTCACTTGGTGCCTTGGCCTAATTTAGGCATACATTAATGTCTCTGCAGTCACTTGATGCTGAGTAGTGGAAGGAAATCTGCTATAATTCACTAAGCATGCCGTCGTGTTTTGCTAACAAAACTATCAGAAGTAATAGAGCACTTTAAATATATCACAAAATGAGTTAAAATTGCAAAATAAATTATAATAAAGCAAAATATTAGCAAATGCAAATAAGTAAATAATAAAGTTAAATATTACATTTAAGAGTAAAAGATACTGAAACATTAACACGTTACATTGGTTTGCTTTTTAGAAATTACTGAATTTATGATTTAGGATTTGATGCAAAATTTATTGGCCAAGAATTGTTTCTGGAGCAAGGCACCACTGTTTGTTCTAAGATTAGTAAATTCATTACAAAGAAGCATGAGTGTACAAAATTTCTTGGTATTGCTGAGTGCTCTGAGCTCAGATAGTGCTGTAAGTGGAGCCCTCTCCATCCATTCTTCCACTCCTTTCAGCATTGTAGATATGCTTCTGCATGTCACCATGACATATTAAAATGTAGTACATGTCTTAAAAGCTATTCAGTTCTTTCTATTTTATGCAGATGCATAAAAAATGCTTTTGTTAGCTCAGGTATTGATAAAGTAATAGCAATTTCTGCAAGCTTAACTATTCAATTTCATTATTTATTTCGACAAATTTTACAGAATGGGGCAGGGGAAGTGAAACTGAGGGAAATTTATTGCAATTTAGAGTTGAAAGAATTTGGTAATTAGCATGAAATAAGAAAGAGAAAACAAAATTTTCCTGTACTTAGTTACTGGTAAGGTTTGGGGTTTTTTTTATATGAATGTCCTTTCCTTCCTCCTAGCAGATGCTTTAAATGTATGATCCATACCTACCTGAGAGTGTGAGCACCACTCATAAAGCATCTGCAGAACTTTGCTAAGTAAATCAAGTCTATTGTGTAAATTTTAAGGCACTGCAAGCAAAAAAGGCTGAAAACTAACACTATATGATAGTACCAGTACAGAGTTAGGTATTTTTTTTTTCTAATGTCATTATTAAGCCCTTAAGGTCTTATCCTAAAAGCCTTGAAGTCATCAGAAAACAGGAAGCAGACTTCCAGGGTCTTAGGATCAGCATCTCAGTTTATTGGAGTTTTCTTTAATATCTAAAATATATGTAAGAAGATGCTTGAATGGCAGGGATTGGAATTTCCTAACTTGGTCATTCAGCAAACAAGGGTAGGATGCTAGAGATTGGCATTACTGAGTGTTGTATTGATGCTTTTCCATTGACTGTCTGTATGACCTTTGCACACTGACTTGCCTCTTCAGCCCTCAGTTAATTTATTGTGAAGAGTCAGAAAATATGAAGAATCCTTTTTTTTTTTCCTTTCAGAATCCAGCAGCTGTGAAATTTAGGGATTCTTGGATAGGGGAGGAGACAGAATGCTTGAAGGCAGCAAAGCAGAGGTTTCTGTGCCTGCAGACAGATCAACAGTGGCTGGTAGCCAAAAAGAGAAAAAGACCCTGCATGTGAAGATACCTGCACAAATAGATTTTTCCTCATAATAATAATATATTCTTCCAGGTACAATGGAGTATAGAGTAACTCCACTGAAGATGATGCTGTTACTGCAAGAACAGAACTGAGTTTGGCCCATGAGAAACAGAGATCTTTCCCCTTTTCCCTTGTGGAAACTGCCATTCACAGGAAGATATAGGGAGGAAAAAGGAATGATGTTAAGGAACAAGGAAGTTACAGCAGTGGGAGGCTGCCATGGTGATGACCAACCTTCCACTGCTTTCAGTCCTAATGTGTATTGCATTGCGTGTTCTGGGTTTAATTACGGTGCTGGAGTGTAGTGCTAATAAGGCTGCACAGTTTTGTCTTCTCCCTCTCTCTGAGGCAGAGATAATTAAAATAGGCATTAATTAATATGTGCTTTGAGGTCCCTGAACTTTAGGTGATTAAAATATCATAAATAATATATTATAACTTATAGCACTATGAAAGAGTTTAGTGTCACTGACTGTGAAATGTGACTAATCTTGAATGCCCTGCATGGTAGGGAACAGAGCAGTTTGAAGTGACCACCTACATCTCCATGTCCCTGGAAGAGGTCAGTTTAGCTGTCAGTCCCTGGCATCCCTTCTCAAGCCAGCCATAAGGGGACATTAGTGGCAGAAACTTTCCATCTTTGATCTCACTAACTTTTTCTGATGCCAAGACTCTACCTTTTCATCAGGTGCTTAACAGGCTATTGCTGGTTTTATATCTGCTCTAGATAAGTTGCAGGTTTTGAGCAAGGCATTTTTTTATGGCTTTGTGCTTTTAGTTCTCTAATCATCCCACATCATCTTTGTCCTCTTTTTGTTGGTGATACATAGAGGATAATTAATTAAATATTGAAAACATTTTTACTAACTTCACAATGGCTCTTGTAAGTTTTGTCTTTGCATCCATTGCTGTCTTTTTATGATGCTTATGATCAAGCATATGCACTGTCAGCAAACTAGACCTCTTGCTCTAGAATACTTATTTAGAATATAAATTCGGTAAATGTGGCAGTGAATGTTAATAAACTCTGTTAGTGCTTGGTATATGCAAGAGTCAAGCCTACCTTAGTGCTATATAGGGAAGGTCCCGGACAAATGGGACAGCTTTTAAATGATCAGCATAGTGGTGCCACCCTTACAGCTACCTCAGGGATGACAATGCCTTCTCCTTCACACCCCTGCTGAGAGGAGGAGGTTCACCTCCCTGCTATGAGTGATCTCCTTCACATCTCCTTCAGACAAATTAGTAAATCAGACAGTCCTCTTGCTTACAGGAAAAGGATTAAAGATTTGCTTTTCAAAATGACCTCTCTGTTCCAGCCTTCCACCCCTACCCCCTCCATACACACAGTAAAAGCCTCCTGTTAGAAAGGATTCAAATCAAATACTCTGGCTACTGAGAATTTTTAATCTGTATCCAGATTTCTAGGCTGCTGTTTGGTGATGATTTCTTCTTATAATCACCATGGCAGCAATACTTAACTCATTCTGTTAAAAAAAAAAAGAAGCTTTATAGATACTTTGTCTATGAAGCACCACGCCAAAAAAAAAAAAAGAAAAAGGAAGATAATTTTTGTAATTTATTACATGACAACACAAAATTGGAAGCCTGCAATCAGTGGGAAGTAAAAGCTTTCAAAAATAAAGCTCCAAGGTGATAAGTTAAAATTGCTGGTTGTCACATCTATCCTACTGCTTTTATCCATAACTGCTCTGTTCCTTGTATAAAAGCCTGGCTTTATTAGCATCCACTGGAGGCCTTCAGACACCGTAAGACCTTGTGACTCCCAGGTTAATGACTGGTATTAATTACTACCAATGTACAAATTTCTAAGGCCGTATACCAGTCGCTGTGTTTTATCTCAGGTGCATGTAAAAATCCACTCTTTAACTTCATTTAATGTCACTGGCTTCAGCACTGAGTGTTACTCTAAGACAAGGCCATTTACAGGTGTCATGAATAGCTGTATTTGTATTTAACTGTAAAAAGGTTCAGAGTTTATTGCAGCAAAATGGGCCTTCACAGAGGTTTCAAGGGGGAAGAGGGAGGTGCTGCTTTGGTCTAGCCTCCTCTCTGAATGGACATCATTCCAGATCTTGCAGAAACGAAAGAGAAGGATGGTTGATCACTTATATAAAGGGTAAGGATCAAAGATGCAACTTTCCAGACTTCTTCCTGGCCTAGCGGTATCTGTCTTGTCTTGTATTTGAAATACAGCCTGACTCTATATTGTTCTTCCTGAGCCTGTCTTCAGTACTATATTCATAGAACTCCCGGGAAGGTCTGAGATAGCCGTGGATACCATCTCCCTGCTGGAAACCCAATAGGTTGGTCCAGCCTACAGGCCATCTTCCACGATCTCTAAGGTTTGCCCTTCATGCTGGGAAACTATGCTCTGCAAATATCCATCAACATCTACTTCACCATCACACTTCAGAACTATTTTCCTCTGTGGTTCCATTTATGAGTTACCAACAGGGTGCATGACAACATTGACAGCCAGTGCGATGACACCATAACTTCCCACTGGCTTAGGTTGTCTCATTCCGTTCTTCCCACAACAGATAGATAACTTGTGAAACTCCTTGCCAAAGGATATGGTAGGTACTAAAAATTTACAAGGGATGACTGAAGCTCTTTAAAATAAATCCACTGAGCATTGCAAAATACATCAAGCCCACATTCAGAGAAGTATGATCCTGAGCTAAAATCATTAAAGGCAGAGAGAGAATTAGCATGAAGTTTCATAGAAGTTGTGGATGCCCCGTCCATGGAAATGTTCAAGACCAGGCTGGAGGGGACTTTGAGCAACCGTGTCTAGTGGGAGTTGTCCCTGCCCATGGCAGGGGCGTTGGAACCAGATGATCTTTAAGGTCCCTTACAACCCAAACTGTTCTATGATTCTATATGTGGTTGTCTTGTTCTTACTGTTCCATAACCATCCACTTATGGCCATACTTTTATGTTTTTTTTAATCAAGACACCAGAACAAGAGATAGTCAACAGTCCCAGGAGCAAAAACTGTGTTCAGAGATCTCTTAATGTCAATTCCATAAAAACAGGGTGCTCTCCCAGAGTGGATAGACCTTTGGTCTAATCCACTGTGGCCATTTTTAGGTTTTGCTTTTATGTATCTAAAATGGGAATCAAAATCAGAGTATTTAACTCTCTATTAGCCTTTTTATTGTTTTTCCTGTAGCACAACTAGATTAGTTACACACACACACAATTAAAACGGTGGCACCCAGGGCAAAAAACCCTAAACCTTAAGTTTTACTCTGCATCCCAGTAACAACAGAGATGCTCTGATAAGATGTGAGTTGGAGAAGGTCATCTTGACATCTTGAGCCACAATCTTTTCTTGGAGAGCTGTCATTTCAATCAGAAGAGGGTGAAACAGGCCCTAGTGCATCTTTTACAAAGAAATTTGTGATGGTTTCCCTGTGATTTATTCAGTGTCACAGTATGAGACGCTAAAACCCACTATGGGTTTTAGGTATTTTGTCCAGTGCATTTTCTACAAGTAGAAATTTAATAGAATCATTTTCTGCCTTTGAAATACCAGATGCCATATTGATCTTTCTCTTATAAATGCTGTTATTATGGATTTTGATGCCTCCCTGCTTACAACAAGACACGGAGATTTGTTGTAGAGACTGTTTCTGTATATGTTTTGTAAATGAGCATAATTTCGAGTGATGGAGATTTCTTTTCTTTTTTACTTAGGTTAGAGCTAGAAAAACAGTGTTTACAGGAGGAAGAATTTTTGAACATTTGAACCCCAGAGAAGGTTTTTATTCAATAGCTAATTTCTCCTTTACCTGTATTCTTTTATGTGGGACTACAAAGGTAATCTGTCTGTCTGAATACTAGAACAGCTACAGGGGCTAATTTTACCTGTCTATGGCCTCTTAAGGAGAAATACAAGTCCTCATTTACTGAATACTAGTATTCCCTTTATTGTAATTTTTTTTGTTGCTTATATAAATACATTATTTTACACATTTCCCAGACTGCCACCTTCTCCCACCTCTGTAAGCAGTATCTCCCAAGCTGGAGATGAAGACTTCCCTAGGTGGATTGACAGATGACGGCACTAATAACATTTTGTACACAAGTCCCCAAAGATTATTTAAGCATGTATTCTTCTGTTGAAGCTGACAGGAGATTGGTGTCTGGTGGATTTTAGCCCTGCTGCACCAGAGCCCTGGCAAAAACTGAAGCAGTATAGCTCACCACCAGCTCCATCACAAGGGTCAGCTCTCAGCATGCCTGGTCTCCTCGTGCTACTTCTCACACACAGACAGTCCAGACTGAAAGTCACACTGAAAACTACCAGTTGCTGTTGCTATCTTTCATACGTGCATAGCTAAAACCTTCTCCAGCTCTGTCCTCTCATCTGACTGACTGTAGCAAACGTACAGAGCTCCAAATTCATGTCACATCCCACCAAAAACTTCTCTGCTGTCCCTTGGCATCCAGCTCTAATGTATTTGCTATCACTGGACATCCTCTGCTCTGGAGCTCAGCCCACACTGAACCAAGCATTCTTAGCATGCTCTGGTCACCATCCACTGTCTTTAAATTCATTTACAGCCAATTCACTTGAATTAAAATTGGACCACAAACTCTAATCTAGATTTACTCAGAGACACTTTATACAGATGACACATGCACTTTGTGTAAACGCATGATGCTGTTTAATCTAAGCCGTTTTAATTAACTTAAATACAAAATCCAACCAAAGTATTTTTTGTTGCTGATAGTTTTTATTAACAATGTTGCAGAAGAGCTAGTGACACCTGTAGCAACCAAGGACTATATTGCTGAATGGTTCCCATAAGGAATGTATAGAGACTTGATTCCTTTGTTTTCTGTTTCCCTTTTCCCATTTTCACTCCCAAAGCTATCTTTGGGAACCTTCTGTTCTGTTATCTGTTCATTGCATTCCCAGTATTGAACATGATGCCCCCAGAAGTTGCCCAAAATTTGAGATTTTCCATCCAAAGTACCTTTGACTCTGGGAGATGGGGAAAGCATTAAATGATATTCAAGAGAATCTGTTGAGCACCTTTGATCTATCTACAGCACTTTGAAAGGGTTGTCTCCCGAGTAGGTGCAAAAGGGACATCCTTTGCTTCCTTTTGCTTCCTTCTCACCTCCTTTGTGTGGCTGCCTTGGAGGCAGGCAGTGGACAATGTGTGTCAGCAGACTCTGAAAGCCATGCACTAATATGCTGGTCTTGCTAGGGCACGTGCCTTGGAGAGCATTTCCCAGCTCAACCAGCAAATGTGCTTTCAGGCTCACCCCTGTACAGCGGGCATGTTCAGTTTGGGGAGTATTTAAGCTTTGATGCTGCCCTTGCCAGACACTGTAGCCACAGACTGTGACCCTGGACTAGTTACTTACTATTTTTGCATGTCTGTTCTTCTTTTGCAGTTAGCTGCAAGAGTAGTCATTGAAGTATATTAAATGCTCAAATACTTTACTTCAATAGTCTGAACTTCAAAAAATGCCTTGTATGTTATTCCTTCCTTAAGTGAATGCTTTTGTTCTTTCAGAGGGCTGGGTTACAGAAGGGCATCTATGAACAGGGCAGTAGCATAGTCTTTTATGTTCTTAAGAACTGGAATGGACATACTTGTGCTCATTCAGAGTCAGAAGGACTTTGCACAAAGATTTCACTGAGCTGAAGAGTAATCAAAGACATGGAGAATACAGCAGTTTGATTCTCTGCTAGCCAGTTTCATCAGGCTGTGTCTGCCTAGATCCTTCACTACCAAGCAAATACAATAAACCAGGAGGTCTGTGCTATGCATACAGGTACCAGACATGTCCAGTGCAAACACTTTCTTACCGACTTTGTCCCTTTGCCAACGTGGTACAGTGGGACCCGTTTAAAAGCAAATACTGTAGTCAACTGTAACGCAGACATGTTAGTAAATGGCTATGGCTGAGTGCATGACTTATTACAGTCACAGTTACAGCCTAACATGCCTAAGCAGCAACTAAGCTAGAGCTAACGTGTGCCCTGTGGGTAGGATTCTAGCAGCAATATTTGTATAGTGTAATAATTCAGTATAATTTTGTATGTTCCATAATTTGTTGTGTTCCCACACAGTTCAGCATAGCTGGCACTAATGGAAAACAGAGGGACATGAGCTAATGGTGTTAGAAGCTGTTGCAATGAATTTGATAGCAGGTGTCCACATGCGTTTCCCATAGTGTTGCTGGCAAGCCATTGTGTAAGGAAAAATTACCAGCGGGGTAGTTGTTCTTAAATGTGTCTATTGGTATACGGATAAACACACAGATACAGTCTGAGATGTAGCTGTTCTACTGCCGTGGAAGAAGAGACTGGGAACACGTACACAGCAGACCCCCGCCTTGTCAGGACATTTCCAGCTGATACACATTTCACAGTCCTAATCACACTTTCCAGACTGGTGAACGAAGCAGAGCTTAGAGAATGGAATAAGCTGGTTTTCTTTTTCCTTTTCTTTTTTTTTTTAACTTGTCTTTTTCCCTTATTTGTGAATTTCTGCAAGAAAAGTGACTGCAGTCCCAAGTTTTGGAATGGATCCAGCTATCAAAGTTCAGTGGTGTAGTGGCAACTAACTACTTTAATTCAGTTTGAAGTTAGAGTAATTTAGCAAGAAGGGAATATATCGCAAAGAGCTATTCAATCCCACACATACATTAGACAGCAAATGGACTGTACATTATTATTATATCATTTCAAATTTGTCAGTTGTGCTGTGGGAACAATTTTTTCATATAGAGTATTTAATTCTGGAAGCAGTAGTCAGTAGTTAGTACTGGAAGGAAGTAGCAATGGACAAAACCACCTACAGACTGGCAAATTTAGGACATCACTAAATCCATCATCGGCTCCATTATTCACCGTGTTTCAATTACTTACCACAGACAACACCAACAGGGGCTTAACAGTGAATATGAAAATCAGTTTCTGGGGAGGTAAAGTTTACAGGCTTTATTTGCAATTTGGATCCGGAGGCTGGCTGGGAGGAGCTACGTGGCAAGTGCTGCGCGTGGCTGACGGCACCTTGGAGGCTTGTTTGTGTATGTCGGTGTGACACACCAAGCACGCAGTGTCCAACCCTATTTTCTGGTGCCCTTTGGACACCAGCTCAAAACCTGCAGAGGATTTTTACATCCATCTGTAGATGCCTACTCACTCCTCAGCTTTATAATCTTATTTTCGTTGCTGATTCTGCCCCACACTTTCCATATAACCGTAGATGAGCCAGTAAGCTGCAGCAGTCCCAGACATAAAATGTCTGTAATAGCTGCTCAGTTCTCAAGGAAGCAGTATTCAGTGGCATGTCTCCAGCTCGTGGAGATGTTTGAGGGTCACGGTATCAGTGAAGAGTATCACTAGATGAGACTTTTGTATCAGTCCACGGGTATAGCTGCATGCCTTCCCTTGGTGCTACTTCATTTAATTAATTAGATCAGTTTTAATAACTGACTGCCTAATTCTGCTTTGTAAATTGGTACCCACAAAGCGGTGGAAAGACAGCGTTAACTGTGCAGAAGCAGGACGCGGGTGTTGTTACGCAAGCGCATTCTGTGGGAGAAGGACAGCTCGAGTCACGGCTGAATAAGAAGTGGGGAAAAAAAATTATGGCCTGTCATAATGACAATGACAGTCTCCTCCTGCGTCCTCACCCTGCAGGAACAGGGAGGCAAAGGAGGCTGAGCCGTGCAAGCCACAGCATCCCCATCGGAGGGTGCATGCACGTGGCAGCAGGCACGTGCGGGTGGCTTCCCAGTGAGGAGAGCACAGCCGCAGAGAGCCAGCCCATGGGAGCACAGCACTGCCTGACGAGACAGAGCTTGTGTCGACAGCCTTTCTCCCAAACTGATGCTGATCCTGGGGTGAAAATGGCAGTTTTGTGGGATTTCTTCTGTGGTGAGTGGAAGTGCTAAGCCAGCTTCCCCTCTCTTTTCCTTGATTTAGGAAAGAGAGACTTTTTGTTTAGGAATTAATGCCTGTCTCATTTTTGGTTTTGTCTGTGGAGATGGGCTTTCTCTGTGCTACCCGAGCTGCTGAATAATGAACAGCAGCCCTCTCACAGCATAAACCACCTCTGCCTAAGGAGGGAATGCTTGCACAGGGATGGGTTTGCTAAATACTGATGCTGGAGAATCACTAGCACAAGCATTTTCACCTTGACTCAATGTTCCACCCTTCTGGGCTCCTGAAATAGCTGTGACCTTGATTGATTCATGCATTTTATGCATGTTTGTGTTACAGCTGGAAAGTAAGCAACAGATCTTTTGACTTTCAGACTTTCTTTGCAGGTTGATGCAGAACTTGGGCAGATTCTCCAGAAACACAGTGGCCAGGGTGATTGAGTCCATCAAGCATAACAAGACGAAGAGATATCATGGGGATATGATGCAAACTTCCTCAGTTCAGTGATGAGGGCTGTCAGCAGAAGCCTCAAAATAAACGCTCGATTTGTTGTGACTGTGGGCTTTTTTTGGGCCTCTTTCCAGAACTGAGAATACACAGTGGAAATAGTCAAGCAACCTCCAAAACTTTGCAAAGTCACAATGTATGAACAGGTGGTAAAAAATGTGATGGCTGGCTTAATAGAAGACAAATTAAAATGTTTGGAAAAATCATAATGGATACAGGAAAGAAAAAATCTTTCTCCAAAGGGAATATGTCTAAATCAGCATAAAACCAGCAGAAGCCTTTAGTATTTTGTCTGGTGGTGCAACACCAGCTCAATGGAGTGTGAAGCATGACAACCCATCCGTGGCAACTACGGGCCATCTCCATACTACGGTTTGTTTGCTGCAGTAGGAACAAGACTTGGCATCTCCCAAGTTACTGTTGTACCACAACTCTAGAGTAACCTCAGTGTTCAACAGGAGACATCAAGTATGAAGCATGAAGGGAAGCTCCTTATAATAAAGGCCAGATGAAACACTTACCCTAAAGCTGTAAGAGCCATTGAAATAATTGCTAGCTCCTTAACCTTTCAAGAAAAAATTAGCTGAACTGTAGAAAATGAAGGATTAAAAAAGTGAGGTGGGGGGGAGAGAGAGAAAACTGGGAAGAGAAAGACACTTTTAATTTGCAACCTGCTCTCTTCATCAGAATTACTTTAGGATAATCAGGCAGATGCGGATGTTTCCTGGAAGGTAATGCTTGAGTGGTGAAGGTAGAATGCGATGGTTGGATAAAACATGCTTGCAAATTTGACAGGTTACATTATCTTTTATTGACATCCGAACAGAACTGCCAGACTCTGGAGGCTTTATTTTTGCATCAGCCTCTTTTTTTTATGACATCTGCCATCTTTGGAAATTAAACAAACTTTTTATTGCTGAGTTTTAGCATATTATCTCAAGCAAAGAGTCTTGACTGCTTCTTGGTAAAATCTGTGATATGTGATGTGCTTCTGACTTTAACCTGCATTTTTTTCTCCTTTCTTTTTTCTGTAAAATCATTCAAAATAATTTATGAAATTCACTCTGTGTTATAATCTAACTTTGATCTGGGCAGACAATACCAAGACGAAATAGAAAAAGATGGATTGTAGTTCCTACATTAATAGACTTGCACCAAAAAAACCCTTACACTTTATGAAATGAGAAAGATAAGAACATGAATTAATAATGCTTTAACAGCGGTGGCACAAAATCCTTGAACGGTAATGCTCCAAAACTACTCATATTGATTTAAAATCTATATTTAAGACAGTCAGGTCTAGATGTCCCCCTTCAGCCACATCAGATATAGATTTTCAATTTACAGGATTATTTCAAATTGCAGTCTTTAATTCAGAAAATATCGTATAAAGCTTTCCATGTTTAAAAGTAAATTCCTTGCCTCTCGCTCTCTCAAATTATGCTAGTTAAAGTTTAACAGTCACTATTGATAAATGCTTGTGCATGACCATGTCAAAGCAGAACTGCCACATGTCCCGCAGAGGCCTTGTCCCAAGTTGCATGGTTATAAGGCTTTGGAGCCTGGAATGAGGGAAATCCCACAGTGAATACAGATTAGAAGAAGATTGGGCTCACGGAGAGCTTAAGGTCACCGAGGGCCAAATTCTGCCTGCGGTGATGTGTACCTATTGAGTACAACAAGGGTTTGTGTTCATGCAAAGGCAGAGTTTGTCAAAAATGTTTTGCTAATAATAAAAAGAGATTGATGTTCTTAAAAATAAAGTTAGACAATTCTTTGCTTTATTTTGAAGTAGGAGCAACAAGAGAATTGATTATTGCTTTCTTGCATTCCAAAACAGTTCTTGAGGACTTTGCTGAAAGTGTGCACTGTTCATTCAAAGGGAAATGATTACAGCCTGCAGCTACATTAATGTGCTAATATGTAATTAGTACAGTGTCACCTTAAACACCAAATTAATTCACAGTGGTTAGGTAAATTGTAACACATACTCACATCTATTTTCTATAAAATGACTGAAATTTTTAGTGTCTCCCAGCAAGACTGTCCTCTCCAAAGAATGAGGTGAACTGGTGTGGAACAGATGTGAAATTTAATTAGAAGAACAAAAGGGTATTTGTCACAAACTCAAAAATTGCAACAAAGAATGGGGGCTGGGAAAGCAAATTGATTCCAACAGTGGCAAGAAATGTCTCCCTTAACTAATAATAGTAATGGGCAGAGAAGGCAGTATCCAGATCCAAAAGAAAGTGCTAGTTTACATTTAATGGCTCGAAGATGAGGACAAATCACCCTGGCGTGAGTTCAAATTCACATTCTGTGGCTTCAGTATCCCTGTGATGTGTTTCTGGAACTGGAAAATAACCCCTTTCCCATTTTGGGTCCAGCCACACCAACAAATTTTAAGGGTGGGTTTGGTGGTGGCAGGCAAAATTCCCTTCAGACCTCCAGTTTAGAGATTTAATTTGATGGACAGGTCTGGAATGGCAGCTCCTCAGCTCGGGGAAGGACCCTTGGACACCTCTGTAGTCATATGAGCGCATTTTATCCGGTCTTGCTCCTTATGCAAACCATAGAAGTAATGACTGTCTGGCTAATGATATTGCTGCTGATTGTTCTCGAATGGCTCACTGTGAAGATTACGCTGAACAGCTCAGCTGAGAGGCCAAATTTCCATGATCGTTCTCTGCAGTTTGCCGTACCAGCTTCCCACTTGTGCCAGGGGAGAGGGGAGTGAAACACCACACAAGAGGTGATTTGCAAATCTCTCCCTTGCCCTCCATCCCATCAGTATTCATCATGACTCAAAGTTTATAGCCATGGAGTGAAAGATGATTGTACTGTCAGACTAGGGAAATGAATCCTGAGGAATGAGCAGGTTTCCCATTTATCCATAAATTGACTTACCCCTGTTGGTAGTATAAAACAGGTAAAAGGCTGCGTTGTATAGAGCAGGTAGCAGTGCTAAAGCATCTTGCTTCCTATTTGAGACGTCTCACGGAGCAGACAGCAAGATCATTCCAGAGAGGCTTGTGAACTCAGAGTAACTTCTCTTCAAAACGCCTTCAGTGAACAAAAATGAGGAGACACAAAAGAAGGAAATACAGACTAATTAAACAGAATCTTCGCTAACCCAGATGATTTTCATGCTTTTTCCACAGGGCATCAGCAAATCTTTAAGGATGCAATTTCAGCTCTAACCTTGAATTTCCTTGCTGTAATGGGGATGGAGTGAATCTTTTAGCTTTATCTGAACATAATTTTTCTGTAAAAAGCAGATTAATTCTAGGTCCCAGGTTTCTAGTACTCTGTGTTTTGATTTCCTTTTAGTGCCTGTATAGGCACAGTTTAGGGAATTGGTAAGACAGATGGAGCTTGGTGTGATTTTTTTTTTCACGCTGAATGTAAAAATGGTTGAGGTTTTTTTACTATGCAGCTAAGATAAGAAAGGCAGGTGGCTGGAAATAACTGATTTCTAGATAAACTATATCATTCATTGCAAAAATCTCAGAATACTTACACAAAAAGATTTGGGGGTTCTTCAAGTTGCAGACGAACAGCTGAAAACTGTTGTTGCACTCATCATTAGACAACCTTAAGAGCCATGTTATTGTCAAAAATACTGACAGCATTCCTTTTGATACACTCATGTGGAAAGATCTTTTAATTCATAGCTTTGTCCTTTGCCTAATCTGAGCTGTGGATGGTTGGACTGCACTTTATTCCATGTGAGATAAGTCTGGAAATGAACAAAGCTGATAGCTGTGCGTTTTATTTGAAGTAGATAGGAAAGTTTAAAGAAAAATTTTAAAATCTTTTGAACAGAAGTTCATCATTTTAGAGCAAACAGCTTATGTAATTTACTAAGTTCTATTATGTGAGTACTTATCATCAAAGTGCCTGAGCAGGCATTCAGTGGGTCACCTTCATAAAAATAGCAGCTAAGTACACTTCATTTCCTCTCCCACTTCTTTGAGTTTGTTTGGAGAAGAAAAAGTACCAAACGAAGTAGACGAAGTAGCGACAGCATAAAAGTGATATGTAGAGAGTCAGGGACAAAAAAGCAATAAATCTGCCAAAGATATTTTGAACAGAGATAGCAATAATCTTGTATACCTGGCTCTAAATTGCTGATCTTTATTGTAATGCACAGCAATGTACTGTACTGGATTGACATTTATAAAAAAAAAAAAAAAGTCTTTTCAAGATCTGCCTCTCAGAGCATTTCAGTTGGGAATGAATTGTAAGTCCGTAAGGAAGAGAACACATACAAGTAAATACTGCGCTCATATGAAATTCAACAACAGCTCTGAACATTTTGGTTAGAATTAATTTATGACTTGAGTTGAGCAAGCAGTAAAAAAAAACATGCTGTCCTGTGAATATCCGCTTGGATTCATAAGTGAATTCCAATTTAACTCTTTGAACCATTTCTAGGGGTTGTTTTCTGTGGATATTTGCCATGGAGCTTTATTAGCAGAAACTATTCTCAGCAGTGCCCATTTTAAATTCAAAAGTTTGAATGTTTACCAAAAGTGATTTCTTGAGCTGCATATCCACAGTGTCAGTTAGTTAATTAGACAACTAACCTCATCAGGAATAAGTTTTACATGGCTTATATAATTAAGAAATGCAATGTGATTTGCAACTCCTTACGAGTGATCTGCAGACCTGGAATTATTAATTACGAAGGCATTCATAAATAATTCTGCATAATAAATGTGGAAATGTTGTGATCCATGTAAGGGCAATTTGCAAACAAGAAACAAAAGGCAGAATTTGTTTATACATGATTAGCTGCTAATTATTTGCTTAGCTTTATCTGCCATTGAAAGAATAGGTGCTGGCAAAGTTGCCAAAGACATGCTTTCAGTCTTCAAGATCTGGAGATCATGCTGGAAAGGTATTAGAGCTAATTCAAGCTGCTGTGAGGTGACGTGTCTTTGCTGAGGTCAACTGAATGGCAGCTTTTAACTCCGGGTCTGAACTTGACCTTTCTGCCCCAGGTTGGCAGCTACTTGGGTCGTTTTTCCATTTGCAATGTTGACAGTAGCAATAGCACACAGTGTTATCCGCATGCTGTCCATGAGCACCTGATTTCCATTCTTCTCCACTTCTCTTTCACAGATTGACACATAGATTGAATTCAGAAGTGCAGGAAAAGAGCTGTGCCTGCAAAAGGAGCCTGCACTCCAGAGGGTTGGCTCTAAACTATTGTGAGACCTCCGGCTACAACACAGGACATGGGAGCTTTTCTGAACCCTCGTGTCTTGTGTTGCAGCCAGAGGGGCACATCTTTTCAACTGAGTCTGAGACAAATGGAAGAAACCAACATGAAAGAGGTGTAAAGAGAGAGTGAGAGACGGGTACGGGCGTGGGACTTCACTGAATGTCTGAGAGCAGACGACTCAGGAATGTGATCCTTGGCATTAGACTTTGAAGCTTTCTCCTAGATCCAGAGATGTCAGATTTCCACCTGTTCTTGAATGCAGATTGAAAGATCTGAATCAGGTAGTAAAAGTTACTGTGCTTACAATGCCACTGGCATTGGTCTTTTTATTTCTTTCTGCAAATTTGACTAGAATCACTGAATTAAACACTAAATGGTCCTCATGATCTGCCCTTTTGAAATTCAGCAGTTTTGTTTCTGTAATTCAGCAGTTGTAGGTGTGAGCTTTCAGTAGACATAGAATTAAGTAATCTCACATGTTTTGAGCAGAGAACATGCCTATGATTAGTATTCAATTTTTTTGCTTTTCACTGGGACAAATTTTTCACTTCTTGAGCAGCTGATTTCAGGGTGAGCCTCAGATTGAGTAGGAGCTGCAATATGATTTCTCTGTTTTGGCTTAACTTTGCCACTTGTTTAAAATATTGCACGCCAGTATGACCCATCTAATAAAGTATTAAAGTATACTTAACTGAATCTTCCTTTTTAATACTTAATTAGACTGAATATACTGGGATAAAATGTTTTAAATATCGTAGAATCATAGAATAGTTTGGGTAGGAAGGGACCTTTAAAGGTCATCTAGTCCAGCTTCCCCTGCAACGGGCAGGGACATCTTAGAATCATAGAATTGTTAGGGTTGGAAGGGACCTTAAAGATGATCTAGTTCCAACCCCCCTGCCATGGTCAGGGACACCTCCCACTAGATCAGGTTGCTCAGAGCCCCATCCAGCCTGGCCTTAAAAACTTCCAGGGATGGGGCTTCCACAGCTTCTCTGGGCAACCTGTTCCAGTGTCTCACCACCTTCATGGTGAAGAACTTCTTCCTAACGTCCCGTCTCAATCTACCCATCTCTAGTTTTAATCCATTCCCTCTAGTCCTACCATTACCTGACATCCTAAAAAGCCCCTCACCAGCTTTCTTGTAGGCCCCCTTAAGATACTGGTCGGCCACTATAAGGTCTCCTCGGAGCCTTCTTTTCTCCAGACTGAACAACCCCAACTCTCTCAGTCTGTCCTCATAGGAGAGGTACTCCAGCCCTCTGATCATCTTCGTGGCCCTTCTCTGGACATGTTCCAGCACATCCATATCTCTCTTGTAGTAGGGGCTCCAGAGTTGGACGCAGTACTCCAGGTGCGGTCTCACGAGAGTGGAACAGAGGGGGAGAATCACTGTCAACACGGAAGGCTCGGACAATAACACAATGACCAATATGATCAGGTTAATGCCAGTTTATTGCACAGATAGCTCAGTTATTATAGACGTTCTGATTCTGCATCACGCGCTGACAATTTGCTGATTGGTTGCACAAGCTGTGCATGCGGTAAGCAACATATTATAATTGGCTTAAAGCATCTGTCCACGCGGACAATCACCCCTCCTATATCCTGGGTGAAGTTCTACATTTCGCACACTGAATTCAGCACACTTTCTCATATCTTGTTGGTCTCAGCATTTCTAACATCGCTACAATGTTTTCACATAGCCTTCAAACTAACAAAGCCTACATAGTTGTTAGCAATTCTTCGGTGCTTGGCCTACATAGTTGTTAGCAATTCTTCGGTGCTTGGAGTGTTCACAGGATGACCCCTTTGTACTAAAAATCCTCCAACAAATCACCTCCCTCGACCTGCTGGCCATGCTTCTCCTGATGCAGCCCAGGATACGGTTAGCCTTCTGGGCTGCGAGCGCACGTTGCCGGCTCATGTCCAGCTTTTCATCAACCAGTACCCCCAAATCCTTCCCTTCAGGACTGCTCTTAATCCCTTCATCCTGTATTGATGCTGGGGATTGCCCCAACCCAGATGCAGGATCCTGCACTTGGCCTTGTTGAACCTCACAAGGTTCACATGGGCCCACTTCTTGAGCTACTTCCAGGTCCCTCTGGATGGCATCCCTTCCCCTCAGGCATGTCAACTGCACATCTCAGCTTGTTGTCATTCACAAACTTTCTGAGGGTGCACTTTATCTCATTGTCTATGTCATTGATGAAGATATCATATCTGCATTAAGAAAATGTGTATGCCACTGAAACACCCAGAAGAGGACTTTGGATTTGTATTTTGAGTTGTTAAAATAACATGGGTGATTAAAAATGCTTTTGTTCCAATCCTTCCATTTTAACATCTTGTAGGAAGCTACAAAGACACGTGTCCTCATGTGGCAATAAACACAGTTAAATTTTGGGGTAAGATCTGAATAATTTAGAGAATGTTTCCAGACTGTCTATGATCATTCAGTCTTTGCCCCATTCTTTATTCATTGATTTCAGTGTCAATACACACAAAACAAAGCTCTGATCAGGGGATTAGGAATAGCAGGAGCTGATCCTTGGATCATCACAAGGCAGATTTTTTTGAAGATTCCTTTACCTGATGAATATTGTGGTTAATATTATGGAATATTGCAGGAAAAATAAAAAGGCGGTTATATGAAAAGTAAATAAATGTTCTCACCTTCATTTCTCTGATCAGGCTCAGTGTTCCCTGCACAGTTTGTGTAGCTATCATTTAAATGAGAGAGAGTGCTTTCATTCAGGAAGTGTCCTTCTGGGTCAGTACTCCTGGCTTAGTTTTTAATGCCATTTAGAGTATTCAGTTTGTCCTCCTGATCTTTAGTGGAAGTCAGCAGAAAGAATTAGCAAAATAACCCATGGGAGACAAATGCTCCAGTGCCATTCACTGCCCCATTAACTCCCATTGGGTTGAAAAGCCCAGTTGTTGCATCTCTGTGTGTGCGTGTCTTCGCCTCCAGCATCTCTTTCAATCCCAGGAGCGTAAAACATGATCATTTGAAAATTCTTGCTAGAGAAGCTCCGTCTCTCGGTATTCTCAAACACCAGTCATGTTCAGACATTTTCTGAGGGAAAAGGGAGTGAGAAGAACTTTACAGTCTCTCCCTCAGAGGAGACAATACTTCATGAGAAAACCGGGAAGCGTGTACTTAGACAGAAGAGCAGAGATCTGGATATAAATCTCTGCAGTTGCACCAGTTTACTCCAGCCTAAGCATTTTACCTGGTGATTTTCCCCTTTCTAAAGTATCCCATATGGGCTAGCAAAAATTCCAAGAGCTTTCTAAAATACTCAGAAGTGAAGGATGTACTTCGTAGTTTTTTTCCAGTGATCTTCATTCAAATCCCTTACTTCTATTGCGTACATTAAGTTTTGCACTAGAAATACAAAGCAAATGGTACAACAGAAAAATATGTCTATGCTGCGGAAGAGGGGTGTATTTTTTCTCTGGGATCTACCAGCTAGATGTACCAGTTGAGAAGATTTTTGCAAGTAGTTAACATCAGACTGTAGCCAAACCCCTAGTTTAAAGAAAAAAAAAACAGGACTTAAGTATAGTTTAATTCTTTTTTTCCAGGAAGTATTGTTATTATAAACTGTAATCGGTGGTTTTAACTCAGTAATATTTCATTTCCCTTAAAGGAGAAAAAGGTTCCTAGCTGAGCATCTTTGTAAGAGCTGTCAGTGTCCGCATTCATAGAAGAAGAGCTGTAATCGAGAATGGGTAATTTCTTGGCAGTTTAGATGCACGCCCCGCCAATCAAGAAAGCCAAGGCCTCCTAATGATATTAAAATAACAGAAAATGGATTTTTTTCAAACATTCAGGTGTTTTTCAGAGCACCTATTTGCTCAAGTGAGAATTTTATTTGTTGGCGATGGCTGAATACTTAATTACGGTAGCTGTGCTAAATATCACTGCTGGCGCTTGAGATATATTTAGATTCTGCTCCCTCTGTCTCAGAAAACATAGCAATTAAAATGCAGCACTGTAACATAACGTAACTGATAATAGGTATAGGGCTGAGGAAGGTTTGAGATGTTGCCAAATCTGCTATGGAAACCATAGATGAAGCATGAAAATAGTGGGAGCTTTTTCTTCCTGTGTTAGTCAGAGCCCTTACTCCACTCTGTCAGTGCAACATGCAGCGATAGAGGGATTTTCATGTGAATCTGAAGGGGTTAGGTGCCTTTGACAGTAATAATCATTACAGTATTAGTCTTACTGCCTGTAATTTATCTTCTTCACAAGATTTGCTTCAAATAATGAACGAAAGCTTAGTCCTGAGCAGACCTAAAGTATTTCTTTAAAAGGCTCTTTTCTCTTTCCCCTCCTTTCATATGAGGCACGCGCATCCTTTGGGTCCTGAATTGGAGCACGTGATTCCCACCTGGTCTGCCTTCTTGCACAGATCAGCACAAATCGACACAATCATTCAGGCTCTCCCAGTAGGGGCTTCTTGTGTTCCCAGGTGGTGACAGAGAAGGAGAATGAGTGTGGGACACAAAATCTAAAAGTTTATCTATCATCTCAAGCATGCCTGAACCGTTTGTGATTTCATCTGTTCTCTGCTTCCTGTTCTCCTCCTCCCCTTTCTCTGAACACCCTCAGCCCCCTCTGTTTTCATGAGCTCTCGAGTTGTTGAGCCCTATTAAGTTCAGACCCTCAGACAGTCCCAGCAGAAAGCATGTAGCAGAATGCAAGCTCTAATACATAATCCCTGGCTGTATTTTTAACACTGTCATGCCATGTGCAGGAAATTGGGCACAGTACATCTTGAAGGACAATGCAGGAAGGCATTGTCTGCTTGGCACATACCGTTTGATTTTGCTGGAGGAAACCTGCTTTGCAACATGTATGGAAAAACCCTGCACTCTTACGGGCTCTGAACTTACCAGGAGTTGCATTAACCATGAAAAACAGATGTAACAAAGAAGTGTCCTTATCCTCATTTAAGCTCTGTTTATGCTTTGAAAGTCTCACGCAATTCACTGAAAGAGTTTCTTCATCCCTCTTCGAATTGTGAAGTTCTTGTCAGAGCCCCATACTGATGGGACGAGGAACTGTCGCCTGTAACTGGCCATAAAACAGTGGCACTGTGTAAGTTGCTTTAGCCAGCGAGTTGCTTGGAAAGCAAAGGGGCTGTTCATATTTGCAGGCTGATTCAGTCTGTGATCACTATGTAAAGCGTGCTAACAAAAGTGGCAATTCACTCAAGCCACAAAAAAAAATTTCTTATCTGTCATTTACAGCGCCATTCTTTCAAGCTCTTTTCTTTCAGTATGTTTTTTAAATTGAATTATTATATGTATGGTGTACGTGTCTTTGTTTCACCGAGAATTTAATTGACAAAAACCTCATTTTCGACTGAAAAAGGCAGCGTTGCTGGAAGCATAATAATCCATGCACCATTAGCCTTGGTTATAGTCAAAAAGGAACAGTAAAAATGTCACCTTCTAGCTGAGGTCAGCTTCCTGAGTGGATCACAGGTGGTGTTTGTTCACTTTACTGACTAAAATAAATCTTATTTCTCTTGGCTGTGAGAACAATGCAGTTAATGGAGATTGAGGTGGGCTTCAGGCTGTGTCTCATATATTCAGCAGAGATTAATTTAGTACTTTAATGAAGAATTTTTATCAGTAGTCATGATGCAGGGGAAGCATCCATTAAGAGCCTTGAGTGAACTTGCAGTAGTCAAGAAAGAGAGCATCCTTGTAAAGTAAGGTGAGCCCAAGAGGCATGGCAAGCACAGGGGCCCCCATAGCGCTCCTTGAATGGGACCAGGCTGGGCAAGACAGGCCATTTGGGGGACATCCCTCCACCCCACAGGCAAAGGAAGGGAGGGAGGCAAGATCTAGCAGAGCAATCCCGTATCTCTGACGCAGGGTCGACTCAAAATCACAGTGGGAGTAACAGGGTGAGTCAGATCAGTGCCTGTGGAGAAGATTTCTTCCCTCTTCACACTGGCCTGCAAAGCTAGCTATCTGTGGGAAGACATTTTTCAAAGCGGTCTACCTTTTTTAAAGGCAGAGTGGCTGCTGTGGCAATACAAGCCCTGTCCTGAATGCTGCCGCATCCTGCATCTGCCTGACACGCTGACACCGTGGCAGCATGGTTGGGCTCCAGGCACACAGTACCAAACTGTAACGGAGTCACTGGGTGCCCTCACCTCAATGGCAGGCTCCTGCCTGGTCCCACTGCACTGCTGATGCTTTTCTCCCCTGTTTCTGCTCTCCAAAGATGAGGCAGAGCCAGCAGCAGCAGGGAGATGGTGGGATTTCCTACACAATGCCCATGGTACATCGTTTCCTTGCCTTCACTGTGCCAGAGAACAGCTCCCAGACACATGGGGCCAGAGGGGGTCTGTAGGTCATGCGGTGCAGCTGGAGCAGGAGGGACGCATGCTGGAGTCAGGGCATCCACAGCATGGGAATGGGCAAAGGCCCTCAGCACTGGGCATACTGCTCTAAGGAGGCTGGGAGGGAGGGAGGAAGAGTCAAGGACTGAGGGAGGGAGAGAGGAAGAGGAGGGGACCCAGACCCACAGCCTCCAGGACTTTACTGCCTCCTCCTCCAAGAGGTTTTGCAGTTTGTACTTGTACCAAGCTTCTATTTCAGTATGAACTTTATGGTTGGTTGGAATGCCATTGGCCCTCAACGTTTGACACAGAAATGCAAAACCACGATCTCTGCTTTAATTAGAGAAGGAGGCTGGAACTGTGTTGCATTCTGAAGCCATGACAATCGAAAAAGGTTTGGAAAAGAGAATGGTGCAGAAAAAGAGAGAAAAACAGTGCATGTGTGTGTGTGTGCAGATGTACTCTCTGGATCATGGACTGCGGAGGGAAGAGGTGCAAACATTTGGGAGCTGATGCTATAGATGCCTCTTACCCTCGTGTTCATCCAGAGCAACTCCATCAACTTCTGCTGAGCCACCTGGCTTCCCGTTAGAGTAACGGGTCATGAAACTTCGCTTCCAGTCTTTGCTGCACAAGCCATTTCAATTTTTCTGAGTTGCAAACCTGCAAGCTGAACTTGAATGTCATTCACAAAAGCTGTCCCCTTTACCTCTCCCTCCTGCATGGGCGTATCACACCAGGTTAGTCAGGCAGCGCTACAGTTCAATGGTCTCCATTTGAACTTGATCATAAACACCAGAAAAGGCAAACACATTTCCTTCCACTCTGCTAATGGGGAAAAGCAAGGAGTAGAAAAGGCACTGATAGAATGTAGGTGGAATGCATCCTGTGTTGGTGGAAAGACATAACTATAGGTGAAATGCATCCGCCAGGTGATGAACAAACAATACCCATAATAGATGGAAAATACTTTCAACACTGTGGCAGGGCACAGCAGGGCAGGGCAGGGGAGGGCAGGCTTCCCTGTTCCCATACATGGCACACAGTTACAACTATGGCTGTCACGGGCACTCCGAAGAAACATCAAATCCAGCTGGCAGAAGGTTGCAAACTTTCCGTGGCGTCAAACTCCCCAGAATGATTCCATTGTATATAGTGGGGCGGCGCCAGGCAGGGAGCCGCAGGGTTCCCGTGGCAGGCCTCCAGCTGCACGCCTGCCGGAATTGAGCCGAGTATCAGCCAGGCACTGGCTCACTGCAGCGTGCCACCCCACAAGGTAGCAGATTTCAAGGCCCAGTCAGTGGTAGCAATGTCCTCCCTACTCCCTCCCTGCCAGCAGAAGCCCCTGTGTGCCGGGACTGTAGCTTAGTCACTGCGCAGCCTGCATCCCTGTTCCTCTGCTGGTGCGAGCGGGAGGAGAAGGGGGAAAGGAGGAGAAATTAGTTACCGCCACCAGCAGGCTGCCACCAGCCAAAACGCTGCTCCCGAAGCGTTGTCCTTCTGTGTGGGTGCCTCTGCACTCTGTGAGGAGTGGGAGTCACGCAGACGCTGGGGATACTGGGTTGAACGGAAGCAGCTACCTTTGAAGGGTTCATGGGCGTCTCTGCCTGGCTGTCTCCAAAGCCTTTTTCGCTTGTGGATTACCCCCCCACTCCCAGACAGTGTATGGGATCATGTGAGAGAAATTAGTACTAATGTGGCCGTTGTTAATCTGATCTCTCCCTTTTGCTTGATTTTGTCAATTTTGTAAAAAGAAAACCAAAATCCTCTTTCTTCCTCAGCCTTGTAGGGGCTCTGTCCATAGCAGGAGGCTGGTGCTGAGGAAGCACTGGAGCATGCTGGGTGTTTTGCTCTTTTTTCGGCAGTGGACTCCAATATAGCCAAGTTAATTGGCCAAAACATTTTAACACCCAGTCATGTGTACACTGCCGCACAGGCTAGGTAATATAGTAAGGGCTGAATATAGTAAGGGCTAAGAAAGGGCTTGCAAAGTATTTAAAGGGAGAGTTGGTAATTCTTGCTATGTGCTGCCTCCTTCTCTGCAGCAGATACATCCACACATATTCTAAGAAGAGCTGAATCACCACATTATAAATAGACTCACTACGTATTTTTTTGCCCTGAAAATAATTTCAAACTGAACATGTCTACTCTATTCACTTTGAATTATTGCTCCTAAGAAAAGAGAAGGCGGCGACATTTTCTAACTCTTTCTACTTTCCCTATTAGTAGTCTGACTGTTAAAAGCCTTGACTGTTAGCCTTTGGGATGCAAACCTGCTCCCATTTAAGTCAATGTGAGTTTTATCATTGACTTAATTGGAAGTGAGATTGAGCCACTGGGCATGTGAGTGCCTTTGTGTAGAGCTTGAAAAAAAATAATAAAGGAGACTGAGGCAAAATGTAGTGCCAGTTTTTTTCATCACAGCAATAACCCAGCTTTGCTCAGCCTGCCCATGGTAATGCTAAAAGGAAAGCCTAGGCTGAAAGGAAGCGCTCATAATATTATAGCTTAATTAGTTTATGGGAGAAAAACGCTGAAGGGGAGCGGAGCTCCCGTTGTTAAATATTTTACCATTGCAACACTGACCAATGTTGTCTGCTCGACACGAAGTTAGCCAGAGTCTTTGCCCTGTTCCACTGCAGCCTGCCCAGGTTTCCGGGCTCCCTCCTCAAGCCACAGTTTTGGTTTAATGACAGTCATGCTGGGTACCTCTGAAAGCACAGAAAACATTTCTTTTCTGTGTATCTAATTTGCCTATTATTAACATTATCCCCAATCTTTTAAGTAGCTGATTATTAAGCAAAGAAATAGCAATGAAGCAAGGAAAGAATGTGATAGGGAGATTTACTGTGTGGGAAGCAGAGATAAAATTAGATTTCTTTAAGCTATGTAGTACAGTTATTAGGAAGTTAGGCTAATTTTTCAAGGAGCTGTCACTTAAATAACCTCATCTTATTATTCATGCTGAGGTATTTACTACAGAAATTCTTTCCCCCTGGTCATCATTTTTTTCCAGTAGCAGAAGTTGGGAACTCAACAATTGTTTGCATGCCCGAATAATGCAATGGCATGTTATGGTAATGCAAATAGTAGATTATTAAAGGACACGATTTAAAAACACTCTGCTGCTTCTAGTGGAATTTGCTTGTTTGGCCTCTTTTAGTATTTTCACCAGTTCTCTCCAAATTTTCTTTCCACAGTCTCTCAGTAGAGCCAGCAGTAAATTTTTCCCATCTTGATTTGTACTTAGTGCTGTTTCTCATTATCTGCTGCCTTTTCTAAAGGTGTTGAGCAGTCCCAGCATCAAACCCATTGACTGCTAATAGCACCCAGTATCTCCACCACCACAGAGCTCCAGAGAGTATTTTCTCTTGATTGCTTTCTTTTTCCCCAGCTCTATTCTGTTGCTCCCACCTCTGTGTTGCTCCCAGTCCTGGCGTACGTATAGGTTAATCAGACTGTCTTTTAGGCTGAACTGTGGACTCTTAGGAGCTCCTAACATGGGGTACATTTTCCAAGCCGTGAACTGGGATGTAGTCTCAAACCATTTGTGGATTTGGCAATCCCACAGCCAAATCCCCAGGCACTGCTTGGCAGGAATTTCCACTTATGCTTCTTCCAACGGTGTATCTCCAGCTCTACTCCTCTGTTTTATTTTGCTTACAGGACTGCTTCGGTATGTACTTCTCAGCTCCAGTTTGCTGGCACACCACCTTGAGCGCTCCTCCTGGCCTTCCCAGTGAGGCAGGAGAGGTCTGCATAAAAGTGTGTGGCTTTTTACTGCAGATTCAACCTCTCAAACATCAAGGGGACTCTAAGCCTTCTATAAATGAGGAACCTGGTGGACAACAGCAGGTTATTGTTCTTATACCAGAAAGTATAATAAAGGGATCAAGGAGGGAAAAAAAAAGCATATACTTCTATCACGCTTTCATTATTTACAGTCTTAACATAATCTCTTGCAGCTGGTGGTTTGCCAGTAAAAGGGGACCTTCGTTTTTTAGAGGGGACACTTTTTAATCATAGCTCAATATGCTGTGTAGTTGGCGGACTGTGGCCTCACATGCCAAATGCCCAAGGTTTGGAAAAACAGCACGCCATACAGAGCCGTGTTTGTTAGCTGTGCTAGGCTTCTCACAGCACGTGTGATTTAATTTGAGCACAGGAAAGCAAAAAGTATTGAAATTTCGATAATCTAAAGTCCCTCAAAAATGGCTAAGATGTGGGAGCGTCCTTAAGGTTGCAAATCTGGACGTCTCCAGGTTAGGCAGTGAAGAGACATTCTTGCTTCCACAGGGTATCACCTGCTGGCCTCCTGTGTCAGAGTGCGTGTGGCTGTTCCTGTAGAAGTTGTTTTAGGAGGTTAGGCCTACCACAGATTTCATTTTTTTTCAAGAAAAATACGCTTGCTTGTTTAAAATGAGGAGGATATGAATGTCAAGGTGAGCAAAATGTGTCCTAAATACATAGACTCTGTTCTAGTCAGGGAAGGGGAACCTAGAGAAGATCCCTAATCAACTGCTGAGGCTGTTACCTCCAGAACAGCAATTTATGGGAAAAATCAGCCTTTAAAGCAACTGTTTTGATTCATGAAAATAGGTATAAAGAATGCTGAGGAGGCTCTGGCAAGACAGAAAGGGATGAATGTGACTGGTAGAGGCAGGAGTGGGAGGTGGTGCATTTTTGAAAATGCCAAGAATAGGACAAGACGAAAATAGGGTTATCAGGAGATGTATTTATCCTGAAACTTCAGAGACTGTGGAGTAATTAAGTAGCACCAAGGAACTTATTTTCAAGGCAGGTACAGAACTGGCAGCGAGCTAATGCAGAGAAAACAGTGTGCTAATGGTGTATGTACAGCTCTTCTCACCTCTGCTGCTAACCCCCTGCAGACACTCTCGGTCCACATGCTTCCTCCCTTCCTCCTTCCTCTTGTATCCCTCCTTCCCTCCTTTCTTTCTCTTTCTGTCTGCTTTCCTTCCTCTCTTTCTTCAAATGAGGCAAATAAATGTGATTTTTATTAGCTCTGATAGGTGAGGAAACAGAGGTTGAACCTGCCTGCTGAATTTGCATGCCAGATTCACAAGACCATCAGGCTCCTCTCATTCTCAGAAACATCTGTCCTTAAAAACACTTGTAACAGAAGTGACATTGTAAACAAACAAGTGTCCCCAGTGAGCGAATGAAGCTTTACATAATTAAGTTTCTTTCAGTAATATATGTCAGCATTCAGTCAATTGTCGTCTTAACCCGATTATGGCATTGCGCTTCTTGTAACAATAAACATTACATTCATTTTGTTCTTTTATAGGAAAAGAAACTGGGGGTAAGGAATTATAACTTGGGAGTGCGATGCAGGCAGGAAGAGCGTAACTGGGACATGGATTCAAGGCAAGATGTCTTAAAAACCTCTTTCAGCTTTGTTTTTGTCTGTCTTGGTGACCTTGTCCAGTTGCTTTACGTTTCTTTTGTTGCAGTACCTGTGACTGCAACGCAGCAGGACAAGCCCCCTTCTCCATCGTGTAAGAACAGGACACAGTTCCGTCCAGTCTCCAGCACTCTCACACACGCACCTGTACCAGACTCCAGGTTTCACCATCATCAACGCGCCAGCACATGCGGCGGAGCAGAGGGGCTGTGTTTGCACGTCGGGTCTCCAGTGGGGTGTGCACTGTGACTGCCCTGCTGCGGCTGACACCCACTGATGAATGTGAGCTCTCCTTGTTCCTACAGGGAAAGCAGGACCCTAAAATGATCCTTATTATCACACCGTCCCAGTGCCCTTGGCTCCCTGGGGCCTCCCAGCTTCAGGGGACAGGGATGGCTGTGGTTTTTCCCCAGTCAACCCCAAGCCCAAGAGCCTTGGTGGCCCGCCCTGAATGTGCAACACATAGTTCGGGGCTTAGCAAAAACCCGTCTGTGTTTCGGACGACTGCTCATTTCCAGTCTCCTCCTCCTCCTCCTTTGTCTGGCTCTCATGGTCCCCTGGGTGCTGTGGGATTCTTTCCCCTGCTTCACATTTTTCTTTGTGTCCGTACACAACTCCTGAAGGCCAGACCTTCAAAACTTTGGGCTTAACTGTTCTGCCTTTGTCCGAAGCCTCTGTGAAATATGATCAGCACATATTTACCTAGCTGAGAGGCACATTGTGAGGCCTAATGAATGGCTCCACAGTACCTGGTACGATCTAAAAGCCTAGAAGAGCCCGATAAGGAGGTGAGCTTTACTTAATTAAGTTAACCTTCAGATTAATTGAGCTGCTTTCTAAAAAAAATGCAATGTGAGAACATGCAACTCCTGCTGGGCTCTAGTCTGGTTTCTGGGGCTGCAGTCATTAGATACAGCCAAACGCAGTACCCATCGGAGGGTATGCACATTGCTGGGGGAACACGCTGATCATCCCTGCTTATTTATGCTTTACAAAGTGCAAATTTCAGAAATAAATAGTTGATCTACTCTGCATGCAGCGGAAATTTGCCCAAGGCTGGGCTGGTGATTTTTTTTTCCCTCTGTGTCTGCTTGCTTCTTTGGATCATGCCCACATGCTGCTATTTCAGTTCCTAACCTAGCAATTATCCAGCTACATGTATGTGCAGCAAGCGCACCGAACACAGCTGCCTCCCCGGTGAGTTCAAGGAAACTCAGGTGTCTCTTTCCCTCCTTTTATTGAATCGACCCTTTGCACGTTATCCTGTAATTCTTTTTCTTTGGGATTGAACTGTAGCAATTTATAGCTATAAAGGTATATCCTTTTAAACCCCTCTTTCCTTTCTTGACAGATTGCAATTCTTTTTTTTCTTTTTTTTTTTTTTTTAATGACTAATTAGCCAGGGGCTTTGTGGATAAGCTGTTGGCTTTACAGCCTCAGTTCAGGGCCCCTTCCCATTCAAGTGTAAAAGACAGAGAGGTCACAATAGCACTGCTCAGCATAAATCCTTCCCCCCCCTCCCGGAAATCTGTCACCCACCTCTTTATCTCTTGAAATAAAAAAAGGAAGGAAAGAAGCAATATGTGGGAGAATCTCTGCGGCATGTTGTCTGGCAGCCTGATGTGATAATGTTTCTTTTGCTGGGAAACAGCTGAAAAGAGAAAGGGGTTGCTGACTCGCTTCTCTTGCCCTCCGTGGTCAAGCAGAAGCAGCCACAGAGTGGGAAACGAGAGCGGGCACAGCCAATAAGCCAAGCCATGCAGAAGCAGTAATAAATCCCTTGTCGATGTACAGATGAAATTCAGTCAGCAGAAAGTTCTCAGAAGATGCTGGATACCAGCCTGGGTAGAAGACAAAGGACAAACAGTGTCACCTGGTGGAGCTGGGGCAGAGGGGAAAGGAGCCCTCAATGATGAGGGTGCGATGAGAGGCCCCCAAAGAGCCTCAGCACAAGCCCAAGAGTGCTCCTGAACAGAGGACTGCAACAAAAAGGGCTCCCACTGAGTCTCTGTTAACTGTGTCTGATGGGAAATTTTTCAGTACCGCATGGCAGTATCTCTTGGGGGGTTTCTTTTGTCTTCCTGGGGTGAAAAAGGTGAATGGAGCCAACACGCTTCTAGACAGTGGTACTTGGTGTCATCAGGAGTTGCTTCACTCATAGAGGGGTTTCAACTATTTAAACCTCTTGATTAACCAATAGTTTAAACATTAGTTGAACACAGTTAACAAAACCTGTTTTATTTCCAAGGAAGGATGAAGACTTATCTGGGAGTCAATTTGAGGTTTGTTAATGCTATCTGTGGCTTTGCTACAGCTATCTAGCAAATCTCAGAAAATATAACAGTCTTAAAAAAAGCAGATGTAAAATGGAAAAGTAAGTGCTTTACCTTCACAGGAAAGCCCTGTAGTATAATCTAGTGTAGGACTACTTTATGTAGGCATATCTTCATGAGTTTCTTCCAGTTCATATTAATTGTGCTTGTAAGATATATTCCAGGAGAAAGAAAACACGTAAGCAAGGAAATAAGCCATTTCTTATTTGTTGCCTTTGATCACTTCAGCTAGGAGGAACAGTCCTTAGAAAGAAGTCTTTTTCTCTTGCTCTCTGTGGCAGAGACTACCAGAGCTATTTGGAGTGACACAGATGATGCCACACACCCTGGGGTTTGGCTCAGGTAAGTGAGATATCCAGACAGATCGTTTTTTCTTAATGGGGGAGAAAAAAATGCATTAAATATGTCATTTAATGCATTCCAGAGTGGCAGAAAGGTATTTTTTGTATGGTGGACCATTGATATATTTCCTTGCAGACAGTATACATCACTGTAAACCACCCCTGCCTGTTTTATTCTGTGTATCTATATATACAGCCACGTCCTATTTTAATTTAATTTCAAAAAGCTGAACTTCCCTAGAGAGATTTATTATGGGTGTGATGATTTCAGACTTTAAAAGGAAGCCACAGGTGATTTTAAAAGACGAGATAAACTTTCAAATACATCAAATGTCTCATTGTATGAAAGATTAAGATGAGCTTGATTTTATCCGGATTTCCTGCAAATGCCCCAAATTAGCTTTCACAATGTCTGAAGGGATGTGGAGGCCTGGGGTTTGATTTGCAAATCTGAAGGCTGGGGCTGGCTATCACTTGGTGTCTAAATGGGAAACTGGATTTTTTTTGTTTTGGATACAGCCTGGATTTCTCTAGAAATACGCTCTTTTTCCATCTACATATTTTTGTCCAGATGCAGTTTGGAGACTTTGGCTATTTGTCAGGAGTTTCTGAGTGCTAAACGAAGCTTACCTGGGGGACAACACCGTACCTTGTGGTGCTTTGCAGCTGGGGTGGGGGTCTGTGGCTTGTTTATTTGCTGCACGTGTGCCCAGACAGGGAGCTGCGAGCCCCGGCTTAATCTCTGCTCAGAAACTGTCTCTTGAAACCACAGTAGCTGGGACTGGACCCTGTTTCCCACTGCCTCTTCAAATGTATGGATGGCTGCGAATGCCTGCGTGGGAAAGATCCACGCTCCCTGCTCAAAGAGAAACTGTCCGTTCCCATTTCTAGCCAAGATTAAGTGACGCCGTCACACGCAACTACAAAAGGAAAGTACCCAGGAGGGAGCACGTTGGCTGTTGGTCCCGTCTCAGTTCTCTGCTGCTATATCAAAGCTACCTCTGAAAAAAAAACAGGCTACCAAGAACTTAAAGGGGCAGCTCCAGAGAAAACCTAATCCCCCACTTGCTAGTGCTTGTCATTTAGTGGAAAAGTTTGTGATGTCTGATGTTTTCCCTGGTGCCTCAGTTCTTTGAGTCACAGAGCTTGGTGAGAATTGTTTTCTCAAATGTTAATCGCTAGAAAAAAAGCCTGAAAACGTGACCAGCGTCATCCTCTCACAATGAGAAGTGAAAAGAAAAATGGTCTAACTTATTGTTTTAAGCAGTCTCTAGATTTTTAAGTTAATTTCAAGCTTTTCTGAGATCTTGCTTGTGATTTTTTAAAGCGTAGCTGTGACAACACTGTGTTACGATCATGCAGCAGAGTGTAATGATCCTCAGGGCTTCCTGCCGCCATCACTACCTCTGTCTCTTGCTAAGGCTGGCAAATCCTTTCTGCTTCTCCATATCCTTCCTCCTGGGGTTACTCCAGCCCCCATCTCCCCTCTTCTTTGCCTCTCCCAGACTTTCTGCCCTCCTCACCACCTCCCTGTGCTCCTCCCAGCCACTGTGAGCACCCTCCATTGGAGTGGCCCTTTCTCACCCCAGGCTCCCGGTGGCTTTCATGGGTGTAGAAGATAGCACAATAACCTGGTGCTTGCTGCCTCCTTCAAGTCAAACACAGACCTGGCAGAGGACAGTTTTGGTGCTGAGGTCACAGGGGTCCCCAGCACACCCCTAGCAGCTGGGGGTTGCCATCGCAGGGGGTGTGCAGCTGCAGCA
Organism: Larus michahellis; assembly: GCF_964199755.1. NCBI lineage: Eukaryota > Metazoa > Chordata > Aves > Charadriiformes > Laridae > Larus > Larus michahellis. The sequence continues at coordinate 97,370,878 of NC_133897.1, forward strand.
AGAGCTGCCAGAGGGTCAAGACCCTCAAAATTGACCCTCTCAAGGTGATGGCACCTTATGTGACCTACCTTAGCAAAGAGGAAGATACAAGAGCAACAGATGATGGTGGCAGTTGTATAAAAGGAACAGAAATAGCAGAAATGGGGAAGTAGAAAAAGACTGGATTTCAGACTTTATGTTTTTTAGTGTTTTACAATTTAGGCTTAATTTTTCATCCAGTTGAAGGTCAGTCTATGGGGCTGTGATTGCTGCCTGTGGAAGGGTAGGCAGGAGAGGTGGGTGTAGAAGGAAACTTCTGTTCGTGGTAGCCTGTGTCCCTGGGCTCCCCTGACACTCGGTAGCAAAAGCTAAACTCCTTTTCAGCGCAATTCAAAGCAGAAAATTAACTCCATGTTCTCCTTTTTCCATCCAAGGCCAAAGTTCCCCTTTCTGAATAATGCCCTCCCTGCTTTTCTTAGCACATTACTTTGTTGGATTAAATGGGGCTCAGCATGGGAGTTGACCTGGACAACCATTGGCAAACACGTATAAAAGCTACACCTGTGAGGAACAATTGCAAGGAGGGCTGTTGTGCAGCTCCACAGGCTGCTTTGGCTCAGCGTGGAGGAGGATTGGCAGTAAAGAGTGATGGCTTTATTTGTACACCAGTTTCAGGTGTAAACAACAACTGCTTTATGCAAAACCTTCTGTCCAAAAAGCTCTTCTCTTGCTTATGGAGCCATTTAGCAATCACCAAACCCTGTTCAGGTGCAGATGCTGTTTTTTATTCTGAAGAGAGATATATATCTATTTCCTTTTGATAGCTTACTGTTGCTACCAGCATCTATCACCAATATCTGCTTGAAATAACTCTTCTGGCCCATTTCTCTCATGTGCTACATGTGTTCCCAACGCTACTGAATTTCCATGTAACCACGGGCAGTGTTGGCTTGTGGCACTGGAGTAACTGTGAGTCAAGCGTGAAAACGTGTCTGTACACAGGCAAGCAACAGTCATGCATGCCATCAGGTGCAGCTGTAAAGGAAAATTAGCTCTGTGTGTCACCGCCACAGGAGAGCCTCTGCTAGTACTCAGGTGTAACTCCCAGAGGTTGCTGAGACGAAGTGCTGATCATCTTCAGTTCCCAAGAATTCCTAGGGGTGGTGAGTCCAGGAGGCTTCATTCCCCATGGAAGCTTTACCCCTTGTAGTACCCTGCCCCCCAGACCTCTTCTATGCAATTTTCTCAAATCACTCTGAGCCAAAAGCAGCAGCTCCAAAGGGGTACTCAGTGGATGTGCAAGCACTGCAGGACTTAGTGGTGCCCTTATGTAGTGCAGGAGTTTGCACTTGCTTCATTCATGCAAAAACTGCCACCTCGACAAAGGCCCATTAAGGTCTTCCTATCTCCAGCTGATGTTAAATCTACTATTTAAAGCACTTGTGACCCTCTCAAAAATACAGGTTACCTCCTGGGCAATTTCCATGAGTATCCAGGACTCAACAGAGATCATCAGTTCCCACCAGCAGCATGAAGCCCCTGAAGCGTTAGTTGCGGAGTTGCTTGCAAATCGACCTCAGAGCAAAATGTAAGAAGCCCAGGAAGAAGATTCTCAAGCTCTGCAGAGGTACGTCCATGCTTATAGGCATTTCCAAGGGATGCCAAAGCCAAGCACAGGCTATGCAAATGACCATGGGAGAATAAGGGCAACTCAGCTGAGTGCTGGGAACCCTGCGTTCAGCTACCAGTTCAGAGAGTTGAGTTCAGCTTGCTTTGCAGAAAGATCTGAACCCACCTCCAGAGTGAGGCATCCCACCCACCAGCCTATTTGAGAATCTCCAAATCACATTTATTCACACTATTCTGCTCTGAGCACATGAGGAAAAGCTTGCCAGGGCGTTTCTATTGTTCCAGAGAGTGAGCTGATTACGCAATTGGCTTCTCTTTCTGGGTGTCTCAGAGAAGCCAGTGGAAAGGTTTAGCTCATTTAGCTCTGAGCAGAAGGTTTTTGAGGACCCTTCCCCATGCCACCTCACTCTTCATTGAGTCAGAGGTCTAACCTGGAGCTTCACATTCCCGTATGTGGTCAGTGGAGCCCTGGCCAGACAGCATTGGCAGGAGCTCATTCAGTAAATCCCTGGCATGAGAAGTTATTGCCAGCCTCCTCCTCCTTCTGCTTTCTTCCCCTAGCCCCAGACCCAAAGCTATTTGCTGTTACCAGGCTGCTGTTGTCCCTGCAGCAAAACCAGCATGATGCATCTGAACATCTCCCAGGACAAGGTGGTTTCTTGTAAACCACAGCGTTTAAACTATGGTGTAAGCATCAACGGGGGTGAGAATTGGGTGCCCCATTGCCTTTTGTCGTTCTGCAAAGGTGAAGGTTACTGCTATGGACGGGGGGAACTAGCATCTTACATGACCACAGCCTTGAGCTAAGTGAATAGGAGGCAAAGCCCTACATGTCTCTGAGTTTTAAGAGTTAAACTGCTTTACAGGCTCCTAGGAAACAAATTTCATTATGCTCTTGGCAAGTGTTATAGGTAAGTTTTTAATCCTTGTTCTGTTAATGAGGCATCTAATGCACAGAGGGTGTGATCTTCCCCTCTGTTGTTTGACGTACCATCAACCGTGCAAAATGTTCCCAGACCAGAATGGCAATGTCTTGCCTGCACCTCTGAGGATGACACGCACGGCAGGACACCTGGTGTTGGCTAACTGAGGCCAGAGAGCTGCAAAGCCTCCAGGAATCACACAAAGTCTGGCTGATTCGTTTGGCATGGGGTACATTCAGGAGTGATCTGCCTGGGGCTACCTGGGCAAGTCTGTCTGAAACCCGTGACCTGAACTCAGGTCTCTGGTCCCTGCTTCTGCGCTTGGACTGGGCTCTGCTTCCCTTGGCACAAACAAGGGAGCTCAACAGGCTGCGTCTTTAGATTTCCCTGAGAACCAGAAAAGTTAATGCTGGAAATGGTCTTTTTTGAAACATTTGTAATTGGCAGCTCCTGCCAAGTATTAGCAGGCCAGTGAAATCTCTCTACATAAATTGTGTTGTAATTAGCATGATTTGTTTAATGTCACCTTGTCTGGCTGTCTGAGAAACTGTCTCAAAATGTAAAAACACCACGTTTTTCAGTTGAGCGAGTGGAGTCTGACTGCACCAAGACATTTTTATTTCTCTTTATTATTTTACAATGGCCTTTTCAAATCACTCAGGCTGGTGAACCTAAGCCAATTTAATCAAGAATTCCCAGATGAGGAAAATTACAGCCATAAGACATAGCAACAACAAGCATAAAAATTTTCTTAATAAAGGTAATATGCTAATAATAATTAGTGGGTATTGCATTCAGTACACAGGACAACACAGTAAAAACATCCTGATACCCCAAAAATACTTGGTACATGGGCAAATAAACCATTTTAGGGGGAAGCAATAGAAAGGGTGAGAAGAGAAAGTAGTTTCCTTGCTGGAAAGGGATGTTAGGGACCGACCAACCTTGGTGTCCCCTCAGCTCCTGTGCTTACCTCCCTGAGCTGCGCAGCCAGGTCTGAAAGTCAAACACGAGTGATGACAATTTTCCCACCAGGTGGCAACAAGGAGAGTAATAGGAAGGAAGTCGAGGGCCACTGGTAAGACTGGAGTGCAAATGGGGAGCAGCACTGTGGGTTCCCAGTGGACTCCAATTCATTAAAAAAAGCCACAGCTGGAATGTGGTCCCGTTATTGTCCATCAGTGACCAGAAAAAGCTCATGACAGGCACAGCAGGAGGAAAACTGGTCAGGTCTTACGGGCACCTGGGTGTTGCAACCTCATAAAGTGACTCTTATCTTCCCCATCCCACAAACATCACCAGCAATCTGAGGAACAGCGGGGAAAAAAAAGATCAGGGAGCCTTTTCAAGCATGAGAAATGTTTCAGGGCAAGAAAGGTGCAGAAGGAGCACTGAATGCCCAGCTCAGCACCAGCATTTTTCAACTTTAATCTTTCTTCCAAATGTTCTGCTTTTATTCCAACTAATTGAACGAATGTCTTAAAATTCACAACACAAACTGAATTTGATTAAATCTAACTTGGTTCATATGATAAAGCACTGCAGTTAGAATGCAGCTAGAAAAATACATTATGCTAGGACAAATAAGTACGGTTAACTTCAATAAGAGCAGAGGTAAATTGCTTTTCACGTAAGATGTGCAATTTTACCTTGGTACGGCTTTAATCAAAGTAAAATATTATAGGGCAAGGGGAAGAAAAAACCCTCACAATGTAACATTTTGTCTACTCACCACTCACTAAAACTTCGAGTTTAAATTGCTAAATAAAGCCAAGGCTGTATGTTATCTGTCCCCAGTTAGTATGTAAACAATTAAGTTAAGGCAATATCTGGCTATGAACTAATTTATATTTATGACAGATCAAAACTCACAGATAGTCAGTGTGAATGCACAGTGTGAATGTCCGTCAGAAGTTTGTCTGCGCTAAAACTTTTTCTGGAAGGGGAAGAATGGAGCTAAATACAGGTATTTCAGTGGAGCTTGCATTCACGCTTACGGCGGTGTTTCCACAGCCAAATGAAAAAGAATGTAAGTTAAGCATAGCTAATAAATGGGATAGAAAGTATTAACCTTGCATTTGTGGGAAGGAATCTTGCTCTTTGCTCTTCAGTGGTCTGTAGCTGATGTTATGTTAGCAACACCGAGCGCTTCAAATTCCTGTTTATGGCTCATTGCAACCTACCTTTTATCTGGGGAGGACCTGCTCTTTTTTGGGGGGGCAACATTGTTATGCTACTGCCGTTCCCTGCTTTGGCTGTACGGGTGCCTGCTTGTCGCAGCGCAGGGTCACCTGCAACCCCTTTCTCACGGGACAGTCACTGGAGTCATACCACCGTTGAGGACACAGCAGGAGGCTGGGGCAGCTCTGCCCCATGCTGGGGAAAAAGCTCGATCTTTGCATCTGGCACTTTCTTCCCTGTGGCCAGGATGGGAAGACACTCTCAAGGCAGCTTACAATAGAGCCTCAAAAGGGTTTCACATTCCCATATTTCTGCATGCTACAGGAATGGGCCCCTGGAATAGGGCCCTGGCCCCCACCCCCCAGTCCAGCAGAGGGAGGGCACGGGAGGTGTGTTTTGGCCACCAGTTCTGAGAGGATCTGCACCATGGGTGATGTAGCAGCCTGGAAAGCCACCAGAAATACCTCAAGAAAACTAGTAAGGTAGTTCTCCAGCACACTGTGTCAGCTGGAGGAAGATTAATCTAAAACAAATGTGTAAAGCCTGGAGTTTAGTTAAATGTTTGGCAGAGGCCGAGATGAGAGTTCATTAGACAGTCTGGGCAGTTTAGCACCAAGGACCACATACAGTCATTTCTCAGAAGACATAAGGGTTTGTTGTCTCATTATTCAGCACACTTTTTACTGATTATACAGCCAAACCAACCTTAGCCTGGATTTTATGTGAGAATTTTAGCTTCTTGGAGGCAAGAAGAGGAGGGACACAACACCCTCTGGTCTCTGCATGCACAAAACATTTTTGCACAGAAACCAATTCTGTCATGATGGAAAGGTGATGTGTGCTCTCAGGCGTCCTTCACACTCAACGCGGAGCACAAGGGAGACCTTTGCATGGCCTAACTTTGAGCGCCTAGCTTTAAGCCTGAGGCGTAAGGCTGGTTTGTCTTGGGGAGTTGGTGGGGAGAGACAGGCACTTCCTGCCAAGGGGGTTTCACAGCACCGAGGGCAGGGTCCTGTCACTTGGCCAGCCAGAAGCTCCAGCCTGGGAATCAGGCATCCTCCTGGGCAGATAGAGGACACAGAGGCGTGAACAAGACGGTGCCTCCCACTGCACAGAGAAGTCCCCACCAGCTGATGTAAAGCAGGGCCTACAGCCTTGCCAACAAACTGCTGAATCTCCTTTATTATTGATGGCTAGCCCTGGAAAGAAAAGGCGTAGGGAAAAGGAGTCCAGCAGTCTCTTTGCAGAGGTAGGTCAGCAGCTCCAGTTACCTCTTACCATCCCCCAGAGCTGTGGCACTGGCCTGGAGACCCTGGAAGCCAAACCCACTCCAGGGGTGGCCTGAGATGAGGCCACAGTCCACCTAAGAAGACAGGAGAGCACCAAGGGGAAATACAGCCGATTTCTGCTTCACAGGAGCCTCTCTCCCTCCTTTGGGATGGACCTAGTGCCTCTTCATATGACCACATGCCTCCTGATTTCACAGGGAGCCCTGTATCAGTTCCCAGGAGAGAAATGGTGTGCAGAAGTTCATGGGTGGTAAAGGCTGAGAGCCAGCTTGTTTTCTCTGCCTTCCTTCTCCTCTCCCCTGTGGCCTCATCCCTGTCAGATTGTGAAGCACAGCCCCTGCCTCCCTGTGCCAGAAGCCTGGTAGGGAGGGGAGGCAGGAGCTAAGGAAAAGCAGGGTCTTCTGGTGCTCCCGGGACACGGACTGGGCAAATCCAACTGACCATGGCCCCCTGGCTATGGTCTCTGCTACCTTTACCTGGCCAGTACCTTATCTTGAGGCAGGAATGCCTCCCACGCTGAGGGAGTCCTTGCACAAGGACTTGGACTGATGCTTGAACATCCTACCTTGCTTCTACTATTTTTGGAGACCGTCTAAAGGAGTGAAGCACGTGTGTCTGACTCCAGTTGAAATTCAGCAAATCTCACTAATCTTCAGAAAATATGTCTTTGTACCTGTGGGATAATTTTTAATCCACTGCATCCAATGACCCAGATACTTCTCACGTCAGGACCAGGAGGTCTTGAGTGCAGAGATGGATGTTCCCTTCTACGTAGCACCTCCTCCTCCTCCTCAGCTGCTTTCCTTCAGCAAAGGGCCTACCACCTCTGTCTCAAGGCTTTCTGCTCCACGTTTTCAGCTGTGATTTTATTCACATCCTTCCTATTAGGCCCAGAAAAGAAATTTTTCTCTTTCCAGCCCCTCAGTTTTATTAGCGCACAAATGTGTTGGTTGCACAGAGCCTCGCAAGTGATGGGATTTAACTGGGAGCGTTTCACTCAGCCAGATCAGAATCTACCTCTTCTTGACTGCACACATATCACTGCCTCAAAATGCAATACTTCATGTAATTTTGATTCTGTCAGTAAAGGCTGCACTGAAAATCTCATCTGGGCTTGTTTGTGATATATTGACTTAAAATACCTGGTTCAAAGAAGGCTAGGAAAACAAAGCAAGAAAAACTCAAATCTCCCAACAAAAGGTAGTCCTTTCAAGAGAGAATGAGCAATTTGGGGAACAGAAGTATTTTCAGTGCAAGGGAGATAGATATTGTGTATTTCAACAAAGCCAAAATATTCCATGTTTGTGTAGTCTTAATAATTCAGTTTTTAGTAGGTGTAGTTAGTGCCGCAGTCCAAAATCACATCAGTAAAAACTGATCATTCACCTGAAGCTGTCTTTAACCAGGTCTTTGCTGCAGCCCCTGCACAGTTTAAGCTATGCCAGTTGTAAAACAACTTAGAAAATTTCCCCAGTGCAGGCAGGTTTGCAGAAGAAAAGACTCTATTGCAATTCATGTAAGTGAAAAACACATGGCATTAAGTTGCTCCCCAGAACCATTGCTAAATGAATAATGGATAAGCAATATCAGTGACACCCTCCTCCCCCCTGCCCTTAACTCAGGCACAAGAAAAAAACACCGATGGTTTGAAGGTTTCGTTCAGCCTGGTGTGAAACTTCCCAACAGGAGGAGTCCCAGGCAGACAGAGGCATCTGCCACTGCTTTTTATGTGGATTACTTTCCCCATGACCACTCACTCCCTGTAAATTTCTTTCTGCTCTGTGGATTTACACACTAAAAATATGCAATAGGGAAGGAATATAAACTCTCACTTTGTGGTATCGCTGGCTTGCATATTGCAGCTCAGCAGTCATGGACAGCATCCAGCATTAACGCTCAAAGGGAGCTGCCGTATTTATGACTTCTCCAGCCTCACAAGAGCAAGGAAGGCTGGCGAACGGTGATTGAAGCACGGCTGAATGAAATGCATAATATAAAGAGGGCAAAAATCAAATATATTTTGAGTCTGAATTCCTAAAGAAATGAGGTTTGTGCAATCCTGCTTGTCTGGGCGAGGATGCGTGTGTGGCAGATTGCTCCTTCCACAAACCCCACACCAGAGTTTGATCCCGCTGACCTGCTGCCAATGACTTTTGACAGGGAGCGTCAGCAGTCTTGGAGGCAATTCAGTTTGTCCACGCTGGCTGGAAACAGATGCTTATGCCTCACAGGTGTTAAGGCTAATAAACTCACCCCTTATTAGGCACCTTATGAAGAGAGGGCAGAGGTTTTTGAAAACTGCATCCACTTCTTCTGCAGCCCACAGAAGTTCCCCTCCATGGCTTAAACTGGCTATTGCCAGGCTGAAAAAAAAAAAAAAAATCTCTGCGTGTATTTTAAATGCATTTGCCAGCTTCCTCAGAAAAAAACCCAAACCATTTCTGATGTGCAGGTCACCTGGGAAGAGGCGACTACAGCCGCAGAGTCTGATTCTGCCACCCACTGGTTTCTCAGAAACTATCTGCAGGTGCAGATGCTCCTCCATGGGAGCGAGGCAGCCATCACCCAGCCCAGGCTCTGCTGAGGGCGTTACGCGTCGCGTGGGGAATATTCTCTTCCCCGACCAGATGACAGAGGCAGCACTCAGACGGTGTGCGCTGCTTCTTGTGAGTTACACCAGTGCACGTGCAGTGTGAAGCCGGGGCTTGACTCTGAAGTATCTGTTCTTTAATTGGTGGTGGTGGAGCTCAGGCTCCTCAGTAGACCAAAGTGAACATCGCCACATCTGCAAGGTGGACAAATAGCACTGGGGAGGTTTTCCAAGCTGTGCTCTGCCACATAGTGAATGATGTTTGCATTTCACAGGCCCATAACTGGCAAAATTACATTTTGGGAGGAGGAAGAAGTTTCCAAAAATCTGCACTGAGAGGACGATTTTGCAAGATCTACAATTTTGTACATATCCCAATGGCACCGCTCCCATTAAGAAGATCCTCAAATATGCTGATTTCCACAGTAGCCAAAGAAATAGATAGTAATGAATGCAATGACATCAAAGACAGCCAATTACTTGTGTTTATAACTAATGTGATCATGGTACAGCAGTGATAACTGGATATTCACTGCTTCTTATTGCAAACAATAGCACTGCCCGGGTTTTTGCATCCACGTTTGTAACAAAATAAGAGGGGAAAATTTTCAAAACAGTGGCTAATATCACATGCCTCCGCCCAGAGAAAGCTGCGAGCCCACTTTCTGATGTTCAGAGGTGAAAAAGCACCAGCAGCTTTCATTTCAGCACTTTGAAAATCAGATCACTTGCTCAGGGACTGCTGTGATTGATAATGCCAGTGCTCGTTTCAGAAATGTCCGTGCTCACACCTCTGTGAAGAATAACCAGAACAGTAGTCCAGGACTAGGAAAGAAGTTTTGGTCTACAGTGCATCTGAACAAAGTGGAGCTCACACCGGGGTACTGATTATTTCGGGTCTGTGGAATTGAAGAAAGCCCTCTCTCCCCACACGCGGTATCAGCTTTCACTCAAAAAACCTCCCAAACAGTAAAAACTTTTGACATGATTGCAGCCGCTAAAGCAAGATTAAACGCATAACCAATGTGTAAACTGAGATCCCTTTGACTCTGAAGAGAGCCTGAAGCAATGATTCAAAACTACATGAACTTTAAACTTCAGCTCACTCCGGGCTGTGGGCTCTTCGGTTGTGAAGCTGTGTTTTTTCAAACTCTTTTTTTTTTTTTTTTTTTTTTTTTGCTACAGGCTTCATTATTTTGCAGAGGATGGGTCTTTCTGCCCTGCAGGGATCTATCTGTCACTGCTGACTCTCTGCATCTTCTCCACATGGAAGAAGTAATTAGGTTGTACTTTCTGCACATGACCAAGACAGCAGGGAAACCCAGGGCTGTAGGCTGGAGAACTAAGCTGTCTAGAGGATAAAGGAAGCATCTGATGCCTAAGAAAACTAAATGGCTGAGTCTACCCGCAAGATCTTTCCTTCCTTTCCATGGAGGAGCTGGGACATGCTGAACTGCGCTCACCAGACTGCACTGGAACTTGGAAAGGTTCGTGAAGCCTTCAGGGAGCAGTGAAAAATATAACCACCCAAATAATCCCTGCCAAAAAACCATCCCAGGGGCATTAAATGTCTCTAAATATATGAAACAATAAGCCATGCTACAGAATGCTAACAGTTAGGGGCATCTCTTAAAATTACAATACAGAGGCGTTACTGCAAAATATAGTGGTGTTTCCACAATGTTAGGGCCTCCCTGTGCTACCACGCAGCTGGGGTATATGATTATGCAGGAGCAACTGCAACCCTTCAGCCCAGAATAAAGAAAAAAAAAAGCAGTTATTTCAGACAGTTCCAGATAGGATTGCACTTATTATTATGCTGTTACAAAATGCCATGTTGTAACCTTAAGCATTGTGCTGTTTCTTTATTCCTAAAGACACCAGAATACTGACATTATCATGTTCCTTGGAGTGATTTGGGGAAAGTGATGAGATTGCCAAGAATTCATGCTGTAGATCTTTAAGAGTTTAGTAGATTTATTATTTTCCTTCAAATAAATGCCTGCTTGTCATTGCAGGCCCTCCACTGCTTGTTTCCCCCTCCACTCCCTTAGATCCAAGCTTAAAAAAGAAGCTATTTGGGGCTTGATGTGTTGCTTGTAGCTATGTTAGAGAAACCGTACTATTCTGGGAGCATGCAGGCTTCTCCAAACAGCTCTTCCAGCTGTAACACCATGCATGGTTTTCATCTCAGGCGTAAGAACTTTCATTGGTCTCCTATCAAGCCCTGCCAGCCAAAACCCAAGTGCAGGCTGGTCTTCTGTAAGCCCTAAGGAATGTGTGCATGTGTGTGTCCGTGTATGTGTGTGCGTGAGTGTGTCCACACGGTTGCATGCACACACACACTCATTTATTCGCGTGAATAGTGTTGCAACTTAGGGAAAAAAAGAGGATCTATGGCCTTTGGAAGGAAGGGCAGGCCACTCAAGAGGACTACAAAGAGGTAGTGAAGCTATGTAGGGAAAAAATCAGGAGGGCCAAAGCCCAGCTAGAACTAAACCTGGCTTCTGTTGTCAAGGACAACAAAAAAAGTTTCTATAAATATATTAGCAATAAGAAGAGGACTAAGGATTATCTCTGTCCTCTAGTAGATGGGGCCGGCAACATAGTGACCAAGGATGAGGAAAAGGCTGAGGTACTTAATGAAGTCTTTGCCTCAGTCTTCAGCAGCAGGACCAGTTGTTCCCTGAGTACCCAGCCCCCTGAGATAGAAGACAGGGAAGGGGAGCAGAATGAAGCCCCTGTAATCCAAAGGGAAACGGTGAGGGACCTGCTTCAGCACCTGGAGGTGCACAAATCTATGGGGCCAGATGGGATCCACCCAAGGGTATTGAAAGAGCTGGCGGAGGTGCTCGCCAGGCCACTTGGTATCATTTATGAGCAGTCCTGGACAACCGGGGAGGTCCCAGCTGACTGGAGGTTAGCAAATGTGACACCCATCCACAAGAAGGGCCGGAAGGAGGATCCGGGGAACTACAGGCCAGTCAGTCTGACCTCGGTGCCTGGGAAGGTCATGGAACAGATCCTCCTCAGTGCCATTACACGGCACATGCAGGAGAACTGGGTGATCAGGCCCAGTCAGCATGGGTTTGTGAAGGGCAGGTCATGCCTATCAAACCTAATATCCTTCTATGATAAGGTGACCCACTTAGTGGATGAGGGAAAAGCTGTGGATGTTATCTACTTGGATTGTTGCAAAGTTTTTGACACTGTTTCCCACAGCATTCTCCTGGAGAAACTGGCTGCTCATGGCCCGGACAGGAGTACTCTTCGCTGGGTAAAAAACTGGCTGGATGGCCGTGCCCAGAGAGTGGTGGTAAATGGAGTTAAATCCAGTTGGTGTCCAGTCACAAGTGGTGTCCCCCAGGGCTCGGTGCTGGGGCCGGTTCTCTTTAATATCTTTATCAATGATCTGGATGAAGGGATCGAATGCACCCTCAGTAAGTTCGCAGATGACACTAAGCTGGGCGGGCGTGTTGAGCTGCTTGAGGGTAGGTTGGCTCTGCAGAGGGATCTGGACAGGCTGGACCGATGGGCTGAGACCAATGGTATGAGGTTCAACAAGGCCAAGTGCCGGGTCCTGCACTTGGGTCACAACAACCCCATGCAGCGCTACAGGATTGGGGCAGAGTGGCTCGAAAGCAGCCCGGCAGAAAAGGACCTGGGGGTGTTGGTTGACAGCCAGCTGAATATGAGCCAGCAGTGTGCCCAGGTGGCCAAGAAGGCCAACAGCATCCTAGCCTGTATCAGGAATAGTGTGGTGAGCCGGACTAGGGAAGTGATCATCCCCCTGTACTCGGCACTGGTGAGGCCCCACCTCGAGTACTGTGTTCAGTTTTGGGCCCCTCGCTACAAGAGGGACATTGAGGTGTTGGAGCGTGTCCAGAGAAGGGCTACAAAGCTGGTGAGGGGTCTGGAGGACAAACCTTATGAAGAACGACTGAGGGAGCTGGGGTTGTTTAGCCTGGAGAAGAGGAGGCTGAGGGGAGACCTTATCACCCTCTACAACTACCTGAAAGGAGGTTGTAGAGAGATGGGGGCTGACCTCTTCTCCCTGGTGACAAGTGATAGGACGAGAGGAAACGGGTTCAAGTTATGTCAGGGGAGGTTTAGATTGGATATTAGGAAACATTTTTTCACTGAAAGGGTTATTAAACATTGGAATAGGCTGCCCAGGGAGGTGGTGGATTCACCATCCCCCAGGTGTTTAAAAAAAGGGTAGATGAGGCACTTAGGGACATGGTTTAGAAGTGGTTTTTGTCAGGGTAGGTTAAAGGTTGGACTTGATGATCTTAAAGGTCCCTTCCAACCTCAGCAATTCTATGATTCTATGATTCTATGAAGGAGAAGTTTAATGGTCAGCTTTGAAACCCCCTCCAGCCCCGTTACAGCAGATTCATCCTGATGGTCTGATCTAGACCAGTGGCTGGCTTGCTGTAACGCGCAGCACTGAAAAGAATTCTCAGGCCTGAACCCACCGCCGCCGAAAGACATCCCAATGGGATGTGTTGCTTTGCTCTGGACAAACCATCACCTCCCTCTGTCCCTGCAGTGGAGGAAGAGGAGGGTGGTATGTGCCGGTACAAAGGTCTGTGCCTCGGGAGAGCCCCCACCTGGGCTGTGCCACTTTCGACTCGCATGAGGACTGCTTGCTTTGCCAGGGAAGGGACTGCGCTACCCCAGAATGGCACCCCAAAACTTGCGCTCATCATCATCATCAGTGGCAGGTTTTCTTGCGCAGGCTGGTTTGTGCTTTTTCTCCTCAATAAATATTTGTATCAGCCTTGACTGGAATAAAAGTGCTGACACACAGGGAAAACTGGCTGCTATTATTTTCCACTTACAAAGAACAAAATCTGCATGATGAGCCAAATTCACCTGTTGCAAAGATTATTTGTTACATGAAATAGCTAGAGTGGCAGAAAGAAGCCATTCCTGGAATTTACAAGGAAAAAGATTATTCTTTGCAGCAGCGAAACACCACCGTTGTCCCACTCAGCGTATTAACATTCACAGTAAAAGGTGGCAGTTGCAAAATGTGGGGGAGTACAATCAAATCAGTATTTCTTAAATAGTTTTGGAGTGTGCAAGCTGATATTTTGGAATAATAATGGAGAACATGCAATGTTCTGAGCTGTCAGAGTTTCTGAGGGGGCAGATTCAAAGGTCTGCAACAGTTAATGCCTCTCAAACTCCAGCTGAATGGAAGACGAACAAACAGGACAAATCAGGGTGTTGTACTTACAAGTTGAATGAGTTATGTTTTGTTTTCTTTTTTCTTTTTTAAGCAAATCCAGAATATAAATGCTGCTGTGACGGAAAACTAAAATTACACGGTACCATACACAGATCTCCTACGGATAGTATGAGTTGGCGCCTATGTGCGTGCATGTATTTGTGTTGTAATTTAAAACATAACATCTTCCCAAGCTAAAAAAGTTTAGGGACCTTCTCTGACACAAAGTCTTCACCTCAGAAAGAGGACCGATGGTAATAAACATCAATGTGGCAGCCAGAAACAGCATTTAAACCTTTACCAGCAAGGTACGGAACATTAAAGAAAGTAAATTGATCTTCCTGCCTTCTATCCCAAACATCGCTGCTCCAAAACCAGCCTCTCTCTCTCCCTCTCTCTGTGCTGACAACGACATGGTGTTTCTTATCCCCGCCAGCACACACTGCGTGCTGTGTTTGTGACCATCCTCCCTCCATCTCCACACGTCCGACCTACAGTTGAAGGTTTGGATTAACAGGAGCAGAATTTTGCACGGGCAGGCAGTGATGCTGTGAAATGCAGCGAAAGCAAAGAAACAGTGTGCAGTATGGCTGAGGCTAAACTTGGTATCATAACAAAGCGTGGGTCTAAATAGAAACTGCCTTAAACTCCCTGGAGGTTTGCTGCTTCTATGTGGTGACAGCTGTTAGAGAGTAGCTCTCCCACAGAAACAACCATACCAAATATAGTGTGCTGGAGTAAACGCAAGAGGCAACGCTGGAAGAAAACTGAAAATGTTTTGCTTGCTCTCTGAATGCAACCCTATTTCTGGAAGAGGCCATGGATGCTGTATCTGAAGGTATTTGTCCCTCTAGCTCTGCGATACCCTCAATTACATGTACAACACAACCATTTTCAGAAGCTCCGGGTCTTTCTTGAGGCCATGCTTTGGGCTGGGAGACTCCTTCATGTACCAGCCCCAGAGAAGCTGGTGAGCAATCTTTTCTCACAGATGACTGCCCACTGCTTTGAAGGGAGGCTACCAGGAGACCCTATTTAAGTCACCTTTATTGCTGGTCTGCTATTGATCGGTTGCATAGCTAGTCTTGATTTAGGCATGTACTCATCCAGGCAGCAAGATGAAACTAAGAGAGGAAGCAGCCAAGCACAATAACGCAGACATTTGCACGCTTTACTAAAATGGTGTATTTTCCGGCAACTTCTCTGCTGCCTCATTCCTCCAGCTCTGCTCAGGATGGCCCATGGGTCCCTCACACAGCTGCTGTGACCTGCAGGAACTTTGCAAGCACGTACAAGCTGCAGGACCTGGAAGACGGCAAAGTGGTGACCTTGCCTGGAAACCTAGATACCGCAAAGGCAAAGCTCCCCCTGTCCTCGGAAGGTCCGGATTTTCACCAGTGAGTTTCAAAGCGCAGCATGCAGCGGCGCTTGCAAGGGAGCTTCTACGAAGATTCATTCCTCGGCCTTTTTATCCCACACAGGCTTTCTCCTCTGCATCTTCTTTTTTGATGTTTTTTTATGTTGTTGTGTTTGGAGCCGTTCAAAGTTCAGCACACAAAGCAGAGCTCAGCAAAACCCCTTGTATGTAAGCACAAAACCCTGGCTAGAAATGGTTGTGACTGAAGCCGGGACGTCTTTCACCTGCCGCGATCCATAACCCTTTCAGCTACCCTGAGGAGGGATCTTGTGGGAAGATCCTGCAACCGGATGAGTCTGGTGCAGCTTCTTGGCAAGCCAGACGAAAACACATCCACGCTGCTAAAATGCTGCTGCTGGGCTGTGAGAGGGATAAGATGTCCGAGCGCTTTTGTGTCCCCACAAAATGAGTGGTTCCACGCTGCGAAATGGAGGTCTCGCTTCCTATGGGGCAGGGACGGAAACTGCCACCCCAGTGAGCAACGCCTTCCCTAATGACCCTTGCTACAGCATACCCCTATGGGTGCCAGGGGGAGTTTTGCCTGAATAAAAGCTAGACTTTGGACTGCTACAAAAGGGGAGATGTTCTAGGGGAACTTGCATGCCCCTGCGCCGATGGCTGGGCAGGCGGTGCTGCCTGAGGCCGCCAGTACCGTGGAGCTCACCTGACGCTTAAAATATGATCAAAAGTCTAAGCTATAAGCCCGCACCATTTCGTTTTAAAATTGAAGACATTTTCTGAGTAACAGGAGCACATTCGTGCTTGGAAACCATAGAACACTTAGCACCGTTTTTGGTTCCAGTGCTAGAAAAAAGAAGCGGAAAAAAACACTAGAAAATATTGTTTCTTGGCTGAACTCTTGTTGGCCAAGTTTTGGTGCAGAGTGGGTTTTTTTTGCGTGACTCAGTGGTAAATTTCTGAACAAAGAGCTTTATGATATAGAGGTAATACTGTAAAAAACGTTTAACTCTAGCTGGGCTAGAGGCAGTTTTGAAAACTTCTGGCATCTTTTCTTTCTATCACACAGCAGTGCTTGTAAATGGATTGAAACCTTCCTCGGGGATTTCTGTAACAAAGTGGGTAAAAATTTAAGTGCTTTGTAATCTCTATGGGAAGATTTAGTATCAGGTAGAGTAGATAATTTGAATTACTTAGAGCAATCATGCTTTTGAAAGCTTTACTTCATTCTTGTGAAAACTAGTTTGTTGCAAAATTACCTTCCAAAATCTACTTTGCATGCTCCCCTAATGAACTTCTGATTTACATGTAGTTTGTAGATATCACTTCTCTATCTTAATGTAGTTTTCTTCCATTTATTCAAGGCGAATTTCCGTTTTAGGGGGAAATATTATGGAGTGTGGATAGCCGCTGTGGAAGAATTATTACAAATATCTCATTTGTAAAACTTCGGTTCTTCCACTCAGAAAGCCCACATCCCACTCCTCCATGGAGGAGAGGATATTGTGTTTGACTTATTACCAAGCCTAAAGCATTCTTAAGATTGACTGCAACTAATCGCTAAAATATGCCTTCTCATTTTGGGACTGTTGTGACTCTTCAACACAGCAAAACTGCTTCCTACTTCAAAATCTATTTCACTTCTAATTTTTTTTTTCCCCACAAAGGTTTGGTCCAGGCCTGTGTGCCGCCCTCATCAACATGCCCACTAATGTCACCAGAACTAAGGACGTGAGGAGGATGAGGCCTTTGGCACCCGACAAGTGACAGCATGGTGGTACAAAGCTCGAAACCAAAAGTGACCAGACTTCATACAAAGAATTATTAGGGAAGCTGCTGAAGCCTCCACACAGGTGTCTGACAGCAGTCCCACCACGGCGGATGGGAAACTGCCTCACGACTCAGCCTCTTCTCCCCCATCCCTGAGGATGCAGCTTCCACCATGATACATCCCATCTTTGCCTCTCCAGGTAAGGCTGGGATATTGGTATGAGAGTTGGGCAATTTTTATTGTCTTTTGACATATAGTAACTATGCTATTTTTCCCATTCTGATTTTTTTTTTGTCATGACAGCCACTGCATTCAAATATCTGATACAATCTACTTACTTATGTGGCGTGTTCAGATTATCTAGGACTATGAGCTGGAATGAGCAGTTTATTGAAGGATAATGCTGAAAAAAGGGATGTCAGATACTGTGCTATGGTTTGGAAAACAGGCCAGTAATGTAATGCTGTTATCCAACAGGCCATTCTGAGTTACAGGATGGAATAAAAGTCGTCTCAAAAAAATAAGTGAAATAAACTTGTGCTTCAGGGCATAAACAAGCTTTGTAAAAGGTTGGGATAGGAATAATAGCCCCTTCTGACACATTACTTTATAATTACAGAATATGGGACTGCTTGCATCTTTCTCTGAGAGGTCTAGTGCTGGCACTTTTAGATACTAGGTAAGTAATTTTTAAAATTTATAGGTCCTTCAACTTCTTTTAGTGGAAATACAGTCTGTCAAGGACTTTTTACACAGGTCAATTGCTATGTAGAGACTAAGAACTTCATTTCCTCAATCACATTTCATGACCGCATTAGAGGTAGTCCACAGATGCCCAGGGACCGATGAACCACATGATGAAAACCACAAGACAACTCAGACCAGGAATCAGATTCTGTCTGACAGTTTTCTAACACCTGACGTCTTTAAATCAAGGCTTTTTTTTTTTTTTTCTTTTTCTTGCGGAAGACACGCTTCAGTTCAGCTAGAAAATAGGAGCTTGAGGAAATAACTTAGAAGTCTGTGGCAAGTCTGTAAGGACTGATGTACAACGTGATTATAATGTTTAATCCTGGACTGAAAATCAACAAATCTACAAAGTTCCATATTTCTATGAAAATAAAGACATAAATCTACAGCCATGTTGGCAAACGACGTGCAGATGTCTCCTGGGGAACATCTGCAAAGAAGCCTCACACCTGCAGGAAGGGTGTTCCCAGGGTGATGTCGCCTACATGTATCACAAAGGAATTTTCTCCTTCGCTGCTCAGATGAGGGTTTTTAATGATTGCCTCCCATTTACTCCACAGCATTTCATTGCTGAGTAACTCGAGACTTCTTCACACTGTTTGAATTTGATGGCATGTACCAGTAATGCAGAGACCTTTCTTTCCTGGGGGAAATCAAGAAAATAATTCATTCTTTTGCTCAGTAACTCAACTGAATCCAATTTGGGCTCATTCTTTTAGGAAATGTGTTTAGCTAATTCGGTCAAATTAAAATATGAAAGAAAAAAAGTCAATAATGCTGACCACCTTGACATCACATTTCTTTGTTCTTTCATGGCATTCTTCCTCCACTGACAATTTGATTTTGCAGAGGGAGAAACTAGCATACAGTTTTATAAGAATTGAGTCACGGCTGCAGTTTCTGCATAGTACTAAACGCTAGGATGTGTATATGTACACAAAACAAAACCTCATCTATGCAGTTCTCATGTTGCTTATGGTTTTTGGTTTCATTTTTGAGCTTTTAGTTTGAGCTTTTTCCTACATTGACTTTAGTGTGTATTTGTTAGATGCTAGTGTGATTAGTTAGATTTGTTAGATTGTATGCACAGAAAAAGATGTAATAACAGGACGGGAGTGTTACCTGCACTCTGTGTCCTTAAGAGACAAAGAAATATTATTTGGAAATTTCTGTGGCATGGGGCCTTCCCAGCAGCTGCTGAGTTCATCCCTATCCCTCACGTGCGGTTGTTAACACAGGGACACACAAGGGAACAGCCGAGAACTGGAGAGGCCAAGACCAAAGTGAATATCGATTCCCTTCTTCCTCAGTGTGACCGGCTGCTTAGAAAGCATTGATCACTAGCACAGCCTTGAGAGAAAGCTGGATGAATTCATGGAAGAGGAAACCCACCGAGAGTGACTAAATACACAGAAAACGAGCCTGGCTCAGCATGTGTCTGGGCCACCAGTGGCTGCAAAGTACTTGGAGGAGAGGGGAGATGCGGCTTGCGCTTGCCTGGTCTCGTGCTCCTCCTTTCAACATCAGCTTTTGGGCATTGGCATTAGCTGTTGTTATTTCATTATGCTTTTATTTACTGTTGGAAGGAGGCGAGGACGGGAAGCCGCCCAGGACGCTGACTGCAGCCGTCCGAGAGACCCCTCTTTCCCCAGGGCTGGCTGCAGCACAGAGTATTGACCGGCATTGCAGCTGCCCGGTAAGCCTGCTTCATAACCAGAACCAATTTTCCAAAGTGCCTAAATGGCTCGAAACTGCAGGTTCTGTTGGCCAAGCTCAAGTGAGTTGCGCATATTGGGAAACTGCTTCCAGTTAGCTTTCTCTCTTCTTGTCTCTCTCTCCGTGAGTTTGGGCGTTTTCGATGATACATAAGTTGAACTTCTCTTTATTTAAGCAGGTGAGGAACAAGCAGCTTCGAACTTCTCCAGAACTGCACCATACCTTGAATTATTTTAACTCAAGCCATTCCGTCGCTGATAGAGAACCGCATATTACCCGGTTAATTTTCGGAGTCACACTGACTGGTGATCCTTTGTCCCATAAGGTAAGCATAGCACACTAGAAGGATAGACCGCGGCAGAACGAGTTACATGTTGCATTTAGAGGCAAGTATCGCTTTAAAAAAATTTACCTGCCTGCCAAAAACTGGGCAAAACAAGAGGGTAAGTTCAGCTCAGTGCATAGAGTAGTTCCTCACTGCCTGACTCCCCTCCCGGCTGCCGGGAATGCCTGGCATGTCAGGTAACACATGCTGAGCAACAGCCCAAAAGCACTTCTTTGCTTGTAAACAAGCTCCATATTGAAAAAAAGCGATTTTCAGAGGTACTGTAGCTGCGGATAAGTCTGCAGCCGTGCTGCTCAGCCATCACACAGAGCCCAGGCGCCCAGCAGAGGCCAGATTTAAGCAGTGCCGGTCGATATGTGTGTAGCAGGGACCACTGCAATCCCGAAGAGGCAACTACAGCTGCCTTGTGCCAGGGCATCCTATGGCTGCCTTTCCTCGCTTCTTCATGACCCAAGCGACAAACATTAAGATGAAACAAGCATTAACAAAATATAGCTATTTAATTGTTCATATTCTGTAATTCAGGAGAGCCCCTGGGATGTCCTGTGCTGTTTTGACCTCTAGTACTTCCCTGACTCATCAGCAACTCTGTTGTTTCATGTTGGTAAATCTTTCATCCATGTTGGTAGCATCCATAGTGTAGATGCTGTTCTCTCCTGGTTGGGCTGCAGCTGCAGCTGGCAGCTTCTCCATGAAGAAGCGTACTGATTTTCTGCGGCTGTGGTGATCTGATATTATAGGTGCGGTACAGTCTCAGATAGGAGGTCTCAAATAGCGGAGTCTCCTGTCTGTTCAAGGCCTTCCCAGCTGAATCTCTTTGTAACCTTCTCCTCTTAGGCTTGAGGGCGGTGTTAGCTGCTTGGGCTCTTTCACACGACAAGGTTTGTAACATCTGCCCAATGCCATGCGTTATGACAGTAAACGATACTGCTTATAACAAACATCTCCCGGGTTTCCTTTGACTTTTCAGTCTCTGAATGGTTTTCAGACATCCTGTGGCCAGTATCTGTCTATACCACCTTAGTAGTATAGACAATCCTGGTGATTTTGGCATTGAGGATTCCTGTGAGGCTGGTGCAGAGGCTGGTAAGAAGCTGCCCTGAACCCCCGGGGTCAGGAATACCACGTCCTCTCTGTGTTTGGACTGATACTGGAGAGGCTTTAGAAGGGTCAGACAGACATGCACATTATCCGGCATGGGACTTTGTGGCATGGGACTTTGTGCACAACCAGCAATTTACAGATGTACCCCTAAAATTCACATCGAAGTCTGATCTTTTTTTTTCTGCACACTATTTTATGCAGTGTATCATGTCCAACATGACTGTAATCTGTCTTCTGTCTTACTCAGATCCAGCTCTGCCTCCTGCTATTTTAACTCCTCTCCCAGGGATATCTGTTAGATGGACTTTTCATTCCATTATTTGGGCTCATGTCACATTTCACCACTGTTTTGCCCCAAATCAAAGCAGCAACCTCACTCCCTCCGTGCCTATGGCTCCCAAAAACTAGGAAGCTGCTCTGAGGCGGTCGGTCTCCATGGAGTTGTGGTAACGAGCTGCGGTGACTGTACACGTTTATGTTATTAAAAGCAAACAGACCTGTCCAGATTTTTTTTCCAGGGGTCAGGCGTGCTGCCTCCCTGACAGCTCGCTGTTTTCCCTGTCTGACAGTGTTCGCTGTGGCCACTCATGCTTGGCCGGAGGATACGCTCCCTGGATCCGCTCAGGCACGTCTGTCTCCTACGTGTCCAGCGTATGTTGGGTAAACGATGTCAGATCTTTGCTGGAACTACTGGATGGCTATTTAAGAAAAACACTGGGAGTTAGGACAGGCGCGTCCCGCCGTGCTTATCATGGACAGTAAGTTACAGCAATTGCCAGAGCCTCCCTTCTGGGCTGTAAAGGTTTCGCAAACAGACATCTGCACAGCGTGCCCTGCTCGGTGCAGTGCCAGAGACATTGCTGGGCAGTACCCTCTCCTCACCTAAGAGCTTTAGGGTCCCAGTGACATGTGTTACAGTTGTCTGAGCACTCAGCAGTGACTTCTTTGTGATGCTGCCTAATTTCTCCAGGGCTGGATCCGTTTCTCTGAATAATTCCACTTGCAGGCTGTAATCCCACAAGCCACACTGTTTTTAATTAGGGGTTCCATAATGTCTCCAAAGATATGCATACTGTCAGAGATCTTATATCTGAAACATAAGGCTCTATTGCCCCTTATTTTTCTTCTCGGTTTTGAGCACAATTACTGTGTCCCTCTACAGTCTTATTCTGTCCAGGTCAAGTCTTCAAATAACTTTCTCAACGGTTCAATTGTTCCAAGTATTATTTTGAAAATAGTCTCTCCCAGGTCATTTCTTGCCCTCGTTGCTCAGTGAGACAGTAAAAAGTTCTACTTCCATGTTTTCTCACTGTCTTTGACGGCCAACTCCATGTATCAATTCATTTCTTCCCTCTGCTGAATCCGCATTCACATGGAGACTTCAAGCTGTCTTTTTGAGCTCCCAGTGACCCAAGTCCCCTCTGGCAGCTTGCCTGCTCTGTTTCCAGGCTGTCTTTCTTTGCCTGGACGATGGGGCAGTTCGTTAGTGAGGCGGCTGCTGCTGCAGTGATGCACGTACCACGCTGGCTGATGATATAAGCTCGGTCCCACACTCTTATAAAGGGACAATTTACCTCCAGCTGCAGGTCACCCTCTTGCTGTGTGCTTCCTGATGCCACCTCTGGAGACTTCCCGCATAGACCCTGTGCCTGGTCCTCCCTCCTCTGGAACTGAGCATACAGAAATACTTGAGTAAAAGAATTCAAAAGCAATTTCTGCCGTCCCTTATGGACTACCACCACTACTAATGTTAGTAAGAGAGAAGTTCTGTTAGGGCCTGTAGCACATCCCTCAGGTAGCTGTTGCAAATGGGAAGCATTTAAAGATGGGCTTTGTCCTAATATCGTCTGTTGGAAAGGACTTTCTGTTCCATATATTTCATGTTATTGCCCTGAAAAGCTAAATGGGAAAGCATACTACTAATTGAAGTGCTTATGGAAATTAAATCCATGTTTAAAGGAATTTAAAATTTTTAATGCAAAATTCAGCAGCTAGAAATTTTGCACCAACTTCTACTTAATTAAAATTAATAAGGTTTCAAAGAGTTTCAGTTGGGATAGACCAGGAAAGAATTTGGCCTTAAACGTGTAATTAAAATACAATTACATTGGAAAGAAGTCATTACTGAGGTTGTACCTCAAAAGCATACCTAATGGGCTATCAGGAGAAAAGGTTTGTGCATTTGGTACACCAGCTATATAAGATATGAAAGGATGTAGTCACTGAGAGAAAGAGATATTAGCAAGATCATTTTGGTAGACAGTAACAGTCCTTTTATGGCCAATTCCTTCTGGCAATATTCAGCAAGGGATCCGCTCCATCTTAGGTTGGGATGTACAAGGAACCTCAGCAAGTTTTTATTCTGAGACGTTTAGTTGTTTCCCAGCCCTCTGCAGGGCTGTGAGCAAGGGAAGCATCTTTCAAGCAATGTCAGACATCTCTAGATAAGGGAAACTTTAGAACCGAAAGAACTCAGTTGCCCGATTTTGGGAACCACTTGCCAAAGATATATTCAAAGCGAAGGGCCTAATCCAACCCAGGGAGGGAGCTCTGCTCTTGGTCCCTGTACCTGTCTGCATGAAGCCCTGAGCACAGCACCCAGAATGACAGTGTTAGAGTTATGCGCAGCTCTGCATTTGCAGGTGTTTTGTTTTACTTTATTGCTACGACAGACCTATAAAAAAGAATTTAAGAACTATGACATTCCACAAGAAGCACAAAACAGACAGGCTAGGGAGTAAGGTGGCAGTGTGAGCATAAAACTGAAGCCGCTTTGTGCTCTTTGAAGCCAGAACAACCCATCATTCATTTGATTATTTGTTTTGTTGATGGTGGTGGGTTTTTTTATTTGTTTGTGATGGGGTTTTTTGGTAATATGTGATAGGTTTTGTTTCAAAGTCCACTGAAGTCAGTGGTGAGGTCCTGTTGACCGTGCCAAATTTTGGGTTAAGTTTATGGAAAAAAATGCATTAGCTTTTAAAATAAACCATATGTGTAGTCAAAGATGCAAAGTTCACAATCCCATTGGGACCAGCTCTTTTTCAAAGGTTCAGAGTCATGGATTGATTTGAACGATCTGGAAAACCTGGATGTAACCTTGAATTCAAAACGCATCAGGAGGATTTGCTTGTAAGCTTTTGATTTAACCTCG
Source organism: Larus michahellis (assembly GCF_964199755.1). Taxonomy (NCBI): domain Eukaryota; kingdom Metazoa; phylum Chordata; class Aves; order Charadriiformes; family Laridae; genus Larus; species Larus michahellis. The sequence continues at coordinate 97,394,918 of NC_133897.1, forward strand.
TCTTTTCACGTAACTTTCTGAGTTTTTTAACTGTGATTTTTACAAGTACAGTGAGTCTTGTAAAAGAAGTGTGGGAGAGGAAATGTGAACGTCTCAGCTGCGCAGTGTCCCCTTTGATGCAGTACAAAAACCGGTGTAAGTCGCCTAATGTCTTAATGAGCGGAAATATGTTCCTGGCAAAGAAGTGAATTTAGCACTTAGTGAAACGCACTCTGCTGAACTGCTGACATTCAGTTCATAATCAAACTTTTATTGTTAAAGAGAAATTGCGGTCACACCTTTTGTATTGAAGATTTAGTTCAATGAAATAAAATTCTGTGACAGTAATTTCTTTCTACCCTTAGATTCCCTACAGCAATGCTTGTTAAACAGATAAGAAACACATAGAGCTTGACCTAGCCTTTCTCACGTCAAAGTCAAGTCAGGTGTCTTCACTGACTAATACTCAACAAGGATGTTTACTAGCAACTTTTTTTCATTTTTAATGCAATATAAAAGATGTGTGATTGTCAGTGTTGTGGTTCTTTATCATCCAAAATCGTTCCCACATCAGAGCTCCCAAAGAAGCCTGTGAAGGGGTGTTTCATACACAACGTTAGCAGCACTTGTCAGCAGGGCAGGACTGACTGAAGTCAGCCTTCTGTGGCTGTAATAGCACAAGCACTTCCTTCCCTTAAACAGTTTCTTTCTTTTCCCCCAGGGTCTCGTAGTAACACACCTGAAAAAGCAGCCTTTATATCTTCCTCAAGCTAATTAAAATACAAATTCAAGCAGATGAGCAATGCAATATTACTAAAGTGTCCATTTGTTAACTTGTCAGCCTCTGAAGAATTTCCTGGTTCAGTCATGACTGAGGTAAGTGGCACCAGAGTACTCGGCCATGGAAACTGCAGCTGGAAAAAAAGCACCTCTTGAAACCACAAAACTCACAAGGACTGACGTGGGGTGACATTAACTAACAGCATCAAATAAACAGAGCAAACCTATGCTCCCAATCACAAAGGTCACAGAAAAGCCACACAAGTTTGCCTTATGGTGAGTTTTGCCTGTTTGTACCTGTATGAAACATTTTTTTTAATGCTTCCAGGGTGGATGGTGAAGCTTAACAGAGAAACTAATGGCCTGAAGTAAAAAGCTGAGACAGGCAAGGGGCATCGCTTATGTCCACACACTGTCAACGTCAACGTGTTGTGAGTATGACTTTTGCCCCCTGCAAACCACCACCGCTGCTCCCCACCAGCCGGAGGCACTGGTTGGGCAGGTGCTGTCAAACAGAGAGCATCATCATGGCCAAATCCCATCAGGTGTGGGCAGAGGCCACCCAACCCTTTTCACACGTATTTTACACCAAGTGCGGAACGATATAGGTATTCACTGACTGATGGCTGTGCTGTTCAACTCACAGGATTGTCCAGGTCCTTTTGATTTATATTTTGTATCCCACACACAGCTTAAAAGCTTTATCTTCTCTCTAGTCTTTTAATTTGTAAGCTGTGTAACTAGAATGCATGAGGGGTTTATGTCCAAGAATTTCAGGATTTGCCATCAGTTTTGCATAGGGACATGGGGTAATGCCAACTTCCTTTTTCCTTTTTTTTTTCTTTTACTCACTAAAGGCAAAACACAAATCTGCATTTTAAAGCAGCTCTCTCAAAATCGCATGGCCATATAATCGCAATCTATCGGACTAAAAATTAAATCTAAAATTAGACATAGAACATTATCAGCCCAGGATTTAAGGTTTATATTGCTGCGAATTTCTAGGAAAATATTTAAGAATCAATTTAAATGCTAATGAACTGGTTTGCCACAAAACTAGATAGTAGTCATACTCAGTAGCTGCATCAGAGCCATAGAACTGGTCTTTGCTGTGTCGGACTTCACTCGTGACATTATGTATGTAATTTTGCAAGTGTTGCTGTGTATCACAGACCCATGTACCACACCACAGCGAAAAGGGACTTCCCTGAAACCCTGTAGAAACCAAGTTCTCAAAAACTGAAATAATCCGTGTGGGCTTTGGAAATCTGACTGGAGAGCCAGAGATGAACTCATGGAAACCTGAGGAAGAGGTAAAGGCAGGAGTACTTACCTCTTCCCCCCTGTACCTGGTGGCTTGCTGTGTTGCCCAGCTTTGCCTACAGGATGTTCCCTATAGTTTGGAGACCTCAAAACAGCCCTACTCGGATCCCTCTGCCAGTTTTGTGCCATCCCTTTGGGTTGCAATTCTTTGGGGACCACAGAGGCTTCCTGCTGTGGGCAGTGGTAGGGTACAGTCCACTAGAGTCTATTTACATTTAAATTGGGACCAGCTGCATTGGTGCCCCTGAAAGACCCTGTGGTTGGGCCCTAGACCATGTGATAGAGGTAACAATGAGGTGGGTCCTTCACGCAGCACGCAACCAGTGACACCATTGTACATTTGTCATAAGGGCCAGGGAATACTTTCCCACGCATTTTCTGAAGCAGCTGTGAGCAGCGCTGTACGAGTGAACGACCCTGGGTCAGGCCATCCACACAAACCTGGAGCATCTGCTCCATTCAGCCAGTCACTACCAACTCATTCCCGAGCTGGTGAAATCTGGTTTGTTGTGGGGTTGTGTGGATCTCTCTTGTGTCAGAAGAAGGCTTGCTGTAGATTCCTGTCTGTCTTCTGTCTGGCTGTTCATCGCTGTTTGATTTGCAGGCATTTCCACTTGGTTATATCCACCCTAGAAAACTAAACCGTGTCCATGGGCAGACTGTCATCTACACAGCCGAACGGCGATGGTGATCCCTCGCCCCATTTTGGTCTGTGCTGACCAGCACTTTCCCAGCAATTCCTGGACATGATGTGGGAGTCAGGCCCAGGACCATTCCCAATACACAGTGTGGGGGAAGATGAGTTGAATAACATGGTCAAGAACTGTTCTGTGCCAAGGAACAGCTCCAAAGACATTTAATTAATTGTTATATTTGTAGCATTTGAAACTACTTATGTTCAATCAAACTTGTTCGGAAACTACCTAGCAAATCCCAAAGTCATTTGTGAGAGCTGGCAGGGAAGAAAAGAGGAAGTGAAGGAGCAAATAAACACATTTGCCAATAGTATTTTTTGCTAAATAACTGGTCTGAAAAAAAAGGGAACATGGTAGTACTGTGTCATGTGCAGTGAGCAGAAGAAAGCTTCCCTCCTTGCACATGTACATTGGGTCAAAACAGGGCAACCACAAGCATGTTCATGATCTGCAAAAAGTGTACATGAGGGAAGGGAAGATCCATGAGCAACAAGTTGAAGAAGAGTGAGGAAGTTGCCCCAGTGGAGTTGTTGATGGACGAAAGCTGTTCATGGAGTGTTCCTACAAAGCAAAGCGCAGTCACCTCGTCTGATGAAATGCCCCCTGGACTTTCTGCCAGAAAAGGAAATGGGATTTTGAGATGCAGTCCAGTCTGAAAGAAGACAGAGAGGGAGGACAAAGACTCAAACCCTTGTTAACCTGGTAGGAATATATCCTGTAAGACAGAGAGTTCTGGAGAACCAGACACTTCACAAGCCCAGCAGATGCGCAATGCCCAATGCCACCTTGTTTATCCTGTATTTCTGCTGATGTCATGCCCGAGGGAACTGCATCATGGATGTGGCTTCCCTGTGCTAAGTGTCAAGCGCCCAAACACAACAGGGAAACATGGTCCCTGCCAGAGGGCACTTGTGCCAGGGAGCAGAGACACCTCCACTCCCCTTCTGCGGGCAGAGGGAGGGATGGGGCCCCATGGCTGTCCCCCCCCCCATGTCTCGGTGAGCTCAACAGCCTCGGATAGGACCGAGGCACAGGGAGGTCTGACTGCGCCTCTTCTGAACAATTGGAGGCTCATTTTCATCACGTTGATCATTCATCACGTTGATTGTTAGTGGGGTTGGAATTTAAATATTAAAGGACGGCCTCAGAATAAAACAGGCAGAAACCCTAGTCCTTTTTCATTAAGAAAATATCTGGGGGCTTTTTTGCCCTCTCTCCTGAACGAGGTTTGAAAAGACAAGTTATCCTCATAAAATCTTATAAACGCCCACGAGACAATTTTGCTTTGAAGTATCAATGTGACAGGGCAAAAGCAGAACAATTTGATACTAATGATTTCAGTCACCATCCTAATGCTTCATGTTTTAAAGATCATTTTGCAATAAAGACATCATGATTTTACAGTCACATTAGAATAATAAACTGTAGCACTTACGGAGTACTTTTCCTCTAAAACATGAAATAAATTGGAGCAATAAGTGTTTTTCTCATTTTAGAGTTGGAGAAACTGAGGCCCAAGGACGTGACCTTCTCACAGCACAGTCTGGGAGAACCTCACCTGCCTCCTAGTTCTGGGGCCACCCTTTGGGTCATGCTGTCCCTCACCTGCTAGTCCAGACAAGATGACTGATGACAACTCTCTGCAGGAGAGAGCAGATGGAGGTTGAAGTTCTGGCTGCCTGCCTTGTGACTTCAGGCACTTCACTAAGGCCTCTCAAATAGGAGTGTTGAAACTCCCATTAGGGAAAAATAAAAGCAGGAAGAAGAAGTGACAAGATCTATTCACAATAGACAAGATGAATACAATTCACCAGACCACCCGATAATCTCTGGAGGGAGGCGGGGTGGCTACAGAGTCACCTTTCCCCATCGTTCTTTCTGGAACGTTCTCTGCCCCTTCATCTGTGCGAGAGAAGCAGCAGTGTTGTCCCCAACCCGTGTGGCTGCGTCTCACCCCGGTCCAACCAGAGCCTCCATCGCTGGCATTACGGGCACCGACAGGTGGGGACCACACAGCCAGGCAGCTGCTGCGAAGCATCTCTTCGAGTGCAGGGAGCACGAGGATGTGAGGCTGCCAATATGTCAGGTTTCTAATTAAGATTCATCAGCTTCCAACCTGGCTCGATTCATTATTCATCTGGAAATTTTCTTCCCCGATTTTCTTCTCTTCTTTCGCTGTCACCCGCTAAGCAAAGGTATGCATTTCCCTCCCAGAAGCTCCATCGACATCTCTGCTAATATGCAGCTCTCAGGGTGCGACAGAAGAGAAAGCGACGGTTACAAACCAGGTCCCGGAGCACTCATCAATATTTACAGGCATCTGACAATGACTTATCTTAGACCATCTATGTTTAAACCACAGCAATGCAAATGAGGCGCTCTTTGCATTGCGAGTCGTGAGGATGGGATGTTCTAACATTTTTTGACTTCACTAGTAGAAGGCTGCTCCTCCTCCAGAAATATTTCCTTTCAATGCTGTCCTGGCGCTGTAACATAAGTCAGGAAGTCAGGCAGGAAAAGCAATACAAAAGGCAGAGTGGGTTTCCTAGCTCAGAAACAGGTGTATGTTGCTTAAAATTTTGGCAGAGGAAAAGAGGAGAGGAAAAACTCTCTGCAGCAGCCGTTCACCATCACAGCCTCTGCTGTTCTCTTGCATGGCAGCTACCTAGGGAGGTGTAAGCACAGAGGTGATTTAAAAGATTGATCCAGATGAAATGGATAAAAAGGATTCACGTGATTAAGTAGGCAGGGTTTGAAACAAACATTTCACCCTACACCCTTCTTTTCCAAAACACGATCCTGTGTGTTGCCCGCTGCGGGTAGGGTGGGATGGGGGGTTGGAAACAGAAGGAAAACCAAAGCAGCTCCCAGAGGCTCTCATCATGAGACTTCAGAGCAAAGCAAGCTCGGGAGATGAGGTTTCGTTGCAGTGTGCACACCGGGGAGGAAGAGCGCAGCCTGACTCCCCGCTGCCCCGCAGAAGGACCCGCGGGCGCTCTCAGCCTGACGGCCATGCTCGCTCGCCACGGCAGCCTGGCCTGGGGACACTTGTTGAAAGCCGTCCGGAGCATCAGAGGGCACATCAGAGAGCAGAAAGCAGTTTCAGCCACGGGATTGCTTCTGGTAGCGGCACTCGTTGCCAGTTCCCGAACTGACTTTTGCTGTCTCCCAGGGAATATTTTTTTAATTTTTTTTTTTTTTTAACCACAGCAATCTTTATGCAAGGCATCATTTGCAGAACTGGCTGGAAAGATTTAGATTGTCATTTCCTCAAGTTCCCTGTATCTGAATCTTCGTCTTTATTTGACTTCACATCACTGAGGAATGCACCCTGGGCTCCTCTGGGAGTAGAGGCTACCCTCGTGAATTAGGAAAAGTCCCATGAGTATGGAGATAATTTCACTATATCTTGGATGTGTGAGATGTGGGAGGACAGCCCCCCTCTTTTTTGATGCTTGCTTATGTTGCTGTGTATGAAAAGTTATTTCTGAATGATGAAAGTGTTTGCCAGGAGTAGACAGGTTGTTATGAATGGCATTGCTTTTGAATTCTGTTTATAATTAGTCTCCTTCCCCGCACACTTTTTTCTTTTTTTTTTTTTTTTTACTTTTTATTTTTAGGGTCTGTATCTAGTACATTTCTTTCCCTTACGTGAAAGACTTAATAGTCCGTTGCTTGATTTCCATGTTAATTAAGCACGTGGCTTCTCTCAATAACTGCCACATCCTCGCTCACTGAATATGTACTTTTGCACCCTTAGCAATGATCTGACAACATTATCAGAGCAAAATACATAGAACAAGAAACCGTGGGGATTAGATATCAAGGAGGACACTATAGGGACCGTGTTAATTGAGGCGATCAGCAAGATTAAGATAAGTCTTGCTGCTTCCTCATATTGGTCTTAATGGCACAATGCAGAGCCCAAAGCACTTTACCTGCTGTACAAATGTGGTTAAGTCGCTTTCTTCCCTAGGGTGTGTAATCTAATCTTCCAGATAAAACACTTAGCAGAGTGAAACCAGCTGGTGTTAAAAGCTGTATTTCTAAGATACGGCACCTGTGTAAGGTTTTAAAAACTACTAAAAATAGCAAAGGCCAATAAAAGTTGAAATTTGGTGTGAGTGTGCTTACATATAGAGACAGGAGCGTGTGCATGTTAGTGGGGTGGGTGTGTGTGGGTGCACAGGCTGGCCTGAGCTAGGTTGATGTTGCTCCAACTTCAAGAGGGGGGTTTGCCCAGGCGATCTTCGGGGATCTCTCTGAACAACACTTCCCTGATTTTCTGAGAGAATACACAGGAGTGGGGGTGCTACAATTTAACACCGTCATTTCTGAAAAGATCACTCCTGCTCTAAGAATATAGGCTTTTCTCTGCAATTAAAATGAAGCAGCAAATGATTTTGCATAAATAGGCTTTGAATGGGCTTTGAATAATGGACGTGTTGTCAAGAAAAAAAAATAGGCACTACCCAAACCTTTTTCAAATCAATTCTTGACAGAGTTCTTCAAACGGAGATAAACATGGCTGGTGTAATGATTTGCCACATGACCTTGCACTTGAAGTGCCAAGCGAAGTGAAAAATAACACACTCAAACAAGAAAAAGTGCTGATTTTGATTCCCAAAATAATATTTTTCTAGCTGGAACTATTTCTGCTATGGGCTAGCACGCACATACAGGGAGAAAGTCAAGATTTTCCTTCAGCAATATATGACATTTCCCTCTCAACTAGATAACTGAGAGGCTATTTGGGCTCACGAAAAACACTTCTGCACATCTGGGAGCAATACAGCTCAAAAGCAATTTGGGAGGAAGGATAAGTCTTGCAGTCGAGGCAGAGGTTTAAGAAGGAGAGTTGAGTTGGACTCTGCCCTGCCTGACTTCTGAGACAGCCTCTTCCTCCATCTGAGCCTCCGGTTCCTGTGGGGTTACATGGATCAGGGGCTTCCACTTGCCCGGAGACACTTTTCCACCTCCTGCATCACCAGAGCCCTTGTTTTCCATGGACTTATAGACTGACGTGAGGAGTTTGGCTAGCAAGCAGGAGGAACTGAAAATAATCACCAATGGGAAGAAATCTGATATAACTGGCCTACTGAAACCACCTGGAAGGCTTTGTACGAAGGCAGTGTTAAAAGCACAGGACAAAACCTGCCTGGGCAGGGCGCAGGCTGTAAGAGTGGCACGTTCTCCACCATTCCTGGTTTGGGGATGGCAGGCATCTCGGGGGCAGCAAATCTCCACTGCCTGTGTGTCGGGGAACTGCTTCATAAACTGCATCCACTTATGAAACCAAACCGGTGTCCTTCAGAGCCAGTCCAGGTGCAGACTGGTGTCCTCCTTCGGCGCTGGGCTGTGTGGCAAGAGAAACTGTACCAAAGCAGAACGCACTTCCTAGGGCCAGCTGCCATTGCTATCCTGACAAGCTGTGTAACTCCAAGTACCACATACGCTCGGTGCTTAAAGGAACTGGTTTTCCAAACTGAGAGAAGTTACAAGTGAAACTGAGTGTAAAAAAATTATTAGGAAGAAGCACATACTAAATGGCCAAAAAGCCATTACTTCACAGTAAAGGAGCTGAATAATATTGGTGAAAAGCCCATTCTCTTTCAGCGGAAGAATGGAGGCAGGAATAACGAATTAAAAAGCAATATGCAACATATGGGAAAAAGGGGGAGGTAATAAAAATCCATATAAATAAGAGTTTATGAAGTGTAGAAAATTGATAAAGGATACTAAAGACATCAGAAAAAAGTCCATGGCTGGCCAGGCTTTGTTTAAGAAGAGTTTCTTGAAAACTTACGAATAATGGCAGGAAAACTATCAGTGCCATAGTCTCATTACTAGCTGGAGACAGTCAATTCATTAATATCAATGAAGAAAAACCCCAACCTGTTCAACAGTTATCTTTGCTCTCTGTTTGGAATAATGTATTTTCTGACATATTACTAATTAAGAAAGGTCTTCAACAACTTGCACTGGAGTCAACCATTTTTGAAAGCTGAAGGTCCACAAAAGTGGCCCCCAAGAGTCAATGTAGGATATTTTTAGCTTGTGTATGTCAATTTTTAATAAGTCACGAAATAATGGGGAAATTCTCAAAAGTCAATGTCAATATTATGTAAAAATTCCAAGACAAATGAAACCACGCAGGTAAATACAGTTTACTTGATACCAGTCCCAGGCAAAATAATGGAGAAATTGAGGGAAGATTTAATTAATAAAGAATTAGAAGATAAGAGTATAATTATTGTGGCCTTAATGAGAAGGGGGTTGTGATTTCAGACTGATCACCTGAGGTGGGGTACGCGGTTGATAGCGGGTAACCAGGCAGGACCAGTCTGTTTAACGTGCAAGGCTTGAGTGCGCTGGTTGCCCAGGACCAAGGCACCAAAGACCAAAGTGCCACCTCCCCTTGATGGCCAAGAGAGATGCTGTAATTGTCCCCTCCTGCTGTCTCCTAACCCTGTGAGCGGTGGGTACCCCCCATGGCTGAGGCCACGTGGTGACAGAAGGCACAAAGAAAAAGCCACAAGAGCCAGGGACATGGGGTCTGAAATGTCCCAGGTGGGCAGGAGGTGGAGGAGCCTGGTGGCTCCTGGTAGCCTGGGCGGTGGGTGCAAGGGGGCTGGCACTGTGGTGAAACGAAGGTGTCGTGGTTTGGGCTGGGCCAGCCACTGAAAGAATGACGGGTACTCTCTTTTACCTCTCTCCCCTTCAGAGAAGGGAGAGCATCTCCCTTCGGAGGAGAGGAGAGAAAATGAGAGGAAGAGAGAACTTATGAGTTGAAAAAGAAACTATAAAGTACTTTAATGAAACATTGTTAACAAAATAATAAAAAGAAAAAATAATAATATTAATAAGAAAATAACAAAATATACACAATATATACCAAACCGTATCGAGCTCAATTTGATACCATACTGTATCGTCTCAATTTGATCACATCACTGGCAGGCACTGGGAAAGTCCCAGACTGGACTCAGTGTCAGACAGGAGCTGGATTCCAGATCTGGATTCAGGAAAGCATGGATCGGGGTGAAAGGCAGACAAACAGACAGAGTCATACTCAGATGCTGGCCATTGAAGAAAGAGGCTGAACCCTTTGATCCCTCAGCTTGTATACTGAGCGTGATGCAGATGGGGTGGAATACCCCACTGGTAAGTTTTGGGTCACCTGTCCTGTCCTCTCCTTCCCACAGGTGTGACCCCTCTACGCTCTTCTGCTTCTGACCCTCCAACTCGGTACATGACAAAGTGAGCTGATCTTGATTGTTATAGCAATAGGTGTAAGCCAGAGCCTCTCGGCATACCATTCCTTAGTATTCACTATAAACATCAGACCTTATCGGCTAGGAGCGGATACTGTCTGAAGAATATGCCATTAATTTCAGAGACTTATAAGAGGCTTAACTGAAAAGTAAAATTACTGAACAGAAAATTGGTTCTGTTTTACCTCAAACCAGGACAGAAGGACACCAAGACAGGGACAGGGGCTCAGCAGGGCAGGAGGCAGGGGTGAAAGCAAGACCAGCAAACAGGCAGCGGGACAGGGAGCTTAGGGGCAGAATGAGAAACCTCTGATTTCGACAATAAGGTAATGTTGCTGGAAGAGCTGCATCCTGAGCAAGGTATGAGGCAGGGTCCCATGGATAAAACAGTGGGTGATTGCGCCGTGCCCCACCGCACTGGCACATCCATGCAGTTCATGCGAAAGGCAAGCATCCGACTTTAACCACTGATTTTTGCAAGCATAGAGATATTTCAAATGGCTTTTCTGTTTTCATTTGTGGTGCTTTAATACAGCGAAGTCGTTCAGAAAAATAAATAAAGCGATTACGCAGCAGCCTGCAAAGAAATAAATGAAGCGGGGGTGGGAGACAGGGCGGTGTAGGCTGCTTCAGGAAGTGAGGGGAGCCGCTGTACTGTGGGATGTTCAGTTGGCAAAGAAATAAAGGATTAAAAGGAGAGAAGGAAAGGGGCATGCAATACAGACTATAGAGGCTTCATCAAATGCCCTTAACTAGCTTTCATGAAATGATGAGTGTGTGACTGAACTACCCTCCTAAAGGAGTGCTCCAGCAGATTAGCAGGGTATACAATGAAGAGTCATTTTTCTCTTGGAGCTGTTGAATTCCTTCCTTTTATTGAAACGGTGAATTGCAGATTCTGCTTATCAAAGGTTCAGGTTCTTTTGGAGCTGCTTGATCATGAGCCATATTCTGCCTTGACTTCCAGCCCAGGCATCCCCACCAAGTTCAATGACATCTCGTGGAGAGTAAAGCAGGACAGACGTTAGCTTGATGTTTTCAACAGTGTTGTGGCTGTTAATGAAGCATGATCTGATCTGGTACGTGTTCAGAGACTGTCGCCAGTGTCTGCAGTGGAATAGACTGTCTTCAATGCGAAGATGCAATTGATTCATCAGGATGTCATGTATACTGGAAAGTAGAACAAGTATCGTCTTTTGTTTGATTTTCTTCCCAGTGAGGAGTCATTCAGATAAAACATGCAAGAAATACTTTGGACATTTTTGGCAATGAAAAGGTTTCCTTTTCCCCCACTCCCGCCTCACCCAAAAGTAATGGAGCTGTCTAGCTTGTTAGATGCCACAGGCAAGTTTTAAGACTCCCAATCGAAAATAAAGAATGGGAATTTTGCTTTTATAAGGAAGAATTGCAGAATTGGAAATGATCCATATTTGGGACATACATGCAAGCTGTTATTCAGATCAAAGTATCTATTTGGAGCTGAATTACTCAACAGCATCTATCTATGCCTCTTCAACACCTGCGGATTAGCAATGTAATCGTGTGGAGGTTGCTATAGCTACATCTCTAGAGCAGGTGGAGTTCTTCGTCTCTTGGAGCACCATTATGCTCGTTCTTTGCAAATAAACCATGTGAGAGTATATTTAAAATGTCACCCTAGCGGCATCAGCCCTTGTCTCTAGCTGACACTCTCACATCAGATCTGTCCTTATCCTATCAACCCTGATTTCTCTAGAAACAATGCCACTTCCATCTGTGCATCCTGCCTTAATGGTGTTGATGGTGAACCGGCACTAGGGCCTTGCCAATCCAGACGTAGTAAGGTCATGAAGCAAGTGCTTGAATTCAAGCTGAGGAGGACTGCTCAAGTTTAGCTCGCAGATATGTAGTCTTGCCTCAGGGTTGATGGCATGTAAGACTGTAAGCTGGCACTAGGAACGGCACATAGAAAAACCACCAGCCTTCAGCAACAACACTTTCCAGGACCTGACCGACTGCTCAGACTGCGGCCAGGCAGCGGGAGTGCTGGTTGCGATGGTTTTCAGCTGGCTGTTTGCCCAAGTCTATTCCCAAACAAGGGCTGTGCTCGCTTTCTTACATCAAATACTTCAGCCTTCTTGTTTGGGCTCCCCTGCTGTTTATTATAGCAAAGGGTTGCCCAGATGACCTTTCCTTCTAGATGTCTGTCTGCAGTGACTGGCATATGCTGTAACCCCTAACCCTCTGCCAGTCAAGCCCACAAGATGCTAACCTGTGTGAAAACTCAGTAGTGATCCCTGTACAAAAAGCTGATAGCCTAAAAGAAGAGCCCTGACAAGCAGGAAAAAAAATAGACAAGAAGCTAAGAAAGTACCAAAGAGTAGATAAAAAGCAAATCAGGATGCTTTGACTTGTCTAATTTTGTCATTCTCCTTGTTCGTCTTTTGCTCTAGCTCTGCATCAAGTGCAAGCTTTTCATTCCCCAGTCAAGGTAGGTAAGGAGAGATTTCTCACTAAAACTTGTCAACAGAAACAACAACAACAGAGGATGTTTTCCTTTCCTGGCAAATTTTAATTTCTACCCTAGAAAGCTGAATTTTGGAAAAAGCAACAAACATAGCAATACTTCAATAGCTTTTCAACAGAAAGCTGCAGTTTTCCCCAGAAAGCAGATGCTTTTTAAAGGGTATCTAACAAAAAAGCAGAAATTTTTGCCAAGCAGTGGAATGACCAACTTCATCCTCAGCACCGTTCTGTTTCCAGTTATTCCTGTTCCCTCCAGTTTGCTTTGGTCCCTTAAGTCTCAGACACATTGGCTCTTTAATATGTATGCTCCTCGGAGCCTGCTAACTGCTGTGCCCCAAAAAGCAGTGCTGTAAAGTTTATTTCCATATGCCATATAAATTAAGGCAAATAAAAATATGTGGTGTTGCTTTGAGACAAATCCATCTTCAGGTCTATTAGTGCATTACAGGTCATGACTTTATTTCTCCCTCTCTTTCTTCAGACTGTTCCCCTTCAGGCAGTTTCCTCTATACGTTCTCCAGCCTGCTAGTCCCAAACAAAAAGTACAATTTTAATTCCGTCCTGGAGAGTATTTAAATCTTAAAGAAAATTACCAACTAAGAGGCTGTTCCTTATGAGAGAGGCTGTTTCGTGACTGGTCTTTCCACTTATTTGAGGAATGACCGCTGAGAAAAGTGAGCCAGGCAAAGGCGGAGCGGAGGAAGTCACGTCAGCCTTGCCTTTCTTTTCTTCTCATGCACTTGTGGTCGTAGCCGGTGATCAAAACGTCACCAAAAGCAGCAGTGTACGTTCTGGTTTTGAAAAGGGTCTGGGTTTAAAGCACAGAAGTGTAGGCAGCTACAGCGCCCTGTCCTGCGAGAAACGGCTCCTCCTAATCTAGGTGCCGAATTCCCGTCAGCACCGAGCCATAACACAGTGGGAATTAAGCCTTGGTAAATGTACCGCTCAGGGAAGGTGTGCCCAATTGACAGCTATGAAAATGGATTAATTTGTTTTTTCAAGGTTCAAGTCCAGAATCGGGGGGGGTTTTATGCTCTTTGAGCTGTTTTTTCTCTAAGGCCTGTTATGATTTGCAAACCGTTGATTTTGTACTACACCAAATTTTGTACTACACCAAATTTTGTACTACACCATTTGTTCATGATTTAGCTGCCAGGAACTTGAGTTTGCTTTTCCTGGCCTGCCTGGCACAAAAAAAAAAAAAAAAAAAAAAAAGGTGCACACAATTTTGCTAAACACACACATGCATGACCAAGGTTTTCAAAAGCAACTGGAAATGTGGGAGACTGTGGTTTCCCACCCTGAGACTCCTGCAGTGGGCTTCCTTCCCTGAGAGCAAGCCTTCCTTAAGATATCTCCAATCGAGCAAATAAAATTTTAGTTATACCCCATATCATTAGACACCTTTGAAGGAAGCAATCTTAACCATCAAAAATGAAGAATGTGGTCTTAATAATTGCTAGTGAGCCCTTATTACCCACGGCACCTGCAGAGCTTTTTCTGAAGGGGGAAAAAACCTCTTGCTTGGAAAGTCTCCTGGATGATTTTGTTATAGAGAAAATAAAAGAAAGTCAGTCTGTTTGAAGTGATAGCAATCAGCACTTAGGCTCAGCCACAATCTTGTTTCTTACCTAAAAGAAATGCAAAGGGAAGAGAAAAGATGACAAAAAGTGGCATATGTTTCTTTGGAGGGGCGGGGGAGAGGGTTGGGGGTGGAAGCTTATCTCCATCCTGCAGTACAGCACTGAGCTCGCAGCCCCCTAAACCGGACCACGGACCCAGCCGGTGCGATGCCGTGCCCCAGGGGACCGGTTGGTGGGAGAGTGGTCCCAGTCTCACGCTGACCTGGCGCATCCACCACCGGCTGCGGGCGGGAGCCGCAGGCATGCTGGCCGTGCACCTCGGGGGCCAAAGAGCTGCTTTGGATCGCCCGCCATTCATGGCACAGCTTCCTCTCTATTTCCATTGCTATGGAAATTGTTTCTTGAGGCAGCCCTAATTTTCCTTTCATCAATCAATTAGGGTCAGGCTTTGCACTGGGTTGTTTGTTTCCCCAGCACTGCTCTGGTTTATATTATTTTCTCCATGACAAATTAACCACAGCTGGACCTGTCTTGAATTGCTAAGGATGCTCTTATATAAAGTGAAGAAAAAAAGGAAAAAAAAGACATAATAAACATGAAAAGCAGGAATAAATTGATATTTTGAAGGGGAAGGAGTGGAAATAGCAGGGACCTGACAGCAGTCCGGGGAAGAGGATGTCCTCTGGCTGCCCGTCTGGTCAGGTCACACCATCTCCCAGGGTCGGGCAGGCTAACAGTGTGGTGCAAAATCCGTAGCTCCCGGGTGTATTAGTGGTGACACCCCTTGTTATGCCAAGCTGTGCAATCGGCCAGGAGCTTCCTGGGAAAGTGCAGTAATGGGGCTCTCCCTTATCCCTTTACCACAGACTCAGTCAAACGAAGACTCCTGTGTTCCACGTAGGGACATGTCCTCTCAGGGAATAAGAAAAGGGGGTGGGGGTGGGAAGTGCTTTTTTTTGCTACTATAACAATCTGGTACCAGGAGCTTTGAAATTCTCACATCACATGCTCCTTTAGTTCAAACAAACTTATTTTACATTTTCCTTCTTCCTTCCCCCACCTTCTATGCTTCATTGCCGCAACAGACTCCCATAACACGTTAGCAGATTAAAAATAACCTTCTGCCACCCTTCATCTAATTTGGCCAATTTAAAACTAGACAAACTACCTTAGGCACTGCGGAATAGAGGAAGCAACACGTGCACGTGTGTGTGCATATGGGCTCTGACCTAAAGGGAACAATTCTAACAGCAAGAGGCAAGAGGTTGTTCTTATTTCCAAGATGTCTGATTTTGCACCCTCCCTTTTCTGCTGCTTTTTTTTTCCCTTCTGCTAAGACAATCAGCCAAAGGTCCAAAAAAGTAATAATTACAGTTATTGTGTGACAGGAACAATGATTTATGAACAACGGGGTGCAAAAAAGCCCCGCCAATGCATTAATCTTTCCTGAAGCAATCAGGTCCTGATGATTAAAGCCGAGTGAGCAGCTGGGAGACCTACACAGGGAGAAGCAGAGCCATGTTTTGAATTGGCCCTGGGTGCAGATGTGTCTTGAAAACTGGTGTGAAAAGGGCTATTAACTGCCAATTCGTGTCCCCCACTTCCATATGGAGTATTCTGAGAGGACCTGTGGTTCAGAAGCATCAACAAAGGAGCGAGCACAGCACCACCTGCAGAAGCAGGTATGGTCCTGGAGCAAGTGCAACCTGTGTGTTGGCCGTACGTGCTTGTGAGGAAAGACGTAAAGAAGCCAAGGAATACAGGGGCTTGGAAATGTCAAGGAAATTTTTATACGAGCGTTCTTGCAAAGTTAAAATTACAGTGCCTGTATAAGCAGGAGGAGGTTGGAGAGGAGCAAAAATCCCTGTGGGAAGTGGGGGGAAGAGGAGCTGGGAGCTGCATCCTCTGCCCACCCAACGGCTGAACAGCTCAGGGGACCTGAGGTCTGGCCGTACAGAGGGCAGAGGAGGAAAACTGGACAAGAGCAACCCCAGCACGCGGCTGGCACATGACATTCGCCTGTATAAAGGGCCACGTAGCTAGGCAATTGCCGTCCCAGCTGACTGTCAGCGGCGCTTTTCTCCTATTATACATCTCAGTAGTCAGATAAAATGTTTTGTGTAGCAACCGAAGATACAAATCCCTTTAGCAAGGATTTGGAGCAGGTTTTTCTCGAACGTTTAATAATTTGCTTCAAAGATCGTTTGTGCTGGTTATTAAGCGGTGTTAACCAGGTTCAATCAATCTAGCAACTGGGCTGGATGGCAAATTAGAGAAATTTCTGGGTAACCTGAGCTGACACAAAATCTGTTTCCCCATTGTGCTCCCTTGAGCACATGAAAAAATCAATAGCACAGAAAGCCCTTCAATGCCTCTGTCCCCACGTGAACTCCATTTTTTTCCCAGCTGCTACTCATTTACCTACCAAGGCGGCCAGATGCTTTCCTGAGGATCGCTGCCAGTGTTGCGTCATCAAAGGTGAACTGATGTCAAGACACTGCAGAGTGCGTGCTGAGAGGCTGAGCTTATTCGGGAACCCTGGTTTATTTCCCAGATCTTCATGCACATCTGTACTTATTCACCCATGCACATAGTGCTAAAAGAGCAGCTGTTACAGGGACAACCTCCTCCTCAAACTGATGTATCCCGTCTGCTTCCCTCGGCCCACACCTTCTGCCCCCCTCCCCCTGTGAGATGCACCAAATTTCAGGGCACACCAAGCCACCCTATTCATCTGGACCTACCCAAGAACTGAGCTTGACCAACAAAGGCACCCCTGCCAAACCTGTAGAGAGAGGAGTGTTTGAAGGATTGCTTTCTCCTCTGACTTGATATATAGCTGTTCATTGCATGTGGGAAAACATAACACCTTGTTAGACAAGTCCTGAAGCACTCTGCTCTCATACTGCTGCATGGATGCAGCTCTGGCATAAATCACGGACCCTAAGCTGATCTAATGTCTTTCTTATTTACTACGGTGAGTTTTTAATGATTTACTTAGTATTGTTGTTGGTTTTACCCTTCATTTGAATTTGAAAACAGTTCCTGGCAACAGAGTATTGAAAAAAAACCTTTGAGATTGATGAACTTGTTTGGTTTTGTGTGTGGACGTAAAGGGCATTTCAGCTCTGACAATTGTACTTTAGATCCCCTACTTAGTCGGTAATATTCTTTAAGATTTAAATACTCTCCAGGATCGAATTAAAATTGTACTTTTCAAATCTAATGCACATTAGGACTTGTAAATTCTCTGGTGATACGCTAGCTTGGGGAAAATGCTCATGAATATCTGTTATTTTCTTACTATCAATAATTCTTAAGGCCTGTCCCACAAATACTTTGGGTAAAATGCTTAGTGGTTGTTTCCTCAGAGCACTTAGGATCGTTAGGGTGTCAACAGAAAGCAGTTATAGCCTTGGGTTCTTTGGTTTGCTCTGCCAAATCATTTAGCAAAAAATATCAGCATCAAGACAGGAGCAGTCATCTGCCATTCCTCCTCTTTGCAGCTTTGAACCAATAACCCCCATGTTTCCTGCATGTAGGGATCAATTATTTTGTGTTATTCTTTTAAAATTAAGCCTTTCCCTTCGTGCATGAAATTTTTGACATCATATTTCTCGGCTTTCAGCATTACTGAGCAACAACAAGAGATCCCAGCAACACCACTTTGGAGAGCCCTGCTCCTGGGCAGAAGGTGGGGAAGGAGCTCCCTGCTCGGTACCTTGCGAGGGAGGTGGTCATTGAGGTGGGGGAATGGAGAAGACGTACCCACCATCCCACTGCTTTCCCGTGCAGGTAAATCCTTCAGCTTGACTGGAGTCAGCGGAAACCTGGTCCTCGTGCCCACGTGGATCACTCTGCAGACTTGAGGTTTAATTCTCCTGGGTAAACCAGAGGTTTCCTCCTGGTGGGCACTCCTGTGCTCTCTTTCTCCAGCAAGCAGCCCCAGTTCAGGAAAACTTTTCCACTGGTTGAGTATCAGCCGGTTGGTCTTGGGGTCATGGAGTCCTGAGGAGCTGGATGATGAAATGCCTGGATCCATAGCAGTCCACAGTCGCATGCTGGTTCCTCTCTGAAAGAGTGCGCTGTAGTACTGACATCCACTTACTTATTTAACCACGGGATAGCTTTTTGTCTGTTTTCTCTAGGCTGTTGTGGGTTTTGTTTCCAGTAGGCGTATTACTTGATTAATGATCTTTCTGTTAACACTTGCTCATATTCCATATGGGATCTTCTTGGGTTATCTAAATGCACAAAATACCTAAAACAATGTTTTTTCTCAGCTCAACTCCGTTTTTAATAGCACAACATATTTCTCCCTGCCCCACCCCCAAAGAAAAAAGCCTTTTCTGCCTTGTCCAAACTCACATTGAATGTTACTTGTGAATCATGTTGTCACCTTGTGCAGTATTCCAAGAAAACAAAGTGTGGACAGGCTCTGTCAGGAAGGGTTTTGTAATGTATTTGTCATTTCTTTTCTGTCTAGATTAAGGGCTAAATTTTGTGATGTAGATGAATTTGTAGACCCCATCTGTCTGAAATCACACCAGCTATTCAAAAGAGGGAGGCTGCTTTTTTTTCAACCAATGATAATAGCACTTTTCTGGATGCGGGTCGAAAAATATTTACATCACTATAAATAAGCAGTGTGTAACTATAAATAAAGAACATATGTAATAAAATGTTATCATTGAAGTTGAAATTAAAATTGAATCCTGCCAAGCCCTAAACATAGATCATGACAGAAAAATCCAATACACCTTTTTTTTTGGAGGTGCTGTAATTACAGACTAGGTAAAGGAAAAAAAGATTATACAGCAAACATAATTTGTAATGATTTCAGTAACATTTCTGATGTAATGCCATGAAAAGAATGACTACTTGTGCATGGCATCTACATGGGAATCTACATCCCCCCTCCAGGAATTTACATCCCCCCTCCGAGAGGTGCCATCCGCAGCACTTACCTTTTAACCCCAGCAATGCCACAGGCTGTATGACCATGGTCTGTACGACCACGGGCTGTATGACCACAGACCTGTTTCCAAAGAGGATGCAACGGTGCCCGCTGGGTGACTCCTGCCAGGGCTGTCCCCCCACCCTGTGACCCCCTGCAGCCTGGTCCCCCCACCCGGGGGAGTCCCTGATGTAAGACCCAAAGACAAATTGGGAAGAGGTTTCCAAGCGTGGAGAGAAGACCCATGCAACCAACGGGTAGGTGACAACTCGCAGACCACGACGTTTGTGGAACACCAATTCAACACAGTACCTAAACATAACTTTGTGTTTATAAAAACCTTCTGGGATGCAATGCTGCTGAAGTTGCTCTGAAATCTTAGTTTTGTTCAACTCATCCTTTGATTTGGATGATAAGGATGTTTCAAAGGCTGTGAAAGGAAGGAGTATTTCACATGTGACCTCAAGGCTTCAGCCAAGCTTGGAACAGGTGTAACATTTCAAGATGGGAAAAGATTGGAAGCCACAACTGTGTCATCTGAGTGCGTGCTCAGCTGAAGACTTTGTACCACAATGCCTTCAGAATGGTACTCACCACTTAATCCCTCTTCATGGTTGGACTCGATGATCTTAAAGGTCTTTTCCAACCTAAATGATTCTATGATTCTATGACAGGGGATTGTAGCATGGGGCCACCCCTTGGTGGATTGCCACCTGCTGCCCATGTCCCTCATCGCATTCTGACCTGGCGCAGCTAAGAGATGCCTCTGCCCCCACCATGGACTCTCCTGGAGGGCCTGCTCTCAGCACAGGTGCCTCTTGCCCTCCTTGGCCAGGAGAGCTGGGCTCCACTCCTTTCTGGCAGGCAGCTTAACCACGCTGTAACTAACTGCTTGCTGGGTAGTGGTTTTGCAGAGAGAGATAAACTAAGAAGCCCTAGGGCGGAGGGCTGTGATGACTGTGCCTAAAACCAAGTCTTTCATCTCGAAAAAAGTTACTGCGTTATCGATGGGGCTTGGTCTGAGCAATGTGCCCTCCACTGGCAGAGCAGGAAAAAGTTTTTCATCCACTAGGAGCACAGACCAGTGTGGAAAAGTGCAGGTGGGCTAAAGAACACCCTCAGAGCCGTTCACGCCGAAGCAGAAAGCATTCCCTTTCAGTTACCGGGAGTTGAGTCTTTTGTTGCCTCCCTGGTAAGCAAGGCTTGAGGCCAAAAGCAATTTCTTGTACTTCAATAGCTGAAAATAAAGCTTTAAAAAATAAGAACATGTCAGGGAATTAAATGAGAACCACAAATTTAGCAGGGCTAGTGATTGCCCAGGAGAATATTGAGGAGAAACGTATAGAAAAGAGGGTTTTTGAGACACAGTTAAGTGAATTACTGGTCCCATCCATAACATCTGTTACAGTCCTGGCTGCTGTGTATTTACTTTCAAAGAATTCAGCTTCCACTGCTGTCTGCCGAGGAGCCCTAAATCAGGTGTGCTGATGCAATTACTGAAAATGAATCTGTCAGAGCAAATCTCACATAATCAAGGAGTTCTGTTTGGGTTCCCCTCCCGAACCCATCTTTGCCTTGGGGCTAATCTAAACCAATGTTCCTCAAACCCATTGGGATTGAGCAATGCAGGTACGAGGCAGACGTACTAAGGTTAACGAAACTTCAAACTATTTGCCATGAGCTGGTAATGGTATCTGGGAGCCAGCCATCCACAGGGAATGTCAAATGGTGTTATCTTTGGATCTCCATAAAAAAAGTCAGGCTTATTTTAGTGCCAAGGAGCAGGCACAGCCTGATGATATTTCAGACGCACCAGCAGCCCCAAATGGGCAGCATAGACCCAGAGCTTCTTGCACCTTCGTGCACTGGCCGGTACTTGTTTTGGGAGAACACGAGTGCATGACAGATGATTTGTACAGTGAGCATGGCTGAGGAATAGGCGTGAGATCTTCATTTGCTCCTCTGACCTCAGCCCAGTGACTTGGTTCTCTGAGCAATGAGGTCTTTCTTCGTTTAACTAGACCTCTACTTAATTGTGCCTTCCTTATTACAGATGGGTTTCCCCCCCAACTTGTCCTTTCTCTTTGATCGGTGCAAGTTTCTGTAGGAAAGGCTGTATAGCTCAGATGAAAATGCTCACATAAAAGTTTAGGTTTGGCAAAGGTTTCCAACATATTTTTTTTAAAGAAGATGTAAGGTTTTGTTTCCTTACCTTCTTTTTTTTTTATTGAAGTTTGGGCAAGGCGGGAAATTTTAAATACAAGTTTTATAGTTCATGAGAAAAGATTGTATTTTTCTGGCTTTTCTAAAAAAGTCCTACTTTCAGCTTTCAATTATTTATCCAAATATTTTTATTCCCCTCTCTACTCTGGACTTTTGATCTATATGAGGTGGCACTGTGTTTAACCTTGCTAGCACTGAAAGCAATAAAACATAAAATGAATAGGTGAAAAGGGACAGTAAATCCCCATTGCAGAATTATCTGGCAGGCCCTGAGACATGGGAAGACGTCAACAAAATAAAATTTATTTAATATTGATGAATGTGACAGCAACGCACCTGGAGAGGAATAACAACAATCAACACAGATATTTAGAAAAGATTAATATAGAAAAAGACCTTGGGGTTGTAATGGGTAATGAAGGGCCTAAGAGCTTGTGTTGCGAGGAGGGCGATCGCTCTCCCAGGGTGTAGAGCGTAAAGAGGGATCTGTCGTGTGACAAAAAGGGAGTGATGAGCGCAGCATTTTGCAGTCTGGGTAAGGCTGGAGCCGGAGCCCGGCACGCATTTTTAAGCCTCAGATTCTAAAAAGAACACTGGGAAGTGGCAGAGGACTTAAGGATGGGCAGGGGGAACGGTGAAGGGAACTGCATGTGACGGACGTGATGGAAAGCAATTTGCGGGGCAGGAGGGAGGCCCAACTAGCGCTGGGAGGAACTAATATTTGTGAGCCATTAGGATGGACCTTCCCTGCAGCAGAGACGGTAAAAGGGTCTTGAATTAAAAGTGGAACAATCCCATTTAGATACAAGAGAAATGACTTAATAATAAGGGCTATTACACAGGCAATCGAATAAGCTGTCTGGTGAGCAACTGAACACGAGTCGCTATCGGGAGAAGGTTTCCAAGGCGGGACCAGAACAAGTAGCAGTGGGATTACCATAGAAAAGGCCTCTCAGCATCGTTTGAGCACAGCTGATCCAAAAGGTCCTTTGCCACTGTTTTCATTTGTGGTTCTGGGATGTCGCAGGCTGCAAAAAAACTACTCCACACACAACAGAAGAGGCGATACACCCAGCTTATTAATTAAATCCATCTGCCACACGCAATAAGCCTACACCATGATTGGGACAAAAGGTCCAGCCCTACCAGCCTCCCCCCAGATGTCCCATCTGCTTTACAAGCACTTGCAAGAGCAGGTCCAGAAGCTGGAGACGCTGCGTTAGGAGTCATCCGCAGAGGTGGCTTTTACCACACGCGTTTGCAAAGGATGCTGGCTGGCACAGCTCCTGTCTATTGTGAAATGTTTGCTTCTGGAATTTGCAATGCTTGTACCAGTTAAATACTGAATTATCATAAATGTAATTTACATGTTTCCCAAATAAGGGAATGCAAGCAGAGAAGAGAGTTTCTGAATGTTCATATTTCCAAATTAAAGGAATGTAAATGAGCCTGCTGTTCAATTTAGTGTGTAATGTGTTATTTCACGGTTGTCTCCTTGATATTACAGGCCCCTTTTACATTAGGCAATGTCACATCCCACCCAAATCACCATGAGATAAAGATGTTCCCCTTTAATGTAATAAGGGACAACGACAATATTCCAACAGAGAAAACAGCATGCATACTGATTTGGTACAAATGCACCATCTCTCACTGGAAATACTCCACTGTGTCTCCTTCACCACAACATGCCAGCGTCGTGTCAAAAATCCCTTCAAGGTGAGGCTCCCGTTGACTCCTCGTCCCTTCCTCCAGCACCCCACACCTTACTGAGGAAGCAGCCGCTTCAGCATCCCATGGGGTGGTCCATCTGACGGCACGGGCGTGATGCTCAGCAGCACCGCTCAGCCTGCTTCTTGCCAGAGGATTTCTGCTCTGCTTGTTTTCCTCCTGTCCTTATAGCCAAGCAGAGGGAAGTTATAGGATGGCTCAAAAATCATTCATTAGGTGCTGGTGGCAGCTGTTCCCTCCCACCCTGGTTATCTTTAAAGGAAAAGCAGGTGCTGAGTGTGTAGCGTGGTTAAAAGGCCAGTGGGAGGAGAGAAAGGCAATGATTTGTTAGACTTTAGGTCAATCATAGCTCAGTCTGGACAACCATATAACATCTTTACTTCTACCAATAGGTAAAATTTATAGTGCTGCTCACTGGAAAGTGAAATGTTCACACAGGGTGAGGGGAAATCTTGAGAGATTCCTATTCATTTAAAGGGAAATATGTTGCTCCTTGCTCTTCCCTCCTCAGCTTTACTTTCCTGCAGACAGCCCTGTAAATCTCTTTGGGTGACAGCCCTTTGGTGGTGCAGTGAAGCAGAGAGCCCATCCTGGAGGCACAGTGGTTTAGGGACCAGGCAGGGGAGCTCGCCCCTCGCTGCTCGTGCCGAGGCCAGCGCTGCAGTGTTGCTCCTGTCCCTGCCACAGCCTCAGGGTTTGCCTGGGTGGCTGAGGACAGCCCAGGCAGCCTCTCTGGCCATTTTCTCACCTCTCTGAGCTGCTGGACCTCTCGAGGTGCCTGCAGCACCAGGGGCACTGCAGCTGTCCCCAGCTTGTCCCCAGTACGCCGTGGCCACCTCTCTGCAAGGGCCCGAGAAAAGTGAGAGAGGAGCCTCAGGTGTCCTTTGCATTACAGCCACTGACTGCCTCCTGCTACTTGCACCATGCCTCAGGCAGAGATTTCTCCTTCTGGATCCACCATCCTCCTCCTGCCCCTCAGCTGGGCAAGGAGCACTCATCCAAGCAAGGATGTTGATGTCCTCCTCAAAGGGAGAAGCGTTGGCCCTTTGTTCCCTCCAGGGCTCTGTTAGAGGCCATATTTTGGGGAAGAGGATAGCTTGCTCACCCAGGAGTATAAAGAGCATCCAAAGCATGATGCTCTCACCCCAGGAAGCATAGGAAAGTCCTGCGGTATTTCCTTCAGCTCCTGACACCATAGGTAAGTTGCATGAGGCATTTTCATGAAAGGACACAGGTAGCCTCCCAGAATCTTCCAGCTAGATGATGTCCCCAGAAGCTTTTGAAGTGAGCTGGTGGAGGAGTGGCTCAGTTTGGGGGAGCTGGCCCTTTCCCGTCTCTCAGCAGAAGCCAGCTCAGGATGAAGCAACCCTGTTACTCTGGGTACCTTTCTATTTCTAACATCTGCTTTGGCTATGCGAGCATAACTTTACACAACCACAACTCCTGCATGTGATTTTCCAGCTTCCTGTGACCATACCAACAGCTAAATGACAGGGACTGCAAGGAGCACAGCTTGTGGAGATACAAAACTGCATGACATACCATAAGCCAAATTCTGACAGGCTGACCCCAATGTAAATGTGGCCCCGTGACACTTATATTCATGTAGCCTTCGAGATTCACAGAATTATCTCACTGCTTTTAATACTGCAATTTCTCTTTACAGTCCAGGGCAAGGCAATGCACTGAGAGCTCAAGTCACTGAGCACTCGTGTCTTAAGCCCAAGCTCTGCCACTGGTTTCACGTTAGCTTATGATATCTCGTCTTTCTTGTCTGAGAAGATGATGCTAAGACGCTGACTTGAGGGTTGGCTGATTGGTAAAATAATTTCTTCTGGCTGTAAAACAGTGATATGACAAAACAAGCCTTTCCTGGGAATGTGTCTGTCATAACAATTTCTGTGTGGCAGGCAAGTTTCTCTGGTCCAGAGGGAGATGTCCCATTTCATCTGAGAGAGTGCTCTACCTCAGCTGTGGAGCAGTAAATGGAAAACAACTGCTTCGCAGTTCACGCAAGGCAACAGGGAGTTGGTAAGTGTTGTAATTCACAAAGGAGAAGCAGATGAAGAGCATCTGCCCTCCACAATGTCACTGGGATGGATGAAGGGGCAGCAGGTCCTCTTGCAGAAGATGACAGAACCAGCTCAAACCTGCAGGAGCCAAAAGAGGGATTTGGAAGTGCCGCTTCCATCTTCCAGCCAACTGCTCGGCCACAAACCCATGGAGCCCATCTCATCCCCATCAGTGGGAACATCTCCCTAGGCAAGGGCAAAATGACTGGAAGCAACGCAGTAGTTAGTGCATGTTTAAATACAAGGCCTACTCTTGGCTTGAAGGCAAATCCCTCTCAGCTTGGATGTGCTTAACATATGGACTGGCAATCGTCGCTCGTTTTTTATTAGCATTTTTGAAAGGCTGGATTTGTTTCTACTTCAGAATGGAAATGTAAGAGCCCTGGATTTTTTTAATGAACTCGTATCTGGCTAGCCCTTGTTCTGATCAGCATAAAATGCTTTGAGAGCTATTGATGAAGAGCACCATGTAAGAAGTGTTATTCCTTGGGCATCCTGGAAGATTTAAGATTTACTCTTTGTGCTCTAAATTGTCATTAGTTTGCAAATTCAAAATGCCAAATATTTCAGACAGAACAAAGGCAGTTCACTTCAACAAATACTAATTTCACAGGAAGTTTTAACTTCCCAGATTTATACATATTTTAGCATAAGTCTCATTTGCAGTTATATCATGCAGTTTTCTGCTTGAAAAAACAGTCTTAGCTTTAGGAGATAGTATATCTTGTCAGCCTTCATAGTGCAAAAAACGGTTAAAGCTATTACTTGGCTTAAATGCCTGGGAAGAGAATTTCTCCCTAAAGAAGTTTTGCAAAACTTAAAAGAAAAATGGGAACTGAAGTTCAGAATGGAAATAATTTTGCAGCCTGAATTGCAATGGAGGTGAACGATACGCACTGGAACATAAAACCCTTATTTCTGCTATTGCAATGCTGGAAGACAGACGTTATTCACCAGAATAGACGAACATCATAAGCTCCAGCCAGTCAAAAAATAAAAAGGCTGGTTTCTGAAAGGAGGTTCGCTTTCATAAACAGTACTATCATGGCTAAGTTATTCTGTAGTGCCGATTGACTGTGGCGCTCAATTGCTGCATTCCCTATGGCGGTGCGAATGCCATCGGACAATCAGGTTAAAGTGAGCAATTGCGAGTCTAACCCACGAGCCGCCGTCAGCAGCAGCGCGTTCCCACTGCAGCAGAGCCACCTTGAGAGTTCTCCTCCCACTCAGGAGCGGGCCAAAATGGAGTCAATCTGCTGCCCCTCATTATTCTGACAAAATGGAAATAAAGGTATCAAAACAGAAGAGTGTCCCAGGATCAATGCCTCCTGCTTCGAAAATAAACATTCCGGCTTCCCTTCTGTATTTACTGCATTTACCATTTATGCAGCAGCAGGAGACCATTATCCTGTGACAATGTTCAGCTCTACTGACATTACCTCTTAATTATATCTTCATTAAAACCAAATTAGAAAGCGGTCAGGAAAGTTAAGCCAACTGAATTGCTCATTTGGCTGAATATACCGACACCTTTTTTTAGAGAAGTAATGCTGGCTCATGCAACAAAATGTTTAATGATCTACCTCACTGCTAGGAAGTGTTGATTTTCACTTTAAATGGTGAACTTGCTGCTCAGTCACACTGCATTTACTCTGAAAGGACCCTGCCTAGTTAAGTACTAGCGTGGCGGTACAGCTGCTTTTGCCTGTACCTGCAAGGTGATGATGCAAGATTGGGTTTGCCACTGCTGTCTCTTGACATCGTTTCTTCATTAATGCTGAAGGCAGAAATAATCTGTGCCTGATGAGCATGGAAAGAACCAGGAAATTGCTTTTCCCAGCAACAGAGAAGTGGCATTCCCCAACAGCAGCGTCTGTACCTCCCCCTCACTCTTCCCTCCCCTGTGCGATGGGGAGGGCAGCTGCAGAGGGATGCCGGGACAGACATCAGTTCAGTCAGCCAGCTGCTGGAAAAACCTCTCCTCCTCCTGAAGGGCAGAGGCCAGGGCTGCCTGCCACAGGAGAAGGTGCCACACGCTGCCGATACCATGCAGAAACATACCCGGGCTGCCTGCACACACCCTGCCTGCAGGCTGGAGCAGACAAAGGGCAGCACGGCTCCTGTGGCAAGCTTTTGGGCAACCGTCTGTCCTCCGTCTGTGTGGACAACCTCTCTTGTGCTTCATTTACTGTGGGAGCTGAGTGAGAGACCCACATTTCGTATCCAGGGCTGGATAGATTTGTGCCACCAACATCAGAGCAGAGCTCAGACCTCCAGTCCTTCAGCTCCCAAGTCTTGCTCCTCTCCCCAAGGCTGCAGCATCCCTTAACAAAGATTTCTTCATGGCCTACAACAGTCAGGCTCTTTGGGAACAATTTGCAGCATCCAAACATATCAGCTCAGTCAAGTCATCCCACATACAAGCCATCCCACAAGTATTGTCAGCCAGATGAACCTCCCTCTACTAGAAAGACAGAGATAATCTCCATGAACGTACAGACACAGAAAAAGTGCCATAATTGCCAGTGTTTGGCAGCACAGGGACATGCTCTCTATTACGCAGTGTTCTTGTCATCACAGTTAGCTAATTTTTAAGGAACAATCAATTAATAAGTATAATGTAGGGGAAAAGAGAAGAATGTGGTTTTTTGAGGAACTATTCTCCATAAAGCTAAGTAGGAGAGAAAAAGAGATGTCTCACTGAGCAGATAACAGAGATCTGACTCCTTATAGCATGGATCTTCAAGCAAAGAGAGTTTGCAGAGTCTCAGTGAAGAAAGCCAGAGGCAAAGTCTACCTGTGAACCTGTACGGCTCAACATCATTCACACTGAGCAGCTTTGACAGCCAGAAGCGCAAAGGGAAAGGGGAATGCTAGAGTCATGGATTCCTCGGCTCTGGTGATCCAATATGTACTTGCAGCTGTAGTTTAAATAAGAGAAAAGATACATTTTTGATCTGAAAAAAAGAAGAGCAAAAGAAGGAAGGAGGAATTAAACACATGTCTAGCTCTTTCTTGTTCAGATTTTAGGGTAGGGGAATTTGCAATGGCATTACATGAACGCTACTAGGCAGACCACGCAGAAAAAGAAACTTTGTCCTTTCAGAAACAGCATCCAGCTCCCTGTTATGCCTTTGAAAGGCAATTTAATATGGAATTTCCAAAGAGGATCAATGCTGGCACTAACATTGGCAGTCAGCAAATGTACCACATACTTACAATGTGTGACATAAAGAGAAATCTCTGCGGTTTGGAGCACTTGGTCAATCCCTCTTGTCCCTCCGCCTGTCAGATGCATAGCTGCAAGGAAGTGACTTCACCTGTCACTAAGTGCGGTAGGGAAGTCATCCTTAAAAGATGATGATCTGCTCAGGATGCACTGGATGAATTGTGTTGCATCCGTGGTGGGGAAAATAATCAGAAGAAAAATGAGTACAAGGAGGATGATACAAACCCATTAATCAAGGAGTTATAATGAATCTCTTTGGTTTGGGTACACTAATGTAGAGGAAAAATACTCTGTGTTCAGCCAGGCTGTTGTTTCTGTAAGGGCTGTACCTTATGTTTGGTAGCTGTATTTTATAGATAATCTATGATGCTCCATTTTCAGTTCAAAATAAACGTGAATTAGAAGGAAAAACGGGAGAGATGCAGAGAGCTAGAACATGCGGCGGAAATGAAGCTGATGCAATCATTCCCAGTTCTAAAACAGAGCAAGTAAGATGAGGATGTGGCTGGTTTAGTGATCACTGTAATCAGCACAATTGACTGCTTACAGATGACTAATCTTTCAGTTCCAGGGAGGTAAATTGAGACTTATATATTTCAACTTTATCCTAGCACTACAGGTAATGTAAGACAAATGATCTGTGAATTCCTAATACCAAAGAGATTTGTGGGTTATAAAAGAGAACAGAATGTAGACACGGGGTAAATTTAGGGAAATACAGATTTGGATTCAGATGAAATCTTAAACAAGCCTTCAGGTGAGTTTTCTTTCATTTTAATTATTCCTCAGATCCATTCAGGCCCATCTGTATTTTAATCAAAAGTGATCATAATGGTTTCATGGGTAAATGGAAAATGGATCTTGATAGATGCTCATTATACCTCATTTTGTTAACAGATGAAGAACCAACAAGAGGAATGAACTTAATACAGCAAGAAATGAGGTTCTGAGAAAGAGAAATGAAGAGCAAGATAAAATATGATTAAATTAAAGGAACTAAAGCTGTGCCGGGCATCCTAATCAAAACATATAGAAGAACAATGGAGCAGGAGACACATGAGTACCAACAGATGTGGATAAATAGCACAGAGGAGGTGAGCGTGGGAAGGTCTGAAGTTATTGTAGGAAAAGAGAGGTAAGACAGGTCACAAAGGCAAGGTGCCTGGACAGAATGTATTTCTCCTGTTCAACAAGAGCAAGGATGCAGGGAGCAGAAAGACATGGGGCAGGGTACAAGCTCTGGGAGCGTGACCCCAAGAGCAAAGGGGTAGGTGGCAGCTTTCAAGTCAGAATGAGGCAGGTTGGAGGTAGGTCCATGCACTGGCAGCAGCTTGCAGAGTCCTCTGACTGAAATAAACCATCACCTCTATTTCGCTCTCAATCCATGCTGACATTACAACCCTCTGACTAGGAGAGGTTACTGGGTTCATCCTAGTGAAAGGAAGACATTCAGCTCTGTGAAGAATAGAAGGACTTCACAGGAAAATACACCAATGCATTTTTTTTTTTACACTTTTCCTGAAAAAAGCCTGTACTGTCTGAGTGCCAAACACAACTCTGCTCATGTATAACAGGAACATACCTTTGAGAAACCTGAGCCTCCCTGCTGGGCACTAGCGGCCCCAGTCATTGTGCATCTATACTGGTCTTCTAGGTGGCCCTTGCACAAGGTCACATCAAGGAAAATCACAAATGTGTACTGTTATTTATAGTCCCCTACCTCACTAAGGCAAAGTCTAGTCTTAACCAAAGACACTTCTCAATAGAGGTGAGATTACAAGGAAAGGGGACCCCTGCTCCAGCCCTTACCAGCTGCTCTCTGCCACAGCTCGCTGGCAATGGACAGTTGGCTGGGCTTTGGCACCAGTGAGCCGCAGAGGCACAGAAAACACGGTGGCTCTGAGCTCAAAAACTTCTTTCCAAAGAGGAATCAACTCTGTTGTGCTGCAACAACCCCAGTGGAAAGGGACACGACACTAATGCCCTTCCAGAAAGACAAAGACCAGCTGGGGAGGGGGGGTTGGGAACTGTGCTCCTCAAAAGCAGGTGAAGCTCCATGGCCCATGGCCAGGGGAGGATTGTGCCACCGGGTGCAATGTTGTATTACAGCAGAGAAGAACCAGCCCAGCTACTGGCACTCTGCAGGGAGCAAGAGACAGCCTGAAAGGGAGCAGCTGGTATCAAAATAGTGATGGTGGGAGAAGGAATGGTGCACAGGTGAGGTCAGGGGTATGGGGACAGGGCTGGACCATGAGGAAACAGACTACTGTGTGTTTGAATTACAGCTGTTGTCCTTACCATGAATTAATGAGGGAAAATAGGCAAGGAGTTGTAGAGGAAATCAAGTTGGGTGGGCCATCTGTATCAGTCCATGATGAACTTCCAGTTTTATGGGGAGTCCTTCAGGAGTAGAGAAAAAAGCCACTGAATAGAAGGGATGCAGAAAAGTGGCAAAGCAGTGAAAACAGCACGTGGTAGTTACAGGTGAGATAAATTAAAACAATGAAGTGGAAACTGAAAATGTTGCGAAGTGATATTTAATGACTCCACCTTTTGAGATGAAAAGGAAATTGAGTCTATATGCAGCTGCTAAGTATATAAATGTGAATTATTAGCATATCTTTATCATCTTGAGGATAGCTTTTCCTCCACTCTTTCCCCAAATTGTAAGAATGCCACTGAGTTCTAACTCTCAGGAAAAATAATTAGGTGGCACAAACCTAAATTTTAGCTGTTGTTAGCACTGGTGTTGCTGAAGTCAAAGGAGTTATTCCAGCAAAGCATCCGATTCTTGATGCTGAGCAGCTTCTTTCCTACACTGTTTCTCTTCTGCTTTCATGTGAGGTGCTTGAAATATCAGTTTTAAATCAAAACCATTAGTATATTAGTATCCGTACGGTGATAAAAGTCAACATTATCCCTTTTCTCGAGGAAGGCATTGCAGCCATGAATTTTTCATGTCAAAGTTAATATAGTTACCCATAGCTTATATTACAATGTTGACAAAAAACTAGATTAAAGAAAAACTATTTTTAGCTTTTTAAAAACAAAGTTACCTTAAAAAGCATGGTTAAGATGAGGGATGGAGTGATGAGACACTATCACAAGCAATTCTCCACACAGTGAGTGACTGAGATAACCACTGTTACTATTTATTTTATTTATCTACGCTGAGCATTTTGCCTTTGAAGAATTTCATGAGGAGAGTAGTGGCAGAACCATGATCATCTTCCTCGGTGGATAGCACGTATCACAGCCATACTAGTCTGCTGGTAGAATCTCCTCTGCTTTCAGACCCAGCAGGGTGGCCCACAGAGCTTGGGGACCTGAGGGCTTGGGCAGAAAAGGGACTCTCCTTGGTATCATCCTTGTTTCAAGCCCATGAATGAGCCCTATTTTACTGGGGATGGAAACTCAGGGCTCAGAGCAGGTCTGCAGGGAAACTCTCTGAGCCTTGCTCCGTATCGGCTTTGCTTAACTCATATGGGCAGGGTGAAGCCCAGTCAACAGCAGAGCAGACCCAATGTTGATAATACATGTGTAATGTACATGCAATCCTCAGTTCTTGGCTTATGATTGGAAAAGCAACTGAAGAAACAGCATCCCACAACCTGCCCATGAACAGGAACAGCATAAATTTCCCTTTCTTAGCCTGACATTTTTCTTCTTACAAAGACAGCTTGCCTACAGTTTGGGCAAGGTTGACAGAGCAACCACTTTACTTGTTGTCCAACATAGACGGATTTAAGAGTAAAAAGCTAGAGTTTGCCTATAAGCCACTTCTAGGCCCTCTTTCTCCTCTTTCCCCACTGTCCTGCCTCTTCAAGCCACAAATCTTCCTATGACACCCCTCCAGTGCTTCCCATTTTTCAAGCCTGCTGCACCCTGACCTTGTGCCTTGGTCCTTCACCACGTCAAGGCAATGCAGTTCCTACCGGGTTCCTCTAGGCTTATTTGTAAAAGAAACACTGCATTATTTGGAGGCAGGACACAAAAAACTAAACAAATAATTGCTGTCAATTTCCTTCTTTGATGCTGTTCCACAGGGCTTGAAGGAATTCTGCAGGACCTAGGCATTCAGATACAGGCTGTGTCTTTTTCTCTGTGATAGGCAGCGACTTCCGACTGTTCACAAATATGCTTGAAAATTAATCCATTGCTTTACATTTGAGTAAATATGATGTATTTTTAGCTTTGCAGGAATGTGGCATCGCTGCTTGCAGATGGAAGGTGCTGTTATATTCCTGCAAGCATTTTCATTCCTGCAGAATTAATTACAGCATCAAATCGAATTTGACTTTCCTCTGGCACCCGATTTGCACCCATAAGCCAGCAACTAGACATGATAACCCAAGTGAAGGGACAAAAGCCCAACTACAGCTTGAGCCGACAAACAGAAACCTGCATTTTTGAAACTGCGTATCGCAGGCAACAGCACTGTGCTCCCTTTGGCAAAGGAAACCGTCCTGAGGAAGAACTTATCTAGTGACTGACAGGCAGCAGCGGGCTATGAGCCTAGAAGATAATATTTTAGCTGCATCGTTTCTTCTCCTCAGAATCTCTTTTAAAGAACTCTGTGCTGCACAGCGCTTACCAAGGTAACCAGTAATGAAATTGCATTTTGGTTTTGTTTATACTTTGTAGAGGGTTTCCCTGTATATAAACCTACTTTTATAGACTACAAAAGGTGAGTATTCTCTGATCATTCAGCTACGATGGTTCGCTTTTAATACGGAGCCTTCCTGTGGTGCTCGCGCCATGTCTGGTCAGGACTGAAATCTGACTCTGTATCTGGTTGTCCGGAACATTTGTGCTTTAAACATCTTCTTACCTTTGTGTCTGTTAAACTTACAGTATTAGAGCTTTCATTTGTAATCCAGGCAGGAAAACTGATGCTCACCCCAATCGCAGAGGTGGATATCTTCACACCTACTCATTTCAAACATTTTTGTAAGAGGTCCAGATGTTATGACCGTGCTTGTGTCACAATAAGCCAGGAGAAGGAACAAATTAGGGAAGAGAACCCAATCCAGGACTCCTGACATCAAAGCATGCACCCTCGTTATGCTGACCTTAATGAGAAACAAGGCTGTTCTGATGGAAGGCAGTAACATCAGATGGATGTGACCTTCTCTTTGCTCATGAATGGTTATTGACCAGGAAATGATGACTCTTCATTAAAAAACTTTCTAAGTTATAACTGTCTACCAAGATTTGAATTAAAATGTTGTAGACATTTAAGAAAAACAGAGAGGTGGGAGTAAGTACATATTCCTTGACTGACCCATTACCTAGATCCAGGCTGACAAGAAAGCCATTGCCAGCACAGCCACACTGAAATCTGGACGTGGGTTTCCAAGGGTTCCACACCTGCCCAACCGTGCTTTCATTTCCCTCTTCAAGGTGAGGCCTGAGCAGAGTATATGGGTTGCTGCACTCTGTCCTATGACCCAAGAGAAATTAGGTTGAGGATACCTAAGGGCACTGGCTCTTTTCTTTCTGTCAAAGCGCTAAATTATTAGTGCTGTGTTAATAAAATCCATTAAGGTTATCTGAAAAAATCTTTCTGTAATTTCATAAATCACTTAACAAATGTGCGAACTCAACTGTGCTATTCCTTAGTTAAAACACATAACAGCTGAATAATATGCAGGCAAGTAACACTGCTGGTTAATGTGGTTTAAATCCAAAGGGCATGTGGGTAAAGAAGAAGTCATCCGAGGACCAAAGTCATTAGAACAAAAGATGCCCATCAGCTGTCGTGAATTTATGAGGGTGTGGGAGTAGATTAAGAGAGGTATTTAGCCCCTCCAGAACATTTTCCGTTAGCAGAAAGTAAAGCTTCTGTGAGTGGGCACCACAGTAGCACCTAAATTGCCTGATCTGAAAGTGCTGCTTCCTCTTAGCTGTCACCGTTTCCTCCAGCTTTGCCTTGGCACAAGTCAGCAGCGAGCACGTCCCAGCAGCTGTTACCGAACACAGCGCTGTGTGTCTCTGTGTGTGTGTGTGAGCATTTGTCATGTGTCGTCTTCAGTTTGTTTCAGCTGAACTGCCATTTCGGGTCAGGGAGTAGAAGAGGAAGGGAGGACTGCCCCAGCCAGTGTGCCGGGACTACTGTTTCCCCTGCTGGGTCACAGCGTATCGTTGTTTCTTTGTGGTCCTTCCAGCTGTGTCTCAAGGAGAGGTGTCCCAGCATAGAACAACTTGATGTGTAGGCTGTGCGAAGTAGCACCCCAGTTTCTGGGTTGGGTTCAGCCAGAAGGGATTTACATGGAACTTTGGCCCATAGGATTCACAATAAGGAAGAGAAAAGGGTAGCTGGATGATCTTCACCTATCCCTTGATCTTCGTCACCCCCTCCCCAACTGATAGAAAGCTCCAGGCTGGGACGATGGATCACAGAAAATATAATCTTTGGACAGACAATGCCACACTGGGACGATGTTTCATGTGGCTGGTCTGGGCACCGGCCTCTCCTCACAGGACAAAGCATTATCTCAAAGATGAACTCAGCTACGGCAGCATGCACGAGAGAGCTCGCTGTGTTCCCCTGATGAAAGGGAAACCCTTCCTTTTGAGTACTCTTATCCAGAACAGTGTCAAAACAAGGAGAGACGAAACCTCTCAGAGATGCCACCATCCTCATGTATACAGAGGTATTGTGGAACAGCAGGTTCAGTGATTTTCCAGATCCCACTTCAAGATGATGCGAATGAGCCAAGGGAGCCATGCCTGACTACACACACATAACGTGGTGTGCTCAGTGCACAAGCAGACAGATGGTTTCCTGAGGAAGGTCACTAATTTGGCCAGAATGGAGTGGTAAGAAAGAAGATATTTTATCAGCTGTCAAGGGGCAGGTAGGAAGGCAGACCCCTTGGTATCATACAGCAATGCCCTGGTGACAAGATGGTTCTTGGTTGGCATTAAAAAGAGCAGTATGCTCTGAGACAGGCTCACGCCTCTCCTACACCTTTCTGCAGCCAGGGAACTGCCTCATAAAATTATTATCGTACACCTGCATAGAAGTGATTTGGGATATTATTAAGAGGCTGACTTAATCATCAGGATTTAGGGCATGGTTAGGATTTCTCCAAGGTGATAAGTCAGAGTGTACCAATTAGAAAGAATCATGTGCAGCACCAGCTTGATTTAAAAATCATCTTAAGTGAATCAGAAAGCAGATGTGCATTTAGTTGATAACAGCAAGGAAATTAAGTCTCTAAGACCTCAGCTAGGGAGGCGGGGTGGAGGAGAATCAGAATTAACTAGCAGCAACACCTTGTGGAAAATCTCTAGGGCAAAAACTTCTTTCAAAAGTACATTCAGTTGCCAGGAATGGAAAATAAAGTCTGGGGGAAGCCCATGTGGGACCTGAAGTCTCCTCTAATCCGAGGTACAGCTTGTACCCAGAATACACACTCACATATGGAGAGGGACCCCTCCAGAAACCTCATGAAGGAGAAAGAGGAGGAAGCTGGGTGAAGGGAACCAGGGGGTTGGCTGAGGCTGCCAGCGAGCAGCATGAGCAGGGCTGTGCCATTCAGGAGAGCCAAGCTGGGGCCAAGGGTGACTCAAGAACAGTCGGTGCTCTCAACTGAAAGGGCTGCTCTGCAACCCAATGGGGAACAGTCCCTCTGTCTCCTAGCAGAGTAGGCAGGTGACAGTGACATTTCACTAATCATCTGGTGACTGTCAGGCAGGTCATGGCGCTGAATCAACTCCAAGGGTCATCCTGGAATCAGGGGACAGAGCCACATGGGACTAGGGACCTTGGGTTCCTAGTGGGCAACAAACTGATCATGAGCCAGAAATGGACTTTCACAGCCAAGGTGTCCAACAGCATCCTGGACTGCATTATAAACAGCACTGACTGCAGATTGAGGGAGATGGTCCTTCCCCACTACTCAGCACTGGTGAGACAAACCTAAAGCGCTGGGTCCAGGTCTGGGTTTCCCAGTACAAAAAATACACAGACGTACTGGAGTGGGTCAAGCAAATGGCCACAAAAATGGAAAAGGTCTCCAGGTTTCTGACATGCAAGGGGAGGCTGAGAGAGCTGGGACTGTTCAGTCTGGAGAAGAGACGGCTCGGTGAGATCTTATCACTCTTTAAGTACCTGATGGGAGGCAGTAAAGAAGATGGAGCCAGCCACTCAGTGGTGCCTGGTGACAGTACAAGAGGCAATGAGCACAAACTGAAATACAGAAAAATCAATTTAAGCATAAGAAAAAAACCCATCTTTTACTGTGAGGACGTTCAAACATTGGGACACGCTGCCCAGAGACACTGTGGAGTCTTTGTCCTTGGAGCTACTCGAAACATGACTGGTCCTGGCCTTGAGCAGCCTGCTAACAGTTCTGATCCTGAGCAACCTGCTTCAGCAGATGCTGCTTCAAGCAGGGGAATGGGCCTAGATGATCTCCAAGGGCCTCTTCCAACCTCAACCATACTATTCCTGTATCCTCAGGGCCCTGACAGAGGGAAAGCTGACACAGCCATGCAAAAAGGAGAGAGGCTTAAGGGAAAAAAAAGATGCTTGTTTTCTACAGTATCCTTCCAAGTGACGCTCCCAGCTGAGTTATTACACTGGTGGCCTAATTAAACCACATCCTTTCCATCTTGTGTTTCTGCCTCTGTGGTTATGAAAGACAATGCCCTCATCTGAGGAGTACCATTCCAGTCCTAAATCTGCTCCTAAATCCCTTTCAGTGCTACATACAATATTCCCTGTTGCCAGAGGTGGATAAATGAAAACAGGATTTTAATTAGCAGAGAACATGTCCTAGGCTTCTCACCTCCCCAGGAGCTGTCCTGCATCTCTAAGGGCATCCGTCTATCCATTATTTACAACCATGCAGGCTCAGAGATCTCCAGCGGGGATCATGTTTCCAATGAAGCAGGGCATTCCCAAAACCTTTGATGTCAGATTATAAGGTTCCAGAGAAAGGATCACACTTCAGGTGAGAGCTTTAGGCCCTGCCCTTCGAAACAGGAACGACAAACTTGCAAAAACAAAATGTGTGCCTGGAAGGGCCCCACTCATATGAGGCTGGATCCTCACTCCCTATGTGCCAGTGTGACTGCCCTGAAGGCAACAGACCTGTGATGGCAGAGAGGGATCTGCTTGTTTGCCTGTATAATTCACGATTCAGTGTTAATGACTGCACCCATTTTTACAGATTTCGGTTCCATCTGCAAGCTGAAGGATAAAGAGATGCCCCTTTGTAAAATACAGCTTTGGAGTTCACCAGCAGCACAAAGCCAAAATAACAGGAAAATGGTGCAAAACATAGTAAGTTGTTAAAAAGACCTGCTCCCAAAGGGGGCAGGAGGAAGCCCAGACTTGACTGCTCGTTTGTCCCAAAACAGCAGATGCTCTTTCAGGACTCAGCACCCTTTTCACCACACCACAGGCCAGTTGTGGTCCGTAGGGAACAAGCAATAGAAAACGCACAATCAAAGCAGCAATTTCTCATCTGTGGGAGGACAGTGATACTGTGTGTCAGGTCACAGCCCTGGCTCTGGAGGAGCTGTTCCCAGCTGCTCTGCAAAGCTTTGTGGAGGATGGTGGTTTTTTTTCTTGACTCATTCTAGGTAGAAGTGACAAGGCCTCCTGCCACATGACAACATTTCCTCCAAATGCATGTAAGCAGTACCCTCCTTTTTTGGTGAGCAGAGTACTTAAGTAGCATTTGCCAGCAAACGTGAAAACTCCAGGAGCCTTTTGCTTTGCAGGCATTGTTTTTTCAGTTCATTATCTATTTATAGTTTTTGCCTTTGATCGATGTTTGTATTTAACCTTGCATTTCTTAATTTGTAGGTCAGTCTGCATTTACCATGGTTAATTTATTAGGGTAGATTCTTCTTCTCAGTCAGCTTGTTGGGGGAGGAAAGTGTATTTAGGAGCTGTAAATCATTCCAAACAGATCTCATACAGTAACCTTAGTAACCGAGTTATATACTGGAACAAGCAATATTTTTATGGTGATACTTTTTTCAGTGTGAATAATGGGAGAATAATGATAAAACAACACATTTGGGGATGGACTTGCCCATAAAAATTGCTATATAAGTGGCATCCTTTTCTCAGAGCAAAATTCTAGCCAATTCTTTTCCAGAACCTCTGTAAATTGTCCCAGAGCAAAGCTTTCCTCCTGTCTACACAGTAAGCTAATTCCTCTATTATTGGATCTTGTAATGCAGAATCCAAGCATATTTCATAGAACCTTGAGTCACAAGCTTAGTTAAATAGTAGTGCACACTGCTTTGATCGAAAGGATCACATGGATTGTCACTCCCATCAAATATCACTTTCTATGACAAAGAAGAGGCGAATGCTTTAAAAGACTCCCTGCCATATCAAGATAATCCTGAAGGTTTAGATAAGCACCAGTTGTTTGCATGGCATCGCATCTGAAACTGCCATTAGAAATATCCTCATCTGGCCAAGAGGCACCCAGATTGCTGACTTCAGAGGTTTGATTTCTTCCTCACTCCAGTGCCTCACATTCCTAGAGTTGATTTTTTTGCAAATACTTCTTCCTTGAGCTTAACTCATGGTCTATGCCCAAGCATGATCCCTATGGGAAAACTCAACCTTTAGCTATCATCCACAAGAAGCATGATCTGAGAGGTGGTTTCAGAACTTGCTTAGCTCATGTTGTATGCTTGGACTTCACTCCCTCTTCAAACCAAGTGATGAGAGGAAAACAGGAGCTTCTCTTACAATAGCCAGGTGGCCAAAGCCTGTTTTCCCTCCATCACTTCCCTAGGAGGCAGGAGACCTCAGCTGAGAGGGAGGCAGACCCACATGTGCCACCTCTCATCTCCAGTCTACACCTCCCAAATTTGTGTGGATCTGGTCCCTTCCAGACAAATGAGGGAATGATACTTTGCCTTCTTGCCTCTTGGGGAAACAGCTCTGGCCACTTCTGTTCATTTTTTTGAAGGAAAAGCCAGAGAAGCAGCTTCTGGCCCACGAACACCACCAGTCCTGAGGGATGGAGGTGCCACCCACTGCCCCACAAGTATACCCCTGGGCTCAGCTACCCTTTTGGTCAGTGTAGGCCATCTGCTCAGCATGCCGGCCTGGGAGCCCCTGCCAGAGGCATGGGACTTCCCTTGCACACAGGTGTCTAACACGGGGCTCCAGGTCCTGGATTTCTCGTCTTGGTGTTGTATGTTGCAACCTCTGACTTTTAGATGCACCGGTACCTTTTCAGGTCTAGCCTGATGGAACTTTTCTCAGCATATTGTGAGGCTTTGAATACAAACCACAGCCACGGTGACTCTTCACAGCCACAAGTGCTCTGTTAAATCAGCACTAAGTCTCATCACAGGTCCTGTCATACCACTACGTCTGAGCTGAAATGGTTTGCTATTCACTGCCGTGGCCCTCACAAGGACTGAACAATTATTTGGGCCAAGAACAGCAAAATGCCATGGAAACTGAAGTGGAACACAATGCGTTCACACAGGGCAAGAGTCACTGGCTTTCTCTGCACAGAAAGCGCCATCAACTCTTGAATAACAACAGGCAGCCAGGGCTTCATCTCCTATCTCATCAGAAAAATAGACCCTCCAGCAGCGTCAGCCTCCTGATACCACGCTCAGCGAGGCAGACTGAAAGGCTTGTCAAGAGAGCGCAGGGAGAGGCTCTGATCTGCTTTTGATAGCACAGGTACTCTGCATAAACTTCAAGATTACCCCCTGCGCGAAGACCAAGTGACCTGTGACTCATGTAGCAAAATACCCACCTATACCTCCTCTGGAACATCGGCTTTTCCCTTCAAGCCCATTTCCCTGCCACCCCCAGCAGGCCAACCTGCTTCGGAGAGATACTCGACCCCAGTTACCTTCTCCAAGAGGAGATAGATAACAAGTTTCACCAGGCACATCCTATATGAGTCACAACAACAGCGCAAGGTCTCTGCTAGACGGTGAGGTTCAGCCTCTCTGGAGGCTGGAGGATGGAGCTTCCCTCTGAAAAGCCACCTCGTGCTCCTATCACTTTCTGGTTTCCTATATCTATCATCATCGGCATGAGAGTATTAATAGTGCCCTGGGCACCATCTCCATTGAAGGATATCATCAACTCCTGACAGGCATTTTTTGCTGTTGCAGATTTACAGAATGGCTTTTAAATAATTTTTTATCATTAATTTCACTTTCTATCACTCTGCTCATCTACTCCATTGTCTTTGTGGTCTTCTCTGGGTACGAGGTGAGCGTCATGTGTGAAATCTGAAGCAGGCAGCAGGCTCTGTGTCCTGTCTCTGTGAACAGCAGGGAGCAGGTCAGACCGAGGAAGGTGCTCAGCAAGAGACACAGCAGAAGGAAGCAGGAGGAGTAAGGGCAACCTTGGAGCTAACACAGCTTTTCTAGTTGGAATAGTGTGGCTTGCTCGGGGGCAGAAGTACACAGAAGCACATCTACTAGTTCTTAGGTGCTGGATGACGGTAGACAGAAACGGCAGGAGCTGAGGGCATTCAGCACCTGGAAAAATTTGATTCTTTGAGATTCAAAGCCAGCTATATGTGTTTTTCTTTGCACAAAAGGGGAATCCAGGAACTTCTCCCAGAGACCCATAGGAGAAATGAGGGTGATCAGGGTAACTTTTAGATATTGGTCATCAGCCTCAAAGCTTTCCTAAGAGGTTTCCTTTTTCTGATTACTTCCCCCCGCCCCTGCCTTTAAATATGGGACTGAATTGTATTTCACCATATAAATGTCAGAAAAGCCTTACATCAGACCACTTGAAGTATAGCTCTCCCATGATATCAAGACTGTGAATTAAAGTTTGCTTTTGGCGAGCTCACAGAGAGTCTTGGCCCCTATCTGCTAAATACATTAGGTTTCCAAAGAATTTCACAAGCTGTTCCAGATAAGCGCGCAGTAAGTAGGTGAGGCAAATAGACTTATGACTTCTGTTTTTTCCCCGCCAAGTTTTTCATCTCAGAAGTTACAGCACAAAATCACTTGGACATTTCTGTTACTGGTGACTTCTAGACTGTGCTCCCTTTCAGCAGCATGCCAACAAATTACTGAAGAAGGACATGGCAACACTGATGTAGCCACGGCGCCACAGAAACTGGTAATGCCCTGGCACTATACGGGGCACAGCTTTAGTGGATGGGGCACTGGAGACATATGGGTTTTTATTGTGGTTTTCAAAGCTCACGAAGTCAGGCTGGCATATTCATGGTTGTTTAATCGCGACAGCTGGGGAGTCGGAGGAGGGGAAGTGGGAATTAAGGACCGGGGGATCATTTCTGC
Source organism: Larus michahellis (assembly GCF_964199755.1). NCBI lineage: Eukaryota > Metazoa > Chordata > Aves > Charadriiformes > Laridae > Larus > Larus michahellis. Next base: position 97,436,547 of record NC_133897.1, read on the forward strand.
CTGTGAACTGACCATGGGTGCTGGTGCTCTTGTTCAGCCTCTGGCAGAGGATGCTAACAACAGAGAAAGAGACTGCAGCTTGGAAATTTTAGTTCCTAAATTCACTCGCTCGTGATCAGCCCTGAGATCACAGAGGTTACATTTATATTAGTTTAATATTTATGAGCCATGAAACAAGATGTTTCTGGTGAATAAAAGGTGAACTTCTACGTGAGCATGTAAAACTGAACTCTGTTTGGCCTTGATATTTTGAAGATAAAGTGTTGAACTTGAACCCAGAAGAGAAATTTGTGCAGACCCTCCTGACCAGAAAGGTGGCAGACGCTTGCCCAAGTGAATTAAATTACCATCTTTAACCTTTCGGTGCTGCTACCGACACTGACATCACCACTTTGCTGCAAACGGTCCATCCCCTTCGTCAAGAAACTCCGGCTCCTGTCATCAAGGGGTTCATTAGTTTGAAATGAGGAGCTCTGACCCGGTTCGGACTTCTTCATAACCCTGACCTCATCGTTCACTATGAAGCAATCCCATTATTTTAAGTGCTTCCCTCTTGTCAAACTGCCTCCCCCATCACTCTGACATGCCTGGTTTTGGATGTGTCCTTCAAGTAAGGAGACAAATAGCTCCTCTTAATTTAAACACATACTGTGATCTCACCCCCACACCTTTCCTTTCACATCTCTCAGGAAAACCAAAACCGAAGAACAGCAAAACCTGTTTTATCGGGCTCAGAGATCTGTCCCCCGTTGCAAGTTGCACCAGTCCTCAGCGAGGAGGACTAGGGCTTTTCCTGCTGTTTTCAGGCAAAAAGCAAGGAAGCGCAATTCCTCCGGCATGAAATCTCACAGCACCGGTGCAGCCGAGGGGCTCAGGCCACTCTGCGTGGCGCGGGGATGCCTGCCGGAGGGCTGGCTGCTCCAGCTCAGAGATGTGTTTCCAGCATGTCTGCGCTGACTTTGGCTTCCCAAGGTGACAAACTGTTAAATGTACGTAAGCCCGGTCTGGTTAGGAATAAGTTTAAGGCTGCCATCTATTCCCCGTGAGCACGTGCTGAGATAGGTGTGTATCTCCCACCTGGAGAAGGGCCCGGGGGCTGGCTGGCAATGGCTAGCAGCCTGCGCCTCTGCACCCAGCTGGCCTGGCAATGGCACAGGCTATTTGAACTATTTGCACTCAGCGCTCCACACCTAATAATACTTCAGCACCTCTTTAACTGCTTTATCCATTTTTACCCATTTGCAAGCCTCAGGCTCCCAACGACAGGTAGATGGTAAGTGGAGCTGGTAAATTAAAAACCTACATGCTACAGGCTTTTAGCGTTAAAAGACCCCGAAGTTCCCTTAGTTCATACCGTCTTCCAATAACATCAACTCTGTTGTCAGCAGGTAAATCTGGTGGTATTATTTGCCTATTAAAAAGTCCATCACAGGATTCAATACGCTAGTGCTATCACTCTCCAACCTTAGAGAACAGGTTCAGAGGACTGCAAATGTCTGAAAGTGTTCTGCCCAAGGAAGATAAATGTCCATTTTAAAATCAATGTTTGGCGACAGAGAACTAGAAAGGACTTAAAAGAAAGAAGAAATTAAATCTGTTTGTCCTGGGATAAACGGGTTGCTCTTAATGGGCTTTTCTGATAACACAGAAGAGGCCGTTGTGTTCAACCGCAGCCCCGGGACGTAAGAGCTGTATTCTCATCTCAACTCAGCTATTGATCTGCTGGGTGGCCTGGGGCTTGCTGACATCTCTTACTCCTGGTTCTCTCAGCTGATGACAGGACCAGGAACCAGAACGAACCAAACATATTTGAACAGCAAGGGCAGCAATCTAAGTGGCCACCTTTAAAACGCAGATGAAAAACTTTCCTTTTTCGGGCTTCTTTCCGGCTTATGGTTTTTTTTTTTCTGGGAGACTGTTTTCACTGCAAGTCTTACCAAATAAGTTTATGATGGTGAATAAAATGGTGATGCCGTTCCCTTTCTGGTCTCTGTCATACTTTTAAGAAAAGTGGAGAAGACACTTGCAACAGCTTTGAAACAATTAAAAGCTGGGGTCAGCCTGAATGCATGATATGAAAACATTTTGAAGCTTTGCGCTTTAAATCTTACATTTTCTTAACTGCTCCATGGGAATATTACATATCCCACAAGAATACTATGAAGAGTAGCTAGGATGTCACTGAGACAGTCAATCATTTTTCCAGGGGATGAAGTTGGGCCACATTCTATTAGGGACTTTGGAGATCTCAATTACCATGTAAGTACAAAGTGCTATTGAAATGTCGAACACGTGTGCCATGCCTGGTAGGGTGGGCTGATTCAAAGGCACAGGGCACTCTGGAGTGCCAAAGTAATGTTTGGTGCTTTGGGGGATGTAAAAAGTGCAAAATCAACCCCAGCTCAAATAAATAAGATCATCTTTCTTATGAAAGAGAAAGTGATATTTAGTATTTCTCCCTCAAGGCTTATAAACAGCTGCCACTCAGGCAGAATAGATAATGCAACTTTCAGACTAATCCATGAAATCAGGAATTGGAATTCAAACCTTTCCAAATGTTGTTTTTCCTTCCGGGTGCCTTCAGTGCTCAGCGTGGTGGCTCCACCACAAAAGGGGGCTGTCGGCCCTCTGCAAGACACATTCACAAATTGCAGAGGAAGAGCCTGCCTAAGAGGGGAAGGTAGAAGGGTATGTTAGATAGAGATGCACATGCAAAAGTCACTGAGGATGAGTTTATGAATATGTTCTGGTGTTATTAAAGCCTCCTCAGGCATTAATTGCATCCCACACTAAACCCAGGTAGATTCTATTTTTCTTGGCAGGGATCAAACTCAGTTACCGAGCAAATAAGGAGGCTTGAAAAGCCATGCAAGTCTTTGCCAACTACTGCTTTTTCTCAGTAACTTCATGAACGCGCCAGAACTTGACAGAAGCCTGTAGTTGTGATAAATGTGTGTGCCTCTTGCTCCTCGTATGGGACTCTCACATCAGACCAGAAGCCCCTTCCAGTTCTGGCCTGCTCTACGGTTATCCTGATCTCCAGTTATCATAGAATCATAGAAAGCGTTGGGTCGGAAGGGACCTTTAAAGGCCATCTAGTCCAAACCCCCTGCAGTAAGCAGGGACATCTTCAACTAGACCAGGTTGCTCAGAGCCTCATCAAGCCTGGCCTTGAATGTCTCCAGGGATGGGGCCTCCACCACCTCTCTGGGCAACCTGTTCCAGTGTTTCACCACCCTTATAGTAAAGAACTTCTTCCTAATGTCTAATCTAAACCTACCCTGCTCTAGTTTAAAACCATTGCCCCTTGTCCTATCGCTACATGCCCTTGCAAACAGCCCCTCCCCAGCTTTCTTATAGGCCCCCTTCAGGCACTGGAAGCCTGCTATAAGGTCTCCCTGGAGCCTTCTCTCCTCCAGGCTGAACAACCCCAACTCTCTCAGCCTGTCTTCACAGGAGAGGTGCTCCAGCCCTTTGATCATCTTGGTTGCCCTCCTCTGGACCTGTTCCAACAAGTCCATGTCCTTCTTGTGTTGAGGGCTCCAGAGGTGGACACAGTAGTCCAGGTGTGGTCTCACGAGAGCCGAGTAGAGGGGGAGAATCACCTCTCTGGATCTGCTGGCCACGATTCTTTTGATGCAGCCCAGGATGCGATTGGCCTTCTGGGCTGCAAGCGCACGTTTCTGGCTCATGTCCAGCTTTTCATCCACCATTACCCCCAAGTCCTTTTCCATAGGGCTGCTCTCTATCACATCAGATAGAGATATCCTGCTCTCCAATCAGATAGATTTATCCCGGTCTCCAAACTGCTGCTGCCCTCCTGGAGTACAGAGCAAACCCCGTGCCTGCCCAGGCTGGGAGTGGGAACCACCTCAACACTGGGCAACGTCAGGAATGGGCACAAGGAGCTCTGCATTCCCCTGAACTGTGGGTAACCATTTTCCAGGGTCTCTATGAGCTTTTAAGGTTTGGGTGGGATCAAGGAGAGAAGATGTCAATGCTTACATTTTCAGGGGCCAACGTGCTTATGTGTGTGGAGAAGCATTTTGGCAGGGACAGCTGGCAGAACTGTGATGCTCATGTTATCACTCAGGCATCTGAATTCTGGCTGCTTCACTGTCCCAGGGAAAGACAAAAGCACAGAAAAGCAGAAAGCAACTTTCTCAGTTGGCCAAGGAATCACAGCCTTTGGGCAGAGACTGTGGGTGAGAAAGACAAAAAATGGTGAATTAAGGTTTTCCATAAGAAAACTAACTTGTTGCTATACTGTGAAAAATTGACAATGAGTAGTGTCATTGCAGTATTCAGCTGAATTGCTTCCCAACGAGTTCTAGAGCAAGCAAGCAGAAAGATGTTGAGTCTCCATTTTCTTTGCGAACAGACGTAGATGGAGTTTCTTCCTAGGTTTAAAGTGGAGAATTGGACTGGAGTAAGATGGGAGTGAATTCAGAAGCCTTCCTTTGGTGTCAGAGCAGCCATTTGCTTTCCTCAACGTTCTGAAACTTTCTGCCTACACTGCAATAGCCCTTGATTGACTGCGCTTTGGTCATACGGATGTTTAGAGAGGTTTGAGCTGGTCTTTGCAAAGCCTGCATTTGTGTAGGAGCCAGAATACTTGTGCATGGGAAATGCCATTCCTTACAGCGTCATCCTTTATCTCGTGATCAAAACCAGACACCACCCATTCAGCAATCTGAGACCACACACTGAAACTTAGGTGCCCAGTCGTCTCCTGGGCAGCATGAATAGTGAATCAATGAAGTCTGCAGAAAACCTGCTGAGGGATATTTGGTTGGACTTTCCAGCAAGGAGAGACTAGAGGTGGCTAGAAACCACAAATTACTTCATAAAAATAGGTCTGTGCATAACTCATGAACAAGAAGAGAAGTGAATAATTCATCATTATTTGCATTGTAGTTTAAACAAACCTGATGCAGTTGTGTGGGGAAAGGGAAACCTCTCCTCTTTTTCTTGCAACCTAAACCAATTAAATCCAGGAATTATAGAGAGATTATAAATGCAGAAGGCAGGGTGAGGTGGAAAAGGAGAAATATTTAAGATTAGGGTTGTCCTTTACACAGAGAATTCCAGAACGTGAACAGAATCATAGAATCATAGAATCATAGGGTTGGAAGGGACCTCTGGAGATCATCTAGTCCAACCCCCCTGCCAGAGCAGGGTCACCTGGAGCAGATTGCACATGAACGCGTCCAGGTGGGTTTTGAATGTCTCCAGAGACGGAGACTCCACCACCTCTCTGGGCAGCCTGTGCCAGTGCTCTGCCACCCTCAAAGTAAAGAAGTTCCTCCTCATGTTTAGGTGGAACTTCCTATGCTCAAGTTTGTGCCTGTTACCTCTTGTCCTGTCCCCGGGCACCACTGAAAAGAGCCTGGCCCCATCCTCTTGACACCCACCCTTTAAGTATTTATAAGTGTTGACAAGATCCCCCCTCAGCCGTCTTTTCTCCAGACTGAAGAGACCCAAATCCCTCAGTCTTTCTTCATAAGAGAGGTGTTCAAGTCCCCTAGTCATCTTGGTAGCTCTCTGCTGCACCCTCTCCAGCATTTCCCTGTCCCTCTTGAACCGGGGAGCCCAGAACTGGACACAGTACTCCAGGTGCGGCCTCACCAAGGCAGAGTAGAGGGGGAGGATGACCTCCCTCGACCTGCTGGCCACACTCTTCTTGATGCACCCCAGGATGCCATTGGCCTTTTTGGCCACAAGGGCACATTGCTGGCTCATGGTCATCCTGTTGTCCACCAGGACTCCCAGGTCTCTTTCAGCTGAGCTGCTCTCCAGCAGGTCATCCCTCAACCTGTAGTGGTGCATGGGGTTATTCCTCCCCAGGTGCAGCACCCTACTCTTGCCCTTATTGAATTTCATAAGGTTTCTCTCTGCCCAGATCTCCAACCTGTCCAGGTCTCTCTGTATGGCGGCACAGCCTTCCGGTGTGTCAGCCACATCCCCCAGCTTTGTGTCATCAGCAAACTTGCTGAGGGTGCACTCTATCCCCTAATACAGGTCATTCATGAATATATTGAAGAGGACTGGACCCAGTACTGACCCCTGGGGAACACCACTCATCACTGATCTCCAACTAGACTCTGCGCCCCTAATCACTACCCTCTGAGCTCTGTCTTTCAACCAGTTATCTATCCACCTTATTGTCCGTTCATCTAACCCACACTTCCTAAGCTTCCCTGTGAGGATGCTGTGGGAGACCGTGTCGAATGCCTTGCTTAAGTCAAGGTAGACCACATCTACTGCCCTCCCCTCATCTACCCATCCAGTCACGCCATCGTAGAAGGCTATCAGATTAGTCAGACATGATTTCCCCCTGGTGAATCCATGTTGAGTACTTCTGATAGCTTTCTTTTCCTCCGCATGCCTTGAGATGACGCCCAGAACAAGCTGTTCCACCATCTTTCCAGGGATGGAGGTGAGGCTGACCGGCCTGTAGTTCCCCAGATCCTCCTTCTTGCCTTTTTTGAAGACTGGAGTGACATTGGCTTTCCTCCAGTCCTCAGGCACCTTGCCTGTTCTCCAGGACCTTTCAAAGATGATGGAGGGTGGTACAGCAATGACTTCCGCCAGCTCCCTCAGCACTCTCGGGTGCATCCCATCAGGGCCCATGGACTTGTGAATATCTAATTGATCTAATTGATCCCTCACTCGATCCTCCTCAACCCAAGGGAAGTCTTCTTTGTTCCCTGTTACTTCGCCCAATGCCTGGGACTCTTGAGGGCTGGGCCGAGCAGTAAAGACTGAAGCAAAGAAGGCATGCAGTAACTCCGCCTTCTCCGCATCCTCCGTCACCATGGCTCCTGTTTCATTCAACAATGGGCCCACAGCTTCTCTGGTCTTCTTTTTGCTTCCAATATACTTGTAGAAGCCCTTCCTGTTGAGCTTGACATCCCTGGCCAGGTTTAATTCCAAGGCGGCCTTGGCTTTCCTTGTTTCATCCCTGCACACTCTGGCAGCATTCTTGTAATCCTCCTAAGGGGTCAGTCCCTTCTTCCACTTATTGTAGACTTCCTTCTTCCACTTGAGCTTTTTCAGAAGCTCCCTGCTCAACCATGCAGTTCTCCTGCGTCCCTTGGCCAATTTCTTTCTCTTAGGGATGCACCAATCCTGAGCTTGGAGGAAGTGGTCTTTGAATACCAACCAGCTTTCTTGAGCCCCTTTGCCTTCCAGAGCCCTAGCCCATGGGATCTCTCCAAGCAGTTTCTTGAAGAGGTCGAAGTTAGCTTTTGTCCGTGGTACCCATGATCCTGAACTCTATCATTTCATGATCACTACAACCTAGGGTGCCCCCAACCTTAATGTCCTCCACCAGTCCCTCTGTGTTTGTCAGTACCAGGTACAGGAGTGCTCCTCACCTTGTTGGCTCCTGCACCACCTGTGTCAAAAAGTTATCATCAATGCACTGGAGGAGCCTCCTGGACTGTGCATGCCTGGCTGTGCGGTCTTCCCAGCAGATGTCGGGGTGATTGAAGTCCCCCATGAGAACCAAATAATTTTCTTTCCTTTCGTTTTTACAGAAAATTTGGCTAGGAACTTTTCATTATCTGCAGAGAATCCCTGCAGCAAACTTCCAAGGGCTTCCTCAGAATATGTTCCTCTAAATAAGTTGAGAATTTACTTATAAATATTAATTAGGAAGGACTGAGTCCTGTGGAGGTGTTTAAAAAGAAAAAAAGAAAAGAAAGAAAAAGTTAGTGACACTAGGAAAGCATTTAATACACACTGGTTTCAGCTGGCTTTAGGTAATATCCTTTAACTTGCAATTTAATGTGCAAAGCACATTGTCTTGACTACACACTGAGAGGTGTTCCCAAGCCCTGGTGCTCCCACAGGTGCTCCCAGCACTGCTCTGGCGCAGGGCAGTGTCACTGATGGGGAAGGCAGCAGACCCTTAGGCACTCCAAGCGACGGGTGCCAGCCAAAAGAGAGAGGCGTGCCTACTTTTACTCCAGAGGTTTAGTGTAGCTGTTCTGAAGAGGGAAGGATAAAAGAAATAGAGTGGCCAATTGACCTACCACCAGTTGGTCGTTACCTTCAGCACTATGCTGGGCACCATCGGTGCAGCATCTTCGTGTGCGCAGGTGCTGCACCTGCCATTCCTGCAGAAAACCATGGCTTTAGGAATGCAGATTCTGAATATCCTGGAAACATGGTCAGTCAGGAGGAAGAGATGGGTGTTTAGCATTGTTGGAGGAAGTCCTCAAGCGACGTTTACAGACAATGTTTGGGTTTTTTTCTTTTTTTTTTTAAATAAGCATCCTTAAGTAATTAGCTATTAGAACAATCTTATAACAAATATAGAACAATCTCAAGGAAAGATTAGCTGGACCCAAAGGCTGAACCCCAACTTTCAGTCACCCATGCTTGTCTACATTTCTAATTGTCACAGGAATGGAGACTAGATCAGATGCATTTAAAAAGGAGATGAGGGCATGCTAACTCACTGACTTTCTTCTAGTCGGCTTAAACCAGACCTGGAACATCACTATAGCATAGTTTGCCATTCCTATCTGATATGTGCCGCCTTCATGCTAAAGTTTTCTGGGGCACATTCCTTGGAAACAGAGAGTTTCAGAGACAAAGAGCTCTCTGCGGGGCATATCTGAAACTGCTAGGCCTGGAAACAAAATAACTGGGACTCCTTGTTCATTGGGTTTGCTGGCAAACCCATGGCAAACCCCTGCTAGAAGTTGTGATGCTGTTTAAACAAAAACACACAACTTGTCCCAGGCCTGGAAGACTGGGTTTCTGCTGGCTTTTACATGTTTTGATTGATTAAAGAAGATCCCAAACATAGCCAGCTGATTTAGGGAGATTAAAAAATATTAAAATTCAAGCACATGAAGCTGTGCCTCTAATAGCTGGTGTTTCAAGCACCTGAAATTACATGCCAGCGGGTTCTCTGCTCTTGGTAACACTCTTATTCATTACTCTTCTGATGTGTCCAAATTCCAAGATAAAATTATAAACTCAATAACTGCTATTTAGAAAGGCCTAAATACCTAAACTCATTATGCAGGGAAGATTATCTCAGAACAGCATGTCATCTCAAAACTGGATTTTTATACAGCTTGAGATTCAGAACTGCATTAGGCTTAAGATTATCTCACATTGGACCAACACATTGTCATAGAATCTATTTTAAACATTCAGAAGTGTCATTATCACTATTATTATTGCTCATTACCTAGACTAATGGGAGCTCCAAGCTCCTGCCAAGGTTATAGAGAGAGAAACAAAAGGAACTTTACAGTTATCATATAGCTATACAGTCAAAACCTCCAAAATCTTTCAAAACCATCTTTAAAAAAAGACAGTCCGTTACCTTCAAATTCAGCTTGGAGGGTTTTTTGCTTTGTTTAAAAAGAACAAAAAAACGTATTTTAGAAGACGTGCAATCAGAACAAGACTGAAAACAAACGTAGCAGTATAACCTGCTGTGAGACAGAAGGTATAAGAAATTATTTTCTGAACAGTGTTGCAACAGAAAATTATTTTCGATACGATAAAGGGGAACTTTCTTATTAAATAACAGGACTAGAGCAAAGTCTGAACCATCAGAGCTCGCTTGCCTTTCTTCACTTTTTACACCTTGCCTCAGCCTTAGCCTCGGCAAAATACCTGCATTTGGTGTGGAGTTGTTGTCTTTCAGGCAGTCCACGGCTACAAGGAGAATTAGGAAGGTAGGCACAGGTGTGACAAAATAAAATATGACGCACTTCTGCATGCTATAGAGAGAGGGTCAAACAGACCCAGCACCAGTGAGTAAAAGTTGCATGAGTGCACGCACACCCCCTCAGCTGCAGATTTGGTTGTGCAGGGACTCATGAATGGGTGGCAATGTCTAATGGGAAGACAGTGTCAAGCAGTAACCAGCTTGGCACTGGTGTGTCAAGCAGGTAAAACACATCCAGCTCCTCGGCTGCGGTGACCTACAGGAGGGTGCATCTCTCCGTTTAACCATGAGCAGTCTCCCTGGGGCCTTCACAACCCTACTGTGAAACAGCCGGTCTAGCTAAGACTGGGGCAAATGCTCAGTCACGCACTTCCCATGCCTCAGGGGACTCCTGAGCTCCTGTGCCATAAGATGGGGACAAGGAGCTGCCTGCACTGGACATTCACACCCAGAAGTACTGCCAGGTGGTTTAAACCTAGGAGCTGCTATGTAGGAAGAAAGCGTGGTGTCTGCAGGAAGAAAGCGTGGTGTCTGCAGGAAGAGCTGAAGGGAGCTCCTGGCAGATGGAGAACATCATGGAGTGAGGGGGTGTCTCAGGAGATGGAAAGGGGGGGAAAAAATGTTTGGGAGTTGATACTATCAGGAAAAAAAGCATCAAAATATCTTGCTTCCACTTCGCCTTCTCTGAAAATCGGGGCATAGAAGTTAATCCACAAGGTCAATACTAAACCCAGTGGTGCCAGAGGACTCATTTTTAGAAAGGCAGTAATCTGGATTTAAAATGTACGAGCAATAGGGAGCTCACCATATAGGCTAAGAGGTTCAAGTGGTTAACTGTGCTCATTGCCAGAAATGTATTTCTTATCTCTGATCACTCACACTGCTTCACTGTCCCAAAAATGGGTTATGCTTATATGACTCTATCTGCTGAATTTAAGATCCCTCTCCTATCAGCAGCCTTCTCCTCAAATAGTTATCAACAGACCATGTTCAAGTCACATCTTAACCTTCTCTTTCATAACAAAACTCTTGGAGGATGTTGTCTTTCCCATTCATATTGTCCTTTTTTTCATTTCTTTTTTAAATTTCTTTGCAGCTTTTCATCATCAAGGAGACTAGAACTAGAAACAAATGCCAGGGCTGTCCTCAGCAGCCCCGCATACAGAGGCAAGTCTCAGTCTCCACAACTGTGGTGTGCATCCTTCTTGGTATTTACCCAAAGCCAGTATTTGCTTGCTCTCTGAGCCCCGTTAGCTTTTGGGGACCTTTCCTTCCCTTGGTCATCCTCCACAGCACCTCACACATTTCAAGTGGGAGTGCCTAATGAACGGGCAGTTTTTCAAACCTACCTGATGGCTGAGTATGAGGCAACATGGCAAATATTAGTTGGGAGTCTATTCTTGAGCATATGAGACAGCAGGGAATAAAGAACAAAGTCAGTGTTGGCGAATTGCCTGGAAGCAAAAGGTGCTGCCACTGACTACAGCAAGCCACCTACTGTGTTACCATGCTGGACTTTTATTAATTTTTTAGGGTTTAGTGGGAATTTCTTCCATACATAAAAATACTTTCAACCATGCAAGAAAGAAGAGTCCAAATTCATCCACTTTATTCAAGGCAATGCAGGTGCCCACCTAATGTGAGTGGAGTCCTGCTCATAAAAGAACTGAAGAGGAGAAGTCTGGGCAGTAAGACCAGGGACCACCATTGCGACCCCTTTATCGGTGTCCTGAAACAATCAGCTTCCCCTTTTGAGTAGTGATGAAATTTGGACAATGTGAGATGAGACACCTGCAAGTATGGAAAGGTTTAACTGGGGACATGGACTGCTTCTGTGAGGGCAAGAGGCACAACATGCATTAAACAGAAATAGGATGAGGGAGGAACAAGCCCTCTGGAGCAGTACGGTGATAGGGGCTACCCAGAAAAATCAAGACAGAATGCAAATTAAAAGTTGGGGTTTTTTTTCTTTTTCGATTTTTTTTTTTAAATTAATCACCTTGTTTCCAACTACACCATCTGTGGTATCATGCTTGGTCTTTATAAGGTACTCTCAAAAGAAGGATAATTATGAATTTAGTAACAAGATAGTACTTTTAATATTTCCTGTAATACGTTTCTAAAGTCTTACCCATATGTTTTCAGAAGACTGTATCAGAGAGAATCAGTGGGAAGCCAGGAACGTGGTAATAAAGATGTGTGGTAGAAAAGCTAATCAAAGGATCTTAAAGAGAAAGAGAAAGAAAATAACAGTCCTCCTCCCAGCCCCCCCCTCCCGTTCCTTCACTCCCTCTAAAACAAGCAGCTGGTAACGTGAGTTCATGTCCAAGTATCTGGTCACGGGAGCAAAGCAAGCAGCCTCCACTATGAGGAAAATGAACAAAATAGAGGCATATGAACATGAAACAACATCAAAGAATAGAATAAGCCATTTCCCTCCTTAAAATCATGGTTTTAGGATAGCAGTGGCTCCAAATGAGACGCAGGTTGTGAGAGCCACCCAACACGCTACGTCACGTTACATTACCCTGAGGACGACACGACGACCCACTCTACAAGCTTCACAGTCCAGTTTGAGAGCCGGTACCACAAGGAGCAGGACAGGAAAAAAGTCTGCCCTAAATCTGGAAAGAGTTTGTGGCAATTATCTGCTCAAGAATACTGGAAGCATGACAAGAATAGCAGCCAAAGCACAGCTTGTAAACTGGTACCATTTATTAAAGTGAGGGCATTTTGAGAGCTGGGAAGTATAAAACTGAGCCTCTGGGAAAAAGAAACAACCAAGAAATGAAGGAGTCAGAGGCAGCTGCTGTAAAAGGTAAACCATTTCAAAGAAGTTAAAGATGGAAAAGTCCTGCTAGGTCGTGTAAGCCAGTGCCCTTACGAGTGCATGAGAGAGAGACGACAACAAAAGAGCTCTGGGCTCAAACAACATACACCAGCCGAGGTTGCAGCGACAAATTACAGAGAAAACGGGCAGCCACCTCCAGGGAGGGTCTCTGCCCTGACCCCAGGGGACCTGGCAGTACAGGGCTTGCTTAATCTTGGCACCTGCCTATTACCTCTCTATTGGAAAGAGAGAAATATCTTGGAAAGTCAGTCAGAAATATCTGCCCTAAAGCTATTCCTTTTCCATTGATGATAAATAAAAGAAAGTGAGAAAGTCCAGGTGTGAGAGGACACCAGGTCAGCGCGGGAGAGGTGGGACAGAATCTGACAATGGATTGGATCCTTCTGGCCCAGCTATGCTTCTAATTATTTGTAGGAATAGGTCAGTGACAGAGGTGCAAGCTGCTTCGCTTAGAGGTAACAGAGCCCAGAAATGAGCAGCAGCAAATAGAAGAAAAATTGGAGAAAACAGAAGAAAAGAGAAATGACAAGGACAGGAGAAACCTAGCTGAGTTTATGCTAACCTGAGCAGTATTGGGGAATAAGAATGGCTTTCTCAAACATATAAGAAGGGAAAAGAAAGCTGGTCAGAAAGCAGTTTCATTAATAAGTGAGAGGAAGATGAAACAACCAGTAATTCTTCAAAGGCCAAATTACCCCCTTACTATTTCTTTTCTCGAATAAAAAAGAAAAAAAGATTTAGCAATTGGAAAATAACAAAAATCCTACTCAAATAGCCATTAATGTAGTGCAGGTTAAAGGAACGGTTGGAAATTTTGAATATCCACCGTACAGATCAATCAGCTGGTCTGGTTACACTCATCCTAAGGTGATGAGGGAATTAGCCAGTTAATTTACTGAACCATTGGCAATTATTTTTGAAAGTCATGGAGAACTATGGAAGTCCCAAAGGCTGGAAATAAAGCAAATATAGTATTGATTTACACAGAAGGAAGAATGATCTTGGCAATTACTGCCCAGCACTTTTATCTTCAATCTCCAGTAAAATAATGGACCAAGCAGTACAAAAAGAGCTATTAGAAAACTTCAAGAGGGCATTGGAAACATGAGCAGCAAGTGACATAGGATAAAGAAGGAATCCATTCTAGAGGGAGTTATTGATGTTTTATACATATAAGACTAGAATCAAAAGGTAAGGGATAAAAGTAATGAAATCGAAACAGAAGCCTCCCTTCAGCAGAGCACTTAAGCGCATGCTTAAATCCTTCTAAGCAAGTTTTGAGCAGCCACTGGATGAAAGGACAGGCTTGTTTGCATTCTCAAAGTTCAGCAATGAGCATAAACGATTTGCTTAATCAAGACCTACATGAAGAGCAACAGCAGAAGGGAGATTGATAAGGACCTTATGCAAAATTGCAGGAGAGAGAGTGATGAGGAAAAGGATTAAAATGTTCACAGGGTTCCCTCCAGTTTTGACTCAGTTCCCTCTGAGCAATACCTTCATTAGGGATGCAAAAGAGGTTGCAAAGTGCACACTCAGGTACAGAAGAGCAAGGGCAAAAACACAGCAATACATATGTATCTAGAGAATTACAAGGGAGAAGTAACAAAAGGCAATTCACTGTAAAACAAAACCTGCATTCTACTAACACATCCGAGGGGAAACAACCCAAAGTGGAGTCATCCAAGGAGAACGAGAAACCCAGAATAAACAACGTCAGCCATTTAGGAAGAAGAAAACTGGACAGCAAATTGTTCATTGCTTGTAAATGATGGGTAAAAAACACTGTAAAGTCAGGAGATCATAAAGAAGAGGGGTGATGGACTTTGTCGCCTGCTCAGTGCTGGGGCAGGGGGGTGCAAGCTGAGAACCCTCATTAGGTACCAGACAACCTAATTAGAAAAACTGGAGCGGGTTCAAAGAACAAAAGGCAAAAATGATTAAGGCGTCAAGGAGAGATCCTGACAGTAAAGTTTCATTATACAGCTTGTCTGTGTTATGATAAGACTTCAATCCTGCCATCCACTGCGTGTCCTACACAGAGAAAATTGCAGAACAGAGTCTGGGGGCTGGTCACACACAATCACTTTTTCTGACGCCTGTAACTCCATTACTGGCACAGAGACAGCTCTCTGACAAAAATTACGAGTTTACTACGGCCCAAATAGCTCCTTTGAAAATGGAAAAGGGCAAGGAGGGAGACTGTTGTGCTTCTTGCAAAAGCAAAGCTCAGACTTTGCAGCTTAGAGAAAAGGGGAGTGATGCAGATTTAAGTCACGCATTCATCCTTCTAAATCTGGATGACTCCAACATTTTACATGCATAAGACAGAGTTACCTTTGAGATTGCCCCATGAACAACACAATCTCTGCAGCCCTACCCGAGACAGATGCTAACTGCACATCAGACACATCTCTGGTATCTGGTGCCTCAAGAATACCGAGTGTAACTTCTGCAATTATCTTCTTACTTTACTTTGTGTTACTGATGGTAATAGAATTTTTTCCCCTTAAATTATTTCCTTCATTTCTTGTCATCTCTCACTCAGAACATGCCAATTATTCATCATTTCTCCTTGCTATTTTTAATGCTTAACATCTGTTTAAAGAATGCTTACTCCAGCCTTGAAAACGAGCGACAAAGTAATTTTGCCAGTTTATTGAAGAAAATTGTAGGTTGATAAAGGTGAGAAAATAGTGACAGAATACCATAGAAATGAGGGAACATATATGGTAGGAAAAATCTGTTGTATTAAATACTGATATAACTGCTTGGCAGGAGGTCGTGGAGGTGGTCAGCTATCATTTCGAGACCCCTGATTTAAATCAGACAAAGGTCAGAGTTGATGGAAATCTTAATATCCATTAACGACCTCTGTGCTGTCAGCTCAGCTGCGATTATTAGCAGGTAACCATCCGAAAGAGGTGTGGGCTCACACACACGCACGGAGCAGCAGGCTGCCAACAACTAAACAGGTCAAGACGGGTATGAAATATCCTTTTGATGGCTAAACATCATCTCCCAATTCGAGACCTGCACCTGAATGATGTGGAGAAAGAGCACTCCGGCTGCATTCACTCTCCGGCATTTCCCTTTGGAAGAGGATTTACCAGGGAGACTACAAAAGACACAAAAGCACCTCCTTTCGCCTGCCCACTGCTGCATGGCCGTATCCTGACACAGAGCTGGGAAGCAGCTGTGCCTCTGCAGGATCCCCCATCCTTATCACGGCTGCCAGCCCCATTTCAGTCTTTCAGTATCAATATCAATCCCCCAGCTTTTCTAAATATCTAACTGCACCTTCCCACGTAATAATTAAAGCCACAATAGCGATGCGCAGTTATGGCTGCTGCAGAATTTTGTTTCCAAGACCTTGTTTTCATTTTCTCGCAACACATATCTGTATCTTGAGCCAAAACTTCCCGAGATTGCTTTATGCCTGAGGGAGAATTTTGGTTTGTTTTTTTTTTTTTGAAAGCTTGATCAAGTGCTCTGTGGCCAGGTTTTTAGAAGACAGAGACGAAAAGAAAAAGGATGTGGCTTTTTTTTTATAACAGAAATAGTTGTTACTTTATTTGAGCTTTCTTTATAGTTTCAGCAGCAAAGAGATCAACTGCAAAAATGTTTGACAGGATGGTAGCTTTTACAGAAGATATTAAGAGGTTTTGAAAGTCACATTTAGTGACGCAGGGAATTTTGTGCACAGGCTCTCCTGTCTCAGCGCCACCATCTCTAATGATACTGCTTCCAAACAGCATTCTCCGAGAGGGCTGCTCACTGTCTCAGTCTTTCTGACTTTGCCTTTTTTAATTTCAAAAAGCTTCATTTTAGATTCAGACAGCTTTTGTGAGCGAAAGCAATGCTCATATAACCTATCGGCATTCAAAACAAAGGAGTGAGAATGGGAGTAAGTCCAAAAACGCCATCTCACAAAATATATTCAAATCCTCCAACACTTTTAAGGTAACATTATCCCAGTGGGTTAGCTATTTACTTCTGTCACTTTTTGGCTTATTCTCTGCCTAGATGAAACACTAGCTTGTGACCAGTTATAGTTCTGTCCTTTTTAGGAAAAAAAAAATAATAATCAGGCAACGGTTAATAAAAGCAAGCGATAGGGTATTTTCCATCAACTCAGCTGCAGTATTTCTTCAACCAAAATGCCTGACACAGCAGCCATCACATTTCTGAGAATCCTCCAAAGATTTACAGCAGTTTATTCTCCAAAAAATTAAAATCTGAAGAAATGAAATCTGATTTTAGGAGCAAAGAGATGGGGGAAGTATTGCCTGAAGGATTAAAAGAAAAAAAAACCTCACTGAAGCTCTGGGAAATAAAGTCAGAGTCTTTCAGCTTTGGCCATTCATCAGCAGCATTTTTCAAATACTCATATATTTTAATGTTTTAATATTCCCACTGGTCTGTGAGGTACTACTGGCTCTGTCACAGTCTGCCGTTCCTGAGGAAGTGGTCTCAGGTGCCAGCGACAGGCTTCAGCAGCAACACGAGGAAAGCTTCCAGCTCACCAAGGTGAATTAGAAGCCCAGCAGTACTGGGTTTAATATGCCCCTTGGAAAGCTGCACTTCTGTTAGGAATATAACACTTGGGAACGCCTTCAGAGTCCTAGCCTGGAAATCCCTAGGGCCATCCTATTTCCTTGTGCCTTTCTGAGGTGGCTGCTCCCTTCCCTCACACATCCTGAGGCAAGCACGTCCGCTCCCCAAAAAGGCTCAGAGCTGACATCTATACCTGCGATGCTCGCTCAGCCCGGCAATCTCTGATGCACAAACGAACTGGCAGCGCTGAAATGAAAGATGAGAAGTTTTTAATTGCATTCGATGAACTATTATGGTTTTGAATCCTTTTTACATCTTCAGCAATATTTTATTAGCGCTGCTCGGAGGAATGTTTAAAAAAAAAGTAGTTCATGGATTCTTTTGGGCTTCACTCTGATATTAGAGTTGAGCTAAATGTTAAATCACAAAGGACTAAAAATGTTTCCTACCAGAGTTTCTTTAAATTTAGAACGGTGAATAACAATGTCATTTCCCTCCTCTTTACTTGGCACTTGCCAGGCTGCATGGCAAATACTGTGTCCAATTTTGTGTCCCCAGACACAAGGATGTTGACCAACAGAAGGAGTGAAGCAAAAGGCCACCAAGATGTTTGGGGTGGCGGCAGGGGTGGAGGTGGTGGTGTTCAGGGCTAGGGACTGAGCTCTTCCATGTTTCCCCCCCCCGCCACCAGGATAGGACACAAACATTTTATCATCCTGGCCTCCTCCTCCATCCAAGCAACCGTTTCTCCACATAGCAACACACAGCTCTCTCTCCTATGAAATTAATGGAAGTCCCAGGGCTGTGGAGACAGTCCTGAGGACCTCAAAAGTTGCTCTGAATTGTAGGCAGATCCATGCATATACCAGCAGAGTTGAAATGGGCGCTCTCCCCCACCCTACATTTTACCAGCAGCACCAAGTTCATGCTCCTATTTCATCTGCATGGGGAGCCGCCAGCTGACTGCCCAAACAGCCCAAGACAGTGGTGCCAAGAAGCACACAGGGTTCCTCCAACCAAACGGGGCACAGGGCAACAGTAATGGGGGCTCCGGCGCCAGCCCTGGCATGAGTTCCCAGCAGTCTTCCTGCCCAGGATCTGGTGCAGAGATTGGTTTGGGTTCAGGCTCCAGGCCAGAGGAGACCATGACACGATTTGACGATGACTTGAACCTCCTGAGTATCAAAATTACACCTTTTGTGCAAAATACCAAGTGAACCTGAATTTGGTTAAAGATACCTCCTAAAAGGTATACATGGCACAGAAACTTCTGCCCGGAGCCCAGACTTTGGCACCAGGAGCCGCTCTGCTGTCTGCCTGGGAGAGAAAACCACCTGCAGTATCTGAAGGAGGAGGGAATAATGGCAGCCTTTTCTTTCCCTCTGCTGGCAGAAAGGAGAGAAGCATCACAGCCTTGTGCTTATCCTGAGCCTGCAGAGCTGGATGCCTCATACTATCTTCCCTAAAGGGCATGTAACTAAAAACAGGCATATGGATTTTTTTTCTCTTCCCCCCCCTTTTTTTAAAAAAAAATTTACCACCTTTAGCAGACTCTTCCTGTGCAATTGTTTAGATTAGAAGGAATGTTTACAGCCCAGTTATATACTCTTGACAACAGGGTTTTATAATGAATAGACTTGACAGACCTCTAACTATCGACTCTCACATTAACAAAAATGGATTGAGATTTCCAGCAGAATAATTATACACATGTACAATCAGTGATTAATGAGCTTTTTGAGGAGAGCTAAAACCACTGAATCATAGCATGCGACTTTCATATCAAGGGCAACAATCACAGCATTGTGAATTTGTAGCCTTGCATAAAAACAAAAGGCCAAAATCTGTACTCTTTTTACAATCCATGCAAGCCATCAATTTCTCTGAAGTGGCATGGGGTGTATGTCAGGGGGAATTTATCCCGCACAGTTTTATATTACTTTTACCCTTATATCACCTCCGCATTATGAGGCTGCCAGTTGGGCTGGCTGCCTCCATACAAATAAGTCTGCTCACGTAAAATAATTATTCACCTTCTGCGCACTTCCGCTCTCCCCCAAAGCCCAAACCCACCCAAAACGACCCGGTATGGCTTAAAGAGGGCACTTCAGCTGGCTGAGATTTTTGCTGTTTGCAGGCTGGGCCCCTCAATCTGTGGATGGGAACAGACGAAGGGGGGAGGAGAGTGGGAGTGGGGAGCCTGCCCCCACATACCGAAACCATCGTGCGCTTCTGCCACTTCTCATTGGCGGTGGACAGGAAGGTGAAATACGGAAACAGTGCAGGAAAGGTCACTCTCAAGTTACTTCAAACCCAGCTGAAACTCTGATCTGCCAGATGTCTTAGGAGCGAGTGGAGGTTTTTTTTTCATGAGACTCCATCTCAATTTCCACACCAAAGAGGTTCAGATAAGCTTACGCCTCAGCCTGAACCTCTGAACCTTTTGAAGTTTGCCATCACTGTCATTTTCCCCGTGTACTGCTGGTTTCTCTCACACTGACTGAGCTCTTGCAGAACTACCCAGCCCTGATAACCATGAAGGAAATTATAGGAAACTTCACTCAAAAATAGAAGCAAAAGTAGTGTTTTGACAAATTACAGGCTGGCGCATGGAGAAGTATGGCCAGCAATTCCAGGGAAATCCTAACGCGCGATATCTGGTAAGTACGACTTTGACCACACATCATTAAACCCTCACAACAGTGGTGCTAACACAACACAGACACTCACTTGTGTTATTTTATACCTCCACTCACACTGAGATGTCGCACTCAACCATTTAATCTGAGATGACAGAAGGAAGACCTGGAAGCAGAAAGTTGTGGGCCTGGAGGTCAAGGAAAAGGCTTTCTATTTCTGTCTCTGCTGTCAGCAGCCTACTGCCCTGGGCAGGTCACCTCACCTCCTGCTGTATACAGAGGAGTCGGAAAGACCTCTCTCCTTCACAGGTCATGGTGAGGCTTCGCTCGTCAGTATCTGTAAAGCATACAAGTCCGTCTTGAACTGAAGATGTTGTCTCTGTGACTCTGTTCCTTTCAAGAAACATGAAGGTGGGTTAGTTTTTGGTGCTCTTACCCATCTTGGAGCTTGTGAAGCCCCATTTTACCCCCTGCAAATCTGGGACCCTTTGAGGGTGTAGGATTGCCCACTGAATGTGTAGGATCACCGCCTTTTTCTTTGGGATTGTAGGTGGCAGAGTAAACTGAGAGGGCATGGGTGAAGTTCTAAATATTGAAAATAAATTAGGAAGTTGGACCGTTGCCTGCAAACTGGAGGCACATTTCCCTACGGTGCCTTTCTCTGGGGCCAGGAGCACAATGGCTATTTGTTATCAGCGCTGGTGTGCTGCTGCGGCAGTAATTGAAACAGACTGCTCCCTCCAGGAAAAGCCAAGCAGCAATGCTTTTAGCGGGAGGGAGGGCTAGACAAGTAGGGGAACAGATGCAAAATACTGATAAATACAGGTAAAAGTACCCACCTGTAGCTGAAAGTATGACCTCATTGCGTTCAGCATCACAACAAACACAGCAATGCTACAGGTGGCAGACCAGCAATGCTTATTTACCTGCAAGCAAGTGGCGGTTTTCCTTCCAGGAGAGCAGTCCTGGCCTTGTCACTCACACAGCTCTCCCTCAGGCTGACAAGCTTGGCAATTGCAGCTCAATCACTGTTGTATTTTCCCTAACAGGTATCTCCTGTGGGGATGCGGCGACACAGTCCTGGCATCTCCTGGGCTTCTCTGGCTCTTCTGTGCCCAGTGACAGCCCAGAGCATGGTTAAGAGTTAGCTGTGGATCATAATCAAAACTTATGGCTGGAAGACAAGACACAGATTTGCTTCTGACTTCTCTATGGCCAGGACAAAGATGAACAGTGTTGTGCTGGTAATAGGGTTTTGTTTTATGTTCTTTTACTGTATTCCCCAGATTGGTCCTCTGTAATTTCTCACTTTGTAGAAAAAGGGCTGTGGGTTTCCTTCATCTCTCTGCCAGTGTCTATGTAAAACCTCTGGATACGTGAACCAATGTGGACTGAGCACCAAAATATGCACTCTTAACACTTTTTTTTGTTGTTACTAATTGGGAGCACTGTTACTGCTCTGTGTCACAGAGGCATCAAAAACGTCTTGGGTCCTGGAGAGTAAGAAGCAAAAAGCACAGCTCTGGCCCCAGGTGAGCACAGTCTGGGACGCTGTGCAACAGCCAGTGAAGAGGCTCAGAACTGGGCTTTGACGAGTGGGTGTCTCTGGACCCTACAACTGAAGCCTAGAGTGGGATGTAGACTTCATGACTCAAGCTGTCCCTCTTAAAAAATAATCCTCCTCATCAAGTTTGGACCAAAGAAACAGCAGCTAATAGTTACGATTCTACAATCCTTTTTCTTAATGCGCACAATATTTCATGAGATTTCAGAAGGGGCCTTGGATGCTAAATTCCTATTTCCTTAACAGGGGCTGTTGCAGGAACTCATTGGTGGGACGATGATGAAAGCAATCATTTCGTTTCATCATTTTGACTTCCAAAGCAGCAATAACTAAGCTCTGGGCTTCTGTTTCATGGCATTTACAAATGAACAGCACTTGTTTTGCAGCCACTAAACTGGAGACTTGCTGCCTCATGCTGTTCTGGAAACTCACCAAGAGGTTGAGAACCACTCTGGATTTTTTCTTCCCCTCACATCTTTACTAGTAATAAATGTTTGACAGGGCAGATTCTGGAGTGCCACTTTCTTGCAACCACCCCACCCCTTAGTCGTATACAAGTCTACTTCTTCCATAAGAGAAGCATGGGATCTGTGATCCTAAGAGGAACAGGCAGCAGCAAAAGTTATTTTAATTACCAAAGGTGGAACACATTTGGAGGACAGATCCAAAGTCTACTGATCTCAGTGGAAGTCTTCTCCCACTGACCTAAGCGGGCTTTTGATCAGATCACCAGTTAAGGAAAATGACATTGCTGCTGCTTAGCTGTTTTTTGCTGTAGGCTGATCGACTGCTGTGTTTCTCGCTTGTCTTGGAGTTGGCCCACTGACCAGCCCGGACAGAAACGCTGGCTCCTTGCCTACTCTGGTCATGCTGCCTTTTAGACCCTCTCTCAATTTTCCCTGCTGCTGTTCCTGGTCGCCCTACGCTGTTTTTGCCAACTCCCAGGAGAAGAGACAGATGTTTTACAGGGGAGCGATGAAGCCGAATGGCTGCTGCAGAAAAAGAAATCTCTGGATCTCACAGCCCTGCAGAGCCACTGAATGTACAATCAAGATGAGAGCAGTAAAGAATATATAAAAGTGGAAATAGCTTTAAAGGGCCCACCAAACTGAAATTGCTCATGAATCATGAGGGAGGGACCACCTCTGCAAGCAGCAGGGCTAGTTTCTCCACTCTGTAAGAGATCCCCGTCCTCCCCAGGACGTCTGCAGGAGACCATTTCTGTAAATTGCGATTCGAAAGCCTGTCACCTGATGGGACTCCGGGGGGCAAAACCAGCATTACTTCAATGCAATCCCAGCATGAAAAAGTTAATAAAATATATGTCACTGAGAAACCAATTGTACCTGCAGGGTAAGAAAAGGTCACACACGAATGCATGAAAACTGGGCATGCTGCATGAAGTGTTGATGAAATCTCCTTTCCACTTGTATGTGAACACATTGAGCGTAAACAGGATGGGCACACAAAGAGAAATGAGGCTGACGATTTTTCAGATTAATAAACTTCGGCTGGATTTTCTTTCTTTTTCATTTTCCCGCAGTACGCTGGCTACTTAGGCGTCAGGCGGGTCAGACACTCTTTCTACTTCCTCTGTGAATTAAAATACTCAGACCAATATTTTTCAGGAGAAATAAAATAGCGGGGGCTACTGGATTCTTTTTTCATGATGTGAAATCCTGGAAGAAGTTGAGGGCCTCTCCTCTGGATTTCAATACAAATGTTACCAGGTGCCAGCAGCCAGACCAGTCCGTTGTGCAAATGCTCGTGAGCGCAGTGGCAGCGCTGCTGTTTTCATCAGGGGAGCTCCTATAGAGCTGTATCATACGCTTTATGGTCTTACAAATGACAATTGTTTAAGCACAACCTGTGGTCCCTGCTGTTATATTATCTCCAGGACAATGAAAGATGCATATGGACTTAATGAAGAGAAAGCGAAGCATTCATTAGGACTGTAAATGAAACAGGAAATTATTCCATCTAGAGGAGCATATTCTGTGGCGTTGCTCTGTTATCTGATTTCCTGTAGCACTGCTAGAGAAAGTGTGTTTTAATTAAGGTTTTATATAGATTTCATTGAAAAATGTTTTACGGAACCAGACTCTGTTCGTGCCACTCTATCAAAACCAAGGGGTTGTGTGGAATTGCCTAAAACTTTCCAGAATTTCCTTTTAAAAGCAAGCTGTGGATAAGCTATGCATAGAACATGTAGACATACCCATTTCTATATTTTCAAATGATGCTTCAATCATTCTGTCATCCTGTTTTGAAATAGTTTGTTGTCTAACTTTTTTTAAAATTTCATGCTGTATGATATAGTAGATTACACATAGTCAGAAGCACAGTCATGGCACTCCAATTTGCCCTTTGTATGTTTTGCGCATTATATAGTGCAATACAATGCAAAACGAGAAGTCAAATTTGTAAGGAAATGGATCTAACTGCTTTAAAAACAATTGTTTCTGCACAGAATTTAAACATCTTTTAATACAGATTCTTATTCGCAAGAGCGATGTTCTTTGGCAGGTCAGAGGTTCATCTTCCTCACAGCTTAGATTCAAATCAGATGAAAAATGAAGAATGGAAAGTCAGGAAAGCCATTTAAGAAGACAGGAAATATAGAGAAAGCGTTTTTACCTCGACACTGACAAAGCTAGAAAGGGAGAGAAAAGGTTACCAGAGTGACAGTGTGCACGTGGGTATGTGCACGCACACACTTACCCGTGCAGTACGGTATAACTTGTTCTCGGTCTCTGTATATTTGGTCCCTGGCTCCATTTTGGTAGTTGATGAAATGACACACACTAAGAGAAAGTGCTTTTTATCCAAATCTTGCAATTGCAGTACACGGGATATGGAAGAAGCATCATCGCCCGGTGGAAACCAGACCTGGAAAGATGAGGCCCACATAGTTGGTGAAGTCCCTTTAATTCCATTGGAAGCCACGTACCTAAATGTCTTTGAGTACTTGCCCCTAAACAAGACCTCCAAGGACCCACAGAAAGCGTATAACTGAGGAACATACCTGAACCAGATTTTGTAAATGTCCTAATTGAATGTTTTACCCACAAAAATCATTGTTTCTTCCCTGCCTGTACAAGACTTTGCTGCTCGTGTGGCATTCACTGCCTTATGTTCCCAAGCGATAACAGGTCGTAACTGTATGCACAGTAGTCTAAGCTGCTCTCAAATAACAAAATTATCAAAAACCAAATAGTGTTCACTACCACAGTTCGCTTCAATAGCCATCATTGTAGGAACAAAAGAAATCCTCTTTCATTTCTTATTAAATGCTTTGACAGTATTAGAATGTCCTGATTTTCTTTATTTATTCTGTTACATTAATAAAGAGGAGAATTTTAGGGAACTGAAAAGCTTTGAAGCTTTCAGTCCCAGACCAGGAAAGATTACTGAGAGTAAGCCTAAACTCTTTACAAAAAAATGTAATTTAAAATGACCTGAGTGGACTCAATGTCCACTCTTATGGGCTGCATCATTCATACAGCACAAGGCAAGTCCTGAATAACCCGAAGCTGTTAAGGACCAGATTTTGCTCAGAGTAAGGTCTTTATCAGAACTGGCAGAAGAGAAATGTGCAAATAGCTGCAAAGCACATAGAGATAGTACGATACCAACGGGCCCTGAAATATTTCTCCTCCTAAGGTACGTGTCATGTTATTTGAAGGTCAGCCCACTTCTAGCTAACAGCAAAAACCGTAATTCCTTTAACAGAAGAATTAATTAAGCTCCAAGTGAGAGGTAAGTTTTCATTAATCACTCTGAAAACGCTAACTTTTCCTGAGCCATCCTACCGGTATGCGAAAAGGTTGTTAGATGTTTCTTAAGTCAAAATTGTTTAAATTGGATTCACAGCCTTGACAGGACCATCCTGAAGTCTCCTTTTACTAAAGCACGCTCTTCTTTCTCATTGAATTAGTGCCAAGGGTCCATGGAGTCCTGTCCAGACAAATTAAACAGGGAGAGGGGAGAAGTCTTGGCCCCTTCAAAATCAATTGAACCACCTGCACAGGCATCAGTGTGTCCAGCCTTTGCCCAAGAAAGCTACAGCTGAAAGTTATATTTATCCTCCCTCAAACATAATGGGAAAAGAGAGCCTTCCCCAAGGCAATTATTTTGCTCCTAAAGGCATTATTAAATACAAAGCTGAGTTTCCCCAGGACTTCAGCCTTGGAGCCCGGATGCAAAGCTGCTTCTCCGGCATGGTGTCACCTGGTTGGATCTTATGCTTGGGAATCTCAGTGATCCTGAGGAAGAAATGTTATTGCTGCAGAAGTCACACGGGTGAGCTCCTCACACTCTGCACTCAAGATGCTCTGTGGAGTTGTGTTCCTGGCATTATGCTGGCTCTGGCCCTTGCCCCAGCCCTGCCCGGGGGCACCTCCTGCCCTTCCCGAGGGGGAGAGCCTTCTGCAGATGCAATCCTATGACCGTTGCAAGGAAACTTTGGTCACAAAACTGACCTAGCTGTCTTCGCTGGAAAAACATTTCTGTTTCGGAGGGTAGTGTCAAGCTGCACAGAAGGAGAACAAGAAGTGACACAAAAGTATTCTAGGCATAGGAGTGGCGGAGTGGTGTGTGGGGGGGACACTGCAGCTTATCTCTGTTCACTGGTGGTTCATGCTCACGTTTTCAGCTCTGTGGGGATAGGCTACCGCAATATACAAAGGAGTTTCAACTCACATCAGCATTGTTGGGGAAAGAAGGGAGCAAAATTATTCTAGCTTCTAGCAAGGCCCCAATTAAAATCAGATTTTAAAGTAATGCTAAGTTAGCCATTTAATCAAAATTCTGTGTACACAGTTAAAGTGCAATCTTGTTTCATGCAATCAAATTTAGGAAGCAAGATAAATCCATAGAAACCTTCATGTTTAGGGTCAGCATTTTCATCTACTAATGAAAACATCAGGAAACTACAAGGCAAGGACAGCATATTCAAAATATCTCACATCAGTGTCTGAGATGCCTAGACTCCTCCGCTCCCAGCCAGTTTTCAGTGGTGCCAATTACGCTTTGCTATGAACACGTGCTGAAACCTGCATACATTCGGCAAATTATTCATGCATATGATGAGTTTTCAGACACAGGAGTTAGAGGCCTGGTTGCATCAATATCACATAGCTTCAAGGAGAGACTCTGTGGTGCTCACGAGAGACATGAAACAGGCATTTAGGAATAAGTATTGCTGTACCTGTCAATCACAGCCACAATACATGAAGCACAGCAAACTGTCTTTTATCTCTCTACCCACTCACCACGAAGCTTTCAGCTCTTCGGTCAGCAGTGTGGTGCCACCACACGTCTGCCACCCAGCAACGTGCCGGATGCTCCCTTCCTTGCAGAAAGCAGGTTCCTCGCTGCTGCTGCCTTTGCTCTCACCCCCCTCCACCGCCTGAAAACCCCTCAGCAAGCCCCAGCAAGCAAAACGCCACACCACCAGTTCGCTGCTGAGATACAGAGGAAGCAAGTTTTCTTTCTTCTTCCTAGTTATTCACTACTTTATCTTTTTTTTTAATTTAACATGGACCTCTCACCTCAGCGGGACATAACCCCGTGGTGCTGGTGTGAACTGGAGGATGAAGACCAAGGTTGCTCCCTGCCACCATGGCTGGTGGCACAGCAGCGCTCCCCCCCTGCCGCGGGTGACTTCTCCACTGTTGGCGGGGACAGGCTTGAAAGAGGTTCTCCAGTGCAATGAACGAAATAAGCAAGGACAGTCTGTCTGAAAAAAACACCCCACACTTCAAAACAAAGCAAAAAAAAGGTCTCCTCCTTTAGTGGACAGTCGTGCAGAAGATTGGTGAAGACTGGCTTGGCTGAAGTCAGTTTAAACATTGAAAAATACTAGCGTGTGCCTTTATGAAATCAACACTTTCGGGAACTACAGCAAGAAAACAGAAATAAAAAATCTTTCCAGACTTGATGTATTAAAATAAAAGGAAACCTTTATCCATTTTAACTTACAGTAAAAACACCCCTGAGTGACTTTAGGGCAGAAGTTTCCCTTGAAACATTGACTTCTAGGATGCTGTTGGAAGTTGGGACTTAAAATGTAATTCTGTAGTCACATCAGAAAACAATTTGGAAGGCTGAGATCATCCAATCAGAGAATAAACACAGGCCATGTATCTTATGAATGCAAATAAAATTCAAGGAAATTTGAATATCAAATTCATCCCATGACTTGCTTTTGAACACCCACCTATATCTTGAGACTCTCTTACATGTTATTTTCCTTACATACAAAAATAGCAATGAAAACAACAAACACAGAAATTATTTCAAGCACCTGTGGGTTTCAGATAATATTTTCATTTTGCAAAAAGCAGTTCAAGAAAATCTGCATCCTACGGTACTATAAAATTCACTTTTAAATTCTGTATGATGATTACACATGCTGTTAAATTTGATAAATTTTTTCCTGATCAGATAATTTACAGAAGTTATTAGTAAAATATCTCAAACAACAACTAAATTAGTCACAATCTATTAGTAGACAAACTGGTAAAGAGGAAATAGAAAATAAATTAATTGAAGAAATTATTCATTACTATTTATTCAGTCAGCTTTGATTTAAATGCTTGTTAATCCTTTGAGGGTTCATGTAGTACAATCTTAGAGTAGCCTTGGTCAGGAATTCCAATATCTGAAATGTGATTTTTCTTCTAAAATGCTGCACTCTTAGATTTGCCATGCAATACCAAAGTTGGAAAAAAAAATGGTTTGGAGCCCTCAGAACATTTTGTTTTGCTAGTTGTTTTCTCCAGTAAGAAAATAATAATATGGTTCAATAATGTAAAACATTACAGTACAAAATACTAATATAACACAATAACATAATGCAGGACCATAGGAAACAGATATATAATAAATGTGTCAGATTTTCTCAAATACAAAGTTTTATCACAACTGATGGCTGTTTTGTGAAAGATTTGGACAGACCGAACTGTCTCCTGACCTTTCTGGCTGTGCCAAAAGCTCATGCTCTCTTCCCACATCCATACTGTATGCCAAGGAGCCACTATGCAACACTGATGAGTGATTACCTCCTAGACACCACAAATCATCGTTTCTAAACTTTTAACTATGAAGTTTTGTCAAGAAAGCTCTCCAGATCCACAGGCACTCTAGAAAATGGTATTGGCTTGGCTAGAGAGCCATAGTAACAGAAAAATATCTTGGTTCTGTAAGGGCTGCCTCACACCTAGACATGGAGCTCTTAGTTGTCAGTCCATTACCATGACACCATCTTACAGAAAAAACCCAAGGGTTAAGGTAGAAATAAAGGAATATTCACGTTACATGGATTTAAATATAGATCACACATTTTGAAGTCCCAAAACAGGTGTAAGAAAGAGCACAAAACTGGTTATACATCTCCATCTGGGGTTTTAATGAGCTGCAAAAGGGCTTGCTCACTCTGTGTTTCCTGCTGTTAACAAGCTGTCCAAACACCTGTAAAGCCTCACTGCAAGGATTCAGCTCCTAAGCACAGCATCCTTCCCCAAGGACGCTTCTGATCTGGGGATATATGTTGCCTGTCCACATAAACTTTCCCTTGGCTGTAGTCACAGTCAAACCTCCTGCCTCTGATTTTCTCTAGTCTATAACTTAAGCAAGACATAAGTTTTAACTCTCCTTCCAGAGGCTTATTGACTGCCCTCACCTAAAAATGAGCAAAGCTCTTGCCTCTTGGGTCTGCCTGTGTGGTATCACCTCCTGTCAAAATGACGAAGGGCTCAATGAACTACAGACACACCAGCGGCTTGCGGGGAGGTTAAGCACCACCATTGACCCACGGAGGACCAGCTCAGCTCCTTCAAACCAATGCGTCATATAGACATGGAGAAGAAAGGTTTGCAGGAGTCCATACAGGAAAGTAACTCATGATGTTCATGACCAGGCTCTGGATGCTGAATGTGGTGTGGGCAAACACCTGGGGTGGGTTGGGTGGCACAGCTCCAGATGGAGAGTTGCGGGGGACTCTGGCAGAAAATTGCTCATCCCCTCCAGAAGAAGAACAAGGTCTCCTGGCTATAGAAAGAGCCAGCAGGCAAACCTCAGCCAGCCAGAATTTCTCTCCGAAGCTGTACCGGCTGTGAAATAACATTCCTTTTCCAAGGAAATGGCATTTCTCCCTCCTCCTCCCCTTCTGGGTCTGCTCATGGGGTCCAACGAGGATGGTGCAGGACGGTGATAAAAGATGGTGAGCGTGGGCGAGCCCTCACCTTCTGCTTTTGTAGCCTGGCACCAGCTGGGACCATGGCACGAAGTGCTGCCTGCTGGGCTGAGATCAGGACGGAGGCAGTGCCCAGTCCTCGGCACAGACAGAAGGGCAGAGATGCTTAAGCTCTCGTGTGCGTATTGTATAATTAGGGCCTAACATAGTCTGGTATTTGAAAGCTCACTCATGCCATCCAGTTAATTATAATAGCTAATTTATATCTTTTATTGTTCTATGAACTTGAAACTTCTATTTCAGTGAGAACAGAGCGACAGCCAATGCAAAATGTGCTCCTGTAAATAAACATGGGTGGCAGCAAATGGAGGAAGGATGTTCAACAGCAACAATCATTCTCAGTTAGGATATTGGGGGAAAAATTGCAGCACATTAAGAAAGCAATAACACTCAACGGGGTGTGCATTCATCAGTCAATATGTATGCACAGGGAGCACGCAGAAGCGGGGAGAGCAGCCAGCCATGCAGGCTTAGGTAACAATTATTCTGGTGCGGTGCGTCGGGCCCTGCTGATGGATCACACAAGATCCATGGCAAGAAGAAAGACCCAGGAGCTCAGCTCTCACAGACGCCAAGTGCCACTACGGATTCACCACACCAGCCCGGGCAAGTCACGCGCTGCCTCTGGGGTCCTATTTTCCTTAAGGATGGAATGGATTATACTGACTGACTTTCCCAGGGGAGTCGCTTGTTCTGTACCAGGAGCCAGCGGCAGTACTTTTGCTGCCGCTTACTATAAAATAAGGATAATATGTCCCTGAAGAGGATGGTAGGAGAACTCCTTGTTAGCACAAGTGAGTCACTGTGCAGGGCTCAGTGGTAGGAAGGGGGAGCAGGACCCTCCGTTTAGTAAGAGGGGTGTTCATGCCCAGAAGGACCTTGCAAAGATCAGAAGACAGAGCAAGCCACTGATATCTACCCAAGGCTTCCACTGGGGCTGATCTCTCCTGTAGTTGCCCAGGATCATGCCTCTCTTGGTTGTCCCCAAAGGTTGGCTCCACAACCATGTGATACCCAGGGATGTGGATTGCTCTGCTCCCTGCCGAAGAACCACCCTGCAACTGTAAGGAAGATCTCTGAGACACAGCCATCCCTCTCCACAATCCAGTCCCTGCCCAACATACTCATCCCTGACATTACAGTTCACATTCAAAAATAGTATCAGAATTGCAAACAACTCATTTCAAGGTATTTGCAATAGTGCTTGTTTAGAAACAACTGCATTTTTTTAGGTGCTGGGTTTTCTCTCTTTTTAAGCCACATAAAAATTGTTCGTCCTAAAGGGAGAATAAAATTAGCAAGGCACACCTCAGCGAATTAGGAAGGCAATCCACAAACAGCCTTCAAATGTTTCAGTTGATTATTTCTCACCCTCATGATGTATGTGCACAGGATATGCATAAATCCCCTTGCCTCATTCAGAGAAAACAAAAAATAAGCAAGTTCATGGACTGCTTTTCATTCATTTACCATACACATGTTTCATTATTGACCGTACGTATGCACGGCACATACACAAAGAACAGCAACAGTTACATACGGTGCCTGCTGCCGTTAAGAGCCTGTCACACTGCACTTCCCAGTGTTTGAACCAGGGTAGGCTCATTTGAAAAGATTTTGCAAGCCACTCAGACTTTCATTTTGGAGGAGATGGATAGGAGAGGGTTATAGAACAGCTTTAATGTTATTTTTATGCACAGTCATGAAGCTAAGTTCTCTTCCTTTCCTCCCTCTCTGTCTCCCCTCCAGCTGACACCTCAGCAGCTACTTGAGAGCACAAATTGACCAGCAGTCTGCATCTGCCAAGTAATTCTCCTTCTTGAACTGTATTCATTAGCCATCCCTTTTCCCGCTCTCCCCCTGCCCTTCAGGAATTGATTTAATGTATTCCTTTCAAAATATTCCTTTCCACAAACCACATTTCTTTAAGCTAAAAGTAAGCCAACATCTTGAACCAGCAAGAAGAAATTCCTCCTTCTGCTGTCTTACCAACAGCCTGGCACAAGTAGATCCAATATTGGGATCTCACATTGGGTGCGAATAAAGATACAGGTATTGTAATTAGTGGAGCGCCAGGCCAGCAATCTCCATGTGCACATTTTCGATGCTCTATTCCTTCTCTTTCCAACCTAGCTTTCTAGACTGATTTAACCCCATTTTTTCCACCGGCCGATTTTCCACCTGTTCTTTTCTGAGGTTGGACATGACCTCAGAAGGTCTTCCACCAGCTGATGACAAGGTGAAGTGACCTGCAACACAGCCAGATCCACACATCACTAAAGGGGGAATCCCAAAAGAGAGTGAGCTGGCTGCTCCCAAGCCCTTGTGTCCCGCCCTCAGAAAGGGCACTGATGCACTACAGCAGATGTCAGGATTGGCCCTGAAGCGCTTGACCCATTCTTATTTCCAAATGGCAAGTGGGTAGATTCCCACCCACTCCATCCGTGCATCAGGAAAATGACACAAAACTGAGGTAGAATATGAATACAGCAATTTTTCTTGATTTTTAAACAGATGTAGCGATTGCATTTTTATTAAAATAAATAAATAAATGCAAGCAGCATGAATTAGAAGCCACTGCAGAGTCAGCACATATTATACAGGGAAGCTAACCTCCCCATAGTTAAGTAGGAAATATCCTGTCATTATAAGCCAGATCTTGTCTCCCTGTCACTATTTAGCTTTGCAAAAGCTAAACCAGCCTCCTTGAATTTTCACGGGCTGGATTTGACGAGAATATGTAATTTTGTTGGAAAGTTTGGAGGCAAATGGGACAAGACATCTAGGAAAAGTGAGCATTTGTACTTCTGCTCTTCTCTTTGGCCATCTTTAGATGCATTAGCATGCTGTTAAGAGCCACCATTCTCCCTTTTCCTGGGACACCTGGTACCTCTCCAAATCAAAGGAAAAGAAGATGATCCCATGCCCTGCAAGATATTTTTGACTTGGCCAACACTTAGGACCTTCTGTTCAGGGAAAGACAAGCACCAGTTTGCTTCTGTGAGTGTTATGGACTTTGCAAGTGTGAAATGCACATCTGCTATATGCGTTATGGAGACCTTGCCCCACTATAGAGTTTAGAAAGATCCCACACAAACAAGGCACCTAGTAAGGAGCTGGCAACAAGGGATGCTACTGAAAATGTACGTAGGAAGGAGGGTTTGATCAAATGAGTGACTGGTCCATAACTGGTCAGCACTTCTGTTTGGTGAGCTGTCATGACCTACTCCCACGGTGGACGTTGGTGGTTTGGTTTAGGCTGAATTCAAGATGAAACAGAAACATTTTGATGCAGGGACAGGCACTTAAAGTCATGTTAGTCAAGAAGTCAGCAGCCTCTCAAAATCTCAACAACCCCAATCCATGCACAGCTTCAGAGGATGGGGCTGGCGAGGGTGGGACAGATGAAGAGAGAAAGCAGACCCATGCAGTGGTGCAGCTCAGGCTCCTGTCCTGTATGTACACAGCACCAGGATCCCTTTATCTCTTTCAGCTTTGGATAAGGTTGAGCTCAGACTTCTATTGCTGCAGGTCAGGCCCTTGTTTTCTGCCTCTGAATGCAATAAAGTGCAACGTTCTACAACTCTGTAAGCATCTTAAATTGCTTCTCATATGGTTTTTAATACTTGACAGATTTATATTAAATATAAATGCTTTTTATGAAATAACTGTGTGAAAGCGTTTCTCTGCAAATCACTGTCTGCTGTGAGCAAAACTTAAACCCAGGACTTGAATATACCAATCATAGTTTCAATTTTGTGTAAGGCAACCTGAAAAGCCTCTGGGGGAAAAAAAAAAACAACAAAAACCAAACCACAAACATTTCAGCTTATGATCCACCAAAGGGTTAAGCTGAAGGACAAGAACAGAAGCATAATTTTAATTGTGCATATTTTTCCTAGCTACTCCGGTAGATTCTGCCTCATAAATTCTCATGACAATTGCATAATGCTGAAACTATCTGCTGGGAATCCCAAAGGGAAAGCTTAACCCTTTTTCCTTCTTGAAGTTTGATAATTAATTCCATTTCTTTCAGTGAGAGGAGACAGTTTACCCAAATGGCCAGTCCCGAAACAAACACTGACGTAGGTACTGTACTGTATTGTACATGCTCTGTACTTTCAATTTCTCTGCCTGGGTCACAGAGGAATAGGCAAACTGGTTCAGGTAAAATTAGAATTGACCCAAACCTTGCCACTTAAATAGGTTTTTGAGACATTAGGGCCTATTAACCACTGCTTTGCAGGGCAAATTAAGGGGCTTCCATTTAAGCTAATGTCCCACTACGGGAAGGGTAGAATTAGACCCTGGGTTGTTTGTTTTCCCCAGCAGTAGCTGCCTGCTAATTGCAACTGTTGAACATATGCATATTCATTACACCACGGAGCTTGGGAAGCTGCACCGTCTGCAGCTAACGTGCTGAATCAGATAGTAAATCAGACTGATTAAGATACAACGTTTAGGCTTAAAAGACACACTAATCACTCAACCTTGTCTTTGGAGCTGACTTTCAAACCGCAACAGGGATGTTGTAGAGAAGATGGGGACCTGAACAGGGGTCTAAGGGCCACCTCCAGCAGCAGTGGGCCAGGTGAGGGGAGGCTGGGTGCCTCCTGTAGGGCTGACAAGGAGGACTGAGGGCAATCCTTTGTGGGGAGACCCAGTGTCCTCAAATTTCCTGGCTGCTACCACTCTCCAGCCACTGCACAGATCCCCCCACCCCATAAGCAGAAACCCTTGGGACGCTCCAGCAGGATCCTGCAGAGAAATCTTCGCCAACTAGGAGCTAACCCAGCCCAGCGCTTGCCAGCCCTGTTATTTTTAACGTTATTCACCAGAGTTCTAGATGCAACTAAGCCTTGCTTTGCAGTAAGCTAGAGGGAGACAGCTGGAGAAGGCTTAACCCTATCACAGAGCAGCTACACCAGAAAACATACATGTAGCTGACACTGCAAGCCATGCCTAGTGCATGGAAGCCCTGGGGACCTTATGGTATGAGATTTTGGGGAGCATGTGTGAGCACAGGTATGCTAGGACCTGTTTCTGCTCCTCTTGTCCTCGTTGTGTGCCACAGCAGACGACACGCATGAAGCTGCTCTGCTGTAAGCCAGCACAACCGGGCTCCTCTTCACCTTAACATGCTGTCATGGTTTCAGCTGGGATGGAGTTAACTTTTTTGCTAGCAGCTGGTGTAGTGCTGTTTTGGATTTGGCATGGGAATAGTGTGATAGCGCACTGATGGTTTTGGTCGTTGCTAAGCAATCAAGGCCTTTTCTGCTCCTCATACTGGCCCACCAGCGAGCAGGTTGGGAGTGCACAAGAAGTTGGGAGGAGACACAGCCGAGACAGCTGACCCCAACCGACCAAAGGGATATTCCATACCATATAATGTCATGCTCAGTATATAAAACTGGGGGAAAGAAGGAAGGGGGGGGACGTCATCTCTTCAGAGAGATGACATTTGTCTTTCCAAGTAACCATTACGTGTGAAGGAGTCCTGCTTTCCTGGAGATGGCTGAACACCTGCCTGCCGATGGGAAGCAGTGAATGAATTCCTTGTTTTCCTTTGCTTGTGTGTGCAGCTTTTCCTCTACCTATTAAACTGTCTTTACCCAAACCCACAAGTTTTTCCTCATTTTTACTCTTCAGATTCTCTTTTGTCTTGCAAGTTGGGGGAATGAATGAGAGGCTGTGTGGTCCTAGCTGCCAGCTGGGGTTAAACCGCGACATACGCCTTTCTTAATTTGGCTTTCCGGTAAGCTGTGGGAGTAAACGCGTGTTCAAGAGATGACTGTGGAGAATGCTTGTGGGTTCATTATAGAGCACCTTTGGAATAATACCTGCATTCATTGTTAGCCATTTCGTGTCTCTCAGTCCTGTAGCAAAGGAACCCTTCCTTTCACAGTACTTCTGAATCTGCCTGGAATCCAAGCGTGGGAGAAGAACGAGACCTCTATAAATGCGTTCAGTCAGTTAAGTTGTTTGTTTTGTGAAAAATAGCATGCTATGCTGATATCTTCAAGTGTTTGACATTCATGATTCACAATTTAAAGCCTGAAGCACGTAGTGGTGTTTGCTTCCAGACTTAACCTTCTGCAACCACCTTTGCTTGTTCTCCAGATTCATTTAGCTTGACAGTTATGTGAATTCCAGCCATTGGGCTGAAATTGCCATCCTGGTTTGCATGAGCAATACTTCCTCTTCACACAACAGTGACCTCTGAAAAGGTGCGTGCACGTAGAAAAAGCACGCTCTGGTTTCAAAGTCTGCCAAGTGTTTGCAAATACATCTCGTTTTTGTCTGGTTTGCTCTCAGCGTCCTCTGTACAGAAGTGACAGAAGTGGGAGGAAATGTTCCTCCCCACTTCATCTCTTTGGCTTTGTCCCCATCACCAGTAACTCACACAAGCACTGTGGCCTGTAAGGTGGGATTTGAAGGAGACGGGGACTTCACCCTTCTGCCATAAATTTCCCCAGACCAGACATCTTTGGATTACTTTCCTCTGGCTCCCCTGCCACACAAATAGCCAACACAGGAGCGCATTTGCTGCCTTTGTGCAGAACAGAGACACACGCAAAGTGCAAAGGCAGTGGCAAAGCTCATTTCCAGGAGAGATCTCCAAGGTATCACCCAAACCACAACAAATACTATGAATTAAACACTGGATCAAAAGAATCAGTGCTTGGGATGAACTTCGATCTCATTCTGAGTGTCAAGTATTTTCTTCATCCTAGTTATCTGACACTCTAGTCTTAGCCATCCTTAAAGCCTGCAAGAGTTCTGAGCTGTACCATAGTACCTCAAGCCTTTCTCTAGCAGGTACTAATGCTCCTGGAATACACCACCTTCCATCTCCAAATAACCACCACGTTCACTGCCTGTGTCTTACTCACATTCACTCAAATTACCCGTAGTGTCAGGGTGGGAAGACATCAGAGATGGAAGTAAACGGGGGGGAGGTGGTGGGGGGGGGGAAGGCAAGCCCACTAAACATTGGGACACATCATAGTTTACAGTTAATTCACTCTGGTTTCTGAAGAAAAGGCAATGAAAGCACAAGCTCAGACTTTTCAGGCAGTGGCAGCTTAGCAATCAGCTCCACGTGAAGACTGGGCTGCGCTGCAAGAAGATGCCCAGACGGTATCCTGGAGGGTGTACAAAGGGTCAAAAGCTAAAGCAAGAGATGTAGCAGAGACTACAGATTCCTTGCTAGTCTTAAGAGCACCAAAGGCAATTTTGCACCAAATTCATTATCTCTTCATCACATACTTTTGAAGAAACTATTTGAAGCTGCTTTATACAGCCAAATACAACCATTGTATGCACACACAAACACTACTTTCACCAAGATTGCTAACTGCATCAACATATTGAAACAGATGCAATATATTAGTCATCCTAATAGTAATAAGCAAGGAGAGAAGAAGTAAATTAGGAAGCAGATGTGGGGAAACTTGTTTCAGCTGAGGTTTGAATTCACAGGACACAGGACGGCATCAGTTTGAGAGAAGACAGACCTCTCACCAGCCAAAGTCAAGCTATGTGGCAGGTTGGAGAGATTGCCAGAAGCATAGGGAGACAGAAGAGTTTTCCGGGAGCAATCCAGAGAGAGTTTTGAAAGGGAGGAGAGCAACTTAGAAGTAAAACACAGCCTGAGTGGGCAGGCAATGAACCCCCCAAATTAACAGAGTATTAACTCAGTATTAACTCAGTATGGAAAAGTGTGAGCATGCCTTGGAATAATACTAGCAAAACTGGCCAAAAATGGCAAACAGAAGCATTTGACACATACTTCAGCAGCTGCAGAGCAGGCAGCAGGAACAGTCAGAAAGGAAAGACGATGGGAACAATGCCCATGCAATGGGGTGGCAGAGTCACACACAGGAAGGGAAGGAAATCTGTAGGTCTAGTTTTCTGTCACACTGCTTGTGCCACCAAGCTAGCAAAAACCTAAGACTGGGGATGGGGGGAACAGGACAGTGGTGTGCAAATACAAAGGATGACAGAGCATTTCAGTTAACTCTTGACAACTGTGTTGCCACAGACTGTCTTTGTAGTGACCAGGAGGTTCCACTATGGATGCCCAAGCTGCCATCTCCACCACTTACCACCCGAGAGGATCACCCTCTTTATCAACCACAAGACACTTTCCTACACCCGTAGTTTCAACAACTGTTTCATCAACAGGCTGATGTCCTGAACAGCCCTTCTCCTCCCTAGTGCCCACACCTTGAACATCAATCAGAGCAGCAGGGACAGAAAGAACCACAGGAGGAGCATCTGAGAGAGACAAAACAGACAAAGGACATCCTTTGCGCCTTTAAAGCCCCTCCTGTAAAGTTCTGCAGGTTTGTAACAGCCACTGCCAGCGATACCCTCACACCACAGAGAAACGCCTTGCTCGGCAACGGCCTCTGCCTCCAAAGCAAAATCTTGCACTTGCTTGCTTGTCTCCTCTTTGCAAACCAATGTTGCTGCTCAATGGGTCACATTTAGGATACAACTCCATTAAACCATGCAAGCTCACGGCCACATGCAAATCATGCTAGGTATCTGTAGGAGGGAAAGATACCTCTTTAAGGAACCTAAAAAGCAGGGTATCAAACAGGCAAAGGCCACTTTCTTTTTAAGATGAAAACAAACAAGTGCTTCAGAGGAATTGGCTTTGAATGTTTTATTTTCAACAGCAGATTTTGTAGGCTGATGCAGCTATCCTGTGTTAGTAAGAAGATATCATCTTAAGCCTGGGGCAAGGGAAGAGGAAGCAGCAGCACGCTGCATAGCCAGACCCCTTGACAACAGCAGAGATTAACTAGCATGCAGATATTCTTTATAAGGGTCCAAATGGATGTTGAGCCACCAAGAGAGACTGCAGTTAAGTGTAAATAAGCTTTGCCGAATACATGAAATGCCAAAGGATCTGCAGAGGAACTCTTAGCAGAAAGAGCCATTAATCACTGTAGCCAGCTGCATCCCATATACAGTGCTCACCTTGTGAACCTGAAAAATATTACTGTAATAAGAAAAAAGACGCCCTTCAAAAGCTTCTTCAGGTGCCCTATGCAGACACTGCAGTAACTCTTTGGGACAGATTATTTTCTGGCTGTATTTCTTAGTAGGCGGATTCCTCAGCTCCATTTCCAACAGCAGCTGACATAACTAACACCACTTTCACCCGTCGCAGTCACCTTCCCCTATCTTTTCCCTACAAAAAACCTCAGACAAGTGTGAGAATGGGGAGGGGGGAGCCGAGGGGGAGAGAAATTAATTGACTGGTCTAGTTGTAAACTTTACCACCTCCCCCCTGCCATAGGTAGAGCTAAAATTCCCAAAGGCCTTTCATGAAGGGCAAACACCGTGCCTTCTTTTTTCTGCAATGCTTTTGATGTGGCTGTGATCCTGATCAAACAATGAAAAATAAAACCCCATGCATGGAAACAAGATCACCTCTGGCTTCAATCTGGCTTACGTTTCCATCCCCTGGAGTTGAGTCAGCATCAGTCGCATCAGCTGCTTAAAGAAGAAAAAGGTGAGCCACAAATATTAGTCACAGGCGGAGGCGGCAGCAGGCAGGGACAAGTGACTCAATTCCCAGTTGGCTCCAAGAGTTCCCGTCATCCTCTCTACATCAGCACATTTTTAAGCAGGTTCAACATGACCTTGTAAATTCCCCCCTACGTCACCACAGGGGCTCTGAGGACCTCCTCCTTCTTTACAATCCTGCTTTCATCTCTCTCCTTTTCTCATGCATATTGCATTTTATGAGACTCTTGCTCTAAAAAAAGCAACAAAAAAGTTGTCTGTATATGTCAAGATGCCTATAGAGAGGGGACTTTTCTAAGAAAGGGTTCTCGAGCTGTGGCTATTCACATTAAATCAGAAGTTAACTCCTGAGGATGCCAGGACTGCTGCCTGGAACATGCACTTAATTTTCTGACAATAAATTGCCATTATGGCAAGACTGACTTCCAGGTGAGGTGTCTCTGGTACACTGGCTCAGAAAGACCGCACAGGGCAGGGCTCAGCTGGTTGTGCTATTGCCTTGGGATAGTCAAATTCACTGAGATGTTTCTTGTAAAATGCCTGGGGCACTGGAAAAGGTGAAAAGCTGGAATACCTCAGATGCCTCACACCCAGATTAACCAAAGCAGGTGTGGGTCAGGGTCACTGGTGTATTCCACAACTGCACTGCCCTTGCAGGAAGGGGTGAAGGTTGCTGACAGTTTTTATTCTTTCCCTCCGAGGTACCGTGAGCTTGTCTTCTTTCAAAACACAGATCCTCAGCTGCTGTAAATTACTCGAGACCCTCTGGCTTTCACAGAACAACTCCAGTTTACAGGAAGTGAAAACTGAGATGAATTTCCACGCTTTTCACAAAAGAAAAATAAAATTGAGATCAACGGCGTGCCAAGTGGCAGACACTTAAAAAATGATAAAGCTTACGATGTCTCTCTGCAAACATATTTATCCATCTGTTTTTATGGCTTATGTCGTACCTCTCGAACTATACATCTACTGTTGTCCGCTGTCTAAGGCAGTCCTTGAAATGTCTTCTGCTTGTCAAGTCTCTCAGAGAGATTTTGCTCTAAATGTACTCTACAGCTGTACAAGCTCTGAAACACAGGAGACCAGACCCCAACTTACTTGCACAGGTATTGGCAAAGTTGCTCATACTTTCAGAAATGGGATCATCTAGTGAATGAAAACACCTTGGTCTTGTTTCCCTTACTGACAAGTTCCCTGGCAGTTCATTAGTAAGTTGCTAATTTCCTTCCCTCCTATTTATAGTGCCAATCCTTAAGGGCATATGCTATCTTGTGTTGTGAGTTTGTTGGCTCTCCTACACATCTCTTTATATCAGAAAGATC
This sequence comes from Larus michahellis, assembly GCF_964199755.1. NCBI lineage: Eukaryota > Metazoa > Chordata > Aves > Charadriiformes > Laridae > Larus > Larus michahellis. Next base: position 97,476,983 of record NC_133897.1, read on the forward strand.
AGCCTGTGTCCGCTGAGTTTATGGTGATGACTTTGGTAGTAGCACCCGAAGGAAAGTAGCAAATGTTTTATACACAAGAATTATTTCACACCTACCAGTGATGGGCTGCAATCACCGCATTGCTGTACGCTTCCCCTAGGTGAATCCTCCCCAGTGACTTAATAACCAAGGTGATTGCCTCGAGCAATTAAAACCTCCAGGATCCATTCCAAATTCATTTTGTTGCCAAGTTAACAATACGGTAGTGAAAGTAATTTAGAAGTATTAAATGTTCTTCACTTACCATTTTCCTTTGACTCTCTGGTTTCACAGCACTCTGAGGACACCTTGTCCTGACACGGGAGCTAAGGCAACCAGCTGAAGGAAGGGGTGGAAGAGCTCTTCCCTGGTGGAAGCACTGAGGGGCACCTGGTGCAGGTGGGGAATGGCTGCTCACTTCCTTCTGGCACAGCTGATGCCTTCCCCCTTTCACATCCTTCTGTCCTTTGGGGGTGCAATTTTCTGACTTCGCATTGCAAGACTAAAACTAACATAGCCTGATCCAATCTCTGACATTCAATTGGCCTTTTCGTCTCCCACACGCACACGTGCGCACTTAAGGAAAAATAACATGAGTATCTGAAGTGCTTCATAGGTCTAAAGAAGGAAAATCTTCCCCCCAGGTGGGGAAAGTCCCTGTTTTCCTGCAAAACTGGAGCTGCTGACCCCATTTTGAAATGGGGTGCAGTAAGTATGTTTTTGTTGCAACTTGCAAGTTTTGAGGGGAGGGTAATCAAAAACTGGGGAAAGCTTCAGCCTTGAGAAATTTTCATCTTGTTTTGAAATAAGACGTCGCTGGGAAAACTTAAAAGAAAAATTTCAAGTAGGCCTACATTTTAAACACTTGGAAAAGTCACTTTAGCCCAGCAAGTTAACGTGGAGATCTGCAAGCCGATTATGAAGGTAAGAATTAGAGGTATTCAGACTTGAAATTTTTCAATTATATTTCCACATAATATGAACAAAAGGAGGATGTTAATTCTTTACATAAATATTATGCTACCTTCAGCCAGCTGTGGATAGGTTGGAAAATTCTCAAGATTTTACAAAAATGTTATACAAAATATCACATTTAATAAGGAAAAAGGATGCACTCTTCTGTAACTCCAAACTTTCCATGTTTTGTTGAGAAAAAAGTGTGTTCTGAAAGGCCAAATACACAGCTTCATCAAATCAGTGAAATAAAAAAAAAAATCTCTGAAATGTCTGCCACATCTATAAGTTAATCACATTTTAACACTACCATGGCCTCCAGCTCTCACCCTTTTCCATCCATCTCACCTTCACCAGGTTTTAAAGGTGGTAAACATCTAGCTGGTCTGATTTAAGCTCAGTACAGTGGCACAGTATTTCCAGAAAAAATAATGACAGAGCTAGGCAGCTCTGCTCACTTTTGCAAAGCAGAGTGCTATTTATTTTAGGGCAATGGTAACACAAAGCAGACATGGGACACATATAAATAGAAGTTCACTTGTTTCTCTGTATTTACCCCTCGCTCTCGGTTTCATTTTCTTTTTAAGTCGCTACGTGGCTTTGTTCTTTAGGCTGTTTGAACCAGAGCAAACAAGCACATATATTTTCCACCAGCAGGGCAAGATATTTGGACCGTGCTGTAGGAAAATAGGGAATAGGATATTAATTGCCATCCCCAACTCCCATCCCAGTCATTTAAAAAAACACAATCTGTCTATTACACTCTTATAATTGAGATGAGTCTTTACCGAATGTTTCATGCACCAATCCAACACACCACAGTGTAATAGTCTTTGACATCTTCTTGCTTCTGTGGCTTTATGAAGGCTAGATTTACACTAATTTGCAATTAAAGGAAGGACAACTTTATGCCAAATGTACACTTTTGAACCCCAGTCATGTCAGTTCTACAGCTGTTCAAATAAAGTTAAATATCCCTAATAATTGAAAAAGTGCTTTAAAAATATTCTAATGGCAAAATGTCTTCACTTTAGGCTTGGGACTAGTTAGACTATAAATGAGTTAATTAGTAAAAATCCTGGTAACAGAAGTGAAGCTGTGCAGTTGATTGCATAGATCATACGTGTGAAGCAAAACATGAAGAGCATCGACACTGACAGGTTGAGTACTGCAGGGTAGAAACCGGCAGTAATGGGATACTTGGATTTCCACAAGCTCAGCCAGCCCTCCACTTTTCCAGAAAACAGGGAGAATAGCTTGGTGAAGGGAAACTTACAACAGAGGAATGATTTGTGTTTGCTGAATGGATGAACAAACCCTGTGTCCAAAAGCAAATGTAAAAGCAAAGGTATATTGTATAAAGTGAGGGGAAAAAATGAGCCAAAGTCCTCTGACAGTCAAGTGCTATCCTTGCTTGTAGTAGGGTCCAGCAGCAGTCTAGTGCTATGTCAATTGTAATACGGCTCTCACAAAAAGAAGTCATGGAAAACTTCTGATACAGAGCTCAGTTGTGACTAGAGGAATCAAAGTCCTGATCAGTGAGAGGGACTTGCTCTGGAGAGAGAGACAGCATTTGCTGTCATTGCTCAAACCTTCCAGAAATAAGTCAATGTTTCCTGCCATGCAGTCTCCAGCTGAGGTACCCACTTTTCATGGAGTATTGTGATTTGGAGGACAGCTGTTCTTTGTCTGAAATATCTTAAACATAGTTTTTCAGAGTACAGATGTTCAATATTTTTCTGCAGATACCTGTGCCAAAAATCCTTAGACATGTTTCAATGTCAGGCTAGACATACTGACGCTTTCAGACCAAAAACTGAAGTGTTCAAAAATGTATATCCACGTGTAAACACAGAGTAGTATGATACCATCCACCTATAAACTCACAGCTGAGGACCGGGGTGAAGGGCAGTTGCCCTCAGAATCCGGAGGACACAAATGAGGCTTTGAGTTATTCAACCCCCTGGAGAAATAAAAGGCCTTGTGCAAGTGTCCCATATGGTTGTTAGATAAACATCAGCCAAAATTTAACTTGGGATGCCTTAAATGTAGAAGGCCACTGCACAAGCATTCTGGGAGGAGGAAAAAATAATAAAGAAAAAGAAAAATCCTGAGGCAATCAGGCAGTCCACTCAATGCTTCTTTCCTGACGGTTAAGTTTGTCCCACAGCTTCTCCTTACGGGAGTTCATCTTTCTGCCAAATGTTTCTGAAAACCTAAAGACTGCAGGTCATGAGTGTGCCTCATCTTTCAGTAAGAAAGGCATGAAAACACTGCTGGCAGCAGAGAGAGGTAGGCACGGACGCGAAGAAAAAGCCAGTTTACAGGCTTTCCAATCAGTCTCTCACACTTTATCAATCATCTGCTGAGAAGGCCTTTGAGAGAGGGAGAGAGTCTTTATGTGCCCTTTGCCCTCTAATCCTCTGCTTGAATCTGGTATTGACACGAGCTGCTACCAAAGTAAATGTGCTCAATAGTTCATTTTAGAAGAAATCAGCCCGTATGGCTTCCTCCTGGCACCAGCCCCCTGCAAAGGAATGGCTTCAAGGCACCTTCTATGAGTTAGAAAGATGCAAATGGCAAATAATCCTGATATCAGGCAAATACTATGGAAACCTACACCGTGAGCACTGTGTGGCCAATTCTGCGCAGTGCAGAGCCTTGTGTGCCAGGTGTGAGCATCGTCCCTTCCTACCGGAGCAAGAGCAATGTGCAGCAACAGCTGATTGCAATCGATGTATTTGCTCCATCTACTAAGCTCATATCTGGAGCAAGACCTTGCTCCATCTCTCATGGAAAGAAATATCATGGATTAAATTCATTTCCAGCACAACTGTATCAACACCAGTCAAGTTACACCAGGATACACCTCTGTGTATTCGTTTTTGCACAAAAGGTATCTTAGCAAGACCAGTGGTACCATGTACATAAACAAAAACGGATGTAAAGGAACACAAAGAAAATGTCGTTTCCAATACGGGTTCATTTGTCCTGAAGCAAAAAAGAACGGCACACCTGTGCTTACTGTTGGAGAAGGCAAGAAACAGCTTTAACAACCAGTCTGAGAAGGAGTTCATAATAATACAAGCAGTTTCTCCAACAATTTAACTTTTTATCTGGTGTCCCAATGTGTCTATAGTTTAGGAATAAGGTACCTGTAAGCTTAAAAAGCCCCAAAGCTAAGCATAGGAGTCTAGAAGGGTAAATTCATGTCGCTTTCCAAAACAGAGTCAGAAGGTCAAGCAAAGCAAAGTACTGCTGCAACTTCTGAAAGTGAATGAGATTCCTACAAAACATACAAATTAAATGTGAACATTTAAGCAGATGAATTTTACATTTCTAAGCCAAATGTGTTACCGGGACAGAATCTAGCAAAGTTCCCATTTTGTTCTGTTGATGGCTTTCAAATCTGTACCACAGAGGTGTGATAAAAAGACAGATAATGTTTTTTGACACCGGGACAAAGGTCTCCATCAGCAATCATCAAGGAAAACCCCTGACAAGGTGCACGCTGCAGGATGCGGCATGTTTTATGCTGTGGAACGTTCCTGAAAGGTTAAATCTTCTCAAGCTGTAATGCGCGTGAGGAGCAGGGATCTGTAGAGGTAATTTACATCATAACACAACTTCAGGTAGATTGCTCACCCACAGAAAACCGTACACAGGTTCAAAAGCCTTCAAAGAGCAGGACCCAGTTCAGAGGCTTGATTACTCGCTGAAATGTTAATGCTTGTAAAGAGAGTCTAACTCCAGCATAACCATCCACTCTTCCCCTCCTGCTTCTCTGCCCCTCGCTTTCACCACTTTTCTACAGTTTACAATAATTCCAATAACAGCAACAGCTAATTTTGTCACTAGCAATTAGCCTTTGCGGAACAAACAGAGAAGGCTGACCCTAAAATGATAATCACACTTTCTAGCTTTTTTTTTTTCAATGCATGCTGTGTTCAGTGTGTAAGCATAGTTTTCCCCCCTCACTCATTTCTTTAATGCTTTAGCCTCATAATGCTGGTTTAAATGCTGATGTATGTGAGGCGTCTTCATCACAGAACTCTTTATTGCCGTTCAATTCAAATGAGACATTTATTTAACTATCCCCATGCAGTAAAATGGTTCCTGCTATCATTCAGTCAGTGCCGCAACCCCAAACCTGGAATAGTAAGAGTAGACTATGGCTTTATATTTTAATTCTCTCTGTAAAAGGTGTATGAATGCCATGCTCTAGCTTCACTTGAATGGGCCTGAGACACAGAGGCTATTTGTCAAACTTCTTGAAATCGCAAGGGCTACAGTGAAAGAAACATTTCGAAAGGTGTCAGAGGTATTTATTTTAAGAGCCGAGGAGTCTTTCTATGTTCCTGAACTTGATAGGCAAAATCCGCCTTCAAAAGAGTTACAGAAGAATGGTTAACCATATTTTGGGCATGGCTATTTTCTTTAAGAATAGAAGTTTTTTTTTAAACTGACTATATCAGAGAAAAGAGATTTCATGCAATTTATTATGAGTTCTTCAGGTTTTCCAGCTCAAACAGGCTTATATACCTTTACCAATAAGAAGGGAAGTGGGCACAAGACCCTTCAGGAGCAGATCACCAGCGAGTCCTGCAGCACCACCCTGAGGTTCAGCCAGTTCCCCTCTCCTTTCAGTGATCCACATAAACAACAGAAGAAACTGCTCAAGCCTCAAAAGGAGGGGCCCAAGTGGTGACTGGAGCAGGCAGGGGACCACTGAAGGCCAAAAACCGTCAGTGAACATCTCGGCAGGGAACGTCTCATACAAAGAGGTGTGTTTTGCCGTGCTAACACAGCTTCGCTAGAGGAGGGAAAGGCCTCAGCACTCACCCTCCCTCCCTAACCCTACTGCCCTTCTGTACTCAGAGCCGGGCTGCATCCACCCTGCTGTAAGCTGCCCATCTTCTACTCAACAAGATTCAGCAGATCTATTCATGTCTTAAGAGTAAAGACAGCTGCAGTAGGTCAGATCAAAAGTCCATTTAGCCTAGTACTTTATCTCCGACACTGGCCAAAAGCCATCACCTAGAGAAGACTATAGGGACTGGCCACAAGACTTTCCCTCAGCACTTTCTCATGCACCATAGGTGGTTCAGGAATTTCATGAGCCAGGCACGTTCCTAGGTGTTTAGATCTTCGTTGTGTCTTACGGACATCTGTGTACCTTGTTATCATTCCTCCTTCTTCTCTGTGAAAGAGGAGGTTTCCCCTGAGGCAGGTTAGTGTAGCTGTGCTGACCGACTTCGCACAGTCTCCAGAGGCTGAAATGAGAAAGCAGAACAAGTGTCTTGCTTATCACTGCTCTGGGTCTGCTCCCATTCAAAAAAAAAAAAAAAAAAAAAAAGAGTTTCCAGGAGTCTCTAAAATGGGAGAAAACCTCCTCACTTCAAAAGAACAACTCAAGTGAAGGAGTTCCCACATGAAATGGCTTGTCCTGAAAGGTAGATGCAGTGGCAGTTAGGATCAAGACTACCTTCGTAGGATGGGGGTGGTAGGAAGGGAAAAGCTGGTGTGAGTGGGAATGGCTGCTAGCCTTGAGATGGCAAGTTGTTCTGGGAAGAAATAGGTTTGAAGTTCAGCTATTCCTTGCTTAGCACACGAAGTACTGAAAGTACGAGCCGGAGGAGGGTACATGATATATGGAGTAGAGCTTTTCAGCTTGGAAACAAACTTGCTCAGGGTCTTAAAGTGCAGTCCGGAGAAGGTGAACAAGGGACTGTTATTCAATTTCATAATATATCGCAATGAAAGAAGTAGGAGGAAACTGGGGAAATTATCACGTGGCAGGTTTATAAAGAGACACAAGGAATTGCTCTTTCACACATGTACACATAAGCTGTGAAACTCACTGATCTGAGGCATTGCCGATGCCAAAAATAAAACTGGGTTAAAAATAAAATGGTTAGACAAATAAAAAATAGGTTCAACAAGGGCTCTTAAACACATGACAAAAATATATGAATTCCATGAACCACGGACTGCTAGGAGGTAGGACAAGATCAGGGAAAATATCACCCTGTCTTCCCTCACTTCTCATAAGTTTTCCTTAAACCTCTGCCACTAGCCATTATGGTGAGAAGCTTCTGAGTGAGATGAACTTTCAGACTGACCCTGAATCGCTGTTCTTCTTCCCCAAATTCAATAGAGTTTTTCAGCAACCTCTTGTAACAGCATTTGCTTCTGCTGTCATTGTTCTAATGGAGTGTGCCAAGATGTATGGAAATTAATTATCCTTTTTTTATTTCTGGAATGTAGGCTGTGGGGATCTGACATTTAATGCATCAAATGCTCTGCATACATTCTATATCTGGTAAGTGCACTTCTCACAACTTCATCAACAAGTTATGGTTCACAGTCCTGATATGATTATAACATTAATTCCTACTGTCAGAGTGTGTTTACTGCACCAGCTTCATGAAGATGGCTCAGAGCCACCGAGTGCAGAGAAGTTCTGGTTTCTCTAATCAGTGACAAACCACAATCTAAACTCAGAGGAGAAAGTCCTACTTTTTCACTATCTCACATGTCAAGGGAAAAAATAACACATTCCTCTGAAATGACTGCGTTTAAGAAATCCTCCATCAGGATTTAATAATGGAAGATGATAATATCTTTATCTTTCTGTTGTGCTCTGGTCCCAAATCATTTGACAAATGTTATCTAGCAGGCTGGTAGGATGGGGGAAAGTTGTATTTTTCTGTAGGCCAAGCTCTTTGCAAGCCAAAGTGCGTTTGTTCTTCTTAGGGCACGTTTTCATTCTTTCCCCATTCTCTACCACTTCAGTGCCCCTCAGACACTGATCGTTGTGACCCCCAGGCCCTGCATCACACATGTCCCTTTCTGCCTCTTCCCATACTATCTGCCCGTGATCATGGCCCTACGTCTTCCCCCACCACCCTGCCCCTGTCTGGGTTGCCTATCCCCCTGCCCCACGCAAGCGTGCTTGGGCCACCCCTTCCACACAAGGTCAGCAGGAGAACTGGGACAGAGCAGAGGTCAGGATGCTCAGGCCGGGAGGTTCAGGACATCATTCAGCACTAGCTGCTGCCTCAGTTAAGTCAGCTGCAGTGTGTTACGTGGGTTTGGGTACCAGAGAGGACCAGACACATTGCAAGATATCTCTCCCTCTGTCAGCTGTGGAAAACGCCTACAGTAACCACACCAGCCCAGTGTGCCCCCCAAGCCTAGGCTGGACACTTGAATTTGACCGCATACCGGAGGTTTTCTATTTTTCCCCCTCCTTCCCTATTCCATGAGCTTTGCGTACTATTGCCCTGCCTCCTTGCCTTTTGGGGCATCCTCCAATCCTCTTCTTTTCTCTGTTGATGGCTCTGTAGACCTCACTTTCCCCTAAGAACATTATTTGTGTTTTCCCCACTGAGAGGGCATGCTATGCATGTTATGATGTATTATTCAACAGAGCTTCCTAAAGGGTTGTCAAGCACTGGAACAGGCTGCCCAGGGAAGTGGCTGAGTCACCATCCCTGAAGGTATTTACAGGATGTGTAGACATGATGCTTAGAGACATGGTTTAGCGGTGGACTTGTCAGTGCTAGGTTAACAGTTAGACTTGATCTTAACGGTCTTTTCCAACCTAAACGATTCTATGATTCTATTCTACAGGATGGGGGAAGCAGTCTGAGAGCGTTAATTGGGGTAACTTCCCACCTCCCCCTTCTTTTTTAAACTCTGGAAAGAAATCAAGAGAGGCTTGAAGCAGTGTGTGTGCTAAAAGGTTTAACCTCTTTCCTTATTTCACTTAGTGGTTTATCACCCCCCAAAATTCTAATTCTGCCCATGAACAGCCAGATTGTCCCTGGAAATCACGGAGTTAATCAGATGCAACACTTAAAGCATATCACCACCACCGTGCCTCACAGGCTGGGCCACTTCACCCTAACAAGCACTCACTGGGGTGCTCCTGGAAGCAAGGTGCAATGAAAATAAGTCCAATGAAAGTAAGTGCTCTATGGGGGCCCTCACTGAAGATGGGAACACAACCTAAAATGCCTTTTCTTCTAGGTCTGCCTTCAGCTAACACCACCTGCTCCAGCTACTTTCAAAAGCTGGGCCATTTGCTGATGAAATAGCTACAGACATTTTGTGCACATTTCATATTTATCAGCAGGTTGCTAACAATGCAGAAATGAGCAGAACAGCAATTTGTAGCTGTGCTCTGATACTGCAGCCCTCCTCCTTTTGATTAATGATTTTTTTTCTGTATGGATCTGTCTTAATGACACTCATTTATTGACAAAAATCTGCCTTTTATAGACTTGGAATTATTTAGAGGTCAAAAGAATAATTCTTTTAATAATACAGTTTCTGCTCCCTCAGCAATAGTATTTATGAAACCATCTTTCTTTTGTTAGGTTATTTCCCTATCTTTAGAACAGCCCATTTCCCTTTTGCTCTGTTAGGCATATTTTAGCAGAAGCAAATGGATTGTTCCCTCGTCACACCTGATCATTCCTCTTGACCTGATCTCTGAAAATAACAAAGTGACGAGCAAGAAGCCACTTAGAGTCTAACTGATAATCCTTTCTGGAATGTCATTTTTACCTGCTTGAGAGCTGGAATGGCTTAAAATGCTCCACAAGCCCTTGAAGACATATGCAGTGTGCCCATACCGCAGTAAAGTGTTCCGATCTCAGCACAGAGACCTGAGCTGCCTGTCCCCAGAGCTTCGCGTTACCAAAACTGGTTGCACCCACACTTGAAGAAAGCTCATTTCAAACTAACTCACACCATTATCCTCCAACATACAATACAGATACAACCCAGAAGCATCAAGGTGAATGCTATCACATACATGGCAGTAGCTGATATTTTATGTTAAAACATATATTTTCTAATATGTGGATTTGGGTTGTTTAGCGTGGAGAAAAGGAGGCTCAGAGGAGATCTTATCACTCTCTACAACTACCTGAAAGGAGGGTGTAGAGCGCTGGAGGCTGGTCTCTTCTCACAAGTAATAGGCGATAGGACAAGAGGAAATGCCCTCAAGTTGCACCAGGGGAGTTTTAGGATAGATATTAGGAAAAATTTCTTCACTGAAAGGGTGGTCAAACATTGGAACAGGCTGCCCAGGGAAGTGGTTGAGTCACCGTCCCTGGAGGTATTTAAAAGACGGGTAGACGTGGTGCTGAGGGACATGGTTTGGTAGTAACTTGGCAGTGTTAGGTTAACGGTTGGACTTGATGATCTTAAACGTCTCTTCTAACCATAACACTTGACGACTCTATGAACTCCATAGGGAAAAGTACTTTTCCTTCATTTCAGTCAGTTCAGGTTTCATCTAGTCACTGGGCAATCCTACCTGTGGGTCAAGCCCCATGGGATGATAAATGCTGCACTAAAATGGCACGGCTCTGTAGTGAATTCAGCTGCCGATGCTGACTCACTGCGCTGGCTCCCACCAAGGGCTTCACCTCTCTGGGCTGCCCCTTCCCCTCTCCTGACTGTCTGGGTCATGGACTCTTTGCACGAGGAACCCATCCTCTACGTGTTCACACTTCCAGGAGCTTGAGCAAGGAGACTTCAGCCCTACATTTTATAGCAGCTAATGCCATACAAATAATATCGTCGTATAAATAATAATATGGCTGCCTAATAACAAACACTACATCACACTAAAAAGAATACATCTATTGCTAGCAGAATAAAAGGAGGACGCATTCCAAAGAAAATGAAAGTCTAAAAAAAAATGCCAAGAGCCTCCATAAAGTCTGATAACCCAAAGAGACAGAACTAGCCAGGCAGCAAACAAACCACCCTTGAAAATAACATTTTTATTCTCAGCTTTCAACTAACAACAACTTCTCAAGCTGTAGGATAGAATAGCTAAGTTCTTAATATTTTCTGAGACCTTGGTGGCTTCCACACAGAGATCACTAGTCCATCTGGAAGATTTTAATTTATCAAATTATAATACTTCTTTCCACTCATATTTCAAGCCTATCATACCAGAATATCGGCTTATACCAGCAGACTCCATCTTCCAATAAACGAGCTGCTTAAAATTAAAGCTTTTGCAAAATGTATTTTTTAAAATAATCTGGATTTTATTTTTGGCAGGTGTAGGGGGTGGCTGTTTTTCAGGGAAAAAAATATTAGAAAAGGTACAGCAAAACCATAGTCGTAGTTATACTCTCCTGCTGCCTTCCCAACCCAAACCAGGTTTCTTTTCATCATAATTTCCTCTTTCCTTGTTCATTTTTTTGTTTTGTTTTTTTGTTTGTTTTTCCACCAAGGAAAATGAAACAAGGAAGAATGAGCAAATCAGGAAAAAGTTGTAGCTGAAGTTTCCACTTGAAAACTGGTGATAAATATACTTGTGAAACAGTGATACAATCAAACTATCTTTCTTTTTGAACTTGAAGAATCAATGACCTCCATAAAAAAATTGCAGCTATTTTTGTTTCCCTGTTTTACTATTTCTAACAACTGATTTAACTACCAGAGAGCCCAAAAGAAGTCTGATGCAAGATCAAAACAGACTGTAACCTCTCCAGTTAGTTAGTTTTATGTTCACAGCACTATTCATACCTGCTTCTTTTCACTTTTGTTCTGTGGTGCGGTGCCAGCAGGGCTGAGCCAGGGTGACCCCATCACAGACTGGTGGGGTACCGTCCGCTGGGGTATGAGCTGGGTGGGCAGAGCTGGGGACAGGTGACAGGCGCCAATGACATCCCTGACACGGACAGGGCTGAGCCAGGTCCAGGGTCCAGCCAGGCTCCAGCTGGAAGCAGCAGGAGATGGGGCTGGAAGCAGAGCTGGAGTTGGACCATCCAGCAGTGCGGGCTGAGGTCCATCCAGAAAGGATCCGAGGCTGGAGACGAGGTGCCCGCAGTGAGGGTCTGAGGTGGCGCAGGGCTGGATGGGGCACCATGACCTGACCTGAGCTGGAGCCCCTGGGTCCATGGCAAGAGGTAGGTGGGAGTCCCCAGCGAGGTTGCCTGGGGCCACCATGACCTATTAGTCCCCTCAGGGAGCCTGGCATCTAACCCAAAACAGTGAAATGATGTTATGATCCAGCTCATTAGCATGACTCATGGTGTTTCCCTTTGTTGCCTCTGCTGGAGAAAACTGGGGGGAAGAAACCCAGACTGGCTCCGCCCCGGCCGTGAAATGCAAAGCTTGGTCATGGAGCAAAATCTGGACTCCCCGGAGTTTCAGTAAATTAAGACCAGGATTTAGATTTAGGCCTATTTCTCTTTTATCTGCTGACTTTTCTTCAAGGCCTGTCCTGAGTTAAGGGGGGAAAAAACCACCCAAGAAACTCTCTGACGTTACCTAACCTCGATCTGAATTCAGATCATCACACTGCTCTCTAATTTTTCTTCTTCATTCTCTGAAAACCCCTTCCTTCCCTCTTAACATGAAATAGTCTAATAAACGCATTGTTCTCTGATTCTTTTTTTTTTCCCCTGTTAAACTCCACCACTTCACAACCGCCACCTTCTGAGTGAATGGCCCTCCTCAGTCTAAAAGTTAGAAAAGGAATCAGAGAAGGAAAAGGAAGAGAGGGGAGATGGATCTCAAGCATTGCAGTCATGCTAATACAGCACTGAGCACAATCAGGAGCTGCCAGGGAAGAGCTGATTAATAACGAGAGGAATATAAGTCTTAATTTTGTAGACGCACATTATTTCTTGCACAGATTTAAAATTTAAGGCTCCAGGGCTTTAGAGCAGCAGTTAAGGGAGCAGAACAACCCGTAAAGCAGGCAGAGGTTATAGCTAGTTATTGACAGCACGATCATCATACACCATTGTAAAGCAACTGAACACAGTCATAAAACCTCATCCGTCACATACCCAAGGCCACAGACCCTCTGTTAGGATTATATTGAAGGTGAGATATGATGATGCCACAGTGTTTCCAATTTTTATTGACATCCTGGCCTTGAGGATTAGGAGGTGTCAGAATGCATCTGTGTATTCAGAGGAAGACAACGATCTCCCCAGCTCTGTCTCAGTTGTGCTTAACAGCTTACTTGGACCACGGTGCAGGTGAAAATGAGAAAAGCAAGGGAATGCCACATTAGAGCATCGGCAGCCCAAACAGGACCAGGCAGTCCAGAGTTGCCTGCCAGAGTATGGACCAGAAAACCAATTATTAACTGCACGGCGGTACAGTATGACCTCAATTCACAGCAGTAGGTACTGCACATGGGCATAACACAAGCCGGCCTTGACCCACAGGGTTTGCAATACAAATATTAGAGGACAAACAACAGGTGAAGATAAAAAAAAAGAAGGTGGAGTGCAATACAGCAGTAAGATAGCATGGACCTAAACGCGAAGTAGCATCAGCACATCTGAGGCTTGTGGGATTCCTGAGCACCTCAAGCATCAAAGCAAGTTTTAAGGAAGTTCTGATACGGGCCTGAGGAGGGAAAGCAGTTGCTCTGAAAGAAGTTACTCTGTTCCAGACAAAGTATCTCTTTAATAACTATTATCTCCGGAAGTTGCTAATCCCGTTTGATTTTCAGTATTTTTCACTTCTGGGTTCCCTCCAGAATTATTTGCAATACTCAAAGCCTCATCCTCTGCTGTCGTTCACTGCAGTACGCCTCCAGTAAGCCAAGAGCATCAGAGGCCACATTTATACAGTACCTGTTCTCTCCAGAAACCACAACTGTCACATGCCCTTCGCAGAGAAATCAAAATACGGATTTAAATAACTTGCCCACAGCCATTAGCAGGACCAAGCACTGATCTATGAGTCCTGCCCACAAGTTCGCATTTCAAATCATTTGACCACACTCCCTCTTGAAGGCTGGGACTCGGTAATTATTTTGTGCTTGTAATTACTCCAGGCCTCGTGCTTCTTTACACATTACCATGGTGCACGTGGGCAGAGTGAGCCGCGACACTTTTCTCGGGGCTCTCATTGCTGAATAGGCTGGAGTAACACAACTCATTAGTTTTTGTCTGATGTCAGAGCTGATGAATGCCTTTTTCTCTTGAAAAATTGTAATGAGCAGCGAAAGCACAACAACATAAATCTACGGCAGTGACAGTGACTGTGGCCAGAATCAGGAACAGCTCATGCTTAACCAAAGTCTGAACGAGCCTCTGGAATTGTTCCTCTTCGAAACTCACACCCCGGTGTTGGTGGAGATCCGGACGCTTCCCAGCTGCTGTCACCATCCTCTGGCTGTCCAAACGAGATGAAAAATAACCTTATTGACTCCAAAGACCTCTCAGTGTCAGCCAAAAAAAAAAAAAAAAAAAAAAAGCAGCAAGTTTAACTGTGCATTGGGACATTAATTTTAAAAAGACTACTTCAAAGGCATGCAAGCACACTGCATGACCCAGAGCAGTCAGTTTTCTTCTGTTCTTTGAGGAAATTGCTAACCCAATTTCAATCCTGCAGATAAAAGTATTTTATGGCTCCAAAAAGTCTCCCTTTCAAGTGGGGTTTAAGCACAATCATGGGAAAGCCTGCATCTTATGTTTGTGACCACCGAATTCACTCAGTGCCTGTTTCATCTCTGAGTTAGGAAAAAAAAAAAAAACACAGAAAATTATTTAATCTTGTCAGTAACTTTCTTGCTAATCTCAAAATGGAGGCTGAATAAAGTTAATCCCTGACGAAACAAGTCCCTGAGATTTGGACGGAAAAGCCTAGCACAGGGACCAGGAAGGCAGACGTTTCTGCCCAGAAAGCTGACTGCTGAGGCAACTTTTCTGTAACTCTTCTAATACGGAACAGCCTTCTCACAATAATTGTCTAGTGTGCAGTACATGAGATGCTGCGTTACGCCTTAGCAGTTTTTGAGGCCAGGTTGCTGCTGGAAGAAATCCACAGGCAGATCTGGGGTGGAAGAGGGAATATAAGATAATTTATTGATTTTATTTTTTTTTCCTGAGGCTTTTGGAGCATTGCCCAGCCCCTGAGCTAGGACAGGGTCTGCCACATTGCAAGGGTGTGGGCATTCTTCCTCCTCCTCAGAACTCTTGGTCCCTGGCGGGGAGGTCAATTTTAGAGCCGCAGGGACAAGCACGTTCCTGCATAGACGCTTGCCCCCTCCTTTTGTGGTCCACAGCTGGCTTTAACCTGTCAGCAAAATGGTTTGTGAGCTGGGGCGTACCCTGTAAACTGTGGGAAGGCACAATTGCTGGGAAAAACTCAATGTAGAGCAGCCCCAGAGGGCAGCAAGGGGTGGTTAAAGCCTTGGGCCATGCTCTTAGCCCAGATTATTTTCTCCTCTGCTCTTGGATAAAGCAAAGACAAAACTTTTCATTCACTTGTGAAAAAGAAGTCCCTAAGAAGAGCTTCCTGGGGAGCTGTGGAGCAGAGGACGGTGCTGTATAAGCTGCTTTAGCAATCCCAGGGCTTTGCCGGTGTTTGCCACCTCGTTGGTGCAAGAAGTGAGAGCCTCTTGGGAGAACCACACAGCGGCCATCAAGTCATTAGGGATTCTCGGTACTTGCATAATGGTTCGTAGGATTTTAATGTAGCCTATTCACTGAGTGTCCTGACAGACGATACGGGATTGTAGCAGAGACGTAAAGAAGAGGTGAAAACCAAGCAGCCATCCTTGCCGTCAGCCCATCAGTATTTCTATGACAGGCTACTGGAGGATTGAGAAGGAACCGCTTTGCCTTTAAACCTTTTCCCTTCAAACAAGTGCCAGCTCCGTTTACAAAATCACACGCCGCTGCCTAAAGCAGTCCATACAATTCTGCCGCAATCCCGTTATTAACTGGTGCCTCTCATTAGCCCCTGCTGATTCATGGCTTTGTGCTGACAAAATAAAATGATCACTGCGACGTTGATCATCATATTCGGAGTTTTGCTGAGATGGCCACATTGGAGATATTGGCTCCCATCAATACCTTCCTTTGCCTCTAAATTTCAATAGCACAGACTGCAAAGCAGCTCCCTGAAAACAGACTGTTGTCACTATAGATTACTATCTGAAATTAATACCGGTTTTGCCTGGCAGTCAAACTCGCAATGCTTCCTAGGAACTCTCATGTACACACTTGTACATCTGACACAATTATACCAACCTTACCGGTTTTTAATATTTTTCTGAAGCTTTGTGAGCAAATCAGCCCATGCCACCTTGAAGTTCCTCTTCCAACTTGTCTCTCCTCCGAAATGGCTGAAACACTTTTTCGAGCCAAAGAAAGTGCATCCCTGGCTCCAGCCTGCCCAGAGCAAACAACTGGGATGCTCTTTTTAAATCCACAGTTCAGAGCTCATCTGCACTTACAGAGGGATTTCACTTTTTCAATTTCCCTTTTACAACAGGCCAAATGTTTGCCAAATGGGGAGCTTTATTTCCCAGGGGGAATTCACAAGCAAACCATCCAGCTTTGCTTTGTTCCTGGCAAGCTGAGCGGCTGCCCCCAGGGCTACTGGTCAGCAGCCACCACTGCCACCATACCCAGCCAGGGCAGCCCGGGGGTGGGGGCAGCACATGCCACCCTTCCAGGATCCAAATGGCCGTGTGGCAGAGAGACCAGCCTGCGCTCTGCTAGTTCGCCTTTTCTGATGCTTTTCCTTTTTCGTGGACTCCTGTTGAAAATGTGCCAACAGATGTACGTATCTACAGCCCTGCTCTTCCTATCACATCTCCAGAACCACCAGCACACAAGTAACTCGAAAACTTCTAGTCCCCTTCCCCTTGGGACGGTGCCACCACATACCTTATTCCTCAGCCAGGTGTTTGCTTTCACTCAAAACAGGTCTCTTCGCCGGAATCTCCCCCTCTGAGAAATGCCTTCCCCCTTGTTTTCCTGCCCCCACGCCAGCATAGCTGCTGTCACATCCCAGCCCTTGCCCTCTGCCTGGAGGCTGGCATCCCAGGCTGCCTGCCTGCCTGCATCCTGCACCACCCACGAATACAGCACGAATACAGCACGGCTTGCAGGTGAGAGCAGTTATTCACTTCACTTCCCCCCATTTACCTCAATTCCCTCATCTGTAAAACACAGATAACATTTCTCTAGCTCGCAGAAGACGATGATCATATTATTTATATCCAGACTCACATTCAGGCTACGCAGCTATAAACACCTAGTGATATTACATAAATGTCATTATTGTAACTACTCATGAGAACGTGGGAGGATTTGTGTAAGGGCACAAACAGGGACTTTCGGTGGAGGAGGAACACATTTCTATTCTGCATGGATCTGAACACAACATGTATGGCAAAAATTAATCTTGGCATGCCTTTTTTTATGTTCCTCCTGCCAACTATTGCAAGAAATTATTTCTGTTGGAAAGTTTAACATTTGCATTAGTCTTTGATTTGAATGAAAGACAGAAACAGGGTAGTGAGGAAGGCAAATGCTTCTTTGGTATTTGCCGTTTCTTGTTCCTAAAGTCTGCTATAATTTACAATAGGCAAATAGGCAGATTTTTTCCCTCCTTCAGAAATCCCCTTCAGTCCCTGTAAAACAGCAGTGGTGACTGGAGAAGGTTTGAATCATGGACCAACACCTGTCCTCAGTTTTGGGGCTTTCAGAGCCGCTCAGCCAGAGCCAGGTCAATAGACACACCAGGTTGTGCCCAATTGATTCTAAAGGTTTTCTGCAGAGATTCCAGAAGACAGGAGTTGCTCTATTGGATCAAACCAATGGGGCATGTAGTCCAGGATACTGTTTCCAACAGTGGACAATACTAGATGTTTCAGAGGTTAGATGCCATTTAAGCCCCAGCGACTTCTTTGTACAATAAATTTGAATGGTGTGGAATTATATTGCAACACGCTGAGAAGAAAATTGAAGATATGGAAATTGCATTTTGTGGCTGAAATGCAATTCAGACCACAGATATTACAAACTAGAGGGCCGTGAGAAACGGTTTGAAGGTCTGGAAAAGCAGAGTTGTGAAATCCCGTGCGGTAGTGTAGCCATCTAGTGATCATTTCGAGAAGTCTCTCTATTTCTTGGGAAAATGTGATGCAGCACGTTGACAGGGAAGATGATGCTGTTTGAAATGAAGAAGTAATGGCGAAGATCTGAGAGCAACAAGAAGCTGTATGCGTGTGGGTAACATTTACAAAGCTGGAAAACAAGATTACAAGAGGTTGGTGATTCCGAAGGATCAAAAGGTTTATCTGCAGCGTGCCTGCCACCTGCGAGAATATTTGCACAATACAAGGAATCAAACAAACATCTTCCAGAGAAGGGAGAGCTCACACGCTAGAAGAAGCTCAGAAGTGCTTGCAAATTGCAAGTGAGCACCTGGAGAGTGAGACTCGCTCAGCAGGACCAAAATTCTTCCCCTGGTTGCCACCAGGGTGCCTATTCAACCTCAGCTAAAAACCCCAAAATACGACAAAAAAACCAAACAAAACCAACCAGAAGCAAACACTTTTTTCCTGGATCTCAGGTGGAAGATATTTTCTTTTTAGATGGAAAAAATGAGAGATTCTCCCAAGTGCAAACTCTCCCGGGGTTTTGGAAAAAGGGACTAACATGTTTGACTGATGGAGCAGGGATAGTCACCATATTGATGCATTTATGACATGGCGCAGATCAGTGGCATGCTGCTGAAAACAAAAGCCTTTTAACACCACATGAAGGAGCAAAAACCGGCAAGGCAAGCCCAGAACTAAAAGCTGAGGACACTAAGCCAGAACCAAGGTGAAATGGTCCCGTGCCTCGGCTCTGGCCACGGCCTGCACCTTACCTCACTCCAGCTTTCCTCTGAACCGTGTTCTGTCCCCAGCAGATCTCTGGTAGCTGAAGATTAGTTGAAGCCCTGAAGCGGGAGGCTTAAGAGGTGTGTCCACCCCTCAATATTTTTAACAATGGTCGTTATGACCACTCTGGGTATTCTTGATAGGCAGACATAAGGATACCAAGAGAATGCAGTGCAAGCTACAGTAATTAGCATAATATAATTCAAACACACAGGCTTAATAAACTATTTCAGTATCAACCTGTGGCAATCTGCTCCGTAGTTTAATTATAAGCAGGCAGAGAAAGTATTCTATTTTTTCAGTACAGAATTCCACCTCCTTACTCTTATCATTCTTACCTCACGAAACAGGGAAAACAGAAGTGCTACCTTGTCTTACATTTGGGCCATTCTTTATTATATTATTAATAAATATATTAATAATATCATAATTAAAATATTTATATCAATATAATAATAACAATAATAAAATGTATTAATAAATACCCTTTTATTCATCTTCTTACTAAGCGACATACAGACCCTGTCCCATTTGTGCCACTTCCCCCACACCCTTAGGTCACTGTAATTGCCATTCCTTCTCTTGCTTTGCGCTTTAGCATGATATACAGACCAGACTTATCTGGGGCTTAGTATCATCAGTTATACTGGTGCTATACTGGGTACTTCACTGCTATACCAGACCTCTCCCTGTTGAGACAGCATCACAAGTCATCTGTGGGTTATGAGGACACACAGGTCTGGCTGTAGCTCTGATTTTTCCTGGCTTATTCCTAAACTACTCCAGGTTCAGGCCATATATAACAAAAGCACCAAAGTGACAATAACTGCCTAGTTTTCACTGCACAGCCACAACGTTCAGAAGACAGCTACACCCATGGAGGTCTCTGCTACTCAGCTGGTTGTTGCATCCTTTCTCTTTCTGTCCTGTCTCTACTTCTTATGATCTCGTAGAGACTTTGTGAAACAAACCTCCTCAGGAGGTTGTGACAGGCGTTGAAACTCCTGCCAGTTAGTTGGGAGGGTTTGGGCTTTCAGCTAGTCTGCAGCAGCTAGTGACATCTGGGCCCAGTCCTAGAAAAGAGGAGGAAAGTAGGTATTACAGACAGAGGCTGGAGATAAAAAGAATAATTGTGTGTACAGTCATGCAGGCTAGCTTAGAATTAGAGACAGGGATAGTATTTATCCACTGCTGAGCAATAAAGCAACGAGCAGTGTTAAACCTGAGATTAATTTCCTTCCTCCTCCTCTGCCCAGGAGTTATATTAAATACACAAAGCAAAAATATGAACTAACAAAAGAAAAACAGCAACTGGGTATAATTCAAGTTTTAAGCCAATACTTTTTTTTTTTTTTTGTAAATGCCTCCTACTTCCTCCAAATTTTCCCACAAATGTTGCTGTTCACAGACTTCCACAGACTGTCTCGCCAGTCCCGTACATGGTGCCAGAAATAGGGAATGGGGCTCTTAATTTTATCAGTACTTATTCAAAGGCAGGCTTCAGTGTGAAGATCCCAACAAGATCCCGTGGTTTATCTACCATGTGCCTTCTTCACCATTGCTATCGATCAAGACTCATCTCATAATCCTGTAAGTGTGACCTAAATTCTCTACTTAGGGATGCACGACCTTGAATCTGGCCGCATCAAAAAGGATTTCACTCAGAAAAGTCCAGCTTTATCAAGTAATTCAGTTCACTCTGTAGAACTAAACTGTCCTTATTATTTTTCACCTTTGTGTCATCCACAAACTTTATTAGCAGTGATTTTATACATTCTTCCGAAAGACTGGGGGAAGATAAAAGGAACTAAGCCAAGAAGAGGTCCCTGGAGGACCCTTGTGGGATACGCTTCTTTTACAAGACGATTCCCCGTTTGCAATTACTATTTGAGATTTATCACTGAGCTAGTTTTAATCCATTTAATGTGTACTACGTTTAGTTTACCCACTGCTAGCCTTTAACTAGGATCTTCTGTGGCACCAGTTCCTACACCTTAGAGAGTTACCTCATGTGGACATGAACCAAACCTGTAATCCCAACAAAAAGCTGCCTAAATTCCACAAGACATGTTTTCAACAAAACAATATTGAAAGGCATCAGTTGTCACCTCGTTCCTCTTCTCTTCTAATTACACCTCTCTTCTTTTGGACCAAATTTAACGCTAGGCAAATCAGCCTTTAGTTACCTGTGGTTTCAAAGTATCTTTACAAAAAAAATTGGTATAATCTTATGCAATCCTAATGCATATATGTGCACACACACCCCCTCCTCTGATGTGTCCTTCACAGTTTTCTCACAACAAATGTGCATTCTTCTTGGTTAATTTTTTTCTGAACTTCTGGATGTGGGCTATTTGGTCATGTAAATTTTAAGATGCTCAGTGACAGCAATGACTCACTAGCACTTTCATTACCTGCTTTCAGAACAGAATTTCAGTATCACCGTGACTTCCAAATGTATGACAAAACACCTTTCCTTATCCGTAATGAATATTCATTTAACAGTTCATTTTTACTGCAGTATTACCAATTGTACCAAGTAATGAACCTATGTTTTCTTAAGGGATGGCTTTCATTTCAGTATCTGAATTCTTATTGTCCTCAACCTCCTTGGCATATGTACATGGAAACATTAATTACTCTGCATCAGTTTTGATTGAGGTGGCTGTATATAAACCAGACAATTCCAAAACTGAAGTAAAATTCAAAGCCAAAACATACATGTTTCTTTTCATCCTTCACAGTCCTTTTTGCATTGCACCAAAGACACCTTATATTCTAGTTATTTTCATTTCAAAGCATTGTATGCACTCGAGATATTTTGTTACCATCGCTACAAAAGTGATGTCATCATAGCAGGAAAATTAAGAGTACCTTTGCTATTTTATGGTGAGCAGCAAATTTACTTATTTGATTTGACTCACTCATGGGAAATATTTTTCATTGAGACTATCCTCTAAGCATTAATTCTACTAGAATAACCATAAAGAACATCTAACACATGGCCCTATAAATAGTTTGAAGTAAATATTCATAGGATCATATCACTACCCTTGCTATCCTGACAGCTGAGCCTGACTGTCATGCTATCCCCAGACCTTTCCCTTCCCTGCCCAGTGAAATCCCAACTTTACTCCCTGGACACACCATCCTGAGAGCTAGCAGCGTTCCTAAACTGTCAGGAGCAGAGATGGCCTCAGCTCTAGGTCCCACACATACCTCTTTGTGTAGGGCGGCTGGAACAACCTCCTGGCTGGCAGGGCTGGAAGCATGAAGTTCCTCAGCAGCAAGCCCTCCGCTCGCTGTTGCCGTCCTTCTGGCTTTCACACTTCTACCCCTTTGCATCATCATTTTACTGCCCACAAAAGCAGGCAAGGCAAGCTAATCCCTAGAAGGGCATTAGCTCACATCTTCGTGGTGGCAAGATTGACCATAAACATTGGCATGCGTGACCCCAAGTTATAAGATGATATGTATGAGTATCTAACATCCCAGAGCGGAGAAGTGAAAACACTAGAAGATGTAGGGGTGCAGTGTGAGCTGAAGCCATCAAAACCACGATGAATCCACACGGCACAGCCATAGGGACATCTGACGAGCAGCACAGCATAACTGGCAATGCACTGATACTATTTTTTGGATTAACACTTTGGCTATGGAGAGCACTTTTGCTCCTCAGAGTGCGCTAGGGTGTGAAAAGGCAACCGAGATCACGTACAACTCGCATTATTGCCAACAAACTCAGAGAGAATGGTTAGATGTGGACGGTTGGCAAACGCTAACAATAAATAACCACTTCCAGCGAGGATCACTTTTCTTCCACTGCTCTCTGCACCCTCTAAGGGACTTTTTACAGGCTGGGAAACTGAAGGTTAAGTTACTGTGTTTCCCAACCTGCTAGCAGATCCCACTGCCTTGAAAGGTAACTCAGGGAAATTCAGGTAACAAGCTCCTGGCCACCAGTTTCCCATGAGTCACGCTTCCTGGGTGAGAAATGGTGCACTCTGGTCAGCAAACCCATTTGTCAGTGGTGAGTGACTCAAGGTAATATTTGTCACAGGCACAACTCTCCCTTTTCATCTCCAGCTTCTGGACAGAAATATTAATCTCTTCTCTCTTCCCTTGACTGCTTCAAGCCCTTTTCTCAGCTGTTCACCTTTAATATCTGTCTTGCCAGAGTAGGGCATGAAAACCCGATCGGTGCTGAAGAGAAAGCATTACTTCTACACTCCCACTGCAATGACAGCTCCAAAAACAATCAGATCTGTTACATTGACCACTATAACATCAATCACTGATTTTATCAATTTATGATATTCCTTGTCTTGAGCTGCGATATATACAGTCTTGGGGAGCCAGTATTCAACTTTTTATTCCTGTATTGGGTACTGGAAATGGTCCTGAATGGCAAAATCAGATGCAGACCCCCAGCTCCCCTGCAGTTGAAGGTGTTTGGTTTCCAAGTTCTGGTTCAGGTGTCTCTGGTACATTGGGAGACTAAACCCAGCAGGTTGTTAGCAGCCACTCTGCTTTCTATATAATAGACAGAAACCTTCCCCATTGCCTCCCCAAAAAAGTGAGAAAGAAAAATCAATGTGATAATTTATCTACACCGCCAGAAAACTCACTACAAACACAAACCACAAATAACCAAGTGCAGTAAAGACAGAGAAAGAGAACTTAACAGCAGTAGAGAAACTCATGTGCAGTTTATTTAGCACAGTCTACATCCCCATATCCTTCTGCAGCACAAACCAACTCACCAACACCTTGGTCTGGCCATATTTCCTCATGAAGAGTTCTTTCTTTTGAAAAAAAAACAACCTTTCTCCTCTCTTCCCCCTCTCTCACGTTGCATTTGCCTTTCTCTTGCTTTTCTGTGTGCTCATCTGCATTCATTTCTTTCCCTGATTTGCCTCTTTTTAAAAAAGTCAACCTCTAAGCCCACGCATATCTGTTAATCTAACCCATCTATCAACAGTTTCTGAGCCATCTCTTCAACCTATGCAGCCAGGGATTTTTGCCAGGCTTTTATCATTTTTATGTGCACTGCTGCCGCCCGCTGCCACAAGGTCACCCTTGGAAATGATACTATGCCTCAGTGGGTACTTTTTCACCTAATAAAATATACAGCACACTGTATATCAATCATATCGTCTAGGGACCAAATACTGAACAGTCAAAGAGGGGTAAATGCTTCCCTCCGGATCAATTTTTGACTGCATAGCAAGGGTAACCTCTTTGCCAACAAGAGAGACAGAAAGTCCAGCATTAGACTGTGGGGAGCCTCTCGAGTCATTTTGGAAGCACAGTCCCTCTTTGCCCTCACATGTTCAAGGAATCAAACTCAAAGAGGTTATGAACAAGGTGTGTGACAGACCCGACCGTACGGGCAAGTTTTGCCACCATCGCTCAGGGGCTATTTGGCCCAGCAGCTTTCAGACAGACCCCCGCAGGGTCTGCAGATGACGCTCACTGAGCTCAGGAGGGAAAGTTCAAGAAGTAGCATGTACCCCGTGAGACAGTCCACCCCAGTAAATTGTTCGTCATTTTGGATCGCCCATCACAGAATCACAGAATGGTAGGGGTTGGAAGGGACCTCTGGAGATCATCTAGTCCAACCCCATGTCAGAGCAGGGTCACCTAGAGCAGGTTGCACAGGAACGCGTCCAGGCGGGTTTTGAATGTCTCCAGAGTTGGAGACTCCACCACCTCTCTGGGCAGCCTGTTCCAGTGCTCTGCCACCCTCAAAGTAAAGAAGTTCCTTCTCATGTTTAGATGGAACTTCCTATGCTCAAGTTTGTGCCCAACTCTGGAGTTGACCCTTGCTTTTCATAAGCAAACAAGGAGCAGCTATGGGCAAACTTGCTTTAGCCACTCTGTTGGTTGCAGAAAATCCCTGAACACAGAAAAAGCGCCTGGTAGGTGTACAGGCAGGCTTTCTGATGACCTTCTCTTCCACAAATTAACACCTGTCTCTCCTTTTCTTTCTTTTTGGCTGTAATGCAGCTCTAAAAGCCAGACAGAAAAGAAAGAACGCCAGGAAGCTGTACCTCCCAATTTATATAAATCACAGCGACATAAAATATTTTACAGTGACAGAATTTAAAAAAAAAAAATTAAAAAAAAATCCAGACCTGTGCAGTACTTTTGGTTCAAACTCAAGTCAAGGGACACGCCAGGAGGAGAAGACAAAAACGGAGCTTTTGCTGACGCCACCCATGGCATCACATTGCAGCTCACATCAGCATCAGAGGCGGCCAAGCCTGGTAACGCAGTGCATCGGGCGAGCAGGCACAAGCCCGGCCCGGGGGTCCCGCAGTGCTCACCCACACCTGGGCAACTATTTGCGCTAACTGAGCGCATGCTGGCCTCGAGACGTCTTCCCAGCCTCAGCTCCGGACACATGGCCCAAATGCCGGCCATGGGCAGTGGAGGCTCTGCTTGCCTGTGTGTGCCCAGCCCCCTTCAGCCCCTACCCTGACCCTCCCATCCCTGCATCCACACCACTATGGCAAGAGCAGCTAGGAGTCCACATACACGACTTTTGTCTCCCTTTCTCTGGCTGTCACCTCACCCTCCCCTATTACTTCCCTACTCCAGGAAAGTAATGAGCTCCCTGCCTCCCAGAGCCAGCAGAATTCATTTAGCCCCTTCCCAGCAGGACCAGCGCCTGCTAACAGCACGAGATGTTTCTCACAAGCATTGCCAGCCAGCTCCATGCTGCTTTAAATGAAACACTTCCATTAATGCTACAGGTGGGCTCCAGCTACGAAGTTAGCCTCTGGATCTGAACATGACTCAAATTCGGGAGCAGCTTGTTACAAAGATGGTCCAAGCTAATATTCCTTTCACCTAACTGGACGCAAATCTCTTCCTCTCTATTTAAGGGAGGGGAAAGGCCTTTACAAGCAGGGAAGCCAAGTCCAGGTTCCTTACAGCATGACTGCTCTACAGTCAGACCCAGGAATCTTGCTAGCTCGATGTTACTGAGGACCTTAGTATTCAATATTCTCTAAAAAGTACATACAGACCTGTCCTTTGGCATAATCTAAGCAGGAAGTAGCGTAGGGCAGCAGCCTGACAAAGTCTGAAAAATCACTGCCTTAAGCTTAGTCTGTGCCAGGTCTTTGTTTTTCTGCGTCCTTGAGGATGGCAAAATTCAATCCTGCAGGAGCACATCTGCCAGGTTCCCTCCTACTTGACTCCAGAACTGGTTTGTCATGGTGCTTAGCCAAAATTTACCTACCTCCAGCACTGCTGCTTAGTAGAGAGGAGGGAGGATGACCAACCCTTCCTTGCAGCTGGCAGGAGAAACCACACAGCAGAGCATCAGGTGAGAGGGCAGGGGATGAGGGCTAGAGGCTGGACAAACTCCTGCTTGCCACACTTCCCATTCGGCAACCTCCACATCCCCAGGGGTGAGCAGCCAGGACTGCTGTGGGGGAAAGGCAAGACCCACCTCACCTGCCCGGCTTTCCCTCCACCACCAGAAGCCACAGGCAGACTACATCCAGGAGCAGGGCACACGGAGGCGCTGGAAATGTTTCTCTTCCTCAGGTTGCTCTTAGTCTGGATCAGGACAAGAAGGAGGTACAGGTCTAAGAAGGAAACTGAGCAAGCAGCAGATGTTTCTTTCAGATGAGGTACCAATAACAAGGATGCAGACACACACACACACACACACACACACACACACAAATGGCATTTCTGTGCGTTGAAAAGAAATGAATAACCTGACCTACTGGTCAGACGCAGCAGGGGTCAGCTCCGGGAAACAGCACCGTTTTGCATGTTTCTGGCACAAAACACAAATCATGACAAAAGAAAGCAAGCAAACAAAAAAGTCAGCTTTTTAGCCAGGCACTCAAGCAAATAAGTCAGCACAATGCTTCAAATTCACCTCATGCAGGCATAAATTCACTTCTAAGGTCAGGGTTAGATGATTCCCAGCTCGCCACTCTTCCCCTCCAAATAATTAATTGAGTTTATTCAGTGGAATTTGTATGAAAGACATAGAGGTATAAACTCTTTAGAGCAAGGAACACAGCTAAGTTTGCAAAGCGGCATGTAAATCCACAGTGCTATAATAAGCTTTTATTAATACAAACAAATCATTTGTTCCTCTCCCCCCGGATCTCGCAAGACACAAACTAAAGAAATGGCACAGGACAAGGCAAGTCACCTCCCTGGAATTCTATCGGTGTGTACCGAGCACCGCTGACTGATAACTTCAGCCCTTTACGCCAGTCATTAGCCATCAGTCTCGTTTCAGTGAGCAGCTCTCCTCTGGCACCGACACCATGGCTCTGCATCCCCGAGCTGCAGCTCTCCTCTCCGCTTTCTCTCCCGTGGCCTGAAACGAGAGGGGCTGGGACTTAAATCAGCATCTCCCTCTTTTTCTCTCTGGCTACGAATCTTATTCTATCTTCGTCTTCTTCTTGTCACTTAAAGTGACTGCAGAGATTGGCTTATCCAGGCATTAGCCAATGCACGAATGTAGAGGGGAAGAGGCTAGGACCAGTGGACCACGGTGAGAGCTGCACTATGTCTCTGTCTCCAAGGGCAGGAGAAAGCACTGTGGACTGCATGTAGATCAAACACTTGCTAGTATTACAACTGTATATTAAACCTCCTTATTCTCCCTTAAAAACATTGGGGACCCCTTTGCCCCCCCTCCCATACTGGCCCCTAAGAGCACTTATAAAGTGAAAGTGAAGATGCCTGGATGACACCAAGCCTCGCTTCAGGTCTCCCAGACTAGAGGAGGGGACCTGGACCAAGATTCACAGCTTTTCAGGAGAGCGACATTACCAGCACGCTTCTGGACACTCAGGGGTAAATTTTCCTCATTTTCTTCTGCTGGAATTGATATAATTTCCACAAAGACTAAAACATTCAATGAGCCAGATCAGTTGTCATCTGGTGAGGGCACTGGGCTTGGAGGAGAAACCCTTATGTTCCAGACTTCGTTCCAATAAACATTAAACTGCTTTATAGATACTGGAAGCCATTAACAGGAGAGATGGCATTTCTCCATCCCAGGACACTTCCCGATTCACGGTGCTTACTAGGGGAGTCTCCAGGGACGTGAGGGGGCAAATGACCTCCCACAAAAGATGAGGTTAAACTGGGTTCTCCAAGTGCTCCAAGCACCCGAGGAGATGACTTCATGTTGAGTTATATGGCTAAGAGGGAACTGTAATCCACAACAACCTGTGAAACGTGCCTAAACTTAGCATTTGCCGCATTTGCCTTGCTTTTGCCAAGGGATGCTCAGCATAGAAATAAAGTTAAACGATTTGAATAGAGCAATCCTTTCCTTCCAATCTGTGATCAACGGTTTTCAGTTCAACAGGGGTACAACAAAACATTGCCATTCTGGACTGGATCAAACTAGTTTTCACTTTCTCCCCACCCCACCCTGAACAAAAGCCTCACAATTCACTCAGGATACAGAATGTCTCCTGCAGAGGCTGCATCCTCACCAGCTTTTGCAAAGAATGCAACGTAGAATGTGGTGTACTATGGATGCTTAAGCAAACCAAACGAGATTTCTCAACAAAGCAGATGGAAAAACATATTTTGGTGAAGATGTTTTCAGAGGAGCGTGTTAACTTCAAATAAATTTTACATGGAGGAAATGGAAGTTGGTGGTGGGGGATGTCCAACTACCTCAATTTGTTTAGATAGTATTTAAACGTGTCATTCTGCTTCGTCATATTATACATACACATTTTATAAAACATTATGCTATTAAATATTTTGACATGACCAAAAAAAAATGAAAAAAAAAAAAATGAAGCAATCTGAGACGATCAGAACTCGCGAGTATATCTGAACTGGTTTTTCTTTAATTTGCATTCCACAGAAATAGTCACAACTTTCTACTTTTCTCTCCAATTTGAAACAGAAGAAATTGTGAACTATTTCCCAAGGGATTGGATTGCTATAATCCATAATGCTCTAATAGAAACGTGGCACTAATGCTCTTCATCTCGTGGATTATGACATGCTGTAACTGCCGGAGTGACGGGGAATGCTCTTGGGGCAGACCGATGGCCAGGAGCGATCCTCATAGACAAGTCAGAGCTGTGTGCAAGTGCAGTTCCATGCCCTCTGACAAGAAGGATGTGCCTCCGAGAGGTTGGAAATCCATCTCCATGACCTCCCGTGCTGGCTGCCGGCCCCACGGTGAAACGCAGCCACATGCGCTGGCAGCATCCCGTGACCCACGGAGCAACACCTACAAGCAGCTGCCACCACCATTGGCCCTTCTGTGCCAGTGGAAGCCCGCATCATTCACGTGAGAGAGGAAGCCTCGCTGTAAGGTGTATTTTACAAAGGAGTCGTATGATGGGGTCATCTTCTGGTTGCTGTTTCATCATCCCCCAATAAATGACAAAATCCATCAGGTTTCAATGAATTCAGTGGCAGCCTCGGCTCCAGACCCTTCTACCAAGCCTTGCTTTGCAGTTATACTTTCTCCCTCTCCAAAAACTAGGACCCCGTGTTATGGAATCACTGAATGCAGCCTAAATGCTTTCCCAAGGGCTTGCTTTTTAAAGCATATTAGCCGCTTGCCCAGTCCTTGGCTTCCAGTGGAAGTTCCTCCTGGAGGACAGCCTGGGGTCTTCAGTCACCAGGAGCTACCTGGTCCCATTTTCATGAAAAAAAAAAAAAAGATAATAAAAAAAAAAATCCACAACTACATTGACATGTACTCGCTCTGTGGCAGGAGCAACCCCAAACTGACGTTCAGCCGAGGCACAGGAATAGATGCTCAGACAGCCTCCCCACTCCAAATTAGCAAGAAGAACAACATTTGTGCAGATGAGGGAAACCCAGCTCCCAGGCCACCTAATCCCCAGAGGGGACCCACAGTTTATGGAGAGGCTCTGGAACCTCTGCCTCCTCTCAGCTGGCTGTATCCAGTGCCGTTCCTGCCCAGCTACTGCTTGATTTTCAGGCAGATGTTATTTTAATAAGAAATCCACCATTAATTGTCTTTATGTCAGGACGGGAGGTATAACAGGAGGGTGGGTTGTTCTGCTTTGCTTTTTTTTTTCCCTAAGAACAGACGCAGTCTCTAAAATGATCTGCAAATGGCATAGGGAACAGTAATATATACTGTCTTCTATGCCCAGTGATAAGACGTGAACTGAGAATGTAGCTGTATTTGTCTTGAATTTATATTATTTTCAATGTCCCTCTTGCCTGATGCTCTGACACTGCTCGTGAAAACACATAACCAAGCACATGAGTTGATATCCAAAAGTTTGGGATAGGAGCTGGGTAAGGTGATAGGGAGCAGCTGAGAGATATTGCAGATTAAGAAGAGGTCTGAGGAGTTGGGTAAGGGGGAAGGAAGGGGAAAAGGGTTAATTATGGAAAATGGGAACTCCAAGGAAAGAAAACCTCATAATTTTAAGTAGCCAGCAAACACAGAAAGGGGAAAACAAACTAACATGAGAGGGGATTTGTGGAGAGTTCAAAGTTTTAAAATACTCACTGAGATGAAAATCACTCTTAATTTTATAAGGTGAGACAGAGATTGCTCTCCACCTAAACTGGATGAGTAGCATGCAAAGGGCTTCCAGTTTCATCTAAAAATGAATTTTATGCCCCATTTACATTTTCATTATTTATGGAGTTTTTGTGATAATCTCTCCTGTTGGGAAGGAGATGACCACAATCCCACATCTGTTTACCTCTGTTTACATCTGGGAAAACAGTCATGGATTTGTTCTGCTTCAGCGAGAAGGCAGAGTGATTTGATTATTGCTTCTAACATACAAGAAGATTGTTGCTGAGACTGTCGCTTAAGAGACAAATGATGGAAAGCTGTTTTTAGCAAGTTATTGGAAAGGTGGAGATGAGAATGCTAATGGCCAAGACGATTTTTTCACTCTCTGGTCCCCAGGATGCCACTGCTGAGCTCGGTCAGCCAAGGTGAGATGGGGCTGGCCCAGTTGCTCTGAGCAAGAGTCTGGGTCCCAACACTGCAAAAAAGTTTGCCCTGATTTTGGCAGAGATGACACCTGCACACATCACTTGACTCTGCCTGTGGTGTCATGCTGCCTGTGGGGATGCTCCAGAGGTATGGAGGCAGGTAAGGCTCTTGCTTTCCTCTTCCCTAAATTATTCAGTCAGTTACATGCCGTCCTTGCTCACTCAGGCCTTTTTCTGTCATCCCGATTTGTGTGAGGTGGTTTCTGTTCCTGAAGGAAGCCCAGTGGCACACCAAGGAGTGACCCCAAACTGGAGCTAAATTACCCTGGGATTTCTTTAGCTTTAAGCAAAGTATATGGTCTTTCCTAAGATGTCTGGGAAGTGATGCAGCCTTGCCAGTGAAGGTTTTCTTTGAATAATCAGGATAGAGAAGAGAGAAGTTTTAAGCATTCCCAGTTCAGCTATCATCTGCTATAGTCTTACACTGCCAGGACAAGTGGAAGATCAAAACCTCCTAGAGGGTTTCTGACAAACTAACAGGACTTTTTGTAAAAGCTCCTGAATACACTGAGATTCAGAGGCAGTGATCCACGTCCTGCTGCTGGGGTTGACCGATTCTCCTCTGTTTGCCCTCCTCCTTGCCCTACCCAGCTGCCACCCAGCTTTGGGTAGACCCCTGTGAAGATCATTCATGTAATAGCAATTTACCTGAGGATGAAACACTGCATTGGGAAAGGGCAGGTACTGCCAGACCAGAGCGATTCAGAATCATCATCAAAGCTTGGTTCAGCTGTAATGGCAATTTTTCTGTTGACCAGGTGGCTATGGCTAATTTGCTTTACTTTTGTTTAACTCTGCATGGTACAAGACTAATTTTTTATAGATCATAGTAACAAACAGTTATTCCTTATTCTATAGTGAATGGGATATTTACTACTCTAAGGTAATGATGCACTAGATGAGAGGTGGAGACACAGGAGGTGGCGTAGAGGAGCACAGGCATGGGGTGATAACGCAAGGGCACAGGCTGACCCTGGAGACCCCACGGCTATAAACAGCTCACCAATGGCCAGTTAAAGAAGTGCAGACCTGGACCTGGAGAAAGCTGGTTCTAGGGACATAGAACAAAGACACAGTATCTAACATTCATGAAGGGCAGTATGAATAGTAAATTTCAATGTAATGTGGAGCGGCAGATCATGCAAAAAAAGCAAGGTCTAAAAGGATGTTTGAATGACAAATCAAATGTGGGGAGAGAAAAAGAAGGAAGTAAAGAGGATTGAGGAAGAAGAAACCCTCAGCACCACGTTCCTCCCCGTGAAAGGCTCCAGATGCCAATGCGTGGCCCTGACACCCCCTGCGATATGACCAAACTGGAACTACCAACTTTGGGCCCAGAGGACAGTCAAAGAGCATAACACCAAGAAAAAGGTGTAGAAACTAAGAAGATAAGTAAATAATAGCATTAACTGTATTGTCGTTATTACTGAGACTTTCTCTGTATAAAAGTAACCAGATTAGCACTAATAATAATTCTTGCATTAGACTGTTGAGATTTCAATTACACTAGCACTAGAATCTTGTCTTTATCTACAAGGTGTGTTTGCTTTTCACCCGCAAATATGATTTGAGTGTAACAAGAGGGAGCGAGAATCACATCCTAGACTTGTTCCTCACAGGGAGGGAAGGCGGCTGAGAAAGACAGCCCCACCACGCTGATGCACCAAAAACATCCTGCACAGCCCTTCACTGGCAACTTGAGATTTAGAAAACTATAGCGCAAGGAGGGAAAGAGAAACAAGCAAAAAGAAGTCTTGAGTTCAGAGTAAGAGCTGCAGCGATTACAGTACAAGCGTACCGGTGGGCTCGCCTCGGCACCATGTAACTAGCAATGGGCAACCAAGTGTTTTGTTTCACTCATGATTTACATCTTCAAAACTTGGTGTCCAAATGCTAAGTAAGCTAAAAACATTGACACTTCTCTGGAAAAAAAAATATAAATATCTTTAGACTCTTGAAAAATTCTCAATTTTTGCCAAATCTGACCCAAATAATCCACAAAGCAGCTTTGGCTGAACTGAACCAAAAAGTTGAAAAGAAATGCTCACTGAAAAAAACTAAAAGTTTAAGTCAAAGCCAAGGATAAGACAACTGGGGGGTTAACAGGTATGAGTTTAAAAGTCTACAGGGCTTTGTCTGTGGGTTTGAGACTGGGAGGGGAGTTGCTGGGGTTTTTTTGTTTGTTTAGGGAAAGACGACTTTTTTTTTTTTTTTTTTTTTAAACTAAGTGATGAAGAGCTCATGAGTTTCTCTGGGACATTTGCTGCCCTAGAGCGTCACACTGGTCTGTTCAGGCTGCTCTGAACACTAAGTGTCTGCATGAATTCAAGGCGAGAATGGACAAAAAAAACATTATTAAATACATGGTCTAATAAATACATTATTAAAGACATAGAAAGCATCTGGCCTTACATCAAAAATGGTTGCAGAGCATTTCGGGGAAATAGCACGTATGCTTATCCTTCGCCATTGCCTATTCATCCACCTGAGGCCATTGCAAGAGGTCATCACGAGAGATGGGACTCCTTGCACCTTCGGCCTGACCCAGGACATGCACCCTTACATTGGACGCGACATCTTGAGCAGACTGGAAAGAACTGTTACCCTGTCTTGCTGAGATGAGGCGTGAGAAATAAGGCCACACAGCAAATCTGTGGTAAACTGGGATTACAAACGTCCTGTCCAAAGCCTACCCAGGTTATCTTTCCTCTCTCAATGGAGCACACGAAAGGGATTTGAGGAAAAGAGAGTCTCCAGAAACACACAACCTCAGGAGGTGCCGAAATCCTTAATGAGAGTGAGCCAAGCATCACTCTTAGAGGGATCCCACTGCAGTTTGTTTGCTTGAAGGTATTTACCGCCAGCCCCACAACTTTGCACACCAGTTGCTGCTGCTCCTTCAGGCAGTTAGTCACTTGTCTGCTCTCCAAGTGCTATTTATTACTGACTCGTTCCCAAGGTGATTCAATTAAGAAGTCAGAGAAGCAGTCACATTGCTCACAAGGCGGTAAAGAATTTCTTTTACGGTACAGTTTGCCATGTGTTCTTCTCTCCTGTATGTAAAGGGAATAATAGGATGCAGTAAACTGCACTAGGCAATAAACATCTGTTACAATTATTTAAATGCCTCAGATTGGCTTCATTGTTTAATTGCCTGCAAAGAAAGCCATTTAATGCCCTTATATATTCTTTCCCTGCCAGAAACACTATCCTTTAAACATAAGATAAAACATTTTAAAACGCAAACATTTCTTATGATCCTGCATTGTAATTGCCGTGCTGTAAAATATATCCTGGCTTCGGGTTTCCTGTATTCGGCATCACTGCCTCCTGCAGATGCACACAACTCTGCGGCCTCAAAAAGTACAGTGGTGGGGTGGCGGTGGGTGGTCAGCATTGCTTTCTCATCACCCCTTATTCCCTGTAAGGGAAAGAAAGAGAAATCCCATATCATTGTAACAAACCACAGCTGGACAAAGGCAATGCATACAGAGAAAACAACACAAAATAAACAAAAACCCCAATTCAAGTGGGATTAAGTGGGAGAATCCAGAAGTATTTGAGGAAAAGCCAAAAAAAGAAAAAAAAAAAAATCAATGCCGCTGCTCGGTGCTGACTCGATAGGTTTCATGCTCAGCAAACACGCTGCTGTGAGATCCCTGGGTACCTCGAAGGTTTCGAAAGCTGGGGAGGGAACAGGGCCGGCAACCAAAGCATCAGCTCTGAAACTGCCAGCTGTCACTGACACCGCAGCCTGCTGCTCGAGGGGCTGTGCAGCTCCAAAGGCAGGGGAAGGGGGACCTCAAGTGCCAGGTCACTGGTGTTGGACAAACCTGGGGCAAACCCATAACTCCGGCCCACGCGTGTTGTTCCAGAGAGCACAGAGGTGACAACAAGAGAAATGGGGGTAGAGAGGAGATGAGCGTCAGGAAGAAAAGGGCATGATTTTGTCTAGAGAGCTGCGTCTGTTTTAAAGTAAGATGTATGCTTTTAATGCGATGTTAAGCTTACATTATGGAAGTTATTACCATGCCGTTACATACAAAGGCACAGCTGAAAAGTCACGTATTAAAGCAGAAACTCAGTGACTAAGAAATATCAGAGCTAAAACCACCCACACAGCTTCCTTACTTAAGCTTCAAGTTAAAATACATCCTTTAATTACATGATTGTAGACTGTATTTTTATACAAAGCCCCTGTCTTCCTCAGTGAGGGGCTAAATATTTCTATTTATTTTTACCCTGCTACTATAATATGCATCTCTTATCCTTATTTACTTCACATCAAATCCTGCCTCAAACAAAACTGGTGTTTTCCTCCCAGCGTCTTATATTCTGCATATACTAAGGATTCCTTACAGTTTGGTTAGGATATGCAGGAATTATTTTCCTCATTTTACAAACAGAGGATTAAGAGATGGGGAAACTTAAGTATAGGCCTATCAAAAGCATATACAAATTTTGAATAATGAGGTGGAGACCCTCATTTTCCAGAGTACTGAGCTTTACTGTGGCTCACCTTCTAGACAAAGCTCGCACTAACTGCCTCTGCAGTTAGCTCCTCTCTAAAAAAAAAAAAAAAGTTCTATCTGCCTTACCTTGGACGTGCAGAAAACGAGAAGCATGCACTTTGTGGTTAACTTTTTGGTTTAAGGGATAGAAATCGAGTTTGTGGCTGAGCAAGAAACAGATCCTAGTTCTCCACAAAGGCGTCAAGCCTCCCCTCTGAGGCCGTTGTATGACTTTCTGCAGTATCCCGCCTCATTCATTATGCATTTCCAGACTTCTCCAGCAAGCAAAGCCAGAGTCCTCCAGACAACAAACGCCTTCGCTACACAGTCCTGCCCCGTTTCATTGGTTTCTTCAGCTGCTCTCTCGGGCACCCACTGAGGCAGCCATCTGCAGAAAAAAAACAACAGAGCATGATATTTTAATTAAAGTCTACATTACTGTGCATACAAAGGACTAAGTTACAGTTATATTATATTGCTCTGTCCTAACTCTCGAGAGTTAGTATTTGAGCCCGAAACATTCTTCCCATCCTGGTTTGCGCACAGGTAGGAGATCCTCAGGTTTTTAAAAAGACATAAAACCAGGAGTGTGGATATACAGAAACGTGTGTATGGTCCCTTGGTCTTCATGAGGCTGCTCTGCACAGAAAGGATTTTGTACCGGAGATAAGGGTTTACCTGTGGCACTTGACACCGAGTGTATTACATGATGTATAACTGGAAGGAAATCACCCATACAAAGAACATGTCAGTGGATTGAAGATGCATTTGCTGTCAAGCACGAGTCCGGGCAATAAATACCTCCCATGCTCAGGAAAGAAAGTATATGCTTATGTACATGTGTAAATATATGTAAATGTATGCAACGATAATTTTCAAGTGCATTAAAAAACTGCAACGTTGGGCAGCACGGCCGCAACTTAAATTACTAGATGATCAACCACACGGCCCTGGTGCTGCTGTGACCTTCTCCCCGGACTCAGCGCCGTTGTAACTCTCAGTGCTCTTCTCATACATGGCTCCAATCCCTGCAGAAGACCTCCTCCTCAGCCAGCAACCTGTTGGCTTGCGTTCCCTATCATGAACACTTCATGGGAGAGGGGAGTTATGTGGAATATGCAGAGAGGAAAACTGGTGAAAAAAATTCTCCTGCTTTGCTTGACTTTTCTAACAACTTTTAACCCTGAATAAATTAACCAGAAATCAAACAAACAAACAGAACAATTCAGATATTTTTTTTTTTTAATAAAGCACACCTAAATACCCGAACTGTTCTGTGAGCAGCAGAACCAATGAAACTTTCTGTCCCATGGATTTGTGACTTGTATCATAAACTTTCTTCTCTTCCTAGGTGCAATAACTCCTACTGGCTACTCTTGTTTGCCTTTGATGACACCAAGAAAGGGAAACATCTGCGGTGGCCAATTTGAAAATGCTTATAAACAGGTCAGCCAGCAAACACACACACTGAGGCACTGCCAATTTCTGTCAAAGAAATTCAGTAAGATCTGACACCTTCTTGTCTTTTTCTCATTGGCTCCCCCTAGACTGTCAACAGGGACTTCATTTTTGGGGGACTTTCATGTCCCTTTCAAATGAGATTGACACCAGCCAACAGAACGGACAGTTGGTCAGGGACATGTATCACGTAAGGCCTTAGAGAACTGGCCAGCCAAGTTCCCAGAATCATTCCTTCAGTTTAACACTCTATGTGAGTATCTACATGGCTTAGTTGGGGAGATGCCAATATTGCAACTATTCATGTCATATGAAATCAGTAAACCTAGGTTAATTCCCTTGTCTTCTCTCCTATAAGCTTAGCTCAGCATAGCATGCTTGAAAACAAAAAAACATGATGCTGGATTTGTGCTGTAATTGGAACTCTTATTTAAAGCAACAGGCCTTTTTCAGTGAGGAAGTCCTCAAATATTTTGGATGGACTTTATCACGGAGTGTAGTGATAGGACAAGGGGTAACGGTTTCAAACCAAAAGAGGGTAGATTTAGATTCAATATTAGGAAGAAATTCTTTAGTGTGAGGGTGGTGAGGCACTGGAACAGGTTGCCCAGAGAAGTTGTGGATGCCCCATCCCTGGAAGTGTTCAAGGCCAGGCTGGATGGGGCTTTGAGCAGCCTGCTCTAGTGGGAGGTGTCCCTGCCCATGGCAGGGGAGTTGGGACTAGATGATGTTTAAGGTCTCTTCCAACCCAAACCATTCTATGATTTTATGACTTTGCACAGGCCCTTTTATGGTGCCACATATTTAAACATGCACAAAGGACATAGCATCACTGTCTAGTCTGACTGCCTTTGGATCTCTCCAAGGCATCAGGATTTTGCTTCTTTGCTTAATGGACTTCATGCTTTTTATCCCATCCCTAAGACATCATGGGCTTTCAAGGGGAAGAGATTAAAACAGTCTCCCTGCGTATTGCAGGACCTTGGCAGCCACACAAGAACCATAATCAGAGCTTGTCTGCTGGTGCAATCAATACCCCAAAAGCACACATTAGAGACAGATTCAAATCAGAGGGAAAATAACTTGTCAACCAAAGCAAACTCTGTGAAAGCTACTGCTTTCGAAAACACAGAGGAACTACTGCTGTGCTCCCCATCTGGTAGAAACGATGAATCAATAGATATTCAATTTGCCCTGAAAAAGGAAAAAGAAAGGTTTTCCAGCATGAACATGTCTATTATTTCATCAGCTATTCTGTTTGCCCATTTCAGACGGAAACTTGGCCGGAGCAGTCTGGGAGCTCTGAGGACTGTCAGTTTTGCTAGAGTGCATTTAGGCACCAAAAAAAAAAAAATCAACAAAAATAGCCCCAAAACCAAGACAAAACAAAACAACAAAAAAAGCACTGACAAAGCAGGATCCTAGTCAGCTAATTAAATCAGGTTGCCATGTTTAGAATAGCTGCAGCCCCCAAAATGAGCAAAACCTCATTCAGACAGACAGAGGCTCTAGACCAAATGTTGTTTTTCTTTCCCATCTGTTAAAAATAAAACCTGCAGAATGGCATGCCAGTTTATCAAAGTCCATCCCACTAGAATATTAATCAGTGCATTGTATTTGATATTTATCTGCCTATAAACATAGCTTAACATTTTGCCAGCTTTTGTGCATTTTCTGCTGTTGGAAGAACTCCGACTCTGCCGTCTCATCATCTTCTTGCAAAAATTATCTTTGCTACTACTAAGCAAACACAGAGCTTTATAGCTTTTAAGCAAAATGGTCTCTGCTCCTAAATGGAATACAGTTGAGGTTTCATGGATGTGGTTAAACTGACCATGAAGAGAGGGGGGAAAAAAGTGTAAAAGCAAAAGGAAACAAGGCACTTCATTCTGTGGAGAGAGCAACACAGCTTTGTCTAGATAGTCACTGGGAGAAAAGGGAAGAAAAAACAGAGCAGGGTGCACCCCGCTGGAAGACAAAAGAAATGGGAATTCAGGAATGATGTGAAGAAGGAAAAGACAGAGCATTTAGGGAAAGGCACTTTACTCGTGAAGCAGCAGAAGAAGAAAGACAAGGAGCAGTAGTAAAGTGGCAATACAGAGAGGTAGAAGTGAGCTTGAATTTTTGGTAGCAGCAGAGGCCTTTGATGGTGCCAAAGAGCAAAAAGCAGTGCTTTGGGCAATAAATGCCATCTAAGCAAGAAACACAGAGGTTGGATCAATCCAAGCTGGAACAAGTTGTGGTGTGAGCAGCACAGGGGACAGAGAGAGAGACAGACAGACTGCAGAAATTTGGGAGGAAAAACAAAATGTTTCAGCAAGGTTCAGTGATGGATGTAAAATGATGAACACTCAGCATGACTGAAACCTCAGCAATGGGGAGAGCAGTAGACTTGTCAGTGCCCACAAGGAGAGATGTCAGAGAAATGTGGAGACACCACAGTGTCCCATGTTCAGTCTACTCCATGAAGTCCGGCTGGAGATGAAAAGAAATGGTGGGAGAGGACAGAGTAGAGAGGGATCCAGGTCAGAGAGATGTCTAAACGCCAGCAGTATGGACGAGATGGGAATTGTGCAGGATCCCCACCAGATCAGCACTAACCCACAAAAAGCTACTTTCCTTCGAAACACAGCACCTCCATCTGAGGAGTCTGCCTTAATTGCAAGTTTTCTCACCACATGATCCTCTCCCTCTGATGTCCTTTTAAACGATGTCCTAAGAGTTGTATCAAGAGAGCAAACTACAGTCACAATAAGGACGTAACAGCCCATTTACCTGCTTTGCACACCTCCAAACCCCATGCACTAGAATTTCATATTTACACCATTCTGGGTCATATGCCACCTATAGAAAATTCACGGGGTAAAAGCAAACTAATGACTTTCATTGAATTTTGATGAGAGTCAGTCATCTTACCCGAGCTCTTATTTCCTCAGTCAGGCATGGGCTGCCAAACACTCAAAGCTGGCTTGAAGTCTGTATTATGCCTGTAAATATTCAATCACAAGCATAAGATTTCCCACACTTCCTCATCATGCTCCTAAAACATTCATCGTATAAATTAGTTTAAAGAGAAGGCTGAGTCAGAATTTCGATTAGAAAGAATAGAGAGGCATAAAGTCAATGGCAAAAATAAATATGCAGCCTGCCCGCAATGTAACAGGAAAGGAAAAGGAAAGTCATGGGATCAAAATTCCAGAAGCGTGTATGGTTCCTAAGTCATTGACAAATTTAGAAGTTTAGAGAGTTTCATTGTAAATCCATGGGAGCTGGTTCCACTAGACCACAGTCTTTCTCAGAGATACCATTTGCCCTGCCCAAAGCAATGGTGCCTGTGCATCGACATCTTATATCATAGAATCATAGAATGGTTTGGGTTGGAAGGGAGCTTAAAGATCATCTAGTTCCATCCCCCCTACCACGGGCAGAGACACCTCCCACTAGACCAGGCTGCTCTCAAAGCCCCATCCAGCCTGGCCTTGGACACTTCCAGGGATGGGGCATCCACAGCTTCCCTGGGCAACCTGTTCCAGTGTCTCACCACCCTCACAGTAAAGAATTTCTTTCTAATATTCAATGTAAATCGCCCCCCTTTCAGTTTGAAACCGTTACTGCTTGTCCAATCATTACACTCCCTGACAAAGAGTCCCTCTCCATCCTTCCTGTAGGCCCCCTTTAGGTACTGGAAGGCTGCTGTAAGGTCTCCCTGGAGCCTTCTCTTCTCCAGGCTGAACAACCCCAACTCTCTCAGCCTGTCCTCATAGCATAGGTGCTCCAGCCCTCTGATCATCTTATATGGAGAGCTCATCAGCAAAGCAGCATGCTGTGGGCACCCATTGCCAGCCTGGCAATGCATAAGCCTCCAGTAAGACTTCTGTGAAAGGTACCTAAGGAGAGGCAGTAGGTTTAAACAGAAGACTTCACCTCCTGTGCAGAATGTGTGGGCTCTGCAAACTGAGGAAAATGGTGCAGCATTGCCACAGGTCACCAGGCTGGTGCGTTTGACCTTGCGCAATTAGTGGTAAAGTCCTCCTGCATGATCGGAGGGGGCAGGAGACCAGCATCCAAAGGGTGAGCAGAGCAGCCAAGCCCAGACCCCACACTGACCCTCTCCCTTCCCCACCTGTGTAGGGC
The DNA here is from genome assembly GCF_964199755.1 of Larus michahellis. Taxonomy (NCBI): domain Eukaryota; kingdom Metazoa; phylum Chordata; class Aves; order Charadriiformes; family Laridae; genus Larus; species Larus michahellis. The sequence continues at coordinate 97,517,756 of NC_133897.1, forward strand.
AGGAGGGGAGAAAAGGAGAGGTGATGCACAGCAGGGACTGTGCTAGTGCCTTGCTGCCCAGGAATGCTCACCCCCCTTCCCCACCTCCCCAAGGAGGCATCAGGGTGCTACCACACAGGAAAACCTGGGCCCAGCGCACTGTCCCAAGGAGGAAGACCCAGCTTTGGCCAACATATCCTCCCTGGGGGAGTGCATTTTTACATTAGCATTACACTAGAGGCACACGCAGACAGACTGGCTTCCCCAGGGCCCATCAGCCATGGGCAATGGTGGAGCTCATGGCCGACCCTGCTCAGCCGGGGTCTCTCCCACTGCCTGTCTGGGTCAAGTGGTTCCACCCACTGGAGGTCCACCTCAGCCTCTGAGCACTTCCTCCCATTACACCAGCCATCCTAGAACTGAACTGTCTCAGAGCCTCTCTGGGACAGCTGGGGGGCACTCTCCGTATATCATCTGGAGTTTCCAATTCTGATAACCATGTGCTCTCAAAACAGCTGAGACCCTTGGCCTCCATTTTGGACTGCACGGTCCTGAAGGCTCAGCAGTTTTAATTGCACTTGGAAGAACTCAACGGGGATTTTGCAATTTATATGAGGACAGGAACAGGGTCAGTTTCACCTGGTTCCCTCACAAATGATTTTTTGTCACTAGTTTTTATTAGGGTTTAAATACACTGAGCAGGCATCACTGAACATCAATTAAAAAAGCTGTATTTCATCTAGCATCCTTCCCATTCCCATCAATAGCAGCAGGAATATATTTAAGAAGTCCACATCAAACTAGCATAACTCTCAAGTTTCCTCTGAGAAGAAAACAATCATGAAAGAAGTGTCTTGTCCATGAGAGACAGGAGCAAAAGTCTGCAGAGATTTCCCCCCTTCCTGCACCTGCAGCCTCCCCGGGAGGAGGGAGGGACAAAGAGCTGGGGGTTTTCATAGCCAGATGGAAAGAAATTTGGTGAACCCTTGGGTTAGAGACAAGGTGATGTTCAGCCCAACCTAGTCCTGTATCAGAAGCAGAGCACCAGCAGTTTTAATAAAAAGCACTAGATGGGAGTAAAACATCAAGCAAAGTCTGCTTGAGAAGCAGAAGGAAGGTTTTTCCAGACAGGGCAAGTGAGCAGAAGGTGCTGCTGCTGTGAAGATGTGTCTTATTCTGATGCAGCTCCAGCGTAGTCTAAGTTAACTTAAAATAAATGTGTCTAGAGGTGCTGCAATAAAGCTCGGCACACAGACAAATAAGCAGAACTTCCCTGACATGATGCAGAGAGCTGGCCATCTGTCCAACATAGAGTTGCTGTAATTAGAGGGAAATAGAGGAGCTGCTTCATAGACTAAACATTTTCCTTTCTTAGGTAAGTGTCTAGGTGATGGTGGGTGGTGCTGGTTCCCAAATGCAGGTGGTATCTATCATTTAACTGGCAGTGGAAATTGCTGACCAGAAGTCACACACCTGGGCCAGGGGGCTATAAACTCAGCAATAGGGGATTTTTGCAGGTTTTGCTTTACAAAAAGAAACAGCATTTACAAAGCAGGGAGATGTTTACACTCTTACAGAAAATTAGCAATGCAGCCTTCTCCTCCTCTTCCTCCAAGCCCATTACCAGGGGAGAGCAGTGTTTTTCTCTACCTTTCAGAAATAACTAAATGAATTCTTTTTTTTAAATGAACCTTCTCAATTCCCATTTTCACTGAAGAGGATGAGCTCATCCCCCAGATATGTAAATGGTGTTTGCAGCACTCCCCCTCTCTTTCCTCCTTCCTTTCTGCCAGCGTTCGGGAGGAGGCTGTGTTTCCCCAGTGCATGCAGCCATTCTGAGGATATGAGAGCGTGTCACATACCATAGGCATCACTACATTCAAAATCATGCACCCAGGCCAAACACAGCAAGTGCTGGCAGGGAGACATTATTTCTGCTTTGTTGCCCCCTCCACCCCCTTAAAAAAAACAAAAAAAACAAAAAAACCCCAAAAAACACAAAAGCCACAATAACTTTAGAGTTGATGAAAAATACACAGGATGCAGACGTTTGAAAAATAACCCCCCCAAATCATAGTAGCTTGGCATCTCTCTGAGTGCTCTTATCCAAGCCCTGAAGTCAATCAGGAGGCCAAACCCCACAACTTGTCCAAGCCCTGTGCAGTTCATGAGCCAGTGGGATAAGGCAAAACATCCTGTGGGTATTTCCCCCTCTTTCCCTGCCAGTTCACTTCAGAAAGCCTCTTTCCTGGGGTGCAAGGTTAAGCAGGACTTCCCGTTAACTCTCCAGATAGATGCCCCTGATGAAAGGCTCCCAGCTCCCACCAGCGTGCTGTGCAGCGCTGTTCCACCACTTTGGAAACAGCCAGCCCCACTGTCATTTCCACAGAGGAAACACATCAGCCGGGTTATAAATTTCTTGACTAACTTGAGTTGGGAATAAATGACCTCAGAGGAAAATGAAAATCATTTCTCTGGCCTGTCACCTGTGGTTCAGATCTTCATGGGCAAAACTCAAGGCTAACAATGGGAAGCATCTACCAAAAGCAGACAGAAAAGCAAGTTGGGGAACAGTGTTGCGACCCCACCATGCCCCAAGCCCCGCAGAGACACAAACTAGGACGCCTTGGGGCCCACCTTCAGCCCTGCCTTAGGAAGGCCCCTGCCTGAAGAAAAGTTAGGGACAATGCCCATCTATGGCCAAGTCAGGAAAAGTTTTTAGCAGGAATAAGCCAAAGCACAACATTGGTGCCCTCACTGCTGGTTTGCAGCCATTACATGGTGTGGGCAGGGTTGAAGGGGGAAGCTCTCCAGCTGGCATGATGAAGCACATGTCAAATTGCACCTCAAGAAAAGGCACAGCATGATGCTGCCTCCACACATTCATCTCCAGGTGCCTGGACCCATGTGGATGCCAAGGTTGGCACCCCAGGGTAATTCATGCTGTTGGGAGTATCGAGGTCGTGGAGGATTACTCCTCCTGCCCTACCTGCTGCCTTCATTGCTGCTTGTCCCTCCCTCCCCCAGCACATTCCCACATCTTCCTCTCCTTCTCCCCTCTCATACCTTGACTCCTTCCCTGTTTATCCTCTATAGCTTCAGCCGTGGGTTGGCCTGGCTGTGCCATCATCCCTGGGAGAGACCACCACACCACGCTCTAGCACAGAAGCCCAGCAAATTACTGGATCAGCACCCGCCTGCAGCACCAGCAGTGCTCTGTCTCCCTTCCCCGCCGCTGAAATAAAAGCAAATAAAAGCTGCTTCAAGTGAAAGCCAGCAGCTGCTTAACCAACAGTTCCTGTAGCATTTGATAACAGAGACCACCTCCAACACCAGCCGAAGGACAATTTTGCTGTAAAGGTTTTCCTACTCTCACAAGTAAACAACAGGCACATCAAGTAATCTGTCATAGAGCGGCAATATCAGACTAAGGGATGGGGGTGGAGGGAATAAAGCAGTAACTCACAGGAGACAGAATTAAAAACACTGTAATTAAATAGACCTTCAACATCAAAATGACGTATGTCAAACAGGGCAGGTATGTTTTCATTCGATCAGGGCCAGCCTGTCCCAAAGAGATGGGCTGGTAGGTAATTCATTCTTTTTGTTTACTCAAAGTTCAGTTGTGTTCTGCCAGTATTAAATATTTATTTAATTTCTCTGTGCATAAATGATGGGACATACTAGCACAAAACAGTGACACTAAAAGCTATATCCATTAACTGATGCTTTGTGGGGAGAAGAAGAATGCTACTACGCATCTTGCATTATCACATAACATAGGAAATAGAGAGGAAATGGCCTTTTCAATTCTCCAAAGCATGCAATTTGACAGTTCTCAGCAGTCTTATCTTGCGCGGAGATTAGAGCCAGGCAAATAAATTAAAGCCGTGTAATCAATGAATGCATTCCTTTTTCCTGTTTGTGAAGAGGGGAGGGAGGCTGGGGTGACACCAGGCGGTCAGGTTAATGAATGCGTTCATGGGCCAGCATTACTAAAAGAGTATTTGTGCACACGCACACGTACCAAGCTATTGATTACACATAACCCTATTTGCAAAGAAAACTCCTCTGAATAGTTTGTAGTTCTGATTAGACGCCGGACCTGCGGGAACTGTGATTAAAAATATCTGTACCAGTCTAACTTACCAAGTGTATTGATTTAACTGCACCAGCAGAAAAATCTTTCTGCTGCGGGATATTGTACGTGCATTACAGGTTAGACCTTGTATCATTATATCAGGTCAGCTGAACACAGACATCATTGTCCTCTTGTGATCCGCCTGGATGACCCATCTTCATGGATCACTTGAGATCCTAGCTAAAATCGAGAGTAGACTGGTCTCAGCTACAGAATCAAACATTGCAATCAAAAACCATAAGAAAACACAGGGGAAAAAAAGCTAATAGGTAGAAACAAGGGTACCTTGTAGAAAGGTACCTTGTAGAAACCAGGCAAAGATCCTGGCTGAAGAGTTACTGGCGTGTTTGTGAATGAACTATATTTTGCAGCTTTAGCACCATTGCTTTGGATTCCTTGATAAACAAGGTGAAATGGAGTTAACACGAACTTGGGTTTAGTGCAAACGTTCTTCCAAAAATAAGGTGATGGGAAGCATTGCCAGTTGAGAGACTCAGGGTTGAGACCTTAGTTTTCTGCACCGCTCCAGGCTCCCATGGGGCAGGGTCTACAGCATTTTCTCACCAAGAAGCTCAGAGAAGCACCCGGAGCTGCGTCACCTCCTGAGCACCCTGTAAGCAGGGGTGCTCAAGGGTCAGAGTGCTCCAGCAACAAAGGCAGTACCCATCCAAAAAACGCACAGGTTAACCCAGATAGCCAGCAGACAGATTTATTACCATAGCTGAACTCTCTGATCTGATTCGTTTGCGCGCCTAGCCCCTGGCGAGTGCAGATTATCTCCTCTTTAATCTCCTCTCCCCTTTCCCTAACTTGCAGGCTACCTGCAAACACGCACTGTTTGCTCTAGCCTTAAAGTGTTAGCTGTTTCCATCAGGGCCCTACCTTTTATTTGCTTGCAGAGCCCCTGGCACGTTTTGGTGCGACATAAATGAAGGGAGAGTCGTTCGATTTGCTCCTCCTTGTCGGATGCAGCTTCCTCAGGTTACCTCTTTGTTTGGGAATAATGGCTCTTTTCATACCTTGGATAAATACAGTCAATCCCCTTTTAATATTTCCCCTGCGTCTGCAAGTTCACTTCATCTGTTTGTCCTGGGACACTTCCAGCTATTTTCAGTGGCTTTCTATGGGTGTTCATAGGCACGTCTTTGTCTCCTAGAGCAAACTGCCTGGTGTAACGCAGAGCGGCCTCTGACTGCACCTGTACTGGAAAGAGGCAGGTTTTGGGATTACCAGAAAGAGCAGAGGGCAGAAAGAGACACCATAATGCAACCAGAGGCCCCATTTCTTCCCTTCCCAGGGCCCCACTGCAAAAGACGGGGCATGAACTGCAAAGAGATCTCCCCTCCGCCCTGTTTGCAGGTTTCCTTCTCCAAGACACTCGCTGAGTGAGGCTGTCCAGATGCCAAACAACAGCCTGCTGCACCCACCGTCAGCACCTCGCCGCTTCCCATCACTCCCCCAAGCCCAGACCACCACCCCAGCTCTCCCCAAAATGGGCTTCCCGCCCTCCTCTGCAGGTGAATCCCGCTGCCACGGGCTCGGCAGCAGGCACCTCTCCCCAAGAAAGGGGCTAGAGGGGCATCTCTGGAGAAAGCGAAGTGCGATGCTAAGGGGGCTGCTGTATCCCTGCATGCCATCGGGCTCCCAGGGTCTTTGCCCAGCTCCCGCAGGGCTGCAGGGAACCTCGACACCCCAAGTCAGGCGTGTGCTGTGCCTGGGCACTTGTCCATGGAGGTGAGGAATGAATCTGTGCAACTCGCTTGTGCCAAGTTGTCCAGACATTGCGTGTACACGTGCATGGAGCCCTGGCCAGGAAACCTGGGAGAAATCCTTGAAACATCCTTGCCAGCCCACGGATTCTCATAACACCAGGTTTTGTGCTAAATACAGGTATAAAAGCCCTCCCACAGGGTTGCAGAGGGGGCAGCAACACGCTTTTCTCCCCTCCTAGCACCCCAAAACTGCTTGTCCTGTTCCTGACACCTGCTGGCTCTGCTGGTTTTGGGTGTCATCATCTGCTGCAGGATGAGAAGACCAACCGCCATGCTGGGTGTTCCAACAAGAACATGAAGTAGCTGAATTAATTACCAGGGCTGTGCGAAGCTTCAATGCACGAGTATGAACTCTGCTCCTCGGTTTGTAATAACACATAATATATTGCTAGAGGGAGCCATTACAGTAGCACTTAACACTGACCAGTTTCTGCCCCCAGCAGACACGGTGCTACAAGAAAGCCATCAGGAACACTTTGGTCATGCATCAATTTATATTTTTTTTTTTCCACTCTACATTGCAGTTAAACCTGGCTGAAAACTACTTTATCCTAATGCAAGCTTTACCGAACGTTATGGTGACGTGAAGGGTTACTTGCTATCGTTTGCCAAGCCCTCAATTGTAATGCCACACAGCCAGCTAAGGAGGAGTCCCACTGAAGGGTAATGTTTGATGGTCTAACTTTGTATAGTGTAACAGGGAAAAAAATACCCCACAGTGCTTTTCAAGTGAATTCATAATGTGCTATAATGTTTTTCGGGGAAAAATATGCAGGCATAAAGTAAAAAGGAAATCAAAAGCACACCACAGCATGCAAACTCCTGCGTTCAGTCACTCGGAAGCAGAAAGAACAGCTCATATTCGTATGAGTTGGAAAGTAAAGCCTGCCAAACCCTTTCCTAGGAAATTATTTCAGGGAATGCTACTGAATTCAGAATAGCAGCAGCACCATTATTTAACTTAGAGATGGAGCAGGTATTTTAGTTTGATTTTGACCCTTGCATCTCAGATCAGCCAAAAAGCAACCATCCCTGCAACGGAAAGTAGCAGGGATTAGCGACGCGCTAGAGAGCCCAGGGAAAACTTTGGTTAACCGTTCACAAACAAAGCTCTGCTCTACGAAGAGCAGCTTTAAAATACCATTAGGCCTTTACTAGAGCAGGCAGCCTTTGATTAATGAGGTCTCATCCAAATGAATGTTAACTATTAGAACCATTAATAATTGAGACCGAAGATAAAAGCACAAATACACTCAGGGTCTGCCTCTGTGAGCTCCTGAAGCCGGGGGAGAAAAACATGAGAGTTGTACGGCTGGAGGAGATATGATACCTGCTCAGATATGGAGGAGGTACGGGACCTGCTCCTGCCCAGGCACAAAAGCAACACTCATTCTCTTGTAGCAGGAATAAGAACAGGCCACAAATCACCTGCGTTGCTTCATGTTTCCTTCTGAATGAGGAGAGAGGGCTGGGAGAAACACGCAGATGCCAAAACCTTCTGCTAAGAAGATGCATGAAGCTGGCTGTTAATGCTGACCTGCGCCATCGCTTTTTTTTCTTTTTTGCAGTACCAGCTTCCCTGCTTAAATTATGCCTCTGGACCTTTTACACCTGAATTTATTCCTCAGCGCCCTTTGACTGGGCTTCTCTCTTTGGGACCGAAGTGCCCATGTTGATGACAGCCCAAATCACCTCCCATAACCTCTCCAGACTCCCTCTGTGCTCGAGGGGTGCAGGGACCCTTGCCCAGCCCCACTCTGGCACGGCAGCTGAATTACAGCCTGGGCTCAACCAAGCAAAGTGCTCTACTGTCATGGTTTGGGCTGGACTGGCCACGGAGATGAACGACAGATTTGTCTCAGTGGTAGATGTGAAATATCTACACCACCTGCTTCAAGGCTACAGCAATAGAGGGGCTGCTCCGTAAGCTGACACCAGCAGCTGAGAGCAGAGCCTCACCCACCCGTGGTCCTACACTGTCATGTCCATTTTACGGTAACTGCCCCAACACAGCCTGATGGGGGCATGCCTTTAGAGATCATCTTTCACTGACTAGAAACAGCCTCAACCAACCAACAGCAAAAAAACCAAAAAAAACCCCAAACCAAACCAAAAAACCAAAACCCAACCAACAAACAAAAAATTTTAGAAAAGTTCAAACACACTGAATTAGGAGATACCATCCAGAAATCTTAAAACCTTACTGTCGGATCTGAGACACCGGAACAGGTTGCCCAGAGAGGTGGTGGAGGCCCCATCCCTGGAGACATTCAAGGCCAGGCTTGATGAGGCTCTGAGCAACCCGATCTAGTTGAAGATGTCCCTGCTTACTGCAGGGGGTTTGGACTAGATGGCCTTTAAAGGTCCCTTCCAACCCAACACATTCAATGATTCTATGATTGACCTCAGCCTCTGGAATTTGTAGCACAAGAGTGGAATTACTTTTTTTTTTTTTTTCCTTCTTTTAAAGTTGGCAAGTGTCTCCCAGCTCTGTAGTGAAGACACGGAGGTGAGGGAAGAACGCAAGAGAACTTCGTGTTTTCTTCTTTAGATGTGATGCAGGATTTTTCTTATGCTTACTGTATATGAAGCATTATTTTAAGAAACAAGCTGGGAAATCTTTATCAAAATCACGACAGCTTATGGATAAAAACTGGCATACCTGTTTCATCAGGCCTTTAAAAATGTTTGCCTGAAGAGTTGCCCATAAAATCTTATAAACGTCATGCCAGGTGTGTAAAAATGTTTAGATTGTCACTAAAATATGATATAAGTTACTAACATACTGGTATTTTTTGGATATATATAGTATGTATGTTATACTGTATATATTAAAAATATATCTATTTCTGACAACTCCCTATTTTAATCCAGTGTCTTGAGACACCTTTTTACCAATGTAGCCCCAGCAACTAAACCAAGCAAAACCCCATTACCCTGTTTTTTTAAGATCCTGGTAGTAGCAGGACTGAGATGAGAAGGAGCACAGTGAGGCTACAGAGAAACTCTGTCTAACTGAAATCAGAGTCCTTTTCCTGACAGAAAGGTGTCGTCATCTCTCCTCACGAGAAAGGAAGATTTTTCACTCGGGTAAACCTCAAAGCAAATCTGGTCCTGGTTCTCCTCCCCTACTCAAATAGACAGTGTGCTTCATAGCCCCCGTTCCTATAGGCAGCAGGTGGTTTTTTGGTGTTTCTAGACGAAGGCTTACACTAAATTAAAGAGACGGGGAACCTGCGGGTTGTCCAAAGGACGATACTCCTACAAGCACTGAGGAGAACATCAAGGGGCCCAGAGGACCTGAGCCGGTGGTGCACTCTGGCTGTGAAGGGTAATGGTGACAGAGAAGGCAGTGATGAGGTGCTTTCAGGAAGACTTATTTCCAAAGAATGGCAGACAGGGAATTTGTAGGAAAAGGAGTGGATATTAGTAAACAAAAGCATAAATGGTGGTCAACAGTCCTGATACTTTTAAATACATTTCAAATTTTAGAAAAAAACCCAACATTTGAACTGCAAAATTATTGCGGAGAGCTGGAGAGATTAGTCATGTGGACAACCAAGCCTGCAGGTCACCAGCAAACAGCATGCAGAAGAAATTCAAGCCTATCTACGAGCCCTGCCAGGATACACAGAGCGTGTTTCCCCGTGCTGGCACGGCTGTTACTTTCCAGGGACGGGACCCGAGCCGCTGCACTCATTTCCTCAGCAGTTATTTTCTCGGAACTCAGCAGAGTATTTCTTCCTTTTTCTTTTTTTCCCCCTCCCCGACTGAAAAGCATGTGATGTTATTTAATGTAACAAGCCAGATTTCCCATCATTTTAATTTCTTTCAAGGAGAGCCACCCCACGCAGAAACACACAATGCCACACAATAGTGTGCCAAAGGGTCTAAGCAGGGAGCGTGGAACTCTTTCAGAGTGTGCCTAAAAGGATGACATGTAATGCACTTTTTTCATCATTTCCTTTTATTTCCCTCTCTTTGCAAGGCTTCCAAGTCAAGTGACATTTCGTTTGATATTCACATCATTTCCCAATTACAGTTCTTCTAAAATTCTTGTGAACAGCTGAATAATTCCTGGCATGGCTCTGTTGCGGCTCATTTCCCTGCATTAGCTTCCACGCTGCCTCTCCTCTTTAGAGGCTGAACCTGGTGATGCAGTTCAAATCTCCCTCTCCCTCGCATCCCTCCCTCTCCACTTACACTTTTACCGAAGCGGGTCTCTCTTATCTCAACTGCCATTTTGCAACATTCCTATGATGATCTGGTGTAGCCTAATTCTCCCAGCATACGATAGCTAAAAGAAAGGCTCAAACGCATCCTCGTGATAGAATTGCCCCAGCAGTTCAGCAGTACTTACCCGAGGCACTCCAGCTCAGGGAGGGTACTTACAAACAAGAAGGATCAAGAGCAATAACACGACTCTGTTGCGTTCAAGGCTCTCCAGCACACTTTCGGAGAGCAGTGAATTTAGGTTAGGCCATTCAGAAGCAATAAAAAAAAAAAAAAAAAAAGGAGCAATCCATTTTCTATGCCTTTGAAAAGACGGATGCTCGTTGAACATCTCTCCTGCAAATATTTGTACTCACTGGCAACTTCTTAGATATAACACAGCCCATTGAACGCCACTGGCAGTCCCCTCCCAGGTTAGACTATTCACACAGGGAAGTTTGTTTTTTTCCCCAGGCAGAAAAATAAAGTTTGTTAGCCTAGAGACCATCCCAAATGGATGCTGCAGTGCTGGCTCTGCAGACCAAGTGCTTATCAATCTGGTTTCTCTCCTCTCCTTCCCTCCAAATTAAAATATCCTGAAGACATGAGCTATACAAAAGCAGAGTGGAAAATGTCACACTTATAGAGAAGCTCGTGATCATTAATAAGTTCACTAGCAATTATACCCACCAAACACACATTTTTGTGGTAGCCAACCACAAGCCTGAAGGATTTTTCCACTGCACACGAAGACCAGTTTTGCGTGCTGTGACACCATCAACGCTCAGTGGGGCTGGAGAGATTTCTGAAGGACCTGAGCTTTATTTAAGACAGCTTAATGCCCACAAAGAGACCGAGGAAGCAGAGATAGATATTACCTCTACAAGTAGTCCCTCTACCTTATCTCATTAAAAAGAGACACCTGACAACAGCCTCCCATGGTGTTGTTCCTCATGGCTTCACCTCTGCAGATCTCTGAAGGCTGGCTACGGTCAAGTCCCCCTAGTCCCCGCTGGCACCCAAAAAGCAGTAACACACACATTAACAAGAGCAGAAACTGGAGTCCTAGTGCAGAGCATGCAGGATGGAGACAATTTTCAGCTACCTCGTTGTTATTTTGTACCTCCAGATTCAAGCCTGTTCCCCAGCCCACCCGTGCAGCCTGCAGCAGCGTGATGGCTCACGCTTTGTCACCCTTCTTTGTGCGGCCACGTGAACTGCTCGTGGCTGCGGATATTTGCTGAGAAGCAGAGCACAGGTCAGGAGCTCGCTGGGGTTAAGTGAGCTAAGACAGCCTACCTTACATTTGGGTCATTTATTTTTGTCCTGAAGAGATTGTGGGTCGAGCATATGCTTCCACCTGGGCCCAGTAGGAAAGGCACCAGGTTGGGAAGGTAGGAGCCCTCAGCTGCCATCTTGGCTATCCCATTGCTGCTAGGCAAGGATGAGCATTGCCATGATTCTGCACAAACAGGATCCTACATCTGCGAGCTAGTCTCAGCACTGAGGTTAACACCATTTTTTTCACTCTTCCCTCCCTCACTACGCTCAGGGAATTAATTCCTCCACCCAGAACCTATGTCCCAGCTCATACCTTGGCTGAGAGGTTGAGGTGTCCTTCCTTCCCAAGCCCAAAAGCTGAGCAGAGATTATCCTGAGGTCACCTTTGCAGCATGAGGCATATTTCTGAGAATGTTCCTGACCACAGAGTCCCCACCATGCTTTGCTTCTGCTGCACTGAGCCAAGAGCCTATAGATTTCCTGCTCTTAAAATACATTAATGTAATAAAAGTCAGAATTACACAGCCTAGTATTTGTGATTTACAGCCCTAGGCCAAACACAACAAGTAAGAAATAAGAACATCCTGTGGCAACTCAAACAATCCAAGTCTGTTACGCAGCGGGGTGAACTTTTTACCTGCAATGGAAGAGAGGAGTTATTGTGCCCATTACAGCCAAAAAAAAAGCAACAGAGAAACATCTGCAATACTTTTTTTCTAGTTTTCAAGCGAATAGATCAACATTACTAATGACTGGTCTTGGCAGCTGTCCTGTCTAATTACCAGCTGCGCTCGGACATTATCATCTAATATTAATACCACTGGAAACCCTTATTACATTCAGTTTATCATGATGTCATGTCTGGCTTCTTGTCTTTCTTCTCCAAGTCTGCGTGGTTAACCTAGACCAGTATCACTCCCTGCTTCCAGACTGAGATGGCATTTTCAGGGCCGCTTTGCTGAGGATGGTTTTAAGAAAAGCATCACAGGGCAAGCCAGGCACTGTAGCCATTCAGTTTTTGTTCTACGATTAGCTTTATTCTGTCCAGAGTCTCTTTTTTTTTCCATATCCACATCAGTATTTAATCCTTATGCATAAGCACAACCCCAGTGACCAGCTAATGAAGCTGAATTTTAATTTTAATGTGTTTTGACCTGAAGAAAAGTGCTTTTACTGGCACTGACTGAAAGACTTAGATGAACAACCAGCAACATTCCAGCACTGCACCGGTAGCACCCAAGAGGAGTAACCCAGACTCAAGACCTTTGCCTTTCAAGCCTACGTATCAACGGTAGAGCGATGCTTTCCTGTTAGCTTCAACAAGCAAAGAAGGGAGAATTGTCTCTTTGCATTTAAATGGATGACCTTAACAATGTTTCTGAAGGGAGACAGGAGAAGCAGTCCAATTCAGGAAAAAACGTAGACTAAGGGTTACACCATACTACGTGTTTGGGGTTCTGCAGCACCAAAACACCAGGAAAAGGTGCATTGGGATGCAAACTCAGGGTCTGCATATTCTCCTGAGGGCAACATAGGCTTTGAATATCACATTCAAATGTCACATTGAATATCACATGCTTGAGCAGCCAGATACACAGAGGAAGGCACCGGCAGGGATGAGGAGGGAGCCAGATCTTGCCTTTGAGGTTGAGATGTGTTTTGGCTTCCTGTTGGTATCAGCTTCTAGGAAACGGGCCCTTTTTCCACAAAGGTGGACATAAAGCAAACATTTTCCATAGCCCATTTGACTTGTTACTGCTTACTAGGTTTTTTTTTCCCCTCCTGTCAGACCGCTGGGGAGATGGGTCCTGCATCCCTTCAGCCTTGCCACCTCGTCCTCCCCTTCTTCATGCTGGCAGCAGCTGCTGCAACATCACTTTAGAAACCAGGTGCTTACACTCCAGGGGTACAAACTGCGTGACCCCACTCTGTATAAAAGGGCCACATTAGTCACGGAAAGTGCTTCCAGGAAGGCTAATGACAGGAAATGGACCCAGGCACTGATGCTTTGCATATTGAGTATCTCTTACGGCAAGGATCTTCCCTGCTCTTCAATTAAATAATATTCAGAGGAAGCGCTGGTCGCAAACCTTCTCCACCATCATCCTTAATAGCTGGTAAGACACTTACTTTGACCCCTTGATGATGTTGCACAACCACAAAAGGAGTGGAAGAGTGAATGCTGTCATTGGGTGCAGTAAGTCAGAAATGACTGTGCACGAAAGCTTGAAGTTTTCTCACAGATATCTGCTTTAAGGTCCTTAGCATCCGTGCACCCCTCTGCTGCCCTCCATTACAGTCATCTGCAAGAAAATCAGCAGTTAACACAGTCAAGAGAACCTAATTTGTGAGCCCAAATTGTGGTCATGCTGCTAATGTATACAGGTATCTTCCTACTCTGGAGGAGGGCAGACTCAAGTCCTGAGCCATCACACACAAATGTGCGCACAAGTCTAATATAAATGAAAACATTGCCTTTTTAGCGTATCGTTAAGCATAATAGCAAGCCTGAATCTGAATCAAGTTACCCCAATCTTTAAAGGGAATAAGTTTCGAGTGAACATTGAAGGATCCTATACTGTGTGAGCAGCCTTCAAAATCACAAGTAGAGTTACTATATCGGGGATATATGTATGCACACATACAATAAGTAGCTGATCAACAACTGGAAGACCTTGTGCCAACCGTTCTTTTGCTGTAACTTTTTGTACTAGCAGGACAGGAATAAAGAAAGAAGCTGATTTTTCATCTAAAGCGTGAGTGTGTGATTTTGCTTTTTCTCTGCAGTGCAAGCAGCAAGAAATAGGGTAATTACAGTTTTGAGTATTTACACTATTTAGGTGGGGCGTTTTTAAGTGGATTAGCAGTATCAGAATATACATGCCACAAGCAAGAAACCGCTGAGCACTAGGGCTAAATGAAGATCAAAAGGTATATATATGCATCATATATGCATCTGGATGTGCTTCGTCTAACTGTTTTTTGCTTGCGCAGTAAGTACTATGATCTGTGTCTATGATATAAACAGTGTAGAACATGGGAGTTATGGAAAGTGGGGGAGACAAATAGAAATTGTTTGATATCAAACCTCACATTTGAGCTTTTCTTAGAAAACATAAGAATCCTCCAGAAAACAGAAGGTAAGGATTTTCATAACATTAAACACTATTTTCTGAAGTATGGTACCTGGACAAAAATCGACATCTGGTGGCAAAAGAAAACCAAAATATGAAACTTGTAGCAGCTGGGAAGGTCAAACAACCAAGTGAGGGTTTGAGTTGGACAAAACTCAAAGGGACTTAAATAATACAAAGCTGCTGGGTCGCCAGCCAGCGCCTGGCGGTAGCTCAGAGCTTCACTGTTTCCCTGTGGGTGTAATAGGGCGTTCCTGACTCACCTGCTCCAGTTTCCTGCCTTGATTCCCTTCTTTTCTGTTGCTGGTTGGTGGTCTTCCACGCATCTCTGAGAGGATATCAAAATAGTTTTAACGTTATCATCTTGTGCTGGTTTTGGCTGGGGTAGAGTTAATTTTCTTCATAGTAGCTAGTCTGGGGCTATGTTTTGCATTTGTGCTAAAAATAGCGTTGATAATACAAGGATGTTTTTAGTTATTGCTGAGCAGTGCTTATGCAGAGTCAAGGCCTTTTGTGCTCCTCACACCACCCCACCAGCAAGTAGGCTGGGGGTGCCAAGAAGTTAGGAGGGGACGCAGCTGGGACAGCTGACCCCAACTGACCAAAGGGATGTTCCATACCACATGACATCGTGCTCAGCAATAACACTGGAAGGAGGAGGAGGAAGGGGGGCACTTTCGGAGTGATAGCATTTATCTTCCCAAATAACCATTACATGATGAGGTCCTGCTTTCCTGGAGATGGCTGAACACCTGCCTGCTGCTGGGAAGTGGTGAATGAATTCCTTGTTTTGCTTTGCTTGTGTTCATGACTTTTGCTTTACCTATTAAACTGCCTTTATCCCAACCCATGAATTTTCTCACTTTTACTCTTCTGGTTCTCTCACCCATCCCAACTGGGGGGAGTGAGCGAACGGCTGTGTGGCGCTTAATTGCCAGCTGGGGTGAAACTACAACACACCTGTTGAAATAGCTTCTTGAGTTAAAAAAAAAAAAAAAAAAGGTTATTTGGCTTCTTCCAGTGAGGTACAATTTTCCTTAAGTTTCTGAGTTCAGGAGAGCAGCTGCGGTGCATGGTGACGACGATTATTTCTTTTCTTGCAGAGCAAACAAGAGCTCTAAACACCACTGCAATTACTTCAGATCCCATCACTGCTGTTTTACATTAATTTCAGTCCCTCTGATTTTTTTCAGGTGAATGTTCTTGTTGCTGCTGGGTGCATTTCCTCAGGACCCACAAACTCGCACCTTTGTGAGAAGCCGCACAAAACTGCAGTGCTCCTCAGCTGGCTTCTTGCTCCCTTGGGATGCTTGTGTATGCCTCGTGTCAACAAAACTGTCCTCAGTCCACCTGTGAAGAGGAATTGTTATTTTCTCATTTGAACATTGAAGCAATACCAGGTGAGACAACAAAATATTCCAGATGGAGAGGTCAAGACAGCACAGTCTCATTTACAGGACTCCAAACCACAACAGTTTTTTTTGTCTCCTTTCAGCATACGATCCCAGCTGTGTCTCATTTGCCGGAGACGGAGGATGCCAGCAGTGGGAAGAGGGGCAAGATGCCAGGTGGGATCAGCCATTTCACCCCCCCTCCCCAAGCCCAGGTGACTCTGACCAAGGCCAAGGTAGCTCCAGCAGGTCTCAGGTGGTGAGATCTGAGCCTGGGGAACAGATGGCTCCCTCCTAATTCTGGGACACTCACTGACCTCCCTTCCTTTCCCCCCAAACCAGCAGGGCAAAGGAAGCCCCTCTCCCCCTGCCCCCAGCATTGCAGGCATCTCTTCTGCTGCTATTCACAACACCAGTCCCCCATATTAGGCCACCACATGAAACACCAAATGAGATCATGAAAAGCAGTGTGCGTGCAGCACAGCTAAAGGTCACTGCTGCATGTGAATTCACTTTTAAAATTAATTAATTGAACAACAGTCTGACATTTACCCTGCAAAGGGATTTTTGAAAGTTTGCTTGCTGAAGCCTGGTGTTCGCAGGCTGCAATGTTTACTGCTGAGGGAGCAGAGGATCATTGTTATTCTAGAGCAAATAAAAGAAAATGGATCAAATTCAACTCTGAGTAAAGGAAAAAAAACCAAACCTATAGGCAAACCTTGCACTGGATTTGCTCAGCTTTGCTCTCTCTCCCTGCTTTGTTTCTTGGAACTGGTGAATGCCATTAAGGCTGAACGAATATTTCCAATGCAAAAAGTAATTTCCGCTTGCACGTAATGCCTTTCCTCACGGCTGAAGTCTCACACACCTTTTCCTACCTCAGAAATATTATTATTAATGCTATTTGCAGGAATGAGAGTCTGAATAATGGTCAAGTAGGTTTAGGGTTTTTTGAGGATATAGATGAAGGAGGAATAAAAGAAAGGAAATTGTGGAGTTCTTACATCTTTTTTTTAACTGGTAACTCAGTTGCAAGTGTTTTGTCCCTCTGCTTCACAAATGGACTGAGCTGGGTGGCCTGATCAGCATCAGTTGTGAGAGGCCAACAACCTAAACCCATTCTTTTTAACACACTTGGCTTCTGCACCCCCATGGGCCATCAGTTTCCTGATGACCATAGATGCCCTTTTAAGCCCAGGAAGGAACAGGTAACAGTTTCATTATCGATGGTGTTGAGCACTGTGGTTGCTCACCCATAAGCCTGTTCCACAGGATGTTCATTAAGCTTTTAGTCTCACAGGCAAGCTAAAATAGGAATTTTTCTTTGTGGACTCAGACAAGATTCTATTCCATTTTCAAAGCATCTGATATTTGAGTGGAATGCGTATGAGAGCACCTCATCCTCTAACCAGCTTTCTGTCCATTAAAAAAAAATATATTAAAAAAACCAAAACACTTTCCTCCAGTCCCACAGCAACTTATTTTCTTTAGTAGCCTCTGGTGTGGACCCTTGCCTGATGCTGTTTGGAAATCTACATGCGTCCTCTCTTCTGGGCCTTCCTTATCCACACACTTAGTGATATCCCATGGGACCCAGGAGGCTAGTCACGTAGGGTTTCCCTTTAAAAAAGCCATGCTGGCTGCTTCTCACAGGCTGTGTTTATATCTACCTGCCCATTGTTCTTATTCCCTGCTATCAGCTCTGTCATCTTATCCCCACTGGGAATCAGACTCACCGTCCTGTGGTTCCCAGCATGCCCTCTAAAGCTGCATTTATAAAGGGATTTTACAATAAGGGGTTGCAACTCTCCTTCAAAGAAACAAGCTTTTCATGTGCAGTGATACTGATTTTAAGTTTTGACAATGAAAATCTCTGTCTGGTGTCTGTGTGTTCTTCTAGTCACAGCCAAGTCTGTGATTCGCAGCATTATAGCAACTGCAAGCAAAAGCTTAATTCTTCTTTACATATTACATGTCTTGCCTAATCACCTGCTGTTTGTTGAGTAACACATAGTTTAAAGGGAATCTCATACATTAGCACGTTGTGGCACCTGGCATTAGAATGCATACACAGGGACAACACATACGTCTCCCAAATCACAATGTAAACAAAACATCTTTCTTTAAACACTGTACGTTTTCTAACATATCTGTATATTTAGCTTGTGTATGATTTATCACTCAAATCACCATTACAATCTGCTTTCTGAGTACAGAACACCCAGCGTCATGCTGCAGACTGGGTGCAATGTAAAGATACCTGCGCCAGACTTTCCAGCTCTGCTATTTTATAGGTACCAGGGAAAGTAACAAAGCCGGCTACTGTGTCAGGGTGGTCCCTGCAGTCACATGAGACCGACTGGGTAATTAACCTCATTAGTTTACAGCTAGCTCTGAAATTAATGGCGCAGCCCTTATTACAGCCTAGAAGGCCAAGCTTAAGCAGCAGGTAGATTTGCAGATTTATTGCAAGTGCATTTAGGTCAATTATTTAAAAAAATCATTTTAATTTCCTAAAGGCACATTATGAAGCCGGTTAATCTTATAGCTGGCAGGCCAGATGTGGCCTGGGACCTCTTATACATCTTGGCTTTGGATCCTAGCTCCCCCATCTACCGGCCAGAGTTATTTATGCCTGACCTCTGTGACAATCCGTGTGCGGTGCCCGGCTGTCAGGGCTGGGGTCCTTTACAGGCCACTTGTTTCTCAAGCGCAGATAGGGTAGATGCACGGACATATACGGCAAGTTTCTCAACATCCAGTACTGACATTTTGCAATTCCTTTATCTACGCGCTTCATCGGCAGAGTCCCTCGTGTTTACAAACTCCGGTCCATCAAGTCAAGGCAAGTTTACTGCTGTGTGTTTCGTTCAGTGGGCTGTTCTGCTGGTGCTGTTGTGAAAGCCAGCTGGCTGCTTTGACCGCATTTCAGCTCAGCAGGAAAAATACCCCTCAGCGTTGCTGTTCGGCTGCTCCAAGGGGCTGCACAGACCTCGTCCAGGAGGGAGCCTCCAGGCTCCTTGCAGATAGCAGCACTGACGACTGCAGCCAGGCACCCCACGGGAAGTGGCATGTCCCTCCCTCCACCACTCAGCAGGGAGCATCCAGGGAATGCAACCAGCTCAGCTTTCCGAATGCGATGGTAATCAAAGGTTACTAAAGAAACAGAGCTCACGCGCAATTAGAAAAAAGGCTCTGGACTGAAAATAGGTGAAGAGAGGGGAAGCAAACGTCAGGCCTCAGCAGTCGGTTTTGAAGAGAGAGAAGAGTCAGCAGAGTCGTCTCCAAGGAATCAGTGCTGGGATTGTTTCTAGTCAACAACTTTCTCAGAGATAGAAGTGAACATTGAAAGAGTCATGGTTTTGCATGATGCTGAGCTTTTTTGTGTGTCGATGGCAAAGAATTTCAGAAGGAGCTGAATAGAGCCGAGCAGGCAGAAGGGTGGAAGATGCGTTTCAAGTGTCAACGTAAACAAGGGAATACACCTAGGGAAAAATAGCCTACCTGTGCCTACACGATGTGAAGCTTGGAAGAGACAGTTACAACTCAAAAAAGAGATCTTGGAGTGATCATTGACCACTCTTGGAAATTTCTGGCTCAGGAGCAAACAAAAAGAAAACGCCAGTGTGTGTTGGGCATCATCAGGAAAGGTAATGAGAGCAAGACAGAAAGGAACACTTTGCCACCACATAAGAAGTTGATTGCCTACATCTTGAAAGTGGTGTGTGGCTTGGGTCTCTGCATCTCAAGAGGGATATAATGAAATTAAAGTAGAGAGAAGCATAACTAAAATTATTAGGGTGACAGTGAGGTTGTCCAACAAGAGATTGCAAGGGGCTGAGACTCTTCAGCTTGCAAAGAACAAAGCTGAGGGGTATCATACAACACAATATCGATATAATGACATAACATCAAAGGTGGTGGCCATGCCGAGAGCCAAACTGTTTTTCACCAAATCCTACATTGCAGGAACTAGAGGACACTCAAGGAAACTGGCTGGAAACCAGCTTAAAAAAGTAAGAAAACTCCAACAATTACATACATAGAAGGTAAGGACTTGCTGCCACAGGAGAGTGTGGATGTCAATAGTAGCAGCAGGTTAAAAAAGAAATTAAACAAATTCACAAACAATATATAAATCATTTCTGAAAGCAGTCAGCAAAGTTGCACTCTGTATAATTTTTATGACATTGTGGATGTTGAAGAAGTATGAAGGGCATGGACCAACACAAATGGCAGGGCTTGCATAATCTCCTTAAACAGCACCTTCTGTTGCCATTTTGCAACCATCTTCAGGTGAGGCCAGTATACCACAGACCCAGCATAAGCTCCCAAGTATGATGAAAGGGGCTTGCTGGTAACCCAGTAGCTAAAGTCTGTGATGGATTAAAGCCTGCTTGATGAGGAGGCTCAGAAACATCAAAGGACTTCTACAATTTTAACTGGATAATCCAGTTCCATTATATGTGGCTCAAAGTGGACCTCATCAGATCTTAAGCAAAATCTGAATGCAAACATTACTATTTAGTGTTTACCAAAACACAAGAAAGATATTGTTGACACTCCACAGTCCACATCATTGTAATTGAATACTGTGAAGCCACACATTTTTCTGTCGACATCCTAAAAGCATAGCGTCTTCACCTTCAAATTTTAAGACAGAGACAGACAAAACAACTCATCACTTTGGGAAGAGCCATGAACAAACTGGGATTCGTTGAGCTGCATCAAGGTTTGTGACTTTGTTTTCTTGATTTTGAGGATTGTTTGGGAGTGTACCAGAGGGACACTCTCAAGATCAGTGTTCCCATTTATAAGTATCTGCAAAATATCCCCTAACCTCCCTGCCTTTATATCATGTATTTTTAAACAGCGGGAAATCCAAACTACAATGAAAAAACCTACATACTCAGCTCTTCCAGCAAAATGCCAAATCATGTTATAGCTTATTCATCTGGTTTGAATTGGTTATAGCTTATTCATCTGGTGTGAGTCTGTCACAGGGAATGAGCAAAACTGAAGGAAGGGGTCACTTACGATGGTTTATTAAATCTCTCCTATGCCAGTTTTCAGTTGGAAGAGTAGTACTAGTCACAGTAAAGAGCCCAAATCATGCCCTGTATGTCAGCTGATGGTAACATCAAAGACACAAGGGAAACATTGACCCTTGCAACTACTGGTGAGAAAGAATTCCCGGCTTACTGATGGGAAAAGGATTGTCTGGCAGCGAGCGGACACAGAAACACCACAGATAAAACCTCAAAGAACTTCTTGGCAACCCAATACCTAAGGACCACGGTACATTATGCTCTGCTTGCTAAGATGTCTCAGTCTCAGACGCTTAGTAGGCAACTCTGACTATTCCATAATTCAGGTTGGTTAACTGGAAACTACTGGCTTTGAGTTTACTATCCTAGAGCCTGTGAGGATTTCAGGAATTTTCTAGGTCTAATTTGTGTGTGCCAGCCTACAATTTGTCACCAATGTATGTCGGTAAGGATATCTCAGAGGAGGATCTGAGAGGAAGGAATGCACGAGCATTATATCTCAACAATCAGAGCTAAAATTATATGCTTAACCCACTCACAAAACGTGTTTCTCATTGCAACACAAGCAATCACCCCAATGATTCTGCTAAATTGACTGATGTGTCCCAGTTAACATCTTGCGCCACCAAGTCTGTTTAGATTCCTATAGATTAACTTCAGTTTTGAGAGGCAGAGATAGCAATAGTTATTTCTAGGTGATCCGAAACACTAAACACAGGTACTTGGCACACATAAAATTGTATTGATATTTAGTTCCAGAAGTAGTAACTTCTTACCAAGACACGCAGACACCTTTAACTCCACATGAACTTGTGACTTCTCCAAAAAACCAAAACCAAAATTGTTTGCTTCATTCCAACAATTATTTTTTTGCATAAGTTAGTGTTAATGATTGGGTAAAACACACCTCACCTCCTTACCACAGCAATGAGTTTGTGTGGGAGCAATATCGTCATTCCTCTTTCAGGTTCAAATTACACAAACTCCCCCTTTACTCAGCAGCCAAGATATTTTCTGAGGAATTTCTTAGGAGACGAATGAACAGGTCAAAACAGGCTGCTGCCCAATGCCATCCTAGATAAACCCTGGCGTACATAATTACCTAAAAACCTAGACAGAAAGGATCTGTTCATATCGTCACAGCTTTTTGATGTGGTTGTGCATTACAGCATCCTGAACACTCACTCCCTATTTCAAAGCCTCAGAAGCAGTGAGGCTGAGCGGCAACTTTCTACTCCTTTGATGGAAATTTGGATTCATGGGTTTTGTTGGGAGTGAAAGAGTGTAAATTGCTAAATTAAAAGAGTTACACCTGCGGTAACAGACATTTTCCATCCTCAAGCCAAGAGTCTTTTCATCATTTCGCTTCTTTGAAGAGATTAGCTCTGATTAACGACTGCTTTTTAGAAGCCTGTATTGTAACATCAGCTCCTCCCAGCTTTTTTGGTTATTCCTCTCCACTTCATTTACAAAAATATGAGCACATGTCTGGTTCTGGCTTCTAACCTCTGCTCCCTTCTTCCTCAGACAAGAGATCCCATATGCCTTCGTGCCTTTCAGTCAGGTCTGGAGCACATCTCTCTCTCTTCCACCATGAAACTGAGCAAACTTCAAGCTTTATGAAACTTTCTGTCTCTCCATCACACCAAACCAGAGAAGTTAGATTTTATATATTCTCTTAATGCAATTTTGTTCACACGAACTCCAAGTCTCTCTCTGATAACTGTATTTCCACAGATACAGCCTGCCCCTTCAGATACCACTTACAGGATTGGGACAGGAATGGAGAAACGTAGTGGATCAAAGGAAAAGCCTCTAAGAGCTGAAGGCATGAGGCAAGGGAGCTGCATACACACAAGCCTACACTGCTCCCGATTTCGTGAGCTTTTTGGTTTTGTTTCGGTTTTCACAACAGCTAATCAGTAAAATACAGACATGAAAGCTGCACAGCGTGCCACTGCTCCTCTGTGATCTCCTGTGCTCTGCCACCACCCACACCCTCTGGAGAAATGGGATCCTTCCAAACCGTGTTCTGAACTACTTCGGCTGAAAAAAAGCCAGAATCTACTAATCCCAGCCATGTATGACAATAGTCACTTTTATACATAAACTTGAGTGCAATATTGGCTGGTAAAGATATTCCTGAGATATATGAGTACCATATTTCCTCCAGTGTGCTGCACAATACTGGTTCAGAAGACTTGAACCATAGAATTGCCTGGGTTGGAAGGGACCTTTCAGATCACCGAGTCCAATCGTTAACCTAACACTGACAAAAACACCACTAGACCATGTCCTTAAGCACCATGTCCACTCATCTTTTAAATACCTCCAGGGATGGTAATTCAACCACTTCCCTGGGCAGCCTGTTCCAATGCTTGATAACGTTTTCTGTGAAGAAATTTTTTCTCAATATCCAATCATGAACTCAAAGTCTGGCCTGTTTAAACAAAACAGAACTCAAAGCATGGCCCTATACCTGCTTCCAATATGTTCGTCACTTTTTCTATTCCTACAAGCACTTTTTTCCCCAGTTTGTTAAGCTTCCTTTCCCCTTCTATGCCTCTTGCCCTCTGAAGGACTTGCCCAAACACTTGGAGAGGCTACACCAAAGT
Organism: Larus michahellis; assembly: GCF_964199755.1. Classification (NCBI taxonomy): domain Eukaryota; kingdom Metazoa; phylum Chordata; class Aves; order Charadriiformes; family Laridae; genus Larus; species Larus michahellis. The sequence continues at coordinate 97,541,329 of NC_133897.1, forward strand.
GCACTTCCAGACAAGTGAAGGAGTACCTGGGCAGGGTGAAAAAATTTTCAAATTGCAGATTAAGGCCTAAGAAAGGAGGACAAAAAGAAAAGTGGGCAAAGAAACTATGTTTTTCCCCTATAACTTACTGTTGCTAACATTCAAAGAACAAAAATAAGATTTGTGGGGGCTGCTTGGGGAGAAGGAAAGCAAAGAAAATGTGGGAGTTGCACATTAGCTAAAAAGAAATGCACACTGACGGTCACATTCATTCCTATATACAGTCTGCACAAAGCAGATGATGGGCATTTTAGGCAATCACCTACTTCACCTGTTGACGTGTATTGACATGCATATACTTTACCCATGGACCTTGCCTTAATGGAGGCAATATAATCCAAACCGCGTTTTAATAATACAGCTGCACTTTCAAAAGGCTATTGATAACTTTGAAGAGTTGTTACTATTCAAAACCCTTGCCATCTCTGGAGACTTTCATTTAATGTGAAACCAGAGCTGATTTTCAACTGAGTTCATTTTCTTCGTGTGAGGCCTTACTGAGTTGAAAGCAGCTCTACCTCCAGGATTAGACATCTGATTTCACTAAGACTTCTTCTGAAAGCATTTAATTAAGGATTCGTCCTCTTTCCACATTCCTGCAGTCACACAACATTGAAGACAACAGGTGATTCTCTCATTTTAATTTTGTCCCCAGTAGCTTTCAACAACTGCTTCTTGAGCTGGATGACTTTCTGCTGGGCCCTGGCAGCAACATCCTAATATCAGCAATGCGATGTATGACACATGCACTTGTCTCTGTCACGTAACCAGAAGAAGCAACTGCATCTCCAGGGCTTTGGGGCACAATAAGGAGGAAAAGGCCGTGCAGATCCAGTGCCTACCTCCAGTAGGCATGTCTTCTGAGGCTGTGATATCGATGTAGGAGAGGTAACCAGACAGGAAAGTCAGCAGTCAAGGAAAGATTTGATTTCAGTGCAAACCAGTAAACGTCTGAACTTAAACATGTAGACAAAGAACAAACACTGAGAAACTAATATCCAAAAAACCATGATTTAACACAGGATTTTGCTTTTCTGATTTTTTTAAGGACCATTTACAATTCTGACAAAGTTACACCACCATCCCTGACTTGGCATTAGTTCCACAGAAACAGGGAGATCAAGAAGTGTTACAAGGTCCAGGACAAGCTAAGTGTTAAGCCTGCAGAACATCCCTCTGCCTTCACTCCAGGGGGCTCTCACCTCCTGCCTCCTTATATCCCCCCCAAAAAATCAACTGCATGGTAGCAGCTGCAAATGCCAGAGCATGGAGAAGGAGAGCAAGGGTAGGGTGAAGGGCACCAGTGTAAGAAACCTCTTTGGGCCCTTTATTGACAGGGACTACCTAGAGTGACTGCCCAGGAGATGCATATTTATCTCTTGGTAATGCAATAGATTTACTGCAAGTTGCACACAACCCGAAACAAAGCTCAGGGAATTCAAATAAGACTCTAATGCGGCAAATAGGTCTGTTCATCTATAAAATCCCTTATTGTTGCTAGATCCCAGAGGACCTGCCTTTTTCTTATTGAAAAAAAAAAGTAGATGTATCTGGACAGACAAAAAAAAAATCCACTATCAAACTCGGTGGATAAATACGCTCTAGAGGTAAGGGTCAGTGATGGGTGAAGTTTCAGCTGCTGGAAGATACAGGTTGACCAGTGAAGCAGCCCAGCCCCCAAGCAGAGGGCTGTTGGCTCCCTGGGCCGGCTGCTGCGGTGGTGCCCAGCTGGACCCTGCAGCACCCGGCCCCTGGTGGCAGCCGGGTCAGCGAGCCACAGAGGGCAGCTGGCTCTTCAAAACAACGCACCTCACTTTGCCAAACACATAAAATGTCACTGCTAAAAATCCACAGATGAATCAACTGCTCACAGGACGTGGATTAACATAGGAAAACAGCAAAGTAAATGACAAAGAGATTATGCTCAATCTGCTTGCATGCATGAGTGTTCACTTGCACGTGTGTGGAACAGCAACAAAACACGAAGCTGCCCATTTAATCAGTGCCACAAGTGGACTAATAAAGACCACAACTAAACATGTCAAAGGCATTCAGTTCATCCACAGCAGTTTGCCTATTTGGAAATACTTTTTTTTTGCAGGCCGTTTATCTACACCCTTAAAATAACTTTAGTTACAAGCATACAATTCCCATCAATAAATACGGGCAGTGATTCAATTTTCTTTTTCTAAATGGAAAATGTGGTCCACGTGACCCTAATGCTTCTGTAAAATACCTCACCAGAAATACCACATAGACACATTAAAATATTTTCATTATTTTTATACAGGCACGCAGACATATTTAATATGCACGCAGAAGCAGCTTATACTAAAAAAGTGTTCTCCAGCCATTTGCCACCATAACTACTCTGTAGGCTTTATTGCACACAAAAGAACAGTTTTGGAACTCGGAAAGTAAATAACGTTTCCACCAGATCCATAAAACAAACCAGTTCCTGTTAGAAAGTAGCAGCTGGACCCATGCACACACAGAGGCCAGAAGGGAAGCGCGAGTGCCGGCAAGCAGGTGGCCACACTGCGAGAGACCTGAATTGACCAAGGGGACTCGGCAGCCAGAAATGCAGTTTCTGGTACTCAAATACCCTGGGACCTGCTCATGGGACACTGAAGACGTGTTTGCAACCACCTTCTGCCCTGTGCAGCTCTCAAACATCAGGCCCTAACAAGAAGTGATGAAAAGAATAGCTTGGGTTTATGCACACCTGGAAGAATGAAAGAACCGAATGCCACGGTATTGGGTACAGAGCGTAGAGTCCCTCTCAGACAGAAATATTTAAGCAGCATTTCACCCAAAATGAAGTGAGAACTTGCTGGCCACACTGAAGAGGACCTCATTTGGCTAAGTGATGTACGTGGTACATTTAGCAGCTGTCAGCTGACTCGGGTGGCAGAAAATAACAGGAAGAGTCCATGATGAGAAGATGAGCAGTTCAGTGCAGCTTTGAGTTGGCGGCTGATCCAGGGCTGATCTCGACCAGCCTCCCTGACACTGTCAGGGCCTGAAAAGAAATCAGATCGCAGTGGGAACCCAAAGCAGCAGCCCTAGAGACACAGCCAGGAGGACCTGCACTTATCCCTGGATAACCCAATTCAATTTCTGCAGGTTGCACACCACCTAAAATGAAGCTTGGACTCTGACGCTGCTGTCAGGACCATCTGCCTCCAAAATCCCGCAAGAAGTCGTCTTGCTCAGCTTAAAGCCAGCCAAGCAAGCTGTGGTGAGCTCCACAGCTCAAGACAATATTACCACGTGGAGGAAGAAAAAAAAAAAAAGAATAAAGCGTGAAATGCATTGCCTCATTTTTGGCAAGCACGCAGCGGGCAGAAATGATCACCTCAAGCACTGCTAGCTAAGCAGAATTGACAATCTGTCCATAGCTTGCTGCAAAGCACTCTGAAAGGCAAATGAGGTTATTAACTTTCAATTGGTCACTGTTACACAGTTACAAGTCAGTTGCCAGAAACAACAGTATTAAATGGAATAAGAAGTTCCAAGCACTGAAAATTTGTCAGGGAGTCCGGGGTTTATTGTGAGGACTCTGTCCTGTGAGAGGTGGAAGGAAACTTGACACGCTGGTGAGCGAACCACCGTCATTATTAATGAAGAAGAAAATACTTGTAGCAGTGCTCGGGAAAACATTATCTTACCTTTGCTGGATAAGCGAGGTGAATACTCTGCTCATCGCTGCAGAAATTCCAAGCGTTTAAATATATAAAAGCCAAAGACCTGTTTAAGTTAAGTCAATGATAAAATTGTGTCCTACAAAGCTTCAGCTTCCAAGTACTTCCCTCCTAGGTTGACCAGTTGATTTGGTTAAAAATATTGGGAAGCATAAAGAGCAACAACTGGCACCTCGGGAAAGAGCCAGAGCAAACACAAATCAAGGCAAGTGTCATATAACAGGAACTATATTAAATAATGAAGCAGCAACTGATAATGGACGTTAGGATAAACTGTGTATAGTGCAGCTAAATTTAGAGCAGATCTAAAATATAACGCAGGTTTCTGGTAAACAAAGTGTTTTCAGATCAAGAAGGGGGGTGCTGTGATGCTGAAAGCTGATATTGGAAGGGATGAGTTTTGATGGATATGTGAGAGGTAGATAAAGCTTCACAGAAAGTTCTCTGATTTTGGATTCTAGGTCCTGCCTTCACTTCCTGCAACACAAGCCCACATCTGCTGGGGACATCAGTGACTTCAGACAGCAGCCATCACACCAGCTTGTCACTCCAGAGGAACGCGTGTTGGGAGATAAGAAGTTAACGCCATCCCCGGTGTCGGGGCAGAAGGATGCCAAGAGAAGCCGAGGACAAAACTCCTGCTCCCCTGGAAGGCCTCAGGCAACAACCAGAGCAGATTAAACAAGTGCCTCAGGTCAGAAGAGTGTGTCCTACTCTGAAGGGGACAGAGGTGAAAGAGACCATTTGTCTTTTGTTCTAGCGGCCAGCCCAGCCCAAACCACAACAGATAAACAAACAGATAAGGATGTTTCGGTCGCAAGCCCAGGCAGCCACGCAAAGAAGCTCACAGCTTATGTGAACGCCAATAGTAAACCCAGATGTAAGCTCAGGAACTTGCGTTGTACCGCAGCAGGCTGCAAAGCTGGGTCTAGCCAAGAAAAGATGGATGTGCTATGGGGACCACCATCCTCAAGAACCTACCTACCCCTCCTCCAAAGCCCCGAAATAACAATTTTGCTTACACCTTACCTTTGGGTTGTGCAATATTTTCTTCCTTATAAGAAAACACAGGAGACAGGGAAAGGAGGAAGAAAAGGGCACACTATCGCATCCTGCCTATTAGAAGGAGACAATACCGATACGCTCCCCTGCCAAATCCCTCATGCAAAACCATCCGCAGCCTGATGGAAACATTGCCTGACAGAGCTCAGGAGGCTCACAGGGAGCAAACTGCTGGTATCAGCACAATGCAAATAGGTGAAGGAAAAGTTCACCGAAAGCGCTGCTCCAACAGAGGAACAATAACGCAAGTTTATTCGGTAGCTGGTGGTCAGGCTTTTACTGGGAAGTTAGCTACTCTATGAGTGGCCCTTGAGACTGAAATACCCCAAATACTCCCGTAATCCCTCTCTTTTTCTTTTTAGCCAGAACTAGATGTATAATATTAAAAAAATAACAGAAACACATCCAAATAAGAGCACAGCCATTGCACTCCAGATTATTTCCATATGAAGCCTTAATTTCAAACAGATGATGATCATTATGTGAAGCAAACAAGAGTAAAAAAAAAAATACTGAGTAATGGACTCCGAAAAATGTAATTATTTTTAAACAACCTACTTAAGTAACAGCCAGCACACTAAATCCACACATCGGCATTTAAGAAGGCGACAGCACAAAGACTGAAGACTCTTGTTTCTCAATGTGGCACGGAATGAGCTGGAGGCTGATGGCACGGCCACGCTCTGCTCCTTCCCCCTCGCTTTTCCCCTTTGAACTCCGGTATCATCCTAACGCAGCTCAGGAACCTTACGCAACAAAAGCCTGATCTAACTTAAAAAGTCTAACTTGTCATCTAAACCAGTTTCCTCACTTTAACTCTTAGGCACGTGGCGCAGTTGTCTGACGACGGCATTTATAGCCCACAGGAACTTTTCTGGTAGAGCCATGCATCAGGAAAGGAGTCCTATTTTACCACAGCAGAAAACAATATTCTCTTCTGAGGGTTTTATTTAGTCTTCGCCTACAGGTTCAGAGCAGTATTATTATTTCTAAGGTAAAAGCAGATCATGTTATTTTATTCAAATCCTCTCTTTGTTCTCTCTTTTCAGCATTCTCCGTTCATTAGAAATTATTGAAAATTCACTTGCCTTCTTCATCTGAGCAATATGAAAGATCAAGTCAACTCTAGGCCAGTTCTTGAGGTACAGTAAAATATAAGTACAGAAAGGAAAATTCCCAGGAATAGACATTATTTTCATCCTGAAAAGCAGGGTGGAAATCACATAAGATTCCACAAATTCTTAGTCAGCTTTAGAACAAACAAGACTTAGGGTTAAAGTGCAATAATTACACATACCCTGATCTTCTAGACTGAAATTCAGCCCTATGTAGGTAAGCAGAAAAGCAAAGCAGACGACAGCTTTTAAAAAAAAAAAAAAATCACAAGGGAGTTGTAGTTCTTGCATTCCTACCCACCCAGGAAAAACAAACAAACAAAAAAGCCCATCACAGATACTTTCAGTTTACTTACCCAGACAAGCACAGGAAGAGACCGTTTATCAGCAGTGCAAATTAATAACTCGAGCCACCTCTAACTCTTCAAATTAGGGCATTTGCAGTCTGTCAAAGCAAAATCTGCAAACTAGATAAAAGCCATGGGGAACTGTCTCAAAAATTTTAACCATTTTGCTCTGAATCAAAATGCGGTGCCAACAGCGGGCTGGTTTTACATGGCCAGTGGCAAAGACTTTCACTGTCCTCTAGGAAGCTGTTTGATACCAGCTTGAAAGATTTGCTTTCTCATTCTTTGTATTCTTCCACTTTTTGGAAAGGGACTGGAGCAGAGTTCTTTGGAGGAGGATAATTCCATGCTTAGTCCAGCATTTTAAGCCAGCTATGACGAAGGTTGACAGGACAGATGGTAACTACTGCTAACCCCACAAGATCCTAAAATTTCAGATCATAGAACTTACAATGTTATTAGGCATAGGAAAAAGGTTTTAATTCCTTTCATATGTTTTTATAGCTGCCTCTGGCCTTGCACAGTTGTACTCATCGTAACCGATGCTCCTGGCTGTAACAACAAAAAAGGGGACGCCAAAAATCAGTCCAATACAAACACTTCAAATATTGTTTTAAACAATTGTAAAATGGTTTTCTCTAAGATTTGATCGCTTGCTGCTATGCAAAAGATTTTGCTTGCAGTGCTCAGAAGTTTTCTGAAAGGTTTTCATTACACAGAGGAAAACAAGATCACACATCTTGGGAGAAAAACTCACAATGTAACCCAAAAGCAAGGAGATTGCTAGAGAAAGAGACCTGGTTTTGACTGGTCCAGGTTTGCTCTTCACAGATACTATAAGCTGGACAAAAAACATGCTGATGGCTAAGAGCCACCAGAACTAGCATCCTTCATAGCACCAAACCAAAAGCGCACTTTTTTTGCGCCTTTAAAACATTGTCAAAAATCAAAATGCTTGCAGGCAGTTTATATGCCATCTGGAACCAACACTGGTATCAATCTACTTTGTCTTTGCCACCAGCCTTAAGCTGTCACTTTAAGAAGGGTTGCACCTCAGGGGTAGGTGCAGCATTTACACCATTTACGCCAAGAGCGGCCAAGTGATGAGAGGCAAAGCAGGGTCCCTGGTGGGAGGTGGCGAGGACGGCAAGAGCCAGGCAGCCATCGGCAGCCACAGCGTGCCAGGGCCAGCCTTTGCCCTGGTTTAGCTGCGTCTGCCACAGCGATTCAGTCAAAAAGGCAGTCAGATGAAACCACGGATACAGACCTCCCCTCTGAACAGGGCTCCGGCTTTAGATACATGATACTTTTGCAACGGGGAGGGAAAGCAGAGAGGAGATCATGTCAGAGAGAGATTCCCAGTGCAGGGAAGGTTTTGAAATTTAATGGTGTCTTTTGGTCCCAGGTTTGGGATCAGAAAGAGAAGGGTGGGTGGTTGCTCTGATTTAGCGAGAGAAAAACCACATGAAGCAACTGCCTGTAACAGCGTAAACAGCGGGAGGCAGAACTGCAAGAATAATTACAACCGAGGGAAGTGCAGAGCAATGGAAGAGCAGCAAGACACCACACCGGCTTACCTCCTGCTCTGCCCCGGGATTAAGCCTCTGGTGTAACCACAGAGTTACATTTTTGTCACTCGAGAAAAGGGGGAAGGTGGGGGGAGGAAGAGTGAAACGACATGTTGCAATGGCAAGAAAATGGGACCGGACCCAAAAAGGAAAAAAAGTGAACTCTTTTAGCTGTCATCATCTTCAAGATACTTTGCCAATTCTTTGCCAAATGATGTGTTGTGTATTCTTCTCTAAGGGTAAACATTTCAAAATATTCAGCCATCGAAGTGGTTTTGTTTTTTTCTGTCAAAGAATTGCTTTATGTATTATTTTTTTCTTCTCATGAACTATATACTCATGCTGACAGCTTCAGAATCCTGCCTCGCTAGGCTTTCTGTGCAATTCAGCGGAGATGGTTAACCGTGTCTCAGATTCTCTGCTTCCCCATACTTGCCACCCTCCCTCCCCACAAAAGTGGAATCTAACCATCTTTTTTCCTTTCACTGTTAAGCAAAGCTTCCTTTTCTTTGAAAAATTAACCTATTCTATGCTTGAGGGGGAAAAGGGGGAGAAAGCAGAGTGCTATCTTTTCAATGAGAAGGGAAGGATGGCTTTTGTGGGCCATCCCTTTTGCAAATGAGAATCGAACAGGGCATGGAGCAGCTACGGTGGCCGTTCTGACACAACCGCTACGGTGGTGCTTCAGAGAAAGTCCCCGTTACCAAAATTCCAGTCCTGGGGCTGGTGCTGCTTTGAGACATAGAAAGATGCTCCCTCAGGCTCGGCATGCCCACCTCTGCCTGGATATCCAGAAGTCCGTCCCGTGAAGCAGACAAGTGATGCCATGAGAGTGACAAGAAGTCACGATAAGCAAATCTGCAGAGGCATGCTTCTTCGGTTCGCAGTATTTCATGTTGATTTCCAGTTGTCATCTTGTTTTAACAGACCTTTGCTCGTGTCTCTCAATAACCTGCCTCCGCGCCTACCACAACACTCAGGAGCCCCGATCCCTGCTGCAAAGCAGAAGTGCCCTGAGGGTCTCTGTGGTGGCAACATACAGAGCTGGCAGTTCCTCACAGAGCTGACAGGCATTGGTTACCTGCCCGTAAGAAGCATGTGAGCTCAGCCACCTGTTTCAGAGGAAATAATTGGGAAATAATAGGTTTATGTTTTAGTGATCCAGATATGATTTTTTGGCTCTCCTAACTTAAAAGAAAAATAATTTGTCTTTTCTAGGACTCAGCTACATGTATTTATTGTAGGTTACTTGAACCAATAGAATGACTCCTGGGAAAGCATAAATTGTGCCTGTGCTGACCCTAAACATTTCCCAGTTAGAGTGGTTGCATATGCAGCGAAAACTGGTTAGGAAGATACACTATCTTGGATTGTATAAGAAAAAAAAAAATCTCGCTTTCAGTAAGTAGAGAAGCATTAAAAATTAATCTTTGAAAAATTCAGAGAAGCAACATATTCAATTGGTCATTGAGTTTTTTTTACTATCTCCCTAACCATGAGAGATTATTAAAACATAGTATGGTCACCAGCAGGCCTAGCTTCTTTTGGCATTTTTTTTTTTTATGTGCCAACAAGGAACAAGCCTGTTCCAAGTCACATTTGCCCCATTACCTTTTAATCCAAACCCCATCAGGTAGAATCTGAGCTCCTATTCCTTCTCTCCTTGATTATATACAGCTGTATTAAATCCATTTTAGCTAGTTAACATTCCTAGTCCAGGCACATCCTAAAAAAAAAACTAAGCTGAAATTTACAGTCATCAACCTACATCCACAGGATGCAGGAACAATCACTTCATTAGCCTTTTGCAACAGCTTACTTTTCAATAAGCTTCATGCTCCGCGTAATCAAGATAGTCAGAAGTCAAAGCTCACTTCATCAGTTTTAAAAAAAAAAAATCATACATGAGTTTGCATAAAAGTAAGATTACCTCTAACTGGAGTTCTCTGAGTTGCAGTCTACTTGCACATTTGTATCTTGGTTGTATATATACCACCATTCCTTATTCCTAGTATCCGCAGTGGGGTAAGTAACTTTTCTGCTCTTCATATTTGGGGCACAGACATGCTTAGCACCATCTGAGTTGAGAGCACCTCTGAGGAGAGGCTGAGGGAGCTGGGCATGTTTAGCTTGGAGAAGAGGAGGCTGAGGGGAGACCTCATTGCCCTCTACAACTACCTGAAAGGAGGCTGTAGAGAGGTGGGTGTTGGCCTCTTCTCCCAGGTGAACAATGACAGGACCAGAAGAAATGGTCTGAAGTTGCGGCAGGGGAGGTTTAGATTAGATATTAGGAAGAGCTACTTTCCTGAAAGAGTGGTCAGGCACTGGAACAGCCTGTCCAGGGTGGTGGTTGAGTCACCATCCCTAGAGGTATTTAAGAAACATGTAGATTTGGCACTTCAGGGCATGCTCTAGTGGCAGAGATTGTAGGGGTTTTTTGTGTGTGTGTAAGGTTGGACTTGATCTCAAAGGTCCTTTCCAACCATGAAGATTGATTCTATGAGTTCCTTCTCAGCCACTTGACAGCCACAAACTGCAAGGACTGTTATGGAAAGGGAAAGGAGGAAGGAAAACAAGCACACATGAATGAATGAATTCCAGATGTGGGCTTTTAACTATTATCAAAAGAAAGGTGGAGTCAACTATAGTGTTAACATGAAGCGCCTGACACATTGATAACTACTTGTCACAGAGGGTTTCTTCTCACAAACAGCAACTTCACAAACACCTTACCAACCCCACGTTAGCCCTAGGTGCTCACATCACCTACTTGAGAAGTGGCAGGAAGAACAGTTGGTATAACCCCAACAGTAGTGAAGTACTCCGCAGGGGAGGAGGACACAGTGTACAAAGGTGACCATTCCCTTGGCTTTGTCTATTACCACTAGGACAACCTTGGGTGGGCTCATCTAAAGAAACACACCCCATTGACAAAGGCAAAACTGCCTGTGGTTATACTATGAAGTACAGCTTTTGAGGTGACCAGTTAATGAAAAACCTGCATACCTTTATATCACAATTAAAGTGGACCTCAGATTACTACAGGCAGAAAGTGAAGCTGAACTACCATATCTCAAAAGAACTTGAGTAAAGGTTGATGCAGGGTAGGGGAGTTATTACCAATAAGTGTTATCCTCTCTGTATTTCTGGCAGAATTTGTCTTTCTTGCAGACATCTTCACAGACAAGTTCCATCAGGGGCAGGTAGGATAGATCTAACTTCCTTATGGAGCTGTAATATTATGGAACGTGGACACAGCAAAGGGCAGTAACCAAAAAAAAAATCAAAACAAAACCCATAAAACAAACCCAAAACCCCTTACAACACGATGTCTGCAAAACTGAAGGACAAACCAGTCTCCTCCAGCTCCCACTGCTCTAACCATCAATATCAAGGCCTGTAAGAATACTCTGAAAATCATACATAGGTATACACTGTGTAATCCTTTTTGCCATTGACGAGAATATCTTGCAAGGCAGAAGAGATGTATGCTCCTAAAAAAGTCATCTTGCACCCATGCCCAAGATCAAGCACAGGAGAACTGTTAGGCAGAGCTCCACAGTCCTCCATCAGGAGGTCTGGGAGAAGGGACAGCATCACCGAACAGTTCTGAGAGGGCGATAAAGACATTCCCACTATCACTAGTCCCCACCAAACCATGTTGATTATTACCGCATTGCCATCATTTCTGTCATCTCCTTGAAAAATGAAGGAAACTTGTACATCAGCCTTTCCGGTCCTACAGCCAGAATCACATTTAAAGGACCTCTTTTTTAATTTCCCGCACATCACTGACAGGATGAGAACAATTAATGTGTCTTGCTGATGGCCAAGTCAAACACACAATTAACAGGCAGACTCAAATGGCCCCACGTCTGGAAGAAAGTTCATTACACATTCCTCTGATATTTCCTACACAAGATACAGGAATTTGAACAGATTCAGCCTGTGTACCAGAATATTCAGAGCATGCAGTAAATGAGCCATAAGCAGATCTGAGGCTCAGTGTACCAATATATTGGTGGTCAACCGCTTCTACACCAAAACACACCATTTTGCTGTGTTGTGGATATTATAGCAGTTAGTTACATCGTGTTGTCAGCTCCGTGCAACATCTCAGCAGATACTGATGAAACACCATGCAAAAGGCACCACCTGTTCACTGTTCAGAATAATGTGGCCTACTCTCCCTTTAGGAGCCAACAAACAGGTTCTCCTCTAAGCAAACGCTTCATGTGGAAGCGCCTTTCATTAGCTATCTAGGCAAAAATGGGGTGAAGGATCCCACCTTACTGAGCATCGAATCAGTTCAAAAAAGAAAACATTTCGGTCAGTAGTCTGTGACCTTCAAAACAAAAGCATGCATCCATCCAAGTTGTTGCAAGCCAGGTCTGCAACCTTCAGGCACCTGTTGTGGGATCAGGTGAAGGGAAGGTGGACACTGCTACCCATCCCTGATGTGTTGCACAGCGGCAGCACAGCAGTGCTCACGGGCAAGTGGCTTCCAACACCAACTACAGAGCAGACCAGGTGAGCTGAACTGGACTGAAACAGTAGCTCTAAAACACTTATGCCTGAGCATAGTTGAAGAGTTATCTCTAGTTACTGTCCTGACAAAGTCCCCAAAAATTCCTTTTCTATTGACAAAGTGCTGGAGGGGGTGCGGTATTTTGGGAACCTGAATAAAAAAAGGAATTTCTTTTTAAGTGTTGTCAGAGATTACTTAAGATCACCCCTAACATTTGTCATAAATCTGACTGCAGGAACCAAATGAGTTAATGGATTATACTCAAATGGCTCCTTAAGCTTTCATGAGGCTGGAAGATCACCGATCCAATTGGACTGAAGCATCAGAAAAACAAAGCATGCCTTAGGGGACCGACTGTGACACATTCAAGAGATCCAGTCTCTGGCAAGTCCTCAGCCAGAAAAAACCCAGACCTTTGGGGTCTGGTTTCCACAAACCCCATGACTCAGAAGAAGATACAATTTCCTTCAAGTTGTGTTTCAGCACAGCCGCGCGGGGCCAAAAGGCAATTTTCAAGGCAAGAACACAACGCGGAGAAGTGGAAATGGCACACAATGCCTCCTAGCAGTCCAGAGCTATGAAAAGGAAGCAGAACAATGGAGACTTTCATTGCACTTGAGCAGGCTTGAGATGGCACTGACCGCATCTGATGCGCCAAACACGACAGGGAGGGCTACGCATGCCTACAACAGATAACACAGAAGTAAACCAGTCTCTGAAGTGATGGGGTGTACGCACTCCTGCTGTGGGGCTGAACTTCAGTTATAATTGGTTGAAGTGGTTTAAATGTGCTTTGTCTAAACTCCTTCACATAAGTATGCACATATGCACAATCTCTAATTAAATAATTCTTTGCTTTTTCTTTTAGTAATTCACATTCAAGATCACAAAAAACCCAGGCCAGATCAGAAGAATGATTGGCTTTGACTACAAAGGGTAATTTTTGAGAGCTACTACATTCAAGCAAGCCATAAATATGGGTAATACAGAGTAGGTTCCTGTGGTTTTCAGCATCTGGAATGAAAGAGAAGATTTTGAGGTTTGAGATTTGTCTCCAGTTCATTCACCATATTAGTACAGCCACATCTGAACGGAATTACATGTGCAACTTGATCTCACTGCCTCAAGGAAACATTTCTTTTTTCATTTCACACGAGGAGAGGTTCTTTACCCTGGTAATGGAAATGACACTTTCCACTCCCAGCGCTTCCCTGACTTAAAAGGCTACAGGAGAAATTGCAAGCAAAGGGTTCATTGCCTTTCAATAAGCCATCACTTACCATGTCACAGCAATCACCTATAGCGACAGCTGTTATATCCCGAAATCTTAGAAAACTTACCATCAGAATTGGTCACTTGAGCTTTGTCCATCTAACTGGCATAGATCTGAAACTACCATTTTGCTAATCTGGTTAGCTACCTGAAAACATTTTCAGACCAAAAAGATCCATTAGAGACCTGGATACCCCGATTAATCAATTCACGTACATCAAAGCCACAACAGAAAACAGCAGCTAGAAAATTCTTCCTGTTTTCACTGAACTTGAAACAAGGCTTCTGCTCTGAAACAACCCAGATCTCCTCATCGTGCAGCCAAGGCAACTACAAAACTTATTCTCAAATTCTTTGGTCTGAATATTTCCAATGCTGAAGTTGCCGCAGCAATGACGGCTGGGCTCCTTTCCCACTTCCTGGGGACTGGACACGGACTCAACAGTTTTTCTTGGACCACTTCACAGGATAGGTGCCTCCCTTTGCCAAAGTTCAGTTTGTAGGAAAGGCATATTTCTCGAATTTAAAGGAAGCAGTGGTGAAGTCTCTTAAAACACTGGTTTAACCTCCTTTCTATCAGCAGTTCACTTTCAGCACGTAAACTATACATGGACAACTGGTTATAGCCCCAGAGACAGGGAAGTGACATAGCAGACAGAGTATCTGAACAGTAAAGATTTATGATCAACTTTGAAATACACAGTGAAAAGATGAGAGGCAACAGACAAGTTGCAGGAAAGGAAATTCTGATTTGGTATTGGGGGGGGGGTGGCGCGGGGTGAAAAATACAGCTTCACCATGAGAGGTGTCCAACACAAACAGGTTGGCCAGAACATTGTATTCTGCAGTATCTCCTTCTCTGGAGATATTCAAAACCCACCTGGATGTGCTCCTGTCCAACCTGCTCTAGATGACCCTGCTTTAGCAGGGGGGTTGGACTAGATGACCTCCAAAGGTCCCTTCCAACCCCTACCATTCTGTGATACAGAGAACTTGACCGGACAAGGCCCTGAGCAACCTGTTCTAACTTTGAAGTCTGCCCTGCTTTTGCAGGGGTTTGGACAAAATGACTGGCAGAGGTCTGTCCCAATCCAAGTGGTAAAGCAAAAGTGGGAATGTCAGAAACTTGTGACTGAACCAGCATCCTTAACTACTGAGAAAGAAGTCCAACCTATTTCAGACAGCAAAATAACCCAAACTAGGTGACTTCAACAGCATACAAGGAAAGAAAGCAAAAATCTCCAAATTCAACCTAGTGCAAACGGAACAAAGAATTACTTCTATAGTCCTGTGTTATAAGCCAAATGTTCAGAAGACTAAAATGCCACTGAGGATCACTTCCTGAAAACATTTACTTAATGCACTATTAGAATGCATAATGGATAACATAGAAAAAAAGCACATCTCTAATGGCAATATATGAACTCATCAGTAAACACCATAATCCAATCTTTGAAAGAATAAAAAAGATGACTCAGAGAAAGGTGATAACAGTGAGACAGAACTCCACAAGAGAAGAGACCAAAAAACTTTTTTGAAGAATACAAATACAAAGCATGAGTAATGCCAAGGTTATTCGAGAACTCCTGAAGATATCCACCTACTGAAAGAAAGCTGGTGCATTTAAAACTGAACAAAAGGAAGTGCTTCTGTGTGACTTACTAGTTGCTTCAGAGGCAAGGAAACCAGTAATGCTCATTTCAGAGGCAGGTTACTGTCTATGCCCTGACCCAGTGCTATGGCAATTGCTTGGTTTATTGTCAGAAGTAGCAGCTTGCTTTCATCTCAGAGTTCAGTTTTGATACGAAGGAGCATCACCTGGCTGAATGGCTCGGCATGGTAAGGATCAGATGATTTTGAAATCAGCATGAAACGCAAGCAGAATGCCACAAATGCAGTCCCCAAGATTCAAAAAAAGAAGCAAACAACGTAGTGACTTAGTTTTCGTCTCCATGTCATAATTTCTAATTTCTAGACAACCTATTAGCTCTGTGCCAATTTTGCTTTCTACGTTAAAAACTTTTATTACACAAAAAAGTACTATTTAGTTATTCAAAGTACTGTACACCACGTACATCACCTTCACATATCACAACTATGTCAAGCTGAACAATTCTCAATTGTTAGTGTTTAGAGCAAGGCACAAACTTGGAAACTATTTGCTTCAAGACGATTGTAAAACATGTTCTTACAGACCTGAGAGCGAACAACATGCTGACATTGTGCAAGTTTGATCATTTTAACTTGACATATTCCTGCCTTACCCTAAATCTCTAGTATTACAGTTAAGTTTAAATAAGATGCTATTAAGAAGCTATTAAAATCTATTCTGTAACAATTACATTTTCCCACACTTCTTCATTTGAAAGCATGGAGGCATTGTTAATGTGGTGAAGGAAAGCTTTGAGAAACTATTTCTCAGTCAACCTTCCTTGCACACTTGCACCTCTTTCCTTAGCTTGAAGGGGTAATACGGCAGAATAAATCTGCAAAGGTTTTTCTCATCTCTCTGAATGTGTTACCTTACTTGAACAAATGCAGCAACTAAGAAGCATTCTCCAGAGTAAGAATTTGAAAGACTATCTTACCTTTGCTGCTAACTTGTAACATACAGATTCTCCCTTTTGCTTACAGTACATAGCTTAGGAGCACTGCTGTGATAAAATGAAAAGTGACTAAGCCCTTTTGTATAGTACTACCATAAAAATAAAGCTACTAAAACACAACTTAATTTCATACTGATAAAACAATCTGGCAGATTGAGATAAAAACATTCACAGTTGTACATACACACAGATAACTGGTTTATGTCTTTCAGTACCTAAACAGACTGAGGATGTCAGACCTGGCACAGCGTAGTTACCCAAAGTTCATACCACAATATGTAATATACTTCAACTCCATTAAAAGGCACTGCTGTTTCTCAATAAATGTCTTCACGCAGGCAAATGAGAAGAGACAGAGAACAGAACACTGTGTCCTTAGAGCATGCATAGGAAATTTATGCTAAACACATTGAGCATAGGACAGAAGAAGGACAAAAAGAGAATTTACCAATTCTCTTCAAAATGCAACTACTAATTTTTTTTCACTTACGCTGCTTGAATTTGCTATCAATGTCAAATAAGGCAGCAGTGGTCTTCCCCCCCTCCCCCATCTCCTACAGTTGATCTGAACAATGCAGCCATAAATGCAGAGGCACTGGAGAGCAGAGTGGGATTTCTAGTAGAAATTATTCATATGCCTAATAACACAGCTATGGTACCCAGTAAGAAAAACACAACGGTTTGGGGTTTTTTCAGAACAGGTTAAATAAAGATAGCTACAGAGGTTCTAAAAACTCCAGCTGAAGACTTCAGTATGGGACAGCAGGTTAGATGGAAAGGAATTAAGTATGCTTGTAACTCAAAGGACAGAGTCAACTAATATTCCTATTCAAAGCTGAGGCATAGAAGAATTATGCCTGTAAGTGGAGGACCACCACCGTGAGACTACAGCTAAACCAAGGCACCGAGGAAGCTCACTCAGAGCAGGGAGCTCTGAGAACAGCCCCCAACGCTTGTGATAGGCAAGGGAAGCTAGAAGAAAACCATGTGGGGAAGCTACTCTGTGGCCACTTTTGAAAGATGCCTAACAGAGAAGGCACATTACCAGAGGGACAAGGAATCTTTGCAGAAGCCCTCTGTTGCCCACCAACGCAGCCTGTACAGCTGCTGAGCACGTGCCGTGGCCAGATGGGCAAGCTAAGAACAGCCCACTGCCAGCCAACCAGCACCAGTTACCCCACGATGGGACTGGCTGAGCTACGGGGGTTCGAGCCAAATGCCTGGGGGCTGCAGGCACTCTCCAGCCTGCCGCTTCCCCTCCCCACATTCAGCAGGGGAAGGGGCTACCTTTGCAGGTAAAGGTCAATACGGCACAGGCTGGAAACCAGATTGCTACTTTCCGAAGCCGACAACTTGATATGTGGGGTTTTAGTTGTGTGATGATTTTTACTGCAGTTTTATGTGACCAACATACGAAGTGACTGGTTGAATTAAGAAGGGTCACAATCATAGTAACGCTGAGGCCTGCCTACAGGTTTAGTTACATTATGGCACAGCACTTAAGTTTGGCTAACAAGATATCACAGCAGTAAGCATAAAAGGTATAGAGTGAAAAAAGTATTTGTGTGTGCGTTCAGTGATGTGCCATATACTTATGAAGTCTGAAACACTAAATAAGAAATTTTGAAAGCTTACAGGAATTTTATACTGCATTTCTGATGCTCCTGCTTCCACAAAAGGTTACCCACCTCTGATTTAGAGCCTCTTTGCCGGCAATGTTTTTAAAGGGATGTATTTTGAATTTGGGAAATTGTTTCTGAACTAATACATAACATCAGTGTTATAAACCACCCTCTGCTGCTCCCCCCACCCTGCCCCAAAGTGCTATTTTGCTAAAATAAACTAACATAAAATCCAAAACATGACCCAAACCATCATTCACTGGTACATAGCAGAAAAATAAAAACGGCGTTTCGGTGGCTAATATGCAGTATCAGACAACCACAAACAGTACTTCAGAAACCGTATAAAAGCAGGAGGGACCACAGAATATCTGAGGAGCAAGAAAACGTATCAATTACAAACAATGACATTGTCACCTGCCGCATCCTCTTCACTGACCGTACCAAAGGAATAAGTCTTCTCACATAACCACTAAGACAGACTGGTTTTTTTTAAGTCATCCTGGCATCCTTCAATATCTTACTGATAAATGTACCATACCATTACTTTCATAAATCCACTTTGACCTCATAAGATTTGCAGGGCTATCCAAAAAGAGGGGCCAATGACAGACAGCTAGATATTTAGATGCTTTATGTGATATTAATCCCACATCATCTCATCCTACGTATTTTTAAAGCAGCAACATAATACTGAAATTTGTTAACGTTTCCCCTGCTTTGTGTATGAAAACTCTTGTGTACTGCTGCAGAAATAACGGAGATAACACTGACTAAGCAACTTGGAATAGCAAGTCTAAAATGGCCATAACAGCCAAATATAATTCCACACAACTTTTGCATGAGTCTAGGTTTAATTTGCTTTACAGGACAGTTGGCCAAACAGTGACATTTATCATAAAAATATCCTTTCCATTAAGCAAATCTCATTTTTCTTTCCAAAAGAAAATTCAATGTATACTCTGAGCGTTCAGTGGCTCATTTTCAAGATCAGCCCACACAGATTTTTCTTAACAAAACAAAGCAATTCAGTTAAAAAATGCAGACCAATGCAATGACATAGTCATACTGCTTTTGGCTATGTTAACTTTAAAAACCATGCCAATTTAGCTATTTTTCTTTAGGTTTTATTAGAAAAAAAAAAAGCAGCAGATCAACATTACAATTCAGAGTCTAATCTAAATATGCACTTGACAATGAAGCACATCTGAATATGAAGTGAAAAAGGATTCCAGAAAACCTTCAGTTTTGCCAATCTCCTGCTACCCAAATCACGTATCTTTTCTTCTGGCTTTCTGATGACTGAAATCAAACAAGGAACAAAAGATTTATTGCTATGAAAATAAAACTGTAGTACAGTAGTATGAGTCTTGGGTGCTAAGCGTATTCCGTCAAGTTAACTTAATTTCAAAGTGTACTTAAATCTTTTGTTTGGCCACGAAAGTCCATAAGCTGACTGACCCAAGTATAAACCGAAATGGCAGGTCTGGACAGAAAAAAAAAAGTTAGACAGCATGTTAACCTCCAGTTTTCAGACAGTAATAAAGAGATACAATTCCAACAGCCAAGAAATTAAAATAAAAAAAATGAAAAAAGTTGATCTGACATCCAAGGACTAAGTTTATTCTTATGCTCATTTCGTTTGCGCCCAAAATAATTTTAGACCCACCAGAAAAAAAAAAGTATTTATGGACTATCACACAATTGCAAAAGAGAAACAATTGCCTTTTGACTTGGTTATTTTCCCCCACTGAGGTATAAAATCTACATATAAATTTGATACTTCACTATAACAAATTGTACTTCTCATAGTTCTGATTTAGTTTCCATTAAACCCTGTTTACTTTTTGTTTTTAAACCACAGAATTCTTATTTTGTGTTACTGAATCTGGTTTCCAGCTCTCTCTCATTTATTTGTGGATCTATATTTAGTAGCCTGGTTACCACTGCTAACCAGGAAAAAAAAAAAAATAATTCTTGGAACTTTCTTCATTACAACAGCACTTTCAGCAGAGGTTCCTGATGTGCAAGCAAACTACAACGATATGCAGCTCTTCAGAGAGACTATTTCGCTGATTATGTTTCCACGGTCCAAACGTTCTCTAAATTATTTGCTGGAAGAAACTCTTTCGATCTTGTAAACATCAGTGGGCGCAGTTTCACTAGTATGTGTGGTAGTTTCACATCCTTATAGAGGAAGGCTGGTTCGCAGCTACTGAGAAGCTGCAGCAGTTCTAACAGCTGACGAACTGTGGATTCTGCCGAGCAGAAGTTTCTTCTGTTGCTACTTAACAGTGTAGCCAAAGTATCAGCCGAGGTAGCCCAGTCAATTCTTGCTTTTCTTTAGAACCTCTCAGAATATTTCTGGAAGGGTGACATTGCGAAGCAGCCACTGCTGGGAGCGGCTGCCGTTGCAGTCTCTGATGCTGGGTACCTGGCTGTCCTCTTCGGTGGCTTTGTCCAGGCACTGGTTACTGTTCACATGCAACAGGGTTAATTTCTTGAAAACAAAATAGAAAGAAATTAGTTTTTACAAAAATCACCAGGCATACGCTAACCAAAAAGTTTCTAGTGGCCATTAAAATTGTTCCATAGGTAAGTACAAACTGGACAAGACCCCCTTGATTACTGACTCCAGATCCCCATCCTAAAGAACACTTAAAACGTGCTACTAAATACTGAAAACATTGCTTCACAAAAACCAAAACAGTCAGAACTTTTACATATTAAAAATAATAATAAAAAAACAGTGATACGACTTTTTAATAGCTAAATATCTACGTGTTCTCTTTATAAAAGACTCATCATTATTATACTGGCAAGATTCTTCTTCCACAAATTGCCTTGCAACTGTCTTTCGCAATAACTGATTTTAAATTAACAAGCTTGAGAACTATTTTTTTCGAACTAGCCGTGCCATAAGTCAGAGTTCTTGGCTACACTACTCCATCACAAAGTTGTTTTTAGAACTTGCAAATCAAATTAATAATGAATGGATCAGTGGTCAATGATTTCTAGATCCGGCAGTTCAACATATGAGCTTCAAAATAAATTTGAACATTATGTACAAGAAAAAGAATGATTAAAATAAAACTGTTCTAGGCATCTCTACCTTAAACATACCACAATTAGAAATGTAAAATATTCCTTATAAATTTGTGATGATGATTTCTTAATCAGAAAATTGTTTCCTTTTAACCTTGTGCAAGGTAAGACACCAGGTGCAGAATTTGTCACAAGATCATTAACATTATCTTTTACTGGTCCAGTAGATACCTGGAATACTTTTCCATTGTTGATCTCATTGTAACACGACACTACACTAGCAGACTATCCTTCTCCAGAGGATCCAAAAGCACATTGAAAATATTCTTTTAAAAGCTCCTGCAAAACTCACGAGGTAATTAAAATCAATACAGGTGCCCATTGAGTCACTGCACCATGAATTAATAACAGAGGGAACATAATCCTGACTTTGTTTCCTGTTTTGACTGTCAAATAGTAGTCCCACACTGGAATTTGTTGCTCTGTAGGCTCACGTAAAAACCCAAGTTGTCTCATTTTAATGTCACAAGTCATTAGAAGACTTACCACTGGATCATATTCCCAAAGTTGGTTTCCTTTTAGATGGTGGCACTTGAGCATCGTTACTGGGCCATTAAGTTTGGATACATCTAAACACAAATCATCCGTTCGAATTTCTTTGTTGGCAGTGTATGAGAAGACCTTGAAAGAAAAAGAATGAGAGGTATTGAAAAAAAAGTTTAACTAAAAGATTAATTTCTGGGGCAAGGGGAAGGGGGAACGTTTGTGCATTACTTCATTAATACCCACTAATTTTTTTTTCTTCTTCCCTTCAGCGTGTATAAAAAGATTAATTTTAAAGGAAATATAAACACTATATGAACAATTTCTTCAGTTAAAATTGACATTTTTTGAATTGCAGACTGCTTCCTGCATAGAAACAGGTAATCTCTGTATATTGGAAAACAATTCATCAAGAATTACTAACAAAGTAGAACAAAAAAACCAGATGTAAACTGAATTCCAGAACTAAACTGCAACGACTTTACTGCAACGAGGCCTCAAAAACATACAAATGACAAACCACCACCAAATCTTCTAATGCATTTCTTCTTACAGGCATCTTCTTAAATGAGGGTTTCCTAAACTCTACAACTTAAGTATATTTTAAAGATAACTACTGAAAGAAACGAATAATTGTCCTGATGAGAAACAGTGTTCCAAATAATTCAATACTTTAAGATCATTTAAAAAAAAAAGTCACCTGATTGCCACCCATTCCATGGCAGTTAAAGATTCCAACTTTCTCGTTTTCTTTTCTTGCCATGTTATCCAGACATTGGTTTGTCTCCACGTTTCTTATCTGGGAGTGAAAAAGAGCACATCACCAAAGGCTGTTACGTTTAGAAGAGAACTAGGTCCACATCAAACCACACTGGGACCAGTTCTCTCTGTTATAGACCAGAAGTTATGTGAAAGAAATGTAAAATATAGGAATCGTACTACAGTGAGACACCACTGTCCAAGACTCAAGCTCCCAAGCAAATGTTCAAGTCACCATGTTACAGAACCATGTTTGTTTCTTTGCTTTCTTTCAGGGATCTTTCCATCTTGGGGATTTCTTTTTGCTCAAAGATTCAGCTACAACAGAATGGACACAATTGAGTCTCCAGCCCAAAACCTCCAGAAGTTTTAAAGCACTCTCCTAGGCACAGTGGGTTTAATTCCCTTCAAAATCACGGGTGACTGGGTTCAGTTTCCTCACTTCTTGAGTTACAGCCTTAATCCCTGCGTTACTATACAGTAAGTGGGTATGAATATCGAGTCTCCTGATAGTCATGCAGCAGCATGAATGAATGCCTGCTCCATTTTGTTAAAAGGATTTCTTTTAAAAAATAAACAGTACAAAATCACCCAACAGCAGGCTCAATATGTGTCTCAACATGACTTGTAGGGGAAAATAGGGGCCTACTTATTTAGGATAGCGTCCACTTATGAAACTTTGAAGAAAAAAAAAAAAAACAAAACAGAGAAATGCCCAGCAAGGCTTAGAGATTACTGAAATTTGCTGGTCATTGATGAGGGTTCTGAAGGTAAATTTCAGAGCAGTTTTTAAGCAAAGTCCTTGATTGACCCGCTCTAGTTTAAGCTAAACTCTGCTCATACTCTACATAGAGAACATTATACAGAAAGTCATTCTTAACTATGCGTTTCTGAAGGAATATTTCTAAAGCCCTTTCATGTGACATTTAGTACTATAGTAAAAAAGGGAAGACATTCAAATTACAGTACTGTACACTAAAGTTCAGTTTTCTGTCCCACTGAGAAGCCAGATGTATCATTTTTCAGGAACACAGGTGCAAGATATTGAACTTTGCTGGAGATAACTTGTTTGCACTACTCAGTTCAGAATACAAACAACTGGCTGCACAATGTACTTTACACAGGGTAGATAAATACATAGGGTAAAATCTTACCTCTCCCAGAGAAAAATAATGGCGTGGAATTTGGGAATCAGGATAAACATTCTCCAGGTACCAGGAGAAAGGCTTGCACTGGAGCTTGCGTCTTAGTCCAAGTCGTGTTGATATGTCCCCATAATCGACTTTAGTAACTCCTGTAGAAAAAAGTTTTATTCCATGGCTGCTTATAAACGCTATATAATTCCACTTAATAAAAAAGTCACCAGCATAACACACTGCTTGCATGAAAGGCTTTCTCTTTAGAAATTCATCTGTACACAAAGCATTATTTTTTTTCATATAGCATTATGCTGTTTATATTCTCCGAGAGGACATATCAGTCACTACCTGTGACTTTTTTTTCCCCAGGTAATTATACCAAAGATGGAATCACTACATCTGTGCTACACATAAGAATTTCTTACCTGTGGTTTGTGGAACAATTTGAATGCAGTTGCTTGCTAAATTATCAGAGGAGAATGGCTGAAACTGTAATAGTCAATAATGCTATTCTATCCCCAGTGGCAACTGGGGTGCATATCTATGCAGCATAACATAGCAGTCTCCTTCTGTGCAGATAGGAGAATTCCATTTAAATTTAATTCTGTAAGACAGGTACCACCTGCTGGACCCTTTATCATCTAACAGCACAAAGAAACAGCCAGAAAGCAGCCTTCATACAGGGAACTAATCCTTTAATAATTCAGTATTTGTTCAATATAACTGCAGCATTTGCAGGAAGTATGTTCACCATTAGGACTGTTATCTTTTTTTGTGGTATTTTGCTCGCCTTTTTTCTCCTTTGCTCCTCATTTATCAAAGTGCTCATTCTTCCTGTATCTTCCCACTCCTTTATGGTTGTTTTAACTCCTTCTAAAAATTAATTTGTGCAAGTGCCATCTGCAGATGGGTCAAGGAAGGTATGCATGATCAGTAGCTATTTTTGCCTCACCAGAATTAAGCACTACTGTTATTAATATTCCAATAATATTAATTAAGGGTAGGATAATTTCTATTTTTCAGCATCACATTCTTTTTGTATTTTCCATGCTACACTCCATACCACACAGGCCAAAAGTAATACACTACAAAAAAACCCAAACCAAATAAAAACCCAAACCACAAAAGAACAAAACCAAGTCCTAGCAATTTAAATTCCCCCCACAGACCATAAATATGGCTCAACTGGCTGCCGCTATAGACCTCCAGCTGCATACATTTTTCAGAAGTCTCTCCCATTTAAGGACTGTGAATTACCTCTAAAATTGTTGACTTTTTGGAAGTTTGAGGCATTTCTAAGTTGGCATACTGTGTTATTAAATCGACCTGCCAGCAGATGGTGTATTTCAGACAGATATCTGCATAATTGCAGATAAATGTTTCTAAATATCAATAAAAAACATTAGTAATTTCAATACTCCAGAAAGAAAAATGCTAGACAGGCTTTTAGGCTTTAAAAACAAACAAACAAAAACAAAAAAAACCCCAAACAACAAAACACAAACAAAACATCTAAAGACTTTTTAACAAAAATGCCAGAGAACTATACTGGTAAGGGAATGAAAGTAAAGAAAAGCTTGTTTTGCAACGAAATTTTGAATAGTGTTAATGAAATTTAAAAACCTCTTGGAATAGAATCCCAGAAAACTTCAGTCTGGGCTTTACAGTCACAAAATAAATCCCAAAACCAAAACACACAAGACCAAAAAAAAAACAAACCCAAAACACTGCCCTATTTCACCAAAGCAAATATGTGCTCTACACCACAAGGAGCACTCTCTCAAAAGATGATGAAGTAATAAGAGAAAGACTGTACCAACCACAGCTAAGTATGGACTTCTTAATTTTTCAGTGATGAAAATGCAGCTGATGGATGAAAGGATGAAACAGTTATCATGCCATCCTCACAAGAACCTGACGGCACTCAGAACTCATTCATGAGAATTTGCTACACTGACCTTCACAAAACAACACTATTAAGGCTTTGTCACATCACTGAATGGCAATAAGAATTAAAGTCACAACCACAAAGAATTAAATGCAAAGTGACACTTAATAGCATACAAGTGTGCTGTTTCTTAAAGCAGTTTTAAATGTCACCAGAAAAAAAAAAGTGCCAGCTGATTTTCCCTCCGTTACAGTGAAATAAAAAGCGTGCATTATGTTCCATTTAACCATTTTCAGTCTGAAAGAGTTTTTAAAAAATCCTCTCTGAAGTTAGGTCTGCACCAAACTGTACTGGGACACAGACTACCATTAGCATCAGGTTACCAGATGGACTGAAGTGCAGAACCAGTATAGCTGTCTTAGGGGTGTCCTCTAACAAGGCTGAATTACTCTGTTTCCCAGGTTCCTAGTACCTTACCTATATTACTCAAAATTAGCTTGAATGTTCCTAGACATTTGTACTATACAGTGCAGTGGCAGCTACTTATGGGTAACAGTTCTTTGGGGGGGAAAAATGGAAGCAAATTAGCAAATTAGGAAAACGGCAAAATATAAAGCATATCAAAAATTATGTACATGTCTAAATCATTATTTCCTCCTATTTTTTTTTATACACATAACCGTGACATATACCTTCCAGTGTTTTTGTACTTGTTTTTAAAGAGGCTCAGCTAAGAAAACAAAAGACAAACCAAACCACAAACCCAGAATTAGATCAAATCTTCCTCCAAGGAGACAATTATGCCAGACTTTATAGCTATGTGCAACATGAGGAGGACGATCATGTCCACTAGTTGTTCTTTCAAATATTTGGGTTTGGTTCATTAAAAAAAAAAAATAATCAGAAATAGTATTCACAGTACTTGCCACTGTTGTCTTTACTTGACCATGCAATATATTTTTTCCTCAACCCCTAATTACATTAAAAGTTTGAACGTCCCTGATGATTCCATTTGTCACACAACTTGTTTGCTGTGGGACAACCGTATGTTTTTTCCACACATATACTTAAAGACATACTAAAATATAAACGTTGATAAGGCAAGAAACACCATATTTTTTCTGTCACACCCTGACCAGTTCTTTCATACAAACATAATAGTGATCTTAGCTCTAGCTTATGCTGTCACTATTCTTGAAGAAGTTTGGTATGCCGTACCAAACTACTCTGACTAGTAACATATAATGGCCTTTCCTTATACCTTTACAAAAACATACATATAATGATGTCTATCAGTAGAATACTCCTTCAGTTTAATTTTCTTTGCAACCTTATATTTAAGCTTCCCATCAGCCATGTTGCAACAGTTCTGACACCCTCAACATTTCAAAAGAGCTGAATATTCGCTTGCCAAGCTCCATGTGTGGCAATATACTTACGCTAAACTGCTTTGAAAAAAAAAGTATGATGTTTTCATCATGATTATAAATTGCTCAATCATTTTCAAAAGCACAGTATGAAAACCGTTTCATCTAAAACTAGTCTTCTGTTAAAAATCATAGAACTTGTTTTTATTTAGTATTAGGAAACTCGATAAGCAATAATAATTTAAAACCAATTTGAGTAGCTGCATTATTTGGATTCTCAATTAAAGTTAATAGGGAATACTAGCTGAAAACAAGAATATGTGTAATTGCTCAGTACATACTTTGAGCACAGGCTTAGCTACATTGCAAGATCTACCATTGTGGATTCAGCCCCTTCTCTGTCCTCCCCATCACCCATAAATAAAAATGTTATCCATGTACATACCATACCTTGACTTACCATGCTTGGCTTGAGACAAGCACATACAGTGATTAGAAAACTAGGCCTACTGATCCAGTTTTCAGGATAACACGTCTACGTCTCTGTCTAGATGGCTTTTGCTCAAGTAATTCTGCAGTGCTGTCTGTTCAAGCCTTCTGCCTGTCCGCTCAGCCCCAGTGGAATGGAAGATACCTTCTGGGCAAACTTTTGGTCAACAACAAAATTAATTTCTGCACAAGCTAGATGAGGTTCTACCCGAGCTCAACGGAGCTGCATTTTGGGATGCTTTCAGCTCCCCATCTGGGATGCGAGAGGCTGCTGAATGACAAGGATGCACGCTGGATAAGGAGCAGGGGGCCAGGTGAGGAGCTGGAACCCAGACTCACAAGCAGCATGGGGAAACCACACGGTCTGAAAGTATCCATTTCCTTTAGATTAAGGATACCAACAAGTTCTGCAACTGTCAGTTTATCATTAATTAGCAGTTAGGAGAAAGTTAGGGGGAGGTAGCTGTGGTCAGCCAGACAAATGCTTTGCAGCTGCTGCTGTGAGAAGGGGCAGTTTTCCCTTGCTCAGCTTCAGATTCCTGCTGCACCTCCTGTGCTGACACAGGTGTTAACTTAACCAGTAGAGAGTCAGCCCACCAAATAATCCTGACAAGTTTGGCAAGTCAAGTCACTTGACAGAGATGAACAATCAATAAACTGGGGAGGCGAAGCCCTATCACCTGCCATGAAAAGCAAGGCACTCTTCTCACAGCAAGCTGTTTGACTGGCATTGCCATCCCATGAAACCTTACGTTGGACAATCTAGTCCTGGTATTTTAGACTGGAGAAAGGGACGAAAGGCCAGCACTAGAAATAAAGAAGCGGCAGAGTCCGCAGAACAGAATGACCGGAGCCAAGAATGAGACTATTCACCTGCACATGCTGGATCCGTTTTCTGAAAGCCTAAGAGAAAACAGCCTGGGAAACAGTACCCTGCTGTAATGCATGTCTGTGAGGAAAACCATCGGCTAATGAGAAAAAGACTACAGCCAGTGCCATTACTGCCACGGAGAATAGCTGGTGCACGCAATGAGATAGGCTTGATTTTGGCTAGAGCAGCAGCCGCTGCAACACTTTCCTGCCTGATCTCTGCACCTAACCACTTCTAAGCAGCGAGATGGCTTCTAAAATGCACGAAAGCTTAAAACAGACAAGTAACAATTTCTACTAGGCTGTACTTATTAAAGAAAAAAGGATTACAGGCTTACTTTTCAAGAGGGCAGCTTTCCATTTAACTACATTACATCAATAGTAAAAGTCTCTTGAGTTCCTATCATTCGAGCAGTAAGCCTTTTTTTCCAGACAACACAGATTACATGAAGTGAGAAAGCTACTTAGGAATCTTAGGTTCGCTTTCCTGGACCAATCCCTCTGTGATTCACTATCTTAGGGGAGCACAAGAAAAAGCATATAAAGGAGGAAACAAATTTCTTGTTAGCTAGGCTCAATGATGCCTGTCAGTATATTACCTCCTTCAAAATCCAATTTTCTCATCCATGTCAACTAATGAGGAAAAAAAATAATCAACAGGTGCACAGGATTGCCTGTTTTCCTTGCTCATCTGCACCCGGGCTTGCAAACCAGCATCAGCTTAAAAATTCTCACCTCGCTCCTTGCGAGAACTCGTGGCACTGTCACTATAATATTAAAAGTACACATTGTACTAGCACAGAGTTTGACAGGCGGCATACTCCAGTCTGCTAGAGGGTCACTGCCACCGTCATTCTCCAAGAACTAAACATTTAAGTTTTGATATTAGAAGGATACCTGGAAAAGCAAAGAATGGCTAAATGAGCCAACATAGCAGAGATTCACTGAGGTCCTAAGACAACTATTGGCCAGAAAAATTACTGAAATTTACATTGATGTTATTTGCTGTCAACAGGTAAAATCAGGGTCTGCAAAACTCAGGTAAGATTGGTGATACCAAAACAACAACAGTAAGGTTCCCAAAATAGTAACCCTTTCTGGTTAATACCTACTGGCTCTCACAACTTAAATGGATTTGGGAGGCGAGAGGTATGAGCAGCACCACGTACATTTCTGTGTTCAGGAATATACGTAATACCTGTGTTCTCTGAACAATAGGTATTATATCATAGCTAAGAATGAACAACAGTACTAACCACTCTCTTCACAGCCCCAGGCAACAAACCGATTTCAGAATAACCCAAAACTTATTCAGGTACTATATGATCCTATTCTTGAAACACTTGGAAATTCTAGTATAAAACCTTAGCGCAGTGTCAATACAGATATGGGTACACAAATGAGATTGTGTGCCAGTCAGCAGGTGCAGATGCTCTAAGAGGAGCTTGGCAAGAACACATCCCTATCCACCAATCATCCAGGCTATTAGCATACAAATTATGCAGACATGCATCTTTTGAAAGGAAAGAAGATGTACAGTGCAGTTACAGATAATTGCTCAAGTTACTTTCACCATTTCAAGTTTTTTAGGGTATTCTATTTTAAATTAAATTTCTTTCATTTATTTTCTCCAACAGGAGAATGCATGCATATTCCACAATACTGCAAAGCTATGAAAACGTTCCTACCAAAACAACAATCCTACAAAATTCAAACACTATAGCTCCTTTTGTAGCTTACAGTTACCACACGAAATGGAAGATTTCCATTTCATGGAAGAAATGGAAGAAAAAGAAGATTATATATAAAGTAACAGAGCCTTATGATGGTGTTCATTAATTTACATTTATTTTTAAGAATTAGGTTTGTTTTTTTTTTTTTTTTTACAGTCAGGTGTTCCAGCTACTTAGTACGTTTTAAAATCTGTCTCGACATGTATGCATAAGAGGAATCTTAACCAAAAATGATTGTGCCTATTTATATACAGATTTCTGAATGATATATCTATACATGTCATGTTTGAATTCATAGTGCTTCATTAATAACAACACAGGGCAGTAACCATAAGCTGTTAAGCTTTTGATTTCACCTAAAAAGCTTTGAGTAGTAGCAAGAATTATTTTTCTTTAGTTAAAAAAACCCTACATAGCCTTATTTGAGTAATGCACTCTCTTAAGAGCAAAAAAACCCACCATAAACCCACAGTCATTTGTTCTTACAAGTATTCTTAAAACCTGTAATCTAAAATTTGACACTGTTCAGAGTCATACTATAATGTATTACAACTTTTAAATTTCAATACGAATGCAGGCTTAACAAGCAAGTCATAAGGAAATATTAGTTTTATAGATAAGTCTTTGGAAAAGCAGATGTGGCATACAGAACTACCACTTAGTATTTAAACTGGATGTCTCTAATGTCTCAAGTATTTAGAGAGGATGTCCATCGCTACCCAAAGTTTCTCTCTTGTTTGGTTTTGTTTTTAAAACAAAAAAAATATCTGGTAGTAGAAAGCAATAATTCAGTGTTTCCCAGGCTTCATTTCTTTTCCTGAATTATTTTTTTTTCCAGAAAGTTTGAGCTCATAGGAAATTGCTCTCATATTTTACATTCTCCTGTTTCGTTAACGTGCATTTTAAGAAACACAATAAATACCATTACAGTCAAGTATATTGGCAATTTGCCCCCATATAGTGAAGTGCAAACACTACCAAGCCAAAAGATGTTCCCTTTTGCCACTCCTGCTATACAGGCTTTCATTTAAATTACTTCTGACCTATTCAACCTGGAATGCCTCAACACCGAAGCCAGAGGCCAAACTCCACACATTATGAGATGTATTTGGATGGCCAGTTTTCAGCACTACAGCTGAGCACTTGGACGTTTCACTGAGCTTTAGTTCTCTTGCACATGAAGATCATTCATAAATCATGTTCACATTTAAAAAAAGAGAAAAAAAGAAAGAAAAAAAGACTTCAGGGCACATCTCCGGCTAACAAAATTATTTTTCAATTAAGACTTTCTTTTTTGTACATTTTATGTGAGCTTTGTCTGACAAACTACAAAGCAATAGCATTTGTATTTAAATACTCACGTTCTTTCCCAGCAGTAATGAAATTTTAATTCTTAATAGGTATTTCTTATAACCAAAGGCTTGCTCACCTGGGGAAATGATGTAAAAAAAGTTTTTGAATTCATCCATCCAGACTTCTGCAAGCCGCCTGTTGTTTTTGTTGATTATCTGCCCTGTACCTCCTGGAAAAGTGTATGGTGTTGCTTTTCTGAACACATGCCCGACATGTGAACAAGTTACAATTTCCAAAGTGCCACCACACTGCCAAATCTGAAAGAGACGGAACAATTATTGCATAGCTTCAAGTCGTTAAAAAAAAGTTTAAAAATGTTAATGACTTGCTTCTGTTCAAGTTGGAGAAACAACATTAGTTGAGGTCTAGAACAAATACGTGGAAGACAAATGTATGCCTGTTTCCTGCCCAACAGATAACGATGTTCACAAGCCTGAGTAAGGTAGTATAAGAAAGAGTAAGCCAGGCCTCACAGCAATAAAGCATCAGCAAGAGACTGCTTTAGAGAACTGGACAGGCTGACGGCGAAGGAAGGAAAAGGATCATACGAATCACAGGTAAGTAACGGGTGGTGATCTGTCCATAAAAATCTGTTATAAAGTAGAACCTCCATGCAAAAACACCCATTCACTTCCCAAGTAAAGTTTCTGAAAATACTTTCAATTTTATTTTGGAACTCTGAAAATGGCAGATTCAGAAAGCTAAACTACTTCAGAAGCATCCACCTATATGCTCTGAGATAACTAAACCAAAAGGAAATAGTGCTATTTGGTAGGAATGAAAGTGAGAAGAGTGCTGGTTAGGTCCACATCCAAATGAACCCATGCAATCATTGAGCTGGAAAACAGCAAGAAGAGAGAGTTTGTAAGAGAGGTGCTCACATTTCACCGACACATGAAACCACAAGCTGATGACATCACCCTTAACTTATGCTCCCCAATTAGCTTTTCTAACTGAACTCCTTTTAGCACACACGCATTCACTCTTCAGAATGACCATCCCAATCTTTCAACTACAAGGCTCTGCCAACTATTCACCACGCGCTTTTCACTGACACATACAGTCTTTGCTTATCTCCATTGGAAGAACGTGACAGCAAGCAAAGTGCTAACTGCAACAGGAGAGGACACCGACACAGGCAGCAGATCCGTATTTTACAGAACTCAGGATGCACTGTCCTGAGTAATAAAACACTGAAGAGTTTTACCTACCCTGAAAGAAATTTCTAAGTTTTCTCCACCCCAAATATCCATTCCAGCATCGTATGTTCCAATTTCCTGAAAGTAATCTCTGTCTATTGAAAAAAGACCTCCTGCCATGGTAGGTGTCCTGGAAAGAAAAAAATAAGACAAAGATTAAGCGCCAGTCACTATGGAAACATAATTAATTACATTTCACGCTTAGACTGATAAAATGTCTTTTTATTTCCCACGTTCCTAACATGTTCCTTCTCAGCAGGCTTCCAACCAAATTCAGTTACCACTGATGTACTTGCTAGCTCAAAACTTTCCAGAGATGGAACCAGTTAGTGACTGTTCTCCTTATTTCCTCACTTCAAATTGGAATCTGGACAGAGAAAAAGCCACTAGAAAGCTGCTGCCATTCCTGCAAAGAAGACTTCTGCCTCCAGTGCTGGTAACTCATGAAAGAGAAGCCAGTTTCTTACAGGAAATTTACATTCCTAGCAACTATTCTTGAAAAAGTTATGGGAGGCCATGAAATGGCCTGTTTGCTTTCACTATTATTGCTTCATACAAGAAAACTTTACAGTCAGGGTTACACGCAGGTTTTCTTTACAAATTCCTTATTGGTATAAAAAAAAAAAACCCAAACAACAACTTGTGTTAGTTTCTCCTAACTTTAGCAACATTTCCCTTTTTTTTTTTTAAGTCAACAAATATACAATAGGTAAATTATGTATTAGGCTGACAATATAACTTTGTAGTTCAAATATACAAATTATTTACACTTTTAGTATAAAAGATTTTCTATCATTAGTAAGGTTCCTGAAACACTTTGGGCTTTTAGTGAAAGACACTTGAAATACAAGCTAGTTCACAATCTAACTAAAAATTTATGTGGCCTTTTCCCCCCCTAAAAAAGAAATACAGGGGGGTGGAGAGGAACACAATTAGCCATATCCTGAGAAAACCTCTGGATGTCTTAAATGAAAAACAAATAATAAAAAAAAAAAAAGAGTAAAGGCCCTATCCTCAACTTTACGGTAAGTAAATATCGACCACTTCTGAGAACAGTAAGGCCAGAAATGTAAGTTTGGAACTGTTAAGAAGTACACATTACACACAAGTTATCTGTGCTTCTTATTACTTTTGTCATAACATCTACATGATATCCAAGTAAAAAATTCTCTTCCCATCCACACACTTTGAAGACATTAAGTTTATATGTGTCTGCACACAAGTATATACATACATGTCAAAAACTATACATCTTTTCAAAATATTTACTTTGTTAAAAGATAAAAATAAGGCTCAATAAAAAAAGATAAAAATGAGCTTAAATAAAAACCTGTGCATCAGTATAAGAACTAGTAAAAGCTAGGAATTAGCTTCTGTAATTGACAGTAGAACTTAAAAACATTTCTGAAGCGACAAGCTGATTGCTTCCTTCACTGCTACCAACAGTTTACAACACCCAGTCCATGTAAAAACTTTTACGCTGTTCCTTCAACCAGACAAAAATGATGCCAAAAGACAATTCATTAATTACAAGATTAACCTAGAAAAGATATAAGTAAACATTGGGTGAACATCTTAACCAATTTAATAATTTCTTATTACCTAACAGGAAGGGTTCGATCTCCTTTCCGCCGATCCATCTCTCTCTGAGGAACAGGATACCAACGGAAATTCAACTTCCAGTTGAATCCACCATAGGTCATATCAGAACCTGCCATATATTCAAAGGTGTCATCGCTAATTACATCAATGATGGGACACACTACTGTTCTCCTAGAAAGAGGAAAGAACCAAAACCTATTAATTACAGTGTCAAAAAAGGTTGGGTTTGTTTGGTTGGGTTTTTTCCCCATTTTGTTTTTTAACACATATGATTTAATTTTCAAATACCATCTCTTAACAACAGTACTCAATAGATTGCTACCACGAAACATATTCAAATTCTGTTTTTCAGAATTTTCATATTCTGTTTTTTCATATTCAAATTGTGTTTTTCTGATGCAATTTTGGCAATACTTTTTTTTTAAATAGTATTTGCATTACGGACAGTAATAAATATTCATCCGTCTGCAAATGGAAAAATTGATCATAGCTTTCTCAATGCTACACAGTGATTGTATAGAAAATATGAGCTTTCATTTCTAGTGAAGTGGTCAAAGTAACTCGCATGTTTTGAAATTAAAACCTGGTCATTAGCTCTGGGGAAGTATTCTTATATGCCCTAAGGACTAAGAAATGATAGTCATTGCCTCCAAAGTATAACTACTGCATCAAAGTCGACAGAGAGGGGCTTACTTGTCACTGTCCTGACATTAAGGCATAATACTCACAGAAACTAATTCTAATCATCTTAAAGATACTTAAGTAACTGTCCTC
Organism: Larus michahellis; assembly: GCF_964199755.1. Classification (NCBI taxonomy): domain Eukaryota; kingdom Metazoa; phylum Chordata; class Aves; order Charadriiformes; family Laridae; genus Larus; species Larus michahellis. The sequence continues at coordinate 97,575,953 of NC_133897.1, forward strand.
AAGCAGGCTTCCTCTCACAGAAAACTCTGTAAAAAGATTCAAGGGTTGCAACTAAATTCAAAGGACTTTGGGCCATTTGCACAAGTTGTAACAATTTATGTATCATAGTCCCACGAAAATGTGTATTAATGATAACTTAAACATTAGTATTATGTCATAGCACATTTTTGAATAACGATTCTTTATTACTTGTGGCTATTTCATCATGTAATGCTGTATTTTGTAACATTAAATTTTAAAAGCGATTTTTATCTATAACTGTAAGAACATAACAGAGACCTGTAACACCATACTTAATATCTAGTCTATTTAATATGCTGTAGTTGCACAGTAGTGCAACAGAGTTACTGCTCAGATGTATGAATGTTTTATAAAGCAGACTATACTCTCACTTGTGGGTTTTTTTCTTTTTTACTCTCAAAACAATTTCCATCACACTATCATAGATATAAGTGTTGTGAATATTGACTTATGATAGAAATACAACCATATGTTATTGCATGTAGATGAGCATGATTCCAGTAACTATTCTAAGTTTAGAAAATACAGCCCAGAAGACCAAGTCACAGCACAGAATTCCACAACAACACAGATACGTTACAAAATAAAGAAATCACATTGAGAAGCTGAAAACAGTAGGCCTGGCAGTTCTTGCTCCCAGTGTTGGTGTTACATGACATCAGGGCTCCATTTCTTCCTCAAGAATATCCTCCCAAATTCATGAAGGAGTGGGACAGCCTGCAGATGGAAGAACTCAAATCCCACTGCTCCTAACTCCATTCAGGTTCAGATCTCCGGCTATTTAACACATTATCCCATGCATCCTAATATAAGCTTCATTTTAAACTAAGTTTTACTTTTTAAAGGTTGTACTGAATTAGCCTTTTATCCTTACACAAATGAGGAGTACATAATTTATCCACCCCTTCAGAAAGTAGATATTTGCTTATAGGCTATATTGTAATACTTGGAACATTTCTTAATAACCAAAAAAACCAACATGGACCAATAGATGGGCAATTACCTGTCAGCTTTGATCCTTGCCAGCAGAGGTTCAAGCCAGCCGACTGTACATTCGCAATGAGCATCTAGGAAGGTGATGACCTGGCCTTTAGAAACAGCAGCCCCCTTTAATCTGGCTCTAATCAATCCAGAACGCTGCTCCATTCGAATCACATGAACAGGTACTTTTAATTTTTTCACATAATTCTCCAGCGGTCTTTTCAAGAAGTCTGCAAAGAATGATCAAAACCATGGAAACTGTCAGTTACAGGAGTTCAGCTTTTTTTTCTTCCCCCCTCTTTTTTTTTTTTTCTTTAAGTGAAGAGACTTGAATTAAGAGACATTCCCTCATTTCTTTTCTATGCTTTTCCTACTTTCTCCGCTAGTTTCCTCTGCTGCTTATTCTACACTTCACAATATGCCCTTCCACATCTCCATGTGTTTCACTTGCCAGAGCAGGAAGTTCCTCCTCCTCTTCATTTCTTCATTATGGGAAACACAAAAATGCAGAGAGTGTAGAATGCTTAGACAGAAACCAGATGGGATGGGCAAGTTTTTATTATGGAGTAGATGCGACCCTTACTTTCAAAAACATATGCACATAAGTGTTCTTGGCCGTAACACTTCCCCACCAAGAAAATATAGAAAGTGATCCAACTAGCTTAACATAATGAATTACCTCCTACAGGAATGTAACTTACACATAATTTCTTTGCAAGCAGTTTAAAAAAAGATCAAATCCATTTTTCAATTGTATTTTCTCTAGATTTTTCAGGCTAATATTTTTTGTATTAAATTATCACTATAACACCTAAAAACAAAAATAAAGACAAAATCAGCTATACATAAATGACTATCTGTAACACTACCACACCTCAGTTTAGCTAAGGAACAAATTATTCAAAATAGAACAGTCATAGCTGACTACCACATGCCTAGAGACTCAAAATTACTTGCAATACAAAGAGCTGCCAAATTAACAACTTCCCCATTGCCAGACACAGTTTTTGTCCATCATGAAAAATTAGACTATGATGGATGATGATACAGGAAGAACAAAGAATTGAGGGAGAATGCCATTGACAATCACAGAAACAGACTCGGCAATAACTTGCAGATTTCAAGTCTGTAAAAAAGGCAAAATAGTCCTATAATACAGCTACAGAATATATTAGATTATGCACTCAAAACACATGGGAGCTGTACTACACCAGTGCAGAGCCTGTAGTAGGATTTAGCGTAAGTTAGTAAGTACCTCATACAAAAATAAGCATGACACTGGGTGGGGGGGGGCGGTGGGGGAAGAGAACAGCATGAACTCTTAGTGGCTGTTTTGCAAATCTCAAGAGGCAGAGCTGACCGGAGGGTGATTACCATTCCTTACCACTGCTCCGGATGAATGAGTTTTAATTGCCTCCTCATTTTTTTCTGTGCATTGTTGGACTGTCACTAAAACCCACAGAAATAAATTCTGACACATCTTGAAAGCTGAACTGTGCTAGAAGAGCCTAAGAGTTTGATAGATCTTAAATATTTGTCTCCAGAGAAACTCAAAGTTAAGTCTTATTTTGCATATTAACAGAGACTCAAATGAATAAATGTTTATTAGTACAAAGCAAGTGTACATGCCTGAACATTTTGCAGCCCTTTTGGGGTAAAGCACAGAGATCATTTGGCTGACTGAGCCTGTAGCAAATATAATTTTATTTCTTCTCAAGTGTAGCTTTCCAAAGCTCCTAATTTAAAAAGAACTAGTATCATGGTAACGTTTGTAGTTTTCATCTGTATGGCTTCCACGACACACACAAAGAGAATACAACAGTGAAGCACTTCTGTCCATGCTAACCATCTCATGAGCAAGCCACACAAAGCAGCATGTTCCTCTGCACGTTTCAGGCGTAGTGCTGATAAGCCTTTAAAGTAGTTCTAACCACTTAAAGCTGAACGAATACGGGCTGTGACATTGGTCCTTGAATGCACAGTTACATTAACAGAATGGTAAAATTCTGCCAGGAGGAAGAGAGAAAAAGAGATTCATGATTTCAATAATACAACTGCAGCCAGTCAAGATCTAGCATAAAACAGGAAGTTACATTACAGAAAGTCATGGTCAACATATTGCATATAATAACGTCCTACCTACATTTTCTCTGTGAAGTATTTCAAGTTTCAATTTATCTTTTCAAGTACTTTTCAGGTTTTCTTCTCGAAGAAACACATCACAGAGATGTGTGCAGTTTTTTCACTATGGAGGGAACAGGGTTAAGCACAGTCCTCCTACCATGTTTAACCATGTCCATAAAAATAGTCTTACGAACTACCACATTGTTGAAAACTTCAGAAGGGAGTATTCCCAGGAATAAAACACTGTGCCAAACATTCAGTAACTGTGCCCTTAAAACATAACTAGAATTTCAGCAAAATAAGAAAAAAAGGTAAAGCTTGATGTCCCATCCCTCACAGAGGCACGGAAAATAACTCAGGCATCAAGATTCCTGGTGTTCCTCTGCTACCAGCAGTTAGCGTTAAATGCTGAAATCTAAGCCGTGTATTTTGCCTTTAGAGCACTGTCTCTTAGAGCAATACACATCCTTCACAATACACATCCTTCACAAACCCCTCCCTTAGTTCAAGTAGCAAGAGTCTAGAGTTTTGGACTAGTCATCCATCCAGAAACTGGTGATGCCAGAATTAAGCTGTAGAGATGATTTTCTATACAAAACTTATGGGTCATATTTATACAAAATCCTATATTAAACACTCAAATGAACAGTTTTATGCATTACAGAGTCAGTTGTTTATGAGTGACCCAAGATGACAGCTGAGTAAGTTTTTAGCATTGCCTCATACACTTCATAGAGAGTGAGGTTTTGATAATATTAAAAAAACCCCAACAAAACAAAAGACAAATACTTGGGAACAATAATAGTTCACATATTTTCAGAGGTATAACTTTAGTTTCATTTAATTTTCTGCTGGATATTCCTTTCAAAGTTCTTCTGTATCAAAAGGACTATGGGATAGCTTAAAGAGCATTGTCTGCGGCAGTAGCAGAACTAAGACAGAAAAGCAAATAAATTCAGTTCAAGTAAGTGCATAAGTTGACACATACTTTGCCAATTCTATTACTGAGTTACCTTTATATGATTATAAATGAAAAACTAAGTTGCAAACCATTTTTTTTTTAAATTGAAATACGATAAAACACAGATTTATCACATATAAGAATGCAGACACAGTTTTAAGATGTATGACTACTTTTATAAGACATTATTGGCAGGAATTTAGTTTTGGTTACGTTGTTTTGTATCTGTATAACTAACTTCCGTGAGTGCATTCTAGCCTGATGCAATCTGCCTACCACGCTTGGCCATTCAGTACTGACCTAGTTTTTAAGTACCAACTAATCCCTGTTTACTTTTTTTCCCCCCAATAGTTACCAAAGATCAATACTTAAAACACGCAATTCCGATCGGTAACTAGAGAGCAATGTTACAAATATGTCTTGTTCTCCAAAGGTTTTCTTTTCAGTGTAAATAAGCGTGTGATATTATGCAAATCCATTCTTCTAAGAGCGTGACACTAGCAGGTACAAAGTGTGCTTCAGGCAGACTGAATACTTACTTTATCCCAATTAAATTGACTCTGATGCTAGAATTCAAAATACACTACTCAAGCCGAACATTTTCTTTTTCTGGAAAAGTCTGCTGGTTTAGTTCAACACAAACAGAATGCTTAAGCAGCGTATGCTAAACCCTTCAAATTTTCAGGCACCATACCCTTCCGTTTTGTTTAATGTAAAAGCACACTTGCTGGAACCATAACAAGTTTTTGCAAAACAAAACACAAAAAAAAATATCTTTCAGTAATTGTTGAAAATAACAACAAATAAAAGATGCCCGAGAGATCTGAAATGAAGATCACAGATTTCAAAACTACATATTGGAACAGGTTCAATAACGCCACCAAAAAAAGTCTGAAATGCTGTATCTTTCAGCCTGGAATTAAGTTACCTTGCTTTTATTACCTAGCCCAAACCCAGGAACACAGAGAAGTTACATAGAGAAAGACACATGCTTTAACTGGACTGTAATTCCACTTCACAGTCAGGACATAAGTATTGCTATGTTAAAATGGATTTTTTTCTGAAAGAAATTGAAGAGGCAAAACATAAGAAATATTATGTTTATATTATTTTAATATTAGCTTGCTCTATTTCTAGGACATATTGAAAGCTGACCCGTCACAATTAATCATTAGTACTGATTTGAATTAGTGCCAAGGACTGTTTCGACAAATGAAACAGAGCACACTTGCAATAAACTTAGTTTTCCTAGCAAGAGTCTGTGCACAAAAGCTGACTGACAAAAACGAATGTACTATCTCTGTTCCGTTAAGGAAGCGTATACCTGCACAATAACCTAGAATAGGCACTCGGAGTCCAAATATCAGCATCCATGTTAAAAAGAGGATTGTTCCTGGGAACAACGCCAAGAGAGGTGAGCAGTTTCGTGTGCATTAGAACCAAAAAAGAAAAATCTGGAATTTTTACATAAAGGTTGAAAAACTACAAGAAATCGTGGAGTGTAATTACAAATCCCCCAGAAGCAAAAACAGGGAAAATTTGATCTTGTGCCTTTCTAAAAGTAAAAGTTAATCACACCTCTCGTCTAACCTGGAACACATTTATGTGGTAGCCTTGCCCTTTGCATAGGCATTCCTCCTCTGCTGCCAGAGCATAACTGTATTTAAGCCCTCTGTCTCTTCTTCCAAATTGCACTGAAATTGGCTGAAGCAGGTAAAGTCAGTATCAGGTAAGAAAGTAAGAGCAAGCGAGCGTGCCCGAGAGAGGAAAGGAACACAGACTGATCCAAGTGCAAACACAACCCGAGTGCAGGAGCTATGCTTCCTTAGGAAAACAGGTTGCACTGTTGCTTCCTTAGGAAAACAGAGCTGATTTAGCCAACACAATCTTTCTGTAGGCCACGCAGCTACTCTACAGCCAGCTGTACTCTAGACCTACGTAGTTTGCAATAGGTCACCTAGTATGCTAAGGCATCATACACACATGAAACCTGAAGAAACTCATTATATTTTCTACCACATTAGATATGAAGTGCAAAAATCCACTCCTAAAGTTCTTCAGTTACAAAAACTCCTGTTAACTATTGTAGTGGTTACTAACTATCATAAAACCCGCTGTTAACCATTGTAATCCATGCACCATAATGCTACTTAGACCATACAATCCGAAATCCAGTGTCTGTCTTCATACATAGATCTTCTTTGGACAGATCTTGTTGTTTGGACAACAGTCACCCGTCTTACTCTGAAGTTGGAATTACCATAAGCAGCATATGGTATGGATTTTGCAGCACTGGAATCAGAAGCATCGGGCTGAGATGTCAGCATGCTGGATGTAAAACCCTTGCATGACTAAAGCTTGGGATTTCCTGTGTATATAGATTCCTGCCTGCAACTGGTGGCTGCCAAGACTTTTTTCTAACGGCCTACTAGCTATTAGCCCTAGTGGAAAACTTTCAACGGAGAAATCATTCAATATAAAAATATAGAAGTGTTTTAAATGAAAAAAAAAAAAAATACCCTCTCATCTCCGTTTACAAACACCAAAAAAATATCCCTGAAGTTAGATTAATAACCCATACCAGCAAGGAAGATTAAGCAACAAATAAGCCAAATACCAACTATTAACCAAAATGAAATATCAATTATTGTGTAGATTATTTTTATTTCTATTATACTATACTGTAGGTTACAAAAAATATTAAGAGAGTAAAATCTAGTTATTTTATTTTAAGCAAAAAAATCACCTTAAGTCTATTAATTGCATTACACATGGGAAGTTATCGTTCTGTAGCACTGGTTATTAAAAAGTGGAATCTCTTACAGCATAGACACTGAATTTCAACTTCCCAAGAATCAAAATTAATCCCTCTGAGCACCAAGTTTGATGGTGGTACTGATAGTAAATTTGGAAGTATGTGAGGAACAAAGCTGCCTATGCTATTATTCACCAGGCGGTTCAAGTTTTAAATGCCCTCAAGCTTTAGGAATGTGTTAAAGTTCTAAATGCAAAACATGAAAGCTGCAACAGGATAAACCCACTAGCAAACATAAACTCTACAACGTCAACAGAAAAGTAAACAGACAGACTGGCTTTCAGTGCAGAACGGCCCACCTGCATTTCAAACTGGGCACTGCTCATTGCTCTGCCTTGCCCTGGCCCAGCTGCTGTGTTTTGTTGAGGAGAGCTAAGCCAGTGAAACCTGAGTCTCGGTTTTTGAAGAAAAAAGAGCAGCCAGCTAAAGCACCGACGTCGTCATTACCTCTTTCGCTGGCATCATCGACGAGGACGATTTCCTCCAGCATGTGTCGTGGTGACCGGTTTATCACACTGTGAACAGTTCGTAGAAGCGTGCTCCAAGCCTCATTGTGAAAAACAATGACAACGCTTGTTGTGGGAAGGTTGTCTGCGTACACCTTCGTTTTACACCTGTAACCAAAAAAAGGCAGGTATTTATGAAGGTCAAGCCTTCAGTTCGAACTGCAATTTTGCGATTTATTTCTGAAGTATCAAAACTAACATTCATGATGAATCAATTGTATACAAAGTATGACAAAGGAGGAAACGGTGCACAGATTTATATTTTTACTTAAAAACCACCCTGACTTCTATGTATACATCTATGTATCCCATCCTACCACTAAGAAAGCAGAACCTCAACCCAATAACCATCTCTAGAAATGAAAGAGACATCCATACTGCTAGCACACAGAGATGATAACAAATTAATTCTTTCCACTACCCCTGTTTTGTGACCAGTAGCGTGTCCAGATACAGTAATCCAAGCCCCTAATTTTGGCCTGCATTCCCCCAGAGGAATGGAAAATCCTCATGCTGTAATGGGGATTGAGGGAAAGCGAGAGACACACACACAAGATAAGAAATGGCAAACTTGAACTAGGAAGCAAATGCAATAAAAAAATACATATATAGAACAAACACAAATAATAACTAAAAGAGGCAAAGAGTTCTGGACACAGTTCATGTTTCATACTACATGTATGCTACCTATAATACTGGTCAGTTAAGTATATTTCATAATTTAATGTGTTTATATCACACAAAGAGGGTGGTTTTCTCCCCATTGTATACGCGTTGGAAGTGCTATAAAGGTTCAAATTAAAATAGAATTATATTCACATTCCAAAGTTAGCATGGAAGACCACAGTTTAGTTCTCCTAATAGGATATATAGGACATTTATGCAAAATATTACATACACTCCAAGTGACCCCACATGCAGCCAACATTTTACACTCTGCAATACTATTTTAAAGCAAGTGATATTTTCAGCATCTCCTAGAAAAATCAATATACTGTGCATAAAGTACTCCTAACAATTCTGAAAATACAATGCTACTCGAAAAAAGTAACCATGCAAATTTAAGTGTTCTCTGCACAGATCTGTTCCTCCTGCATATTCAAAGTCACACACAGGAAGTTACATAAGATTTGATGGTACTAAATCCTTTAAGAAAGAATCAAAGCTAGAGATATATGCAGATCTCAAACACAAGGAAAACACTGAAGCAGAAAAAGAAACATATTCAATGGAGCTTCATTCCAACAAAAAGTTGTCATTAGATCCCAAATAATTGAGTCAACCCTAATGTAACCTGATCTAAATGCTATGAAAAGATGCTAACAGGTATTTGTGACTATCACCTTCACAGCAGTGGCCCTGTCTGAGGGCTTGAGAAGTACACAGTGCATATCCTCTACCATAAACATGTAAGAACAATACTGAAGGAACAACCTGCTGACACAGGATCATGGTGTCAACACCTACCCCCACCCTTTTTTCCCCCCATTTGGAAAAACTGGTGACAGCCGGAACATCAGCCAAAACTGGGCTCCCAGCAGGAATATTTTATTTGCTGGATAACTTGGTTAACCAGAGCTCTTCTAAGCGAGAGCAGCTCTCGTAACACATAGGAATTTCAGCTCTGAAGTAGTGACAAAAGCCCAATGTGCACCAAGATCCCAGAAAAGAACAGTAAGTCCATGTACAATTGAAGAAATATCTGGAGGAGCTTCTGTGGAATCATGTTTCATTTATGAGAATTGAAGCACTAGGATCAAGCACTGTCTGTCTTCAATATTACACTTACTTATTATACAATTTTATTTAATTATTCACCACACAGAGGTGAACATCATAAAATCTTAAGGGAGAGCAGCCATATACCCCTATGTTTTCCGATTTAATTAACATATTAAAAAAAATTGCAAAGCATGCCAACTGATAAAGTTATTTCTGTGGTATCACTTAAAAAATAAAATAGCTTTTCACAAAAATGCTACGAATTTCAGATGAAAAAATCATAAGCCAAATATTTTTTCCCCATGTTTGTCACTTGTTTAAGCTATTTTGCTACTTTAAAACCAAATTCTCAATGTTTTATTCCTGTTGCTGCACTGCTCCCTAGATCAGAAAATAAGTGTCTGATTGTAGACTTTCAGCCACAGTGGTCATACAAATCCACCAATTGTTCCTCTATTTTTGGCAGAATATTTGTAAAAAAATATTGAGAAGCCTGTTAGCAGTTCTCTGTGAAAAGCAATAAAATGATATGCCATTCACCAGGAATATCTTGCTGGGATGACCACAGGATCCACTATTGTAACATGAAATATCTCATCTATAGCCTTGCCTCTTTTTATGGTTTTACAGAAGGTTTTATTTTACTGAGCTCAAATCAATTAATTGGTATAATAAAAGCCAGCCAAGTGATCAGGGACTATCATGTTTATAAACCATTACACAGTCCAAAGCATAAATACATCAAAACATTTAAGATCCATCTTTGAAGGGGAACTTCTTAGCACTAAGAGGCAGGCATAAAGGAATTTTTTGCGACACACCCCCATCCCTCTTTTCACCTGCCTTTCTATATATACACTTTTTAGTACATTTGTACAAATTTTTGTGAATATATACAAACAAGAAACCCTGGTTTTAGTTTGGAAACACTGACATACACTCCTTCACCCACAGGAACATATTGCTGCAGAACAGAAGACAAATAAAATAGAACAGTTGACACCTGCAATTAGAGCATTAGCCTTCTATGTAAACCTCATGTTTTATCCTTACTAACAACATTTAATTTAAGAATCCTTTTTGTCTTTCTTTTTAAAACAAATTACCCGAGAAAGAGATTACCGTAGAATTTAAAATAAAGCATTCGTTTCTACCAAGAGTTATGCAACATTAGTAGCAGAATATAACCATGAGGGGAATGACACATAGGGTATGAATTAAGGACAATTTGAATTTTAATTCACTACTAATACATTATATTCCTTTTGTTGGATCATGCCTCAAACAGTTTTAAAATTGAGTGCATAATATTAAGGAAGGCATACCATCTCCAGTAATTTAATGAAGACTTCAAACAGCAGCTGAGAATGTCTATTTCACATGGAATGCATCATCCTTTCCTCAATCTATGGCATTCACCATGCGAACTCTTGGCTAACGTGACTCCATATATTATTTAGATTGTGGAAACTCCCCAGAAATGTCAGACATTTTAAATGCAAGCAGAAACTTACTGCCCTCTTACCTAAAGATGCAGAAAAAGAATAGGCCAGATTGTTCAAATACGATCAAGACAAAAAGCTTAATTAGTCTACATGTACTCATTCCAATGCTTAAAACAGTAATGTTCTTTATTTCATAGCAAGACTCCTTCTCATGCACCAAAATTCACACCTTCAGCTGCATTATTCTTCCCTAATATTGATTTCTTGCTTTCATGTAATTAGGAAATAAAAAGGAAAATTAATTAGGAAATAAAATCAGTTATCCAAGATCTTTGATGCACCAGCAAAATCAAATTTCAGGAAAAAAAAAGTTTACAAGCTATACTTCTAATAGTTGTTTTACAAAGGAGCCATGGGACTCCCCTGGCTGGATGGGTCTTTGGGCAGCCTGGTCTAGTGGGAGGTGTCCCTGCCCATGACAGGGGGTTGGAACTAGATGATCTTTAAGGTCAGTTCCAACCCGAACCATTCTATGATTCTGTCTATAAAGATGATCTATAAATACACGACTCTGCTCCGACCTCTATAAGATTATCATATACATTCTTCACAGAGTTTCATCTTTTTGCAATTTTGCATCATATATTCAGAATATTTTGGTCCAGTCCCTTATAACTACATGGTTACTCAAAGGTCCATATCTCCCCAAGAGCACAAGGCCATGTAACAGGTTCAAATCCTTCATAACTTAAATTCAAGTTTAATGGACTAAAAGCAAAGGAAGGAGGACGGATCCTAGCATATATTTGCATAACATTGCTTAAGAACAGTGACAGCAAAATAAATACAGAATGCTGCCCCTAACACTCTGTAGCCTGATTTCAAAGTTTTAAGTCCATCACAAAAGTTTTTAAAATGGAAAGCCAAAAACAACTATGAGTTGTGTTATACTTCTCCAATTATCACAATTTTTTGTGAAGGTGTTAATTGGGTCTTATATAGAAGCTCTGCAAGCTTGAGATAAGGTGATGTTAAAAAAAAAAAATCTCAAAGAGAATTTTATTCAGTGGATTATGTATAGCTACTTGAAAACTACCTGATGCTACTTCAAATGCACCTGAAGAGCCCCTGAATAAACTGATTTCCTCTTTTCTCTTTCAACCCAGGGTACAAACAGTCCAGAGGAGACATTACAAAAATCAGAGACATCAAGTAAGGCAATTCTGTCCAAATAAAATTAAGCCATTAAATCTCGGAGTTTAATTGCTGCTTCAGCACAATCTTGCAAGGAAAGACGACAATTCTTCATTTTGTGCCTCCTACCACACCACAAACCATATACTCCCAACTCTCCTCCACATCTGGCAGAACTGGAAGCCTCTCTCTTCTCTCATGCCACTGAAGGAATGAGAAAAAAAACATACTTCACCACTGCAGGGACAGAAGAAATCTACCAGCTGATCTTACAAGAGCGTTCATTTGAATTCCTCAGAAGGTAAAATTCTTCCGATACCTATCTGCTCTGCTCAGTGCCCAACTTGGAGATCAAAAAGGCTTATCCACTCTAGCCATTGGTACTTGAGATGCAGAGATGCCAGAAACTCAGGACACTGCCCTTCATTATCCTAATGCCACCTCTTTCAGTTTACTCTTGGGACTTTCACAAGCACTTCAAATATTACTTTAATAAAACGCAGTTGTGCAGCCATCTTATTACAGAATAGCACTTGGCATTCTATCAATACTACGAAACTGTATTCATAGATCAATTTACTTGGAAATGATTCCTAAAACCCAAGATTGAGTGCTACACATGTAATATTGTCACATCTTGAAAGACAAATATTTACAATGTTAGCAGTGATCTGTTTGCACACCCTTCAAAGTCATGCTAAATCATTTCTGAAAGTAATGTAATAAAACAGGATTTAATATCTTGATAGCTCTTAAATACTTTTGTTTCATAGACCAAACAATCACACCCCCAAAAAAAGCTACAAACAGGGTAGAGGTCTTGTAGGAAATCAATTGTACGCTACCATAACATTTATGCAGTGAGACACAATGAGGAATGCCCCATTCACTGAAGCAAAAAGTGGAAAAAAAAAAATTTAGGCCACTTTCTAGAAAGATGATGTCATAGTTATATACTGCATTAGAAATAAACGCTAAATTTCTAAATACTGCAGGGCAGATCTCTACCCTGTCTGACGCTAACAAGAGGTTATTCTCCACAGAGGAGCAACGACAGGACAAGTAACATCAGAACATTATTATTTTTTAAATATATAATTTTCAGAACAAGGCCGCTCATGCTTACCTAATCACAAAAATTAATAGACTCAGACACTACCTGAGCCATGATTTGCTACACCTGATATCAATTTTACTCCCAGATTCCACCAGCCTTTCATAGGAACAAGGCATAACCAATAATTTACAGTGGCTCAAAAACATTAACAGCAGTAAAACACACAGGCAATCCTTGTTTTCTAGGACAATGCACACAACCCAGAGCGCTCTGATAAAGGACAGAGATGGAACACAAGCTAAAGTGTCTCCTGTGCACGCAGCAGCTCAGCCAGGAAATCCCAGTGGAGCTCAGACCGGAGCTCGTATGTGCAGTGTGATAATGCAGTGCCAATGCATTTTTGAAAGCTGTAGTAGCAACAGATTGGGGCAGGGAAACATATTTAGTCATCTTACAAATTTAGTACAATCTTTTATCTCGCGTACTACAAACAACAGTTATAAATAAAAGCTGCAGTTATAAATAAACTGCATCCCAGAACTTCAATTCAACAAAGGAATAATCCGAGTCTTGCTGAAAATCAGGTTAGAGATGAAGTTTTGAGGAAACACTACACAGCACAGCCCTCGTAATAAATCTGTTTAATATTACTGGTGCAGTACAAACACCATACTCTTCAGTATTAAAATATATTGGAGTCTCTGAGAAGTAAGCATTGGTATCCTTAGACTTGAAAATACACATTTATTTTCTATTGAGGTTACCAAAGTTAATGCCAGATCGATAGAGAAGAAAATCGGAAAATCTGAACTCCTCTCATGAAACCTCAGGCTTTAATTACGGATATCTGATGAATATCGCCGCAGTGCCATAAAGTGGCAGTACTCCATTGTTTACCTGTCCATTTGCCGTAAGTTATAGCCTGCAATAAAGTTAATGTAACAAAGCAGAGGCACAGCTATACCCAACACGAAAACTCCTCTCTACTTAAATCATGGATGAAAACATGATTGAAGACTCAAGAGTCACCCTGAAGCTGCTGAGACTGACCTACATTTCCACCAGAGGATAACGCCCTGTAGCAGGGGTGGCAGCGAGAGTGTTCAAAACACTACGGCAAGAACCACCAGCACTCAAGTCAAGCGGTGTGTTTCTGGTAAACGCTGACTTAGTCTTTCCTGGATACGAGCAGCAGCCTCATAACATCATTATGAACAAGAGTGTTAACAAATCTGCTTCTGACATAAGTTTTTAGAATACCCCAAGCCCTCAAACTGGAGACAATTGAGCTGGGTAAAGATTTAATTTTCATACAGAAACAACACAGCTAAAAGGGCTGAAAGCAATACTTCAGAGAAAGATGGAATCACTGATTGTCATAACATGCCAAACCACTTTTCACTACACAGACTTTGCGAACAACCACAGTTTTAACTTGTGGCCACACAAAGAGAAAGCTCTGCAGATAAGGCTGAAACAAAACTTCACGCTACCCCTCAAGTTGCTGCTTCTAATCAAATCAGAACAATTTGGTTTAGAAAGAGGTCTTCGTTTCTGTAATTCATCACAACTCCAATTAATCCTTCTGAACAGGTGACCTGAATGCAGGCAAATCCCTTTTTCTTATTTAAACATTTCCATCCAGCCTGCTTAATGTCTGCCTTCAATAGTATTACGTAATTTACCTGACATCAAGAGTATGAAATTTTCCTTTCTTCTGATCTCAAAGATTTGGATATAAGAAAGGTCGCATTATCTCATGAGTCAAGTGGAAATCTTCTTTAGACCCTGGAAACAAAATCCAAAATGGTCCTTAAAAACCATTGTGGTTACAGAATTCAAGCAGAATGTCACAAAAATAATTAGCCACAATTGACAACCTTCCTTATGCTGAAAGTGATCACAGGAAAGCATCTCTTGACAGAAGCAAAACCAAGTCTGTCCTCAAAGACTGAAATTGGACCTGAAGTTTTCTAGCCAAATTGTTTTCCATACTTCACCTATTAATTTGAATGAAGTTCAGGATATGGCCGCTCATCCAAAGTGGAAGACACTCATAACTAAGAATGACATTGCCAAGTGTTTTTGTGTATATATACAGACACACACACATATATATGTGTGCATGTATATATGTCTATATATATATTTTTTAAAAAAAAAAAAACAGTTTACAGGAAGCAAGCTGATTTTTTCAGGTGACTTTTTTCCCCTCTAAACTTTCCCTAAGAAAGAGATTTATAGGTAGTTTCTTCCAGCTAACTCATTAAGTCAACATGAACATTTCCAAATGTTGATTCTACCAGTACCAAAAGGAGCCAGTACCAACAGGAGCCTAGCGTAACTGCTATAAACTCCACAACATTCATGTAAGTTAGATTTAGAAGAATGGCTTTTAACCCTGGGGGAAAAAAAAAAAGTCTACTTCCTCCCAATTGTGAAAGTAAGCTCGGCAGCAGGAACTAAGCAGGGTAGTTTAAGTCAAAAAGCCTTCAATAATAACTTGAACTGACCACATTACTGTACTAGTTAAACATTATGGTCTTAGTTAGAGATCTGCATCTTGTTTTTCTATTAAGTGACTGAAGTCATAGTTAATATGAACTTAGATCCAGTCCACTCAAATATGTAGGGCCATCTGGATAAAAACTCTGATTATACCGTAACACTATCTATACCACTCAAAACTCAACATCCTGACCGCAGACAGTTTGAGAAAAGGATAGTTAAAAAAATCCCAAATGTTATGCAGAACTAACTGAGGTATAATAAGATGTCTGATACCCTTAAATCTGGCAAAATTATACCAACTAAGGAACAAAATGACAAGGAAGATCTTTTATGCCAAGTTCTATGGAATCTACAGCCTTGGAGAAAGGGTTGCTAAGGTATCCCAAAGCTATCCGCACTGTTCCTTGCTGCAGGTCTGCTTGGGGAAGCCCACCACCTTTCCAAGAAATCTCAACCTGCAAAATATGACACCTTCCTAGCGCTGCATCATAAGCTCCAGAGGGGACCAGAGCTTACATGAACAGCATCATTCCGTCCCACCTTTGCCTCCATTGCTTCCAGCCTTGGCCATTTGTGCCTGGAAGAGAAGAGCATTTTAAGATGCTCTTTAGTGTAAAAAAGTCAGAATTGGGTTTAAACTCTCACACCAGGGACCCAAACGTCTCCTTAAATTTTATATATTCCACAAATTATTAAATAATGACTACAGCCTGTAAAGCTCAGCCTTCGAACACAGTACTCATTCTTAATTTTACAAAGCAGCTTCCAAATCACCTCAAACAGCTTTGAGAGCAAAGACAAGTCATATGACACATACAAATTTCATGCATTTAACCACACCGCTTTCCAGTCTGAAACACATAGGCATAGCTAAACACCTATTTTAGTCATTGACACCTATTTTATTTATTGCCTCCCTCATCTTCAGCAAAATCAAGACAAGACTCTAGTGTTCCTAATCGCTCATCTTTTACTCTTTGCTGTCATGTCAAGCCCACAGCTGCATATTTTCCTGGCAACTGTGAATCAACTCCCACTGTGATGACTGATTCACAGACCAGAATAAGTCGTGCTTACGAGAATTATTCTATTAACAACTAAAAACCAATCTGTTACCCTCAGCTGCATGTTCCCCCATAACAATATCCCTCCAGAGGTCATGGTACTGCTTGTTATATTAGTTATGCTAACCTGCCCCAATCCAGATTCAGGAAAGTATCCAGGCTAAACAAATTACTTCTGGTTTAGTTTTTTCTGTTAAGCAAATAATTTGGTTGGGATAATGAGAAATAGAATAACATTCCTGCTTACAGTCAACAAAATGACTAGCAATTCATGCATGTGTCAATGATTTTAAAGGCATCTATGTGCCTCAATAATTTTGTGCCAAATAATAAAAATAAATATAAACTTGTTAGTACAACTGGGGCGCAGCTCAGCAGAACACAGATTTCAACTTCTGTACATGTCGCATACTGAGGAGCTCCCTGAGCTGGAGAAGTGCCTAAAAGTTACTAAAACAGCTCACATTTTTGTTCTTCTAGTAAGGAAACAAAATTTCTTGGCCAAAACATAAATGTGATGCCCAGAGTGGGTCATCTATAGAGATTAACCTAAGAGCACCTGGAGACAGAAGTGCGAGAGAGAACACGTAACCCATGAAGGTACCTGCTGCCTTAAGGACCGAGCAGGTACACAAACGTGTCAGCCTTCGCACAGATGATGGTGGTTTGGCAGAGCTAGAAATGAATGTGAAGGATAGTGTAGGCTACTCAAAAAGCTGCTCTCCAGCTGACAGGTTATGCCATTCCCCATTAAATACATGTGGCAAATTGGTCCCGGCACACCTAATTCCACCAGCTTTTCAATCATAGAATCATTTAGGTTGGAAAAGACCCTTGGGATCATCGACTCCAACCATCAACTCCACTCTAGGAAGTTCTCCCTTATACCATATCCCCCAACACCACATCTAAACGAGTCTTAAACACATTCAGGGATGGTGACTCCACCACCTCCCTGGGGAGCCTATTCCAGTGTCTGACCACTCTTTCTGTGAAGAATTTTTTCCTAATGTCCAGCCTAAACCTACCCTCTTGCAGCTTAAAGCCATTTCCTCTTGTCCTATCACTAATTACCTGTGAGAAGAGACCAGCACCAACCTCTCTACAGTGTCCTCTCAAGTAGTTGTAGAGAGTGATGAGGTCTCCCCTCAGCCTCCTCTTCCTCAAACTAAACAGTCCCAGCTCCTTCAATCGCTCCTCATAAGATTTATTCTCCAGGCCCTTCACCAGCTTCGTTGCCCTCCTCTGCACTCGCTCCAGCACCTTGATATCTCTCTCATATTGAGGTGCCCAGAACTGGACACAATACTCAAGGTGTGGCCTCACCAGGGCTGAGTACAGGGGGACAATCACCTCCCCTACTTCTGCTGGTCACAGTATTTCCAATACAAGCCAGGATGCCATTGGCCCTCTTGGCCACCTGGGCACACTGCTGGCTCATGTTCAGCCTCTTGTCAGTTAGAACCCCCAGGTCCTTTTCTGCCAGGCAGCTCTCCAGCCACACTTCCCCAAGCCTGTAGCGATGCATGGGGTTGTTGTGGCCCAACTGCAGGACCCACCACTTGGCCTTGTTGAAGCTCATTCCATTAGCACTGGCCCATCGGTCCAATCTATCTAAGTCTCTCTGTAGAGCCTCCCTATCCTCACGCAGATCAACACTCCCGCTTAAATAATTAACCCTTAGGCAAAACTTTTAGAGACCTCTGTATTTCAGAAGAACTGACATGCTGGAGAATTACAGGACTTGAAATAGTCGCATTTTCCCCACCACCACATTAAAGGAAGCAACCCATAAAACCTGTGAAGAAAATAATTACATGGTTGAACAGCTAAGTGTGCCTTTGAACATATCCGCTTTTTCAAAACCTTGATTGAAAGTGCTACTGGCAGCTGTGCTGTAAGAACATAAATGTGGTAAGGAATGATTAGAAGTTACCCATTCTCCTTCTCCCCAAACTATTTCCATATTAGCAGGGATATAGATAGAACAAGTTATAACAGAAGCAACTCCACTAACACAGCAGAAAGTGTTTCTGACAACGTGAGTACATTGACTAATCAGCTAAATACTTTCATAAGACATACATACAACACCAGAACATATTTATAGCTTTCACAATTCTGACAAAGGCTACAGTATTCTTGGAAAGTAATATTAATCCACACATACAGATTAAGATCGCCTTGCATTGTAAACACATTATTGTTCTCAAATTTGCTGGGGAAATGTTAACACACTCCCCAACTTCTTAATTAGTGTGACCTTATAAAGTACACACTGAAAAGATGACAAAAGGAGGAGCTTTTCGGGGACCATTTTTCTCTCAATCTACTAAAAACGCACACAGCAAATAAATGTTAAAGATGTTGGCAGCAATTTACAAAAACAGAAAATCCAACTCTGTCCTGAGACCTTAGCTAAAATCTTATTTTAAGATTCCACTTTCACACGTATAGTATTGTGATAGTATTTGTGTCCATACAAATGGAAAAGAAACTACAAATGGAAGAGAAACAAACACAACATTACTAAATTTATAATGCATATTTTACTGCGTAACACAGTAACTGCAAAGCATGTCCACGTGTCCCAGACAAAAAATTCCTATAGCTCAACTCGCTTTTAAAATTATAACTTAATTTGTCTGCAAAAGCTTGAGTGATGCTTAGGTATTTAGATACACAAATTTATTTTCTTATTTTTGTACTTACACCATAAAAATGGTAGAACATATACATGCAAGCTTTCCAATACGAATGCTGATAAACATATGATGTTATTTAGTTTCTTCCATACTTCCTGTGTCTTAATGAAAAATTACTCATCTTTACCTTCCAAATAACCAACTGTTGTAACTATCATTTCCCCAAAGTTTTGTTAATTCCTTCCATTTAGCTCTTCCAGAAAAAATATACAGAAATCACCCCAAATTAGCATCCCAGCTTTGACAGAAGTCTCCAATGAAACTCATGATTTTCCTCACAGCTAAAACAAGTTAAAAATGCTACTGACAAGTTCTTAACCAGTGGAAGTCAGCACTTTAGAGTAAGGCAGTTTCTTATTCTAGAGACAGTGTGATAAACAGGGCAGACACTACATACAAATCTGCACGAATTCCAAGAGATCCCATTACCAAGTTACAACCACAATCAGAGCAATAACATGAGAGGAAAGGGTATAACCCCCCCCCCAAAACAACATCCGTCAGTTTTGGCAGAAAACCCTGCAAGTTCCTGATTTGTATTCTTCCACTATGCTGAGAAACAGGTAAGTAGTGACTATAAAATCTGACTAATAATATATATGAAAATCAATTGAAAAGTTACATTAATTCAAACTTATGGAATCATATTTTGAAGAATATATGGCTCAATTATTAAGAACACCAGCACTACCAGGAACTTATGCTACATAGAATCACATTCATTACAAAAGATTAAGGTACCAACAAACCAGCTCTTTATCACGCATTAAAAAATGAAAAGTGGACACAGTTTCATCTCATTCTTCTAATTTTACCTTCTGAGGTAAGAAATGAAAATAAATTAATCCAGCAGCTAGGCCTTGTGCATACAGAAGCAACAGCAGGGCTTCTAAAGAAATGGGGTTTCTATAGCATCTGATTCTTGCAAGAGAATGCAGATAATTGATTGGAAAAATCTTGTTTCATGAGCTTTATTTAACTTGAGAGTCCCTTTCAAAACAAGAGGGGTTGGGGGTGGAGAGAATCATCAGCTACCCTGCCAGAGTAGCCCCAGGAGAGTAAAGCAATCTTAGTTGTATTTAAAACAAGGCTACAATTTTCTTTCTAATTACTTATGACTCAGCTATGAAAGGATCAATATTTCAGAGGCAAGATCAAAACCAAACCAGATGGATATTAGAAAACATTATAATGCAATCTAAATAAGGTTTTGCACATTTCATGAGGTAAGAAATTTTAAGTATTTCTTTCTCATCATCAAATCTTTTCTATTTCATATAATGCAGAATTTTAGTCTGCCTCATTACAAGCAGCACATGAATTTTTCAAATAAGTAATTTTTTCCTGAAATGCCAACTTAACTTTGTTCTCCCTCAAACAAATTAATTTCTATTCCCCGAACAAGCTCTATATTTGTAATCAGATTCAAAGTTAAATAACACTGAAGAAAACTTGTTTCTGCTGTTCAATCTTGTTTGTAAAATAAGTACCATATATAGAGGTAATCCTCCTACTTTTCGCTTCAACAGTAATATCTTACAGAACTGAACTCTTGTTTTGGATCACTCTTTGTACATTTTTCATTTGAGTACATTTTAATACAATATAAAGCACTTACCCTTCTAACCTGACATCAGGTAAAGATCTGTTGAGTGCAATCATTTCACTTGCCATTAAATTAAATTGATTTATTTTAAACATTTCTTTCATTTTTTCTTGCTCCTCTTTTGGAATGACCACAGGCTTCCCCATCTCTCCAGGTCCTTCATGTGGTTTTTGTATAGGTTCTGGAACTAAGAATAAATAAAATGTTGGTAACTACTTTTATGCTTGCTTTTGTTTGTTTATACTTTATTTTACACTGTAGAAGTGTTCCTGTTTAAAACACAGTTCTAAACACACCAAGTTTTGGAAGTGACAACTAATCGTCGTATTTGGGAGTTTAACAGAAGTAGTTATGCGCTGCTCTTGGATACCACAATTCATTTGAAAGAACAGTAAGAGTTTAGAGCTATCCATCATCATGTCCAAATCAGCTTTACTGTTAAAGTTCTGGAACAAGAAACATTTATATCCCAGATTGTTCTTGCACACACAAGCTTTTCAGGAAAAGTTGAATTTTCTTTTACAGGGATTTTAGTAAAGATTAAAGTAAAATTGTAACTTTACATTTATTTCAACATGTTTATTTTAAACAGAACGACACTGGCATTTACATTTTAGAAATAATTTCTCTCCGTTTTACTAGCATTATTTTTAGTCAACACAATTACATTTTGGAGTTCAACGTTAGTACTCGAAACGGAACGGAAACAGTAACGCTTGACATGTTTAAACCAAAGAAATCTTATATATCAAACTGATGAGGGAGAGAGGGAGGAGAAAAGGAATCCAGATTCTTGAATTATTTGGTATTTTTAAACAAAAGAAATGAAAAACCAAACCATAAAAAAAACCTGTTAACATATTTCTTTACAAATGCTCATTTACTTTTCTCCTGGACTGAAATGTTTTAAATGCTCATACACTGAATTTGAAATATATTACTACTTTACAAATTCAGTACAAATTGTAATTAAAAAATAGTAATTTAAGATCCAAACAGAGGAACAGGAAGTATTTTAAAATAAAGACACCAAAGCCTTCAATAATGAGCCTAGCTTCAAGTTGTCTTTAATTTGCATCTCGGACAGCACTGTATAGTTAGAGCTCATGCCGCGTGCAAATAGCCATTTAAAGAATAATTATTTTTTTTAAAAAAAAAAACAAAAACCCAAGCCTTCTGTCCTTGCTGAAACACAGACTTAAAATATATACTTATTAGTAAGTGAAACATTTTCCTCATTTGCATTTAGCACTAATCGGTTACAAGCACAACGTGTTCCTTGAGAAACTTTCATTTTCAAGTACCTGAAGCAACTGCGCCAGTTGCATTAACACAGTAACCTTTAGCAGAGAAAATCCTCCCACCACAGAGAAGCTCTCTTTTTACCAAACTCCCCTTTACGGCAAGTTGAGCTCTGTAACAGTAGGAGTTGCCAGCCAGTCACTCACGCGCTGAAAACTGATCGAATTAGTATGTCCAAGCAGATCCTGAGCAGATTGATTTACGCACGTGTTGGTTTTAACCCTGGGCTAAAGTGAGCACGCCGCTTGTCTTGCATCTTTGCCTCCTCAGAAA
Organism: Larus michahellis; assembly: GCF_964199755.1. Taxonomy (NCBI): domain Eukaryota; kingdom Metazoa; phylum Chordata; class Aves; order Charadriiformes; family Laridae; genus Larus; species Larus michahellis. The sequence continues at coordinate 97,598,240 of NC_133897.1, forward strand.
GTACGGCTGAACTCACATTAAAACCCGCTGATTTGCAGTTGCACAAGAAAGAAAAAAAGTTTAATCTTTTAAACTAGAATTTGTGCCTTTTGAGGGGTAAACAACAAAAAATTACGGTATATAATAAGACAATTATTTGGGCTTAATAATATATATTCAGCTTTGTTTCATTATGTAGGCTATCATAACTGTTTTTATTAAGTGTATAGCAATTTGTATAGAGTTTCACTTGAACACTCAATCATTTTCTTCCCAACATACCAAAAATGATTAACCAGAAGCTATCAGAATATAGCTATATGCTAAAAAAAAATTGTTCCCCATTTTTTCCAGCATTCTCAAGAGTGAATGTCTTGACCTGCCGTATTTGCTATTTAGAATAATAAATAATTTCTAATTTCATTTATACATCCAGTTTTTTCTTAACTTTGACTAAACCAGTTAAACCGAATAGTTAAATTAACTGAAAACTCATCTTTCCCATTTGAACATCTTGCTGTTAGATGCTAGTTTAGCACATCAGTGAGTTGGATCCAGGTGTACAAATTCCACAAAGTCATCAGTTGAATTTTTAAATTTCATTAGTAAATGTATAGTACTTGATTACAAATTTTACCTAAGTACTCCCTTCTCCTGCAAAAAAAAATAAAAATCCAGCAATAGCTAACTAGATCCACAGATATTTTACGGAACTGACTGAATGCAAAGACAGGCAAGCTTGGTGTGCAAGCAGAGAGATGACTTTCCAAGAAGAGTTAACCATTTTCTCTCACAGTTTTCTGCATTTACAGTAATCTGTTTTCCCACAAAAGCATATAGTTTTCCTATCAACACAAACCAACAACATTCTTCCAAAATGACTAATACACATTGTTAAAAATTCAAACTGCGGTGCTCTTTTGTCAGTTAACTATGAAAAAAAAAATTTCCTTTGAAGGACTGTAAACATGTACTGATGACATACTTCTAACAAACAGTAATTTAATTTACAGATGCAAGTTTCAGAGCTAAATGAACGACTTAATCATCACCTGATCCAATGGGAAATCTAGTAATGTTTTTGCAGACATTTCTCATTTTATCAGTAAACCATTAGTTTCAAAGAGGGCTTGATCTCTTCCAGAATCTTCGTTAAGAGTCAGGAACTCTTTATGGACTACGGCCCTCAAATTCCTTTTTACTAGGCAATATGCCTGATAAAAACCAGATATTTCAAAATCTAAGACCATCTAAAGCCAGAAAGAGGGGTGGATTATTCCCTGACACATCTTTAGGGGCCACAACGATGGTAAACTGACCAAAACACCAAGTCCAGTAACCTTTAGAGGAACTACCACAATTACAAGGAAGTTGTTTTGACAGGTAAAAGTTCAGAGTTCTTAGACACACCTCAGTCTTAATAGAACAAGACTGATTTATGATGAACCATTCATATTTTCAAAAATTAACTCTGTATTTTATATCTTCAACCTGCTCACTTTTCTTCTTATGGATTTTTTTATGCAGATGAGAATATTCAGAACTGAGTCACGACTTAAATATTCCACCTTTACTAAAGAGTTCAAAATTCAAAACAGAAGGTCTTGATTGGTACTTCACAAAAATGACTGTTCCTAGTTTAAATTTGTCATTGCCCCAAGAAAAGAATGTAAATAGCAAGTAGCTGAGATCACAAGACTCTTATAAAACCAAACTGAGGACTGAAAGATTTTTTTTTTTTTTTTTTTTTGCAGGGCATCTAATCATTACACAAGTGGAACGGCCCTTCAGGGGAAAAGGATGAGTTTGGAAGTTTATTTAGAAACTGCATCAAGTGCAAAAGCTGGAAGTTCCTTTGCAGTCATACCTATACGAAGACTATAACTGTGAGTAAGGAAGGACTCATTTGATCTTCATTTAAGTCAAGACGACAGAGCTAACATACAGGATTCTTGCAGAAACAAGAGCGTTACGCAAAAAAATCTTTACTAGTAAAACCACAGTACTACCTGGATTTTTTTTGTTTACAGGAATGGTCCCTTTTTGTAGTGTTAAAGAAAGGGTTCAAGACATTCTCTAAGTCTAGAGCTTGTTTACAATAATCAGTAAATTCTATTCCAGGCTGTGAAATCTAAATTGCAATGCTGGATCCCCGTCTGGAAACAACAGTGCTCAACTAGATACCCTATGCATTTCAGGTTTGGAAAAGACTACTACATAACATGGATGATGCTTAAGTGATTTTCTTTCTAACTCATAACAACCTTTAAACTTACAGCAACAGCCTTCCACCATCAACTATTACTCTTTGTGAATTTGACTGCTGAACCATCAGTAATTACAAAAAGGGAACCACCACCCAGAAGATGTGCTAATCGAAAGAACAACTGTGACAGTTTGGGTAAGGGATGTACACCATCCAGGTCAGATGGAGAGCTCAGAATAGGTGAAAATCTCAGAGCTGAGCACTGAGGAGAGCTTCCCCCTGACCTACTCCCCCCTCTCTGGAGCAGTCATGATGGGGAGAAGAGCAGCAGTATCAGCCAGGACAAGCACAGGCTCCTTCCCAGCTCCCACAGATGGATGCTGGAATCAACACTGCTATTTGTTCTGACCCCACTTCCCCTGGCTACCTCCTGAAGCTACTGCTGTCTTCTTCTGCCATGGTGGAGGGGGTAGAGCAAAGGCTTAAGCCTACGTCCAAATCATCCCACACAATTACAGTCACTGGATTCCAACTATCCCTCTCCTAGTATCATTTTAGTTCCTCAGTCCCATGCAACGAAAACACCATGCCAGGCCCCCTTTTCCCAAATATCTCCACGCCAGCTCTCTTACTCACAGCCTGGCAAGTGCCTGTCCCTTTACCACTTCACCTCTTGTCCCCTCATCTCCACACTCACATCATTTTAACTACCAACCCTCAATCTCTATGACAGCAGACACAAAGACCTTTATCCCACTCATCTTACAGTTCACCATCATCATGTACACAGAATTTTTTACAGATTCACATTCCTTTATTATTTTCTTTATTATTTCTTATTTTGAGCAATTTGTAAAAAATAACAGCCATATACATACAATATTAGACACATAAGCTGAAGCTCACGATTTAAGATGCTAGTATCTTACACCATCAATATCAAGAAGAAAGATTTTTTCCCAAAGGCATTTAGACCATGGCTCAGTCTCATTTTGAAAAAGAACTTCTAACTTCATGAAAGCCTAAACGGTCCAAAATTATCCTCAAAATCATTTGCTCCTGCTGAAATATCTAAAGACTAATTTTTCTAACTAGGCAAGCACAGCCTAAAATAAACTTACAAATTCTTCAGAAAAAAACTTACTCATATGTCAAGTAGGTTCATTAAACGCCATGGAATTCTTCCACAAATTGCAAAGAGAAGCTATATACTAGAGTGACATGGACAGAGACCATTAAATTCAGAACGCTTACATAATTTATGCTGAATCAAGAAAACTAAATCAATTATGGAAATGAACAGGGGGTAAAAAAATGAAGTGAAAAAGCAGATTTTGAAAAAATAGCCTCAGTGTTATCTGAGGAGATTCTAGGCATTCTGAGTGGGAATAAATCCACTACAGACTCCAAATCACTAAACTACCGGAACAAGTAAGAATATCTAAGATCAGGCATGCAACTAGGAAGTGTCAGCTGTGCACAAGGAATTGTCAAATGTCAACTATGGTTCCTACCACACATATTTCTGCACATACCTTACTACAAGTCAGTTGTTTAACAACAAAAACAAACAAACAAGAAAAATGTACAAAACCACATACAAAGTTTTGGTTGGTTGGTTTGTTTACAATCCAATAAGATATTAAAAAGATATCAGGAATTTTAACACACACAGGTTAGGGAAAGGCCAGAATGAAAACTGTACTCAAGTAAAACTAATATTGCATAGGGAAAGTCATAATACTAGTCTAAAAAAAAAAATGCAAATTTTCCCTCATATGAAGGATTCCCCCAATGATTTTATGTGTAAAGTCATCAGAACTTTCAAAATCAACAACACATATCAAACCAAGTTTGATATTTGATTTCAATTGCTGTTTGCCAACAGCAAAGAAAAAAAAAAATCATGTAGAAACTTCATGGGAATCCAAGAAGTGGATCCATTCCTTGTAACCACAATATTAGTCATCATATTATCCTCAAAAAAATTTCCCAACTTTTGAAGACAGAAAAAAAAAAGACTGAGTTCCTATAAAAGACATACTTAATTCATAATTGATACATAATTCATTTTCTCGTCACTTTCTCTTCCACTTATTGAAAGAGAAACACAAAAGATGAAATGCAACTGAAAATGTAAGTCCCTTCTGCAAAACTCAGGTGAATTAGAACCTCTCTAAAATGTCTGCGTGCAGTTGTGAAAGCAACAGTTCAGAAGTACTAAGCACAGAATTTCTACATTCCTATACGTTGTTGTTCCCTGTGGAGATTCGTGGACCTGTTTTCATCATGGGGAGAAAAAAAGCAAACCAAAACTAACATTTCCTAAATATCTCCCCAGTGTTATCCTCTAACAGAGCACTATTGGTCTTAAAACATTTCATAAAATTTCCCAGGGAGGGTCAAAGTTGTCCACACCAGATGTCAACAGGTGAAAAAGTTTTTTGTGATGGAAACCATTCATGCATCTTGAGTACAGTTGGTTGATCAGATTTAACATCGAGCATTACTCCATAAGTTTCCTATAGCAGCAGTGAAACACACAGACACGGCCTTTCCAGTGGGTGAGACACCATACAACAAAATTAGATGTTTCACAAATGAACTGGAGGCAGCAGCTGCCTGCAGTTCTAAATGCCTGTGCTGAGACATTGCAGGGACGAGAACTCGCCTTGCACCAAGCCTTCCCTCCCATCTGATCAACTAACATGACCTCCTGAAAAGAAAGTTAGCAACAGGAATGGTACTGGCTTTCAAAAAAACCACACTGAGCTCATCTATCTGGTACCCAAAAACTAAGATGGCAGTAACGAAACTGAAAGCTTACCTGAAGAGCTTTAGTATTAAATAATACAGCTCTCGCTTCAAAGAAAAAGTTTCATACATAAGCACGTGCATATATGTATATACACCCACCCCACCCCCCATATTTGTCACTTTTACATCCAAGTTTATTCTACTTATTTTCACAAATTTGTTTTCATCACAACATGCACCGTCCCTTATTGCTACGGTCACTGGCCGAATTTTGGCTTAGGTGGGGTTTTGGCTTTTGTTGGTTTTTGGTTGGTTGGTTTTTGTTTGATTGTTTTTGTGGGAGGTAGTGTGGTTTGTTGGGTTTTTTTTTTTGTTTTGGGGTTTGTTTTTTTGGCAGAGGCAGGGGGACAAATAAGCTTGGTTGTTGGTTTGGTTTGTTCTACCACCAAGTCTAGTGAAATTAACAGTGCCTTTGCTTCCTCACTAGTGGAAAATTAGAACATGCTTTAGGCTATATTAACATAGCTTACAGTCCTGAACTGCTTGTTGTGTAGCTTTATTATTTTTCATATACATTAGTGCTTAAAATTCTACATCTTAAGTAAGCATTTAAGTCTACAACACACATCTCAGGCAACGTGCTTATTCCCTAGTCATTCAAAGAAACATTGAACATTCTGCATCATCTAAATGCTGATGCAATGCTATATTGTTGGGTGGAAAGAAAAAAAAAATCAAATGTTTAAAAGGAGTGCAGTTTTAGATGTGTATTAGTTAAAGATTACTCAGGCAGAAAACTTACCATCTCCAGCAGGGAGGCCTCGTTCTTTTTTCTCGTCACATTTGTTGCATTCACTGAAGTACAGCAATAGAAACATATCCAGAAGGACCCAAACCAAAGAGGTGGCAAGGACCACCTTGCAATATGCAAATTTTTTCATGGCACTTTAAGTCAAATACAAAAATAAAAAAAAGTATAAATAAAAACATCAACAGGTTTCTTTAATCCAGTTTGAGAGACCCCGTTCTATATCTGGAAAAAAAAAGAAAAAGAAAAAAGTCACATAAAGTTACTAAGGACAGCAGCTAAAAGCAGAAATTTTAACTACATTTTAAAGGTAACAGTTTAATTACCAAATGCTGTACGTATCAAAATGAATGCTCTATGCATTCCAATGAGACTAACGGACCAGGATCAACTAAAGCAGCATTACTCCAGTCTTTCAATACGTTAACACTCATCACCAGAAATGATAAAATGAGTGCTCTGCAGAGCCACTGGAGAAGAGGGTAAGCACATCTAATGAAATTAAAAGGAACTCTGGACCCTCTGGAAATCAGAACAAGGTAAATGAATGAAAACCAGGAACACCTCAGGAAGCAAGGTATCAATCTGTGCTGCGTGAAGCCCAAGGCTAACATTCCTCACGCTCCCGCCAGGTAGCACATGCCAATTGTCTGGGCCCATCAGCAGGAATGCTAGTCTACAAATGCCTGTATTTTACATAAAGTCCAACAGCACGTTACACCTTAGTCACAAAGACAAATGCTTTGCTTTCAACAAACCAAAAATAAACATCCATTTTGGTAAAGTTAAACAGTAAGCAAAGTGAAGAAAGTACACATGAGCCGCTGCGATCACTTACTAGGCATTCAAAGCTAAAGGTTCTCAACTAATAATTTGGATGCGTAAAGTGATTTTAACAGTTTAATGATGGATTATAGAGCAAACTTTTTGATATTTTTCAACACATAAACATTAAAATTTTAGAATGCCAACCTTTGAAATTCTCTTTTATCCTACTCAAATTACAAGCAAATTTTGTTACAAGGACTGTTTATTTCCATGACTGACAATTGGGTAGGGCAGAATCAAGAACAGCTTTGGGTTTGGTCACTTACACTAAAATATGAATATTTTTGTTTATTTTTTTTTACCAGCAAGTTCCCCACCAGTGCACACATTTTTAAACGCAAAGTACTCCTTAAATATTTCCCAGTGAGAACAGCTTACTATTTAAAACCAGAATTGCAGATATTCTTAACTTATAAAATAAATGGAAAATAAGACACTTCAAAAACCCACTAGAATTTTAAAATTGACATACACAGTTTTTCTTACATGCTTTCAGCCTAAATTGAAGAACTTATTGGAAAGGAGAACTTTAATTGTAAGCCATGATTATGAAAAAAACTCACAAAAACACCTGTATCATTAAGACTACCCGTCCTTTAGTATTGCATTGTCATAATTTGATTCATGCCCTTCCCCACCCACTCCCTGCCTTTTTGAGGCAAAATACTATGAAATCCCTCTTCTAAATTATTTCTTACGGGCAGCAAAGGCATTCGTGTCTCCACACATCCCTAGACACTTAAGTGGCATAGGTTTGGATGGCATAGCAATGTAGGAGCCCGTGGCCTACCACCTCTGCAGGATTAGAAGGGCGTATATCCCTCTGCTTCCTGCATAGGTGTGCATCAAATGCCAAGAAAGTTTTGTTTGGGATAATCTCAGTTTGCATCTATACAGTTTTGACATACATGGATGACTATATAAAACAAAGAAGTACAAAAGTATCTGTAGTTAACAATTAGATGATAAAATACCAGGTGAAATTACCAAAATGAGACATTAAGTGAGGTATGTTAAGAAAAAAATCCTAGGGGTTGGTTGTTTTCTTTTTTAAAATAGACAGAAGGATGAGCCTGAATCCTTCTGAACTCCAACTGATCTTGGAGTTGCATTATAAAGCTCTCTAAAACCATCAGCTTAGTGATCAGCAGCAAAGAAAAATAATTTGTTACAGAATACTAAGAGAAGAACAGAAACCAAACCATCACTATGCCATTACACAGTATCCGCTTTCTCATCTTGAGAGCTGTATGAACATCCAGTCTTGTCATTTCAATAAGGATATAAAAAGGATTAGAAAGGACAAGTGAGAAGGGCAAAAGGAATAGCTTCATTATGAGATATAAGTGAAGAAAGTAGCATTCTTTTTGGCTGGAAACGATGTAACCTCAATCAAGTGGCACGTCTATAAAATCGAAAGCTGCATGGAGATGGTAAATAGAGAACAACTGTTGCCTGTTACTCCTACTTCTTGTATTGTCAGAAATCAAGTGAGTTTAGCAGCAAGAGGTTGAAAGCCAAAAGGAAGGTACTCCCCACAATGTGTAGTTACGCAGGGGAACTGCCTGCCACAGTACATTGCCAGTGCTGCAAATCTGTTCATCAGGTAATAAATACCAAGTCCTCGCCCCCTACTTCAGACAGTCCCTGACTGTGACCCTCAAGTCACCGCGTGCTAGGAGAGTACAGCGAGGAAGTGTCATTATGATTTCCCCTGTTCTCTTCCCTAGGTATACACTATCAAGCACTGGCAGAAACAAATACTGCATACAGACAAAATCTGTCTGACATGGTACAACTGCACTTAAATTCTCCATACGAGAGGTTTCTTCTTTTGCTCTAATTTGAGACACCATAGAAGTGATCTGACAAAGAATCAAGTCATGCCACCACCCTGCTTGTACTTAAAGAAAACAAATGCTAATTAAAAATAACATGTTTTAAAAGAAAACTGAAGTCATAATATCAGACTTCTTGAAGTTCAGACTCATGAGATATTAGGCTATAAAAGAAAGCGTAAAACACACAGAAGCACAGTGCTTAGGGGTCTTCAAATTAGCATGACACCAGGAGGAGAACCGCTATCTAGACTTTTTGTCCATAAAAATACCAACCATATGAAGTGTTTTAAAATGCACAGGCTGGCACTGTATCTGCTTCTAATGCAAGAAAATTCCATTGAGAGTTCAGTGAAATGTCAAAGAGACACTTTGTGAACCCTTTGAATCCTTTGAGGGTTCAGGGCAGCGATCACGAGACAGCAATGCAAAGTTCAGCGCACACCAGGCACCATCAATAAGACCCTTCACTGTACCTTTACACAAAGGCTCTCACACCCTTGGGCAGTTTACCATATCTCATGAATTAAAACCAGTGGTAAAAATACAGCATGACAGCACTTCCACTGTCTGCTTACCAGCAGAATTCAGGCAGCCCAGCAGTGAAGCAGAGGGACCCAGAAACTCTGTTGAAGCAATTGCTCTTAGAATACCAGAGCCTTGACCCAGATAGACCTCTGGAAGAGGGCTCCACCACCCAGGGCTCGGGCTGTAAGACATGCTGGGTACCCCTCTCTGGTGCTGGAACAATGGTGGTGGCCTCACCCATGGGAGAGGTGCTGCTTCTTCAGTGGAAGGAGCTACAGGACAAAGTGGGCAGACTGGTACACCGTGAGCAAGGGTAAACAGTAAGTAGACAGCTCTTCACAGAGACCTTGCGGCGCCACAAGTCCCAGCCCTATGATGCACAGAAAAAGAGACACCTAGGAATTGCAGTCTGAGTGGATGGAGATTCCTAAGATGGGGGCTGAGTGAGGGACAAATCCAGAAAATTAGTGACTTGTGGCAACAGAAGGAAAGCCTGCAGACACGCATTTCCAGAACAGTTATACTGCCTGGGATGCTGTTGAAAGACTGATGAGTCTGCCCAGGTTCAGCTCTTAGACAACCACCCTTTGGCTATTCATTCATGTATGAATCCATGATACTGCCAGGTGTGAACCTGAGCATATGTGCAGTGACTGGAGATTCAGGCAGGAGTGCACACAGCCTACCAACACCTGGATGCATGGATGGTGTCAAAAGGCAGGTTTCTAAGACCATAGGACCTGCTTTGAGGAATGAGGGGCTGCTGGCCAGGATCTGTGGGACAAAGTGAGGCAAGCAGCATCATGGAGAGATTCTTGCACTACTTCTGCAAAATACACAGAGGGTGGAAGCAAAGCTACTTTGGAGGAATATAGAAACATCTCCTGAGCACGTGGGGAGATACTCAGGGAACCCTGGAATTCAAGTTTGGAAGACCACTGCTCAGTGGGACAGCAGACCTGGTGACAATGGGTGTGGAAAAGCCTGAGATATTCAGTACCTCTTTTGCTTCCTTTTTTATTGGGTGCCCCAGATCAGAGTCTGGTGGCAGAATCTACGGGAGTGAAACTCCATAGGCAGTACAGATGGATTGAGTCAGGGATCTCTTAAACCACTTGGACATGTGCAACTCCATGGCACCAGATGCGAGGCATCTGAGGGTGCTGAAGGAGCAGACTGATCTGATTGCAAGGTCATTCTCTATCATCTCTGAAAGGTCATGGTGATCCAGGGAGTTGCCTTGGGATTAGGAAAAAAAGCCATCATCAAGAAGGAAAAGGAGGACCTGGAGAACCATCTGCTAGTCAGTCTCACCTCGGTCCCTGTGAAGATTATGGAAAAATCCTCCTGGAACCTACATCCACACACATTAAAAAAAAAAAAAAAAAAAGGAGGCAACTGGGAACAGACAGTACAGATTCATCAAAGGGCATATGATACTTGACCAACCTGGCAGCTTGCTTTAAGGGGCAAGATCTGGTTTAGCGAGCAAGAGAAGAGCAGTGAAAGTTGTTTATCTTGACTTTAACAGGGACTGTGACAGTCTTCCAGAGTGAGAGTGACAAGTGCTCACTGTGAGAAGTGAGCAAGACGTGACCTGAAGAAGTGGGCTACCAGGTGGGTGGACTGCTGGCTAGACCCCCAGGCTCTATGGGTGTTGACCAGAAGTACAAAGTCCAGCTGACAGACATTCACCAGTAGTGTCCTCCAGAGGTCAAAATTGGAGCTGATACCGGTTAGTGTCTTTACTGAGAACCTGGGGGATGGGACCGAATGCACGGTCAGCAAGGTTGTGGGTGACACCCCACCGGGGGTGGAGCATGCAGACAATACCCTGAAACAGTAGTCTGGAACAGCCCTGGGTGGCCAATCCAAGGGGCATCCAAAGGCCAGAAAAGCAGGCAGGTTGAAAATCTCAAGTTCAATAAATGCAAGTACAAAGTCCTGTACCCAGCATGGAATAGCCTTATCCATATAATCTGGGTATCAATAGGCTAGGAAGCTGCTCTGCAGAAAGAAACCTTTGGAGCCTGACAGCAACTTTCACATGAATCAGCACTGTGTGTCCTTATGGCAAATAGTCAACTACACCTACAAACAAGTCTAGTAACCACAGCAATAATCCCAAAATGCACAGGTTTAATAATTGCCTTTGCTAAGGAGTACTGTAATAAAACTGAAGATTTTTGCACAACCAGGTATTTTTCCTCCCTTCAAAATACTGGATAATGGATAACAAAACCTTTATACCATGGAAGTAAAAGGAGTACTAAAAACACCTTGGAAAGAGTAGAAACTGAGGCTGTAACTTATCAAGAATAAAGTGAAAGGAAGAAAAATGGGTACATTCAAGTCTTGTTACTTCTGAAGGTCAAGTGGTTTTCTTTTCCCCTCTGACAAAATCCATGATACACTTGACACTATAGCAAAAGGTCATCTTTAAAATTACTGCTCATATAAAGTGCATTGTTTCATTTTACCACCTCTTTTACGAACACAGTTGGCACAGGAAAGAATGCTTACTCTTTTCAGTATGACACATGACTATTCAGTCATTTTTATCTCCGGCCCAACTTCATCTTTGTTTATACTAGTGATCAGTCTTCAATATGACTATGTGACAGATTTGACAAAGGACTTCATTGCTGTTACTCAACTAAATCAGGATTCTACACTGGATGTGGCACCTAAACAGACAAAGCAGATGTAAAGTTTGTTTTCAAAACTTTCAGATATGAATAAACAGTAGTTGGCACAAAGTAGGAGCTCATCAAAATCTGACACAACATTTGCTATTTCTAAGCTATTAATATCAATTTAAACCAAATAGAAAGTGATTAACTGAACAGCATCTAAGGAAAGATTGATGGCCTACACAAAATTCAATTTTCAGCTTCTCAGTCTATTTAGTAATGAGGGAGAAAAGACTGGTATACTCTAGGTAACATATTAGGCATACGTATGGATTTTTGAGCAAACTTCTGAAAAATGAACCAAGCGCAAACTGTCAACACGAGCATTGTCTAAAACTCCATATATCTGAACTGTTAATGAGGCCTATCCAGTTGAGTGTGTCTTTAATTTGAAAAGAGAAGTGATACCAACGCTAGACTCAGGTTTCAGAACTACTTTTGCTACTGTGCTGTATTTTTTTTTTCTTTTTACTGGCCCACGCTCTGTTAAGTTGTTTTGAGTGCTTGTTTGCAGAGAGTTCATTACCATCAGTTCATCAGGAAATAGGCCAGTTTGAGGATAAACAAAGTGTTACCTAGTTTCAACATTCTAAAAGCAACGTTAAAAAATATTCAAATCAGAGGGTCAACCCATCACCTGTAGAAAACAGGTGAATTGCATGTCGTCTTCACAGAAACATAAACACAGCTGGTAAACTTCATCAGGCAAAGAATATGCAGGCCCTTGAGTATGCCAGTGCTCTCTTCTGCTCAGAAGTTAACACAGAGAGAAGTACTCTTCATTGGGCTACACTTGTTTGACAGATTTTCAAAGCCATTCTGTCTATTCAAAAGTCATCTGTTCAGTACAATTCAGCAACAGTAAGTTCTGAACAAGCGATGAGAGAAAACAGATCATACTAGTCCGAGCAGTATGAGAGCACTTCATTAAAAGCAAACTTACTCATCACAAAATCTGAGGGATGTAGGTCAGTAAAATCAATTTCCATTCTTCTTGCTCTGTGCAGGAAGACTACACTTTTAATTCATCAGAAGGGAATTTTCAATTCATAAGTCAATTTTTTAAATTCAAAAAAACTATCAATTATTTCTATGAACCTGGTAGGCCTTGAAACGAAGGAAGAATAAAACAGAAACATAGTGGCAACGACTACGCTTGAAAAAACAAGGATGAACTTAATAGACAAAGGCAGAAGTTAGGAGTTCATAAAGGCTTTCCTACAGATAAATTAGAAAGCATAAATATGCTAATAAAAGTAGAAGCTCTTGTGAGATGAAAATCTGGCTCATCACATAGAAAAGCAATGACAAAAATGGAAGAACAGATACGTACTCCATCCACAATTTTGTCAAACTGTTTATAACTGTGTGGAACTTAGTCACTGTGCACTTGAACCTCTTATTCTCCTGATTTACTTATCTAAGTAGTCTTTACTTAACCTCTGAACTTCTATGATTAATTCTAATTACTTCTACATATATATAGTAAGGAAGTAACATTTCTAAACTGAGTAGAAACATTTTCAAAACCAATCTCAACCAGTTACTGCAAGAAAATTAATTTAAAAGACATTGCTATTTGGTACTTTTCAGAAACATCTTAACTATAATAATAATTTAATTTCTGAAAACAGTTTATCATTTTGCAAATTAGAGTGCTTCACAGTTTCTCAAATGAGTTTGTAAGCAGCATGTACTATTTTGATTAAATCTCCTCAAAATTTTCCAAGAAAACAAGCAAGCATTCGGTCAACACTTTCAAGCAGTTCCCACTACTACACAGTCTTCCCTGATTCTCTTGCTAATCAGCGCTATTCAAATTAAAATGATCATTTGCAGATTAACAACTACCTACTATGGCCCAAATGTTAATTATACTAGAAATATAGTTTACCTTCATTTAAGAATGATTAAATATGTGAAAATTAATTGCAACAGGGTCAAGGAAATGGAAATGATCAACCCCAAGATGAAATAAAACCAACTGAGATTACCTACTCTGGCAAAACCAGGATGGCCCATATAATCCATTCTGTAGCACCCAGAAAGAACTGCCGTGTGAAATTTCAGAGTGCGATAGCAGAAAAGTCTAGTAATTTACTAGGCATACTACCTGTAACAGGTATAAATGCAAGGATGCTCAGAAGGACATCAAGTTGTCCAGACATACATGGTTATTTTTAATATATTAAAGTATATTAATACTGCATTAACATAGCGTACATCAATGAAGTTATTAATAGTATATAAATACAGACTGAGTGAATGATCAGAAGTTGAATAAAAAGCAACACAATTTTGATAAAATTAGAACAGTGTAAATTTCATTCAATCTACAACTGCCTTCAAAGTTACTGCAGTCAGCTAGTGCAAAACATTTTAAATGCAGGTCCCACAAGGAAAATTGTTATTTAAGATGAGGAAGATCAAGATTAATACAAAATTAATGTGGATAAACAAGATAATTACAAGAAAGGCTGTAAAGGCTTATTAAAAAAAAAACTTAGTAGGCTGACAAGAATGCACCTTTGATAATCTGGCAATTATTTTCCTTGGTAATCTTGGTGCAAATTTAGATGGGTGATCTTGAGACCTGTTGCCGTCAAGAAGGAAGAAGTGATAAAGTAGGAAGAAAGACGGTTTTGTGGACTGGAATAACAGAATCGAGACAACATTTAATAAAATACATTCAATAATATGCATTGGAGTGTGTAACTTTGCTATCAGCTGAAGAGTTTCAATAAAGCAATGCCACTGTCACCCAGTCATGGCCAATAAGATTTTTGGATGCATCATTTAAGTATTTTCCTTAGATATTAAAACAGAAACCATTGTACAATGCACCAGCATTCCACAAGGGAAAGGAAGAGCTATGCATTTGGCAAAGATGATGTTTCAAAGTAAATCCCTGTGGATTTATAAGAGCCCACTGCAGGGGACTGGACGCAGTGATTCAAGCAGCCCTTTCAACTCCCACTCTTCCAGCCTGGAATTCATACGAGAGTAATGAACACAAAGGAAAAGGTCTAAATTAATTGCTTCCAGAGGCAAATACAGATGCCAGATCTTTGTCATAAAACTTCTCCATACCAGCTCAGTATTGGGGAGGGGGTTGGTGCTTTTAAGCTGGTCTTTCAGAAGAAAAAAAACCCAAATATCCACATACAGGAATTCCCCTAATGCCAAATTCTCCCAATAAATTGTTTTTGAGAACAAAATAAAATATTATTTACAGAACTCCTCAAATGAAAGTCTTTGAAAGGCTTTCTTAAGTTACTACTTCTCCCCAGTCATAGCCAATACATTTGAGACTGACTTTAAGAAAGCCCTATCTTGCTTGCAGGAAGAAACTGCAACGGGCAAGGTTTCAAAGGACCGGATGAACAATACTTTAATCAAATAATAAGGGTTCAAAACCAATTTAATCCACAGATTTTTGGATTCACATTCTTTTTTACAACAATTTTTGCTATACAAGAATAAATAGATCCAGGAGGGAGACAAAAAATTCCCTATCAGAGTATCACTGAAAATATTACAAGAGTTCAAGAGGATAGCTAATATTTGGAAACCAAGAATACAATAAAAGCACAAAGACTACTGCTGTCGTATAAACAGCGAAGATTCACTAGATTCCCATGACTTTATAGTAGCTTTCAAAAGGCTGAGGCAACAATTTAATTTTTCTGTCTGCTCTCCAGGTTGAATAAAAATTATCTAAAAATAGACAGATTTATTCAGGGACCCTACAGACATTTCCATTCTCTCAGCTTCTTTGAGATTTAAACTATACTTCTATTATGTCCAGTGAACAATTAGTGTACCTGACTTAGTATTACCAGTCCTATACATCTTCTTTGAACGCTGCTTCCAATATTAGGAGTATATCATTAGTTCAATTTAATTAACAAAATGAATACACGGATATATAGTACGTTGAAGCTCATAGCAGTAGGTTTTTGCATAGGCATCCTGTTATTGGGTATTACGGTACTGGCAGGTAAGTTCAAACCACTGTTATTCAAGTCTTTTCCTTCTTACATCAAACAGCAGATATTGCCTCTCCTGACAGCTACAGAATAGGCGATCCTTTTAGGAAAGCAGATTTATATGTTGATAGACAGTTATTCCTTTTCCTGAAACAACTGCAGTCTTAAATTGGGCTACTGACACCTCAGATGCTGATGGAGAGCAAACATTCCTCTCCAAAGCCACAGCTACTTCACACACACTCTGGGAGGGCTACTGAGCGTGCTTGACTTAAGAGTAATAGCCAGCTAGAGAACACAGAGAGTATTTTCATCAGCAAGTATCACAGGCAGCACGAAGACAATGAGCAATTCACGAGTGAAAAGCTTTTGTTATTAACAGCAGCAAGAGAGGATTTTAATGTCAGTGCTAGCAATGTATCAGGCTCATAAATCCCTGACATACGATAATTAATGCCTGAAGATGCCTCAGTAAGATCTCTTTGAGCCTTCTGCTACCCTTCACAGGGGCCTGAGGTGGGATTTTCTTCAGTTTTTCTTTTTGGAAGATTCACAGTTGGTGACACAGCACTTAGCTTTTTCAGTACAGGAACACTCCTGCCCATCAGCATCCCAGAGCTATAAACTGACACCAATCTTTAATAAATCCCTGAAGAGCTGCGCTAGCTGGTCTTCCAATCCCAACACTACAGGGCTGGAAAAGGAAAATCTGGGTCACATCAGCACAGGTGCTCTAGGTGAAGACCTCCATTTCCTCAAGAAAAACAATTTTGTCATGTGAGCTACAGACCTTGCAAGTTCACCATTACTCAGATGAAACAATTTGTTAAAACTAAGTAATTTTAGCTTCCCTAATGCTGGTCATGCAGCTAAATGCTGGTTCCAAGGCTATTTTAAGAAATAAAAAGCTGAACTACACAAAATTTCTATTACAACGGGATAGCTTCACAGCAGTCAAGATTAGGCTATTAGTATACTATTTGCTGTCTGCAACAAAAACCTGTAAACACCTCCACATGTTTTAGATACTCAGGCTTGTGACACGATGTAACACAGCATGAAGACTTCTAGCCAAAAGCAGCATCACTTGGCCTTACAAGGCATATGTTCACTGAGACCAAATGCATGCAAGCAGTCAAGAATTTCTAATAATCAAGAAGTCACACATTCTAAAGACTATTTTAAATCATCTGACAAGTCCAAGATGAGCTATAAGTAGAACAGGCGAGCTGACAGGACTTCTTTTAAACTTAAAATTCCTGCTGAAAAAAAAATTAGATTTACTATTGTGAGCAATCTTCTTTAAGAAATCATATGCACTAGATTAGACTACGTGGAAGTAAAAACACAGTAAGCTGTTCCATATTCTCAATGCTCATATTTTCCATCTTCCTTTATTATGTTTCTGCATAGTCCAGAAAATCAAATTTACTTGCAAAAATTTTTAAAAGTTCTACATTAAAATGTGAAACTGCAAACTCAGTTTTTACCCAGCTGAGACTGAACTAAAATGAATCCTATCCTTATCAATAGATCACTCTTTATACAGATGTGTCAAATACTCAGTAGAATTTTCTGCTGATGATACTTTTTCCTGTCTGCACATGTCAACAGTTAAAAACGTCAGGTTGCATTTGCTTTTGAAGTACTTTGAGGAAATAAGCAGATTCTTCTTGAAAACAGTGGTGGACACAGACAAAGGGGGTTGGAATTTACTCTCTATTCTGCTATTAAGATAGAAGAGAACTAGCAACTCGGGTGTCAGTATTAAAGAATCACAAATTTCAAGGAGAAATCTTTGACTACTTAAAGGTCAGAAGAATTCAGCTTCACTAGCTACACATTTTTCATAGACAAAGACATAAGCAGACTATGAACAATCAAATGAATAATTCCTTTACAAGGCAATCTTGAAACCTTCATACATTAGGAGAAATTGTGAAATCTAGCAAGCTAAGTCTCAAATGTTCTAAAATATTCAACCTCCATAAAGCTTCTGATTATTCTTTAGATATGTATCAAAGCCAAAAGCTAGAGTGGTATAAAATTGTTCATTAATTCTTCAAACACTTTTAAAGACGGCAGAAAATTACACAGGCAAATAGTCATCATTAAGGATGAATCACTAATGGGCAAGAATCTGAATTAAAGAAAAGCAGAGTCAGCTAATTAGGAAAAAGATTATAAAGGAGATTTCTGCAAACATAGGGTAAATTGCAGTGAACAGATTCAGCCACGCTTATGTGAATAACTGCAGAAACCTCTAATCCTGAATACTTTCTATTGTAGATTACAAATCCAGAAGGGGAACTTGACGAATACCAAATACATTCAAAGAACATTTTTTCTCTACCTTCATTATATGTGGAAAACATTAAAAAAATGTAAGTGTTCTACAAAAAAAAGCTTTGAAAACAATACAAGTAAAGAAAAATTGATGTTACATGCTGGGGCCATAGGGTGTTTATGCTAGAGAAGCTAGCTGAATTCTGACTAGAATAACTGCAGAACCTGCTGACAAATCAAATACAGGCAGGTATCAAATTAAAAACTGCTGAATAGGAAAATGCATGTGAATAAACATGAAGACTTAAAGAATTAGGAAATATAATTTGACAAAATAAGGATGACAATCACTTAACTCATGGTGGGTTAAGTTATCTCAAGTAAAATGACGAGTGGTAAAGAATTCAAAGGTTTTGTTAACAGGTTTTCTTCTCATCCCTTTAATCTGTGATGACTGACAGTACAAGAGAATTTACAGAACTATCAGTACTGTCTATTTTGAACAGCTGCAAAGGGGACAGCTGTTTTGGGACATTCTCACAACAAAAGTCTACCCTCCCTTTCCTTTTCATTGTGTCTTCCTCTCTGATATTCAAGCAAGCAAACTATCCTTAACTCTCAGACAGGCAGCAGCTCTGACCAGTTCTGTTCCATACGCTCCTTCCCCCACTGCTCTTACATCTACATCTCCTAGCTTGCTACCATACCAACAAAAATGAAGATAACAGGTGAAGCGGAGCCAGGATGAAAAAGTGCTTTTCTGTTGCTGCTTGAATCAAGACTTCATAATAAAAGGAGGAGGAAGGAGGAGAAGTTAAGACCCCACCTGCCTAAGAAATATACAGCTGCCCATATGTTCCAAAAAAAACGGAAGCACACAGTATTCACCTATCCACCAAATATGTCTTTCTGTAACTGTAAAAGTAAACAACTATGAATGGTGGACATAAGCCTAGAAATTTTAATTGACCGTAGACATACACCTAGCCCATTATAGGTTATCAGCAGGCAGAGCTTCCACATTCCACTAAGGGGAGGGGAAAGAATTCAGTTTGACCCACCCAGGTCATATGCCAGTCCTAATGCAAATAAATGAAACGGTCTTTACATTAGCAGTCCCTAGAAATATGAATACATGAAAAAGCTAGATTGGTAAACACCAAAAAAAACCAACCACAAAGCACAACTGAATAGTCATGAAAAACTGGCAGAAATTTGATGGCAAACAAAAAAAAACCCCAATATATGATCATCCAGCAGAATAAAATCACTTTTAATTGCAGAATACTGAGACTATATAGAAAAAAAACCCAAAGACTAAGAAGGACAAGAAATCCAGTCTATTAATTTTGTTGTGAACAGCTTTGTCCTCTCCTCCCCTGCCCCAAACTAGATATACTAGAAAAACCTTATAAAAAAATATTTAGAAACCAAGACTTCATTTGCTAGTGTTTACAAACAAACAGAAGACTTGCTACATTGAAGCCTTTTCTCAGACCCATCTCCAATACTATGGTAAATATTTTAAACCTCTTTATATTCACTAGAGTAGTATTTTCAAACAATTAAGCAAAAAAAAAATCCACTAGGTAAACTTGGTTTGCTGAAACTTAAAAATACAAAGTATGAACGCTGAGACAACAAGGACTTTGCATTTAAATCCAGCCAAGTGTAACAAAGAACATCTTGGTTTTATACTTTTTCAGAATGAGCTTTCATTTGCACTCTGGACACACCATTATAAGAAGTATACCATTATTAATGTGAGAAAATGTAACAAGAAAGAAAAACGGTCTATATCAAACAGGTGGATATAAATTTAAAGAAGCTCTTGGGTAGCCCTGTCAAGTCACTGTAATCACAGCAATTGTGCAGGAAAATTCCAGTTTGGATTTCCAAAGGTTAAACAGAACCACTGAGCATGCTTCCCAACTTTCAAATTCATCGAAAAATTAAAAAAATTGACATTCAAGTTCACATTTGATCAAAAGTACTAGTGTGGAAACGGTAAATTGAGTTCTGCAGAAAACAGCAATCCGGCTTTGTTAATGGCTTCAAAAATCTGTACTTTTTTTAAACAAGAACAAGCCTATCATGTTTTGAGTTCCTTTGTAAAAGAAAGTGCTAGAAAAAACAAAAATCAATAAATCTGCAAAAAATCAGTTTTCACTTAGATCATGGAAGTATTTAAACAAAGTCATTTTCACAGGAAAACACTACATTTTCAGCATGCTGTAATAAATGCTTTTCCAAAGTGGCTGGATTTTATTTCTTAACTCTCTAGTAGAAAAATGGTAGATTCGCTCACTTGTTAAATTTCAAGACTACGGTCTTACAGCTAATGATTCCATCTGGCTTAACTTGCAAATTTTCATCCTAATATGAGAAAGGCTTGACAAATTTAAATAAAGTGGCCATATCAAGATAAAGGTATTGCATCAGTAAGGGGGAAAGAGTAAATAAAATTTAGAATGTGTTATTTGTTGCACTGTGCAGTGGTCCAGAGAAATCTGAAGAGTGTGATACATAATTTAAGGCAGAAAGATTATTTCTTGAAAGAGTTCACTTTTAAGAGTTCACTTTTTTTTCCAGTTACCTAGAAGACTGATACTAACAAATTTCTGCACAGTACCATAGAGAAAACAATCAGTATAACAATAGGTATGGCAGATATGTATTAAACTTCACTAAATTACTTAAGTTTCCTCACATACTCATGTGCTTATTACTTTGCCATTTTTTTTTGCAGAAGTTGTCAGGCACTTTGTAAAAAACAGCTAATGTATTTAATTTGACGTATCACTTTTCAAGGTATAGAGCTGGTAGCAACTTAAGCTTTTTTTTACAATTCAAAATTCATACCTGACTAGAAGCCAAGAGAGAAACAGGTCACCATAAAAAAAGTTAATGCGTCAGAAAACGTTAAAAAAGGAAATATGATGTAACTGTTTTGTGAATTCAGCTATACATGAATTGAAGACCTTGGCATTTGAGTAATACAATCACTTTTTAAAATTTAAATTAAAACAGATACTTTAAAAATCTCATTTAGAATTCTGTGCTTCAATTAATTTAAAATTCCTTTTCAGTAACTTTTCTGAATTATTTTCATCTTCTTGTAAGATACTGGAATCTTTACAACGAGAGAGAGCAGATATGCTTGAAAAGCCATACTACGTGCTTGAAGTTCCACCAACACACTACTGCGTGAGTAGTTGGTACTCCAGGTTCTCTCTCATTCCAACACGCCAGACTTCTGCTTTGCCAGCAAAAATTTACACAGCAATGAAGAAACTCAATCAGCGAGCTGATATAGCTGAAAAATAACCAAGAACAATTGTGGTTTTTCAGCTATACCAGTCTCCCAGTGCAGACACAGGCCAAATCACATATCCCCCCCAAGAGCACTCAAATCTGTTACCTCATTAAACTCACCATTATAGTCAACCACCACAGAAGAAGTGGCTGGGTGAGGGTAAAAGAAATATCAGTGGACGTAGAGCTTGAGAGGCCATAAGCAGTAAATCCAGAAATAAAAAATTTGCTCTGCTTTTTTTTCTTACCCTATTTTTTTTATTCTGAGTAGCCTCTACTATATTATTTAACCGTATTGGGTAGTACTTTTGGGTATATTTTTCCCCTCTCCCCTAAACTGATGCTTGTTCAAGCTGTACTTTTTAAGCACTGAGTTTAAGAGTACATGACAGATTAAGATCTTTTGAAGTTGACTGGAAAAGGCTCCACTTAGACCTGAAACGGGCTTCTCTCTTCCCCCCCACACTGAACCTGAACTTCAAACTTGCCCCCAGTGAGCTCTTCAGAACTCCGTCTGTGAAAACTAACCTTATGAAAGGTGCTAATGGGTTTGCAGGAAAGACAAAAAAAATCAAGGTGAAAAATAAGCACAAAATGTCAATACCAAGGATATCAGGCAGAGGACAACATTTAAAACACTCAATACAACTGAACTAGTTACGAAGGAAACAGACCTGTCCTACCACATCCATCTTGTCCTGTTAAACATTGGTTCTCCACCTTGTTTCAATCAAACTTAAAAAAAACAAAAACAAACAGTAGCAAGTGGGAGGTGCACACAGAGAGAAGGCTTGACATGAACTTAGTTGTTAAACACCTCATTGGGCTGCCAGTGACTACACAGTCGTAGTTTAATAAGTCATCTCTTGTCTGACAAGGATGCCTTAAGGGAACTGTGTTTACAGTAGAAACACAGAAAATGAAAAACAGGCTTTCTTAGTTCAGCTGGATGGAAAACTGATCTGAATTCCAGCTGATTGGCCTAGACCACTCTTTTCAAAATGATATTATACTGAGTAAAGGTAAGTTTAGGAGAACTAAAACTGGGGTGCTTTACCCACTTGGATATTGTACGTTCCAATATCCTGAGACAACCACAGTAACCGATAAGTTAGATCTCTAAAGAGATTCTTATGGACACCTGTTTAATAGCTGCAGACAACTGAACTGGCCCGGCGGGACCCTGAAGGAACAGAAGAAAAGGGAATATGCAATGACAAAGTAGTAGCATACATGCAGTATCCAAGTGCTCCCTTTGCTCTAAGATACATCCAAAGCAGACAGACCTGACCAAAGCATCAAAAAACCCTGGATCACATTTTGTACTGACCTCCTCTGCAGGTTTACAGCCATCTGGATGGTCCACTAGCACTGGTGGCAAAATCCCAATACATTGCTGTAGAGTGCCTGTGGTAGGAACCATAGAGCAACAGACTGGCCTAGGCCATTCTGACACGAACGTAGAAGCACAAGAGGTCTTCCATCCACAAGGTCTTAAGGCTGTCCTAGAAGAAGAACAGAAATTCAAATAAGTTCCCCACTCAATTGTGGCAGAGCTTGAGGTGGAAGGGGAACGGGAAGAAAGTTTTCCAGCATTTAAGACTTCAAAATCCTGTGCAAGGGAGAAGGAGCCAAAAGACTGCTTCTAAAAAGAGGCAGTGAACTAAGCCTGTGAGGAAAACAACATATGCAGGGTAGAGTGGAGAGGTGGAACAAGTCATCAAAATTTTTTAGCCTTTCAGATGATATGATTTAAGTGGGAGGACTGCCTGTCCTCCCAAATAAGCAGTTATCTATTTTTGAGTTCTATATATGTCGTCCTCTATCCAATCATGAACGCTTAGCACAACAAACTATGAATTGTTCTTGATAAGGCTAAAAAACAGCCTCCTCAATGGCACACATTCACATGAGCAGCTCCCCAGATGATCATTCTTCTGGACTAAGTTTTGCCATACATATCCTAGTTTATAGATGCAGGGATTTTTTCCACATTCTTTCATCTCTCGCCCACAAGTTAAACGTTAGCATCTATAATGACAGCTTTTGTAAAAAAAAAAAAAGTGTTATTAAACTAACACAGACCTGATGCCTAAGTAATGTTTTTTCACTTCTAAAAAAAAAAGTGACACCTGAAAAATGATGCCTGAGCCTTTCCCAGTGTTATCTGTTAACATTTTAGCAATATTGAATGCATTCCTTCAAATCTCTTCCTCTACCCTGTTAATACAGCAGTTTCTGAAGGAAATTCTGAGCAGCTGAGAAATAAACAAAATATCTTAACAGACAAGAAAGCAGATTTTTTCAATTTTTAATGCAACTGCAACTTGCCTGCGCTTAAGTAATATTTGCCATATATTATGAGCTTATGTGTTGAATTTGCTATATTATATATGAGGCTACCAAGTTAATTCAAGTTTATTGCTCTACCTGTTTAAACTGTTAGCTTTATATATTACCTGTCCAGACGAAAAATTATGTACAAGGGAGGAGAAAAAAATAAATGCCAACACTATGGTAACATGACAGTATGGAGGAAATACTTGGTAAGGAAAGCTAAGATTGGCAGTGATAGAAAAGATGTTTATCAACTGCTTATTCTGAAACAAATTATGACTCCAGTACTGAGGCAGGTGAAGTAAGTATAATACTTGGCAGTTTCTCATATTTTTTTTGCGTAACAAAGTAGAAAGGGAAAATGCCTCAACTCTTAAATTTTTGTTCTCCATTTGAGGATAGATTACCAAAATACTGATGTAGGAATAGTAAGCAGTTCTGTATCCACAGAAGTGGCTTACAGGCTGAATTTTAGAAGAACTGGCTAAGGATCTCCCTGAAATAATACCTATTTTTGCCAAATCTAAAAAAAAAAAAAAAAAAGGAAGGTTTCAAAGGGCCAGAAAAATACGGATTCACAAGATGACCCAAGACATACCCAGGAGGACACCTAAAATAAATCACATGATTGTTACCTTTCTGAAAGTTAAATATTAAGAGATCATGACATAATACTGAAGAGACCCAACCGCCTTTATCAAAGCAAATTAGTCACAACCTTCAAGAAGGTTAAACACACAGTTTTCTATGATATATATGACTAGGCTCTACACATTGCACTGTGATATGCAATATGAAAAAAAAAATCAGTGTTGCTTATGTTAAATTAGCTTTTTTTATATCACTTTTCTTCAGTAAAAATCAAGTGCCTTACAGGGGTGGAGAACATGACCCATTTTTAACAGATGGGGAAACTAGTCCATTACTGATGAAGTGGCTGGTAAATCTGGGAGCAAGTTTTTTTCTAACTGCTCAAGAGTTTTAACTGAAGTGTCTATCTATACATCTCTCTGGTTAGATGAAGATCCACCTTTTAGCAATTTTGCTAATTTATATAGTTCTTCAAAGGATCCTAAGATGACAAGCTTTTTGTTCAGTGCTGTCCAGACACTGGACAGAAAGAGCTCTTATAAAACATACAAACAAAAAGCAAACAATGAGAGCAAGACACAGAGAATGGTCCATGTGGCCATTAGTAAGCAAGACACATCTACCAAGGGCAGATGTTCGCTTTTTTGTAGTGAGCTTCCACACACTTAAAAGCTTATCGTTTCCCTTGATCTTTTCTTTGGGTTACAAAAATGCCAATTCAATCATTCTTTCTACACGTACCATCTTTTATAAATTGCCAGCCATTACCATTACCCTCTGGAGGCAAATTAACTGTGCCTACATCTTTGTTGAAGTACAATGGCCGAAACTGATACAGTACTTTGACCTTACAACAGAGAACAGAGCAGAAGGTTCAACTCTATGTCCTTCAGATTATACCAGCATCTATTCATGCTAATACACACACCCCCCTCTTCTTTCTGAACAATGCTGCACTGTTAACTCTCATTTCATAATCCATGGTTTGCCCTAGATCGAGGTGGCAAATGGGGTGGCAGGAACAACTTCAACAGTTGCTCTCCATCTTTTATTTTTATGTTATTTTGACCTAAATGTAAAGCATTTCACTTATTCTTCTACATCACTACTCTTTCAGGCCATCTTTCCAACGTTCAGGATTCTTCTGAATCCCAGTTTTGCATACCTGCATTTATTTCCAAGCGCATCTTATCTTCATATTTCATAACCATATGGTATTCCATTACCCAGTTCATGAACAAGAACAATAAGCTGAAACAGCTACACAAAATCCCATACAATATGCTTTCCCTTGCTGAAAGTGAACTACTGAAAAATAAAACTCTGGCTACTGTTAACCTAATGATTTTACACACATCCTAAAATAGCTTTTTTTATCTAGGCCGTGTTTCCTTAGCTTGCTCTGTAAGAGTATCACATATGGCTTTCTCCAGTCCACAAGCTTCCTGTTGTAGAGGAAGTTAGATTGGCTTGATTGTGCGTTTCTGATCTTCACAATAAGCCTTCCAAATTTGCTTCCCTAAAATGCATGTTCAAAGAGCAGACTGTCTTACCTGTCACTACATCCCTCCAGTGTGTTTCTACTCTAGCTGTATTTTCCATTATATCCTGGCAGGAACACAAATTAAGGCACAGTATTCACACAGAACTGGCTGGTGATTTTCTTATGGTTCTGACTAAAAACAAAAGTCATTTTAGCCAGAAACAGGCAAAAACCAACCCAAACAAACAATGTGAAGAGGATGCACCGTGCCCTTTCATTTTCTTAGAGTGAATCCTAAGTAACCCCCAAAAAGTAACAACCTACACACTGCTGATGTGGACAGGCAAGTGAGTTAGGAGACCTGGACCAATAACAGGATATGTAGGTGAACAAAAACAAGAAAGCATCTGCTGCAACAGCATTTATGACTACTTAGATTAAGGCTACCAGTAGCCATTAGCTTTCAATGCTCCATACAAAGTTACGATACTACACAATTTAAATTGAAGACTACTTCGGCTTTAAACTCTATATACAAACAGCCTACAGACTTCAAATGAAATTGTTGGAGCTAGGATTTTGGAATTTGGAATCCATGCAGCTTCTGTTAATAAGTTCTCACATCAACTTCAAATATTTCACAGGATGAAAGTTAGATAAGGATGATTCTAGGCACAGATTTCCCTTGCCAATAATTTTTACTGTCCTGTTTTATACTCCATTACCACCAGCTAAATGTTCTGTCATCACATGCAGCAGACCCTCTGCACAGTGTGTGCTGTAGCTTTTGCAAGTGGTACCTAATAACAAAGACAGTTTTTTTTGGAAAATTGACTTCTCAGGGGAATCCAATACTCTGAGCTTTTATTTAAACCTGAACAAATTTTAGCCCGCCACTCTGGTATGCTGACCAGATTCACAGACACAATGTTTGCAGACTGCAAAATGTAATTGTCTTGTATTCAAGTAAGTGTCTATACTGAACAATTTCAATATTTGCATTCCTATTATTCAAAGAACTTCCTTCTGACACATCTAATGTTAATAACAGCAACAATCATGCAGAGCTTCTTATGCACAATGAAATATCTATTCCTAATTGTCACTTTTTATCCCACTTACCACTTTCACCTCTTCCTAAACATAATATGGATTGACTGTATGATTTTTTTTCAGTCATGTATTATCTTCCCAGTCTGTACAGTCGATTTCTGTTTACTCAGTGACACACCTCCGTACACAGGCAATCATACAGCTGCCAACGGTACGTAGCCAACAACATTTCATCAGCTCAGTGAAGTGGTATGACCCTGTACATGGTCAGAAACGTCAGAGCAAGGGAGTGAAGAGGAAAGAGTGAAAAGGAAAGAAAATTATTAGCCTGCCATGAAACTCCAGAGAAAACAGAGTTATAACACCGAGAAAACCACATCTTCTACCTGTTGGTCTTGAAGTGACCAACAATACATATAAAAAAGAGCATACAACAAAGCCACCACAGTTTTATTCCATAAGTCTCCATGGCTTTATCTTATACAGAAAGACAGCAAGGGAAATAATCATTTGAATAAGTCTTTGTTAATGGAGACAATCCAAAGTTTTTTTCCTGCATGCAATTTGTCAGAAAAAAATAAGATTCATGGGCATAATTTATAAAACAATCAGCAAAACACAGGTATATGTTCGACAGGTGTAAAGCACATACTGCTATCATACTGTCTCCCCAAAACTTATAAAAAATTGTCAAGGTAACAGTTATTTCAATCCACCTGACACCTAAAGTGTGTGCCCTTACGTTTATTTGCCTTCATCAATAGTTCAAGCAACAATTCTGGCAAATGCAGCCATGCAAACAATGCAACCTTCCTCTCACAGACCTCCTGCCACCTTCTGGGGACACTGGCTTAACTCAACACAAGCCAACACTCGCAGTGTGTAAAAGGGACCAAGAGTGGTTGAACCCATGGGTTGGTGGGTGTGTTTTTTGGTTTTTTTTTTTTGGTTTTTTTTTTTTCCAAGACAAAAAAAAAAGCTAATTTTCTGCTTTGCTGAGTACTACGCTGCTGGAAAGCACAAGGAAAAAAAATACAAATACAAGACAATCTACTGCTCTGAACAGCAAAACGTCTCTACTATCATATTCAGCATCATTACTAAATCTCTTTGGACTGTAAGGAATATCTTTTTCATAATTCATTCAAACCATACCTACACAGAATTGCACAACTTGAAAAAGATAAAAGCCATCTTTCATAACCTTACTACTGCTCCCTAGAAAGACAAAAAACAAACTACAGGTCCGTAAAGCCGATGGAAGTCTTTCTTAACTATCACGATTTAAAAACATTAGTAAAGCAAACAGCAAAACCAGTTTATCTTGATAGTGTTAATGTACATCAGCCCTAAGTATGAGCATGGAGCATCAATGGTCCAGGCATGCTCGCCTTCAGTGGGACTATCAACAAAGAGTTGTGTGTTGACTGCTGCGAGCTGGCAGACACCCTCTGCACCTTCTCTTCAGCCACCAGGAAACACTACCCTCATTGTTTCACAAGTATGCAAAGTAACCAGCACGGATTCATATGGAGGATGTGAGCCATGCTGCAAAATGCATTAGACACCTCTCAGCTCCTTCAGTTAACAAAGCATTCACTATGAAGGAACCCAGAAGTCAAGAAAATAAGATGTAGTGTCAACTACAAGTTTTCCGCTCATTTTGTTTGTTTGTAAAGAGTGGGCAGTTTTTCAGTAATATTTCTATTGTAATAGGCTATTGAAAACTTAAAGACTGAGCTGTACGTCCCCCTCAAAATCTCCATCTTCCTATCCTATTCCACAGTAGTTTCCAATCCCAGTCTTGTCTTCTCTCCCCCTACTTGTGAGAGCTCAGGTTGGACCAGCAGCAGATGCACAATCCTTGACATTACAGACAACGCATCTCCTCTACACAAACCACTGACTTTGGACCTCACTGACAACTCTTCACCACAAGTCATGTGAAGGTCAGGAGACATCAGATAATTATTGCTTACTGTAACAGCTCAAATAGTTATCTTCCTCAAAAAATGTGTGTATGGCAACAGCCTTAAACCAAGCAGCAGCAACTAGGCAGAGTCACCAACTCCCTCCAGTGTGCCAAATGGCATTAACCCAGCCATCTATGTAGATGCGTACGTATAGAAAGTGGATTTCTCCATTTAGTTGTTATGGATATGGCTCAACTTCCACTTTCAGAGTAGTGTTGTTTGATAGAAAAAGTGTACATGATGTACATAATGTACATGTACACTGACACTGGCAACAAACATAGGATCCCTTTAACCGAGAAAGACAATGCTTTCTATTTAACCTTTTCTAGTCTTCCCTGACTCATCAGAAAAAAGTTCCCAGACCTACTGATGAAAAAAATCCTATTTAATTAGGAATACGAAATAGTTAAATACATAACTATATTAAAATCAACCACAGCTGCCCTCAAATGTTCAGTAAAATTGTACGCCCTATGGTGCAATGCTTTCTTTAACATTGAGCAGAGTGCTTCAGGAAAGCTACCTGCTATATTCTCAGGTATCATCTCAATTGAATAATCTGTAACCTCTTGCTTTCTGTCTGATAAAAAACAAAACACCAAAACCAACCAACCAAACAAAAAAAACCCAAAACAAAACAAAAACAACAAAAAACCAAAACAGTAGGAAAGCTTACAGGGGGAGGGTGTGGGAGAACAGAGTTTAGGAAAAAAAAAAATGTACCTGAGTTATTGTCATACCCATTTTCTCCATTTCCACTGATAACTTTTAATGGAACTACAGAGAGTGAGATGATAACAAATATTTCCCATTACCTCTGAGATGATCAGAGGCATGCAAAATTACGGACATTCAAATATACTGCTTTAATCGTGCTTAAAAGATCACAACCTCAGCCTTACGAGGGACAAGAAATCAGTTTGCAAGTGGCAATAGGCAACTGTGGAAGAATAAAGTTATAGCAATCTGTCCTATACGTGGAGAAATGGAACTACAGAATTGTTCTAACCAAAGGCTTAGCTGTTTTGGAGGTCACACACGGTATTACAGTGTGCACTAAAGCATATTACTTACAGTGAGAAAAGTGGGGGGGGCGGGGGGGGAGGTATCTAAGCAAGATCCTAAGACTTGCCATCCACAACTGGCAGTACTTGAAATAAATCAACTGATAAATTTGCAAAAACAAATGTCAAATTTACACAATGCTTCTCAACATTTACAAAGAGTCTCAATGATGTAATATTTTCTCATGAAGATAATAAACAAAGTGTGAAGTGGTAGAAAGTCCCCAAAGTAAAACCGCTGCTCCACACATCTAATTATGTCTGTTTAGACACTGAGAAATCATTTCTTCCAGCACTCTGGCATAAGAGACAGTCTACTGTCTATGCAGCTCTGTACCTTCATTGCGACAGAAATATAAATACTGGAGTCCTTACTCTAAACCAAATAATTTATGGCTGTACACAGAGCTAAAAAAGGCTGTTTACATATTTACTAACTTAGGAAACAAATGTAACCATAAAAAAACCTCACAAATCAAATAGGAGGTATTCTTTTGCAAGATGTAATTAGCACTTGTTAATCAAAGAGGAAAATGAGAAAATTGCATTCTTGTCCACAAGCTTTTATGAAGCCCTATATTACCACCCATTACAACACTAGTCCCCCAATAAGTAACAGAAATATTAGAGACAGCTGTTTAAGAGGTGAACGAGCATATCATAACTCCAAAGTCTAAAATAACACACTGCTTATTAGGAGGACTTTAACTCAAGGAACAGGAAGCTTACAGCACATAAAAGTAAACCTTTAGGAAAAAAAAAAAAAAACAACAAAAAAACCCAAAAAAAACCAACTTAGCCTAGAGCACAGAAGTAATACATAGAACCTCCCCTAGGAAAAAAGTCTGGCCTGGGGACTCAGTTCTTTGAAAATATTAATGCTCCATTTAAAACAAAAATTTTGTGGTGAGGGAAAGAAATGGCAGTGAAGAGGGAATGGTTTGCTGCCTTCTGCCAGATTTAAAGCATTTCAGTAAGACTGTCTGTCAGTGTCAACAGGAGAATATGTACCCTAAAACAACAAACTGCTTGAGCGAGCATATGTCTTCATACACAAATACTAACCCTCCCACAGAAATTCTAGTTTCGGATATCTTCATCTGCCTCCAGGCAAAGCTCTGCTGCTTGCAACAGTATCTGAAATTTGGCTGAGCTGACAAATGACTATCATGTCTCATTTGCAAGAGCAGGAAGATCGCTTTAAACAAAAAAAAAAATTCTTCTAAGTAGAAACAGGCAGGCAAACATTTTCTGGCTTCAGGTGAGATAATGGTCCCTATTTCAGGAAGTTTTGTTTACCACAAAGGAACACAGGAAACATTACGTTATCAAGTTTCCAAAAACAATGGATTGAGTTAGTAATACCAATCCTAAATTCTTTCTTGTCCCTTTCTGTAAAATCAGTAACAGGGAGTTGAAACAGAATACTGAGACCTATTAACGCTGTCATAACAAGGATGAGGAAACTACAACAATAAACCAATGAATTAACTTTTCTAAAAAAAGCACTGCTGTTTTAATGCAGCCTTTGGCAATGCAGCAATCCAACAAACAGTTTCCAGAAAAGTGCTGCAAATCTTAAGGTTTCTTCCTAGAAACACCCTGTTTCACTTAGTTTACTAATTGCTGAGCCACTCAGCTATTTGCAGTGCCTTTCCTTTTACAAGCACAAACCCAGAAGATACTTCAGTATGCAGGAGACAAGATATGCAGTTTATATACACATCATGTCTAAAATCAAGAAAAAAAGTCAAGAATGCTGAAAATCGGCACTGCAGCACAAGGAATGCACAATACTGTCCCCCAGTCCCTAAGCATTTGCTTCTATCCCCACACTCCTTTCTGACATCACCACATTTGGGTACAGGTTAGAGCTAATTTAGCACAGAAATGCACTGCAATCCAGAAAATTTTGCAATCTATTTCACAATACGTGCCTAAGAAAGGGAAAGAATGACCTGGAAAGACCGTTTACTTCAGCCGCAGTGGCAGACCAGCGTGCTCACAAAGCTAACCACCTAATTCTTAAATTTTGAGACCTGCTGTTGTTGTTACACTAGATCTCAACAGGCCCATTACGTGGAAATTACGTCTTCTATTTTCTCTAATTGTTTGTTTTTCAGTTATTCTGTATCTGTTTTCTGTCTCAATTTAAACACCTCTTTAGCAGCTGCTGTGGACCAGGAACATTGTGAATTACATCATAACATCACGAGAGAAGGATTATTAATGTGATACCTGGCAGGCTGCTTCAGGGTCCGAGAAGCTTTCACTACTGGAAATCTCCATCAGCTATTCAGATTAAATTCAACCATTTAGCATTTTCAGTAACTGGAAAGACATCAGCTGCATAAACTGTTGCTTCCCTAAACCACCTGGCTACTTCAGGGTTGAGGATTATTTCTTGTTTGAATATTCTAGAAAGGGATAAAACAGGAATCTTCCATATAGAAGCTCATCCTGGTGTACACCAAAAGTTAGGTAGCAATACGAAAGCATTCAGAATGCTTTCAGAACGCATCCAGAAGTTCCTAATCAACCCCTAAAAACAAAGCTACTAAAGATAAAATAGTGTAACAAGTAGGCTAGGTACTCTCTATTTTGAAAGGAAGGTCTGGATATAGACACTATGATTTACAGCAGAATATAATCTGAACATCTTAATTGATAGCAGGTATGCTATACTATAGGACACTTCAGCAAGCACCAAAACGAAAGAAGGCATCTTTTAAAAATACAGTTAAATAAGAAGTAATGAAAACATGAATGTGCTACTTTTGTTCAATCTACACTGAATTATTCTTATTCCTTTAGAATGATGGGAAAAATCTTTGCAAAGTACTGTACTGTCTTAAACCACTTAACCCAAAATGTTTAACTTTACCTCAAGACAAGGATGCAGGAAGCTCTCAACACCTTTGCACACCTCATGATACGCCAAAACAAAGCCTCCCAACTCATTCAGCTTTCAGCTCAACTGTTTGACAAAGTCATTCCCTTTGCAAACCACTTCTTAACATTGGCTCATGTGGAAAGTATCAACTAACTTTTTTTGTGTACATTAGGAAATGTACTATGTTTTTTAAAGCCTCAAATCCAATTCATCATTAGTAACTAAACTAGAGAAGCCGTACCAGCTGAAAAAGCATTTTTAAGTTCTTCCTCTGCAACCGAAAACTTAGGGCTTCCCATTAACTCCCTGTGAGGCTCCCATTAAAACAGAAGACCATACATTTGTAAAAATACCTAAGCTGTATTTCCATTGTATGATACATGAACATTTGGATTCAAATTACTTGGATATAAAATTAATAAGAACCAACTTATAAGTAGCCACTCAAGTGCTTCATCAGCTTCAAAAGGACAGCAAATGCTGAGAACAGTTATGTGCTTTGCAAGCTGAAGTGTTGCACAGACCAAGTATACTCAAACCACTGATTTGTCAGCATTGCCCTTAGATTTGCACCAAAAAAGCGTTCCACACTTCCAGAAACTAAGTTCTAAATAAACCCTAAATAAAAAGATGATGACTTAAATATGATCCTTTCAGCAAAAGCCTTATCAACTTTCCATATTCGTGGAAAACTTATATACAGAAGGGAAAAGTAAATTTGATTTGCAGTACCATAACAACAATATCCTGCTTACTCATCAAGAATGAATATTGCAAAAAGTTCACAAAAGACTAAAAGTTCAGTGCTGCCTTCAGCACATGCACGTAAAAAACTACAAGAATACAGACAGCAGGTAAATTTAACTTCTTATATAACTATCTTGTCTGTCTGGTTTGGACTACCTTGTGATGTTTTGCTCAAGAGACATCATGTCTTATCAAAATCCATCAACTGTCTTGTCTAACTTCTCAACAATTATTACAACACACCCCAGGGCTATAACGGTGCGCCCTATGCTGTAAATGAAAGCAGACGATACAAAAATGTTCCTTCTTTTTTTTTTTTTTAGGTTTGTGTTTCCAGAAAGCACAAGCAAATATAAAAAGGAAACTAAGTCCTATGTCAAGGGTAAATGTTATTCTTGACAGAGTCAAGAGGGGCTGGAAGGAAGAAGCTGAAACTGAAATTGGCTAAACACGGTAATCATGCTACTCAAAATTTTCACCTGCCAACAGGTAGATTCTCCCAAGTCAACATTTCTGCATTCTCTTAATGGTTCTGGATTTGCAAACTCTCTCTTAGTACGTAGCTTGCTACATAACTGCAACCATCGCTATTTGACAAAAGAACTAGGGAGATACTATTTAGCCATTTAAATATTTTTGTTATTTTCTAGACCAAGGCGCATTTTATTCTCTCTTGCCAACTCTTCTGTTCCCCCCCCGGCTGGTTTTCATTTGCTCAATTCCTGTTTGCCTATACTTGGAGCCCCCAGCACATGCCTTTAGGGAAAGTATTGACTAGGAGACTTCCCAGTGCTGTTTGTAGCTGTGGTCAATTAAAAAGTTGGGAAGGGGAATGTCATTGCTTCCTTCAGACCGCCCAGTGAAGCTGTCCTGGGAAGGCTGGACATCACAGCTTTAGTCTGATCAACAGGATCTTGTAGCAGAGTTCTTATTTCAAAGCTGTTCAGATGTTACCAAAGACTCTAATTCTGACCCACCCTCAACTACTTTTAATCATTAAAAGATGCTTGGTAACATGGCTTATGCCACCCAGTCCCAATTTTCCTCAGTCTCAAACATTTGCTCTTTGAGGCAATCTACTACTTTTTAAACAGCCTTCAACAAAGCAATGTCTCGTTACCAGATTTTATTTTTTTTAAGCAGAGGTCTAGCCTTTGACCATTTACCGCTTATATACTTACTGAAATAATTACAAGCTGAGGAACTCATAGTACAGTATTTCAACACTGTGACTCAGTCATATCCTTAAAAAGCTTTGAAAAGAACGTCAATGACCTAGCAACATTAGCAGAAGGAAAGGAAGTTTGGATGTAACAGAATGTATTATATTACATATAGTTTGCAAATTTTCATTTATACGCTAAAAAAAAAAGCAATCCCTGTTAGGCAGATCAACATAAACACATAATTCAGATACAATTAGCAACAAATGAAAAATAGTTAAAATACACCTAAAGACAACCTATGCTTTTTCCCATGATTTACTCATTTGAAGGCTTGAAACAACCAACTCTTTTGATGATTACCTTTATAATGCCAAGAATGTTGTTATGGTGTTATGTATTACATGTAGAAATAGAGAATTCAGGCAAAACACAGGAGTGGAAGTATAGACAACAACAATGTTAAAAATATGTCCACACTAACAATAACTTTTCATTTTTTAGTAACAATGAAGTCCTTAAAATCATATAATTTAGTGGCATCCAAATAGGAAAGTGAGAGATTATCATAAGTGGTCATACTATTAATTTGTAGTATAAGGTGGTAAGTCTTTCCTAATAGCTTCTGGGATGCTACAGTGTAGAACACATGTCCGCTAAAGAAACTAGGTCACGACTAAATACCCAACAACTGAATTTGAAGAAAGTCTGAGCAGACAGTTGCTTTATTAATTTTCTCATACCACCCTTCTGTCCAAGTAGCTGTCACAGTTAAGAAATAAACCTCGGTTTTCCCAATAGACAAAGGTATCCAGTTTAATTTCAGTGTAGAAAATACTGGCAGGAAGACAGTGAATTGAGCTTCTTTATCCTTTTTCCTCCTAGTAGTCAAAGTAAATAAACCAGGTTATCACACTCCATAATTACATCAGTTTACATACTTTACATGTATGAACAATACAATAATCTTCTCTTTATCTTGTCTGCAGTCTGCTTTCCTGCTGTTCTCTTTGGTTTTTCAAGAGAACAGGAGACAGCATACCTACAAAACAGACACTTTATAAGGTAATTATTTCTCCTATGAGCAGATTTCAAACTATTCTCATTTAAAAAAAAAAGACAAAACAAAAAAAACCCCTACATTCAGCAAATTCACATTTAAAAGTTCATAAGTGAACTGTGGAAACTTTGTATCAGGGAGAAGAAACATGACCAGCTACTCATTACTGAACCCAAGGTGGCTCAACTTTTTGCCCTATGTTCTTCTAAAAAAAAAAACAAAAAAACTACGCTGTAGCAGCAGCTGGCTACTTTTTTATAGTTTAAAAGGCCCAGCTGCAGCAGGAGCAGCAGCACACTGAAAAATACCTGATGGCATTTCCATCCTTAGAAAAATAAATTACAGCCTATCTGCAATAAGCCCTTGCTAAAAACCAAGATATCCTGCCATGTGGAAAGCAGAACTTGTGGCCCGATCTCCCATAGATTTCAGTGAACAGCAATAACCTCAGCGCCTTGCTGCTCTTGCCCCTTTCGAGCTCTCCTTTAGTCCTACACCCCCACAACATCCATTCCCCACATGATACTATTATATCTTCCCCATGTCTCCTAATTACCAGACCGGCAAGAGATACCACATGCCAGGGCTTGTTCCAAGGTTGAGGTATGCCATCTGGTCAGTCAGAAACATGGCTCACTGCTGAACTGGCAGGCTAGAAAAAGAGCAGGCAACCCTTGAGCTGTTGGGTTGTCTGCCTTCTTCCTCAGCATCAGTTTTCTACAAACTTGTGACAACTTAATATTTCGAGGGCTTTCGCACGTTGACTGTATGACTAAAAGCAGCCTACAAACTGGGGGGGAGGTGGGGGACATGCGGGGGAAGAGCGATGGAGGGCTGAAGGTGAACAGCGCAGGAGATCAAACTGTGTCAAAAGGCAACTCTTCCACTCCTGCCAAAGTGATTTTTTGATGCTTGGCTGGGGCAGGCATTCACCCAAATACACTATTAGCTTTTATAACTCAGACTACCACAGGGCATGATGTTACCATATTTGATACACAACGAGAAAAAAGACAAACTGCAGGCAGAGAACAGAACGCCAGCCAGCAGCGGTATGGCCGGGGAAATGCCCCTTCCGTCAATTGAAGACTGGACATTTGATCCATACAGATGCGGCCAAAGCAAGTGCAATCAAGTTTTTCCAGACGTCCTTCAAACTTTTTGTGTATTGAAGTTGTGTCTTTAACTTTCCTCTCTCCTGAAAGATCCATGTAAAAATATTTATTTATAACTCTATTAAGCATTCTTTTTGAAGATGAACAGAAAACAGTATTTCTTCCATTACATTCATTTACAGTAGATACAAAGAGTCTCAGGCATATACACTGTTTTAAGACAGAAGTCTCTTAAAATTTCTCTAGTCTATATATATTTAACTTTATAAGCTTGCAGTTTATGTTCCTCCATAAGCATACAAGCTTTTATAAATAAATACTTTTTTTTTTTTCTTATATCTGAAGCAAATCCCTTTTGGAAAAGGAAGATAATTCTTCAATAACTGTTTGCATAAGACTGGCTAAACTTTCTCCTTCTTGTATCTGAAAGGGACTGCTCAGCCCATGACAATGTCCATGATGCCAAAGCGGCAGCAGTTCCAGCCACCACCAAATAGTCCAGCTAATCCCTTTTCCCCCAAACCAGAAGACTCAGACTTGGAACCCTCTAAATACAGTGTGTGTCACTCAGGCCACTGTGTTCATTTCCTCTTCAATATGCCCAGCCATAAATAGATTTCAATTTACTTCAAAGATGCCAGTCGTCACTTTGCTCTTAAATAAGTATTGTCTCCCTCTCCTGACATATCCTAGTTTACCTTTTATGGAACGGTTTCGTACATTGTTAAAACGCAAAGGAACTCAGTAAGTTATTCAAAATACATTGAAATATCTCTAGTAAATTAAATTATGTCAAGAACTCACACGCAACGGAAAATACAAGACCTCACACCTTTTCCGAATACTCCAAGCTCCAGTACAGTAAAATGAACATTCTCAGTAAGCTCACTTGGAGGTAATTTTCTTTTCTGAAATACTTGAGTTACACTAAAAAGAGTTATGATTTTCTGGAAAAGGCTGAGCTTCACTTTCAGACAGCCAGGTCTCTTAGACACGTCAAAGTAGGTATCAAAAAACTCAAATGGCTAGCAATATCTATTATTTTGACTTTTTAAGATGCATTTATCTGCTCCCATTCTTGAATCATTAAATTAATGATAGACCCAACCACTCGTTACATACCCAAACAAATGGAAGAAATGGAGAAATCCCAAATTATGGAAATCTGTTAAACTAGTGTGCTACAACAGTAATTGATAAGAGCTATTTTAAACTAACAATTAGCCAGCATGTTGCAAGTGACAGATACAGAAGCACAGTCTCTTAGAATAACAAGAAATTGTTCTTATTTCTGCTCTGTAGAAATAAACTCTACAGCTCATCCCTGCAGACGGAAGCAGTAGTGATTCATAATTTCATTAGCCTCCACAACAAAAGATGGTTTGATTATAAGAAAGACGGTATCAAATATTTTTACAGCCTCGGAATTGAAAATTTAGCTACGAGGATCCCAAGGTCAAACATTTGATTTGGAAATCGGTGCCTGACTTGCATGCTATTTAAGTCTGGGCTCTTCTGAATAGAAATGGCAATAAAGCAAGCCTACTCATTTTAAAAACCATCCCATTGTGGACTCTTTGTTTAAAAATGCTAGTGATCCAAACTAGTGGATTAGTGCAAACTAGTGACTGCAACTCAGTGCTCTGCAACGCTACTGCGAATAATACGAGGTATGCTATAAAAAAAATAAAAGGCATTGTTTCCTGGCAGAAGCTGAGATATTTTATGAAGTTTTCAACAAAGAGGAAAATGTGGTTAAAAAGAGTCCTTAGATGTCTTTCAAATACACATAACACTCATGAAATATAGAGAACCATTGTTTCAGCTCTAAGAAGTTCTCAGTGTGTTTGGGAAAGCACAATTTTGGGGAAAAAAAGGAATAGTCATGATAGTCAAAAACTGCATAAGAAAGCTTTGATATAATCCAAAGCAAGAAAATTACATATTATTGTACTTCTGTGAATCAGATCACAGCTGAGATTGGGACAATTGGTTTCTTG
The DNA here is from genome assembly GCF_964199755.1 of Larus michahellis. NCBI lineage: Eukaryota > Metazoa > Chordata > Aves > Charadriiformes > Laridae > Larus > Larus michahellis. The sequence continues at coordinate 97,636,949 of NC_133897.1, forward strand.
CACACAGCAGATGTCAAGCATTAACTGGTTGAAGAAGAGTGATTAGTTTTCCTGGACATGGAAAGACAAAATAAAATGTGCGATTTGACAACTCTGCAAAATCCAAAAGGAACTAAAAGAAAGAAACATGAAGAAGGAAGGAAAGAAAACAAATCATTCCCAGAAACAAGGGTCATCTTTTCTGGGTTTTATAGGTTTTCTGTTTAAAGATGTAACAAGTTCAATATACAAGATTACTTGGTTTCTTTTGGGCATTGGTTATCTTACATTTTTGAAACTTAACTACTGCAGATATAACATTTTTATGATTTAGAACAGCAGTGCCAAATTAGATATATAGCCTGACAAGCATATTTTGATAGAGAAAAAAGTTTTGTGCTGAGTCTGCATTCACATGGTGAACATTGCTTCAAAGCATTTTAACCAGTTCTGGTTACTCAGTAGACTCCTAGAATTGCTCATATTTTTTAAACACCTTTTTTCATTCAGTCAGATGAAACCACAGCAGAATAATGCGAACAAAATTATGAAATAGTACTTGAATTTGTAATAAAAAAAAGCCTTCAACTTTTAACAACTGTACCATATGCCTTTTAAATATAAGTGATGATTTTTCAGATGCTTTTCTCAGAGTAATTCTGATTCCGCTGTACTGCATTTAGGTGTCTTTCTTCCAACTACACTTTTACAAGAGTTGATGGATTGTTTAGTATTTTCTGCAGGAGTCTGCGAGTGTCTGCATGGTCATGGTACCAATTTTTGCCTCATTCTTTAACATTCTGTACAACAAAGTAGTATTTCAACTACAAACATACAAATTATTTTAGACTTGATAAAATAGTAATGCAGCTCCCAGCAATTCAATGAATCTATTCACAGACGAACATCAAATACAGATTTTAGAGCATGTAAAACCTATAACACACACTATTTTTTTTTTAAAGCTTACTACCAATACGTTTTAAGCTCTCAGCACATTAGAGTTATTTTGAAGGCCAGATTATTGACCGTTTACTTCTGGAACTCTACACAGCTGAAGCAGTCCTTGAGGCCGATGTTGATCTACACACTTTGGAAATATTTTAGTCCAGTGTTCATAAAATCTGTGATGCCACACGTTAAAACTGATTTGAAGCTAAAAAAATATTTTTGATGAGTATGCCATCTTAACATATCAGCAGCTGCCCCATTCTGTTCTGCTTCAGCAGGGAACTTGAGCTTTTACAAAGAATAAAGAATTCCTGTGCATCCTTCCTATCACATTATTTTCACTCTTCACTTTGGTGCCCAAATAAACCAGAGTAGAAGTTAAAAAAAAAAAAAAAAAGGACCACTGAGCAGCTTGGAGTTGTTTTCCCAGAGTTATCTTAGACCACATTTCCAAAACATTACCAGTCTGTAGTCTGTTCTTCACAGAGACCAGATACTTAAATTAAAGCTAAGTCTCAAGCAAATGCAAGGTTAACTTACTGGACTTTCCTATCCTATCAGCAACCCTTTTTATACACAAACAGCATCGGTGCAAGGAATAAGTCATGATAAGAACTAAAGGCCTTTCAACGTCTGTGAGAAAATACAAACGCTGTGTAATTTTTAATCTCCATTAAGGCTCCTGTAGTTGGTAGTGCGCTTTCCTGCTCCCTGAAGTTACTGAACGACTTTGTATTTTTCATGCTGTTTCTCAGACTTTCAATTCAGAATAATAAACCACAAAATCAAATACTTAGAAATGTCAGCCTGAAAAAGGACTTCAATTTTATAACCCCTCTGTATAGGCAGAGGGTCTTAAGGGGTGAGTTTGATTTTTCTTGAAATATATATTACAAATAAATGTATTTAAACTGTAGTACCTCTGCTGCACTTTAGGAAGCTTAATATTTGTAATATGATGTGTACATGTCTGCACTATCTCCAGAATTTGAAAACGGAAAATAAAATACGTTTACTAAACTATTACTAACTTAAGTCCTATATTTCTTGAACTTCTGATCAGTGATAAAATTGCAAGATTATATTGGAAAAGGAGTGAACAAAGTCACACACTGCTTGCAGGGGTGGGTTTTTTTGGCTCTTCTAAGTATATCCGTTATTCTAAGTATCTCTTTTTGAGCAGGACCGCACTGGTGTGCTGTCTTCAACCATTTTTCAAAAGATAAAGATGGCAGACTTTCATTTCATTCACATGATACTATAGACAGTAGAGTTTAAAACCACAAAGTGGTCTTAAAAAAAAAAAAAGAATTCTGTGCAAATGCATTCTTAACTTCTTTATGACAGTCACTAACTCACAAACTGGACGTTCAAATTGGTAGTCCAATCAGCAGAAACTGAAGTAATTTCTTTCAGAAGTACTGTCTAGAGACAATAGTCAAAGCTCAGTTTTGCATCTAGAATTAGGATTCGGCTTCTGTGTTTGAAAAGTGTATCAATCCCAATTACCCTGAGTACACAATGAATGAAAATTAAATAAATCCATTACTTTAATTTTAACTTAAACAAGTCCTTAAAGATACTTAAAAAATGCCCCATTGGTGAACATGCTCTCTTTGATGTATTTAATGCAGAAGCACAAAGAAGAGGATATGCACATAAGGCCCAGGTTGTTCTTAATGCTAAATTATTCATAATGGTAATCAAACTGACACATCATGTACAGTGAAAGCACAACTCTGACCAATCCTATTTTTTCACCTCCAACTAATTTGCACTTGGACCATATGAAGATTCAGAAGCCTACTGTAGTTGGAGGGCTTAGGGGTGTTAAAAAAAAAAAGCATCACCTAGCAAAGGTAAGAACTGACCACAAGAAATTACACCTGCCTGTCACCCACTTTTGGCTGGGGTAAGAGGCAGCTTCAGGCTTGGTCTTAGTCCTTTCTCATACCGGCCACTCTAGTTAAACTCATTTTAGAATACTGTTGTGGGGACAACTCATTAAGACCAGTACTAGATACCTCTTTCTCTTTACAGAGGTCCATGGTCATTTCATCAATTTTTCATTCTGCTTTTTAGTCAGCTTCTTCATTCAGATATGCAATGAGCGCTTGCAAATCTCTCTCTACACACTCACGATTGATTCCAACCCATTACCAATATTCCCATCCCCTGGTTTGTTCCTCACAGAACGCTCCAAAAAAAAGAAAAACAACCACAATTTGTTTCCCTCTCCCTGTAAGCATCCTGGCATTATCACTTCCCTTTTAATTTTCAGTGTAATTCTGGTTATCATTCACAATTTGTACTAAAGCATTGCTAGCATACAGAGTGCAAGCTTAAATGGCACGGAAAAAGATAAGATAATGATGACCCATGGCTACAGAAAAGTAAACGTATTCCAACTTGAGTTCTTCAGGCTCTGTTGGCCTTCCTCACGTTGTGCCTGTAAAATGAGGCTAGTATTCCTGTATCCTGGAGAACTACTTAATGTGAGATATTTATGCACTCTGGTATTATCATAATTCCTGTGGCTGATGGGAAACACCAGCAGAAGCTCTAGAGTCTATCCTGATGCACCATAAAAAAAAAAAAGTCAAAGAACACAACATACCCTCTCACTTGCCTGTAACAAGTTTTTACAGGCAACTTGGATGTTGAATATTCTCCTGATTCAATTGTTCCGCATAACTGGGATGACAAATTTTGTCATATGACTTCACTTACACATCAGGAATTCTCTTATATGAAGAAATATTGGAACTCAACTGAAAATAGTACCACACCCCATTACAAAGAAATATTATTTGTACAAAAAATGCTACAAGTTTATCTACGGTAAGAAATCCCACCAAAAAAAAAATTCACGGAGATTCTACCACTTGCACAGCTTAACCAATACTAGCACTAGTGAAAATAAAGTAGGCTTTCCAAAACATTTACAATATTACACTGGCTTGCAATTTACAGGACGAAGTTTTAAAAAGCAAGACAAGCGTTACAGAACAAAAGAGCAGTTCACATGTTCTGCCTCCAAAGGATGCTAAAGCTCTTTCAGCCAGACAGCAGAACACTGAACTGGCTTATCTTTTGGATAAGTTTTCTAACAGAGTAAAGTTTCTGAAAATTGATACCAGCATGGTACAAAAAAAAAAAAAAGCATGAAAACACTTCCCTCCTTAACTAGGGATGAATTTCACAGCAGCTGTACATCAGCTGGTCTCACAGTCTGAACTTCCACAGTGGCAAACTGCTGCTGCTTTATTCTGTTCTTCGCTAGCAGTAACTTAACACAGGAGAACACACACAAATGTCTTAAGGAACACCAGATTATGCAGAATAGTGCTCAATATCCCTACCTGTATCTCTCTCAAATGCTGGAAAAGATCTGATAATAAAGGATAAATCAACAAGCTGAAACTATCAATGAGAATTGCAATGGTCATTGGACATTGATTCCAGTGAAAAGGCAGCATTATAAAACACTAACTATTGAGGATAACTTTTTAATTCCACAGAACTCAAGCTGACCACTCCAATACCAAAACCAAGTACCTTGGAAAAAAAAAATAAAGTTTTGAAGCCACTTCACAACCAAGTACCATACCATAGTTACGCGCCACATAAGGGCAGAAGAGAAGAAGAAAAAAAATATTTTTTTTTTAATGATTGAAATGCTTACGGATGACAGAAGCAAGGGTGGTAAGCGATATCAAGAGGCAATCTGTAAGTACCCTTAACTTAATAAGTACTTAATAAGTACCCTTCCTTAACTGACCAGGTCTCCAAGCACATTTGCTTTCAGTGACAACTGAGGTTATCAGCTAAACGCAGCTTCCTAATGTTGACTGCTCAGTTCCATTAGCCCTTCAAACAAAGACACAAGGAATCAAAATCATATTTCCTACAAGAAACTACAAACCACCACTCAGTAGTGGTGTAAAGCCCTGCATAGTCCAGGGCTTTAGAACTCAAAGGAGTTCCCTTTGTTGAATTATAACCACACCTGTATGTGAATCTCATGGTAAGAACACCTCAGTGAGTTGGGAGTTACTACAACAGTACATGTGCAAAATATTTATGCAGTGCTCAAAGTCACAAGCTTCTAATTTAACCGAAAGTAAATGCCCCTTAAGAGGCTTCGTATTTCATAGTGTAAAACCATATCTAAGCAATCAAAAAGTGAATAATAGAGCAGTTAGCCAGCTCTTTAATACATTAGCTAAAAGTATATCAATTCCATTGATTTTTATGATGGGCTGATTTCACATAATGGACTAAGCACACTAGAAAGACTGTAAAAGGGAAAAAATGCTTTGCCAGAATTAGTGGAAGACGGTGTCAAAATGCTTTTATGACTGACAGGAATACAGTTAAAACATTTTATTTGGAGATGTTAAATTTAGAATACTACTGTCAAGAATAGATTTGGTGCTAAAAGTTGAGTAAAAGCCATGATTACAACACTGCAGATACATTTTTCAGATTTCAGTTATATTTTGCTTTAAATATTTTTATTCCTAGCTAAGAAACAGGAAGCTTAGACTATGAATATGCAGTCAAACTTCAACACGGCAAAAAGTTAGCAGCAGGATGCTTCATGGATCCATAAAGCAAGCAACATTTAAAGGCACTAATTAATGATCTGGAAAAAAAAAGTAGAAAAGTTAACAGTTATGTAGGTTAGTCAAGTAGAGAATACCAAAAACGTAACCAACTGGGAGCTAATCAACCATGATGCACAGGTAACAGTGGCAGATAAAATCCAGTGTCAATAAATGCAGAAGTGTCACTGAAAGTTAAAGACAGAATTACTAGTATGATCAGCAACCTTCTAAATTAAGTAGACCTAGTATAAACAAGAGGATTACAATCATCCCTGTGGAACTCAAGGAAGATCTCTGTTCAGTATGAGAACGTAGCTGTTGAAAATTAAAAGTACCAGGATTCAAAAGCAGCAGTGGCAAACACTAGCAAAACCGTATAAAAACAGTGCTTCGTTCTTAATCATTACCCGAAAAAGGCTGCTGTGGTATTAGATTAGGTGGAAAATTAGAAATGAATACAGCTAATACAAAGAATCACAAAATAAAACATTAAAAAATACAGTTATAAGTAGACTAAACAACGTAAATAGAATGGAAATAATTTACACCTCAAAAATTAAGACAACTGCTCAGTGAATGTGGGAAGTATCCATTTCAGAGGTATGCTTTTTTGATACAATGCACAATTAAATATTCAAAGTAATGCACATTTATAATAAAGAATCTGTCAACAGCCAAAGAAGGGCAGAAAACTGGACTGGGATGAGGAGCATCACATTTAAGAATCCAAGTCTACTTCTATTAAGTATTGGTGTAAGACCCATACCATAACAGAATTACAAGAAGTGTTCTGCCTCCTGTAACACTTCTTGTATCTGCCATAGGCTATTCATCTAGATGAACTCCAAATGAGTTCCACTGCCACAATTTCCATGCTAAAATCACCACGTTGGCCCTGCAAGGGCAGGGGGGACGTGCACAGAAAACAAACTTCCAAGCAAACTTCAAAACTCAAGATCCTGAAGAGCACTAGAATGCAAAACATACACTATAACTTGGCCTGAAGGACAGGGCTACAGACTTTTCAGATTTTGGTTAATAATTTAAGACAAATAAAAGAACTCCGAAGCTCTTGATATAGCAATTGGTTTACAAGTATGAAACTGCACCATTCTCAAAAGCACCACTCCGATTTCTAAAAGGTGTTTTAACACTCTTATACACACACAAAAAAAGTTCTATTTCAATTTGTAGGCCAGTCCTTTTCCTTGCGAGCACTGAAGGCTCCCAATACAGGTCAATGTGCATCTACAGATGGTTCCTGCACTGCCACATAGAAGACACTTAAAGAAACAGACTGGGGAGGACTGCACAGCCAAAAACCACAGCATTTTTGCCCTGTGAATCAAACTTTTGTGACAGGTGGATAGTCTGAGACTCATCATGTGCACACACAGGAAAAAGCACTAAAAATATAAAATGCAAGATCTGTCAAGAATCTCTTGCCTCTTGAACTAAACATAATGTAAATTGCATTCAAATGATTTAAGTATTTGGAAGTACCCTATTTTTAGATGAGTGTCCCTTGAGCTACTTTTTGTCCTCATCCCAAAGACAAACATCACACTCTTTCTGTGATAGAAGAAAGAAAAATATTTAACAAGTTTACAGCTAATACATATTTTACCAACATGTACACAACAAAGAAAGGATAGTTGGGTACTATTTTGCTAAAGCAGTGGTTTGCCATTGACATTTATTCTAAATTACCTGCATTCTTTCTCTGTATAGCGTATTCCTAAACTATTTGAACAAATTCAGTTTGAGGTGGGGGGAGGAGGGGGAGATTTTTGTGTAAAGTGAAACAGTACCACCTCACCACTAGGCTATGCAAGGACTATCACATGGTATTTTTAAAACAGTTCCATTACTTTCATTAGCGTCTTCGAATTGCCCTATTCCTGCAGGAACAAGGTAGACGAGGAACAAGATATCCTCATTCACGCAGCTTACAATTCTGAAAAGCCAGGCAGCATCCAATAATATAGTCCAAGGGTTATCATTATCACCTTGATCTCAAAAGTGGCCTGAATGTCGTGTCCTTGCCAGGTACCATTTGTATAATTTTTCTGAAGCTGACCACGCTGACACAATCTCCCTATCGACCATCTTTTGAGGAATATTTATCCCTGATGCGCATCCATGTTTTACAGATAAGGTAAGCCTGATAAAATGCAGCAAATTCAAAGTGGTAGTGATCACTTAAAAAAGGCCAACATCACAGGAGGACAAGGACAACATTCCAAGTCACAGAAAACGATGAAATTGGCATTAGAAAGTTAAGTGCTTTCTCCAATATAAGCAATCCTTTGTATTTACAAGAAAAATGAGTTCTGTGGTGTTCCAAGTGTTCAGAGTAGCATGATCTTCACTGCTTTTGCAAACGAGCTAAGTCGAGAGTAGCAGTGCATAAAAATACATGGTTAGTTACATAGTTTTGGTTTGTACAGCTGTTGGCTATGTTCATTTACAGTTCATATAGTGCCAACATCACTTTATATAAACAGAAGAGGCTGGTTCACTCCTGTTCATCGCCATAAAAGTTATTTCTCTCAGCAGCTGCTGCACAAAAATCGGTTTCTATTTCAGTATCTCACCCTGTGAAGTTTACAAAGCAGCAGTTTCTCGAGACTGCTAAAAACAAGCAGGACCTAAAGAAACTTGGCCGGACTTAATAATAAACGGGGGTGGGGGGGGTGGAGAAGGACACACACTTCTGCTTTCTTGGAGTGGAAGGAGGTAGTAACCCTCTGCTAACACGGGTAAAGTCACATGAAAACTAAGTTGCTTTAGGCAACTACTCGGAATCAGAGCCCGAGCTCCCCGACCCTCTTCAGCTTTATGAATTAAAAGGGAATAAAACAAGGCTGATCCGGATTCCAGCAGATAAGAGGAAAGTCTCAAATATTAGCCACGTGTTACGTAATAACCATTAACCGATCGAACTGGACGTGACAGCGGCGGAGAGGCAGAGCCGGGGATGCCGCCCCGCTGCCCGCCCCCCCCCCACACACACACGGGCGCTCCCGGAGGCTGCCGACACCCAGCAGCTGCCCGACCCCCTGCAAGCAGCAACCGGGCGGCCCCGGCCAACCCCTTTCCCCGGCACAGAGCAACTCGGGGAGCGGCTGGAAGGCAGCGCGCAGGCTGTGTCTGCCCGTCCTTCCCTCCTTCTGTCCGTCCGTCCCCGCTCCCCGCCGAGCGGGCACCGCGGCGGGGCCGCCCCGCTCCTCCGGCCGCCCGGCGGGGAGGAAGCGGCGATCGGCCGAGGCGGCGGCCGGAGGGGCGAAGGGAGGCGCGGGGGGAGAAGCCCGGCGCTGCCTGAACTTGGCGCTTCCCCTTCCCCGAGCCCCGGGGCGGGAGCGAGGAGGGGGAGCGGGGGGGAAGCGGAACCCGAGGCGCCCGGAGCCAGCACTCACCTCGGCCCTCTCTGTCGCTGCGGGGCGGCCGACCGTCGGGGGGAGGCAATGGGCGCCGCCGGCCCCGCCGCTGCTGCGCCTGTCACCGGGAGCCCGGAGGAGGAGAGTCCCGCCGGGTAAAACCTCCGGGCGGCGGCGGGGACGGGGACGAGCCGCCCACCGCCCGCTCGTCGCGGCGGCCGCTGCCTCGCACCAACTTGAGGCGCGGCCGCCGTCGCCGTTGCGCAGCCGGGCTGCCGCCGCCGCCGCCTCTTACAGCCGCGGGGGAACCGCCGCCTCCCGCTCGCCGCCACCGGGGAAGGACCGCTGCCGCCCCGGCCCCCCTCTTCCTGCGGCTGCCGGGCGCAGCGACGCGGTCACACTGAGCCCGGCGGAGGAACCACCACCGCCGCCGCCTCCTTCCTCAGCGCCGCGGAGCCCACAGCTGCAGCCCCCCGGCGGCGCCCGCTCCGCATGCCCCGTCCTCCGCACGCTGCCGCTGCTGCCGGCGGCGGCGCCCCGGCTGCCGCCCGCACGCACGCTCTCCCCGCTGCCGCCCAAGCCCTTCCTCAGCGCCGCGTCCCCATCACCGGCGCGGGGGCGGCGGCGGCGGCGGCACGGGGGGCGGGCGCAAGGGAAAGGGGCGGTGACCGCCCCGGCGCGCGCCAACACGTCCCCCGCGCTCGGCCCCGCCCCCTAGGCGGAGCCCGCGCGCCCCCCGCCCCGCCGGTACCCCGGATGTGCGGGGAGAGGTTGGGGGGTGACCGGTACCCCGGGGGGGTGACCGGTACCCCGGGGAGGGTTATGGCTACTCCCTCCCCCCCCCTCCCCGGTACATCAAAGCTGGCGGGCGCTGGTGGCCTCGGTCCTCGCCTTGTTCCCGGGAGGTGGGGGGACACCGGTACCCCGGGGGTGCCGGTGTCGTGGGGTGGGCGGGCGGGCGGGCGTATTCCCGCCACTGCTTCCCACCCCTCACCACCCCCCGCCCCGGTGCATCAAAGCTGGCGGGCGCTGGTGGCCTCGGTCCCCGCCTTGTTCCCGGGAGGTGGGGGGACACCAGTACCCCGGGGGTGCCGGTGTCGTGGGGTGGGCGGGCGGGCGGGCGTATTCCCGCCACTGCTTCCCACCCCTCACCACCCCCCGCCCCGGTGCATCAAAGCTGGCGGGCGCTGGTGGCCTCGCACCCCGCCTGTCCCCGGGGTGGGGGCAGTTCTTTTTGGCCGGTTGTAGTCAAGCAGGCGGGCGGCAGCGCGGCGTGTCGCCGCTGGTCTGTCCCCACCCCACCCCACCCCACCCCAAGCCCCGCGGGTGTGGGGCGCCGGTGGCCGTGGGTGGCGGCGAGCAGGGCTTGCGGCTCCGCGGGGTGTTGCGGGGTGTGGGGTGAGCGAGCAGGTGCGGAGTGCGCCCGTGTCACCCGTCCGCGCCGCGCCCCGTTGGGTGTTGCCTTAAATGTAGGTCTGGTCCAGGAGGAACGTGCAAGTGCTGCGTGAGGTACCAAACTGTCCTTCCTGCGCCCTGTGATGGGGGCCACCAGCAGCAAGCAGTTCCCAGCTCCTTGCTGGGACACGGATGGCTTCGGCGTAGCTTGTGTAGGACCAGCATGGCGCGCCAGCAGCGACTTGAGGAGCCGGGGCTGAAGGAAATGTTAGAATCGGAATCATAGAATTGCCTAGGTTGGAAAAGGTCTTTCAGATCATCAAGTCCAATCATCAACCTAACACTGACAAAACCATCACTGAATCATGTCCCTAAGCACCACATCTACCCATGTTTTAAACACCTCCAGGGACACTGATTCCACAGCTTCCCTGGGCAGCCTGTTCCAATGCTCAATAACCCTTTCGGTGTAGAAATTTTTCCTAATATCCAGCCTAAACGTCCCCTGGCATAACTTGAGGCCGTTTCCTCTTGTCCTGTCACTTGTTACTTGGGAGAAGGAACCGACCCCCACCTCGCTACAACCTCCTTTCAGCTTGCTTTGGTTCATTAGGCTGTAACAAGCCTCCCCTCAGCGGCCGCCCCTGAGCAAGGCAGCGGGCCATGGGTTACGGGGCCCATCGCAACCATCAAGATGCCAGACGTGTGCCCTATAACAATGTTTGTGTACTAAGATTGCTCAATACAGCCAGCAAAATTACTTCAAAACCCCCACAAAATATATTTTGACACCTGAATTCTGGGAAGGGTTTTATCTTTCCCTACTCTTAAATTCAGCTTTTTAAAGTTTACAGATCAAAGTTTGTATGGCCTCTTTAAAAAGTCTAACTAGCAAAGTTTCAGCGAAGAAAACACTGGGTTTCCTTGACGAGTGAATCTTAAGTCTCCGAAATGATGTATAACTTTAAAGAGGTATTTGTTTACAGAACCCAAAAACCATGCTGTGCTCATTATAAGCATATTTAACAAGTTCCTTGGCAGAAACCCTATATTCTAAATGGAACTTAAACAGGGAAAGGAAAAAAAAAACCAACCACAACAACAAAAAAACCAAAACAAAACAAAGTGTCCAGACAAAGTTAGGTGAGTGCCGAACACCGTCATACTGATGCCCCACAATTCTGTGGGGAATTTTGCTGGTGCTTCCATTTATTTCTCTCTTTAAAGATCTTGCTGTTCAGACGCTGACTGGTTCTAGTCCTTTACCCACGATGTATTTGCAGCTGCCACTAGCCCTGTGGTATTTTTTGTTTTGTCTAACCCTAAGATTGATTTTTTTTTTACTCTCTTTGCCACATATGCAGGTGCTCCTTGCTCTTGTCTCCCTGGAAAGTAACTTAGGCCTTTTTTAAAGGCACTTAGGTTTCCCAGCCATTTGCTTGGGACACTTTTTTCTTCAGACAAAACCGCTGAGTTCAGAATCCTTCTGTGCCCCCCCCACCCCAGATCTGTTGAGGAGGAGTACTTCGTTCGCAAGGTGGAGAGCATAGAGAACCCTGTCTCTCCGTGTATTTTGGTGTATGCGCCTTTTGACAGCCGTATACTTGCCGACTTTTGCAAGTGTTAAAGAAGATATTTGAGGCCCAGCCTCTTCAGGCAGGAGAGGGCAGGCAGCGGGACGGCGCCTGCACTTGCACTCCGGCTGCCTGGTCCCCCCTCACTGGGGAGAGTCCGAAGTGGAGGATGGATTCCTGAGGAGAGGAGACATCCTAGCCGGGGTAAGCTGAGGATTAGACTAAAAGTGGCTTTGACTAACGTTGACTGAAATAGCTTGAATAAAAAAAAAGAAGTTTTGAAAAATGCTTAAAATTGTAGTCAGGTGACAGAGTAAACATACATGTAAAAATACCAAGGTAGCCAAGGCACAAACAGTAGGACAAGGAGGCATTCTTCGCCCAGCGCAGGACTTGCGCATATGTTCACTTTCAATCAGCTGAATGGGATTCCTTGTGCGCTTAAACAACTTAAATGTTTGGGCTTTGCTGTATTGCTCAGCTGACGCATTCACCGGGGACTGCGTACTACGACAGGCAGGTTCCCTGTCAGAGGTAACGCACGCCCTTGCCAGAACTATAGAGCTGCCTTCATTTAGCATTTATAGGCTGGGGATTTAATATGTGCGTGTTTATACACAGATAATATAAGAAGTATCAGTCTCTCCCATGCCAAAAATGTGCATTTTCAGTTTACGCTAAAAAGTTTTATCAAGAATGATCTACTGTATGCACACAGTTTACCATATGCAAGCAGCTTAACACGTGTTCCGTTATAATTGATGATGCCATAGGATGTATCCCAAATCCCTCTCGTGGAACGTCTTTATGACACCTCGATTATCTATTCTATTGCATTGCAACCAAGTCCAGGAAACTCACTTAGCAAAAATGTTAGCAATTTCACGAAAAGAAGTCAGTGTGAGACATCTAGATACAGCCAAAGACACTTTAAGAAGTGATATGAATTCACTAAACCATGTAGATAAAAAGATGTAATTTTGGAGAAAGTGTACATTCAAAAATGTAGTCTATAATTTAAGGACTAAGTTTATGGCATTTGTATTAAGAGAAGTATATTGAGATTCAGGTTTATGGGTTGTGGAGCATTACTAAGTCAACTTTGTAAAATTATTATTGGAGGGATCTTTTAAAATTTGTACATCTCCACATCATGAGAACAAATAAACAGATTTTTAAAATCTTTGTGATGGTTTGTAATTATAGTCAAGGCTATCCTTCTGATTTCATGAGACTCTCAAATTACTCTAACATACATACTACAGAATGCCTGGAAGGGAGAGGGAAAAAAAAAAAAAAAAAAAAAAAGGCTTTTTCTTGCTTTGGTTACATGTTTACTCAACCTGTGCCACTCCTCTGATGTGCTCAGAACGCCCCAAAATACCAGGTCTGGGGCAGGCAGCTGGCAGCTAGTACACTGCAGAGGGGAACCCCCTCTGCAATTTGTGCTGTAGCAGGCACTAATGGGCACAGTTGCCTGCGTAGGTCTCCATCCTACACATGTGGTCCACCTACAGCTGCAGGAAGGTGAAATGACCAAGACAAATCCCAACGCCGCCAGACTCGGCACTCAGAAGCTCAGGCTACCTGCAAGGTAAACACAGGCACCAGGGGCCAGACCCCCCAGACGGGGTATGTGTAACCGTAATTCATGTCGGCAGCATGGCTCAGCATCGTGAGGACAACATCCAGGAGCAGCCTTGCCAAAGAATCTTCGCGGAACTGGGATTAAAGTGTTCCCCAGCTGAAGCAGGTCACTGTGTCTGGGTTTGGCAATTCGCGGCATCGGAATCTGAAGCAGTGTCCCATCTAAACCAAATGCAAACAAGCAGTACCTTAATGGAGGTCATTTTGCACTCACTCAGTATTTAAATGGTGTTTTTAAAAGAAAAACTTAGAAAGAAAAAGTATATTTACATGCTAGATAGAATCTGTTTTGTAAAAAGAAACACGTAAATACTGTCTTCATGTCAACTTTGGGGAAGTGTTTGTCCCACTAGAGCTAATTGCCAATGAAGAAATTGGCATTTATTCTTGACGTTGCTACAAAGGGCATCATAAACTAACTTTATTATAGCAAATGTTGAACTGTATTTGCATTATTTCCATCACATTGTCTTTGTTTTACAAGCTGTCTGCAATAGCTGTTCTTGGAAGGTCTCCAACAAAGCATTCTCTTTGGGGCTACTAACTGCAAATAAGATTAAAGCTTAATATGTCTGGTAATCAGTTTTCTTTTAAAGAGTGCAATTTGATTTCTTATGGTCAGCTGGGATCCCACGTATCCTCATCTCTTCTGTTTTTCAGCTTGCTGCTCTCAATAACCCAAAAAGGCAATTTGCCAACAGATGTCCTTTCACCACTTTTCCTGAACTGGAGTGTCATCTGAGAGGCAGTCATACACAGCTTCTACTCCAGAATCCGAGACTTCTGTCTATTAAATACAACTTCTCTTTTTCCCCCCCCCTCCAGTCTGGGCAAGAACAAAGCGTTTATGTCCTCCATTTGTTCCCAGTGACATGCAACGAATAAAGATGGGTAAAGCTCGTTTGCTCAAACCAAGCAAACAGGGACGGGTAATCTCTTTGCTCCTCACCTGTACCACTGATTTGCTCCAACAGAGCTGCAGCTGTACTGGGTGAATTTTTCTTGATAACAATAAAAATACCCTTTTAGGAAAATGGTAAGTAAGAAAGAGAGCGCACCACGACGAGAACTTGTCTGTCTTTCGTGAACCCCACCCCACCCTCCGCAGGTGATCTGATCTCACCTCACTTCTAAGGGTGGGAGGAGGGAACAGCTGGGATCTGTGCTGGTACCCCAGAGGGGAGGATGCTCCCTGAGCCCATGAGGGCACAGCTCTTGTCCGCTTTGCTCGGGAGGAGCAAGAGGGAGAACAGGTCTCCTTTGCCCCATTCCTTCCCCTGTACTGGACTGGAACTAGGATGCTGTCCTGTATCTGAGGAGAAAGTTAAGGACAGAAAAACAGTGAGACTGGACCTGTCAAACTGTCCTGGGTAAGCCCAGCCCTACAGATATCATGTTAGTTTGACAACCTAACAAACAATGAATCATTTGGTACCACCTGCAAGCTGAATAGCAGCTACACTGTGCTGCTGCCATCTACACTGCATCTTGTACCACGGAAGGGTCAGGAGTTGCAGGAGACCGTGAATCATTAAACGAAAGGAAAGTGTTTGGTAAAAGAGAATGCAACTCTTGCTCTTTCTTTTTTTCAATATTCCTGAAATTCATCCTGACTGATACTATATTTTTCCTATGGGGCCTACTGAAGCAAACCATGAGAGGCTAACATTTTCAGAGTGTTAGCTCCTCAACAGGAGCTAGTTTCTCAAATCCCTGTCCTTAATTTTTACTTCTGTGTTAAGTTTTGAGAAAACCCGTAACAATTTATTGTCGTTTAGACAATTATTCTATCACCCAATGACCCCCTTCCACCCGGAAAAGAGAATTGGGGAAAGCAAGGAAACACATGGTTCGAAATATAAATAGATTTAATAGGATAAGACTAAATAATTAACAATGATACTAAAGAACCAGTATTAATCCCGATACTAATATAAGATATACAAGAATTATAATCAGCCAATTCTATCATCAGGACGCTGTGCACTCCTGGCAGTGGACAGTAAACGTGGGACACTGCGAGCGCTATGGCTTCGGGGGAAAGGGAAGGGCTCAGGGGTCCGGCACTGGGGCGAGGAGTTTCTCTGGACTGCCACCATCAAGGAAGAGAGACATTACACAGCAAACTTTCTAATTTATATCAAATGCGACGTTCATGGTATGAAATAATCCTGTTGGCCAGCCTGCGTCAAATGCCCAGACTTTGCTCCTCCTCATCCCTGTACCTGGCAAGGCTTGAAAACACTGAGACCTTGAATCCCACATAGCCTATCTGCCTATAAAGTAGATATTTTCACGAATTCAAACACTAGAGTCTTCCAAAAGTGGAGTTTTCCACAGCATTAGAAGAGAAATTAGTCCTGTGTTGATCAACTCAGGACATTCAGTTAATTCGCCTGTTGAAAATAAGCTCTAGGACACCATGAGAACATATCAGTATATTTGTCAGTTTGGTTGTCAGAGATGATTTAAACCAAGTTTGCCAATGGAGGAGGTTGCTTCTGGATATAAACATTTCAAAGAATGTAAACACCAGTCTTCGAAACGTTTTTAAAAGGTTTTGGCAGGTATGAAAGTGCTTCCATTTCCATCTACATTAAACCTGGAGCATATTCATCATTCTTCCATAGCCTGTTGTTATTCCATATGTCATCATTTGTTTTGATACTTTTTCCCTGAGATCTGTTACAGCAAAAGAGAAGAGCGCTGTGTTTCTAGGATATTTCTGGCACAGGAACGACATGCTTCAATATATTACAAAACATTTAATCCAGCGAGAATATCCACAACTACAAAATGTGGCTGTTTAAACCAGAAAAGAAAAATAACTATTACATTTCATTCAAAAATACACATGTGACCTAAAGGACCGAGATTTATCACAAACAGCTCTAGCCTTTGCAAAGTGAAAGTGGCTGGCCCTATTCTGGAAGAAATATGAATGAGCTTTCTCCCAGGAAAAACAGAAGCGGCCCGAGGGCAACATAAAGGTATAGTAAACCTCTAAAAGATGAAGTCTCTATTTTATTTTTACCAGAGTAGCTTTATGTTACGGATAAACAAAGACAAGATATAACTTAACGTATCCATTTGAAAGTTCATAAGCCTGGTTAAAGCAACTTTTCTCAAGCAGTCTTAAAAACAACAGTAAAACTAGCAACTAATACATTTGCCTGATATAGTGTTGTGTCTACACGACAGTAAGGCCTGTCTAACACCATTCGTTCTCCCTGCAGATGGGATCCCAGTGTTCCTATTTCATCAGGATGTTTTTGTCACCGACTTAAAAACAATAAGTGATTAAAGCAAGAGCAGATACTAAATGTTTTCACATAAAAGCCTGTCACAGATTTCTCACCCAAATGCTTCCATCTATCCTTCACTATTTACCGTCGCTGTTAACACAGTGGGTCAGCAATATAATTTTTTGCCAAATATGAAACAAGGCAATTTTGTAGGGGATGCTGGAGGCCACTTGGAAACCAACTGCTTGAAGGAGGAGGTACCTTCTGAAAAAGGACTGTAAAATCAGACTGAGGGCTTCAACTTTGTACCTCAATGGCTTCTTCAATAAACAGGCTCTGTTTAGCATACGCAGAAGAGCAAAGGAGAGGAAGTGGACTTCCCACAGACAGGTCTGCGAAATGAAGGTACCGTCTGCTCCACACATCATAGATTAACCACAATAAAAAGTCTGAATTCGTCAGCGCAGAGATATGCTGCATCGTTAAATTATGCCTTCGGTGACAATTGAACAGTTCGCCTGCAGCAGGTTTCTAGTAAGAGGCAATGACTGGAACTTAACAAACAGTTGTGTTAGCAAAGCACTATTTGCTATATATAGCTTGTGAAGCACAAGCAGCAGAAGAAAGCGGGAACATTTCTTTTTAGTCAGAAGCATTAGAAGAAATTACTGACAGGTAAAGGAAGTGGACTGATGTGGTAAAAATACACTGCTTACCACTTACTTTTCAGGTAGGACAAGCCCTTAATAAATATTTGGTAGGTTTTCCCATTAGTCTCGTGTTCCTACCATAAAGTGTGCATTGATTAGCATTCCCACATTTCCAGTCACAGGACTCCACCCATAATCTAGATTCCAGTTTTATTGCCCAATTAAGGTTTTTAAATGGTAAACACCCACCGCAATTCAAGGATTTAATTACATTTACCATTTGCCTAAATGACATTGCAAATGAGCTATGCCTGCACGAATGGATGGTTTGGGTCAGACCAAAGGTCTGTCTAGCTTCATATCCTCTCTCTGACACCTACCAAAGTGGGTACTCAGGAAAAGTTTAAAAGGGCCACTACAAACACATGGCACCTCCTCAGCTTCCAGCTGACCTTGGGTTTAGTTTCTCTTTTCAATACAAAGGTGATTTGCAGCTCACATTTTCTATAACCTGCAGAGGTCCGCAGAGGCAATAATTCTGTAGATCATCCTCAACTAGGCCTCCAGTTAAGAGTGTGTTTAATTGGAATGTACTGGCAAGACTACATTGCTGCAGGTGAGCGTTGTAGACATGCGAGCTGCTGGCAAAAGCAAAAGGCAAGTATTACCTCTATGTCTTAATTCAGCTTTTCCTTTGTCATCTGGCCCAGACCGTAGGAATTCACTTTCCCTAGGGTTTTGATTTCTGGAACCGATGGATGACATGTGTGTGGGGTCAAATAATTTATCCAAAGAATAAAGAGGCTTTTCTGTAAAACCAAGGAATAATCCACCACTCAGACTTCTTTGTTAACAATTTTCAAGTATTAGGAAACTGTCTAACATTCTTACAGCTCTGTTCTTGTTCTTAAATCCTTCTACCCTGCAATCTCAAGGTATATGCAAGCATAAAATATTTTACCCAGGGTACAGTAGAGTAATAAGGACATTCTAACAAGTTTTCTTCTGTCTTCCTGTGTAGCGATGACCTTTGATACTAGTATATTCACTGCCTTCCTTCCAGGGTTGCCCTGATTTTAGACAAGGTGGATAAAAATCACTCTGTCTGGAACTGTTTTAACGCTTACTGCCCGATTCCTAAATCCTGCACTGGAACTGAGAACACTGTGGTTGAGCATGAGCCCAGTATGGAGGGATTAGAGAAAAAAAAATATCCAGCACCTCAAGGTAGTACTTGGCAGCTGCCGTTTCAGCCCTAGAGCTACAGCAGCTGCCACAGACAAAGCAGCACTGCTTGGAACGGACAAAATAAGGAAGATCTGCCTGAGCTGTCGATCTACTTCTCCTCCCCACCTTGTGGCTTGCCTGCATTTTTTAACTCTTCCTTTACACAGTGCAAATAGTTCTACCTGGAGAGTAATCTTGCGGATCCAGGAGAAAGACGATGTTTTCATCCCTATTACAGCCACAGAAACCTCCCCTCCCTTCCCCCCAGCCCCACCCCAACATTATGTTGTTAATTTAAAAATAAACCACATTATTATTTTTTTACATATATGCTCAGAAATCCTAGCAGAGGTGGATAGTACACAAAGATTATTTCATCAAATGTAAAAAGCACAGAGACTGTGCAAGCAATGAGCTATATGCTTTGGAAAAGATGAGAAAAAGCTGGAACATACAGTCTAGAACCAGCGCAACAGCACTAAAGTAAATTCACATATTTAATTTTATATGAATCTGTTTTCATACCTTTCTTTTCCTCTAGTCTTTTCTAAGAAAAGGTTTAACTCTCCAGAGTGCCATTTCCAAGATGGTTTCCCATAATGCAAAAGGGAAAAGTCTATGAGCTTTCCAGCGTAAGCGAGCAGCCGATGTGTGTGAACAGAGCACTCAGTAAGCAGGTATTTCAGAGAGCTTAGATAAAGTGCTTCATACAATGCCAAATACCACAACTCCCAGGGGGATCTTGAAGCCTGCTATGGAAAAGAGCTGATGGAAGAAAGTCAAAGACAGCCCAGGAATGTGACGTTTCCTTTTTGAACCTTTGTGTGAACCCGTCAGTCTGACGAAGTCAACTGCAAGAGGCAGCGTGTGCCAGTGGGACATGGAAGGTAACAGCACTTGCTCAGGGTTATAACCTGCATTCCAGTAGCCCCGTGCTAATTCTGGGGCATTTCCACAGAGTCTTGGCTAATCATTTGCATCAGAGCCAAGAGTAAGCACAGTATCATCATTTCCAAAGTATTATTTTAAAGTCACACCTTTGCAGCTAAACAAAGTCTTTGTCTAATTATCTGAATGTACACAAGATCTGAGTGATATTAAATACTGGGAACACTAGCACTTCGGTTAGCACAAGCCTTAGGTTAGTGAACATGTTGTACACCCACCACATTTTTCACCTGAGCTTCTGACAGCTTTTGCTGACACAGCCGTCTCAGTCCCATTCTTGTTAGACAAACGGCTACACTTACACCAAGGCCAGCAGATGCCACACGAATCCTAACTAAACTTCACGTGACCCTACAACGCAGGTAAGGTTACCCCTGCTTTTTGAGAGGCAAACTGGGGTCTTGCCCGAGGTCACCAAGCAAGTCAGAGTGCCAGAAGGATTTAAGGTCTTACCTCCTCTCCCATTCCTGTGCTTCACTATTAAGCCATGCTCCTATCTACTTACACGCGTCTCACTTTTCACTACAGTGTATCACTGTAGTGAACAGTTTTAGCAGTAAAACTTGCTTTATGATTTGAAATACCCTTCTTTGGATAAAGAGGCAGCTTTGGATAAAGAGAAAAGTAATTTCTTCAAAGATACACTCCTGTCTTGCAAAGCAAGTGTTAAATCTCTCTAGCTGAAAGACTATTTATGGTCTGCACAGTTATTCTTTCAGGGTATGACATCATCCCTATCACATACATCGCTCAGAACACAGTAAATTATTCTCCCTGAAAATTCCTTTCATTACTCTCAGATTGTTAAACATCACCTAGTGGCAAATTGGTAACTGATGTCTGTTGTCTGCAATTGATTTGCATGCTTATTTCTTTTGTTACACACTGGGGTCTCTTACCTTTTGCGTCTACAATAGCACTAAAGATGTAAATATTTTAGGATGCAGGGAATAAATTACGCTAGTTTGTTTGCTTTTTTCTAAACCTGCATTTATTTACTTTTTAAAATCGGCTTTCTGTATTGCAAACCATACTCATTCACAGTTACGCATCCCCTGCTATTACTGCAGCTGCGAAATACAATTTTCTACCTAACCTTTGATGTGGGACTTCAGCCTTGTGTGCAGCCAACTTCCGCCAATAGCCACTCTCTCTGACTTTGTAAAGGAGCAACCTTTGGAAGCCAACGCTGTTTTATTCATTCCATATCCCTACTGCAACTAGTTGAACAGTATCAGTACGATCTGATGCCTCTGAAAGCAAAAGGTTTAATCAGAGCCCCTCATTCAGTCTTTGGGAGTATTCTTCAGAAAGACAATACAGGCTTAAAATTGATTTCTTGCAGGACCTCCAAGTGGCTGCTGTAAAGAATAAGGAGATGGCACTGGTACGAGTCCCACGAGGAGAATCACTTTAGCCTGAAGAATGCTGGAATTCCCAAAAGCTGAACAGTGATGAAAGCAATTACCTGAAAACATAGGCAATGTTTTGATGTTTTTGCTGTTGCCTTTCCTTCCTGGCATTTGGAGTTGTTTTTCTCTTAGTTCCATCAGTGAAGCCAGCATCTGCAGTTTGCTGCTGTCTATTCAGCTAAGCAAGTGGCAAGTTGGTTCGTCGGCAAAGTTGCACTTTTTGTTGTGGTGGATCCGGCCCTTAATCTGAACAGTACTGTCTGTAATCAATCAAATAACCTCCAGGGCATTTCTCTTGTATATGGCAACAGTTATTTACTTCCATATAAATCATGCTTTTTGGCATGAAGCACACTTCTAACACCCAAACAGCGATGAACATCTTTTGTCACACACCCAAACAGAGGAGGAAATGCCTCCCTTTCTGAATTTCTTCTAGGTATACTGTCAATCAACCACAATTTACATTTCTATTAAATTGGCAGATTTTCCTTCCCTCATATGTCCAATATATTTTTTTGTTTGGGCTCTCATAGTTGCTCACCTTGTTACATCCCAACCAATAGGCCCTGAAGTTTTGAATGAATCCTTTATTAGGATTGTTGTTCTAGAGGCACTTCCCTGGAAAGTTGACTGAATTTTTAGATGAATACAGACACAGAGGTGAAGAAAGGAAACATACAAAACTGATTATTTTTCTATTGGAAAACTAGTTTTCCTGCTGTTCTAGACAGATGGAGAGGAAAAAGATAGTACTTAATGAGGTGGGACATATTGTACTTCTTGACAGCACTGCTGAGCCAGAATACCATTTTTTAACATGAAAACCAATGCAGCAGATAATGTGCCTTGCAAACACAGCTTTAAAGTGAAAACCAATACACAAATCAACTCATCTCACCTAATTTTCTCATTGCAATGATAGACTAGTTTGGTTTTATTGCCTACATTTGTATTTATTACTGCTCCCTCTCCCTCCCTTTTCCTACCTCTCTCTTTTTTTCTCAAAAGAGAAAATACAGATGCCAGCAGAGTAGCCCTCAAGATAAAAAAGAAAAAAAATGCAAAACCATGCACAATTTTCCATGAATCCTTTCAAAACATGCTGCTAAAAGAATATGGTCATGCGCTATAAACCTCATACCGAGCTCTGGTCAGTGTGGAACATTGTTTTACACCACCAGAATAGAAATGCTGTCCTAACTAAATAAAAACTAAAAAACTAAAAATCATCTGGAAAGCAAAAAAAAAAAAAAAAGGGAAAAAAAAATGGCAGTTACCCAAAATGAGCTTGTGCTTTACGTATAACTTATTAATAGATATATAGTCAGACCATATCAATTCTACTGAGCAATTCCAGCCTGCAGGAAGCTTATTTTAGGCATGGGATTTGGGAAGCTCATTTTGAGCTTTGGAAAAGGCTCATCCAGAGCTGGTGCACTGGAAGAATACTGTTGACTGCAATGGATTTCAGAGGACCCCAATGGGTAACGGTTGGATACCTTTGGCTGTCAGCATCGGCGTTAACAAAAGCTGCGGTTTTCTATGCTTACTCACAGCTACACAGAAGCCATAGAAGCCAGAGTTACCTTGACTATTAGTGTTCATCAGCAGGTTGGAGTGTTTACTACCTGCGATGTACAATCCTTTCTCTCTCAGAAGTCCCAAAGGCTGTAAGACTCTCTTTCCAATTAAGGCCAAATCAGGCAACCCTTGGCAACAGCACTAGAAAACGTAGGTAGCTTTTGAAATTTCCCAAAGCCAACTCAGATTCTTCAAATGTAATTTTGAAATAATTCTAATTTAATTGTTGTCTTTTGCCTCAGAGTTTTTGTGCCTAAGTGTTTGAATTATCATTTTCAAGCCAAAACCTAAAAGCATTTAGCTGTAAGTAACAGTAGATGTTAATGTAAAAGCTAATGGAGATTTTGCTATCACCGAATAAGGCACAAAGGAAAGTAAGAGCCCCATAGAATTTACCATCTAAGGGCTCATTAAATTCAGCGGGACTACTTCCAAGATTAAATGAACACTTCTGAGCTAAGTATTTCTGAGATCAGTTTCATTTTGCAGACATAAGATACAAAATTGCCCCTTGAGACTGGGAGAATAATTCTGCATAACAGGAGGCATGTATTCACCCTTACTAAATAGCAAAACTTTAAGGATAGTAGGAGAGCCCTCTGGAGTGCTTTTTACATACGCTCACTCACACACACACTTCTATATATGTATATCAAAGTCTTATCTTTACAGGTATATGTATCTGTGTCTGTGTATGTGACTTCCAGTTATATAAATACATATTAAAGTCTCTCTATATTCATATGTATATTAAAATCCAATCTATCACTGCTGACTAGCATATATTGTAATATGAGAATACATGCGCTAACAAAGCAAGGGGCCGTTAGAAGACAGAAAGTCTTTCATACAGGTTGCAACTGCATACTCATAAGACATTAGAGATCCCAATTCCAATCTTAGAGCCACATAATCTACTCGAGTATCATAGAATCATTGAATGTGTTGGGTTGGAAGGGACTTTTAAAGGTCATCTAGTCCAACCCCCCTGCAGTAAGCAGGGACATCTTTAACTAGATCAGAGTGAAGCAACTTCTCTTTCTGGAGGAATTCTAGTTCCCACTATGGTCAATGGAGAGTTTTTCTCTGCTTCCAAGAGGAATCAGCCCAGGCCTTGCTTCATCCAAACAGAAATCATTCAGACAAGACTATAGCGTCCCTGCTGATAAAGGAGTTGGGTCTTGTAATTACACATTTTAAAGTGCTGGATAATTCATAATCACCAATGAAGAAGAAAAAAAACAAACAAACAACAAACCCAACCCCCCAACCAAACCTGTTTCTTAAATGGATTGTTTCAGATGTAGCGAAATTCCCTCTTTCCAACCTACTGTACATTTTAAAATAACCAGTTAAGAGCTTTACAAAAGCACGAAAGTGGATATTGACCACTGCTTTGGGATTAGACGGGTGAACAGTCTGGCAAGATATAGGGAATTAAACCTATAAATTACAAGGGATTATTATCTGCAGGAAAACTCCTACATCTCAGCACGCCATTCAAACAAGTTTCTGATATTAATATTGAGCGCCTACCACGTTTGGTTTTTCATTTGTTTTAACACTAAATTGGGATTTATGCAAACATTCCTAAAATAGGATGAACCTATTATATCTTTTTAAGTAGGAGACTGAAAACTGCCTACACGCCCACAAAATCATCTTTGTTCCATCAGTTAAAATTACATCCCATATTGCTCTCATTTAATCAAAAGCCAATCTTTTTAAGTTATTAAAAAGAACTGGCTTCTTAGCATTAGCTAATACCATCATTAAAAAAATAAACAAAAAAAATGAATAGCTCATCCAAAAATTTAGGCAAGTTTGAAAAGGAAAAAAATATTTTAATATAATTGGAATAGACTCCTTTCTCAAATATTGGCAATTTTTAACAAGCATTGGCATAGCGCACATTAAGAAAATCACTTAAGATTTCATGATGGTAAAAGTAAGATAGCATCAATATTTTAGATTTTGTAATATCTGTTTACAGTCAAGATTTTTTTTCTGAAGTGCTATAAATTGGCAATTGTTTATCTACAGTAATGGACCCAATTACTGCTTCCCCAGATTATGCAATGAGCATATTCAGTAACTGAGATAATTAAGCAATAAACATATACTTTGAGCTAGAGCAAAGCCTTGCCAGCATTAATTCTGCTAAATCAGAAGACATGCACACATTGCAATGTCATTTATTTGCACTTCATTTTTAAGTACTTTGTCCTCCGCTGTTCACTTCTGTAATGCTAATGTACTATTGCTTTGAAAATAATTAAAATTATGGTCTGACCACATGCAGCTTGAAGAAATATGCGTGTGACCTTCAACACTACACAGAAACACATGCATGTCAGGCCACAAGGTTATGCAGCATTAGCTAAACCACTACACGCAAACTTACACACATTACAAGGTTAATATACTAATCAAAATTTTGAAAGACTTATTTTGATTGCACAAAGATGTGTACACCACAGGCTTACATTACAGATATTTAATTTTTTTTAAAAAACTCCCTCAAAATCTCTCTTCAAACACCATCATTTGTTCTCAGCCTTGAAATCTTTCAGGAATATTGTTAATTTCCATTAGTTTTTCATGCTTTTTTTTTGTGGGTCCAACACTTAAGTTACCTCTGAAGGCCTAAGCCTCCTTAACTTTACTAAAGTCTGTGGGAGAACAAAAATGCTTCGCACCATCAAACTTGCATTATCTAGCATCTCTTAGAACTCACTAATTGGAAGAGACAGAACGTCACTGCAGATTAATGCACCTTCTTTCACTTTGAGCACCTGAGTTGAATCTAATCTGCACAAAAGAGACTAAAAATCAATCTAATCTGACAGTGGTGGAATTATTAAGTATAATTATAGGCATTCTCAGATCCCTAGCTGGAGAAGACAGATTCCTTGGAACCTTTCAGGAGAGGAATTTAAATATTTGTAGGGTTTTATTTTTAAACGAAAACCATACAGAAAACATTTTCTTTCAATCATAAAAGATGAAAGGTGATAAAGATAATATCTTCTGTTCATACCGGCCCTCAATATTTGCTACAGGAAACAACACACCCCCATGCCAGAAGTGTGTTGGAGGAAGGAAGGAATTGGGGGAAGGGAAAAACCTTGAAAAGTACTCAGATGAAACATTTTTAATTACACAAAAATGTGCATTACATTTTTAATGATGGGCTCCTCTCCATTAAAGGAGCAGGGATCTTAGCTTGCTCATACAATGAAATAATTAGCAAAATCCCTCATTTGCAAAGAGATGTATAAATCCACCTAATGCAAGCAAATAAGCTCAGTTCTTTTGCCAAACTCAGAGCAAAGGACATGACCAGGGGAGAATAACCCTGACTTGAAGCTATTTTTTCATCTTCCTGTCACTCAAGTTTGCTGAGCTGTATTCAACTACAAATTAGGGAATAAAAAGGACACCACAACAGGCTGACACACTTATTTTTTGTCAATATTCTCAGCAATATTATAACACTAAGCAGTGCTGAAAACGAATCTAGTTTGTTTAAGTACTAATCATGCCTACTGAAAAGCTTCACATGCATTCACAAATCTTTTTACTGTATAACTTGACATACTCAACAGCACACTGTTAACAAGGCTCTTCATCAAAATCTTTCTTCAAGCAGTAAAATGCACCCATTTATAATTCCAGTATTCCAAAAATGAAGACACAGATGATGAAGTCATTGTATTCTGAGCATTAAAAAGCCGAGCAAGTCTATGCATCAGAACCAGGAACGTAATACTGTGATTAAGCTAACAAATTTGTATTTTGTGAAAAGAATAGTTTCCCATGTAAAAGAGAATCCCATTGTTTGCTGCTTTTGACATATTTTTATGCCCATAGGCACACAGAGAGTGGAAATCCAGTTCACACAATCCATCTGAATTTCTAGAAGGCTTAAGGAACCTAAGCATCTACCAAAAAATAACGAAGGTTCTGGCACAGATAGAGAACTTGTCAAAAAATAGGATATAATCACCTAAAAGAGTTAGGGAATTAAATAGTACTCACAGGGATCTGTCCTGAAACTTGTGCTGCTCATTGTATTTATAAGCAAGCTAGAAATGGGGTGTAGCAAGGAGGCAAAAGTTGCTGATGCTACTTCATTATTTAGGGTAGTGAAGGTGAGGGCTCATAATGAAGAGCTACATAAAGACCTTATGTGACTTAGAAATTAGGCAATAAACCAGCACAGGAAATTCAATATAGATAAACGTAAAAAGATACACAGGAGAATAAAGCTGTCCAAATTTCAAATATATAATGAGTCGACCAATATTACTCAGGAAGAGAGACCTTGAGGTCATGGCAGACAGATTATGGAAACATAAGCTAAGTGCTCAACAGCAGTCAAAACAAGAAAAATAATTATTGTGAAAGGAATTGAGAATAGAACAGAGAACATCTCTTTGCAACCTACAGAGTGCGTGCATCTTAAATACTGCGTGCAGTTAGCTCCCGTCATCTCCAAGAATATACAGTAGAGGTGAAAGTGTTCTAAACAGGGCAACAAGGAGAATTCAAGCATCATCTTCCACATAAGAAATAGCTAATTAAGCTAGAACTCTTGAATCTAGAAACAGAAACATTTAACACTGAAAAAGGTAAAGGTCTATAAAGTCTTTAGTGGCGATGGAGAAGGTGAGTCTTTAATGTATTGACAAAAAAAAAAAGGGCCAAAAAGCACCAAATGAAGCTAGAAGGGAGTCAGGTTCAAAACGAAGAGAAAGAGGTGGGTCTTCACACACGTGAGTCAGCTGCAAGAACTTCTAGTTGTGGGATACCATGAACACCAACGGCTCAGACTTGTTCAAGGGGCACCAGACAAATTCACAGAACTAGAATCTACCAAAAGCTACTAAATACAGAGAAACCATCTACAGAACAAGTATCATCCTGTGTAGTTGCCCTGTTTGTACAGTCTTCCCCACACATCTGCTTTCAGCTCCCACTGAGGATGGTGTACTGGGTTAAACAGTCTGACCCCGTACGGCCAGTCTCACATTCTCACTTCTCTGTGTGAATGCACATGCCTTTTATGAATAACGACGGAATTGACAGAATCACAGAAAACAGAACTGGAAAAATTCTTGAGAGGTCATCTAATCTACTCTCCTGTCTCTTGGTAGAATCAGATGTGCGTGATCTTTTGTGGCAGACGTCTAACCTGTTTTTCAAAACCTTCAAAAGCAAGTTATTCTAGTGCAAAGTTGGCCTTCTCTGGAAAAAAGCTCTTTGTAATAAAACCTGAATCTTCCTGGCTGCAAAGTTAAACCCTTTGTTTCTTCATTGTTACAGACACAGAGAGAGATGGTCCCTCCCCCCTAGCAGTGGCCTTTCATATCCTTGGACTTATCTACCAAAACCTAGAAAGAAAACCCAAGCCCTCTCAATTCCCCTCCCCCAATACCAAAATTCCTCTACATATTACCCACTTGAGTGCATCACAGAAAGTAACAAAAATATTCTTCTAGTAGGGTCATTACTAGTTCAAAAAACCCTGTGCGGAGTATGATTAGCGTATAAAGAATGGCCTGTACTGCTCAGGAAATTGAGTTCATCTACAATGGGCACAGAGAACAGTTCTTCCTTTTCTGCAGAAACCTGCTCCGTCCCCCTTTCTCCTCCTTATGCCACACACGTAACCCAAACTCTCAATCACTCTTCACAGATCACGCTTCCTAGACCTCAGAGCATCCTCTTATTCTCTTCAAGAAAGACAGGAAAGATCTGGGGAGAGTGCAGAAGTGTAATGCCCAAAGCTAGAGATAGCATTCAAATTGAGCCTAACCAAAGCTTTGACAAGTGAAAGGATTACAGCATGTGCCTCGCAGGCTTCCTGCTTGTGGGACGTGTGTGTTTCAAGGCACTGCAATACCACTGATTCATATCCAGCTCATAACTCACCCGGGATCTGCAATGCCTTCTACTGCAACTGGTATCCACTCATTTTTACCCCAGCCCCTGATTTATGTTGTTCCAATCATTTTTCATTTTTTTTTCAGTCTTGTAGAACACTTTTCCCCCCAAAAGAGAAGATCTTTTCACAAAAATTACACTGATGCTTAGCAGTATCAACCTGCTTCTCTTGGTCACCTCACATGGTCCCTACAGATTCCCCAGGGTCAACTGACCAGACTCTTACAGGTGACTGGCTGTAAAAATAAAGTATGAATTTGTGCTTGTCTGTGCTGATTTATTTATATTAAAAACCAAGCAAACAACAACTACCTTTTCTCTAAATTATAATTCTGTCCTCCAACTACCGTCTCCTCTTGGTGTGGTATCATCTGCAAATTTAGTTAGGGGTGGTTTTTTTTGTCTATCCCATCATCTGGTTTGCACAGCAGCAATTCAGCAAAGGCTCTCACAGACGTTGGCTAAGACACTAGGTGCGATTTGACTAGTTCAGCACCCACCAGAGTGGTTTATCTAGCACCTCAATCCTTAGTTTGCATTTTAAAAAAAAAAAAGTGAGACTGACAAATAACCAAAGTCAAGATGTTATCAAGCAGATGTCACGTATTGGTTGCACTTTGCATCTTCACCTTCTGTTTTTTTTTTTTTTTTTTTGCCATGGAGAAAATAATACAGAGCAAAGCAGATAACATTCACAGGTGGCCCACTAACTCTTAGAGATACTGCTGGCAATATCAACTTACTTAAATTTATATCCTAATTACAATAAAAATACCACAACCTTAATCTACAAGCAAATGCAAAATTACTATAGAACAAAGTGCTATAGCACTAGAGGACTTGCTCTAACAAGCAGAGGTGCATGAGCTAATCCCTGTGAGCAATTTATTCACTGACTTCAACCCCTGTTCTGTTAATGAATTAAATGGGACATTTTTATTTCTTTGAATTCATTCTTTATTTAGATTTATTAATAAATTAATTATATGACCATGCTTAGTCTCCAGATTGCTCACAAACTATTTGCCATCCCACCAAGATCTTGTGGTCATAAATCAGATTACTTACTCAACTAATCCACATTTTTTCCAGTCTACAAACCTACAGCATTTTCAAGGTGGGTATTGCATTAAAGATTATGCAAATGTGTATCATGACATTTTTATCTTTCTCAGCTGTGCATTTTGGAAATCAAGAACTTGTTCACATGAATAACTGCAGAAAATATTCATCAGAATTTGAATGCAAACTAAATAGGGAAATTCTTAACCCATTTTGACTTTCAGAAAGATAAGATTAAATCTAATATGATAAATTAATTCATAGATCTTTTGAGACAGTGGGTAAATATGATAAATATTGGATATAAAAAATTACCCAGGATATACAGGGGATCCATTACCCACACAATGGCATTACTTCCTTCCAGAGTGTATGCAAACAGAATAATGTTTAAAATCAAAGTCAAATACGACATGTCATAATTTTTTTCCATATAGAACTCTATTTTACCATAGAGTATTTAATCTGTATTTAACATAACATTTTGGATTAGATTTCTCTTGCCTACACAGTATTTTGGTTAAACGTGCCAGACACAGCATGCACACAATTTTTGGTGAGAAGTCCACATTTCAGGTGACACTACTGATAAATTTTAAGTGTGCTGCCAGCATAACTTTACCGAGTTAGTAGCAAAAAGTTCAAATATAGTACAACTAAAACACAAACAGAACATCACTTTGACTCCTCTCTTACTGCTCATTTCTGATGTGTCAAATTGATCACATTTTAAAATAAACTTCAAGAAGGAAGGCTACAAAAAATGGCACAAAAGGCATTTCTAAAGACCTTGCTTCTCTTTTTGTGTTAAGAAGAATATAAAAATGGCTTTTTCAAAACTTCTAACAGGAAGATTGCATTGAAAGTTAGATATTTGATGTGTGCAGTAAAAAGGCCTTTAATATTACAAAAGTACTCTCCTTAATCCAAAGTTCAAATACCTATTTTAAAGGCATTTAGCATTATATTTAAACAAAGCTACTGCAATGCCTGCAGCTGCAAATTGCAGGGAACAAATGCAAATCACAAGAGTTCACACTGCAGGCTCTGAAAAGTCATCAAAGCCTCCAAGTACTTTTAAAGAATAACATACAAAATGCCACCAGACCTCACAAGCTACCCTGCAGGAATCCATTGCTTTTCACCTGATAGAGCGGTGAAGCTAAGAACTTCAATCCTTTCTTTTACTAGAAACTCTATAAAAATGCAAATGACACCCAGTAGACACATACACAAATAAAAGAAAAAAAAAAGTTGTGTTTTTTTTTTTAAATAAAACTTAAGTCTTTTTAAAGAGTTTAAAACTTAAAAATTATAGCACAAATTTTATCTGTGTGATGCTGCTAAAGATGGATAAATTAACAGAAAAGTTGTCTAATACTGGAAATTGTAATGGCACAAATTACTAGTAACCATCACTAGGAGTTACTTCTCAACTGCTACAACCTCCTACATTGAGTTCAACCTACCATCCTACCTATTAACCTACCTACCATCTACTTTGCATATATGAAAACAAATGCAGAAAGAGGTTATGCAAGAATTTTAAAACCTTCATTTTAATTCAGTGATATACAGAAGGATTATGTATATTCTCTCACACCATGTTAGATACCTAACAATCATATAAACTTCAATATGGCCAATGAGTAAAGCCACAGACAATTTCGTTTTTAACCCCTCCATTTTTCTGGTAGTACAGAAGTAAGAATAGTGGGAATGCTGAAAGTTAAACATCCAGGTGGGATGTAAATTAGGTACTGAAAGAGATTTAATTTCAAAGCTTGGAACAGTAAAAAAATCACAGTTGCAGAGACTGGCCTTTTTCTTTTGATGGAGCAGAAGAGTACCAAGGCCTTTGCTCCCACACATGAACATGGCAGTCGGAGGATGTCCCACCACCACTAGCCCCTCTGCTGGGCTAGTTCACCTGTACTGGTAGGAAGGGAGCTGGCATAACTCTATACTCACTAGGAAGCCGTTCCTGGGGCTGGGGCAGGGAGCAGCTCTGACAGAGCATATGCTGCCCCAATCACTTCCGCCTGCGGATCTTCTCCATCTGCTGCCCCTGCACTTCCAGATACACATTACTGACATTCGTAACGGTAGGTCGTCCTTCTCCATTTCAGGTCAGTCCTCGCTGTCTTGGCAGCTGATGTCATGCCTCACAGCCCACAGCAGACTCGCCTGCAAGGCAGGGTCCTTCCAGGACCCCCACGGCTCACGGGTGCAGCCTGTGGAAGGGCAGAGCGTGGCTACCAGGGGCCTCGCTCTCTCCACTCTGCTTTATCCTACCTCATGCTAAAGATCTTTCTGCTGGTTTTCCAAATGTTTTCTTCTTTCATAGCTTTCTTCCTCTATTAAGAAAAAAAAATTAATCTTAAATTATCCTAATCATGAGGTACCCGCCACCCTTCATGTGCCTCAACAGCTTCACGCTGGATTAATCCCTGCTGCGCTATCATTAGTGGTCAATTTTCACCCAGTCAAAGGGTGAAAAAAACACCCAAACAACAAAATCAAACCCCCACCTCACAAACCTGGAATAGGAGCCTGAGATCATCTTCCCTGTTTCAGGAAGCTCCTACATTTTTCCTCACATATTATCAAGAAAAGTACAAGGAACCTTTCCAGTTCATTGAGGCTATTACTAACAGGCAGGTGGATGACTGCTCACATCAAAGAGCATGCAGGGTTATTGCTGAGCTGTATTTAATTTTCTTATTAGTGAGGCAGCATATAAAAAATAGACCTTGCAGTACTAGTGAGGGAAACGGTATTCACCTCGAGCTGGGTTCAAAATGAACAGCAGGATGAGCCACGTCACACCAAGCCAGACTAGCAATTGCAATTTGCACTTCTTCAGGCGAGCCCTCGTCCATATGACAAAGCAACTGCTCATTTAAGTCTGTAACCGGAACCTAGCAAGATACATATTGCACTTATTCACCAGAACACCACCTCTTAATTTTCAGCAGGGCTGGGTGTGGACAGCTGCTCAAGGAGTAGGGAGAAAGCAGCCTTGCAACTCCACAGTCCTTCCCACATCCTAATTCTATTACTCATCCCCTACGGACACTCTCAACGTTTACATTGCCATTATTGCTATTTTCCAATGAGTTGTAGGCCTTTTGGGACTGCGAAGCATTTGGTACAGTGTAAAATTGCATTGTACTTAATACTGCTGCGATACACATGGGACTTCTGGCTTTGTTTTTAGTAAACGGATTGATAAAAATGGGCACAGATAAGAAAATGCCTGGCTAAGTGCTATTTAAAAACTTTCACTGATGCAGCACGTTAATTCTCTGCGTGATTCACATGCAACATCTACTCTGCAGTAGCATTAAAGATGCTCCTCTCAGTAAAAACTTTCCTATGATAAGGTATGCTTGCTTTTTAATTGGGCACGCCTGGGAGCTAAGCACACAGCGTGTGTGTGGGAAAGAGATGGGACCCAGCCCTGGGAACGAAAAAAGGCTGACTAAGACAAGATCAACGATTTGAGCACACAGCAAAGCAGATCTGGCTTTGTCAGGGGACACGATTCCCCTGCCATTCCCAGTGCCCCGCTAATTTAAACTCAGGTCATTATCTTGAGCATGCAATGGGAGGCTGTCATCTGAAGTGAGAAGAAATACATACTGCATAGCATACATCAGCCTAAAACAATCACTAAGGGCAAAGACAATCACGTTTACCAGCCTCCTCTGCAGTGCTGCTGGGCAGCCTGTATGCCCAGACAGAAAGATCGCAACTACAGTTGGGAAGAAGATGGGGCTTGGACGTTTGTACAAGGCCTTGCTTATGCCTCTGAAAAGCAAATCTTGTCCTGCTTTTCTGCCACATACACAGGTGCCTGGAACACAGCCTGGAAGTCCAGGCTTTTGTCCTCAACTCTCTTTCAGGCCACCTTCAAAGCTTTTGTTTTACACAGCACAGCCTGGCACCCCTACTGTGACCAAGCTCAGTCCTCATTACAGCACCGTCTATAAATGTGACCTAATTTTTATGCCTGAATATCAACTTCTTGGACCTCTGCCTCTCCACAAGGCATGTGCTAGGGCAGGATCCCATACAGCTGCAGCTAGAAACCTAGTAGTCAGGCATTACATAGAGGTAACTCAAACAAATATGGTAATAATTTGACCGGTATGTTGAATGTAGGTGCATGCAAGCATAAAGAAGCTAAAAACAGTTTTACCAGCCATCAAGCAGCCTGAGAACTTTTTGCAACTCCGTTATTACCACCAGCCAGTTTGCTGGGGTAGGGTACGAAACAGCACAGACAGTAAGAGGACGGCGACAACACTCTGGAGCCCAGTCCGAATCACCACAAATCTATTCTAAAGCAGTGCAAAATTACTCCGGATTCCAACGAGAGGAAAAATTGCTGGACCAGTTCCCTAGCCATGTCAAAACAGGGTAGAAGCAACCAAATCTGTAACAGTATTAATTACCCAGGAAGACATTCACTATCAGTTATCTGTAGCCATATTTTGAAATCTTTAATGACAACTGTAATTACTTGCAACTTGCATTTAAAAAGATTATACAGTTTAAGCGTGGACAATATCACAGAACACTTATCAGTAGGCCTCACAGAGCTCATGATCTTAGAGCTGAAGGGAGCAATTAAAACCAGCTGCATGTTTTATCAAGGCAACTGGAAAAAGCTGACACACTCGAGACTCACAGACCCTTCTTGTGGTCTGAAAGCATTTTGCATAAACTTTACCTCATTTTGGGCAGGTTTAACACCGCAATGGCCTGCGTACACAGCACTGTCCTCCGTGCTCTTTATGGACTAAGTCCCCCAACTACAGTTTGTAGTCAGTTGAGTCTTACACGGCTTTTTATTTTACACTTCCCAAATGACTGCATGCTGCAGGGTTCAAAAGCCTCTGTGAGGTACGGGCCGCGGCGCCAGCGCCCTTCCCACCCTTGCACGCTCACTACCTACTACGGTTAGCAAACCCAAAGCTTGCCACATTTTGTCACCTCCCACGCACACGGGGACCAGGCCCAGCCCGGGGCCGCCCAACCAGGCGAGGTACGCGCCGTTGAGCTCCGCCGCCACAAGCCAGGCCTCCGAAAAGGGGCCCGGGCTACCGCAGACCGAGGCGGAGGGGCGGGGGGGAAGGAAGCAATGAGGAGGCGGGCTGCTTCCTACCAGCTTCGCCCCAGCTGCTAAAGCACCGGCCTCACAGGCCCGTGGTGGAAACCTTCGTGAGCGGTGACCAAACCGCCGTGACTGACGCCCGACCCACCCCCCATCCCCTCACGGCCTCCCTCACAGAGCCCGGCCAGGTGGGGGGAGGGAAGAGTCGCGCGGCCGCCACTGCGCATGCCCGCCCGCAGCCCGCCACCGCGCCTGCGCGGGGGCTCCCTCGCGCCCGCTGTGGGCTGCCGCGGGGGGGTGCGCGGGGGAGGCGGTGGGGGGGGAACCGCTTTCTCTCCTGACGCGTTCGGGCCGGGGGCGGCGGGGGGAAAGAAATGGCGAGCTTGACCCCCGCGGTCGCCTCTTCCCCCGCCGGCGCCCCATCCCGTAGCAAGAAGCGCCCAGCCAGCCCGGGCACCGGCGGCCCCGCCAAGAAAAAGAAAGCCACCGCGCCGGGCGGCTCGCAGGTAATGGGAGCGGGGCGGGTAGCGCGCATGCGCCGCCGCGGCCTTGCCGTCCCCCTCTGCGCATGCTCGCGAGGCGCGCGCGCGCTGGGGGGAGATGCTTGGGGTGTGGCCGCGAGCGGGGCGGGGCGTCTGTTACCTGACCCCGGGTGTCGGGTCCCCAGTGGCCGCCTCCGTCCTCTCAGTGGCCCCAGGACCGTCGCTGCCTCCCGCCTGGCTTCCCACCGCTTCTACCCACTGTCTCCTCCTCGTCAGTCCCGCCCCCGGCGGGGCTGGAAGGTGCCGAGCCCAGGGAAGGGCTGGGCGCCGGGTGGCGGCTGCTGCTGAGCCGGGGGGCTCCGGTGGCCCTCAGGTGGGCAGTTTCGTTCCAGGCGTTTGAGCGCCGAGTTTCAGGCCTCTTCTTTCATCCCCCTGTAGCGCGGAGCTTGTGTCCCCTCCGTGTACACAGCTACACTGGTCGTATAGTTCTCATGCTGTCTCCAATCGGGTGTGTAACTAAGAAACAACACTTAACCGAGATTCAGTTAAAGCTGTGTTTAAAATCACTAAACTTTCAGCCTTGTACATGCTGACACTTTCTGATCGAACCATCTTGCAGTTCATTTTTTTTCCAAGCTTGCCCTCAGCAGCTTGCTTTGTACCTGACATTATGCCATACCTGAGCTCTGTATGTGCACCTACATGCACAAGCCTGGCTAATGATGATTTTCATTTGGGGTTGATCTGTCACTGAGCAAGGGATTAGCGCTCGAATGAGCACAATTTAACAGCTGTGGGTTCTTTTGTGTTCAGCTCAAATATAATTTTGCATTTTGGACTTCTTTCAGTTGAGCTAAATGGAACTAGGAGTTAAATGTGAAATGATGATGTAACCTCAGAGATTGAGTTGTGGGGAACAGGGTCAGGGGACGGAAAAGGCGTATTGATGTGAGTTTGTACTAACCGCCCACCCCCAGTTGCAGCGGGTAGTGCAGCCTCTATTTCTGCGTCGTGTGACAGCACTGTGCAGCTCCACACACCCATCCCCAGCTGGCGACATCTGCCCCTTGATCACGATGTAGAAACTTATGCTCCAAAACTAAGTCCCAGAAGAGATTCAGAGTCAGTGTGTATATGACATATGTATAGCCTTTAGATGCAATATGTCTTGGATTACTTCTTTTAGAAAGATTTTGGTAGCTGAAGTGGTCAAAAAAGGGTTGGAAAAAATGGTTGTCTTTTTTTTTTTTCCTCAGAAATTATTCTTAGTAATATTTCATGAACTATAACAGTAGCATAGCTACAAAGTATTCATTACTGCCAGTTAGTTTGCTTATTTTCACATGAGCCATCAGGTGAGGGGAACACTTCTGCATTTTTCAGCAGATTTTCTCTCCAGGCAATTAAAAGCCATTGTGCACACGGCAGAGCACAGACCCAAACCCTTCCTCATTCTGAATGATGCTCTTGTAACGCTTGTTTTCAATCTGTGGCAGTTACATAGTTCCTTTTCCTTTTCTGGTGGGCTTATCTCTAGGAGAGGGAGTAAGAACCATAGTGCTTAATGCACTAAACTAAACTGCACCGCAACTGTGAAAAGTTACTGCCTAGCATGATCATGTTTGACAACTCTTTCAAGGTCTCCTAGAGATAGCAGTCTGGATTTTCCAGCATGGAGAGGATGTCTCTGTGCATGTGTGCACGTGTGTGTATATGCGGATGCAGATATAAACCATTATATACTTATATATATTTAAATGCGTATAAAATCTTTTCTATTTAAAAACACCTTCCCCAAACCCTTCAGCCTTTAAAACTTTTCTGAAGCTCACACCAAACTTAAGCCTGCGGACAGTTTCCAGTATTATGAGACAATCCATGATTTCTTAAACTGGGTTTTGATACTGTGTGATAAACAGTTTTTGCAATTCTTCTCACAAGTGATTTCAGTGGAGGAAGGAGTAATTTCTCAACATTATGTCAAAGTCAGTGTACACATTCACTGACTTCAGCAGTGCAGATCAATTCCATAAGGAAAAGTAAAAAATGAGTCTCAGGAAATGTGTAACCTCAGGAATCGGACAAGAAACAGCTCGTTGATCTTCTAGCAATCACATTCATTGTTGCTGACTAGCTCTGGAGCGAGCCAGTTCAAACAGAAATTAAATGGGGGCTTTGCATTTTTTGAGGGAGAAACATTGATTGTTGGGCACTTTCTTCTGCAGTACCTTATTCAATCTCGATCTCCGGAAGTCCTTATAAAGTCCTTAGTTAATTGCTGAGTAATCTGCTTTTTCTGGTTTAGGAAAGCTGTGACACAATGAAATGCTCGATAATTCTAGTCTGCAGACCTATTCAGAGTATAGCCAGTCAACAAGCCCTTAATGCTCTATTTTATAATTTATCCGATCTTGAATTGGCTCAGCCAATCAGGGACTAGATCATCCATGAATTTTAAATATTTTTGCTGAATATATTATATGCCGAGTATCCAGTTATTGTGGGATTTTTGTTTTATTTTAATTTTTAACTCCAAACAAGTAACATGCATCTGGCAGTCTGATAGGTTAATACCTTTAGTACACACCACTTCCAGCACAGGTTTGGAGGTAGCACTTGTTACTGCTCTGACTGTTCACTTTCCTAATTAACCCCTTTTTAGCAGCCTTTTACTGCCTATTTTCAGCCTTTCGGAAGACACATATTTCGTGCGACACATATTTCGTGCCATAGCTCAGCACAAAATGGTTTCTATTTTAAATAAACTGACATTGTGAAACAGAAAGAGAAATAGTGAATTATTCCCTTGGTTAATTAGCAAACTTGAGGTAAGAGGATCTCTGCCAAGAGGTTTGTAACTACTTGCAGGAGTCAGCTTAGGATCTGGGGACTCCCCATTATATTACTGGTAATTTCTGCTGAGAGCCTTGTGCCTGGCCAACATGAAAATACACTTCACATTGTGCCAGCCATGAACTTATCCACATCTGTGATTCCATCACTGTGAAATTAAACAAAAAGGGGATTTTGTAAGTTCCACAAATCACATCGTTTGTTTTTCTTTCGCGTGCTTTATGTCACAAGTAGCTATCACAGTGCTCACGCTGAAAGACACGCTGGTCTGGTAAAACCTTAGATGTCAAAAATGTGTTTATTTTATATATAACAAATTTGTTTAAGTATAGCAATGTGATCAACTAGTTTGAGTAACTGTGTGTATCCTACAAGAAGGCACAATTACCACACAGCATACAGATTTTTATAAACCCAGTTTTGATTATGTTTCTCCAACATACAAATTGCTACTTTCTCTATGATACACTTTAGGAACATTACCAAGAAACATCATCTTCATCATTTGTATGAGTTACGACCCAAAGGTATTGAGTCATGTTTGTTTTGGAAGCACATTGCACATAGGGCTTGTCAGTCATGTCTACAGAAGGAGACGCATGCTTTTGGGATATAATGCCTGTATTTACAAAATGTGAAATTAAAAGTGAGTTTACAGGAAAGCATGATTGCAAATTGATTACATCACTTTTATTAGCCTTACACAATTATTCCTCCCATGCAGTTATGACACTGAGAAACACGTCAGTCTTTGCTGCAGCAGCAGATTTTTCATGTTGAGGATTATTATGTGTATTAAACGGTAACATTCATGTGTCAAAACCAATGCCGTTTAGTGGTTTACACAGCATTATTCAGTTAGATGTCCTTGCCCAATGATTCCCAATAGCTGCGGTGCTGGTTCAGATCCATCGCTGGCTCTTGTGCAGACTTGTCTCCAGGTCTCCTGTCTTTTTAATTACTATCACTTAACCTGGGAGAGAATCTTTCACACTGATCTTAAAATGCCACCAGTTCCTCTCCCTTAATGTACACACCATTATTTTTATAGATTATACAGCACCAGGAAGCTTTTAAAAGAATGTATTCAACATAAAGATATAATTGATGAAACAAAATGCTTGCCCATGACAGCTTGCAAGCTTAAAAGACAATAAGAGAATGGTTTGGACAAAAAAAGTAGAAGTGTCTGATTTTGTCAGAGGACAATTAAAGAATGAAACTATGCTAAATATTATGGTAAAAGCATATTTGCTTACATTATTTGTGAAACAACTTCAGACATGCGTGATGAAGTATAGTAAATGACTTTGAGAATTGCATCATAGTTTGTCTTACATTTTGAATTGATGTAAACTCTCTTGTAAACTACAGAGATACACAGCGAATGCTTTTTGCTTCCTTTCTCTCTATCGTTGTAGCAGCAGCAGGTCTTGGTACCATTTAGAAACTAAAGCCTGAACTTCCTCTTCTGCAATGGTATTTAAGAGTTAAATTATTAAATATATTGATTTTCTCTCTAATTGTGAATATTGCAGCAGTGCTACTGGCAACCTTCATTTTATGTAACTAGCTCTCATATGTATACTTAACACTTTGTGTTTCTTGTTCTGTGCTTAAAAACAGAAGCTATACAACAATATTAGAAAATACAAAAATAAAAATGGTTTAAAGTTATCATCCCCCTAAATAAGCTCCTCTCATGCACAGAGTGAAAATAAGAGGAGCGACTCTGGTATGCTTAGAACTCCATTTTTAATTTAAATGTAACTGAACGATGATGTTTTATATCGTAAACTGAAAATCATTGGATTACTGTTCTGATAGACAGCTGTATGTTCAACAAGAACACATAAATATATACATATTAACATGGCTACTGTTATGTATTCAGAAGCTGTCCACTAAAGACAGAGAGCTTACCCTAGTACATAAAAGGCATGGAATTGGACTCTAAACCATCAGTAAATTTAATCAGTTCTCCTGTTCTGCTGTTTTACCAAGCCTACCACTGTAAGTAGGAAAACATCAAATCAATTTTAAAATAACTTTGTTTTAAAGACTCCATTTGATCTGGCTGTAATTTCCTGAAAAATGAGGTTAGGGAGAATGAGTTTAACTATGGAATCGGTGAGTACCACTACAACCACTGAGCTGAACTGCTGCTCTCACCGTGTTCTGGGACAAGTACCTCCTCTAGTACATCACAGTATAGAAACTTTCTGAGCTGAAAGTAAAAATTACCTACTTATAAATTCAGACCTTGTTTTCAGACTTACTCCAATCACTATAACACAAAACTTACTCTAATTATAACACTATTCTGTATAAGACTTTCTAAACAGAAAAGTATGATTTTCTTTTGTAGTTGGAAATGTAATAAACAAGTTGCATTTCTACCAGTCCTCCTGCCCTGAAAAAGACCTGAAAAAGCAGGACCCTGATACAGCATGACAGTAGGGAGATAAAAGTACATATGTATTTGCCAGTTTATTAAAAAGCTATCACGTCATGCTCTAGAATACACTTTTTTTTTTTTACCATCTCTCAGCCCTTAATCTGAAAATCTGAAAACTGCCAATCTGAAAATACTGCTTGCCTGGAACAATATCTTTAAAAGCTGTAATGTGGTCCCTGGGGATGTTAACTCAAACCTAGTTAAATTTATTTAAATGACACTTGTATTAGATAAAGTATAGATACTAGATTGCTAGTTACTGATAAGAACTGCTGAAGTGAGCTCTTCAAGTTCAGCCACTTGCACACTTGCTCACAACCCCTACCCAAGAGTCTTGGCTCTTAAAAAACTAACAGCCATTTCAAAACAAATTGCCATGTCCTAACAAGAGTTTTAGCAGGTAGTGTTTAAATTGGGATAGCTATCCCACAGGTAGGTAACATACTCTGGCATCGCACTGCACGTCACCAGACCATGGAGCACTGAAAATCCTCCAAACTTGGAGTTCTCTGTAGGAAGCACTCAGAGGGTCACCACTTACATCTCCTAATCCTTTCAAACATGTGACCACAAAGATACTTTCTGCCACAAAGCAGACAGTGAACAGCTGAAGTATTAAGTATCTCTTCTTCTATGGGATTTTTGTACTCTTCCCAAAAAAACAGCTTATTTTCAGGCAGTCCACTAATGAGAGCCAGGATAATCCTGAGGTACCGGTTTTTGTCACTTGCACATTTGAAGTCAAATCTGTTAAAGAACCAGAATCCCTCCAGTCCCTGATGGGGAGAAATTTTAATTAAAAGATAATTAACAGATTTTGTGGGGAAATCTGGCAAAAGTTATGTGTGTTTAAAGTTTAGCTTTTTTTAAAAAAGGAAATTGCTTTTATAGAGCAATCTAGATTAAAAGGGAAACTGTCAAAACTGAGAGCTAAGAATTGACTTCGCTTGACATTTATCACATATTGAAGGCTTTAGATGATCTGCAATCATAAAAGTATGTGAATTTCCATAACAGTCTATGCCAGTCTCAGAGAATTACCAACCCCCCAACCAAATGTGATTAGATTTTAGCTTTAGAGTAAACACAGATGTGTTACGTTGTAGAAAGGCAAAAGCATATGTGTATTGACTTTTACTACGGGTGTCAGTGTGCTGGTGTCATGGTTTTTTATACTTCTGTCCTTATCCTAGTAGAGAATTTTAATTTTTGCGTTGGCTAACAGAAAATGGAGAGTCTTACTATGATCATGCTTAATTTCAGGATTCATAATATACATGCAAGAAACTTAGAAGAGGTAATAAAGATGGTGCACTGCTTCTATCATAAGGAGATAAAATAGGGTTACTTTTGAAAGAGAAAGAGCAATCTAAAACACTGCATCCATGTACTTGAGCGTGACATTTTGTCTGAGAGGTAGTGCTCTGAAAAAGCGATCTCAGAATCCATTTAGCACATTAAAAGGTTCATATTAACAAAAGAAAGCTTAGAATAACTTAACTGTCTAGATATTGCAGATTTGAAGAGGTGTCAGACCGTTTTTCACATTTTCGTAAAGTTTTGTAATGCTTGTGTAATAACTTCAGTTCTTGCTTTAGCAAGCTGTAAGTAGTTATATAAATGTATTTAATTTTGGATTAGAAAGGCTAATAGAAATATTAACTTGGTAGCCTGGGAGGGTTTTGAACACAATTTTTAAGCATTCCAAGAAAACAGAATGGAGTCATTGGCTATTTCTTTAGACCTACAGAAAGCCATAAAAGTTGTGATACTCCATGTTGTGAAATATACCTGTCCCTCATAGCAGAATTCATATCCGTGAACAGCATGTCTTGTCTCACTGCAAAGCACACCTGCAACTTCTAAGAGGCACAATTAGGCAATCTATTAGCTTCTCATGCTCAAAAAGAAAGAGTCCCAGTCTCCTCCTATTTTCTTCATTCTCACCCACCTCCACAAGTCTCAGCTGCATGCTCCTGCTGCCTGCACCATGGCAGCTTTGGTACTCACCAGACCTGCTCAGCCACTGATAGAGGTCATCAGACAGAAGAGTAACTTACCAAACCTTGCCCCTCTCCCAGGAAGTTGTGATGTCTCCTGCTGCACTGGTGGACTGGGCCGATTCACAGGGAAGTCTAACAGGTGTTGGAAGTAGCACAAGGAAGAAACAGGACCACGTACAAGGAAAATGACTTTTCCACTATAAGCGACCTGTTTCATGAGCTTAGATACTCTTAACTGCAGGTTGCATTAGTTTACCGTAACAAATTAAATGAACACTGGAGCAGTTCAAGATCTGATTCATCAGTAGATCCAGTGTCCCTGCCTGTGGCAAGACCTGGAGAGTAACAGCTTCAGCTGTCATACTGGTGAAGTACCTTAGAACTGATTCGACAACCTCCAGAAAGCTCTGTGAGATGCCACCAAAATAAGCTATCAGGAAATACTATGGACTAGTCCTAATTCTACTTCTCCCTGAAGATATGGGGAACTCTTTCCACTTGGGATTCAGAACCATGAGCATCTCCTTTTTGAAAGCAGATATTAAATCCTTTCTTTCAAAAGTAGAACAGAAGTCACACAGCACTGATAACTTGCTTTTTTTATCATGTGTCCTTACAAGCGTGTGCTGTGTCCTCCACTTGAAATTAGTCCTGTTCCTGCTGCTGCCAGTGGGGATTCAAACCCTCTTTTTCCCGAGGCACACCCTAACCACCACGCTGGAATCCAGTCTGGTGTGGTGGGAGGGGAGCATGGAAATGTTTTCTCCTCTGCAGCCGAGGATGGAGGCTCTGTCTGTTCCAAAGAGAATGACTCCATAGTCTGTTACTGAACACAGTTGTCAGAATCGTCTACTTATGTATTTTAGGTATTTTTGTTACATCTTTTTTCTAATGATAATTTTAATGCAAAATACACAGTTGTGCAAAGGGGATCAGAAATCTTTTCCTTCTAAAACTCTAGCCAAAAAGCTATATAGTCATGCCATCTAATAACATGCATTTATGTTGTAATAAAAATGCATCACTGTTAGTTCCAGAAACAAATTTGAAATGGATAGAAGGAAACTATTTTCTGAGTAATATGTGATTAAACTGTAGAGTCCATCAGTCTGGGAGGGGTGAATATCTGTAGTTACATGGTTTGTAATCATCCTGTCCCGGGATGTAAGTGCTGACTGACTCAAGAAAAAATATTCTCCTTGCTGATTACAAGACCCTGCTGTGGGTAAGGAGCATTTTGGGGAAATAAGAGAAAAATCCTTCTGTAAAGCATTGCGGTATATTTCTAGGATT
This sequence comes from Larus michahellis, assembly GCF_964199755.1. Taxonomy (NCBI): domain Eukaryota; kingdom Metazoa; phylum Chordata; class Aves; order Charadriiformes; family Laridae; genus Larus; species Larus michahellis. The sequence continues at coordinate 97,680,773 of NC_133897.1, forward strand.
TACCACATGAAGAGAGACTTCTTGTATCATATCTGTCCTTTTATCATTAATTAAACAGAGAAAAAATACTTGTTGTATATCATATGTCCTTAATTTTCATTAAACAGACAAAATATTGCACTTCCATGTGTTTCTGTGCACAACCTGCCTAATATGTGAATTACATAAAATCTGACATAATTTGAAAAGATACCTCATTTGCAAACATCCACAGGCCTAGAGGTGAAACCTTCTACACAGTTTTAAGCAGGTCAGTTTTTTTTTACTTTTCTGCCCTTACAGTGTTGGCATGCTTGAAGCACTACTTACCCCTGTGTTCATAAGGATGCAATGTGCTTATCACGACAGCCTTATTTACTGCTTCCTCAGATTTATGCTTTTCTGAGTTAGTGAAAGAATGAGAAGGGCAGAAAAGGCTGAGATAGTTTCTGCATAAATTAGACAAGGTGTACAGGTATGGATAGTGACACTTGGGTGGTGCATCTGGAAAAATCAAATAAGCCTTCAAGCATACAAGTCTTTTTTCAAATCTGAACATGAGACAGTAATTTGCCAAGCTTAATACAGAACAACTGCTTACAGTTTGGTGAGGTATCTATCAAGTAGACCATTTTTGAAGAAAAGGTTAGTGGCATCCCAGGAGTACAGAGCACGTTAATCAGGGAAGGGAGAGAGTACTATGAAAGTTCTCATCAATTGGGAGAAAGGAGGAAGGGGTTAAAACCCTGTAGGAAACTGTGTGAAAGCTATGTGACATAGAAACAGTCTTTCTGTTGAGTCAGTGATGTATTGGTGTGCAGTCCATCCAGAAACTTGTCTTAATTTTCCAGATAAACAGGCACATTTAATAAAAGATGACCCCTCTGCCTAGAAACTTTTTTACATTTATGCCCTGAAACCATCAGGGCTACAGCAAAATAATGCTGAAATGGAACATGCAGAAATTAGGGCAGCAATTAATGTGAGTTATATGACTGCTCATGACCAAAACAGCTTTTTGTTAATAAAACCAGTATTTTCTATTTTAGAGAATATTGATTTCTAACTAGGGAGATGGAGAGTTGCTCAGAGAGCTGTAGAATCTCTGTCCGTGGAGGTGTTCAAGACCGGCTGGGACAAAGCCCTTAAGCAGCCTGGTCCAAGGTCAGTTTTGACCCCGCTTTGAGCAGGAGGAGGGCTAGTGACCTCACGAGATCCCTTCCAGCCGCAATGATTCAGTGTTAACCGTGTCTCATTTCAGTTGTCTGATTTCTGTGATGAAGATGGGTGTGTCCTCTCCCTAGACAAGCAGTCGTACACTCCTCCCATAGTTGGGTACCTCAGTTGGGTACTTTTCCCCATAGTATATTAATGAAGCCCGAAACTCAATGACTACATTTAGCCAGTATTAATTCTCCCAACGCTGTGTCAATGGTTATGTTTTAGTAGAACTGCTTTTCCCTGGGAGGAACAGCACAATGTTCTTACAGTGAAATTAACTTTTAAAATCAACAAACTGGAATAGGAAAAGGCCATTTTTCCTTGACATGTGCACAGCGTGTTCAGACTCCTCAAACCAAAGTAGTTAGCTGGAAAGTCCTTATTCGTTAAGTTGATTATCTTTGTTTACATCGCCTAGAACTAGCAATGCTAGTTTGAGTCTCACATTAATGACCTTAAATTTTCTCAAGTCAGAAATTCCATTTTTTCCTTAATTTTTGTTAAATCTATTTGTTGCAGCCAGAATTGCCTTTTATTGCAGTGACAGAATTGCCCTTTTTATCCTCCTCCCTTCCATCTGTCCAAAAGGTATTTTGTTATTTGCTAAATAATTCATTGGGGGAAACATCTTAAAATATCCTGTTAAACCCATTGCAAAATATTAAATGCTATGTTTCCCTCTCACCTACGATCGTGGACGTGATACCAAAACTTCACTAATTCTAATGTAGTGGAAAAGTCAAGTTCTGTTCTGTTGTCAACTCCAGCAAAAAAGGCAGTTGGGATACAAGTTTATATGCAAAATGCTGAACTGTCTGGTGCTTTTCAGATGTGCTGCAGTTCCTCAACTTCAATATGTAGTATCAGGGTGAAGTGTATGGCCACAGAACTTTTACAGTTGAGTAAACAGCCACCTACTTGTACAAATGTTTCTGCAGAAACACTTCAGAAATTTGCCTTGAAATTAACATCACTATACAACCATCTCCTCCTTTTTCCTCCTCAGCAGCCTCAAAATAGTCTACAGTAGATACTTGTATCACCTTATTTTCATCTAATTTAGAATTTGCTGTATGTTTATTTTGGTTCAGTCATCAGATTTTTTTCATTATCCAGTTAAATGTGGGTATCCATAAGATAATGCACTTAAAATTCTGCTGAGCACGGGAGACCTGGTGTGCTATTCAAAGCAGGAATGGTTGGTGTCGAGTTTGCTGGATGAAGGAAAGTGGATGTAGTATTCAGGGCATGTACGGCCATATTTTTTTGTCCCATAATATGAGGCAGACAATAAAGATTACATTTGTAGTGTGAAGATTTTTAAAAACTAATAAATAGTTTCTTTTCTTGTTCTCTTTTAAAGACCTTTGAAACATCTGATAGAACTACTGCTCTCTGATACATTATGCCTTTGGTAACTTTGTGAAGATTCATGCAAAGAATATTTTTATTCTCAATTGCTTTAGAAGTGGAATGTTCCATACATCACTGTACTTAACGTCTGTCTTTCTGACATTGTGTTTGGGTATGAGAGTCTTAATACCTGTTCACAAGTGGAAAAACCTTCTGAGGAACTTTAGACTGCAGTGCTAAGCCTTTGCAGTATGACTGCTGGTATTTACTAATGCATCATGGCAGCAGTAGGTGCAGTTAGCAGAAACGTAATAGGAATAGAATTTTTATCTACTTCAACTGACAATTAAGACAGACAGAAGGAAGTGCTAAAATGTGCAAAAAAAATAGGGAAAATGCAAAAATAAAGTTTTGTTTTCTGTATCAGTTTACCAGTTAGTGCATAACATCTGAATGTAAAATTTGACTATTCTAATTCAGGTCTATTTTTCCAAAGAAAAATAGATAGAATAGGAGCTCTGGAAGACAGATACATCCAGTCTTTACTCAGAAATAATTAATTGCCTTTCCTTGAAGAAATGTTATTTTGGTTTTGTTTGTTACTCAAACATTGTTTCCCGTCAAAATGGATAATGTTTTACAGAATAAACTAGAATCAGGAAACTGAGTGTTTTTTTCAGAATGGAATTCCTTTCATGTCAGCCATAGGAGCCGGTATCTTTTTGCTTTCCGTGTCCCTGGTTCAGTCACGCACGGATCAATGTACTTGGATCCTTCTCCTGCCTTAGCTGAAGCCTGTTATTCGACAGAGGTATTTTGATATGCTCCCTGAGCAGCATTACAATGTTAACAGCGCATGAGCATATTGTAATCCTCCAATCTTTTATCCTGAAATATTCTGCCCTTAACTGTTCTATATCAAATGATGTATTTTTCAACTTCAAGAAGCAGTTTAGCCAAAGTCCTTGACTGAACTGAATTTTTCTGATAGAGAAGGGAATGTACTGGCAGTTTTTATACAAATTCAATTGTGATTTACTCTTGCCTTTTTTGCTAGTATGCTTCCATCCATTTTCAGCCTTAAGGCCCATCAATTTAGAAGATTTTTTTTCTCCTGGGGAATCAAAATATTCTGTTAGCTGGGCTCAGTTTTACCCTTGGTGACCGTAGGAACTAACGTGTGCTTTTTCATTCCATATATACTGAATTTTTTAGCTCCAGAGCTGCTTCAGCATGACATTTAGCTCATGAATTTGTCCAAGTTACAATTTTCTTAATAAAGAAAACTGTCAAACATTATAAACAAGGAATAGTCTCAATCCACCAAATGAAATCTGAAAGTGAGAGATCCTTTGCAATTATTTAAGCCGAAGGGAGCTTTGTGGCAAATGCAAATTAAACCAAGCTTTTCTCGGATAGTGTGAAGCTATTCACAGTTGTGTCCCAATTACATTTTATTTGAGGCTTTTCCCCACAGAAAATAGTCTTTTTTTTTTTTCCTTGAAATATCTGTAAGTTATAAAACTTTGTCTATCATAGTGCTTGAAAGTTTTTAAATGGAAAAACATGTTTGGCATCTGAAATCTCTCGAGAAGAAATCAGAGATTTTTATTGAAGCTTGTTAGTCTCTTTCTGTGTTTGAAAGGTCAATAATTTTGAAAAGAACAAAGTAAATTTGAGTTGTTCTGGATTTTTTTTTTTTCTTAAGTGAGCAGTACCAGTAGTAACAGAGGAGTTGTGTCATGAAATTGCTAGCTGTTTTTCCCCTAGGTTTTCAAGAAATGCTCGAGAGGTGGGAATGTAATTAAAATCTTATTCTCCCTTTGGCTGCATTTTTAATTTTGAATTCAAACCCTCACACAGTATAATAGAGCTTTGCTTAAGGGTGTTTTATACCTCTATCAAAGTGACTAAAGTAATTAGTATTTTATACATTTTGGTAAGTATTTTGTCACTGGAAGCGCCAGTGCAGGTGAATGATAATGGTTTGAAGCTCAGGCAGTGACGGCACCCTAAATGAGAATGTCGCCTTTTAATCAAGAGCACTTGGAGTCTATGGTATTGAAATGCCCTACAGAGAACGTAGAAAAGCCATCCATCACTTTGTGACAGTCCAATCTTTTAGTGCATGAGTAAAATTTTATTCAGCCTTTCTAAGGCAGCTTGAATATAAGATGTTTTAACTCACCTCAGAACAGCAGTGTAAAAGTTCGGAAGCATAGTGTACAGATTCCTTTCTAGACAGCCTATGTGTCTTTATGTATTATCCTTATCTATTTAGATTGCAATTGAAATGTTTTCCTTGTCCTGCTTCAAACACCTCCCCCATCCCTCTTATCCAACCAACAGGCGAGATTATTTCTAAATTTTAGTCGTGTGTTTGGAGTTAATTTGCATAGCTGATTAACTCTTGATGCTCAGCAGAAATACTCAGCAAGTTAGAGGGGAAGAACTTCTGCTTTAGGAAGGGCAGATTTTGTAAGTCTTGCACGGAAGAGTGGTTTGACAACGTGACTCAGAAGTCCTCTGGGAAAAGCTTAGAAGCAGCTGAAGTACTTTTAGCAGCATATAATTGGAATTATAAACTATTATTATAACAATTCAGCAATCTAATTTCAAGCTTTGTGTTGTTATAGTTTTTGTTAACAACCCTCCCTCAGCTTTCTTTATAAGTGAAAGCAGCAGCAGCATCTGAGGACAATGTCATAATTTAAACAAAAATATTTTTGTAGTTGGACATTTGGGAGATTTACTTTTGATGTCAATGGAAGCAGAAACCTGTTCCAGGAACATTGTCTTTTAAGATGATTTGGCAATGATGAAACCCATTGACTTAAATGGATTTACTCCCAATTTACGCTGTACGCTTGACTCTCTTGCCCACCCTACTAGCTGCTTGAAATCAAGGACAATAATCTGCGTTGTGCTTAATACCTGGTTTCAGCTGGCTACTACTCAGTTTTTTTTGTTTAGTAGATAGAGTTTTTCAGTACCCTGTGGAACAAAACTTGCTGTGAATATGCAAGATTAGGGTTTTTTCCTTCCTGGCATTTGTACATTTTCAAGCTGATTTTTTTTTGTCCTACCCCAAAATAAGGTAGCACCTTCTGTGAAGGAAGAATGTTCCTAAAATTCTACACCGCAGTAGAGTACTGAAAGAGAAGAGGATGGGGAAATTGTATTGGGCTTCATTTTAGTGAGTGGAAAGGAAGAGGGAAAAAGTTTTTCCTGCTAAATCCAAGAACCAGTAAAATGCAACCAGATGGTTAAAACATGTTTATACTTGTTACTGAATATGTCTTTCCAGCAAACCTTTCTGTCACAGACATGGAAAGAGTTAATTTTGTTCAAGAGAGTGCTGTTTCTTCAGTCTTAACATTTTTATTGAGTCTTCAGTGAGTTTGCTCTCAGAAATACACTATGCTAATAATGTTGGTGATGAGAAATTTTTTAGCTATCATTTAAACTTGAGCTTAAGCACGTTTAATTCTGACACCTTTCTCTGTGAATTATTCCCAGCAATGTGAAGAGCTGTATTTTTGTCTGCCAGAGTGTACGTGTTCAAGTTTTAATGGCTCCTGTCATGTCATCATGCAAAGTTAAATGAATTAAATATTCAGAATGTGCAAGAGCCTGTACCAGGCTTGTTATACAGTGAGAGCTAATATATTAATCAAACAGCTTTATATATGTTCCAGTATGAGCAGTATTAGCTGGAACTCTGTTAAATAGCTGACATTCAAAGTCTACTCCCAATTCTGAAAAGTCTGCTCGTATCATCGCTGCTGTCATCTAGTGACATTTGTGCTCTGTTTCCACATGGCATTCTCACTCATTGTAATTGGCTGCTAGTAAAAATACGGCTATTACCCATCTATTTTATAAATTACCATTTTCTTCCCTGGCTGCATGCCACAGGTTCATCAGGCTGTCACAGAACTTAAACACAGCTAAAAGCTGACTAAGTTGCTGCAAGTTGGATATTGCTGCTTTAGAAGTAACCTCCTATAGGAATAATTAGACATATACCATCATTGAGGCTGAGTTAAAACTCCTATGTCAATGAAATTAAGAATGTCATTGTGGTATTACTGTGATTATGAAAATCAGCTGCCCAAACTAAGTAAAAGTAATTTAAACTATTTATTGAGCTTCACATACAAAGGTTGGAGACAAGCGCGTTCCTCTGCAGCCAAATTGTGTGTTCAGGGCAAAATGTGAGGGCTTGATTTAGAACCAGAGCCCTCTTATTACTTTTTATTTTATATTTATTACTCTTATTACTTTTCAGTAGTGGCCTACAACCTCCTAGTAATCACTTTATGGCAAAGCCAGAGTGCCAGGAATACTGAACGCAGGAGCAAAACCAAACCAAAAAACTACAGATGTAATCACCTTCATCTATGATTGCTTTACTCAATAGAGTGTTAAAATTCACTAACTAATGAATGATTTGCAGAAAAGAAAACAGAGAAAATAAGTGTTTACAGTATTGGGTTTTCCTCCCTTAAACTAGAAATTCCCTTTCCAGTTCTTACAGAATTTATTTATTCACTTAAGGGTTTTTTTACCAAAACACTGTTCAGTTTAGCTTCTATTTTTAAATTATATTTTACCATGTAAAGCTGTAAAATCTGGAAAAAATGGCCACTGAAGATCATACTGTACCTTCAGTGATGTGCAAATACATTTTTTTTCTAAGCCATGACATGCACGGTATGCACTGATAGGATGCCAGAAATGCACAAATTTACATTTTGACTTTTATGTTTCGTATTTTTTTATGTTCCTTATATTTTGTAAAATCCTATTAGTCTAAAATAATGAAGAAAATTATAGAATATAATTTTCTATAAGAATAGAAATAATATAATATATAAGAATATAATTTTCTAAATAATTATAGAATATAATCCAAAAGTAAATAGATAAGAAATGATATTTTTAAGATATTTTAAGATGTTATTCTGTTATGCAGTTTTAATCTTCGCTGAGGGGAAAAAAAAAAAAAAGATGATTCAGGCAAGCACTTTCATAATAAGCTAATTCACCTGGTATTTAGTCCCATCACAGACACCCATCCCAAACCCCACAATGCTGATTCTACCTAGAAATAGCCAAAACAAAGAATTCATCTTCCATGGTCTACAAGTTTTGCTTGTCCTCTCCCTAAATAAAACCAGACAGATGGAGCAATCTTTGGAAATCATGTGAAAACCAATACATCTGCGGTAGGGAATTTGGAACAGAATAAATTGAAAAAATTAATAGAACTACCAAAACCTAAGATTGAAAGTAGTATGTGAACAGGCAGCCTCCCAGTGTGTGTTTTCTCCCAGTACAGACGGCAAATACAGTAGGGTCCAAACTAGGCTCATTCCTGGGGTTTGGCTTTATGCAAAAGAAACCAGTGTTACGGTAGCAAAGCTTAGCTCAGGTCTCCTCCCCAGACTTGGCTGCTCTTACAAGAAACCTCTTAGGACTACCAAGTGTTTGCCACAGGTCTTTGCTCTCTCTCGAATTTGTGCTGTCTCCTGACCAAGTGAAGTCCTCAGCCAGCTTCCCCTCTTAGTGACTGTCGCCCAGTCCCAGTAGGTACCGGCGAGGATGGCGTCCCACCCAGCTGGGATGCACTGAGTACTCCATAGACGGTCTTGTGAAAAGAAACGCGAAAAAGGAGCAGCACCCCTCACTATTGCTCCGCTCTATCCCAGGAGGAAGAGAGGTTGCCAACCTGTCACACTGCGGTTGTAATTAATATTCGGCTAAAGTACATAAACACAACTTTACAGAGGGAGTAAAATTGCACACGTGGTCCTATAAGAAGCCTTTGGCCCACCGTCTACAACTTTTAAAATGTGCCATTCCAGTCAAGGTTGCTCTACGCCTAGTTAAAGAGGGTACTGGGGGGAGGAGGAGGAGGGGAGAGGGTGGTGAAACGTGGTGGCAGCATGGACTTCTGTAGAGGTTAACAGCCAGGGGAGGAGTCGATGGGAAAGGATGAACATAGTTACTGATGGTTTAGCTGCAGTCTGTATGGCAGTGTTTTTATTGTTATTTGGGGTAAAACTAGTGTAAGTATGTTCAGCTCTCCTGAAATCACACCTTCGTTTGCCAGTGCAGATGTACCCAGTACATGTAAAGCCACTCCAAAATCTTTATTGTTATTATCTTCAACAGCCTATGGAGTAATACAGACTGCTTAGTGACTACTGTAGCACAAATTCTCGGTAGCCCTAGTTAACATAAACCACGGTTTAAAAGACACAATTCAGTTATAAAGTGCACATTAAAAGCTGTTTCACTCTCTCTCTCCTTGAAGTGTACATTGAGCTCCCCATAAAGGATGTTTACATTACAAGATCAGTTAAAAAGAAGCTTTGAAGGAGCTGTCAAGAGTTTCAGCCCACGGTTACACTTTGTAGCCCTTCTGCAAAGTGTTTGGGATTGAGCTAGGACGCTGGGGGCGAGGGAGTTAGCCGAGAGACTGGCTGGGTAGAGAAAATGTGCCGGGGACTGGTTGTGACTGTGTCAGGAAGGGGAAGTTGCCCCACACGTGACGGGGGGTTACAGCACACATTGAGCCATACGTGTTCCCTGGTGACAGGCGCTTCCTCCCTCTGCTCACCAGACTGCCGTCGCTTCCTAGGACTACAAAGGGGATTTGAATTCATTCCTGTTTGTTTGCCCCAGCACATGACAGGGAAGAATGAGCTATCTTCCAAACTAAATGACCAAGCAAACAAGAACGTTTGGGAGAGATTTGTTTGACTAATGTTAAAAGTGAAAGACTACCTTACTGCACGCTAATTGTTCACTGAGGAATCTTCTTTCACACTGTAAATAATGTTTTGTATTATCACTGTATTATTCGCTTTCAGGAAACGTGGGTTTTGCAGTACAAAGGTAGATCCATATTGGTTAAAATTCATTTGGCATCTTCCCCCTCCCTTTAAAAAAGCTTTCAAAAAACAAACCCAAAAGATTAAATGATGATTCCTATGCTTTAAATCCTGTCATTTTGAAACATAGGCTGGACCAATTTGTAGATTGTTGAGACACTTTTAGTTTCTGGCTTGAAAAACTGCTGAAGATATCAGCTGAGACTTCTGCAGGCTGCACGGAAAGAGCATTTCAAAGGTCTGTGCTTGCCGGAGTTCACTCCTCTGTGCAGTAGCACATTATTCTGGAAGCAGTGCTTCTACTCAACTCTTTAATGTTTTTCCAGAAAGAAAAGTACATTAGCTCAGTATCTTTCTTCCATAATGCTAATGCTACTGCTAAAAATCAGAGTTCTCACACAAGCAGTGAGGGAGAGAACTGGCATGCCTGTACAGTATGTCTTTATCTCAGTTCCCAGCATTTAACTGGGATCATAGTACTCAGTCCTGTTTGCTTCCCAGTCAGGGAAGTTTCAGGGCTCTGAAGTCCCGGTATCAATTGCATACCACTATGGTATGCAAGCTGCTTTACAGTCCTGCACCTCAGCCTGCACCCAACCACTGCTCTCAAATTGTCCATGACAGATCCAGAAGCTCCTGCTGGTGTTACATCTCAGTGGGACTGGAGGGTGGGCTGGATGTCCACATGGACCAGAAAAGCATCAGCTGCTGCTCCAGATCCTGCTGCCTCAGCCACTGTGCGAGGGATACCAGCACAAACAAAATTAACATCTGGCCTGTAATGTGAGTTATCCCAACCCCTAGCAGCACTAATACCTGAAATCCCCTAGGGCTTGGTCTGGAAACGAAATGACGTGTAGAATTCACATTCGGGAATTGTCCTGCCAGGAACAGTTCCTTACTTTCCTTCCCAGTGTGCCAGCAGGATTAGCACTGAATGCACATGGAAAAACCTGCTGAAGACAGCGAGTGTAATGTGTAAATGTACCCAGCTGCAGAAATTAAGAACTATATGTATAAGGAAGCTTCTTCCCCTTTACTGATAAACCATTTTTACTTGCTCTGTTTACTTGCTCTAGTTGCCCCCTACAACTACCTGAAAGGAGGCTGTAGAGAGGTGGGTGTTGGCCTCTTCTCCCAAGTAAATAATGACAGGACCAGAGGAAATGGTCTGAAGTTGCAGCAGGGGAGGTTTAGATTAGATATTAGGAGGAATTACTTTACTGAAAGAGTGGTCAGGCACTGGAACAGCCTGCCCAGGGAGGTGGCTGAGTCACCATCCCTAGAGGTGTTTAAGAAACGTCTAGATGTAGCACTTCAGGGCATGCTCTAGTAACAGAGATTGTAGGTTGTTTGGTTGGACTCGATGACCTTAAGGGTCCTTTCCAACCATGAAGATTCTGTGATTCTGTGAAAATACTAGACACTGTTTTAAGATATTGTTGAAATGCGACTCAAAACCTGGTTCATAAGCAACAGAATACTTAGGAGAAGATCACTGAAGGGGCAAAAGTTATAAAGCAATTAATAAAAAACTGTAGGATTGGATTTAAAACCAACCAAATGGTACCAAATAAAAGGTGAGAATGCTTTGAAGAGTGAGTGCTGATTCCTCTACTTACAGAATTTACACTTACGACGAACAGTACTGGAGACAAATTATTCATCAAAAATAATCTCGTATCTCAAGCTTTGTCTTTCTCAAGATTGATTTTAATGTTTGCTGCTGAAATCTGAAGTGCTGGAAGTGTGTGTGTGCAAGAATATAGTTTGAAACCTAGCAACTCATTGTATAAAGGTACTTTACTCAGGATTGCTGAAAATACTATTTTCTCTGCTCACTGTCACATAATGCACATGTTTCTAAACATCCATCTGCATTTCTTCTGTTTCTGTGGCAGTCACTGCCTTTTAACGTTGTCCTCAGCAAGGGAAGAATCACGTTTGAGCTACGGACTTCAATGCTGCTTCCACCAATGTTATTTTGGCAGTATCCCCTGTACTATGAGCTTACAGAAGACTGACTGTGGTTTTGAATATAGATGTCTCTATTCATATATTTTAATAAGACACTAGAAACGTGACTATTTTACTTGAATGCTTCCTTATACCGTACTTTGAATATTTAAGACCTCTCTTTGCTATGTTAGAAACAGGCACTGTTGAATAACTGATGTATTTCCCCAAAGAAGAGTTCAACTTGCCTAGCTCCTAATCCTGTAATTACTTATGCATGTAGTTAAGAATACAAACATTTCCCTTGTAATCACATGGAGAAGGATATGCTGAATCATGGCCTTTGCTATATAGCCTCGTTTCTAGAGGTACTCCCATTAATTCACTAACAATAATGATCCTTTTTTTCTCCTACTTGAAAGAGTATTGTATCAACGCAGAAGGTTTTGCAGTGCAGGTTTTCACAGGAAAACATTTTTTTGTTCTAAGTATTATCTGTCTAAAGGTAAAGAAACATTCTAACCACCCGTTCAGTAAATATTGATTTAGCTTTTAGCCAAGCTTTTTGTTCTTCAAGAAAACAGAATCAAGGTGTGAAATCCTATTGATTGAACTGCCAAACTCAAAGGCAAAATTCTCATTGGCTTCAGTATGGATCAGGATTTCACGAGGAACATTTATGTTTGTAGCGTGGGCTAGTTCTGGTAGCGTAGAGACTTACAGGGCACTCCCAAAATAAAAAACCAACATGGACTCAGCCATGCAGAACTATCAGAAATTGTTTAGACTGACACACAACTTTTTTAGCTTTCCAATCACACACACACCTCCTCCAGCTGCTCTTCCTACTAAATAAATAAACCATAAAGAAAAGCCTAGAAAACAGAAAACAGCAACTAGTACTAATGTAGATTTTGTGAGGCTCGTATATAAAAATAATATATATAATAAAATCTCTTTTCCCTTCAATCCTCACTCAGGCATGATTGAAGCCAAATACAGAGAATAAACTGATTAATCAATTATTCTTTAGAACCTTGACAAAAACTTTTTATAAATTTTTTATATTCCTGGTAATGCTCTAATACCAAGCATTCTGAAACAAATCCAATGTACATTTCTGCTCTTTCTGTTTTCACATGCTGTCTTACACTTTATAGAGATGGCTTTCATTAATACTGAAATAAACCTGACACTGTTTTTACTTAGTAGCCTTTGGTCACTCTATTCCCCTCCTCCCCTTTATGTGTCAGTTGTAAATTGCTTGACAAATATTCTCTTTCATACTTCCCCACTGCCGGCATGCAACATCTTTAAAGATTCAAAAGAGATAGAAAGACTAAAAAGGCAACAGGTACATAATGCAGTCGACGGCTCGGTCTTCAGTTAAACTTGCTCAGAGCAACAAACAATAACACTCTATTTTTCCTTCAGAGTGCAGGTGGAGAGGCCATGAATGAAAACAAATTTCTGAACACAGACTCCAGCACAGGATCAGTGGAAACGACCGTCAAGCCGTTACCATTTAAAGATCCAAACTTCATCGTAAGTATATTATTTTAACAATTTGAAATTCTAAACTCGTCAAATAAAACGTTAACTAGGATTCTGTTTAACCATATTGCTAATATAAATATTAAGAAAGTCAGCTTAACAGCCAAATAAAAGGTCAGCAATTTTTAAGAAACTCATCTGAAGTCCCCGCCACACAATGGTCCAAAGTGCACACTATATTATAGCATGAAAATGGCACTGGTCCAGAGGCAGAACTATTATATTAAGTTCTGGAACAGAGTCAGAAAACCTGCTAGATCAAGGTAAGTGCAGAAGTTTTATGGTGTGGCATCTCACAAACTACCACACCTAGAGAGGAATAATTTATACCACTGTGAATGTAGGAATCCCATCTCCCAGTTCCCAGCCAAGGCAGGCTGCAAAACAACTGAACTAAAAATCAGCCAGAGAGACATTAGCAACTGGCATTTTGCTCCTCTCCTGGTCCCTGAAACTCGTAACAGACCTGTGGTGACTGTTCTTCCAGTAATTGCTAGATTTAGAAGTAAATGCTCTGTGTTCCCCAGAAGCCTGGCTTGCCGGCGCTCAGAAGTCATGTAAACTCTGACAGCTGACGAAATACAGGCTGCTAAAACACTCTGACGTTTAAACTGGGGCAGAAGGTGAAGGAAGACTCCAGCTAGTAATGCTGTCACTGCTGGGTTTGTTTTTAATATCTTTTTATCTTGCTGTGCCAGCGCCAACTCATTGGCACACTGTACAAATGCTTTCTAGACAAGCAAACTTCTCAGGCTGCTGGTCCTAAGCCAGTGCTTAGAAAGAAGGATTTTGTCCCAGATTTCATTCTGTATGAATAAGACACAGTATCCCACAGCATAAAACCTGAGTAAACGGGCATCGCGCAGCTCACTAAGCACAGGTTTGGCAGGCGGTATAAAATTAATCTCTGACTTGCAAGTTGCTCTATGTCTGCTTTGCAGACCACTTGTGTCACAAGAGGGGCATTCAAATGACTGTACACTTTGCTCACTCTAATCCTCCAGTGAGCACCAGACTCCTTGAGAAATGGGGCTTATTTGCACCCAGAGGCATTCTATGTAGCTTCCATATAGGATTTAAATAGCCAAGAAGCCTCGTGCTGATCCTTCAGTTCTTAGAGGGATGTCGCCATTTCCAAAGAGGCAATATTAATGTCTGCATGCTTGAAATAATAATGAATGTACTGGGCCTTTGGCAACTGCTGCAGAAAGAATAGACAGTTATAATGAAAACATGAAATTGTCCTCCCCAATACAGTAACGAATTTGAGAAGAAATGTATTGAGTTTCAACTAGCTTTTTTTGTCAGTATGAACTGGTAGTAACGATTTGGATGACTTTTTGTATCCTTCCATCCTAATTTGCCTTAAAAGGAGTAAAATAAATCAAATAACGTCTGTCTCTCATAAATACGCCCAAGTTTGAATGATTAGCTCACTGCAGAGGATAGACTTAAAAGTGAAGAATGAGGAAGAAATTACCATTTTCTGAACTTCCTGAATAGAATTTGCATCCCTTGGCAATGGGGAAGGGGAAGAAGACCTGACAGTTGTGTAGAGCAATGAATAGCTCCACCTATCCTAGCTCCAGCTTTCTCCGAACTTCACTAGTGCAGAGGTAGCTTGGCTCATTTGGGCTTGGCAGTCATTACCTTTTGATTGTAGGTATGTGAGGTGATACTCAGACCCATTCCTAGGAGGCGTAAGTTCATAATAACCTTTTGAGAAACCAGATTACTGGCAAAAAAAAAAGTCATTATGCAAGGATTTGAGGGAAAATTCATGTAATGAATTTGAATTAGTTATGTAGTACATCTATTTTCATCTCATATTCCAGCAGCCTCTATTTTACAATGATCTCTAGATTACTAAGGTGTTACTCTCAGAGCAAACATTTGCATGTACTTTCTATATTGGGTATCCATTGCCAAAGCCTGATATACCATCATCTCATGAGCATCTTTTCTGAATATATCTTATGTCTACAGAAAAAGGCTTTCTCATTGAATCCTTCCTCCTATCATTCTCAGCAATTTAACAGGCTAATTTATAAACCAATCACAGCAGAATTGTGTTTGCAGAAAGAACTTTGCTTAGTTTTGATGAGACTGATGTGGCAGGTAGTAATTATTAACAGAAATAACAATTCCTCAATTGTAAGAACATTTTATTTTCTGAAGTAAAGCTGTAAATCTGTGTCCTTTGATCATTTAAAAGCAGTACAGTATGTTGTGCAGCTTCTGTCTCTGGAGGGACATAAATAAATTACTCTGTAGCAATCACATTTGATAACTGAAACTACCATTATAGTACCCGTGGCAAGCCTTCTATTAGTGTACCTTTCAAAATGCAAAATTGTCTTGGCAGCCAACATTCTATTTATTACTCTTTTTTCTATTCTTCTGTCTTCTGTCCTTTGCAAGAAAAAAAAAAATTCCAGAAAGTTTCTCACAGTATTCATTACATTTTGCAAGATCAGTTGTGTTTTCTACAGTCATGGATAATTTGTAAAAGAGCTATAGCGGCACCTGTAATATGCCATAAAAAAGGAGAGAGAAAATTTAGCCGTGTAATCACAATTTTAGACACAACTTCATAGTAATAAGTTCTAATACTATGGGAAGTACAAACAGAATCCTGTAATCTCAGGCTAAACCTAACCACATTGATTTTCAATTTCCATGTAAAAAGCAGATCTTCATTTCCTTCAGTTAATCCTAAACATGGTAGCTTTGACACAGTCCAAAAAGCTTTATTTTTCTTGCAGCCAAGATTAAAGTGTACAGTATATTATCCTGCTGATGAAATAAGTGAGGATAACAAATGATTCATGACAAGATGAGACGTATCAGAAAGACTATGAAATAAAAGTGTCATGCTCTGAAATAGTATTCTTTCTTTATTTTTTCTCTAACCACCATGTTTTTAATTCTAGCACTCCGGCATTGGTGGAGCAGCAGCTGGCAAGAAGAACAGAACTTGGAAGAACCTAAAACAAATTCTTGCTTCTGAAAGGGCATTGCCATGGCAACTAAATGATCCTAGCTGTAAGCTGCTTAGACGCTTTGCATGTATTTATAAATAATAAAATCCACACAAATAACTTTCTTTAAAACAAACCTAAATTGTTTCATCAGTGCATGCGGCATGCTGCTTGAACAGGGTCCTGTAGTACATTTAAGACTAGTCCAATCACACTCACCGTCCCTAAGTGGAAAGTAGGGGGAAGCAAGTAATTTGGAGTGTTGTGACAAAGTTCAAATACATTTGGGGAGAGGGTTTAATAAAGGAAACGTATTTATCGAAACCAGGTCAGAAACTCCTTATTCCCATCAGGTTTTTGTCACCTCTGCATACAGCCCACATGTCTTCTGACGGGTGGCTGCTGCTTGATTAGCTATATGTGAACTATTTTCAAATAGATTCTGCTAAGCCACACACCTGCAGTATCTTAGACCTCAGCCCGAGTTTTGTATCCAGCTCCTTATCCTAGATTCTTGGGAGGTTTAAATCCTACATCCCCTGTTTAGTTCAGCTGAAACTACACTATTAGCAGTCCTGCTTAGCCGTCCTAGCTGATGTACAGCTACAGCAGCAGAGTTACAGCAGTGGTCTTAATCTAGATATACTTCAAATCTACTCATAAACTAGGATACTATTGAACGTAGCTGGAGGCAGAATGTGATCCTCAGATTTTACCTAAGCATGTGGAGGCATTTCAGAATTGAGCATATGCATATACTTTTCATCAGGCTTGGTGCTTTATCCAAAAATAGCTTGCCATTTTTTGAAGTGTTTTAGACACAACTGTTATAGAAAAATGCAGACTACTGTGTGTTCCTGGCTATTGTAACTGACAATCTGCTGATGTTGCTATTTCTATTATGTTCTGTTTGCAACAGTAAATTTACAGGATTTTTTTTTAGAAGGTGGGAAGAGAAATTCAATTGCATATTTAAAGCCAGCTGTTTGTGGCATTAGTGTCTTTTAGATTATGAGATGATGAGTTAGAAATTTGATATGGATGGAGCATTTGAATTGATCGTAGTATCTGAATGAGATGCAAGGGAGATCAGGAAGGAGGAAAGAAATGAGTCAGGTACAAGATATTCTTGTAAACATTTTAACTACTTAAACATACCAACTGTATCTTAAAAATGTTTATGAGTGAGAGTTGCTATCTAAAGGGCACCAAAGAATGGCAATTTTGATCATTTAGTTTAAACATTCAGAAATTTTCTAGGTCATTGACTGGGCTTAAAATGGTACACGCTTAAAGATTTAACTGATTTAAAAGATTACTTTGCTTTTCTGGATTATAGTATTTCAGAGCTGCAATCTTGAGCAATGTTTTGTGGTCTTAACATACAGCATGCGTATGATAATGGCTATTCTTTCTAAATAACTGGCTGCAAGGGAATTCTTTAAGACTTGGAAGAAATCAACACACTTCAACTAGCTCTCGCGTTTTTCCTTCTGGGGGGGGGGCAGTTCTGCTTACTGAACTCGTATTAGAGAGGTGAGCAGAACCAGGCTGTTATTTAATAGCGCTAACAGGCTAAATGTTTTCAGAGGTAATTCTTCTTCTAGTTAAGTAGTGCTTTCTTCAGGAAGTAAAGGCAGCATTTTAAAAAAGTATTGTTACCTATTTACATTTTGGGTTTATGCTTTTAAATGTATATAGCACACTGGATTTATCCCTTTGTTTCTCTCTAGATTTTAATATTGATGCTCCTCCTTCCTTTAAGCCTGCCAAGAAATATTCTGACATTTCAGGACTTCCGGTAAGTATTTTATTTTTCTCTTCAAAATTGGCATCTCACTTTCCACAGTGAAATAATGCTGGTGTGTGCTTTTGTAAAAGAGGTACTTGCTGAGGTTCCTATTCAGCCTTGTGCTTAATAAGTTGTCCAGTGATTTAGGACCAAGCCCCAAATACTGTTGCTACATGACAAAATCCTTAGGTTGTTAATAGATGTCAGGACAGATTAAATACCTTGTCCTGCCAGGTGGCCCCTATCACACCCTTTTTTTCAGATGTAGAGTCTGCATTGGTCACCATCATTTCTGATTCTTTAGATTGTTACAGTGAAAGCTGGTAGCCCACAGTCTCCATGACTGCTAAGTTTGCCAAGCTTTAACCACATAGACTGAAACTTTCCATGCTGAGTGTTTGCCTGAGGCTGATTTATTTCATTCTATCTTTTAGGGAAGGTTTCAAAAAGATGGCTCAGCAGTTTCCAAGAATGAGATTAGGCAAAATTATATTGATTGGCCCAGGTTAAATAAAACCAACTTCTTATCATTGCTCTCAAACTTTCCCTCAAACAAATCAGCCTGAGACAGACACTTGGCATGGGCTTTTGAGAATTTCAAATACCCCCATGCTTCAGAGCTGGAACTTGGAGTTTGGCAGATGTATAGCCTGTGTGTCACAGATGGGCTCTTTTACACAGTTTTGTTAAAGAAAATAGAAAAAGAAAAGGAAAAAAAACCCAACCACATTTGCACATGCTCCAAAAAGTCTCGGTAGTTACAATTTGGCACTTGAATTCCCCAAAGATTCTGTTGGCACAAAACAGGAGTAAAGTTATTGAATTCTGCCCAACAAAAATTTTGTATCTGCTGCTGACACTGTTCCTATGTGACATGAATAATTTTACTTAAAACAAACCAGGTGTTAGTAACAGCATATCTTTTCACTTTTCACCTTCAGCCCTCAGTGATTTATTTTGCAGAAAACTGTGCATTTATTACAATAGAAATGAATGGGAATGTTGTATTTTGGACTAGAAAAAGGGTTAAGTAATGGTTACGCTAAGTAACTACAATAATGAAAACTTCGTATTGTCAGAGAGCCCAGAATTTCTGGGTCCCTTCCCCCAGTTTAATCTGTTTCTCATCCACGGGGCAGTAGCCCACCTCACAGGGTTAATATGACCTCATAGAGTTGCCTGTCAATATACACATTTGTTATGTTAGTGCAGGTTCAGGTGTACAGCACCTTGCATTCTGTACACTGGATTAGGTGAAAGTCCTCCTGGAGAAAAAGAAATGGGTGCTCACTTAGTTAAGGACTGCCTTATAGTGGATACACATTACAAAGCATCGAAGAATGGCTATAGCGCCAACAGTAATCCTGCACATCCTAACATTTGAGTTCTTGATTTAGTAGCACTATGTTTTCTTTGACTTTTTTATTTTTTAAGTAACACATTTAAATAAGGCACCAAGGAGGTGGCATGTTTCCAGCCTGTGCCTTTAAGCATGATTTGGAAATGGAGCGCGTTGCTCAGATGGAGGCTGGTAACCCTTGGTGTGCAAGAGGGAATGGGAAAGCAACATCTCCCTCGCCGATGAACTGGCAGACAGCGAATGGAAGAGACTACTCACGAACCCAGGGAAAATAATTCCCGCCAGCCAGGCAGACTTACAGTCTTGCAAGAGTATTGCTTTGATATAATAGCAACTTGTTTTCAGACAAGAAGGGGGGTCAGTTGAATAAGGAACTTTGCGTAAGTACCCCTACTCTATGTAAAGATGCAGTGGATGGAGAAAGGGGGGATAGGTGGACATGTGAAATAATAATGAGTAGATTTACCAAAATTGGCAAAAATTCTATACTGGGTAATTTAATGATGTTCATCTGTTTCCTGTCCTCTACCCTTAAAGTTGCTTTGCAAGTATCAGTAGCATTCACACCAGGTGTTACTGGAGTTGCTGCGACATTTCTGACCTGTGAGGGGCTTATGTGGGGCAGAAAGCATAAGGGTGTAAGTCCCTTTCACTGCCCCATCTCCAAGGAACCAAGTAATGCTTTCCAGCACTGGCCTTTGATGCATTTCAAAACTAGTTAGTGGTTGCACCTGTAGTGAGATCATGATGTAGGTTATAGATGTGAGCGAAGACTGTGTCCCTACCAGCTAAGGGTCAGTTTTGCCATAGGAAATAAGAGTCTTCCTCTCAGTTCCTCAGTTTTTCTTTACCAGCTTCTTCTTTCCATCAGTGGTTTATGTACTCTAACTATTCTGGAACAGTATAAATACTCTCCTTTCTATA
Source organism: Larus michahellis (assembly GCF_964199755.1). Classification (NCBI taxonomy): domain Eukaryota; kingdom Metazoa; phylum Chordata; class Aves; order Charadriiformes; family Laridae; genus Larus; species Larus michahellis. The sequence continues at coordinate 97,700,795 of NC_133897.1, forward strand.
TGAATCCATTGAGTGCTGCTTTTGTTTCATTTTTGTCTTTCCACTTTTTTTTTTCTTAATTTTCCACCCTCTAATTACATCATGAATCAAGTTTCCTATTTTACCTGGCCTGCAAGGTTTCTCCAGACTATGATAAAAATACAGTGTTTAAAAAAATCTTTTTTATTAAGGTAACTGAGACAGCGTGTCCTTTAAATTGCTAAGCTGGGAAGGTTTCATAAGAAGCACTAAATATATTCTCAAGATCATTTCCTAGTAGGTAGATATGTGGGGTAATAGAATATTTTAGAAATCTAGTGTAAGAAAAATGTCCCTATATTTTCTGTGTAAAATCTGAAAGCATTTGTGTAAGAATATATTTTCTATGGGAATGCTGGATTCCCCATGGGGAAAAAAAAAGTAAAATAAATTCCTTAGCGTTACTCATTTAGGGAAGGATTAAATGGTCTAGCAGGTACAAAAAAAAAAAAAGAGAACTGTTTTAAAACACTCTCATCAGTATACCTGCAGTTATATTAAATGCCACAATTAAATTCTACTGATCCTCTTTCTGTAACACAAATGGAATTAAATTTACCAATGGTCTAAGCAGGGCAGCAAATTTGTATTTGTCATGCAGCCTAGAATTCAAAAGCTATTGTCTACTATATTGACACTGTAAAATAAAACTATTATTTCCAAACTTGCAAGATGAGTTTTTAGATATTTTAACATGCAAAACAGAGTAATTTATTGTAAAGCAGATGAAAAAAACCCACCCAAACCTTCAAATGTTTATGTTTCTCTTTTCTGAAAATGGATCGGCCTTGTTACTATAAGAACAGATTGAGATAACTAATTTATTGTATCTGAAGAACGTGTATCTGTGGCCTCTGACTTAGTTTCTAAACACTACAGAGTTTTTTCTTTGCAAAATCACCTTACTTCACTTCACTAATCCATTTTAATTATTGCTGAACTAGTGGTAAAGTTTGTTTTCAGACTGAAGTCATGGTGTAAATGAGTCGTTATCGTACATTAGTGTGTGCAAACAGTGCAGCCCACTATGAAGTATCAGAATGAAGAACTTCCATCATATTTTTAACCTAGACTGGTGCACAACACAAACTGCAGATATTGCTTGGCTAGTTTATTACAGGATTATGCACATCTGAAAAGCATTCCACTTGGTTAGCTTTTTGTTACATGAGGCCAGACTTAAAGTGTGAAATAAAAATAAATTTATACCTGCTGTAAGCATGAAGTTACTGCCAGGGATAAATTTACTCCTAATGCCCTAACTTTGCCATTTGTTTGAAAATTAATTGATGGCTTGATTGTTAGCTGACTACATTTAACCTTGTGGCATTTCTTTGTAAAGAAACAAGCTACAAATTACACATAATTTTCTGCTAAGTCTTATCAGGCCAGACGATTAACTGGATTGTTACCGTGGTCAACCGATCCTTTCCTAGATAAAAATGGTAGAGGGCTCTGCACTTCAACAGCATGGATGGAAGGAATGCTCCAGCTTTCCTGGCCTTTTCTTTTTTAGTAGCAAGCTCTTAAGGGTTCTCAACTGCCTATGCCTTGCAGCCTGCCACCATCTCCTGTTACAGAAGGGTACAGGAGACACTTTCAGAACCTTGGCAGCACTTGGGCGTACAATTGCTGAACAGGAGGTGATTGTCCTGGAGGCGTAAGGTGGAGAGGCCATCCCCTGGAGCCCGCCTTCTTCCAGCCCAGCCTCCTGTGCTGCCCCCTGAGCTCATCCGAGCTCAAGGTTTCTGTAGCAACAAGGAAGGGGAGAGGATGGAAGGAAACTGGCACTGCTCCCAGGCACCCAGCGTCCAAATATAGCAGAGGATACCAGCATAGCCCGGGGTTAGCTGGCCAGGCTGCTATCCTGAAAGCAGGCGTCTGTAGCAAAGCACGACGCTGAGTTCAAATTTCTTATCAGTTCAGTCACAGAACCATAAGCTGAGACTCCCTTGCTTTAACAACCACTTTAAAGTAAATTAAAAGCTAAGTTGTATGCAGGAAGAGAAAATCAGTCCAAAGCTATCAGAGCACCCATAATTCAGGCTCTTTGTGGGTAATTTATTGGCAGCAGCCTGGCTCTTTGGAGAGCTGCCTTGTGAGAGACTGCACAAGGCACAGAGTTGCTAGGGTGAGTTTAGAGAGTTGAGGAATTTCTTTTGCACTGTGTTTTGTATGAAACTATTTCAGCCCTCTCTTATGTTTAATGCATTTTTAATGTGATTTTATAGGGGTCTCTCAACTTCTCCCAAGTTCTGACATGAGGAGAAAGGAAAAAAAAGTACAAACTTTTGGCCACATGGTAGAACAGCAGCGCTGTTACTGGGAAAAAAAACCTCACTATTTTGTGGTCTTGTAATTAGACACTTTTTTTGGTAATCTCTTTTGCTATGTTCCTTGAATAGTGTCTCTGCCATTGTTTCTTTTTCAGGCAAATTACACAGATCCCCAGAGCAAGTTGAGATTTAGTACTATTGAAGAATTTGCCTATATTCGGATGCTCCCTTCAGATGTGGTTACAGGATACCTGGCTCTAAGGAAAGCAACAAGTATTGTGTCCTGAAGAGACAAAATATTGCCGTATATCGCCTGTTAACAGTGCTAATTCTGAGAATCATGAAACTGACTGTGGGACTGAGGTTCCTTAAAACTATCCATGGATATTTACATCTGGAAGTAGTTGATAATACACGGATTTGAAGAACACATGGATTTAATTTCGAGAAATGCTGATATTTGTTAGTTTGCCAATTTGTAAGCAATTTGGTTTGCTGAACAGAATAACTTAGACCTTAAGGATACGTATCTGCACCATAATGTTTAAGTTAGATTAATTTCTGTAGAGACAGGATTTTATCTCCACCCTGTATATTTTATGTACTGCTCTGGCTCAGAAAAAAGAGTCATTTGGATTAAGGAAAAGGTACCAAGATATCCCAACTTCTAAACCTGCTTTGCAGATGCGCTTGCCGCTTGGCTATGAAGAATTTTGTCTCATCTATAAAATGAAGCTAAAATACCTAGCAAGTGCTGCTGTTGTGATGGCTGTTTATGGTACTGAGCACTGTGGAAATGAACAGCTTCACACAAATATTTGCATTGAAGAACTGTCACCATAAATAAAGTTGGACTCAAACTTGTTTTTAAAATATCCTAATGAATATGTACAGCAGGATCAAATGACCAGATAACTCTTAATCATGACCCTTTGTAGTTTTTGAGTGCTTCTTTTCACAACCTGACTATTCTTCTACCTTTGCTAGTTAGTACAGTATTAGTACAAAATAGTACTAATTTCCCAGACTTCTTAAAAATGATGCCTAAAAAAAGCAGGAATTCCACAGTGCAGTGACGTTCTGGCGCACAGATAGCCTTCAGCAAGGTGAGAACTCCAAATCAGGACACTAAATTTGCACCATGAGGTACCAGAAGAGTAATGGATAACAACTGAACATTGTTACCCTTTGGGGGAAGGAGACTGAAGGGGAGTTTGGACTTTTGCTGGGGGCGCTGACAAGTACATGCCGACATCAGAATGACCATGATGTCCTGAAACTAAGTCTAGGGGCAAGGGGGCAGAGGGTTTTCTGCCCATTCTTTCTTTTTGTCTTCTTCCGTATGACATGCTGCTGATCTGTTGTCTTCCCACTTCTGCATCTTTGTCCCAGCCTTAGACTCTTGTCAGGTGTTAATGTGGACTCCCAAGTTCAGGCTCTGCCATTCCTAGCCTCCAACCGCACAGCTTACCTCCCTTATCTCTCTGAACCCAGCGGGTGTTAGCCAGAAAGGCTGCTAGGCGAGTTACCACTTGCTGTGGGAACAGTGGGAATGTTCTCTTCCTGTATGCAAAACTGCCGGGTGGAAGGACTTGTCCCATAGCTTGTTAGTCCTAGGCTGCCCAGGTCACTAAGGAGGTGAGGCGGTAATCACAAGTGACCGCAGCCGTCCTGTCTCACCCAAGTTCCATCATGGATATCAGGATCTTGTGCAAGGCACCTCTTCTCTCTGACTGCACAAGCAGCACTCAGCAGTGACTAGCGTCTAAGCTGCACCTTGAATGCCATTTCTATAGACAGGATAATTAGAACAATTTTATTTTTTTTCTCATTGAAGGAATAAATATGCAGTGTTATTAACGCTAGTTTAATTTCAACTCCAAAACAGGAGAAACAATAATGGCATACATTGTTTAATGAAAGTCTGTGGGACTCGTTCCTCAGTTTTTTGTGATCTAATATTTACAAAAGCACAGTAATTTAAAAAGTCTTTGACATGCTTACAATAGATCCTTCAAAGCCCTGGATACCAGATAATGCTACAACTGTATCACAGAACAAAAAAGAATAAGACAGGATATCTCTCTTCATGCCAGCAAGCATCCAAGCCACATTCTCTTTGCATCCAAGTTTTAGAATTGAAGTTTTTTAACTTACTTTACATACTGAAGATGTGTTTATAAGATAAGCTTAGCACTGATATGAAAAGAAAACACATAGAACTGCTATAAGATCATTTATGCTTTAAATAAGCAGAGAGTAGTTCAGAAAATCGCCTTTTACCAGCTTGTTCTCTCCCACAAATATTTTTAACATTCTTTGGGAATGACTGTTTAGGAACCCAGACTCCCTCACCATCAGAAGTGCTCCACGCGCTCCTGCACTGTATATTAAGATGTTGCTTCTCAGCTAATTTCTACCGCGCAGTGTTTATGCATGCCATTTTCAAAACCCTAAGTGTCCTACTGAATCAATCGCCATCAGAAAAGTAAATACAGCTTAGATTAGGCAAAACCGTTAGTGACGCTTCTCTCAATGTTTTCTGTCCATATGATGGCTGCTAGATTCCCTCTTCTTTCCGTCCTTGTTTCTTCCTTTGTTAGCTACTGGCCCTTTTTTCACAGTCGGTGGTACCTCACTTTTGCTCATTCGGCTGTGCGGTAGCCAAGCCGAGAGTGATGAGTCAGCCACCAGCACCATTCAGCCTTATATTGATCAACAACAGTTTACTATGTGGAACAATCAAACCAAATTTGTTTTTGCAGGAAGCTGAGGACAGAAAAGCTCTAGCAGCCAACATGTACGACATCCTTCAGTCCAACTAGGTTCTTTTTGGGAACAGCATGTGGACCTGCTGCTGTCGTCAGTGCCTCCTATGAGAGAACTGAGCAATACAGCCCTCACTATATAGAAGAGAAAATAGGGATAAGTGAAGAGCTCGCCTGTGTCACGGAGTAGTTTTAAAGTATGTTTTATTGACAGCTTTAGAAGAAGAGAAACTGGAGAAGTACATTTATATTCAAAAGTACTTAAGGGATGTTATCTAGATATACATAAATAAGTTGAATTTAAATTGCTGAGAGGACAAAAGAAAAGGCATTTGAAAAGAGAAGCAGTGATGAATACCATTTCAGACTTGTGGGGAATGTGTTTTGACTAATAGAACTGGCACGTCTGTAAAGCAGAAAGCCAGCAGCGAGGGAGAGGACTAATTTGTTCAAGTACAACCATTACTATCTGTCAAGTATCACCTGCCTGTGTTAATACAGACCACGGATGGCTTCAGCCTCACGTGCATTTGCATTAATATGTTCCCCTGTCATCCCCCTCCGTCTGCCCTGTAACAGCTCACAGCACGCTGGTTGCTAAACTCCCACAGAAATCCCATTGACATTAATGGGAAATGAGCTTGCCCAGCAACTCACAAGGTACAGTCCAACTGGCAAAGCTTTGTCCGTAGTCTTTTTGTGGGGCGGAAAAGCATATTTTCCTTGCCTCATCTGTCCTGTCCCTCAGAAAGAATGAGGATGTTCTTCAGCGGCCAAGCTCCTGTTCTCCTGTGCAGCTACCTGCCCCCACACGCTGCTGGTCCAGCAAACACTGGGGATGGGGGGGTCCCCTCCAGCTTACTGTGGGGCGAGACTGAAGTAGCTTGTGCTTCCCCCACACTTTGGGTGGATCTACTTGTTCTCTGTGCTTGGGATGCTGCGCTGCAGCTGGGGCAGGGTGGCCTGGGGCTGTAGGATTTCGGGGCCAGCTGGTCCTGAGGAAAGGGCTGTGCTGGGGGCGATGAGAGGAGTGAAGCTCTCAGCAGCTGCAGCTGCTGCCTCCCTCTTCCCATCCTCTCTAGAGGATGGGAGAGCAGGATGCTGGAGCTCCGGGGCTCTTGCCTTGAGTAGTCATCTCTGGTTTGTACGACCCGTGGAAAGTTCCTGCCCCAGCCCTGCCATCTGCTGCATCTGTGCTAGGAACGACTTTGGCTCCCTGTCCTGGAAAGTGGCAAAACTCAATTCAGAGAGGCCTTGGGTCAGCTCATTTTGGAGCCCTCGCATTTCACTGTCCCGTGCTTCCCTGCTTTCTCCAATCATAGCGTTCTGGATCCCTGTGGAGTTGCTATATACAGGCTTCCATGGACAGGAGTAGCAGGCACATGCAGGGAGATGTGCCTTGACCTCCTTTGGCAGAGGCCTGTAAGTGTTAAACCTCACCAAAGCACAAGGAAATAAAGGTAAGGAGAGGGGAGGGCTTTTTACTGGTGGAGAATATCAAAAGTAAAAATTAACTAGTATAAGGTTAAGTCCGCTCTGTTAAGAAAAAAAGCTCAAAACTCCCTGCACAATTACAGTCTTTTTCCTGAAGGGCTATTAATACAACAGTCATTTATTACTAGAAAACTTACCAACGGGTTTTAAGGCCTCTTACAACCTCTAACAATGTACATGGTTTACATACTTGAGACAAAATAGCACCTAGTTTTTCTTTCTGAATCACTTCAGGGAAGAGGACTTTCACAGACTTGATGTCAGCTTCTGGGGAAAAAACCTGGCAGTGCTTTTTTAAACAAGAAGAGTCAAGAGGTATCCGTATTGTAACTGAACACTTCAGTCACACTAAGATTACCACTGATAGTATAATTCACAGAAATCCCTTTGTATTTTTCTCATTTTAGTATGTCCCCCCCAATTGAAAACCACTTTTCTCTGCCTGTTGGAGAGTGGATGGGTGGCACATAATAAAATAATACATCTTCAGGTAAGGGAAACATGTTTTTAAGTCCATTTGGTATCTGTAAGTATTGCTTGACTTGGTTTTGTATTATCTGAGAATCTTGACAAATCCGGTGCTTTCAGACGATTACACTACTGTAAATCACAGCCTACAGACAGCAATAGCAATAATCTCTTGGGAGAGAGAATAACAACAACTAACAAAAGTTGTTTAAACTACTGGTAAGTAGTGCTTGTGTAATTGCACACAGTTTATCACCTATCAGATCACATGTGTTAAGTACTGAGCATCGCTTTTTGTGACGCCTTAGCCTAAAAATCAATAATCTCTACATAAAAATCGTAGTACTAGTGGACTAAGTAGTAAGTTGGTTTGGGGGATGGCTGTGGTTCGTGTTTGCCAGCGTGTTCTCCTCTGGGCAAGAGCTCCTGTCAGCGGCTTGCACGCCGGCTGCTGTGGCTCTGTTACTTGACTCCAGTATACCCAGCGCAGCACCCCAGCAAACTGCATCTGGTTCCTGGACTATCTGAAGTCTTCTCCACTGTCCCAAATCTGGGATGCAAAAATTACTCTTCTCTCAAGTGGAGAAATCATTTACAAGCCGCTAACCGTGCACAGCACATGTGAACAGTGTCCCTTTTCTCTGCGAGTTTTGAATCCAAAGCATAGTTTGTGTAAAAGGAGAATAGGTGCCCCTCCTGTGGGTACTTCTGTTTCAGCGCAGGTCACACACAAGCAAGTTTTCAGCGTCAGGTTTTGGAATTTCTGAACACAGATGCCTACCCATGCATGGGAAGAAAGTGTTTCCTGCCTCATCACAATAAATTGGTGTCCGTGCACGTTCGGTTCCTCTGTACAGATCTGATAAACCTACACCAATAAAGCCTTAAGAGCAGAGGTGCAGGCCTGGCCTGCTGGGTCAGTACTTTGTGGGCGTTGGGCGCTGGGTAAGAAAAGGTAAAAGGGAATGTTTGAATTTCGTCTGCGATCCCATTTCTATCCTGAGGGACAGCAGATTTACAAGACAGCTTCTGTTGGTTGTCTTCTCCCAGGAGGAGGAGGTGCCTCTAAAAGGACACCATAGACACACACATTGTCTACCTACTGTGTGGCAGGTCATTAGTTTCATGACTAATGCATCAAGACAATGTAGAGAGGACAGAATTAAGCATCTTTTAATATTATTGTCAGCCCAGATCCTCTCTGACCTTCCAACTTAGACAACTGGGATGCTGGTAAACCCCTGCGTGCTCACAGAAGGGCGTGAAGGAGTGACCCCACCCACACAGAGGAGGGCTCCAGTGGTCTCAACTCCACCCAAACAATTAGAGGGATTAATTGTGTGAAACCTTCAGGTTGTGGCTGCTAACCGCGACAGGGGAGGGCTGACTGGGTGTGCGCCTCCCCTGTCCTGTGTCTACAGCTCCATCCTCCACCTGGTGGCTGGGCAAACACGGTGGGGATGAATACGTGTGGGCAATCTCATGGTGGGAGTCTGCCTGCCAGCTCAGGACCAAAAAGCAGGCACCCACTTTCAAACAACTGGAAAGAGCCAGCAGCCTCTAGGAGCGTGCCTGAATAGCAGTTCTTGCATGGGAGACAACAGAGGCAGCGTGGGGGCTGATAATAACCTTAATAAAGAGGAAATCTCCAGAATTTCAGCAAGAGCTGGACTTTGATTAAGGTGAGAGGACTGGAAGTGGGACTGCAGAAGCAATTGCCCTGACAATATAAGGCTAGGCTGAAGAGAAATCATTTATAAAACACACCGTGGGTGATTCTTACCCCTCTGAAATAACACATATGTCATTATGGTGGTTTTATATTTGGAATAAAGAACATAAACAGAGCATAAATCACTACTTCAAATTGTGCTTTTCTGGAAGGTATGTCATAGCTGGTGATGTGGAATCAATGGCTGTCATCAGTCTCCTGTGCACAAGCCACAGCAGCTAATAGGCACAAGCCTTGTTTTCCTCATATTAAACGGGCTTTTGTTACTGAAGCTGATGGTAAAACACAATCAAACAAATATTTTTGGCCTCTAACAACCAAGAATTTGTTTGTTTGTCATGCTTCATCTCTTGTACCAGGCTGTACAAAATCAGAGAGCTAAGAAATAAGTACCAGCAACTCCTTTACAGTGTTACGTGAGCCCTTCCCACGAGCTTTGGAAATTGAGAATTATTACCACTATTTTAGTGAAGTACGAGATGTTTCACGTCAGTACCCTGGTTCGGCCCCATGCTTCCTGCACCCTTGGGAAACGGCATGTCGAACCCCACTGTGACCCGCCCTCCAAATGATTTATTTCAGCATCTGTCTCCACGTTAACTAATAATGAATTGGAAGCCAAATTCTCCGTGGGCCTTGAGATGTCCTTCTGAAGGGTCACACTGGGACAGAGAGTGCAAAAGCCATTCTTCCTGTACATTTCCTATATACAATGCCACTGGGACACACAGACCTCTCTGGAGTCTTTGGGCAGCGATGCTCACCCCAAGGTCTGTTTATACCTTTCATAAAAAACACGCATAAGCCACGTGGATGATTTTTGGAATAGGGAGCAGAATCCTACTCTTCCACCTTTCACACACACGCTCTGCTCACTGCGCTTACCAGTCTCTCGATTAATCCCTCCAACCCTACGAGTCATGGGATTGCACCCCCTGCAAACAAGTTATACAGCCCTGGTAGTTTGGACACTCTCCAGAAAATGGGAGAGGTGCTTCGAATCTGTTAGGTGAAAGAGGAGACTGAGCCCATATCAAAGGGCCAGGGGAAGCATCCTCACCCTGGGCGGTTGGATAAGGAGAGCAGGAGCTGCAGCATCATCCCTGTACTGGCTGTATTTCCAACAAAGGCAATAGCCTACAATAGCCTTTTTGCAGAGTGCGATGCAGAAGAGCACTGCATCTGCTGCTGGAGGACAGAACGTGGGCAGGAGGCTGGCACCGAGCTGCTCAGCTCTGTTGAGGCTGACATGTCTCTGGGCACGCTCAAAGGAAGAGCTTCAGATGTCTGGGTAACCATCCAAGATCCAGTCAGCAGCTGCGTGAGGATACGGAGGACTGCAGGTTTGGGCATAGCCTGTCTAAACTCCATCCAGATCCCCTTTTGGGGATCTGCTCCTCTCTGAAGACTTGGGAATGAGTCTTACCAACTCAGTGGATTTTGACTCAACACCCATATCATCTGACCAGCTCACATAGCACGTGCGTCTTGTCACCAGGAGGCACCTGGTATTGCTCCCAGGACTGGATCTGAAGTGGTGCAAGCATGAGATCAGAGGAGGAAAAAAAATACTCAAGGGCAGACAGAGAATGACAAGAGGCGCTCTTGTCATTCTCACAGAACTTCTCTGCCTTTCAGGCCACATCTCTATTACCTTCATGACCTATTTAGCACAACCGTCTACCTCCAGCTTTTCCAAACTTGGAAAAGACACTGGACAAGGTTAAAAATCCTGTCCTACAACATATATTTCTAAGCAGTTCTTAAAAGCCATAACCAGAATCCAGCAGTAAGAGGTCTCCTAAAAGTCCTCCTTCACACCTCTGTGCCGGCTGTAGGTGTCCAGGTTTTGGCAGGAGCGGGGCTGCAGGGGTGGCCTCTGTGGGAAGAGGTTCAGGGGCTTTAGGATGCTTAAGAATTACAGATGCCGTTTTCTGACCCCCTAAAAATGAATATTTGATGCAACAGCTTGGTTTTTGGGTCATACAGAAGGAGAGGCTTTATTTTGTCCTAAGTAGCACATACAAGTTTGATCAAGTAGTAATTATATCTGAGCCACTAAGAAATAATCTCCAAGGCATAATTAGTAACAGCACCTTCCCTGGGAGATGTGATTCCCTCCACCTCCCACTTCCCCTCCCTGCTCCAAAAAAGGCAACAACCACCCAAGCAAAACCCCTCAAACCACCACAGCCCTGTGATATTCATCTTAAAAATGAGGACTGAGGAATGATGAAAGTTAATCAAAGGAAGGTGTTTACAGAAAATCAGTAGAATACAGCTGCAGATCTGCAGAAACTGCTTACTGAAAACAGAAAAGAAGCACTAGAAGAAGAAAAATTCCAAGTGGAAAAGCAAGAAGAAAGGCTGAAACCACAAGAGGAAAGCTAACGTCCCACATTGCCAAAAAGGCAGGCAAAAGGATAATCGAAACGCCAGGGTGGGCCAAAGCCAGAAGCATCCTCTACAGCAGTCCTTCTGTCAAAAAGGGAGATTGAAGCAAAGCTTAAAATGGAATGATTTCACCAGAAAATCAAAAATGGCTTGCCACGGAGCCAGCCAGCTATCCTAATGTACAAAGTGTTTTCCAACAGCACGCAAACTTCTGTTTCTCGAACTGTATGGCCACCCAAGGCTCCCAGTTTCTCCTTGAGAAACTTAAAACAACTTTAGGAAATGAAAAGGCACATGCGCACACTGAGACCTTCCAGATTTCACTTAAGCAGGCAAGTGGGCCTTTCTTCTGTTCCTAATACCGTCTCTTTCCTGCCAACTTGTCTAGATTAGGGATATTTGTCACACTGTAACTCTATCTACAAACCCTGAGTGTAGATATATGTACAAACCCTTAACGTAAACATATGCCTTGGAAAGATTTCGCCAGGAACTTTGCGTGAGCACTCCAGGCTTATCTCCGGGTAACGGCTTCCATTTGATCAAGCTAACGCAAACCCTCATCTAGAGGAGCCCCCACCCAGGGCTGCGCTGCCGGCAGGTCCCGACCTCAGGCTCCTGAAGGCAGCAGCACTGAGCGTGGCAGGGTGATCACCATCACGGGAGTGTGAGGGTTTATTGGGAGATTTCTTTATTTGTCCCGGTTCAGACTTTATATACATCTCTATACGGAACACCCCCCCACACACAACGTGCACGTTTTGAATGGTACTCCGTTATAAAAACAGCACCACTGGAAAAACTATGGCACCTGCATACACGCATGGGGATGCACCTTATAAATAACTTAGCGTAGTTAAGCAAAAGCTAAGGGATAAACTTTGATTTTGTTTGCTAAAATGGAAAACCTAAGATTGCTAATAAGCAACTAAGAGCTATTCGACAGATTGTCTATTACAGGAAATCTTGCCAGGACGCTCAAGCGGTTTATGGCCATCTCGGATATCTGGGGAAGAGTGAAATGGGTCTAATGTTTTTGAAGTTTCGTGGGGTTTTGAGAAATCCAGACATCTGCATTTTAATCTTTGGAAAATCCTGAGATCAGCAAGATTATCGTCTGCAGGATTTAACCACAAGTTGGACCCACCTCTTAGCAAGTCTAAAAGTCTTATGATTGTAGTAAAAAAACCCCAAAACACCTTTTTTTTTTTTTTTATATATGTACACATAATGATGGGTTTTGTGCTGTAAAACATTTGTCTTTAAATGACAGGGTAAGAAAATGATAATTCATGCCTTCTGAGTAACCAAGTGAACTGGATGTGTCTCAGTGACTGACTGAAGTAACTGCAGCTTTTCACCTGCTTCCTTTTCTGCAATGTCTTTATTGCAGCTGTGTGTGTCAGCAACACAAAAAGGGGTAAGAGCAGCTCTGAGGCAAGACCCAAAGGCTTGCAAAGCGCTCCTCCTGCCTCTCAGATGGTCCCATTACTCAGCTACCACCACCCCTCCCTTTCACGTGAGGTGATTTTTCTTTTTTAAACACGGGGTATGTGATTTGACCAAGAGGTGTCATGTGCGCACATCACCGCTTTTTGCTGATGGGCACGCTTTCCAAATTTTCGTTTTTCCTCTCTCGTTACTCATCCTTCCATATTTACAAGTCAGGAAAGATCTGAACGCAGGCCCAACTCTTCACGATATTTGAGATTTTTGAGTTGAGCAGGACATTGAGATAGCTCCAACCCCGCCAGCAGGGACCTGCAACTAAAAGTGTAGTGACACAACGACTTCCCTTTCGACGTAAAAATCAATCATGTCAAGCACTCAGATTTACGCATCCCTTCCTATGTACTAATCTACACCACCTTAACTGCTTTACACATTTATAGTATTTACTTTGGCTTGCTACATCCTCTGTTAATCAAGTCGTATTTTTCCATGACACAGGCAGCTATCCCAAACTTTTCCAGAAGCTGGTATGACACACTCCCCTTTGGAAAATGCAATAAAGCATGGGTGTACACCCAATGCAATGTCTACAGTAATTAGAGTCACTGCTCATTAAAAAGTGAAAATAGGTGGATTGTGCTGTACAGTGCATCAGTGCTGCGGCAGCAATACCGCATTGCTCCATGAACAAGAGGAAAAAAACACACTGAAGCCATTTATGGCACTTGTCTCCAACAAGGACACTAATTCCAGGTATTTGGAACAAAGAACACAGCGTATTTTACTCTTTTTTCATCTTTCTGCTTCTGGACTGGGCAAATTAACGTTGTTCTCTTACCACAAACCTCTGGAGACACCACAGTTTAGGAATGTTTTTCTGAACACTCACACTGAAAAAGCAATCGGCCAGCTACTGAGTTTTGGAGGAAGGCTGCGGCATCTCCGTTCATACCTTGAAAAGAAATTATCCCGCAGGGAGCCAGGCTGGGAGAACAGGGGGCAGGCAAAAGCACTGCATAATCTCATCCCCTCACCCAGAGCCAGCGTAGTTCATTAAAGCCACTATTTTGCATATGCCGTAGTGGTGATTGTGTATGAAAAGATTTTCACGCTCCTTCAGTGTGCCTTAGCATCAGCTATCACTGCCTATATGCTGATTTGGACAAGCAGAGGGGCATGTCGTCCCTCTTCCCTCCCTCCCCACACAGAGGGAATGCAGAGGCCAGCTCCTGTCCCAGACACCGGCTGCCCCGGCCCAGCCCCGGGTGACGGGGGCTGCCTCAAACTGTGGTGATGGGCACCACAGCACGGGGGAAACGTGTGTGCACTAAGAGGGAGAAGTACAGAAAATACAAAGAAACGTGACTGTCATCCGATCTGCAGCATATTTCTATAGAGAAAATCCATTTTATTATATGGACCATTATGCTTTTCTACCTGACTTTTATGATGGCCAAGCTTTGGTGGAGTAGAGCTTTAATTAGTTTCTGAGAAATGAACCAGAGGTTTGGTGCCAAGGCAGGGGGCGGCGAAGAGGGGGAAGAGCTGCGAAAATAACTTTTTTAAACTTGCAATAGGCTGACGCAGGACTGTCCGCCAAACCCACCCCCCGCCAAGCAGCTGGGGAGCTCCGGGGCTGAACCAGGGGTGGAACGTGTCCGTCTGAACTTCCCAGGACACGCAAATGCTGGCCTTGATATCTGCCAGACACATAGGTTTCCGGGGAAAAATTCCCCCTCCCTCCGGCTTCCCTGCCTCTCTCCTGCCGTCAAGGAGAGGACCGAGCCATCTGCTGCCATTAGCTCGCAGGAGCAATGCCTACATCCCAGCCGGTCACAGCGTGTGCTCCTCGCAGCGCTATCCGCTTTCCGCTCCAAGCCCTGACGCACCGTGACATTCCCCTCCGGCCGGGGACTCCAGGAAGTGAGCTGTTTGGCTTGGACGCCGCCACAGTGACACAGACACAGGTGGCCCCATCTATTGCGACACGGGGTCAAGCCTGCTGCCAAGGGTCCTGCTTTCCCCGGTTGTTTCCCGAGGGACCAGGAAACAGGGTGACAAGCAGGCCCCTCGCTGGAATCAAACTATTAAAGTTCACTCCATGGGTACCTGCGCAGCTCCCTGGCGTTTCTTGATAAATCAGCCCAGCCCACAACTACAGGGAGAGGCAAAAATCTCTCTTCTGTACCACATTTGAGGAAAATTACGACTTGGAAGCCGCTTTGTGGCTGATGTGTGTTGCCACTGAAGTCTCGGCCAAAATCCCACTGCCGGCTGACTCCGGCTGCAGGACGGTTGGTCTGGTGCAGGGCCAGATGGGTACCTGTCCTTCGCTGCAGGAAATCACTTCCAAAGTAGCTGGCTGAAAGATGTACTTGCTAGAACGAGGGACATCTCAGGATGCATGCAGTTTTCATTTTAATCTCCTCTTCCTCAGCCATTTTTTTTCACCTCTTGTTGATTTTTGGTGTAACACCCATTTCGATGTGCTCATTGCCATATTTTACTTGGTGGTATTTTGCTCCAGTGGGAGAAAGAGGTCAAAACTGAATCGTATTTGAGGGGGGGGGGGGGGGGCGGGGAAAAGCCAAGAGTCAAGCTCTCTCTCAAAGATAGAGGCTACTTCCTTTTCTGGGCAGTCTGCACGTGCTTCACTGCCGTTAATCATTTTATCTTGAATAAAATTAGACGGAGACCTCTACTCGCCAGGCCTGAGGCAAACAGTCCTCTGGCTGACTTGGCCAGCACGTCAGACGTCGCTCTTAACCACCGACTCTGCAATGTCAGCACCGTTTGATTAGGGTGGTGGAGAGAAACACTCCAATTAATAACGGTAAATGCTGTATGAGAAGGTACATCTCAGAGGGGAAAAAAAGCACAGTTCTCCCCAGCAGGGAGCAAGGGGGGCGAGTCCACAGAGCTCAGCTTCAGCGGTCGCTTCCCTCCTGTTTCCATCCGCAGGCTCGAACCCTCCTTGGCCAACACGGGTGGGTGATTCACAACTTGGAGCTCGTGTCCCCCTCACCCCCTCTCTCTTTTTTCATCACTGGTCTGGCAGCGGAAAAGCTTTCCACACGATCCCCGAGCCAAATCCTGCTGGAACTGCCGTTGTCTCATGGTGCTTTCATCCCAAATAGCTCAGCTGCTATGCTGGCTTCTGCAGGTCGGAGCTCCTTAAATTTTCTGCTGCCTCAATAGAATATATTTCTTGGGAGGCAGAGTGAATCTGGGACGGGGAGCAGGACGATGGCATGAGGAACAGAAAGCCCAGTATTGCACAACTGGTTTGCATCCCTGATGAAGATTTCATTTGCAGTGCTCTTCTGGAGTTAAAGCAAATTCACTGCCAAGTACAGTAACTGAAGTATTCAGTAAGAGTAATTTGTTGTACTTGATACTTCTTCTGACCACAAACGGATAACTTTTTTTTTTTTTTTACAGTCTTTTCTTATAACCATGTAGTGGAGAGGTTCAACAAAAGCAATTTTTGCCTATGGGTTGCTGAACGGTACCAATATCTCCAAGCATTTTTGTTCAGGATTCAAATATGCTGTGTGACTGGTCACCCATGTTAAACAATATGGTTTCTATTCCCTAACCAAATTCCTATAAAGGCCAGGACTGTCTGGAAAAAATCAAAAAGGCATTGAAAGGGGATACAGGGAGAGAGGCAAATTCAGAAAATTCAGGAGTCTTCACTTCTCTTGGAAAAGAAAGTACCTCATATAAGGCTGTACACATACAGTTCAGACTTCAAAATACCCACGTTCTTTCTCCACTTGCAGACAGACCTGTCTAGATGGTGTTTCACTCAGCACATCTACTCCAAGTCCTGGTTTGTGCACATATGCTTTGAGCTTTTTCTTGCAGAAAGTGCGGACAGGACTCAGTTTTGTTCCGGTTACTGCTTTCAAATGTAAACACTAACTTGGAGGTTCACAGAGATGCTTACTTTTGTGTGGCACATACCTCATATTATTTCACATATTTACTGGTTCGATGAATGGGCCATGTCTGATTTCTGTCATGGTGTGGCTGGCTAAGTACAGCACTCAGGTGTGTAAAGGGCATAAGATGGTCCAGGAGCCTGTGGATCTTCTCGGTTCCTGGGAACTTTGGGCCTCACCTAGCCAGAAGTCCTCCTCTATCGCCCATTTTTTGCCACCACAAAGAACCACGATGAGGTGGAAGCAATTGAGACCCTTTGAAGTTGTGCCCAGAGAGAAGTGTCCAAATTGGTGAGAAAGCCAAACCGGGGGCCTGCGCCAGGCATGCTGTTTTCTTCTGAGGTTTCCATCCTCCATGCTTTGCTACTGAAGAACATGTGTCTAATGCTCAAGGCAGAGGAGAAGTACCGCGTGCTTTTAGGCAGAGGACCTCTCTTTTTCCCCTTCACCACCGCAACCCCTTATCCTGTTTTTGTACACCCTGGCTAGGCGTACACTCAGGCTAGCAAGTTTTAAAACACATTTTAAGATGTGTCCACTAGATAGCAAGATTAACGCCCAAATTCAAGCAATAGAAATGCCAATGAACTAAACTGTCAGCCTGTCCCCAGAACCTTATCAAAACAAACTGCTTGCTGTCTGTGGCTTGAGGCAGCTTTATATTTCATTTCGTAATACAAGCTCTGTGACTTCTCACGCTAGAGACTGCCTAGGATATTTAAGCTCACAGCTTCCATTAGGGTAAGCGTTATGTCTAAATCCACCAGTCAACTTTAAAAGAAAAAAAAAAAAGGGGGGGGGGGAGGGAGAGAAGAAGAAAAGGCACCTATGTTTTGAATGTTAAGGCCTGCACTCTGCATTTATGACTGGCGAACGTGCTGTTTCTTAACCTTCGTGTCATGTAACTACTTGGCTTTTGCGCAGATCTAACACAGGTTTCAAAATATTTGAGGAGTTCTGCGGCGTGTACGTAAACAGCCAGCACTGCTCTATGGGGTAAAGTTTTCTTTAACTTCACGGCACAGATAAGGAGTGGTCCATTTGAATACCACCCCTAGAAACACAGTACTGTTGTTACTGGTCTTTAGATGGCAGTTGGCTCTGAGTGCCCACTATCTACAGCAACACTGTGTCAAGCTCAGTGAATATGGATAATGTTTAAAAGTCTATTTTTCATTTATTTAAACTTGCATAAGCATACTTAAAAAAAATGTATATTGGGCTCTTATTTTAGCCACGCTTAGCTTTATATTTTTTTTACAGTGAAAACACGTTTACACTCCTAATATATATTTTCCTCAAAATGTTCATGCTGCTGCAGAGCTTCAGCAATAAGGATGATACATACAACCCCTCAGAAAGCACGGCAAATAAAAAACAAGCGAGAAAATATGCAGTGCAGAGAGTCAAGTACTGAAAAATACAACCTCGCCAAACCTCGACTTACATAACCGGCTGTTTGAGAGCACTTCGTATGTTGAGAAGAGATTGAACAACAAAAGTGGAATCCTGGCTGCCTCTGCTACTTATCCAGGTAATCTTCTCGGGAGGCTCAGACGACTTAAATACGGTGTTACATAAATGCAAACTGGAAGTTTGAACACCCTACGTGGGTTTCAAACCCTCCATGACAACCTCTACCATGTTCTAAATGGTTCCTCAGATAAATCATATGGTCATCCTGGAATATTGTATCATGAAAAATTACACATTTTAAATGAGGATTTGATTAAAAACCCAAACAAAATCTCTTCTGCCTACCAGGTAATAAATTACATAAATTAAACTCTTTAAAAATTGTGAAAGAAGAAGAAACAAGTAAGAGTGCGCATTATCTGTGCAACAAATTCAATGACATTACAAAGTGTAATATGAATGGAAACTATTAGCAAAACACATTTACTGGGCACCAAAGCAGAAAATATGTTATCATTTGCTGGAACCAGCCTAAATAAATATCTGCCAAAGAATAACACAATTTACAAGGAGACCTTCCTGGGTCTAATGGGGCTATGTGTTCAACACTTCCTTTCTTCATAGCGGTTTTTGAACTGGGTCACATACGTTCCTCTTAAGATGACATTTTAGAACCTTTTTATAGAAACTCATCTTGCCTGCCACATCTTGTTTCAATTAAAATTTGATCTTGAAACAAGACGGAAGGATGGAAGTGGGGGCACCCTGTGGCACCGGCTACTGACGATCTATTAAAAGTTTATGCCGCACTTTAAATGGAAGGGAAGGCTTGCAGGAAAACACCAGCACACAAACACTGCCCTGAAAACCTGCAAATCCACCTTCTGCAGCGGGAGAACAGTCCCAGGCACGTCCTCCCGTGCCACTGGCACACCGTGCTCCCCTGAGCCTTTTTGCAGCCGCTTTCAGCTCTGCCGGCCCTGCTGCTCACAGTCCTTTTGCCTTTTTGTGGCAGCGCTTCTCGCCCCATTGCTCTGGGTTTTTCAGAGCATGAGACCACTGTCTAGTTTAGAACAAGCTTTCGCGTTTCAGACTTTCATTTAAGCAAAGGTCTTTGTGGATTTCTGTTTCAAACATGCTTCTGGGACGCAGGTAGGTTCTTCTGAGTGTCACTGATCTCAGGAATTATGGGGGGGTTGGGATATTTAATCAACTTCTGCATCCCTCCCTCCCACCCCAGCGACTCCATCTCTCCCATCCCCAGCGACCTCAGCCTTCACACTGCTGCTTCTCCTTTCCACAGGTCTCCTGCCTGTGATGTTACCTCTGGCTGCCTCCCGAGTCCCCTAGGTTCCTCCCCGAGGAGGACTGACCTCTATTCCACGTTTCTGGCTGGCTGAGCGCGACGCGTGTGGACATGAGCAGGGTAAGAGATGAGGGAAAATCAGGGGGAGGAAAGACACATAGAAAGGTCGAAAGGATAATCTGTAAATTTACAGCCGTTGCACCCCCCTTGCAAAAGAAAGTGCCTTATTCAGGCTGCATATGGTGCAGTTCAGACTTCAAAATAGCTGTGCTCTTTTGAGAAAGGCGGAGAGATCTGTCTCGGGGCAGCTGGGACCTCCCTCTGGTCGACCTCCATTTCCACACAACTAGGCAGTACCTTAATATCTAGCGACCCTCTGCCCCCTCAAGTGAGGCTGAAATCAGCCAGCTGGTTCGAAACCCACTGGAGAAATGGTGGGGAAAACTTGCACCGTAAAACCACCGACACTATAGCTGCCGGTGCCCTCGCCCAGCATTGATGGTGGGAAGCGAGGCAATTTGGGAACATTGCGCCAGGCTGCCAGAGGACAAGCCTGGTCTTGAAACCACGGCTGCACCTCATCACAACAGGCACTCGGAGCTGCCAAAACACATAACACAAACTTCACACCTGGCCTGAAGAACAGAGAGACACTGAGGCACCTCCACCCTCGCTCCTGGGACTCCTGCTGCCCAGGGCCCCCTCACCTCTCCTTGGCTTTGTCCTACCCTCCGTGGTGACCGCAGCCCCCCAGCTGTCCTCCCTGCTCCCGCATCCCATGCGTGTGTGGTCTCCCCATCCCGACCCTCCTCGGCAATTCCACTCATCCACATGCCGACCTGAGCCCCTGGTCTCCCCCTTCTGCCTCTGACCTGCCACGTTCCCTCCTGCCCACGCAGGCACACACACACTCTCACGTTTCCTTCCTCCATTCTTCTGTTTCTGAAGTTAGACAATTTTTAATGTTTTTATGTTAATTGCTTTTGAATAACAGCCTTTCTGGAAAACAAAAGGTTTCCCAGAGTACTGGTTTATTTGGAAGCGTTCCCATGGCCAACTACAAGCTGAAATAATAACAATAATCGGAAAATTTCCACATAAGTATATAAATAATTTTTTTTTCCCCAACAACGGGAGAAAAAATCGTGGGGTTCTGTTCGGTTGTTTGGGGTTTGGTTTGTTTTTTAACATTTTGGGGCCAGTTTCCCCCTCTAGCCTCCCAATCCCTGGCTCCCATCAGGAGAAAGGCATAAAAGCGGAGTCTCGCCATGGTCCGCTTCAGGAGAGGGAGAGGCAGTGACCCTGTTTACCAAGAGCACCCTCAGCGTGTACGAGCGAGGAGCCATGTGGAAAGGCTGCCTGCTTTGGCTGGCATTCCTCTGTTGTTCCCGAGCGCAGGAAATGATGGACATTTCTAAACCGGAAAAATTTGCAAGCAAGCTTCGGCTAACCACAAGAAACTCAAACACACAGCAAGAATCACAAGGCTCATGGCAGAAGGGGAAAAACTGACAGCTTTTGATTTATGGACTGTTAAAGGTCATGATGCTGCCATATAATACCATGGAAATGGAACCACGGTTTTAAACACTAAGCAGGTAGCTGCTTCAGCAAAGAAACCCAGGTTTCACTCTTCTTCATGTATTTATATGTGAGGTGGTGGTGACATTGGGCTGGTCTCAAAGAGGCAGTGACACTTTGGGGTGGGGAAAAGGGGTTGCGAGGGCCAGCTCGCTTGCAGAGCAGCGCGACCCCTCTCTCACTCGCCTGGAGCCAAGCCATTTGGAGTACCAGACTGCTAAAGCCTGCCTTAATCTGCTCCCATCTCCCTGATCGTCTGGAGCTTTCTAATGTCCCCTTCCACCTTTAGAAAGTGAGGGTCCAATGACAGCATATGGGCAGCAGCACAAACTGAGCCAACAGCTACCTTCCAGCCAGTGTGAGCGGGTGAAAGATTAACAGCCACATAGATGCAATCCTACCTTTTCGCCTTTTGCTCTGATAGCCACGAACTCGAAGATCTTCCTCTCTGTTGTCCCTTCTTCCTCTGTTATGCTCCAGTTCCACAGGCTTCTTAAAAAAACCCCAATCACGTAAAGGGTGCTGTAAAGGAAGACACGCATAACGCACTATCTCTTTTCAGTGCAGGATTTTTCTTACAGCACGCACATAATGTTTGTTAACTACTAACATATGACAAAAAGTACCACCATCTCATATGTTGAGTTGGCAGCAAAAGAGGCAAAGCAAATCAAAACCTAGCTTCCACCAGTGACTGGCACGCTTGGGGGCTTGGCAAGGAAAGCCACTGCTGAACCATCTTCTGCCAGCGCAGAGATTTCCCCTGTGGTGGCACTGGCACAGCTGTGCCCGTGGATGCCTGCATATGGGGCTGCTGGCAAAGAGGGGGGGAAAGGGAAGGAGGGTTTGCTCGTGGGCCCACCTTCGCACCAGTGACCCCATAGCACGCATAGGGTAGAGGAAGATGAAGCAGAGGACCACAGTGGGACCTGATGCTTTACAAATCTTTACCTTCTGACAGGGCTAAGGGGCTTCACAAAGGTTTCCCAGCACGCTGCCATGCAAAGGGCTGCTGGGGAGAAAGTTGGTGGAGTCCTCCACCCAACCACGACCAGGTGGAAGACAGAGAGCCCCAGCAAAGGGCAGCTGTTATAAAATAAGCCCCAAAAGGCTGCAGGTGCTCCTTTCCTCCAGGTTTAAAGCAACAGCTCACAGCAAGGCTGCTGGAGCTTGCAGGGGGCCTTGGAGACAGGCAGGGACCATCAGCTGTTCTCAGTCTAGCCTATCAGCTTGAGCACAAAAACAAGAAGATATGTTTTCCTTCCTTTCAAAAAATATTTTCTGAGCTCAGTGATAGCCTTAGTCTGCCTGCTAAGTAAAATTTTCATGAGGTTTGTGAAGCTGCCTATCAGGGTTCCACCGGCAGGGGTGAAGAAGCCTTCCCCGTGAGCCAGGTGGAAACATGGTTCCTAAAATGGGGACCCATACAAACAGTATTTTGAGATTGAGCCAGTTCTTAGAAAGGAGTTTCCATTTCCTGAGACACACAGTGCTCGCACTGTGTTAGAAAGGGGGCAAACGGCTTGCCATGAGCCTGCAATGTTTGTTTGATACCCACTGCCTGCACGTGCGTGCAGAGTTGAGCTGCCGAACGGCTGGTAAGACACAGCAGGATCACAGCAACTACCGCTTGAAATTGTGTTATGTCAGTTCAGGCCTTGTTCTCTTCTAATATGTGGAGCTCTGCACCCAAAAGCTGCCTTCAAACCCCCTCAGTAATAAATTCCTTGCCCAGACTCACTGACCTGCACAGCCTCTGCTTATTCTGGTAGAAATGGGGCATGGATGGAGAGACAGAGATGCTGTGGACCCTGGTACTGGTATTACAGCTGGCCGTGTACACAGACAGCTGGATTCGTCTTGCCAAAGGCACTCAGGAGTTCTGTAGATGCTGCAGTTTCAGGGATCCGCTTCCTAACTGTTCCAGGGCCCTGTTCCTGTAGTGGCTTTTCCCTTTCAGATCCCAGCAAACAGGGGGGTGGTATCAACATGTATCTTAATTTTACACCTCCAAGTACCATATAGAGTAAAGGTTCTACATTTATTCATTCAGAGGTGGGAAAATAAACAGAAAAATCAATACACTCTCCCTCTATGCTGCACACACCCAGATGAAAATAATTAAAATGCATCTCACTGCCTGTCGTGCCGATTTAACAAAGCATAAATGCTCTGTGTTCCTCTCCTACTCTGGAGGCATGGAGGAGGGATGAATTTATGTCAAACACCGAGATGCGTGAAGTAGCCACTTTGGCTTTGCAAGCTAGCATGAAGCAGTGTGAGACAACCACCAGGCACGTGTGAGCGCTGCCGCGGAGCCCAGGCTGCCTCTTGGCTGCGTCGGGATCCAACATGAAGAGAGCAGAGAGGGACAGGCTGCTCCTGCAGATGGATCTGTGCAGCGGCGATGTACGCGCCCTGCAAGGCGGGGACGTGTGGAAAGTGGCGATCGTGCCTGAAGATGTGGAGAGATCAACAGCAGAGAGGGAATTGAGCGTAACGATCTTCTTCACCGTAGGATTTTGCTCCTAATCTCCCCCACTTGCCAAGAGAAGCTATAACCATCGCAAGCAATTTCAGTTGGGGCTGTCTAGGTGCTGTCAGCAAACTGTTTGAAGTTCTTGCAATTGAGGGATAAGCAGCTTTTATGCAGAAAAAGCTGGCACTTCAAAATTTTTAAAAACTGAATCCAGACATCAAGCAAGGAAATCTTTAAAAGCTGCCACTGATGCAGATTTCGTGTAAAGAACGACTGCTTTTCCCTCAAACAGTGGAAAGGTAAAGAAATAGCACCCTCCCCTCCCAGCACGTCGAAAGCAGCTACGGGCTAAACCTGTCATTTCATACTCAGTTTAAAAAAGAAACTGAGTGTAAATGCAAAAATAAAAAACTGTGATGGATGATGTACATTAAAAAAAAAAAAAAAGGCTGTCAATACTTTCTACTAATTACTATTATATATGGCAAGTAGTGAATGCACAGCTCTCTGAGACTGGCTTGCCGAATCGTCTCGGTGGTAACACCACCTTCTTTCCTTCCTTTATGTTCCTTTTCTGTCTTTTGGTTGCCCCTCGTCGGTGTGCTGTCCAGGCCGCAGTGAGCTCCCCACACCAGCGACCACAGGTGGCAACGCGTGAGGTCCAGCCCGCCTCAGGGCCTGTGTAAACACCAAAAGGGACTGTGTCGGTCCTTCCCGCAGGTTATGTTGTTGGGGACGGCTTTGGACATCGACACAAGAGTGCTTTGTTAACTGATTGTTACAGACAGCGTGAAAAGTGCCACGGTGCGTGTCGCCCTGACCGGCTCTCCTGCACCCTCCCAAACGCAGCAGCTGCGGAGTGTTGTAAGCAGTGTCCACTCTCTGCAGTTACGGGACTGTAGCTAAACTAGAAGCCAGTCCTTTACTGATCCGGGGAAAACCCAAACCTTTTCAAGGACATAGGTGAATCACGTTTCACCTGTGCGTTACATATGTGCTATACATGCACTTTCACTTAGCAGCACCAGCGTTCGCATATTGCAAACAGGAAAACTGAGGCAGGAAGTCTGGGAACTTCTTTTATCTCACAAGTTTTAAAAAAAAATACTTAAACAGCACATCAGTTACTGTATTGAACACTAGACTAATAAATTGCACTATTGCATATGCTATATAGTAAAAGTTAACAATCCCTTATTCTTTAGATTAAGTGTCTTGTCTCACAAAGCATACCCTGAAGGACTTAGCAACAATATTTTTATCATCTATTGAGGTACTTATATGGCTCCCATCACCGCTGTACCTACTTTTATGGTAGCTGTGAAATACAGAGCCATAGAATCTAATATGGAATCAGAACCAGGAAACATTGTTTGTTCAACTACTATACTATATAAGCCAACAAAGGGAACGAAACAAGAATCTCAATGATGTCCAAACTCTTTTTATGATGCTGAATCACTTGACTTCTAATTTATCGATCACAAATTGCTATTGTTAAGATGAAGTATGAGCACCACCTGGAAGAAAGCCACCGCTTCTTGAGAGACTGTGATGTGAGCTACAGAGACAGGGAAGAGTGTGATTCCCATTTCTTCTCTTATGAAACCCTCAAAACAGGGAATATTTGTCTTGCCGACAATAATCAATTGGTATAAGTGACTGTTAACTTTGCTTCTGTAAGAAAACAGGAAAGAAGAAATGAGAAGCGCACACAAGAAAGTAAATGCACATGCATCCCATCTGTTATCACCTGTCTCTCAGAACAAAATGGTATTGTCTCCTCAGGGAAGACCCAGTTCATTTTGGTCCCACAGTCATTAGCATCTTCACAGAGTAAATACAAGAGACAGCGCTGGGCATTGTTTTGCACTCTCTGCGGGGATGTGACTGATGGCACAAGACAGTTCACTGTGGAAGAATAGAGACTGTGAGAACATAAAGCTTTCATACGCCTTTTTTTTTTTCTCTTGTGAACATGGCTTACTTTTAGTAATGAAGACGCTCAGGTGTTTTCATCTCAGACAGAAGCAGGTGAAGGGGTTTTACTTCTGAGGAAGAAGCCAGATGGGCGAACAGGCTCAAGCAGCCAGTGCCCGGGGCTGACGTGCAGCACAGCAGTGACCTGCTACTGAGTGGAGGCACATATGGATCCTGACTTGGGAGGCCTCACGTGCACCAGGACAAGCACCCTCAGACCTGAGGACAAACTGCAGGAGAGGTAAAGCAGACTGGTGCTCAGCAGGCCATCCTTTGGGAACAGGGGGGTATAGAGAGCAGTATGCGCAAGACGGGGGAGAGATGTTGGGCAGAATATGGGCATGATATAAAATCGTCTCAGGAACATTTTGATTGCCTAGAGGAGAACAGCTGCCACGTGCATGGAGATGCATTAAGTCTTTGCCCCAGGAAGGTTTCCCAGGAACCTCTACAGCAGGAAGGCCATAGCTGGCAATTGTTTTACCAGTAGGGCAATGGCAACACACAGAAAGTTCCCCTTCCAGTTTCATCTCACTCAGCTATAGACAAGTCCCACAACCAACATTACTTTGTCAGGGATCTGCCTTGGCTTTTGTGAGACCCTCAGAAAAACTGTTGGTCTGCAAGACACAAGAAGTCTAGACAGCAAGACAGCAAAAGAGCCACCCACCAGAGAAAGCCAGGAGGTGCTTAGCAGACAGCATCATGGCTCACCAGAAACACGTGCGCAAGCAAATGTGGGGCTTGAGACAGAAACAGTGTTTGTGAAGTCAGTGCTGAGTTTGGGTCTCTATTTCAGACAAGAAATCTCTCATATGCTCTCGTGAGCTCCAGGGCAACCAGCCTGTACACGAAATCTGTGGTATTTGATCAAAATAGAGGCCAGAACCTTCTCAGTTCACCCATGGAAATGTCAAGAAGCAAGCGGAAAAGGAGGTGTTTCTTCACAGAAAAGACATCTCTGAGGTTGCTGCTTCAAAGCCACAGAAGTGATGTGGGAAAAACACCTGCGGTGGTGTCTGTTCTCTGTTTCTGAGGCAGGGGCAGAGGGGAAGGGAGAGGGCTTCCAGATGTCATTTTGAAAGCAGCTTTTCTGTGTCTGGTGTTACCAGACATACAGGGCTCCAGGCCACCCTTGGATGTAGGTGATGCCCATGCTGACAGACCCTGCTGCCAAGCCAAGGAAGGAGACACAAGTGCTGCAGCACCCAGAATCACCCAGAATCAAGCACTCGGGATGGGGGAGCATGTCAGAAGAGGTCCAGACCCACTGTGGCTGTCACAGAATCACAGAATGGTAGGGGTTGGAAGGGACCTCTGGAGATCATCTGGTCCAACCCCCCTGCCAGAGCAGGGTCACCTAGAGCAGGTTGCACAGGAACGCGTCCAGGCTGGTTTTGAATGTCTCCAGAGACGGAGACTCCACCACCTCTCTGGGCAGCCTGTGCCAGTGCTCTGCCACCCTCAAAGTAAAGAAGTTCCTCCTCATGTTTAGATGGAACTTCCTATGCTCAAGTTTGTGCCCGTTACCTCTTGTCCTGTCGCCAGGCACCACTGAAAAGAGCCTGACCCCATCCTCCTGACACCCAACCTTTAAGTATTTTTAAGCATTGATAAGATCCCCCCTCAGTCTTCTTTTTTCCAGACTGAAAAGACCGGAGTCTCTCAGCTTTTCTTCATAAGAGAGATGTTCTAGTCCCCTAATCATCTTTGTAGCCCTTTGTCACGGTTCCCTCATCTGGGGAACCAGGTCCCACCACTGCTCCAGGGCTTTGGAAGGTTATACCTAGAAACCGCCCTGCACAGGCAAGGTGACAATCCACACGGTTTACACAGGCCCACAACTTCTTCACCATTAGTGCTTGCTATTCCTTAGCTGGTTTTTGAGGCTGTATTGCAGCGCCCCAGGTGGCTGTAGAGGTGGCCTGTGATTCTGTAAGACCCGGTGTGCTCACCCTCTTTACCCCCAGCTCTGAAAATGGCAGGTTGGGTGGGTGAAGTGGGGAAGGAGGAGCTGGAGAAGTACACCTCCACTGCAAGGTGACCACCTGGCATCAAGGAGGGAGAGGGAGCATAGTGGGGGTGAGGGGCAATAGGGGCTCTGGAGCTGGTAAGGAGTGGGTCATCGCTTCCAGAGAAGGGCCTGTTTCAGAGGTGGTGACCCAGAGAGTCCCTCCTGCCCCTCCCCGGGTCTGGTCTCAGCCATGCCGACTGGGAACGGTCTTCTTCTGACCTCAGGTCTCAGCCTAAGTGACAGAGAGGACGTCAGGCGAACAGAAGTACCTACTTCTTCCAGGGCACGGGTCAGAAGGAAGAAATTAAATAGAAGCCCTGGGTCTCTCTCCCGCCATCTGATGCCAGCCCCTCTCCTCCCTGGAGAATTCAGGGAGGAAAAAAAAGGTCAAAATATTCTGGATAAGCCTGTGTGTCTTTCTACCGCAAACACCTTCTGTTCTGGCCTATGCAGTTGCTTTCACAGCTGTAAAGGGAATATTTTTCGCCTTAAATAAAAAGGAAAAAAAAAAAAAGGCTGGACTCTTTTCAGTGTGCTCTGGGGAGCTTCAGGAAGCCACATGAAACTAAAATGCTCTCTATCACCCCTCTGGCACCTCTCCACAGCTCCTTGGGTGTCACTGCAAATTAAGTTATCTTGGCTACACTTACAGTTTTTGCTGAACATAACTCATCAAAGGTAAACCCATGGAAAACCTCTGGCCTTGGTAGCAATTAGCGTAGATGTCTCGATGACAAAACCACATGTTCCCTCAGGGCTGGCCCTAGGCGTTCCGCATTAGCGTGCCTGCACCAGGCTCCGAATTTTGAAGTGACCCTTGAAAGACACTTTCTACTGCCTGCCTCAAAGGCTGGACAAGAAGATCTAAGGGGAAGCTAAAACCTGTGGCACACAGGTTCTGCTTTCACAGAAGGAGACAGCAAGTTCAGAACACCATACAGGCGGTAGGGAACAGAAGGCGGGTGCCCGTTCTCCATAGACCACTCCTCAGCCATCGGACATTTCTCATGATGTTCTCCCACCGGAGCAGCAAACCTCTCCATCAGCCTGAGCGACCAGTGCAGCCCTTCGAGAAAGCTTCCCCTCACTGGCTCTTCCCATACGTAGCCCAGACCCTCTGCCTGCCTTCCGTCAGAGGCACTGTGGAGTGGCCACAAAAGTTGGTTTGGGTGTTTTTCTCTTTCAACGCAGCCTCCTCGCGTGGCAGTAACTGGCTCTCATGCCGTAAGCCACCTCAGCCCCAGCGGCAGCCTGGGTGAGAGCATGCACAGGAGCCCTTTGCAAGGCCTAACCGCTGCACGGGGGGGCTCTGAGGGAATGATGCGGCTTATTCCTGAGGGAAGGTGAGGAGGGGAGAGATGTGGCTGTGGCTGCTTTCTTCCCACATGATCATGGAGATTCAAAGAGAGAAGGTTTCCTTCCCCACGCAGATGTGTGGATGGGGTGGTCAACACGCACTGTGGGGGCTGGGGGACCCAGCACCTTACATTTTTTTCCTGCTTTTCGCTCCCCCATTTTAAAGAGAGAAGTGGGTGATATACAGGGGCTGACCCCGACCTCACACCAGTACAACTTAGAATTCATCGACGTGCATTTCTATTTATACTGGAAGAAGAAAAAACAGAATGAGTTTCTACTCATAGCAGCACTACAAAGATGAGAAGAAAAAGGAGTGTGAGTGCCATAAGACTAAGTTGTCATAGCAGCATAATTACATTTGAGTCTACTTTGTACGAAAGCAGACTGCCAGAACCTCATTTTGGAGGGAGAATCACTGTCAGGAGAAAAAGGGAATGCTGTGCTGCTGTGCCTAAATTGTATTAGACGGCAAACAGTAAACGGGATCTGCATCTCCCTGCAAATGAACCTCCCTGTGCAAAACCAGCTAGGCTGTTTACAACTGCTGTGAATTCAGAAAGAGATAACATGAAACACTGCTTCACGGAGTTTGAGGAAAGTCTATCAAATTGTAAACTATGGTGCACAACAATCTATTAATTATAGATGTGAACAGTGTTTTCCAGAGGTTACATTTCCACTGAATTAAAATTTAAACCATGATGAATTGGTTAGGCTGCGTTCTCGTTGAGTAAGTAATTTCAGTAATCATGTAAATATAGCTTCATTGACCATCAGCACGCAAGCCCTTGTAGATGCACCGATTGTGTAAAAAACCCCAAACACAAATCAAAACAAAATCCACCTTAATTGCTTATTTACTGATATGCAGACAGGCGGGCTGCTCCGTTCAGGTTTTCACGGCATACCTCAAAGCGACATTTCTTGTGGATGCCAGCTCCAGCAATTCTGTGCACCGCTTTCCTCCTTGGCAAACTACCCTGAGGGGAGAGACTTTCCTGTTGCCACGTGGCCATATTCCCACCACATTTACAGCGTCTCATAGCTGTTACGAGTCTAACTTTCCTCCACACACCTGGAATGAGCATCCCGAAGGCCTCTGGCAGTGGCTGCTGGGGCGGAGGTGGCAGGCAGCGGCGTCTCCTTTTCTTCTGAGAACCTCACACCCTCCTGCAGCGATGAATAACCCTTAGTCAGCAGGGCAGGACAATGGATACTCGCTGCCATCAGGGCAATTTCTTTCAACAACTTTAGGTAAGTTTAGGTTTTGTATGACTAACTTGTAAATTGGTTTTTATACAGAAAGGGCCAGTAACAAATGCAAGAAAAAGAATAAATAAATGGTGAAAGCTTGATTGTGTTCCCACATAATCGTGTTCCCTTGATTGTGTTCCCTGCTGCAGGCGGCACAGGATCGCTAACCAGAAATAGGCAGAGTTTCTGCAACAAGCTAAAGCAGCTACAGAACAAGGCAAAATCACACAGACGAAGTTTTAGGTTGAAGGTCAGAGAAGTAAAATAGGGGATACAGTGTCAGCAGGAAAGCCGAGAGAATATACTTGCTAGCAGAGCATTTATTATACCTAACCAAACCTTTCATCCAGAGTAAAATAAAACTCCCCAGTAAACTTTTCGTCATTTGACACTGTCGTTTCTTTTTCAGAACATAAGGACTTTTTATTTTTCGGTTGATGGTTTGTGTAGTCTTTATGCTTTTTCTTGTGAGGAAAACCTTTATTGTGAGAAAAGCTGTAATTGATGTGGTGTCTGGAAACAGCACCTATCATATGCTGAAATAATATTTCTGAATCATAAGCAGCTTCACTCATCTCCAGAAGACATTCACGATGAAGCTTCACTGTGACCATGAGTGTCAACATCGCTAAATATTTTGCAGCCACTCAAAGGTCACATTCAAGGAAGGAGAAGCTTCCTACCAATCTTTCTTCCTATATTGATGGCTGTAGCTATATTTCTGAACAGTCAATGTTGTCTGTGCTATATTTTATTTTCATGGTATAAGTAAACACTAGATAAAAAGAAAACGCTATTAGTTATCTCTTGAATTTTAGCAGTCTGGGAAAATACTCTGCCATAGGCAGATTTCCTGTACGATCGTGACATACTTTCTAGATAAGCATTCATGTTATAATACATCTTATGGGCTCCTACTTTGTTATTTGTGTAATTGTGCAATCATTAACATTTTCTACCTCTGAGTTAAACTTTCTCTTCTTCTTGAGAGTGACATTCAGAAAAAACCCAAAACTTTAAAAGCCAAACCTTAGCTCTCTCCTTTCTGTTTGTTTTTTTTTTTTAACAAAACGTGGAGCAGGAACTTTCTGATTGTTAGGTTGGACGTCGTTGCCTCAGCCACAGTTGTGTCGGGGTGGAGTAGGGTGGTATTAAGAGGACAAGACCAGCAGCCAGCACAGCTGCCAAAAGAAGGCAAGACCTAGTTTTCAGCCACTTGGTTCCTTTTTCAAAACTGCTGCGAGCCCAAGCTCCTTGCAAGGGCTAATGGAAACTTCGGGAAGTCCTCGGGGCACCGAGGGTGTGGGAGGAGACGCCGTGGCCAGCAGCCAAACACCCACCACCCCGTGCTGCCCCGCAGAGCTCTGGGGGCAGAAGGGAGGTGGTGGCACCACAGCAGACCTTAATGGCAGAGACAAACTCCTCTCCAGATGGAAGCATTTCCTCCCATCTGTGCCAAAGGCTGTTCCTATTCCTTCCTTATGTTTTCAAAAACCTTTCTCTGATCGTGTTCCCTCCCTCTCCTATCTGTTTTCGCAGCCTGAAAAACCACACTGAAACCAACAGCTGTGTGCCCTAGCAAGAAACAGCAGCTCTCCCTCACACCCCGGGGACAGCAGAAAAGCCACTGGCTGGCCACAGCCGGGAGCCACGGCACAGCCTCCTCTCTTCCAGGAGTCCTTGGGAGTCCTAATGCATCTAATTCCCTAAGCCCACAGCTGGGAGTCCCCAGCGGTGACACGGAGACAAGGCAGTGTTATGTAGAGATCCTAATTGAGATCACCATCTCCCTGTTCATACCCACAGCTGCTCTGAAGACCTCGCACCCGAGCGTGTAACTATTACCAGGTCTCCCAATGAGATCTGTGTCTGCTCACAGCGCTGCTGTGGGAGAGTCCCCTCACGTCCCGGGATGAGCCAGAGCTGTCGCAATGCCCTGCTTTCTCCCCTAGCCTAGATCTGCTTCTAGCTCCAAGGACGCAGCTCAACCCGCACGTCTTCAGCTTCACTTTGTCCTTTTCTCTAATGATCCTTTTCTTCTCCCTGTACTGTTTTCTTCCAGTAAATGTATTTTTGCAGCAGCTCGGCACCTCAGATTAGGAAACTGGTTCATCTGGGGGAAAAACGCATTATGTTTTCCTGGTTATTTTTCAGCTGGATCAGTTTCCCAACTTGGTCTGCTGGCTGGTCACAGAAATATTTCTGCTAGCATTAGCATGGGGCTGCTCTGGGGTCAGGAACAAGCAGCTGGGGGCCAGTGATTTGTTTTGAGAGAAATCAGCTCCGCGAACCATGTCTTGAGATGGCCAGCTGTGCATCAGAGCCTGCACAGTAGAGGAAGCAGGAATACAAGGAGGGGGAAGAGGGCCTGGCCAGCAACCTGGCTTGGGTTGACTTAATCAAACCAACTTCCATTACTAAGGGAAAAGAATAAAAAAGGGACTTACCAGTTGCTTACATTTGCTCTGTTTTCCAGAAAAATCACTTAAAAAGATTGGGTAACCAGACACCCTCCAATGAACATGAGCTTATAAACGTTTTTTTTTTTTTTCTGTTGCTTTGTCAGGCATGATAAACATCCGTAGGCTTGTCTACCTTTTCTATTTACATCACCTTCACACAAAGATAGACTCTGTTACATTTCACACCGATGAAGAAGACAGTGAGCCCAGTTATGCCCATGGGCTGAAAGGAAGTTCCTGGCTTAAGGGATTCAGGACCTAAATAAACTGGGAGAGAAGAGATCCGGAAAATTATTTTGGACATCGGACTCCAGAGAACAGCAAAAGCAATTAAAGTCATAACTGAAAGCTGGCCAGGATACTGTCCAATTGCTCATCTTCTGGCTAGTTTAACAGCAGCGGTTTGACACGAGATCACGGTCGGGGAGGTGCTGCCCAGTGCACCTTTAGCCAAAGGCACTGCCTCAGAGCTAACGATGCGTGCTGCTGCTACAGCACTTGACCCATGGTGTGGGAATCCGAGAGAGCAATCACAGCGGCCTCTCAAAAGCTGATCGTTGGCGGGACTCAAACAGGGAGAAACGACCGGAGGAATGGCCATTCTTCCAGAGCTTTCTTAGAGCCCCAGAGAAAACTTATCTTTATTTGTAGCCATCTGACTTAGATCTTGAAATAACTAAAATACACCCAGTTTACCAAATGACCTCTATTAACGTAGCTAATTCTGATTCTCCTGGGTTTTTCCAAGTCAAACACACTCCAACATCTGCTCGCAATAAAAGCAGGTGACAGTATTTTGACATGTGCAGTGCAAGTCGACTGCCCCGTAAAATAAAAGCACTGTCCATTAAATTGAGTGTAACTTTTCACTTGCTCGATGCGTACATCAGTGGATATAACCTGGAGGGTTTGAGATCTGAAACAAAACAGACTGAAGATGGTCTTTTAATAGCCTGTGGGGCTCTCGGCTGCTGTGGCTGAGCACTCAGGTGGGTATCGCTGCATGGAAAAGACATGCCCTGCTCCACAGCAAGACAAACCCACCCGTCGGCGAGGAAGGTTTCGGGTGCCGTGAGTCGCACAGAGCGGGGAGCACAGTTATTACCAGCCAGCTCCAGCCTGCCTGATGACAAGTTAACATGCCATTTTCCCTGCGCTGTCAAAGCCTTTGTCACGGTAATAGCCCGTTTCCTCTTTTTGTTAATATCTCTGTCAAGAGAATGAAGCAGCAGAATTGAAAGTGCCACGGTGTGTGATAGCACCATTCTGCTGAGGCTGCATTGGCAGCCTGCTGTGTTTTGATTAACTGGATGTTCCTCTCAAATTTGTATGAAATTATTTTTCCCTGGAAGCGTGGGGTGACGGAAGGAGGACAGAGCGGCCCCGACAGAGGGGAGGCCGGTTGCCTGGTCACTTGGTAGCCGGGCAGAGCCACTCAGGCTGAGCCGCTTGCATCTCCTCTGGCTGCCTTGGCCCTGACCTGGGCTCTGGTGAGGAGAAACTGCTCTTGTCCTCACAAGGCACTTCCAATTTCTACTCAGCTCTCCCAAGAAGACTTGTCAATAAATGTAAATTGTGCCCTGAGATACGGGAAACGTACTTTGGAATGAAACCCAGAAGCCTTCAAGTTTTACAAAATCTTTAGATACCTGGTGAGCAAACTTAGCGTACCAGCCTGCACATACAGCCACTGTCACCCCCGCCACACATAAGTCCCACAGTACAGGGGGAAGGATGTGCTGACTTTCAGCCTTGTTCTGCAAATTTCTCCAGCGACCCCAGGTCTCGCCGAGGTCAGCGCGATGCCGCTTGCATGGCATGCCCCTCTTCTGCCCCTTCCACCAGTAAAGGCCAGTAAGCATTTTGCTAGTGGGGGGCTTCAATCTCCTGGCATGTCTGGTTGGGCTATACAGCACAAACCAAAAGAAAGCCACTGCACCTCACCTTCTCTTGGTCCCTGTAACTGAATGGGACAAAGAGGATGAACAGGGAACTCCAATTTTATTTCCTAGGGCACCTCACCTCTCTGGAAACAGGGATCCAGAATCAGAGATCCCACTTCCAAGATTAAGCACAGTTCACAAGGCAAGGTGTAATGAATGTAAATGTCTGGTGCAGAAACTGCTGGTCTATCACACCCCGTGTTACCTGCTGCAGCTCTGAGGCATGGGCAGAATGATCCAAACTGTGACAGTTTCATTCTCATTTATCACCAGTGCAAATGACGCAGGATGGAAGATAGCTAGGACTCAGTCATTCCTTTCACTGATCTCTGCTTTTACTGCTTAAGTGAAGTTGCAGAGGGCTTGTGTGTTACAAAACGATCTGTTTTCTGCTCAGAATTCATTAGTAAAACAGTTCTGGCAAGTGCAGCCTCCATATCATTCCTCTTGACTTACATCTACAGACTTTGTAACACCATTGCTCTGCAATCAATTGTGAGCTGGTACGAGACTAACTTTCCCACCGCTTACAAACTCAAGCTCACAACTGTTTTACAAAATATTTCAAAGTTTTCTGTATAAGTTGGTGTGACTTTTCAGTCTGCATGCTTACTACAAATCTCTCAAAATGCTGTATGTATTAATGGACAAATTGGAAACGTATTTGTGATGACAACTCCCTCCTTCTTCTCCTCCCTCTCCTAACTTATTACACATGCTTGGTAGACTCTATGTACTCCAGCAGTTTTGTGACACATATATAAAAAGTTTGAAACGTGGGCTTTGTTTTGGTAACTCAAAGAGATCAATATTAATATATTTTATATTGATATACCAATTTATTGATATATCAATAAATGTTAAGAAATGGAGAGGATCGGAGAGACACCAATGAAACCTGATATCTGACTATGGCCTTCTCCATGCAGAGGACTCCAAACACTGAATGTGGCTTAGACCTCTGCAACTCACTGTAACTCAGGGTAAGTGATTTTAGCCACCAACTCCCTAACTCAATTCAAAGGAAACCACTCCTGCAAGAAACCTTCATATCCTCAAGCTGACATTACAACTTGTTGCACTGTATGAGGTTGGACTACTGCTAACTTGCATTAAACTCACTGAGAGCTGGTTTTGATTTCCTTTTGGGTTTTTGGTGTTGGTGGTGTTTTGGGTGGTTTGTTGTGGGTTTTTTTATGGATAACAAATATTGGCATGGAAGGGAAAAGCAGGATGCCATTTATATGACACATTGTACCGTAAGGACTTTTACCAGAATATTGAGACATACTGCCTAATGAAAGAACATGCCTGGAAATCCAACCCTTTCTTAGTCAGATAATAGTGGGCATTTAGCTGAATCTTTACCATAACTCTTGCAAACTACTGTTTCTTGCTAAAGATCAAGTGGACAAAGACAGAAGTGGGAAATGCATCGAACAAGACTGCAATGTAAAAACAACAGAAATAGCACATGTCCTCTGGAATGGACATGATCCAGGGTTATTTCAGAAACGAAATATGACAAATAAAACATAGGAAAAGAGGACTCATAAATATTAAATCCAACAGAGATGCACCAGAAAAGAAAAAGAAAGAAAATCTTAGAAGCAAGGTGCTGTTTTTGCTTTTTAAAACAACAGATAATGGTGCTGGATAAGAGGAAACAACAAAACCAAAAATATAGAAAAGGTGCAGGAAAATGATGAAGGAAGAGGAAACTGCCTTGGAAGGGAATGTGGACAGGATAATGTGCATATACAGAATACAATAGTTAACAACCATAAAGCATCGAACGCTCATAGCCAAAAGCAGCAAACTGGGATGGCTGGGCTAGAGGACATGGGTGAGTATTTTGGGTCGCAGAATGAAACAACACACACTGTATTTTGTTAGGCTGCTGCAGTGTTTTGCAAACATAGGAGTGAGCGGGGTTGTAGATATGAAAAGGCAAGGCAGGTTGTTTCATTTGTTTATACTAAAAATAAATAGCTTTTGAAAATATGACCGAGTCGGTAAAGAGTATGAAACACAATCCTCGATTTGTTATGATTTAGCAAGTAAGAAGTGGAGAGAGGCAAAATCCATACAAAAAATGCACACAATAGCTTTCAAAGTCCTACGCAGTCCACCGAAGTGCTTTCAAGAGATCATGCTGGTATTGCTCTAAGACGACTGGCTTCCTTCAAAGCCTAGCAAAAATAGGCAGGTTTTTATAAAAGAAACAACTGCCCCTGCCCAAGACCGGGCAGAGCACGCACCGCAGGGACAAACACTGTGTAGCGTGATGCCAAAGGGTTCACTGGTGGGAAACCTCTGGCAGTGCATCGTGTTACTAAATGAAAACAGAGCACACCCGGGGACTGCAAAGGCACGTCAGCGACCCACTCCCTCGCCTTAAAAGTTTATATTGGTTTAAGAGCATAATTCTCAAGTTATTTCTTCAGACATCACCGTTGCTTTACCTAATCCCAAAGAGTTACTCCATCTGACCTCCAAGTGGCAGAGCCGTGATAATCTCAGGATATAAGCGAGGTAAAACTCACAGAGAGAGATAATATCTTTTATTAGTCTAACCGGCAGAACTGAAGAAACCTGCCAAGTGTGGACAGAGCGTACATTCATTAGAAGGAGATACAGTGATTTCTAGCTTTGTGTGCTGCGGGAATGCTGACACTGCAGTTTATATGGGTCACAGGCAAGCAAGCCAGCTCAAGCATCACACCCAGCCTCGCTAACTCCTCACGGAGCCTTTGCAGCCAAGGTTTGGATGTCTAGATTGCTGCAAATAGGAGGATGGGTAAGTTAAGGCTAACCCGCGTGCTGAGCTTTCTCTGAACGGAGACTGGAGCGCTTTCATAGAATCACAGAATGGTTTGGGTTGGAAGTGACCTCAAAGATCATCTAGTTCCAACCCCCCTGCCCTGGGCAGGGACACCTCCCACTAGACCAGGCTGCTCAAAGCCCCATCCAGCCTGGCCTTGAACACTTCCAGGGATGGGACATCCACAACTTCCCTGGGCAACCTGTTCCAGTGCCTCACCACCCTGACAGTAAAGAATTTCTTCCTAATATCCAGTCTAAATCTAGCCTCCTTCAGTTTGAAACTGTTAGCCTTTGTCCAATCATTACACTCCCTGACAAAGAGTCCCTCCCCATCCTTCCTGTAGGCCCCCTTTAGGTATTGGAAGGCTGCTATAAGGTCCCCCTGGTTCTTTCGCCACAGAACAGCAGCATCAGCCTCACCCAGTGATGGGGTCCTATCCAGCAGCCCACCGGAGCTGCAGTCTGGCGATGCTGGGGATGTAGGTACGGGTCCTGCCTGGCCCAGACCCACCCTGCTCCTGCCCCACGTATTAGCAGGACTCAGTCAAGACCAGGGCAGGGGATCATTTTTTCAGGGCTGTTTCTCTGAATTCACTCAGCTATTTCATTTCTATTTGCGCAGTCTTCAAATGCTCCGTAAATGCACTCGGCTCATTTCACAACACCTGGCGTTTGGTGACGATGTGAGGCTGGAAGTTCAGGTTGCAGTCATCTCTTTTCCCATAGGATGAGGGTGGTGGAGGCTCTCTAACAGTTGCCTCTTAAGATAAAGCCATTAAGAAATGAGAACTTACTAGAAGAAAAAAAAGCTATATAAACTTTTTATTAGTAGAAGCCTTTGAAAAACTCCAGAGCTAGTTTTTGAGCCAAGACTTAGAGAAATTTGCAGCTTTTTTATTTTTTTTTCTTTTATGTATTTTTCACTTTGAGATGGTGATAATGTGAATGCTAGGTGTTATGGTTTCTTTATAGCTTCATTATCTGAAGTCCACAGAACTTCACCCTTTCAGCAATTACATATATTTATACATATAAAGTAAAAGATATTTCAAGAATAAACACGTGGTATTATACATGGGGATGAGTCCTGAGAGACTTATGACACTAAAGGTTTCTCTCTGTCCTTTGAAGTACTAGCTTTAAGGCATGAATTGCCACCAACTGCCTTTTTTTCTTTATCTTTAAATTAGGGAGCACAGGCCTTAAAGGTACGGCTGCCTAGAACTGCCTCTGGTACTCCTAGGAAAATGACTTCTTGCAGGCACACAAATTAGACAGATGAAATCATATCTCTCATACATTAACTTGATGATGGACTCAGGCCAGGATCTTCTTAGTAGGCTCACATAAAAAAGGATGAAGAATTTCCCACAAGGGGCTTTGAGCAGCGATCATACATTTGAAAGGAGGAAATGGAAGTGCTCAGTAGTGCTCACAAGCTTTAACTCTAAAAGACTGAGTCTTCTGTTTAAGGTCCATTGTGCCAGTAAATGACTAAATTGTCCTCAGACTATGGGAAACAACCAGCAGCTTACAGTAGCTACACCTCATCGACGTAACTGCAACGGACTAGAAGCGGAAGAATGGCATATCATGTTCAGAAGGGTGCGCTCACTTTAATTTCAGTTTATAAAATCTTAGCTCTACAGAGGTCAGCCTGGGGAACAGCCTGTGTTTTTATCTCCACGTAAGACCGAGTTCCCATTTTAAACACAAGAATATAACCTCAGCTCCCGCAACACTCCACCGTCCCACGGTGCAGATAGGTGCTTGTGTCAACACCCCATCCTTCAGGGAGTAACACATTACCATTTGTGTTGTTTTGCACCAAAAAAAAAAAAAAGAAGAAAGAAAGATGTTTTTCTCCTGAGGTCTTACAACAACAAGCCTTTGCTACCTTTTAAGCGGATTGAAGGAGCAGAGCCCTGTGATTATCACTGAGGGTCACAGAGGTCACAAATGAGGTCAATTCTTCCCTTGAAAGCTTTTTCAGAACAATACGCTAAAGGGTTTACGTCCCGAGGGCTAAGCAAAGCAACCATGGATGTTCTTTTTCCTGTCTTACCATCCCTCTTCTTCCTTTCTTGACATTTTAACAAAAAATCAGATGTACCCTGACTCACAGTCTGCAGTCTTAGTGGCAACATTCAGAAGCACCTTGTATGCGGTTTTAAAAGCATGCTCATTTTAGTCATTTAAACAAGATTCATTTAAATGAATTCCAGTGTCCTTACAATGAAGGTTTGGTACCATACCAATAATCATTTGAGTCTTCTCTAAATAAAATGTTCAGTTTCTTTATTTATAGGCATGGCATCGCTGTGATTAAAAATCTGGAACCATGCCAGTGTTGTCCTCCCAAAACTCACAGAAACACTGGCCTTTTAATGCACAACCCTGATGTACTTTGGGACAACAACATGACTATATTGATGAATATCTACACGTCAGAAAAAGTGACCTCCATTCAGGAGGAGGCTGTCCACAATATACCCCTGTCCCTATAATTTTATCGGGTTTAGTTGTTAACCAGAACTAGCTGAGAAATGGCTTGCCTAGTTCCCAGATAAAAGCACATATACCTGCTTCTTTCACCCACTGTGTTTCTCTGCCTAAAATGTGGTAGAAATTCAATTCTATTACATTCTTCTCTTCACTTACATAGGAAGAACGTGTTGAAATAAAGGAAAAACCCTTAAAACAAGTATCACAAAATGTCTGTTAACTGGTAATGCCTGTTTTTGAGTTAAGTAAAAGAAACTTATTAACAGTCTGT
Source organism: Larus michahellis (assembly GCF_964199755.1). Lineage (NCBI taxonomy): Eukaryota > Metazoa > Chordata > Aves > Charadriiformes > Laridae > Larus > Larus michahellis. Next base: position 97,740,740 of record NC_133897.1, read on the forward strand.
TACTAGTATACCATGCTTAGAAAGAAGTTTTAGTGTTTGTGATCACTCTCCTGGAGCGGACATAGTGGCTTTATGATTAGATGCATCTGCTTTCATTCACCATGGTGGCATCATAGCTGTCACTCTAAGCAGTCGTTGCAAACAGTATCTGGAATTGCCACTTATATGGTGTCTGGAAACATTTAACACCCTCTTTGTCCAAGAGATGACTTCCCTCTGCTGTTGCCCTTACCTGTTACCACATCTTTGCAATAGGATTCTGCAGCTGACAGAAAATTAAAGACGGCTACTCTCGCCAGCCTCCCTGCTTTTCAAAATGAGTTTGTGCTGGAAGAAACAGTCACAAACAGCTGAGCTTTCAGGTTGTCAAGATATTGTTCTGGCACTTGCCCTAATAAAAGCAGAATTTTTACCTTTAGGAAGCATGGTTAGAAATGATGGCAATGCTAACCTATTAGGAATATAAAATTAAAAGAAAAAAGTTTCAAAAGGTGCCAAAACCCCAGAGGTCACAGAACAGTTTTATTTGTAAAACCCAGGCAGAAGCGTTACAAACAGTGCTGAGGTGCTGGAAGACCCTGAAGCTGAAGCTGTGAGAACCCAGGCAGGCAGTCCATGATCTGGCTACGCAGTGTTTGAGTGCTGCACCATAAGATAAGGGCAAACATCACTTCATTCCCCCTGTATGGTTTATCTTTTTTAATCATTTTTGCTGCTTATTGCTCCAGCTGCGCACAGACCCAACACTCTGTGCCCTTCTAGCCATGTCCTGTTAGTGAGGGACAGGAGCTAACACCCAGCTTCTGCACTTGCTTTATCTGATGAAGAGACTTTCCCTGCATGGAAGCCGTCAGCACAGTCCCTCAGCAAGAGGGACTATTTGGGGTAGGGTGACTGAGCCAAGGCCTTGAAGAGACCAACACCCACTTTTTCAGTTTTATCTTATGGGCAACACCACAATGCATTACAGAACACCATCAGGATCAATAACTGATTACCAAATTTGGAAGTGTTTTCTTGACACATTCAAAAGGGTCAAGTCTTTCTCAGGTAAGGACCATGGGATAAGTGGACCAACACACAGAATGAAAGTCTACAGAAGAAAAGGTAGGAGGAGTTCTGTCAGGTGAGTATCACTACTCAGGAAGCCTTAGTGTCTCTGTGAGATAAATTTCTTGGGGAGTTTTAATGGGGAAGCTTCAAAATTTTGAGGAGGAAACCTACTAGGATGACTTGGCTCTAGTAGCACTAGAAGACAGACAAATAACTCCAGTGAAAGTCATGTTTTCTTGACCAGACAATCCCACCTCCCATTCCGTTCCCTTGCTTACCTCAAGCTCCCACCTTTCTCCCCACATCTATGTTTGCCTGTGTCCTTCCTCTCCCACCATCACAAAACACACTGTTCTTCCCTTTCAGTCCGCTCACTGCTCTCCCTCATAAAAGGCTGATGCTCCTGACAGCTGCCCACTGCTCTCTCTTACCATCTTGCTATCTGCTGGCTATTCTGGTAGCGCATGGGCTACCAGGCCAGAACCTCTCTCCCCACAGCAACCCCGCTCTTTCGTACTTGTCCAAGAGGAGTAACAGGAGTCATGGAATTATTTGGTCCTCCAGAAACTGAGGTGCTTTGGCACCTGTGAACATTACTTTCCTCTCTTTCTTCTCAAAACAAACCGAAGGAAACCAAGGTGATTAGGAATAAATTGGAAAATAAGCCAGAACTCTTGCTCAGACAACGGCTGGATTCTCTTCAGCAGTAACAGCAATAGGGTTTCAGAGGGTAAAAGTGAATCAAAAGTGTTTCCAAAAATCCTAACTTGTTGAAGTTTAGTTTAGTTATGGTTATAATCTTATGTGTTACATGAAGCAAGAAGCTGGCTCCAGAGGAACCCATTTGCAGCTATTGGCAAAGCTGATGCATGCTAGCGGCTCCGTCGAGCCAGGGTCATGCAAAGTGTCAGTCTCCGCTCTTGGGTTTCACTCCTTCCTTCTCCAAGGCCAGTCGCTAGCTCAGTGTAATACCTTTCTGGGATATGAAGGACTGGAAAAGCTCAGTGCGGCTTTGTTGGCTGACAGGGCTGAAAATGAAATGCTTTCTTCTCAGATCCAGCACGTCACACACCTGACTCCAAAGCTGTCTGAACGAGCATTTATATTCTTTTCGTTGGCAAAAGAAATGTCCTAATAGTGGCTTTGAATGCTGTTAAATGTACAACTGGCATCACCATGTTTTAAATGCTGTGGAATCAGCTGTTACTGTGACCACTGACAGCAACATACACAGACAAAAGTATCCCCTTTCACCTCTCAAAAGCACATTTTGGAAAACAGATGGAAGCAGGGAGGTTGGGAATGGTGGAGAAAAGCCGGCAGCAGACCTAGTGGCCTCAGAGGGCTGCCTGTGAAGTATTTTCCCCTCATGATAAAAGAGTGGTTCAGCAGAGACCCTCTCGGTAACTGTGAAGTCCACCTTACTAGTGAAGATGCCCACGTGAAGGCTTGAAACTGTTAAGTATGCCTGTTCTCCAGCTTCTGCAGTCACCTCCAAAAAGGAGGGGAAATCTAAAAGGAAAACTTGCGTGAACTTCTATTGCCTCTAACTAACTACAAAGCAAACTGTTTCCCCCCCACCTCTCTACCCCTTTTTGGGGAAATGATTGACCCTTCGGCCCGCCCTGTTCAGGAAGATGCTTTCCTAGCACACTCCTGCCTACCTCCAACACACACCGAAAAGCTGCAAAACAGGTTATGAGGACATCTCTTTCCAAAGGGCTGATGCAGTTTACAGGAAGAGGCACTTAATTGTTGGCAGGTGGAAGACCTGCCTGTGGGTGACCCAGCCCCGATGACAGTGCAGGGGAAACACCAGGAGTGGCCATTTTGCTCAGTAATGCATTTCTGTTTGCCATTTCTTTAAAGGTAAAGAATTACAATTTTAACTGAAGCAGGTTCAATTAATACTGCTTCATGTCAGAAGGATTTTTGGTGTTGTACAAGTATGACCTGTGTTACTTTTATCTCATATAAACTAACCAGATGCAGTAGCTTTTTTCCAGTAAGCTCCGTATATATACCCCCATCTCATCATTCATACCAGCTCACTTAGTACGATTTAAGCCAAAAATCAAACCCCATGTTACCCAACCCTCTTCTTTAAATGGAAATATTTTCTCCTTTCTGTCTTTAATGGATTTATTTTCTAAACAAATCTTTATTGGTCCAAAAGCCCCCGCAGTGCTGTGAATTCATACTGGGAAAAGTATGCCACTGTCCATGTTTAAGCCCAAACTTAAATGTTAAATACTTTAAGATCCTAAACGAATGGCACAGCAGTCTAATTTATTCCAGCCACATTAAGAGCTGCAAAAGTCTGTGGAACTTTACTAGGGAAGTAATGGGTTGTGAATAATTTATTTTTTATTCCTCACTCACAGGTGATAGGGATTAACCTGGCTGTTTCAAATGAGTTTTAGATTATTTTAGAGTGCTGAATAATATCCTGTTTGAAGGCAGCTATTATATGTCAACAAGTCAATGTTTGTGCAGTAGGTCATTCAGGAGTGAGAGGAAATTCTGACCACATACTCAGAGTTCAAGTGCTGGGTATTTCATGAACGTCACCTGTAATACAGGGAATAAACTTAAAGTGTTTTTCTTCCTTCCAGTTCTCTCCCCCCCTAACTCCCCTTTCTTCTACGTCTTTAATGCTCTGGTCTCACACTGGGTGCTCCTCCCTGGAAACACAAGAATACCTGTATCACACCCCTGTTCTAGCCAGTGATGCTGAACTGACAACTCTGAAGCAATCCTACGTAAAATTAAACATTGCTGTCACTAAATAAATTTCAATGCCTTATGGCTAGAGCTACAAAACAGCTCACTAATGACCAGGTGTGGCTGATAGCAGAAGCAGCTGTCCTTGCTCAGAGAAGAACACTGCTTCCAGGTCACAGCTGGGCCCGTGCCATGGAGTTGATGAAACCAGCTGTGCCTCCAGTAGAGCTCCTAGGAAGGTAAGTGCATGGAAGAGAGCGTTTCTACGAGAGTCCTTCTGAGAGGTCTAAATGTTCATGAAAACAATTTTCCTGGTGATTTTCACGTGTCTGGTAGTGCTGTTCATCATCCTACTTAGCTCATGTTAGGAATCAACACTTCTAAGCTTGCCTCCTGAATGTCAAATTAGTTACTTGAGCAGCAACGAGTGGGACATCAGTTTCTACACTGCAGTCTAACCAGAAAATTTTTGCTGGCACTAGTGGCATTGGTAATCTAAGCCATGTCTCCCCCATTTGCTAAAACAAAGACTCTAGAAGGGTCTCTGCAGAGCTTTTGAGGCACAGTTCAATGCATTCAGTTCAGCTTGCATTTGACCAAGCGACCTACAGCAGCTTTGATCTCCATTCAACATAGTGCTCTCATTAGCATTAGGTTTGTTTATCCTCTTAGTTTGTATGTATTAAGACCATTCAGAGATGGACTGCTCCTCCTCCTTAGCTAAACAGATAGGAATGAATAAGGAACACTGCGCACACTACCCTTATAGGAAATTGCTATTGAAAGAGAAAGTGATTCTTCTTCCTGAGTGTAACAGGGAGAAAAGTACCCAGCCAGCCTTTCGGAGCCCTGCTGACTGGGTCTGGACAGGAGCGATAATGGATGCTACTTCACCCAGGATTATTTGCTTACAAAGAGATTCTCTTCAGACAGATCCAAATTCCCTTTTTGGCCACCATAAAGTGACAACATAGTTAACCGAGTCTGATTCCCCCGAAATTGTGTATTCCTAGGCAGCCTTCAACCTCTCCAGGCTTCCCTAGCCCATGCTGTGAGGCAGTTCTGCCTGAGGGACAACGCCATTCCAAAGTGACATTAATAAAAGTATTTGCTCCCATTTTCTGGGCATTGGGTTGGTACCTGAGCAGAGGCAGCAGGTAAGTCCTGTCTTCTTCCTCACTGCAGAGTCACAGAAGAGACTGGGAGTGGAGACAGGACTAGACTCAACATGAGCCACATGTTGACTCAAGATGTACCACAATGTGTGTGTTCCCAAAAAACACAGGGGAGCCTGATGAAGCACTTTTCTCCGTGAGGAACGGCCCCTGGAGCCCAGCCAGCCACCACACCGCTGCCTGTCCACGCCTGTCTCTACATGGCTTAATCCAGGCCGTAGGTGACGAGCCCTGAGAAGAACACGCGTGTGAGTTAGAGGCAAGGTGTGGCACCGAGTGTGTTTGAGCTTGCCTTGCGCAGGATGATGGTGGGAGCTGTGCAGTTTTGAGCTGCACACAGCAAACTGTTACAAGCAAAAACTGCCCCTTTGCCAACCGATTTGGCACAAGGTGTGACACGCAAGGGCTCACTGAAACAATGGCAGATGCAAGACTTCCTGGCTCGTATCCCACTGTTTGTGGGCCACTGTCCCCCTGCCCTGAGCTCCGAGAGGACTTAAAGGCCCCTGAGGAGCAGTGAAAAGGTAATTTCTACAATATCAGCTTGTCTGAAGAAGGCTTTGTGTGTCAAAAAGCTGCCTGTATTTTTCCAAATGCTTTAAATGTTTTCAGTCCTCTAAAATTAATACAGAAAAATGTGTATGTGTAACTAGCAATGAAATCAGTTCAAAATGAACCAGTTACTTTTCATAAGCTATTAAATGTACAGTAAACCGTTTTGTTTTAAATAGGTACTAGACCTATAAGGGACTATTTGTAGGATGACACAACATTCTCAAAAGGCTTTTAATCCTTGAGTGCAGATCAGACCCTGCTAAAGGCTACCAACTAGAGGACATTAAAAATACTCTGTAGCCATACACCAATGAAACTCAGAAGGGGACATTTCAGACATTGCCATTACAGAAACAAAATATGTATTTAGAACATTTCCTCATAGGCACTGAAAAGCAAAACCTTAACAAAACATGAAGCAAAACAAAAATAAATGTTATGCAGCAGCCCATCCCTTCAAACTTGGGATTTGGACAACCTCATCATTCCACAGGGGAGATGGTGATGTTGCAGACAGACACGGTCACAAGCAGTGCCAATGGCAGAGGAAAGAAGACATATTTCATACTGAGGAGGGAAAGACAAACACACACACACCCTCCTCTGCCTGCCCCCTTCCCTGGCTGAGGCCCAGGTCAGCTGTGTCAGTGAACAGCAACAGCATTCCTGGTCTTCAGAAACCTCTGGAAGGAATCCAGAACCATACGTATATGTCTTGGCTCTCTCCCTTTTCCTGGTGTAAACCTGGTTATGTATTAACCACCTGACTGGTTTATTGGATTTCTGCTTGTCCTTTCTCATTTTTTTTTTTTTTTTGCTTCTTCTCTTCCCCCCAGCTGACTGAGATGCACAGGGAAGGGTAAAGCGGAGCAATAATGCCCCACTGACCCCCAGAGCAAATCTTAGACAAAAAACACCCACAGCATTCTCATTCACGGCAAGCGAGTGCTTCTTGACTATGGCTGCACATCATTCAAAAACACCCTTGGCACCAACAAAGTAGCCAAAACAATTTACCACCTCATCGATATTCAGCACTCTAAAAAAAAAATAAAATTGTTCCCTGAGAACTTTGCAGTTGTCCTTCCCGAGCCCTGGAGAACCACACCCAGAAAATGAGCTCGTTTGTCAGCTATGCTGAGTGCCTCAGAGTGAATTTCTAAACAAAGCAAGGATCTCAGACCAACTGCTCTTCACAGTCTGAAAAGCAGCCACGCAGAGTCACGAAATGAGTACGTCAAGGCTTGCATTGCTACTGGGCACATCAGGTGCTGCGGCTGCTGATGCTCGCAGTGATTACACCCAGTGAAGAGGAGTAATCCATTACCTTTATCACAGCGCTTTTGATCATGACAGACAGAAGTGCTCTAAACATAGCACATGATTTATTTGCAGTGCTTTCTAATTTAGCCACTGAGACAAGTTAGTTACTGAGACTGAATAACAAGGATATCTCACAGTGATAGGTCAGCCTAGAAAAAGAAATTTTAATTTCTAGAAGGTAAAGCTTTTGGGAAAAAAAACCACAAACCAACCAGTGACAATTAAGTCTCTGTTCGCTACTTTACTATTCTTCCCACACATCTAGAGACTTCTGCTAATATACAATCACATCAGGGACACCTGCTGTCCAGTACCACTGTGTTGCTACCTATCCAGACAGAACAATTCAGGAGCTGCTCATGGATAATCACCTAATTTGTAACTAATGGTTTGTAAGTTTGTTGAGGACTACTTTGTCTTCCGCAGTTTTTATGGGGTAACGGCACTTCTTGAGAGAGAGAAGAGACTGCATGTATAGGTTCAGAATATATATGTCACTGATGCAAAGTATTTTCCTTGAATTTCTCCTTCTAAATTTGACTCCTTCAGTTCTAAAATCCCAAAAGTAAAAAAATCCAAAAAAAACCCTCCCCAAAAAATCCCCCTGCTAGTCCTTTCTTTAAACCATGTACGGGGGTAATTACAATGTATATTTGCCATGTATATATACATGTCTGTATATTCATGTATACATCATATGTATATACATATATATATATATATATAAATACACACACAGATGTTGCTGCATCTGAAAATTTTAGCCCAATTCTGAGTTAAGTCACCTTTAAAAGGGATTTCAAACTAAGGCTAAATGCCAAACAATGGTTGAAGAATGACATATCACATGTTTATAAACCCTTTAAGCGCTTTCAGCAATTTTCCCTGGTGTCTAAAGATTTGGCTTCGGTAGGGCTTTATCAGATTTCAGCACTTATAGCTTAATACCAGAAAAATGCTAGTAATTGCTGCATGTCTGTAAACTTGTATTAACTAAGTACTACATGTGTTATTACATCGACAGTCTATTCTGCTGTGAAATGTCTTCTAATTCTCCCTCAAGGAATAAAAGCAAAAAAAAGCAAAAAAAAGAAAACAAGGAAGAAAAGAGAAAAGAAAAGAAAAGAAAAGAAAAGAAAAGAAAAGAAAAGAAAAGAAAAGAAAAGAAAAGAAAAGAAAAGAAAAGAAAAGAAAAGAAAAGAAAAGAAAAGAGGAAAAGACCTATTTCTTCAAGTCTAGTGGGAATACACGGAGTAAAAGGGCAATCAGACTCCCAGTAGCAAATAGGTACATCAATGACTTCTGTGGTTAAAAGGAATTATTTTCTGTTTTTCCCCAGTTTCATTTTAAAAACAATTTCTAGACTTTTACATTTTTTATTACATGTTGATATATAATTCATTGTCTTGGAAAACTTTGTAACTATGAGGCTGAGGTTCATTTTCAGACTCTAAAGTAATTACACCTGACTTTTGGGACTTCAATGAAAACACTTAGCAGGGCAGGCTACATTTACTTTGGAAATCATTGCTATAAAGCATAAAATACATTTTTTAAAATTTTTTTTTTTACTACATTACATAATATAAAAAGGGCAAAGGAGGTGGCCAACATTTCAAATTGCCAACAATTTCATTTGACTTCATTTGAACTTCCATTCTCCATAGAATACTAATGTCTAATGAGGAAACACATGCAACTGATGCAAGGCCACAGATAGGCTTTCTCTTCCTCAGAGATAAGAAAGCCTGAGATGGGTCATCAGAATTCAACAGCAAAGTTGCATATTAACTCACCAGTTCAGGTCACTCTTCTGTGTAACCTCTGTCCAACTAAAATTATGCCTCTCTTATTGCACAATTCTATGGATGATATTTTTCTTCATTTTACTTCCCAGAAGTGAAGTTTATAACCCAGAATTTGACATTTGATATTGGTCATATAATTTGTCTGCTGTAAAGCTGTTAATGGTAGCAGAATGATCTAATCCTTTAGATCCTGCAAACCTTACTTTTTATGACATACTCTTAGTGCTGAATTCTGCAGAATTATTTCCTTTCATTTGTTGCCGCTGCACGTGACTATACCTTTCATTTTCTGGGAACCTAACGCAAAACTTTCCCATTCCTCTGCTTACCCGGGTGAAGCAGGCTCAACAGCTCTCAATCACCACTCCTACATCTCTGCTTCTGGAGGAAAACGTCCTTGTTTAGATTCATTACCATTACTAAAAGAAAGGGATTTTTCTTCCTATTGCACATGAGTCTGTATGTATGCAAGTTAAATTGTACCTACTATTTTGTTCACTGAAGTAAGTCTTTCTAGATTTTGTGTGCTCCTCTAGTTTTTCCTAACATGGATGTGTCATGACCACATTTTCAACTTAGTCTTAAAATGATCAACAAAATCGGATAAAAGCAATCCCAGCACAGATCTCTGCACGTCACTGTTAAGTCACCTACATTTTTAAAAACAGCCAGTACTTAAAACATTTGATGCCTAGCCAGTATTTGATTAGGGACAAAAATTTACCTGTCTAGCATAACATAAAGTTCCTTTTTCTTACAAACGTCATCAAAACCTCCTAAAAACCTGGATGGTATATGCCAGATCTTTTCTTCCAAATATTTTAAATAAGGTCTTCAAATGACTTCAAAGACCAGCTGAGGACTTTAAGCAGAAACTGTGCTGTTGGTCAGATGATGTAATTCTGTTTTTCTAAGTATATGTTTCTGTTCTGACTACCATGAAATTCTTCACCTCTATGTAGGATATTGCACACTCACCTGCAACTCCCAAGGTCACTCTTCATTGCATTTTGGAAGCAATGCTCCCTGATGACACTTTTACAGCAACCAGGAAGAACTCCTATTTTAAGGGATATATTGCATGTGTTTGTCAGAAGCTTTCCAGTTTTGGAGCTGAGATCCCTTGCAGCTTGAGATGAACACCATCTGGTCCTGGCAGTTCCCTAGAATTGAGATTCCCAAGTTGTTCCATGAATTCCTCCCTTGAGATTTCTCCCCTTCTTAACAGCATACTGAGGACTAACGTTTCCCCTGGGTGAAATCTCCTTAGGATGAGAATTTCAACAATGGACATCTTTAGCCTAGTTTAACTGCTTCAGGCAATTAGCTTTTCTTCAGTCATGTCATCTGTCTTTAAACTTCATTTTCGCATTGGTCTCTCTGTACCTAGAGGTCCATGGAAACAAGTGCAGTCCTCCTGCCTTAGACACATGATAATTCTTCTTGTGTGGTAGCAGTATCCATCTCTGTACCTCAATTAAGAAAAATACTTATGAGCTTAGAAGTTACAGTGGAATTTTTCATCAAGCTTGGAGACAGGAGACATTCTAGAACTGGAAAAACACATTGATACAGCCGGTACAGATACACAAAATCTAAGACTCTAAAAAAACCAAAAAGGGCCATTGTGATCAGCTGGATTAACTCCTTTGCAGTAAAAGCTCAGCTGCTTTCTGCTGCCTGGATTTACTTCTGAATCCATGTTTGGATTGGGACAACGAAGTCCAGAAAGCTGCCCCACAGGATCCTCCCTTCTAGCGCACAGGCTTTCCCCCTAGAGTAAAGGGGTGGCTTACAGCAATGTGGGTACTACAGAAGATAAATGTGCCTTATGTACATACAGCAGCACAGCAAAACGAAAATGAAAAGGCAAGAAGGAAAGGAATTGGAAGAGGTTAATCAAAGCATCCACATGGACATGTGTAGTGGGCTAGAAAGGCAGAGGCACACTTTGGCCACATGAGTCAGTATGCAAGATAGCCAGCAACATACAGTGGTTAATCAACTTCATGCAAAATACACTGCATCTTCTTCAACAATGAGGAAACCCTCACTACGAACTTTAGAGGAGGCTTTACCCTAGCAAAAGGAAGTTTGGAATATTCTGGTTTATCCTGTCCCAGGGATATGAGCATGAACGCTCATGATCTCCAGTTGTCCCTGCTGGGCTCCCAACAGCAGTTGTGGGAGCCTGTGAGCAAGACTTGCTGGCTTTTCTTGAAAGTCAAGTCAAGGATTGGACCACCTCTCTTTCATGGCAAGAAGCCTGCTGCCAAGTCTAGATGCTCCCATAACTAACCTTTTTGAACTCGGATATGACAAAGCCGACTCTACTGGCCTCTGTCTTTGTAGAACTTGAGCACTGGTCTCCTATCTCAGGAGCCCCTGGGTTACTGCATGCACATAGGTGTGTCCGTCTCCATTTCCACATTTGACAACTCCATTTTTCACCACTCTCGCTCCTTTTCATCCTTTTCCCTTCGGTACAGTGACTCATACACAATATTCAAAATGATTTTCAAAGCTGACGAGTTAAATGAACAGTCCACAGTTTACCGAACCCTGACAGAGAAATTAGAGGCAAGCTGACAAAATCAAAGACAGTTACCAAAGGTGTAATGGAAACAAAGAACCCGCTGTGTGAAAGTACTTTTGAATAAAGAAGGCATTTCAAGAGAAAGATAAACTGCTCTCCTAATAGCGGATGGTCTTTTCTACTCTTCGGCTTTTTCTTCAATACAACTGAACTAAATCCACTTAGAGGACACACAAAGCTTTCCTCTTCTTTGAACACCAATCGGACAAAACTACATGCAGCTCTGAATTGCAGTTCACATGTGGCACTGACAGAGCCATGCACTTCCCAGAAAGCCCTATTAATACTTGTATGGCGCACACCTCAACAGATATTAACGGGCTGCATTCAATTCAGACTCATAATACCCTTTAAGCCCAAGGTTAGGTGTCTCCTATAAAATGGGCATCACTATTTGACGCTAGATCCCCAAGAACATAGTTTTCAGAGATGTCAAGCACTTGCAAAGCTGGGACAGGTCATTTTAGAGCTGGTGTTCTGAGAGGTGAACAACCCAGAAAAACAGGTCGTACACTATTGGAGGCTGGAGCTGAAATCAACGGATGCTTTGTTTTGTTGTTTTGTTTGGGTTTTTTTAACCCAGGGTGCAAAGCCGAATAAAAGGCAGGTTCATGGAGTCCCCAGGAGAGAAAGGCAACATTGTGCCCTTCCCTCTGTGTACTGCATACCATGTTCTTCTTACCCACACCCACAGCCCCGGGGCTGAGGCAGTTGTTTTGGTTTTGTGCCACTAAAATCAGATTGTTCCAAATTGACCTGCCAAAGGACAAAATGACAGTCTCTAAAAGCCAAGGGCAAGGATCCTCATTTCTGATTAAGCCACAAGACCATTTTTCTTCTCTACATATGACTGTATCTCGTATGACGGATGTCTCCTTTCCCTCTGAGACACTGCACTCATTCAAGGCAGCAGTTTCACATCTGAGATGGTGCTGAATGCTCTTTAAGCAATAGGGTTTCAATTAAAGTAGTAACGGAGTTTTTGGCTCTTGGAGCAGCAACACGTCAGTCCAAGGACTCTAGATGTTTATCCAAAAAAATGTCATGGCAACAGCCTCTCTGACACAGCTCCTCGGGCCTGCAGCTTGCTTCAAGGGTTGTCATCGTGACCTTCTTCTTGCTGCCACTCCTCTCCGCTCTAGTCCCTAGAGGTTTGCAGCTTTGGCAGAGTTAGCCTCTTCTCAGTATTTCTGAGACTTCATCAAGACTCCTCCAGTATCGCTGCTGTCCTGTTCCAGGGCTCTGGATTGTTGCAGATGATGTTTTAGGTAACAAGCCGGCTACTTGACGAATGATCTCAACACCTCACTATAAGTTTCCTGGGGACTGGATGCTTTCAGCTGGAAAGTTGGGCTGCCAAAGAGTTTCATCACCTCAAAGGACCCTTTACTTACTGGGCAAATGGCTCAGCTGCCGCTTAGATGCATGGATGCTCCCTTGCTCTGATTTATGCAGTTTCTCACGCCCCTGACTACTCTTGAATAGGTCACAAAGTCTAGACTGTAGGCCTACATCAGCTCTTACATCAGAGTGCCCAAAACCAAAGGGACTTGATGCCATCTATTATATCGATGAGAGGCTGGGATAAGCAGGGAAATGTTTTCCACGTCTCTCTTGAATGATCTAACAACCCAACAATACTCACATCTAAAATTCTGGTTTGTGCCCATTTCCACATAAAACTGTGTTAATGCTAAGAGGCAGAGGACTATAAGAATCGTATTAGGGGAAAGCTAACATGAACTGGAGCTGTAGCCGCTTGCTTGAAGCGTCTGAATAATTAGTTTGAGGCATACTATTTATTCTGGTAGTTTATTCTCACATTTTGTTTTCAGGGTGGCCTATTTTAGCTATAATCAGTTCATTTTCTCTAAATGGGTCAGAGTTTTGCAATTCCATGATTTACTACTGTTGCTCATGCATCAGTAGCTTTTCCACCTGATTGCCCAGTGAGACCTCAGAGGTGCAAATATATGATTCAGACTGGAAAGTATAACTTCCAGTTACAGTAACTGATTCATCCTTTAAGCAAACATTTGGGTGAGACTTGGGAATCAAACTTGCAGCAGCTACAGTAATGGATGCCATGTCCTTGGGCACCGTTGATGAGGTACTGTGTGCCTTTTGAAATCTCACAATATATTCATCTTTCCAAATAAAATATTTTTGGGCAGCTTTTTACATTCGCTTTCACTGAAAGCTCCTCTGGGTCCAACTGGTATCAAACTGGGGAAGGACGGGGGAGGGAATCAACCCACTGATTGTGCCTCTTGTGTCTTTCTGGTCGCAGGCCAAAAGTTGCTCTTCCCATGTATTGAGCCTGCAACAAGGCTTTTCAGGCACTGCTCTTCAGAGCATTTCCAGTTTTATGTAGCTGAGCACACCCAGAGGCTTAACATGTCTCAGTGGGCTTCCCGTAGACGGCCGGTGAAACAACCATGTGGACAGGAGGAAAGAAAATCGCTGACCCCAAGGCCTCCTCACCAGCAATTATCACAGAGCAAATGGGCACAATCATTTTGTCCGTAAGGTCTCCCAGAGCCATTTCAAGCAGGCTTTTGTTCAAATAACACGGAAATTGCTTCTTAGACACAAAGTGCCTGTTGCTCTGCAGCTCTGCTCCCTCCTGCCAGTTTTCCATGCAGCCCCAAGGTGGTGCTGGGTACAACAGCTGGTGTTAACAGAGTGACACAATGTAAGAAGTCAGCTAATGGACGAAATACATATGAGATGCACAAATAGCACATTCTAGGTAATAAAAAAGGCACAGTTTGGCCCCTAATTTGGATCCGCTTGCAGAAGAATCAGCTGATGTATGAGTATACCTGACTAGCTGAAAGTTCTTTTGCTCCACAGACTCAGTTTCACTGATGTATATAAAAAATAATATGCAGTTTTAACTTTATAACCACTTGAGTACTAATCATTGGCTATACCTATGCTTAAAGCTAGGACTATACTGAAGTGATTACCTAAACATGGATCCTTCCGTGTGAGAATCTTAAAATGCCCTATACCACTGATTAACAATTGTGTATCTTAAAGAGAGTAGCAGTTGTGTATCACAAAAAGAAGGGAGGCAGACAAAGATTAAGAAGTGTCTTAACCTTTTCTAACAACCTGTGGTTGTTAACATTAAAAAACCCAGGGTGGTAGCTAAAATACACAAACATCAGCTAAAATACGCAAACATCGGCTAAAATCAGCACAGCTACTCTGAAGGAAGGAGGATACCTACTTGCCTGCTATTCCACTGGAAGCTTAAAATAACCTCTACAAAGAGCATATTACAAAACCAAAAATTAAATCGTTATCCAGCAAAACAATCACCTGGAGGACAAATGGCTAAAACTGACAACTGAGGCTTGAGGCTTTAGCAACGTCAAATGCCTTCAGCTCCTACCGGACATCTTGTGGATGGTGGTCTTGCAGGTCAGAAATGAGGGGCTCAGGAAGATCAGTAGAACAGGCCGAATGCAGCGCTGAACTCCCAGGGGATCTGGGGGGATACGACTGGTGGGAATGAGATGGGCTGCCAGCCTCCTGCACAAGCTGAAGGAAAGGAGTGCAAGTGTCAGAAAAGAAGCTCTTTCTTCTTACTTACTTTAATACATATAGTCTTTAAATCCAGGGCATCTTCTTAGGGAATAGACAGAAAAGTACAGTTAATGGCTCCAAGGACACTTCAGGTTATTATTTCTTTTTATAGTTAGCTGCTAGCCATAAAATTGAACTAGTTAAAATAAAGGGATGTGTTTAAAATTTTGGATAACAACAGAAATATGGGATTTTTAAAAATGCTTGTTTGGAAAAGAGGTTAAATGATCTCATTCATTTTGCAATTGCCCTACAAACTCTACTTTCAGCTCCTCTTAACTCATGTACCCCACTTACCTACACAAACATAGGAGACATGTATCAGTTCTCCATCATACTTGATAAAAAGACAATATTTTCATATTTACTCTTAAAGAATATCTCTTTCCAGCCCACAGTTTCCTGCAAGCTATGCTAATTCCTCCAGGCTTCTTAAAATATGCTAGAAACATCACTGTTTTATCTTAATTACTATCTCAGTTGGAGTCACCAAGCTGCTATCTTCTTTGATTTTGTTGTCTCTGCAAATACAAATAAAACAGTACTTCACTGATTCTCTATGACGAACTAGGCAATACGTGCATCTAGCTCTTGTACAAAGAAAGAAAGAATTAGCAGACACCGTATTCAGAAAGTATTACTTTGCCAGAGTGGTCGGGCAGAATGACAATGATACACAGGACTGTACCTACACTCCTGGGATTGTACCAAATTTGCTAGAATATGAAAAAAAGTTAAGGTGACTGTGTGGAACAAGTTGACTCACTCCATATTACTGTGAATGACAGGAGCATTTTAGTAAATGCTCTTTTAAAGTTATATAAATTTTCAGATTTATCTCAATTTGGCTTCATGAAAACTGAAACTTGCAGAGCAAAGATAATTTTAAAAAGCTTTATCAGCTGCGTTCTTTAAGGAAGGGATTTTTTCACCTTTTTTGGGTAACATTAATTTCTCCCCTTGACATGAATAAAGCTTAAAGACCACATAAGAATCTGAGACTTCTTGGAGGTGTGACTGCATTTTTCAACTTGCCTAATACATACTATTTCTTCACTATGCCAAACTTTCACCTACACTGCATAATACAGTCTTACTAATGTTGTTTCTGTCTATGAGTTTTATACCACTTCCCCCAAATGGATGAAAGAAGTAATTTTTTGTTGTGATGGACATCAAAATCAATGTGCCTCGTCACCTCTGGTGGCTTGATCACAGGGAATGCTTGGTCCTCAGCTCTCATGCAATTCCTCCTAACTTTTGTGGTCCACTCCATCCATCTCTGGTGGTGGGAAGTTCTCCCAAGAGCATATAGGCTGTTATTCATTCCTTGATGTAGCTGCTTTGAAAGGCTTGGCTTCTCTTTCTTTCCTCCCTCTCTCTTCATTCCCAAGCTTAAACTTAAAATGCAAGCTCACTGGGGATGAAAAAAATCCCCAAACCCAACATCCCAGAGTCCCTTACTCTTGGGTCTATTTATCTACAAATGCACACAACGCTACATTTTTCAGATCCAGGTTGTCACTGATAAGTCCTTCAGGGCATGGGTACTCCCATGTTTTCAGGTGACATTCAACTCCCTAAAAGGGCTGAAATTTCATATCCAAACTCATTTCTCCAATGCCTGTTCAAAAGACACAGGTGCAGTCAGGATTGCTGGGCCTTGTCAGTACTCCCTGCTCAGAAAGCTGACAACCTACCTCCAAGTAAATGGAAAATAAGGATGCTTTCTAATATTTTTTTTCATATTTATTTCATGTATTCATTTCAGATACTTAGCGAAATACATAAGATGGTCCTTATGTTTTTTATTGGCTGTCCCAAAATGCTGTGTGCACCTTTATTACTCAAGAGCCATCTCAAAACCTTTTGTATATCTTCTTTTTAGCCTGCTTTCCTGAGGAAAAAAGTTTCTTCAGTCATGTTGTTTGTCAGACTCTTCTCCTAATATTTTTTTTTAGCCCACTGGTCAATATCAGTCAGATCAGAAAGATGGGTGAGTTCCCAAAAATGTGAAAATTCTGCAAGTTGTGTGGAACTCAGAGGTCCAACTAAAGGGAGGGGACTGTACCTGAGTCCCTAACAAATGGAAGACTGGCAAAATTCAGCCCTATCTATTCCATGAAGCAGCACTTTACAGAACTAATCAACATACGCAGATTTGTACAGTAAAACCTGTAGGGAACATGGGGAAGAACTACTCTGTGCACGTGTACCTGCACAGAAGGTCTGGAGAAAAAGAAAGATTAAGGGGTATGATGGAAAAAAGAGGTACTGAGGAAAGTGGCATTCAGGACTCTGGAAGGCGACAAACTATAGCAGTGACAGATGACCATGAAGCCTCAAGGGTGAGCAGGGGTGATTCTGGAGGGTACATTATATGGTTCTCAGGATACAAACCCATAGGATATCAAGCTTCATGGAGATACACTTTATGAGGTCACAGAAACCCTGCTCATGATCCCTTTTTTATTGCTATTTGTGACACATTCCTGTTACAAGAGGAATTGGACTCGGTGATCTTAAAGGTCTTTTTCAGTCTAAATGATTCTATGGTTCTAAGAGCATAGCTGAGTGGCATTAAGTGACCAAACACCTGGGTTGTGCTATCTGCAGTACTATATCCTATGCACTTCTGTCACAGGCCAACTACTTAGTCAGCTGGTGTCTCTGTGGCTTGAGCAGGCATCCATCCAGGACAAACCTCATGTTGGGTAACTGTCCCCTAGTGCCAGGGGGACATGTGAGAACTTCCCACTTTCTTTCCTGAAAGGGTCTGAAGTAAAAGCAGTAGGGCAAATCACGGGAAGAAAAGGCTTCCTTAAGCTGAGGAGTTGCAGAAGTATAAAACTGGTATGAAACACTACAAAGGCAGAATGGTGAGTCAGCCCACTTTGACCAAATGTCAGTGACTGCAAAAGGTCCTTTTGTTTTGTTTTCAGGGCCCCAGGAAATGGCTCTTTTCTGAGATACCTTTGTGTCGTTACCCAAGTACACACTGTCTGCAGTTTTCAGGCCACCTAAAATTCTAGAAATGCATCAGATCCATTTTCCCACCTATTAATAGTACTATTCTTTCCTGCCAGTCAGAGGAATTTGGAGAGAGTGAAACGTTAATCACTTTCACTATTATGCTGTCACTGAAGTCAATTGGAATTATTACAGAATGATAAATTAGAGGTAACATAATTTTTAACTTGGATAGTATTTGCCTCAAATACTCTTGCCAGGGCCAGTTTAAGGAATCCACAAAGTTCAAGGGAGACTTGCCAAAACAGATGTTGTCTTTCTGATAATTTTCTCACTGGAGCATTTCTCCCTTCAGTATTATCGGGATAATGACTATAACCTGGATTTCACAGAAGCAAGGTTTGCAAGGACAGGTAGTATCTTACTAGACAGTGATATAGTTGAAGATAAGAGGTGAGATTTCAAGAGTACAATCCCGATATCAAAACCAATTTCACAATGCTGCTCCTGTAATCTGAGGGGCAAACTCTCCTGCCACACGCAGGCAGGAACATGGGACGGATACCGAGGTTATCTTCAGGAGTCAGCAGAAGTTGTAATCCCCAATGTGGTTTGTACCAGTGCCTGAACAAGCTTGCTTTCTTCTTATAGAGGGAAAGAGCTAGGGTCCTACAAAAGATCTTGGGTCTTCCACTCAGGCATGTTCTCAGTCAACATGTTTGTACTTCAACTTCCCTTTCAAGGAGGCGCAAAATTACAAAACACCCCTCCTTCCAGTAGCTTGGCACAGACCTACAAGCCGGCATCAGTAGGGCTCTGTCATGCTCACCTTTTTTTATCCTACCTACCCACTTACTACAGAAATCCATGACAGAAGCCTTTCATGCGCCACCCATGTCTGATGATCTGCATGGTGGCCTCTTTAGCCCAAAGTACTGTAAAACTACTGCTTTCACATTCTGGGCCCCATTGCTGTTGACTCAACTGTAACACTGATGGTTCTCCCAGTTGTTAGTGTGAGATTCCTTAATGAGCAAGTAAACGATTTTGTCACATTAACAACATTTTTATGGCATATGCAGCTTGTAAAAGCACTAGCGTTGAGAGAAACTGCCTTCTATCAACCCAATGCTTTCACAAAAACCAGGCTCTGTGGGTTTATTAGAAGGATTTGCAGTACATTATCTAAGGATTGCTAATTGCCAACTAAGCTCGAGAGACAAATCAAAACTTCAAGCTAAAATTTTCAGTAATGGTATAAAATGCATTAGGCTTTTCAACAAAGCTTAGATGCTGCAGGAAGGTAGGAGATGAGATTTCTTTACCAAATTTGACTCAGGATCTTTAATTATGGGTAATTCCGCTTCTGACCTTTGCTATAACTGTACATTTCCGTAGCTTCAATTAGTCCAGACTTGTCTGAATCACGAAGTGAAGGTCCCCTCATGCTCCTATTTCAATCAACAGGGGAAAATGCAGGCTTGCTTCCACCTCGTTAAGTTTAAACTTTGAGTTCTATTGAAAGGAAGAGAGAAAGAAACTCACTTTCAATGGGTCAAGAAGATTTTCATGCCCCTGTAAAACTTGAGCAATGATCTTTTTCATAGCATAAGGAAAACTATCATCTTTGTTATAATTTGTTTTGGTCCATTGCAAGCGCTTTTATTTTTTCTCTTACCTAGTGAATTCTAGGTCAGTCAAGCCCTTTCTCATCAGGCATCTGCGCACTTCCTTGCTGTGACAGAAAGCCTCACAACTCTTTGGTTCTATCCCCAGCTTTGTTATGGCAGGTGCATCCATGATAATGACTAACCTGCTAGCCTTGCGTCTTCCTGATTTTGAGACCTTGAGAAGATGTGAGGAATGAAAGTCATAGTTTAAAATTCTATAATTAAAAATACTTAAATAAAGAATAATTGTTTCAATGCTTGTGGCAGATAAGGAAACGGCAACTCCAAAATCCAGTCTACATGGTTTCCTGCAAGTACCTTTCAAAGATATTTTAATTTTTAATCAGAAAGATTGAGGCATATCACTCAACACTTTTGTTCATGGCAGAAATCTGATTTACTGAACTTGATTTGCTACTGATGATGATCGAGACTCAATTAAAATGCTAAAGGAACACATTCACTATACTGTGGATTTGGAGTGAGTTTCCCTTTTCTGGCTTCCACAGGGTCAGATGTACAATTTCAGGGAAAAAAGTCTCAGTGACATTAAAGTTCATATTTAGACTCAGCTAAGTCTTTTTCAGACTACAGGATTTCTTTTTCTTCCTTTTCTAAGCTATTCCTTCCCTTTAGCTACAGCAGCTATTTCTTTGTGAGTTACTTTAAATCTCCTCCATTTTATAAGGCACTTCACTTTTGACAGCACTGGAAAAAATTCAGCTTTGCCTTCTAAATTGAGTAGGAGAAGAAAAAAACAGGTTGTTTGCTGGTCTCTCTGCTTCTATTCTTCTGTTCCAAACTATTCTCCATAAGTTCCTGTCTATCGCCTTTTGTAAATAACATCTGCTTTTCAAACTCCCTGTCTGTTAATTAGTCGGAATAGTTTGTGAGAGTACAGTACTTAGAAATGTACAAATCAAATGCTAATGGGTTGTAACAAGAATTTCCCACTCACTCAGCATTTACATCAATTTCCACATTAGAACTATGTAAAAAAAAACCCAAACAAACAAGCCAGAAAAAGCCAAACCAAAAAAACGAACCTAGAGAATTTGCTGTAGAAAAAAAAAAAAAGCGCTGTTTCAAAATTATGCATTTGGGTTGACACTGTCAAATACTTTCAATCTTGAGAAAGATTTTTCCGGTGATATGAATTTAGTAATTGTCCTCCTTATCTCTTTTCTAACACGTCAACTCGTTTTGCAATATCTCCCCTCTGCTGTGGAGAGCTTCAGCCCACATCCTTTCCTTCTCAAGGGAATGTCTCAACTCCAGGCTACAAAGTAGTCCCCACTCAGTTGCTTTCTGTCTCCATGGCTATTTAGAAATTTCATAAAAAACAAAATCGTGCAGACCAGCCCCATCAACAGAGATTGAAGGAAGGAAGTCCTGAAGTACTTATTTCCTAAGGACTTGTTATTAAGAGATGGGAGACAAATATAAATCTACTTTGCCTATGGCAAAATATGGCTTTGAACCAAAAATGTCTACCTTTACAAGGTAAACTTCCTGAACTTCAGGATCTCAGTGACAAACCCTAAGATCTGATAAATCTGGTCTTAATCGTCTCTCATTAGTAAGTTCCTTAGCTGAATTAAGCACAAGGAAGGACAAACCAGAAAAATTAACACACTACTTTGATTAAAGCCTGACTAGGTAAAGTTCTCAGGAGCCAGCTGGAAACAGAACCATGAGCCAGAGCCGTGTCAGAGGGGATTCTATACAGCTTTGCTCTTGCATGTATGTTTTTTAATGTTTTATGAATGATCTGAAGAAACATGTGAGTGCTATCTGTGCAAAAAAAACCCCAAACAAACCCAAAATTCTGGCTGTACGCCAGTTGTTAATAGACACCTAATCACCGTCAAAACAGCCAGCCAGTGGATCCCCATCCCTCTGAAATCTTAGGGAGACAATGGGCATTTTAGGCAAATCCTTGAAAGCTGGAACTAACATAAACACTCATCCCAGTTCTGGTCCCTGAGGTGCATTGGTATCTCTTCTGGAAAAATATTATCCTTCTGAACCTCACTCCTCTGCTCTGCGGTTTAATTGCATGAGAGGCACATAAGCAATGGTTCCAGATATGTACAGAAACCGGTAATAGAAAAAGGTATTACAAATTATTTGAAAACAACATCTCTACTGCCAGCTTTCTCACTCTGTCTCTTCATTCCTTTGGAAAGAAGGAGTCCTTGGTGAAAAAAAGAGAAAGATTGCTAGGTTTGGGGAGACAGGGAATTCTCATTCCTCAACGGAATGACTGAAAAGCCCCAAATAGCTCATTTCTCCCACTTTATGACTAGCCAGGCCCTCTGACAGGTAATTTCTCTGCTAGGATGAACCCTTGATGCCAAAGCAAAAGAATGGCCATAAGAGTTCAGACCAAGAGTCTGTTGAACCCAGCATCTTAACTTTGACATTTATGGCCATGAGTGGCCACCGAAGAAAGGAAAAGAACAGGGTAGGCATATATGCTCCTTTTCCTGAGTGTTTTCCCAACTTTCAACTCTTACTAGTTCAGAAGATTTCCTGAACTTATTTTGATTTGTCTACTTTTTAAACCCCAAAAGGTTTAAAGTGGAATGCTCTTCCAAATATGCACCAAGTTCACTTGAAACCCATGGAAACTCTGTGCATATACAACAACCTTTATCAAGTTCTCCAGGTCTGCTATGAATCACTTCCCTGAGATGGGAATGCAATGCAATGCAAACATGTCAGAGCCAGCTTTAAACCCACTACTGTAGGTGCCGAGAGAAGTTCAGCCACAGCCTGAGCTGACCATTTGATTATTTGTAGAGCTTCCTCAGCGAGTTTTGCAGCCCTTTTGAAGCTCCATGGTGCCACAGTGCCACTGCTTCCAGAACACAGCTCAGATCTGTGCACACTGCGCTACAGTTATGCTGACTGCAAATACAGTTCTTGTCTCCAACAGCTTACTCCTACCTAAAATTGGTAAAGAATCACAAATTTCCTACTGGTACACACTCCAGAGTGGCAGAAGACTCACACTGACATAACAAGGAGCAAGAGTGATCTGCTGACACCATTGTGCTGAAGCACTTAATGAGCAAGGACCAAGAGCTAAATTCCCATCTCACCCTCCCCAGCTACTGGTGCCACATTTGAGAGCAAAGTCTGACACTGAATTAGAAAGCATCCAACTGCAGAGTAGCAGTCTGCTATTTCTTATGGCTCCCATTTTGCATCTTTCTCAGTCAGTACAGCCTGAGCTCGGATCATCTCCCTCCTTATGGAAGTTTCTAGCTGAGTCACTTATCAGGTTCACCTAAACGGCACTATTTCCATCTCCATTTGTCATCTTTATGGTAACATGTTTACTACTTAATGTTCATACAAAGCCTGAAAGACAGAAAGTGCTGTCTAACTGCTAAATGTTGTCATTTATACGGTTCCTAAAATCTCCAAGGCAGGAATCATGGAATCACAGAATCATAGAACGGTTCAGGTTAAATGGGACCTGATCTAGCGGGAGGTGTCCCTGCCCATGGCAGGGGGGTTGGGACTAGATGATCTTTATAGAATCATAGAATCGTAGAATTGTTAGGGTTGGAAGGGACCTTAAAGATCATCTAGTTCCAACCCCCCTGCCATGGGCAGGGACACCTCCCGCTAGACCAGGCTGCTCAAAGCCCCATCCAGCCTGGCCTTGAACACTTCCAGGGACGGGGCATCCACAGCTTCCCTGGGCAACCTGTTCCAGTGCCTACACACATACGGGAAGCAGCTTCCAATGCCTGTCTCCCAGTGCACCAGACTGAAGGCCAGTTACACGGAGGCAACCGCTGTGGCTAGCTAACGCAGGCAAGGGCAGGGTCCCATCCCCTACCTACTACTTTTTCACAGCTCTGTACTCAGTCCTTTAATGAAAGCCATGCTGCTGAAAGGGCTGCCCAGAGCCCCAGCACCGTGCGGCCCGAGGAGGGCAGCTCCCATCGCCTCCCCTGGGTGCCTGCAGGCTTCCGCCTCCCTGGGAGCCACCTCCTCCCGCACCTGAGCCAGCGCCACTTGGCACACGGAGCATCTATTTGTGGTGCCGTATAAATGATTCATAGGAACACATGCCTTATTAGTTCAAGAAAGAATGAAGGATTTCTGTGCACTGTGGTCTATTAAGTGATAGTAATGGATCTCAATTACTTGAAAGACCTGTAATTAATTTCTATATTGGCAATGCCTGAGTTAAGAGGTCGGTCAAGAGATTAACTCCTGTTCCCTCAGTGTTGCTCAGCCCTTCAGTACCAATTTCCATAAGCCAGGCAATGCTCCAGGAATCAAAAACCTAAGGAGCAAAAAAAATATCTAAAATAGCTATTTTCATTATCACCTCCTCCTTCCCTCACTGGTTGACAAGAGATACTCTAATGCAGAAAACTAATAGATAGGGGAAGAAAAAAAGGTTTTGCTGTCTAAAAGATACCTTCCTCGCTCTGACATAATCCTCCTGATCCATTTAAACTGCTTCCCTCCTTAGCCTCCCTCTCCATTTTCGCTGCTCATTCATTCTGAATTTCCTTCCGAACCATTCTCCTCTGCTGCTGCTAACTGAAGAGTTCTAACTCATACTCATGAGTTAGATATTTCCTGATATTCCTGTGCCTAAAATCAACTTCTCGTCTAGTTTTCTGAAAAATCTAATCAGTTGTCAGCTGCCAAGCTTGGACTACAAGCCAAGCTGTACGCTGAACCTCTTTGTATGCGCTTTTCATTACAGAAGCATACATCAACCCAGGGATGACAAGTGAAGCAGTTTCAACTGGCACATTTTCACTCTACATTACTGAAGTACTTACATCCTGCTTCTAAGTATATATTACTCTATACAGGGTATGTCTATAATATACACTTACAGTGTAAGCACCAGGACTATAATTTTTAAACAGCAGTTGAAATCCTCAGGCACTGATATGGTTTTGGCAACATACTGCCTTTAATTTTTCATATCACTAACTGTGTTTGACTTAAACGCTTTCAATTTTAAAAACTGTTTCCTCACAAGTTCAATAGTTACATCTCAGACATCGCCTGCACCATCTAAATTGAAGTATGAAATCTCATGAAGATCCAGGAAATCTGCCTAGATGCAAAATGTAATAAAGGGACTTAAAAACTGCTCAGCTAACGGAAATGGATAGGCTGAGACTCACATTAAGCTCAGACTCCACCACCCCTAATTGAACCTCTGACTGTGGTGAAGGTTTGATACCTGCTGTCACAAAATGTTCCTTAAAGGACAACTCAGGGCAACAATAAACAACTAAACTTTCTAAAGTAAGGCTGCCATTACCAGGTTTCTCAGCCTGCACTGACCTCATAGGATACAGACTAACAACCCTACAGCTTCCAACAGATTGTGTGGCTAGAATAGTCTTCAATTTTGCAAATACCTCTTAAGATGAGCTCAGCCTAGGCCAAAGACCCCGGCTTGTAAGCACTCTCAAGGGACACAAGCCTTGCTGGACACAAAGCATGGGCACACTTCGGTCAGCAGTTCAGGAGATGGAGCCACCTTCCTTTTCCGTATCCCAGCTGCTGCGTTAGGATCTCCATCTTCTTTGTCAGTCAGCTTAGCCTTACCTCCTACATCTTTGCTTCACAAAAGCAAGGCACTGAAAACAAATAACCCAAAACAGTGAGCCACAAGCTGTGGACTGTTGTATGTGCACAAGTCAATGCTGGGCATCTCCATTAGGATTTTGCGCCATTGCAGCGGGGCAAAGACAGATGCTGGAGAGAATCACAGTCTTGCACAGGGACCAGCCCAGCAATTCCCACACCACAACAGAAGCATTTCTCAGACTAGCAGGATGAGGGCAACAGGGTACAGAACAGTTTAGGAGTTCCTGATATACAAAGCAGTGGAGTGATTTGGGTTTTGGGGGGGTTTGTGCGTTATTTTTTAAACTTTTAAAATTTGCTTTTATGAACAGCTTTATTACAAGGTCTAAATTTAGTCTACTTTACAAGTGGTATTGTTTGCTGGCTTAAAATGTTTGGTTTATTATATTCCAAAGCTTTATACTTTAAGGAGAAAAAAGGGAAAACTTTATATCTTTTCTGGCCAAGTTTGAAGGTTGGGTCTTTTTTTAAGTCGGTACAGTACAGACCTTGACTGTGAAGAGAGATTTTAGCAAAACCACCTCTGAAAAGGCTTTCTAAGGCAGAATTAAGAACAAGAAAAATCTACTTCTACTCAGTTGTTGTTCTTAATGGGGTGCCTGGTGAGTCAGCTTATTTAGAAGTCCTTCTATGTTACGGCAGCTTGTCTACTTTTATGTTTCGATCCTACTTTGATTCAACTTTCTTTAGATATAAATACTGTGAACTTGAAAGTCAAGCTGAGGTCAAGTTCCAATAAGAGCAGTACATACATTATGAAAGAATAATGAAGTCATGTGTTACAATGCTGTGAGACATAAGATGATGGTTTAGATGGTCAATGCTCCTGCTTCTTGTGCCTCCTTGAAGGCTAAAAAAGCGCAAGACCTCGCAGAACAGAAGTCACAGCTCCGAACTGAGATCTGATAAAATCACAATGTGGAAAGCAGAGTAAAAATCTATTACCGCTACTAAAAAGGAGTTGTAACTCCTTCAATAAGGAGCTGTAACTCAAGGAACTAGAAACACTATTTTTGGAATGACAAAACCTAATAAACTTCTACAGGAGGGAAGATTCTTAAAACAAACTGAACAGTCATTTCTTGCCCTGCAAATATTAGAAAGGAAATCAGATCCATTCATTTGGAAGCAACTACTACTGTAAAGGAGCTGGGTTTTGCCTGGTTTTGTGTTTGTTTTTTTTTAAAAACCCTAGTCATGCTAATCAATCCCAGCTATGATACAGAAAAAAATTATGTGAAACTCTTTCCATATGGTTCTCTCTGTAAACAGCAATATTTTTGAAACAAATTTTGTATAAAGAATTCCAGAGAGTAAGCAGAATAGTCTGCAGTTAGTTTCTAAAAAGCACTTTACAGAATTATTTAAAACATATGGAAGAGCTGGTCTTTTGGTTAAACAAGATTCTTGAATCTGAGATTCAGCTTTATGCCTGAAATGGTTCTTGGTAGACTTTCAAATAATCTTACTTTGCCAACTTCACCATTTCTGCCTCTGAGTTACAGAACCTTAGAACACTTTTTTTTCTCTTCGAGACTAACCATAGCTGGAGCAAACGATGTAAAATTCCCAGTTATGAAATGTCTCCCAAGTGGAGAGTTCAAAACAAAGTTTTAATGGCCGAAATTATTTCAAATAATTTTACTTTGCCAACTTCACCATTTCTGCCTCTGAGTTACAGAACCTTAGAACACTTTTTTTTCTCTTCGAGACTAACCATAGCTGGAGCAAACGATGCAAAATTCCCAGTTATGAAATGTCTCCCAAGTGGAGAGTTCAAAACAAAGTTTTAATGGCCGAAAGCGTACATTTATAGTTTGGCTGTTACATAAAGTACTGTCAGAACCTGAATATCATTCTTATTTGTTTAGACAAAATTTGTAGCTGTCATTAAACTACAACTGGTATAATGAATAAGCTTGCCTGATACCAGCAGTATTTGTAAGTGTGCTTAATACACATATAGTCACATATACTATATCTATAAGCCCTCCCTGATAAGACCTCTGGAATTTTGCATGCACGTTCTGCAGTCAAAGGAAAATATCTGTAGGTCAATTATTCAGTGACCTTAAGTCACAGTGTTCAGGGATGGAAAGCTTTGAGGTTTGAGTTCTTCCTGCTTCAGGAATTAAACTCTTTTGTGAGTTCATAAATAACTACGATAGCCAGCAGGTTTATGCAATATTTATCTTATTTAAATTCACTAGAAGGTACAATTTCTTTCAAGTCTGCCTATTTCCTTGTGCTCAAAGTCCAACGGCAAACAGGTTTGCCTCCCTCACGCTTGTATGCACAGTTCAGAGGACCACTGTGCAAAACAGAACCTCTCAAAGCATGCTCTGTGGACCAAGTGGAGACATAACTCCTGGACCAGCTAGCTGGCTCTGCTCTTCGGCTCTTCCTGCTGACTGTGAATTGAGAGATCAGAGACTCTTTCATACTGCTATTGCAGGTAGGCCATTGCTGTAATTGCCATCAGGGAAATGTTGTAATCTCACGTGGGAGAGGATATAAATATTCTTGAATGGGTTGTGAAGTATCCAGGAGACAATTCATCCATTAAGACATGAGCTGCGCTGCGAGCCACATGTAGGTAAATCTTGTTTGATTGCTCATGAACTGTTAAGGATTTTTCTTACTCTTAAAGGTGATGCCATCACTAAGAATAGACTATGTTACCTCTTTTTATATCAGGCTGTGTAATAGCTTATCTGCTTATACCAAAGGGCAGACACTTCACCATGCTGGGCAACCTGCCCCAGCTCAGATTCAAAAGCTCAAGATCTAAATACAGTCTGGGGCCTGTAAGTGGCAAAGCTTAAGGTTTACCATATTTCAAAAGCTTGCTTTCTTCTGTTTGTCTTCTTATACAGATACATCCTTCAAGTTTGTGTTCAAACAGCCTATATCTGATGTAGAGTTTACTGGTGTTGCTATGCCACCATTAGGATCAACCAAGACAATCAAAGCACTACACTGCCTCAAGAATCTGAGGTCCACTACTAGACTGGCAGGAAATTATTGTGTTTCAGCATGAAGGCAGACCAGAGGTGCCTTCAGCCAGTGCAAAGAGCCTCTCAAAAGCAGCTGAGCGTTTGACGGGCCTGTAGGATACTCTCAGGGCTCTGCATGCAGGTACAGGGAGTGCAGACAGAAGGAAAGACTCCAGAAGACCCCAGGAAGGGTCTAGGAGAAGTGCAACAGCCAAGTAGGCACTGAAATAACCAGCAGCAGGTTGCCACAGACTGCGCTAACTCAGGACCACAGGAAAAGGATGAGCAGAAGACCATCATACAACAAAGTTCTTACACGATCACTGCTCTGAAACGAAGTTAAAAGTCAGACTGAATACAGAAGGACTCAAAACCAGGTTGAGTCTCCTTGGGCAAGTTTTGCAAGGTCACAAGTCTGTCCCTCGCCTCTGCACCAGACACTGGGCCAACATACACAGCTCCCCTTCTTCCTTTTCTTCCTTCGTCAGGTGACTAATGTTAAGCACAGTTTTCTCCTGTCGCTGTAGATATAAACGTAGTAGATAGAGAGGAAAACCAGCCTCTGCTGCAAAATCCCCTCCTTAGTCATAGGTATGAGAAAATGCTTCACTGTAGACAGGAAAAGTGAACACCCATTCTCCTCCCTTTCACCTCCTCCTGGGACACTGTGTTCAGTTAATGGAAATATCAGGAGAATGGCTTCTTAGAATTTAAGTGGCATGTTATTATAGGCCATTGGGGGAAAAAAAATTTCACAAAGCTTCTCACTGCCTGCATTGTTTTAACTTTTGGTTACAACATACATGCGCTTCATAGCTCTAAGGATATACGTAGTATATCCAGTACCCTGAAGCCCCAATTATCAATACTGTGTGCTCCCGGTGTCTCTGTATTTGTACATAAACCCAAATTAGCAATATCCACTGGGCCAAATTCTTCCCTTGTTCACACTGGTACAAGTGTTCCTGTCTTTAAAGTAACTGGGAGCCATGTTCAATTTGCTCTGCCTTCATGTAAAGTTTTACGTCTTTCTTAAGCACACATTTTATTACTAGGTCTCTTATTTCCATCTGCTCATACTGACTCACACAAAAAGTATCTCTTCAGGGCATTCTATAAACAAACTAATGAGATGAATGCAAATTACAGCAGCCATTCCTTCTACCACAGCCTTCTCAATGCAAAGGCATATATGTGCAGAAGGGATGTGTGGAGTTATGTTTCCAAATCTGAGCTGCAGATTTTGTTGATTTAAATAAAATATTCATGTTTCTTCCAAGAGATACACAATGAAAATTATGGCCATTATTTTGACTATACTCACATATATATTTTTTTTAATTAAAAACTTAGTGACAAGTGGTAGACCTTTGATGATATTAGGTGGCTTTCTCCACGGCAGCTCCTTGGGGTCAGCTCTAACTGCATTCCTGAGCCAGGTACGTGCCATGAACAATTTCTGATCCACAGTACCTAGCTGTATGACTAACACGTCAGTTTTTCCAACGACTTATGGACCTGAGCAGCATCTCGTAACCTCTGTACCTCTAGCAGCAAGGCCTGTGACTGCCCTTGGTTTTGCATCATATTGAATTCTCCTTTGCATGGGCTGCAAAGCAACGGCCCACAAATTGTTGGAAAGGAAGTTCCAGAAATCACTAGTCGCTGGGCTTTCACCATAGGTAAAAAGCTGCAACCAAGGAAGGCAATATTTAGGAGAATTCATTTGAGGTACAGTATGTTCTCATTTGTTCTTCAGCTGTGACATCCACATATTGCCCCTCATTCAGAGAAGCAGATAGTGACACTAATGAGATGCCCTCCGCAATCTGCAGCTCCCTTTCTTTAGCAGAACAATACCCTTTGACCTAAATGTTCCTCTTTTTTTGCCAGAATGTTTAAAGTACGAACAAATGGACATATTTTTACCTTTTTTTTTTTGTATTGTAAACCTGAACAGCATAAAAAGCAAGTAGCGAACAGGCAACTAATTAAATTCTTCCTTGGAAGAGCAACAGCACAACCTTTTTACAAGCCATATGCTTTTAATATGGCTACTCCACTCTCTGATTCTTTAGCCTCCCTTCTTTCTTCTACTTTTAATATACAGTTCACAAAATACTGGAATTAATTATCTCCACAGCAATATTCATCAAAACACTCCTGCTTCTATGGAAGCCAGGGATGAAAAGTTACTAGGCAAATCTAAAGGAAAAGTGCACCCTTTGGATTCTTACAAGTAGGCTAAATGTTCACAGGATAAAATGAATAAAATTGGAACATTTCTTTCAAAATGTATTTTACCTCAGCTGATGTCTCTGAGTGGTGCTAGTATTACCTATCTTGATGGTGAACATATTTTCAAGAGCATTTTTCTGCTAACAAATAGACATTCTGAGACATAACCATATGTTTAAGTGCTCCACAGAGCCATGGTCCGAAAGAGGAAAGGTTCTTATGGAAAGTGTGCCAAGACAAAATCCTGGCCCACAGAAGTCAATAAGAATTTTGCTTCTGATTTTAATGAAGCCAGGATTTCACTCAAGAGAACTGCAGAAGGGTCAACCTATTTAGAGAAAAAAAGTATCCAGATGTCTCACAGTATTACGGGCTCTAAATCAGAAATCGCTGTAGCACTGTGAAACCTTTTCTCACTTGCTTTCCTGCATGAAATAGAATGCATTCTTTTTAACTAAAAATATTTTTTCCCAATAAAACTAATATAAAAGAAGGTATTGGAGGAGAAATGCAGGTCTACTGTATTGTGAGACATACAAATACCTGTGTTGTCATACAGCTTAATCCTTCTGCAGAGAGCTAGATTTCTCTTTTTTTATGTTGACAACCACATTTATTTCTAACTTACTGATTTATACCAGAGCAAAAAGAGAATAATGAATCTCTGGACTGATAACACAGGTGGTATTTTGGTTTTGTTGTTTTTATGGTTGTTTTTTCTAAATGGGAAGGTGATAGAAGATTCACTAGCACTCACAGGTATATAGGTCTGCAAGCCTAGTCGGAGATATGAATGCTATCTGAAAAAACGGACACATGCCTTCGGTCAAGACCAAGTTATATACCCATTTCAGAAGCCAGGGGAGTTTTAATCACCATCCTATTATAATTTAATTGCATGCAGCCTCTTTTTCTCCTCCCAATCCCTTCCAGACACTGCTTTTCTGTTGTGTTCAGACATTATCCTGTTGGGATGCTGACATCCTGCCACATCTTTGCTTAGAAGTATATACAAGGAGAATATAAATCCTGTCAAAGCTCTCACCAGTTGCAAAGCAAACAAAAAGTATGCTCTAAATGTTCCATCATATGCAAAATTAGACAACGTTACAGTCGAGGAAGCTTCATGTATTTCATGTGACTTGTATTTCAGTTAGTGTCTCTTGGTGTCTCCTCCCTGATAGGAATGTATATGGAAATAGCGCGCAGTAACCTCTCCATCACCACCAAGCCTTTTGCTTGAGAAATCCAGCGCCGCAAGCCCAGGCTTTTTGGCTTACTCGGTCTTGAGCTTCTGTCTGACAGTGCAATCTGTCACTGTCAGCCTACATGGAGAGGCCAACAATAAACCGTGTAGTAAGCAATCAACCCACAAATACTTCTACATCCTTTCCCACTGTAACTGCAAACTTTTGAGCTTGAAACTGAGCTCGGTTACATCAGCATAAATCCTGACTAACGCCATCAAACTATGTAATTCCTAGTAATTATTTTGAAGGAAATGAAACCAAATTCCAGCTCAATGAATCCTAAAAGCCAGAAGAGACTTAATATAGTCATATCATTTCATTTTATGAGCCAAAACCCAAGCGAGCAGCAGCAGTAACTGACCCTCAGTGTACACTCTCATCACAAGTAAATTACAGACTATTACTATTAACTTTTTCATTAGTGTTGTAAAGAACTATTAAATTTTTTTATTTGGAATCAGCTGAGTGTAATTACTGTGTAATCACCAGAAATAAGTGCTGTCTTTGCCAAGTGCTGGTTATGTAATTACAGATGAATAAGAAGGGTACCTGTGCTGTAGCACAAAGCAACACTCCCTACATCTATTCTTGTATCCTGAACACCAAGGGGCTGAGAAGCTCTTTGATTCCAGACCAAAGGATTTGGCTGTATAATTTAATCACTACAGCACCCATGAAAAATACTTCCAAGGGAAATTTTATTTATTTTTTTTTAATTAGGGAAGGAGTTCTGTTCCTCAGTACCAAAGCAACTCTGGTAAAAAGCAGAAACACGTATTTGAAACAGGCTTCCCATTTTAACTGGTCTATCCCAGACTTGATACCAACTTTCACCACCTTAGTGAGCCTTACCAGAACTTCTAGGGGGCAAATGTGAAAACTTGTCTCGCGCATCTGAGCACTGAGCTGTAGTAAGCAAGACAACAGCAGTACTGCTGAACTGGGCCAGTCCCAACTCTGAGGGGGCTGCAGGAAGCCTGAATGAAAAAGCCAGCCCGCAGCAGCATCACCTTTTTTGCTGGAGAATGATCCGTACCTCAGAGAGGTTTGTTGTCTTCTTCCTCCCGCCTACTCAGCGAAACAACTAGCTTGCCCCGCTGGGCCTCAGCATATGTCATTTATCTAGAAAAAGGAATCCTGGAGAAGAGCTACAGGGTTTTACCCAAACATGAAGCACAGGTCTCCCTCTTGGCAAAACAACTGCCTAGAATGTGTTTAAACATGAGACTCTCAGAGATGAACGTGGCAGCAGGGGCAGTTGCTATCTTCATCAAGGCATCCTTGCACGAAGCAACCCGTCATGAGATAGAGGGAGCTGAACTCCTGTCCCTATTTCTGGTCTGTTTTAAATGCACGCTGCTGTGGTTTCAGGCCCTGACTCTTCCCTGAGGTGGAATTTCAGTTCCAGGGCAAGAACAACAAAAACTAACCATACATGCAATCTACAAGGCTCACCTACCTGCACTCCCTTTTTTCATGCAGGGATCCACAACCCTGCCTTATGTCAAAGATATAATATATTTTAAATGCAACAGGATTGCATTTAATCAGCACAACAGGAAAAAAAAATTCTAACCATGCAACCGTGGATTCCTGCTCATATTATCTAAGGATTTGGCATGATCCTCTTATGCCAGCATGTCTGTAGTTTAGAGGACAGATTGTTCCATCCAAGTCTCTGCTTCTCCCTCAATCTTTTGACCTTCTCATGGCAGTCCCTCTCAGTTTGGTACACAAAAGTAGAAACGTCCAAAATAAAATAAAGCCCTAACTATTCCCGTAATTTTTACACAAGGGTAGCAATTAGTTTACAGTCTGTTGCAATGAGCTCCTGTGCGGCTTCTGTAACAAATTAGGTCCCTTCAATTAGATGGTCATTGCCAGCAGCGGCTTAAAGGCCGGTTGTAAATTATTTTTGTTCCAAACACATCGCTAGCAATACTTTACCCACAGAGCTTGTCTTGTGCTTTGAGGATTCAGTGATTGGTACACTAGATTTTTTTTCTAAGTACTTAAGTGCCTGGGTCATGTTTGAATCAATGGAAACCTTTAGAAACCTGGCCTCAAGTGACCTGGGGCTTGTGTACTCTGTGTCTGCCCTACTGCCTTTGGGCACATGCAGTTGGTACACCAACTGCTACAAAGAGCCACAAGACCAGCACAGTTCTGAGTCATCATTACAGCAAGACCAGTTTGTCAAACCACCGCAAGGGCCTGATGAAGAATAAATGCCACAGTCATTAATATCATCTCTGAAAGCACCTTCTCTTCTGGATTTCATATCCATATGGATTAGAGCTGTTGGAAGTGCACCATACAGTAATAAATGTTTAATATTCAACATAACCCAAAGCATAGGACGCAGGAGATCTACCAAGAGCATGCAGTGGTAAGCGATATGATTCATGCACTAGGACTAGTGAACATGATCCATCTGGGAAGCGGGGAAGAGCACCACCCCACATCTCACAACGGCGCCATCCCAGTGTGAATTCTTGCACTTGTACCCTCTGCTCACCACCCAGAGAGACACACCAGTTCTGCTCAGAAGTCTTTTCAAAACCCAGGCAGTTAATGCTGGCAATGCAGCAAAAAGATTTAGAAATTGAGTAGTAGTGGATTTTTCTTAAAACCCTCGGATATGAATTAAAACAAAGCCAGTAGGCTTCAGCCCAATGTGAATAATGTAGCAAGGACATTAGTGTCACTATTTCAGTCACACTGGTGTATTTTCTATTTACATTTCCATATCTGCAACTTAACTATATTCCACATGGGAAAAATAACGCCCTGATCTGTACAGGTCTTACAACAACACTACCTTTTCTGACCTGATTTTACTAATTTAAATCCATAGCAAAATTCCTGCTCACATTGACATGAGCAAAACCAAATCTAAAGCTACCTGTTGCCTATCACTGAAAAGCAAGAAGGTAAGTTTTACAAAGCTATGATCTGCTGTTCTTCTACTGGGCCTCATAAGTGTCTCCTTTCTGGAAATGATAAATAAATCTACTCAAATTAGAGCTACAGTAAGGAATGTACATAAATACTAGGTTTAGACTAGACTTTGGACCTAAAGCTCAGTTAAGGAGCTCTTGAATCTGAGCTGGAATATAAACAGCAGAACTGAGCTCTGATCTGACAGTCCAACTCTACCACTGTCAATTTTCTAAAATATTCAAGTACAGTCAGTAACAAAAGGGTGGAAACAGTAAAACTAGGATTATTCTACTGACCTGTGAAAACAGCACAATAACCCCTGATACAATGACTGCTCAAGGACAAGAATGTACTTATTTTCTCCCCTGTTTTTTGATACAACCATCTAGACAGAAACACCCACTAATTCCAGATAGTATTTTAACATATATTGAAAACTGATTGTCCCATTTTATTTTCACAATAACCTGACATCTGCATTGCTACAGATGTGCATATAAATGGCAGAACAGCAGCTGAAAGTACGAGAAACCTATAAAAGAAATGCATTTTCTGCACTGCCAATTCATATGATTTTTTGACTTTACGATGTCGGCCAGTGGGCAGGAAGTAATTAAGAAGGGGTTTTCACCCTCTGCTGTGTGGTCTTTCAAAGAAAGACCTCTCGGCAAAGACCTCTGCATAGAGATTGCATGTCCATATGACACTTACTACTAAAGTTGCTGGGGAAGCAGGCAGGAGAAAGCAATTCCCTAGGCACTCAAACCAGGGGAAAATCCTGGGAGAAGGAAGAGAAACCCTTACTTATTGTTGTAGTGTTGCTCTATTGTTAAAAATTTGATGAGGGAAAAGGCAAGGGGTAAAAAACCCAAACCAAAGAACACTTGGTTAGTGCCTTCAAAAAAAAGACACGAATCTTGAATTTCAAAAGCATTTTGTTTCCATTTAATGCCAGAGGAGTAATATTTGAAGACCACAGTGCAGCCTGCAGACCTTCAGAATCCTCAAGCAGGAAAAGTCGTTCCTTCATAGCTGTTGGTGACAGATTCATGGAAACACACAAGTAAACACAGAGGAGGCCTGGCAGATGATGGGTCAGTATACTTTAGGCAAAATTAAAAGGTTAACCCCCATTTTCTTCACAATAAAATGATACTGGCCTTTGTCCTTACAAACAACCCTGAAAATGAAAAAAAAAAAATCCACCAAAATCAGTCATTAAGGCTATAAGTTTTCACAAAAGCTTGCTGACACCACACCCTCAACCTCAACTTCTAATCTGTGGTATTTACAGAAACTCTACCATATTTCTC
Source organism: Larus michahellis (assembly GCF_964199755.1). Taxonomy (NCBI): domain Eukaryota; kingdom Metazoa; phylum Chordata; class Aves; order Charadriiformes; family Laridae; genus Larus; species Larus michahellis. Next base: position 97,776,597 of record NC_133897.1, read on the forward strand.
ATCTCCTGACTTGCTGATTTCCTGGTTAATTATACAGCCCAGTGGTGGGGGACAAGGAGGGTAATCATGAAAAAAATAGAGGAAAACAGCTTTAACTAATTAGAAAAAAATGAACTCATTTTTTGTCTTCCCTGGATTTGTCAGCCTGTTGAAATAAAAGCTTTTCAAGGAGATCATTTGCCAGTGGCAAAAGTCTGACTGCATTCAGACCTCTGAATTTTTGCTCTGCCTTTTTACTCTGTTACCAGCAATCTCATCCCATTTCTTCACAGCCACTGGAAGATGCCACCTTAGTGACAGATCTGTGGCTTAGGAGGATAATTATCATTTGCGACACACATCTTTATAAAAATGCCAAAAAGCAGAAAGAGAGTCTTTCAAGGATAGCAGAGAGTATTGTTGACTCTTCCCTCACCAGCTCCCCAGTTTAATACTGGGAACGCCAGCATGAGCCTGGTACGCTTGCATAAACTATTGTTCCATAGGCCCATCCAACACCCCAAAAAGTCATCTCCATTCAAAGGTGCTCATAAAAAGAGGAAAAATCCTAAACAGAAGCAAGTCAGAGATATTGCCAGGGGCCTCTGCTCCTTCCATAGGCTTGGCACATCCCCAGCAGGGACAATCTTTGAACGTGAAGGACATGGCCCCACCTGACCATCTCTACCTCCAGCACCAACCGGGAACCGACCAGCAAGAGCCACAGCTGGAGACATCACTTCCAGTGCTTTGGAACAGGATCTGGTTTCTCCTGCCAGCATGGATTGAAAGCTTCCAAAGATGCTGCCAGGAGCAATGTGCTGTTCATTTGATACCTCCAAATATTCTTATGATTCACTTATGTTTTCACCACTATATGAAAGCTGTTTCCATCAATGAAACCCTACAGAGGACATAGATTAAAATAGTAATACAAAAAACCCCAAACCCTGCTGGCTTAACATGGTGTTTTCTTAGAACCTGATTAATCAGTCATGATGAAGGGCACTGAAATGCATTGCTGACAATCTTATGACAAAAAAAGACTGTTGGCTCAGCTCTTAGCCAGTGTAAGAAAGTCACTCTCTACCTCACTGCTTTTCTCCAGTACTCTTTCTGTGACGCTTGTGCAGAGATAGTCGGACAATTGTGGGGTTTGTACTCTGGATGTATTTTGTACATCACCTTCCCACCTGGTGACCAGTTTGTTTTGCTGGCCTCCCTCTCTTTTGCTACTCAGGGTGATGCATGAGTTAGAAACAACAGTTTTAGTGTCTGACTCCAGCACTGAGTTCACCGCACGGACAGGTAGGAAAAATACTATTAGTAGAGTGAGTTGAGCAAGAGCTAGGATCATTGCCAGGTAATAAACATGCATCCCCGCAAAGCAACAATAAATAGTATAAACAGGCTTCAGCTCTTTCCGTAAAGAAGACTGTTAATTTCCTCCAACTGTGCATAGCTGGAACTTAGTGACCGACAAGCTACAACAGCATATTCTGGAGGTCCTCTGCAAAAATTATTTTCCACAATTCATCAGGTCACCGCCACATCTCATCATTAAGACATAGTTTGATTTTCAAGGCAAACTATTGTACACATGGCATCTCAGGTTTTACATTTGGCCCTGGGCTCAAAACAAGATGCAAATCCCCTACTTAAAAAACTTCCTTGGGCATGCATTGAATTATGCTTTGTGTGGGGTGCTTTAGAAACTTATATCTGAAACTCCTCAATTAGCATCAGAAAAATCAAGACATTTGTTAATGTGAAATGAAAGAATTTCTACTTCAGATCTGATTGTGCACAAGTGCAGATCTGTAGCTTATTAAACTTAAGAACTCCCTTTTTGGAACTTAAATATTAACCCTTCTAGCCCACATAGTAGTTAGCATCTGAGCTGGCCAGACACTTTCAGGAAAGGCAGTAATGCTTCTTCCTTTAACACAAAACACACATCGAAGCACATCAGGAGACCCATTCTTTCTCTCACTTCTACCCAAACCTGCATGGTACTGCAAAAACAAATATTTCAGACATGTTCTATCAATCCCTATCATTCTCTGCATCTTCCAGGGTCTCTCTTTTACATTTCCCTTCCACTAACCCATAATGCCGTGTCAGAGTACAGCTGATCCACACACCATAACTGATTCTTCCAGAGCCTGTTGACCTTGCCTTCAGTTCACCCAGCCACGCAACTAGGCTCATCACTGGACCAGCCATGCATGCCAGCAATCAAACTGCATATAGTAGGGTCTAATGATCCTGGAGCTGGAATTCAAGTATTTCCATCTCTGACTGTCCCTTATGAATATTTCATCAGTTCCTCACACGACTCATTGTGCAGCAGGTATCCTCTACTATGAGCTTTCTAACTGAGAAGTTACCTCACCTGCGCACTGAGCACAGGTCCCAGCCGTTAGCAGTACCATCAGATTGGTTCTCAGACTTTTCCCTTTAGGGCTGTTCTTAGACATTCCTGATCTACATAACTCTCCTGGCGCCTTGGGTAGACCTTTAATAACCCTTCGCTAAACTAGAGACACCCTACTTGTTAGTGCAGCATCTAATTGCTCATGTCACACTTCAGACTTATTACCCGAGTTGCACAGAACCACTAACTAGTCCTTACCCTTCTTAAGGTCTTCATAGCATTGCATTACCTTAAAGCCCTATCACAGCAATACTGAAGGAAATACATTTAAAAACCTGCATTGTGCTGCTCTGCTGCAGTACCCTGGTCTTTGGGATATTGAAGAAACAGCTAAATGTGGGTGAATAAATCTTCACAACCAAATCGTAAAGCAAATTACAAAAAGAATAAACAGACACACAGAAAAGCAAATGAATATGCTCTGGGTTACACAGCCAGACTAAATATTATGCTAACAGCTAGTCTACCTTCTGTTTCATCTGTATGTGGATAAATGCAGAGAAAAATCTACTAAAAATGTCAAAAAATGTAAATATTGTTCAAAGGAAAATATTTAGAAAAATGTAGCAATCATAAGCAAACATTCATCTGCAAACTTACTCATGAACAGCAATACTATGAGTCAAGAGGAGGTATGATTAAGATAATATCTGCATCTTTGACTTTGCTCCTGTCCCACTAATGCTCAGTTCATTTGTTCATCATAGCTAAATAGCCCAATAGCCGCCTTAAATGCACTAAAGCTATTTTGTATGTATGAGTTTCCCAATGAGCTATGCTCTAGAAAACTCTTTATGATTTTGGCTTTCAAGAATGTATGTCAAAGATAAGCAAGAGGGAGACTGTATACCCCCTTTCTATTTGCTCCAGTGCTTAATTTCTTTTTTAGGACCATGTGGAATTCATCAGCACTGTGAAGCCCTTGAGGTATGCAGAAACGATGTTATTAATGCTATTAGTGCTAATTAATTCTGCCAACAAGGCCCTGCAACTAGTCAAGACATCACTCTCTGCCAAAACCAACAGATTAAATAAATTTAAAGTTCTAGGACAAGGCATTCCATAGGTATAATGAGCCAAAAAGAAGGTTAGGGAAACATTGAAAAAATGAGGTAATTTTTGAAGTTTCATATAATGCAAATGCTTGTCTAATTTTCTTCAAATTTGCTGTGAATTTGCAGATGGGTTTGTTTCAATTCGTTATATCCACACAAGGGTGAGCTGTATAATGAATAGTTGTTGCAAGTGAATAACAACAAAATTAGTATCATCATGATATATGTCATACTTTAGTTTTGAATGTATCACAACACATCACGGTAAAGTAATAGGAGTTCTCTAAAGACAGAGTTTTCTCACAAATCATTGTGTAGAAATCTGTATAATGTTACATACACAATGTACATGCTGTGAACGTATTAGATGAGAGCATACATAATATAAAGTGTTCAGTTACAAGCATGTTAGTTGTTTTTTGTACAGCACTCACGTTCCTCTGAGACAAGAAACAACAGGAATGATTTATGTTTGCATTTCCACACCTTTGCAGCAGATTATACTTGCAATCTGAGGAGGTGACTTTTAACTGTACCTCGCTGCCTTTCCAAACTGTTCTCCCCAGTCCACCAGGCCCAAGGCTCTCTGTTACCAGGAATGGTTGACGTGATTCTCATACCTTAAAGACCCTGACAGGCAGCTTTGAATATGCAGTTAAGCAATTCTTCAAATATTCAGTTAATTCAATTCTTCTAGAAGTAGGTAACTGCAATGGAGGAGACAAGCACTTTATCTCAGAAGTTCTCACAGCAACCCACAAGCTCACCTCTGCCTAAAAAGAAAAACAAAGGAAAGCTGTGTTGCAGCCAGGTTCATATTTAGGCGTAATCCTCCAGTTCTTCATAAGCATAAATTCATAGCAAACTAAATAAGTAACCAGAGAATGGATCATCCCTCTTTTCCAACAACTCCAAGTTAGGTTTGAAGAAGTGGTGGAGGCAATATGGTGAGGCAGTGAAATCTGGGATCTCCATCCTACAGACAAACACACCAAGATTCTCCTGTTCATTTCTGGTCACGACTAATCTAAGCTTGGTTTGCACTTACTTGGCACGGCACTGCCAAATTTGCCTTTGCTTAAGGTACAACTTGGCCATGAAACCATGTAACTATGTTAAGGTACAACCTAGCCATCCTTGTTCATGTGCATCCCAGATGACACACACTTTCCAAACCGTTCATCTCTGTTACTTTACCAGCTTCATGTTTCTGCTCTGCTCAAATAAAGGAATGCCAATATAAATGCATCTAAAGTGAGCTGTGCTGGCCTGAACATTCTGTTATGAAAAAAGATCAATTTTATCATCAGGTTGCTAATGTGTGTCTCTTTCCAGAGACCACTTTAAGCTCCCCATAAATCTATGAGTTACGCATAAAGAAACACACTAAGGGAAGATTGGTCCCTCTAAATTCAGGGTGCCTTGCTATGAAGAGTTGGCTAATCTAGGAAAAACCTTGTAAAATTCAAGCTGGTCACGATCCAGCCACTACTTTTATTTCTAGCCCAGTTTACTGCCCCCAAAATAGAATTCATGTCGTCCTCATAAGTGCTATAAATATGAGCTATAGACAGCACTATTTTCACCCATCTAAAAATGCAGCTGGACTAAAATTACGGTCGTTCCTATTTCTAATCCAGCCCACAGTAGGCAGGGGTACAGAGATACCCTCCTGCTCAGTAAAAGCTGCTGAACCGGTTTGTCTATACATGAGTGCAATGTAGACACAATGGCTTACCTGGGATGACTTTGTAATGACTTTTGTGCTGCACTCAAGCTAGCAAGCTTGGCCTCCTAACAAGACAAAGGCCTGAGCTCTTTAAGTCACCATCTGATGCAGCTCTTTTGTCCACAGTCCCAAGCCTGGGCAAGACCATGCAGGTCAGGTATCTCTTTTCTACTGGCATAATTCGAAGTTACTCAAAAAAGTCACTGACGTGACTAAAATAAACTCCAGGAGTCAAGACTTGATCGTAAGATTGCTGTGGGCAGGGCGAGAAGGTTATTTAGAAATCGTGTTTCTAATTTCTATGCTATTTGACTTATTTACTCTGAGTTTGAGACATACTTAGAAGTTTTACATTCTTCCTAAAAAAAATAAAGACATTCTAATGAATCCTGATCTCTCTTTTTTTTTTGGTTGTCTTTGAAGAGTTTACCTTAAAGAAAAGGTACAGGCAGAATCACCTCAAAGCTCTCACTGATGTGTACACACCCTGGTTCCCCTCGCAAAGTGAAACAGCAAAGTCAAAGAGAGGAAGAATGAATTTATTCTGGCTAGAATCTGATCAGGAAGTTTCTGCAGTCTAGAAAGTGACATCAAAACAGAATCACAGGGAGTTTAGATTGGTGTTGTGCTCATAGTGAATCACCTTCACCCAGCTCGTTCACTCAGTAACTACTGCTTGCTAGGTATTCAGATGATCACCAGCAATCGACAAAAAGATACCCAGTAAAAACTGCAGCCAATTTAAAAACACCGAATGACAGAAATTCTCAGAAATTCTGGGTGTTCCACCACCAGCCCCTACACTTGCAATCCATCCCAGGGTCCTCTGTCACAAAACCACTTCTTAGAGGAAAACAGGCAATGATGTGCTTAAGCAAGCAACTAGCCCAACCAGTTCATGATCTGGTCTGTGGCATTGTTCTCTGCTGGTGCTTCAGACTGAGTCTTTGGACTGGATCAAATTCCTCTGCCTCTGGCTAACTCTATAACCTATGCTACACAATGAAGCAGAAAATCCTTTCTTCTCAGTTTATGCCCTGAAAATAAAGACTCGCCACGATCCTTATAAATCTTTGGTCTGCCTCAAGTGCTCCTACTATTTATAGAAATGCTTTCTTTTTTTTTTTAATCTTGCTAAACGTTTGCCTCAGTAACATCCTGTGACAGAAAATCCCATGAGTTGATTAGATGCTACATTAAAGAGTACTTATTTTTAATGCATTTTAAACCTGGTGGGTTTTTACACTATTTGCCAGCTTTGTAGTCTCGTTTCACTCTGTACCTTCCCAGACATGTTCCTCTTTCCTCTCCAAGTACACTGTACAGAGAGCAGGGGATGCTCATGCTTCTCATCTTCCTACATCACATTATTTCCACTAGAGTAGGTTTAGTACAGGAAAACAACCAAGAGTTGTCCCCAGTCCAAACAGCAATGAGATGGGACTCTAAAAGAATGAGTTATGTAAGCACTAAGGCACACATCAAAATAATCTAAAAAACAAAGTGAAGTGGCAGAGTGCTTGTGTATTTGTGCCTAGTGGAAGCTGAAAGTACTCACTCAGGGTATTTATTAAGAAAGTACGTCTTCTCAGGACCTACTTTAAAGGAAGTGTTATAACCCTCAATTCTATTGCTCTGTTTCCCATCCGTATGTTGAAGCAGTATTTGTGGAAAAGTGTGAAATAAGAAACCAGCGAAAAAAGCTGTGTAAATTTCAAACATTAATTCCTCACATGGCATTCATGTACTTGCTGCTATTACACGCAATTTTTAACCAGCATTCACTTCAATGAAGTAGAACCGTTACCTGATATGTTGCTTTTGTGCTTTATATAGAATTTATTTTTTAACTGTATAAACTTATTATTTCCTATGCTTATTCTTTTAATCTTTTTGGCAAAAAGCCAGACCAGTGATTTTAACTGTGTAGCACCTGGCAGAATTCCTCAGCTACATTTCTGTTGCAACAATGTGAAACAATAGCCACTTCATTAAAATGCGGCTCATAACTAAGCAAAATGCTAAATTGTCAAAATTAGAGATTTCTACCCTTGAGCAGCATTTCTCTAGAAATCTAAGTATTTCCAGAGAAGCCACGTCAGGCAATAAACTACATAAGCTTTTTTATCCTCTTTGCATCAAGGGGCACTGCCAAGAGATAGAAGAAATGTTCCTTACCATCCTCTCTGCCTACTTGCCAGTCAACATTTAGCGATCATGGATCACTGATGAAAATGCAGGATGGCTACAGGGGCCACATGCTGTAGGCTAGATCTGATAGTACTTTGGGATGTGGGAAAGCTGTTTAGCTATTTAGAAGAGTGGCCTCAAAATCCATGGTTTCATTAATAAGATGAAATAAGGTCCTGGGAGAGGCTGAACCTGATATGAAAAGTTGGAGTTTGCATTCTAATCTCTAGAGTTAAACGTGCAATTGTACCAATTAATCTAGCTTTAAACAAGACAAAGGACTTGTACCACACAGGCTTATTTCTGCGGCCACTAAGTATGCTTACATATATGGCTACTCAGACAATGCATACAGCAATCATCTAGGTAGACAACCCACAGACTTCGTAGCAGTTGTGAAAGCAAGGCACTATGTTGGCCTTTCCTTTCCTTTGAGATGTTTATTTAGAGGACAACTTACTCTATTGCACTACTGATTTGAAGTACACAAAGACACGAGTGTCACTCCCAATGAAAATTCAGTATGACTTTTTATTTTTTCAGTAAAATTTTAGATAGAAAATCACTTCTGAACTGCATGGAGAGAATCTGCCTTTCACAAGATTTGTTTGACTCCTGCAGAACCAGAAGATATTTCCGCCTTCAAAGGATTTTTCTCCTGAAGAAAGAAGATGATTAAATTCTTGTTCTTGAACATAGAACAAGGACTGGGGTTAAAAACCAGAGCACCTGCAATGTACTTGCACATGAAATATACATAAAAAGGAGAAATGTCAGGTGAAGGCTGCAAAGGGATGCAGGAAGCAATGCAGAGACAAAGAACAGAGCATTTGTCTTGGAAAGATGGATTCATGATCTAACTTGTAATCCTAAAAGGCACTAGTCTTTGTCGATCAACTTGATCAATTTAGCAAAATTCTGTCAAGTACTCTAAGAAACTAAGAATGTACACTACAGTGCAACTTCCCATTCACCACCCATAGTCTTCATTATGGATTGTAAACCTTAGGTTGCCCGTATGATTTCCCTCCTGAATCCTTGCTTTAATGATTATTTGTTATTAACCTTCAAGCACTTACAGCTTTAACCATACTTACTTCATACAGGTATTTTTTTCATAGAATACACTAGTAAATAAGTTATTAAACTTTGTTCTGGAGGGTTTAATTCATTACTGCTGTAGGGCCAAAATGAGCAGTTTTACTCAGTTGTGAACAGGGACTCAGTGGGATTCCAGGAGAACTGATGTGGCTGCTCATGCATATCTGATGGCCCAGGATAAAGAAAAAGGAAAAAGAAGGAAAATAAAAATGTATAGAGTATTTCTGGAGGAAAACCACCAAACTTTTCATTAGGGAGAAAACTGTTTTGAAAGCAGCAAGCAGGATTCAACTAACTTGGCATTTCTGGTAAATCCTCAGTTGAGGTGATAAAGGACCTTTTCCCTTTATACTTTATTGTGTTTATTGTCAGCAGAATAGCATTTAAAAATACCTTCAATACTCGCCTTTTCCTCCTTTTGGTGCTTTGGGATGGCTAAAGTTCTCAACTCCTTCTGCCAAGAAGTCATTAAGACAAGAGGGTAACGGTCAAGCCCATTACATGAGAGCTGTTTGTTTCCATGGCATTTGTTTAGGAATGATTCAAGTCTGAAATGACCAAAGCAATGGTGTGAGGGAAATCAGCATCAAAAGAGCCAAGCAGGAAAGACATCAGGCTTCAGCCTGTCCAGAGGAAAGGGAGGCTGGAAAAATCAAAGGGAAGAGGGAATCACAGCAGGAAGGACAACTCTCACACCTGCTTTGTCAGGATCAGACATTCACAGGGTGCATTTGAGAATGAGTTTTCCAAATCACTTTTTTTTTTTTTAATTATTCACCTTATTAACCACCTGAGCCTATGAATCATCTAAGCTTTCCTTCAGTTCTCTTGTATTTTATCTTGTAGGGGCTCGCCTGTACAATAGCCACGAGGTAATAGGTCCTTTTCAACATAGGACCATCAAATACCCACTGCACTTACAGTTCAAATGGAACAAAGCCAAGTTCATCTTAAACATGTAATCCTTCCATCCAATTATTCTGGAAAGCTCAAAAGTATTTGCCACGGAAGAATAGCTGCCAGATCACAAGGCTTTTGCAGTGGTGCAGTAGAAAGTCACCTAGCATTTGCTAGCAGACCATAAGGGTAATGGTGTGTTTGTATCCATCTGCAACATGCATGTTGTCACCAGGCGGCAGGCAGTGCAATGGCAGGATCCTACTCCCCAGCTGCAAAAAACCAAAGAACGACCTCCAAAGCCCAGTCCAGATCCACTCTCTGTCAGCCCCTTTAGCAGTTTTTAGCTCAATACTGTCCTGCTGTCACCTTGAATGCTGAGATAAACACAGACAAAAAAGTCATCCAAGGCATTTTCTGAACGGCTGCATCATTGCTATGGGACATTTTCTTTAAGACACACAAGTTTTAAGGTCCTCTGGTCTTTTTTGAGATCATAATGAAATATGGATCCAGACATGCCAATACATGCAGCCCAAAAGCAGTAGGCAGCATCGGCAGGTATGTAAGTTTACGTCCTTAAACTATTCCGATGATTTAATGCCCCATTTTCCAAATGTGCAGATACCTCATGCCTCTCTTCTCCACAGCGGTACATCATAATACAATTAAATGAATGATTATACATCTCTGTAAGTGAAGGGAGCACGACTTCCCCACCCGAGGCATTACAAAACACAAACAACAGATGTCTACTAGCCCTTTCTTACCCCCTATTTCTAATGAGAGGAGCTGTTGTGAACATAAACTATGGAGGCCTTGGGAGGCCGTGGCAGTGCCATCCGCTCCGTTAATCAGCTTACGTGTTGTGCACCCGGAAAACAGGAAATGAGATCGGCAGCCCACTGTGGAAGATACTGGGTTTATTAATACTTTGGGGCTACTCTCTCTCTCTCTTTTTCTTTTTCCAGCAATGGTTGATAGTCATCTGCACAAATCTCCTTGTTAGTCGTTATGGCAGATAGTAAAAACAAAGCTATAGAATCACACAGCATAGACACATATCTTTATGTGTCACCAGTGATCCATATCCTAGGCTGGGTGCAGCAGAAGAGGCCACAGGGAAATACTTTGATTGTCTAAAATGTAACAAAAATGACAGCTAAAAGTTTTCTCCATCTGTCTGGATCTAAACAGAATCATGTGTGCATACAAATTTGGAACTGAAATGGCAACAGCCACGAGATGACTGCATTTACTGTAGACACCGATTTTTTCACTCTTCTCAGCCCCATCCTGCTAATCCAGCACCTGTGAGAAAGTTACTTGGTGGTCCTGCAGGGCTCTGGACAATCCAATGTCTGCCATCATTTTTGGTCACTGCATTGTCTCTCTTTCCCCACTAGAAGATAAGCCTTTTTACTGGAATCGCAAACACTAATCCCCTGCCATCAGACACAGGTCAGATGCTACACAGTACAATTATGGACCAGCATCCACTTCCCATGCCCCACATCTCATAACATATCCGAGTATCCTTGCTTTTAGCTTGGCCTAATGTCTCGCATCTTCAAATTTCTTTTCTATTGAAAAAAAATGAACTTTGAGAAGTTTAAAATTACCTTGTTTAATATCCTCCTTCCCGTTAAGGCTATGCAGCTATGCTTATGGTATTAAGCAGGGCATAGATTTACAGGGAGGGATTTAAAAACAATTCTTTAAAACGCCTCTGAACCATATCTTAAATAACTTCTTTCTAAAATACATGACATGTACAGAACTCAGTGATTAGGGCATAAAGGATCTTTTGGACCTTATTTAAGATGACCTGGAAATTCTTCCAAGGCTTTTTCACTTTTTGGTAAAGTACCAATTGCAAATGACTGTCAAGAGGGCCACCTGAAATATTCCCATCTGAACACCTTCATATAAAAAAATGCTGCTCTGATAGGAATGAGAACATTTAGCAGAAAATATTAATTCCTTTTTGGTTTTGGAAGGAAATTATCAAACATTTTATCGTGATAGGCAAATTATTTTGCGTTATAAAATATTAGAATAGTAAAATCAAAATGAAATGTAAAATACAGATGATAAAGTGAAAATGAAATTCATAAGAAAATCCTTTTTCAGAATATTTTACTTTAAATATTCTGAGAATTGGGCCTTTTGTCCTCTGTTTGTAAGTTCACAATTTCTCTTTGACAGCACCATGAATCTTCTCATATTCTACGTACAACGTAGCAATACATATGCAATCTCAGTATTCAGGTGAACTTTTAACAGTTTTTGCATTCACACCTGTTCTGGGGTCATCTCCTTTGCAGTTACAGGACCTGGATCCCGTACACCTGGGAGAAAGAAGACTTAATGCTGCTTTGTCGGTTTTGTGGACCTTGGCAAAATCCCCTTGGATAAGTTTCCTGTGGGTTTAGATCCACGGCACATGGCAAGGGAGAATAGCAGTTTCCTTAGCAGAGGCAGTCTACTGTTAATTTTTTAGTTACCCATTAAGAGAAATTCTGATTCACTAGTGCTGCTGAAACTATGCTCTCCCAGGTCAGCCATCACCATAGAGGAAAGACGCTTCTACCCTGTATCTCACCGTGTTGTGTTTCTGTAGAATGTTTCTATGGAATAGGTTTGGTGCCACCAAAAAAAGGACCAGAGCTTCACCTCATACACTTACACCTGTGCTCACATCCTCTCAAGGCAAGAGACCACCACCCAAGCAAAAAAGCTTTCTGCAGGAGAACTTCTGAGCACGGTTTCCCAGCAAGATGGTGCTACACAGCATAAGCTATAATTTAATCTACCCAACGCAGGCCACAATTTGAAAAAGGACTTTTGGGGCACTGAAGTGTATGGTTTAGATCTGGTTTTGAGCAGCGCATTTTAATGGATGTCTCTTGCTACTAGGAGACAGGGAACACAGCTATTAACAACGGCTTTGCGAATTATTAAAGACCCTTCTTTATCCCAGCTGAAGAAACAAATGACTCCCAGACCAAAGGGCACGCAGTTCCTCTCCTAGCAGCAGTGGGCTTCTCTCACAGGGAGAACATTTTTATTAGTTTTTCAAAGGACCTGGTATAATACTGCTGCGCTTACCTCTAATGTACTGTAAAGAGACTTGAACTGCTGCCAGCAGGAGGGCTGTGAAGAGACTTCTGAGGCACTGTGACAGGCCTTCAATTGACTTTACAAGCAGCTTTTACACATCTCTTTGGAGCTCCATTAAAACAGTTTATTTAGTGTTATTCCAATTGCTTTCATTAAAGACTTGTTTTGTGCTGTTCCAGTTGGAGTGCTCTCTCATTCTGGTACTTCTCTGAGGTTTCTGACTGGGATGAAAAAGCTGCTGCAGTTATCCTGCAGACTGCGGACTGCTTAGTTTTTATGTAAGTCAGTCCCTTATCTTCACGTACTTTGAAGTACTTGTTCTTTGCGTGCAAATCATTCCTACCCAAAAGTTAAATCTGAATTGCTGCAACAATGCTGGAAAGGCAGTTACGAATGAAGGACGTATTTTATTAGGCCTCAGTATGCATGGACTACGGATCTGCTTTACTCCCATCAAAGAGAAATACTCTTACTTAGAGCAAACTCTGTTGAATGCAAGCCAAGCTACAGAACAGTTAGGACAGAGTCAAGTTTAACATGGGGGCTTCTGCTCTCGAAGGAGGTCACTCAATGAAAAAGGGGGAGCAGTGGGCTGCCCTGAGCTCTCCCTAATTTAATTGCCACCTGCAAGCGCCAGGGCTGACAGTCAGGCATCTCTGTCAGCATGGGGCAGAGCTGCAGCTGCTGGAAGAACCAGCTCTGAAATGATTCCCTGTCCGGGTTGCATCCACTTGGGATCTGCAAAGTTAACATTTGCTCTAGTCATTTCACCCCATCTTTCCCAGCCTTCCCTTTCTTCCTTTTTAAATGAAAGCAAGCATTTACTTGAAGAAAGGACAGGTCTTTAAACGTCCGAAATAGCTCTGTGCTAGGTTTCCACTAGAAAGCTACAGAACTTCCTTGGAAGTTTCCTACAGCATGGCTCCCATGTTCATAACTCATAAAAGTTTCACATGTTTAGGCTTTTGTGTTCTCTGGGTTTTTTATTCCTTCTTTTTAATTAAATTCACTCAATGCTCATAAACCTAAAGAATCAGGACAACTTTTCTTTCTCTGAGGTTGTGTGTGTGTGTATATCTTTATATAGAACAAGGAACTACTTCGTCAAAAGTAGTTTTTGAACTAAACTTGTTTTACAACATAAAATAGCATAAACATCATTAGTAAACACTGCTGAATTGCTGCCCTGGGCTTCATTCCTTTTGTAACCTTTCTGAAGACTATCTTTCCTTAGAAAGATCCTCACAGAGAATTCTGAACTTGTTTCCAATGACAGCTGGCACCTCCCTGCCAAAAGCACTGACACACTACTTCGGGCTGTTTGTGTTCTTTGCCTTTTCCTCTCCCATAAGTGCATTTGTTGGGGGGAGTACTGCAGCTTGACTGGGCATGCGAGCAGCCAAAATATTTGAGAAGCTAAGCAATAACTCTGTTGTCATTTAAACAATTCCAAAACCTGGATTTGTACTCCGTAGTTCAACTGCGAAACATGCAAGTGATGCAACCAGAAAGGAATACTAAACCCCTCTTCCTCCCTCCCAGGTCCCTTGTGAAACATTTAAGGGAAACTCAGCTGGTTTTCCAGCTCAAGAGAAAATGAGGCATTACTTACACGACGGGGGCCCAATCTATTACCATCAGGACACGGGGATAACGCCCACTGACATCACTAGAGATTACTCATCTTTGGGGTGGAAGAACAGGAGACAAAGATATTCTGTACAGACACAGACTGCATGTCTAGATCCCAGAGCTTCTCCTAATTTGTCTTGACATTTCCAGTCATCAAACTGCTTTGCAAAACCACCCGGTTTCTTGGCCTCTCAGCTCACCTGCTCAGCTTTTTACCCTCACAGTCTTGTTTTTTCACCATTTCATTAGCTAAAGTTTTTGATGTGTGTTTTCCTAACTTTATAACTACACAAAGAACCAGCAAAGAAAAAGGCACACATACAAATTATCATGTTCTAGATTGTTCCAAAAATAATAACCACGAAGAGCTGATTACAAAAGAATTATTTTTTTTAAAAGTGGTGATGAAATGTGGACTTTTTTTAAAGTGATGGATGAAATGCTGTTTTTTAAGTGGTTAAACAGCCATCCCTGAAAACAGCTTGCTGTTTGGTATCAGAAAGATTACTTTTCTGCATATGTAACAACAGAAGTAACTTTTTTAAATGGGGAACTGAACTGGAAAAGTACCAGGGCTTAGAGATGCTGGGAAGGTTGTTAGGGAAGCAGTTAACTTTTGGCTAGAGAAACACTTTCAAGGAAGGAGCATAAGGTGAACAAGGCTTCTAAACAGACAAATGAAAAATACCCTTCCTTCTAAATATTGTCACCTGTGAAAGACACTATGGAAAGCTGATGCTTTTTTTCCTTCTAAAAACATGACTTAATTTTTGGTCACATATTTTACTTGCTTTCCTGAAGACGACTCCTAAAAGATGAGTTTACACACAGAAAATATCAGGATAGACAAACCAGAAATGAAACATTTAAACAATATATTAATAGTTAAATTTGTTTGGGAATGTACCATGTACACAGCTGTTAGCTGTCAGTCATTCCCATGTCTTTTTTTTTTTCCTCCTTACGTCTCTAGCTTTTACTCACGTTCTTCTCTTGGTTCTTTTCCTCTCACAAGCATCTCTGCCGCCTTCCCTTTTCCACAGATGCTTCCACCACTTCCCCTCCAACTTTGTTAATTCACTTGTCCTCTCTTGCTCCTCCCTTCCACCAACCTTAAGTCTTTCATTTTGTCTCCCTCTGATGTCTGCATTTCTGAGAAGGAAAGCATGGCTGGGACTGTCTCCTCATGTTCAACAGTCATGGAAGTAACGATCTACAAGCAGCAGCTGCTTTAAACAGGGCAACACATTTTCATTGCTTCTCCCAATGAAAAATGCCTCATTACATGATACGACAGGGAGGACTCTTTGGGAGGGGTTGATGGCGGTTCCTCCTGCAAGGCTTCAAAGCTGTCGTGGTTTTGGCCTGCAGGTAAGGCAAATGGATCAGTTCTCCTGTAGGCCAACTGCGATTATATGATCATGTGCACAGTAACAAGTAGGTAGCCAGTGGGCTGTCTGTTGGTCCATAAGGGTCTGCAGGTAAGGTGCCAGACTCTTTCCTACGCTTTCCCATTCTGGTTGGTAGGGCCCATTGAGGGAAAGGGACCATAAAGCAATCCCAATCCTGTCCACCTAAGTAACAGCAGAAGCTGGAAGAAGCACAGACACAGGCTTTGTAATGAACGACAAGGACTAAAACATGCACATTAATCCCTTCTATTAGAAAAATAAAGAGGTAAAACGTTAGCACCTTAGGCCTGCAGATGACAAAATCTTACTTTCATTAAAAGCAGTTTTAATAGGAGCAAACCAAGGGGAACAGGATCCAAACAGCACCATTCCTAAACAATGCAGTGTTACAGAGTAGAAGGCAAACGTTCAATAACTGGAGAGCTAATGGTTGCCACTCCAGTATGGTATAAATCCTGAGCACTCACTGCTTACTACAAAAAAGCAGTACTTGATCCAGCACTTCTTCCAAAGAAAATCTTTCTGCAATCCTATCCTTCAAGCAGGGACAGAAAAAAAAATAATTAGAAGAAATGAACCCTGAGGAGAAACAGGAATTTTTATTCAAAGAGAAAGCTTACTGAGTCAGTGATTCTAGGACTTGACAAGGCTTGCTAAAGTCAAGATACCAGGATGTCTTTGGCAGAGACACAGGAGTACAGAGTCAGACCGCCTGAATGCCACCACTGTCCTTCTATTCTACTGGTTGGCTCTGGGATCAAGGTAGCATTTTGTCCATCTGAATCCAGGCCAGAACGTATTTCAGCATTCCCCACTGACTGAGCTACATGTTGACATCAAGTCCTGTGATAATGATGATGACTGCTAACTACTAGAGGGGGAACAAAATTAAGTCTTCTCTTCACCCTAACAGCAATTCTTTGTCTGCTTAGCAGTAACACAGCCACATTTGAACAACACAGAATGTAAGGGGATACTCCAGGCAGGAGAAACCAGCAGCCTGCTAATGTTGGTGCGGGAAGTGAGGCCACTGAGAGCTCATGGCAACTTGTCAGCAATGCCATCAGCTTCAGCCAGGACAGGAATTGCCTGCAAATCAAAGAACTGGCGATGGCAACCGCTAGCATGCTGCCTCCAGCGTAACCGCTCTCCCCTCCCCACAGAACTGCAGAGCTGGAAGAGGTCCCCTGACACAAAGAAGGCAAAATAGTTCCTAGGGGATCTGTGACAAGCCTGTCTTACACCCACCCTTCCTGAGACAAGTTCACAGTCTTCCTAGTCAGTCTGTTCCACCACTTTGCCACCTTTATAAACACAGCTTTTCTAATATAGGAGCTAATCTTTGCCATACACTCACGGCTTATTTTTTCCGTATGATCAACAAACCTGGAGAACAAGTCATTGCTGACCCCTTTATAACAGACCTTGCTGTACTGGAGGCCATTAGTGTAGACAATCTTCTCTTTTTCAGAGGGGGAGGCGAAAAAAGAAAAGTTACTCATGTTTTCCTCATATGTCACTTTCTTTAAATCTCTTGTCATTCCTACTGTTTCACTCTAGACCTCATCTCATTTATCTACATATTTGTCACAGTGCTGGGAATAGCTGAGCACAGTACTGCAACTGGGATCTCACAGGAAAGGGGCAAGTAACCTCCTGTCATACCACCCTTGGATAAAGTTTGCTCTCCTCTGCTTGCCTTTTTTTTTTTTTTTTTTTTAATAAAGCAAACCATCATAAAAACTTCAGTGCATTTTCTGTTCTGTTATCCAAACTCTTAACAAAAAAGACTCTGGAGGATCAGGCCCAAGATAGACCAATGAAGAATTTCACTTGGGAAGTCCCTGTTGGGACAGCAGGAGGAGAAGAGTGTTTTGTTTAGACACTCAGCAAAAAAACCCTATCTTCCAGATGGCTGAGAAGAAAAGATTAGGAAATATGATGACATGATAACACAGAGCTTCTGGCACAGACTGGGGGATGGCACAGAGCCCAAGGAAGAGACAAAAATGAGTGAGAAGCACACGGGAAACCAAGGGAGGTGGCGAAAGTATGAATAAAAGAAACCCCTGGTACTGATAGTGAGTATGCCCTAGAAAATGTGTGAACTCCTTCCACTCCACATAAAGTCATTAGCACGTCCTCTCCTTATAAAGATGTAACTTCAGGTTTTTATGTAACTTTCAGGTTTTTCAGCGATTCATTGGCAAGGAGAGACTCCATTAGCCAAGATGAAAATTGGGGACAACTCTTTCCAATTTCAAAACTGTAGAGAATGGAGAATGAATAGATTAATTACCAGCACAAATCAACAAATACACACTGATTTACAACCACAAATGAACTGTGAGTTTGGAAAGTACAGGCATGAACTGCACCTGTAATTTGGGAGCTAAAAATGAAAAAAGACAGAAAAAACCCCACACCAGCATTGTGTTCCTCACTGTAAACATATATTTGACTTTGAAGAACTTGCCAAAGGGCCAAGAGTCTGGCCAGCCAGCAGTGACAAACTGCATCTAAAATTACCTCTCAAGAAAGGAGGAGAGACAGGGAATGAAAAGTAAGCAAATGAGACATAAAAGGTGTGGGAAGAAAAGGATTCAAAAATACAAAAAAGAAACAGATTACTAAAAAAATAAAGGCGAGGGGGGGAGTAGCCTTTTACCAACCACAAACCAAAGCCAATCTATCATTCTACAGATAAACAGATCCACCGTATTTCTACTATTTTACAGAAAGCATTTTTTTCCTTTTTTCCTTTCTCTGTCGATTTTGCTCTCCTTGCTCTGTTTATACCCTTCCAACTTGTTCTTTCCCCATCTTAATGTGTTTGGAATGACTTAAGAAATCAAATAGCATGGAAATAAAACTGCAATAAGGGATCTGCTTAGCGGCACCTCCAGACTTCAGCTTTTGGCAGTGATGAAAACTAATTCTGATACTACTCAGCAAGCCCTACACTGAAATAAACAGGTTTACAGAAATAACTGTTTTCACGGAAAGTGTCTGCCATCTCCAAAATTTCTTGACTACTGTCAAAAGCTTAATCCAAATATTTTTATTTACAAATAAGAATGAAGGAGAAAGTGTTAATAGTTGACCTTTTGGGTAAGGTGGGTGAGGGGCAGCCTGTTAAACAAAGAAATTAGGTTTTCCAAGAAAATATTAGAACCTGCAAAAAAAAAAAAAAAAGAAATACATGCATAAAAAGCAAACATTACTGGCAAAAGGCTCCAAAGTTTCATTTGTTTGAAAATGCAACTAACTACAGACTTCTCATCAGCTCTTCCCTCAGGCCATTCCCAATTCCCTTTGAAATTCTAAAACTCCAGTACACATTTTTAAGCAGTGGGGATATGTAATGATTTGAACAGTATATCACAACGTGTCAGATTTTCCAGCAGTAAATATGTTTAAGATCAGGACCAGATTGTTTAGCAGGAATATTTTTACTCCCTTCTGACCAAAGAAGTTAGCAGAAATTCAGGGTCAAAGTGTCGTTTTATTCTAAAAAATAAGTTGATACAGAGGATGCACATCTTTTACATGGTCTTGCTATTTACAATAAGAGTACAGGAAAATCTATTTCCCTGAACACAGTAGGAGGTAGCTTATTTGCTCACAGTGCTCAACTTCCATCTAGCTGACAATGAACTCAAAAACCTGTCTTTGTACGTGCCCATCCGTCCCTCAGGGTTTTCACTTAATGCTTGCTTTGCTTGACTTCTTGCCTCTATTCTGTCCAGTGGTCTGGAGTTTTAATTGCTTCTTCTTCATGGTGAGACTCACAAATATAAGCGCATATGCATTTGTACAACCAATGACACATGCTTGTGCTCTGTATGGAAGCCTGTTACAGTTTCAACAGTTTTATTCAATGAAGATCCACTGTTCATTATACTTGTGAGTCAAAAAAAGGACAGCAGTTCACCTACTGATCACAAAAAGATTTAAGCTGGCCCACAGTAATATATCTGCATCCCACCACAAGTTATTGAGATTGATATAGGAATTATTAAGTCAATTCCCAGAGCTGTAATAGTCCCTCAGTCTTAATAGCTGTGAATGGCTATCAGCAATAGATGAAAGACAGCTTCAGGAGAGAATTAATTGTGTTTTAAAGTCACATTTATACCTGTGATTTTCAGGAAAGAAGGGTTGTTAGGGCGTCAGGCAAGCAAAAATAAAAGAGCAAAAAGTAACATTTGTGAGGATCTGTATTTCTGAAGGCTGACATAAACGCCAGTTGGAGTTAGCTGCTGTATAGTGCAGAAATGAAGCAGGTGTCTCTTAGACTTTGAGAGATTACAGATTGCCACAAAATAGTTAGACTAAAGTGAACTAAGAAAAACAGAGTGGTTCAAAGTCCCAACAGAGCTGAATTACTCTCAGAGTGGGGAAGGCAGGGATTTAAATACAGACACTTTGGATTTGTACGGGATGATGCAAAGACACACACAGAGTTGTTTGAAGATAAGGTAATTTTTGACAATAGCACTTGTAGGAGGGCTTTTAAAACAGTTTTCAGCTTCCTCAGAGACTGACTATGAAGTTGCATTACAGAAAGCTGAGGAGCCTTGCACTCCATATAAAAAGGAAATCTATGACAGTATAGGAGAGTTGCCTCTAGAAGAAAAAGACATAACAAAAGGGTAAAAAAGATTGGGCTACACTTTTGGCCAAGGTCAGGACAAAGAACCGCTTTGCAAAGGAAGAGCTCCAGAAGGAGGTAGGGAAGACACTCAGACCCTGGGAGGAAGAAGCTTTTGCTGTAGGTGGTTTATCCCAGTTCAACAGAACTGACTGTGAAAAGCTGCTTCCATAAGTTATCCTCTCCATTGCTGGTGTCTCTCCCAGAGCTGGCTCAGTCAGATTACTTGGCAGTTGCCAATATTCTGAAAAGGATGAAGATTTGCAATGGATACTATCACTTTGCAAAAACCAGAAGCACATACTATGGATATAGAGATAAAGACAATACAACTGACTTGAAGGGAAAATGGTGAAAACTGCAGCCAAGGTCAATTAGACTATTATCACTGAAAGCAAAAAGGAATTTCTTAAAGTTCAACTTACTTTCAAAATGTAGATATCTAAGTCAAGAATTGTCAGAAAGTTGTATACTACGGCATGGGGGGATGAGGGAGGGCAGGAAAAAGAAAAACACAGGCAATAAAAGGTGAAGTTAAATGGAGATCTTCTAGTGGTGAATTCTTCCCTTCTTTAAAGAAGTCTGTTTCCAAACTAGCCAGATAAATAAATGGGAAAAGATACAAATTGTGGCAGCAGAAGAGAAGAAAAACCCTCAAGTGCATGAAAAATACGCCAAGTCTTTCAGCAGGGCTGTTTAGCAATACTAAGTGGGCATCTGAAAGAGGTTGGGAGTTTCAGGACAGCTTTGCCGGCATGCCTCTCAAGACTGAAGGACAAGTGAAAGACAGGTAACTAGTTCAACCAAGAGCATTTCTGGATGTGGTGCGTAAACAGCAGATTATAAGTGTCTTAGTTTTGATATTACAATACAAATCTTCTGTGACTCCCCCACAAAAAAAATAGCAGCCACTGTTAAACCTGGAGGTCCTGGGTGCTGTCACTCTCCAGGAGCAGCAAACCATGGTGGGAAAAAGAAGGTGCTCAGAAGCAGCAGTCTCAGTTTTGCAAAGAAGACTATGTCTCCCTCACCTGGGAGACCTTCAGTTCCTGTGGGTGAGAGGTGCATCCCCAATTGCGTTGACAGGAAATCAAAGGGACTGGACAAAGTTCTCAGCTTCCACGTATTTTTGCTTGAAGTAGCTCGCAGGTTAAAAGCCCTAGACATTGCTTTGTTTTTTTATGATGCTTTCCTCAGTTTAGCAAGGGTCTCTGCTTATCTCAAATCCCGGAAAATAACTCGAGGAAACAGACCTAAAAAATCCTGGCTGAACTATGAAACCCTTACCCAGAATAGATACGCTTAAATTCCCACAGTGATGCAGATATTCTTTGCTATTTCTGTTTCTGTTAGGTACTGTTTTCATAACAAAACCACACCAGCGTATTATTTGGTGGCTGCAGACATATTTTTCAGAGCACTTGACAAAAACCACAGTAAAGGTCACTGTATTATGTTCATATCAACCTGATTAAAACAAAATATAAGAAATTAATCCAGCCATAAAATAAAACATCAGAGTTAATACTGAGAAGAGGCTCCATATAATATAATTAGCACCTGAGATAACAAAAGGAATTGTGCACACATCTCCAGAGAGAATTTTGTTCAAAGACATCAAAATGTCCCACAAATATGGGTTAAGAGGACATGTGTGGATGATTTATGGATTGAAAAACCTAAACCCAGAGTCAGACATACTTCAAACTGGCCTCAAAGGTGTACTGACAGACATTAAGGAAAATCTTTACCTTTTATCACATTATCACGTTATCACATGTGTTATTCAACTCTCACAAAAGAATTCTTGTTTATGATACAGGAAAAAAAATAATCTTTCTCCAGAGCAAAGATGAGGCAGGCTTCTTGAAGAGCTGGAGCAATCTCAGAGAATGCTCTTAGCCCCTGGTGCCAGCCTTCCCACAGGTACATCAACTAGCCAAGTATTTTTTGCATCTGAACACCATTTTCACTGGACAACATATAGTTTGCTTTGTACACACTGCTTCTTTTCCTCAAGTAGTTATCACTGACGTACAGGTTGAGCAATCTTGGAGCTGCTCTCCATTATCTCTAAACTTAGGAAAATATTATCAAAACAAGAGAGGCAGCTACAAAAAAGTATGCGCATTGATACTGTGATCCATACTTAGTTTTGTTAAATTGTGACTAGCAAAACCAGGCTATATCTCAATACATCTACCTTAACTACAGGATATATTAGATCTTTTGTCCAGACTAGTGCTAGAAATCTTCATGAGAGATGGATCACATTTGCGATCTAGTGTTTCAGAGGCAGCCAAAATAATTCTGTGAAAATTTACATCAGAGAAATAACTGAGAACCACTATAAGAAGGAGGAATGTCAGAAGAAGTAGACCGTAGTCATGGGAGGTTGTCGTCTGGATGTTCACATACTGTTAAAGACTGGGGGGCACGTTCTCCAGATCATGGGGAAATCAGGATCTCAGTTGCTTTGCTTGAGAAAGCATCAAACTGGTGATAAGTGTAACAGGCTGAGGGAGCTGAACCCTAAGGCACCGGCACAACTAGAACAAATAGATTTACCACCACCCAGCAATGGTCACATCCACCTCTCAGCGAAGCCCCACAGGGCTATGTAATAGAGCTGGGCAACTCAGTGCCTAAGGGGTTTGGCAGATTTTCCCTGGCAAATCTCAGCAGGGCTGGGAAGTTGTTGAAAGTCCAGCGGGAACACACCCTTGTTCCTCAGCTGCTCCAGTCCGCAGTCCAGCATCTCAGTTCAAATACTCCTTCACAGGATGCAGGTCTTTGCACAAACCCAAGTGTTCTGTCAAAGCCTTCGTTGTCACTGTCACTTGACAAGGCTGTTTATGTCTAGCTGAAATTCTGTACTGCGCTAATGGTGATCATTAGCAGGACTGAGGATAGCCCTTGCATGTCCTGACCTCCGGCAGTACTGCCAGACTTTTCTTCACACTACTTTATTGCTGTTCTACTGAACACACATGACTGCTGTTAAAATCCCAGCCAGCTGCTAACAACTGCTGGGTTTTTCCCAGTTCATTAGGAGGCCACAAATAGTTTTAAATCATGAAGCTAATTAAGCAGAAATAAGAGTGCCAAATGGTCTAGGCCTCAAACAAAATACACATCTAGAAATTGCTGACCTGGTAAAAGACCACAGGGAAGAGTTCAGAACTGTCTGCAGACTCTGCCTCAGCTCATCAGTTTCCCCTATGCACATATTTAAGTATTATCTTTGTGAATCACTACCTTGGTACTCCTCAGTGCTGGCCAGGAACAGTAGTGTTTGGCACCACAGCTTGCTGTTAGAGAGGGCCATCCACAGGTCATGCTCCCGGTCAGCCCATCAGACTAATGGGCTGTTGTGAACAGCATTTCCCCACTTCCACAAAGCTTCCACCCACTCCTGGTAGAACGGATGTCATAGAATCACAGAATGGTTTGGGTTGGAAGGGACCTTAAAGATCATCTAGCTCCAATCCCCCTGCCACAGGCAGGAACACCTCCCACTAGACCAGGTTGCCCAAAGCCCCATCCAAGCTGGCCTTGAACACCTCCAGGGATGGGGCATCCACAGCTTCCCTGGGCAACCTGTTCCAGTGCCTCACCACACCCACAGTAAAGAATTTCTTCCTAATATCTAATCTAAATCTACCCTCTTTCAGTTTAAAACCATTACCACTCATCCTATTACTACACTCCCTGATAAAGGCCCTGTAGACCCCCTTCAAGTACTGGAAGGCCATTATAAGGTCTCCCCAGATCCTTCTCTTGTCCTGAGACAACTTCTCTGATCACCCTGGTAAAAGCAAGGTGCAGACCAACCTGCACCTGTATCAGCGGGTACACAAGGCAACCCTGATGCTTTGCACTACACAGCCAACAAATTTTAATCTTGGAGATATGAGCAAGGCCTGTAATAGGTATCTAAGTCTGAGGGTTATTTCTTAAGCACAATACAAACCCCAGTTCTTCAACACTGGAAGCTCCACAGTGCAAATAGCCACACAGAGACATCATCCAACAAGGCTGGAAGCCAGCTTTGATGCCTTGGGGCCGAGTTGAGCACAGTGGAAGCAGCTTGCCTGGGGCTGTTCCCAGGCGGCCGTGGGGCTCGTGGAGAGTGCTGTGTTCCCTGCACGGGATGTACACATTCCTTCCGCAATCAGAGATGCGAGCAATGATGTGCTTACACAACAACGCACTGTACTACATGGATTTCTCCTAGGCATCTAGTACGGGGTTTTTTGTTCTCAATTGTTGGGTTTTTTTTCTAAGTTCTTTGCCTTATCACAGGTGTATCTTGGGGCCAACGCTGGGAGAATGACTTTTAATAGGAAAGAAGACTGAATGCATATTTCCTCCTCCCATATATTTTTGTGTGAAGCCAATACAGCTCACTTTTTTCACAGGTGATAAAATACAACTGACATGATTCATACCTGCTAAAAAACAGACCAAAAATTATTTAATATTAATAATAATATATAAGCTGTATTGTATATTGCACAACAATTTAGGAAAAAAAATCTATTATTGTTCCATTAATTTTGGACTTCAAGCACTTAAGCACACCATGCTGGAAAGCAAAAGATTGGATTTTTTGAGGAAGAGCAGCTTTTAAGAAATCAAACAGAAATAAGAGTTCTCAAATTGAGAAAGGACATTTCTTATATTTTTTGCTGGTCCTAACAGCTAGTGTGTAAAAAAAAAAAAATCACTGTAAGAAAAATACGGAAAGTGAAATGCTTGGGGATATTAATTTCTCAACTGCATCGGATTAAGAACAAAAAAGGTTCTATTAAAAATTTTAAATAATGTATTTAAAATCACATGAGAAAAGAAATACTATACCACCAGTATTTCTAAGAGAGGCGAGAGACTGTAGACTGTAAAATATAACAAGCAGCATCTTGCTAAAGTCAATGAGAGTCAAACAAAGAAACATCATTAAAAAACAGATGCTGGGATTCTCCTGCTTCCCCAGGGTCCCGACGCATTTCTAATTTCGCTCCTCCTTTAACCACTGCTTTGCACACCCACAAGTTTTGCTTACAGTCGTCTGTTGAGCTGTATGAAAGATGAGATCCCAGAGTGGTCCATAGACAGGATTTGTTTTTTAGAGGCTGGTAAATCAAGACCTTTCAAAAACTCACTCTCAGAAACAACAAGAAAGACTAACTGTGCCATGCACAACACTGCAACCTGAATCTGAGACAGAGAAAGCTAGAGCAGAAAATCTGGATCCCTTATGAGGCTGAATGTAACTTGCACTCCTACAGAAACACATTAGAAGGTCCATTTGTCAGAAACTTCTAATCCCAAATCTTCCTAGTAAATCTACTCCCAATTTGATTGAACAAGCAAACAAACTGCTCCACTAGCCAGAAGCCAAGGCCAGGAAACAGCTTTTCCTGGACCTGTAACTACTCACAGTCCTGAATTTCAGTTCCATTCAAGGGCAAAAGTGGTAGTTTAGAGTAATGGGAGAGAGAAACTTCCAATTTGCTCCTGGGATAAGCAAAACTTGGTTTGGGTTAAAGAGAGTCATGAGATTTTCTAATTCAAGGTTTCATCGGTTTTGCAACAGTGAGCACATGTGAAATTTATAAACCTGTTTGGCTACCAGCTAGACATAACCAAAAGTGACAGTATTTACATGAAGAGCAGGAAACTCCAAGAGGTTTCGCTACCTTGTGGGAGCACAGCCTGTCCTTGCCCAGCCCTTGGCTGCTGCTGCAGATGTGGAGGGGCGCCGGGTCCCTTGTGACAGGCTGTGGAGCATAAGTCTCCACGCAATTGTCTCTCATCTACTGATAGACCTGTCCTTGGGACTTTATTTCAGATAGCACTGATTTAGCACAGGTTTCTCTCCAAAGCAAACAACTGACATCCACATCTGGCACTGCTCCAGCCCCACTGAACAGGTATTTCAGTTAATGCTAAGTAAATAAAATAAATAAATACAGAACCCTGGAGTTCTAACGAAACCCCCTTCCTCCTCCTCGCCTCCCCTTCCAATATCAGGAGCAAGCACCGACAGTAGGAGAGGGGCATGGAGACAGTTAATCTCTGCTTTCTTTTTATGGGAGGGGTAAAAAGGGCCAAACCTAGCTTTTAATTTTTGTTTGTCTTACTGCAATGCTTGTGACAGGAGTCGTGGTGCTCTGGGGTCCAGCTTTGCTAGAAGAAGGTTTCAAAACCAAAATACAGTCAGCTCTTTCACAGATATACATTTGTCATATGTGGTACATAGAGGCTGTATAGGTACGGCACAAAGACCTTAGTGACGCCCTCTTGGAACAACACAAATAATTCCTGCTGGCTTCATCCACTCACAAGCACTCCAACTGTCGCAGAAACGCAGCTGATAAAATCTTCATGCTGTAAAGCCTTATTTCCCTGCGGGTGTATTGCACACAGATCTAGAGTAGGGTTACAGTGCTGGTGTATTACTTGAACCAACCTAATTCTCTCCCGTGTATTTCCATCTTCCTCCTTTTTCACTAAAGCAAAACTAATGATTCTTAAGCTTGCCAATCCATACTCATTTGGAATAAGGTTTATTTATTCTGGCATCACTTTTATGGTCATCTTTTCATAGCTCCAGAGTACTCCCAAAGAGAGGAGGTTTACAGTGCATTTTAATGGAGATTTTAGAGGCTTTGCAGACTCAGAAAGGAGAATCATATCCACATACAAAAGGCAAGCTGAGCTGCTGGGTGCTAGAGGGGACATCTCTTTTGCGTGCTTGCCAGGGAATGCAGCTGAGACAAAAAATACCAAAATTCCCAAAGCTTTATCAAAGTAATCTATCTCAGCTAGCTGAAGTCTGCTGGTCACTTTTCAAGCAAGTGAAATAAAAAAAAAAAATCTTGTTGCATCCATTGGTTGATTATACATTAAAATGCGTACATCTTCCCCTGGCAAGTTGCCCTCTATTTCAAGAAACTTATGCCAGAAATGTATTTGTATAACTCTCACCCCATTCCTTTCCCAGTAAAATGTTAACCCTTAAAGGAACTCTTTTTTTGATTCATTGCATCGATTTCCTCAGTGATTAGCAAAAGAATTAACTTGAATATCTGTTAGAGGCCAGGAACAAGTCATCTTTGTTCATCTTTGTCAGTGACATGGACAGTGGGATTGAGTGCACCCTCAGCAAGTTTGCCAGTGTTACCAAGCTGTGTGGAGCGGTCGACATGCTGGAGGAAAAGGATGCCATCCAGAGGAACCCGGACAGGCTTGAGAGGTGGGCTCATGCGAACCTCATGGAGTTCAACCAGGCCAAGTGCGAGGTCTTGCATGCGGGTCAGGGCAATCCCAAGCACAAATACAGGCTGGGTGGAGAATGGATTGAGAGCAGCCCTGAGGAGAAGGACTTGGCGGGTCTGGTGGACGATAAGCTCAACATGAGCCGGCAATGTGCGCTCACAGCCCAGAAAGCCAACTGTATCCTGGGCTGCATCTAAAGAAGCGTGGCCAGCAGGTTGAGGGAGGTGATTCTGCCCTTCTACTCTGTTCTGGTGAGACCTCACCTGGAGTACTGCATCCAGCTCTGGAGTCCCCAACATAAGAAGGACATGGACCTGTTAGAATGGGTCCAGAGGAGGGCCACGAAGATGATAAGGCAGGAGCACCTCTCCTATGAGGACAGGCTGAGAGAGCAGGGGTTGTTCTGCCTGGAGAAGAGAAGGCTCCAGGGAGACCTTATAGCAGCCTTCCAGTACCTAAAGGGGGCCTACAGGAAAGATGGGGAGGGACTCTTTGTCAGGGAGTGTTGCGACAGGATGAGGGGTAACAGTTTTAAACTGGAAGAGGGTAGATTTAGATTAGATATTAGGAAGAAATTCTGTATTGTGAGACAGACTGTGCCCAGAGAAGCTGTGGATGCCCCATCCCTGGAAGTTTTCAAGGCCAGGTTGGATGGGGTTTTGATCAACCTGGTCTAGTGGGAGGTGTCCCTGCCCATGGCAGGGGGATTGGAACCAGAAAATCTTTAAGGTCCCTTCCAACCCAAAGCATTCTATGATTCTACCAAAAGCCTACAGAGGAGTTAAAATGATAATGTGATCTTGATAAAACACTGTGTCCTCATTTCAGCTGGGACAGAGTTAATTTTCTTTCTAG
Source organism: Larus michahellis (assembly GCF_964199755.1). Lineage (NCBI taxonomy): Eukaryota > Metazoa > Chordata > Aves > Charadriiformes > Laridae > Larus > Larus michahellis. Next base: position 97,804,945 of record NC_133897.1, read on the forward strand.
TAGTTGGTGCGTTTTGGATTTGATATAAGAGTAATGTTGATAACACATATTGTTTTAGTTGTTGCTAGGTAATGCTTATATTAAGTCAAGGCTTTTTCTTTTTCCCGTAGAAGCTGAGAGGGAGCATAGACAGGACAAGCTGTCCAAAGGAATATTCCATACCATAGATGTCATGCTGGGTATATAAATGGGAGTTAGCTAGGGGGCAGGAATCCACGATCGCTGCTTGGGACAGACAGGGCAATCGATGACCAGGTGGTAAGCAATTGCATTGCATCACGCATTTTGTATATTCTTTTACCATTATTGTTATTTTCTTTTCCATTACTGTTCTATTAAACCATCTTTACTTCAATCCGGGAGTTGTTTTTTTTTTTTTTCTCTCTCTTCTTTCTATCCCACTGTGGTGGGGGGGAGAGGGGGTGAGAGTAAGTCAATGGCTGTGTGGTCCTAGTTGACAGCTGGGGTTAAACCATGACATACTGGAATAGGAGGTAAGAGAGAAAGAGAAATTACAATAGGGTGAAGGAGATATGCAGGAGATTAACTGGACAATTTGATGAAAGCCTTTAAAGACTGCACACAAATACCTGGCACATGGTGAATAACCCAGGAAAACATACTAATTCAGTACACAAAGCTGTGACAGTGGGTCTTCACGAGGTAAATAGCTCGATAAAAGTACAGGTATAGAAGGAAATAAAAAAGGCAAAGGTGGTATATTGTATCTCAGAAAGAAAGAAGAAAAGGAGGAAAGAAGCAGAAAAGGACAGAAAGAAACTCGTTCAAAAGGTTGCAAAGAGGTGAAAAGCTGATTTTCTGAATAAGCTTGAATAGGTAGATGCCCAAGTACAATACTTTGAGGTGCACCTCCTACTCTGAAGAATAAGGCAGGGAGACTAAGTAGCTGACAGAAGCATCCCAAAATCAAAATCTGAGTGTAATAGTGGGCTTTACCTCCCTAGATACCTTCCAGATAACCAGTACCCTAGGGCTTATAATGCAAATGAAATTTTTGGGAAATGTTAGGTGATTTTATAGTTATTTCACAAGGCAGAGGAACCTAATGTGGAACAGCTATTCCAGATCTGCTTCTCACTTAGAGGAAAGGTTGAAAATCTAAAGCTTTGAAGCAACTGGGTGTAAGTATTCAGAAACAGTAGAGCTCTCTTTTTTTAAGAAAGGGAGAAAAACAGGAGTGACAGAATAAGATTTCATTGCAGCTTCCTATGCAGAAGCTGTTGCTCAAGCCAGTGTTGATAAATAACCTTGAAATTTTAATACACTGGCCATTTCTCCTCCTCCTATTTAGCTGGTTTTTGAAACTGGAATGGGAATCAAGCTTCCAGACACACACACACACACTTCCTCCTATTGAAGCTGCCCTCTAGTCAGAAGACAGAAATTCTCATCCATTTAAAATCTACCAGCACTGCAACGATCACTCCAAAAGTATGAACTAACAGTTATACGGTGGCCTTTCTGCTGGGGTCACAACACACGTATGCTGTTAGCAGATCCCAGTGCTAGTTTTTGAGTTGCCAATGTCATTTCCCCTAAAGTCTTTTCTGCTGCACTATATCCAAGCCCACTGGTCACCCTGACCTGGAGGTCACTTCTCTAACAACTCCCCCTGCTGCCATTCATTCTCTGTTTCTTCTCCCTTTGGCAGGTTCAAGTGCTTTTTCTATCCTTTCAAAACCTTTTAGCTGCCTATCCTCGGAGGTGCAGTGGGACTCACTGCAAGTTCATCAGCTATGAGGACTTGGTTCCTGTGTTGACAGTTTTACACAGTCGCAGAAGTTTAAGCTGCTATGAGAATCTGCTGACTAGTTCCCATCCCAACGTTTTCCTCCCAGGAGTCAGAAAATTTGATATTCAAAGACAGATAAGAAAAGGACGTAACTCCCCCATCCCAAAACTGGATCAGTAGTAAACCTATGGGATTTAGGTGAGCCAGGACTGTCTCTATTTCTGCAGAAGAAAGAGCCAGCATCCAAAGCACTGAGATAAATCATAACTTCCTGGGTACCACAGGGAAATATAGTGTAACAGTTCCTAAAACCATCCAATTGCTGTAAGGAACAGAGCCCAGGGACACACTGTAGAGAGTAATAAAAAGTGAATGGACTGAAGAGGGAAAACAAACAGCAAAAATCAAACAGGCAAAAGACAATCTCAGTCCACCAATTATCCAGCTTTTGTTTGCTGTTTCCTGGAAACCTCCCCTGGAACAGAAAGCTACCAAAAAACCAACAACACCCCTTCCCAAAATGTTCAAATCCCAACCCAAATATGTGTGTCCAAAGTACATATACCCCTATCAAAAGCTGTGGCAAGAGAGAAGAGCTCGCTTCTGCTTTTTTAAAAAAAAACAACAAACCACAAACAAACAAAAAAACAAAACAAAAAAACAAAAACCAAAACCCCAAATCCCTTGCATTTTGCTTGCACAAAAGAGATGTATTTTAAAAACAATCCAGAAAAAAATCCCCAAAGTGTTCCAGTGTCTTTCCAGCAAGTATGGCCACCTATCAGTCTGGGGGCCCTTCCACAGATCAAAACAAATCTCATCAGAAATAGCATAAACAATGTAAGGAGAGAAAATCTGGAAACCCTTGTTTTCTGCTGCTGTGAGACAGAGCACACCATGCCCATTTCTCTTCCACCCTGCAGTGCACTCTGTTGTTTCCAGGAACTTTGTCCAGGTCAGACACGGCCCCAGATGAAAATTGCCCACACAGTTACGCCAGTGGCAGCAATTTACAACCACTTCCATTACATATAATTCACAAAATGAAAAGGAAGGTAATGAAGGATTGAGCTGGCAGTTTCAAGTTTAATCTTGAAGCAATTTGGCAGTCATATGGAAGGTATTATGAACTTGAAATCACTCTTATTTCTTCTTGATGTTTTTGTTTCATTCTTTGCAATGTTTGACATTTAAATCTATTATAGTTTTGGAGCAAGAAGAAGCCATCACACCTAATTTAAGGCCCATGAGTTCCCACAAATAGCAGGTATTACAACTAGGCAAATACTGATTAATTCTACTGCACATTTAAAAAGTGAAAAATAGACGATAAGTGTTTTTTCTCCCCATGCATTGCCAAGTTACTGAAAGAACAATTCACCCAGAAGCAGATGCAGCAGCTAAAAAAGCAGCTGTAGTAGAAATGACTCTTATGTGAACAAAGCAACATAACCCCAAAAAATCTTCCCCAAATCTTTTCTAGGTACTCCTTGGTTGGCTTCAGTTCATCATTTATGTAATTAAAATAAAAAAAAAAAAATAAAATTAGTAGGTCAAACTGAGAGGGAGGCTGAGGAAAAGGAATGTGACAAGTTAGATGGAGACTGAGGAAGAGGAATGTGACAGCCAATAAATAGGCTTATGGGCTCTAAAAAGTTCCCATCAATAACTGTCTGAGAGTACTGAGCTAAAAATTATCACCCTAGAAAGTACACCAAGGGAAAGCGGCTAATAAACTGATGAGGCCAAGATTAAAAGCAGTTGCAGAGGAGGCACATTAAGCCTGGCTCAAGATACAAAGGATCCCTACCCTGGTGCCAAAACCACATGAATCTAGTGACATGCTCAGTTTATATGAGGACATACAACCCAAGAATGTTTTCTAGCAAGGAACTTCTGTCAAGTTGTTCTCCGTTCACGCTGGTGACAGAAATCATTATTAGTATCAAAATTACACTTGCAAGAATTTTTTGCACTTAGATTTATTTAATGCAAGGCTTCCTACAGGTGAATACAGGAATCATAGAATCATAGGGTTGGAAGGGACCTCTGGAGATCATCTAGTCCAACCCCCCTGCCAGAGCAGGGTCTCCTAGAGCAGATTGTACATGCACGCGTCCAGGCAGGTTTTGAATGTCTCCAGAGATGGAGACTCCACCACCTCTCTGGGCAGCCCGTTCCAGTGCTCTGCCACCCTCAAAGTAAAGTTCCTCCTCATGTTTAGGTGGAGCTTCCTATGCTCAAGTTTGTGCCTGTTACCTCTTGTCCTGTCACCGGGCACCACGGAAAAGAGCCTGACCCCATCCTCCTGACACCCAGCCTTTAAGTATTTATAAGTGTTGATAAGATCCCCCCTCAGCCGTCTTTTTTCCAGACTGAAGAGACCCAAATCCCTCAGTCTTTTTTCTATTTACTTACAATAGTTGTAGAATTTATTCACATATCTATAGACTTACAAAAGCAAGTAAAATACTCTAAAAAGCTAAGTATTGCAGGAAACTTTGGTTTCTTTGGTGGGCCCATAATGAGGATTGACATTGACATCAGTCATACAGGGAATTTTGCAAAGTTGAAAACTATGTAACAAATTATCTACCATCGCACATCTCCTTTAGCCAGCGAAAACTAAGTGACAGATTGTAACAGGATGAAGTGCCAAGATGACCGATGTTTTTCCCTCAATGCGTCTCTGCTCAACTATGTTATTTATCTGTGTAATGGGACAAATTTCATATTGCAGTAACAATTTAACACTGTTAATAAGAACATTATCAGTCCCAGTAAAATCAGCTGTCAGTAAAAAAAGAGAGAGAAATGCTGGTCGTGTAAGCAATCTCTAACTCATTACCATGAACTTAGGTTGAAACAATCAGATCCAGCAATGACTTTTATTTACCCAGGACAGAGCAGCAGCTCCCTTGCCTGCAGGAAATCTGCTAGAGACCAAGACCTCCTCTGGCATTGGGGCAAGACGGATCACAGAAATCAGTGCCTGAAGCTTATGCTGAGATCAGCAAGCGCAGTGGAGCAAGTTTCCAGCGACTGCATGCTGCCATCGAAGAATCTCAGGGGACAGAGCAAGCGACCACTGTAATTCACACCTGAAATTTGTCTCTTTGCCTAAAAACATGTCAGGATGGTACACCACTGGATATCCCCTTCATCCTCAGGGCTGACTTGTTGCCACAGATTCTAGGAAAGGTAGTTTAGATATGCAGTACTGCAGCTGAGCTCAGAATCACCTCCTGGGCTACAACCAGCTCAGAAAGCAAGTAGTAAGAAAAAAAAGTAACCCCACATCCACAAAACAGATTGAAAGCCACAAAGGGGAAGTTAGAATTTGGAATCACAGTTGGGTAGCTACAAGGTAGCCGCAAGAGATCTTGTCCTTTTCCTATTTTACCTCTCTCTCAGTTTTCCATTTCTCATTAAGAGACACCTCAAGGTGCTTGTGTTGTCACCGAGCAGCAATTTACAGCTGGGCATATTTAGATAACCTCACTTGGGTTTCAGTTTACTTCCATAAGAACCCTGAACTACAGAGTCTCAGGAACCGTACACAACCACCGCAGCCATCCTATGCAAGCAGGACTTCTCCAGAGTAGCAAAGACAGCTGAAGGCAAGAACTACTACAGTTATCTCAGGTTATGCCATTCAAAACTCTCACTCAGATGGCATCTTTGTTGTACAGTAACTTTAAAACCGTCTCTCTCCATAAATGAAACTGATGTGATCTACAATGCACCAATTTGAACCCAGCCTAGTGGTCAGAAATAGGACAGTATGCCTGCTCAGAATAAATAATTCTTCAGCAGTGAACCAGCTGTGTGGCTAGCGTGGCCGAGGCAGGACTTCCCCTCCCAAAAATATCTTACGATAAATTTCCTTTTGTGCCTTTCCTGCCAAGCTGTCACTACTTAGGTAACGTAACAATCTTAAAACAGAAATCTCTGGGTTTCAGGCTTTATTATAGGTTAAGACTCACCCTAAGTTGGTTCAGTCCCGTGCAGGGATAAAACATTATGGTAGAGAACATACTAATATCTAAGCAGGGGATGGAAGGAGAGACTCTACCATTAGAAATCAGAACTTATTCTTCAAAGTGGAGCAGATAGCACTGTTTCAGGCAAACACCATCCTCACTTTGCTTTCTATTTTGACTAATTAGTGAAAAGATTCTGTATATATAAATACACATTCTTAGTGTACCTCAGCAATCCATGCTCTCTTTCTCCTGCATACATTTCTTTCAGCATCACTGACCATTATCTGAAATGCAGCAGAGAGGCACAGCTTTCACAGGTGTGTTTCTAAAACTGGAAAGGAACAGAAAAGATGTAATTAACAAACTAAACAAAGAGCCAAAAGAACAGTTAAGGCATATTCAATAATAGCATTGTGCCATTTTTTCTGGTGCTCAAAGCAAAGACTTATTGTTCCTAGGTAAGTCACAGTAATTTTTCTCCTAAACTGGGGATGGCTGGATCTTACATCAGCAGTATCCTAAAATGCAGTGATGTGCTGAGAAGCAGTGAACAAGTATGTGAAGTTCTGTTTGCAACATTACCCTTTTCTACTTTCAATACTATTCTTTTCTGAAGTTTTCCCTGGACGTGATCTCTCTCCAACAGAGAAAAGCACATCCCTGGATTTCCTTCTCCAGTATTTCAACCCTTATTAACATTCTCCACTTATTAACACTCTCCAGAGCATATGAATCAAATACAAGACGCATGTCTTCAACTTCAAAACTCTTCACAAAACCTCCTTGATTCATTCTTTGTATTGGTAACATTTTCAGCTTCGATGCCCATTCATTCTGGTTTCTTCTTCACCATCCTACATACAAGGAACACTCTTCCCAAAACCAGTCCACCGCATTGTACTTAAATGTTCCTGTTGCTCTTAAATGACGTGTGCCCTCAAGGAAATAAAAACAAGAACAGTCAAAGTGGTCAAATGGTCTTTCAGTCCCATCTTCTTGCAGTCCAGCCTCTTAGGCGATAAACGTTCAAGTCAGAAACTATCTAGTGCACACCACTCCCGTTGTGTTTAACGCATCACCTCTTCATCGGACATTGGCTGAGACTACGAAATGAATATTAAAGCATGAGCCTCAACTTCCCGAGCTCAGACACCAAAGCTGAAATAGGGTGGCATGTTACTACATATGTCCCAGATGCCACAGTGCAGGACTGAATAAGGGAGAGCTCAGTAGCCCCAAAGGCCAACACAGATTTTTATTTAGACAGACAACATTTCTCGTTCTGCAACATGATAGGCCTTTGAATGACAGCTCCAATCAGTTGTAATATGCCAGGAGATCTTTTATGTCAGGCCCTTACAACAGCAAGGAAAATTAGTCAGAAAACTAAAAGGTTTGAGCACAGAGCCTTTGAATTTGTCTAGAAATGCAGCAGCGCTAATCACATCATCAGCAAGCTAGAAAGAGATCTTTCCAATACTGTCACTAACATCCACTGGCCAGTATGACAGCGCAACCGATGTGGTGGCGCTCAAACCAACTCTCTGATATCTGCTATTCAATCAGCCAGGACTCCAATGCAAGCCAGCCTCGGTCTGACAGGCGGCTGGCTGCCAAACTCAGCACCCACATAAGCATGCCTGCGTTACTCTTGGAACCAGCTCTGGTGAGAAACAGTACAGCACCTTCCACATGACAGATACAGGGAGTTGACAGGCTGTGCTGGATTCACACTAGCTTCACACTGAGCTAGCTCAGGTAGGTCTGCATTGGGTTAGAAGAAGCAGGAACATATAGTGACTCCGTTGCTCCAGATGAAGCCAGCACAGTAAAAGATCTGAAGCTGCATATTCAGCACCAGGCCTGAGGAGTCACTTGAAAATGAGAGCAGTAGAGAACAGGAGTGGAAATCTGCCACCTCTCCGTTAATAGTAGGTCCATCCAAAGCCAAACTAGCTTCCTTGTGTATTGTGCTCCACAATGTGTCTTGCAACATCCCTCCCAGGCAAGTCATGGGGACACTAGCTAGCAGAGGACACATTCTCTCACAGTGCACAGAAGAAGACACACAAAGGGATATGTCCACTCTGAAGGCAGCTAAGATTTGGGATGCACCTCTCAGGCCTGCTTTGCCAATCTGCCCGTAAGGGCAGCGGCTGTGTGTGCTGTGGGACCCCTCCTGCTCACTTTTGCCTCAAAAAGAATGGCCATGCAAGGAGGTGATGTGTACCTACGTCTCACCCTGTGATATGAGCAGACCATGATCTTGGTGCACACCAGATGACCATGACTATGGATGCACAATAAAGGGCACTCATCTTGCACAAATCCACAGAAAGCTGCAGCCTTCAGGGGCGAGACAGTGGTGGGCTTGGGGCAAGGGAATTGCAGAGGCATACAGAGCTGCTCAGTGGAGACATGGCTCAGCAACAGGTCAGGGAGCATCTGAAACACTGAGGAAAAAGGAGAAGATTACAGCACAGGAGCATTTTGCAGTGCAGGGGTATGCAAGGATTGTCTACAGTGAGTAGTGGACACAACAATTTCCCACAAGAGTGCAGCACTTGCTGCCTACGTAATTAGACATAAGAGGCTGTACAACAGCAGGAAGCTACAGTTACAATGAGGGATATGCTGTGGAATTCCACAGCCTGTCTCCATGCCAAGACTCAGCAGTGGGGATGTCCAGCTGGACCTACCTAACCAGGTATGCAGACACAGATCCCTTTGCCTCTTTTCTGAGCATATAACAGAGCTTAGCAAAGTGGGGTCTGAAAGAAACTCTCATCCTGTTAAGTAACTCCTGCTGCTGATTGATTTGTGATTATAAGGAGTGGGGGAAAAAGCATTGAAGAAAATAGGTTTCTATTTTTAAATAAAAATGTTTATTTGAAGAATACTAGGAGGTAGCTAGGGGAAAAGAAGTCTTCCTAAATTCAGACTCCAAGTTCTTCAGTTTTAAACTTCTAGCTTAAACTTGTAGTTTAAAACTGAAGAAATATTTAGGACATCTGCAGATGGGGACCTCTGTAAGAATACAAGTACACTACCAGAGGAACAGTATTTTTTTTTTTTTTTTTTTTTTTATTATTGTAGAATCATAGAATAGTTTGGGTTGGAAGGGACCTTTAAAGGTCATCTGGTTCAAATCCCTCCCCCCCAACAATGAGCAGGGACATCTTCAACTAGAGCAGGTTTCTTAGAGCCCCATCCAACCTGATCTTGAATGTTTCCAGAGATGGGGCATCCACCACTTCTCTGGGCAACCTGTACCAGTGTCTCACCACACTCATTGTAAAAAATTTCTTCCTTAGATCTAGTCTAAATCTATATTCCTTTAGTTTAGAACTATTACCCCTATCCTATTGCTACAGGCCCTGCTAAAATGTTTGTCCCCATCTTTCTTATAAGCCCCTTTTAGGTACTGGAAGGCTGCAATAAGGTCTCCCTGGAGCCTTCTCTTCTCCAGGCTGAACAAACCCAACTCTCCCAAGACTGTCCTCAGAGGAGAGGTGCTCCAGCCCTTCTCTGGACTCACTCCAACAGATCCATGTCCTTCTTATGTTGGGAAGGTCCAGAGCTGGATGCAGTACTCCAGGTGGGGTCTCATCAGCGCAGAACAGAGGGGCAGAATTATCTCCCTCGACCTGCTGGACATACTTCTTTTGATGCAGCCCAGGATTCCGTTGGCCTTCTGGGCTGCGAGTGCATGTTGCTGGCTTGTGTCCACCTTTTCATCCGCTAACACCCACAAGCCCTTCTCAGCAGGCCTACTCTCAATCCCTTCACTCCCCAGCCTGTATTGACACCAGTGGTTGCCCTGACCCAGGTGCAGGACCCTCCACTTGGCCTTGTTGAACCTCATGACGTTCACACGGGCCCACTTCTCGAGACTGTCCAGGTCCCTCTGGATGGCATCCTTTCCCTAATTATCCCTAATACAAATTTATCTCAGTCTGCACTGGGTAACTGGGTAAGGCAACAATGTTACCAGTAGATAAACTGACTTTTGTTCGTCTACATGGTAACAAATATATTTATTAGCTGGGTTTTTGACACAATTCCTGACTTCTGTCCAAGGAGAGTTTTGCTTCATTTCTTATTTCTTCACCTTCTTACCTCCAGCATTTTTCAGTCATTGCATTTCCTACTAGCAAAACTAAATCTATACTGGGCATATGCTGCCTACAATTATTATTTATGTTTGCTAAGCTTCCACTCATATAGCCTGTAATATTTCCTGTAATATTTCTTCTGTTACCTTATACTAGATAATGTACTTTGGCTTCCTAAAAAGTTATGCTGGAACTTCAGGCTTATAATCCTCGTTCTTTGGCCACTCCAGCAGCACAGGGCAGAGCAGTCTGGGAATTAAACCAAAGAGTACCAGCTGCACATACCCTCACTGGAGTATTTATCAAGTAAAGACACTTCTCATTACACAACTACTAAATGTGTTTGTAAATACAGTGCTCCCTTCACTTGTGCTCAGACAAAGGAGTCTTCAGATGCAGCCACGCTTCCCGCAATGTGATTGTAAGGCCTCCCCAGAGCATAGTTGTTTGTACTTCACTACTCACATAAGCCAGCACAGTCACTTTATTCCTCCAGTGAAAGAAAAGCTCACTCCATAAACCAAACGTCCATCCTGCAATAGTTCCGAATTAAAATAAAAATCAAACTGTCAACAAAGAATGTTAAGAGGCAAATACAAAAATCCTCAAAAAGTGAAACAATTCTACGAAAAATCACTAGGATAGTCATTTCATTTTGTAAACACAGAGTGGCAGGCGTTTTTCCCAAAGAAAAACGGTTTTGAGAATCCAGACAGCAGCATCTGTCTGAATTCAGGGTAATTCCTAGTCTCATTGCTGCCATTGCAGCTGTACCAGTCCTGTGTTACCCCTGAATTTTAGAGACGAGCAGCACTGAAACTGTCGAAGAAACTGTCTGATTTAGTCAAACACTGCTGGGATCCCAAAGAACATTTCTCATTTAAAGAGTTCATATACACATTTTTCAGTGTTTTCAATGGAAAAACTGCAAAATTTCTGTTACTTGTTTTGGCTTTTTATTTATTTCTTCTCAAGCCAGTTAGACATTGCAGCTAATTTCATCTTTCCATTTACAGTAATAACAGCACATCAGTACATCAGCTGCTTACCACCATCTGCTGTGAAAGGAATGATAGATCACAGCTTCAGGAGTCAGTGTGTCTAGGAAGAGTTAATATAGCCAGCGATAGCTGCTGTCTTTGGCCAGCTTCCTATCTTTCCCTGCCCGTTAGATCTCTGAACTTCCTTTGCATTGCTGAGCAGGTGAACTGGGATACCCAGATCTGTTTTCCAGACCATGCTGTTGAGTCGTGCTGGACCAGGAGTTCCCTCAAGTAAGCGATGCAGAGGAAAGTCTGAATAGCAGACTTTTGAATAGATCATTCTTTCTAGGGATGGGGAAGAAACCTCTGTCCTGACATTTCATCACCAGAGTGCCGCCTGCCCAACAGCTGTGAGCAGCCCGTATTGAGGACAGAAGTGGGATTGGACCAGAAACAGGATTTTGTAATTACAATGTCAGTAAGCAAGAAACGCAACCATATTGAGCTATATCAGCAATTCCTACATCAAATAAAAAAGTGCAAAGTGCCTGTCACATGCATCATTACTAAGTAGAAGTAGATTATTATCCCTTCCAGTCTTAGGCACTACAGAGAGAAAGTAGTAGTCATCTCAGCCACCACATACATAGAAAAGGGGCTCTGTCAGCTTTCTCACTCCATACCTCTTCAGAGCATGCACAACAATTATTTGTTTGAGCACTCACACACCTGACCCTTTTTGCACCCAAAACCATAGATGGCTTTAGAGAAAAGTGAGAGAGGGAAATGCTACCCTCCTCCTTTCTTCATTTCGAGCCAGAATTTTGAAGACCTTTTGCTAGCCATGCTGAACCAGCCTTGCTTCTTTGAAATCCACATAGAAAACTAGAGGAAAAATAATCTCTCTTCCATCCTCCTCCTTCTTCCTCACACTCACGTATCCACACAGGTGTCCCTCCATAGTCCCCCCTCTAACACATGGCATGAGAAAGAGGAGGGATCATATGGTCTCTTATTTCATTGTGCTTTGAGAGAGTACGGTATCAGAAAAGCTCAGGTCTAAACTAGACCACAAGGACAAGAGACCCACAGGAATGGCAGCTAAACCAGGGAGCTCTTTTCTTACATAGTGATATTATCTGGACAGCCTGTGGCAGAGCGAGAGACCAGATCAAACACAAGGGGGGAAAAAAAAAGCTCCAGAAGAGTAGAGCTGGTGATCTGGTGGGACTGGAGGAAGGTTTAGGTAATTTAAGAGGTGCAGATTGAAGACGTAATATGCCAAGTAATCATAAAAAGCCTTCTAATTCAGCCTGTACTGAATTGTTTTAAAATTCTTTGTGGGCTAGAGAAGACTGTGACTAAACTGTTTAAACGGGGTCTTAATTCGCATAGGAGCACCTGACAATGTGGAACCAACGACTTTGCACAGCTAAGGCTGTAGAGAACTGCAGAATTGTTGTCTATTGTAGGGGAAAAGACAGGTTTCACAAGCCTAGGAGAGATTAGTGGGAAGAGCAACTTTCAGATATATAATGGTTCTAGGCTGCTAGATCTAAACATTTGGAGAACTTACCTTAGTCACGCAAACAACCCAGGCAAGCAAGCTGTTTGCTGCAACAGATGTGGGGAAAGCATGCTGCATTTCCAGCAACACCCACATCCACCCTCAGTTAAGGATCTTCTCGTAACAGAAACACCATCCTTAAGGCAGTGCATACAGTGGAACATAAGCTGGGAAAATATTTAGAAGCGTGGCAAGTTTTCTTGCAAGTGAAAACCAGAACCAAAGTTGAAAGAGATGAAGAGCAGAACTTTCCACAGTTCAATCTCCTTTTTCTTGTCCCCTTTCTTCAGTTCCCTCATTCCTCTCCTTTTCGACATCTGTCTTAGCCACCTGGCATCAGCTGAGATAATGCCAAAATAAGCCTGTAATGTACATAGGAGATCATCTGTTTCACTTGCTTTCTATAGAGCAAGTGAATACACACTTCCATACACACTGTTTTCAGAGAAGTGTGGACTCTGAAAGGCTGAACTATTCCAGCATACGCGCTGAAGGCTGGAGTCTTTAATGCAATAAGTGGCATTAACTACCAAAAAATGAGGTGCTGCTCATATTTACTTATCCATTTCTTCTGCATACCACTGTAAGATTTCTGAAGTGGTTGCTTTTCAATACGCTGTTGACAATATTGCAGTTTTCAGTGAATTAAAAAAGGAATTAAATCCTTGGAGGAACTAATAATTTAAATAGTTGGCTAGGTGACCTAAATGAATTGAGTTGTGGGCCAGTTAATACATTCAACACTTTCCCTTAAGCACAGAAGGTGACACTCATTTTGTGTCTATTGGGCAATAAAGTCATAAAAAGAACTAGGCTGACAGATCAGAGTGCGCACAGCTTAGCATCAAACATCCTGATCAGATAATATCATTACCTTACAAGCATCGTGAGATAGCCCAGGTAACAGTACCAGGGTGTCAGTGATGTAAGGGAACTTGCAAAGAGAATAAGGTGCCCTAAATATGCCACAGAGATAAATGACTGTTTTGTGGGGTTTTTTTAAACTTACGCATAAATTAGATTATTTAGGAAGTTAAAAAAAAAAGGCGAAGATATAGCTTTTTGACATTTTACCCTTCTCCTTTCCACTCAAATCCCCCAATACACGAGCTTCTATAGCTGTCATTCACTCACTCCTGCCAAGTCCAGGAAGATGAAAGTGTGATAAAATAGTAGACCCGCTAACATGCTTTGCTTTGTGTTAACATGGTTACTTTGCTTCTCTATATTCAGCAAGACAATTTGTGTCCCGTTTTGTTTCTACTGAGCAAGCAGAGACATTCTGTGCCTATTTTCATGTTACTTTTCAGAGGGTGGAATCACTTCCAGATTCACTTAGTTCAGAGGGAACTAATCACTTCTACCTTTACCTGCTTGGCAACTGCATCAGTATATATGTTGCATTATTACATTACAATGCAACAGATTGTTAGCTGTATTTCCTTTAAATAGGTCTACATGTATGATGACTCCTGCATAAGTAGAATGATAGCTGTAAAGTAATTAATAGATGCTCCTCTCCTCTGCTTTATTTCCACACCTGTGGACTTTGCTTCAAATAGTCTACAGGTTCATAGTTTACACTGGAATTTGAACAGCATGCTACCTATTGTTATCTTAAATACACACAACTTAAAAGTGGCATTGAAAAAGACTATTACATTGAGATTTCTCATTTCCCTTCTGTTCCCTCACAATGGAGGATCCTAAAAAATTGTTCCTCCTCCCTCTGTGTGTGACCTATTGTGCCTTCCTGTGTTCATTCTTATGTAGTTCACATGTACTCAAAAGGATCAGATCCCCAGAGAGAGGGAAGCTCCAAGTACGTTTCTCTCAGCACTACTCCATTTCAACATACGCAACAGGAAACATCAGACTGGCACTGCTGCTGCTTCCCTTACAGGGCTGAAATCCCAATTCTGGATTTAGTGGCATGCATTTAGTGATACACATACTGATGGCCACATGTAGCCCTCAGTAAAACAGGAAAGAAGTTTTCTTTCTTTCTGAGTGCTCAGAGAAAGCATGTTAAAAAAACCGACTGTTTGCTGGAAATCCACCTTTGTATAGTAACATAACAGAAATGGGTCAAGACACCCAGAATGCCTTGCAGGTACTTGCATGTTCTAAAAAGGAAAAAAAAAAAAGTTCCCTCAATCGGACACCTTGTTTTTCTGCTGGGATGCCAGTATCCCTCAGTACCACTCCTTCCTTAATTTTCTCCTTTTCAGAGAGCAAATTCTTTGTAAACAAATAAATGAGTATCTCTGTAGAATCTGCTGGTCTCCCAGATCTAGGCTTAAAGAAAATGCAAGTGATGCAGAGTTCTGCATTACACAGTATCAAATACTCCTTTAGTCTGACTAAAGCTGTGGTTTTTTTCCTTTAGACCATATGACTGGTAGAGTTGTAACTCTACCAGTGTTGAGAAGATGAGGGCTGTGCAATTTTCATCCTGTGATGAGACAACAGTTCTTCCATAAAAACAAAAGTGCCAACACCGTGATGGATCTGCAGCTGAGAGCATACCCTCTGTGTACCATTTTAGCTCTGGTTCTCTGTGCATATCCTTCAGAAATATTCAATATCCCCCTCACCTCTTCCCCTCCCCCTCTCACTTTCTGCAGTTTTTGATTAAGTATGTGCTCTACACTTGCAATCTGATATCTAAATCCCATCCTTCAGTGCAGCTACACTGCTATTCTATTAAAACTATGTCACCCAGCTATACATTTCTCCCTCTTCTATCAGAAAGATGACACGGTTGCACTAAAACCTCTCCCTACAAAGCTGCGTCATTTCTTTAGGGTCAGCTGCTGCTGGATCTTTCTTTCAGCCCCTCCACACTGTTAGGCAAGTAGCAGCTGGCTAGATCAAGACTCTCGAAAGGTCATTGTAAATATTAGTGATCACTCAGAACTATCCAGTTAGTTACAGCAACGGAAAAGAGTTGCATTTGACCTTTATGCGACAGGAAGAAATTATGCTGCAGCGACATGCTATCAAGGCAGCTTGCTCTTCATATCACCAATTACACTCCTAGTTTCTTCACAGGAAAACAGAGAACAAAGATCCACATTGTCAGATCCTGAACCATCAACATATCCTTCGTACTGTCAGAGTCTCCGCAGAAGGAAACCAAGAAAGGAAAGATTAAGTAACCTCCACAAGGTCACTTACATCCAGCAAAGAGTGAACCCAGAGAGATATGAATCCAAGATCTTTAAAAGATACCTCCCGGATGGGGGCAGAGAGGGTAAAAGCTGTTGATTAAACATGACCTTGCCCAAATGAAGTATCAGCCCCAAATCCTTCTGCAAAATGGAAACCTAAACTTTACCAAATACCTCTGGATCACTACATAACAAAGTCAGGAAATGGAGTTTCTTCTGATATATGAGATGCATTTAACAGTTTCACTCCGCAGCTGTTAACGTCACTCTTCTGGTAGAAGCGTTAACAATACCTCTCCCATCCCAGCCATATTCATTATTTTTCCACTTTTGTGACTGTTTCAGCTCTTGAAAACTTATTCACCTCTTTCTCAGAGCTAGTGACATTTTTTCATTGCTACCCAACAATCAGAGAGCAATCTTTATCATGACTTTTTGCTTGTGTCTCTGGTATAAGCCCTGAGTGTATGAAAGCAGTGCATATGCCACTCTGGCTCATACTGACGACCCATTTTGTTTTTGCAACACATCTCCTACTTCATCTGTAAAAGCTTCCATTTTTGTTCACGGTATCACATAACCCAGCTGCTACTTTGTCTCAGAAATGGGAGGGTTTTTGACATTTTCTTTCCAGTGCACTGTTTCCACTCCTTCAGTCATATAAGTGAACAAACTAGTCTGTCAAAATATTTTGCCTGCTACTACTCTCTGAACACCTCTACTAATGTAATACAATTAGGATTCGATCTACAAGAATGTAATAATAAAAAACGTATTCCCAATAGTTACATCTGCAGGAAACTAATTTTGCTACATAACACAACTAAAACACCTACGCACAGATGCAAAATGTGCTCAGTGCTCCAAAGGCCTCTCCTCCCATGCTCCCCTTTCCACTGCTCAGCAAGACAAAGAGGTGCAGGCCCCCCGGAACTGCAGTTGGACAGACAGGAGTAACTGGGCTCGGTCTCTTCTGCCAAGTAACAAGCAATAGGACAAGAGTAAATGGCCTCAAGTTGTGCCAGAGGAGGTTTAGGATGAATATTAGGAAACATTTATACACAGAAAGGGTTATCCAGTATTAGAACAGGCCGCCCAGGGAACTGGTATAGTGACTATCCATGGAGGTACTTAAAAGATGCGTAGACGTGGTGCTTAGGGACATGGTTTAGTGGTGGAGTTGACAGTGCTAGTTTAACAGTTGACGATCTTAAAGGTCCCTTCCAACCTAGATGATTTTATGATTCTATGGTTCTAACTGCAATGCCTACCAGCGAGCTAACAGCCCACTTGGTGCTCCCACAGCACCTGCAGTACCAGAGTCAAACATCAATGAAGATCAGGGACACAGGAACTGGGTCTCGCTACTGCCCACTGTTACCCCCGTCTTTCACTGCCTCCTCACTCCTCGACCCTGTTAGCAGAAGACATTGATTTCATTCTCCTTGAGGGTAGGGAAGCTCTGAACCAGCACCTCATCCCTTCCACAGGCCGTGTAGCTACAGCGTGGGAGGCCCAGCCTTTGTGTGACTGCCCTGATCGAATGTGCCCCAACCTCCGCTTCCTAGTCAGGGCCCACAGGGACTTAATGGCTCTGGGCAACCTGACTGGGGACTCCCACCTACCCCTTGCCATGGACCCAGAGGCTCCAGCTCAGGTCAGGTCAGGGTGCCCCATCCAGCCCTGCCCCACCTCAGATCCTCACTGTGGGCAGCTCATCTCCAGCCTCAGATCCTTGCTAGATGGACCTCAGCCCGCACTGCTGGAGGGTCCACCTCCAGGTCTGCCTCCAGCCGGAGCCCGGCTGGGCCCTGGACTTGGCTCATTCCTGGCCATGTCAGGGCTGTTGCTAGAGCCTGTCACCTGCACCCGGCTCTGCCTGCCCGGCTCATACCCCAGGGGACGGCATCCCAACAGCAAGGGCATGGCGCGTGATGGGGTCACCCCAGCTCAGCCCCTCTCCTGGAGCAGCCCCACTGGCATGAGAGGGAGGGTGTGGAGGAAACAGCAGAGGCAGAGATCACAGGGATGAAGAGAGTTTGACAAAATAGCATCCCAGCCTCCAGCGGGTTCTCCCTCCCAGGGCTAGCACACTTGACAGCTCCTTTGAGCCAAGCATCTGTTAGCTCCTGCCTAGTCCAAGAAAACCTGCAACCCCAAATCCAGCTATAACTCAGAGGCTAATGAATTCTCCAGCACTTGCTGCTGCCAAAACTCAGGGCTGCCTGCCCTCTGCAGTGTTATTTTTTCCTCTAATGCTAGATCACCCTGGAATGGATTGCACTACTTCTATTAACCACAGGACTGCTCATGCTGTAAATTAAAGATCCCTTTCTGTAGCTTTGCATCTTTTGCTCTTTGTGCCACAAATCCCTCCAGCTGTGTTGTTGATATACCAAGCACTTGGCAAATAATTTGCCTAGAAACGTATTTCTACAGCTACAGCTGTGTCCACAGCTAACTTACTGTCACAGCTTGAGTCTGTAATCCTTCTATGCTCTTTTGAAGCTAGCACAGGATTGTCAAATGGCTAACTTTCTCTTCTGCTCAGTTCTACAAGCAAACAGCAAGGCACTTTAAAAAACTTTTATCCTCACACTCTTTTGTTCTAGCTCTCTGGCAACTATGGAGTCTATACAGCCTGGCATCTAGAGTATTGGCATAAGATACATAGATGAGATGTCTTCTACTCTTGCCTTGTCCTTGCACAACACATCAGACCAACAGTCCCAGTGGCTGCTCCCTTTCTATTCTCATTTTTGAAAGCAGGGCTGTGACAAATCCTTCTCTCTCAGGCAGTAAAATTACTTTCCTGTAATAGTCAACAAAACTGAGGGTTGATTACTTTCTCTCTCATGCTGAAGCTTTCTCTCTTGTGGTGCTGCATTTTTGTTGCTCTCTTTTTTATTTTGTTTTTGGATTGCAGTCAGTACTTCTAATACCACAAAAAGATGAACTAAATCAGCCATAACAGTCCTGCTAGCCAGAGCAGCAGCAGCAACACTGTACTTGACCTTTATTTCAATATGAAAGCAGTTTGGTTACAAAAATATTTTCTTTTTTTCCCCACAACGCTGCAACACAATTCTGAGCAGAACTAAATAACTTTTTCCGTAATTTCAACTGTTCCATGAAACAAAAAATAGTATACAATCTTTCTAACTGCTCACTTTGAGAGCACCAGTCACAGAAACCACACAGCACCTCTCACCTTTGTACACAGCATCCTCCTGTCAGGGCACAATCTAATTCAAGATATGTAAAAAGTGTGCTGACAGCACCACCACACACCCTTGAGTTAATCTCCTCCAGAGAGTCACAGCTGGAGCAGGCTAAGTATTCACAAGCATAATCATAGGAGAACATTTCCCCATAAAGATAACCTGCCTACCAAATCACACCAAAGAAATGTCCTAGCGAAAATATGCCCTCTGACCATTGCTAGCTAAACCTAGCTCATGTTTTATTTCGGTTGACGTGGCGTCATGACAAGAGGTACAGTACAAATATGGAAAAATATGGAAAAGGTGTCCTGAGATCTCCATCATCCAGCACGGTTTTCATGATATGAAAATGGCAGTTCTCGTCAGCACCTCCTCTCCACCTGCACCACCTCTCTGTCACATAAAAGCCAGTCAGAATATAAGCCAAAGAAATGATAACTAATCCTCTAAGGATGTGGTCTGCATAGCGGCCTTGACAAAAAAGTACAAGCCATGGGGAGAAAAGAAACTATTAAATAGCTGAGAGATGACACTTTTCCTCATTAATCCAGCAGACAGCTTACCAACGGGCATTACTTTCCATTTCAGTATGAATCACGAGAGCAAGGAACGGAGCCACACAAGAGAAAGGAGCACCCAGGGACCTGCTGTCACCATGGTAATGCAGGCACAACACTCACACCTTCTCAGCAGCCTTGGGTCTCCTTCTCTTAGCAGCCAGCAAGGCTTTTTTTTTTTTTTTTTTTTTTAGCAGATTGTAATTCAATCGTGGCACAGAAGCAAGAGAAACCCATCCCTTTACTCTTCAGCTGATGTTATGCTCTGAACAGTTTTATGCTGCATAAGGTACGTGGGAATTAGCCACTGGGGCAGAAGTATGGAGGGACCTGTACTCCTCCACGTTAGACACACCCCTGAAGCACCCCTGGCAGAAATCAAATCTGTCTTAAGTACTAGACTACAGAAGCAAGGCCTGCAGACTATAAGTGGTCTGTGAGACACTAAGAGGTGGTCCGCAACATGACAACAAAAGAAAACATAAAAACATATAGCTACACCATGCAAAAAAACCTAAAGCATGCACGGAAATAATAAAAAGCACTGAGAGAGTGGCTGGCTTTTCACTGGCAAGGCTTGGCACCTCAAGAAAATGAAGAACCGAGCGAAGTTGGTCCACCTCAAGACCAAGAAGAACCCATGGAAGTGGATCCATCTGTGCAGATCCACCCAGATGGGAAGGGCCAGCCACAGTCCTGTGGAAGGCGGCCTGTCCCACCACCACCCAGGCCCTTACTTCAGACGCACAGCCACTATCTAGCATGGGGGCTGTGCCACTTTGCGGGGCACCGTGTCGGTGAGGGATCACTGAGGACCCCCAGCCCTCCTGGAACACTGTTGCTACCATCTTGTCAAGAGGACGCCAGGCACGGGATGAGGAGGCGGCTGGAGCCCAGGGGTCATGAGGGGAGCTGGAGGGTGGGCCCTGTCTCCAAGGGGCAGCCTTTCTCCAGGGCAAGCAACATGGCAGACCAAAGCGAGCCCCAGGAAAGGGGCCCTCAGCCCCATCGACCCTCGTCCTCCTCCCAACGTTTGGGCACGTTTCAGGTCACAGGCCCCCCATGCCCAAACCCGACATATTTGGCCACAGGCATCAGCCACAGTCACAATCCACATCACAGTGGCCTCCTGGTGTCACCAGCCACCTCACTGCCCATTACTCAGGACCTATAAAAGCAGGGGCCTATGCAGCTGGCCCACAGTTTGCCGAGCTTCCTGGCCCTCCAATGCCAAGCACGGCTGGCAGGACGAGAAGCCGGAGTAGCAAGGCAGATGGCTGCCCACCTTGGCGTGGGCCGCCCCAGAGCTGCTCCCTGCAACTACGGAGGAGGAAGGCACCTCCCAGGAGCAGAAAGCACAATCAGCAGCAACAGGAGGAGGAGGAACATCATCCCTCATGGCACGAGCACCAGTGTCCTCACTTCTGCCATCAACCGCACGCAGTGCCTGGCTGGAGGCCCACCAGGGAACAGTGTGCAGCCCAAGCGCATCTGCCTGCCAGGGAATGGTGTGAGACCCCCAGGTGTTGGCATTGAAGAACAATGCGCAGGCCACGTGTGCCAACCCACCAAGGCATGGCGTGTGGCCAACAGCTGCCACTACACCAGGCAGCAGCGTGGAGCCCATGAAAGTGGCCCCACCTCAAGACCAAGAGGAACCAATGGAAGCACGGCTACCTCAGGACCAAGAAGAACCCATGGAAGTGGATCCACCTGCACGGGGATGA
The DNA here is from genome assembly GCF_964199755.1 of Larus michahellis. Taxonomy (NCBI): domain Eukaryota; kingdom Metazoa; phylum Chordata; class Aves; order Charadriiformes; family Laridae; genus Larus; species Larus michahellis. The sequence goes on from NC_133897.1 coordinate 97,826,030, forward strand.
CCTGGCACTACACCAGCACACCCTGGCTCCTTCTGTGAGATCGCACCACCGGCCTCGCAGGAGCCACCTGGCCAGATCCCTGTGGGCAGCCCAGCCTCTGCACCCAACATTAGCTGGGAGAAGAAAAACTCTGTGGACATCCTGCAGGCTCACCTGCAACATCTCCCACCAATAAACACTTCTGTTGTTGATTGTCAATGGTTGCATGGGCCCTTCTTTCCCATCCCCCCACCACCACCCCTTGTGAAGAGGTGCCACCTCTTCTGCATCGAGCCCCAGAGGAGAGGAGAGAAGAGGGCCTGGCTTCCATCAAGCTGCTGCCTTCCCAGATGGCAAGGGACACCCAAAACCTTGCGGAAGGTGGCCTGCCCCACTACCACACAGGCCCTCACTTCAGGCCAGCATCAGCCCCACCGCTGACCTCAGGCACACCACTACGAGCAGCTGCCCCGCGGGTGGGATTTGTCCTGCTCAGCACAAGGCAGTGGTACTCCCACCGTGTAGTCCCCTGCTCCTGTCCATGCCTCACCCATCTGGATACCATGGGAGGCTGTGTCATGGGCCTCACTGAAGTCAAAGGCAGTGGCTGCTCTGCCCTTGTCCTGTTAGGACAGTCACCTCCTCAAAGCGAGGCTCATGTTAGGCCTCTGTATGTTAGGAGCATTACGATTGTCAAGAGCTTAATGATGGTATCAATAGGGTTGAGTGTTTATGGGTAAGAATCAGGGGGAGGGCCAACAAGGCTGATATAGTGGTGGGAGTCTGTTATAGACTGCCCAATCAGGACATAGAGGTAGATGTAATATTCTACAAGCAGCTGTGAGAAATGTCAAGAGCACTGTCCCTTGTCCTGGTGGGAGACTTCAACCTACCAGATATCAGCTGGGAACACAATACTGCTGAGAGGGAACAGTCTAGGAGGTTCCTAGAGTGTGTTGGGGATAACTTTCTGACATAGCTGGTGGTGGAACCAACTAGGTAAGGAGCCCTGCTGGACCTGCTGTTTGTAAATAGAGTAGGACTTGTTGGGGTTGTGACAGTTAGAGGCTGCCTTGGGCATAGTGATCATGAAATGACAGAGTTTTTGATTCTCAGAGAAGCGAGGAAAGGGATCAGCAGAACTGCCACCATGGACTTCCGGAGGACAGACTTTGGTCTTTTCAGGAACCTGTTTGATAGAGTCCCTTGGGAGGCAGTCCTGAAGGGCTAAGGTGTCCAGGAAGGATGGATGTTTCTCAAGAAGGAAGTCTTAAAGGTGCAGGAGTAGGCTGTCCCCATGTGCCATAAAACGAGCTGTCGGGGGAAAACACTGGCCTGGCTGAAAAGAAAGATATGGATACAACTTGGGGAAAAAAGGAGAGTTTATGGACTTTGGAAGAAGGGACAGCCCACTCAGGAAGGCTACAAAGATGTTGTAAGGCTACGTAGGGAGAAAATTAGAAAGGCCAAAGCCCAACTAGAACTTAACCTGGCTTGTTAAGAACAATAAAAAGAGTTTCTATAAATAGATTAGTAACAAAAGGAGGACTCAGGAGAATTTCCATCCTTTATCGGATGAAGGCAGTAACTTAGTGGCAAAGGATGAGGAGAAGGCTGAAGTACATAATGCCTTCTTTGCCTCAGTATTTAGTAGTAAAGTTGGGTTGTTCCCTGAGTACCCAGACCCCTGAGCTAGTAGATAGGGGTGGGGAGCAGAAGGAAGCCTCCGTAATCCAAAGGGAGATGGTGAGGGACCTGCTCCAACACCTGGACATACACGAGTCTATGGGCCTGATGGGATCCACCTGGGGGTACTGAGGGAGCTGGCGGAAGCGCTCACCAAGCCACTTTCCATCATTTACCAGCAGTCCTGGCAAACCAGGGAGGTCCCAGTTGACTGGCATCTAGAAAATGTGACACCTATTTACAAGAAGGGCCAGAAGGAGGATCTGGGGAACTACAGGCCTGTCAGTCTGAGCTCAGTGCCTGGAAAGGTCATGGAACAGATCATCCTGAGTGCCATTAAGCAGCACATGAAGGACAACCAGGGAATCAGGCCTAGTCAGCATGGGTTCATGAAAGGCAGGTCCTGCTTGACAAACCTGATCTCCTTCTATGACAAAGTGACCCACTTAGTGGATGAGGGAAAGGCTATGAATGTTGTTTACCTGGACTTTAGTAAAGCCTTTGACACCATTTCCCACAGCATTGTCATAGAGAAACTGGCTTGGACAGGAGTACTCTTCACTGGGTTAAAAACTGGCTGGAGGGTTGGGTCCGGAGAGCGGTGGTGAATGGAGTTAAATCCAGTTGGTGGCCAGTCACAAGTGGTGTTCCCCAGGGCTCAGTATTGAGACCAGTTCTGTTTAACCGCTTTATCAATGATCTGGATGAGAGGACTGAGTGCACCCTCAGTAAGTTTGCAGACGACACCAAGTTGGGTGGGAGTGTTGATCAGCTTGAGGGTAGGAAGGCTCTACAGAGGGATCTGAACAGGCTGGATCAATGGGCCAAGGCCAAAGGTATGAGGTTCAACAAGGCCAAGTGCCGGGTCCTGCACTTGGGTCACAACAACCCCATGCAGCGCTACAGGATTGGGGAAGAGTCAGTAGAGAGCTGCCTGGCAAAAAAAGGACATGGAATGTTGGTCAACTGCCGGCTGAATATGAGCCAGCAGTGTGCCCAGGTGGCCAAGAAGGCCAACAGCATCCTGGTCATATAGTGTGGTGAGTAGGACTAGGGAAGTGATCATCCCTAGTGGGCACTGGTGAGGCCCCACCTCGAGTCCTGTGTCCAGTTTTGGGCCCCTCACTACAAGACAGACATTGAGATTCTGGAATGGGTCCTGAGAAGGGCAATGAAGCTCGTGAGGGGTCTAGAGAACAAGCCTTATGAGGAGGGTCTGAGGGAGCTGGGGTGGTTTAGCCTGGAGAAAAGGAGGTTGAGGGGAGACCTTATCGCTCTCTACAACTACCTGAAAGGAGGCTGTAGCGAGGTGGGGGTCAGTCTCTTCTCCCAAGTAACAGGCAATAGGATAAGAAGAAATGGCCTCAAGTTGTGCCAGGGGAGGTTTAGATTGGATACTAGGAAAAATTTTTACAGTGAAAAGGTTATTAAGCATTGGAACAGGCTTCACAGGGAAGTGGTTGAGTCACGATCCCTGAATGTATTTAAAAGACGGGTAGATGTAGTGCTTAGAGATGCAGTTTAATGTCAGTTTTTGTCAGAGTTAGGTTGATGGTCGGACTAGATGATGTGAAATGTCCCTTCCAACCAAGGCAATTCTATGATGGTCCTGGCACAACTTGTCCTTGGTGAAGCTATGCTGGGTGTTCCCTGATGTCACCTTGTCCTTCATGTGACTCCAAGTGATCTTCTGGCAGATGTGGTCCCTAGTCTTCCCAGAGAATGAAGGGATGGTGATCACCTGGTTGTTTCTAGGATGGTCTTATTTGCCTGCCTTGAAGATGGGCCCAATGACTGCCTTTTTCTAGTGCTTAGGAACCTTCCTTGGTTGTCATGACCGTGCTGTCAAGATAAACAGCACCCCTCGCAGTGACTTCCACCAACTCCATCAGCACCCTTGAATGCAGCCCCCTTTCATCACTTGGACATGTGCATGCCCATTTGGCTTACCCAATCCCTAACTGTATCTTCTGTAGGCAATGCTTCATAGCACAGACTCTGCTAGTAGGCTTGGGAACTGGGAGGCTTGAGAACACAGGTTACTCCTGAGAGTTGAGAGAAAGCATTATTCCACAGTTTATATGTCTGGTTTCTTCCTCCTGATAACTCTCACCACCTTATATATAATACTGGCATTTTACGTTTTTTTTTTTGACTTGGACAAATACATTTGTTTTCAAAGTGGGAGAGAGCATTTAATCTCCTTGGTTACAGCAGGTAACTCTTTACTTCCCTTCAACTCCTTCAAAACTGCTGTAACATCACAACAGCTGCATCTTATTTTCTCCCGCTTCAGGATATCTGCAGAATTATTTTTTTTACCAACAGTACCCCTAGCCGTACACACAGCAGCCTTGCAAGCTCGTGATTAAATTAAGAGGTCTCTTCCATTACAAAAATGTATTTTTTGAAAAGAACAATACAAGGATTTTATTCAAAGTCCTCCATTATTTCTGACCAGACTGCAAACAGAGCAAGACATGCCCTAACAAACTGCTATCTTAAATAACCATTTTTATATTGATCCTCCAAACATTGAAACTGTTTTCCAACCTAATACCATGTAGAAAATCATCCTTCTTATCTCCCACATACGCTTCACTATTACTGGTTTTGGTGTTAAGAACAAGAAATGCCTTGTGTCAAGAAAAAACAGAGCTTGATTTCCCCCTAGCTTGCATCCCTACTCTCTTTGGTATAGTAAAGCCCATGGTCCCATCTCTATTATCTACTTCCCGAGTATTAATGTTTGGAAAAATTTCAAAGCTGGTCTGCTTTTTCTAGCTGTGCTCCTGTCACTTCAAAAGAAGATGGGCATCATGTGCACAACATTTTTTCAGGTCCACACTTACATATAAACAGCAGAACATGGAAAAATCAAACTGGGATTAACGAGGGGAACAATTTGCTTTTGGACTCAGATGAGTCAGATTTTTGTGAAAATACTGGCAGGTTCTTGCAACCAGAAAAATTTCAAGCTTAATGGCTCTGTCTTGTTTTAAAAGCAACATCAGTTTAAAACCCCATCAGTTGCTTCACTGCCTTCTTCCTTTTGAGAAACTGGGATATACTGCAAGATAGGTGTGGTCAAATTTTTATTCCCTAGTCACGCACTCTGCTACAGTAGCCTGGCTGAATTGTTCAACAACAATATTACCTGACCATTTTGGGGGTCATTGCTCTCCCAAAGCTGTTTTAAATAACTACCTTAGTTCTGGGGACAACATATTATTTGATTCTAAAGTTTCCCACTGAATAACACATATTTCCAAAACATAATAACAGTAGACCGTTTTTTTAATATATATATAAAAAGTATTTTTTATATATAGAAAATATATATATTAAATAAACAAATCTATATTTTTATATATAATATAAATAATAAATATATAATAAATATATATTTTAAATAAAATAATTTTTTTTTAATATATAAAAAAGAACCCCAAAACAAACAAAACTAAAACCACAACAACAAACAAACAAAAAAACCCAAACCAAACCAAACCAAACAACCAACCCCAGAGCCTAAAATTGCTAAAACAAGCAGGCACACAAAGATTATTTGGGGTTTATGGCATAACTTGGACAACTTATAGTTTGCCTTCTAGAAGCTCCTGCTCGGATTTAACCCGCACAGGAAAGGCTCTGTGATGAATCACACACCTTCCAATTCTGATCACCACATTTACCTACCTCAGTACTTCAGGAAAACATTCCCGCATTTGGGGAGAAAAATGAGAAAAGCAAACCACAACTTAGGAACCCATTACTGAAGAGCACCAGGTATCTTCAGATTAGATACAAGATTTGATTTTGTCTCCAAGGAGAAAGATTCCATAGCCAACAAAAGTTAAAAAAAAAAAAGAGAAACACTCACTATAATGCATCACTGATGTGTTCCACCCTTGAGTGCTCAGTCTTGTCACAAATCTCAGAGCTCACTGGATATCCCTCAACAACGTTCACGTCCCATCAGATTAGAGTTTTTTTGAGTGAGTTCACAGGACAGATAGAGCATGAAACACTGCCATCGAACCACAGCATCAGTTATTAGAGATCTAACCTAGGAAATGGGATTCACAGGTTCAACTCTTTCCTCAATTTTTTGCACAATCCAAGAGCAAGTAATTACCAACCCGCTACACTATTTAGACCCACACAAGTCTATGGGGCCACCCTTGGGATCCACCCAAGCATACTGAGGGAGCTAGCAGAAGTGCTCACCACTCTACTTTCAAGCATTTATCAGCAGCCCTGGTTAACCAGGGAGGTCTCCGTGAGCTGGAAGTTAGAAAATATAATGGCCCTCTACAAGAAGGGCCAGAAGGAGGATCTGGGGAACTACAGGCCTGTCAGTCTGACCTCGGTGCTGAAGAAGGTTATGAAACAGACCATCCTGAGTGCCATCACACAGCATGTACAGGATAACCAGGGGATCAGACCCAGTCAGCATGGGTTCATGAAAGGCAGGTCCTGCTTGACAAACCTGATCTCCTTCTGTGACAAAGTGACCCGCTTAGTGGATAAGGGAAAGGCCGTGGATTTTGTTTGCCTGGACTTTAGTAAAGCCTTTGACACCATTTCCCACAGCATTTTCGTGGAGAAACTGGCTGCTGATGGCTTGGAGGGACGTACTCTTCACCAGGTAAACAACTGGCTGGATGACCAGGCCCAAAGAGTTGAGGCGAATGGAGTTAAAATGCAGTTGGTGGCTGGTCACAAGTGGTGTTCCCCAGGGCCCAGTATTGAGACCAGTTCTGTTTAACCGCTTTATCAATGATCTGGACAAGAGGATTGAGTGCACCCTCAGTAAGTTTGCAGACGACACCAAGTTGGGTGGGAGCATTGATCAGCTTGAGGTAGAAAGGCTCTAAGGAGGGATCTGAACAGGCTGGATCAATGGGCCAAGACCAAAGGTATGAGGTTCAACAAGGCCAAGTGCCGGGTCCTGCACTTGGGTCACAACAACCCCATGCAGCGCTAGAGAGCTGCTTGGCAGAAAAGGACCTAGGGGTGTTGGCTGACTGCCGGCTGAATATAAACCAGCAGTGTGCCCAGGTGGCCAAAAAGGCCAACAGCATTCTGGTTCATATAAAGAATACTGCAGTGAGTAGGACTAGGGAAGTAATCATTCCCCTGTACTTGGCACTGGTGAGGCCCCACCTCGAGTCCTGTGTCCTGTTTTGGGCCCTTCACCATAAAAAAAGACATTGAGGTGCTAGAGTGAGTCCAGAGAAGGGCAACAAAGCTGGCGAGGGGTCTGGAGTACGAGTCTTATGAGGAGCAGCTGAGGGAGCTGGGGTTGTTTAGCCTGGAGAAAAGGAGCAGTTTTAGGCCCCTCACTACAAGACAGACATTGAGATTCTAGAGTGAGTCCAGAGAAGGGCAACGAAGCTGGTGAGGGGTCTAGAGAACAAGCCTTATGAGGAGCAGCTGAGGGAGCTGGGGTGGTTTATCCTGGAGAAAAGGAGGTTGAGGGGAGACCTTATCACTCTCTATGACTACCTGAAAGGAAGTTGCAGTGAGGTGGGTGTCAGTCTCTTCTCCCAAGTAACAAGCAATAGGTTGAGAGGAAACAATCTCAAAGTTGCACTCGGGAGGTTTAGATTGGACATCAGGAAAACTTTATTCTCCCAAAGGACTATCAAGCATTAGAACAGTCTGAACAGGAGGTGGTAGAGTCACCATCCCTGGAGGTATTTAAAAGATGTGTAGATGTGGTGCTTGAGGACATGGTTTAGTGGTGGACTTGGCAGTGCTAGGTTAACAGTTGGACTTGATAATCTTAAAGGTCTTTTCCAACCTAAATGATTCTATGATTTGCTTCTGTGATTCTACAAGTAACTATTGCTCAGACAAAGCCTAGATAATATTTTTTCATAATATAACATATTTTAAAATGGCAGCTTAAATTCTGTGAAATTCAAGTGTGGAAGGATCACAATTTAACAGTTTCAGGAGAAAGACATTAAAAACCAATACAAGCCAATTCAGGTTTTTGGAGTATGCAAAAGTAGAGATTTTGTTACAAAATTAATCTGATGTAGTACAGCACCCATCAATTTGTTTCTTCTGTTCAGATTTTAAAGGAAAACATGAAAATCCCTATACAACCCAGAATAGTCAAGAGCACAAAAAATACCCTTTCTTCACTACACCAGCACAACTGTTCCCTCTCATAAATGTAGGGTATAATTTAAAGGATAAGCCCCTCGGAATGTTTGTACCCAATGTCCTCTAAAAAACAGATGAACTTTGACCACAATGAATTAAACTAATTTAATTTCTATATTAGATACTTATATGACACCGCTTCAGTAATTTCCAGATGGCAGTCTTTAATCATTGGAACACTGAGATTCCCTCACTCCCCACAGCGTCAATTCCTGCACAAAAAAGAGGAAAAGTAATTCATTTTAAGATACTTCAGTTTAACTTTGAAGTATGGAGAAAAGTTACTTGGAAGATAACAGTTACAGCAAAGGTGGCAATTTCTATTCCTAGTCTTCCGTGTATCACAGAAACTCATATCAGGCTTTTATTTCTGGGACTTTGGCCCAAGCAAAGTACGTACGTCAGTTTGTTTCTCACAGTTCTTCCATATGTCACATCTACAAACTTCTGTAAAGGAGACAGCTAGATAAAGCTTAAGTAGCATTTTTTAAGTTGCTTTCATTTCGGTCACCTTCTACTTCTACTTGGAATCCAAAACCTTTGCATTCAGACTGCCATAAAATCCAGAAGTACTTATATCACTCAGCCCCAAAAAACCCCCAGTTTTTTAAATTGGTGATGTCCACATTTAAGTAGGAGGCTTTTCTGATTAAACAGCATGGATCAATGTAATTTCTACAAATAGGTTTGGCAGTGGGTATTCATTCACTCTTTCTGTGGCAGTTCCTTCCAAGATCATCTTTTACAATGGAGAAGGACCAGGTTAGTTTTTCACAAGGTCTCAAATGAAAGCAGGTCAATTCATAATCAAGGACATCCTGTATAAAAAGTCCTACATGATTCAACGCCAGCTTCTGCTGTTGCCTCTGTTTCTTATTTCCTAGATTTTTCTGTAACTATCACTGCCATGAAAAAAAAGCTGGTGAAGGGTCTAGAGAACAAACCTTATGAGGAGGGTCTGAGGGAGCTGGGGTTGTTTAGCCTGGAGAAAAGGAGGCTGAGGGGAGACCTTATCACACACTATAAATACCTGAAAGGAGGCTGTAGAGAGCTGGGGGTCGGTCTCTTCTCCCAAGTGACAGGACAAGAGGAAATGGCCTCAAGTTGTGCCAGGGAGGTTTAGATTAGATATTAGGAAAAATTCATTCATCTAAAGGGGTTATCAAGTATTGGAACAGGCTGCCCAGGGAAGTGTCTGAGTCACCATCCCCAAAGGTATTTAAAGACATGCAGGTGTGGTGTTTAGGGACATGGTTTAGTGGTGGACTTGGCAGTGTTATGTTAGCAGTTGGACTTGATGATCTTAAAGGTCTTTTCCAACCTAAACAATTCTATGATTTTCTGACTCTTACTCGACAGAGTTTTTAATTCCTCCATGGGCTCACCTGTCCTACTCCAAATCATGTGGTGCAGTATTTTCCCCAAGACTTTTGCAAATAGCTAAGTATTTCCAGTAAGTGGAAATAAGTCTTTTTTTCTCCTCTACTCACAGTTTTACACTATAATACCTTCCTTTCTCTCAACAAACCTAGCAGACTCCTTTTTATGTGTTTGGGAAGACCACTACAGCAGCATGGGCAGAAGGGAGATGTGCAGGGGAGGGGGAAGAGAGCCAGCAAAGTGGATTAACTCAGTTTCTTTAAATGGCCAGACAACTCTTCACTACATAACAACTGCAATAGCTGCCCACTGGCAACAAATAAAATGGTGTCCACTTTTTGGATAGGCATTATTCCAAGAAAATGATTGGGAGAACCAAGTACCAAGTCTTTCCTCCTGGAAAGGAATTTAGATTTCTGTACCAAAACAGAACAAAGACTTTCAATTTTTTTCTCACAAAACAATCACTGCATTCTGAAGGGGAAAACATACAAAGGAACAAATAAATCCCCATATGAAAACTTGAGTCTCATCCTTAAAGAAAGGCCATGATTGATCTAATCCGAGCCACATAGTAAGTCTGTATCCCAGTATCTCTTGCCTTTTCATAGAATCATAGAATTGCCTAGGTTGGAAGGGACATTTCACATCATGTAGTCCAACCATCAACCTAACTCTGACAAAAACTGACATTAAACTGCATCTCTAAGCACTACATCTACCTGTCTTTTAAACACATTCAGGGATAGTGACTCAACCGCTTCCCTGGGCAGCCTGTTCCAATGCTTAATAACCCTTTTACTGTAAAAATTTTTTCCTAGTATCCAATCTAAACCTCCCCTGGCACAACTTGAGGCCGTTTCCTCTTGTCCTATCACCTGGTACTTGGGATAAGAGACCGACCCCCACCTCACTACAGCCTCCTTTCAGGTAATTGTAAAGAGCGGTAAGATTTATTCTCCAGACCCCTCACCAGCTTCGTTGCCCTTCTCCGGACCCATTCCAGAATCTCAATGTCTTTTTTGTGGTGAGGGGCCCAAAACAGGACACAGGACTCGAGGTGGGGCCTCACCAGTGCCAAGTACAGGGGAATGATCACTTCCCTAGTCCTACTCACCACACTGTTCTTTACATGAACCAGGATGCTGTTGGCCTTTTTGGCCACCTGGGCACACTGCTGGCTCATATTCAGCCGGCAGTTGACCAACTTCCCACATCCTTTTTTTGCCAGGCAGCTCTCTAGCGACTCTTCCCCAAGCCTGTAGCGCTGCATGGGGTTGTTGTGACCCAAGTGCAGGACCCGGCACTTGGCCTTGTTGAACCTCACACCTTTGGCCTTGGCCCACTGATCCAGCCTGTTCAGATCCCTTTGAGCCTTCCTACCCTCAAGCTGATCAACGCTCTCACCCAACTTGGTGTTGTCTGCAAACTTACTCTTACACCTTACTGAGGGTGCACTCAGTCCTCTCGTCCAGATCACTGATAAAGTGGTTAAACAGAACTGGCCGCAATACTGAGCCCGAGGGAACACTACTTGTGACCAGCCACCAACTGCATTTTAACTCCATTCGCCTCAAGTCTTTGGGCCCAGCCCTCCAGCCAGTTTTTAACCCAGTGAAGAGTACTCCTGTCCAAGCCAGTTTCTCTATGACAATGCTGTGGGAAGTGATGTTAAAGGCCTTACTAAAGTGCAGGTAAACAACATCCAGAGCGTTTCCCTCACCCACCAAGTGGGCCACTTTGTCATGGAAGGAGATCAGGTTTGTCAAGCAAGACCTGCCTTTTATGAACCCACGCTTACTGGGACTGATCCCCTGATTATCCTAAAAAATGTAATGATCCTTCCGCAGGATCACTTTTCTGACCAGTGTCTACATAAATCAAGAATCTGGAAGGTCTTTTTGAAGTCCCATATGAAGTTTCGTACCATTTTTACTCCTTCAAGTTTGCTCTTTTACTCCATCTGCTCCAGAGGTACAGATAGAATAACCTATTTTAAAGATTTCTCTAGCATATGCCAGTGTAAGAGCATGAAAAATCAGGTTCACCCATATGTTAACAGGCAGCAGAGGGACAGAATTTGTTTCAGGCCAGGAAAATGCCTCCTCTCTTCCCCACTCACCAAAATCCTGCAAACTCTGCAACATTCTACGTCACTTTATCTAATGTTATTTTTCAAGAGCCTAAGCTAAGAATTTCCTAATTGCATGATGCGTTTCAGACTGAGCACTCAGATTTATTTTGCCTCCCCATATTTACCCTGTTAGTGAGATATAAACACTGCCTCTTACCCCAACAGCTGTAGTGGTGGTGTAAGGTGTGCATGACAGAAGTTCTTTAGTGGCTCAGGAGACATGAAAATTGACTGTTCTTTCATATTTTGTCAAACTCTACCACCAGATGTTTACAGTTTTTTTTTCTCAGGTCTTGAGAAGTTTGGTGGTTTCAAAACCCAGCTTCTAGAGAGCAGGATCAGGTGGGAACAGTATCTTTCATTCGAAAATAAAGCAGAGCTTTTTTACATCTTACATTTGTGCAGAACTTGACCAGACCTGGAAGAAGAGGGGGGGAAATTCGAAACCGCTTAATATTTCATGATTATATACCAAAAGTACACGATTATTATTGGTTCAGGATGATTGTGGATGGCAACACAAAACACAAAATAAATGACTGTATTCTTGACTAGCACCAACCTGGGCAAAGTGCCAGTAGTGGCGTGGGAGCTGTAGTCAAGCTGTGTACCTGGACCTGTGTATTCTTCAGCGCACTGAAATTCAAACTGTTTTCTACAATTTTGCCTAAGCTTCTGAGAAGCCTTAGACCAGATCTGTCTGCCAACTCTTGCCGAAGACAAAAAAAAAAAACCTGTTACAAAGAAATTCAGTCATACTCTTCAATGCCTTATGAAAACATTGCTAATCAGTTTTGACAATGTACACAGAAATTAAGTCTCGCCTCCATAAAGGTATTCTCTCCATAAGAGAAATTAAACTGAAAGAAATGAAAACAGAGTGACTCCTCATGCCAATAGAAGAGATCAGAGCTAGGGTCATTAGCAGAGCCCTGAAGTTCTTAGGTCTGCATTTTGCACTTCCCTTTTTCTCGTCCCTCTAGTTCCAGGAGCAGCCACAACATTAACATCTACTCAGGAAACTTGCTGAGATGTTCAGCAACAGACACAGGTTGAGGTTCTTTCCTGTCTCCTTCTCATGAGAAGCCTGGTGGAGAAGACCATCTGAATTTATTTTTACATCTCTCACTAGAAAGTATGATAGGATTTCTTTACAGGAAGGATAAAAGCTAGAGTAAAAGTAAGCAAGCAGTCAGCAGGTAGCAGCCAACGTAATAAAAAATACAGACCAATTTAAAACTACTCATTCATTAATATTTTTCCAGGGTAAGATGAAAAACTGTGCCAACTACAACTCCACAGGTCAAATGGTACTCCATCCACCCCACAAGGAATAAGTAAGAAGTCTATCTAGAAAATATAGGTGTAAACAAATATCACTATTCTAACAATGCAAATAAATGGCTCTGCACATAGGCTCCCATTTAGTGCTTAATATTACAATAATACATTTTTTGTTCCGCTTCCATGGGACAGCTATGTAATAGAAAACAATGCATAGAAAGTGTTCCCAATTTGCATTATTCCATGACGAAATTTTAGAATTCCATCCTTAAATTAAAAGCTTGCACCACTAGTGAAGCCAGAGCAAGCTGTGATGACTGAAAACATATTCTATCCATCCTTTTCAGCTACTCATCTCTGTCTACACCAGATTCCTACCATGACTGCTTAGCCAACAGAAGGAATCATGAGAGTGATTTGTACTCAGCGATAAGTAAAACCAGCCAGCTTGAGGCTGGCTGTACTCAGACCTGCTCCTCTGGTTGCAGCTCGGATTATAACATCAGCAAACCCAGGTGGTACTCAGCTGCTGTTCAACATCCACCTCAGCCTGCTTTCCCTTTCTCCCAGCAAATGTTATTTCCTTCTCAGATGTGCAGGCACAGCCTTGCAAAGACCAGTTCATCCAGAACGACCAGAAGCGTCCAACAAGAGCACAAGCTCACATGAACTGAAACCCCTGTGGACGGGGCCTGGGAATGAGTGCCTGACCAAAGGCTTGAAGAGCTTCAGCCAGCGAATAGGCCCTGGGAATCAGAGTGGGTTTCATGGGATGGCTGACAGGAGCTGTTAGCTTGCCAGTATGGAAAGGACCAGTCCCATTCCCAGTCATACATCCCCATCCCTCCCCTTAGACAAGGTCTGGCAATGAATCATCTCACTATGAGGTTAAAAGAGATCAATGAACAAACGCAAAACAAAACAGCCAAAAAGGTGGAGTTTTCTGCCAACTGGTGTGAGGCAGGGAAGCATGCAGCCAAGAGCTGGGAAGAGCAGGTATCACGTCCCTCTGTTTTGGTGACTAAGAGCTGTTAGACCAGCCTAGACTCTCATAGCGTAGTCTCATAGACTCTCATATGTCTTGATATGAACTACTATACAATGTATAACAATAAGAACCAACAAAGCAGGAGAAGCTTTGAATCCACAGAAGAGGATTCTGTTTTTTGTTTTTATCTGTATTACCCGGCGGTTCGGTTAGGCTCACCCTTCCTTGCATCCTTCCCCACCCACCAGAGCCACTGCAAACTGCTGCCTGTGAGGCTCTGCCACAGCCTCCCCTTTACCTAACCTTTTCTGAAGAGTGCTAAGGTCTTTGAAGCTCTCCAAGACAACTTTGCTTGTCACAACCGAGGCGACCATCCACAGTCCACTGATGGCTGAATCCATCTTTGTTGTTTATCAGAAGATGTGAATATCAGGATAAATGCATGCTATTCTGAACTTATTTCCTAGCAAAATTGTCAGCTAATTAATATTATGTGCAGAAAACAAAAACTTGTTCAGCACATGGTATTTATAAATTATTCTCTGCAACTCCGAAGCTGTCACGCTAACAAATCAGTAAATTAAGTCATTTAGTGATCAGAGACAGGAACTCAGATCAGAGACTGCTGAATACTGATCTAATCAGCAATTCAGTTGCTGCACAGGAGTTCAAAACATGCAATTCATTGCACCTTGGCAAAACTCAACATACTCATCTATGAAAAGGATGCATTGCCTGCTTTGCAAACATCCTGCATATTTAAAAAAATTAGCCTTGAGATTAAGAGCACCTAAGCACCGAGTGCTTTCTCTTAGACTCAGATCAGCACATTTTCTCTTTTAAACACAAGAGAGGTTTTGCAAGAGTAGATTTAGTTTTCCTGCACAGTTCCAACCTAGTAAAATGCCATATATTTTCCATATGCTAGGTATTCCTTAGTAAGACCATTCGATGGAAACAAAACAGTTTTTCAAGTAAATGGATAACATAAAAGCATAAATTTTAGGTTATATTACCTGAATTTGCTGTCAGGATCGTTGTTCAAATTGTTCAGTACTCAAAAAACAAAAAAACACCTTGGAAGTTTCTTTTCTCCTGATGACACGGTAAGGTGGGTACCACTGCAGAAGTAAGCTGGCCTAACTGCCAGAAATGGTAAGCAGCCCAAAATGAGCGTGTTGCAGCTGGTTGTCAGTACCGTGTCACATACCTGATAGCAAGAGAAAGGGAAGCGATACTAGTGGCCTTGCAGCTGATCAGGAGGTGGTGATAGAGTGGTGATGAATAATAATCATTAGGATGACAGAACAGATGTTGCAGGAGGCTTGTGGTTTCACTTAAATATCTACCATTCACAGGCAAAAAATGATGTGGATGTTTGGCATGTGAAAAAATAGAGATGCACGGGAGATTCGGCAATTTTTCTTGTCTCCTGCTCCCATGCACATTGTGACATAGTTCATTCCCAATTTTCATTAAGAGAAATCCATACCACGGGGCCTGTGATGTGGCCCACTATTAGCTCTCCGTGTCTGTGTACCAGGGAAGCTGACGTTCCCACTTCTGATGGAGGAAAGCTCGATTTCACAGCTAGGACACGGCCTGAAGACAGCGTTTCACACTTACAAGGTCACAGGAAACAGCCTTGCTGGATTTGTGTAATACCCACCTCCCATACGGAAGTGTTTGGCCAAAACTCTTCAAATGGGGAAATTGGAGGGGTGGGGTGATGAGACAACTAATATAGCTTCTTACAAGTGTTGCTATTTACACCTTTACACAGTTACCCCTGTCTGCAGGGAAAATTCACACTGTTTATGTTCACACATCCAGCTTAGGTGGCTGAGTGATAAATCTAGACTTTCTGGTCAAGGGAACTGGATTCAGAACAGCTCTGTCTGTTTTGGCTTGTAATCCCAACTGACAAATCCAATAGGAAAAAAAATAAATGGGTGAACAACATTTCAGCAGTGCAAAGCTTTAAATCCTCACCGAAATAACACTCCAATACCTAATTTATTCCACATCACATCTGACTCCCAGTCTCACCACCTTCCTTCAGAGGCACTGTTCCTCTTCTCTCTGCCTTTTACCACCCCAACCAGTTGGTCCCTTTTCAGTTCCTCTTCAGCCTCCCCATGCATTCAGGGCTTATCTTCTTGGGTGCTCCAGTGGGGTCTAGGACCTAAAGGTATCCTTGGGAGGAACAAAGAGGAACATCCTGAAGATGGGGAATGTAGCAGCGCTGTCAATCATGATCCACTTACAGGAAAATGGGTTATCAGTTATCAGTACGGGGGGCTCCCTGAACCACAAAGACCACTTCAGCTCCACTGATGGGATGGCCTAAATTCCTATTTCAGGCATCTAAGCAGAATGACTCAATTTAGAAAGTGTTGCTAAGACCTGCCAGTACATCTCCCTGCCAGGGCATGCTGTCTCCTCTCATCTAGCTTATTAATGTTTCTCAATTTTGATTAAATAACCTAGGAAAAGGCTTCTTGAAGAGCATCCTTCTGAAGCACACTTCACAGCTGGAGACTCTCTGCATCTCACAGAGTGACTAACACATTCCCAGCCTTTCCATGATAAGGAGCTCAGATTCTACTCTTCTCCAGAAACAATCTTTACCCCTTCCCATACCTATACTCTTTCCTTTAAAAGGGGGCTTTTCCCTTTTCCCATTCCATTCCTCTATGGAATCTTCTTTCCCATCCTTTTGTGAATGTGTCCCACAGTTTTGGTCCCCTAGATGTCTGTATCAAAATCCCTGAAAAAAGTCAGGCACATGGGAAAACGCTATGTGTACAGCTCTTGTCTCAGCAGTCATGAATGTTCCAGACTAGCAGCTGCACTTAGGAAGCGTTCCTTGTTTAAACATACCAAGCATGATCATTATCCCCTCTGAAATAGATGTCAAGTCCCTAATTCTTAGGGTACGTGTGCTGCTTTTGAGGTTAGGTCATCTCTCCACCGGGTAACTGACAAATGCTGCATGGGACAGTCTCCATCCCACACTCTTTAGACTTTATCCTGCAAAAGCCTTCACAGTTTCTATGGAAGATGGCACATTCATCCCCACTCTGCTCATCCTCGGGTGGTCTCCCACTTCACTCCACAGAAGATTCCACCTCCACTTACTGCTGTTATCTTTTCATCCCCAGTGGAAAGTGGGGGGACTTCGCTCCCACGTGGGACAGAAACAAGCCAAACACCATTCAGCATGATTTAAGAAATGTTGTGCTCCCCTTTTTCCAACCCAGAATTCCTAGAGATGAAGCAGCCTGGAATGCAGTTGTGCTGTTAAATATCCACCAAATTCAGGTTTATGAAGGAAAATAGGTACAGAAAGAAAGATTTCCCTGGAGAAGACACCACATATAAAGCACTATATTCCTGTGTAGTCTCCATCTTTTCTTTTTTTACCATGCCTGGCACAGTTGTATGCTAAAATCACCTAATAGCACAGCCTACTATTTATCTCCAGCAGACAAGTAACTCATTCTCCAAGGATCACATTGCTGAGACTTGGAGAGTAAAAAGCAATTTGAGACAGTTTATGAGGGCTGGAGGGACAATTATGTACTCAGAAAACAAAAACTCAGAAATTTTCTCCTATGCCACTTGTGGTCCAGGCTGTGACTCTCTTGGTGTCTAGCCAGGTGAAGGTCTGACTCTTCCTAAAGCTGGCAACAATTCAAAACCATTTAATTTGTTCTTACTGCTGCAACCGAGCTGCCCATCGTCAGGAAGGTGGGGAGGCAGAGTAACCAACTAGCCTGATTCTTAACCTCCTTCTGATGCATGCACTAGTGCTCGATGAACGTGCTCAGACTCTTTGGGGCTGTAAATCACATTTCCATAGGCATATTCTCAAGTGCACGTCACTTTGCACTTCACAGAATCTGAAAGCACAGACTGCAGGCGAGAGGAAGAAAAAGGTGATGGTTTAGGAGGAAGAAATACAGCAGGAATTTTCTCTTCCACAGCTACAAGAGGTCACACAGAGTCTTCAGGCAGTCTAGGCCTACGGAACCAAATTCTCAATGCACTCAGCTCTGTATCGCTTCAAATGATGCCTTAGAACCCCTAATTCTGTTCTAAGTAACATCAGTGTAGCCTGAAATCACTTCACTCTTTCAGCTTTCTTGGAGTTACTATGAATTTATTTTGACGTAATCTAACACTGGGCATGTAAACAAACAGGAATTCATTATAGTGACCCTGTACAAAAACCCACCCTTACTGTTTATCTCAGAAGTTACATTTTCAGTACCATGAATATTTATAACAAGCTATCAACGTGTTTTCAAACACACTCTTAAACAGTTTGTTATGCTACTTGTATTTTCAAGGTGATTTCTCACTTGCGGAACCAAGTCAGAAAAAAAATCCTTGCATCCAAAGAATCACTTGGTGGTTAGAAAACTATCAGCGGCCATAGACAGAAGATTCCTAAATTACTAGCACTTTTCAGGAAAAAAAAGTGGCAATAACTTTTAATTATTCCAAATCAAACGTGCAGAGAATTTAACTTGATATAGAACTGATTAAAAAACTCAAATTAAAAAAAAAGGCCACAATATAGGAAAAGGAATAAACAGGGAAGCCACAGGAAAACAATCTCTTTAATCAGTTATGGAAGACTCATTTTGTCCCTTCCTGTTTTTCCTCTGTAAGTTATAAATGTTAACGATTCTCCTCCAGGGATCTCTGCCACCCTTAAATTCATTACTGTTGGAGGGAGAAAAGGAAGCGGTGTTGAATAAAAGTCAACATTATTTGAATGGCATTGTCACACAGTAACACAACACAACAAATTTCCCTGAAAACTACCCCTACTAAGAAATAATAAATCCTTGTATAACCATAATTAAAACCAGAGAAATAAGAGTACAAAACAACAGCGGATTTGACCTCAGCATTCAAGCTTAGTCAACAGTCACACTGGCATGAGAGAACAGGATCACAGACAAAACGTTGTAAATAAACAGTGCCTACAAGGATGAATGTCTATACTAGCAGACTGTTTATCGGCGTAGACCTGGGCTCTTCAATGGCAGCTGGCCTTTTCGCTCAGGTCTTTTATTGATGAGCATAGCTGAAAGTTAGAAAGTTCTTTAATCTATTCCCCTCTCTATTCTCAAGTCTCAAAAGTTGGTGTCTTTGCCCTGGTTTCACTGGTGTCTGTGTCCCCAGAATTGCACTGCTTAAAACGTGTCAGGCAATAGAAATGTGAGTAAATACACCAGACCTACAGGCAAACGGGCAGTTCCATAATACACCACAAACTATTTTAAACCACCGATATTTTCTTTTACTAGTTAATTAGGTCTTAAATAACAAAAGATGGCAAGCCATAAGTGCATGTGTTTGCCAATCAGTTAGGACTTGTCCACGTCCTGCAAAAACAGTTTTGCCATCTGAAAACATAATTCTTGTTACTGTAGCACTTTTACTTCGTTCTGCTTCTTTTTTTCTTTTAGTTTTTCAGTTTTGAATTCACAGACTACGGTGACATTAACTGTTTTGATGCTGAATCACATCAATGTTTTCCTTGGGAAACCTAAAACCCAGCTTTTTCATTCAAATTTTCTTCCGGGGAAAATTTCTGACTTCCCAATCAGCTTTGCTCTTGGCTTAGAGAGTAAAAAGTTGATTAAACTTTTCAACACAACAATTTCATGCAGCTATCTTGGATTATGACACCTCATCCTGAGAAACACATGGTCTGAAATACGGGCATTTAAATTATTATGAAGTCCATCAATGCCTTCAACAAGCTTTAGAGGAGAACTTCAAATGTATAAAGGCTGTGGCACACATTCCTATTTTTCTCCCTGATAAGAGTGAGAACCCACTGATAAGAAAAATCTAAGACTGTACAGAAGTGTGGTCCCTGCTATCATTTATCAAAATATTCTCCTCTAGCTTGGAAGGGGACACGTTGGGGAAAGCTTTTTTCCATGTTATGCTATGTTTCTATTGACATAAATAGAAAATAGAATTATTTAAATCTCACTCAGCTAGCGTCAAGAGAAAGTCAAGCCATTCTAAACTAAACACATCCGGGACACATTTGAAATTTAGCACTTAAGAAAAGGATTAAAATACAGCTCTAGCTACCCTATACCTTACTGGTTTCCAGGAACACATTTTTTCTACTTTCAATGCAAATAAAGGAAGTCTAATGGCTCTGAAGTCACAAAAATGCGTTTTAAAAAGGCATTTGCCCAACAGCCATGTTACATCTTGCTAAAAAAAGAAGATGTACTGATCTTACAACAAAGACTAGCTAATATGTTTTGAAACTCACTTTACTCCATCTAAAAACTAGTAAGGACTAAGAACAGTCATTGTTTATATTGTCTTGAATTAAGATAATAATTCTTGAATATGTAAAAATTACGAATAATATACTGAGATAGTGATATGAGGTGCTATATCTTTCTCAGTGTTGCACATTTCTCTTTTCACTTACCCAGCTTCCTAACCTTCCACTGAAATCCACATGATTCTTCTCAGGACCAAAATCAAACCCAAAGTGAAAAGACTCAAACTGTGTTTCTCTCAGTACAGCTGTCTCTCATCAAAGACAATCATCTGACAAGTGCAAATATTGGTAAAAAAAAAATTTCCATAATGGAGGAAATGTTTGCACATCATGAAATCTAAGGTCCATTTGGTTAGAATATGAGCACCCCCTGGGTTTTGAGTTGGTGGGTTTTTTTATTTATTTCTCCCCGCTCCAGCTGCATATGAGTTTGTCATGTGCTCTAGTCATGCTTGCTGGTGCCAGCATGCGCTTCCTGATTAAGACTTATCATATAGCATAATCATCTTAGACCTTCTCTGTTACATTATATTATCTCTCAGGCTTGATGGAGTTCTGCTATCAATACCCACCTCATTTTATGACAAATGGGAATGATTTTAGCAATCATTTCTGTGTGTCTTGCATTCACTCTCTCAACAGCTTTTCATTTCTAAAAATTAGAGATGATGATCTGATAGTTAGTAATAGATTTGTTTTTTCTCAACTAGGTTTTCAAAATCTGGCAAGCCTAATGAGAAAAAATGCCAAACAATATTTCACCCCATTTGGATCATGTTTGAGTGAAAAGCTTACACCAAGAAGATTCACATTCAGAGAACCAACCGCAGAAGGTACTGCGCACTCCTCTTTTCCAAGTAATGTGCCATTCATCAGTGCTAGAAACCCTGACTCCATTTCCTCTTGGGGATATTTCAAGTACGTGGACAGTTTTTTTTTCCAATAAGGTCAATGCTGAAATACATCATGGAATCACAGAATAATTTAGATTGGAAAGGATCTAAGGAGGTCGTTCAGTCCAACCTGCTGCTCAAAGCAGGGCCAGCTATGAGATCAGACAAGGCTGCCTAGAGCTCTAACCAGTCGGGTCTCGGCAACCTCATAGAGCAGAGACTGCACTAACCTCAGTGGGTAGCCTGGTCCACTGTTAATCATCTTCACACTGAAAGAACATTTCCTTCTAGCCAGCTGGACTCTCTCTTGCTTCTCAACCTCCTACTATGCACCACTATGAAGAGCCAGGATTCATCTTCTCAATGATCTCCTCATAGGTATTGAGGAAGGCGACGATTAGGTCTCTCCAAAGCCCTCTTTTTAAGGCTATATAGAACATTGCAATTCACTGATCCTCTCCTGAAAGGGCATGCCTTCCAGCCCCTCGACTATCTAACGGTCCTCTGTTGAGCTTACTCCAGCTTGTCAGTGTCTTGCTTGTGCTGAATGGCCCAAAACTGGATGCTGGTACTGTAGATGCGGACTAACAAGAGTTCAGTAAAAGGGGAATAATCCCTTCCTTCAATCTACTAGCTGTGCTCCTATTAATACAGCCCCAGATGCTGTTGGCCTTCTTGGCTGCCAGGACACTCTGCTGGCTCATATTTATCTTGCTGTCTACCTACAATTCCAGGTCCTTTACACCAGAGCTGCTTCCAGCCTGTGCTGTTGCTGGAGGTTCTTCCTTTCCAGGAGCAGGACTTTGAATTTGTTCTTGTTGAGTTTTGTAAGGTCCACACCAGTCTGTTCCTCCAACCTGTCTAGGTTCTTCTGAATAGCAGCACCATTGTCAGTCATCTCAGCCATTCCTGAATGTGGTGTCAACTGCTAACTTCATGAGACAGCATTGTTGCCTCCTTTAGGTTATTCACTGGAAATTATCTTAAAGGTACTGTCCTCTCAAAGACAGTAGCTTCCTGATCTGGAAGTAATCTTAACTGCAGAAAATTGTGCTACCTTTTTGCAAAGCAACGATTCCTAAATAAGCGACAAAATAAATTGCAAAATTGTTTGCTGAAATAAGGTCCAGACCACCTAATTCTTGCTCAGTTTGGTAATTATGTTATGTTTGGCAATGAAGAATTGATGCTTGCAGACTCAGCAGTTACTGCTGGCATAAACACACAAGGTACAGAGCATTTTTATTTCTGCTAGAGAAATGCTATTCGCCTCTCCAGTCTTCAGCCAAACATAATGTGCTGGAACATACCATTCCTTTGCTTTGCTGACAACAAAGAGCTAATAGCAAAAATCACGTCCAATTTTGTTTTCCTTTGGGAGTCTCAGTTGAGTTGAAAGAAATAAAACCTAGACCCGTACTGGGGACAGAAAAATCTCCTTGAACTAGAATACAGAGAGGCTGTCATCTTCTGTCAAAAGCAGCAATTAAGGAAATGATATAGTGAAGATTGCTTCAGAGATAAGGATGAAATAACCACAGGAGATTCCACCTCATTTTAACATCTTTTCTTTATGTTTTTATTGTGCTATAGAAGCATTATGTTTAACTGGTGGCACCTTACCATTTCTATAATTTTTCTGTTTTCCCTTTGCAATGTCACAAAGGGTTTTACAAAGCAATATACAAAACAGACATTACTTCTTCACGCACAGAGCCCCTACTTGCAACGCCAACATCACTTCCATCTAAGGTTAATCCGCAAAGGGCACTGCCAACAAAGCTCTTTCTGAACTCAAGCCATTATATATTTTCTGTACCAGAACAAAAGCTGCAATTGCCAAGCAAGTTGTGGTTGTGACTTGCATAGATTCTTTAAATATTTTTATTTCCTGAAGATTTTTCTGCGACTAAAGGAGCATTTCACAGGCAGGTAATAATCTGGGACCTAGATGGCCTGGCTCTTCCAGAGATTCTGGGAGATTTTGGTCACATAATACACTTTGTGCCTCTGTTTCTTCTTCTGTCCTTTGTCTGTTTGGGCTGAAGATGTTGCGTGACAGAGTCTCTTGTTACACGTGCAGGTCACATACGAACAATAGGGCTTTTATTGGCAGCTGTTTTGCAAACCACATGGCCCATGAAACACTATTCCTCCAGAGACTTGAAATCTGCCACCACTTCTGACACAGAAATGCATTAGCCCTCCTGAAATTACAGTACTCAGGAAAGACAAGAAAAAAAACAGACTACCTTTTGCTTAGTCATTCCATCAGGTTACAGATTAGGGAATTGGCAGAAAACGTAGGGTGCATCACTCATGCTATCGTCAACAAACCAGCACTTTTAGGATCACTTTCTCTCGTAAGACACAATGAAGCAGCAACAATGGCATCTGCAAAGTACAGGCAAGAGTAGGATACCTCCAGTCCCTCCTCCTCTTCCCCCAGGAATAAAACAAAAACAGCAGCTCAGACAGTGCGATTCTACAGTCTAGCAGATAAGGTGCACACAACCACCTGCTTGGTATTGTAATAATCTCAAACTTCCTCTTTACAAAACATTTACCCAAAATGAGCTAAAATACCAAGTAGCATACTTCTATCCAACCCCTTCCAGTCATGTTGATTCTGTCCCCCCCCAAAAAAACAACTCCCAAAAACCAGTGCTGTAAGGCTTTAGGGCCTTCTCTAGTAGCCAACACAAGTAAACATAAATATAAAATCCTTATCTGAATTCAATGAATAATTCAGCAGGCCTTCAAATAAGCATTTTGACCTTCTGAAACACTATGATGTAAGACAGATATGCTAAAAAACTTCTCTAAAGGGTACTGTGGTGAAATGAAGAACATAGTGAATACAAAAAAAAAAAAAAGCAAATGCACAAAGGTTAGGAGATAGAAGAGGTGCAACAATATGAGCACAACTATGAGGCTGGATGGTGGTCATGGTTGAAGATAATGAATATGAAGAAGGCTTTATTACCATGCTGAATACCAGACAACCAGACAGATGTACCAGATCTGCATGTCTTAACTTTACACTAGCAGCTACTGGCATCCGTATCTAGAAATTCATGTCATTTGGTGCTTTTGATTGTTTTGACCTAAATGCACTGGTTTACAAGATAGGTAATATTAAAAAAAATAAAATAAAAATAGCGTGTAGAGTTAAGGATTATGCCTAAACATAAAGTGTAACCAAG
The DNA here is from genome assembly GCF_964199755.1 of Larus michahellis. Taxonomy (NCBI): domain Eukaryota; kingdom Metazoa; phylum Chordata; class Aves; order Charadriiformes; family Laridae; genus Larus; species Larus michahellis. The sequence continues at coordinate 97,850,094 of NC_133897.1, forward strand.
AACCTGCTTCATTGACCCAAAGCTTAAAAAGCATTCAGGGGAAACGCCTCTGACGCATATGAATCTGCGTACATTAGTCAAGTGGTCAAGGGGTTGAAAATAGTGCAGGGACAGTCCTTCATGAACTGTTCACCAGTGAAGGAAAAGAAATGCAACAGGCGGAGTGCTATTTAACATTGGTGGTCCAATACAACTGACATCCCAGTTAGCCATGGCCAGGTTTGAATGACACTATCACAATGAACTATAGAAAGACAAAGACTGAGGTTAGTAGAGACTGAGAGAGGCAAGAAGGCAGAAGCATTCATAGACTCCCAGAATCCAGTATCAGAAAGGACTGAAACTGGCTGGTGTGAAGCCTGATGCGCTGCTAGAGGCAGAGAGCTCCGTGGGATAGGCTGCTGCTGAAATCTCACAACCTTCGCTACTGAAAAGCAGTGAGGAAAGAGACTAGAAGAGCAGGATTTCAGATCTCTCAGTTATGTTGGAAGGTGGCAATGCCTGCCACCTAGTGACTCTAAGCCAAAGATAATTACAGACCTTCGCAGTATTGTAGGAATGAGGTTACAACAGCTGGTTTCAGAGTTCTACATGGCAGGCAACTACTGACTAACTGTATAATCTCCCTTTGCAGTCAATGGAGAAAAGCAGGCACTTCCCTCCACAGATTTTAAAAAGGCAGTACCAGTGACCGCTCAGGTGTAGTCAGATGAAATGATCTTCATCCTCAGAAGTCATACTAAGCACGAACCAAAATATTGCTAAAATGCATACATTTGGGTGACTTGGAGAAAAAGGGGCTACCACCCTCTCTCTATAACACGTGCCTACCACATGGTAGATCCACGTGAGAAATAAGGAACCTAATTCAAGATGTGAAACTTTGCTATAGGATGTACATGTGTCAGAAACTTAGTTACCAGGAAGCCCGGAAGAACCATCGTGACACTCAGAAAAAAATCGAGACACTTCATGTAGAAATTTAAGATTTGTGGGTCTTGCAGACTGGCTGTATTGCTCCCTTCTGTGTCCTGGTGAAGAAGAAATAAGTACTTATTAAGAAAACAAAAAAGAATGCCTTTTAAGTTGACAACTAGCTTGCAGTCATGACTATTTCTTTGAGGGAAACACCCTTCAGAAGTCACAGATACTGACTGAGTATTGAAGCCAAAGGGACAGTAGCATTACATTGGGCATTTGATGTGTAGATACATGCTTATGATGAGTTTTATTGTGACCTGTGTGAGTGTATCTTTACCTCTCAAGGATTTCTTGTTGCAAGTCTTCACAAAAGTGCTTTTGTTACTGTTAATTGACCTTCTCTGATGATGTTGAGAAGAGATACATCTGCTTCAAATGTATAGCAGAAACTGAGAGTAATATCATCATATTAAAAAAAAACCCTCAAAATAGAGGAAGTTGGGATGACTATTTTAATTACATTTTGAATAGCAAAATAGTTTTGTCTCTTAATAATTAATGTCTGTAGTTAACATAGCTGTGCAGTAATTAATCTTCCTAGCAGTATCCTGATGGACAGTATTTCTACTAGAGGGCTTTCCCAAACACTACATAAAAGGGAACTTTAGAAAGGTCAGTTGCTATAATGGAAGCCCTAGCAGTAACTTATGCTTAGATTAGTAAAACACTGGCGTTCCTTAATCGGCCTGTTAGAATTTAATTGTATTAACTTATGCTACAGTGACTAACATTAACTCAGGTTAAAGTAAAAATAATTTGGCTTAAATCTTCTATGCACTAGACTACACAGTACTGTCTCCATGAATGATAATTTGCCTGGACCTCTTAGGAATGCTATTAGATCTCTCTATTTGGAAGCCAGGAACAGACACAGGAAATGGCAATGATTACGAGCTTATTTCACTGATTCATACTATGCACAAAATACTAACAAAAACATTGGCAGCGAGTTTGCATTTGCTTTACCTAATCACATTCCTGTCAAAACTAGGGATTTAGAAATAAGATATTCAAAACACTAATTAGACAATCTTTATTTGTCAAGTATATTAACTTAAAACATTTAAATTTAATTTTAAAATGATTGGATGTCTAATCATTATTGAAAAGTACTCACTAGGACTTTGTTTGTCCTATGTGCCATAAACTGTGATTTGGAAAGAGATTCTGCAGAGCCTCAATAGTAACCAAAGCTTCAGTCTAGCAATCACGCATTTTTCAAATCACGAAGATCTAGAGATCACTTATCTCTCTTAACTGAAGTCAAATAACTGATTTGACACTGCTATTTGACAGCTGATGCATCTGATCCTGTGACAAAGAATCACTGAAGCAATTATGTGAAAGATCTAACATGTAACAGCATTACCATGATCCACTGCAAGTGATAACATGGCTAGCCAAATCTAATGATTCATTATTATTTACTACAAGCAGCTTTATACTCATGACACCAGGAATTTGAGAACAAATTCATCTGAAAGCTATGAAAACAGCACCTTATCTGCATGCACTGTAACAATAAAAGGACTAGAAGAAAATTAAACTGTTTGCACAAGTAGTGCATCTCCATAAGGGTGGGGTAACTACATTAGAAACAAGTGAAGATATTTAGATAATTATCATTAGTAATTTGGAAGACCATGTAAGGCAGATGAATCAGAGAGAATTCTGTGACAGCTGTTTGCCAAATCAAAGCATTTCATTTGTCCCAGAGATTTAATAATATGAATAAATTTTCCTTCATTCAGTAGATACTAGATATTCCTTCCCTGAACGATCCTACTCTTAGTTGGGGGAAGCAAGAAACGATGAGTCTCTGTTAGAGAAAGGGCTGGATGTGTTTGTAACAGGGTACTCACCAAGTGAAATTTAGTTCTTATGATTCTGTTGAGCTAGATAAGTGGACTTGACTGTTTATGGGTCAGAAAGTTTCTAAACAAAACAAAACCCACAATCACGCAAACAGTCTTTTTCATGACGAGTCAAGTCTCTTCTCTACATTTGTAAGAGGCATTTTCCCCAAGAGGTCACTACTGGGTTTTACTTCTTTGCCTTAAGATGACAGCCACTGAGTTTTGCCTAAAAGCTTGGGTTTTGGTTTTGTTTCCTGAGGGTTTTTGTTTGTTTGTTTTTTAAAGTTACTGACTTTCAAGTAATGATACAAAAGGTACAGGTCTGTAACACACTTTTGCACTGTGCCTCCTACAGAGAGGAAGATCTGAAGCGTGCTTGGCAGCAGTTCTGCTATTTCCAAGCCAAATTCTCTCAAAGCCAGGAAAAACACCGGTACATAATTTCCTTCAGCAGCTACTCTTCTGTGCCCTTTTCCAGTCATCATCATCTTTCTCTTGAACCATCTGTTTTCTTTTCCTTGCACTACTTGTGATTTTTGCACCTCCCTTAGAGCTAAACCTGCTTCTAGACTTCCAGCCCACAGCCTCACATTCCATCTTCCTCTTCCTATCTACACACCCCCAAAGCCCTTAGACCAGCTCAGGCTGAAAGAACAACTCCTCAGCATTTCCATTTCCCCCTCATGACAACAAGCCATCCTTCTGCGTGTTGCCTACTCCATGGCTCTCCTTCCTCGGGTTCCTTGCTTGTACTGCTTGCTTGTACATGCTGAAGCTCTTACTATTTCTCGCTGTACGATGTTAATAAATTCCATTCTTTGACTTCTGTAGCCAAGCACTATAATACACATCAATGTCTTGCCACATCTCTAATAGTGCTAGTTGTCAAAATATTGCCAGTTATATTATTTTTTCACATCCTCTGCTCCACTCTAAATACCTTCACTGACTTACCAATTATAAACCACTCAAAATCACAGAATTACAAATTGACCATTCTTTTTACCTTGTCTCTAGTTAATTTCATCAAAAAGGGAGATAGTACTCAAGCTCTGTCAAGAGCACGAGTCCTATGAGGAGGGGCTGAGGGAAATGAGGTTGTTTAGCCTGGAGAAAAGGAGGCTGAGGGGGACCTTATCGCTCTCTACAACTACCTGAAAGGAGGTTGTAGGGAGGTGGGGGTCAGTCTCTTCTCTCAAGTAAGAAGTGATAGGACAAAAGGAAACAACCTCAAGTTGTACCAGGGGAGGTTTAAATCAAATTTGGAAGAATTTCTTTATCTAAAGGGTTATCAAGTATTGGAACAGACTGCCTAGGGAAGCAGTTGACTCAACATCCGTGGAGGTATTTAAAAGACGGATAGATGTAGCACTTAGGGACATGGTTTAGAGGTGGACTTGGCAGTGCTAGGTTAATGCTTGGACGTGATGACCTTAAGGTCTTTTCCAACCTAAACGATTCTATCATTCTGTGCAGAAAGATTTATACTTCCCCTGTGTTCTACTACTGACATCACTACTGCTGCGATGATTCAAATAGTTACACCACTGGCTGATGGCATGTGAGATGCTCTTATAAGACACAACCAGGGCAAACCAATGCCAAATTACCTGCATTTTCCCACACCACGCAGTACAATTTTTTTAAATTCAGTTTTCATAAACTCATTTCTACCTTTTCCCTTATGGTACACCTCATTAGCACCAGCCAAGCCAGAGGAACTGAGGAACTCTGGGGATTTGTAAACAAAAAGTGAATAGTGAAAGTAAATTATGCTCTGAAAAAGGATAGCAAGATTGATGGAGAAAGTTTATTTTGGTACTAAAATGATTTGTAGGATGTGTAGCTTCAGAAGAAAATATAATTTTAGGCCATGGTACTCTACCCAAGGTGTTTGCACACTGAACCACATCTACAAGTTCAAAAAAGTTTTTGCTAAGTGTTGATTATATGGCCTGGAAATCCGGTTATGTTATAAACCTGGTTATTAAGTCATTCATTCAGTGCTTGCAATGTTCTCATTGCAATTTTTATTAGCCTTTAAAGCATGCTTCCCATGTCATCTTTGTAAGGAGGCCACAGGGTGACTCAGCAAGCAGTTTGCTGCAACCTTATTGCCCATAAGCCCATTCTGATCCAATCAATTTAGCTGAAACTACAACGAGGTTGTTTCACTGTAAAATCCCTGGAAATCTCTGGCTCGTGAATTCACGGTTCAGGCTTTTAAACAGTTACTGCATCTAAGATTGAGTGACTGGAGCATTATGGAAACAACAAAAAATTCAAAATAAAATAACTATAATGAAGATATAGGTAAACACTGGGGGGTTGGGAGGTGACACATGAAGTTTTCATATCAATTCTGGTGCTAAATCTTTCCTGATCTTTAAGAATAGAGGGAAGACTTCTAGCAATTTTTGGCACAAAAATAAACGCACATCTTTTTTATCTCCTTACCTCCCAGACTCCTAAAATTTGCGAAGGAAGAGCACTGTCGTTTGAAAATGTGCATATTTTTAAACCTTAATTCTCACTTGAGCCAGCAATGTGCCTCTGACCAGGGCTTCGTTATAATGTATATTTCTGACTGCAAATATAGACCAAAACCTAATTCTCTCTTCTTCCTGAAATACAGTTGTTCTGCATTCCCCACTTTCAATGAAAACTGGTTTCTCAGAGGCTAGTCACTGCCTCAAAGAAGGGGTCTGCAACCTATTAACTCCCTCCGTGTTGGCAAACCTCTATTACAGAGGGTATGCCACCAACACATGGCTGATACAGGCTGTGGTCACAGCCAGGTTGAAAGCCTGGTATATCAGAAGATGCCAAGATGTTTGGCTGTCTTAGGTTTAGCCTGAACAATATCTGCTAGGGAGAAAGGTTTTGCAATTAAAACATATTGTAGGAAGATGTGTTACCAAGATCACCTCTGATACAGCTTGGAAGCAGCATCAATGGAACCCATATAGCTTGCAGAGGCTGTCTGCAGCTAGATCAATCAACGCTTCTCACTGCTTGGCTAGGAGCTGCTTTCTATATTTTCATTTTATTTTGAAGTATTTTTGTAAGGGTGTGATGAAAATTATGTTTCCCTCTAAAATAGCATGAATCATGTACTAGAAGAATAATCTGCGGTGTATTCACTCTAGTTCAAATAAATTAATTTTGCTAGGCAAGAAAGGAGAGGAAATAACATGTAAGAGATACAAGTATATGCAACTAAACATTTAAAAACCAGATTATATTGCATGAGAGAAAGAGTACTGTGCCTAACATACCAATAATTGTACAAACTACAGAAATTCCATCAAATACCATTCATATTCTGCAAACAGCATGAAATCCTCTCTAAATTCTCCAGTGGATTCATTGCATTGTACTAATCAGCTGTCTAATCCACACACAGATTTCCATTTCCACAATATATTATGCTTAGCAGTAAGACATGCTTTTAACAAGAATGACTTTTGCAGTTTACTTAGAGACATGAGGCTTTCCATGTCTTGTAATGCTCAAAATTGCCACCATTAAGGAAAGTGTTCCACTGCATTCAAACACTCTGCCTCAAGAGATGCAGTTTATTAACACTACCCAAAAAGCTCTTAAATCCCCACAGGTCTAAGTCACATTGCAGCCCCTAATCCTAGCCTTCAGAAAACCCATGGATATTTATGACTTTTATGTGAATTAAGTCAAGCCCCGCAGCCCATAACGACCATGTCATGATATGATATATCCATCCTCTGCCTATTTATATTATCAGTTTGATAGAGCCTGTGCCACTGCCGCACTTTACTCTTCATTGAGCAGCTTAAGACATGGGTAGGTTTTATAAATAATAAGGAATAGATGTAGGGCATTTAGCTGCAAGCAGAAAATAAATTAATACATGAAAATTTGGTCAGAATTTATTTTCACCTCATTAGCCGATCACTCCAACAGAATGCCTGTTTGTGAACATTTCCACTTAAGCAATTGAAACATACTGACATCCACCCCAGCTTGCATGAATAAAAGCATCTGAACTGACAGAAACATGCAGCTGCCCTCTCAGTTAGGCTGACCCGTAGGTCTTTGGCTCTGTGTATTAAAGGTTAACTTACCAAATTGGGCTGAAAACCAAAGTTTTATATATTCAGTGACCTCCTACAGCTAGATTCTCCAAACATTAATATTATCAACTGGCTGTATTTCACATAACATTCTTGGCTACAGAGACCTGTAGGAATAGTCTTCTCCCTGGCCAGCTGTAATAACTAAATGAAGCAAAAGCAACCTGAAACTCATCCCAAATTCACACGGTGTTACAGAAAAAAGCACTTCATTGGGTTCTGTTTGTAAAAAAAATACTGCACTACAGGCTGCATCTGCACAAAAGGAACTAAAAATGTATTGTTTTGTTAAACAGCTGTCACAAGTCTCCTGGCACTTCTGAGTTTCACTGGGCAGTTTTGGATTTATGGCCAAAGTATGGTGGTAAGTGCAAGCTGTGGAAATCTCAGATAAGCCTCTTCCACAAACGACCAGAAGCTTTACCCACATGTACCGATAGTGACACTATGAGCGCCCATGTCTGGGTTGCCACTTCTTCAGTCCACAACATATTGTTCCCAAATTTCTGAAGCAGCATCATAGCTGACATCTGAAAATGAATGTATCTTTTACTCAAATATCAAGTCATGACTTACAGACTTCATTTCCCATGACAATTTGTTCCAATGCTTAGTTACCCTCCCTGTCAAAAAACTAATTCTTTAACCACACCATAGAACAACTTGAGCATCTGAAACTCAATCTCTTTTTTTTATTATTTTTTTAATGGTTTCAGCCAGCAGGTCTGATATGAGCAGCGAATTGAATAGTCTCTTTTGATGTCTTCCCATTTTCATCAAAAACTTTAAAAAACAGCAATGAAGTTTTGCTGTATTAAAATCCCATCTGTGCCTGGGAGCTATGAGGAATGAGCCTCTGGCTGCACAAGGTGACACCCACGCAGCAGCCTCTTCCTCAAAGAGCCCCCATCATAAGAGGGAAGGCAGGCAAGAAGTGGGAAGAGACATCAAGATATCCATTTAGGAGTAGTTCCTTCCTGCAGATAAATGTATTGTTGCCTTTCTCTCTCCAGTGACCGTATTGCCCATTACCCCTTTGAAGGGGAACGAAGGAGGAGACTCTCACACAGTCTGCCATGCTTCAGGGCTTAGGGCGAAAGGACCCCAGTTAACTTCTGTAAAACGCATAACATCACCAAAAATACCTACATGAAACACCTAATTAACATTAACTGTGACAAAAGAAAATTGTCATGAAGAGATTCATGTCCCTGACAAATATAAGAGTCTTCGTTTGGTTGCTTTTTTTAAAACCCGGTCATAGTCTCCTATTTCCTTCTGAAGAATCTTAGGTTCAGACCATCAGATCAATACAGGAACCTTCTGAAGTGCTTTTTCTGTGCCCAAATACAACGCTGTACTTGAGCAAGATCTGTATGTTCTAAAAAGCTTATTTCTAAGTTCAGGATAAAGTGATGATTTCAGTTAATAACTCAGTTAAAACTGAGTGTTCATGCATGCATGCACATACACGCACACATTCAGAATCAAATGTCTCCCAGACTACCTCAGAATGTCAAACATTAGAATAACTGTTTCTGCCTTGCTCTAGAGTAAGCTTAGGGCTCACAAGAAGAAACTTTTCTTAAAAGCTCAATCTTTGTGTCAATAACAATTAAAAAATGAAAGCTAAAAGGACAAGAAAGTCACAAGATTCAATGACTTAAGAAAAACAGTTCACAAACCCACGTACCTCAAAGGCTAATGAAAGGTACGTTTGTCTTCGTTAAATGAAATCAAAGTAATTCTGTTGTGAGCCACTTGAAAGGTTGGGTGTTACAAAGCAGTAGCTGAATATTAACATCAATGGTACAGTATTACATACTATGAAATAAAGCTATAAAATACATTGACATGAGCTGCCATCCCTCCTTCAAGGTTTCAGTAATCACAGACTAATTGTATGAAGAACCATCAATGTCAATCCTCATTTTTTTAGCCACGTGAATTAAAAAGAGTACCAATGGGAGAAGGGAGAAACCATTTGTGGTAGGGCAGGCATAAAATTGAGAAGAGAGGCTACAAGAATATTTTATATTACGGGGACGTTGGCAATAGATGTTTTTTCTTCAATAAAATATTTATCAACCAAAATAGAGTTCTATGTTAATCACCTATTTGCAGACAGAAGAAAAAATAGAGGACTTAATACTGAAGCCTCAAAAAGTAAAAATTCTCAGCTGTATATGCAAATCAGGACTGCCTGCAGCTCACCTTCAATGAGATCATCTGAAGAAGTCAGCTGATGCAACCATCCGACCCTAAACTCAACCCCTAAAAACCGGAGGGCAAAGTACCACTTCCACTGTACCTTGGCAATACAGACGGACACTCTGGTGAAACTATCTTCCATTAAAAAAAAAATAAAAAAAAATAATCTAAACCCAGGCAAAATCCACACTGTGCATTTCCTTCTCCTGAAGGAAACTGGATGCAAGAGAGGTTGAATCTCCCATGGCAGATCTAAGTCGCATGCTTTTAATGGACAACTGCAAGGTATTCAAATTATTGTGGGAAAGGCTGCAGAAGAACTTATACAAAAGCATATTTCAAGCCTGTTTTTCAGATGCTTTAAAATGACAAATGGCATGGAAACGGTTAATTCTTTCAAAGAGTGAAAAAACAAGAATTAATCATCTGAGCTTGACATATACTATCTTCTACCAGAACATTGTACTTCTGGCATATTACCCAAACACTGAAACATGTCTGCCAGGTGCTTATTAGAGTTATTCATTTTAATGAAATTGTGCATAAAAATCAACACTAAACACACCATTTATTTATCTGACTAATCTCTACAACACCTGTTGCCATGGCTGTCTATTAGAGACAGTAATGTAAATCTACAAACTACAATACTAGAAAAAAAAAAATCATAATTAAAACCAAAGCAAAACAGCTGAATCAAATGGCAAGCAGATGAAGAGGGCCTTCCAGTGCGTCCTGAAAATCTCTGTCGCCCAAGTGCTGATGGGCTGCCCAGGCAATGCAATTCCCCAGGTACAAAGTCTTGAAAAGAGGGCATCCTGCTGCAAGTCATGTAAAGGGACTGGTTCTGATCTCACTTGAGCATGGGATCCAGAGTAACTCTCCACAACGCCATGAAGTAACTTGCCTGAATGCGTTGTGAAATTCTTCATTTTCCCAACGTTCAAGGTTTTATGGTACTCTAAAGGAACTCTTCAGCTGCAGCCACAAGCTTGTGAGCTGCCCACACAACTTCCTTCAAACAGGAAACATCACAGAGTAGTGTTTATGGATGAGTTACCTACACTGTCTCCTGCTTCCTCTGAACACTTCCCTGGGACCCAAGAAGCACTTGCAAGCCAAAACACTAAGTTGACGTACAGGCCAGCATTTTGGCTTTACTTGCCCCCTTTTTATTTATTTTATTTATTTATTTCTAAACTCTTTGAAAGGTAAATCTTACAGATCCACTACAGAAACTACAGGTGAAACATTTGTCTCACGAAAAGTAATTGGAAAGACAGAATTTCATCTTTGACAAATCTGTTGTTTGATATATGGATGCAAGGTGCCTATTATACATATTTCTAGACAGGGTCTATATGTAATGCATTCATATAAATTCCTAGTATAACTCTGAGTGAATATTTGGGTAGGACTACATGTTAAATTCATATTTCAATTCTATCACCTAGTTTGGTTCAACTGAGGGATCTTGACAGCTTTCTACAGATTTCATTTCTTGAGCTCCGAGTCCTTCAGAGCAGAATAAAAGTCATAAGGGATTCATTCCCCACCTGTGCTCATACCTTACCACGCGTGTAAGTGTAGGATACGTCTATTTTTCTACTGCAGGAATAAGCCTACCTTATGCTTTAAACTGGCAAAAGAGAGCCGTAGGGTGCAGGCCACAACGCACGCTCAGTCCCACCAAGCACCCAAAAGCATTCAGTCCCATCAAGCATCGTGCATTTGACTCTAGCGTGGATGTCTCTGCATGCTGCTGCTGCTGACTGAAGCAGGAATCATCCTTCATTAGTCAAAGGATGAGCAAATCCTCAAGGCAGCTGATTTTGGAAAATTGATTTCTGCATGTGAGCCACTCCATCTCATCCGACCAAAACCAAAAACAGCCTATAAAGTACATTGATAAAGCAGTTGCCAACTGTGTGTGTGCACGAAACACTGTTTTTAATGTTTACTTATATTGCTGGAGTAGCCATTGATTTTCCATGGAGTACAGTAATTACATTCTACCCAAAGTTTTAACATTACGCACCTTAATTATTTACAACATAATGTGTTTAATGGCGCACTGTATTACTTACTTTGTGTAATATATCTCCAACGTTATGATACATCAAGCCAGGCAATAAAATTATTATGCAGAGAGAGACAGCTTAACACTTATCCTTCATTGCTGATGTCCCTACTTGTCTTCTAAGCCTGTGAGTAATTCCCCTCTTTAATTTAGTCAGCTGCCTGGAGGGTTTTCTAGAAAACTTTCTGCGGACCTCAAACTTAACTGAACATGAAGCAGAAAGGACACGCCATGCAATTTAGGTTTAACAAGTTTATTACTGATATGCTGGTCCTTTGACGGACCATTTTGCATTTGCAAACACCTAAAAAAATGAAGCCTTTTGGCTAAAAAAATAAATACAAATTATAGATCTCAGTAGCACAATGACAGCAATTTATTTTCTCCTTTGGTAATTTAAATTTGTTTTTCCCTTTGGCAATCTAAATTTGTAGGTTTTATTGTAAAAAAGAAAGAAAGAAAGAGATTTATTTCTAGTGAACACAGAAGACTTCTCTAAATCATACGTTCCTACAATAATCCTGTGTTATTGTACTGAAATGCACTACACAGTCTTAAAATACTCAAACAAAAACATGGTTAAGCTTGGAGTTCGGGCTCCAAACGTACTTTGAAAAGTCAGAGGGACAACGTTTCCTAGATATGCAATTTCTAAACCACTGAAATATCAAGCGTTTAAAGTTAGTCTTTCCAATAGGATGCCACTAGTCATAACAATCCAGAAAGTCCATGCTCTGAAAAAACAGCGAGCTGAGGCCACCATTATGCTTAAGACAGCTTCTTTCTTCTCCTCCCCAAATCTATACTGCTCTGTACTCAGTCTCATGCTACTCAAGTATTTCCCAGGTAAGTAACTCTCTCCAAAGAGAGAGGTGTGTGCGTGCCCGCGTGTGCGAATGGAGAAAAGAAAGAATTTGTTGAAGTAAACTTATCCCAGCTGTCCAAAGGTGCCAGTCCTCTCTGGAAAACATGGAAGCCACACAGAAAGGGGGCACAAGGAGACGAAGGGAAGGAAACAGTGACAGTGCATCCTGCCTACAGGATCTCGGGGGGAGTGAGGTCATCATACAACATGGGAGAAGATAAGGGGGGGGATATTATTTGTAGCAATTATAAACAAAGGGGAAGAGGAGGAAATTCCATATCTGAAATAAAATGTTTTCTTTATCATATTCACAAGATTATGCAGTTTACATACAGCAACTTTCTTGGTGCTGTATTTACACAGTTATAATTTTAGTTCTAAAAATCAAAGGAAAGAAAAACAAAATGGTAAATCATCCTCTGGAACCCCTAACTTGTTTTCTTGAGTGTTTTAAGTCTAGTCATACCTAACCACTCTCCAAAATCAGAACGTACAGTTCCTGAAGGGTTTGGCTGTTTCTGGAGAAGTGAAGGTATTAGATGATTGCAGCAGGAACCTAGCTCAGATATGAAATGTATAGAAAAAGGCTCATTCTGTAATAAGCATTAAATGGAAGAGAGAATAGTGAGACCTAAACAAGAGACACATTCCTTGCTGTGTTTAAATCAACACAATAAGTACTCCTGCATTCGCTAAAATGTACCATTTGAAAAAATGTAAAGTAGCATAAAATATTGACAGAGGTTCCAGAGGTTTTCTACAGACGGATAACATCCACACTCTTCTCTCTTTGCCTTTGAAAGATAACAAATAGAAGCCGCAATGCTATGCAAACGCAGGTCATGATGAAATACTGTCCAGAGAATGGATGTAACTGGCAAACCCAGTGACAGCATGGCTGTTCTGTAATCCGAAGCAAAAGCAGAATGGGACACTTGTGTGAGCTACAGTGGCAAAGTATCTAATTCACATTAGTGGAGGTCACTTTTTTCAGGGACTTCAGTGGGCTCCAGGTGGGGCTTTTTGAAAGAAAAATGACAGTGAGTGAGACAATGATTGTCTGTGCACACTTCTACATGTGTGTGCACGTGGAAAGGAGACACACAGGTGTGAGCAAACACATACCCCTCCTAAATCTCACGGCAGTTCCCAACTGGCTCAGAAAATCAGGGGCCCCATCTCATTCAGCCACAAGTGTCTGCCTCCACCTTTAGCTTTACCTTTCCTCTTTTTCCCTGCTGCAAAAGGGAAGGAAATGAGGTCATGCAGTTTCCTCACCTTCCTCTACATTGTCGTTGTGGCCCAGCACCCAGCACTGCTGGGGGGCAAGGGCAGAGGGGAGCACACAGCAGGGTCAGATGAGCAGAACGCAGGAACATAGCTGCCTGCTAGAGGAATGAAAGTCCTGCCTTGGGCTTAGTGCTTGAAGTGCTAGACAACAGTGCTTGGGAAAACTATTCTACTTCTACCCCAAACTGAATTTTGGCTGTTTGGCTTAAGAGATTTAAATCACTCCTGCCTTAAACTAATCCTTGGACAGGAGTAAGAGGGGGAAGAGAGAAGGTATGTTGGTGGGGGAAGCTACGTCAGGTGGGGGTACTGACTTTCCAAGAGAAGTAACAAATTCTGAGACAAAAAATTAAGAAGCTGTGAAACGAATAGATAAAATACAGGAGCTTTGAATCAAAGGGTGAATCACAAAGCTAGTAGACTGCAAGGACAAGAATTCAATTATATTTGCCTTTCATATCATTCCTAATTGCTAAGGATCTGTGCTGAAGCAAAGCATGGAGTACTGTGATCTCAGATGTATAAATTCATGCTCTGATAAATAAAACACCTCTGAAGAGAAAAGAGGGGAAAGTTGCAAGAAAAGTTTAAAGGGAAATAATTATGCCTTATTGCAAGGCATGTTATCAGTATGCTAAATAGGAAGTCTAAAAGCAGGCACTGATTAGGATGGTTAGTTGTTTTTTTTTTTTCTAGATGTGGCTTTGGAGATACAAAGGTACAACTGACACTGAGTGCAGGTGGAAACATCCTAAGGTACAAAAGGACATTTTCCTGCACAGTGCAGCCTGGCGTGGAGATTGTTAGGCTACCTGTAAACCTGCCATATACTCAATGTCCCAGATCAGACAGAGCAATGTCTCTCCTGGGCATTCACTCCTCTGATCCCTTCCCCTTCCCCACACGAAAGTCTGTCCTCACTTACTTGTCCAAGACCGCAGCCTCCACAACACTGCTCTAAGACCAGCCACAAAGCTTGGCTAAGAGCAGCATTTTAGCACAGGCTGACACCAGTACAAGTCTGCCAGATTTTGGCCAGGCTCGTTTAACTCCATGCATCTTCCTAGTTGCAATGTCAACAGAAGAAAGAGGAATGATCTTTTCCTTTTCATTAAGCAAGTATTTTAGTTACTTAGGAGAGCACAAAATCCACCCTGAGCAGTGACACTACCAAGCCAGCACAGTTAACTTTTCTCTTTCCCTCTCAGAAGGACAACTGACAGCAGCTCTAACAACCACTTCCGTGGGTGAGGAAACCTTACACTCTGTTCCCCTGCAGCTGACAAAATTTGTCCAAGTCTCTTAAATATTCCTTGCTTAGGAATGTCCCTTCTAGAAATGAGCTTGGACGCTGGACTAGCTAGCAATTAAGATCTGATTTGTTAATGACAGTAAATACCCGTTTTCTTTAGATGTTTCTAGTTTTTAACTTTTTTTTCATTATACTAGTGATAGAAGCCTTGCTCTCACTGGTTGAAGTCTTCACCCCCCCCGCCTCCCCATTCACATAACTCTACCCAGTGGGACCTGTGCAATTTTTCTTGGGGTGCAAAAGCGATTGCATTTGCTTTGCATCTCTGTGGGGCAGACAAGAATTTAAAAGGTTTAAGCAAAGTTACAAGGGAAAATGTAACGGTATTTGGAACTTTTAAAACAATTTACCTTTCATGAGTAGTTCTGAGCTCAGCTCAGAGACTACCCTTTCACAGTCAATCTCGCCCAGCCATCTCTCAACACACTGCAAACAAGATTAAGCTTTTGTTACTGCCTCAAAGTCAATCAGGGTCATCTGCAGCAGACAAGGACTGAAGATGTTTTTTGACTTGCTCCTTATCCTTTCATGATAAGGTTCATTCCTTTTCAACTACATTCCAAATTGGGGGAAATATGTTTCTCTCACACTTCTTTGCAAACTTTGGAGGCTTCTTCCCTTCCTTTGGGGCCAATTAACTTCGAATAACATTTTGTCTGTGGAACCTCACTTTGAAATATTTTCAGTCTTTTAACAGCAGCAACGGATCCAGCTCATTATAGTTATTTTAACGCACATCTACCCAAGTCTCAACTTTCAAGAGATTGCTTCCTCTTCTTGCTACTATGTTAATTCCACTGATATTACAGTTCTTTCTTGTTGGTGGTGGTGGGTTGGTTTTCATTTGTTGTTTTCTTAAAGAATTGTTTGCCTTTTAGTTGCAGAGCTCACCCACTGTGTATGGCATGTTCCTTTAAAAGAATGGTTATAGAGCCAGACTCATAAAGGAGATAACTGAAGTCTTCAAAGATAACGGTTTGCATGTCAAAGGGACGTTCAGCTGGAAAATATTTATTCCCCTTTTCTGAACAAATTTTTCAGGGATGACTATTCATTGCACAAGCATTTCATCATCTGTCTAGTTTTGGGAAGTCACAGAAAATGCAGGTCACTTATGTCTGTCGTTCTGTCTACTCTTGGCATCAGTGGTCCAGGGACAGAGAGATAGTACCACACTGAGCTGCAGAAGGAACACCTCTCTTAGGATAGCCTCAAGCTCAAAGTGGTCCAGCTAAAAGACTCCGTTCCAAGCTGCAAGATAACTATCTTGAGGTTTCCTCCCTCGCTGACTCTTTATGAGCTGACATTATCAAAGTGCTCACCCCATACCATGATCCAACGTGCAGGGACAGTCATGTTGGCTTCAGGACAGAAAGGTTCATGAAAGAAACTACGTTCTTGTCCAGACTCTTTCGGGAGTGATTAAACGTCTGATAGAACATCTGGTATGTTCTCTGACCCTGCTAGGAGTTGCACGCTTTACACTCTCTGAGTTATTCTATTGGCTTCAGTTGGCTGTAAAGTGCATAAAGCTTTCAGTGTATGAAGTCGAACACTTTTACTGTGATATTGCAACCTTAAGTTGAGGGTTCAGCTGCTAGATGTAAAGAGGAAGAAAGAACCAAAGAAGTGTGACAGAAGAAAAACACTCAATCTGCAAGAAAACAGGATGTCAAGGTTTATATCTTGGAAAAGGGAGAATGTTTGGTTTTGCTTTTCTGCTCATACACTGAAATTCTTTCTTAAGAAGATTAAAGCTTTAAAAATGAACTCCTGCACAGTTTGTGAGAGCATTTCTTCATTTGGAGAGAACAAAAACTAAACATAGCAACATAGTGATCCATTCTCCTTTCAGGGTGCAGTTCCAATGCAATGTGGTTAACATAACACATCACAGACACGCACACCCAGAATATGCAGGTTGAAATCCACTTACCTAAACAGAATGGTTTAGGTCATTTCAAACATTCTTGAAAAACCTATGTCTGCTCACCTGTCTCTACACGACAACAATAACAAAAGCAGTTTAATCGCATAATCATGCTTTCTCTCACAACAAACCACCTCGTCAGATTTGGCTCTTACCACCTCTTTCTTCTCAGGGCTCGCTTCTGTCTTCAAATCGATTTTAATAGTACTGTGGGGTATAGCTGAGCACAAATGCACAAGCCCTGATTTCCCAGTGGTTCAGACAGATTTCCAGATTACTGCTAGCAAACAGATAGGCATTGGGCTATTAGGTCAGATCAGGCGCTGAGTAGTGAAAGAAGGCCGGCCACCTTCCTCTTTCATGAAGCTGTCTGTGCCTTTCCATGCCTCCTGAGAGCTTCTGGTAACTTGTGTATCTGCTGTCTTTTTCCTCTTGATGCTTCCATTTCCTCTGCCATTTTCAGCCATAAATTTTTCAACATCACATCTCAAGTTGAAGTGAGTGAAGCAATATGTATAGAATAAAATATATGTATGCACCCACACACACAAGCATGCACAAACACAAGTATATAAAGCTGTAGTGTATAAACTGTGTTTTAAATGAGTGTGTACCAAAGATGATACTTCACATTCCTCACTATGTCATGCTTTTCACTACCAGCCCCTGGCAATTTTTCATTCTCTCTTCCTTTCTGAGCATATACATTCATATGCGTGTGCATGCGCACACACGCACACGTTCATGTGCGCGTGTGTATGCAGAATTAAACAGCAGGGTATTTGCAGCGTGTGGGAAAACCAAGGAGCACAAACCGTCCTGTTTGCTGTCAGTCCTGCTTTGATGCAAAGCAGAGACTGTGCGCATCCCTCATGCACTGCCTCCAGATAGGAGCTTTCAGAGACTAATCCTGAATCCTGGCAGGAAGGTTTGTCAGCTTTTCTAATGAAGGAAGTTGCCTGGCAGAACAGGCTGAGTTACTGCACCACTGCTTTAGATCCCTTTTACTCCCTCCAAGGTCAGCTGTCCACTTTAAAAGACTGAAAAGAAAGATCTGCACAAGTTCAGAGCCAGGCAAAAGTTTGTGCTATCTCCCCTCCACTCACGCCAGTGGGGTGGCAGGACTATTGCATGTGTAAGAAGGGATACCGAGTGGAAAGACAGAAAAACTGAGTGTGTGCAGAAGCATTCTAAAATGAAGAGCACAAGTAGCAAGAATTTTAGCTTATGGTTCCGTTAACTTGCGTTTTTTCCAGCTGCAGCTAGCAATTGCACTTGGTCTATTGCCCAATCTCTGCATCAGTAGAATCTATCTGCAAACCTCCTTCTGACGTAGCTGGAAGCAAGTCAATTGCCATTAAGAGAGGAAAATAGGCACATTCCACAGGTGCAAAAAAAAAAAAAGTCAAAGACAAATTCCCAACTAGCCATTGGATCCTAAGGGGTGTCTTTTCTCTCCCACCTTGGCAGTTTGGCCTTAGAGATTAATTCTGAGCAAAGTGGGAACACACTGCATGCCGTTATCAAACTAGGTACTCTCACTATACATCTGTCAGTCATGGTACTAGAAGAAGATACAAACCCTGACTGAACTTCAAAAGCCACCTTTTTTCATTTGGGCACCTAATACTATCACCAAGTTTTACATGATCTAGCACAGGGGGAGTCCATGGCTATGATGCTCCTTCACCTGACTTCTGAAATAACTAAAATGACAGACTTGAATATTGACAGAGAGAGTTGCCAAAATAAATTTGATTAATTGCTTAGGGACATCCATCTTTACTCATGACCCTCTGAAATTGCCCCGTCAGAGCAACACAAGTTTTTTGCATGGAGGATTTAGAAAAAAAAAAATCAGACTAAGCTAGAACCAAGGGACCTTATCTTCTCGATTTACAGTTGATATTATTTGCAAGGCACCTTCCTTCAAGAAACAAAACCACTGTCAGGGAAGAGGACAATGACAGGTTGCCAAATTTTTTTTACTCCTCCTAGTCACTGCAGTAGGAAATAGGAATCGGGTATCTTGAAGACATTTCACTGTTAAAAAATCCCGCTAACCACAGACTAAAATGAAACTCCAAACCAACCAAACAAAACCCCTCCACATCTGTGACCTCTGATACGACCAAACAATAATATCACTAACCAGTCATTCTATCTCAGCATGTACTCGTAGCCCCCAGAACACAAACACTTTGAAAAGAAATCTTCGTGCCAAATGAAGTTCTTCTATAAAAAAACAAACCCAGGAGCCTTCACAATTACACTGACTGTTTTAAAAATGAGAAAGAAAAAAAAAAAAGGAAAGGCAGAGACCAAAAATTTTTTATTATCTCGCCTTCCTCACTTTTCCTTGAGCAACATGACTGGACTAAACCACTGCCTTTGCTAACTTTTTTTTGCTGTGTCCTTTGTCTGCAGAGCTGCTGAACACAGCACGGCCCATCGGTAGGAGAGTACTACTAATGGACTTCTATACACAATGCCCAGAGCAAATGAAGTGCTACACACTGCAGTGGGTAGGCTCTTTATTTGAGCTGCAGAAAGTTGGCAGGGGTGGTCGGATTCAGGTTTGGCGAGGGAGGGTTAGTAGTTGTTCTTTTTTAATTTCTGTAAGCTCCTGTTCAAATTCCCTGTGTCGGCTACAGACATCTGCAGGGACAGTGCACAGAGGGAGAACTGAGTCTCACTGCTGTGCACACAAGCACGGCTAGAGATGACTTTCCCAAATGCACCTCTGTAAAAGCCAACATATGACGCAGGAACCCAGCAGAGACAGAGAATTTACCTATGCGGTTCTCTGCTCTATACCTCATAACATGCTGCAGACATACCCTGACAGTGCCAGACAGCACAATTTAAGACATCAGTAATTTGCTTTGGCTTGTTGGTCTCTACCGAGACTAGCAGCAGAGTTTTACTGATGTGGTATAATAATGGGATGTTTCCTAAAACATTCAGAAAAAAGCAGTCAAGGTGAAGCTTGTGTCTGCTTTGGACATAGTAATATTCAGAGCAGCCTGCATAAAGGCATTCAGCAATGGCATAATGCTTCACTTGACTTTTTTTACAGATAAACTTACAAAACATGAAATCTAGGTAATTCTTCACTTGACTTTCTTTGCATAGGTCTACATGCTTAAAAATGTTATTCTTAATGTGGTGATTTTACAGAGAACTATCAAACAGTGTCTGACATTTAGGATTCAGTTATCTGAGAAATCAATCCTAAATGGGCACTTTAAAATATTTAAAGGCTTATTTTTTCCCTTGACATTCCCTCTCTACGCAAAGGCACGAGACAAATAGATACTGAAGAACAAATAAGGCTTTGAAATTTTGCAAACCTCACCTTGCTAGTACACTTCTGTAACATTCACAAAATGTCAAAAGGATCTTCTTGCCTCTTCATGTTATACTGTTGCCTTTGAAGACAATAAATGTTAGCAAGATACTGAAGCAGTGTATACTCAAGGATGCTGTTTGAAAGAGAAAACGGTTTGTTATTTTTGGTTTCTATGGTAGTAAAATAGCTACCCACTGTGAAAGTCTACATGGCAGACATTTACAAAACAAAGACAAACCTTTCTTTTCAAAGCTTTAAGTTCATAACAGTTTGGGATGCTCCAGCACCCATCCTATGGCTCCCTATACAAACCAACCTTCTACAAAGCAAATCAGAATAAGCATTTTCATAATTAAAGGTGGCATCCCTTAAGTTCCCTGTCCTGGGAAAGAGACAGTGTCTAAAGATGCAGTGCAGCCCTCTTTCTCAAAGACAACAGCTGAATAGAAGTCTGCAAAAAGAACAGTGGAGTGGCTTTGTCATCAGAAATATACTGCAGCTCACCAGCAGAAATAGCTGACAGAGTCAGGCATCCAGTACCTTACCTTTGCAGAAATACCTCAGGTCTCCATAGCCCATTTTATTGACCAGATATATTCACTGGTATCTAATTTAGTTGGCTGGGACTGATCCATATTGCATTTAAAAAGAGGCAAGACACTTCACCTAAGCTAATGTCTTGAGTCAACGTAAACCTATGAGGGACTATAGGCTTCTTTACGCTGTGTTTGAGGTCAAGAGAACCTTAGTCACCTGTGAAACAATGATCCTGTGTGAGCAAATACAGAGTATTTGACTACACAATGTTTCTGGAAAAAAACCTAAGGTATTTTTGAGAATCGTTGCATTTCAATACCAAATGGTAAAGCTATTCCAAAGTGTAAAAATAAGCAATCCCATTGCACAAAATTTTGGGTTTGGATGTGTATAGGGGACATCTTCAACTGGATGTAGGTGTGGCAGACTCTGATGAACATAAGCCCTGGACACGGCAGCCTGAAAGGTGGCAGCTTAGCAGAAGCAGTACCAGAGAGGCATGGAAGGAAACCTACTGAACTCTCTCAGTCATCCTCCTTACCACAGCCTCACTTCTCTGGTGTGGAGCATGGATTTAAGATGCAATGTGTTTTGAGATAATTATAACCCTACTGAAAGACTTTCTGAGGGAAGATGCCCAATGTTTCTTCTTCTCCTTCTCTTAAAACCTCCCCAGGCTTAATGCTCAAAGACTCCTTAGTAGGGTGTGAGCAGCTCTTCTATTCATCTTTGTAGTACTCAAATGCGCTTTAGTGCTAGAAGTCAATACAAAGAAAACCTGAGATTAGAACTGCACACTGAGCAAAGAGCCATTACTTTCCACTTCAAGAGACCATGTGTATCTCTAACACCTTGCTAAGCAAAACAGGAGGAGAGAAGTAACCTTCAAGCTGAGCTAGCTAACATTTAAACAAGAATAAGTGCTCTCATTCTTACTCTTGGCTTAATTGCTTAACACACATTAAGTTAGTATCTCCCCATCTGTGTGAGCAAGGCCTGGGCTTTTCACTGCAAACATTTCACAGGAAGGTGGACGAAAGAAAAGCCAGCTCATTTCTCTCTTCTCTAAGAATTTCAAGTCTCTCATTTAAGATACCAGCTTGTGCAGGTCACCAAAGACACCGAACATTTATGAAAGCACCAGCACGCTTGGCTGTCCCAAGGACTAAAGAAAAACAAACCAGACTCCTTCATGAAGTGTGCTGGGCAGCATGGGCTCATGACATGATTCACTGACATGATTCAGCAATGACACTGTAAGGAGAATGAAGTATATCCTTCAAGTATGGCAACAAAGGCCGCATGAAACTACCTGTGTCTCTGTGAGGAATGTGAGCGGATCTTGAGCAGTCTGTAATGCTTCTGTCTGCCAACTGCTCTCCCTCCCTGCAACATACCTGCACAGTGCGAGAATCCTGGACCGACCAAATCTAGATAGCAAAACCAACACAACTATAGTGTTTTGGGTGATTACAAATTTCCCACAAGGGAAACAGAAACATGTCTTAAATGGCAAAAAAGAGTATTTTTGCAGAAAAATACTAGTTTAGTCATATGGAAAAGTCATAAAGAAAAGTCCAATGGAGGACAAGAAGCCCTGAAAGGGAAAATGGCATTCCAAAATACTTTTGATTACACTAACAATCAATTTTCCTTTGTTCTGGTAATGCCTGGGTGCTCCCAGAACTTTCTGGATCTGATAAAGTTTCAGTACCTTCACTGTCCCAGACCAGTTTTCAACTCTGGATGTTCTGACTCCAAAGCTGGTATCAAGAAAGCCCCAAAGCCATGGTCCAAACCAGGTGTCTCAGCCTACTTCCCGCACAATTCAGAAATGCTGGAGCGGCCACAGAGCTCTTGGGTAGCCTTTCCTACAAAGAGCTGATACTGGAAGCTGTTTCTCACCTTATACATTGGCGACTGGCTTCCCAAGCAGCTGGATATCAGCTACTACAAAGGACATCAGACAATTTCATATTTGCTGGTGTTTCCAAAAGAAAAGTTTTGAAACATGAATTTCTGAAAAGTAATCACTTTGGACTGACTCAGAGCAAAAAAAAAAAAAACCCAAGTTAAGAAATTCCACTTCCTTAACATTACAGAGTAGCCTTGAAACTTGGGTGGAACAGGCTGGATGATCAGGTCTCTCTACCTGATGGTTTCTAAAAAGAAACAGAAGATTTACTGATGGTTATTTGTCTTGATTTTATGGTTCATCTCTCATTTTTGGACACAGATGGACATTTGCATATAAGTTTGTGACCATATTCTCTGTGCATTGTCAAGGCAAGTTATCTACTCTGTACATAACTTTAATCTTTTTATATGTCATCTGTAGAAAATCATTCTCAGTTTCGTTATTTCACCAGCAGGTCCCATTAGGACACTCCCTATAATCAGGTCAAATTCTCTTCCCCAAGAAGGTACAGTAAAAAGGCAGAATGAGCAACATAAAAGTCAACCAGTGATCTACTCCTAGAAAACCTCAGAGGATGTCAAGCATTCACCAAAAGCAGAGTGGATGCCTAAAAGTAATGATATTCTCAGTCTTCTATGATCATATAGAGCTGATAAAGGCAATCCTGGGACTGTCTCAGAACAGGGAGATTGTATAACAGATTTTAATTGAATTTAATGCTAGAGGAGTTTTATATACGAGGGAAAACTCATCCCAGAGTGCTTTTTAGAACTAATTTAAAAAAAAAAATAAAAAAAATCTCTATATGCCCAAGTCTGTTTTTTCAGGCAGGAACAACAGGATTTAGATCTACAACTGCCAGATGGATCAAATGTTTGTGCAAGCAACCCATAAAACTCAACTCTATTGCTTCTGCCACCACAGGTAAGCGCGCAGGATAAGGATTTGGTGCAAAACATGCAGGAAAGGGTTGTGTTGCCCTGCATGCACACCCCAACCAAGGGTGTGTTCAGGGTATGCACTGGCTTTACTTCCTGCAAACACTGGGAGAAATAAAGCAGTTAAATGTCTTATTCAGATGCAGTGTTGTTCTCTTTCTACCTCCTGATTTTTGGCTCTGACATTTCCTGGCTCACATTTAACATGTCCACAGCTAATCCAAAGTTCATTGAGAGATCAAGGAGACAGGTACAGCCATAAATTTCAGGGGAACATGTTTTTGTCCATAAATTATTTAAAGTCTACTCATTATTAGAAGGACGAGGCTGTCATAATGAATACATCTCTCTTAAGGTAGGATGATTATCCACAACATTTGGAAATAACTCGGTAACAGTGCAGACCCCATGGGACCTGAAGGGACTAAGACTGGAGCATGACCTAATGGTTTTTAATTGCTGAGGCAACAAAGGCTAACAGGGCTCCCGGCTTTGCATTACTACCAGGTAAACAGAGTGTAGTAAGCCAGACACAAAAGGAGAAGAGAAAATAGAGAGAGAGGATAACTGTAGAGAAATTAGAAAATCACAGCTATTTTTTGCTATTAAAAGTCAAGAAAACAACACATTAAATTATGAAATAAAATAAACATTGCACTTTGCAATAAGCATCACAAGTTAAAGACGTTTAAGAAATAAGCTAGAACACCAGAAACTAGGACTGTCATAAATCATTATTCCATCTTTCTGAAAAATCTCCAAAGCCTAAGAGCTAAGTTTCCAAAATTAGACATCAATCTGAAGAGTATTCACAGCGGGGTCTGCGACTCCAAACTCACAAATTCCCTGTCCTGCATAGCTGTGTGCATAAAATTCTGAGCACAAATGGTGTGTGGGCGTGCACACATGTGCACATACACACAGACCATTTGTGTATCTACTTTCAGATCAGGGTCATCTGTAGATGTAGGCAAAGTAGGCAGTTTTCAAGAACAGGTGTCTGCTGGAGGTGATGAAAGGAAAAAAGTCAAAATGGCTCTAACTCCTTATTGTTGGCTTTGGAAAGCTGAATATGTCTGGTGCTACTGACAAAGAAGTGGCTACTTTAATTTTCTTTAAATCAAATATTATATAAAAACAATAATAAATGAAAAATTTAAAAACATTGCCTAGACAGTCCACTGGTAAGTCTTAGGCTTATACCAGTTTGCCTGAATTCCTTCCTGAAAAATCTGCTTCCTTTTTCTTTTGTTCCTCCAGAATCACCTATTAATGAGAACAGAGTCCCTTACAATCAGAAAACTTGTCAAATTAAAAAAAAAAAAAAATATTGCCTAGCGATACTTGTGATCACATCTCTATTATGAAACATCACTTCAGAGGTAATCGGACTCAGCATAAGCTCAGCATGGCTCCCAAGGATAACAACTTCCATGTCTCTCTGGTGAAGAGACATCCAGGATCCGCATGACGGTCTGCTCTTTGGTCCCTCATCTCAAAGGAGGGTAGTGCTGAGGGCTGAAGCAGGCTGACACTTCACTCCGCAGCACTGACAATAAGCTAAGGCCGAGAAGGCACTTCCACACTAACCTCTGATTTTCCATCACTTCCGTGCTGCAGAAACAGTCCCCTGTGAAACAAGGAATTTGGAAAGAAAATATGATGACTGAAGCTAATTTAAGTTCATAGTTTAATTTTGGTAGAATAAACATGAGCTGGCATACTCAGAGACATGAAATTCCCCTACTTAATTTTTTTCCTCAAAACCTTACAGTTTATTCTTTTACTCACTGCCACAGCTTTTTTAAGCAAAAAAAGCGGGATACGTGAGTCTCCCAGCAAGTTCTAGACTTCTCCTTAACAGACGGTATAACTAGTGAGGAAAGAAGAAGGAAGGGAGAAGGAATCTTTCACCTGTTTGCTGTCATGGGGAAAGAGCTCCCCATATATTGACTGAGCCACTGGAGTAATGACAGCTCCTCTCTGATAAGGTATTTTGAAGCCATGGAGCAAAACACAGACAAATTAGTGTGAAAGGAGCCTGACCAGTGCTGGAGCACTGCAGCTGGGACAATTTTGAATTGGGCAGGGAACTCGCACTCGGAGGCAGACAGACGAGGTGCCCAGGTGGCCTCAGGGAGCCTCTGAACCTCCTAGCTTTGAAGGTCAGACCTATTTACAGAAATAACATTCTAGGACTGCCTGCCCTCTAAAAATAGTACAAAATGGACATGATATGTCCCATGAAGTTCTCTCAAAGAAAAGGCCAACGTTACCGCTTCACTGCGGCTTTCTGTAAAGGTCTACTTATTCTGCACCTTGCACTGATTTAAGCCTGATATAAATACACTGATGTCTATGTAAGTACCTCTGATAAAACCCCAAGAAAGTAAGTTCAGAATCAGACCAAAATGGTTTGTTACAACCTACAGGGAGCCTGTAGCATGCTTTTAAAAAAAAAATACACACTTCTCAATTATGATAGGACATGATGAATGAAGTACACTGTGCTAAGTCAGCTCCGTGTATGTGCAACGTTCAAGCCAACCCCCAACACGAAGCAACAGTAAACCTGTTCAGAAGCATGGCACAAACACCAGCTAGAAGCTTTTTCTCACTGCTTATTTTAAAGCACACAAAAACATGCTGAAAGAATAATCTTCCCCACCCGCAAGGTGTAAACCCAGTTGCACATACCAAAAAATGACTAGGAATTTACTTCTTCACTATGTCCCCGCAGTCAACAACACTTTAGAATTTAAACATTTTTGGCTGAGCTTTGTGAAGAGTAAGTTGTAATGAAAAAAAAATAAAAAGTGGCCTGCTATTAGCATTTCACAGAGCTGTATTAAAAATCCTCATCCTTATCGCCCTAATGTTTTCCAGTTTCAAGGGGCCAGGCGTGCTACAGGGGATCTCAAGGCAGCAGAGAGGAGAGAAATGATCCCTGTGGGTTCCCCGGGGGCAGCTCTTCCAGCTAAGGGAAGGAAGGAAGGAAGGAAGGAAGGAGCACTTAGCCAAAGCCAGGCTCCAGGGGGAAGCCAGGAAAGCTCCCCAGCTCCAGAGCAGCGAGGGATCTGAAGAGCATGAAGTGAAGGGTGACCCCAGGGGTGCTGATGAAAGGCAGAGAACAGAACTAGAGAGGAGGAAGAGCAGTGTTTCTCTTCAGTGACTGACACAGGGATGTGCACAGAGAGCGATGTGGACTATTTCCAAAGATTCTCTTCTAATCCCCGCAGTGTTCCTCTAAAAGGGACATATCCCAGCTGATTCCAGCTTCAAACTTAGTCAGTAAAACCTTGATAACGCAAAACACACAGAAGGTTTGTATTAGTACCAGAAACACATGATGGCAGCGTACTAATCCAACAGTTTGTCATTAAAATCAGTATTTGAAGCAGAAAAACCTGTACTACTGATTTTTTTCCTGCTCTCTCAGGAATTAATTTTCTTTTGCTTTTTAAGTCTCTGTGGCCATTTTTACCTGCAAAGTCACTTTATTTAGCTGAAAAAGTGCAGATTCTAGAAAAATGAAAGGTACATTTGTTTCAATATTCTCCTTCAGACTCCCTCCACAGTTAGGACTGCTCCCTGTATTACTGCCATCAGTTTTTTGGTCTGAATCTAGCTCTAGCACGCAATCAGAGAAAGATTCCTCGCACTTCTATTTATCCAGTAGATCCCACTGCTAGCAACACCATGTACTTTGTGACTGCATCCCTGTGAATGGCGCATTAATCGCACATTAGTACCTGCAGGTCTCGAAGAACTCCGAGAGTGGGCCTTCCCATTCTGTTCCACTCCTCATCTAACAAAATGAATGCTCCCTCGCATGGAAAGGTACCTGGCGCAGGGTATTAGCCTCCCTCCCAACTCCAGTTGGGGTTACGCGCAATGTAGAGCATAATGAACTCAATCTAAAGCAGGCCTGGCAGGGCACATGCTCAGCCAGCTGCCCTCTCTGCTCTGCGGGAACTGACCCACAGCAGGTACAGGAAACACACCCCTTGTTCTAGCAGTAGTTTAACTTCTGCACACAGCACAGACCCATTTGCGTTTGCAGAGTAGTAAGCCGCCTCTGAAATAGCTGAAAGACTCTTCTAGGCTTCCTCCAAACCATGAGCTTTTGAAAGCACTTCTTATTTAAAAAAAAAAAAAAATAAAAAAAAATCATCACAGTCCATGCTGTTAATTACTCTTAGCATTGTTTTGCTTCATTGCGCCTAATTCTTTTTCTGCAACTTCTACTTGAATTCCAATTGGTCATATTTACAATGTGTTTTCATTGTTTTAACATGTTTGTGTTTCTTCCACTTCTGACTGTGGTTGTTCCATTTGCATATTATAATTCAGCTCTCCTGGGGTTCTATTTCTGTAAGATTTGGTCTTGAGCTAGAAGACATAATAAGCATATGGGATTTTCATTTTTTCTAACTCTTGGTAATAAGACTATTTTTTTTCCACAGACATAATAGTATAGCTCTAGGGAATACCACAGGGTAACAATTACATGAAATTATTAAAAGTATCCTTTTAAATCTGTCTCAAGATCAGTCAACTGAAAATGATAATATTATCTTTTTTGGACTATTAACTTTATCAGAATAGTAATACCTGGCAATATAATCAACTTTAATTAACAGCTCATTATGACTTGTTGGAAACTTGTTACTTACAGGGAGACACTTTGTGTATAAATATGCCCATTTTTTTCCATAATTAATGTGTGTGAAAGACAGTTTGGGGAATCTACTTATGTATGATTCGTGACTTTCAATTTGATTTAATTAATCACCTCTA
This sequence comes from Larus michahellis, assembly GCF_964199755.1. Classification (NCBI taxonomy): domain Eukaryota; kingdom Metazoa; phylum Chordata; class Aves; order Charadriiformes; family Laridae; genus Larus; species Larus michahellis. Next base: position 97,878,276 of record NC_133897.1, read on the forward strand.
TTCTTAACTGGGTTCTGTCCATTACTCCACATACCTTGGAGAGAAGGGAAGGGTGTTGGAAGATCTGTCTCAGAACAGGGTGATTATTAAAAATTATCACTACTTGAACCAATATTACCTGGGGAGAACAAAAGAGTAGCAACGTCCTGGATAAAGCTGATTTTCCCTAACTTGTCTGCGGGAAGCTGAAAGAATCAAATTTCCACAGAAGCAGAACAAAGGCTCAGGTGTCTGGCTTGGAGACCACAGAACTTCAAAGAGTTGGAGCAGTGGGAGGGAGGGAGGGCAGGGAGGAGGCCAATACTTGAAAAAACAATGGAAATTTGAGCAGCACAGGGAAAAATGGAGAGACGACTGCTTGCCTACAACAGCAGGTGAGGAAGAAAGAAGCTGTCAGCAGACACTCAAACGTGCAATTCAGACAAGAAAACACACAGAAGGGAATCTGAATCCTGTAAAACTTGTGCCTACTGTCAGTTACTATTCCCCAGGGAAAGGGATGCTGAGGCAGCATTTTTTATTGCTTTGTGCACAACTGCACAGTTCTTGCAGTAGCTCAGGTACAAACTGCATGGATTGGGAACCTTCACAGAGCCTCTTTTTGTCTCCTCTTCCACACTGCAGCGAACTCAGGAGCTGCCATATTCACCAAAGGAACTGTGGGATACACTGCAATCGGCACTGGGCTGGGGAGGTAGTAAGGCAGCTCTATCGTGCATCCATTTGCATGTAAAGACAGTGAACAGAGCGCGCGGTGTCTAAGAAGCCTGCCTGGAAGCCTGGGAATGGTGGGGCTTACGCAGGCTTGGGGCAGTGAACGTGCTCATCTGGTGTGCTGAGACCCACCAGGACCTGCCCGGCCCCTGCGTCCCTGTGAAAGTTCATCTGGAACCTTCTCCTCTGGGAAATGACTGCACGGCCAAGCTGTTCAGCAGAGCCTGAGATATAACACTGGTAAATCTGTTTAACAGCGAAGTCAAAAAAAGATCACCTCTAGCAGTTCAATTTCTGAACTTGTAATTGCCTCAAAATGCCATTAAACTACTCTGTTATAAAGGCAGCATTTTAAGAGGCAAAAGTGAAAGAGTAGAAAGGAGTTTGGAGATTTAATTCTTTTACAAATATATATCAAATAATTACCAGTGAGATCCAGGCACTTACACCCAGGCATGAATCTCAGGTAACAGTGAGAGGAGGACACACACCTCAAGAAAAGCTGAACTTCAGCCCTGTAACTGCACCAGGACTTGGTCAGGACTAGACCTCCAGGGCTCGTACTGACCCCGCAGCACTGAAACATGAGGAACATCAGCATGGTGCACGCCCATGTTTAGTCTGCACATGCTATGACTGCCAGCTGTGGCACAAACAAACTTGCTTGAGGATTTCATGCTTACGGTGCTGCCAGGCAGCAGAAGCATTTAATTCCATTGCTTTTCCAACAAGCATCTGGGCAGAGCAGAGCACAGATTGCAACTCAGGCTGGGAAGCAGTAAATGTTTCTTGATGTCACATACACAGGCATCTAAAACACACCCAGGCAACCCATGAGCTGAAACACACGGCATAGTGCAGTCACCAGAGAAGCAATGGTAGCCAGGATCAAGCCAATTGGTGTCATCATTCCCAATAAGCAGATGCTTCAAATAATTAAGGCAAGGTGCCCAGATCTTTGGTCCAAAAGGTCCCCAAATTATTACTTTAATTAACGTGACTCTGGCCACCTCTTCACATTCCTGAAACACAGGGTATCCTAGATCTTGCTGCTGCTTCTTGTGAAGCTTCTCAGAGCCTAGGGTGGTCAGAGGACACGTCCACACCACACAAATGGCACAACTCTAAAACACCCTGAACTGGGCAGGTAGCAGGTGGAACACCATCACATGGGTACTGTTCCACCATCACGTGCTTCTGACTCCAGAGCCAGCTCATTCAGGTCAGCCTGCACAGCCCTTCACAGCACAGGAACATCCATGGAATTCCTATTATACAAATACCTAATTAATACTACAGAGAGGTAAATACAGTGACAGTGAGAAGACTGATCTCATAATAAGAAGTCAGCTACTTTTTCAATACTGCACAAAAACTTGATCAAAGTCCTCCAAACCTACAGGACACTGCATTTAAGTAATAAACGCTTCAGAGAAAATTAGGCATCAGAGTTGATGCCCATTTAAGATGGATAACTCATGGGGAGATGTAATCTCTATCTTTCTGCAAACTCAGCAAAGAAGCCCAGTATCAGTTCACAGGGGGCAAATTACAATCAGAAGAACGTTTGTTCTCTTGCTAGGTCAAGTTCTGCCAGAAAAACATAGCACCCCCCAAACCGTTCTGGTGCCATTCACAGCACAAAGGGCTAGATCAAATACAGTGGAATAGCCTTTGATGCAAACAAAACAGGACAGTTTTCTCCTCTCTCCCCAAAGATTGTTTTTATACCAAGAGAGACAAAGAGTTTATTGGAGGGACATGTAATCCACTCCCATAATGGGGTGTAAGTGAAGCAATGTGGGCTGAAGAAAACATAATATAGCTCTTCCCAGACATGAGTTCTGACAGGGTTTGTGCAAGAATAGGAGGGTGAAAAGCTAGAAGAAGAACCTGAACATCTTAAAAGCCCATCCCAAATTTCATTATGACCAGGAATATCTATTCCAGAGCAGAACTAATTTTCTGGATTGTAGTGCACTTAAAGAAAATGCAGCCCCACTTTTTCAAGCACAGCAGATTCATTTTCTTCACACTTTTATTAACTTGGCATTTTATCTCACTGAAACGCTATAGGCCCTCCACAGAAAAGTGCATCTCACAAATGCAATTCTCAACTAAACAGCCTTCTAAGTGCTGCTTGCCTTTGAGTTTATCCCTGCGGGGGCACTGAAGGAGGAAGGAGGGATGTGGAAGAGAGATCCATATTGAAAAAATTCTCTGAATTCAGTAACCCCAGATATTTTGGTATACAATTTTCAGACCCGCCTGTAGCTTGGCTGTATGTCAGGATTTATTAAATCTGGGTACCACATTAGAATAAACATTTGTCTCAGCTTTTCATAACATGCTCATCTACACCATAACTAGTATATAACTACAGGCCATTGGCGTAAGTGCTGAGTGTTAACTGAAGATCCTAGGTTGCAATCCACTAACAGAAACATTTGACACGCAATGCCAGTCTCTCTCCAGCCAATGCCAATCTCTCTCCAGCCTGCTCTTCTGTCCATCTGCAAGAGTGGCAGGGTGCCCATTCTCAGGCTGTAACAACAAATCGGCCAAGGAAAAACAGGCCTTCAGGAACTGGCTGGGAGGGTGGGGGGGAAAAATCTATGCTCCAGCCTTGCCCCTTGATAGCAGTTCCTACACTCACTGCTTTATCCTTCTGTGAACTTACACCAGTTTTTGGGTTTTAAATTAAAAGTTGCTGGTGAAGTCACAGCCCTGGGATACAGACAGACAGCTGGCTTGGCTATGCGAGGGCAGCAGGGATCATTCTGCAGCTATTAAAAAAGCATTGTCTGAGAGACCAGCATCTTAAATGGCACCTGTTGGCACTTTATGTGCCACCAAACAATACATGCAAAAGATGACAAATACCCTGTGCAGTTTGGGTTGTCTCCAAAGATTTTACTACAGCATTTGTCAGGGAAACACTAGCACTGGTTGAGCATTGCAATGTAACTGAAAAATCCTGCCAGTAGGAACTGTATGGAAACAAGATCAGTACCATCAGCAGACATACAGAACTACAGAAAAATCCAACAAAGCACTGCATAAAAAAAGGATGGGCAGCAGACTTGAGCTCCAGACGTGTCTGCTAAAGTCACTGAAATGTGTCACTGAAACAGTGGTAGAGGCAACAGAAGCCCCTCTGTGATGCTCTTCCCTGTTTAGGATCACCATATTCTGCTCCAGCATTTACCCAGGCATAGCAGAGCCATAGGGGATGGAACTCCCTTAAAAGAAGTAGGGATAATCGTTTCTCTCACTGCTAACATGTTTTGTTGAAGATAATTTATTCCTCCCTTCTTCTCCTGATTTCTCTAAATGCCATTTATTTTATGGCATATTATTTATGGCTTCTCTCTCCCGAAATTTCCTCTAAGCATCAAGAAAGCATGCCCTAGAGAAGAAGGCAGGAGAGCAGCTGCTACCGAGGTGCAGTAAGGCACCCTCCATATCACTTCACCATGCAGAAACAAATATGGGTATCTAATTTATGACCTTCTTTAAAAAAAAGTTCTAAAAAACCCCAAGCAATTGGTTGGAACCTATCTGATTCTCAGCACAGTAAGACACTGACTTTTTCAAATACTAATTTCCAAACTTAGCTGAAGTAAGCTGAACTTGCTAAGAATAAAGAAATAACTCTTAGCCAAGTGCTGTCAGCAGCATGAGGGACCAAGTTCAGATATCTAAGGGTTCACCTTATGATTTGAGCATATGGTTTTAGTCCCATGCAGACACCTGGAGAGATTTAACTACTTCTGTTAAGAATTTTTACCAGCAACACTCCCTCAATTCCAAGGGAAGAAAGCAAAAACATATTTTAGGTGAAGGAGAAAGGGATTGAGCGGGAAACAAAACAAACTTGGGAAAGCCAATGAGTGATAAATCAATATCTTCTAGGTAAGGCACTCCCCTCACCAGGATCTCTTGGCAATGCATCTAACTTCAGTCTTTCACTCACAGCTGTTAGTAGCTATTGAACCAATGTTTCCGTACTAGCGTGAGCCGTATCCCTCATTCTCTGCTGTCACAGTTGCAGTTTGCTGTTCATTTTCAGCTCTGGGCACTAAGAGATGAATGGCTCTGAAGGCACTACTTAAGGTTATCTCAGTTGCAGTGCACATGCTTTTGTTTGCTGATAAGTAACAAAGGAGTCCCTCACTGGAGGCCACCTCCTGATTCAATCACCGCTTTCCAGAGCTTCTGCATAAGCAATCTGTTTCCTGCCAAACCCCTCAAAGCTACAGAGGCTCAGTACCGAATCTCCAAGGAGGAAACAACAGGTGCATGAAAACACTTAAACAGTTCTTTCTAACACTGACGCAGACCCAGGGCAAAAAAACCCAACCAAAACAAAACAAAACAAAAACCCTAAAACCAAACAAAAAAAACCAAACCAAGAGCTGCTATTTTTTTCTTGAGTTAACCTTGCCATGGAAATAAGGCTGACTCAACCTTTGCTTTTGTCTTTCTCTTCTTACAAGCTTCTTTCTTCTTTTCCTTGCTCTTGCCTCTGCCCCCAGTAACTTCAGAAACTAAAAGAATGATTTCAGCCCAGTAGAGGTCTCCGAGGTTCTCACAGATTTCATTTTGTAAAAAAGACACCTGAGTAGAGCAGAAATATCCTATAAGCCCTACAAGCAAGGGAAACAATCCAATGGAAACTTGTACTGTTTAAGACACCAGGAAGTCCGCAATGGAAGAAGCTCTAACCCATGCTGACTAAAGTTTATTGTCACAGAACAGGAAACTCTAGGAAACCAAAACCCTCTCGGTTCTGGTGTTACGGGCGTGTTATATTCTGCCTTTCAATGCCTTACTCTGAGCACACGCAGGACAGCACTTCTTCCTCAACAAGGGAGAACACACACCCACAGCCTTGACAGCGTAACCGTGTCTGAACCAAGTGCAGTAATCTGACATGTGCAGTTTCTCTCCCTCACACGCATTCACAGGTGCCATAGATTATCCCCTTCCCTCCATCTCCTCTGTCTCACTGGAGCCACAAAGCTGCTCTGGGTCCTTCCCCTCCCTGCTCACCAACAAACGCAAGTAGCAAGCTCCCCATTGCTTGAGTTTCAAACCAAATTCTGGAGCAAAATACAGGAAGGAAAGAAGAAAAAGAAAAACAAAAGATTAAACTGAGATTCTGCTTTTTAATTAGGTACTTCACTGAAAACAAGGCACAGAGGCACCAAAATAGAAAGGAATGTGCAAACTTATGAAGTACGAAATAGCTACAGAGGAGTTCATGCTAAGGAGAGAGCCAGACACAGACTGTTGGTTCAGTTCAGGAAACATGAGTGACCAATATGCAAATACAATAATGATGCAGCAGTTCTCCAGGGTCCTCCGCTGACCTGGTGAGACAAAATGCAAGACTTGTCCCGTGTAGGATAAAGATGCCACAGGCAGACAGAATTAGTCACAGCACAGACAGAACAGGTTGATGGTGCTCATCACGAATTTTAAGAGCCAGACTGTGGACAGGCATCTCAGCAGAAGAGCAGAGGACAACCCATTAGGAAGAAATATGACTCTTTCAGGGTGATAGGTCATCACAGGATTTCTATTTTGGGCCCTTTAGTCAGCTATGCAATACATCACGGTTACCACCTAACTTGTAACAATGTCTTGGGTGAGGGAGTGTGGTTTGGCTAGACCTCAGGAAAGGGACATTGCGAGATGCAGTGCTGAATGGAGGTCTGAATCAAGCCTATGCTTCATCAAGTGCGTACAGACATAAAAGATGCCTAGCTGTTATGATCTGGGTTTGTTATTTTTTTTTCCCCTGGAACAGAGCCCTTTGATATACTTCTTCAGCACACCATAAGTCAGAAGAAATACATCAGAATTTTTGTGGTCAAAGCTTACTGGAAACAAGCAAAAGAAAAAAAAAAAAGGACAGCATTCTCAGACCCTGTTTAAAAATTAAAAAAAAAAATAATAAAAATGTCTCTTTCTCAACATTTGCTTTGGCAATCATACAGTGTAACACGTCAGACAAGTACCCTCCTAGTAATCTGTTAAAATATTTTTGTGCTTACAATATTTTAAAGGCAGTGGTATTTTGGGGGTGTTGGAAAGGCTGGCGGGACCCAAGAAGAATAAAGGAACGTGTGTCTCAGCACCAGCCTGAAGTGCCATGGTGTGATGAGGAGCTCTGGGCTGGCACCAGACATCAATAGCCTGCCAGAACCCATGCAACTGAACAGCTAGGCCCTTTCCGGCTATTTTAATTGACACAAACAGGAACTGTGTGGCCTGGTAGTGAGTGTTGAGGTGTTGTCTCCACTGTTTTCCTGTGGGTTCCACTGTGGTTTTCCACTCCACATCCTATTGCAATTCTCACTCCTTCCCAAAAATCCCCATAACTCAAATAATAAATCACCATTTTACAACCAGACGTAACTCAGTCTGGGCAGGGTCACCACAAGCAGCAGTTTCCTCAAGCAAAAACATTTAGCTTGTGCTCATTGTAAACCAAAAAGAAACCTTTCTGATGATTTGTGCCAGGGCAGCACAGCCTTGCCAGAACAGTGGAGCTCAACTTCGCACCCACAGAGCCTTTCTTCAAAGACTGACACTGAAATCCTAGTAAGATGTGCCAACATCTTTCTCCTGTCTCTCCTACGCAGGGAAAGGGGGTCTCCCTGGCTGGTTGGCAGCTGAAAAGATCATGATGCCTCCTTTCCAGACAGCTGACACATATATAAGAAAGTCTCTCAACTCATTTCCCATAAAGCAATTAAAACAAGTCTAACATCTTTCAGCTCACAATGGGCAAGAGCAACACTGCCACACATGCACATCACTGAACCCCTAAACCCTTTTAAAAAAAACCAAACAAACGTGTACTGGTTCCACCAGTATGAACCTGTCAGATCTAGCCAAAACATGGTCTGCTTGGGTATTTTCTATGAGGTCAAATGAATGAACTGCTCTATTTAGTGTAATATGCCATCAGAATATTTCACTGCATAAGTCCATTAAATTTTATGCCTCTGCATTTTGCAATGATAGCTACCTACAGAAAGTAACTACCACTGCACCCTAACTGCATTAATACTACACAGAAGCGAGAACTCTTCACTTGATAAAAGAAGATTTTAAGTTGTCCCACAAGGGAAAAGAATACATTTGTATTTCTCTTGGTCAAAGCATAAGCTCACCATTTGATTGCAACTTGTTTGATAGCAATCTGCTAATATTTGTATAAGGGTCCTTGAAGAATCAGAGGAAAAACAGCACAAAGCAAACAGAGCAACATAAAGCAAACTTCAAGACATCTGGTGAATACCCAAGTAGTGGGAGAAGTGAAAATGATTAATGGTATAGTATCAGCACACAACAGCACAGTGGAAGTAAGATAGCTGGGTTTTAGGATGCCGGGCCATTAGCACACAAGGTGAAATGGCCATGCAAACACTGGTTGCTGAAGGACAAGGTAGCAGGAAACAAAACAAAAGTTACTGTTGCCTGTAACACCTGGTAGTAAAAAGCCAGGGCAGTGGGCCAACATACTGATGAGAAAGCAAAGCCTGGTAATTATTCCTCCCCCTCTCATGAAAAAACAGCAGGGTTAATTTTATCCTGGAATAAAAACTATACGCCATTGAAGAAGCATTACAGGATCAGTTCAATATCCAAACCTAGCTGTCTAATAAGCATTTTTTTCCTAAGCTCTTGGCAACGGAAAAAAAGATTGCATGGCATTTTGCAAATTATTGCGATTTTTTTCTCAAATGGGCATTAAAAAGGGAACAAAGGGATTTTAAGTGTAACCCTACTACAAAAAGAAAAGTTTTACTCCTTTAAAAAAATTCTGAAATCTAGATGGATGGCCACGAACTCAGGGAAATTCTGAACTTGGGCTCATAGGCTGAGCAAAATTCAGATCTGGAATACAAAATGTGAGTGCTTCCTCAGTTGTGTCATTTCACATTCCTTTAAAAAGCACACCTCCTGGGTTTTACATGAAGTGAATTCAAACAGACATTGTCCGCTTGCATAGCTAGGCGACAAAATCTAATACACTCAAATAAATTAAACAGCATCCTTCTAACTCTTATTTAGAAGAAAACTTAGATGCAAAACAAGTGCAAGTGATGTAGCTACACTTTACTATGCTGGCAGCCAGACACAATATGATTCACAAAAGACTTCAGCTTCTTTTTGGTAGTGGAGACAACTAATGTAGATTTAGATAAACATTAAGGCAATGGGACTTCGTATAAATGCAGAGTGGAGAAACTGCCCTTTGCACATTAGTTTTATATCTCTTCCAGTACAACCCTCCATTTAATGTGCCATACATTTTTGGACTGCTGTTGAGCTACTCTTGCACGTTACAGACACCATGGTCATCGCACCAAAGGTAAGCTTCCTGCAGAGTACGCAGGACTTTTGAAGAGTGGACATCTAACCTTTAACACAAAGGGACTTAAATAGATTGAGTTAAGCTAAGCTATCTCTTCTTACACTCTGCAAATTGTACCCTTTTTGTTACAGATGCACATACACCTGTCTACCATGTGATCGGTTTTCAACAACTGGTTCTTTCTCTCCGGCTCTTTTCTATGCTGCATCAAAAAAAAAAAAAAAAAATGCTTTAAAAATGTAGATTATTGATCATCAATAGTAATAATTTTGGAACTGTCATAGTGACTTTGATATCTTAAAAGGTTTTTAAATGCTTTTATACGCCAGGTATTATGGAAAGAGTTGTTTCTACAGTGAAACCCGGTAGTTTACCTTTTTCATTTCTTGTAATTCCGTTTTGGCCAGATTGCAGTGCACAGCATCATTCCTGCTCAGTGACTGGAACAGCCCAGATTACATTGTGTGCTTTTATGCTGTCCTGGAAGATTAAGTCGCTTAATGGTGAAGAACTTGTCTCTTCTTATGGCCTCTTCCTCCTTGACCCTCATTCAGCCATGTGTGTGTACTCCAAGGCCATGGTTCACACATTCCACCACAAAAAAAAAAAAAAAAAAAAAAAAAGGGATCTTCAAAGTTTTTTGCTGTGGGTATTTGCTGTTTAAACATCAACCCCACACTATTCAAAATAATTTTCCCTCTATTGCGTGTTCATTTTATGAGAATTCGTATGAACGAAGTGAGGTTATAATCATGTATTCCTCATTTCTGCACAAGATCTATTTTAATACCAATAAAGTATGCAAAAAACAGATACTGAAACCTTTAAACCAAAAGTTAGTTCTCTTTTGCAGCTGCTCATGATTCAGATCCTGAGTTTTCTCTGCCTCTTACACAGAAAACACAATCAAGGGAAGCTAAAAGGTAAGGTCCAGTGCTGTTCGTATGGTAAGCATCTCATTTTATTTAGTTTCCTATTCCATGTAGTCCAAATGCTAAGAAGTGGCATGAGTGTGGTGAGACCCTGGAACAGGTTGCCCAGAGAGGTGGTGGAGGCCCCATCCTTGGAGTCATTCAAGGCCAGGCTTGATGAGGCTCTGAGCAATCTGATCTAGTTGAAGATGTCCCTGCTTACTGCAGGGGGGTTGGACTAAATGACCTTTAAAGGTCCCTTCCAACCCAATGCGTTCCATGATTCTATGTACGCATCTCAAAGTAAAGGTTCTTCAGTTTACTGATAATAACTGGTGCTTTTAGCCTGGGCTAAGCATCTCACAACACACCACTTTTCCAGCGGAGAGGGTGATCTGCGTCTGAGCAGGTGAGAGCCAGCGGGGATCACCAGGCAGCTGAGAGATCAAGTGCCTTGTGTGCGAGAGCCGGCCGGCACAGCCTCCGGCAGGACCTGCAGCCCCCTCGCAGCGACCCTCCCTCCTCAGCCACCGCACTCGGGGCCTGCTGCGCGGGAAAGCTGCTAAAATACACACACACACCCCCACACCCATCGCCAGGTTTTCTGGCAACTATCTTGTTGATCCAATGACGTCATTTAACACTAGCAGACTGAGTCTCCCACATAGGGAACGCATACATTAATTTCTGCTCTGTTTTTACAACCACTCAATCAGAAAAGATCTTTCCTGTTTATATTTTATATGCTTTAACGGTAAACAGATGTGTCTTCAATACTGGCAGAGTTTCTTGCAGTGAGAGACTGTTAAGAGGTTACAGGATAGCGTGACTACCCCTTTGTCAAGGGGGGATGTTTTTCACTTGGGCCTAATTTAACCTTAATCCTACCTAAACCTTGTGTTGCTTCATAATTTTTATAGCTGTAACTTATCTAGATTAGATATTTTGAATCACAAAGCTATGATTACGGAGAAATTAACTGTATTTTTGTTACTGACAGAAATTATATATAATTTCCTCGGTTGTTTATCTTTTTAAATACTGAGATTTGAAGGAGAATTTTTTAAAGGCATAAAAAACAGAGAAGGCTTTCCTGCATAAGGAGTGATTTGAAAACTGCCACTGCACTTTAAATTTAGCCTGTACCCTAACTTTCCTAGCCTTCAAATGGGCTTGGGCATCTGATCAAAGATTTTGCTTTTTTTTTTTTTAAAAATAAAAATCTCTCCATTATCAGTTTTGGAAATTACTTTCCTGATAGCTAAAGGGAAGAGTGCAATGGTCAGTTCTTGCCTGTGAATCTGGAGAGAGGGGGTCAGCGTCTGCCCACTCCCTCCCTGCCCTCTGGTCTGATCTTCAGCCTGTTACTTGTGCCCTCCCTGTGAGGGTGGTGTTTTTGAAACAGCGCTGCTAGGGGCGTGAGTTTTATCCTTGTGAAAGGGCAAGTGTGGATATAATTATTGTAGAGTTTATGACTGTAGTACAGCTTATGTCGGTTTCTGAATGAGAACCGACTTCAAGTCTGTTGACACAAAACTGTTTTACCATAGTTCTATTCAACAGAAGAATTTGGCAGAGAAGAGTCCTTACCCCCACTTTGCTTCAGTTTCCATATACAAAATAGCACTTTCTTTGCCCCTAGCAAGAGTCCCAATATTCCATTACAAAACTTTTTGCAACAATCTTAGTTTCAGGTATTACCAGAATCGGTCCCCCCATCTACCTCTTGTTGCTCACTCCCACAACTAAGCTAGCTGTGTTTGGGTGGCATTTGTCTGCCTCTGTCATGAGCTGATCTGGCTTTAAAACATCTCTGTACTTTTGACATATTACTTTGAAGTGACCAGTTTCCAGAGCAGGTTCACAACATGGCCACGCTACAGCTGAAAGGACACTTGAAGGCAGAAGGGTAAGACTATCTGCCACGAGGGATGGCAACATTTACACCAGTGTGCCACACAAAACAACATACTGTGGGACTATAGCCCCAAGCACTCAATAAATGAGGGTCATACCAAGTAGTCTGTTGAGATACATCTTTTGAGAAAACTGAACTGCCGTAACAACATGCCTTAACTCTAACTGCAATGTAAAACACGTTGTTAGCTTTTCAAATGAGACACTTGAGAGGATATCCTAGATTTCCTCTCCCATCCTGCTTTTCTGCCCAGTGATACCCACCACATCATTCCAGAGCTACCTCCTGGCAGACAGTGCTGATACAGCCTTCAAATGTCCCATCCTCATGTGCAGAGCTACCTTGCAGTTACAAGCCTCCCTCCCATCTCCCTCTCCCCATGGAGGATGTCCACTGTCCTGCAAGAGCCCTCTGCTCCATGGGCACAACACACCAGTGTCAACTCAAAGAACTTGTTCAGCTCTGAAATAAGGACTTCCCAATATGCCCACATGCTATTAGAACAGCTTAAATCTGCCATTCTCAAGCACAATCTGTTCTGGTTAGACCTGATTACTAGACTTACATGTGTGTTCATTTATTAGCTGCTCTTTTATATTTTTTGTCAAACTAAGCATCACCTTCAGATGGGGTTTGATTTGGATCTTAATTAGGTAGTTCCCAAAAGGTATTCCAGAGTAAGAGCCAAAACCCAAAGACCAGAATTGTTACTCTGATGTTGCTAGCCCTTAGAGTTAAAACCAGGGCAGTCTTGACATACCCATCAAGAAGTGATGAGCACTTAGACCTTTCATTGGTATTCACAGTATGTACAAGTTTCTTCAGTTCTCTGAAAATCTCCCATGCAGGAAAGCATGTTGTTGCTTCCATTGTAATCATTCCACAGTCCCACCACCAAAATAATCTGAGGTTTAGACGGGTACTAACACATAGTTGGATTGTTCTGCATGAACCCACGTATCCACATACAGATTTTTTTAATTATTATTATTTTTTTGTTTAAATGGACAAAGGCATCTCTACATGATGTGAAGGCAATGCTTGCTTTACATATAAGAACGTAATATCCTCATTCTCCACTTTGCACTGCACAAGAGAACTATATAAAAAGAATCTGTTCTGGCACCTATTCCAGCTGTGCTCCTTCTGCAGTCTAGAGAAAATCTACAGTGTGGTAACCTCTCCCTCTATCTCTGCCTCACTTACTTTTACAGAAATCTGAAAAACATATACTTTTTTCATTTCACAAGCCTGGCAAGATGAAAAGACATTTTGCAAGTTCTTGATAATTTTTCTCAGACACAACGCTATTTTCTGAACACAAACACATCTTCTAGAGAAAAAAAACCTCTTACTTAGTACTACATTTTTGCCAAAAGAATAATTAAACTAAAATTTTAGATGTGAAACAGTTACAAGGTAGGATACCCATGCCAAAAGAAATAGCAAATGAGGAAAATAAAAATGTCATGTCGTGATTCCCCTGGTGCTCTCACAGCTGCACCCAAGACTGTTACTTGAAGCCCTGTGTTGGCTGAACAGCATCACATCACTGCAAAATCAAGTAAGGAGGAAAACGGTTAGTGAATTCACCAGTGTGAATATCTTACATGAGAAGCTGAAACTGCAATACAAACCCCTGCAGAAGCACCCTTCCAAGAACAACTGGATGTCATAATGAAAGAAAAAAAATAAAATTAGAAGTCATCACTTCAGACTAACGCCAAATCACCTTAGATATGAGGAACCATTTGCATATTTCAACAGGTCAGGGCACTGCTGCTTACAATCTACTTAAATCCTTTCACAAATAAGGACACTATACTTCCCGATTTAACGCCTCAAGGATAGTCATCTTTTGTACAGAATTTGAGGTGTGCTATGAACAGTCTTATGATGTACACGTAAAAAAAAAAATATTGCACATTTCCTCCTACACTATCTTCTTGCAGCTGTCTCTGCACTAACTCAGCACCACCTCATTAGCAGAGGTTCCAAAAAACTTTCTTCCTATGACCAAAATTCCCCTCCCTTCTTTCAGTCTTGGTACCTGCCAGCCTTACCTCTTTCTGCAAAGTTTTTCCTCAAAAACAACTGCTCCCATCGTTTGCCTTCCTGTTTTGCCACTTACCTACTGTACTTATTTTTGCCTCACCAAAGGACAGTTTTAAGTCAGCTCTTGGGTAGTTAGATCCTATGGCGAATAGGAATCACAGATACAAAGATTAGAAATACAACCTTTATCCCAGCTTCCCTTAAAAGGTCAGCTTTCAAACAAATTACAAATGTCACAGATTTTTGTGCTGCTCATTTTAAACCCAGTCATATTTTCAAAACCATTTATAAAACAAACATTCTTGAGCAGATTCTCCCTACGATGGATGACAGGGATTCTGCTTGCTTTGCAAGGGATGTCTGATGAGCAAAGACCTGTCTGTGAAAAAACATTATGATGATCCATGGGTAGAAGAAATACATGCCCAGAAAATCTGATTTCCAGTTGCCAGCAATGCTATGCTGCCTCAGAAACTGACCTCTGCGCCACTGTGTCCTGGAACATACACCACCTCGGATGTAGGAGTGAGCTAGTCCTGCAGAAAAGCAGCTGCACATAAGCAACAGCCCATAAAACACTTCAGGAGTTTTTTTACTGTCCTAGAAAGTCTGGAAGACACATGCTCTTCACAGCTCACCAGTATGCTTCCAACATTACATCACTGCACATTAACTGCAGTTAAGAGATCTTCCTTCCATGTGCTGGCCCCATGATAAATTTGTGCTTGAGCTAGGCTAACTCCTGCAAGGGAGAAAAGTCTACTGCATTGCCTAAACAAGAACAGTCTTTGAAGGACTTTTTTCCTTTCCTTGTAAGGATACATTCCCACCTCCAGTGCTTCCTGACCACTGCGGAGGCACCAACAACAGGTAGCGTAGCAAGTGAACCCATTTATAAAATATGGAACTAAATCAAATTCCATCTGGCAATAAATCCTTAATCCACATACGAATAAACTGCACTCACAAAATCTTATAATTTCTAAACGAGAGCAGAATCCGATTTGCCTTATAACAGGAGACAGAAGTGTGACACGTTTCCCTCAAGTGATAGGAAAGAACCTCACAGAGGAAAACACACACACACACACACAACCTCACATCAAATAAACCGTTCCTCACTGAACAGCTATATTTAAATTCATAGCCTTGAGACTGGTAATGCTACATACCTAACAAAAAAGAATCTGGGGCAATTTAGGCATAGTTCTTGTTAGATGATGGGAACCTTCAGAACTGCCTAGAAAATTCCTGATAAAGAGCACTAGAGAAAGGAAAGACATACCAGTATATGCACATCCCAAACAGCAGTACATAATATGGTGCTACTAATTATGTTTACAGTTACAGGTAAGCCAGAGGCAAAAGTCTGACTCCAATAAAAGACCTGGGTAGAATTTTGGAATCATGCATGTTTGTACCAGAGAGGTATAGCGACAGGAGCTTACCAGGAGAATGCTGTAATTAACTCAAATCTTTTACGCAATTTCTAGTATACGGGAATTTGAGAGGCTCGCAGAATTCACCAATGTTTCCTCAATAGCGCAGACAATTCCCCAGGCCAAAGGCACACAGAGGGACTCACGTAAAAGGACAAAGTTCTTTCTAGTCTGATTTTAAGTCTCCTCTAGGGTCCCGAGAATTTTCCAGGCTTCTTCGCACAAACAGCGTATCACCATGTTTTTGTTGCATTTTTCTCTCTCTAATTTTTATGTTGGTGATGCATAATCCACCATTACATGATATTTCACAGGCACAGACAGACTCCCTCGTATTAAGAGAGGACTAGAAGTCTCCTGATAAGAACCTTTTCTTTCTGGCTACCACATTACTTCACGTGTATGTATCTATGTGTACATTGCTTGACAACTAGATTTTTAATGTAATGCCTCAATTCTTTCTGCTTGAAAACTGGCTCAACTATAGTGACATTTACAGTTTAACCTTTTGCAATAACTGCACTTCTACCTTTTTTCTCTTCATTGATTATTTTTATTATTATTTTGCTGACGCCCTTGGTATTGCATCTGCTGCAACACAGACAACTGTCAATATATATGGGCCAAAAACTTGCCCTTCACTTTCTCAGCATGTCCTCTAGGCCCACGTTCTTGTGCGCTTGGTTACAGGTCACGTTAGCAAAATATTTATTTGTGTATTTCATTGATTTTCCCTACCTAAGGAATACATGCCATGGTCACCCATCGATTTTCCCTTTGGTTATAATTAGGAGAAAGCTTATATTATCATCTCTGCAAATATCCAGACAGCTTCAAAAATCCAGTACAAATTTTCCTGTTCTCATTTATATCCAGACTAAAATTAAACCATTAAGTAACAGTTAAGCTGCAACTAAATATCACTAGCATCACAGAAAACAACGTTTTAATTATTATTTTAAAACAAAGCCAAGTAGACTGCTGAAAAGGAAATTTTATGTTAAGGAAAGCCCTTACAAAAAGTGACATTCTGGAAAGTATAGAAATGCTGTAATAGGATTCTACAGAACTGCTCATTTTTGCCACTTTTCTTAACCCATCTTCCAACACAGACTGCAAAGAAACATGACCGGTAACGTCCTGTGATTCATTCTCCAGCAGCAACACGAATACCTCTACTGCATCTTAGTACGCACAGTGGTACAGGATCAAGAAAACCTAATCAAACGCTGTAAATGATACACAAAGATGTAATGAACTGAAGTTTTGCCTATATACATCTGCCAGTCATTGCTTATAAAGTAGAACAGCTGCGTTTATTTTCTAGGGGTTTCAACTGACAAACACTGTCTCAAGCTTCCTCTGGTCTAGAAAACTGGAAACCTAGATACGTGTATGGGTTAGGGCTTATCAGCAATATCCCTCTGGTCACTGGCAGAGAATGAATCAAAGGGATAAATGTAAACAAAGCAGAATTTCAATGAGAAGCTGAGAAGGAAGACGACAACAGGAAACGGGAAAAGCCAAACTGATATTTCAACTGCAGCAGGCAAGTCAAGATCTCTAGGTTTTTTGTCAACAGCCACAAATTCAGTCCACCTCTCAGAGCTGTAGAGGTAAGCAGCAAGTGACCCCTGTGCTCCAGTTACAAATCAGTATCGTTCAGACTGGGAGAAGGCCAAAGTTTTAGAAAGGTGTGTGCCCTTGCAACTGTTTTTAGGGAATCTTCTGATTCCTGGGGACATTATCTTACCGCTGAGCCTGAACAGGGGGGGCTCTCCACCTGCACCCCTGTTGCTTCCAGGGAAGAAACATTTCAAATTTCAAGAGCCATTTGTATATTAGCTTGATCCCACTTTCCACTCAGATGCTGCTCAAGTTATTCAGCCTCCTCACAGCCCCTCAAGTGTTGCAGCTCCCTAGAACAGTCAGTAGCATGCAGGACTGCAACAGTCTTTACCATAGCCTCCCACAGAGGGCAGGAACCTCTCCCATTTCTTTCCTTCTGCCTAGTCCAGAGCTCCTTAACACAGTCAAAGCAAGCTGTATTCAACAGATAAACTGTATGCATTTCTCTCAAATCCTCATTAGGAAATAGGAATAGAAGTATGGTGCTCTTCTGGGTAAGTTCAATAAAGGAGCTCACACCTGACAGCAAAGAGGATGAACAGGAACACCTCCATGAGATATTAATTGGTAAATAAGGATGACAGAGAGGATAAACATACTAGAAAAGTCACCTTCTTCCCATTTCTAGCCATTTGACCATGACAACAACCCTCCTACTGTTTATAGAGAGCAGCCTTCCTTGTGACTAAAGCATCTGCATAAACCATTTTGGGATTCCAATGTCTACCCAGCCACGGATACAATTAAGCCCAGCTATCACAGAGAACAGCAAAAAACCTTCAGACATCCAGGTCTCTTAGTATTAACAAGCTTTGTATCCAAAATACACAACAGCTTCTCATATTTGCCACAGACCTACAACTATTTTTGCAGATACCCAATAATACCAAAACTAGAAGACATATGGATAACATCATATGACTTTGTTTACTCCCTGTTTCTACATCCACTAAGATTTGTGACATCTGAACTCTAGCCACAATTTATTTTTCTTTATGGTCAACGTCATATCTTTCACACTACCATTTGTTTCCCAAAATTACTTCCTTTGTCATGGACTTGAGATTTACAGCTGAAGCTGACAGAACCATTTCTGAGCACTATATATCAAGGGAAGAAAAAAGAAAAACAGTTCATAAAAAAAAGCTGACTACTGCCTTCATTATTGAGAGACTGCTACTTCACAAAGGCAGTAAGGGGATTTAAGAAAGTGACAAAGCCATAAAACTCGTCATTTCAGAAGCGCTATGCATATTAAAACTCACCAAAAGTTGCTTTTGACAGTGGGAATCAGATGTCTTTACAAACTCTGACATTTTTACCCTGCATTTCTCAAGCTGGGCCGATTGTTACAGCATTTTCCTTTGTTGTTCACCTGGAGCTGATGTCAGGACACCTGCCAGTAGTTTGCATTTCTTTAGCTTTTGAGACTCAGGGTGCCATTGTTTACAGCTCATCTGCCTTTTTCTGCGGATGAAGAAGGAAACATCCTTTTTGTGTTTTTTTTTTTTTGTTTGTTTGTTTTTGTTCTTTTTTTTTTGCTGCATTACCTGGTACATTATCCAATGAGATTACTAATCACAGCACATGCTTCAAAGTCATGACAAAATGATCCACATACTGTGTACTCCACTGCCATTGGGCACCAGTTTCACATACTTACCACCTCCTTCATTTATTCATTGAAGATAATAGTCTGTGCTATCAGTGAACCTTGTTATATGATAAGAGGAATATTCAAAGTTTTTTATTTCCTAAATCATATGAGCAATTGCATAACCCCCCTGTGTACTCCATACCCAGTTAAACAAAAGCTTGAAAACACACACACACACGCACTCTCTTATTTATACAGAAAACGTGCAAATTGAGGGTCTCTTATTGGTATTGCAAACTGTTTACCTAAAGAGTTTTGTAATTTATTGCAATAATGAACCCCCTCATGAAATACCACTGGTGTAGAGAATGTGGGGATGAACAGATTTGCAAGCACCGTAAGTACTCTTGCTAGGGTTATGCCTGGCTCTACAGAAGCATGTGGTGGGGTGTACAGTAGAGCCAATGAAGCCAGATGATGGTGAAAGGCAACACCTAAGTAATTGCAGTTCTCCTTTTCACCACAGGGAACGTGAGAAGAACACAACCCAACCGATGGGATCTGCTTTCCAGGCTGCTCACCAGTCAGAGGGAAGCTGACAGTCATCCTCAGTTTATACAGTAATTTCAACACCTTTGGTGAAATGCTGGCAAGCACAGGGTAAACTCTGGTTCTGCAGGAAAAGCTCTGTAATTTCCCTCGTGGAATTAACCACCTGCATGGAGCCAGCCACATGCACACTTTTTGCAGGCAGGCCTTATGAGCCGTCATTGAAAAGAACAGCCTCTGTGATGTACCTCTGCTATTAAGAGCAAACATTGCAAAAGAGTGGTCTTTTTTTATACGGTCATATTCTTCGCAAAGTTAAAAAGATTATTAGGTGCTGCAAATATACCTCTACTTGCCAAACAGAGCAACTCTCCTTTGTACATAATGTTGTAATATAAGACACCCTCACCCATTTGCTTAAGTGTCAAAATGAAGAACACCTTTATAACAGGGAAATGCAAGCAGGTGGAGAAAAGATTGTTCTAGGAACTTCACTTTTGCATGTCTTCATCCTCACTGTTAACCCCAGACTTCTAACATGTGAAAGTTTCCCAACAAAACACTCTCAGCCTCATCTTGTTTTTGTAAACAAAGTTGAAGTCAGGTGCAGCACAATAAAAATTGCATTACGGTTCCCTTACATCTTGAACAGGAGCAAAAGCTACCTAAAATTTAAAGAATAATTACAAAATAATCATTTATAAAGACACAAGGAAATAATATGAACTCTTAAAAAAAAAAGTAAGAATTTCAGAGTCTGCACTTTTCCAAAGGGTTTTTATGATAGACTGACAAAACTTGAAGATGCAGTGAGATATTATTTGGAGACTAACATATAAATTCAGACACTGGGAAGCGCTTGTCATGCTCCGCTAGTGAGTGCTTTGAAGGCAGACTCTACTTTAGAATAGCAAGAAAATGAAAAGGGAGATCAAGAGAACTAGTTGGAGCTATGCCAAGGAACCTTAAGAAGAGTTCAAGAAGGACAGACAGCTTCCTGGAAAAACAAACAAAAAACCACCCCTAATATACCACGCCTTTTCATCTTCCAGCCAGCGCTGCGATAAACAAGAATGATCTGTGTTTAACGTGCACCTATTCTACATCTAAATACACTGCGCCCAGGACCACAGTGATTTGAAAGCATCATTCTCCTCCCCAGCAAAGCAGTGGGCTATGTTGGGGCTTTGAGCAACCTAGTCTAGTGGAAGGAGTCCCTACCCATAGCAGAGGGATTGGAACTAGATGATCTTTGAGGCTCCTTCCAACCCAAACCATTCTATGGTTCTATGACATGTGGAAGACACTTGTCTTCAATGGAATTCAATACAGTCATTTGGTCCTGTGTTTTTCAGATGCCCCCACCATTAGTGAACACCACTCTTTAGAAGCCTCATCTTTTGGAATTTACAATGTGAAAAGTTTCCACTGACTTTCCCTGTTGGTGATTAAATGTTGATGTTGTCCTTTGTATTTGTCTCTGGGCAAGTCACGAGCATTGTAGAGGCAGCAACACCTGTTGCTTCTTTATTTTCCTCTAACTAGAGCCTTTTAAGAGCTGTACCACCAATCATTTAATATTGTCCTCCACTAACCAGCATCATTGCCCTGTTTTTCCATCCATCCTTCATTGACCTTGATTAATCTGAGGAAGATTACGTTGACAATAAAAACTTAACCATTCAAAAAGAGGCAGCAAGAACGTGCTGACTAACCACACCAACTGACACTAACTGCCCTTTGCTGTTCAGTCCCATCGCTGGTGTGACAGATCTTTTAGAGTAAATATCTGTTCAGAGAAGCTAGTACATCTTCTAGCTGCTGATTTTCATCAGTCTGCTCCCGCACGTCCATCCTTCATGCTGTATGAACCGTCTTCGTGTATTCAAACTGCATTTCTTAAGCCTTTGCAGGGATGCCCGCCTCTCTTGCCTTAATTCTTGTGAGGTAAAATTGCTTTGTTATCCATCAAGCTGTAGCCTCAGCCTCAAGAGCAGTGCCACACAGCAGCCCTTATGTTTCTGTGTTTGTTCCACAGCTCTGAAAGCAAAGAAGCCTTAAACAAGTCTGCTGCATTGTAGCCGCAAGTCTTCTTTCTGGACTTGTTTTCGTTCACATTAACGCACCCACTGTTGGCAACCCGTACTATTGCATTAGTGTCTAGAAAATGGGACAAGAGACTTTAATGCATGTCAATATCCTCTTCAAAAATATTCGTTATTCTTTCCCCAAACACCAGTTTCGTTAAAAAAGGGAAGCGTCATGTGCGTTTTATCTGATGAAAAGGTTAGTCTATAAACCCCAGAACATGCCTACTTGCGGAAAATATGCAGTCTCACTTCCCACAAGGCAGAAATGGATACTTCAGCTGCAAAAATGCACTCATCAGCCAGCCTCTCCTAGGTCTCTAGTGCTCCCTGCAACCCTGTCACCCCTCCCCAGCATGCTGGCATGTGGCAGAAACCTGCTTGGGAACAATGCTGTGGTCTCCAAATGCCCTGTTGAATCCTGAGGACAGTCCTACCACACATCCCAACTTGGGATTTCACCTGAAGTTATGGGTACTTTGTACTCTCAAAATCCTGAAACAGCGCTTTTAGTGATGCACTAATTGGTTTGTGCTCATCAAAAGCCTCATAAACTTGTCTCAGAGTTTGTGTTAAACGTTATCGCTAGAGAGGAAGAAGCCTTTTGGTTCACTAGACATTTGGAACTCGCCTCTCCCAAGCAGACATTTTGTTTCTTTCAGATTTCCAGTAGGTTTGTCAGAAAATCACGTTAACTGATGAGGGATCAATGGGCTTATTCTGTAACAAAAACAGTGAGGATTTGTTAGGAGGATTTGTTAGTTAGTTGTACCAGCTAAAATTTTTTTGTTTTAGAAAAACCCTTCCATGTTCAATATTTCCTAAAGGGACTTACCATTTAGATATAGAATGCATTTCCATTGGCATTTGACTTTAATATCTTGTGTTAGCCTGCTAATACATTACTAAATTATTACAGTAATAATTACAGTAATTAAGTCAAGTCTCTGGCATTCAAAACAAGGCAAACAAAACAATTCCACTCACAGCATGGAATTAACATTTTGAAATGGCCAAGTTATTTATATTTAGTAAAAACTAATGACACCAAATTTGTCTTTGGACTTGTGGTCTTAATCAGCTTGTAGCTACATACTTCCTTCTTTTTTCAACTCTGAAAATAAAAGAATTTCTAGAAGTATTTTTAAATTCACATTTAAAAATACCTTGGAGGAAGAAAATAAGTATTTATTTCAAAGTGCACAAAATCTTACTTGGTTAAATAACTTAATATTTTCAGAAGTATTTGTCCTTAAGTATAAATAACCAGAAACTGGCTGCCATCTAACAGCCTACCACAGTGGTTCCTATCATTTTCTTTAATGTTTGTAGTGAAATTACAGTACAATTCTTGCAACAGAGTCAAGGCACTCATACTGGCAATGAAGCTAGTGCTTGCCAATTTTATAATGATCTTATACACACGTGCCCAAACCTGGCAGCTGTCTGAATCTTAAGTTTTGATGTTTGGTCTAAGCTATATCCTTCAGTTTCCAACTCCCAAATAATGCTGGGAAAAGTGAGGAGAAGGGGTGCAAACACAGAAGAAAGTCAAGGGGAAAAAAAAGGATAAAAAAAGGCATAACTGTATATGTGAACTGAGGAAATAGAAGATGGGCAAACTGTTCAGGTGAAGAACTGGTAAAGTTTCCTTTCTGCATGATGTCCGTTTCATTAATTCATTGGACTGCTATTTAAAAAAAACCAACCAACCAAACAAAAAAAACCCCAAAACAACGAAACACAACAAAAAAAAAACCCCAAACATTCAAGTACTATCTACTTGAGCCTGTAAGGGGAATTCACCACAATTGTAGCCTCTTGCAACTAGCATGCACACAGATTGTGGGGTACAGCCCTTAGTTATCTCCAACGGCATTTGCTACATATGTGCAAAAGACTTGAGGTGTTCTGCAAACCGAGGAGTGTACTGCTGTAGGTACACTGCTAGCAGCGCTGGTAAGAGCCACTTCAAAGCCAGCCTTCTGCTTTGCTGGGCATGAAGCTGTTTTGAAAGTACTGACGTTTGCTAAACACCAAAGAAAAGAGCAAGATCTTTTTCGGTGGCACGCAGGGATGCTCAGTATCCCTCAGGATCTATAGCCTCCCAACAAAAGATTCTCTGCTTGATTTGAGGCTTCATGGGCCTGCTACATCTTCCTTTCATAAATATAAAATCATCAACTGTCACAGCGATAATATTACAACTTTTTGGCAAGTTTGTTCACAGAAAAGGCATACTGATGCTTCGTAATTGTCATAGTAGTCTCCTCACTGTTCCAAGACAAAGTTTTCTGTTCTAAAACAGAGCTAAGCTAAGCCACCCTCCAGGTATGTCTGGTGCAGAAAAAAAGTTAGGTAGAAAATTTAAGGGCAGGCATCATTTTACCAGAAAAATAGGACAGGTCTCTAGACAGAACACTTTCTGCATCAGTATTCCTCACCTTGATCTATGGGCAATTTAAAGCACTAAGCCCTAAAGCCACCACTATTTTAAACAGGCAAAAACGTTATTATGCACTTACTGTAAATAAAGCTGACTTAAAATTTGGGGAAAAACCTGCATTATGCCAGCTGCCTACAAAGCTGGAAATGAGGTTCCCGCAGTGCCCATAACCCTGAACACGCTGATGTCCTAGGAAGCAGCTGCCTAGGGAATGGCTTAAAACCAAAACAAATTTTTTCTTTCAGTGGAACTGTTTTGCTGGGTTTCTCCTCACAAATATTTAAACTACATTAAAAATATTATTTTTATAAGTATTTGATCCAATTTTGTACCAAAATAATTCCTTCTTCCAACCCCATCCCCCCACCAGCAAGGGAGAATGTTTTCCTCCCCATGAAAATTGCATGGGAGAGAATTTCTCTTTTCTAGCCAGCACCATCTGGATGTAAAGCTTAAAATGTCGAGAGGGCACGAAGAGAACTGCAGCAGGCCAGCAAGTAGATGGGAAAGGCTAATGTGAATTTGCATACTTATTAAAATTCAGCATGCTTCAAAGAGATAGAAGAAAATTGAAGGAGATAATGTATAAACGCAGTAAAAAGTAACAACAAGCAGAGATAGCCTAAAATCAAGAAAGAGAAAAAAAAATACTGCAGACATCAGGGGAAAAGAAAAAAAAAGAAAAAAGAAAAAAGATGCAGTACTTCTAGTTGGAAAATTGAACAATTTGAGAAACAAGACTGCTGAAGAGTCAGAACTTGATACAACACTTTCAAAAAAGAGATAAAAATCACTTTATATGGAAATCAAGCAAATGCTTCTAGATCAGCAGTTCTCAAGCTTGTTTGGACTGGGGCTTCGTCCAACAGCAGAAGCTATTTCCAGACCCCAACCCCGTGTCATTACTTAGAATATCAAAGCTGCTGAATACTCAAAACCCTCAATGGACCATCACTACTCCCAGTGCTATAGAAGTTCTTTCCCAGTTTGACTTCATACATTGAGACAATAAATTATGGTAAGTGCAGAAGAAGCGTTCTTAGTGCAAAGGTGCCCTCAGACCTGCCTGGTCTGAGCAGGTTTTCCTCAATTCAGGGGATAGCATGCAGCAGTCTGCATCCATTTTCATAATTACCACAGAGAAGTAAAAGGCCCAGGGCGCCCTCACATGAGCATGCAGGAAGCCTTATAACATGACAGTCCCAAGTTCATAAAGTCACTTTATATCAGTTTTTCAACATCTTTCTCTGGTATTTACACCAACTTCCTTCACCAAACTCCAGAATCAGGCACATGGGAAGCATTTTTCCTGTTTTTCTCCATATCACTGCATTACTCTGTGCTATAGGAAGAAGAGAGGTCACTGTGCTATGCATCATGGGATCTCAGAAGCATAATGAAGCCTGTGGAGCTTGCTAGCATAATTTTAACCTTTTTACTCTTCACATTGGAATCAGTCCAGAACATAAAATTGACATTGTACAATATCCAACAAGGAAAAGTACATTCATTTAATCTCTAAAATTTTATATAAATTCTGCACAATTTTCTAAATAATTACTAGAGCTCAGAAGAAGAATATATAGACTAGTTGGAAAGAGTCTAATTATATGTGCGGTCGACCATCAGTGTTCAAATGCCAAGTGCACACAAGCATAAAAAGCCATCAGTTACAGAAGTAGAGATCCTAATTGCAGAAGGAGAAAAAAAAAAAAACAAAACAGCAGAACGTGTCAATAACAATATTTTATGCACTGAACCACAGGATACAGCAGAAACGTTCCACCAGCTCTTCTCACCAGTACTAACCACACATTCCTTCTAAATCAAAAAAGGATTCACTACATCTTGAAGACATTACTAAGATGCAGGATACTGTAATGGAGAGTGCTTTAGAAGGCTTTACAGCACAATAGGTAACTTGTGCAATGCATCACCCAAGATACTTCTATTAGATAACTATGGTAAATTCAGTAATTCTTTCTACCTTATATGTATTATACGTTGCAAAGCCTCCATAAACATATGCTGGTGCCACAGTAAAGATAAAAGAAACCGCTGAACATGTAGTAGGAATATCCTCAGGAAGACATATAGGAAAAGCAGCTGGCACTAGAATAAGGTTGACTGGGTCTTCAGCAATCAATTGTCCATCAAGAAACACGCAATGAGCATCAAACCCGTGAACTGGCCTTATAACGTTCACAAAGGCAGCCATAATCACAAAGCTTCTCTGATGTTGCTCCTTGGAGAAGGGTCATGTTCCACCACAAACTTGAAAACACGAATATGAAGAAGTGTGGGATTGTGTCTAGGAACAGCTGAAGCTTCAGCAGCTCATTACCCAGCTCTCTGCCATTTCCTTTCCCAGGTCTTCCTTCTTGCTTACACCGTTCCCCTTCTTACCTTGCCTGCCTTCCCTTTGCTAGATGCAAACTTATGACTACACAGTTTTATTATTAACTTTAAACATAGCTTTAAATTATTAATATTTCATTCTTATAATCAATATTAATGCTATCCAGCATAAGGAAGTTAACATTGATCTGTGTACTACAGGTAGTGATTTGGAGCTTGCTATTTTCACAGAGGGCAGAGTTTTTGTTTTGTGCTGTGATCTTTGCCGTGAAAAATGGAGAGGAGAAAAAAAAAGAACCCCAAACAACCCCATGAAATTACTTCTCCTAGCAAAGATTCTTCACACAGCGGTTTTCACTCAGTTCTAACCCAGCACCTTGTAAAATCATAGGATCAAGGGACTCCAAGCAGATACAAAAATACAAAAAAATATGCGCACACAGTCACTGGCAATACAGGCCTGTATGAGGGCAAGGAGGTGCCTGCACTGCACAGCAAGGTGCCCAGCGCCAACTGGAAACACCAGGTCAGCGAAAGTGGCAGTTGCTGCAGAGATTACAAATATCACCACTTCTCATCTCAACCCGCTGAAGAGTTTTCAGGGTCAAGTAAGTCCCAAATTCAACCCCCGAGGTCAGCAAAACAAATCATTTGCAGCCAAGATTCTTGCTGGGGCTCATCAGAGCCATAAGACTTGGGAACAACAGATTCATTTGCTCATTACTGCTTTCAGAGCAACTCTTAACAGAAAAGTTAATACAGCCTTTATTTAACAAACGGCTTAAGCATGAAGGGCTACAGCCTAAAGCACTAGCATTTTAGTAGCATTTAAGGATAAAGCTACAGGTGAGAATTTAAAACATGCTATCTCTCAAGTTTGTAACAACAAGGTACCAAATCAGCAAGATTCAGATCAAGTCTACACAAGGCACTTCTGAATTTGGCAACCTGTGTGACTTCAGTCTCATACTCCTAAGAAAGTAATATCCCCATGTCCTCATTCTGTCGCTCTAGATTTCAACGGTGCACAGAGAGTTTTGTCAGCTTGATTCCTGACACACACACAAAAAAGGAAATGGTTTGAAGAGGGCAAAAAGATATATGTCTCCGTCTCTCCCGCCTCCCCTCCCCATTATTAAACAAAAGCCTAACAAGCTAACTCACAGATTTTATTTTTTATCACCTTCTTAGGAGTCATGATCTCTTCAGAATCAATTACAACAGCAGAAGTAAGACAAGGTGCTTTGTTTCACAAAAACATACGCTTAAAGACTACGAAGCTGCATTGATTTGTTTCTTATCCAGGAAGATGTTCCCATAATTAAGATTAGTGATAAAAACAACACTCGGAACTCTTGACTCCCAAACGTTATAGTTTGTAATTTTCCTGTGTTGGGCGAGCTGTGCTCTAGCAGAGATATTACCAAGTCTGTAATGTCTTAGAGGTAGAGGCAGCAGCTCCGTCTTAGCACTCTAAGCCAACTGCAAAACTGACACGCTGAACATCCAGAACATAATTCAGTAGTCTCAAGAGCATGCAGCAAGTCATAAATATGTATAGCCAATCAAGCTTACAACAGTATCTGTATATACAAACTGAGCTTGGTTTCATTCAAAAATCAAAAGCAGCTTACTTTCTATTTGACACAGAAAAAGAAAAGATTTTAGCCAGCCAGAGTATTATAGCAATCTAAAGTTCTTTCACAAAGAAACACTTACTAAAATGACGTGCAATAATTTTTCAAAAGCATGTTTTAAAAGGCTTAATCCTTGAATTAATCAAAGCAAGTGTATTTCAGGGTACTCAGAACTAGAGCTACACAGCAAATTGACTTCTTGGTTCAGCAGCTGAAACAGGAGGGTATGGGGCAGGGAAATCAGTTTCAGGATGACCCAAAAGTGAATGTTTTTCACTTTCAGCTGACATAAAAAACAGAAAATATTATGGTTTGGGCTGGAACATAACACTTTGTTTCCTTTGGGAATGCTTTTCCGTTTCTTAAAGTTATGTTTACTACAGTTTTCTATAAAAAAAAAATATGATTTAGAAAAATAAAACAGTGTTTTCATTTCCTCATTGTTCTTGACATTTTGACTGCAGGTGAGACTGTTCCCAAGTTTCACCAAAATCCATAGGTGGTTTTGCTGACTTGAAACTGCATCTTTTGGCAACAAAGCTCCATACCAGTTTTTTTGTGCTTGACTTTGCTGGTCAGCTTGTACTACTGAGTCATAAATGCCCAGCGACAACCTGTCAACCAAATTCACTGCAGGGAACATACACGCGGGCTCAAGATTTTGTTGGTGCGGTTCAGCAAGAGCTAGTGCTTGTTATTCACCGCCTTGCACTTCCTCTGGAAAGGTCTCTTTTTGCCTTCTCATTAAAAACATAGTAAATATAAACGAATACAAAAATCAACAATCTTCTGCTTCTACAGAGAGCAAGCATTTAAATTCTTTCCTTTCTTGCCACAATTTGTAGTGGGAATGGCTAGAGAAGTAACTTAAAGGGGGCAAGAAGACCTGATACACAAGGGAAATCAGAAAACATCTTGAAGCATGGGACAGATGCTGGGAACGTACCTGCAGTGTAAAAACACTGGTGAGATAAGTAAGGGTGAGAAGCAGCAGGAGGTAGAAAAGAGAAAATAGAGCAACTTTGCAAGGAGAAAGAATGCAAAGAAACCAAATTGCAAGAAAGGAGCAAGTACATGGATAAAGATCCTGAGTGCTAGAAAAACCTGTTGAACAGAAGACAATTCAGTGGGGCAAGACCACCCTGTAATGTGCAAACCCCTTGATCCAGAAGTAGAGCCAGTGCTCCTTGGGACACAAAGGCAATGGGGTTAGCAACAACAGGAGCATCTGCACCTTTCAAAATGCAACCAGAGTCCCTTCTGAAATTTTGCCAAGTGCCATGAGCTAGGCAGGGTCTGGCTCAGAGGCCTCACAGAGAACGAGGCAATCCAAGTGGTGAGCTGGTGATCCCATGGAGGCAATGGTGTCTTCTGTGAGTCACTCCTGAACTTCATTCATGTTTGGATGCTGAGAGCGCCATCCTTGACTATGAGGTATGAATGATATTTGGCTTATCTGAGCTTAAAAAGCCCACAAGTACTTTATGAACTAGTCATTTTATATTGTTTCCTTGACAAGTTACACTTTTGGGGAACTACATTTCTCTGACTCAAGTTCTTGCAGCGCTTTCAACCCCATCTGCTCTTGAATACTTTCTACCAGTTGACCCAACTGTGACTAGTGATGAGGTTTCCATGATTCATTCTGGAATTTACTGTCGCTCACAACACTATCTTAATCCTCACCAAAGAAAGGCACTCTATGCAATTAAGATAGTCTGTATGGAAATAGATGAAAACCGTTTGTCACATCTTTTCCTCTGGATATTCATTGCTCCCCGGAGTTAATCCATATACCCTATTTACAAGATGAAACACCTTCTCTCATTTTTTTCAATAAATATCATGAAAATATATTAGATTGTTAGGATTTACACAGAGATATTTGGCAGGCTTTTCAGGGCTGTCAAAGATAAATCGAATATGTGGTTCTTCTACACAGAATGAATTATCTGAATAAATAATGTATTGGGAGAATTTCACTTCTTATCTGTGTCTGATTCATTCTCAGATAAATATATATACATTTGCACTGATGTCAGTGAGGTTGCAGAACACATAACAGCAGAAAATACGTCCTTAGGCTGTTTCTGTAATATCTGTGATAGAAAACTGACGAATAATACTGATATAGCAAACCAAACAAAAAACACCTCTTGAGGTATAGGAGAGAGAGTCCTTTATTTTGCTTGTTTTAGCGTTTCATTATGCTTGGTTTTAGTTTTACCTTGTAAAGCTTCAACACAGGAAGCACAAAAAACCAGCAACAAGACCTTTATCAGTTGCATCTCACACAACGCTGCAAAGCACTTTCCAATAGCTCTTAATTATGGAAAGCCAGCACTGGGTTTAGAAGGGCAATTGGCTTCCTACTATTTTTGGACATATATCTGGCCACCAGGACACATGGACAGTGTCACAGCATTCACAAAACATGCACAAACCTATTTAGACAGACAAATGATGTGTCCATACAGTCAGGCTTGACATACACTTGTCTCCATCAGCTGAGAGAAACTGCAGAGGTACTTATCCATATAACTCTGAAGGAGAACTTCATTGTCCTCTACAAGTTTTCAATATACAACCTTTTGTTACTGCTATCACAGAGAAGTGTTCAGTCTCAGAAGAAAGATATACTGTCCCTCACACTGGAACTACTGTGAAGTCAATGACAACTCACTTCATATCTTGAGAGAAAAAGAAAGTTCCAGTTGAGAAGACTGTTCCTCTTCCAAGAGAAAAGGAAACAAACCCACTTTAATTCCAGCAGCTGTGGCAGCTGCTTTGCTTCTCCAAAAGATGCCTCAAACATTTGAAAATTCTGTTACTTCATGGTCTCCCTGTATGCATGGTCCTCCCATATCCATTTAGTGATATAACCACGCAATATTCAGCTAATGCTGAACTCTTCTATATGTTCGTCTTAAAGATATGTCGTACAATTAATACAGTAGATCCCACTTTTGTCAATGAAAGAACTTCCTTGAGAATTTTTTATTTTAGCTTTTCAATTGCAAGAGACTTAAGATATTTATGCCTTAGATCTGTAAGAAAAAGAAGTGAGGATGAAAAGACAATCTCTTACTACTCAGGAGCAGATGACAACTTTCTTTGCTAGATGACATAGTAATGCTTTTCACGTTCATCAACGGCTGCTTCAAAGAGTGAGGGAATCCTGATCCCCATACCCAATTGGTTATATCCATGACTTAAGTAACAGGATTAAATTACAAATTCAGATTGGACAACATGGAGTTTTGAAAGAGCAAATATAGCAAAGCGCAAGACAGATCATCTGTCTTTAGCCTGTGAGACTATTTCCAGATTTTCTGGAGAGAAATCCATATGTTTTTACAACAGAGCAAAAGAGGATACGTTTACAACAACACCAGGCAAACATGCAGCTGCTCTGGCCGGGCTTCCTCTGTCTCAGAGAAATATCTACTGCCCACAACACCTGCCTGAACAGAAAGCGTTGGCAGGAAAATTGAGATGTAACTGGAAAAACTCAAATACAGGCTAGCCCAAATGTCAGCGTTTCAGAAGCCAAAAGAGATTTGAGCAAACAACTCACCAGCCAAGACTCATCTGGCTTGGCCTTATAGTCCAGTGAGAACACTGAGAAAGACAGATAGAGCAGAAGAGAAGATGAGATCTCTGATTCTAGACCTGCTCATCCAGCATTAACACAAAGTCCAAACATATGGCTGCACCTTCAATTAAAAAATACAACAATCACAAATGCTTGTAACTGCAAAAAAATCAAAAGCTAGAGCTTTTATTTGAATTTCAGTTGCATATAAAACTTACCCAGGTTACTGATTAACTTTCTATTCCTTTTACAATTGGAAGGATGAAGTGTATTCCATCTGCCCACTGGCTCCTGAAGCCAGTGGTAATCAAATACTGGCTAATACAGGTGAGAGGAACCAAGATGGAGTAAACTTCAGTCCTTACTCCACATGCCAAAGATACAGAGGATTTGTCACGGGTACCTTATATTGAGCTTACAACAACAGAGAAATCACTCAGATGCCGAATGGCTGTTTGCCTCAAAAAGGAGAAGAGCTCAGGCATAAAAGGCGTTGCCTCTGTTATGCCTCAAAAAGGAGCAAAGCTGTCCTGGATTAAAGCAACACAGAAAACCAGCAGCATCTTACACAGACTGCTTGCCAAGCAGAGGCCTAAAAAAAAAAAAAAGCCAAAAAAATTTCCAAACCAACGAACCAAACCAACCCAAAAGACGTGGCATGGGTTCTCTATCGGCAAGACTTTGAGCAAATCTTTAATGTTCGCCTTTCTCTTCCCCATTTGTAAAATAAATAACAGTGATTATCTGACTGTCCCAAACGATAACTGTGAGAGTTAGCCATAGATTGAAAAGCACACTAGATATGTTGAGTACCACTTTCAGAAATCTAGAATTATTAAACTGATAAAAGAGCAAAGTAACTTAGGATTGCAATAATTTTACTTCAGGTTTAAAAAAAAATTAAAAAAATAAATCACACTACTGAAAATTCTCTCTTTCAAAAGAATTCCCATCACAAATTGCACTTGTAAATTTCAAAGCAAGGCCTCAATCCTACCTATATTCAATACGTATTTAGAAAAAGCCACATAGAAGAGAAAGAATCAAGATTTCCTTTTCTTCTGTGTGAGCTCAAGTGTGGGATTTTAGAAGAAAGCAAAACTAAAGGAGCCACTAGACTATTTCTGGTGTAAGTTTCCCAGAATAGTACTTTAAACAAGATCTTGGGCAATACCTCTTCTTCCAAGGGAAACGATAGAGTCACTCAGCTGCCTACACATGTGCTCTACCACTTTAAAGAAAATTACAGTTTTGTTCACATTTAGGAAATGCCTTTTAGTTTTTATACTTTTTTTTAAATAACAGTGCCAATAGAAAATACAAGAAAGTGCTGCCATCTTCAGTAAAAATTCCCCTGCAGCAGCCAGGGCACACCTGCTTTGGGCACAGATATTTTGAAGCTCAGCCAGAACAGTAGGATGGACTTGTACTCTGAGAAACCTATCCACTTTTAGTCATAGCTAGCCTCCAGCTAATTAGCTGCTGGTGTAAGAGTAGACCAAATAGAGCTTTCGGGCCAGAAACTGACATGATGTCATGGTTTGCCAATGAGAAAACCTGGAGAAGTTCTGTTTTCTGCCATTCCTCCTGCATTCCTATTAGAAGTGGGAGGACTATATCATTGTAATAAATGAACCACCAATAGGAAGCTGAAGATAAATTTCAATGGGCCAGCACTGGTTGAGATTGTCCCCTAGCATACAATTATAAGCTACTATCAAAAATTTTGACAGCCTGCAGGTCTTTTAAGACTTTTCCCTCTTGTTTAGAGCATTGATTTGTCCATAAAGAGCAGACATCGTCATCATCACCGCTATTTACTAAACATGAGGAAATACAGTGCCTGAAGAGAAGCTGTCTCTCAATTCACTCAGTTTTCATTCTCTTTCCATAAAGGATTCCATTGTCCAAACACGTTTACATTTGAAAATAAAAAAAATATAGTCAGAATGACATTTAACAGAACTCTTGCTTTCCTTGAGACCAGGCAAGTCAGGCTGGCTGTTGTCATTCCTATCCCACCCATCTCCCTTCAGCCCAATCAACCACAAACTCACAGTCCAGTTTCAAGCCAACGTGAAAGGAGACTGAACCTGTGGCAGTGAGGACAAGATAGATTTTGTTACCAGAACTAGGCAGTAGCCTGTCCCTTGCTGACAGTGCTTCCAGAGCCCATCTGACTTCCAGAGCTGACAGAAAGCCTTCCAGAGCAGCAGAAGATTAGCACCAGTGATGACAACATCCAATGGCTAGGTGTCATGGGAACCTGAAAGAGTCAGGCTCGTGTATTTGCTACCTGAGTCCAGAAGGGAGGGGGCCTGCAGTCACTGTGGGAGAGGCCCAAAAGAGACCCTCAGGAGCATCTGAGGAGTAGCCGAGGAGACCCTCGGCCCAGGTTAGGCCTGTGCACCTCATAACTGGACCATTATGTTATCATGCTGGGGTTCTATCCTTTACTGAGGTCTTGCTCCCACCAGACACAGAAGTCATGCCTCTCACTAACATCAGTTACAGGATAACCTGTCCCGAAACACGGAAAACCCCTGTCTGTAACATAAATGAGACTCCTGCTACTGCTGAATCTGTCAGCAACAGTTCTTCACTCTCTAGATTGATCTAGACTGAATAACTTTTTCAAACTCTGAACCGCTATCTAAGCTGTATTTCCATGGGTTTTTTCATTTTCTCTAGTCTCTTCAAGATAAAACATGAAAATATGATTCTGGCAAAAGCAGATTAGTCCAGCCACTAGGGAAGCAAAACTTGTACACTGAGTGATTGCTTTGGCTCCGAGCAAATTTAATCTTCTCCATCAATTCCTTTCCTCTTTTTTTCTGGCATTAGGCAAAAGCCTCGTATCTGGCCACGCTTTTTCTATGGGCTTTGATCTAAGCTATGTTTTGACAACATACAATTAAAATACCTTTAAGTAAAAGAGCATGATTAATGTATGACCATGCCTATAAACTATCTAGAGAATTCGTTCAACTAAATATCCACCAGTTAACGACATAAGAAGGAGTACTACCATTAAATGTCTATCAAGAAAGGATAAATCAATAAAAAAAGATTTGTAAAAGCATCTAAGTAACCAAGATTTACTCCCTTCCAGTAACGTAATACTTTGCTTTCCCTTCTCAAATGACAGATGCC
The DNA here is from genome assembly GCF_964199755.1 of Larus michahellis. NCBI lineage: Eukaryota > Metazoa > Chordata > Aves > Charadriiformes > Laridae > Larus > Larus michahellis. The sequence goes on from NC_133897.1 coordinate 97,912,759, forward strand.
AGACAATTTAGTCTCTTTGAGAACAAGGACCTTAATTTAATTTTATGTTTAAATGGTCATTAATTCCAGATTTTTCCATTCACATGGGAGAAGTTTTATTACAGTAAAAGGGATCCTGCAAACACTAGAAAAAAAACACAGTTATACAGATACATTTTAAAAAGATGACTAGCACTGCTTTTTTCCTGCTGACTTTTTCTAAAGGTCTTTCTTTGCTCTATTTGCCTTCCTACACAAGTCATTTATTTTTATCTGGTTTTAAATTATCATTCCTAAAATATGCTGTGAAACCTCCAAATGCCCATTTCCTCCTAAAGCCATTCAGATTCTCAAGGAATTCAGAGAAGATGCTCAAAATGTATATATTACCAGCTTTACATGTTACTTAAAAAACTGTTAGCAAGTTGGTGATTTTCTCTCATATATTATCACTTAACAGGAAAAGTGATGAGATCTACCTTAAACCTTCATGCTTGCACTGCTGTTTTTTAAGTATTCAGCCACGTCCCTCTACTATGCTACAGCTACCACATCCTGCAACTCCTAAATAAAAACACTGTGAACTTCCATCGCCTTCTGGAAACACACTTGCCAGAACTTACTGCTGCTCCTGCCATGAAAGTGCTAAACTGCTCCAAGGGTCAGTGTCCAAAGTTTCCAGTTTGGCAGATCACATAGGTCCCTTCCATCACAAAAGCCACACTACACACACAGTACAGTTAGTCTATACCTCTGCAGTAGGTCAGACTTTTTCCAGAAGTGCAGCATATGAACCACAAGCCATACCTTTGATAAAATTGTACCACCGAAAACATCGGTAGCCAGGAACACACCACATGCATTGTCCTGGCAAAGGACAAACAGCCCAGGAACAACAGGCTGACCCTAACTACTGCAAGGCCATTCTTTGGCAAGTGACACCCCTGTTTTGCAGGTATGTAATTATTGGTTAGTGCTTTCTTCTTGCACTCCACTATTATTTTGGGTTTTTTTCATATATGGATGCTTCTGTATTTTAAGGCTGAGGAAACCAGCAGTGCTAAGAGACTTGGGCATGGCTATGACTCTTTCCTAGTTGGAAGGAAAGTGCTATGTTTAAGCACTATAATTAGGCTTTTCTAACCCTGACTTGTCACAGGTAACAGGTACACATACTGTACACCTGTGTTCAACTTTTATACTTACTTTCCCCAAATACAAGAAACCTGACTGCAGGATTTGTGGTAGTGAGGATTAGATTTGTGCATTCTCCTGGCCGGGAATGGGACAAGGTGTGGAAAAAACCCCACAGCTCAAAACTCTAGAGAATGTTGTAGGCTTGTCTTCATCTCCAACAGCCCTTAAGCAAGGATGGGAGAGAAGGCAGATGATTTTGTCTATCACAGAATGGGAATATTTAGATAGAAAAAGGACAAGCCTTTACCTTCCTAGGGGATGTGGTCAGGTCTCTGTCTTTTAAAAGGGGCGGGTTACCTGAGGTCTCTACAGAGAAGATATAATTACAGAATATTATTATGGCCAAAGTGACAGAAAGCGATCAAGCAGAAAGTTTAGACAAAGTCTATCAAATACATATCTCCTTTTCCTAGAATGCCCAAGTAGATCAGTTCCTTCATCACTAACGTGGGTGAACTGTGAAGCCCAAAAACTTTTACAGCTAGCTGTTGCGCCCTCTGCCTCACTCTTGCAGACTCTCATCTATCCACCAAGGTAAACTTTGCAGAATCCTTCCCTCCCTCAGTCAGGGAAAAAATAAATTTTTTCTGTTTACTGAAAAAGGACTGATGTTTTCCTGCACTCTCTCATGCTAATGACCAACCAGTAACCACTCCCAAACAAATAAAAAGACAAAACGCGTTAACACTCAACTAGAACCCACAAGGGTGGGTTGGTTGTTTTTTTTTTTTTTTTAAGTTTAACAGCTAATCAGTTAAGTTATTCTGTCTTTAGATGACAACACATTTCAAGATCAAGAGTTTTGACTGTAATATGGAGTGTACCAAATAACAAAGATTTTTCTGAATAAGACACCCATTTTTCAAATCTCTTTCTAGAGGCTGTCAACCCCAATACACCATTCAACAAGTACAAGAGTTTTCTGTTTGTTCCAGAGAGCAAAGCAAAGATAGGAGAATCTTGGGATAGAGGGGATGTATCTGTCAGGCAAAAAATATTAAAAATGGTGTTTGACTAACAAATATAGAAGAGGTTTCTGATGCATTTTATTATATCATGGAAAAAAAACCCACAAGATTAAATATTTTGTTCCATACATTCCCCAGCTGCCATAAACACAGAATAACTAATGGGATTCAGGAGTTATATTTCATTGTTTCAGAATAAGAAGTTTTAAGTCTAGTACCCACTGTTTTATCTGCCCCAATGCACATCTCTCAAGCTGATCATCTCTGTACTGTTTCAATTGCATTGTTAGTAGTATTTCCACATCCTTAACAATGCTTTTGTTTCTAGAACAGCCAGTTCCAAAATTTTGATATAAAAAAAAGAAATCAAAGTCTTGTTACTTCATACACATACACCAATGTGTGGAGAACAAGTTCTGGAGACCATCATCCCCATCCTCCAGTCTATTCTGGGTCCTTAAGTCATTGACAGTATTGCTGGAGTGTGGGCAGCCAGCCCCCCTCAAGTCTGCCTCCAGGAAAAACAAGCACACTCCAATTGGAGATGCACGGATTAAAGGTCTGTCTCCTGCCCTTTAACCACTCCACACACCACCTATGCATGGCAGTGAAGCAGAAGATTTCCAGGAAAAGACTCTTTTTGAGGGGTGACATATATGCAACACAGGGTTCCACTTTTTTTGTGAAGCAGATCACAGTCTTAAGTTTACAGCAACTTCATCACTGTTTTTGAGCCCTTCAGAAACAACTAGGACCTACGCAACGTGTGACAGTTATGTACTGACAGTCTTGAGTATTTTTTCCATTCACTGTTTTTGGAGAAACAGATGCCTGCCTCATGCTGTAAGGAACAGCCATAAGGATCTAAATTGTTACATGCTAAACAGACATACCACCTTACTGCAGGGCAGACACATTCAAAGGAGCAAAGAGGGTTGCAGACATTGGCTTACCATAATTTTTCCTTCATTTGGCAAGAATACAGTCATTCTGCTAATTGATACTCCTACCACAGTGTCAAACAAACAAATCGGATAAAACACAGTTTGCCAATATTTTGTCACATTCTGGGCTTCCTGGCATCAGTTACTGTCTGTATATCCTGGGGCACCAACAGATGTAAGGTCTGATAAAAGCTGTTTCCTCGATTTCCTGTCCAAGAAAAATGCAGGCTTTATTCTGCAATTTATGCACACCTGGCAGATTAAAAAAACACCACAACCAACTAACCCCTGCCCCCTCACCCATGCTGGATTTCAGCATCTAAAAAGGTTTTTAAGCTTCTCCACCACACTCCTCATTTCTCACAGGCTACATAAACCTGGAAGAGTGGCTGTGAGTGTCAGGTTTTCCTGGCAAAGTCACAGAAGAATCCATCCATTCCTCAGCTCCTCAAGAAGATAACGTGGGAAGGAGCTTACCTCAGATGGACCCGGGTGGCTAGTGCTTGATCAACCAGCGCCCAAGATTGCTGCCACTGTGCTCACTACTCCAAAGTTACATTTGGCAAACATGTACACTTCAAACACTGAAGAATATCTGGACAGAATATATGGATATCCAGCCAAGGTTTTACTGAAAAAAAAAAATTCATTGAAACTGAGGAGGATTACAAAATGCCACCAAATAGCAACAGTGGCCCACAAAACTGGGGCAAGTTCATTAGTCACCACACAAAGTCAGAACCAGAGTCAGATCCAAAACTACTCTTTAGTTTGACACTTAATTTTCTCAAGAACACCTCGAGATGCTAAGCATTCAAGATAAGCATCCAGCAGCGTTTACTTTTCCTAGCAAGGTTAGGTCCTGGCATATCTGGTGAGGGAGGTGTCAGCCTACTTCAGCAGTGCCAGCTGAATTACTTTCTCCAGAAAGATTCATCTAATCTGCCTCTGAAGTCAATGTATATTTTTTTTACTCTCAACACTTCTGTTTAAAATACTGCATATACATAAAAGAACACTAAGTGGTCAGTAAACACATAAGTTTTTAAGTAATGTAGCACAGACAAAAAACTCAACTAGAAACTAAAAGAAAAGAAGTTAAAGACTAACTTAATGCCTCTACTTGGTCAACAGCTATTCTGCTTAAAACACAGATTTAGTGTCTATCACAGCTCTCTTCCCTCACAGATCCTGACTGAACCCATTTAGATTTCTTCATCCCATAGAATATCAGGGTTTTCATCATTGCTTCATACATTCTCAACTGCTACACTGGGGAAGTCAGGGTTCATCACTGCAGATAAAATCCCTCAAAGACTCAGGATTTTGACACTTAATGATGATTCTTCATATATGCTGACCCTAAGTTCTCTTATGCAGCCATCACTGTTGACCTGTTGAAGTGCAGAAGACTTCAGTTTTATCAGGTGGTGCTTTTAGCCCACTTGGGCCCATGAAACTAAAGATAGCAAAAGATAGGTGTGATATATCAAAACTTGGTGTCCAGGCCTTACACAAAATTGATCTGAAATACTTTTCAATTCCCTGCTTTCTGATTTTGTCTGCTTCCCATCTCCCAGAGATTCCTCTTTTATTGTATGCTGTGAACATAACTGCACTGAGCCATTTCATTATAACAAGCTCATTTTGTAACCAAGCACAACAGTAACAGCTGTTCATTCCAGAGCCAGCACAGTCATGCTGCACCCAAGTGGCACACTGAGCACTGGCACTTGACCTACCCAAATCAAAGGCAATAATAAAACAAAGTATGTGTTGGGGAGATGCCAAAAAGGGTCTCGCCTGATTCCAAGCGGTCCAGGATTGCAACAAACCTTATTGTCCATGACTGTAACAATAAACAAGAGATTTTTGTAGTGCATAATTTCAAATTAAGATACAATGCAAAAAAAAAAATATAAAGAGAATAGGGGAACAGAAAATCCCATGAAATATCATAGAAAATAAAGTGGCTGAAAAAGAATGTGAACAGTGCCTTGTAAAGTCTCAAGATTAAACAGTAAAAAGTCTCTTAACTACACTAGAAGTAGGAGGCCAGCAAGAAAGCTAGTAGGACTACTTGATGACTATGTTATAAAATCATATAATCATAGAATTTCCTAGGTTGGAAGGGACCTTCTAGTCCAACCATCAACCTAACTCTGACAAAAGCCATCATTAAACCATATCTCTAAGCACTACGTCTACCCATCTTTTAAATACCTCCAGGGATGGTGACTCAACCACTTCCCTGGGAAGCCTATTCCAATGCTTAATAACCCTTTCACTGTAAAAATTTTTCCCTAATATCCAATCTAAACCTCCCCTGGTGCAACTTGAGGCCATTTCCTCTTATCCTATTGCCAGTTACTTGGGAGAAGAGACCGACCCCCACCCCGCTACAGCCTCCTTTCAGGGAGTTGTAGAGAGCGATAAGGTCTCCCCTCAGCCTCCTTTTCTCCAGGCTAAACAACCCCAGCTCCCTCAGACCCCTCCTCATAAGGCTTGTGGCTCTAGACCCCTCACCAGCTTTATTGTCCTTCTCTGGACCCACTCCAGCACCTCAATGTCTTTCTTGTAGTGAGGTGCCCAAAACTGGACACAGGACTCAAGGTGGGGCCTCACCAGTACTGAGTACAGGGGGACAATCACTTCCCTCGTCCTACTCACCACCCTGTTCCTGATACAAGCCAGGATGCTATTGGCCTTCTTGGCCACCTGGGCACACTGCTGGCTCATATTCAGCTGGCAGTCGACCAACATCCCATGTCCTTTTTTGCCAGGCAACTCTCTAGCGACTCTTCCCCAAGCCTGTAGCGCTGCATGGGGTTGTTGTGACCCAAAAAAGGGGGACTCAAGAATGATGAGGCCACAGCCAAGAAGCTCAATGCACTCTTTTGGTCAGCTGTTACTACACTAGGTATTGGAGAGATCCCACACCTTACACATACATTACAGCAGATAGCTTGGAGGAGCTAGATCAGTTTAAAAAAGTACAGAGGAAGTATTAGACCAAATAGACAAATTGTAGGTTTGTACATCACCAGGAGTGGATGGCATTCACCTGAGAGCTCGGAATAAACTCAGATGTGGAACAGCAGAACTGCTGGCCGAGTCTTGTAGCTGATAACCACAAAGAACTGCTGTGCCAGAGGACTGCCAGTGGACTCCCATTTACAAGAAGGGCTCCAAAGGGCATCATCGGAACACCTGGAGAGTGATTTCCAGCAGCACTATGACATATTGTTTATTATAGACCGTATAAGACCAGCAAGCACACAGGGAAACAGGTGACTCCTGTGTCAAGGAGTCACCATCGATTCTGCAAAATGCAACCCTGCTTCCTCAACGGGCTGGACTTCTACAGGGGTGTCAGTACGCAGACAGATAAATGAGATCTTGCAGATATCATGTATTCAGATTTTCAAAAAGCCATAAGCAAGTTCCCACAGCAAATTAAAATGCCATAGGACTGGATAATAATGGCTCTTTCATATATGAAAAGTGGTCGAAATAGAAGGAAAGAATAAGCCTTCAAACCTAACAATCACTTTTCAGGATGAAGAGTCAGGAGCAGAGTCTTTCAGGAATCAGAGTTGAGACTGGTTTTGCTCAGTATCTTCATCAGTGACCTGGAGAGGGGAATGACCAGTTAAACTTCTGAATTTGTGGATGTTACCGAACACTTTCAAGCAGTCAAATACTATGCTGATGGCATGGAACTTCAAAAGGAGCTCACAGAGCCAAGCGAGCATACCAAAAAAACTGGCAGGTGAGAAAATTGCAGTAAGGACAAGATGTTAGGTGTTATTCTTCCACTATGTAACATCTCTGCATGCCTACATCTCATGTACTGCATGCAGTTCTCATCTCAAGAATGACGCAGTTGAGTCAGAGGCATTGGAAGGGCCCTATTGAGATGACCTAGTCCAACTACTCTGGCTCAACCAGGCTCAGCTAGAGCAGGTTGCCCAGGACGATGTCTGGTTGAGTTTTAAACGTCTCACAAATGGAGACCCTACAACCTCTCTGGGCAACCTGTTACAATTTTCACCACCCTTACAGCAAAAAAGTATTTTCTTGCATCAGATGGATTCTCATATGTTTCGATTTATGCCCATTGCCTCTTGCCAATTAAATGATTGATGAGAGGATCCAGGGAGTAAGTGCTTTACATGGAGACAACTAGAGGCTGAGAGAGGAGAAGGCTAGTGGGGAGTGGTATCTCTGAGATTTACAGTGTCATGAGCATGATGAACAAGCTGAACAGAAAACTGCTATTATCATCTCTGGCAGCCAAAAGACTATACCACCATCTAAGAATACACTTCTTTTTAAGTCTAATATCAATTAACACATTACCTGTGAACCAAGGAACAATGACAACGCAAGGTGACAGCAAACCATCCTAGCCCATCCTAGCCACACACAAAAAGCTTCTTCCATAGAAGCAGGCACAGGCTACCAAAACTAATTTCTGGCCTGAAGCATCACTCTCCAAAAGAAAACGAAGAGCTTAGTTAACAGAAACTCCTAGAAAAAAATATGAAAGCAAGTCTCCAGCCAATAGGGGAAAGGAAAGACAATCACATTTAGACTATGGAACAGTGAATTTTATTTAAATAAACTTACAGTTCTTGTTAGCGCTAACATTGTGAAACTTGTAAATTTTCCGCACCTTTATTTTCAGTGCTGAAGAAACTAAGCTATGTTTGCTTTTTTAATTCTCTGGATTAACTTTTCTACTTACTTCATCAGTTGCATTAGCAAAGGTGTAAACAACCCTAGAACTGAAATATCACGGTGATTCCTGGAAATCTTACTAGTCTTATCTAGGCCAATCTAATATTACTATTGATAGCAGAACATTAAAGCTATACAACTCTGCAAAGTAATACACCCAAGCTGGGTCACTCCCAATGTCAGTGCTATCAGCTTTTGCATGCTGTAACAAAATACTAGATGTCCTGCCTCCTTACATTCAGGCAGACCAGTATTGCACCATTTTGGCAGTGATGAGCTAACAGATGGTAATTAAGCAAAGCTTTTCAGTGGAGGTCATTAATAACATCAAGTTCATTTGATACTTCAGTCATAGCTATCCCTTTGGAAGAGTTGCAGCCATCTAATATTTTCCCACAAGCAAGAAAAATTGAGGAATTACAAGTCAGTTCTGCTCTCCTAACCTTCAGGTTTTTTTGAAGCTGAGAAGCTTCTTGATGAGTGAATTCTTGGACTTGCCTCCACACATAATCACTTAATAAAAGACACCAAGAAATGCCATTACAGCAAGAACAAAATGGCAGGATGTTTAGTCTTTCTTATTACCTAAGTGTTTTCTATAATTTAACAATGCAAGAGATAAAAATGAAACATTTCAGAGGTTCTACAATCTCAGTTTTCTTAAAGTTTGCATTTAGTTACCAACTTCAGCCTTTCTTTCCAGATCCCAAAATTTCTTGCAAATTGCTAATTCTAGCTCCAAACCAGCATTTGTTCACATTTCATAGTGGGAAAACAAGCAAAAAAACGGGCCTAGGTATTTCTTTTAAGTGTCCATGAATTTGTCTCCTAACTACTTCACACATGACACCTAGGGTCAATCACCCAGTTTTAAAGCACAGAACAGCACAGGTGTATTGTCCTTAAACAACTTCCCAAAAAAATCAAAATGCTCAGATTTTATGGATACTTCTGAAAAACAAGGCGTTTGTGATTTGTCCAAGACCACAGAGAAAGTCAGTGGCAGAATTAGAAATACAACCCATCTTTCAGATTCCTGTTTCAATATTATAACCAGAACGCTTTCTCCTTCTGAAAAGACTTTTTTCTTTCACAGAACTTTTTTTTGACAAGAATGAAGAAACTTTCCTGACAAAGCTCCTTTACAAAAACTTCTTACTGCTGACAGTAAGCTTAAACGAACTTGCATTTTCCAAACAAATCTGCTTCCAGCATAAAACAGCTCCACTGTCAAATATGCTCTTCTGCTAGTTTATGACAATACTTATCAAATTACCATTTATCTGAAGAAATTCAGACGTTCAGCCCTGTCAGATAAAGAAACATCTTGAACACAGAAAATGCAGAATACTTGACTGAGATTTTGAAAATGTACAGTTGGCTTGGAGAAACTAGTTTTACTCCCTTTATTTTGATGGAAATGCAGATTTTCTTGAAGGATTTTTAATAAATATTTTCTTTGCATAAAATTTAAATTGTTTTGTACTCAGTTTTTTTTCCAAAAAAAATTTTACCTGAAAAAACAAAAGCTGAAATATTTTGATTGTCAAAGCACCCTAGCCAGACTGCAATGTGTGGACCCCTTTAGCTAGTCCAAGTCTTGACAGACTGTGGCACCTGGTTTCTTCATACTGGGGAGGTGGGGAGTGGAGAGATGCCCAACTGCCTTGGCCCTGCAAGACAAGTGCTACCTCTTCCATCTAGCAGCTTATATAAACATTCTGACTATTATGCAGGTATGCCATACTGCAATTACACCCTACAGAGTTACATATCAATTATTTATTCAAGCTGATTCTACTCAGTAGCTCCATAGCTAAGACTGCTTTTTAGTTAACATGAGAAACACAGGCCAAGAAAGAAAGAAAATGCGTTCCTTGCATATTCGCCTCTCATTTTTTTTTTTTACCATTTGGAGCTAAATCTGGGCTTGTGTCAAGTCCCTCCTGATGGTAGCCTAGGATTCTCTGGGCAGATTACAATTTTTCTCCTGAAGTCTTCTCAGCTCACTCATGTTGTCTGACCTGCTGAGTCTCACAGCAAAGCCAAGCAGCCACACTGCTCCAGCAACTTCCTTCTCTCTTCCCATTGCCTTCACCTGCCCCAGACTTCCCAGGCAAGGTCAACCTTTTCTCTCTCCCAAGGTTCTTTTTATTCCCTTCCTTATCACTTCTACTCTTTTGAAATCCCTGAGAAATTTGTATTTCCTACTTCCCTCCTACTGAAAACAGAGGACAAAACGTAGTTCCTCGAGTTATACACACTGTTTTGTTTCTCAAAGCATAATTGCAAGAGTTCAGCGCTTCCCATTGTCTCCAATTTGATGTGTATGTGTAAATGAACTTCCTGTCCAAGCAGTATACACAGAAGTATTTAAGATTAACAGCTTCACACATATCAACCACATTCTAAGTTGTGTCCACCCAGAGCCCCCAGGGTGTCACAATATCTTCTCACAGCATTCCTTTGCCTCGGCCTGTACTCGTGCACAGCCCTTACTTTGCACAAGAACTCACTCAAGCAATGCTGTGGAGAATGAACAGCCAGTAACAGGTGATGATACCCAACCACCCCCCTCTTTCATCTTGATCCAAAAAACACATCTACACAATTACAACCTCCATACTCAGAGCTAAGTTTTTTCAATACCCTTAAAATGCTATTTCATAGAGAGAGGTTAGTTCCATTAAAACTCAATTATGGGCTCAAAAGTCAGGATAAGTAGTAATGTCATTTAGGGCCCTCACTGGGTGCTACAGAAATGTGTGTTTCCAATTTAGTTCTCTGGTACAATGTCACTTACCTTTAAGCCAGTCCAGCAGAAATACTTCGTTAACTCTCTTCAAGATCAGTGTTATTACAGCAAGTAACACCAATTTTCATTTGGTTCTCTGCTCACAGAGGTCAAAAACTGAATATGGAGAGAAAAAAAAGGGGCCATTTTTCGTCTCTGAGAAGACCTCTGTAGGTCAGGACTGCACAGAATTGTAATCAGTGAGGGTAAGAGGGAGGTAAAGTGTCATCAATCTGTAACTCCTTGGAGGCACTAAAATGATTATGATGAGAAAAAGGAGGAAGAAGAAGATGATGATGATAAAAGTCTTCCAATTGCCCTTAGGTGTGGAGCAGCTAAGCAGTGACACAGTACAGGTTGGCAGCCATTTGGCTTCTGAGACAAGAGAATGAAATATCCAGGCACTGCCATTCCTAACAGCAAAAGCCTGTCACTCCCCATCTTCTCTGCAGGTTAAAGAATCAACAGCAGCAGCTTGCAAGACACAGAGTTTGCAAAAACTCCTGAGATATGACTTTAAGTTGGCCAGGCCATTCCATCTGAACCGGTAACAGTGATCAACGCAGCTGCTTCCTGCAACACAGCACCAACCTCCCTCTCCTCCACTCAATTTGTTTGTTTGTTTCTTCTTTTTCCTAGCCAATTCATCCAAAGGCCAAAAATCTGCCTGTTCTGCCGAGTCTTTTCTGAGGGAGAAGAAACAAGGCAAAACAAATGAGTTTCAGCTTGGTCTCAGCAACTGTTAATTAGTGATTATGTAAATGTTAAAGGCAAACCATTTTATAAACTAATTTCTCAATACATTTTCAGACATCTTCAAAAGATATTCCTCTCACTGGTAGCTAATAAAATAAGCGATTCCATTTATTCCTCATTTAAGCAGGTCTTAAGGGCATGAAGACACCTAATTAGGATTTCTGGTATTCATACAGTTTGTTTTGCCCACAAAAAAAGCAAAAGTTATCTACAAAAATCCAAATATTCCTTCTCCAGACTGCCTCAGACTTCTGAGGGGAGCCATGAGGTAATTCCTCCCTGCTATAAGGGACATCAGCAGGACAAATACACTCCCTTGCAGAGCTGCAAATTCCTGTAGCTCTCCCAACAACAGCTATCAGGAAGCAGACTATCATTCCTGCTTGACTGCTGTAGAGAAGCAAGAAAAACAGAATGCAGTTTACAACCTATTCAAATTGCATCCATTTATTTCAAAATGGAATTTAACCCCAGGGTACAAGAGGAAACCAGAAGTCCCTCAGAGAGCAGGATAACAGGTCAATCTATGAGACAACAGAGTTTCACCTAGCTCCCAGACACATCTACACGGTGCGACTGCTTTCCAAGCTGTCCTTTTTCAAGGAATACACGTGATCTAACACAAAGATGGGAATAATAACAAATGCCTAAATATCCTTTCAAAACGTTGGAGAGTTCAAGTCTTTTTGTCAGACGCGCCAAATACATTCAAACAAATCTTAACTTAGTTCTTAACATTTAATTCTTAATCCATGTCCCAAATAATCCTTACAGCTCTCCCAGGTTAGTCCCTTCCTTCCTTCCCAGCATAACAGAAAGATCTCTCGTGTAGTCATGACAGAGCTGCATATTGTTTAAACACAAATGTTTATGGCAAGAAACAAGTCATCTCTTGGCTGGCACAGTGAACTACAAAACAATTACTAGGAAGTGATAAAGCAATATCAAAATAACAGTCTATTGGTGCTACAGCTGTATTTGTTATTTCAGAGTATCTAAACCACCCCAGCTGGTTTCAAAAGGCAGTAACAGAAGAGGCCATTCAGTGATGGGTACGGGACAGAATGTACGCCACTTAGGTAGTGGTTCAGGTTTAAAGAAAAAAGGTTTGTTAGCTGGAAAAGACAGACCATACTTTCAGTTCTCCTGCATTTGTGTCCGTTTTCTCCCCCAGCAGCACACAAAGTCAAACAGAACCAAGGAAAATGAAGACACTCGTATAAGTCATGTCCCAGGGTGCCTTTTCAGATGTGGCCTGTGATAAAAGTGCTAGGAACTGAGGCCACAATCTCAACCGCACTTTCTGGGCGACAAGCAACACAACCCACAGGCCAGCTACTCAGTCCAGGTTTTGACTCTACAGGTCTCTCAGCGGCTGAAAAGTAAGTGGTTCCAAAACTGTGGTGGTGCTCAAAAGACTGAGCCCAGATCTCAGCTCCACAATCAAACATCCTTGATTATACTTCAAAATAAAACAAGTCTGAAATCCTTAGATATTTTTATGTGGCTGATGATGATTTTGAAAAATTACAGAGCTGGTCAAGTATTTGGGTAGGAGTCAATGTAATGTCTCATTCAAACAGTGCTTTCACAGCTACAGAAGCCCTCCTAAACAGCTGGCACAGCTGTGACCCAGAGCGTAACATCAGAATGAGCTATCCCATTCCTTTTTTCTAAGAAGGTTTTTGCAGGCAGTGAAGGTGACTAATAATGCTTTCTGGTGCATCATCTACATTAGGTTAGCAATTACCAACCACTCAGGGGATGCCTAAGGAACTGCAAGTATTTCTAGTCCTCTTTCCGAAAGCTGTTACAAATGCTTTCTACTATTCTCTGAAATACACTTCACACAGCAGTAAGAAAACTATCATAAAACCATAGGATAAAATACCTTAGCCTTGCGGGCTGAATTACATTTTGAGCAGGTTTTTTTTAATGTTTTTTTTTTAGAAACAAACACAACACTGCATCAAACCAAAAGTTACACCACAGTGTCTATAATGAGATTTCCTTAGCTATCAGAGCCACGAAGCAAAGGTCACCATGTTGATATTCCATGAAAGCCTGCAGCATTTAAGACATTTTAAATACTGTAAGAATACCTCTGCATTTGCACAAAAGTCTCCCTAAAATACCTAACGACATTGTCAGCGTGAAGTGGTTAGTCAACGTTTCTAAGACCTATGCAAAGGTCAAAGCAAACAAAATATGTTGGAGTGCTGAGCCCAAGGGCACTCTCTGAAATGTGGTTTGAACACAATCCATCAATATGTACTTTTTCTATTCTATTACCCACATAATAACCAGCTCTGTTTCACCATAAATCTGTTGTTCAGTAGTGTTCAAAAATGTCACTGTACTGGTCATCTGTGTCAGTTGCCCAAGAGAGATTTATTAAAATGTTTGGCTAAACAGGTCATCATCCCAGTGGCACATAATAAATCGGGAAGCACTTGACAATATTGCTGTTACAATAGGTGTGACTGCCGGTGCTGCCAAGTATTAGAGTTGCCAGGCATTTCCATGAGAAAGTCCTGTTTTCAGTTACTTGCAGCTTTGTCAAACTGTTCAGGCTGAAGGTTTCCATGCTGGAGTTCTGCCTTAGACTGATTTTTATTTTGTTTAATGGAAAATTTCAGTCAAAACAGTTCACTTGTTGTGCAAGCAGGACACGGTACAGTATGTTTTATTTCTGTTAAGAAAAAAAAAACAAGAATGTGGTCTTTCAGAAGTTCTAGTTTTTGAGAAGCTATCTTGACATTCAGTGAGGATGGTCTACATTGATGGTTGTGATCCCACCTAAGTAAACATCACCCTGGATTAGGTCATGTTGACAACTTGAGAAAAATTGTTTGCACTACAGTTTGCTAGGTGTTACAAGCACCATAATAGTACCATCTACATCCCATATGTGCCTTCTGACCAAGCAGCTATGTTGCCCTACAGGTGCAGCTCCCAGCTGCTTTGGGCCAGTCTGAGCTAAGGCACTGATTAAAGACTGAGAGCCTGGAAGGTGGAAGCTGCTTCTGTCAGACCTTAAAGAAACAGAATAACTAGAGAAAGAAAGCGAGAATAGTCAGAGAAGCAAGAAGCAGCTCTGTGATGCAGCCAACAGAAACACTCATCTGAGGCATCCATAAGCTATGAGGCAGGCACTGACCCAGGACTGCTGCAGCTGGGCTTGCAAGGAGGCTCAGAAGGCATTGGAGACTCTAAAGAACCATTTTCAGCTACTACTTGTGGAGTAAGCTCATCGGGATTGCAGCTGCATGATAGTTTTATGGATTTAGATTTTTGTTATAAATTCAAACAGAAATCTGATTTGCTGGCTCCTCTGTACAGGAATCAGCATCATCTGCTGGTGTATCTCACAACCAGAATGGCAAACAATTAACAAGCAGCAGCTGTATAGACTATGTGGTTATTGATTAAAATAAAATCTAAGAAAATCCTCCACAAAGCTAAGGTATCAAATAGGAGACACAGAATGAAAAAGTCCTTTTAATAATCAACCACCGAAACAAAAACTGCATTTAGACTCACCAGGTTAGCAATTCTAGACATATTATCAATCCTGAAGGACCTGGGCATAAACTGACAATCAGCTAGAGTCCAAGGGCAATATGGTAATTCATTCATTCGTCCCCCAGAAAATTTCAGGCGAGTACCTCTGAAAAACACAGTCTGTACACAAACAGGGCTACTACAGCAGAGGAAGTAACACATCTCCCAGAGCTTGGAAGTTTGTTACTCAAGTGACTCAGCCTCTGCTGATGGACGTAGTGAAAGCCTGTTAGCAACACTGCTCAAATACACACGCACACACGCCTCCAAATTGCACTAACATCAAAATTACTTTCCCCATGAACAAGCACACAGCTATGAAGGGTGATGAAGCCCTCAGTCACAATTGAAAAAACCCAAGAGGCTGACAGGCAAAAGGAGCCAACTGCATTCTGTAGAAAAAGCTACTACTTATATATTTAACAATATTCATTAAAACCAAGTGTTGAACAGCCTCAAATAACTTGCACAGTAACGTATCACAAGAGGCCAGCGATGGATGGCAGGTCTGAGTGGCAGAACCGAACGTGAACTCTCCATCAATACAGGGCCCAGCCTTCACACTGTGGTTCTCGTGCTCCTAGAGCTGGTTGCAAAAAGCCTCCATTGCTCATAAAGTAAATACAAGCAAAAAGATTCACAACCAAGGAAACACACATTCCAAATATACAGGAAGAATACGTTATATTACACTTACGGAACACCTAGAATAAACCTGAAACAAAACAGTTTAAACAACCAGTCAAACATGAAGAGCTGGGGGGCTGCTAAAATAGAGAAAATAGTTTAGAAAGTACATTCAATATCAACAGAAAGGCACAGATTCCAAAAACCAAAATAAAGAAAAACAACAGCAGAGCGCCTCTGATACCAGCTCCCAAACTTGTCTTTAAATAAGTATTTTGGACAAAGACTTCCCTCTTCCCTTCTCAGTACAGAAAACAGTGAACTTGTGTTTTGTGTTGATTAAATGTGCTTTCTCATGTCCAGGAGGAGTACAGTTAATTTACAGCAGAGCAGCTGAGAGAGAAAATTGTACAGCAGCAGTGAGCGTGCTTCAGGGCTTCCTCCTCCTGGGGGAGGCAGCGGTAAAAAAAAGAAAAAAAAACCAAACCAAACCCCCAAACTAATGTCCTGTTTCCCTGAAACCATTTCAAGTCATACTCTCTGTAGAGCACTGAGCACTCTCACACCAGCAGAGTCTTCTCTCCCCAGCTTAGTTAACAGCCAGTGTCCCTCAGCAACTGCTCTGTTGTGGCTCAAGGTTGTTTCTTTCCACTTTCTGGAAATATAGAGAGTGAGTATGTACAATGGGAGAGAAAATATGCACCAAAAGCAACGCACCACAAAAACCTGCAGCCTAACAGTACAGCTAACTCACAACAAAACCCCAAGACCACGACTATGGCAACACAAATCAGCAAGCACAAAGACATGGTTATTTAAATGGAAAGTATTGCATTCTAGGCACTGGTACACAATTTCACGGAAGTGAGAATTTCATCTGCGTGGAAAATAAAATATCAAGTTTTATTCTACTTGTAGTGATGCGTTTCTAATGGTCAGAGGACAAGCTATTGATGGGCAGGTATCAGAGAGAGATACGTACAGTCAAACAAACAAATGGAAAATAGATTTCTCAAGTCTCAGGCACTTACTGAAACCACATTTCAACATTTCCAAACACTGTGGACTTTCCAGCGTTTTCCGCTTCCAAGCCCTACCCAAGTACAATCTTGACTTTCCCCTTTAATTACCAATTCAAGCCAAAACTTAAGTTGCTAGTTCTTGGCAATCATGCCAATCCTGATACCATGCTCTCCTGTGGGACCTAGTCAGCCACTTTATACAACACAGGATATATTACCAGGCTTTTCTCAATCAAAATATTAAGAAACTTCAGTTGCCTTATTTGGTTAAGCTATACTTAACCTAAGAGTAAAAAAAAATTAGCTTGGAAAAGTTATTCCTGTTAGTTGTGACAGTTATTTTAGAAGCTGCTTTATACACCATGAATGTGTTCCCTGTCTCTTCAAATACCACAAAAAAAGCTGCTAATATATGTCTGTCCAAGGAAAAAAAAAAAAAAAAAGAAAACAAACAGCAAAAACATCAAATCCGACAGCAGGCCTTCCCTCCAAACACTATATGACACATTTTTTTTATTTTTTTTTTAAAGTTTCCTGCTAAAAACTTTCAAAATTCATTTCATGCTCGCTACACTCTATTTGAAATAGCTACTCTCTGCATGTGTGTTCAAGAATCTGTCATTAAAACATCCTGGTTGTTAGGAGTCAGGTTAATGAAAAACAGCATGAAAAGATAATGTTATGAACAAGCCCCACTACACACTACACTAGAAGGAGCAAATTAATCAAGTTCCAGACGGGATTTATAACCCGCAAAAGTCATTGCAGGCACTTATCGGCGCTGCTCACATCCTTCCTCCTCCTCCTCCTCCTCTCTTCTATTAGATTAGAAGTTGCGGAGCACACACCATGGCAGAGTACAGAAAACAGGAGAAGGACCACAGCCTAATTGCAACCTTTTAGGCACCACGCTGGTCCAGACAGAGCACACCCAGAGGTGGCTGTACATCTCCTGTTCACTGAAACCAGAAGATAATGAACTTCCATTCTGGGTTTTTTTTCTAACCTGCACTGGCCTTAAGAGGGGAAATGGCATTGCAACCGGCAGAATTTTTTTGCTACCTGCCACAAAGCGTTACTTTCAAGCATGGGTTGCCTGGGACTACCAAAAAACGTATGTAAATCAAAACTGATCTGCTTAAGGGCCTACTTAGAAAACCTCCTGCTCAGGAACTTTCGTAACATTCTCAAGTGAATAAGCCACTTCTGAATACTAACAGATACTCTAAAACAGATACTAAATTATATTATCTGATGTCACACATTTATATGCATGAAGCACAAACAACATTAAAGGCAAGTGCAAGAAAAAAGCTCTGATTTTTCTTTTTTTCCTTGAAGTTTCCTGCAAGATTTCTTGCAAGACACATGGATCCTTGAAAATTTGTTTGTGTCCTTGTAATAACTAAAAATATTTCTGATAGTATATTTAAAAATCTTGAATCCTCTGCAGATCGGCAGGAAAAGAATGATGAGATCAGTTAGAGAAAAATATTTTTTTTTTTCTATAGAACTACCACAATAAGCGACCAGTGCGCTTACTTTAGATACAATAATAGTATATAGGGAGTCTCATTTCTTCAGTCAAAAAAAAGAAAAAAAAAGTTATCTGGTCTAGTTCCTCCCCAACTAAGATAAAGCAACTTTTATCATTTGATGCTTTTCATTCTATGAATAGTTAGTGTACAGAGAAACACATTACCTATAGATTTGAGAGATTTATTGAACCTCTAAGTCAAATCCACATCTCATGCTAGCACTTTACTCAAGGAAACCATAACAATAGGAAATTCAATCTGTACCACAGTCACTTACAGAGTTCTTCAAAAGGTCCCTTCGCTCTGGTGTTCTGGTCTTATTCTGCATGCAGTCTTTCATCTACATGCCCTGAAAGAATCCAGCACCAGTTTGGCCTAGCCTGACTAGAATTTGGGAAAAAGCTTTTTCCTTCTCAGGAACAGAAACCTGGTATCACTGTGTCCAGCAAGCTTAAAATCTACCAATATCAAATGAGAAACTCAAATGCCCTTGCATAGCCAGCAGCATCACAGTCCCCTTGCAAGGACTGGGTCAGTGCTCCTGTTTGTAAGATGCTGAGAAAAAAGAAGAGGGATAGGACAGATGAGTTTTACTAAAGGTAACACTTTCTTAAAGTCTAAAGACTTACATAATTTCAAAGTCAATCTACTCAGCCCAAGACACACAGCCACCTCATTTTCTTGCATAAGAATACAACAGCTATGCCTGACCTCTGCCCAGACACAGATTGCCCCATCCTACCTCGGGATACCGCCCATCCTCACTAGCTGAGACTTTCTCATCACTCTCAAAGTCCCTGACCTGATGAGTCATACTGCTCACCCCAGGGTGCGGTTTTCTGACAGCTATGAAAATAAACACAAGAGATCCCATTCTAGTTATTAGCCACCAAACTGGGTCAGTCTTCAACTGGTGTCACCATAAACTTTCACTTCACCCTATCTAGCCCTGCTCCTCTGCTTCCCTCTCCTTCAAGCTGTATGCCCGAGTGAAAACCTCAACTGATGTCACAACTGATGCCCAGACTCTTAGTAGAAGGGTGGGGGGGGGAACAAACCGCCAAAACCACCCCTAATATTTGCCTTGATTTTCATGAAACAGACTTTTAATGTCTCTCTGACTTAAACAGAGTGGGACCCTGCTGCAACAACTCATAAATTAACACCCTCAGGATCTGAGGGTGCCATCCTGATAGGCGCCTAGCAACACACAAACTCTGCCTATGACATGCTACTCCTATCTTTTCTATAATATACATACTGCCCTTCATCTTGTACTCTTGTTCTTGGATAAGCATGGACTATTTCCCTCACTTGAGGGAAAACAGAAATTTCCCTCTACACGTGATGCAAAACCATTCTTCCTTCCTTTCACACACAGCTACCCATCACATCCACCTTCCTGAAGGCATGCATAGCCATTCACTGTACACAAGCTTTTTTCAAGTAGCTGCCCAAGTATGAGTATCTCTTACCGTACAGAAAAATCAGCCAATTTCAGAAGAAAGGCCAGTTCTTTCCAGAGATCCTGCCTGTATTTCCTTTTACAATTTCAGGAGCTGACTACCCAGTATACTGCAACAACATTATACTTTACTTTTTTTTAAATTCATTTTGAGTCATGCACAAGGATATGCATGAAAAACACCCTCATTTGCACTGCCAACGCAATGGATTTCTACAGGATTTGAAGGTAGGAAAACTGCATTAGTACCTAACATGTTTTCTTTAAAGCCACAGGAGTTTTATAACCATCATCACTAAGTAAAAATAGTAATCAGAAATTATTACTGCTTTTATATTCTTATGGACAAATTAAAACAGATTAGTTTGCTAAGTGTTATTTAGTATTAACTTTGCTATCAGGACCACTTAATATCTAAGAAGATCCCTCTTGATTTCAAACATTCTTGCTGATGTTCAAACAAAAAGCTATTTAGAAAACGATGCTTCAATTACAATTATAAAAACCCAAACCTTTCAAGGTAACATTTCATATTTGAATAGCTAGCTGGAGGCTTCAACCTAGTTGCCTGTGGCTGTCGCATTACTCACACATTACCCAGAAATTGAGGGTATGTGTTCAGCAAATTACAGTTTAATGTGTATATGAATAATGCAAGAAAAAAAGGTTACCTGTGTTTGCTTTTTTTTTTTTCTTTTTTTTTGCCATCAACACTCCATCTCTATTTGAATTCCAGAGAGTAAGAAAGAATGCACCATGCTATACACTGCTTGTGTAGCTGCCCATTTTCATGTGGACCCATGGAGGAAAGACCACATTAGAGTAGAGTCTGGAACTCATGCTAGTAAGATACCAGCATCATCTGAAATCCCACAGAAGCATCAATGACGACATTTTCCTGTGTGTCTTACTGCTTATTACTGAGTGTTTAGGAAGAGACAGCTGCATGCTACCTTTGCTGTGCCAAGCTCCCATGAACCTTCTCTGCAGGAGCCACTGTCGCTACATACAGAGCTCTGAAGGTGCAGCTGGTTCTCATCAAGAACTGCCTGGCGCAATCACATACTAATTCCTATTGGCTTTTAATTCCAAGAATACTTATTCTTAGATGGCGTGGAATAATCCTGGGACAGACAATAACTTCTTGCTTTCTTTTCCGTCCTCCCCATCACTGCCTCCACTGCTGTATTTCAATTTGTTTCACTGAGGGATCCGTGGGGAGAGAAGGTTCAAGCTCCTCTTCCCCCAACTAAATGGGCCATAATTAATTTCCTGCAGCCTCCAAATAAACTGTACCTTTATTTGCACTTCTTCCGATTGCCAAAGGAATTACTCTTGTACTTTCTTGTCACACACTGTGGGGAAGTTGTGGCAGTATAAGACAAGTAATTGCTCCAGTGATCCCCTGCTACTTTAGTGACTTAGATCCCACGACTCCCATTTTTCCCCTCAGTCTTACAACAGCAACAGGCAACAGCTATCTGACAAGCACTATCACAGTTCCACAGCTCTTCACTTATTTAATGTCAGGCTCCCTCCCCACTCTTCCAGAAACATGCTAGAAATACAGCTGCTAGGTTAGCTACAGAATACACTTGAACTATATCAGCTTGGTTCCAACTGGAGAGATAAATAAAGAGTGATATTACACAGCAGGGCCTTTCTGCAGGCTGCAGTTTTGGAGACTATTCACGTCTAAGAGGATACCAGACTGTCTCAGACAGCCATGGACAGTCTTACCTATAGTTCCAGCCAAGTATTATTTTGTGACCTTTTTTGTTGTTGTTTATTTGTTTGTAAGGACTGAAGACATGAGTGTTCATTAGCACTAAGAAACCACCAGCCTCATGAATCAGGGGTGGGGTGGAAACAGCATAATATACTTTTCTCAAGCACCTGGAGGGATCAGATTCTTCTCCCTATTTACTGCATTTCTTATGGCAAAGGTTTTTAACCTGCTATGAAAGAGACAAACAGCACTTACAGAATGGCCCATGCAACAGGGAGATAAATCAACTCATTTCGTATTATTCTCTAATATGGAACTACAGAGTATGCAATGTCTCTGAAAAAAAAAATAAAAATAGTTTGTATAAGACAGCATCTCCCATTACTTGCACGATTAGCATCTCCTGCCCTAGGGTATCTTTCACCATAGCTACTTTTTCCAAATTCATCCAGTAAAAGGAAAACACTATCCTGCTAGGATGACAAAAGTGTTGCAATAAAAACATCTTTATTAAACTCCCTGGCAGAGGCAGAGTAGCTCTCTGTAAAAATGAAATACTGATTAAAAAAACCTGTCAGCAACCTGATTACATAACAGATTACCCACGCCAGAGCAGAAAATCTTGCATTCCTGCACTCTTGCTCAGGTTTTCCCACATAGCATTCTGCATAATACATTTATTACAATCCCACTGAAAAACAGCAATCCTGTATTAACCGAACATTAAGCCAGCACTGCAATATTCCAGAAGTGCAAAACCTAAGGCTAGATCTGTAAACTTAATCCTGCTTCTTTGAACACATACATTATAAGGTAGAATAACCATACGAGAGAGTATTAAAAACCACTGTATGTCCATCACACATCTCCTTTCCTGGTTCTATAGAGAACAGAACAGCCCCCACTCAGATCTATGACCTGATCTGTCCTACGTGCGGTCAGCAGTCAGGAATCCCAGATGACCATCAACTTCTGTCATTCTGCCATGCTTCAGTAACGATGGGCAAAGGAGTTCATCTCTTCTTGCTTTCTGGCTTCTCACACAGGTCTACAGACAATGGCAGTCATTTTCTTTTAGCTTCTAGTCTGACACACTCTCACTTTACCATTGTGCTCTCTGACATTTTAACTCCATGATCTCCATCTGTTCCTCCTCCAATTCAGCTGTGTACCCCGTCCTCTTCCTTACTAGGATGAAAAGCATCTCTGTTTTATTAATGTGTCTGTCTGACCTAAATGTTCCTCAACACCTGTCTGCCTCTCTCAGCTCCAAATTTAAATAACTCCCAACTACTACTAGTCTGTTTGCTCTGCCAGAAGTTACACCCTGGCTAAATCCAAATTTGACAGGTAAGAGAAAGAAGTGGAATCCTGCATATCCACCATTTAAAACAAATGCAGTTCTACTTTTTTAAAATTAGGAATATGTTTGATTAATACATTTTTATTTCTTCCACTTCCTCCAACCCCAACCAGTATTTTTAAGTATTTGTTTTAAGAAAAAATTTATACTGTAGAAGTCAGCACAAAATAAGCACGGTGGCTTTGCAGCTGAGTTCATAACACAAAGTATAATTTTCAATTAAAGCTAAACAGTTTAGAAAAGCATCGATCCCAAAGAAAATATTTTTTTTTACGTTACTGGTTTAGATAAGAGGTAATGTCTATGTTGACATTAGATTATCTCTTCATTGATCAGCTTTCTACCCTTAGGAAGAGTCATGTGAGTGACCCTACCCCTTCAGTTGCTTCATCTGCAGATGATGTACCACTTTTCCTCCCTCTCTGTTTCGTAGTGGTGCAGACTAAAACATCAAGCTGACAAAGCCACTGGTTACATACAGTTACCCTAAGTTACATAGCTATCATTGGCTAGCTTTCTGAAACATCAAAAAATAGTCTCGAGTTTTCTTTGACGGAGAAGCTGCTAATGCAAAGAACAATAATGTTTCCAGTCAGGGATGCTATATACAATAGGAGCACAAGACACACCGCAAAGAGTCCAATTCTGGAAGCGCAAAGCACTTCCAAACACACCACTAAATATAACATCAAAGCATAAAAACATTGCATTGAAATGCTAAACACCACGGCAGCAAATACCTCCCTCATGATCAGTACTCAAGCTCTGTATCATCATTTGAGAAAGTCTCAAAACTCAGCACAATGTTAATGGGTCATAAGTATCCAGCTGCTCAGGGGTAGCTAGTTTGCTTTGCATACAAGCTGTTTCTACAAACGTCCACAAAAACGTATGAAGGCCTACTAAAACGGCTGTGAAACAACAACCTACCAAGCTATTTGTCATTTACACAGAGGACAGGAGAAGGTCAAATGCAAACCACCACAGGAGCGAAGAAACAGAGAAGTACCTGGCAGTACCTTTGAGGGAAAAGGAAAATATTCAGTCTAGTCCCACAAAGATACACAAGCAACAAGGAAAAAAAATGTGGAGGGGAGGATAAAGATCCTATTTGATCCATGAAGTGACTAGCAAGAAGGTGGGGAAGAAAAAAAATGGAGACTTATCTGGGACTCCTCAGGTTCTGTCCAAGACAGAGTAAGATCACAGCTCTGCACACACAGCTCCAGAGGCTGTTGATTCCTCTCTCCTCACAATGCTCATTTCAGTAGTATTCCAGGGTCTTAAAATGCTTTCCTTTGAAAGATGCCACACGAAGGTATATAAGGAAATAACAGGTTTGATATTCTTTAAGTGCTTAGAACACAGCAATATAACAGAACTCCTCATACTGAAATCAAATGGGGGTTTTTAAGCATACTACCCATATGCAACCTGCCAATTCGGTTTCGGAATATTTGAAAGTCAATGTTAGAGTTGCTGACTGATAGGTTTTTATTTGGCATATAATTAACAGTGAATTGTTTTAAATGAATGTAATAATGAGCTGAAAAGTAAGACTTCATACTCTCCTTGCTTAAAAAAAAAATTAAAAAAAGAATCTTTACTGCTAACAGAGGTTGCTACAAATAGTGCATTTAATAGAAAGAGATAAACACTAATAGATACAAACAGCTTTAAAAAAAAAAAGCACTGTTTTCTAAACTGTATGAAGCACAGAGGAAAAAAACATTCATGAAGATTCATGAATAATTCTTTCTTGTGAAACTACAGATGTCAGAATAAGGAAATTAATTTTGCCCTATTATTTAAATGGAAATAATGTGAATATCACAGAAAATAGTGGATAGAACCCTGTCTTTCTGGATCCTCTTTAATGGATCATAAGGACACACTGGCTCTGAAAAATCAAGAAACATATTCTTCTTTTTTTCCTCCTTTAGAGAAAAGAAGACTGATTGGTAAGAACTTGTACTTAAACCCCATTCAACAAGTAGCCAGGAGAGCAGATATTGAGTTAACAAGTATCACAAGTTTCAGAATGTAATACTTGTACTTAAAAGTAGAAAAGGAAGTGACACAAATAATTCCTGAAAATAGATTTTTTTTTTTTATTTTTTTTTAAAAAGCAACCTCTTTAAGTTGTTCTGCCTTCACATCGTCCTCTCAGACCAGCTTTCCTAGAAGATAAATAGCTCATTCAAAGAGATCAGGCCATCATGATCTCTCAATACCAATGCTTTCTGCAACTTTTACACTAGCATACCTAGGTTACAGTAAGATGGGATGTAACCAAGACCAACATCTAGCAAGGTCAATCGTGCCTCATCAGTCCATAATAGCTCTTTAAGTTCATCAATAAAATAGTGAATAAAGGAGAATCAGGTGACATTCAGTGATGCAAAATTAATTGCATTTATTCCTGGCCATTACAGCTGGCCAAAAAATAAAAATAGCTGGCTTCACGGGCATTGGAGACAGCATAATGTGAATTTTGTTATCCCTATCAGAGTCTGACTGTTGCACCTGAGGTATGATACTCATTTCAGGTAGCAGAATGGGTTAAAATGCTAGTCAATGACAAAGATTGGGACTTTCCTGTTTGCTGAATCAAAGAATTGTGAAATTTACTTGACAACACATTTGCATGACTGATGAATGGGTTGGAAAAGGGGACTCTATTCACTCATCCCACAGAAGACAAAGGGACAAACAAAATCAAAAGGTTCTTCAGTCATTCTCAACAAAAGGAAATATTACGAAGAAGCCATGGAAATTACAAACGTCGAAGGAAGCAAGTCAGACATTTCGTACAGATGGCTACACTGACTAGAATCGTATGTCATCATTGAACAGCACAAGATACAGGAGGAGCTGACAACATAGTATCTTTCCCAAACTGCAGCGGGCACTGGAGTCAGTGAAGTTCTCTTAAGGAAAAGCATAACTACAAACTATATACCACTAAATATCTCTAGCTGTCAGAGCGAGCGAGCCAGTGCAAGATGAGACAGCAGCAAATACACTTAGTGCACCCATCTAAAAAGGCCCAGTAAAACAAAACACTGCCGTTTTCTTGTTGTTGCATGACGACAGGAACCAGTACGTGACCAAATATTTGCTCCTAACAGTGCAAATGAATTAACTTTTTGTATAGCAAACTCTAGGACTAAAGGTACATTATCTTCAGTTATTAAACAAATCAGTAACCTTGGAATTATCTTGACCTCCAAAGGATATCTGCACATTTAAACAGATCTATAGATATAGATAAATATTCTTTAGCCTGTAGAGCTCCTCAATAAATTCAGTAGGTTCAGCCAGACATTTCTCGCCTTGACCTTCTTCCTGCCTATTCCAGCCACAGTGACCAAGAAAACCAGGCATCTTTAGGAAACGCTGGTGGATACAAAACAAAACACCCTCTTGACAAGAGAGTCACAAGCTGTTCATTTCAATACTCAAGTGCATTTATTCAGCTGAGGACCAGGGAATGCTAGATACTAAGTGTCCTGCATGGATGTTGTTCCTGTATTAATTGCACTACACTAGAAGTACAGATACTAGCATTAACAGTGACCAAGCTTGCTCAGGCACCAGAGACCATGAAGTCTCATCAGTTCACTGCTTTATCTAAGGCAGTTAGCTTTGCCGAGAGGCAAAGCTTATTAGCTCAGAGTAATGCTGTGCTTACGACATCAAATTGCTTCCAAAACCTCACGTGCTATCTCCGCAGAGAACTGTGATGAGCCACGTGAATATATAAATCTACTCAGAAAGCACTGTATTACACTATGCTACAAGACTTAGACTGACCTCAGGGAATGCTTACCCTTACTATCGTAACTACCTTCAAAGTTACCACACACCAAGAGTGCAAAGAAGCTGACAACAAGGAAAAGAATGGAGTTGGCTTTAGACTAAAGAAATGGTAAGGAGCTACCTGCAGACAGTCTCCACAGGAATAATCTCCTTTTTTCAGTCTAACTTTTCCCTTAGAGTCATTAGATGCATATACACCCCCCCCCCCATATGCTCAGATTAAGACAAATAAATATTTAAACCAGATTTACAGATAATGCTTGCACATTTTTGGAGGAGCTCACAGCTTTGTTCTGTGCTCTAAAAGTTAAGAGAAATGCATAAGTGTATAACCTTCTCCTCCTCTGGCCCATGATTTCTACCTGTCGGTGGCACTCAGAGGTGACCTAAATAGACCTGATATATTTCTTGTAACTATGAATGATAGACTGTATGAATGATGAGGCCATTCATTGATTTACTGTAGCTTACTAAATAAAATAGAATGAATGCACTGCATACGAGGCTTTGCCCAGAACAGCAGGGATCGGGATTCAAAACAGGTCTGGAGGAACAGCTTTTTAAGAGACAGAAAGACAGAAAAGACTAAAAGGAGTCAAAAGAGTTCTCACTCCCCCTACTACTTCAAATAAATATATTTTACATACTTACTAATGAACAATAAATAACAGAGAACTTGTTATTTTCTTTTAACTTCTTTTTGCTATTATTAAGTAAGAATTATAATTAAAGAACATTTCCTGGAATCCTCATTCTGTATTCTCCACAGGCAGGAGTGCCAGGTGGCACTACCTGTGAGGTCAGCAGAAGAGAGCTACAAGCATTTCTTGAGCTTTAGTAAGCCATACATGATTTGATGACATATGTTGCTCACAAAACAGTTTTTCAAGTACAGTATTAAGTACCTTCTTATAGCCCCAGATTTAGATGGGAAAAATGTTCAGTGCCTCAGAGTGTTAAATAAATAAATCTTGATTACTGCTCTGATATATATATGACCACCTTGTCACACCACTCTTCTTATTTCTTTTCCTCAACCTTTGGCTGCTCTTTGATGTTTTTCTGAACCTCAGGCATCCTCCTGCTTCTGAAGGTGGAACATGTGACCTTGAAAGTAAAACCCAAGGACAAAAAAACACCACAACTTAGTGTAATTCTGCAGCTTTCTTTAAATGATATGTAAAGCAGGAAGGAAAGCCAGTCACCTTTCTATTCTGAAAAGCATCACACCTGACCCAAAGCCTCAAGCAGGAATCATTTTCCCTTTGATTAAAGTCAAACAACTTACATAGTCTGAAAATAACAAAAAGGAAAACTTCTTCCATGCAAGAGCCCTGAAAGCATTTTTGCTACTGCTCCAATTATTCTCAGATTCAAAAAAAAAAAAAAAAAAAGAAAAAAATGCAGCTATTGACCACTCCAGACCACTCCAGACCACTCTTATCTCCTAAAATTTTTGATACATGTCCGTACTAGTTCAAACGCATCAGATCTGGAAACAAGGCATGCAACTACCACGATTCGCGATACAGCAGACATAATTTCAGTTTGTTGTAGAGGTTTTTGCCTGCATTTATATTGCATTATTACCTCCTGTCACAAGAATCTGCTTGAATATTTTATCCAGCCTCTCATGCTCTTCAGTTGCTCCCTGAAGAACAATCTTAACAACCCATTCCACAACATCTGTCAGCCACACAGACTGGAACAACCATGTTTTCAACACTCGGCCTTGCAATCACATCTGCTGGAAACAACTGGCTGAACTGAAAGCCATTGCTTGGTTTCTGAAGAGCACTTTAGGACTTTTCAAATGTGCTCAAGAGAGCTATGTGGGTGCATATGCACACACAGAGGACCGCTGCTGCTGATGATGATGCTTAACATCCATCCTCCTGCCTGTTACAAAGTTTTCCTCCTATTGCCACGACCCTAGTTGACAAACTAGCGAAAGATTTCCTAAGCAGTCTCTCAGCATAACTTCTGCGGAGGAAACATACACAGGAGCATGTAACATACTCATATCAAGAGTTTGCATACACAGAAATCTTGTATGCAATATTATTACATACCTGTAATACAATGCAAACAAACTATCCCTCTCCTACATAGGGAACACCTACGTAGGTACAGTAATTTACTGTAGTAAGTTTTTTGCTGTTCTAAATGCAAGTTGCACTACATAAAGATTTCAGGACTAGACGCGGTAGATGTTCCCATGTCCACTCACACCATGAGTTAAGTTCGTAAGAAAATCAAAAAAGCAAGCTGCAGGACTGTGGTGGGATACCTACCCCTGCCAGGAGGCCTAGTCATGGCTAATGCAAGCATAAGCAACCCCAGCTGATAAGGGGGCATCATGGTAGCATTTCCAGCACAAAAATTATTTTTGGCCTAACTACTTTCATTTTCACTTCTTTCTCTTCAAGAGACAAGATTGTCTGAAGATATTTTTACTGATTAAAAACCAGTTCAAAGTTTTCTGAAAAATTCCAGGAAAATTTTGCAAGAGTGCCGCTATTTTCTTACTGACCCTCACTGTTAGCACTGGATATACAAATTACCAATTTACTGAGCCCCACATTCCAGTTAGGATGCTCCAAATTCTAAAACACTAGCATAAAAATCGATACTAATATTACCTTAATAATTGATTACGAAACAACAATGCTGTACACGTGCTAATGGCACATCTGTCAAGGGATAAGGCAGGAAGAAGCACAGCCTGCAATTCACTTTAGTATAGCAAGCTTTTTAAAACTTGGTAGAGTAGGAATAGGTTATACTGGAACAGTCAATAGAACTAAGAACTGGGTGAATTTTCCTGACAATATTCAGAGCATACCTAAGTCCTACAGTGAGGGACTTGGTTTCAGTAGGGAACTAGAAATATAGAGACAAAGGTTATCTTCTTTTGGAGGGTGAAGGGAAAGATTTATTTATTTTAAAAAAAAAAAAAAAAAAAGAAAAAATCAATTTTTTCTTTTAATCCTTTTGAGAGCTAACCAGACAGTGGAAGAGCTCATGTAACCTGAGAGCTAAGCCAACAGGCCCTTTAACTTCCGACAGAACATAAGATCTGTTAAGACTAATAGAGAGAGTAAAACAGCTTCCTGATGTTGACAGTAGAAGGCTTGAACACAAATCATTCACTTTAAAAAGAAAATCAATAGAAGTACAAAATATGACAGCTATTCCAGGAAACGGCATAACAGCTGTGGATGGTATATCCTCCTCTAGGCTTCAAGAAACATCCCACAGCCTGGGAAGGAGTCAGTGGTAGAGCAAGATGCTTGGCTACTAAAATGAGGCTTGGTATCTATACCCTGCCAGCATAATGGGGGTATAAATACTGAGCCTGCCACAATGAAGAACTCCAAACCCAGCCTCTGTTGGTATAGGATAAACTTCACAGCACGCTTGCGGTTCAGCTCCAGGCACCAAGGAGTAAGGCAAATCCCTCATCTTCAGTTAAACTTGCTATGGTGCCGGCACTACCCACATTCCCAGGACAGCAATTTCTTCCCAAATTTCTGAACCTCACACTCACTTCACACAAACCTAGGAGAGTTTGAAAGAAGCCATAGTGCTGCCCTAGAGACTTGAGAAGGGACACAAGGAGGAGGAGGACAGGAACACCTATGCCCTCACCTACAAGAGTTTTTAAAGCCATTCTGTAATCAACAAACACATAATAGCAGTCTTGCTCTTAATTAGGTCTAGCCATCACACAGAAAGTGAAAACGCCAGACCCATGTTGCTCTTGGGCCATTGCAGGAACTCTAAATTGGAAGCGTATCACCTGCGTGTGCAACAGCACTCAGGTCCTCTCAAGCACCTTGCAATACACATGAACGACCATCAACTTCTCAGTGACATTAAGTTTAGCTTGCTCAAAATTACAACTTCTAGATTCACACGGTAACAAGAGAAGCTTTTCTTTCCCCCTGCTTAAAGTAATTAAATAAATATTGCTGAACCTCATACTGATAAATAAATGCTCAAAAACATAACCGAGATATGTTCTCAACATTTGAAAGAGAGAAAAAAAGAAAAAAAAAAAACAAAAACAAACCCCAAACCACCCAAATAAAATGAACCTGATGTTACTAAAATCTTGTGATTTCTGGCCCAGTCTATTGAATCCAAGGTTTTCAAATACTTACAGCCACCAACACTACGTTAACAAAAGCTTCCAGTATAATTGTCATTGAGTCCTTATTGTTTCCAAAGTCAAAACCTCACAATAATGTTTTGATGTTCAAAGATCCCCAGAAATGGCTGGAAAATAAAATAATAAATCTCCCCTACAGCAGTAATATTCTCCAGAATACTAAAATCCATGTCAACCTCAAAAAAAGACAGCTTGCGTCACAGACATATAAACTGTTTTCGGGTACACTAACAATCATATTGTGCCAGTAATACCACATGGCATATCTGAGAAAGCTTATACCAACCAGACAAGCCATTGGTCTAGAGCTCAAAACAATCCTACAGGAACATCTCAGAAGGTAGGGAGGGACTTGGATGACACACCTGTGCTGAGCTTTATGCACAACTGATTCAGCAATTGAAGTACTAAAGTTAGCTATATCAGGTACATCCATATTACACTGCTTCCCCAGCATTAGTCAAATCCCAGCAAAGTCCAAATCTTCAATCATGTTAGGGCACTGAGGACCACTTACACTAGGTAATAAATTGATTAATTATGTCTTCACACCTCCATTTATTTAGGGAGCCATTACAATCCCACTCACATGTTGTTTTGCTCTGCCATTATGTACAATCTGTAACAGAGCATCACTTGACAGAATTCAGAGTATTTTCCCCCTTACCAGGTACCACAGATTTGTAAAGAGAGTTATGGGAGGTCTGTTAGTGCACTCAGACTTTCTTCAACACTAGCATACCTTCATCCATTAAACAACTCTGACATCCATTTCTGCACATGAAGAAGCTTTAAATAAGCAGCATCTCTGCTCCATCATTACCTTTTCTTCCATTTCTGTGTGACTCCTCCTCTTCTCCCGTCAAATGATTAGAACTTTCCAGAGATGTTTTTTTCAGATGGGCTCAATATCAAGCAACAGAGCAGTGGGAAAAGCACATGCATTATAAAATTTTGCAAAGTCTGCCAAATTCCGGTTTATGGAGGAACTTAACAGAAAATCGTCTGAATAATATAAATTACAGAGGCTTTCACTAGCAAAAGCAATAGAACTAGTGTGTTGTTTGGTGGGTTTTTTTTTAATCTTTCAATCTGTTCCTGAGAGGGAGCCATACCAACTGGGGACATGCTACACAAAGTCGGTAAATATTGTAACAATTAGTTTTACATACATTTGATTACTTGTGGTGTCTATTTGCCTGTGGGTACAGAGGAAGCGGCAGAGGATAAACAATATCTTATTTGCTGCTTCTCATTGCCCTTCCTATCCTTCTCTCTCTCTGTGTTGAGGGCTGCCAAGTGACTGCCCCAGATGTAATACCAGCATGGGTCCATGAATCACACAAACAAAGGATGTGCAGACAGTGTTGTGCAGCAGCAGTATCAGAGCTCCCTGCTCCCGTCTCTCCCACGGGCTATGAATGCATCAATCCTCTAACCTACTTTGCTTTTACTGGTCTGGCAGCTTGTCAGCTGCTTTGGTCCCAGTAGACATTAGAACAACACAGGACTTGTTCAATATTCAGAGAATCACAAAAAAAAAAAAGGTCTGGGAGCTTGCCCAAGCCTATCCCCCTGCCTCAGGGAAGAACAGCTAGGCACAAACCATTCATGACAGATTTGTCTCACCTGTTCTTATCAGCCTCCAATGAGGCACTCACCACTTTCCTAGGCAACCTAATGCAGCACTGAGCTATCTTTCTGGCTAGTTTTCTCACCTAGGCCTAGAGAAATCTCTCATGATAGAACGTGGTCCCATTATTTCTTGCCCTGCCCACCATAGCCATAGAGAACAGACTGTTCTTTTTCTCTTTCATGTTCCAGTCTTCTCCTGACTAAGTTTGCTCCTGAGAGCAAAATCTCTCAGGTGTCTCCCTTGCTGGTTATGCTCTGGATTCTCCACATTTTTCTTAAGGGTCAGAGTCCCAAATAGGGCATCACCCTACACAGAAAACTTAGCAATGCCAACTGTTAAGGTTACATGCATTACATGCATCCCTCCTATCTATGTTTTGCTTGCACAAGTATGAACGTCGTGATTTGACAGCAGACATGAAAACATACACCTCTTATTTTTTAATACAAAGAAAAAAAAAAAAAAAAAAAAAAGGCTGTGCTTCCCTTATGGGAAATCTGAGGGAAGCAAAAGCATGTTAGAGGATAGGCTACGTGGTATACCACCAAAGCTCAGAGACTGAAGAAGCAGAGCTTAAACTTACAAGAAGGGAACATTTTGTTTTGATTTGAGCAGCAATAACTTAGTACCGCTAATATCTTCTTGTTCTTTGGCAGCTGGATATAGAGCCAGCATGCTGAGTGTCTTCACCTGACATTCCAGTCTGGTCCCTCACTACACAAACTGAGCACATTTCTGATGCCTCTATTGCTCCTTCTAAAAATGGACAAAAGACAACAGTTGTGTAAGCTCAGTATCAAGTCCCAGACTATGGCAACATCTTCCCAAGCACGGTCAAAATCTGCCAGTTTCTTAGCTTCTCCCATAGTGCCACCTTGCACAATAACTGTTGGCAGCAGTGACGTGACAAGTGGAATATAAGGCACCTTAAGTCACAAGGGAGGGAACTGCAGGAGAGGGAGAAAATTTATTACTTCTGGTGCATGGATCATGAAGATTATTTACTAGAGTAAATGAAGAGCTTGCTGAATGTCTTGCCCATTCTGTACCTCCTGATCCACAGCACTGCAGGGCAGCAGTGTCTAAAATCATGTCAACTAAGATTTAGGTCTTACAAGTAATAAGAAAGTCCAACTGAACAGCTTATTTACAGAACTGTAACACCTCCACGCTCCCTCTGCCAAGCAGAAGGGCTTCCTTCCATCATGCCTTTCTTTTCAATTACCCTTTTAGTCTTCATAAAGCAAACCCTTGTCCCGGTCCCAAGCGGGCTAGGATACCAAGCTCCCTTCCTCATTCCCCTACCCTCACCCCAAGAACTCCTCAGGCTTCTCCCTCTTTTCCCAGGGCTGCTTATAACAAGCATTTTCTTCCTCCAGCTGAGCCCTTGGTGGTTCCAGAGACAAGGGTCTGGTCAGCTCTTTCACTGACACTTTTAGAGTTAAGGTTGTCAGCCACTGAATTACTGACCTCTCTCCTCCAGCAAATCCTTTTCAAGGTTTGGAACAAAAAATTTTACCAAGAAACCATTAGAAATTGGTCATCCATTGGCAAAAGGCATTTTAGAAGCCACTGTGCCCACACAAGGATTTCTAGTTTTAGAACAGGGATAGTCCAACCATGTAATACCCTTCACCCCCCAAGTTTAAGGGCCAATTCTGTTCAAAATACCATTTATTAGGACTTGTACTTTAAGCTAGAAAGATCAGAAAGAGAAAAACATTAGAAGATCGTGCATGTCTACTGAGACTCTAGAAGAGTCTGTAGTAGGACTTGTAACAGATTTGTATTGCCATATAATGCCCTCTACTTTAGCGCTTATGCTCATTCCCATATATGTGAGCCCCAAACCACCTTTCCTGTTCGTCTAGAAGAATAGCAAAACAAATAGCAAACACCTAAGTTTAGGAACACTGCACTTCCACACATCCATTAAGCAAAACTGAAAGTACATGAAAAAATTAATAAACAACTCGGAGGAAAAAATTACTTTTGAAGTGCTTTTTGTAACCTCAAAAATTGCGGACAGAAGAGTTTGCTGCCGTTTCCCCAAACTTGAGAGTGCAACTAGCTGACCTGTCCAGACAGCAGTATAATTACCAACTAGCAACCTCTTCACACACACCCTTCAATAGTTTCAAGTGTCTTTTGCTGCTTTTTTCATTTCCTGTCCTTAACTGTAGTCATTCACTGTCAAAGAGCTGTTACGGTTTACTCTGAAAGCAACCGAGTATCACTGCTAGCTATGAAACGCCTTTACATACTACTATACATTATTATTTCCTCCAAAGATAAGGCATCTGTTAACCAAGACATGAATTTCTGTGACTAAACAGTGATGGATTTTGGAGTGCATGGGGTGCATGCGTGCACATATATATATATAGGTACTTGCATGTTTGCATGTGTGTGCGTGTGTATACATAGCAAGATACACATACACAATCTTTGTTTAATAAAAATGTAAATGGAAAAAAGCTAGAAAAATCTATCAAGGAAAGAAGTATCAACTCTTCGAAACACAGAGCTGATGCTGCTATTAACAGAATGAATATTGGACCATAAGTAACACTGGTAACCAAGGGGTTAACAATGTCTGGTAGAAAGCCACTAAAACATGTTTGCAAACTCTTGTCACACCAAATAGTCTATGACTCCTACATGAAATCCCAAGCAAAGGGCACTACATCAGCTTTAACAAAACTCTATTTCTGTCTCTTTTCAGTGAAACGGCTGCAGAGCAAAATCCCTAAAGGAAGGAGCTTGGGAGACTCAGCAGGGATGGCAGAAAGCCTAACCCACACTCCATTGCTTCCTCCGGTCAACAACCTTAAAGAACCTGCACAGAAACAACTCTTACTTGTGTCTGCAGCTGCTGCTTCTTATAATGTTACACACCTAGAATCAAAGTAGGCTTTGAAAATACTTTTGGGGAGGGGTGGAGGTGAAATTGGGAAAGTCTTTTCAGGCAATGAAAGAAACATGTTGCAGTGAGGGAAACATTTTGTTCAACCAGAACAGGCAACACACAAACCTTACCCACTCTCCCAGTAGAGTTCTGATTTTTGGACATAGGGTTTGAAAACGGATCTTCTAGTTTTCAGCTCTTAGTTCAGTTCTTAGTTCACCTGTATAGCAACAGCATGCACTAGCCTTTATTTTACCATGGGAGAAGACAAGTTGACATTGTTTAAGACATCATTTTCCTGCACTGTAGGTACCTAAAAGCACTAAAATAAACATTCAGACTGAGCTTTAATGGAGCTAAAGTGGATACTGATTTTAAATTATGTTTTATTTTGAATCCTGTTTAATAAATTTCTTACTGCAGGGAAACTTTTTACATGAGAAACATTTAAGGGAAGAGGTTTTCAGTACCTGTGCAAGTAGTAAATGATACATAGTACTCAGTTTAGTGGGGATCCAAACAATAAAAACAAAACAAAACAGGTTACAAACATCAAGAGGAGATTACATTTAATTTGAATTGCTGTACAGTGAACAAGCTTTCAAGATTTTTGAGTCACTCAAAGGCTAATTCTGATATCTTATTTGATCTGATAAAAAAAAAATGTAGTAAAGATACTTAGCACTTAAAAATACTAAGCTGCATAAGTAGGGCTTCCTACAATTTTAACATAACAGAAAAGGGATTCATTGTGTGTCCCTTGTACCTCTAAATCAACATGCCATTCTGAGTTTTTTAGACAAGTGAAATAAGGAAACATAAAATGGAAAAAAGAGATGGTAAATACTAATACAAATCTTTCACACACATTTTGCGTCTTGGACTTCACCACTGTCTATTACAGAAGTGACAGACTTTGTTCTGATTTTAACACATAAATTAAGAGAAATAATGAACAAAACCCAGTATCAATATTGTTATAAAGTGAGTCAGGTTTCAGTGATCTTCTCAATTAAATTTTGGCAAATGTTTCTTAGTAACTGAAAAGAATCGTGGCTTTAAGGACAATAGTAATGGGGTCAGTTCTCCTCCTCTAGAATTAATTCTAGTTTTCACCCTCTGAAGAATTTTCAGGAAGAAAGCCATTTCCAAACACTTCAGTGTATTTATTATTCTCATTTCCACCCTAATCATGCAGATTACTGACTAGAATAAACCTATTCACCACATATTCTAACAAGGGTGCCGTTATTGGCAATTGCTGCAACTGAAGGACCTACACTGGCAACTTGCCTGCAAATGACAGTGAACTTGCATAAAAGCCAGAAGATTGCTGCTGTCACCTTTCTAGCACAAGGGCACATCCTATGAAAGGTACCAGCCTCAGCATGCATAGCCTAAGACACAAAACTGTGTGCAACCTGTGGTCCAGGCTTGGCTTACCAAACATGTGTGATCGTACGATTCATCGGCCACAGCAAATGCTAGCAATGAATCACAGAATTGTTTAGGTTGGAAAAGACCTTTAAGATCACCAAGTCCAACCATCAACCTAACCCTACCAAGTCCACCACTAAACCATGTCCCTAAGCACCACACTTACCCATCTTATAAATACCTCCAGGGATGGTGACTCAAACACTTCCCTGGGCAGTCTGTTGCAATGCTTGACAACTCTTTCAGTGGAGAAATTTTTCCTAATATCTGATCTAAACCTGCCCTGGCACAACTTGAGGCCATTTCCTCTTGTCCTATCTTTTGTTACTTGGGAGAAGAGACTGACCCCCACCTTGCTCTACAACCTCCTTTCAGGTAGTTGTAGAGAGCGATAAGGTCTCCCCTGAACTTCCTTTTCTAAACAACCCCAGCTCCCTCAGACGCTCCTCATAAGACTCGTGCTCCAGACCCCTCACCAGCTTTGTTGCCCTTCTCTGGACATGGTCCAGCACCTCAATGTCTTTCTTGTAGTCAGGGGCCCAAAACCAGACACAGTATTTGAGGTGAGGCCTCACCAGGGCTGAGTACAGGGGGACAATGACTTCCCTAGCCCTGATGGCCACACTGTTTCTGGTACAAGCCAGGATGCTATTGGCTTTCTTGGCCACCTGGGCACACTGCTGGCTCATATTCACCAGACTGTCAACCAACACCCTCAGGTCCTTTTCTGCCAGGCGGCTCTCCATCCACTCTTCTCCAAACCTGTAGTGCTGCATGAGGTTGTTGTGACCCAAGTGCAGGACCCAGGTCTTCATACCATCGGCCTCAGCCCATCGATCCAGCCTGTCCACATCCCTCTGTAGAGCCTTCCTACCTTCAAGCAAACCAACGCTTGGTGTCATGTGCAAACTTACTGAGGGTGCACTCAATCTCCTCATCCAGGTCGTTGAAAAAGATATTAAACAGAACCAGCCCCAGTACTGAGCCCTTCAAATTTTCTCCCTGCATGACCTCATGACATCCTTGTAGTCCTCCTGAGCTGCCTGCCCCTTCTTCTAAAGGTCATAAGTTCTCATTTATTTTTTTTTACTGATTTCCAGACAGAAAGAGCATCCAGTTCTTGTCTGTTGCAAGAGGTGGGCCTTTCTGTCTGGTTGGTTGGTTGATTTTCACATCTCTGAACATTCATTGTATCCCAGGCAGAGAGGAACTGAAGTGGTTTGATTTGTGCCTGTGGGAAAAAAATAATTAGCAACCCAATTCAGAAAAAATTGATCAAATTCAATTTAGGTGGGATATGCTGCTTGAGGCAATTATCCCTTCAAGAGCTGAACTGCTGTGCACTAATGCATTCAAAGGAACCTAGCAGAGAACCGAGAAAGACAAGTTCACATTTCTTCACTAGAATGATTCGAGAAGACTAGAGGTCAGTGACACCGGAAAATAAAACAAACCAAACTGCATAAATATCTTGCACATCTCAACAGCTTCTATCTTAGACCCCAAAAGTTTTTGTAAATGATGCACTAAGCATAATACCTTCATAAGTCAGCAGAGTAAACAGCTAAATAATTAATGTTAGCATAGGCAGTGCCCTCCCTGTCACTGGGAACATTACACAACTGAAAGGAGGCAGGATGGACACTTCTTGAATGCACATTGTGATTCTGGTATTCAACCTCAAACAAATCAGGGAAATGGACAGCTACTTCAAAACTAAATCTCACAGGAAATGTTCCTGGCAAAAATGACTTCTACTGTATGTCATAGCAATACAGCCAGGGAAAAAGTAAATGAAAGCCTACAACTTCATGTATGTGGTACAAGAGAAACTATGGCACATTTAATACATTTGAGAAAGCATTAATCAGATATCTTTCTAGTCACATGTAGGCTATCTAGTATTTTATGCACAATTAACACATCCTAAGAGACAGGTGGTTCAACAGGACCTGCAAAATTTTAAGTTCACAATACTTCATATTGGAGTGTTTCAAACTAACACGTTAGTGTGCTGTAAACAAAAATACAGTATCCACGAGCAACAGCATTATAAGGTAAGTGGAACACAACAGACAGATTCAGAGATTTTGAAGTTGGAAAGGGACTGTTACCATCCTGTAGTCTTACTCGCATACCGTTGCATGACACAAATCAAGATGGTTTAGGGTACCAAATAACCCCCAGTTTGATGACCTTATTGTAAAGGCAATACACATTCCACTATAATTAAAGCAGCAGATATCTGAAGAACTTACTGAATTATAAATAAAAGCTACAACAAACTGAAAATAAAGTAACAGATGGAGTATAAGTCATTAAGAAAGCCACCTCCTTAAACTAATAGATTTCTCTAACGATCATCAAAACCAGTGAAGTGGAAAGCAAGGCAAAAGCTGATGAAAATGCAATAATAAATCCAGAGTAAAGACTGAGAGCAGACATCCAGCTCCAATACAATCACTATTGCTTTTGTGTGTGAAAGGATTCACACACAATGGAAAAGAGAAAAAAAATGAAACTGAAGGTAAAGCCTTTCACACCTTGATCAGAACAAGGTTTTGGAACAAAAGAGACAAAAGGATGGAGAAATTAGTTAAGAAAGCAATAGCAGAAGCAAAACCCACATTGGTCCCCATTTAGTCACAAACACTACACATACAGTGCTGATTCCCTGTGCAGCCCACAATCTGTTCTGATGATTTGCTGCCATCTAGAAACAGAGCTCCAACTACGTGATTGCTATTTGGCTGGTCAAAGACTTCAATCTCCAAGCAAATCAGTTCAGCTCCTTTTATTAGTGCTAATGTCATTTGTCAATAAAGTTGAAGTATTCCTCATATTAAAAAAAAAACCAAAACAAACCACAAAACCAAAAACAACCAAATAAATTCAGGCATGTAGTTAAATTCATCTCAAAAAACATGTTAGTAATAATCCCTAAGCTTTTTGCATTGTTCATAACTGACATTCACTTGCTTAAGCAACAACTCTGTACCTTCATTGCACCACCTTATGCTTCAGAGGATCTTAGGCATCTCTACTCAGGCACACAGCTTGTTCTGGGTGCTAACTGCTGAACTATTAGCCATCTCAGATGCGCATTTTCAGTGTGAAACAGAACTTATTTCTTAAGTAACCACCATACACGGAAAACACGGAAAGGAATTTCTGTTTAGAAAGTAGCCCCAAAGCCCCTCCAAAGTCACAAAGACAAGTGAATAATCCAACGGACTAGCACTCTCTTACTTTTTTCTTGAAAGCAAAACTCTGATTGAACATTAGCAGTGGGGCTAATTTCAGCACAGCACAAGAGAAGTAACGCTGTGCTTTAAGGACTGCTTTGTACTGGCAAGCTGAAGTCAACTTTATCCCCTAGCTGTTAAGATGCCCTGCTTTGATACGTGGGTCTTATTGATGGAACAAGTTGGGTTTGATCTCTGCTGCCAAAGCAGATGAATTCCAATGCAACATATTTCTCATTCCTCTGTTTTGTGGAGGTTAGAAACAGGCTTTTAATGTTTATTAAGCAATGAAGAATGATGTTACTCAGAGACAGCACTGTGACATAAGTCAGTCCAATTTATGATCTAGAAGCCAG
The DNA here is from genome assembly GCF_964199755.1 of Larus michahellis. NCBI lineage: Eukaryota > Metazoa > Chordata > Aves > Charadriiformes > Laridae > Larus > Larus michahellis. The sequence continues at coordinate 97,953,026 of NC_133897.1, forward strand.
GCTGTTCCAAATCAGAAATTATCTCTGTTCTTGTCTGTGAGAGTCTTACAAGCACAGCACTTGACTCCTTTAAGCCTTTTCTTAACCCATCCTTACTGTGATGAAATGGTGATCTCCATCAGAGAGAAAAAAAAAAAAAGTAACTCTGCATTTGGGAAGTAATTCAGCTCCTCCTGAGCAGAAAGAGGGATTCATTCCACCTAACCAAGGCAGCTACAAGACATGTAAGTGTGAGCTCTTTCCAAGCCACCCTTTGCAGTCAAAGGAGACAAAAAGGCACGCGAAGAAGTAATTTCATCCTCAAACTGGTTTCTAAAGCAAATCAGAGGAATAATTCTTGGGAGGTGCCAGTTTCTCTCCAATGACAGAAAATACAGGCTAGTCACTCAGATGCAGACATGTTATTTTCAGCTACCTAAAGTCAGAAGATATGAATACCACCCTAAGTGTCTGAAAGAAAACCGTAAAACTTCTGAGAACCACCATTGAATCGCATTACTCTGGAAGAAAGATCAGGTGGTGGTGACACCACCCAGAAACAAAGAGCTTGAACAGAAGGCTTCTTGCTGCAAGCGCTGCTACTTCGCAGCATCTCAAAGATTTCCGTAACTGTTTTTTCCAACTCCGCTTCAAGGCCTCCAATATGAGGACAGTGGCCAGTTGCTCAAAGCAAGTTCTACTTATTTTATCCTTCTGCAAGTTAGTTTCATAAGGCTGTTTGTTTCAAAATATTTTTAGTTAAAGTGCTTCAGAGTCTAGGGGAAGGAGGAGAAATAAGAATGCTCAGCTCAAAACATTCAACCAATAACTGGTGCTTTTTAGCAGAAGCTTCAACAGTTGGGGAAACTGCTCTTTAACTCTTTTGACTAGATTATTTACCCTTATTCACTAGAGCAAAAGTCCAAGCATGCTTTAGTCTCAAAGGGAAGAACTGTAAGAAAAAAAAATAAGTTTCCTTAACTTGCACTTTGCTGTGAAGACGATTTCTCTTTGTTCACAATATCTTTAAAGAGTTTTAAAATATGTAAAAACCAGTAACAGATGTAAGGAATGTGCTACATCAGTACTGTATATAATACCTTTGAAATATTGGAATATCCCTTCACAGCATCTTCACCAGTTACACAGAGTACGTGTTAGTAGATCTGCTTAACAGTGGACTGTCCTTCCTCTGCCAACTCCAACCCAACTGAAAGTAAAAAAAAAAAAATCCGAAAGTAAACAACTTTGATTTCAGAGAAAGAGAGCAGAGTATCTGATGCAAACAGAGAATCTTGAAATCAAACTATTTCTAATTCTGCCACAATGCTTTAATGGGATTAAGCAGACCTCCAACTTGCTACCAACATCTACCACATTTTCTCTACCTAGAAAATGTTCTTATCTTCTGTCTGTACCATCCCCGTTCTTCAGCTACAGAACTGAAGTAACAAGGTAGATTAAATAGCACTGCTAGCTCTTACAATGGTTTTTAGGTATTTTTAAACCACCCTCCCTAGTAGCTTCAGTACTCTGGCAATGACATGAGAATTACATGTCACTTCACAGCTACAGAGGAGAGGAAAAATGTGAATTCAAAGCTTGTACATGCTTAATATTAAAAAAAAAAATCAGAATCTCGGAGAAACTGCTTAGAGGTTTTGATAGACTTGCAGAAAAGAAATAAAGTGAGTTGTCTAAAGTCACACCACAACTCTCTGTGAAGTCTCCCAGGCATCTAGCCAGTGCTCTGTCTAGTGTCTCTCCTGTTCTACTCTAAAAGGAAAGCTGCCCCAAGACTGGGAACTCAACCTGACTAGCAGTGAGAGCTTGAAATCCCAGTCAAAGGATCAACAGAAAGACTAGACTCTAAATTGGGCGCGTTTTAGGAGGAACACCTTGAAAGAATGATTATACTTCTGCTCTCCCCCTGCACCATCACCTGCAGGGCACGTTAAAAATTTATAACACTGCCTTTCCAGCTGCTATACCACACACAGAAGTAGTTTTACAACACAATGAAGAGCACGCACAACAGTTTTGCTTACAGGCACCTAGGTTAATTTATAATTGCTACTTCAAAGACCATACAGCAAGACACCACAACTATTACAGCTATATCCATGCAAGACAAAAACATTTGAAAAATCTAAAGCAAATTAGGCATAATGTTGTGAAACTCTCACACTAATAGCAAACGCTTCATACTTATAAGAATCAATGGGAAATGTCTGACTGGTTTTCCTCATATTTCTCCCCCCATTTTCTTTCTCCACAGGCTTCAATAAGAACTTTTTTTAAAAAAACCCCAACCAACACACAGATGATATTCTCTAACAACTGAATATTAACTATGTACTTCTACAGCAATGCAACAGCACTTTGAAATGGAAGCACCATTTTAAAACAGATAAACATAGAAATGTGAAAACAGAACTTCATACTCCCAGAGTTTCCTTTTACTTCCACTGCAACGGTCACCAGCAAGCACTGCCTAGATAAAATGCCTCTGATAGCCACTACCTTTTGAGAGGCAGAGCAAAGGCTCAGGAAATCTGGAAAGTGGCACAAAGGTCTAAAGAGACCGTGTTTTCAACAGTATAAGCTGGCATTAGTGAGAGGTGTTCTTCACAGCTGTAAGCAGCCAAGCTCGTTTAGTGTGAGAATTTGAAAATCCTGCAACTCACTGGAATTGTAGTTGCCACTGGTTACACGCGTACTTAAGCGGGATTTTGCAATTGTGATGCCACAAAAATCCCCAGTGACCCCCTGCTCCAACAACAGAGAAAATTATGTTTCCTCATGTCTTTATTTGATCTCAGAATCCTTTTTTTTTTTTTTTTTAAGTAAAAGTGAAAGGACAGGCCATACAATACATCTGAGAGATCACAGCCTACGTGTTACAAAGCAGGAGCAAATATTTAGAAATGCCAGTCATTCATCGTGCAATTTTATGTAGATTCCTAGTGCACAAAGCCCTTTTTGCCATCACAAAACAACAGTTTATGTGTAAGAGCAAGAATCAACCTCTTGCTTCAAGCAGGATTTATTGCTACTGGTTGATACTCGCCAACAGCAGAAGAGAGCACTTCATTGGGTCCTGGCATTCCAAAGCAATTGCATAATAAAAACACGAGGTTTCAAACACCCTTTCGAATATTCAGGTCCCATAAGACATATTTAGAGATTGTTTTTTTCAAAACTAACTAGCTAAATTCTGCCGATCTCACTGTGATGTAGTGAAGTTCCTGGAATACTTAACTGGCCCAGAAGCCCTAGAACTTTAAAGGTTTAAGTTTAAAATGGCTATTTGTTGTAATGACTTTGACAATGATTGCAGAGACCTACACTGTCAAAACAGCTACTGAAACCAGCCAACATTAGTTCCCAATACACAACATAATTTTTATCCTTTAGTAAACTGAAAAAAGCCAGGGGCTTAGAGACTAGGAAATGAAAGTCAATCTCCTACCATTATTTTATTAAATGGCTTCTGAAGTGATCAATGGAACAAGGCAAATAAAAACAATTAACCAAACCACTGTTTCTGAAACAGCAACTGACAGAACTGGAGATAGTGCTCTCCGCACCTAAAAATTTTTCCTCAACACAAGTAGTGGTGGCAAATAAGGTTGTTGAGGGCGAAGTCCCCCATGCTACTGCACGTAGCAAGAAAGGATTTCCAGAAATTATGCAGCATATTTGAGTGTCAGAGGTATCAAGCTGCTAGAAAAAGACACTCAAAATATGGCTCCTTCTAAAACACTATGAATATTTTGGCTTTTAAATCAATCCATATTGAATGAAGCACCTTTAAAGGCCTAATTGAACAATCAATACCCTGACTGAACCTACATAAATTCTAAACTGTAAAACTGATCCAAGACCAGAAGAAGAAACCCTGTCCTACCCCACATTGATGCACGTGTCCCCAGCAGTCCAGTGCCAGCACTGCAGTTTTCAGGGTTTGCAGACAGAAGCTGACCTGACTGAAAATTAGCGTTTTATTTTTTGTTTATTTATTTCCAGTAGGGTTTGTTTTTTCAGCAACGTTACCTTGTATCTATGAGAGAAACAACTCCCTGTAGCAGGCACCGTTGACGACAGCTGAATTTCACCGGCAGCCAGACAGGAAACTCCATTGGCTTCCAGAGCAACCACATAAGCAGGATGTTACCCGTACCTGTTAAAACTTCATGACTGCTAAGGAGGAGGGTGGGAATAGGCACATACCTTTGACTGAGATAAATTTCACCCTGGAAACTGCCTTTTATTTCCATTTGCTATAAAAAGAGGTGAGAGAGCAGCTCAAATGTACACGTTTAACTTTGAAAACCCGCTTTCCCTAGGTTGGCAAATGAACAGACAATAGGGTGGTATGTCTCTTTTCTCATAGTATTCTGCTTTGTTCTGCTTCCCAGTTACACTTCAAATACTTTTGGGTTGGATCTATCTGTCCCCATCTTTTTTAGGTGCCCACACTGAGCAGAAGTTAAACATGTGACCAATTAAAAGTTAGATATGCAAGTTTAAGCTGTTCACTCTCATCTCCTTTTACAGCAAACGGAAAGTATTCACAAAGAGGAAAAAAAATATATCCAAGCAACAACATGTTTCTTAAAACAAAGGTTGTTGTAATGCAAAAAATGCCCAAGAAACAAAGAAAGATCAAAGTGCTACTTGGTTCTGATACCAGGAACCAAAAGTCCTATCTAGACAGGCTGGGAAAAAAGTCTGCAGATATGAATTGTGATATAGGCTCTTTTCTTTTTTTTTTTCTATGGGATAGAAGTAAAAGATAAAATGTTTAATAGATTGAGGGACATACTAACCCTAAAATAATGAATGCTTGCAGCAGAAATATTCCCCCTGGCTATGAAAAGTAAAATAAAACTGAATTTGGCTTGGCAGTCAAACGATGACCAAGCAAGGTCAGATAAAAACAAGCTGGGTTGAACAGAGTGGTGGATTTACAACTGGAAATTATCAGTAAAATTTTCAAAAGCACTTTTGGAGCAGACAAAGGTTCTTCAGTCATTTGCATGCTCTCACGGCCTGAATATGAAGCAGCAACTTTAGCTAGAGACAGGAGAAGCACAAGCCAAAGATTTTGCCACGTTGGGTATAGCAAAGGCAATACATAAGCCAGTCTACATTTTCTTTAGAGTAGGCAGATTTTTATGAGATGTGCCTGAGGAATTGCTGTAGGAGCTGAATTAACCGGGTACTAGGGAGGTTTCAATCAATGTACCCTTTATGAGTCTTCCAAAGCAAACTGCAGGGACTCTTTTTAATGTGAATCTTCTGATGTGGCAAAGGAAAGAAAAGCCCCAGAGAGAATTTAAACTGAATAAATGTGAGGCTGCACAAACAAGGGAAATAAATTAGAGAACCTTCTCCTGAAACTTGGAAAATCTCTACAAAACCAAGTTGCTGATGACTAGAAATGAGACCAAGACAGTAATTGTGAGTCTGTAGAGTGCTGCATGACCTAACAAAGACACACAACATTGTACCACAGAGCGATTCCTGGGGTCCTGAGGAACACCACAGCAGCTACAGTGCTCAAGCAGCAAGGCATGCCTTTGAAGACTTGGAGGCACAGTAACATCTCTGACCAAATTTATCCTCAGCTGGCCATAATTAGATTCTCAATCAGAGTGCTCGCTGAGGACATAAGATATTGACAAGGAGAAAAACATTTTGGAACCTAAGACAGAAAAGCTATACATATCAATAATCTGAGGGCTGGATCTGATAAAGGGTTTGGGTGTGCATAGACTAAAAGTTGCAATCTCTAACTTCTAGTGCCTGGATCCCAAAGTGGGAATGAGAGCAGGACACAGCTTGACAATGGATTTACAACAATCTAAGATCACAGTCCTGCAAAATGGGGTGCCCACTCTACTACCGCTCCAGAGCTTCTCCTCTACACAGTCACGCGTTCACTATTCCTACCCTGTCTCACGAAAGAATTAGTAAGCCTGTGACAACAGCCACATAAAAACACATTCCCACCACCCTTTCTCATTTGATTTCCAATCAAACCAGGCAGACAATGCTAATCCCCACACATCAGTATTGCTAACTACACTGATAGAAGGAAGGAAGCAAAAACCTACCAAAATAGAAGTGTCAGGGAGCAGCAAAGACTGACTGCTCTTTAATCCAAGGGTGACACCAGCACAGCCATTGTCCTGACTTACTAGGGCTGTAGTCACAACAGCCTTTGAACACAGCATGCAGAGTCAGATACTGACAATGGGTTCCATTGGCAATCCCAAACACGGTGAGAGACCAAACCGGGTGCAAAGTCAGTCTATGGGTCCAGCCAGAAGCAAAAGATGAAGCAGGCACCAGTCTGCAGCCAGGTACACCTAAAACATAGCTCAAGACAGGAGCAGAAGCCCAGGCCTGAGCTTAAGTAGAGCTCTTGGGTGGAGTTCCCAGGTGAGGCTGGTCAAGGTAATTAATGCCTAGCGGTGCCCTAAAGGCCCTGACGAGGACTTCTACAGCAACATAGTCTGAACACCTGTATTGTGTTTAGAGAGCAACATTTTAGTAGGGAGGGCTGCAGGTGTTGGCCTGTATGGAAAGAGGTTAGCAGCTGCCCTGTGCTCAACTCTGCTATGGGCTCACTGCTGGCCAAAGCTGAGCCTGTAAGACATATATTTAATGAATAGGCAGAAAATATATTTAATGAAAGGCAGAAAACACCAGACAGGCAGGACAGGAAAAAAATAGAAGTGAGAAACAACAGGGGGAACACCAACATCAGAGAAGGAGGGGGAGGAGACGCTCCATGATGCTGCAGCAGATACCACGGTCGCCTGTGGAGGACACCCTTCCAGAGCAGATGTCCGCACTGCAGCTCACAGAGGACCCCATGTTGGAGCAGTTGGATATTTCCTGAAGGAACTGACACCAGTGGAGTCTGCTGAAGCAGATTTTTGCTGAAGGACTGCGGACCATGGAAAGACCAGTGCTGGAGCAGGGGAATAGCATGAGGAGGAGGGTGCAGCAAAGACAAAGTGTTTTGCATTGAGCACAACCCCTGTATGCCTCATCCCCCCTGCACTGCTCCAGGTGGAGGGGAGAGGAGCCAGAAATGAATGATTGAAGTTAAGCCTGTAAAAAGGGCAGGGGGAAGGTGTTGTTTTAATGTTTAGGTTTTGTTTTTCACTACCCAAATATGCTTTAATTGGAATAAATTAAAGTAATTTTCCCCAAGCTGAGTCTGTTTTGCCTGTGACTGTAACTGATAAGCAGTGTCCCTGTCTTCATCTCAGCCCATTAGCTTTCTCATCCTATTTTCTCCTCCAACCTGCTGAGGAAGAGCAGTGAGTGAGCAGCTGAGCGGCCATTTGTCTGCCAGACACCACTAACCCACCACAACATCAACGATCAATTGCCTTCTTATACCCAAATGCTTTGCAAATTTACCAGCCCTCTTCCCTAAATCCTACAGTTGGTGCAAAGAGCTAAAAAGAACTAGTTTACACATAGCAATGAGTAAAACAATGACTCCCTTGGGAAATGGAAATAAAATAAAATTAAATGTAATTAATTGAAGTAATTAGTTAATATCATTTAATGTATTAATTAGAATAAAAAAAGGCAACAGGATTAAGAGCTGTGAGTAAGCACCTCTCTCCTCAATCTAGAGTCCCAAATCCTCTCCCGCAAATGAGATCTAGCTACATGTAGAGAAAAAAAAAACAAACCACTAAGCAAGGCTTAGAGTATTCTTTGGAGAAACAAGAGAAAAAGGTGTCACAGAGGGCTACCTTTAATAACCTCCTTCTTAAAACAGTAAGCTAGCAAATAGGAGACCTGAGGTCAATGCTTAACTGAGCCTGACGGGATTCAAATATTATTTTCTGCCTCCTCAAGACATACCTTACCCACCTGCTAAGCATGGCTAAATGGGGGAAACTTTCAGGGCACTCTGGGCCATAGTGCAGACGAGAATGCAATAGTTAGCCCGTTAAGTCTTGCTGGTGATCGTGAGTTCTGCTTCCTCCTCCTGTAAAGTCACTGAAGAAAACACAAGCACAGTTCAAAGCACAGACCTTAGGATTTTTCTCCCAGCTGAATACCCCAATCACTACAGTAACGCTTCTCTTGTGCTCTCTTTCTTTTGATCAGACTCTTAACGTTCTCAGTCATATACTAGCCCTCTTTAAGGGAAGGCAGCCTGATTCAGGCTGGGAAAACAGCGGTAAGAGAGTAACAAAAGTTAAAACTCCATCAGGCTGAGAAAGGAATTTATCCCAGTCACACACTCTCTCAGTATGTGTTCTAGCCAATTAGGCTGTAATACAAAAGATGTGTAGGTGGACTGTCACACCACTCTTGCAGCTTTGGAAAGGATGTGGTCAAATCTGCTTCTTATGAAAGATTGTCTGTAAGCAGGCATTAACTGAAATTTATTTGATCTGATTAAGCTCCTGAAAGCTGGAAGAATGACTGCCCATTTTCTGAACCTTTATTACACTCAGAGGACCCTGGTGCTAACAGATCCAGCTTGGGGAGAGCAAAGTTCAAAAACAACTCTAGGTCTCTGAAACTGCCACAGCAATGGGGAGCTACCTGTAGGCAAAGATGCTTAAACTCTTAGCTCTGATGGGCTGTGCTTTTGAAAAGGAATTGACCCTTATGATCTGTGCTTCTCCAACACTGAACTGGATGATCCTGTTCAGTTTTCAAGCTGAAAAAACACAGCTTAACTTCTTTGACCGGTTTATCAACCAACTTGCTTGCAGCTTTATCCAAGTATAGTTGATTGTTTGTTATCTTTCTTGTCTGTCATGTACTAACCTTTCTGTCGGGCAGTTTGACTTCCAAAGGTCTTTAAAAAAATGCGTAGTCCTCATTCAGAAATTAAATTACACTACTTGAGCATTCATGATAAGCAGTGTGCCCACCTGCATGCAAAAAATTCTTGGGTTAAACAAACAGCTCTTTTATTCAAAGGAAAGAGCAAACAATGAAAAATCGGAATGCCCAAATAATGAATCAGATACTTCAGCAGCAGGCCTGACCCTAGCCTTTCCCTCAACATCTGCAAGTTGCTGCTAGGCCAGCATTAGCAGTTCATTAAAAGACTTCTCTCTTAATTATATCCCATTGACCAGGCTTGGAAGAGTGTATTTGTAGGCAGGCATGTCTTTTGACACAGAGGAAGCCTACACTTTTTAAGTATTCTACTACCTATCCCAGCAGAAGCAATCATAGCTCTGACACTGAGCAAGAAGGCCCTTGTCTGCAGGATGTTCTTAATGATGCCAGTATAGGCAGCAGGCTCAAGGTCTTCACAGTAATACCAGTCTCCTCATGCCACCCTCCACTTTAATCAAACCCCTTTCACTTCAGCTTACCAACCACAAAAACAACTTCTTTCGGTACTTGGGCTTTTAGGCATGCAGAATTGCCAGTTACTTTTAAATGATTGTCCCTAAATTGTAGAAGAGTTGCATTCCTTTGGTATTTCCATCAGTTTTTGCCTTCCACAGCCGCATTCTCTGCCCATATCCACATAACACATCAGGATGAGACCAGGATGTGCATCCTTCCCTCCCACCCCCTGATATCCCTTGAAGGAACTCAGTGGCATAAGCAAGGAAGGAGACACGTGTACTCCAAGATCTCTCTCCTCATCCCACAAAGGTCGTTTAGGGATCTGTGTTCAACCATGTTTGCACTGCAGAAGACAGTCCAGGACAGTACGTCTAACATGCCTACTGGCTTTCAAAGCAACTTCATCCCACCACTTCAGCCTGTGGCAAAAAGGGAGAGCTCTCCTGTTAGGTGTGTAAGGAAATCCCAGACTTGTACCAACCTCCTCTTCTTAATCAAATAAAGTTTTAACAAGAGTGTCCCAAGTATTTAGATCTACCAGAATCCTAATATGCACCTGGCATACTCCCTCTGCTCCCCAACCTGCTCCTTCATCTATATTCATCTGGAAATCTCACTTATTCTTGTCCATACTCACCATCGAATCTCAACACTGAGCTCCCCATAACTTTTTCACCTATGTTTTAAAGGAACATCACAGCCAAGTCAAAGCTTGCTGAAGCTCTCCTTTTTATGTATTTGTCATGATTGTACTTGGAATGGCTGCTGTTCTCTGCATTAGAATTTGGTTTAAACTACCCAGCAGGTTCACATGTGCCCATGGTCTAACAAAACAAGGACAAGTTGCTTGTGAACTAAACTGCCAATTTGTGATCAGAACTGGGATGAATGATGATGTTTCTAGTTTTGCCTCACTTCAGGTTATCTTTTCATGCATTTGCAGTCTACCATGCATCAATTCAGGAAGTAGTATATAGATATCAAAGACAGCAAAAATACCTGGAGAGCCTGGGTACTGTAAAACATGGTGCAGGCACTATAGTGGCTGCACACAAAGCCAGCTTGTGTTCAGCAGAGTTTTCCAGTCTCAGCTGCACACTGCCCCTCTCAGACCTGGACTATCTCTACAAGCCACAGCGTTGCCTCTGCCCCAGGCTACTTAAATTCTCCACTTTTCCAGCAAGACCCATTAGCTTATACATTGTGCCGGATGGGGCCCTTAGCTAACATGCAGACCAGACAGCTCATGCAGAAAAAACAAAGAGCTCGTTTTTATGCTAGTAGGCAAGCGATTATGGTAACTAAGCAGTTAACCCGGCCGGTAACTCACGAAAATTTTAGGTGGCTTCCAGACAGCTGAAAAGGAATGTCTTGGCTTTTTGCTTTTTTCCTGGGCTTCCTCTTGTTAATAAATAATTAATTGCTTGGACAGTATTCAGCAGAAATTAATCTTTAATTAAAATTTAACAAAATACATTCCTTACGCTGGCTGGATGGACTTCCCTAAATAGTCTCATTATCCTTCCTTGATGGAGTAAACAGCACAGCTACAATTTTCAGAAGCAATTTAATATTTTTGCTTTTACTACTAAAGGTGCCTTCACGTTCATTTCCTAGCTTGGAATCAATGCCTGCACCACAAAGACAATGCAGCTTTCCTGTAATAAGGTTAGTTGTGCCTGTGATGAATTACTTTTGGGTCTTAATGACTCTCAGCATGGGGTTTCTTTTCCTCCTGCTTCACTGCTTGGAACATTTGAGGAGTTGGGTTTTTTTTCCTTTTCAACTGATGTCAAATATCACTGCTTTGGATCTTAATTAAAGCACTTCATCGTTGAGCTGATTTTGTTCCTTGCTAAGGCGGGACAAGATAAGGTGGGACAAGACACTTTTTGCTGTTATAATTTCTTTCTTTTTCTTTTTTTTTCCCCTCTATTTTATGCCTTTTAAGAAAGAACTTTCTCATTGCAGAAATTTTACTAGGTTTTTTCCTACTAGGTGTGGGCTTCTCTTTTTATCACATGTTCTTTTCAGTCGTTCCAAATACATTGTCTCTAATCTACTGCCTGGCATGTCTCAATCCTCTGTTCAAATCACTTCAAAAAGGATTCCAAGCAGAATAATCAATTAGAATGACATGACTGAAAAATAAAAAAGGAAGTTTAATGATCTAGTTATAGCCCATGGCTACCTCATATGGGTTATCTTCAGTTCTGCTTTCATGAACCCAACTGTATTCAATCATTTGAGCCACAAAATCTTCTTGCTGCTTGCTGTCATCTCTTCATGAGTTTACAAAAAAAAAAAAAGGAGAGAAAATAAAAAGCAAGATGTCCGATCTTTGATCTAGAAGAAGCTGTCCTATAGATGCAGCATATCCAGTCATAAAAAATAACAATGACATGGGGAAGGAGACTTCACATTGAACAATGTTTATGAGACAAATGGGAGTTAATTCCTCACTTTTCATCATACTGGCTCTTTTGAATCAGCACAAATGAATCGCTCAATAGTCCTTGTCCTCGCACATGACACAAGTCACTACATGGATTCTAGCCACACTTAAGAATACAAGGGACTGAAATACTGCTTGCCAAAATTAAAACAGATGGATCCCATCTCATAAATTATTTCCTTTTTGTAACCTGCAGCCTCAGAATACATAGCGCACAGACACCCTGACCTGCTTGCAATACAGACAGTTGACTTTCATCTTGCAAGGTGGTTATGATTATCTACCAGATTATACTCTGGTAAGAAATTGAAACACAGAGCTGTATACCTACAGGGCTTCTGGCAACAGTTTGCAATGGCATCACCAGGGCGAATAAAAGCATACAGAAATGGAAAACAAGGACTTTCTCCCATGACTAACTACATCTCTCACAAATATCTAGCTATCATTAGAAGCTATAAATACGATTACTCAAAACAAAAGTAGAAAAGTTCAATGCAAACCAGAAAAAAAATAAAATATCTGTTCTCCGTGGGGGTAGAGGACAGACCAAATCATAAAAGTTAAATATGGGAGTAAGGGAGAATTCATTAAATGCCTGAGACAGGCGAGTCATCAAGTCTGTGCTATGCTTCTGAGGTTTCATGAACAAGGTGGAAAAAATCTCAGCTGAAGTAAAGTACCACCGGGGCCTCCCGCCAAATATAACAAACAGTGAAGGCAACAGTGGGAAAATCACTCCTCAACAACAGGATACGTGCAAAATGTCCAGGGCATAATACCAAAAAAGCGATATGAGACCAGGAAAACCACAGGAAGTAAAACAATCTACCTTGCTAGAAGATGTTAAAATGTCAGCCTCGACAGAAAGAGACGGAGAACAATTATCATTAAGGACATAAGAAATCGCTTGACACCAGCTTTCCCACAGGACAAGGAAATTACCTAGCCTAGCTTGTTTCTGCATTTTATTTACACTGGGTGTTCATAGAAAACTGTTTAAAATGTTATTTAAGGCATTGCAAACATAAGGGTTAAAGGGTTACAACATGGATACATATGCCAAGTCCAAAAAAGCCAATGGTGTTGCCAGAAGCGGTGTGGGACCATACTGTAGAGCACCGAAGCTGTAGTAGGTAGTGAGAAAGTACAAGTGTATGCCATAGACATTATCAACTCTCACTACAACTCTGTATTATGTAGGCTTGCATGGGCTCCCAAAGAATTTACATCAATTCCTCCACTGAAGGAGGAATTAGACAAGTAGGCTACAATAAGCAAGGACTTCCTGAAAATCTTTGATTTTAGCACTACAATGGCAGATCATATTACACGTGCTATGGCAGAACCAGTTCATAAGCTTAGGAACTTAATTGGATGAAAGTAAGAGGAACCTGCAACAAAATAAACTCCAAAACATTATTTTGCTGAGGTGGTAGTGGTGCGATGGACTTTAAAAACAAACAAACAAACAAAACCCAAAAACCAACCAACAAAAAAAAAAACCAACCACAAACTAAAACCTTATTTAAATGCTGTATGTTTTTTTCCAGAGGTTTGTGTACATGGACAAAGGATCGCTACGTCACTAAAGTGAGAGAGAGGAAATAAGAAAGAATTTGAAGGCTCTGGCACTTGTGGAAAAAGTCATTTGGGATCAACTACGTGTTTCTGACAGAGCATTATCCATGTTGCAGACAATATAGAAATTTATACCATCAGATTCAACAGCCAAACACTGACTGGGGCGATCGACCAGCAGTTTCAGGCCACAGCATGCAACCGTGTTTAGTATGCATTTGTCTTCTTTTGCTATACAGATGTCGTCCATTTGTGTTTTTTAACCCAAAATGTGCTATTTAGAAGAGGACGGCAAAATGGTGTTAAAGAGCTCCTGCTGAATATGGGAAATAGTTTTGGCAGGGAGAGGGGAAGAAGTATGTTCTGAGCTCAGTTTCCGTAGCAACTTTGAGAAATCAAAGCACAGAAAAAAAACTTGCTCAGAATGGTTCTAGTTTTGCCTCCCAGCAAGGTTTTGTGCTTTCTACACATTATTGACACCCTGAAATCAGTCATGCCTTCAGAGATTAGCTTTTAACGTTAAGATCTAGGCTACTTCTATTTCTGCTAAAATACAGGATTTGAAATATACGTTCAACTTTTCTGGCTGTAAATTCTGTTCTTGGCATCTTTTTCCACATTGCTGCAGAGCATGGGAAGCTCTCAGGCAGCCTGAGTGGCAAAATACCTCTGATTTCTCTAATCCTTGCATTCAGAGGGGAGAGGTCACACTGTAATGATAAAAACGTGCTGACACGCACAAAGACAGCTATGCTAGAATTAAATTAGAATTCATGCTCATCCTCTCTGGAACAACCTGACGGCTTCTCTTCTCCTTCATTAGCAGTAAGAGGCTGAGAGGGGAATGTCAGTATGCAACGGTATAATTTAAACAGCAAATTTGAAGAGGAAGGAATGTGAGTAACTATTATAAACTAACAAGTAACTATTATAAAAAGCGACTATATGGAAAATGCCAGCATACAATCATTTCACTTTCATACATTTCCCTTAAGGAAAACAATATAAAAATTAGATGTTCAAAGGATTTGCAGTTACAGAAAAAGAAATGCCTCTTGGAGTAGTTACTCTGAACATGTACCACACAACAGCAAATGTATTCCAGCATTAGCTTTCAAATTTTACACTGTCTGCACCTAAGGGAAACCTGGAAAAATAACAGTAGACTTCTTCCTGTCTAAATCACCTTCTTAGAAACCAAGACATACAGCAAGGGATGTCTAGGGAACACAACCACACACAATATTTATACGTCATCTATCTAATGAGAACTTACCCGTAAGGAAAAGGGCACATTTCTAGATTATATTTTACTGTGAACTTCGGGCATCTCTGATCCCTTTCAGTGTATGACAGGTTGTTTGCTGGGAACACAGAAGATTGCTTTCAAATGGAGAAAAATGAGTTTGCACACAGATCTGAACGTAAAATGGTGAAGCCCAACAAGGAACATACCCTGCAGAAATTCTTGGGAGTCTGTTAAGAAGCCAACCTACCTGGCCTCTTCAAAACCTTCTCCTTGATCTCTATAAGGAACTCAGATGTCTGCTGGCAAACACCTCTGAAGGCCCTACTGCCAAGTCTCACAGTTAGCAGCTGTGGGGTTCCTACATGCCATTGGAATTTGACCCCAAGCTTACTAAGTGCTGCACAAAAGGCCATCATCCGTCTGACCAGCATGTGGGTTACAGGGGCCTGTCATTTTGGGAAGAGAAGAATAAAATTACATTCGAAAACGTGAATTGCCACAAGGCTTTTGAGGAAACAGCTTCTCTGACGTGCAAATCAGAACTAAAAGGATGGACTTGTACGTCCTTCTCCTATTGTATTTGTTCACTGGGAGGACATATCTGTGTCTTGTGAAAGGAATAGGGAGAGCTTTGTAAAGTAATATCAGTATATTCCCATCTGCCACTGGTTTTCAACACCAGTGGTCTAGGCTAACCAAAGGGATGAACTATCGTGCTGGTTTTGGCTGAGGGAGAGTGAGCAAGCAGCTGTGTGGTGCTTAGTTGCTGGCTGGAGTTAAACCACGTCAGCTACTTAATAAGGGATATTTACATACACTTTACAGGCGTGAGTGTGTACCATTTCCCACTGGAAGGATGGCTACCTCCTTCAGAAACGTCTTGGATGCAGCAAATTGAAACCCCTCAACTGAGAGTTCAATAGCCCTGTTGCTCTCTCTCTATATATAAACACATACATACATATATATGGTCTATATGTTTTTATAACATATATATATGTGTTGCTTTGCTGTTGGATAGCTACAGTTGCTTTAGCTCCGTAGTACTTCTTGGACAGCAGACAGGATCATTATCTCTATTTCACAGGCAAAGAGATATGGCAAAGCATCTGCCCAAGGTCATGCACAAAGTCTGTGGCAGGGCTGAGAACTGAATTCTGGGCATAAAAATACCTTTTGCATGTTGAGGGAAACCCCAGAACATTAATTTTTCTAACCCTTAGTGAAGAACAGGTGTTTCAGTGATGTAGATTTGATAGACTGATCTATGCCAGGAATTACGATAAGATTTGGATCCAAGCCAGGACAAATCATGTCCTGTCTACAGTTGTCAAGGTAACAGCAATCTTAGGCATTCTAGCTACAGAGGAGCTTTGGTAACTCCAAATTCTTCCCTTCAGGAATTTCAATTTGCCAAAGAACAGCAGCGCCGTTGGAAAGTAATACACAGAACAGCAGCACTGTTGGAAAATAATACACAGAAGGTACAGCATAGCTCAAATACCCTACACACTGAAGCCAGGAGTTACACGTGTGTTTGAGTGGAAACACGAGGGAGTCCATTTCTTGATAGGAAAGCCTCCAGTCCCTTTTTATGTATGAAATGCCAAGGAAGGGTCATGAAACGAACAGAAAAGGTACAAGGTTAGTCCCCTCTGTAGTCAAGGAAGAGAGACAGCTTTCTTTAAAGTATCATTTGGAGGTGAAGGCAGACACTGGTGAAATGGAGAAATGAAACAAAGGGTAGCAGCACCGGAATAACAAAAGTAGCTATCCCTTGCAGTAACAATATAGATCTAGTACCCTTACCAAATCTCTCAACTCTTTGAAACAGGGAACTAGAGTCTTTCAAAGCTTTATTCACCTAAAAGACATGGGAAAATTTCCTAGGGGAAGAGACCCTCAGGTAAGTGTGAAGTTGCAAGATGGTAGACGGGCCGCATTACTGGGTGTTGATTAAGGCACATATTGTAGCCTCAAAGGTTTCCATGAGCTCGGATCTTGAAGTGAAGAGACCTCTCCCTAGTCCTAGTGCTGTCCTGCGGTCCATCCCGCATCCCACAATGAGGCACAGCTGCGCAGCAGAACATAGATCAAACAGCAACTAGCACAGAGCTGGGCTACAGCACTGCTCTTGACCTTGTAGCAGGATAAAACAAGACCAGGGCTGACTGCGGGATGATGATGCTCGTGCACAACATCTGTCTCATCCAAACCACATGGAGTATGAGAGAAGTCTACCCCAGCGATAGGGGAGTTCATAGGAAACAGGTTTCCTATGAAACAGGAAACAAGCTGCCATATCCCACATTCCCTGACAGTCATACAGTGAGACAGGACTGTGATACTAGTGCAGAGTAGAAGTGGTGTTCAAGGCGTGTTACTCTCCAAGAGGGAGTATTTTCTTTTTTTTTTTTTTAACTAACTGCATTTCTTTCAGCACAGACACAGAAAACTCATTTCACTTCTGTTTACGCTTACTGTCGACGTATGGTCAGTCCTTTGGGATTGCGGTTTTCATGCAGTCCAGGGAAATGCTTGCATGTTTTGTTCATTTCAAAATGAGAAGAATTTTTTTGCCCTATCAGGCTTAGTATTTTTTACAGCTTATTTATACAAGATGTTAACAATGGGTGAGATTTAAGCTGACAATGTCTCCTTAAGTTACATATAGTCAATTCCACAGTAAATATATGAACTTCATGCCAGGACTAGCTTGACTTTGGCAGTCTTTCACAGAAGGTTTTCAGGTCCCTTAACAAAGCTGATACAGGAATGGGGAGCCACTCAAAAGCTGAACCACAGTCTGAAGGGGATCTCACTAATATGATGTAGAGGAGTTGCTTTCCAGCTAACATCAGTACGAATGTCTCCTCCTGTCTTGCCAATACAATGGCAGTAATACTAGTAATATCATTCTGTAAATGGAGCTAGTTCAGCAGGTCAACAAGGAATCAATGCTAAAAAAAAATAATAAGTGGCTTAAGAGCTAGCAAGAACATGACTGATTAGGCAGACCAAGATACTAAGATACAGCTGCTGTTTAAATATGCCTGAAAAGAAACCTTCTGGGGAGTACCTTTATGCTGCTTTAATGTTAACAGACTCTTTTAGTTTACTGCCATCATCACTAGCAACAGAGTTATTGCATTCATCCTTCATCCATGGATCTTTCACAGAGGAACTGAGACAAATGGGTCATGCAAGGCCAGCACCAGCAATGTAAACAGCATAAGCACCTTGTGCCCTCACTCTGTGCTCCCTCTGTCTGGTACACTCCAGGCCTCAGGTAAGAGCAAAGAGGGACCTGAATTGGCTACAGGGCACATCATTGCCTTTCTTTGCAGCCAGTCACACAGAGCAGAAAGGCTACCATTGCCTGTTACTTCTCACTGGGTAAATATTGAGACGCTACCCTTGGTTATTTGGGCATAAACTGCTCAGGTGACAGTGCCCTTTGGCTGAGTCCTAATGTTTTTGCATTCAAACTTGTCATTTCAGTCTAAATCTTATGTGCAGCTGCCTAGTTCAGAATGAATGGTCTATTTTAACTTTCCAAAAATAAGTATTCACATCCTTTAAAAACATCCAAGCTATTTGCACTGCCAAGGTCTTTCCCTGTCTCCTTGACATCTCTTCCTGCATTGGGATGTAGGATGGAATTCTCTGCTCCTTAGAAAGGACTGGAAAGAGCTAAAGTGCAAGAAGAGGAAGGGGAGTTGCTTCTTGCTGCTTTAAAGGAGTGTCCCTCAAGTGTCAGTAATTTGTCCTCGGGTCTGTCCTAGCTCTTTGCTTCCAGTCCCCTCTGGCTTTAGCAGAGCTCTGCTGGAGAGTTTCCAACCATTTACAGGAATGAAAAGTTTAAAAATAAAATAGGAGCTTTGATCAAGAAAGACGTTCAGCTAGGAAGGAAAAAGGGAAACACAAGCACTGACAACTCAGGCAGAAAGCAAGGCAAAAGCAGGTTCATTATGAGTTGACAGACAGTTCTATGCCTGCTTGCAAAGCCAAAACCCTCCCTGCTGCTCATTCTTCTTCAAAATGTTCTGCATTAACAGTGAAAAATATGTTTTGTTTTCACCTCTGGCTTTTCTCCATGTGCCTGCATTCTTTGCTTTTTCAATTGCAAAACGTTATTTTGCAAGAGCTGTCAACTCTACTGAACTCTGTGTGTGTGCGTGCACACGTGCGTGTATACACACATGCACATACGAGCATCAGTTCTTCAATTTCTGTTTAGTCATAGGCAATTCTCTCTCACTCTCCTCCGTATATTCATGTCATAGTTTGCAATAGCTATGCCAGCTGCTGCTAATGGAGACATCTCTTCACTCTTGTTCTATTATAAAGAAGGTAACAAAGCTGACATGAAAAGTTAAAGTACCAGCCTCCTCCCAAATTTTTCATGATACACACAACCTAGCACACTTTGGATGACATATAATCACAAAATCCTCCCCCAAACTCTACATATCCAGAGCAACCTCCAGGCAAGCACCTTGTTTGCGTTTGTGAGAGAGACTAAAAAAGCCTACTCCATACATGCAAGTCTGCATCATTCAGGATGCAAAAATATCAGTGCTCAGGGTATGCCCTAAAATGCAGACAGGGTGAAGAACAGAGCAGCTCTGGAGAGTGCACTTCCCATAGTCAGGGTATTCATACTGCGTTCACTATGACGGGGACCAGGTCAACTGGCTGTTGGTGGGAAGGTGGTAAACGTCTGCAGAACAGGTCTGACGGAGAAACCTTCAGGCAAGTGGTAAAAGCACTCCTATCACTACATATTATTAACAATAAAAATAGAACCGAGGTTACTGTAATTCTAATCTTCATATTTTCTTAGCTTAAACCAAAAATCTGCAAATGAACTCTGCGCGCCTCATCTTGAGCCCTTAAATTTTTTTAAAAAGACAACAAAATAAAATCACTGCCATGTCAATTAAAAGCATAAGTGAATCAGAGGAAGATTTTCCTCAAAGTCATAAAACTACAGGGCTTATGTGAGTAATTCTTTTGTTTGTTACACTTTCAGATCATATTTTGATATGAAAAGGAAAAAAGCACACATAATCCAAAATGAACACACTGCCCTTCAGAGTCCCAATCTTGAGACACCATAAGGGTCCCTGGAAGGATGCCCTCTCTTCAAATTCAAGTACATTATTTGACCTATGATTTTTTTTTTGCTTGTTTTTGGTTTTTTTTTTTAAATTATCATGAGAATCCTAAGGTACAAGAAAGGAAAATTACAGCAAAATATCAATGAAAGCAACTACAGATGCTGGAAACATCAGTGTTTTTGAGCAATACCAGGTTTCCATTTTGACATTTATCTTTATACTCAAAAGTGAATTCTTTTTACTCCATATGTAAATTAAATAAATAAAAATTGCATATGTCGGCTCTGTACTATGTATTTTGGAAAGATGTTAATTATTGTGGAAGTATAATCTACTTACGTAGTTCAATATTTACTATGTTAAAATTACTGCTGCGTACATACAGATGAAGGGACATGTTATGTGCATAGAACTCTGTGTTTTAAAAGCAGAAATGACTACTGGATTGTTTACTTCAATCTGCTAGACAATAAAAGCCTGTCAAGCCTGCTTCAACCCGACAACTTATATTTTGTTATGGTATATCTTGCAGCAAGGCATCACATTCTTTCTTGAAAACTTCAAGAACCTGTCAGTTTATCACAGTAGTTAATCACTCTCCCTGTTAAAAACACATGCACTGTTTCCCAAACTCAACTGTTTCTCTCTCAAGCGGAGCTCCCTGTTAAAAACACATGCACTGTTCCCAAACTCAACTGGTTTTCTCTCAAACGGAGTTTGTCTGGCTTTGACTTCCAGCCTTTGCTTCTTGTTATACTTCTCTCTGTAAGATTAAAGGGCCTTTTAAGAACCCAGCATTTTCTTCTCATAAAAGTACTTGTGAAATTCACTCATCTAGTTACCCCTCCATGCAGTAAAGATAAACAAATGGAGTTCTGGAGGTCCTTCACTGGAAGATGTATCTTACGATTTTCCAGCCATGCTTTGTAATCATTTCTCTACTTTTTCAATGTCATTCTTGAAGTGTACACAGGAGAACCAAGCATGCCATAACAATCATCCAAGTATGAAAGCATTATAATCTTCCATATATCAATAAACTCCCACCTATTATAAAAGTGACAAAATTGAGGCACTGAACAGGATTGGCCCAACTCTTCAAGGAGCAAGTATTAGGATCAGGATAAAAATACCAAAATAATCTGCTACAGAACTAATTCTCATGCCTCACATATGCCTAAAACTCATGCCTCTACTACAGCAGCTGCCAGGTAATCTGGCACAGTGATTCGTTCCAGAGTTTGATGGATCTTTACTATGGACAGCAAAGAAATCATGGAACTAGAGAGTATATGAGTTTCCCTCCTCATTGCTAAGATGCCCAACAGAAAAGCACCTACTATTAGTGACAGACTAGGTACATAGGGCTGGAGTTCAGAAGCAGTTAAGACAGCTGGTTTAAAACAACAGCAGCTCACTCCAACACCTCCAGCAGGTACCACTCCCCAGCCTTCCCCCTCTTGTGCACTGCAGTTCCCACCTCCTCAGCACCTCCATCTTCCTGCCCTACAAAGCAACACAAGACACACCAACCTGTCACATTCTTCTTCATGTCTAGACCCCACCAGTTTCAGTCATCTATATCTAATCAAGAGCCAACCTCAAAATACAATGGGAGCAGACCATTTTCAAGCAGATTTAAATGGCAATCATTCAAATCTCATTCTTATCTGGATTTACACACAGGAAGAGGAAGTTTTCCTAATAAAAAACCCCAACTAAATGACTTAAAATTCAAATATCAGAAAAATACCGTGTAGGAGGGAGGAAATTGTGAATGTGAAAACTCCAGCCTAACAAATCATCCATTGTAAATAAAAGTGAGGTAGTCACAAAGCACCTCACAGACTGTCATTAGGCACAACTTGAGATTAAGGTAATAAGGAAATTGCACATTTATAGATGGTTGTTTGCAATCCTATTTACTGCCTGTGTGTGGCCATCCAAGGCTTGGTTACTTTCACATACTTTTTCTGTTTGGATCAGGTGGACCCACGGGAGACTGGAGACCTGTCAGAGGAAGCTCTCACAGCTGAGGGACACCACCCAGTTCCTGCACAGAGAGAGTTACAGAGGGTCACGAACGCTGCACTTCAGATTCCTCGGCCAATCACTTTTGATTTTTCACGTCTTTTCTTCAGCATAAAATGATACTGCAAGGTAACAGTGGCCTGGTGCAGGAGTAGCCAGTACATCCACCCGCAGCACTGTTGCTCCCTAGTTTTCCAACAGAAATGCTCACACTGAACACAGAAATTAGTTGGCAGCTAAGTATATGCATGCCAGTTATAGTGTATTAATTCCTCAGGCTGAGCAGCCCTAATACTGGGGGGTTTGTTTGGTGTTTGTTTTTTTTTTTTTTAAAAAAAAAAAACCAAACCCTTGGCCAAGTTTTCATTCCATAACCAACAAAACAAGAATGTACACAATAATCTCACTACCTTTTTGCTACAGGCACTCACAGCCTGCATTGGTATTTGTGGCTGTAGTCCAGAAATTGCTCCTGCAGCTTAACAACCATTCAACTCCATGGAGAGCTGACATTCAATTTTCTTTCAGCCCACTCTGTTGGATTCTTTACTCAGAGCTGTGGTAATTGCTGTGCAAAATCTAGAATGGATCTTTGCTTCCCTAGACGTCTACTCTACCCTTTCCTCCCCACCCCCCAACTCCCTGCATCTCTCTGGCACACAGACAACATGGTTGAATCCTGCAATTTAGAAAAGGCTATGAAAACAGAACAACTCGGGGGGTGGGGTCCAAAGTGCAACGCTCACACCATTGCAACCAACCGGGGAATAAGCCAGGCCAACCAGAGCAGTGACAAACGTTCCTTGGCTGTGTCCCAAGATGTGAACCAGAAGACAAACCGCCACCCAAAAGGCATGCTTGCACATTTATGTATGACAGTCACATTTTCTAGTTAATGTTCTTCCACAGTACTATCAAGAGGACATCTCTTACCAACATTACATCTGTTAAATAAAAAAGGATGGGTGGTGCTGTGTGAGAGAGTTATCATTAGTGCAAGATGGGTATTATCTTCTGATTCTTATACCATTTCACACACAGAATTGCACAGTACCTGGCAACCAGCTTACTCCAGGAATATTATGCTGGGGCTTCAGCTGAATAAAGAGGCCCCCAAGCTTCAGAGAGGTTACGATGAGAACCGAAAAAGAGGGGCCATAAGAGAATACAACAGTTAGAAAATACATCACCTAGTAAAGATATATGCAGGCATTGCAGGTTCACCTTATCTGTAAAATCACTGCAGACAGCTTTTTAAAAAATATAGTTTGGCCCACAAAAAAGCTTTGTTTCTTTCATAGGATCAACCAAAGACAGGTCACAGCAAATATATTCATCCTTCTCTCCAGAAAGTTAGATGCAATCAAAAATAATAATATATATTAAAAAAAACCATAGTGTAGGTTGTAAAGAAAATTTCTAAGAACTGCCATGTTTTAACCTAATTTATTTATGTGGTTGTTAGTCATAAGTTAGACTATCTACCATCCCACCAGTGATCTTTATTCAGCCCGAAACACTCCAAAGCCTCCAGGAATACACAGTTGGGTTTTTATATTTAGTTTTTAATCTATTATTTAAGCTGTGAGGTGGTTGTGAAAACAGAGAAGTTACATTTCTACTTACAGGTACAAATTGCTTAAACATGTTGCAACACTTTCAGTACATTCATAACTGCTCCCAGGTATACATGATTTAGAAGTGATGTGAAGTTCATTCTCTCACTTCCCTTCAAAAAAATTGAGGAAAAAATGTGAGAAAAAATACTGTACCTCAATGGATGATTGGTGAGTGGTTCACTAAGGGTCGTTGTAGTTAAATTGCAAAAGATCAGACTTAACTCAAATTCAAACACTATAATTGAGAAAGTAAACAATATTGATTTTAGCTCAGTATCTTCTTTCCATCAAGGACAGAGAAAAGTGAGACTTGAAACGTTCTGACCAAATCAATTTTATGTAATTAGCCTTGAAACATTTCTTTGCCATCGTGATTGTATCATGACAGTGGGAAAATAAGACTGCAAACACAAAAGCATATCATAGAAAAAGATGGGCATGCAATACAGGTATTTCCACCACAAATAGATACAGCACTCGTGCACACACTTTTTAACAGCCTCATGGGTATCTTATCAACCTGTCAGGCTTCTCCGGAAGTGTTTTACAAATACCTTTGGAAATAGTACAAAAATATCTACAGAAAACGCTTCCAAAAATTGATGCCTCACCTGTCAAATTTGCCGAGTCTCAGAAATAAATACCTTTATATATATATACATAAATATATGTTATTTATATATATATATGTATATATTTATATACATATATATATATACACATATATATATATATAAAAAAGACAATATTTTGTCATTAAATATATTTAAGACAATAATGTATGTTCCCTCATTCTGACCTTGGGGGAAAGCTGCTAGTGTGACAGAGCATTATTTGTATGGCAATTAAGCCTTAAATAAATGTGTGTAAGCAACTTTCTTGGTGAGCAAGTTTTTTTCTTTTTTTTTAAAAAGGAAAAAACCAGAACACTAAAGTTGAACTTCTCAGAGAAAGTCGAAACAAAATCTCCCCTGATCATGCCAAAATTTTTGTCTAAATAAAATACTTCGCTAATCCACATAAAGTGTGAAGAAAATGAATAAACAACTTCTGAGTTCTCCACCATGTAACAAAATATACAAGAGTGATGTTTCTGAAGGTGACATGGAGAAGAATTTATTTGGAGTTTCTGAAAGCTTTTGATAATGATCATCACAGAAGCTTTACTTGGAAAAGTCAGTCAGTCAAGCCTCCTCTCATTAGCTCACAATATGGAACAAAAGTAGGAGAGTAACAGAAACCAAACAGATAAACAGCCAACTTTTTAAACTTGAGCAAAGTCAACAGCAAGGCACGCCAGGATGGCTGCAGGAACAAGAGGTAATTTATATACTTACTAGTCAATCACAAAGAACATCAAATTAAGTTTTTGGATGACATCAATGTTTTCTAGTTGTTAAACACTGTAAGAAGCTTTGGAAAAAAACATATTGCATAACAGAACTGAGCAGAAGAGTGGCAGAAAAAATTGCTTTTTTTATACATGTATAGTAATTAGAGCACTAGCAAAGAACAAGCACTCTTCTCAGACATATTAACACACTTGGAATTTTCTGACAATCTTCAAGACATGACTGTGATGGCAGTGGTAGGTAATAAGAACTTTTCAGTGAGAAATGTGTACAACTTTGCAGCAGCAGATGAACACAAAGCAATTGGGACACTTAAGTTGGATAAGTGCACAATCAATGCAGTATCAGAAACAGTGACATGAGCAAGGAAAGAAATATCACAAAACATGTTCCTAGGGTTTGTAAGAGCCAACCCTCACTAGAATAGCGAGATAAAACATGTGAGTAAATAGCAAAGGTGATCAAGTACCATTTTTATTAACACTTCTAAATTTACTGGATTAGAACTTGTTCATACCTAGATGATACACACAGCGGAGGGGCAATGAATAAACAAAGGAAAGAAGTCTTATGAAGTCTGTCTGCAGAAAAAGAAGCCTCTGACTGAGCACAGTACAGGTCTGAACAGCAGGAACAGTGCTTGCATTGGGAACTGCTGTTCAACAGGAAATAAGAACATCTGTGTGGTGAGAAACATATTAGGGCTCTCCAAACATTCAAGACAAAAGAGATAGGCGAGAGAAAAGCAAGTCACTATAATTTGGAGTCCCATGAGCTGCCACCAACTCAAGTAAGTAATACTGAGCACAACTTGCAGAGGAAACAGCAGTTATAAAAATAAGCCAGATAACTAGGGTACCCTGTAAAGGTGTCATCAAAAAGGGACATACCTGGAGAATCAGGTGACAACCCAAATGAAAGATAAAGGGCTCTAAGACTCAAAAAGTTCTCAAACAAGCAACAGCCAGACCTTGTGAACTTGTAAACAAAGAGAAGCATTGTTGTTGCAGGAAAGCCTAACTGATCCATGGAAAAGCATATGAGCCATATACAGATTGAAATATGCTGATTAATTTAAGGACTCCTCATTATAATTCCTGTATTTTATTAATTGCGATGTTGCTTGTAAATTCTCATTATTATCACTGTTTGCCTGGGAAAGGAAGACGCGCAGAACTGTGCTTGAAGATGCTCTATGTAGTCAACTGGAAGCAGCCATTATGTTACGCATATTCCCCCTAGATACAGATCAAACATGAAGGCAAGGGTAGACTGCATGGCATATTTACAAATATACAGAGAGGAAGCTCATCACCTAACACTGGTGCCTAAATTATCCAGGTCCCTTTATTCACTGTTATACATGTACAGGGCATTTCCACAGTGTTCTACCAAAAACAGAGGGAGTTTTCGACACCACGAGGGATAGAAGTCTGGCTACTTCTACACTTGTGAAAAAATTACAACCAATACTCATTCCATTTTCCTACTCACTCCTGTATTCCTTTTAATCTGTAGGCCATTAAGCACTCCACAGCAATAAATTTGCTGATGGAAAAAAAACAAACAACAAAAACCCAAACCTTGCACATGAAATTGTTATACCAGCATCACCACCTAGCAAAGCAACGGCAGAAATGGAAATTAAATTCAAGTTGAAGGAATCTTAGTGAACCAACACAGTAGACACAAAGATGTATGCCACCCTGCCAACTTTAAGTTCTTCAAAACATCATTAAGTTAATATAGGATGGTTTTACATTCCTTATGCCACAAAGCTGGATTCAGTTAATAACTGCCATTATCTAGGTTCTCTAGGTCACTTTCAAGCATACTTTCAAACCTTATCTTTTTTGTTTTCAGCTGCTGATGTTTTAAAAAGCAAAGCAAAGCAAAGCAAAGCAAACCAATCAACCAAACAAAAAAAACAAACCAAACCAAAACCAACAACCACTGTGACACAACAATCACAATAATGGGTAACAATGCCTGCCTTAGGAATGGAAGAAATGCAATTGCTTGAGCTGGGTCTTTCCTTATTGACCGTTTTTTTCTTTTTTTTTTTTACCTTAGATCTGTTACATTCTACTTCCACGACTATCTCTATTTCTGTCAACTCTATTACAGAGATATTGTACATACCAGATTTTTTTTACTATAAGGTCACAAACTCAATCTGCTTCTGAGACCTCAAAAGAGCAGTTCCACAAACCCTCAAAGGCCTCGCCCATTCCAAGCTACTGTTGCCTTTGAAAAGGTGTATCAAATGTCAGCTGGTAGCATTTCCCGAGGCACACAAGTCTACCTGTTGTGCAGAAGTGGAAAAATGAGGCACTGATCACTCTGTTGCGGATACAATCCTGCAGGCAAGGACTAACCCAAACTCATACCTCCTCCCCTTCTCCCTCCCCCATCAGCACCTCTTATATATTCTGATTCATGGGATACAGTAGTTATTACGTGGTTCTACACCACTTTCCCTCCCCTTCTGTTTCCAGCAGTGGCATAGCTGCATCCAGCCCTCTATACTTATTAAAATGCACTTGAATATTGTATTTGGTACTACAACACAAAGAGATATCACAATTTATGACAATTTTTTGCTTGGGGCTCAATATTGGTTCCAGAAAACTTCACAGCGCCAAGCATTCTTGATGGTCCTAACTCCTCCAGCCTGTAACAGAAAAAAAATATTCCTCTACCATATAAAACAGAGAATTGCAAAAGGTGGATTCTTTTATTCTTTTCAGCAAGGTACTGGTCAGTTTATGCTGTTGCCAGAGATATGAGGCAGCTGCTCCCCTAATAAGACTGGCATATACAACTACCCTAGGCACATCCTGTAAACTATTCATGATTAGCACTTATTTGAAGTTTGTTGATATTTATTCTTTCTCTCCCTCTTTAAAACATGCGAAGTATTTAACATGTCAATCTTCCCCTTTTCTCCTCCCTCCCCCCTGGAAAATTCAGGAACCTGGAAGTTTAGAGGTTCACCACACTGAAACTTGCTGTACACAAAACCTGGATTTCACTTTACTCAAAGAACATCTGTATGTCACATATGTCTTTAAAAAAAAAAAAGAACTTTTTATGCTGAAGGATATAAATATCCTACAAACTTTGCCTCTGTTCTTCAGCTCTAAGGATAACTAAAAAATGGTCTGGTATTATGAAATACATCCCTTTTCCGTTTTCCACCCCTAAATCCTTTATTTGTCTCTTGCTCTGTATCTACCTCCTCCTTACCAATCTCCACACCTGTTTCACTCCTCCTATCTGTCTAACTTGCTGAAAATAATCACGTACAGTGATTATCTCCCCTGCCACTGCTGCTACATCACTTCACTCCTTGAACTCCCTTATCAAAGTGCTTTTGCAACTTTCCCGGCCTTAATTACTCATACAAGGCTCTCCAGTTACACCATAAGTATACGAAAACTCATCTTCCAGAAAGCATTCACATTTTACTCACCCCCTTCAGTCTCCCCTGATGCACCCTCGGGTAGCGCTCTCAAGGCTTCAGTTCACCTACCCTCAAATCCTACGTACTCAGACTCTTTTAAATCATCTTGATCTGAACAGGGGCCATCACAACACCTGGCGGACCAATAGGTTTGGAGTGCAAAGCAAAGGGGGGAGGAAAAAAAAATGCAAACAGAAAAGCCCACGTTCAGCCCACTGAGTAACAGCCAAGGAACAACACTTGAAAGGAGGTGAACTAAAGAAATGCTTCCTCCTGAGTTTACTTCTGTCTCTGCTTTCAGTGACACTGTCCTCACCCTCCACAAATACATCATTGCCTTGTTCCAGCTGCACAAAACAGACTGAAGAGGCCTCAGGGATGGTGCTCATCTTGCATCTGAAAAATGTCAAGCAGATCTAGACTGCAGTAGAAGGTGAGAGGTGACAGAAAAGGTTGCATTTTTATTTAGCTCTAATTTAAGTATCTGAAGACCAAATTAACACACAAGTTCAAATACATATGCATGATAAGCTGAGAAGTCACTCTTCTTCATAAGAAAACCTGTCACCAATCACTTGGTTTTCCTTCCCCTTGCTAATACCTCTCTCAGCACGCATTTCAAACGTGCTTGCCATCCCAGTATGCCAGCATAAATGCAGCATGCAAAGAACATCATCCCGGTGGTTGACGTGGCAGAAGCTGGGCTGCTGAAAAAGTCAGTCTGAAGCCTAGGTAAGGTCTGTCCATAATGATTCCTATTTTTTGCCACACATCTTCAGAGCAGCAGCAGACCAGGTCTTCAGACTTGAGGGTCTGGGGGTGCTGGAAGAACCTGGCACACAGCTCCTGCCATTGGGCATCTTACTCTCTTGCAGAGCTGCGCTCTGACTCAGTGCCCTCAAAGCCCCTTCTCACAGTGGCAGAGCCCTTCTGAGAAACAGACATTACAGCCTTGTGTCTGTACACGGGCTAACATGCTCTGCCCATTTCTCCCAGCTGAGCTCATGAAGCTGAATTTGCAATCACACGCGAACAGCAGCAGCCTTTCTCCTGTCAAGGGCAGGATCACCCTGATGACAGCAGCGCTTGCAGACCCCAGGGGAAGTGCTCAAACCCTTCAGATGCTGCAGCATAAAAAAATCAGAAACACAATTGATCACAGAGGTTGCTGTTTAGTTAAATATTCTCTTTCTTCACATTCACTGGACTGCAAAATCACTTCCCCTTGCCTTGAGCTCCTTTATCAAGTGTTTCCCTAAGGAAATATTTCTTATTACCCAAATCAATATCCACTGAAGTGGATTTAAGAATTTTAAAGGCCTTGATGTTTGCTATTAACGTCAGCTTGGGTAGCTACTCTGTTAAACACACGTGCTTTCAGTGGTGATTCATTTGCAAGAGCCTGTGTGCCCTGGCTAGTGAATTTATTTACCATCAGAGTATTCTGTACCAGCTTCTAGAAGGCAGCCCTGGATTGTCACTGTTTGTGGCAGAGAATTGCCACAATTAGAGAATTGCCACAATTAGAGAATTGCCACAATTAGAGAATTGCCACAATTGCCATTAGTAACTAGAGTGTTTGCCTGAAAGCATTAGGCTTCTTCCACCTATCCTACCTACACCATCACCCTGAGACTCCTACCTACTTTTGAGATGTTGGCATGAACGAATCATCCACACTGCCTATTGGATCATCATGAAGCATTCAGAAGAGAGAACAGTCACAAACACTTTGCAGAATGTAAGCATCACATTTTTCCAGATTTATGAAAATGTACAATTATTTTCGTTGTAAGCTTTTGTTTACCTAACAAACTGGATTTGTGCCTACATTTTCTCAAAAACTAAACAAAGTTTTGTAAGAAGTTAGAGTGCCTCTGCTCCCCAAACTAGTATGTCTATTAACTACGCATACTTATGTTAATAATACACAATATGACTAATACCTAGCTCTTAAATACTTTCACATCATATGCATGCTGTGTTCACATATTTGTGCATTTTTCTTCGTCAGTGAAGAGACCTAGCCACAGAAGGCTTGACCTCCTGAATGCCAGACACTCCTGGCTGCTACTGAACTTCCACATTTGCAGGTGCTCAACGTGTCACAGAACTGAGATCTACAGCTGTATAAAAGGTTTCAACAAAAATAAATGCACACGCAACAAGGCATCAAAGACTAACTATATACAGGCAAACACACACTGAGGCCACTCGATAGCTACAAAAACTGCATGAAGCTGTACACATGAATACATACAATACTAAAACTAAAAGTATACCTTAAGAGGTTTTTTTTTCATTTCTTGTGACTCTACTGAACCCTTTCTCCTACGGTCCAAGGCAAAGCAGCAGGCTGGATGAGAGGGCAGCCTGTTGGTTACAAAAGGGCCGCCACGCTGCATTCAGCTCACAGCCTTCTGCATCACGTACCCCAGGCAGAGATATTTCTGCAGCAAGCGGCTCGTGACTGAACCAAGGTGCAACCCAGCCTAATTCAAGAATGTACAAGCAGCTGGTCACCGGAGCTAGATTCTTCTCAAGACATCTTAAAATTTTCGTTCTTAAGGTTCGTTTTACCAGGGAGAGACCCCATCTCAGCTGTTATTTACAAAAGTCTGAAGGGGGAAAAGTGGTTAACTATGCAAAAAAAAAGCAAAGCCTGTTCCTTATGACAATTAGTTAGGCCCAGATTGTCAAAATACACATGCAGACTTAACTTACACTTGCAGACTCTCAGAAGTGTGGAGAGGCTTGCTGTGTTTCTCTCTCTGTTTCTTAAACCTACTAGCTTTAATTGATTCCAAAGAAAATCTTACCAAAACCAAATCTCATTTCCCCCTCATATATACCTCCTCCTTCACAATGTATAGAAAAATCAAAGCTTAAAGACAGCATAAATGCAATTAACCTAAATTCACCTATCTATTCTGGGCAACAGAAGTTCTCGTTTATCGAGCTGAACATATTTAAATTGATGGACTCCTACGCGGTTTTAAACTTTTAAAACTTCCTAAGTTATTCTTAAATGGTAAATGAATTATTTACTTCAATCTTTATACAAATTCCTGTCTGACAAGTACTCATGTAGAAGAAACTGCAGTTTTAAAATTAAGGAATCTGATAATCCATTCCATATGAATCATTCCAGCTGTGGAATGTGTTCACTGTGTATCACTGATGCTGCCACAACAGAGTTTCTAACTCAGATAAAATTTGCAGAATTTTACATCCTTAAGTTTTATGGTGGAGGTTTTTCTGGCTTTTTGGTTGGCTGGGTTTTTTTGATTTTTTTTTTACATTATCGCTTAAGTTACTTAGATCTTTCAAATTCTTCTTGTGTATTTCCTTATTTAAGTTTTACTGAACATTTTAAAATCGAATATGAAATAGTAATTGCATTATACCTAGTTAGGCAAAATGCACCAACATATTTTACACTAAGAGAAAAAAAATTCTTTAAATAAGAAAATAGATCTTGTGTATTTACACAGCCTCAATTATACTTTGCACTTGTGTAAAAAAAATCTCTAAAGGAAGTTTAACTCTTCATGAAAGACATACTGAACAGCGACTTGGTTGTTTTCCACAGCACCTCATAAAAAATCCGTGCAAACCATTCACAAAAGTGTAGCATGAAATATTTTGGGATATTGTTTTTTCTCCCTACTGTACTGCTTTTACACAATTTTTCAGGCAGAGCAAGAGGGAAGCCGAGAAAAGTCCATTTGTGTGCCTTCATGGATTCAGAACCACAGTTTGCTAGCTATATTTTCCTCATGAACTAGGTTCACCTTAAGAAATCCATGCCAGCTTCATCTCCCATGCTCCACAAGCTTTTGACTGGAACATACTGCAGACTGTGTTTACACAGCAGCTCACCAGCACTGAACCTCTTTGCATTATGCAGTAATTACAATTGTCATCACTAACCAAAAACTCCTTTAATTCATCGATTGCACCTTGAATTCCTCCCTCTCCTTTAAACTGAAAGCTGCTGACCCTCATTTTAAAAGGAAGGGAATTTTAAATTTCTGCTCTGACACAATGCTGGTAAATTACTGCGAACGGATCACTTAAATCACAGCTAGATGACAGGCAGCTTTGGACCAATAGTTTATACTAATGGAAATCAAGTCAGCTGAGGGAAGACGAAAGACATTTGAGAGATACACATGTAATAAATGTTTTGAAAATTTACAGCAGGGGGGAAACAAAAAACACAAAAAAGAATAAATTAGGGGAATTTGTACCATTTTTCCTTTTTTACTAGTTCCATTATATAATCTCTAGTGAAGGAATATTTGTAACTTACTCATATAATTCTCAAAACTAAAATCTTCACATAGAAAATGTCAACACAAATTTCATTATCTAGGTGCAACTTCAGTAACTTAAAATTAGGAACAAATCAGTCTTCTTCAAATGCATCGATCTACTCCTTCACTTCAAAACCTGTTCTAAATGAAGAGTCAGATATTCAGTAAATAGATTAAGACAAAATAACAAAGACCCTGCTTGCAAAAACACAGTTTCTTATATCAAAAGCAAAGCTCTCAAGGAAGGAGAAAAAAATTCTGGAGTGATTGTGGGTGATTCCCCACCACAGAGAAACAGCAGCACTGAAGTACCTTTTGGTTGACGTTTCGTCAGGCAGCGTTTAACTCGGTTAGTTCCACAACAACAAACTGTATTCTTATACTCTAAAAATCTAAGCTCTTCATTACACTGATTCAGAGGGATGATTACAAATAACCAGTTGTATGCACTGGCTGCATTCACCAAAATGGAAAAAAATTGCAGATGTTTGATAAACACACAGATGTAATTATCACTTCAGATTTTTCAGCTAAAGCTGAAGAAATTCTTTACTCTGCAATGCAGGCACAAATACACAATAGCTATGACATTCCTTGGACACTGCCCTCCAGCTGTTTGCTCATCCAATACAAAAAATTACTTTAATTATTATTTTGGATAAACACACTTGATATTTAAAAAAAGCTTTTCTTATTTATTTCACTGCAAGGACTGCAAAAAATCGTCTGATCCATGTTGTCCTCAGATCTCTTGCAGTGGCATAACAAGGCAAGAAGAAACTAAGACAAATTAACGTCTCATTCAATCGGGTTCCACTTTCTCCTGCATCTCAGAACAGCCCTTTGCTGAAGTACAAGCTGAACTGTATCTTTTCTGAAAGCATTACTGAGGCCTCAAGATTATCACACACAAAGGATATATGTCAGCAGCTCCAAGTCAGCTCTCACGGGCCATACCACACATTTTCTAAATAACAGCATTTAGACTCCATGGGCAGCGTTGCAAACAGTATTTAGAAAATGCAGAATTTTTAAAATTTTACACTTTTATAATCTAGCTATTAAGAAGTAAATCCAGTGGTTTCTTAACTTTTCCCCTTTATTCCTGTTAAAACAGAAATTATAATGCAAAGTTACAGCATAAACTATTTATTTCTGTGCTTCGCTACACATGCAAAATGTATTTTTCTCCTATTTTTTCCAGAGGTGACACCTTAGGGCTCAGACACACAACCAAGTTACCTTGGGCCCTATGAGCACTAAAAATAGCCGACGGGCATGCTGTAATACCAGAAAAAAATGCAAAGTAAGGCAACTGTCCTGGTTTCAGCTGGGATAGAGTTAATTTTCCTTCTAGTGGCTGCTGTGTTTCAGATTTGGTATGAAAGGAATATCAGTAATGCATATTGTTTTAGTCATTTCCAGGTGATGTTTATATTAGTCAAAGACTTCGCATAGAAGCTGAGAGGAAGCACAGCCAGGACAAGCTGGCCAATGGAATATTCCATGCCGTAGATGTCATGCTCAGTATATAAATGGGGGTTGGCCGTGGGGCAGGGATGCACAGTCACTTCTCTGGATGGGCTGGGCAACCAATTCACCGGGTGCTGAGAGTGACTCGTGTTGTATTACTTCATGTTGTATATTCTATCATTATTATTATTATTATCATCATTATCATTATTATTTTCCTTTTCCATTATTGTTCTATTAAACTGTCTTCATCTCAGCCCATGAGTTTTTTTTTCCCTTTCCCCTCTTTTCCAGCTGCCAGCTGGGATTAAACCACAACTGCAACTCTGCTGAAACACTTTATTAAATCAACTTCCCTTGCATTTGCCCTGGGCTAAGAGCACACACGGAACGGTGACATGCAGAAATGTCGTAACTCGGTCCCATGCCTGAACGAACGCTTGGCCTTGACAGTGTGACTATCAGACGACTCCACGTTAACTGGAGTCAGAGACTGAAGAAAAAGGCAAATATCTATCCCTGGCTTCCACCTAAACCCCAGTCATCAAACAGGCTAGGGTCTCTGTAGCTACAGCATTTCTCTACTGCTCAAATTAACTGTTAGACACAATAGCAGAAATCTGTACCCTGCCTCTAAAACAGAGACGCACCACACTCCCTACCTGCACAAGAACTTCTCCCCTACCACTAGGCTCAAGCATAAGCTAAGACTCTGCTCAGGGTTAGGAAAACTAATGGGTGAAGAACACTCCTCCTTCCTTGTCTCAGGTGGATCTTTCTTGAAGGATACATATAACCGTGCAGTCAATGTTGTCTTTTATATCTCCTTGTTATAAATCCAACTAAATCACATTTAGACATGTACCATCTTGCTCTGCCTTGTTTTCCTCATAGGGCCATCTATAGCCTCTGGATTTCTAACTTGTCTTCCTTCGGATGCAGCTAAGCTCTCCAAAGGTAACTGGATAGTACACTGTCAAAATGAAGCTCTCCTATACAATTTCAAAAACACGTACCAAGCAGTTCATGTCTTCTTTCGTTTGCCTCTCTTCCTTTCGTTTGGCCAATGACAAGACAGACAGTATAAAACAGAGCAGTAAAAAGTTACAGCAACACCTGAAAATCCAGTGAAAACTCTAAGTACCCTTTCTTTGACAGACTTAAGAATGAAACTGGAAGCAGTGTCACATTTTCTATGAAAAATGTACGGCTTAGGGTAGAAATACTCAGCTGCCAAGGGAATATACGTGTCTATATGAAAAGTTGCATAAGAGTTGACTGAACAGCTGCCAGCTCCATTATGTATGTGAAAGCCATAGTTCAGATTTTAAAAAATATTTTTATTAAGACAAGAAATAAAAAAAAATGATTCAAATGCATGCCAGCATTATCTGTTAAATGCTAAAGCTTTCAAGTGACCTTTACTTTCAGATGTTAATTATGCATCAGACAACATAGTCTTCCAAGTTCCTGCTAAGACAAAGCAAATCAATATAGATACTTTCCCCACGAAATAACAGCTGTAATTTAGAACAGCGTAAATCTGTTGACAGCACTGCATACTAAAGTCTGAAATAATCCACTGGAAGTAGCAGTTTCTCCAATACTGTTGGCTTAAGAGTTAACCAGTAATTGCCCCTGATGAGTACAGGATACTTGACTGTTCCCAGGAGGAAACTATTTGCTGCTGCTGAAGATCATGAGATTATTATTATTTATCGAGTGTCAATGAGATAAAACTGTAATATATGCATATACAACACATATCTCCCAAGGTATTTACAGTACATACTAGAAAGATAATACAGTTTATCACACCACAGCAAGTAATTAGATAAACTCACTTCAAATGAGGATGTTTTCCTTGGGAGTCACTGTTTGTTCTAACGATGCTAAGAGACCAGTTTTGCAAACCACACTTCTCCTCAACCAAAGGAACTACCTTTATTTTCTAAGGTCACTGCCGAGTCCCTATTTTACAAAAGCTTTTGGATTAAAGAAGTATATTCAATATGTAGTAGATTTGGAAATTCCTAGCTTGGTAAACTACTACAACAAACAGTATTTTCAAATACTTTTTTTTCCAAATCATCTGTTTGTAAGCTAAGGGTAGGATTGATAACAATGCCTTTATGCAAAAATACTTACATTTACAAAGTCGAAAGCTTATTTGATACTTTTCTGATTTAGTGTCCTTTTGCTTCCAAGATGATGTTGGTTTCCCTGGCAGCACTGTTCTTTTGAGGAGAAAAATATATCACAACTGCAAACTAAGGCAGGCTTTGATTAACATTATCAGAAAGCGATAATATTGACTAGCAGTAAGGACCCTGAGTGTTAAACACAAGCCTTAAGAAAATTCTTATAACATCACTTGTATCTGTTTTTACTTACTGAAGTCTGTGCATATTTCTCAAATACACCTTTCTACAACCAATCATATTACACTATTTTATATCAATCATTGCACTAATCATATGCTGTGCCTACAACCTTTGCTTACAAGTAACTCCACATAACATACATAACTATTCAAACTAAATTTCTAAATTTTTTTTAACAGTTTGCCTAAATACTTATTTCAGCTACTATTCCAGACTGGTCTGAGAAGGAAGGTAGTCTTGATTGAATTTATTGCTTCTTAATAGGCAGGTATTCCTCCTTATAATTCATGACATTCTAGACCAGCATATTTTAACTCTTTCTTTACTTGACCACACAGTATTAGTCTGGGTCAAAAGTATCAAGGTGGAATAAAGAAAGCGTAGAGTCTTGAAATTTCCTTCTTTCTTCAGACTCTGCTTTAGACTGTTGTTTAAGCATGAAGCTGTATGGAGAGCATCTCTCCCATGGTCAACAGCCACTATAGCAATAGACAGCAGAACTGCCTGGGGCTGGCATTGATACTGTTCCCTGAGCTTATGGGAACATTCCCCTAATGGAGCCATCATAAGGGCACACAAAGTACCCTGAAGATCAACAGACCCAGAATAATCCCTTGGATCTTCCTTATCAGAAAGGACTTTTCAGAGCAGAATCAATGAGAGCTTTGACTTTCTGCTTCACGAAACAAGCAGTCTATTAAGAAACATTCTTCCCCATCTTTTGTCTGTTGTTGAAGATAAGACAAAATTTATATTTTAATCTGGTGCGCCCCACAACTTGCCAGCAGTACGTTTTTCTCTGCTGGACTTCTTCAGTTATTCTCAATGATCCTCTGAACTTGGGATAAATTTTGCATAGGTAAAACTCCTCTTAGAAGCTTCTTAACTGACTTTTTTTCCCCACAGAAATGTGACAATTCCATCAAACATTTCAGATAACTGGTGAGGAATATTCAAGTGATAATTATGGGTTCAACACAAATATTTCTTCAATATTCAGCTTGGGAAAAAAAAAATTCTGAAACTTGGTCAATGACAGATGAAAGCAACTCTAAATTTAGTTTTTAGGAAAAACAGTTTTAGTTTGCCATTTCTGGTGGGGGAATTTTGCGTTTTCATTTTGAGCTGTTTTCCTATGGCTTCACTTGCTGTTTTAATTAAAACTTTATTTTGAAACATCAAAATTCTTTGCGAGATGATCATATTTTCTAAAGAACTGCAGCTCCTAGAGAGAACATGGTCAGCAGCACAGCTCAAAGAGCAACATCATAACCTGCTAAACATGAAGGTCTTGACAAGTTTCTATTACGTAAGCTGTGAAGCAGATGTTCATGAGGAATTTCATTTTCAACTGTTCAGTCTCACTCTGCTGTAAGAAGGTTTACTCTTCCATGAAAACAGATCTACTGCTGAAAATGGAGTATACTGCACTGCCAATGCTATGCTGTATTTGCTTTTTGGAGAAATGGCTAATATTTGAAGAGCAGCATCTGCTTTTCATGTAGTTCTAACCCATTCAGGAACCTACTAAGCAGATGTTCTGGAAATGGAAAGTTAAATGGACAACTGCTACAGAATTCACAATCGTACCCTCAGGATTTTTTCTTCCATTCTCCTCCAACACAGACAGACATACTCTGAGCACTACCTACTGGACATTCATGGCAATGATGCATTTTACATGCATTTTCAATGATGCTTAACGAACCTTGCTTGGCAGCATTGTGGCAACACTCTTTGGATTAGGACCAAAAACTTGGGACCTTCTGAACCTTGACTGGATGGTTGTGCACAAAATGTTGAGTTAACGGC
Source organism: Larus michahellis (assembly GCF_964199755.1). Lineage (NCBI taxonomy): Eukaryota > Metazoa > Chordata > Aves > Charadriiformes > Laridae > Larus > Larus michahellis. The sequence continues at coordinate 97,991,229 of NC_133897.1, forward strand.
TCGATGCACAAGTGGCAAGCAGTGATGAGTGGTATTCCTCAGAGGTTGGTACTGGAACCAGTGCTGTTTAACATCTTTGTTGGCAATGTGGACAGCAGGATCGAGTGCATCCTCAGCAAGTTTGCAAATGACACCAAGCTGTGTGGTGCAGTCAGCACACCTGAGGGATAGGATGCCATCCAGAGGGACCTGGACAGGCTTGAGAGGTGGGGCCGTGCAAACTTCATGAAAGCCAAGTGCAAGGTGCTGCACATGGGTTGCAGAATTCCCAAGCACAAATGCAGGTTGGACAGAGATTGAGAGCAGCCCTGAAGAGAAGGACTTGGGGGTATAGGTGGATGAGAAGCTCAACATGAGCCGGCAATGTGAGCTCGCAGCCCAGAACGCCAACTGTATCCTGGGCTGCATCAAAAACAGCGTGGCCAGCATGTCAAGGGAAGTGATTCTGCCCCTCTACTCTGCTCTCGTGAGACGCCACCTGGAGTACTGCATCCAGCTCTGGAGTCCCCAACATAAGAAGGACATGGACCTGTTGGAGTGAGTCCAGAGGAGGGCCACAAAGATGATCAGAGGGCTGGAGCACCCCTCCTATGAGGACAGGCTGAGAGAGCTGGGGGTGTTCAGCCTGGAGAAGAGAAGGCTCCAGGGAGACCTTATAGCAGCCTTCAAGTATCTGAAGGGGGCCCTACAGGAAAGATGGGGAGGGACTCTTTATCAGGGATTGTAGTGGTAGGACAAGGGGTAACGATGTTAAACTAAGAGAGGGGAGATTTAGATTAGATATGACAAAGAAATTCTTTACTGTTAAGATGGTGAGACACTGGAACAGCAGAAGTTGTGGATGCCCCATCCCTGGAAATGTTCAAGGCCAGTCTGGATGGGGCTTTGAGCAACCTGGTCTAGTGGGAGGTTGGAACAAGATGATCTTTGAGGTACCTTCCAGTTCTAACCATTCTTTGATTCTATGATTCTCCTAAAAGCACTTTTCCGATGCAGACCGGCAGGGAATAATTCTTTTCTTATAAAGCAGACAAAACAAAGCGGGTTGCATCCGGCCCCTTTTTACCCAACTGTTTGAACATTTGCTTAGGAGGGTTCGATACTCTTTTCTGCCTAAAGAAACTAAAACACTACTCTTTCCTCCTCACTGTTTCCTTCATCTAGAGCTGGGAAGGCAGTTTCCTTTCTCAGCTAAAGCTGAATATTTAAATAGCAATTAAATCAGAGTGAGCAGCAGCCTCTACCCAAGGTATAAAAATAAGTTCACTTATTTCATATGAAGCCGCTACCAGCACAGCAGCAAGGAATCAGGATCCTCTTCCACACAATCTGCTCTCAGTAAGAAGAGTAAGCTGAACTTGCATCCCCAATGAATATTTAAGTCACCAGGCTAATTTACAAGGGGAAAAAGAATCCCATATATAATGCTGATATTGGCTATGCTTTACAATACAGTGTCACTCACTTCTCTGTTGGGCCGACAGCCCAAATTCAGACATGCAGAGTAGGTCTACTGAGAGCACGTGCACTTCACAGAAGCAGAGGAACAACACCCAGCTACAGTTTCGGGAGAGCTCAGGTCCAGGTCTGTTGCTGAGCTGCTCAGCTCTGCCGAGCCAACGGGCTTCTAGGCTCATCCAAGAACAGATTTTGACGAACGCAGTAATAAAAACAGTAATCCTACAAACTTTATCTGCCTTAGGGATTAAAATGAACTCAGTAGTTCATCATAGCAATTGTGGTACTGGGCATATAAATCCCAGTTCCCTTTCCAGATCTGACCATTCTGCGTCTCTGTGTGAATGTGTACCGACATACGCTGTTATGTACACTGTAACAGCTTCCCTTGCTTGTCAGTGTCTTATACTTGTTGGCAAACAAAAGCATAGGGTTGGCTGTAAGAAAAAGGGGAAGGAAACCCCAAAGATAATTAACACCACCCGTGGCCAGATTGAGAGCCCAAACCTTCAAATGTGTGACAAAGCCTGAGGAAACCCTGATGCAGCAACACTGCCAGAACCATCAGCAGAGCCATGATTACCTTTTAGCCTTGCAGTGGGGAAAAGGCAGCTGTAAATGCAATCTGCAGTGGTCAACAAAGGCTATTCAGTAGTTTAGAACTGCTGTGAACATTAAGTAAGCCCACAGAAGTTATGAGGGTGCCCGATGGGCCACAAGGTGAATCCAGACCAGATCCAGGAGGGGGGACGTCCACTTCCCACCAGCTGCTCCCATTCGACGAGGCCACAGGGAAACGCGATGTCCCGGGGACGCTGGGCAACCCACACGCACGCCAGATCCCCCTTCCCTCAGCCCCTGCCCGAGGCACGGCCCCACGCAACATGAACGTCTCAGGCCCCACGCAACCCCACAGCGGCCGGTTGTGGGTTTACACAAACCTCAAAAGGCTTTAATCAACAGAATCTAACTGAGAGCTAATTAGAAAATTAACTAGCCAATTAGTTCAGGCAGCGGAAGCAGCCGGGAGGGCGCTGAGGCCTGACCCCACCCCCAGTCTGAGCAGAGGGGCCTGGCTGGTGAGGGAGGCCCTGGGCACTGCCCTGCCATGGGGAGGCCCAGTCAGCCACCTCCACCTCCACCCCTGGCCCAAGGAGGGGAGGAGAAGCGCGTCTCCTGGCACACACCTCAGGGAGGCAGCAAGCACCATTTTGGGACTCGGGAGGTGGCATGGGGTGAGACGGGAGAGTTTCAGGAGGCTTCACATCCAGTTACACCTAAGGACCCCTTCGGGCCCTGTAACACATCTATCCAAATCGCTCGGCTTCATCTACGCAAATCCACATTATCTGCTGGAGAGGTAACGTTCCAAACTCTGTTTCAGATGAAGCAGCTTTGATGGTAGCAGGTAGGCATATACGTAACAAACACACGGTGTATCCTGTATACAGGTAGAGAGCATTGGAAAACAAAATCCCTGATCCTTCTACTACTGTGCCACTGGCTTCCTCCATCTTCAAAGCAAACCACGCAGGGTGGGATGTTTTCACAGTCACTCAGTGCTTTGGTTCAACTCCGGTGCCACTGAAGTATCTGATTAAACTCCCACTGTTTGTAGTGAAAGCACAGTTATACCAACACTGTTTATCCCACCCTGAATTTCCCACTACCTCATTTTATCTGTGAATAATAAACAATTATAAACAGTCTCCCACTTCTCAGTAGGCTGAGATGTGCTGTTAACAAGTTACCCAAACATCCTCGCCTGGAAAGAAATAAAAGAAAAAGAACTTTCTGGCGGTAGGAATATTCATCGTTTTCCACAAAGGACTCTTTGCATCGGCAAAAATGTTCCTTTTTTATTATTATTATTTTATAAAATACTTGGATTATGAGGGAAAAAATGGTTTTAAAGATAAAAATCAGTCATGAGCAAACAGTACATGAAAAGAGTCAGTCTCTACAGAAATAGCACCAATGCTTCGGTATCACTTAACCATGATAAAAAGGCTGCAGCCAGCACCAGTTTACCCAGTTCCTCTTCTGAACTGGAGTTCATGGGGAGAAAAAAAAAGGCAACAAAAACCCAGTCAATGCCAGTGTGACTTTCTACACTTTTATCAACTCAACATCATTCTTGTGCACCCTACAGCACTATGGAATAGATTGCTCCTTCACTAAAGAGCAATTAGTACTTTGAGGAGAGGTGGACACTACATGTCATTCCAGAAAACTTCGTGACTCTGGAATAAAATGAAGAAGTGCCTAAGCAAGCCAGAAAACTTGACAGAATTTTCCAGCACCACAAGCAACAAATGTTACTGTTAAGAGAGATCAAGGCAAGGCATCATTTTTTTAAAAAAGAAGACAAAAAAAGCAGAATGTTTTTTCACTCAACATCACAGATCTTTATTTGGAAAACATAAAAGTCAACAAGCTAACATCAAAGTAAAACCACACAGAACTGAAAAATTTATCTGGCTTCAGCATGACTCGAACCTATTTCCACTCCTGAATCCCCACTAAAATGCCTTTTTGCAACCACCCTTTTTCTGTTACAATAAAAAGATGCATTAAAGGACAAAGATCAGTAGAACGCAAGGAACTATCATGAAATTTCAGGTGCTGATCTCTCGGCTGCCAAGACGGCAGGCCTTGCTTATCTTTGCAACAACTGCAGATGCTTTAAGTACATCAGGGGATTTAACTGAATGAAACATTCCCTGTTTTAAGCATTCACAGAATTTTGCGAAAAAGGGATTGTTCTAGCCCCTGTTTTCCTATGGCCTCTGTTGTGTAGGATGGATTTTTTCATTCAGAAACTCATTTGTCCTAGACAGTGTAATGAGTGATTTTAAATCCTCAAGGATGATTAATACCTTCATCAGTGAGAATTTTCCATTGGTTAATTAGTGTTAAAATATGTGCCTTAAGTCTAGTCCAAATTTGTTTAGAATCAACTTCCAGCCATCTGATACTGACGTTTTTTCCTACTTGAAAGGAGGACACTCTGATTTTTAAATTTGCTCTTCCTTAGAGTTTGATCAATTCACTGTCAATAACCCTTTTCTTAGCTAAACTCCAAAGGTGGAGTTTCTTTAATCTCTCATTAAAAGGAAAATTTGTCACGCCTGAATCACCCTTTTTTCTTTTTTCAGAACTTTTTCTACTATCCAACATGCTGTTCAATGCACGAACCTCATGACTAGCCCAATTATTTTCTGAGTTCTCCCATTAATGTCATAGACGTATACCTGGTGCTATCATTTTACACCTCCAAGGATCATACTTGTTTTAACCATCATCCAACACCACAAATTTTCATCCTGTGAGAGATCTAAGATGAACCATAAACACTTTAAGGATGCATTGGCTTCCAAAATAAAATCCTCACAACAGATGTATAATTCCAAACGCATCACCTTGCATTTGGACCATTAACATATATATTGTTCAAATGAGACCAGTTTGACAAGTGACCAAGATTTCTCAGAAGAAATTTCTACCCATCATTGCAAACGCTGAGATTTATTACATTTAACCTTCTAATAATAACAATTTTTCTTCCTATCTCAATATACATCAAGAATATTGCGATAGACCAGTAACAGTTTTTCACAGGAACCTACAATGCTTTCTAGAACAAGTATTCTCATTCATGCTTTCTACAGTCACTTGACTAGTGTATAATCCATCTAGTTTTCATGTGTGGTACCAATTTTTTAATCTTGATGCTATTTTGAAATCATGTTTGTCAGCTCTCACAGGAGTCTACCAGGTCAACAAAATTCTTCATGGTCAATCAAAGTGAAAGTATTTCCTTAGACAAGACCTGCCGTGTGCATGACTGCCCAGAAGACAGGAATCCCCTTAACCAAAGGATCATTTCAGTTTAGCCAAAGAATTCTTTTTTCATGTTTTATTTAATTCATACAAATATTTAGAGCACTTCTACTTTGAAAGATGGGACATAACTGTAGAAATAAGCTGCTGTATCTAGGAAGAAGTGTCTTTGCTCTGTGGCTGTGGATATAGTGGATTTTTCCCAGCTGGCAGAACTTAACCTCAGAATCATTTTCTTCAAATATTCATTCCTGAGAGACAGAGTAATGACATTTGGAAGTGCACAGGCAAATCAGATGTTCTCCTACAGGTACTGAGAAATTTTCATTTAGCTACTTGGTAACTACCAGTGCAAGGTAGTTCATTCTGACCAGAAAATGAAATATATTGAAGTTTTTGTCACCTCAGGACATTGATTTGCTCTCATAAGAGAGCAGAAGTGCTCCAAAGGCAAGCTTTTTAGTGCTTGTAAACCAGTGGTAATGGCAAGCAGAGAGTTCAAATTAATTGCCAGCTCCGTAGTTATATTAGGAACACATAGGCATAAGGTTGACACTTTCTTAGATAAATATAGCTAGGAAAAAATATAGGACTTCATTGATTTGCAATAATTGGCAATACTCGAAAGAGAAAATCAAATTTACTTCATCCTTGAGGCAAAAAAAATCTTTAGTTTTGATCTCTCCAGGGAAATTGGCTTTACAGCGTACAGGCAGCTTATGGTTTGTCAGGATGTATCGAAAAATGGGAGGAGACTAAGCACTGCTAGAACAATTGTAATAGTACAGCAGTGACAGTCTACCTACAACTATCCACTAGCTGTATTCCATTAAACAAATAACTTATTACATGTCAGTTACAGACCACTGAGAAGCAGACAAGTTTCCAGTAAGCAAGCTTCTGAATTCCCCTGCCGGTGTCTCAGTTCTTGAAGGACTACATTAAAACCAGCATTTGATGAAAGCCAGCAGCCTTGCTCTTCACAGAACAGAATGTCTTTGAAAAATTCGGTAGATTATTAACTTAAAGAAAAAAAAAATCTAAAGAAAATCTGCCATTGCTGCCTCCTGATGGGGTTATATACTGGTTATAGGCTTTTACTCAGACATCTGAAGAGGAAGCTGTGATTTTTTTACCTTGGTTGAATTGAAATGAGTAGAACTGAACTGTCTTGACCAAGAAAAAGTTCCGTAACACCACGGGGAAACATGATTTTTTTTCTTTGACAGGGATCTAAGCAACTACTTCCTTTGATAACAATCAGATCTAGATTCCCTTTCTGACTTGTACAGACTGTTTTTTTGAAACGCATCACATTTAAGCAAAAATCTTATAACAGAAGCCCATACCACATAGTCCTCTTGGAGCATTGTACTGTTCTCCCTGCAAGACCAATATCCCCATTGTCACAAAACGCTGCAGCAAACGTCCAACCAGAAAACATAAAACAATTAAGTTACCCTTTAATTATCAATCAGTGTCATTCAACAATTTTGTCCTGGTTTTGAGGATCCAGAGACTTGTAACCTGCATGTGGGCACTGTTCGGGAACTGCTATGCATTAACACCTATCTTGACATTTAGCTTATAAAGCCTCCCTGTCATCAGTCCAATGCTAATATCCCTGGGACGGTTCTGGCTGGCACGGCTGCCGTCTCCTAACTTTGACATCATTAATTTGAGTTCTAATGCTACTGAGGGCAAGTCTTTTCTTGAAAATCCCCCTAGTTCAATAAAACTACCTGGATATAGTCTCCCTTAAGTAGTACTTACAAACATACACATCGTTACAACTCATTGACTGTGGCATCTTAGAAAAGATTAATTATTTAAACTGCAGCAGGTAATCATCTTTGTTGGTAAAACACAGATAGAAGAAAATTATACGGAAATACTTCTTTGCCACAATACTTTTTGTTAATTTGGCAATCATTAACCTGTTTGTATCATTAGTTACTCATTAATTTCCAAATCTCCATATCAAATGCTCTTAGCCTTTCAATCCATAGTCCCAGACTGGGGGCAGCAATTTAACTCACTAGCATAAGGGTGTATGCCTCCAGAAACTGCTGAAGTTCAAACAAGCCCAAATTACCAAAGTATGTCTTTTCTAAACAACCCCAATTACATTCACAGACCTGACAATGAAGAGAATTTTATTTCTTTGGAAAACTGAGAAACACAAAGATGCAAAGCTTGCAACCTACAGTGCTTCGAGCAAGCACAGTGTGGAGTCAGCAACAGCAGCGCTGTAAAAAGGATGTGCTCAGTAGGGTCATACGAAGGTTTTCAATTAAACTTTTTTTCCCTCACGTAAATAAAAAACCAAGAAGGCGTTAAGTCAGGCCAGCCAAGATTATGTGAGAGTTTCTCTAAAACTTGTCAGACAACTTCAGCTGAAAGATACTTATCAACAAATTATGAAAGCACCAAAAGGTTCTTACAGCTTTTATCACAATGGTCTTTGCTCTGCTGTTCATCTTCTTGAGTAAACAAAAGCAGGTGTTAGCCCGAGATAATTTTGTTTTTATTTTTTATTAATAAAAAAGATTAGATTCTGGTAAGAAAGGCAAAATCGAAGCAAAGAGCCTGTTTTAGTTATCTAAGGAATAAGGATTTGATTCCACCTCTGAACCAAGAATGCAAGTATGTGCAGTGTTCTAGATCTACAAGAAAAAAAAAAAACACACACAAAAACCCCACAAAACCCACCCCACGGAGCTCAGACCCCAGCTTTCACCTTTATGTATTGCAAATGGCTTCAGTGTTTAAAACTAAGTGATACCGAAGGGAAAAGGAACTAGCTGAGGGAATGGATGGAGTTTTTTTATAGCTATTACTACAACACAAAGAATCTTGTAGAAACTGGTGAAAAGTCCAGTGTGTGTCATTTTGGTTGTGCATTGCACAGGGGACAGATGCAGAATTCCTGCCAGGCAGACCATCAGCTCCGTTGCATGTGGTCACAAACACGAATTTTGGATGGGGTGACAGCGAGGGCAATGTCTCCATAAGGAGTTTCCAATAATTGTTGCTGCTTCCAGGCATTTCCAGATACACAGCCTGATCTTGGGGCTGCTCCTGGATTCTTAGCTCCCTGCTGCACCTTGGTACTGTGCTCCTATCCTACACACCTGTGCTCAAGCTTATTCTAGTCTGAGCACTGGGGAACACAGCACAGATTAACAGAAAATAAGGAGCTTAAGAGATCTGTAAGGGAGTTTGGGAAACAAATACAAAAGATATCCTTCCTTTGCTTCATGGCTCCCACCCTCTCTTTTTCTGCTCTTCTGTGCTCCAAGGCAGCAGAAACTGATGCAACACATTATCAGACAGAGCTCTGAAGGACCTAGAACCATTGGGGTTTTGTTTGCTTAAGACGGAGAGTTTCAGCCCTACACGAGGCTGTGCACTCCACTGCAGCCAACAAATCAGTAACGCTTGCAGCAGGCTGTAACTTTCAGAAATACACCCCTCTCTTAGTTGAGCAGAGCTGTGAATTAGCTGTTTCCTACCACTGCACACCTGCTAAATGCATTTCTTGTGTCTTTCTTAAACTGTCTTGCACCCACCAACTTGACCAAAACCACTTGTGAGCGTGCATGCTCAGAACTTCAGGGAAGTGGAACTGGATCTTCAAAGAAGTTGTCATGGTCCATCACAGCACAAATAACGGCAGCATTACTCTAATTTCAAAGATTACCTCATATAAAGGAAAAAAAAAAAAGACAAACTACTTGCCATGATGTGAAACATGAATGTCCTTGTGAAAAGTAATTAGCATGGAGTAGATTCTGATTTGAAATAGAAGAAAGCTATTAATTGTTTGATACAAAGCTATGTCAAAGGATGTAAACATCCTTCAGTCAAAGGTAAGAATAAACTTAATGTTTCATATGGAAGCTCAATTCTTTTTACATTGGATACGTTAGGATTACATTTATATTTCAGTTGCAGCATGCAATTTTATATGGCACCGTGAGATACCATCTCGGTGTTTTTCTGAACTGCTTTCATTCTTCATACTGTTTTCTTTGTTATCATTCATTGTATCTTTGGATTTATGTCAACTAGATGCATTTGAATGTCTACGGTATTTTTTTCTCAAAACGCCAGTTGCTATTTTTGAGTGGTAAAGCCAAAAGACTGCAATTGCCTTGTGAACAAGGGACTTCAATGTTCATGAGATTAAAATAATAATGATAATAATAAAACCCCCCACCTTACTATTAGTTTTCAGTGTGGTTTAATTAAAAAGCAAAACTTAAGTGTATCCCTACAGTCTTCTGAAGCAGTAAGAATAAAACCAGTTGAAAGGAATCTTTGGAAATCAGTGAAAGTTTCAATCTGATTTTTTCAAATGGAAAGCATTGGCTGTGTCTATTCACTGTCTAGCAAAAGATACTCCAATCTTACAAAACAAACACCTTCACAGCTAATTGTCCAGACCTGACGCTTCGTAAAACTGTCTCTATATTCAATATACTCAAAATAAATGCACCTGAACTATATGCTTTGATTGTACGTACACATACCTGTCCATGGACATACAACATAGTGCATTTTGACACAGGCAAGACGTGGCATTTAGTTCAGCAGTTGGTTGCTTTGGCCTCACTAAAAAGGGAGAGGAAATTCATGCGTCACTGCTCATCCTGAAAAAGTTTCAAAAACAGATTAGAAACCAACCTAAGATAACATTTTGTTCCAATTTATAACACAGGCAACAATTATTATTTCAGAACAAATGAAAAAATGCAATATATGGTAAAGGCTACTCTCCCGGTTTTAGTTAACACCGGTCCCAAAACCCATCAGATTTATTTTGCAAGTAGCAGCCAGCTACTTGCCATAATTTTTTCTCACATTTTAATTAATTACTAACAGCTGAAACCATCTGATGGAGGGGCTTTTAATACCGCTTCCCCAGCAGTTAATTTTTAACCTTAAATAAACTGCAACAAGCAGAACTGAGGAAGGAATGGAGAAGGTGTAAGGCCTCCAGAGGATTGCATATATTCAGTGCTTGCCCCCCTCAAAAGCAACAGAGCCATTCTAACAAACATAGCAGTTCTAAGTAGGCAAAACTGACTGTTCTGAGGTTAAAATATAGGTTTGGTTTTTTTTTTTTTCTTAAAAAAAAAAAAAAAAAAGGGTCATCAGTATGAGAGAGAAATTCATCTCTAAGGAAATCGACTACAGTGTAAACTACTGTATCAAAAAAGCTTTGCTTAGATTAACAAGCCAATTGAATTGTCCAAAGAATAAATTTGTAGTTTGGAAGTGATGATGACTTCTTAAAATGAAACCATTATCTTTTAAATTGTATCTCTAGTCAAGCTCAAAATACATCAGTAACCTATTTCTTTCAGCGCATTTTTTGCCTATGTATCTGTCTGATAACTCCTTCATATTCTCTGCCCTTGCACCCCCAATATTTTAATTAACTACCTTGGACGTAATTAACTACTTTGAAGGAACAACTGAGACTGACCAAATCAACTGCTTCACTGATCCTATATTATTATAAAGCTTTATCTGCTATGGGTGTTGAACAGACCTACCTGTTTTAATAAAAACAAACACTGTATCTGCACATTAAAACCACTAAAAAAAAAAACCCAAATGAGAGCTGAGGAGTTCTCACAGAAGTGCACGTGCTTTGGGCTGCCCGATTACAGATGCACCGGTCTTGGTTCCAACTTAAAAAAAAAATTCTGAGCATCTTGGAAGACTTGCCCCAATTAAAAAAAAAATATAATAATCATAATTACGTTAGTAGCATCAGTTGCTAACCCACCACCACCACCATCCCCTTGTATGCTCTAAACTAAACAAGCTTTTGATCCCTTCAGAGAATGGCAGAGGTATTAGCCAAAATCGACTGTGCTATATGAATTACTTCAAAGCAATGAGTCTGGTCACAGAACAGTGAGAGGGATGCGAAGTGGAACACCAGCCATATCTCTTTTGAAAAGGTGTGAGCAGTCGTGCAGGGAGGATTTGATCACTTTTGCTTTATAGTCAACAGAATGATCTAAAATTATGCTTAGACACTAAACAACCATTTCTATTTCAGAGAGAAAGCCATAGCAGAACTAACTTGAATTACCTACAGCTGCTGAACGTAAGCTTTGGTAGGGTCGGACGCGTGGTTGTGTCACTGCAGGCAGCATAGCAAGCTGCCAGATGTCAGCTGAACCGCAGTTACTGTTGAGGCACATGTCCTTCCTTACCCCGCGGAAAAAGTGAAGGAAAAAAAAGAAAAGTACAGCTTCTATCAGTGAAATTAAGTTATGCTCAGGGGCTGCAGATCCACTGCCATTTTTGTACTTTGTCTTCAGCAAACCTGTTATTTCACCAGATTAACTGCCGCCTTTGTGGCTCATCCCAAAGATCCCATCACTCAAATCAAACAGTTTTCTTTACATTAACAGCATTTTATTTCAAAATATATTAACTGTTCTGTGCTTACAAAGGACTGCAGTGTGAATACAATATTAAGTCAAAAGCTTCTTAAACCTGCTACAAAAAACTTTTTTATTAGGAAGAGGACTGGTGCATACAATCAAAATTATTTCAATACCTCTGCAGTCTACACGAGTAATTCTCAATCTTAACTCACACATTTTATTCTGCCACAGATGGACACAGGGGTTATATTTTTAATATTATACATGCAAAACCAGGTACTGTACCAAAACCAATTATGGTAACATTAGTTTTGAACATAGTTCCAAGTCTGAAGATGTATCACACGTACAGTTACAGAAAAAATTTGTGTCGGCAACAGAAGTTATTGCTCCAAAGCCCCACAGGTTCTGGGTAGGGATGCATGCTTTAGAACAACCCGTGCTCTGTAACGTACAAGATCTGCTGTTAGGTTTGAGTAGGGTCTAGCCAGTCTTAGTACCTGACATCAAAAGTTTCTTTGGATTTGGTTTGGTGAAATTTATCAAAGGGAAAAAAAAACAACTTCCCTAGTCTTCCAACCAAAACATCGAACACTAGTTAACGTACATATATATATATATATGTAAAATATATAAATATATAAAATATATGCATATATTCTATACATACATATAATATATATTATATATTTTATATATATATATATGTATAGGTAAACACCAAACTGTTAGCATAAAGAGTTAGTTTCCAACCATCACTGAAGCATAGAAAATTTGTTTTTAAGGGTAACAATCTGAACAAATTGTATGCTTGTAGAATATACCAGTGATGACACAGGAAACTGCAAACATTGGTTTACGTAGCCAGTAAGTTAAAAGCAACACAGAAATATTTTTTACTGATACTTCTTGAAAAAGCTTCAGTTTGGGGCTGAGACTGGCAGAAAGGAGGCCAAAAATTTGGGTTTTGTTTTTCTAAGCTTATGGCCTCGATGTCAGTTCTTAAGCTGAATGAACTTTTGGTCTGTGGCTACTTTCTAGCTTTGTGATGCCTCTTACATTCAAATCTACACCAATACCATGAAAAGTTACTTTGCCTTTAGGTCCTCATTGAATCATTGTATAGAATAGTCAAGTGGCAAAAAGTGAGGCTAGGAAAAGAAATCAACATTTTTGCTTTGAAACCATCATGCTGAAATTTCTTCAGATATATACATGGATGCTAGAGCACTCACTCCGCCTTTCTTAGCTTGCAAATGCATCCTGATGCAAGTAAACATGCCCTACTTCCAACTGAAACCTAGATTTGGTATTGCTACATAGTGCTACAGTCAAAGAATAATCTCTAATTCAATGTAACATAAATTATGTTTGTCCAAGTCTATCCATACGCAGAGCACATCAAGGATGCATTTACCTGCCAATTAGCAATTCCTTCCTGAATTGGACATACTTTTTCAGTATGGACATTCAAAGCACGCCCTTCAGGTCTTGGAATCGATCCCAAAAGAGGATGAAACAAGGTACCAGATGAGGTATCGAAGAGGTTAAGAGATGGGGGAACTGAAGACGTATTTCATGACCTATTAATTTTGGCAGCTCTTTAGTGGATGTGTGCAAATACTTCCAGGAACAGCAATCTCTTAGCAATGGATTACTACTACACGGAAGAACAGTTTTTCCCAATTTTATATTAACTACAACAAAACAGTTCCAGTCACCCTATCAGTATCTGCTTGGCTCTTCCTCAACGTTTATCAAGTAAACACTAATTCTAGAAAATGTTGCTTATTTTCACTATATACAGGTACTATTTTGCTCTCAAATATCTTTAAAAAAAAGATAGGAAAAAAATTTCAGTTAAAGTCTGAATAGGACAGACACTGCTCATATTTATATAATACTGCATATTCTTATATATATTTACAAACCCAGTGTAGAATCCCTGAATATGCTCGTCGCTTCTGGCACTGCTTCTGGTTTCAAAATACTGAGTTCATTTTCCACATTGCAATTATTTTTTTTTTAAATTTCCAATTTTAGCACTTAAAAGCAATTTTGAAGAATTTTACTATAAAGCATTAAGGTATTTTCCTAAAAGTGAAAAATAAACAGTATCAGGTTAAAGATCACACCTCCCTAAGATTTATTAAGAGTTTTAGGCAATTCTAGTTCTGTGGAAATAGAAATAAGAAGGGAATTGCCGAAGTACGCTTCACAAAAAAGCGTAAGAAATAGTAATAAGATGAAACGTTTTGAAATACAAGCCAAGATAGAGTTTATAAAGATGATGCATCCATGGATTTAAGAGATGCCAGCTGTCACTCAATAAAGATTATTTAATCGCGAAACCAATTCTCTCTTGTAAAATTGCAAACTTCAAGGCAAACAACTGCATCTCTAGAAGAATGGTACCTCCATTATTAAATACAATGAATGCTAACTCCAATCCCAACAGCTTTCAGCACCTTCTGAAAGAAGTCGTAGCTATTTCCTGATGTAGTGTCTATAAACGTGGTACTATCTGCAGTGACAAACTTGAGCCAGCATTACAAGCTTGGGGAAGGGTGGCTGGAGAGCTGCCTGGCAGAAAAGGACCTGAGGGTGTTGGTTGACAGCCGGCTGAATATGAGCCAGCAGTGTGCCCAGGTGGCCAAGAAGGCCAACAGCATCCTGGCTTGTATCAGGAACAGGGTGGTGAGTAGGACTAGGGAAGTGATTGTCCCCCTGTACTCAGCACTGGTAAAGCCCCACCTCGAGTCCTGTGTTAACAGGCCTCTTATCAAGGCCCCTCACTACAAGAAAGACATTGAGGTGCTGGAGTGGGTCCCGAGAAGGGCAACGAAACTGGTGAGGGGTCTAGAGAACAAGCCTTATGAGGAGGGTCTGAGGGAGCTGGGCTTGTTTAGCCTGGAGAAAAGGAGGCTGAGGGGAGACCTTATCGCTCTCTACAACTACCTGAAAGGAGGCTGTAGAGAAGTAGGCATCGGTCTCTTCTCCCAAGTAACAGGCAATAGGACAAGAGGAAACAGCCTCAAGTTGCACCAGGGGAGGTTTAGCTTGGATATTAGGAAAAATTTTTACAGTGAAAGGGTTATTAAGCATTGGAACAGGCTGCCCAGGGAAGTGTTTGAGTCACCATCCCTGGAGGTATTTAAAAGACAGGTAGACGTAGTGCTTAGTGATATGGTTTAGTGATGGTTTTGTCAGAGTTAGGTTGATGGTTGGACAAGATGATCTGAAAGGTCCCTTCCAACCAAGGCAATTCTATGATTGTATGATTCTGTTAGGAACACAGTGTTTGAATAAAGACAATTTGTGGGAGCATCTTCTAAGACTCTCAGTAGAATAATGGTATTTTGCCATCCTTAGTATATCAGGTCCATAGGAAAGGCAGCACTCTGCATAATGTGTCAGCAGTACTAGGGATTGGCAGCACAGTAGTTCTGCTGCTGCTTTTACTGAGGACCAATTTTATTCGGATTTGTATTTTCAGGCTTGCTGAAAAACGATGTTTAACATGGCAGCCACACACCTATTTCAGAAGTTACACTGATATCCACAATATATGATACTGGAGACAGCATCCAATTTTCCCTACACAATGCTTTTTTTCTTACTTTATTTAAGTAAACACGGATAAAATATACAAAAGTATATCTTCCTCACCAAAGTCTTGAAGAGAAGCCACATAGTCCTTGAGATCAGACAAACCTAGATGTGCCCCGAATGAGCCGCAAATACAAAACATTGCACATGGAAATATCGGACTGCTGTTTCTATTATTAGATACTTGTGTATCAACTTAATTTCTGAAAAATGCCTATTGTATATATGACTATAATGTTAAAGTTTGGGGTTTTTTTTTTAGGAAAAAAAAAAGCGTCTTTTCGAAATAAGTCATTACTGCCCCCAGGTGAAGCTGTAGTGGTGCATCTGTGCTGCAAGTCACCATATTATAGTAAGGCTGACAAAATTAACGTGTGCCAGATTCTCGCCCAGCGCAGTTTGTTTCTTCATGTATTCAATTATGTCAGTATCTACAGCGACCCGAAGTCAACATGCTGGGCTGTAAACTGGCACACATTCACTTCTCCTAGCTCTGCTACAGCACAGGAAGGGCAGGAAGGGCAAACTCAGACTCAGTGCAAGAAACAGTTACCGCTAGCCCTACAGCACTACACTTACTTGCAGCAAGCCTGATTTGCTTGAAAAGAATGATAAAAACCAGCACAGTTGTAATTTACAATACCATGAGACCACATTGTCTTGGTTTACTACAAGCATTCCCTTATGAATTCTAAACTGTTTTTTTTCAAACTGATTACTAAGTGTACTAAATACAAGAAAATACCTGCTCCTGGAATGACTGTTTACAGTAAAGCTAAAGACCATCAACTTCTTGCCTATAAGCATTATTAAAAAGATGGTCTCTCCTAAGAAAACTATAGTTTAATGTCACTACAGAAAAGGGTGTGTGAGGAGTTTTGCCTTCCCACTCCTTTTTTTTTGGAAACATAGAAGCCATTTAAAAGCTTATCCCGCAGAGCTGCTGCTTGCTTTTGCAGATGAGGCAATATAATGAGGAACTGGTATGTTACAATGACCAGAAGTCAAAATGACTGGTTTGATTATTTTCACATTAATGTGAGATTGATCTAAATTAAACTGTTCTTAAAAAGGCTGAGTCTCTTCAGAAAAGAATATGGATTGTTAAATATGCAAGGGCAAGTTTTTCTATTTCTACTGGTAACTGTATTCTAACAACAAACCGTAAATAATCAGTATGCTTTTTCATAAGGTGCTGTTTTGGCCTTTTTTTTTTTTTCTCCTAAACATGGCAAAATTCAGTGAACATTTCATATTCTAAGAAGGTATTACTGGAGGTTTTGTTTCTTTTTTTTCTTTTCTTTTTGGCAGTATACTGTTACTGTACCACCACTGAACCATACACTTGACTCCTCCATCTGGCATGGCACGTAGCATGAGCTCTTTAAGCTACATTTACTGAGAAAGACCATACTACTGATGGTTCTTCGAGGCAAGTCTTAGCTGAATTTGAAACAGGAAGCATCAATATGAAGCCTCATTTAAAAGAAGGGCCAACTAACAAGACTACATCAGATATGAATTCTGTACACTAAACAATTTCTCTTCACATAGGGAAAGGAATGTTAGAAAATAACAATGTATCTTCTCAGCTTATTTTACTGATTTGCCATTATTAAAGATAATTGTGTCTGAAATACCATTTTAATCTTCACAGCAGAGACCCTTCTTTGATCTCAGGAGGTTGGATGAAGGGGAGGAGAGGGGGGAGAAAAGGAAAAATTAAAAACAAACAAAAGAATGCTTTATAATGACTCTTTAAAATGACTATGTTGAGTACCATAGGAATCTGAAAGATTGTCTCAGAAATAACTGGTACAGCAAATGTGGACAATAGAATGTCTTGACCAGTGAGTAAAGAGGAGCAATGGAAAACCAGAAATACATTAAAGGTGCATATTTCTTGCTAGTAATCTTCTTTAAATGCTAGAACGAGAACACAACATTTCAGTGCAAAATTCTGTATTAAAAAACAAACGTAAGAAAGAAGTTTCCCAAGTATCACAGCAGTCTTATTCAAGCTGGTTAGAATGCTGCAGGAATACGGAGGGACAGCCTCAGGTTCTTTGTCATCCTCCATCCTAGCCAGCAACAACTATAAAAATGTGTTTCATTGAAGATTTTATGTGATCCACAAAACCAAGGAAATTAAAACACTGGTCAGTTACTCAATTCAAGCAATATACCTTCCTATTCAGTTAGTTGGAACTGATGTGTAGGTCTTTCAGAATTTAAAATATTAAATGGGATGTTTCCATATTTCAATGAACTTGATTCAAACCACTAAATTAGTTCTCCAAACACATACCTGCAAGTTTGCAAGTGCAAAACCAGCATGCTTGAAACCCCCCATTTAAGCAGAAAATTTCATCAGTAAAATTGCAGCAGATAATTTTGAGAATCTGAGGAGCAGGCTATTTGTGTCTTAACAGGCAGCCTGTTTACTGCAAACCTATACCAGGACTTAGTATCAGAGTACTTTCCAATCACTTTCTATGGCAATGTACTTTTAGAAACAATGTAAAACTACATGCAATCTCATGAAAATATGAGCCTTCCGAATCTATCAGCACTTCTGCAACTCAAGCAAAACAAACATCTAAGTTACGAGCTGTTTGTACACAAATCTTAGATATTCTTATCCCTAGACAAAAACATATTTTTCTTCAACAGTTGCATTACCGTCAACAATAAATGCAAAGCATGCCTGTGTTTTGTATAACTCATTATCGGTCAAACTCTGAAACCAATTCAAGAGAAGTTACTGAAAGGTGGTTCTTTGGTTAAGCATGTGCATCTGCTACTTCGTACCTAGGGCCTCAATGTATTTGTGGAAAAGCTGTTCAAGTATGAAATTTCTACCAAAAAAAACCAATTCTATTTATAAAAAGGATCCATTTGTAAAGATCCGTTGTGTCAAAATATTTCAACAATCAATACAAAAGGCCTTAACTGTCACAAAAAACTGCAATTTAAGCAAAACTACATATGGAAGAAAAGCACAGGAGTAGTTTGATGCTGTGATCTAGGCAACACACCATTTCAGGAATTTAAGAACTCTGTTTATTATTAAGATACATCTTTTATCTTAGTAAGATATTTGGCCGGAAGCTTACAGGGGGAAGAAACAAACTAAACTAAACCAAAATCCATCCTCTCTCCCCTTCCTCTTTGGAAATAAACTTAGATTTGTTTGAAAAGTTAACTGAACTCAGCAACGGCACTTGAAAACCAACATTTAACAATCCCCTTCAACTTCTTCCTATTACTGGAAGTAGACAAGACAATCGTACATTACCTTTGCCTGAAAACACTTGAGGTCTTCGATTAAATTTAGTTGACAAGATGGCGCTACTGGGATGGTGGGTAAACAGCAAAATACTATCAGATTTCACTGCAAATAAGGGCAAGATTAAACTATGTAAACAAGTCCTCCCATTTCAATATGAGGAAACCCACATTTAACAATTTACATGTCTAGCAATTTCAGGAAGATATTAGAAACACCAGTCTCCAACAACATTACATTTCAGTGTTTTCAGTATAAGAAAATAATATTTAGGTGCTATTGCAAGTTATAGATGATGGTCAAAGCCTCTAAAGAAATACTTTGAGAAGCAGCAAACAATTATATTCTACTTTCATTTAACAATGAGTGGTTTACACCTTTTTTGCCACCAGATTAACTGAGAATAAATATTTTGGAATTAGCTTTCTTTAAAGCTACTAAATAACCCAATAAATTAAAGCCAAGTTAGTCATTTCAGCAGATAAGATGTCTCCAGTGGATATACCTGTCCTCTTAACCATTCTTTTTATGAAGACAGAAGGTCTTCAAGGTCTTCAGCAAGGCAGTTGAACTGTGTGTTATTATGTATAGCCATGGGAAGTAGACATTCTCTCCTGAAGAGGCAAAGTGCACAATAATGTAAGGCCAGCAGATGTTCGAGAAGTGGTTTCTCCTAAAACCCAAGCTATGCTTCCCTGTGAGCTGCCCCTAGGCACGGCTGGAAAAGGACAGAAGGCCATGGCTGTTGTGAACTCAAGACAGAAGACAGCGATTCTCTCATGTTGAATATGTGCAGCACAGCACCTTCATCACTCTGCAGCCATTTTGATCTCCTCAGGACTCTCTCTAGAAGACCTGGGGGGAAAGGGGGGAGGGGGGGGAAATTAAGACTCAAATCTGTTGAGTGATTACAAGTATCTAGTTTCCTACAAATGAAACGGGAAACAAATACACATGCGAATTTTTGTGTGTACTGTGGGAAGCTCTACCTACGGCATACATAGAAAGTCTTGGAACATAACTTCTACAAGTCAGAGACTACAGACAGGTCCAATTAGTGGTTTTTCTCCTAAGTACCCATATGAAAGATGACAACATTATTCATGTGAATGAAGTAAAGGATTATTTCTGACAAGCACAGAATTCTCTTTAAGATATATGTATAATGAGCTAACCTATGTAATTGAACAAGACAGTAGAGACATTAAAATGGCTACTGTCATTAATAACTTCACAATATGATTTCCAACTCTAATTAAGTATTCAATTAGGAGTTTATTCATCCCATTCCTTAAAGGTACAGTTTAAAGATACATTTCTATATTCCATGTTCAGTAACTTCAATAAACAGATTAATCAAGATCATACTTTTAATGGAATAATGGGATATAATGTTTTATCATCTTTTAAATTCAAGTATGTTTATTTATATTTTGCAGTACTGTACAGGAACACATAAAAATGCAGCATTTGCAGTCAGGCCTCTTATTAAGGGCAATGAACACTGACTATTAGATGTCCATGAATAATAGTTTTACACAGAAAAAAAAAAGATGTTCAATCACGTCCTAGCACAATGGCAACATACAAATTATAGGATAACAAAGGAACTATCAGTGAATTTTCTAAAAGAGCCTTCTGTAAGAAGCTGAGAGACATTAAACAAACACTTCAAGTTTACAAGTTCCAGGGAGTATTTTACTTTGCCATAATTTTTATTTCTAGAATATAGGATAGCTGAATCCTCTCCAAATACTTCAATATGCATGTAGGTGTGTATGCACACTCTTATATAAAACTCACGCACGCATTCTCTATACCTATGCGTACGTACACTGATTCATGTAAAAACATAATGCACATGTGTATATCTTACCGGTAAATCTGTAACGGCCATGCTGCTTGTGATGGAGTGGGCACTGAATTTGTTGGACTCACCAACATGGCACTATATATGTTTGAAGCTACCACAAGTATACAAAGCAGAATTGGTCCTATGATGGCTCCTTCCAGTCCCAGGTAATACGCTCCACCAGCTACCGCAAGACCTGTCAGGTAAGGATGACCACCTCTGGAATTATAGCACAATCAGAATAAAATTAAATTAATAACAACAACAATACTATCAATTATGAAACATGCATTAATCATAAAGTTTTATTAAGCTTAGAAAATAACATAGGTAACTATAGATACCCCTATTCACACTATAAACTGCTGTTTGAATGCCTGCACAAATATTCCAAGCTGTATTCTGCGCTATATTTGCACAACAGATCAAACAATGTTTTATTGCATATAACACTGTTAATATCCACAATGGAGTAGCTACTTTATAGACACCTGAAGAATCTCTGGAGGAGTCAATGGCAAAAACACTTCCATTTTGAAAATGGAAAGATGATTGATTGCAAAGAATGTTTGTGCTTTATGGTCAAAAATTGTTAAACTTTAAGACAACTAGCAGCATGTACTATGAGCGCCCCTGGGCAAAGACATTAATTTACACGATGACAGCAACTTGCATTGCATCTTTCAAAGAATAATTAGCATATATTCTTTAAATAAACAGTCATGCCCTCTCATTTTGTCACAAAACAACCTCTCAGATTGAGTGTTCGTTACCATTATCTTTTAATGTTTTCAGATGAAAAACAAAACCAAATTTTTATGAACATATTACTATTTACTGGAAAGTTGGGGCCAACGGAGCTTTTGAAAAGCTCCATTTTTGATATTATAGCAGCAAGTGATCCATTCCATTTTTCTTTTCCATGTTTCAATTCAGATGCACAACAGAAATCCCATCAGCAACATTTACACGAAACCTGCTCATCCTGCTTAATCTTTATAGCTAAAATAATGATGGCAATACAGAATTATATGAGGAAAGCTACAGTTGAAACTTAGCACCCAATTTTCAGGAAGTAGTTCTAAATTCTGAATGTAATGGAGTGAAAATACCAGCTAGTCGGTTTAGAGCTCTGCCAGTTTCTGCCTATTTCATCATCTGACGAAACAGGACTACAATATAAATTTAATGCATTCGGAAAACCCTGCATAACCTAATTATAGCTATTTCAAATAGATTTAATCTAATCTGCAAGACAGCATGATCCTTACTGTACTATTTAATGGGGAGAATACAATTTTGCTCCACCATCAGAAAATCTCTTCCCGCCATCTATATTTTCTGGACAGTAAACAGAGCCTGCATCCCCTACAGCCAGAAAATGTACTCTAATAAGCAGAAGAATTATTGGCTCATTAAATAGCTACTAGCCTTAAATTTATCCACAATTTCTTGTTGAAAAAAGATCATAATTTGATTATACTTCACTTGTTAGCTTTAATTCATGCAAAATAACTAGTGCCACAGTCTATGAAAATTACTATTAATATTGTGCGTATTACCATTACGTTCTCCCTGTTCAGTGTAATCATATTTGGTGAACAAAAATATTAATTTCTAACTTAACACTGAACTGAAACACTAAATATCCTTA
This sequence comes from Larus michahellis, assembly GCF_964199755.1. Lineage (NCBI taxonomy): Eukaryota > Metazoa > Chordata > Aves > Charadriiformes > Laridae > Larus > Larus michahellis. The sequence goes on from NC_133897.1 coordinate 98,013,347, forward strand.
TTCTACATTAACTCCACTATAACAAAAATCAGCACAAATGAGGGACTAGTAGCAACCAGCACGTAACTAAGTCTGGACCATGAAGTTCCCAATTCAAACAATTTACTAGGATTGTTTCTGATGGTCAAGACTGAAGCAGTGACTAGAGGAATACAACTTTATATCTGTTTTGTACACAGTTGTGAACATGTCTTGCACATAAGAAACTTGCCAGTTCATATCTTTGCCAGCTCTGTTAAACAGCACTGCTTTATCTTCTAATCTGAATTGCATAAAGGGATTCACTAGATATTTCAGTAGCAGAAAATGTCAGTGGACATTTCAGTTGCACTCCAGATATAACCGCAGACGTTGACTTTGTCTCCATAGTCTGGAGTTTGTTTTCTCTGTGTACAAACTCAAAGATGAAACGAGGAGACATTTCAAGTCAATAGAGGCAGACAAACACCTAGCAAAGTTTTTCAATAAATCTGTGCCAATCTCCCACAACAGGAAAACGGCGCTGGCTACTGTCTCAGTAAGAGCCTATCTTCAGTTTCACCATTTCATCTGTCTCAGCACATTTAAAGATCATTCCACAATCAGTAGATTTTTGCACTAGGGTATGGTGACACAAGACAAAGGCTGGCTTCAAAAAAATCCTCAGAATTCTCACAATCCATTCTGAAAAATTAAAATATTTTTTTCAGGTCCCTAGCTAGCTCATGGATCTTGTTTGGTCTGCAACATCATCTGGCATTAGGTGATGTAAAGGAAAATGCTACACATCTTTAGTCAACAATTAGATAAATAGCAAAGGTATTCTTAGAATTACTTTAGCGACCAAAACGGTTGATTTTGCTGACTTTGAGAATGAGTTTAAGACCTCTGAAGTGACAAAGTTCACAGACGAGAAGCCTGGGAAAGTAAAGGCCAGTAAGACTTCTTACTATGAGGTGGTATCACTACACCTATTCCTGTGCTTGAAGATACTCTTCTGCATGCTTCAGAAAAGTAAGTTTAATTACAGGCATCGACAATCATTAAGCATTTTTAAAACGCTAACTTTAAGAAGTCTTCAATGTACTTACCCTGATATATCTGAATAAATTGCTGTGTCTACAAAATAGGTTGGCAAAAGGTGAAAAACCAAGAGCAAAATGGCTTTGCATCCCTGTCCTTGCACAAGCCACAAATCTAGGACTGCAGGGATGGCTGCCCAGTACGTCCCCAGAAACGGCACTGCTCCAAGGATTGCTGCTAATGCTAAAGTGCACAGAAGCAGAGGTGAGAAAAAGACCAGAGAAACATATTTCACAAATATATTTACAGTTAAATTCTGACACTTTTGCCACACCGGTAGTCCCACTTCTATCAACGGTTGTAAAGAAGACACTGAAGAACTGCCACGTAAGGCTATTGGTGTTTTATTGCTGTGATTTAGGAAAAAAAGAAAATTACACTATTCCCCATACAGAAAAGCTTCGCCAACTGTCACTCATAAGGAGTTACTTCCAAAAGAGGCACCAATTCAGAAAAATTTAAAGTTATACCAATCATGCATATTTCAAACTTCTACATAACTACAAGTCAGCAACTGTGTGCAAGGAAGTATACAAGCAGAAGTCTCATTGTAACTTACCAGATCTCCTTCAGTCAACCATAATAAGGTATGTAGTACTGTGAGAAACCAGGCAAATATAAAATCCATGATTTATGTATTTCTGTGTGCACACGTGTACACATAGGCGCACACCTTTCTGATTATACAAATACCCCTTGTAATCTAAAGCAATGTAGTACGGCTGTCATTCTAATTTAATGCAACAAAACTGAACATAATACAAAAAATAATTAATTTTTTCCCCCTTTTTGGTCTCATTAACCAGAAAGCAAAAACTTTTTAAGATTTTGCATGTAGCTGAAAGAAAAAGAATGATTATCTTCTAAGTCGGTCTAATGACAACCAATGCCTTTAAGGTAATTACATTTTATAATACAGCCATTTCCAATTATATTGGGTTTTGCTGCTTTATAGCTTCCCCTTCTGTTCCCTCAAACATGAAGGTACAACATTTGTTTTAATTACTATTATTATTTTTAGGGCAAGAGAGGCAAAAGAGGAACAGGGGAGAAGATTTTTCCGTGAAAACTGTTCAGTCATTTCCAAAGCTAAGATTAAAGAATAACAGAAAGCCAGAGGCTAGTAGTCAGGCAACAGTACTGAGAAAAAGAAGTATGGCTCTATCATACATTTTCGTGACACCACATCTTCCTGCAGTTAGGCATCTTGAGAAACCGGCACCTGTCAACTATGGAACAAACAAAAGCCAGGGCAGGTAGAATCAAGTTAAAACCTAGAAAGACTTGGGCTGAATAGAAGGGATAAAGAATTGCACCCAGCAAAAGAAACAGACAGGAGAAGTAAAATAGCTGTCAGGGGATGTGTTGGGAAAACAGAAAAAGGCAAGGCTCAGAGGTAAGAGAGCAATTGGGGACTTCTCTCCACCCTACTCATGGCAGTCCTGAAACATCCCTGGGCTAAGTTTTCAGCAGCACTACATACATTCACAGTTGGAACTAAGTATTTTGAAATTAAGAGTTATGATAAGTTATACAGTCTTCATAGAATAATTAGATTTATGATTGTTTAAATTAAACTTGGAAGAATCAATCGATACTAAGAAGTTCTTTGGAACTACAATGTGTATCACAAAAGTATTAAACTTTTCATAGGTCTTTCATAGTGGGGTTTGAACAATAAACAGGAAATAAAGATGAGATTATAGATTGAACGGGAAATAAAGAAAAAAATTCTGAATAGCTAGCTACTCATTAAATTCATACCATATTAAGGTTCCCTATAACAACTCTAATTCTGATAGCTGCCAGCTTCTGACTTAATGTTCTCTAAAAATAACTTTGATTAATCTTAACAACATTTAATCCTACTTGTATCTTGTACAATAAATAATTACATAATATTATCTATAAATAAGATTACAATTGTTCAAATTCTTACCAGATGGTATGAAGACTATGTTAATCCCAAATATAGTGTGAGTCAGCCAAGTGTAGAGTCCATAGAACCCAGCCATTTTGAGAGAAGCATCAAATACACCTCTAAAACAACCAAAGAAATTCTGTTAAGTCTTATTGGCAACAGGATTCTGGGAACTATAAAGCTGCTTTGAAAAACTGCAAAGCCATTAGTGCCACAAATACACAACTCAAAACGTAACACTAAACCCTTTATGCATTTGTTCCTTATGAAAAGAACAAGCATCCATCACATCTGTCACTTAAGGCATTTAGACACAAAAATCCCAGACTGTTCTTTACTGTACAATGGGTTCCAGGGATAAACTCCTTGAAAGAAACTGCTCAAGCATCAGACCACATCCTCTGTCAAAAATAACCTTTTACCTATGAGAAGCAGTACCATTCTATGTACAAACTACTTTTTCTTTGCCCTTTTCCACTTTCACATTTTCTTTACCTGCTTACATTTCTATACCTACTCATTCTCACTGGATTAAAACCACTAGTCTGTGAAGTGAAATAGGCTGCTCAAACTCTTACTTCCCTACGTACTTAGATGGCTTTCCAGATGAAAATAACAGTACCTCATATTCATTACTGGATTTCAGCCTCAGTATCTTTATATTTCTAGCTTTTAGGTTGCTTACTAGCTTACATTACTAAAAACCAAATAGCAAGTCTGATAATCTAATTCAATCCTGCTAAATCTTTGTCCACCCTGCTGGCCACAAAACAAAGTTCTCTCTTAGCTGCCTGTTTGCTGTCTCAGGAAGCTGTAGTCACAGTTTTACAGCACTAGCACACTTACACATGTGGAGTATCCCATAATTGAACTGAAAACCTGTGCCTTCGGACTACTATCACAAAAATTATACTCTAAAACTGGTATATCTCATCATTGTATTATGACAGTTTTTCACCCTTATTTGAGAAAGGCTTGAACCTTCCTGAAACCACTATTCTAGCTTGGATCTAAACTAAACCAGGGATCAAACTATCCCTGAGTTCCTCTCTCCAGAACAGTCCTAACAGTTACATCATTGCAGAAGTGGTGGCACGCACACCCTCCTTGCAAAGATAAATGCAAAGTTCGCTGATGTTAACTTCCCATTTTACATTTCACGCATTTTAGTTACACTGCTCGTGTCTTTGCAGTTTTGGGAACTCTGACAGGAGGGTAGAGAGGACAGGAAGACATGCAACAGAAATCACGGAGTCAGATGGTTAGTGGAAAGGTCACTGCAATTTGAAAAGTAACACGGTCTGCACAGAAAATGACCCTTTCTGGAACTAAAGCCTCTAAGATCAAAGTTTTTTTTTCCTCTGGTGAGTCGATAAAGCTTTCTAGAAAAGATACCTTCTCTACTATTAAACTACTAAGTAGAATTTTCTCTTCTGAAGTACCAGTAAGAACTGCAAGACTCCCAAATTTTTGCTTCTTTGGACGCTATCCTCTTTATTATTTCCATGGGCAGTTTGCATATTTTTGCCCTCCTTTACCACCTAAAGACACGCATAGATTCCCAAATGACTGCTGAATCAAAATTATCTTATTTAAAATTCACCCATTGGAAGTTATGACTGCGTAACAAACCTCACACACAAACGCTGGTGTTCAAAATGTGAGATTAATTTAACAGATGAACTAGGAACAGCTGTTGTCAACCATTTTCCCCCAAAAAAGAGGGAAAGGGAGAATGTGGAAAGAGCAAGCTTTAAAGAACAACCTGAAATAACAAATCAAACCTTTGACAGACAAATACTATGCGGTGCATGAAGAAGAGGAAAGAGTATTTACAAATATGTGTTGGCCTCATTGAAAAGCCCCTGAATACTTTGCAGTTTAGATAAACTTCTAAAATAATACAGTGGGAAATCACAGAATAAAATATATAGAATCTACAGATTTTGAAGAGTGAAATACTCGCCTGTGTTTTAGTTATAGGGAAAGTAAGCTTCTGACATAAAAAAATTTGGCAAGGAGAAGACCCCAAAAACCAAAGCCACAGTAAAATTGATAATGTGAGTTTGCATTAAAAACTCAGTATGTTTTCATAGTTCAGCTACTCAAAAGTCTTAATTTTCTGCATTTTCTGTGACATTTAATTCATGCCTGCTTTGTCTGAGGATATCAAATGAGCATAATATTTTTGTAACAAGAACCTGTTTATTAATTGAAATGGGTTCTGTCAACCATCAAGTATAAACATCACATAAAAAAGGGTGGAAAAAAAATCAATCTATCAACATTTTATTTAAGGATACCTTACAGAGGGCTAAATACCACTTTAATCCAAACATGCAAGTAATCTGTGGTTGGATTTTAAGAATTTAGAACATAAACAATTACAACAGGGTCTTTGGCGATGGAAGCCTCCAGGCAGCTGGGGAAATGAAGTGCTATCTGTACTGCAATGATCACGAGGGTGCAGCAAAAAAACCCCACCACTTCTCCTGGTTGCACTAAAGATACGCTTGTTCAAACTAAACCCTTGTGCTTTTGTCAAGCCAACTTCCTCAGCCTTGTTGGTCTCTTAAATCTTAGACCTGTCCCACAGAAATCCCTCTGCACTATAAAGAAGGTAACTCACAGTTTCTGAAACTCTTAATTGGTGACACAAAGTTTTCAACTTTTTTTTAAATGCAATTTGCCAGGTCCTTCCAAAACAAAACCAAAGAGAAAGAAAACCCAACATATCCAGAAGAATTTGTTAGAAGGAGGCATTTTACTATGAGAATCCAGATTTCAGCTTGCTATAATTAAATCTTCAAGTAAATCTTTTTCCTATAAATCAAACAGGAACTGTGGCACAAATGCATCTCACTTGTCAAAAATATTATAAAATTGTCCTTGAAGTATCTCCTTATTTTTCCTATACAGATGTTTTCTGTACTATAGTAAAATTAACAAGGTGTCGTGGTTTAACCCCAGCCAGCAACTAGGACCACGCAGCAGCTTGCTCCCTCCCGCCCCCCACAGGGTAGGGGGAAAAGGAAAAAAACAGGGGCAGGGGGAAGCAAACAATAAAACCCCTCATGGGTTGAGATAAGGACAGTTAAATAGAAGAGTAACGGAAGAGGAAAGAAACAATAATGGCAAAAGAATATACAAGATGAAGTAATACAACACAAGTCACTCTTACCACCTGGTGAATTCGTTGCCCAGACCAACCCTAGCAGTGATTGAGGATTCCTGCCCCTTGGCCAATCCCCATTTATATACTGAGCATGATGTCTATGGTATGGAATATTCCTTTGGCCAACTTGTCCTGTCTGTGCTCCCTCTCAGCTTCTATGGGAAGCTGAAAAAAGACCCTGACTAATATAGACATCACTTAGCAACAACTAAAACAATATGTGTTATTCTCATACTAAATCCAAAATACAGCAGCTACTAGAAAGAAAATTAACTCCATCTCAACTGAAACCAGGACACAAGGTCTTAACGACTTCTGTTAGTATGCCCCAAAACTACATTTCAGTATACAGGAGACGAGGCGGGCCTCTGGCTTGAGGCAGGTATCTGAAGTATCAACTTCACTTGAAATTAAAATATCCATCTACAACTACAGGAAAGACTTACTTTTTAAACAAGCAATCATTTTAGATTTTCCCAGAGAGACTACAAAAGAAGGGAAGACATCTTATTATGGTACCCAAAAGACAAACAACAATCCACAAAAATGATTCCACCAGCCAGAATTAACTGCTGTGAATTTGACTACATTAGGGAGTAACTGCAAAACTGCTTCTCATTCATAAGAAAGGATCCAAAACTGCCATTCTAATTTACACAGTTTTCACATTTCAGTTCAGACAAGCAAAATTTTTTATCCTCAGATTAATTATATGCAAATTTGAATTCAACTTTAATGTTTTCGCTTACGTAGTCATGCAGCTTACAAGAAAATTTTACACTGTTAAGTCCATTACTCATTACAGATGCGCTAGCAGGATAACAGGAAAGTTAATCATGGACCAACAGGTATGTCCTGGTCTGATGTCATTCTGCAAGTTGCTACATAATTTATTTCAATAGCAAAATAGCATATACCACTAGAAGACTGTACAACACCTCTCTAGGTCCTTGCATCTAGCACACACAACAAATAAGCTGAAAGGAGAAGGCAACACACAGTCCTGAGGAAGCTGTGAGGTGCCAGTGGTCAAGCAGGAAGCAATACAAAGCTACATCTAATTTTATTCTCCTCCTCTCCTTCACTTTTCTTTGTGTCTGCCTCAACTAGTCAGAAAAAAATCGCAGGGGATCCTACTTTGTGTCAAGTGTGGCCCAGGAGATCTCTAAAGTCTCTGAAGACTCATCTTTGTTACTTCTCTCAGAAAAACTAAGAATCATACCTTAAAGTCTCTAGAAAATCATATCCATTTGACTTCATGGTTACAGCAGCTAAAAAAATAATGCTGAAAACACTAACCAGAATCTTCACCTTCAGCTACTCTGCATCTGCAATACCAGATCTTAAAGATGATGTGGTATGCTAGCTCAAACGCTGAATGAATTTATCACCATCTGTAAAATGCAGACCTTCCTGGTGAAATTATGACAGTAAATTAATTTCATCTCTTAATACATTATTGGCATACATACAGCTTCCTTTTATATACAAGAGTAATTGCATGTTTCAGAAATCAGAAAACCCAATTGCTACTTATGTCTCACTTTGGCACTGTATCTGGATGAACCACTTTACCTGCAAGAGCTGTCATCTGCAAATGCGTAATTTATGAGCACTTCATGGCAATTTGTTGTAAGGCATACTTAGACACATATATTCCATTTTACTGAGCTTTGAAAAGCATGTAAGATTTAAAAAAAAAAATAAAAATCAAAGAATATGGGTTATACTTCACATTTTTCCAATTAAAAATGAAGAAACTTCCATCAAATTGTCAGATGTTTCTGCATAGATGGCTTAATTTTTTTTTTTATTTTTTTTTTTGGTAAAATTCCTTCTACTTCACTGAAAAACTAGGGAATTTGCTTATGGATTTCAGAAGGGTAAGTGCCACCTTTTCATTTTATGAATTTTGTGGGATTTAGTAGATTTCTTTTTTTTCCCCTCTTTACTGAGTCTACAGCTTCCCCTTTGCTTCTACTGAAGTTTACATTAAACGTATGCCCACCTGAATTCAGGTTCACTTCACAGAGCCTGCAGGTAAGATCTGTTCACCACTAGCAACATGGTGAAATTTCAAAAATTTCAAGCTAACACTGCAACAACCCCATCTGAAAGGAAAGAGGCAGAAAAGTGAAGACTCCCATACACGTATGGTACCGTATCTTTGTTGCAAAATGTTCCTGTATACACAACTGACTAATTCAAAACGATACTTTTAGAAACTCCAACTACTCAATTTCTTTTGAGAATACAACCTTTACATCTTAAAAGTAGAGTTAGAAAAGTGAATGCAATGCATTCCAAACTTCACAGCACAGCTTCATAATTTATTTCAAATCAGGTTAACTCAGAACTGCCACAAGAAAAGAGCGCTCCCATTCCCCTGTTCTCCAGCATTCACTTCTGCCCCAGACCACCCTTCCTCTATCTACCTGCCAGCAGTCTCTTTTATGTGTCACAACGGTTTTTACAATGAATTCAGCTCAGAATTATTTTTTGCTGGGTTAGTTTTAACTAACTAGCTCGGTCCTCTACTCCCCATCCAGCTCATAGAGCAGTGGCATAAATAGCTGCGTTCACACCAGGAAAGAAGCCAGCATGCTCATGGCTGGGGGGCTGGAACTTTTCTTTGCACAGTAGTGATGTCTTATCCCAGCTGAAATGAACAGCCGCTGTCACCATAACTTCAAAAACCAAATAACTCATTTTCTTCCTTCAGACACCACCAAGACCCCTTGCAAAAGACGAGCTGCCAGTGATGATCAAAGGACAGCCATTGTCTTAAAAAAAGACCAAAGTATTCTTCTTCTACAATGATCCCCCAAATTTCAAGTGATCACCAGAACAGTGAAGAATGAAATGACTCAACAAAGTCCCTTTGCAAAAAAAACTCCTAAGCTGTTCTTTGACTCCCTCTAAGGGTTCTGTTCTTTTAGCTATAAAAGAGACTCTTATTTTTCAGTTTTAAATTACATATGAAAATAAGGCAAGAGAGCCAAGATATACTCCAGCTATGGATAAAGCAGAAGTGGCAGCGTTTTTACTAACAGAGTAAGATCATCTAAGGAGCAATATAAATATGCAGATGATTTTCAGAGATGACTCCATGACAAGATTTCAACAGTTCTGCTATGAAATTAATTTCTGCATAGGAATGGTACAACTGAACAAAGAGAGGTAACAGCTCTAACAAATGGAAGCAGTAATGACACTAGTGAGATAAAGCGATACAGCCTTGAACAAAGCATAGGTCCTTGAGATGGTGCAACTGATGCAAATATTACACCTCTCAAGGCAGGACAGGGCTCCAGTGACTCTACCAAAACTTCACACTTTTAAACGGTGGGAAGTAGCTGGAAGGACACAGCAGTGAACAGGCTTTCTTCTCTAACAGAGAAACTTCTACATTCTCTGAAAGAGAATGATTAACGTGTAGTCCAACTTATAAGAAATTCTACATGTGATTATTTCTTTGTAATACTTTGAATGTTTTTAAATGACTGTTTGGGCTTGGTCATATTTACTACATCAACTTACAATGATTCTTCTGAGAAGGACATTTGAAATTGTTATTTCTGAATCAACTGTTTTTAACACTTCCAGCTTTTTAAAGGATAGTTTCTCATTTCCTATGGTGTTTGTAACTTGCTGTTCAGCTATGTAGTCAGTCTTCCCTTTCACCTTAACTCAAGCCTTTCTTAGCAGTTGGTGTGCACTGGCACTGTACGTCGAACATTTATTATTCTCCACACTGCTTGTAAGGATATAATACTTTTAGATGCCCATTTTAGCTTCAAAAATTCATGAATGAGAGCAGCAGCTAGCTGGCTTCAATAAAGCTTGAGATCCATTGCAGTCTTATATTAAGAAACTCCCAGTCTGTTCATATCATTACTATTATAAAATTATGAATCACAAGCATAAAGTGTTTATTTTGATTACTTATGCTGGTAGAGAGCATAAATAATGGGTTGAACTTACAATTCGACCTAAGATGACAAAAAAAGCAAAAAGCTAAGTCTGTGATGTTAAATCTTCAAAATGCCAGGAAATCCTGAAGTTTTCTATCAGCTTTCATGCTGCCTTCTTACATTACAATAAATCAGTATTTTAAATAGCAGAAATCTAAACAAGGTTATAGTAATATATTCTGCAGCCTTAAATACACACATAAAGAATTATTAGATATGCAAGCATAGAATCCTGCAATATTATACTAAAAATAATTCTCCTACTATCCCTTTATTCTTAGAAATGCCCAATAGAAGATCTCTTTTCTATATATTTAATAATTCTTTCAGCAACCCTTGTCTTTCCATCCCTCCAGGTTAGCTACTAGGCCTGCCTTAGAAGCAAAGAGAAAAAACTAACTGGCTGAGCCAAATTCCAGATGCAAGCGTCACTGGTTTTACTGATACAGTCTATGTCACATACCAACTAAACTTTCATTCAAATAAAGATTGTAAGTTCTGACATACAAATAACTGTTTAAAAAAGTTGGTGTTGTAGAAAAAGCAGCATATATACATAATTGCATAAGTGCAACAAGTAATTAAAGGATTGGTATCCAAGATGCAATGTAGTTACATTATTCTTAAAGACTGCGTGCAAATCTGCTTCTGTGTTTAAACATGCGCAGACACACACACAATAACCCACATCCTCTACATGTTTACAGATACCTTCAGTCTTAAACAAACTGGACAGTCACAGAATTACAAATGACAAAACCACAATAAGAGAAATCACTGTTACAACATACAGAATGTGCCATCTGGAATACGAAAGAAGCAAACGGTAGAATATCGGCACAGCCTGATATAAAACAAGGAAGCCCTCAATAACCCGTCAACGTGTTTGAAAATACACTGTACCAATCTGCAGGGCGTAGAGAGAACTGTTTGTTTCAGCATCAGATTATGCACTTACGTAACCTTGAGAATTAGGGGTAGCAAACTGTAAAATTCCTACAGACTTTGTGACATGCTTGACCCAAACTGTGTGTGTACAATAATGAGTATTTTTTCATAGTTTCAGGTAAATTTGGAAAAAGAGTAAAGGTTAAGCATGAGCCAATCAATTATTTTCTGAAATTTTCTTTGAATTATTCTTTGAATATTTTTTTAAACATGTATATGTAAAGCAATATACAGACAGCTGTGTTTAATAAGAACAAGTAATTTTGATATAAAAGAAAAAGGAAAGAGAAGTAAAGACAAATCCTTTTTTTTTTTTTTTTGCATATGGGAGAATATTTAAGACCAAAATAGTGGTATGAGCAAATCATGTGGTTATTGCTACTAAAACAATCAACCAATAAACACTACTATCTATATAGTAAATAATCAGGTTACAGCTACTCTCAGTTTGGTTCTGCAAACGCACTGAAACATTGCGACATCTCTTCTAGATTTGTAGACTACATTCTATTTATTATTTTTTTTTTCAGTAACTCAACTGAAGCTTTTCCTTTCTTCCATGTAATTAAAAAGAAGTTATCTGTTATTCACAGTTTTAGACTAGGAAATTATTTCATTAAGACAGAATAATTTTCAATTCTATTCCCACCTCATAACATAAACCATAAGTAGAGCTTATAAAATTTCAGTAAGGTCCTGTTAAATGCATTCCTGTGACAAAAGAGATTTCTGCAAGGGATACTCTTGCTACTAAAGAACATACATTGCATGCAAAAATTCAGTCAAAACATAATCAGTTAACAGTTGTCTTTGAAAAACTATTCTGAAAGTAAAATAAACAAGATCACAAATTTTGCTTTTTCTAAGCATTAGCTTAACATGCTGGAAGATTATTGTTTTCTGTGGGAATTGTATCACCATCTCATTTTCTCCATCATTACTGCCGGGATAGCACAGCAAACCAGGTAGATGCTTAAACAGCCGAGATTGTTTTGTTTATTTGTTTGCATGTAGATCATTTCAGATCTCTTTAAATGTTAATAAATAAAATTTGAAAAACCATTAAGAACCTATTTCAGCCATCAAGGCACTATAGGTTTTCTTCATATCAAATCTCTCTGACTTCTGGCATATTTCAATTAAGGATATGATTACTATTTCCTCTTTAGAAACGCCTAATATTTTAAGTAACTTTTATATAGCCAATGAAAAATCTGATCAAATTTGAGGTATACATGGCAAATGAAGAAAATGAAGCAAATAATGATAACCCTTCTCAAATTGAAAACAAACAGTACTCATCTTCCTGGCATTACAGAACAAACTTCCACTAACACATGTTTCAAAGCATCACTCAAAATACTGATCTGGGTCTAAGACCATTTCACAGTGTAATTAGGCCCCACCAAAATTGAAAGCTGCAGTAACTTTAAGCCACAGCCATACCCGTGTGCATGCACTCATGTGAAAGTATCGCACACACTAAATTGCACTGAGGCCGTGACAACATGCAACTTAGTAATGTGCAATATCTCCACCAGAGCAAGCAGAATGGGAGCTTCGGGGAAGAAGGGTATGGTGCATTCAGGAAGAGAACGACATGCTGCTCAGGGAAAGGAAAATGGTTCAGGCAAAGGTGTGCATGCTACTACTTTGGAGACCTGTGAACTGGAGAATTCCTGCTTCATCCATTCAGGGAAAAAAAAAAAATAATAAATCCAGACAAGAGCACCACCTCCCTATTTCAGCGATACAGGACATAATTCTCCTACTTATGCAGTGAGGTAGGCGACTTATGAACTAACTTGATTTTACAGAACCTTTTTGAACAAAGCAAGTCTCTCACTGATATGGGCAGATAACAATGTCCCCCCCCCCAACCCTCAAAATACTACATTAGCAAGATAATTATAATTACAATGAAAAATTTCACTAAATAGTATTGAGAACTAAAATTATCTAAATCTGGTAAGCCTATCCAAGTGGTTCTCACGTTTCTGAAGTAACTAATCTTCCTAACTCTCACAGAGCACTGCCAAAATAATTCCTGCAGCTCGACCTACTCTGGCATATCCCTTTTGCCACAGTTCCCAGTCCCCTCCCTATTCCCATTTCTCCACTGGTTCCTGTAGCTAACTTTTAGTAGTTTCAGTGAAAGAAAATCATGTATTTACTATATTCACAGGGTACTAAACACCACTGCCAGTCAAAGAAAACTCTTACACATGATGAAGGTGCAACACTACCTTCATAATTCATCACATTTTTGTGCTGATAATCACTTACGAAATATGGAAAACTGGAAAAAAAATTAAAGAAAAGAACAGAATGGTAGGAGGGATGAAAGGCAATGTGCAAATGGAGCATTTATCAAGAAGAATAAATAGTAACTAAGTGTGGCCACGCCAAGAAAGTTAAAATTGGAGTGAGAAAGACCTGAGATTGATTGCAAACCAAAGAAAAAGAGAAACAGATAAACCAACTGGGCATGAAAGAGCAAAACTATTAGAGAACAGAAGCTATTTTGCTACTGAGGTATTAGCAGTATTCAGTATTATTACCATTTTCCTCAATTTTTATTTCCCACCCCATTTCCAGGCAATGGCCTATGAAATTCCAGCACGGAATTTGGCATTGTGAATTATGAATGAGTTCCTTGATTTGAAGTAGCACCAGTACTTCATACATCAGCCAGAAAACCCTGCAGTCACACGTGGCTTTGCTAGTGATCTTCCTCCCAGGCTTTTTACTGTTTTTTACAGAATCGTCATACAAATACTGATCTTCCTTCTCCCTCCTCCCAGATTAAATGCTGCCTTCCCCAAGATGCAACCAATCAGATGGAGCAAAGGCAGTATATGGCAACAAAGCATACACAAGTGCTTACTCTAAAATGATCAGAGCGTTTTCATCATGAAAGTTACTCAAAACTGGGAAAACTGCTTTATGAACAGTTTGCAAAACCATATTTGTTCTGTAGTCTAAAGACCGTTGGTCCCGTTCTGGAAGATTACTTGGAGGCTGGCAGGACTTACCTGTGAGAACTGGGACAACTCCAGAAAAGAAGGTATCTGGGGCAAAGGCAAATGCTGAGCTTACAAACAGAATCACATTCACAAGATGGGGAAAGACCAAACCGGCAGCAGGCCATCCTTTGCGTTTCCCTTTGCTTCCTTATCCTGGGAGAAGCCTAGAAAGACTAAATTATGCTTCCAAGATGAGAAGTTCCATCCTGAGCAAAGGCGTCTTGCATCCCTCCCTCTCCTCTGGGTGTCTAAAGTCTTAGAAGAGCAAGAGCTTCTTGAAGCCAGACACTCCGTGTCAGTGCACAAAGAGCAGCAACAGATCAAGCAAGGACATTAGAAAGACAGCTGCTGCTTTGGAAAAGCAGAACACTACAGTTGTGCCAGAAGGAAGTGCTAGACTTTACCCTTAAGGTCCCTTCTAGCTGTTTCATTACGAGTTCTTTTCAAGAGTGGGCCATGAACCATTAAAAAAAACCCCAGACAATAAAACAACAACATTAAAAAAAAAACCCCACAGTAGAAATGAGGCATTTCTCTCATTTGGCACCTTCATCTGGACTTTCCTGTCCCCTCCTGGTCTCCATAGCCCAGGAAAAGACTTGTAATCCCAGCCCAAGTCTTCAAAGTCTCCCCTTCAAAGTCTCAGCCTTTGAAATGGTGAAGGGCACACCAGGGGCAGGCATAGGGAACTGCCTCTGGTCTGCATCAAGAGAAGGCTCGGGGTGGACCTGACTGGTGACTACCACTAAATGAGTGGCACTAGGCCCAGAAGGCATCTCAGCTAGACAAAAGGAGAAGATTATCACCATGAGGCTACTCCACCACAGCACAGGGGGACAGAGGGGCCGTGAAGCCTCTGTCCTTGAGGGTACCCAAAAATGACTAAAGAAACTCCCAAGCAACAGGATCCAAATGGGGCTGCTCTGAGCAGAAGCTTGGACTGGAGACCTCCAAGCGTGTCTACCAGCCTCTGTGCTTCTGTGGTTCTTTGAACGTGAGCTGTCCTGCCTTCCCCAGATGGGAAGGGCCAGCCACAGTCCTGTGGAAGGCGGCCTGTCCCACCACCACCCAGGCCCTTACTTCAGACGCACAGCCACTATCTAGCATGGGGGCTGTGCCACTTTGCGGGGCACCGTGTCGGTGAGGGATCACTGAGGACCCCCAACCCTCCTGGAACACTGTTGCTACCATCTTGTCAAGAGGACGCCAGGCACGGGATGAGGAGGCGGCTGGAGCCCAGGGGTCATGAGGGGAGCTGGAGGGTGGGCCCTGTCTCCAAGGGACAGCCTTTCTCTGGGGCAAGCAACATGGCAGACCAAAGCGAGCCCCAGGAAAGGGGCCCTCAGCCCCATCGACCCTCGTCCTTCTCCCAACGTTTGGGCACGTTTCAGGTCACAGGCCCCCCATACCCAAACCTGACATATTTGGCCACAGGCATCAGCCACAGTCACAATCCACATCACAGTGGCCTCCTGGTGTCACCAGCCACCTCACTGCCCATTACTCAGGACCTATAAAAGCAGGGGCCTATGCAGCTGGCCCACAGTTTGCCGAGCTTCCCGGCCCTCCAATGCCAAGCACGGCTGGCAGGACGAGAAGCCGGAGTAGCAAGGCAGATGGCTGCCCACCTTGGCGTGGGCCGCCCCAGAGCTGCTCCCTGCAACTGCGGAGGAGGAAGGCACCTCCCAGGACTAGAAAGCACAATCAGCAGCAACAGGAGGAGGAGGAACATTATCCCTCATGGCACGAGCACCAGTGTCCTCACTTCTGCCATCAACCGCACGCAGTGCCTGGCTGGAGGCCCACCAGGGAACGGTGTGCAGCCCAAGCGCATCTGCCTGCCGGGGAATGGTGTGAGACCCCCAGGCGTTGGCATTGAAGAACAATGCGCAGGCCACGTGTGCCAACCCACCAAGGCATGGCGTGTGGCCAACAGCTGCCATTACACCAGGCAGCAGCGTGGAGCCCATGAAAGCGGCCCCACCTCAAGACCAAGAGGAACCAATGGAAGCACGGCTACCTCAGGACCAAGAAGAACCCATGGAAGTGGATCCACCTGCACGGGGATGACCTGGCACTACACCAGCACACCCTGGCTCCTTCTGTGAGATCGCACCACCGGCCTCGCAGGAGCCACCTGGCCAGATCCCTGTGGGCAGCCCAGCCTCTGCACCCAACATTAGCTGGGAGAAGAAAAACTCTGTGGACATCCTGCAGGCTCACCTGCAACATCTCCCACCAATAAACACTTCTGTTGTTGATTGTCAATGGTTGCATGGGCCCTTCTTTCCCATCCCCCCACCACCACCCCTTGTGAAGAGGTGCCACCTCTTCTGCATCGAGCCCCAGAGGAGAGGAGAGAAGAGGGCCTGGCTTCCATCAAGCTGCTGCCTTCCCAGATGGCAAGGGACACCCAAAACCTTGCGGAAGGTGGCCTGCCCCACTACCACACAGGCCCTCACTTCAGGCCAGCATCAGCATCAGCCCCACCGCTGACCTCAGGCACACCACTACGAGCAGCTGTCCCGCGGGTGGGATTTGTCCTGCTCAGCACAAGGCAGTGGTCCTCCCACCGTGTAGTCCCCTGCTCCTGTCCATGCTTCACCCATCTGGATACCGTGGGAGGCTACCGTGGGAGGCCGTGTCATGGGCCTCGCTGAAGTCAAAGGCAGTGGCTGCTCTGCCCTTGTCCTGGTAGGACAGTCACCTCCTCAAAGCAAGGCTCATCTTGGTCCCGGCACAACTTGACCTTGCTGAAGCTGTCCTGGGTGTTCCCTGATGTCACCTTGTCCCTCATGTGCCTCCAAGTCATCTGCTGTCATTCACTGCTCTGCCCTTGTACCACCACTAGGCTAGCCAAGTCAAGCATGGCATCACTTGCCCTTGGAGAATCCCTGCTGGTTTCCACCACCCGACACACGCTGTTGGCATTTTGCCTCCCTTCTGTCCTGGACAAGCAGATTTCCTGTCAAAGGCCAGGAGGGCATTTCATCCCATGACTTGTAGGAGGATTCCCTTCAACTTCTTTAAAACTCCTGCAGGGTCACCACAGCTGCATCTTTGTTTCCTCCCACTACTCAAGTGGAAACTTAACACTGTCAGTATTGGGTCAGAAACTCATCACCAAGGGAGTTAAAAAGATATTTATAAAATCTATAGCTATTTATAGTCTGGACAAAAAAAAAAAAAAAAAAAATCACAACACAGCTCTAATAAGAGTAACTGCAATGAGAAAAGGTCTTTGTTTGATTAGGTGCTTGCTGGATAACAGCTTCAAGTTAAGGGATTTCTTGAGCTATAGAAACCTTTTGCTGATTGCCGCCTTCTTTCCCCCTTACTCTTCTCCTCACAAATAAATGGCAAAGGACACAAAGGAACAGACTTCCTCGATTGTATCCAAGTTCCCCAGTGCTTTACATGAATGCATTTCAAGCAAATGAGCAACAGAAGTGAATGACAACATTGAAGAAGAGTGTTTTCATGTCACGTGGTCCATGAGCAACAGAGATGTAACTGCGTCTCTTGCCAGGAGGAACCCTGCCCTCCGGATAGGACTAGCTAGATACACTCTTAGTTTTGTGCACGTGCTATGTCCTGATGAAGAGTGATGGGAGTTGGTGACTTTCAAGATTTATAAACTGATCTTTCTATACTTTTGGTTCACTTGAATGCATATTTTGAGGCTGAATTCATGTTGTGTAATGCTGTCAGTCTATTGTGGAAAGTGGCTACAGAAGTTTAATTATTTGATAATTCATAATACAAATGGAGCCTCTTGCTCCCATCCTACCACCAAGCATTAATATCCATTTTGCACGCCTTTTATAGATGAGGTGAACAAGCCATTTTTAGGTTCCTATCCCTCCAGCAACATCTTCATCTACATCTTCAAAAACAAAGGATAGCTGCTGCTTCGCGACAACAGAAATGACTTGCACTGTCAATTGTTTTTCATGTGGCAACAAATTAGGCATGCATAAACTCATGGGAATTTGTTACTATACTCTTCATATTTACATACTGAAGATCACAATAAGTATTGAGTGGAATGCAAGCTAATCTGTAAGCATGATAAATCCTTAGGTACAACTGAGCAAGAGAGAGGAACTTCTGAACATCTCAGAAGAAGAATTCCAAAGAATTCAAATAAGACACCGAGTACATGCTAGTCCAAAAAATATGAACGACTGATTCAGGTTACCTTAGTGAACACACAGACTAAGTATGACAAGCAGCTTCACATTCCGCATTCTCTGGACGCTGGCTTTTTCTCATTGTATTTGCAGTTACTGATGCATGCTGGCTCTTTCCTACGTGTTTTCCTGTGGCTTCTCTAACATTATTTTCTTTCTTTCCACCACTCTAAACTCTGACAAATATCCTGGGTCACCTGTGTCACAGACCTATAAACTTAAAATTGCACTTAATACAATCCTCCTTGCAGAGTATCCACGCTCAGAGAAG
The DNA here is from genome assembly GCF_964199755.1 of Larus michahellis. Classification (NCBI taxonomy): domain Eukaryota; kingdom Metazoa; phylum Chordata; class Aves; order Charadriiformes; family Laridae; genus Larus; species Larus michahellis. Next base: position 98,031,917 of record NC_133897.1, read on the forward strand.
CCGCACCTTATTTTTTGACACTGTTCCCCTCTACCAAGGGCTAGAGAGAACAATTTGTGAGACAAGTTTCAGTTTCTAAATCTGCCTGCATTTGTCAGAAGAGATAAAACTGAGATATTAACCATGTGATCAATGAAAACACAGTGGCAGTCACTCAAGAGAAGGGCTATTAACTTTTTGGCAGAATTCCAAATTTGCTGCTTTCTACCTGGATTGCCCCTTTATTTCCAACGATGATAGCAGGTATCATCACTGTCAAGATCTTACATAGCATGATATAACCTTCTCATTGTAAAAATGTACACAGAAACAACTTAATTACAGTAATAGATAACAACGCTCACTTGTAAAGTACACCTAAGAACAATGGCAAACATTTGGCAATGAATTCGGAAAGCAGTATTAACACATTGCCGGTTTAAAGTCTATTCATGTTTCGTATGTGTGTCCAAGATGACACAGAAAGCCGTGTTGTAACAGACAATGGCTGTATAGAATTTGGCCTGGAGTCTGTTGACTTTGTTCAGTCCACCAACTTTTTCAAAAAAGTGAGCTATGACTTAAATACCTTATTTAAAATCCATTTATTACGTTATCAACATGTCAGCGTTTCAAGCTGCTAACAGGTGATAGCTGACAGTTTCATTCACCTGTGATGAATGAAATACATTACTGTACCACCCCAAAAATGGCTTTATTGTGAAATCTCAGTGAATCATACTTAAAAAAAATAAAAAAATCCTCCTTCAGTTACTGTAGTAGTTTACAGGTGAAACATAAGAATGGTAATTAAGCACGAAACACTGTGGATACACTCTGGAGATGCAGTACAGTAGTGATTTAAGTGGGATAAGGAGAGCGCTCCCCTGTTGTTCCCTTTGGTGTAATTTGGATCATGGATATTATGAACTAGATTTCTCTCAGATAAAACTGAACTGGAAAATGCATTCTAGGAGCATATCTAATACACTCCAGCAGCAAATGGGTACTTAGTCCCCAAGATTAGCCTAAAAATAGTTCAAACTAAGTAACTCTGAAATGTGTACAGCACAGGTGTCAGGTACTCCATTTCAACTGTTTTGCTGTATGAATCTGCTCCTAATGAGCTGCTCTAGCCATTAATGTCAGCATAGCTGCAAACACGCTGCTTCCTCATGGGTTAGGGTTGTCACGAGTGTTATCAATTTTATAAAATACTGGTCTTCGCTACAGCACAGATCTTTGATTTTTTTTTTTTTTAGGCAAGTCCAGTCAAATTGCTCTCTTAACAATCAAGGGGGAAAAATCATCAGTGCTAGGTTCTGGAAAATCTTTGAGATTTGCAACTCGTCTTTGAAACATGAGCTGTTGCAATTGCTAAGTATTTTTTGCTGAACATCAAATTTTAAAAAGAATTTTCCAGAAAGGGCAAGAAATCAACAACATACCTTATTGCTTCCTCCACAGATTGGCCAACTATATTTGAGGAGGGACCTGGCTGAGACAAAGGTGTCAGGCTTATCACCCACTTTACTGGCTTGTAGTACTCATCACTGGAACTCAATAGGTAGAACAACGTGGTCAGAAAAATCACCTGCAAAAAAAATTGGAGTTTTAAATTAAAAGGCAATAAATACTTTCCAGCTGTGCTCCAGGTACTGAACTTGATTGGAAAGGACAAAAATACTATTCCACAAGCTTGGATTTAGAGAAACACACAGAGCTAGAAGAATAATATTCTCCCCTGCTCCACAAAGGACTTAACAGTTACAACTAAACGTTATGAAACTTTTAACCCTGTTCAGCCTCTTCCCAAAGTCACATATTCCAGTTGGGCGGGGGTTTTTTGTGTTTGGTTGGTTTTTTTGTTGTGTCCCCCCCCCCCTGCAATGTTCAACAGATCAAAGAGTTGATGATTAGTAACATCTATTCTTTAAAAAAAAAAACAAACAACAAAAACCCAAAACAAATCAAAACCCAAAACAAACCAAAACCCACCACATAAATCTGAGTTGTCTCAAGAGTCATTATGCAGCTAGGTATCAGAGATGAATAAAACAAAACCACACAAACAGAAAATTTATAATGTTTATTAGGCTGGCAATTCTGAATGAATACTCCTGTGAGTCTGAAGATGAGTCTCAGAGTCTCAGTAGAAGTGATGGCAGTTTCATTTTTTCAGTTTAAAGACCCAAAAAATAAAATCAGATGTATTAGCTTCCTGTATGTTTTAGTCTACTATGTCTTCCTTATTTTCCTGTTAGTGGGCTCAGCATACATTACAGAAATGTGTCCAGCTTGAAACAAAATACCTCTAACAAGGAAAATATTTGGATTATACCTGCTTCATCTGCAAGCCTTCGATCTTTATTCTTTCTTCCCAAGATTACAAAGAATTCTTTCACTTTCCTTATTTCCAATTTACTCGTATTGCTAGAATAAACCACATTTTAATCTTTCAATAAGCCAAACAGCCTGACCTCCGTAAGTCTCTTACTTTCAAGCATTTTATCCAGTTTCCGGACACCTCATGCCCTTTTCCCGCATTTCCTCTGAACACGCTTAGAAAAAAAAAAACGCAGACAGCACAACATGCAGTATTCCATTACCAGTCTCAAGAATGTCATCCATTTGTCTCTCTCTCTAATTCCTTTCTACCCAGTAAAATGTCACTGCTGCTTCACCCCCACCCTCCCAGCCTTTAACTTGGAAGTCACACTCAGCTGTTAACCTATTGTGACCCCTTTTCAAAACGTCATATAGAGGTGTAGGCTGTATTCCATCTTCCCAGGTGTGTAACTTCTGCCTTGGGCGATAAATCAATTTATCTATTAAAAAAAGTGATTACATCAGCACAGTTAACATTCATTTTGAGATCATAAAAAAAACCCCTGAATTAGGTCTTGGTTTAATGGCAAATAATCCAGTACCAGTAGCAATATCAGCTATGTTTTCTTACAATTTCAAATGAGAAAATCTTAACACTTGACTAGGATTTTAGCATCCTCTGTAATGCTGCAAGTATGGTTATTTCCTCCTTGATAGGGCCTGCCATTTCTCCTAAGCTACTGCAGTATTTCCTGATTTTGCTACAAATCTCCCTATACCGAAGCAGGCATCCGGGTGACGTTTTGTCTTCCTTCCACTGGGATCCGGCTACAGATCCTTCTTGCAGTGCAGCTTTCAACACAGAAGGCTGCATAGAGCTTTAAGTACAATATCCACTCATTCTGACACTCAAGAAAGGCAAAGTGAAAAACAGTTCCACTGGATCTCGTTTTATTAGGACAGCCTAAGCTAACTTCTGAAGATGTTGCCTTTTGAAAAGAATACGGCAGCCAGGGAACAAGCAAATTAACTGCAGCCCACAGGCAAAGCTTGATTCCCTGTGGTATGAAAAACATACAGGGCTGACTTGAGGCAGGCGGTGAGTAAGAGCTGGGGATTAGTTCAAATGGCAACAACGCACAGCACCTGTACTGACTGGAAAAGCTGTTCTTCCCCAGTATTTACAGAAGAAACTTGCTTTCTTAGGGAGTACCAGCACACCAACACACACATACCCACCTCAACTGTAAAAGCCAAAGGGACAGCTGGGGATGAACAGCAATGGAATAAAATGGTGTTAAACTGAACTACAAGCTAGGAAAACATACACACCTAGCTCAATTTCTGTTAAGGCAAGATGCCTGTAACAACAGCACCATACAAAATCAACTGAATTTTACATTATCTGCAATTTAGAAACTAACAAATTTGCTTTAGCTCAATAGGTACAGAAATACAAAAAGAAGCAGTAGTCACAGAATATAGTAATCTGTCATCAAGTGGCTTGCTGACTCTTCAAACAGGTATAATACCCTCAATAGCATATTCAGCAGCAAAAAAAAAGGTATGTCCTACCCAATATCAACTGGAGTCTGAAAGTTTTCAGACCGCTTTTACAGGATATCCAAGATTTCAAACATTACCTAAATTGTTTCCTAAGCAATCATTCAAGATCCTGCTGATGGCTATGAGGAGAATTCACCGAAGAGAAAATAATAAGATCTTTCCATTGTTAAAAAATTGATGGATTACTATTTCTTGCTGTAGAATTTGTTCTGTAGCCTGAAACGTTAATAGTCTAATTTGAGGAGGTGGATAGACTGAATTAAAGGAGAAAGCTATGGGTAAAAACACTGTACTAAAATGGTAATTCGTCATTTCCACATATGTCGGGAAACTCATGGCTTAATTGCTTGTGTAGCAGGTCCATAGACTTGGGAAATATTTTCCTACCTGCCTTTCATACTCAATTTTCTGACCAAAAGCTTTGTTCTTGGCTTTTTTATTTTTTTTAATCACAGCACCAAAAATTTGCCTATTTGCCACAGGACTGTAGATGCCCATCAGCCAAATGGAGCTCTTCTCCTCTGATCTTTGTAACAGAGTACGAGCAGAGTATCTGTGCACGCGCGTGCATGTATGCATATCTATACACACACACACAGACATATATATACATCCATGTGCATGTCTGTGCGGGTAAGAACTCATATTCAGAAGTGAAATAGAAGTGGCACTCTTGTCACTAATGATCAGATTTCAAACGTCTGTTGAGGATCTGAATACAGTCTTACTGGATAATGGATGGATATGCTACACAGGTTACCCCCTACTGAATGTTTTGATGGAAGATCTATTTTCAAAACAGAGGTTCTGAACAAAGGGTCCATTATTTCCACGCTTTAAAGCTCGATTTTATGAACAATTTATCAAAATAAAATTCACTATTTTAATTTTTATTCAAAAAACGGACTGAAATGTAATCAGCTGAAAAGCTAACCACTTCAGGAATTATCTTGTTGGAAAAATTAAATTAGTTTGTGCCACTTCAAACTAGTAATAACCCTTCTGTAGCAGCTAAGAATTCTGTAAAATGAAAAAAATAAGAGTACAGTTAAAGGTGGAGTAGAGTTTTCTTTTAAACACAGCTCTACCTAGACATAATTTAAAATAATTCCTTCTGTTTCACATTTAGAAAAAAACCTTCCCTCAGTAGCCCATTAAATACATCTTTTGTCAAAACACAGACATAGCATTTTCAAGAGAGTGAGCTTTTTCAGCTTACACTGCTGGCTGGACCATAGAGACACACAAAATATGGTCGAATGCCGACTACCTAGGCTTTAGGGTTCGGTCCATTCAAAATGTAAGAATTCCATTCCAAAACTGCATTTTTTAAAAAGGGGACATGGGGAAAGGATGCAGCAACTAAACTAGAACAATCAAAGAACTCTGAAACCATTTGCCTTCACATTCAAAATGAACTCTATACAAAAGCTCCTTCTCCTTACTGGAGAACAGAGAGAGTTTTCCCAGGAAACCACGAACTTCGTAATTCCAGACTTTCCAAAAGACAGAAGAAAACAGCTCATGCTGAAATCTCAGCCTAAAGGAAAAAATAAATTCTGAAAGCTATCAACCCTTGGAAAGAAAGCTATTGAAAAAAAAAAAATAAATCTCGCAACAGCAAAAGATGTAAGTATGCCTTGAGATCCCAGAAGAAAAAGAACTGTTAAGTTTACTTCTGGTCTTCTCCTCCTTACTTGGAGGGTTTCTTTCTTCAGCTCTGAAGGAAGGAATGTGAATAGCAGGTAAATCTAACAATGACATAATACCAAATGGGATTCAGTAAGAATGCACATCACAAAATTTAAGGAAGCTGCAGTGATTTATCCTAGGGTCACATCTGGATTTTCTTTGCTTATCGCATTGAGCTGTTGCAGCAGAAGGGGAAAAAAAAAAAACCACACATGAGGAAAAATTACGAAGCAGTTATATTATTTCTATATGGACTCCAGGACAGCTCAGTTAAATTATCCTAAAAAGTACTTCAAGGCTCAACTAAATTCTTGCAACAACTAGCATTTTCATTTACTTATTGCCCCGAGTAATGGCCTGTATTAATCTTTATTTAGTGAATGCTATTTACTGAACATCCTAAAATTTAAGTCCTTTCTCTTTCAGTTATAAGCTGTTAACAGGCCCACGACAAACACTATTAAAACAAGTTCCATTAAGTTACCTTTTTGTGTTTTAAGAAAAACTGTTCGGTTTCTGTAGCAAGAACCTTTGCAAAAGACTTTCATGAAGAGGAGAAACCATACCTCCGAATAGACAGAACGGCTTATGAAATGTACAGCGCAAACAAGACTAAGTTATAGCACTCTCCCACAGCATTAATAACCACTCTTCAGGTGGGCATGCAAATTTTAAATGCCTTCAACAGAGGCAGCTCATACAGTTACAAGAACACCAATACTTATACATGACATTTTCTGTGCACAGAAATGGAGGCAAGCATAACCCTTTACCCTGGCATATTTGAAGTACAGTTAACAGGACAAAGTTGTTCAGTGACTTTTTGCCTTATTTCTTAAAAGTTTAAGTATTTCTAATTTATCAGTTCTGCTGTTTGCATTTCAAAGACTACCATTATCAAGCATCTACAGAACGAACATATACATGTATTAAAACAAATCTTTCCTATATATGTAAGATCACCAGGACTGCAAAGGGGAAGGCTCATGGTCAAATCCAAGAAACCAAGAGTGCAGAACTGATGTGTTTTGGTGGGGAAAGCTTTACATGACCATTTTTAAGTAACGTGTTCAACCTACAACAGAACTGGAGGAAACAGAGTAGCCTTTAGGGCATCTAATTGTTAAAGGAATTCCAAAACAGCAGTATCCCAACTAGGTGTGCTAAACCAGCTGACTGCAAGTGGCAGGACCCTGCTGACACACAAAAAGGGAGAATAATACAAGAGGATGTGATGAACTTGGTATAAGCCATTAGGTATCTAGAGCTAAATTTTCCATCTGAGCAATGAGTGCATTGAAATCATCTGCAATTATTACCCAAATTTTGTCATTTTTAAGTAACTTCTAAGACACTGTTTTCAATGTGTCATCACAGGTGAAGTTGTGGACTACAGAAAAAAAGAAATGAAATATTCCCTTACAGTTTTCACCAACTGAAAGACAACTAGAGAACAACAAAATTAAGCAGCAGTGATTTTTTTCAGTTCAAGACAACCATTCCATTAAGTCTTATTGGGAGCTGTTCTTTCTTGAATTCTGAAGAGAACCCACATGGCTGCCTTGAAATGCTGTTTAACATTATTTCAGTTTTGCGGCTTTGTCTACAAGGATCTCCCTCCTGAGCAAGCATCAATGAAGGCACTGAAGTTAAACTGGCAAAACATTTTGCTTTCTAACCAATGTTTTTGAATCATGAACCAAAATCCAGCACATGGATTTTTGGTCAAGCTTCCAAGAACAGTATTTGTTTAGTTAAGACAGGGAAAAAGTCCCAGTCTGAGATCAAGGTGATCGCAAGCTTTCAGCTCTGTTTCAACTATTACAGGTTGTTTTAGGAGATTTTTATTTCAAGGAACACCTGTCACAGCAAATGAGAAGAAAGAAGATATCTCTACTTTTATAAATTACTCCACACAGCTGTGGCATTTAGAAAGAGAAGAAACTATAAACATCCAGCTCCAGCTCACACAATACACTGAAAATTAATACATCCTTTAAAGAAAACCCCTCTAATAAAAAGGTTTCAGAGACTACTACTTAGTGTGGGCAACAACATTAATATGAATTAACTTTGTGTAGGAAGCATTCTGCAATTAAGAGCTCACAGAGGTTAAATAAAAACACAATAAGCCCCTCACAAACATCTGCTGAAAACTCTTCATTAAAAAAAGGGAATATAAGGTAATCCTTGTGAAATAAATACTTTTGCTGACATTTCTCTGCAACAATTTTTCCTCTCTTCTGAGAGCATTGGCTTGTTTAAGGATATGCTTATAAGGACATACCATCAGATTTCGGTAGTTACATAGGATATCACAAGTTACAGCTCAGTGTCTTCAAGGCTAGAAACAAGAACTTTCCACGAACAGAATGACAGGAAGACTGCCAGCTCCTTAATGTGGAAGTTACACAAATCTTGCCCTTTTTCCTAGAATGCCCCCCCAAATAACAGATCTGAATGTTGCAAAATCTTAAAGAATTTTGGTATTAGATAAGGTTAGACGATGTTTTCAATGCTTTAGGTGTGGTTTTTCATTGCTACAACAGGTGCAATTAGGTTCCTTCAGTAAAATGGACCATGTAAACCGATGACATACTACTTACCACTGAAAGCACAAAATTGAGAAGAGCTGTCCCACTATGGAAGAGGATTGTCACTAATGTTGTAACTGTAGTAAATAAGAGGCTCACGTTGCGACTCATCACTATCCACAGAGACTCCAGGATCTGGAAAAGGAGCGGGAAGCAAAGACAAAGTCAGGCACCAGATGGTATTAGCTAGGACAGAGAACTGCTTACAGAGTGATTCACCTCCATCAAGCCATACAAATAAAACATTTTAAAAAAAAAAAAAATAAATCTTCCTTCACTCCTAAATTACAGCTGATAATATCCAGTGAAAACGTCTCCTTTACTAAAGACAAGTTTCTAGGTAGACGGTTACAAGGTTTTAGAATTTTTCTCCCAATGCTCAAAGCTATTTCATTATGTAAAACTGCTAAAAAATCTAGATGCAGTGGCACCTGTTTTTGTGATTAACATCACCAACAACTGAAAGCAGATCTTGTCTTGGGAGAGAAAAAACATCTTTTCAAAAGCAGAAATGCTTAAACTTGAAAACCATGGAATAACATTACAAGGTAGAAATAAATCTGAAGACAGCTTCAAATCCAATAATAGAATTACTGCTTTAATAAATTTGCTTTAAAAACATTTCATGTTTATGAGATGTGTAATTTTTATAATGTCTACAGACAACTACCCAAGCTGTGATTTTGAGTAGGGATGGATGCATCAGTTAGTCAAGCAACTATGGAAAATAAATCAAACAATTCTAGACGATCTATTAAATGTTGTACTGGCTTGGGGAACTGATTGCTTATTAGTTACAGATAATAAAAGAGTAGTTTTGAGACATGCCTTTAAACATAGAATACCCACTACACTACAGCCGACTTAGTTTATGTGTGGATGCAGCCACATCTATCCGAATAGGGCAGCAACTTCATGAGACAGTAAGGACATAGTGGCATGGCACATAGAGGCATCCTAAATGCAATGCACAGTAGTTTCATAACAAATATTTCATTCAGAAGTAATACAGTAAGGATGTATCAGCCGAAGTGATTCAAATATATAAAAGAAGCAAGGTTACAAACAAAAAGCCATACCTTCTTTCATACTAACTAATATAACCGGATAAGCTGTAAAAGCTGACACAAAAACCTTTCTCCAGATTCAAAGCTGTAAGTGAAGACTTTAAAACAGTTACTCTTGGTTTAATTAATATCTTAATCAATTAGACTGAATTAAAAACAAACAAAAAAATCCCAAAACAAACAAAAAAACCCAGTAGCTGGCATTTGTAGAGCAGACAAAGCAGTGTGAGCCATGAGATCACCTCTCCTTTAGAACTGAGTGAAACATATAGAAGATAATTTATTAAGCATAAACTTGGGAAGGAGTAAGTGCTGGAAGAAGTGACAGGGAATTTAACACATAGTAAAACCAGAAAGATCTACTTAGTCCATGCTTCTTACTACTTAATGGGAATTATGAATTTTAAGGCTCAACTTTTCAATAGATTTTATTAGTCTCTGTTGAGAATTCAAGTGAGGTTAGAAGTGAAGAGGACATCCTGCTGAAAAATGTTCTCCCACTGGTACTTGTCCCCTTCTTTCTACAAATTAAGAATTCATTCTGCGGGTACAGCAGCATAAATTCATGCAGCTGCCAGGTAAGTTTATTAAATGTACATTACACAATGAGGATTGTAAACACAGAAGAAAGCTTTTTTTTCACAGGAATAGTCTGTAGTAAAGCAGAGGCCTTTCAGTTGGTATTCAGTAAGAATAGTACTGCCATTGCTATAAACAGGCTGTAAATTGTATGCTAACTGTGCAAGGCTCCAGTCCCAGATGTTTAAGGCTGTTACTAGAACTTGGAATGTGAACAGGTGCTTGGTGCCACAGGTCTCCTGCTATGATGTGAAGTTCAATAACAGAACAGCAGCAAAGGCCTTGAAAATAGGGACACAGGTTGAAAACAAAAGCCCCTGAAAGACAAGCAGTTCATTGAGGAAGAAGGTATTGAAGACACGCAATCGTAAGAGCTAGGAAAAGACTGCTTTTGCATTAAGAAAAAGCAGTAGCAACTAAGGAAGGGGGCGGGGGTGGGAGGGAATCAAAATCAAACAGGCAAGTAGCAGGATAAGGCACCTATCATGACCTGGAAAAGTAATGCCTCTCCAGGTATCACACAACATGTAATCCAGGGCAGAGGTCAAGGAGTGTGTGTTGTCCAGAAACAAAAATACACTTTATGAAAGGATAAACTCCTTAATCTGAGAGGAAAAAGATGTCCATTTCAGTTCCACCCTTCTGTATTTAAGAGCTCTTGAGCCTGGTCACTTTGACTTCTGTGACTCAGATCATCAAGGATAGTGGCTATCAGCATCACCACGTGATGGTATTCTAACCTCACAGCTCACGTAGGCTATGACTGTTAAGGACTGACCACTTTGAATACATAACAATAACAAGTAGTAGACTGGAAAACAAACCATTAGCATGAAGCGTGTTGTTAATGAAAGTTGGTCTAGTAAACTTTCAGTTTAAAGATTAAAACCAGCTTGATTTATCAGTCTTCTAAGTCCTAGCCACAGCAATTGTTATTTCCCTCGCTCGCACACTGTCATCACTGTCAACACAGCAGCTGAGCTGATATTGGTGAGCAGTTCACAAGGAGAGGGACTCATTCCAGCTGCTACAAGGGAGCATACATCTGGTGGGGGCTGGGAAAATTTCCTTCAAAATAGTATGTTCCTCCAGTACAGGCTGTATTTGTTTAACACTTTCCCTAGAAGTTTTAGCCTAAGGAGCTGATGACCTGGAATATACAACTGCTGTTAGTTTGAATGCAGTTATCAGGTAGTTCAATCAATATCGGGAATGGTTCTCCTAGAAGAACATCCTTGTTAGGTAGAGTCATTGATCAGAACTGTTGAACTAGTTATCACTAGCATTTGCTTTAGAATAAGTGTGGATATTGCCTTCCATTCAGCTTCGGTATGTCTTATGAAAGCAAGTGCATCTTTTAGGATGCGTCTCCAGCTACAGAGGAAGTTCCTCTTTATGCATATGTACCATTAAAATTTCAAGACACATGCTTCTCATCGCTAGGATGAGCAGACAGACATAGCAGACATTAATCGTTACTGGATACAGTATCACGAAGCGCTCAAATACTTCACTAACAGTCACAAAATCAATATACGTGTATCTGCACCTAAGAGTTCATAATGCCATTTGATTCCCAGAACATACTGCAGTTGAGTTAATGAGCTCAGTTACTACGCATAAACAACTTCTAATACCTTGTCAGCTGAGACCAGTTCTCCAAAACACTACTAAGTGTGAATATTTATGCAATAATAATACTTTTAACATTACTGTTATTAAAGAACTGGAAACCACACCTCTTTCCCCAAAACACCGCTTTGTAAGTAGCAGCGTTTAGAAGAGCTACAGAGTTGTAAAGAACTCAAGACTCCCTTATGCATCACACTGTGATATGCGTGCCTTTCTAATCTGTAACAGGCAAGAAATCAAAATTGCATTTAATGCTCCTAGCCATCTAAGGTGCCCTACTGGCCACTTAAAACTGGGCAATACCAGAAAGCAAGGTTTAAAAGGCACTTGACGAAAACAAGTTATTTGCTGAGGACTTCAAGTCAAAAAACTTCTCTAAGCCATGTAAATTCACGTACCTAATTTGATTACAGAGATCATTAACAGATTTATAAAGGGAATAAAACCGGACTTAAAGAGTTATTATGAAAAATACTTGACCTTCTCTACACTAAAATTTTTTTCTGTTCATGAAGATGTATCATCCTGACAACTCAAAAATGACAACAACAGAATAAGTCAATAAACCTTTAAGGTATAAGACAAGCAATGGACTTTGTGAAGAATAATACAGTATGCACAAGATCAAAGGCTTCCTGCTGCAATTAAAAGCCGATTTACAAATAAATGTTTACCCGTAAAGATCGGGGCTAGCCCTTCAGGGCTCAACATCTCATTTTTGAAAAAAACATCGTTCGTTGCTTGACCTTTACATGAAACAGAGACAAAACTGCAACAGAAAAGGACTATCCTCCAGCATCATGTCTTTGACTTTCTGATTGTAAAGAAATCAACTCTTTTTCTAAAAATATGAATCAGGTTGAATTTCCCCTATGCCAAAAAAAGCACCACCTATTATGAAGAAGAGAACGCCAAACCTCTGAACTCTTACCTTACCAGCAAAAAAAAAAAAAAAAAAAGGCATGGTAGTTGAATTATTACTGAGAATAGACTTTATTAGCTATAAACTTAGATTACTTGAAAAAACTGTCAGGGGCAGAGGAAACATTAGGATATATGATAACTCAGTGAAATATTTCAGAATCTGACTTGATTTGGAACACGCAGATCAGCCATGCTAAAGGCACAGATAGAGAAACCTAACTGAGCTGAAGCTTGCTGTGTCAGTCTTAATGGAAGGTCTTCTGTCTTCCTGTCTGGGAAATCTCTGAATGAGATACCGGCTGTTGGTGGAATGATGAATATTCTTGTGCAAGAAGCAAAAAGATCAATTTAAGGAGACATTAGGAGACATCACATACCACCAGGGGAATTCTGAGTGATCATTCACAGATTTAGGCAGCAGTAATTTACTTTTTCAAGGTTTCAAGCCTTCAAGAAACAGAGGAAAAGGGTATGAATGGAAAAGCAGGTGAGTGGGGAAGGAATGAGGCTTTTTTTATGTTTCAGAAATTAAATCTTAATAGCCCAGCCATGTATTGCATATTTCATTCACCTGAAAAACTACCTTAGAATAGAGCATGGGGTGCAAAATTCAAGGCATTAATGAGGATGCACCCTCGATCTCTCCCCAAATTAAGAAAAGGATGAAATAAACCCCACTTTGAAAACACACCACTGGATGAACTGCTTTATAACACTACTGCTTTTAAAGAATTCTTTGACGAAGCCGAAGCTGAAAGGCAGCAGTACTGCTAACAACAAAACTTTTAGAAAAAAGCAAACTGATGATTTGGAAAAGCTTATCTTCATATTAAATCTTCAGGCTATTTACGTGTTTATAGAGTGAATAATTAAGGCCTGTCTACACCAAACTAGAGCTAAGCATACTGCTATAATGAACAGCTCATTTTGAAGGGGGTACAGAAGTCTTCTGTGCTTTATCTGATACTCATAGTTAGAGTACTGAATCAATGCATATTGTTACAAACTAAATGAATGCCAGTAATTCCCCAGCACAGCTATACCAGTGATTTAATTATATGCTTTCAACTCTAATATGAAAGTTTCTCCCACTATGGGAAAAGCCTGAAGTGAAACACTTGCATGTGTCTTCCTTTAACATTTTTCTTACAACAAATGCTCCTTCTCTTACTACTGAGGATGAACACTTCCCGATGATTTCCATCAATGGAAGAGAGCTTCTCTCTCATGATTGCAATATGACACTGTCAAATAGCTGTATTTTCAGTGTACAGAGAGTCACCTGCACTACTCTGAAATATTTCAGAAAGCCAAGGGGCTAGTAAGACAGTTATTCTACAGTAAACTCTAGCCCCAATCTATGCAGAAGTATTTATTATGTACAAGTAGTGTAATCTTAGTTTATTCTTTTCCAAAGGTGGAGGAAATCTCACTATAGCTGCATATACACAGACAGTTCTTTACAGTTATCTCACTGTCTTCAAATAGTTTGTGTTTTAAAAAACTGTCAAAGCAGGTTTGGGACTGTACTGTGTCTTGTTATATTCTTAAAAATTGCAGGTTAGCATTGATTTCAAGTGTCCAAATGTATAAAATCATAGAGTAGTTTGGCTTGGAAGGGACCTTTAAAGGTCATCTAGTCCAACCCCCCTGCAATGTGCAGGGACATCTTCAACTAGATCCACTAGACACTGGCACAGGTTGCCCAGGGAAGCTGTGGATGCCCCATCCCTGGAAGTGTTCAAGGCCAGGCTGGATGGGGCTTTGAGCAGCCTGGTCTAGTGAGAGGTGTCCCTGCCCATAGCAGGGGGGTTGGAACTAGATGATCTTTAAGGTCCCTTCCAACCCAAACCATTCTATGATTCTATGTTCTACCATCTCTCTGGGTAACCTCTTCCAGTGTTTCACCACCCTCATTGCAAAATATTTCTTCCTTATATCTAGTCTAAACCTATCCTCTCTTAGTTTAAAGCCATTACCCCTTGTCCTATTGCAACAGGCCCTGCTAAAAAGTTTGTCCCCATCTTTCCCACAAACCCCCTTTAAATACTGCAAGATGCAATAAAGGTCTCCCTGGAGCCTTCTCTTCTCCAGGCTGAACACCCCCAGCTCTCTCAGCCTGTTCTCAAAGGAGAGGTGCTCCAGCCCTCTGATCATCTTCGTGGCCCTCCTCTGGACTCGCTCCAACAGGTCCATGTCCTTCTTATGTTGGGGGCTCCAGAGCTGGATACAGTACTCCAGGTGAGGTCTCACCAGAGTGGAGTAGAGGGGCAGAATCACCTCACTAGACCTGCTGGCCACGCTGTTTTTGATGCAGCCCAGGATACAGTTGGCCTTCTGGGCTGCAAGTGCACATTGCCAGCTCATGTCCAGCCTTTCATCCACCCAAGAAGGACCCCCAAGTCCTTCTCCTCAGGGCTACTCTCAATCCTTTCATTCCCCAACCTGTATTGATACCAAGCGTTGCCCCTACTCAGGTGCAGGACCCTGCACTTGGCCTTGGTGAACCTCATGAGGTTCACAAGGGCCCACTTCTCCAGCTTGTTCAAGTCCCTTTGGATGGCATCCCTTCCCTCCAATATGTCAACCGCACTACTCAGCTTGGTGTTGTCTGTAAACTTGCTGAGGGTGCACTTGATCCCACTGCCTATGTCATTGATGAAGATACTGAGAAGTACTGGTCCCAATACAGACTCCTGAGGGAGACCACTTGTCACCAATCTCCATCTGGACATTGAACCATTGACCACTACCCTCTGGATGCGACCATCCAACCAATTCCTCATCCAACAAACAGTTCACCCATCAAATTCATATCTCTCCAATTCAAAAACAAGGACATTCTGGGGGGACCAACTCAAAGACAGAAGTCCAGATAAACGACATCCATAGCTCTTCCCTTGCCCACCGATGCAACCACTCCATTGTAGAAAGCCACAAGGTTGGTCAGGCAGGACTTGTCCTTGGTGAAGCCACGCTGGCTGTCTGAAATCACCTCCCTGTCCTCCATGTGCCTTAGTATAGCTTCTAGGAGGATCTGTTCCATGATTTTCCCAGGCGCAGAAGTGAGGCTGACAGGGTGGTAGTTCCCAGGATCCTCCTTTTTTAAAATGGGTGCAATACTTCCCTTTTTCCAGTCACCAGGGACTTCATCTGACTGCCATGACTTTTCAAATATCATGCAGAGTGGCTTGGCACTACATTAGCCAATTCCCTCAGTACTCTGTGATGCGTCTCATCAGGTCCCATAGAATTCTGTATGTTCAGGTTCCTCCAGTGGTCACAAACCTGATCTTCTCTTACAGTGGGAGCAACTACACTCCCCCAGTCCCTTCTAATGCCTCCTGTTTGTTGCCCGTGCTGTGTGCATTGGTATAGAGGCACTTCAGATGGGTCGTTGGCCATGTCACCTTCTTAGATGAATACCTCTTAATTCCTTTGAGGTTGTATTTCACTGGCATTTCCCTGTTGGCTACTGTTACCTCAGGAGCCCGTGACTCATCTCCATAAAACTGCAAGCATGCTGCAGCGTAGCCACCATGCAACAGGCTGAGGGCCCTCACTTAGCATGCCGTCCTTCTAACCTTGGTGTGTCATCCCACAGCCTCCCATAGGCAAGCCTGGTATTATTCCCCTCCCCCTTCAAGCCTAGTTTAAACTTCTGTCAATGAGCCCCACTAGCTCCAGAGCAAAGATTCTCTTGCCCCTTTGAGAAAGATGAACCCCATCTGACACCAGCAAGCCTGGTGCTGTGTAGGCCATTCCATTATCGAAAAAGTCAAAATTGTGTTGGTGATGGGCGTTAATAGACTGGGCCCATCTGTTTCTTCCAATGTCAGTGCCCACAACTGGAAGGAGAGAGGAAAAAATAACCTGTGCTCCAGATTCCCTTACTAACCATCCCAAGATCCTGAAGTCTCTTTTGACCCGCCTTGGACTATGCATTGCAGCTTCATCGCCACTCACATGGAAGAGCAACAGTGGGTAATAGTCTGAGTGCTGTACCAGGCTAGAAAGTTTCCTAGTGATGTCCTTAACCTGGGCCCCTGGGAGGCAGCAAACTTCCCTAAAAAGAGGGTGTGTCCAGCATATTGGACCCCCTCTTCCCCTCAGAAGGGAGTCGCCTACAACTATAACCCATCTTTTCTTCCACAAGAAGGTGGTCATGATAGATGGGGTAGGCTTTCTGACCTTGGCAACACCTCTAGTATAGATGGACCGTCATTCACATCATCACCTACTGCCTGGCCTTCCACGTCTGGAGCCTCGTACATGTTGTACAGGGGCACCTGGGAAGGCAGGGTGGGCAAGGAGGGGGTTCGTCTGCCACACCAAGTGTGAACATGTCTCCATTCACTCCTTTCCTTTAAGCTACTTCCTTCAGCCTGGCAGGGGGAAGATACAGGATTCCCTTATCTTGGGTTTATGCTGGTGGCTGTTCCTGCTTGTCTCAGGGAGGGCAGCGTGGTTCCACCAGTCTATCTCTTTCTCAGACTCCCTGATGCTCCTTAACTTTTCTGCTTCCTCCTGTAGCTCTGCCACCAGGCTGAGCAGATGGCCTACCTGGTCACATCGCACACAGCTGTTCTAACTACTGCCCTC
The DNA here is from genome assembly GCF_964199755.1 of Larus michahellis. Lineage (NCBI taxonomy): Eukaryota > Metazoa > Chordata > Aves > Charadriiformes > Laridae > Larus > Larus michahellis. The sequence goes on from NC_133897.1 coordinate 98,048,880, forward strand.
TGTTACCAGCTAAAGGCTCTGGTGCTCCCTGCAGCCCAAGGCATGGATCGCTGTGTGTTTTTGTGGGAGCTGTGTTCTGACGAGTGCAGAGGACATATCTTGCTACCAGGTGGATACTATAGCTAAGCTCCTTCCAAGAGAATGATGACTACCAACTGAACTCACCCCTTGAGCTGGTAGGGTGGCTATGTCATTCTTGCACGCCCTTTCATGCAAATTGCTGTGCCAGGCCCTGGCTGATGCCCCACTCTGATGGCAGTGCTCCTGGTCGCTCGTGCTCCCCAGGCTACTTTTTATAGGCGTGGGGTGTGTCGTGGTTGCTCTGGCAATGCCCAGGCCTCATCAGCATCTCCCACAAGAGCTGCTGGCTCCTGGCAGGTCTCTCCACTACCCTGGTGTTTCCCTTCCTCAGGAAAAACCCCTGTGTGCCAAGCCCCCAAATCTCCCCTTAATCCCCACCATACACAACACACTCAACCAAAGAAACACCCACCCAGAGTCCCACAAAACAGCAAACAAAAAAAATCTAGAAAACCCCCAAACCAAATACAAAAGTAACCCACCGAAAAAAGAAACCCCCAAAACCAACATCCCACAAAAGCACCCACATAATTTAAAATACTGATCCTTCCCAATCCAGTACTCCATTCTAATAACTCATTATTCCTCTTCAAAATACCAAGAGAAAGATTTTATGCTCTGATAAAAACATAAATCCCAAATACAGTTACCTTCCATTTTATCCTAGGATAGGTAAGCAACTTGCTCAGAAATACCATACTTAAGTCAAAACTATTCTATTTTCATCATCTCCAATTTTTAATAGCCTAAACAAGCACAGAAATCGATTTTCATCCATTTTAATTTGAAATACCAGTGTGAGTAATATTTATGCAATGCATTGTGGATGAGCAAGCCAGCAAAGAAAACGCTGCCCAGTAAGGATGTGAAATCAGGATATAGAGCTATACACCATGCTGGCTGGTTTACAGTCTGTTTTTACGGACATGAGTGTATGGAGAAAAAGGACAGGTGTTTCCCCACAGCTGATGAGTAATGAGTTCATGGAAATAAACAGGAAAGCAAGTCAACTGCTGGCACTTTTTTCCCTGAACGTCTAAACCAGATTTTCGAAGTAAAGCAAAGCATGCTAGCTAGATGAAAATTTTAATATTAGTGTATTTCAGCCTAAGATATTTATTCTCTTTACACTATTACCCGCATTATTCTAGCCTATTTAGATTATCGAAGCAGACTTATCATGGTTTCTGAACACTGTGCTCCAATGCTGTAAATGACATGGCTAGCACTTACCATGTAGTTTCTCCTCCTCTCCCTCTTGCCTAGAAGGAAACTCCATATTGATTTTAAATAATGATGGTTGTGCATTTTTATAACTCTCCTCACTCATGGGTCAACTTTGAGAAAGTATTAAGCAAATTTTACTACCAACTGGAAAAAGGTTCACTGCAATAAAAAGTTTCTCTCAACTTTTCATGACTCACATGATCTTCTATGATAGAAACTGTAACCATTTAAGCAGCAGTTGAGGGGGAGACAGAAAAAGCACACATGCCCATCAGTCTAAACCAAGAACTGCCTCACAGCAAATACTAGCTTTAATTGCACCCACGGAAACATTACATTGCAAGTTAAGTATAAATAATATTCTTCCAAAATGGATAAATAGTAACCTGAAGATACTTCTAGTTTATGAAAAAAGCTCAAGTCAAAGATGAACTATATCAGGGATTAACTATGTGTATTAAGCATTTCAGACTTAACCTAATTTTTTAGAGAAATAGATTTGCTTCAGTTTGGATTGCTTTCAATGCTTTTTCCTTTTTCTCCTCATGAGGTGAAAGGTCCAGTGCATTAATTCAGGAATTCACATAGTGTAAAATATTAATTTCATTCTCCACAGAACTTTCATAAAAGAAAAGAGAAATAAGCTGCTTTCAACACAATGAATAATAATTTGAGGGGGGAGGGAAAGTAAGACTACCAAAAAAAAATATTGTTTTCACAACCTCTTGGCCAATAGTTTCCTCAATTATAACCGAGACAAATTTGTCTCTTTTTTAAAAAGAAAGGGCTACAATAACATAAAGCATTTAAAACCAGCTTGCAGGTGACATAGGTAATGTTACAGTAAGAAAGAAGTTTGGGAAGCTAGTATTAATGAAGATGCTGGCATTAGGAGGGCATCTTCATCATGACCAGTTCTGCTTGTAGTATGGTTATAGGTTATATCCTATGTAGGCTTACAATAATGGCTTAGGTAATTGTAAGTAACACCAACAGTGTTTCCATATTTTCCATGTACTTGAATCCATAACCTTAGTGGTAGTCCAAGGAGGAATCGTTACCAGTTAAAAATGAGACCAATTTGGTAATAAGGGCAAAAATACATACCGAAAGAAATGTTTCAATGTTATCATGAACAAATGATGCAACATCTTGCCAGTCCAGAATATCACCAAGCCAGCTGTTTTGGCGGTTTATGTGCCATTTGTGTCCTTTGTGTCTTCCAGAATGTGTTACATTCTTAAAAAGAGAGATAAAGATGTAAAGAAAACAGACATTTGAATAACTTTGAGATATGAGAAAGCCAAAGGCTAATGTTTTCTTAATGAGGAATAGATTCAACATGCATCTAAATACTTAAAAGCTGCCTGAATTGGCATCTTCAAAAATACCTGCAAGTACTCTGCACATTGAGAAAAATTAAAATCTGACAGAAAACCAGTCACTTATTCCATAGAATTACAGTTTTGTATATTGAACTGATTGACCTCAGTTAAACATTAGCTTTATTGCTTGACTGATACAATGGTATCTATCTTGCTCTTTATGAAAGCACACAAGAAAGAGGTAATGATTTCAGTTACTGCCTACATAATTTACTGTTTGCAATGTACAACTTTTCCCAGTACAACTCACAAAGGAAAATACAAGCAGAAGCCAAAACAACTAGTTTCCTCACAATTAGTGTCTACTTCTCCACTGGCAATGTTCAGTCACACAAAAGCTAAAAGCTGAACTGGACGCATGGAGGATTTCTTCCGACTACATGTTTGTAACTCCACCACAGCAAGGCAACAGGAAATGGCTGTAACCACAATAGCTGATTCCTTAAGTGGCTTCACCTAATTATGAAGTTGCCTATTGATCAACTGAATCATGCCTGATTACCGTCTAGCATGAGACTATTTGGCTCAATCTGGGACTGCAACAAGTGTTTCAGAGAAGGATGCCAAATTCCTACTGTAAGCAAGTCTAAGCAAACCCATTGACTACAACAGATCTCATCCTAATCTTTGATAGCAAGAGACTTTTCAAGTTCTCAACGCTGATATTTATATAAGCGTCCCACTACTTCTGTTAGAATTTTCCAAAAACTTTTAACCTTACCAGCCTGCGTTCAAAATGACATATGCCAGTTATCTTTTTTGGCATACATGGCAAGTAGTATTCCAAGAAGTCCCTGCACTGATTTATCTTAAGAGCATTACATTTTCTGCTTATTACAATTCTCCCTAGATGCATTGTTACACTTGATGATACACAATTAGCAACGCTCTTTAACAATCCACAGCAACACAGAGGTCTTTCTTCTGAGCTGGCAGTTTATTTACAGCAGAAAAATATGAGTAGTCAAAAACCTTGCTCCAACAGGCCTTCTGCATTTGTAAACTGTATCAAGAACCTATTTTCTGTTCATCTAGTTCTACTTTCAAAGACAGCTCTTGCCATTAACTAGCAGAATTAGGTATCATTTACAAATTTTGTAACATTGTTATTAATACGCATCTCAAGTTCATTGTTATCCAGCAGCCATACTGCTGTAGCACCTAAGGCCTTGGGTGTTGATAAATAAGGGATTCCAAGAAACCGTCAACTGGTTCATCTTCAACAAATTCACTAGATCTTAAAAAACAAAACCCCACACCTCAGCGGACAAGAAAGAGGAGATACTTATCCTTGAAAAGAACATCTTGATTGTAGGCTTATGCTATCATCTTCCAAGTCGTTTATTACTCTGTTACTATTTTACTTCATTGGGTACATAAATGCAATGGTAATGACCTATCACATCTCTAGAACCTTTTAAAATACACACCATTTTCTATCTACTGATCTTCTCAGAAAGCAGTAGTTAATGGTTGAAATCCACATTTTGTAAGCAACTCTTCGTCAAATCTACAGCTTTCATGGAGGAGTATCACCTGAGTCTGGGTTCTTCAGTCACCTACAGACCACAGCAACACTATGCAGGCCTCAAAATGAAGTGTAATTATTGTGCTTATACAACTGAGATAGGGAGCTTGAAAGCCGTACTGAGAGTTAGATATGGTACAGATGTCCTCCACACTGTGCCATCATCTAGTTTACCAGTTTTCAGATATACTGAAGGACCGTGCGAGGCTATAATGACAAATTACAGAAGGAAATAGCCAGGTGGAAAGCAGTCAGACGAGACATTTATGTGGATATGGAGTGAGACAGAAGGGGCAAGATTAGAAATAGACTTTGAAGGAGATACCTGCAGCCCACAGATAACCGGTTGCAGCCCAGAATGCCAATGGTAATGTAAGGTCTCTAGTAATGCAAACAGCAGCCAGAGGAACAGACTTCAAGACTGTAGGCAGCGAACACCAGTGTGTTGCTGCAGCTCTTTCTGCCGTTTTGATTGCTAGGAAAGCTGTTTCTTACCCTACCAGAAGAGCATCTACAAGAAAGAGGCCTCACAGTATTCCCTCAAATAACAGCTGCAGGAAAGAAATCACATAAGGCACTGAACAGAGACACCACCTGTGCTGCATGCTGCAGCAACAAAAGTACTCCTACAGCACAGGTAGTGACACAGACCCCTAACGAATGATACAGTGCCACCGACCATCTGACACACAGGTTACATTAGTAAAAGCAACAGGTTTATCAGTAGAACTGTATCTAAAGCAGGCACTTTTCTCGGTCAAGCATTTACCACTGAATACTCCCAAGTGCCTAAGGCCAGCAAAATCTATTGTAGACACAGCTTTAACTTCTCCTCAGTTATCCTATATTGCTCAACAACATCATGTTATCTCTCCACATGCTCTTCTACAGCGTTATCTTGTCAGAAAAAGAAACTGATTCTTTCCCCTGCTATTTTGATTACTACACTGAAACTCTTACCTCTTTTAATACAGAGATCTTCTTGGAATTTTAGAGGTACTTTAAAAACGACTATACAAAGAAAAGTGATAATATACTATAATTGCAATTATTTAAATATACAGAACTATTTCAGAGGTACGATTTCTGGATTTTGATATTTCCTTTGCACCATGGCTAATGGATTGCTTGCTTTTTCCGTTAAAAGGCGAACAGCATTGGCAGCATGAAAATGATTTAACTGTTATGACCTTTTCAAGATTCAGTGTGCAGAGCCCATTATAGGAAGGCCAGTACAGTTGGCAAAACTGCATTGTAAGAATCTTAGTGAAGGAATAATTTCTTTCGGAAAATTTCAAATTAATAGAAGTTATACAAACCATGCAGCATACCAGTATCCTTTTCCTAACCCCTCAAGATGATGAAAATTCAGCAGAAAACTCTAAACTATGAATTACTAAAGATAAAAAATGAGCAAAGCATAAATTAAATGGCATACATAAAAACACACGTAATTACTTAAGTGAAGGACATACTTCTGGCTGTACTCAAACTGTGACTGCAGAATGATCTGTCTTATACACTTGAAATTTTTACCAACATTTTATTATTATGACCTTTACTCGGCTTTCCAACTTTTTGATAATCTCTTTCTCAGAAATGCATACTTGGTAGAATTACCTCTAAGCAATAAGTGACAGTCTATAGAACTACCACCTAAGTTACTCACCTTCACAAACCACGAGTGATAAAGCCTGTCCCAGAGCTCTAGCACTTGCTTTTCAATCACAGCGGTGTTATTCACTTTTTCTCCTAAAATCTTATGGAGCTAAAACATAGAAATCTTTTATTATACAGGACAGGATCTACCGAAAAACTCCAACCCAGATGAATCACATAAGATATAAAGGCATGGCTCAAACCTAAATTACTAGAAAAGATGAGTATCAATATGGAATACACACTTCAGACCACATAGTTCACAACATGAAGATTTTGTCTGTAAAAAACATTCTGCTGCACTGAGCTGAGGACTTCCTTCTGCACTGGAAAACCAATGCCGTCTCTAAAATGCTTGATCCAAAATCCTTGATCATCTTTAGACTAAATATTTCAAACAATTTGAGGTGCGTGCTAGATATCAAAACATTTAAATAAGAATCTTAGCAAGTTCTCCTGAAGAAAGTTAACTTAAATAAATAAATTCAAATTTTAAAAAAATCCAATCTACCACACCAGCCCACATAGAAATTAGAATACTGATGGGGGGGAAGTCCACATTGCCTACAATTGGACAGCTAAACCTAGACGAAAAAAATTACTTATCTTTATTTGATGCATTTTCACTGGCAATCTTATTAAAATGATGACAGATTTTTCAACTTTTAAAAATAAATATTCCTCTGAGCAGAGAAGACTACTGAAATCCCTCCCACCCTTCCTTCAACTCACAAATTAGAGAGCGGAAAGAATAGATCTCTCAACAAAATGGTTAACAACACAGAAAAGAATCAAAACAAAAACCTTTTTATTTCTTTTTACTTCTATGAAATACAAGAAATGAAAACATTAAAAAAAGGTGGGGAAGTTCACTCTTACCTTATGTGTAATCCATTCTCGGCCATATTGGTATACGTTATTAGCTGCTGAATTGAGTGCCTTCTGAATAACTTGGGCTTCTGGGAGCCAGCTAGTATTTTTTAAAGAAGGAAAACAAAGTTAACTGCTACATACTTTACCCATTTCATTACACATGAAACGCATTACAAATTAACATTTTGAAACAACAATAAACAGTTAAGGTTAAATATATATAAACTTACTACAACTACAATATTTCTTTCTACGTATCATGGAACAGACCTTCTCATAAGCAAAGCACAATTAAACCTAGGGCACGTCATTGCATTTGGAATTCTCCAAGGGTCCTAAAACCTTAGTTAAATTGTCATCTCAACTTTTTCAAAAGAGATCTGCTCTTCGATCTCTATACGTGCTATTTGCATTACCTGCTTAGAAATTTTCCTAGTGTTCTAGCTTTCTGAAAACACTATATGAAGCAGCCTCGTCTAGCTGCAAAGACAACCTTCTGAATTACAAACTGAATGTAAATTGTTAATGTAGTTTCCCTGAAAAAGCAACCAGATGAAGCAACACGTTTGGGGCACTAGTTATTTCTAAGTCCCCACCAAAATACTTGCTCATGACTTTCTTCAGGGATTCACGTTGCTTTCAAGCAATGGACCTACTGAGTTGCCAGCATTCCAACACTTGTGAATACAGGGCACACATTCTCTGCTTACTCTTTCTACATCTTGATTCAATGGCACACATTGGAGCCCTTCCAAAACAAGTAAGCATTCCAGAAATAAAGCTGCTGCATTTGTTCACCTGGCTGAGATCAACATGGAAAGTTTTCTATCTGTATAACCCTTCAGAAATGTTCTGCATCATAATTCCAAGACATTTCAATCAGTCATCTCTAAACATAATGTGCACATCAAGCTCTGAAAGCTAGGCAAGCTTGATGGATTTAACAAGAGGTAAACTTACTCCTAATGACGTGAAAGATAGTGTTTTGGATGCTTCAAATTTGGATGCAAACACTGGAAGTTAAAATTTTTAGCTAAAATTACTCAACTAGTATTCCAGTATTTTCATTATGTGAATAAGCTTCTGACAGTCAAATTTACATTTTCATTAGTCCTACTTATTTCCATCTTAGGGCAAAATTGAAAGGCCAAACAACAAAAGAGATGCCATGAAGGAATAAAACACATTTTTAAGTACTTTCTGTTCTCTTGGTTGTTATCACTTCAGTATTGCTAAAGCACATGTTGCTATAGCATTTATTAACTGTATCATTTTAGCTCTGTTTTTGAGATTTTCTCTTGCTCTTATAATACAGCATGCACTTTCTTTCAATCCTACTAAGCCATCATCGCTTTTGTTTAGAAAGTGCCCATGAAAAAAGTCAACCACTCTCGTTCAGGAGACAGTTCTTTTTTCCTGGTAAGTGCCTGGACTCACCTTTACTCAAGGTTAAGCTGCCTGTTAAACTGAACTAGAACAAACGCAAACTGAAACAACCCCCCTCAAAAACAAACAAACAAACAAAAAAAATCACACTCCTCAGTCTTACCTATTCCCCCTCTGCTGTTCATGCAATCACTTCTTTGCTCACCAGTGTGACACTGTTTTTCTCTGTATACATTTCTCTCAAAATCTTCTGTTTCCCTTAATATTTGCCTTGGTGTTTGCTTTAATCATTACACAGACGACATCTTATAAACTTCCCACTGTGTAAACTATACACATCTACTCTGAATAGGAGCAGCCTTTACAACTGATTCATACCAAACTCTCCCCATCCACCATTCTTTCCATTCTCAAACTCTTTTTCAGTTCATTCCAAAAACATTTCCTTCAACTCCTGTTCCTTCAAAGGCATTCTGCAGCTGGCTCTCCACATTGAACAAAAAAAAAAATAAAAATAAAATTTTCAGCTCTCATCTCGCAACCCTCTACAGAGAGCATTCTTTGCCATTACTTTTCTTTTCAGGTAAAAGGGAAAAGAATATCGACCTCTTTATTCTCTGCACTATGCGAGTTTTTCTCCCAAACTGTAACTAGAGAAGTTTAAACAGCCGTCCTTCTCCACTGAAGTCCAACCAGTTCTCAATTAAGATACCACGTTGACAGTCCTCCAGAGTAACATATAACCACTACTGTTGCCTGAGAGTTTAGCTTTTACACCTGCCTGCAACAGTCACTCCCATTTCTGTCCACCTAGGGGATTTTTCAAATTAAAAACTATGCATAAGAGCACCTGGAAGCTTATTCATCCACCATATACTATTTGCTTAACTTCAGCTTTCTTACTTTGCCCATTCTGGGTGACTGGCTACTGTCTCATTGATCAAGCTGCTTGTGACTTGAATCATGTGAACACTCTCTTGATGTACCTAAATTAAATATAGAGAGGAGAAATGTTATGTAATGGAAACTAAAGAGATGCTTTTTGGGTTGTTGGTGTTTTTTGTTTTTTGTTTTTTTTTTGGGGGGGGGTGGGTGGGGGGGGCGGGATGGACAGTTTGTACAGTTAAAGAATAATTCTTCCAATGCAGACAACCCATTACGAAGAATGAAGTGCCATTAATCCAAAAAAACCCAGTCAATACAATAATCATCAGTCTGACAGTTTTGGTCATACACTCTGTGACTAGAAACAGCAAATGGAAGTTTAAACCTTATCTCATCAGTGGAAAAAATTCTAACAATACAGCAGAGCTGTCAAGGGAAGTACTAAAATACAAAGAACAGTTTCAGATATATCTTTTTTAAGCCATGGATCAAAGAAGTGTAAAAATTAATGAATGCTCAGCTCTAACATGACCAACCATGCTACAAAGTGCCTCACCAAATTAATTCTTCAGTAAGAATGATAAAAGACACCTTTTATAAATATCTTTATGATCCTTTTATCAATATAAGGAAGCTTTAGGCAGGAACATTTGCACAACTTTTAAAGCTTTCAATTGTAAGTACTCAACATTATGTAAGCCTACATTTTGGAAAAAGGAGATTGACATCAGAACCCACTGATTTTCGTTCCGTAACCGTATTCAAGTCAAACATTCAATCTCCATTGACTGTTTCAAGTATGAACACAGCTCCAGTTTAAAAAAAGAAAAGGGGGAGGGAAAAAAAGGGACGTGAGTGACCTCTTCTGGTGAGAAAAAAAACACACACCCGAACCACAAACCAAAAATCCATTTCAGAGAACACGTGATCATGAATCTCAGCACATTTAAACTCAGAACAGGATAGCATGAGGTTATTACAGGCAATTACCCAAACAAATTGACAAGCATTTTTCAAGTATCTTTCTGATGTAAGGTAAATTAGAAAGAAAAAATTCTAAGTGGCTCTGCCATCGACCAGAAAAGCGTAGCAGGATGCAAACCAAATCTGTTTCTGTAATATGTAAGCTAGTAGTTATTTTACTAGAATAAATATTGTATTTCCAAATATCTCTATATTAGTTTTGTTACATATGTAAATAAACATATAAATACAAATAAATATATAGATTTTTATACATAAGAAGTCTTGGAACGGCAACAAGTACAACTACAGTGCATTCAGCTGATAAATTTTTCAAAGAATTATTTAAGCTACAGAATTTTGGATATATAACAATAACTTTCATTCAGTATTTAAAATGAGCTCTATGATTACATTCTTTAGCGCACTGTACCTTTGCAGTAAGGAGCAGGGCTAGCAGAAGGGTTCCTATCACTAGCAAAAATATTATGAAAATGCTGATTATTTTATCTAGCATTTTCTCCAACCACACGATGATCTGTGCAGAAAAAAGAAAAAACATCATAGCATACAAATCAATCTTAAATGAAAGCAATGCTATATGCTATATGACAATATTGTTATCTTTATTTACAATCTGAGTGCAAAATCAGGCTCTAATCAAACAGCATTTATGCCCAAGCTCGGAGATGAACAATTAACAAGCGATGTTAGCATGATTAAAATCATGGTATGACATGTGATTTTACAAACAACATTTACACATTACCACAAGACACAGCAAGCTCTCTGCAAAGCAAGCAATAATTCAACATTTACTTACTAGACCTAAAGAAGCTAGCATTCATGTCAGCTATGAACCTAGGTATTTGGCTCTGTTTCCTGTCCTTCAGCAATTTGGAAACTTAGAGATACTATCTGCACAGGACTTGGAAGCTCTCAAGGTATACTGTAAAGTAAAACCATGGCTTTCAAATCTGTATAGCTAATAGCCACCTGAACAACAAATGAGATATTTCTGCAAGTAGCCAATTTTTTAAAGCTGCTCATCACCTTCTGAACTGAAAAGCGGCTGGAAGTTTTCTACATTATTCAGCACTGACTATTTCTATCCACTTTCAATCTTGAAAGGATGCTCAGCATTAAACATGCATCAGGTAAACCTACTGATAGAGGAAACATGCGTGTATGTTGTCCTGACAGTTTAAGGAAAGGCCCATTCTATACATGTCCACAAACAAATAACAATACCACTTAAGATTAGAGAAATTCTGATAGTGTCAGTCAAAACAATAAAACTGCTCAGCCATGTGACTATGCGGAGTGCTCTAGAACACTGCAAGCTGAGCGTCGTCTCATACACAAATTGACTATTTACATAAAAAGCTGTGAAAGCCCATGCAGGTATGATCAAATAAATTTTTCTAGCTTCTATGGTTCAAATACCAAGGCTATTTCTACTCCATCTGGTATTACTGCAGGAAAAAGCAGAAGTACAGCCGTTAAATTTGTGCTTTAAGAGAACCGAGGTCAAAGCCAATGTCCAGTAGATGACAGTATTTCCAAGCGAGTTACAAGTTATCTATTCAGTGATTAGGCTGGTAACGTTATAGTTAGCGATCTTACAAAACTACTAATATGCTTGCTGATGGTTTACATTAGTTCATTTTTCATTATTTACCCTATCCCTACATGTGAAACTGGCCCTGAGACAAGCAACTTCTACAGTCTGCTGTGTGATGATTGAATTAGTTAACACCGAAGCCTCCTATTTGAAAAAAAGTAAGGGCTTTTTTTTTGGTGCTCATCCTGTAGCATCTGAGCAGTTAATGTACATTAAGCACTTGTTTTTTAACTTCAAGTTCTTTCACAGCCAGCTACTTGTTTGATCTAAATTAACACAATGATTATATTCAGCATTTTAGTATTGTTGTTCAAAATGATGAAAAAAACTGAAGAGCAAAATCCTTTTAAATGAAACAAGTGTTAAGTCAGCAAGTTTTTTTTCAACAAAATTTGTCCTATATTATGACCTGCAGAAAGGAATTCAGAGAATCTGAAGGAATCTGCAAAATTTTTTTTTTAGATATTGTTAAGATTTTTCATCATTGCTGAAATATTTCAGCTACCAGAAATGCCTTGCCAGTGCTAGAGGGAGGTTACCTGCCTGCAGTGGTACTGCAGCTTTCTGAAAAATTCTCAGCAGCCTCTACATGGAGTTGTTACCTCTTTGGAAATAAGACTGAAAACAGGATTTGCTGTGCCCTTCCCAGCCTCAGATACATCTAAGAATTATGCAAGAGAAGCAAGAAATAAGAGTCCCTATTTTAAAGGTCAGAAATCAAAAATATCACTGAAAAAACACTGGATGGCCAGGGGATGGAAATTTTATAGCATAGACTTCAAAATGAGGCTATTAAAAATTAAAGCTGCCCTTGTTATTTCTTAGTTAAAAAAGTTCAAACTAATTGCTGTTTACTTTCTAAGTTAGAGATAAAAGAAGTCCGCTAGTTAGTCTTACATATAGCACCTTAATCAGACTTACTGAATCTAAGAAATTGGAGGTACTGGCAGAGATTTCCAAAAATGCTAGCCTCAGTGATTGTGACAGTGGCATCCAATAGACGAAATCTCAGTGCAGCTGAAGCTGGATGCTTCAGCTGTTTCACCATGGTAACAACTACTAGAAGATCAAGCTCCAAAAGATCAGGATGAGGACTTTCTTTGAACTGGAACATGACCAACAGGGTCATCCTTTCTTAACGCTCCTTACTGTGGTGAGGTGCAGCAGCACACGTAAAGCCTGAATTACCTTTAATGTAGTTAATAAAGTAATGGAAGCACTGATGTTGTACCAGTACAGGCAGCAGCCTCAGCCATGCAAGTCCACCTTGCATTTATTTACTTGGGCAGGTAGCCCAAGCTGATGAAAGCCAACTCTGCTATGCCTACAGGTAGTGAAATTACATCTCTCACTACACTCTTAAACAGATCAAAGTTACACAACTGGTACAGAGAAATCACAGAAGACAACTGAATTAGATTAAGTATTTTAGAGTACTTGTAGAAGTATTGTAGAAGTTGATTGTTGTAGAATAAAATAGAAGAGTATTGTAGAAGTATTGAAGAATTTAATTTGTTTGCTATTAAACCTCCCTTCCTTCTTCTACATTTACCCACAATACTTCCTTAGGAACACTCACCTTTGCACACTCATGCTAAATAACGCGTAGGTGCTATGTTACTGCAGGTAAACTAGACTGTTAAATTCTTCTGTGCTTGTACTTACCGCTGAACCAGGTCCAGACTTTGTTCTTACCCCAACCCTGTCAGACCTCCCTTTACATCCTTCCTGTAAACCATGGGCATGCACACAAAGACAAACGTATGCTGACTAAACACTAGTCATTAGCCAGAGATCATTAAGTTTTAAATTCAGTTCCAAGCTTCTAATCTAAAGGTTAGTCAACAGCAGGAAGCTGATGCTGCCACAACATCCAAAATTACGCAAGGTAAAGGAAGCCAGGCTCCTAAGCTACAGAAGGTCACACTTGTAAAACCAACTGAAACGTTACTGATAGGTGACAGACTGTCCACAAAAAAACTATTCTTTAATTGTCACAGTTTTGAAGGGAAAGGTATTGACCTTTGTTTAATGGTGTTTTTTTTAATTCAGCTCACTGTAGAAAAAAGTTTTTAAGACAAGTTGCATTCTGTTAAAACGTTTCTCAGTAATTTCCAAGTAATCCCTGCTTTCAAACTTCTGGGTGATGATACAAACCATATTACACTGAGCTATAACAGAAATATAGCTCATGCCTAACAACTGGGAATCCTACTATCTAGACAGGTTCTCCATGTTATGCAGTATGATACATCATCTATGAATTCATATTTTTATATGTTTCATACTGCATAGCCATCAGAACACTGTTTTTTCTAATATGTTTTATTGACTGCATTACCCACACAGTGAAGCATACCCGGACATGTACTTCATTTTCAATTAATTCTACATGAAATTAACAAAAATAACATGAAATTAACAAAAATGACTTTTCTTTTCTTTAATCAGCTTCACTATCTGTCACAATTTTTTCCAATACATTTAGACTTGTAGACATTTCCCTTTAGTTCAGTTAACATTTGAGGATATCATCTTATTGTATCATCTGATGAGAATAAGGGGAAGCCTGTCATCAGGACACATCCCAGGATTCCATTAAAATGAGTCAAGATGAGTAGTTAAGTTAGGAAAGATAGAGAACAGTCTATGTGAGGTCTCAAGCATACTCGTACCAGTGTCCCTCCATCAGCAACAGCAGAATTTAGCAATTCTTTCTAAAGACTCCTGCCATAGACAGTGTTATAAAGAACAAATCATGCTAGCCCAACTGAACCTATTCTGCATTTTGGGTTATGTATACCATGTTAAACTATGTGATTATATACTATTCTTGTTTGCCAAAAATTTTGAAGCAGCTCTTTGACAGAAGCTCTTAGAGCAGGAAGAAAAGAACCTAACGCTTATCACTAGCGGCCAAAATCAACCATCATTTCAAACTCTGCCATCTTTAGGTGGTGTATTTTTAGTTTCTTGGTGGATTATGAGAAATTTATCTTGGTGCTCTCATGAGTACTTCCCTTCAAAGACGAGCAAAAAGGAGAAAAGTGCAAAGGAAACAACCTTTTAACTGCATCCAGTGCTCTGTATTACCGATCTCCTTTCATTGCCTCTAATTACATTTTTTAAAAAAGTAATCATACTCTACTATTCCAAAAAAAAAAAAAAAAAAAAAAAAGAAAAAAAAGCCAACAAAAAGAACCTGCAAGAACCCGATACAGTTTGCACAGTGGTTTTTTGCCTTTTTTTTCCAGCTTGATTATAATATTACTACTTGTTCATCACGCACAGCAGTCAGCACTGCACGTAACACTAAAGGACTTTCATGATATCTTCGTCTGAAACTGTGAAGTAAAATGGGAGTTTTTCCAAAATAGCTGCTAGGAACTAAAAAAACCTCTGCTAAGAAACTATATCCACAGGGTTTTGCCCAATAGTTGCAACCTATTCACATTAAGGGAAAAATTGATCTACACATGGATTTTCAAACAAGCAAACAACTAACTCCGAGCCAGAAAAAAAGTAGTTGGGACTAAACTTTGACCTGTGGCTCACTGAACTCAACTCTTCACCTGATCTGTCCTAACAAACCAATACCTAATCAAAACAATTTTATGAAGGGTTATGATTGCACATATTTACTAATCATAAGTCACTCACATAACACAAGCATTTCAAATTCAGGAAATAAAAATGTGATTTTAAACCAACCAAACTATACTAAAGGGCAAAAGAACATTTGCCCTCTTAGTGGACAATTATAACTGAATCATAAAGCAAGCAACTCTACCCACTTGTTCAGGAACACAGAAAGCCCCTCATCATATAACCCTGAGCTCATGGAGTAAATACTGAAGATGAAACATTCTAAAATCATTATAGCTGCTCAACCTGGACGCTACATGCAGCATTATTCACCAGTTGCCATTCACAGCAGATAACCAGCTGTGCAGCTCCATTTCATGGTTTACAAGAACCTTTTAGAGAGTTGTGCCAGTGTCCCCACGGCCTGCACGCTCTACTCTGCCCGGCTTGTTCTCAACAGCATTCAGAACAACAGTGTTTCAGGTGTCTTTCACAACACGCAAAGCAGATCTATGGTTTCTATTGTAATTGCTACTGAATGAAAAGGATGGGTTGCTGTTTATAAAACCTTAGTAACCATTCTAACTCTCCCGCTAATACTGAAGTAAGAATAAAAGTTGCTGCTGGAAGCACAACCCATTTCCAGATATGGTGGTTGGTGTTTTTTGTCTTTCCTTTAATCACTCGGTTTTCATATATTTTATCACATACTAGATTCTTTAAAACTCTCAGGTCCTGCTGATGTACACAGGCTACAGGCATCCCTCTCCAGCCCTGTGCTTGTCTGAAGCAATGACACCGCCCAAGTCCCAGCAAGCTATCACTGCATTGAGGAGTTGTCCAGATTTGTCACACATGAGACCAAACATGGACTGAATCAGTTTTAACTTCTTTGGAATGACCGTTCCACAAAGAACAACAGTTAACCCTAGTGGACTAAGATGAACCATGGGAACTGAGGAGTACATTCCTTATACAACACATCACACGTTTTTAAAAGCCACTCAAAGCAAAATTATTTTAGCTATACCAACTGCTTTAATTATATTGAATTTTTTTACTAGCCCTCACTTCCCTTAAGACTGTTGTTAGCGTCAGCAGTTCTGAGACCACGAGTATTCTCATTTCACTCCTGCTACACTGAATGCCACTGAGCATACAGGCCAGGTTGAGGCTTCAAAAGTAAAAGATTAACAGCACTGGCTAAAGCCAGTCAATGCATTATTTGCAAGCACTTACGTTCCTAGGTCTACAACTGTGCTTCACCCTCACCACTCCCCTGTTAGGTCAGCTGACTGATGCTTCCTCCAAGCAGAGAATAGCTCTCCTGTCTGCGAGAGAACTGGTTTTGTTACGCATGCAAGTGGGGACCAGCAGAGATCAACTGTTCTTAAAGAAAAAGCAACACTAAATCAAACTACTGCTAGGAAGGCTAATGCAATATTCTGCTGTACAAAACATGTAACTATGTGCATTCATTTAGTAGAAGACAAGAGATCAGGTAGAATTATATGACCTTCAGTAGCTTATACCAAGAGCTGGAAGAGACACTTGTGAGAGAAAACTAAGAAGCAAAGCATGTTAAGGAGTGTTCATGCTGAAAAAAAAAAACAAACCAAAACAAACAAAAAAAAAACACTCCCCAAAACCACAGAATCCATTAGTTGGAATCACGATTTTTCTGTTTATTTACCTTCTTATTAAGCCAGTGCCACAGCTTGTCAGTGGCAGGGGGAGATGGGAGAAAAGGGGAAAAAAAGACAAGAACACAGTGGAAAATTATTGAAAAATGCAGTAATAGAGAGGGGGGAAAAAAAAGCAACGACAGGCAGGCAAAGTCATCCACAGAATGAAAATGAAATTGTTCCAGACACAAAAGGTAAACTGCAATACTAAGAAAAGATCATAACAACTTCTAATGCAAGAATCTAGATTTTACTATTAACATGCACTTTTTGAAACAAAGAGGGATATAACAAATAAGAACAACTTCAGTGATATTAACAGAGCTATCAGCATAATCTGGGCAATTTCAGTTTAATTATACTGAGAGCTAACATTTCAGATTTCAGAGCAGGACTTGTAAAAGTACTCTGAGAAGGGCACTTTACTGAAACACCAAAACTTCACACAAGATACTTGTTCGTTACATTAATACTCCCATTCAGGCAGTTTCCTATGTATTTCAAAACACTTCCATGATGTCAACTACTGTTAAACACGTTATGTTTTTTCATTACCATACTCATGTTACAACATTCACATTCAATGGCACAACTTCAAATATGTAATCAAATCTGATATACACACACAACAGCAAATTGTAGATCAAATAAACATATGGATTTCATATAATTTTATTGGTTGTGCAGAAGGCTCTTTGCACTTTTCAACAGTCACGTTTCTCCTTTTGTACTACAGTTATCTTTCCTTACTAATTCTCACCCATACTTCTCAAGTACACCCATTTTAGGACCTAGTTTACATAGGACCATATTCTTAATTCTAGTCATTAGTAATCAGCAGCATAATCGCAACAGTGAAAACTATAATGTTGTTATTCATCTGTGTTAAAGGTTAAGTTCAAGTAAATGAAGTTTGTTTCTCCCTGAAAACAAGATCAGTGAATGCTCAACAAATGTAGTATTTTCACCAGTTGCCAGAAATTATCTTGGCTCCCAATGAACACAAAATAAGAACATTTTAAATTAAAAATATCTCAGAATGTTAAGTTAGCAGAAGCAAGATGCAGATTTACAAAGAAACATGAACATCAGGAAACATGAAAATAAAATATGTCACAAAGCACCCAGTTTTACTAGCTTATACTACCCATGGAAAGAATCACAGTAATGGAAAGCACTGACAAAACTTCAAAGCCTCAAATTGACACTGTAGGATTTGTTTCTATTTTACCTCTTCACCTATGCAATAATTTATCTGTGAAAAAAGGTAAAGTTGTGTACTGATTCAACAACATACTTTTGCCTTTAACTTTACTTCTGCATATTAAAACCCACTATACATTAGGTTCATTTTGGAAAAAATGTAGGTCTCATGGCTGTATTTCTCTACTTTGCAAATCCAATACAACAAAAACTAGAGCTCTATTTTTAGGATGACATCTTAGCAGAATGTAAAAGGAAGTCTTTTGTATTTTTCTATAATTCCAGCCTCCTGGAATAGGATGATAAGTACAGTAACTAAGAAATAACATTATATGTCAAAAATAACAATTTTTTTTATTAATGTTTAAGACAATATCTGGGAGGCTTTACCTGCCTACTGTCTTACCAACACTGATGTTTAAGTAGTTCTACAAATGTAATCAATCTACATTTAAAAATAGGCTACAGCTTAATTCTAATCTTCAAGTCATCCAAAATTAATAAGGCTTTCCCAATATTTTATTGGAAAATTATTTATATAAGATCTTACATGTCTGTAGAAGTATGTCCTAGAATAATATATGCACTGGTAGAGATTTTGCCTGGTTTTTGTTCTTGCTTTAACTACGTGCTAAACTTGGTACCAGAAGAACCAAACCTTGACTTTACCCAAATACCAAACTATCTATTACAGTCCTCCAGATATAAAATTCTAGTATGCTACACTTAGAAAAAGCATATAATAACTACATGATTCATTGAGGTCTACCAGAAAGCATGCACACAAAATACTACCACATTCTAATTAATAAAAATGTAGTGCATGCAGTTGAGCAACTGCCTACAATGCTGAACTCCCTCGCAAACTCTAATCAAAATAAAACTACGGTCACCATATTAAAAGACAACAGTCTTATTTAAAAAAAAAAAAATTATCACTGAAGCAAATTACTAGTTCTTGGTTGCTGATAAGAACATGCATGATACCGTATCTACTAAGTTTTAAGATGACTTGATGGATGGCAACAGAAACCTCCCTACTCTTTCCTCCAGGAAGTCTCTACATCTGAACTGCTGTGTTTTTTGGCAAACCCACAACGAGGGACTAAAGAATACAGTAAGGACATTCTACTTCCACAGCCAATATTTAAAGTAGGCCTGCACATACAGGCACAGTTTGATCTCCTGTTTATAAAGAAAATGAAAAGCAATGCCCTACTTACTTTCCTCTTGATCAGAACTTTTCCTCAGTTCAAATTTGTCTGCATTTCCAAGATAAGCATAGGTTGATGAGCAGGGGGAAAGAAGAAGAGCAGTTCTTTTCTTACTACTTTTACTTAAGAAACAGACATAATCAGTAAAGCTCAAAGATTTGCATGCATGAGCAGTACTCTCTGATATTTCTCACAATGGGTTATTTTCCAGACCACTTACACAAGCCTCCTGAACTTCATTTGGGAGAAAAAGAGATGCCACTCTAAGATGGATTTCTCATCCTCACTACCTTTGACTCAAACCTGGAACTATTTCCTAATCAGGCATATGGCTTTAGAAAGACCAAGTAGTACCACTAGATACTTGTGTGAAACAGACCTTGTCAATGGCTTGTTGTACTTAGCTAAGGGCCCCAATACATCCTGATGCTGAGATTCAGCCTCCACTATACAAAACCCAAAATAAACAAACAAACAAAAAGATCACTAAGGAGCTTCAGCTCCCAGGAAAAGAAAGTACAAATAAAGTATTAAAAAAATTAAACATCTAATTGCAAAGCAAATGTCCTTTAATCTTGTTTTATCTCTCACACACAAAAGGTAAGCTGTAACAATTTACTCCACGAATTTCTATTTTGTGTTTTCATATTTTCACTTCCTCTTCAAGAGTGCCTACTAAAGCCAAAACATCTGGTAATCCAACTTAAATGCAGCTCATCCATCCTTTCTAACAAAAAAATTGCAAGGATGTCATTTTCATTATTCTCCTTCCCCTGAACCCACAAAAAAAATCACAATTGCCAACATCCTATGGCATTGCTTCCCAAATTCTCAGAGATAAGACGCATCCATGACCCTACAATGCACAGAATAAGCATATCCAGTAGAACTTAAAAGATATGAAAGCATTAGTGTGACAAGCATTGGAAGACCACATATAATTCCGGCCACCCATGATAAGGCCAGGTGAACTCTAATTAGAACAGGCACAAACAAGGACAACGGTCATGCAGAGTATCTACTGTCTTTCTTATAAAGGCTGGAAGAGCTTGAATTGCTTTAATACACACAGCACAGACTCAGAAGGAATATGACTATGACCTAAAAAATGGGGGGAGAGGGGAGATGGAGAAATGAGTTATGCCAACGCTGTTCTTTTGCTTAGACAAGAACATGAATATAAACTGACCTTAAATACATTTAAGCTGAGGAGTGGGAAGTTCTGCTGCACAATACGACAAAAGCCCTACCTTCTTTAAGGAGAAAAGACTTAACGGAATTAGGAAGGATACCGTGTCATATAGTTATGCAATACAAGGATACTAAACTTGACAACTCATGAAATACAATACATACAATATTGTGTCTATAGTTGTCTTACTAACAAAACAAAAGCTTTTAACAAAAAGCTTTGTATAATGTAAGCTTTTATCCTAACATGTTAATATTTCCCACTGCCTTTGGAAACTCCCTTTATCTTGTTCATAGCTGTATTCTGAAAGGCTTTTCCTTTTTCAAATTCTTCCTCTGTGACACTGTTACTTATTTCCTACAGCCACTTTAATGCTTTTGTTGACCTTTTGACATCCGTTTACCCATTAGCTGTGGGCTTAAGCTCTTCCTTTTCCTATAGGAATTCAGAGCTAATAAATTCAGACGGATCTGATCAGGTACAGATGCTCTGACAAATGTACTTACAGGGTTCAGCTCTTCAGTTACAGAAGCTCTGAGGTAACGACTTTTTCTAAAGCAGAGAATACTTCAGCAACTCAGTTACAGAAAGCACATTCTTACACACTGGCATAGCTTTTACAAACAAAATAATCTATCAGGTTAAGTCAAAACTTAACAACTCTGAATAGAGAAGCCTTTATAAATTTTATGGAGCTTTACAACTCTGAAATTTGGAATGCAAATGTGGGCACATTTTGAGTGGGGGAGAAAGGAGGGAAGCTCAGAAGCCTAATTCTATGGCACTTCCCAAGTACCTTATCTCACATAATTCTTCTCTGACAGAGAAGAATTCTTCTGTACCACCATACCATTGTGTTAAACAACTATACTTCCACACAACATAAACAAATGTGTTTGAACTAGCTCAGGCCCTACTTACAGAATAAAATGAGTTTGTTTTGAAATTAAGTTTTCACAACAGAAGTAAGAACATCTCATCCTTCAGATTAAAGCTCATTAAGTTTAACTTCAAAATCTTTGTAATCAGGTAAGATGACTGAACCATGAGAAGTTTGCCTTACTCACATAAAGAATCTTCTAAAGCTAACTCAACATTTAAGTGACTTCCGTCAAGCTTTGCATGCAATCATTTAACAAAGTTTAAATGTGTACTTAAGTGTGAATAGTGACAGAAGAGACATGGTTTAAAATACACCATAAAACAGATATAGTTTTACATGAGAGACGCGTCCATTAGTGACAGACGTTTATTTTAAAATTAAAGCATCTCAGCAAACAGTGAACAGAGAATAAAACAAACTTTCAGGTTGCTTAAGGAAATAAGTAGAAATACCTTACTGTCAAGCTTTAGCATGACTCTTCCGAGCCCTCTGATGGGCCGTGGAGCAAGAGCTTCTTGACGTTCCTTCACAAAATTTTCAACAAGTTGCCACCAACTTTTGCAATGGTTTGCCAGGAAGTTCAAAACTCCGAAATGAACCACAAGTTTTTTAAGTGCCCAAACTGTAACCACAAGAAGGAAATCAAGTATTAGAGATTTCAGAGGAGCACCACAAGACTACGCATCTATTCCGTTCTGAAAGACCTACAAAAAAAGAAAAATATTATTGAGTTTTATCTCCCATCAGAAACCACTTTCAGAATTTTCAAGTTATTTTAGTACTAATATCCTCATTTGCTTTACAGCCATACTTATCCACATGGAATTGAGATGGCAGCAGAAGAAAGATGCCTACGCACTGCCCAATTATGCAGCTAAGACACTTCAGCAAGGCTTGGGATAAGCAGGTGGCATTCCATGATTCTAATACAGTGGAGTTATCACATCTTCACAAATACACCACGCCAGACTACACATAAAATACCAGATTCAGAACTTAACAGTATGTTACATATAAACCCAAGTTTTCAGCCTCGGTTCTTAAGGTTTAGGCCTTCTATACTGTTAAAGTTGTATCTTTCCTTTAAGAACAGACAGCAGATCATGCATAACTTTACAGTAAAGAAGTGTTAATTTAAACCTTCAACTAAAATACAACTACTCATCAGTTTTGCTTTTAAACGTCAAAAACATTATTATCAGCTTTTTATCTCAGCAGGAAGATGATCACACAAAGCTTCAGAAAAATCCATACTGCTGCTCAAAACCAGACAACAGAAGAAATATTTACAACTTTTTTGCCCCCCAAAAAAGCAGCATTTTGCTACCACAAACAGCTTTTCTCCAACACTCTAACATATATCCACTGTAAAATAAAGAGCCTCTTAACAACACTAGAAATGTCTAGCATTACAGTTACAGAAATAAAAGCTCATGTCTGTTTACTCGCCATGAAATAAAGCCCAGAGACTTTTGCATAAGGTTTATGGTTCCTATTCTGCGATGTCACTTCTCTCCCTCATTTACTGAGTACACATGCAAAACTTGTGAATCATCACAATCAGGAATGTAAAAGCAAAAAAGCATGATACATATGAAACCTTCCTTTGAAGCTAACAGACCTTTAGTAAGTAATCTTCCAAAGCTACTATCGAATTTAACATCAGAATAGAGGAGTGAGTTAATTCACATTATAAACACAGATTTCTATTACAAGTGATTTTACTGGAGTATTGATGCACTCTGGAGTGCATTACTCGAGTAATGATGTCACAAAAACATCATTACAAAACACATCGACAGACCAGGTCTCACAACCCAGTCCTGCCGTGAACTACTGATACACCAACCTCTAAACAAAACTATACAGCATCCCCAAATACTGAAAAATATGGTTCTAATGGAAAACAAAGTGAAACTATTAGCAACAGAATCACATAATTCTATTTTCTAATTTTTTTTAAACCAGAATTTAGTAACAGTGAACGTCACATGTAGATCAAAAATTACAGTCAGTGTTAAAAATTCTACTTACACAGTAAAGTAACTTTCTGTGAAAACGACAGCAGCATTCCTCCAATTATATTGTATTTATAGCAACATTTGATACCAAATTCCCCATCATTACATTTAAGTGTCCTTTAATACAGCTTTTCTTTATTAAGAAAGACTATTCTCCAAACTAGATTCATTAGTTACTGCCACACATCAACACCACAATAATTCCCTCGTCCTCAAAAATTCACATCATGCTTGGAGATGTGTAAAATGACATACGTAGCCGAAAGGTTAACTTTTAATATCCACAGGGCATTTATCAAAGTTCCACAAAAGTCTACTATCTGTAAGCCACTTGTAATAATTTACATTCTTGCCCACGGAGAGCTCATTCAACAATTTGCTGACATTTGGTTTACTTACCCTCTGGCACCACCACGTGGCAAATAGGGGATTTATTCTCTTGAAGAAATAGATTAACCTAATAATCAAGATCACGTGGCAAAAATGCAAAAAAGGAGAAAATACAGTGTGAGTGCCAGCACCTAAGTTGCAGGCTGAAGTTTTGTATGATGAAATGAAACTCATGGTAAATACACAAACTGCTGCTCAGCAAACCAGGGCAAGCTTGCATTTTATAAGGTGAACAACATACCTGAAATGGCATTCTAACCTTCTGCTATTATTTTTAAATAAGTGTTTAAATAATATCTTCTAAAATAAGTGAGTGCACTCTCCTTGCAAAGCTGATGCCAGGAGGTGCTACAATCAATCACACAGCTGTAATTATATTAGGTTAAAAAGAGGCAAGAGTGAATAAGCTAAAGGATGGCTGTTATTAGAAAGATGTGAACAAAAGAAGAGAAAGGCTGCATTGTAAGAAATTCCAAACATCTCCACGAAGTAGAAAATAACCTGAAGACAAAAAAAGAACTCAAAAAAGGATGCAACCGAACAAGCAAGGAAGTAAATGAAAGATCTTAAAAAGAGACAGCAACAGGATTCCCAGGCTCACATCACTGAACAAAATGCTACAAGTGTTCTACAACCTAGTTTATTGCTTAGCTTTTGAATTCAAAAGTCATTTTCTTCATCTTTTCATTTTATGGTATAATTACTGTATAATTTTTCCACCCTCTACATTAAGCAATTTTAAAAGAGCATCTCATTCTACCAAAGTACAAATGCATTCAAGGAAAAACATTAATTATACCAATATGCTTCTAATGATCTAAATGCTACTTCACGAAGTCCCGTCTACCAATAATAAACTCTAGTGGAATTAACACCTTTTTATTTAAGGTTTTAAGGGTAGGGTTTTGTTTTGTTTTTATTTTTTCCACATACCAGAAGCATTCTTCTTAAGGTCTCAGATGTGCTTAAGTTATTAGTCTCCTTAAACTTCAGAAGTTGCAAAGAAACTTGCTTTGGAAGTCTTACTATTTTCCACTACTAAATATTTTTAATACCACCTCTCTTTTAACAGTCCTGGTCATCATCATTCACCTTCTGACATCTATTGTGATCCACTGTTCTACATTTGGCTCTGTTCATTATTATACTGCCTTTTCATAATATTTTTGTAGTGATCTAGATATATTCAGTTATATGCCAAGAAAAAGCACTTAATGGCCCAGTGTCACCGCTAAGGCAACAGGTCACAAATATTCTCAAAATTAATTTCTATTTTGGCATGAGTTGATTGTTCAGGTAGCTAATTTAGACCTAATAACTGGCAGCAGGAGTATTCATCCATTTCAGTTACGGATGTGCACCTTCATCTAGATTCGTCTGGCTCAAGCTTAAACCCAGTCATTGCTGTCTGCCTAACTGCAAAACTGTTGCACCCGTTTTTCCTCCCACCCAAGTAGGTATTTTTAAACAGTGGTTAAGTCACTCCTTCACTTTTCTCTTCAATGAATTAAGGCACATAAGCTCTGCTTCTAGTAAGTCTAAAATTGATTTTCTAATCCCTTTATCATTTTCACAATGCGTTTATGAACTACATCCAACCTGCCTTCACCATTTCCCATGATGCCCAGACACCAAAACGGGGCAGTTTCTTCTGTAGCAACTACACGGAAATGAAACAAAGATCAAAGCCCTTTCTCCTCTTAGCCTGTATTTAGCGATTTATATGCCTAAGCATCATATTACCCTTTAGCTCCTACTACAGTGCCACAACCAAATGTGCAGTTGTTCCTTTCCCTATGCCTCTCAGAGTCCAGAGCCCCTCAAACCTGTAAGCGTGGCCCCACGGGAATCATGATTTCTAGATTTCCACAACCAGACAGTTTATAATGGCTTTGTGTGTTGGGTGTAAATTGCAAGGTTTTGGTAGCAGGGTGGCTGCTGAGGTGGCCTCAATGGGGAGCGACCAGGGGCTGCCCTGTGCCAGGCACGGTCAGTTCCAGCTGGCTCCACAATAGACCCAGCAGAGGCAAAAGCTGAGCCCACCAGGCAGAGGTGTGGTGCCTCTGTGAAAATATACTTAAGAAAGGACAGAACACAGTAGAGACGGAGAAGAGGAGGGAACACATAAGAAGTGATGAGAGAAGAATGGGGAACAAAGGGATAAAGAAAGGAAATAAAAAGGCCAGGGGAGTAGAAGTGCTGCATAGTGGAGCAGGCACACCGCTCCGAGAGACCATGGCCTGTGGAGGACCCATTCTGGAACAGGTACACCTCTTGAACAGACCATGGCCTAGGGATGAGGAGACACCTGAGGTGGTACCTCCCCAAAGGGTATGACGGCTCACCATGGATGAGCTCACACCAGAAGCCAGGAAAAGAGATAGTGGCTCTGTGGGTACTTGGCCACCACCTGGGGCCAACCCACCACACTTGGATAAAAGGGAAAATAGCTACATTTAAGTGTTAGATACATTAAAAAATGCTGAAAATTAGTGTTTTAACCGAAGCTTAGAGAAAATCCAAGCAAATTAGGAAACTCACTTTGTTTACAGTAGGGAGATGGGAGGAAATGCCTTCAGATTCATAGTAACTTATGCATATTTCCAGAGTTCCCATCTTCCCTATTAACCCCCCAAAAAAGTGTTCGAAAAAGTGGTACCCAGTTTTAAAATAACCTCCTTAGATAGCTCTCGTAACTACTCCATTCTTGCTTGATATATAAGAGAACAGATGCATGTACATGTGAAACAACAAAACCTAATTAACCCCAGAGCTAATTAGAATAAAATTTATCTTGTGACTTGTCCACAGAGCCTAACAACCCATTTTTAATGGAAATTAAAAGTTAGCATGAGCTGTACTTCAGTACTGAATAACAGCTAAAATATTCTTTATCTACAGGTGCAAAAACATGAAAGACAAGACATCAAGAGGAAGAAAAACAAAGTACTCCAAGCCAAAAGTATTCTTACAATGGCACTAAATTATTTCAGGTAGCTACAATATTCAACAGACAAAGCAATTCTACAGAGTTGTCCGCTACATGATAACAGACAGCACACATCAATCTTGCTATTTGAAGCTACAATTCACCAAAAACATAATAATGTTCAATAACATCATTATGTTCTTGATGTTCTTAACAAAAAATATTGAAAAAGTTTTAATTTAAAACTCATACAAGTCTAAAGCCTTTCCTTCTATTTTATTTAACACAATGCCTAAGGCTACCCAAAGTCATCATTTAACATACATTTCTAGTAATTGGATTATTACCTGCAAAAGGCACTGGCAAAAGCTGCACAATCCAGAAATTTAGCCAGATCTGGACAATGACAATGGCCCACACAAGTGCAACAAAGTAGATATCACTAGTTTTCTTTTTTCTAAGAAAAGACCCTATCTCGGGTCTTTGTCTGCTCCCAGAAGACGATGAAGAGGAGGAGAAAGATGATGAAGCATGTGGAGGCTGATCACCTTCGGTTGTTCCTAAAACAAACAAATGCAAACAAAGAAGTGGAAATTATCATATTAACATTCAACACAGAACCAAATATGCTCCCTAGTCCCAAATTAACCTTTTTTTTGTTGTGAGGGTTTTTTTTGTTTGGTTTCGGTTTTTTGTTAAATTCCCTAAAAGATAGAGACAGCCTTGGCACTGATCTGAATTTTGAAAAGCTAGAACAGGGCTGTGTAAACTCTACCATATCATGCAACACCATGGCAAGCAGTACCAGGAGAAGGAGAGAAGAAAAGATGCCACAGCCTCTAAGAGGCTTCCTGTTACTGCAGATAAATTACAAGCCAAATATATTTTATAAAATAACCATAAAACCCTGAAAAACTCAAAGTGTAATTCACTGCTAGAAGAAATCTATAAAAGAAATCTTTGATTTCTCTCTACTTCAAGTACTTAAAAAGAAATCTTAGATTTGCACAAAGCTCATTTAAACAAAACAAAAAAAATACAGCAGACATTGAAGAGGAAGCTTGTATCTTACAAATTTCCTACTACACATTTTCTTTTCGTGAACACTCACATTACAAACATAACACTCACTGTTTTAGTAACAACAGCAAGCGTAAATTAGTGGGTAACAAATGTCACTCTCATTTGTAAATTCGAAAATATGAAATTGAATTTAAAAAACATCAACTGGTGTGTTAAAGGCACCTATAAACAAAAAGTAAATAGTCATTTCAGGCAAAAATATTGTGTCCAAATTAAAATTCTTGTAGAGAGAACATAGTAAATTATTTATTTAACTTTTTCGCTGGTGCACCTGCCTAGTATCAGACTAGTATGGGTGAGACCAAACCCATCTTCAGTCGCAGTATATAGGATCTATCCCTGAGAACACCAGTATTAACTTTTACTGAGGCCTCATGCTGGTGGTGAAAAGCACACACTTCATAGAATCGTAGAATGTGTTGGGCTGGAAGAGACCTTTAAAGGCCATCTAGTCCAACCCCCCTGCAGTAAGCAGGGACATCTTCAACTAGACCAGGTTGCTCAGAGCCTCATCAAGCCTGGCCTTGAATGTCTCCAGGGATGGGGCCTCCACCACCTCTCTGGGCGACCTGTTCCAGGGTCTCACCACCCTCATTGTAAAGAACTTCTTCCTAATGTCTAATCTAAACCTACCCTGCTCTAGTTTAAAGCCGTTGCCCCTCGTCCTACTGCTACACGCCCTTGCAAACAGCCCCTCCCCAGCTTTCCTGCAGGCCCCCTTCCGGTACCGGAAGGCTGCTATAAGGTCTCCCTGGAGCCTTCTCTTCTCCAGGCTGAACAATCCCAGCTCTCTCAGCCTGTCACACACCTTCCCACACACTTTTACTTGAGCAAAATTTGCAGCCATGGTAGAAGAATGCACACACAAGAAAACCTGAAGTTACTCTATGCTGAAGAATAAAAGGCAATTTGTTATGTTGGTACACACTGTAGCAGGAAAGCAATGAACACAACTCTTTCACTGGACTTGTGTCATATCAACACCAACCACTTTCCTCCCACGAAGAAAAATTACTGTAAAAACTGTATTACAATATACTACATGCATATCAGTCAAACAACTCACATCCCACACATGCGCTTTTAGCTGCCACGTATTACTAAAGCCATTCCTAGCCTAAAGCATGATAGCTAGAATGTACAAAAAGCCAAGACAGATTTGTCATACGTGTACAGTAGTGGTAAGTGACAAATTCTGCAGCTTCATACACTGGATGAACACTCTTCTTTTGGTGTAGAAATCTGCATTGGTGTTCTACAAGTAAGGGGAACTATTTTTAGAGATTCTAAACACTTCTCCACCACACTAATACAGTAAGGTAGATCTACTGATTCTCCCAATTGACCGACACTGGGATGATGACACAAACATCAGCTGGTTGCTGGTAACGTATTTGGTGGAATTTCAGAATATTCCCAAAGGAATTGCAGCACACAGCCTGAAAGAAGGAATTCTGTAAGCAGCTAAATGCAGCAGAAACTTCAGATGGAGTGCTCCTTGGAAAATCAGTTCATATCTCAAAGGGATGAAGGCCAGCCCTATCATATACAAACTACACTTTGGAGAAAAAGACAAGAGTTCGTTTTTCATAAGGGGAGTGAAAATTACCTGTGAACAGAAGCTTTCCTAAAATGACAAAGTGTTTTTGTCAGAAGAAATAGACAGTGTCTTATTCCCCTGTACTTCTCTGTCTATTTTTAATGAAGCAGAAGAGTACTAATAGAAACAAATGGATCCAGCTGAAGACGCGCTAAAGCAACACAAATTTGAAAGAAGTATATCCATAATTGAGAATTCTCCCCAATCAATTCAACTTACACAAAACTTTTATTTTTACTTGTTTGCTCCAAAATTAATATAATAAACAGAAGTAACATGACAACAAGCAGAAACTCAAGTATTTATCAAAGGGAAGGAAATGCTAAAAGCCAAAATAGAAAAAAAACCAAAGGAATTTAATATGCTGGAAGCTATGCCTCAAGACTGAAGTTATCAAACACTTTTTGCCCTTAAAGCCCTTAGTAAAGTCACTTTTATCAAAGAAAAAAGCAATACCCCTTCTTTCAGTAATGAAAAATTGGATCAACATATTTTTGCAATGAAGAAAACCTAAACTAAATAACAGTAATGTTAAGAGTAGTACCAATTGAACTGCCTCATTCGCTTACAGTTTCCCTATTAACTTAAGCAGACTGTACACGGAATGTAAAACACAGATGGGAAAGAGCTAACAGGAAAAAAAAGAAAAGAATTAAAAAAAAAAAAAGAAGAAAAAAAAGACCAAAAACTCCGAGGGGATCCCAAGGCAAGAAAACTTTTTCAGAACGCAGTTCCACAGCACTTTAAGCCAAAGTAAACTGGCACTGCCAATGAGCCAGTATTCTCCCCCGTGACAAACACAGACTCCTTAGTATCAGAATTGCTGTTTAGCTCTGTATCATAACTCAGTTCACAAAGTTGATCCACCCAAAAACCCCACCAAACTTTGCAAACAAAAAAAAGTCACACTTTGTCGGTAATACATGTTAAGCCAGGCATGAGTGCCTTGTAGACACAAATAGGAAAAAAAGGTCTATCAGAATATTGATTTAGAGTAACTTCGGGTTCTGTGAAACCTCATTTAGTGTCCCTTATTATATTTTTAGAGATGAAACCTGAAAACCACCTTTCTGTGTTCAACTAATGAAAGTATGAGAGCCTTTCCCAAATGGGAAAGAATTCTTGCAAAATCAGAATGTACAGTACCTATTTGAATATAATAAAAACAACAAAAAAAGTCAATTCTCCAGGCTGTCTTAAGACACATTCTTTTCTTTACACAATATATTCTCTGTCAAGTTAACTTCTTGTTAGCACAGCATTTTGAATTATTCTCCTGCCCTTCCTTAACTAAAAGGAAAAGGAAGAGCAGCACAAACAGGAAGGCAAGCGTCTGTATCTCTACATGTATCAGAATAAGATCTCCAGAGTTAGATGAAACAGTGATTTTATTATTATTAATGAAAAAATCTCTCAGAACACCAGGATGAAGGTACTCCTTCATGAATAATCACATTTTTCTGTAATTTCAAGGGAAAAATAGTTGTGTGGTTGAGGGGTTTTTTTGTTGGTTTTTTTGGGGTTGGTTTTTTTTTTTTGAGAAAAAGTCGGGGGGGAGAAGAAAGGTAAAAGTCATGACTACAATGAAGGATTTCAGTATCTATGATATTCAAAGCCAACAAGACAATAGAATCTTGCCTACAAGGCCAATAACAAAATACTGCAGTGGTATCTGCTTCTTAAGTTGCAGACTTCACATTTGCTGTATAGTCTGGAAAGACTTGGGACACTAGGAAGGACAACAACTTAGACCACCTTCAACTGGAATAATTAAACTCCTCACCCTCAACACTAAACTCAACAACAAAATAAGGAAAAACATGAGTGTTCAGAAAAACCTATAAAATCAATACAGCTTATTTCCTTTCCTGCTTTTTTCATTAAAAATTTTAGCACAAGGAGAACAGTAGAAATATGAAGCATTGATTGTTCTATAATTGATTAAACATTATTATTGCTACTGACAATTAATCAACCTTGACAACCACTGACATATTTACAAGAGATCTAAGGAAGATCTCCTCTTGAAGTCTGCTGTCCACCTGGCTGAAGGTGTGAAAACTTTCAAAATCTTAAACTTCTCATAAAATAGATGTGTGTGTTACATTACAAGTTCCAAAGCAAGATAACAAAACATCCAAAAATCACTACAGATGAAAACCACAAAGCTGCAGTTTCTTAACCCTGCCAGTTAAACCTTTCACCATTCAAGAACAACGTTTCATCCCCATTCACACAGAAGATCCAAACCAAAGATGACCAAAAGGACACTTAACAATATCACAGAATAGAATGCTAATTTCAAACAGACTGTTATAGAATTATTTGAACTATTGTTAGGAGTAAACAGGAAACTCCATATTCTTTTCCTGCTACGAAGGAAAACAACAACAGAATCTGCAAGACAAAAAACTCATCTGGTTAACTGTCTCAAGAAAATAAGTCAAAAAACATTCACTACAAAGACACATTTGTAGAACTGCCGTAGTTTTCTTTTGGCCAAGAGAGGTCACAACTTGTAAAAAGAAAAAAAAAGTCTTAAAGAAGAGAAAAAAATTAAAACCACAAGCAACAAACAAGAACACAACCACTTACATAGCATATTTATGGGAGACTGTTGCTTGGCAAGATGTTAAAAATTCAGCTAAAAAAAATAATCTCATTTCCAAAATTAAAAATTAGAGACGGCAATATAAGAAAACTGTCACCCTGATGCTTGGTTCTCAAATTTCTGGACATATGCCCATAGGGTTTTACAATTATTTTGATGATACTCACGTAAAATGTAGAAACAAAGATAAGTTGCCTAGAGCTGCCCTTTTTATATTTAAAAATTAAGCATATTTGCATGTACAGCTTACATTGACATATTTAAAATTAGGAAGCTTGTTTACATTTCATCAGAAGATTTCTGAAGAGCTTGTTCTACACCGTTTCACCTGGTGGCCAATGTAACTTTTTAGTTTCAGGAACTAAAACTTCTGCCTTTAGACAGAAGTTTTTAATGCCGCATGCTCAAAGCATTCTCTCCTCCACAATCGCTGTTTCCTCCTCTGGAGCACAATTTACGCACTACAGACAATATTAAGAACGTACTGTCTTGAAGCAGATGACTCTTAGACACGGCTGATTTCAAATTCAAGTTTTGGAAGTTCACATTCTGTGCAACGGAATGACCTATTTTCTCTACTTGCAGAAAATGGATGAAACCTTTTAATTTCCAGAGATCTCCATAACAGCTTATTTTTCAAGTATTGCATTCCATCAAAGGCCTACCCAGAAAAATGATGGTAAGGTTCAAAAGCGGTGATCTAAACACCTTTTTTGC
Source organism: Larus michahellis (assembly GCF_964199755.1). Taxonomy (NCBI): domain Eukaryota; kingdom Metazoa; phylum Chordata; class Aves; order Charadriiformes; family Laridae; genus Larus; species Larus michahellis. Next base: position 98,081,604 of record NC_133897.1, read on the forward strand.
AACTCTTTTAAGCCATTTCTTACAGATTTCTGGCTACGTTAATGCAAGTGAAAGTATCGTGATTCAAGCTACAACGTCAAGTAAACTGACTGCAGGAAAGACTTTGAGCATGCCATAGTTAAACAGACCAAAGGTTTTTTTGTCACTGTGATGCACACAAGAATCATTCCAGTCTGTCTGTACCTGGTCCAGAAATCCAGTGCGTATACAAACATGCCCTCACTCTGAAAAAAAACCCATGAATTCTTCTGGTCAGGCCTTCTAAATGTGAAGACAGCCATATAAACTATTCATTTGAAAGACAGGTTTTATATTATTGTCGCCTTAACATTTTTAAAAACAGATAAACAAGTTTCACAAGGTAAGTATAAATGTGCTATTCTGTACAGGATGAAGAGGATAGGGACCATTTTGAAATTCGTTCTTAATTCCCTCCAATTTCATGCCCTTAGAGCAAACTCAAATGTTTTCTTACAGAGTATTCAGTCACCTGAGGGTTGTGAGGAACGCTCATTACTGGACTCATCTTCTGTCATTGAAATTGCCATGGCAATTGTTGAAGCAGCAATGGAAATCATCTGACCAGGAAGCTCTGCCCCTGTGAAATATATAAGTGCATGTAAACAATGAAAAGCTTAAGTCTTAAAATATTTTACTTGTTGCTTGGTATCTACCAAAGCTGTAAAGCAACATAAATTACATGGATAGACACTGTTAGTTTTTAACATGTATTATATGTAGTCAATACGATCAAACAGGAATGAGTGCTATTAATTTTAGTATTAGAAAACACCAGTTATTTGCCTGACACTTTCCTTGATAACGAACTGCTACAGACCAAGTCATTTGCAGTTGCTGGCAGTCTGGTTAATCTAAAAAACCTCTAAAAAGGATAATCAATTTTACAAACAAAGATTATGATGACTTTCAAGAAAACTAAAACAGCAAGACAGGAAAAAGTTTCCCCAAATGATCATACAGCTAGTACTAGAAAGGAATGCCTGACATTTGCTTTTGTGCGAAACTAACTCACAACAAGCAAAACCTATTTTTCCTCAAAGCCTAAACATAAACCATACTTTTAAGAAACTGGTATTTTAAAAACAAATGGCTGGATATAAGAAGCTTGTTCGATGGAGTTGTCTCAGTTTCTCTCATACTCAATATTATAGGAGCTACTAAACCCATATTGCTCCTTTCTTTCAAAATTAGCCTCCGATTTCAAATTTCCTGGGCTTGTAACTACATGCAGGATTCTGTAAACTTAAGCAATCAGGCTTGATAACGAGAGTCGCTACTTTGCTATGGAAAACAAACCCCAGTCCACTGCAAAGATTTTCTGTAAAGAATCGAAGATTGACTTCAGCATGCGTAACCCGATTTGAAACAAACATACTAAAAATCTTGTAATGCATATGATACTGAATTTACAGGAATATGGTCCAGATTCTTCCACTTGACTTTATAGAACTTTCGCCTCCAACAATAAAAGAAATAGTGACTCATTGCTTACCAGAAGACTCCTTTCCATTCTGCTGTTCATGCAACATGCCTACCGTCATCAGAACAACTATAACCAGAAACACAGGAATCCTCCAGGAGCCTGCCACAGAAGCTGGAAGATACAGGGTTGTGTTGTTTGGTTTGTTGTTTGGTTTTTTGTTTGTTGTGTTTTTTTTTTTTAAACAAGAAAGATTACGCCATTAATTAACTCTACATTTAGCAAAACCAAGAAAGGCACCACAACAACAAAGAACAATCTGGGCAGAAACTAACAAGTGTCATAAAGCAAACAATTTTCTATAATCACAGAAAGGAAGAATAGAAAAAACAAGTGAAAAGTTTCTCAATGAATAAACCAAGTTGTTACTGTTCCTAACTTCAGTGACTTTATGCCGATATACTTTGGAGAACAATTTTAAAAACAACATGAAAGATTATACAAAAATACAGACAAAATAAAGCCATTTTCAATATCAGAGACAAATCAAGTCTCTCCCCCAACATCTCTATGTTAGATCTCCACAGAGTGGCATCAAGCAGTGCCTTCTTGGCTTTTGGCTTTTCAGTTAGTACTTCCAGCAAATAAAAGACTGTCAAAATGTAAGCAAATGCAAAGTCATTATGCACAGCTTAAAACCTCAGGGAAGTGTCCTCGCACGGTCAGAACAACCCTTGAAACCTGCTGCTAAAGCAAACTAAATCATGAAGTACGCTGTGAAACTTTCCATCAGGATTGTCTTCTATGATCTGCATAACACTTCCATCATAAACTCTCATAATACAATCTGGTAATCTTTTATATTAAATATGTAAAATAAATCTAGTACTAATAGATTACTATACTCTTACATTTGTATTAACAGATCATATAAATTACCTGCAAATTTATTTTATATTGTTGATATCGTATTGACATGCTCGTTGACTACTGGTTGTTGTTTTTGTTTGCTTCTATTACTACTATTAAATGCATTTTACAGCTTCAGCCTTGGCCAATGGCAGGCTCTCAAGAAAATAATAAAATTAAAAATCATCACAAGTGAAAGTATAAATCCCACCCACATGTGGCCCCAGCCCTTCCCTACTGCCAGGGAGCCTGTACCAGGCTTGCGACTGCAAGAACTAAATAAGGGAAAACCATGGGAAACACAAACTGGGCAGGAGAAGCGGGAGACACACGTTGCTCAGCATCTTCTTGCCTTTCCATTCCAAACTCCAACACTCCTGCTGGCCACATGCAGCCAGAATTTCTGAGCAGAGAAAACAGCCTGCATCTCAGCTAAGACTCCGTTATAAAGATTTAGCAGAAGAGCAAGTGAGCAGCTTTGTTTGCAAGAAAACAGAATCCCAGGGGACTCTTTAGCATAATAACTTCTTGTTACTTACCTAAGTGAAATAGCAGCATAATCCAGACAGGGACAGAGACTGCTTTTAAGTAACGTTCAGTGCTTATATTCCACTTGAATGAAACCATCAGCAGGTAACCAACTACCAACGTCCATATCTTTAAGAAAGAGATACACAGGTATGTATACATACTCAAATACAATACAGAGATATTCTGATATATGTGCATGCACACACATGCACGCACCCCCCCAACTGCCATACTGAGAGAACCAAAGTCAGGTTCTTAATTCTTTAAGCAGCCTACATTTCAGAACTGTCAATTAATTACAGGAGTTTTGCTCCATGTAAGAGAAATGTAAAGTCTGTGCGAAGTGTAAGGACAGGCTAGAGCCTCTAGTACGGTTCTAACGTGAGGGGGTATACACGCTTTGCTGGACACAAACCCTGACAGAAGATGTTTTTGCAGCTGAGACCAAACAATTACTCTGGAACTGCTATTGAAAGGTGAGAATCTAAGTGAAACAGGGCCACCAGCAGAGGCCACAGGAAGGCAAAGCCAGCAGAGCATCACTTATTCCAGCACAGAGCAGCGTGCCCCCTCCTCCGTTCCAGTCCAAAGACACAAAGGGGGTTTTAAGCCAAAGGCAGTCATTAAGAGTCACAACAAAAACTGCTGCTTCTCAGCAGTCTTGGTCCACAAAACAGTCGTGCCTTTAAATGACGTGTGACATGTAATTTTATCAAATATTTAACTAAAAACACTGAAGAGACAGAAAAATGTCTGTGACAACATATCGAGAGGCAGATGTGGTCATTTTGGTTATGCTGTTTCTAACAGCATTCTGCAACTCTGCTCATTGGGTAAATCACAATAGAGAATTCTAATTAAGAATCTTGCAATGAAGAATTTGAGCTGGAAAATGCTGAAAAGAAGAAAACAGAAACCAGAACAGGTAAGAGGAGGCAAAAGGCTGCTACTTAGCAGATGTGAAATAAAAGAGGTATGAAAACCTGTAAAAATAAAAATTCAGTATTGCATTTTTTTTAAAAAAGTATAATAAAAAAAAACCAAACCACAAAAATTCCTGACACTTCTGGCCCAAAGTCAACAAACATTCCCTATCCATAACCAGTTAACGACACCTTCAAACTTACCCTTACAAATCCATAAATGCCAATAAAGTGTAAACAGAACTTCTATTAGCAGCATTTGCTGAATCACATGTCACTGTAATAAGTAAGAACGCGCTGGCAGAGACACAAAACAGGCAATTAGACAGAAGACACTGAAAGAGGTTTCACCTCTTTACTCTGCACTATATGACTCTCACTGAAGAAGCAACAGTCCTTGTGAAAGCAGGTTTACGTGACTACTCCCACGTCCCTGATCGGCATAGAGGAAATGTTAATTGTACTGAATTCAGCAGACAAGCAGTGATGAACCCCCTTAACTTCAGAGGGAGTGCTCGTAACACACAAGGTAATTTAAAATCGCTTAAGAAATGTAAACAAATGTATATACCCTTTTCATACTAATCTCTCTCATCAAAGCTGATCAGTCCAGCTTTTCACTGCTATCTATCTCTAGTTTTGCATCAACAGAGCTGCATAATGCTTATAGACCAATGTGGACTCAAGACAAATGTCTAAAACTAACACAACTCTTAGACATTAAGACTAAAATCTTAAAGAAAAAAACGCAAAATTTTGATCTGAAACACAATGCAGCACTCTAACAGCAGAGGTTTGAAACAAACTCGTTCACAAGGCATATTACAGCATAATTGTAATTGCAAGAGATAACTCGGCATGAAGATGCTATCCTACTCCCTAACATCAGCCACAAAGCGTCTTTTTATGATAAATATTCCAGCATCAAGTCAATTTTTCTCTTTAGCTTTTAAATGTAATGATAAATTACAAATAGGAGACTCAGGAAGTTCAATAAATTAAACTTTCTGATTACAAATATGCCAAAAGTAGGAGGCTAACAGGCCTATGTTTAACAACCAACAAAGCAAAACAATGTGTTGACTTTAGCCATGCATGTAGCTGAACTAGAAGCTAGCATTTCAAGTTTAGGATTCAATTATTTTTTTGTGTTGTAAGTTACAACAATTCACCAATTCTCATTTCTAAAAGCTTAGCAAATGATCCAAGTAGAAGTATTTCTTATTTCTATTCAACAGAGAAAAGTAGCTTATTTTAAAGTAAACAAGACATCTTGTTTTGGAGAGCAAACAATAACAATTCTGAAAAAAATGTTAAATTGTAAAAAAAAAAAAAAAAATGTAGTCAATTCACTGGTGCAAGATGTTTAATTTCAGTGACACCATGGAGTAATCAGTTCCTTACTGGTTGATGTTATAGCCAAGCACTTCCCCATGCTGCAAGAAATACACTGCATGGGAACTAGGGTAGCCTACTTCTCTAACTTGGGTAGCCTACTTCCAACAATTCATAGCTGAAAGCAACTGCCAAAGCAAATTAACTTAAATTGACATGGACTAGGATTTCATCCCATATTAACTTGGCATCAGCCTACCTTTTTTTTTTCCCCCCTTAACCATTTAAATGCATGTTATATAACCTTTCACACTTTTTTTCTGAACCATCTCCAAAGGTTTTGGCTACAAGCGCATGAGAATATTAATAGCCTCTTTACTATTATATGTCCATCTCAAAACTGACACCATGGAAATGAAGAATAAAAGACACTGGCTACTTTCATTAAAATTAAGCTACTGTAATTATTGCACTGAAACTAGAATGGATACAAATTCCACGCTAAACCAAAACACCTATAAATTTGATTTATAGGAGCATACAGCTAACCAGGTAATTAATACACACATTTCACATAATGCACAATTAATATTTACAGACATGCACAACTCCCATTATCAGAATTTTAGGATGGCTTAATCCTGTAAGCTTTCCTTCTGCTTCCTTCCCTCACTCATCTTCGTTGTCCGAGCAGACAGCAAAGACCTCACTTCTCACACCCCCTTTGCATTTTGTAGCACCCCTCCCAAATTGAACAAAATGTTGTTTTGCCTTTAGACATAAAAAGTAAGACTGCCTGCTTCCCTGAGCAAATAGCTGTAAGATTACAGTGCAACTTGTTGGTCTTCAGTATCCACTTTTGGGTTACAGAGGTAAATTTACAAGGCCAGATTTAGAGCCATCTAGGCAAGTCTGAAGGGCTTCAGGTCTCTTTAAACTGCCAATTCGTGGCAAAACTCCACCACAGACAGATGCAGCTTTTATGTTAAACTCAAGCATTTGCTTCAGTGTTTTGATTTTTCTTTCAAATTTCAGTGTTGGAGAGTCTAGGATTTATCAGCATGACCATACCACCAATGTTACTGAAAGTCTGTTTCCAGTTACAATTAAAGTTGAGACAGTTTGAAAACCTGAGACACTCTTGGCCTTGGTGTGATTTTTTCATGAGAACAAACTCTTTCTTACTACTCAACTCTTGACAACATTTAGATTGATATATATTGAAGAGTAAAATTCTTTATTTACACAGTTCACTCCCTTTTTTTCCTATCAGCAAGTTGATCTCTAAGGGAGAGGTTTTACAGATGAGCTCATGTAATAGCTCACTGCTATTGAAAGCGGCACCTCATTCTCTGCCACTGCCAGTCAGGCACTCCCACCTCTTCCACACACTGGCTTCAATGTTCATCCACCTGGCACAAGCTCCCTAAACTGATCAAAAACCACCCAGAAAAAACCCTAAGAGTTTATAATCTAATTCAGTCGTAGCTAAACAGGCTCACAGAGATAACAACAGGGCAACTGAAACATATTCCTGTAGTGGAATAAACAAAAGCAGCTCCTCACTGGCCAAAGCTGTCATTCCTTCCTTGGAATGTTGCCTCAACAATGCAACAACCCGCAGCGAACACACTTCTTACCCGCTTCACGTAAACCACTCCATGCTAAAAGCAAGAGGGAAGACTAAGCAGACTAACCAACAGTTACTTCTTTTGATATGTGCCCTGCCAACCTTCCAAAAGTTTCCAGTTTTTAACAAGTCAGGACTTACCAAATGGCATGTTTCAACCCTTTCATTTTCTAGTTGTAGCTCTACCCTCTCCCTTTGCCATTTCAAAGTGTTGGGTTTTTCCAGGCTGCTCTTTTTCACTTGGAAATACACGAAGTTTTTTAGGGTTTGTTTTGGTTTGGGATTTTTTAATTGAAATATTTAAAGCTGTTCGATGAAACTATGGATCCAATTCAAGCAATGTCCCATTTTCCATTTTGTTTCAGGGTCGTGACCAAACAAAAGAGTCCTAACTATGTCACCACTTCCCTTTAACACTTAAAAATAAATTATTCATTTGGAAAGAGAGATTTTTATTAGTTTTTCTTAAAATAGGAAATCCTCAAAAACATTAACCAAACATTCACATGATACTTTTGCAAACTTTAAAACAGTGCTGCACTGAGTGAAGCTGGTTGAAGAAAGGATCTTTTAAAAGCAGTTCATTATTTCTACCTCTTCCTCCTCAGTGGTGCTGCAGATCAGTGAAGGAAAATGAACCTACCACAAAAGCTGAGCTGAACAGTGTTGGACTTGAAAAATGAAGTGATACAAGGCATTAAATACATTGCCAAAAGCCCAATTTTTTGACACTACGAACATCACAGTGTTTATCTGTCTGTTCATTTGAAAACGCTTTTCTAAACAATAAAAAAAGATAATAAGGAGGCAGATGAGGAATTATGAAAATGTCACTTTGATTCCAACTTTCAGAATCAAAATTAATTCCATGTGGCTCCACTGTATATTCCACAGTACACAAAAGGAAATATCCCACAATGTGCAGCATTCGGCAGAATGAAGAAAGTTCAACTGCCCTTCATTTAGCATGGAGACAGTCTTTGTCAAACAGATACAAAACCAAAAAAAAAACCCAAAATCAACTAATCACACTAACACTACTATTGCCCACCTCAAAGCAAACTCAACCACCTCTTCCCTTCACTAAGGAAGCAGTCATTTACCTAAGCAGGTAAAGGACATCCTGATTTTTTTTTTTCCTAAGTGAACACAAGTAAGCATAAACCTAGCAGACTGGGTTATTCCTTGTCCTAAGCCCAAAGGACTAGAACAGCTTACCAGTTCTGTTTCTTCTTGAATCCCCAATTGTGACATATATCCATGTTTGGCATTAACACACACAGATTGCTAAACCACCTGAAACAGAAGCCTGGTGTTCAGCAAGACTACCCCTTTTTGAAGGGACAAAAGTATGAAGTTGTAACTGGAACCTTGGGGCAGGGGGGAACTGACCGTCAAAATCAACACCGCCCCACACGGGTTAAAAGTATTTTCAGTGTGTCCCACAACATCTCCTACACTGTGAATTTAAGGAAATCCATTACATCCAAGATATCCAGAAGACTGCAGCTATGGACGTTGAAAATGCTCCTCCTTTAGTTCACTTTTCCTGTCTTAATAAAAAAAAGTTATTTAGGAGAAACTCCGTTAAGAAAAACACTACTCAGAAGTCAAACTTTTCGAAATTCACTTGTGAAAAGGTGTTTTTCAGAGCATATCGAATTCTCTCCCTGCAGACAGAGCACTACTCCTCTGACATGCTTCATGATGACACTTTCACAAGAGACGGCTCCTCAACATACACAACTTCTTCACCTTCTTCCTTTATTAGAGAGAGCACAGTTAAAACTGCTGGACAGTTCCACGACAAGCATTCCTGTCAGAGGTGTTAGAAAAAGAAGTATCATTGTGTTCAAATAACACACATAAATACCAAAAAAACCCCTAACTTTATGTAGTATATATCATTAGGTTCAAGGCTACTGTCCGCTTAGTTGCCTGGGGCTGCAGTTCATACATATAAATCTAAGAAAGCTCACGAGCCTTTTGAAGAAAGGTACCTCACAGCAGGTTCTCCCAAAACTGAGGATGGGTGTGGAAGGGAAACACAAAGGTGGAAAAGAAAACACTATCAACATCTCAGTCTGCCCCTCCTCATCCTGTTTTTAAATAGGCTACATTGTGGTCTCTACACAGTTGGTCTCTACCAAGTTGTGAAAACAAACCAAAACCTGTGGTTTTGGTAAGATAAGCTGTATAATTTATAAGCCATAATACCAAATAATGAAAGATTATAAACAGCAGAAAAAAATACTTAAGGGCTTTTTCAGGTGTGGGGTTTTTTTCTTATGCTGGACACGTTTTAGAAACCTGCGGTTTTGGTAAAATAAGCTGTATAATTTATAAGCCATAATACCAAATAATGAAAGATTATAAACAGCAGAAAAAAATACTTAAGGGCTTTTTCAGGTGTGGGGTTTTTTTCTTATGCTGGACACGTTTTAGAAACCTGCAACCCTGCTCTAAGAAGAAAGGGAAGAAAAAAGAAACAAACACCCCAAAACCCAAACCCTATCTGAAATATTAAAAAAATAGGAATTATATGTAACTCAAAAATCAGAACTGTGTTTTTCTCTTTTATAGTTATTCCAACATTATAGTCAAACTTAACCCTTTCCTTTGCCAGAAGAGAAACTGCCCCAAAGTGAACTTGACAAAATGTAGATGCTTTTTTGCCTCCAGAGGTAGCATTCAGTAGCACTGTGGAAGCCAGCCATCTTGGAACCTGTGTCCCAAAACGTTTGCCAAGCAGCATGTTTGAGAATTTCAGTCTGCAAGGGTTACTTTAGGGACTGCTGACATCTGGTGCCAACACAAATGGAGGTTTCCCTGGTGAACTTTTGACAGCTTCCCTGACAGGGAGCAGACAGTCGACCGACCAAAACAGACACCACCTACTTTGACAATATTCCAATACAATGGTCATGGCAAATGGTATTTCCAGATTTGCCCAGCACTGTAGTGAGGAAAGGGTTGATTAGGTCCTTTAAATACATGCTAGCCACTACAACCAAACGAGTTGTACCTAGTACAGTCAGAAAGATAAAAATACACTGACATACACACGAGTACACAGTTCTGACCCTGACCAATAACTTGTGACAAACGAAGGAAGAAAAACTGGTCATGGGAGAATGATTCTGACAGCTCTGTAACCAAGTTCACTGCAGAGAATTCTGCCAATTATGATTATATCAGATTTAATTTACTAAGATGAATTTGAGAGTCAATGTAGAGTAGCTGTATAATTCACATAATCTGCTGGAATCTACAAACTTAACTATTTTCTAAATAAATATGAGCATGTGAACCCTGCTGAAAAAAAAAAAAAATACAACCAATAGCCGCCCTTTCCTGTACATTACCATAAGTGTAAGATGTCAGGCTGTCCTGATTTGAGGTAAAACAGAACCAATTTTCTTTTCAGTATTTTTTCAGTTAAGTCTCTTCTAACTCTCTGAGATTAATGGCGTAATTTTCATACAGTGTCCGCTTCTAGCGGAGCTAAAGCCTGATATTTATAGTGAATACCAAGGAATGGTATGCAGAGAGGCTCCTGCTTATGTTTATTGCTATAACAACCAAGATCAGCTAATCAAGATGCACCAACTTGGAGGATCAGAAACAGAAAAGCTTAGAGGGGTCACACCTGTGGGGAGGAGCAGAGAGGACAGGCGACCCAAAACTGGCCAACAGGATATTCCATCCCATCTGCCCATGCTCAGTATAAAAGCTGAGAGATCAAAGGGGTCAGCCTCTTTCTTCAATGGCCAGCGTCCGAGAAGGACTCTGTTCATCTGCCTTTGATCCCGATCCATGTGTTCCTGAATCCAGATACTGAGTCCAGTCAGGGACTTTTGCTGTGTCCACTAGTGACGTGATCGTCCCCATGGGAGCTTGATACAGTTTTGTATATATTGTATACAATTCATTATTTTCTTATTAATATTCTTATCTTTCCTTTTATTATTAATATTTCATTGAAGTAGTTTAGTTTCTTTTCAACTCATTCTTCTCTGACTTAGGAGAGAAGTTAGAGAGTATCCATCATTCATTTAGAGGCCAGCCCAGCCCAAACCATGATGCACACTAAAGTAGGCTAAAGAGCTCTTGCCACAAAGCAGAAGACTTTCCCATACCTTAGATAAAGTGCTGGACACAAGCATACTTCCCACAAAACTAGGACTAGAGGGCAGTCCAAGATTAGTCCTCAGAAGGTATGCTAACTGCAAGGGTAACCATGCTGAAACTGCCACAGCCTATAAACACGTAAGGGTATATTCAGTCTGCTATGGAACAAACTCCCCTCCTTTTTATGAAAAAAGGATACATAAAAATATTCTCCTTCCCGATGTAACTGAAGTTCATGCAGAGTGCATGTCCTCTGCATAAGACTTCGGCAACAACCCATAGAGAAGGCTGGAGTCAGAGCAAGGAACTCATCTGGAATTTATAACCAGCTCCTACCTTTAAGACCCAGCAGCCAACTACATTGCTTGAGCAAGCAATGCCTGAGATGATGCAGGAACTGGAAAGCACGAAGGGAAAGAAAAGGAGAAGGTGGGAACAAGATGCTTGTAGACTAGCCTGCGATCTTGGACTTGTTCTTCAAATGCAGTGTTTTGCAATCCCCTATCAAACAGGCCTACCATGGAGGTTATCTAGGATTCCTAATTCCTAAATTGCAGGTGTGACTTAAGAACTGCAGACAGGCATACAGCCATTTGCAAATCTTCACTCATTAACACCATTTCCCAAGTTTGAGGACAAGAGTGACAACAGTACAAGAAAGCTCTGTAACATACTGGTGCCAAGATACAGTTTACTATGTCATTATCACATGCAATTGCTGCATTTGGAGAACTTTTTTTTTTTTTTTTCCTGAAACTGTAGAGAATTTCTGTCTCTGTATCACGGCCTAGTAGATACCACAAAAATACCTTCAGTTAGAGAACACCAAATTGGTATCCCAAAATCCCATCATTGTTCTCAGTCAAATTCTAATCAGAGGCATCGTCTCACTTCTCCCTTTCTGATTCCCTCTGTTGTGCTGGAGAAGATAACCATGCATGTTCTTCTTCTCTGTAAGCACCAGGGCCGTGCAGGTGGGGCAAAGCTCCAAATAAGAAAAAATACAGTGTATGTCTTTGCAGCCCAAAGCAGACTCATTGGTAGCCGAAGCACAGATATTCATAGTTCACAAGATGAAAATTACCATAAACAAATGTACTATGCTAGTCAGATACTGGTCTCACACTTAAAACAAGCCATGCTTCCTCATCTCTTTTATGCTTCTAGTAAATGATTTATGTACCATATTCTTGGCAAGAAAGTATTCCTTGATGTCCAAGGGAAAAATGTACTAATTTTATGTTACTTAAGTTACTCCATATCAGAATATTTCAAAACACAGAAATCTAGATTAGTGTGCTGCTAAGCAGCAGACCGCACACATGGCGGAGTCCTGTAACATAACATGGCAATGAAACAGCTTTAAAATGCTTAACTGAAGTTAAAGCAGATACTATTAACTGATCCAGCTCAAGGGTCTTCAGCAGCACAGACAAAATTAAGCTATCCTGCTACAGCTCTGGGATAATACAAATCAGGTAACAGCAAAATTCAAAAAACTGGACTAGGAAAATACTGTGAAGTGTATAGATGATGCCAGGCTGAGTTGAGGTTATTTACGAAGGAAAGCTCACAGCTTCTTTCTCGTACAGGGCCCTAGAGAGAGACACAGGCAGCTTGTTTAGAAAGCTACTGCAACTGGTTTGCTTAAGGAAGTCCACGGTCAGTTATTTTGACATCTACTTTCTATCTTTTGCCCAGTTAAAGTCTTAGGGCACTTCAATGAACACAAGTGTCATATCAGAAACAGCAGTGCAAACCAGAAATATCAGACACTGATAAACAAAATTGCCCTAAGCATGCACAGACGTCCAGCAGTGCATTACAACCATAGCTGTGAGGTTAAATCGGTGCAAATTCCTTTAGTACCCTTATACTTACCCAGTGTAAGTACAGTTTAATTAACAAAGTTTGAATAAAGGACTGGACTTAGCCAAGTTGGTTAGTATAGCAATATCATGGATTTGTTAAAAATAAAACAGGCAGGCCAATGCTTATCAAGTAAATTGTGTGGCAACTAATCAAAACTTTCCATCAGTGCCAAACCGTGCTTACATTCTTCCACCACTCAGCTGAAGGTAAAGATGATTCTATCTTGCCTCTTTATAAAGAGAGCGTGTCTATCTTTTCAGTCTTAATTATACTTCTGAAGACAAAACAGACCAGAAGCACACCTCCTCTGACATTTTCCAGTGTCAGAATAGAAAGCCAAGAAAATCCCTTCTTCCAGTGTTTACCTTCAAGAGACAAAGCACGTTCTCCGGTCCATCCTATTCACACTAGTAATAGCTCAAAATATACTTCATCAGTACATTCAGAAGAACTATTACTTTTTTGTTTCTGGTATACACCTCTAAAGTTGTGTTTGGGATATCAGCATGCACCGGCTCCACCAAAGGAATAAAACTAGTATTCAAAGAACATGTGTAAACATGTGTAACCCAAAATGGGAAGCCTGGACAAGCTTGCTACTGTTATTTTTTTCTTGACAGTTTATCTCTCTTGCCATGTAAGAAGATCAGGTTTAGACAGTTCTTCAGTTTTATCTCCACATATATCCCCATTAAACCAACTGTGTATGTCATTTTCCACCTAAGCAGGGGGAATGTTGTTTTGTTTGTTTGTTTAAAAAACTAGAGCAGCTGAAAAAAAAAAAGTCTTTGACACTAAGCAATCTGAGCATGCCAATCACGCATCAGCATTTAATAAAAGTAAAACTTACTGATCTTCCGTGCTTTCACGTATCCATTTACTTCAGATACGTAGTTTTTTGGGTTTTTTGCATTTTCAACTGTAATTAACAAAGTGAAAATGCCAAAGGTTTTAACGACTCTTTGCTGAAGACAAGACAGGGAAAAGTAGTCTCCCAGAATCTTTTGTTACCATAAGTAACACCTGTAGGTTAAACAAACAGCTATACTTTTTAACGTCCAAAGTGAGTTTGCACCGTTTGATACTTTAAGAAGAAAAAAAAAAAGAAATCAGTACACTGAGAAACCAGCCTTAACGCCGCGTTTCCCTCCCTCAAGTCACCTAGGGAGCTGAGCTGCAATTTCACAACTCCTACCATCCACCTCGCAGCCCAGCAGAGCCCACGTTTGCCCAAGACCTCACCTGAATTACCTGTGACTTACACAGCATCTCGGAACCGGAGCACCACCGCACCACCGACACGAAATACCGCCAGAGAAAACGCCTTTGCCCCCGCTGCACCCACTCGATTGTTACACAGCACCCCTCCGCTCCGTGGCTTGTAACTCGGAAGCTTTTTTTAAATGCTATTTCACGGCGGGTTTTTACGGTGAAGGCGAGGTTTGCCCTGCCCTGCCCCGCCGCCACGGCGGGCGGTTGGCCCCGGCACCCCCCGCCCCGCCGCTGCGGCCCGAGCCTCCTTCACCACGCACCTTCAGCGTAAAAAGAAAGAAGAAAAAGAAAAAGAGGGGGCAAAAAAAGAACGCCTACATCAAACAGGCCACTTCAAACAGGCGCCTCACGATTTTCAACGCCCGCAAACCCCTTCCCGCCGCCGCGCAACAAGTGAGATGGCGGCCGGCGCCGCGCCCGGCAACCGCCCCCCCCGGGGTGGGCAGCCCGACAGCGGGAGGGAGACGAGGGCCGGAGGGTCTACAGCCCTCCTCTGCTGAGGCCCGGAAGAGGCAACTACCGCCCGCCTTCCCCCCCTCCGCCTCCCGGGGGAACCCGGCCACCCCCGGAGCCCCCTCCCGCCCCAGGCGGGCACTCACCCACTGGCTGCTGAAGTAGTCCAGCCCCTGGCAGATGAGGCGGGCGGCCTGGGCCAGCAGTACCTGCACGCCCAAGGAGCTGCCCAGGCAGTACAGCCCGTAGAGGATCGGCCCCCCAGCGCCCAGCAGCAGCAGGAGCCGCCGGCGCCGCAGCACCTGCTCGCCCAGCGCCTCCACCCCGTAGTTGGCGAAGCAGATGGGGAGGAGGAGGGCGGCCAGCAGGACCGGGGTGCGGGAGCGGTGCAGGCGGCCCAGCCAGCGGCGGCCCAGCGCCGTCAGGGAGCTCTTGAAGGGGTGGAGGAAGGTGCCGCAGAGCACGGCCCAGAGCAGCGGCCGCAGGAAGGCCTCCAGGATGAAGTAGACCAGGACGGCGGCGCCGCAGCACAGCCCCGCGAACAGCAGCGCCCCGGTGTTGTAGAAGGCCTGCTTGATCGGCTTCTCCAGCCGCGGCAGCGACATCCCCGCCGCCCCGCCCGGGACGCCCAGCGGCAGCCGCGGCATGGCCGCCGCCGCCGCCTCCGCGCCCTCCGCCCCGCCGGCAGCCGCCCTGGGGGAGCCGCCCGGCCGCCGCCTCTGAGCCGGCGAACCCGGAGGAGCCGCGGCCGGGGCCGCCGGAGTCTCTCCACTGTCAGCCATGGCTCCCGCCCCCTTCCCGCGCAACGCCGGGCACGGCCGCGGCTCCGGCCGCCGCTGCCGCCGGCAGAGGCGAGGGCGCGGAGAAGCGTCCGGGACTGCCGGGGGCTGTAGTGCCGCCGTGCGGCTCTGGGCACGGGCCTGCGCCCAGCCCGGCCCGGCCCAGCCCAGCCCGGCGGGGAAGGGGAGTTGCCGGCGGGGGAAGGGTGCTGGGAAATGTAGTTCCGCTCCGGGAGAGCCGGCGGCCGTGCTCGCCCCACGGGCAGAGCCTGCCGGGGGGGCCCGGGGGTCCTTCAGCCCTGTCCGTCCCGCTTCGGCTCCCGCCGAGTGCGGGCCGAGGTTGCCCGGCACCTTCTTTTGCTGAAGAAGGGTGCCGAGGGCTAGGGCTTGAAAGAGCCCAGCAGCTTCCTTCAGGTCCTCACCCCCATCCCAGCATTGCAGCCCCGTGTGACACTCTCCCGTCCCCACTGCTACTGGAGTCCCTGGGAGCTGGACTGAGAGCAGCCCTGAAGAAATGGACTTGGGGGTGTTTGTGGATCAGAAGCTCAACATGAGCCATCAATGTCCGTTTGCAGCCCAGAAAGCCAACCGTGTCCTGGGCTGCACCAAAAGAAGCATGGCCAGCAGGTCAAGGGAGGTGTTTCTGCACCTCAACCTGTTGGAGCAGGTCCAGAGGAGGGCCACGAAGATGATCAGAGGGCTGGAGCACCTCTCTTATGAAGACAGGCTGAGAGAGTTGGGGTTGTTCAGCCTGGAGAAGAGAAGGCTCCAGGGAGACCTTATAGCAGCTTTCCAATATCTGAAGGGTGCCTGCAAGAAAGCTGTAGAGGGACTTTTTGCAATGCCATGTAGTGATAGGGTGAGGGGTGATGGCTTCAAACTGGAAAAGGGTAGATTTAGATTAGACGTGAGGAAGAAATTTTTCTCTATGAGGGTGGTGAGACACTGGAACAGGTTGCCCAGAGAAGTTGTGGATGCCCCATCCCTGGAAGTGTCCAAGGCCAGGCTGGATGGGGCTTTGAGCAGCCTGGTCTAGCGGGAGGTGTCCCTGCCCATGGCAGGGGGGTCGGAACTAGATGATCTTTAAGGTCCCTTTCAACCCAAACCATTCTATGATTTGGGAATTTGCAGTGTCATCTCAAGGTGGAGAGCGAGACTGGTTAGACCAGCCAGAGAATTTTGCCTTGTCTGAACATGTTCTGGAATTAAACTATTTAACAAGGAACAATCTGCTCTTTTACTCGGAATTGGGCCCAATGCTAAAGAAGTGGTTGTTCTGTCTGGTTTTTTTAGACCTGACCTTTGTGACATTATGTTGCATCAAATATCTTTTTGCAAATAATCTAGGGAGGAGCTAATTTCCTGCTTCTGGTGTACACCAGCCCTCTGTCCATACATAAGGGTGACAGCTAACGTTTTACAGGCGGTCTAAATGCCTCTATAATAAATATGCTTGGTCTGGGCAAGTTTTATCAGGGCAGGAATCCACAACATTTGAACTGCCAGCACTGTGCTGCTCAAAGTTTTCCTTTTACAGCTTAACAGCCTTTCAGCAGGTACTAAAGCTGTTGGTAACGCTGCCATAACCCCCCCCTCAGAGGAATCTTCCTCTTTCTTCTGAATGAAAAATGCAGCATATCCTTGATACTGTATTACAGAGGTTGTATACCTCTGAACATGTAAAAATCTGGTTCCCCCCCCCCCCTTTTTCATGGTACATTTAGGTCCACCAGGACTTCGGTGGAGTGTTTTTTGCATGATGCAGGTGTCTAAAAGCTGAAATTAATCTGAGCACAATTGCCTTTAACTTGGACAATGGGACTATAACTGTTCATAGCCCAGCTTTTAAAGGCAGAGCAATATAGAGACAACAGGCTGTAGCTGAGACATACCCCTGCCATCATCCCACGGAGGAAAAGGTAGAGGTTTTCTCACACACTTTCTATAACCGTATTGCATCCTACAACTGTAGGTGCGGCTGGGCCCAGCCAGTTTCCTTGAGCTTTTGCTCTGCAGTCCCAACTTTTCTATGCAGCCCCAACTTCTCCATGCTGCAAAGCCTTTCTTGCTGGCTACGCACATGTTCATGCTTATAAAGGTCCCTCTTGGCTCCTGCAGCTCCTTGGTTTCCATTGCTGAACAGATCACACGTGGGTTTGACAAAGTGCTTTAATTTCACGCAGTGGAGGCATTTATAGACCTACAGGTACCTCATTTGATCCTGATGGTGATGAAGCATTACAAGCAGTTGTCCATATGAGAAGCTTTTATTGCACCTTAAAACGATACTGCCACGCACTGCTCTTTGATCAGATAGATCTGCCTCCTGGCAGGGTGTTGAAATAGGTAACAAGCACGCATCGCTACCTGAACCTTTTCTCTTCAGTTCCTGCGGAGCGGAGGAAGCATGCCAAAAAGAGACTCTAATGGCTCATTATAATACATTTATTGCATTGAAGTTCAATTAGCAAGTGTCAATTAAGATTTAAATGAGGGGGAGGGGGGAGTCGAGAGTACAAATCCTTCTGTTAGATAAACAGAGATGTCAGCAAATCAAATCTTCATAGGCACATCCTTATTCCTTTGATTTTTCGTAACAGACTCAGGCAGTCATATTCTTCAGGAATAGAAATTAATTTCACCTCTTTGACTTGAATGAAGCTATAAATATTGATTTACATAAGCTAAGGATTTGGTTCCAACTGTAGAAAACCTTTCCAATACTGTCTTTCACTATTCATTATAAACAGCTAAACAGATCAGAATTAAAATTAAAACAAAAAAACCACACACGAACACAAAAAAAAAGTCACCCTAAAAAACAACAAACCCACAATGCAATTGAAATAAAGATTTCTGGCTCATGTGTTACAACACGAACACTTAAGAACACAGACATGACCATAAAGGTGGTGAGGCACTGGAACAGGTTTCCAAGAGAAGCTGTGGATGCCCCATCCCTGGAAGTGTTCAAGGCCAGGCTGGATGGGGCTTTGAGCAGCCTGGTCTAGTGGGAGGTGTCCCTGCCCATGGCAGGCAGTTGGAACTAAAGGATCTTTAAGGTCCCTTCCAACCCAAACCATTCTGTGATTCTATGATAAACATCAGAAAACAGTCTCCGAGGTGACAGCTGAGGGACAATGCATGATCTTCACAAGACACACCTCAGGCTCTGAACACTTAATTCCAGAACAGATTTCAACAGCAACTGCAGCCTTAACAGCTGGGTTTATTTAAGATTTGAAGCATTATGCGATTTCAGATTAGATGCCAATTTACATTGTGATACGTTGTGGTTTAGGCATTTTTATGGCCATAGATAAGTAGTGCACCTCAGGGTGCTTTACTGCTAGAAATTCCCCAACAGTTCCTTTGGATGTATTTTTACTATTAGTAATTCTTCAAGGGTGAAGAGGGCAGCAAAGGAATGCTTTTGTGTCAATGTAGAAAACAGGCATGTGCCTAAAAGTATGCATGTGGTAATTATTGATAGTCCTTGGTGCTCTCTTACGGAGAGGTAAATATAAAACAGCAAGTTAATCATGATTTATACCTGAAATAACCACATGAAACTATGAAATAGCTCAGTAACGAAGCCACAAGGTGTCAGCACTGGCCTGCGTATTTAGAAAAGAACTCTATCCTTGCTTGAGAGACTTTTTGTTTGTTTATTTTAACCCATGTTACTGAACATTTGTGAACATTCAGTTGAGGTTAATCTCATGAGTTCACCTCAGTTTAATGACAAAGTAATATCCTCTTCAGATGAATGAAAAATACTCAACATAAACTACCATAGTTTCAATAATAGTAGGACCAAAGAAAAAAAAATAGGTAATCAAGTTCATCATTAAGATGTAAGCTTTCGGTCATTGGCATGTGCCTTTGTATTTTGGGCTAAAGAAGAAATCTTTTATGGAGATCAGCTGCTAAAATGAGATGACTCCAAATTAAACATCATTAACAAAATAGTGGTAAAAAGAAAATTAAAACCAGCTCTTGAGAACACTGTCTCTGATTGTACCCAGCGATTAGAGCAGCGACTGACTTCATTGCAGAAACAGCTATGTTCAATATCTCGGTTAAAGTATGTGGTAGTATCAGCAGTGCTATACTTGATCGATTATGTGTCAGTGATGTACTTGAATGAGTCACGTAGAAGTCTGAATCTTGTTCAGTTAACAAGGGGGATGAAATCTATGGTCGTATGGCAGAGCAGTCAATAGCACCAGCGCAAAGATGTTCACTCAGTGGGCCAGCATGCAAAACGCAGCACCAGTAAGACCTTGGGATGCACAAAATCCAGAGCACTGTCTTGCAGGCTTAGCCCACATGGTAGCTGCATGCATGGTACAAGACTTGGATACAAAGATCTGAGTAACAGAAGAATATTTGATCTCATCAGGTTTGTGACAAAATGCCTTACCATTCTGTCAAATGTTATGTAGCACAAACAGAATATAATTTAAGACCGTCTATTGAGTATTTTTAAGGCCTCTGTTGATCATCATCACTTGGATAGTGCACAAATAGCTGACACACACCATCCATCCTTTCTCGCAGCCCGCAGCTACAGGGTAGCAGTACCACAAACACAAGAAACAGGACACAGTGTAAAAGCAACACATTTCTTGGTGCCTTGAGTCAACTCTTCTTTTCAGTCCATCAGCAAGGAGCTAAGATACCAGCTCAAACCTGAGAGATCACAGAAATTGAAGCACCCCTGTTGGAGATACTTCTGCCGCTGCTTTTGCTTGCTGAATATCACGAGAGTTCCTCTGCTCTGTTCCCAATCTCTAATGTAATTGCATCATCTTCTTTTCTGCAAAAGCCTGTTCTGACTGCTTCAGGAGCTGCTCTGTCTGGCCAAGCAATGGGGTAGTGATGATAGTAGATACAGAACACCCAAATTTGTAATATTGGCAACTTGATTATAGTTGCATCGAATAGGTTAAAAAAAACCCAGAGCTTAGATGTCACCACAGGGATCTCTACCTTCTACTTACTTATAGTAAGTGACAATTGGGTTAATACTTTGTTAAAATACAGATAATTACATTTATTTACAGCTTCACTCTGATGATGAAAGAGAAAAAAAAAAGTGTAGTCCCCCCACATCTGTTAATTTGCTACTGTGAGCAGGCTCACTGACTTTAATGGAATTACTCAGGGTAATAAATTCAAGCCCATAGCACAGGAAGGAATTGTTAACACAAGGCAGCAGCAGAGACTTCTTTAGCCTCACAGAGACTTCCCCCCCACCCTTCTTATAAATGCCATACCACACATTTTCTTAGACTAAAAAGGCATTTATTATAACAGGTTTATAAATATTGTTCTCTATCACCATCAGATAGCTAACAAGGCTCACTTGAACACCAACATTTAGTATAAAACAGATGTTACAAAGCAATATTTTAGGGCATGCACTGATTGTAAAGTAGTCCCACAGGTCACCATAATTCCGTTGTGTATTCATTCAGTGTTATTTTTCTGAAAAGACTAGTGCATAAATACAAAGAAGTTTGATGATTACTTCTGGACTACAAAACCCCAGTTCTGCACTCCTACCTGACCAAATGCTCATTGACTTCACGTGGATGCTGGGTATTGGCATACGGAACGGAGCCTAGCATAAAGAATGCAGAACACCACTTAGCACTATAGTTACCAGTTGCTTATTTATATGTTTTACCTATGTACAAGTCTTGAGAACGCTGAACAAAGCCAAAAAGTAGAGATGATGTTTCAGGTTCAGCCATTACACTTCGTGTAATACAAAATAAAGTGGCAAGAGTCAACACAGTTGTGACAGCCTGCTTACTTGCAATGAGGTTAAAGCAAACCAGACCTCAAGATATATTAATCAGAAATACCAAGGCATACCAGGCATCTGTTTTAACCTAAACAGAACTCATGATGCTTCAAATATGTTACAAAATATATCTGCCTAAATAAAGGCTGGGGACATCCCACACAAATATCAGGGTCCCACCATTTCATTTTTCTAATTAATTAATAGGTTTGGAATTTCACCTTTGACTATCCGTGTCAAGATTTACATGATACTTCCAGCTGTAGAGAAAATCTGTTGTGGCAATTTTTTCTATTTCAATTTTTATCATTGGTTTCATATCACCAACTGTAAAAAAAAACCCACAACTGAAAAAGAAATCATTGCTTTATATGTGAGCAGTCCAATATTGCAGAAGCAGGTATCATATTTTGTACTGAAATAAGATATTTTCCTCCTAGATTCAAATGTATCATCTGTACTTCCTTTCTGATTATCCTAATACTCTATACAACAATGTTTTCTTGTCTTATTGAACTTATCCTCGTTTCATCTGATCTGGAAAAAACTGTAATACTATAAAAACATTAATGTGGGGCTAATTAAGTGCACCTAAGAGGTGACAAAAGGTTAATATATAAAAACTGCAAACATAATACCCTAGAAGGTAACATCTCAGGTTTCTATATATTCTTCTGAATTACTCTGCCCCCCAAAAAAATCAGCTAGGAGTTGGGGAACATGTAGGGTTCTGTGTTTTCTCTTCTTTTATCTCCAAAGCAGAGTCTACCCTTTTGTTTTTAAACTCTCTTGTATAATTATCAGACTTACACACACAAAAATACCTTCAGCCAATTTCCATTGCCTCTGGGCAAATATTAACTCTGGGAAGAATATTTTTTGTTAATCTAAACTTTGCAGATCACTGTTGTGAAAAATCAGCAAGAATATTTTTATCCCTTGGCACACAATCTTAACGCATTGTTCCTTTACTTAGTCTTCTACTAATAGCATCTTATGAAATTGAACTGGATGATGTCAAGCTTGAGAGAGATGTGAAACTAAATTAGGGAACACATTGCAATCGTTAGTTGCCATAAAGTGTTCACTGCCCTGAGTAGGCATTGGAGCCATAAAAGATTTGCAGCTGCTCGGCACTTTTGGAAAATCCAATTACTTCTTTAAAAATGTAAACATGAATTTGAGTAAGTATCATTTAGAAACAGCTCAGAAAATTACTGCTACCAGGTAATTCTGTAACGCTCTAATCTATAAAGAGCACAACACCTTTCAGAAAGTTTCTTAAGAGCATCATATAAAAGTTCGCTTTGTATGGACATTCCTAAATAGCCTCTAATTGCAGATCAAAACTAGCTTATATGGAACAGTGTCTGTTCTAAAACATGGGCTGTGAAGTCCTGCACGTATTCCAACCTCCCATCGGTTTGAAAGAAGATAAGATACTTAGATAAGAAAAACAGAAGTAGGGCAAAAGCAACAGTTGTGAACGACTATGAAGCTGCGCCAGGGGAAGTTCAGGATGGACATTAGGAAAAGATTCTTCACTGAGAGAGTGGTTGGTCACTGGAACAGGCTCCCCAGGGAAGTGCTCAGGGCACCAAGCCTGTCAGAGTTCAAGGAGCACCTGGATGATGCCCTTAGTCATATGGTCCTGAGAGGAGCGGGGAGCTGGACTCCATGATCCTTACGGGTCCCTTTCCAACCTGAGATATTCTATGAGTGCAATTCAAACTACTTAGCAATCCAAAAAAAAAAAAAAACAAACCCCCCAAACCCGCCCCTTTCCTTACGGCAGGTTTATTGCTATTGCCAATTCAAATCACAGATTTTAAAAGGAAGTAATGTCTTTTCAGTCTGCTTTTTCACACCTGTCAGCTCCACAAGCTGCACACATCCTCCTTGACATTTCAAAATTACACTGTTTTTGCCTCAGTATCTAAATTAGATAAGTTAAATAACGAAGTTCAAGCATACATAATTTTACCAAACTTACTGTAAAAATAAAAAAAAAGGAAGTTACCCAAGTGATTATTTTATACTAATAAAACAGGTTTAGAAAAGGAAGGTTTACCTAGATCTCACTCTTTATCTGCAAAAGTCAGACACCTCACCTCAACATATATATTGCACAGAAATAGCTAGATACAAAGAAAAGATGTGGTGAAAAGTTAACGTATGGTCAATAAATATAAATTATTTTTTTTTTTGATTAATTTTTGTACTCAGGAAATTGAGATTTTCTTTAAAACCTTCCAGTTAGATCCATATCTGTGCTGGGCAGGCTGTGGGATAGCTGCATTAGGCCCTAACACACTGCTACAAGAAATACTGACAGTGGAATTTTAGTTAGGGAATAGATGATGTGCAATAAAAGCTGTTAAGAAAAGATCTAGAGCCTCCATCTTTTGATACCTGACCTGCTGCAGCAGTAGTCTGTAAAATGTCCAGGTATATACGCAGCAGCCAACGGTCACTACTGTCTACAGGGTCTTGACAGGTTATCATACCCCTGAAGGCAAGATGGAGCCTCCAGCTTGATGGAGTTTCACAGGACCACACATCTGGAGGCACAATCCGACCTTGGGCCCACATCAGCCTTTACACAGCTAGGGCCTGCAGAAAAGCTAAATTCTCTTTAAAGTCAGACTCTGCCCCTTCTATTCAAATCAAGTAATATTTGCTTATGATTAAAAGCGCCGGATGTGCTCTGCCACATGTAAGCTCACACAAAAATAGGGAGTATGCCAGAACCATTAGCCCTTCCTTGTCATTCAGCCTTCCGCTCCTCTCTACTCTTCTGCCCCAAACTGTTTGAGGTCTCACTGTATGGCACACAAGCAGACTGCTTCGCCCATTCCTGACATGCTGCGGAGTCAGGGTTGAAGCAGGGGATGCCAATTCACGCAGGTTACGCACATACGCGGCTCCACGAAGCACCAAAACAACTGCAATATTTAAATGTGTTTCTACTTCTACCACAAACCTAAGGCTCTATACAAAGTTATACTTTGTATAAAATGCTAGCACTCTCACAATAGATATCTCTGAAAATAAGTAATATTAGACCTTTTGTAATTCTGTGAAATACACGTTTCCTTCTCCTAAAGCTATTATTAAATACTTTTCTTTGGGGAAAATATTTGGAGGTGTTAAAAAAGCTGTGGGAGGTGGGGGGGGAGGGGAGTACACCTGCTACAACTCAGTGCGTCAAACCAAGGAGTCACAAAATGCAATTTAAATGCTGATAAAAGTGATGAAGTTTGTATGTAAGCTTTAATTCTGTCTCTAGAGTACGGCCTGGTGCAAACTTACAGTGGACCCAGACGCGATCAGAAAGACCAGACAGAGGAGAACAATTTGCTTCTTTATAAATGGATCACTAACTCCTCTTCACAGCTGGGCTAAGATTTCTCAAGATCATCTCAATAAATAGCATAAGGCATCTGTGGAAGGCAGGGCAGGACATAAGCTGGTGATAAGGAGCACAGTACTTTTTGGAGGAAGACTAGACATTAACACTCACAGTAAGAACACCATCCACAGCCTGGCAAAAGAAGATACACATATTTAAGGGGATTTGGTGTAGGATGGGTCGTGCTGCTTGCTATTTCCATTTTGCAATGGTCACCGAGTACATGGAGGCAGTTGCAGGGCTCTTCTTGGTTCAGACCCAGGATATGGTGCCCCAAGTGACCTTCAAAACTTCTGCCTGGGTTTGCTGATGTACACCACGCTCCAGTCATTCTCTAATCCCTGTGTTGCAAGTCTAATCCAAGTATTGCAAAACCAATCAAATAGGACAAGAAGGCCACAGAGGGATTTCAAACTTTTCTCATTAATATGTTCTCTTTCAAAACCAAAGTAATTCCCTTATAATAATAGAATTTTGGAGAAAGCATCATCCAGTATCTAATGACATTATCAAATCAGCTAGGCTTTTTGTGGAGGGGGATCAATTAGCATCTAGGATTATCTCACCTATGCATAAAAATATACATAGTTATTTGATTCCAGTGAAATAAAAAATGACTTTCCGAAAGTCTGTCCTCTTTGCTTATTTTTCCTCTCTTTCCCATCCTACTTATTACTAATGTAATTTCAGGCCTAGCTTATTATTTGTAGTGGGGTACCAGTCAGACGCTACAGCCAAAAAACAAGGTCCCTTTATGACAGGCAATGCCACAAATATAAGCAGCTGATTTCTCTTCCAACTGACTTACAAACTTTAAGTAAAAAACATTCTAGATGAGATGGACAGAGTGAGCAAAGGGTAGTAATATGGTTAACGTAACAAGCAATAGTCACAACTGAATTTTGTTCTGCATGGAAAGAACGTATTCAAGGACATTAATTAATGCCTTACGGTCTTTGCCAGTACTATCTTTCTAATTAAGAATCAAAGTTAAATTTCCAAAGGACACTATATATGCACTTTCTAAACTCTATGCCTATGTATTAGGTCATCCTACAGCAAGTAATTCTCAAAATAAAAGCACTTTGGAAATGTGTTTTTTCACAGCTGCTTGCTAGTAGTCACCGTGAGGGAAATAAAAATTATTTGATTTTCCAGATCAAAGGGAGGAAATGCCTTTTCAAAGGGAGACCTTTTCCTCTAGTTTGTGTTGGTACCTTGCCCTGGTTTCAGCTGGGATAGAGTTCATTTTCATCCTAGTAGCTGCTGTGTTTTGAATTTCGTATGATAATAACACATATTGTTTTAGTTGTTCCTAAGTGATGTTTATATTAGTCAAGGACTTTTTCAGCTTCCCATAGAAGCTGAGGGGGAGCACAGACAGGACAAGCTGGCCAAAGGAATATTCCATACCATAGACATCATGCTCAGTATATAAATGGGGGTTGGCCAGGGATCCTCAGTCACTGCTCAGACAGGCCGGGCAACCGATCATTGGGTGGTGAGAATAAATTTGTGTTGCATCACTTTATTTTGTATATTCTTTTTACCATTAGTATAATTATTATTTTTTCCTTTTCATTACTGTTCTATTAAACAATATCTCAACCCACGAGTTGTTGGTTTTTGGTTTTTTTTTTTTCCTCTTCCCCTTTTTCGCCCTTCCTTTTTCTCTGTATCCTAGTGGGGGGTCACGGTGTGAGCAACTGGCTGTGTGGTCCTAGTTACTGGCTGGGGTTAAACCACAACATACCCATTAATTAGAGAAATCCAAAGAACTATTTGAAATGCCTTAATCACTTCAAAATTACTTTGAAGAAAGTTACTTTGTAGTATCTTTGTATAACAGGGATCGATCCTACTTTTCAATATTAAAAGGGAAAAAAAAAAACACAAAACCCAAAATACCTTCCATGACAAGTCACCGCACCCACTCAAACGTTACGATTTACCCAGTATCATACACAAGTAAGTACCATTGAATTAAAGCCTTTACATTTCTCTTATGGCCTTTTTCTTCTCATACTTCTTCCCAACTACTAGCCTCTAAGCACTCGCACCTTCTTTGTCAACTTGAGTCTCCTATTCCTGCTTTTCCCACTCTGAAGAGCAACTCTCATACAAAATGCCACAAGACAGCAAACTCCTTTCACTAAAAGAAAGTTACCCCAACTCCTCCGTCTAGTCTGCCACAGTTATTTTCAGCTCTCCTTAAGCTTTCTTGTATTTTACCTCTGCTATCTGCAAAGTGTTTAGAGCAGGAATTATAGCTTTACTATCTGGGAAGTAGTATGCAAAATTTTGGAAGAGTTTACTAGCTACTAGCTGAACTCAACATCAGTTGAAATGCCAAAGAATAGATTGGTTTGCTGCTTGATGTGGACTTTTATTCCTCCCATTTGATTAGAAATACTTAATTAGTTTTAATTAAGTACTTTGAAGTGCACATTTCTGCTAATACTTCAACAAGAGAAAAATATGACAACAAAACCACCAAGCCAGCATACTTAACAAGTAACCTGAAAGAGGCAAGAAACTGTATTTTTACCTTACCTGAGAAGAGCTGAAGACTGAAGCAGTTTATACTTTGCAGTGGATGTACCCTGGCTACCACAAAGAGCAGCTCTGCCTCTGCTCTGAGTTTGCTGTTGCTTTAGAGCCTGAAATTTAAACACGGCTGATTCCATGTAAGTGGAAAGCAGCTCTATGGGTGTTGCGTGTTTACCTCATTATTACCATTATCCTCTTTAACGCACCTGTCCAGCCAGGCTATCCTAAACCCAGCACTATATTAAAGAAGAGAAGCGGAGCCAAAATGGGCTTCTACCCTACTTTAGTACCTTTCAATTATTAGGTTAGCCCTTTATTGAGTAATCAGGTAAGTACCTGAAACTAAAACAGTAAATACAAGGCCATAAACTAAAGCAACCCTGGGGCTACTTTAAGTAGCTGCGATCTCTGAGAAGCAACGGCAATATCTCAGCTCTCTCAGCTGCCTACAAATTAGCACAAGGGAAAAAGAATTTGCCCTAATGATTTCTTCACTTCACCTGGTTGCTGAATATAAAACTCGTTATCCAAGGCTTCAGCTCTTTGCTTCAGCCAATTTTAAAGCTCAGTTTTACAGCTATGATGGACCAAAGCCAACCTTCCTTATTCAGTGATCTCCACTATGTATTTCATCAGACGATGAGTAGCCTATCCAACCTGAGAGAAGTAATTTACACTAAATCAAGCTACTATATGCACTTTTAAAGTTGACTTCATTCTGAATTTCTCTTCCCCTTCCTGAACTCTAGTCCAGCAATTTTAAGTGAACAAATTCTTAAAGACATCAATGAAAGTATATATTACTAAGCAATCTTCTTTTTGAAAAGGGGATAAAGTGTTTGTGATGGAGATAAATTCCTCCTCAAACCTATTTCATATACTTTAAGCATAGATTTGGAGAAGGCTGAGCCTAAAAAAAATTAATCTACAAACTTCAGTCTGTGAATAATGATGCAAACCCAGCAAAGCTAGTTAATCTTTTTACTCTATTCAGCAATGAGGAAAATAGAAATGTGGTTCATCGCATACTTTACCAGATCCTATGTTACAGAGTCCTCAAGCATGCCACATTAGATAGAACTTTGGCACAATTCAAATTTTAATTCTATTTAAATAGAATTTTAATGCAAGTTGGGAACTGAATGAGCAACCTTATCTATATGCACGTTTGACTACTACGTGTATACATGTCATACACTTCCTACTACGTGAAGAACAGAAATTCTCCACAAGAAATCAAAGTTTTTCATAATATCCCGTGGCTCATAAATACCTCTTGACACTTTAAATTTCGGTAATACTCATCACTCATCTTTGTAATATTTATTGGTGATAAAAAAACCATAATGTATTTCCTCTTTAGCTCATCTTTTTCCACAGTAACTACATTTTAGCATTGGTTGATGAAACTAAAGATACCGTTCTTCTTATTAATCCCTACTTTTCCTAACAAATAATCTTCATTATATTTCCATTTCTTTGTAAGTTAACACCAGCTGCCCATATTCATCTTTAACATGAACGGGATATACAGGCATACGACACAGAAAACCAGATTACTTCATACTACTACACAACTGCTTAAAAACATATTTACATGTCAGCAATATTACTGTTTTTTCACAAAAAGAGAAAAAATGGTTTAATCTATTGGGAGGACGACTTATGGCTTGTTGGGAACTTCTATATTCTCTATGTTTTACATCTGGTTTTCCTATGTACGGAGAATTTACATTCCTGTATTCTTCCTTCCCTTTGTTTAAACAACTTTATATCCCACTCATAAAAGAAGCAGCCATTTCTTTCAAGAAGGCTGTTGAAACACTATTGTTATAAAGACATTCACCACCTCTTTTCCATTGAAAAAAATCATGTTAATGCTTGATTATGCAAGTTTAGTTTTGGAAAGTACCAGAGCAAGTAAACCTTGATAAATATAAAAACATCTGGGAGAACTGTCCATTACTGAAGGGCAGGTTTTATACTGCTATGTCGGTATCCTGATCTTAAGTTCAGAAACCACACTTGGACTTGTGCTGTCTGCACCAAAACTACCAAACAGCTTTATAATGTTTTCCCAAATTTGCTTTTTGGGAGCAATTTGGAAGGCAATTTTGTTATTTGATAAGATGTCCATCGCTAAATTCACCTAAACACACATACAGACACCCCTTCCAAACACACATACACACGCACGCATGCACGCATACTGATTTTACAAAAGTCTCCTTTTCTTTAAGCAAGTAGTCACAACACTGAAAATATTCTCCTATGTGTTCACTGATTATTCTTAAATGATTTGCCACCACTCTGCCACTCAAAGGAGATGGTTATTTCATTCTTCTGAGAAGCTAACTATGTTCAAAAGCAGCTAGATGATGATGGCGGTGTGATATAAATTCCCATAGAAAAATGCATCGTCCATCCGTATAGCAGTCCATCCTGAGAAACTTCCACTGCCAAATTCTTGCTATTTTCCGTCGCTCATGGGGTTCCCATCAATAAATAGAAGGTCAGTGCAACAATGAGGAGCAAGCAGAATGGAGAAGAGAAGGTCTGATAGGCAGCTGATGGCATGAAAATATCTTCATACTTGTAAATACTGACAACACGCTCTGATACGGGTGGTGAGTCTATATCATGACGAGTTATAGAACCTTTAACAGGTAAGGGCAGAAAGAAATAACGTCAGATGCATTTTTTCTGTAACTCTACCACAGAAACACATAGACAGCCAAGGAATTTTCAAACCTACAGGAGCATGCAATATTACGCTGTCAGCGAGTAGGATTATTTCTCTGCTT
This sequence comes from Larus michahellis, assembly GCF_964199755.1. Lineage (NCBI taxonomy): Eukaryota > Metazoa > Chordata > Aves > Charadriiformes > Laridae > Larus > Larus michahellis. Next base: position 98,111,461 of record NC_133897.1, read on the forward strand.
CCTGGAATTAAACTTCTCAATAAAACAAATGAATTTCAAATAAACAATAAACATCCTTCAAAGGAATTCCCAACTTCTGGTTATGAAGTTCTTCTAAATTTAGCTTTGGGAAGTGGGGGTAGTAACGATATAGCCAAGAAAACACAACATGTAGGACTCTGTTATTTACCTTGTCTTTCTTTTTATCTGTTTTTAAGCCTCATGCTGTCAGAATTTTAGTTTATTGGAAAAAAAAGCCATCTAGTAAGAATATTGTAATTGAAAGACACTTATCGATTTTGACACCCCAGTTCTGTCAGAAGCACGGAAATCAACTCACCCTGAATTGCTGGACCCCAAGCAAACAGGTAGTACCAGCTCAAGTGCAGATCTACGATGGTTTCCTCTCGGGGAACGTATACCGGACGCTTGAATCGACATGTTACGCGATTGTTTTCAAAAACCCCTTCTTCATCTCTAGCAGGATTTCTCTGGATTTCTTTAGCCCACTGACCGACATTATAGAAGTGCTGTATTCGGACTCTTCCGTTATCATCATGAACACAAGCCATGACATCATCTCCTCCCTGCACGGCAAAGACATACGGGTAGAAGGAAACCAAAAGTGTCACAAAGCATTTCCTCATTTATGTATATAGTTTTAATTATTAAAAACTACTAACTAAACCCGGTGCTCTCGTTCCTTCTTTCAAAGCTATATATACACAAATATGGGTTTCCCTAACCACGTGTCTTCAATCAGATTGAAAAGCACGAAGTAGATAGGAATATATACTTACCCTTACTATCCCTGAATTCTCTTTTGTGTCTTTCTAAGAGTTATTTTACCTAACATATATAACATATTTGTAAGACATTATATCACCCTGACATCACATCAGTAATTGAACAGTGGGAGGCTGCTTTCTTTTGTTATTTATGAAGTTCTGGGATCCTGCTTCATAAAAACTGGCGATCTTGAATCCTTGAAGTGTACAAAATCCACTGCATCAAATCACGGACAGAAAACCAATATAATTTATTAAAATAGCAGAGATAAATTTCCTAAATATGTGAAAATAATAGGACAAATTATGGTCTGTCTTTAATCTCTTCTCATGTTCACTTAACGGAATATCACTTCTTGTATCTCTTAAGAGAAAATGAAAATGTTCAGCATGTAGTAACAGGATTCCATAAGATACAAGAAAAAAAGTAATCAATATGTGCTTCTTCACATAGCATAAACAGCCACCAAGCATTACAGTCAAGCAAAGAAACAACGGACAGAAGGCAGTGCAAGGCAACTGTTTGTAAAGGTCATTCGTAGAAATATTAAACCAGTTGCTAGAACAGTCACTGCCAAAGGGGTAGAGCACTGTGTCACTCAGGGATTAGGATTCATTTTAGGAGCAGAAAGCCTTAGTATCATAGAAGCCTTGTATCTAGAACCATTAAAACACTGTGCAAGTTGGACGAATGCCATTTTACTGAACACCACTGCCACAGGTTATCAGTGCCATATTAAATACGGCCCTACTTCTCCAATACTAATCTTTCTAATATGTCATGCTGAGGATAGAAATGATGCTTGCTAGCGTGACCATCTTTCGGTTCTTTGTTAAGAGGCAAAGGAGAGGAAAAGGGTGCATTTAATCTCTCTGTGAATATTGCTACGTGGATTTGTAAAAGATCTGCCAAAAGTGAGGGGGAAAGGGGAAAACAAGGTAAAACACATGCTTGAACAGTTTCTGTTCCTCGGTGCTGTTACAGGCAACCTTTCTAGCTTCTGTCTTGAGCCTATCCTTGCTCTCCATAACTTATTTTCCAAGATTAATTTTTATACATCTGAGCACAAATCCCTCAGACTTAAGTACAGAGGCAAAAATAAAGCTGTTGTCACATAGAAAAAAAAATTAAGGAAATAAAAAAGCATTCTGAATCTCAACTAATAGAATGACATTACAAAATCCTGCCTAGGCACCAAAGCCTGCAAGTGGAAAAGCATAATGTTATTTGAGACAAAGAAACAGGTCACAGGCCTTAAAAAAAAAAAAAATTCTATTGAGGTCACAAAATAGGTTTTTTTCCTGAACTTCTGTAGTGATTCAGGCCACACCGTTTTGATTAGGGCCTCCAAGGCACAGCCCGCTTCTCACAGCCAAGCTGTTTTAACCCACAGTCATTTTACCATTACAGCCTCCGTATCCCAGGACACCAAAACATCCTGGAAGTTACGAAAAAGGATGAAGCCAGCAGGAGAACGAGAGACGAAGACAAATACTTCACGCCGACTTTATTCTTCTTACCAGAAGCTGAGACTTAGCATGCTGCTTGCTGTGCCTGGGCTGAAAATTGACGGGTGCTTTCCAAGGGGCTGATGAGGTGCAGGAGGTGGGACCCTGGGATCTACCGCAGGTATATCAGAGTTACAAAGTGGTCAAGCCATCTCTGATAGCCCGGGGCCAAATACTTAAGCCTGCTGAGCTGCTTTGAAAACCCTCTGGAGTACTTGCATTTCCAGGCATCCAAACTCTTCCCAAAATTCAGCTGTAAAGCTGTTCCTCACAACATTAAAAACATGAACTATTTCTTGCAACGTGAACTGTTCTTTGTGACACAAAAGACTTCTATCTTTATTGTGTTTATTTACAGTGCCATATTAAAACATATATAGTAATGAGTGGAAAGCACCCCCCCTCACGTTTTATTTCTATTTCTCATTTTGGGTCTCATAAAACATGAAGTCAGCACAAGTCTTCCCATTCATTTTTGTGGTCCTAGCCTGGGACGTCAAATTCTGTATTTTTTCCAGATTACTGCTTACAACTGTACAAGAAGCAGTCCTGTCCTCTGACTTGCGATTTAGGACATAGGCTCAGTATTGTTTTATATACTCGGGAGTGTTTCTGTATATGAACACCTACATTATGAACTGCGTTTTAATGCTAAACATTTTACCAAGGATCACGGACAAAACATCTTTGGATAAGTCGTCTGTTGCTCAGGTTTTTTAAAGTTTGCACAGTACATGCTCCTGTTTTGCTTATTGAAAGACAATGAAAAGTGAAGCTTTTGAATGAAAAAGTAAGCACAGGAATAAGCATAAAACCAAACCCAATAAAATCCAGGAGAGAGAAATCTTAACAAGACTTCTGTCTGGAGTGTGTATGTTTAAATTAGCAGGAGTCATTTTGTCACACATTTCTGGCTTCCCTGGAACAACAGGGAAGGAACAACAGGGAACAACACAGGAATGAAAGAAACAAAAAGATTTCCAAAGTTTAACGGTAAAAGCCATATTTATATTGCTGAAAGTCAGCTGATCTACTGAAGAATAAAATTATTCGCTACTTAGTTTCTGATGTGCTTTTTGTCCAAGTAACACTGACATAAAGCTCGAAAGGACATTTTCATGTGAATTAGCTTTACCCCTGAGGGCTTTTCAAATAAAAAGGCAAAAATCTAATAACATTCAGACATTCAGAGCTGAACCAAAATACTGTTGTATTTCTCAGAGAAGAAGGGAAAGGACACGTTAGCAAGGATGAGGCAGTTTTCTGGGAGGCAGTAGGCCTGCCTTCCGCTCCCAGGCTGGCTACCAAACAGTGCTTTGTTTTCATCCAGTCCATTTTTTCCTTATATGCTCTGTTTGAGACAGATCAAATATAAACCATTTATATCCTAGCATGTAAAAGTGTGCACACTGTCAACATGAAGAACTGTACGTGTCTCACCATTTTCTTGTCTGAGGAAAATCCCACCGCCACCCAGCCATCAGTATCGGCACTCAACTCAAATTCAACATCAGCTCCTATTCTACGGTAACTTAGAAAGTAGTCACAAGTCTCTGCGTTGCATCCAGGTTTTCCGTACCTAAATGGAATTGGAAATACATGTAACTTTTCCTCGCAGTTTCCTTCTATGGACCTTAATTACGTTTATGCAAGAAAAAAATAAAAGAATGCATTTTGGTATAATGGCAGTAAAACATATTATATTATGCTATACACAAAATACCATTAATTAAGTGTTTGCAGTTATTACTCCTTTACTGTAAGAACGTATAGTTTTTAAACAGTACAGCAAGCAATTAATTACACACAGTATTACTCTGTTAACCTTCCTAGCCCTGTTTTCCTAAGTGCTTCATGAAAATACAAGAAATATGAAATAACTGTAGGTCCATAACTATGACATACACCCTTAAATAATCTAGTTTGCGCAAATAATATAGTCCATAACTACAAAGTATGTTCTTAAAAAATAAACATGTACTAAAATAAATATGGACCATTTACCAAAGTCTCCAATGCAATCAGTCAGCATTTGCAAACATAAAGGTATCCACAGTCTTATCTCAGACTGACCTGAAGCATCCCTTGGTCTTTCCACAGTCATCCACTCGGATTTTTGCAAACGGATCCACAGGAGGAGCAGTAGGGAAAGGGTAACCTGTATAATCAGAATGAATCATTACTAAATAAAATGCAAGGATTAAAAAGCAATAATATAAAGGAGAAAGGGTTCCAATAGCATTTACTTTGCTGACAACTGAGTTGTTCAGATGAGGGACTACTTTGTCACATATGCAATCTCTTGCTCAGATGGTCCTGGATCCAGGTACCAAAGTAACAATGATAACTGAAATCTAAAATTTTCTCGGGTTTCCTACATTTGTCAAGAAGGGAGAAGGATGCCGGAGCATGGCTTTGCTACACTGAGGGCAAAAGTTAACTTAAAGCGGCAGGAATACGGAATAGTGCAGTCAATTAACAATTAGGGATCTCCACGCAGCTATCTCTCTGTGCACTCTGAGTGCCCTCGGGAAATCCGTAAGGGAACTAAATCTGACTCCTTAGCCATAAATGACAGTATTGGGTATAAATGCAGGGCACCGGATTCAGAGCCGTAGGAGTGGATACCAAAAGGACCTTACAACACATCCTCCATTAAGAAGTAAAATATAACAGGCATTGTGATAAAAGGTCAGAGATTATCAAAACTGCCTGCAGTGATGACCGGCAATCACTTGCAAGCTAAGACCCAAAAAAGCCGGACAATGGGAGTTATGACTCCAAGCAACCCCCTGTCTGCTTAGTACACTAAAGAGAAAATGCAAAGACTTGCAAACAGACCTCTTCTGTCTTGGCTTGTAGAAGTTTGTGTCTGTTGCACAAACACAGATATTTTAATAGGATGTTCTTCTATTTAGCCAACCGAAAACCAAATTGCTGGTTGTGAAACTAGAAAATCCTCTGAAAGTGCTTCATGGAATGGGAAATAAACACCGCAGCGTTAGTTACAGCGTCTGCAGACACACAGGAATATTTACCTTACACGCTTTCAGGAGCACGTAACGTTGGGAGCCCTGATTCACTTTCCTAGATTTCTGACAATGCCAATGGAGAGACTAAGTGTGCCATAAGCTCCAAATTACAGCCTCCATTAACCGTATCAGGTGCCTGGGTGAATTTGCCAGCCTAAACGCATGAAGTTAGCAAAATTTCACCCCAGCCTGTAGCAGGGTATCACCAAAAGCCTGGTCACAGGACATCTTCTCTTCTCACTTCTTCCTTTTTTTTTTTTTTTTTCCCCACATGCATCATCAAACAACCGGGTTTCAAGGCAGCCTAGCCACAATTCTGGAGTTTTAACATTCTGACATTTGTAACTTAAAAAAAAAAAAAAAAAAAGAAAAGAAAAAAACCACAAAACCCAGATGCGACCACTGTATTTCTTATCAACTTAAAGACACCGCGGGGCATTTCGAAAAGGGCAGAACACAGGGCTCCTTGTAAGTCAGCAGCCGGCTAAGCTTTTCACGAGTGGGTCGGCACCTCGGAAGGCGACAAGCCACTCCGCGGGACGGGGACGGAGCCCCTCGGAGCCCCCGTCCCCCTCCCCGGCTCCCGCCGCCTCCCCCTGCTCTGCCGCCCGCCGCGGGCTGCTTTGGAGGGGGGCGGTCTGGGGGTCTCCCCGGGCCCGGGGGTGCCTCTTCCGCGGTCCCCGCGGAGGGCCCGGCCGTCGGTGAGGCCGCCCGGGGCTCCCCTCCGCTGCCGGCCCCGCTGCCCGCAGCGGCAGGGCCGGGCGGGCGGAAGATGGCGGCGGGCGCTGGCCGTCGTGCTGAACGCCGCCGCCGCCAACCGCCAACCGCCGGGCCGCCGCCAACCGCCCGGCCGGGCCCGGCCCGGTCTCGCCCTCCCTTCCCCGCACCGGGCTCGCCCCGCCTGCGCCCCCCCCAACCCCGCCAAGCCCCACTCCCCGCCGGCCGCCGCACCCTCCTCGGAGAGGTAGCGCAGGTCGTAGAACTCGCTGGCGAAGGTGCCGTACGAGGAGTCGTGGTGAGGCCGCGCCGCCTCCTCGCCCTGCTCGCCGCCGCCCGCCTCCCGCCGCCCGCCGCCTTCCTCCGCCGGGCTGGCGGCGGAGCCGGCCAGCAGCAGCAGCAGCAAGAGCCGCCGCCAAGCGCCGCGGCTCCGCACCGCCATGGCGGCGGCGGCGGCGGCGGGGCGGGGAGGCGGCGGATCCTGCGCCGCCGCCGCCGGCGGAGCCGTGGAGGCGGCGGGGGAGGGGGGGCGGCCCTGGGGCCGGGCGGTGCCGGAGGGGCTGCGGATGGGGCGGGGGGGGTGGGTGAAGGGACGGCGGGGGAGGGTGTTTGGGGGAAAAAATGTCGGGGCGGTGTGTGCGGGGGGGGGTGCGTGGGGGCTGGGGGGTGCGGGGAGTGCGGGTCACCCCAGCCCCGTCCCAGCCCCGAGCCCTCCCGCCGGGGCCACCGCCGAAGGGGGGGACGGTGGCCTTCCCTGCTGGCCGGCTTCCCCCAGCCCCACGGCAGGGAGCACCCCCACAGCACACCCTACCCGGCGGCTGCCCCCCCGTGGGCACACCTTGCACCCCTCTCGGGGGGCAGCACCGCACCGTCCCCATGGCCTCGATTCACCAAAGCCTCTCAGCATGTGCTTCAAGAGGACGCGGTAAATCCCGCTCGGTCATTGCTGGGCGAACTTATCTCTTTTCTTGTTTTATTTTTATTTTCTTTTATTTATTTTTAATGACTTCTGAGATGGGACTGACGGCACCGCGCAGCTTAGCACCCGTTTCAGGTAAAACCCCACACTGTCCGATTGCGTGTCCTTGCTTTGTGTTTTATGGGATGTAACCGCAGCGCTAGGAATGTGCTGAAAACCTGGCAGGATGGAAGGCAAGACCAGTGTGCTCCCAGAGCCTTGTCTGGACCCTTGTAGGTGATGCTGGAGGTGCTGCTAGGTGTTAAGGATGCATTTGCGTTCTGGTCTTGCCATGGTATCAATGGGTTGATGGAGGAGCAATGACCTTTCGTCTCCCATGTTAGCCCAAGCATCTCTTTCCTGGGGTTTGAATTGCCGTCTTCTGGTTATAACTATAATTTCTTTTTTGTATTGTTATGCATGGTTACACTCCCCCCTCTGAGAGTCTGGAAGAAAATTCAGCAAAACATCGGGGCGGGGGGGAAGGATGGAGGGAGAGAGAAGAAAACGCAGCAGTCGGCAGTATTCTGAAAATTAAAATAACCCTCATTTTAAATCTTTTTTACTATCGATGACTGAACTGAGTTACTTTTTGTTGGGGCACTGAGACTGCCTGAGACCTAGGCTGCGTTAGGGATGAGTTCGTTCCCTTGGGCTGAGCAGTTGCTTCTAATACCAGCGTGTCCCCAGCTGGGCGTTAATTCACATCTCCACGCTTTAGTCCAGTGGAGTGGCTTGCTATCTCTCGCTCCAAATAGAGGAACAACCACGTAGAGGTAAAAAATAAGTTGCAAAAGCAATTTCAGTCGCGTGCAAATTCAACACATTCCGTAGTGGCGTATGCGAAAAGCTATGGGAGAGCAACACCAAGCTGTAGTGCAAAATAATAAGTTCCTTCTTCCCACCTCGCTGAGCGTGGCAAACTTTACCGGGCCAGTGGAAGACAAGCAAACAAATGGCAATAGAAAAACCCTTATAAATCAGGCTAACAGGAAAATAAGGCTGCAGCTTATTCTTTCTGACAATAATCAACTCTGATGAAGGCCCCCCGTCTTCTTTTTGAAATAGCGAGCTGAGGGTTGTGATGCCTGCGAAGAAGCATTTGCTCAGCGAGGGAACAGCTGTCAGCTGCATGCTGGTTTTTCCTCCCTGGAAACAGGCTTTAGCGCACTGCCATACAGGCGATGCTTCACAGCTATAGTAAACACTAAGGATATTTATCGTGTATTGCTTATACCAACATGACATCTATCGTTTTACATCTGACGGCTAAGATAGCTGTCTGTGATTACAGTGGAGCTGCACTGATTTTCTAAGGTGAAGATACAGCTAACAGACTGACCCTACTGCATGTGTCTCCCTCCTAGTAAATCCTGAAAAATTGAAATTAAAATACTCCAGACACATTTTTTTTACTTAGTAGAACCTCTTGTGTTTGCCTGAAGGTTGTCACTGTCACAAAAATGGGTTGCTTATAGAAAGCAAGATCATATTGAGACTGGTGGAGCACCAACAAGTGCCTTCAGTTTTCAGCAGGCAGAAAGGTCTACGCTGAAACCAACAGCACTGCCCGAGGGGCAGCAGTTCTGCAGGGCAGATCCTTATCTGACCAAGTAATTAAGGTGGCCATCAAAAAAAGCTTTAGCAGAAGGAGTCCAAACTGATGTTTCACGAACACCCTTAATCCTCAAACGCCCAAACTTTCCAAATGCCATATTTCTCAGCTTGCATGTGCTGCTAACGCCTTTCTTAGATGGCACATACACATGACGCAGGTTGGGAGGCATCGCCATCCTCTGACAGCAGGAGTCCTCTTGCTTTCAGTGAATTGGAGATGTGGTCATTTCCACCAGTTCTTGCGCCACCACCTCAGGGGAATCCAGCAGTTCAAATTCCTTGCATGATTATTTGCCCTCGCTTGAACAATTCTCTGGTGCTAGTGCTTGGTTGGTCTAGCGGTGTCTTCCCAGAGCTGGAGATGGGGATTATCCCCAGCCATCCCTTGAGGCCCGCCCTGCCCTTCTGTCTTGGCTCTGTTTGTCACCCAATGCACACGTCTTCTGCAGGCTCACGCGTTTCGGGGTATTTGGGCTAGAAATTAAAGCTTCGGGAATAAGTTCACGTAACAGACACTCAGAAAAAAAGTTTGTCTCAGGGTCTCTAACTGTGTTATTCAGGAGTGGCTGCAGCTCCCGTGCTGGGGTGGAACGAGGAGGGCAAAACCGCACTAGTCGTATGAGAGCGTGACCTGAGTAACGAAGAGAGGAGAGGGGAAAGGCCAGTGATGCTGGCGGACCATTAGGCTACAGAAACCCCTAATACAGCATCCTTTGGGACCACCCAGGTCAAACAAGTTCCTCTCCCAGGCTGCTGCGGCCAGTTAGGCTGGATTCTGCCCCATCCAGTTGCTTTTCTGCTTCTGTGAAAACACAGCATGATCTAGCGTGTTTTCTCCATTTGATAGTTCTCTTATAAAAGGCTCAACTTCCTCACTCAGCTCTTGATGAGCTACTGCTCATCCCAGTTCACCCCAAAAAGCTGAAGCTGGTCAAGTTCATACTGCCCTGTCTCTTCCCAGCTCCTTCCTCAGCATATCCATGCCTCAGGAACAGCTCCTTCAAGTTTAGTGCTCCTGGTTATTTCCATCAAAGCGACATATATTGAAAACTCAGTATGTATCCAGCAGGGCTGACTAACAAAATGACTTCCGAGACAGCAGTTTTCTTACAATAACCTGAACCAGAATTTGTAATTCATACACGGTTTTCTCAAACCCTCACCACAGTCTTGTTCAATGGGGTGAATGTGTCTACCTTACCAGGAATTTATCTGGGGCTTTCCTTTATTAAACAACAATACGAATTTTAGAAATTGAGAAGTCAGCTGAGTTTCATTAATAGTCATTTGTCCTGTGCTCTAGTTAACTACCCGTGACTCTACAGAAACACACTTGCTCTGTCAGTTACTTAGACTAAGGTATGGGAGAAAATATGCAAGGAATTTCTTGCAGTCAAAGCTGTTTCACAATGTTGTATAAAACTGGTCAACGCAGGAAAAAAAATGTCAAATGCCAGTTCATTAAGAATATCTACTACAAGAAAAATGAAAACTAAGGGATCACCTTAGGAAAACCAAAACAGTACGGAGGAAAAGGATTTCTGAAAGCTACTAAGCAAAAAGGTAAGTGAGCTTTTTGGAGGCATGGTACTGCTTTGGGTCTTCTGGAGAAAGGCAAGGAAATATAAACTCTAAATATGTTATCATCCAAATAAAAACTGCATTAGATTATTAGATCATCTTTTGCTCAGCACTGCTAAATCTTTCTTTTTCTGCCTCCACTGAGTTATGTAGCTGGTCTTCCTCCAAGGGCAGTCGTGCCTCTGCAGCCAGTACTGCTCACAACAGCACTGTCTATAAAATTAATCTAAAGTAGGAAAAAAGCAATGTCTCCAAGTTCTTTTCCAAAAGCATAACATACACCAAAGACTAAGACCACCAGTCTTAGACACTAAATCAGCATGAGTTTTGCTTCAATAAGCGCTAAGGACCCTTCCCAAGGTATATTAAAACTGTGCAGCTTTTTTTGTGTGTGTGTTGGTTTACATCAGGCAGCTTATGTCTTTTCTCCCAAGACTGCATTTTTTTTTAGCTCTCTGGCATTCTTTGCTACCCCAGCGTGAAAGCGGTGTTGGGAGGTAAATCTACCCTGAAAGCCAGATCCGCCAGATGGTGGCACAATATGCACCAGGCGGGTTTGGAGCAAAACTTTTCACATTTTTTAGGAAGTGCTTGTTACAAAGAGGCTATTTATAGTGTTATTCTAATAAGGAGCCAAAACAGAGCAGCCTTTTATTAGAACTCGCAATAGAGGGCATTACATCGAGGCCTCCCTGTGCATAAATACCATTTAGTTATTGTGCAAAAATTGGCCCAGAGAGCTGAAAAATTCAGCTCATATTAGCAAAGAGCTCATTTAGGTAGGAATGTTTTAAAGAGTTTAAGCAGTACTAGCAGAATTCAATTAATTCTGTGTGTGACAATGTCATTTAATCCTAATTAGTTAAGCACTCGGAAATAAGAAAAGAAAAAAATAAAAGAAAAAACCTTGTTCCCTCATGAGACTCCATCTGAAGAGTTACGAAAAAAGTTCAGTCAGTTCTGCCTGTTGGAAAACAGTCATTTAAACAATCATTTAAACCTTTCCCCAGCACAGACTTAGACAGCTCTTGAGTGTAAATAAGAATAGCAGTAGTAATAATAATAATAATAATAATAATAATAATAATAATAATAATTGTAGTAGCAGAAATAATAATAATGATGGCGATAATTATAATAATAATAAATATTATTATTAATAAAAATAATAAATGATGCCTTTATCTTCCAGGTGAATGTAAGCAGGCAGGAGAAATCAGCAGGGAAGCTCCTTCTGGCTTGCTCCCCTACAGTAAAGCTGCTTTCTATATGTCCTACCTGAGGCATCTCCTGCGATGGAAGCGGGGGGAACATAGGTCCCGCCTTGTCTCCTCCTGGGTAAAAGCTACAGGAGGGGATGCTTTGCTTCAGACAGCCCCGGGAAAAACTCCTGGATTAGGGGATTTTGCTCTTTTCGCCTGGGATGTTGGAGCCCAGGCAAAGGGCAGCCCCCAGACGCCAGGCTCCGGGAACAAGAACCAAGTCTGGCTTTGGGCTGAAGCACCCTGGTGCCCCGCCCCCCCCCCCCCCCCCCCCGCCCAGATACCCTCAGTGCCCCCTCCCCACTTTTTCACGGAATCACGGAATCTTCAGAGTTGGAAGGGACCTCTAGAGATCATCTAGTCCAACTCCCCTGCTAGAGCAGGATTGCCTAGAGCACATCCCTCAGGGCTGCATCCAGGCGGGTCTTGAAAATCTCCAGAGAAGGGGACTCCACAACCTCCCTGGGCAGCCTGTTCCAGTGCTCTGTCACCCTCACCGTAAAGAAGTTTTTCCGTGTATTTGAACGGAACTTCCTATGTTCCAGCTTGTGCCCATTGCCCCTTGTCCTGTCGCTGGGAACCATTGAAAAGAGCCTGGCTCCGTCCTCCTTAAACCCACCCTTTAGATACTTGTAAACATTAATCAGGTCCCCCCTCAACCTTCTCTTCTCCAGGCTAAAGAGTCCCAGCTCTTTCAGCCTTTCCTCATAAGGGAGATGCTCCAGTCCCATAATCATCTTGGTTGCCCTTCGCTGGACTCGCTCCAGTAGTTCCCTGTCCCTCTTGAACTGGGGAGCCCAAAACTGGACACAGTACTCCAGTTGTGGCCTCACCAGTGCGGCGTAGAGGGGGAGAATGACCTCCCTCGACCTACTGGCCCCTTTTGGGGCTTGGATTGCAAGACAGGCCCCCTCTCATTCGCAAATAGATAACGCATTACGTTACAGCTACAATACAGCTTTTTGCTTTTGAGGAAGCGGGGAGGAGAGAGAAGAAATCGGGGGGAAAAAGGCGAGTTTTTCCCAGGGCGCATCCCGTACCCGTCCGTACGCCGAGGACGATGCAGCCGGGGAAGATACTGTGTCAGCTGTTGCCCGGGGCTGGCCTCCTGCTCCCCGGCCCCGGCATCACCCCCCCCACACCCCCCACACAGGCAGCCCCGCCCCGGGACGGGGAGATGCCGGCGGGGAGCTCCCCCCACCCGGCCGGTTCCGGGGAGCGGGGCTTCGGCAGTAGCACCCTCCCGCCGCCGGGGGGCACCAAGCCACCGAAGTACAGCCAGGTCCCCGAAAAACTCCGCCCCCACAGGCGGCAAGAGGAGAAATGGGGCTGCCGGCGGGAGGGGACACCGAGGGCACGCTGCCCAGGGACCCACGGGGAGCCCGGAGCCCGAAAGGTGACCCCTCCCGGCGAGTCTGGGGGGACTGGGGGCAGCCGGAGGCACCCCTGTGCATCCCTGCCTCTTACGGTCACAGAAACTAATTAGTGAAAGCCGTCGGCCATTAGAGGTAGGGACTGAGCAAGACGTACATGTGAACGACTGGAAAACATTTGTGGGAGTGGAAGAGTCGGAGTTCTCGGTGCTTCAGCAGAAGCGAGGTGAAGGCTTCTCAGGCAGCAGGGTGGGTTACACAGCACTGAAGGGACATTAACAGTGAAAAGTCTGGCTTTTGCCTCAAGCCTCTCTCTCTTTGCATGTCATTATCTAAAGGCACGTCCCTCTGTGTTATCCGCACTCATTTGGGTGGCAGGGAGAGGTGGACAAGTGGCTTTGCTGACTTTAGAATAATCTGTTCTCTAATTCACATTTAAAACAAATGAAAGTCAGTGATGCTGAAGGCTCTGAGTAGCAAAGAGGTACACTAATGGAGTGAAGCCTCTCAGAAACCTCACTGCAGGCTTTGGTAACGTCCACGGGGTGCGTAAGAGTCTTTGAACCTTAGATATGGGGATGAACTAAGCATGAAACAATTTACTCTCATGTAGAAAAGATCCCATAGGGCTGCTAATGGCATAATGGCAGCAAGCAACTTTGGAGAGCTGGGATATATATTGCTTTGAAATGCTTGTAAACTAAGTTTAAAAAAAGAGACATTTTAAATATTTTTATTTACCTAAGTAAGTTGTTTCTAATATTAGTGAATCAGGTTGTACTCCTCACAGTGCCAATGAAGTCAGAGTTTAACATGGTTGATTTATCCAGAGATGCTAGAATACAGGAATGTTTTATAAACTACAGTGTTATTGAACAGAACAAAACATTGTGTAATGGCCAAGATTTAGAAACACGTATGCCAGTTAGTGTGTGGGTAAAAACATCGTATCAGAGGGTTGTTAGCAGAGAGGTTGCCTCCTTGAGAGAGGAGCTCTAACCACAGTTACATCTCTTGTTTCTGCTAACCAAAAAGATTGTAGCATTGATAAATGGTTGATAAATGGGTTTTTCTTAAGATCGTCATGTGACACCAGCAATAAATAATACTAAACTTATGTTTTCTTGTTTCTACTGTGCAGCTACATAATATATCCTAAGGTTACTTCAGTGTTTTTCATACAGATGTTTACAAGGGTAAACCTAATTACAGAACAGGTATTTAACCGGCTTATCTTCATTTGGCAGTCAACATGTGCACGGAGGAAAGGTTTCCAACAGCCTAAGGTGTGCGCTTCCTTTCCCTTACATTTCAGATAAATGAGAGCGTATTATGAATTCGGAAGCCGTTGCAGTATGTTGTTAAGTCGATGCTTTTGAATTTTGTGCTGATGCTGTTGCTATGCCAATCTGTGACAGGAAAACAGTCTTTACAGTATTACTGAAAACAGTACTCATCAATGGGGGAGAAGGAAAACAGGGAGAAAAAAAATCCTGATATCAATCTGGTACTTGGAGAGAAATTCAAACTCCCCTGTTCTGACGTCCAGTTCTTCCGCACGTGCGCAGAACCCTCTCCCTGCCACTGTAAAATAGTCGTAGCTGCCAACACCCCCAAAACGCAGCAGCAGCTGGCAAAAAAGCACTAAGCTGAGGCTTTCTCACCACTCCTCACAGGCAGTCGCAGTGCCAGGGTGCTTTACCGAGCACCCGGCCGCTTTGCCAAGCTCAGGCCATGCTGGGGTGAGGTCTTCTTTCTGCGGACGAGTAGACGTGCACAAACCCTGAACCCAAATAGGGGAAAAGCGGTTAAACTGGTGTTTGCTGCATGACGTAGACACTTTAAATCTGCCATCTGAGTTTTCTCCTTGCACATCCCCAAGAGGGGTTCGTTTGCCCACTCCCTTAGCCCGTCTGTACCCTGGCCACGTGCCGAAGAGAGACACCCCGGGTGAATGGTGCTGTAGGACTGGCTGAGGAGGTGCTGTGGTTTAATTATGCAGGCTCCAGGCAATATGGTAACTGTCAGGCAGGGACCGGATGCTGGTTTGGTCCCAGCTCCGGGGAGCCCCTCAAGGATGGAGTTAAAGTTGGCGCCAGTGCTTGCGAAGCAGCTCAGCTTTTTCCACCTGTAGTAAACAATGCTTTTTCTCGTGAAATGTCTCAGCATTTAGTTGTATTTTCAGAAGCATTCACATTTGCTAGAAAGAACACAAAGCAAAAGAAACCTCGGACTCATCAAAACTCTCATGTATGGGGAAGTATCAATACTGATAATATTTTCAAAGTGTACATCAAGAAAAGGGTTTCAGTCTTCTTATTTTCTGTAGGGAAGCGGAGTTCTTGTTTGATTCTAGCATTTTGCTCAAACTCGTGACAAAATACTCTTCTTATTATATGAATATTTTTTTTGTTTGCCGTTATCCAAACAGCTTAGCAGCAGCAGAAAACCAAGTTTGGATACTTTGTTTAGTTTTATCTGCGGGAAAATTTGGCTTTTCATTCCCAGTTCGAAGGAAGTTCTCAAAACACAAGAAGCTCCTGCTTCTGACCACCTCTTCTCTGAAGATGTGTCCTCGCTGAAGTTCAGGTTGCTGGCAGTCGCCCCAGCCCCTCCACCCGGCTCCCTGCCCTCGCATGGTGACTCAACTTCTAATGACACAATCACACAGGAGTTTTTCCACGGCACCTGTCCCATTTGACAGCCTGCGATGAATGAAATGGTTGAGCAATGTTTATTTTTATCTCCTCTTTTCTATTTGAGCTCTACTTTGGGGACAACTGTCAAGATCATATTTAACCACTTACTTTTAAGAACTTGGATGCATCCTTCCAGCAGTGGCCCTACACTTACGAAACTGACCTTGAGAACTACAGCTAAGTAAAGTCACAATAGCTTTGTAGAAGACTAGTTTGCTTTACTTCTGATTATGTTAAAGAAGGGACCCAGTAGCATTTTGCATTTCTCCTAAGGGAACTCGGAGACCTGTTTAGGCTTGAGATGCAGTATCGGTATTTCAGTTCTGAGGGGAGAAGGGAGCTCTTCCAGCTCTTCCACAGCACCGTAGTTTTAACAGAGAGAGTCATCCTGCCCCGTTTTGCAGAGGAACACTGTTACAGGTATTGCAAATAAACATAAAACATTTAGTGGGAGAGCTGACCGCGGGCCCGAGGGATGCTCAGATGGACAGCACAGGCTGTGCCGACAAGTGCTGGCTTAACAAGTATGTAGACAGGATGGCAAAATTAAACATTTCCAGTGCTTCCTTGATCCTTATTTGAAGAATTGACCCTCACATCACTTCCCCTTTTCTTCACTGGTTCTCCTCTGTCATCTGAGGTCTCATCTCACTGTGCTGCTTTCCTTCTAACTGTTCCCATCCTGGGAGGGTTTGACAGGTACCTGACCCTGAGAGAGGACGGGCAGAGGGCCTGAATGGATGCTGTAAACCCTCAGCATCTTCTCCTCCTCCAGAATTTCCTCTTCAGTCCTAGCTGTTCCTCCCCTGCAAGCCCACCCACCCCTTCCCGCTGCTAGGTTACTGCAGGCAGGAAACCTTCCTCCTCTGGCTGCGCAACCATGACAGGCACCAAGTCAGCCGGCTGCCTGCTCCAGCTCATCAGGTGTGCTGCTCAGCCCGCAGAAACAGCAAAGCCTATAACCTTTTAGCATGGGAAACACAGAATCATAGAATCGTTACAGTTGGAAGAGACCTTTAAGATTATCAAGTCCAACTGTTAACATAGCACTGCCAAGTTACTACTAAACCATGTCGCTCAGCACCACATCTACACATCTTTTAAATAGCTCCAGGGGTGGCGACTCAACCACTTCCCTGAACAGCCTGTTCCAGTGCTTGACAACCTTTCAGTGGATAAATTTTTCCTAGTATCTGATCTATACCTCCCCTGGTGCAACTTGAGGCCATTTCTTCTTGTCCCATTGCTTGTTACTTGGGAGAAGAGACCGACCCCCAGCTCTCTACACCCTCCTTTCAGGTAGTTGTAGAGAGCAGTAAGGTCTCCCCTCAGCCTCCTTTTCTCCAGGCTGAACAACCCCAGCTCCCTCAGCCGCTCCTGATAAGACTTGTGCTTGAGACCCCTCACCAGCATGCAGTGAAACCTCTGCAATATAAGGCTTGCATAGACAAGAGCACGAGCATTTCCATCCATTCTTCAAGTGCTTTTGCTTCACTTTCGAGGAGGATTGGACACAATGACCATTTAGGGGGGCATGCAGGGGATTGAACCTTTGGCGTTGTGCTCTCTGGAATAACAATTCCCATTTGCTTACCTCAGCTCCTGTTTACAGATCAGTCCCACAAACTTCCGTGACTGGGCAGTAGAGGAGCAGTTCAGTCACAGAGGACCATATCATTAATTAGCCTTGACCAGTTTCATTTCTTCTCTGGGGTGATGGGCGAGCAGGCTGGCTAGTTTCCTAAAAAATGCAAGCGCTCATCGTCCGTATTTCTAAAATGCGGGTGCCAAGAGGAGCCAGGCTCTCTTCAGTGGTGCCTGGTGACAGGACAAGGGGCAACGGGCACAAACTGGAACACAGGAAATTCCGTCTCAATATGAGGAAAAACTTCTTTACTTTGGGGGTGGCAGAGCACTGGAACAGGCTGCCCAGAGAGGTGGTGGAGTCTCCTTCTCTGGAGACATTCAAAACCCGCCTGGACACATTCCTGTGCAACCTGCTCTAGGTGACCTTGCTTTGGCAGGAGGGTTGGACTAGATGATCTCTAGAGGTCCCTTCCAACCCCTGTCATTCTGTGATTCTGTGACTTGCACAGCTGTGTATCCTTCAGGTGAGCTGCTCGCCTGAGCTGACGTTGTCAGATCTCTGAATCGTATTGTAGCTGAGGAAAAAGGAAAGCCCTCCTGGATGCGGTTGTACACAGGGCCACAGGGCACTCGCAGTGATTCCAGCCGTGCACTGCTTTGCTTTCAGCGTGTGGTAGAAGACAGTAGAAAGTGAAGTTAAGACAACATTTAGCCACGAGTGGAAAAAAGTGGGAGGTTTTTTTTAAAAAAAACCCACGCTTTTCCAGTTAGTATTCACATTCACATCTAACAGCGTTTTTTCAGGACCCTGCCCATCCTGTTTCCCTTTCCCCTCCCCTAGATTTCTGCTCCGTAGGTACCACAGGGGTAACGTGGTCTTGAACCATGATTGCTTATAAATAAGCTATCGGTGGTTACTGTCATACAAGGCCCACAGACGAGATCAAGGCTTCATTTTTCCAGGTGATGCATCCACATGGATGTCACGGGTCCCTGCTGTAGGGCTGGCACTGAAATGAGGCAGCAGATCACAGCGAGCTTTGAAATCCTACCCCCAGCTGCTAGCTCAAGGTTCAAATAAGTCAGCGGAGTTCCCCAGAGAGTGACATTACCAAAATCTCTTGGGGAGCTGACTCCACGGGCTGGAAGGGAAGAATAATATTTCAAATAAGTGGACTGGCAGAGTTCAAAGGGATAAATAATAAGCATTTAAATTTGACATGAAAGACATCTTCCTCTGCAGAGCTTTAGGATGGAATGTAGCCAGGCAGATAAACTATTTAAAAGCCCCTTTAATCAAGACTATTAACATGGAGATTTTTGTCTTAATTAAAAACATCCCCCTATTCAATCGCATTAAAGTGATACAAAATATAATTTATTTTTCTACTTGAAATTTTTTAAAAAGAAAAGAAAAATCATTTTTCCTTGCAGAGAATCACATCGTCATTAAAACTTATCTTTGAGAGAAGATTCATTTAGTCTATTCTGTTGCTCACATTTTAACTTGGAGTGAACTGTTGTGCTCATATTTCAATGAAAAATGTAGAAAGTCTACTTTTTGGCTTCCCAAATGTTTAATTTTCTGACCATAAGCAATAGTTAGACAACATAAAAGGAAAATTCTTCTTCTCACGAATTTCCTGGTATCTCAAAAGAAGCTGTAGAAAACAATGCTAACTCACATATAAAGCACACTTTTTTTTTTTTTTTTCACTTTTGGAAGCAAACCTTGTTAAAATGAGCCTATTCATTCCACAGAAAGCAAAACAGCCAGAATATTACCATGCACTTGTATCCAGCAAAGCACCAAAAAGGGAAGGCAATGCTTCAGGAGACAGAGAGGATGACCAATGCACATCCCTCCTTTCCTCAATTAGTCCATCAAAGTCCTGACTGCCACCGGGCTCCTCTCTTCCCTCCAAAATAGCTGTCGACTATTTAGCTCACAAAAACAAAGAACAAGAGATAAACGAATAAGATCAGAGAAGCCAGTACAGAAGAGCAGCAGCAGGGATGCTTCACACAGAAACATGGCATCTGAATGGAAATAGGTGGTCCTTAGCAGGACAGGGGCTGCTGTTCACTTTATTTTCAGCCAGATTTGCAGACCTGCGTGTTTACAGAGGAGTAGCAGCATATGGGACATGCGTGAAACCTCACTGAACCTCCCACATGGTGCTAAGCCTGCCAGCTAAGAAACCTAACCCCGGGCAGGGAAAATATCGCCATCTGACAGAGCTTTGCCGGTGTGAAACAGCATTTCTCGCAAGCTGAGAAGCGGTTCAGTGGGACAGCTGCGGTGAAGCTGAGGATGTATCCTACTGAAGAGGTTGCAGGGTCATTTGCTCATCGAGCTCCTATTGCTTTGCACTCCTCAGGCTTTTAGGTAACGCCTTTGCTGTGAATCCATTTTCCTTCCCAAGTTGATGCTGAATAAACCGGCAGATCCAGAAGAAGGAGCATATATGGCAATATATCAGATGCATCAGTGCAGTGCTGCATCTGGTTTATAGCACAGCCGCCTGCCAACTCAGCTAGGTTGCTTTGACCCTGGGACTTGGTTTGTCAGCTTCTGCAAAAAGCCTTTTGCCAGATTGCAGAAAACGTAAAAATAGCTTTGACAGTGCCCCATATTCTCCATGACGTCTTGAGCAGTGCAATGTCAAGGTGCATCTTACCTGCTCACGCTGCCCAAAGTGATCAAACATCCCTTTACCTGAACTGAGCAGTGCTGGAGAAGCAGCATAATCAAGCGTCAGCTTGATAAGGTGGAACATCCCCATGCAACCACACATCTGTACAGCCTGGTTCTTCCACATCCTCCTCAGCCCTACCACGCTTTGCAAGCCAACTTCAAATGGCAAATATTTCAGCTTTGCTCCCTTGGAGTAGCCTTATTAACTTTGTCCTGGTGTCGCTGCCCTGTTTGGGTAGGAGAATATATGTTGGATGGCAATGGCTTTCTGAGGTTGCTGCCTGGCAAGGCTCTTCAAAGGTTGCTCCCTGGAGCTCACTAAAAATATTATATGTGTATGTCTTGTCCTACAGATCTGTATGAGTACAGAGCAGCATCTACCTTTGTACAGGGAAGGAGCATCTGCATCACCAATAGCTATCTGCAAACTTAAAGCAGTCTTTTCCAAGCAGATCTAAATCACAGGCGTCATCTTCCCTTGCTTGGCAGTGTAGTCCTCTAACTCAGCCCTTCAGAAACTTGATGAAATATGCTGATTTCCACCAGGCTCTAGTTGCTCCCATTTCTTAGAAGGTGTTTGTGCAGTCCACGAGCTCATTAGAGCTGTGCCAGTTTACAGCAGCAGGCATCTGTCCTGTACCTTCTTGTGAGCTGTAGTGAGACTTGCTTACTAAGTCTTGAGCATTGCCTTGTTCTGCTTTGTGCATTACAGACAATCTTTCCTTGAGCGTACACTTCTGGAGGAACAGAAAAGGCAGGATCCGCCCAGGGTGTTTGGACGGTTCCTAGGCATTAAATCTATTTAGTTGCTACTTGAAACTAAATCCATTTGAGGGTTGTTTGATGACTTTAGTTGATTAACCAGGCTTTTATTTGATGCTGGTTACTTTTAAATTCAATGAAAAAAAGATTATTTCCAGTATTGTCTCTTCAGATAAGAAGAATTAGCTGCTTTCTTCTGATATAATCACCTCTTAGTAAGCAGCCAAGAAAGATTCATTATTGCCTCTTGAAGCTGAAGAAATGTCAAAGGTATTAAAACATTGACATTTTGTTGCAGTGAGATCTGTGAGATCAGCCAGACAGCTGCCTGAAGGCAAGCTCCAAGATTATTCATCCGATTTTGTTGCTGTGATATGGTGTTGTGGCATACAGTTGCCATGACTCACTGTCAGGCTGCACACAAATGGCTTTGGCCCATGGACTCGAAAGGGCCAGCCCTAGAAACCCAGAAACACTTGTGGTGCTGGTCTTGATAAAGAAATAAGAGCTTCTTTATCTTTCTTTGATAAAGAAATAAAAAAGGAATAAAATCTGTATTCCTTTTACCAGTGCAAAATGAAATGCTGCACATAACTGGATCAGCAGATTTTGGGAAAAAACAGTGTTAAATCCTTCAGGTGCAGGAAGTTTGGATAGCTCAGCAATGTCTACATGCCCCAAGAAAAGATTTTTTCTTTTAAATGCCTCCCTCCCCTCCTTCCTTCCTTCCTTCCTTCCTTCCTTCCTTCCTTCCTTCCTTCCTTCCTTCCTTCCTTCCTTCCTTCCTTCCTTCCTTCCTTCCTTCCTTCCTTCCTTCCTTCCTTCCTTCCTTCCTTCCTTCCTTCCACCTTTCCTGGTCCCATTTTCACTTTATTACAGTCCTTTCCAAGAGCATTGAGAAGACAAGATGAAAAAAACCTTGCTCGGTGAGAAGTTGTCACCTGTCTGTCCAAGGTGCCCGTTCTTGGTCACCTTCTGCAGACTCTGGCTACCAGGCAGCTGTAGCTCTGTTCTTCCACCTTGCATTGGTACCTTTAAGCTTACCATCACCCATATTTTTGATCTTGCTCTAATTAGACCATACAAAGGCAGACAGTGGTCATCTAATATGTAGAAGAAGTCTTGGTTTCTCCATCTGTTGGCCAGGACAGTCTGCAGGATGCCCACAGGTTAATTCACCAGTTCTTCAGGCTGACTGAAACTGTTGCGGGTCACAGTGGGACAACCATTTCATTAGCACATTTCCTCCTTTTCTCTGTGTTCTAGAGACACTGAATACTTCTGGGCATCACTTTCTTTTTCACAGTAAGCAAACAGGATGAATAGCTTTTTGACAGATTGAGAAGCGCAGATGTGCTTGTCTCCATCTCTATGTTAAAGGAGGTGGAAAGAGATGTGCTCCAGCAGTACAGCAATGAGATTCAGCTGATGGTGTCATTCTTTTTCCCCTAACCTACGATCTGGCTGGGCACACAAAGCAGTGAAAAAGCAAAGGCCTGAGTAACATTAGGGAACACGTTTCCTCAAATTCCCACTTTTGAATTGGAATGAGTTTTAAGATCAAGGCTCCCACCACCACCATCACTGCAGTCTTCACAGAGCAGGGAAACTCTACTCAAGCTACAGCAAGACTTTCCTGCCTTGTCACTGACTCTGCTCTTGGCCTTGGTGTTTCCACTGCACTTTGTGCAATGCTTCAGGGCAGTGCAGTAAAGTCCACAGAAACAGTGTCAGCCTCCTCATCCATATATGTCACATATTTACTTTCTTTCAGCTGGAGAGGAGCACTTCAAGCTGGAAGTCCTCCCAAGAGCATCCTTGAATGCTCTGACTGCTATTTGATAAGGAGGATGAGGGAAAAGATCAGAAGCTACTGATATACTGAAAGATGTTGGTATTTAATACTTTAATCAGTTGAGGTTACCTCAGGATGACCTCTGGACATCCCTTCCAACAAATACCATTATGGCTATACCTTATTAAGGCCACCTGAGATGTTAGAAAGGGAGCACTGGAACATTAACATAAATTTTTTCTAAGACATCAAACTCTGTTTTCAGTTGTACCACAGGTCTCTGTGGTACAGATACGTTACCTCCAAAAGCAGATAAACTGGCTCCATGCATCCATGGAGGATGGTTTCATAACTCACTGAGGCCAGCCTAATTCTCATGAGGGACAATCCCACGTTGCTCTCTGCCCCTGCAGTCCCACCACCTTCTTTCAGCTAACACTTGCCTCGTGAGGTGGACAAACCAGGTAGTTGTTTTGCTACTGCATTAATTTTCAGGAAGATCATCTCCCTGGCCCACTTGATGGTACAGAGACACAAACCTACCACCAGCACAAAGCCTGTAGCAGGAACACAGTGCCAGACGCGGGCAAGGACCTGTCCTCTCCGTGGCATCGCAGTCCCAGATGAGAGCAAACGCAGCATGACCCTGACCTCTGCAACTGGACCACTTCCAGCACTCGCTCCACCGGTTCCCTGGGAGAGCTGCTACCGCTGCCCTACCCAGGGCACTGTGTGCATCGCAGGGCAAGTCTAAAAGCGGTCTAGTAATTTACTTCAGCAGCTCTTGTATACACTCACGTACTACTTCCTTTCAGCCAGTTATGTCTGCTACCTTTTTTTTTTTCCCTTGACCATGTCTTAAATTATGCTGACCCAAAGTCTATCTTATAGGGGTTTTTTTTAAAAAAAAATATCCCAGCTTCTTTTTAGCTTTAAACCTTAGGACTGGTAGCAGAAGAGGCCATAGATGTTTCTACCTCAGTGTAAGCTATTTTAATACATATATAAAAAAAGATATTTAGGTGTCAAAGATGCAGGTAGGCATTAATGGTATTTCCTGGCATGACAACATGGGGTTTATTCACCGGAATATTTTTAAAGTCTTAGTTGCCTTTTCAAAGGTTTGAAGTCCAACCCACACAGGAGCATGACACATTCACCAAGTACGGTCTTGTGTGTTTCTCTAAGCTAAGTAACAGCAGACATTCCTAGGGTTTCTCTCTCCCTCCCCCCCCAGTATGCAAAGTCTTGTCTCCATGGTCACAGTACAAGTCAAATTGGAAGAAAGTTTCTTCTAAATCCTTTTCCACCCCTAAAGGCTCCCAAAACTCTACCCTTGAGCCTGAACTCAAGGCAGAAGTTACCACTGTTTGCGCCTGAGGTCTCCTGGCTGCCTTTTCCGCCTGTTGCGTTTCTGCCTTTGCCCTTGCAGACCGTGGTAGCTCTGGAGAAAAGCAAACCGTAAGCCCTCAGCAGCGGGATTGGTGAGCAATCACACCTTGCTGGCTTTCAAGTGGAGCAGGTGGCTCTGCCCGCAAAAGGGTTCGATTGTCTTGTGTATTTACCCTGCATGAGACGCAGCCGTTGTGCAGAAAACTTCAATGAAGTTTAAAAATACCGGTGAACCATCCCCCGCGACCTTTGTGAATTACAAAGCAGAGCAGGCTGAGGATAAACCCTTCGGGCAGAAAGGAAAGGAAGTCCAGAGATTAGGGAGTATGGGTGTGACTACGAATACAGCCTTTTCCAGGGAATTTGGAAAGACATCAAAGCAAATACACCCACTTATTTATTCCTCATTGGTACTGTATAGGTCTCTTCCCACGTGTGGGCATGAGTGTTTGTTCATGTGAGGTGTGTTCTGTGAGGGATGTTTTCTATTGGTTTCCCTCCTTAAGCATTTCTGAAACACACTGGTTGTGCAGTGGTGTGACCTCCCCTGGCTAGTGCCAACCCTCAAGTCCTCTTTCTCAGGAGAAGAGAGACCTTTTTCAGTTTTGAATGGTGGGCTTTTTTCACAGTGGAGGCAACACCGTATTCCTTTCAGCTCTTGAACACGCCTGACGACTGCAGGGTGTATCTTGTGCTCACGGGAAAGGGATTTACATCGGTCTCCATCCCCCTGGAGCCGTTCAGCCGAGGAAGCTCTGCCAGGACGTAACTTCCTCAGGCCCCCACAGACTGCGGGTGCCTCTGCGGTTACCCGTGCTACCAACAGTTTCTGCCATTTTAGAGTGTTTTCAGTGGCAAGCCCTCACCCTGCTTCTCAAGAGCCCAACGGCAAGGAAAGCCCGTTCGGTAGGGCTGCCCTGGCTGTGGGTTTCAGCCTGTTTTATGAGGGATCCCATGTTAATCGCCAGCCTTTGCCTCTGGAAGGATCCCCAACATCTCAATGCCAATGCACCCTACTTATGCATCACTTGCTGGGGCTACAGCTGGGGCCCTCTGCAGCCAAGCTGTCTTCAGAAAACAAGAGCTGAGCCAGCATGCTCTTCTTTATATCACCCAATATAAATTCTGTTAACCAACTGCAGTTTTCACATTTTCACAACTTCAAAGATTTCTATTCATGGTGCTGGTAAACCAGCATATTTCAAGGTTAGCTGTTCAGACATCACCTCCTGTGGTGGCAGCCCAATTGCTCCAGACTGGGCCACAGCTGGGCTGTTCTGAGGGGGATGCTGCATTTTTCCAATGTCTGTCCACCAAAGGGATGCCCAGTAGCAGGATTTTCTTTAGATTGCCCTACACCCTTTCTTTCTTTGAGAGCTCACACTTCTTTGTATTCGATATCAAGTTGACATTGCTCGTCTGTCTTAAGCGATGCCATTTCCATGTAGGTGCTTTAGATGAAATCCCATTGTTTAAAGTTTATTTCTGTTGCACACAGGTACACACAAGTAAGAGAAACCCAGTAACACAAAAATAAGTTAAATATGACAGAGTAACTCTGCAGGTCAAAAGATACATTTCATTGCTTTCAAAGAAGAAAAAGGCCTGAAGAAGTATTTCTTCTGTCTCTCAAGTCCATTCCCACTTGCTGACACACACTTTAAAAGCCATTGTATTAATAAATAATAAAAAGTTCACATGGCATGCTGGGCTCGTCTATTTGTACCAACACATAAAAATCACCTATGAGGCAACCAAAGTTTTCTGCTGCCTTCACAGACTTTGGTGCAACTGTCTTTCCTGCCCCCTTTCTCTCCCCCAGTTCAGAGAAACAAGAGACCGGTAAGACCTCTGCTGGGCTTTCCCAGTAACTTTTTCCAGAGGGCGCAAAGCCCCTGCACCACCTGCACCATGCTCCACAGTCCTTGCAGGAGGGGATATGGTCCGGGCACTTGGCACTCTGCTGGCCAAGGAGAACATCTCTTCTCCAACTGCGGGCTCAGCCAAACCCTTAGAGGAACATCCTCTAAAAAGACAGTCGATGACTTAAAGAAGGGCTTTCTCCCTGCTCGAGTGGTTCAGACCCTACCAGGATTTTGCTCAGCTGTTGCTGAGGGTTTCGCTTTGTGTTTGGGCTCTTACTGCCTCTCAGAAATGCTCACAAAAAAGAAGGGTGAGATCCTCTTTCTGCATTTGAATTTTAGCTGCTCAAATCTCCGCAAGACATTTCATGAAAGCTCTCAACCATTCCCCACCTCTCCCTTGCTGGAAAGCAGCCATGGCTTCTATGGCAGCAGGTATGGTCCCTGCCCTGAGGAGGAAAGGGAAGGAAAACAGCCACATCACCCTGGGCTCTGCAAGCCAGGGGTCACAGATACATTTTTATGTGGCTCACATTTGAGTGAGAAGCTCCCACAGACTCAGTTTGAGAAACACATCCTGTCCCTGGAATTCTCTCCACATCCCCTCGTCCTCACCCAAGTTTCACGCTCAAGTGTTGAGCTTGATTATCTATGTTGTGTTCAGAAAAGATATCCCAGAGCATCCCTGAGACCCTCTCACCATGTATCCAGGGCCAGATGCAACCTGTAGGTGACCTCAAACCTGTCAGGGGAGCCAGGGCTCACAGCAAACCCAGGCTGGCACAGGCACAGGCGACGGGGATGCGAGCAGGAGAGGGACATCACCAAATAAACAGCAGTAGCTCACATCGCAGCTTTCGGTCCTCCTCTGGCTTTCTGTAGCCCCCTCTTGCCTTCAGGGTGCAGAGAACAGGGTGCACACCCTATAGCACACTCTAGAAAAAGCTCAGAGGAAGAAAAATCATAGAACCATAAAATGGTTTGGGTTGGAAGAGACCTTAAAGGTCATCTGATTCCAACCCTCCTGCCATGGGCAGGGACACCTCCCACTAGAACAGGTTGCTCAAAGCCCCAAATCCCTTCTGGGCTTTAGTTGCTTTTGGCTTTTCCTTCTCCTGAACCCTGGTCCTTGGAGCCACCCAACTCGCCCAACCAACCCTCTGTCCCCAGACCTGTCCACATCATGGGACTCCTTTTCCTTTCCCAGCCAGGCTGCCCCTCCGTGTGGTGTCCAATGAACCCTCCTCCCAGCACTTCTGCCCCAGCACCCCTGTAGCCCCCACCCTCGCGCAGCAGCCGAGGTCCGTGCACATCCTGAGTCCGTGCAGGCCGAGCAGGTGAGGCTCAGCCCACAGGATTTATCCAAACCTGACCACGCCGGGTACAGAGAGGAAAATAACTCCCCGTATCTTTCTGGGAGCTGGCTGCACCTTCTCGCCTTCGTTATGTGCTATTCTTGTCATCAGCAAAAAAAAAATAAAATAAAAAGCACGCAGGAAAACAGCCGAGCATAATTTAACAAATGTGCCTGGTGAGATTATCTCATGATTTAAAGCCTTGGCACAGCACGGGCAAGCACTTTTGCTGCGTCTGCTTGAACGACCCCCATCTATTTTGGAGGGAGGCCGGGGAAGACCAGTCCCACCCTGAAGCTGGGCATGTGTTTAAGTGCCTTGCTGAACCCGGGCCAAAGCCTCCCTAGAAGAAAAAGGCAAAGTTTGTATAAGCATGGAGAAAAAAAATACATTAAAAAAATGTCTATTCTCTTTTCCGTAAGGCATGGAAATAAGGAACAAATCAACAGTAAATTAGCTAGAGATGAACATTTGGATTCAGATTTCATACGCTTGCACATCTGGACGATAACGAGGTGTGATTTATTGCAAGCTCTAATGAGATGTATGGGCCTCTATTAAGTGATAAGGGAAAGGAGGCTTCCCCCCAACCCCCAACCACTTCATTTCCTATTTTAATTTCATAATGAGCAGTTTGAATTTCTACAAACACTAACGGGATCCGTTTTGTCTCATGAGAGTTTGCTCCACCACGTTTGGTAAACGAAGAAAGGAGAAGGAGGCAGCCTGTAGCAGAAGACTGATGGCCCAGCCCTGGGCCCAATCTGCCGTGCCGGGCTCGGCAACGCCGCAAAGAGCAACCCTCTGCCTGCACGGGGAAGATTTTCTGTTTGCCCTGAAGGACAGCAAAGCGTTTATAAAAAGACACGCATGCATATTAATGAAATAGCTTGCAGTGAGTTTGCTGAGAGCTGAGCTGAGCCCCAGGCGTTCGATGGCACCTCAGGGTCGGGGGTGGCAGTGCTGGCCCTGGGATGCTCTGGGGACCTGCAGGTGCTGAGACCTTTCCACCACCAAGCCCTGTCCTCCTGTCCTGTCCCTGCTGGGCTGCTGCAGTTCTTGGCCGGCCTGTGGGGCCCACGTTTACGCCCCAAAACTGCAGGATGCTATGGCCTTCACAGCCCCATGGGGACTACCCTCTTGGTAGCCCACCCCGCTGCCACCCCTGCTTTCCTTCCCTGCGGCTCTGCAGCCCTAAATAGAGTGAGTTGTACAAGTTGCCTGAAAGGCAGTCTCCATCCTCCTTGGGGGGAGGTGGGGGCGGAAAACTGGTGGGACAAGATTCGCATCCCTTGTCAGGTGCCCGAGAGCGCAGAAAAGCAAAGGTAACTCCAAGCAACCACCCGTGTACGGTCTTGTTTACTCCTAGCGAAAATTCAGCCGTCAATCTTAGGTGTGCAAGTAAGAAATTAAGCAGCCGTGTGTTTCAGGGGGTAGTTACAGCTGAATGTACTCAGTTACTGCTTGAGTCCACGCAGTTACAGGCTGTGGAAGAGGTACATGCATAATTCATATACTTTTAATTAAACGGTAGTATCTTTCAATACATTGCATTTATTGTAATTACGTTTATTTCTTCATGCTCTCAGACCTACTGAAGCGTCACTTGTTTTTTTTTCTTTCAGTTACAATATGAGCACAAACAACACTAATTGGACTTTAGAACTAGAGGTGCCAAAGGAGACCCAGAGCTGTGCCAGGCTCTCCCCACCAGAGAGTGCAGCACCAGAACAGGATGTCCAAGAGCTGCTTGGGGAGACAGGAGCTGCCCTGAGCTGGGCCACAGCTGCAGGAGACAAGTCTTGCATGTCCTAAAGCTCCCCTCCGGGGCTTGGGTGCAGTGTCCTTGGAAGGGTTTTCAAGCAAGCGAAGCTGTCCTGCAAGAGCGGTGTTCAAGCAGAGCCCGCTGTGCAGCCAGGGCTCTGCCAACAGGGGTGAACAGGCTGGCAGGGACGGTGGCTTGGGCTTGGCAGAGGCAGCCCTCGGAGATCAACTGAGCCATCTTAGCATTGCAGAAAGATTTCTTTCAGGAATAGGATGTCCCTAGAAAATGAAGCCCTGGAGCTTTTGCCACTCAATTCATAGGTAATCCACACAGCTAGGAGGTGCGTCACCCCTGAAGACCAGGTTGCTGAGACCTATCAAGACCTACCTACTCTTCTCTGCCAAACCCATGCTGAGCTCCAAAGGGTCGTATGATGGGACCCATCAGAGGCAGCGAAGGCAGCAGCCTACCTGCACCTCCCAGTCTGTGGGTCTGCTGAGCTGGGCAGGTGATGGAGCAGCAGCCGCAGGGGCAGCTTCATGCCACCACAGGTGGGACACAGGGCAGGGAGTGCATGGGTTCGAGTCGATGCACTAATGCAGCTTTTCCAGAGAGGGAACCAGGACTGTGTTTCTGGGGAAGGATGGGATTTTCATCTCCCAGTAGAGAAAGAGTGCAAATTGCTTGGAAACATCCTTCTGACTGTAAGAGGAAGGGTTTTTTCTGCTCCAGGAAGGCATTCAACAATCCTGGTTTGTTAGATGCTGCTCTGTCAGGCCTGGTTTTTGTTTTGTTTTACTCAGCATACACACACAAAGGAAAAAAAAAAAAAGGCAATTAAAACAGTTTACCTGAGACTTAATGCTATGTTTCTCCTGTGAGACCAGGTGGGCAAACACAGTTCATTATTGATTTCATTGCCAGAGCACGGGTTTGGCAGGTGAGAAGTTGTGCGCCTAGAAAAAGAAAAAGAAAATAAGAGAAAAACAAAAGAGAGAGGAAAAATAAAAGAAAGAAGAAAAGAAAAGCACCCATCTTGGGCTACCCTCATGACTTATTACCACGTAATATGTAGCAAAATTAATTCCACGTGTGTTGCTTTGGGAAGAAAGCACTTTAGAGCACCTGCAGGGGATTAATGAGTTGGCAGTTTGGCTTTGTGAAGAGATGAGACCTCCCTCTTCCACCCTGTTGCCCGTTTCTTTCCAGTGCTTCAAAGTCTGGCACAGCAATATGGAGCAGCGTAGCCCAAAACCTCATCTATCTGTAGGGGGGAATAAAGGGATGGCCATGGCTACCCCGCAGGAGTACGGGGGGGGGGGGGGGGGTGGGATGGAGGACATTGCTGAAACACACTGCAGAAGGAAGAATGAAAAGCAGGAAAGGAAGAGAGAGAGAGAGGGAATCTTTTGGTCATGTTTCTTCTGGGTGCCTCCCTTCACCAATGCCTTGTTGTTAAAATGAAGCCTTGCCCTCCAAGACATGAGATCAAAATCACTCACTCTAAGGGCAGAGCGAATGCTAACTCCCTCTTTAAAAATACTGTCCAGTGCCCTTCCTGCCTCTGGTGCCATGGAATAGGTAGAAGCACCACCAAGGCTGGGTGCTGCACCCACAGATATTTAGGTTGGACCCGAGGAGAGCCTTGGCAGACGTGGCTGATGGCAAACCCTCACCAGGCAGCTGGTCCCTAACAAGAAGTCATCTCATGGAGGTTTTCTAGATGACAATAAATCGTGTTGCACTGTAATGCCTGTCAGAGGCTGCTCCCAGGGAAGGCTGTAGGCCTGATGGTGATGAGCAGGCAGTGAGATGAGACATCTGGGGAGAGAGAGGCAACCGTGACCTGGGCAGAGCTCGTCAGAGGTGTCAGGGGTTGGACAGACGGAGGGGAGATGAAGAGATGAGTGAGACACAGGGGAAGGGTAGAAGACAAGTGTGGATGGAGGAGCACCTACTGATGGCCAGGAAAAGCAAGGGCTGACGAGGGGGTTCTGAAACACAGAAGATGTTCATGTTCAGAGCCTCAAGCCAGAGGTGTTTGTAGGGGAGAGAAGGGATGCTCACGGGGGTGAAGGAATCAGGCGCCTGTGAACCAGTCAGCGGGTGAGTGCCGAGCAGAGGAGGGAGGAGGATTAGCAGGATGGCATGGAGGGACATGAAGGGGCTCAGGAGCAGGTGGTTAGAGGAGATACCTTCTGCTCCTGGTGGCTTGCAATAACCAGGGCAAGTTGTTGAGCTGGCCAGAACCCACACTGAGCCTTGGCTTGTCAGGCTGGAAATGGAAAATGGGAGCGCTCTTGGGCTGCAAAGCCAAGTCGGCTCCAGCACTCCCCCTCCCTGTCTTCATACACCGGCAGCTTTGGCAGAGATCCTTCTTGGGGACTGTCATCGTTGCGTGACCACAAAAGAGCCGTGAGCCAGTGCGATGAGGGTGCTGCTGGCCTTGTTCAGTACTGCCGAAGGCACCGACACCACAGCCCTGCCGCAGACCTCGCTCTGTTCTTTGAGCAAAGACCGGCCCCGTGGGGTTTAGTCAACTTTGGAGGGCACAAGTTTGAAACTCCTTTGCAGGAAGGAGGGGTGACCCAGTGATGCCCCTGCCATTACAACCCTAATTTCACCCATCCAGGGAGAGGGCAGCTCACGCTGGCCTCCCTCCCCAGAGCCCCATGCGTCTCCTCATGCCTGCGCAACCCGGGAGCAACACAGCCTCCAAAATCTACAGAGCCGCAGCTCTCATGTGCCTCTTACCTGCAGAGGCGCCGCAGCTCTCAGCCCCGCCAGCCCCAAACCCTCCCTGGGTGACCCTGGAGCTGCAAACATCTTCCCACCTCCCAGCAAGGCAGTGCAGGTCCCACTGCGGAGGACGCAGCAGTTGTGTCAGCCACAGCAAGAAGAGAACCACAGGAGGGAAGGAAGTGCGGGGGGGGTGTTGGCAGTCCACCCCCCATCCAAAAAAACCAAGCCTTGTCCCCTCCCGCCAAGCCACCCTGTGCCCTTGCCAAGCCTGGCATGGCTGGAGGGGTCCAGCAGCCAAAGCAGAGCGGGAGAGTGTTAGCACAGAAACCACTTTGTTGTTGTTGTTGTTGTTTTTGAAAGCAGCAAGGCAAATAATTAAAAAAAAAAAAAATTATACTTGAGTTCTTTGCACCATTGGGGCCCTGCGACACTAAGCATCACTGACTAAATATCTTTAAAGAAAAGAATTTGTGCTCTGTTTTCCTTGGCTTTCCAAAAGACTTTGCTAATGCAAGGCAGGGGAAGAACGATGCCGGAGGGTAAGTGGCTCTCCGCTTGAAGAGCTGAATAATCAGCGCATGAAACAGTAAAGATCCATGTGGCTTTTACGCCTCACTGCTGTGCCAGATACTCTGACGACAGACCCGTGCGGTCACTGGCATTGAGTACCTACCACACAGTGTAGAAATATACATTAAAAAATATACAATTAGTATCAATTGCATATTACCTATGTAGTGATGCAATTTCACGTGCGTAGTTTTAAAATAAGCTAAAAAGGCAAACATCGTTTTAGGCAGTGCTTTTCTGTCAGACCACTCAGCAGGTGACGGCGTGGGTTGTTTGCTGCTCCCCTTCTCCCTGTTGTTTTCCTCCCTTCTCCCCTGACCATGGCAGACCCTAAAGCCTGGAGAGAGAAGATCCCACACATCCCATATGCGCTGCTGGCAGCACGTAAGACGTAGCTGCAATGGTCAGGGTTGTCAAACACATCTGATGCCACAGCTAAGCTGATCCTGCGCCCAGTTTCTCACAAAAAGGGCAAGCTCCTCATCCCACACCAGGACCTCCCATGAACCTGCCGTGGGGTGGCTGGGGGAGACCCATGGTAGATCTTTTATTTTCCTCATTCCCTGGCATCTCCTGCAGCCGGTCTGGTGACAGCCAGCCCCGACACTGGGCTTGCCGTAGGGTTGCCCTTTAGGGCAAGTTGCGTTTGGGCACGGGGATCCCAAGGCCCGTCAGCCCCGAAGGCGTCACTGCGGTCGGTGAGAGCATGGTGAAAGGCCATTGCCACGGCCACTGCCTTTCATGAGGGCTGGGGTTTGTTCCACCGGCCTGTGGTGGAACAAACCCCATGGTGCAGCGGGATTTGTGCAGCACAGCCCGGCTGGTAACTACCGCCTCACCTTCCCTCCTCCCTGCCCCCAGTTCCCCAGTTAATAGTGCCTGCACACGGAGTCTGTTTTCTGCTCTAGAAAGCGTGTCCCCCGAGAAACAGAATTTATCTCAACGACGTCTCTCGCCCAGTGCCATAGATCAGTCAGCTGATAATAAAGCAGAAAATTGTTCAGATTTACATCTCTGAGGTCCTCACGCCTCTCAGCTGCAGCCAAGTTCCGCGAGAGTATTTGCTGACCTCCTAGCGCACAGCTGCTCATTCCCCAGCACCCCAGAACACTATTTCTTTAGCAAAGACGTGTATTAAGGGGAATTAATTAACTAGGTTTGCTGGCTGGATAATCAATTTTCGTGGTATAAATTGAGTACTGATGGAAGAGCGTTGCTTCTGTTGCTTCCCCTGCTTCCCCTGCATAGACATTAAAAATAGATGAATACCCAGTTGGAGAAATTGGGACGGGATCATATTCCTTCCGAATATAGAGTTTGGCAACCTCAGAAAATGGGGTGAACATTACTGGGATTTCATTTCGTAAGTGCTCCGTGAAAGTTAATGTCAAAAATGTCCTGATTTAGAGATCTTTCAACAGAAGAAAATGGAAATGTTTCATTCTGAAGCAACTTTTCATTTAGACATTTACAGAATGGCAAAATCAAGGGCAAAAATCCGAGTGAAATGTTTTAACTGTGCTAAAAAAAAATATTTACAATGAACAGCATTGTTTGTCATTTGGTTTCGGTTGGTTTTGTTTTGTTTCGTTTTTAAATTTTCCTTCATGGAGCAGTTTAATAACTTGGGGTCTCTCAGCCCCGTGTGAAATGGAAGATTTCTCCCCACCCCTCCACTCCGGTAGCACTTTTCGCCACTTTTTGTGCCCCAGCTGAAAGACCAGCAATATGCCATGTCTCGTGTTTCTTTACCTTGATCCTGCCAGTGTTTTACCAGTGTTCTTCCAGCTCTGGTATTCAGCAAAGTGTGCCCCAGGTAATGACCCAACAGATGACTGGCACCCTACAACGCTGGGCTGTAACTTTAAGCTGGGCTTTTTGAATAATTTCTCTGCTTTTTCCTCAGGACGTATTTTTTTTTACGAAGGTGGATCCACTTTATTAGCAACCAAATGTTTCCTTTAATTGGCGCACTGCCCCATGCCTCCTAAATGACTGATTTGACTACAAATTGCTCAGACTCTGCGATGTATTTTTCATCTCATTTATTGCAGGCATGAATACAGGAACAGGTAAACAGCTGAGCCGTAAAAGTTTCTCTCCAGGCATGTTTTCAACAAAATGCCATCGTACACCGTCTGATGATACACGCTGCTACTCAGATGAAACAAAATGGTGTGAGCAATCTTACTTTAAAGCTGCTACCCACCAGTCAAAGCCGCAGCTGCCAAAGAAGCCTTCTCCTCCACTTACTCTCTCCCTTCCCTCCTTCTCCACGTCATCTGCAGGTTCTTTTACGGCGCTTAACTTTACAAAACACAGTTGTGAGGCTGATCTTACATGCAATTACAGATCAGCCTCAGTATATTTATTGCAAACTCCTTGAACATCAGGACAGTAAAAAAAAAAAAAAAGAAAAGAAAAGAAAAGAAAAAGAAAGAAACAGTATTCCATTGCATAATTACGAGTAGGTTTTTGTAGCCAATGAACCAGAAATGTATTCAGAAAAACAAAAAAAAAAAAGAAAGAAAACCAAAGGATATTTGTAAACAGTTCAAACAAAACATGATGCTGCCTCCAATGAAACATTTCACTGCGTTGCCAGCTCTGTTTCAAATGGGCACGTAGGCATCCTGTTGCGAGAGAGTTGTGAAGCCACAAACTGAAACTTCGGAGGAGTTAATTTTCCAACATTGCACTTTCAGGGTTTAAGTACGTTTGAAACGAGAAAAATCTGCACACACTGTGGGATCTGGTAGAGATGTGGGATCTCAAACAACATTTCTAAAGAAAACCCGGTTATTCCTTTTAAAACAAAATAGTGAAAACAGCCGAACCACACAAAAACAAAGCACAATTGGTTGGCTTCCAGAAGAGACTGCAATATGAGAAAATATTTAACTCCTTGCATAGCTATTTAAATGGCCAATAAATTTTGCTGGAATCACCCAAACACGACAACATTGCATTCTGCCACTTAAGAGACTTCACGTTGGAAAGCTGGGATCTGCTGACCGGGTCAGAGCATCACTCGGGACACCGCTAGAAGCCAGGGCCACCCCGGTAGGCTTTGCCAGCGTGGCTGTAGCAGTAGGTTTCATCAACCAGCTACTCCCAGGCTGGGCACAACTGTAATGACGCCTCTGGGCTTATGCCGCTTGTCCCAGCTCTCTGTTCTTCCCACAAGGGACAAAAGCTGTTCTGACAACAGGGTGTTTCTGGTAGTATATTTACACCTAACGCGCAAGGCTTTTGCTGGCAGAGCGACGTCAATCACAAATCATACCTCAAAGCACCCCTGGATGATGTAGCTGTGTGGGCAAGGCTTTGCGATGTAGACCTAACCAGAGGGACGGAGAGCAGCATTCATCTCACTTAACTTCAAGCAATATAAAGGTAGACATTTAAGTCAGAGGCACCTTCGGAAGGCAGTTCCTTTGATCTCTCATCGGGTGAGAGTTGGGCATATTAACCCATTAAATGAGATGAACCCTTTCCCAGGAGAGCTGAAGAGACAGACTCCTTTCAGCCACCCTTTTCTGTCACCTACTGGCCACCATGCTTCAGAAGGCTGCTGTTCAAATGCGTTATCTTTACACGTGTCAATGTACATGATAATGATAGCCTGTGCTGGGCTTCATGCTGCCACAACTACATATGCAAGCTCATTAAAGCTAGCTCAGATACTTCCGCACCATTATATAGACATACCCTCGGGCAGAGTATCCTTTAACACCTGTAAAGTTAAAGTCTAGGGGCAAATCTAGACTATCTGCCCCCCAACAGTTCCTGTTGGCATTGTCGTGTTTACAGTAGTTTTGGGTAACAGGTGTCCTAACACTGTAATTCCCAACCAGAGGTGAGGCAGGAACGTTTATTCAGAGGATGTGAAAACTGAGAGGCTTAAGCGTGGCTGAAGAACGTACACAGTAAGAAAGAACGAGGTGATGACGTTCCACAGTTAAAAGTTGAGTTCGATATCAGTAAAACAGTTTTTAAAAAGCTCCATTAGACTGCAGAATAGGGAACAGTGGCAGCCAGTGGATAAGACACTAAAACAAGACAAGGCAACGTACTTGCGAAAATGTCCCACAGGAACTAAGCGGCCACACGAGCCTTTCCCTCCTCTCCTGGTGGGAACTAAGGAGGGAGGAGTCCCTGCTCTTTCTCAGCTACACCAGAGCACGCCCCAGCTGTAAAGACCTGGCCACTATAAAGGAACCTTGGTTCACGTTTCTTGTTTTCCGGTTCTGAATATTTCAGCTGAAGTATTTTTATAGAACAGGAGCAGAACCATTGCATTTAAACTAATAATGCTTGTTTACGAGCCAGAACATCTGACGGGCTGGTCTGAGTCAGGCATTCAGTTTTGCTAAAGCCTTTTGCTTATGTGACCAGACTGCCCTAATGCAGGTAATTGGATCTATTTGCTCCCAAACCTGAAGGCATCTTGCAGGGTTCCCAAAATCCGCTCCATAGCAATCAGTACGACTGAAGTGTGTGTTCAGATCTGTTTTTTCTGGTTTTCCTCGGTGATTACTTTGTGAAACTGTCACCAGTTCGCACACAACTGGGGGCTGCCTAGCAGCAGGCAGCAGACCAGACACAGCTGGAGTCAGTGCTGCGCCGTTCTCAACCTTACTTAGGTTTCCTCTCCCAAAACAGCACCTCTAATTACAATTTTCTTTTATTTGTTCTTTGCAATGCTTACTTTTACTTGGGTGCAGACAAAATGTGCTGTCGCTTCTCCCTCCTCCAGTACCTTCCGGGAACTGGTGAGAAATGAGTAACAGGACATGGAAAATGCAGCTTTTTGTATCTATCTGCTGCGTTTTCCCTTCCTTTCTGATTTCTTCATACAGGTTTAATGTTCCTAATCCGTTTTTAATAACCTTGGATTGATGGAGCAGTATGCTAAAACAGAAGGAACAGAAATGTCTTGGCATTGAAACTAGAACGTGGACAGTGGACAACTTGTATCTGATTACCCAGCAAAGTCACCTGAGAGCTCTGAAATCTGCAGTCCAGGTGTGTTTCTATGGCTCCTTGTGCCCATTGCTCATGTTGAGCTCCTTCATTACGTGTTGTATTGTGAGTTTCTACCTAACACTTGTGCTATTTATTTTGCTCCATTTTATGGCAACCACAAAGGTTTGGGTTTGGTGGATTTAAGTGGGGAGCCTAAGGCTAATTTCTTCTCCCAGTAAATATGAAATAGATGAGTCATTTTATACCTCCACGTTGCGATCCCCAGTCCTACAGTGCTCTCGAGACCTCTCATTTCAGAAAAACAGCAGAAGCTAATTCTGAAGGAAACCCAGTCTCACAGCAATCACTTCCTGGCCTCCACACAAACAAACTGCTTAAGCTGAGGTAAAGCCATCGTATTCAGTGTCAAACGAAGGGCACTCTTTTTATCTTAACACAAACAAGAGAACATAGTGTACAGAGTAACAGAAAAATATACATCTTCAGCCATACAAAACGCACAAAAGCTTTCCTGTTGGAAGAGTACCTTGTAGCTGACAGTCAGTTGTTGGTAGCTTTCTAGATGACCCTGCACTGCACTACTGAACAGGGGGAAATGGAGAACTTCTTTCTTCTTTTTTTTTTTTTTTCATAGGAGATAGTTGGTAGTGTTACCTATAAACACCCTCCCTGGGGCTGCGGTTCCACTAGCGCTGGACCAGCCACCCCACCTGATGCCTGAGATAGCTCCACTGAACGTAGAGGCTTGCTTGCGTGCCGGAGGTGATCGGGACGTAGAGCCAGGCGTACTCTCCACAGCTTTGCCAGTACACATATGCTGATTTGTAGAGTGAAAAAATGGGTATAGACACAGCTATGCCGTAAACTATCATTGTTATTATTTTTTAAAGTGATCAATCAATTCATGTCAGTCAGGAAGGCGGTTTATCTACCCAGGAAGGAAAAAATCCTCCCTGTGTGAGCCACATCCACACCACTGAGGCTCTGCAACCTTCAACGCCGGGGCAGAAGCCGTCTGAGTGTGGGCGAGCCCTAATGCCTAGGCAACCTGGAGAAGGTAAAACTTCTCACTTAGTTAAAAAAAAGTCAGTATCAAGCTAGAAAGTCAGTAGCAAATTACTTTAAACAACTGATTTTTTTCATTAATGGAAATACAGTAAGATTTAGTTGAAGGTCTAGGTCAAGATGATGAACTACAGGGAGTGTTGGGTGCGTATACCTGTATGGTGGTTGTCTTTCCCCCTTGCAGCTATTTATATCTCTGAGTAAAGGTTAAGGTTAGGAATTTAATAAGACAGCCGTTTATTTTTCTGTGGAGACTAACAGTCCTGGGGTTAGGATGTAATAATCATTCTTCTGCTTTAAAAATGGTTCTTTAACAAATAGCAGTAGCTCATTGCAATTTTCAGTTGTACAAAATGACATATTTTCTATGTTACTATCAAAATATTCTGCATAACATTAATTTCTGTGCACTTATTAACATATGTACAGAACAGTGTTTCCCAATAGAAATCAGTATGCTCCTTGCTGATCCTTTTTGCCCTAGATTTACCAAAACCAAACCTGAAATTAATTGTGTTAATAGTATAAAATCTCAGGAGAGACAAAGGATTGAAGGTTCATTTCCCAGCAGCAAATGAATAAAGGAACTCCTTCAAGTTAAAGTCTAGCTGACACTTAATTTGAACCAACCGTGGTGAATCCAGGCGAGCCAGGAATAGCACACATTTTCCCGATGCATTATGTTGAGTACACAGAAGCAGAGGAATGTAAACAGACAGAAGGCACATGAAAGGCCCCAATCCATTCTCCATCTGACGGAAGTGCGAATTTCATAATTCTGTCATCAAGAGTCTTTTCATCATTTTCTCTCTCTCAAGTTCACGCCTCAGAGTCTCAGCGCTGTGTAATTAATGCACAAACAGCCAATTATGGGAACAACAATAAGTCTCAGATTTCAATTTAAAATAATTAACATTTTCAAAATACCGAAGGAGGGGAAAAAAGGTCAGACTCGATTCAGTGAAAAGGCTGACAACTGATAGTTGATTCAAAAACAAGTACCACTTGATATTTCTGAAGAGCAAACAAGAAAAAGGACATAAAAAGACCCATATGGCAAAAGAGTTTATGATTTAATCTCACGCCCATTAAAGGCTGCCGATTCCAAAGGGAGCTGGACTAGGATTCTAAAAATGGAACAGCTAGAGTAAATGCCATCACAAAAGACTGGTGCTACAGCCTTCTGCTCCTCAGGATGGTTCGATATTGGGGGCCATCTATATACGCGAAATTTACTACAGTCCTACTTGGCGTGCACACATCAGGGTGTGGGACGCAGACTCTGAAGTCCTTGCTCTCATGCACTGAATCACTCCAGAGCTTACAGGCTCTGCAGCACTGGGAATGCCCTGGGTTAGTGATCCCATTTCTTAATAAATAGTATGGGTAAAAAATCCAATTTACAGTGTTGTTCTAAGAGTTAAATATCTAATGCTTGTAAAGCATTTCAGAGATTTAAACTGCAGTGCAGAAACCTTGCAGCCCATTCATGGACAAGCAGGGGTGGAATCACCCATTTGTGCCCGAGACATCCTACAGAAGCTGAGTTCAGCACTACAGCTTCAGAATTACATTTTCACTGGAACGATAAATTTTTAGATGAGTTAGCAACATTGAACAAGTGTGCAGGTGCAATTAAACCAACATCTGCAAAAAATAATTAACAAATGAAATTGGGAATTGACCGTGAATCCAAAGTTAAAAAGGCTAATTCATTACAATGCCAAAGAAATTCTCTTCAAGATAAGCCTAGGACATTTTGTGCTCTAGAAGTATTGAGTATATCTACTCCTACATTTGTATTCAGTAAATTATCAGCTCGGAAAATTCAGCTTTGATTAAATTCTGAAATAAGCCAGCATGCAAACCCAGTAGAATGGAACAATAGAAAACTTAATGCAGGCTGCCTGTGGAAGGATGGGATGGCTTGTTGTTTCCCTGAGAAACTACAAGAAAGGCCACTGTAGCTTGACACGACTAAAAAACAAAAAAGAGGAAAAAGAAAGAAAACCAGTGCCTGTTTTTCATTTAGAAAAGCAGACATTTCTCAACCTCAGCTTTCCCCCATGGACACTGAATTTAAAAAAACACCAAAACAACCCAAAAAACAACACAAACAACAAACAAGAAATTGCAACAGCAATCATTAAAAGAAAACCATTGTGGTTCAGACAAAATGACTTGCCTGAGGAAAATCTGCACAGCCTTTCTCTCCAGGCTGTTGGCCATAGAAACTGTATGCTGCTGGCTGCAGCAGTTAATTAAGGTAGTTTTTTTTCTCAGAGCAGATATGAGTTATAGATATTTCTTTTCATGACCCACCTATTTTGAAGTAGGTGTCAAGCAGCAAACAAAAATCTTTTGGTATCAGGGGAAACATCACTTTATGGTAATTATGATAGAAAATGAGAAATCAAGTGGATTCTGTTAATGCCGAGAGCATCATAGTATTTCTGTGAAAGAACTGCACAGTACCTGTCTGCCAGCGAAATCGGTTTATGCGATGTATATATTGTCTGGACTGTTGGAGTTGGTATAGTCTCTCCCAAAGACCTCAGTACGGGCGATGGAGTGACCGGCGTTACCTTAGGAGATGACTGCACCGCACAACATTGTAATTTGCTGTCTGTAAATTCTGCCTACAAAAATGTATACAAACACAGAAAGAAAAAAAAAGCGTAGATTAGCTTCTACCGCTCTTGTTACCTTTCACTATCCAATTCATTGCTAAACACTCAGTAACAACAACAAATAACGAGAACTAACGGGAGGCTGTAGCTATAGTTGCTCAGTGCAACCTCTGTAGATGCTGAACTGCCACCTCTTTTGACGGCTATTTCAGAGCTGTGCCCGAGGGACGAGGCTGATAGCAACATGCGCTACGTGAGATGAAACTCCATGTATAGGACTGGCAACATTCAGATGAAAGACATAATCAGTTTGGAGAATGCCGCTTATCATTATTGTGTTGTCCCTAAAAATAATGCAGAATGCTGACTGCATGAGATTTCTGGAGTATTCTTCAGAAATCCTATACAATTTGCTGGTGGGCTCTCTGACAAATCTGTGTTTTGTAACAGCAGGAGTCCAGGCTTGTAGGTTCTAAAGTCTCCATCCCTTTCCCGTGTCTGCTAACTGGAACATGCCTCAAGAGAAATATTCTGCAGTATCTAGTGACAGGCAATGTTAAAGCAGTATTGGAAGTGCTGGTTTAAGACAAACAGCAAGCAGCCATCTCTTGTCTTTCGGGTGAGGCGTATCAGCGCTGCAGTCTTACAGCAAAGACTGGGGCAGCCTATTCAACTGGAAAGGGAGAATCCCCCAAAATAAAAACGGCCCTGTCTTGCTTTTTGGCACGGACTATTTCTCAATGCAAAGCACAGTGGCTAGTGCCTGTGGTGCACGTGGAGACCCTGACCCGGGAAGAGCACAGAGCAGCTGCAGTTTGTGAGTGCATCAGGACCGTTAGGATATGTTCCTACCGGTGTCAGCTGCATTTCTTTCTTGACAACTTTTTCTTCCAAACTTGGTTCAGGCTTAAGGCAGGGAGGAAGAAAAGTTACCATCATAAGGGAGCAGCTATTTGAATCGCAACTTTTTTTTTTCCTTTGTCTTAGTTATTTCTCAAATTCTGTAAGCCATACAGGATGAGTGCTAAACACAAACAAATCAGTTTAATCAGTGGGACAATTATTTGAGCCCAGGAAAGAATAG
Organism: Larus michahellis; assembly: GCF_964199755.1. Lineage (NCBI taxonomy): Eukaryota > Metazoa > Chordata > Aves > Charadriiformes > Laridae > Larus > Larus michahellis. The sequence goes on from NC_133897.1 coordinate 98,153,272, forward strand.
TTGTGGTAGGTTTGGTTGCTTATTGTCATTTTTTAACACGCCTCTGCTTACATTTCAGCTAAACCCGTGCTCCAAAACAACCTCTGAAGCAAAAGGAATTCCATTAATTCCACAAAATTAGTAAAATGGAAAATGTAAAACCAACTAAAGAAACTCTCCCTCCAACCCTGGCCAACTACGTGTGTAAATACTGGCTAATATAACCTGCACAAATTTCTCTGTCATTCAACTTTTAAAACTCAACCTTAGAAGCTGCAGGGATATGAAATGTGGTGCTCCTCATACAGGATCCCTGCCCTCTGAGGACTGCCAGAACTTATTTTATGCTATGAGAAGGGGGCACCATTCTGTGAGGCTGATGTAAATTCTCCCAGCCTTACTGAAATCAGCAGAGCAACGACAAATTACACTTGCTGAAGATTTGCCCCGAGTCCTAAAGTAGGTTTGCTCTGGATAATGGTTTTACAGTTTATATCCAAAGCATCTTTTTATATATATCTGCTGGCACAGTATGTTTGAGCCAAACGTTTAACTGGTCTAAAAAGATATAATTTCATTAATTTGAATCAATGTGACTCATACCGGTTTGAGAATATGGTCATCAAACCTGCCATTTCTCTACAGAAATCTCTGAAATTCAGAGGGGTTCCTGGCACGAAGCTTATTTTTAAACATTCCAGGCAACCAAGTTCTCTAATATTTTCCTCTGCTAAAATCAACACAACTGCATATACACCACCAAATTAGAAGCCCTACACAAAAGGTAAAGCCTTCCAAATGTCACCATTCATAACTTTGGTCCCCTCAATAACATTTTAATGTTTTTTTTTTCCAAGCAAAAAAACCCAACAAAAAAACCCCCAAAAAACCCCAAAACAGAACACAAAAAAAAAGAAAAGTGAAGGGAAAGCAAAGAAAAGAAAATAGAAAAAAACCTGAATAAACAAGGAAAAGAATAACAAATGTTACTATCTGGGACTGTGTGTGACCAGAAAATACCACTGATCTAGACCTTTCCCTTAACAGCTCCCACTGTGGTGCAACAACCCTCAAGCCCTCAGCAGAGCCCAGGCATCAGGATGAACCCAAATGCTGCTGGGGACAAGCACGCTTCCTTGGGCTGGGACGGTGGACCATGAAACACAGGACCAACGTGTAATTAACCTTCCTAATTGTTTTCCCATCTTTATGCAGTCCTCTAGATAGCTGCTGATTTACCACAGATACGTGTACATAACTTGATAAAAGGAATGTATGGAATCGTACGATGGTTCACACACCATTAGATTTTTATTGCAATCGTGTTTTAAATATTTGTGATCTGGATTCTGCCCTCCACTCTGCCCAGGGAAACAGGACTCTATGTGGAGAACAGGGAATTTCAGAAAGATTAGTTTGAACTTTACTTTGCTTCTCTCCTGACAGAGCATAACAAAAATCTCAGCATTTGAATCTGCCATGAAACAGCCATTTTCTGCAAGATGGAAATTTCTGTGGGTAAGTATATCAGCATAGCGTCTGTTTCTGTTTTTAAAGTTCTATTCCTCACAATGATGAAAAAATATTTTGTATAGCCCTCCTAAATTTTGCTTTCATGATAACTGTCACAGGCAGAACAATAATTTCCTGACAATCATTACTAATTAGCGGGAAAGCTATTCTGGGCGTAGCTTTTTGCTTATATAAATAACTACTATGAAGGATACAAATACTGTAACTTTGGTTTAGCTTTTACCACAATTGTACTAGCTGGACTTGGCTGACCTAGCGAAAAGTTGCTGTGACATATTCCTGTGTATTTTCGGGTACCTTTAATTAGAGCTCAACTGTGGCACTGACACAGTTTGGGGAGCCTAATGAACTCTAGCTTTAAAACACCTATTTGGAGAAAAACAACATTTAGATCAAATCCCATGATCAGGTTTATTGTGAAAGAAAAGCCTCTTTCTTTCTATCATTAATGCAGAGGGTTACTGCACATGGCCCAACAGTGATTGAAGTTACTTATCTCTGATTACATGCCAGACATAGATTGCTGCTACCAGTAAAAGTTGAGGTTACAGTCTGAAATGCTTCATTTTACAAAAGTAATTTAAAAACTGTAAGTCAGTTACTGCGGTTTATAATTATAATCAGAGAGTGTTTCTTATAGAGTAGATCGTTTTGTCATACTTATTACATAATGCCTCTACCCTTAAAGTAGGACTTAGGTTGGACTTATTTTTTAAACTGTCAAATAATTGTTTTCTGTTTGTATGTAATTTACCTTGCCAAAAAACCTAAATCCCGACTTCTGCGAAAGTTTAATAAGAATTAAGTTCAATACTTGATTCAAGTTATTAAGTAAACATGGGAGTTTATACAAGGATACCATTGTAGTCATCAACACACTAACTGTAATCCTTCCTTAAAATTCATCTGTAAATTCAATGAAAATCAGGCTCCTTTTTGTGATGGCACAGCAGGCGGTTTCAGGCAGGAGGCCATGCAATTGGTAGACAGAGGACAAAGTCTTCCCACTCCCTTATTGCTCCTTGGAAAGATGCTATGGAGCTTCACGAGTATCCTCTACAGTCCTGAACTGAACAACATTTTGGGACTGACTGCATTAGTGGTGAGCCGTGACCTTTAACTCTTCGTCCTCTGTCTAGTAAGCAGCAATGTCTGAATGCAAGCAAGTTAATTATTTGTATAATGGGAATATTTAACTGATTTGCTCCCTAATTTCTACTTGGAATTTATCTCTTTTGTTTTGTTTTGGTTTTGAGGACTGCTTAGTGCAAAAGTTTCTGACGCTGTTAAAAAAATCAGTTGGAATTGTGTTAAATACACAGTTTTTAGTTGCATGTTCTACTTACAGAAAACTGTGGTACTGTTGTAAAAGGATCGAAAAAAGGATTAGATGTATCAGCAGGGAATGTCTTTATCTTTAAAAAAGATAAAGAAAAAGATGTTACTTTCAGAGCATAAAAATGCAAAAGAAAAAAAAAAGCAGCAAAGCATTGCAACTATAGTGACATATCCAACAAATTAGAGCAGTTCAGCAGAGCTTGGAACAGACCAAAAAAGACCCCTCCAAAAATGCATACAGAAACCTGACGGTGAATAGTCAAAGCATAAATATGAAAACTTAACAAATTAATTTTAATGTGTAATTAAATCTGGTGTGCAAATATGGAGCAGTTTGCATACAGTGAGTCTTCCAATTCTGTCAACAGTCATTGGATCATTACCTGCTTCCTCCAGCCAGCACTACATTTTAAAATATGTTATACAAAATGCAGAAGCAAATTCTGCAGGGCAGGAACTTTGGCTAAAATACTTGTGCTTTCCGTATTTTAGACTTCCACATTTTCAGTTACACAGTTGCTGCCAAAGACAATCAATCACATAAGGTGGGTTGAAAGGAAACCATATGTAAGAAAAGTACCAGGGACAACTGTTTATTTCAGGCAGCTACGAGGCCCTGAGTCGAGGGGACCGCTGTGGATAAAGGATGACCTTAGGAGGTTTCTTTTTGAAAGACACCTGAAGATCGAGAGGTGAGACCAACGCATCCATGTACCGAGAAGCCTGAGAGATCCCAGGACTTGGGTCCATAAGCGTATGGTCACCAGTGTGACCAGGCCTTGCTGGAAATCACTTTTGCCCTTAATATAATTTCAAACATTAACTGAAATTAAAGAAATATTAAAAACAGCAACAATCTCCGTCCCGCTTCATTATGAATGCTGTTTCTCATGATTTTCCTCTTTAGAATGCAGGCATTATTAATTCATTCAGAGAGGTCAAAATATCAAATAAAGGTATCTGTTTTGAACTCCACTTCATCCTTTCCATTTGGAAAAACACATTTTTCACTGAAAGGTGTATTTTTCACTTTATTATAGAAACTGCTGTGTGTTTGTTTTTTATGTGTGTCTTCCAGCATAATTCACTAACTACAGCTATATAACTGTTGTTTAATAATGAGGAAAGCTACCCTGAGGGCCCTGAGCCCTTGTAGGCCAAAGCAAAACCTGAAATTATGACGTCAAATATGATTAAGTAAATTTATAGTGTTTATTTTGTAAATGAAATAACAGAAACATATTGTCTTATAAGGATGCCAAGGGAAATTAATGACCATCTGTGGGCCTGCTTCTGCAAACATGTGGAATTAATCTTGGCATTAATTGCCAGGCTTCTTACACACAAGGATTATGGATGGCAAAGATACAGTTAAGCATGTAAATGCCTTTTTAACAGAATAAAAATGTTTATAAGTGAATTACACAGGTGCAAATGAACAAACAACTGTGCAAGACAGAAATTCTTTTAAATCATAATTTTCTATGCAAACATATTAAAGAAAATTTCACACTCCTTGTCTAGTCCCATATTCATGTCTGTTAGCAAAGTGTCTGTACACTACGTTGCTGATTGAACCTACTCATTAGATCGAAGCAATAGCTCCTTGCAAATTTGTTATGTTACGTCATACCCAGAGCCAAGTCTGTCAGTGCAAAACATGGACAGCTGTAGCATCTGTCACTCTTCTGAGACACAGCAAATACCCATGAGCCCAAGTTGTCATTCTGAGGTTATAAAGGGTTTACAATATGAAGTTACTGTACAAAATACAAGTGCACTCCATTACAAAACCTCTGAGCCAAGTGCAAACAGGGTTGGGAAGCTGGTTGCTCAAATGCAGTATGAGTTTGATATTCTACAGCCAAAATCTCTCTAATTTTGCAGGTTGGTCTCATGCAGGAAACGAAATGCAGTTACTGAACAAAGAGAATTAAAATGACGCAGAACTATATTCAAGACAACATTATTCCCATCCCACTGGGATTTGGGACCAGAGGCACGTAAGAGGAGTCAGCCCTGATTGCACGCTGCGACACACAGGCTTGCAGAATACTCTCTCGCAAAATCAGTACTGCAATCTGTGGATGCACCTGAGGCCAGCCTCCACATCAAAACATGGCAAGAAATGGTTAATCTGGTTTAGTTATCAGCATAGGTTCATCTCTCAGGGAGTTGTACTTATTTAATCTCAGGAATAAGACAATCTTGACAAAATGAAAGGTTCTCTAAGTTCTAAACCCACCAATTTCTGGCATTTTAAAGAAACTGAAAACAGAATTTAAGGAACAGAGGGAAAAATCATATTTGTGTTCAATTTAACAGCGAAAAACAATCACCCTGCTCAGCCCTTAAAATTTACTCTTTCTTTCTCTCATCTTTTTTCTTTCTGAGAATCACAGAAGAGAAGAGAATCAGAGAAGAGACCAGTATTACTCAAATGGCACAACAGAGTTTATTGGTTTGTCCCGGGCCTCGACACCAGCCCTGCTGCCAGCTCCCACACGCAAAGCAGAGACAACACTGTTGTCTCCTCAGCACTGGTGAGAGGTTCTTATCTGTTCATGGCTTGGCTCTTTTGAGTAAGAAGTAGTTACAATGTCCTCCATTCATGCAATAGCAGAAAAATTCTATATGTTCGAGAACACTTTTCAGACTGAGAATATGTAGGGTGGAGAGACAGTATCGTGGAAAGCATCAGTTGAGCAACTGGATTATGTGAAACAGGATTTGGGATATACTTTGACCTGCGTGTCCACCATGGCCAGCAGGGTGCTGATGACAGCAGCAGTTGCCAGTACCTGGGAGGAGGAAGAAAACCCTGTGATTCCCACCCCACCACACAAGTAAAGCAGTCATGTGTGAGTCTCTTCCTGACCCTTGTCTTGGGGTTGAGTTTATTGCATGGAGTCAAAACTCTCAGAGTAGCTCAGAAAGCAAAACAACTCCCTGACCAGAACAGGAGGTGAAGACTTAGAAGTTATGCAATCCCCACACACTGTATAGCCTCTCTCCCTGTCCTAGGAGGAAGGCATACCATACCTTTAAAGGTTTCCTAACTCGCACGGCAGAAGCAGTCCCTAAACTTTTCCTGGGTGCTTTCTTCTCCCTGCCGCAGCAGCATCTGTTGAAAGATGCCACCTGGGGACTGAGAAAGGAAGAAGAGCTGAGACACTCCACCACCTACCGCAACAACCCTGCAGTTCCTCCAGCCTCTGGAGACCTTCAGCAGCTTCCAGGCTTCACCTGGGATTGCAGACACAAGGAGAAAGGGAGAGGGAAGAAGAGGTTGGCAGCTCTGTGTGCAGGACGGTCTCATGAAGCTGAAATGTAGCTGCTCAGACTAGCAAAATACAGTATCTGCTAGTGCATGGATTGCCTATAGACAAGCTGCTGAGGTATTCTGTCTACTTTGGTATATGACAAAACAAGAGAAATAACTTTGACGTTTACAACTGAGCACAAAAATTCCTGTGATGGCAGGTGGAACAGCAATCATGTCCACATTACAGATCTGCTCAAATGAGCACGTTCCAACACAGTCAGGCTCTTCCACGGGAGCAAAAGGGACTAACTGGTGTCACAGAGGCTACAGAAATATCATGAGCAACAAGAGGTCAGAGCTGTGCTCTCGATAACAGCATAGACAGACTTTTAAGTAAAAAACTTGATTTCAAGCACACCTGTTCTCTCTGCAGGAGCAAAAACAGTCTTGCAGCCAAAGTCACAACCATAAAACAACCTTTAAAGCAGGTCCCATAAGTAACTGTCAAATCACAGGGGCATGGCATGAAAGGGGAGTGAACGTGTTCTGCGTTCCAGCGGCATCTCGCATGCTGAGGGCTTGTTTCACAACCTCAAATGCCCCTTGCTTGAAAGGTCAGGGTGCATTACCATAGCAGAACTACTCTGGACAAGTATTTCCTTGTCTAGAATATTTATCTTGGCAAGTTCAGAATTTACTGAGCTTAAAAGAACAGTTGACTCTTAAAAAAAAGAAAAAAAAAGAAAATAATAACAGAAAAAGGATCAGCACAGTCTCAGGAAAAGTCCAGTGATTGAGTAATCCTTAAGGAGAAAAATCTGAAAACCAGTAAATCTTACAGTCACATTGATTTGTGGGAAATTCCTCTGTGGATAATTTTCTGCTAGTACTCAAAGATTTTTGTTGCACTATTAGCTGTCTATTAGGGTGACATATTTTGAAGGTATCATCTTTGCCACAACCAGAACGAATTAACAGCACTAATTTTCCTTGATATTTATACCAGATGGAAGAACAAAGGAGGGTGAAGGAAAAAATGGGACAATAGGACAAGAACCTTCCCCTTTTCTTTGCACTTCTGCAAAGAGTTCTTCTGGAGAGAATTTAAAATCTCAGTAAAAACAATTGTACTTTCCTGAAACACCTTTTAGGTGGGCTAGGAGAAAAAAAAAAGTAACATTCTCCTAAAAGCAAATGGAAGTGAAAGGAGATAAAGAAAGAGTATTCCCACCTGAAATGAAAACAGCAGGAGACGTGTGGAAAATGAGTGAGCAGTTAGAATGTGTTAATTGATATAAAATTAGCTATTTTTGGTATTTCTATCAGAGGGGAATACTACAAATGTCCTTGCTGTGACAAAAAATACTACTTTTGGGAGAAGTGGACTTAATTTGGATATGTTCTCTTACATTTAGGGTATTCAATATATTCACTGCCCTGTCACAACTTACTTTCCTTCTACAAAGGTCCGGTAACATTTTCTGCTGTTGACACTTCACATCACTCCCGTCCCATGCCCCTTGACTGGAGGCCTTTAGTAATGTGCTGGAGAAAATGTGTGCTCTCAGTGGGTTTGCACTATCACTTTGTATACTGGCCAGATGGGAGACAAACTTTAGGCCAAACACTTCCCTAGGTTCCTGTGCATCGCAGCAGAAGTAGAGCTGCTAACACCTGAAGCGGTGCCGTAAACACAGCTCTCAGTATACACGTATAGCCAGAGGAACATTCTGTGGTGCTTTATTTCAAAATACATGCTCTAAGTTGAATACCATCACATCCATACAGCATAAAGACTTATTTCTACTCATTAAATTAGAAAAAAATCAGCAGCCAAAACTACTGGAGTACATTGCGTTAGTATTTCCCAGTCCTGATGTGTGATATGACTTTAAAAACACCAGTTAACCATTAGACCTGGTTTCCAAAACCAGTGATATGGTTCTGGACTCTGTAATTGTTCAGTAAAGCTCCTTATCTGCTGTCATACCATTTTGGTGGCTGAAATGAATAATGAGGTGGAAAATGTAAAAGCAAAGAGTTTCTGGCATTTTCACCATGTAATACCCCCATGGCCAAACAAATTCTTTTGAGTGGGAGTAGTTCCTGGGTCCAATGATCGATCACTCAGGTAATGTCATCCCCAGTTCACTCCCTTTGCGTGTGACAACAAAACCGGCACGATACTTAGGCAGGGGTACTCACTGCCTGGATGCACAAGGCAAAAATCAGACCAAACTCGTGCAGTCCAACAAACTTGTAACAGGACAGAGATGTAAATCAGCAATACCATCAGATAATCAGTCTTGGAATAGGCTGTGTGAACTAAATGCCTTGATGAATCACACAGTGCGAATCCCACGTGCATTGTCTCACAGGCCACCTTCTTTTCGCAGGACGCAGGATTTTTTTCCACTTGTTGAAATGATATCAAGGCGTCAGTATCAGCAGACAGATTTCATTCACACACATTGAAGAGGGGCAGTTTTGCAGAAATGTACCATTGAAAACACCCTAAGGCACCAAATGTGAAGTTTCTGAAGAGGATGGGTTTCTGTGCAAGCCGCCAAGCCAGGGAAACACTAACACTACATGTTCAGAACATCCCTGCCTACTGTCGCTCCCTCTGGGGAGTTTACAGTGTGAAATCTCCCTCCTAGCTCCATCTGGTCTTCAGGTCTCCCTTGCTCGTCTTGCAAATAACTGGCAGACTGGAGTTCAAGCAAATGCTTCAAACAACATTCATTGACACCTAAGAACCAACGGAAGCGAATCGAACTGTTTGACTCATCTGACTTATCAGCTTGGTACGGTTTTCCACAGGACTGCAGGACTGCAGTATAGAGTCCCCCTCCCCACACATACCACTTAACTCCTTTTGGTAAACTGAGAAAGCTCCACCTTGAAGGTCATGTTCATTCCACGGTATCCTTGTTCAGACAAGTTCTCTTGAGGTCCCCTCAAATGGTGAACTTGACATTTCTCTGCTCATTGATGTACACCAGCCCTTCTCTGGAGCTTGCTGCAGGCTGAGTCCACCTGTCCTGAAACGTGCCCTGGTAGCATACGCCACGTCCTTGATGCCTCACTGGGTGCTTGTACAACCGGGCTAATACTTTCTTTTCCATCACATACTTTCCTCCCTCTTAGAGTCACTTTGCGCAACCCTTCCTAACACAGAGGGGTTGTCAGGAGGTGGCTGTGTGGCTCCTTGGCTGTGTTCCAGTGACTTCTGTCTCACAAATGGATGCTCAAGGGAGTTCATGGGAGCGATGACAAGGTTCAGCCTCTGCTGAAGCTTGGCTTTGCTGCAGCTATAGCATTTCACAGATACTTAATGCATAGTAGTTTGTGGCTACAGGATAAGCTATACACTATTTACAAGCAAGTCTACCTAAAATAACAGTAGTTAAGATGCACCGGATAAAATCTTGAATCTTCATGACAACTTTTGTACTAATTTGCAAGGGCAGCCCTGCAAATTGTGTTGGTGCTAGTATCCCTCGTGTGCTGCCTTTAAATATGGAGTACTCTGTTGGTTTTCACTCTAAGGACTGTAATTATGGGTTGCTAGCAAAGTGATTTCAGAGGTATTGGGAGGGGATGAAGGACGATGGCAGTAATGTTATTAAGTCAGCCCAGCATCTCTACAACACATTGGAAGGGAATGCATGTCCTGGATCATTTTTACAATGTAGCTTTGCCTTGAGACAATTTTTGAGAAGACATTCTTCAAAAGAATACAGAATAATGACAATTCAGATGTGACAAAAGCAAGACGGCGTCCATGCTCTCACAGTCTTCAGGATTTTCAGCACTCTCTTGCTGATGCTGTGAAGGCAAGCGAGCCTAAGCAGAACAGAACCTCAGCATGGGCTGTCAGCCCAGTCACCATCCCCTGAGGAAAACGTGGCAAGGCAAAATGATGTCACAGTCTTGATGCGTTGGCTGAAATGCGGACTAAAGATTGCAGCATTTGCTTGTTTTTTGTTTAAAACACAGAAATGAAGCAAATAAAAAGCAGTAGGTATACTTGCTGGATATAGTTGATCTCCAACATTGCTGCAGAATAAGTTAGTTGCATTGCTAGGGCAGCTAATGCAAAGTTACCTTTTTGCCCCTTGGTCTCTACCAATGAAATCAACGATGATCCAGTGCCAGGTGCCTAGATCACGCGCACAGCCAACAAAATTATGTGGCATCTTCCACAGATGAAGGCTGTTGTCATAGAAGAAAGTCACTAAAGATGGATAACATGAAGAGGAGGAAATAAATACTGTGATTCCTGGCAGTTGAGAGTCCCCCAGGTAAGCCATATATTTCCCAATTTGACTGCCAGCAAGCAGACTGTACATGCATTTTGTACCAGATGGAAACTCACCACTAGCCACACCTGATTATTTCTAAGCATAGACACTGACAGCTCATCATCTGATAACTGTTGGTTCACCATGCCTCATTGACCTGGAGACTTCAAACCCAGGGACGTTTCAACAAAAGCTGACTAATAACAACATAACATACCTGCACTTTTTCAAAAGCACCAGGATCACATTCCTCTATTGAAAAGTTATGATAGATTGACGCAAACAGTGCACTGCCTGACCCTCGTCCAACACAAACAAATAGTTTGACTTTGTACTGCAATCACTCTCTACTTGTGTAAGAGCAAAAGCTGGCTGGAAGTCCTTAAGTGTCCAGAAACTCAACCAATCACAGTCTCCTTGAATGTCAGGATAGTAAGAAATACTTTGCATTAATCTACTGTCCTATTTTTCTGGACTATTGAGCTCTGCCAAAATCCCCAGGAGTTTATACAGTTCATTATACTAAAGGAAAAGAATAGCACAGGTAGATTAAAGTCAGTGGAGCTATGGAAAAAGTGTTAAAATGACAAACTGGTGCACTACTTTAATATATCTATCCAGAAGGACACCTGAGCATATTTTCAACTTCAGCACGTGGCTAGTCCCAGTGACTACTGCAGCCTTAATCTGTGCATGTGCCTACAAGTTTTGGTGACCTCTCATGGATTAGGATCTACTCAGACACACGTAGGAGTGCTGACTGCTGCACTGTGCTGCAGTTTGCCAGTCTCACTACTCTAAAAGTCTGGTCTGAATTAAGCTTCTAAATGGCGATATTCCATTCCCATCATAATACATCACCCTTTCCAACATGCATCATGGAAACAGGGCACTGCTTCTTTAAATGTAGTGGATGCAAAACTATTTGATCCTATCAATGAGACCAATTTGAGTAGAAGCTAAAAGTCTATAAGGAACAATGTTTTGCCTGGTTTAAGATTCGTGCATGAACAAACCCAATCCCATATCTAGTAAATCTCTTGTGATAAATGTTACATATAAAAACCTGTTTATTCACAACCTCACGCCCTTGGTTATGGAATCATTCGTATTGCCAGCTACCAAGCATCGAAAAACACAAAGGCTCTGTCTTGACTGCAAGTAAAATCTTGTTGCGTTCAAACACAACAGCTCACTAGGCATATACCTTTACAGATTCAAACACTTGCATTGTAATACTTTGCCAATTCGGTGCCACAAAACACATCAGATGCCTCCATGTCTGTTGAGTCCCTCATTAAAGCAATCCATCATCATAGTAAATGTATTGTTCCTTTTCTCAGCTTCTTTCCATCTTTTCAAGAACAAATTGGGATGCTACCTTAAGAGCCAGTCTCCCAGTCTGAGGCACTGTACTTGGGCATGTTCCATAGCTAAAGAGATTAGTCCCAGCCAAGGGATAATCCCAATTGATTACGGCTATTAGCACATAGCTCATTCTTGCCCATCCTTAATTACAGCAGAAATTTCTCCTCTGGACTGAGAGGAAAAGTACAGAACTCTTCTTTTTGGTTGAGGAATGACAGCAGTTTGAATGGCAGGAGGCTGCTCTACCATTTGAGCGGAGCTCTGCTTCCCTATAATTTGTTTATTGGGCAAAGGATCCAGGGGATCCATTATTTGAGACATCTCTGTGAAAGCAACTGAAGAAGATTATAATGCTGCAGTGAACGGGAAAAGAAAAGGGAAATGGGAGAGGGGCCAAACAATGACAGTCCTCTCCCTGGAGGTCTGTTTGTGGTTCTTCTGCAGGGGAAGAAATACACTGTGAATAAAATATCCTGGTCCCCAGTCAGTGACTTCCTGCCCATCCCAGCAGGAGCTCGCAGGGGAGCCAAACTGGGAGCTGGAGATTTCCTGCGAGGCACATTTCCAGCACCACTGCCTTCAAGGCCCCTTCCCAGCACCATGTGGTGATGGAGGAGGCCAAAACACACAGTTGTCTGGCAACCTCTGCTGATGTTATGGTCCCTGGGAAGCTTACAGTTACCTAATTCAATTCAGAAAAGCCTTGAAGCCTTTTTAAATCGCAAGAGGAGCAGAAGCTGGTCTTGTCAACTTTTTAACAATGAAGGGGCTTACAGCAATAGCTTTAACTTTGTCCCCAAGAGCCCTGCGATAGCTGATGGCTAAGACCTGGGGTACTCTGTTTTCTTGGTGGTGTTGTTTTGATTTGTTGTTGTTTGGGGTTTGGGTTTGTTTGGGGGTTTTGGGGGGTTTTTTGTTTGTTTTTTTTTTTTTTGTAATCCTGTGCCTGCCACTTTTAGAATGTGCGCTCTGTGAGCTTGGGAGCTAACTGTTCTTGGTGCAGTAATATGTCCACTGCAGCCACATTGTAGATGTGAAGAAAAGCCTTCACCCACACTGCCTCAGTGCCCCTGTTCTTGGTTAAGGAGAAAGCACAGTCTCTTCAACCCTTTTTTCCAAACTGCTAGCAGCAAGACAGGAGAGATCTGAAGGACAAAATTCCTTTAGAGGCACAAAAAAGCATGGGCTCCTAGCTGACCACAGACATTTTGAAGAGGGCAAGCTTTGTCTGCAATCTGGGCAGCTCAGCCACGGATGCAAGCACATGGGCTCTAACTGGATGGGGGCACATGAGCTTCATGGTTATTGATTTTGACATTTTGCTCAACTTGGATGCAGCATGAGATGAGTGCCAAATTGTGCACAAATTCAGGTGGTCAGAAGCCCACTGTACTTGGCACATGATTTCCCATCTCTAGCACTGCCAACAGGGCTGTCAGCAGAGCAGAGAACATGAGAGCTTGGTGTGCGTGCCAGATGTCACGGGCAGTTCTTTCATCAAAATCCATTTTGGTAATATGTGGCACTTGGCCCAAAGTGGCCAAGGGACGTTCCACAGCATCAGAGCCCTTGCAAGACTCCAGCCAAATTTTTGGCAGAGGAACAATAAATTACATTAACTTGCTAAACAAGTTTTGTAGAGGTTCACTTTCGTGACCTCACTGGCTGTTCCTCCAAGAGGTGGGGTTTGGTCTGGGGTTGCTGAACATGAGATGAATGTCATGCCATAAAGCAAGCCATAAATCCACAGTTCTTCCATAGCGATGCCTTTGTGGACAAGTTCCAAGGAATAACTAAGGAGTATGCAAGAACTGTTTTTTAGTCAGCAGGCTTAAATTGGATGTACAGGACATCTATCTCTGTAGAAATTTTCTTCCTCAACCCCAAAAAATTTATTATTTTGTTTTTCAGAGCATGATACAAGGGGTAATGAACAGAAGAGGACCCTTTCTACTGAGTTCAGTGGTTTTTAATCCAGTTACCATGATAGTTGATTAGCTGGAATTAAGCAACTCCCATTGTCTTCCTTCCACAATTAAATTACATTTTTCCTTTATGATCTACAATATTTGGCATAAGGCTCAGAAACTCTGGAACTACTACACACATGCTGAGATTTATGCAAACTTCAATTTATCCATTCAACATATTGGTTATTTCTACTGTTACCACTCAGAAGTGTTACAAGACTTGTCCTAGGCTCTGTACAAAGTCAGAGCAAAAAATCTGTCCTGATGTAAATCTCACAAGCCAATGACTCAGTCTCTGTTTTGGTTTTGCTTGCTAGTAGAAAGACTACAACAAATTAAATAGATAATGTACCTTGGTAGGGGATTTTCTCACTGTTGTGAGTAACAGTGATCAGCAGCGGACAAATGAGTTGACGGGCCATAAGAGAAAACTGATGGTCACTTAGGTACGGCTAGTGGTTCATCAGAAGAGATGCTATTGGAACTGCTTAGGAATTCTCATCGGAAAATACCTATTTATTCAAACTGAATGTGTTACAAAAGAACTGGTGTGGTACAAAAGAATGGTTTTATCTCAGACATGACACTTTGATTGGAAACATGACTTCATTGAAATTAATTAACAAACACTACTTGAAACTGAAAGACTTCAAAATGCTACAATGAAAACAATTCAAATTGGCCTGATACTTCTCTCTACCCTTCTTACCACTGTCTGGAATTTGATACAGGATGTTTTCCAAAATACAGGCTTTTGAAAGAAAATTTAGACAACTAGAGTTCACTTTAATCAAAAAAGGAAAAAAAAAATATTTCCTATTAGTTCCAATTATTCAATTGAGTGGCAAATAAAAATAAAATTTACTTGCTCTTTTGCTGGTTTTACAAGTTGAGTCACCCAGCCAGTCAAAAAACAGCTCGGAAAGCAGATGTTTCCATTTTCTGCTGGAGCTTGGAGGCATTCAATTGAAATTCCACAGAACAGCCAAGCAGTTAGGATCACACTTCCTATCACACTGAAAAAATGTGAATTAGAATTACACACATATCAATTCATTAGTGGGTTGGAAAGAAAACAAATACACAATAGTTACTCATTGGAGTCTAAATGCAATTGTCACTAATCTCAGTGAGGAAGAAAGATTATGAACTTCACAGCTGCTGAGACAAAAGGAATTATGTACTTCTCAGGCCAAAAGAAAGGTGATTAATATGTCTTTATCAAGAGACTGAGACATAATAGTTTCATCACTGTACTTGTCTCATTGAGAGCAAACATAGAAAGATAAACCTAGTTTCAAGTAGACTTTTGCACAGAAGCTGAACATTTTTCTACTACATGGGTTACAGTAGAGTGGAAAAGAAGGAGACTCAGTATATCCAAAAGTTGATGCTCTATGTCTGAAAAGCCTTGTCTGTCTGTTGTTCCTTATTATTCTTCTCAGGCAGATGTTACACCTGCTTACTGCTTCTAAGGATGTGAAACACATTTACTGGAAAAGTAAAGAACTAATCTCAAATAAAAAATAGATATTGAGCAGATGTATGATTGATCATATCAGACCTGATTTACAACAATATGCAGGTTCTAAAAGATTTGCTAAAGATTTGCCTTCTCAGCTTGCAGCAGGAGGTAGATGTCAGCCAATTTAAAATCTGTTTGCTTGCATTTACTTGATCCCCTTCACTTATGCTGATTTGATGTCAAGCAAAAGAGAAAGCTGTTACTGTCATGGAATGATCACATTTTTGATGGGAAGGCAGGAGAAAGGGATTGCAAGTAGTGTTTTCTGGGTTTTGTTCCATTTGGGTTTTTTTGTTAAAGCTACAATAACGTTTACGATCCTCAAGCTTTCTACCTTTATTAACCACTGCTGAAGTGGTGGCAATCTATATGACTTCAGAGGCACTTAGAAAAGCTTTGGACTAAAAATGGTTATTGCACTAATTACACAAAAAGAGAAGCACAGAGACAGTCTTGCACTGGCCTATCTACAGTGTTTGGCGGTTTCAGATGCTCTGCATTGTTAGGGAGAAGTCTTCCTAGGATCTCGCCTGTCAGTTGGCCTCAAGTCACTGTTACTGCAGTCAAGCACATCCTAGAGTCCCTCTCATAAATCGATCAAACTTCATTTTAAAGTTAGTTCAACAGCCACAGTAGTTCCTTTCGGAGTAGCACTCCAGCAACTGTACTGCTTGCAAATGTACTTTATCACCCCCACAGTCCTCAGGAGAAGACCTAAAACTAAATCATTTTGTTTGTGGGGTTCATGTTCAGCTGGATCAATGAGCTGATTGGGGTCCTGTCAGAGCCCCACTAAGGAATCAGGGACAGATTAAACCATCCAGCACCCATCTACAGAAAGACATGTATGTACAGCTGTGACACCACAACCTCAATCCTCCACCTTTACAGGCAAGTCTGTAAACTGCCATCAAACCACCAAATGTACCGGCACAGCAAACATCCCACCACAGGGCAACAATCTCGCAGACTTTAGTTACAGAGCACTAGTGGCTCTCGAAACTATTTTCCTGACTGTATCTCCCTGCAGGCACACAGGTGGTAGAAGACTCGTGAGTCTTCTGGTGTAAATGTCTTCTCAAATGAGCTCCCAGCACGTGGCAGGCCCACTATGGAGTCCATGCAAAGTTTTAAGCTCCAAGACCAGCTCTGCTTGCATGAGCTGGCAGAAGAGAGACACATAGATAGGCCTTTGCTTCTTTTATAATTTCTACAGGCATAGGCAGGCACATGGAAGGCCAGAGAACCGTTAAGACAACATCTTAAAATGTACAGAGATGACTGAAAGTAATTGTATGTGGCAGATTTTGTCACTTCTCCAGGTAAAAGTTTATACCCTCTTGCTCCAAACTGCCTTCTGACATTCCACCCTTACCTTCATCCCAAATTTTATAAAAAGTTAGCCCGTGAGTCATTCAGTGTTTTGAAACAGTGAATTAGAAGATACAAATTAGGCACAGTATAGCATCATGCTTGCATTTTTTTCCACTTAGCACCTTCCTCTCTTTTTGTACCTTTTCTTGCTCATGTACACATCGTGTCCAATTTATCACAGTGTCCACGGATGCAAAGTCAGCAGAATTCTTGCAGAATTCACATTCAATTAGTTAAAGAAATAGGGAACTGTTGAATCATCTGTCATAGATTTACAAAGCGCACCAAGTTGTTTAGCTCAGCACACAGATAACGGGGAAAAAACCATTCATTGAGCCAATGAATTTAAATCACGTAAATAGAGAAAAAATAAAAAAGTAAATCTAGTTGTTTAGAGTTTATCTTCTAGGATTCTATCATTTTGCTTCTTCACTGACTCCATGTGCCCTCCAGTAATGGATGAATGGGAGCAAATCCCCAAATAGTAGGGTAGCAGCCAAAGCATTTTACATTTTTTAGTGGATGTTAAAGATCCGACAGGCAGTCTCTGAGCCTGACTGCATTCCCAGACACTCAGTTATCTTGCATATTAGTAATTCAATAGACTGCTTATGAGACTGGCATCCACCAGTGCTTGAACACGCAGACATATTAGTTGCAAGTCCTATTTATAGTGCTTTATGTGTGCAGACTATAAGACTCAGCTATCAGAGAGCATGAAGTACAATCCAAAATGGACTCACCCATTATTCTAGCTGCACAAGTGGCATGATTGTTTTTAAAAATGTGCTAAGTCCCCTCTCTAGTTATTAGCATGCTTCATATGACCTAAATGATGCTCAGGTATTTTGCATTTGCTTGGTTCAGGCTGTGTGCTCCCAGGAGCCTTGCACTGCATGCGGCACTGAGTGCTTTCTGCAAACCCCCAGTCAAATGTCTCATACTCAATTCCAGTGAGCGCTATAATGCACCCCTTCGAATTGTGTCCCTACCTGGCTAATGCCCTTTTCTTGCGGCAGAAAAAAGGTCCTTTGCAATATGAGTAAATTTAAAGTATTCCTTGAGTTCCTATGGAACTAGATTTATTGCCTGTTGTTCAAGGTTTTTGTATTAAAGTTGTTTGCTTTAGCAATTGCTGCTCTTTGGTTTTTCTTAGTTTAATATGGAGTTAAAGGGCATGAACTTGAAACTGGGAATAAATGTACATTTAACATGTTGCTTACTGCTTTGTGTTCTTATCTGTATGTATAACTGTACATAGAGAAACTGCTTTGTGCAAATACTTTTGCGCTTAATTGGCCATTACATGTAAGCTGGAATGTGCAAATACTGTTAATTGAGAGGCTGTCTTAGAAAATAGCATTTTTGAGTGTTCTCCTTTGAATCCAGGTCATATTTATTGCTCCCACATCTTCTTGTACTAAGAAATCTTTTTTTTTTTTTTTTTTTTGTTATGAAGGTGTAAAAGTGGAAAGCTTCTAATTCTGAAATGTATCACACAGCCTTCGTAATTGTATTGAGAAGACCTATTTTATCTTCAGTATGTAGTTCACCACAAAGAAAGCATTTATAAATTTGGCTCTGACTGAGATGTTTTAAAGACCTCTGGGGCATCCAGAGATACTTGATCTATACTTTCCGCCAGTTAGATGGTAGATACATGCTACTGAATGCTCTTATCAAGTATTAGTCTTGAATTACATTATAGCTGCTTTGGTTTAGAATTCAAAGCCAAAAGGGCTGGTTATGGAGCTATTAGACTTTGATGTTTGCCTGCCTTCCGCTGAAGAATTGCTTTGCACAGTAAGTGAAAAGATCTTCAAAATGAAGGCAAGAAATACTAAACTCCTTCCCCACTCTGTTATTTGCCTTATTGTAACCTTGCAAAATTGTCATAAAAAAATAGCAACTAAAAATCCAATGATCTCTTTACCAATATAACAAATATTAAATGAGAATAGAATGAGAAGATTCTTTACTCATTCTCCTCTGTTCACTACCCCTCAGTGAGACTCAGTGAGATCATGTTCAATGAATAGGATTGCTTATACTAGTAATGTTATTACTGAAATAAAAATATTTGTTTCTGACTCATCCTAAATAAAATCATAAAAATATGTAGTTTTACACTGAAGGCCATCTATTTTTCCTTCTTAAACTATCATAGCAATAGTTTATACCTTTTAAATGTTGTATCTCGAGTTCTGAAAAGGCAAGTTGTTTTCTACTTACTGTTTTCCACCAATAGATGGCACGTGAAGCCCTAGAAATGTATTCACTTGATACAGCATGAAATAAGAACTCACAGTTTACACTTGCCAGCTGCAAATCAGTGCTCTCTGATATCTCTTCAGATGTGAACATGACTTAGTCCTATCCTATCCACCTTGCATTATAAACCTTAGTCCAAGTTTAGGAGTAGCTACATGTTGTGTGTAAGGTGTTAATTCTCATTTATTTTGTCCTACTCCATCAGGTTAAACTGAAGTTTGCACACATCGCCTTTCTCTCTTGGTTGGGAAGGTGTTTGTCAGCATGGCATAGCAGCTGTTACATTCATTCAGGCTTTTAGGACTGAGCTTTCTGTAATGAAACAAGAAAGCTCTGCATTCATACCCATGTCACAAATCATACCGACTGTAAGCTGGAACAGAATAGCTTGAAGCTCAAGCTTTGGTTTCCAGTTCTATAAAGGCTAGAAACACGAGAAAGAGAGAGAGAGACTGGTGGCAGAAAGAGCCTACTACAGTGTTAAAATTAATTTTAATAAACTACAGGAAGGATGCTCATAATATGATGCTATAATTCTTCATATATAATGCTGTATTTTTTAAAAAAAAATACAGCTCTTCTCTGAAATATGGAAGCAGGAGGGATTGAATCTTGTTTACATACAAGCCAGGTATAGTGCTTAAAGTCACAACGAAGCAGTACAAAAAGATAGGGATTTTCTTCTGCACATGATATAATGATCTTAAGGACAGGATGTAACGAGTTGTAATCAATTATTTGTAGGATTCACTTGAAAAATAGAAGCGTGCATAAATCACATGGTTTGAGGAGTGCAGAGCACAAAAGGATACCTTTTCTTCTAGGCAATCTGCATTAGTAAATGTGCATGATTTCTCCTGCAAAATGATTTCCTGAAATCAGTCTGCCTCCCAATTGCCCTGCTGCTACTGGCAGTCTAAGTATTGATGGCTAAGTGACCATTAGAGCTCAGTTGGTTCTTGTATATATCACAGTAGCTCCTCCAGGCTGCCTGAGTAGACAAATTTGAATGCTCTGATGCCTTCATGGCAGCCTGGATGAATTCTATTAAACCAATCCATTCACTAATCCTTCCATTTTATAAGTTAATTTTGTTTTGTGAGCTCCACTGCTAACTGTAACTCTCAGCATGTATTAAAGCTTCGACTGTATGGGCAACTGCAGCAAAACATGGATAAAACCCAAGGCCGTCAAGAAGCATCAATGATTAGACACTGAACAATGAAGATCATGCAGCTGAGTCAGTGACTATTAATCACTCTCTGCCAGTAATGTTACAGAAGAGAAGGGAGGATGTCTGAAATGGCTTCAAATTAACAGCTCTCCAGTGAACCGGGCAAGTTTGGCAGCATATATCATGACCAAAACTTAAAAAAAAAAAATATTTTAGGTGTCCAATTTAGGTGTCTTATCCTCTCTAGTCCAGATGATAAAGAGAAGACAGCTGTTTGAATGCCCCTTTCTAGGAAACCCCATGACTATGCAGGAACCTGAACTTCTAACCCTATCACCTCAGGCAAATACCCCAAGTCAGGCAGCATGAATGACCCCTTTAAATATTGTACCTATCACTGAACGTGAAACAAATGGGTGAATTAACAAGCAACTTCCCAAGGGCCAGGTCATAGTATGGAAAACCAGCCCACTACCACTGGCTTGACAGTAACACGACGCTAGGCTGTACGTGATCCTGACCCTCAAATGACAGCACATATTATTGCAACAAAATTATTAAATAATCAGGCTGGCTCAAAGTTACGCATTCCCCCTTAGCTTGTTTTTGTTTGGAGCCTCACCCCCTGAAGAGTAAACTTTTCATTCAAACCTCAATTGAGAGCAGCCTGTAGCCAGTGAAACTGCAGAGAAAGGTCTGTAAACAATAACGGCTCTGTAGAGAACAAGCTGACCTTTATAGATGCTAAACAAAACAAAAAGGGTTGATTGATGCCGTGCAGTACTTGCTCTCCAAAATATTAAAACCAAGAAAGTCATAGAAGGTTAGTTTATGAACATACAGTGTGATAAATTATGTCAGCAGAGAGGATGATGGGGTAGGAAAGGGGAAAGCATGATTAGGTAAAATATTTAGGGCAAAAAGTCTGTAACCTCAGCTGGAAAAGGAAAAGTGCGTTATGCTGACTTCTATTAAATGGAAACAAAAAAAAAATCTATGTTATCTAGAGCAGGTCCGTTGCTAAAATCTCTATGACTCATTTTTAAAAATTCTGATTAATACAGTAAGATATGTTATAATGTTTCTTAGAATAAGTAATCTATTAGTAAACTCCAAAGGATAATTACTTACAGTTTAGCCACAAACATGTTATTAATAGAGCGAAGGACAATCTACCTAAAGAGAATGATAGAGTCTTTAAGGTGGGAAAAGACTCTTAAGGTCATAAGATCATAAGATCTTAAGAGTCTTAACCTAGCACTGCCAAGTCCACCACTAAACCATGTCCCTAAGCACCATGTCTACACATCTTTCAAATGCGTCCAGCGATGGTGACTCAACCACTTCCCTGGGCAGACTGTCCCAGTGCTAAAACCCTTTCCATGAAGAATTTTTTCCTAACATCCAATCTAAACCTCTCCTGGTGCAACTTCAGGCCGTTTCCTCTCATCCTATCACTTGTTACTTGGGAAGATACCAACACCCACCTTGCTACAACCTCCTTTCAGGTAGTTTCAGTTTCATTCTGCCTGGGTCTTGTCAACCCAAAGTACAGACAAAGACTGCAGAATGCTGCACCTCTTTCTCTCTTTCCATTGCTCCCTTTTAATTTTCCCTTCCCCCAGAAACGTAATGGGTGGGGATGGTGAGTGGGGGTTGTTCAGCTTAAATACATCTCTTCCTGTCACTTTCAGGAATGGGACAGTTTCATCATCCAGCACTTCAAGGAGGTTCCATGTAAACCTTCTCATTTCCCTAGACACTCCTCAGTCTGCAATGGTATTTTCATGTGCAAAAGCAGGTCCCTCCTATATGGTGCATGTAGGAGCAGTAGCCACTGTACTCTCATTGCAGATGCTAGCCCTGGAAGAGTTTTCCCACCAAGGAGACCTAGGGGCTCAGGGAGGTAAGAGGACCCCTTAAATTGCAATTTGCTGCAGTTCAGAGATTCAACATCTGCACTATAAAAGTCTTGGGGCACAAGGACTGTTCAGCCGAGACAGGTTGAAGGGCAAAAATAAGAAGAGGGTCAGCAGGAACAGGGTGGGTGCAGATAGCAATTTGATGGCAGGTGAAAAACGTTCTTATTGAACATCCTAAAGTTGTAGAGAGACCAACAAGTGCCCCTAAGGACTTTGCGAAGAAACAGTCCCACAGGCCTGAAACTGCATGAGAGAGAACAGCTACGCAGATCTCTCTGTCCTTCTAGGGCCACTGTCCATTCCCAAACTGAATTATATCGGTGACAGACTCAGCTGCTCCCTAGCTCCTGTCCAGTCCTCTGCATCCAACCTGTCTTCCCATCCACAGCAGCAAGTCTCTAGGCACAGTACACCCTGTGCACACTTCAATGTGCCTCTGAAGCCAAGAAGCCAATGGCTGAATATTCATATTCCTTCTGCAAACAGGGAGGGGCCTAGGGGAGATAAGCCTTCGCCTCACCGGATTTGCAGGGGAAGCCATATCTCTCACCGCGTGGTAACAGGACACAAGCAGTTATTTACAGAATGGTACCATACTGTCTCTGAAGCAAAACACGCATCCCCACAGTAGCTATCCAATGCTGTAAACAAGGACCTAACCATGTAGCGAAAGCAATGCCCAGAACAGAAGCACTTTAATACAAAAATGTTTATGCCAAAAATACAGTGCTGACCCTGTCATGCTTTTTATATGCTTTAAACATGGTTTCCAGAAGACAGCAAAGGAGCTTTCTGGCATCAGAGCTATTTGCAATGCAAAGGTTGGAAAAAGTTAAGGATCATACTGTGATCCTTCAATCAATACGCTGTGAATCTGAGGTGGAAGCCTGAGATCACTGAAGTCAAAAGGCGTTTTAACTTCAGTGGGACTAGCATCTATCCTTTGCTTTTAAGCAAAAATACAAATCACGTACCTCTAAAAACAGAGGTTAATAATCAACACATTATAGACTATTTTACCTTAAACTGAAGAAAAGCACTCTGCTAATGAAACACGAAAGTGCAGGTACATGTCTTTGGATTGGCTCTTGGATAAGGTCTGAGCAAAGCTTGTGGGGAGAAGGAACTTTCCAGACAACTCCCAAAAGCAAACCTATGATCCCATTAGGAATCTACATTAAAGGGACAAAAGAGGCTGGTGAAACCAGTGCAGCAAGGTGTAAAGATATTCAGGGAGGAGAGAGAAACGAGAAGTCTCCCCACAATAAGGAGTCTCATTTGAAAGTTTAGACATAATATTTGTTGATTGATTTTCAGAGATGCTGAGCTGAGTTTGAAGGATGCTCAGGATCACTGAATATCAAGGAAACTTACTTTATTCCTGTGCACTATCGAACACATTGCATAGTATCCCATTCATTTCAGCTGCAGACAAATTATTGAAAATGTTTACATTTTCCTGGTTGCAAACTGGAATTATTTACCATAGGTGTGGCCTCTGTGAAATCCATCAGGAGGTCACCTGGCTCCAAAGCAAATGTACTTCCAGCATCTGTGGAACTCTAAAGGCAAAGAAGAAACCCAGCTTTGAAAAAACATTTTGTTTCTGTAATTGTTTTGTTTCTGGGGTTCTTTTTAATTCCTTAAAGCATAGATTGCCAAAGGCATTTCAAATTCCACACCATGTTTTTTAAGTATGGCTACTCAGGAGAGACAGACAACAAAATTATGCACCTTTGAAATCAGGGTAAATATTAACTTAATCTTGATCCACTGCCCCCTACTGTTGATGAAAAGCTACTATTGATTTTAGTTGAGTCCTGGAGCAGGGTCTACATATTTCCTTACACAACAGGCTAAACAGATTACTACAATTCTGCATTAAACACTACTCCTAATTGTAGAACTACTCCATCTAAGGAAAACACTTTATCTGCAACTTCCTCCCACCCTTCCTGAATTCTCTCCCAGCTGATGCAAGCTCAACTCTTTGCATATTACCTTGCCACCAGGCGAAACCTGTGTTTGTCCTTCGGATGTCTGTGGCGTACATGTTTTCTGTGACCCGGGAGATGCTGAAGACACAGGTGTTGATGCTGCTGCTGCTGCTGCCAATGCTGGAGGAAGGTCGTCTTCATCACTGCAGTTGATAAAAGCAGACAGACTTCTCATTAGAAAATGTCACTGGACTTTGACAGTTCCTGTGCTGGAGGAGGCACTGGAAACCTGTATGTCAGCTGTAGTGCTTTGGAGTGAAGTTTTATTTACTCTTCCATCTGCAATGCAGCTAACTTTTCAAGTAAATTAGATTTTTTAAGCCTTAAAGATTCCTCAAAAGTCAATTGGCTAGGTAACTCTCATCTGCAAATGGAAAGGTTATGGACATGATGCAAGTAGTGTTTCTATGGAGTATGTATATGTGAATAAATGAACCAATTTGATACTACCTTACTTTAATATTTATTTTTTTTCTATGGAGGCTTGCTGTATTGATAAGAACAGATCTGGTTAGATCCATTCATGGGACGACTTCTTCATTGACTTTAGACCAATGGAAGATTGGACACCCATTATGCAGCTAGTGTGTTCTATTGTTTTTCAAACTGTTTTTAAAGGACTTTGATTGACTCCAAAAAGGAGCTCTTTAGAAACATTCTTGTGAGTATATCTTTTTCCTGTCCCATTTATTCAGTTTACAGAGAAAACATTTTATTTAAAACCAGGTTGCACGCTTCCCTTGGCGTCTAGGCTGTCAAGCTGAGCTCTTTCCATCTCACCTCCTGTCACCACTAAATGAAAGCCAGTAGAGAATATTATACCTTCATTTACTTTTGCAGAGCCCCATTGACTGCAAATCATTGGGATCAGTCATCCCTGAGTCAGGATGTTTCCAATTGCTAATTGCAATTGCATGGAGGTAAAGAGTCACAATTTGACCTACAGAACCTTTATTACTGGGAATGATGTGTGAAAAGGAAAGACTACAGCTTGACAGTTTAAAGTGCACAGAAAAATGATGAGAAAAATGACTTCTGATCATAAAATGGCACCAATTTTAACTACCAAGTAGGTAGTCACAGTGTACAGAAGCCTGCCATGCCACTTTGACAGACACTTCCAGAGCAGAACTGTTCGTGGTTAGGTGCTACTTGAAGGCAGCATGCCTGGGCAACACAGTACTTCAAAACTACATACAGGGTACACAGCCTTATGGTGGGCTGTCTGGGTGATAACAATTTTTTTTATCATGGTATAAAGCTACGGCAATTAATGTTATCTTTTACATGCTTCATTTTTTATTTCTTCTGGGTAAGGATGGAATTCAGCACCAGAGCATGTAAAATACTTTGTTTTAAAGCTGGAAAGAAAATCCAAAATCTTTTGGACTTTTTCAATAGATGTTTTATTAATGCAACAAGCCAGAGTTGGGCTGCTGACCTAGTTAATCTCTCTTTCAGAAACATGTAGCTGACATTTTCTCAGTCCTTGCTCCCCACTCAGCAGGAATACACTGGCACCCTCCCCATCCTTGCTGGGTAAAGCTGCTCTGTTGCATACAAGGAAGTGGAAAATTGTCGAGAACTTGCCAGTTCAGAAAGGTTTCTCAGTGTCTGGGAACTAAAGCTAAGGGTTAGGGTCCAGTCTTATCAGTCATTGAGCTATTAGCTTGCAAGTCACAGGTCTGAGAATTGCCATTCTTCACTGTATTCTTTTCACAATACTTCTTCACTATTTCTTTGCGTTTCCCATATTTTCAGTCCAGACAGAAGATAATTTAAACGGAACAGAATTTGGGTCTACAAAAAAAAAAAAACCAACAAAAAAACAAACACAAAAAACCACGGCCCATATTTTTAACCGTAGAGTCTTCAGGCCTACACACAATCACAGCATAGGTGACACCCGTGGTTACATGTGTTTATGTGCACTTGAGGTGCTGTTCCTCATGCCTAACACTGGACAACTGAAAATCCACAAGGGCAAGACATGCTCAAAACTCGTTCCTCAGAAACTCACCAACAAAACATTGAGAATTTACTCCTGAGTACTAAATATATTTCTTTAAAAATATACTGTTTAAATGTTGCTTCTCTCTATGTGTGTAATAACATCATTACCTTTTCCACCCCATGTCTCTGCATCTATTCTCCTTTCCTTTCCACTTGCCTCTCACCACACTATTTGTTACTTCAGCTCTTGCCTTCCCAACTTCTGCTCTTCCCAGGCACTACTGAATTCTCTGTGGTACCGTTAGTCTCAGTGCCCCCTAGCATCCTTTCCCTTCTATCTAGGAGAACCTCCCATTTATTTTCATTTACACTCTCCTCAGTGCCGTTCCCAGGTGTGGGGCCATGTGTTCTGCAGGTGCTCAGCAGCTCCGTGGGACCACCTAACTGTTTGCATACAGAAAAGGGAGGTGCTCGGTCTCTGACCCAAAGATTTTCTCTTTGCCCTTTAAGAACAGGTTGGCTAAACACTTTCTCAGACAAGAATGATCTAGGAATAGCTGATTCTGCTTCAGCCCTAACCTACCCTAGAGCAATTTTTTTCACCCAGATTCTTAAAAACTGATTTCTCACTAGCCTTGTTATCTTCAACACCAACTTATCCTACTTTGATCGTCCCATGAGAAATTTTCTGCTTCTGCATACATAACATCACCAAGGTATCCTTTACATTAAAATTGTCTACACAACATAACCCTGTTCTCTTTGTTTGCCGTGTAGCAGTATTTGAGGGCCAATTTTAACAAACTGTTTAGGTTAAAACTTAAACAAAAATATTTTCCAAGTGTGTATACAAAACCTGTGACTATACCTGCAACAGGACATGAATCTCTTGACTGCCCTTACACATCAGCGTGCTCAAAGAACAGGATCAGACACTGTGTGCTGTTCATTACCTGCCATATGAAGAGTGTCAAAGAATTCCTCCTCTCAGTGTTACAACCTTTTCCTTTGCTGACTGATACCTACAGTATCAAAATCTGAAAATTCAGATGGATCTTTAAATGTGTAGGAGATTTCCTTCCCCTGGCTTGTAGAAAAAGAGGTAGTAGAAGTGGTGTCTTATTCAAGAAAAGCGTACCGCTGTCTGAGCTAAACTGGGCAGGGTGAGTGAGCAGGCTTCATTCACATCTCCGGAAACTGCTCCTACAGAACGCTGCCAAGTTCCCTGTCACACCTTACTTTCGGGATTAGCGGGCTGTAAGGTAACCTAGGTTCTCTTCCCAGCTTGAGTTGTCAGTTCCCATCTCCTGTCTCATTTTCAAACCGTATTGGTTGATGTATCATGGTAAAGGAGAGCATGTTATGTGGCCTGCTGACCAAGCTGTGGCTGTATGTTCCCATATGTCAGTCTCGGTCTCTTGGACAAAACCCAATTTGGCTTATTGCTCATTTTCCTCCTAGCTTCAATTTGATTCATTCTTTTGTTTCTTCTCCTAAATAATTTTTCAGTTTTGGTGATGTAGATTGTTACTTTTTTTTCACATCAAAAGCTAGTGTTCTTAATAGTGAGACAGAAAACAACTATATATTGATATTTATTAGAATCCTTTTGGAGAGAAGGAAAACTTTTCCTGAAGTTGCTATATATTTAGTGACACTAGAATGTTAAATTGCTGGAGGGACTAATGGGTGCCATTCCGCGTAGAAAACATACGTATTTTTTTCTTCATTCTGACATTGGTGTTCTTTAACTAATAAGTTTATGCTTATGTACTAATAAGTTATTGTCCCTTTTTTCCTTTCCTATTCAGGAAATCCCCTAGTTTCTAGTGGCCTGGTCTGTCCTTTCATATGAAGGACAAATCAACAAGCTGATTTCCACATCTATTCAGTACCTCAGATCTCCAGAGACTCTCAGATTGGACGAATTAGGCGTAAATGGGATGCCAAAGCCCTATAAGCACAGATCACTCTTGCCAGGATTAAGTGACCTAACTTTGCTGGCTGTAGCTATAGTGGGCTCAGTAATTTCTGCATGTGACAAAATCACAGAGAGAGGGTGCACTTTTTGAGAGGGAATGGCTGATGGCACAGCTTGACCACCCAACAGCTGAAGACTGTTTTCCTCATTTTGCAGATGAGGTTATAATGAAGCTGCTCACACCAGGTCTTTGACATTTTGTGTGGAAAAGAGATTTTTAATTCCTAACCTATAAGCTTGGAAAAAGGCAGCGGGCCTGCAATTCTGAGCGTTAGCAACTGCATAGGGACAGCAAATTTTGTGTTTGTATTAAAAGCTTAAAGATTCTCAGAGATGAAAGGAACGGTATCAGTATTAGATCGTTATCACGTAATTGCTCTCACGCCTCTCAGAAGGCATAGCTAGAGCAATAATTAGCATTCCCCTTCATTTTCAGCTGTAGTAGGCAAAAACATAAAGATAGTGCTATACATTACTCACAAACTGTACTGCCTCGTTAACTTCCTCACACGAGAAACTTTAATTTCCTGCTTTTCTGTAGGGCCGGTTGATGGCGTAGTTTCAGGTCGCACTGGAGCTGGACTTCTAAAAATAACAAGAAAAATATATGTGTCACAGTCTTTATTTAAACTACTTCAGGCATATCAACAAAGTTCTAACTCATCAACACATATTTATCTCGCAAAGTGGTAAGTGCCCATTGAGGTCCATCCTTTTGTTCCATTTATAGTCCACAGGCCAGTGTGCATGAACAGAAAAGGATGTGCAAACCCACTCTCCTGTGCATTGCATACCTTTTATAAAAGCAACAACTGATTACACAGAGCCTATGTAAAAGACCATGTGGAAATGTCACTGTTTCCAAAATACAGCATTTTAATAACAGCCCAGCAATTCAGTCATGTCAGAAAAAAATATCTTTAACAAAAACTATTTCATGTATTGTGAAACCTGTTCTGTTTGAAATAGTTTTTACCTGAAACTAAACATTATCCTTCTGCATTTGAAAGAGTAACTCAAGGGAAATGAACTGATGGATTTGGTCCAAGAAAAGTTTACTTGCTAGAAAAAAAGCAGAACTCAGACATGTTTTAGATGAACATGAAATACAACTGAAGAGCTAGAGCAAAAACAAGCAATGGGAAGGAGGAGATCCACATAAAAGGATCTTCTCTTTAGCCATTTATCGGTACAGTTAACTAAGCCTCGAATACAAATAGCAAAAATACTAAATACAGGATCTTCATGACCTTGGAAGGAAACTATTTCAACTGTGAGCCTCAGTGGCATAAAGACACAAGAATTATCTTAAATACTACTTTTATTTGAAGCAATACATTATGGTTAAATACATCATATGTGTATTAGAAATGCTATAAACATAACAAATATGCCAAATATTAGAGTAATTTGAAAGTCTTGATTAATAATTTGTTAAATGGTATTCTGCCATCTAATCTGAAGTCAGATACTAAGTTAGTACTTAAGCTGCCCTACTCATTGCTGGTGGGACCGCTCATGCCCTGAGGTGTATTTCACAACTGGCAGAAGTGGCACAATCTTGTCTCTAATATTATAAATTTGGGTTTAATTTTTTGAGTCTACTTGCATCGTATTAGCCTTCTAAAGCCCTAATAAGATAAGCGTATTTAATCTTCACAATTGCAGTTCCCTCTGATGTGCCTGTGGGTTTTAAGCTTCATTAACTCTCTCTGCTAACTTCTGAACCTGCTGTCCAGCTACAACAGAACGTACTGGGATGCCATAGCCTTCAGATTATATCTTCAGTTTTTCTATGTGTTTTTTAGTCTTTGGGGAGGCCACAGAGCATAAGATAGAGGAACGGGAAGCAGGAGAGTGCAAAGGACACATACAAATCATAAACCCAACTCTACTGGTTATACTTCTCATGGAACAACTTTTGAGGATTTTTGTTCTGCATTTTCATCCCATTAATTTCAAGAAGTCAGCACAGATAGCAGCAAGATTCATATCTTCCCCCTTCCCAAATTCCAATTTCAGGGTCAGTCATTTATACCTCAGATTTGCAATGAGATTAATGCAGAAAAATACAGCCAGATTTTCAGACTTTTTGCTGAGTTTCTTAGGCTGGCAAATAAGGAGAGGATAAGGGAAGAAAAAAGCCCAAACTGTCTTGCTTTAATCTTGAAGTCAGTATGTATGATCTGGAAATCTGTGAATGTCATTTTCATCAAGTGAGTCTTCAGAGTGGATTACTGCTCTAGCTATTCTTTTTGTAGACGCCATGTGCTAAACCAAAGGTAGCTTTTGACAACTGAAAAAAATTACTAGTTCAATTTACCCAAAGCCATTTTCAATTCAAGTTCTCACGTAAGCAGGACATTTATGTTAAGACTTGTTTAATGACTGGATCTGATGGTCAAATCCTCAAGGAATGTGAATGTGTGTGATGCCATTATTTCCAGATCAAGCCTTCTGAAATACATTAGCTGAAATTCTCGCTCTGAATGAGCAGCCCCCACAATTCTTCAATACCTTTCTAAGACAGTAGGAACAAGTTTTAAACCTTTTCACCAACCCAGTGAAAGCAGGAAGACAATGGTAACAACTACATGTGAGTTGAAAAACGTTTTCTCAAAAAGAATAAGCAATGCATGAATACTATTAAGGGGCTCAGGAAACAGCACAGTGAGGAGGTAACAAATCTAGTTCCAATTCATGGCTACTTCAAATTTCTCAAGACAACATCATAATCTGTAGCGAAAGTAAATCAGGAATTTTCACACAAAAGAAAATCTGAAATGATAATTTCAGTTCCTTTAAAAAGTTTCATTTTACAAAGCCCGTATACCCCCTTTTCATTCTCACAGTTTGCAATTTCAAAAAAAGGGGAGGAGGTGGGACTTTTGAAGCAGTTATTTCAATTGCCAAAATCAAATTTTTGTTTGAAAAGATAATATGCAATTTTATAACTAAAGCAGTTTATCACGATTTCAAAGCAAGTTAGGAAACTGATTTATTTATATAAAACATTTTAAAGTTCTAAGTCTGAATTCATCTTGAAAAAATTTTCGCATGACAAATTTCACTCAACTGTTTGAGAACAAAACTGGACCTGATCTCTAACCCAACAAATAGATGAAAAACTTATTATCTTCCTTTGAATGCTGCAAATTTTCAAGTGAACAACATAAAAAAAGCCAAGATACAGTACCACTAGACACACCTACTCTTATTTCAGTGATTATAACTGCTCAGATAAACTTTACTTGTATTTTGCCTCACACCAGTAAAGTATCCCACTCATTTTGCAAAAGCAATACAATTTTAAGAGAAAAAAATTCTTTCCCTTTATTACAAAATTTTGCCATCATTTTTGTTAGAGAATGGATGCAGTGACTATCTTTCTCCTAATATTTATCAGGCCTTTGGGAGAGACACAAGCACCATTTAATTGCACATTTCAAGAAGCTGCAGGTTATCTAGGGTGTAAATTGAAGCTACCTCTGAATGAAAAGGAGCACTGGCAATGCCTCCACCTGAAGAGGTTAACGGAATCCAGTCTACCATGAGCATGAGATGAAATGTTAGACTAATCCTACCAACTACAGAGCTGGATTTTTGCCCTCATTACAACCTTTCTAGGTTAGACCTTCCCACATGAGCCTAAAACATTCATGACAGCTCCTGTTTCATCTCCAAACACTCTTCCCCAGTCTGAACATGCTCAACACTGTTGCTACTCTCACTTCAGCAACAAGATGCAAGAAGTGCTCAGCTTGATCAACTCAGAGCCTCATCTGTGTTTTTTAAATGGCAGGCTTTTAATATCACACACTCTTAAGAATGATCTCATTGATATTCCTGCAAAAGAAGCAACTATAAAGTAGAATAACTTCTATTTTTATCTTTTGAATTTTACAGCCAGAACATATTATCTTATACAGAAAGATATGATTCTTGAATAAAACCCTTGTAATTATTTTGGCTGTTTAAACAGAGTCATTACGTGCAGATATCACCATTTGTAGTTTATAGTCCTCCATGTAGTAACTTCTGTGAGCTTGAACAAAACCTGAAGTGTTGAAGGATCAGCGGGACTCAGACTTAAGAAAAAAAAAAAAAAAGAAAAAGAAAACGTGCAGTCATGCAGTGTATTACAGGTCCTTTACAAGATTCTGTTTCAATGTCATTTATTCGTAAGAAACCTTTTTCCTGTAACAGTATCCAACCACTACAGCATAAAAATGAAGGTACTGAACCAAGACAGAGTTACTGAATGACCTGGCACCTTACACAAAAATCTGTCACTTCCTGGTGAGAATGACAATAACAACCACCAATGTCAGCATGCAGTGGCAGGTCATCAGAAACTGCCCGTGCACTGAGAGCCCCAGCATACTCCTGAGCAGCAGCCAGCACACTCTACTGAACCGGCTTCAGCCCGTTTCACAAGCCTGCACAGAAACATGAACACGCCCCAGAGAGAGATTCCCCCAAACAAAAAGAAATTCGTTTTGTTTGCAGAGTAGCAGGCAACAGGGCTACTGAAACCAAAATTGCTCACAAAAAATATGCACTCTGGTAGAAATTCTTTACCGTGAGAGTGTTGAGGCACTGGAACAGGCTGCCCAGAGAAGCTGTGAATGCCCCATCCCTGGAAGTGTCCAAGGCCAGGCTGGATGGGGCTTTGAGCAGCCTGGTCTAGCGGGAGGTGTCCCTGCCCATGGCAGGGGGGCTGGAACTAGATGATCTTTAAGGTCCCTTCCAACCCAAACCATTCTATGATTCTACGATTTCAAGTAACCACAGATGTCCACTGATTTAGCTTGAAACTTCTGCAGGGACATGATGTAGGTGTTTGTGCCGAGGGACTCAGGGGCGTCCCACCCTGGCTCAGCTGTAATGGGGACACTAGTTGTCAGGGTTGCCTGCAGTTGTCAGCTGCTGCCTGCACCACCCCTTTGCGTACCGTGGCTGCCACAGACTGACATGCCTTCCTCATCCCCTGCTAAACTGGCTCCCTGCAGACCTCCATATTTGTCTGAAACGTGGCAAGTGGGCCGTGTGGGAGCAAACGATTGTGCACCTAGTAAGCCGGAAGGGGTAAAACTACTTCTCTTCCCCAGGAATATCCAGTTCAGAATTTTAAAACCACCAAAGACTGCTGATGTGTTCTCCTGTGTATCAAAGACATAGCATAACAAGAGAAGCAAACACACACAAACACACAAATCTTTTCTCAGTCTGTGCTCTAAGGGTTTTTCAGTTCTATTTCTTTTCCAAAGTTATGGCCATCTGAAGCTAAGAAACTGTGCTTTTTCACTCTGATATGGTAGCTTTTCTCAGAATACAGGTTATTTGGACTTTTGAAAGCTATTGCCAGTATCAAACTTTATGAAAAACGGCTTTTCCTTTTTTGATTTTTTTATTTTTTAAACTGGGATTGTATATGGATTGCAGACGTACAACAAAGCTCCTTGCTACAGAGCAGCAGCCTGATCCAAAAACAGCTTGTGGGTTTTCCTTACCCTCCTCACTTGAGTTACTCTCAAGCTTCTTTCAAAGGAAAAAATTCCCTCCCCTCCCTTGTCCTTGTAATGAAAATGTATTTGCAGTCTAAATGAAAATGTGATGCTCCTGTGTTCCAACAGATAGATAATGATGATACAGGAAACTGTTCTCTTTGCCCAGCTGAGAGTAATGTTGCAGGGCAACACGAAGTATCTAAGGTCAAACTGTGCACAAATCCTACCTCTCCATACAGTAACCAGGACAGCCATTATAAATGCTGTGGTTTCCAAAGAGCCTAGATGCAGTTTAAGGGACATGGACAAAGAAATGTGTCTCGGGTTGGGTATTTCATCAATTTAACCTCATCTGAAAGGTCTGAGTACTGCTCCTTTCTATGTAGTTCAAAGATTAAGAATACAATTACAAACAATTCATCAGCATCTGACTTCAGGCAACAGGTCAAAGAGGTCTTTAATACTCGGAATGAAGTCAAAGAACATACCTAGGTGTCCTATCTTCAATCTTTAATGCCGTCTGGCATGCAAAGGGTATGCAAGAGTTCAGCTTGAAGTTATGGCTTTGACGCAGAAATTACTGGGTGAGGTTCCTGTAAAAAGCTGTAGTAGCAGATGTACTAACCTGTCCGCTGATTGAGGCCAGGCTGATGTGTATTTAGCTATTCACTTTGGTTTTGGAAACACCAGTTGAAATTTTTCAGTTGGAGAATGAATGGTTTTTGTTTTTGAGGATGAAGACTAAATGAAAAAGCAATTAATATTTGTTAGGAAGGAGTCAATATAGATAATGTGCTTAGTCTCCCAAGAATATTTCACAATACATGAGGAGGAGTTATTTAAACGTTACGTTTCAGACTCTGCCTCATAGAGTTAAGTTCATTCTGATCCTAAGAAAACACAACCTGCCCGTGTTGACTGAAGTTCATGTCAGGTAAAACCAAGTACATATTTTTTGATCAGCTTCAATTCTGACCTGCCTAAAAGTTCATTTGAATATGTCTATTTTTCTAGGGAACTGAAGTCTTTGACTTGAGGAAACAAGCTATCCATAATCCTCCAGGTGACATGAACTATTCTTAGCCTCCAAACATCAGTGTGGAAATCTCCTGCCACAGCTCCCTCTGGATGGCTGGTCCAAAACTTCAGCTATGTGATGCTTAGAAGCTACCTACCTAGAAACTGTCCATGGATAAGACCCCAGACTTGAAGACCTGGTGTCGATTTGCAATCTTTGTAAGAACTGCTATTAGATACAGTGTCCAAGAGAACTTTGTGGGCCATAGCTGTCTCTATTGATTGAAATTGCTAAATAAAAATCAGTTCTTGTACCTTGAAGTCTTGAGCAGCTGATAAGCATCTGTACAGTAAATTCCATTTTCCTGAGAACACTACTACCACTCCAGAACCCTAGTTTTCCTCACAAAAATGGAAAGTTGGGGTTTTTTTTCTTAAAAAAATGTTGTCTTAGGTTATGATTCCAAACAGTCCTAAGTCAGCATCACTGATAGAAAAAGTCAGTGCTCAGAGTATGTATTGTTGGATAAGCTAGAACAAACTCCCTCTGCACATGCCTATATGCTGTTGGACAGCTATCCTGGAGCTGTATGTATAAAGACAGATACTGAGGGGTTAGTTTCAGATCCAAAATGTGTACAGATTAGGCAAACATCAGTACACTTTGCACCTTGCTCATATGGTCATATCAGAGAGCCAAAGTTCTCTGAAAAAAATGGTTGAGGTTCGCACTGCACCAGGTACTTCAGCAGGATGTTAGCTCAGATACTGAGAGATGATAATTCAAATATTAATACAGTCTGTGCAGGTAAGAAAGGAAAGGGAAAAGCACAAGAATGCAGGCATTACTTTGAGTGACACTCCTCCCTTGATACATGAAAGTTGTATGTAAGAAGTACCATCACGTCAGTCAGAAAAGGTGTAGGACATATGTAAATTGAAAGGCAGCCAAACTCAAAGCCTAGTGTACATCAAATGCACGAGCCACAGCAGGGGAATCGCATTCTGCCAATCTGTATAAGGAAAGCTTACTCTGCATTGGGCATTCAGAAGAGCGCCTGCAATTACTTCTCCTGATTCATCTGTACCCTGTATAACTTGATATAATTTAATATTTTCCACCCTTCTCTTCTGGTGTGCAGCATCATCAAGCTCTGTGAGATAACATTTAATTTTATGTTACATGTTGAGCAGCTCCTAATGTAATTAGTCTTAATGTAATAGCGTAATTTGGTTTTGGATGGGAAGATTTACAAAGAAAATTAGAATAAATGAATGCACAAAGCACCAGCTGGTGCTTATACCTACTCCCACATAAGAAGAATATTTCTATTTGCAATCCTATGAAAGATGAGATAATTTGGATAACAAGGATCAACAAAGGGTGATGCAGCAGTTGGTCTAAACAGAAAGAAATCCACAGACAAATCCTGAACCATGTGGGATGTAAAGCATGCCAAAGCTGGTAGCAATCCAAAAGCATGTTATAAGGGAAAATAAATATTGCAGTTCATAAATGTACCATGTGGTGCACAACAGCAAGTGGCAACGGTGACAAGAACAGTAATAACTGACGAGCCAACTTGAGTGCTGTCCGTTGAATAGGGCTCTTCACTGACAGCACTTGGGCACCTGCCTCAGAAATGCAGGAACTTCCATTGACACATTTGATCAGTAAGAGGCCGTAAAACCTCCGCCCTTGGAGGCTTTCAAAATTCAGCTAGACATAGCCATGGCTGACCTGGTCTAGTACTGGTGACAGTCCTGCTTTGAGCAGGAGACTGGACTAGATAACCTCCAGATGTCCCTTCCAATCAACAGTTCTGTAAGTCTACAATAAATAACTAAAATGTCTCCAGAACAATGTCAATTACTATTTCAATTTTTCAAAACATGACCTCCAAAGAGTGTATCTGACTATTTTAAGACCTGGATAGTCTTCTGCGTGTAACAATAAGTAGCTACTCACAAAATGACTAACATTTATCTGATGATGAAGAAGGTGCTAGTGTTTACACGTACCAGCTCTTGAAGACCTTCAGCCAGATCACTTGAATCAGAATGTATCATGTCTAAACTTTCCTAAGCTCCAAGTGACAATGAAGAAAAGGTACATTATCAGCAAATCTCATAAACGCCAGATAATTTCTGTCTTACAAATTTAATTTCAGTTGCTTATCAAACTTTCTTTAATTTTAGGCATTTTTGCCAACATTTCCACCGTCTGACTTGTCCCAAGATGAAACAGGCCATGCCTGAGAACAACCAATATTTTGTCTGGTTCCGAAGTATTAGCAGTTCCTGATGTGTACTAATATGGTCTACTTCTTCACAGACTGGAGTTTCTGAAGCTGGTACAGCAGAGTTATACCAGGGATTACATTCATCCATATTTGAACAAAAGAACAAAATAAGAAATGTGTAGACCTTTATGTTAAATACAGGCAAACTGTGCACGTGAGAACCTGTGCACACGTGCAATCTCCGTGCATATACACTCTATAGGTTTACCCAGGTGGTCATAGACAGCGAGAAAACAGATACTTCAAAGTGTTTTCAGGAGAGGTTCGTGTATAGGCATTGCGGAAGCTGTACAGATGGTGCACCTGTCTGGCAAAGCTTTGAATAAGGTTGAGGAATAATGGAAAGAATTATCTTATGGGGTTCTGCGGTTAGTCATATTTTCATTACATTTAACAAGTGAAGTAGGCTGGCAATTAGGTGGGAAATTTCTGGAAAGAAAGTTCAAGAGGTTTTCTTTCTAGCAGCCCATCCCTTTACTAAGAAATGGGTGAGGTTTATAAAAACATGAAGAGGTAACTATGTGATTCACTTTCACTTGATATGCTGCAGGAGAGAAACCTCTGCATCCCCGATCACTAGACAGGCCAGGCCTCTGATCAAGAGGAGAGGTGATAACAAAATGGGTGACTATGATTTTCATTTTTATACTTCCTTCATTATGTAGATGTTCTGGCAAACAGCCTGAACTCTGATCTCTCAAGGCTAAAAGAAGCAAATAAAAAAATACCAGTTGGAGGCAAGTGATGAGAGCCTTACCAAAGCTATACATAAGAACATGCAGTAATCTCAAACCCGAATTAAATTAGATATCTAGTCAGTGAATTCTCCCTGAACTCTTCTCCCTTGACACTTCCATCTGGACACTGAGTTAGATACCTGGGTGTAAGGAAGTTTCCAACAGACAGGGAAACACCTCAGTTACTTCCTCATAATCCCTTCTGGCCCATTCGGCACCTTAACAGGTCCTCCTCTTACAACACTAAAGAAGAAAATGTTTTGTTATAGAAAGGCTTTCTAGCTCTACTGGAAGATGAACTCCTCTTGTTGGTCATAAAAGGGACTGACATGATCACTGCCTCCCTTGCAGACTTGAGTCCTACATCCCAAAAGAAGTACCATTAAAAATCATTGTAAAATGACTGGTATTGCAAATTCCTAACTACACCAATGTTCACACAAACATATTTTTACTACCTACCTTAACAAAGCATGCCTCACTATGCAAGGTGGTGACTGCAACCTAACTGTATCTCTTCTTGAGTCAATACAGGCAGTATAAAAAACCAAAATAATGCAAATACATAAATAACACGATTTTCCAGGTATTTCTTCTTCCATAAACCAACATTATGTTTTGCCTGTCCAAAATGCTTAAGCCCCAGCTATATAGCTGGGATTACTTCTCTCTGTTACGTGGGTGTTGATGAAAATCTGTGTGCTTCAAAGTCTGTTACAACACAGCTGTAATGCAGACACGTCTAACTCCTCTTGGTAGGACTTCTGTGTCTTATCAATATACTCGTGGCTCTCCTATTTAACCTGCTTTTGAAATTCCCCTTCCACTTAGTTGCTCTCATTTGACTTTGTTCAGCTGAGCGCTCTGTCATGTGCAGCCCGGATGGATCCAGCTGAGGCAATTGTACAACTTCCCCTACTGCCGCTGTCCAGATCTGCTGCTCCGCTAGAGGTTATCAGCAAAGCAGCAGGGTCAGCAAGGAGAATGTATGACTGTGTTCCAGTTCATAGTGCACTATATCAGCCTTAATTGCGGAATAAGGAGAGTGTAAGCTAGGACACTGCAGCATGTTTTGGGTTACTGAGTCACCAGCTTTTTTCTCACTAAATGTGGGAACCAGCACTTGAAACAAGTGGGGGAAAAAATAAGCCTCTCCAGAGGAGGGAAAGCTATAGAGACACATAGCACAACTCTCCAAAAGCAGGGAGGAGAAAGGAGTTGTGTACAGGCTAGCTATTAACAGGAAGATCAGGAGACAAACCTTGCACTTCCCAGGCTGTGCACCAAATGACAGAGCAAATTTCACAAGCTTTCCCCTCCTGAAAGCTGACAAAATAGTGAATTTCAGGTTCAGCTGTGGGCTTTTTCCCCATATTTAAAATTACTTTGATAAAGAAGGATCTGCAGTTTGCCAACAGACGCAGAAAACAGGTGAATAAATTGACTGATACATGATGACTTTGCATAAGCACATTATGCGCCATTCTGAGGCCATGCCCGAGAAAATGACTAGAGACCTGCTTGTAGTGAAAGTTGCTACACCACACACACATATGAGTAATTACTAGTTGAACCAGAACTAATTCTACAAAGAGCAACAGCAATTGTTAGCCAAATTGAGTCTGCCGTGGCAGATGCTAAAATAATTGCTCAGGGGGATTACAGGCCATATCCAAGCAGTTAATTCATTAGAATTGTAATCTTCAGAGTGGCAATGGACGAGCAGACAAAATGGTAGCAAAGAGAGCCCAGTTCTTTAATCAAACAAGCACTTACTGCCCTTCTTCCTTACCTTCTATTTCCCCATTTGTATGAACAACGCATGCTTCACTTAACGATCAAACATGCATATGTTTGCTTACTAGCTAGCCTGAACAAATTTCCCAATGTCTGGGGTTTGGAAAAAACAGAGCATTTTGCTAGTGCATTCTACAGCCATCAGTAATCAAATACATGAAGTCACTGTCCCTGCTATAAATCCCTTGCATGAAAAGAGTGGAGTATTGTTAAACAGCAGTGACAGATACTGGTTTCAACCGGCACGATATTTCAGCAAACAAACATTCTTCAAACATTCGCACAGGCCTACAGGAATGTCTGCATGGGTACTTTCAGGAATAAAAATTACATTCCACAGGGAGGATTTTTCACAAAGGACACTTGTGTGTTTCTCAACTAAAGAAGAGAAAAACTCCCAGGTGACTTGTCTGACCAATATAAACTACCTCTTGATTCTACTCAGATGCAATTCCTAGCAGAGCAAAGGCTCACTTATGTCCCTCCAAGTCCAGGAAACAGAGGTTATAGAGGATGTTATCGGCAAACAGGTCATATGCTAGCTGTCTGCAAGGGTGCATATGTCCCTGCAGAAAGGGAAGCCATTTAAAGGAGAAAGAGAATTAGTTAGTCACTGAATTTATTTTGCTTTATTCTCTGAGTTTTGAATGCAGGCTGTTAAAATTGGTCTGTCCCTGAGCATTGATTACTTGTATATTTGTACCTTCAGGACATAAGACACAAAACAATAAAACAATACCATTTCATTTGGCACAACTGACTGTAGAGGAAACAATGCTTGACATAAACCAGGTAAAAATAAATATTACACAAATATACACCAGGTTGCTGCATATCAAGAACTCCAAAGTGACTTTTATGAGTTTATAAACTTGGATGTGTGCAAAACAAAAACCAGTAAAATTAGCTTTGCTAGGTTGCCATCCTTACTCATGCTGAATAGTACTTCACCTCACAAAGCACACAACTCATTTACAGCTCAACATGATGAAGAAGGAGAGAATCTATTACAAAATGTGAAATAGAAAGGCTTTTCTACAGATGTTATGCAGAAGTTCAGCAAAGGTGAGTAAGGAAAAGAAGACTTTAGCCACATTCTAAATCACACAGGGCTTTACAAAACAGATTCTCATGAACTGCTTCTGGAAGTGACAGCAACCCAACAAAGGGTGCTGTGGCAAAGACAATACATAAACCCCATATCTATTAAACAAAGAAATAGGTCACTGTGTAACATACATGATGAATTTTCTTAGTGGTCCTAAGAAAGTTTTGTAGAGATCTAAAAAGGAAAATGGCACAGGAGAAAAGTGGGTGATTCTAACTATCAAGTAGACTTTGCAGCCCCTGTGACAAACAAATAGGAAAATCATGGCATGCCAGGCTAGAAGTTACAGCTCTGCAGGATGTCCTGAGATGAGAGACGTGTGGGGAACTGGGAATCGCAGCTAGACTGCAGACAAGCCAGGGACTGCCACAGAAAGAAATAGCATCACCTCTCATGTCTCCTGCCTCAGCACCACCAACCATCCTCACTGTTCTTCTCTAGTTAGCTGGTTCACTAAGCGAACATAGCAGCTCTGCTAGTCCAATCTGATCAGAAAGTAATTTTTGAATGAAACGTTTTTTGAAGACTATTGCTGATTTATCACCTTATATGAAATATACACACATAAAAAAGGGTTGGCAAATTTTCACAACTGTAACTGTTTCTTTCTGAGTTCAGAATGATTTAATTTGTCAAACATAATTCATTACCCCCCCATCCAGCCTTTTCTATAAGATGCTTAAGTATC
Organism: Larus michahellis; assembly: GCF_964199755.1. NCBI lineage: Eukaryota > Metazoa > Chordata > Aves > Charadriiformes > Laridae > Larus > Larus michahellis. Next base: position 98,194,389 of record NC_133897.1, read on the forward strand.
TTTCAGTTGCAAGAGTCACAAGTAGAAAGTTATAAAATAAAATCACGAGATGACTAGTACTCTAGTACATATGTATATTACATACACATAAACATATATATAGCATATACACTAGCATAATTAGCTGATTAACATCCAGTGTGACTGCCATGCTTTAAATCCGTAATTTTTTTTCATCAAACTTTCCTCTCAGATTTGGGCACTAAAGATGTCCAAAATGATGGCACTACCATACATACAGAGGCAGGCAATTTCCATATACCTATGCTGTAACCTCCTCTCTAGCCACCTGCTGAAAGACAGCATACTGCGCCATTTAAATAATGTTTATGATTAATATACCTCTTCAAAATGGCCACCCCAAAAAAGGAAGACTACTATCCACTATCAACAAAACAGTACAATCCAAAGTAGTCACTACTGCCTGCAAATGAGCCATTTTTCTTAAGGCTTCATACCAAATGCCTTTTCTTCTGCAAAAAAAAAACCAAACCCTTGCACAAATCAGAAAAATGCAAACACAAGGATATTCCAGTTTGGACACCTATCACGTTTCTGATACAAAAGTTATGCAAATTTACTTATTTTTATATAAGCTTTTCTAGGTTTGTCACTAGACCTGATTTTTTGCCTCAGCTTTTATCAATTCTTTAAATACATACACTTGGTCTGATTTTTAAAGTTGAGCTTTTATTAATTCTTCAACTATATCTGATATATAAAATAAGCACCCTTCTGACAGACACCTTCTCCTCAGGTCATTGCTTGTGACCTTTACTTGGGGATGAGCAAATTGACCTGTAACCCCTGTTTGAGATCATGTTTGGACAATGCCTCACTCTATCATGCATTTATTTGATGTTTTCCCTACAGACAAGAAGCAACAGACCTTACATTAGGGTCCTGCAGGCTGGAGGTCTTACTGGGATTTACAAAAGACGTCTCTTCTTTCACAGCCTGTTAAAAGAAGGAGCCAAAGTTTAGTACAACATCTATACACTTAGGATAATGCATCTGTTTATTAAAAAAATATTCCTGTAAGTACCCCAGAAAACCGCAATACCCAAAATGCCTACTCTGCCCAGATGTAAAAGGCATAGTAATTTTATTTTTTTTCAGCTCCTACATTTGAGATTCACTGTGACGAGCTACAATGTACAATGTGCAGAGCAATAGTGTTAGGGAGAGGCTGGATAAGGAAAACGGAGGAAAAAGAAAGGAACAGTGATATTTATGGTTCCTTCAGAAAAAATTTGAAAAGAAATAATAAAAATCAACCCAGGCAAAAATACTGTAGTTGAGTTGCTCTTTTAACTAGAGTAGAATAAATATTTATGTAGTCTATTCAAAATAATGATGCCAACTTTTCATTCAGTCTTTGAAAAATTAACTGAAAAATGGGATCCCCCACATATAATCACACTGTACATGCAATTCACTGAAAATCTCACCCACTACTGTGCTTTGCTAAATTAGAGTCCTGTCTCTCACATACCATTTGTCTATAGAGTTGAAAATACTGGTATTGCAAAATGACTTACTTGAAAATTGCTTGATTACCCAGGAAACGCCCAATTTGGGCAGGTGTTGGTAGATTATACTCTTCAACTGGGACGTAGGGTTCCACAATCCGTGTGTAAATGCGAGTGTCAGTGCAATACTGCACCCCTCTACAGAAAATACTGGTTGAAGACACAAGAGTATCTCCAAATCAGTAATGGGCTTGGCAGGCTCTGACATTTCCATTCTGCTAAATGGATAGAAGGGAACTGGTATGGGCCTACAACAGAGTGACTTTTCACTCTTCAATATCTGAACCATAATAATTTGAAGCCATTAGTCTGGATCAAATTGAATTAAATGTGTCGGTATCATCCTCTTCAAAAAAGGATGAGAGAGGTTCCTTCAAAATCATCAAATCCACATCAAAGGATTCTAGAGGCATGTAAAAATATTGTAAAATTGATGTGAGATCTTCCATTCAACACAAACTGATATATACCATGTGAGGGTACTCATGAGAAAAAGAAACAAAATGAAAGCTGAGTTTCTTCTATACCTTAGCAATGAATGACAAAATATCAGTAGGGATGCCGAGTGCTTGGGGAAATTGCCCAAGTTGTGATAGTTTTAGGTTTGTTTCCCCCTTGTGCCAGAGAGAACAAAACACCCATTGCCACTTCCCAGGTCATCATTTACCAGAGCATCAGCCATGGTGGGAACAGACTGTTCCAGCTTGTACACACAATTAACTATATGTGCAATTAAACTGCAAGCACTTGGAGCTTGGTAGAAACTGAACTCACTCGTGGGCTTACTCCAGCCCGGAGAAGTAACTGAGGATGGGTTAGGAAGCATTTGAGGTCCCTCTGTAACCCGTCCTGTTCGAGTTGTTGCAACTCATATATTAATATGGAAAACAACATCAGCAGAGAAGGGACCCTCTGAACCTCATCAGCGAGTTTGTCCCTCATTTACACAGAGAAAGATAGTTTACAACTAGTTTACTCAGAGGAGAACAGGGTCAGCAGTAGGTACCAGAGAAGCTCCACGCCAACATAGGGCTTTTACATATTTGGGTTTAATCTCCCTCAGCCGGAGGTTTCCTCAGTCCTGGACAAATGCTCTAAACATTAAGGAATCAGATAAAAGGGGGACACAATCACACCATTGTAATTCAGCCACCATATGTTTTGTAGCGAAGTTTTTCAGTGAATTAGTGTAATACCATGAATAATTTCAGGACCAGGAGTGCAGTTTTTTATTTTTGATAAATTTATAACTTTAAAGAAATTTAGCTCAGCTCTAGAAAGCTTTTTTTTTACTGGTCTTCTAGTAGCTCTGTCTAGCATAATGTTTATTCAAAATCTAGTGCTTTCTTGAAAGGAAATAAAATGTTTTTTAAGGAATTGAGAGAAAGCATTGAAAATCATTCTTTGTTGGCATAGATGAGCACTGAAGTAATATTTCTTTGTTCTACAGAAATTATAATGCTTTTTATAAAGCAGTTGGGTTTCCGAAAGCTGTAAACACGAATCCAGCTGTCAGAAACTTAATACACAGTCTCTTCTTCCACACTGATGTCTTAACAACACTTTATTGTTACGCCTGACAAGCTAGCTGCTTATTATGTGTCAAATTGGCTACTTTTTAAAACCATAAATTTTACTTTATTCCAATTTTCACCAAATTAATCGAGCTGCATTTTAAGATGCACTTGAGCGCAACAATAGAAAAGAGAATACAGAGATCAAGGATGCAATGCAGGGACTGTAACCAGGAATGAAATGATTAAAATTCCACCTACTTAAACACTATAAGCCGCAGACCTCGCCACGGACCTCCTTAGCCAGTTCAGAGGGCTTCACTGTATTAGTCCCTAATAGCTGACCTTTTGCTTCTTAGCTCTGTGACTACATTACCACTCTCTTCTGCTTTCTCTGCGTTGGAAGGCTAAGCCTGCATCTCAAGAAGCGATGTATTCCTAAATGGCATGATCAGCATCCTGAGGAACTTCTCCTGGTATTAATTTTCTCAGTTATTACTCATGCTTTAGAGAACAGAAAATACTTCTGTACTCATAAGCAAGTACTGCAGACCAGTGAGCAAGTAATCCCACTCTAAACTGGAGGGAGAGAGGGAGTGCGTAAAGAAATGGAGGGGCCTGAACAGCCTCAGGTGATGCAGGCATGCACACTGGGTGCCATGGGTGTGCATTGGCAGGTACACGTTAATAAGGATGGGCTAACACGTTAATAAGGATGGGCTAATTCTCCTTGCCCTATGCCTCTCCTCCATACCCATGGATGAACAGACATGGGAAAATGTTGCACCTGCAAACATTTCTGCAAAGGGCCTCAGACATCAGGAACTGTAGTGCCCTTGCTTTACTTGTTGGCTTGCTGGGTTTTGGTTTGTTTGTTTGTCTTCAGGAGGAGGCCAGTAAGTCATCAGGTGACAGTATGTTTCTTTTATTTTTCCTCTTAACTCAGCAAATCACACTCACTAACCACACAAGGACTTCCTCAGCCCTTACTGAAAAGATGTTAAACAAAGGTTATACTTGTACACAACTCTCACAATATAATTCCCAGATGGCTTGCCTTCATTTGAAAACAAGTGCATATGTTAGGGCCAGGATTCGGGCTCCACTGCAGGATGCCCTCCCTGAGTGGAACAAGGGCATTTAGCCAAGGCTGGCAGTAGGCACCTGGTGGGGAATGTATATGGGGAGCCGGGCAGAGGCTTTGTCGCCCACAGAAAACCCAGCACTGAGCTGTGTAAGGAGGACAGAGGCAGCAGCATAGAGCTGCTCAGATGTCCTTAACTAAAGCAGATTCTCCCCTCACCCAGAGGCTGCTGCTCTGAGAGGGAGAGGTTTCAGGGCATAGCAGACCTGGAAACTTCATTTATACAGAAGCAGATTCACTTAATAATTACCCAAAGAAAAACAAGCTGGCTCTTCTGGCTACCAGACTGCAAAGCAAACACAATTAAAAGTTGATCCATATAATCCATCCACATAATGCCAGTCTCTTTTCTTCTCGGGGCCCAGAGCAAAGGAAAAATTATTAATGTTTCAATTTCATATGCCATTAACTTTCTGGATGGTGTTAGAAACAAAGGTAAAGGATTACTTTATCATACTAGAGACAAGAAGCATGCCTGGACAGAAATGTCATTGTACAGGCTCTCTTCATAGATGATTGCTAAGAAAGACTAGTTTCACCAAAAGATGAAAAGAGGAGAAAAGCATCTAAGTAATATCAAGTTTTGCCCACAGCTGCCTAAGCAATCAACCTATGGTCTGCCAGGCTGATCCTGACTGCTTTTCAGTCGACTCATGAGCACCCATAACCCCTGCTGCTATCCCGGCAGCCAGGTCCTTTGGAGCCTTAGAGAGGGGGTGGATGCTCCAAGGATGCTACGTCAGACCCTGTTGAACTTTCCATCAGGGTTGGGAACACTTTCTGGCCCATGGGAGGAACTCCATGTATGAATTCATAAGCCCCAGTGGCTAGATTTGCCTAGTGAACAGCAGCTCCTATTTAATTCTGAAGGAAAAGTTAGATGACAGGAACGGGACCTCAAAATGGGAACTGGATGCACTGGGCATGTACCAAGTGGGAGAACAAAGGAAAGACACAACTTTGGCTGTAGCCTTCTGTGCTTCTGCACAGATGACTAGTGCTGGCTGGGACTGTGGGCTGGTGATCCTCCAGCGGGGCGCTGGGCAAGGCAGGCTGTGTTCTTTGAAACTCAAGCAAGCACCTTGGGGAGCTAGTGCCCTCTGTGCCTCTCCGCCATCACAAGGGGCATTGCGGCGGCTCTCACCCCGTCTAGTCCACAATAGGGATATCCTGAATCAGCAAAAAAGACTGTATGAAGAATCTGATCACTGCAGCCAAAGGGGAGTGTCAGATTCTCATCTGAGAAAGACAAGGATCTGTAAGGCTCATATGAAACACACAATGTCTCTTATTTAGCAATTTCACAAAGTTCCCAGTTACAGAAAGGAAGGAGGAGCAACACAGCTCTCATGTGTTTGGAGATCTTCAAAGGTAAGGAAGCAATGGCTCTTACTGCAGTGGCCTGGAAATACTTTTGTATTTACTGGCTCTGTAACGATGCTAAGGAGGCCTGAAGCATACCAGATTTTTCACCTCTTCATCAACACTTTTATCATTTGTCAGCCGCGCTGATCATTGCCTGATCTGATTAGATAATACAGACTAAGCAACACATCATCAGGAAGAATGCCCTGCCAAGGTAAACCTACCTTAGTGATTTCATACGTCAGATGTATCCTTTCAGGCAGAAAAGCATCATAGTTAGGTCTCTTGGGAACAGACTACTCTGTTTTTCTCCCACTGAACAGGGCCTGGCACCATGTGTCTCCTGGGCTATGGCAGGGCTCCTACACATCACCGCAATTAACAGTACTTGTCTCATCATGTACTAGCGCTTACAGACATGCCAGCTAGGAGACATAGCTGATATATCCACAATGTGTTGTCACAGTCTTGTGCCACCAATGCCACATTTGCCTCCCGTATCCCAGGGAATAAATTAAACATTTCCCTTTGCCCACATTCTGTTTATCTAAATCCTCCCTCCCCTTCTGTACCTCAGCAAGGCTGCTGCATCATTTCCTCAGCTCCTTCCCTGACTTTGAGGCCTCATTGCTGACACACTTCTAATGAGCTGCCATGTATCATATATTGATCATTCTGGCCCACACACATTCAAAATCTTGTATTTTTATACCTCTGACACCTTTCAATTCCTGTAGTCTTGCTTTTAAAGTTGAGCAAACCTGTTTCCCTGTAGTGACTGAACACCGAGGATTTGAAGCTGAGCCATTTTTAAATTCCATTGTTATGAGCAATTATAACTGACGCGATGTTGCAGTTCCAGTCGAGAGTCCCAGTGCAGTTGCTTCTTTTTACTTGGCCTGGAATTTGCCAGTGAGTTCATTGCTCATCCAAGTGGGTGACTAACAAACAGCAACAGCTTTAGCGAGGAAGGCATCGTGTACATAAGGAGCTGTTCAAGCTTCCCCCACAGCCCGAACACCTCAGCTGTGACCTGTTAGACTCACATAATTCCATTTCTGATCTCTGTGTGAAGACTGTCAAATTGTGCAGTAGCTCTGTGCTGTGAATAAGGACGGGTGGAGGGAGGGAGGAAAGGAGGAAAGGGAAGCAAACAGCATCTAATTCATGATGGAAAGAGGTTAAAATGTTGGAAAAGCTGATCCTTTCAAGGTACTTAAGTCAACATCTAGTGAAAGCTAAGAACTCCTCTGGAGATCCAGAAGGATTTGTTTAAGTCCTATTATAAGAAAGATCGCATGAGATTATAAATCCTCAAGTGTCTTCCCCTCACCTACTCTATTTTCATTCGTGACCTGATTAGGGTTTGAATCCAGATCCCCTTAAGTGAATAAAGCTCCAAAGACCAGCTCACATAAAGACAGCGATTTTTTTCTAGAAATACATGGCAAAAGCACCTGGACTTTGAAGTTGACAAGTCCTTACACTTGAATCTTTCCTTAAAGGAGACAGCACCAAAGAATCATCAAAAATGTAGCTAAGATAGACTAGCACTGCGAGTCACCTCACTTATGCACCCTTTCTACCATAAATAATGCATAGATCCCATTCTCGTTTACATTTGCAGTCATGGCATGCATCTATGTAGAGAGCACAAGGCTGCAGGATGACACCTGCACCCATGCATGTCCTGAGCCATTTGCTGTACCACAGTCCAGTCCTTTCCTCGAGGCAACTCTAGACAGCACCAGCAACCTGCACTTACTCACATATTGGCAATACTTAAAGCAAACTGACATGATTATCGGTCTGTACTTGTTTCTAGGACAGGGAGGAAAAAAAGATGGCTATCGACCTGGCCTAAAAATTTACATGTGTATAAGCTTGTGAAGAAAGTTAGTGTGTGAAAGGGGCTAGAGGACTGAATGTCCCTTTGTTCAGTGTAAATGTCCCTTTGTTTACTGAGAATCAAGGCAGGGGAATCAATTGCTCAAGAACCCAAACCTGGCTGATGGAAGATACCTTTCACCAGCCAAGAGTTTCCCTTGGGGCTGAGAAAGCAGAAGTGAATGGCTTTTTGTAGATACCTCTGCATCTCGAAACTACCTTTTCCCACCACTTTTTTCTCAACAAACAACCTGTAATGTTCAGTGAGGAACAGCTCAGTGGTAATGTCACCTGTTTGTCTTCCATAAACTTCACTGCAAAAATGTATCTTAAAAATGAGCTTGGCCTCGTCTTGTCTGCAGACAGGGAAAGATGTGGGCAACACAAAAAATCAGCTGCAGTAGAAACCTATGAGAAACAGGATGGCAGTTCCTTCCCTGTGCTAAACTTCCAGACCTACATCAATCCAAGGATTTAGGAAACATTGGGTAACAGGTGGAGAATACAAACACCACTTGTAGAAGACAAACTATTAGAACACAACACACACTGCCCACCAAAAGAAAAAACCCTGCTGAGATAGCTGTACATTTGCTTAGGAGCCTGTGCTTAATTATAAGGATAATTAGAATTTGCCTGGAGCCAAAGTGGATATAAATAGCAACCAAAACCTGCTGGTATCTTTCCTCCATCAGTTGGGCCATGAACTGTTTGGCAAAAGGGATTCTTTGTGATACTAACAAGTCATCTGCTCAATCACAGCATATCAGCACTGACTCATGCAAGCTGCAAAGGGCTTTAAATGCCAGGGAGAGCTGGTCTTTTGTATTCTGGCAGCTCCTTACTGCTGCTTTATACCACTCCCTCTCAATGAAGTCTGGAATAAATGCAAAAAAAAGGAAGAAAAAAATAAAAAAGAAGATGTCAGTTGCTTCACAGTGTTTAGTGCTCCCCTGGAGCTTAATTATGTGGGAACTGTGATACGCAGTCTGTCAGCAAGAAGGTGTCAGATCCCTGCGGCACAGTTTGAAAGGTGTGTTGTGAAACACTACTCGTTTGCCTAGACCTACAGATACTGTATGGCATGCCCTGTGCAAACCACAGGTTCCCACAGTCGTGTGTGGGTTCCTCACATTTCTCACCTGTGGTGTCTACGGCAGCGTGCTCCCGGATTCAGCTTCCAGCTTCCCCATGCACACTGTACTCTGATTCTCCAGCTCGCAGAATGGCACATAAATATTTCTATCTTCACCAAATAAACAAACTCACTCGAGTTAGCTTCCTGCTGCTCTATAACTCTAAACCACATGCAGGGCTCAGTGATCGGCACCATCAACTTACAACTTTTTGGTCTCTAAGTCAGGACTATAGCCATGGGAGATGGTGTACTGCCCCCTAGGAATGCGATAAACTGCTCTTCAGCATAATTGTGAAATGAAGCAGTGCAGAGACCATCTTCCAGAATATATTTTCAAATGCATAATTTCCCCTGTTTTTATTTTTGAAATCATAAGCACTGGAATCATTCATTTCTAAGGCTCTCTCTTGTGTTGGTGTCTAGCTGCCATAAAGAAAGAAAACTACAGAAAATTTCTGTCCCAGTTTATATTTTCCACTTGCAAACATTCACTCCATTCTCAGAACTAACAAGGAACAGCTTCTTCTTCTACCACATGCAGGAGGTGCCTTCATAAACTTGTCACATCCTGATGTTAGTAGCATATGGTACTGAAAATATTCCTACTGCTTAGAGAGAGAGCTGTTACAAATATTTCAAGCAACAGTTTGTTAATTTTGGATCCAATCCTACATTGCACCAATATTTTTCTCATGCTTTTACACCTAACTGCATAATGAAGATGCCCCATGAAGTTTCATAAAGGACGAGTTGGACCATAGATTTTTGGGGCCTTTAAAAGAACATTTCATTTCAAATAGCGTGTGCATAAGACGGAGTCTGGTTCTTTCTTCTTCTTTTTACGAAGTGGAGAGGAGCAAATCCTCATCTTTTTTTGGGATACCATGAAATAAAGGAAGATCTATGCTGTACATGAGGAAAATCAGCCTGTCTTGCTTTACAGCTCAAGGAATATAGGCTGTGCCTTACAGAACCTAGATATACTTCTTGCCCTGGCTGCCTTGTAAGTTGAAATATGACAGCACAGAAAACAAGAGATGAGAAATCGGAGTCTTAAGAATAAGGCCAGAAGGCAGGACTTCTCAGGAATTTAATATGGAACTGGCATCAAAAGATAGAATTGGGCAGAGGATAACACGGTTAGTCCTCCAGATATACTGGGCAGCAGGATATGTCAGATGGGGTCAGAGAGAGGCAGGATCACAGCCCTGGAGGGATACGTGGAGTTAAACAGTTGTCTTCCGTGAAGAAAGTATCTCTTATCCGCTCCCTCAAAAGGATGCAGTAAGTGCCTCTAAGCAGCGTAATGCCATCCCAGCTTGCTTTTCCCAGAATATGACTGAACTGCCACTGGGAAATGGCTTAGCTACTGGTATTCAGCTAGTTGTTTTGGGGGCGTGGTGGTGGTGGGTAGAGAAGATAACTGGGTGGTTTTATGGTATGCTGATATGGTGGTTTAATAGGGTCTCCTGTAGGCCCCTTCCCTCCTCCCATTTTCTAGGTGATAGATGATGTGTTTCTAGTCATTCCTTCACCGTGAACCTTTTGCCTACCCTTCCCAGCACTTGTGTAGCCACAGCTTCTTACTGTAATGACTGATCATTGCCTGGTTTCTGCCTACTGATTTTTGAGATCTGAGAAGGCTAATCTTTCATACTTGACAGGAGGGGAGCTCAAGTGCAGAAGAACTCATGTCTAGTTGCACAGGCAATTTTGTGGATAAGCAGGGAGTTGAATGAGGATTTCCAAGATTAAGGTGACATCCTAATTTACTGGCTATAACTGTTAAACCATACTTCATTAGCACTGAAAGCTTCAGGGATTTCAAACTGAACTGTATGGCATTATTTTTCCACAATACATGCTATCCTCCAACAGTCATCTTTCCCCTCCTTCCCTCTGAAATCATAAGATTTTTCTCATTGAGGACAAGTCTACGGACACCTACATAATCCAGTCTGACCGGTAAAGACTTGTGCAAAACAACACAGGTACGAAGGAAAAACGGAATGCTCAGCTTGCTCTGAAACTTATTTACAACATAGCAGGAGCTAAAGAATACAGTTATGGCATGCATGAAAAAGCAACCCAGGAGAAAGCAACTCCCTTGGAAAGCCTCAGAGTGAAAAATTAAGGCAGGGCAGGTGAACTGAGAGATGCATATGTTAAGCACATTTCCTATCTTGCCTTAGTAATGGTGTATTCTCTATGCAGCAGCACACGCTGCTTCCAGTCTTTAACTATGCAGTCAAACATGACCATTAAGCACATTCAGGAGAAAACCCAAACATGAGAAATACACCATGACATCCTGTAGAAAAGACACACAGGAAAAACAGAGGGCAAACCCAAGGGCAATCAAACAAGAAACATGTTGCATAAAACACGGCTGATACAACATTCAGAGAGGTGAGAGAAATGCTTTAAGCAAAAACTAAAAGAAAAAAACCCAACCTCCTTCCCCCACATGCTGTCAAATTTATGGTTTCTGTTCTTGAAATCTAGGGCAGTCAGCATAACCAAATTTTGATACTTCCTTAGGTCTAGCTAGACCAGATGTAATCTAGCTCTCAGATGAAAGATCTGCCAGGGAACAACAAACACACAAAGATGACTGTTAACAAAACCCTTTGCAGGGCAAGTTGACCTGATATGTTATTGTGAAAAGAAACAAAGCAATGGAAACACCAACATAATTTGTATTCAAAGAGAATACCATGCACAAGAATACCACAGGAACTTGGGATAAGAGTCAGACCAATCTTTCTCCTGTTCCTAAACCATTCTATTTGGCTTTATTTTTTGGCACAAATGGCATTATCTTTTGCCCACAAATAACTCTTGAAAAGAATCACATATTTTAGGTTTCACTTAGATTTACCTCTGATTGGGAAATCAACTTTTTACAATCATGCCATCTAACAGCAGTTTTCAGTTGCATGACATCATTACAAAACTTGATTTTGAAACAGGCTGTATCCGATATAAACACTGACCAAGCAGCGAAAACAGCAGCTTAAAATTTAGTTAAAAGCACAATAGACTAGCTAACATTTCGCATTCAGACATCTAAAGTTAAATCCCTAAAATAAAGGTTGCATCTGGATGCATAGCTATTATCTTTAGAACAGCTTTAACCACAGCTTCCATGAGTGGTGGGTAGCCTCAGAAAACTCCGGAGGTTATTGTTTCTCAGCTACAAAGTAAGTGAAAGCTACAGTGACAAAATCAAAACATGGAGATTTCCTGGGGCCTTCTCTCCTATTTTCTCAACCTCTCTTGGCTCTATTAATCAGGTCAGTTCAGACAAATTTCTTATTTCCATCATATCAATCATTTTGAGTTACCTGAAGAAACTGCAGAGCAGCTAGAGAAAGCTAGGTCAATGTGGATACTTGAGATAAAATAAAGTGCTTCCTCAGGAATGACGTGATTTTAGAAAATTGATGTAAGCTATGCCAAAAGTAGAAAGGTGAAATACTAAACACAGATTACCTGGGCACCTACTCTAAAAGCAGCTTCCACTTGAGCTTTAAGGATGTTGCACTTCATATGGTCAGGCACAGATGAAGGTGACACGGGGGCATGAAGAGTCTTTTCAGCTACTTTCTTGTCTTCACCCTATATTTAATATAAAAAACAAGCACAGTGACATATATTAGATAAGTTAACAAAATGGTCAAAGGTCACATTTTTATTTGTAACAACTTGATTCAGCAATACTGGATAAAACTTTCATGTTCGTTCCCTGAGAGATACATCTTAGAATAAAAAGTTTTCAAAATATTTAATGACTTGATAATATTTTAAAGACAAGACAAGCCTCTGGGAAACCTGAGTAATAGAAGCAAGAAACTGATGTGAAGATATGTGGAAAAAGCCCAGCCAGGCCCTGGAGTGGTTGCCCAAACTTGTGACCACACTGAGAAAGCAAAATGTTGCCTCAAAATATCCCACAGTAGGCAAAAGAGGGAAAGGTTCACAATACTCAACTATACTGAACTTCGGTTTCTTACACCACCCTGAGAATGTAACGGGGCTTTGCAAGTTTATCCAGAGGGATCTGAAGGGATCTTCACGTAATTGCAAGCCAAGCAAAATCTCCTTCATCAGAAAGAAAAGAAAGATCCAGGGATTTTAAACATTGCTGCTGCTGTTTCCACTTGATGTCAGCCCTTTACCTATGCAGTGATCTGAATCAGAAATCTAAAGCCTCAGGACAGCTAGTTTAGTGACCTGTTCAAACATGAACTAAAGGTTTTGTGCCTTGAACAAAGTACATCCAGCAGAAATGCCAGCACAAATAAACTTCCCACGCAGAAAAAAAAAAACAACAACAAAAATGGAAAAAAAAAGGACAATGTAATATTAATGTATAAACAAACAGGGTATGAATGAGACCAGGACTGTAAATGTGAACTCTTAAGCAATCAAACTGTAATATCTTATATATTTTTAAAGAAGAATTGGACAATGGCATAACAGCCATTGTAAACTTTCTTATTCTTCCTGGAAATGAGATCTGAATTATAACTGAGTAACAGCCTAGATTATGCATTTATTTTCCGCTCTCATTGAGGTGAAGAGTGAGCGGTCACATACACCCAGACAGAACAGACGTTTAATGCTGTCATTCAGATTTCAGCCAAAACAGGTACATGGCATCAGTAAACCAGCGCATCTTTGCGCATCTTTGAGGTTCACCTCTGGCAAAGTATTTCAAGACAGAACCGGTCATTTCTTAGCTACTGAAATTACCACATGATTAGCCCTTTAACTTCAAAACTCACCTCCTTTATCCTTCTTTCTGCCTTCCCCCAAGGCACCCCACTGGCTGATGGTAACTACAATCTTACTGACTTTTCTCTCAGGTCCCTGATCAATCAGAGACAAAAGGGAACATCAAAAATTCGGGGGACACTTTCTGGAAGTGGAGCAAATCACAAATGCAATTAGGTTGACTGAGGAAACTGTTCAGCAAACACTGGGGAGGGAAAGAGCCAGACCTCTGCACAACTCTGTTGAAACTGCAAAGTATTTCTCATATGTAAGTAAAGTTGGTCCAGCAGACTTCTGCTTCCAAAATGCCATAGCCGCCAGGTATGATTTTGAACAACTGTCTGTTAAAGGATTGCTCATCATGAGATTTTTTTCTCTGGCAAATTTCTATTAATTCTTACATGTTTATTTGCCAGGACACATTTACTGTTTTTAGTGGAAGATATTTTTGGACTTTTCATTCTCCCCATTTTCCTCCTAAGGGAAAAAGAAAATATTTAAAATGAGAAGTGACAGCATCTAGCTGGAGCAGCTTATAGGACTGTGGTCATCTATTCAGCCTTGAATATAATGTTAGTTCTGGCAAGCACGTGAAAAAACTGTGAAATATTTGTTTGCCATACGTGTCTTTTCTGGGGTACTCACGAAGCTGAGAAGTAGAGATACTCAAAAGGACAAAATTAACCGTAAAGAAACCACTTCTCCTTCACCAATAGTCCTAGTAGCCACGGTGCACTATTACACACTTTAAAACAGCTGCTATTATTGTCAACTTCTAAGTGTATTGATTTCTAAGAGCAGAAAGAACAACTCACTAAGCAGTGGCATTTCTAAAGGCCATGCAAAATCCCACCTTTGTTTTAACACTGGATACTAATTAAATATCATTTCAGTCAAGCAAGATTAAGCAACTGTATTTTACCAGCTAAATCAAGACAACTGATGCTTGTTTAGGACACAAGCTTGTTTTGTAGCTCAAGAAGTTCCAAAGTCCCATCCATCTGTTATTCAGATGCATGTGGATATTTTTCATTCCTTATGCTCTTCCTCCCCTGCCCAATTTCTCCACATTGGCCAAGAGCAACATAAAAGCCCTTGGGGCAGCCCTGTAGCTGGAACTCTCAAAAGGTCTATATTTCCTGCTGTATTCAGAATTATACTAGATGACTCCATGTAATGGAGACTGTCCCCAGTGTGGGATCTGATGTGCAAGTCTCACACTGAGATTCTCATAATTTGAGAGGTCCAAACGCTGATACTCGCTGATGTGGATGAAAAGGGAAAGCTGCTACTGCTGCTGCTGAAGGTTGCAAACTTCTTGAAAGCCATTCATGGTCATTCAGTTCTGCTTTTGCCCTTGTTTGGGTTACGCTTTAAGGGTTTCATCTTCAAGCAAGCAAAATTTGCTTTGCTTGCACCCCAGCAGGAGCAGCAGCACCTTTAGTGACTGATCACACATGAAGAGCAGACATTGCTGCAGTCGCTGCTTGGCCTCTTCCTGCTCACCAAGATGCTGAGCCAGCAGCCAAAGACCACCACCTCCCCCTGCCCCAGTGGAAACGCTGACTGCACACAAACCCCATATGGGGCTTGAGAGTGCTCGACCTGACCCAAACCTCCTCTAGCTTCTGAACATATGTGAAAGGCTTCTTTGCCAGCCTGCCTTGGCAGCAATGGACTTTTCTGCCACAGTGCAGCACATCCTGAATCATTACTGAATTCTGCTCTCACATAGCTGGTTAGGTGAGACTATTACACATATAGTCAGTGGCACTGAAGATCCAGACTAAAAGTGAACTGAAAACACAGAACAAAGCAGTACCTCCTTACTGCAGACTATTAGCACTTCTAAACATCTATATAAGTTCCTGTTGCTCCTTAATGCCACTAAACTTTACATATAAGCCCATTCATTCCCCAATTTAACTCTTAAATTGTAATTGTCATCAAAAGCCAAAAATATTTCAGGACTATACAAAACCATACAGTACCTTCTACGGTGCCTTTCACTAGTTTATAAAAAAATCAAAGATCTAAAACCTGCCTACATTAGGAATCTCTATATACTATTGCTCCAAGAATGAAAGCTGCAATCTACTTCATTTTGCTGTATAATAAAGAAATCTTACATTTCCAGAATCTTTATCACTTGCAGTGATGAGTGAAGCATAAAGATAGCAGTTGGGTATTCAAATGTTGTACCAGGTTGGCAGTTATTAAAATTTTATGTTCCTTTATAAACTAAGAGCATTCTATGTAGAAGTCATTAGAAAACTAAACATGGCATAATGTTAATGAAACGGCCGATTTTATAATTTCTTCATATGTAATTCCAAAGAATCGGAGATGCCACTTTCAAGTGAATGTCTGAGATTGAACTTGCATTTGAAAGAAATAATCTTCTTGCTTAAAACTGTAATCTAAACTCATCTTAAAAGGTTTAGAAATGAGTAAAAAACCCATTAAGTTAAGATAGCCGATAACACTCCAATTTTCCATCTCCAGTTCTGCTGGTGCTAAAAAATAGCAATGTGTTCACATCACTTTCACCATTGATGCAGAACTTTATTTTTCCAGAGAAGAGAGAATTGCATTTAAATGGGTTTGATAGAAGTGGGTTGAACAAGCTCATATATATATACACATAAAACTAGATGCCTTTTTGTCTTTTTACAATTGAGGTCTTAGGTTTGTTTTTCTCCTCCCAAACATTTACTTTGAATTCAATTACATTTGCTGATACTAGAACCAAAGGCAGACTTATACAGTGTCAGATAATGATGACACTGGCTTTGGTTTGCAAAGCTAACTGAATATTAAGTACACATAAAGAATATAAAAATAGTTGCATGAAACACAGCAATACCACTCCTGTACTTAACATTTCCATTCTCTCTGCTTTAAAATATTCATGCTTCGTTCCACATCAAACCTTGTACTAAGAGCAAGATTAATGATCTTTTGCCTCTGTGAATTTATCAACATTCTTTTCTTAGCCAAACAGTAGTATTTAGCTGGAGATGTCCGAAGAATAGAATCAATATTTTGTTTAGGAACACAGGTCTATTCTTCATTGCTAGTCATCACTACTAGTGGGAGGTAAAATTTTCATGAAGACAATACCGACATATAGGGTCTGAATGCACATTAGCTATGTAAGGTCACACCCTTTGGTTTCCTGGGACTCAACTACATCTGCAAATGTGCATGAAAATCTACAGATTCTTTCACCCCCTTTCCACCAGGAGATTTATTGATTTTTTTCCATGTGATAGCTAACACCAATTACGAACTGACACCATAATGGTAAGACCTGTAAGATTATGTGTTATTCCTATTTGAGGCAAAGTTGGCAAGCAGAAGCTGTATCTTTTATTAGAAAAATACATTTGGAAAAATAAGCAAACAAATAAACCCTCATTAAGCTGTCAGATACACAAGACCTTCCTCAGGTCAACTATCAGTTAGTCTAATGACAGATATAACTCCCAATAAATATTGTTATGCTTATATCCTTGGAACAAAGCTCTTTAGTTCCTGGCATCAAATTTATTTTATAAAATGCTATTGCTCAATATTATTAGATCCTGCCTCTGTCAGTGCCAATCTTCATGATAGCCTTACTGGGTCATGGTAGGCATGTTTCCTGGGGTATACCTTCTGATCAGTGTATCACACAGAAAAGTCTCAGGATAAACCAACAGAGTGAGTTGGCTCTGTGGGCTTTTTTAAAACCACAAATGAATTTTGGAACTGCAGCAGCTTTAGGCTTTGCAGTAGTGCATGGGGCAGGTGGTTCCACAGCTTTTTTGCAAGTGGTATCATTTGCAAGCAGTCAGAAGTGTAACTGGGTAGCCCTGTAATATGGTATCACCATGCTAGCAAAAGGCCATAAGCTTTGAACAGAGTTTGCAAAGCCATCGGGGCTCATGAGGCTTCCTCTGTCTGAACCTTTCTTGATCTGCCTACAGCTTTGTTTTACCAGGGTTAGCTGTAACAGCAACAATTTTATACAGAAAAGAGTAACACAAGCAGTTATTCTTTGTAGAATGAGAAATTTATGACTCTAACACAATGATGTAGTATAAAGCAACACAGGGGGGCTGGTATGATAACAGAGGCCTGGAGAAGTGGAGAGACAGGAGGTGGTGTAGAGGAACGCAGGCATGGGGTGATAACGCAAGGGGTACGGGCTGTCCCTAGAGACCCCATCATTATAAACAACTCACCAATGGCCAGTTAAAGAAGCGGACTTGTGGACCCAGACAAAACTGGTTTTAGGGCCAGTGAAGAGAACGAAGACATAGTGTCTAGCATATGTATGGAAAAGACACCACGTACAGCAAATTTGGGTGTCACATGAAGATGAGGATCAATGAAGAAAGAGCAAGGTGTAAAAGCATGTTTGCAAACATACAAAAGGACCCAAAGTGGATCCCAGAGTGAGGAGGAAGAAACCATGAACATGACCATCATAACTCTGACCTCACCAGAATGAAGTCCCAACCTTAAAACCCAGGGCTGTAGGGGAAGGGTGAGCATAACACCAGGAAAAGGGGTAGAAACAATTTGAACTGTATTAGTATTCTTCCTTTTTATGTAATAATTCCATCTGTATGTAGTAATTACTGGACTCCCAAGATTTCAGAAACGCTAAGAATACATTCTTGGCTTTATATATATTTTTTTATATATATATATTTTATATGTATATTTTATATATATATATTTACACACACACATGTAGCAAGGGGGGATGGGGGAACATGTTTTTCTAAAGAAAGGCTTGCAAGAAAGAGAAGCAGAAATACATTCACTGCTACAACTCTTGGGCTTGTCTCTCCTGGAGATTAAGCAGTCCGTTAGCACCAAAGGGTATGAAATGCATGTTGAAACTGACTTTTATCATTCAGTAGGTGGACACACATGTCCACCGTACCAAACAGCTCTGGAAAAGAGGCTGGACACATCCATTCATCATTCCCATGAGACGAAGTTTGCTGTAGCGGACAATCAAATTAATTAACTGCTGAATCTAATTTACCCAATTTCTTGTTAATTCTCCTATGGGTTGATTATTAAGCCTGACAAATTCCAGCCCCAAAGCAGTTTGCTTGAAAAAATAATAATTAGCAACAGGAAGAGAGGGAGTGAAAGTTGTGACTCCACAATAGATGTGGAAACTATTGCTTTATTTTCAGAAATAGAGCAAATGAAGCAGCTTCATAACTGCTTCACTGGTTTTGTTTAAACATAATATTTCAGAGGATGAAAAACTAGGGAATAAAAAGCACTTAGTAGAACAGAAATCAATGCAGTGGTGCAGGAGAACTGTTAATGTTTCAATTTTTTGCCAGAAACTAGACACACAGATTGCTTATTAAAATCTGTTTGCTGCTAGACTGAGTAGCTAGTTAACTACCATAACCAAAGGAGCTTTGAGGGCTACACTCATAGCGAAAAATGCTTGTTACAGTTCAGAGATGTTAAATCCTGTCTAACCTGCCCCTGCGGCCTTCGTGCTGGGCGATGCTCCACAGCATTTCAGCCCAGGGTTAGCCCAACATTTGCAGCATGTCCCCTTCTTTCATTGGAGAAGCCATCTGCTGAGGAGACTCCAGACTCTGCTCAAAGCTCAAAGCCCTGTGGTTTGTTTGTTTTAGCTTTATGAGCTCTGTGTACACATTTCACTAGGATCTAGGTCAGAAAATGGTGCTTGAAGAAGAAACCACAAGCGAGGGGCCAAAAGAACTTCAGAATGATTTGTCAGTCACAACCCACAGCCTGTAATATGAGGGCTTGATCACTGAGGTGCTTTCCAGTGGTGACTCTGGTAATGTTTCAAGAGCATGTACGATTTTCAGATGTCTCAAAATGGCAATTTTAATACATTTTGAGGGACTGGCCTGCTTTGCATTCACATGGTAACCACGGTTCATGGGATTGCTGCCCAGCTCTTAAACCCAAACCCTCTATGACTGCCAGGAGAGGGTTTTCATTAGACAGCCCATGTCTCTAGCCTTGCCTTCTGCTGAGCTTCTGACAGAAACAGAAGCATTTAGCAGATCCTGGTGCTCATTGATTTTTTCATCAGCTAAACTTTGACTGATGGAAGTCTCACCACAGCAGACACAGGCTGCATTTACTGTGCAGCTGCATTTATTGTGAAGCACTGACTTGCTGTGATACTGGGTTCTGCTAATTAGTCCTTAAATAAATAATCCATCTGACTGCGGACAAGATTCTAGAGCTGTCAGGACAAGCCAAAGAAAACTATTAATTATAGAAGAGCTGAGTTCTCTCTCCATGGATTTTCAGAGAAGAAAGAAGAGCAAGAGGATGAGAGGCCAGGTTTTGCCAGGTAGAAGTCACAGGGACTCTATTGGGACTACTTGCGGTGGAACACAGGACCAAAGTGTTTTAAGCTTTCATTTAAAGAATGAAAAAAGACCATAAATCTACTGATTTTGAGATCACATTGAGATAATCTGTTGGGATCTTTCATGCAACACAGGCCAAACTGGTTTATCCACTTGTGCACTGTGGTCAACATGGAGAGAGAATCCTCTCACTTCTTCACTTTAGTCCTTTATATACATGCCAAACTGAGCTGTCAATAAGCTCAACAGTGTAAGACCATCCTTTAAAGCATGCTTTGGACATTGCACCTAAGTGAATGTTCTCAGATGGGGTTAAGACAGAGTATCAGTAATTACATCTGAACTACAGCGCTCCTCTCACAATACCTGGCTATTCACTGGATGGAGAGATGGAGCATTTTCCTTTAGCAAACTATGTCAATGCTTAATTAGCTTTGCCTATTAAAAACTGTACTTTTTACCAGTTAAGAGTATTTCTAGAAGAACTTGAGAAATGTCCATGGGAAAAGGATGACTTCTTTTCCATTTCACTCCAGTTTTGATTTAACTTTTAAGTTATGATTTTTTTATTCCCACTCAAACCTAGCAGTCACACAAAATGACAGCTCCTCACAGTTGATAACACAGCTGATAAGATTTGGGAAAAAAGTCTAAAATATAAATATTACACCTTCATCTGTTCATTCAGAAGTTTCCAAAAGTCATGACATAGGTCATTGTCTCATGACCACATTCATAAGGCATAAGGACTGCAGTCCCTAGCTGAACTACACCACCACCCCATGACACACCCTCATCACAGTTCTTCAAGCAAATCTTCATGACGGAAAATCCACTGCACTATGGATTAACTTCAATTAACTAGAACGTTGAAAAAAAATATTCCAAGATTTTATTTTTATCAGAAACACCCGGCTCACAGATATTCCGCCTTGACTACCATGTCCTGGATTCTCTCATCCAGAGAAAAGAAAGATTATGAGATATATATATATATATATATATATATACAGCCCCTTTGTGCTTGTATTTTTTATACAGTTTGTCATCTCCTGTTTGATTTTAATTTCCCTAATGCTTGTTGAAATAATAACAGTAACAAAAGGCTGTCTGTAAACCCAGGTAAGTAATTTAATTGAGTTCTTCCTTGAACTGACAGAAAACTCTCAAAACACCATGTTTCTTTTAACAGGTCTGTATCATCACTGGGGGCCCAGACCCACCTCATCTGAAGCCAGTGGCAATGCCCTCATTGACTTCACTGGGTTCAGCTCAGGAGTGATGTGGTTGCAAAGCAGAGCTCCAGGTCTCCGTGGCTCTATCCAGCTCAAGGCAACCCACAGTGCTGGCACAGTGGATTTTGCTTCACATGGATACAAGGAGCCACTGACCTGGTGGCCTCTGATCTCTGTCAGAAACAGTGGGACACGGCTGTTTTGTTGCCACCCCTGCAAAAACTCACTCATAAAACACCCACTAACGTCAGATGCCATGGGGGGTTTAAGGCATAACACGGACTCCTCATGTAGAAAAACAAGATTTTTTTTTTTTTTATCACTTAAAGTGTTGATATATTTTGCAGCTCTGGGCTGCCTAGATGACTAACTCTTCACAACTAAACTAAAACTACATCATAACATTGTTGCAGAAGCTTCTGAAATTTTAAAAGGCAAAGTTGAAGGAAATGCTAGATCTAAAAACCAAACCCCGGGCCCATAAGGAGATGGTGAGAGGTGATTAAAAAGCAAGTCAGTTGCAGATGAATGTTGATTTGAACTGACAGTGAAAAAGCAGCAGCTTTTGAATATGAAGTGACAAAGGGGCTCTCCAGCATATATATGTAAAAGTATGTAAGTATATGCTATACCTTGTTCATGCTGACGTGCAGGGCTGGCCATGGTCCAACTACCTTCACACTCTCGGTTTCTATTTTCTTCAGATGAGAAGTTTCATCATAAAGAAGGGGAAGTCCTGAGCTCAGTTCTAAAAAGATGCCCAAAAGAAAGAAAGAAAAAAACAGAGTCTGAAGGGAGGCTACAGAAGAACTGCAGAGCAAGACACTGAACTGCATTTGAAGACTGCGATCAGCAAACCATCTTCCCTGTAAGACCATCTAAAATGCTTCATAATTATGTCTGTCAGGTCATTTTTCCTTTTTCTATGTAGCCAACAATTCCTCCCCCTCCTTCTTCTCGCCCATCCTTTCATTTCAGCAGGGCTTTTGCCAGCTTTGGGCTAGATACTTCTCTCCTTACCTCCCCCTTCCACCCCCCCTATATTCTAAAACTCAGTTGACACCAGAGGGATTATTTATGCAGCCAAGGTGCCACTCTCAGAACATGTGATGTGTAAAGAGATCAGAGTATAGCTTTTGGCTTCTCTCAGACATCTTTATTTATATGTGAGCCTCTTTCCTCTTTAAGATTGTTGTCAGGAATTTGCTGTGCTTTGTCAACAGAGATTTTGAGCAAACCACCGACACAGAGAGACAAGGAAAAATATTTTTTGAGACAGCCCTGAAAGGTCTCTGCCAACATCTTGGGGATGGTGCGGCATATATGTGTATATTTGCAAGTACTCTGAGAAAAATGAGCTTCATCATGCGATGATTTATCGAATCCCCACATTCTCGTGTATTATTTTTTTTTTTGCCATGGATTCTAGGTAGTAACTGTTGGGAACAATCTGGTAATCTATGGAGTCTTATTCAAAGCCCACTGAAATCAATAAAAACTTTGCACTGACTGCAGTTTTGTTTGGATCAGGTTCTTAAACTGTCCTAAGAATATTAAATATTACTCACTCAAGATCTGCAGCTGTTTAAATATACATTAAGGGCTTTGCTGACTAGAGACAAACTGCTAAAGCCAGCTTATAGGGATATAAGCAAAAAGCTGGTTTTGGCATTGGTGAAACATTATCAGACCCTGAGGTAATAATGTCCTAGAAGGGGTTACAATATCAGCATTGACCTCCCCTTGGTGGTCTCACATCACAAGTCAGTGATGCCAGAGTTCGGCATTTCTCATATCTCAGCTGCTTCCATGGATGTGAGAGTGTGAAACTGCCCAATGATATCCAGGAATAAATTACCACAGCCGTAAGACATGACATGATGATGGGGCAATTTTTTTTGAAGAAACACAGTCATTCCATTTTCCTGTCGAGAAAGAACAGAGGGGGAAAAAGTGCCTTATTTCAATTGTTCAAGTTTGCTATGATTTAAAACTGACTTTCAAGCTGGTTTGTTTTTTTTTTTGTTGTTTGTTTAAAGGGAGAGCTCTGGAAAACAAGCTAGCCAGTTTAGTCTTTCAACGCAACCCAAGAAAATAGATTTAAAAAAAGGCAAAAAATTGAAGTCCTAGAGAAGGCATACATTTCCTGAGACAGCACTAAGTCTTGGCAAAACTAGTCTTTCATTTCAAGAAAGGATCTGGCAGCACCGTGTTTTTCAAAGCACTGTTTTCAGTCTGAAACTCAGCCTGTATTATACCATTCTCTGCTCAGGGTTACACAAGGACTTCTGTAGTTAGCAGTTCAGGAATAAAGGTTGTCTTTTTGTGAGTGATATCCTGCAAACTCAGCCCAGAGTTCAAGAGGCGAGCTGGGCCCCCTCATTCACCATTTTCCATCATAAATATTCTGCAAGCTACATTGCATACTTTTTGTCATCTGCTTTAGGTGATAGCCCCCAGCTGCTGCCCGTGGATCCACTCACGTGCACCTGGCAACCCATCCATGATTTTGCCATGCCAATTAGGCTTAGCAAGCAGCTTGCCCTCTCTGTGCAGCAGCACTGGCACTGTAAGGCTAACTGCCCTTGAAAACAGTGGTCCCTGGGACTGGGAGTCTGCAAATACATCAGGGGAAGATCTGCTCCATAAAAAGATACAATCTGTGTATAATAGCTCTGAGGTGAATGGCAGCATTGCAAATAAAATAATCAGGCTGACTGCAGGAAAACGACATCTTCTGCTGAATTGCCTTCATAAACACGTCAGATTTGTTTCACCGTATTTCACTTCTTCCAGTAATTGAAGTAGACAAATTATTTGGAATGTGAAAAATCAGGCAGGTCTGGCCACGGTTTGTTTTCTATAACAAAATCCCAGGCCGTGTGTTTGCTGAGAAACATGCACCAATATTTAAAGGGAACCTTGGCTGAGCATACTGTCATTTCCCTCTCTCCTGCCCATGTCCTGCAAATTGTGCTGGCATCTTGGAATTTATTGGAACAGGTGTAAGTGGAGGAAAGGCAGACACTTTTTCCCTCTCTCGACCCGATGCTGGGTACAGATACATGGGTCGCTCCATGTTCTACTTCAGATGAATTTAAAACCACTTCAGAGCTCAGAGATGAGTGCAGTCCATGGGAACTGGACTAAGTCACAAAATGCCCGTGGTCTCTTGGCAAAACCACACCGTAACCGAACTGAAGTGCTAGTGTGCACAGCCTCACTCCCCCTGTCAGCCTCAGGAGGAAGTTTCCACTAGGAGAGTGTATTCTCCCCATGAGACCTTTTGGCTCTCCAGGCATTTCCACTTGAGATATTTTGGTCACAAGCACCCTCTTCTCCGAGAGTGTCCCCAGGTTAGCGACCACTTATTTCCTAGAAACACTTTACCAGCAGTGGCCTTTCCACATGGCCTGGACGCAGACATCAGTCCCCTCTGTCCCCAGGTTCCTGACACAGGCTGCTGATAATGTCTCCTCTCAGCCTGAGTTTCCTTGTCCCACATGCTCTGCCATGTCTGCCTTCCTAGATAAGGGATGGACCACCAGCATGCTCCTAACCATTTCGGCACACACACTATGAGCCTTTTCCACAGACTCTCTACAAGATGGTTTTCTCAGCTGAAATAGCCTGAGCAGCATTTAAAAGGATCCATGAAAACCAAAACAAACCCACTGAACACCAACCTTGAAAAGGCACCCAGACCTGTCACCCCAGACTGCAAGTGAGTAACTTTGACTCAGCGTTTTAAGGAAAGCAGTCCTATCTACACCATCACCGCTTTAATGGCGTAAGCAGCAGCCTGAGCACGCCAGGTCTAGCGCAGCACACCTGTGTTAAGACGATCCAGCTTATGGAGCAGCACATGGGATGCAAAACCGCCTGAAGAGCTCAGCTGGATGCAGCCAGTGTGCTCGCACCACAGCGTCCCCTCGGAGCTGCCCCTGTCCCTTTCTGCTCCCTTAGAGAAACTGGGAATTGGCATTTAGTGCTACTGGCGTTAGGACGTGTCAGAAACCACCCCCGATCCCCTTTCCTCTAATCACATAGCTAGCGTGAACCAGCTGTAAGCAGACAAAATGAAGAGAAAGGTAAATCTGCCTCCAGGAGTAGGTGCTATGTGCATGTCTCGGCTGCCCAAGTCCCCTTCTGAGCATGGCAGCGGCCGGGCAGGCCAGTGAGGTAGTGTGGGGCTTGGGGGCACGCAGCCTCCTGGGCCCCACATTTCATCTGGCAGATAACACTCGCTGGGCACAAACAGAACTGCTCCTGGTGTTTGCCCTTATGCTTTTTCTAAGCTTATTTCCACAACAAGGAGGAGTCGGAAAGCAGCGCGACCTAAGAGGAGAAGCAGAGCTGGAATAAACACCCTGTACTGTGGGGGTTTTTTTTGCTGTTGTTTCTTTAATCACCACCTGCTCTACAGGCGGGCCCGGGCTCGGCGGGGCCCACGGCAGGGCTGTGGGGAGCTGGAGCTCTGCAGCAGTGCGGCTGGGGCAGAGGCTGAGGCCCCGGGGTGGCCGACGTGGGGCCCTGGGCAGGATAGGGGGAGCCCCCAGGAGGGGGAGAGGGGCAGTAGGGCCTGCAGTGCCCTCAGGGCCAGGACACCCAGCAGCAGCAGAAGCCTAGTGGGCTCTGGCTGAATTTCCTGGTATGCTTCAGCTCTAATTTGGGAAAGAAAAACACAGGCTGGCACAAGCCCCAGAAAGGTCACCGCCTCCTGCCGCACCAGGCTGACAGCCCGGCCCAGGCTTTCCAGCTCAGCCTCGCCGCCAGCCCTCAGCTGCTGCTCATGGCGGCCCTGTGACCGGCCAGCCAAGCAGTGGGTGGTCTGTGCTGCTCTCCCCACCGCGACGGTGGCCACAGACCACAGCCGAGATGTGGATATGGAGTGCCCAGCAGCCCAGCCTGGGCCTCTGGGGCAGCACCAGGTCAGGGGAGGCCACGCAGGCAGTGCCCCACGGTCTCCCCGGGGTGAAGGTACTCCAGCGTGGAGCACTCAAGTCATGAAAGACAGCACGTCTCCTGGAGGTTGCTCCTAAGGGAGTAGCTTCATTGAAAGCCCCATCAAGCAATTCGTATTACTGCTTAGGATTCCTTCCTTAAAAGTCTACAATGCCTTGCATTTTATTTATTTCTTCAGCTTCCCTCCTAAAACCTGTTATCTCCATCTCCTTGGGAAAGAAAATGAAAGAAAGAAAATGTTTCTGAGTTTCTGAAACAAGGTCTGATTAAAATGCCCGGGCAAGTAGATGCCTGTGCGTTACTGCTGAGGTGGGACAGCCTACAGTCCAGGTCACCCAGCACCATCCATTACAAGATCCTGATTTCAGGAATTTGAAAGCTGTTAGACTAACTGGTCAGGATGAAAGTTTCCATAATGGATGCCTATCTCAGGGTGATTTACAATTATAAAGGCAAAAACTGGGCAAAGGAAGAACTTACCGTCTCCTTGAGACAAGGAAAGTAATAGATTGTACCTTGGTTTGCCCGTCTTCTGAAATTCTTACACAGCTTCAGCATCTCACACACTGCAGCGTGCAGAGATTATAAATTTGGAGAGCAAGAAGTAGGATCGCTGAATGGCAGGGATGTTTCTCTTCCAGTTCCTGTGTAAACCTACAAACATTTGGCCGAGCTATGTACCCTTAAAAAAAGCCTGTACGTGTTCAGCAGCAGAGACTTACACCCAAACTCCCCAAAGCTGCATCAGGAACAGGCAGGTTTCTCTCCTCTTTGCTTTCTACATGCCAGGAATTTCTCCACCGAGCAAGTGAGCATACTCAAGTTGTGATAGCTGGGCCTGGGCAGGAATTGTTCCCATTACCCAAACTAAGAGCAAGAGGCTGTTTGTCCAATGCTCCAAAGTTTCTGCCATTTGTGCCCAGACATGAAAGCAAAAGTCAGATCCGAACAACGAGGGCTGAAGGCCAGCTGGGCAGATCAGCAAAAGACAATGTCAGAGGAGGAGAGGTTTGTGAAACTATATAAATAAATAGTAACAATGAAAAAAATAGCCTGTGCCAAGTGGCTAGAGACTCAGTATCTGTGACTAATTGGGTATTTGTTCAGCTATGGAACACCAATCTACAACCAAATCCTGCAACCCCATGGCAAAGCCAGGAAATTGCAAATCTTGTCTCATTTGCACATAGTACAAAGCTAGCAAATAATAACAGGAAGCATACTCTTCAAGGAGAAAAACTGAAACGCGTGTTGTTTTCTTTTCTTTTCCTTTCCCTGCTTCCCAGAGACAAATCTGAAAGCAGCACAGTTACTGAAATGACATTCACTGCAGTGGACTTACTGTTTGGGTTTGGAACTCCAGAAACAAGGTCCTTGCTGTCCGGAGCAAGGGCGCCGTAATTTGCATGGTGGTGGTGATGACGGTGGTGGTGGTGGTGCCTTGCAGGCATTTTTGTGGTATATGGTGCTCCACCATTCTCCTCAATGTTGAACTGATGCAGATCACTGTTGTTCAAGGGATAGCTACAAAATAAATTCAGTTCAAATTAGAGTAGTAAGCAGTAGGACAAACTGTACTTTTGGAGAGACAAACTTTATTGGGGAAAAAATGCATAGCTTTTTTGTAAATAAAATTTTTAATGAGATATATCCCAAATCTTTACAGTTTTCTGTTAACAGAAGACTAATAAGGTGCGGAAAAAGGATGTCTCTACCTGTTTGGCATGACTTTAATACCAGAATTATTTTTGATTTTACACACTACACAATCTCTGCTAGACTCTTATGCCAAGTAAAATTCTGACTGACTTACGGAATACAATTCTCAAAAACATCAAAATTTGTCCTGCAGGAATTTGCAATTTCACCTGGGACAGCAAAGTGCTCAGGCAGCAAACAATAATTCCTTTAAAGTGAAATTATCAGAAGTGCAGGCCAAGGAACAGTCCCAGAATGACATTACATTCCTGAGAAAGTTTTAGCCTCCACATTTATGGTGCAAAATAGCTGTATGAGAAATACATGACTTGGGAAAAAATAGAGAAAGAGCCCATTGGAAAGAAAAAGTTTTACAGGTAGCAACACACAAAACAGCACTTGGTCAAAAAGGAATCATACCTGTGCTGGTAAACTAACTGGGTTTGGGTTTTTTTCATATGTTTAGTTAGGAGAATAACTGTTGTCAGTCTACAATATATTGAGAAATGGAGACATTGAAATTTTAATTCATCATCTCTAACTCAGAGGTGTCAAATGACACCGTTGATTTTCATCAGTAGTTTTAAGTGATGATGTTTCAGTTTATTCTTTGAAATGATGATGAATTTCTAGAAATGATATTTTCTTTCCATGCCATCAACCAAAAAAGACTGAGATAACCGTACATACATACTGCAAATGACTTGAATGTGCTTTCCTCAGAGCAGGGCTAAAAATTTTTACAAGGTTTTATCATATTTTGTAGTATTGCATTAGACAGTAGTTGCAGTAAATCAATTCATTCCAAGAAAAGATGAATCCCCTGCCCATTTGAAAAACGCTAAAGAAATTATATCTTCAGCTGCCTGGGTTTTCAGTTTGCTTTTGTTACTAACAGCAGCTGAAAATCCGACAATATGGAATAAAGACAAACAGAATAATTAAAGGAACAATGAATAAATTATACCTAGCCACTTGCTACATATGTTCTCTGCAGATTACTTACTGATTCAAAGCAAAATTAACTAGTCATCTGCAAATAAACACATCTGTATCATTTCCAAAGATATGCTAAAGCATGCAATTTGGTGCATCATTAATAACCGCTGTCGGCTTAGTAACAAATTTTGACAACATGAAGTTTCTGACTAGGCAGTAATTGAATAACACTTTGATGCTGGCTGCTTTTTGAAAGCAGGAGGTGGGGAAAGGGATGTTGTGTATATTAATCTTGGCAGGTTCCCGGCATGTAGCACCGACTGCCAATAAAGTCATTTCTGATGCCTTACTTGCCTTAAGGAAACAATACAAACAGGGGTCTGATCCACAGGGGACAGCTTTGGTGAGCTCAGATAATCCAGGACTGGACTGTCTTTTGAAACTGCACTGTATCTTCACTGTTATAATCAAATCAAGGAAGTGCCTACTGGGGGAAAAGGGTACAGGCTAATGAGATTGCACACTAATTGTAAGAGCTCTCCTGCACTCTCCCTCCAAGCTCCTTGGATTGAAGTGACATTTTTTGACTGAGAGGATAGCTGGTTTTGTTCACGCAGTTAAAACCCTTACTGGAAATAAGATCAGTTTTGGGCTGGAGCCTCAGCACATTCTTTTTTTTAGTCTATGATTCAATTTTTTTTCAAGACACAAAACCCCACATGTTTGGGAGTTGCTTTCATTTCACCTACTGGGAGGCTGGTTTAGCAGATTTTCGACTAGCCTTTTCAAAATGAATGAGATCACACCAAATCCTTACATTGACTCCTCATATCGCTATGGGCCATGAGGTAGCTTCCATGCTAAAATAAGAATGACCCGAGCAACTGAATGAGCCAAAGCACCTCTGCCATGAGGTCAAAGATGCACCAAATTCTCTAGACATATTTCTTGACTGTCCAGAGAGGAGTGCTTGTGCCATGCAAAATGCAGGGAGACTATTAATTCAAAGAAGTAAAGAGCTAGTCCAGCAAAGCTGATGTTCCGGTGTGCACTGAAATCCTTGAAGACAGTTAAGTGACACCGCTCCAGTCAGGTTGTCAATGCCAACGCAGTGCACTCTGATGTGAAATCCATATTGAAACTGCTGGTCCATTTAAAAGGACGCTGTCACCAGCACTCTTCCAGGGCTGACAGCAATGGATAGATATTGAGGCAAACTCATCTCAGTGGTCAGTCAGCTCTTCACTTCTGATGGATATGAGGTTGGAGTGAGGAGGACTTTCCTACCCATACCTTCCCTCCCTCCCTTCTTCCTAAGAGTTTTGCACTAATTCGCTACTAGACCAATGAGTTACTGAACAACCATAAACAACAGTGCTTGCAGCAGCCCCTGAGCCAATCTACTAGAAAAGTTGACAGTACCCAACTGAAAATATCATTAGTAGGCCAAATCCCTATCCTGTGTACTCTCTACTGTATAATTTAGGGGCACATTAGACATCTTAGTGCATTTTCTACAAGGTGGCATCATTATTTGGCAGTGATGTCACATCTGTTTTTCACTTATTTTTCTGTTCTTCCACTGTCTTAAATCTAGAGACTTGAGACTTTTCCCTTCAAGACATCTTTTCTTTCTATTGCTTGTTTCTATCTGGCTTACCTGAATAGATAATGTGCTCATGCATCCTTCCCAATCCATTGATGCAAATAAATCGCTGCTTTCAATGAACCAACTTTCTGACCATATCCTAAGCCCTCCACATTTTCATACTTGCTCCCCAGACATCAAGTAGTGCTCTCAGACTATGTGCATACATGGACAGGTATCAGTTTTCATCCTTTCTCTTGTATTTGACTTTTGACCCTCCTAGTATGCCAACGTTATACCTTTGTTTTACCTTTTAATAGTCAATTGGCTGTCCTGCAGATTACCTCTTTTTCCTCTGTTATTTACCTGTGTAGTTTTCTCAACAAGCTCCAGCTGCTTCCTATACAACCAACTCCTATCCTTCAAGCAAAATGATGCAGGGCCCTACAGGCTACTATGTAAAGGAAGAAAACATTTATTCCTTCTCTGTCCATCCCTCAGATAAAGCACTCCTGAGGATTCAGTTACCACATGCTGAACCTTCAAAAAAGCCACTCAAAGTTCACATGACACTTGGTATTTCTTTTTGTGTCAAACTCATATAATTACTTTCTTTGGACCAAACAGGCAGCACATTGAGGAACAGGGCGAATAACATGTATTTTCTGATTACTTTTTCCATGTTTAAAATTTTATTTATATTACTAGTCCTCTATCCCAATTTTATACTCTTCACCCTTTGCTTTAAAAGCTATTTTCAGTTGACATTCTTACAATTCACGTGCTCCAGCCACCTGCTGCCTTACCAAACCATGCCTCAGTGGACAACTCACACATACAACAGTGTTAGGAGATCGCAGAAAAATGGAGAACAGAAAGGTATTTGAAAGACTGAATTACCCACCTCCCCCCTCAAAACTGGCCTGTGTTACCCCAACTGCTTGGCTGAACTGAATCTTCAACACCTTCACTAGCGGAGACTCCATGAGCTCCCTGTGGGAGGCCAGTGGGGCAATAGCAGAAAGCAGGCTAAAACTATCGTGCCTATTGGATGAGTCTGCATGGATTTCAGACCCTCCCTGCTACAGATGAACAGTGGTTTAAAAAAATCCCAGGCTTCTATGTCTGGTTGTGATAAACTTCAACAATTGCCACACGCACCTCTATGCTTTGAACACTGCTTCTGCACCAAACCACCGCGATATGCTAATATTTAAAAATCCTCAAACTTTACACAAACATCTCCACAACCCCTCTCTAACCTCCCCTATTGGCAGCTCAGAGCAAGTCTGACGGTGACTTGTGCAACTTTTGGCAGCTCCAGTCCTCACCGCGGGCTTTGTGCTGAATGTGTTGGGAGGCTCCCCCAACCACTTCACTCCCTAACAGGAGACGTTTCACCCATCACCATATCATCACAATAC
Source organism: Larus michahellis (assembly GCF_964199755.1). Taxonomy (NCBI): domain Eukaryota; kingdom Metazoa; phylum Chordata; class Aves; order Charadriiformes; family Laridae; genus Larus; species Larus michahellis. The sequence goes on from NC_133897.1 coordinate 98,225,977, forward strand.
CTTCTTGAACATCAAAACAGGCTTTAGATGTGCTCCCAAATGTCACTCAGTAGAACTGTTGAAGTGTATGTTAACAGTGTATGTGTATTAATGTGGAGAGACTCTCAGAAGTCAAACTAAAGCAGCTATTATGCATGAAGCATCAGTGTGGCAGCGGGGCGGGGGGGATAAGACTTAACTGCTATGTTAAGCAAAGTGGTCATTTCTGGGGCTTAGTCTCTCCCTTTGGAAAAAAAAAAAAAAGAAAAGACTTTGTGTTTATTCCCTGCCCAAACCCAACTGAATTTTTAGCCAAACTTGCTTTAATTGCTTTTAGAATCTCACACACCCCTTGTATTGCTAGAGTATGCAAAGTGGCACAGAGGAAACAGAAAGGATAGGAAGAAAATTGCATTCTGCATGAGCATCAATTAACACCAGAACCACTGGATTGAAGCAAAATACTTTGAGAGGACCCAGCATTATACAAGAAAATAACACAGAGCATGGCAGGAGGATTGTGCATAAAAGAAGGAGGATGAAGTTTCATTTTTACAGCCGAGAACTGGGACATATAGAAGTAATGAGTGTTCCTAAGTAAAGGAGAATTTGTATCACTAAAACCAAACCTATGTTGGTTTTCTTTTTTTGCTGCATCCTGTAACCAAGACCTCCTTGCTGGCCAGAACTGGCTTCCTAAACTGTGAGAAGTATAACTAAAGCTGACACAGCCATTACGCTTCCACGTTCTGCCCTGACACCACCAGATGAGCCGGTCCATTTGCATCCTTTAGGGAAAGCCTGGAGAGATGTGCTGCAGATATCTCTCCCCTCTGCCAGGGATGATCAGCAGTCCCCATCCATTCCTAGGGACATCTCCAAAAGCAGAGCAGGCAGCCAGCAGCCTTCTCCCAGACAGAAAAACAAACCTTGGAAGGAAAGACAGAATGGTGAAGGGGAAGTGGGTGTTCAGAAATGGTGACAAGAGCGGGGAGAATTTCTCCTGTAGGAGATGAAAGTATGTGCAGCAGCTTCCTGCATTGCAAGATGCTGAACTAAGTTTTGAAGCAGGAGTAATTTGGAATTCTCCACAAGAACAACAGAGCCTGTGGCAAAGCATGTTCTAATAAAATACCAAGAAACAAATCTCAACTCAACAAAGCCATTGTCCTCACAGATTTCAACTTATCTCCATAAAGATCATTAAAAAAAATACTGCCTTGCAAAACTGTCGTGCAAAATATGCCCACTGGGGAACTCAACTTGCTTTTCTTCATTCACAAATGGTTTAAATTAATGATAACGATAGCTAAAGATATTTAATCACCTGTCAAAAAAATTCATTGTCCCAGGTGTCCTTGCAGATGAGAAAAACTCTGAAAAGCAGACACAAAATCTTCTAAGACAGATGAAATCCTCCCCCAGGTCAGTGCTGCCTTCCCCTTTCAGTCACAGGCAGCCAATGTATGCCTGGCCTTGGGAAATAAAACAACTAATCCAAGCAAGCCAAGTCAGGTTAAAATAGGAGCAAAACCAACAGAGGAACTTAGGCCTCCAAGACAGCTTGCAGCTGATCTTGGGTTGCAGCCTTTTCCACCACTTAACCCATTAAATAACTCAGGTCCTCTGAGCTAAACACATCCCTGTCTCCCTCTCTCCCCTCCTCAGCATGACGTACCTGCCAGAGCATGCAGACAAGAGAAGCAGGCACAAGTCTGATGCTTAGCTAACAGAGAACACAAGAAACCACGGGATGTGACAGAAGAAATTGCTGGACATAACAGATGAAAGCGCAAGCAGCTAACAAATGTTACAGAGCGTGCCCTGAAGGATTGCCGGATTTCACAGGTGAAGGGAGAGCTACATGAGAAATGGCCGAACTTCACAGAGCACTGAAGAGGAGTCTCAGGGATTTTTTGGCGAAACAGCCTTGCAAGGCCAGCACTGCCTAGGAAACCATATCAGTAATACACATAAGGTCCAAACTACCTAGGTAGCCGCAGGAAATTTGAGCACGGACTGGGAGCACTGCATGGAAAAAGCAGGGGTAACTGAGAGGAAACAAGAGAAGGGAACGGGACAATCCGTGTGCATCAGGGAAGAACAAGCATGGGAAAATGGAGAGAAGGGGGAGGAAAGGGACCAGCCACATGTAAGCAAGCTGCTGGTCAGTATGCTTGGCTGGTTAAGCCTTAATCACTGCAGTCTAGGTCATCTTCTTAACTGTAGTCCTAGTTTCTGTGGGGGTCTATGCCTAAAGGATTGAGCTCTCTGTGCTGCCCCATGTTTGTGTGCTGCTGTTTGTGTCTGTGGGTGCTGGTAAAGGCACTGCTCTCCACCCCTTCTGCTCTGCATGGCTGGTTGAATATGTGCTCTGTGTGTATTTACATCTCTGGAATACGTGCTCAGCATCTCTACAGGCTGGGCTCAGAAACCGGGAACTACAAACAGCAGCCTCACATCTAGCAGATTAGGAAGGTGAAATCGCTTTAGCCTTAAAGCCAATCCACTGGATTTGGCTTCCCTTAACAATATGATCCCATCTTACAAAATATTTCTGTCTCTGTCCCTACAGAGCTGAAAATCCTTGAAAAAAACCCATGTTTTTAAAGAAATTAATCACACTGTAGAAGTTCCATGCTTCTAAATTATTCAGATTCTGAATGCTGCTAATGGCCTACAAAGAAATATGCAATCTTCTGCATTTTCAGTAATTTGCCATAACTTTAAAGTCCAGCGTAAACATACCTGACACTATTACCACACAAATGACTTCAGTTTAGATTACAGAATTTTGCCCTTTTAACACGTTACCAGTAAAGCCACTGAACAGGTACAGTGTGCAGCAAGTAAAAAACTCTTACCGACACAGGACAGAATTTTTCACTTAGTTGCTCAGAAGACAGTATTAACAGCTAAGAGTAACAAAAGCAATCGCTCAGCACAGCAAGGGCTTTCTTATTTACAAACTTGCAACCTGTCCTATCTCTGTTCTCGCTGCAACACTTGGGCAACTCATCTGAGTTACAGCAAGAAACTCAGTTTTATCTTAAAAGCAATTTTCAGACTTTTTTTTTTAAAGTCAGAAATTGCGAATGCGAGACACATTAAATACAACAAGAGAATCTGCAAATGAATGATAACAAACGGAGCCCTCCTGGACTCAAAATTTTGAGACAGAAGCAGCATCCAGTTTTACATTCAAGTTCCTTGAAGCCTTGCTTCAAATCAGCCTTGCTTATTGATTCAGCGAGATCCGGGTGCTGAAGACATAGACACTGAAGTCTCAAAGCTCCCTTGCCTTTTTCATTCCTCTTCTCCATTCCCAGAGTCTCCATCAGACTTCATTGCTTTTCCTTTTCCTCCCATTGCATGTTCCACTGTAAAACTCTGCTTCTCCTAAACCCTCTACTTGAGCTTTTTGTTTCCCTGGCCCATTTTTTTTTTTCCTGAGCTCTTCCTTCTTTCCTGTCTGACTCCTACACTCCTACTGATGAGAAAGACTCGGCTCAGGGACACCAAGATGCTGGCCCTGCTGCCTGCCAACAAGGCCTCACAATTCAGGGCCTCAGCCCCTGGAGATGAGAAAGAACACAGCAACTTTGTCATCTGTTTAGCTACTGAGTTCATGGCTACATCACCACACAATTTAAAGAGCACTGGAGATGTAGTGATGTTTTGTATTTCTACTTCTCTAAGGTTCTCAAAGTTGCAGAAATTGGTAATGGCAGGTAAACCACTGCAATTATAATTCCAGCACAGGTTGTTATGGGTTTAGTAGAGAAAAAATTTTTTATAAAGAATAGCTTCTAATCTGGAGTATTGTATTCGATCAGTACTTCCTACTACTAATTAGGTGTGGCTACTTCTTTCATTTTCTTCAGGATGCAAGAAGTAAAAGATGTTTTTCATTGCCTCATTTAAAAAAAAATATTGTTTTTTATAATCTTTCAACATATGAAATCGCTAAGCTATGAACTACAGGTTTTCCAAACCGTTCTTATTTCAAACATCTGTTCTTGCTTAATTCAATACATCTTCACCTTTGATATGATGAGCTACAGGTTTTGCTGTTTGATAGTTTAAAGCTGACGGTCACGCTACTGTAAGGAAAAGGAAGAGGAAAAACCAAGCACATTACAAAGACAGAAAGTACAAAAACCAATTAGAAGTGGAAACGTAATTGTGGTGGCAATTTGAAAACAACCCTAGGGGCATTTCCACTGGTTCTCCAATAGCCTTAGCTCAACATTAACCCATTAATCTTATTTTTAAATTGGAAGATTCCTCAGTTCTCAGAAGGTATGACGGCTGAGGCAGTCATCATGAATGCTTTTTCTGCCAGAGAGAAAATGAACTGGATTTCTTCTGAAAAGACACATGCAACACATGATGGAAGAAAAGACACCACCAGACCAAAAGGAGTAGTCCCACAGAGTCAAGAGAAAGCCATTATTCCAAAAACACAGAACAAATAAGTAACATTGGGTCTAAGATATCAGGCTAGTGGAACTTCCCATCTCCACCAATCTTCCCTCTGTGCCAAGTCTGCCAAGGCTCAATCTGGAAAAAAAAATCACCATCTTTAGGAAAGCTGGACGGGAGATACTGTATGTTTTTAAGCATGACTTTTTCCTCCGGTTCAAAATCAAACATTATTCCATGCTGAAATTAAAAGCAACATGCAAGTTATTACAGACGTGTTTGCATTTTCTGTAGCAGCCTATTAATATGTGCAATGGACGGTGCAGAGAGGCTTGATTTGTGAACTTTACAACTAAATTCAGATTACCACTTATGAAACCAACTATTTGAAAATAAGTTGTTTTGCTTTAAAGGATAGTCATGAAACAGTCATTAGTAAGTAGTTGAGAGCAGCATTTAGTCTGCTGAAGCTTTATTATTGGAAGTGACTCATATCAAGGGAGGAACTCCAGCCGAATCAAGTTTTTATCTGTTTGCTGTGACGCGGCGGCAACAAGAGCAATAGCACAGACTCAGAAAGGTAGCCTATTTGGCCAGTCACTTCAAGGTACAACAGTATGTGGAAAACAAGGGCAGCTGAACAAGGTCTTCCTCATTATCACACACTGCTTTGCAATGTGAGAGACAGAGAGAAAGGTGTGGTCTGTCCCTTCACATTATGTTTTTTCTTACCTATTTTGACAAGTGTTGTTTTTGTCCAAAAGCTGGGCCTTTCTATGTGTCTGCTGCCTGCTAAGAAAGGAAGACCAATTTTCCTGCAGGCTAATGCTAAAACTTGGGAGCATGCCTAACAGCACTGTTTTTCCAAGCACTTGCAGTTTGAACGTAAAGTAGGAAAAAGTATTTATTCTGAAACAGTTTGAAATCTCTGTCCTCACACTGTAGGACAAGTTTGGCCAGGGTGCAGAGGCTGGACCAGCAGAGTGCTAGTTCAAGATGGCCCTCAAAGGGATTCTTGGCTGGCATAGTCTTAACAAAAAAGCTAGGGTCCTGCTGGATCAGTCCCTTTTCAAAGCACAATATACGCAGTCTGAGATCAATTTGAAAAAAATACAGTTCCCATTTTATGTCCATTAATGCCAGCTGGTCTGTAGTAGCTCTGGCTCAAAGAATCTCTTTGGCTACCATAAGCAATGCTGCAATGGCAGCTTTCCCCTGCAGGACTGCTTTCCTTAGTTCTCCTTTGTGAAGTAAGAGGAAAACCACTTATCATCAAGTCTTTCCAGAGATCTGGTCCGTCAGGTTAGATGAACGTCCATTGAAACTTCTCTCCTTCGAGCTAGGCAGTAGTAGCCTGCCTGCTTGATACACAAACTGGAATGACTGGTGGAAAACTTCCTCTGAAAACACGATTGCGGTGCTGAACTGTCTTCCTCCTCCCCCTCAGAGGGTTCTATCTAGCCAACTTTGATGCCTGAGAAGCAAGTAATATACTCAATTTCATTTTTTCCCTTAGACGTTCCCCAGCTCATTTCTTGCCAGTAGCTGAAGTTCCATTTTCAAAATTACTTGCAAGTTCTAACACTCTTTCTCTTGCAGCCTGAAGAGACGTCTTCTGCAACACTCATCCAGAAGGAAGGAAAACTGACATTTGACATCACAAGGCTATAATATATGCTTTGTTCTAATCCACAATGTGAGAAAGCACCCTCCTTTTGGTCAACTTGCACATGGGTTCACTGATAAAAGGATCTGGAAGGACTTGTTGATTCTTTTTAAGTGTGCAAACCCTCGGACTGCCAGCTTTGGAAATGCATTACAAAACCTGATCCCTTTGTTCATTTTGCCTGTGACTCACATCAGCTGGAGAAAAATAGCTGAAAATGGAAGTTTAAAGAAAAAGCCCACACTAAAACAATTTCCCGAAAGTGACAACGCTTTCAGTATTGTATTTCAGTATCATATTTCAGTATTCAATATTAGTCATTAGTTCACGTGCCAGGGCCTGGCTTGGGCTGAAGAGCAATGTATTTCAGCCCCAGTTACAGATGTGGTATTGCCAGCTTTTCGAATCCCTCACCAGTTCCTGGGGGAGAGGATGGATGCAGGATTGCAGAGTTATTACATGTCAAAAGCAACTCCCCTGCAAATCCGAATACGCAGAGTGGAGAGCCAGGCCTGAGCTCTGCTGGGGAAGAACTGGTTTCCAGCTTTATTAAAGGCAGGACTAAGGCACGCAGAGAGACGATCAGAAGATACTCTCAGCCAAGATGTGTCAAACAATTCTCCAGAATGTGGAAGAATGCGGCCGATTACACACAGAACTTCAGATCAGTGTAATTTCTCAGATGCCTAGCGCTGTATCTCACACACACCATCCCCCCCCCCAAGCCAGGTTGATGCGAGGATAGTGTTTATCACCTGCAATCAGATTACAGAAGAGTTTCTAGGTGTATGCTGGACTTGTAAAAAGAATATTTTTGACTTGCACAATGACTAGACTTTAGAACAGGGTGGAGAAAGTTGGCACGCACAGTTCAACAGGCACCCCTGAGAACCTGCTTCATCTGTACTCAGAAGGTGGTACCTCCTGCAGGGAATTTGCAAGGCTTTTTTTTTTTTTTTTTTTTTAAATTTCCCTGTATATTTAGAACACATTCAAAATGTATTGATTTCTCTCTACCTAGAATGACTGAATAACATGCTCTTTAGTAAAAATTGGCATGGCATCTCCTCCTGAGGAACTCCTAGTTAAAATAATTCAACACAATGTACAAACACTCACATACCAGGGCTATCAAGTCCCTGCACTGAGTTTGTGCATCTATAAACTACCAGCGGCTTCCTGTAGCAGCTTGAATCTAGAATGTAGTACAGCTTTATATCACCAAAGTTTTCCCAATATTTGTTTTTAAACAAAAGGTGCTACTACCTTTAACAGCTGAGTTAACCAAGCATTTCCCACCTTTTTCCTCTCTCCCCACATAATTTGGTTTTCACCTGCAAAGTTTTGTGTTGCTTCAAACACCAAAATGTATTCCTAAAAAAGACCAAATTTTATTCCTAATGTCACAAGGCCCATTATTAGTCACTTGTTGAAAACAGTACTTCGTAAGTAATGAGTGTGCTAATTTTAGGAAAAAAAGCCCACCAAATCTGCTTTTAAATTTAAAGCTTCTTATTTGTACTACCAAGTTCAGTGCAGGGGTAACTGTATCTACCTTTGTTGAGGTGACAGAAGCCGCAGGGGTCAGTCAGAGCAATGCTGGCGTCAGAGAGGAAACAGGTAGAAACGCTCCCTCTTCCCAACCGCATCCCAGCCCATTTGCTACAAGAAGCCAACTAAGACTAGAGCAAGGAAGGAGAGAGAAATGGATCTCTTCTTACCTATCTGATCGCTCGGTGACTTTGCTGGTACAGATTTCTGCAGACAGCAAGGAGGATGTGGGATGAGAAAGCAAAAGGGAAGCGCAGAGTGCATGAGCTGCTTCTCCAGAGCAGCGGAATGACAAGTGCTTCCCTTGGGGTGACACACACAACTGCAGAACACACAAGTCCCACAGGTTGTTCTTCACCCCTGAGCAGACCTCCGGCATGAGGCATTTTAACACTAAAGGACTGGTTTAGGCCTTGTGCTGTCTCTTCTTGAAATCTGCCAGGGAGATCCCTCATTCAGTGCAGCTTCAGCAATAAACCACAGATAACAACACGTGATGAAGAGGAACACTGACAATAAACCACACAGAATCCAATGAAGTTATATGACAAGAATGATACTGTATTATGAATGTAGGTGTGTGAATCATGAAGCAACAATGCTTCACTTTAACATGAGTATTCAAAAAAAACTCCAGAGGGCATTCAGAACAGCAACTAAACTAGGCTCTCGTCCCAATGACTCCAACAAAGTGTCTCTTTCTTCCTTTCCCAAATAAAATGCTGCTGAAACAGAGGAAGACTAGCCTGGGGAAACTGAAGTCAGCCTCTGTGATTACCCACCTTAGGCTTCCTCGGGCATTTTCACATCTCAGTGCACAATTGCTTTATTGTTTCCCCCTCCCTCTAGAGACTGCACTGAAAATGTTGATCCAGCACAGCATTAGTGATTCCAGGGCAAAACAGGTACAAGTACAAGGTGTATCATATCTACCCACCCTCCCCCAAAATCTTTCAAAAATAAATAATGCATCATAACCAGAATAAGAAGATTGAAAATTTTTATTTGTACTTAGCACATACAGGAAAGATCAAAACAAATATTAAAAGATAGCATTTGTAAACAAATATATTTCACAAAAAGTTATACGCTATCAAATTTGCTCTGAAAAAATTCATGGTTATAGCTGTTTACGAAGGTATATTTATCAAAATCAAGTTAAAAACTACTTCATTTTTTAAAATATCCCTAATGAAGATTCATTCATTCCAACAACTTCAGAGAGACCACAGATGTATGGCCTAATTTAAAACAAATGCATGAATGAAGATGGCACTACGATTTCCAGTTTAAAAAAAAAAAAAAAAAATCAAAAAAAAAAAAATCGGCAAGTGATCAAAATGCCAGCCAAACCTATTTAAAGACCTAGGTTTGTAAAACATACATTCAACTTTGCGAATGTCTAACTTAAAAAAATAGAGCTATTTCACTGGGATCGTCCTCATCTTGTAGTGTACCGATCACGAGCTGTGCTTTTGAATCCGCTCAGAGGAAAGTTACCAGTAGGTAGTTTTATGCAATTGTGTAGTTCACTTCCATAATCACATTAAAAATAAGAAGACAGCAGCACCCTTTTAGCAAGGATTCATTTTTAACATTCTTGCTTTTATAGCAGCAGGTATGGTTTTGGGGGATGCTATCAATATAATCAGTAAGTCAAAAAAGGAATACACATATTCCGTGAAGCTTATTAGAGTGTTCTTTCCCTATACTTGTTTTCAAAGTTAGGCAAGCACCTCTATTTTTCTGCAGAACACAAAAATTAAAAACAAATGACACCCAAACCTATGACTAACTCAGTAGGCTCCCTTTGTTGGTGGTCCACAAGCCATTTTGATTGCCAGTGCGTATTCTGTTCCTTCCTCCCTCCAATCTCCTATTTGTCTGTCAACTAAAAAAGAAAGTTTCTCAAACTTCATCTATTAGTTTGACTCAAAAGAAACAATAAAAATAACTGAGGCACAAATGGCTGATCTTCAACAGCAGTTAGAGGGTCACAGATTTGAAAGTACAGTAGAACGTACATCCCCAGAAATATTTCTGGTCTCGGTGCACTGAGAATTCTTACCGGCTTTCACAAAAGGTTTTTCAAGATTTTTACAAAGATACGGAAAATACTTTTCCCAAGAATGTCCATGAACACACTAAACAAGGATGGATGTACATACAAAGACACACACTTTATGCACAATACACTTTGAACATACTGCAGACAGACAAGGACCATGGAATGCAATGATCGTCTAAGATGGCAGGTGAAATGAAGGTGACTGTTTTTCAGAGAGTCGTCATGAGTTTATCTTGGTACACCATACTTTGGACTCCTCCTAAATTCTTCTGGTTCTGCTCCTGGATATACCGTAAATTGCTGTCCTCTCCACTTGTGGGGGGTTTCCAATATGGCCTGTCATCATGATAGGGTGGCCTGTACCATTTGCACAGTGATTGGTTAGTGAGAGATGGAAGTAAACTTATGAGCGCTACACAGTTAACATGAGTTCATCCAGCAAGTGCTAAGCATGCATACGGTGCGATGGGCAGCGACCAGTAAGGCAAGGGAACGGTGACAGACCTATAGGTCTGATGCAGAATCCACTGGGAATCTTTTAGCTGATTTCAAAAGGCTTGAAATCGGAGCTCAGTCATTAAAAACTCTCCCTGTCTTCAAGTGTTATAGGCAAGCGTTGTGCGTCACTGCCCCTGAATCCCAGAGGGATGGCGGGGAGGCAGGAGGAGGAAAACTACTATAATATAGGAAATGACACAGGAAAACTAAATGCATACAACAAACAAGTAAAATAACCCATATATGCAAAAAGTTGAGATCATGAAAATATATCCCTAAGGCCTGAAAAATTAAGAAAGGCAATCCTATTCAGGATGAAAGGTAAATATTGCTGTTTGTTCAGCACTGGTGCAGTTAATTACTCTGAAGCAGCCTACAAGTTACATAGCCACATTTTGTTAAGACAAACACCTGGAGTCTATGGCTACTACAGGCATTTCTCTGTGCCTATGTAGTGAAACTTGCAAAAGTACTAAAAGGAAAAATATTTTTTCCTTATTTGTTCATTACTTATTGCTGCTTAGAGATATTAACCTCAACCACTTCTACAATGTCTCCTGAATCACTGCAGTGGGGAGTAAATAAATAAATAAAAATTTTCAACAGTAGGTAGGAAACAACAATATTTAAGATTCCCTTATTACCAAATTGAAGTTGCACTTTTTATTTGGGCTTTCTTTCTTTTTATTTTCTCAGAAGACTGAACATTAAGTTAACTGCAAACAAATAATTTCGCTGAAAGGATTTTACTAAGACGACCGAGACACGATTCCACATATTATATCACAAATTATTCAGAAAACCTCCATACATAACACGTATTGCACAGGTAGCTTCATTTCAGCCCTTGGCCCATTCTAGACTTGCAGGCCCAGCAGAAAGACCAGCAGAAAGAATTTCATGCATCTGTGGTCTGAGCTCAAGTTCATTGTCAGATGGATTAAACTTTCCCAAATCAAGCTATCCAAGATGTTAAACATCCAAATCATCCACTTTTACTCCAAGTTAGAATAACTTGAAGCTCCCACTTTAACCACACATTTGAAGCTCCCACTTTAACCACACTTTTAAACACTTCTACCTGACCGGGACAAAAATTCTGAGCACCTTTTCTACAGAGCTTGCACGACTGAGCTTTTAAGTCTGTTTTTGAGACTTACAAGCCTAGCTATAAAAAAGCCATTGTTCGTATTTCACTGACCTTAATCTTTGCCCAGGCAGCAGAGGGGCTGAAGGGGGAGGTTGTCTACACACATTACAATACGTTCTTGTGCTTATTTCAATATCACTCTGCTCCAGGGTGAACTATTTGGCTTTAAAATGTTACAGGCTAGCATCATAAGTGAAGAAATCTTTAGAAAAATTTCAGCAAAACCTCAAAAGATTTATAAAATTATTAACCTCTCTTGGAAATCACACTTTTGTAATGTGAAATTGTACATTTTAAATCACATACCAAAAAAAAAAAAAGGACAAGTAAACCCTAAAACCAGGAAGAATCTTGAACATAAAGTACAGGCAAAGTTAATTACCTAATTTAAAGCCTTCTGTTTCTAGCATAAATTTAGTATGTCCTTTACTGCTGTATGCTAGGAATTTTGAGATGACAATGAGCATATCTGCTTCTCTGCCGAGTAAGTATTTCTAGTAACATATTTGCTTTTTTCCTGCGTTCTCAGACTCAAACTCAGACCAAATTGTCTTTTCATGCATTTTAAACTCAGCCTCATCTCCAGAGGCTGCCTACACTAAGAATGCAGTCTACCCATTCTGATGTAAGAATATAAAGATAAAAATGTAAGATGAATAGGAAAGACGGCTAGGGTATTGGTATTTTTTCAGTCAAGATGGTAATTATTCGTCTAAAAAACTGAGTAACCTAAAAAGGTTCTGGTTTATGAGGATAAAATAGCATCTGATTTTTTATCATGTGTACATGCACAGACATGTATCCACCTGCAGAAGTGTGCCTCCAGTGTGAGTTCCACCAAGCTGGTTCAAACTTGGACTGAGTTTCTTCCAAAATTTCTTTTCACTCAATTTCTCTCATTACTAGTTACAAAATAAAAATGTATGCAAGAGGATAGCACAATAGCACATAGAGGAATGCATTTCTGAAACAGTTCTCAAAACCTCAACGTTATGTTTTCACTAATTATCTGTAAAGGGTCTGATGCATTGTTCCATGTACATGTTATTTTTCCATATACATTTCTGCAAAAGACTAAAAAAGTGCTGCAATGCAAGGATCTGTTCACTCATAACTTAACTTTACCCTAAAATGAGTTTCTTCTTTGTCTTAGGAGATTAAATGCTGATCAAATTGCAATTAGTTTTATTAAAGCTACTGAGCACGTTCCCATCCGACATACTCCCTACAGAAATACACTAAAGTTGTATTTCAAATTCTGAATCAAAAATCAACCCGAAAAAAATTTTCATCAAGGAGATTAGGACATTGCAAAGCAATACCTAAACTGTTATTTAATACTGCCTCTACATCACATATTTCTGAATTCTGTTTGCTTTTCACGTGCAGAAAATTGCCCAGTATGTCCACCAAAGCTTCAAGCCAACAGATCAAGAAAGAAGTAGTCATCTTTTTCACAAAGTGAAGATTGCTTACCTTACATTCACAGGTGTATGTGGATGCCAGTGTGGCTGAGCAGGATGTATATTAGGATGATACTGTGGCTGCAAATGAAAAGATTGAACCCGGTTAATGAAATCATATAAAAACTCCCTTTTAACTCTAACTTTTTATTTTCCTGGGGCAATGGAACATGCTCCCTGTGAGCCCTAGAAACCCCACTGTTTCAGACCTCCTCCCATGCCATTTAGGATACACACGAGACCTCTTGGTGATGAGCTCGCTTATTAATACACGCTTATGGGAAAACGCACAGAAAATTGCTTTTCTGTTTGAGAGACAACCTGGCACATCTACTGCTCCTCATAAGAAAGCACATAAAAAGAATGTCAGCTTTAATCAAAGGTGGAGAGTGAGAAAGGTTACTATTACAATAGCAGTCAGTCTTCAGGAGGTCACCTATCTTTGGTGACCTACCTTTTGGCATTTGTCTCTCATATCCATAAGATCTTGAGGAGAAACAGCGAAAAAAAATCACCGGTGAGGCTTTTAACAAAAACAAGCGTTAAGAATAAATTCTTATGCACACGCTCACTTTGGATGAAAGCACGGCTTGCTTTCCCAGTAGGGAAAACCGAGTAAAGTTTTTCCTTGCAGTGTAAAAGGGAGCTTGTTTAAAAAAACCAAAACAAAACAACAAACAAACATTTGACCAGCAACGAACTCCTTAAGTGTTGTGATAGGGGAAGATAATTCCAACTTTCCAACTTTGAACTTGTTGACATGGATCACCCAATGTGAGAGGCTGCTCTAGACAAAAGCGTTGCTCACAGAGCAGTCTCCTGGGGCCCGTCATATTCACAAGTCCCAGAAGTTTTAACCTGTGATTTCACAGAAAGGGAAGGAAATGGGGTGGCAAATGGAGCATATTCAGCTTGTAGAGCATCCAAGAATAGGGGGGAAGAAAGAGAAAAGAGTCCTCCCCACCCCTCCGGTTTGCCCTTAACTCCCGGTGTGATGCTGTTTATTTCTGAACCACCTCAGAGAATCTCACCCGAGTAAGGAAAGGGGAGCAGACCAGCTGTACTACTGAGAGACAGGAAAAATATTTACCATTAAATAAGAACAATAACAATATTCTCCTCAACAATTGTTATGCTCTTACCTGGTAGTTATGGACTTCAGGAGTATTTTTAGCACTAAGGGAGAAAAAAAACAATTAGCTTTTATGTAATTAGAACATCTATGGCACAATTTCCTATAGTTCAGGGTTCTACTCTACAGGGAAGTATTAGAGTGAAGTAAAATTCATATTCTTAAGGACATCAATTTTTTATTCAAAATATACACCACAGCAATTAGGGTGCAAGAAAGAGGGGTGCAAAATTTTTTTCTTCATTTTACATTTACAGAACAGGAACAAAAAAATGCGAGATAAGTAAGCATAGCAGCAACAAGTAGAAAGGAAACACAATTTACTTTAGTCTGATCTCAAACACAAAAAGAAAAAAGATTGAAAAAAGGGAGGCACTTCAAGTCTTATAGGCAGTCCCCAAGAAGAATCTGGTGCTGCATAATGAGATCCCAAAGCAATTCATCCCACACCAGAGAATTTGTTTTGACAAATTCTAATGCAGAAATGGTCTTCAGAATCCTATTTGCCTGACAACAGCAACTGAGAGGTAGAGAGAACTTGGGCTGTCACTTACCACAGTTGTGCTGCTTTCACAGGATTGTTTGCTTAAAAAGAAACAAACAAAAAACCTTAAGACAGCTGAAAAAAAACCTTAACACATGTGAAGCATCAGTCATTTTGCAGCTATTGGGGATGTTACACTACAGCTTAAGCAAATCCTCATAGACGCATTTGCACAAACGTGTCAGAATTGCAAGCGCAGCCCTGTGCTTTCTAGCATTCCCGTGTGAGTCCATAAAGCACGAGGCAGACACGAACCCCTCTCTGTTTCTGCAGGAGTCAAAGCCCACTAAAGATGACAGCGGACAAGAGTATTCTTCCCAAAAGTCACAACAGAAGGACTCGTGGCAGAGTGAGTTCTGCACAACCACAGCATTACTTTTCTCACCTTGCTGTAGCTGCCATGTCAATATCATTGAGAAATCAGAAGCTACCCCTCACAGCGATTTTGCATCTTAGAGAAACCAGAGTACTCCTGAAGTTGGTAATGGCCTGTGTCTTATTACAGTGAATGGTGGTAGCCAAAAAAGCCCATCAGTTGGGAATACAGCAAGGCACTGAGCAATCTTGAGCAACAAGGTCTCGGCTTGTGCTTTGGACAGGCTGGATGGAACGGTGAAGAAGGCAGCTGAGTAACTGGGATGTATCGTTTCTTTTTCCTGACAAACAGTATATTTTTTCAAGAGCGTTGAAAAACTGCTGAGTGATACAGCTGAAAATCCAAGCGTCTGCTGAATTCAGAAAATGGATGACAAACTTCATGAGACACGGTAGAAGTCTCAAAGAGTCTGAGGTAGGACAGAATCCAACGCTTGTGGGCTGCAACTAGGTACAGGTCTTAATGGCCAAGAGATGTGCGAAAGACAATAATCTAAAGGGAGTTTTTGTACTAACTTAACGAGCATGCTGTTGAGCTCTCTGGAGGGAGATCATCTGCGTATGACAGCAGTTCTGCCTGGCTGCCATGCACAGAGAACTAAACTGAACATAAGCCACACTTTCTCTCCTCTCCCCCATCTCACAGACATAAGTATGGAAGCACTGAAACACAACCTGCAGGTCTGACAGATCCTGTTATGGTAAAAATAAAATTAAAATAATCTATTCTTTCACTTACGAAATCATCCCCACTTACCATATAATTGACTCTCATGTATCACATAACAGTATCTCACAAAATTAATAAAATTTGCATTTCCGTAAAAAACTGACATACAGTAAGGAAGGGGGTGGAGAGGATGTTACAGCCTCTAGAATGCGTGCATGCAGACTTGCTACCCTTTTCCCCCCGTTGTACATGAGAAATAAAAATGCCCCCATAATACCACAGGGACTTTTCATGGAACTGAGGTTCTTATTCTAGGAATGCAAAGGAGTGCCAAGACACCCCAAGGGAATGTCAGCCCACCCTGCTCCATACAGCATAGAGCTCCAGCCTCAAGTAACACGAAATTTAGAGGGAGTTGCTTTGCAGCGTTCCTTCCTAGGTTTTTCTACAAGGAATAAAAATCTTACCTCAAGTTTTGAAGGACAAATGACAAAACCAAAAGGGAAATCAATTCCTTGCCATTCCACTCAAATTCAGCACATCTCAAGTCCCAGAGAAAGCTGGTTAAGGTCAGAGTCTGGGTAGGCGAATAATATGCCACTGCAGTCAGCAAAGCAGCAACAACCGCATGATGAGACTGCTCAATAACCCTAATACTGTCTGGCTAGATTAGCAAGTCAGTGAGGCTTTTGGACACTGCTCCACTCTACGTCACAAACGCCCTTCTTCACAGAAAATGTATACATGCTTTCCCTCATTGAGTTTGATGCAACTTTTCTTCCCTCCTCAAAGCAGCAACAAAAGAAACCACAGGTACCTCCTTCTCCACAGATGGGGAGTGGAAGGACTAGGTGTAGACAGAGATTAAAGACGGTAGATATGAACAATAGACTCTGACTTTGGAGAAAAAAAAACAACAACAAACCAAACACCGCATGCACATTCTGATTTTTAGGTGGTCTGCCATGGTTTTCTTTTTATACTATGGTACAGATTTTATGGTTGTAATATGACATTTATATGAGTTAACAGGACACCTACATGACCAGTTCAGTGAACACACGTACAAATACTTACCCTTAAAAGTTGAATGCCTTCGAGAAGGATATCGTTTGCTGGGCCTTCTTTCAAACGTACTAGTTCTACGTAATCTCGTCCCATGTGTTGCTTGATACTCTGTCCGCCCACTTGAAATACAGAAATAAAGTTAACTACTGCCTCTTGCTGAGTGCTGTACCTCCTCCTTTGCATAAACACAAATATATTGCTGTTACTTCACTAAATACCTGAATCTGAAGCGTGATCCCAGCCTTATGAAGTCGGATCTACTAGATTTACTATTTGCTGGGGCTCGCAATCTGAAGAAAGCATGGTGCTCCACTGCACACTTCCACAAATGTTTGCACGTTTTGGCACTGTCTAACCGGAAAACAAATGTGTGCTCTTGCTCTCTGCCCTAAATGCAGAAACAAAAGCTTTGGAAGTTGGCATGCATGATATTAGTTACTGTCCTTCGTAGGAGAAATACAGCCTGGGCCAACAGTGTGCTGAGCCTCCCTTGAGCTCTTACCAGCCTGAGCACACAACACACTTTGTTGGATCAGGCCCAAGTAAGGGAAGAAAGTTACCTGTTCATCATCTTCTACAACCACAAGCGTTAGTTTGCTCTTTTTAAAGTCCATTTTTGTGATTTTAGGCCTAAACACAAGAAGCAAAAAGAAAATTAATGGAAAAATATCATTTTGTAATCTAGGAGAATCCTCCAAAATGTATGAGTGATCTGCAACCCTGGAGCACTTAAGGAATCATAATAAAAGTATGATTTCCTGGAAATGGGACTATTTTTCAACAAATATTTTGCATTTGAGAATGGTACTTCTAACCAGGCCAATTTACCTTCAGATGTAACCTTGATCATAGAATCATAGAATAGTTTGGGTTGGAAGGGACCTTTAAAGGTCACCTAGTCCAATTCCCCTGCAATGAGCAGGGACATCTTCAACTCGATCAGGTTGCTCAGTGCCCCGTCCAACCTAACCTTGAATGTTCCCAGGGATGGGGCATCTACCACCTCCCTGGGCAACCTGCTCCAGTGTTTCACCATCCTCATAGTGAAAAATTTCTTCCTTAGATCTAATCTAAATCTACCTTTTAGTTTAATGCCATTACTGTTTGTCCTATCGCTACAGTCCCTACTAAAAAGTTTGTTCCCATCTTTCTTTTAAGGCCCCTTTAAGCATTGAAAGGCTGCAATAAGGTCTCCCTGGAGCCTTGTCTTCTCCAGACCGAACAACCCCAACTCTCTCAGCCTGTCCTCATAGGAGATTGATATTTTAACTTTGTAGATTCGACCTACATTACAAAATATAGTCAAGACCCCATTATGTAAAGGGGAAAGATCTCAGCATTTTAACAGAAAGGCATATAACACAAAAACAGATTACCAAAAGAATAAGCCTATTTTGTTGGCTCCTTCAAAGATCAATATGCCTGTTGGTGTCAGTCCAAGAGCATATTCACAACCATCTCTTCCCTGCAAGCAAGCACAGAATCAATAATCGATATGCCATTAGCAGTGTAAATCTTACTACAGTAGTATGTCAAAATCCATAGATTTTAAACTCAACAATAAGGTTTCCTTCTTTTTTCTTTTCCACATTACAGAGCAGAAGAATATGCATCTGTATTGGGTGCAAACTGTCAGGTTTTGGCAACAGGGGGCTGCAGCGGAAGGAGGCTTTGTTGTGTTCCAGATGGCTCTGACGGCCTTGGAAATGGTCCCTCACCAAGACTGCAGCCAGGGGAGACCACACCTTGGCTCACACGGGTTTAAGAGCAAGCAGGGGAAGGAGACACAAAAGGAAAAATTTAAGGGATGTGGGAAAAAGGCATGTGGAAGGGGGTGCTGTGGGGAACATGGCTGGAGACACTATCGTGGGAGGAGACTCTCCCTGCAGAAGGAGGTCCTTCTGGGGGACCATGCCCAGGGGTGAGCCACACCACAAGAGGGACATGCTTAAGGGTCTGTCCCAGGGCAGGGACAACCCTGAGGGGCCATGGCACATGGATGCCTTACACTGGGGCAGGGACAGCCCTGAGGGACTGCAGCCCACAGGGAACCCCTACCAGGGCAAGGATGGCCCTGAGGGACAGTGGCCCATGGGCGACCCACGCAGCAGCAGAGGAGCAGTAAGAAGCACAGGTCAGCAGAGGAACACGAGTGAGAAGCAGGAAGCAGCACAAAGAAACTGTTGTGCAGATGACCCCAACCTCGTGGGCTTGGGACGGACAGAGTGTAACCCACAGGGAAAACAAGGGGAGCTGACATCGGGAAGAGGGAAGGAGAGGTGTTGGACTGAAGTTGAGCTGGGGATGGGGGAAGAAAGGTGTTTCTGTGCTTGTCTTTTTTTTGGACAGAACCCAAATCAGTAATTAAACACTTATGTTAATTGGCAGTGTATTAAATTAAGTGAAATTCCCTGAATTGAGACTGTTTTGCCTGAGACAACATCTCTATTCAATGTTCTGACCCCACATGCATAAAATAAAGTATAACGTGGATCTTACCTTAACTACATGCATATCTACACCATACATTTCTAGCCATTTAGCTTTGTTCAAGTAGCACAATTCGGCCTGCGCCGGGCTCTTTCCCCTGCGAACATAAAATTTATTTAATACTTTATGGTAGGAAATTTTTGTCCGTTTTAAATGTTTAAAAATTTGTTCCTCTACCCCTTTTCTTTGGGCCCTCAGTCTAAATGACACTAAATGGTATTTCAAGCTTAGACTATGCTTTCACCCTATTCACTCCAAATGAAAATAAATCAGAGGGATGAAAACTGAAAAAGGTCTAACATTGCCAATAAGGACGAAAGTTCAGGTAAGACAGCGTCACCAAAATGTACTGTATTTATTAACAAAAGACAGGAAAGAAACTATTTGCCATTACCCTGAACACAAAACTTTACGTGTGCATGTGTCAAAGAGAGAAAGAGAATTATTTCCAACTCAAACAGAAAAAAGATCAGCCTGCTTAAACTGTTATGAAATCCCCTAAAGAAAAACAAAGAAAAAAAGAAAAACTCACCCTACCAATCTTCCCTAAATTACCGCTTGCCATTTCTAAGGAGGGGGTCTCAACTGACAAACATAATCGCCATTTTAGGTCCGTTGAAGGGGTTCTCGTGGACATATTTGACAGTGGAAGAGAAGAAAGCCTCCTGTTGCCAGAGACACCGCTCCCACACAGGTACCCTACCTGCACTCTTTCCATTTCTGAAAAATGTCAAATTCCATTGCTTCGGTCTGGTTTGGCGCAAACCTGAATTCAGACACGAGTTCTGGTGTGTGCTCTGGGTGCTCACACTCTCCCAGCTCAGCTGCAATCAGTCAGTTGAAAAATTAAAATCATAAAGATCATGGGATAACCAGAAACATTTAATTCCATAATCTCCACAAAGACAATGACAGTTTATAAATTTCTAAGTATGCCGTACAAGAATATACTTGTACTGATATCGTAAGTTAAAAAAAGACAACCCACAAACTCAAACCAGATTGCACCGCAAAAGTCAGACAAACGCATTTGCAGGAGCAGTGTAAGGTTATGGTACAGAATTCTGACATTTAAGAACGTTAGAACTAAACCAGCTTAACTAAAGCTGCTTCTCTGGATTTTAAAGCATTTAAAGGAAATAAAGTTTCTATTAAAACCAAAAATCAATGCACTACTGTTTCAGAAGGGGTTACTTTGAAACCTCCTCTTGTTGCAATGAGGTCATACTTTTCATTCCAAAACACTTCCCATTCTATTGCATGCTTTGTTACATTACTGTTCGTGTCAAAACGTGAAGATAATACCTAGTATCAAGAAGCCAGTGATAAAAGTTGTGGGGTTTGGTTTTTTGTTTGTTTTTTTTTGTTTTGTTTTGTTTTTTAAACCACAGTGGTGGTGTAATATTCAGATTAAGTCATTTGTAAGAAAAGAAATGCTGAAGTGTCAACATAATCGAGGTGTCACTTTCTACTTATTTACTTAGGACCTGGTATCTTCTTTTCTAGGAGCAGAACACTTTCAAACTCTACTGAGCTCAGCAGGAGATGCAAGCGCTGAGCATCTCAGTGATTTACGCCCTTAACTATCTTGTGCCTGCGACAGGCTTTGCTCCTGGAACCTCTCCGCTGTTATACAAAGAGGCCGCAACGTCACTGCCGAGGGACTGTCAGACAAACACCAGTGGCCAATGCACCGTTCAGCAATACCACCTGTCACCCGATACACGATGCAATTCCAAACCAGGCCTTTGTCAGTCAGTGTTTCTTGACTACTACTGCTATTACTACTAAAAATAAATAAATAATTACATAAAAAAAATCATAGAGGGAAATGAAATCCCTTGAAGAAAACAGTTCTATTGCTCCAAGGCAGTTTTACACATAACAGTTGCAAAAATTTCATTCACTCTCAGTCTTCCTAGCAGGTTACATTAGAATGTAGGAAGTACATTAAAAATGCAATCTGTTGACTGATAAACTTAACTAGGTGGTTTTGAGCATTCAATCTTCGCTACAACATTTAGCATTCCTGAAGATATTAAACAGACTGAGTTCACTGATGTTCGTTTCTAACTACTGACTCACGTACATTTTTTCCCTTCAATAGTAATCTTCCATCGTGAGTTCTACTATTCTTATCTATATGTCTTTAACAGAGATATCTCAGCTCTGCTGCTGTTTCATCTAAGTTGGAAGCCTATTTAACACAGCTGTTGCTAAGAAGTACTGGCAGTCCAGTCTCCAGTATATAAGAGGGAGCCACAACAAACACATTAGCAAGGAGGACTCCAGGGGAAAAAAAGTAGGAAACTGAAGTTTGATGTGTTGACAACTATCTAGGAAAAACATGGGAGATTTCTCTAGTTGTTAACTGAGCGAGAAGGCGGGGAATGAAGGCTGACTGTGCTGTAAAGAGGATGTGTAAGGAGGAGAAGCAGCATGAGCGTGTAGGACAAAAGATACACAGAGAAGTTAGGGCAGAAGCATTAGGTACAAGAAAAATATCACCCTTGTTTCTCGATAGCTGCACTTGCTATTTATTCACTTTCAGGCAAAGAAACGATGCCATCATTTTGACCTCTAAGAAACAGGTCTTGAAAATAAGAGCCAGTAAGAGCCTCATCAGCTCCCTGCACAGGGGAGAGGGGCGGTGGAGGAAAGAAGCAGCGTGTGCGGGCTCCAAATGAGGATGCTCTCACTCCTGTCCTTCCTGGTGGAATTCCTTTCCCTGAGCGGCTCAGCAGCACTTATATTTTTCAACACAAAGGCACAGCAGAGGACCCAGCTATTTGTGGCTTTATCACAAAAGTATTACGCTTTGGCATGCCACTCCTCCAGTCTTTTTATTTTTTTTGAGGAGGGAAAGGCATTACATAATGCATTTCTATACATTATCTGTGTTGTTTATTAAACAACTACATAAACCGGGGGACATTTTTAAAAGGGAGTTTCCTAGAAAGTTTTTGAAAACTGAAAAAATGTGTTTATCTGTAAATATTGTTGATTCATTTACACAGAAGGAAAAAAAAAAGTTTGCAGTATCCCATGAAGATGTGTTATAATCAACAACTCAAAATCTGGGAAAAAGTTTTCCTTTTCAGTTTAATTACCAGTTTCAAAAGTATACCTGGTTAAATACGAAAGCCACAGAAGACTAACGAGGTAGTTAAAAACTTATTCTAGCAGTGACAATTCAAGTTTGATTACGACCCTTCTGCAGATAATCCCTAAGCGAAGCATGCGATTATGTATCTGCTTCACACACTGCAGATCGATGCTATTGGCTACTGAAGTTCCTTCACGGGACTGGCAACAAACCAACAATTTCTGTTTGAAATACGATTAACACAGAACAGCAGCCTTGGAAACCGCTGTTTGAGAGAGAGGAAGAATTACTGTAACAGAACAACTTCCTTGATAAAGAAAATGGTTGATGAAGTTTAAAGCTGCCCTGTAAAGAGAAAAGGCCTTTCAGAGGGCTGGAGCATCAATTCCTAAACAGACTTTTATAACTTCTTCCTCACTCTGCAGAAAGCAACGCTAAGGAGGCAAGGTTGGATTTCACAGAGTAAACATAACGTACGGAGGGAATAATCATTTGACATTTCTTTAAACTCCTCTTAATTAAGAGCTTCCAATGTCAATAAAATGTAAGAAATGTTATAAAAATGCTAATTATAGCATATGCCAGCAGAGATAAATAAATTAGTTGCAATAATGAAATAATTTTGGAGAAACTTATTGCGATGATGCCAAAATAGCGGAAAACGGAAACTGAAAAAAAAACAGCAGAAAAGTATAAAAATGCCACCACAATTTAAATACGTTCCCACAGGCAGTGTCAAGAAGCGCCAGTTCTGTACCTAGTTGGAGACATTATAAATATGATGGATGGCTATTGTATTACATTTACATGGTAATCACAGGCGTCAGTTACTACCCAAAATGTTGAGGCATCAACATATTATTCTTTGCTTGCTTCTCCTTGCTTAGACCAGGGGTGAGGGTACCGGTGTTTTTATCTGTGAAAATGGAAGTAATGAATCAAATAGGGGCTCCAGATTATCTCCATCTCAAAAAGACAAACGGAGTTTGCCTGCAGCAGTTCTTTGCACACCTATTAATCAGAGCTGTGCCAGGCTGGTGCAAATGGAAGCTGGGAAATAACTCACTGCCTTAAGATTTACACCTGTTGCTGTTTGGAACTGAAATCCCAGTTCTGACTGTTAAGTGCATCTAGAATCACTGAGTTATCTCCATTCCTGTGTTAAACTAAGTGACTCTGCCTAAGCATTCCACGTGCTATTGCCAACCACCAGCAGAACAGGAAGAGTATTTTTCATTTCGCTTCATTTTGCTGCTGATATGCCTAGAATGGTCTGGATCACTGCACTTTCTTTTAGAAAAAAATTGAATTTGGTTTGAGCTTCATCACACAAGTTTCCTTCCCATCTACAAAACAAACCACCTGAAGTGGAATGAGTATTTGTATTAATGTGTTCGCAGTAATAAGAAAACCCCACTTTTTCCTACAATAAACTAATGAAACAGTGTCCTGTTTTTTTAAAATCATGTAGCCCTTGCTCCTGACACAGAAGTGATCTTAGTTCTTACCTTTCAAAGTAATTCTCTCCTCTCCGGTACCTGCCATCCCTTCCCTCCTGCCCTGTAACCATCTCCTGTGCCACACACCGTGGATGCTCCCTCTCCCGAGCACTGGCCAGGCAGGAGGCAGCCCGTGTTCAAAGCTGCACCCGCAGGGACCTGCCCGCCACAACGGCTGTGCTGAGGGGCCAGCTGGCTCTTCAGGCTGAAGAGGTAACGCTGTGCACACACCACAGCTTCTCCCTCAGCAAGGAACTATTTGGGGTCTGTCTTCCCCCGTCAGCCCCTGGTTTCCACGAAAGCTTCGTCTATCCATGCCTTTGAGGCTCCTTCCCCTCGGCACGTGTGGCTAATGTAGTTCAGAAGTTATGAATGGAGTGGAGGCAGGAAAGTGATCGCCCTGAAATTCTTCTCCTCAGGGAAAGAAATGCCATTTATATACGATCAAAGAGACATCATTAGTATCAAAGAGTGAAAAGAAACTAGTAGGCGAGTTTTTTAACACGTTAAGACAAACCACTTTCAAAAGATTGCATACCTTGAAGACACAGAGCTGCTAGTTCAACAGCAGTTTCATACGGGCATTTCAGTCTTAAAAAGAAAAAAAAACCTCAAGCTATAAAATCATGTCTTTTTTCTCAGTGAGATCCTCTTGCAATAAAGCTAAAAACTAGTCTGATATATGAAATGGAAGCATTAACTCCCACAAGCTATTAATGATACAAAACATCTACAATTAATTTTTACTTGCATATGATTATTTCCTAATTTGGTACATTCTAATTAGCACTAAACACATGATATGCTCCACCATAAAACAAGTTTGAACTAATAGAGACAACATTAAAACGACTATGAAACCATTTTTGCTCCAACACTGTATTTTAGAACATCTGGTTTTGAGGCTTTTTGGTTTTGTAATTAGAAAAAAAAAAATAGAGCAGGTCTGAATTTATTGGCCAGGGTGAGACTATAAACATACAAAAGTATTTTTGCAGGGTTGAGCTGCACAGAAAGTGTTGCATTTCATCTTTTCCTCCCTCTTTTACCTAGCATACTGAAAAGTATGGCAAGCCCATGTTACATTTCCAAGTCATAAAAATCAGGACAGTCTTTGTTCTCTTTATACCTTTCCATCACCTGGTCAACCCAAAGGTCTCTACCCATTCTATTTGTCAATCATATAGTCATGATGCACACAAAGCCATAAGGAAAAATACCATAATTCTCTACCATAAAGGAAAAAAATGCACATGGAAGTGTAAACTATATTTATTATCTGTGCACAAATACCATAAAGAATTAAAACAATCATGCTTAAGTTAAAATAAATCTTCAAAATCACTAAGAGATTAACTATTATAGACACTTCAAATTATAGCTGCAAGAGCAAAGAGGTACTTACTTCCCTGAAAGAATGTCTTGCCGGAGCTGTAATACAAACAGGTACCTGACAAATAAAAATTCAGAGAGTCAAAAGTATATATAAAGTCATCTTTCCAGCCTCAATGGCTGGAAAAATATTCCAATTCATTGAGTTTAACTTGCTCCTAAAAAAAAAAAAAAAAAAAAAAAGGGCCTTTGGGATCACCCAGATACACCCTGCAACCTTTAAAGTTCCCATAGCTTTCACTAAAATCAAAGAAAGTAGAACATTTTTCCACCTTCTAGTTGTGTTCAGGACATTGTCCAACGCCTTGCTGTTTAATACACCACAGCAACCTAAATGTTACTGACAATCCTGAACTTGCCCAATTAAAGCAAGAATTGACCTACAGGATCTAGGGACAAAACACAGATAAAGGCATGAAGACTTCAGGGCTACCTTCTCAAACACTAATACAGAACATGGAAAAAAGTCCAAACAGGGCAAAATGAAAAGCTCAGACTGAATTTTCACTTAAAATAGCAGAAAAACTCTGAATAAAAGAAACCTGAATTCCACAGAGCCCACACATTTATTTAGCAGGGCAAGTAGGAATTTACAGCCTTCACACTGTACTAGCATTTTAAGTTCTTGCTGATCTTCAGATCTAGGCATCCTTCACGTTTTACAGCCACTCAGAGCTGGGGTTTGAGGCAGGCTGAGGTGCCCCAGGCCATGCAAGAGCTCTGTACAGGACAGGATGGCACAGGCAGGCTCTGCGCTGCTCTGGTCACTGCGGGCTGAGGCTTGCAATGATGAGCGACTCCAGAGAAGAAAGCACGAAACGCTACTGAGAGTCAACCCGGTAAACGCAAACGTAAACCTCTCCTATCTTTACAAAGGATGCTAGAAAGATAAAGTGCTTTCCATCACTGCTGTGAACGTGGTGAAGGATGAACAGTTGGAATCCGACAGGAAAACAGAAATGAAAAGGCAGATTAAAAAGACTTCTCATGATACACTGAGGCAGAATCAGATTTATCCACGTTAGCTTTGTGTCGCATCTCTGATTCACATGCTTGGCTAATACCTGACTTGCCAATCAAACCTGGGTATTTGTGTGCATAGATTAAGGGTAGACAAGTATATTTCCTGATCTTATTGTTTTCCCCCGATGATTCACAATCCCATGAACTCTTCTAAATTTGCAAGAAAAAACGGCGCAACGTTTCTGTCAGTGTCAGCCGGCCTGTGCAGCGCTGCAGCTCTGCTCTGGTTGGCGTTGCCTCACTCTTGCTCCTTTTCTGCAGGCAGACCGACAAGAGCATCGGCATCTCTGTTGCTGATGTCCCCCAAATCAGCAAAATACCTTAGAAAATTCTCCACAACACACACATAGAGACACATTCCTCTGTTGTTTTTCGAACTAAACTAACTAATCGGGTCCCATGAAAGTGACAGAAGATGTCTTCCAAAAGCCACTGGGCGGGTGAAGGGTTTCAGCCCATTACTGGGCTAATTATAGGAATGTGATGTTTACAGCTTCACTAGAAACAGGTCTCCACAAGGAATTCTCAACAGCCCCCTTCACCCCCAACCAGCCCAGCTCATGGTTATTACTAAAGATCATTTTTCTCCCTCCTCTTACTCCCATTCCATTTCCACTTGGAATAATTCTGAGTATATGGTTGCTAATCTTCACTTTTTACTCAACATGCTACATGGAAAATACAACCTAGCCAGTATAAAGACTCTTAAAAAACACAGCAACATTCAAAATTACTTTCCCCAGCAAAAAAGAAAAATGCAACTGTTTGTTCACTGTAAAATCAATTTCCAGCTCATTTTCCTTCCATAGTTTCACAGTGGTTTTCTGTCAAGCTTATAATTAAAAAAAAATTGTTCATAACACTGAAAATTTAGCTGACTAAAGTGTTTTTCTAATTAAAATAGTCTTCTGAAATGCCACCTTTCAGCAATAATTAGACCACAAGGCATCAGAGGTTAATACTTTTTGAGGGAATGTCTTACTCGATCACAGCAATGATCACATAGCTCAGAAACACACATCTCACAGTGACCAGGATCATATGCTTCAGAGGACGAAGCAAGAAATCTTGCGGTAGACAGTAATGGAATAATTTGACCTCAGGGGAAATGTAATACTTGTCAGACATGCACCCTGATGTATGAAGACTTATATCAATTGTCAGAAAACGTATACTATTCCTACTAATTTAACTGCATTTTCTCAGTAAAGACGCCCCCAAATCATCCAGGTTTCTGGATTCTCTAAGATCTTGTATACAATTACAAAAGTGGGAGAGAGTTCTACAGGTTAATTATATGTTGTATAGGAATATGCCCTTTTATTGAATTAACACTGCTGCACTAAATTCATGATGGATATTAAAGCCTCCGTGTCAGTCTCATAAGGTGGTGACAATTAGCTCTTTGATCTTGTCTTAGGTAGTGAAAAAAAAAACCAAAACATGGTCAAAGCGGCAGATATGAAAGGAGAAAGTAAACATATGCCTGCAGGCATAAGTTTAATGTAAACATCACATGCACGTGAACTACAACAACCAACAATCTTTAAACACCTTAGGCTGATTGGAAGTACACTGATTACTGCCAAGCAAATTACAAGACATAGAAAGTGGCCTACCACGAGAAGCAGAACAAAAATAGATAAAATAACATTAAGATAGATGATTACTGTACAAAGAAGACACAAAGTTGGCTGATACAAAAGGTAAGTAGACGTTTTTCCTCTAGCTGCTCCTTTCCCAATTCTCAGAATATCCTCTAGATCACACTAGGGTGCTACGAACCCAGCAAGGTTCCTCACAGCCCAGCAAGCGACCCACCAGACTGAAACAAAAGACCTCCAGGTATTCTGAGGTGACTTTACACAATGCGGTCTTTACACCTTTTGCACCACAGAGAACTTGTGGGGAAGTGGAAGAGATTCAATCAACCAACTGTTCACCAGGAACTCAAGCTGCCTATTCCCAAAATTCTGTAGCTTTTGTACCATCATTAAATCACCCTCAAGTCTCAGAGCAAGGGGGACGAAGCAGAGCACTGGCATTTTAGCAGGACACGACGGAAAATCCTCTCGGAGGTATGGCAGCTGTCACTGGTGCGAAGTGCAGCTGTCCCCCAGCTGCAGCTCTCCCCACCCAACCCTGCCTGTCTCTGCTACCTTCAAAGCACCAGAACACAGCACCTCCTACAGACTAAAACACTTGGAGAGGCCCATGAACGGTTTCTGGCAGCAAATAAAAAAGATGGTGTTTCTCTGATAGTAGGAAAACACTTAAGAAGTCAGACAAAATGACCTCTCAGTAAGAAAGGTCCAGTCACCTGCTTCCCCTACCCTCATGTACCTTAGATGTCTTATTTACCCCTCTACCAGTCAACTAGTCAACCAGTTAATCATACATAGTTCTTACCTTGTAAACTCCTCATGAAGGTTGTTCGGTTCTGATGAATAGTACTTAATTCGAAAATGCAACGTGTACGGAGGTCCAACTGTATATGCAGAGATTTTAAATGGGGGGAAAAAAAAAAAAATGTTTATACTAGTTGCGGTTCTGCTAAGGCAGAACAACAGCCACCACCCCACAACCCAAGAAACCCAAAATGAAGTATGCTTTTCAAATTCTTCAAAGCAGCAAATATTTATGGTTTTAAATTTAAAAAAGCATGCAATAAAAAAAAATATAGATGATTATCATACTTCATGACACTCTAATCATTAGATCAATTAAGCAACAGTCCATTTGGCAAACACATTTTTGTTCAAAGATGTGTGTCCCGCAGCACACTGTGAATGACAGCAAGTTCCAGGAATGCTTCCTGTTACAGGGAGCCAGGGGAGATGGAAGGGAGATGCTGCTTGTTACCAGGCGGAAACACAACTCTAACCCCCACCCCACCCAACAGATCAGCTTCCAACTGATACACCTGAATGAGAAAAGGTAAGATAGGTACGGTGAAAAGTGCAGGACAGGACTCTGGAAGGCACCCATGAACACAGAAAGCTAACAAATTCCACAAAGTGGAGTTGCAAGAACAGTTGTTTTCTAATGCCAGAAGGTGAACGCTAGGTCTGACTCTCTATGTACCACGTTAAGCAGCAACCATGAGACGGTGACCAATGCATCCTTATCTGCCTCATCTTTCAGACCAACACCCTGCTGGTATATTAAGTGCAGAAAAATGACTCTTTCACACCTTTCTAAGGTATTCTGTAACATCACATCAATGCAGTATATATGCGTCTATTAATAATCCATTCTACTAAATGACGTGCAGCCAAAACTCCAATAATTAGAGTTTTGATGTCACCTCCAATGATATCTTCTAGGAGACAGGTTATAGTACCCTAGGCTAACAATTCGGCACCACTGGTAAGGTCTGCATCAGCGAGATAATGACTCTTACCTGCCCACTGCTGGGGAAAAAAAAAAGAGCAGTGAGCAACATCCATCATGAAAGAGGAACTCTTCTCAAAGCACCTGCTGAATGCAAGGTAAAGAAAAGTATCCTGTTGTGAGACAGGCCTTTACAACCCTCATCAACTTGCTTCCCTCTTCGGCGTTCTTCAGGGCAGGGCTTGACCCATTTCTTTTTAAAACAGGCCCTTCACAGATTAAACACAGACAAAACAGTGCAACTGAACTGGTTGAAGGTGTTACAGAATCGTTGATTTTCCACATTTTAAGACAGATCAAGAAAAGGAAAGCACACCGGCAAATCACTTAGTCACTTACGGTAAAGCAGTCTGTGATGTGATGAAACGGTGAGGAGAAAGGGCAACCACCAAAACCTTACTCGTAGCAGCTATCTTTACCATCTATTCTAGCAGACCAACACCCACACATCGTGGGGTGAAAGCGAACTGTCCTAAAGGCCTTTGAAAAAGAACTCCGCCATTTACAAAAATTGCCTAGACATTTGGATACTTCTCAGAAAGAAAGGCAAAGCACCACTGAAACAATCAAGACCCATCTCTGTGAGGTCCTCCAAGGGGGTCAACAATTTCCTTGCAAAACGCTGTATTTTAACCTCTCAGAAGCGGTATTATCAGTTGGCCTATGGCTGTGGCCAACTGCAGTACATTAACAAAACACGTTAGTGCCGATGCTATACTGTACGCAAGCCTGCAACCAGATTATTAGAGAGCCAGGAGCAACCTGACTGCCTCAGCCATTTTCTACAAAAAACTCAGTGGCCAAACCCAACCCCTCCACCCAAAACTCCCTCTTTGATGAAACAGCAGGTATTTCTGCTAGTTTTATTTCTACAAAACAAGAGGTTAACTGTTACACAATGAAATATTTTCCATTTACCCTTTGAAAAAAAACCACAAAATCTGTTCTGGATCAGAAGCAGTGACAGAAACCGTGACCTGTGTCCAGGCAACCTGATTTCACAGATCAGACAAATTACCTGGCAACATACTCTGCCTCAGTCAAACAGCACATATTTAACGAGGGCTACTGAAGGCTGGTCTATTGCTTATAAGTGCTCTTGCATTTAGACATAATATAGTCAGCCAATTAGCTGAATAAATAATGAATAAATATTTATTCCATTAAAGGCCGTATTTAAACATGCACACTCACATTCAAATACTCTAAGTTCAAATTCTTAAGGAAGTAACAAAATAAACAGGCAGAGACAAGGTACTTACTTTTTATTTGCTTCTTAATGAATTTTGAATGGTCCAACCAGTGCTAAAAAAAGAAAATCCATGTTTAAAAGCAGTTCCATTTCAAGATTTTGTTGACATAATAAACTAATTACAGTAAAACTTAACAGATAAAAATCTCCTAAAAGGAAATATTGCCATATTTATTTGCTAAACTTCTACACATTTGCAGAAGTGTTTATTTGCACATTTACCAACTTACCGTCTTCCACGGGCAAAAGCTTCATTTACCAGCTCATTCATCAGTACTGCCAGGGAAGTTTCTCTCTTCCAGAGATGAAACCCCAAAATCCAAAGCCACAAAGCAGTGGCGTGTAAGCAGAATACAGTTTTGTCCCCGGGTTTAACTGGTGCCCAAGTGTCCCTGAGGACAGCAGGCCAAACCCCTGGGTTTCATTCTCCTTTCAACTCCCCTGTTTGATGGAGACCCTCCAGATCCCGTACTGTCCTGCCTTCCATTGCTCCATAGCCAAGTTTTTCCAAGATAAGGATGAAGGCTTAACCCCCTCTAAAAGCATTTGGGAAACACTGATGCGTATCCCCCCTCCCCTTTTTAAACTAACAGCAAAAGATGTTAGTTTAGATGCAACTATGATGACAAAAAAGTATGCTTCCCAGCAAAGTTTATGCACTCCCTCGTCAGTGCAAGCTGCATCTACAGAAGAGTAGCAATAAACACTCTCTGGTGTAAATTTAGCTTAAATCTTTGACACTGTGCAATGCCCTACACAAGGCTGCAATCGGATTTGAAGCAACCCCATGTAAACACTCCTGTCGCACACGGTAATAAAACAGTATTTGGACTTCCCTGAAATACATGTTTTTCTATCTTTATTTATTTTAAAGTAATAAAGTAGGGACTATGGAACAAAATCTTAGGAGAAAGAAAACCCTCTTCCTTGCTTCCTTTTAAAGCATTCATGCTTTCAGAAAAAAGGAGAATCTCTGAATGATTAATTATCATTCGACTAACACCGCGCTACCATGGCTAAATAAATGTGAAAAATTACTTGTTGGATAGTAATGCTGGTATTTATTTACTAAGTATATCCCAAGCCAAGGCAAAAATTTATATATCACAGGTATAGAAGGGTATAGATTGAAAGCCTGACGACTTACAACCCTTGAGGTAAATAAATCTCACAAAAAAAGGAGAGAGAGAAAGAGAAATGAAACAATTATTCTGAAGGTGCTTTTATTTGCATGAGACTTGCTAGACTCCCTTAGGTGAGGCTGCCAAGGAAACCATCCTTACAATCTGAGAAATATCTACCAGAGTGGAAATAAAACATTACAACAGCTCACACAAATACTTTCCTCAGAGTTGCAAGTAATTTATTGTGTCTCTATGTTGCTCTCTTATGAAGAATTACAACAGAGAACACAGCAGTTCATAGAAGCTTTGTGAAATTTCAAATTTTTGATAAGGAAAAAATACCAATAATGAAATTTTGCATTTTTTACTGAAATTATACAAGTCTGTTACTTTCACACCTCCAGGGCAGATTAATTATTTATGCTTCAAATACCTAGCTACAAAAATGTCTTTCTCCTCAATATTTATTTTGGCTAAAGATAAACCACTCAACAAATACAAATATACCGATTCCTTTAACAGAAAAGTTTAGCTCATGTCAAATAAAACCTGACATGAATAACACCTGTACTACAGGCAAAAATCCTAAATAACTTTTCATTTGTTGCTCATGTTACTACCACGTTCAGAAATAAAGACTGCACAACCTGAACTGCAATAATTCCCAAAGAATTAATAACTGATAGTCCCAATCTTGGAATGTGGTATTCTAGATGTATTAAAACTCAAACAACAGCAAGTTTCAAACTGATTATTCGTAAGTGTGAATACTTCAAAGAAGGTTTAAAAACAACTAACAAGACTCTAGGAACTACTTGTGCAGACCATTAAATGAGACTACGGCTAGGACAGGAAACTACCATTCACTCTCCGTACCCCAGCAGGCAGAGGCAGACTGCTCCAGGAGACAAAACGCAAGTATTAAACTCATCTCTCTTCAGAGCCAAGAATGAGCTGCCATTTTACGCCCATCCCGCATTGGACATGATGGCTGTGTGCAATGGGGCCACCACGCAGATCACAAAATAAAAATAGGGGGTTAGGACATGGACTGGTAGCCCAGAGTTCCCAGGCCTGGCAGTTTTCGTGCAGATTTGTGAACCAACACCAATCTAAAAGTCAGTCAGATATTTTGTGCAACTTCTGTGAAAATCTGGTTGAATTTCAACAATCTTTTGCCTCAGATAACGTCAGAAGGCTTCTTCACACTGAAAATCACAGCAGCTTTCCAAATGTCCCTCAAAATGAGCTCAAAAAATTTTGCCCTCCTTTTTCTCCCTTTCACCTAAATTGTCTAGACAGTTGTTGCAAGCAGGATCACAACAGACGTATCAAGAAAAGCTAGTCTTGCCTCATGGGGCAGTGAAGGCTACAAGTGAGAGCTCTGAAGCCTTGAACACCTTGAAGGTTTAGAAAGTGACGTCAAAAAACACTTGTCAGTGAACCAGAAGAAAGCCTCCAAAAATTGAGTCAAAGATTTCAGAGCATTCTAGCTAAAGACGCAAAAAAACGTTTGGGCTTAGCTACACACTGCTTGCCGACTCAAGAACAGGAAAGTGAAAGCAATGGATTCTGAAGTCTCACTACGAAGCTGAATAAAACCAGAGGGGACTTTTGCTCTCTCAGCACCTATGACTGTAGCTATACCTAATGTGTAGTCTGGTTAAATAACCATACATCATTTCAGGATCTGAACTAATAAAAAAAC
Organism: Larus michahellis; assembly: GCF_964199755.1. Taxonomy (NCBI): domain Eukaryota; kingdom Metazoa; phylum Chordata; class Aves; order Charadriiformes; family Laridae; genus Larus; species Larus michahellis. Next base: position 98,259,553 of record NC_133897.1, read on the forward strand.
ACCTTAACTATGGATCTCACGGCATAGGACTGAGGTTGACCACAGTCATTTCAACTATGCAACGCCACATTCCCCTTATCCAGTCTGGACTCAGAAGTATCCGTGCACAACAAGGAGGATGAAAAGAATTAATTGGTTTAGGACTGTGTTATGATAGGAAGACAGTGTCTAAACTGCCTAAAGTAAGGGAAAAAAAAACCCAAACCTTGTCAAACTGCAGCTGATCAAGATTCTATGATTACTTTAGAATAGACTAGACTAGAATAAATATTTCAGTTGGAAGGAACCTACAATGAATGATCTTCTAGTCCAACTCCCTGACCATTCACAATATCAAGTGCATTGTCGAAATGTCTCTTAACCAGTGACAGGCTTGGGGCATCACCCCCCTCTCTAGGAAGCCTGTTTCAGTGTTAGGCCAACCTCTTGGTAAAGAAATGCTTCCTCATGTCCAGTCTAAGACTCCCCTCGTGCAGCTTTGAACCATTCCCACACGTCCTGTCACTGGATCCCAGAGACAAGGGATCAGCACCTCCCTTTCCGTGTCTCCTCTTCAAGAAGCTATAGAAAACAATGTGGGTGCTCCTTTAATTCTGTCAGGTAAACTGGAACTTCAAATGCTGGATTAACTTTCATTTATTCCTGTTTAATCCCAGTAGAATTTCTTTGCTTTGCCAAATGTATAATATTTCCTATGGTATTAACTGACATAAAACAGTAGTTACTGGTTGGGATTCATGTGTTGAAAACACATGCCAAACAATTCCATGTGAAAGAAACACCATTTTTAAAAAAAGAGGTCCTAAAATACCGGAAGTACATATTTATCTCAGCATGCTCTCCTGTTGATCACTCACTTTATCTAACCGAAGAGGAAAAAATAAGCACCTTAACGCTTCGTAAGTGGTAGGAACCAATGTTTTCTCAAAATAATCACGCAGCAGGGGAAAGTTGTATTTGTATCAAGATACAGTAGATAAACTATAGCTACTGGAGTAATCTATGTAAGGACCACAGTGGGTGCCAAATGAAGACTAAAAGGGGGAGTACCACAGGTTGACATAAAGCCATCACAGACCTCAGCTTTGCTAATTCCACTGCCTCTCTACTTCCTTCTCTACTAAAAGAATGAAATATCCTTGTCTTGATATATGCAGCCCTTAAAGGTGACCTGAAAGGGAAAAAAAATTGCATTTGACCCTTTTTGGTTGGCATGCTTTGCTGGTTTAAAAAGGATGAAGAACATCTTGAATAGACTGTTTTCCCTTCTGCTTATTTATGTACTTAATTATCAGTAAGAGAAAGCCCATTCTCACCGGAAGTTTTATTTGCTCTCTGCAAAACATTGCTTAAACGCTTTCTCAAATTTTACCTAGAGGTACAGGAGGGAGAACCGTGCTAAATGGTCAGGTTCAGAAAAGAACGTGTGCTAAACAAAAGCTGGCACCTTTAAAACCAAAAGTCAATTACCCATTCAACTGCCTTCCTGTTGCCTGATTTCTTAGGCACCTGAACCCTACCAAGATGTCTGCCATTAGTCACACGGCCTTCTAAAGCAGAGATGATAAAAACACATGTAACACATGGGAGGAAGGAATCACCAAGACCAACTCAATAAAAATCCTACCCATCAAACCACAGTTTGGGGGTACGCGTATAAAGTTAAAAAGTAACAAAGGAGAAAAAGCTCTTTCCTCTTTTCTTCTGAAGGTCACCTTTTAAATATTATTATGGTAGTAACAGAAAACCAAAGGAGAACTGAGGTCATGTAGAAACTCAGGGACCACACAAGCATATACTATATACTTAGAAACAGTAAAAGCTCCCAAGAGTTCAGCTTAAACTGTGAGAAGATTTGTTCTTTACACTCATATAAGTTTCTTTGATCCATCCTAGAAAGTTATGTTCCTCTTGAAAATGTAGATGCAGAGAAAAAAGGCTTTTAGATAAACTGCTCAGATGCAACTCAGGGTTTAATAAACACCAGGGGTCATACTGGTTAGTATTTTTAATAGGAAGCAGGGTGATGGGACACAATGCACCTCTGCAGGGTTACTTATGACTTTAAACTGCAGAGAGAGAGACAGAGAGCTGGGACACAAAAACACATTTCTAAACTGGCTGGAGAAATTATTTAAATAAAGATTCTGCAAGATGAACACAGACAATTGCAGCACGCCCAAATTACACGCCAAGCCTCAAGAGAGAGGGGAGGAGAGCGCCTGGCTTCCATGGCTGCTGCACCAGGGTGATAGGAGGAGACTCTCAGAGGGTCACCAAGGTCCTTGGGGCCTGGAGGTGGGGGTTTTTCAGTCTGAGGACAAGAAGCCTACCCAAGGGGCGACTGAAAATGAAGCCAGACCCTCTGCGGTGGTGCACAATGAATAGCAACAGATCAAGCAAAGATGTTCGAGAGACAGCTCACGCTTTGGTGTGGTGGTTTGATCTTGGCTGGCTGCCAGCTGCCCACTCTATCACTCCCCCTCCTCAACTGGACAGTGGGGGTAAACATGTCGACAGGCTCATGGGTCAAGATAAGGACAGGGATATCGCTCAGCAATTACTGTCACAGGCAAAACAGACTCAACTCAGGGAAATTAATTTAATTTATTACCAATCAAATCAGACTAGGATAATGAGTAATAAAACCAAATCTTAAAACACCTCCCCATCCCTTCTTCCCAGGTTCAACTTCACTTCTGATTTCTCTACCTCTTCCCCCCAGCAGTACAGGGGGATGGGCAATGGGGGTTGTGGTCAGTTCATCACATGTTGTTTTTGCTGTTCCTTCTTCCCCAGGGGGAGGACTCCTCACACTCTTCCCCTGCTCCAGAGTAGAGTCCCTCCTGCGGGAGACAGTCCTCCACGACCTTCTCCAATGTAGGTCCTTCCCACAGGCTGCAGTTCTTCAGAAACTGCTCCAGCATAGGTCCCTTCCATGCAGTGCAGTCCTTCAGGAACAGACTGCTCCGGTATAGGTCCCCCACAGGGTCACAAGTCCTGCCTGCAAACCTGCTCCAGCATGGGCTCTTCTCTCTCCATGGGTCCACAGGTCCTGCCAGGAGCCTGCTCCAGTGTGGGCTCTCCACAGGTCACAGCCTCCTTCAGGCATCCACTTGCTTCGCCATGGGGTCCTCCACAGGCTGCAGGTGGATATCTACTCCACCGTTAAACTCCATGGGCTGCACGGGGACAGCCTGCCTCACCATGGGCTTCACCATGGGCTGCAGAGGAATCTCTGCTCCGACTCCTGGAGCACCTCCTCCCTCTCCTTCTTCACTGACCTTGGTGTCTGCAGAGTTGTTTCTGTCTCATATTCTCACTCCCTTCTCTCAGCTGCTTCCTAAATATGTTATCATAGAAGCACTACCAACACTGCTGATGGGCTTGGCTTTAGCCAGTGTTGATCTGTCTTGGAGCCAGCTGGAATTGGCTCTGTCTAACATGGGGACAGTTTTTGGCATCTTCTATCAGAAGCAACACCTACAGTCCCACCACTACCAAAACCTTGTCAGGCAAAGCCAATGCATTTGGAGAAGCAGTTCTGCCAGAAAGAAGTGCTGGATTTCACCCTTAGGGTCCCTTCTAGCTGCTTCATTGAGAGTCCTTTTCAAGACTGGGCAATAAACATCAAAAACCCCAACCAATAAACCAATTAAAAAAAAAAAACAAAACAACAAACCAGTAAAAATGCTTTCCTCCTCTCTCATTTGGCCCTTTGGTGACTGCATCTGGACTCCTGTGTCCCCTTCTGGTCTCCCCAGTACAGGAAAGACACTGATAAGTGTGGTGAGGGCCCAGCGCAGGGCCTTTGGGATGGTGAGGTGCTGGGGCATGTGAGGGCAGGCTGAGGAAGCTGCCTCTGGTCTGCATCAAGAATGAAGGCTCAGGGGTGGACCTGACTGGTGACTTCAGCTGACTGCTGGGAGGCTGCAGAGAAGATGACGACTGACTCTTCTTAGAGATGCTCCAAGTGGCAACAGACCCAGGAGAAATCCCAGCTAGACAAAAGGAAAAGACTGTCACCGTGAGGCTCCTCAGACACAGCACAGGTGCCCAGAGGGGCTGTGGAGCCACTGTCCTTGAGGGTATCCAAACATGACTGAACAAAGTCCCAAGCAATGGGATCCAACTGGGGCTGCTCTGAGCAGGAGCTTGGATATATGCACACTCTTCAATAAACAAGCTTTGGACGCATCATTCAGGACGCTGCTCTTCAATCTCACCTACCTGACTTGAAGAAAAAAAAAAAAAAAAAAAAAAAGAAAGAGAAACACTGCGTCTTCTGCTCAGCGTGCCTAGCCTCTCTTCTATGAAATTGTGCCAATGGCCAGCTCCCTACCAGTGGCCCAGTCTCTGCTCCTAACATTAGCTGGGAGAAGACAAACTCTACAGACATACCCCAGTCTCAAGAATGGTGTGTGAAGGCCAGGTGTGTTAACCTGCCAAAGAATGGCATGGGGCCCATGCATGTCCATCTGGCAGTAACTTTAGAAGAATCATCCTCCCTCCCCATTATTTAGCCATTGGTAGTGGTCATAGCAAAAAGAGCCCTGAGTCAAGGAAAACTAGAGCTTGACTTCTACCTATCTCTCTTCGTATTATTTTTCCTTTCACTTTTAACAAAGACAGACATCACACTTGCAACGCATTTTTTCAGCTACAAACACATAGATTTTATAATATATATATACACATACACACACAATTAACAGAACAGGAGAACAGGTGCAGTTTGTTCTGAAGTTGTGGCTTGCAGTTACTTGTGGTTTTGAAGCCAGTTGTTTGCTAAAATATATCACTCTGTTGTCTACCAACTACAGAATTTATTTAAGTATTTACATTTGCAGAGTAGAATAAAAAGGGTTACCCTATGTACAGGGACACTGTGCATATATGCATGAAAAGATCCTATGGCCTGCATATATAATTTATTCCATACATGCACAATTCAGATCTTTCCAGTTTTTTGGCAGAAGGAAGCTGAGCTATATTTCACAGGCTCAAACCTACCATTTCTGGCATATACACACATCCCTCAACAGACAAGTTTTGGAGGAATCTTTCAGGACATTGTTCTATGATCTCACCTACCTGACATGAAGGGAAAAAAAAAAAATGCTCAGATAGCATTCGCATCACAAGACCAAGCTGGGTTTAATATGGTGAACAGTTTGCATTTGGGCCTAGATGAGAACAACTTTTCAGAAAATACTGGCAGGATCTTACAACTACAAGGGTTTCAAGCATGGTGGCTCAGTGATACAGTGGTGGCTCTTGTTTTGGACCCTCCTCGGAGCTCAGGCACAGTGGTATAGTGCCACGACAGTGCTGTCGGAGGCATAAGGAGCAACCTGATCAAAGTGTGAAGTTATATTGGTTTTCTAAATTGTCTCTGCTCTGAACAAGGCACTGCACCAACTGACTTCCAGCAGTCCCTTTCAACCAACATTATTCTGTGTGTTACCAGTTGTACGGGAATTAAAAAAGCAGTTCTCATGCCAAGTTCTCTCCTGCCACGTGAAGAAAGGCAGCTACCTCCTACCCACAAGTTAGCAGCAGTGGGACGGTGCAAGCAATGCTGTCCAGCGGCAGAAGGTAAAACAAGCTGTGGTAAGAAAGCTCTGGGTTGGGATCTTGGGAAGTACAAGGCCATAGATGCTAACTACAGAGCCCTGAGGGCACTGATAGGCCTTAATGGCCCTACCCAGCCTTATCTGGGACCTCCAATCACATACCCTGTGGCGTTCATGAAAGCCTTGCCTGTCCCAGCCTGAGTCTGCACAGAGACATTTCAGAAGCATCCTGGTACGTGATGCTGTTTATCCGTAGTCCAGATAGTCTACACATAACTAATGGAGAGCTATATGGACATCCTTCAAGACCAGTATGCTATCTTAATTCATATACATGTAACAACCTACTTCAGTCCAAGGAATATTTTGCTTCACAGACCTGAGGTGACAGAAGCCAAACTTATACTTGCACGTGAACACACCTATAACTGAACGTGATCACTACCACACAAAACAACAGTACATATAAGGTTACCCCCTCTCTCTTCTCCGCAGTGAAACTTCATATCCCAGAGATGAGGGGGGAATAAAGAGAAATAAACCACAAAATTATAGAAAAAAAACTTGCCTCGTGTAGCATAATTTTCATTAGACTTATTATACAGACAATGAAAGCTGATGCCACTCCAGATCAAATACTAGCAATAAAAAGCGAGTTACCTTTAGTTTTGAAGCCTATATACCTTTAATTTTGAAGCCTATACCCAAAGACTCAGAAAATAAACTGAAAGGATTTGTAACAAACAGGCAACAAACCTGACTAAATCTGTGGAAGGAAACTACTTCAGCTTATGCTCCGATCATGCACAGAGACACAAGAAAACAGCAAAAAACTGCTTGCTGTCCTGCGTAGACTGGAGATTTGACTTCTCTACACTTAAAAGAGGTAGAGAAGCATCACTGATATCACGAGTATCACGGCCACCTGCCTTGTACGGCTGCTTCTCAAGTCTGCGCTAGGGAAATTGGTCTCCAGCCCTCCTGGAAACAACTGCTACTGCAAGACTGAAAACTGGAGTTGCTCTGGGAATTCTTAGTGTTTTGGAGCCTCCCACCAAGTGTTCATAGAATGCAATACAGCCTTGGAGAGCCACAGCTGGAAGCAGTCATTCATCAGGTGTTCTGCATCGCTGTGGAGTCAGCCATGTTGCTGTTGTCTAGTTACTGAACAGGTATTCATTTCACTGCCACTCTTAGTAACCGAAGCACTGAGTACTACAGAATATTGTTGCCTGTACAGCTCTTGGGACCCTCCAGCTGTGTCTGGTATTTGTTGCTCTGGGCTACAATCCACAGACGCACATCCTGTAACAACCATGGTCCCAAAGAGCTCATCATCCAGAGGAACAATAAAGATTCAGGGAGGGGAAACAGAATCACAATTGAATTTGACAGTTTATTCGTGGGGAAATGGGATGTTTCTACCAGGAGCAGAAAAGGAAACCTTTTGCATTATCAAAATATTTAACAGTCTTCCTTTCTCCCAACACTCAAGGTATAGAACAACAAGGCTTGTCTCTATTTTGTTCGGCCTAACGAGCACTTGTTGTTACAGTATTAAGCTGTACATAAGTAAAAAGACTCACAGCTATCACACTATGAGGCTGACTGGTTTGAGTTGTTGATTTTTCCAAATCCCTCACACCCTTAAGAAGTCATAGCAGCAGTATCGAAGAGAGGCAGTTGAAAAAACTCTTGATTTGAATGACAATGAGCCCTTAAAAGAAAATTCTGATGCAGCAAAGGCAGTCATGAAGCACTAAGTCCCTCTCCAAGGCCCTGACTCAGTACCTGCCGAAACATCCGGGAGTCTAGTTCATGATGTGCAGAGAAACAAAGGTATTCAAGTATCATTATTTGTTGTCCATCTTGCTTTACTCCCCACCCTCACACCGCATTGTTGAAAACCTATGTCGTGAAGAATACATGATCCTGAACCTGCCAGAAAAACATACACAAAGGTGGCCACAAGGCCACCTTCCATACAGGTGAGGACATATTCGGATCAACAGGTCCTGACAAATTGCTACTGGTTAGGTTCAGTCTGGGCAACACAGTTCTTGCCCCTTTGTTTTTTTTCCTTCTTCTACTTTTGTACTTGGAAGACTGCTTTCACAAAAGCCTATTTCTACACACCCTTCTCCATCTCCTCCCTCTGCTGTCTTCTTGCGTCTCACAGCCAATGAATCAAAAGCCAATTTAGGAATCAGTCAATATTAAGAAGTTCAGAGAAAACACAGCTTGCCATGACAATTCACTGCAGGTCAGTCCAGGCTCTCATCTCCACGGGGAACCCTGGCCCCCGTCGTAGCCATGGGCACCTGCAGGAGACACGGGCTGCCCTCGCACAAAATTCTTGCTGTACACACACTGGAAATCCAGTGCTTCCCATTGTGCCAGATACATGGGGTGCGTGCACACAGGCTCCAAATGGCTCGACTGGCTGCAGAGCACAATATATCTATGAAGCTGGGAAAAGCTGTTCCATAGGGACCTTCTTTAAGCCAAGGGGCCTTTGTGACATTAGAGATCGGACATGAAGGATTTAAAGGAATTAGGGGATCACCGAGAGATGCATGTAAGAAAAGTGGTATTTTAATTCTTTTGCTTTCATGCATTCCCAACTAAAGTTTCACACCTCAAGGATTATAGCAGCTCATTTGCAAAACAAAAAACAAACAAGAGTTTAAAGGTGTATCTTAAATCTTCTTCCCCCTCAATTACTCTGTAATTATTCTTGTGATCAGAAAAAAATCACAAGGGAAACAGACCTTCTGTCCTGAATTCCTGTAAAACAGAGGGGGCTGGAAGGGTATCCATGTTTTGCTATCACAGGACAGACAACTGGAACAAAGAATGCAACTGTAGAAATGGCGAGTTCTATATCCTTACAGGGTCTGTAAACCACAGAAGCCCTTTTTCTTACATTAATCTGGAATAAGAGACAAAGGAAGGACAAGACTGAACAGAAGATGAATAAACATTAGCTAACAGCAGCCTAAAATAAATGTCAAGTACCCAAACCAACCATAGAATATGTTGCACATGACCAGTTTCTGCAAAGATCAATAAAATACTTCCTCATGGCAACTCAACTTTGATAGTATGGTCTCAAAAGATTTTATTATTGCTATTTCCAACCTTGACTAAAGCTTTCAAGGCTTTCTGCTTTGCTAGAACACACAAACCATAGTAAAAGTAAGCTTTACATTTCCTCTAAACCATTGCAGAGACGTCCTACGTAAGAGCGATACTCTTCAATCACCCAAGTGCCATTTCCCTGTTGAAGTCCTATAACAGTTAGCTGAACAAGAAATTATTTCTTTGATTCTCATTTCCTTCCTTTGCTCCTCCTTTACCTCTCTATTTCTCTCTCTTCCCTCACTTACACAAACAGCAGGAAAAGAAAAGCAGAGCAGGTTTTTTTATTACAAAACGATGGAAACATTTGAAGGGCCTTAGAATGTTCCCAGACTCACTAGAACTGTCCTGGAGCAGTGGTTTCCAACCTTTTTTGATGGGGCAAAAAGTAAATTACATACATGCCCCACTTTACTACTATATTACGCATAGTATAAAACATACTAAAACAGAAATTAAAAAAGGATGAGAACGATGAAAGATGCACCACTAGGACAGCTGCTAAGCACTAAGTCTCAGGAGTTTCATTACTGAGTCTGGTACTAAAAAAAAAGCGTTAGTTGGTCCAAAGCTATAATGCAACTACAGCAAGATGAAATTTTATTCCTCACTATAACCTATAAATTGTAATCAGTCAAGGTGCTGAACATCAGCAGGCAATGCATCTGTGCCGCTTTTTAAACCTGACTTATGAATAAAGGTTTTCCACTAAATCAAGTTCTTCCACACACTAACAATACTTAATGACCTCTCCCCCGAATTATTTCTGCTTCTGGAGTTAATACCAGATAACTTAAAATACAACAGTACAGAAAGCTTTGCTTTAGAATAAACTACTATGTGATTGTCTACATCCTTCTATTTATGGATATCTTCAAAGGGCACAAGATACAAACCGATGCAGAGTTCACTGTATAGGTTTTACAGTATTTTCTGTGTTACTGTTGATATCTTGCCTTGCACAACTTTATGGTTTTTTGTTTGTATTGAAAGATTATTTTGGGGGGGATATTAAAAATAAGCTGTTCAAACAACAAAGAAATTCTCTTTCAAAGCAGATAAGCTTTAATCATGATTTTCTTTTCTAAATCACAGCTATCAACACTGCTTGTCCCGACTCTTTGGCAAAGTTACAGGACTGCAAGAAACACAGTGCTCTCAAAAGCTGCTGGCCTTGGAGCACACAGAAGCAATCTCCACTATTCAAAGACTATTCTGTGCTCTCTTATTTATAATGGTGGCTTAAAGATGTTTTAGCACTTAACAATACATAATAAAGACAAAGGCTTAGAGCCTCAAGGAGTTTACACAACTTTAATCTCCCAGTCCTGCAACTGCCACTGTGTGGTTGAGCTGGCACTAAGCAGAAGCACATGGAGGCTATGCATTAATTGCTATGCAAATGAAACAAGTGGGTCACAAGTTCGAAACAGACCAAGTAAGGCTGTTAAAGCATGGAACCTTTTTGCACAGGGTGCTGGGGACGATAAAAGCTTGTGCCTTGAAGCTCTCTGAACTCAACTCCCTGCCCAGCTTGAGCCAGATGAAAAAGAAACAAAGCAAACGAGAGCTTTCAGCCTTGCACTCCGGTGAAGGTGAAGAACTCTGCCCTCAACATGCCTCTTAATCTAGAAAACCATAACCCTACTACCAAAGCCCTGCAGCCAGTGCTGGCTTTTCTTAGGCCCCCCAGAAGCAATTCATAGCCTTTATCCCTCTTGCAACTGTAAATGCCATGACTTACTTCCCCCTTTTCATACAGAGGAGAAAAATAGCATACAAAGAAAGCTAAAACACTTGCATGTATAAGTACATTTTGTCCTGAACACCAGGGATAGAGCTATCTATGGAAAACACACTTGGCTTACATCTCTGCTTCATCTTCCTTACCATTCAAAAGAGCCCTTCAGTTTTGCAAATATACAGGGAAACGGGCATCCTCTGCTTCCTCAGACAGGTCTTCTGCTTCTGATCTGCCCTATTTCTTGCTAGGAAAGGATGTTTCGCTCTCCCTTTCTGCTTCCCTTCTTTCACAACATTACACAACTCTCCTTGCTAAGTAACTATTACTATTATTATTATCATCAGGTTCCCAATTAGGTGATCTGACAATCAGTGACAATGTAATCTGTTTTTTCTACTATGAACAAGCTCTGCTTATTAGCTGTGCCCTTATGATCAGGTCCATCATAAAAGGACACACAATTTATGTAATATAAATTTTATCAGGAACACACACTAAACTTCCTAAAAAAAGCCAAGCCATTATGGACATTCAAACATCATTTTGCCAGGATAAATACATACCCTTAAATTAACTGGGGTATTAGGATAATGTTTAATTAGATAATACCAGTTTTCTCTTCCCCAAAAACATAGATTCCCTTTCTCAATATCAAGTTGTTATAATATCTGGATAGGTTTCCTTTTTGTTCTTTAAAGTCATTGGTAAAACACGGATCACAGTGCAGCTGGTAAAACACTGATCCGACCTAATCACATTGACCCGTGCTTGCTGGAGAATAAAGCTGAGAATTCTGAGATGATACAGTTCGAACCTACTTTTCACAAGATGTCAATATTGCAGCTATATTTTACCATTATTTTATTCTAATAGCATAGAACACATCTGTCTTCTGTTACTTTATGGAAAAAACATTTAAATACTGACCAGATAACTTAAAAGCAAACACTTATTTTCCAAGTCTGTATATTCTCTATGCACGACCCAGGTTGCTGTCATACTGACACGTGTAATGTGAACAGACAAAGGAAAAGATTAAATATATAGCAATATAGTTTAACCACAAGGCTGCAGTCTTTTAACCGTATCTTATTAATATATCTATCTACCTGTATCTGTAAATAAATACATTTATAATTAATTAACTGAAGTTACACTTACTGTAACCTGGGAAGCATCCATGAATTGCAGGCCAAAGTAATCTGTTTCCACGAGGTCCAAATGATATACAATCTGGTCAAACAACTCCTGTCCCTTTGCATTTTTCTGTAACAGAAAAGAAAGTGGGGTTTTTTTGTGTGTGGATGTGGGTTGGTTTGTTTGGGTGGGTGGGTTTCTTTTTAAGTTCGAATGGGGGAGAGGAGATGCACAATGGAGAATAATACCTAAATAGTCATTCTGTTTATTCTAAGGAATTGTATTGACATTTCTTTTTATTTTCTTCAAGAAAGAAAGTGACATGTTGTTCTTGTCTGCAGCTATTCCAACAGCATCAGACTTCACTCTCAAAGAGAAACTTCCAAAGTTCACTGTAACTCAAAGTGGAGGAGAGAAAGATTTGTGTCCTGTAAGTGTCCTAAGTCACAAAGCCGACACTTTAAACCCCAGGAAGCCAAATTCTCCCGTCAAAGCTTGCTTGACACACTGCCTGAAATCTCCTGGCTGTTACCACATACCAACTGCAGTCACGCAGTGCCATACCACCATTCAAGCTGCAAAATAAATTCTGGACAGCTTGAATAGTTGAAGCGCACTGTGAAGAAAATTAATGGGATTTGATAAGAATCTTTTCAATAGTGTTGCTAATTGCATTCGCATTTACAGTATTTAAATGGAGAAACAAAAAAAAAAGGCAGGACAAAAAAAAAAAGCTACAATTCTTATTTGGCATGCCATCTGAAACACAAAGTCATGGAAACAAAACGAACCCCGATTATGGGCTACGGGTACTAATAGAAAAGTTAGCTGATCTTAAAGCTAGGCTGCATTGGCCTGTGAACTTCTTCTGAGGTTAAGCCAAGAATTTAGATACCCAGTGCTTCAACTTCAAATGCTAGAAGCAGCAAAGCTTGGAGGTTACAGGTGAGTAGGAGGAAGAGGAAAAAACAAACCATTTTTTCATGCAAACCCTGTTGTGTTACTTGGAGAAGGAAGTTTTCAAGTTCCTGTGTAAACAAAACCTTTGGCTAAAAATACATGAGATGATCATAAATCTCAGTAAGAAATTCAAGCTACGGGTGTATTTTATATAGAAAAATACAGATCTGGTATCACTTTTGTGCCTGTTGTCCTTCATACACCTTTGAGGTCCTCATATACCTTTGAGGATTTGGTGTTTTTTTAATTTTTATTTTTTAAAGCTCTAACATATTTGGCATTCCCACTTCCTCCCAAATTGTAGCAAAATTCACTGATTTCAGCTGAAGGAGAGCTAAACAGTATTCAGTTCCTTTAGTCTGGCTTTCTGCACAAACGCAGCATCAACTGTAAGATGCAGAACTCCTGTCCAGGATTCCAAGCTGTCTAAAATCTGTCTTCTCCAGCAAAAGACAAGCAAGCTTAGGTGTAGGTAGCAAATTTTATTTAAGTTGAGTTTTTGGGGGTATGGTTTTGGGTTTTTTTGACAGAAATCAAATCTTATCAAATTTCAGGAACAGATTAGAAGCTCCATTAAAACAAGCTGCATAAAAACTTAAAACTAGTATTAAATCATCATTGTAAGATGCTTCATTATTTGGGGGGGGGAGGGGCAAGAGGTGAATAACAGACATTCTTAATCAAAGTTCAAGATGCTATTGAGAACAGATGAGAATACAACAGCTTCTTAAAGCAGTACATTGCTAAGAAACCATCATCTTTAGGTGTACAATAATTGCTATAAGCCAAACAGAAAATTTGCTAAAAAGTATCTAGAACACATTTTCTCATACGTAGTAAATTCAGCACTTGTTAAAAGAAGCCAAATCAAAGCACAACAGAATTTAAACTGATTCTGCTCAAATGAGGGAGGAGAAAACCCTCCAAAGCCATAAAAAAAGAAATGGTAAGGCATGAGGAATTCACAAAACTAGGAAAAACTGATTTGATGTCCTATGATCACTCTATTCCTGGCATTATGGCATTAACAACCAGCATGTTTATCTTCGACCGCCACACACCCAATAGAAAGCAGAGAGAGCACACTCCACCTTCTGTACCCAAATAGTAGTTAATGTTCAACATATGTGCTACACGCAGAATAGCTCTGCACTGCACGGCTAGACCATAAAATGCAGTATTACATACATAGCTTACAGGAGATTATAACATTTAACTTGTCACTAAATGAGCTTTCCCAGCAACTCATACCATTTAGGTGATAAAGCTGCTGCAATCAACAAACTGATGACAAAAAACTTTCTTTGAGATGTTAAACCAAAGGAGGAGATAAAAGCGACTAAACTCCTTCCCTCTACTACCAGTAAAGGATGACCTGCTCTCCTTTCTTCTGCCTCTTCACTGCCTGACAATCCTGGGAGTCAAACTGCAGACTGATAAGTTGTGCATTGAACGATACGTGTGGTATATGCAAAATAGAAGGGGTTTTCCTTGGGAATTACATATGCCCACATGCATAAAAGTGGTCTCTAACAGCAAAAATGCTCAAATTATAAGACACTTCTGATTTTCATGGTCTTTTCCTCCTCCTGTCCTTCTAGATAACACAGAAGCTAAAAAAAAAAGTTTCCTCTATCAAAACCTGGTACCACATAAAGAATATGAAACTGATTTCATAAAATAAAAAAATTCAAAGTAGATCTAATCAGTTGGAATTTAACAAATGGCACTTTCTCTACAGACTCTCAACTTGTACATATTTTTGGAAGATATATGTGAAAAAAAAAAAGCAACCTTAAACTAGGAATATTTTACAGTCCTACCTTGCTAGACAGATGGTTCAGAACTGTCAGATGTAAAAGACCTGCGTAACTTGCACCTCAAAAAAAGGAGTATATGGCAACAAACAATATACACATACTACTATATACAGTTGCTACTTTGTTGTTATGAAAGTTACTATAATTGGAAACAGTGATGTAAGGGAAGTTCCAAAACTTTGTTTATTTGGTGGAGAGGGGTTTGGTTGGTTGTGTTTGCTGTGTTTTTTGTTTTTTTTTAAAAAAAAACACAACAAAACCACTGGCAGTTTCCAGTGGAGTGTTCCTTGGAACCCAGGAGAATTTGTGCGAGTGCCTTGAAACCTCACAGGCAAACGCTGGGGGAAGCATTTCAAGTGTCCAGTTTACAAACAAACTACAGCTGCAACCCAAGGTAAAACTGAACTAGCATGAGGCAATCACTTGAGTCACAGAATTGCCCTTTCAGATCATCTAGTCCAACCATCAACCCAACTCTGACAAAAACCATCACTAAACCATATCACTAAGCACTATGTCTACCTGTCTTTTAAATACCTCCAGGGATGGTGACTCAAGCACTTCCCCGGGCAGCCTGTTCCAATGCTTAATAATCCTTTCAGTGCAAAAATTTTTCCTAATATCCAAGCTAAACCTCCCCTGGTGCAACTTGAGGCCATTTCCTCTTCTCTTACCGCCTGTTACTTGGGAGAAGAGACTGACCCCCCACCTCGCTACAGCCTCCTTTCAGGTAGTTGTAGAGAGCGGTAAGGTCTCCCATGAACTTCCTTTTCTCCAGGCTAAACAACCCCAGCTCCTTCAGCCACTCCTCATAAGGCTTGTTCTCCAGACTCCTCACCAGCTTCGTTGCCCTTCTCTAGGCCAGCTCCAGCACCTCAATGTCCTGTATTCTCTTTTGCCTCTTTGGCCTTGAAGGAATATAGAAAGACTGAATTACACTTGCAGGTCAGGAAGCTCCATGATAATGAGAAACTACTGAGAGAAGGTGGGGCGGGGGGGAAGAAAAGGTGTTTCTCACATCAGTCAGCCCCATGAGCCTCCACACCTGACAGTGGTACAACTTTCCTCCACTCCATATCCCAGAAGCCCTCCTCAAATTTTCTTTGGGACCATGAATCATGGCATCAATGAAAATTCTTATGTTTAACGAGGACTTATTGCTGGGTCCTCCAACAAGGACTCAAATTGGTATAAAGCACCTTGTAGAGCCACAGCGACAGCTGCACGGCCCACATTTCAAGTAGGCTAAATCTTTAGCTGCCAAAGACATCCAAGTCTCAGGGACTGCACAGAAATTCTTGTCAGCTAAAACCTGACAAAACAAAGATTCACTTCTCTAATTAGAAACTCTTCCAGACTTGAGAAGTGAATAGGCAAGAGGTTTTAACATGCTTTTGGTGGGCATGAAGGAAAGGGCAAATTCATCAGCCAGGGGCATTTTACACCAACTGGCTCTGTCCAAACAGGCTGATCGGCGTGGATTTTAGCTCTTCCAGAATTCTTTGAAAGGTGCTGCTAACGGGCATGAAAAGGGGACACAGAAGCCAGAGAAGTCCCAGTTTAGTGCAGATACAGTGCAAGAATGCCATCCATCAGCCTCAGAGCACACCCAGCAAAGCTGGAGAGCTTCTGTGCTTCCCCAACCTGACGTGCAGCACGCAGCAACCAAGCACAGTGCTTTACATGAACACAAGTGGAGTGGCTGAAATTGAGTCATACTAGAGAGTTCAGATTACAGCATCACAAATGAACTATTAACAGATTTCAGAAACAGCTGAAGTTGTGCTTGGGAAAACAACCTGTCAAATAAGCCAGGAGTACCTGAAATAGCCTACAAGTTGACAAAATGATAATTGAAAAATGAGGAAAATAAATTACTGCCAAGAAAAAAGTCAAAGCCAATTAACTGTAATGTGTCCCAAACTGAATAGTGAGTAGTAGCAGAAATGAGTAGGTAGGGCACATTGAATTTCTTTTTCTAAAGAAAGCACAGGATTATGTATTCTGCAATACGTCAAATATTTTTGCAGAGTGGGCTGCTATGATCTCATGGTCACAGACACCAGGTTTTTGCTTCTACTAAGTTAGTAAAGGAGCATTTGTAGCTAGTAATCTTCTGCTCTGCAGGCCTGATACTGCTCTATTCCAATGGCATCAGCATTTCTTCTCCTTGGCATTTCCTGGAACCAGGTAGCTCTGTATGTTCTGCTCAGTCCTCTTACACCTGAACTGTTATTAACTCGTTTTTCAAACCTACAACTACGGATTTATCTGCTGGGCATATTGCTTAGTAGTGAGAACTTGCTTTGCCTTTTTAACAGTCACTGGCAACGTTGTTTTCCAGCATTTCAGGCATACTACAGGCTAAACACGCATAAAGCCAGCTGGGCTTCTAATTAGTCTTTGACTCCTGGTGCTTGTCATCATCTGTCCTTTAACTTGCTTTCTTCTTGATAGTGAAGCCCTCAGTTTCTCAAACACATTCACCTGTACTGAAAGAAAGCAGTATTTGCACAATTTTAAGCACTGAAATGCAATTCTGTGTTCTTAAGAATCTGTTCATTGGGTCCCTTGGGAAGAGGGTGGGACAGACACCACCCTCCGCACCCTCTAAGCTTGGTCACTGGGAGGTGTGTGACTACAGTACAGACATCCTTTGGATCATGACTCTTGTAGGCACATCAGAGCTAGCTCTGAACTAAAAAGAGCTGCATTTTACACAGTCTAACAGCTTCAGCCAAGTACAGTTGAGGCTACGTCTGGGCTTGCAATAGCTGCACAGAAAACCACGCTATCCAGCCCACCAGTAACATTTTTTCAACTTCCAGTTTCCATGCTGCCATCCAGAGATGACACTCTGCAGAGGGCATGCTGCGCTCTGCAAACTAGCCATGACCTTGGTGCCTGTCCCACCCTCCTCCCAGGGGACCTCCTGATCAGATTCATAAGAACGTGGAGAGAGTTGTATTTTTGTGCTTGAAATGATGCAAATATCGCTTTCTCTCAATATACAAAAATTCAGCGTTAAGGACTAAAAGAAAAACAAGTTCTTTTTTAAGACATCGTACTTCCACGAGGCTGGCTAACTTGCTCAAGCTACGTGAAGATGCTAGGTTATTTTGTTATCCATCAACCATTGACTCAAGTTTCCAGTTCTGGCTCTACGCCCACTTGAAAATGTGACACTGTTGAAATAACCATTAAGCCTCTCACCCTGTCATAGCAGTAACAGCAGCATTGATTCAGAGCCTGCAACTGCATGCAAATTATATTTAAATGTAGTATGGACCATAGAAACAAACAGCATTCCTGAACATGCCCAGATGAAAATGCAACTGATGACGCACGTGAACTTTTAGCTGAAGGAAAACAAAATTAATTCTAACCCCTTTGAGAAATTAGTTAAAAACAAGAGCGCAAGTCGCCTTAATCTCCTCCTACAAAAAAATCCCCCAAAAGCGCCAAACGGATATACACACCACCAAAACCCCAGCCCTTCATCAGGAGACAAAAAAAATCCCCTGAAGGCATTTATTTATTGTAACCTTGAGAGCACAAACACTTTTCTCCCAGACGTTTTTGTAAATACCTCAAACTAAAGTTGCTATTTCCTGAGCAAAAGCAGCTTATGAGCAAAGCAAAAAAGAACCCCAACCAAGAAATCAAGCCACTTGCTTCAAATTACGCTCAAAGACTATGATAAAACTAGGGACTCTCAAAAATTAGGACTCTCGCAAGTCACATCCCATCAAGGGGATGGAGGAATCTCAAAGAAATAGCATACTGCCATTTAAGTCCATTCTCCCTGCTGGTAGATTGGCACTAATAGCAAAATGAGCTGGGTTTCTGCGACTAAGATGCCAATGAGAATTTGCAGACAGATATTAAGAAAAAAAAAATAATCCCCAAATAGTGGATATAGTAAACCTCACCACTGCTGCACGGCAGCATTTCTAAACAGCACTCAAACTCTCATCTCTTCACCAACTGTTGGCAAGAACAATCAGTGTTCCTTCCCTGATAAACAAGATGGAAATAGGGATTAATGACTGCAAAAGACAAGTTGCACCACTGCAACTTTTTACAGGACAGCAACGATTGAAGGTAGTAAGTCTATAGAACTGGTGTAGAGGAGAAGCCTGAACAAGAACAAATAAATAGATCTCCATTCATACCAGGCACTACGTAAACCCAAATGGCACTGGGCTTCTAGTCACATCACGATACCTCTACCATCCTAGCACGACATTGTCCAAGTTTCTTGTGTCAGCCTAAGCTTTCTACCAGCTATGTAAGGGCAGTCATTTGTGAATAAAAAAATAAAAGTGAAAAACAAAACCAAGAAACCCAAAACACAAATTAAGGGTAGGGAAGAATAATATGCTATTTTCAAGCTCTGCAACAGGAATGAAGAAAAGATTTTTAATTATTCATAAAATATAAACTCATTGAGATCAATCAAAGATTGGAACAGCAGCACAGCATCGTATACAGAAAATATAGCAGAGATGGAGTTACCTTACATACAGAACAATCACTAAAAAGCTCAAAACCATGCCAAGTAATCTGTTGGAAAGATGTCACATGTACAGCAACACTTAAAACATAAAACAGATTTCAAGGAAGTCAGGTGAGATTTGAAGAGTGAGTATAGGGTTTCCTTTGCCAGTTTGTGCATCCCTGCTTCAAGTTGCTTCCTTCCCCATCTCTGAAACACACTCTGCCTCTTCTTCAAGTGGACAAAGTACAACAGCAGGTGGATCAGCTTTGTGAAGGGATCTGTACAATGCTAACTTTTTCTGAAAGCTGGTTTTGCGCAATTGTTTTCAACATATGCACTTTCACTAACTGAGCTTTACGGTACGGCCCTTCAAAAACTACCTAGAGCCTCCGAAGTCCCTTTGCTGGTGAAAAAAGCAGCATGAAACCATCCTGTCTCAAGACCTACATTATCTGGAAGGGAGAACCTTCACCACTTGCTTAGTTTTTTCAGGGAAGATGTCAGGGCTGCCCCATGCTGGACACAGTTGGTTCCAGCCATCTCCACAATGGATCCACTGGTTGCTGGTGGTGGGAAGCGGGTACTAAAGTCAGGAGTGAAAGAGTGAATTTGAGCCCGTGAAAGAGCTATCTTTATCCTGACCCACAAGCTTTCTTGTTCCTGTTTTTTCCCCCCATATTTTCTTCCCCCTTCCTGCTGATGAGGGGACTGGATGAGCAGCTGGGTGGGAGGCTGGCTGTTGGCCAAGGCTAACCCACCACCGTGGGGAAACCCTTATCCAGGGCAATTTTACATTTCTATCAAGTCAGCAGTCATCTGAAGGACATGCCGCCTTGGAAGAGCCTTTAATCTCTCCAAAAGCCACATGAAGGGCAAGCAGATACTACTGTGATGGGTGCCCTGTAAGTGCAATTACTATTGGCAATGTTAATATCAGCACTGACATTTTTATTTTATTGGACTCAGATGAAGGTGAGTTTCTGTTTACTGTCCCTATCACCTACATGTACTACTGGCAACACAAACATCTTCCCTGAGAAAAGCACTGTCAACGCTTCTAAACGGGATCCTCAGGCAACAGATAAAAAATACCATCAGCCACAGAACAAAGTAGAAAAAAAAATCTTTACTTGTAACTTTATGTTCTAGAAGTGGGTCCGGACTCCTGTTATTTCAAATACATACAGGTTACCCCATCACATTTCTACACTCAGAGGCACAATAAAAAAAAAAAAAAAGATATTTGTACAGAAGGAAGATTCTTTTTCCCCCCTAGACTGCCAGCTCCCTCTCCTGACCTGCTTGATATACTGCATGCACCTCAAGTTCAAGTACACAGCTGAAGAAACACAAAGTAGCTAGGATGAGAAGAATAAAAACCTATGCCGAGAACTCTTAACCTACATGATTCCACTCGAGATATAATTTACAGTTCTGCACCCCTGGAGGAAGAGATAGAACTTGATAAAGGAGTTGATAGAACTAAAGGTTGTATAGAACAACAATAAAAGGATAGAACTAAAGGTTGTAGGTAGACCTATGGGTGTTGAAGTGGCAGCCACCTCTAAGAGACAATACCATCAAACATAACATCATGCTTCCCTTGCGTGACTCACCCATCACTCTCCGGCACAAATCATGGTGGGATTATAGGTGCCATTTTGCTGGAGAGCTAGAGAAGATTCTAGGTAATGACTTTTAATTGCATCTGAGAAACAACACAGAGCCCCAGCATAAGCTAAATTGACCTAAAAGAGAACAAAGAAAGAGGCAAATGCTACTAGAAGAAAATCGCAGGAGAGTTTAGCAAGGACTCTCTGCTTTTTTATGCTAATGGCAGTACCAAAGTTTCAAAAGACATCTTTGCTTTCTTATACATCTGCATTTGAATGCTCCATGAATAGGAACGGTTTTAAATAGATGCAGTTGTACAAACAGAATTTTCCATATGGACATGTGTCTTTCATATACATTTTGCATGTAGGTGTGTCTAACTCAACTCTTTCCAATTTTTTAACTTGATTTTAAATAGGACACTTATGGCTGTCTACAATAGAATGGTTTACTGATAAGGCTCCACTAGCAACCTTCCTCTGGCACAGACACAGCTACGACCAGCAGTAATGCCCAGTCAGACAACACACGCAATACGAGCCAGAAGTACCATTATATAAAGGAAGCCTGCAGGGTCCCTGCTGTCCCAGCCAGCCAAATCACAGGTTCTGCTTCCAACTCTTACCCAAGAGGTTCATCAGTGCAGCTGTACAGCTATATGCCTAGTAAAGAAGTGCCTCCAGGGGGAAGTTACATCAGTCTAACATCGCTACTGGTTTAAGCTAACAGCGTTTTCAAACCCCCTCCCCACACAAGCATCCATTTATGGGCCACACTGTACAGCCTGGTACGGGGCCTGTCCTGACAAAAGCTGTTTCTCGAACACCAGGTAACGGGGCAAGGAGGAGGCCGCAAAGCTGTGCTGTGGCTGGGAGGCAAAACCTAGAAAGGCTGCTCTAAGAACAGACATCTTACACAACGCCCTATAGGTCATTGCTTTTAGTGTATGGAACAGGCACTTGTACAACCAAAAAGGTACGGATCCCTTTAGAAATATTACATCACGTATGCTGCAGGAATTTACTCCTATCTATGTCTGGATAAAACTAGAAGTTCCATAGAACCACTCCTCTCTTATGGCATAAATACTGCGCACTGTTTCTGCTCACATAATTCACGTTCAATTGCGCCTATGTATGTTTTTTTAACTTAAATAATCCATACTATTTGTGGCACTTTTCATAGCAGAAAATTAATTCCACATGCATGCTAACATTAGCATTAATTACCTATTCCCTTATCTGACACAAAGTCTTATAAAGTGCTAAACCTTCCATATAAATCCTATTAATTATTGATCACCTTGACAGTTATAGCCACTAAACAAAGTTCAAAGATGCGAAACATAAAAGCAGTGACCACAAAGGGAGTTTAGAACTTGAGGACAAAGCTCTAAGGTGGTCCTCTACAGATTTAAAATGCAAAGACAAACTATCTTAGAAGTTACCTATTTATTCAGACAGCCAACAGACTTCAGCACTCTTCACTCTTTGTTCTTTCATACACTAAGCCACAGGACCTCTCCAAAGAATCAACTCCAATTATTTGCTTTTCTCTGAAGAGAACCAGAAATCCAGAGATTCAGAAAAGTCAGTAAAACCTCTTAAAAGACAGGTTTTTAATCAGCAGTTTAAAAAACAGAGAAAGACCAGGGAAGTTTGCCACTAAAAATATTTCATTTAGTGGGCACCCAGGAAGACATAATTCTTTTTAAACACAAGCATAATTAGCCAAGTACACGTAATTAAGGAAGATTACTACAAATTACATTTCTCTCTAGAAAGACAGAAGATGCAATAGGAACAGGCATGTGTTTTTTACAAAAAAAAAACCCTCACTAAATTAAAGGTAAAATAATAGTTCAAGTTTATAGAAATCATCTCTCTCAGATGATGCAACTGCTCAGTGAGGAAAACCCTACAGCCAGACCTAGGTTTATTATATTGAAAAGAAGTCCAGCACTCTAATCTTCTCACTGCTGCAAAGGAATTATATGAGATATGATAAATTCTCATGCTGTAGAATTTAACTTCTTGGTCTGTTATAAATATTCAGATTTGAAGAAGAAATGGACAGCACTGCAATCAGCATGGCAGCACAACATTCTGCTTATCTTCATTCTGAAGAATGAGCAATGACGTCTCTGGGTTTTTTCTAATTAAAGAAAAAGCATGTTTAAGGTATAAGTTCTGAGTGGGTACGTGAGGAGCAGAAAGATGAGGTTACAGCTAAAATTGATTTCTTCTATTTCATGCCAACCAACAGATCATCCAATCAAGTTAAGTAAGAGGCTGAGAAGATAAACGTAGGGATTATTAACAAAGCCTCTGACCCGACAGTTAGCATGCAGAAAAGCACAGTATTGATCAGAATCTGGAAAAGTGACAGTTTCGAAAAAGACAGACAGAAAAGAGGAATCACAAATCTGCACAAGTGTCAGACTTTTCCCCTGCCAGGTTGCCCGTAAGCCGCAGTTTTTGCTGCCTGTTTGGAGGGAATATCATATGCCAGATATTCCAGAACTGTTCAGACAAAAATACAGATGAAAAATATATGATCAAAGGTAAGTGCTACATGTACATACATTCCAGAGAGTACAGATAGATTAGCAATAGTTAGAAGGCTGCCCTGCATATGGTTTGATTTGAAAATCCAACTGCAGCAGGCTGCAGTTTTTACTAATTTGCAGGAAGGTTTGAATTTTGTCTTTCACTTTGAGGTTTGGCTGCCCCGCCTGTCTCCATGCCATTAAACGGATTCTGGTCATTTACACGGCAAGGGAAATAAAACAGAATCCAAAAGACTACAGTGTAAATTAAACCCAAACACCATAAAGGAGTAAAAAAAAAATAAAGTATCAGCTTTTCATCTTGCTTATTTTACCTGTGTATTAACATAACCTTAGTAGGAGCTTACACTCTTGAGTCAGACCACCACCCAAACATAGCAAAAACTTTGCTATTGCCACAGTGATTACCAGAGATTCAGTGGAACTGGCGACACTCCCAGTTTACCATGATGGGTTAATGAGGCATTCCTTCTGGCTGACTCTTTCCACCTGGACATTTTACCTCAACAGAAGTTTTGCTATGCTTGAAAACTTTTGCAAAAATCTTTTTCTCAGAGTCTGGATCTCAAGAGAGATCACGTCAAACACTCTGAACTGGCCAGTCACACATGGCTGAACAGCTACCATCTCAGTTGTTTAAAATGGTAACTTGGTCTTTTAGTCAAACTTTTTTTTATTTTTTTATTTTTTTTTTTTTTTTTTTTTAATTCAGGGAAACAAATGTCAAGAAATGCACCAATTCCTTACTTACAGAATGGATATATCAGACCATGCTAGCACGGTCAAGTTCATATCCAAAAGCCACTGTAACATGAAGCTGCTTCACACCACAGCTTTTAGTTGGAAGGATAACGAACTAGTGAAAAATGAAATCACTCTGTGGTGGCCCGAGCAAAGGCTGTACCACCAGTTCTTTGCAGTTGCAAGACAGCCTCCACGCAGGTATTAACTAAAACCTTTGTTTATAAAGCAGACAAACAAAATCAGTAAGGGGCTCTTCTTCTCAGAATAATTTTATTTCACAATGAAAGTGAACATAGGAGCAGAGAATTCCCACAAACTCACAGTACTTCAACTAAATATTCAATTCGACGTAAATCACCAGCATTAATACCAAGCGTTCTGACCATCTGAAAAGCGAGTAAGTGACTGGAGGATCAGATTTTGCTGTCCTAATTCCCTATTCTATCACTAATAGAAACAACATTTCTCATTTCCAGATTTAGGCAGAATCAAGAGCAAACTCTGGTTCTTCTGTTGGAACAAAGTTATGCAAGCCAAACTATGACTGTAGTGACAATTTTGCTGCCTAATGGCTTTTAAATGACACCGACAACTCAGCTGACTTCAAAGTCATACACGTGTAGCCAGCAGAGCCTTTAACTGCCACCGAGTACAACGCTGTACCAATGACGCAGGAAAGACAAGTGTCAGCTCACTTGTTCAGCTGTGCCGATTCAGAAAAAGACTGCATGTGATGAAGTTTATTCAGGCTGAGCCACAAAGCGCACATGACTGTTTATACAGCCAGAGAGTCTGTAGATTGAGAGAGATTCAGTTTTTCATCTCACTGTATAGAAAATACCATATGTTGGAGGAAAACAAGCAATTCAGGGGAAGAGAGTGATAAGCTGAATGCTCAATCACTCGCCTATCATGCCCACTGAAGATCTTAAATTATATCCTCTTTTCAAATCTTGGATGAAAGACCAGCAGAAGTTGTTTATCTCGACTGTTGGGTTTTTATCATGATTTCTCACAATATCCTTGCACCTGAGCTGGGGCATTATAGTCTAGATGGGTGGATTACTGTAGATGAAAAACGGCTGGATCACTGGACTACCTGGAAATCAGTTGTAAGTGGAATTCCTCAGGGATCTATCCAGGAACATATCTTGTTTAATACCATCTACCACATGGAGGAAGAGATGGACACATCTTCGGTGACTTCTTTGAAGACGCCGAGCTGGGGCGTGCAATCGACTTGTGTGAAGGCACTGCACTGACAAACTAGAGTTCAGGAAAGGGCTGTGATAGTCTTCAGACACTGGACCACATGTCCCATAAGGACAGGCTCAGGGAGCTGGGCTCAGGCAGTCTGGAGGAGAGAAGGCTAAGGGTACCTATGAGCAGGTTTTCAATACCTATTTGTGTTGTTACTGAAACGTCAGAGACTGTGAATATCAACTGAAACAGAGATTTCAACTGGTACGTGGAAAAAAGTTACACTATGAGGATAATTCAACATTGGAGCAGGTTACCCAGAGAAGGCATAGAATCTCCATGCTTGGAGGTTTCCAAGGCCTGACTGGATTAAGACGTGAACAACCATGTCTGAATTCAGTGATGGCCCTCCTTTGAGCAGCAGGATGGACTGGATAGTTTCCTTAGGTCCCTTCCAACTTATCTAATTCTGTGGTTCTATGATATGACTAACGTTACAGTTCCCTTTCAGTTTTACCTACAACTTGCTAGAATTTCTAGCAGTCTTGCACCTTGCACACATTTATAAAATAGATTCAACATGTTGCACTAACGTATGCTCTAATGCTACCTACATTTTAAAGAGCACTTTTCAAATATTTTAAATTAGCTTGTAATCTGCATCCTTTCATTTGGGGGGGCACAACGAGCCTTTTTTAATTCCAAACAAAACCACTGTTGAATTGTTTCACAAATGCCTCCAGACTTGATTCTCAACTCCCAACAGGAACAATTCATCTGTAGTAACTAGAGTTAAAACTAACGCTTGAGAAGAAAAGCCCGATGCGCAAAAAAGGTTTGAAAGCACACTGCTTCATCTCTGTGTCTAATTCTTGGATGCTGATGTGGGCTAACCTTGGCTATAGCCACCAGGTGCCTACCAAGCCACTCTCACTCCTGTGCCTTAGCAAGATGGGGAGTGAATAAGACTAAAAGCTCATGGGTTGAGATAAGTACAGGAAAAACACTCACCAACTACCATAACAGGCAAAACAGACCTGACTTGGGGAAGATTAATTTATTGCCAATTAATAACAAAGTAAGATAGTGAGAAATAAAAACAAAACTAAAACCACCTTCCACCCACCCCTCCCCTTCTTCCCAGGCTCAACTTCACTCCCAACTCTTCTACCTCCTCCCCCCAGGTGGCACTGGGGAATGAGGGCAGCAGTCAGTTCATTACTTTATCTCTGCTGCTCCTTCCTCCTCACGCTGTTCCCATGCTCCAGCATGGGATCCCTCCACAGGCTACAGTTCAAGAACAGCTTCAGTACACGACCTTTCCATGGGGCACAGTCCTTCAGGAAGAGACTGCTCCAGTGTGTGTCCCCCACAGGCTACAGCTCCTTCCAGGAGCCTTGCCCAGCGTAGGCTCTCCACAGGCTGCAGCTTCCTTGAGGGCACATCCACCTGCTCCAGTGTGGGATCCTCTGCAGACTGCAGGGTGGATATCTGCTCCACTGTTGTCCTCCATGGGCTGCAGGGGGACAACCTGCATCACCATGGTCATCTTCAAAGGTTGCAGGGGAACCTGCTCTAGTGCCTGGAGCACCTCTTCCCTCTCCTTCTCCACTGACCTTCGTATCTGCGGGGCTGTTTCCTACACATTTTTCTTGCTCCTGCCTCTCACAGCTGCTGCACAGTGTTTTTTTACCCCTTCTTAAATATGTTATCACAGAGGTGCTTGGAGCCAGCTAGAACTGGCTCCATCTGACATGGGGACAGCTTCTGGCATCTTCTCGGGGAAGCCATCCCTGCAGCCCCCCTGCTACCAAAACCTTGCTATGTAAACCCAGTACAAATGCCTACCCTCCCTTGCAGACTCCAGTCTTGACCTCGGTATCTAGGCTTCTCACACATCACGTACAGAGTAGTAGGCCTTGGGTATGACATTCCAAATAGCCAGTGTTCAGGGGGAGGCTGGAGAGCAGGGAGTCACCTCAGTCACTCTTACCGTCCTAGCTCAAGACAAGGTTATCTTACATCTGCCGTACTCATCGTTACTGAAAGGCGATACTCTCAACTCACAATGCAGAGCACTGAACTTACCTCCTCAATGAGTGATACAAACTTTCACTCTCTGAGAAACAGGATGGCTCCTTTGTCTGTCTCTCATCCTCCCTCCCCACCCCCAACATTCAGAGGAGGAAATGACTCTACTGTTATTCAATAACTGTGGGCATTCGATTAAAAAGACAACTTTTAAAGTATAATATATTTACTGACACAATCAACCTAGCAAAATATAGGTTATTCCTGCTCAGAGATTCCATGCAAACTGAAGGGCCCAGACTCCCTGGGCCACAGCGAGTCAGCAGGGAGCACACACATGCCTGCAAGCAACACCAAATCCTTTCCTGCTTCATTTTCACAGCATCCAGGGGCTGCAACATCTCATGTATTTGAAATTGTCCTTCCCCAGCCTGAGTTATTCTCTCATTTGCCCACAAATCCATTTTCCCCAGTGAATCACGAAAGCACAAAATTTGCAAACTAAATATGACAAATATTTAACACTTTTAAAGCATTTTTAAAGCTTTACGTTACTTTAACTGTAAACGTAGGTTTAGATTTATTACCTCCCAGCCCGCGTGAGTCAAACTCTCCCACTTTCCCCATCCCCTAATTTAAGCTTCCTGCAAGTGAACAGACATAAGATTGACAGTTTGTTGGTAACAAACCTTTTCTGACTTTGTGTGCAACTCATACTGAATTAATGCAGTTTTGTTTACAATGCAGCATTTAGAAACAAAACATTTTCTCATCTTACATTCCAGTTGTCTTCTAGCTTTCATCACCGTTAAAGCTGCTAGTTGTTTTGAATTTTCAGGATAAAGCGTTAAACTAGGGTGAGTATTAAATTGTAGGAATTTGCTGAAGCGCAGGGATAATGGTAGACATCAAACTCTAACTTAAACAATTGTCTCTGTTATTCTACTCCAAAATGTCTATTTAGTCAAGTGTAAGCACGTGAAAAATGGAAAACTAACTACACTAAGCAAACATTTTAAAAAAAAAAATCCATTGGTGTAATACATCTAGTTCCCAAGACACACAGATCAAATAACAATTTTCAGAAAGGTGCATATCTAACCAACACAGTCAATGCTTAAACCATCATCTTCCAGAGAGCCACCAGCTGACTTCAAGACCCTGGAAGGGATACACAGATGAAGGAATGAGTTACAGCTCATTTACCTTTTGGATACTGACCACAAAAGCCTGGGAAAGCATCCCTCTGTAAGAGAATTGACATTCCATTTCCCTCAGGGAGAGGTTATGCTACAAGTGATTTATTCTGAAATAACTTTGCACCTTGGCAAGAGGAAGCTCTCAGCAAGTTGAGCACCCATGTCAGACTAGGTGGTCTACAAGGTAGCTGCAGCAGAACATCTCTGCTAGAACTACTATGGCTAAGTTCCTTATGCTATTAAGCCTTGATACTAAAAACTGTGTTAAATGCGTATCATTTTCCACTGCATAATGAGACCGACTTGACAAAGATTAGAAGGGGTTCAAAGAGCAAACCAAAGACACTGCTCAATATAAAGAAATCCCTAACAAAAATAGCCTACCAACAGTCCTCAATCTAACTTATCAAGACAAATAAGAACTGAGTTTATTATGTAGACTACTCAGTGGTGTTTTTCACTAGTGATGTTTATGTTATACTTGGAGATGAGAATATACACAAACAGCAGGTAAGCTGCACCATTTACAAAGCTTCATAAGGAAATGAGAACTGCCTTACAGACACGTCAGAACAAGCTGGTGCACAAGTAACACCATGTAATGGAACAGACGTCACCTACCGTATTTTTATCATGCAAAAACCCCACATCTTTTTTTTTTTTCCTCAACAGCTGTAGATGGCATCTGTATTTTTTTGCACTTTGTAGCAGCTCAACTATTGATCCCATATTCTTTTTCCAGCATCTTGACAAACTGATTAAATCTATCTTAGTTGTTTTCAAACAGGGTGGGCGCTAGTAGAGCCAAATAACCTTTTGTTCATGTAGTGTTATGATATTAATACAAAAGGAGTATTTTTGTTTGTATTAAACATAGCATGCAGATCAGCTACTTGGCAAAGAACACACGCAACACCAGGAGTATATATCCAGCATCTCATACGCTACTGAGCCAGAAACTGAAGAATCAGAAAGTCACTGCTGTGAAGTAGAAGAGAAAGACTTTAACTCAAAGAAGAGAAGGTGCAACTATGTGGAGCATTTAAGAGTCAAGAGAAGATAGCAATAAAACTGAGAAGAAGGGAATAGGAACCATATAAGAAGGTGTCAGTTTTGACATATACAAGGTACAATTGAGGAATGCAACTTGGGGAAGAGAATGTGGAGACAGACAGGAAACCAGCTAGTCGTTTTCTACCGGGCCTGGGATCCACAGTGATTGCTAGATTGTATTAATACGAAAAACACCTTTCTCTATTAGATGGTACACATACTTTACAAAGTCTTACAAGACCTGGTTTAGGTCATGAATGTATCTTGCTGCCTGATCCTGCAGTGCCCAGCACAACCATGCCTTAATGGTTCCTGGTTGGGCACCATTAACATGATCTAGATGCTCCTACTACAGGCCTTCCACAGCTGTAAGACTTGAGAGGAGACATTCTATCTGACTTTTGCCTAAATACAGTTATTGCAAGTTTAAGCTACTTAAGAAGAGCTTCTTTAATTACAAAAACAAATGTAAAAGCCAAATCTGGAGGCCCCAAAGGGGGGAAGTAGATCACATTAGAAAAATAAAGCAGACAAGATATTTATAGACAAATTTATTAAAACTGATAAAAAACTTTCCAAAACTAACAAAATTCTTGCATGTGTAAATAATTGTATTAGAGAACAGATTGCAAGACAAGAATCAAGGTACAGGAGGGAAATGAATTGGGCAATCAGTTGGCAGAAGGGCCTGAATCAACAGCCCATACTGAAAAGGATTGCCCAAGCACCACGTTGCCCAGACAAACAGCTCCAAAAAGTTGTGCAACAAACTCTGAAGTGCCTGTGCCTCAAGTTAAAGAGAAAGGAAGTACAGCTCTCATACAACCCACTATCCTGCTATGGCTTTCAAACATAAACTCATGAGCAACTCAGGTTTTGTGCTTCAGGTTCACAACACATACCCACTACAGAATACCTGGACTTAAAGATTATTATAAAATTACCATCAGTTCCAGACAAAAATAGCAGGTGTAGAGGTATGGCAGACTACTACTGAAAGAAAATAATTAACTAAGATGAAGGCAGGGGGATAATCAGTGGTGTACTAGTCAGAATAGAGGATTATTTCATATTAAACATATTAAGCACAGAGATTTAGACTATGCTCCTGCAGCCAGCCAAAGTTTATCCTCAAAAAATAAACTCAGTCTTCTGGTGCGAATATACATAGTGTTTACTAACTCTTGAAGCCACGGACGGATTACTGAATATACTCTAAGAATTCACAAGATCTCTACTGCTTTCAAGTTTCTTGCTTCCTATTATGCTGAACTTAATTGCCATCCATCAGTGACAGAGAAAGCCCTTGTGAAAGAAACGCCAATTTAGTGAAATAGAAAGAGTTTAAAAAACCCCCTGCTTCTGAGGAATTCCCAGCTCCCCAAAGTAGTCAAACGTGTGCATGGGTGCCCACATGAAGATACCCATGCACACTTAACATCCTACTTTCTTAGTCCTGTTTCAGTTAAGAGGTTGATTCGAAGCAGTGAAGCCTATAAGGATACCAAGGATTCTCCAACTGCACTATTAGAATTCCATTATTAGGAGGAAATTTCTCATCATGATGGGGAGGGAAAAAAAAAAAACCTCCAAAAAAACTTGTCTAGTTTACAACTCTGCCTAGACTCCAATCCCTTGGTAGGAAGGAAAGCCAGACTGCAATCCTGAAGCCAGAGAGATTACCATGCTCCCCTAGGACAAAGCCTAAAAGACTACTGGTGCCAATGCTGAACAAAGCATTCTTGTTCAAAGGGACACAACTGTGGGGGTTTTTTTCCCCGCCTCTGCCCCTACAGATTGGAAGTACATTAATGAACTGCAAAGCATGCTGCTAGAGGATGTTAAAGCATCTCCACTGAATTCAGAGAGGTTTCACATCTATACATACATGCTGCAAAGCAAAATAAAAAGAAAAACAAACCAAAATAATGTAAAATTATCAAAGGACAGGAGGCTCTTTGTCTTGCAGATCCAGACACGATACCAATGGATGGATGGATAAATAGATAGTACAGCCAACTCCTGAAAAGCTTTACGGGTAAAGATTCTCATGAACCTGCTCCAGTAATACACTACCTTCCCAGCGGAAAAAAAATTTCAGAATGTCCAATATGAACCTCTCAAGCTGAAAACAGGTCTTTGTTTTGCTACATCATCTGCCAGCACCAAGACATGCTTGGCTCCACCGTCTTTGTAACTGCCCTCCAAATAGTTTCAGGCTGCTATTGGACCATCCCCTTAGTCTACAGACAAAGCCCACTCCCTCAGCCTCCCCTTGTAGGTCATGTGGGCCACCCTAGTAACTATCCACTGAAACATGTGCAGTTTCTTGACATTTATTTTAAACCAGCGGGCCCAAAAGGAGTGCTCCCGGTAGAGGCTCATCAGTGCCAAATATAGAAGAACAATAATTTCCCTTGATCTGCTGGCCACACTCCTAATGTAGCACAGCACCAGATTTATTGACAATGACAGCACACTACTGGTTCACACTCAACTTAGTTTCAATCATAATTCCCAGTCCTTTTGAGCAAAGCTGCCACTAACCCATCAGTTCCCAGCCTGTACTGATTCATGGTATTGTTATGCCTCAAGTGCACAACTTTGCACTTTGTGTTCACTTTCATGAAGCCTCTGATGGCCCAGTCCTTAAGTCTCTCAAGATTTCTTGGGATTTATGCTTTGCCATGCATCACGTCAGCCACTCCCATTAATTTAGTGTCATTTACAAATCTATGCCATCATCCAAATCACTAGGTATTGAAAAATATGGACTCCAGAATCAACCCTTGGCATACTGCACTCAGCGACCAGCTCAATGTCGAGCTATTGACGCGAGTCCAGCTAATTTTCAACCCATTAAGCAGATTGTTCATCCAGCCCATAATTCCCTCACCTTCTAAATGAGAATGTAGTTGCAGACAGTGTCCAAAACCTTAGTAAACTCAAGAAGTAATATAGCCCCTGTTCTTCTGTCATTCATATAGCCAGCCATTTGCAACAGAAAGCAACGAAATTGGGTAAGTACACTGACTATTAAGGAGTAACTTCTTGTTGTATTAGGAAATGGAACCCAAGGAGAGACAAGCCATGATCCTTCCAGGAATTGAAATGAGACTGTCAAGCCTATAATTTTCAGAGTTTTTCCTGACTTTCTTGCAGATGGGTGCAGCCTTTTTCCATGACTTTTCACCTTGCAGTCACATTCCCAACTCTTTCAACTTCGTAAGGTGAATTCGATCCAGCACCACAGATCTCAGTATATCCAGTTGCTTTAAGTAGTTGTTAATCTGTTGCTCCCTAATGTGATCTGCCCATCTTCTTCCCAGTCTGTACCAGGACACACAAAAGTATGAGAATTGGCTCTCACCTGCAAAGACCGAGGCACGAAAGACATTGAATACACCGATCTTTCCCACACTATCACTGGCTTGTCTCCCTCACCGCACCAGCGGGCCTGCATTCTCCCTGAACTTCCTTTTTCTATTGGCATACCTGTAGAAGCCCTTCTTGTTAATCTTCATTATCCCTAAGTCCAGCTGGGCTTTGCTCTTCCATTTTTCGTCCTTAAATAAATACCCGAGTAATGCTTTTATATACCTCTTCTGTTGCTGGTCCACGTTTTGACTTCTTATATGCTCCTTTTCTGTGGTTTTGTTCATTAAGAAGCCTCTTGCTCAGTCAAATGGTCTTTCTGCTCAAAGTCCTGATCTTCCTGGAAAACGAGATGGTCTGCTCTTGAGCTGTCCATTCATTTTCTTTAAAAAGATTTTTACATTTTCTTTTTAAGCCCCTTATTGACTACCTCCCCAGGGATTCTAATTTAGCAAATCCTCAAATAAGCCACAGTCCACAGGCCTGATTTTACTGCTAAGCTTCCCAGACTTCTCCAGATCCTGAACTCAGTCACCTCATGATCACTTAAAGTCAAGATCCACCAGCTTCTTCCATTGTTATGGTCAAATAGGTCAAACAGAGCATTACTCCCGGCTGCTAGGAATTCATCATCTACCACTTCTAGGAACCCTCCAACATCATCTGTATGAAGTTTAGACCCTCTTCCAGCAGATATCGGGATGGCTGAAAGCCTCTGTGAGGACAGTGGGCAGGAGACCTCTAGTTGTTTGCAGAAAGCATTAACCACCACTTCCACCTTATCAGTTGATCTGAAAAATCTCCCAAACAACATTGCTTGTGTTCCCTCCTCTCTGATTCTGCCCCGCAGACTCAACAAGCATGTGTCTGCTTTTATACTAGAGCTCTGTGCAGACAAGGAGCTACCTAACTAAAGTGCAGCTTTCCCTCTTTTTTCCTTCCTAAATGTTCTACACCTATCCATGACTGTGTTCCACCCATACATGCAACCTCACCATGTTACAACCCTGAAACTCACTGGATAAAACTTTAATTTTGGGATATGTCCAATGAAAAGAAAGATGTAAACAGAAAACCATGGCAGAAAGTATTTGTGCCTTTTAAAAGGGATTGACATGTAACATTCAGCTATTTAACTGAAAGCATTCCAAAAGTGTTCATTGTTACTCATTTTAATTAAAAAAATATTGTTTTGGTTTTTTTGTTTGCCTTTTTTTTTTTTTTTTTTTTTAATTTTTCCACTGTTTCTTTCTGCCCACAAATTTTTCAAGGCAGGAAATAGTCTCCATAGGTTGGTTTTCCAAACAAGTATGGGACAAGTACTTTCATTAAGAAGTTTTTGACCCATTCATTCACTTAAGAGATGTTTCAGATCCACCCAATAATTCCCAGTTCTTGAGACACTTTGAAAAGGCTGTGGAGATTGGAGACGATTCCAATGACTAGGGAAAAACAAGTGCTGCATGCATTTTCAAAAAGGGTAAAAATACAATCTGAAGAACTACAGCTTGGATAGCCTTGCTTCAATTGGAGTGAAAATCATGAAACACATCCTCTTGGAATACTATAGGGCACACAAAGACGACGATGATGGGAAAAAACACTAGCATGGATTACCAAGGGTAAGTCGTGCTTTATCAACTGATTAGCTGCTATGACAAAATGACTAGACCTGTGGATAAGAAAAGGGCAGCTGATGTTGCTTACCTAGACTATACAGCTTTCAACAGCTGTCACTGACAGCATCCTTGAATCCAAGTTGGTGTATTAGAGTCCAGATAGGTTAACTACCAAGTGGATGAAACACTGGTTGGATGATAGGGCTCAAAAGGCAGTAAACTGTTCATACTCTACCTAGAGCCCAGTTGCAAGTAGAGTTCCACAACTGCAATGCATCCTCATTGAGTTTTTGGAAGACGTCAAGCCGGGGCTGGGGGGGAGGGGGCAGCGGGGAGTGCATCTGACATCCTCAGGAGCAGAGCTACCATTCAAAGCAACTTAGATGGGCTGGCAGAATGGGCCAATAGGAACCACGTGAAATTCAAACATAAAGGAAGTTCTGCTCCTGGGACAGGCTGACCCTCTGCAGTGGTAAAGTCTGGGATCCGATCAGCTGGGGAGTAGCTCCACTGAAAAGGACCTGAGGCTCCTAGCAGATAGCAAGTTGAACCCAAACCAGAAGTGCGCCCTGGCAACAGTGAAGGCCAACAAGCACACTTGACTGCATCAACAGAAGCACAGCAGGCAG
Organism: Larus michahellis; assembly: GCF_964199755.1. Classification (NCBI taxonomy): domain Eukaryota; kingdom Metazoa; phylum Chordata; class Aves; order Charadriiformes; family Laridae; genus Larus; species Larus michahellis. The sequence goes on from NC_133897.1 coordinate 98,294,465, forward strand.
ACTGAGGAAACTTATTATTCCTCTTTACTTGGCGCTTGTTGGATCACATCTGGGAGACTGTATCCAGTTTTGGTACAAGAATGACATCGGTAACTGGCATAGGTTCTGCAAAGGGCTACCAGTCATAAGGGGATTGCAGCACTTCCTTGTGAAGAAAGGTGGAAGTAACTGGGCTTATTTAGCCTAGAGAAAAGAAGGATTTGGGGGACAGAAGAGAAATCTCCTGATACCTAAGTAGAAATAACTGCAAAGACAGACAGAGCCAGACTCTTCGCTAAGATGCATGGTAAGAGAACAGGACACAAATTGAAATAGGAAAAGTTTCAACTAGATATACTAAACAACTTCCCAGTAGGCTGCCCAGAGAGGTTGTAGAATCTCCATCCTTGTAAGTTTCCAAGACAAGATAAAGCCCTCAGTCTGAATTCAAATAAAAAAAAGAAACAAACACACAAAAACCCCCCAAAAAAACCCACACAAAATACCTCATTCACATTCAGTTTTCACTCTGCTTTGAAGAAGAGTTTGGACTATCATTCCAACCCACGCAGCTATGAACTGAAAGCATCTAGAAAGGTCTCCTATAACAAGAATATTGTCCAGTTATACCAAGCATTTTCCTGTTTAAGTTCCTGTGAAGAGACAATTTTGGCCACAACTTTACTTCTTTATATACTACATTTTTTTCTTCCACTGGAGAAATCCAATTGGTTTCATAACTCCAGGATTTTACAGTTCAGTAGCTTACGCGATGTCACCTTATGACACTTCATTATGGCCTCTAAGCTTACATTACCCCAAAGAAAAATCTGAATTCAAAGACGGAGGGAAAGCAGCTCTCCACATCAAGATAGTTTGAGGTCATTTTGTGACAAAAAACAGATCAGAATGAGTATCTGTATCTACTGATAGAAGGGAGGATTTGAAAATACTTCCTATATTTTAAAAGGACTTCCGAATTGAGAAGTACAGAAACAACAGTCAATGCATTGCAATGTAAGACACATGAGAACATACACCACAGTATGCCCTGCCCCCCCCCCCCCCCCCAACAGAGCAGGGGGTGTCACTGTTTCTATTCCTGATCCTTTTTGGCAAGAGTAGAAAGGCTAATAAAAATACTGCACTGACCGGCAGTCAACAGAACAATGTTTAATGTATGCTCAGAGATCTCTGCAGTAGATGGCATTGTCTGCTGGAAAGAAGAAACGGCATTGTCTGCAGAAGGCTGGAATAACTAATTTCAAAATAGCAATGAACAACTCTGTGAGTTATCTCTTGATTTGCAAATACTCCATGAAGCATCTGCTTTATTGGGTTTATAATTCTATCCAGAAGGGGCCAAGGTGGGAATCTTTCCCCTCTAGTACAGATGGTGTGATCCATATGCAATTATATCTTCAGCAACATGAGCCTCAAAAATGCTTGCTGGCTTGCTTCTTCCAGAGATGCCGAGTGCTCCAGGACCCTGCACCTGCACAGTCTCGCTGTCCAGCAGGGGGAACAGTTCATGGGTGTCTGAACAGCTTCGAAATCAGCAGTTAGAAAGAAGATTTGCACTGTTAATGCCAACCAATCTTCCATATGCCATTTTTCAAGAATTCCTACTATTAAAAAGGAAAAATTGCCTATTTCTTTTCCGTTACCAACCCAGGATACCAGAAAAGCAAAGCTGCTTCCACAACTCATTTTTCTACGAGAAAAGTTACCACTAAAGTGCAAAACAGCAATATCCAAAGTAAATCCTCATAACAACACAGTGGTAAATCAGTGAGAAAAATATAAAGGGAAAAGCTCCCAAAATATAAAATGGTCCACTCCAAGGAGGCAGTTTAAGTAAGCCTTTCCACACTACTGCATCCTATCCACAGTCATTACTAGAAAACCCTCTGATACACAAATCACATACCATGTTCCCTTACAACAAAGGTCCCGGACAAATATTTTTAAAATTTATTTATTTATTCTCAGTATACCTCAGGGGGGGTTGATTTGTCTAGGAAATGTTATAGCAAATAATATGAGGACAACTGCATTTAAAAAGTAGGAGCCTGTTGATATACTATTTCTTCTATCCTGCTACTTAAATAAAAAGCCAAAACTCTTAACTGCTACTTTCTTCAGCTTGTGGCCTCTTATCAGAGCAGAAGAGGACTGACCTCTTTCCATAGTTAGAATGGGTTATTTCTGCAAATTCTCGGTATTTTGGGTTGCACTGTAAAATACTTGGCTTCTCTTCACAGAAGTACATAATAGATGTTACTTTTCTTTTTTCACCTCAGACAAGGCCGTTTCGAGTATTTCCACAGGACGTGTTACAAGGTTTCCACAGGGACCCAGGTCCCTTAGAAATCCAAATGACCACAATGTGGAAAATATAACCGAGGGAAGGATTAAGATGGATGTTACCTCATCTCAAAGCCTGTTCTTTCTATTTCAACAGAGCAATTAACCCAAAGGTTGAAAGGAAAGCTACAGGTGAAGTACAGTTCAATCTTAATAGGGTTCCAACAAAAATTTCCCTAAATACTCCGGTAAACAAGTTAGAGAAATATGATCTAAAACGCAACTATGTGGAGACTCATCTGGTTAATCAACTGCACTCACAAGACAGCAGCTAAATAACCAGCAGAAGGGCATTTAAAGTTATTTTCTGGATCTGATTCTTTCCAACAGCATAATTAGTGGTTTGGATGACAGAATGGGTATGCTTTTAAGCATTTATAGATGGCACCAAGACAGACTGTAGCTCAAATAACTTCAGCAAAAATTTCCAAAATAAGCATTTCTGTACCAGTAATTTTTTTAAAAGTTTACACTAAAAAGTCAAAGTGGTACTAGTAAAATATCAACCAAAAAAGATTTAAACACAAGCCCCCCCCCCCCCAAATATAAAATACTATATAATGGAGATAAAGCAATGAAGCAGAGGAGAATGGGGTGCTCGCCGTGGATGAAAAACTGCACACAGCCAATACTAGGCTGTTGCCAAAAGAAGCAAGTCCCATTACTAGGAGGAGTGTTATCCTAGACAATCAGTGAGGTCTGGAAAGCAATTATAGTTCCTCAGTGCCAATAACACAGCACAGTTGGAATCCTTACTCAGTTTGGGGCTCCACATTTTAAACTGCTGACAGATAAAGAGAAAGCACCCAAGAGAGAACTTGGAGGATAACGGTTTTAGCAAACGTGGCTTATAAGGAACAAGAAACAAGGTTGCTTGGATGTCTGTCTCAAAAATGCAAAAGGCTATCCTGCCTACCACCTAAGAACCCACAGCCCAACCACAACAATCTAAACATATACTCTTTCAATACACAGAAGCGTGTTACAAAGAGGACAGCAATCAGTGAGGTTCTGGATGGAACAGGAAAATTTAAACTTGCAGCTGGGATGATATGGATTAGAATAAAGTTCTAATAGTTATAACACTACAACAAAGGAACAAAATACCTAAGGACATTGTTGGATCTCTTGCCTTTGATGACTTGCAAGAACAAGACTGACAAATAACTCAAAGAGTCTTGATTCTTCCCCCAGTATCGTGGGAAACGAACACCATCACTTGGATTTCTGTGGTCCAAAATACTTAAAAGTATTAAGTCCCTGATATCTTCCGAGTTTGTTTGTTCTTTAATTTAACAAATGCTCATGTTAGGAACATAATCTGAAAAGTTGAGGCCAGCCTCTGGCGGTCGTCTTCTGGTCCAGTCCCCTGGCTAAAGTAGGGCCAACTAGAACAGGTTGTCCAGGACCATGTCCAGAGAACTTTTGAATATCTCCAAGGATGGAGACCCCACGACCTCTCTGAACAACCTGTTCCAGTGTTTGATCACCCTCACAGTAAAAAAGCTTTTCCTGATGTTTAGATGGGGCCTCCTGTGTTTCAGTTTGTGCCCATTGTCTCTTGCCTTGTCACTAGGCACCACTGAAAAGAGCCTGGCTCCATCTTCTTTGCACCCTCCCTTCAGGTATTTACATACGTTGGTAAGATCCCCCCTGTGACTTCCCTTCTCTAGGCTAAACTCTCTCAGCTCTCTCAGACTTTCCACCTAAGCACAGATACTCCAGTCAACTAATCCCCTTAGCAGCCCTTCACTTGACTTTCTCCAGTATCTCCATATCTCCCTTGTACTGGGGAGCCCAGAATGGGACCCAGCACTCCAGGTGCGGCCTCACCAGCGCTGAGCAAAGGGGAAGGACCACCTCCCTCAACCTGCTGGCAAGAGTGTTGCTCATGTAGCCCAGGGTGCCATTTGCCTTCTTTGTGGCAAGGGCGCATTGCTGGCTCATGGTCCACTTGGGGTCCACCAAGACCCTCAGGTCCTTTTCTGCAAAGCTGCCTTTCAGCCAGTCAGCCCCCAGCATGTACTGGTGTGTGCGTGTGCATTCTTGCTGAGGTGCACTTGGCAGTTGCCTTTGCTAAGGGACAGGAACAGAAAGGTAAGACTTCCTACCAACTAACCAAAGGACAAGCCAGTCTATGACTCCTTACAAATATAAAAGATGAAATGGTTTCTAGATTCTATCTCCTCACCACTGCCGTAAGAACTTGAGAGAGGGGACACGCGCACTTTCCATGCTTTACTTCAAGAGTTAGGAGTCACAAAATGCAAAGAAAGCCCTGACAGATCAGTTCAAACCACTGAAATCTCACCCACACATACATGAGAATGGAAAATGTCACACAGCATTTAGGCGTATTTTAAAAGGAGGAAAGACTGAAACACTCTTTTCTTCGTGTTTATCCCTCTTTTTAATTTCCATTTCATCATTTTTATTCTTTTTCATCCTTTTTAGTAGCTTAGCATTGCTTTAAAGTAAATAGCAGAACTTTCCTTTTATAAGTTATATTCTTTTTAAGATTGACTTCCACAATCTGTTTCCCAACTGTCTTATGTTATACTTTATCCATTCTCTTTTTTCTTCCATATTTTTCATCTTCCACCACATCTTTCTTCTGTTCAATGCATCATTTCAACAACTCTTAATACTGCTCTTTGGAGCTATAAACTCCTTACAGATCACATTTGCCTTGCTACAACTTACACTTCAAGATCTTGTCAAGCCTGTTCTTCAGCACACACACACCTTCAAGCTAAACGAAATATATTTAAATGAAGTCTGAAATTACTACTTGATAAACAGCGCTGCACTTGTACAGTGTCTCAGCTGTGACTCATCTCTACCAGGAAGTTAATATACATGCATGCCGAGATCAAACATAACAAAACAAATGCTATCAAGATAAAAAGAAACACACATACACAGAGGCTGGTATTTACAAGGCAGCCCAAAGGAGTGTGCGCCCAACAGAAATGAAGTGAAATTTGGGCACACAACACCACCCTCCAAGGCACATAATCTTCAGCTATACTTCAGGTTCAAATGAAGAACAAATAAATAAAAAAAAAAAAAGCAAGGCAACAACCTATAGAAATAACTCAGTGCTGGGGGGCAGACTTCCAATTTTAAACCCTAGATTTTGCTATTGCTTCAGTCCCTTTTTTTTCCAATTTGTTAAACTGCTGTCTGCAAAGTTTTGAGATGTAAACAAGGTAGAACACAGGCAGATGTCTATGTTGCTTTCAATTAAGCTTGCACAAAGTCCAAATAATTTCATTGGGAACATAGTTTATGAAAATCTGTATTGCTAGTACTAGTTTTCTTTATTCTGGGTCACTGTGCATGTCTGTCTGCTTCCAAGTACGGAAGCAAATTCTCAGTTATCGCTCTGCTGTTTCAACACCCAAAACTCAGATGGAGAAATTCAGGTTTGTAATGATCCTTGCTACATTAGTTTCTCCTGTGTATTACACTTTGTTACAAGCAAGCTATGACTGGTAGAAGCCTGCTTTATTCCAGGTTATTTAATAGCACCGAGTTCATATTTCCTCCAACATATGAGGAACATTTCTTGCTAAATACATATCAGATAATCCTGGAACGTGTGTTCAGCTTTCAGCTGACGCACTGCTGCTTTATGACAAGGAAGCAGGCCAGTTTCTACATACTTAGAATGCTCTAATTTACTCAAACTTCTAACTTCTCTGTTATTTGGGATGTTAGCACCTCTACTGGCAGAAAAGTATTCTATACTCTTCCAGTTTATTTTGGAGAAAAACATATTTACCTCTGCTAGCTAGGTCATCATTCCTATGGCTCTAATCATCTCAGCAATGCAGTCTCATACACGAAAGCCAAAAAAAACACCAAAACAAAACAAAAAGAACGCTTTATTTTTTTAAAAAATGTTATCGGCTTTCAGGAAGACATTTACTGTATTCAGAAAATCAAACCAGCATGTAAATATTTATGTGAAATAAGATTAAGGGCCCTTTATTCTAAGAGTGTAACTCCTTAACACCTTAGATTAAGTACACCAAGAAATTCACAAAAATGAGTTTTCTTCAAAATTGCATAAAAAAAAATAAGCAAGCCCTCCTGGCATGTGTGTCATTCAAGAGTAGAAAAAGAAAACAATCAGGAATCAAAGCAGGTGTCACTAGTAAGGGCTGTAGCATAAATGTCTTTTTCAAATTGCACACACACGCACAAGAAAAAACAACATTCCAGCCTCATTCAAGTTTAAATTGGGATTCAGAATACCTAAGGGCTGGTATGAAAGCATCCATTAATTCCGCCTTTTTTGAGGGGAGGAGGGGGGAAGACACAATCTCTCATTTATTTAAGCAGCTATTCCAAGAAAACTGATTATCCTTCTAAGGGAATGTTAATTCTTCTGTCTTTTCATTCAGCGCCCGGAACAAGTCATACATACCTGTATTACGTAACAGGATTGAGGCATGCACTCAAATAAATAAAAATCTTTGTGGATGCTTTCAGCAAAATTTTATTTTTACAGCAAGAGATTAAAAAGAGATGGAAGTGCTTGTACTATGAGCTCCTTTGACAGTAGATCATAGCACAAGCGCACAGCCAACATGCTGGAGATTTGTCAGAGTACAACGTTAAGTACAACACCACCAGAAATCTGCGCCTTAGCTTGAAATATAGCAAAACCTACCCTGTAAGCACATACGCAGGTTCTGAAACCCCAACTCATTATCACAGGCAAGCATGTTACACCTGCGCAAATTATAAAATTCCTTGCCAAAGGCCATTTGTGACGACTAGAAAAATGTTATAAAGCTGTCTGCAATTGATATATCAATTTTGTGTGGATAGTGCAGTGAGTTTTTTCCCCTTCCATAAAAAAAACATTTAGCCATGAAATAAAGTGAAGTTCACAGCACAAAGAGCATAAAAATCATTATGTGCTTTTCCTATGCTCTGGGTGGCTGATTATCATACAATAGATTACATTATGACATGAAAAGGCATATACCAAAGGTTCAGAATTGTGAAATTTAGCTGCAGTTTACGTGTTTATCAGATGATAGGGAGGAGATAAGGGAATCAAAACCTCATTTTGGTTTCAATGCCCAGCAATATTAATCTGTTCTGAACCTCTGCTCACCACAGCAGCTTCTTACGCCCTCTCTCACTCTTGGAAAGAGCAGGCTATGGTGCCACTTTGTACGCAGGAAAAAAGCTCCCCGCCATTACCTCTCTTCAGTAACTGGGTCTCTCTAAAGAAAACCTGTCTCTGGAGATTCCACATCTCCCAGGCAAGCACCTCGGACTTTTCAGGCAGCATCCAACTGGCATTGTCCATGGAGACTGCTCACCTGTTTGGAGCATAGACTCTAGAACTTCTCTAATCACCCTAGATGTGCGTGGCTTCTGTATAAAAGTAGCTTAGTCCCTGCTGTCCCGCTTCTCTTGCTAATGCCTCATCTCAGCATCAAACGTGCTGAAGAAACGGGGGCAGTGGAGGAATGCAAGCCAAGTAAGACTTGCACAGAGTCCAAACAACCACAGGTTGTGTAAGATCTGTTCCCTCACATTCTGCCTACTCTCATCCCACTTGTGGCAACGAATAGTAAATCTCAAAGTCTGCAAGATAAGAATCAGTTGAGTCTTAGCTACCTTTAGCCACCTAAATAAGAACAAAGGATCTGGGCTCCTGCTGAATTATTTTGGGGAAGGGAACACCCAGGATGATGCAGCAGCCCTGCAGACATGCAATACACAAATGCTTTTTTATGCGGAGAGAAGCTGCCATGACTTCTTTCTGAAGTGGAAAAGAGCACCTCTGTTAGATAGCAGTCTCCTTGGACAAACCAGGAACAAAGTCCTCCTTTGCTCATGCTTTTCCCTACCAACAAAACTAATGGACCTAAACATCTCCCGGGGTAAAAGCGACTTGGGGAAGAATGAGTGCAACTAACATTCTGGTTTAGCTGAAACAAAACCAACATGCTAAGCAACTGGAAAGCATAGGAAAAGGAGGTAGAAGGACCACTGCAGCACCTTAACCCAAGTTAACTAAAGCAGACAGTGGCTTACCTAGCTGTTCATATTGAATTGATTTCAGGGAGTAAGCTTCAAGAATGAGCAACTGAAGACAGTACATGAGCAGGGCTCAAAAATTACTTACTATATAGGCTGCAATACTGGCAAGCTAAAAATTACTTAAGAACTGGAGCTAGCATAAAACACATCTCCTAGAGATTTTTAAATAGTGAAATGTGAGGGATGAGCTCAGGTGAAAAACACCTACTTTTATCAGTAATACAATCTTGAAAAAGTTTTCTATTGCATGGTGGACCAGTCTTGGTCTATTCTTTAAAAAAAACAGTTTCCAAAATGGAAGAGAGTGAATCTGAGTGGCATCTAAATACTGTTGTCTGCTAGACTTGCACTGACACTCTACTTTCTCAAATCCCCAGCCCCCAAACCGTACTTAAAAAGAAGTAGGCATAGAGAAGACTGAGGCAACAAAGGCAGTCTGAAGCTTGACACCTGCTTCAGAGCCCAAAGCATGGTATTTTCTGCATAGAGAAACAGATCTACACCAAATCTGAACTATGGAAGAGAAATTCATCACGGTTGGCTGCATATCACCTGCCAAGATAGCCTACCAGATCTGTGTTTGCTCTAAGCAAGTGAAAGGCCTATTGAGATACCACTGTTTGCACTGCCTACTTGCCTCTTGAGAAGGGTGGAGCACTGGAATACGCAGGTCCCAGCTTGTTGGCACCACAATAAACTCAGAAATACTCATCTTATTCTGGTTCTGTCCAGAAATTTTATTTGCGTCTTCCAAAGTTTCAAGTACGGTGTTGTGGAGTTAAACGGCTCTCTGGGACTAAGAACCAAAGTGAAGTAAGACCTGAAACATGATTTCAAGGAGGGGCATGCAAGACCATATAGGCTATATACAGGTGCTACTGGACAAAAAGATCACAATCTCAGTATGCCCAAGGTGTTCATCATCAAAAAATGGATTCAAAATCCTCAAAAATGGGTAAAAATACCCAATTACAAACTACTACAATTCACTGACGTTAGCAATGACATATTTTCACCACAAGCCCCTATTTAAATAGCAGTCCTAAGACCATTCACATTTAATATCATGACTGATAGCATACCACCAGATCATCTTGCTTAGGTCCCTTAATTAAAGGGACACACTACAACTTTCCCTTAAGTGTCTTTTTCCCCCCGGGCCTCCCACCTCCTTAACTCACACCCTTTGAGAAAATAAAATCATCATGCAACAGTTAAATGTCCTTCCAGTGCCACAAGCAGCTATCTTACATTTTCAGTGTGAATGAACCCTGGCCTTATACTCATTTCTAAGGCCCATTTACAATACAGCTGGATCAGTTCTTTCCTAGTTCATTTGCTTTCAATAGGGGCTTCATTCTCAATTCAAATGACAAATTGCTCCAGCAACCACACATACAGATGGCTTCCTCAAGCCCGGCATTTTTAGGTTTAATACAGCCTTTTAAACTGCCAATGTTTTAATTACTATATAACAAATATATATGTTAATTACTTTGAAAGACCTGTGCGAAGTAGACAAGCATTCAACTTTAATACACAAATACTGCAGCCAAGAAGAATGTTTTAGCTATTGAATAGAGTTCATATTGTTGATTCGTTTCATCTTTGATGCATTTTCCTGGCAAAAAGCTTCTAACAACATGAACTAAAAGAACATAATCCCTTAAACATTAGGAATAAACCCAACTCTGTTGACCTGAATCTGTTCCCATCAACTTCCTTTATATGAAAATTGGCACTCATGCTAAGTGGACAATACAAATAACAGCATTTAATGATTGGTGTTTTCCGGATAAGCTGCCTCTACTTTTTCAAATCACTGTAGGAGAACCATATTTGTTAAAGTAATGATCTTACTCAGATATTGCACTCTACTAAATACTTTCCTCCTTGCTCATTTTGGGCTGTCAAAATTCTTCATTTCAGAAGAAAGATGGCACAGTCATCCCAGTTTCTCAACAAAACAACATCATAATCTATACTTTATCTTTGCTAGACTTGTTGATTGTACAAAGTGCTTGTGAAAACCTTTATTACTGGACATCACAATTACCACAGGAGGGAGGGGGTAGGAAGGGGAACCAGGACTGGAGTACGTTACAGATGTGCACCTTGCCTGCATTTGTTATTAGCCAAGTGTAACATTCAGAGTGATTAGTCAGGAAGCACAAGTCCTGCTTCATTCTATGACACTGGCAGAAGTGCACTGAGGTGATGACTATCAAAGCAGCAACTTGTGATCTGGAGCCATTAAAGGTGCGCACATGCTGCAGCCAGCCACCAAAGTCACATTCTTACTGCCTTTGCCCTTCCTCTCGCTTTTACTGCTCTTTTATTCATGTGACATTTTAAATTAACACAAGGTTTGCAACCTTTACACCACACCTTCCCCAGCAGAGGCTGTAATCTCATTAGTTTCCAGAAACCTTATGTCAACCCTGATTTTAAGAACTAATGCGAGCATAACAATACACCACTACAAAACAGAACCATGACAGTTCACCCTAACTTAAATAAATAAAAGATCCTCCGGCTGTCTATAACAGAATGTCTGTAATAAAGGCAACCAGAAATTAAGACTACTACTTGACCATAGGAGATGATTATCCTAATGACAGCAGTCAAGTTTCCCCTTATCAAAGAATCTTTTTCTGTCAGGAATTCAAGTCTGGCTTTGACCGCAAACCTTTTCTTTCTTCTTCAGTTCTTCCCTCAAACTAAACAAGTACACCCTTGGCAGTTGAAGAACAAAGGCAAAATTTTTTTTTTTTCTTTTTCTAAATAAACTCATCATTTATCTTCCCAAGTTCAGGTTTGCTTTTACATCAAAGACAGTTTTCCCAACACTGTGCTAAGTACTGGTGCCAGTTTATTTAGCTACTGATTTAGAGGTAAGTTTTTATCACTCTGTAGATCTTTAGGTCCCAGAGCTGTACTTGGAGTTTCCTCTGCCCAAAGCAAGTACAGAACGCACCAACATACAATTAAGATAGGAAGTCGGGAAACAGTCATTAAAAATTCATGTGAAGAGCACAACTTCAGGAAGGAAATGTGAAACCCAGAAATTGTTAAGTGTCATGAGTTTGGTTTGTCATCACAGCCCATCCCCAAATGAGTCATGGTAACTCAAAACAGAGATCATTAGATAGTCACAAAGCATATATAATGAAGTTTTGTTGGAACAACAGGTGTACTTTAGCATTATTAGAGTAAAAATACCAAGCTAGTGCATTCTGTGAGTATAAGATCACTGAGGAATGCAGTAGATTTTATTCAAATTTACCATGTGTTTATGTATTTTAAAAAAAACCCCAAACTTTCCCAACTCACATCATCTCACATTTGTACCTATTTCTATCTGAGTTAACAAACACTTTCAAATTGTTAAGGGTGGGGAAAAAAAACCCAACACACACACTCTTGACAATCTCAGGTTGATGATTTTTTTTTTCCTAAAATCGTGCAGCAAATTGAAGACACGTTATTTTTTGTCAAGACTGCTGCGTAAGTATGCAAATTCAATGTGTCAAAAAAGAATGACTACGCTGAGTTGCATGGTTTGTAACATTCTTTCTTACTATTATAAACAAATTATGATAAATTCCACAGGCTTCCAGTAGAGTTAATGCAATCTCTGCCTTTAATACAAAAATATAAGAGTTCATCTTTGTTTAGAAAAATGCACTTCGAATGGATTGCTATAAGCTGTTCGTTTGTAACTTCAGTATTTTGCCATTAATCTTTTCATGTGTTAATGCTTAACATTCCATTTAACTAAATCCAAATATCGCTACAGTTATAAAAACCAGTTTAACCCACCTTTTGACTGTTATTTTTTTACTGAGCTTCAAGACATGGTCTTATTCACTAGAAGGCCTAAGCCGAACAACTTGTCAAATCTTTTCCCCGGGTTAAACAAACTCTACACACCAAAGCACCAAACTTCAGAGCATCATAATTGTCTCTACTACCTGACTGTCTAAATAATACTTCATTTGCCATGTTTCAGGGAAGTCAGTTTACAACCTTTCTCCTCATCTAATCAAAACGAATACAACAGTCCTACTTCACTTTGAAGTATTGTCTAAAATTACATTAGCAGTCTCAGGTTGGCAGCATCATTCTCCTGCCTTTGTTCTTTAATGACGCTTTATAGATGACAGTCATAAGGCATGCCTTCCACAGAAATGAAATTTTCTCCACAGGTTTAGTTTTTGAAGGAGCCATATTCCTCAATAACAAGGTCCCAGACAAAGTTAAGACATGGGTGGCAAACACTTCTTCCACACACCGTCCTCAAGTATCAAAAACACACTTCCTATCAGAAAAAAACATGAGTTCTAGCCTCAAAAAGTTTTTAACAAAAGATGAAGTTCAACACAAAATATCCAGAGAAAAGAATATGCTTCTGGACATGGGAGAAGGTAACTAACTACCATTTGACTTACTCATTCCTCCCAGGTACTTATGCAAGTATACATTCTGTCCACCAGGCTGGAAAACAATATGCAATGAGCTTGGCACATCAGAGTAGAGAGTATTTCCAATTCAGAGAATGAAACAAAGCACGCAGAACTGGTGTGAGATGGACAATCACTGGGGAAGACAGGTTAGCTCTGTTAGAGCCATACTGAGACAAAAATCCAGCTACAGCACCAGTCACATTAACACAGGCTTGAAGATATTGGCCAACGCAGTTGAATCTGATGGGAAAGGATTACCACAGTAAAATAGCTGCCTCCTGTGTCAGCAGCATGAAGTTTGGCGAAGGCTGCAACAATCGCTTGGCAGATTCTTAGAGGTTTACATATAAAAAAAGTGGAACATTGATGTCTTTTAACTACTGCTCAGGAACGTGCAGAAAAAGAACAAACTAGAGATAGCACTAAGAAAAATAAGAAGCGGTGATATCCCTCCCCCATCCTTACCAATGACAAAAAAAAAAAACAACAAAAAACTAAAAAATGCTGGACCATCCTGAAAAGCAGCTCCATTTAAATGGTATCACTGAGAAAGGACATGATCTGAATTCCTTCTTTTGAGCATATTCTTTAAGTTCTGTTCAATCTGTTACCCATGTACAAAGCCAGGAACAGTTCAGGTTACACATGTCATGCTGATAGCAAATTTCAGATTCAGGTGATAGCTGAAATCTTGTTCATAATTTACGGTGACAACTTCATACTAAAAGTATCAAAAAAAAAAGCAGGGAATGGTCTAGTTTGAATGAGATATCAGGTTGAATTTGAAGGATGATCAGCTTAGAGACAGAGGGAGAGGAGGTACAGAAGAAAAGAAGAGGTTGCTCTTCCTCTCCCCGCACTCCTTAACATAAGATTCAATTAACATTCCACTCCACAGCACTATAGGAACAGCACCTTTCAGATCAAGACTATCCTTGAAAAAGCACGTAAAGATGGTAAACTAAAATACTGGAAGCGACACTAACTTCACTGTTTTCTACTCTGTAGCTAGTAACCCAACGCAGGAAGTACTAGAGGACTCTTACACTTGGGGCCTAGCACAACCAACTAAAGGTGATAGTCTCGTATTTAAATGCAGAAGCTTAAAAGCAGTGTTGGCAATAAGCAGAGAAAGCTTGCCTTTTCTTTCTAGAGGAAAGGAGGGAGTTTTGCTACAGGATTTTGGCAACCCTTAGGGCAAATGCAGCTCGACAAAAAGAAGTACATTGAGATTTAGTTGAGATAGGTTAGTTCCCTACCCTTAAACACATGGTTATTACAAACCATATACAAGCTTATATACACATATATATAAACAAAGTTAAAAACATACGAATTGATTTGTCATCTCTATTACAACTGCAGACAGCCCTCTTGCTATTAGTTTATCTGAACTGCACACACTGAGTCTAGCAGTTAGAGCAAAACCAATTTGACAGAAGTCTACACACCTACTCCACTGGTACTGGTAAAGTTGTAACTACAGTAAATTAAAGCATTTCGGATTATGCACGAGACATGAGTATTGCATTTAAACTTTGCCTATTCTGATTTATTTTACACTGACAGAATGAACTAGTAATTTGTGTGTTTAGACAAGTCATAAACTTATATGAATTCAGATGAGGACTTTGTTTCCTCCCCCCGTCAGAATCAGCAGAAATGTTTTAACAAAAAAATCTCGAAGTAATCACACAGTTTAACTTCATTAATTTGGAACTGCATCCCCAACCCCACCCCTCCGCCCTGTTAACCTAAAGCACTTGGGCTGGAGTAATATCAAACCAAATTTTATCCTCCAAAATGAAAAGTTCATGACAGATGTTTGGCTTTCTGTAATTACAAGTGTGTAAATCACTAATACATACATAGAATACCTGTAAACTCTCTAGATTAGTTGTAGTACAGATAGAATCGTATTTCAGTAAAACACCAGCTTTGTCTCTGCTTTAGCACTACTGTTAAAGTTCTTCATGACCAGCTTCATGTAAAAAACTAAGTTTTTAATTTAGGCTTATTGGGTATTCTGCAAGGAAAGCTCCTCTTTGCCACCCTACAAGGTTATCACAAGACAGTCACTGCAACCCAATAAGGAATGCCAAAGCAAAAGGAACTTTGTACTGTAACACCACAATACCTTTAGTCAACTTCCAGTATTTGTGTAAGGTGAAATTCTGTTTCTAGAACAAAGTCCAGATAAAAAGGCACCACCGCTAAACAAATTTCCTCGGTCTCACGCTAGTCAAGAGGCTTTGCATGTACAGACTATAGCTTATGTTTCTATAGTTTACCAACCCAATTTCTCTTGCAGACAGTCTTTTAGGTCCCATTTTGTCCAGTATAAAACCCGAAACGTGTTCCTGAAGGACGTTCACAGTAGCTTCTGGGGGCTTCCCAGACGAAAACCCCTACAGAGGAATATTGTGAGTGTAGAAAAAGCAGTGCAGAATCATACCAAGAAGCCTGACGGGGCGAGCAACCACTGCTCCCATCTCCTCAGAGGACCACAACAGTGCTCAACTCCCATGACACCTGTCACACTACAGGCATAGAGCTACTAAAGTAAAACAGCAAGATCACGGTAACACAAGAGCAAAGGATGTGGTGATTCTTTGCTGGTAAAGCATGCTAGAAGTAGACCTGTCCTTACCAAGATGGAGGCCCAAATTGCCAATCTGCCAATCTTGCTGCAGCTGTTGAACAGATCAGTACTCTGCAAAGCTTGTTCTCCCATGACTCTGCTAGAGATCACCTTCTCCTCCGCAACACAAAACATGTACTTTTTATCTCCATGATTGCAGTGCAGTATCTCACGGTTTAAACTCGTATCTGGTTATTCAACAGACAGCCTAAGATACAGGCACATAAACATCCTTCTGCCAGTTTAGTCACAGAGCAAGACAGCTAAAGGCAATAACGTCTTAGGCAAATTCCAGTCATCTTTTTGCAGCCGTTTATCAAAGCCTCAAGTCTTTCTGTCCAGATGGGGATTACAGACATTGTCACCTTACTACCCATACAGTATAACATCTCCAAAGATGCTTTGGGAGCATCACAAGAGGAGCAACAAATGCCTGTGGCTTAAAATAAAAAAAAAAAAAAAAAAAAAGAAAAAATTAATCAAATCTTAAATTGGAAACCTTCACCCAGGAACACTAAAAAACAGCACCTCTCAGCTCCCTGGTCAGTATGCGTTCACCCTTTAGCTTCCCAGCCCAGGAACTCTAGCTGATCTCCCTCACCTTGCAGTTGCAGCACAATGTCCCTGACTACACGGATACAGGCATGCATGTGCACAGAGAAGCACCAGATGGCCTGGGAACTCTGTTTTCTCAAGCATTTTGAAAATTGGATTTATTCCACAAGCCATTAGGAAACACAACTACTTGCTCATAAGAAAGATAATCCTGCAGCAAAACTTTGTTTCCTTGATTTTCCCCTCAAAAAAACGTTTATACAAATGTTTAAAATAGTTGTCATTCTAGCTGAAACCTGTCTTTCTAATGTAACTTGTGTATTTGGAACTAAAAGCATATTTTCCACTGGAACTTTTTCAGCATGATTCAGAACTGTCCATTTGTGCTTTCAAGACATAAATAATCTTCCACCTGCTTCTTAAAAAGTGTTGGTTTAGATCACGTTCTTAAAGTTTCTTTCCATAAGTGTGATAATTTAATCATTAAACCTTGTAAGGTTAATTTAAAAAATGCAACATGAAGTCAAACTCATCCACAGTTTAGTTTCCAAGTGAAAGACTAAACTAATCAAGGAATGAGAAATTTCAATTCAAAGATTTTATCTTTCCATTTTACTCACAATCAAGAATTACTGAATTTGTACTAGCTGCAAGACTAATTTCTGGAATGTCTACAAATAAAGATTTACAATTAAACTCAGACCACTTGAATTTTATGGATCCCTGACAGGTTAGGAATCCAGGCTCTGCTCAATGCAACATCATTTTCCCTCAACAGTACAGGTGTCTTTCACCTCACTTGCAGCCAGCCTCAAAGGGCTAAGAAGAGTAGGGGAAGTACTCCATCACAGGGTATCTGCGTCAAGTAACAACCACAAGATCTTTTCAACCCTGGTCCTATTTGAAACTCCACAGGTGGAACCTAGAAAAAGGCAGCCTTCTTTAAAATTCCTAGAATTTTTCTAATTTCAGTATCAGCTTTGTTATTCTTATCAATTCTGGCTCCCTATTAGATTCTGAAAATAAAAGCTAGAGACAGCTGGGTCCAGTCAGCAATAAATTAAATACGAGCAGCATAATTTATACCACTCATCATGATTTCAAGAAAATTAAGTCTCATAAAACAAGTTTAACTGCTTCCTCCATAAGACTGCACATTTATTTGATTGCAGCAACAAAGAACCTTAGGATATGTTACTGCAAGACATCTGACTTTGGCACAGAGGAGCTCTTGCAGCACGAGCTTGAGCTACGGTGACATGATTTCTGTCACTGAACCACTTTGCTGCAGCAACTAAGCATTTCTTCTCCACTTCATATTAATCTGCCTGACTTCAGTGGGGCAGACGAGGAGCACTCACATGATCAAGCTATGAGAGTGCTAAGTACATGAATCAAACCATTCCTAAAGTGATTATTTATACCCTCAAGGCCCAACTCAACCAGGGGTTTTACAGTCCTTTTGCCTTAAAGAGCTCCCGTGCCCTCTGTCGGGTTTTTCCCTGCTGCTTGGCCCCTTACTTATGCCATACCTTTAATAAATTTCTGTCAATCAATGCTGCAAAAGCATTTTTTTCCAGTGAAACATCCCTGGATCTGATCCCTGACCTGGCTTTCGGCACAGCCCCACAAACAGCTGAAATGGCAGGTACCTGCCTGCAGCACCAGGATGGGAATGAGAAGCCAAGAACTCTTTGAACTCCTATTGACCATAAACACCCATACTCTCAAAACACAGCCTATGAGAGAGTCTGACAAAAGCAAGCACAAGCATTCCTAAAATAGATGTGAGTAGTCCACGACAGGCAGATTTAAAAAAAAAAAAAAAAAAAATAGGAAGGGAAAGGAGGAAAGCAGCCAGCCACAGCAGCACTGCCAGTGCAATCCAAAGCGCTCTGCTCACAGTCATTCACCAGACAGTTTTTGCTGGGAGGGAACTAATAAAATCACTCCTGCTGAATTTCGCAAGACTGTCATGGTATCAGGAGATGATGGGTCTTGTTGGTTGTACATGCCGATTTGCATCTCTTGGGGATGCAGAACTGCATCAACGCACTGTAGTTGAATTCAGTGAGATCACAGGTCACGCAGAGAGGGGAAAAAAAGGTTCACTCGCACTCACTAGGTCAAAGATCATGCCCTGGACTTCAGCAGCACTGTTAAGAACTCTGTTTTAACAATAGAAAAACAACTGACCATGAGCTCTCAACGTGATGCTACAGTTAAGAAAGTAAACATGAGCCTTGAATGCATAACAAGGGAACAGTAAGTAAGGAGTAATGCCATTTCACATACATTCAACAAACCATAACAACAACACTGCTGTGACCAGCTCTGCACATTGTGCACAAAGTCAGAACAAAGCTACAAAGAATAGTTTTGAGTCTGAAAAGCATCTGGAAATAAATTTTGTTTTTATCTATTTAGGCAATCAAAGATAAGACTAAGAGTTGGGTTGCACGTGAATTGCACGTACCTTCATGGGGAGAATATTTTTTCCCCATAGTCCCCGGACTTTTCATCCCATGATGAAAAGGGACTATAAAATATCAGGACAGGGACCATAAAAATATCAGATACAATGAAAGACCTGTTATTATTCTGAAGAGTGCACGTACAACCTGAGTAAGTAACTGTTTCTCATTAAAGACTCTTAAAGGCCGATAAACTAATGAGATCCAAGGAGAGAACTGATGCTAAAAAGTGACAAGCTTAAAACATGCTCTTGGAAGAAGTTCTAGAGACTGATCAGGGAAGGAGAACAGATTAAGTGTTCACAATGACCATTTTCTGACCTGAAACAAATCTACAGTTCTGAACCTATTCATTTACAAGCCATCCATATGACTAACACTCCAATATAATTTAAAGAGTGATAGTCCAAATGATATCAAGGGAGAACAGTCAGTTGACTTCCATTTAACATCACCATTACAGCCTTAACAAAAGATGTTAAAAGGAGGAACGAACAAGAACAGAGACAGCTGGAATCTGCTAGCCACTTACCCAAAGCAATATTTCTTCATTAGCAAGTGTGGTAGCTCTACCAGAAGTGGCCATGAAACAGCCAGGGCTTTGCGGGGGGTGTGCAGAGATACAAACAGGTAACAATAATCATATTAGTGGTTTTCTGCAAATCCTTCATTCTAACAATTCCCTTTGAAAAATAATGGCTTGTAAAAACAAGAAGCCCTGTTAGTATGTATATGTTTGCACTCATTTAGTCAGGCCGTAAGAAAACCGTCTCCCTCCCTACCTACTCAAGCACTAAAGTGTGCTTTACTTTTTTACACAAAAAACAATAAAAATAACATGAGTGATAAATCTTAGCTACCTCAAACATCAATTCCATTCCTTACTGCCACCAGGAACCTGCAGTCTCACAAGGGCTTTCGAGATACAAAAGTCACTTTGAGTAACACCATAAATTCATTTAGCTCTGAAGCCAAAGCTGCACGCTTGCCTCCTAGCACTAACTATGGTGCCTGTTTCTGCATTTATAACCTATCCTTGGCTATAAAACCACTCCGAGTTTATTAACACTGCAGGTTATGTCCATGTACAAGACAGAAACAGAAGCATACTCCAGAGCACGCATTTCCTCATCAGCCCTGCACCCAGCCTCCCACTCGAGGCGCTGCCTCTTGAAGGGCTTCCGCTGCCATCTGCGCAGAGGCAGAGGTTGCCCGAGTTTGAAAAGTATGTTCTGGGAAATTCCAAACAAAGCAGATGACAGTCTTGGAAGTGGTCACATCTTGTCCCTCTAGAACTGCACTAAATTCATATTTTGCTGTCAGGGACATTTTTTCAATACCACAAACTGCTGTTGGATTGCACCGGGCTCAGTCAACTCTCTGGCTGTTTGTTTCCAATGAGTGCTTTCACTTTGCGTACAAGACCACAGAAACAAAAGAACTTCATTCTCCACCTCACTTGCATCAGCTCTGCAATGCAGACACACTATTAGGCCATTTTACAAACTAGTACAAAAGGCTTGCAGCTTTCTAAGAGTCACAAAAGGGGAAGTGGGAGAAAAGCTTTCTTCCCAGACACATAGTGGGACTTGGGAGTCTGACCCAAAATTCCTGCAGGGAAGCAGGCGGCACTGTTCAGAAAGCTGCTCTCTGTAGGGAGAGCTCCCCAGGCCTGGGACTTTTCACAGGATCTATATTTGGTAGCTCCCACAAAGTCATTTAGCGCTGCCCTAGTCTTGACAGCCTTATCCTGTTAATGAGGTTACTGCATGTGCAATAAAGAGGAATTTGTACTCTTTCAGTATCACCCTATCTTCCTTGCAACCTAACCATTCATTTGCCCTGTAGCTTGCAAAAAAACCCCAGCTTTTCCAAACACCTTGCTGAAGATTTTGGTATTCCTTTCAGGCTCTATCTGCCTTAAATTAAGATATACCTTTTTGATTTCAGTAAACAGTAAGATGCCTTGGAAATCCTGAAACCAGAAGAAACAAAGGTCATTTTGAGGACTATCCTTCAAGACAGCACTTGCACTTCAGCTTGCCCACTTTCAACAGCTCCTGAAAGTCACAGTGAAGCCTCAGAGGTTCTTCAGACTATTTTCCTCTTCCTAGAAAGCTTCCAGCACTCAGCTTACTGAAACAGCTGGGAAAGTTCTCCACTCTTGGCATTACACAGATGATGAGAAACCGACAGTTGTGACAGGGGAAAAAATCTGCTTTTTGAAACAAACTTCTGCTTAACAATATTTTCTATTTATGAAAGACCACATCTTTTTGCTTTGTCTGACAGTTTTTCAGATTATGATCATGCTGGAAATGTTTTCGTACTCTGTCAAAGTAAGATAAAATTCTTCTAGAAGAAATACTTCTATCGGTATCTAATAGCATAACACGTGGGAGGAAGAAATCAAGGTCCCCTTTCCTGGCCATAACCATATTCTTAAAGCAAAATCATTGCCAAAACAGCTGAATTTAAAAAAAATAAAAAATACACGTCTCAATCAAATTATAAACCAACATATGCTGGGTGTTTAACAGGAAAATACATCAAAACCCAAGCACACAAACTTTAAAATGATAATGTTTGCTGGCAAATTTCAATAGCAGCAAAAAAACCCACTTGTTTTTGTTTCAGAGCGCTTAATTTTTCTATTCCCACTGCCCTCCCAGAAATGCAGTCATCAACTTCAGTCTCTTTTCCTAGTATACAGACAAATGCTCAAACTCTTTCCTCATAGTTTATTAACATCTTTACTTTTTAAAGCCAGAAATGACACCTCAGAAAGGTTTTACTATAGGATGAATTTATAATGCAAATTGTGCATCAACATGCTGCACAGGAAAAAAGCGACTGTAAGCAGTACCAACAGAAGAGGGGATGGCTCAGAGAATTCAAGAGGAAAAAGAAGTGAAGGTGGTGAGTAACCTCAGCTTGTTTCCAATTCTAAATTTAAGAATACTATAAAAATATTTGTCATGTAGATTCATTTCCTCATTGATTGACCTCCTAAAATATACCAAGCCCCTTTCATGAACACCAAAATCAATCAGTTAAAAAAAAAAGTTCCCCTCCCAGTACCTACTGTTTGCAACAAGCAATTTGAGTACTGTGGTATATTTTTTTGATGTCCCAAAGGCTCCCCCATTTTCACACCTAAAAACAAGGGTTTGATTCCCTATTTTACAAGTTTTGCAACAGCTCATCCAAAAAGCCAACTGTGAAATATCGTTGTATGATGAGGAGGGGAGGGAAGGGAGACAGAGAAGACGTACAGGCAGATGACAACTTAAGTAATCAGCTTAAAGGAGAAAAGGAAAAGCTCAGTTACAGTCAACATTTAACAGCTTCACCTGCCTCTGTAAAACGAGTCAGCGATCTCTGCTGTTTTGGTAAGTAGGCCCCCCCCCCCCCCATTAAAAAGAAAGCCCATCAACATTAACATCTTTTAATTAACTGGAAGGCACGCAGAATTAATTGTGCAAGGCAGAGGCTGGGCACGCATAGAGCCATCCCACAGCTAGGTGTTCCACGCCACAGCTCACACGCGGCCACGGCAGGCGAAATTTGTGGGAACAAGTCATGAAGCAGGGCTGGGAACGCTCCCTCCTCGGAGAACGGGGAGGGAGATGTTGGTAACAACGGAGATGTTGGTAACAAATAAGAAAACATCCTGCCACCTTCTCTTCATCGCTGAACAGCAGGGAAAGAACAAGAGAAAAAAACAAACAAAAACTAAACCAACCCCAAGACGTGAAATAGCAGGACGAGGGAGGAAAAGAAATGAAGTCTTTTGTACAACATACAGGTTATATTGCTGCTCTATTAAACCGGCTCTTCCCTCCACAGAGCTACAGCAGGACATCGGAATTCACGCAGATACATATCGGCACCCAAAGATTGCAACATGAGTGAAGATAAGTAGATATTGCCGACTGGACTTAACAATTCCAGGGTGCTGCCTACCCTAGTGATACAACCTATTCTGCAGAATACCAGCACTCTTCACTTATTTGCTTAATTCAAAGAGATAACAGACTCATCATTCATCATCTCTCAAAGCAAAGCACTCATGGAAGGTTCATTATTCAGGAAGAATTTCTACTCAGTAAGTAGCCTGAATATAAAACCTACATACTGAGGATTTGCATCTCTACTGAATAGTGATCTTTGTTGCAACACAACGATTGTACAGAGTACTGGCATTTTCAGTTCTGCTTATGAAAATGGAACTTCTTGGGTTTGGTCTTTCAACACAAATGCATGCCCTCAATTTAAAATCATACCATACCACAGCTCTGGGAACCACTAATAAGGTATGAAAAAGATTTATTTAAATGACAGAAAACAGCCTTGACCAATTCCAGGTGAGAACAAGGAAGAAGGAGGAAAAACTTAATAGGACTGCTCCTTTTCTCACAAAACGTGGAAAACATTCACTTGCACATTTAAAGCTGTTTGGTCATTAAGTAATTTTCTTCAGATGTAACACCAACCCAAAAGATGTGATGCAGTTAGCATGCATACTTTATCCATCAATATTAAAATGAGAATTTGTTCACAGACCAGGATTATGTTAAAGCTTCACACAGCCAAGTGAAATTGCCTATTGTCTGATACATAACCTACAAGACCCCACATAGTGAAATGTACACAGTAAGAAACTTTAAACTTAAAAATGGGAAGTGGTTTCCTTGTTTAGTCTCAATTCAGGCAGAAACAGAAACAGGTGTTTTCCCAGCCAAGACTGCTAAGCTACAAAATTCCTCTCAAGTCTACACTTATTTATATATACACAACACCAATGAAAATAACGCATACAATCAAACACTAGTACCACAAAAAACTACTGTGAAAAGCATTATTTTCAAACAACCACAAAAGAATTCACCCTTGGATAAGTTATCCTTTGAAATAATGTTGCAGTCTATCATAATTTAATTACAGGTCACAATCCCTAAGTTATAACACTATGCTTTTCTAACTGTATATTTGATACTCGTATGTTCATATGAGTCCACGTTCTTCAAGAGAAAGGACCTAGACTCTGCACTTATTTGTGTAGAGTTTGTTGTATTTCACAAACATTAAATTGGATCCTCTCTTAGAATTTCCAGTTTCTATTTATCACATAAACTATACCACATGTATTAAAATCATGAAATACAGTAACTTCTCGATTCAATGTGTTTGTTAGTATACTTAAAAAAAAAAAAAAAAAGAAAGAGGACATTTGGTATTTGTTTGGATAAACTATCTGTGGTTCCATAACAACAAGGAAGGGAAATAATCTGAATCTGTGCAGATCAAAAACATAAACAGACAACAGAAATTAACTCTTAATATTTTTCATGCTTCGTAGTTGGAGTTTGAGTCTGGAACTTCAACAAGTATTTCAAAATAATCTCATCACAATATAGCTAATGGTCCAGGGCATACTTAAATTGATTCATAGAAATAAATGGAAATAGCAAGTCAAATGAAGAGCAGATGGTCACTCTAAACACTTCATTACCCTCCAACCTTTTTCTTTCTAATGCAGAAAGAAAAAAAGAACATTTACCACAGTCTGCATTGGAAAACAAATACTAAAAAGCCCAATGTATTTGTCAAGTAATTTAAAATACTAACTCAGCAATACTGTACATACAGTTAACAGCGGTCAACTTCATCATTCTAGCAAAAAGTAACATAAGTTACTTGTACTTACCCTTATATTTTACTTTGCAAAGGGTCTACCAATTCAATGACATATATGTTCTCCCTTCTCTCAACCTTCTTCTCACACCATTTAAGTTTTCAAGTTCGTTTTTATAGTTCTCATACGAAACCATGAATTTTTAAAGTGAGGAGGCTTAACCTTTGAATTAACTATTTCACCATTCGCCACCAATGCCTCCCTTAATGTCTGCTCTACAACTGGGAATGCCCAGGACAAGCGGTCACCTGCCCTTGACAGACAGACAGCTTTCCTAGTCAAGCTGGCTGAACGAGCTGCTGAGCCAGCCACAGACCTTCCGCGGTCCAGACCCCTGGCCACAGCCGTGAAAGTGGATTTTCAAGGGGAAAGAACAGGACCGAGGAAAGTTTTAAATTTCTGAAAACTGCAGAGAACCACGGAAATGATCTTAAACTGGTAGGAGGGAATGGGACAGAAAACTACGCTCAAGGCCCCAACCAGAAGGAAGCAGACGTCTAGTGCTCTTTGAAATGCTTCCCAGAAGAGATCCTCCATGGTGAACTGTTTTGCAGCTTGTGCAGCTGCTCCTGGGATGCACAGAAAACTGCTTTTACAGATCGGGAAAACAGAGTGGGGAAAAAAAAAAAAATCAACACGCACAACTAAGAGAAATCTGCCCTTATTAAAAAGAAAATTCAGTAGGTACAATGCTAGTAATACCAACGATAGCCGCATAGAAAAAATATAAAGGGTTGCTCAGGGAGGAGGGTGCAAAGGAGAAGGGTGAGTGGAAAAGGTTGGGAACAGAAGGCTTAAATAGGAAAACAGACTTGTGCTCAGAGAAGGAGAAACACTAAATGAAGCCAGCCTGTCAGAGAAAGTTACAGGAAAAAAAGATATTTACAGACGGGCTACAAGTAGAAGCACAAGGAAGCGCACAAGGAAGAAAAGCACACACAGAGAAGCAGGGATAGAGATACCTGTCCCCTCTGTTTCAGAAAAGAGCTGGGTAGATAATACATCCCATACTTTATATACCATTTCTAGTTTCTTCACCCTTTCAGCCCGTCTCTTCCTGTACTGTTTTCTGCCATCCAAACAAAACTAGTCCTCTGCTTGCTTTTCTATATGGGCTGCACTTCCAAAGTCTCTTTACTCTTACTTTTTACATGCCCAGACATCCTTTTTCCTCATCAGGACCACTACTAAGAGCCTGAAGCTACAGGTTTGCTACCCAGCAGTCTAGTCTGGAACACAGCCACTGGGGAAAAAAAAGAAAAAAAACAAACAAACCAACCCAAAACAAAAACGCAAACATACTAGATGTACAGTGTTTAAAAAAAAAAACCCACATATTTTCTAACTCTTCTGAAACTTTTCTTATTGACCATCTCCATTCAAATCCATGGTGGTCTTCAGAGTTTCTCCAGTGTTGATGATTGCATAGTTAAGTCCAGTGCAAACAGCTGCTACTGAAATGCGTTTTTGTGCTAACAAACAAGAGGACCAGACACATTGACATTTCCCATGGTTACTTTCCTAAGCATAGCTGTGTTCTAGTCCATTGTAAAAAGGCTTCCGAAAGAATGCATACAACAACTTTATCTTCTCCCCATCTCTTCAAACACATAAGCTCTCCACCAGAGAATTAGTACCAGGTGCTCATACTTTTGTCTTTGCGGTATACTACTCTCATCATCGGCTTTCTCCCCCTTACTGGTTGTCAGCTCTTTGCTGCGGTGATCCTGTTACCCTGTCTATCTGTAATGCATTGAAAAATGGTATTGGTTTCCATAAACAACTAATGGAACTCACCAGCAGAATTTATCTAACATATGCCAAAACAAAGTGCTGGTCATTGTCTCCGTCTTTTACTATGTTCTGTTGAAATGTCCTTTATATGCTGTAGATTTATTGGAGAAGTTTGGTGAGCATGTCAAGCGCCTAAAATTCCCTGATCTTTCTCAAGAGCCTAAACCCATGCATTTCTGAAGCCCAGCCTCAGTCACATGTGCATACCCCATCTCATTCCTATTTCTCTGGGGCTGCGTATGTCCCTGGCTTTTAGTACGTGATTCTACTATGAAAGCTTTTCACACAACTTCACTATACACAGCAATGCATCACAGTATACGGTACATGCATAACATAATTAAAGGCTACTGCCAGAAGACAGCACATCGAGCTCTGGCTACAGTTACTTGATCAGAGCTGTAAGGTAACAAAGAGGCATTTCAACGGGAGCTGCAGAAGAAAAATAGCCAGCCTCTTCTAAAAATGGAGCTTCATCAGTTTATGAAGGGGATTACAGGTGCCCATAGGAGTTCATAAACATGAGAGGCCTTTCCAGTGCTGCAAATATGCTTTTAACAGTTTCCAGCAAGTAATCTAATTTTATGTTGTTGAAAGGTAATTTCTGCGTAAAGAAAGCATATTATGAATCTCAGAAGTGATAAAAGCTTTAACAAATTACTAAAAAATCCTGGTCCCCATCTGATGCAATATATCCATTTGGGTGAGGGGGTAACTCCTCAGTTACAAGACTTCACAGAATGACTTGAATCCAAGTGTCTACACATACACATATTAGTGCATTTCTCTAGAGTCAGTATTCCTGAAATGTCATTAGGAAATCACGTACGATGTAAAAGAAAGAAAAAATTAGTTGTATGTCTCTCACGATATTTATAACTTTATCAAGTCAAATACACTAACCAATAATTATAGGATAGAGATGACTACTCAAGAGTTAATTTGACATTCACGTTTGATGTAAGCATAAAGGCCAGATAGCAAATTTTGCTATGGTCGTGTTACTCCAGCAAGAAAAGGATACAACACAGAGAAGATCGCAGATTAGAAAAGGGTATTGAAGAACATTTACTATCTCTATCCTGAAGTGTTTCCATAGCAGCCGAAACAATTATTAAAACAGATACACCAAATGGAAGGCAAAGTAGTAATACAAAAGCTATCCATCTGAAAATAAGTCATAGATTTGAAGAGTTATATTTGACTTGTTCATTAACTTAATCATTAAATATCACCTACTTTCTAATACATCACGCAGGTCTTTGTAATGACGTTCATAGCAGCACAGAAACGTATCAGAGCAAGGAGATTTTTAGAAAGGAGTATTTATGACAGACAACGCATTGACTGCTGTGGCTTCACATCACAGAAAATGTAAGGTATCCTATATCTGCTTTGTAGGATGAGGATTTCCATAGTAGAGTAAGCTTACCATTTGTTCCCTCTTTTTTTATCCCACTTTAAGATTAAACAAACCCAAGAACACCCTACATGTGTTCATTCCCTTCCTGCCCTCCCCCAACTTACCACCAAATACTGTTTTCAGCAGCATTAAGAAAAGGGACATTAATTCCTGCTACTCCGGACAGTCCCACTGAATAGCCACCTTTCATATCCACCCTTTAAGCTTTCATAATATACACTGAATATTGACTCAGTTTTTAGAAATGCCAGCAATCATGCCTTAAAGTCAAAAACATTTGGCTTTTTGGCCTCATCTGAGAGCCATCTATAGACTGTTCCGTTTACGTATTAACTAGCAGGCATCATCACCTCTGCGTAAATGTCAATGCTCTTTCCCTGCTTTCCTTATGTAAGAACACAGCATCATCCATAACCAGTTTTTCTTTCGTTAAAGTCATGAGTCCTCCAGAAAAACAGAGACAAGATTATTTTGACAGCAGAGAGCAGGTGGCCTTCCATCTACCTACAGCTGAGTTACAAAATCTAAACAAATTGTGAAGATACAAGGTAAGTGAAGATACAACACAGAAGATACTAAACAGGTTCTCAATGGTAAAAAGAAATACACTGATACCTATGTAAGAGGGAGGAAAGGATGGTTTTGACCGCAAGTATTTTTCTCTTTGCATCAGTTCTTATAACTGGATTGGAGATGTGCAGACATGTGGTGTCAGGTCAAGAGGAAGTAACGACACCATTTATGCTCCCCCTTCCCATCGTAAATCACCCCACAGCAACAGAACTAGTCAACTGCCACTCACTCCTATACAATGGATCCAACCTTAATAGCATCTCACATTCAACACAGGGCCCTGAGGAGCCTGTGGACTTA
Source organism: Larus michahellis (assembly GCF_964199755.1). Taxonomy (NCBI): domain Eukaryota; kingdom Metazoa; phylum Chordata; class Aves; order Charadriiformes; family Laridae; genus Larus; species Larus michahellis. Next base: position 98,322,807 of record NC_133897.1, read on the forward strand.
AAAAGCCATCCAGTGCATTATTCTATTTAGAAAGAATACTTTCAAAGTACACGATTCTTGCCTTAAGAGTGAACGGAAAAGCCAGCATCACTAAGCAGTCCTTGAAATTTCAAGCGAGAAGCCGAGTAAAGAAACCATTATCCAGGGGTATCTACAGCACTCAGAGTAATTTTATGTTTACTTTTGTGTGGGAACAGCTGGGATGGAAGCAAGTTCAGGAAATCTGGAGAACACGTACAAGTGGAATGATTACGCAGCACCTTAGGAGGGCAGGCCAGCAGATGGGCTAGTCCGAGGGCAGAGGACATGCAGTAAAAAGAATAAAGTGCAAATGCCCCAGAAAGAAGTGGGTGTGGAAATGCAGATAAACAAGAAAAGTGACTCTGGTCACAATACCGCTGTACAGCCTAGAGAAGGACAAGCTAAGGAAGGACTCTGAGATCGGGGTAGATCTCTACTTCTGTTACCACCAAGAGCAGACAAGAGCTTACCAAATACGCAGTTTCCAATGCACATACTACCACATAAATGCTAACATTAACCCTAAAGATAGTTATCAACTTACTGATGTAGGATTTATTCTTCCAACACCACCACCAGCCCCCACATATGAGAACCCACTGTGGCAGAACCTGATATATTTAACCTGGATAAAAGTCTCAGGGGTTTAGCTTTACTTGAATATTAAAAAAAAAACAAAAACCAAGAGCCAAACAAAAACGTCCCCCACCAAACCAAACAAACCAAAAAACCCCAATAAGTCCACAAAAAACCCTGAAACATTTTTTCTACATGTGCTACATGTATAGCTGAAGTTTTCCCTCAGTCATGTCTTCTCTGTCATTCCTTCACCCAAACAATACACCCTGTAGTCTTTAAAATCTAATAAAACCTTTCAATTACTTCTAAGTGAAGTCTTAGGTAGCAGCCTAAAGAGTTGTAGTCACAATGTCCTAATATCAGCAAGTTCCTGGAAAGACAACTGGGGTGTAATGTCAGCAGATACTAAAAAGAGCACATTTTACAGATGCCAGTATCTCCTGAAATAAGTGCTTGTGAACACAATCAGCAGCACAGTAAAGTCCTCTGCAATTATCTACATACTTGACTTTATGGGTAAACTGCTCACTGCTAATGAAGCCCACACTCTCTCCCTTTCCATAAAATTTGAGCCAAAATGGAGAGAAACCACAGTATACTACATATATTTCTCTTTTTTTTAATGGAAAAGATGCTACTGAATTCATTCAGCTTAACCAGTCCTGTACCACAGCTTCCGAGTATTACAGCATTCTGTTTCGGGCCCTAATCCCATAAAATCTAGAGCTGCAAAGCTCAGAGAAACTTTACTGAACAACTTCTATAAATGGTGCAACGCCTCTTTCAGTTTTTCTAACTCTCAGCGTGGGTGTTACTTTTCGTGAAAGAAAGGGAAAAAGCATGAGGAACAGATATGCAATTCAACAGAACAGTTTTTAAATCCTCAAAACACTGACAGCTATTACGTGCTCCAGAGTCCTCCACCAGTCAAGGGGTTTCAGTGAAAAAAAACCAACCTGCTTCTTACCCTGTCTTTGGACAAATGAGCTACAACCACCACACACGCAGCTCACATTCTGAAAACACTGGCAGCCTAGCCTTCGTTTGGAGGTCAAAAGCAAGCAAGAGTGCTCCACAGCTTCTTTACTGGACCAAGCAGATACTTCCATATACTTTCAATACTCAAGGGCTGAGAAGAGTGCCACTACCTCATTTTCTGATGCTTCAAAACCACAGACCGTCTTAAACAGGCTCTACAGCTAAAGCCAAACTCTGACAAATCAGACGGAGCATAACCTTAAGCAAAATATTTACTGAGCTTATCTACATAGACCTATATAAGTAAATCCTCAGCATACTGATAACATTCATCAACTCGTCTTTAGAAAAGATTTGTGCCGAGATGTTAGAAGGGCTGCAGCAAGTCATGAAGGAGATGTGAGGAAATGTATTTCCAATATCTGGAAATGCGGGATATCTGGTCTGTAAGGCAAGGGAGGCCTGATAATTCTGCAGCAAGTATCTCTAGGTGGCTCCATTCACATACTTCTATATTCACGTGCAAGAGTCTTACTCCATCTCTTTGGTTTCTTTTAAGCACAAACGATAGGGTTGCCAAATTCCACGTTTTAGTGAAATGATGCCAGTATATACAGATAATTATTAATACGAAAGGCACCTAACAAGATTCAAAAGGTACTCTGAAAACAAACAATACTCTCGCACTACTGGAGATTAAAGTAGTGCACAACTTATCAGGTTGTTACACTCATTATTAGCAAGTTCCCCCACCTGCTTTTGTAGACCAGGCTTAATGGCCGGTGATTATTTGGGTTGAAAAGGAAAGAAGATTAAATGTTTGTGGGTTTGGTTGTTTTAAAATATGATAAGCTTGCATGCTATTGCACGGCAAACTTGGTTTTCAAGAGGGAGGGAAAAGGTCAGGGGGGAAAAGAAAAAAAAAAAGGAAGGACAGGAGCATTTCGCAGCCGTACGAACGTAGGATTTCGGCAAATCCCAAACCCTGCAAATTCGCACTCCGCGTCCCGCCGCTGCCTTTTCAGGGCGGGCGCGCAGCAACGGGGATGCCGAAAAAACACCTACCAAAGCCCCCCCCCCCCCCCCAAAAAAAAAAAAAACAAAAAACAAAAAAAAAAAAAACGCAGGCAACGACCAAAACACACAGCTCCGCAGGCCGGCACCGGCCCTTCCTCATTCCTCCAGGAGGGGGAAAAGTTCGGCCCCGGGCCCCGGGGCCGGAGCCGGGGCGGCCCCTCCTAAGAGGTATGGCTGCAGGGGGCTGTTTTTTAGCTGGGGACTGGGGGGGGAGAAAGGCGCACGCCTCCACAGTCGCTCCGGGAGAAGGGAAAAGGGGAGGCAGAGCGAGGGGAGAGAGCGGTCATGGCGGGGAGGCACGGCCGCGCACCTGGCAGCAGGTGCGGGGAAGGGAGGGAGGAAGGGAGAAACCCGCCGAGGGGGTGGCGGGGACACCATCGCCAGCAAAGGGGCTTGGTGGGGGTGGGGGACATGATGCGGAGGAGGGATGAGAGATGGCTAGACGCTGTTTTGCAGGCGCCTTACTCACCGGCAGCTCCACGTTGACTTCGGTGCCGTCCAGGAGGAGGACGCGGCACTGCAGCACCGGCTTACTGCCGCCGGCCGCCGGGATGTGGACGGGGGCTCCGGCGCTGTGCACCACCCCTCCGGGGTGCGGCGAAGAGGGGAAGCCTCCCGAGCCGCCGACGACGGCGACAGCGGCGGTGGCTCCACGCAGCCCCCCGTCCCGCTCGTCCCCCTCGCCGCCGAGCCCACCTCGCCCGGCTCCACGCCCGGCTCCTCGCCCGTAGCGCTGCATCGACCGCCGGCCAAAGGTCCTGCGCAGGAACCGCAGCATCCTGGGGGAGCCCTGCCCTGCCCGGCCGCTCACACCCCCGAGCCGGCGGCAGCTCCGCGCCTGGCCCCGCGGCGCCTCCCAGAGCAACGCAGCAGCGCCGCCCGCCGGGTGCCCGCCCGCGCCGGGCGCCGGCCCGGCCCGGCCCGCCCCTGCCGCCCGCTCCGCCCTCTGCAGCGCCGCCCGCCACCGGCACGGCGGGGCGGGCCGCGCCACCGCCCCTCCTGCCGCCGCCGGGGCGGGGGAAGCCGAGCGGCGGGCAGGGGGAGCTGCTGAGGCGAGCGGCCACCTGTGGTGGTGGTGGTGGAGCGAGCGCTCGGCCTGCCGCGCCTCAGCCCCGCTCGCCGCCGGGCCCGGACCACGCCGCGCCGCTCCTCCAAGCGACGCTCCCCGGCGGTCGGGACGATCGCGCCGGCCGTTGGGGCGGTGTTTGCGTGGTGGCTGCCCCTCGCCGGGCCGGGGAGAGCAGAGGAGCGGCGGGGTCGGGGCGCTGCCCGTCTCACCTGCGGGGGCGCGGGGCCTCCCCCGGCCGGGCGCGTTGGGCCCGCCGCCTCCGGGCGCCTCGCCCCGCTCCGGGGTGGGGAGGTGACCACGGGGACCGGCCCGTCCTTCGCGCCGGTCTCGCTGCTCAGCCCCCGCCCCGATCCGCCGTACTCGCCCCTCCGGATGGCCGGGAGATGGGATGAGGAGTGTTAATTAAAAAGCGACAAGGAGGGAATGGAGAGAACTCCACGGGCGCGGGCAGAAGTACGCGCGGCTCGTCGGTGCTGGGGGAGGCCGAAGCGGCGGCTGCCGCTGCGGGAAAAAAGAGGAGGAGGGCACCGCACCGCACGGCCTCTCCCGCTGCCGTCCCTTGTGCCCGGCGAGGAGAAAATGCCCCTGCGTTGGCCTCGTCCGTCGGCGTGGTCTGGCGGTGGAAGGCAACAGATATGAGAACCGGGTCCCGTGGAAAAAGCCCCACCACACACACCCCCTACTCCAGACCTTCCTGGGGGTTTTGCTCTCTTTTCGTGTCTGGAGCCGTAAGCCAGGCGGGAGGCACGGGTTTGGTTCAGTGTCATAGCAAATCCATAGGTGCAAATACTCTCTCACGCAGCCGCTTTGCCAATAAGTTAAATCTTTACGTTTCCTGGCTCGGGTGGGAGCACTTTTGCTGAATTGCCATCTACAGAAATACTGGCTATGAATCATGTCTCGTGGAAACAATCAGCGGGACGAATTCTGTCACCCCATGGTCAGATGTGATCTAAGGGGCTTTGAACTGAAATAATTTGCTGCTTCTAAAGTTTTGGGTTTTTTTCTGCTCTGGATTTATCTCCCTTAACCTTGCTTCCAGGCCAGTTTACACAAGCATTGCCCTATTAGGGATTCAGAAAGCCTGCCAAAATGTCAGCTTGTCATTTTTTATTGAGATTTGATAGTACTAGGTAACTGCCTGCTGCTTCTGCATCCTCTTCTGTGTTTCTTCAGGGCACTTGTTCAGGTCTTGAAGTGTCTTATCAGCCAAGATGGTCACTAAACTGCATGAGCTTTGGCAGGGATGCGTCCCCAGCCCTTCTGCACTGTGTAGCTTGCGTAAAAGAGCTTTTATAGAAACATAGTGGAAAGGTGCTAGTCTTTGCCTGCTAAGGTTCCCAATCAAGAGCAGACACTTATTATGGATGCTTTTTTTTTTTCCTGATTTCTTTTTTTTTTCATTAGGAGCAGAATATGAGTTTACTTTGAAATCCTACGTGGTGCAGCATACGTTGGGGTTCTTTCACCGCCATTGAAGATATGAAGATATCACCGTCCCATAGAGCTCATTTGCGTACCATAAGCAATACAAACGATCTTAAGGGCTGGAAATTCAGCAGAAATTCTGTTGTCTCTTGAGGGAGCTACAGAAATTCTGGTGCAAAGGAGAGTGGGGTGGAAGGGAGGTCTGTCATCACTCAGGACTGGCCTGGCAGAAAGCTGAGTAAGTCTTTTGCTGTGCTAACAAGCTGCTTTACTCAGCTGTGAGACTTCCATCCTTTGTCTCTTTCAACATTTGTCATGAAAACAGACGTCTTGGTATTTTAAAATACGTAGATCTAGGCTTGCTTGACTCGTGGTAGCAGCACACATGATACGGGTCAGTGGTCGTACCAGAGAGGTAGTCCTGTACTTACAGAGCAGCCGTAGAGATGCTGAGATCCCATTATATTTCATATTAAGCAATATGAGATAACACTCTTGGTAAAGGATCTTCTGGAAGGAGCTGATGGTGGGAGGAAATAAAGCCGGTTCCTTAGTACCCAGCTTCTCTTGGAGTAAAACAATTCCACCATTATTTTGTCTCATGTTACCAGCAGAGCTATCTTTAGCCCTGAAACAAGAGCCTTGAGCAACTGTGGGTGGTGAGGATGCCATGATACATTCATTGCAAGATGAGAGGTATTTAAACGAGTATTTACATTCGGGTTTGTGTTTTTATGTTCCACCCATCTACATCTTCTCTTCATTTTCAGTTGGGCAAGCCCTAAAGTGATTCTGTTTGCTGGTACCTCTGTCCTGCAGTCCCTTCTCAGTGCCTGCTGCTTGCCAGCTTTACAGTGGGAGGCACAAGCAGAACCTGCTGTGGTCCTCATCTGTGCTGTAGTTAAGAGCATTACTTTTAAATCTTTATTAAAGTAGCCCTTCATTGCAACATCTGCCTCCCATGGAGTGCTCCGGTCTCCCCTGGTAGCCAGGATTTGCTGGCTGACACGGGAAAGGTGGTGATCTTGGTGAACCATTTGTACTAACCCCATATTGCAATTCTGGTAGCAATCCCTGCAAGTAACCAGCCTTCCAATGTTTTGCCATACTGCTAAGCAGTGTGTAAAATGGGAGAGTACTTATCAAAATCCTAGCTGACATTTGTGTAGTAGCAGCAAGATGGGGGATCTGTAACCATTGGAGACACTGTTGCTAAATAACTAAATAAAAGTTATTTATTTAGTTAGCACTTAGGAAGTGCTAACTATAATAACTATAAATAAGCACTTCATTCTTGCCCTTTCATTCATCTTTTTGGTTTTGTTCAGATCTTGCCGGATTGCTTTTTGAAAGCTTCGTAATGGAGGCAGCCACCTAATGAGAATGGGGAGTGAACCACTGAGACTTCTCCCACACTGGGTACATATGTGCTGCCTGGACCTCAGAGACCTCTTTCTTGTTTTACTTTCTGTCACTGCAATCACATTTATGGATTGTTTTTTCTTCCTGGCCTGCCAGGCTTTCACTGTCTGCAAAGGAGTGATCTAAATTTAATTTGCGTGCAGCTAGAGTTTCTTTTTCTGCAGTTTTGAAGAAATGTTATCTTTACCAAGTAACTTAAACAGGCTTATATTTTGCAAGCTTCTGCTGGGATATATTTTGTTACAGTCATTACTAGAGGAAACTTATATAAAAGGATTCAAAGACCAAATATTGGTGCAAACCCAAATGTCTGAGTTAATAAAACTAGGGGGAAAGAAGAAACTTGAGTAGTTATGACATGCATTCACTCAGGCTTTCAGATATGAATTTTGTTGGGTTTTGTTTTGTAAACTTGTAAATGAAATTAAATTGTTTTGTCAAAAAATTCACTAAAGGAGGTACTTTTCAGCATGAACATTCATTGGATTACAGCATTCATGTAGCAGTCAGCCGTCCCATCTCTTTATTTTCCCCAAAAGCATGTCGGGTATATGAGCAAACATAATGTCACTGGTTTTCAGGATTGCTTTACAAACAGACACAGGTCAAGAATAAAATGTAAAGGTAATTCTGAGTTACACGGCTAAGGATAGTTTGCATTTCTATGCCATCTTTCAGCTAGAGAGATCCCAAAGCACTTCCATTAAAAAGAAAGGAAAATTATATGTAGAAATGTTTCACCAACACTGAAATGCAGCAGCTCTTAACAGCAGAGAAAATACTTAGAACCTCTCTTATACAGTTGTAATGGAAATAGGAATTGGGATAGGCAGAAAATTATTATGCAAATCATATGGCCATGATGCTGGGGCTAGCGGATGTATTCCTGCAAAAAGTATCACACAATTGTAGGTAGCCAGGGCTTTCCTTTGTAGTACATCAACTATCTGCTCCAAGTGTTACAAAAGAACTGCGTTAGGAAATGTGTTAGATGTGGTGTTAAGGGATATGGTGTAAGGGAGAACTTTGTAGAGTGGAGATGATGGTTGGACTCGATGATCCCAAGGGTCTTTTCCAACCTAAATGATTCTATGATTCTATGAAAGAAATGTAGTACTTCTCCATTTGGAATAATACCACTCCATTGGAATAATACCAGCCAGTAGGCATGAATTTTGGTAGCTATTGCTGTTCATGTTAATCCTTATATTCTGGAAAAAAATTTCCTTTTTTCTGTTGGAATAAATAAAAAAGTAACTCATTCCAGACTAAGCGTGTCCACTCAAAGAGCTGTTCTAGCATATCCAGAAACGTTTGTTGATAAAGACGTAAGAGCAAAAACCTTTCCATTAGAAAATCTACAGAAAGAAAATGTTTCTTGCTGAGTGAACGTTTTGCAATGCCTCCCATCATCTAATAAGCAAGTTCAATATGACTTATTCAGATGTTCTTTCCTTTAGCGAGGATTTTATCAGGTTTGTACTGACCTCAATGCATAGAAATTACTTATATTCAAACCTTTGATTAGGTTTAAAGCAGTAATAAAAAAGTTTTCAGTGTTGTGTTAAATTGCAAAGATATTAGATACTCAGTTGAAAAATCAAGGTGTCTTTTCACTGGCGAACTGTTTTGATTTTAGTCTTAGGGGAGCCTAGAAGGCTGCTCAGAATATTACCTATAAACAAACAACACCTGCTGAAACACTAATGTTTCCTTGAAATATTTCCTAACAGTAATTATGTGTCTTTTAATTGTATCTCCACTGAAAAGAGATATGGCTTCTTGTGCGGCACAGGAATTGATAAGATTTGAATTTTGCAACAAAGAACCCTTTGACTGACACAGCAAGGCTGAACGGTACCTTGTGTAGGTATGATGGGGCAATGAACCAGTTGGAAGAACTGCTGGAAACCTTCAACGTATGTTGAAAATCATCCTAGAAATAAATCAAAGGTGAAAGTTATAACAAATAAGCATCACATTATATTTGAATAATTAAAAGAAGCTTAAGTCAGTTGCTGGAGAGTTTTTACTCCACTGCCAGGACGTTAAGCTGGCAGCAGAAAGGAGATCCTCTCCTCATGCGGAGACTTGGATTCCTCATCTCTTGGACTGTTTCAGAGTCAGAGAACAAGGGACAGAAGGAGGACAGGGCGCTGTACTTGCAAGAGGAGGAACTTCTTGGACACAAACTCATCAACAAATGAAGAGTCAAGAAAAGTAAGTATTTCTAAAGGCACAAAAAAGGAAAAGCAACAAAAAAGAAAAAGATGCAGCCACTGACGTGGCTACTGAGTCAGTTTATTTGTCCTGTGTCTAGCACTAACAAGAAAACCGGAAGGATAAATCAGGACTGAAAGACTGAACCGTCAGTGCCAGCAGTTTAAATAAAAATAATTTTAAAAGGAGAATACAATCTTTATTTCCAATTTGTAAATTTACATTACCTAGCATAGGTTTTGCTGAAACCTGAGGAATGTGGAACCAAACTGTTGAATGGTTACAAAGTTGCTTCATAAAGTAGAAATGTTCTCTAACTATTGTTACAGAAAACTGCATCTTCCTAGAGAGCAAACTGCTCATTTTAGAATAGAAAACGTTTTTTAGAAACTGGGTTTTCCTAGACAGCAAACAGCCCATTTTGGAATAAAAAATATGTATTAATTAAAATGTAGTTTGTATCTGTCTCATAACCTGAGTATAAAATGAAATAACTCCGCCTACTTCTCACCGAAGAATCTGCCACACAAGTGGAACCTGCATTGACTTTCAAAAGAGGAAAATCGAAGGAGGACTGAATCACTTATTCGCCCAACAGCACGGCTTTTCATTCCTGTTGCATGGCATATCGATGGGGAAGTGTACAGTCCTCTCTTGTGTGTATATGGACTTTAGTTTCCACAATTGATTGTCAGACACAAATCCAGGTTTATTTTACAGTAAAAAAATTCATGGTAGGGTTGGAGAGCATTATCTCTTTGTATTATATGACCCGGAGGGGAAAAATACTTTAAAGATGTTAAACGACTTAACAACTACATAATCACTTAAGTTTTCTGACATGCTGCTTTCCTCATGAGTTTGTGGGGTTTTTGTTTCATAAGAAATACAGCACCAGCTGAAATATTTTTTTTTCTGAATCCTTCTCCTCTCCTTCCCCTCCTCCATCAAATATTAATATGCACGTGTACTGTCTACAGAGGTTCCTTCTTGCTCATCCTTTTCCTCTTCTTATTGCCCTGCACTGTGCTATGTATGCTTACAGTGAAGGCATCAGAACGCCCTAATATTCCTCTAAGGCTGTTTTCTTTCTCTTGTCATATAAACGCTTTTTTATTTAACAGTATTTTTATTCTCTCTAGATCCTCTGTCAGATGATGGCAGTGTAAGGTGGAGAGACATTGTGCTGCTGAGGGTAGAAAAGGGTTCATCTCGTTGTTCTCTTGAGATCTTCCCATGCTTACGGCAATTTACCAGTTGGAGTCACTGGGCAAAACATCTGGCAGGTTTGCAGAAGCCCTCTCCCAAAAATCAAAATTAAAGTGATGTAGACTGGCTGGAGCACCCAGAAAGATCAGGAAGGTCCTCCTTACATCGCTGGAAGGAAATTTGTATCTGTGAATTTAATCAGGAGGAAAGGCAGTGAGTCCCAAGCATGTGGAGAAATTAATTTGTTTTTCTCGTCTTTCAGAAATCAGAAAGACATATTTTCTCTGAAAAACAAACATCGAAAGGCATTTGGTGAAGGACTGCTGCTGCTCAGAAGGCAGGGCTGCATCATGATATGCAGCAAAATGCTGGGTACGATATCTTGATCAGGACAAGTTTAAAAAAGAGGATTAATGTCATACCTATCCCTTATGTGTATCCCAATACTTAATTATAAAGAAATGCTTTTATGATATTTTCATAAGAAAGCTTGATAGTTTTGTCAATATTATAACACATTGCTGAAGAGACAGAAAGAACTATTTCTTTGTTTACTTAAATTTCCCTTAAGTGTAGTCCAAGCTACAGCACACTGAGAAATCTGTCTAAATATTAAGTCGCTCTAATACCAAACGTGACTGATATAAAAAGAATTGTGCCTGAAATTAACAAATCCATTTACACACCTTCCTTTTTTATAAGAACAATAATCCCCATAGGTATTTTCTCCAAAATACTTGGCATGCTTTCAGCCACACCTGAACTCAGCTGACTGGGTGCAGATATTTTTCAAGCGCGGTGGCCTGACTCCTTTACAAGTTTGAACATATGAACTCGACTAACAGCTGCAGCACCGAAAACATCTGTCCTAAACCCTGATAGATGGGGCCACTTGCTGACGTGGCAAAGTCACTGTGTGGCTTTAGGTGAAGCTTGGAAACTGGAGGAGCATTCCTTTCTTGTTCACTGGTGTGAAGCCACGCAGAGAGAAGTTTGCTGGGCGAGACAGGATTTTTTTTTTTTATCCTGGCAGCTCATGAAAGAGTAAGGCATGTGTTATCCAAATTATTAATATATAGTGAAAATAATTGTAAGCCTATTTAAATGTGAGTTCTTTTATATTGTGTGTAAGATCATTGTGTTAAACCTCTTAGCAATTAAGAAAAAAAAAATATCCAAGCCAGAAATATAGAAGATGTTAGTAGTTGGACCTCACTGTAATCCCTTCTCCTGCTGAAAGCACAACAGATATTTGGTTCCCATGTTTACAGTTTCGGAAGCAGGCGTAAAAAAATTGTGCTAACAGGCAGGCAACCGTAAGTATTTTCTGTTTGGGTATTTAAGTATTCTCACCATCCCAGATGAGCGGAATGAAATGGGAAAATAGACTGGGCTTCTCAGCCAGGGCATTACTTGTGCAAAACTTATCCCAGGACCATCAAGCCCCACATTAGGGGCTACCAACCTGGAACCCCAAAACATCCAAGCTCCAGTGTGTTCAGGATGGGATCCTATTTAGTGGAGAACTGGAGACAATATATTTTATTTGACCTGAGTGAAAAAGAGTTTCAGTGCGCTACTGGTATGTTTCTTGAATGTGTAGAAATGGAGTGCTTAGTTTTTGTCAGGAGCTCTAGTGTCTTCACAGACTTTGCTGGGAGATTAAATTAAAAAAATGAAAAAAATGGGTTTTGTGGTTTTTCAATGTCTTTTGAAACTGCTGAGCAGGTTTATACAGTTATCCAGAAAAGGTAAACAGAAAGTTACTGAATTAGGTTTACATGTAGACATCGAGATAAAGCATTATGATTAAAATCTTGCCTTCACCGTCTCTCTTAAATGTTAGCAGCTGATGTTATGCATTCTCAGCAATTAATGTTTTATTGCATTTGAAAACTGGAGTGGAGAGACTCTCAAACGTGGAGCTGCAACAAGTACATCCAGTGATGGAAGCTCGCAGAACCCAGGTCAGAACTGAGGTAGAGACAAATGCTGATCGCAGTGATCCAGTCTTCAGTGGTGGCAGAGCACGGGCTGTAGGCAGCCGTTGGACGCGTTGGGAAGCTGGGATGGAGTCCCTCCCCCAGAGTGTGGGAACACCAGAGCTGCATTTGCATAATGGTGCAAGCTAATATTAGGAGCGGCTGGGCTCCCAAGCAAGAATTTACCAAGCGTTCCTTCGCTGTGGGAGGAAGACTCACCTCACAGGTTAAAAAAAAAATAATAAATAGGATGGAGATGAGTGTTTACTTGTTGATGCGCAAGTTCTTTGAAAGACCAGCTTCTCGGAAAATTGTGTTTTGGCTGAATGTGCCTGGCCCCCTCGGCCAGTCAGACAGTGTCTGTGAAAGACTTGCTTAGGCATGGAGAGAAAAGGTGATCTCATTTTCCAAGGGCAACAGAAGAAGTAAGGCCTTGCCTAGTGCACAGATCACTCCGTAACTGTGTGTTCTCTCTAAACATCATGCCATGGCCTCTAATGCCCGGCCCGTTCCTTGGGAGCTGAAACTAAGCATGCATTTTATTCTTTCTCTGGCCCAAACATGAAAAATTGAGTTTTTCATAAGGATGAAAACTCTGATTTTTTCAAGCACATTGAACAGAAAGATCTTACTTTAGAGGCTTCAGATACCTTAGGAAGATTGGCAGGTATGAGCTAGAATTGAGATGTAGCTCTGGAAAACTACCTCTTATCTACCTACATAATAAGGGCCATCTCTGTCTCGCACGGTGAAGTAACTCCCGACTTGCCAAGATCAAATGTGTAGTTCAGATATTTATTCCGTTCCTAAAGTGTACCTATACCTGCCTGGAGGCACATCTACACAGACTATGGAGTTTACATAAAAATAAGAAAGGGAACCCAAAGCAATATTGCCTCCTCTGGTAAAAAGTCAGACCAAAAAATCTCACTCACTTGTGGGGATCAAAAACCCTTCAGGCCTGGCTTCGGGCAAAAACCTCTGCAGATAAGATAAGCCTGGCAGCAGTCCCAAACTGGATCCCAAACTGGAGCTCTGCCCAGCCAATTGAGAGAGCTGGGAGCCGTCCAGGGGTAATACCTCCTGCTCTGAGATACAGAGCGAGTGCCAGGAGGGGTGAGAAGAGCTCCCTGGCTGCTTCTGCGGCTGGCAGGGAAAAGGGTGAGCAGGGAGGTAGCCACAGTCCAGATCATAAATAACCTTACTACAGACTAAACCCACCAGTGCTGAGTTTTCCACAGCGGGAGTACATCATGACAGAGAGGCAGTCGGGCTGCTGGTGTCTGTGGGCGGCCTTGAAGTCCAGTCGCAGATAAAGTGCATCCTAAATGCTGATGCAGGACAGAGCTAATGATCTGAATGATGGTCTACATTTGGCTTTCTAGCTTGAATCTTCCTACTGCCTCCTTTGGCAGGCATAGTTAATAGTGCAATTATAGATTTCGGCTATCAGCTAATGTATAATTTTGCAAATCTCAATCAGCAGTTGATGAGAACCCCACTGCCAGCGTGAAACCTGGCGCTCCACCCATCAAGCAGCAAGTTGTCTAACATGCCCCATCACAGCAGGACAAGGGCCCATTCCAGTCTTCCTGAAACAGAGAGATTTGGAGGACACATTTGGAGGTATAAGGTCATTCAAAATGAAAGGCATCCAAAATCATTAAAAATAAAAGAATCAAATAATATTTTAAATAATAAAAAAGAAAATAAAAATAAACTGATAATATGAACATGGCAAAGAAAAAAGTAAAGCTCCAAAGAATAAAGTTCATGTAATACAGGACTGCTTTTCTGTTCTCCCTCATGTCCACCTGGTTCCCTCCTGTTCCAGCACCGTGGAAGAGAGTTAAAGCTACGCTAGTCTTCCTCCCCAGAAGCGTCAGGAGAGGTGGGTGCCTGTCCTACCCCCATGCCTGTAGGGAGCTGTGTTGCTATTGCTTCCAACCATCCAGCGGCGGACAAGATCTGATATCCCATCTACAAGCTGGGGAGGAGAAGTCGGGGTCAGACTGCTTGCCTAACAGGGTGGCCAACGACTTCTAGTTGGTTCAGAAACAGCATTATTTGTGCACAGGGAAAAGTTGCACTCTTGGAGCCTAGTCAGTTGCTATCTCGAAGCTCGTGCTGCCCCTGAAAGGGGCACGCCAGGATGTATCACCTCATCAGACCTCTACTTGGCAAGCTTGGTTCTCTGTCTCCCTCCAGCTCTGCTTAGGAAGAGAAGATTGTGAGGGTCACTCTCCCTTTTGTAATGAAGGGAAAGGGTTCCCATGTGTGGCCATGTTCTCCTACTCTTCCATCTCTCCCACAAGCACAAGAATAGATGTAGCAAGACACGTTGTGGAGTGAAGGGTATGCTTGAATAGTAGGGCTCTTTTGTCAAGTACAAAGCAGCTGCAGCTTAGGTGTACTTCAGTTTGTACTATTTAGGTGGAATTAACAGAGTTCAGGTGTACCCCCTCCCTCAGTCTGTTCCTAAGCTTTAGTAGTTTATGTAACAAAACTTTCACATCGGTTTGGGCCCAGATCCTGTAAGAGTATTCTGGCCAAATTTGAAGGTTACCTGAAGGTCATCAGGAAATTGAAGTAAATAGACAGCCGGGAGCGCGCTGGTGGCAGAGCAACAGGCTGGATGCCTTTGCTAACGATAGGATCTGCAATTTTATCTGGCTTGGCTGTTGAGGGAAAAGTGACGGGAATGTTTGAGAGCTACCTGCTCAGTACGCCAATATGCAGGCATCTTTGTTTTTCTGAGCTAGAGCTCTGTCGTCTGATGACACCCAAAAGTTATAAAATAAAATGAACCAAAAAACAGATGTAAAAACTCACAGCAGCGCTGAACTTTGCACAGTTTAATTAAAATGCCTAATTGGATTAGCAAACCATAATTTGGATTATTGGATTTGCCACACAATAGTTTTAAAATGCGTGATATATCACAACGAGTGCAAATACTCTCTGGTAAGTGGGCCAGCAGTTGGAGTTCTCTTACTCTTCCTATGTCTTGGAAAGATCTTTCTGATACCTTCATTGAAAACAAACAAATGAAAAAGGAGTGCTTCTCAGGAGCACTATAAAAAAAAAAAAAGAACTTGAAAGGAACTTTGCTGTAAGTCCATGCTTATCAACAACATCTACTAATTTGTTATGCCTGACTTGTAGCTCATTTCAGCAGCTTGATTTTTCAGGCTGGACTAAGCATCTCTCCTTTGAAAACGCATGTCCATGTATACCATGTCAGGTATCCAAACTGAGCAGCATCATCAAACATTTAAAATCATTAGTCTTGGTCTGTGGTCATTGCTCTGACTTTGCAGACGCTGCTCCAAACAATCTTACCTAAAAATCAAAAGAAGATACTGTGCTAATGCTTAATCTTGAGAATACCTGGGAGCCAAGGTGTCTGTAAGAGAACCAGCAAACAAACAGCATGGATTTAGCTAGATTAGTGGCTGCTCATTCTTTCCAGACAATAATCTTTCATATCTGACAAAAGGAAAACTGATTTAGATGTCTGACATTTTGCAAACATGGTTAAAATTTAAAGAATGGAAACACGGGGAGGAAGTCTGGCACTTGTCAGAATACAAAACCCCAAAGCCAGTCAGATGTCTGATTCCTAAAGAAATGCCTAGGAATTGGAAGTGCTGCAGACTGATTTGCACCATAGAAGCTTGCTGGAAATGTCACCAAAATATGATTCCCAGTAATTATTTCTGGGCCTGGACAAGTATCATTGTTCCTGACCAGCAGTGTGAAAGTAACATAAAGTGAATATGTGGAATTCTCTCTAAAACAAACAGCTCGACATTATTTGCTCAGCTAGGGAGGAGTATTGTTTCGGTGAATACCAGCCATAATAAAAGTCTGAGCACAATATTTCAATAATAGCCTAAATAATCCTTGATCAAAGAGCAACAGGGTGGTATTAAGAGCCAGACTGATTAAATCTTCCTCAGAGAAGAATATGGAGTCCCAGGCCTCACCACTGCTCCATATGAATTAACTGGAGGGACTGGTCCTTTCTCTTTGCTCCAGGGGGAAGCAAGCAGGCAGCGAGGGAGTGGGGCAGGGCCATGGTCCCTGGGCAAGGCTACAGTGGCTTCGTAGGTGTAGAATAAGGTTGGTGAAAGGTTTCCACTGAGAGTCACATTGTCTCCATAGCATCTTTGTGACTGTTTGCCACCCGTGGTCGTGGGGACCAGAGGCGCGGCTTGGGCCTGAATTACCTCTGGCTGTCAGATTTGAAGTACCGGTCCCAGTCCTGCCTCTCATGGGGATGCCTTTCTCCCTCCACTTAATTGCTCACGGCAGTAAATTCCTTCCTGGCCCAAAAAGTAAAAAAAAAAACAGAAGAAAGATGTGAGAATGCACTACCTGCTGTAAGGTGAAAAATGAAAGGCAGTGTCCAGATGGACTTATACCTGTGAGACACTGTATTTGAATAGATTTATGCGATAGTCACTCCTCTGCTGAGTACTGCCACATGCCCAAAGCCTTGCCGTCTGGCTTCCCAGCCTGGGGAAAATAGTGACATGAAGCCTGAGAGCATGTGAAGGGTCAGAGACAGCAGGCAGGGCAATCCCTTCCATCTCCCTGCAGCTCACTGCGGAGACGCCAGTCGCTTCCCTGCGAGAAACTGCCTCAGCCACCTGACCCCAGCTACAGCCCAAGGCAGAGGAGGGTCTGTGGCTACCTGGTGGCAGCAAGGCAGAGCAGCTCCACCACAAAACTGTTACTCCTGCTCACACGCTAAGGAAAATGCATTTGGATGCAATGCTATCGCCTTGTAATAACCTGCCATCGCAGTACAGAAATTGTTCGGTTTCCCACCTGAAATGTCTATGTGCCCGTGGCTTTCTCTATACCCAGAAACAGGGTATCAGAAAGGACATTCTGCATTCAGTTCTTGGTATTGCAGGCTATCCCACCATCTGGCTTTGTGCCGCATTTTAAGGTGGCTCTTGGTAAAATGAAGTTGTTTGCCATCTGCAAAATAAAAGAAGACAAGGTGGGCAGCGAATTTAAGTGCTGCGCAGCAGTATGCTTAGGAAAAGACACTCCCAAACTGAATCCTACCTGCCCAAGACCCAAGCCCTGCAACGGTTATCTTTGAAGGCGTACAGAATAAGAATCTGTAGTGTGTACGTACAGATCCTGAGTTACTTGGGCAAGTCTGGCAGCACCACAGCAGCCAGCTTAACCAAATAATCTACCCGTTCTTAGAGCTTTCCCTCATTAAAGCATTTTACAAACCCTGCCTTAATTAAAGTTCACAGCAGTCCTGCGAGTTAGTAAAATGTCATTATCCCAATTTTACAGATGAAAAAATTGCAACAGAGAGGTGAAATGCTGTGCTTGAGGCCGCAGAAGGAGACAGTTTCAGGGGCAGGATTAGCCATTGGGAGCCGTTTGGTCTGTGCAACACAGCCAGCCTCTGAAGGCACCAAACAGGCTCTCAGAGAGATGCTGAAAACACTGCTCCCCCCTTAAGGCTCCCTTGCAGCCTCCGTTTGCTGGCTCTAAGGTGGTAAAGGAGACTGATCTGGGCGCTGACATCTGCTGTTATCCCATGCTTACCTTCCAGAACCGGTCTGTGCCGGGTATGTGCCAAGGAGAAGGAGGAAATCAGCAACATGACCTTGCTCGGGCTATTGTGGAGTCTCAGAGACCAGCCCTGTGAACAAAAAGGGACCGCAAACAAGTCACAGCAGCCTCAGAGGCTGGGCCAAGCCACAGCAGGCAATGTACCACCTTTGACCGCTGCTGGATTTGGGGGCGGCTCAGGACTTAATCCCCAAACCATGCTGCCTCGCTGAGCCAAACACGTAATAGTGACCACAAACATATCGAGGAAGGCTAGCAACCTGATGCAATCACCGATCCAAATGGTGTGCTGTTTGCAACCCATCTGGAGTGATGCAGTGTGCGAACTTCTACTCTGAGTCATGCTGCGGAGATGTGAAGCTGGGTCTCCCACCTTTCGAGCCACCACCCTAGCCAGAAGGCTCAGATGGGTGCAGCTGACACTCCTACACCTTCCATTTTCATGCAAATGTTCAAAAGGTTTCATTTTTTCCAATATGAAAGGAAAACCCCTTTTACATGTTAAAAAAAAAAAAAAATCACCACAAAGCAAGATCATCGCCCGCTACTCAGATGAACATAAAACACTTGGGTCAAATCTCTAATCCCACCTCAAGCAAGGTCAGCTCTGAAATCAGACTGGGTTGCTCAGGGTTTTATCCAGTTGTGTCTTGAAAACCTCCAAGGATAGAGATTGCACAACAACCCTGGTCAGCCTGCTCCAATGCCTAATGGTGATCGGTTTTTCCTTATATCCAGTTGGAACCAGTTGGACTGTTGTCCTAGAAAGTGTATCATTTCACCTGCTTGTGACCACCCCCAGTAATTTTTTTCCTTTTTTTGAACCTCTGCTTAAAAATAATGAAAAAAAAAAGACCGCAGAAACTTTTCAGTATGGATTTTAGCACAGTAGCACACTGTCAAGATCTCGTGCTGCGGGCACATGATTACATCAGAAATCTGATAAGAACGTATCTTTTTAGTGGCAGAATGCAGCAGCTTTTTAAAGACTCAAGTGTTATTTCATTTTTCCACCTCCTTTTAATGAGACACCGCTCTCAGGTCCCTGTAATGGAACACAGATCAGAGGTCTCTCAAGTTCTCAAGTTTACATCACGTCTTAATACCCTAAGGCACAGGTATCATGATTGTGATTTACTGCTGAAATTCACCTATTATATTCATGTTACATCAGTAATATCAGTCACCTGTTACTTTCTGGAAGTTCTTTTATAGAAACATAATGCTCAAATTGTCTTGTGGAGTCCTTTCTATATTTACTTTCCTGACTTGGGGGTGGGGAGAAAAAAAGCGTAGCGCAGGATCTAAACTACACCTGAATGACCCCTTAGAAATTACACATACACCAAAGCCAGGAACTCAGTATGCCATGGGAGTGAAGGCAGAATGTGGGTCTCATTTGGCTTTGACTCTTGTAACAAACTGCACCATAATTCTGTGTCGGAATAACTCTAACACCAACCTGGTTGTGCCTGTAACTGCATATCGCATAGCTGTGTAGTACTCTGCTGTGTTTACTGCGGCCACAGCCACCCATGGGAGGACTGTAAGGTGTGCTGCTATCCTGTTAAATGTTCTTTAATGCTGAGAAGTTAAATGCTGAGAAGTTAAATGCTGATGTTTGAAGAAATGCTGAAGGGAGACAAAATGACTTGTTTAGTCCACTACTATTTTTCTATTTTTTGGTAATCAAAGGACAGGAGTCTATTGATGGACCCTATCAGAAATCAATGAACTGGAGTGTGAGGAGTTGGGTGTAACTGATATGGGACAGCAAAAGTGAGAACAGGCCATTCTGCTGTTGATGTCTTCTTGGGGTGGTTTAATGAAAGGATAGTTCCTGTTGAATGAAATACAGAGGGATACTGTGCTAAAGCTGGTGTGGTTCAGCCTTCAGGCATTGCTGTTTGCTGATGTATCTTGAGGTCCATGGCCTCCTACACCTCAGACACTGCAAATGAAAGAGTAGTAACCAGTGGCCACACTTTCTGGTGAGCGCTGAAACCCCAGTGTGAATCTTGTCTTCCAAGACTTTGCTCTGCTTTCTCCTCCCACGTGAGTTCCTTGCTGCTGTCACTATCTTTCCCCTCTCTCTCAGCTTTCATCTGATCTGCATTACATCAGCAGGAGGAAAGCGTGGAGGGCAGCCAGCTCTGCCATGCCTGGAAAGGAAAAACGAAGCAGGGAAGCCTGATCAGATCGACGGATTGAGGTCCCTGAGTAGCAAAGGAAGTCAGAGTCGTAAACTGTGGCTCACCGGATGACCCAGAGCAGCTGCCATGAATGCCCTTGTTGTGGAGGATACCATTTTTATAATTTTCACTGTTCCTTTACCCCCTTCTTTTGCTGTTTGCACTGTTTCTTCACCTTAGTTAGGGTCAGAGAGAGACAAAGCCACAAGGTGGCTTGGGCACTGCTCGGACCGTCAGTGTGTCAGTGATGCTGCCCAAGGAGCTGGCTGATCTGAGAGGTAAATCTGCACTGAGCTCCCTGCTGCCCAGGCAGGCCTGGGAGCGGTATCTAGCCAGCAAGCTGAAGCCTAACTCAGGTTTGCTCAGGCAGCCTGCAGTGGCTGCAGTGTAGACATATGGTCTGTTTTGCTGGAGGCCAAAAAGTGACAATTATTTATATCTCAGCCTTAAGCATGGGACCAGCCTCTATTCCTCACCAAGGTGAGGATGATGGAATAAGAGGCTCTTACTCTCATCTTCTCTTTCCTCTCCTCTCTCCCCCAAAGAAGGATTTTGGTTGTTTTCTATTATGTTTGATTTGAACAATCGTGTGGTTTCTATGTGAAAGTGTCTGATGTGAAAAATACCTCTCTGTACTCTGAAAGTTGACTAATATCGCAGTAGCATGAAGTCCTTGCCTTTGTAAGCACAGGATCCGTGTTTTCTGTTTGAAGTTTTACAGTGAACCAGCCATACAAACACTAAAATTTTGCTGAAAATTAATACAGAAATTTTTCCCTGCTTCTGTGTACATACCCTCTTTGGACAAAATGGTCGAGGGGAGCCCATATCCTTTTAAAGGCAGGCAATTACTGTCTTGGAATGACATCCTGGTAAATGGGACACACAATCCTATAGTTTTGTTATCCTTCTAGAATGAAGTAAAATTGAATTAAGTACTGAGAAGAAAAAAAAAATCAATGAAGTATTGTGGAGTTTCCCTTAAATTTAGCTGGGAGGATCTTATTTGTGCTAGAAGCTTCATCCCACTGTCCCTGGCACCTCACTCCAGAGCCCAAAATGCACTCAAGGCACAGGAATAACTTCACTGAATCTCCTAAATAGAGCAGGGCAGATCACTGATCAGGCCCAAAAGTCTGCAACCTTAAGAGATGGGAGCAGCTTGGCAGACCGATGCCCCTGAAGTTTTATTTGTGTAGCCTCAAAAGAAGATTTGATACTGATTTTCCTCCCTCCTGCATCGAGAATAGCTAGGAAGCAGCACCAAACGCACTGGTGGCTGTCACCCACAGAGGTGCACAAGGCTTTCCCCAAACACAGCTCAGAACAAATTTTCTGCTGTGACAATAATATACATTGTGCCCGAGGCCAGGTTTTGACTGCTGAATGGGTCCTTGCGCTCTCAGCAGACTCCTTGAAGTCAGCGGGAGTCCACGCAGAGCAATGTGCTACCCACCACGAGTAAATGCATCACGACGTGTTCCAAATAATATTCAAGGGCCCAAATCCAAAAAAGCACATCTCCAGCTGCTAGAAACTGCATCAGGAGAGAAGTTTCCCTGATTTCAACAGCATCACCTGCGAGGAGTGAATCGCCCACATCCCTAAGTCGGATCAGGGCCTTGAAGCATATTTCTCCTGGGGTGAAGGTTGCATATCTGCATTTTGTGAGCATAATTGGATATTCTGCCGGTGCTGAAATCACAATAATAGACTCAATCTCTTGAATCTGGAAGAAGGCTCACAAGCCTGCTTTCTTGCCCTGCCCTGTTTTCATAGGCCAAATACTTGCTGTAGGAAAAATACAAAAAAGAAACAGCAAAACCCCATATCTTCTGCTTTGGGTACTTTTCCTACCTTTGGGTACTGCTAGAAACGTTCCAGTTTCCAAAGGTTTGTTCCAGAACCAATAATTAAGTAGACTCGCAGTCCATAAGATGTGTATTGAAAGCAAGCAAATTATACAGTAGCATGTCTTACTTGTCTGTCCACAAAAATAAAGTAATTTTTTGCAGTAAGCATACACAGCAGGGTTTGAATCCTGCCATTATTTTATTAAAAGTATTATTTGGATTCTACATTATTTTCATACCCTTGGTGAGATGTTTCAGTTAGAAGATTTATGTAAGGAAGTGCTTATACCTGTAAATCCATAGTGCTGGGGCATATAGGAGATATTAGGCACTTTTGGTCATGGAAGTTACAGGTTCTCTCCCTCAGTCTGAGGAAAATGTGTGTGGGGAGACAGTTATCAGTGAGCGTATCTATCACAAAACAACACCTCTAATACTAATATATTAGTAGTTTCAAACAGGAAGTTTGAGAAAGGTGATTTCCTTTTCTTCCTTTTCCCTGTCCCAAAATTGCCACCTAATTTGTACCTATACGAAGGTGGAAGGTATCAGCTGCCTTTGATCTTTAACAGGAAAACTTGGAAGCAAACGACAAGATATAAAGGACATGCTTAATAGAGAGTAAATGTTTCCCCAAATAGGTACAGCCTGGAGAAGCAGAGGCCAGCAACGAATGCGTGCTCTAGAAACTCCATCTTCCTGCAGCGGTGCATAATTTGCATTAATTATGTCTATAGCCATTACATCAGGCACTAGTCTGGGCTTCTCTAAGCAAACAGGAGATGCGATAGTTTTATCAAGAGTTTTGCTTGGTCTGTCAGTGAATTGGGCTTTCTGTCTTTGAGCAGAGCGCCCTTTTACCAGGTGTTCAATAGCCCTTTTTTTCAAGGCCGATTTCACGGCAAAGGTTCTTTGTTTACAATTTTTAGCATTGCACAGAGAGCATTCTGCAACATGGAAGTGATTATACGTTTGAAGGTACTTAAATGATGTTTGAAATGCTGAGTTGCATTTTGATATGTAAGAAAGATTTGCAAGTTGTGGTTAGTTATACATACCAAAGACAGCTTTCGAAGAATGTTCAGCCAAATGGTTTGCTTTTATACAAGAATACAGGCAGAGCGCAAACCAACAAAATTTCAGATTTAGTCAGGAAGTTACTGCTTAAAAATCATTCAAAATTTTCTTATAATTGCAATGGGAGCTGAAGAAGAAATCTGGAAGGGATTTTGCTCTGAAACTCTGTTAGCAGGTCTTTGAAATTTTTCGTTCTCCCCGTGGGTAACTGTGAAGTCCTGCAGGACGGCTGCCTTGTTATACTGGCGAGTGTCCTGCAACACACTGTCTGCACCAGCCTGCGACGCAGGACTGCCTGGGACTTTCTGTCCTGAGGCAAAACAAGTGTAACAATCCTTTACCCCCTTCCCTGTGTGTTTTATGAAAAAATTAGAAAATATTATATGCACGTAAAATGTATTTTGTAATTATATGTACTATCTATAACATGTATAGTATATTCTATATAAAATATAAAAAAATGTATAGAGAGTCGAGTCCACTTTCTGCAGACCTTCTAAAAGGGGAGACTGTTCTGATGCACAGAAACTTCAGGAATCCTCTGTTCTTCAGGAATCTATTTTCTAAACATTTAAGTGACTATTTCCACAGCGGTTCTCAGGCTAAAAGTGACTAAAATGTAACCATTTTTACTACTACCCGGAATAGCATAATTATTCCCCATCAATTTCATATACTCATGAATATGCATACACTACTACTTTCTTTGCAAAATGGGAGAAATGTGAGAAAACTAACTTTTGTCTCCAGAATATATTAAATATTTCACTTACCATGGATCCATGAAGACAGTTTTTTTTTCCTCCCTGGATTCTACCGACAACAGGAATTGATTCCCTGCACTGCCCTCAGAGAAAAGGCGCTTGGCATAGCTGCAAAGTGGGTCTGCCTAATAATAATGCATACGTAAGTCACACATGCCAATATACATTCAATAAAGCGCCATTGCTTGGAAAAGCTACTGGTGGCATATTCAGCATTTTGCTTGGGCCTACCTGACGCAGTGCTGAGAATAGCTGCTGGAGAAGTCAGGAAGTGAGAGTCCCACCAAGAACAGCAAAACCACCAGCGGCACCAGCTACCAATTTGAAGGCTGGGTGTCAGGAGGATGGGGCCAGGCTCTTTTCAGTGGTGCCCAGTGACAGGACAAGAGGTAACGGGCACAAACTTAATTATAGGAAGTTCCATCTCAACATGAGGAGGAACTTCTTTGCTTTGAGGGTGGCAGAGCACTGGAACAGGCTGCCCAGAGAGGTGGCGGAGTCTCCGTCTCTGGAGACATTCAAAACCTGCCTGGACGCGTTCCTGTGCAACCTGCTGTATGTGACCCTGCTCTGGCAGGGGGGTTGGACTAGATGATCTCCAGAGGTCCCTTCCAACCCCTACCATGCTGTGATTCTGTTATTATGCATACTAAAGAAGACTTGACAATCCTACACACTGTTATATCAGCGAGCATCAAAGTAGGTGCAAGCTGCTGGTTTGAAGAAGAATATATCCTTATTTCTTCCTGTCCAGGTTTCTCCTCGGCTCCCCACCCCCAGGAGACGTTTGCTAGCAAAGGAGAAGCTTGTGCTGTCGTTGTGGGAACTGAGAAACGGGCTATCGCCAGTCCTGGCAGGAGCTGGCGTTGCCTACCTGACCAGCCTACCAACCAGTGGGGACGCGCAGCGCGTTTTCAGTGCTGCTGCTGACATTAGGACAGGCAGAAGGGTTTTTACGTAGCGCCGTCAGTGCTGACTGCCTCTCTTGTTTGAAAATGAGCCTGCAAAATTTATTAGGTGGAGCCATCTGCTTCTCAGCTGTTCTCCTACACTGCTCCTGACAGTGACTGACAGGAGAGAAACAATGAATTTACAGCAGTGGGTGAGAATAAATTGCGTTTCTGATCCCTGTTCCAGAGCTGCTGCAGCCCTTACAGTGCAACCTGGAATATCTGGTAACACATCTCTCTTGAACTTTTAGGGTGTAGAGTAAGCATTCACAGTCACTTTTACTCTGCTCCTTGCAAGAGACAAGGAAGGAAAGCCTGCAAAGGAGTTAAGTGTTTGCAATCATTATTGTTAACTGAGCTAATGAAGGGGGAACTTCACCTGAGCTAATGAAGGGGGAACTTCACCATAACAGCCCCATGGTTTCTTTTGTTTTTAAAAGGAACCCGCTCAAAGGTCATTTGGAACTCATTGAGATATAGCTGCTGGTTTCAATAGGTTTTGAATATGGCTATGAGTGTGTGTTCTTTGAATAAGGAATTTTCATTAACCGATTGCAGCCTGGAACATGCATTTTTTTGTCACAAATACATAATCTTCGTGGCAAAATAACTTTTGGTTGTGAACATTTCTTTTGACTATGTTTATTCCATTACTAATGAAAACTGAAAGCATTGTGGGGTTTTTTCTGATATTTACCTGATGTGAAAATCAGGTGCAAAAAATTATAAAGTTTTGTCAAAACAAGAGAAGAAATCACTTTGATTCACTTGTATTGCAAAAGAAACGTATTAGTTATGCTCCTTGCACTCCAGATCTAAAAAAGAAACCGTATGTCCCCAACCTTGGCTACTTTTCAAACTATACCGGTTGGTCTAACTAACAGTAATACTTTTGCCTGCAAATGTCAGATGACAAAAATAGGGACTCTGTTGAAGTCAATAAGTGGTTTAAGGCAGCAGTGTGGCTAACTTGTTTCAACTACCCTAACAGATGAAAGAAACAGGTAAAAGAAGTTACTGCCATTTCTAAAAGCTGATTTCGCGTGTCCTTGGGAGTTAGTTGGTTACCTGCTGCAGATGCTGTGTACATTCTCGGTAGGTGTTTATGGAGGAAGCCATTCATGAGCAGAGAGGAGCCCTTGGGCTCGGCTAGCTGCCCCATGAGGCTCACAACGAACACAGGTGGCTACCCTTTCATGCTCAGTGGCATGCACAAGATGTGCTAAATTAGGTCTGCTTCTCTCATTAGGCTGCCCTCCCTTGCCAAGGGCCTGTCTTCGCCCTGGGCTGGCTGCGCTGCGCTGCATAGGCTTCCTCTTCTTCTGGCAAGCAGCACGCCACCGGCATCTTGCTGGCCAAGCAGCCATGGCTGGCTGGCTGTCCAGGGCTGAAAAGTCCTGAGACAGTGATATCTAGCTTGCTCTTGAGCAGCGTACATCCCCCCCGATAGAGCTCAGGGGCTCTATCTGCCTAATGCGTTGCTGGTGCTTCTGGCATGGCCACCTCCTCACAGCCGTGCTCACCACAGGCTGGAAAACAGTGAGCATGGGTAGGCCAAAACCAGGCAGCATCCCATCTGTGTTGGCCACCATTGCCACTGACTCAGGGCTGCCCATGTGACCAGCACTAGCCTTCTCAGGCTTGTTTCACGTCAACACTGTGTGATCAGTTGCTCTTCTCTATTTTAGGATCTTCTGTGAGTGGCAGCTATGCTCATTCACATTTAAGAAGGCCCAAGCCCAAGGCAGCGCCAGCACCCAGGTTGACTTGATGACCTGTGCTGGAGTTGCAGGGTGCCGGAGGAGTCAGCGGGCCAATAGGGAGACTTGCAAAGTAGCCCAAAGAAAACATTTAGGATGCATTGTGCCTCAAGCCATGCCAATCTCATGGCAGAACTCCAGGAGCCACTGCTCTCTTAAAAATTTGCAAGTCTTTACTCTCTTCTGGAGATGGGTGCCTAAAATCCTTGTATTTTCCTCCCTTTGGTATGTTTGAAGTATTTTAGTGTTATGAAAACGTCAGTAGCCAGCGCATGCAGCCAGGTGGCGAAAGGCTGTTCCCGGCTCAAGACAACTTAGGTCAGCATCTCCCACCTCCCCAGGCTGTAACACATGGAGAGATGGGACCTGGGGCACTCATGCTTCTCCTGGAGAAACTGTCCCTTTTTTCAAGTGGAAGAGAGAAAGAGATCACAGGTGACCAAGGGACAGTGTCTCAGCGTTCCTCTGGGGACAGGGGAACAGCTGCGCTCCCAGCCCTTCACCTGGACCATATCTCAGATCCTGCCTCCTCGTGCACAGGCTTGCCAGCTGTAACCGTGGCTTTGCAGAGGCAAGTTCATAATTCTGGTCTTTCTTGCCCTCAATAAACATTTATTTATCCCATGCAAAGGGGAGCAGCACAAATAGGGGACTGTGCCTTCCCGGAAAAAGGCAGTCGTGTATGCCCGGCCGTTGTGGCACGTTCCTGGGCAGAAGTTTGACGTCGCCCTCAAATCGGGCTCTGCTGGTGGGACAGGAGCACCCGGCCCACCACTCCCCGGGGGGGCGAGGTGGGAGGTAAGAGACCGGCCCCCGTGCTGCTCAGCATCCTCAAGGCAGGAGCACATCAGGGCGTGCTGAAAAGCAGAACGTGAAGACCCCGAAAGATGCGAGTTTGGGAAATAGTGGCACATTCAAAATGAAGTCGTTACATCAATTCTGAGGGAAAGGAAAGCTACAGAAACAGTTCATCTATTGTTTGTGGTGATTTATGAAGCAGATACAGTGAAACCAAGAAGTATTTGCACATTGTTAGACTGGGTCACCAGAGAGAGCGAGAAAGAAACATGTTATTTCTTTCGAGCAATGCGCCTGGGCGTTTATATTCCTAAGCCTACAAGACACAAATGAGCGATTTATAAAAGAAGGGGGAGAAAAATATCATGTTATCTGTTGGAATTGCTGCAAGGTCATGAAAGCGATTAGCAGAAATACCCACAACTCACCAAGAAATAACCGCCTGTGTCTCATCCCATCCGCAGCAGGAGAAAGCTGGCATGTGCAGAGCTTCTTGTTGAAAGCACTGAGCGCATCCTCCTCCTTCTTCTGCCGAGCCTGGTGGCGTAGCAAAGCACTTTTAGCGTTCACTGGAATCAAGAGTTGAGATCATTTAACCTCTACCTGAACTGTTTTGCATCTTGCAAAATTAGGTAGTGCAGTTTTGGGGGTTTTTTTACGCATACTATGCGGGGTACCTGCTACCCTTGCATGAGAGCAAGTGCTAGAAAGCAGAAGCTGAAGCACTTTCTGTTATACTCTGGAGCAGTTCAGCTCTAGCTCCAGCAATCTGTGTTTTCTTTTTGTAACAGCACCTCTCCCTGTGGTATTTTAGCACTCACTAAGAGGTAATCTCGGAGAGTAAATACATGTCCACTCCTCTGAGTTGCCTAGATTGGATTTGTCCTTTAATTCCATGTTCTGGTGGGATTGCTTATATAACGGATTTTTTCTTTGTCAGACTAAGGTTATAATTCCATGGTATGGAGAATTAGGCAAACACTTCGTATAATAAAACTACAGCCTGTGGGTGTGATGGGCTTTGGGCCAGCATCTCTGAACAGACCAATGTTTTTTGTCATTTTAAGGAGTTAGAAAATCAGACAGATTGCACAGAGATGAGAAATAGTAAATGTGTTTCATTAAAAAATATTTTCTCAAGATGGTTTCAACAAAAATATTGAATATTGGAAACGTCGTTACACCTTTTTCAGCATTGCAAATTTAGGCCAGGAGGCCTGTTTTAAAGGACTAAGGAGGAGGAATAGTAACAAAATTGGATAAAAAACTCCCCCAAAATCCCAAATGCATACTTATTTATTAGAAAAACA
This sequence comes from Larus michahellis, assembly GCF_964199755.1. NCBI lineage: Eukaryota > Metazoa > Chordata > Aves > Charadriiformes > Laridae > Larus > Larus michahellis. Next base: position 98,351,106 of record NC_133897.1, read on the forward strand.
ATCCATTTAACACACAAGTTGACAGAGAGAATGATTTCCTAGAAAAAGAAAAAGCACTTTCCATTCAGAAGGACTTTGCACACACAGTTTTGAATGGCCGCATGAGGGACATATGGATAGTGTCATTTTGGTGTCTTGTGTTGGAGCAGCTTACTGGGGAGTGGTGAAAACCACCCGTGAGGGTGAGCTGCCCTCTCTGATTCTTCCCAGAAATGCTCATTGGGCCGACTGAGAAGGTTAATAAAAGTAGGGTAGTGTCCTCTTTCTGTAGATCTGGGCAGCATCTGCAGAGTCTGAACGGGAGCAGCTCCTCACCAACCCCTTGCAGGATGTTTTCTTCTAGTACCCCTATTTTGTCCATTTTCTTTTACCTTGGGCACGAAGGATGAAATTAGTGCAAACCAGACAATCCCACTTGCTCTTGCCAGCCCTGCAACTAGAAAAGTCAAATCTTTGGCTCAGGGTGGAGGGGCTTTCATGTCCTCTATGTCTTCAAGACCAAACATCCCACTCAGCTGGGATGGGGTATGACTAGGGCTGATGGAGCACTTGGCAGATGGAGCCACCATCGCCTCCCAGAAACAGCCAAGCCAAAGGGGCACATGAGCAGATTTCGAGTGGTGTGAAGCAGGGCTGACACCGCCTTTCAAAGAGGAGCGAGGTGATTAATTAGCTGCCCAGGCAGTGTTGTTTTCCTCTGCAAAGTAATCTCTCCTTTGGGGCTGGGAGACAAACTGCTGACAGTGCTTAATCACTCATTCAGGACGCCAAGGTACAGGCTCACCACAGCCCTGGGCAGACAATGGGGGCTTGGGAGGGTAATGCCAGATTCTTGCCCTGTCGTCCCGGCTCTGGCAGATTTGCTGTGGGCCCACAAGCTGGTCATTTCTGTCCTTCTGCCTTCACCTGCCCACCTGAAGGAGTTAAAAGATGGGCTTTGTGCATCGTTATTTAATAAATTCTATTGTGCTTTGCATATGCAGCACGTGATTTAAGCATCCCTGTGGCTGTGCATGTTCATTAAAAGCCCAGGAGTGGTTGTATTACAACAGGTGAGCACATTTTGGCAGCCCCAGTTTCACAGATGCATCAGGTTGCAAAGAGAATTTAATGTGATTTCAAATAAACCATCTGAAAATGTTACGAGCTCTCCCATTTGTTCGGATTAGCATAAGCTCTTCCTCCCCTCATCTCATTTCCCGCATGTTTAAACTACAAGTACAGCTGAATTTAAATGTAATCCTCATGTCTTTACCAACTCATCTTCACTGACAAAAGCACATCATTAAGAAATGGTAGTGCAAGGGGGGACTAGCCCCCTGTTTCCAAATGCGATAAAAGCAAACCCATCCAGAACTGTTCTAGTGATTTAAATTTATCCCCTAAGCACAATAAAATTGGTATCACAGAGCTTGCAGATACAAAAAAATCTAGGTTCAGGTTTACCAAAGCATTTCAGTAATTTTGGGATGCCTTCCTCAGTTCATAAACACTCATTACGTGTAAGCAGACCTGGTGCCTGAAGAAAATGTGTAGTTTAATCTATTATTGATTATTTTTACAATCTTCAAAAGCAGCCGGAGTGTATCTCAGGGCAGAACTGGAGAAACTGAACGTGCATCACATACTCTGGGGAGCTGCCAATGCCAGTTCCACCTGCGAAATGACAAGGGGTTGATCCAAGCCCAGTGCACCTGGGAGAGGAGAGCAGTCATAACCCGATACCCCGATTCAGCAGCAGTATGTAGTCAAACAGCATATGTTTGTTTTGGGGCTGGGGTTTTTTATTGGGTTGGGTTTTTTTGATCGGCTTCTGTGAGAGCCATTGCTTTTAGTGGGAGGAGCCTCTAGCACCTGAAGCAACTTGCCACCGACAAGCTGTAGAGAGAGCCCTGAAAAATGGTTCATCTGTGGCTTGCTTTGCCCTGGCCAAGGCTGGGGCTGTGGGAACTACAGCCAAAGGTACCACCAAAGTAGTTTTCAGAGTGAGTGACTGCAGCAGAGGAAACTAAAAGTTACTTTTCAGGAAGACTTCTTATCAGAAGAAAGAGGTTAAGTGCGAATATCTTTAGAAAAACTCTCTCTTTTTTTCTACAATTTAGATACTCAGATTCCCCTCTGTTATTGCCTGCCCTGCCTTGGAGAAGATAGTGACCACTGGAGGAGGCGGTCACTAGAGGCACAGAGACATGTAGCATGATCATGACCAGCTGTCTCAAGAAAAGCAGAGAGAAGCGAGGCCCCAGGAGTGGCCTGGTGTAGCTCTTGTGCTGTGGCAAGAGGAAAGCTAAAGGGAAACCTGTGGCACATATACACCCTCAGACTTGTCAGAGCGGCCATACTGAGTCAGACTATTTGTCCATTTAGCCCAGTATCGAGCCTTTGGCCACAGTCATAGTGGACACTTAGGCAAGAGTACAAGAGCAGGTTAGGCGCATTTTCCTAGAATATTCTTCCAGCTTTTTTCCACCTTCCTGATCCAGAAGGGTTTTTCTGGTATTTAAAAGCCTGCAGTGGATGTTTGTGAATTCACCCAGTTGTTTTTGATCCAGTGTGAATGTTTTACGCCATCTCTGCGAAGAGCCATTTACTTTTGCCAGTTCTGCCCTGGCCACCCTCTGGTGTCACCAGGTGCCAGTGGGACACCAAGCTCATGTGGGACAACAAATAGTCATAAAGGACTGACCACTTGGTGGACCTCTGGCACATCCATCCTTGGACGTGTCTTTTCTTGGGCTGGAGAGTCCTGGTCTCTGTGGCTGCTCCTGGTGTAAAAGCCTTTCCACACTTTTGAAGATCCTGGTTACCCATCTCTCAATCTTCTCCCATCCTCTCATGTTTGTGATAAGGACAGATGTGCCCTCTGCCAAGTGATACTGCAGTTACGAGGTGTCAGCACTATCTCTGTAGCTTGTACCAAGCTGATACAAGCTGATACCAGCCTTGTATCCAGCACTAGTCAGTGCAGGCCTGGCCTTCTTCCTCTACTTCGCTCCTGCTCCTCTCCCTCAGCTGCTCTTCTTTACCTGGGGCTGGGCAGGGGAAGCTGCACGTGTATTCCCCTTCCTTCCTGTCACCTCTTGTGATGATGCCCATCATTTCTGCAGCTGAAGGCCAGAGAACAGCTGGGTTGCAGGGCACTCACCAGCCCCTCAGCAGGAGCAGATGCCCTGGGGAACCCCATCTGGGGTGGAAGGTTGTGCTGCCACAGCTCCTCCTGGGAGGGTTTTCCCCCGGGAGCAGGTCTCTTCACTGCAGAATTGGGTAAACTGGGGAGGGGGAGAACTCAGAAAGGGAGGTGTGTGAGACAGAAAACCTTCACCCTGCCATCACTGGCCCCTTTGTTCACAAGTTTAGTACTTGATGGCATAGCAGGGGTCTTTTTCCCCCAGCGTGTCAGTCCTGTGAGATGAACATCACCCTTCTCACGTTGCCCAGACTTGACAGTAATCCGTGCTCTTGCAAACTGCACAACCTTATTGCTGTGCCACACTGCCAGCTTACAGCTGGTTTTCTGGCTCTGACCCACATCATTCCCTCCAGTACTTTTCCAACATTTCCAAACACCTTCAACCTCATCAAACAGCTACACGTTTCTTCGTTTTTTCTGTGTGTATTAGCTTGTGTTGTCCAGGTTGCATTTTATTACTATATCCTCCAGATAAGGCTACTGCCTGCATGATAGAGTCTTTGCCTCCTACTATGAGATTAGCTTCAAATTTAATTTGGGAGCTATTCATCCCCTCTTGATACCTACCATTAACAACAATAAAAGTAGAATTCAACATCTGAGATTCCCAGCACCCTTCGGGTACCTGTTCTTATTTCGGTATATGGTTGTTGATCGTTTGGTTTTATCTATTTACAGTCCTTCAAGTAGTGTTCGGTATATGGAGCAGCTCTCTGACATGCTATTAATCACCTTCTTTGAAACAACTGTAGAAAAGATATTGGGCTGTGAGCCAGTACTTTTGGGATCATGTTAACGGTTTGCTGTCGTATTTCAATCACTTGCGCTGTGCAAAATAACCCAAGATGTCCCTCCCTCAGGGTATTAAGTAAAGATTGCAGCCCATGAGATAAGGGAAGATTCTGACAAACATTAATCTGCAGGGAGCAGTTCGGTGGGAAATAAAGGGCAAGAGCATCGCCAAATGGCCTTTTCTGGTGCAGGGAGTGCTTTCCATAGGTGCACGCAGATTTTGGGAGGAACCCTGTTTCCCCAGCATTCCCTCATTGCTACAAATATCGGGGCGCATTCGGGTGGTTTTCAGCATCCAGAGCTTTCAGTTTATACAGATTTAGAAAATCCTTAATTAAACAACAGAAGGCATATTATCCTGTCTCCTTTCATCAGCTTGGTATCCATCAACTACAGCTGGCACAAACCAATTATCCCTGTGGCAACCACAGCTTTTGACAGCTCTTGACACGGACCGCTTTCAACTTGTAGGTACCCCATGCTATTTTTGTGCTTTTGCAGATGATGGAAGGCTGCGCCGTGCGCCTCCTTTTCTTGGGGAAAGAGCTGCTGGACTCGTGCAGCGATGGCAGTCAGGGGCGGGCCGTCGAGACTGCTCTGCCACAGAGGCAGCAGCAGCTGGTGGCAGCAGCCCATGGTACAGCGTAGGAGAAGTTGGCCATCCTCATGCTCAGGAAGGAGGATGTTTCCATCAGGTTGAAGCTGATGCTCCAAGTTTCTTACAGTGAATGTCATTCCCTGCAGCCCAGTGCCGCCGGGGTGATGGGTACCCTGAGATAAGCCCGTGCGATGGGGCAGCCCTTCTGTTGTACGGTAGGAGTATGAAGCACATCCCACCAGGTAGGCTCTGGGAGATGGGATATTGCCTCAGGCTGCCTACGAAGTGCTGTGATCACCTGTAGGCTGTGGAGCGGTACTCAAGTCAACAGGAACCTGTCGCAATGTTTGAGAGGAGGGGAAAAAAAAAAATACCGGGTGATCTTTCAAGGCACCAACGTCAGTTCACGGCTAATTAGAGGGCAGGAGGCTCTTCCTGGGCTAGTGACCGGACTGGCTCTGCTTCATGGCTGCTCTGCAGCTGACACAAGCTGTAGGTGACTGGGAGCTCAGGCACTGGGCTGGCCATCTCCACCCCAGTTGATAGCAAAGCCAGCCAGCAGCTCAGCAGTCGCTTCCTACACAAAGACGGTCTCCTGGCTCAAAGGGAGATTTAGCCTTTTTCTTAGTTTGATCCACTTATCCTTCTCCAAGAGCCCGAGCCAAAAGCTATCGACTTAAAGAGGCTTTGCATCAGGTTCCTAGTTTGTTGGAACGAGGCACAGATGAAATGGTCCCAAATGCCCTCATTTATAAAAATATTACGTATTTTGCCTCTGGGCTTAATTTGATGACCAATCTAACAAAAATGTGAAGCATCTACTAGGATGTAGTCACTATCTTAAGGATTGTATTTTTCTTTGCAACAACTCCCCACAGATTTTTAGTCCAAATCTCCTCTCATGGAAATCAATGAGCATTTTAGAAGTGAGATCAAGGAGGATCCAGAGCAGAGTCCCTCAATGCTTTTTTCTTTACCTCAATAAACTACAGGTCTGGGCTGCAAACCTGAGTTTTGGTTTGCATACTTTTCTCCGTTCTTTTAACAGAAAGCTTTGTTGTCATCATTTCTGGGTAAATCTGCAATATACAAGCTTTTAAAGAATCAATATAGAGATTGTCAAAGAGTCAAGAGTCTGATTTCCCACACACACAGAGGTTGGTTTTTCTGGGGAATGAGAAGGAGAATACCAACTGCCAGACTGAGGAGTAGGAGAATAATTTTATTACCAAACACAGAACATTCTCAAATTCCTGGCGTTTACATTTTAAAGGAGATGTCTAAGAACTTGAGGTTGTTATTTTATATGTTGCATTTGGGGGTGTTTTCTAAAAAGAACTTCTAGGGAAATTTTTCCCCAAGTACCTCCAGGTGTTCTAAACTGGATTGACCTTTTAAAAAATGTCTCTTCACTAAAAAGGTAACATCTTGCAATATTCCATAGTAAAATTGTGTGGTTTTTTGCAAAGTCTGAGGACACCATCAGACTTTTGGATACCTCTTTAACACACTGGTAATATAGGCTCTATAATTTTAGCCACTGGAGGGCTCCCAAATTTTTTAATTAATTTATTAGGACATACAGTATGAAAAAATGGAGGAAGGAACTAAAGCAGGGTGGTCCTTGTCACTACCACCATCTCTACAAATACTAAATTTCATGCAAATTCCAGTTGTTCTTCTGTGTATTCCTCAACCAAAATAATGTAAGGAAATAGTTTTAGTATCTCTGGTAGAACAAATATTCCTCTATGCCAGCCAGCAAGACTGGGTGTAACTGACCATCTAGATATGCATAAAAATACGAGAAAATTAAAGTTTCAGGACTTGGTAGCATCGCACAATCAGGCAAATTCCCCACAAGTTTTACTTTAATATATCAGCCATTTACTTTAATGTATAATTTTTTCACGTGGATGGTTTACATTACATTATCATTGCAGCCCCATGCCCCCAGCCTGACAACTCACCCCGCTATGCTCCTGTTTGACTGATATGCTCCTCACGGGAAGCTGGCCAGAGAAACTGTCTTGGTTTGGTTTGGTTTGTTTTTTGGGTTTTTTTAACTATCTACATTTTCTATACTGACGATGGTTGCTCATGGCCAGATCAGGTTGCTGCAGAGTTTAATCCTGCATCCTGCTCTGGCCGTTGCACTCTGAGCACTGAGCGAACCATCTTCCAAGATCCTATTCTTCGCTCAAGGAGTTGCTTTCCCTTAAATGGAAGAAATAAAGGAGAGCAAAGGGAGGAGAGGAGACATCCCAAGATTAAGAGTGTCTGGCAAACCAAAAACATACTGCTTTTCCAAAAGTGGAGGTGTCCCAGACTGTACGGGGCAGAGACTCCTGCAGTCACCTATACAACACTTGCTTTGTTGATACACAGGTGACTATAGGGGAAGCACCCCCCCACCCTGTTTCACCTCTATGGATGCATAGTCCATCCAAGAAACTAACTGAAAGTTTGGCTCCAGCTTCACAGCCTTAAGCCACAGAAAAAAAGCAGAATCTTCTCAAATAATGGTGCTTACCCATACCTGCTGTGGTCAAGGGACTTGATGGCTGCCCTACAGTATCCATGCCTGAACCTGTCAGAGACCTGGTGGTGCGCCTCTTGCCAGAGCTCACTGTGCTTGTCTTCCCTACAGAGGGAGAGCTCGTTAACCCTTTGCAATGAAACATGTGCTGGTGAATATAGGAGAACAAATCACGGGCATGCCTGTCCCACTGGCGACCACTTTGTCAAGAGCTGGGCTTGAACTACTTTTATACGAAGTGTTGCGAACCTCTCTGTCCTACTGACCTGCCAGCTGCCTCACCAGCACCATCCCGATCAGGCACAGACCCAGCAGTCTGTACAGTTAGGATGAAGCAGCTACGCAGAGGTTGGTAGGAAGCAGAATGCAATGTGAATGCGGAAAAAGCTGAATTGTGTGGCTCAGACTCGGAAATCAAGGCACAGAGCATGCAAACACCCATCAATGTGGATGTGTTCAGTGCATCCTCAGGAAAGAAGAATGGCATCAGTGTTTCTCTCAACTCTTGTCTTTCATACCACCATTGTGCAAGGCCCCCCATATCTCACCACGGTGAGCAGTAGTTGTAGACTCCTTAGCAAAGAGGCATATTTGCTGCTAATAAAATATTAACCCAGATGAGGGGCTGGTAAAATATTTAAATATCAGACATTCCTCTACTCTTCAGCTTCCCACTTGGCACAAATCACTGCCATGATTTGGAGTCTGATCAAACATGTTTCATAGGTACAAAGAGGCTAATTTATAAAGAAGGATTAATCCCTCTACAAGACCGGGCTGGTTGGAAATTCTCTTTCCCCTTTTCATGCTGCAAGGCGCTCAAACTTTTTTCCACACAACGCTTTTGTGGAGAATTTTTTCACCAACATGACTTACAGCCTTTTGAGGCCACGTGTTTTAATTGAGAGACCTGGCGGCTGAAAATTCCTATTTATCCACAAGGCAAGTATTATTTTGCCCTTGGCACTATGTACATCTTTAAAGTAATCCTTCAGCATACTTCGAGCTTGACCCATAGAAGGGCAGGCAAAGTTACAGCGAGCCCTGGGACCAGAAGAGGTGATGAGCAAAGGTGGCAAGTCATGCCAAATGTAGTGCGGATACCTAGAGGTGGTGCAAATGAAGTTCCCTTAGGACATGGGAAGTGAGCAGAAACAAGGGGAGCACATGGCGACCTTCACCTCATGTAAAGGAGGTACACATACCACGGCGATGCAGGTCACATTTCAATTACAGGTGGTGCGAAACAGTGTTGCATTTTGTTTTAAATGGGCTGTCCTGTAATTTCAATGGGTGCCCCTTAGCACCCTGAGAAACTGTGAATTATCGTTTCCTAGGCATCTTTCTTCCACCTTTTCTAAGCGTGAAGGCTTCTGTTACATTTCCCTCACTCCTCTGTCAAGAATCCTCATCAATTTTGTATGTCCTCACCGATGGCATCCGTACAGTGAGAAAACACAACTGCGGTTTTAATGGGGGTTTTCTGCACAGTGGGACTAGAGTTTGGGATTGATTGCTTTCTCTTACCCAGCTTACCTCCTTCCTCAAATTACTATTTCTCACTTCAAACAGGAGCTAGCTGACTTAAGAGCAAAGCTGTGTTAAGCCCGTTGTGTTCACCCTTCTGCTGCAGACTTTTTCATATAAATAACCAGAGACAGGAGGGTGGAGAAAGGGAAGAAATAGTATAACTGCCCTGGGGGGTGCAGGGGGGGAAATGACCTCAAAACTGTACGAGAGGCAATTTGCTAGAGCAAGCTGTGGAAGTTACTGTGGATCTTCATCTGTTGGATAACCCTGCCCATGCAAGCCCTCACACCCCTTGCCCAAGCGGGGTTCCCTGCTGCGATGTGTCCCCTGGGGACGCCCACCACCACCAGCTCTGCAGGGAGCTCCTTCTGCCCCACACCTCGGCCACAGGGGTGGAAGTTCCTGTACTTGCCCCATCCTGGTATTGCTGGTTGACCCCCCTGTCTTCTCCCCCCAACAACTGGCAGGAGCCAACTTAGCTGGCACTGAAAATCACCCGGCAACGCCTTAAGCAAAAGCTGTTTCGTCTTTGCGATAGGCAAGTCTTGGTCTTTTGCCGCATGTTGAAAGAAGATGCCCTCCTTGTTCGCTCTGGAAGCAGACCCAGTTGGCACCAAATAAACAATATCAAAGTAACTCTGCGGTCTGAAAAGGGGGACTTTTCACCTCTTCCAGAGCCAACCCGCTACCCAGCTTGCCCTGCTGCCCTGGGACAAGCCCCATGTCCCACCGCATTTCTTGTTTTAATCATCAGTGTAGCAGAGCCACAAACACACACGCACAGAGAAGCACTTTCCAGACACGTGTTGATCATTAGTTAAATAAATTAATTTAAACAACAATTTGGCATTAGAGCTATCATGGAAATTTAAAATCATTAAGTGTTCAATTATTTCCTAGAAAAGCTTTGAAGTGGTGCTTTTAAATTCAGCTCTCCAGCTGCTATCAGTGAGCTGCAGAATAGGGCATTTGCATACTCCTGGCTTGGATGCTGGCAGCCTCCCTGTCTATTATTTTATTGAGTCTAGATGCAGATTGTGGCAGTAATGTAAAGGTTTGTCAAAGTGTTTTTTACTGTTTGGTTTTAAATTTACATTACAAACGCCTCTTAAAAAAGATCCACTTAATCTCAGCTTGGCCTGTTGCCTGGGAAATTTTCTGTGTGGTGTTTAATATTAAGTATAGCTCTTGAAGATTTCTTTATTTGCTGAAGAGTTTATAATTATTTCTGTTTTCATCACAGTTTGAAATGGGTTATTTCATGAGTACACACGTAAGAACGAGGCTCTTCCTATGCTTCATGCAAAAATCACCATCATTTTGTTAATCACTGGAAAGCTATTGCTAATACATCAGCCTGCAGAAGATGAGAAAGGGAGAACTGAAAGGTTTCTGTAAGAATGCCTAAAGAAATGGCAGAAACACGATACAGCTTTCAAACACAGACAAGGCTTCATTCTTTCTCTCTTGTTTGATAAAAAATGAACCACATAGTGAATGCTGTAGCTTCATGTTTCTCCTGTCAAATCTTTAGTAAGTGGGTGTCCAGGGAATTAGATCATAAGCGGAGGGAATGTTCCTCTCATTTGAAGGGTTTCTCATTGTGTTTATTAATTTAACCATTGACATTAAGAAGGTAAAATGCGCTGTTTTCAAAGGGATTCGATATAGTGAGGTCTGCCTGACCCCTTTACAGGCTATTCTGAGATACACTTATCCTATGTATCAATGGAAATATCCAGAAAGAATACATGTAAAGCAATTATTCATAAAAGAGAGCTAAATCACTGAGCAGTTACACATCACTTAGGCTGAAAATATCTTCAATTAAGGTAGGAATGAAGTAATATCACATTTTATGCAAGTTCCCATCAATAAGCCTGACACATGCCAGCTCCCATTTAATAACATATTTTACCTCTAATAATTCTCCTTTTTTTTCCTGGTTCAAAAAATGTGGAAGAGGGCTCAACCGTTCACAGAAGTGAAATGTGGTTGCAGGAGGAATTTAAGGTTTCATGTTTCAGGGCACAGAACAACCCCCATCTGAGGGGTCTAAGATGCATTTTCCCATTTGGAAAGGAGCACTGGCATCACTGGCATGCCACATCGCTGGACACAGGAGACGGGACAAGAAAACCAACCCGACAAGTACTGTGATTCATGCACCTCCATTTCTGTACCCAAAATGTTTGGGAGGTCCTTTATGCCCGAGCCAGTGCTAACTACCTCCTGTAAGTGAACTGAAATGGGCATGCAGTTCTGGCGCACAAGTACTTTCAAAGCAGTAGGCTTTCTCAAATGAAGAGAATATAATACAACTTCATCCTGAGTAGCAACTGGGAAGAGAGAGAAGTAAAAAAGCAAGGTGCAGGAGATGGGTTTGGACTGGGAGTCATCCTGAGTGGTGGGCCCTGGGCAGCACAGCACCATTTCCAGCCCAGACAACACGCTGCAGCCGGTGAGCTGGAGAGACGAGGCTCTTCACTTTTGTTAAGCATCCTAAATCCTGCTCTGCGGGGATTGCAGGGATGCCCTGCACATAATCCCACCCCCCCAGCACCTGGATCTCAGTGTCTGTAGCATGGAGAGAAACCAGGCTGGGAAAAGAACCAAGAAGACCTAGAGGCTATTCCCATGGGGACCCTCACTAAATCCAACCTCACGCAAGCATGCTCAGTCAGGAAACAGAAGAGCTGCAGCTCCCGACAGGCAGCTCTAACAGCAGTATAATCAAGGGGAAAAAAAATAAAAGCAAAGCCATCCTGCAGCAGCACTGAGGAAGCAACCACCAGGCTGCAAAAGCATCAACGTGGGCAGCAGCAGCAGCTAGAAACCTGAATTTCCATGTCAGCCTCTCGAGCTCCTCTCCCTCCATTATTTCCCTCAGTGAAGGGGTTCTAAACTGGGATTCAGCTATTGAGGAGTCTAGGGCCATTTCTGGCACCCACAGGTTGCAGAGAGGCCTGCAGAGCACTGGCAGGTCCCTGGGAGCTCTGTGTCCCTGGAGCAGCCGCTGGAAGCCAGGTGGGAGAGCAGAGAACATCTCAGAAGGCATCACACTCCCATGTTAGGCAACAAACTCAAGGTGAGCTCAAAGAAATCCCGGCAGATGCACAAATCTAGAATTAAAGGAATGAAAGGTAAAATCCAACAAATTATTGTCGACAATGTTCTAAATTTAGTTTGTTTAAACACACATACAGATATATTTGTATCTATTTGTATGAAGAAATACTCATAAAAAATAAAATGTATTTTTATAAAGTAGTGTATTATTACATGTGAGAAATAACACTTTAAATCAATTAAATGTTCAATACAGCAAGTTTTGCAGAGCAAACATCTTTGTTGACATGTTTTCTGATGCACATAACCAGTAACCATAACCTCATTCATCTCACAGGATCAAAGTTCCTTCTTAGTCCCAATGACAGTGCTGTGAAGTTTCTTAGGGTTTTAAGGTACGGGAGGAGTGGGAGTTGAACCTCAGCTTTTCTTGCTGTCTTGCTAAAACCTGTTCATATTGCTATGCTTTCAGATGATATTTCCCATTTGTATGTTGCTAGTATTTTGTAACAGGCCAGTTCTCCCAGTGCTTTTTATAGACAAAAAATGGAAACAAGAGGGACCATGGGAACTGCAAATTAACACTGATGAAAACTACGAAGACAGAGAGTATTGCAATACGTCTTTCCTAACCCTTGCAGGATGTACCTCAACAGAGAAATAATCTGACCCTCTGAACTGCAATTTAACAAGTGCAGGATTCATTTCTGACTATAAACTACCCAGAAAGCCATAAGTGTAACTCTGTTATACACAGAAAAGATATCCGCCTTCGGGAATGTGATGATTTCTTAAGTAGATGCTGTTTGCAACAGGTCAAAAAGTTTAGGCAGAAGAGATTCCCATTGAATGTTTTAAGGGAATTCAAATTACATTTCCTATGACATATCAGTAAATGAAACTAACCTCAAAGGTAAAGAAAAATAAAGGTCTCTATCTTGTTGAAATGAAATGCTCAGACATGACTCATGTCAGAAAATTATTAAGTACTGAGTCAACTTTTCCCAGAAATTTTAGGTAGTGTAAAATTTGAAATTTTTGTCTCCTGGTTCCAATTTGGAAGGATATTTTCCTTGCCTAAAATGTCAGAACTGACCTTGGAAAAGAGTTTCAGGTTCCCAGCAAGCTCTTGCTATTGTGCTGTTCACCTGTATTGCCAGTCTCCTGAGCTAAACAAATACAATTATCTTTATTGACTCTGCTCTCATTGGCATGAGTTGGTTGACTTCAGCTGCTCAGGAGCCACTTAGAAAGCGTAAGTTGTCTCTGAGCAAAGGCAATGGCTTTTCTCTGTCATTCACTATACCACATCTTCATGAAGGGCAGAGGAAGCAATTTCAGTGTTATCCTTCCTGAATAATGTTAGAAAGCTTTATGGTCTGCACACGTACACTAACCTCTCTCTGTGCAGCCTCCGGATACAGCTGTAATGGATATACCTGTATTTATTGACCTGTAAACTGGCTTTAAAACACATAGATAACCCCTCCCAGCTGCCCTCCATCTCTGTTCTCAGTTATATTCACATGGTTTGGAACAAATGGTCCTGATTTCTCTGGAGATATGGGATCTGGTGGATGAAGTGTGAATGGGATTTTGCACCAAATATTTAAGTCTATAAAAGTAGTGACCTAACGCATGGCATTTGTTGATACCTAATATAATATCATAAACCTTTGCACAGATAACATGACCAAAGCCCACAAGGACCAAGGCCAATATGTGGCAACAAGCAACTCTAGAGAGCAAGGGCCCAGCAATGAAGTTGCCGTAAAACCAGCCGGGAAGTCCTGGAGAGAAGCACGAGGGCATGTGCGGTGTGTCTCATGAGTTGTGGCCTGAATGCATTTCAAATGCGTTAGCTCAACTGTAGATGCAGGGCACACGCTGTACATCTGATCTGCCCACCAGCATCAGATCTGCTGCGAGCATCCCTGTAAGCTGATCAGCGCAGGCAGAGCGTGTGGACCCAGTGTTCCTGGAGCTCTGCAGGCAGGCCAGAGCCTCTGCTTCCACTCCAATCAGTTTGGCAGGTATCACTGGGCAGTGTGTCGAGATTCTCCAAAAGCTGCACGGAGTTTGTGACTGGACATGTGTGGGACAGTTCAGGCAGGTGGCAACACTATAGAGTTGCAAACAAACAAAAAGTAAGTTATGACATATGAAATCTCATGCTAGAATCATAGAATGGTTTGGGTTGGAAGGGACCTTAAAGGTCATCTAGTTCCAACCCCCTGTCATGGGCAGGGACACCTCCCGCTAGACCAGGTTTCTCAAAGTCCCATCCAGCCTGGCCTTGAACACTTCCAGGGATGGGGCATCCACAGCTTCCCTGGGCAACCTGTGCCAGTGCCTCACCACCCTCACAGTAAAGAATTTCTTCCTAATATCCAATATAGATCCCCCCTTTTTCAGTTTGAAACTGTTACCCCTTGTCCTATCATTACACTCCCTGATAAAGAGTCCCTCCCCATCTCTCCTGTAGGCCCCCTTTAGGTACTGGAAGGCTGCTATAAGGTCTCCCCGGCACCTTCTCTTCTCCAGGCTGAACAGCCCCAATTCTCTCAGCCTTTCTTCATAGGAGAGGTGATGCCATCATGCTTAACGTGGGGACAGCTATGGCTGCAGTCCTGGCTCCTCGATGGCCATGCTCTGTTCACTGGTGGTGCGGGAGAGCTGTGTGAAAGCAACAGGTTACACTGGGCTTTATATGGGACGGGGAAGCAGCTGCGTGTCAGGAAACGCTGAAGAGGATGAACGTAAACCCACGTTTGTAAGGAGTCGGTGCTGCACTCTGCCACCCTGCACCCAGGAGTTTTTGAGTCACCTGGGCAGAGAGAAACGGTTTCAATCCTATCAGCAGCAGGTAAAATGGGATAGGTGAAATGGCTCCCCCAGAGCTGGCTGCCCCACTCCTCCCACCATGCCACCCCGGCAGGCACAGGGAATGGCTCCTGAGGAAGCGGCTGAGTGGTCGTGGGTTTCAGCCTGGCCTGGTAAAGCGAGGAGATGTGAGGGGTGGCTGGGAGGTCATAACAGCTTCACCTGTAATCTGCTGCTGCTGGGTGAAAATCAGACTCTCAAGAAAAGCTCTCGACTGGAGATTTTGTCGCCGGCCCCTCCTAGTTGCCTAACTGCAGCTGAAAGACCTGATGTTTATTTCTGTGGAAAACGCTGCCGTTCTTGTCGGGAGCTCCCCGTGCACAGTGGCTGCCCTGGCTCCAGCCAAAGCCTTTGTAGTTCACTGCCAAGTGAGTCGGCTCTCGGGGATACAGGGTGCTGGTGGTGGCGGCTCTCATCTGAGGCTCAAATGGCCAAAACCTGAAAAAACTGGCAGCATGTGACTCAGAGTTTAAAACTGCTGTGGTTGTGTGGGGTAAACATTATTTTCAATGTAGTGGCTATTTTTTCCTGGGCAGTGCACACGCTGAGAAGTTCCCATATGAGTTCACTTACCACAAATCGTTACTTTAGCTCTGACGCAACTTATTATACAAACACAGCACATACAAAATCTATAGTGAGAGAGGGCAGTCCTGTAACTGGTTTTATGATAAAGGAAAGAATTAATAGGAACACCAAAACAAGTCTTTAAAAATCTCATGAAGCAAAACCAGATTGAAAAGCATTAGTGATAATACCAATGCAATCCCAGTTTAACTCCATCAGAACTGAGAAATTAGCAGTAAATGACAACAAATTGTTTGCTGCACACCAGAAAGTCCAGATAACGTCAGATTTTGTTAGCTTTTCTCACGTTATCTATATAGAATAATGCTCAGCCTCTTAATGGAAGTAAGGTTTGACCCTGAGTTTGCTCTGGTTCAGACAATAATACCTCCCATTTGTGTGGCATGATTGCTAGGTATTTTTGACAGTCAGTTCCTTCTACCTTTACATTTAGAGACTTTATGGATAAAAACCATACAATATAAAACGGTATTGTAGAATCTGTGACTGCATTTGAGTTCACACATCCCCTGGTTAAAAGTGAAATATATTTGTTTGAGGCTTGGTACTAGCTCACTGACATTATTCATTTATTCCCTGTTGGCAGATTTATTTGCACTATATCATAGAGTGTGCAGGTATGCCTGTTTTACGTTTTCTGAGAGGCTGCGTTTTTATTTCAGCACACCTATACACACTGGCAAGCACCCAAATGCAGCTGGAAATTTCTTTCACATCAGAAGGTTTTTCTTTGTTTCTTTTTTTTATAATAGTTCAGAAAAAAAACAAGAGCACAACAGTATAAAATAGGCATACATAAGCACACGTATTTTTTCAAGATTAGAAAGCAAGCTCCCGAAAGCATTCAGAAGGAAACAAAGAGACAAGGCTATCCTTGAATCAAATTATGACTCCTTTCAGCAGTGTTCGCAAATACTTTTCTGCACTATGAATATTTTCCCCTTTTCCAGGACCATTTTAAAAATATTTGGTTCTGCTCTGAAAATTACCTGATATTAGGCTTACCTCTAATTTATCCAAATCTAATCTCTCCGCCATGGCTGTCACCTGTTTGCTTCAGGAAAAAAATAAATAAATCCACATTTTGCATAGCAGCCCTCTAATCTGGACTTGGAAAAGTCTGCTCTGTGCGTGCGTGTACGTGTGTGTGCAGACATGCACATGTGCACGTGTGTGGGCAAGGGGACATGGCCAGGAAGGCAACCGGATAATTACGCAGCTGGGGAAATTGGTCTAACAGCCCTCTGTCAGACCTTAGCTATTTCCCCTTGCCCTCCCCACTGCCACCGGAGCCCCTGGGTACTCATCAGAGCAGTTCCCCCACATTGCTGGGAGCAAAGCCTACCGCAAACTGCCACGAAGACTTGCCTGCAGGCTGGGGGAGTGGCAAGAGCCGTGATGGGAAGCCTGCAGTGAACCTTCTAACTCTGGTCAAGGGATCAAGCCAGGATGAAAACAGAAACGGGGTACAAAACCCAGCTCTGAATGTGGTAGTTAGTGCAAGTGCCATAACCTAATGTCAGTCAGAAATGTGTCGGGTCTCCAGACCTTCCTCCACCTCCAATGCAATGTATAAAAGAATATACTGATGAAAATATCTGCAAAGGCCTGGCTCCAAAGCCACCTCCACCTGTGAAAGACAGTTATGTGATGTTTGGTAATCAGTTTCAATGTGATGATCTGATTATTCGACCCTTGGAGAGATGGGGTATTGAACGGTTACATCCTATGCAGTTTGATCACAAGAAGGAATCAAGAAAACTTAATACGTCTATCCTGGTCAACTTTTTAGACCTCTTGGATACCCTCATAAGGAGTCCAGAGAGTATAAAGCCAGAGGAGGAACTGGAGGACTTAAAACTGCTTTTTGTTCATGTCCATCATCTTATAAATGAGTATTGCCCTCACCAGGCTTGGGAGACGCTGAGAGTCACGATGGAGGTGCAGAAATGTCAGCGTTTGGAAACAGCAGAGCGATTTCAGAAGCACTTAGAGCGAGTTGTAGAGATGATTCAGAACTACCAGGCTTCCTTGCCTGATGATCATCTGCCTCATTCAGAGGGAGGGCTGAGAGTGAAAGTGGAGCCAATGGGTCCTGATAATGTCAGCAATTGTATTGGACAGAGCGAAAAGCAGAGAGGGCATTCTGGCGGCACGAGAGATCAGGTTTTAGACAAAGATGCAGTTAAGTGTAGCATTATTGATGAAATGACATGAATAAAACACTTTTTTTTTGTTAGGTCACCATAGTGAGAAGCAGAGTGGATTCTGAGGGTATATGTTGTGTTTTGTTTTGCTGTTGTACAAGCAGATAAAGCATTTAATGTGCACCTATTGGAGGTTGTGAGTGACTAGGCAGACGAAAATGTTTAATATTTTGTGAGCCGTGTGTTTGTTGGAAGAAACAGAAAAAAATTAAGTGCCTTGCAGGGACATGTACAGAAACTGACTTTGGCGGGCAGGGATCACCTGTCATCACTCAGGGAGTGCCCTGCTGAAGTGCAGTGTGTGGGCAGAAAGCTGGGTAGGTTTTTGCTCTGAAGGTCGTGTTCATGGGGGCAGATGTGCAGTGACCCTACACCAGCTGCATGCAGCCACCGTCATCCTCATGGGGGCAAGGAGCTGTCTGCCTCCACCAGAGGAGGACCAGGCAGTGAGTCTTCCCTGACAGGAGATAACCCTCTTTAAGCTTCTGATTTTGGCCCAAAGCTTTCCTAATGGCTTCACCGGCATCACATATTTTTCAGTCTGCTGGCCTAAACTGGGGGGAAAACATAGAATGTCAAAGAGCTGCCTCCCATTGGATCCCATTTCAATGATCCCAGGTCTCAGTGCTGCTGTACTTGTTCCCCAGGTGCTGGGAAAAGGGGGAGCAGAGACTCGTGGCTGGTGGCTTGCTCAGAGATTTCGTGTGACCTGTTCTAACCTCCAGTATAGGTGTCATCCAAAGGTGGGCTGCTGACAGATCATGTGTAGGGTAGGTACTTGGAGCAATCTTCATCTTAAATTAAGATTTTTTTTTTCCTGTAATTACCAATTACCATAACAAAGAAACTGAAGGGGCTGATCTGATTTGTATTGAGAACAGTTTTGTTTCCACCTCTTTTCTCTTGTCTTGGGAATAAAACATGCAAAGTACCAGGGAAGAAACTTTCTAATAAATTGTTGAATTATAGCTAAGCATTTGAAAGATTACCTATGTATCTATGCATACATATGTGTGTATATATATATGTAGGAAAGCATAGAAAAGCATCAAGTTGATAGATGATATTTATCTTACCTTGTGACAATTCCCCTGGAAAGTGACATGCTGTCTCTTTTTTTCCTTTTCTGTATTTTGCCATCATAATTTCTCTTACCCTCAACCGCCTGCCCCTGCAAGCCAAGCTAATGAGACAAAATCTGGAGTTCCTCAAAGAATCCTAATCATCGTGCCCCACCACTCAGGGCAGACAGCGAAACACTTGCACTCTGTGATGCTCTTCGGGTTTTATCCCAATTATTATGATGGCAGTAATGTCAGAGTCCTACAAATACGGATGAGGTAATACCTGCCCCCTCCTTTTCTTCTGCTTAACTTGTGATCAAAGCAGTCCCAGGTTCCACCTTGACTACTCTTAGGATGTATCTAATAGGGCACATGTGCTGTGGAGCTGCTGCAGGCTGGCACGCTGCCTCCAGCTGTGGTGTTCTGGAAGTGTCGCATCCATCCCGCAGGGTGCACAGTAGCCATGCAAGCCACTGTTGGGTTATGTGGCAAGGTTTTGGTGGCAAGGAGGGGCCACCATCAACTTCCCACACGGTGCCACCAACCTGGACTATCTGCAGGGTCAGGATCCTCAGGGCGAAGTCAAGCCGAGTCCAGAAATGCTGAACCATTAAGCCATAACCGCCCTCTGCATCTAGACAGATTTTTTAGGAAGAAGAAATAAAAGGATATACCCAGAGAAACGTGGGCAAGACTGCATTTTTGTAACCTGCAGTTTCTTTCTCCTGGCTTCCCTTCTTTATCCCTCAGACATTTGAGCTGCATCAAGGGTTTTTTCCCTTTTCCATCACTAACTTTTCCATTTCACTTCGTAGGTCATTGTAGTCCTGTGAACTAGTTTCCCTTTTTCTATCTAAAGTTCAATCTAACTTCACAACATTCAATTAGGTTTCTGTCCTTATCTCCTCCTCTATCTTGCCAGCTCACCATGTTTGTTCCAGGCTCTTCTAACTTCTCACTGATGCCCCACTCTTCCCTGACACTCCTTACATTGGCAGTGCCTTCCCTGGAAACTAACTCCTACCACGTACCTTACCTTTTGTTCCCTCTCCTCCTCCTCCAAGTCTTGTAAATCCACTTGCTTTGGGATGTTTTCCCCTGACAAAAGCTGTGCCTCTTCTGTGCCCCTCAGCATTATACCTCTTGGGCTTCCTTCGATCAAAATGTCTCCAGGGGAAAAAGCTTCTTTTCGCTGCTCCGTGTGCTTCAGTCAGTAAAGCTCCAATCCGCACCCGCTTAAAGAAGCTAAAATAATTCATATACGGGCAGCAAGAGCACTGTAAACATAATTTTTCATAAAAATGTGCACCAGGGAATACAAGGCTGGTAGGTAACTCCGCATTTGCATTATTGTGAAAGTGTGCTTAAAGGGACGAGTGATAAATACTTCCAGCTCTGTTATGAACTCTGGCTACAGTAAGATTTTGTTATTTTCCTGCGCTAATATACCCATGCTGAGTAGCTGAGAATGAACGCTTGCCTGTGTGTGGGTGCGTTTGCACCAAACTCTGTCTTCTTGTTTGTCTGCAAATACTCATTGTGAGACAACTAACTTTTCTAAAAGAAGTTATGAAAGTTGGGAAAACATCAGTTTGTTTGGCACAAAGGATTAAAAAGAAAAAAAAAAGTCACTTTTTTACAATCTTTGTCAATTTAGCCCTGTTTTCTTTTGAAGGTTTTCATTAACTGGTAACCACATTTGACGAGTGGTCTAATTAAGAAGCATTCATGAAAGAGAAGGGGAGAGAGAAGGCTTTGAAACAGTTGGCAATTGTCAATAGTTTTTCTACAAGCACATTCTAATTTTGCATCATTCGCCAGCTGCAGAGTTGTAACATCTGAGCCTTGACACCTGTATGAGAAGCAATCCTACCTTCTCGCACAGGTGATGAGGTGCCTAGCCAGCAGTCCCTCCACATGGCCAAGTGGCTGTTCCGTACTCATTTCATTCACTTCAGCTACATCCACTTTATATGTGAGGAAAATGCCTGTCTTCTGCTCCTGAGTTTTGAGACCAAGAACTTGCAGAGATCTCGTGAAATACTGTCTTCAAGCACTTTATCTGCTTTAGACAAAGAGGATTTTAGAGATTACTCCGAAGCCTACTTTCTGTATTTTCGCAGTTCTTTACTGCTTTTACTATTCTTCCTAGGTTACTTGCAGTTCAATTTATCAAACAATTCTCTTTTTCACAGTTACTTTCCTCCCTTCTTTTCCTGTGTTTTATTCTCTGTACCCCCTAGCTATTATCCCCATTAACCTCATCCACCTGGTCCTGGAGCCTTCTTTTGGGCACAGCAATTAGGAACATAAACAGGAGGAAAAACTCTGTTTTTGTGACAGTATCTGGAAGTAATCTTTTTTTTTTTGTGAATCCTACATTTTATGAGCAAATGTCACCGCAAGACCATCATCACACTTATGTAGGTCTCAGTTTTGTTTCCGTGTTAGAAAACATCCTGTGCAGCTTTTGGAAGATGCTACAAAATCACTGTAAATCAGAGCTCATAAAACCACTGATGGACACATAGAACCGCTCATGACAGAGTGATGGGACTCTACTTCCTGGTCATCATTTTTCAATTCCATACTAAGTCAGGTGGACTCATCAGGACACTATGTACTACTTCTGAGTATTTCTGGTATTTAGAGCTGTTCTATGTTAGTCGAAAATTTTTCTTTTTTAGGGGCAGCATTCAGTATTTTCCAGCTTTGGTTGCTCTTCTCCTTTCAGGAGGAGCTCAGAGTTGGAAAAAAACGAATCTCTCCAAAGAGGGAGTATAGCACAAGGAATTTCTCAGCCACCCCTTGTGTATAGCATCTAAGCAGAATCAGAAAAAAACAGTTGGAAAAAATTCTGTTTGCTTTTTTGTGGTCTATGAAAACAGGCCGCCAAAATAGATGCCATTCTCATGCAGCATATATGAAGTAATACTGGTATGGAGTTATTTTCTAAGTCTTTCCCAAGAAAACCTGTCAGATGAAACAGAAAGTTTCCTTGGCAAGGTTCATTTAACTCAGTATATTGATCTGGCTTACTAAGCCCAGAATAGATTCCACGGGGTGAAAGAGACTGAAATTGATACCAACTGGTACTCAGGGATTAAAGCACTCTTATGAGATGTAGAAGACCCAAACTGAAATTCTTACCTCTCTTTTTAGACTGGTAAATATTTGGCTAAATATATAAAATAGTTCCTTTTGGGAGAAAAAGGTATTTCTTCATAAATCTGTTTGTCCAAGAAACTGCTTGAGTCATGGGGATCACAGACAGACTTATTCATGTTACCATCACATTCAGCTGATTTCTGTTAACAGAGTGATTTCCAGGTTATTGTTTGTACTCAGGTAGAGATGCTCGTACTCTCGTACCAATTTTCTCTTTTCTAAGCAAAATGGTTTTCTTTTTAGTCTGTCCGGAATGGAAAGTTTCAAACTCCCGTTTTTTTAAACAAAGCAAAGCTCCTCAGTTTTCTGGCTTGAGCTATGTTAGTTCTATGTAAATGGCTGAAGCCACAAGAATACCACTGCACAAGGTATTCATGGTATAGTGCTTGGTATTCAAATTCTTGGTATTCAAGGTATAATGCTGCACAAGGCTGGATCTATAAAACCTGCATAGCGTAATTATCTTTTCTACAAATGTGCTTGAAATGGGATTTCTATCTTTTTTGTAATACTCAAGATATTTTACTTTTTGCTGCTCCTCATTACTCACAGCAGTTTTATGCACTGCTTTCCATTTCTCCTCTGGCCGGGATGAAAGTCACTGATAATGAGAAGAGGGACTCTGCAATCCTTTCTCACCGCTGATACTCCCAGTTCTGCGTGTCACCCTGGGACACGTGTCCAGAGAGAGATCTTGTAGCAAGCGCACGCTCACAGAGATGCCCAGATGTTGGCAGTACATGTGAGAGAATGCATTTGAAAACAAGATGCGTAAATACATTACTGGAAAATCACTGCAGTAGTGGGGGCAAACACCTTCTAAGAGCTAATGAGTCCTTGGCTGGAGTGGCAACGATGCGTTTGGTTGATATGCTCTTACTTGTCTTAGCTACGTCTTCTAAATCGATGAACTGAACCTTTGCTTTCAGTGTTAGCATTACCAGACTTAAGCACGGAATGGGGTAAAATGAGTTGCTGACACGTTCACTCACTGATCTGTTATTGAAAAGCGCGCCTCTCCCTCAGTCTGATTAGTAGTCATCACACATTTCAGAGGTAAATAGCACCTGTGGCGAACACTGAATCCAGCCAGCAGGAGCAAAGAGTGTTTATTAAATCAGCAAAGGTGTTGAAGTGGTTCCAGCAAAACCAGATGAATGAGTTCGGTTGTCCTATGTGGGGCCTTTTTTGAGGTCTTGAATTAGTACAATAACCCACATGATCTGTTGAATTTTAAAATGAATTTTTAACTGTATTGACTTGTTGGTAGTTATGTCATAGGCAGATCCTCGATCCCATTTTGACAATGGGAACTGAAAACAAGAAAAGGAAGGCTTAGATCCATTTGTTAAGACTGCCATCTTAAACCATACTCGCGTTTGCATTTTTAGAATAAGGGAGAAAACCTTGCCATACTGGAGTGGAAGTCTCCATCCTTCATTTTAGAGATCTAAGATGAAGGGTGTTAAAACAAGAGCACATCTTACTGTACACTGGCTGTGAACATAAAGCCTACCTGTCCCAAATCGTAGCAAAAATTGCAGTTCCGTACCTGAGCGGTTAGCAGATGGCAGTTTTCTATGTGTATTAACACAGAAGTAACATCTAAGGAGATACATGTCATATCTGCTTGTACATGCATGCATGCATTGCTAGAAGGATTGATTTCTGCTTTCTAAATGCTGGATTTAAAATACAAGCAAGCAGAACTATACCATAGCTACCAAGTGTGAACAGCATATCAGAAAAGCAGAAGGATATCACAGTTCTCAGTTCAATTCTCATTTGTCGTAGTAGACTTTTAGTGACTTTTGTCAAATTGATTCATCTTCCTGTGCCTCATATTCTGCATCTCTAAAAAATCAGGATAAAGACATCTTTTATAGGATGTTTGAGGCAAGGATTTGCTCTCAGTCTATACATTACTTCATTAGGAAATACTGTTTTTTTTCAAAAATGACCATTCAAAGCATGCAAAAACAGTAAGTTCCTGTCAGGAAACATAAAAAGTTGTTTCAGAAATATTCAAGAATTTTATAGCACTGGAGTTCTTATGAGGATGGGGCTGGCAGTACTTTTCAGGACCAAGGTTTTGTGTGGTGCAGGACAAGTTGCAGCAGTTCTCTTATTTCTTCATGACTACGATTCTTGCTTTGTTTTGAAGCTAAAGATGATGCCTGTAGTGGTAATTAAGTGCCAAAGTCGGATGCGCTCAGGGATGAAGGTGGCTATCCCAGGGTACTCAGAGATCAAATAGCATGGCTGATGGCCTTCATCAGCGAGTAAAATTTGACACTGAGAGCCCACCTATGGTCTTAAGATCAGCAGTTTAGCAAAATGTCATGATGGAGAAGCGTTGCGTTTTTCATAGGGCTGATGTGTAACCCCTCTGTCGCTGCCCCTGGGGCACCATGCATCATTCTGGTCACCTTAAATCACACAGAAGGAGTTCAGAGTGATGGCCAGGATGCACATGTGATGAGTGGGGCAGGCTAGCATGGGCACAAACAGGTGGGGACAGGTCAAAGGGGAATTAAGTTAAGGAATGGCAGAGAGAAGGTGGAAAGGGGACAGGAAACCGGTTCAAGGAAAGAGTTCAGGTTGTTGTTCCCTTAATTAGGACGGGAGCTTGCTGCCACCAGAACTCAATGAGTCATTCACAAGATAATTGAGCTGTTGTAGGTGGCAGATTTTGGAAGAGATACAAAACCTGTTTCAGACCACAAGCCAATTTCGGATTACTGAGGACCTGCACCTGATTGCTCCAGGTTTACACAGTAGTAACACACAAAAACCACGCTGCCTCGTCTACGGCAAAACCCTAAATCAGAAAGATGGCTGGACTGATCCAGCCAGATCACTCACAGAGGATGTAGCAACAACATTTTAGGCAGCGAGGATAAAATTTGGGTGAGTAACAGAATCGGCTTTTGTCATTACTTGCAGTGAAACCCAGGTGACTCATCTACCCTCAAAAATTTATTTCCATGGTACCCTCAGTGTCATTTTTGACTGTGAAAGGTTCAAGTGAATCATTTATGAACGTATTCTAGCAGCTCAGCCAAGGGATATTCTTCCAAGCCTGGTTTCTTGATGAGACAAAAATGAAAAACGAAAAATGGCATTCTGATCAAACTAGAGATTTATCCAAAATTTCACCTGAGCCCAGGAAAATTTAGTTCAAAGTTCTCCTGTGGTCTGGAGCCAGTGAATCAAACTTAATGTCTCTGCGTGTCAGAAAGGATAACATATAATTACCTACCTCACCAGGGCATTGCAAAAATTAGTTACTATTTGCATAGAGTGGTTGAATAATTTAAAAGTCTCCATCTCTGCTTTTGTGAAAGATTGTCTTTCTAAAGCACAATAAAGTATTAGTAATTTCGAAGCGGTAGTAGGGGAGAAGGCAATCTCCAGAGCACAGCTTGAGTTATTCAGTGATGCCAAAAAGACAGAGGCAGGCGCTGGAGAACAGCTGGGACGTGCCATGCGGGAGGACCGGACAGCCTGCTTCTGCAGCAGGCCTCCTCTCGCAGCATCTGTGGCCACCAGTCTGTCGTTCAGATGGAGGGTGTCTTGCATCCAGTGAAGGCATGCTACATGATATTTTGAGAAGACAGAACCAGTAATTAAAGAAAACATCAGGATTGTTTGTGTTTTTTTTTTTTTTTCTTCTCAGTTCAACTGCCCTGCACTTTTATCACAGCTTTCTCTTGTTTCTTGGATAACCATACCTAATGGCACCCCTTTGCCCTCCCAGGTTTCAAGGGATGGCCATGCCCCAACTGCAGGGATAAGATGCACATCCTCTGCTCACCTCCCAGGATTCTGTGCTGTTTCACCTCACACGGCAGAACTGCAATGACAGGGTAGCTGTAATTTGGCTTTGGTATTTAGATTGCACTTATCAAAACAGTTCATTTACATTCACAGTCTCACCCTTGATTACACCTGACATTTTAAGTCCATTATATTTGAAAATGTCCTTTCTGCCATTTGCAAGATAGGAGAAGCAGGGTGTGCTGGGTTTCCAAAAATTGCAAGCCAAAGGTCTCTTCTGTCCACACGCTGCTTCAATTCACTGTTAGTTTGCACTTTCATCAGCTATAATGGGTGTAGCACATTGGCACCGAGCAGAGCTATGCAACAGAGACCTGCTCCAATTATTTTTTAAGTGCTATAATGCAATGTCAGCAACTGTGATCGGGACCCCATGCACTATGGACCACACACACATACACTGAGGACACTGATTCTTTGGAGTAGGGACTTTCCTGTTGGGGGAAACTGGCTTTACAGTGTCAAGAAAGACATACTAGATTTTTTTTCTTGGATTGTCTGATTTGAATGAAAGTACTCAGAATTTAAATCATAAGGCACTTTTGCTATTAATGAAGTTATTTAAAACTCTGGTATCCAGATTTCTTCCATCTTTAAAATAGGTGGCCCCTTCATCCACACAAGGTGTCACCACTTGTTTTGTCCAGGTGAGATACATTACAGAAGGTTGCAGATGCAGTGCCTTAGGTGGGTTAGCAAGAAGAAACAGAATGATGGCCAAATCCCTAACAACCTGAGCGTAGAAAGCATTTTAGTTATATTTTATTGCCTGAGTATTCATTAGCTACCTAAACACCCTTAACTCCCTACATAAAAGGTGGAGGAAGGAAAGGGGAGATCAGAATGCAATTACCCTGAAGACATGGTGTTGAGGAGTCTCCCTGACATCTGGGAACACCAGCTTGGTCTCTTAAGCTTGTGCTGTCCACTCAAGTGTAGCCCTTTGTGATTTCACTTGCACAGCCTCTTGGGTCTGTAAAAGATATGGCTGGGGTTGATCATAACACACATTTATTTGTATCAAAACATCCTTCTGGCTAGGAGTTTCCTGACCAAGATAGGCATGTATCATCACGTACCACGGCATAGCGAAGCATCCCCATATAAGCATGAGGTTTACCTCTTGCACACAGTCAATGTGCTTGAAAGTTGAACTTGTGCTCTTCTCCTCAGTCCAGGATCTCTGAAAGAAAGGAGAAGACGAATAGAACAGGGAAGCAAAAGGGGACATACGGAGGAGAAAAAATGAGCTGTATGCTAACCCTGTCAACCACTGGAGAATGTTCTTTCCTATTTGCATAAGTATTAGTTTTATTATTTTAACTCATTGCTTCTCTCTCTCTATTTAGCTTTGTTTGGGGTTGGGATTAATTAGCATAAGATGTTTTAGAATACGAATTGCAGCAGACTTCTGCTTTATTCCACAGCTGGGGTGACCAAAACACAAAAAAGCAACTTGTCATTGATATTTCTGGGAAAAGATTCAGAAAGGATTTTAACCTACATAGTTTTCATGTGTAACGAGAACTAAAGGAAAAAGGATTACATTAAAAGAAAAAGATGGCCTTCTCTACCCACCCAGTCTTTCAACAGTTCATTTCAGTTATTTCTATAATGAAAGACAACAGTTCCAACAGAGAGGGCAATGTACTATGAATTTTCCACTTCTGTGTATATACCCCCTGTGGTAAAGTTTGTAGCAATGACAAAGAAGCTGCTAAAAAAGAGCAACTTTTGGTCTAGATCTTTTTTACATTCAAAATATCATTTATTACTAAAATCCCTTTGAACCTTATTAAGAAATTCCAGCAAACATTTTTGCTTCAGTTTCCCACTTACATCAGCCCAAAGGCATAAATTAGAAGCAGCCACCTTATGCCTGTAAGTGTCCATGGGTATATGCATTCACATGAGAGCCCTGCGTCTGCAGGATTATGACCAATGGACAATATGGTTGCGAAAAGATCTGTAAGAGTGCCTTTCGATAAGCAACAGCTGCTGAATGTGTTCTCACTCGTAAGTATTTGAAATTAGATTACAGAACTAGAAGGTCTTTTCTTTGAAGCTGTGGTGGTTCCACAGAGATCTATGTGTGGCTGGTGGAAAAGGACATGGAAGACCCAAATGTCCCATTCCATAAAAGGTCCCTTTATTCTCTTCCCTTTCTGATAGAAGATGCTCCTTTTTTTTTTTTTTTTTTCCCCAAAGCCATTTCCTCCCTCTTCTTTCTATCTGCGAGTGAAAAGTGCATTCATTTAAAACCATGAGATCTACACTTCTTCATTAAAAGTGTATTAAAAAACACAGACACCAGAATTATATTGTGCATAATGCAGTCCTCATCACATTATAAAATACAAGCAACAAGAAATATTGTCATCAGTGCTGTCTTATATTCATTAAGCAAATACTGCATGAGACAGTGCTCAGATTTTCTTCATTTTTCTATTATGTGATCCATCGGACTTTATTTTCTTGTGATTATGGAAACAACTGAACATTACACCTATAAGTTCTAGTTGCTTGCTCTATCATTTTATTTTAATAGGTTTCAAAAGCAAAGAGAAAATTAAACCAGGGAAATCTTGCAACAGAAAATGAAGAATACTTGATTATGTGCATACAGCAAGTTCTGAGGGAGGGTGGCTCATTTTAAGCTATGCCTATAGGGCACTTTCACCATTTTAGTTCCTAGGCACACAGTTTACCACGTGCTCATATTTTGTGGACATATTTCACACAAAAGTCTGACTACTCGCAAGGTAGTGCTTTGACGCACACTTATCCAAAAGGGAACAGGGACTGGGTTTGCATTTTATCCATCAAATGAAAACGGACGTAGGTTCCAGCACTTAAATTCCATCTCCAGCCAAAACAATACCCCTGACACCCTGGCTTTCACTGCCTTGAAGGTGCCTGGGTCTACTCTGTCTGACACGAAAAACTGCTCATGCACTGAGCACCACCCCATGCCCCAGGGTGCTTCTCCCTTGGCTGGGCTAGCTTATCATGCACTTTGTTTCTGCAGAAACCTGGTGAAATCCAGGAGCTGAGGGTGCTTCTGCCCATGGGAAGGGTTGAGTTCCCTCCAGTCATCATCGCCTGAGCCTGCTGGACTGATGGGACAGGGCGCAGCACAAAAACCAGCAGCTGACATTGAGACCAGTGGTGGCAGCTGTTGCACTGTCCCTTTCCATGCCCCTAGACCTTTCCAAGGTGTAGGGATCACAGTGTTTGCTTAGGAGCAGGACAACTGCCCTCAGGGATTCAGTTTCCAACAACAGCATCTTAATCAGCAGGCTGCACCCCCCTGTGGAAGCTGTGCCACCTTGCTAGAAAAGAGTTTAAGATTAAACCAAAACGGGGAGGATGCAAATATCTACAGTGTCAATGGGGCATTCAGCTGAGAGGGTGCCTTTGACTCATGAGGACTCTCAGGACTGCTACTGCATTTTATGCAGGAACTGCAAAAATAAATAAACATACAAAACCAAACAACTCCTGCTCTGCTCTGAGTTTTTCTTTAACAAGGCATGGCTATAAGGTGCCTTCCCCCATGATAATGTTCTAGACGGCAGATGGAGCTTCTGCCCTGTAGCCCTTGGTAAGTGCCTAAGGCATGGGCTGACTCAGCTGATGCAGCAGGACGCAAAATTGGCTGATTGTAGGTGACTTGCTAGAGTAGATGCTATTAACTCAACAGTAAAGGAGGGGTAGGCACACAAGTGTCTCCTCCAAGGCAGAGAGGTTCTTGTAAATTAGGTGCTGCAAAGGTCACTTTTAGCTTTTGTCCTGTTGCTACTAAGCTCTGAGGCCTCTCTGGCAGCACAAAACTACCTTAAAAGTGGTTGCAAGCGAAATTTAAGTTCCCTGTGAGTAGTTGCAGCAACATAAAGAAGCCTGACTCCAAATGGAAGCCAGGCGCAAGGAGACATATATGCAAAAGCTCTGCAGGTAATGAAAGGATTCTTTGTTTCCACCACAGCAGCTGGAGATGGACTACCACTGTTCAGCTGCTTTCAGGGCAAAGACAGCCTAGTTAATCTGAGCTGCCCTCAGTCCACATCCCAGATGGAGGTATCGTGCTGTAAGAAATCGAGATGTTCTGTGGAGGAGAAAATAATTCAGCTACAGATTGACCTGTCTCCATAACAGCAACTACATGCTGATTTTTCCCTCTAAAATTGTCAGTGTTTTAAGATCTACCTAGAATCATTAAATGAGCATCGTTTGGGCTTGTAGCTGGGAGGAACAGGGTCCTGCTTGCTTCGTGCAAAGGGAGCACTAGGCTGTTTGTTGCTGCCGAATGTCTCACAGAAGAGAAGGACATGTTGTCAAAGTGACAGAGGTGATGGTAGTCCCTGGTCCAGAAAAACATGCCATAAACTAACTCTGATCAGCTCTCCTCTTTAGAAGATGGCAAAGAGGAGTTTGTGCTAAAGCAGCTTGCTACCGTACAGCTCAGATTGCCCATCTCCCTTCGAAGCCTCTATGAGAAAAGAAGCTGCGTTCCAGTGCTGCTGACTAAGAGACAGAAAGAACAGCACACGGATAAACAGCCTCACGCAGAACATTTTTGGCCACCCCGTTGGTGTAAGGCAAATTGGTCTGAATCCCCACAAAGAAATCGAGCATCAGCAAGGGTGTGACCAGGGTGACCTAAACGTCCAAATGCCACACTACAACCTGGCTTTGGAGCAGCATGGTGTCCTAAAATTGAAGGAGCACAGTGCATGTTTTGTGAGATTCCCCACCCTGTCCTTGGAGGCTGCAAGAACTCCCTCCCTCCGTCAGGCACGTGTCTCCAGGGGGTGTTCAAGGACCATCTCTGCAGGCAGTTTCTTTGCAGAACTGCCATGCTTTGCAATCTGGGAGACCATACTCCTTTCGGAGAGACCACGCGCCCCCTTTCCTCTGCCACTGGTGTGCATGAATGCATGACCCACCGCTTCTTTTAATCACATAGGGCCGCAAGCTGCTTCCCAAATGCTGCCTTTAAAATCAGCGTGAGGATGCGGAGAAGTAACGGGTAGGCAGCACAGCCAGATTTGCTGGGAGGGCTGTGGCTGCCTGGAGCACCTAATGGTGAAGAAACCCGACTTCAGCACAGTCCCCTCTCTCCTGCCTCCCTCCTCTGCTGCAGCTGTAGCAGTATCCTGCCTCCCGCACCGTTGCTATGCCAGCTTCAGTCAAAGGTTATCTGTATGGTAATTCACAGCTAGTTATGGATAGCAGCACTACTTTTATAGCATAACGCAGACTAAATGAGCAAAATAAACTGAGGATGAACATATGTTGCTGGAGGACTGCAGGGTCCTTCCTGGAGCAGCGTAGCACTTCTTGTTCTTTCTGGTTTGCTTTTGCATGTCCATTCGCATTCTTTTATCCAGAGTCCCTTCCACAGTTTCTTATACATGCTGGTGTCCAGTACAGCATAATAGAGCTTGATCGGCCCACAATCAACTCTTCATAATAACGATCATGTACTATTGTCTGATACAAATGTCATAAAGCCAGATGACCTTGTGCCGTGTCTGCTTGCTTTCCCTGACCATGGGCTTGCTGGCCAGAGTTCACTGGCAACACCAGCTCATCCACTCAGCCTGCAAGGAGAATGTGTGTGTGTATGTCTATGTGTCCCTGACATGGGGCTTTTAGTTTCCAACCTGGTTACAATACCTCGGGAGGTTCTTCTTATACCCTGTCCCCCGTCTTGATACAACAGTCACTTCTACTGATCTCCGTGGGTCTTGGGCCAGCGCCTGTGTTGTATAACACACAAGAATTAGGGCTCTGCCTCACAGCCTCAAGAGATTGTGGTGGCTGTGATTTATTGGCACCTACGCTGGTACCTCTACCAGATGTTACGGTGGCAGAGGCAGTGCATCTTTCCCAGAGACCCAGGAGTTCAAAACCCCAAACTGACGTAAACCACTGCTGATTTCAGCTTGCTCACAGCTTTTGAGCAACACACTGCAGTGGGTGAGGAGCAGAGGTGTTGCCCGTTCTGCTGCCTTAGCTGGCATGCAGTAACTCTTGGCAGGTGGCTGGGCATCATACCACCTTAAGGTCCCCTCCAGCATGAATCCTAGCCCCGTGATAGCAGCAGATGCACAGCGAAATCGTGGAAGTTGTTTTGTTAAAAACTGACAAAAGTAACACGTGTAACAGAAAGACCAGAAGCACCCAGTGCCTGATTTTTGACCTCAAGCTTTCAGCATGACCCACAAAGGCACATTTGCTCAGGCCACACAGATGGCAGGACATTCTCTCTTCTGAACTCGGTAAGATGAGCAGATTCCTAGAAATTGCTGCTGTATGTGTTTTGTCTTGTTTCTGTGTGCTTCATTGTTCTTTCTGGTTTGCTTTTGCATGTCCATTTGCATTCCTTTATCCAGAATCCTTTCCACAATTTCTTATACGTGCTGGTGGCCAGTATAGCATAATAGAGCTTGATTGGCCCACAATCTACTCTTCATAATAACAATCACGTACTATTGTCTGATGTGTTGTAAGTCATAGATAGTGGAGAATAATTTACTTCTCTTTCTATCTCTCACACCAAGAGATTTGAGGATACTTTGGTAATCCTGCCGTAACGCTGTATGTCACTTCAGAGACCTTCAGAGGCCACTGAGTTACAAATAGCTAACAATTTGCGAGACTCAAGCAAGCTTTATGCAGCAGTTTGGCATGTAGCATTACTGCAATCAGCACTAATTTCTCCTATAAACAGGTGCTGCTTCCCATTCTTGAGGGATTTCTTTGGTGGGAAGAAGTATATTAAAAATAGACACACTTAGTTTTGCAATTATCTCAGAAATCAAGTTAAAAATACAGTTTTAAGGGTAACTTTACTGACAAAGAATTTTGCATCAAACTATCTCCTCTGTTCTGTGCAGATTCTGTTTTTAAGCAGTGTGGTACAGTATCATGCCCTGAGGTAACTGAGATTTCGGAATTAAACTCCTTCGCTGTGTAACTTTCCAAATCCTCCTCTCCATTTCCTTGTCCTTCCTACACTACAGGCTGCCTTTTCCAGCAGGTTGCGATCTTCAACAATTAGATGAAACACTTCAGTGGCACAAACCCTCAGCACCACAAAATTCAGCTGTAACTTTGATGCTGTGAAGATGTGTCAATCTCCTTTTTTTAAAAAAAAAAAAGTTAAACTTTACACCAAACAAAGCATACTTAACTTGGAAATTCATACTAAAATGAAGAGAAACAAACCTCTGCCCCCACAAGAGTGCTGTATTACTTAAATGCTGCCATTACCTAGGGAGACAAAGGAGTTATGTTTTATCCCTTGTTGCACAAAGACCAGAAAGGTATCTCAGTGTGAGATGCTCTCTCCCTTTTACATGGGGCATCACTAGACCATTTTTCCACCAATTCCTTCTTGAGTGGAACTCCTGTAGTTCCTAGGAAAGGTGTTGAGCCAACCCTGGACTTTAAAAAGTAATCTTGCTACATGCAACACGGTAAGGTGAGGCAGGAAGGAAACTTGTCTTTTGGACGTTTAGTCAGCAAGAGCGACACGGTGAGAGGAAAAAGCCAGACACCAGTCATTACGGCTTAGCATTATTCAAACAGTGAAGTAAAGCTGGAGAGTTAGCCAAGAAGTGAAGTCATGCTGAAAAGCACAGGGTCACCTTCCAAACGAAAGCCTTATATGACACCATTGCTAGTCTGTCCCATCCAGGTGGGGTGGTTCTCCACCTCACCATCTTATCAGAGGTGTTTTTTCTTGAGTCCCGTGCGGATTAGGCATTAAAAAGCTTTTTACACACAATGAAGAGGACTAAGCTGGTCCACGAGCACTAACATGACAGAGCTTTTCAGAGAAAGGTTTCTGGAATTTCTGTCTCACTTTTGGAAATGGCTAAGCTGTGTCAGCTGAGATTGTGTCCCTCCTTTCTCCAAACAAGTAAGTACAAACGAGTTAATGAGGCACCCTTGCAGCATGGAAAAAACTCATCCCCATATTTACTGACAAGGCTAAAATATTTTTTTTTATCAGCACTAACAAAAATCTAACCAGTAGGATGTGCCTTCAATGACAAATGCTGAACAAAAAGTCTTTCAAGCAAGAATGGTCTATTAACTTGTCTCCCCTGCAACCAGGGTGAACATTCAACATAGAAATGTCTTGTACCCCATTTTTTTCTCAGTTATTTCCTCTGTGCTTAGGCCAATTTATGGCCAAAGCTGTGCCTGTAACTCAGGCAATACCATCTGGCCTTGCTGTTCATCTCCGTTCATGGCTTTTGGCTTTGGCGGGTGGCTGAGCAGAAAGAGCCTCACCTGAATTAACTCATCATTTCTGCTACTCTCTCCAGCACCAAGCTAGATCTGACACTCACTAAAAGAGTCTGCTTGGTGCCACCTTCCACCCCAGATCCATTCAAAATCACAGATCTTTACCGAAGACTGAAATCTAGGATTTCAGGAATAGCAGGAATCCAGGATTTTATTCCCTCTTAAAATTAGTTAAACTACTAAACCAGTTTTGGCTTTGCAGGTCTTTCTGATGTCCCCCCAACATAACGACCATGAAAGATTTTGAAAAAAGTATCTTTTCAGTAGATGCCTTGCTCAGTGCTCCCCAGCTGTTGGAGGCAAAGAAATTTGTACCTCTTCAGGCCGCATGGCTTAGCTCAGCAGTCAGTTTTCCAAGCCACAATTATAAGGATTAGTAACTAACTACTCATTGCTATTATCTGTCACTAGACATTAATTTGGGGGCAGAGCTTGTACATTAGGGTTTTTTGGAGGATGCTAATGATGTAATGGTAGGGGAGGGGAACCTTTTGATGCCACAGTAACCGAAGAGAGAGAAATGAAGCCAAAATGTTGTAAACCAATAATAAATCTAACAAACCGTTACAATCAAGTGGAACAAAAAATCATTTTAAGTGACTCTGCATTTGCATTCACCATCAAGGTCTCATTTATGCCATTATTATTTGTAATGCTGTATTGATCCTTTTGCAAAGGAAAAAACTGTGCTGTTTTTTTTAAAAAGAAGAGAATAAAAAATTTAAAAATTAATGTTCTTATAAATAGGGATGGGCTGGAAGATTTAAAAAATATTTCATTATTCTGAAGACAAGAGCTCAACTATTTACCAGTAATGGATCAGATACTAAAACTCACTCTGCTCATCCAAATTACTTATGGGAAGGAATTGATTTACACAAAATTTCTTTCCTTTGCCTTGGAACGATTTCCTGCATTGTATAGGCATTTGTAGATATGAGAAGTGGGCAAGATTTTTGGAAGCACTGGTTTCCTAAAGAAACTGATTATGTATTTAGGAGGGTTTTCTGAAATAGTTTGTAATCTATTTTTGTGGATTTCAACTCACGGTGATACCTCTGCAGACCTCATCAGGTATGTATTTGAATCCCAAATGTTCTGGGAAATATACTCCAGCCACCTGTCCCAGTTTGTGACATGGAGCATTCGATAATTTATCCGCATTTTTAAAATCCTTACCATACATTTTAAGTAAATTTATTTGCCCAAAACAGGCTCCAGGGATGAGATAAATGCATTTCTGAGAAACCATAAGAGATCCTGGGCCGATCCATCTCAAACACCCCGTGCTGGTTGCCTTTTCACAAGGGCAAATGGTACCGGCTTGTGGTTTCAGGCTCAGGGGGTCTTCTGAGATATAAGGAGTTTGTCTTCAATCAGCATGCAGTGCTTGCTACCGATTCCACAAAGTCATATATTTTACTATTTTTAGCAGAGGTAAACCAGGCCTGGATCAAACATTTATGCTATTCCAGCAAGTCGTAATGCAAGTCAGTCTGTCAATCATGCCCCCACACAGATTTATTATGCCTTTTGATTGCCAGATACAAGCGAATTGAAAACAGAGGCTCCTAAAATGTTTTCATTGCTTTTCTTGTAAGTAATCAATTACTCCTAAATTGCTTAATGAAGATATGATTTTATGGTTTCTCTTTTACAGTCTCCCTCTCTGCTCTGTCCAAATGCTCAAAATATACAGCTTCCCTATAAATCCCCCTCCTCCGTGCAAGCAGCACAAAATGATCTTCAGCCAGCAGCTGAGATTGCTTCCAGCACGGAGTAATCTTGATCCAGCAGTGGGCTTTGATAGTCGAAGCTCTGATCCAGGCAGTCCCAGCAATCCCTCTGTGCATGGGAATTGCTGAATTTCAGATGGGGCTGTGAGGATCTCCATTAGTGTCAACATGCTCAGCAGCCCCTGACGGTAACAGGGACTGCGGTGCTGTGGCGGCAATGAAATATTGGTGCTTCAGGTAGGCATGAACCGAATATACTTGATGGAAGATAATTGGCGAAATAGTCATAAACCAGCATGTTATCAGTAATGGAGAGATCAAAAATTGAACTTCATATTCTTAGGTTGTGACCTCCCCCTGCAAACAAGGTCATAGCTCAAATGGACCAATTCTGCTGAGTATCTGGGAATAACCTTGTCTTGATGTGGCGGGTGTCATTTCTATGTTAGTTTAAGCTGAGCTAAGACTGTATTGCTGCTGAAAATGATGTCTTATTCCTTCTTCCGACTTGTGGTTTCAGGTCCCTGCGCCTGCCTCGCAGTAATGCAAGTAAAAGGGCAGGAAAACACAAGGGGGGGGCACCCCTTCTGACAGGTGGGGGTCTCTTGGTGCAAAGCAGTAACCAGACTGCCTGCTGAGGGGGCAGCCTGAAAGGACAGAAGTCCTCCGCTGTCTGCAGGCCAAAGAAGATCAAATTCAGAGAGAAGAATCTTACTGAAAGCTTGCAAATTGGTAATAGCACGAATTAGGGGCTGCACTGCAGGAGCAGAACAAATCTCCTATGAGCAGTGAGCACCCCTGCGTTTTCTAGAGGATGCTGGATAGACAGAAATTGTCTTAGCAAAGCAGCAGAGATGCAACAGCAGCAGGTAGGCACTGAACTTGACTGCTGTCAACAAACGAGAGCTGGTTAAGCTTGACATCTGAACCTCAATCATCTAGTAGTGGTTTTGCCTGTGAAACTTTCACCATGGGAAAGAACAACAGGTAAAACCTGACGTACGCTTTAGCAAGTGTGATGCTAAATTATTCTATATAAAGAAAATTAGACTATGTCCTTCCCAAGTGCTGATCCAGCTGATTTCCAATTCCTGCCCTCCTTCTACTGCACAGCTTCAGACCAGAGCCATGCCCCCCCGCTTCCTCGGTGCTCTGCTTTCTGACTTTCTCCTGTTGTGTCTCTGCCTAGCACCCACAGCCCCAGGGTGAACCACTTGTGGGAGTTTAGTCCTGGCAAAGGGTGATGCAGAACAAGCATGGGAACCATGAGCTACTGCCTCACAAGGGTTACCACGTGCATGCGGCCCCAGAACTGCCTGCAGCACCTTTGTCTTCCCCTGGAGCGTATCTGGACAAGGTGATTTAGGAGCTGAACTGTTTTCCTGTCAGCTCAGAACAAAAGCTGGTGCAGGGCAGTTTCATGGGATGATGTAACTCAGTGGGGTGAAGGCTGCCTGGGCTACGTGGGGTTTCATACAACCCCAGGGACATCCTGTGTCTGCCTGAAACTGGCTTTGGGACAAGTAAGTCCCATAGCAAGAGCTTAAAGGCCTCAGTGACGTTGGTGCTAAGTTTGAACTTTTCGCTGGCAGCGCATCCAAGCCTTAGCAGAACACAGTAACCCAGCCACTTTAGCCCTCTCGTAAGATAAAGGCTGGGTATTTAAGACACCACCACCAGTGTTTAGACTTTCTCCTTGACAAAAAAATTGGCAGCAAATATCCATATTCTAGAAAGATTTCACAGTGGTTGAAACAGGAGCTCAGGTACTCATTGTATATCAACACATGGAGTTGTTTTAGTAGCTGCTAAGCTTTCTGTTACCTGCAAGAAACAAGGCAAAACAGGAAAGCAGCTGCATTTGCATGGAATGGTTGAAAGCCACAGCAGCAATGCAGAGTCTGAGGCTGTTTCTCAATCCAAGGTGTTCATCATCTTGTTGTGCATGACAACATTTTTCCTATTCCTACTTAGTGCTGCAACCACTGCCTCGTTCATCATTCAGTTACTGCACAGTCTTTAGGAAAGGATGTTTATGAGATAATCCATCTTTCTTCATATGCATAACAAAATAAATTAGTAACTGCATTAATAAAGCAGATACAGTATTTTAAGTTCTTTTCTTTATTGTTAGCATAAATCATTAATTCCCTCCTGTACAAATTGTACCAAAGAACACAATTCTTATTCACAACTCAGAACTTTCAATTATTTTTTCTTCAATTTACAGCAATTTACCTTCTCTACCTGCTAGTATACCCCCAGCTATTCTACTGACTGAGGACACTAATTAGCAGCAAAACATGCATTCTGGTTTTTGGAAACACATTGCTACTTCAAAATTTAAGTAAAAGGGTTTGCAAAGTTATACCTATCAGGACAGTGGATTAGCACTACATATTTCTTCTCGAAAGATTGTGAAATTATTCCTCATCAACCTCCAGACTGCCATACCAACAGCTGGAATTGCTTTCACTATTACTTCCTGGCAAGTATTGTGAATGATGACTGCAGAAATCCTGTGACATTCAGAACTTTGGCACGATGAAAATTAATCTTCATTTTAGGAACATGGAAGCAAGCAAATGTGAATGTTAATGTAATTAAAAGCTTGCCAGTTGGGGAATGTTGGGCACGAGGCTTGAACTTAAGACTAACGTCACTTTTTCACAGCTGTGATGCATGTGCGTATAGAGAAGAGATGCGCTGAATTCTAAAATATTTAACATTTGCAAATGTGTATCAAGATCTCTCTGTGTTGTTTGGTGTAATTCCAAACAAAGCTACCAAACCCCCTTCTATCTTGTACTCAGGATATTTTACCTGCCTTTGCTTCTACATGGTGCACGACTACCAGTCCCAATGCTAGGGCTGAGGGCAAACCATAAAAATATGGAAACATATTTAATTTTCCCCATTGTTCTCTGTTTTGATTTTGGAACTCAGAAGGGGATTCCCCCTTCGTGGTCTTCTTTGCCTGTGGCCAGCAGGCAAAACCATTGCAGCAAAAGAAGACATTTCACACTTATTAATCTGATTTGAAGCACGAGAATTGTATTTCTGGTCAAAACTCTATTAGACTGTAATGACTAATTTTATGCAACCAAGCTAGTGAAATCCAAAGAACAATTAAATAATTTTCATTAGTTCGCCAATAGTCCTGATTTGTCAAAAGACGACAGTACGTGACCGTGTCACAGAATGTAAGGTATTCTAATAGTGAAATACTTGGAATCACACAACATCTGGGACCAAGCTTTTTTCCAGGTTAAGGGTTTCAGAGTCAATCGTTGCATACCTAACATACCAAACCCAGCCTTTGGACTGGCATCTGCCTGGGAGAACCTGCCATGTTAACTCCTTTTAATTTTAGTTCAGGCATAAGTGAATGGCAACTGAAGACACAAAACATTCAACTCCCAATGAGGACAGGGCCAGTAAATTCAAAAGCAAACTATCTGCTGTTGACTGTCGTTCAAAGTCAAAGGCATGCTGTCCCTGTGGTTAACTGTGTGGCTATACCAAATACTTCTTTCTTTTCCCCCAACCCAACCTTGTAAGACTATGGAGAGCAGGGTAGGTTAAAGCCCAAAATGGCAATGTCACGTCTAGGTTCTCAGGAGGGTCCCAGATTTTCAGTAGGTCATGAATTTAGGTCATATTTCTCTGATACACTTGCCTTATAGTCAGTGCCTCTCTAGTACTCCCTCCCGATCACAGCTTCTCCCCTTCAGCCTCAGAGGAGGCCTTCCAGCACCTAAAGAGGGCCTACAGCAAAGATGGGTGTGTGTGTGGGAACTCTTTATCAGGGAGTGTACTGATAGGATGAGGAGTAATGGTTTTAAACTGAAAGAGGGCAGATGTAGATTAGATATTAGGAAGAAAGTCTTTACTGTGGGGGTGGTGAGGCACTGGAACACGTTGCCCAGAGAAGCTGTGGATGCCCCATCCCTGGAAGTGTTCAAGGCCAGGCTGGATGGGGCTTTGAGCAGCCTGGTCTATTAGGAGGTGTCCCTGCCCATGGCAGGGGAGTTGGAACTGGATGATCTTTAAGGTCCCTTCCAACTCTAACCATTCTATAATTCAGAGAAGGAAAAGTGAACAAGTCCTGCCCTTTGAGACTGTGAAATTGTGATGCAACTTCCCTCAACCATGAAAGAGCAGGGAGTTCTGTGAACCTCAGCCTTATTTTTCGTCTTCCCTTTATAACAGGGAGGAGGACAGTCAGCAGGGAAATGCTCTCTGACAGGCAGCCCATGGCAACTGCAGGGAGCTCACACCTTGCAGAGTCTTTTATTCTCGGGAGGCTCTGGCACTTGCTCTGCCCCTCAAACCCCTCGGTCGACATTTGTAAGGGAAGTGGGTACAAACTTCACACAAACCTTCAGAGAGGAGGCAGAGGGGAGAGGCAATGAGAGACTGCTCCCACTGCTCCTTGAGGACAGGAGAGAGAGGACTGAGGAACAGCCTAACCAGCCTTGCCATCTGTTCAACTCACTCAGCAGGCACCAACATATTGCAGTGGGGTGTGCTAAAATGAAAACACCCTTCATCTGCTCTTCTAATGTGGTGTGTTGTGGGATCCCTCATTCTGATTCCACTCTTCCTTTCCCAGGAAAATGCACGAATGGGCTTCACCAACATGAAGGCCTTGTAAGGCAGTTTACCCCTTGCTTAATGGATTTACCTCACCTTTAATGAGTTTCAGCACATCTTCATGGAAAGTTTACATGCATTTAACTTGATCTTTTTTCCTTCAGTTCATTAAACCGATAATGAAGATAAAGCTCAAGTGCTAGGGCTGTTAGTGAGCTGGTCATGGCTAAAGTGGAACTCACATTAAAACCCAAGCTAACCACTTAAGGTGGGATTTCTAGTTACAGAACTATTAATTTAAGTGTTTCACCATGCTACCGAGGTCCTTTTTTTTCATGTACGTAATAAAAGTGAATCTATTAATCTTCAGTATGCATATTTCCAGAAAGAAATGAACAGGAACATTTTAATTTTCAATCAGCGTTTCTGGTGGATGAACACAATTAAGTACCATCATATAAAATATCTGTGATGGCTTAAGGGTGCAGAGTGAAACTACGTGAATAAATAAAAGAGCCAGCAAGTGAATCATAAAAACTTACATCTAAACCACAAAATTCTTCTTTAAAAGAATAAATCAGGATTAACCTAAGCACATGCACATATTTGTGTGTATATACCTATGTGCTCAACCTGCGTGTCAAATCCCTTCAGAAACATCCACTTCTGTTTCAACCAGGGGGCACACAAACAGTTGTGTGATATTTTTCCAAGCAGCAAAAAAATGCAGCTAATCCAAAAATCGTGGTAAAATATTTATAGAAATTAACTTATAAACATATAAATGCTGGTCCATTTCTTGTTACAAAGGTTGTTCCACAAGTACCATTATAAAACCTTACTTTCCATTATTTCCCACGTGCCTGCTCCAGGCAAGCTCCAACGGCATCCTAAGTGCCCTTGGCCAAAGCATGTTCTGATTTAAGCGGGAACAGGACAAGGGCTGAACTTGCATAAGTCAAGCAGGACACAGCAACTGCAGGACTGCCTGGCCTACCTAGCCACAAGGGTGGGAGAAGCTGAAACCGGTGGGGCAGGAAGATCAGGAGCCACTGGGAGTAGGTGAAAGGAAAGATTCTGCCAAGAAAGAGGGAAGCAGGGAGAAATGGTCTGGAGGGACGAAAGTCCAGGACAGAAACAATGACACAGAGATGAGAAAAACATTGCTGCTGGCCAAGAGCATCAGGAGGTAGACAGCAGCTGAGGACGGCCGGGCCTGGGTGGCAGACAGGAGTGGGGCAGAGTATGGAGATCAGGTGAAGACTGAATGGGATTCATCAAGCAAACACATGGATCAAAGGCAGATGAGAAGGCTTGAAAAGATTTCTGCAGATAGGTCCTATGAAAAGAAAATGTGTTATATAAGTGGTAGTGGTGGGAAAGCAAAAAAGAGATAAATCACATCCCCAACTGCAAATTTATTTAGGTTTCACAGCATATATTTAGAAAGGGTGGGATTAATTTCCCATTTCTGTTTAGTGCTTGGATCGATTAATTTCTTCTTTCTTTCTCTTTTTGAAGTATTTTGGTGCATAATATTTATTCTCTGCATACTCCCACAAACACATGTACCTACAGCACAAAGAAACAAACTGACGAAAAGATAAAAAGTACTAGCTGAAAAAGTGTTAATAAATTCCTTGGGGCTTTGAGAAGCAGTGAGTAACAACAACCAAAACAAATACCATCCGCTGAAGAATATTTTTAATTTAACTTGTTCACTGAAGACTTTTCCCAGTCATGTTTATTATAGAATATACTATGAAGCTGTCTGGATTTTTAAGGGGAATGGCCTGGAAGCTAAATCATAATCAAAACTGTAATAAAAAAGATGAAAAATGTACAAATCGACCATATTAAAACTTGATTATTAAATGTTAGTATCCTCAGGAAGTTGTTTACTGTATATTTCTTCTTTCCTGATGCTAGAACTACATTTCATTTTTCTTTTCTGTCAAATTCGTTTCACTCACAGTCTTTGTAGCTTAAACACTTTCTCAGTGGCAGCAACTGTATTTCTCTGTTGTCTCATCATCTGCTCCTCTTCAGGTATAGGTTTTGCCTGTGACAATATAAAGCCAAATGTGCCTTGAAGATTGTTTCACAAGATCTATGGAGCTTTAGACTTCCATTAAAGGTTTATTTATTCTCCTGAATAGATGTACTATTTCAATAGCGTGAGAATAAAATTCACACATAGAAAAATCAGTAAAAGGTCCACTAACAATATTCTGCTCATTAAGAATGGATTTGTAATGGGCTACTCAAAATAACTATTTGCCTTCTTTTTAATAGTATCAGGATCTATGGCTTTTATTGAATTAATTAAGGAGTAAAATTTCTATAAACAAATAAGATACTAATTCACCAGTTGAACAACAAATTAGAAGTTCTTGTTCAAGTTGAAGTAGTGCAGGAAATGTAATCAAAGAAATTTTACACTTTATGGCACACACAGCAAAGAAAGGCAAAATTTTCCTTACTTAAATAGGGAATCTGTTAGTTCCTGGTTGGAACATACACACATACTTAAAATGTGCAGCAGTGGTAAATGCCACAGTTTAATATTTAATGATCCTATGACCAGAAAGTTTTTATATGTCCTGTAAAAGGCATTAATTTATCATTCATTACTTCTTTACCTACTATTCTGTACTTTTTTTTTATTGCTAATCATGACATTGTCTACCAGTCTATCGTATATTTACATTTGGGTAAACCTTTGATGGCCAACAGAGATCAACAGTGTGGTACAGGGGAGATCTTGATATTCAAAATAGAGGCAAAACTCCACCAGACTCTCCTCAAGTGGAGAGGAAACTTTAATACTTTCATCCGCCCATCCGCTGTCAGAACAAATTGTCTACATGTGATGGGATATGATGGGAAAGGAAAAGAAAAAAAATAAACATGAGAACATCTTTTTTTCCTAGTTTTTGGTGCTGTTATTCCTTTGCAAACTTATCTCCCATCAAGGCCTTCTGTGGGGAGCCATCTTCCCTGGAGTAAGTCTGCTTGAAGTGTTCCCTACTCCAGTGGGCAACGTGACCTGGAAAAGGAGTGAAAACGGGGCACATCCTGTCAGCCACAACAAGATTAAGGGTTCCCTAGATGAAGTATTCTTCTTAATATACTTCCAAGAGCTAAAAATCTTTCTAAGTGTCACATTGTTTGAAAGAGAAATACAAAATCTACTTACCTTCTACCAAAGTCACCTGTGGAGCTCTGCAGCTCTGACTTGCCAAACTCTGACTCATTCAACCTTGCGGTAATATCCCCTGAGATAAGATGTCCACAAAAATCATAATGGCTTTGGAATACAGTGCTACGCTCCTCCACAAATACCATTAAAGCCAACGGTCTGTGCATCTCATGTCAGCAAAACCTCAACAGCAAATTTTGTGTCTGAAGTGTGGAAATGGTCCAGGAATAAGGTCTGGGTTTGGTGTCTGTCTCGCAGTTATCTTTGGTTTTGTTTCTCTAGCAGGCAAGTGTATGTAATGTCCAGTGCGAGTGTGCTGTGACATTTGGACTGACGGGCTATTTGCAGGTGGACTGCAGGAGGAGCAGGAGAATTGTCCCACGCTGCCCCT
The DNA here is from genome assembly GCF_964199755.1 of Larus michahellis. Taxonomy (NCBI): domain Eukaryota; kingdom Metazoa; phylum Chordata; class Aves; order Charadriiformes; family Laridae; genus Larus; species Larus michahellis. The sequence continues at coordinate 98,394,821 of NC_133897.1, forward strand.
TCATGCACAAGATGTGGCAAAATCACATCTGAAGCCACAATCACAGCACGGAAAACATCGAGCCCATGATGAAGAGTACTTGGTATTTCCAGGAAGTTGAGGAGAAACCCCCCCTCCCGAGATCATGCACACTGTTGCTGAGCACATGCACAGAAATGGGGCACCAGGCAGAGAAGAGGGTTATGTGGTGCAACACGCAGCTTGCACTGAATGCAGGTGTCTGAAACAAATTGCTCTGGAGGACTCACATGCATCTCTCTCCAGATAAAATTTGATGGAGAAATTGCACTCCCCCCAAGGATGGCAGATGGGGGCAAATATGGATGTACTTCTATAATTTTCGCAAGGATCTGACAATTATTAATAGTTAGTCTTTAGATAGCACTTTACATTTACAAATCTCAGTACGAGCTGTATTTAATTAATGATGAGTCCTTAAATACACTGGAGTTGAACTAATGCAGCTTAGAATGACTGATGCATGCAGACAGAAGAATCGTTAACCTTAATGAATCATGTTTGGGACAACGGATGGAATAAGTATTAGAAATATACTTGGACACTGTGTGACAGGCTGGTAAGATAAAAATTCAGTCATCCGACACGAGCTGTTTTGTAGTCTTCCACCTTGTGACTGTTTTCCTGTTAGATTGGTAGCCACGAGGTAAGCCGAGATTGCAGTGAGCAGCAAAGAGAAGATACGCAGTTCTCGCTCAAGGGGTCACAGATGCTGGTTTTCCTTGTACGGTACCAGTAGTGCTAGGGGAGTTACTTACCGATTCCTGATGGGTTTAGCAGATGCAGAATCAAGCCTACAAATAGCCACCAAATCACAGTCACTTTCAGGTTTCTGAAAAGGGGCCTAGTATATTATTGGTAATTAATGAGTATAATTTTGATATCAGTAATGTCTGCATTAATGAAAGACCTGGATGAAGACCATACCCTTTTTGAGCAGATCACCTTGATGATTTTGTGGTACGAAGTTACTTGGGGTGAAACAGTTACCATCTGAGTCAAGCCGAGAGTGATTCTCTTCTGGATAGAACAGCACTTCAAAAGCTTTGACCATCAGCATCCATTACTTACAGGCACTGCATCTTCACAGAAGCCCTGCAACGTGCTGGCTCTGTGCCCTGCATTGCTTTTTGTAAATACCAGACGCTATCTCAATGTAATATATTTACAATTGCATTTTGAATATCTCTAGAGTGACTGGCAGACAGATCCATTTTTTTGATAAAAATGACTTTTCAATACTAAAAAAAAAAATCTGTCTAAGCAGCCTGCATTTAAATTTTCCCTTAATATATAGCTGTTAAACTTTCTGTGTCTGCTTCAGTGTTTCTAAGTAACGCCATTATTCTGTGTCCAGATAAGCACCATTCATTTTCCATTAAATTTTCTCATCCTTAACCCCTTGAGTTGAGGGAAATGGCAGGCGCGGCTGTTTCAGAGGTTGCTGGCAGAGGGCTGCAGCAGAGGACCAAGTGGTACGAGCACTGATTACCCACCCTTGCATTCACGGGGTGCCTGAAGGGGTCCTCCCAGCCTTGCTGCTTAAGCTTGCTTATCTCCACTGAAGGCAAGGGCTGGGTTTGAATGACACATGGTACTGACTCCAGAATTCTTGCATCAGAGTGGAAGTCCCCAGAAGGTTGTAAAAAGCACTTTCCCAGCTGCACAGTCATTATTTCACTGTACAAAGAAGGAATGTCCTACACCAGGATGGCAAGGTGCAGGTATAACCATACTGAATACTGAGGTTAGGTGTTCCTGTGTGACAAACCTATATGCTGTTACTCATAATATCATAAAGTATCTTGATATTACTTCTTAAAATGATCTGCCACGTTAAAACAATGTTTATTCCTTCAGCCATGTAAGATATGGAGACTTTGCTCCTTTATGGCCACACCGATTATCTTCCCCCCACAGAAGCAAATGAGAAGAAGACACACTTCTTGCTGTACGTATAGGTAGAGGTAGGCTGGTAGCTATGGTAGCAAGCCTTTGCTAGAGTGAGCCCTGTTTTGGAAATAACAGTGCACAGGTTACACAGAGCAAAATAAACACAGATTTGTTTACTAGCAGCCTGCTGTGATAAACAGAATTGAAAAGGATTAGGTGTTCCTTTGGGAAACGTGTCTCTTCTTCATATTAATTACACTGACAGTAGCTTATTAATGCTGTGTCAGCTTTTGTTTACAGTTTTCACAGGAAAAAAGAGAATTGATACAACAGAACATGAATGTAAATACACTTATTTGTTTTCTCAGTACATGTTTCAGTGGGTATTTAAATAAACAAATTAAGATACACTCACCATCATGGGACAAAGCAGAGGAGCTAAACTAAAATCATAAGAGACAGCTGTCAAACCCTCACATTTTGCTGCTTGGGGAATGCACAATACATGTAGAATTTTCTTTGTGGAATCAGAAAGTCACGTTACACTCCTCACCTTCACTGTCTTTTTCCCCAGTGAGGCTTTTCCCAGTTTAACTTTTTCTGGGGGGAACATGAAGAGTTCTAGATCTGTGAGCAGCCACACTTCTTGTTCTTTTGTAAAAAGAACTGTAAAAACATCTTTTGTAAAAAGAACTGTAAAAATCATTATAAAATAATCTGAATTAGCTCCCTATGAGACATATGCATTCCAGAGCCCCCAGGAAATGCACCTAACTCCATTTCCCAGCACAGCAGGACAAGGTCATGCTGCAACTCATAAAATCCTACCAAAGTGAGCGAGAAACACAAAGGAAACTGCTTGGGTTTTATAAATAATGCAACGGCGAACTGTTTTGTTTAAGAGAACGAAAATACCAAGGAAAGGTCTAAAGAAATGGTTTGTGTTTGAAATACAAAAGAAACCTAATGCTTGATCAGACCTCCGTTCTAGTATACGTACAAAAACCTGGTCTTGCTCAATTTTGTGCATAGCTGTGACAGCAGCTCCATCGGGATCCTTAAGACAGTTGTGGAAAAAGTCATTGTGCAAGTGTGTTACTCCACAAAACCCTCCTTCCCTTATTTTTTTCCTGTTTAGTCACTTAATTCTTCACAAAGTCCCTCATCTTTTGTTTTCTCCCTCAGGAGTTTATCTCCTCTCTCCTCCTTACCCTGCCTCAGTCCAGATGGGAGTACCAGGGATCTCAGTGGCAGGTACTTCACTCACTAAATTAGGATCTTCAAACTGAAAATGCAATCTGTAATTTTATAGCAGTCTGCCCTGCTTGGGACATTAATCATGCATTGTTTGTGGGGGTTAGGACTTGGTGCTTTATCATAAATCAAACTCTAAAAATAAAAGTATCAGTAATAATAATAACCCTGGCTGGTTGGGACATGCTGCTGAGGTTTGCTGTCGGAGGTACAGGGAGAAGCTGCTGGGACCACAATCCATCACCCTGAGGTGTCCCTGGCATATTTCTCCCGACTCTCCCGGCGTCACAGTGAGTCAGACACTGCTCCTCGACTGCCAAAACTACGTCAGCTGCCTGGGGTTAGTCAGAGAGAGACCAGGGGAGACGGCAGTGCCTCCCCAGATGCCATCATCAAATAGGCTGTGGCCCTGAATATAGAGTGGAGCTGCGGTGGAAGGGCAGCCAGGCCCTCAGGAGGCTCTAGAAGCCCTGCATGACCTACTTAGATGATGGTCCACAGCTTCACATAGCCTGTTTGTTCCTAGTTGCTATCCTCCTTCCGTCTCTCTCCCATGGTTGGCCCTCCACCAGCCATTGGAGACACAGCACAAAACCAGGATTGAATCATAGAATCACAGAATCATAGAATGGTTCGGGTTAGAAGGGATCTTAAAGATCACCTAGTTCCAACCCCCCTGCCATGGGCAGGGACACCTCCCACTAGACCAGGCTGCTCAAAGCCCCATCCAGCCTGGCCTTGAACACGTCCAGGGATCTTCTCCGGGCAACCTCTTCCAGTGTCTCACCACACTCATAGTGAAAAATTTCTTCTTCATATCTAATCTAAATCTACCCTCTTTCAGTTTAAAACCGTTACCCCTCATCCTATTGCTTCACTCCCTGATAAAGCATTCCATGTCCAGGAATGGGTTGGGATCTCAGGAGCAGCACGGCTCCATGTTTAGCTGGCCGGCATGCCAGGGTTCACCTCCATCTCATCAGGGCAGAGTCTGCATGCCCACCACCCTACCGACTCACAGCCTGGCACCCCTGGTACCAAGGACATGCGGGCTGATGCTTTGGAGACAGGACTAAGGAGGTGCACTCAAATCTCTGGAAATCTGATAGGCCTTAGCTTTCTATAGAAGTAGCCTTTTTCTAGAAACACCCATATTATTCTGGCGAATGAGACAGCTTCCTTATAGAAAGGCTGTGAAGCGCAATAGAGCAGGGTGTGTGTTTGCACACATACACTAATAATGTAAAACAGATGCTCAAAACCCACGATTTGGTCTCATATAAATGTTTATAATGTTCCCTAGTTAGCAACAGGCAAGCTTTTCTGCTTTGGCAATTAAATGCATGTTTGGCTGCATTCCTATACATTGATAGCATCTATTGTTCGTAACAATAAACAGCTGGGTTAAATAAATATATAAAGTTGTATAAGAAATGATTTCTCTACAGCTCACTTTTTCTCCTATTACTTGTCACATGCGGCAAGGAGCCTTACAAAAGTCCTGTGTATGTTGCTGGTGTTGTGTTATGTTTACAATTTTGAGAGCCTTGTTTAGAGCTTTGTTATTTCAAGCATATGCAGACATAAAATAGCAATATAGTGATAATTAATATTTACCATTTCTGTAGCTGATTTCATTTACCGAAGTCCAACTGCTTCATTTCTATTTTACTCATATTTGAGCGGATGGTCTGGCACAGATTAAAAAACGTGACTTGACTGTGCCTCAAGCAGCTACGTCCAGCTCTTCTAGGTCTGGACTAACATTTATTACATATAGGAAATACAACATGGGTTGTCAACAAAAGTTTTCTTGCCTTAAATTGGCATATGTATCCACAGCATATGGATTAAGAAAAAGTTAAAGGGATGGTTAGAGACTGCACACTAGAAAGTGAAAAATCTAGCTAAAACCTCAGAAAACCCCAAATATTTCAAAGTAGAAAACTTGACAAGTCAGATCCCTGCAAAGATAACACAACATCATCAATGACAACCGCGTCCCGAGTCGACCCATTAAGGAGAATGCCCATAGAACAATACTTGTACCCTCTTTTTAGATGCAGAAACAATCTGGTCGTCAGGCAATAATCAGCCTGACACTAATCACTCCAGCTAGCTGAGGGGACTTTTCATAACGCCATATGAAAGAAACAGCCTTTTGATGCTCAGCATTTAGCCTTGCCGTTGTCAGGGTGACTGGAAAAGAACTGTACGTGGAGCGGGATAAAACAGAAATAAATGGATAAAACTTTTTTCATTTAAAAAAAATCAATTTTACAGAAGCAAAATATTGTTTTTAAGTCATACCAATCACGCCAAAAATTACTAGCATTACTTGAAATAAAACACAGCCTTTGATTTTATCTGGCCATGAAAGAACACAAAATTTAGGGAAAAGGTGAAGTCTAACATGACAAAATGTTTACAAAATAGTTTTCTTTATTCCAGTCCATTTTAAATGAGGGAGAAAAGGAAATGCCTTGAATGAATGAAAAGAGGCAAAACAACAGATAATGACATTTTTGAGTGATTTATCAGCTCGGCCACTCTTCAGATCTCATAGCTGCTAGTCTGCAGGGATTTTACTCTGTGACCAGCATGGGCAGATCCTGTGCAGCAAGTTTCACAGGTACTTAGCTGCAGATCAGGTGCTAGCACTGTGCTGCCCCACTGCTGGACATCCTGCCCCATTGCTGACCTAGTGCAAGATGACACACATGAAAAGCTGTGATGACCCTACACCTTCCTAGAAAGGCATTTCCTTGACTTCAGGTACTAAATTAGAGCAAAGACATTCTGTTTAAGGCCCAGCGCAGTAGCACATGGATTTGAATGAGTCGTATACGTGAGTGGGATCTTGTTTTATCCCCGAGCAGTGGTGAAGGGGAAGAGAAAGGGCCTTGCATGTTCCCATTCATATTTTAAAAACCTTAGACATGGTATAATATATCACCTAGAATTAGGCGATAAATAAAAGGGTAGAACTAATCTGTATTCTAAACTAAAATGCATCTTGTACAAGTTCTCAAAGTGAAATGCCAAACCTTAGATGTGCTAACATTGAAATCACCAAAGAAATTTCAAACTATTCCACTTCCCTACCTTGCGACAATGAGCCTCGTGGTGATTGCCTTTATCACATCACCTGTGTTTTTTCAAAGAAATATGGTTTTATTCCCCACCCAGGACAGACCAGTCTGTGGAGCTGCTGCTTTTAAAACGCAGCTTCTAATCTCTGATAAAAAACATTTTGTGGGGAACCAGCAAAGTGAGCCATGAAGTGGGGAGAATGGTTCCATCTTTCCCGGTCCATCTCATGGTCGAGGTTGCTGAATGAAGTCCTTGTGAGCTGGTTTCTCTCCCTGCCTCTGCTGAAGAAGAAGGTAAGCCAAGCTCTTCTGCAATGGCCATGAACTGTGGAGTCGATACTGCCAGGATGCTGAGCTGGGGCCCCTGATGCCTGGCTTGTGGAGGTGCAGGAGAAGAGGCTGGAAGGCAGCCTTGTTCCCCCTGCCCTGGGGCCTCGCGCAGAGAGAGGTATCAGAGCCTTCAGTCAGCGGGACATCAGTATTTGTGCAGGGTTCAGCTTCTATCTCACTCTGCCCTGCTTCTCTTGATAGGACCGAGGATGGTTCCTCTCTGACCTGAAGGAACACGGCAAAAATAGTGCTCGTCAAGTGCTGAGAATTGTAGTCATAGATGCCACATAAAGGCCCACAAAGCAAAGAAAAACTCATTTTTCAGAACTGAGCTTGTACAGTATTTGGTAAATAGCCCATTAAACAATAAAAGACAACAAAAATCGAGCGTTTGCTCATAAAGCAGGAACCATCCACTTTATGCCCCAGCCAGAGCTTTGTGGGAATAAGACTATGTGGTGACGCTACAAAAGGTTTTGTCCTCAGCACAGTGAGGACGACAACTCCTCACATTCTACCACTGTAGTTCTTTACTCAGTGAGTACCACGGCCTTTAGCACTGCCTGCTGTGTCCAATTGCCTTATATATTGCCATTTTCTGACTCAGCACAGGACACGTGAACAATGCATCTCACTGAAGGAATAAACATTGCAAGAAGACATTTTTCACCAAAATGGAAGAGAAACAGAAACAAGCACAGAGAAACCGTGCAAATTTGTACCACTCCATCATGTACCTACACCTGATGATAGTCTTGCCAGGCGGCTGTAGATATTGTCCCCACATAACCTGTGCTTGCTGGGGGCTGAAGTCATGTCTTATTCCTGGGGAATGGAAATGATGTAACAATGGATAAGGAAGACAGGGAAAGAGAGTCAAGTTTGGTCAAAACAAACTCAGGTTACTTAGAGCGCGTGGTCTGTTTTCATTTCTTGGCTAAAACACCTCACTGAAAATGTGTTATGTGATGACAGAAAGAGGGAAATTGCCATCTGCCGGTATCCAGTACAGCTAACAATATTTTCCCACCCAAGCACCAAAACTGCTTTCGTGCCATCTCTACTTGAGCAGCTGGCAATCGTAGCAGAGCAACAAGCTGCTTCGGTGCTTTGACACACGGTTAAATGAAAACAAAAGGAAAAGAAACAGTGAGAAGATATTGGCAAGTGGTTGGAAACTGGCAAGTCGTTGGGCACCGATCTGGGTCTAGACCCCAGATCCTCCTTATTTCTGGGGCGAGTAGATCTGTGGTTTGGTTTGCTCCTTGCAGGAATGCAAAATTCAGCTTCCTTCCCATGCTCGAGGTATCCAGCTAACAGACACTGCAATCACCTGCAACCCAACTGATTTAGCATGTCTCTGTGTATATGTGTGTTTATGCTCCCAAGTGACCGGTACCAGGAACTGCAACAATTTGCTGTTTACCCAGACGTCCTCAATTGCAGGGCAGGAGAATTGCAGTTTGCTGCTCACGGGAAGCTGTGCCATTCACTGGTCTTGCTGACATTAGTTACTGCAAATGATCAAAGGGGCCACAGATGCCTCTGCAGTGTCATCTGAGTCTCTCCATCGCTGGTTGTTGTGCGAGACATGCAGGATGAAGGCAGGTGGAGACTCTGGAGAAGCAGCCCTTGCAAAAGGTGAGGAAAAGTCACAAAGCTCCTACTGGAATAAATGATGGACCAGAAGATGCCACTTAGTATGTCATTCACGTTTCAAAAACTTTTCTAATTTTGGGACAACCTTTATGAGACAAGGCTGTCTGGTTCTGCTCTTTGTGATAAATGTTTTAAGCAGTAGATCTCGTTTGGTTTTGATTTTTTTTCCACGAGTGTCCTTGTGACATTTTTTTCCAACACAGGTGGTTTTGATAGCAAATCTCTCTGAAGTTTCTTGTTTGCTTCTGCTGCTGCCCTCTCATTTCAGTAGATCAGGAACTTGTGTGTATGTCTGTCTGTGTACTGATATATCCAAAGTGCATTCAAGCACAGGATGAACTTCCAAAGCTGCTTCTTTCTCCACTTTTTAGCTCTCTAATAGTTTTTATTTTCCTTTTATCCCTTTGACAATTCCTTAGTGACTCAATGTGAACTTGTTTGAAATAATCTAAGATAGTCTGGCACGGGAAAAGACAAGCTACAAAAGGCATAACCTGAAAAAAGAAAACACCACTTTTTTTTTTTCTTACATGTGGGAGAGGAAAATAGGGCCAGTTTTCACCCTCTTCAAAGGAAGATACCACTTGTTGCTTCTTTTATGCTTTTGCAGGTGTCAAAAATGTCTGAGGATTGCCTGTCACTGATCAAGGAGAAGTGACAAGGTGTTAAGGAAGGTAGTGGAGGTATTGTTTTCCCATATACTTTCATTCGCTATATCCCATTTTCAGCATCCTGTTGCAACATGTTTTTTTCTGACAGATGATGAGAGACACTTATGCACACTTCCACTTTTCAGCTTAAATGCCTTCCTAGACATGAATACAAACTGCAGCTATATCTGGGATTTCAAACACTATTGTGAAGATATCTACTATTGACACAGAAACTAAAGAGAAGCTCTCCGTGTCTAGAAAAAAACAAGGTTTGCAGCTTACTTGAGGTGCTGGAATAACAAAAGCTTTTGAAATACTCCATTCTCTGTGATTTGCAAGCCTCATCTGGGTCTGTGTTTCAAACACCGTTGGTATATCTCTTCCTATTCCATGCCTGCAAAGACTCCCACAGCTGAGGCTATTGAAGAGGGGATTCAATTACTTTAACATGGGCTTCCATTGCCTTTTGAGAAGTTACAGAGCCTCTTGGATAGGGGCAGGACTATTCAACTAGCAGGACTAGCAGGACGTGACTCAAACCTTACGGGAGACACCCCCCCACCCCAATTTCGGGGTGAACAGCTGGGGACCAGGTAGTTTGTATACCCTAAAATGATGCAAGTTGTCTGTGTGTGGAGAATGGGGCTGAGCCTTGTGGTCTGCACTGCACACAGCTGCTTTGATTTTTTGTCTTTTTTTTTTTTTTTTTTTTAGAATTCATTTCTAACTGCAGTAGGCAATGCTATCTGTGTTACCCCAAAGTGTGTTTGTCTCCGGCAATTTTAATTATTTCAGAAGCCCTTCATTTTGGGCTAGGATTAATCCCACTTTGACTTACAGATGTCCGAAAAATAAGCACCTAACTGTAAGCAACTTGCCCCGGTCCCTACAGTCCATATAGCCTCCCTATGCTCCACGAACACAGGCGCTCTCAACTGCTTAACATGTGAAGGAAGATTCGTTATCTGAAACTCCTGCCATTCGTCACTAACTGCAGGAGAAACCCAGAGAATTTGCTTAGACTAGACCCTCACTTCCAAGAAGTTTAAAATTAAACTAGAAGTAACCCTCACTTTGAATCAGGCAAAGGTTACGAATAAATCTTTCTGCACTCCACTTTCATACTTAGTCCTAGTGTTTCTACAAGTTGCAACAGAAGTCTCACTCTTCAAAGGCAATGTGAGCCCTCTGCTTACACTTTGGGAAAGTCCACGGTTCTTTAATCCATTGTCTTGCTAACTTCATTATAACCACTAATAGCGAATTTAGATATATCAGTATAAAACCTTCAAGGCCATTAGTCAAGGGAGGTGCATTCACATCTCTGCGAACACAAATAACACAATGCTGTCTCTGCAGGTCTTGATTAGACCTTGAACGAGGAAGAGAAAATTGGGTCTTACATTCCTGGAATGATACGAGGAGCTTAATTTAAAAAACCCATCTATGAAGTGAATGCTTACTTTCTATTTCTTGAGATGGAAATTACTTTTAGTGAGCAACACTAATGCCTGTTTATTTTAAGTGGTTGTTCTGGCATGCTTCTTGTGTTTTTAAGGTTTTCAAGACTATTAGGAGGTCACATAAAGTACATGAAGGGCTGGGTAGCTTTTAAGCTTCCACATCTTGATTTAACAGCACAGAGAGTGAAATTGTCAGAAGGTCCTGAACCCATAGGAACCCATGGGTGATTTTGAAAAGAGATACAGGGCTCAGATTCACAGTTAAGCTATGATGATTTAATAAGTTTTGCAGCTGTTTGCCACGGGCCAGGGAGGCATGTCCAGCCAGGCACGGCGACTCAGCTGACACACAGGTGCCATCTGAACACGGGTCTGAAGTTTCAGCCTCCCCAGATCTTGAGAAGCTGTGCAAATCTGCTGGACTCCTCCTTAGCTCTAAAAGTGGTGCCTGGCGTTCCCGTGTGGTGAGATACCAAACTCTACCCCTGATTGTTTAGGCATTTTAATTGAAAGGGTATTTGCGTTTTACGCCTGCGAATAGATCTGGCGTACAAGGAACACTTCTGTCATAAAATTATGATCCTGCCACAGCACTGCAATGCTTGTAGGAAACCACAGAAAGTCTTTTAGCCCATCTTTAAGACCTGAGGAAAAGATCATAGAGCACTGCTGATAGAAGTCTGTGTGTTAGATGGTTCTCAGAGAAAGTCAGTAAGTAAAAACGTCCCAAGTAACCATCCCAAATAATCATTGCTAAAATAGCAATAGGAATCAAGATGACATGATAATTCGTAATGTATCAGTTTTGAAAAGAAATAACCAAAGTGCTTTGCCAAATATCTTCCATCTCTTGCAATGGCTAGAATTCACATCTATACAGTGTATTATAAGAACTACCCACACCAAGTTACTTTCACCCAACAGCTTCATCATGGCTTTGGGTCACCTTAGTAAGTACATTTTAATTTACTCCCCCCACGCCCCCTTTTTTGTTGTTGGTTTCTTTTGGGGGTTTTTTCTCAAATGAGTCTACAGAGTGATCCAGGTGCTTGCATTTGTGCTGGGTGGTAGGAAGGAAGGCAGCAGGTGTAACTAACAGGCATTCTCCTGTCTGTGATTTTACCTGTGCAAAAAGCCAGCACGCATCCCACACTACACTTCTGTAGGCTCCAGCTCCATGGCAGAGACTCTTAGCTACAGGGCACAGAGGTCTAATCCTAAACAAAGTATTCCTAAACAGGAGTGGGAAAGATACTGCGCTGGGTGAGATACCATCCACTTCAGTGAAGGTTCAGTAGCTCCAGCGATGCAGGCAGAGAAGAAAACATTTACAACTCAGTCAGAGGTTGGAAGCACTTCACAGTGCCAGATTATTCATAAGAAAGGGTATTTGTATAGTATCTGCCAAGTGAATTTGGTAGGATACAACATTGAACGTGTCTCAATTCACTTAGTTACCTGCCTAGCCTAACCATCTGGTCAGCTTTGTGATTTATTTGTCACTAACTTTAATTATAAATTGTTTATGCTCAGAAGCAAAGGAAGAGAGAAAATCACCTTGGTGCTCACACACCAACAGATGTGCCTTAACCCTTTTTGGATTTAGTAGACAGAAACTCAATATGTAAACTCCTCTCTCTGTCTAATAACAAACTTAATCATCCCTTGAGGTAAATATTGATCCAAGAGTTGTCCTACTCCCTCTCTTCACTTCCTGGATGAGTACATCCCGGTACTGCCCTCAACATGTCAAAAATTTGCGTGATACAATTGTTCATTTCTGATGAAAGTCTTCTTAAAAATACACCATAAAAATAAATGCTGATGATCAGTAGCTGATTCTGGCAAGCAATTTCCACTCAAAGAGCAACTATCCGCTCAACTACAGCCTTTCACAACAAAGTCCCTGGCCATAGAAGCCAGTTCCCAGTTCTCTCTAAAGCAGGAAGTCTGCAATGTTTGTCAAAGCAAATAAATGGGAGGACATGCAAAGCAGATAACAGCTTATACGTGAAAACCTATTTCTACATTTCCAGCAATAGACTTTTTCCAAAAAGATCCTCTCAGGAAAATGGGGTTGTCATTTACTTAATACAATTATCTCAGAGCATATCTTGATTTGCTAGATTGATAAATGCTGTATTGGCAAGTGCACTTGAAAAACTAGCACACAGAAACATGATACCTTACAGGAAGCTATTACTAATAATGAAAACCTTTCCGAAAAAAAAAAAAATAGCAGTAACATGTGCAAACCTTTTGTCACCTGGAATAAATGAAACCAGGAATACCATCCATAAAAACTGGATAGGTCTGTGTGAAAAAAAAAGCGTTGAATTGTAAAAATATTTTTTTCATGACACCAGTTAGTTTTGATAGTAATACCAAGCAGATAAGCAGCTGAATCAAAATTATCCTCCTTCCCATAGGTTTTTTTTAAAGCACATATAGGATCCCCTACTATAATAAGTATTTAGACACGAAATATGGCACTGTGTCAATAAGGCTTGACTGTACATCCACTACGCTACAAGTAAACAGGAACATGGACCTGAAGCCAGCTGATAGCAGGCACTTGCTTTTGTGCCAGCCACACAGAAAACCTCTTCCCTAGCTGATATGTGTACTGTATCACTTTCTCTTTCCCTCCTTATGTTCCACGTGTCAGCTTTCCACAGGTCCTTCCTAAATCCCACCCTTGTCACAGGAGGACCAGATTATTCCTCCTCCCCATACAGTTCTGGGAAATCCAACTCCTCCTAGCTCAGAGGCAGCACTGCTGAAAAATTGGCAGTGAGACAAAAGTAAAACACGAAGCACAGTGCAGGGAGGCAACCAGTGCCAGATATGGGACTGGAATGAGAAAGGACCCAGCAAATCGACTTCTTAAATATTCACTTGTGTTAACCAGCAGCCAGATGCCAACTCAGCCGCTCTCAACAGAGGCAGCGGGAGAAAAAAAAGGATGAAAAACCTAGTGGGTTGAAATAAAGACAAGAAGATTGTTTCCCAGCTACCGTCATGGGCAAAGCAGACTTGACTTGGGGATAGTTAATTTATTGCCAGTTAAAATAGGTTTGTGTAGTGAGAAACAAAGACAAAAAATGAAAACAACTCTTTTTCCCTACCCCCACCCCTTCTTTTTACCCAGGCTCAACTTCACTCCTTCATGCCCGAGTCCTCTATGTCCCACCCCAAGTAGCTCAAGGAGCTGTGCTGCCCCTGACATGCCCACCCGTGGCCGATGGGCTCAGCTGTGTCCTGTGGTGGGTCCATTGCAGAGATGGCTGGAACTGGCTGTGTCTCCTGCAGAGCAGCCACTGACCTCTTCTTACTGTCTTTTTAAACAGACTTCCATCAGACAATAGCCCCCCTCGCTGGCAACAACTTGCCACCTACACCCAATACACACTGCAATTGGTTTTACTTAATGCTTCCAACAGCTGAAGCTCAGTTTGACAAAGTGGTAAGTGGAAAGAGGTAGGACTTCGCATTGCATTGCTCTACCACAGGAGCAATCTCTAGGACATACTGTATAGAGAACATCAGCATATTCTTCCTTGCTGACCTTCATTGTCATTAATAGCCATAATGCAAAACAGCCATTCAGCAGCCTTATGCCACTATTTACACAACTCAGCTTAAAAAGAGTTTAGGATCTCATCATCTGCTTTTTGATTAACCTTACCGTGTCTTTGCAATGAGACCCGTCATTACCATTACCGTTCCCTGGCACAGAACCCAAAGTGCCATTTGCAAAGGTAGCTGTGTCTCAATCCAGGCAGGGTGCAGCCGGAAAACAACAGAAAACAATGCTACAAAGCGCTGAATTTGAGTTTATTGTGTGCAACACATGCAGAATCCCCTTGAGTCCTGCAAGATGGAGTCCTCCTAACTCCCTTCTGATTTAGTGCCTGTACCTCCTAGAGCAAAAACAAATATCTATTACCTCTTAAATGAAGCAGATGAGAATTTCTCGGCTTTAGGGATCTTGAAAAATATACTCTAGTTTTCCCAGAGGAATATCTGCAACAGTTTATTTTTTCTTAAATGAGCACTCATGTACTGATTTATGTTTACAGCATCTGGCTATGTAAATTTTTTACATAAACCTGTATCGTGTAGTAAACCAACACCTATCATAATAAATAGGTTTGCATGGATGCAAAGCTTTCCCTCTAAGGATTTCAAGCATGTCTCATTTGCAGTCCCTACGGCTTATCCCTAGGGACCTCCCCTCTCTGTAACCCTGAAGGAGGTCAGAGGATTGGCTGGATTAGCATTGAGACACATGGGCAAATGTAGTCAGGGCTATGCCTGAGTGATTTTGATTTACAAAACTAGGTTGGAGATATTCATCTGCCTCCGGAGGAGTGAACAGCAAATGTTCAACAGCAGTTTGTCACTGCTTTTAACGTTCCTCTTTCTGCGTAGGGGGTAAATATATTACATTGGATATTGCAAGGTGAGTGCTTATAGTGGAGAAATACATTTTGTTTCTTTACATATATGCGAGGCTGGATGAGGGGAGAGCCGTAGATGTCATCTACCTTGACTTTAGCAAGGCTTTTGACACTGTCTCCCATAACATCCTCATTAGGAAGCTGAGGAAGTATGGGCTAGATGAGGTGACGGTGAGGTGGATCAAGAGCTGGCTGAGTGACAGAACTCAGAGGGTTGTGATCAGCGGCATAGAGTCTAGTTGGAGGCCTGTAACCAGTGGTGTCCCCCAGGGGTCAATACTCGGTCCAATCTTGTTCAGTATATTCATTAATGACCTGGATGATGGGACAGAGTGTATCCTCAGCAAATTTGCTGATGATACCGAACTGGGTGGGGTGGCTGACACTCCAGAGGGCCGTGCTGCCATCCAGCGTGACCTGGACAGGCTGGAGAGCTGGGCAGAGAAGAACCTAATGAGGTTCAACAAAAGCAAGTGCAAGGTCCTGCACCTGGGGAGGAAGAATGTCAGGCACCAGTATAGGTTAGGGGTGGACCTGCTGGGAAGTAGTTCTGAGGAGAAGGATCTGCGGGGTCCTGGTAGACAGTAAATTATCCATGAGCCAACAATGTGCCCTTGTTGCCAAGAAGGCCAGTGGAATCCTGGGCTGCATAGGGAAGAGTGTGGCCAGTAGGTCGAAGGAGGTCATTCTCTCCCTCTATTCTGCACTGGTGAGGCCACAACTGGAGTATTGTGTCCAGTTTTGGGCTCCCCAGTTCAAGAAGGACAGGGAATTGCTGTAACGAGTCCAGCGAAGGGGAACTAAGATGATTATGGGACTGGAGCATCTTCTTTATGAGGAAAGGCTGAGAGAGCTGGGACTCTTTAGCCTGGAGAAGAGAAGGCTGAGGGGGGACCTTATTATGGCATACAAGTGTCTAAAGGGTGGGTTGAAGGAGGACGGAGCCAGGCTCTTTTCAATGGTTCCCAGTGACAGGACGAGGGGCAATGGGTACAAGTGGGAACATAGGAAGTTCTGTTCAAATACACGGAAAAAAGCCTTTACAGTGAGGGTGACAGAGCACTGGAACAGGCTGCCCAGGGAGGTTGTGGAGTCCCCTTCTCTGGAGATTTTCAAGACTCGCCTGGATGCAGTCCTGAGTAATGTGCTCTAGGCAATCCTGCTTTAGCAGGGGAGTTGGACTAGATGATCTCTAGAGGTCCCTTCCAACTGAAGATTCTGTGATTCTGTGATTTACAACATACACATCTCACTACTCCTGGGTGAGCTTTTGGGACATTACTTAATTCTAGTGAAATATGTTGTTGGATTTTTTTTTCCCTTCAGCTACATCCTTCTCTCCAGCTCATGTTCACAAGCGCACCTATTTTCTCCCTTGTATGTAGACTTTAGAAGTCAAACTCTATGTACTTTGAGTTTCCTCTGTCCTTCTGGAATACCTGTGCTTTCTGGTTCCTCTGGACACTTGCAAATTCCATCATTTGGCCAGGGGTAGGTTGTGTCCACCCTTATGTGGGCTTCAAATAACAGGAAAAGCATTCCAGAAAGAAAGTTTTCATTCCCACTGAAACATGCAATCCAACATCTGTGTAAAGAAAGAGAGGCTCGAGATGTTCAGTACAGGGTGCTGTGGCTTTGAGTTACAATCAAGCGGTGCAACATGGGAGAGAGGATCTTGCTTCCAGAGACAACTCTTCTGAATTCAGTCTAAATTCGTCCTGTGCAGGCAAAGCAGAAGAAGCATCACCTCCAAGCCTGACTGCAGATACTCACCTTCTGGCCTCCAGGCAATGAGCCTTGCAGAAAGAGGAGAAAACTATCTCCTGCCTGCAGGATTTGTACACTGTCTACCATTCCCGCTGTGCTACCTTTCCTCTTCTTGCACATGCTCGCCGATGAAGATGTCTATAAAACAAAACACAGCTGCCCTTTGACTGAAATTTTACTAATGTGATGTCCTTCCCTGTTTTATCGCTGGTGCTAATAATGAGCCATTTGTTATGGTACTGATATTAGAGATCTCTTTTCCTGAAGAGAGGAAACTGCTTATTTGAGGCATTTTAATTGTTCCGGCCAGGCTAAACCACCAAACATGTTATACAGCTTTTATGCAGATTATTACCAACAGCATTAGCATATTAATTATTCCTCTGTGAATTCCTAAAATGTTAATCCACCACATACCGCTAATTAAAGAGGGCACAGCTAAGAAACCAGGCAGAGACTACAGTCCCATATCCAGTTGAGTTTTCTGTTACCTGACAAATAAATCAGCTTCCGTTACTTTCTGATAATGAGCTGAAAGGACTACCTGCCTTGACTCACCAACACATAGTGGCTTGCCACACATAGCTTGGCATCCTCAGAGTTATTTCTGGTTTGGCCCAGTAAGTATAGACTCCTGGATATCACTGTGTAGTCTAATTCCACTCTTTCCAATAACAGTTTGATCAGGAATCAAGGGGCCAGGGAAGGCCTTCCACTTACCTTGTTTGGGCCCTGGGGTAGGCCATGAGCAGTTACAGAAAGGCTGATCTTGGATTTGACTTCTGCGTGATGTTGCATCCCAGTACGGTGGTCTCCAGCTCAAAAGTCAGTTTGGTTTTTAGGGTGCGTTAGTGTTTAAGACTCCAATTTCATGTAAAAATGCTTTATCGATGAACTTGTGAGAAGAACTAGTACTGCCACAAACAGGCTGTAGTGAGCTGGCATTGCCAAACCTGCCTTTTACTTTCCTGTTGAGGATGAGCCTCAGTGTCTGGCAGGACCAGGCAGAACTGCTGGTGGCCTATAGGACTCCATGCTTCAGAAGAGAGAAATTTCCCCAGCCTGTAACTTTTATGTCCCCAAGGGATGTTTACAGATATGTGCTGCTCAGAGGGCTAATATCGCAGTAGACAGGAGGCCCAAGCTCAGGTCTGAGAGTTGGGTTCAAGGTGCACATATAGCATGGTGTTCAAGAACTCTTGGTTCTTGCATTTGTACTGAATAGGTGCAGAGAATCCACACCTGTTTCTGATGCGATTCCCGCATTTGGCTAGTTATTATGAATGCGTCTTCTTAAGATTTGCTGGTTTACAGCTATCTGTGTCCAGGTAATTTACCAAAGTGGTAAACATTGTGAAGAAAACCCCAAACTGCTATGACTCCTGTCTGTAGTATATATTACAGGAGATAGAAAGTCCAATTAACAGCTCCATGCAGTGGCAGCTTGGACTGTATAACTTCTTACTCAAAATCTCAAAGTCTGATTCATCGGACTGCAGGGGCAGGTGAATGTTAGACATTCACGTCTGGAGTTCAAAGACTCCAGAACGTGCTTTGTCTCAATATGCAAAAGATGGACTGACTAGATCAAAAACCACCACTAATGGGAACCATGAAAGAAGAGAAAGTACTCATGAGAAGACAGTGTCGCTGAGTGTGTAGAGTAGAATGGGTGAAGTCTGCAGAACAGAACTGAAACGGGTCCTTTGTCTTCCTGATCTTGGCCAGATACATTTTTTCTTTCTTTACTCAGGGTAATGTGATCTTGTATTTAGACTTGCTGGTAAAGAGCTCTGGGATACTCTGATGAGGAGTGCTGTAAAAAGTCCGAGGTGCTGTTGGACTGGGAATTGTCTAAATTATGGGGAATTAACTGAAGAAGATAAACCTATTAAACATTCCATAACTCAGTTGTTTTGGAGGAAATGCTGAGAGATAAATATTAGAGGTGGTTTTTTAGAAGATAGGAGGGTGAAGAAATGAAGTACCACTAATATGTCTGGTGTCCCTTAAATAAGAAAATTGTGTCCAGAAAAAGCAGAATCCTTTTTTCTTAGAAATAAAATGGCAACAATTGCTAAAAAAAAATTCCACATGTATGTTATGCTCTCATAATTCCTGACAGGACTTGGAAGTATGGTTTGAGAAGCCTATATTTTTGGTAAAGATGCAATAATCTTTGCAAATTACTTGGCCAATTTTACATATTCAGTGGAAAGATCCCCAGATTTAATATCATGAGCATATTGCTTTGTTTGGTGTATAACTTTGCTTCGCCATAGTGTGAGGAATGTTGTTTCCATTGGTCAAACGCAGCTGGTTTGTTGAGAGCATTGGAGAAAACAGACATGCGCACATATAGCTTCCATAAAATTTCAGTAGGTTGGCATACACAGTTCTACCCGAAGAACAAAGGAGGACATGCGAGTAGAACTATATCTGAGCTAATCTATCAAATAACAATAAGTTTTAAAAATCATGACAACAATAGTGTAGGTCCCAACTCCCCTCCTTCCCAGCAGATAAACAGCATAGAACAAATCAAGCAAGTAGAACCCCCCTGGCTTCATTATTGCTGCACCTGTTAAAGCAAATGTAATCCTATTTTAAAAAAGCATGTCTACTACAGTATTTGCTCACTTTAAATCAGTGTTTCTTTCCAGGTCTTTTTTTGGCTGCACTCAGTATTGTACTGACACTGTAGATTTATACTATTTCTACTTGAGCCTTACAGTTTGAAATGACGTAGAGAATCCTTATTAACACCTTACAGGCAAGATAACCACAGTTCTTTAAGCTGTTTATCTGAGTACCACGTTGCACTTCTTATGATGGGTTTTAGCCCAAAGGCTGGCTGAGTCCTCTGTTTATCAATTCCACAACACATTTAAAAAAAAAAAGAAAAGGTAATGTATCATTTCTCGTGTGTTCAACCAGTTTTGAGATCACAGCCAAAGGACATATTTTCAGTCAAAGCCGTGTGTGCAATCCTTCTGAAAGTCATAAATCTCCCTAGCTTTAGTGGTTCTGCCAGAGTATCCTTATTTAGCTGCTGTGAAAGCACAACGTAAAGGCAGTTATTGGGAAGCAAAGTTTCTATCTGGCTCTGTTCAGCTGAAGTGAGCCCTTGGCTCAGCACAGCTCCATTGCTCTCTCTGCATGTCGGCCCCTCTCTCCCTGCTGGCACTGACATTGCTGTGCTCCTCAGCGCTGCTGTGGTTTTGCTGCTGCTGCTGCGCCTCCTCCTTCTCCTCTTCCTACAGCATGCAGAAGACAGAAGCACAGAGACTCTAACAGAGGAGAGGTACAACTCTAAATGCCTCTAATCCAGGTCGTAAAAGATACAGAGCAACCAAAATCCAAGTTAAGCACGACACAGAATATGGGTCCTGGAGCACTTCAGGGCCTCCTTTCTTCTCTGCATATGAAGTCTCAACAGGCAACCGGTTCCTACTGGTGTCACTGGGAGCTTAGCTTGTAAACTGCCTGCTCCACACAACAGAGAAGCTGAATGAATTATGGTGATGTGGTTGACACACTAATAACTAGCATTTGGTATATATAGCCTATAGGTATGTATAGACCCCCAGATTCCCCTCTGGAGATACAATACAAGGCTGCCAACACCAAACCCGCTGGCTGCACCCTGGCTTGGCCATAACCCCTGAGCAAGCAGACCGTATATAAGGAACCGACGGTACCTCTGGGATGCACGAGGTGGTCCTGCTCCTTGTTTGTTCATACCTGGTGTAATTTGCTTTTCTGCTTGCTCCCTATGCTCCAGCGTGGGGGAAAAGCAGCTGGCAGAGTTTGCCTTCTTGCCCTCCAAGGTCTGAACGCCGGGTGTAAAGGCAGGCCATTTCTGCCAGGCAGGGTAAGAGTGCTTCTTCCCGCAATCCTCAGTCCCAGAATGGGGATGTATCTCTCAAAAAGTAGTCCAGCCCTCGGAGCAAATCTGTTCAGGAACTACAGACGGAGGGAGAATAGCCTCAGCATTTGCAGAATGAATTTTTTTGACTACTAAATGAGAAGATATTTAGAGTTCAGTTCTGGAAAGGGTGGGGGAATCTGATGACGAAGAGACAAAACTGACACATAGAGGGAGAAGGATACAGCTAATGAATTCATACTGCAAGCCTTAACTCTCTCCCCTGGGACAAACTGAACATGAAGCTACCCAAAGCAAAAGAAAGAAGTTAATTTGCATAGTAAGAATGGTAAGACCTGAGCATACAGTGGTGTTTCATCCACTTTCAGGGCTCTGGGTGAAATGTGGTATGCCATTTCCACTGGTCGTTGCCAGTTTCAAGTTCCTAGTGGAAGAAAGACAGAAAGAGGAGAATTAGAGATAAAGCCAGGGAGAACTGGCTTGGGTTTTTTTTTCCCCCTCTACAGTCCTCAGCTTGCAAATGAGCTTCCTTCAGCGACATGTGCCCGTTCCAGGCCTTGGTTTTGCTCCAGGCTGGGAGCAACTTGGCAGCAGATAAAGCAATCAAGCACACTTTCATTAATTCAGGGCTGAGCTGCCTCACCATCACTTCTAACCTTGTCCCCTGACACAGAAGAGCTCCCCCTCTCCCCACGTGCCCCGGGTGGCATGAAGACCTGCTGCTTGGCACCAGGGAGGATTCATACAATTAGGGTCCGTGTTCAATAAACACAATGGAATGGAAATGGCCTACGTATATTAGTAACACTGCCAATATAGGACTCATGGAGAACAGCACTTCTATCAACTTTGAAGCAAACAGCAAAGGCTGTCATTAACAGGAAGGTCATCACGCTATCTGCATAGTGAGCAATGTGACAAGTCAAACAGTTCAGCATTCCGAGAATGGCACCCAGGAGAAGACAATGTGTCTGGCATCCAGAGGTGACCCTGTCACTGCCTGTGGGCTTCCCACCATGGAGCTGGCACCACTGTTCCATGCTTTCCCAAGGCAAGGCCACAGGAATGGCCCGGAGATGATGGTCAACGACCAGCATAACACATTGCTGGTGAGACACGTCCAAGAGGAGCTCGACAGGCAAGCACAACACATTGCGTAGCTGAGGGTATGTTGCTGTGGTACTCCATAAGCACATCAGCAAGAGCTCACCTCGATGCAGTGCCACCATATTAAAGTGTCACCAAACCCAGGCTAAAAGCCTTTGCATGTCATAAGACAACCTTAAGCCTACAAGATACTATTTAGACCTACGCTAGATCAGTTCATTCCAAATTTCAATTGGGCTGCAAGCATGGAAATTGTTGTGCATGGGTAATGCAGAGAGATTCTCCTCAAGTCTATACCTTGTGGCATCTTTTGCACTTGTATGAAATGGACCCTTTCTGATCTGGCAGCATTTTATCCATCATTTGCATGAGTACTGAGGACTACAACAGAGATCAAGTTAAAGAAATATCACTTTTTCTCTCATATGTGATTCGATTTCCCTCAGGTCTTTGTCTTTCTCATGAAATAGCCTTTAGAATTCTAATTGCTGTTCCACTTTAAGGAATCAAAATAAATACTTCATGGCTTATGATACTCTGTAGCTCATTTTCCAACTATTTGCTGTAATGAAATTAGAGTCTTTTTTTTTTTCCTCAGTAATTGTTGAAAGCTGATGCTTCTAAATAATGGATAGACCAAAATATAAGTCTTAAAATAATTACCGCCATAATAGCATTTGTAGTGTGCAGCAAACACCTCCCAGCTGTAGCCCATCCCTCCTGCTTGCCTGCATGGTTACTCTGACCAGTGCCAGGACCTTCTTCTTGTTAGCGTGAAGGGCACCGAAACACCCTGACTTGTCACCATTCAGGTTTCTTGATAGAATCATAGAATCATAGAATTGTTAAGGTTGGAAAGGACCTTAAAGATCATCTAGTTCCAACCCCCCTGCCATGGGCAGGGACATCTCCCACTAGATCAGGTTGCTCAGAGCCCCGTCCAGCCTGGCCTTAAAAACTTCCAGGGATGGGGCTTCCACCACCTCTCTGGGCAACCTGTTCCAGTGTCTCACCACCCTCATGGTGAAGAACTTCTTCCTAACGTCCAATCTGAATCGACCCATCTCTAGTTTTAATCCATTCTCTCTAGTCCTACTATTACCCGACATCCTAAAAAGTCCCTCACCAGCTTTCTTGTAAGCCCCCTTAAGATACCAGTCGGCCACTATAAGGTCTCCCTGGAGCGTTCTTTTCTCCAGACCAAACAACCCCAGCTCTCTCAGTCTGTCCTCATAGAAGGGGTGCTCCAGCCCTCTGATGATCCTCGTGGTCCTTCTCTGGACACATTCCAGCACGTCCATATCTTTCTTGTAGTAGGGGCTCCAGAATTGGATGCAGTACTCCAGGTGGGGTCTCACAAGAGTGGAGTAGAGGGGGAGAATCACTTCCCTTGACCTGCTGGACATGCCTCTCCTGATGCAGCCCAGGATACAGTTGGCTTTCTGGGCTGCTAGTGCACACTGACGGCTCATGTTGAGCCTCTCGTCCACCAGCACCCCCAAGTCCTTTTCTTCAGGGCTGCTCTCAAGCCAGTCACTGCCCAGCCTAGATCAGTGCTTGGGATTTCCCTTACCCAGACGGAGGACCTTGCACTTGGTCTTGTTGAACTTCATGAAGTTGGCATGAATTTGAGTATCAGAAAATATGTTATGGGAATCAAGGGATGCTTCTGTTTCACGTAGCCCATTTCTCCTCTCCCAGCCGGTCCCATCTAGACTACGTTATCTCTGGAAAGTATATTGCCAGTGAGGGCTGGTGTGCAATGCATCTGACGTCCTGATAGTGCATACTCTCATTAGGCAAATCCCAAGGATAACACAGAAGTTAATGAGAATGGTTACAGATGCATTAACAAGGTCACTGATAAGAATATAGTCAGAAATCACCTAATTAGGAGGGGGAAAAACATCCAGGCAAGCTCTTACAAGTGACCCTCTACAGCCATCTGCCAGCAAGTGCTTGTCTTTCCCCTACCTGTACGGATGGCTGCCAAAGTACCTCTCTGCCTTGGGACCTGAGAAGAGGGGAAGGAGCAGGAACTCCTGAATTCTGTTATTTTGATCCAGTATGGACAATTAATTTGTGATTCTGGGTGTGTCTCTTCAGGCCTGCTTCTCCTCTACCCTGAAGAGTTACTTGCGTCCATCTGCTCCCCTTCTGAGTTAGTCTCATTCTGCACTCATTTTGTGTCAAAGGACACCGATGGGGGTGCAGCAATCACTACACTGGATGCAAAACCCACAGGAATGAAGAGAAACATTAATTGGGTTTTCATTAAATCAAACCTCAATATATGAAGATTAGGGTCAGTGAAACTCCCTTCTCACACCGTTAGGAAATTCTGATTTCTCCAGGTTCTGTTTGTTTGGTTAGAACAAAAAAATAGACATGCCAGTATTCCCTACAGGACCGAATAAAAATTATGCTTCATTCTGATGAAGTAAATAGGATGGAACCCAAAAGTTACACGATTCTGTCATTCTATAAGAAATGTAAAGCTGACACAATCCATTACAATTTAATCAACTCCCCTACATTTCCACCAGGTTAAAAAAAAAATCCTTCAACTGCATGGAAACAAATTGTTTTGATTCAGCCAAGAGTTTTCAGCTTAGTTGAATCAGCACCTTTTGAGAAAAAAAATGTGCCTTCAGAAAAGTTTTGACAAACTACAAAGAGCAAAATAATGGCATGTCCTGTATCTGCAGCTGTACTCTAAGTAGCACCTTACTGTTAAATGGGCAGGAGATTTATTCTGCTCCTCACAGTGAGAATTTACCTGTGAATATGTAAACTACTACAATCCTATTCTATTATGGGTTTGCAAACTAGTAATGATGTAGTGTACACATAGGTACAATAATATGTATACACATATGTAGACTGCTATAAATACGGAGGACACATAATAGTCATACAAATATATACCTAGATACAAAACTCTTATGTCAGTCATCCTGAACGTGTTTATATAAAAGGAGTATGCATGCTAATTATTTGCAGCAGAGGAGGATGCCTTGAAAGCAGAGGTACTATACAACCAGAATATGGCCTTAAAAATACAGATTTATCCTCCGTTAATATTCGCTAAACACTGCTCACTCTTGCTCAGTACAGCAATTTTTCCTACCATCCCCCATGCAGTGAGGCAACTTCATTCTCTCTTGGCACTTTCAAGGTTACTCTCTGCCTGAACAAATGATACCCACGCTATCTTTTCCCAGCTTCGACGGAAATCATCTTGTCCTTCATGATCAGTGTGAAAATTTGTGTGCACTAATAAATAACAACACCGCTCGTTCAGACAACGTCCTTCACAGAAGCACTTTCCAATTCAGTAGAATTAATAGCAACATCAAACAAAACCCCTGCCAGCTGGGATGTAAAAGCCAAAACCCACACTGATTACCTGAATGCAAAAAAAAATCGAGGTAGGGAATAAACATGGAAAATTTACCCAGAAGTTTCTGAAAAATTTATGTGGAGATCCTTTATAAGCTGGTAGCCAACGGCACGAGCAGCTGTGTCGAAACATAATCTTTTTTGGGTGCCCTGGTGTCAGGTACCCCCTACCCACACAGGCACAGAGCATCGCACGCACTGTGGACTTGCTGGTGGCAGGGAGTCCCCCAGAGAGACAAGGATTTTCTGTTCCTCGGGGTAGTCAGTGACACAGACACCACCCTGCCCTGGAGAGAGGTTACGACTTGTCTTCAGGCAGCATTTAAGCCCTTCCCGGGAAGGCGGGGGGGGGGGGGGGGAGGAACAGGTACTATGCTCACAGGAGATGCGTAATGAACCATTTGCTGAGGTCTGCTGAGGTCCACAAGCGTGGATCTGCAAGTCTTTCAACTGCTGCTGTAAAGTGAGCGGGTGCTGGGTTTGGTATCGGTACCCCAGCGCAGCTGCCCGGTACTTTAGGTCTGACCCTGCTGCTGGTTGCAACAGAGCTTTAAAGCAGTGGGAAAAGGAAGTTAAAAGGTAGCCAACCAAAAGAACCAATTCAATGTTAGCAGTGCTTCAGAGCCAAAGTCCCAATCGTAATTGAAATAAATCAGTAGTCTAAAAAGAAGAATGAGTATTTTTTTTTCCATTTTTAAAGATCTCCATACCTCTTGGATGTGCCATGCATTTTAACTACTGACTACGCTATTTAGCCAGAAAAACTGTAGAAGAAAAGATTACCTTTAGAAATATCACGTTTGTCTTGAGTGCCGAGTGCCACAGTTAGTGCTGCTCAGAGCTGCTTGGTGGAGAGACTTGGTGGAGGCACAGCAGCCAAAAGGCTCTGTGGCAGCAGCTTGATGATAAATGAGGAAACAAGGTGGAGAGCACAAGACCCCGAGTCAAGCCCATCAAAAGTTACTTGAGAAAGGGAAACATGATGGAACAGCAGCTTGAGAAAGCATAAAACATAAGTAACAAACCACGGGACAAGCTTGAGTGTGTTATAATGCTAGTCTTGAATGCCCCTCTCCATCCCATTGACATCAAAAGATAATACAAGATTTTAAAGCTGTAAAAAAACCACACTCCCAACCTGTGGACAAGCTTTTCCAGGCATTTCCCCAGCCTCAGAGGCAGCTGCTGGCCAAGGGCACGCTGCCCTACGGGGCAAGGAGGAGACGAGAGGGTGATGGAGGCGGCAGCTCCCAGGGACTTGCTGTTTGCAGGGAATATGTCAGTAGCAACTTACCTGGCAGGCTCTAAGACAGCAGGCATAAATAACTCTGCATACGTTTTTTTTTTGTTCAAATTAAAAGATGAAATAAAGTAGGAAGCTCATCGGTGCAGAATAAGACAAAGAGTGAACGATCACACCTGGCAGCCACAGGTTTCTGGAAACTTCGTGGACTGTTGCTCTGAGTTACTTGCGGAGGTTTGCACCCACCTGCCTCCATCACTGCCGTGGAGCTCCCAGCTGAGTAAATTCCAGGATGCCTCACTTATTCTCCGTAGTTTTGAAGAAAACTGAGGCCTATTTAGGGGATGAGATTCCTACTGGTTTTGTTGTTAACAGAAAAATGCCAAACACTGTCTTTTGGAGTTTGGGAAAAACACCAATGTGTATTCAAGGATTCAGACTGTGACCGAAGCGTTCTTTCCTCTCATTATCAAAGTCAGTGTTATGTGCCTTGGTGGTTTCTGCAAGGGCTGCGTAATCAAAGCTTTTTGCCTGGTTTTGGAACACAGATGCATAAGCCGAACAAAAAGTCTTCAGGGTGGTTTTTTGTTCCTTTTTTTTTTTTTTTAAGGATAGGCGTTTTAAACAATGTTACCTATAAGACTGAAATAAATATGATCTCCATCCTGCAGCTGGCATGCAAAAGAAATTATAGGTTCTGATTTAATCTCTTTGTCCAACTTTCATGGTGGTAGCTAATCAAGTAGAAAATAAACAATAATAAAAAATTGAAGCTAGAACATCAAGCCTTCCAACTTACTGTTTTTTCCCTTCCTAAAACAGTGTGGGAGAGGTGAGACCACTTATTTCTTTCAATGCATATCTTGCAGTTTGAAGGAAGTGGCCTTATTTGGTCCTGGCTCCAAAGGAAAAGAATATTGTACACTGATAAGACCCTTGCCAGCAGGAACAAATTCAGACTGCACATTTACCTCAGGCCTGCAAAACACTGGTTAAAAAAAAGGATGTCGTGTTCTTCATGTGTGAAGAACACCCTATTCTTCGAAGTGAATTACATTTATTTTCACAGACGGGTCAATATTTTATCTTGATATGCCATATTTAGCGTTCCCAGAATGAAAATACGTAAAGTAGAAAATCTTCTAATTGTCACAGATTCTGTGCGAAGCTACAATGGCTGTATGTCACCTTGATAAGCAGCTTATCCAGTACGAGAGAGCTGCATTCACAAATTAATGTAAATTACGTGAAAGCACCAAGGAGTGGAACACGGGGCTATTATTCGCTGAAAGGAGTGACTCACGGTATTGCCGCTGGAGTAGAGCACAGCACCGTGCTCTTCAGAAATCCCTGCTTCGGTTTTCATTTCACAAAATATTGTAATTCCATTTTCTAATGAAAGTCGTTTCGGCCTTCAATTCATTGGTCTCGCTGTATTAAAAATTGATCAAATACAATTTGAATGAATATTTTATTCCCTTTTGTTCCCTGTGGCCTTTCCTTTCTGGTGGGAGCCGCGCTTGGGCGTCGCGAGCAGCAGCAGCCTCCTGCAGGCACTGTCCGCGGGGCTGGAGGAGCACCGTGCCACGTGAGGGCAGAGCTCCCACGTGCTGTGCAAAGCTGTGGAAAAGGCCCCACATCCATGTTATAACTCTGGGTACCAGGGGGTACGGTCTGTTGTGGGCTCCCTGCCCTGGAGAACACACAGTGGTCACCAGTCCCCCGCTCACAAGGCATCTTACAGGCTTTTGGGATAGCCCCTTTCACGCGACAAAAACGAGTCTGGGGGAGTTTCGTATCCAGAGGAGCTCAGCTTGGGGCTTCCCACCCTTGCACCGGGCTTTGCCCACTGAGCACCAAGCTCAAATTTTGTCCAACATGTTGTCCAACTTTTTTGGAAGAGCTCTTCCAAGCGCCAGCCCTCCTGAGATGGTCAGGCTTGTCATCCGGGGACCTGAACGAACCAAGGCTGCTTGTGCCCACCGCGTTACTAATTCCACCTGGTACCTCTTTTTATTTTTTCAGTTTCGCTTTGCTTTTTTTTCCCCTGAACTTGCAGCCAAGTCATGCTTTACAGACGTTTTGTTTTTCATGTTCCAGTTGACGCTTATTAAAATAGAAATGCCTTGGAGTTTCACAAATGCACACGGCGCTCAGAAGCTGCAAGCAGTTCTCTTCCCTCTTCTACTTAGAAGTTCACTAATAGCTGGAAAGGCACTGCCTTTTTCTTCAAATTGAAGGCAAAATTTAACTGTGAATGAGACAGTGTTTATTAAGTGTGATTTGTCATATAACATAAGAAATAAAAAGTTCTCAAGCAGCATTTTCCAGCAAAAATCTAAAGTCCATCCATACTTGTATATTCTGCCCTCAATAAGAAGCATGTTCACATTGCTCTCGGTCTTAAATATTTCTACCTTTATTTTATGACTGAGCTCCAAACCACCCACAGCCTCTTCATGGAGTGGCTATAGATCAGCCCCAGATTTTTTATCTTTTTTTTTTTTTTTTTTTTTCCCCTCCAGACCAGGCCTTGCCTCTATTCCTGCACTTAGACATGTCAATTCTGGGTCAAGAGGCTTTTCTTTGGTTAACTCTTGCCAACTGCACAGTGCTTTTGTGCCTCCTCAGCTCTCCCATCTGGCCCACATTTTTAATTTCTGTGTTATCATATTTAATTTTAACTTTATATGATTCAGCCATGAAAAAGCATTTTACAGCATAGCCTATAAAACAGACATTTCACAAAATAAAAAGCTGAAGTGCATTTCTCGGGAAACAAAAAAATATGTTCAAAGATGGTATGGTCTCTATTTAAGTTATTTGCCATTTTTAAAATGCTTTTTCCTCCGTGGCAAAAACTTCACCCACTCTTGTATCCCAGCCCACAGCCACTGTGAATAGTTTGGAGCACCCACACACATGTTCAACTTCCACAGGTCTAATCACAGAGTCTTTTTCACAGAGTGATTTTCGGATCAACCTAGATGGGGAAAAAAAAAATTAAAAAAAATTAAAAATCACAGTCGACTCAAAGTCTGGGAAATTTCCAGGTGGTTCTGCAGGAGCCAAGTCAGGCTGGACCACGAGATGAGAACTGTCACCGAGACGTGATGTTGTACCTACCTCCCTGGCAGCAGCTGCCAGGGCTTTCCAGTCTTTGATCTTCATGCGCAAATTCCCTGTGATATTGCTGTGAACAGCCGGCACCAATGAATCCTGCTTGTTATTTCATTTTTGTACCCTATACTGTCTTATCTTTTTACCAATGAATGTAGTTACAGACAAATCGGCTCAGAAAGTAATGGCAATCACTCCCTTGCACAGTGGGAGGAGAAACAAAAGATAAGATCGTTTTTCTCCTATCTGTCTTTTTAACGACCATGAAAAAAGCCTCTGAAATTAGTTGAATGAATCTTGGCGCTTCTTTCTTGGCCGAGATCATCATTTTATGGTTACTTATTCTGTATCTAAATTCTCTCTGGTTGCAGCTTCCATGAATTTTTATTACTTTAGCAATATTCCTGGTTATCAGAAGTCTCGGTTTCTGTTTACCAGGGCAGTAATACACACCCTCAGGACAACTTCTGGACTTGACTTTGGACTCTATAACTTCGGGGTTTCTTTTATGCATAGGAGATAGCAGGTCAGGTTACATACTTGTTCTAGCTACATTATAGCTCTTGAGCAGCGTCGGTACAGGAACAAATGAACCTTTGTTTCTCTCAAGGGTATGCTTAACTTAAAATTAAAATCTGAGAAATTACTTTGGGAAGCGTTTGTCTCTTCTCTTCGTCCATCACGGTGACAGCTGGGCTTTGCCAGTCTTTAAAATAGGATTCTCTCCTCTACTGCCGGGAGACGCAAATTGGAAATTTTGTACAAAATGTAATGAAATATTTAATCTGAAAAACTGAAAGTGTGCTTTTTTTCCATTTAATGTCTTTCAGTTAAATCTTATTTGCAGTAATAATTTATTTTTTAAAAAACACCTGTGATTTTAAGCTGTGTGTCTCTAAAACATTGCATGTAGAAACTTATACTTTCATATAAGTACTAATGAATCACACATCTAACAATACAAACACTTTCTGCTCCAGAATCGTTTATCTTTTGAATTCAAATTAAATGAACAAAAAATAAAAACTAAAAAGTCTTATCGTTCTCCCATTGCCTCATTCACAAGTGCTGTTTTTTCCTTGGCATCAATATTTCCTGTGGCATTTCAATGAGGAAAAAATAATTCCCAATGTGTAGACGGTAATATTGAGTAGCTGGGATGTGATCTTGTTCTCGAGTGTTGCTCAGGAAGGGCTCTTACTGATCTTGGGTGGATTTGTGGCTCATGAGTGAACATGGATCTGGCCAAAGGCTTGTGTGGCCACAGGAATTCCTTGGTTTTTAGGTGGCTTTCCGGCAGCTGCAGTCCCGCAGCTTTTTTTGCATTTACCAGTAAGTTATCATGGGCTGTTGTTCCCGCACTGGGGAAGCGGGAGACAGCTCCCATTTATCCTTGACCTGAGAGGAAGCTGAGGGCACTCCATGCGCTGTAGGTTCAGGCGTTTAATCAGCTTTCCTCATGACTTACAAGAGAAAATGTTTATCAACACCTGACACTTCACGTCCCTGCCCTGCGCACACTCCTGCACGCGTTTGTCTAAGAGCTCCTTGGTCGCTTGTCAGGTGCCAGCAGAGATTGTTTTGACAACACAGTTATTCATGATGATTCCTCCAAATGGAAACATTTTACAGCAAAGTCATTCACGCTCAGGGTGAGCTTTCTGAGCACAACCAATGCGGCTGATGGATGCTACTTGAACCACTAAGTAGCTATTCACTGAATGACAATAAATGGGTTTCAATCCGACACTGCAGCAGGGCGGAGCGGAGACTTGAATCTGGATATTTCCCCTTTAGATGAGTTTGCTAACCACTAGGCGGTTGGCTGAGCTGAGCTAAAAAAAAAAACAACAAAAAACCAAACTTACTTTTTGGAGCTAAATTCGCAGGTTTCTAAATGGGTAGAACAGGAAATTAGTATAACTGTTTTCCATGGGATGAGGTAGCCTTTGTCCATCCAATCTCCACGGCAGAAAACAGCTTCTCAGGTGATCTCCGTAAGAAAGCACACTACTGATACTGCATATCAGCAATGAAACACGTTGCTGATGTGACTGTGATGAAGATAGTACAAAGGCGATATACTAGCTTAGGAGAGCTGGTCCTCTGAGCAGCACAAACATTAGGGTGACCAGCAGACCGGACAGATTCATGCGGAGATGCACCAATATACTGCCTGAGGATTCACCTTCTTACCATGTAACTCCTCACTGTTCTCTGAACGAGCTTTTTTCCTCTCTATTTGAAAATAATAGGGTTGGGGGTTTTTTTTAGTGTAATATGGTAGGCACTACTTTGCAACCCTACCCATTTTCAGAGTGTAAATGGACATCAGCTGCTCAGTGCTTCGTGCTGGAAAGTAAACAGACTCCAAGAGGGGAGAGCCAGCAAAAAATACTGTTAAAATAAGAATAAAGTAGCCATAAATGAGCACAATAGAAATTAAAGGTTTCTAACTATCAAGAAGGTAAAGTTCTGGAGCAGTTCTGCAGAGAAGTCCAGACTGGAGAAAAATGAAGCAAACAAACAAAAAACTTCCAGTCAAACAAACTAATGTTAGGTTATTGAGCTTCATAAAGTTAACAAACTGTAGCCCTTAGAATCACAGAGCTCATCCTTTTGTTGGGTATATTGACGTGTTTTGGCCTACTGGCTTTACTCTCCTTAGAAACAAGAAAACTCCTAGTTATTTCTCAATATTATTCACTCTTCTTTTCATCCCTTTTCTTCTTTTTGCTATAGACAATGAAAATGAGCAAATAAGTATTACAGTTGTCAGGTACAGGGATAGTGCTAAAAGTCAAGGTAATAGAGACAATATAGGTTTTTAAAAAGCTGTCAAGAAAAATCATTCTTAGGAAATGGAGGATTAGTATTTAAAAACAGAAACATTTCTCTATGTCAATGTTATATGGAAAACATCTTTTTTTGACACTTTCTTTTCCCTCCCACCCTGACCCAGATACATATGTTGGGGGCCCAACCAAAAATGAACTACTGGAGAAGACTTATCTGGCCTGTTTTGGCACGGAGGGAAGTGTTCCCGCTGCTGGAAGGCATTTCCCCCAGGTATGGCCCTACAGAAGAGCTTGCCAAGGCTGACGCAAGTGAGCAGTTTCAGGGTTTGCAACGCTTTCCTAACCAGAGAGTAACTTGGGAAATCCTGACGTGCCCTGCCTGCACAGTAAGGCAGACAGATGCAAAAAAGCCTTGTGGTTGGTACTATTCATGACCCTTGGGAAAGAGAAAAGGATACGTACCAGGGAGCAGTGGGGAAATCTATAAATTGTCCTGTGTATGAGACCCCTGTGTTCAGTAGTTAAGCACCACTAAGCTTAAACTGGTGGGAAAATAGCTGGATAGGAGTTTGTTTTCAGTGCTGCAGAGTATCCGAGAGCGTGCTGGCTTGCCGAGTTGCTCTGCTAGTTCTTACAAATAGGAATTATTTTCCCACTTGTTCAGATTTCAGGGTCTTTTTTTTTTTTTCCCCTCATGGGCACACAGATGTACATACCATCATTGAAAGGCAACCAAAGAATGTGAGGTGAGAAAAATACAGCTGATGACTTTTGGGTCTCTTCCCTTATTCTGTCAAAGGAAAAACTCCCTCAGCCAAGGAAAGGAACTGATAAACCTTTGAGCCTGCCTAATTCATTCAGCCCATCAAAAGGCGAGGAGGCACACACACAGCCCCATTCATCCTGGTGTCCTTGCTGTACGTTAATAAGAGATGTATTCACCCTTTCAGGGGGTCTCAGTACATCCTTTCATTTTGGACAGTGCCTCATTCACCTGCTCCTGAAGTGCATCATTCCAGTAATATCCATTTAGGAGGACCTTGGCCCTGCATACTTGATCATTTCCAATTAAAACAGCAACATCTGCTTTGTATAGGAAGTACAAATGCTGGAAGACTAAGGAGGCCAATACCTAAGTTTAGCTACCAGAGGTGAACCTAACCTAATTTAAATGTGATGAAATTAGATCGTTTGCCCTGATTTTCATGCATTTAGCATTATCTCAAGAATACTGATAAGGATGGCGCGAACACTTGAGAGCAGCTGGCAGGCAGCGTGGTCACTGTGCTGCACCACATACAAAGTTTGTTTTCAAATGGAAAGCTAGATTTATAAAAACAAGAGATAAGGATAAACTGTCTGGCTCTCCAGCTTGTTCAGTTGGGAAGGGGAGAATGCCAGCATCTTGCCTTCTAAATCATGTTGATTCCTTCTGCTAGCCTGCTCTGGTTGTATATTGAAATAAACTCAATACTGTTTAGCATTTTAGGGGAGAGAGTTGCTCTTTGAGAAGTGTTGGTGGGAAAATTGGCTTGCGGGGGATTATTTGTTTGCATTTTGCTTTTAAATTAAATGGAGCTAGGAAGAGGAAAGCATCGCTCCTCTTGTCAAGCCATAAGTAGCAAAGACATTGCTAGTTCCACCTATCGGTAGAAAAGTAAAAATGGTTTTACTTACTTTCTAAAGAAAGGAATTCCAAGAATTTCTAGTGCCATCTATGAGTGAATACAGAGAATTGCCAGTATTCCTACCCTTGTTTTACACACAAACACACACACACAAATATAATGCAGAGGTGAACGTTGCTCATCTTGCCTTCTCTGTGTCCACGTAAGGTCTTTGTGAATACAATCCTACCGCAGATATTTATTATGTTACACTTAAATAAATCCAATTGGACTTTGGAAAACTTTAAAACTCATCCCCATAGTACAAGGCACTGGCCAAACCAGCTGATGTTCAGTCTGCCAGCATAATAGCAAATTCTTATAGGAAAGCCTGGGCTCAAGTCTGTGAACTTCCTAAATCATGGTGATCCAGGGTGAAAATCTGCATTTGACCCAGAGCGCACCAAAGAGGAACACCTTCCCATCCCCCCTGCTATAGTTCAGGTTTTTAGAAACACATCCTAATGCAAAACCAGCTGAAAATGGCAAGAGCTGCTGCAAAATCCTGTTGCTGTCCTCCACTCACCCCTAAAAAGACAAGCACGATCTGCCTGGAATTCCCCTCTGGATCTTTCTGGGAAGCAATTTAAAACCTCAGAATGATAATTATCTTTTCATGATACACTATAAGTTGAATTTTAAATGCTATTGAAAACACATCATTAGAGACTGTCAGAAGAAGGGATGTGGGAAATCACATACTTTAACATTTCCTTTTTGAACGTTCCCAAATGTACTGATATCAAAGTGCACAACTTATTCCTGAGAGAGACTTTTCTTTTTTATTTCTCCTGACCCCTACTTCAGTCTGTTCCCTTTTTTTTTTTTTTTTCTTCTCCAAAGAGGACAGCAGCAAAGGAGAAGTGGCAATCCAAAAAATAAAGGCTGGTTATATTGGATTTCATTAGAGAAAAATATTAAGAAAAGGATTACAAAATATCTTGAAAAAACATATTATTTTCTCCCAGGGAAAAAGTAAGAGGTTCGCATTAAGGCAACAGTCATTTGCAGAACCTTCTCAACACAAATTTGCAACAGAAAAATGTTATAAATGTTGTGATAAAAAGTGAAACACCAAGAAAATGTTTTCTGGGTTTTTTTCCTACTATTGTTAAAAAAAAAACAACAAACAAACAAAAAACAAACCAAAAAGCAACAACAAAAAAAACACAACATCACAAAACAAAAGACCAAACATGCGAGCAGCTGTTTGGGGCACAGTGTCAAAAGCAAACCCCCAGCACTAGGAGGTGTGAATGTGTAAGCTGCTTGGAGCAAAGGGGCTGCGGAGCCTCCATCCCTGGAGGTGCTGAGGGACAGGAGAGAGGATGATGTTGACCCCAGGCCTTTGCACAGCTCAGGGCTGGCCACCCAGCAGCCCGTGGCTGGGATTGGGATCCCCAGCAATGTGTGGTGGCTCCTAAGGTGTACTGGCCCAAAGCGGACTGAGCAAATTAGGAACGTGTCTTTGGGTATCTAGCAAGGTGGGACGCAGAACCAGGTCAGATCCAGAAGTATTTCCTAGGCTGACTGCAACGCCCCGCAGGAAAGTGTGTTGTTCTGGCTATTGAAGATCTGGCTGGGAATAAAAATGACCCTGCAGTACACAGATGTCATTGCTCCCAAGTAGCAGAACTCCTTATTAAGCAGAGCATGTTACATTAGCTCAGCTTTACAGTTTCCTTTCAGTTGTCTGCAGGGACGTTTTTGCAGCAGTACAAGCAATGCGTGTACTTTCATTCCAAGGTTTTACATCCGTATTGGCCTGAGTCAAATAAGTACAACCACCTGGGCGAAATGATGACCTGCGCTTTCAGATGTAAGTAGACAGCATCTCATTACGCTATGGAGAGATATACACAGGAGTAAAAATTGCAACATCTGCTCCGACTAGAAAATTATTTTTAGTTTTAGGACAAGGTTCAAAGAAAAACCTCGTGGATTACAACACAGTTTCTATGCCAAACAGTAAAGAAAGTATGTTGTGCGTATTGTGCTGCCTTCAGTTTCCCTAGCAAGCAGAGGTTAAAGCAGGAGGTTTTCATTGTCGTATTCCACTGACATGAGGTTCATGATAAAAACACAGCTAAACATGGATTGCCAAAGGAGTACTTAACCTAAAAATGACACCCAGAAACCGGGAACCCCAGCAAGCAATGTATATAATAGTGCATTTCTCATCATTGGGAGGCATCAATTGACAATGTGAGGGGAATAGAAAGTGATATTACATCCATCATACTTTCACCTAAATTTTTCCCTCTGAAGAAGAATATTTTCAGTTAGTTTTAAGATAACGTCTGATTTATAGTAGACTTGAATGAACTAGGGAACGTTTTCCAGAATCACGCGTAAAGGAGAGATAAAAATCTAATGGTGTCATTTTCAAGGTAATACATTTTAGTTCAGAGAAGATGGATGTATCAAAATGTAAAAAGATAGGCGTTTGGTTTCCAGCAGCCAAATGTCAGCAAATGACGAAGAAGGGCATGGTGCGACAGAGTCCAGGACTGAGACCCTTGTTTCAGAGCAGGTGTAATGCACCGAGTAAGGGGCTGTATCGCATGGGGGTTAGTACTATGGCACGGCATTGTAAAAACATACCTTAAGCTGTGTTGTCCTGTTCTGGTCTTTCACTTGCCCCCATGACCCTTCTTCACATTTCTGTCATGTATGTCCAGAGCACATTTTCCTAGATTTTGTCAATGGCCAAGGGACACAACCCTTCTTCCATCTAGTGGGAGATCAGTTGGGGAAGTATGCAGGTACCTCCATATCCGGGCCTTCTGTACATACCCCGAGGCAAAAAGCTCTTCTAACAAATCCCTGTGTGTCAGTAATTACAGTATAACTGCAGATAAATATTTCCCATGCACACACACACTATTGCATGCCTCATCTTTTCTAAGCCATGTATTACGAGACAGCGAGTGAAAGCTTCAATTTCTTTACACATGATTTATCTATTTTTGCACGTCAAGAGTCGGTGTAGACACACAGTGAGAAGCAATGGCACAACCGCTTGAAAATTTATCACAGGATGTGTTACTGCAATTTCAGCACATTTCCAAGCAATAATGATAAGTAGATTTTAACCGAAGTCCTCTATCTGACCTGGCCTGAGGAATTACCTTTCTTTTTGTAAGATACCACCATGGAAAGCTGTGGTCCCTCAACTGAAAAAAAAATAGGGGGAGCTTCAATTTTCTAATGTGCATTACTAGACATACTTTTATTTTCCTGAGGGTTGATGAGTCTTCATTGGTCCTGTTGGAGGGGTTTGGTTTGGTTTTTTGTTTGTTTGGGGGTTTTTTGCGTTTTTTTTTTTTTGTTTGTTTGTGGGTTTTTTTTTGGCTTTAGGAGAAGCAGATACGATGAGCTTCAGTATTGGGGGGGGGGAAAATTTGACTATGTGGTAATTTCATGGTTATATTTTACATACTGCTATTTATGTGTGTATTTAAATTGCATAAATAAAACCAATGACAAAACAGCTGATTAAACAAAACAAAACAAAAAATCACAACCATATTTGAAAGAAGCCAGAAGCCATATTTAGGAAATATGCTCCCAGGCAGTAACTACCGTGCGCACTCCTGCATGGGAACAGAGCCCAGAAGATGCCTTTTGGTTTTGCCCTTGAAAATAGTTAGTCAAAGGAAGTAAATTTCAATTAATCTGCTAGAAAGCAGAAGGACAAGTTTCTAGAAAAGTCTTCTGAGAGTTATGAAAATAGATACTTCTTTTTCTTCTTCTTTTTTTTTTTTAACTAGACACTGGCTGCATTGATGTGGACATATAATAAAATCGACCTGAAACGCAAACGTCTACTAAAACAGCCCAGAAATCCAGAGCAAATCAAATGAACACCTTTTGCCTAAACAAGGGGGTTAGGGGAAGGATCTGAAGGAGTTAAGCCAGTTTGTCTTGGCTTTCTTGGGAAAAGATTTTCTTTTCGTCCTTTCATAATTTCACCTGTGCATAGTATTTTTTAAAATAAAATGTGAAAGTGGGTCCACAAAATAGCGCAATAACCCAAAAACTTCAGAGAGCAGGTTTCATACAAAAAGCCTTCTTTGAAATCAAACTGGTGGGGCTTTTCCCCCCTTTATTTTAAAGTAAAAAAAAAAAAAAAAAAAAAAAAAAAGAAACAACAAAAACAACAACAACAAAACAAACAAAAAAACCCCAACAACAACAAAAAAACCTGCAAGGGAATTATTTTCCCCTCCAGTTTTTTTGGTTCAGCTATCATTTCCCCTCCCACGCCAAGTTCCTTGCTCAGCTCTACTTTCAACCTTTCATTTTTTTAAAAAACGGGAAATGAGATGAGAATTTGAAAAGTCATAGAAAATAAGGCTGCCTATTTGACTAATGCAAACATTCACATTCAAAATCCTGGAATTGATCAGCATATCAATTTGTTCCTGACACTGAGGTTAGTATCTGAAACAATGGTACCTCCCCCTCTTGCTCGCGATTCAAACGCAGCATGTGTCATACCTCTGCGCACGTCCTTCTCCTGCTCGGGCTGAAAAGGATGAGCAACAGTAGTCTTATGAGTCAGTACCTTCCCTGGAGAGCCTTCATCTGTAGCATTATAAAGGCAGTAGTTTTGTTAATTCAACCTCATGAGTATTTGCCTTCAGCCACTAACGATGGTAGAACGAGTCATTCCTTTCATATTTTAGGACATCCATTTTTTCACGTTACCAATGGAGACAGTTTTGGGGGGAGTTTGACCAATCTGGTATTTACCAGGACAGATTTCCTCCTGGTTTCATATCATAGAATCATAGAATTGCCTAGGTTGGAAGGGACCTTTCAGATCATCTAGTCCAACCATCAACCTAACTCTGACAAAACCATCACTAAACCGTACCACTAAACACCACGTCTACCCATCCTCTAAATATCTCCAGGGATGGTGACTCCACTGCTTCCCTGGAAAGCCTGTTCCAATGCTCGATAACCCTTTCAGTGTAAAAAAGTTTTCCTAATATCCAGTCTAAATCTCCCCTCGTGCAACTTGAGGCCATTTCCTCTTGTCCTATCACCGGTTACTTGGGAGAAGAGACCGACCCCTTCCTTAAATATGCAGCTGCTTTGGCTCACTCTCCTCAAGCAGCTGAGAGTAATTCAACTGCCTTATTAACATGGGATTATGGTAGGTTTGTGTTTATAACCTGGTAAATCACTGGTACCTGGGCAAAGGACATGCTATTTCTGCTGTTGCAAGTATGTCCATGGCACAATGCAGTTTGTGTGGCTGAGATACAGCGGTGGGGTGCTCATGAGAGTACAGCTTGCTGCCCCTCTGGCGACACTCACTGGGTTGCCTTCATGGCTCGTGCCATGCAAATCCTCAAAAGCAAAGGCCCCTACGCGCATCTACAAACTAGCTCATCTGGCGGCGATGGACAAAATAAAAGCCTGCTGGTATAAAACAGAATGACCTTATTATTTTCATCAATATTAAGGGAGTTAACGTAAGTTTGCATTAGTTACTAAACCGGCCTTCAACGTGTAATTGATGACACATAGCAGCTGCTGGGGAGGAAAAATAGATATGCTCCCCTCCCTTTTCATTAAAAAGGTCCCTTCTTTAAAACGCTCAACAAATAGAGATGACTCCAAAGAAGCCAATGCACATTATGTTTTAAGATCTCAGATATTCCGGTGCTGGGTGATAATTTTATTTTAGCTTCAACTGTCAGCATTAGTTAATTCTAATGCAAAGTAACGTTGCTTCACTTGCATTCCTTGGGTATAAGGAATGGGATGTTTCAGACCAATCTGTGCTACTTTTTGCTACTTGTGCTCTCCAGTAATTCTCAAGGTATACTTTGTATTTAAAAGGCTTTTCTCTACATCTAAGGGCTAGGAGTCTGCTCCTCTTCAAAAAAGGTTTATTTTATTCCCATGGCTTGTGCAACTGAAAGAGCAGAACCAGCAGCAAATTGCTACACCCAGCTCAACTTGTTGTATACTATTTAAAGTTCGTTAGTTATTCGGTCCCTGCAGATTTATTCCAAAAAGTTAGACAAAAATTTACAGAAAATAAATATTTGTATTGCTAGCCAAGCACATAGAAGTTGGAGTTGGCTCTGTCTGCCACAAATGTCATCCCCAAGGGCTATGAGAGATGATTTTAAGAGATGTCTGGCACTCCAGCATCGGAAACTAATGCTGGGATGACTTTTTGGAGTCACCATTCTCAAATGTTTCCTTTCCACAACCCATTTACTGTGACAAAACAGACAGCAAACCCTTTCATTTCAACAACTTCTGGCTTCAGCACTGCTATCTCAGCAGGATGTGAAGACAAGATAAAAAGGCCAGCAGTGACTTTGCCTGTAGATGGGTCGAAGAAATTTTTCACGAAAACAACTTTCATTTTATCCCTAAAGTGAAGTTCAATGGCTGCAGCACAGTCAGGCCCCAAGCTATTACACGTGTAAATAAACAGCTCAGAGGTTAATATACAGCTGTGAAAATCTGGGGCGGGGGGGGGAGTGTTCCTTCTTTTTTTTCTTCTTCTTTTTTTTCTTTTTTCTTTTTCCTTTTTCCTTTCTTCTTTCTTTTTTTTTTAATTTTTTTTTTTTTTTACCTTTTTTCTTATTTTATACATGGTTTTCAACTGAAAAAGGAGTCAGTAGCATGCCTCTACAAACACATGGCACAAGCTGGACTTCTGCTCCAAACGTCTTTACTGTGGGTTCTCCCTGTGATTTAGTCCTCAGGAGGGGAAGCCAAAGAAGATGCAAGATGCAGGTTTTGTAAGACCTGCCACTGCCTTTTCCTAGCCCATCCAGAAAAAATAGGGTACGGCAACAAGCACTGCACTAAAGTAATGCAGAGCAACACAGGATTGGCCCCGCCTTTCCCAAAGCGGTACAAAATAGATCAAACGAGCCTAACAAAAAAGCTGTGTTTCAACAGAAGTACATTTCAGAAATCAAGCCTGAGATTAGATAAGCAAATGCCCAGCTCTCGATAGCTGAAGGTGAAAACCTTGGAGGTTGAGCGCTTGCTGAAACCATGGCACCGCTGCGCGCACTGGACACAGAGACCACCCAAGACCAGCAGAGGAGATGGCAAGCACCGGCTGGATTAACTGCCGTTGAATTGCCCAAGGAAGTGGGATCTTTTATGGGTAGAATAACAGTGGTGGAGAGCAGTGAGCAAGGTCTGCCTCCTGCCACCCTCCAGGAGGCAGCTCGCAGAGATCCCCTGAACCCCAGGGTTGGTGCAGCATCCAGAAGGCAGTCATCGAGGGTTTTGCAGGGCATCTGCAGTGCAAGTGCCCTGTTCCCAGGACTACATATCAAAGGCATAGAAAGGGCAGACTGCCCATCGTTTTTCTGTCCCTTTTTTCCCCTCTGAGGACAGCTAACTGCATCAGAAGGAAACAGAGATCATTTCTGCCAGGCCAACCATGAGCAATGATGCATATTTGGAAAGGGACTTCAGATAGATGGACGCTGAAGTGAAGATGACCTTGCTTGCTGTGCTGTCAAACATGTGGGAGCTATCTTTGAAAGCACATCTGTAAAAGTAGCAGCCGGCGTCAATCTCCTCACTCCTCCGTTCCACAGCAGAAGCACCATAAGGATGGCAATTAGTTCAGGACAACATGTGCATGCATTGAACACGCACGTACATTTTGCTTCGATCAAGTAAGGATATTTGCTTACTTTGTAAAAATAATTAGTTCAGGACCAATCTAACTGCACCACAAGTGATCTGTGGACGTGGAGGTAAAGATGAAGCTGCTCTTTTCTCAAAGACACAATGTCTGAAGAACTACAAAGGTATTTTTCTGGATCATTGGAGTGGAGGTCTTAGACTGGAGCATTTTTCATCTGCAGAGACTTCTCTGTGTCA
Organism: Larus michahellis; assembly: GCF_964199755.1. NCBI lineage: Eukaryota > Metazoa > Chordata > Aves > Charadriiformes > Laridae > Larus > Larus michahellis. Next base: position 98,436,526 of record NC_133897.1, read on the forward strand.
CCAGAGAGGAGCATTTTTGTATATGTACCCAAACACAGACAACCGAGTTGGGGAATGCTGACCTGAATGCACAGACGTGTTGCCAGTGTTTTCTTCACAATATTAAATGGCCAAGAAAACTGCTTTATCAGTTTCTACATGTACATAGGAAATGTGGCTCTTTCACTGAACTCATTACCAAAAAAAAATTATTCCTTGTTTCAAACAGAATAGGTTATTACATTTGCAATATTACATGTTGCAGATATATTACATATATGTAGATGCAACTATCTGCAATTGCAGATATTGCAGATAACTGCTACAATCCTTTGTCATGTTTGTTTGAGCATTCATAGCTAGTTCTCCATTTGAGAACTGTAGTAACTTGCACAGTTACTAATTAATCAACATACACAAATTACTGTGTCTTGAGTCCCTTAAGAGGAACAGACGACAGGAGGCAGCAGCTATTTTTGCATCACAGTGGCTCAGGCACATTTTAATTTTCCAGACCAATTGTCATTTACCAGAGAGCATTCACATCTTTTCCTTTCAACGTCAGACCCCAGAAAAGTGTTCTTTCGGTTGAGCACACACTCCACAAATTTTCAATGTAAGCTTCAGAGAGTTGCACACCTAAGATACGTTGCCTTGAATACTTTAAAGAAAGAGGTTTCTACATGTGCCAGAACACAAACTGTTTAGTCAGGAATTGTTGGCATCAAAACAAGAGCTTAGGTCTTGCTAATCTAGCACTTCCACCTGGAAAAACAAACACTAAAAGAAATTTGAAGACCACTGGCAATGTGGTAAAAACAACCGAGCCTGCGTGGAACCCCTGCGGTAGCTCAAGGGAAAGAGACATAAACTTGTTTGAAGAAAAGGCTCAACGGGCAGGAAGAGAAAGAACTGTGCCACCACCACAAGATGCTAGGTGTGTGTACAGCAGTGGGACCTGTCACAGGTAGTGGCACGTGCCACCAACTTAAAGCTGATAGTGGCAAAACCCATTTACTACTGCATACAAAAGGGCTCAGACTTTGGGCTCCTGAAAAAAAAAATAAAAATACAGCTTTTGGTCCATAAAGAAAACATTATCCTCTTGTATCCATTAAGTCTTCATGGCTCAAGAGAAGCCAATATCTACATAAGAATGAGATTACAGAGTGTTCCTTATGGGGTCAGGAGTGTCCATAGCTTCTTAATCAGCTCTTTGGTATTTGCAATATAGGCAAAGTCCTAGGCCATTGGCTTAAAAATTAAAAAAATTACAGAAATATTTCTTAAGCTGTTTTTGAAATCGTTAAGTGCTTTGTGCAACAGGAAGAGCAGGTTCTGGGAACAAAGTAGTCCCAGCAGCCTGCCCATCAGCACAGGAGATGACCTCCACTCAAGAACCATTTGAGTCTTTAGGGTGGTACCAGGGTTCATGGGCACAGACGACAACAGAGCTACGCAGGGCGTGCCTTCATAGTTTGTCATTAGCACCTAAATATTGATTTAAAACTGCAGCTGTATTGTTCTCAATTAACTATTACATGAATGTTAAAAAAAAAAAAAGAAAAAAGGCTGGAATACACTGAGGTCCATAAACAGTTCTCTGTCATCTCTGTCTCTCTATGGAAATGAAATTGAGTTTCATCTCCAAGATCTGCTGATGACACCGAGCTATTCTGGGTGTACTCCAGAGGGAATCGAAGAAAGGTGGAAAACCAGACAACACGTTGTCAGATTAAATATATGCAATTTGAACTGTTTCCAAATGCTGCTAGGTACTGAATTGAGTACATCAATTCAGAAGAGGCACCAATGCATTTTAATAGACAATTTAGTGACAATCTCTGGACAATCTGTCAGTAGCCAAAAGCAAACAAAAAATCTAGAAGGAAACAAAATGTTACAGAATAAGATAGAAAATCATTCTACTGATATCTAGCTCATTGTACAGATTGAGGTTACTTTCTTGTGAGAAATATAGCTAACACAGAATTTGAAGGTATCCCTGGAGAACTGTATGACTCCCACAAGACTTTGTGGTGATTTAGACCATCTTTTTAAAAAGGTTTACCCCAGTTGCTATTACATGTGGCTTTAAGTGCTGATCGTATCAAAGAACGGCCTTGTTTGGGAGGGCTAGCTGTCAGCACACAATGCAAATTATTTTTAAAAATTAAATTATATGGGTAGCTGCGACATACTTTACACCCTCACCCAGCAAACCACGTAAGCGTAGTCCTCTCTGTCTTCAGAGAAATGTAAAGGAACAATGCTGTCTCAAGAGTTTCTGCCTCTAAGCACTGTCAGCCTCAGGAAGGTTCAGAAGGCCCAGGATGCTGAAAGAACAGATGTGAGAAAGGAATTTTTAGGGAGAAATTTACTTTGTTTTATCTCACCCACAAAGGTAATGGCCATAGAGAAGGTTCATCCACCTGCCTGGTAAGTTTATAGTCCTTAGATCAAGGGAGATATGACAAAGGCTTACAGGGAGGAATCCTCTTTAGGATGGGTCCCATTTAGAATAATAGAATCATAGAATTGTTTTGGTTGGAAGAGACCTTTAAGATCATCATGTCCAACCGTTAACCTAGCACTGCCAAGTCCACCACTAGACCATGTCCCTCAGCACTACATCTTCCCGTCTTTTAAATACCTCCAGGGATGGTGGCTCAACCACTTCCCTGGGCAGGCTGTTCCAATGCTTGACAGCCCTTTCAGTGAAGAAATTTTTCCTAATATCCAATCTAAACCTCCCTTGGCGCAACATGGGGCTATTTCCTCTTGTCATAGAATCATAGAATCACAGAATCTTCATGGTTGGAAAGGACCTTTGAGATCATCGAGTCCAACCAAACAACCTACAGTCTCTGCCACTAGAGCATGCCCTGAAGTGCCATATCTAGACGTTTCTTAAACACCTCTAGGGATGGTGACTCCACCACCTCCCTGGGCAGGCTGTTCCAGTGCCTGACCACTCTTTCAGGAAAGTAATTCCTCCTAATATCTAATCTAAACCTCCCCTGCTGCAGCTTCAGACCATTTCCTCTGGTCCTGTCATTATTTACTTGGGAGAAAGAGGCCAACACCCACCTCTACAGCCCCCTTTCAGGTAGTTGTAGAGGGCAATGAGGTCTCCCCTCAGCCTCCTCTTCTCCAAGCTAAACATGCCCAGCTCCCTCAGTCTCCCCACATATGACCTGGTCTCCAGACCCCTCTCCAGCTTGGTAGCTCTCCTCTGGACATGCTCCAGCACTTCAATGGCCCTCTTGTACAGCGGGGCCCAGAACTGAACACAGGACTCAAGGTGAGGCCTCACCAGTGCGGAGTACAGAGGCACGATCACTTCCCTGCTCCTGCTGGCCACGCTATTCCTGAGACAAGCCAGAGTGCTGTTGGCCTTCTTGGCCACCTGGGCACACTGCTGGCTCATGTTAAGCTGGCCGTCCACCAGCACCCTCAGGTCCTTTTCTGCTGGGCAGCTTTCCAGACACTTTTCCCCAAGCCTGTAGCGTTGCTTGGGGTTGTTGTGACCAAAATGCAGGACCCGGCACTTGGCCTTATTAAACCTCATACAGTTGGCCTTGGCCCATTGATCCAGCCTGTCCAGGTCCCTCTGTAGAGCATTCCTACCCTCAAGCAGATCAACATTGCCACATAGCTTGGGGTCATCTGCAAACTTACTGAGGGTGCACTCAATCCCCTCATCCAGATCATTGATAAAGATATTAAACAAAACCGGCCCCAAAACTGAGCCCTGAGGGACACCACTGGTGACTGGCCACCAAAAGGATTTCACCCCATTAATCACAACTCTCTGGGCACGGCCATCCAGCCAGTTTTTAACCCAGCAAAGAGTACACTTGTCTATGCCATGATTCACCAGCTTCTGCAGGAGAATGCTGTGGGGGACGGTGTCAAAGGCCTTACCAAAGTCCAGATAGACAATGTCCACAGCCTTCCCCGCATCCGGAAGGCAGGTCACATGGTCATAGAAAGAGATCAGGTTGGTTAAGCAGGACCTCCCCTTCCTAAACCCATGCTGGCTGGCCCTGATCCCTTGGCTGCCCTGCACTTGCCGTGAGAGCTCACTCAAGATGATCCTCTCCGTGATCTTTCCTGGTAGCGAGGTCAGGCTGACAGGCCTGTAGTTCGCCGGATCCTCCTTCCGACCCTTCTTGTAGATGCGCGTCACATTAGCCACCCTCCAGTCATCTGGTACCTGCCTGTTGACCAGGATTGTCTTATCACCTGTTACGTGGGAGAAGAGAGCGACCCCCACTTCACTACAGCCTCCTTTCAGGGAGTTGTAGAGAGTGATAAGGTCCCCCCTCAGCCTCCTTTTCTCCAGGCTAAACAACCCCAGCTCCCTCAGACCCTCCTCATAAGGCTTGTTCTCCTGACCCTTCACCAGCTTCATTGCCCTTCTCTGGACCCGCTCCAGCACCCCAATGTCCCTCCTGTAGTGAGGGGCCCAAAACTGAACATAGTACTCAAGGTGCAGCCTCGTCAGTGCTAACATCTGCATGAGTGACCTGGGAAAGATGAATAACATGCTCATGGCATTTACAGATGCCAATTAACTAGAAAAATGTGTCAAAGAGCTAATATGCAGGTGAAAGACAGTAAGAAAATTAAGTAATGGTGTGGTGAAGCATACAAATACAGTCAAAACGCACACACACACACGTATATTTCTGTGCACATCTGCTTCCAAACATAGTGAAGGAAATTATTTTCAAATTGACTGTTTATATTGACATTAGACTCAACACTGTTGAATGGTCGAATGAAAACACTTTTCCATCAAATGCAACCATCTAACAACTTTTGCAGTGTGGGCAATGCTGTTGATCTAGCTGCTTATTTCCACAAAGGTGATTTCAGATCAGATTCCTGTTAAATTTGTTTCCTCCTATCTTCTGTTTTAGCCTTTGTACATCCCTGTTGTGAAAGCATCATGTGAAAGCATTTCAGGTAAATTTCAAATAGAAAAGGGTAAAAGTATGAAGGGAGTATATTAAAAACTATTCATTTGTACCCGAGAAAATAAAACTTTGGTTTGAGACACGTCCTGGAGATGACCTTGTGGCGAGAGGAGCAAGTGAAAGGGTGTGATTACTCCATGTGAACAGCGCTTGCAGCAACAGTCAGGGAGCTGGCTCTCTTTGCCAGACAAACACGCCCAACGTTTTCAAGTCCTTTCCCTCTGGCTGGCTTCCAGATGGGGCTGCCCAGCTGGGTGTGATAGCAGGGGAACGGCAGCCGGGGCATGAACACCTTCCCACCTGCTTGAGGCCGGCAGGAAAGCTCTTTTCTTTGCAATTACTCCCTGACCTATGAAAGAAAAGTTTTTCATCTTTCACTTCTGAACGCGGGGGGTCGGAGCCGCTCGCAGTGGGTGCAGGGTCAAACCACTGAATTATTGCTCATTTTTCTATCATTTCCTTCCTGTGGAAAAACAGCTCTGACCCTTTTCACATACTGCTTGAAAAATCTTTCCACGACTCACGGGCCAGCATCCTGGATACCTGCAGCAGGGCCATGCTTGGTCATGGCACAGAGGTGCCTGCCTTGCTGTGACGTGTTCTGCTGCTGGACAGACGGAGCATCCCTGCCCGGGGCCGGGGGTTCCCACAGGTAGGCGTGGGAGAGGGCTACCGGGCTCTCCTGATGGCACATATGATAGTGGCATGTTGTCTCCTGATATGAACGAGGTACAGCAGCGTTCATGGGCTTTGGGCACCTCAGTAGGAAACCAAGAGATAGAAACCAAAGGACAAATGGTGTGTTGAGCACATGAGGCCCAAGAGACCTGGCTGCCCACTTAAACACCGTCTGCAGGTCTTGCCTCACAGCTATTTAACCGGACGCCTACCCCTGGCCTCCACGCAGCCTCTCTGCTCTCAGGCTGTCCCCGGATTCCATTAACAGCTCTCAGGCATGTCTGCATGGGACAAGGATGAGGTGGGGCAATGGGGTCACCTGCAAACAGCAGGGAGAAGCATCAGGAACATCGATCTACGCTGTGCACTCACTGGCCCCACATTTACACTCTGATACAGTGTACCAGGGTAAGCCGAAACTGTCTCACAGATTTGACCGGGGGCAGATTTTTAGTTCTTGAATATTAAAGCTAACTCTGCTTAGGATTGGAGTTCTTTTTCCTTTTTCAGATAGATACATCATTCTGCAGAGAAAAGGGCCTCTAGGGGAAACCAGCAACCCTTACACAGACACACGCACACAAATGCAAAATGGATTGGACAAGTTGCCTCAAAGGCTTTATTTTCTTTAAATCTGTCTGCTCATAAACCAGCCGTGTATTCTAGGTTAGCATTGCCCCGTGACAAGTCATCCCCCAGTTTACTTTGGGCGAATGAATCACTCAGCCCCGCCAGGACTGAGCCACAAGCTCCTGGCAGCAGCACGTGTGCTGCTGACCTCCTGCTTCTCTCCTGTTCCTCATCTGGGGGCTGCTGCCCCAGCACCCTCTCTGCAATGCATCTCCTGTGCGTAATAGGAAATGTAGGAGGAGAAGATGCAACTCTGCAATTAGCCGGGTGATGAAGCCAGCTGATGCGGTACCCAGGGCAGCAGGTCAGATGGCCTGGGGAGAAAATGATATTGGTTTTGCTGAGCTCTGGTGTGGCCTGCCTGCGAGCCCAGGCTCATATAGCACGCCGGGTGTCCTATAGCACATCCTTTCCTACCTCACAACCCTACTGCGTAATAAATGCAAAAAAAGAGCCCACAATTCCCCTAGCATCATTGCCGCAGAAAAACATCTTGGCCTAATGAAGGTCATTCAGACTTTTATTAAATGGCATGTACAGCTTTGCAAGAAAGGCTGCCGATTTGAATATAAGAAGCAGAATTAGTGTGACTTTGTTAGCCTGTTATCAAGCTCCGAGGAAATAGAAAGACATGCCAGCATGGAATTTGTGCAGCTCCTTGGGTGCCAAATAGCTTCAGGCGTCTTTCAGAAGCAACAGAAAAAGCACAAGCCACCCTCCATTAGCAAAGATACCTCTGATAGTCTCTGTGTCTATCTAATAATCTCAGACTGTGCAGACAAAAGCTCCAACCTTTGCTCTGGCAATAGGTGTAACTGCAGGACAGCCTTTGAGCGTACCTATCTTCAAGGCTTGGCCTTCTAGCTGCCGGTGGGAGAACAGACACAAGATGTGCCCCCAAACTCCGGGGAAATGCCACCTCAGTGAACAGGAGCCCCAGCTCTCCACCCACCGCAGCTCGGGGGGGTCCATGCCCGCCTTCCTTCCCCCGACACCCAGCCAGGCATCCACCCATGAGGCTGCCTGGGCAGGCTTCAGCCATCACTGCCTGCTGACCTTCCTCCCTTACTGGGGGTTAGCAAGCACACCTGCAGCAGAGCTGGGAATGTCCCTCACCCCATCCACGAGCACCCACAGCACAACATCTTCTTGCAAGGCTGCGTTCATGGGCCCATTTGTGAGCTGGGGTGGGAGAAATGGAGCAGCTGCCTCCTGGAAGGGAAAAGAAGGTATCGTGTTTGAGTGAATAGACTTAAACCCCAGCGTTCGAGCCCCAAGCCCAGCAGCTCATTTACGCTACCATGCCAAGATGTCTCACAGGGATTTGTGCTCAGCTTTCCTCTGCCCACAGCCCGCAACGCCGTGCAGTCTCTGTGCTCCCGGTGCAGCGAGACCCCGATGGTGGGAGCTGCATCACCCCGGCCCATCCCTGGGCACAAACATCTTGGCTTTGTCTTGCTACCTAAACAACAGTAGTCCAGGAGCAATATCTGCTACTACTACCCAAAAAGCAGCACTGATGTTTATGAATGAAACCCCTGAAAGGGCAATATTTCATGGTTAATTTGTAACACAGTCAAAAGTCTTTGCTTTGGAAGTTATAGGTCTTAACCACTGCTTGAACGCTATATGGTCCTGGGAGATGCACGAAAATGTGGTGATTCCCTGCCTCTCATAGTTGTGGCAGACCACGTTTCCATCCTTCCTTCAGCAGGGATGCATATGATCCATGCATCATATTTACACCACAGACCATCAGGCTACGTGGAACTTAGTCGACTAGATATCAAATTCAGTGCTTGCAAATCTGCCTAATTAAAACAAGCAGAGCTGAATGTGTTGAGGAAAAAGTGATCAGCTTAAGCTGTTCTGATAAAAAACATCTGAAGTTGATCTGGCATCACACGTCTGGATTATTATATTGGCATTTGGAATATTGTGAATACTATATGTTTGGTGCTCCAGTAAAAACCCTTAATGGGAGAAGTTGTGGATGATGCTGGTTTTTAGCTGTGGGGCATCTGAAGTCAGAAGGTCCCTCTGCACTGCACCTTGGACATGTTCGGGTAACTCTGAGATCCCAGGTGCAGCAATTCACACAAACAAGAGACAGAAACCAAAGGCATATATATCATATTTAGTACAGCACATGCCAGACAACAGCTGGCCAGATGAATAATTTTACAGGAAAGTGTGAGAAAAGGTTATTCTTTGGGAGGACTTGATGAGATTTGTGCATACCGTTCACAATCCAGAGTCTTGCTCAAACTTCTGAGCAGGCCACAGAGTCAGGATCCAGGTCATTTGCCTGAGACTGCCGTTGAACTGGTCTGGGGCAAATTAGTCAGCATCCATCCCTGACGTTTCATTGTCCTAAGAAATGAATAGTGACCTCGCACATCCCATAGCATTAGGAAACAGAAGGGATGTCACCAGGTCTTTCTAGGACCAAAACTCAGATATTTTTTTAAAAAAATAAATTCTTTTTAAAGACTTACTAATGGAAATTTTGTTCTAAGTAATGAAAAATGACTGATCAAACATAATATTCCTCTGCAAATATTAGCCTAACCAGGCAAAGACAGAACATGGAACAAAACTGATCATTTTTTGAGATTCTGCCTTCTTGTGGAGCAAGAGACACTGAAGCCTGTTTAATTTCAATTTCCCTGTAATTAAAAGCATGTTTAAATAGAGCCCAGGACACATGTATCTTTGCATTTGCAAACCTATACAGGTTATATGCAAACGTGGAACACACAGGCCCAAGCCATTGTCTGAGCTGCGAGTCACAGAAAAAATGACCGTTAGCAGACGGTGCAGGGAAAGTTGAATGAATTTTCATCAATGTCCTATATTAATGATCATATACACCGCCAGCAGCAAAAAGACAGGCTTTACCTTGCCAGAGCTTCCCCCCGTTGCCTGTGGAATCCCCCAAGGCCATTTATAGAGGCAGGGCTCTCTGGCACGGCCCCACCAGGGCTCGATGGCTGTGAGACCCTTCCTCAGGCTGGGCAAAGGCAGCTTGCACGTGAAGCTTCATCAGATGGTTGCTGAAACCAAATCTGCTCCTTGGAAAACACACACACAGAATCACAGAATGGTAGGGGTTGGAAGGGACCTCTGGAGATCATCTAGTCCAACCCCCCTGCCAGAGCAGGGTCACCTGGAGCAGGTTGCACAGGAACGCGTCCAGGCGGGTTTTGAATGTCTCCAGAGTTGGAGACTCCACCACCTCTCTGGGCAGCCTGTGCCAGTGCTCTGCCACCCTCAAAGTAAAGAAGTTCCTCCTCATGTTGAGACGGAATCTCCTGTGTTCCAGTGTGTGCCCGCTGCCCCTTGTCCTGTCGCTGGGCACACACCTTCCCACTGGAAGCCCCAGGAAACAGCGGCCTGCCAAAACAGATTGCCTCCACTGGTCAGGCCCAGCTCTTTCCTAGCAAAAAATATATAATAAAGCTCTGTTAGGCCAATTTGCCAACTTCTGCAAAGGTTAAAACCTCACAGCCTGTCTAAGGCATTGAACGGGCTCATGACTGCACCCTCCCACATGCTTGTAGGGTGAGCAGGCAAGAGAATTTTACCCACAGGTATCACTGCAAAACAGCCCATGAACTGGTTCTGCAAGAAACCACCGGATCTGCTCAATATTTTAACTCTGTTGTCTCAAGGCTTTTGCTTGCTTCCTTGGGCACGAAGGGCTATTGCGCTTACTGTTTTATGAGTCAGGAGATGAAGCGCATCTGGCTGTTGGGAAATTGATAGAAGAAATAAAGAGCTTTCCTTCAAGCTTAGCTAAACGCCAGGCTTTTTATGCAAAGGTGCAGCCTGTAGTATGCTAACTACACAGCCTTTAAAGGCACTTAGTAATCAGGCAGCAAAAAGCAATAAAGTAGTTTTATGGCTTGCCAGGTAGCCTGGGAAAAAAGAAGCTTAAAAGCAACTGGGTTTAGTCATAATTTTGCCTTGGAACAACATGGTAACTCTGCCTTGCAGAGAAGGTATTATCTTGGGCTTTGGAACAGGTGGGATCTGGTGCAGGCTCTTTCACAACACCCATGATTGGTTTCTTCCCTCTAGAAACAGCATTAATCCACCCAGACCAGGTGCTTCAGTTGAGTTAGGTGCTGTAAACGAGCCCGGTTTCAGATGGGGACCCCAGAGTGCTTGGGAAAGTAGCCACCAGCGCCTCTTCCTCTGTTCCTCTTCCGCTGCATGGAGCAGACTGACGATTAGGCTTGGGATCTGCCGTAGTCCTTGCTGTACCTTGTCGCTGGTGGTATCACTAGGTGGCCCTGTTAGATTGTCTATTTCTTCTGAGCAAGTTTTTAATCTTCAAAAAAATATTGTGGTGCTGGGGATTGGGTTGGTTTTTTTAGTTTTTTAATAAAGGAGTCTTATTTGGAGAGAAATTGTGGTGTGACGCTGGGAGCTTGCTTTGAGGTTTATTCCCTGTACTTAGAGAGAAAACCTGCAAAACCACAACCATGGGCTCATAAGGATGAACTTTCTTTGAGAAGGGTTTTTTTTGTATACTGCTTGAGATGATCTTTGCTCTAAAGCTAGTAAAGGCATATAAATAAGAGAAGATGGGCTTTAAGCGGATGATACTCCAGCTTGCTTTAGTAGGAAGATGATCAAGAAGTTTGCTATGATTTGATCCAGACCCAAGAGGAAGAAGAGAAGATTTTTTCAAGTGGAAAGGCTGGAACATTTACATGGACCCCCTACATTTAGCTGGGCCTGCAGAAGGACAACATACCAGCTTTGCAATTCCATCGCGCGTTACCTTTCCTCTAAGAGGTTATTTGTGCTTCTGTGGAAGGCAGGCCATTGCAACATTCGGCTTTTCATCGCAACCTTTTCCCATTCAAAAAATTGAAAGTGCTTATATAGTGAAGTTTGAAGTCACTTGTACAGCTGCAGCGTGAAGGCAGCTTGGGAATGAAAGAGTTTGTAACTAGAAAAACCCTCAGGATCACACCCCTCAGCACTGAGGAGCTGCACCAAGGCTCTGTGTCTCATTCTGCGTGCAGCTGTTGACTATTCAGTACTGTGAATTTCCGGGTGAGCAGCGGCAGCACATTGTGTCAAACTTTTGGGTCTGCCGGGAGAAGGAAGACCTAAAAAAAGGAAAGAAGAAATCCAAGTAGTTCCTAGGAGAAACAGTGGGACCAGAGGAGATGCTGAGTGGGAGAGCGTGGTGCAAGCACTCAGAAGTTACTGATGAGTTATTTCTTGCAAATGGCCACCTCTTCTACCAAAGAATGGTAGCACAAAATGGCTGCATCAGTTAAGGAAAACCCAAAGACCTGTTCAGTTCTTCAGCAGTGAGGTGACCTTCTCACAGTCTAAACACTTAATAACTGCTGTAACTGAAAACCGTGCATGCTCCAGAAGACCAGCTGTCCCAGCACAAGTCAAGAAGATGGGAAAAACAAATGAGCAAAGAAGCCCGCGCCTCTCCACCTTATTCACAGAAATCATAAACAGAGCAAATCTTGGTCCCCAGCAATGTGTCAAAAGGGAGGGGAGGGAACAGAGAGCATATTTGTCCAGCTGGCACAATACAGCCAGAAAAATTATACAGCCTAAAATGCTCACTGTCTCTGAAAGGAGAACAAGCCCCAAACAGCAGAGGTCTGCCATGGCACCAGTTGCTTTAGATGGGATGACCAAGCCGGGAGTGGGTTTCCTCCATCCAAGCCAGCACACCCACTAGTGACATCTGCTAATGTTAATGGAGGGAAAGCCGTCCTGGGTACTGCAGAAATGCTGATGATTGCTCTTTGGATAGCGTAATAGCATCAGTCCCAGCAAGAAAAAGAAGCTCACCTTCTCAAAGCAGGCCATTTCAGTTCTGAACATTTTGACTAGCAAAAACATAAAAGGACTGCCCAAGACCCACAACAAAAACCTCTGCCTTTAATCAAGCCATTTGACTTCCAACGTGCTGGGATTTCCCTGGGCACGTGCTGGGAAGCTGTTACGACGGCTCGGGCGGGATGGTACTTTCAAGCTGATATGTACACGAGAGTCTGGAGAGCAGACTCAGATCCACAAATAAGCAAGGGCTACAAACAAGCATGTGAGATGCCATATGTTAGATTAGGCAGCCTCTCGGATCTCTTCCTTTCCTGATGCCACAGTTTCCAGCCAAGCGAAGCTTTGAGAGGAGCCCATGGCCACCTTTCTGATTAGAGCTGACCATTTGCAGGGCTTTCCAGGGGTTATTTTCTTGTTCTGGCCTTCCACTTGAATAAGTTAAGCCATCACGTTAAGTGTCAGAGACTGCAGCAGAGCTGTAAAACCTGCCGTATGAGAATCTCCTTCGCTTACCCATTGCTCCAAGGAAGGTCCTGCAATTACAAGTGACAAGGCAATTTGGCACTACAAGAAGCATTTACCACTTAGCAATTCTCGTGATTACAGGGGATCAAGGGGTGCATCCAGCTCCTATCCTGGTGACAGAGTTCCCTCCCAAGCACTGCAGGGGCAACAGCAGTCACTAAAGCCAGCAGGTATGACTGTCTGTCAGCTGAGCTGTAGGGAAACCTGTCACCTCTCAGACACTCTTCTTAAAGCTGAGCGTATGTCCCCTGTTAAGTACCAAAATGATACAAGCAGCAGAAACAGAGATTAAAGAATACTTAATGCAAGAAAAACTCCCAGAGTAGATGTTTTCTCTGCCTGCATCCCTTTTTCCAGCAGTGGCACCTCTCATCCCAGGAATAGATTATCCACATATTTCTAAGCACTGAGGCAAACACAAGGGCTTTTTACATCTCTCCCAGCTCTGCCTTCTCCATACAACAGTTGCTTCCAATTACAGCCAGTTTCCATCAGCATCTCTCACCCTCCTTGCTTGCAGGAGCTGATTTGGATACTGACTTCATGTTTTCACCTTAGCTGTTCCCCGGGCTGCGGGGGAGGAAAGGAGAAGGAAGAGAAAGTGAATATAAGTGAATGTCAAGAACTTGCTTTAGATGAAATATTCAAATCTTACAGTGAATAATACATGGGAATGGAAAACATTTACCCAGCTACATCCAAGCCCAGGTCACCGGAGCAGAGGACTGTACCAGCCTGGCTGGCAGCACCTTACAGAGGACCAAAAGGAGGCAAAAAATTTTGCATCGCTTCTGTTATTAAGTAAGTAAACTCCCGTTCACCAACCCAACAGCAGACACAGGCTACACACACACACAGATTCTTTACGCTCCTTCTCCAGCAGCATAGATGCTGTCCTTGTGTGCAGCAAAACAACAGGCAAACTTCCTCAGAGGTTTCAGGGCAGCCTCAGCAGGAGGTCAGGCTCTTCTGTGCTGCTCATTGGCAGGAACTACTCCCAAAATGATTAGTAGAGGTTTGTTCTTGCAGCCACCTTGTCATTCTGCACTGCTGTATGCGCCCCCTCCCCGAGCTTCCCGGTGGCCATAGCAACATCCCCAATATCGCCTGCAGTGCCAGCTCTTCCCTCCTTTCAAGCAGCCTCCGCTCTGGGAAATAATCCTCTTGAGTAGCAAACCTACACGCTTCACATTTGCACCCCATTTAATCTCTGACCGTTTCACAGCAGGCTGGTTTCTGACATGTATTTACCAGGTGCAATTGGCCCAGCGCATCCCCCTTGCCTGTTGCCAGCGCTGATTGCTGTTGATGAGCTTCACAGGAGAGCAACACCGCAGCACACCAGCCTCGAAGCATGGGTGGCTTTGCCTGCTGGCAGCATTTCTAAGGTGCTCTCTCAGTAGCTTCTTCTGCCATTCACCCAAGTGACATCCCTGTCATCAGCTCTGCTTGTCGCACGCCGGTGGATCGGGTCTCTCCTCCCTTCGTTCTTCTCTAGCCAGAGGCTGGCTGGACTAGACCCCAGGAAGCCCCTTCGTAAGAGCTGCCGAATCAACATGGGCACCACCTGTAGTCAGGAAATGGGCATCCTGCTCCACCAGATGGGAAAATGCTCGTCTAAGCACGTGTTGTAACCTGGGCAGTTTGAGCGTCCGTTTGTGGGGGTGCCGTGCTGCTGTGGGAGCCGCTCATCTCCCTGCCCATACAAATTACAGACGTCTCCTTCAGCGTTATTCTCGTTTCAGGTACGAGCTGCGCAGAGGCTGAAAAATAAGGAGCCTTAAGGGATTTTGTGACACCTCCCACCCCCCCATTTACTACCTCAGGATACACACACACCGCTGCTGTCCCACGACACCACAAACACCTAGAAACGAGTCCTCAGAAATCACGGGGTGGGGGGCAACTAGGAGGGAAAGGAAAGAGGGAAGGAGAGGGAACACAGCCGCCATCCCTTCCCTTGCACAGGCTCCAAGGGACCTCTCAGCACTTGTACAAACCCAGGAACACGGACCCCTGCCCGCACACCGCTCGGCAGTTAATTCAGGTAATGGCAGTTCCAGGCTGAAATGGCTGCTCCGGATCGGCCCTCTTCATTGCAGTTCTCTTTCAAATTGCTCTTTGCAGAAGTGTTCCAACAGGCTCTGCTTCCAATGCACTTATTACTGTTTGGTTTTTTGTTTTTTTTTTGTTTTTTTGGTTTTTTTAAAAAAAAAAAAAAAGGAAAAAAAAAAGACTGTCTCTAAGGTATCCAGAAGCATATACATAGCTTGAAGGAAAGATTTTATTTTTTTTTTTCAGTTTTTAAGCCCTTCGATGCTTTCAGATCTAACTCATTTATGCAAGGAAATAAAAATGTTACATATTGCAGGCCAGCATATTTCCAGACAGATCTGATCATCATTAGCCTTTCTGATTACTAAGTAAACAACTTGCTTAAGTATTGACTGTAAATCTACAATATCACTTGGATTTATTTTGGCATTGCACATTAGCATCAGCTGCTGCAAGATGCAAATACAATAGATTTGCTTTCCTATTGCTTGTCAGAATATTGTACATGTGCTACTTCAGTGTCCCAGGCTCAGATATTGCATTCCTCCCCTGGGGTCTCACAAACAAGAATTTCAAGAGGGCAGAAAATGAATTTCTAACCCAAGAGAAAACATTTGATGAAAAAAGTTGCATTGTTAATACTTTTCATGGAAAATGAGGATGAAAAAAAAAATACTTGAGTGGTTTTAGCTTTAAGTGCCACTGAGGGCCTGATAAGAGCTGTAGTTTGTCATTTTTTAGCCCAGTCTCTCCTACACACTGGGGCTCCCAGTCAGGCTCACGAAGGCATGCTTCACTGGGTGCAGGGTAGGAGGGAGACTGCTGCTCCCTGTGGGCGATGCCAGGCAAGGGAGGCTGTCGGGCAAAACGTAAAGTATAATTCAGAAAGCGTTATGTCATCTGGGTTGACTAAACCCCATTATTTTTATTGGATGGATGTAGTCTCTTTTCATAATAAGAAATTCTGTACTCCTGTGAATAACCACCAGGACTGGGAAAGCCCAATTTGTCTAACAAAAATGTCAACAGCAATCATTTAGGTCAGCTTTCATAATTATAGAATTTAATAGAATTATAGAATTGTCCAGGTTGGAAGGGACATTTCAGATCATCGAGTCCAACCATTGACCCAACACTAACCCATACCACCTTGTACTTTGAAAACAGCAAGCGAAGCCATCTTCCTGTTTCATCCAGAAGGGATCGATGGCAGACAGGCCAGGTGGATCCCAGGGTTGGACAGCAAGGCATCTTTAGCGTACAGATCTGCTCCTCTGCTCATTGCTTCATCATCAGAAGAGGGAAAAGATGCATCAGTGTGTTAAACTGCATGCACTACCATATTCCTTCCTTGAGAGAGAGGGATGGTGGCTGCAGAAATCCATCTTTATTGTTCTTGGATTCATTGTGAGTAGCAGACTGATGCGCCAAAAAAAAAAAAAAAAAAAAATCACATATAAAATCCAAGCAGGCCCACAGTGCCAAGAGATGTTACAGGAGGTCCTGGCGAGGCAGCGTGCAGCTGAGGCAACCAGCTTCTCCAACCTGATAATTACATTGATCCATTTTCAAGGAAGGGGATAAAATGTCATGGTGACATATTTTACTTTAGCTAATCAATGCCACATGCTGCAAAGCGAAGGAAAATAACTCCCTGAATTCACAAATAACCTTCTTCAGAAACCTTTTGGGGTTCTATGCTCAGTTGCTGTAAAATGGTAGAGGTTAAATAATGAAAACGCAGGAGAACTGCCACCTTCGCTTCTCGTGTCTGCCGGGCGGCCCTCGGCCCAGGCACAGCTACGAGCTAAATGCTCTGCTATGATCAAGACCAGACGCAGCAGCTCCCTCGTGCTTCTCCGCCAGCTGCGTTGCCAGTGCTCACATCAGCCAGCTGCCGGGCTTTTCCCTCTGCCCCCAGCAAGCAGCGGCAGATGTGCTCCAAGGAGCACGAGAGCCTCCTCAGGAGGCACCCACTGAGTTGATGCCGGAGCAGCCTTAGGACTCAGGATGGCTGGAAGTCTCAGGTGGCGAGGAGGACACGTCGAGCCATCTACTGCATGCTTCTTCAAAGGGCTGCATAATCGAATCAAGTCCCAAGATGATTTTTAATTTTATTTTAAATAGGGGCAGGGCTTGGGGGTATTCAGGGAGGATGTCCCATCCCTCCTCTTGCCCAAAACTGTCCGCTTGCCGCTGACACAAACAGGCTTGCCCAGCCTCACTGGCACGCACAGATACTTCTCCCAGCCCTTTGTATCAGACTCCTCTGTGCTCCAGATGATGAGTGCACCTACAGTGGAAAGAAGGGGAACAACTTTCCTAGAATAAATTTGACGATAAAATGAATCTCCATGAAATTAGTAGGTTTTCAGCAAAACTTACTTTTTTTTTTTTATAATTTATTTAAAAAATAAAAACACTGTGAAAAACTTCCCTTTAAAAACCAAACAGACCAGCTGAAAAGGAACTCAAGTCATTGATTAGAAAGTAATTAGAATACCAAAAGCTTGTTAGCTGTCACATGTGCCTGGACTATAAGTTTAAAGATGTTTAGGAAAAGCCCAACAAGAAAAAAACAATTAGTCTGGTATATCAATGAATCATTTTATTTATTTTTATATTCTGTCTTTATTCTGACAGGCCATAAGGATAAGCTTAGATGTCTCTACTTAGTAATGAAAATGAAAGCAGCAGCACGGGACTCACGAGAGGTCTGCTACAGGTCATCTAACAAGGAACATTAGGTAGGCAGCTTCAATTTCTTTTCTTGTCTTTTTTTTAAAGCTTTTTTTAAGCCATTAGTTGGAGACTTCGGTAGCCTTTGCCTTTCCCAACAGAAAGCTATGAAACAGGCAAGAGGCTCAAGATCTTCTTGGGATACGATGGCAATGATTTTCCAGAAAGTTAAAGGGAAAAGGGAGTTTGGGAGGATGGGAAGCTCTCTACAGAAACAGTATTAACCGCGCGCGCACACACACACACACGTACGTTATGCCAGTGCGGAGGAAGCATAGCAGGAGAGCAACTTGGCTCTGTCAGGAGCTTTGCAACAGCCTGAAACTCTTGAAAAATCAGAAAAATAGGAAATAGGCTAAGTTATTCAGGAGAAGCACGACAGAAGAGCATGAATTCCCAAAGGTAAAAATCAAACAGCAAAGACAGAGAACAGACCCATCGAACAGCAACAGTAACAGGGAAGTATGTAAATTAATATATTAGCAAGACAATAACAATCATTTCTCAGTGGGAGGGGAGCAGCTGGCACTGAGGATCAGAGTAATTAATGCCGCTTTGCTTTAGTAGTCACTGAAAAGGATCCAGCTAGAACACGGATGGGAAGAAAAATAATACCCAGGGAATGGGTGGAAGAGTTAAGATGGTACCAGAAAAGGAGCAATCCAAAGAGTAGTCTGGTAAGGTAGAGAACACCTAGGTTTATTTAACTGGCTAGACCTGAGGAAATGCACCCAGGGTGTTCATCAGCCTGCGGGGGAACCCCTCCGCACCCCTAGAAGTTTTTGTGGAGCGCTTGGAGAAAGAATGGCACTGGATAATGGTAAAAGAGACAAGCAAGATGTTAATCTCAAAAAAAAAGACTGAAACGTCCAAGGATAATAGAGCAAGTGGCTTCAATTTCAATTCCTAGAAAAGCACTGGAACAAATTATCTAATTTTATGTGAACACGCAGGAAGCAACCAAGATACACGCAAACACCATCAACAACTCCTTAAAAAAGGTCACGTCAAATCAATCTGGTTTTTAACCCACTCCCATACCAGGATGTCAAATCTAAGAGAGGCTTGGGGCTTTTTTGTTTGGTGTTTTTTTTTCCTCCGTTTTGGTTTTGAGGTGTGGTGGGTTTTTTTTGTTCCACATTCAGCCAGGTTTGGATAGGAGAAATAATTGGTCACTGTGTGAAACGGACCAACTTTGAGGGTCTTTGGGAATACAGGAGCTTAATAACATGCCATGAAATGAGTTCCCTTTAATGTCTGTCTGTATTTATTTATTTTTACACTCCCTGTTTTCTACTTCTGGACATCCAGACCCCACGAGCTGGCTCCCCACTGTGACATTAGCCCTGCGAAGTATTCCTTTAAACTGCATGGTAAGAGTAAGGCTCACACGGCACCCTGGGGTTCACAAACGCCAGATGAACATAAACACACATTTCTGCGTGCACATGAAAGCGCACTGCAGCGGCACCCAGAGCTGTTTTAAAAATAATTATCTGCATTAGTCATGGGGTTGAGCAAGGAACGCTTTTATAAAGGCAGAGTTGTCAGCCTCCATCCACACGCAGCGGAGCGTGGGGAGGTGCAGGCAGAGATCTAATCTATTAAACCAGTTGATAAATACCTTACACCACTCAGCTTGAGAAATTAAGCTGTGAACTATACAACATACGTGAATTATCTTCTAATTTTATTAGACAGGACCTCACAGTACAATGTCACTGGGAAGGCAGTAAATCTTGGGTTGCGACTCCCAGGAAGTCAGACTCTTGCTGATAACTGGACAAGGGAATTCAGTGGCTACTTTTGGTACCACAGGTCTTCCAGGGACATCTGTAATTTGTTTTGTACAAAAATAAAGATTGTTTGCAAGCTGATGGAAATGAATGCTCTGTCTTTTCCTCCAAGTTTTGCCAGACCTCCCCTCATGTAGATTAAAATCTCTTTAGCTAAAAAAAAAAAAAACAAACATATCCACCACAAACAAAACACTGCAACAAATGCACTTTTATCAACATATTCATTATAACAACAGAAAAAACTTAAAAAGCCTACACCCACACAACCAACCAACTTTTGATGCCCTTCCTAAAGGAAAACCATTAGCACAGATGAGTTGACTGGGATCTCGTGGGACCCATCCAAAATGCCCCAAAACTGAAGACAGGGCCACAAATCCAGGGGCCAGGAGTGGTCCATTACAGGTCACCAGCACCTTTGGGGTGATTGGCCAGCTGTTGCCCTCGGTAGCTCCTTTGCACCTTCTTTAACTTGTCCCCTCATGGAAAGGGGGTTCTCCAAGGACAGGGACACAGCACGCCAGCCCCTGGGGCGGGGACCAGGCAGTCACTGTGCTAGGGGCTGGTGAAGAGCCTCTGAGCACTGCAGCTGCCTGAGGAGGGATGTGTGGGCCTGGGGAAGTTCAGGTGAGAGGCAGGAGGCCGAGAGACACCGAGAGACTTTGGGAATCCACGGGAGGAAAAACCTGGTGGGTGGCTGCAAGCTTTTCCCTGTGAAGGAAAGAGGCCAGCCACAGGCTGCAGTACCAGCTGGACAGGCAAGGTGTGACTGGCAGGCAACCTGAGTGGGGGTCTCGGTAGCAATAAGTGATGGGGACATAACAGCGGAAGATAAGAACACCTGGAAGTTGCAGACTGTGATCCAGAAACCTGGCTACTTAAAAGTTATCAAGAGACAGAAAATAATCATTTAGATTCCCCTCTTCTTAACCATCCCTGTCATTTTACCTTGGCCCAATGCACCAAGTTGCCCTCATCTAAATAAACCAAACCACTGTCAACCACTGGCCGCTTTAAAAAACCCAACAAACTGACCTCAGCTTTCTAATTATTCCACCCCCAATAAATAAGAGAAAACTAACAAACCTTTTCAACAAAATCTGTAAATTATCCCCTTTTCCTTTAGCAACCACCTACAACACATGCACATAACTGGTGGCTGCATTGCAGACGCCATCTGTTCCAGCACAACGGCAACTCACCCACTTCTACCCACTCGGCATGACCAGAATTTAACACTGCGCGCTGTGTGCGCAGGGGAGGCACATGTGTTGCCAGTGATGGAGGAGAGCAAACTAGGATAAGGAAGGGACAATCACTGCTAGAGGGGGAGCAGGATGCAGTTGAGATGAACCCTTTGCTTCATGAGGATGCCAAGTTGGGTACGCTCAAGAAGGTGGGGGGGGGAAGGGGTGTGATTCATCCTTCGAAAACCGAACATTTCACCATTTTGTAAACTGCTTAGTCCTGATGCAGCCACCCAACCCTGTTGCTACCTTACCACGAGCTACAGTAAATACAATTGTTTTTAGTGTGAAACCTCTCTGGTGCACAATCATAGAATGGTTCGGGTTGGAAGGGACCTTAAAGGTCATCTAGTTCCAACCCCCCTGACATGGGCAGGGACACCTCCCGCTAGACCAGGTTGCTCAAAGCCCCATCCAGCCTGGCCTTGAACACTTCCAGGGATGGGGCATCCACAGCTTCCCTGGGCAACCTGTTCTAGTGCCTCACCACCCTTACAGTAAAGAATTTCTTCCCAATATCCAATCTAAATCCCCCCTCTTTCAGTTTGAAACCATTACCCCTCGTCCTATCATTACACTCCCTGATAAAGAGTCCCTCCCCATCCTTCCTGTAGGCCCCCTTTAGGTACTGGAAGGCTGCTGTAAGGTCTCCTCGGAGCCTCCACAAAATATTTTTCCACAAGTAGGGCATCCCATGGAACATCCCATCATTCTGGGAGCTGGCATCATCCCTGTCATGGGCAGAGGATCACAACTCAGCCTGCAAGTTCAGTTCCCTGATCTTGCAGTTTTGCTCTGGGGCTGTGAGCACCACACAGTCTCTGCACCTAACCTTACCCATTCAGAGAACAGATGTAAACAACTGCATCTCTCACTATCGTAAACCAAACTTTGCTTGGCAACAAGATACAAGATGTTCACAGTACCATGTCCATGGAGTAGGTATTCTCTTTTGCAAAATTTCAGCTATTGCTACCGTCCCCCTCCATAAATAGTGAATACAAGAAAGCTAGCAAGATCCCTGCATTAGAAAAGTGGATTATTTTTTTTTGGTATGAACTTTTTAAACCATCAGTGCAGTTCCCATTAAGATCCCATTTCCATGAAACAACAGGATCGCACCGAGAACAAGATTTTTGCCCAGGGTTTCACTTCTCTTTCCAGAAAGGGCTCTGCACTATGTGAGCTTCCTCTCAAGGCACGTTGCCAGTGCTTTACTTCCAGTTTCTATGACTTTCTTCTTTCTTGCTTGCTATACTTGGATAATCCAGGCTCTATATAATACCATTCCCTTTGCACTTGGATGCTTCAGAAACACTCTCTGTTCACATGGCTCAACTTCTGCTACTAAAATGTCTGCTGAAATTATTTGTGGCATCATTTCTATTACGGAGCAGTTATTAAAACAGAGTACATTTACTTGTTTCCATATTTAGCCTGACTAGAAGGAGGATGTCATACACCTGCTCCTTATATATCATCGTTTGGCTGACTGTGCACCTATAAACTGTTTTGTCTCTTGTCTGAACTAGCTTGAAAGCCCTTTGAAAGTGGGATTGCATTTGAGTTACTTGCACAGCGTCGAGTGTCCTAATTGTATCAGACGATAAACTTGGATAATAACTGGTTTGATTAAGGAAACAAGACATGATATTTAAGTCAATCTGTTTAAATATATGCTGAACGCAATCATGGCTACATAAAGTATTTTATTTTTCCTGTTCTCTGCCACCTAAACTCCCGCAAATATCAGGAAATCACTTTTCTAAGTGATTTCCTTAAAACAGTCCTCAATCTACATAACCTTGTAATGACAAGAAAGCAAACAGTTTACACAGATGGCAATGAAGAAAGCAACTTTCAGTGCTAATTGAACAAGTAAATCTATGCATGTATTACAGGAATCTGCAAAAGCAAACACTACACATATAAATAATAAAACAGGTTATACACAGATTTTTCTCAATAATGTGAATCAAGTTTTTACTTTAGTACAAAGATTACTGTGACACAGTAGAAAAAAAGCACTCCTTATTGATACATTATTTATATTATCTGTATTGCCATCCTCATTTTAGCCTCCTCCCTTCTTAATTCTGTTTATGGTTGAGACGTCAAACTGAATTTATGCCTTCTCTGCCCTTTTTGGAGCTACTTTTGTTATTCACTTATATGTTCTATTTTATTTTTATATATATATGCATACACGCACACATACACTTTTTTTTATATATATATCTTCCTCTATATACACCCCCTTCCTATCCACTTGATAGAGAGAGACAGTATTTGAAAGTAATGCCATTTAAGCAAATCTTTAAGACTCCTTGTAATAGCAGTTGCTAAGATGGGGTTTCTTAGTTACACAGCTCAGGAGCTTTAAACTATTTTCCCCTTTCTAAACCAGGCCAGTTCTGAGCACCCACTGCTGTATCTGTCAAGTCGAGTAACAGCAGACAAAGAGGAAAATAACGATATGACCTGCATCAGGCCATGAAAGAACAGATGGCTTTATAGGAGGGAAGAAACCTTCCCACCCCAAAGGAAGGTTTTCCCCTGCCACAGGAACTGCAGCTGAACTGTCTGTTTTCCTTAATAAACAAAAAAAAAATAATCTAAGGGGAATGGGGAGAAGGAGGAGGAGGAAGCAGCTCCTTTCAAATTGTCATCCTCCTGCTTCCGCAGAAGGTCTAATCACATTTTGGTCCTGCACTGTTCTGCGTAGCATCTAGGCACTGTTTAGTCCTAACTGTACTCGAGCTGGAAGTTCTGCTGCTCCTCAGTTCCTGCTTTACTCTTCAAAAGTAGGCACATTATTCCCTGTATAAGGAAGGGCTCCTGCAGAGAGGTGGTGTATTCCCAGCCGTGTGCCTGAGACAGCTGGAGACTCTTGCCCATGCTCTGGCATCTCATTTGATGCAGCGGGCAGAGCTACAGCAGTAGCAGAGATGTAATATCACAGTAAATTTACTGCAAGCAGTTCTCACAGAGGACAAAAATGACATTCTCTATTCAAAATGCAAGTGTCCTCAGCAATAAGATCTCTGAGGAACGCTTAAGCAAAGGGAGTAGATTTTCTTGGAATACTATGTAAACTTCAAAAAAACAGCCCAGCAGCACAGGTGAAAATAATGCAGCCGTGACTCTTCTGAACAAAAAATGACACTTGCAGCCAGTCTGGATCCAGCAACAAGTATCTTCAAAGGGAAAAGGCATTCCAGAAGGCTGGAGTCACCACATCCTTTTAGGCTAAGTATTATACATAAGCAAGTTGGCCCCTTCCGAAACCAGCAAGTTTATGCTAACTTGGAATCTGCATAAATGAACGTTAAGCTCAAGAGCTACGCTACATTTACATTACATTTGTATTAATTCTTCTGAACGTGTATGAGAAGAGCTATCCAGATTAGAGCTGAGGACCCACATACTCAAGAAGGACAGCAAACCCCTTTGTAGTTTGCAAGGAGTAACTTTTTTTTTTTAAATTTTAAATGAGAATTTATCAGGTCTAAAAAGCTCAGGACATTTGTACTGACACAGAAAGCTCCAAAGGCCAAAGTTAAACTTAAGGAGAACCAAACCCATTAGCAACCAGTACTCCTATGGTATTCTGTGGGGTACATTGATGTACACAGTGCTGCTTTTCACACACCCCCTCTCCCAGTATTACCATCAGCGTGACTGACACCTTAGCCCACACCGTCATGCGTGCCAGTGCAACCCCAGTGCCTCTGATACAGCTCTGCTTGAGACAGAGCACTAGCGCTCAGCAAAATTTTTCTATCAGGGCCAAATAATTTATTTTTTTAAATTTTAATTGTTGCATGGAAGAACTAAAAGCTCCCGTTGTGGACAATGACGCATCTTCTATGGGTGGGTGCTAAACTTAATGACACAGGAAAAATAAATCAGAATACCTCTGCTTTAAAATACCTGTGTTGCAGGTGTCTGAGGTCCCCAACATCAGTGTCAGACTAATACAGAAGACTGCACAAGTTACACCGAGTCTGGCCTTTTAGGATGCTCCAGTGAAATACTGACGTCCCTCATCCCTGGAAATGGACTTGGGAAACTAAACTGGCTCTGAACCCAGAGATCAGCAGCAGTGACCTCAGTCTCCCCAAACACCTTCCAGTTACTCTCACGTCTTCCTTCTTTTTAACAAATGGAAAACTTTGAATTTTGTCATTCAAATGAAAAGACAAGCTTTCTTAGCAAATAAGCTTTTGCACATGCTATCATCGCGTATTTATTTTTTAGTACATGGAAATCACTTTAGTTACATTATACTAGGACTGGGCAAAAAAAAAATTAATCCCAGATAAAGATGAAATCGGATATTTTATGATTTTTATGATATTTGTTGGAATATTTTACTTTGAGTACTGCAAGGAACATAAGCTAAATTGAGTCACTGCTCAAAAATTTTTATATCACTGAGATACGGCACCAAAAAATACATATATTGGGAAGTGCTGGTTTGACATATATATTCCCAATTGTCTTTGCCTGATGTAAGTTACATAAAGACACCTCCTGGCTTCCTGGCAGAGCACCCCATTCCTCCATGGGGTTGACAGTACCATCAGGATTTTAAAAGATTGACTTGCCTGTAGGAATGGAATACCTCGGTGCTTTGCATTGTCTGAAATCACACCTCATCAAGCACATTAAGGCCCTCTTCTTCCCAGTAACAATCAGCTGCGCAAGTCTGGATGGTACAACCATGGACTTGGACTCTACTTCTGCCTTACCTCCTCCAAAAGGCTCTTCTGCACCCTATCCTGCTAACAAGCTGGAAAACTCCGGCACATCTTTCTGTAAGCTGTTTCATATGGATTTCCAGCAAAACCTTCATCTTGGTAGCTTTATATGCACCTACGAGAGATTCCAACCTCCATACATATCCCATGTCTGAGCTGCCCAGATGGTTGGTTTTGGCCTTGTACTTTCTTTCACCAAGATTTCTTTGAATTCATAGCTTCATCATGAAGGATTAACGGCCTCAAGCTTAAAAAGACTAACAAGTTGCTAGAGCCATGTCTTGTAAACGGCAAAAAGTGCTTGCTAACAACCATTCCATTTCTTAACTGATTCCCAAACACATTTTAAGGTCAATGCTCTATCCATCTGGTAGCATTTGATTCAATCTTCAATGGGTTTTCTATTTTAAAACTTATAAACTTGCATTTTACATACACACGTAAACAGAAATAATTCAAGAACAGCATCACTAGGCTCTGGTTTGTTATGAAAACGTGACAACCACCCGGGAGTAACAGAGAGCGTAGAAGATATGACTACTCGGACGCCTCTGGCAAGTACCGTCAGGACATGGGAAAACCCCAAAGGAAGGGCAGTCTGCACATTTTATACATAGTACCAAAACAGAAAACCTATGTTCAAGCAGTTGTTTATGTGGCCTTGTATCTGATGAGTGCAAAGTTTTATTGTCTAATTAATTGAGACAATCCCTTTTTTATAAAAATCATTGCAAGTGAAATAATTCTAAGAATTTGTGGCTTACTCGGTTGCTTTACTTTTCCAGCAAGCTATTTATGAAAGAATTACACGCTGTATCTATACAGAGCAGACACTTTCCGAACATATTTGCTTGTTTAGATAAAATTCAAGCTGCAGCCATGTGTGATTTTACTTAAAAGGATTAAAAAGGTCGGTAACTTTTTTATGCAACTCTTATTCTCTTCTTGAATAAAGCCACTGTAAAACCATGTAGCCAAAACTGCTTTATTTCACCATTAGCCATATAACCAATAAGCATAAAATGGTGACTGTTTCATTTCTGTTCAAAACAGTTCCAAACCCAAGAAAACCATACTGAAAACATTAACCAATACTTTATTCCTATAAAAATAAAAAAAAAAGAAAAATGATACATTCATTTCAAGAATTGTCTACATTTTTAAACAATAAATTAAGCTTTGTAATATCAACATCAATTTGCATTTCAAATGATTTAGAAGAAAAGTACAGTTTAAGATACAAAATAAACTCCTTACCTTCCAAATACATCAAATACATTCTTTTATTCCTTTAATGCACTGGCACCTAAGATCTCAGAAGAAGAAAATATAGAGTGCTACAGAAAAAAACATAAAAAAAATTATCCAGAGTCACTGAATGGATATTATCTTCCAAGCTTTTTCTACATCTCTGACAGAAATGCTAACTGAATGTATATGGAAAATACAAACTTAGTTACCAGAATAGTGGAAGCTTTTGCAAAGCTTCCCAAAAAAAAACCAAACCCCAACCAAAAAACAACCAACCTAACTTTGGCTCTCCCAGCTGTTAGGTAATTTATTCCAGTACTATTAAGCACATTTCTGTATCAGTTGCAATGAAGGTCAGTTTTAACCAATCATCATTTGTTATTATGAATGCCTGGCTGATTTTCCAAGCCTTGATAGGACTGTCCCCACTATTTATCTTGTATTTCTCTATTAAGGTTACACAATGAAGTGTGAAAATCTAAATAAATTACGTTTAGTACTCATTGCACAGGTCACGGGAATGTAAGCATTGATACTTGTAATTTATTTTCCAAAAATCTGGATTTGAAATATATTTACATTTAAGCGCATATACTGATTTCCCACCTAATTTCTACAGACAGTGATTTAATTTCTATTAAAAACTAGGAAAGCAACAGTTACGCCAGGTTTTCATTCATGTGTGTGAAGCTCTGAATTAGAAGGGCACTGATCGAGAACAACTCAACTGCTAGCATGCTAACCTGCTGCTTAATTGAAGCAAATGAAGCCCATGAAAATTAACACTGCTGGCCTGAGCCTTTTTTTCCTGCAATGAACAAAGGGCTTCACTGCCCTTGCAAACTCACATAGATACATTTCATGGTACTTTAAACTAGACTACTCAGGTGAGATAATACAACTAAGGTCAATACAACCCCACCACGGTCAATACCGACTGCTGATGTACTGAGCAAGCTTTCAGTCTCCTCCCTAAGGAAGCCAGCCCTTTCTCCTTCCATTCTGCAGCAAGGACTTCTGAACCAGGATTGCAACCAACCCTTCACAAGAAAGCTGAGAAATTAATCAGGCGGTTAGGTCAATGTTGACTTGTCTGTACATTAACTCACACTGCTTATACTGCTTACCAGTTGAGAACTAGTTTGGTTTATGACTACATAATATGCACCCACAACAAAGATACTCACTTCTAGCAGCTTGCTTTTTAATTTTTTTTTTAACTGAGAAACTTTTTTTTTTCATTGTAAAAGTGTGTTTTGTATAGATTTCAGCAAATAGTCCGTCCTTACTTGAAGATTCAGATTTTAATGTGGTGGGTTTTTTTTTTTAAAAGCATCAGTTCTAACTTAGCACAAGATGACTTCCCAATGCTTGGAAGAGCAAGCTGCAAAGACTTCCTATTTACAAAATGCTTATTCTGCAAAAGGCTGATAGAAATATCCTAGACTAATTTCAGTTGCTAACTGATGTTCGGTAATGGCTCTAATGGATCTAAGCAAAGCATCTGTTTCCTCTTAGCACGCGTGGCAACCTCACTAGTTATCCAGCCACATTCAGGTTCCATTTGTCTCAAAAAGACACCAAATGAGAACAGCCAAATGAATTTTTAGAAGGAAGAGATTTTAGTTTTGTTTAATGTTACCAAAAAGGACAAAGCAGTAAATCAGGTAAAAGTTTAACTTAAAATTGTTTTCCAGGTCAGTTTGACAAAAATTAAATCCCATCAACAGCAGGGCTCTTTTAGTAAAGAAATTTCTCCAAGAGAAACGATGCATTTAAAACACAGAAAAGTGTTCTGCAAAGGAAAAAAATCTTGCATTTCCTACCCCTTCCTTAGCTGTTAAAAATATTTTTATCCTCACTATTTTTATTTATTTTAAGTAAAACCCAGGTCTTATCCGCCCTGAATGAAACATTTCCTACATGCTCCTTCAAAATATCTTCATGTTTTTTACCACTGTTAGCAGCACTGTTTAAATTCCTCAGAGAGGAGCTCAGTCCAGGCTGGTCTGAACACCGCACTGCACCTTCAGCGGTTACTAACATCCTGTCTTGAGCAACAGCAGCATCACCATCACTTGGCCTGTCTATGACAAAGCCAGTTTTACAGCTGTGGGAAACTTCAAAGTGTTTTTATAACGTAAAACAACGACAAGTCTAGAAATGACATCGTGAAAGCCAAGAAAAGAGAAGTTGAGCAACTAACTCAGAAGTAAGTAAACGGAAGTGTTTCATTAATGTCTATTAAAACCAATGCTTTAATATTTTAAATTAAATTTCATTAAACATTCAAAACCTGCAGCTAACTCAAAATAACACATAATCTAAGACTCTTATCCAAGTAGTCTGCAACAAAATTAGGAGAATCAATAAAGGCACATTCTAGTCCCCATTCCCAAAGCCACCTCTTGAGATGAATTTGTCTTTTTTAGAAAAAAAAAAAAAAGAAAAAAGGAAAAAAGTCAGTGGTCTCTTAACTGCAGCCAAAACTAAACAAAGTTTCAACAGCCCACAATATTTGCTTTTTCCATCATATTCTTGGTCGTCAACAATTGCTCTTGATATCAGTGGTCAAATCAGACCACTGATGTCACAGGGTTAGTCTGAGCTGAGAAACGGTTAAATCTATCAATGTCACGGGCTACTCCTTCCTTTTCATTCAGAGAAACTTAACATTTTCTATTTTTATTTTTTACAGACAACAGCTACTGAACAACTGGAACACTAAATACGTTAAAGTAAACTGGAAGCAAATCATACTGTATTAGATTGCTATATTTAAACTGCTAATATAATACTATTGTTAAAACAGACAGTAATCTGAGATGGCTTAACACTATCAGTGTCAGAACTTAAATGCGAGAGAATCCATTTAATCAAAACATTATGTTTTATATAATGAATTAATCATTCACTTGGCTTTCAACTGCCTTTGTTCGAAGTATTTCATGACACAACTTTATCTTCCATATAGTTTCAATTAATAAATGCTTTTAACCAAGTAGACTAATTGCAGGTTACCAGTTGAAATAGAAACACTTCCCAGTGCACATTCTTTCTGGGAAGATTTTATAGGAATGAGGAAAATAAACTTGTACTTAAATGCTACATTTCAGGATATAACAATAAATCCATTATCAGTGAAACAACTAGGTTTAAATTTTAATTGATTGAATATGAACCATGCATGTCTATTTTCAACATTTTCAATCAGTGGACCATTTATGCATTTAGTCTGACAGATAAGAACACTATCTACAGGGAAGAGCTTTTGTTGTAAACCAGTATCATATTATGTTTGTAATAAAGCAAATGCATAGTTCATTTGATATTTCAGGACTACAGTTCTTTTGAAATATACATATATTTTTAACCAAATATTGCACAGTAGAAAAAAGGATGGAAAAGAGAGAACCAACTGTTAAAAAAATAATGAGTGTATATGAAGAGCTATTGCTGAATTTTTAGGTACATTTTGATCACATATGTTTTAGTACCAACACCTAAAAGACAGGATTATTGAAAGCAAAACCCTGGATTACAAAATAATTTTTTTTTTTTTTTTGCAAAACACCACCACTATTCAAGGTTTGGTTGTATTTTAATGTCTCATATTTCATACATCCTGTTACACAAAAGGCATTAATGGTTTACGGCACCGTTTTTCTTATTGTCAATACATGGTAAGATCTCTCCCTCCCAGCTCCTTCTCACAAGCATTCCCCTGTGATATTTCTGAAGACATTCTGAATAGGTATTTTCGTTACTTCTGTAGCAAATATAAAGCCATTCAGTTAAAACTTGAGTAATTCTGAAGAATAAATGTTAGTGTATTTCACAGTGATGAAAACCTCAAAGGCTTATTACTCCCTCTTCATCCACCGCCATGCTAGAAATTTGGAATACTTACTGTCACGATCACACAAGCACAGGCAAAACTGAGGTTAAACTGTTTATGAAGGTTATACAGAATCTTGACTTCACAGCATTTTCTGCTATTTGCCAATTGCTTGACAGTTAACAATCTTGTGTTAGGAGTTTTAACTCCTACCAAAAAAACCCACCCAACCCCAAATCAATCAACTCTGTGTCTTTTTAATTTCCTAATTCTCATGGAAACAAAAGCCAGCATTAAGAAGTTGTTTTCATAATTATGCTTTCATTGCAAGATCAGATCTAAGGCATACATCATTCAGTGCAAAGTCATCACACACTACAGAGAGAAAACAAAACCCCCTTCATTCTCCTCTATGGACCCTACAGGTACATGTGCAAAACCCAGCAAGACTGAAATAAAGATGGACACGAAGTACAAGATACTTGCGTAGTTAATATTTGCTCTATGGTTTTACAAAAAATAATAATAATCAAATAATACAGAGATTATTTTTAGAGCTTTGAGCAGTTTCTCAGTGGCCAGCAATTTCAAATAAGTTATTAAAATCGAAGTAAGATTTCATGAATGGTATTACCAAACCCATTTAAGTTTACCAGAGCAAAAGCAGCATTTGTCACAATATGACTATCATCATTTAACACATACTAATGTAAGTCGAGCCTCTACCATGTATTTTGAGACTGGAGTTATACAAGGAATAGATTTACAGTGTTTTGGTAAATACATATTCAACATGAAGAAACATAAATAGCTATAGGGATATAGCAATAACCTTGAACACAAATAAACCTAAAGTTTAATCAAGTACTTCCCTGAAAGATATCACAAAGAGATGCTCTAAACATTTTTCTTACTATTTATTTTTTTGCCTTTTTTCCTCCTTGCTTTCTTCACTTCTTGACAAACTATTAACTGCGAGTCATGCTAACTGCAAGGGATGACTTTGAGACCTGGGCACAACAAAACTTAAAAAAAAAAAAGGAAAGAAAAAAAGAAGATATGTTTTAACATAAAGGCACATAGAAAAGGGAGGCTTTTGTTAACCACCCAGCAGGCACAGATTCTTTAGTGGCCACTACTCCTCATGTGGGAAAGAGACACTAGTTTTTCTCATTGCTCAATATTCTATCAGCAGCGGGCAGCCTGCACTTGTACAACAGTTTTTCACACGCATTTTTCAAAAAAGCTTCCCGAGCAACGTGTGCAGGTCCAGTATCATTTTACATTTGGAGTCACAGACAGATTGAACGACCTGATGCAGTTTAGCAAGTTAAGAGTGAATCAGAGTTACGGTCTCTTGCCTTCCATTCTGTAACCAATCAAGCAGGAGGGTAATGATCCAAAGTATTACAAAAACTTCAGTGAAAGTGAAATCTGGAATGCAGCATATGAGAATGAGCACAAACCTATTCACCCTTCAACCCAACAAAGCCAAGAAGCGTTCCAAGTTTCCAATTACAACTCTTTGGATCAATAAATAGTAACCAGGTATCTTCTTTACCTATAACAAATAATGGGATCTTGAAGAAAGGACCAAGTCTACAGAAGATAAGAGTCAGCAACTTAGTACATCCTACATTCACTTTTCTGCTATCTCCTGGGGAAAAAACATAACCTTCTGGTAACAGGAGAGGATGCATATTGTACAGCTGTGGCAGTTTCTATAATGAAACTCCAGATATAAATGACAATATCCATAATACAAACCATAATTCTAAAATATACTTGAATATGTGTGTGTGTATATATATATCTAAAAAGAAAGTTATCTAATTTTCTCTTTTATACACGTATAAACATCTGGCTACTATGCCCCATAATTTTTTTTCCTTATTTAGGACTAATCTTTTAAATAACAGAGTTTTAAACAGTCCCTTAGAGTATTTTTTTTTAAACACTACTCAAAAACAAAGAACTATCTCAGGGTAATCAAAAAGCACGCACAAAATAAATTAACATCATACAAATGTGGTTATATTGTTCAGAAATTTCCCATTTGAAATGAAATGGAGACCAGTGTACCTCAGGGTGAATTATTCATCAATGTACAAATCCATTCTCTCTTTTCACGTAAATCTTCATGGGAATTTAGCTGCATTTCCATAAAGCAAGAAACACAGTAAATCCACAGACCTCTTGCAAAAGGGAGTTGTGTCTCACTGGATAAGAGCAGTTCTTGCTGAAGGGCAGCAAGTCAACATTTTATCAATATCTGGACACTAGCAACACCTGTGCCCTTGTAAGCTTCACACCTTGAATTAGCAGCAACATATTTGAAGGGTTCAGTAGTAATTTTTCTTCCAGTATTGGATTAGACTACTTTGCATATACAGTTAGCCAAAAGTATAGTACTTGTGTGCAACATTAACCCACATTTACATTTGAGAACTCATAAATACACATGGAAACAAAGGTGAAAGAATTAAACCTCATTTTAAGTTAAAATGTTTTCAGTCCACATATAAAAACAGCAGTGAAAAACAAGTATAAAGGAGACAGTCAGCAGAAACAGAAGAGAAAGAGTACAGTAAATAAAACTGTAAGAAGCAGGTCATTGTTAAAAGGGCAAGTTGCCATTAAAATTGATGAACAGAAGATGTAGACTGTACCATCTGCATAAATGCTTAAATGCAGCATTATTTTGCACATCACATACAGTAGATGTGATTTCTAAGAAGCATATTATAACAGCTGGCATACTTACTAATAGATTTATGGTAACTGAATACTTAATTTCTCCAGCTCTTAATGTACAGTAGTTATGCATTATCCTTTAAAGCTCTTCATCAGTCTTTCAGAAGTCAAGGTTACATTTCCATAAATATTTAGTGTCCCAATAAGAAAGTTACAAATATTCACCTTCAATGAACTTTCATACAATACAAAGATATCAAATACCTTCTTAAGCCAAATAATTTCAATACTATTAGTTTCCTTTTTGCATTTTCAAAAGAAACACAAGGACCTTTGTAACATAAAAAAGTGAAGGGTGTTTTAAGGCAGTAAAATATATCTATTAAGGTTTCCATGATTGTTTATGGTGTCTATGTGAATAAAGCATATTACACACAATTGCTCTCATATATTTATCTACATGACTTTGTTATACTGTACATGATTTAGTAATCTTCTTGAGAAATTTAAAGTGCCACAGTTCAAATGTGCTCATCTGTCTTTTCATGGGCTTCTAGTCCATTATAGTTGCTTTCAGAAACGAGCCCTTGCTTTACTTAAGGAGCAGTCTTTTCGGGGGAAAAAAGAATTCATCCTTCACTGCTGTGCTAACTGGAATCCAGTGGTCGAACCAATCCTTCTTTGTAAACACGAAGAATAGCTTCACAAACAAATTTGTATTGACTCTGTGTACGACAGAAAAAAAATAAATTAGATGATTAAACTCCTGATCATAGAGTAGTATCTAATAGGACTAACAGTCCCACTGTTTCCCTTTCTCCTGGACAATGACAGGAGAGGAGTTCCAAAGATGAGAGGAGATCCAAAGATGGAAGAAGAAAATCCAACCCTCCTGGATGTATTCACAGTAAACAAAGGTAACATTTACTCTTCTTGAAGGACAAGCATTAAAAATCTCACACCAAGAAAAACAGAATCCCCAAATTTAAAAGAACACATGCTTAAGTCTCAAGGAATAGGATTTATTTGTAAAAGCTATGCAAACGTATACGATTCTTCTGATTTGAAGTTCAACTAGTTATTTATGTTCTTCATATATCTCATCTACTTTTTGGTAGTGTTATCTGATTATTACAAGTATTCTAACGCTGCCAATCCTGCAGTTACTGGACACATTTAAGTTACATAACCAAAACCACATTTAAAGTTACCATATAAGATATATAGGTCCAGTTGTCTTGCTAAAACTTTTTTTTTTTAAGCTGTCCGCACTATTGCAGAAAATGGAGTGGCTTTATTTTCAATTTGTGATCAGACCACACAGCTCTTTTTGTAACAGAATGGGACCAAAACCTTTGGAACGAATAGTTTTGAATAGTAGCAGCCACATTAATTGTTCTGTCACACAACAATTTGAGATAATTTAGTTCTTATAAAGTCTTTACAAATTAGATTAGTGTTTCTTCTATGAATTATACTATCAGAAAGACTATTTCTTCCATGATCTTTTGATGTACCTATTTGTTAAAAGCAATTAGCCTGTAAGCCTCTTTCTGAAAAGCGATACAAGGAGACATTAGCGACAGGACTAGCGCAGAACTAAAAATCCACATAGCCTGAATGAATTTTTATGACTAGCACAAGCCTGAGAACACAAGGTGATGGAAATTTAAAAGAATTTCCAAACGTCAAAGCATACCTCTCCTCTTCTCTGGAAGTACTTTTCATTATTGTCAAAACCCCCAAATGAACACCTTTCTCCAAAACTCCATGTCATATATTCAGAGAAGCACAGCTTCACATTTTCTAAATCCTTTTTCGCACCTTTGAAATGTTCTCCCAGCTGCCCTTGTACGTCAGCTCTCATCAACTCTCCAGGAGCATCTGGAAACATTCCCCCAATATCTCCCCCAAAGGACAGGGCTAAAAGATAACGCTTGGGCGACCTTAGGTTGCATTTAAATATCAGTACTTAGGAACATTATCCTTGTCCATAACATGCAATAAATTTTCTCTTAAGTACAGAAAAACTTAAGGAAAACTGGGGGATGGAAATTAATTTTCTGCATCTCGATTTTCTTGCCTTTTCTCTCAACCTTTCAGTCAACTACTCCCACATTCAATATCACTCTGTTCTTTTGTCTTTATTTCTTAATTACCTTGACTTTTCTCTTGTTATTGTCATTTGCATATTTCTACTGCCTGAACAAGCCAAGTGTGATATTTAGCTCTCTGTTCCACACTTCTGTTAACTCCTTTGTGTGATCAAGGTACTGAACAAATAAGAATGAGGACTTCAGCATTGCTTCCTCTGACTCAGACTCTGACTACTTGTTTTCTTTGCTCTTATCTGTTGCATGTATTCTTACTGCTCACTCAGCTGATAACTAGTTCTATTATGTATGTCCCTAAAGCACTGCTTTCTGTATTGCTTAGTATCTCTAATTTCTCTTTAATGGAACATAATGGTTAGTTTGTGGGTTTTTTTTTAAATGAAAGGCTGTACAGTTACACAAATTTTGTTATAGCTTTATTATTTTGGTCAAAGGTTTTGTTTTGCTGTTCTTGATGACCAAATTGCAGGTCTTTGAGGAACTACAGCTGAGTAACTACAGGAGTAAGAGCAGACACTAAACGGACCTGTTAATAGCTCTGATGAGTCCACTCTTACTGAGTATGCTCTGTCTGATAATAACTCACAACATGCATCTGGCTATATGTATCATCTTAGAATTGAAGCACACACACAACCCCCACAGGGCAGCTGAACATGCTTCAGGCAAGGCTGAAGGCTATTACAACTGAGCAGTCCCTAACGGCTTCTCCCAGAAGCCCTAAGCTGCATATCAAACATAGCAGTGGGGCTAGCTGGAATGCAGGCATGGGAATGCTATAGAGGACCCAGGGTACATCAAAATGTTAACATGCAGCTCTCTGATATTCTGCTTTCTCACACTTGAGTGGTTGCTTCTGTGTCTCATTTACAGCACAGTATGCCAATTCTGCTCATTGGCTTTTCACAACAGTATCTGCATACTTCAGAAATAGCAAGTGAATTTAGTTTCACAGTATTGCTGCTACAGATCAGCCCTCTCCTGATTGTGCTTATGGTGAACTGGGGAACACAATAAGCAAGGTAAAGAATCCTATTTTAGATACTCAGTTTTCTACTGCCCATATCCTTCAATCACATTAAACTGTAGAGCACAAGGACAATTCCTGCTGATTTCTGTTGTAACAAGAGGGACTCAGCCTTCTGGCAAGCTGAAGTTTACTTCAGGTTCTCGTGTCTGATTCCCAAAAAGATGACCACCTCTGGAAAGTTTAAGGCAGAACTTGCTCATTTCATTTTACAAACTGAGGCGCACGGACAGATACAACTCCAGAAGTCAACATTCAGTTTCCTTAACCTTGAGGCTAAGGTTTCTCATCTCATGACATCCTGTGTCATAAGCTCAGCTTCCATTTCTGCAAGGAACAGGCAGGGGACTGTTCGGACAACTTCCTCCTCAGTCCCAATGTACTTCCAGAGAGTGCACTCATACTGCAATGACCGACGAGTCCCAGCAGCATGGGTGAACAATCTCTGTTCACAGAGCACTCTGTTGTTACGCAAGCAACCGTAACTCCTGACACTTTCACACTCTTTGATAATACAAGATTTTCCCCCCATCTATCAATCATAATGCTGGCTCCTGTTGTCATTAACCTGTTAATGAATATAATTTGTTTTCTCAAGTTACCTCTTTCCTTCCCTTGATCATGTGCAAACTAAAGCATTTTCTTTTGAAGATGAGACAGAAACATCCAATTTAACTGTTGACTTTGCAGGTCTAAACCCTTTTACTTCCATTTGCCATAGGGCATTTAGCTCTCTGAGACAACCCACACTTAATATTCTGTCATACAACCTCTACCCAAGAAAGTAGAGCGTCCCCATCCTTCATCCTTGGTCTCTAACATCAGTATGTTCATTTGCAAAGCTGACACAAAATTGCCCTCATGATCTCAAATTGTCTTTGAACCAATTCCATCTCAAAATCATTCAGTTATTGATACTACCCAATGTCTCCTGAATTTCATTCTTGCCCTTTGTTTTTCCAAGCTGGAGTAGTGGCACAATTTTTTAAAAAAATACATATATTGTTACTATCGAATTTCTACTTCTAAAGTGGCTTTTTGAAAAGCCACTTCCCATCTTCAAATCATACCACAAACTCACCAATTTTACCTTCAGTTTAATAATTTCCTATAAGGCTCTGTACTAGAATGAAAAGCAAAAAGTTATTCTAGTTTCTTGCAGAGAATTTAGACAGAAGACCATGAACAGATGGTTTGGGCAAGTCTAACCTTGTGCGTTCTAACTACTTGCAATATATAGAAATCAGTTATCTTATAATGGCAAGGTAAGAAACATTTACAAAAAAGTTAAATACACACCTCACAAGCAAAGCAGCCTTTGCCACCATGCTATTTATGCTAAATGTAGGAAGCATGAAATAGAATGGCAACTAAAGATGCAAACAACTAGATCACTTCAACTTTTGGATCTGTTTTAGAATTGGACAAGTGCAGCATATATACAGAAAATGAGGCTTCCTCTCCATCACTTACTGATGTTTGCACCATCATAGCTCGCTGGTCTCGCATTTTTCGTACAATATCCAGTGGATAAACAGGTTGGTTTCTTTCAATTAAGCACATGGCCGTTTCCATAGTGACCAATACTCCAGTGCGACCGATTCCAGCGCTGTGAAATGTAACAGAAAAATAGTCTATAAAATTAGGTTTTTGCAATGCACTAGATTCATATCACAGTCTTAATACCAGGATGCTAAACAGCCTTAGAAATTACAGGAAAGCCTTAATAAAATTAGAACAGAGTGTGAAGCTTATCTTCAAAACAATTTCAGCAATATTTCCTGCCAATTATTAAAAAAAAAATTAGAATTTTTATATAAATAAAAACCCTCACTTAAAGCAAATGGATTTTTAACTATTACAACTGCTTACAAATCTAAATGTACTGGTTTGGTATTTTTGACTAAAAAAGGTAAGAGTAACTGTTTTTTGACAGGCACTTGAACAGTAGAAAAAAGAGACAACTTTGCAGTACTATTCAAAATGAGGTTACAAAGGTGGTAGAGGATAAAAATGGAGAACAACTTACATTGCAGAATATCAGCTGAGTGATAATTATGTGACTAACCCATTTCACCATAAGTTTGCAGGAGAAAGGGAGAGAAAAGAAACTCGTCCTTTAGATAGAGCACCAGCGCTTCTGTCCTCAACAGTGAACGCTAGTATTGCACAGTTTAACATTTTCATCTAATTCAAGGAGTGTCCTGTCTTGCAGACAAACTTTTCAAAGCAAATGCTTATTCTAAGGCTGAAGCAAGTCTATAATCAGAATTTTAAAACAAGTACCTGCAGTGAACAAGGACCGGCTCATTCTCTACTCTCTTTGGCCTCATACAGGTCACAAACTCCAAAAAGTCCATGGAGTCATCAGGCACACCATGATCAGGCCAAGCAACATACTGGAGATGGGTGATGGTGTGTTGTTGTTCTGTCTAAAATACAGTAAGGTTTTCAAAAAGTATTATGATTCCTGTATTAATGTTTACTAGATACAAGTCATACTTTTCACAGTAAGCGTATTCTGAAGGTGCTGTAAGATGCATGTGACATAGAAAGTGTTAGTATAAATATGTAATTCTTAAAAAGCATGCAAAAGGCATAACATTTTCTAAATAAATGAGTTACCAAGCTCAACGTTTGTGATCTAAACAGATTTTCTGGTTTTTAATTTATTGACTGTTGACCTATTATACCTTGAAATGAATGACTGACCTGAGGTAAAATGCTACAAGACTTATGCCTAGTAGTACTATATAATAGTCTAGAACAGGATGGAAGAAACAGCTGAAAACAGCACAATAACAATTCAGAACACCAAAATAACAGGGTCTTGGACTACACAATCACAACTCACCGGCATGGTAATGAGACTATACATACGCTATAGCACTGAGGAATGCTATGCTTGCACACTGGTTCAGTTCTGTAAGGTACATATCACCTGTTCAATGCAGCACATTAGGTCCTCCCATAAAAAAAATGGAATGCAATTTCCATTTTTTTCTCATTCTGCTATCCATATCTATCTCTCAAAGTACAGCTGCACATCTATTCTAAATATTCATGTCTGTGTGTACTTACGGTTTCCTGTTTATAATATAAACTTGCCTGCAAGATTTGCTAACTCTGGCTTCTGTTAGAAAACTATATATATAGTGTTCATACATACATATTCATTGTACATATATGAATGATTTCTGTACAACCCACAGAAGAACGTTTTTTCTTTATGGAAGCAATTTAATTAGTTAAAAGATTCTGTTGTATGAGGAGCTCTTTCTTCATTCAATTAT
Organism: Larus michahellis; assembly: GCF_964199755.1. Lineage (NCBI taxonomy): Eukaryota > Metazoa > Chordata > Aves > Charadriiformes > Laridae > Larus > Larus michahellis. The sequence continues at coordinate 98,475,972 of NC_133897.1, forward strand.
ACATTAAAAAAGACGGCTTTACGGAAGTTCTTTCATAATCAAAGTTAACAAAGAGCTAAACTGAAATCACTCAATCATCTTTGCCTTCAGACTGGGCTCAACTGCCATGTTACAGATGTAACCAACTATTAGGGTAGGAAGGAAACAACCTAAGACACTCCTGAGCTCTGCTGCATCATGCAATGAGGATGTCTCACTCTTTACAACCCGAGACAAATTTTCACATTGCTCCTTTATTTCTTCCACACGTTTAGCAACAGTTAAACTGTTAGCTGCATTTTATCGATGTCTATTGCTAGACTTAACATTTGACATCCTATTGGAACAAAACTCTCCTTTATCACTTTACTGCAGCCCAGAAGGCCAACCCTATCCTGGGCTGCACCAAAAGCAGCGTGGCCAGCAGGTCTAGGGAAGTGATTCTGCCCCTCTACTCTGCTCTGGTGAGACCCCACCTGGAGTTCTGCGTCCAGCTCTGGAGTCCCCAACACAAGAAGGACGTGGACCCGTTGGAGCAGGTCCTGAGAAGGGTCACAAGAATTATCAGGGGGCTGGAGCACCTCTCCTATGAGGAAAGGCTGAGAGAGTTGGGATTATTCAGCCTGGAGAAGAGAAGGCTCCAGGGAGACCTTATAGTGGCCTTGCAGTACTTGAAGGGGGCTTATAAAAAGATGTCCCTTATAAAAAAGGGACAAACATTTTAGCAGGGCCTGTTGTGATAGGATGAGGGGTAATGGTTTTAAACTAATTAGATTTAGACTAGATATCAGGAAGAAATTTTTTTTTACAATGAGGGTGATGAAACACTGGAACAGGTTGCCCAGAGAGGTGGTAGATGCCCCATCCCTGGAGACATTCAAGGTCGGGTTGGAAGGGGTTCTGAGCAACCTGATCTAGTTGAAGATGTCCCTGCTCATTGCAGGGAGGGTTGGAATAGATGACCTTTAAAGGTCCCTTCCAACCTAAACTATTCTATGATCACTGTATTGGTCTATAAAAGCTGGCCTCTCCCTAGTGGTTAACACAAGAATGTTTTCATGATGCCAGTGAGTATAAAAGTGTTTTTTTCCTTTTCACTTAAGTGCACAACAACTGAAGTATATGACCTGTTTTAAATGCCTTCAACTGCTCGCTTTCCTCTTCCGCTTGAGGAAGTGGTTCCACTCCCGGGGAACAGGCTAGTAAGATACAGAAGACAGAATGACTACTGCCTAAGTACCAATTAGAGTCCTAGGAAATGCATTTATTCCAGTCAAAGTAATTGCAGAAATTTACAATTGCCACCAAGGACATGCAGGTAAACAACACAGCTCACACTTTGCTTCTTTAAGGTAGAGCCTGAGCAATCACAATTAAAAGGTCTACCATAAGACCCAAGTGGACAATGTAACATTAGTGACCAAGCTTGCTGTAACACAAATTGCATTGGGATCTATCATCCAGGTCATCAAAATAACCCACAATGACCAGTATCTCTGCAAGAAAAAGCATGGCCTTTTTCTACTCAGTGTTGTTGCCATTATGTAGTTGAGCTTGATCAAATGATTACACTTTAATTTTTTCTGAAATGTTGCAGACTGAAAAAATATAAAAACATGACAAAAAAAATCATTAAAATGCCCTCTTCTGCAAATCTGCGCATGCTTAATCAAAATCTCTTCAAAAGATAAATGAGACAATGCAGCAATCACATGTAACAGTTTGAGCTGATTCTCTTAAATCAGACACATTTGAATTACAGCATTCAGGTGAAACAAAGACTTGATTCATTCCAAAATTACCCAAAAGCAAGTGAGTATCCAGTCACTTTCCATATGCTTCAAGAATTTCAAGGCATACATCATGGAAAAGTGCCAGTGGCATACCTGAGAACCACTAACATTGATCTGTAACACCAAAAGCCATTTTAAAAGCTCAGAAAAGAGGAGTTAACTTTTATTTATCAGTAATTTAGACTCAATTATAGTGCGTTGCTTTTTTTTTTTTAAATAGTTCATAGTCATTAAGTACAACAACCAGGTCACATAAGACTTAATTGGAGTAAAAATACACTGTAAGAGCATGCACTTAGTCCTCATGGATGTTTCTTTTGGTGTGATCATCTTCATTTTCTGTTACAGGCCCTATTTGTCCCTAGAGACCAACATAGCTGTTTGTTAATTATTCCAGGTATGCCTCAAGCTTCAGTATAGTTTTCTAGTTATTTGTGTTTTGATATAATCAGTTTTGATTCTTTTGGTTTGTCTGAGATGATTTACATTGTTAAAACTTGACAACTGCATCACTTGCTTTTCAAAATGCACAAGTATTTTAAAATACTTGATTTCTTATTAGTAAGATAAACCTGTTGTAAACAGTAGTTATATGAATATGTTAGAGCTATTTTTTCTAATTTTAATACTTTTATGTCTTACACAGAAGATACCAAATCACTACTCTGATAAAGTCCCGATTTTTTTAAAGCTTTCTTTAGTGTTGGTGTTGTGTTTGTTTGTGGGTTGTTGGGGTTTTTTTGTTGTTGTTTTTGTTTTGTTTGTTTTTTAAATACAAAACTCTTCAAGTCTTTATACTCATAATGAAAGTCAGCTTTTAAATTCAGAAAATGTCAGCTAAATACCTCCACACATGGACATAACTTGCATTGAAAGACCATCACGGTTACTAAAATCTAGCACTCATACATTTAAAAAGTGCTAGATTCATAGTTATTGGTCCCATAGTTAGCCTCACTGTACATATCCTATTAACAATACTTAAACACACCGTTTTTGCCACACCCTGATTCTTTGTACAAACCTGGTAATGAAAAATAAGTGGTAGCTTCTCACTATGCTCAAGCTGCTGTCCAAACTGTTATTCTCTGCAAGTCAGCTTAAATCCTTTCCACAACTTTGTATTTTTTTGCACAGAGGTTTTCAATGCCAGTCATTATTGTAGCATCTTAATGACAGATAAATTGAGAATTTATCTTTATAAAAATCTGGCTGTATTAGTTCTCTTTTATAAGTCTAAACTTACAGAAAGCGAGACAGCAAGAGTTGTTCATGGCCCGGATGCTATTTTTGCCTAACTTGATATTATACACCTTGTTGTTCCTAAAATATTTACTATTTTTTGCACTCACAGAGTGATTTCAATTGAATTTATGGATTTGGCATTTCCAAAAATCAGCTTAAAATGCAGGATTCAAAAAAAAAAGGTCCAAACAACTTACAGACTCCAGTGACACTTATGGATTATGTAATTTTCCCAATTTATCATTGGCCATTTGGCCAACATTTATCTGCTTCACAGCATTGACCTACATTTACTTAGCAAGCAGCTGCAGAGGCCTAAGGCATCATATCTGTCACAAGGAATTTGCTACTGTCCTTCTGACAATGGTTATTGTTGCTGCAAAGGTGTCATCAAAAAAAATAAAAAATATGTACTTGTACCTACCCCTCCAGTGCAAATTTAAGACATCTTACTGCAAAAGCAACTTCATTTTTGCTCAAAACCACAAAGACACATGATCTTTTCTAATAAGTCTGCCATTGGGACTACAACTCTTGACAAAGTATAGGGCTGTTGGAGGTAACACTTCAAATAGGTGCTGTAACACTTGCAAAACAATCTCCTTGTCAAGACCTTCAGCCACAAAAATATCCATTCTTCATTTTTCTGAAGCTTTCAGCCTTGTTTATTATAATTTATCATTCTCCTAAAATGACTCTCCCCGATTAATAAAACAATCGAGTGTTCTTCAGAAAAAGAACATATACAGCTTAGAATAATAATACTCATATAGAAAGAAGGAAAGGTAGGCTTGAAAAGTCAGCCTCATTTTGACTTCTCTTAAAATCCAAACAATTGATTTTACATTCCACCTTTTCAGTTAATGTCCTTTTTGGTCTAGGTTATAACATAATCTTCAATTAAAAAAAAAATTCACCCTGTAGGACTACGCTAACCTTGAAATGGTCCTATTATCTTCTCAGAAGGAAAAGGTATGCTCTACACATAAGTGTACCTTGAAAACTGAGACTCAGTGATCAGAGTTAAAGCTTAGTTTCTTAAGAGTAGATACTTTGGCAGTGGCATTTGGCACTTCTTTGGACCACTGGTCCCACCTCATTATGCTTCTGTACACCCTTGCCATAACACTTTTAATCCACTTTTGTTCTTCAGCTCTTTACTATTCAAACCCAATTCATTGTCTTCTACCATGAGTGTTCGACAGAATGGAACATGTTCAGTGCAGATACTTTTCACAGAAACCTTTAAAATACTTCTGTAGTGCGACAGGTTTGTTCAAGACATTTATCAGATGGTCAAATTTATATGGATTTCTTTGGAAAGAGAAAACACAAGGTCTTGTTTAACGTGCAGAAGCAAAAGCGGAACAATCTAAGAACCTTTAACTTGAGCAAACTCAACATTTCCGCCCACAAACTGTTCTATAACATGTATCTGGCAATCTTCAAATGGCATGGAAAGCCTCAGCCCAAACAATTAAAACGTGTAACAATTAGAGAGATTCTATTTTCAGCTGTTTATAGCAGAAAGTGCTGGCAGTATAGTCATTTACATTGCTGCCTTTGTTTCATCTAATATCAATTTAACACAGTCACTACAGGGCCTACATGCCAGTCATTCCTAAACAGAAAGACACCAGACATTCTTCATCTTGCAATTTTACCTCTCTTCAATAAACAGCAAACCCTTTCTTAGCAGAATAGATTTATGCTTAATTTTCAATTTGTTTGAATTGCTGCATCAATTTATTTTCTTTTTCCTTCCATCATTCCTTCCATCATTGTGATAGCCATGGGAAGTGGTAGCTTTAAAATGAAAAAGAAGCTTCTCTCCCCAAATCTCTCTATTTGCATTGCCATTGTCTACACAATCACACTAAACAGTCCACATGGTGACACAAGGAATTGTCCTAATTACCTTGACCTGGGTTGTTTCAAAGGGGTAAGTGCTCTTTTGTAGTGATCACTCCTCATTCATTCTAGCAATGGTACAACTTGTCTTTAGAGGATGAAATGCAATCAATTTTTAAATATCTTTAATTTCTTTTTTTTTGTTGTTTGAATTATTTTAGTTAATAAAACAAATCAGGTGGGAGAATGACAGGGCACTTTGGAAACAACTAACAACGTGTGGCAACAACTAATATAAGATGTGGCAGAATAAAAAAAAACCTAAAACTTGCCAAATTACTGTTCTTCAAAGTTATGTGAATAATTAACTTCATGAGGTATCATCTCCACAGCCTCGCTAAGTTCCACTGCTGGCTTCTAGTCACACTTAACTGATATCAAGGAAAAAGCTTTTTTAGAGTCAGGGGAAACTGGGGGCGAGGGGGGAAAGGTTCAAAATATAACTGGATGAAATTACAGAATCACAGAATTGTAGGGGTTAGAAGGGACCTCTGGAGATCATCTAGTCCAACCCCCCCGCCAAAGCAGGTGCACCTAGAGCAGGTTGGTCAGGAACGCATCCAAGCATGTTTTGAATGTCTCCAGAGAAGGAGACTCCATAAACTCTCCGTGCAGCCCATTCCAGTGCTCTGGCACCCTCAAAGTAAAGAAGTTTTTCCTCATGTTCAGATGGAACTTTCTGTGTTCCAGCTTGTGTCTGTTGCTCCTTGTCCTGTCATCGGGCAGCACTGACAAGAGCCTGACCCTATCATCTTGACACCTTTAGATATTTATAAGCATTGATAAGATCCCCTCTCAGTCTTCTCTTCTCCAGGCTAAAGAGACCCAGGTCTCTCAGCCTTTCCTCATAAGAGAGGTGCTCCAGTCCCTTGATCATCTTTGTATCCCTCCACTGGACTCCCTCCAATAGTTCCCTGTGCTTCTTGAACTGGGAAGCCCAGAACTGGACACAGTACTCCAGGTGCGGCCTCACCAGGGCAGAGTAGAAGGGGAGGATGACCTCCCTTGACTCGCTGGCCAGGCTCTTTTTAATGCACCCCAGGAGACCATTGGCCTTCTTGGCCACGAGGGCACATTGCTGGCCCATGGTCATCCTGTTGTCCACCAGGACTCGCAGGTCTCTTTCCACAGAGCTGCTCTCCAGCAGGTCAGCCCCCAACCTGTACTGGTGCATGGGGTTATTCCTCCCTAGGTGAGATTTAATGTGCAATGATAAGTTGCAAGGCAATTATCTTAAAGGAAATTGAATGAAAGTTTGCTTCAGGCTTCCCATGCTATTTTTCCAATGATTAAAAAGAAACATTTATCTTGTTTTACAAAATAGCGTACTGTGTGATGAATTTTGCCCTCCCACTACACCATTTGTTTCCTTTGGTCTGTTTGTTTTGGTCCCCAAAGTGTTTTGTACCTTTTTTAAAAAAGTAAAAAAAACCAACAAAACAAACCCCACCAAAAAACCCACAAAACCCCAACCTCAAACCCCCAAAGTTAGTGCTTTATTTGCCTTTCTTTCATTTTGCTACAGGATAGCTTTCAATCTTGTTCTTGAATAGAAAAGGCGGAAATTAATCCATATTTCATTTCAGGAGAATTAGAAAGGTTACAAATATTTCACATTTGCAGTCATTTGCTGATCTTCAATTACGGGTAAAGAAGCACTGAGTTAAACTGCATCAGAAAAATCCTATAAAGTTTCGTGTTCCTTAACTCTTCTGAACATATATGAACAAAAGGCCAAGGGCATCATTTCATAAACTTCTCTTTTGAGCTCCTTTCCCCTAAAGGCAGATGTGAAATCTGTGTAACTTAATTCACAGAAAATTCTTTCACAAATATGCCTTTCCAACAGAAATCAAGTCTCTTGTGAGTTTGGAAGCTTTATCTATCTCACTATTAAAAGCTACCTGTCTTCAAAAAGACTAGTCCAATGATGCTCACGTTAGTTCAGGGAATAATAAAACCCTGGTTTGAATTCAGATGACTTTTTAATGTATTCTTCAAAGAATACAACAACATCATCTCTGAGAGCTAGTACATATAAAGTTTACTCAAACACAAGATGCCTCCAGAAGAATACATTTGGTCAGCTTTAAGAAAAGAGCTCAAATGGCATGGAAAACCAGGAGACACTTCAGTGTTTCCAGAGAGTTATTTTGCTATGTTTTAACAAGCTACAAAGGTTTTTAATTTCCACCTGAAACACAAAATGCACACAGAGCTATCAATTATTGGGTTCATATATTTATGGTAGGGACAGCTGTATGGACAGCTGAGTGTTCTTCTGAGTGTAGCCAAATAAACACACCTTTAGTGAAAAAAAAAAAACAAACCCACAACAAACAATCCCACCCCAACCCCAAAAGAAAAGACCCCCTCAAAACAACCTTGCCCTCATCGCAACAAACACATCCACCTAGGACTAGCTTTAGCATGCTTTTGTCTAACTCAGATGAAACCCATGCAAGCATATGCCTTCGCATTAGAAACGATGTTCTCAGCTGAGAGCTATCATGAGGCTACTTACACATTTGAAGATCCTTGTAACTTTCACATCTGTTAACATGTCTACAAAGGCACATTATATTCTCGCACAACTTTTCTCTCAAAAAGAATTAGCTTGTATTAAAAAAAACAAAACGCCACTCATTAGAATTTTGACTTATCACATGCTAGTAAATAGACACCTGAAGTGAAAACACATACTAAAGACAGTCACTGGTGCATTTACTCAAAACGATGAACTGGTTTGATAAATACTAATCAAGAAAAAGAACAAGTATTTGAAAAGGGTAAACTAATATTTACATGAAGCATTAGCTAACCAAAGTTAATTGGCAATCAACTAATTTGAGTGACAGGAACTAAAAGTTTGCCTATGTATACTCTGCAGTATTGCTTTAATGAGGTTAATTTCTTCTGTTAATTTCTTCGAGTTTATCAGTTAGAGATTAATTAGCTGAAAAACAGAACAAAAAGTCATCCTGCTCTCTGACTGGATGGTTTCTCATAGCTAGAAACTGAAACACTGCAGTCCATCTTAACTGGAAGACCTTTAAGTATTGGCATCTCACATGTTTATGACTACAAAGGAAATCTTAATCACATTAAAACAAATTTGGATGCACTGTCAAGTGACAGGTTCAGTTACAATTTTATGAGACTAAAGGATTGGTCATCCTGCTGTAAGGATGTCAATTAAATGTTACATTTTAAAACAGATATTTCCTTTTTCTTACTACTAGCAATTCTAGTAACAGTAAAATCTATTTAACTATACAGAAGTTTAAAAGATTGACTAGTATTGGAGCTGTAAATAAGCATTTGGTCGGTACACAGTGATTTCTTACACATGTATCTTATGATAGCACAAACCCTTCATCTTTTTAGAAAATACTTGTGACTAGAATTTTGGAAAAGAGTTGAAGAGGGAAATGTATAGGAAATATAGGACAGCTTACAAACAAAATCCAAACTTCATCCCCTGTATTCAGGTTGTGAGAAGTCTAGATGTGATCTGAACACAGATTTCACTACACAAGGTGATATGCAAGAGTTATTCCATGTATTTAACTTTGCTTTGTAATCCTTCCATTAACATAAAGCATTAACAGCTAAGGAATGTAAGTACCTTACATAAATTGAGCATGTTTCAATTGAGATATATAAGTATATTTTTTTCTTTTTTAAAGTCTGACTAAAGATGATGAAAAGGTGCTGGTGAGATCCTGCATCTTGTCTCCAAACAACACTACTATGACTCACTTTTTTTCTTAGCTGTTCTAACTGCATGTGCCATTAATCAACTGCCCCATATTTCATCCTTGAAAGAGCAGTTACTTAGAAAAAACTCTCATTAAAAAAATCAAAATACTTGTGAAGAATCAGTGACTGCAAAACCGTTTACAGAAAACCACTAAACATCTTTGTGAAGCTTATTACAGTACCTGGTCAGCATAATGAATTACAGAACTTCAAAAAGGATGGTTTTGAAGAAGCTCTAAAGAAATTATCATACTATGCGATTCATATACTATATACATATTCTTTTTATTAAAATGTGTGTACATATATATATACACACTTGTATATTCACAGAGATGTACATGCTCAGACACAGAGTCTATATCTACCTGTCCATCCATGTTTGCATGGGGATGATTAATGATAACGAGCATTTACCTCAACATTTGTAATGACCATTTCTCTAACAACATAAGCAATCGTACAATCTTCAGAGTGGCATCTGACACGAAAGCTGCCATATTCCATTACATCTGGTGGATCAGGCCAATACTGATGACATTTGGTCTGTAAAGAAAATGAAGCACGCATCAAGACTGTATACAAGCACTTCTGTTTCCAGCCTCCCCTCCTATACTATCGTTCAGGGAATTCAAGGAGTGGTATAAAATATATTTTGGTTTGTTGGTGAGGCATTTACATCCAAACTGGAAAATACGATGACAAAATAGGCTAATTATCTATAAACTTATTTTAGTCATTTATAATAAAAATTCAGGTAAATTGGATGCAAGATGCATTCTCTCTGGTACTTATCTGCTATTCCTAAAATGACTTCTCAAGGCATATGTAGGAGGAGAAACAGATGGATTTATTCCACCTTAAGAAAAGTGTAGGGGGTGAATTTATAATAACTTCAGCCACGTAATAGCAGGTTATAGCAAAGACAGAACCACACTCTTCTGGAAAACGAACAATGAAAGGACAAGATGTGACTGAAAAAAAAAGATGCAAAAAGGGAAATTCTTATTAGATGTTGGCAAAAAATTTCTGTGATGATGGTCAACGAAAGAAACAAGATGCCTTATGAGGCTGTGGAATCACCATCCATGGAAATAATCAAAACTTAACTGACATGACATTGTGCAACCTGTATGAAGTTCAAAGTTGCCCCGGCTTTGAGCAGAGAGGAGTGGACCAGATATCTCCACAAGTCCCTTCAAACCTGAGTTATTCTTAGATCTTGAAGCAAGATCATGCTGGAGTGCAAAAAGTAGTGTGAACTTTAGTTCATGTGAATGTCATTTGTCAAAGAGACATGTATTTCTTTTCTATGCCAGATGCAAGACTGAGGACAGAAATCTTCTCTTAAATGACTAATTGTATCTAAATGCTAAAGTAATAAACAAAAGCCCAGAAACATTCTTATTGATGCAGGAAAGTATAATTTGCCCTCTGCCTCACACAGCTTTCATGCAAGGCCATAATGGCTTAACCTTCAAGTCTACCAACATGTGACATGCAAAGTCATACAGGTATGCGAATGCACCTGCTGTACATGCGATTTGGGGTACCCCAAAACACAAGTGAGAGCTGAAGTGCAATACAATATTAAAATTAAACCTATGAAATACCCTATCTTCTCTAAAAGAAAATAGATTTATTCTGCATACAACCATAAAGAACCATTTTCTCTCTTGTCTTCCATTGATGATAGTAAGAGCCCGATCTTCGGATCCCTACCACTCTATTGCTGAAATTATAGAGTCCTCCTTTTTCTGGTTCACCTTCTAAAGGCAGGTAAGGTAGGTACATCTAGACAGCATACATGTAACTTTTGTGGAAGTAATCCTAATGCCAATATCTATTCCTCAATTTAAAAGGTAAACTTAGAGCAGTGCTAATGACAGAAAGTTTGCTACCTCATTTCCCACCTAACCGAAGGCTGAAACATTGTGGAATAGACTGAAATTGGAAAAGCATTTCAGTGAGACACTGAAGAGAGCTCAAGTTTGCCCATCAACATAAAGGTTTAAATGTTTCATCCCAGTAATTAAATATTCTCATCTTCCACTCCTGCAACTCTAATCTTGTAAATAATTGCCATCATGTGACAAATACAAACCAAGTAGTTTCCAAGTACCATTCCACTGGACATATAAGAAAGGCATATTAAAGAAAAACTCCAACTGCGCTATAAGAAAATCCATGGGATTCATAAAAAACAATCTTGACACAACTCCCCAGACACTGCACCGAAAACTTTACTTAATTATGTGTGACCACAACAGCTGAGCTACAGTTGTTCTCTTCACAGCCTATACATTTTAATAATAACAGTTACTAGCTCCAAAAGAAATCAAACAAATTGATATTCTCATCATATTTATATTTCAGCTTTAGTTAATTTGGACTCTCTATCAACTTACAAACATTGCCTGTGCCACCTATAACTTTTTTTGTCTATAACTTCTTTTTAAACTAATACAGAATGGCAAGAGCTGGAAATTTTGAAATGTCAAAATTTCTTAATTCTACCTTTCTTAGGGCTCAATTTTTAATGGCTTGAAATCCAAATTTTAACCATTATGCCTGAAATTTTTACTGTAGTAGCTTATCTGTAATACTTTCCCCTTTAAATTTAAGACAAAATAACTTATCGGAACTGTTCTAAAAAAGGAACATTACTGGGGAAAAAAAAAGTTTTTTATCATACAGTACAAATCTTAACACCATTGAAAACAGATATTCTAGAATGTAAAATCTCCAGGGTTTGGGAAAAGGTTTGACATATGGCAATGAGGATCCTCTGCAAGAACACACATCTTTCTCTATCCCTGAAAATTCACCCACAAACTGGGCAAACACAAATCATCTCTGAAAGTAAACAAAACTTAGAAAAAGTGTCTGGTGTATTAAGGTACCAGCAGAATGGTCAGAAGGTAGTGACAAATCTACTTGAAGGTTCCAACTCACTGGGCAAAGTACAGACTAGTACTAACCTGCGTTTCTCCTCAATAGAAGGAAAAAAAAGCAGGAAGCTACGAAGAGAGCATTTTATGCTACACTGAAGGTATACAAGAGTCATCATCACCTCTACCTCTTAAAAGAAACTGTTCAGTTTTCAGTTTCTAAAACTTCAAAAACAATCCCTGTATGTACATTAAAAATCTAAAAACTTCATCTTTAAAACTACAAAGGATACATTTAATCAAAGAACAACAGAATACACCAGATACTGCTTTAATTTTCAGTGTATTATTATGAAATTAACGGAGTGCTAGAAGTTATTTAAACAGATTTAAAAGAATTATCAGAGCTATTCTAGGAAAGAACCTATGACATATATAAAAGTAAGTAGGTTAAATTCTGACCACCAGCATACTAAAACTAGAAAATACTGCAATGGCAGACTCTTGTTTGAAGCCAGACTGCAAGTTTTGCTCAACCTGCTCAATGCTTCCAGATGTCTGCTTAATCATCAGGAGAGCAAGTGCCACATGGAGCCCAACTCTCGGGGGCCGGGGTTGGGGGGGGGTGTGCGGAAATGACAACACATAGTACCTGGCTGATCAGCAAAACAGAATCCATTTGAGTCATTTCTGTTTATCAGACAGCTGGTTTGTCTCAAAGAAGCATAACAAAAAAAGTTGCGGAGTATCTGTTCCTCTAAGCAATTCAGAAAGCCTGGCCTTCAGAGAAATGATTCAACAGAATAAGCTGGCCTATTTTAGGGTTATTTAATCATAACAACAGGAAAAAAGTTTAAAGGCACAGTACATTTCTTCAGCATACAAAGAACCTGAACACTTACCCGTCCTCGTTCAGTAAGAGTTGTTAGCATGATGATCAGTGACAACTTGTGATCCCAGACTACTTGCCAGAAGTGCGCACATGTGTGTGGAAGAGGACCCTGAGTAGCAATGTACCTGTTCACAATGCCCACAGAAGGAATTTCCATCTATAAAGAGAAAGAAAAATCCCATATGAAGTTTGCTCTCACTACTGAAGTACTATTTTTCTTTAATTCAGCATTTCATTCAAACAGAGTTGAGGGAATATTAAGGCAGCAAGCTGAGTAATAAGACAATCAAGATCACAATTTATCATGTGAAAAATCTTTAAATGTTTAAATTAAATCAGATGTGTACTATAGATACTATAGTCCTTCATGCTGAACTAGGAAGAGATGATTAATAGTGAAAATGTACTTGAAAACTTGAAGCTGCAAAGCTTTCCAAATTTTCTTTAATATTTAGTAAGAAATAATGGCAAGGTATACCAAAAATACACCAGAAAAAGCTGATTATTGCCTGATGCTGGACACAGTAAGTTAATAGTTAATTCTGTGATTTAGGTGTTTAGCTTAAGTATCTGACAGAAACGTATATATACTTGTCCCTCTTCTCCCTGTCTCCCAGCCTACACATATGATTAGGGCAATCAGGGCCCTGCTTTATTTTCTGGACCCTACATAGCATAGTTGGTAGGCCGTAAGTGGTTCTAGAGGAGAAAAGGCTTAGTTTTAAGCTACAGGAGACGACCTCAGCATTTGCAGTATATGGAAAGGTAAAAGAATTTTTACTGGTTAAAGAGCCTGCACATATCACAGTGTATACCACATGCTTGCATCTACTGTGTATCAAGACGGCCATTTGTTTCACAAGAGACACTTCATCTTTTACATTATGAATCTTCACATCTTTTATGCTTACAAATCCCAAAAATAAAAATCGAAACCGCCTTATTTCTTAAAAAGGCTAAATTTAGTCTGCTATTGTAATACAGAAAGTGGCCAAATGCAGGTTTCTGTATGACTTACATTCACGTAATTCGCATTAATGTAATCTTCATCTCCTTGCAATATTATCCTTGTGGCATCATCTGCACATAAAAAAAAAATATGAAGAGGGAATCAAATTAGCAATTAAAGGGCGTACTTCCCTTCTATTAAGTCAAAAACCTGAGGAACTGCAGACACAAACAGCAGATACAAACCAAAATAGATAACCATTTAGAAAATAAAACGAACAATTATATGACTTTGGGTATATAATGAAATCTTTAATCAAGAAGTTCAATACAACAGTTTTATAAGCTATCGTTTAGAGGATAAAGCAAAATTGGCAGAAAGTCTGTACTTAATACTCACATGGTAGAACATCTTTGTATCTGTTCTTGTCCATATTCTGAGGTACCTTTGCACATGTAACAGCCAATCCTGGTTTCTTTCTATAAAGTTGCTGCAAGACAGAATTAAAAATGGTAGGATTTTGAGGGATGTGATTATGCTATACACACACTAAGTAGATTCACATGAAAACACACAGACTGAAAAGAAAAATCGTAAGTTACTTTCTTTAATCTTTCTCCTAACCATCTGCAAAATTCACTTGAGAGATTTTTATATTTTTTAACATGACAAGAATTTCTATTACTACTAGCCCATCATCATCTCTAGAAGAATTTCTAGGAAAAAAGACAGCAAGTGTAAGAGTCATTGATACAAACTGTTTCCCTGCAAGGTTGCCTTTTCCTTATAAAACTGTGTGCCAGAAGGAAATCAGAGGTTGAAGGTGGAAGAAGTGAGCAATAAAAGACATCAGAAGAAAAAGAAAGCTGCAGACCGATATTTTCTGGAATCAACTGTAATACAAAAGATTCAAACAAGCTTCTGTTCTCTGGACTAAAGCCATCACATTCAACCCTGCAATTACCTGAAAAAACAAAGCTTCAATGCATCACAATCTCTTAACATGTGACTCTCCTTCTTTTGGGCTAACCCCTATCTTGCGAACTTTATCTTGAGTAAATGTAGGCATACAAGTATATAACCAAAACCAAATTTTAAGGTCAAAATGCATTACATGCATTGTACAAAACAATACAAGGTACGGAGGGGGGAAAAACATATCAACAACAACATCAAGAAATGCAATTTTTCTGTATTAAATATACATGAAAGCAACTTAAAACTGGGTTATTAACATGGCTACGCCGAAGTTTTATATACTTCACTGAACATTTACCAGAGAGCTCATTATAACTTACATGTTTAATGAACATTTAAAGTATGGTTCCACACATAAAATGGAACATTTAGAATATGGTTCCACACATAAAATGGAATGAAAAAAATAGGAGGCTAAAATCCTCTAAGTTGGTTGAGAGAAAAGGAACAATACACAAAAAGCTTATTCTACCGTAGGTTACTGAACCCTAAGACTTGGTGTCACAGCTCACCATGTTTTTCAACTTGAACACCATAAACAAGCCACATGAGAAGAGAACTTGACAATATATGTAACAACCAAACAGGTTCTATCAGTTATAACTCAAGTTCCATTTTTACTAGAGCCACGTTGTGATTTCTACTTTTTTTGGGGGAGACAGGAAATAATAATTCAATATTAAGTAACAATTCTGGAGCTTCATTATTGTTGCCTGGCAAAAAGTCATTTGCCATTGACAGACTTATAATTCTGCCGAAGTGGAAGAAGATATTTTGGAAAAACTTGATTATTCATAGTTTACTGGATAATTATTTACTGTTTTAGTAATGTGAATGGAGGGTTTGAGAGCCACCAAAGGGGATGAGGTGACACTGCAATTATCTCTTAACATCTCTTAACATGAGATCACTACACAATGAACTGAAACAAAGCTGTCCCCTAGTTTATTAGATTTCAAAAAGGTTTTGTGCTTTTTTGGTAACATCAGTACTATCATTCTATAAATGCTGTCAGGAGGAGTCATAAAAGATCAAATATCCTATAAAGATTATTACAGGTTGTGCACAAATTTAGTCAGCAACTTTGATGATTAACAAAGCATTGAAAGGTTAGTTCATATCTTTTGAGTTACTGTTTCAATGGCCAACAGACTCATTACTATTGCTGCATCGCAACCAGTGCTGTGGATTTTGGAAAGCAGCTATGAACCTTAGTCTACAATTCATTAAAAAAAGGGGAATCTTAACTCTCAGAAACGTTGGAAACAAAGCAAACCTCATAAAAAGTAGTGGTTATGCAATAAGCAATACCGCAACTCTTCAGCCACCACCGTTAAATCTTACGGCATTTGAAGAACCAGCAAAGGAAAAATATCAAAATGGGGAAAAATCGTATTGCTTTTCTACAGTTTTCAGCATCAGAAAGGGTTACTCCAGAACTCAATGTGAAATTTGCAAGTCATAATAACCAGGGTTTCTCCACAGTTACTACAAATACTTAGATCCATAAAAGCAAAACAAACACAAACATGCATACACTGTACTACTCCCTTGCCACTTGAGAAGCAGATAAATTATTTTTGGGAATTTCTTACACTAACACTGAAGGAACTAATTTAATAAACTATAAAAACATTTTATTAGTCAGTTTTCTATGACATTTCTTGCTAACACACTGAAGAACATGACAAACATTAATTCATTAATCTACACAGCAATCTTCTAAGTTTCATCCTGTATACAGGGGAATCTCACCTATGAGGTAATCTGCCCAAGAAGTAACCATCAATGTTTTAGATCAGCAGGGAGAAACACCACAGAACTGGACATTACAAATGTCCTGGAAATGGAAATAAACACTCCAACACTTTCAAATCAACCTCTAAGAGCAGATAATGACAAATCGTCAAGTTGCTCCTGCTATTCTGTGAAAGAAGGCCGCAAGAGAGAACCTGAAACCCTAACTTAAGGTATAAAAGATGTTTTAGAAGTGTCACCGAGTGACACATTAAAAAGAAACAAAGTACAAGACCGACCTCTGTCAAAACCTCACTATTCTACACAACAAAATAATTAAGAAGAAAATATTAATTTAGTGAGCTTTGGGTACTTAAGCTAAAAACATATTCATTAAAACACATTTTTCTCACCAGATGATGTTTTATGCAAGACTGATAACTAATTCTTCCCTATAATAAGTAGTGAAGGGTAAAACTGCTGGGCAAGTCATATTCTTGCTCTCTTGAGATAAGACTGAATGGAAGCAATGCGATTTCCAGTTAATTAAGCTCTTATAGTACTTGCTGGTCACAGCTATTGGTCTATATTAATGGCATTTGAGAGCTGAGTGTTACCTACCTCAAACTGAATAAGGACTGACCCACTTTCCAGCCCTTTCCTTAGCTGCTCCATAGACTCCTCCAGTGTATCACCACCATAATCAGAACAGATAGGAAGAAGAGATTCTGGGAGATTGTGGGAATCAGCTTCGTCTTCTGATTTAGGCTCCACAAACTGTTTAACCACTGAAAAATGTATTGAAAATTAAAATTGGTTACATACAGTATTAATGTGTTTTCAACACATTAAAATTTACCAGCTTGCAAGAACAACAAAGCCTGCAAAGACAGGGCCTCAGGAAAGCAAACAGCAATACATTTAACTGCATTTCTTTATATACTATATTACTGTGGAAACTACTAAGACTGAAATGTCCTTATGACCTTTCAGAAAACGTAACTCCTCAAGGTGCCTATCTATGAAAGCAAAGATCTTGACTTCGAAGCACAAAGTGTTTTCCTGCAACTTTGTCCTACAGAATGGACATCCACCATGGTAAAATACAAATGAGCATTGCCTAAAATAAGTTTAGACCATAATTAATGGAATATCTCTGTAAGAAGTTTACATAAGTTTGGACCCTCAACAGCGAAATGAACACAAACATACTCACATTGTACCATTGCCATTCACCTTGCCATTAGAGGAGCAACTGAATTACCTTTTGCAATTTCTTATGCTAACGTTGAAGGCACTAACTCAATAAACTACAAAAAAAAATTATTAGTCAGTCTTCTATGACATTGCTTGCTAACATGTTGATGAACACGACAAACATTAATGAATTAATCTACACAGCAGTTCTGTCTCTATAACTGCTATTGTATCACCAAGCGTGTTCACCAGTGGTTATTCTCTGCAGTCATCAGAATGGCCAAACTTCAGAAAATGGGGACCGGTTCATACTCATGCCTATATAAATGACTGGCATGGGGCCACTGGTTATCTTTAGCTAAGAGCAGACTTCTCTTATCTGCAAGTAGGAAGGGGATTGGAAAAGTTAAGGGAAGACTAAATGCTGCATTATAGTCCTTTCTGCTGGCTCTATAATAGGTGCAGGACTGTTTAGGGAAAACAAGACCAAGAGCACATCTGTATTCCTAGAAACACAAAAAATTTTAAATAAAGCAAATGCTACAGAAGTACGTATCATTTAGGCAGTTTTATTCCCTCCTGTTTCCCAGTGATGCACAATCCCTTCAGATTTTTCAGTTTTAATGTAATCAGAAACTCTGTGCAAAGCCCTTCCATAATCGTGTGCGTTAAGACCTTATCAGAGCTCTTAAGGAAAGTAAATAATAAACTAGAAGCTCTTGGGATCTGCATGTATTTAAATATGGAGCAAGCAAAACTGAGCTGGATGGGTTCCCCAAATTTTAAATATACAGGCTTAAGACCCTGCATATTTCAGAGATTGTCTTCTGTTTGCTGGCAGCAGCTGAGCAAGTAGTCAACACGGGTTAAGCTCAGTATTGTCACAAAATGTCTACTCTAAGAATGAAAAGAAAAGAAAAAAAACAAACCGAAACCCAAAAGAAGTTTACTTGACTTCTTTCATTGTATAATTGTGCTGAGGAACCACCCATGGGTATTTGCAAACCCGCAACTGGGGATTTGTGAAATTATGCTATATTTACAAAAAACCCAAACAAACAAAAAACACTTTTTCAAGGGACTATTTGTTCTTATAGATTTTTAGACTTAAAAATTAAGAAATTCTAACTCAATGTATTCTTTGTTGCAGTGGTAAGAACTTACATAGTTAAAACTATTTGTACAACTAGTTCAAATCCAGGGAGATCTACTTTTTAGCACAGACCTATTCCCAGTGCACTGAGAACACATTTATGTAAACAGAAGAGGGTATAACACCAAGCATAAGAGCAACAGTCTCAAAAACATTAAAAGTGAATAAAATTAGCCCAGTTACCTTTCCGTCTGACCAAAAGTGCAAGCTCTCTTGTGTGAGATTCTCTGCTGGCTTTTATGAACATGACCACTTGGTCATGCGTGTGCTCTGAGATATCTCGGCCATTAATTAATACTATCTGATCACCTTCATTCAGTTTTGGAATGCATTTATCAGCCTGTTTCAAGACCAAAGAAACACATTAATGTCATTGCATCCAGTCATATAAGCAGGAATACATCAGGATATTAAGTTCATCACGTAAGCAAAGACTTCAGAGTTCTCCTGACAAGGTTCCATCTTCTGTATCAGAAGTTCTATCAGAAGGTTCAGATCTAAAGCTGTCTTTCTTGCTTCAAAGCCCCTCAATGAAGATGAGAAACAGTTCAAACAGCATATTGATAGCCATAAAAAGAATTTGTATTTATCAAACAGCCATCATCAGATTGGTCTTAAAAATCAGATTTCAGACTCCAAGCCTCAACAAACACTGGTTATAGCCATTTGCAAATTAATTTCTGGAAAAAGTGTTTTGGGCACATGAGATAACGCCCTTCAGTTTTTATGCAGTGAATACTGAGAAGTCCAAACATGACTTCGATGAATGTAATTTAAATAACATGACATTCCCCAGGCATGCACTTTTTAAAATTTAAAGAAATCCATAGACATTTCACATTTTTGTTATTTATCACATTCTTGTTTGGTGGATATGAAACAATATCTACAAATAGAGAACATTCTTCCTCACTTCATTCACTGAAAGTTTTAATAGGAAGGTGTGGGTAAGTATTCAACCTACGATGCTCAAGTACCCTGTATTTGTGACAAATTCTTTCTACCTGTGCTGCAGAGAACACTACAACAAAGTTTTCCCCATCACACGTGAAAACTTGCGTTATGTCTTGTCTTGGACACAACAATTTAGATTGTTTGGCTTTTTTCTGTCACACCTCTTGTTCTAAGTCCAGTGCAAAGCAATTCAAACTATGACCAGTGTATGAAGATGATGCTACAAAGATGATTAAGGGAGGAGAGCTGAGAGTGTTTAGCGTAGAAAGAGAAGGGTCAGGGTGGGATCTTGTCGACGTATATCAATACTTTAAGGGAAGATGCAGCCAGGCTCTCTTCAGTGGCACCCGGTGACAGGACAAAGAGGCAATGGGTACAAACTAAAACAGGAGGCTCCACGTGAACATCAGGAAGTGCTTTTTTACTCTGAGGGTGACTGAGCTCTGGAGCAGGCTGCCCAGAGACATAGTGGAGTCTCCCACCTTGGAGTATTCAAAAGCCATCTGGACACGGTCCTGGGCAACTTGCTCTAGGTGACCCTTGAGGAGAGGGGGTTGGACAAGATTACCCTCCAGGTCCCTTTCAGCCTTCTGTGATTCTGTAATATGAATGTGCAGGATTCTACAACTTTTGAGTGTCAAGTAGTGTAACAATTTTACTTTCATTGCTATCCTAATTTTTATTTTGTCTAGGAAATAAACAGCTAAACAAGAGTGACATAATTACATATACACTCCATTTCATTTGTTATATGAGACAGACCTTTACTGTTATTCTCTATTCATAGTTGTTCCCTGCATTTCCTTAATGCCTGTACAGGTTCCCTGAACTTTATTCATCCAATATTATTAGCCCTATCAAAAAGACATCACCAACCCCCAAAATGTGAACAAGATGTTCTAATTGGACCTGATCCTGGTTATGCCTTGCACTGATGGCTCCTAAAGCAAGTTCATCAGTGATGTACTATATTACCTAGTAAAAAGTAGGAGGAGATGGAAAGTAGTAATGAAAGAGCCAACAAGAAAAAAAATGCAGAATAAAAAAAAAAGAGGCAAGGATATGAAAAAGAAAATAAATTGGGGTCCACTTGTGTCAGAATAAAATAAAAGGAAAGAAAACTTAAGACATGTATTAGTGCCATGAAACAGATAAAGGAGAAGGGAATAAGAGATGTATGCAAGAGGAAAAAATCCCAAGCAGAAAAGCTGCTTAAAAATTTTAAAATTGAACAGTTTCCCACAACTTTTTCCAAAGAAATAAGGAAAGAAAATAATGAAGAATAGGGAAGATTGACAATGATTAATAAAAAAGGCAAATGTAAACAGAAAAAGAATGTTAATTAGGAACAGCCATGGTGTTCTTTAACACTGATTTAAGTAGGTATTCACAGCTCTCCAAAAGACTCCCTTGCCACATATTCTACAATTTACGAAGGCAAGACTGAAGAATGCAACTATGAATGATTGATTTAATCACTCTGAAATATTGTTTGAGATAAAAATTATTCTCTCTGAAATATAATTATTTTAAAAGATAAGTGACATAAAGACCATATCAGGTCAGTCTAGCAGAGTCAAAAAGTCAACAAGAACATGGAGGGAATGGTTTCTGATCTCCTATATTTGTCTATAATTTAGATTTCTTGGCTGGTTGCTGGCTATTATTCTTTATTACAGGAGATTAATGTCTTTGCTCAAAGAAACTTTATTAATCATGTGACATGTTAATGCCTCCACTCTCTTACTAGAATCATCTGACTATATAAAATATATCTTGAAGGAGAATTAATTCCTTCTATGTAAGCATAATTTGTAGATTTTTCAGATACTGAGCTTTTCCAGACAATTAATTACGTTAAAGGCTTCCCGTCCCATTGACACATCCAATGTTTCATTTTATGCTAATCACCTTGTTATTGCTCCAAGAAGCATGCATACAATTTTTCAATGAGAAGTTCTGTTAAATAAAACCATGACAACTTCCTTAGCACCTTAGGACATTAATAATGTTTGTGAAAAAAAATCAGTATAGGATTTTAGTTAAAAAAAAAAAACCCAACAGATGCAATAAACAGTTGTCCTTTAGATATCATGCTCTCCTACAACAATTTTGGCTACTCTGTCCTACAATCTTCCCGGCATACTAGATTACTCCTATACTAGAGGGGGATTTTTAAAAGAACTTTAGGATGTGAAAGGGAAAATACTGCCTTATTTTGGCGAGTAGATTTGCTTCCCCTCCTCCACAAAAAATATGGTACTTTTTGTAGGAAAGTGGGAAAATGTGACCTACAAACCTGAGAAATAATCTTAGCAAATAATATTACCAAACAGCATCCCTGAGGACAATTTACAAGGTAATAAGTGAATCTAGAGCAAGTTAAAATACTAGGCAACTACAATGAAGGAAAGGAATCATTGAGCTAAAATAACGTAAAAATGCATTCCATTGACTGCTTAACTTGAACTTTCAAGTATCAGCTTAATTTCATTAAACAGTCAAGAACAGGTGAAATTTAGTTTATGGGAAACAATGTAATCAATGTTAATACTGCTATGGTCTAAAAATAAGTCTATTTTCTTCCTCTTGCCGTAACACGATGTGATTTCTATCACACAACTACTGTTGAGTATACCTTATTGGGTAACTTTTTCCAATTTATTCCCTGACCCTTGATAACTTGCTCGCTTGGTGGCAAGCTTGGTCTCCTACTAAGGCTGGAGAGCTAACTGGCCACTTGCATCTATGCCTATGCCACTAACTGGAGACACTTAAATGAAGTCTGTAAGTTAGAAGACTGGTCCTTTTCCAGGCCAAGATTAAAAAAAAATCAAACCAGACCAATACTGATAATTTCCTACTACTCTTTTATTTCAATAATTATTGTAGTTCATAAACGAGTGCTATGCACTGCAAAAGTCAAGCCACAAATCATCTATGTGACAAAAACAACTTCTCAGACAATCTTGTTTGGCTTGATTTACATCATGACACATAGGTATCAGTCCTGTGACTGTTATCAAATTTCCAAAGAGTCTACAAGACACAGAGTGCATCAGAGTTTTAGGATTAACCCAGCAACATTTCCTATCAAGTTTGCAGTGAAATTATAAGAGTTGGGAAATACACTTTGGAAGAAGGTGAGTGAAAAAAAATTTGAGACAGAACAGCATATGTCCTCAGAAATATATGCACCAATTATTTATTTAAAAAATTACCAAGATGTTATATTACTATTATTTCACAATTCAGCAGAAGAATTCAATGGCTGTACTGATTCTCATGAGTGTTCTACCTAGTCCATAAATATTTCCAACAAGCAAAAAATCCATGGCAACATAAGAATAGAGCAAACATATTCTGCACCCTTTGTCCCCTACAAGTACTTTCCCGTCCTACAAATATTTTTAGCCCGAAGGATTTCCTCAGCCTATTGTCATTTGCCTATTCAGTAACTGCTTGCAGGTTTTTCTCCCAACTATTTGTCCTCTCCTGATCGCCCGCAAAATTATTTTAACTACAGCAGCCTCTGCCAAGGAGTTTCATAGGTCTATCTTATGCATGAAGAACTACTTCACTAAGCATGAAGAATCCGACTTTCACTACCTTAGTTTGATAGCCTGTAGTTCTTCTACACAGGAATCCTCTGTGCACAGTGCTCCTAATCTTGCAGATCTCTACTACATGTCCCTTACACTAGATCTTTTTTCTAGGCTGCAGGGATCCAGACTACTCACTTCTTTAATGAGCACTGTTCCATATCTTCAGTCATTGCTCTTGCCCCTCATCAAACATTTTCCAGTTCAAGACGCACTTTTTGAGATGACAGGGGGAAATAAACATGCCTTCCACTGGTATCTTGTTTGGCTAATGCTTCCACATCTTTTCATCTGTGGTTTAAGAGACTACTGGTCAAATCAATTTCTAAAGAGAATAGCTCAGCTGCTCTCTCATACTGCTTATGGGTTTCTCAGTTCCTATGTGTATGGACCTGTGGGAGTGGTGGAGGGAGTAATAAAGGGAGGGATTAAAAGTCTTAAGAATTTACTTACAGGTGATCCTGGAGTTATTCTTGATACCACTAATGGCATTTTTTGATCCACACCACCCTAGAGGAATGGCAAGTAATAACAATCATAAGTATATCATTATAATAAGGATAAGCAGTATTTAAAACAAGTAACCACTTATTTTTGGTTTTATATGAACTTAATGCTCTGCCATTACAGGCAGGGGTAGTAAGACTGAATTTTCATCAGTAAATGGGGGGGGAGGGTGTGGTGTTTTTAATGTTTTTAATGGACTGATTTCCAGTAAACTAGACTCAGAGTCTTTGCTTGGCCATATATTTTAATAGGCAATAAACAGATCAAATGCAGCTTTTATTATAACCCTACCCTTCAAGCAAGCCTAATTCAGTACTTGAACCTGCAAGGTGGACAGTGTTCTTGGGTGTTGTGATGAACCTGCAAGGGATCGGGTAGGATCAAAGCTCCAGACAACTGTATCCCTTATTCTCTTTACATGATGTTCTATCACTGCCCCGCCAATAAATGCCCAAGATCAAACTCCGCCCTGATTTTGATACTATGGCTACTTTACACTACTCTATCTGCTTAAATGGAATTTCAGTGAGGGAATGTAAAAAATTTACAATCGTCAATTACCAACAGTAATTTCCATTTTCTTCATAAATTAATTTTCACCTTTCCAATATTATTTTTAATAGATATATTCATTTGGACAGTACAAACTATTTAACTTGTTTTATAATACAGAGGTCCAATGTATAAACGTTGATGTCTTAAATTAGACTTCCAAGTTCATATTTAAGCAGCCAAACAGGCAATCTGCTTTGGAAATGTGGCATGTCCATAGCGTATGCAACTAAAAGCCACAGAACTAACAGAGGCTTATTTCTGTAAATGTTGTTTTAGCATTTAAGGATTAGGCTGCCACTTATAAAAACTCTCGGTCCATAAGAAATGCCTGTAGAATATACTGCTTTCTCCAAAACATTGCATTAAAAATGAAAAATAATCACAGAGTCAAAGCATAGCATCTCTACAAAGCATTTAAAAATAACTAAAACATTACTGTTTTACCTTTAGATTAAATCCAAACTTCCCGTCTTCATCTGGTATGATACGCACCAAAAGTAAATCTCCCTCAATTAGGTCATTCTGCAACACAAAAAACCAAACCAAAACTTTTCCAATTTTTAAAGGAAAATAGCAGCAAATTAGAAAATAGTGCATCCAAATTTAGATGTGCTGACCAAGAATACTCTATGTAAATCCATATTTAAAATAGGAAGAAGCTAATGTTACAGAATATACTCACGATTGTAACCTTTTAGATTGTGAAAATAGCAACGCGCATAACAGCGAATATGTTCTCTGCTTGCTGTGTCCTAACACTGTTACTCTCATCTTAGCTTTCTCAACTGATAGCTCCTCTTAAAATTTTCGATGTCTTGTCTTTACTAAAGGAGACTTAGAAGGAAAAAACATTAGGCACTACACATTTGAACCAATTCTGCTCTAAGGACTATGAAGTTACTACTTCTTCCCCAGTTTTTCTCCTGTAAATGAGGGCATTGGTATCTTTGCAAGCGATCCACCAGTCAGAAGGATTAAAGTTGGCAGCAGCTACTGGACAGGCAGGTTTGGAGGCTGTTTGGCACCACTCTGGAACAGGCTGGAAAAAGGGGAGGAATGATCCACTACCATAGCGCCAGCTGGGAGGAGCTACTCTAGCCAGCACAGAATTGTGCCTGCTATTAAGACGTACAGTAGCTTGAGTTATCTGATCTTTCCTTGGAGGAATAAGATTTAATCACTTAAGTATTCCCATTCCACGAGGAACTTCCCCTGGTGATGCTTGTGGAAACCTGGACACTATGGAAATCAATGTAGTTGATAGGCTTGCCTATCATACTGTACACAATCTTGGATAAGCCTGAATAGTAAAGCAAGACTTATTGTTATTACTGCATAAAATACGCTCATCATGGAACATAACCACACTTTTTGTTGGTTGTTAATCTACAGTTCAAAGCTACCTTTAGTACTAGTTTTGACTTTAAAAGAAGGAAATCAGACATACCTTATCACAGTAGTACTGACAGGAATCTTCTGTCGAGTTACTTTTTGTAATATTGTCATATGTTTCTAAGAACTGTTTATCGACCCCTTCCAACGCGTAAGAGCCAGAAATGTTACCAACTCCATTGGGAGACTGAGCCAAGGCTTTAGGTGAGGTACGGGTCAGAGAACTCCGTGTTGGACTGTTTCCCAATACATTCCTTCATTTAAAAAACAAAAATAAATATTACAAAGGTATTGTTATCCAGATTTTTAAATTAAATAGCAAAACATCCAAATGTACGGCCCAGTTAAGAGCAAGCCAACTCTGTACTTTAGATTTAAAACCACTTCTTGAGGTGCAGGGTAACAGGATTGGGAGTATGATCTAAATCTATAATTTGATCAGCGAACATCCAGAAGAATGGACAAAACAAGAGTAGCATAATCATAGTATTTGGATGTATCCATGAAATGCACTGTTGCTGTGGTACAGGAAATCACAGTAACAGGAAGAGAGATGAATCCCAGGGAAAAGACGCTTCAGTTGCCAATCCTACTCATGAAAACCTTCTGCCATGATTCCACTCTCATTCTTGCAAAGCACTTTTCATTCCTCCCTCTCATGACTGCCATCTCAATTTTATCCCTCCGCAAGAAGGTGCTTTGCGGAAAAGTCATAGCAAATTGTCAGAGAAATAGTGACAATGAAAGGTTTAATGACAGTTAATATATTCTGTCATCCAGTCAGCTATAACCATGAAGGACCCAGAATTAAATGGGGGTGCAGACTTGGCTAAGTCAGTCAAGAATTTTAAAATTCAAGGATAACATAAATGGGTGAGTAAACAAACACCTAAATTCTTAGAATTGGCGAAATTGCCTGGTCATGCTCCAGGACAATTCAAACATTCATTTCGTTACATGCCCTCTTCTGAAGAAGATGAAGTGCAGACCTCTGTCTAATACAACTAAACCCCTTCTTTAATTAGATCAAACTCACAGATACCGTACGCATGAACAGATCCGTCTTTATAAACACTACATCGCACTTTGTGAAAACCTCTGTGCTGGGGAAACCCCAGGTGTAGCTCAGACAGTGTTTCATATCACTAACCGTGTTGCGTATGGCAAAAACTGAGTCCTAGCTACTTGTATTACCCAACTGCAGACAGACCTTGCGCTTACATGACAGATCATCATGCTCAGTGGCAGTACCTTTTGCAAGAATACTCTGCGCTGCTACTGACAACCCAGCACTGCAATGAAGCATATTTGATCCTTGGAAGTACACCTGCTGTTAGTTGTTTATGGCAGTTTATCCCTAAAAGCAACATCAAATTCTCACAGGGTTAAAGTAGCAGAAGTATATGTAAGTAAACCCTGGCACCGAAATTTGTAAATTCAAACATTCATCTCTGCCCTGGTACTAGTCTAGCTAGGTATGTGAGCTTTTCTGAACCGTTTCCAGCAGCAACTGCTAGCTGTCAAAAAAGAAGTAATACTACACTATAGAGGAATGTAGCTTAGGCTTTTAATGTACAGGACTCACATTGCAGCCAACTTTAATAATGCAAACACTTATTTCTCGGCTTATAGAAATCTGACTGCAACAAACACAAACATTCTGAAAGGTGCCATCAAGGAAACTTATTCTTGCCATAATATTTCTGATGTCGTTTTTATCTGATAGCTTCCAGGACGCGTCATGATGCCTGTGAGGTCAATGGTAAGCAAGTAGGAACACTGTATGTAAATATATCCTAAGAGTTTTTTCAGAACATTGCAATGTTCTGAAAAAACAAAACAAACAAAAAACCCAACAACAGACATTTCACTTACAAGTTGAGATTAGAGATCATAATGATTTTTCAGTGTAGAAAAAAATAACAGTATCAGAAAAATATGACAATTTTTTTCAGTTAATGCTTTCTGACACTACATAAAGAGTTACCAGATAAAACCGCCAGTGGATTTTTGCATCATTAATCTTTTACATCAGTTTTTAACCAACTTTTTTGTTAATAGTGACTAGGGGTGTATTAGGACTTAAGAATTTCCACATCCTGGTCGAAAAAAAATATTTTTTTTTCCCCCCACAAATCTTTACAATCTTCATTGGTTTATATGTTTATTTGTGTCTTCTAACCATACAATACCAATACTTTGAAAAATCAGTTCAAGTTATGTATTTTATTATATATCTTAAAGCTAGAGATGCCATAGTAGAAAAGTTCAAAGAAAACTCACTTTGGCGATTCTTGTTCAGACGACCTGTTAAAAAAACAAAACAAAACAGTAAATGAACATAAGTTAAGTCTTGAGGAAAACAATAACTGAACTCTAATGAAAAAAAAATAAAAACGCCTGCACAAAAGCCAAAAGGTGTGCTCACAGTAAATTAAAGAATACTTAATCCTGTGCTGAAAGTCTGAATCAGACAATTATGAAATATATGACACACTCGACAAAAATCCCAGGACGGCTTTAACCACTCACTTCCACTTTTGGCACAAGCCCAACTACAGGCAACACACATCTGCTACTGCAACTTGAACTATGTTGGAGTTTACAGAGGCAATTTAGTATGACACACTACATCATTTAAGAAACTTTTAAGTGTAGATCACGATGACTACAGATGTCACTGACTGTGTTTTCTAAAACTCAAACGTGGCAAAATCTTTATGTATAGGTAACAAAAAATGAGCATAGGCTGCTTCAGAAACATGAATTTTCTTACATGTTCTCGTAATGCAAGAGCAGAACAGATGTAGGCAGAAAACTTTAAGACAAAGCATAACTAAAGCAGAAGTGGTTACACAGATGAGGACAATCTAGCATGCAAAAGAAATCAAAATTTGCACTACATAGCATTTTCCAAGGCATTCAATTAACTCCATCAGAAGTCACCTGAAATAGCGAGCTAAACAATATTACATCAATTAAAACAATAGGTGTGACACTAAGACAAATTTTAAAGTAAAGGTTACCAAAAGGGTACTTGCAAAGCAAAGTAAGTTTAAGGCAGATGGGATAGCTTTACAAATTTGATTAAGTAATAACCAAAAAACCTGGAGCGATATAAGTCCATGCTGGAAAAATACAAACACAAGTAGTCTGGTTTGAATGCAGAATTGTTGAATTGTCAAGTTGTAGGAGGGAATTCACAGTATACAGTTAAAATTCCAACTGTTGTTCCCTAAAAACCCCTCAATACTAAGAATTACGTACTATGTTTCATCAAAACTACAGTAAAAATAGCAGCAGTATTAGTCTAGTTAAGTTACATGTATTCTACAATATGAAGAAATTCTTCCTTGAGAGGCGGGGATGGTAAAGCTTGATTCCCTACAAATTTGTGGAGGTTTGGGTTATGTGTACTTTAATTATTATTTTTTTTAAAGCACTACACTTCTTCCTTTTTTACTGCAGTCATGCCCCCCTTCTGATTCCACTGACATCCATCACCCCCGCTCTCCCACAAATACCTCTATTTCTCCTTGTTTGCAATCCCCATAGTACCCCCAGCAGTGCACAGCAGATCCTTTGGGAACGTCCATTGAACCTGTACTGTAATTGCTCAGTGAGAGGACAAGATCAGTTTAAGGTTTTCTTTTCTGCCTAGTCACTGACTTTCACTAATCTTGTAGAAAATTTTGTACCTTTGAAAACTCGATGCCTACATTAGATTTGACTGCAATCGTCCAGACATTCTAAAGTGGGAACAGAGGCAGACAGGCAGTGCAATGACATAAGCCTTATTTCCTTAGGAAGTCATGCTAAAAATAAAGAAACATTGGATTTATTTTCATTTAAGCTAATTGATTTCCTTCTGAGGCAAAGCACAATGAAACTGCACATCTTTTCTATGTTTTGCCACAGCAGAGCTACAGCTCTATTACTGAATTCAATGTAGAATTCACATTGCCATAAGTTAACCCCTTCCAAAAGCCTTCCCCAAAAATTTACTATCTGTAAAACTGTGATGCAAACAGACACAATATCCCTATCTTAATATATCTCCCCTTCCCCCCCCCCCCCCCGCCCCCCGAGTAGAGTGAGGTTATTTGAGAAAGAAAACAACTTGATCTTCCATTCATATACCGTGTATACACATAGAGCAAATTTTTCATCATCTCGCCAATACATTCAGAGACTTAGATGTGGGATATAAATTCTTAGTAATGTTTGCTGAAGGTTTATCTGTTGGATTATTGCACTTGAATTCAACCATACCAGCTCTGAAAGAGTTACTGAATCACTCTGTAACCTTTTAAAGTGAAAAAAGGTAAACAAAAATTTGACCTAGGAAGCGAACAAATTCAGTGCTTAAAAGAATTCATCAGGGACAATGCAGCTGTGTCTTCCTAAAGTCTTTAGTAGCTCAGCACACTAGAGCTGCAGAATTTTGATCTCCGCAACTTAAATAGTATTTCTAACATTTAATTACTCACTGATATGTTAACATGAATAATTAGATGATCTTTTCTGGCTATACATTATTCCACATTTTACTAATGTATCTTCCTCATTTCACAACACAGGACAAGGACCATATTTTAAGTCAATAAAGAAGAACACTCACCAGACCAGCCATTCAACTTTTTCATCAAGAAAGAGCGCCTTTCCTTGCAAGGAGATTAAGCTTTCCATTGATGAAGCTAACAAGCACCACTTTAGAACTCTTCCTTACTCCACAATATATCTAAAATGATGCCATTTCAATCTTTCCTTCACTGTGGATTGCTCTGCTAGTGACAATCTTTATAATAAAACTCTTTGCCCTGAAGAAAAAATAATATAACTTTCCTCTTCTGTCAGGAGGACAAAAAGAACAGGTCTTAAGGGAAGACCACTCCTCCCCATTTCAGTGTGCCCTACCAGGGAATTCTGCTATTCTGAGAACTGAGGACGATAAACTACAGCAGAGTAAAACCCCAAGAGAAAAGGGACAACTGAAACAATAGAACTGTAGCAACCCCCCTCCCTCCCACTTTAAAAACAACTGAAGGAAACATCTGTAGGTTTATGCCCTTGTGGTGTTCTTCAAGTTCTTAAAGCTTCTTTTATTCTAACACCTGCAGGGCTGGGACGACCAAGTGTGCCAGCACTTCCCTTACCACCTCTTTTCTGAGAGCTCACCATTAAAACTGGGATCATTATTCATCAGCCAAATAAGTAGAAAATATTTAGTCACACTTTTTTTGCTGCCTTTTGGAGAAATTTATATACAGAATGACTTGCACAGTTAATGTTCAGCATTTCTACAAACAAAATGACTGTGTAAGGTCTCCATGTAGATTCTTTGTACTGCATACTTAAGAGTACCATTACAGGAAAAACTTGCAGACTTCATGGTATACACAAGTTTTCCAATGATTTTTCTATAAATTCCAAACATCCACATTTGTAAGCTGCTGCCATCACCCATATAAAAGGAAAATTTGAATTAGTCTGCATTGCCTCTATGAACGATATTCCAGTTTACTGACTTTCCATAAATGTTTCATACATTCTGATACTCTGCAACTGCTTGGCTTGCTGTAAAATTTGTCTTATCACAGATTTGCAATTCAACTTTGAGACTTTCTTTTTTGGATGTGAAATGACTGTTTTTTGAACTGGCAAGAAAAGCATAGTACATTTTAATAAGGATGTATATTTAAAAAGAAAGGTTTACATGTAAGCAAAGCATATACATGTACTGTTTTCATGTATATTTGAGCAGAAAAGCACAGTAAAACTCATAAAAGTCTATTAGTAGTAGTCTTAAAACCCTAACTTGAAACTAACTGAAATGTTCTGAGATCCACTACCTAGCATTAGAACATCTTCCTTGAGAAAGACTGAAGTACATGAATAAGGGCAACAGACTCTTGTGAAATGCAGTTTATTGTAAGAACAAGGAACTGAACCCATCTACGTATGATTATAAATTAAGGATAAAAAACTTGGTTTAATTTTTTTTTAATTATTTGCAATTTTCTATCAAGAAAGTAGTTATTAGGACTTGGCTGGATACATCTGAAGGGTACTTTCATCAACTGCACTGCTTTACAAATTTTGTTCACAAAAGGAATTATGTTGTAGTTAAAATAATGATGTGTTCCCATAGTACATTCACCAAATCTCACTATGAGCTACAGTTTATTGTCTATCAAAATGGCAACCTGAAAGAATTGAACAAACGCAGCATACGTTCAGGAAATCTATTTTCAGTGCAGTACCTTCACCAGTTGATGCATCACACTTACACCAGGAGCGTATATGCACTTCCAGAAATTCATAGCACAGTGCAAGTGAATTTCCGTTTTGTATACTAGTTCATCATTTCATTTCCTTCCCCTCCAACTCTGGCACTGTACACATTATGCCATCTATATCACCAGCAAAAGATAGTTTTAGAACGTAAGTTAAAGAGGTTTATAGCTCTGCAAGCATGTTTAACTTTAAAAGAAAAGCTTATGTGGGAATATATTGCATTTATAACAAGTAGAATTGTAGACCCAAAGTAATTTAGGTTGAAAGTGATCTTGAGAGATCACCTAAAGTCTTGTTCAAAGAACAGCCAACATCAAAGTTAGATGAGGACGTTCAGGTCCTTGTCATGTTGCATTTCGAGGTTTTCCAAGGATGGAAACACTCTACCTTTCCGTCAATGTGTACGAGGTTTTAACTAATCTCAGTGGGATTTCCCCCCCCCCCCCACCTGTCTTTTGCGCATTTCCCTTGCTGTAACTTGTGTCCATTGCTTCACCTGTTTTTGCTGTGCGTCTCCGAGAACAGTTGGCTCCATATTCTTGATAACCCCCTTTTGGCAGAGTAAGGCAACAACGCAACCAGGCCCCTCCTCAGTCCTCCCTGTGCCCCCACACTGAGTCTTGTGGTTCTCCTCATACCTCATACTCTCTCTAAATAACTAGCCAGATTTATCTCACGAATCAATGCATGACTTTAGATATAAGATCTACAATGCCTCATCTGTCAGCAAGTTTTTCTCACTGACTGATACTATACCTCATGACTTAGAAATGTGTTAGGTCACTGAGTCTACTCTGAAAAACTACTAAAACTCTTGTTCCTAGGCAGTCTGATGTTCTAAACCAAACAGACATCTTTGGTTTATTTCATTACAGAGAAACTGAATACAGTTCAAGTAGGGAGACCCTCCACACATTGGTTACTTTTCCAAGCCAATAATCCAGTTATTTTTTCCCTTAAAATAGCGCCTTATATACATAGTTAAACTCATATATTCTTACTAACATATACCCTTCCTACTCAGAAAAGTGTGTTCAAAAATATGAAAAAGGGCATTAATAGGGCAAGCAACAGCTATATTAACACGCCAAACAATTCCACCTATGGTATAAAAACATTTTTAAAAGGCTATTAATAAGCTATTAAACCTGAATTTACAAGGTCAAAAATAAGCTCTGTTCTTCACATAAAGGGGAAATTGGTCCTACACTAGTAACATGAATAAGATTATCTTGAACCGCAAAGAAACCTGCTTGTTTTAGTACCCTTTGCTTCTACCACCTTCTTGTCAGAAGAAACACCACCTTACTTTAATGAGACAACATTCAATTAAGGGGCAAGTGTGGGTGTCAGTCTTCCCACAAAGCCAGATTAAAACCTTAAATTCATGAATAGGGTAAGAGTGGAGGATACTCTTCCCTTTTCATAGAGACTGGCTAAAAGCCACGTACGTTCCCCGCAGGTGGTTTCTTAGAGTTTAAGAGCATTAAACAACACAGTGGCTTTCAGTTTTCATTTTTTGACATTCATTCATTCACTTTCATTTCTCATTTCACTGTTAAGTGTGAACATCTGTATCACACCTCACACACCATAAGATGCTTGAAAAAAGGGAAAGGAACACGTAGGGAAAATTACAGTTCAAAGCTTCTTAAATACTACTCAGTTACATGTCTGTATTTTCATGGCATGCCTTGGACCTTGGCATTTTAAGTTCACCAAGTGTTTAAAATGTGTATTATTGAAACATTTAAATCTACAGATTTTTACTTTACAACAAATACTTGAACATAAGGAAACAAGGAAACTCATTTTAGTAATTTCAATTTTCACTTATTTACTTGAAGGTAAAGGGTAAGCTAGTTTCTTTCAATTTTTTTTCTGTTCTTGTAACGGCTCATCAGTGAAGCATCCTACACATTAACTACTGGGTGTGACAAACATTAAGTTACATTCCCTATATATTAGCTACATTTTAAGTTTATTTTTTTTGAAAAAACAAAAGTCAATACCGAGAACCAGAACTTGCACAGGGGATGGACAGCGTAGTCTTTCAAGACAAAAACTGTCATCTGATACAAGATCAAGCATGTCAGAGTACAAGATTCCAAAAGCCTACTGCAAGCCTAAAGCCTATTGCCCCAGTTAAAGCCAAATTAGATTTGAAGGTTACTGCTTAAATTTCTCAACCTGGTCCTGAAACAGTGCCACATACTTCAATATGACTACTTCAATATGACTACTTCAATTCTGCTGTGGCCTTTTGCCCTCAAATGACACATTAGTTACAGGTTGCATTAGCGTCACAGAAAGGTGTATCACTAATGATGATTTTTTTCCCTCTACACAAGTGAGGCTTTCCTCATTCCAAATTTGGAAACTCCAGTAGTACCCTTTATCAAGAAAAACTGCAGGTACCATAACAGGCTTAAAAAAGGGAAAATTGTGACCAAAACATTCCCTGCACAAGTCCATCGGCCAGCCTTTAAAAATAACCAGCTGTGGTTTAAACCTGTTACACTGAAAGGGAAACATTTTTCTCAAAGACAAGCTCTTCCAGGAGCTCATCCAGGCTACCTATCAGGATAGCAGATGGTCAGGATGGGTTGATGCCAGGTAGCCCGTTGGTATGACACAACTTTGAAAAAAACCCCACCAAATTAAAGCAGCTTTTCAGCAGAGATAACTTTGGAAATAAAGCCTCATAATATAATTTGTTCTGTTTTCTATCTTAAAGGAAAGCCCTAAAGCTCCACATTCATAACTATTGCCTAATGCATATCTCCGTGCTTAAGGACATCTGAAGATAAGGTATGTAACCTCACAGAACAGAGGTTTTCTACCTTGCTTAAAATAAGAAATGTAGTAAGTCAGTAGCAGCAGTGCTTCAATGAAGAAAGTGTGAATCTCTGAAGAAAAACATCTTCAGGAAGCTGAAGTCAAGACTAGGGAAAGCCAAATTTAACTGAAAAACAATTATCAAACAAGTACGCTTACTATAATGTTTTACCTCAATATTATTCTTGAAAACATTTTAAAACCAAAATAATAGTAGTAGCATGTGCATACATATGTAGACATGGGATAAATATAGTGACAGAGCGAGTACAACATACAGTCAGAAGATTGTATTACCTGTTCTGGACTGGTGAGGCACAGTCATAACAAAAAGTGTGGTCTAACACAGAAAGCAACCTATAAGACTTCAGAAGGCTCAGTGTGGGCTCCACGTCTGTGTGTAGTGTTAATTTTTCAGTGGCAGTAGCAGTCGGATGAGTCGGACAGCAGCAGGGCAACAAAGAGGAGAAAGAACTGACAGGGGAAGCTTTCTTCACAAAGGCTGGGGAGCCCTGGGCTAAACAAAAGTCCTCTTGAAGTCCTCTTCAGCACTGTCTTTGATGACAGGTTTTGTATGCAGCTGTGATTTGAGATGGTTGGCTTAGATAGGCAAACCTATTCATGCCCTGTGAATAAAGCTCTATTTAATATATGTTAATTTGAGATTAGAGCAATTTTTTGTCCATAATACATATGTAATAGACAGCTCCAATCTTTTCTGCAGACACTAATCTGAGAGAGAAAGATTGTTTCTTTTCACTTTGTCTGAGCCTTAAATTGTACATGGATGTGAAAGTACCTTAGGTAATTTGGGCAGCAGAAGCAGTCTAGCTACACTGACACAAGACTCAAAAGCTTGCCCTGGTTTTCTGTAGTTCATCTATACACGTGGTTTGCTCTATTTTGTAATTTTCTTTTTCCAGTCACAGCCTGTAGGATATACCTTGAATTTCTGCTAGATGGTAGAACGTTCATACAAAATACGTTTAAGACAATCACTGTATTCTTCAGGGAAACAATATAATGAAAGTCAAAATATTCTTGGCCCTTATCTCCAACATGATTATTTAGAAGCATTTAACAGTAAACATAGTTCTAGGTGTTGACAGGTCAACACAGTAGAACACATTTAAAGAAATGGAGGAAGAAAT
This sequence comes from Larus michahellis, assembly GCF_964199755.1. NCBI lineage: Eukaryota > Metazoa > Chordata > Aves > Charadriiformes > Laridae > Larus > Larus michahellis. The sequence continues at coordinate 98,511,755 of NC_133897.1, forward strand.
GCTAATAACTGATGTGTTTTATGTCCTCTAAACTAAAAGCTGTTCCACATAGTTTGTTTTCTAAATTGTGTAATGTTTTATAGAAAGAAAATAGAACTTGATTGATTCTCTTAAGTGAGTAAACACAGCAAGGAAGAAATCGATTATTAAGAAAATAATTATGCTTGGTATTGCCAGGAGGTAAAACAAGGTGTATAGGAAAATAAGTGCAGGTTTATGTGCTCTGCCAGTGGTGGCTTCTACAGTTCTGATACCCACCAAGGTTCCAAGCATATCTTGGTAGGATTAGGTACACAGTAAGTTGTCTTATGTAAATTTTAACAATATATTTGTCTCAACAAGCGCTATATCACCACAGATCAGTTTGAAGGTAGGTCTATCTTGGACCACTCGTTGTTTTGACAAAAAAGACGCAAGACATTACACAGGGACTGAAGTGAAACAGGTGAAAACTATCCCCCCCAGCCCTGAAATGCCGATGGCAGCCTCAAAAATAGAGAAGAGCCATATCTGATGCTAACTGCAGCATGTACAGTCTTGAGCTTCAGCCACAGTAAATGAAATTGATATAAACATATGATGTTGACAAAAAACGAGCAGCTGCATTATTATAATTTAGATTTGAGGTCCCAGGCATAACAACTCAGCAATTAAAAAACAGCATCTTACAGTTGTTTGCTAGTAGCTCTCCAAAAACTTTCCCTTTTTTTTTTTTTCACAAAGCTATTAATTAGTTATAATGAGCATTAACTAATACCTCTTTTGATAGTGTCAGCTGGCAGGCTAGGCAGTATAAAAAAAAAAAAGGGCCTTTACAGACAACATATGTTATCAGGACTATGAGAAGCTGCTCTTCACTCTCCTCTAAGGAAAAAGAAAACCAGATTTACAATTTCAATATTTTTCCATAAAATGTTAATCTCATATTTTGTTAATGTCAAATGTACTAAAGATCAGCATGGCAAAAATGAGTAAGTTGGTTTTATCAGTATTCTTCAAGGTGAGTTATAGTTAATATCTAAGTATTCCTGAAGTGTGGCAAAAGTCCAGGACAAGTGTTTGTCCATATTTAATACTGAAGATATGCAAGTTAAACTTCCATTTTAGCTAATTTTTTTAGATTTAGCTAATAGTGTTAGATTCCCTCTTCAAATAAAGCACTCAGGGGGAAAAATGATTTGACTACACATATATACATTTAATTTTACTTTACGTCTTTCAACAGGGGGACTGAGGTAAGTAATGACTACTCTAAGAATATAAAAGAAGAAAAATTGGAATGTGGACTAACATGAACTGCTGAAAACTCCAGCATAGAGAAGAAACATGTTTTTGGTTTGGATGGTTACTGTATATTTTACCTTAATTGTTAAAAAGGAAAGTATTAATGACCATTTTACTTCACAAAAGTAACAGTACAAGAAGGATAATTCATTCCATGCATTACATTCATCTTTGAAAACACACACTTGAAATTTAAATTAATCACATTTATGCAGGCATTTTTTCAGTTATCTGCAGAGTATCAAATATTATAAACATACCCAGGAAACCAAGAATGCATTGGCGATAAGACATATAGGAAGTTTGGTTTATACGAGGTAATAACAGTAATCTCCTCCACAGTGAGTGATATTACTCAGATACAGCATAGTCATATAGTGCTCAGAAAATAGATGAACTGAATTGAATGAATTGAAAATTTTCAAATTTAGAACATCCTATTTTCAGTGTTTGAGAAACAGCACAAAAGCAAGCTTTCCCACTCCATTCTCAGTAGGCATCAGAAGATGAAACAGGAAGGAAAGGAAAAAAGTCCAGGGGAAGAAAAGAAAAAGGAAAATACAAGAAAAAAACTCAATATACTAAACTGTCAGGACACAACCCGTCAGTCACACAACACAGCATGGTAATTTAGTTTTCTGTCTACAGCTTCTACCCTCATTATCTCCTTTTATGATCTGCCTCTCATTATTTTTACTGATAAAATACTTCTAAAAGTGTATAATCTGTAAACAGAAGACACGGCTTCCTATCCATGACTATTCACAACATCTAGAGGCATCACCTTTCTATATTATTATGGCTCCTACTGACGCTACTAGTATTAAGGTTCTTCTGACTTCCAGTCGGAAAGATAGAAAAACAATTTAAAACACCACAGTAACAATCTCCAAATATGCATATATGTTAGTTTTTCCCTGCTTTCATAGAAAGGTCTCTGCTGTAATGTACTAACAATACATAAATAATAAACAACAATAAATTCATATTTGAAGAAAACAGTTTAAATCCACAGTTTAAAGGTACAGTTAGTAGCTGCACACTATCACAGAGGTAGGCGAGTCCTATCAGCTTCCATTAATACATTGCTTCTCAAAATACATATTGCCTTAAAGTTACTAGGGATCACTAGAAACTATTTTCCTTTTGTAACATTAAAAAGGAACCTGCATTTTAATATATAATATTCTCCCCAGCTGGAAGTTTTAAAGTAGCTCTGTTTTATTTTGGAGACTGAACAATTAATGACTTTGTACACTATTTCTGAAGTTAATATTGTGTTAGTCTGAAGTTACTCATTAAGAAATGCCTCTGTAAGATAAGAGTGAAGCCACACATAAAGTGTAATATAAGAGCAAACAAATAATCAGTGCATAAAGATAGATGCTTCAAGCCCTGGAAGCAAACCTAGCAGTGTTTAGAACACTTCAGGGGAGAACAAAGTTGGTCCTGAAGGAATACAGCAAAAATACCTCAAGGCAAAAAGCAGAGACTGCCTTTAGACTAGCAATCTACAGTTCCTCTGGGGGAGAAGATGGATGACTGCTAGCATTATTATGTTGTTGTGTTTACTCAAATGCAGTAACTCTTTCAATTGATGATGCTGAGCTGATGATGTGGAATATAAGTGAACTCTTAAAGGAGGTCAATAAGTATTCCCCGCCTCCCCCCCCCCCCCCCCCCAAAAAAAAAAATAATAAAAAAAAGGAAGAGTTTATAACAGGTAGGAAAGGGGTGCAGAAACTACTTGGAATATTATTATTAATAATTCTATAAATATTATAAATATTGCAGTTATGAACAGGCCTGCCTTAATAGCTTGTCTATTTTTACTGAGAACTCAACTGCTGAGAATTGTTTAGGGATGAAGGGCTGGTTTGTTTTTAACTGGGCATTTTGTATTTGCAGTTTAGCAATTTGTCAAAATAAAGCTGATGCAAACATAAAACTGAACTCCTTTTAATATTATAACCGATGATGATGATTTTGTACTAAAGCTGTTTGTTTTTTTATTTGGTGTTTTTTAAAAAAAAATTAAAATAGGCAACAAATTGTTTACAGAAGTCCTTACCTCCTTTGTGGACTACGGTTCTGAGAGAACTCCGAATCACTGTCCTTTGATGTTGGAGAGCCCTTATATGTATAAAAAACATCCTCTGTTTCAGTAATATAACTAATCTCATTTGTAAGGTTATCTACAGATGAGTGTCGTGGTTTACGAATTTCGTGACGTAGTCTAGGACTCCGCCTTAAAAATAAGGAACACAAACACAATTTGGAAGTTCATAAAACTTTATCAAAGTGAAATTTCTATCCTATTGCAATCTACATCCCAAAATCTTAATGACAGGCCTACAGGTCTCACTTTAAATAATCAATTTTTAAACATTTTGTATGGTATACTAGGAAATCACAGACTGCTAGGTTCAGTACACTGAATTGATTTGGTTTTGCCCCCCTCTAAAATGCTACCTGTACTGTTAAAGTTCTAATCAAAGGGTAATTCAAGTTGGAAGGGACCTATGGAGGTCATCTAGTCCAAGCTCCTGCTCAAAGCAGGGTCAACTGAGGTCAGAGACGACTGCTTAAGGCTTTATCCAATCAGATCTCAAAAAACTTGAGGGACAGAGAGAGACTGCACAGCTTCTCCAAACAACCACTGCTCAACTGTGCTTGTGATGAAGCAGTTTTTAATTATGTCCAGATAGAGCTTCCCCCGTTTCAACATATACCTGTTGCTTCATCCTCTCACCATGCAACACTGAAGAACCTGGCCTCATCCTCTAGCTGGCCTCCTCCTAAGTATTGCCAGGCTGTTATTAGGCATCCAGGAAACCCTTTCTTCCCCAGGCTGAACAAGTGCAGTTGTCTCAGCCTCTCCTCATAGGTAAGTGCTCCAGCCTCCTGACTAGCTTGGTGGCTGGTGGCCTTTCCTGAGGTCGCTCCAGTTTGTCAGTGTCTTTCTTGTATTCGAGGACACAAAAGTGTCTGCAGCATTCTAATAATGCCTAATGAATGCTAAGCAAAAGGGGAATAAATCACTTCCCTTGATCTACCATCTATGCTTCTGTTAATACCGCTAGGTTACTGTTGGACTTAGCTACCAGGGCACACCGGATAGCTCATGTACTGTTTGCTGCCTATGAAGATCGACAGGTCCTTTTCCAAAGAGTTGCATCGCAGACAATACCGTTGCACTGGGTTCTTCCTTCCCAGGACTTTGCATTTGTCTTCACTGAATTTCATGTAGTTCCGTTTGGCCCATTTCTTCAGATTATCAAGGTCCCTTTGGATAGCAGCCCTGCCCGCAAGCTGATTGACTCATCTCCCCAGTTTGGTGTCGTCTGCAAACTTCATAAGCAAACATTCCATTGCCGCCTCTAGGTCATAAAGATTTTAAGCAGGACAGGTCCCAAAACAGACCCCTGCAGTAGTCTACTTGCTATTGGCCTCCAGGTAGAGTATGACCCATTAACAACTCCCCTCTGAGTCCAGTCATCCAACCATATTTTATTTTTTTTTAAACCACGTTGTTGTCCACCCTGTCAGAACATAATGTCTTAACTTGGGTACAATATTTTGTCAGACTGTACCAAAAGCCTTGCTAAAGTTGAAGTGACACCCACTCTTCTCCTGTCATCATATATATAGTCAGAATAACAATGTTTAAATATATATATGTACCCCCTACGTAATTATTCTGCTAAAGTACATACAATTAGAAAAGGTAGGAGGCTGGAAGGTATGGGGAAAGGCTGAAACTGGATTTACCAATTAGGGGTAACAGGAGGTGATCGAGATGGAAGGCTTTTGGTCTCTAGATGCTCAACCGATAAAGATCGTCTCATAGATGGGTTCCAAACCATCCCACCTATAACTTTTCTGCAGTACTGGCTGTTTACAGACCTGAAAAGAAATAAAAAACTGTACATGAATTATTTGGCATAGAAAACTTCAATAAAATACGCTTATGAAAGTCAATTTTATAATTCTTGTGTTTTTAAGAGTCCCCTGTGCTTACCCCTCCCTTGCTTATGCATTTACATTGTCACAGAGCCATTTGCTGTCCTTCACTTGTGTCAATAAAACTGTTAATCCCTGCTACAATGCTAATCACAAGTCTGAGTACAAATAACTTTTTCTGAGAGTTATTTTTAACCCAATTGTGTTTAAGATGATGGAGGGGAAAACAGGAAGTTCGGTATGTCCTATTGGCACTGAACTGAGTGCCTGACAAAACATGGCTCAAATAGAGACAAAAGATTCTAGATGTTCCCTGTTAGAACTCATAAAGGGGTAGTAATTCACTAATGGCTTCACTAAGCACAGGACTACTTTAACCATCTACCTGCTGCCTCAGCAAGTAAAAGCTACACCAGACCATTCTCTATTTCCAGAGGGAAGCCACATTTGAGTGATGTGTTCCTTATAGGAATAAACCATGAGAGAAAGACCTGCCATGAAAAGGGGATCTCCAAGTCTGAACTGCTTTTTGTAACAAGAACCTGACAAGATAAGGTTTGCATCAGAATCAGAATCTCAGCCAGGAAAGCAATAAAAATATCTTACTAGTGGAATTATACAGCATAAAGAAAATTTTTAAGTAGATAAAAATTGAGATAAACTAACTTGTATGCATCCTTTTACACAGCATTCCAAGACAGACAAGCAGAGACATACACTGCTCATCCTGAAGTTTACAGGTCTAGGATTTCTCATGGAAAAGTAGCAATTTATGAGATTACAGAGAAAGCACCTTTGGCTCTTTAAGTCTTGAGCTGTACATAATAGGTGGCTGTGACATGTGAGCTACAGAGCTGAAATGTCTTTATTTTACAGAGCATTAAAAAAAATTTGTTTATGCTGTGGATATTAGTCATGCTAATATCAAACCTTAAGTATGCTTTCCATCGTACTACTTTTTGTTTATACTAGTAAAACAGAAAAAGTAATCTTGTATTTTGAAGTATATTACATATCTTGTTCATGATTTTAAAGCAAATGCATTCCTTCATCTTCCAAATGTGTACTTTTAAAGCTTCTCACAGTTTAAAAAACAATGAGGGAAAACTTAATATGAAGCATCTAGATGTCAAAATTAGTAACCCATGGATGTTTTTAAGCTTAGTAAACACACAGTCCATGAACTCAGGAGACGCTTTTGCCTGTATTATCTATTTTATTTCTATAAGTCTTATGAATATCAATGACAAAGCACAAACTGCTCTGGCCTTCTATAAAAACAAAGAGTTCTTTCAAAGAAGCCTTATATAGGCAAAGCGGAGAGGGAGAGCAGAAAAAGAGGATGTCTTACAAAAAAGGCATCTTGAAGAATTCCACATATTTTGCACTAATCAATTTTCCTTTTTTACTAGTGCCTATTCATGCATTTTCCAATGCAGGTGACTTTTGAGATGCAACCTAATTTGTGTGATGGAATTCAAAGCCCTAACCCCAAACCCTGACCACAGAACCACTTAAACAATATATTCTGTAGATATTTCAGTACATAACATAAAGAACCTCCTGAACTCCAAGCAGCTGCTCTTCAGATGTCAAATACAAGGGTATTTCTCAGCAAAGATACTGAGAGGCTAATGCCTTTCTGGAATGGACTGTCATATCTTGAGGTGACAGTTCCTCGCCCCCATCTATCACCAAGGTTATCCTTTGTGAAAAAAATAGGTACACTTCTAGCTTTTCAACAAGGAATGAGAATATGCCTGAATTCAGCATTCAGTCCAGAAATGTTGAATGAACGTATCTCTCCATGTTGGAGATGTGATTCATCCTGCCCTTAGAATAAGGCTTACAGGCAATTTATACAACTCAGCAGCCTAACTTATATGGAATTCCACTAGTACCTTAAGCTAAGAGAACCCAGAAGGGCACAGAGATGTGCAAATAAGAAATTGTACTAAAGGGTTGCAAGAGTTCAGCTATTTGAACTGATGCAATAAACACTAGGGTATCTGCCTCACATGACTGTAAAAGAACATAGTACAAGAAAGCCAGAAATCCCAGAGGAAAACTTGTGATACTTAAGGTGGTAAAACCTGAATGTAACCCTCTTCAAAGCTGACAGAAGCTGGATGAAAAGTTATTGAAGACAAGTCAATCTTAAAACCTCCAGGGTTATATGGTGTGGTTGATGGGGGGTTTTGTAGTTCTGGGTTTTTTTTGGGTTTTTTTGTTTGTTTGTTTTTTTGTTTGTTTTTTGTTTCTTTGGTTTTGTTTGTTTTACTCAATAGAAAATTTTGCTCCCTTTCATATGGGAGAATGCAGAATCCCTTTTTTGGTTGCGTAGCTTCCACATGAGCTCAGCACCATCCTTGAAAAGGAACATGGAAGCTCATGTTGTCTCTTACAACATTCCACAATCACAAACAAGTAGGAAAGCAAAAATTTTCAACGTAAGACAGAACTTTGGAAATGACTTGTTCACACCTTTTCTTAAATCTTTGAGAAAATAATTTGTTGAGTGACACTAAGTTGATAGGAACTACTGAAAGTCTTCCAAAATTACTGTTGCTTCTTATGTACTTTAACAGTCTCTGATAATAAAGGTTGCTGAGTCATTTTTGCCTCACATAGATCCTAAATTTCATGTTTGTTTCTGGCATAATACGGCCAAAGAATGCATTAGTACGGAGGATGTCATTAAGCTGACGGACAATATCACAATTAACAGTTCTCCCTAGAGATTCCTTAAGAGCTTAAGTAAGCAATTCACTAGAGATGAATGCCTCAAGAACATGAAATTACTTAAGTCGTCCTTCTTAATGACTCAGTTCAACAGTGAGAACTATCCTGCATGTTACAGGCTATTAAGAAATTCTAACAGTAAAATTTGTCAAAAATCCAATGTTTTGTAAAAATTGGAATGATAGTAAACTGGTATCCTTTGGAACTTGTACTGTTTTCTTTCTTAACAATACAAGGGCTGTGCAATGCCTGCGTGTACATGTGTATATACAAGCATCAGGATTTTGAATTTGTTTGCAAATTTGAGAGAAATAAAGGACTCCAGGATATGACAAGCCCACATGCTTTGAGAAAGTCACCTCCTCGAAAGCTTTACTATAGGAAGAACGAGTCCATATAACTCCATAGAGGAGCTGATTTTCAAAATACGGATCTGTAAAACACTAAGAAAATCTAAGAAAATTAGATTACTGTTCGTACAAGTACTTGTTTTACTTGCTTTAGCTATGATCTAACACCAGCTGAAAATATGGAATTCCACTCCAGCAGAAAACATAACATTTTATCAGCCTCCTAGTGTTGGACAGCCCTCGTGGGCTAAGTGCTTCATTTACAAGCAATACTAGTCCACGTGGTATGAATTTCTGCAGTGTCTAAAGAGACTTGACAGTATGAAAACCCAGCCAGCCACCAAAGTCTGGGAAGCTATTTGAAATATGATGACATCATTCAAAAGCTGAAGCTTATCCAAATAGGAAAGAGAGAAGCAGTCTGAGAAATTAAATGTAAAGTTAAACTGTTACAGGAACACACTGCAAAAAAAAAAACCAAACCACAAACAAACACCACCCACAAACAGAGAGAAAACAATAAAATATTCTCCAAAAATCATCAGAACAAGCAGGTTTCTAGAGTTGGCAGAGACTATAGATGATCAAATGACCAAAGAATCCTCAAAATTTCTTTTTAATTTCTTTTTCATTCACTATTAATATGAAAGATTTTTGATATGTTTCATTTCTGGTATGTTTCACGACAGAATTTTTTTCAGGGGTGGGGTGGGGACAGGACACAGATGACACTATGGTGCCACATGACACGACACATTTGTAGCTGAATTGCTGATACATGAAAACAACAGAACAAATCAACATAATGAAAGAAATCACTGGGACTGACAGTTACAAAAAATATCTAAAAGCCTCTAAGATGAAACAGCAGAACTACTTGAGTATAACCTCCCACCTTAAACTAGTGATTTAATCTATTCAAGATTTCAAAAAGACATTTGCCAAGGTCCTTTAAACCCATAAAGAAACTAAAGAGCTAGAGAATAGGGTCCTCACGTGGAGGAAATACCTGTTCACTTGGGACATAAAAGAGAGAATAGGAAAAAATGTTTTAGACTTATAGCGAAAAAAAGATCAGCAGTGAAGTCTTAGAGAGATATCTGTTGGGGGCTCTTCTATTCAACATATTCTCTAGTGATGGAGAGAAAAGAGTGAACAGAGTTTGCTCAAGATATCAGTCACAGAGGATGGCAAAAATAAAGGTCATTTGTGAAGAAATGCAGAAGGACGTTACAACATCAAGTGGCTAGACAATGAAGATGAAGTTTCATGAAGTTAAGGCCCAGTTGGTGCATATGGGAAGGAAGAATCCCAACTTCATACAGCAAAATGAAAGGCTCTGAAGTACTACTTTCGGGGAACTAGATCTCAGGTACCACTATGAAAGTACCAGCTCCATGACTAGCAGAAACCAATGAGACAAATAAAAGATTAGAAGTGTCACAAAAGATAACACAAAATATCTCAGATACTTGGATCTCGATGCCAGTAACAAGTGGTTGGTATGACACACTCCAGAAATGGCCCTAACATATTAAATAATGTGTATATGACACTAAGGGGTAAACAGTTCAAAACAAATCTGTTCTGCAAATTCTCTTATTGGATCATTAGCTAAATGACATTTTTACTTTCTAGTGTTTTTTATACCTCAAACTGAAATAGCATGTTGAAAAAATACCAGTAAAACATACTTATATTCAAATACCTTTTAAGGATATTATAAGAAAAATTCTATTGTAAGGACACCATATTGAAGAACTTGTCAAATGGTTCACATACAGACAGCTGTGGGCAGAACTGAACTCTGTCACTCCAACTTGAGCTATCATTGACACAAATCCTCCCCTTCCCATTACAAAGCAAAACATTCCTTTCACAGAATACTTACTTTGCTGGATTTCTAGAACCCAGGGTCCAATAATGTGACAATATCTTTTTTTCATGAGGTAGTGATTTCTTTGCCTGAAAAAATGTGTGATGCTCTACACAAGATTTCCATAGATTTTTGCATGCTCTGTAATTTAACATGTTGAAGGCAACAATATGCTCTCTGGATTCATTCTGTAACAGTAAGAAACACCATATTTCAATATATACAAGCAGATCAAACACAGTAAACAAGCTCATAAAACAACAATAAAATTAATTTTAGCTTAAATAAGAAAAATGCATTGGGGAGGGGGAGGGGCGGGGGGGCAGAAATCAGCATATAGTAGATTCTGAACTGGAGATGGCCAAGATAGCCCTGTGCCTCTATGAAATTCTAAACTGCAAAATGGACACTTCAAAAGTTTAAGCAATACTGAAAAGTTATTAAGTTTTTCAGTTTCTAATCTTTACCACATTAATGAAATATTTAAGTCTACAGTGGTAAAGACTTTGTATATACAAGCATAACATTAAACAACTAAATATAGTTTCAGGTTTCCAGACAGATCTTGACCTCCTATGACAAAACTCAAACTTTCCATTAAGGATGCAATGTAGAAAGGAAAAAACCCTCAATCTTTGAATTCAAACTCTTCACATAAGGCTTCAATTCAATAATGTTCTTTCAAGAGCCATAGTATGCAAAAAGCATCTGCTTAATAGTCTTTTAGAAGATACTAAAGATGTTAACACTGATCCATCTTTGGGGAAAGAAAGTAGCTGTGATGGGACTGGAGCTGCTTTCTGGATGGATAACATGAGGCTACAATGAGGAGATCGAAAGGAGGCAAAATACAAAGCTTGCGTGTCTTGGTGCAAACTCTTGTAACTTCAGTGCCAAAGTACTAGTGAAACACAGGTATAACAACTGTGCGACCCACGTTTCTGCCCATACCATCTGTAGCACTTGAGCTATTTCACACCCCAAAGGAGTTTTGCACAATATATAGCTTTGGTTAGTTAATATAGTTATTGATGCAAAGAAAGTGGAACGAAGAGTAATGCAAAGAGGAGAAAGGAAGATAACACGAGACCTGAGCTAATTGCTATCACAGCTCAGCACTTCAGTGAAAAAAAGCAAGTATTTGATTTCATCTCTCATCTTTTCCAGCTGCTCTGAATTATGACTGAACTTTGATACCTGAGCATACTCACTAATAGGCCTACCTTGCAAGCCATGATATTAAATTGATGCACCATTTTAAAGATGAAGAGTGTTCTAGTGGGATACAAGGATCTAGTGCCTATCATACTGCTCAACTCAAGTTCCTACAAGAATGTTATTTTAAAAATTATCAAGAAATGAGAATTAGAGAAATTTGTGACCATTAAGGCAAAGGGAACAATTTTCAATATCTAAAGGGAGTCTCTTGCTATTTCAGCATCAGGGAAAAACTTTGACCAGATATACACCTATTCTGTTCACAGAGAATTTGGAAGTATCTACAGCATAGCAAGTAAAAACATATTTTAACATGCAAAAAAATGAAGTTGTGTTTAAGCACTGGATAAGCACACTGGATATAAAGTTTCACTGCTGGAAACTTTAAAATGATGCCTGTAAACCAGCATAGTTCCTGTCCCTACCTTAAATCTTGCACCCTTCATTAAAGTCTACATACGAGCATTTATAGCATTAGACATTCACTGATTCATCAGTCTTGCTCCTCAGTAGAAACAGAAATCTCGCATACTTCTATCAAGTAGCTGATCAACCAACTGAAGCAGCGGTAGGGCAAAAGAGGAGGTGAGTAGCAGGGAGACAGTGAGACAAGGTGAGTCTTCAGAACAGGGGAATGAGGAAAGAAAAAAAGGAGTAAGAGAAATAAGGAGAATAAATCAATGAAACACGACACATACAAAGTGACTGCAACTGCAAACTCACAGCCTTTGAGAACTTTCTGTAGATTTTTGCAAAGAAATCTACATATGACATACAAAACAATGAAGTGTTACAGAACTACCACTATCTTAAGTAAAACCTTGACTACTAACATGTAGTATCTGCTCTGCTTTTCCCACCTTCTTTACTTTCAGCCTCATTTACCTATTCCCTCCTGCACTTCCAAGCAAAAATCTGATAAATCCAAAGACTGACATGACCTCAGTCATCTGCCCTCACAAATCCCTCAAGCGAGCCACCATTCTGGAGAAAACCCCTAGTAGTCCAGCTGCCCCCTCACTCCCATTGCACTGCGCCAGCAAGCTTGGCAAAGCAGTAACCCTGAAGTACTGCAGGCATGCAGACTTGCTGCCCTAAATTTCAGGCACAGGGGGCTAACTCACAAGGATGGACTATCTGGAGATTTAATAGCACACCGGGTCTGCCTTTTCATATCTATTGAGAAAGAGTAAAAAGGTAATTCGGTTGGTCTTATCTCTCCTACAGTTTCTGTAGCTCTCTAAACATGATACAGTGTGCATTACCGTAACCTCCATGGGTTGTGAAAGAAAGAACTATGGTCGCTTAAGAGGAGATTAGTTAAAAGAATCAAGGGCCCTGAACTGTCACCATTTAACAATCTTAACTGAACAAGTTTTAAGAATGTTGGCCTCTTCAAAGGTGGCACACAACTCCAGAAAGAGAAATTCAACTTTTGACAGCAGCAAAGTCTTTATGCAATGAACACACATATTTTACATGATCTTTGAGTCCAGCAACTGTTACATACTAACACTTTATTCCTCCATATTAAAAAAAAGTATAAGTATGTGCATTTTACTATCCATTGTTACTAACCACTCAGAGTTCTGTTCCTACGTTTATTCTCACAGACACATTTGGAAATTGCTGTCAGTTGCCAATATTTGCATACTTAAAGATATTTTGAATTTAATAAGACTCCTTACCAGTGAATTTTTAGTCCTCAAACCTAGGAGAAGGTAATACCTGTGTCATACAATTACACTGAGTGTAATACAAATACAATTACACTCACAAGCTAGTAGAATGGTTTGCCAACCACTCATTTATTTATATGGTGAAATACATTTGAACAGACTGAGACAAGTTTACATATAAACAATATATTTAGAAACTTACAGCTTGCAGAAGACTTAAGACCTCTCTATGGTGGATTAGGATACACTCTCTCAAAAGAGAAAAGAGTTTCTTTTGTGCATGTTATGTGTATAAGCATTTGTGCAGTAACACTATCTTGAGATACTAAATTTGTTTACAGAAGAACCCTGAAAATTAAGAACATGTACATACATGCACACTCCTCAAATGTGGGACACACTCACCAAACTGGGGGGGTGGGGGCTAGGGGTAGGAGGAAGTTGGTGGTGGGTAGAAAAAGGAAAAGATGAAAATACTCTCCGTTTGGGTAAAAAAAGCCTCCCAAGCAATCTGTGTTCAGCACACCCTCTAATTGATGAGGGTCAAGAAGTGTTCTTGTAACACAGCTCCTAGCAGTTTAAGAACTCATTTCCTACAAGAGCCTTCATAAAGTTTAGGTATAAGTTAACACTTACCTTTTACTATGAGTTCTGTCCTCAACTGAATTAAAATATCTATATATCTGCTGGTCACTAATTTCCCAATGTTTTGTGTCATATTAAATATCCTCTTCCTCAAAAGATAGCTTAATTTATCTATTCATATTGCGGCAGTACAATACTGTAATCAAGATTATTCTTTTTTCAATTAAATAGCTTAATATTACAACCATTCTGCAAATAGCACGCCGCATTATGAAGTCTGCTCTTAGATTTTCTATTGTACATCAGTTTTGTCAACGATGTTCATGTATTTTGCCAGCTTCTAAAGTGCTCCATGTTACACGCAGAAGGAGATGCACTATCTCCCTTTCCAACCTCATATCTTTCAGCTGCAGACCTGTCCTTTTCTCCAGGCACCTGCCTTTCTCCCAGAAGTCTAAGGCCCATAACCAGAAGTGACCTCCACACAATCCTACCAGATGGGATAAGCAGATTCAGTAGATTCACTGCAGTGAGGCACTCTACTGGGCAGAGGAAGCACGAAAGAAAAGAGCAGCAGATGCTGGCAAGAAAAGGGATTACAGGCCATATTACAAAATCCTGGAGGAAAGGATGAAGATCTGCATTTCTCCCAAGTCTGCAAGGGAGAAGAAACCTGCATGGGTAAGATATAGTCCAACAGACTGAATGTAAAAAGATTCCATCCTGGAAAGGAAACAAAAATGGGAAACGGAGGGAGCATAAAAGGACCACAATAGCAAGGACAAATTAACAAAACAGAATTACGAAGGCAAGTTAAGACAACAGAGCCTTTTGTTGTCTTAACATTTAAGGCAAAAAAAAAATTGAATGTGACCACTTGAGCAAGACAAAATGAAATGACTACTTACATGTTTTTGCCGTTGTTGTATAAAAAACTTTTTCCTTTTAAAGGAAATTTTTAATATGTTCACCCTAAAAGAAATAAACAGACTATGAAATACTAAACAATGTTTAAAGGGAAAAAAAGACAATGAAAAATAATACTGTGTACAGCAAGCTTAAAAGATCATAGCTGTTAAATATTCAATGAATAATATGCAGCCATCTGCAAATAGGTGTCAAGAAACTCAAAGCAAAAATTTTAACTAAGTAAAGGTCTTTTAAACATTGAGATTTTTCCTCATTTACTCTTTAAATAGCTCATAGCAATTCTCTCCCACCAAATCTATTCTTGATGCAAAAACTTGATGACATCCTTTACTAAGCCACACAAATGTTAAACGTGTCAATTTTGTATAACTTAAGAATCATACGACAACTGTGACTAAAGGAACAAAATTTAAGACCCTAATGACACAACAAGGTTGGTCATACAGCACCTGAAATTTCCCAGAGACTTCACAGAATCAGCTTCAAAATGTGAAAAATATTATGTACTTGTATTAACAACTAAACAGACATTGTAGTTAAAATCATAATTGTAGAAGGATGAAAACTGTAAGAATGAGCTTTAATATATTTTTACTTCAATTATTAACATTGCTGCATAATTTATGAGGTAGTTTTATACAGAAATGAACACCTCTTTTTCTATATAAACATATTATGAATAAAGATTTTCTAAGGTAAGGATTACAGCTGGAACTGGTGCTCAAGCAATTTTCATTTTAATTATATGCTTATCAGTTTTGCTAAATTACACAAAATTTTAGATACCCACACACCTTCTTACAGCAAAACAAGACTTGTCTAAAATACATAAGTTTTCTCTACAATACTTCTACTTCAATAAATGAAAACTTACACATTTTGAAAAAAGGAATCTATGATCAGCTAGAGTCATATAGATGCCTTGGGAAAGCTATTTAAGGTCTGACCAAGTCATATCTGCCTGAAAAATACCAACACCAGGAAAGGCTTTTGTAAGGTTGCTGCTAAAAGTCTCAGAATATTCTCTTCTCATCAACCAATAATGTTTCTCACCACCTTAGATGTCATCAGGTATGAAGATCTCAGTTCTTACCACAGTTTTTGCATCACTCCCAGCAAGTGGGACAATGGCATATTATTCATTCCCCACTGCCCCTGACAGAGATTTACTTGAATTATAGAGCAACATTCCTCATTCATTCAGGATTCGTATACTTGCCAGTTACAAACAAGAAAGGAAGGAATAATCCCCCCTCCTGCACAAAAGATGTGGAAAACTGAATGCGGGCTGATTTCTGAAAATGCTTTTCTCCATCAATTATATAACCACAAGGAATCAGGAATTTCATTTACAACATTCTTTGGTGACCAGGCAAATGGTTGTGCAGGTTCCTAGAAAGTTTAAAGCATATCCACCACTCCTGTCAGGACAGCTCTTGAAATACTTGTACCGGTTGACTTGCTATCTCAAATGGCAATTATCGGTATCGCTCATCTAAAAGTTCTGGATTCTGAACTTCATGATAAATCATATAAACTTGCAGTTGTATTTACTGAGATGCAACTCATTTATCTATAAATCCTTTCTTAATCCTAGTGCTACTCCACCTGAACTAGTACCACTCAAGCTTTGCACTTCTGGTTCTTTCTTAACACATTTCTTAACTTAGATTGAAATTCAATACATAAGTTTTTTGAGTCATTCTCGGCTTACACATTTGCTGTCATGGTCTGTTTTTACCCTAACATAGAGCCATCAGAAATGCAGGACATGGAAAAATAACCTTGCAGACTAAACAAAAACCCCTCTATCTAACAACAAAAAGGAAGCCAACATTCAGAAATATTAAAACTCTCTCACAATCCCTCCTTTTTTTCTTTAAAAACAAACAAACAACCATGATTCACTTCATGACCACATAATCACTCCAAGTCAAATCACGGCTTTAAGTCTCTTTATTTTGACTCTCCTCTAAGTAGAGCATCCCTCTCAATTCCATTCATTCTTCTTAAAGTACAACTAAACCTATTTAATTCAGTGACAAAGAACACTTGCTAATCTGACAGTTTTATTTAACATTAACTAAAAATCATTTGCAATGTTACGCCTACTAATTGAGTGAATGTTCGCATTATAGCACAATCCACAAAAAAAAAAATCTAAGAGATTAAGGTATCACAGGATTTCGATTTAACAAATGCTTGAAGATGCCACATCCAAAACATGACCTGAATAGAATGCAGTTATTCTTATTCTAACTGGTGGCTCAGCTGCCCTTATCACTCACCAGTAATCTGTCCAGTGACTATGCAGCATTCACAAATGATTCAATTTCACAGTTTACTTGTAAAATGCTCAATACTTGTAGCATATTAATAATGATACATCTTTTGGGTCCTCTCTTCCTGTCATTCACAAGGGTCAAAATAGATTTGTCACTTACTGGGCAAGAGAATTATTCATTTCTGATCAAATTGACAGTTCTGTGCTAGCACTTAGTACTAATAGCTGGTGTTTTTGACTTGAAATAAAAATGTTTCTGTAGCTGAAAGTCTTATACTTTAACATTGGAAGATTCAGCCAGAAAGGTTCTGACAAAACTTGCTACGTAAGATTCTGTCAAATTGTTTTTTAAATTTCAACTAACAAGGTAGAATGCATTCCTCTAGCAGTTTCTCTGAAGTTTTCAAAGCAAAGAAACTGCATTCACTGCAGCATTTAATACACAACCTTAACGCTGCTGATGTAGAGAATGCTTGTGTGTTTTTGCCATTAAGATAATATTTTACTTGTAAAATGCATTTGGAAATTACCACAAAACAGTTGAGCGCTCCCAAGAATAACTTTCCAGAGCATATAAAATACTGCGTTAAATCCAGTTATTTTTTAAACCTGCCTTGGCTTGCATTGCCTCTGACTGATCAGTCAGCTCCTTACGTAGGTTGCTTTGATTGAAAATCCTCCTTTTGCCAAGGCAGTACTCTCTCACTGCCTCTGTTCCTGAAAACTTTTTCCCCTTTGACTGTTACCATATGGCACAGTTGTATTGTTGTCATCCACTAATGCTGCGCAGTATTTTACTAAGTTTTGGAAAGAGAGCTTTGATGGTGTTTGCTGCCACCTTGAGTTCTACCACGTTTATGATGAAGCTCATTCAGCCCATAGGAAAAATTACTTACTATAAATGGTGTTACATAAAAAGCCTAAATAATATTTCAATTACCTGAACAAGGTTTGGTTGTTGTTTTTTTTTGGTTGGTTGGGTTTGGTTTTTTTTGGCATTCTCAGGCATACTGCTCTGTAAGGAATCTCCTTACCTGAACACCTTCAGCCCAACCAAGATACATTAAAACTCCAGGCATTACAGAAATATATCCTGCTTTGAAGTCTAAAAAGAAATTGAAAGTGCACACTACAAATATAGCACAAGCTACTCTGTTCCAGTGAATTTCCTTGTTTGCTTGTTTTCAGGGGGCAGGGGATGGACAACATTCCTGCATGAAGAATTGTAACTAACACATTCAACAAGCCAGAAATAACATATCAAAAAGTTATCCCCTATGTAGTGAGCATTGCTCCTTTCAAGTTGAGAAGATATTTTTTAGAGAGAGAGTAGGAAAGCTTGCATTAGGTGTCAGCTGAAAATATTGCTGCCTAAACCTCATATTTCAGAGTGGAAATTCTTTGAACTGAAAAATCTGTAGGTTTTTCCCTCCATTTCTTTTCATAAATGAGAATAGTTTTTTGTAAATAACGTTTTAGCATCCGTGTTTTATTCCTGTGTGCTCTCCAGGAACAAAAGTAGCACAGAAGTTGTGGATTTCTCCTGTCCTCTGTGCTACAAAGCTCTCTATCCCTTCCCTAGAAATCATATAGTCCTGGATTTTAAAATGCCATCTTTATGGTTTTCAGGATTATTATTATCCATTCATACCTCAGGTCACTAAACTGGCACAAGACGACTTGCAGAAGATAGAAAATGTGCCTTCAGCTGGCAGTTTTTTTAAAACCTGCAGCTGTTTAAAGAAGTTGAGAGATTGACATATGAAAGGGCACAGCTCAGGGCACAAAGATAAAAGGTAAAATTCTTTTATGCTTTAGTGTGCACTAGAGATGGAAAAATACCAGGTGTCATTGTGCTGTATGACAGCATTATTGACATACATTTAGGATGGTTACAGTACATCCAAGTGAGTTGAAAGACAACTCACTGCAAAGAAAAAAGAAAAATCCAGAGACTCTGCAGTACATTTTCCAATAAAAATAAACTGAAACCTATTTTATCGCTGTACTGTAGGAAATACCTGTTAGGTTGGGTTCATAATGAAAGGATGGAATGACTCAAGTATTTAAGGAATGTTGCTAAGCAACACCTTTTTATATAATTAAAGAGCAAAAAGCAAGTACAATCCATTAAAATACACTTTTCTGTCATGATTAAGAAAATGTTCTCCAGAAAAACTGTTACAAATTATAAGAGGAAATTATGCGTAACATGATAAAGCTATACTTTCATCAAATATACAAAACAAAATTCATACTTATCTTAAAAAAGAAAGATCAGGAAAAATTATTTCTGATCCAATCCAAAAACCTTAAGGAACAACCCAGCCTCCACATAATTTCTAATTTATGTTATCGTTTTTATTATGGTATAAATAACAAAGCCCATAAATACTATAAACGATTATATCTTAACTAATTTCTAATGTCCTTCATGTTAGACATCTTGCACACTTTGCTTCTTCATAGAGATTATTTTCTACAGAGCGATCATGCATTCAAATTCAAAGGTCTCTCCCTCGGAGACTCCAAAACCTGTTAACATTATACAGCCTTGTTTAATGACATTTAAAAATTTGTCTAAATTATATTATCTGAATTCCAGTAAATATGAAACTCCAAATAACTCATTTTACATGTATCTTCTGAGAAGCAAATATCTTCTTCCTGAATGACAGGATAAAATGATCAGACCATTAGCTCTTGAACTTTACTAGTAATATTGATTTTAAAAAAATAGTATTTGGTATTACAGCAGCAAATTTCTCAGACCACAGGGTCCTCCTAATCATGCACTGAGACCTGTATGTGAATTAACTTGATCAAGACTTCACACGGTGCAAGGAGTCCAAAAGTCTTAGAGAATTAAAAGCCTAGGCAACAAGTTTCATTTTTATCTCAACGCAAGGAAATACTATGATACCCCAATAAAGAACAAGTTTATGTATTGTAGGCTCCTTTGGAATAAGTGTTAAAGCAAATGGAAATAAGATTGAAGAGACCAGACATATTTCTCTCCTAGTAAAGGAATTTACCAGGGATAGAAGCTTGTGCAGATGAGTTTTCTATACACAGCAATTCCTCCGGATGCAATCCCAATCATGAGATCTAGGTTATGGAGATCCTGGAAAAAAAAACCCCAAACCCCCCAAAAAACAACTTTAATAACTCAGATGCAGTTTGTCCCATTTATCTACTTACAAATTCATTTTCAAGTTTTCTATACTTAAATTACTACTCCTGAGGCAAAAATTCAATCACTTATTTGGATTTTTTTTTCTCCCATGCATCTCTTTCCTTCAACATTATCTACTAGGTATTATAAACTTGCACTCATTAAAACAAATTGCAATGTTCATCTTACTACACTAGATATTCTTTAGGTCAGTATCAGACTAAAGTTTCGAGTACAGCCTTATTAATTTAACCATGGGAAAGAAGTTGAAGTACTTTCCAAGATCAGTCAGGTAAGTGTCACAGAATTTTGGGAACTGAACATAAATGTCCTGACTCTAAACTGTTCAAAAAGACAAAGGAAATAACTCCCCATTTTTTCCAAAAAAGTCTCACCAACAAAGACTGGGCAGGAGGTAACCACAATTCTGCATATCAGAGTATGCTAGAGGAATATCATTCATTAATATTTGATATACTAAACTGAATTCATTGTTAACTAAAACAAAAACTGTACTTTAGCTTAACACGTTCAACTGGAAAAATGCATCCATAATCCTTTATATGTACTGAGATACTCAAGAGGAAACACATGCTTACATATAAGCAAACACTTGGTCAATTTGACTCTAAACCCAAACTGATGTTACAAAAGTTACAAATCTTAGCTTCCTATTTCTCTATGATCAACACGTACTAATACATTATTACACAAATTTCTAAACAGAGCCGAACACATGCAAGTGTAGAACCCATTGGTTAAAACATCAGGTTTGACTCAAAAGTAGCTTCAGACTATTTTGTAAAGCATGGCAAAGGGTAATGGATTCTCTTAAATCCTTCACTAGCTTAGCTGCTCCTCTAGATGGTAGTCTGTGTTCAGTTAATATACAGTTTTCTTGCATGTCCAATCCCAATTTCTTTATATTAGTAAAGTACAGAAGAATAGAACGGATAGCATGTGCTCTAACACTACCGTGGAAAGTCTACAATGAATGCTTTAAAAACAGTTGAAAAGAAGCATGATACAGGCATCTGAATGGATGAAGCTGAGCCTAATTTGCAGGACGCTTTATAAACCTCCATCGAAATACCACACCAGTTCACAGAGAATGCGCATAACCTATTTAATACACAGTGCATTAACACTGAATACTGACAAGATGAGAGGAACACCAGTCCTACCTCTGAGAGAATAAGAAGAGAAAATCATTAGGTAGGTAGCAGTCCAAATGCACTTAACGGCAAGGTAGCCCAGAAACAGCTGAAATTATTACTTATCCTCAGCAACTTTCTGCCCCACTTTGCCAAGAACTGCTGCTAGAGGAGCTGGTCGAATCTCCATTGGAAGAAGCTCACAAACTGCCAGTTTACGCCAGCATACACAGGAATCCAGAAATGACACCCCTTTATTTTAATACTTGGGGAGAAAACTGAGGTATTTCAGGAGATGAACTGCATGTAATTTAGCTGCCCCTGCCATGATAGGGCCAACCTAAAGCAGGGCAGAAACCTGTATTATTTAGCACTTGGAGCTTACTCCAGGTTTCTGCTTTAAAAAAAAAAAATTAAAAAAAATCAATACTGGATGAAAAAACAGCTTTAAAAGAAAAAGCTGAAGACCTACATGATTTAGCAGAAATAAGGGATTAGCTAAACACTTGATCAGGATTAATTAGGCTAAACTACTCTACTTTCTCTGGAAACTTTGTAAGAACAAAGTTCATTCCCCACTCCCCTTTGTCCTAGTCCAAAACATTGGCCTCCTGTGCTATTTTGTTATAGTTACTTCTCTTGTGTTACACTTAAGAAATCTGAAAACAAGACTTTGGACTAGCATAAAGAAAAAGGGTCTCAGAATAATGATGACGTAGATGTCCATTTATTTCCCTTTTTAAACATTCATGCTGTTAAATTGTACAACTGAAAAATAATATGCGTATATTTTTCTTTTTATCTGTTTCTTTATAGAGATAATAAAAACTAAAGATAAAAATGATCATGCCAGGCATCTAGCTAGTTAAATACAGATTCACATTTGATTTCATTTACAATTACCATCTGGATTTTTGCAGTTATGGAAACAATATTGATTCTACAAATTTCCTATCTTCGTCTCTCTGAGTAAAAATGAAAGATGAGTTAATATCAGACTAACTTTTGAGCCAATGAGACAGTGGTTCAGAGTCAAAAGCAGATTAGGAATTCAAGAAATCTCAATACAGTTTTCAGGTATTGAATTCACTCTCCTGAGTTTCTTGCTACTGTTTCATTTTTTAATATTACAATTTTAGCAGTTCAGATTTATTCTCAGAGAAAAGCAGAAGTGTTTGCAGATCAAAAGTGAGCTTATATTAATTCACTAATGGACATCTCATGTTTAGCAAGTTGCTAAAAAGAAAGCTCACACTCAACTTCTGCAAAATATTTATCTTTGTACCATAAAACATTAAAATTAAGAAAACTAGGTATTCATCTGTTCTTCAAGAAACATTATTCAGAAGTATCCCATTTTCAAGCACTGGTACAGAAGCATCAGCTTCTTTTGGCCATTAGTCTAAAAGGCAGCTGTTACCTGGTTCCTCTGCATACACAATCTAAAAGGACTAAGACTATTGTAACAGCAAAGAAATGAACCATAATGATCCACAGAGATAAAGCCTTTCAAAAAGACAGTTTAACTAGTTCCCGCAAGATCTGTTCCAATTGCTCGGATCTGACAAATCTGGAGGGGTGATTTAAGAGTAGTGCTAAGTAGGGGGAGGATAACAGGAGGCATGGCAAACATACCTGCCAAAGCTGGGGTATAACATGGAACCCTCTGTGAAGCAGCAGCATATTGGGGAGGAAGTATCTAACCTTCACTACAAGCTTCAGAAAGACTGTTTCAAACTTCAGAAAATTGTTATTTACAGCCAACACGGGCTACCAACTGAGACCAAATGCTGAGGAGTATTCTTCTGCAGAACTGCTGCAGCACAGGCAAAGCACTCCGCAAATGGAAGACTACCCACCAGAAGACCACGCCTAGAACGTCCACGCTGATATAATCCAGTGCTGTCACTTTTCTTATAGGCCTTCAGGGGCATAATCAATGATAACGTGTTGGTTGAAAGATTTGCCTCATGGCATTCAGTCCAAGCAACAACTTGTAAATGATGTTTTGGAAGTGAAAAACTCCAGAACCAACCAATCATACCTCTACTAATAACTCTCCCATCACAGCTTCCATCTATTTACAGCCAGAGGATTTCCTGGATCAGAAGGCTTTTTGTATGTTCAACGGACTCCAGTGAATCATTCTTCCACTGAACTGCCTAACTGCTCTTGATACATATTTCATCTTGGTCATCCATTAAAATAGCAGTAATCCCCACAGTTCAACTGCAGCCATATGGAAAAAGTTCCTTTTGCTTAAACCTGTCTCTTTCGAGGGAGACACAAGCTCCTTAAATCTTTCACCTACCAAAGAAAGTAAAAAATAAAAAATTGTTCTTTATTCATGCTCTCCATGCTGTTCACCTGCTACAGAAGGCTTTTCCTTAAAACATTCATGATTGTTATCCTTCTCTGTACTTTTCTTATTCCATTTCCCACTTTGAGATAAGGAAGGGAAAGGAAGAACAAAACTCCACATCCAGATTATATCTAAGCACAGATTTAAAAGGTGGCATGACATTTTCTATTTTGCTGTCTATTTCCTTCCTAGCAGCTTCTAATTGTCTAGATGTTCAGTCCAAGTGCTAGAAAAAACAGACCACTTCAAATGCTTTCATCCTTCAAAAAAATTGAATTGTGATAAAAATATTAATTTGGATTGAAACAGTAGCAAGACAGTCTGCATCTTAGCAGCCTGGAATAGAGAAGGCTTTGATTCAAATCTGTACTTTATTTTATACAGATCATACAGTTTGGTGTCAGGCAGAGGCTCATGACTAATATTCTGACAACCTGTGAGCCCTAGGTCATTAAATATGAAATAGTGCACTGGTGAACAAAAAATAAAGATACACTGTTTAAGCAGATATCTCCAGAAGGTATTTCTACTCCGATAGAGCAGCCCAGTACACTGCAATGAAATTTCATTTAGTTGAAAATGTCTGAACCCACTCTAAACTATCCTCACTGCTTGGCACTGGTACGACCACTACTGATGTTCTGCATGTAATTTCGTGGCCTACAACTCTGGAAGGATGCTGGAAGTTGAAAAGCTTTAAGAAACAGCATCCCATTTATATTAAGAGAATAGCCTCATGGTGAAAGTCTTGGAACTTAAGTTGGTTTATCAAAATACTAGGCTACAACAGAAGTCAAATTGCATAGACTGGTCAAGTTAAGTGCATGTAGGGAAATCTCAAGTGTGACAGTAAAGGGTTCTTAACTAAAGTAGAAAGGTGACAGATCACCCAATGGACAGACAATGAACTTAAAGTCAGATTTAATAAGATGCCCATTTAAAGGTAAGGTAACCACCTTATCAGAAATTGGGAAGGCTTTTACATTGTCAGAAGATATAAGAACATAAGAAATTTGGTCACGTACACTAGATTACTTACCCACAACCAATCCACGTGAACCAAGGTATCTATCACCTTTAACAGTTGTCATATAACAGTTGCCTCTCCTGATACTTGTATCAGATGGTATGAGCACAGACAATTCATATTTTGATCGCCTCAGTTATTTCCTTTCTTTTGTACTTTTCCCCATCCTTAAAAAAGGACTCTACTTTTTGAGCATTGTATTTCATGAATATCAATGTAATAACAGTGACTTTAAAAAGATTACTTTAGGAATTCTTAAAAATCTAATGCAACTCTCACTTATTTGTGGTAGCATAAAGAAAAAACAGAATAAAACATCACACTGAAGGAAGAAAACGACCTTTTCTATCCCTTCCATCATTCCAGAAATTGATGATTTTTTCATTAAAATTCTCAGTGTCAGGATTATTAACAAATCTCAGGAAAACGTTAGGAAAAACAGTAGTCATCTTCATTTAGGAAATCAATCATCTGCACTACACTTCATTAAGTTTTTATACTACAAGCTTTATGCCAAAGTAATTTGCTATTACTTAAAAGCACAAATGGTAAGTTGCACACTAGGATGCAATTAAAAAAAATATTTTGAGGATTCACCTCAGACAGCTAGTATAATCAAAAAATTAAATCCCAGCAGCCAGTGAAATACTAGGATATGTTTCTTATCAATGCACACCCTGTATCTGACAGGTTTTTTTTGTGTCACTACACATTTTTAGTGGTCATCTTTCACGCTGTTAAATATGGCTTAGATTTAGCCTGCAGTCAGAGAATAAAGGAATGAAAAAAAAATCTCTATATTCTTAACACTGTGTTAGAAATTCAGAGAAAGTAAACTCTTAAAACGCCTGCCAACTACATCATAGCACTAAACAGAGCATTCATTTTTTTCATGCTAAGATATTCATAAACTTTAGTAAAAATATTAAGTAAAATATATTGCAGTATTGAAACAATTTATCTTAAAAACACATTATTGCTCTTTTGAGGAGATCTAGCTTATTTGGTTGAAATTTCAGCACCCATGTTACACAGAAATTATTGAAAAATTACCCAACTCTACTTAAAAATAACACATGATAAAGCCAATACTTAAATGCTACTGGTTTTACTGCTATTCAGTTCATGTAAAAAAAGGCTTACATTTTTTTTTCCAAGTGAAAAAAAATCACAATGTAAACATACTCTACCACTGTGCAATTCCACTCCATAGAATTCAAGTGTTCGGGCTATATTTATATAGCAGGACTCTGCTTCAGATTGCTTGAGGCCACTGAAAGAGGGAAAAAAAAATATGGATCATAGTCAAAAATAAAAGACATGATATTAAATTTATTCCAAATGCTGAAAACCAGAAGAATCCCACAGCCCAGTGTCTGACAAATAAACCTCACTAACTAGTACCACGAGTTCTTCACTGGTGAAGGCCCTCCCAAACTCCACTCAAAAAATTGAGAAAATTATACAGAATTTTATTACCTTAGCCATTCTGGACCTGTTCTTTTTGGAAAAATAATTTGTATCTGTTTTGCTTAAAGGGATGAGGAAACAATTCCCCTATAAAAGCTTCCTTTATAACAAGAAGCTTTATCTGTAAATATTCTATATTGCGTAGTCTTCTCAGAAAGAAGTCATTTAGAAGAAAGATTAGAAGCAGCAATCTACTAAAAAAACAAGGGGGAGAAAGAAGATTAAATAAATTGAAGTTATGAAACTCACCGAGGAAAACCTATCTGAGTTTATCTACAAGCTGTAAGTCCTAGCATACATTTTTCTCCCGCTGCTAGATGTGAAACGTGCTACAAGACTTACAAAAATTCTATCTTCTGGTCTTCTAGAAAGCTTCTACAATTCTGAGACTTTTTTCCCCCCCAGGGACAAAAACTCAAAAATCCCCACATCCTCAAATAAACAGTTTATATATTTTCATGGAAGGGCTACATGGAATCTACTAGGAGTTTTAAAAACCAAAGAATCCAACAGTAATCCCTACCTAGTTGGTTCTCCCATGAAGCCTACTAATTATTCATCCGAGAAGGCAATGTGACCTAAACATTTTTTGTTTAGGTCACATCCTTCAGCCATGATAATGAAAGTAGCCCCTTCCAACAAATTGCATGGCCAAGACCAGTCAAGAATCGATGAGACAAGAGGCAGTTCTAACCTGGAATGTGCCATAGCCTATTGACATTGTGCTGTGTCCAGAGTGATCCTGGTTTCACAGCACAGATCAGTGATTCAAGCACTACAGCGTGTTCGAGTAACTGTAAGAACAGACACTGAGGGACGTGTGTAATATCTACACACATCTAAGTAGAAAAGACATACAATATCATCTGATTATATCTACTACTAAGTGCAAGTAAAAACAAATCTTTGCTAGGTAAGCTTCCAAAACGACATGCATAAAATTACATTAATCAAGTGCAATTTAAATACAACCTGTAAAAAGCAGTCATAATATTGTGTTATGTTAAGAACTACGGATAAAAAGGCATTCCATATAAGGCAGTAATTCTCATTTTTAAAATGGGCTTTACCTCAAAAGGTGAACATCTAATACTTCCAATTACACAGAATCACATATCCATCCTTTCAAATTTTAGGCCATCAAAATACTACACCCTGAAACAGCCACTCTAGGAAATACTACAATCATGCTCCATGAAACTGAAAGTTACCTTGAACTGGAAAGCCATTGCCAGCAGTGTGGCTTGAGGATATCACAATATTGGAAAAAAGAGCAAAGAAAAAAAGAAAAAAGAGCTGTTTGTTCATGATCCTGAGATAAACTGCCTACTCAGATCTACATCTACAGTGACTGCTGTCACCTTGATTTTAAAAAAAACATTAGTAGACCTTATCTCTTTCACTGTGTCAGAAAGGTAGAGGAAAAAAAACACAAACACAAAATGACTGTTTTATTATACAACAGGATGCTGAATATGTTTCCAAGAGTATATTATTTTCAGTTTTTAAATTTTGATCAAGAACTTGTTCAGAAAGATGGGAAAAGTCTGTTGCATACCAACAAACTTTAATTCTCAATTTGTATACACCATCTACACCAGACCAATCAAGCCTTATATCTTGAAGGGGCAACAAGAAAAAGTATCTCAGCACCAATTTAGGTGTTTTTTCTTGTTGTTGTTAGACCTCCCTACTCAATTAGAGATGAAATAAAACCTTGAGGTCCCTAAGCTGGTGGTAGTTACTTGTCAAGATAAACAAGCAAGAGGAAACTTGGTGAGAAACAGGCAAGAGAAAACTGGTCTCGATGTCTCCTTCCAATTTTTATAGCTGCTGATACCCAAGGGCTAACAAACATCACCTGGAATATAAGCATCATATGAAGTTTCAAATGCATCCTTCTCCTCAAACCAATGGCTAGATCTAGCAAGCACTAGGAAAACATTACCAATTTGTATAATATCCACATCCTAAGACCTCAGACTACTTATGTACTAAGTGAAAAATGGTAAGAAAACCTTGTTAGAATAAACTACTTACAGAAAAAAACAATCTATGGATTTAGGGATGAACACAGAAGGAAAATTTCTGAAGCTATAACAGTTTAGTATGACAGGACTTGCTTTCTCAATGGTTATTTACTGCCCACTGAATATTGTCTAATATGAACATGTTCATGGAACTACTTTCTCAGAATTTGCAAAACTGCACAAAAACTAGCTAAAAAAACCTTGCATTGAGCTACAATAGACAAGACATAATATGTACCACACAACATCCTGGTCTCTAAATTGGAAAAGGCATGGATTTGATGGATGGACCACTTGGTGGATAAGGAACTGGCTGGATGGCCACACTCAAAGGGTTGCGGTCAATGGCTCAACGTCCACATGGAAACCAGTGACAAGCGGCCTTCCTCAGAGGTCAGTACTGGGACTGGTGCTGTTTAACATCTTTGTCGGTGACATGGACAGTGGGATTGAGTGCACCCTCAGCAAGTTCGCCGATGACACCGAGCTGTGTGGGGCGGTTGACACGCTGGAGGGAAGGGATGCCATCCAGAGGAACCCGGACAGGCTTGAGAGGTGGGCTCATGCGAACCTCATGAAGTTCAACAAGACCAATTGCAAGGTCCTTCACCTGGGTCATGGCAATCCCAGGCACAAATACAGGTTGGGCAGAGAATGGCTTGAGAGCAGCCCTGAGGAGAAGGACTTGGGGGGGCTGGTGGACGAGAAGGTCAACATGAGCTGGCAATGTGTGCTTGCAGCCCAGAAAGCCATCCGCATCCTGGGCTGCATCAAAAGAATTGCGGCCAGCAGATCAAGGGAGGTGAGTCTGCCCCTCTACTCTGTTCTGGTGAGACCCCACCTGGACTATTGCGTCCAGGAAGGATGGGGAGGGACTCTTCATCAGCGAATGTAATGATAGAACGAGAGGTAACGGTTTCAAACTGAAGAAGGGTAGATTTAGACTAGGTATTAGGAAAAAATTCTTTACTGTGAGGGTGGTGAGGCACTGGAACAGGTTGTAACAAGATGATCTTTAAGGTCCCTTCCAACCCAAACCATTCTATGATTCTATGGCTTCTCAAGTCTATATCATGTTTCAGCAATTCCAGCCCTTTAATTTTCCTTTGTGAAAGTTTCCCATAGGATAGATACTAAAGAATGAAAAACGATAGATGTTTACAGGGCTGGCTTTGCAATCCTGTAATCTAAGAGTGCAAATTTAAAAGGGATAATAATTTACAGATATCCCATATGGTCTACAACAAATAATATTTACTCCAGATCAGCAGAAATCTCATTCTAAAACAACACTGTTCTCCTCAAACTGTAAGAAGATAAATTCTCCTTTACGGTCTTTCCTTCTCAGAAGGCCTGGTGAACACAAGAACCATTCTTGTCAGGTATGTTACTGGCAGTGATCTAGTCAAAACCATGTCTCAGACATAAGTATTCACTATGAATGCCAAAGGAAGATGCAAGAAATACTGCCAGGATACACAATAGTTTGTCTACCTCTCCTTGCACTCCGAAATAAATAGGCACGAAGAGCTGAGTTTCAAAAAAGGTGTTAAAACAATAAAGAAACATTTTTCCCAGCCTTGTCTACTCAAGTATTTTTATTCAGAACTTCATTACCACCACCTACCTGAATTCAAACACAGAAGTTAAACTTCTCAGTCGTCAAGGCTTCAGTCTACCGAAAAGACTCAATGAAAGCGTAAATTTCACTGAAAGGACCCAGAAAAGAAAGAAGTCTTTCCAACTGACCCTACCACACCTTTGTCTGAACCAATGGTAACTTCTAGTCTTTTCTCTGCAGGACATAACCGATTTTATACTGCTGGCTATGAGATCACTAAACACACGAGTTCAACCCAACCACTTCAAGACTCTTCAGAATCTTCCCTCGGTGGTCTCCAAGACTATTGATTCCTAAAGACAAGCAGATTTATTCATGCCTGTCTGCAAGTCCCCCTCTAAAAATTTCTGAGCCTACTGGAAACTGCAAATTAATTTGGAAGGAGTAGAGGTGTCAGCTGTTGTGTTCCTGAACATGAACCGCTCGGAAAGCAGTCCAGATTAGTACCTACACAGAGGGAATGACTGCAGTTTGAGTTGAATGGCTACCTCTCTTTCGCCCCATAAATGACAAAGCAACATGCATGTTCTGGACTGCTACGCAGCACAGAAGAACTTCAGAACTACTCATTACACCTACTATCAATAAAAAAAACAAGAGGGAGAGTACTGAAAGATGACAAAAAGAGTCGAGGAATATCAGGAGGAGATGAAAATGGAGATATTTCAGGGTATAAATCAAAGAAACTAGGAAAGTGGGGAACTAGCTCTGCTGCAGTAAAGATACAGACAAAGAGAACAAGTCCACAGAGATTTGGATTTCATTTGCTTGAATGCTCACAGACAATTTTTTAGGTTGGCATATTTGCATTCAGCTTGTGAGTATCTGATCAACACCACTAATTCTAAAGCTGCAGTCTTACAAGAGACAAATCAGCAGAGTAAGAAAGCGTAATTAGCAGCGGACTGACTAGAATAATCTGTTGTAGCCTTTATATTACACTTAGGAGAGCGGAGAGAAAGCACAATGTTAATTGAAGTGTTTCATGGTGGGGTAGGGGTCCCCATAGATAGACAAAAAAAAAAAAAAAAGAGAGATCTATAGGATTTGAAAAACAGTCAAATGTTCTTGATCCAAAAAAACCCTCAAACATCTAGTACAGCATTCTAGATGGTTGCCATTAACAAGGTATAATGTGGACTGATCTACTGGTTGTTATAGCTAGAAATTTATTTAAACATTTTAACACATAGGCATCATACTCTGTATATGATTATTCAAGCACCTACATGACAAAACCGAGTATTTCATTTAATAGAAGCTATATGAAATAAACCCATCTGCTGTAATGAAACTACTAAGAACTTGAATCTTCCTTTTGGCATTTTTTTTTTTTCTTTAAAAACTCAAGAGGTGAGAGAGAACTAAAAGTTAATGTTACCTGTGTTGTTCATGTAGCGATTCTACTTTGGTAAGAAAATCTTTGTTCTGCTCTGGTATAAAGTTGTAATTTGACAGATATCCTGAATGATGTACTGAAGCATTATAGTCTCCAAGTTGTGCTGTTAGGAAACAAGAAACACATATACAGTTTTCATAGTTAATTGATTATTATTTAGAAGGAATTCCTTCTCCTCATTAAAACATGTACGCATATGGGAAAATGCGGGAATCACAAATTATTTCCCAACAGGCTAGAAGTGTTGAACACAGGGAATTGTATGACATCAGTGAAAAAAGATTTTTTTCAAAAAACGCTTACCATAACTATGATTTCAGGCATTAAATGACTTAGTACTTTATGTAGTTACTTATATAGCCCCACTTTTGCGTCACAAGCTGTAACACCACCAGAGAGGCCTTAAATACCACATCAGCACAGACGTGCGGTAGTGTAACATTAGAGGAAATCAAACTGCTTCAGTAAGAGATGGCAAATGAAGTCAAGTTGATTGACATTTACTTGACTATAACATATTAGAAGTCTTCAACAAGATCTGTCACTTAGAAAGCATCTAGTCTTCAAACTGTCAGGTAAAATGTTCAAACTACCAACTGTGGCTCTGTCCTAACAATTCAAGTGTTCATCTTGCCTCAGCTGAACATGAGTTACTTAAAGCACAAGAAATAACTGCTGATTTACACATAACATTACCAAGTTGCTACCAAAAGTAAATAAACTTTAAAAAAAAAAGTTTTATCCCTTCAAAAATGATACTAATTAGTAAATAATTTTAAATAGTTACTAGATAAAAGCTAATTCTTATCCACAGTTGGTGGTATAGTTGGTGGAAACTAAATGAAAGTATAAATGACCATAAGTTTATAGCCTCAGCCTATGCAAGTTTTCTTTAAAAGCTAGTTCAGCATTAAGTTTGTACCCCAGAAAACATACATAAACCTTTTACTTGTTATAAATATGCAAGGTTTGGGGCAGCAGGGAGGTTGCTTTACATAAAGTACTTGCCTATTTGCCACAAATTCACCTAGTTTCAATTAAGCAAGTAATTCAAACCCCATATTCCATGAAATCTGTCTTTTCATTAAACAGCTGAAGAGATTAAACCCTAAAAGTGATGGTATGTTTAAGCAAATCACTAGAACCTGTACTAATCTGCTTTTTCCCTAAGGAGCATGAAAGAGTTATTATAAAGCATTAAAGCTTCCCAGAAGTTACTAGTACAACTTGTAAATTAACACAAAATAAAGTACTTGTATAGACTGCAAACAATTCAGCATAGAAAGCTCCTCAACTAAATCGAAGTTAAAGAACATACTTTTAGGAACCATACTATTATCATTATTTTCCAGAAAAAGCAAAGCATGAAAGAACAATTTAAATGATTCAGGCTGAGGGGTAGGGGAAGTTCTGGACTTTGTAACTTACTGCTACAATAACTATGGAGTATCTTTAATGCAGGGGATAACTAACATTGAACATATAATATTCAAAAAGCATGATTTCTATGGTCTAGGAAACAGAACTACTGTGATACAAAACAATTCCCAGGCAAACGCGGTCAGAAACTAATATAGTTGCACAACTAGTTGTCAACATCAAGGGAAATAATTAAATAAAAAAAGTGGAATGATAAACAGTAAGTAATTTACTGTAAATGCAGATGAGATGTCCCTGCAATGCTTTACCCTTTCTTTTCAAAGGTAGCCTGAATTTTAAATTAGTTAGCAAAATGGCTGACAAAAGACTAAATATTTACCATTAGAACCAAAATGCGTATCTGAACACTTCTGTCAAATAGTATCTCTCTGAAGAAGAAAACAAAACAAAAAAACCAAGACAGAAGGTCCAGAAGTATAACAAGACACTGAAATAAATTTTAGGAACATCTATACATTAACAAAAGTTCAAGTCTCTGCCAAGACAAGGGCAATAACAATGAAATAACAAAATAAGAACTTTTTAAACAAAGTAGGTATGTTAATAACAGCGTAAAAATAAAGCACGTAGTTTCACAGATTACAGTAGTCGATTGAAGACTTTCCTTTATGAGCCATTAACACAAGCCATCTTTTCTATGAAACACAGTCTGCATTTTTTAGGGGTTGTTGGACTAGCTTGAATTACATTCTTGTCAACAGGAAGAGACCAGACTGACAGGAATAAGACAACTTAATTGTCCACTTCAATTTTATTTGCATTAGGTAAAAAAATTTTTTACTGTAGTTTTACCTTCTCTAAAGAGGGCAACTGCTGTTCCTTCATGCGTTATGAGGTAGAGTCTTCTTGCTCATCTTCCAAATATGGAGGTTGCTCTGGTCTTTTTTCGTCTTCCTTCTAGCTACCTGAGGTCATGTCAACGAGGGGAGCCATTTAGAGCACTATTTGCTTCTCCAACTCCCCAGCCAACTGTCACAGTTGAAGAGAAACTATAAATGCTGATTGGTAGACATCTTGGAAGACTAATGATCTTGTGCAGGATTTAATTATCCAAGTAGGGAAAAAAAAAGGTTAGGGCATATTAAGACCTCAGAAGAAAAACCTTGAGGTTTCTACCTCTTTATGGATTTCTCCAGAAGAGAGCAGAGGGGCAAGAAATATTAAAGACCTATTTCTAATCTGAGTTGCTCCTGGCATAGTTTCTGTTCTGATCACATGAGCCAGCAGATACCAACTCAATGAGGATAAAGTTAAAAAAAAAAAAGATTATTTTTACCTTTCTCCATTCTAGCCAACTATTGCTCTTTAATTCATTATAACTGGAAACGAATACAGAGTAAAATGAAAGAAAATGGAACCAACGAGGAGTTAAAAAAACCCAAACAGTTATTTGAATATCAGATTCTTGTACTTTAGAGTTCTGTATCTAATATGAAAGGCTTTAAAGAAGGGAATGTGATGACCATCCATTTAGAGGGCATATTCAATAAAAAGAGGACATTTGTTTTATAAACTCTTAGCAAAACAGCAGCACAACAGCCAGGTAGCCACAGAATAACTTCCCATGGATTAAGTCCCATGTTGACCTACCAAAACAGCGGTTGTATAAGCTCTTAAAAACAGTAAGAATTTATAAATGCTTGAGAAACAAATAAAGATATGGAGACCATAGATCTTTACACGGGATTTGAACTGCCTATGCCTTATTGAAGCACTATGGAAGCCTAAACAAGCCATCTTTTTTTCAGACTTTGTAAAAGAGTTTGCTCAGTTAGAACAGTGTGATGGGTATATATATTTTTGTCTGTTTCTCCTGGCAGCAGAAAGACTTCTGTGCAGGAAGGCATCAAAAGGACTAACTAAAATGAAAAAAAAGTACACATTTTTATGAGCTTCAGATACAGAGGGAAGGAAGACCAGGAACAAGTGTATTCATGTAGCACTGATATATTTCAATAGGAATTCTCTGGGTACATATGAATCTTCCCTAGAAGTACCAGATATATTGCTGCATTAAGGGGAAGAAAAAAAAAGAAAAAAGAAAAAAAAAGAGAGCTTTATAGTGGTAAGATCTGATACATATGGAAGGAAAAAAAAGCCACTGATGCCAACAACTCTTACAGTAATTACTGAGGCTTCATTTTTTCATTTGTCAGTTGTCTTATATATTAGGGTAAGGCAGCACTGATTTCATTTCTGCCTTCCACTACCCCAAAGGGAGGGTGCAATAAAGACAGAGCCAGACTCTTCTTTGAGTTGCAAACCAAAGGGATGACAGACAACAGAAATGATCGATTTATATATCCCAACTACGTGGCATCCTTTAAAGTACAGAAGACAAGTTGGTCTCCAATTCTGTTGAGTTTGCTTGTAAACAATAATAAAAAAATTGCATACAAATTAATATCACAAGAACCTATTTCTGCATATGGGCATTTCAACTAACTAGAGATGTCAGAAGGCAAATATATGAATCACCATTGGCTAAGCATGATGGGAAATCGGTTATTGATAATATGGACAATTTGGTCCAAAGGAATGCCTACAAAAACTAGTCCTTGAATACAGGTTTAATATCAACTTTCTAAAGACCTGAGAAGTGTACCAGAAAAAAAAATAATCAAGTAGTTTGACATTAAATTCATAACTTTTTGCAGGATTGAATATTTTAGGTGACATGAATAGAGCACAAAAGTGAACCGAGTTGCCTGGTTTTAAAAGAGGATAATTACATAAGCTGATCAGGTTCCCAGTGGAACAGAAAATAACCAAACAATGGGACAAGTCTAGCGTATGAATTATAGAACTAATTTAACTTCTATCAAGGAGTAAAAATCCTCAGGTATAAAATTGCAACCCAGGATGAAAACATAGTTAGGGTCACATGACTAGCCTCCAAATTAGGACAGCAACAATGACTGACATGCTGAGATAAGAGTGAAATATAATATTAAAGTCTAACAATAAATTTATCTTCATATGAACACTGAGGTACAAAAAGAAAACATACTTCCTAATCTGTACAGTTCAATCAGTTTAGACATTTTAAATGACCACTTTGTGGCACAAATAGAGAACAGAAGAAATATGATGCACCGCACACTATAAAGTAAAGCAGTTACTGTTTCTCAACAGTAACTACAAAGTATTCAGGTATGAAAGTGCTTCTGGAATGGGAAAATAATTCACTACTGCAGAATTCAGTTTCAAAGAACCAACATAAAAATGTAGACATTTATTGAAGACTAAAAAGGAGCATTGAAATGAGCAAAATCCATGTAGATGTAAAGATTAAAGACACCATGTTGAAAATGGTTATCAGAGAGAGACTCCAAAAAGGAACAAAACCCTTATAAGTGGATGCTGAGAGAAGGAAAGGTGTTTCAACAAGTAGAACCTGTATCCAAATAAGGACAAAAGCACAAACTCTAACCCACTCAAGCACTGAGTAAGAGTGATGTCCCTACTGGACAAGTAGAACCAGCTATCGTGGATAAAACTAGCCTGTTTTGTAAAAGGAAATAACGCTTCACATTCAAGAGCCCTTAAAAAAAGGTTCAATCTAGAGATGACTGTAAACAGCTGCTTATGACCACTTACGACAACTGGTCACTTTGTGGTAAGACAGAACAAGAAATCAGACATTAATAAAAACAAAGGAACATTTGCAAAAAAAAATTCCAAAGATACATACACAATGTTGGTCTCCAAGTTATCTACTACCACTCAAGAAAAAAAAAAGTGTCAGTCATTGTAATACCTTTTTTTCATTAAAAAAATAAAAAAAATAAAAATCAGCAGCTCAAAACCCAGCCACAGTTAAACAGCAACAACAACAAAAAAAACAACACAAGGAAAAGGAAAAAACAAATTAGAAAATATAAGTTATACTGAGTTGCTATTTCTGCATCTCAAATACGACATATACTTCAGAAACCATACAGTCACAATCAGAAAAAGTACTGAGAAAAGCAAAGCGTAATCCAAAGTACAAAGAGTATTCATTTTGAAAAAGTAGGGGGATAAAAGACTTATGGGAAGAGTTATCGGTACTCCCAAAACATTAAGAGGTTTTGCAGAACTAATGCATCTTAAAACTACTCTGATCTTCTGTCATGTATGTTGTCTCTCAGCATTCACCACTACTCATTATCATAATACTGTATTACATAGACTTTGACGCTGGGTAACTGTTCTGTTCCCCTTTTGAGTTATGTTACACAAAAATACTTAATAGGACCATCCACCTTAAACATACAGAAGAACAGTATCAAGTCTACGAGGTACTGTAGAAAGTCAGCTCCTTCAGTTACAGCACTGGCCAATATCCCAATCTAGCGCTCTCCACTCCAGAGATTACAGCATTGTACTTTGTTTTGAAGTGTTAAAGATTCAAAAAATTATTTGTGGCACAGTGGAAGAACACCAAACAAACAATATGTGAAGTAATGCTCTTCTAAAGTGGCCTCTGTGTTGCCTAGCACAACTGTAAAATATAATTAAGGGAAAAGAGTCCAAACCAGCTGGAGAGCTGCTGTATACAAACTATCAGGACAGTCTTAGAAGATCTGTTGAACAAAGATGCTAGCAAGCTCAAGAGCAGCAACCTAGACCACAGTAAACCATATGGAAGAAAACAGGCATGTATTTCAATTAATCTCTCCAAGCAGATTCTTATATTGGGAGTTTCATCATACAGATAACACTCTGGTACTGCCGATGGCAGGTACTGTAAGACACGATAAAAGGTACCTGTGACTGAACAGCATTGCTGCAGGCTTCAGAAGAACAGAAGGGGCACGCACAATCCTTAGACTACCCAACACATCTGGTAAATAATTTCAAACTCTGGAAATTCAGCTCAAAGTTCTCTTTGTTCATCCAGTCTGATTTTGGTTCTGAGGCATAAGGGCTACAGGTGCCCTGGAGAGTAGCAACAACCTAACTGACCTCTAAGCAAATTTCTCAGCTTACATGATGTCCTTCTGAGCACTATTTCACTTCAAAAAAAAAAAGCATAGGTGAGGAGCACACACAGAGAAAAATACCCAAATGCTAGCTATGAAAAGAGGCAGGTGTGCATAAATTAGGAAGTCTGACATTTCAATGTAATTTCTATAAACAGAGAAAGGGGCAAAATGAAGGCAAGTTAGAAGAGTCAGGCAAGAAGAAAGCTGATGAGGAAATTATGTGATGCAACTCCCACTGCAGAGCTGTTGATGTTCCTCTAAATCTTACACCCCACCTCCTCCTCTGGAATCTCAGCCTTCTGGTGTACCCAGAATTCTAACTCTTATGTCTAGTTCCTGAGGGACTTGCACACTAAGCTCAGCTTTCCTTGAACCCTCACTCTCACCAGCCTTCCTTTTCTTAGAAAAGATTAAAGCCCATTTGAATCTCAAGCAAACAGTTTGGGAACAAACTCCCAAAGATAGATAGCAGTATGCTACAGAAACCTCCTAGTTCTCAAAGCAGAGCTGGGAGGGCAACAATATCACAGGAGGTAAGAAAAAGACCGCAGTCGTAATGAATCACTGAGCAACCGATTTTTTGTTGGCATTGTTGCCGCGCTTTAGATTCAAGGCCCAACCCAGCAAAGGATTTACGCACGTAAGAGCATATTCCCACCAAACCCATGGGACTTCTTACATACCAATAGTTAGTCACTTAAATACTGTTCTGGAAATGGGATATTACTACATGAAGTGATAAAAAACAAGGGGTGCTAAATTAGCTTTGTGACATTTTAAATGAAGAAAAGTGATAGACACACTACATAGGTCTTTTATTTAATTTTATAGACTGTATAACATTCCCATTTTACACTAGTAAATACCCGAGACGTATGATTTATCATTAGATTGCCTTTTTTCAGTATGAGAGTATCCTTCAGGCTTAACAATTTCAGAATTATTTGAAGTGTACCTTAATAAGTTCTCCTTAAAAAAGGACTTCAAATTCCACTGATCATTTCTGTCAAAGCACATTTACTGATAATAAGCTAGCAACTTATTCTTCAAGTGTCTGAACTGTATTGGTAATCAAGTTTAGTCACATGCTATTTAGACACAGTATTCACACCCACTTGCATTCCCCCGTAACTTAGCACCACCAGACAGCACAGGCTGTGCCACAACGGTGCAGAGCAACATCTCAGGGCTTTATTTCAGAATCACAGTGCTGAATGCAAGCACCTGTGCAAAGGGCAATACAGAGCAGCAGCACTCCAGCAGCACAACGGACATCAACTGTCCCTTTGCAAAACTCAGACAAAGCCCGTGAAGGTCAACCATACAACTGCCACATGTGAAAACTATAGTTAAAAAGCAAGAGCAGAAATATCAAACGTCAGACTTCTGTGAAGTCACAGAAAGATATCTGTGACAACTGCTCCACCTTTTAAATAAATAACCTTAAGGCTGTCAGACAACAATGATTTCCCCTTCTGCATACAAGGGAAGTTACATAAGAAGAGAGCAGCCTGAAATACACCAAGAAGTGGCAGTAATAAGAAAAAGCTCAGGTAGAACTGATCCATGGCAACTTAAGACAACGTCTTTTTAATAAGCAGATACCTCGTATCCAAGACCTTCAAGTCTCCTTAATTAGTATGATTAGAAATTAGAACACCAAAAGAAAACTATTTAAAACAATTTAAGTTGACAAGAATCCTAGCAAACATGACTAGATAAGGAGACCTACACACTCAGATTTGAGAACGTCCTTCCAATGCCATCATCTGTAAGTAAACAGCAACAACCTGGTAGCAAAACAAAAACTATGTTTTTAAGGGAATACATCTTTCTATTAAATGTTCCATTCTTTGCTGACGCAGAGAATAAATACAGTCATCATACAAACAGCAACAGAAAGCCCTTCAGCTAGCTAAAAAGAAAGGTTGTTTGTTTTTATTAAAAAAAACCAAACAACCTAGTACTAACAACACTATCATGAGTTAGGAAAAATCAGGCAAATAGGTGCATAGGAAATTCCAGAATGCACCATGAAAGAAAAAGAGTACAACACACTAGCATCCTTCCACAATCTTCACTGACCTTTCATCATTCTCCTTCACGACAAATAACTGCATTAGTAGGTATTCAAAGCACTAAAAAGGGAAGCATCATAAAACTGAAAGGGAAACAGGAATTACTCTGGGGTTTGCAGGTATGCTACCTGTGGCATAATTAATTTTAAAAATCATGTTAAGCCTGACTTCCTGATGAAATACTTGCATTCTTCAGTGTACCTTTACATTTTTGTGCTTCAGCACAATCAGGTCAGCAACACTGCATTTAGCAATCCTAAATGTTCAGAGTGTTTCAGCCCTAGGGATACAGATGCATTTCCTTTGGCAACAAAATTTGGACTCACATCTACTATGGAAAACTTGTTGTTGTTTCAACCATTCTTACTAAGCTGGAATGTGGTTAAAGTTCCATTTAATAAAAGGGTGCAACATATGAAATACTTAAACATAAAAGTGAATGTTTCATAGCCACTTAGAATTTTCACATATACCAACAGTTTATCACTTTCTCCTTTGAAAACCATGTTTTAATTATTTAGCTTGGTCCTTCTTTCAAGCAAAAATTACCTCAATCATTTCTGCAGATCTTGCTAG
This sequence comes from Larus michahellis, assembly GCF_964199755.1. Lineage (NCBI taxonomy): Eukaryota > Metazoa > Chordata > Aves > Charadriiformes > Laridae > Larus > Larus michahellis. The sequence goes on from NC_133897.1 coordinate 98,551,968, forward strand.
CCTTTCCATAGAGAAATGGGATAAATACACATCAGCCAAATAATTACACAACCATTCTAGTATGCTTTGCCCTGACAATTGTTTTTACAAATAAACAAATACCACTAAACCCTCAACCTGTTTTTTTGTTTGTTTGTTTAACAAGAAAGGTCTTCCTCCAGCTGTTTTTCACTATCTGTTTAGGATGCCTGTTAAGGCATAGGATCAGGCTTCATTTTGGTTTTCCTACAGAAGATATTTTTCCAATATCACCCTTAGAATTTCTTTTTGCCAGCTGCAGGCAGATGAGAAGGATGTAAGTTCTTCTACATAGCATCACCTTAAATTTATTGCAAAGTGCCAGACAGTTTTACATATCTGACAAATCAAATTCCCTGAAAAAACATTACATAAGAACATTGGAGTTTCTTAATCATGAGTTTACCTTCCCCTTAACTGTTCTGTAGATGATCACTTATTTCCCTGGAATGCTTTCCCGTAGCTATTTAACACACAGTAAGTTTCATTATTTTGTTTCCAATGACAATGAAAACCTGCCTTTTTTGACAGCGGTACAAGCACACATAAATAAGAACACTATTATTCTTGTATCAACTTCCTTATTTTTTGACAGACCTAACAATTACACTTTTTTTCTATTTAGACTGTTGGAAGGCTGCTTTAATAACCTGTGCCTTCTTTACAGAGCATCAACTGTAGCATTTTGAATATTCCGCACAAATAGATAAGGAAAGAAATCTTCCCTTGTTTTTCAGTGTCAAACAGCAGAGAAGGTAGTCAGGTAGTCAGTCAAATACATTATTTAACAAAATAACAACTGGTTATTACTTACATTGTACTGCATATGATGCCAGGACAACAGCAGAATTAATGGGGCATGACAATCTGGAAAGAAGGGAAACATTTTTATTTAGAAAAGACTGTATAAGTGTATCGTTAACAATGTCTCTGCAATTAGTTCAGCACATGAAGACTCATTTATCTTAGAATATCCAATTTTTTTTTGATAATTTGATTTGTCAAAGCACAGGACTGGACATTAAAAGCTAGATGCTGTATAACAGCTTCTTAAGTGAATGGAAGTTAACTAATCCTAAAAGGACACGCTTGTATTCTCGCTGGATGCTTATTCTGGAAAGCAAAAGGAGAAGGGATTTTTATGAGGCTCTGGCCATTATTTTAATAGCTGCAGTCTGGTGTATTTAAAACTAGACACAAACACTAAAATTAGCCAAATGCCAAGCACAAAGACAGCTCTGATCTAATGACCAAAACTAACTCCATAAAAGACAAAAGCCAACACCTAAAGGCAATTTATATTTGGCAGCAAATACTTGGACCATCTTTTTCCTTGTTTTAAAAAATATACAAACACACACAAAGGAACCACTGGGTATATGCCCACCATATGGGGAATATAATCCTGGAATCATGAGAAACAATAGCTTGAACTGCCCTTTGCTACTCCCTCCTAATTACCACACTAGGCAGTGGGTCCTCACATTTGGAATACCATGCCTGGCACACCACGCCTTGCATAAGGATCTCTCAGGTTGACATTGTACCTGTAGACACACAGCATCTCCTACAGCTCATTCGCAACAGACTTGTAAACTGTTCTTAATAACTGAGCTTTGTGAAAATTTGTAACATTTCCTAGCAGTTTGATTTTCTTTTAAAGCAATATTTCTCAAGGTACGTTTTTACAGCAATGAAACCCTCAGAAAAAGGCTTTTTTGGTTTTTTTTCAAAATTTTATTTTAGAAAGAATTATAGAGAAACTGAAGATTCTTATTACCTTCCTTCCACAATATCAGTCTTCAATTGCAGGAAGAATAAGTGCCTAGAAAAGATTTTTTTGGAAAACAAACAAGCATGCATTTATTTTCACATTTAAAAGGTATGGTTTAAATGGTTACAAGTATTCGTTTATTTCACTATATTTCCTGACAAAGTATACAAACAGATCAATAAAGCTTAGTGGCATTTACAAAGGTACCATCATACACCCGCTCACTCTCACAACAAGTTTAAAGATCTTTGGCTGTCTATACTACAACTCCAGGACCACAGAATTAATGCCACAACGAACACTATAAAAACTAAACCATTACAGAACTGGGCTTTCTTTCTCCCAGGAATATTCATCTTGGATGTAACTTCAAAAATCAAAAAAAAAAACCCAAACCCAAAAGACAATCCCAAAACACCCAACCCGAAAGTGTGATAGTCTATCTTGAAACTACTCAGTAGAGGATGAGACATTTCAAGTAGCACATGCTGACAAAAAGCTCTTAAACAATTTATCCAAGGGCAGTTCAGTCTTGCTCCTATTAGGTTTTTTTAGTAGAAAATGTTACTTTATAGTGATACTGGAGAATTGGGATGTGAAGAACCATAAAGAGCAGGCCTTTCAATAATTTCAGTTTAAAACTGAAGAACAGCTTACAACTGCATGATTAGCGAGTACCAAAACAGGTCAATAGCTAAGTTGTTTGTTGGGTTTTTTTGTTGTTTTTTTTTTTTGTTTTTTGTTTTTTGTTTTTTTTTTTTTTTTTTTTTTTACAAGAAATATCATTTAACATGCTGTATTATTTATATTCTCAAGTCACTGGAATTGACAAACAATGAAAAAGTTACAAAAATGCCAGATTAATAGGTGATTTCTAAATTCCAGATCACATGCACTGAACAAAACAAGTATTCCATTAAAGCCTCGTGACAAGTTAATTGAAAAGTGCTTATAATTCATGTACCCCAGCACCCTAACAACTTGGAGATAGATTAAAAAAAAATTAAAGGTCTACTATAAGCTGAAGCATTATAGATCTTCACATGTTACAAGTAATGGGCAAACTAGAAAACAAGAACTGTTATCTGTTCCTCCTGAAACAAAATAAACCCCACCCTCCCAGGCCCTCCCCATTAAATCTACTGCACATGTTCCACATTGACTCAGTGTTGATACAAAACTTCTAACACAGACTTGGGAACGCAGACAGCTTAATCATTGAACTTTCCTATTTTTTAATCATTGCATCTGATTAATTAAGGAATCAGAAAAGAAAAGGAGAATAAATGCAATGGGCAGGTACTTCAAGCAATGAAGGGCTCAAAAAAAAAACAAAACACCAAACCAAAAACCAAAAGGAATCCAAGATGCAAATAAACCAATTGCCATCTTTGTACTAGCTATTACTCTGGCTGTATTTTGGAGCTGTAGGCTGTGTATAGCAGAAACCATCCACTATAAGCATTGCATCAAGCTGTCCATTCCAAACACATTTAATACAAATAGTTTTCTACCTAATAAAGCATAGTTTGGCAAGCTGTGGAGATGGAAAAGGAGGGCTTTATGCATTCTTGGTTCATGGAAGCAAACATCAAACAGAAGTTACCTGGTTTGTTCTTGCTGAAGTGTGTTAGGATCAGGTATAAAAAACCTTACACGAAAACGAAGGGTGCAGGGAAAACCTCCTACAATATTTTAGAAGAGCAAATCAATCATTTTTTTGTTTAAAAAAGACAGACCACAAGGTTTTTATTTCCATATGTATAGAAAAATTACATGAACAACCACATAGAAATCTCATACGTTTTTCTCATGAAACTAAAAGAACCCATGAGAAGTGTCTCCTGATCCCCCAACACCAACTATAAGAAGAAAATACTCTCAAATATCGTGATGCTTTAAAGTACTTTGTATATGCTACTTTACATAAAAAGTATTATTTAATTATCTTTGCCTCATAGGTATTAGAAGAGAAAAAAGCAGCAAATGTATTTGAATTGTCTCGATTGGGATAATAATTCTATCTTACATATAAAGACAAGAAATTAACAGAAGTTCACCATGTTAGCTTCATGTATTTTTATTACAATTCATACACAATCTACAGCATATGGCAGAAATAAGAGAGCTGAAAAATAGCTCAGCTTTCACAGCACAAATTGGGACAGTGTCATTCAGGCCTCCTAAGCTGCTATCTGGCAGGGTCATGCTGGATGGCTTCTCATTCGTGGTAAGCGTTCTGCATTACCCAAAGCTGTTTATAAATAAGACATACTAGAACAACACATGCACTTAGAAGTGCGTCATGTTCATTTTTTGTTTGGTTGTTTTTTTAATGAAAACAAGTATAATTTTTTTTTATTTATTTACTTGAGACAAGAAATTGCCAGAAACTATATATGAAATATTCTCCACTTCCCTCGATCAAACCCCTCTTTCTTTATCTTCCCTATCAGGAGGGATTTACTGTCACCATGATATGACTACTGCTTTCACAGCCATGATGTCCAACACTGTTCAGAAGTCAGGTTTAGATGCTATTACAGCATCAAAGTTAGTGACCTATCAGGTCTTATTAGCACCCAGGTAGCAGTAAGAGATGTAGAAAGCTCTGCTGAAAGGACTGGCAGAGATAAGACTTGCTCTTAAAGAAAATCTACTATCTGGATGCACTAATTTACAAGAACTGTATTTATTCTAGTTGTAAGAATACAGAAAAGCAGAACTACACAGTTACAATCGAGATATTAAAAACAAGTCTTACCTTTTAACTGTTTTCTAATAGGTTTGTTTGGTTCAAGCCATCGCTGTGAAATGAAAAACTATTAGATGGATTAAAAATATTTACAAATAAATACTGTTTATTTATGTGCACGTGTGTGCAAGTATATGTGTGTATACATACATGTGTATGCATGTGTATACATGTAAACACACATATACATGCACACACATTTATTATTTATGATACTTACAGGTGAATCTACTGAAGTTTCATTTTGCTGTAAACCAAAATATTCCTTCTCCGTCACACCCAACTGGTTATAGGTCATATCCAACAAAATCTGTCCAGTGTCTTGTTTCTGAAAACAAGAAAACTTTAGAAGTGAAACTCTGCAAAACTTACACATTTTAAGATACAACTAATTGAAATAATTTATTTTTTTAAAAAAAAAGTATCTTGTGAATAAAAAAAATTCATTGGTTCAAAGTTTCTCAGCAATAAGTTTATTCTGATAAAAGACTCCTTTTTTTGTTGTTAAAGAGGCTTCTTTCCAAAATACGTTAGACATGTGAAATCTCGTAATATGAATTGACATGAACTCAAGCCCCTGAGGTGGGCCCAGCAGTTTAATTTTAAGCAGACCACCTCTCCCTTGAGCACAGCCTTTAGCAGCAATGCCGTTCTCCAGAGCCGTAGGCTGCAAGGATGGCTTACAGCCACATGGGGCTGCTCTGGCCCCTGCTGTCACCGCCAAAGCAGCCGCTCTGTTTCCACGTCAGCTGTCAAAAGGCAAAGTCAGTATACAGTAGGATGAGGGAAAAAAAGTAGAAGGATGCTGCGCTCCAGCCAGAAGGTCCTGTATTTCAGCCTGAATTCCCACCTGCCCCTCAGCCTCCACACACTCAGCTGCTGTTCACCCCACTTTTACCTAGACGTCCCTCAAGACAGGTAACACAGAACTGGTGTAACTGGGGAATTACACAGGCAGCGGAGACCCAGAAGCATAAGCATATATTATTTTCCCCAAACCAAACAAGTGTCTCCGTGCCACGGCATTGTGGAGAGAATATTAACCAACTTCTGCCAAAGAATACTGTGAACTAAGTCTATTAAAAAAGCGCAACCACAAAAAGAAACAAACAAAAACCCCTCAACAAGACTGCAGTCCTAAATATGCTAATATGTAATAAATAGCTTGCAAAGCTGTATGGCACTTTAGGACTAGATTTTTATATACTAAATTGCTGGACAAAACAAAAATCAAGCTGTTTTGCTTGTATCTTGTCTATTATAGCAAACTAACTTTTCACATGATCTTCCAAATCTCACTCTTAAAAGCAGAAATAAATTGCACACGTGCAAAAAAAAGAAAAATTTACCAGAGGAAAATTATTTAGACTGCAAAAGACAAGCACTTTGTTCTGAAACAAATTTCTCAAAAATTAAGTTCTGATTTAATTAAGTTTTGTCTCTTAAACAGATTTCTTAATTTCTTAAACAATCTCTTGAAACAAAGGACTCATGATAGTGACCACATTTTTGTGGATGGCCCAGTCTTACTCATTGCATAAGAGTGCTCACTTAAGCCAGGAACACAGTATTTTATAAAATTCCCTTTGTCTAGACTTTGTTTATTATACAACACTAAGTCCTGTTCATAAGACAGATTTATCCTTTTTTTTTTTTAAAAAAGAAAAAATAAAAAAACCAGGCTACCACACTGTTGTAATTGAGTGCTTTACATAGTAACATATTCCGTAGTCTTCCGTTATCTCATAAAAGCATTTTTCCTATTTAAAAGATGGGAAAAAAAGAACAAAGATTCAAGCAAAAGATATCCACCTGACTACCTTATTTTGGGGGACGGAATATTATCCAATGCTTCCTACTGCTAGAGCAGAACTCCTAGTAGCTCATTTGTGATTTGAATGCTCAGTGTTTCTACATCAGGCTCCAAATGCAAGGTAAGGTAACAGCCAACTATTGGCCTCTTGTGAAAAGCTGTGCCCGTTTTTTTGGAGCAAAGCCACATATGAAGAAAACAATGTAGGCAACGCTCAACTGTCTTATGTATGACACTACCCTTTCCCCTCCAACAGTCTCCCATCTTGTTTAACTTGCACAAACAGCTGAGGTCTCACAATAAATGCGAGTCCGCTCAGGCCTGTACATCTGCGTGGCCATCAAAAGCAGCAGCTCTGTCCCCTCCGTCTTCCCCAGTTGCACATTCCTCTCCTTTCGAACAGGCTACTGTTCCTTGCAATATTCAAACCACAGCACTGATCTACCTCAATTTTTTTCTGAAATAGCGTAGACCTAGATCCAGCTTCGAAACCAAAATCTCAGTGACAGGAAAAGGACCATGCGACCAAGCGTTCCTCGTCACACACAGCCGTGTGTGTCAGGCAGTTCTGCCCAGCACCATCCCTGAGGCGGGCTCTGCTCTTTGCTATCAGAGATGATCCATATATGTACACAAGAAGACCCTATGAAAACAGCAGATGTCACCTTAACCCTCTGAAATAATGGGCACTTCCTGGTGCAGATACGTCCATCTTTGGCACTACCTTACTATACATAACACATTCGTTTCCCCAGGGTTGTGTTTTTTATAAGCAGAGTGTTAAAATGCTTTCAAGTGACATCACATGACACCTGCACAATGCAGAAGCATAATTGCACATCTGTGGTGCATACTTACACAAGCTAAATGAGCAACTGAAGTCATATTGTGACCAAAAGCAGTAATTACAGGGGATGAGACATACACTTTATTGAAAGAATGTGTTCAGGCATCTCAGGTTTCATTACAAATGGGGCAGGAGAAGACCAAAGTGGGTAGGATTCTTCTGCTAATTTTCCTCTCTGAATTTCAACGCTCCTGACTCCCTTCAGGCTCCTTTCTTTGCAACAGCATTATCTCCTAATTCCCTTCACATTTTTCATGCTTCTGATCCTGCAGCCCAATTCCGATGACTTCCTTCACCTTCTCTCTCCCCACTCTCTTACAATTACATACCCCCTCTCCACCAGCACACATGAATTGCTCAGCCTTCTCACTGCTTCCCTATAAAGACAAGCAAGCTCCCTGATAGAATATTCTTGCTCAACAGTCACGATCCTCTCTTTGCAATGTTCCCATGGGTCTCCCAACCCTAAACTCGGCTGCTCCTCCACCTAGAAAACTACTACTTCCTTCTCTTCTTCCTCGCCACATTTCCTATCAAAAGCAATTTCCAACCCTACTTTTCACGGCTCCAGTTCTTGCTGTCGGTATTAAAAGCACAAAGTTTCCTCCACAGTGTGCAGGCCAAACACCACTCCACAAGTCTAAGCTAAGTACAGAATGTAATTTTAAATTGTTAAAGTCTTCTTCAGTTGTTAAAACTCCTGAAGCTGAAAGTTTTTTTGCTGTTTTTCCTCAAGAAAATTTATAGTTAGTCAGCTTTGGCTTTGTTTTAAGAAACACCTGAATTATTTTTTGGCCTATACATCTAAAAAATAAAGTTAAGGCACAGCTCACACTGCACCATCTTCAATCTATTTTGCACACAAACAGTTCTGAGATCTAGGTGTAGAGCAGGGCAGGCTAAGCGCCTCACATCACAGCTTTCAAACTTTGACATCCGTTCCAATAGTCCATAGCCACAGTGCACTCTAATACTACAATTTTTCACTCCCCTCCACCACAGGAATCACGGAATCATGGAATCTTCAGAGCTGGAAGGGACCTCTAGAGATCATCTAGTCCAACTCCCCTGCTAGAGCAGGATTGCCTAAAGCACATCCCTCAGGGCTGCATCCAGGCGGGTCTTGAAAATCTCCAGAGAAGGGGACTCCACAACCTCCCTGGGCAGCCTGTTCCAGTGCTCTGTCACCCTCACCGTAAAGAAGTTTTTCCGTGTATTTGAACAGAACTTCCTATGTTCTCGCTTGTGCCCATTGCCCCTTGTCCTGTCGCTGGGAACCACTGAAAAGAGCCTGGCTCCGTCCTCCTTAAACCCACCCTTTAGGTACTTGTAAACATTAATCAGGTCCCCCCTCAACCTTCTCTTCTCCAGGCTAAAGAGTCCCAGCTCTTTCAGCCTTTCCTCATAAAGAAAATGCTCCAGTCCCATAATCATCTTGGTTGCCCTACGCTGGACTCGCTCCAGTAGTTCCCTGTCCCTCTTGAACTGGGGAGCCCAAAACTGGACACAGTACTCCAGTTGTGGCCTCACCAGTGCAGAATAGAGGGAGAGAATGACCTCCCTCGACCTGCTGGCCACACTCTTCCCTATGCAGCCCAGGATGCCATTGGCCTTCTTGGCGACAAGGGCACACTGCTGGCTCATGGATAATTTGCTGTCTACTAGGACCCCCAGGTCCTTCTCCTCAGAGCTGCTTCCCAGCATGTCCGCCCCTAACCTATACTGGTGCCTGGCATTCTTCCTTCCCAGGTGCAGGACCCTACACTTGCTTTTGTTGAACCTCATTAGGTTCTTCTCTGCCCAGCTCTCCAGCCTGTCCAGGTCACGCTGGATGGCAGCACGGCCCTCTGGAGTGTCAGCCACCCCACCCAGCTTGGTATCATCAGCAAACTTGCTGAGGATACACTCTGTCCCATCATCCAGGTCATTAATGAATATACTGAACAAGATTGGACCGAGTATTGACCCCTGGGGGACACCACTGGTTACAGGCCTCCAACTGGACTCTGTGCCGCTGATCACAACCCTCTGAGTTCTGTCACTCAGCCAGCTCTCGATCCACCTCACCGTCACCTCATCTAGCCCATACTTCCTCAGCTTCCTAATGAGGATGTTATGGGGGACAGTGTCAAAAGCCTTGCTAAGGTCAAGGTAGATGACATCTACGGCTCTCCCCTCATCCAGCCAACCCATTATAACATCATAGAAAGCTATCAGATTGGTCAGGCATGATTTGCCCTTGGTAAATCCATGCTGACCACTTCCAATAACTTCCTGTTCCTCTACATGTTTGGAGACGACATCCAGAATGAGTCGCTCCATTACCTTCCCAGGGACAGAGGTGAAACTAACCTCTGGAAATGGGCAAATCAACATGAACCCTGTCCAGCTAAACTGGGCATTAGAACCAAGTTCTTCTTAACCATTAAGAATGTCCTAACTGCTTGTTGTAATAAAGCTCTTGCCTTTCTACAATGAGTAAAAAAAATTAGTCACTTTCCCCACTAGCCTATTCTGTTACAGTGACAAAAGTTTTTAAGATAATCTCCAGAACATTAAAGTTTTTTCTACTAAAAAGAAACATTTCCAAGAGGTTTGCTTGTTTACACCCTGAAAAGTTTCCATTTATTTCATCTTCATGACATCTACCAATCCTTACTCTGAACTGTTAAAAGCTTTGCATCAGCCAACGCATAACCACAAACCATTCACTTCCATTTAAATCTGCCTTAAAATATGTTTCACCTTATGTCAGATAGGCCAAAAATTAATTTTAAAGCAGTCATAACTAACACCTATTACATTCTGCTTGCACCACAAAAATTTCCTGCTATGTTTAGGGAATTTATATTAGTCAAGTTTAATTTCTGGTAACTTCAAAATCTGGGATTTTGAAGAGAAAGAACCCCTTCATTATTTTAATATCAAGTACTGCCTAGAAGCAGGAGTGATCAAGACCCACTGTCCTAAGAACTGCATAAACATAAGCGAGGACTCAATTCTTCGGAGTGGAGGAGTAAATATGCAAGTAATCCTTTTCAGTTTGTTAACGTCTACAAGGTAAGTGGTACAAAGTGACACTTTAAGAGGACAGTGCAATATATAGCACATCTCCCTGTCCCTCTCCTCTGCAAAAGCTTTGTCCCCACTTTCTGGCAATGATAACCTCACAGTGAAGCACCACCTAAGCTTTTGCAAACTCAGTCTCACTTCAGACACAATACCCATTGCCCTTCACATGCTGTTTGAGGTCATCCTTTCCTAATTTAGTCTGCAATAGTCATCCACCACCAAACAGCCTGGGGCCTTTGATCCCAATGTGCCTACCAGCTTGAGCAAAGTGCAACACTTTCTTTTAATTTCCACACTAATTTTACACACAGCCAATTTATTTGCTTTTCTGCTAACTCTGTCCTTTTCTCTTCCTGGAACTGATTTACTCACCTGATGCTCTTATTCAGAGCATGCAAGATTTTGTTTAGCTAGAATAAACAGAACAGTCTCTTCTTTCCTTAGGTCCAGACTTTTGCAGAGCATCCTAGTTGCGCTTTCTATGTCTGCCTGACTTAGAACTTCCCTCTTTTGTCTGTGAGTAGCCAGGACCCACATGTGACATTTGCTGGAGGGTGGCTTCGATGCCAAGACTAACACTGTTGATACTTCCTTGACATTGGCTGAAGATTCCTGCCTGGTGTATAATAGCACTCACCTTTTTTAAGAACGATAACACATGAGCAGCTCAGCCTGCAAAATACCAGCGTTCTCCTCCTCTATTATTTGCAACTGAAAATTGAGCTTAAAAAAACATTACCTCATCTTATGAAAGCTATTAGTTTACATTACTGATTTCCCTCACTGCAATTACTCCTTGTTCAAGATAACCTATTGCTACCGCATATTCCTGTATCTCTTTTATTGTTAATAATGCCTCAAACCTTACATTTTTGATCTACTGAAAAAGATTCATTAGCAACATGTTAATGAAATCTGACAGTCAAGAACTTTTATTAATGTCCTTGCACTGTTTAACATCTCCTTTTCAGTTCTACTGCCACTTCTTGAGCCAGCTCCCTGCCCATCCCATAACTCTTCTAGATTCCATACACTCCAGCACAGTATTTTCCTATATAAAGGTCACACAAAATATTTATCCAAGCCCACAGAGTTTTGACCCACTGCATTTCCTCTGCCTCAAAAATCCTCAAAAATGATTTAAAACAAACATGTACATGAGGTTAGTCATTCCAGTTCTAACTTTGGAAAAATCTCTCCTCCACTAATTCTTTCCTTCAGCATTTATTATGAAGTCAGGCCCCACGAAGGGCTAAGACTAACAAGCCTGCTATAGGTCAGATCACTTTCTCACTGTCCTCAAAGGCGTCATCAAATTTCATACCGTTTTACTATTTCCCAGTCAGAGTATACTGATCTGCCTCAATACAAAACTAAATATTTGTTGCCAATCTGAAACTTCATACAGCAGTTCTTTCAACATGCAGGGACTCAGATTAGCAAACTGTTTTGTATTATCAAACAATATTCAGCAGGAAAACTTAGTGACAAAGATCCAACAATTCTGCATCCTTACATTTTACTACGAGCGGTTTTAAATTATAAAACTTGCACCCACAATCAAAAAGAACCTTTCAGACTTGTATCTCTGCCCATTATTTTAAACATACCAATAGTAATTGTTGGTATTAATTGTAACAATCAGTTTCCTTCTCACATATTGGAAGAAGCAGCTTAACTGAGATGGTAGGAAAGGAAAAACTTTCTTTATGATTTTAATTTCAAGTTGTGCAACTTTTTTCATTATTACTGCCTAATCATTTTATTTCTAGAAAGAGACCTGATTACTAAAAGCCAACCAGTCTAAAAGCAAAAATCACAGGCACTAAGACATAAGCATCAACTCAGAAAGACAATGCAATACAGAAGCGATCTGAGACTAAATTTTATCCCTTCACAAAAGTCAATTTACTGGAAATTGAGAGGCGTACTTCCCAAGTGGTCATTCCTGGTAAATAAGTCAAAGTAGACCAATAATGGAAAAGTTCTGCATGTTTATAGCAAAAGTTACAAATAAATTGGCATTATTGCACAATATACACCTATTAAACACACCCAAACACAGTATGTGAGCACATTCTGTATATATTAGAATGACCACTAACATTTTCCCCATGTGGAAAGCTTATGCATTATAGCCTTAGAACAGAGGTAACATCAGAGACAGAACTGAACTAACCTTATCACAAAATTCAAACACTTGAAATTTATTGTGAAGGTTCAAAAAAACCCTGGATATAATTAAAGTCAAGTGCAACACTTGGTACAAAGTGCAGTCAAGTCTTTGTCTCAAATGCGTTTTTGAAAGAACATTTCCAACTCCTAGCATATGTGCTCCTCCTGTTGTTTGCATAGAATTCAGATACGTTCCATCTAAATACTGAAACACTTAATGGGGGAAAGACAAGAAAGGCGATTTCAGCATTGCATAGTTAACATACGTTTCTGTTTGGACTGTAAGCAATGTAGTGGAATGTGTCTGTCTGTACTCCCATGTGAACTTCCTTGATAATGATAATGTAAGAACAGCACATACTGCAAGTTATACTGATTAACTCTTTGTGATACCATCAATACAAAATTCAGATTCACCAAAACTGTAGTATAAACCCCTTTAAATAAAAAGGGTGAGCAAAAAAAGCCTACCACTTCACTACCCTGCCAAAGTCAAAAATCTAGGAGAAAAATGGCAATGATCTCTTGAAATTACGTCAGTATTTACACTTGGTCAGGCTACTGGTATTCTTTGGGATAAGTGCTTAATAAGAACAAATTTACAGAAATCAAATTATGCAGCTATCTTCAGGTTTCTCAATAGATAGAAAGTACCTCAGGTTATTTCCATAAGCAAAATCCACTTTCCTTCTTCCTTTGCCCAGTTTTAGGATATTTGGTTTTCATTCCCATTGCTACAGATGCAACCTCTGGGAAAAAAATGTACCATCATGCAGAACGATAGAGACCCATAGATATAACTTTTTAAGTTTCATAAGCCCATGCAGTTTGCTAAGTTTCATGAAAATCAGCTGTGTGGGCTCTATAAAGATCCTGTTGCTACAGAATGAAAGTCACATCCCTATACTCCCTGTTCTCTAAAATATTTGGAGATACCATGAATGTTCTACCATCATTTTAAAGATGTCACTTAGTACTAGTTCAAAATTTAAAAATACATAAGTTGTTCTTTTCAGTGTGTCAACAGGTTGTAAATTTAGACTATTTAATCTATCATCTTTGAATTAAATTTAAATCCACCTCAAATTTACTAGTCTTGAGCATCTGTGCACTGCCAACAAAATATCAGAAATGACAATTTAGGAATATCTATTTGCTTAAACTCAAAGCAAATTTCTTCTTACCCTTATGTTTCTTTTCTTTGGTGTTATTTTTTCTATATAATCCCTCTATGCCTTTGAAAGAAAGAAATCCTCTTGCAGTGAGAATTCTGTGTTCAGATAGTGCTACACGACAAAGCAATACTCAGCATTTTTCAGTCAGTTGTCATTAGAATGGAAAGAGTCTTCAATTCCACTTATGCTATTAAATGGATGAAGGCCAAGCTTTGAGTAATCTGTTTTTCCCCATTCACTTTCCACTATTTGTGTTAGCCAAATATAATCCTGTCTATGAACGTAAAGCATACTTATGTATACATGAATATTGGCCTGATATTAGTTCAAAGTGTAACATATAACTAAACGTAGAGCTCTCATAAGTCACGAGGTATCACTAGCCCAGAAAAATACAACCTTGAAAAATTCCCAACCATAATTTTCCACTGATACACGGAAGTTCTTTTCAAAAGAAAACACTACACCCTATGTTTTAAGGGAGGTGATCCTGTTCAGTTCCAATTCTCCAAACTCAGACAGGAGAGAAAAATTCAACCGTTATCAGCAATAACAGTAAAAACTGAGAAAGTAAAAAACTAGAAAACATATTACAACATTCACAAGACATAGTATGTCTTTTTATCAATGTATCTATGTCTAGTCATTTCAGAAAGCACCTTCATTTTAATAACATATTACTATATTATTAAATACATTGCTGTTGAATTGTCTTATGGATAATCATGCCATGCGATATGCATATTTTATTTCTTAAAAATATGGAATTATCAATTGACCTGGCATCCAGAAATTAATAAAATATGGAGCAAAATTCAGTGTGTTGATATGAGAAACAGTATCTCTAAATAAACACAGAAAAACTTCACTAGTAGGGAAAATCCATTCAGTGCAAAACTTATTTTGCTGCAATACGTGCCTAGCTGATTCCCAGACTGACCACAGACCCGAGTTACTCTGCTCACAGACATAAAACTGAACGATGTTGGCAATTAAAATAAAAACACACACAGAGTCAGGCACAAACTTCACAAAGCTGATTTTTTCTGTTAACGTAAGCAAAACTTGGATACAAATTTTCCACAGCTGGTTTCAAACCCTTTTGAGAACTGGACCTTGCGACACAACCAGAGCACAGCAAAGCCTGTTCTCAGGCAGACATCAAGGTCAGATAATCAGGAAGCGTCATCCTGGCAGATAAATGCAGGCTCCCTCAGTACCGGTATGAAAGCTCAGTACTCAAAGAACATAAGTCTTCTGGTAAATCTCTTCCTTGCATTAGCCCATAACATAGTGGGGTAGCCACCATCGCCGCTTCATTTCAATAAAGCCACAATGGGTCCTGCATTACCCCTATGGCAGTTCAGCATTACAGCTGCAGTAAAGGAGACCCTTCCGATTCCTGGATGAAGGAGGTAACCAGCAGGGATACCCTGGGGGTACGCTGAAGGCAGGGAGAAAAATCAGCTGGGTCCGGAGTTTCAAAATGGTTCCCATTTATCATATTGCATTCACTGCTTAAAGGATGAAATAAGAAGCAAAGCTCACCTTTACAGTGCCAGACTTCAGGCCAAGCGCTAAATCTAAAGCTGTGTAAACACTTGTTTACAAGGAAGAATATACTGCTATGCATGGAATTAAAAAAAAGTTTTAAATTCTTAATTTTTCAAAGTGCTTATGCGGGGGGGGCAGGGGAACGGCAATTATGCTAGCTCATTGACAGACAGCAATCCTATACGGCATGCTGGAGACGAACAACGGAAATTGTATACTAATGTGTTGCTCTTTCTCTTATAGACCTACTCTCTTTGTACTCCACTTTCCAATGTTAGCTATTTCATATATATAAACACACACATACATGTATATAAATATACATACGTATATAGTATATAAAAGATATACTAAAATGAGACTAATTCTATATATAGATTAGAACAAAAAGCATCTGTTCACTTATCAAATAATTTCTATTTCAATAAATATCCAACAGACAAAGTTCAAAAATAAAATCAGTCTGCAAAGAGAACTGTAACAATACTTTGGAAAATACAATTTTCAGGTGAAGTTTTGAATCTCCTGTAAGAAAGCACTACATAATCTGCAATATCCAACAACACAGCTTCCTCAGCAAAATGCTTCTTCTCAAACAGGGTAAACTGGATAAAACAAGTATCATATACACATTTCACGTGATTATACTTAAACTCATCCACAGTTTTTCTGCATGGTCAGATAATTCTACTGAAAACTGATTGAGAAGTGAAGGCATTTCCTGTGTTTTCATTTCAAAATTAACTAATGCTTTTAACCAGTAGCAAAGGTTATAAAACAAAATATTTACACAATAAAATACAGTAGAAACGTAGAGTACAAACTTCCCTTAATCCCCTTTCCCTCCCTGCTCCCAGATAAAGAGACTACATTGAAGTACAAATGACTGAACAGAACTGTCCTACTAAGCCATGATGTCTTCACTATTTACATCTTTGCACTTCAGAAAATATGTACTGACACTGACACTACAGGAATTTACAAGGCCTCATCTTTTTAGCACTACCAGTCCTTTGACCAGAGAAAAGGAGGAGCACATCCAAATTTGGGAGTCCCCTTCAAATACGAATTACTTATTCATAGCTGACAACAATCACCAGATCTGTTTCTTCACATCTCTCATATCATACGGAAGAACCTTTTTACAGATCCAATCTGTGGATCTACAGATCCAATCCATGATTTTATGACATTTCAGTTGGTTGACTTAAAATAGCACTTTATAAATCCATTTCATAACCAGTAATTCTGCAATTTGTAATGGCAAAGCTACATCTTCAACACCTTCTGGAAATCCCATGCCTCAGGGTCCCACATTTGATCTTCAGCTTTCAAACAAATTTCTATGTGTTAAAAAAAAAAAAGTAGTTTTCCAAACTTACGTTGACTTTGAAGCTTTGTACTGAGCCATCCAAAAAGTGGACGTTACAGATAATCTCTGATCGTGTTTTCTCTTTTGGTAGTTCTGACGCTCGTATGTTATTTATCCTCCCACCTAAGGCTCGTAAACGGGAGTTCATAACTATTGCTGAATAACCTATAAAACAAAAATTATGTTTAATAGCAGTTCTTATAATTCACTGTTTCATCTATGCTTTTACAGAGGAACCCACAACATCACAAAGACCTCATTACACCCCAAATAGCTATAGTAACAAATGATTCTTATAGAAAAGAATAAGCTGTAAAATTAGCGCGTTGTAAACCAGAACATAAATGCATACAGGGGCTTCCATGTTCTAAATATGAACATCCTAAAGAGAATCACAGGTAACCCCTGCAAAGTATACTTAGGTTAGGCATGGGCCATTGCCTTAGTTTAAATCAGTAAAAAACACAAATACCCACTATAAAGCATGAAGACAACGTCAAGAAAAGTTTTTATCATCCGTAAGTAGTAAATCCGTCACCGCCTTGTAGATTTCTTACATATTTCTATATTTACCATAGAAGTTTCACTACAATAAAACAATTATGCTTACTCTCAACCAAAAAATAGTCCTGAATTCATGCAGATCACGTTCTGCCAAATAGCGTTTTGTTTCAGAAATATATATACAAACACCATATGTAAGGCAACCAGAATTAACATTAAAAGCATGTCAGTATTTTGCAGCCTAGCACACACAAATTCATGAAGCCAGAAATTTATATCCAAGAAGAATATCCCACCAAAAAAAAAAAAGCAAAGCTGTTTTGTTGTTTTGTTTTTTTTTTTTTTTTTCTTTTTTGGAAAAAATCTTCATGAACACCAAAACTCTGAAAACCAGTTTTCACAAATGAAAAAAAAAAACAAAAACACCACACAACACAACAACCCCGCCACCAAACAGAAAAAGCTATTCATTGAAATAAGAGATGAATTAAATACAGTCAAGCCTGTAAACATTTCAAGCCTCTCTTCACTGGATCGGTTTACCAATTAACATCACAGCATATAAAGCCAGTTGGCAAGCGGAGCCGAGGATAGTTTTCCAGGTTAATTACCATACCAATTACCAAATCATACCTCACTTATTAGAGGCTAACTACAAAGGGACTTGCATAATATGAGTGTTTCCTAGACTGCTGGCCAAGCTAGACAGGACCAATGTCAGGACTATTTTGCAATCTTCCCTTATTTGATTATCTGCCTTAAAACAAAGGCTGGCTTTTCTTTTAAGCAACTAAAGAAACTGAGCGATTTAGAATAAAGTGACTTAAAATTCTATATTTTAAAAGCAAATGTGAAATGCATAAAGAGCTATGAGATGCAAAATTGTATAAAACACTAAAGACAACAAAACAGTGCAGTGGTCCATCCTCACATAAGGATGTGTAATCTATACTTAGAAGCAGCTAAAACAATTCCCTTCTCACAGAAAACTCAGAAGTCAGCCACACAAAAAGCATTCGACAAATACACTCTCGTACTTCTTTTTGGTCAGCCAATTGATAGTTTGCTATTGTGTATTTTCTAAAAATCAGAACTGCAAATTGCTAAGACTCATTTATTTAGCCAGCACATCGCATTTTTTCCTAGGAGATAAGCAGTATTTTCCTATTCCTTCCCAAAGGTGTGGGGTTTGTTTGTTTGTTTGCTTTGGGTTTTTTGGGGGGTTTTTTTTGATGGGTTTTTGTTGTTCTTGTTTGTTTGGGTTTTTTTGTTGTTGTTGTTTTGGTTTTTTTAAGGACAGAAAAAAGGAAGAGGTGATCTTTAGGTGAATTCTGAACAGTATTTCCATATAAACTACTATACACTCCTATTGCTTTAAAATTGTTCTTGATATACAGTCTGCAGTTAATCATAGTATGTTTTTGTTTGGTTGGTTTTTAATCCAGAAAATGGGCTTTCTTATTCAGGAATGGTCGTTGCTAAATATAACATGCAGTTATCTAATTATCAAGGACATACAAAAAGGTGAAGACAGATTACAACTGTATACAAAGCCTTCAATCTCACATTCTCTAACTTTCTAGCAGCTACATTTTAAACCATTTTTTCAGCTCTGTGTCCATCTTCTACCAAAAAGCCAGGTGATTACATGAATTATACCGCATGGACTTTTCTTCCCTTTCCACACTCAGAGGTCAAAAAAAGAACTTTTCACTTGCTTCTATCTTACACCTCTACCATTCCCTTTTTCTAAATATGTTCTACTTCTCTTCTACTTTAGCTGGGCTTCAGCAGAGAGCAACAATGACAGGAGTCTCCAGGGCTCAGCTCCTGATCTGCCTGGAGAAAGTAAGGGAATTGTGCTCAGCCCCTGTACTCCTATTGCAGCATGTGCTGCAGGTCAAGCCATGCTTGGAGACCTTGCAGAAATTTTGATATTTAATCCTAATCACTCTACAGCAGAGCATTATTTATTCAAGTGTTACAATATAGCTAGATCTTGCTACTCACTTGCTCAAACTTCAAATATGGAAGCCAATAAAACAGCATCAATAACATTTATACATACATATATATGCTTGCTATCCAGAAAAAACAACAAAAAAAACACCCAAAAAACCAAAAACCCAAACTCTTTTATAACAGCAAAAAAATAAACCTGAATAAACAAATTGATGATTTTTATTTAACTGTCTGTGCATAGCAGCACAAGTAGTTACAGCTGCTTTTCATACCAAGGTCCCACTCTGTAGAAAGCCTAGCATATCATCTGGATAACCTAGCCCACGCTTGAGGTAGATACGGTAGGCTAGGTTTAATTTTCAGGTTATGGTCCCCTATGTTCTTCATAACTTAAACCCCTAACATGTCTTCTCCACTTACATATAAATTTATAAATGAAATTCAACAACTATTGCACCCAATAAACCATACTGTAGTCTCCCAACACAAGCCCAGGTCTCCGTTGAATGCTGTCAGATAGACACAAGAGATGACAGGAATTTCACCCTAAAGCTGTCTGGAACAAGGATGAAATTCCATTTTGAAGTTTTTCACGAAATAACGAGAACCATGAATGCTATGAAAGAGACTGTACAATATGCATTGTTATTGCTGAGCTTCCGCAGTCCTCCAGCAAGTCAGACTTGCTCTTTTCTGTGCCATGAACTTGTCTCCCAGCATCCATAGAAGCTATCCAAGAACTAACAGTAACTTGTACTTCTCTACTACTGTTCATTATAAAATCAGAGAGGTGCTTAGTTTTAGATTAAAGTTGTTTTTTATGCTATTTCTTCACAGTATCTTCAGGTTATATGCTGGGCACCCCAACTGAAATAGTAACTCAGAAATTCATCCCAAGAAATTCAAACCTGCTAGTGTGACCAATTTTCATCAAGTTCACAAATAAAAACTTGGAATTCCTTGGTTTTTTACAGTTTTATGTGAAATCAAACCAGTAGCACAGTCAGAGTTCACGGTTTGTGTTTACAGCGTGCAAGGAGCCCCAGCTTAGGCTGTCCTTGACAGAGCTAGCTGACCATGGAAACTGTGCCAAGGCCGGGATAGACAGATGAGTGTTTGGAGACCACAACCATTAGTCGACTGGAGCTCAAATGGATGAATCAAGCCCCAGGACACCTCCACCAGCTGGGAGTCCCGAGCAGAGAAAGCCAGACTCTCTATGTCCCACCTACATGGCCTTACACTTTCCTCTGCAGACAGTAAACTCCTAAATGAAGGAGCCATTTTACAGATGTCACACCACAGGCACCAGCCTAAGTCAGTTTGTGTGTCCTAGCTTAACGTGCTGTACACTCAGTAAGTCTGTAAGGAAACAGCTTGGAGAATCCCTAGTCTAAAGGGCAAGGGAAGGAGAACAGAGGAAAGGCGAGCAGCTGAGTTATTAGCAGCTGCTCTACTACTTTTCTTCCATGCGTGAGCTGTGTCTAAAGCTCTATTTTAAATAAACTCAGATTACTGAAATGGCCTATCAAGCCCAGTGCAATTATAAAGGGGCACATAGAAGGACATGAAGTAACCTGCAACGGCAACTGGTTTGGGGGTAGGAGGAGGGTCACTGCGATCTCCAGCAAGACCAGATGCCAGCTCTAAACACCAGGGATCAGCCTCCAGCCCTGAGCAACCAAGACCAGCCACTCCATGCAAACACCAGCTCCCGCTTTGCAGCCTCGGGCAGGAGGCTAATTCACAAAACAAACCAACACAAAAAGTGTAAGACAAATTTGAACATTATCAACAAGTGAACAGTTTAATAATTATTCCCCTTTCCCTAAAATAAGCACCTCAAATCCAGATAGTTGAGAGTTCTTTTTTGATTAAAAAACAAACAAAGCCACCCCCAGA
Organism: Larus michahellis; assembly: GCF_964199755.1. Taxonomy (NCBI): domain Eukaryota; kingdom Metazoa; phylum Chordata; class Aves; order Charadriiformes; family Laridae; genus Larus; species Larus michahellis. Next base: position 98,572,891 of record NC_133897.1, read on the forward strand.
ACACAGTTATTTTTACCCTAAGGTATAAAACAAACGTGGAATTCTATGCTATAATCAAACCGTGCAACAGGCTTACAGGAGCAACAAATACAGCTACAGAAAGAAGTTAATGTTTTCCAAGTACTTTAAACACATTGCTGGGCAAGTTTGGTTATGCATGCCTTCTCCAACAATAACACCGCAGTCAAGCAGAACAAAAAATAACACTGTAAGAGTTCTCAGAGTTTCTTTACGGCCATGACTGAAAATGTATAGTTCCATGTTGGGCTCTTGAAAATCGTAAATATTGCAGAATCTCTGGGTATGTCATTTATGAATGGATAGTTTTTCTAACCCACTCATTGTCTGAGCGATCATCCTGACAATGAATGAAAAAACAGTAGTATTAAAGACACGGGCAAGTCTCGTATGTCCTTTCAGTAACAGTTACATTTTATGGTTACCTATTGCTTCATATAAATGACATGAAATAAAGTAAATGGGAAAAACAAAGAGGTATCACAAATTAAAGGTGTCATTGTATCAATGTATGGCCCTAAGACAGCCAACACAAGTGCTCTTCAGCATGCATCAGCTTTCCCTATCTGCTGGTTAAAATATATCATCAGAAAAAAATCCAATCCTAGCGAACCTGAAATTTTTCTAGTAATCTATATTCTGATTATCCTTCCCACGTACGTAAACATTATTTACACACCCCAAAGCCATACCATCAGTGCATCTTAATTAGGGTTAAATTATCCAGCCAGATTTTTCCAAATAGAAGAGTGACGCTTAAGTTGACACCTACGAAAACAAGCTTCTGTTTTTACCTTTTGCAGAGGAAAAGCTTAATCTTTTTTACGTTCTGAATGAGAAACTAGATGTCTCCCCATTAATATAAAAACTAAACTCTAATATTTTGCAGGAGAATCCCATGAGGTATTTAACCACAATACAATATTTGTGAGTTTCCATACAAATTACAAGGCCTTACTAAAGCAACAAGTAAAAAATAAACTTCATTTTGAGCAATGTGCGCAGGTTATCACTTGCTCCTTATCTATAGTTATTTCCCACAAACTTTTCCTCACATATTGATCACAAATTATATAGCAAGTAAGTTTGGAAGCCAGAAGTATCACACTGTGATGAATCTTTGCATCACTTGAAAAAAATTAATTATAAACACAGAACAAGCAAGAAAGCCTTAAATGATGAAACATTACAGCTTATGTTGTAAAGATACCTCCAAATTGAGATACAAAGAATAAGAGACTTCTTGCAGCATCTTCTTACTTAGAGATAGAATAAAAGTTAATATCCACGTTGAAAGTTTGTGTGTGTGTGTAGACACACACAATCTCTAAAGCAGTAGCCACAAGTTTTCCAATCATCACTCTTAAGACAAAGAGCAATATCATTGTAATAGGAGCTTTTCACCCCAAAATTAAAAAAAATTAAAGATTCAGCTTTCTTATCTTTGCTTCCAGTTCAATTGCATGAACGAGGTTTCAGTCATTCTAGTTATCATCTTAAGTTTTCCTCAAAAACAATCTTACAGGCAGAGATTCTTCACAGAAAATGAGTCCAATTAAAAAGAAAATAAATTTAAAAAGTAAGAAATTTTAAAATTAAAAAAATAGTAAGCACAGGCGTTTTAAAGTTATACCTTAAATAAGTATGAAGATACCTATATTAACATATATTCTTCTACATACTGCCAGCCCAATATTTAGCAAAACTAGTATAGAAGAGTAAAGAAAGTAAATTCTTCCGTAGCAAAGTGTAGCGATACCTCTTCTTCATCTGCCAGCACTTTATGCTGGAGTTCGTCCATAAATAAGCCTTCAGGTAGACCGTATATATGAAGATATCTCTATTTGCTTATTTAGAACATGCTTGAAAGCATTTTAGTTTCAATGAAGGTAGTTACAAGGAAAAAGACTCAATTTAAAAACAAAAAAACAAACCACAAGTAATTTTGAATACTCTTTCCTTTACTAACCTCCACAAAATTGGAACCTAACTTTTTATTTTACTTTTAAAAGCCAATAAGTAAGTAGACAAACTGGATTGTTCTATGTCTAGAAATCCAGTACCTACCCACTGCTCAGTAGTCATTGCCTCTAAGAAGAAAATCCAACGTATGCAGTTGAATAAATTAAGAAAATCCCCACACTACTACAAAAGGTTAGGTGCTTAATTAGTGGATAAGACCAAGTTATTAAGTGCTTTGCAAGCCTTCCCTGCACTTCATTTAGCTTTCCATTATAACATATCTCTGGTAAATTCGTATTGCAAAGTGTTTTCAAGAGAGATACAGCTATTTTGAACTCTGGATTCAGCAAGACTTCACATGAATGTCAAAGATGGACTGAAGGAGTTGGGGAGGAGAAAAAATAAGCCCGAGTTTTAGTTCCAGCACTACACTATACCTTGATTGACATGTCCCTAAGATCCCACTAAGCCAATAACATACTGAAGGTAATGCAAGCACTGTAAGAAGCCGCAAATACCTAGTACAGATAAACTGTGCAGCAGAGTGAGCAACCCACTCTTAATTCTGCAGCTGCATTGGGGACAACACTTCTATTGGGGACCATCCAGTCTCTTGATGGATGGCAGAGAGGGACTCGATGACAGACTCTGTGCCCTCAAAATACTGTATATGTGTAACAGAAAAGGCTTTACTCTCTTCAGAATGTTAATAATACATTAATATTGGTTAAGTTATAGAAAGCAGACTGCACTTACAGTGGCAGAGTAATAACTCCAATTAATTATCCTTAAAAAAAGGAATATTCGTGTCAAATGTTTATTCTGTATACATATTATGTATATTCATTGGGAGACAAGTTTTAGAGACAGAGACTCTACTTCAACTTTTTTGAAATCCTTCTTCCTCTTCACCCTCCCCTTTTGAAAAGTTTACATTACCTGCATCCTACAGCTTTTTGCCTGCAAAGTCTTAAAATGTGCACAGTTTCAGGCATACCAACAGTTCTTGCTGTTAAGACTGAAGAGGACACAGACTGGCTAGCAATAAAGCAGGACAGACTGCTATTATAGCTTAATAGAGATTACTTGACCAAAATAATCATATTCTTTACATAGTGACAGTCTTCGCATGTAGGGGGAAAAAAAAAAGAATTATCCCAGCCTCTCAGCAACAGCAAGACTGGTTATCTGAAAACTTAATCTTGAAATGAGATAACCTAAAGGTAATTGAATTCTAGAAGAGCTTACTGGTAGAAAAACAATACTGACCATCGATTTCAGTACTCAGGTTCTTAACATCCTTCAATCCAACTTCTGAGGAAAATACTTTGGTCACATTTGCAAAGGATCAAACCAGATTGTATGAATGACCCTTCAGACTTCAAGGGTGTGAATCTGGTCATTCCAACTTCACTGATGCTACTTTAAGTACATAGAATTAAACCATGCAGCTAAGCCACGGTAGGATCCAATGTGTCATTTTACACTGCGTGAAGCATTACTGTTAGACCTCAGATACTGGATTAGCACTGGAACAGAGATACTATCTACTGCATGCAGAATGAGTCAGAGAAGAAAAACAAATGGGAGGAAAAAGCAACCGAATTAATAGCAGAGACCTGCTCACTACACTGCTCAAGTACTATAAAATACAGATGAGAGCAAGACACATTCGTAACACTTTAGTATTTTCAGTAGTTTTTATTGCTCATGTAAGAGATCTTTATGATGATTATTTTTTAAAAAAACATTTTAGAAATAACACCTTAAGACAGTGTGTTCAGGTCAATAACAGCTCATTGCTCCATTTCCTGCACCATGCCAATAGAAGAATTCAGGAACTCTACGGCTTCCTCTATTGCCTGCCTCAGCTTTAAACAGCATCACAGCACACAAAAAAAACATCTCACCAAAAAACGCAAGAGCTGTCACTAATTTATTTCCCCAATAACGCCTTTCTGGGGCTACAAACAACATTGCATGAACTCAAATTAGAAACTGCAGATTGAAAGTCAAAGTTAACCTTCCTCGACTTGATAGTGTCTTATGTTAACAACACTGAAGAGTGGCAAGAACATGAAAAGCTGAGTCAAAGTGGAAGCTGAGCATTGCAGTGCCCAACTACCAACATCTCCCATAAATAGTTCAGGACAGACTAAAGTATATGAAGGCAATTTTTAATTTCTTTTTTATTTTTAAAAACTAACTGCCATGTTGTAAAATCAAATAATCAAATATGAAGGTCTGTCCACACCTACAGTATTTGGGTAACGAAATAATGCCATTAGTATATACATAGTAAGTAATTTATGCCTTAAAATTTTCAAAACCAAATAAGTAAGCATCCACCACTGTATTTTACAAAGACAAGCTACTAAAATATTCTGAAACCTCAGGTATCAAGTTAATTACTGTAACAAAATTTAAATACAAAAAGACTTCATACTCCATTAGCAGGCAATAAACTGTATTTCATGAAACTATTGTATGACAGGTGAGAATCATCATATCAATTTTACTGAAAGTACAGTTGTGATAATTAAGCAGAATTTTAATCATCTGCATTACAGATTCAGGAAGGGATGTAGAAAAACAAACAACCAAAAGAGCTCTCTAAGGATTAAAATAGATATATCCAAAACATACTTTTAAAGGGGAATTTCTGCTGTTTTACTATATCCATAGTACGATACTAGTCAAGCAGTCTAGAAAATACCTGTTCTACTGATTTAAAAACACAGAAAAAACCCTGAAGTAAAACAGGGATTACTCAAATGACTTGCATGTCAATACTAATCTCTACCTCCTCTAGTGTAAAATAAATACATAGAAAAAATTTCACTTTTGAGAAGTCACAGTGGCAAAATTTTGCTGAGAATGTCAGAGAAGCATCAAGTCCCCATAACATGGTCCCTACATGAGGCATGCTATTTTCTGATGGAGGACAACAGTTCAAAGTTACTATCTACAAGTTAAAAGACTACTGATCTACATGAGACAACGTTTCATTTGCTAATGCGGCATGATGGCCTGCACACAAACAAAAAAATCACTGCTTGCAGGTAATAATACCTCCCACAGGTGTGTTAAAAACCCCCAGCTTTCCAAAACAGGCCTTTCCTCTTATATCATCTGCATGTCCAAAGTAACTTTTTTCCTATATATTAACCAGCCCAATGAAAGACCTCTTTCTACAATTTTTGCCTCCAATTAGCACATTACATTTTTCATGTCAAAGCTACAGTTGCCAAACATTTCAAATGGGTCTGATGTTACTGTACCTCATGTTTCATCGCCTTTTAGAGTAAAAAAAAAAAGTTTAAGCCATTTTTTTAAAGAGCGGCAAAGAAGCAGTCTGTAGAGAGAACAGCAGAGTAGCAGATTGAACACAAGGCTGTGAATCTAAATGTTTGTATTCTATTTCTGATGTCATTAAGGGCATTTTGTGAACAGGTCACACTTCTCTCCAAACTGAACATGGATCGTGACTAAAGTAATTGCCAATTAATACTTTTTAAAAACTTGAAAGAGCAGGCAGCATGTTGTAGGTAACTAGATTGTGAATAAACAACTTAAGAGTTTGTTGTTTCCATGCTATCAGCTTCCATAGCAGACTGGAAAGAGTTTCTCCCAAGAACTGAACAGAGCTTAAATGTGCTATGTCAGATGCTGCTGCAGCAGTGACTGCCATCTATTGCAATGGGGGGGGGGGAGAAGGAGAACAAACACCTTAATCACAGCCACAGAAAGCTAACTCCACTTTTCAAGAAAATGGAAATTCCACATGAATTCCAGTGATACATTCTTATAAGACTTGAGAAAAAGCCTGAATTTACAGATGACTGAATTTTTTTTTTTTCCAGTGGGCACAGTTGAGTGGTGGATCAAGATTGTGAAGTCTACCTGCTACTTGAAAATGCGATGAAAAGCAAATAGAAAATAAAGAGCAAGAGGAGCTAATTCAAAACATCCAACACAGCAGTATGCAAAGCCTGCACTGGTGAAGTTCCCACATTACAATAATTTTGTGTTATCAATAAAATTGTGAAAAGTTTGAGAGTGCTGGAATCCCCAGCTGCCTGAGATTTGATTGAAGTATTCAGATACAAAATAAAGCAATTAGTAGTGATGTCTTCACAAGTTTACACACATGCAACATCAGAAGGACTCCCGATGTCAAAACTAAAACTGCATATATGCACATCATTACTGTTAAATATTTCTAATATTGTCCACACATTAGCTAAAACAGTTTTTATTGCTTTCACAAACCTCAGAAGCAGGCAAGCAACTGCCACCAAGACCAATGACAGAAGTTTTCTGTTGCAAATGGTACTTGGTTGACAAACTTAAACAGGTTAAGTAACTTTTGATTACATGCTAGATTTTGATTAGAACTCTTGATTTCATACTAGACAAACCCAAATTAAAGTTCTGCACTGTTACCCAGTGTTTTCCATTGATAGTCATTACTCAAGCTGCTTCTCAACACAACATAGAACTGTGTGCCATTCAAACTTGGGAAGAAAAAGTTTCACCACTGGCAGCAAAAAAAAAAAAAAAAAAACCACACACCAACAAAAAAACCCAAACCCCTAATTTTGCAAGAAAACATTCCTGTTGGAGAAACATCCTGATTTCAGAAGAAAGCCTATCTTGTAAATTGCGTTAATGAACAAAAAACACTCTTTAGAATTACTATGAATTATCTTTCTGCAGCCAGACTTTTGTTGCAGACATTAAAGCTTCAAACTTCCTGGAACTGTTTTCTGTACATTCATGCTTCATGTATTTTATAATCCATGTTCTGCCATGAGCTTTTAAAATATATTCCCTCAAGCATGACAGAGAACTTCCTCTGAGATAAAGCTTACAGCCCCAAAAGTTCCCCAAAGAGATCTGAAACAAAGCACTGAAAATTGTGCAGTTAGCCACAGAATACTATTGAAAAAGATAAGATGGTAGAATAATTCTTCCTTCAAAAAAAAAAAAAAAGGAAGGACACAACAGCAATCAGAAAATTAAAAGTTGTTGTTATGGAGGGAACTTAAAACTGATAACCTAACTTCGAGCTATAAGGACAGGAAAAAAAATATTCCTATTAGACACTCTGGCTGTATTCAATTTATCCTCCAGGACTGTTCAAGACGACATCTAAAGTCTCACAAAACTAGTTTGAAGGAATTACACAAAGTTCTACCTCTCGACCTACAGGAAAGAGCTTGAAAATGTGTAGCAAGAGTTACATAACCCAGAGCGAGAACACAAACAACACGATGAAATTAAAACACCTCTGGATACTTTGATCATAATTGTTACATATTCAGATTAGCAAAATTGAAAGTGTTCACATATGAAGTTTATTTGCCATGTGAAAGGACTGGGGGAGAAGAACTTCTCCAGAAAGTTTATAAACGTGACATTTTCTAAGTCTTCAAGAAGAAAAAGCAAACAGGCACTGTGAAAAGCCAGCCTACCAACATCTGCACTTTGTAAACAACTGTCATGGAAGAACAGTTTTCTGCTATTCCTTCCTCTCTATCTTCATTTCACCTTCCTCCCTTTTCATGACTAGCTGACTAATTTATATTTTAAGCTTAGCAAAGCACACCTTTTTTTTTTTTTTTCTTTTGGGATTGTTGCACAGACTTCAAAACATCTAGGATCACATCAATTTATTATCTTCTATGTAACAAGATCAAAATGTTTGCCAGGACCTGCAGCAGCACTAACTGCACGCAGCTTTTGCACAAGTCCTATTCCTGCACGAAGAAAATAGGCAAACAAAACGGAGTAACTGCCACTCAAAACAGCTAGCTATTTTTCCAATCCCTGCACATGCTAGGGTGTCCTTATTTTAAAAGGAGGAAAGCACACAGTGAAGAAAAAAAATAGAGTAAACATACGACAGGACACGTCCTAACTTGCAAACAATCTGTGCTTTCTGTTTTTCCATCAGCTTTTAAACAGTATATGCTTTAGACCAGCAAAATCTAAACATTTACATCTTTACATCCCTGTTAGGCAATTTTTTCACCACCCTACAAGATTAACACGCACCTAATGACCACAGCATACCGTAGCACAAGGAAACCACTCCGAAAAGCATTCATGGAAAATAGATGCTCCTCTGCCTTCCCTCCACCATACATGCAGCAGTGGCTATCTCTTGGTCAGTCCCTTCCCTTCAACAAATTAATTCATTTAAGGCCCCAAATAGTCAAAAAGCAGCCACTTGGTCGGTATACAATGCAGATTCCATGCCAAGCTTAGCCACAGGCTGCCTGGACAGCCAGGTCCTGGGCAGCACGGAACACCTTCCTGGACCAGGGCAGGCAAGAGTACCCTTCTGCCATCACAGGGTGGGCGAAAATACTGGGCCAACTTTCAGACAAACACCTGCTAAACCTTCTGCCATGAAGCTACCAAACTGATACACTTAACTTGTCTAGTTGTGTGAGCATTTACTTCATGGTGCTGTCAAAGAGGTATATCTGCCTATTCCAGTGGCTACAGTCAGGGCTCCGAACAACCTGCTCTAGTCAAAGGTGTCCCTGCTCATTGCGGGGGGGTGGGACTACATGACCATTAAAGTCCCTTCCAACCCAAACTATTCTATGTTTCTAAATGATGTGAACAGGCACAGGTGCTGTTCTCACAGCTAGTGTCCAACCCCAAATCAAGGGGAACATACTGGGCAGCTGAAACCTGGGACCAGCAAAGGGGATACATATCAGGACGCTGGGGAAAATAGCCTGCATTCACTGCAAGCGGGAGCATTGCAAGCCACGACTGGTGTTTGGGGGAGTAAAATGGAGTGGGGTAGGGTGTGATTTTGGAAACATGACTTGGTGAAGAGTCGCTTGCTCTCAAGTGGAGTACTCCTTTGGGCTTGGGGTTTAGCTTTGCTTTAGGTTTTTTGGTATTTTACTGGTTTTGTTGTTTTTTCTTCAACTCTCCTACTGACATATAGTACCTGCACAAATAACTCAAGCTCACTTAGGTGGTTTTTGTATCTAACAAATCAGCATTTATAACAAAGCTTCTTATTGCTATCTGAAGTAATGCAAGTCTCATGAACCTTGTATTTACAAGTTTGTTAAAGCTCCCATGCACAGCCAGGCTCACATAATTTACAGAATTAAACAACCTCTTTGTTTGAGAACGCATCTCTATTATCCACTATATATCAATTGCTGCTGTTTTTCAGAGTTTTAAACTTGGCGGCTAGTTTGGTTTTTAAGTTTCAAATCCCTTAATACATGAGACAATGCCAGGCATTTTTAAATACACACACACCCCCAAATTTTGCCAAGTAGATCTGACATTCCCCAATCCTTCCTATTTCAGCTTTTGTATTCCTGGCTGGCAGGTAGAATATTTATCTACTTCCCTCAAAGCAATCTTAGCATGCTGTGGCAACCGATTACAGAGGAATGCAGGCACTGGGCCAACGTTGCTGGTTTATACTGAAACAGGAGCAAAAAAAGGGAGAGCATTGCTTACAGTGCTGAGATCCGGTATCTCTCTCCTGGTTTCCCCACGTTAGGCGCTTTCGCATGGCAGTGATAACAAGTAATGACTCCCAATAGGCAAATTCCTCAAAACTTAATGGGGAAGGACTGGGAGAGGCAGAGAGGGAGTTGGCTGCAGGACCTTATCAGGTTGGAGCTATGATCACAGTACAGCTGGACTGAGAAATAGGACAGAACTCCAGAATGTTTTCTTTCTTTAGCATTTCTTTCACAACCCTGCAATACATCAGAAACATATTTTAAAGGAAAGACATCAAAACAAGGACTACTTGAAAACACCATACTGTGTTTCTGGTTTTGCTTAAGACTAGTCAATTGACCAAAAGCAAGTGATATGGCAGATCAATGGCAAAACAGCCCATTTCCCTGGAAAGAACTGATTGTCATGAGAGCTTTAAAGGAGAAATTAATTTGAAATCAATTCTTCAAACAATGTTGTCAAGCTAATTTTACCTCAGTAACTGAATAAAGTAGATTAACAACTTGATTTTAAAAGCTATTAGCTAAGCCTTTATATAGATTTCTAATATTTAAGCTTGTGCTGTGATCAGTAACAAAGGTAATGACCCCTATTCTAGATTGCCTACCCTAAATTACACCTCTATAAAAAAAATACTCAGCTCCGTTTATTTAATCTTAATTGCTTTCCTAGTGCAAAATGTACCTTGTCGTAACCAGGTAAGTGGTCTGCTTGCCCACAAGAGCTTTCTGAATGTGACATCAATATTTACACATGCTGAATGCACTTAACCCCCACCTGATCTTTGGAATCAAAATACAAATTCTGGCCTATACCATATACACTTTCATACTATTAATAAAACCTATTTCAGATTTCAGCTAAGCAAGTTTGTCCCTTGCAAAAATGGGGTGGGGATTCAACTTCTGCGTGTAATGGGAATTAACTGCCAAATCTAGCCAAAACTTCACCAAAATTAATAAGCAAGGTATCAAACATTTGAACAGAGTAAATTCATGCAGTAGTGTACAGTCCCCCTTTACGAAGCAATACAACAAGAATATGAAACCTTTCAAAGTCAGGACAATTTACAAGATTAGACAAAATTAAGTGGCAAAGGAGTTTTGTTGGGGACTGAATGCAGTGACAGGCTGGCTGCCTGCCCCGAGCCAGCAAACACAACGTGGCCAGATAGGCCCAGCAGTGTGCTTGAAAGTGAAGTTTAAGAGAACTTTATAGCCAAGCTCTGGCTGGGAAGCGGTTCAAAATATTGAGCAAAAGTCATAAAGGAAACACGTCCTCGTTTGATTCTTATTGCAGTCATAAAGAAAAGGCTCCACGTTCCACAAATTTCAAAAGCATTATATCAGATAACGTTCAAATGAAAACAATAAATCAGAACTGATAGGGCTAATGGAATCAATGATTATTGCAAGCTCGGAAGAGTACACGGGGTTTCAAGTAGAATAAGCAGAAGACCAGACATGAAAACAAGTACTGGATGAATAAAACCAGAATGGGATGGGTTGGAACAAAGCACTGAGTGGAGGAAGAAGAAATTAGATAAAACAGTGGAGGACAGTTATCTGGCATCTTTAAAACAATGAATAAAGTTTGCTCCTAAGGAACTAGATCAGAGACAGGCCAAAAAAAAAAAAAAAAGGATTTAGGATAGGTGACATTCTCATTTGTCCAAATTTCTACCACCACCATTAAAAAAAAAAAGTTTTGACCATCAATTACCATGAAATACGAGATGGGGGTTCGGGTGGGGTTTTGTGGTGAGGTTTTTGTTTGGTTGTTTTTTTAAATGCCCTTTGAAGTTTCAGCATCTTTTGTCGGTTTCCCTTCATAAATATTTGATAGTATGATCTCATGCTGGGCCTGAAATGTTTCCTTGACAGCACTGCTTTTGAGTCAAACTCAAACAATGTTATCTGCACAGTTGGGTAAGGAGTTGGATGCATCTCATTCAACAATTTGGCATTCCCTTACTGCTGAATTTGTCATCTTTTTCTCCAACATTACTCAAATATGTAGTGTACAGACAGCTAACTAATAGTGACCACATATGCATATTACTTTCTGTGCCAAACAGGCACTACTACACTTAAATACAGATCTTAACTTCTTGTTTTCCATAACAGATAAAGGTTTGACCCGCTGAAGTATAAAATATTTTGCCAGCATTCACTTTTAATGCTTCCAGACCAACTCCTCGGCTCCACCCCTATTGCCATCCCCAGAAAGAGAAAGAAATTAAAACTTCAGAAGAACAAACATGACAACTCTATTCAGGAGCATTTTTACAACTATCGTCATAGACCACACTAATTACTTTCTTCCACCCCAAGCTTCCAACCATATTTCAGCATACAACAGTGTAGCAAACTATCTTCTTCCTACTTCCAAGAACTTTATGCTCAATGACCAATATTAAACTATTACAGAAAAAAAAATGTAGATATTGCCAGAGTTTTACAAAATTAAAGTAGTACACTCTAGTGTACTAAGCTTGTAAGGAAGAAATGTGTAGATACATGTGGACTACGTGCATTCTTACTTGAATAGGATGAATCAGCAGAATCATACTGTAATTTGCTACATAAGAAAAAACAAGGTTAATATAACAGTTTTGATTAATTAAACAAACATTTGGAAGGCAATGAGAGCAGGATATTAAAACAGTTAAAGTAAAGTCCTTATGAGACTGAATTTTTTCCTAAATTTATGAGTCCAGCTACTACTGAGTAAGTTTATTCCAGTTCCCTCTTTGTCAACTCTATTGTTACCAAGTCTAAGAAATTCAGTATCAAAATAGAACTGTATTACAAATGTAGTAAAGAAAGGATTAGAAATGTTTATGAGCAAAGGAGTCGTGTACCTTTTGGAATAATAATACTGAAAGCCAAAATTAGGGAAATTAAAGAAAGAAAAGATAAAATTTAATTTGTTACAGCTAACTAAGACCTCATTTTAAGCATTAATTAAGATTGAAATAAAACAACAAAAAACCAAAAAACACCAAAACAAAAAACCTGCCTCTTTTTCTGGGTAAAACACACCTTTTTCAAAAATTCAAAATGCAGGTTTCAGATAGCCACTTTCCTCTGGTTTCCAGCTATGCAAAACTCCAAAACTGGACCACAAACTAGGCTCTAAACCCAAGTTTGGAAGTAAGCCCCCACTACCCCCTGAAGCGAGCGGCTCCAGTGCCCTGAACATTGGCACAGGCCTGCCCATGCTGCGGCAGCAAGTCCAACGCCGTCAACCCACGCCGTGCTGCTGCTGCTAAAACCCAACACGGAGGTTCAAGCAACTCATTAACCACACGGCCATAATTCCCCGCCAGGGCACAAGAAGCAAGTACACAAACAACGCTAAGAGATGGATGGTGTTTCCAGAGCACCTGCGAGGTGTGCTAATGCAGGAGGTTTGTGGCCTCACCACCGAGAGCAAACCCCAGGGGAATCCTGTGGGCTGCCTGTCTGGCGAAAATGGACTCATTGCCAGAAGCGGGCATTTAAAACCGCCAACTCCTTTATTTTAGCACTAGTCTATTTGAGGAGCTTTTCCTCCCTTCCCTGCTCTGCTCATGGAAGGTATTACCTAAATCATTATATTTGTAATTGTGCAAACAGTAGTTAATTATAAATCTAGCTATCAATACAGAAAAGCGACAGCATGCCAGTGCCTGAAGCGGCACTATCTGTTTGAACACGGTCTGTGATGGCTACAATTATGCTAAGGAGTCAGGAAACAGTAAGAAACATCTACACCAAACCGCACAAGCAAGCACAACGGAAATACCTTGCTCACCACTTCAAGCTCAACATGTGTACTCTGCAGCCCAGAATGCCAGCCGTATCCTGGGCTGCATCAAAAGAAGCGTGGCCAGCAGGTCAAGGGAGGTGGTTCTGCCCCTCTACTCTACTCTCGTGAGACCCCACCTGGAGTTCTGCATCCAGCTCTGGGCCTCCCAACATAAGAGGACTACGGACCTGTTGCAGCAGCTCCAGAGGAGGGCCACAAAGATGATTAGAGGGCTGGAGCACCTCTCCTACAAGGACAGGCTGAGAGAGTTGGGATTGTTCAGCTTGGAGAAGAGAAGGCACCAGGGAGACCTTATTGTGGCCTTGCAGAACTTAAAGGGGGCCTACAGGAAAGATGGGGAGGACTCTACCAGGGAGAGCAACAATAGGCCAAGGGGTAATGGTTTCAAACTGAAGGAGGATAGATTTAGATTAGATATTAGGAAGAAATTTTTCACTGTGAGGGTGGTGACACACTGGAAGAGGTTGCCCCATCCCTGGAGGTGGTCAAGGCCAGGCTGGTTGGGGCTTTGGGCAACCTGGTCTAGTGGGAGGTGTCCCTGGCCATGGCGCGGGGTTGGAAGTAGATGATCTTTAAGGTCCCTTCCAACCTAAACCATTCAATGATTCTATGAACAACCCCTAAAGTGGCTAGGTGCCAGGGGGGAAAAATAAAAAGTATAGTTGATCTAAATACAAAGGAAAAAGATATCAAATAATAAAGAAAAAATTAAAAATCAACAGCAACAACACAGGAAGTAAAAAATAGGAAGTTTTTACTAAAGAGAAACACTGACCTTGTTAGTGGTTGTTCCCCTGCTGAAATACTTTTACTATCTCAAACAACTGCCATAGTTTCCCCTTAATGAGGGGAAAAAAAAGAAAAAAAATAGAGAGCCTAAGAGTAACAGCCAAATTCAGAGGTAAGAAAGGAAGAGTCATTGTAGAACAGGCTTATAAAGTTAACTCGTATGTATGTACACAGCTTTGACTGGGAAGTTAAGCATTTGAACAAGTATCCAAAAGTTGCTAAATAAACTCAACCCAAGTCATAACTAAGCCAAGTAGTCCCTACACTTTATTTTTTCCTGCAAGTCAGTCACAGGTTAACACACAAGGTTTTGAATGTTTAAGTATATTTTCCCATGAAGCAGCTTACTCAACTTTGTTTTCTCCAGTAAGAGACAATGAAGTTCAATTCTGAAAGTCAGGTATAAATTTTCAGGTTTTCTGTTGTGTTGTACACATTTCATACACAGACATCACCATGCTAACACAGATTTTAGGATTATTTCCTGAGCCAGTAAAGCAGAATTTCATTGGCACAATTTGAAAGGCCATTTAACATGCTCTTACCAGAAATGTCAAAAGAGTACATCAACTTTTGAATGATTTCTACTGGGACAAAACCAAAAAGACTTGCTGCAGGAAGCCCAACCACTACAGCTGGCCATTTTGGAAAAAACAGGGGGGACAAAAAAAAAAAAAAATCAAACTCCAGGATTTGTCTACCTCAGAGTGTCTTGCAACATCTCCACTATTTACAAGTTTGTCTTTATATGCTCAATTTGTTCTGCAAAAAACATATCAATATGTTTATTATGTGTCTATATATATACACACACTCAGCCATAAAATCATCTTCATTCAGGCATTCATCATTTACATATAACCAATAATAAATAAAAAAAGAGGTATTTGGTACTACTAGTCAAATGCTTTCTAATTATATTTTAAACTAAATTTTTAAACACTACTCTAGCAGCATGGTGTACATTAAGCAAAATCCTATAGGACGCAACCTGACTTAGAGCTTTTTCCTCATTTTAAGACTTGGCTCTCATATAAATAAAAATAACCGAGTATCAGTATTATAGCTGTTTCTCTAATATAGAACAACAGCGTCAACTCCCTTAATAAGGGTATCGTTGTGTGGCGGTAAAGTTTTGCATTGGTGGACTAACTTATTTCCCACATTTATTTTCAGTAGAAAAAATAAATCTATTCTTTTAACAAGACTAATGTTATTTTCATTAAGTTATCACAAATATCTTAGAAAAACGTGGATATATATGACCTAGATCACAGAATCATTGAAAAATCTAGGTTGGGAGAGATCTCTGGAAGTCATCCAGTGTAACAGTTCTTGAAAGCGAGGCTTTAAAATAGATTTTCCAAGGTCCCATCAGGTCAAACCTTGAATATTTCCAGCAAGGAAGACCCCACCACTTCTCTAGGCAACCTATTCCAGGGTTTAACAGTTATCAAGGTAAAGGTGTTTTCCCTTATATCCAGGCATTTAATTGTAAAAAAAAAAAAAAAAAAAACCAAAAAAAACCAAAAACCACACCCCCCAAAAAAAACACCAAAACAACCAGTACAAACTGACAAACAAAGCACCACCAAAAAAAAGACCCACCAAATAAAAGGCGGCATAAACAGGTAGTTTAGTACACTAACAATTTCATCTTCAAATTTCAACACACTAACCTAACGTATCACTCTGTCTAATGATATAGTCTAAGTATGAGGACTGAAATATCTCTACTGCAGAAATTATCCAACACTGGATAACTGTCACGCCTAAACACCAGCAACGCAGCAGGAACCAACAGGCATTAGACATTAATGTCTGCAAAATATTTATTTTGACTAACTGCAGTTTATAATACATGTAACTGCTCAAGTTATTTATTCTTTAACAATTTGGGAATATATCAGTGATCCCTTTTGGTGGCTACGTCTAGCACTGTTCACTGTCCTACTGAGCCGCATAGGCATGCCAGGATGCCCCTAATCATGTACATTGCACTACTCTCAACCCTTAGGATCCTAGGCTGCCACCTCTCCAAGCCTCAGCTCCTCCTTTCTTCTGCTCCCAGACCCCAAGACTTTGAGTCCCACATATGCTTCCCTACCACCAGTCCCCTCTTGTCTTGCCCAACCAGTAGTCAGAGGATGTAGAGTGAGGCAATGCAGGTAGTGGTGGAACCCAAGTCAAGCACCTGCTCGCTCATTACCCTGTGGGCAAAACCACAGATGCACCTGCTGAGCCTCACACTGAAGCCCTATCCTTAGGGCAGGCACTAACCTTTTTATATAGTTCACGGCTTAATGTCTTTAAGACATCTCTACTTTTATTTTTTTAATATAAAATGTGTTGAAACTAACCAATAGAGTTACAAATTACTGGAGTAGGGACAACCAGTATGCTCTTTAGACAACAAAACAGACCCAGGAGTTGAATGTTCATTTGATTCAATGTTGTTTTAGGTCACCTGATGGGACATCAAAGTTAAAAGTACTGATGAAACAGAAACTTTCACCTTCCTTATTTGTCACACATCAACTGCCAAAAGGGATCTTAATGGATGGAAAGGAAGGAGATGGATAAAGCCAGGCTTGTCACACTGTCTGACCTTATCTGCTGGCAAGAGGCACATTCGCTGATCACCTTGAAGCTGCCGTCTATTCAATCCAGTAAAACAGGCTTTTTTTATTACCTGTCTTAAGAGTTCAACTTTGCCTTGTAAAGTACAACAAGTGGTGGTAAAGCCAGTTTTTCTCCTCACTGCCAGAAAGAAAAGCAAACGAGCTTCAATGAACTATGCAAGCCATCTCTAACAAGAAAGGCCATTACACAATTCTGGGTATGTGCACGTGGCAGCTGAGGACCATCAATACTCACAGGACTGACACCATCCACTCAATCGAGGTGAAACCTACAGGAACACTTTGTTCATAGGTTCTGTAACATCTGGCCTACAATCTACTTTTGTAGAGAAAGTTATAAGCGCAAGCATGTTACCTTGGGCTTAGAAGTAATTTTACTTAATTAAGAAATGGAAGGGATGTAAGCCAAGCTTGGCCCTTCAGTTAATGTTTTCTGTTTACAAATGTTTGGGCAATGGGAGGCAGAGGGAAAGACAGGGGACAAAAAAAAAAAACTGCCTTTGGTAAATGAGGCGATAAAAAAAGCTACAGTGTTGGGCACTTGGCAGACTAAGCAACATGCAGATTTATTTTCTTCATACCAGTTTAAAACACCTCGCATTTGCCTTCGGCTGCTTGCTTTGACACCCAAACCAGAAATTTTAAACCAGTTCTCTTACACTGGGAAAGATTTACTTCCTGGGTAATTAGAAAAGAAACAAACACAGATGACCCTAGCATACAACAGGACACTACTCCAAACCAGTCAAACATAGCACGCACTGGTTAACAAGTAACAGAGTTTGTAACTGATAATAGTAACAAAATCTCTTGCTCTTGAGAGTAGGGGATGACAGAGCTAACTTTAGACCCCGATACATCAGATTCTGCAGGCTCACTTGTTAAGACTGCAGTTCAATGCATTAACTAGTTTCACCACATGCTATGGAAAAGTATGTTATCCATCAAAACTCCTTTTAATAAAGAGTCAGCATTCTCCTTCACAATCCAGGGAAAACGGGTAATACATTATGAGTAAGTTTGGTTTCCTATATAAAAACATCACAATGTCTTTACAGCTATTTATCAATGTTTTCAGAATCACGAATTCAACACAAATTACAGCAAGTTATTCTAGTGACACGTTACCTTTATCACTAGGCCTATTCTGAACATACCCAGCTTCATATTCCACTAAATCATGCTGTTTGCCACAAAACCTTAAGATTGCTCACAGTCAGATATATCTATTTAGAAACCAAGTACAGTTAGATAAGTGACACACTGCAAAACCAAATATACCGCTGTCTCAGGATCTGAAACCAATATACTCAGATCAATATAAATTAAGATGTCATAACAGTTTACCAATTTACCACAGATTTTAAACAACTCCGTAGTTGTGATCCTCTGTTCATATTGATAAGGAGAAATAACTAATTTTACATTACAGAACATAGAGTTAAGTGTAGTACTTCCACCACATCAAAACACAAGAATTTCATAATTAAGAAGAAAAAACCCAAACAAACAAAAATCCCCCAATGAGAGAGGCAGGAATGTGTTTCAGCAGCCAGGCCACAGTGAAAACCTGGAGCAGGGCTTCCAGCGGTTTTCCTCTACACTTGGGTAACAGAACAAGTAATCCTTGGAAAGAAGCCACAAACTTCTTCCTAGAATTCTCAGTGAAACACTTGGATACAAGAGAAAAAACCAGAATCTCCCATCTTTACCTAACAAGTTAGAAATTAAGTGCATAAATTCACCTTTATCTTATGTATTATATTGATAAGGAATTAAATCTCTAAGGAAATGGGGAAAAAAGTGTTCAAAGCACTCTGTTTGTGCTTGAGCACTTACCAAACATGTGAAGCTTGTGTCAAAAAAGGTAACATCACAACACATACCTCTCCTTTAATATTAAGCACACAGATGGTTTCACTACAACGAGATATCAAAGGTCCTATACCAAATGCAACTGCATATTTGTAAATAGTCAGTTGGGGTGGGGGTGGGTGTCATTGTGGTCATGAATTATTGTGTAATAATGTACCAGAAAAGCACATGCTATTAATAAAAGTTGTCTGTTACTATTATGCTGGCAGATAGATGTGTATTTCACACTGTGAAGAAGTATGATGTTGCAAGCATATGCATTCAGCTACAACAAAAGTATGATGCTCCCTGTTCATTCCACAGAGATACTACCTGATATATACAGTGCACTGGCTAGAAGCAGAATGCTGTTAGTCAATTAAGTGCTTCTTAATTGAATAGTAACAGCACGCTCACATGCTCCATGAGTTATTTGGTACCTTTGGTCAAAGACACCACATGTCAGGACAGCATGAATGAAAAGTTTAAATATTTGTCTGAAAAATAATAAAGTCATACCTGCTCAGAAAAAGCCTAAGAGAAAAAAACCACAACCTTTCCCATTATTAAACACTGAATCACTTCCTAGTTGCCAAAAAAACACTGTGTTCCCCTTAATCCTGGAGCCTTATCATCTCCCAGGTGCCAAACCACCAGCTTCCTTCAGATAGATATCTTTTTCTCCAGGTGTGCATTTTCAATATGAATAGGAAGCATATATAACCAAAGCTGAAAAATAAATTCAAAATCCACTGAATATAATGAATGGAAAGCTACAATTAATACAGCTGCTTTACTACAAGAGTATTGCTGGGGAGTTCTGAAATCTGTCAGGGATTTTTGGTCTCTTGCCACATCAGTAGTGCGCCCTGACTGGCGCAGTCCCACAGACTTTCCCTCAGCTTATGAAATTTTCTGGCAACTACTTCAAAGAACAACTGTGTTGCTAAAGTCAAACAAATCTGAAAGCAAGAAGAATCAGTTGCTGAAGGTTTTTTAGTTTTTAATAAAAGCAGCTCTACGTGGCTGCAAATATAAAAAAGTACCTGTGTGCAGTCTTATTAAAAGCTACTGTTAATTTAATATACACGAAGTACAGTGTCACAAGTATCTTCACAAAGAGTTGTCAAATATTTACAAATGTGAATTTTCTCAGAGATACCTCAAATTGCTTATTGCTTTTGGAGTAAAATGTAAACTATTAATCCCCTCCCCAAAATTGTTCCCCACAATTATATATTGGGAAAAAAATAAATCTGCATTTACATCACTAGCTTTCAAAATCATAACAAACAGCCATCAAATGCTGCATACCTCAATGACTAGCCTTAACTGTTTTGTTCTACTATTTTCTTAAATTATTTTATCAAATACATGGACAGTAACTTCTTAACTAGATATTCAAACTCACACATCACTAAATCCTTAGCAGCTTTTTCAGATGTCATGCAAAACAAATTCTATTTACAGAAACATGTTTTGAAGGTGAAACAAGTTTATGATCCTTAATAAAATAGGATCTCTCTGTAAAAAGATTCTCAAAAGGCATGATCTCTTTTCAAACTAATCCTGAATAACGTACAAGATGATTTTGAGAGTGGCTCTTCCCAAAAATAAAGCTCACCAATGAGTCTCCATCGAGTGAAATCTGACACTATTTTTACTAGGTATCTGAGAAAGCCATAGTTGGAGGTGGCAATGGGCAGAACAGAGACTGAAATTGCAACCGGACTTTACATATCATTCAAGTTAACAGAAGGACAGTTCTAATAAACAATTACATCAATTGATAAATGATTTGAGAGAATCAAGATTTAAAATTCAGTTAGGCAACAGTAGAGCACCATGTGAAAGAGTGAACTGTCAGAGTTCAAGATCTTTACCTCCTTAAAGCCTTCTGATAATTAACAAAATCCATTGACATACTGGACCCAAAACCAAGAAGCCATGGACATGACAGAAGTCTGAACTATACCATAACTATGGAGTTAATCCACACTGTAGGCCAGGTCCTTAGCTGAATTTTTTTAAACAAGTTTCCAAGGTGCTTTAATAAATCTTTACTGATATATCTATATATAGATAGAAGTATGTGCAAAAACTAGAAACTGTCCCATCCTATAACAACGACTGAAAGCCAAGCAGGACAACTTGCTATCACTAGGTTGCTCAAAGACGCCCTTCTTTCCTATAGTAAACACGGACGAACACATTCTGGAATAACAACATGCAGATAGGGCAAGCTATACTTTAGCATGTGCTAGCTGATCTTCAACTTGACCACAGTACAGCCTGCTTTATCCGTAGACTACAGATTTTTAATATGTTATTTAGAACACATTCAAGAAGTTACCCTCTTCCAGACAAACCACTAGCATTGAAGAACCACAACAATCAAAAAATCCTTGCATGAGCTTAACATCAGGTACATGTCCAAGTTTGCCTACAACCAAAAGCTGTGCCTCTACCTGTACCATTACAGTTCAAGAAGTGCAGTTCTTTCCCACCTATGTAAGAATATGGAAAAAACACAGAAAATTGCCAAAATTATGAAAAGCATATAGATGTAGAAATAGAAGCCATCTGCACATACATCCAATACTTGGGATAAAATTATTAAGCTTAAAAAGAAACCACCAAAAAAGAAAGAGCAGAGGTGAGACCCCTGCATACTTGGGGCCAGTCCCTGGGAAATGCCCCATGTTGAACAACAAGATCTATATTCACACAACTGTAGGCAAAACAACACAAGAACAACACTACAGCACAAAAACCCACGCGTATACAAGTCACAGCTCAGGCTCCCAGCTTTGATTCATAAAATGCGTCATTCCACAGAGCGTAACTATATCACATAACTTGCAAGGGAAATAGCCATGGTTACTCATCACAGCTTGGCGTTATGAACCGCTTACTTTCCATAACACTACACACACCAGATTAAAATCTCTCTGGGGGTGGAGGGAGAGGACAGTGAGAAATCAATGAACAAGATGTCAAATAGTAACTACTTTGGTACTTTAACGTGCAAAACAAAACAGCATTTGACTTAGTACTGAAAAACTTCACCTGATTTCAGTTGCTTACAACTGCTCTTTTTCCAAAGCTATATTTTAAAGTCTTGTTTAAGTTAAAAAAAAACAAACACCTGGTTAATAGTGTAAGTAATAAATTACTTAAAAAGAAATGGAGCTTTTTGTTTCTTGATATACAAAAAAATTTAAAGGAAGCTTTACTTTGTGCACATATCATATTTTACTTGATATTTATACCATATCACTGAGGCATCCAGCCTTGGTTAGTACTGCTGGCATCTGTCAGAATCACTAAAATTAAAGCTGCTACCAAACCACTGGAACTGCATTTGCCAGCTACAAATGTTGAAGCATTTTATGTTTTCACACCAATTTTACCATTTCTTCTCTAACAGAAAATAAAAAAAAAAAAATAAAAGCAAACCATACTTCAGTATTGACCACCTTATCATTTCAGAAATTAAATCTTTTAGCTTCTTATTTGAGAGGTTATGTGAACTTAACGGAACAGTAAGTAATTAGTTTCGTATTACATTACAATAGATGAGCAGAGTAGAGTTAGAATCGCTTTCCCTACATCCAGTTTTCTTCCTCTTGCAGAGAACTTGAAAATATATTGATATTGTTTTCACCTCGAATGACGAAAAACCTGTCTAACCCCTTGTAAAACTTTACTGTGATAACACACATGTACAGGTTGGAATTAAGGATTGGGTTTTGCTCCCATTTTTCATGAATTTCTATGAACACCACCACTAAATCCTAGTGGGGAAGTTCTAAAAAGAAAAACAAGGGATCCCTATGACTGGTAAATTACTACGTTAATACTGCATAGTACTGATTAAGAATAATTATCTAACCAGCTTCACAGCAGACAGGCCACTGGGGTGAATTAGGAAGATAAAAGCTACTCACTGATAAAGATGATAGAAAGTAGGTGGCTGTGACAAGGGTTACTACATTACCTCTTGAAACATACTGAATTGGTCAATACCAGCAAGCATGCAGCATACTACTTTGGCTGTATTTCTACTTCCTGATGCAAGGAAAAGTATCTGTTTCACTTTTGGCAAAGCAACACCTTTCAAAAAGCCCCGAATTCCTTCTGCTAGAAAAGGGATTACGATCACTTAGCTTGAATTGCTTCTCTCAAATCCAGATTCTGAAAAACAGTTTCTTCAGTAGGGCTTTTAGTCATGCTTCAAAGCTTGGGACACTCTCCCTCCCCCCAACATATGCTTCTGTAAGCACTTGTATGAAACCTAAACTTGCCTAGAGAGGGAACTGATGAAATTACAGCCAATATGGCAGATTAACATAAACCTGTACCATGTTCAAGCTTCACTGTTTCTTTTGATTTCTGGTTAGTCTGTAAATCTGCATTACTTGCCTACTGTTCTTTAATCTTCGTATTGAAGAGAGATTTGCAGAAGTTTAACAGGGGAAACCCAGTCACAGAAGTCAATCAGATTAGCACAATCCTGATGATCTCCATTTCAAACAGAGGCAATTAGGATAACGTGCTGTCTTCAGACTAAGGACCTACAGCCTGCAGAGACCCACTGCACACCTTATGCGGTGATACGTTCTCCTGTTAAATCAATGGTGAGGATTCTTGGACAGAACTGCATTTATTAAAAGGAGAGGTACTGTTATTGGACAAAGATGCGTGCTGAGATGAGACAGCAAGGCCACGTGAGAAGAGAAGGCCCTCAAACCGTGGAAGTGTGCCAGCCAAAGCCAGAAGAACTCTCAGAACGATGAAAAGGTGGATACATTTCTGCCTGTATCTTCTCCAACTTTTTTTCCAGAAACTGACTTAAAAATACCTCACATCTTAGTGAAAAGTGCCAGATGGAGAATCTGTATTCCAAATGTATGCCCAGAGACCAGAATTTGTTTGGACTTCTCCAACTTGCAAGCCAAGAGCACGCAGGACTTGCCAGATGAACAACAGTACAGCAGTGCACCAAGCACCTATGAGGTTTTTAAGTTTCTCTTGAATCTTCCTGGCTCAGCAGATGGGAACCCTTTGTTGCCATTATTTATGTGCAATATTTAGAAATCTAAACCATAAAATCTAGCAGACAGGCATGACCAGACTTCAGCATCATGGTGATTTCAGCACAGCTCAAGTGACCAAATTACATAAGGAAACACCAGCATTTGCACTTGCAAGAAGGCTCTTCAAGATTTTGAATGCAGTTTGTCAACAAGAGGAAAAATTAAGACCAAAAAAAGCTTTATAAAGCAAGCTATTGGAGAATGTTTTCTATATTACCTGATTTCCTATCATTTAATGAAGTATTTTCTGTGCAGGGATACGAAAACAAGAAAGAAAAGGAATAAAGTCCTATACAGGACAAGTGACTACGTTTCATATTACAATGCTAATAATAGAAATAAGAACTCGGTAAGGTTCAGTACATGCTGATATGAAGGCAATGGTATCTTAGGGTATGGGGAGATTAGAATAACTTATCTCAAGGTAAGTCAGGATGGAACTTGCAGCACATCTGTTACTCCACTCCAACTGCCTCTGCGCCTGCTCTTTCCCCTCAGTAAACACCCCAAGAGAAGAATAACTTACCTGCTATTAATTCACACTTATCATGAGGTAAGTGAAGGTACACACCTTCTGATTTTTAGGCCTTGATAACAAGAAAACACTACAGCTCACGAAAAGCATCCAACTCCAAAACAAAACTGCAGGCAGAGTGTTTCTGGCTGATACTGACACTTCCACGGAGCCTGGACTAAGTTGCCTAAACCCTGCCATTCCTGTGGGCTTAAGAGACAACCCCAGTTCAGAATTACCTTTTGACTGATTTGGGTAGCTTCCTACTCAAGTGAGAGCCATCCCATGTTCTAGCCCAAGGTATCTGATGCTCCCATCAGGGGCTGAAACTTCAGAGCTACGGATTCTCACCACAAGTCAGACACCTGCAAGCTGAATGCAGCTAGCGCTCATCAATTTGTGCCAAATCCCCCCCAACTGACCTCATGCACTTCACACCATAAAACAAAATACACATTATACTGCTACAAGTAGGCAGCCAGAAGATAAGAGAAACAAATGCTACAAACTAACACCAACTAATACAAGGAGGAATTAAAATAAATAATTTTTGCTTAGTATACCCAAAGTTGTAGTTCTAGGAAAACAACTGAAAAAGTGTTGTTCTCTCACTTTCCCACTTCAGCATAAATTTTTCAGTAGATGACCACATGCTGTTACCTGTGACAGCAACCAGTTCTCAACTTCATGATTATAAAGCTTATGGAATTGTTTCACATTAAAAAAAAAAAAAACAAACAAAAAAACAAGAAAACATGCCA
Organism: Larus michahellis; assembly: GCF_964199755.1. Lineage (NCBI taxonomy): Eukaryota > Metazoa > Chordata > Aves > Charadriiformes > Laridae > Larus > Larus michahellis. The sequence continues at coordinate 98,597,858 of NC_133897.1, forward strand.
CAAGGTTCCTACAAAACTAACAATGCACATTTACCGTATTCAAAATAATACAGTTGGTAACAATGGCCCTCATCATCATTAAGTTTCTGTTTACTTTTAACTGCTCAATTTGTAATTAACAAATAGATGCCAGCACAGTAAATATTATTTGTGAACACACAAAATGACAAAATAGAAGAACTGCTCACTGTGCCTGCATTTAGTCCACCTTGGAGAATTTATAACATTGATGCCGTCTATATGCACTACTTTCAGTGTTGTGTCTATGTAAAGCTATTATTTACCCATCAGTACCAAAAGTAGGTCACAGCTTAGAAATGTACAGAATCATTTCGGTTGGAAAACACCCTTAAGATCATCAAGACCAACCACAAAACTAACACTGCCAAGTCCACCACTAAACCATGTCCCTAAGCACTACATCTACACATCTTTAAATACCTCCAGGGATGGTGACTCAACCACTTCCCTGGGCAGCCTGTTCCAGTGCTTGACAATCCTTTTGGTGAAGAAATTTTTCCTAATATCCAATCTAAAACTCCCCTGGAGCAACTTGAGGACGTTTCCTCTTGTCCTGTCACTTGTTACTTGGGAGAAGAGACCGACCCCCACCTCGCTACAACCTTCTTTCAGGTAGTTGTCTCCCCTGAGACAACTGTATGGACAACTGTCACTGTTACAATACTGACTATTAAAAAAGCCACCAAAGATCTTTAGAAATTAGTTGCTATTTTAGACCACTGGAGTGGATGAAAACAAGATTTATCATGTGACAAGTCATGAACATATGCAAGATGGTAAGGTTACTACCACACTAGCTTTTTCTTTATCATTTTCTCCATTAAGCATATTACACCAATAACACAAAATGATAAATTAATAAGCAATTATGGAGCTTTCTGGATATGCTATTAAATTACAAAGTTCACTTAACTATAGTCTTATTACAGTCTTAGTTTGTACTAAAAGTATTTTGGAGGCATAGGGGTAAAAAGTTAAGTATCATATAGTACAACATGTCACTGTGATGTTACTGAAAATTTCTGTCCTGGAATCATGAACTAACTAGTCTTAGAACGTGCCAAAAAGGCGATAACGGACACATAAGAAATGCTTATTAAATCACAGAGAGATGTGACAAATGTTTTTCCAGGAATCTACTGCCAGCAAAATTAGAGTGTTGAGTGAAACAAAACAATCTCATCAACATAAGTTGGTTCTACAAATGAGCTGGTTTGTTAAGTGTACTTAGAAATATGTGAAATATCACATTTTTCTTATGAAATAAATAAAAAAAAAAATGTATTAGACATTTGTCACCAATCCATCAAGACATTTTGCCACAAGACAGTGTGAGAGAACGTCATCATCGTAAAAATTTAGTATTTGTATTTCATTAGCAAGTTTTTCCAGATATGGTAATTAAGCAGATTTTTCTTCCCCACATTCCTGTTTGTTAACGGTTTCCTTTATGATCAAAACCATCCAGGTAATAGGGACAATTTGTTTCTTCTACAGATCAGTTTCAGATAAATTTAAAATAAAAAAGAAGTGGAAGTGCAACTTCCGCCAAAGCTACATAAGTATTCTACACATCTAAATTCACTTTTTATAAGTATTTTTTCTATGCAATACTCTCCAAAATTATTACTTCAGTAATGTATATTTCTACCAAAAAGACAGTTTTGGATGATCAAAGTAGCAATACCAGTATTTAATATTATCAAAGCACTAATTTGTTCTGATTTCTATTAGAGCTGGAGCAATTTGTATGACAAGCTGTACAGCCACGAGGGAAGCAACCATCCCAGCAGGGAAAACCCAAAAAAAACCAACAAACCCGTATCTTCAAAAAAGAGGAAAGCGAGGTGCAACAGGAGAGGCTGACTAATTGCTTCAGATAATCTCAGTAAAGAGAGGAAATGAGAAACGCTGTAAGATGAATGGGAATTTTACATTAAAAGAAATACCGTCTTTCACTGCCATTGCCTCTGTTTCACAACACCAACAAGGTGACTTGTTTCCACACTTCACATATCTTTATCTATTATATAGACGTTAGTTGTATTACAGATATGGATATATTATGTATTGCAGTTTATCTCTGCACCCAAAACGCTGGAAGTAACCGCTGTGGAGACCCGGCAGCCTTCGAGATGAGGTAGCTCCTGCCACAGCACCGCAAACTACTTATCTCCGGGCTTTCAAGTTTGGATCCCTTGGCAGACCAGTGCCGAGCAGCCGTCCGTCCCTCCGTCCCGCCCGTGCGGGCAGGGCCGGGGGCGCCCCTCTCCTAACCCTCCCTAACCACTCGGTGCCCGGACGGGCTCCATAAAAACTCTTGGGCGAGGTGCTCCGCCAACGAATTGGGGGAAGAAAAGGTCGGATGAGGGAAGGAGCCAAACCAGCTCTATGAGAAAAGTCAGCACAGGAGCGAGCGGAGACGGGACGGGATCTTCCCCCGTCCCTCCCCGCCCCCCGAGACCCGACGGTGCCCACCTGCCCAGCCGCCGGGCCCTCACGCCCCGCTGAACACCGACGGGGCGGAGGGGAAGAGAAAACGGAGAGGCGCCCCGAGCCGCCCGCTCCCCGCCGGCACGGCACGGCGGGCTGCGGGCTGACAGCCAGCCCGGCACCACCGCTCACCTTCCCGCTCGCTTCCTCCCCTCGCCCCGGCTTCAGCCCCCGCCGTCCGCCGGGAGCAGCCCTCGCCCCCGCTCTCCCGCGGGGCCAGCGGCCAGACCAGCACCGGCGCAGGGCCAGCTGCCCGCCCGGGCACTCTGCCGGCCGACCAGCCGAGGAGAAGGAGGAGGAGAGAGGCGCGAGGGCGGCCGCGGCGGCACCGCCGCCCCCGCCTCCCGGAGGCGCCCCGGCGGCGCCAACTTTTCCCCGGCAGCCCGGCTTTCCGCGCCCCGCGCCGCTACCGCCACCGCCCCGCCCGGTACCTGCCGCGCCGCCGCCGCCCCACTCCCCCAGGGGGCGCAGAAGGCCGTTACGACCGTTACGGCGGCCGCCGCCGCCGCCACCGGGCGGACCGAGGCGAGCAGGTGCGGAGCGCGGGAGCACGCAACCGACCCCGCTCCCGCCGCCGGCTCCTGCGCCTGGGCTAGGCGGGGCGGGGCGGGGCGGGGCCGGGAGGGGCGGGACACGCGCTCGCGCGCCCGCCCGCCCGCTCGCGCCCGCCCCCTAGCGGGAGCGCCCGGCCGGGACCCGCCCGCCCCAACCGTCCTCAACCCCTCGCTTCGGCTGCGCTCGGGTGCCTTCGGCACTTTCCGCCGCTTCCGGAAGGGGGTGAGCGGTTCCCTCAGCCCCCTCCGCGCATGCGCAGTGGCGGGGGTGCCTCATGGGCAGCTGTCAGCGGGCGGCGGCCACGGCGGTCCCGGTCCCTGCCCTAGCGGGAGGGGAGGGAGGGCCTGTCCGCGGAGCCGGTCGGTCTGTGGGCCACACAGCCGGGCTGCCGGGCGGGTTGGATTTCTAGCGCGCTGCTTCGGCGGTGGTTAGCACGAGGTTGTGGAGGCCTGCCTCAGCCGCTTGAGGCCCCGGCCAGGCGATGGGCTGTGTGAGGAAAGGAGGAACGTGGTGTCTCCCTGTGTGTCGCCTGGGTCAGTGATGAGGCAAGTGCGGAGAGATGCGAAGGACCGTCAAAAAAAGTGGTTTATAGCACACCCCACCCCATTGCTGCTCCTGATGGGAGGTGGACAGGTCCAGCCACCAGCAAGGCCCAGGCTGAGGTCCCCATGAGACATGGGGAGATGTGCCGTGCCTCCAGCTTTCCTCTTACCACCCTACTTACACAGTGCAGCACCGTGCAGAGGGATTAGCTCCGGTCTTGCAAGCAGTATAACTGTGTCAGAGCAACTCTACACCCGTGCTAATTAATGGAGCCTTTCAGCAGAGCTAATTAGCTGAAGCTGAATACCTCAATGGCCAAGCAATCTGGTGGTATGTTTTCTCCAGTGGCAAAGCCGGTTAAAGAAATTTCCAGATGCTTGTGCCTGCCCTTGTGGCACAGTTGTGCTAATGCAGCTGTAAATGAGATCAATGGAACAGCCCATGTTCAAGCATGTACAAAACCTCTCCAAAAACGTGTGAAATCCAGATGTTACTTTCCTGGTCTGTTTTGGACTCTGTCCTCAGACATCTCTGTTAACACATACGATGGATGGGGGCAGGGAGAGAGTGAAGTGCTGTGCCAGAAGCTCTGTGCAACAGACACAGATCCAGAGTAAACCACAGATGTGCCAGAGAAAAGCACATCAGACTCTTCCTTGACATAGCTATATTGTTACAAATTCCGAAACTACCCTTTCCAAACTTAATTTAGGGACCTCTGTGCTGCATTGCATAGTGTAAGTACGCTGGCAGTGGAGATACAGCTTTCCTAAGTGCAACTTGGTTCTTGCAGTCTGCTTCCTCTGTGCTGCTCATCTGGTCAGCCATTTCTCAGTACACCAGTCTGCTGGCGAGTTTGGTTAAAGCAATTTGAAGGTAGCAACTCCAGATGCAGTGAAGGCAGGAGCATGGGAGCCAGTTTGTGCATGTCTACACAGTAATGCCTATCTCAATTTGAGTACTGGGAGGAGCATAGCTATATCACACGTTTTCCCAGCAGGGACAATGCACACTGCTGCTCAGCATGGCTTATTCACAGGGTTTTTCAGAGTTCTTGCAGGTTCCTCTGGACAGTTCTGTCTTACACTCATAAACACTCTACCCTGAAGAGCGATCTTTCCGAAAGACTTGACTGAAGAAGCTGTCTAATAATCTAATCCCTCTTTGTTTATAAAAGGTGCATAGACTTAATCTTCCACACATATAAATCCTAATGAAATATTCAAAGTCAACAAGCTTCATTCCAGTTGACTAGTTCTGAGATTCAAAGTGGGAATAAGTTCACTTGTTAACTTGGTAACATTCATCCAGAGTGTGAGAATATTAACTCTGGAATGATAGAGTTTGTAGAAAAGCACTGGCATTGCCATCCCAGATCAGCTCATTAGTTCAGTGTGTTTCCACCAGAACCTCTCCTTCTAATGAGTGAGGATTAGACCCCTCTAACATTTTTGGTGCCATGGAAGGAAGTTAAACTTCCTTAAAACTGATACTCTGCATTTTCTAAACAAAGTACTTTGTGAGCGATAGTCATCACCTCTTCCTTCAGGGGGAATGCAGTAAAACGTGCTACGTAACAGGTACACGAAGCTAACATTTGGCCAAAGGCTAAACTGCTGCTCCCCATATTAAAGATTCCTGCATCTTGCCCTCCACATAGTCACATGTAAGCCTATAGGTGCATTAATTTAGTGACATGATAGCCAATACATTCCGATTAATCACAATCAGGGCCTGATGATTTCCAGAGATGAAATACGAACTGTATTAGGCATTTGATTTCACTGTACAATTCCTACGTTTCCAGTAGGACCAAAGCTGTGCAGCTAGACAACTCTTTCATTACAACATCAGAAATTATACTGTCGGACCTTGAAGGAAATACGTAATCCCAGTCTTCCTATATGTTAAAACTATTTTCTGTTGTACCAAGTACTGTCAGTCATACCAGTGACGAAGAGTATCCCCCACTCTGTTGGCTGAGAGTTGCAGATTTAATGGGACCAAACAGCAGCTTTCTATTACCCACGATTACATACAGCTCCGAAATTCTGTTCTTGGAAAGCACTTTCACAAATGCCTTGGTTGTATGGAAAGGCAGAGAATCCTATACTGATTAAGAGCAGGGAAGAGAAGCAGGAATATAATAGCTATGATTGCCACACGCAGGATGCCATAGGAGTGCTAGTGAATTTCTCTCACCAATAGATGATCTCTCCCACCAATGTGATATCAGCTTATAACAAAACAGCCATGTTTCAAAAACCCTTCTGTGTGTGAATGTTCCCACACATCACCTGTTTGTTAAAACTGTGCTAAGTTAGATAAATATAAATTAATTACCTGTTAGTCATTTTCCTATCACAATCAAAAATGTGGACAAAATACAAATTCCATGAAAATAACAGCTTGAAATTAAAAAGAAAAAACACCACCCCGCTCCCAAAAAAACCACAAAACAGGATAAAGGTTGTCTCACCTTTGTGGCAGAGGCATTGTTATTTTCTGTAATTACATAAACACACTATTTTTTGCAGGATTGTCTCCCATTCGCTGCATGTCTCGACAGCTGCCTTCACTGCCCGTTAACACCTACACTGGATGGCTGCTCTCATCCTGTTGAGTATCCAGCTGAAGACATCTAGGACACAGTTTTTCAACTCTCAGTTCCTGTGTGTTTAGTCACTTCTCTGAGCACTTCTTTAAATAAAAAATATCACAACCTGAACCTCTGTTCAGCTTACTCAGACAAGGAAAGCGCTCTGTTACTGATGAAGGGAAAGATGTTCTGCTGGAGTGACTTCCTCAGCATCACCCAGAAGTGCCGTTGCAGCAGCAAACATCTCTGATAGCAGTTTGTGCAGCTGCCTAGACAGGGATCAGGTACTACTTAAAACTAGGTAAGGAAAAAACTTGTGGGTAGTGTTATTTTTAATACAGATAAGTCCTCCAGTTGGGTTAACTTGTAGTGATACGAGGAAAAGTGTAGCACTGTAAAAAGTTGAGTAGAAGAGGAGGCTGCTTGTTTGAGCAGCATAGCCGGCTTATGCTACCCCTTAGCGAGTTTATGAAACCACTGTCTGGCTTTCTTTTCTCAGTGTTAGTAGCCAGAGAAAGATTAGCAGGAAAAAGTCCTGATCACTGCTGGGCTGTGACTTAGACGGAGGCAAAGCACAAAGTATGTTTTAAGAAAGGGATAAAATTATTCTGTTAGAGTTAGTATCCAGCTTTGGACAACCTAGATGAAAGAAGTATGAATAACTGATTTAGCAAATAAATCTAATAGGGAAAAGTTAAAGATTTGGACAGGCTGGGGGTGGGCACAAGACAACAAGACAACTGTCTTCAGTCCTGTACAACATCCCCTGTGGCTGGGATGAAGTGCAAACAGCTTCATTCAAAGCAAAGATTACAACTACATGTTAGAACAAATCTTTCTACATGTAAACCAAGCTACTTAAGCAAACTGCAGAACCTTTTCACTGCATGTTTTAAGTGTAGTTTAAGTAAATATCCTGTATCTGGGGATTGATCCCTTTTTAGTGAAGAGTAGAGAAAGACTTCCTAAGGCCTCTATGAACCCATCTCCGTGGTCTGTATGACCTGTGGAAGGAAAATGCTTTAGGCTTCTGTTGTCAAGACCAGCAAACCTCTACTGAGTAAATATATATATGTATGTGTGTTTATATATCTCTATATATATGTGCAAACACAGAGATTTTTGGAAGTTAATCAGCCAAATTTAAGAGGATTTCCTTCAGGTCAGCAAAAGACTCCTTGCTGTCAGAATCATCAACATGCTGAAGCTTCTCAATAGTTACAAAGAGGAGTTTTGTGTGTTTGATTTTAGTTAGCAATTCTTTATCCTAACTCTTCTTCTTGAAAAGGCTAAATCATGCTTAAACTCAGTTCAGCCTGAGGCAGATGCTCATGATAGGAAACTTCATCCCAAATAATTAAATTTTGGCACAGTTGTAACTAAAACTGTGTCTTTAGGAGGAAAATGTTTGGCAACCCAAACTGTAGGTATTGTGGTCACTCTGCCTTGTAGATAGATCCATATATGTGTGCACAACAGAAGGTTCACTCCACTTCCAGAGATACTGAAGTTCTAACAACTGTCCTTATCTCAAGTTCATGAGATGTATTTTGAAATCTCAGTCTTTTAAAAACATAAACCAACAGTGAACTTTCCAAAAAAACAAACCTTAAGTGACTTAAGGTGTGTTCGTACTATCACAAAACAGTGGTTTAAGTGAATACAGGCTAGGAGTGTACACGCCAGCAGTGAAGGTTGCTCAGCTGTTAGGCAGTACCTGGTCTGGACAAAGTAATTTCTGTGCTTGCACAGTCTTCATGGATGTTATCCTTCTCCTACACTTCAGCTGAGATTGTCAAAAATGCCTACATTTACTTACAGGCATGTATGAAGCAAGTCATGTTATGTGCCGATTAGTGAAATATGTGTCATGAAATATTGGTTAAACAGAGTGGAAGGGTACATGGAAAAATTGACACTGGGGCTGTACCTACAATGTTGCACTCCTTAGCAGTGAAAATATACCAGACTGTAAAAAGGTATTTCTAAGGGAACCAGTGAAAGTACAACCAACTCAACTATTTAAATGTAAGCAGAATGTTGCAAGTTAAATAAGTTGCTGGAAAATTACTCTGTGCATACACATATAGAAAATTAAGTAATAATTTTTATCTCTACTTTGATTATCTGATCAGTAGTATGGTGAATATGTATTAACACGAATATTGGCCTTTCTGTCACTGACAAGCACACATCTCAAATTGTCTTTTTGGCTTGGTCTACCTTTACTCCTCCTTATGGCCAGTTAATGATTTCCTCTTATCAGTAATACATAATTATTCAAAATTATGGCGAAGGGAGATCTTGTTATAACTCACGTATTTTTCTTGCATTCACCTATAACAGTATTTCCCTACTTCAGGATATATCTTTTTGAATCTAAAAAAATATGATTCATAGGAAAGAAGTGTCAAATAATTTTTGCTTTGTCTAAAATTTGCAAATGTTTTACATTTAGCAATTAACCATGAAAAGCATATTTAAATGGATCTTATTTAAATGAACCAGTATGTATATTCAATACAGCTGCACAAGAGAAGCAACGTGGCACTATGCTAATTTTCCGTGAAACATATTTTGTTTCTTTCAAAATTACCACTCCCTAAAGTATAACAGGAGCCCATTTTACTTTCTGTGTCATTTGAATTCGAGATGGAACATTGAAGAAAGCTGCTTTAATTGAAGCTTGAAAGATATGGAATTGAGCCTTCGGGGAGTGTTGGGCACTTTTCTTGTCATTCTGGTTGATTGATTTGCATGATGTGGGTGGGGAATGTTGTTGATCAGGCTGTCCATTTTAATTTTGTACTGGTTGTGTCAGCTTTAAAGTGAAGTACGAGCTCAACTTTAAAGCGAGGGACAAGCATACAAGCTTTAGAATAGAAATTGCGCTGCAGGCTAAAATAAGTAAAATAGCACCATTTACACTCTTTTGAAAAGTGCGATATTTAAGTGAACTCCGAATATCGTATGCTGCAATACATTATCATTAGTCTCCTGTATTGAATAAGTGCCTTCTCTTTTTTGGTTTCCTGATTCACATGTATATAAACAAGCTGGAAGAAAAGTCTTTAAACTTAACACGTCACTTTCCTGGTTCCTTGAGAAATGCTGCTCTGAATTTAGCAGACAACCAACAAATCTTAATGATGAGACTTGATATATGCCATAAAGGAAAAAAAAAACAACCAAAACCCGAAGCTGCTTTTACTATTATGATTTACATCGCAATGTATGCCAAACTAACCTGGCTGCCATTAGATCATGATGTCTTGCTGCTGCTTGATTTCCTATCAAATCATTCTATTTAAGAGGGGTTGAATCAGTCTCCTAATTTGTTCCTACCTGCACATCTGTTGCAATCAGACTTTCTTTAAAAAAAAAAAAAAAGAACAACTCCACACTTACTAGTTTTCTGTGAACCATTTCTGCCCAGATTGTTTAACTGGGTAACTGTTGTTGCTGCATTGCTGCTAATACTGCTATGACCATTGTGAGAAGCAAAAGCACCTTCCAACAGATGGCATATAGGCCAATTAATGACATTAGTGCTTCTGCCCTATTTGGCGTCCTGCATAAATGGAACAAATAGCATTCCCTTTTGCCTGTGTTATCATACAGCAGTGTTCATTAATGCTCTCAAAAATGGAAAAAGAAAAATCGGGTCCCTGTTCCCACCCACTCTCCACCTCCTGACAAGAAAACCATATGTTTCAGGAGATTAGAAATAGAGCAGCTTCTTTCTGAAGGTCACAATTAATGCAAAAAATAAAACCTTAACTATACTTCTTTTAAGAGGTTTTTAATAAAATGTGCAAATGCCTCAACATTTTTGTATTCAGCACAATTCAGTCCAGTAGCACACAGGGTTATAACGTACCTAAGGGGAGAAGACATAAAGAATTAGGTCTGGAGTCTGGGGATTGGAAGGCAACAGCTCGACCAGACTAATTGATTTCCAGACTGATGTTTTAAAAATCTATACAGTGAAAATACTAATGAGGCCCTGTTTTGAAGGGAGGAGAAGTAGTTCTAAATTTAACTATAAACTTTCAGTAACTATGAGGTCTTGTGCTCCAGGTATTTAGGATGTAAAGCAGCTGGAGAGGTTTTCTTCCTATGAGCCGTCTAAACATATCTTGTATATGTCTGGCTCTATCTGTTGTGACATGCACAAAACACAGTATGTGTCAGAGGACTTAAAAGTTGGATGTTGTCGCATTCAAATTCCAGATGTCCAGCTCTGGAGTAAAATCAGGACTTCTACATGCAGCTCTTGGGCTACTTCAATAGAGTATGTAGGAAAAATTTTCTAGCTCATGTTGTGTTGGAGAACTGCCAACACACCGAATCAGAAGTGCTTGGTCAACATCTTCAGCAGAAAAATGCCGGTGTTAGTGGTGGGAAGTTCTCCCTACACAGATACCTGTTAATTCTCACATGGTTGCCTCAGGTGCTCTAGAGAGACACCTCTGTTCAGTTGGGATTTATTTCCTGGAAGTGTGGTCTTGAACACAGGTAGGACATAGTTATGTCCCTTATTTCTGGATTCCCATCAAGACCAGGTATTACCTGAGACATGGTTTCACAACCCTGTTGGTGCATACATGAGTGTCTGCAGGAGTGCAACACAAAGAACGTAGGCTGTGCATTATCAAAATCAAGTGCCCCTAAAGTCTCTGATTTGCTGCCTTGTAAACCCTAAGGGATATAATGCAGTTTTAAATTTAGTCCAAGTCCCACTGTAGGCTTTCTAAACACCCATGTTGTATCTGGCCTTTCATGCTGTTCCTACTTATCCTGACTCTCGAGAGAAATGGTCTGAAGCTCTGAAAGGACTATCATCATTCTGCGGATTACACACCTAGAGAAGAAGTAAAAGAGAGCATTAAACCTGCAAAGTCGTGCGCTCCCAAATTAGGAAATAACGGTGTTAAAAACATTCACAGATTTATAATTGTGCCCTCCCAGCAAAGTTCTCAATTACAGGGTCCCATTTAATATTGGAATGTTATATGTATTCCTTGTCACAAAGCTATCTTTTGGGGAGTTATTGAACCCTTTTAAAATACTGGCCAGTTTTGAGAAGAATCATAGCGTCCTGATTTTTTCCTTTTTGTTGCAAAACCATTTCTCAAGTTCAACATGATTTCTCAAAAGTTAGAATTTGGGGCAGTGCAAAGCTACCCAGACAACAGTGATTAGTTTTTGTCTCCCTGAATCACCTTGTGATGGGATTTGCGGTGACCCTGGTGTCCTTGCAAAGCAAAAATAGGAAAACATGTCCAGAGCAAAGGAAAAGTGGTTTTGTCACAGCCTGGCCTTAGATTGGCTTAGGCTGCCCTGGCTCTGTGCTGAGTAAATGCTTGCAGATAGTAGAAGTCTGCTGGGTAATGAGAGGCAGTGGGAGGGCAAGGAGAGGAAACAGGAGGAAGGAATAACAGCCTTAGAAATTTCTTCTTTTGAATAGTTTGGAGGGGGGATGTTCTCGATGTTATTTGTCACTGGCTATTTCTTTTGTTCATACATAATAGAGGCTTGGTTGTCTTTAATCTGCTATGAATGCTTCTATTGCTTTTCTCTACAGAGTGGGCCAGGGGATGTAAGCGCTTTACTGCTATTTTGGACTCTTAAGTCCATACTTTAGATCCTTAGATTGACTCATTCCTTTCCAGAGTAAAGAGGAACAAGGTTTGTTATCCAGGTCCCAGCACTGCAGTCAAGTGCTCTCATTCCTAATTATGCCAAGCAGAGAGAGACCCATTCCCCAGAGTGACCAGGTGCCGAAGCAACCTTTTAGAATTGCTTTAGTTAGAGAAAGACGTCAAATCATTATTTCCTACTTTCCTGGTAAAGGATGAAAGACAGCATTTCTAGATTAAACATGTGGTAAGAGTGGCATCTAATGGCTCTGAAATCCTCAGGATGGTGGGGGAGGGCATGGTGATTTTTGAAGGATCACATATAGAAGTTTTGCCATTTTTATTCAGAAGTGTAGGAAGAAAACAAGGATTTTGGATGCTGCCGGGCACCTAGTTCCACTGGGAACTGCAGTTTTCGATGCCCGGATGCATGGGGATCCTGTGTGGAGCTGGCTTGCCAATATGAACAGTTTGGGTCCTTTGGGTTAACTACCACTTCTATAAATAAGTATATAGCGCTGTCACATGTTCTTTCTTTCCTGCCTTCCACTCCATATGGGACTTTTATAATTCTAGAATTACAAATATGACGTAATCACCAACATTCCGCTGGTAACATTACTATCTCTGTAAAGCCCGATAGCTAACAAAAACTGTTTTCAAAGCAGAGCTGATCTCATTGCCGATGCTTGTGCATAAAGATGTTTTGGCATGATAAGATTCTCTATAAACTGATGTGTTTGTTATTGAAACATATCTTAAGTTTTCATGTCTGTTCAAAAGGGAAAAGAAAAAAAAAAAAGAAATAAAAAGATAGTAACTTCTTTCCTGGGTGGAAATAGCAAAGCAAAAGAATTTTTGAAATCTTGTAACTGCTGGAAGACTATTTTAAGTACAGAAAGAAACAAATTAAATTGGTAAGAGTAGGCTATTTGGCCTTTATGCAAATAAATTTTCAGTTGTTTCACTACAATAGAACTGTACCATTCCTGATGCTTCTCCTCCAAACCTTTCTTTATGACTCAATAGCTCCAAGTAGCTAATGCCAAACACCACTGTAACCTGGTATGCTACTACCTGGAAATTTCAGGTTAGACTGTCAAAAAACTGTCAAAGAATAGACCACAAAATAAAGGGGGGAATTGCTTGCAGTGGGTTAGAAATTGCGGTTCTATTAAGATAAGTAATTGGAGCAAAATAGCTACAATTATAAGTAGGAACTATAATGGGAATGTGAATGAAATATATATAGTTGTATGACCCAGTAATGACTCCAAAAAAAAGGCATAAGATGAATGAGTCACCGAGTTTTAAATATGGTTCCCTCCTGCAATACTTTCATCATCAAACAAGGTTCCACTTGAATTAAATGGGAGCAAGGGCTATATGATGGGGTCCTACAGCCATGCCGCGGTGATTTGTACACTGGCAACAAAGGCAGAAGCTACACAAGAAGTTTCTATTGTAAGTGATGTAAGAGAGAAATGTTTGCAAAGGGATGACTCACTGATCAGAGGGCTTTCAATTTGACTGTGATACTGTGGTTCAGATAAATGCATTCATTATTTTCTATAGCCTGTGACCTTTCCTGCTTCATAAATAGCAACATTTCTTTTCCTGCACAATATTTATTTTAACATCCTCACTGTCGATTTCACTGTATTTGATCAGTTGTTCCAATTGTAAAGTTAGTCTCACTTGCTAATATAAGATCAGCAGCTTTCTAAAGGCAAAGAAAATAGCGAAGACGTGCTACAATTTTAACAGCTGGGAACAGAAATAGTCTTTGACACAATGCTTTTAAAGCAATTTTTTTTACTACGTGACATGATTTGTTTTTAAGGAACTGTGATGTGTCTTACAGACACGTCTGGCAAAGCAAAGTCATGAGAGGGGTAAAACAAACAAAATGACCTCTGCTCTGCTGGCCACCAAAGCAGCAGCACAGGCAAGGAAGTGAAGAATTTTACAAGGTCCTTTGGAAACATAAACCCAGAGTCTATACTGCAAATGTTCTTACTATCATTTGCGGTGCCGTCTCTGAAGGTCATTTCTAATTTCAGCCACAATTTGAATGCAGTGAGGAAGTAATTCTGATAGCCTGCTAAAAAGTTTGTGGGCTTGGGGGACCATATATTGCTACAGGGAGCTTTTGAGACCTTATAAGCAGAAGTATCTCTCACTACTTCAAGAGATTGTCTTCGCACATTTATGAAGTGAAAGGAAATTTCAAAATGATGATAAGAAATGGTAACCTATTTCTTCTTTTTCCCATTTCCCCTCTCCTGCACCACATGTGCGTACTTCTAAAGAGATAAGAGGAACAAACTTCATTGCCACCACGCTGCAAAAGTCCATAGAGACAAACATAATGCTTTCTTTCTCAAAATAAATAAAATGGAGAGCAACCTTCTTTCCCTGAAAAAATTTGGCATCATTTGCTGATATGAAACCACAGAAAGCATCTGGTATTTAAAAGCTATTAAGAACCTGGCCCGGACAGCTTTTTTCATCTCTATAGTTCAAATAAATTGGTTTACTCTTCAGAGTGAACACGGGATGAGCGCACAGGGCTTGCCACTCAGCATGGGTGACTGCTGTACACCATTGCCCGAGCTCATCCTGTCAAAGCAATAGAGCTGAGAATTTAAGCTGCCATTCAATCCCTAGTTTAGCACAAGCTGTTTATAAGATCTCCAGTAGCTTGTGAATACACCACCAATTACATTGGTTATAATGACACCAAAGGAGTAATTAAGGGAGAATATTTTAACTGTACCTGAATTTAACTTGTCCTTTGTTGCTATTCAAATCACCTGGTGTATCTATAGCCTCACCTTGAATACATATATGTAAAAAAAGGATGTTCATAGATAAAAGTCCTCCAGAAATATAACAGCATCGCACATGAGAGCCGTGCAGGTATGGCTAATTTGTTCCTGTCATTGGGAAGACAACTGTTACATGCACAGAGTTTCTTTGAGTTAGCATGTTCAATAAATTCATCCCTGGCAAGAGTGCTGATGTCCAGCATTAGGGTTACAGACCATAGATCCATAACAATCTTTTCTCCCATCTCTTGTGAAATTCTGGTGGTGCAGCTCAGAGGAATGGAAGAGATATAGCAGGCCTGAAGCAAATGATGAAGAGCTTGTGATCTCCCCGAGCTTATTTATGTGACGAGTCCTAACAACAAGTCGTCATTTCCTGCAAGTCACATATGTCTGTGAGTCTTTGGAGATTCGTGGCAGAGAGGGTGATGCATCCTTTCGTTTGTAAGCTGTGCATGCCTTTTAGGGGTTTCATTGGCCTATCCAGGGATCCCTTGCAGTTAAATTTCACGTTGTCTCTTCTACACACTGAGACAATTGCCACAATGGATGATGTGTGTGCCATTCGTTTAAACATATATTCCTGAAGTCTAGTATTTTTAAAACCATTGCAGGTTTTCAAATAACCTGCTCTCATACTGTTCATAGCTTACTGTAGAATTCAATAAAATTTGTAGTGCATGCTAGAATAGGAGTATTTAGAATGTGAACTGTTTTGTGGGATATTAACTGTAGACTGCTACTGCCATTGTCTTTGCAAGATCAAACTTGATGGAAAAGTCTGTTAGATACACTCAGTATCAATCACTGAAATATTAATGGTAGCAGAACAGATTGTCACATCAAAAGCATGCAAATGTTCAGAACTATTTATTTACTTTTTTATAGTTAAGGCCAAGGAAAAAGTCTCAAGTAAAATATTATAACTAAATTTTGATGGGCTTATTATGAGGGTCTTGGTAAAGTTTTTTAAAGAATTATTTGAAGATATAATTAGACAGCAGTTATTTCTTTTGCCATTGGAGCAAAACTTATGCCATTTTCATGAAGTAGATCCCTTAGAATCTCCATAAAAGTAGATCCCTTAGAAATACTTTTCTCTATTTTGTGTGCCAAAGAGAACTTGCTTCTAATGCAATACTTTACTGCTGAAAATAATATTCTGCCAAGGATATAAAACATAGTATGACATGAAGATCGATTTTCACGAATTTTTTCAGCCAGGCAGACTTTGGTATATACCACAAATCAATAACCATTTTGGTCTCTTTTAAATCTTGTTATTTATTTCTTTTCTAATAGAGGGAGTGAATAAGAAGCCCCCTGGTGAGAAACTAATATCTTTGTATTGAAGTGGATGTTAAAAAAACCACAGTATGTACTTACGGACTCCAAACTGCACGTGCTTGTATGCTTTGTTGTGTGCCCATAAAGGGCCTCCTGGAAGCTGAAGAGGACTGTTCGTATCCATAAGGTTGAACCACATTCCTAAACACTTGTAAGCTGAAGGGATAGTTTAACAAATGCATTAACGATCCATCATCTTTTTTCCTTTATGCTTATGTTTCCAGGGAAAAGACCATTCAGTATCTTAAATCTTTTACATCAGACAAAACTGCAGGGTGAGAAATGAAATGCAAGAAATACAAATCACTGTCAACCCAATTGTATAAGAAGTTTACTGTGGGACATGTTCTTTCAATATCTTAAAGCCACTTCTCCAGACTGGGTTTCAGGGGACAATGTGAGAGTATGATCTTAGAAAGTGCCACCAGGGCTCTGAGCACTGGAAAGCATTGGCTGTCAGTCACTCCTGAGAACAACTTGAAAAGGATTAATGCAATGAAATAAATTGAGCATGACTTCAAATGACTTGGTCAAGCTGAATCGGAGCAAAAGTTTCTATCCTGCCGACTGCCTGGGAAACCAGGTCTTAAGTGTTTTGTAATGGTACAATCTACTTGTTTTTAAAAGCCATCAGCATGTGTTGCTGTTTTCTGGTAATGCCAAACATCTTTTACACAGAAGGCTGAGATTTAGTGATTTAATAGCCTGCTTGAAAGTGCAGGTGGAAAACTATACCTGCCCACAAACTGTATTTCCTATTTATTTTATCATTTGCAGAAGCACACCATTACAGAACAAAATACCTGGAATGGAAAAAGACAATTGGGCTCATAGATGAGTGGGGCTCCAGACTTAATTCCAGGGTTTTTGGCTGAAAGGAATTGATCTTATAGTTAATATAAGATGGTATGATCAACCAAACTAAACTGCAGCATGTTTGTTTGGAGTGTATGGAAGAGGGGAAAACACTTTTAATACGATCATACATTTAGCTGAGAAGGAGAAAATAGATTATATTTAAAGAATGCTTTTTCTGATGCCTGGGAGTGAGGCGCAGAAACAAATTCCTTAAACTGCTATTATTAGACATCTCAGAGGAGAGAGATATTTTATCTGACTCTGCCCCAGTTTGAAGACCTCTCAGTAACACAAAGAAATTGAAGTAAAACTATATGAAACTCATTTGTCCTAATTTCTAGCACCTACTAAAGTGATCTGTATTGAAAGTCTGATCTAAGGAATGACACCTTAAAGGACTAGTTCCCTGCTCCCAAATATAAAGCATTCTTCCCATCAGCTCTTCTCCTTCGCCATAGAGAGGCTGTTGTGATTTTGTTTTATATTTCCAATATAAATGTAATTCTATAATCTTAATAGGAGCTGGAAATGTTTAGAATTCAAGATACAGTTCCTATGCATAATGGCAGAACTGTATTGAATCACAATCTGCAAGCATCACTTTATTTTCTTGTTATGTTAATTCATTTGGTGGCAGGTTAGGTACAGTCTCCTAGTTCAATTTATATTCAGTCAAGTGGCTATAAAAAAAAAGCCTGGCAATTAATCCGGTGAGATGATAAACCTTCAGAAAATCCTCCCCTTCAGAAAACTGCCTCTTATGTTCTCAGTACTCCGGAAAGCAGATGGAAAATACTATAAGGAGTGAAAATTACAGGAAATGTGTGGCAATTAAAGAAAAAAAAAGAAAATTAGGAAGCATGCGTGAAAATGTAGTATAACATTTCCTATGATGGCACCAAAAGTGCATGAAGATTTAAGAGAAAAACCTAAAAAGAAACAAATCTCAGGGTGTCCTGAATGTTGTTGAAGGAGTTTGAGCCAAGAAAGCCACTAGTCATTTACAGCCAAAAATACTGTGGATTTCTGCCAACCTTGTCTTTCTAGGTTTGTGTCAGTCCATATTTTCCCTGTCTTTCTGTTGGCTACTTGCCTTTTCAGTACTTTAACTAAAGGGTAAGAAATAAAGTTACACTTGGCCAGCAGACCATACTGATGAGTCAATACACTGCTTCCTTGGAGGCCAAAAATACCTTTCACATGATGTAATCATGGACTTTTCTTTAATTGACAACTAGTACTTATAGTCAGTGTCTATGCTAAAAAGTAATGATCTGGATACTTGAGGCACAGAGGTGGGGAGGAGACTGAGGAGGAGCTCGTAGTCATTACTTACCAGTGACATCCAGTCCAATGGACACACTGTACAAGGTAGCTGCAAAGATTACACATTTCTATTGGATTCTGAAGGGTAAGATTCAAGAAGGCAGCATTTGTAGACAGACAGAAGTAATATTTTATTAGATAAACTGATAGAGGTCAAAACATGCTGTGGTTGGCCGTGGAATCTCACATAGCGTATACCAGCAAGGTCTATAGGATCTTTCTAAACAGAAAAGATATTGTTTGCATTACTGCCTGCATTATGAGGATTTTAACCCTGTATTGACAAGTAATTTACAGCGCTTGATGATTAACAAGAACAGGATCAAGCTCCTGCTGAGCCCTGCTCCTTTTCTGGCACTGGCAGAAAGAAAGAACGGCACAATCTCATTTTGGACGCGAAAGGAAATATCTGTTGAGTAAAGTCAACACTCGAGCTGAAGAGAGGGTGTGAACAAAAGTAGGTAGATATTTCTGAATAACTTTGTGTGTGAATGTACTGGTTGGGAGAGAGGAGTGCTATTTGCAGGTGGGTAACTCATATATGACTCAGGAGCAACTCTGGTGAGAAGCTTGCAGGAAGTGTAATTCCCATAAACCCTTCCCGTTAAAACTGCCTTTAAAAGTATGTACGTTTATGACACCAAATACTCTGAATATCCCCAGAAAAAAAAAAAAAAAAATTCTTCACAGAGAACTAAGATCAGTCAGCCCACAAGAGCCAAGCCTGTAAAAATGGCCTGAAGTTACCAAAAGCACACAAGAAAGTCACGAACAAAATGACCACACTCAAAAAGAGAAAAAAAAAATATCTTTCAGAGCCCTAGCACTTTCTGAGAGTCCATGAGGTTATGGAAATGTTGCTGCAGGCGTTTTTCTTTTTTCTTTCTTTTTTTTTTTTCTGTGAAAAGGGAATGAGAGCATGAAATAAAAATAAAATTAGCTTTTAACCTGAAGAAAACTAATTCACTCGTAGCCTGGCTTTGACAGAATAGGACGCTTATTTCCTGGTTTACAATTATACTTTTTTCAGGCGACTTTTTTTCCCCTTTCCGTTCGCGGGGAAGCTGCCGCTGTGCTTTTCCACGCGTCCTTTGCCGCCCTCTGCTGCCCGCAGCCCGGCCGTGCCCGGCGCTGGGTTTGCCAGCGGGGGAGGAGGGAGGCGGGAGGAAAAGGGACGGGAAAAAAAAAAAAAAGCATGCCTTCGTTTGCTATAGGTTTGCCCTTTACATGGAAACAGACCTGGGTGTCCCCCCGTAGTCCTTCAGCTTCTTTTTTCCTCAACAAAGTAGCTTCCATAAAGCTCCGAATTTCCAGCCCTCGAGCTTTCCGTTTCCAAATGCCCCAGGCTTGGAGCTCCCAATCAAACAAGAAGCTGGAAACTGGATGCCCGGGACTCCAAGCCCAGCAGAAGCCTTTTTGCATCCAACGCCTTTGGAAGACATCCATGCTGCCGTTTGCATTTGCAGGACAGCCTACCAGCCTTAGTCATGGGCCAGGAACCTGTTTACACTCGGTTACGGCATGGTAATAATCATTTACAACTTCTGGAAATGAAAGGGTTTTGATTTGGGTGGTTTTTTGTTTTTGTTTTTAACTATGGGACATTAGCTGTAAAGAAAACAGTGGAACTCCCAGCTGTATTAGCCTGGGTAAACTGAGCTGGGAGTTTGTTGTTGCTTATGTTCCTGTGGTTTCTGGTGTGTTGACACTGAAATCATGTGCAGTAATAGGCAAAATAGTTAAACACAAAACACAAATCCCATATCTAAGGCTCTCATTCCATAGCTCTGTTTTCCCTCTCTCCCCAAATCTCTTTTTAACGTATAGTGCAACAATTCCACTGCACAGATCTTTCGTTTGAGGTTATCTCCAAGGCTTTTGATTCTTTCCACGGAAAGCAGCTTACTGTTTTCCAAGGATGCTCCCGAATGCCCTGCATCTCTTTTACTACTTATCTTTGTTATGATGATGCACTTTTATAAGTGTGTTTGAGCTTTACAACGTAGATCAAATTAGATTCCCTGCAGAGAGGAAGTAATGTAAATTAAGACGAAGGTAAACGGAAGAACGGGTGTGTGATACGTGCCGTGTGCTGAACTGCCTGAGGTAGTCGGCTTCTCAGCAGCAAGCAGAGCTCAAAACCGAGACTGAGCAGAGCAGAGGAGGTAATAGCAGAGAGGGAAGCTAATAGCACAGGGGGAAAGAGGAGGAATACGAGTGTGACCGCTCCATCATCTGGCAAGTACCTGTCTGTGTCTGGCATGATGGGAGGAGGCATGGGATTGAGCAAGCTATACTTTTTTCTCATTGCTTATAATTACAGATACACCCATAACTGCACACACAAGCTTATCACAAAGGGGATTTCACCTCCCTTTGGACATGAGCAATGCTACTATAGCTTCTGTTACAGGCAGTACCTTTGTGCAAGTTTAGGGTAATTCTCTGGAAAGCTGTAAAGTCTTAATTTTCGTTTTCAAGCCACTATGGTAAGATGGTCTAAATTATTCAGTGCTGCAGCCCAGATACCAGTTCTGGGTCATCTCATGTGGTGGTGACCCTCTCCACTCTCAGAAATCCAGCAGTATATTTGGACATGTATGGGCATAATTGGAGATTACACATGCGATAGTCCTGTCTCTATCTCCCTACAGTTTATACATATGTAAAGTCTAAGGAGGCTCATCGGTCATGTATAGATCACCTGTGTTTGGCAATGCCACACTGTTCAGCATCTGCCACATGCACCGAGATTGCCAGTCTAGCTGTTGCTCCATCTGCTTTGCAGGTAGGACCAAGGGTTTGTCCCCCCTGCAGCTCTGAGGAGTGCGTCTCTTACTGTCTTGCAGAGACAAGCTTTCAGTGTTTGCCTTTCTCTCAGGTGAATAAATACTAGTCACAAAGAGGAACGGCTTTCACAGGAGAAACAAAGAGTCACTTCGGAGATGACCCTGTGGAACAGTAGCTTAGGCAAACCCTTTAAAAAGCCATAGAGATCTGGATTCAAATCCTAGCTCCAAATAAGACATATTGGGGAAAAAAACCAACCAAACAAACAAAAAAACCACCAAAAAAACAACAAACATCAATCTCCTTTATAAGCTGAGAGCAGAAACTCCAAGACCTACAAGTTATAACTGCTTATGCCTTACTTTTTGTAAAGACTTGACCTGACTTACATGCCTATATCCAGGACAGTGTCCATGGCTGTAATTCTTCCGGCTAAGGGCTAGCTCCCTAGCTTTCTCCCAGCTGCTGACTTAGTCTTTGGGCCTCTCCTTGGCATTTCCTTCTCTGCTAATCATTTGGCTCCTTGATCAGTGATACAGCTGTCAGTGTGCATGAGGGCTGGCTGGACAGAGGGCTTGGGGTTGGATCCATCCATCTCTCCCCTGAAGGCAATAGAAAGCTTCTTCCTGACAGCTCCAGAAGTGCCAAGGGGCTACATACATCTATTTAAAGCAAAATGAGGAAGAATGCACCCCACAAGTCTTTTCATAGCGTTTTCCTCCTTTATCCACTGGATGAAGTTGTCCTTTTCCATAATAATTTGAATCATCACCGCTAGATTCTTTTGTGACATATAAGGAAATACAGCTGGATCAGCAAAAAGTATCATCAACAGGCTTGACCAAGTATTTATGACACTTTTTGTTATTTTCTAGTTATATTTTCACTTTCCCCTAAAGTAGTCAAAGTGAATTGGAACTTGGTCAATACAAGTGGCTTGTATTGACCAAATTTTCAAGCTCCTCTTTACTCATTTATCTTTCAGTTGTAATACACAATTATCTTTCAATTGTAAATCTCACAAATTCATCTTCAAACATTGCTGTTGAATTTTGTCAGTGACTTCAATGAAGCTACAGTTTGTATTCTTACTTAATCATTGAAATAAAGAAACACAAGCAACTGGGGTAGTGCATGGGTGCTTTATGTAGCCCCATATCAAAGATACTTCTGTTTTCTTTCAACAGAAGTCATTCACGATCCCCTGAGCCTGAAGGTTCCCTCCCATTTCTTCTTAATCCTTCTCCCACACACTTGTTTTCATCCATCCCCAAATACCAAGGCATACAAAGTCTGTTTATATGGCGTGAGATTAATTTCCAAGACATGAGCAGTCTGCAGGTTGCTCTCCTGCTGACTTCTGGATTTTAGACCCAAGTTTAATTTTAAGCTCTTGCAGTTGTTGATTCTGAGATAACAGTCATTTTTCCTATTTTTAGCCATGAACAGCTTTGAAATTAACATTTATTTGGTACTGAATCTTGCATTTGTTTCCAGTGTAGGAATAAGATTTTCCCCACATGCATTTGGCTGTGTTGAACCTTAATTAGAAAAAGGAAAGAACAGATACGCATCATTGAGAATTTAGTTACCATTTGCTTGCATTTCATTAACTAATGCCAAATGCAGAAAGGAAGTAAACATTCCATTCTTTAAGAAAACTAATGAATGAAAGTGCGTTATAATGTGGAAAAAATAACATAGGAAACATTATCAGTGGCAGAAAGTGTATTATTCCAGTTCTGACACTGGAGAAGGAGAAGGAAAGCAAAGTATAACTAACGTTGGTTTCGGTCAGCTCATACCATTCCCAGTGTTGTTTCACAGTAACATTTGAAATATGGTTGTTTCTGTAGAAAGAAATTCTGTCTCCGGGTTTACCCTCGCTTTCCCTGGATGTGCTGTGCACTGCCCGTGGTAGCAGTGACTTGGGCTCTGCTCTGCTTGCAGACCCAGGTGACACACCGGGAAAGTACCGGTTGGCCTGGCTGCCCTGTCATCGCTGCAGCTGATGCTGTAGATGAGCTCTGAATGACCTGGGTGGACGCAGCCGGCCGTGGCTTACTGGAGCTGTGAGGTTTTTATCCATGGCGTCATCTAGAAAGTCGTGTTGCAGATAACCAACTACTGTGATGGGGTGCTCACGTCTGAGCAGCCGTGGTCTCCAAAGATAAAACCAAGCAACCTTCCTCTGCTCCCAGTCATCCCTATCAACCAGTAACCAACTGGGAACCTGGCTGGCAACAGCCGTGCTGAAATCTGATGTTAAGCGCCACCGTGATGGCTGTGCCTCCATGATGATCCCTGTCTCCCCACTGGGCTTGTGGCTGGTCACTGGGCAGTGAACTGCCCTACACACATGTAGAACAGCAATAACAGCCTGGAGATCTCATCATCTGCATACAGCTGTTTGTAAAACTGAAAGGCTAATAGTAACACTATCCAAAATAGAAGTGAACGAAGTATCAAATGTATAATGCCTCTTGGGATAAATAAATCATGTGAGTCACAGGGAGCTGCAATACCAGAGGCTGTTGAAGCTCAGAAAGAAACAGGGGTGTAAATGTCATTGCCTTTTAGGGACTGCGTGCTTGAAGGAAGATGCCATTACAACATGCTGCCCTTTACTTCTTCTTTTTCCTTATATTTTTCCTGAACCTCAACAGTTTTGTGCTCAGCTGAAAGGGAAAACCACAAGAGCATCGTGCACCTGGGTTCTCCAAACTCATAAGGCTGTAATGCTGTCTGCTTCTGTTTTGGGGATCAAAGGACGGGGTCTGGTATCTCCTCACCACAATATGACCTGATGAGAGTAAGGCACAACTTTGTTTCAAGTGCTTTAGCTTTTTCCAGTTCTTTACGGTGCTAAATGTCTTCAGCTTCCAATCACCTTGCAATAACGAATCCCAAACCTGCTGCTCTGGAAGCTGGAGCTCCTACATTAATCAGGGCAGGATTTAATTTATAATTTTATTTTCCACACAGAACTTTCATTAATCTACTGATATTTGCAACCATATAAAAGCATTGGTAAAAAAATATCCACAGTGTGCAGCCACTGAACTGGATTTCTACATCACATTAAAGAAAATAAACAAAAACACCTTTCTGGAGGCCATCTGTAAGTATCTGAAATACTGTCCTGGGAAAGGATGGTCACTGAAGAAATGTTTATCTGTCTGGCTAATATGTAGCTTGTCCGCTGGAAATAGTCACACTCAGTAAAGTAAAGCATCACTGAATGCTGGGCTGCTACTTCACATACAGGCTTCTGGAACCTCCTGACAGTGGCTGGAAGCTATGGCTTGACATGGACTTTTCCAACCCTGCGTATTAGGGACACGTTCTCCTCAGATTTGGGTCTTGAGATTTACCTCAGTGCTAATCAGTAAACAATACGTGAGTTTGAGGTTCAGAGGATGATGATGATTTAGGTGCTGCACAGAGGCAGTGTAACCCCGTGACTTCATCCCTAGGACAACTGGAAAATGCAAAGTGATGGTGCAAGCAGCAGAAAACTGGGGTTTAGCCCTGTACCAGATCCTATCCTTCTGGAAACGAGAGGACATTCCTAAAAGTATGAATCTGGCAGGTCCAGGTAGCAAGGAAGCCATGAGTGTCCTCCTCCTACCCTGCATCAGCTCAGGCCCCGGTGCCGGAGGGAGCAAGTGGGACAGGATGCATGAAGTGCACAACAGGGAATGACGGCACTGAAGCCTCCAGCAGTTCTCCAACAAAGCAGGGAAGGGAGGGTGCAGAACACATCTCGCCTTTTACCCTGTCTATATGGCTTGATCCTCAGGATGAACTGGTGTGAAATTGTGGGGTAGCCTTAAGAGAACGGCTACTTTTTCTTTTAAAATGAGATATGTTTATTTACACAGTGAATCAGACATTGGTTCAGTGACAACCACAATATCACCAATCTTCCCAAAGGTAAAGCCACAGCTGGGATTAGCTGCACAGCTAACATAATCCATGAAAGCTTTATTGAAGCCCGTGCTAATTTACATGGCTTCGTCTTGTGTGATATGTGGAAAGGCAACCTGAGAATGGCAAAGCCACTAGGGAAGGAAGGACAAAAGAAAGTTACTACCCTTTACTTTGAGGTTTTTGGTTTTTTTCACTTTTGCAGGTTTCTGCCTCAAATTAACATTGGCTAATGAAGTTCTTTGCTGTGAACAGTAGGTCGATTACTGTAAGGATTACATTTGTTTTTAATGAAATGAATCTTACTGCTATTGCTCCTGCTCAAGGATATTCTAATAAATGAAGTCGTGCATCCTAATGAGTTTCATCCGTGTTGGAAAATTATGAATAAATAAAAAATCCAAAAATAATTTTTAATTATGCAGGGATTGTTCCCAAAGTGAATCCGTCTCAGACAGGAAGGTGGCTTTAAATACCTGGTGGTTTAAGAAGAAACCATTTCTAAAGGGATCATTAGAAAATTCATCTTTTACGGATGCAACACTCATGGCACCAATTAATTAATGAAGCTGGAAATTAGCGTAACTTTAGTACAAAAATAGATACAAAGTAGCTGGTAGAACACAACCATCTAAAATAGACAGTCTCATTTTTTTTTCCTTCTTGGATATACCAGTAATGCAGTAATTAGACTTCGGGCTATAAGCACTTCCTTAAAAATAATCTTTCCTATTTGCAAAATTAAGACTGTGAGATGAAACGTACCTTAGACAAAAATACCTTCATTATTGTGAAATGTCAAAGCATCACTGAAATAACTGGAGCTGTACTGATAAATCCCAGCAGGGCACCTGAGCCGATGTCGGTGAGAAGGAGGACTGCAGTTCGATACCTGACGGTTCTATGGATATTTCAAACTCCGCGTGGCTCCTCCTGATACTAAAATGAGCCCAGCCTGAATCCATCAGGCATTTTCCTTTTCAACCTGCCAGTCTCTGCTATCCTCTTCTCCGCTGCTGATTTTAAGTCTGGTTTGGCATTTAATAACAAGTCTGATCAACTTGACTGAGATAAATAGCCCCGTTTTTTTCGTATGGTGGCTAATCTGTCTTTGTGCAGCCATGCACAAATAACACTGCTAACGACCGCAGCACTTCTGCTTCAGCAGCACAGCAACTAAAGCCGTGAGAGCGGATAGAGTGCCTCTGAACTCATGTCCATAGGGTATAAATCCAAGCTGGAAAATCCAACCAGACTTCCACCTGAGTGGGAGGAGGCCGTGTTAATTTGATTAGAAAGTGGCTAAGGTGCCTATTCCTACTACCGCTGCTAAAAGAATATTAGGTGAGGGCAAAAAAATAGAGATGACACATTTGCAAGCAATCTGAAAAGAATCAGTCTCCAAATTTACCTGTTCCACGACCTTCCAATGCCTTTACAACAAGGGGATGTGGGTATTCTTATGAGTGTTTTTCCAACAATAGAAAATTACTTGATGTCAAGTTCTGTTTTCGAATGGCACGGACCGAGCTGGGCGTAGGAGGAAGGAACCAGCCAAGAGGAAATTTGAGGCTTTTTAGTTTCCCACTGTAAGCAGGTATGCATTGACTGTACTGCTTCCAAAGGCGTATGCTGCAAGTCAGCATTAATAATAGCTCACAAAAATGTGGCTAAACCTGTATAATACACCAGATGTACTCATAGCACCCTGTAGGACAGCACCCATTATAGTGCAACCTCCAGATGTCTAAGTAATAAATCCTCTACCTCCTTCAAGTCCACCACATCTACACCCTACTTGTTCCTAAAAATCCTCTGTCCCAACCTCGAAAGAATGAACATGTCTGAGAGAGGCAGCAAAAGTCAGGGTGATTGGGGATCTTCCCACAAAATGTTTTTACTGGAAAATTCCATTTCTGAGAACTAAGATGTTTCTCCAAAGTGCAACTGTTAAAAAAAAATAAATCACCCAAAGCTGCCAATGAAACAAGATATCCTGAGAAGACACCTGATGGGCTATGGTGCTCCCACAGCTTGTAGCGCTTGTAATACTTGTGGGTTTTTCAGTTGGATTCTTGCACGGCCTTGCCACATGGAACGAATATCCCCCTCAGGTTCCTGCCACAGAAACAAGGGTCCGGTAACTCTGGGGTTTTAACTTCACTGGAACTTAGCTTTAGACTCTGCAGTACAAAGCCTGAAAGCCTCAAATCCCAGTTGACTCAGACAGCGGTCTCCCGACTTTTATCTCACAGCTGGTCCCTCCTCTCACTGGATCTTAAAAGCCAAATGCAAGCCATGGAAAGTGGACTTTCAAGCTTGATTTCATTCATAAACAAAACATTTTGATTACTTCCAAAACAATTTTTTTCCTGCCATTCTGAAATATTTGTCCCTTTTCAGAATCTTTGAATTCCCAATAAACATGGACATTCTCATTTTAATCACCTTCAACTGAAGTCCAAAAGTGTAAAGACAAAAGAAGAAAAAAAAAAACAAACCCCAGTAACATCCCCTACTTGGGAAAGCTGTGGAGCTTTCTGTTCCTAACAGCAGAACCACATTGTTGGTTAGAAAGAGCAACACCCAGAATGATTTTGCATTGGAAACATGGATGAAGAGGAACGGCTACAGTCTTTGTCATTATAATAAAAAAAAAAAAAAATAGACTTGATCCCTTTACTTACAAAAAGCTAAAGATTTTGTATTTCCCTGCTTTTCATCTAAGTGCTTTCTTTGAATCTTGGCCAGTGGATAAGAAATTAGTCAAGAAGTTTGAGATGATGTGAAAAGAAAAAAACATCTGCTAGACCTGCCTTTGTTCAGATGTTTGGAACTTGTAGGAGCAATTAGTGCTTTGTTACAATAATTGAAAATGCTTATCTTCGGAGCTGACATACTTGATGCATGAATCCGATTCCTTTATGTACTTAGTAGGGATTAAAGAGGAAAAAAAGAAAAAAGTAGTAAGGTTTTTTTTCCCATACAGGGCTGCAGGGGTTTGGAGAGGGTTATTTTTTATTTTACTTACAAACAGAAGGCTACGATGTCCTCAAGCTCTCCAAAAGTCAGGTCCAAATCACTTTTGTTTTGGATTCATTGAAATGTTTCCCTTCAACAAACTCAAATTTTGACATTTTGTTCAGATTCACTAAAATTTTATTTTGGAATATTGTGGAGGAGGAGAAAGCTATCTGTGATACACTTTGATCTGGTGTCCTAAGGAAATAAGGATTACATTACCATGCTCTCAGTGTGCTTCTCTGCTTGCCTGTCCTCCTCCTCTCTTCCCACACCCCCAAAGGGTTTTGAATCTGGTTTTGAATCTAGTTTTGAACAAATCTGTCAGAAAGTTCTGCAATTCTTACAGTCTCAGGAAAGCAGGCTGGCAAGTAAATTTGGAAAAGAAACACTATTAATACACCGTTAATAGCAGAAAAACAAGCACACATCTTATTAAACACGGCAGAATCTGCACCAGAGTTTCACATTACAGTCCCACCACTTAGAGAACAGCTTGTTACCCATGTTGGGGAGTTCAGGCTGCCTGCACGATGGTCTCCTGGCTAAATGCATAAGGTTAAACCAAAAGCTTTAAAGAAACAAGAAGAAACAGCAAAACAGAGACAAGGATAAGGCCCTGAAAAAAACAATAGGAAAGCCAAATACTGAGGAATTGCCTTCAGCTGGGAATGGTCTAAAAGAATGTTGGCTTCCCACAATTCACAAAAGTGGGGGAAAAAAAAGGGAAAAAAAAGAAAAAAGGATGATCCCAAATTATTGCTACATCTTGGATCTAGAAATCTACGGAAACTGAATGATCTGTGAGTATTATGGAGAAGTTTCAACTACAGAAAGGCAGGCCCTGCAAGAGAAGAAAAAGCCTCCCCGTCACACAGCAGGTTTCTTACAGTCAGTGATGGAGATCTCGGTGGAAAGAAATGTATGTATGTTTTCAAGGAAATATTCAGAGATAGGGAAGTGGACATGTTTCATCCTTTGCTGTAACATATTGTGAATGTAAGTAGAAGGATCCGTAACGATTTGAAGAAACTGTTCACAGGTTATTAGTAAATCACGAATGTTGTCTTCCACAGAAGTGGCCTTAAACCTTCAAATACAGCTGAGTTTTTCTCTGGACCGGACAGAGAGGGTACGGCAGTGCTGGGATCTCACTAGGAATGGTCGCAGTAGGTGGTCACACAGCCCAAGGCAGAGCAAAAGTAAAGATCACTTTTGAGAAGGGTTGAAAGGAGGGATTAAAAAAAGCACAGGTTGCACTGCAAGCCTGAGGGAAACACAGTGTTAAGCCAAAAGCCATTTTAGAAGAAAAAAAAAATTTAAACAAAAGTCCTTAAAATCATCGATAGAGGAAACAAGTCTTTTTGGGAGTAGCCTTTTGTCCCACCCCACCATTTTCTCTTTGAAACAAAAATCGCTACCGCAAGTGGTTCTTATGCAGGTTTGCTGCTGGGGTTTACTTATCAGTGGAATACTTTTTAGGGGCAGTAAAGAGCCAAGTGACAGTGTGACTGCCTCTGCAAGGCAACATAAACAACCAGGGTGTACTGAGTGCGCTGGAGCAACTGCCCCATGACACTATTCCCCCATTGTAAGCAAAAGCAGGATAGACTAGTCTGCAATTACCGAGTGGGTTAATTCACTCCTTTAAACATAAACATAGATCTAAAATGAGATTATATTACATCAGAAACAAGGCAAAGTTTGAAGATATTTGTTGGAATTTGGCTTAATGACTCTTTTGTCATTGTAATTCACAACTTTCACCTTGCTAATATTTAGCAATTGCAAATTGGCACCCAACCAGAAAATGAAAGTGCTATCTTTCACCTGTCCTTTCTGTTTGCTTTATCTGCTCTTTCCTACTTTTTTTCCATATCTTTTGCAGACATGGTGGATTTTCTCTTAAAAGCTGCAAATCCATTTCCAATTTGTAACCACTGGACAGCCAACTCCCTGTCATTTGTTTTTAAAAAGAGCTTTTTTTTTTGCTAAGCTATAACTTCAAAAAACCTATGAAACTCGGTGCATTTTACACTCACTGGCTGGCAGTGGATTATACAAAAGACCCAGGATCCCCTGTTATGTCATATTGCTGCCCATGACACATGGCCTACAAGTGCTTTGTTGAAGATGACAAAGAAATTCATGTGGACCTTTTCTGACGGTACCACAAGTTATCAATCAGAGCTTTTCTGAAGCCAGCATGGAGCCAGTACCCCAACCCTGTCTTTGCAGAGACTCGAAGGGGAGCCCAAGGCCCAAGCTGGTCAGTCTGCATATGGAATGTATGAAGGGTCTCCAGCCACGAGCTCCTCCACCGTGGGATGGGTGGAGGACGGCTGGCAGCAGGCATGTGGTGGCATGGGAGTGAAAACCCAAAGATATGAGGAAGGAAGCCAGCACAGGCTGTTTTGAAGCTGGTATTGCTGAGCTGGGCTGGGACCCAGCTGCCCTCCTGGCCCAGTCCCCTCCCACGGCGCAGAGCCCACAGCCCTGGAGAAGCTGTTATCATCCATCACCACCAATTACTCGCAGAAATTCTCCTCCCTTTGGTGCTTACAGCAGATGTCTCATGGCTCAGACTCAGGAAAATCACTACACCCCTCTTGGACATGCCAGACACATCTTCCAGTGGCACAAAAAGCGAGGAAGAAATTTGCTGTGTCCTTATAAAGTCAATTTTTCCATGTACAGAGTCACGTGAGCTGCCGGGCTAGGAACTGCCCTGTTTCACTTATACATGCAAGCTGCGCTGCCACTGCGCCCAGGGGACCATGGTAACATCTACTACACCTACACATCTCTATAGCCCATAGTATGTTATTTATTAAGTATTCCTTTCCAGCAGAATCGTCAGTGCTGCTCGGACCAGAGAGGAGAAGAGTCGCTTTTGCCAGGAAGCATATCCTCTCAGGATTCCAGTTTAATGAATCAGATTTCTGTTTAACTCATTTTATCTAACACAAAACACAGCAGATACGTTGTGTGCACAGAAGTAACAGTGGAAAATGGGGCAAGCGTGTTTCTGGAGGGAAGAAACTCATGTATGAACTCCAATTTGATAGCTGCCTTTCCTTCAAGCTTCCAGAACTTGCCAAATAGATGCACTCTGCTGGCAGTTTTCAGCTTGCTTTCTCTTCCTTATCACTCTGTTAGGAATTAACCCTCATACTTTGTAAACACCTGCACCCCAGTTTAGGAGAGGACTATGGCTATGGGGCAGCGGGAAGAACTTGCGAGAGTTTTGTTACGGTGCTGACACATTCTCAGAGGATGTAGGGACGTACTCGATTCAACAATGCCTTGCAGATCTGTTTTCCTCCCTTGGTTAAGCGGGATTTAATCTAGTAAAATGCGTGGTGGCCACTTCTAAAAAATACATGGCATGAAAATACCAAATAGTGTATCCGAGATTAAAATAACAGCCCTGCCTTTTCACTAAAAGCGTGTGGTGCCGGCTGTTTGCTTACTCATCACAATAACTAGCCTGGTGCATCTTTCCAGGTTTTCAATATTAGATTATCTGAGCATATAAAATCAAGCTGACGGAATGAGTCACCTGATAGATTATTGCCTGGTGAAAAAAAGCACAAGGCTTGTCATTATATTTGCCTACAAAGCACCACGCACACCTATGGGGCTGTAAAGATAATAAGCATGAACTTGATTACTGCTAATATGCTCTGCTTCAAGTCTCAGATACACAGTGTATTTCTTTTATACAATAACTTTTTGTTCATTTCCTAGAATTAACAAAATACTTCAGAGAAATTAATCTGATGAATACAGCTTCATTGGCCTCATTAAAAATCCAGGCAATAATGCCAGAAGGGCAATAAACGTTATTGTTCAAAAAAACACTGCAGACCTGGGGCATTAAATGTGTCATCGGTTCCAGCTTAATGGAATCAAATACACTTAAGAAAATGGCATGCTCCAGTGTTAATAAGAGTACACTTCAGATTGCTCAAATGCTTTTTTATTTTAGATATTACACCTATTTCTTGCTTTTCATAGAGCGGAAAAATAAGATTTCACTTTACACATGTATATCATACGTTCACAGCAAGAGCTAGGAGAGAGGGAACAATCTGTTTAGTTTCCGCCACATATATCATAGTTTTGCCATAAAATTGCCAAGAGCAGGGCCTTCTCTGATTGCCAGTGAGGGGAAGCTGGCATTACAAGGGAGGAAAAAGCCAAAAAGGAAGGTGAGGGGAAAAACCAGCAAACAAACTATGACACTGAGATGTGGAAGGAAGACAGGCAACTTGCCTGAGCCCTCCCACAACGTATAAACAAATGCCACAGGCAAAATCTGAAATGGCAGAGCAGAACCACATTTTCCATAAGCTTTTCAGTCATAGAAGCTGTGACTACTAGCTATTAAAACAGGCTTAATGGCTGACAGCTTCCTGTCATCTCAGGTGGTTACAAAACAACAGGGAGGCAGGCGCTGCCAGCCCGTCCCGTGTCGTGACCGAGGCAGATGTCATCCTGCGCGCCTGGGGAACACCAGAGCTCCGGGGCGGGAATGGTCCCCATGGACCAGTGATCCCCGTGGATAGCACAACACCTCCTACAGAAACACGGTTTCTTTTTTTTTTTTTTCCCCCAGGTAATTTCTCTTTAAAGAAGCATAACAAAATTGCCCGATATTGCTTTCTCTGCAAGTGAACTACTGCCTGTAGGAAGGTTGGATAGTTCCTTACTACAGGACTATGATGGGAGGAAAGGACCTGCCCTCACTTATTTAATAAATAAAATAAAATTGAATGAAGATCAAAAATATTCTTAATGAAAGGTGTTGGTTTTTTTCTGCGTTTTGTTTTGTTTTTAATAAAAAAGCAAAATCCAAATAAGGACTAGTCTCCCAAATAATTCTGATAAACTTCAAATGTTCCACTCAGTGTTGAAGGAAAACAGTTAATGAAAAACATTTCCAAAGCCAGAGACGATTCTGTATTTATTAATGGGAAAAGTTCAAAAGATTAATCATAGAGATTCTTTGACATTTCATCTTGCAAAACCATAACCCTGATAAGAAAAATGTTTTGGCAAGAGTACCCTGACTGTTGAATACATGGTGGTTCCTCTGGAAGAGGGAACAAGAGCCAGCTTGTTGAAATGGCACTGCAAATGCAGAAGAAAAGCAGGTTTTACTGAGCGCTGGTTCTAGACACTTCTGAAGACGCTCATCTTACAGAAGTGAATGAAGCGGGAGCTGTAGTCCAAGTTCTTGGACACAGCACCAGCGGGAGGAACATGGGTAGAAAAGCATTCTGGTCCTTGCCCTTCATTTTTTCTCTCTCTCATTGTTCCTGCTGGTTTTAACATTGGCAGAGGATTCTCATAAGGGGGGATCGTAAAGCCATTTGTCTCAGAAGCACAGAGATCAATGGGCAGCTCAGTGAAAAGCCATACTGGGGGAAGAGAAATCCAAACCGCAAGCCAGCAAGGTGAGTTAGCATTTCCACCCATGGTTTTGCAAGGGATTAGCTATTAATAAAGATTTAACTAAGCTCTGCTTTGCCTGTACAGCTGCAATATTAATAACAGCCACTCATCTTGTAGATCTGTTGTATGTCCTCCACAGCAAGTCTGCAGCGGTGAATATAGCTCTAGGTTCTTTCTGTGTTACTGAAATTCACACCATTGCGATGTTCTGACCCTTTTTCTCCATTATCATTAAAAAGAAAAATGAAAAAGTGTTTCTTCTACTCAGACTCTGCTGTCGCTCTGCATGCCCACCGCATATTATCTGGCTCCTCATTATCCGGAGCACGACAGTAAAAGTACTGAATGAAGCACAGACAAAAACTCTGGAGCTAACTTAGAATATTTGATGTCTCGTATTGCCTAACTAGCCAGTTTCCCTTTGCAATCAGATTTGATACCATGGCTGGAAATCTTGAAATTGTTTTTGATTCTGACCTTACTTAAACCTCTCTCTTGTTTATGTACTTTTCTCACCTCTAGAAGTTTTGAGCTTTATTGCCTTTGTCTGGATTCCCCAAATATTCTTACTCACGTTCCAGCTCGCATGAATGTCTGAGGTTTCTAGAAAATAACAAGCCTAGGGTTTCAGGACAATCCACAAACTTCCAGTGCTATATTAAACCCTTTTTAGTAACAACCCATAAAACTTGCATCAGTGTGGAAATTTTTGGTTGGTAACTTTTTCTTTTTCTTTCTTTTTTTTTTCCTGGATAGGCGGTACCTTAAAATTCAGGACAACTTAATTTCTGGCCTAATAACGGCTCCTAGTACAAGTAGCTCTACCCCAGACTTCATCCCTGTGTCTTCTCAGCGTGGGAAGGAGGGCAGAGGGGGTGGGCATCCGTTACCTTCAGGGCAACACCAGAGAAGCTGCAGGGACTTTATTCACAGGTGGCTTAGAAACACGCCAGCTACAGTACGTGGAAACCAAGTGAAATGCATATGGCAGGCTTGGTCTTTTGAGCTGCTGTGTTCTGATAATATGACACCAAACAAACAAACTGAAAAAAAAACCAACATCAGGTTTGACCTTCTCCAGTTCTGGACAAAACAAGCATATTATCAAGGAGGTTTTTGGCTGTCATCTCTCTTCCATCTAATACGTGCCTCCCTAGCGAATGTTTTACAAATCCCAGTGGTTTCTGTGGACCAGAAATAAATGTTACAACAAAAAAATCCAAAGGAAAAGGTTTGGGTTTTGGTGTGTTGGTTGGGGTTTTTTTTTTGGTTTTGGTTTTTTTTTATCCCCTCTTTATTCCTTTGTCCAGAAATGACAAAGTTGGTTCCCAACTTGTAACACAATTGTTTATGACAATAAATCAGTTGACCTCACTGCTGCTGTGCCATCCAAAATGACTTTGTAATCTGGAAAAAAATAATTGTGCTGAGGAGAAAGGGAGCAATGGCCATTTCCCAGGCTTTTTTGACCTTCTGAGCAAGAATTGGAACTTGCCTAGTGGTTTAGATGCTAATCTGTCTACCCAGTGTGTGGGTGTGCTCTGAGTCACAGCCAACATGTGCACTCACTTCTAAAACAGGGCTTCCTAAATATTTTTATAAGGGTAACTTTTGTTTAACTTTCATTTGGCAGAGTCCCACTTTGGGAATGGTCAAAAGCTCAGGAAGGACCATATGTTGTGTATGGAGCTGCTAAGAACAAATCTGAAAGTTTTCAGACCTTTCTCTCTCAAACTGAAGAGGAAAAGCTTCACCCTTCCCCCCAACATGAATTACGATATTTCTTTCTTCTCACCCGCTTGCCAGCAAACTACATCTGTCAGGCTTCAAGGGTGCAACAACAACTGTCTGTCCACAGTGAAGATAAATGTCTAATTTAAATTTTTTTTGAGTTTGCTGTATTTATTTTTTTAATCCATGCCTAGTAACTAAAACTCAAGGGGCATTCTGCTGAGGACATTCCAGGCAACTGTAACTGTGAAAGGACTGAGCCAACAGGATACAGCGGCCATATACAGGCAGCAGGCACCGTAGAGATTTCTGCAAAGAGAAGTCATATTTTTTTTTATTGTTCTGCTTATTACATAACTGGGAACACGGATGATGAACATGTTTCAGTCAAAGCATCACAGGTGTTACAAATTGCTTTCTTTCTCTCTTGGAGGCCCTGTTATTAACCCAGTTACTGCTGGTAATAATACCTGCTGCTCCGCAAATAAGCCTGAAAAATGCACTGGGGCGAGATTCAATAAAGGGCTTAGGTGACTCAGCGCAAGTTGTTGTAATACCTCGTGTTTAAGACCTCAGCCCTTTGAGCAGGGTCTGAATCCTGAGCAATAGATCTATCAAATGCACAAAGAGTGTTAGGTACCTGCAATAACAACGCCAAGCAGCTTAGCGTGCACCTGCTTAGACCTGGCCAATAAAGCTGGCTGGGTGGGTGGGGAGAGGAACCTTAAAACCCACCTGACAGACCTGATACTTGCATTTGGTTGGGACCTGCAGTTTTGGGGGCTTTTTTTGGGTTTTTTTCTCCTTTTTTTTCCCCTTTTTTTCCCATTTTTTCTTTTTTTTTTTCTTTTTCTTTTCTTCCCCCCCCCCCCTCCTCCTTCAGAGAAGTGAACAGGCTTTATGCTTTTAATGTTCCTCCTCTTTTTATGTTCCTCCTTCGGCACAGTTGCCACACATTCCTCTAACACCCTGCCGCTAAAGCTGTAACCTGGGCAGCGGATGTCCTAAGCGTGGTTCCCTGCTTTGGCTGCACACTGCGTGTGGGAGGGGGGCTTCAATCTCCCCCCCTCCCCTCCCAGATCCCCCGAGATTATGCAATTAGCAGCTCTAAAGTAGGTCAGCGTGAGTGGGCTGGAGGGATACGCTCCTCATCCTCCAGCTGCAACTGTGCAGAAACAACTCCAGATTCATTAGTCCATAAAGAGAAAAAAAGCATATTAAGCAACCGAGTCGTGTTTCCTCATGCTCAGGACACTCACCTGGCATGAGGGCAATTGGGTTTCTGGCCCTTGCCTACGCTTCATTTTCTGTGCTTTAACCAGCTCTATGTGAGCTACAAGGAAAAGAGGTCCCGGCAGGGGAACTAAAACCCAGGTCTTTCCAGCTCTGCTTGGGTTGAGTGCCATAACCACCACCAGGCTGGTGGCATGGCCAGAGTAGCCTCCCTCCCGTGGGCCAGGCTTTCTCTCAAGTGGCTGAATAGATTTGAACCCAAATATATTGGGGTCCAAATATATTTGAATATTCCCTGTTCAAATAGGGAATGAAAATTTCCAAGTCCTCTAAGCGAATAATCAGGCTACCACGATGTGTTCGGGCAGAGGAGAGGAATTTTGCATTTCAGCAGCAAACAGCAACAGCCACTGCATGTGGCAAGGTGAGAAGTAGGTCCCTGAAAGCTGAGTGTGCTCTGAGGATACTTGTGGGACCAACTGTTCCTACGGTAGGCTTAGGTGTATGCACAAAGCAAGCCTTCAATTGTTCACTCAACTCCACCAAGATTGGGACAACTCAGGACATGCACAGAAGTACAGCTCCAAGGTCCTGGTAAACTTAAGAGCAAATAAATCCTTGAACTTAATCACTACCAGCTTTGTTGGGATTTTAGTCTTAAACGTCTCAGTTGGGTCGAGTCCCAGATCAGAAAATCTTGTATGAATTTGACCCCTAGCTCCTTCTTATATGAGCGGCAAGGGGTAGAGCCCCCTGCAGACTGCAGTGCTCCAAGCTAGACCATCCCTCTGGAAGGAAACGCAGTGCAAAGTTTTGCTCTCAGTTACCCCATTACAACTTTGACTCGGTGGTGATGCAGTGGACAGCATAACCAGGCCAAAAATATGATAGAAGAAGTGGTTATTTGTTTTAGAGGCAAGGCCACGCTATAGGGTGGTGAGGATAAATGCAAGTAAGCAGACACCTTGCTACCGACAGCTCCATGTGGCCAATGCAGTGGAGTTTCTCTCCCTTGGAAATCCAGTGCAGCAGAAACCTCACAGATGTGATGGAGAAAAACTCTCCAAAGGGTCATAAACCTTTCCAGACCCAGGAACTCAGTGGACCGACGGTAGATGTATGTGCCTTTGAGACGCAAAGTGTATGTTAAGCAGTACGGCAGAGATATTCCAAGTCCGTTTTAAACTTCTTGCTGCTGTTTTCCTCCTCAACGTCGTTTCCCTTCCTTGCAAAGCTAGCCTAGGCCAGCCACTCGCTGTCCCTCAGAGCTCATCTTCCTGCACGGGGAGCTGAACGCCTCCAGCTGCTGGTAGCTTTCCCACCCACGTTACCACAGCAGCAGGAACAGCAAAACATTAAACACAAGGATGCCGTGTGGGCAAAGTCCCTGCATCCTCCGGGTTCATGAGCAGCCTTTATGCAGCTGCCAGGCCCCTGGAGGAGCCTGCAGAGCTCGGGTGTTCGCTCTGGCTCCTTTTCCAGCTGAGCCTGGCACATTTCTGGGACAACTAAGATCATCTGTGTGCAAAACAAGCAGCCAGCACTGGTTATACCTATTTTATGTGTTTTTCAGAGAAGCATTTTTAGTGGCCCGTCTATTCAGAGTGAGCATAACTGGAACAGTTTCCCCAAATACCCTTCTCAGTAACCTTTGACTGGTACAATTGTCCTCCTTATATTTCTACCTGGGTTCCACCCTTGCATTGCAGAAGCCCTTCTTCCAGAGATCAGTCAACAGAGAGGCATTCACATGGAAATATCTTCCGATGTGGGGTTTTGATGAGGAGCATAGGAAGAGCATGTGTATTACTTTTGGCTTGTTTTCAGTTCATTTTTTCTTCCTTTGGACGTACCTGATCTTCAAAAACTAAGGAGTGGTATAGACTCCCATTTCCTATTAGCTGACTACAGCTATCGATGGGATTGACATATGCTGATGTGCTAATTTGGCAAGTTATCAAAAAACCAGAGCCAAAAGAGCTGACAGTCAGACAGCACAGTTCCCTGGAAAACATATTTCTTTCAATAAATCTTTTGTTTTGACAGTATGACAGCTCTGTTCAAGAACAGTAACTGTATTGGGACAGTTTATTTTGATTTCTCCAAGACACTCAATTTAACACCGCATGACATTTTTGATTCAAAATGTGCATTAACCGAAATTTACAGGATGTGCGTTAGATGGATTAAAAATTGATTCCCTGCTAGGTCTTTAAAAGGTAGCTGCCCATGAGGAGGTAACTGGGGCTGGTTTTGTTGTGGTCCACCTGGGACCAGTTCTTAGTCCGACATGATTTAATATGTCAATCCACAATCCAAACAAACAAACAAACAAAAACCCCGAAGTCTTTACTGGCAAGTTAGGTAGGTGATTCAAAAAAATCAGTGAGGCCATTAACAGGGAATCGCTCCTGCTTTAAGGGTGATCATTTGTTTAAATGGCCGAAGTCTAAAAAAAAAAATGCATTCCGATAGGATCAAACAAAAGATTTTAGATTTGAAAATAGAGAAGTGAGGCTGAGCATGAGCAAATGTCTGGGAAAACTGTTCCAGAGAAGGAATTATTAAAGACTCCTCCTAGACAATCACCACCTTTGTGTCTCCTCAAGACATACGGAGGACAGAGACTTCCCACATTTTCACACCAGCGCACACATAATACCACAATGCTGCTCTTGACCAGAGGTAATTAAATATATTGATCTTCGAATGCTTTTTCAATTCTGAAACCTAAGCCATCCTGAAAGTGTATGTTTGACATTTCATGTCTGGGAAAACATAAGCATCAAAACCAAGCAAGCAAACAAACAAACAAACAACCCCCCCTCACCCCAAACACAAATTCTTTTGGGCTGAAATTCCCTTGCTTGGTTTCAACTTAAAGGTGATTGGCTTTTGGAAAGATTGAAAAAAATAATTTCAGTAGTTATTAATTGTGTGACAGATAATTGAAGTACAAGCACAAAAGTTCTTCGTGTTTTAAAAAAAAGTTGTTCAGACTAATTTTGTTCTGTCCAGTTACTTACTTTCCCTCCCACCCTGACTTTTTTTTTTTTTGTAAAGGCTTAGACTACTGTGGTTT
The DNA here is from genome assembly GCF_964199755.1 of Larus michahellis. Lineage (NCBI taxonomy): Eukaryota > Metazoa > Chordata > Aves > Charadriiformes > Laridae > Larus > Larus michahellis. The sequence goes on from NC_133897.1 coordinate 98,637,320, forward strand.
TGTCATATGGTCTTCTACAGCTATAAAGAAAAAAATATATATAATATATATATGTATGTATGTATGGGCTCTGGGAATATATAAATATTACCAAAAGGAGCAGACTAACAGAAGGTATTCAAAATACATGAAAAATTATGAAACCATTATTAAAATAAACAGTAACACAGAGGGAGAAGTGCAAAAAGCTTTTGTTATTTTCCTTTGAAATTTACATTTGCACACAGCTATTTAGGAACGTCTAGGACTATGTCACATAGTTGAGAAGCCTGTTTACCACTATTTCAGAAGAAACTGCATTACATACATTTTGCTTTCTAAGAGGAGTAAAATCCATTGTAATGGCTAATTTAGTATATTTTCCTTTGAAAACCATCTCTGCCGAAAGGGACTCTCTGTATGGCGCTGAAAAAGTTGATGAGGAAGGTGGTGTGCTGAGCCTAGCTAGGTAGCTGTGCCTGTATGTGATACTTACGCCTCCCACAACATCGTTTTGACAATTAATAGTTTTTGAGACAGGGAAAAAAAACCAAAATGCAACAGTAGCAAGAGATGGTGGGATGTTAACCTCTGTGCTGCTGCTTGGGGACATTTTGTCTTCCTGGTCTTGTCATATCTGTCATGAGACAAGCCTCCTGGAGAGATACCTGACAGCAGACGTTACTAGTCAGTAGTAGTTTGCCCTGACTGCCTGGTGAAACAGAGTGAAGTGACAGACCACAGCAAACCCCAGCTAATATTCACAACAAAAGAGCAATATTCACCTGTGGAGCGAATACCCTGGCACTACAGCGTGGGACCTTCATGGACCTATGAAAAACATGTCCCATGACTACCTATGGGCTAATTTTTCAATGTTGTAACCATCCTGGTGTGTCTTGAAGGACAAAAAAAAAACCCAAGCCATAATGACATTCAGCAGAAGACACAAGTAAATGTGTGGTCATGGATAGATAGACCATAGGTTCAGGTACGAAGTGTTGAGTTTGTTGTTGACTTCACATAGGAAGAGATACAAAGCCAATGGCTCCCAACAAGTACCTGTAGACTCCCAAAGATGTACCATGCCCAATTTGCTTTGCAAGAAAGGATTTCTTAAAAGACTTAGGTTTTTTATTTATAAGGTAAAATCTGCAGTGGGTTGACCTTTCGGACCAGTCCAAGAAAGCACTTAGTTTTGAGCTGAAATGCATCACCTGCTGAGGCACAATCTGACCCTTTACAGCTAGAATGGGCCCATTCAGTGCTCAATTTGTCTTTTTAATGTCAGATACATGCACTACCTGTCCCTGGCAAGTGCTTAATTCTGTAAACGCAGTGAGGCTGTTCCTTCCCCTAGCCCTTTCTTCAGCCCATGGGGTAACTCCATTGGCTTCGGCGGGGGGGGGGCGCGGTGGCGTGGGGGGGGAGGGGAAGGGGGGTGTCACTGCTGATTCATGCCACCAGAAAGCATAATTAGAGGACCCAGCTTGCCCATCCTGAGGTATTACTTGTCTTCCTTCCTCCTATGGATTAATTTCCCTATTTCTGGTTTGGGAATATTTGGGGAATATTTTCCATATTCCATTCATTTTGTCTTTGATTTCATTTTTCCATGCAAATTTTTCAGCCTCTACTGTGCAGCATGGCACATTTCTGTGAAACTGAGGGTCAAACTGAGATGGAGAAATCTCCCTTTCTCTCTTACACACAGACAAAAACAATGACATGCAGTGTAAAGTTACATTTCATATACAAAACTGAGCAATTTGATAGCTCCAGTTACCTTTTATATCTTCCATAAAAGGCAATCGGATGATTTTAGCCCAGTATGACTCTTGTTTTCTTTTTAACATTGAAGTGAACAACGGAAAAGGAAAAAAAAAAATCAGTCCATAAAAGAGAAAACCACTCATTTCTATTGCTTAGGTTACAGCAAAGCTAAAGCTAAAAATAAATTATTGTCATCCTGCTTTCTAAAAACCTTTAATAGAACACTAGGCAGCAGAAAGTAAAGCATCACATGGGTTTTTTTTAATAGCACATTAGATATTATAACTCCAGGTTTCATTTCAACTCTGTTACAGTCAGTCAGTTATGAGCGGGCTGGCGCCTAAGTGAGCTCAGGAGGACGATGTGCCTAAGGAAGCTTTTTAACTGCCTGCCACCTTTTGCATATGGGACTGCGTAGGGAGTATATCTTACACAAAAAGACAAAATAGAAAACACCTCTCCACAGGTAAACTGCATCTTTACTGACATCTCCGTCCCATTCCACTCTTGATATCCAACCACGTACAAAGTGACATTTTTATGTCCAGATCAAAGTTGATCCTTCAATCTGGAGTAAGTTTTAAATAACATCCTCGTGAAGTCGCCAAAACAAGCCAGGCCATTCAAAAGACAAAGTTTCTTGAGTTCAAAGAGAGAGGGTTTTTTTTCACTAAACTTTGTTCTGGCAGCGTATTGAAGTGGCTTCAGGACATACGAGTTCCGTTTCTACCTTTGCTTAGTATTTTGTTCAGACAAGTCCAGTCCAGACTTAGTTACTCGACTTCATTATTGTAGTCAGCTACATTTCTACTTTTCTATCGTACTCGCCTTTGGCATGCTGGAAACCTGACTTGGTGTTTTTCAGAAGTCTTTTAGAACATTGCTAATCACTTTAAAAGCTAACATGTACAGATTTTAGATTTTTTGTTTTAAACTTTTTTTTTTGTTGTTCTTTCTTGTCTGTGTTACATTTTCTAGTAATAAAAATAAAATTTCTGGTTAGCAAAGAAGATCTGTGACAGCTTCCTTTGGGGAAAGAGGGATGGATTTGGGAATATTTGCACTGTACCGTAACTCTCAGCTGACATTTGGATGAAGTATTAGAAAGCTTGCTGATGCCTTAGGAAAAAGAGGCTTTGCATTGTCAAAAAGAAGAACGTTGCTTTTAATCATACTATGTCTTTCTAGAAAATGCTTTCGCAGCACTCCAGTCCGCCACTCAAGTTACTAAATCAAAGCCCATTGTTCACATTCTCCGCCACACAAGCAGCCCCACGCCACAGCGCTTTGCAAATACAAGCGGAAAGTCAAAGATTAAAGCAAGTTTCCTCAAGATGCTTTTGTATCAGAGTTCTTCGTGCAAGCATCCTTTCTTTTGCTTGTAAGTACACTAATCATATTTCAATTGCATGCCCACAATATAAAGTTAATAACTTCCTTATTTCCTTATTTTAGCATTTCCCCTCTACTCCCTCGGTCGTTTCAATTATACTAGCTAGATCATTTCTTTCATTTCCTTTCGCCAGTGTCCTGTTTTCATTTCTTATACAAAATCACATTTGGTCACTTACACTTTTCTTGAGGATAAGCACACGAAAGCAGCATCTCTTGCTCCACCATGGTGCTGTCTGGTGGAGAGGTCAGTGGTCTTCCGAATAGCGCTTTAAGAAAATATTTTGGAAAGCTGAGCTCACTCATGCAGGCTTCTGATCTTCTCCAGCACTCTTGGCTTCTGTGTGCTGTCACATGTTATCCTCCCTCCTGAGAAACCTGTGAAACAGGTCTGGCAACGCACATCTTGTGTGTCAGAAGAGCTTTAATTGATTCATTGCAACAGGTACCCACCCTCATTAAAAAAAAAAAAAAAGAGTTGTTGAAAGGAGTAGTCTCTTAGCGCCTCATTTGAAATTACAGAACCTTCCGAATGTCACAGCTGGTGCACTTTAAAGGGAAACTACTTGCTGGGTTTGCAAATATACAGGAAATAATTTAAAATCAATCTTACATGCCAAATAAACCACAGCTAGCGGTATAACTCGGATGCTCGTGCGCTGTGGGAGAGCAGGAATCCTTCCGCTGTGCACCAAGGTGCCAAGGGCTGCCACTGAGTCTCCCCAAGGCACGATTTCTTGTGGGTCAAACCAACCCCACATCTCTGCTACGGAGGCCTCTGTCTCCACGAGCAGCAACTCTGATTGCTACCAACATGAGCAAACTGCATGTGGAGAAACGCGTCCCCAAGAACACAAGGTTAACAACGCAGAGGGGATTCCTACATGCAGCAACCACAGAGGCCACTGCATTTCAGCAGCCCCTGCCTACCCATGAAGGACTCAGTGGGGAGCCCCCAGCACTGCCCTGCAAGCCCCTTGCAGCTCAGTTACCATTTATCTGTTCTCTCCCCATGACCCAGAGGGATTGCAGGTGTGCCCTCAATTAAGACCTCTATCAATTTCACATTGTGTTGCATCTCTTAGTACCCCCACAGCAGTTTCCTACTGCTGTTGCTCTTGCAAGCTGGTGATACCACCACCAAGTGCAAGCAAGCCTGTGGTTAGCAAGGAACCAGGAGCAGGAGACGCGGGATTTACGCCTGGCTCTGCCTCTAATTTGCCCTGTCACCGTGGGCAAATTGCTTTACCTCTCGGTGTTTCTGTTTCCCCATCTCTACCACATGCATAATTATAGTTCCCTTTCTTTGGAAAATGCTTTGAAATCTCTGTACCAAATACAGCATGAAAGAGGAAGCTATCATTATTGCACACTTGTAAAATACTGGGATGAGGCAGACAATAAGCAGCAAGCATTTGAGATTTCATCCATGTGAAGTGTTGTGCTTTAAGGGGAACATGACCTTATTGTAATAATGATTTTTTTAAAAAAAAAGAAAAAAAGATAGTCCTACAGAATTTGGCAAAAGTTCAGTTTCTGTTTTCACAGTGGAATGCTGAGAGAAAAATCTAAATCAGTTCTCACTTCTAGGAACATTACGCCCTCCTGGAAATAGCAAGTCCACCACGCGGTTCCTCGGTGGAAAATGACATAATATAGCAATTTCCTGCTTTTCTCTCACCTGGGTAAACAAAAATCTCTCATTTTGCAGCCTGTGAGTACTCACATTGTACTCAATAGGTCTAAATACTCATCCTCTTTCTCTTTCTCTCTCTTTGAAAACTAAAACTCAACAAAGCTTACAACGATTGGGGTTTTTTTCATGTGCAGGTAAACTTGAACAGATGGATGCAAAGTTGTGTTTTCCAGAGGCTGAATTCACTCACATGGGAGCCCAGTACTTGTTTTAATACTTAGGCGAGCAAAATTAAAGACATGCTTGTATTCACCCCACTTCTACAGTATTGCTTGTTGAGGGGCCTTCCTCGATGAGAGGATTGCAAAGGGCATGACAGGGAATTAATTTTCACCTGGAGTTTAGAGCAAATAGTTTTTCACCTGCTCTGCTGGTGAGGAAAGCAGCTGCTGGGCTGCGAGAAGTGCAGGATGGAGCTGTCTCGGCTTTCCTGCCTCTGCTTCTGCTGCCATAATCCAGACTCTCACTCCCAGCCTGAGGACATCTCAAGTGATGGCAACACTCTTGCGATGATATACTGAGGAGCCATATAAAGTTGAAAACTAAGACAAACTTGCAAAAGCTTTCAAGGGTTATGTTGCCTGTGTTGTCTGTGAAGAGGCAAAGTTATTGCTTTTTTCCCTCTGCATCCTTTCTGTAAGACAGTTCTCAATAGAAACTTGTTTATCCACTCTCCTTAGACTAAAATCCTGGGTAATTCTTAACATGGGTGATAGCCCAGAGATTAAGCTGGGCAACGCTGAATTGAAGATAAGTGGCTGTGGGAAAATAGCTTTTTGTGTCGTGCCCTTTGATTGCACATTAATACTGGCCCATTCCGAATGCTTACCTGAGTCTTGAAACATAATTCTCTACATGACTTAACATGGCCAGCCAGGTTTATTACAGACCAGGAGAATGGCAAATGTATAACCTACTCGCTTCTTACTCCATAACCCATTAACTTCAGAGCAATGTTCTAAGATGTCCTAAGGTTACTGCACTGACAATTTATAGTAAGAGGTGAATCACTTGCTGCTGCAAGCTCAGAAACCAGTGGAAGTACATTTTCAGAAAGGCGTGCATTTATTTTTATTGTCTGAATGCATACAGTTGCAGTGGGTGACTTCTCAATAATCACACTCGTGTGACATTAGCAAACTCATACTGGGTATCAGATTAGCATGGTCTGATTTGGATTTCCATGGAAAGGATTGTTATGAAAAAAGAAAGGGTCCTTGTAGAGAGACAATATAAAAATTGCACAAGAATTCCTTCAAAAAAAAATTTCCCTTTCTGTGTTGAGTTGTAATTCTGCTTGCGGATGAAACCGGTCAGGAACTAAAGCTGTTACCCAGCCGTTGGAAATGGAAGGCACGGTGTGAGCTGATTCCAACTTTTTACAGCAGAGAAGTGAAAAACAGCAATTGAAGCTAGGCTTTTTGGTGCTTGAGATCACATTTGGATGAGTGAAAGCGTTTGGTTAAACATCAAATCCTAAAAATCTGAAAACCGCCTAATGAGCTGAGAGAACCAGTACCGTCAACTGCAGCAAAAACACTAGGAAGAGTCAAGTTTACATACAAGAGCATTCTGCTGTAATCGTGAAATTAAAGTGTGAAGTGATAGCAGCCATTTATGTCTTTGGACAGACTCCAAGCATTCAAACTGATGCATACATTTTTATGTGAGTTATTGCGAAGAGCGTTCAAATGACAAACATCCCATAATTGTGGCGTTTGATCTTCCAAGAAGCTCATATCTATAATTATAATCATTGTCTGAAAAAACAGTGCAGGTTTACAGTAACCGTGCGATTGATGCCTGTCTCCACTTCTGTCACTGAAGTGACAAAATAACCAAGTCATGCTCGCATCTGCTTCGTTATAATGCTACATTTGTCCTCACCCCAGTATCTGGCCATAACCTACAATTATGTGTCATTAGCTTTCCGTGGAACTGATCAAAGGTTGTCCAATTCAAGGCTGATTTGGGAATATGCCAAAAGCCTGAGGGTGGACCCTAACTGTCATAAAATGGAGCAGGTTTAAGCAATCGTTTCTTTAAACAGCACAGGTTTCTCACTTCAGGTAATAACTCTGTTACCCAGTGCAATGTGAAGATGAATTCCTGAATATATTGGTCCACGGAGGCACATGATGGTGTCATCCAGACCATTTGGGTAACCTTTTCTGTTCTAACTGAAGGACCCTAAAATGCTAAATTCAGCAGAACAGTGTTTTTTTGAAAAGGCCTTTCAGGTATTACTGCGAAGCACCTTCTGTAGCAAGTGCTACAGGAGGGGGGCAAGGGCAGGAGTGGGAGCCGGTGCTCCTTTTGGAGGGGATGGAGCTCACCTGGGGAGAAGTGGTGCTGACGCTGCTGCCTCAACCTGGGAGCAGTGAGCCGTGAGGTTATAAAAGACCCAGACACCAAGTGCGGTGTTAGTGGAGTACCCATCCACAGCAACAGCGTGCGGGTGAGAGGCACAACGCACTGGACCCAGAGCCACCACGTGCAAAAGGCTTTCAGAAGCATTATCTTGTTGCATCCATGCGTTTAGAGTGAGAGGCTGCTTCCCTGCACTGAGTTTTGGACACCTGCAGTGTAGATCCCCACATGTGAGGTGGTCAGCCTAGGCTGTCTCCATGGTCAGTGGAGAGAACTACGACATGAGTCATCTGAACTCTTCCAGACATTTCTTTTAAGAGGAGACAAGCCATGCCCTAGACCCCGCTGTGCGCTGCCTCGCTTCCCGTTGTCCGTAAAGGTGACCTACTGTGACCAGCTCTGAGGTGAACCTCTACATTTACTAAGTTGAGTTCTGCTTTTCAGACACCGCATGAGAACAGAAAGGTTGCATTTTTCCTTCTAGCCACACTTTTCCAATCCTTTTCTCAGATAGAGGGTGAACAGTGTCCACTAAGTTGTGCCCTGCGGACTCCAGGATGGTCCTGGGACATGCTTCATCCTCCTGAGACCTACTACTTGGACCCTAAAAGCAAGAGGAGCTGCTAGGCAATACACAGCAATATCACTGCTGAACATGTCACCACCTAGAAGCAAAAGCAGGCGACCTGTGTGGGACACTTGAAACTTATCCTAGAACTAAATTTCCCGAAGATGATATAAAATTGTTGTAATGTTTGTGGGGTGGGGGTTTTTTTAGTTTAAATTAAACAGCAACTCAACATTTTGATTTCTCAAGATCACAAATCAAAAACCATCGCATATTTCTGGTCAAAATCTAATTCAAGCATCCACTGGCAGGGTAATTTCTGCGCGACACGTATCTGCTGTCAGACACAGTGCAGGTTTCTGCAGAGCAAACGGCAGTACGATAACTTGGCACGCTGGCTACTTCATCCGGCGTCATTCCAAGGAATGCAGCTTTAAATTCTTGCCCATTCAACACTACTATCAAAGTTTTTCCTCCTGAACCACCAGTTCCTTTAGATTAATGAGCAGAAAACCCGTCAGGCTGAAAGGAGGATGGGAGTGAAATCAGCCTGCCGAGCTGCTGCAGGAACCCAAAGGGATCTGGGGACGATGAGGAGGTGATGTGCTTTCCCACTCTCTTTGAAGGTGATGCAACGTGCTGTTAATCCGGCACTATTTTTTTTTTTTTCTAGCTTCAGCTCAAGGGATCAACAAACACCCCTGAAGGCATCAGGGATGTGTTTAAACAAAGGCAATGTGAACAGATTCAAAGCTCAGACTTAAAAACGGGCAAATAAAAAGACTGCATAAAGCAAAAAAGGAGTCAGTTGCAGTAATTGCAAGGGCAAAACCGCGCAGAATAATGAATCCAGTAATAAATTGCTGCCAGCACACACAGATTTCCAGTTAAGTCTGTGTGCTGTTACACTGCCTAACCCTGCCTGTCGGTGGGTCTATAATTATAATCTATAATATATAAATAATATAATAGTATAATCTTATAATCTATAAGAGTTTTTTCAAGTTGTCTTTCCAACTTGTATTCTCTCTGTATTTGGTTATGTCGTGGTGTGAGTTTCTGGGCGATGGGCTGGTGAACCAAGAGGGCTGGTGCTCTGTGAGTCTGCTTCTGCTGTACGCTCCCTCTTGCAGCAGGTCCCTCAGAGTCCTACTGACCGGCTTTGCTATTTGTGGCTTGAAACCCGGATTCAGGATTTCCCGGGGTTCATCTGGCCATTGCAGATGAAGGTGCACTGAGATACTTGCTGGGCCGAGATCACTCAGGTTTGTGGCTGTTTGCTTTACCGGTGGTGTAATCATTCTAGTCCCATATGGATAAAAGGAAGTCACATGTACACCATGAATGTCCCATGTTAAAGTCAGAAAATCTTACTCTGCAGGTCAGGATTGTTCTTGCTGAAAAAGGTAGGGAGAGGTAGGTATCCACGTCAGCCCTGGGACTCTTTATAATGACAAATAAAGGCAATACAGAAGTTCCTTTTCAATGCTCCTGCATCAAATGGAAAAGGGAGGACTACATTAGTTGCTTCCATTTGAAATGTATTGATAAGGAACAAGGTCTCCACCGCTGGTTGTGCTTGGACCGTTTTCCACAGTTAACTTTTGCAGACCACCCTAAACCAAAGGAGTTGGGAAGCCCAATTAATTTAATTAAAGAAGGGAGGATAGCTGGAGAAAAGAGGGCATGGATAGTTCCCTTGGCCATGGATACCCTCAATTAGGTCTCCTCCTCTGAGCCCATTTGCAGCTGCTTAGATAATTCGAGCATCTAAATGTACATCAGGGGCCAGAAGCCTCTTTGAGCAGTGCTGGGCAAGGGGAAAGTGAAGCTGGCTTAAAACCACTGTTGTACAAATCCTCCTGTCACTGCTTGTCGTGTCATGTTATGTGATTGCCTGGATTTTCCTCTATTTTTCGACTACAATTAGCATAAACTGGCAGTTCCTCACCCGTAGCGCTGAAAATTATTTTTGTTGGGAACAAAAAAACCGGAAAGGTATAATAATGAGAGGAAGAGGATCGTCTTGCCTATTAGTCAGTGCATGTAGCCAAGTTCTTTTAGAAAACAGTAATTAAGCATAAACAGATTTGATAATTCTAATCTTTGCTGGAAATGATAGGTTAAAACTAGAGGTCACACTGAGGGTATGAAATACACAGGAGATCCCCTAGCATGACTGTGTATATGTGAAATGAAAAAAAAGGGATTACTCCAAAAGGTGGCGGTGGGGAAGGACCACACACGTTCATTAAAAAAACTTCATAAACCTGATCATTTAGGGTGTAGGAGGTTGCTCAGAGTTAGTTGGAGGGTTTAATTACGCTGCATTTCTTGGATGAGTAAGCTTCTTGACTTCTTTTCAATGTGCTGACCAGGGGACATGTCTAAGCTTCACTGTATTTAGTAAATACCTTAGGGTAGACGAATTCCAAGTGACGGCCACATGGTTTCATGCAGCAAAATGGTGACTCGTCATCACCATCAAGTTACCATCGCACAGCATGTCAACAAAGAAATGGCTATGTTACCGGCGAGTGACTGTGACACACCTGACACTGTGACACTCTGTCGGAGTGGCGTTTCCCTTGTTTTCCACAGGTATAAGCCTCAGAAGCCTATGAGTGATTCCTTCCTCGCTTAACTTTAAATCCCATCGCTTCCTTTGTCTTGATACTCCTGTTCACAAGCATGACTCTTGGACACCCACTGCAAGCAGGCAGCCCCCATTAACTATGTCTTCAAATTTTAAGAAGACCGGGCACCAAAGGAGCCTGAACAGGGAAGAAGGCCCTGCAGAGGCAAACCAAATTTAGGCAATCTCTGGTTAAAACTTCAACCCTACTGGATTATTTGTGCTGTGCCCAACAGCTGAAGTGTGTGTGAAGCTCCAAATTCATTAAACTTTGTGCTTAAGGAAGGAGATAAGGAATGTGCCCCTGCAACTCCATTATGGAGTAGGGAGCCAAATGTGTCCATGCAGACCAGCAAAGACAGTGTCCCCCACTCGGACAGCAAGACGCCGGGGCATCCGCTAGTTAATTGACCCACTAAGAACTCCACAAACTGTTGGTGCAGCTTCAAAAATCTGGTAAGTGTTCGGTTAGGTATTTGTTATACTTAGATGAAAGGAAGTGACACGTTGGGTACAAATTAGCTTAGGGAAGGATACCAAGAAACTATTTTTAACACTGCACAGGATCAGTATTTCAATAATATGATTTTTGGAGATGCGTTTGCTGAATTTAGTCAGTCTTCACTTCTGTTTATTACGTATAGATGCTGCTTCATCTTACGCGCAAGACTCCAGCTTTCTCACATCTGAGTGTGATGTGCTTAATAACTCAGCACTTTGAAGTACTGTATCTATTGATGTCTTTGCAGCTAGCCATCGACCTGTGATTTTAAGAATTCTTTTATATTTCCAAATACTCTCTGCACCAGGGAATGACATCTAGCTTATTATCCACTCTGCTACTGATTTCTTTGGCATCTGTGCTCTGCTTGCTGGGGATCAGGAGACTTGATCAAAGATGAAAATAAAAAATACAGCCTAGGCTCAACTTTTCTTTTTTTCATTCAGGTAACTTAGATGTAAAAGTTCGATATGTTATACAATAGAAGAGGTTGTTCTAGAAGGTGTCCGAGACCATTAAGTAAACATGACAGTTCAGAAGAGAATTTTTTAATGTTTGATCTGACATTAACTTTCAAAAGGCGAAATATTTATTCACATACCTATTCAATTTAACGTCACTAACAACACAATTCCAATTCAGTTCCTTACAGTTATCATACCCATTTTATGGTAGTGTCCTTTGACTGAAGGAAATAAGAAAAGCTACTGTTCTATTTTTTACACTAGTTCATGCATATATACAGTTCTAGTATTCTACTTCAAATTACCAAAAAAATGTCATCGCTTTGTGGCTTATCAAAGGAGGTCTGTGATATAATGCCAACATACGCCCTTCCATATTTCTGCTGTTAATTACCCTGATCTTATAAATCTACAATGATGCCATGATTTAAAGTCTTATTGTTCTTGATGAAGTCACACGCACCAGCATGGAGAGGGAAGGCATTAGCTAATGGGTCTTACAACTGTTTTATAACAAGCTGTGTGAACACTAAATTTCAGGAGCTAACAGAATGCCATTACAGCAGATGTGAACATTTCCTGGAAAACAATTCAAACTTGCTAATTATCCGCACAAGGATACCTTTCTGCCTTTGAAAAGAGTGCCTCAAAGAGAAAGCATAAATACAGCATTCAAGAGTTTGAAATACATCGTCTTAAGGTGCTTTCTCGTAACGCGCTCATCACCTTAAATGTACTTAGTATTGCAAATTTTCTTCAAAATTTGAAACTTAGGAAAAATTTGCGTTATTTTGGGTAGGTACTCCAAGTGATGCCTTTAGTTACTCCTTTGGAACAGTATGATTTTTTGTGACATTGTAGAACTGCTTTAATCTTCATTAGCAATGCTGCTGCTGACACGCAAGTGAAAAGAATAGGCTTTTCTCAGTTTGTTATACTAGTTTTGGAAGAGCTACCAGGAATTAAAAACCAGACTTTAGTTTTGAGACAGAAGTGGAATGACGGTCCACTGGTAATTGAGCAAATGAATGAGATAAACTAATTAATGGGAAATTGATCCTATTCTTATTTAGTATATATTGTGTGCCTTGAGAAAAAGCGATCTTTTTCTGTGCTTCTGCTGGATGTAAATGCCAGTGATTACTGCAGTCTAAGCCCAGTGCTGCATCGCAAAGGCTTTAGAAAGAAGTGTGAACTACCACTGTGTTGTTCCATTAGCAATTTTTGCACAGCGATAGAAAACCAGACACAAAAATAATACGGAATCCAGCTGATACCCTGTCTTTGAGCAAAGAGCCACTAATGAGAAAAACCCACCACCTTTTATAGGATGCTTTGGACACCTTCTTTCATCAGTCAGTGGCACCTCATATATAATATCATTCAACAGCTAATGATGTAGGCAGTTGGGACTTTTTGTTAGTGTGAGTCAGCTTCATATTCATGATGCATTTTCATTATCATTTTAGTTCAGATCAGGCGGGGTGTGATGAAGTGACTCTCCCAGTCCCTGTGCTTTGGTTTGGCCTGAGAGAGTGTGAATTGCATCAAACTCGAGCCCCAAATGGGCCTTCAGTCCTGAGAAACAGATAGTGGGATGTTCTGTAGAGCCGTTCCTATTGCTCTGCACTGATTGCTAACGTAGACATGGCCTCCGAGTGCTCAGCGCTACTCCCTCAGTAAAATGTTGGGGGTTTTTTGGTTGATCAAAACACATTGCCTCCAAGAGAATATATTCCATAAAAATGAAATGCTTTGGGGGAACAGGCCATATTTTTGGAGGGAAGGGATGGGAGAACAATTCAGTACTGTGGAACTGACTGGAGTGTGGAGGTGGGGGGCTTTTTCTATTGGCTTGGTTCCAATTTCTTATGGGATTTTAGCTTTTGCTGTATTTTGCTGTATGCTAAGAATTTGAGTATTTTAACATTACCAAAAATATATTTCAAAGTTATTTTTCTGTTTCCAAATGAGAATAATTTGCCTCAAAGTATGAAAAAAAAAAAAAAGGTTTTCATCTAAATCCATGCTAAAACTCACACGCTTCTAAAATATCAGAATTTCTTATGGGACTAAATTTAATTTCCAGAAGGTGCTCTTCTTAACTGCTGCTGAACTGGCACAAGTATACCAGATATGGCCGAGCACAGGTTTCACAACAAAACTATATACTCCATTTTGGTAGCTGCTGCCACCTAGAAATCCTTTGGTCTGTTGTGAGCTGTTATTTTCCAGGAAAAGGCAGCAGAAAATTAACCTGTGCATCCAAATTTGTGGTAAATGCCTGAGGAACCTCACCTTTGCTCCCGTTAGCTTGTTCTCCTACAACAAAAGATACAGTGCTCTGTACTCATGAAATTTTGTGCATTTGCAAAGAGACAAAGGAAAGCAAATTCCTTTCTAGTGGTGCCAGGCTCTGCCCCTTCCAAGGAAGCGCGTTGCTGAGTATGCAGAAGAGCAAATATTCCCTTCCTTTCCTCGCCTGATGCCCTGCCGCCACCCACAGCAGTTGGGCTCCTCCCAAGGTCAAAAATGGCAATCGTTTCTCTTCACAGCCTGAAAGAGGTGGCATTAAAAATGTTAACGTGAAGGTGTGTGGACCTTGGAGAGCGTGGACCTTACCTGCTCTGCCAATGCAGTTGGAAGATTTATAGTTTCTAATTTATTTGGGTTGCACCAGTGTTAATGTGGTAAAAAATATATTGTTGTTGGTTTTTTGTTTGTTTTTTTTTTTTTTTTTTAATCCTGCTGTTCCTGTACAGGAATAAGGAGATGCTATAATGCATTTTTTTTAGGATAGTTGAATAACAGTGTGCACAATCAAATTTGTGCTCATACAACCAGTTGAAGAGTCATCTTGGCACAAAATCTCTGTGCAAGGTTTTGGGCGTTTTTGTCAGGAATGGGCTTTGCATTTGACCCCAGTTACAGCCATTGGTCTGTGGGCATTCTGGTTTTATTGGCTTAGCTCAGTTTCTGTGCAACTTCTCTTGCCACCCAGCAGGCAGGTTAACATTTCCAGTGGAACAAAACCCTCCTGTGATCTCAGCTTGGACACTGAGAAAGAGATGGTGAGAGGGATTGCCCCAAGGAAGCAAGGACCAGAGGGGCAAAAGATGCTCAGGATTAGGGCAGCGATGCTCAGCTGAATGGTTCAGGCAAAGGCAACCCGAGAGAAACAGGAGCACGTTTTTTATCGCCCTACCACAAGCGACGGCAGCTGAGGCCTGATCTCATGAACACATGAGATGAGTGGCACGACCGGAGCTGGAGAGGGCCTGACTCAGCCTCCTGGTCAGCGGGGGTGGAAGTGCCAGGGCTGACCTGCTGCAGCCGTTTGGGTAACCCAAAGGCAACAACGTCACTTGGGTAATGCCGAGGCTTTCAAACAGTTTCCTAATCTGTGGGCAGCCACCCTGCTGTGTCAGGTTATTAAGGAGAGAGAGGCATCTTCTCCAGGAATGGCCACCTTCCTTTTCTCCTGGTTCAGTTTCAGCAGCTCCTTCTCCTGCCTTTGCTCAGACATGTAGAAAAAAAAAAAGAAAAATCTGTATAAAGCTGCTGTTTATACTGGAGGGAAAAGAGAAGGTTGATATATTAACAACAAATTAAAGAACTTCCTGAAGGTCATGTTAAAACATGCTTCCTGACACCGACTTCAATTAGTGAATGGAGTCTCGGATTACTTTGGAAATTTGCCTGTGTGTGTCTAAGAGCCTTCTCTTAACCCTTGGCTTGACTAGTTCTCAAAAATCAAATTGCAAACAATTACAATCAGTTTGCCAACACTGTGCATGAAGCAAATGTTACTTCTAACTCGTGCTAAAAAACAGCCAATCAAAGTGCCCTGTGACTCAGTTAGTGTGAATTGGTCTAATTTTCTGTGAAAACTATAAAGAAACTTTCAAATTGCTCATATGTCTCAGCACATGCATTTCTAGCCAGCTCAGCCCTATTTTTGGAACGAGCTCTCATGAGCACATAGCAAATCAGTCCTTCTCATTTTTATGTTTTTCTTTTTGTCCCGGTTTGGGGGAAATATGTGTCATTTATAAATTAGCTTATTATAGTCTTGTGCTGAGCTCATATAGGGAGTATCACTGATATAAATTAGATTCCTTCATTATTTTAAATTGTAGCCCTAACAGAGGAGCTAGTAGCTAAATACACAATTATATACTCATAATAACATGACTCTGACCAAAGGGCAGTGGGGAGATGTAAGATGCTGAGTGAGCCAACTGGTCAAGCAACAACAAAAGTCCTTTGTACAGCCCCGTCATTTTCCTCAGGGCTTCCTTGAAACCTAAAGAGCACTGTTTACATTAGAAAAGCTTCTTACAAAGGAAGTCCAGGCTGGGTTATGACCTGGCTAGACATTAGGTGGGCATTTCTCCCTCCCTTCACCGCTGCGGTGACATCTGGCAGCCTTGGCTTTGCTCTGAACGTTGGTCTGGCCTTTAGATGCCAGCTCCTGGCCGTGATGCCTGTCTGTCCCTCTGTACAGAAAAATACACTACTGTGATAGTGCAATGACTGATGATTTTCCAATAAAGTATTATACTGGATTCCTGGGACTTTGGGCTGAAGTTTGTGATGCTGTTTTTAAGGAGATCCGGGATGCTTCTGCTCTGGGAAACGGGAAGCTGAACACAAGGAGCCAAACGCACTTGGTACTTACTAGGCACCCTGAAGGATAGCTCTTGCTTGGAAAAGTTTCATGAACTGAGAGTTAATCATTCAAAGAAAAGGGAAATGATAGCAACGAGATGTAGGTCATGCTCTGGAAGAGCAGATTAGGGATGGATCATTTGCAAATGCCATCCAGCTGGCAGCCATCCTCTCCCTCTTCATAATAAAATACACTTAGTATTTGCTATCAGCGTGAACACAGTTTAAGATTATGTATAGGCTGGACTTGCAAAGCATGGCTTTTCCAGAGGCACAGAATTTGTTAGCTTGTCTTCACTGCACATTTAGAAGTATGATACACAGCCATCGATATATACTGCAGTGTAGGATAGGGTAAGACATCCATCACATTTGTTATTGAGGTAGGTAAAGAAATTCTTTATTCCAAAGTTCCATTCCATCAGCATTATGAGACATTTCTGATTTGTGGGAAGACTCATAATATATCTATGCACATGCATTTATATAATGTTCTTAAAATATATCTCATCAAAAAAGTTGGTGATGAACTCAACTCATGAAGAACTGCAAACCTCCACACTACTGCACATTTAATGAAGGAGACAGCAGAACACGAGCTCAGATTTTACTCATGCTGTGCTTAAACTACTCCTCAGTTAGAGCAATGCCAGGGAGATTAAAACAAGAGCCCAAATTATCACAGACTCATTGCCCACTGTAAGAAGACGAAGGGCGTTGTAACTTGCCTTCCCATTTCTTTCCTTCCTCTTCCTATTGGGCAGAAAAACTTACCTATGCAAGTGCTTATGCACCCCACAAAAGGATAATGTAGCCTCCATGCGCCGAGCTCCTTGTGAGACACTGTGCCCTCTGGGTCTACTCTGGCCCAGGGGAATAGCCCGGAGCAATGGATGTAGGGATGTGTTTAGTTTGCATGACCTGCTCCTTTGTGACCAGAAAAACAGCCCAAAAATAATTTCCTCAGGGTCTTTCCATTGATTCTTAATTGAAGGTGCTGTAAAAATACAATACAAGAAATATAAATATTCAAGCACCACTCGCAGATCCACTTCCAAATAGTGTGAAGACAAGAAGAAATAGAAGTGTGTAAAAAGTGGGGGCATGGATGATTACACACGTATCCAAAGTACCAGTATGTAAAGAAAAAGGAAAGAAAAGGAGGTCCTAAACTTGAGTAATGCTCTGCTGCAATACACAGCGACCACAGCATGTTTCACATTCAAATCTGTGAGGAAATATATCCTCTTCTCAAATTCCCTAGCTGGCATATTGTCAGGGGCCACTGTTTCCTCCACTGCTTATTCAGCATAAGAGTCAGTAGCATCATCATTTTTCTCAGCAGTTACACACACATATTTCCAAAAGATTTTCCGGCGTTTATCTGGATGCTTTGGGACACTCTGACCTTGAAAGAGAAGGTCTACGTGCACCCATCTACTAATTAGGGTGAAAGAAACACCTGCTGTGTGAAAACAGGCAGTTCAGATGTTGATTATTCCTCTCTGCCATGAGGTAAGACCAAGGCCATCTTGCGTAAGGGCATATCGCGGGGATCTGTGGAAGACTCGGTCCCATAGCACGCCTCCATCTAACACCGGGGGGGTTAGCATGTCATTTGTCAGTCAGGCTGAGGAGCCGAGAGCTTGAGGGCAGGGATTCCCACCACCCTGCATCAGTTTAGAGGGATATACTAAATATATGCAAAGGATATGAAGACAGGTGCAATAGGGAAAGGGAAGGCTGATTATTTATGGACCTTCTAGAAGGCTGTGCTGTGCCGTTGCCTCAGGGAGGGAGGAGAAGGCTTCTCCACATGCACTGGGTTGTGCTTGCTGTGTCCTTGCTTATAAGCAGAGCCAGTTAGCCATTTTTGTTCTCCTTCAGCAGTAAAACGTGGGTAAAAATCAAGAGAAAAGAAAGTCAGATGGCTCAGATCGAGACAGATAACGTTATTATAGCTTTCTTGTCAAAATAGTGGGAAAAAAATTGTTCTGGGCAACACAAGAATTCAGTCATGTTTATTAATAGTGGTGGCCAAAATTATATTGTCATGCATGTTATGTATTGGCATGTAAGAACATAGTACATTCTCCTGTTCATTATCAGTCAACCCTCTGATTCAGTAAAAACCAGAGGAACTAGATTAAACCGCTCCCCCTGCTATTTTGGAGGACAGTTGATGTCAGATCACAAAGTCCTCACAGGTGCACGGTGACCCTAAGCAGAGGAAATCAAGAAAACAGGTCTCAGGAATAGTTATGCAAGAACCGGGCACAAACCACTTCATTATCTAGGGCAGGCACAGCCACCAGGGCAGCGAAAGGCGGGGAGATCAAGGCACGAATGAGAAGAGTCACTGTCAAGGACATGAGTGCGCGATGCAGCGTGGCAGCAGAAGGAAGACGACCGAAGAGGTGTCTCATCAGAGAGATGAGATGAGAAACTCTCTGGAGGTGACTCGGCTGAGGTGTGATCAGCAGAACTGCGCAGAGATCTGGGCATCCCTCTGCTAGAGAGCAAATCCTGAGTCAGAGGGAGGTCAAGTGGCACCAGCAATTACCTCCGGGCCGGGAAGACCCATTTGAGGAAAATGCAGAGAGTTTGGGTAAGCTATGGGCAATTTCTGGGACAAGACTATTTGAAGGTGCAAAAGGGAGACAAATTACTTAAGACAGAGCAAGCAGTATGACTAGGGTTGTTATGTATTTGTACAGCACGTAAAGATTGCTCAGAAATTTTATAGAACAAATAAAAATCCATAGTCGGAGACCCTTGCAGTCTAGTCAGAGGCATGACAGGGCGCACGACTTAAAGAGTGGAAGGAATGAAAATGGAGGTTGAGGGATATAATAATAAGCAATGTATTGAAACCAAGACAGGACAAACTTAAAGTGATCATTAAAATTCAAATAGGCCACTAGGGTCATAGCAAAATCTCCCAAGAAAAATCATTAAATACTGCATTTATCACACCTGAGCAAAATGCCATATACGGTATCACCTGGGAAATGAATGAAGTGATCTCTCCCTGGAGGAGTTCACAAACCGTTTCATGCAGGCAAAGGAGCACAGACAAGGTCTCAGCAAGGAGCACGCAGAATCAGTGCAAACAGCAGAGTGCTGGACACCAGCGTCAGCTTTTGCAGACGTTGTTTCCTTTGTCCACAGAAAATGCAGAATGACAACTACTGTCATAGAAGGCCCCATTACAGCAGTGCTATATAGCTTGAATGGGGTTTTCATAAATATCAAGAGTGTTTTTGGAAGTTCCACTTCTGTTGTATGAAGTATAAGGGCTGGGAATGTATTCTGATTACCAGAGAGAGAGATGGGCTTGATTCTTTGCCATCTTCCTTCCCAGTAAAGCATTTAATACCATGAAATCTGTAATACAATTCTGTGTTACAACACTACCATCACACTTATTTTATAGCCATTCAAAAGACAACCTAGGATGCAAAATAGCTGATCTTCATTATCATTCTTCTCTAAGATTTAAATATTGGATGCATGCAAGACCAGATATCTTACGACAATTTTCTGCCAGGAAGTCCACCGGAGTCATTACTAATTACACAGGAGTTAGATCAGGATCAGCTCTCAGGGCAATTTTATTGATTTCCTCATTCGATTTCAGATTCCTTACACTCGTTCCTCACTGGCTTAGGAAAAGTGAAAATAATGATCAGCGTTAATACCTAGAAAAGTTGGGGCAGAGTGAGAGACTTCCCTCACATTCAGCACATCAAAATGCCTCTGGGAGTAAAGAGGACAACAAGAGGACATCATCTTCATTGTTAGGTGCAGTAAGGAGGTTTGCAAAATATGTCATTTTTGAAACAAAATTTCATTATTGTACTTTCCAAATCATACTCCACTAGTAAACACATTTTTCAAGGACCTGATGCATCATCGACAATTTTGTTTCCCTACAGCAACTTGTTTAGGACTCTAGGAACTGATATTCCAGAAATTACTGAATGGGCCTAGTAGTACAGGATGTTTTTTCCAGTGTGTTGAGCATAAACATACTTGCTTTTGAATAGATAAGATAAATAGAACAGATAAAGCTTGCCATCTAGAGGAACTGTACAGAAATCCACTTTTCTTTCCACTGAATCTGTTCTTGCATCTACTCATGTGAGCATGAGCAGGCCAACAAAAGCAAGCGACGCATTTTGGTATTGATAGTAGCCAACTCCTGAAGAGATTTGAACAAGATGATAGGGAGACCTGCCTGCAATTTGCTCTTTTTGCCATAGAACTTCTCTCTCTTTTTGAATGCTGGAGAAGGACCCCTGGTCCACCTTGGCCCCAAAAATACTCTAAGGTGGTGTCCCCTTCCTACCCCTTCTGTGCAATAATGAGAAGTGACAGTGGATGGGTGAATCTCTGCCCTGACATTTTGGTGAGGTGGAGTCTGGAGGATGGACAAGATACCCCCCTCCGAAGTCCCAGCAAACTTGAGTTATCCTGTGGTCCAATGGAGCCCTGCAGATGTTACCAGGACATGAGATATGAGCAGCTTCTCTTTTGCAGAGCTTCCCACTCCCAATACTGACATGCAATATGAAAGCTTAGGGCTCAATTCCCTCCATTCTGCTTCAAGGGACTAAAATATCAGCCTCTCCCTTTTCTAGAACATCCTCCTCCGCTCTTCATAGAAAGACAGAGTCTTTAGACCAGGGAGAAACTCAAAGGACAAAGACACCCTGCCTCATTCACCTGTGGATAAATGGAAATAATTCCATTTCCATAAATGGAAATAACATCACCTGTGTGTGTTTTTAATCTCAAACAGAAGAGGAAAAAAAAGATGTAAGCAGCCCCCAGAGCTGGATCTGTAACAGGATGGATCCTAGACTACATGGAGTTTATAGATCTCAGCCAAGATCTTTAACTATTAGGACCTCAGCTCTGACTAACCTACCCTCTGGAACAGGTTACTCGGTGGAGAACGGGGCTGTGAAGTGCCCTACTGCACAGCCCACCACACCACCCATGGGGCTTGCTGCCACCTCTCACCAACCCTAGCATCCTACTCACCTCCAAGGGGAGCTGCAAGCTGACTGAGCTGCAGGTGTCAGCCCTGGACACTCTGAGAAGACTCTGTACCTGGCTGGAAAGGGCAAAGGCTAGCAAAAGAGAGCTGCAGATGAAGCAGCAGGTTATGGGGCAATTGCTTCAACCAGGAGCATAGGAACAGAAAGGGATCCAGACTGCAAGGTACTGGAGCTGCCTGAAAAACATAATTGATAAAGCAAAGGTAAGGTGGCACAGCTGTGGTCTGGTAAAATCTCACAGGCATGTTGCAGTCCCTGGGTAGGATATGCCTCTGTGGTGGGAGTCACAGAGCATCCACATGTGGCTCGCTTGGTAATCGGGATTACCAGGCTTGCTTGATGGGATTTCCAGCCCTGCAGCAGTGCGTGCGGGATGGAGTGTAAGGAAGGTGACCGTGGTGGGCAGGCTTGAATGTGTCCAGGTGGCAAGGCCAAGGAAAAATCAGGTTCAAGGAAAAATCAGGTCTCCTGCTCTTCAGGCGAGAGCAAGCTGCCCTGGCCGGGTGCAATCCAGTCGAGGCTGCTGTGCCGCTCACCCTCGTCAAACATGCAAAGCGACTCCCAGCTACTTTCTCTTGCATAAGAGCGCGTTAGGTAAGCAGCAGCATGCACCACGGTGGTGCAATTATTTGTCTAGGCGCAGCGCTAGGCACAAGGTCATCGACACTGTTTGTTAAAATGCCTCAATTTCAGACCTTGCCTTCCGCCTCGAGCGCAGATGCTTCAAAGAGATTATGAGAAGAGGCAGTACCACTCTCTTTTCACTGGATGGAAAGTAATATCTCCTTCCAGCTTCAGGCACAGCAGGGTAAACCAGTAAACAGAGCTTCGCATTAATTTCCATTATATTTGGTAGGAAGGACTTAGTATAATTAAGCAAATAGCTCTGTCCTTCTTCTTTTGAAATCAAAAGGAGTTTTGCCATTTACAGAAATTAAAAATAGAAAAATGTTCGCTGTGCTTTTGCCTTTTCACGGGCACACTGATACCAGAAGAGTCACGTCTCGGTGGAAGTCAACGAGATGTTGCCGGCTTACAGGAGGGACAAAGGTGACCGATTGTGAGCTGTCATCCCTCAGGCTAATTACGAGCTCATCAGTTCAGGGATTCTTCTGAGTTCACTTTTAGGGATCAGCGTGGTTAATCCTCCACACCGTAATTTTTAGCATTGCGATGGTGTACCTCAGGACCTATGTTTAACTTCTGAATTACCACTCCTTTGGGCTGGGAAGGTGGTGACAATTAGATGAGTCGTCCCCAGTTCAGTGCTGGCCAGATACATTACCCACCCTGCTGTACCCTATTGTTTAATCATACCTCACTCCTCTTAACGAGACTCATTTATCTTTCTTTCAACTTTCATACTATTTCCTGCTTTACTGAGATTTATGATGAAAGAAAGAGAAACATTGCTAATTGATCCCCTTAAGGTGACATTATCTCTTGCAAGAGCATCAATCAGTGGTGGTAAGCATCTGTTTGACAGGAATTTTCCTTTTTATATTCCACTTTGGAAATTTTAAGAACAGCTAAAGCTCTGCTGATAAAGGATGAGCAATACGCAGCCTTCATCTGAGTACAAGGAACATGGTAGTAGAAATCTCTCAGATCTCTGGCGGCTTGGTGGTGATTATAAGATCTAGTTCACCAGACCGGCAGAACCTTTTCATCAAGAGCTGCCCTTTGCACATTAACCTACACGTGTATAAGCCTCTGAACACAACGTCCGCAATAGCCCGCCTGTGTCAGCCCACGGCCGACAAAACTTTCCAAGTTCAGCTGTTTACTGAAAGAGCAAGAAAGGAGCAACCGCCTTGGCCCTTGTCCCACATCGTTTACTTGGCAGACAGAAAAACCCAGGGAGAAAAGCAGTGGAACTGACTGACCGTGGCATCCGGACTTGTGCAGAAGCAGACCAACCGCTCTGGTCCTTAATCAAACTCATCATTGGTGCTGCCTGGCACAGATGGAAAATGATCCTGACTATCACACAGGGAAGAGTTGAGTGTTTTAAAGAGCAGTTCTCCCTAGGTTCAGGCCTTGAGGGCACTGATGCCCCTCATCTGCCCCAAGCTGCCCCTCATCTGCCCCAAGCAGCCTCCCAGGGACCCCCACGGTCCCTGCCCGGCCCCAGGGATCTGGTGCAGCTCCGACTGGGTGCCCCGTCCATCCCTCCCCCATGCTGCAACAGGCTGGGGCTGAGCAATGCTAGAATTAGGGATCCTTTTTGACCCCTCCGTCACCTGTCAGGAGTCATGCAGATATATTTGGTGCTGGCCTAGGGCTAAAAGGGCCCGATGTGGTAACCTCTCAAGGACTCTCCTCCCTCCATTTTGCTATCCTTCTCTAATATATGAGGCTCACGTTCATCCTTGAGATCGATCGCATTTCACTGCAAATATTGAATTCTTGGGAATCTTCCAAGTCATCTGCTGGAAAAGCCCAGCTTTGTGCAGCTTCTCTGTAGTTCAGCTAGATAATATGCATATGAGGATATCGCATCAAAGGGAAGAAGAGCCCATAAAAGCAAGAAACGTTGACTGACTTACTAACAACCTCTGTCTGGTTATAAAAGTCTTGGCTGCAAGGATACCCTACTGTATTTTCAGATTCACAAAACTCAGCTGCTACGCTAGCAATATTAGCTTATCCCTTGTAATACTTCACAACAGAAAAAAAGAAACAAAAATGTTGGAAATTATTTTGAGCTTTGCAATCTCAGCAGACAAAGATTTTTGGCTCTACAACTTCTTCCCAATAAAAACATCCTACTGATTCTGGTTCTCCACCACCTTGGAATTCATGTAGGTTATTCACCTCCTGAGCACAGCGATTTCAGAATGATACTGAGGCAGGATTCTCTGCTCCCGTGTGATTATGGTTTTTATACAAGGGTTGCACTGGGACAAATAAGCACGGCAGGTGCCAGAGAGAGAAAAACAAGGCTGCTCAACAGTTCAGCCCTTATTTCCTTCCCATGATTGCCCGAAAATCTCCTTGACCTGTTCTGCCTGATTCACGCTTTTTGCATTGTATATGCTAAAGAGAGAAACATAAAGATACAGTTGTCAACAGCTGTCACCTTCCCTTTGCCTTCTGGCAGTGAAAAAGCTGATTAACTGCTTTCGGATGCAGTTAATTTAGTAAATTAGGAAGTGGTACATCTTTGTCTAAACTTTCAGAAGCACTTTGGCTGCGCGGATATTTGATTGTTGGACTGTTCCATCAACCCAATTTTCATTGAGCGTTCAGCTCATACTGCTAGAAAATCAGATTTGTTAAGTATCCAAAACTGGGCATACAGAAATGGAAATGCTTCAGTCACACAGTAGCTTTCTGAATATTGTGAAGATCCATTTAGACCCTACTGAGGGAAGCAAATATGATTACCTCCAACCTTCTAGAGGAGACAGGAGTTTACCCAGCGGAGGAGTTTAATTCTGCTGCTGACTCCACTCAGAACCAAGACTTCAACCACATTCCAGCTTTGCAAAGAATGTATTAAGCACATCCCCCGATCCCCAAAACTAGAAAAACAAACTTTTCTTTGATTGAGTCAAAAAGGGAGTCAGCCAGCAAGGCAATGGTAATAGACTTATACTCTGAACTCAGTGGAAGTTTTAATTTAAAACTAAATTCAGAGCCAGTCTCTGAGGAGCAAAAGTGGATGTATCACAGCCAAGTCTCTAAACTGATGGATCCAGTCTTATAATAACGTAACGTTTTGACCCATCTTGCCAGAGAATTGGTACCTGCATGAACTGTGTGATCCTTCTCACCCGTTCACCACAAGAGCGGATGGAGAACGTCCAGCCCTGTAGCTCAGGGGACGATTGGTTGGGTTCTCTGGTTTAAATCTTTCAGCATCCAGTAAAGGATATTTGAAGTCACTGGTCATACTTCTCACTGGAGAGGAAGGTTTGAGGACTGCAGCACAAGATGTATGAGGAGAGACTGAGGGAGAGCGGGTTTCTTCAGCCTGGAGAAGAGAGAGCTTGGGGCAGGTTGTACAATTACCTATGGGTGGGGGGCAGAGAGAAGACCAGAGTCTTCTCAAAGGCGCTCAGTGAAAGGCTGAGAGGCAACAGTCAGAAGCTGAATTTCTGAGAGGATCTAAAGCAAGATTTCTTCACTGGGAGGGTGGAAAAGTACAGGAAGAGGTTGCCCAGAAAGGCTGTTGGAAATACTCAGAACTCGACTGAATACAGCCCTGAGAAACGTGATCTAGCCCTGAAGCTTGGAGCAGGGTGTTGAACGAGGGGACCTTAAGAAGTCCCTTCACAGTTACCCTGGCATTGACAACTCGATAACCAAGAGGCTAATTAGAAATTAATGAATGTTAATAGCACTGAAAACAAAATTTCACATGAATGAACTCATATAAAGCCTATCATACTAAATTTTTTAATCTTATTAAGTTGCTATTGCATTGCAAAGTGCTTTTAGTCTGATTAGCTGAGAAAACAACTCACTTATAATGAAAAAGGAATGACAGTGAAGTCCACGTCATTGTCGTCTGATGACACTGGTGTTCATGCAGCTTTATTTTTAGATAGAAATGAGAAATAACTGAAAGGCGGAGGGGGGAGCTCACTTTTAAGGCAGCATATCCCAATTCCCAAGTCCATTCATGAATTTGTAGCCGTATTTCCAGCTGGATTCCTGGGCTCGTGCCTCCTATTGCCCTAAGGGCACCAGGGAGTCACAGTCTCTTGTTCTACTGACAGCTTCTTAAGAGGTTTAATCTCCTCTGCCATTCATGATCACACATCCTCTTTCTGACAGCTGCAGTTATTACTGCCACAGAAAATCCAGGTTAAGAAAGGCTGAGTGTATATCAAAATAATGCCAGCATCAAGAGGTCAAAAACCATGATGTTTCTGAACCAGTAAGTCTTGCTACAGCTGGAAAGCTTTTCAGCTTTTCATTGCAAGATTAAGGTCAGAAGTTTCCTCTTTCTGAGAAAAAGCGTGTCCCTTTGTGGGGCCTCCCCCTCCCAATTCTGCATCCAGATATGATTTTAAGGTCCATGATTTTAAGGTTTGCTTTGTTGTGTAACTGCTTTAATTAGTAGCTTTATCACCACGTCCACATCCAGCATGAGTCTCTTTTTCAAGTATAAGATGGCAACATCATGATTTCAGTGACTTCTATCCAGGATCCGGCAGTTAGTGGGCTGCAATAACAAGAACTGGTAGTACGAACTATGGTACGGAGCTTCACAAACCTAGAAATTGCTTTTATTTATACTAATGCATTCTAGAAGGCTTAGATATTTTATTTAGTTTCATTATTTACTTATATTTTTATTTTCATATTCCTTCTAAGCTGAATTTTGATTTTTTTTGCCTACAGAGGATGTTATAGACAGCAAAAGTGCTCCACTATAACATTAAAAAAAAATACTGCATTATTTCGCTGTGTTCTGGCATTTGCTATCTGATACCACTTTGCCTCTCAGTCTCTGCCTGTTCCTTGTGGCAAAAGCTTATCACCAGGGACTTCAGAAAAGTAACAACACAGACTTCAGAAAATTTCCTAATACGGGCAGTTTCTGAGAGATATGTGTGCATATGTGAAGGGAATTGTCTTCCAGCAAGCATTCCCCTCCACACATAACATGATGCCTGACTCTGTGCCTCCCCTCTAACAGCTGAATCACTCTGGATTTATTTCTCTTTGACAAATGTCACGGCCACTTTTCCAAATGACCGATCACGTAATATCACTGTACGGCTAACTCCTAGTCTTTACACTCAGAAAGCTGTGTCTTTAGACTTCTTCAGACTTCTTCAGAGCTAAATTCCTCGTACAAAATGGGAATTATAATTTCTAAAAATACTCCGCCCATCGGTATTTTGGGGCTGATTGATAGATGAAATTAGAAGAAATAGAACAGGGGGTAGAATGACCCTCCCAATCCAAATGTTCTTATTTGAAGCACAATATTTATTTAATATAAGTGCAAATGAATATGTTAGTTGCAATACCTGGCCGTCTCATTTAGATCACAGAATCACAGAATCACAGAATGGTAGGGGTTGGAAGGGACCTCTGGGGATCATCTAGTCCAACCCCCCTGCCAGAGCAGGGTCACATACAGCAGGTTGCACAGGAACGCGTCCAGGTGGGTTTTAAAGATCTCCAGAGTTGGAGACTCCACCACCTCTCTGGGCAGCCTGTGCCAGTGCTCTGCCACCCTCAGGGTAAAGAAGTTCCTCCTCATGTTTAGGTGGAACTTCCTATGCTCAAGTTTGTGCCCGTTACCTCTTGTCCTGTCCCCGGGCACCACTGAAAAGAGCCTGGCCCCATCCTCCTGACACCCACCCTGTAAGTATTTATAAGTGTTGATAAGATCCCCCCTCAGTCATCTCTTTTCCAGACTGAAGAGACCCAAATCCCTCAGTCTTTCTTCATAAGAGAGGTGTTCCAATCCCCTAATCATCTAATCATCTTGGTAGCCCTTGGTACCTCATACGTAACTTCTTAAATACATGATTACTTAGCTTCTTAAATACATGACTGCTGGCTTGCGTTGTTTTTGCACTTAGAAAAAATGTCTGGTAGGAATCCACTTGCGTTTATCATAATGTTTCATGCATGCCCTTGATACACACAGCTCTCAATCTTCCTTGACTAATTTAACCAATTGTTTCAGGTTACCCACTCCACGAAATGTCAGATTCTCTCTTCCTCAACATATTCTCCACTTTGCACATAAAGAGCTCCAAATTACCAGGCCATGCCAAGTGGGAAAGGCATGTGAGACTGAATGAATACCAAATGACTCCATGACACGAGAACATAATGTAGCATGAGAACTTGACAAAGTACTGCCTTCCGATAAAGCCATGCGCAACTAGCGAACGAAAAATCCTCCGAGTTTAGCAACCTAAATTAGCAACGTCTATTGGTTTTTAATTGTTTTGAGAGTCTCTGGCTGCAAGATAGAAGCCAGCAGACAAATTTTGAGCGGGGCGCAAATTTTGAGCCAGGTCACACGGTGTCTGGAGAGGGACACGGGGCCCTGGGCCCGGCTCTGCGCTCCTGGGAGCTGCTGAGAGTTCAGCCGGCCTATCTGTTGTAAGCTGCTCCTTAGTGCGAGGAAAGACGATGAAAGGGAGAGGATACAAAGCTGCATTACAAAAATTTATCCTGCACTTTCACGTGTCTGAGGGCTCATTCTGTCTGCGGGGACAGCGGCTGAGTATTTTCCAAGACCAAAAATAAAATGGTTTAGACCATTTAGACTTCTTGTGCTTAATATATATATAATATATATATTATATATTATATATTATATAATATATTATATTATATTAATATATATTATATAATATATATAAGTAGACGCAAACTCTCCCAGACACTGAGTGTTTGCAAGCTGTGCCCAGTTCCTGTAGCTTAGGTCTTTTTTTTCTAATTGACTAGACATTACTGAGGAACACTGTAGCTTTTTGCAAGCACTGATTGATAGATAAAGACAAGAACCTTCTCTTTTCAGGCGTATTAAATCATTACATCCACCTTTGGATAGCAAGTCAAACACAGAAATCTTGCATTCTTGTTCCTTAAAACAGAATAAAGACAAGCATTTGGCATAAGACAAATTCAATTTCATTTCAGTATTGAAAGGTTTGCTGGAAGAAACTTTTTGATTATGACAGTAAATACAAAGGTTCTGAGGATTAGCAACAGTCCAAAGCATTTGGCTAAACCAGTGAAATTACAAATAGCTAATACATGACTCACTGGGAATTATATCCATGAACGACGGATACCTCAGAGGCTCTTCTCCATTTGTAGAAGTGAATAGATGGTTTCAGCAGCGCAGGGCCTTCTGTAGTCTTCCAGTTTTGTTTTGCTTCGGGAAATAATAACTCACCGACTTTTCAACAGCTTTATCTGATTCATCTATTATAAGTACCAGAAAACAACAGACTTGACATTAGATCATGGCTGGCTTTTCAAACACAGCCTCATGGAAAACACAGCCCTTTCAGAAACCAAAAGCTGATTTCACTTCTGGACTGAGGAACCATTAACAATCCCGGCCAGAATACTTTAACCCAGATGGGACACTTACCTCTGAAAAACAGCAAAAAAGATGGAATATACTGATTATCTAGGAGAAGCTGATGTTGACACCCAGATATGCAGTGTGTTGACAAGTTTTGGAATAGATCAGCTCACAGAAGAAACTGGGTTTAACACTGAAATGCACCTAATTATAGGCGATGCATGAACCATGCAAGGCCAGACGCTCTTCATCTGAGATCAATGTCATTTCAAATTTGCCATGAAACTGCTGTACTAAATCAAGTTCCCTGATTTCTCACATTTCGTCTTACTCGGTGGGTATTTGAGAAGCCCCTCAGCAATTTTTAGTGGCAAATGCTACAACACGCATTTTTTTTGTTTGTCCCCTTTCCCATCCTGCCTTCGCCATCGTCTGCTCCCCAACAGCACAATTCTTGCATATCACCCTTCCAGGATGACTTCAGCAGAAAAATGACTACCTTGTTCTGTGACACATATTTCTGGGGTTATTACACAGAGGTTTCTGATGCACCTCTGCACATGGCAGTGATGCTCAAGGGTGCCCCATGTCAAACCTGCCTAACATCTCTCCCTGTCTGCAGTCCTAAGTGGGTCACTTCGCTCCTTATGCAGGGCACCTGCCTGTTTTCTTTTCCACTGGAAGGGACCCACAACCGCCATCCCCCTGAGTGAGCGGCAAAGTAAGCTAGTTGACACGAAAGGGAGGGAAGAGAGACTTAAATGGCACCTTGCTTAAGAGGCACCTCTCTGTCGATGACTTACTCTGAGTTACTTGAATCCGATTTATGGGCCTGAGGGATACCTACGTCCTTTCTTTCCTAAAAAAATTACAAACTGGGTGGCGAAGGCACATGTATCACTGTGGTCTTTTAAACTTTGACTGTAGGAGATGCCACTTTTCTTTCCCTCCCACGTTTTCCTTTTCATTGTGGCCTTGTGGCCGGTGCACCTAGCAAGAAGTCAGAAATGTGAGTTCATTTTCATTTCTGCTTTTGAGGACTCAAACTGGTGCTTCCCCTAATGGCCTATTCCAAAACATGCTTGGGGCGTTCTCTATTCTTGCTGAAGTTCCAGCTTGTACTTAAACGGTGGTGGCCAGGGGAAGGAGACAGGTCTCTGTAAGCCGCTGTCTCACGTGTCCAGCAGAGAGGAGGAGCGCTCTGCCTTCTCCTCCTTTCTCTGGGGCTGTGTCTATGTTTTGTCCAAGTAGCTGCCTAATGACAGCTGTATAATCAGACAGACAGGGATGCACCCACATCTTGCACCTCCATAGGAGTGACCTACCTGTTGGGTTACAGAGTCATGCTCTTCTTCCCCTCCCACCCTGGGTGAATCCAAAAAAGCATGAGTAGCTCGCAGTCACGTGCCCATGTCCCTCTCTCTCTGGCCCAGTGAATCACAGATCATTTCCATGTAAACCTCATGAGAAGGCAGGGATGAGCCTTCGCAGTGATTCCCACACACACCCAGTCCTGTCGAGTCCCCAATCTCGCCTACTGACTGATGGGTTAGGCAGTGGAGAAAGACGGTGTTGGATCCCTCCAGGCAAAGGAGAGGGAAATGAACCTTCTCTTCTCCAACACCCTTGGTGAGAGCTCCAACCTCTGGGTAACAGAGACGGCTCCAACAGGACGGCCTCTGGACATATTTTAAAGGAGACGGGTGATTATTAGTGCATTTTGTGCAGGGCCTGAGCTGAGTGTGCAACTGATTGGCATGCTGACTAGACAGACAGAGGCTGTCAGCGCAATAGCTGGAGGAACACCTCACCTGTGAACCCCAGCAGCAATGAGACATCCTGTCAGTCCTGAGCCACATCCTTGCCCCGTGAGCCCAGCAATGCCTCCAAGCAGAACTTAGCATCTCATGAGCTCAAAGGTCAAGAACGCAAGCACCACCAGTAGACACGTCAAGCACAATATATATTTTATTGGTTTCATTTCCAAGAAAGTTAAAAACCAGTGTGACGAAGAAATGCATAGCATAATCCCTACAATTTATGAGCAACCATCATGTCCTTCCTTTTGATTTGTGTATAATTTTGACAGAAGGGTGACCTAAAATTTTGACCGTATTTTGAAGGATGCCATTGAAAGTATATAAATCATAAACTGTATCTGAAATATCTTAGTCATATCAGAGAACACAGAGTTCAGAGGCTTCTCCTAAAAATGCTGATTTCCGTTCTGTGATTTCAGCCTCCTGGTTATTATTAGAGCTTGTAATAATCACCATTTTTGCCTTGAGATTTGAGAAGGAGTTAAGTCCCACAGAAATTGGGATATGTCTGAATAATTCATTGTAAGGAAATATGGATTTAGTTTTCAAATATATAGAAGACTTTCTACATACAGCACTCTGGAAATACTGTATTAAGTAATAAGGATTTCTTGTCCATATAAGGTAAACATACATATGCAATTAGTCCAAAGATTTAGTTTTGCAGCAATGGGAGTACTTAGATGAAAGAGCCTACATTCATATGAAATGGTCCTTTTTCTGTATACTCTGAAGATTGAGAAGTCGTCCCTTATAGAACATATAAGCTTTCTACCAGTGTTTCAAAGTGTTTATGCCCTTTTAGTTCCTGCAGTACCTGGGATTGCATTTATGCTAAGTTTCTTCTCTCTCTGAATTTTTTTCACATTATGGGAGGGATGTTCTTCCTACAAAGTTACAGTGCATGTCATTTAAAAGTGATTCTTCCTACTTCAAGATTTTCCACAGAGTATTGGCACTGAGAAGAATTTGTCTTCATTGATGGGAAGACAGATCAATACTGGCGGGAACACTCCACTTGCTAGAAGGGAAATATTATCCTTTGTTGAGACGAAAGATTCCTTATGTCTCTTCCATCAATCTGAAGCGCTGTGACATTTCCTATCACTATAGCACAAGGATGTTCCTTCTGGGAAATGCACAGAATATACTAATGAGTATGTTCATACATCAGAGAAAATCTTTTTTTCCCCCTGCAAAAACGACAAAATTATTCCTGATCTAATATTACTAAGCCACGGCAGAGAGAAAGTGTAATTGCCTGTAAATAATAGGTCAAAATGACTAAGCATGACATTTTTAAAGTTCAAATCCTCTCATCCCTAGTTATCATACATTGCATTAAGGCTATTCACAAACAGTATTTGTCAAGCCACTGTGTACCAAAGTGACTTATTTTGTAGTAAATCCAATAACAAGTGAAACAGAGCTTGCTGAGGTTTGCTTTCAATTTCCTTTTCTAACTTCTGTGCCATTTTAAACAAATGACGTACTGGTGAGGTGAAGAGGACAGAGCAAAGCACCAGAGATCACCTGAAGGTCAGCATACAGCAGGTCTCTCCATATTAAATTTGCCAGAGCTGTGCTCGCTTTCTATCCCACAAAACACTGCTCTGCATAACAGAAAGGCAAAGAGTGAAGCAGTTAAGAGATTTAGATACCAGGAAACCGCTTTTCAAGCTTCCAAAAAGCCTGCTCATTACAACATCAGATAATTGACTATTAGACAGATGAAACCCCAGCTTTTCAAAGCAGACATCAAGGAGCAGTGCTTGGGCTCTGAAGTGGAAGGTGCAACTCTCAAAACTGATCCTCAGTTTACATACATATGAAACACCTCTCTCTTTCCATGTATTTTACGGCAGGTTGTAAGAAACAGATAATGTCTCTTCTCATTTCCATTACAAAGCTCTGCTGAGAGACTAATAAGAGTCTGTTCCAGCTGAAGTGAGTAAAACCACTTCTTCAAAAGAATGAAAAAGAAAAAGAAAGATGAAACCAGTTAAAAAAAAAAAAGAAGAGAAAGAAAAAAGACCATTTTTGAATTCTGATTCGCACACTGGGCGATGTGCTTCTCTTTCCCCATTGTACGCCACTCTGCGGTAGTTGGTCCCCTTTCAGAATGACTGTTTGACCAAATCTTTCACCAAAGCCTCTTGCTCCCCTCCAGGGATATACTCAAACAACTCAAGGATTGCTTCAGCCAGAAGCACTTTCACACAGTTTGAGCCAAAATTGCCCCAAGGAAGACCTAAATCATGCTGGATGAGAGTTCTGACAGTGCTTTTAACAGGGTCGAAATTTCACTTCCCAAATGGCAATAGAGCAGCGAAACTAGGAGAACTTCCTCTTCCAGAAGGACTTCCTGGAAACATGAAATCTCCCTGTGGAAGGCTGGACACATGTTGGGGTCATAAAACACCTGGCCTCAATGTGTTCAGTCTTGCATTACATTGACTTTCCATGTGCTTTTTTGCTGTGTGGCTTGCTTTATTTATTTTTTTTAATTTTCACACTAATTGATATTTCAGACTAAGTCCTAGGTTTCAGACATTTGCTCTCAGAAATCAGAAAGCACGAGTCATATTTAGGAGAGTAAAGAACTCAAAAGCCTCCTAAGAAGGATATTATTAAATGCACCAAGAGTAAGAAAAAAGAATACTTTGACCTGTTCAGGATGGAGAAACATCCAAACTTTCAAGAGTTCCCTTAAGTGGCCATTAGAGATGTCTGAGGATAAACAAAGTTTGTATAAAATACATGACTGTATTAGTTGAAAAATCTCTAATTAGAAAAAATGTGTCAACATCCACAAACACATAAAGAAACAAGTGTTTGGGAAGTCATCACATAAAATAAATCAGATGGAAATGTAGCAAATGGGAATGAGAAAAAGAAGTCAAGAACGAATGGATGAAATTGCTTCACAGGGAATGTGTTTTGCAAACAGTATATTGAATCTTCATTGATCATTGTGCCTTTTTGGCATCCCCACACACTGCTCCCAAAGAGGGAGTCACAGATTTCCCAATAACAGTTCCCTCTTGTCTGGCGCCTTCAGACTGTCTACACACCACCTTCAGTTTCATTTTTGAAAAGCTGGATGGACTGCTACTCTCACACCATTCTCCCACTGTTCCCTTCCCACCCACATTGTTTCTAAAATATATTCAGCATCCTCTCTCCCAGTTGTGGTTTTAACAAAGCAACATAAGGAAGTAGTGTGTTGTTGTGTTTACTTTCCTTCATTGAGATGTGGGTTTCTGACAACGATGTTGAGCTTGCGTTGGGAGTCATCCACCAGTAAAACTTGATCAAACCTGTTGCATCCTGAAGCAATTGAGCAAAATAGAGTTACGGCTGCTGTAACATAATCGCAAGCAAAAACATGTAGGTGAGCTGTAATTATCAAGGGTTCTGCCATCTGATAACATTTACAGCAAACAGAAAATCAAAAGACTTAAACCAGAAGCAAATGAGTGGAAGCTTTTTCTTTTTTTGAATAACTGACTACTGACTTTTCCCTGGAATTGCACATAAATCTTATCTCCACCAGAGAATCTATCCTGAACATTTTTCTTCACTGGATGTCGGGGGCTGAATTTCTGTATTCTCCTTCAGCACTGGAAGTACTTGAGACCCAACCGATAAAGTATCTGGAAAGGATGAGCACAAGGGCTGGTTCATCAGGTATATGCCAAAGTTTGTCTGAAAAAAGCAAAACATTTTTTGAGATGCAACTCATGTTAAAGTAATTAGATCTATGGAGGATCTCACAACCCAGATACGTTCAGAAAAACAACCTTGCTTTAAGAACAAGGAGGTATGTACTATCTGCATGCAATTAAGAACATTTTTAACTAATTACCTATAATAGACTGGTAAACAAAAGCTAACCCCATGCTATTCAAGAAGAATACCTTAAGTAAGTGGATAAATAATGTAATATTTCATCATGAGTTCCACAGTATCATATATGTAATTTACACTCCCTCACAGTCTTGTTATTTAATGACTCTTCTGGCAGTTAATGCATTATCACAAATAAAGGCTAGGCAGCACGAGAATGCATGTATGTTCAAACGGTGAGGAAAAGTCTTGCATCTTCTACCATGAATTATTCACTTTGTTAAGAGAACTTTGTTCTGTCTAGCCTTTGTGAATTCCCCATTTGTTTTTATGAATATTGTAGTATATTTTACAGAAAATATTCAGAAAGTTTGTTTTATTAGGACTGCCACTGGTTGTCTGTCATTACCTGTGAAGCCATCCTACGTAAATATTAGAAATACTTAGATACGTGTCCTTGTGATACCGAATAATAAAGAACAGAGGAACAGAATAACCACTTCACCCACTGACCATACAACCCTCGCAGGCACCCAAAACCTCATCTGAGTGTCTGCACTCTTATGTGTGGTCTTAATCTTAAGCACGTTGAACGTTAAAGTTGTAGCTGTGAACAGCTGGGCATGATCTGGAAATGTCACAGTAAGAGACTGGTGTGTGGTTTTGTGGTTTTGTTTTCCAACAGTGGAGCATTAAGAAATGCGCAAGAAACAGACTTGCAATCTCATGATAATATTTTCCAAACGATTAGATAATAGTTAATTAAAGAAATATGTAAAGTTAGAACTAAAGGAATGCTGAAGACAGTGTTAAATTGATAATTGATTTATAGACTTCTGAATGTCTTAGTTCTTCAAACTGAGGACCTTGGAAACTCAATATAATTTTCTTGTCTTTTCTTACAGCTTTCAATAAAAAGTATTTTGTTTTGGTAGGCCACAGCGAAAACGTACTAGTCACTCCAAAGTGTAAAGTAAATAAATACACAAATGAAATTCATTTGGTATTTCTGAAAAAAAAAAAAAAGTGAAAATAATTAAAACAAAACTCGTCTCCTCCATTTCCTGATTACATTTATTGCCATTGTTTTCATTGATGATCCTTAAATTGAGGGAATTACATTTACAGTAGGTTTAGAAAAATATACTAGGTAAAAGGAACTGCAATAAATTTAAAAAAATAGTGTCAGCTGAATTTAAAGGAGCATATTTGACAGACTAAATATGAAGGCAGTATGTTTTCTCCTGTTCTTACGCTGTATAATTAAATAAAGATACAGTAATGAGGTAACATGAACCAGCTTTTAGTCTTCGAGGAATTAGCGAGAAGTAAGGCTGAGACCTACTCCCAAGTTATAGAGATGCTGTAAAGCAGAGGTCTATCCAAACATGGCCTCAGACTCTGAATTTGGGTCCTTCTGTTCCATTTGTAATCCTAAACATTAAGAAGAAAAAGAGCTCCCAAGCAGAGCTTTTTGTCTACTTCTGCTATTCCTTCACCTCACTGGCATTTCACCTATATGGGTTATGAGTTGGACCTGATCAGGTCTATCCTATAAATGACAGTTTGTGGATACCTGTGACCATAATGGTGTCTACGCTGGTGGACACAGGGTTGATCCTTATGGTCGGTGCTGTAGTACTTAATGCCGAGGAACAACTGCAGCACAGTAAGATCCCAATCCTCTAGCACAGTGACTGTGCTGGATCAACCATGATGCTAAAATGGTAAGTTAGTAACTGTTTCATTTAAAATATTAAAGTGCAGACTATTATTTTTCCGTTCCTGCTTTTCCCTTATTTGTTGACAAGCTGTGGTTTCTCTGTTGGCATAAATGATGAGTTTTTCAGCCTTGTGGTTAATAACCTGGATTTACTTCCTATATCCTAGTGCAAAAATGACAGTTGCCATAATTTTGTTGCTTTAAAAAATCAGGCAATAATAAAACCAATATTGTAAAATGAATATTAGTCCCTGCTACACCACATTTCACACAGGAAGGAATTTTGTAACTCATCTGTGAAAATGAACTTATTTGATACATGAGAAGTTTTTATTTATATTTACTGTATTGACATCTTGATTTATCTTAAAATGAGACTAAAATAAATCTGGGCAGATTGTTCACTGTGGAGAATTTAATTTCCTAATTTTTCTACTGTTGTAAATCATTTAGCACAATTTTTTTTTTTTCTTAAAGCACTTTAAACTGTTCAGAATTATTTAAGAAAAGGCATGTGTGGATACATCATATCTTCAGGAGTTCTCAAATACTATTTTAATACTGGTCCTTCTTAGTATTTCCGTACTCTGATTAGGCACCTAAAGTCTCACAGTAGTTTCTTCAGTGCCGAGACTGGATGATGCCTAAGGAGTTTTCAAGGTGACAGTTATAATGATGGTATACATATTTTAGTACTAATACCTGCTTGGAATTGCTGATCTCTTTCTTTTGTGAATGTTCTTAAGACCAAAATTTAGCTTGGGATTACCAGAAGTGGATTTAGTATCTCTTAAGTAAATTTCCTTGTTTTTTCAGTAATTACAAATATTGACACAGCAAATACTGATAATAGCGCACACACACACACCCCAAGCAACCACAAAAGCTGTACATCCTGCCATTTCAGCTGTTTCAAGAGAAAGATAAAATGTAGGAATTGGCCCTTCTCACATTTCACTGTTGAAAAATGAGGCTTTCAGACGCAGAGATTACAGCCTGCAGAGTTATTACAATGAACCGCATAATCTCTCTCTCTGCTGTTGCTACCTTTTCCTGGCTTCAAGGGCATTTTATTCTGCATATAACCTCCCTAGAACACACCAGGAACTGGGCAGAGAGTGCTGGACTGTGAGTTCTGTGCCTTTATCTGCACAGCCTTCTGATGGCAGCAGGGGCTCTTCCCACCAGTCTTTAACTTCACAGGGACACAAAAATGTAAAGCTTCTTGATTAGTAAAAAGCACGACACTTCACTGCTGGGAGAAATAGATAAAACCTACTTATTCTTGCCAACAGTGAATCATATGATAGTCATCACACTCGCTTAAAGGAGGAGCTATAAAATGCTGTCATTCTTGCATGTTGTTTCAAGTACATTTACTGGATCAACAGTAATATGCACTGCTTAGGTATCCACTGACAGAGAGATATCCCTGGGTGCAGTATCTCCTTTTGTAAAATAGAAACCTGAGGTGCTACATCTGACAAAGGCTGAGCTGAGATGCCTTCAAGCTACAGCTCCTAAACAATCAGTTAATTCAGACTAGCACTTGGTAGGGAAAATGCCCAGCTAGAATGTGTAACATGCACACAAGTGATACTGCAAGCTAAAACTTAACTTTGGATGGATGAGTTCTGGATTTTGCCCCTGGAAGTAGCTCTCAGCTGCCTTCTCACAATAGATAAATTTATCTGTTCACGACTGTTCATTTTATTCATACAACAACATAACCTCCCTCCCATGCAAAGGTTTGGGAGATGCAATTATTAAAGTAGAATTTTTTTTTTTTTTTTTTTTTAATGTAATGATGCTTTATTAGCCCTGGATTCACCAAAACTTATTAGTAAGGCCTTACAAAATAGGAGAGTGGAAGCACTCACTTTCAACATGCTGATTTTTCATATTGGTAAAAAAGGGAAACTTTTAACTTGGTGTCAAAAACCCCCATCTTGTTTTGTTGGAAATAACTGGACAGCAGAATGTTTTTCTAAGAACTGTTTTTCCTTTGTTCTACCTTAAATAAATGCATTTTCCAGTTCCGCCACCAATGAGAAAAAAGAATCATACTATTTCAGAGGTCTGTTAATTACATCAATCACTGTTTGCAAACGTTCCAGATCTTTGGATGAAAAGCACTGCATAGTGTAAAGCCCTGCATTACTATGAAAATGATGATAATGATGCATCAGATAAGAGAAGTCATTTGCTACCCTTGCTAACGTTTCAGTAAGCAGTCCAAAGGCACCGCGTCTAATTCTGCAGGGAAAGAAGCTCTCCCAAGGCACATAAAGGAGGATCGACAGCCCGCAGGAAAAAACACAAGCCTTTTAGTGTATGCGGGCATGTGCAAACATAATGGATTTCCCTTGATGTACCGCTATCCATACACTTAGGCTGGGGCAGGCTGTTAATGCAAGTCCCAGCTTATAGCGCTGCTGCAAATCTACCCACGGGGCTTCCGCTATTGTTAGCCTTAAACTGCATCTGCAAGACACAAGAAGACGGGCGAGAATTCAGTGTTCTGTCTGTCTGTGTGTGTTTTGCATCAGGTGGTGACGCATGTGAAACAGCGTGTGGCTATTTTTATGCTATTTGCTTAATGTAGTTATCTAGTCTTTCGTAGTCTCCCGCAGTAAGAGAGAGAGCTCCGTCACAGAAGGAGAGCTCGTTTTTTCTTTTCAGTCAAAAATTACAGAAGGAATCCTTAATGAGTATTTCTTCAGAACTGATGGCAGCGGAGCTCAAGTTCGCTTTGTAGAGGTGTTCATGTTTTATTTCAAACAATGCGATAAAAGGTTTCGTAAAAAGTAGCTGGCTAGGCTTCAGCACCCTGATTTACATTTATCGGGAAACATGCAAATTGCTTGTGTGGCTAATTACAGTAGCTGGTTCTGACTTTCAGCTGCAATCTGTCTATGCAAAGCCTCAATCCTTCAACTTGGAGCACCAGGTTCTCAGAGTCTCAGAGGGATGGAGAAAAATATGATTTCTGAAATAAATATCGAACCATCTCTTACAAGCCTCACTTTATTTAGCTCATTATTGAAGTTCATTGGCAGTGCTGTCATTTGGGCTGCCAGTTTGATAAAGTTCGATATATTTTTCCAGGTTGGTGCTCTTGTAAAAACAAAAGAAAACGGTAAATATTGACATCTTTCTCTCTTATTAAGCATTCAGGATTTGATATCCATTTGTATGTGCAGTATCTTTAAGGTTTTGGAAACCGAGCAACTACAACAGCCTTTCAACAATATCAGTTCCCCTTGTACTGGGAAATTAGCTTAGATCTTATTTTGCTGCTTTTGTTGTTTGCAGTTCGAATGGCGTTATTGACAGCTGGGAACAAACTGCTAAATTCTTTCACTGAATCTGTATCTGATAAAAAAAGAAAATGAAGTCCATCAGATGACTCCTAAACAGAAAAGCGCATGCTAGAGCCATGAGTCACCAAAGGATTAGCTCCGCAATTTAACACAGTCACATGGGTGTTCTTTCTCTCTCCCCACTGTGAACTGTGAAAGGTTTGGATTAACATCCTCTGCTAGTCTGTTTAGCACACTGAAGATGCCACAGTCCTCGGGTGCTACTCACTGACAATCAGCTGGTGACCATCATCCCACAGATGATTGCAGGAGGGATGGGCTCTGAGGTCTTCTCAGACCAGTTCAGGCAAAACTGCCAGTTCAAACTCTCTCTTTCAGCTGTCAAGCTAACCCAGAGGAGTTGCCCTTATGCAGAGCGGGGCACGCTCACAAGATCCCAACTGCCAGCAGCACTGGAAGATGGGAAAAATAAAAATAAAAGAGCTGAAGGCCTGGTTCTGTGCAGAATGAATATCGTTGCGCAGGGGAGGGAAGCAGAGCACTCCCCCGCTGTGAATAGCAGCACTGTGCTCTGCAGCGCCTCGCCTTGCCATGCGTCTTTCATCTGGCGCCAGGTTGTTCTCAAGAGGCTGGATCGCTTGTTCTGCCTTCCTTCTGTTTGAAGGAGTTACTTGGTTCTAAGAGCGCTCGTATCAAGAATCATAGAATCATTTAGGTTGGAAAAGACCCTTGGGATCATCGATTCCAACCATCATCTCCACTCTACAAAGTTCTCCCTTACACCATATCCTCTAACACCACATCTAAACGACTCAAACACATTCAGGGATGGTGACTCCACCACCTCCCTGAGCAGCCTATTCCAGTGTCTAACCACTCTTTCTGTGAAGAATTTTTTCCTAATGTCCAGCCTAAACCTACCCGGCTGCAGCTTGAACCCATTCCCTCTTGTTCTATCGCTAATTACCTGTGAGAAGAGACCAGCACCAACCTCTCTACAATGTCCTTTCGAGTAGTTGTAGAGAGAAACCTTTGCCTTGCTGAGTTAATCAGGATGAAGGAGAAGCTCATCTTTGGTGTGGGAAACACGCAGAAGATGCATTGCCTCTCCTGAGAATCTGTGTCCCAGGTAAGGTTTTGCTGCCATTTGAGAAGGTCCCTGAATACAGAGTGCTCTCCCTCTATGGAGGATTCAAATCATAATCCAGTAAAACCCACATGGGTAGAGAAAGTCCTCTGCATACCACACTCCACGTAGCAGCGTCCTTGCCCAGAGTGCCAGAATGTGCTCTCAAGTGTCCCAGATGTTCCAGTTGTGGCTCACCATTACCTGGAGAGAGCTCTTGTCCTCAGGCTACCCACCACGGCCAAGAGCTTGTCTCACAAAGGCTCATGTGCTGTGGCGATCTGGATGCCAGAGCCTGCTGTGCCAACCCCAAGTCATCTCAGGTCAGCGGGAAGCTGTGCCGAGACAGCCGGCCCCTGCCTGCTCGCCTCTCCCCCCTCTCACTCTGTACCAGGCGGCTGGCTCCGAGACGGAGCCGGCGGAGCCATTCACCAAGGATAACATTCATCAAAAATGGAGCCCTTTGTTTGCCTCATGAGTCACTGAGACGAATCAATTTATTATTTTTATTTTTTTTTCCAAACAAAGAATGCATTATTTGTAATTTGATTGTGCATTGTTTTGGTGAATAATTTTCAACCTATTTGTTATTGCTCCGCCTCTGTGCTGTGCCCAGTCTCTGGTGTTTGGCTGGTATTGGCAAGGCCTCTGAGCCCTGACTGGCAAGCGAACTTTTACAACAGGAGTCCAACGAACAGGAAGCAATGAATTTAGAGTAAGGATTTTCAGCTAAATAAATACTCATAAGGAGGTTTGTGAAGCTTTTGGGATGCCAAACTGTCTAGCCATTGTCTGAGCACTCTCAGTTCCAAGAAGCAATGCAACCTTAGGAAGCAGAAGGACTCCAAACGAACGCCTGTATTTCACACTTATTCTCCAGTCACTTTCTTAATCAATTACTCTCCACTTTGACTACATTCACATCTGCTCTGTTTTTCCTGCTAAGTAGTTTCTCACAGTAAGAATACACTTCAGTCTCATGAGCTAACTGTATCATTTCAAACACTTTCTTATTTTTCTGCAGATTTCTCTTCTTGAGTGACATCAGCTTGTGTTTTTCAAGACCAAAATAAACACATTGTAAAGCAGTACATACTGAGTAAAAGCAAGCACGGTTAAAATAATGCATATTAATACTCAATTTCTGAATAAAAAACATGTTGAGCATTTTATGGAAATAAACCATGTCGTATCTGGGTTGTAAGTGCATCCTCTTTTTACTGAAAAAACAAATGGTAACAATTAGCATAACAACTTAATCATGAATATTCTTTCAGCAGATGCATGCAATGAAGTCACTGTATCTTTCCATACAGCTATTTTGGAGTACTGTACTGACCTTTCTACCTCTGGCTGCAGACAGGGACTGCAGAAATTCTTTGTTTCGTTCCCCAGACTGTTGATCAATGCAGATTATTTGACATCTGCTACACGGACCCACAACCTGAAATTTCAGGTAAAGAAGGTTTACAGCTGTATATGAAAGCAGTACAACACAGAACAGTACAAGCTTCTGACCATCATATTATCTTAAAAACATATCTTTCATGTACTTTTCCTGTGTTCTTTTATTCTATAATTATGCAAGAAGTCAGGCCTGTGCACCTAAAGTAGGTACATTTTCAAAGGGTCTACTTGTGAAGGTCTCCCTGACTTTTTAATTCATTTTTTCTTTTCTTTTTTTTTTAGAAAAAAACTTTCCCACAGACACAATCTGAGAAATCATAAACATTTACATATTCGTATTTCCTGATGGCTTCACTTCATCTAGGGGCTGGCAGGGCTACTTGCCCAAAGGGGAACTGAATACAAAATCAAGCTAGTGTCTCAGGATTTAACCCAAGAAGGATTTTCTTGGAGTTAAACTACCAGGGTTTGGTTGACGTTGCTTCAGTGCAGCTGAAATACACAATATCCCTCATTCTTTCTGACAGGCATAGCACTCGTAGATAATCAGAATGCAAGATGTGAATTTTCACAAGTTTATATAATCAGAAGGAATAACGAGAACCTCTACTGCAATATCATACAAGAGCATGGTTCTTAAAGTTAATTCTTGTTTGAATTCTTGCGTGGTTTTAGGGAAAAAAGCCTGCAATTGATTTCTTCTTACTTCTTAAAGCATTAATATTAAGAAGGAAGACATACTCTAGATTCCCTTAATACTGCAACACTAACTTTAGCAAAGCTGTACATTATAGAAACTGTCTTAACAGTATCTCAATATACACATTCTACTTTTGTAAAATGTGTCATAAATTTCAAATAGGGCAAATAATTAAACCTGACACTGCAAACATGTTTATATGCTGATCTGAAGGGCTGTTTCAGTTCTTTGAGGTACATCTAGAACTGCTTGTACAACTCTTCAGAGTAATCATCAAAACTATACATTTGTCTCAGCTTTTTCAGAAGATGATTTTCCACAGCATTAATATTTTATTAAAAGAACAAGAAAATAAGACAGAGAAGGAAATATTTTTCCCTGTTTTGCTTTGTTCAACAGCTTCTTCTACCATTTTCCTGGCATCAAGTACCATTAACATAATTTCTACTGTTACTACATCAGTATCTGAATAAGGACCTAGCAGAGACTGGAAAAGACCACGCAAGTTGTATAAGCTTTTCTATTTTCAGCTTGCATTCATAAAGTATTTCTACGCCAGAAACAGGATGGCCTTTTTATTCTGTAGTTTTCCAGTCTCTTCCACAACAGGATCCTGAGCTGAGATCCCTAGTGCAACTCCAGCCTCCAACAAGCAATACACCAAGGATTTTGTCCTCATCTCCTACCTAAGGAAATTTTCCCTCAATTTTCTGTAACTCACATTACAGCTTACTGATCAAAGCA
Source organism: Larus michahellis (assembly GCF_964199755.1). NCBI lineage: Eukaryota > Metazoa > Chordata > Aves > Charadriiformes > Laridae > Larus > Larus michahellis. The sequence goes on from NC_133897.1 coordinate 98,681,148, forward strand.
CACATAAGAAGAGAGTAGATAAGTCATGATTTCCACCCTTACTGAAAAAAAATGGCCTCTCCATTTCTTACAGCGTGCTGACCAGAAAGAAATACGAGTAATGTCTACCACAGCTTCTAAACCTGACCTTAGCACTTCTGTTATTCACACCTTCATTATCATCCCTAAGAAAACAATGAATCCCACTTTCCCATCCTAGGCAATGCGTTTTCAAATACATATATCATAGCTAAGGACCAGGCAAATCCAACAGAAGATGTAATACATGTGTGCATCATTCCCTTAGGTTTCGTGTGTAGCTTCTTCAGGGATCCTTTGCTGAAGTTCTTCTCAAAAGAACGTATTTGCCAACAAAGTCTAACTCTTCAGCATTTTCCTTACAGTACAAAGCACATTATCTTGTTAGCTACAATGCGAAGCATAACATACAAAAAAACCCTACCAGGCTAGACTTAGAAACACGTTTTGAGTGGAGATTAAGACAAAATGCATACAACAGAGGGCAACAGACAGTGATTGCTCGCTTGTATTCATGTCCAGTCTTTTGGCAGTCGGTTGTTTGATGTGCAGCAATCTGAGATTACATTTGGACTACTATGCTTAACAGCAACCGGCATTCTCTCATGACATGCTGGCTAAATATTTGCTGTAAACTGCCTCAAAACAGTGGTTATTTTTCTGCTCAGTTGGATAGAGGTGAGAAATTTTATGAATTATGAAACAATAAAAAAAAAAAGGTGTGGAGAAATGCGTCAAAACCTCTCAATTATATTGCAGCATGTTTGCCACAGGTCACAGCATGTTTGGGTTTTTTACACATTTCATAAATTTCATCTGCACAAACGGTGCCGCCCATGTTCCAGTCAAAGCCTTGCAAAAATTGCTTTGTCTCCAGGGGTCAAAGTACTTTGTGATAGACTGGGACTACAACAAGGGAGAGGAGTTCACACCTGGAATCGCAGAGCGCCTATTGAAATCTCAGCCCACTCTTCTTCTTCAAAGGACTCTGGTGCACGGATGACAATGTTGGCACGGAAACGTCGGATTAATTCGTCTATTTCCAATGGCTCTTCCAATCTGTCTCACAGAGTTGACAGAGAAAACAAAAAAATAAGGTTTATTAACTAGTTCTGCACTAGATATTCGTGCTCTAAGAATCTAGTGGCTAATATGACTCAGGAAATGTTTCTCCAGAATAACCTGGACCAAGTTTTATTAGAAAGGCTATGAAAAGGGCACAAGGTATTTAACTATAATTTGTAAGCATTGAACTGTAATTTGTAATCCTCTGACTATAATTTGCAATCCTCTAGGTGAATTCTTCAGAGGTGTAACCTGGAAATGTGAAGTAGGTATGAAAGCATGTAGACAGGCGATTGCGAACAATGCATATGAAAAAAATCCTTAGTAGTTATCCTATCTAAGGCTAATGGTAAAAAATGAAAAGATCTTTTGAGTTAGCAATCATTTGACTCTTTGTTGTGGTTTAACCCCAGCCAGCAACTAAGACCACACAGCCTCTTGCTCATTCCCCCTTCTCCCCGCAGAAGGCTAGGGAGAAGAGGGACAAAGGGAGGGGAAAGGGAAAAAAAACACCCTTTGGGATGAGATAAAGACAGTTTAATAGAACAGTAATGAAAATGGAAAGTAACAATAACAATAATAATAATAATAATGGCAAAAGAATATACAAGACACAAGTCACTCTCACCGCTGGGTGAATTGGTTGCCCAGCCTGAACCAAGCAGAGATCACAGATTCCGGCCCCCCCCGCCCCCAGGCCAACCCCCATTTATATACTGAGCATGACGTCTATGGTACAGAATATTCCATTGGCCATTCTATCATTCTGTCTATACTCCTTGATTATCAAGATATAACAAAGCTATGCAGGGGGAAGATTAGAAGGGCCAAAGCTCAATCAGAACTCAGCTTGGCCACTGCAGTCAAAGACAACAAGAAGAGATTTTTCCAGTATATCAACAGAAAAAGGAAAACTAGGGAAAATATAGGTCCACTGATGAATGAGACGGGTGCCCTAGTGGTGGAAGATACAGAGAAGGCAGAGTTACTGAATGCCTTCTTTTCTTCGGTCTTCACTGATAAAGCCGTCCCTCACACATCCCATACCCTGGAGGCAAGGGGGAAGGTGTGGAGAGAGGAAGATTTTCCCTTAGTTGAGGAGGACCGGGTCAGAGACCACTTGGCCAAGCTGGACATTCATAAATCCATGGGCCCTGACGGGATGCACCTGCGAGTGCTGAGAGAGCTGGCAGATGTTATCGCTAGACCACTCTCCATTGTCTTTGAAAAGTCATGGGGAACAGGAGAGGTGCCTGAGGACTGGAGGAAGGCTGACATCACTCCAGTCTTCAAAAAAGGCAAGAAGGAGGACCCAGGGAACTACAGGCCGGTTAGTCTCACCTCTGTCCCTGGGAAGGTAATGGAGCTACTCATTCTGGATGTCGTCTCCAAACACGTAGAGGAACAGGAAGTTATTGGAAGTGGTCAGCATGGATTTACCAAGGGCAAATCATGCCTGACCAATCTGATAGCTTTCTATGATGTTATAACGGGTTGGCTGGATGAGGGGAGAGCCGTAGATGTCATCTACCTTGACCTTAGCAAGGCTTTTGACACTGTCCCCCATAACATCCTCATTAGGAAGCTGAGGAAGTATGGGCTAGATGAGGTGACGGTGAGGTGGATCGAGAGCTGGCTGAGTGACAGAACTCAGAGGGTTGTGATCAGCGGCACAGAGTCCAGTTGGAGGCCTGTAACCAGTGGTGTCCCTCAGGGGTCAATACTTGGACCAATTTTGTTCAATATATTCATTAATGACCTGGATGATGGGACAGAGTGTATCCTCAGCAAGTTTGCTGATGATACCAAGCTGGGAGGGGTGGCCGACACCCCAGAGGGCCGTGCTGCCATCCAGCGTGACCTGGACAGGCTGGAGAGCTGGGCAGAGAAGAACCTAATGAGGTTCAACAAAAGCAAGTGTAGGGTCCTGCACCTGGGAAGGAAGAATGCTAAGCACCAGTATAGGTTAGGGGCGGACATGCTGGGAAGCAGCTCTGAGGAGAAGGACCTGGGGGTCCTGGTAGACAGCAAATTGTCCATGAGCCAGCAGTGTGCCCTTGTCGCCAAGAAGGCCAATGGCATTCTGGGCTGCATAGGGAAGAGCGTGGCCAGTAGGTCGAAGGAGGTCATTCTTCCCTCTATTCTGCACTGGTGAGGCCACATCTGGAGTACTGTGTCCAGTTTTGGGCTCCCCAGTTCAAGAGGGACAGGGAACTACTGGAGCGAGTCCAGCGTGGGGCAACCAAGATGATTATGGGACTGGAGCATCTCCCTTATGAGGAAAGGCTGAAAGAGCTGGGACTCTTTAGCCTGGAGAAGAGAAGGTTGAGGGGGGACCTGATTAATGTTTACAAGTATCTTAAAGGGTGGGTTTAAGGAGGACGGAGCCAGGCTCTTTTCAATGGTTCCCAGCGACAGGACAGGGGGCAATGGGCACAAGCTAGAACATAGGAAGTTCCGTTCAAATACACGGAAAAACTTCTTTACGGTGAGGGTGACAGAGCACTGGAACAGGCTGCCCAGGGAGGTTGTGGAGTCCCCTTCTCTGGAGATTTTCAAGACCCGCCTGGATGCAGCCCTGAGGGATGTGCTCTAGGCAATCCTGCTCTAGCAGGGGAGTTGGACTAGATGATCTCTCGAGGTCCCTTCCAACTCTGAAGATTCCGTGATTCCGTGATTCCTTCCCAGCTTCTATGGGAAGCTGAAAAAAGTCTCTGAGTAGTATAAACATCACCTAGCAACAACTAAAACAATATGTGCTTTATTGACATTCCTTTCATACTAAATCTGAAAACACAGCAGCTACTAGAAAGAAAATTAACTCTACCTTGGCTGAAACCAGGACGCTCATTAAATGCTTCTAAAAAGAAGGCACATAGAAACTTATTCTGCACATGTTGCAGTGGCAGAGGGGACAAAACCAGCAGACACTGAAGGTGAAAAAGGCCAGTGAAGGCATTTTATGAGAGAATGTATTCCTCATGTTATTATTATTTGCCTTTGGGATGCAGCAGATTGCACCAAATGAAAGTTGTTTTAAAAAAAATTAATTTCTGTGTGGTGATATCTCCTCCTCTTTACAAGCATTTGAACTGCCAGAGTGAAGATTTGTGTCAGTGCAGAGAACATATATGAGGCAGACAAAGCAGCAGACTGCATACAAATATCAGAAATCTGGCTGTATCTTTCAATTGTCATTCTTCACTCTCCTTCTAAAGGAGAACCTGACCAGTACCAGAAAAAAAGACAGCCCTAAAATTTGCAAGGGAGTTCTCTCAGTGCCATTGTTAGTGTGGAAGAGCATTTCTTTTTGCATTAGATATTATGGACATGAACAACTTTCGATACTCCATCAACTGTAGTCTGACAACTTTAGGATATGACACCCTATGGCAGAGGCAGAAACCTTGGTAAGCAGTGAAAAGAGACGTTTCTGTCCTGGAAAAAAATAATAAAAAAGTAAGGACATACAGTTTAAAATGTGTTATAATTAAAATGAGGAAAAACATGCAAAATCAAAGCACAGGGAAAACTGTTCACATCAAGCACTCTTGGCAGAAAAGGCCTGTTAGGTGAGGAAAAAAAAAAGAGCTTGATTTTATTTAAAACAGCCTGGATGATCTTCTTTAGCAGACAAATGTGCATAAGGATAAGCTGCCTGTGCAGACTTTCAGTCAAACCACACAAGCCCTGCTCCACCGAGCCTTTGCTGTTCACAAGGGCTCCAGCAGCCTGGGGGTAGAAAGTGGGGTGGGAAGCTGAAGGGCTACAGGTTTTCCCTCGAGATGCCACAAGCGATCCCACGGCTGAGAAACAATTCATAATGATTGCAGAAGATAGAAGCCACCAGAAAGTGTAAACTATGCTGACTCTCAGACAGACAGGGAGGAAAACAGCAGTTAGTCATGAACAAGTTCAGTTACGCTGTTGTGCTTCCTAGCTTTGCTGTGGGCTCTTGGAGCTTGAATGCTGTGTAGCCTCTAGTTCTGAATGCATTTTGTGACATACCAGTGCTTGCCACTCCAGCCGGTGCCGGTGGGGGCATCAAAGGCCCCAGTAACCTCAGAGCTGGGCCTGCAGCACCTTGAGCCAGCTGCTGAGAACTATTTCTAGTTTCTACTGTTCCATCCTCCAAGACTGCAATGCCCCTACCCCTAGTCTCTCCACCTTCAACCTGTTCAGGCTCACCTCCAAAATACCTTATATCTCCTGCACCCATCTCCAGCCCTCAGAACTGCTTCTAATTACTTGCCAGCATGCATCTGAGTAAATGCTCATCATTTCCCACCCCCTCAAAACATGCGTCAGCTGGATGGAGTGACAGGCACCTTCATCCTGCAAATCTCAACCAGGATCTGTTGTGAAAATCAGATTTTGCTAAAGCCAGCCTGGGGACTTCGGACTTCTTACGGTAGTGGGCCCTGCAATCCAGAACACATTACATATATTTAACAAGCAAACTTGAAAATGAGCATTTGCATCTTCAGGGGCATATTTCTAGCAGGAATATTTGAGCATAAGGCCAGGCCATGGGAATTTTCATGGAGGTGACCTGTAAAGGCATATGTCTCCATATACATATAGCTCTCCTACAGTATGTTACATTCTACTGTTTAGTTAAATTGCTGTTTCTGTTTTAGAACACCTCTCAAGACCCAAGTGCAAACCGGAAGATTAATTTTTACTTACAGAAGATATAGAAAAAGAGAAATTATTACAACTCAATTGGAGATTAAAATTGTTTCATAAATCTTAGCAGGTTTCCATTAAACAAAAACAAACCCACATGCCAAGAAGCTAAATAAGCTTTCTTTCTAAAAAAGAAAAACATTTCAGAAAGACCCATATGTACAGATTCTTGAAAGTACATTGCAGAGGTCAGTATTTGGAAAGTTTGTACACCACGATTTAGTAACAGTGCAAAGTGGTGCTGCTGTACTTCTATGATGAATTGATTTCCCCAGCACCGCGTGGCAAAATAGGGAACAGTTTTCCAGCTTGTGCTGCGGAGTGGGAAGCAAGATGCTTCTCAGGCATCATGGCAGCTCCAGTCACATCTGGAGTTTGCTTTGAAGAAAAGGAGGTTACAAGCCTAGTTGTACTGGAAGATATTAGGTGCAAAATCAGTGGATCATCTGCATGTTTTACCAAAGTTCACGATCTTCCTTCATCCTTACTTGCTTCTCCCTCTGGTGACTTACTCCTCTCCTTTGCACTTGGATTCCAGGTCTGAAAAGTTCCTCACTGTGTTTCACCATGGAAAAAGCCCAGTGTGAGCAAGGGATGCCTGCAAGTGTTGTTCTCCCAAGGATATGTAACCGATCCAGTCGAGATCCAAAATCAGGATGCCAAAAGAAGTCATTAACTGTCACTGAGAAAGGGTAGTCAAAACACCTGAGAGATGGACTGATTCAAACCTTTTCCAGGGATTTTTCCCAAACAAGCACTGCCATGATATGCTGAAATTGCCCAACTGTCTTCTCCCTAAAGAAAGAAAACCCTCAGGCAATGCAAGCTTCAGTGGTCTGTAGTGATGCTTCATTCAGTCACTGGTTTTAAATCCTGAAGCTGTATGCATGTCCTCCTACAGCTACATGTATATATATGTGTGTATATATATATTCCTCCTCTACTCAAAACAGGAATTTCAATGCAGGGGGCGTGTTTGGTGGGTGGCTAAGAGGAGAGAAGGTGACTCCAAGCAGAGGCAGGGAAGTTTGGTGAGACAGGAAAAGGGGGCTCAGAGACAAATGCTGGGGCTGTGGGATGCACAGCTACGACGGAGGCCTCGAGGGCAGCTTTTCTGTGGAATCTGAGCCTGTCCTACTTATAGTCAAGAAACAGCAACTTTCTATTGTCAGCATACAAAAATTTACTTGGTAATGGGTTCCTTATCTTGTAACTGTGGGCTGGCTCAATGTTTCGTTGGCTGCTTGCATCTCCCACTTTTGTACAAGTAAAGCCAAATTCAATTAAGAAATGAAATTAATCCAGTCCTGCAAGTAGTTTAAAAATATTTCTGTTATGAATGTTTGCTATAAATCTTAATCCTTCCCAAAGGAAAGAAACAGTTCAGCAAGTAGCAAGACTTTGTATTTTCACCTGCCAGATTATTTATGTTGTGAAAACCTAATTATCCTTGTTCTTCTCACAAATAGAAGTTGGCTGGTTCCCAATAGTCTCCTGCCACCACATCATTTGACAAGAATTTTGTTTAAGTTTTCCTAAAGATGACTGGCAGAAAGATTATTTTCAAGCATTTAATCCAAATTTTCGGAAGTCATACAGGAATGAGTAATGATACCAGTTTAGTACCTATACATTTGTTGAACATTGAAAAGTAACTATCTCTAAATTTCCAGATGAAACAGTTATATCTGCACCTGGAATCCCAGGCATTTGGAGACAGAAGGATCTTACCTTGCAGAAATATGTTCTTTCAGCTGCAGAATGCTTGCTACATTTATGAGGAGGTATTGTGCTTCATTCACGAGAGAGAGTGAGATGTTTGTAGCAGATGCCAGACCTAAAAAAATGAATCCAACATTCTAAAATGATCGTTAAAAATCGGGAAGATTATACTAGTAATTTCACCTCATCTTTCCTTTGACCTCTTATTCATTCTCCTTAAAAAATTATTAATTCAGCTCCAGACACTACAGAAATATTCCAAGAATCCCCTCAAACCTGTAAATTACAATGATGCAATGCATTTAGAAACTGAGATAGAGCTGAGTTTTTACTGAATTTGTAAAACAATTTACTAGAGCAATATCTATGGATTTTTGATGCTCTTTCCATTTTCCTTTTTATAATGAAATTTAGTCTAAGAATAAATTCTTTGTTTATGGCTTTTTCATGATCATTTTTCAAAATGACCATTAAGTTTCCAGAAAAAAATCATGGTCATGATGATAAAAAACCCCCAGACTGGTGTATCTGTACATTTTCACCAAATGTAACAAGTAAAAGGGCAGCATAAACACAGTTTGGGTATAAATGTATTCTTTGAAACCTACAATATCAATATTGAATGATTCTTTCATCCTTTATCAGGGCAATCATATAGTCAGTATGAAGTCCATGAGCCCGATGTTTACTAAGTGTGGAATCACAAATATTTTTAAGAATGACAACATACCTTTTGTATTTTTCTGATACGACCTGTTTTTCATGTCTGAACTTTGTCTTATCAAGCGACATGGACGACCAAGAAACAAAGAGAACCAGCCAGCAATTCCTTCTCCGCAGTCATACGTTTTTACCCTATTATGAGAAAAGAGGGACTTAGCAAAATTTGATTGCCCAAAAATTAATTTGGAAAACTGAAGATGAATTATGAAGATGTTTTTTCAACTTCTTCCAATATAAAATACAGAATCTGTATTCTCTGATGAGTGATAAAACAGAGATGTGAAGCTCTGCATAATTTTATCTCCCAATTTCCTCAACTTTACTCTGTTAGTCTTGAAGGTAATATTCACGAGATCTAATTTAGTTTCATACAGAAAATTACTGTGGAATAAAGGATTAAATAATTGTAACACTCAAGACACTGACTCTGAAGTACAGTAACTGGTAGCCCATATTACAATATTATGATACACTATTATGAGAAGGTTATTCTCTGGTCTGTGCTTTTTACTAAAACAAAGAGGATTAATCTGAGTTGAATTTAAGATTGCCCCACTGCATGTAATTTTTAATGATCCCATTAGGTACAATGATGTTAATTCTCTAATTTAATTCATGTTAGTACAGACACTCCACATTAAAACATGGCTCCACTGGCAGAGCCCAAGTATCTCTCCATCTAAAGATGGTTTCCATTACTAGTAAATTGTCTAGTGAGTTATGCAAGGCTGGCAATAGATGTGCCTTCTTCATCTGGATGTAATCCCTCCTCTCTTGGTTCAGGAAAGGCACAGATCAGACCACTGTGAAGTGATCTTATTTGCCATTAGATTCCTCAGCCCCGAATAATCTTAACTTCAATCTTAAATTAGTTATCTAGGTTCCCCTCACAGATAATGGAAAGACGTAAGTAGTTCCCACCTGTATTAGACCTCAGGATGGGATGACTCTCACTCTGGGAGTATTTAATTGTCTTCATTGACTACAAAAGGAGATCTGACTGACATCTAACTTTTAAATAGCATAAACAGAAAAGAGGAATGCGAATTCTCATGCTGATCTAGGCTGATCTAGGAATGCGAATTCTCATACTGATACTAGGATTCTTGTAGTAAGGAAAGTGAGGTAGCAGTGGCCCTATGCTCAACTTTTTGTCCTACACAGCCAAAGCAGCTGATCTGCATGGAGACCATCTGCCCTATGAAACAAGAAAACAGCTCCTCACAGAAGAAGATGCTAAACCCTCGGATTGAGAGAAGTGGCCTGGCTTTACAAAATGTTTTGTAGGCTCAGCTGACTTACACAGGTAGAAAGCCAGGACAAGCGAAATCAAAGAGATTTTATAATCCTGCAGGGATCAGATATCTCTTCAGTGGTTGTTCTGAATGTTGATTGTGGTGCAGCTCTGCATCCCTCCCCCCACTCTGAGGTTGGACTGAAGCATCTAGCCAGCGATGTCCTAGAGCTGAAATGAAACTCTGGTATTACACGATGCAGACACTGTGGCAAGAAATAAGGGCCAAAAGATGAGTCTCCATGTGAGATTCTATAGTCTGAGCTGAGCAGTTCTTGTGTCCTTGCTGGTCACTGCAGCAGGGCGAAGACTTATAATGAGGAGGTATGAATCTTCCATGGTAACAGTACAGGTAAAACAAATTCCCCAGATATTTTTTTCCCACCCAAACAGAGGTGCTAGGGGTATTTAAATACTGTCCTGAACCAATTACCTCTAGCATCTTTCTGGGGCTTAATATTGTATAAATCAGGATCAGAGTTTTGCCCTTTTTTTTATTTGCTTACCGTTTTGAGTCACAGCGGCTGAGTTAGAGACACACAGCATTCTAAGTATTTCATCAAATGTCGCTGTGTAGTTTTTGTATTCCAAGACTCCTGTATTTTCAAATTGCTTTCCCTTATTGTCCGACCATTTTCTGAGCAAGTACCATCATCTCATCAAGGTCTTATTCAAAGTCCTTTTGGTGCAGCCCAATTCTGCTCATTTTCTGTGTATGTTTATTTTTGTTGAGTATTACTTTACATCTGTCAGCATTACGTTTCATTTGGCACATGTCAGGCAATTTATAAAGGAGGGCCTAGTTCTCTCAGATTTTACTTGCTGTTTGCCTTGAGTTCCCCACTTATCTTCTTATTATGTCATTTAGCTTCGGTGCGTTACAGCTGGTCCCTCTAGCTAGGTAATTTATAGAACAAGAAACAAGGGCAGCTGAAGTCTGAATATTGATCCCAAGGGATATAATACATACAGTTACGCACACCAGGCTCAGTTCACCTTGTTTTTAACTACACTTTTATCTGCTTCTACCACTTCCTTTGATCTCGTTGATATTGTGGCCTGTCACAAGAGGGGTCTGTGTCCCTGCCTACTTCAGTACAGCCCTAACCTTGAGCATTTAGGGTCTTCTACAACATCAATAACCTTAACACCACTAGCTTCTACTTGGATCTGCCCGCTGTTACATATTATACTAGAAAGCCATGTCCCTCCGATGTCAGCAGCACATGCTGATGGACAACCTTGCTAACATGAAGGCTAACACTGATGAATTCCTTCACAAGGGAAATTTGGGCTCATTAAACTTTTGTGGCTGCTGTGAAATTAAACTTCCTCATGTGACTGCTAGCAGATTCTACATCGAGTGCTTTTCTCAGCTATCTCAGTGTAAATTCAGAGTAAGCACCTGAGACAACGGAACCGGATGAAATCACAGTGTCAGAGAGCAGAATTAATAAGTGGAAAATACCTTCTTTTGAAGGAGTTTCTTTTGAATAAAAGCCTTTTAACAAAGACTTTTGGTCCCACTGCTCACTGCAGGGATTTTGCAGAAAAGACCCCAGACCACAAATCACCTCCTGTCCTACTGCAAAGCACTGTTTTGTTCCTATTTCCATTTTTTGGCCCTGGAGGCTCCTCTCCGGAAACACAGGAATCTGCCATCAGCGCTGTTGGTTCTCTGAGCAGTTTGGGAGCCTCATCGATGTTCCTCTCATTCTGCCTTACTTCCTGCCTTGTTTATTTGCTAATCACAGTCCACTCCGTGCAATTTGTCTTGCATCTCCCCTTTCTTTGTCATTCCATCCTTTTCTTCCTCCTCAGAACTCTAAGCAGTTTTCCATGAAAATTTCCTATTTCATACATTAAAAATGACACAGTCACTGACATGAAAGACAAACTACAATAAATAGTATGGTAGCCAATTATATGCACACAGAGAGAAAGATAACCTAGGCTATTCTGCAGCCTGTAATAGATGGGCTAACCATGGGGAGGCTAAGGATGAGTCAACATGAGGGGAAGTGGGACAGATGGCTAAAACAAATGACTCTTGGGTGAATACCACTACCTAAGGAAAATACACTTCTGAGAAAAGGATCCTCTTTATCATCTGACTAGCTAGTAGAAAAGAAGGAGAAGATAATTTCCTGCATGGCCCAATGGGGAAAATAGTCAGGTCTTTGCTGGTCGGTTTATGTGTTACCCTCAGAGAAGCAAATGTAGCAGGTTACAAAGAATTAGTATACCTTGGTTAAAAGAAGACATAAATCTGTAAGTGGCTCTTTTAGTTGGACTTACCAAGAGAATCGGTGAAAAGAAATGTAGTAGCTAACGCAAATGTACTTTAGGAAGGCACTTGATCTACTGCCTCTCAGAAAACTTAATGAGACTGGGAAGTACTTAGAAAATATGATGGATAAACACTTAAGTTCACTGATAGGAAATTAATTTATGCATAATGTTATATTTCACTGAAGTGGTATGTCTCTTGATTAGAGTTAATGTTATTTCACATACTCACCTGCAATCTTCCCAAGATTGTTAAGGGGACAGTGATCAACATGGATGGTCAAAACAAAATTAAAAAGGGTTGTAAATATGGAAAGCTGTTTATAACCTCAGCAGGTTCTAGCGATTTTGAATCCACACAGCATGAAAGGGGCAAAGTTGCCAGCATCATTACTGTTAAATGAAGACACTGAATTCTAGAGTCCTGCTGAGGCCGCCTCCAGTTGGCATTTGGAAGTAACTGGGGACACCTTTCCTTTTTCTCATCCTTGCAGCAAGCAAAACAGAGAGCTCCCTTATTCAAGCGGGTGCCAGGTCATTACGGTCTCTTGTACTGTCCTTCCCCCCCTTTTCAAATTTTATTATCTTTTAGTGTTTTCAACTAGATATGCTGGGCATGCCAAAATTACCTATCTAAATCTGTCTTCTCCTGGTCCACTAAGTCATTCATTGCTTTCCACCCTCCCCCCTTTTTTTTAAGGACTTCTGCCCCTGTGTGTTCATCCAATCATCCAATCACTGCAGTGATTTTCACCTTCAGTTCCTCCCTGCTCTCACTCACCTGTGGGAACAGACTTTACTCTCACAGATCACAGCCTCGTTACCAGTATTTTCTTCTAGTGATACAGATATTGGGTCCATGCCTAGATGGGCAGAGAGCAAATCATATTTTTTTTTTAAAATTTATGCAGAAACATAGGGTTATGAAAAAAGTTCTTATTTTTACACCTGTTCACAATCATAGCAGCCTCATAAATAGCACGTAACAAAAATCCTCTTTCTTTCTGCTAGAATTATATTCTCTGCCTGCAGGTGGCTCCAAATGATAATGCAAAGAGCAAAGGCTGCAGATGACCTTGGTACCCAAACCACATTAAGGAATATACAATTTCAGCTTTGAGTAACTTCATTCTCTCTGTATCTTGGGCAACAAAACTGGCACAGAATTACTGCCTCAGTCACGGTTTCTGTTGAAAGGATGAGTTTATCACTGTTGTGCCCTCTCCAGCAAATCAGGAGATAAGGTTGATCACTGTTTGGTTGGGTTTTTTGGAGTGGTGGGATGGAGTGATCAGAAAGTTGAAAGATGGAGGTGGCAGGGGTGGGAGGAGGGAAAACATAAGCACAGGCTGTTCAAGGAAAGAAATACAATGTGTCATAAAGCTACAATAATTTAAAGATAAAATGTATGGAAAACACTAATGAGAGAAGTATTCCCACCTATCCATCTCGAAGTTTAAACCAGATGAGGAATCCCTGGTAATGATCTATGCTAACAGTTTCTTCCATAGTTTTCTTATCTTGAACAGAATGAGCCACAGAGATGGAAAGGCTACTGTGGCTTAGTAGAACTAACAGAAAAGCTGTACTATTTTCCTTTCTGTTAATTGAAAGCAATAATCTGAAACAATGAACAAAATGTTTTACTGCATGGCTGCAATGAATCCAACTCTTTTCCATTATACCGCAACATAAACCAGCAAAGACTGATCTCCTGTACCCCAGCTTTATATCAGCATGCTTCAATTTCACTCATTGCTTCCTGTTTATATTACTGGAGTACAAATAAGAATGAAGCTCTACCAGCTCTGTGATATGCTGAAATCAAATTGTTTTATTCTCTTCTGAAGAATAATGAAATGTAGTACAGATTCATTATACTGCAACTATCAGCTCTGTTCCACGCAAGCTGTCAATACAAAAAGACATCTACTCCTTTTTTAGCTAATGATGTTAGCATACTTCAGAAGCGAAGACAGAGGAGGAAAAGCTAGGTTCACTTAGGGAAATAAAATACATAAGTAATAAATGCATTGAACCTGCTTGAAACAACCTGAAAAAGAAACCAATGTTATCATCTTATAAACTGGAACTCCTGCTCTTGTACTTTCAAAAAATCATACATTAGCATCGTTCCTTCTGCAAAAAAAGAGTTTGAAAAATTTCGTCCTGTATGCATCCTTAGCTATTATATCTTTTAAAAATACTTTCTAAGCAAGGCATACCCACTAAATTTCTTAAAATAGAGTCTCAGGGCTTTAAAAAGCCCTGCTTTTATACACCAGTAAGTGTATCACATTTTTATGGAACAGTATACATTTTACAGTGATGTTTAGGTCAGTTAAACATCGTTAATTACAATTTTATTCTATCTTAAGGCAAAAAAATAAAGCAGAATATTGACATTTACTAAAATGTAAAAGCTGTCATTCTCCATGGTCATTTGCTTGATAATAAAATTCACAGATGTGCTCACAGTATTAATATAAAAAAAAATTGTTCTTGTCTTTATAGCTCCTATTTTCAGTCAATGAGTAAAATTAGAGGTCTATTATTTCAATAGACTGAAATATAAACTATTCATGTATATTCTTTCATCAGTGTATGCACTTAATTCCCATTATTTTTACTGGCAGTAACACATGACTATTTGAAGGCACAATAAACTCCATAAAGTGTAATTAGTTGCTCAGTTTTGCTAGCATCTTTCTACTCCAATATTTTAAAGGGCCTTCACAACACTCAAAATTTCTCCCTCTGTGCAGTGGTAAACTAATGTCCAACTTGCCAAAGTAATGCTGATTGTTAGCTAAAATGGAAAGAGAGAAATTAGTCTTCTACAGAAATACAGTCTCAGCTAAATTCTGTTTGGCTTACTTTTATGTTGTTCAGGAACAAGCCCAGCGTAATCTGTGCCCCCATATATTTGATGGAGCAGGGCAGTATGATTTCCCCTGATTCCCACTCAAGTAATATGGCTTCTAGAAATAAAGGCACTTGCTCCTGCCCACCTTTAAGTTGCTGGGAGCCTAACCATTAACTGCTTCAGTCAAGATATAAGAAGTTGTCTTTCTCCGCAGGGGCTTATTTGAAGTTACACCGATTTTCTCAAAGTGGGTTCTGTGATAGCAAGGATTAGTTATACTCTTCACGTCAAAAAGAATAGGAGATGCCTGTTAACAACCATATAGCCTAAGAAAATTATTGTGAAAAAAATCAGAAATGCAGTTTCTCAAAATTAGTATCTCTCTCCCTCTACCGAAGTAAAGTACAGCCAGTGAGAGACCAAGCACAAGCCCTTCCTCTCCCTCTGCTCTCACCCCCTTCCTCAGGGATGAGGGGAATACCTGGAGCTCCCCAGCTGCCACGCAAGCCAACTAATCTTGCAGGCATGCCAGGAAAAGATCCTACACCTTCATGCAGATTTGGCCATGCCTAGAGTCCCAGTCTGATGTCTTTACTACCCACAGTGGTGGCAGGATTGCACAGCCGCGTCAGTCAGACAGCGGATCTGCCCATCCAAGGCTGGTTGTTAGACAGGCTATGCAGACACCCAATGTGCAGGGGTTAAAGAAAGAACATGAAGCAGTGTCTCAGCACACAGAGGATTCAGCAAAAGGTATTAAAGTAGTTACTGTCACACTAAATCATGCTGACAATTTTATTTTGTTGGACAGAGAAGACAGAGAATATTAAACCATATTGAAATAAAATAGCCATAAGCAAATTTTCCACTAATGAAAAGTTCTAAAGGGAGAGGAAAGCACGTGCCTGGAGGGGGAGAGAGAACAGGCTCATTATGTTTTAAAAGTGGCACAGATAAAGTCTTCACCATAATCTAATAGTGTAACAGCAAAATGTTCTGTAAGAATGCCGTATACTTGAGCTATGAGGGATTCGCCCCACTTAGCTTTAGGCACTTACCGGAGGCACCTAATCCAGCAGCACAGTTGCCTTAGGCTCTCTCTATTGGCGAGAGACGCCTCCAGACAGCAAAGGGTGGTCTATATGGCCATCATCGCCACAGCCTCCTCTCACTATGAGGAAAGCGCAGATGACAGCAGAGAAACTGGTAGAGAAAGCAGAGTGGTTACTGCCTCCTTGCAGAGGAGCAGGAGGAACAGCTAACTTTACTGCAGTTATCACCCGGTCAGCTGGGAGCCGCTGGGTTTTTTCATGTTCACTGGAGCGGGGGGATTCAGTACATGTGCAGCTCAAAGGTATTGTCTCTTTTTTTTTCACCGCCGGCACCTCCCTCACCCACTCCTCACCACCAGATGTGTCCCCATCACACTGCGAAGAACAGAGAAACTGCACGGGGACTGTGAGGGCAGGGTGAGGACAGAGGGAGTTGGAGGAAACACAACTCGTCATCTTGGAAAGATGCATGTAGCTGAGGAAAGGCAGTTCGGGTGGGAGGCATCTAGTGGGAGAGAGAAACCCACAAACCAACAAAGCTGGAAGAGACCTGGAGGTGGCTGTAGTCAGCAGGCAAGGTGCTACGAATCTGAAATACCATTAGCCACCGACGCAGGCCAGTGAAGGCTCTGAGCTGCGCAACAACCAGCCTGCCTCATCAGAGGGCTACTGCTCCTCACCGCACTGATCGCTGCTCCAGCTACACAAGTGGCGTTCAGCTTCAGGTCCTACATTAGCAGCAAGCTACGGACAGGCTGGAGAGAGTGGTGACAAAACCAACAGTGATTAATATGGGATTTTCAAGGAAAGAGTCAACAAATTAAATTAAATTTCTCTGCCATTAAATTATTCTCGTGGGAGATATAACAATGACCCACGTATGTGAAGGGATAAAAGAAAAAAATTAAAAATTAATACAAATAAACAAATCATGCATTTAGACTGCAGGTAAGAGGGAAGAAAACAGAATAAATATTGGAACAACTTCCTGCAGATTTATCCGCTCAGTCTTACCCTGCTGGTTTGTATTCCCACCACTGTGCTACCTTATGAGCAGTAACCTCTGGAATAGCCTCCCCAAGCAAATGAGAGCCATTATCTCACTCTCTGGCATTAAAAAAATATCACGGTTCCAAGTACACTATGGGAGTGAAAAATAGCAGGGTCCAGACCACCTTATGGGCGAAGATTATTGGTATCTAGAGTCACTATACAAATAATAACATTACTCTACTGTTACATACTGGCTGTACCAAAGCAGGCTACAAATAAATGCCAACTATGATTCTGTTAGAGCACGCCAAAGATCTGATCAATCGCTTTTGGGTAGAAAAGTGATCCATACACTTGGTCAACCATTTTGGGTGGAAATAGTTCTTGCTTTCATGGGAAGTGAGGTGAATGACAGTGAAAACTCCAAAAATAACACAAAGTAAAATGTAGGATTTAAAGGTGAATTTCACCCTGGCACTAACTCTGGCACGAGATTCTAAATCTCAGTGAGAAATGAGGGCCTTGACTGTCATTTTTGTCTGAGAAAACTTATTCCTGACTCTCTGAAGGTCAATGAAGGTATTATTGACAGGCAAACATACTAATGGATATGCACTTGTCTGAGCAACGTGGTAGTAGCAAGGAAAAAAATGAAGAACATACTCAGAAGAGTGGAATGAAGCAATCAAAAGGCTCAACAGGGCTGAACCTCTGAAAATGGATAAATGGAGAAGGTTTGAACAAGACTTCACACTGTATCTGCAAGCAAGAGGTACCTTGCTATCACACTGTATCTGCAAGCAGAAAGGAAGAGAGATGATGGAAAGGAACTGAATTACTAGAAATGATTAGTTCTGAAGCACTTGGTAATTTAAATATTGTGAGAGAAGGCTGTCTATGCAACTGTACTACAAAAATTTCAGCTGTAAGGTGCTCCAAATGGAACTGAAGTGAATTAACAATACTTTTTCAAAGAAAAGTTATAGAGGTGAGAATGGAAAATAGCAGTGTTTGTGCCAATGAGCCAGTCTGGATTCCCTAAGAAGAGACCAGATTGTGTTTGGAATCTGAAACACACACAAAAAATTGCACAAGACTAGTGGAATTACCCAAATGTACATTTGACAAACTTATTCCAGACAAAATAAATCAACTGGTGAGACCTAATTTTATGGAGGGTGCTCAGACAGCTGAAGAGGACAACAACTGCAATGGACAAACAGAAAGGAGACTGTAGCTACAGATCCACTCACAAGGATTTCTAGTAAAGGGTGAAAAATCTGAATATAGATCCCTCGTTTTACTCTAGCTGCTGAAAATGCGGGCACATATATTATTAATGTTTAAGACATACAGGCTGAGTAAATGTCAGACCCCAGGGAAATGATGAATACCATTCAGCCACATACAAACTCAGCATTAATAATGACTTTTGTGGAATGCAAACCTGTTACAGCATTCAGTGCTAAAAGCACTGTTAGCAAAATAAATAATTTGCACCCCCAAGTAGCAAAGACCTTTCCGTAATACTTTCCGTAAGTTTTTTTCCTTTTTTTTTTCCCTCAGCAGAAAGTAAAAAGGGTTTTGATGAATCCAAAGCAGCACAAACATCATGAAATACTTGCCTGCTAGTGCAAGTATTTAACTGAGCTAAATAATGTCTGGTCCTTGTTTTAATGCACGCTAATTTCCACTGAAGAGTTACCCCTCTAGTCCCACAGCTGGAAGGAGGAGGAGAGCTATAAGATGGGAAAGTCTTTGGCCGGGGTGTTTGATGTTAGACTCCTATTACGTTACCTTTGCAGCAATAACAGTCCCTGCAGGCTTCATGATGTGGAAAGATGCACTAGTCAGTAAATTTCCACATCTGTCAGTTCATTATTCCTTCCTGGAGCATCCACCTTATGACTGCACATAAGGCAACACTGTCTACACTCTGCCCCTCCCAACAACAAGGCAGGAAGGTACCCAGGGCTGTATGTCACAGCCTGGGCTTTCTTTGCCCACAGCTGGTAGCAGAATTCGTCCCTGAAGTCAGCAAGCATGCGCAGCATTCCGAAGTTTGGTGGGTGCATGCAGGTGTCTCTGCCTAGAAGTTTGACGCCAATAATGAAGGGTAGAAATGGATACTGTTTACTAACCTTCTGCCTGAATGACCATAATTTTTTGCTCCAGATCAATTGAGGGATTTACAAGACACAACCTTGGCTCCTGCTTCTGAGTCATGCAGACTCCGTTCTGGTTTACAACCATCCAGTTTCGGTCATACAGCAAACCCTGGTTTCCTACTGGCCATTCTGTAACCTGGGAAAGCAACAGGAGGGGATACAAAGATTTAGAAAATGCTAGCGGCATTAATAGATTAATGCTGAAAAGAAAAGAGAGGGAAAAGAAACCGTTAATGAAATTCTTTGAAATCAGGAAAATTTGTGCAAGCCAATGACAGCCTTTAAAAATAGAAACCTTAATTGCAAATCAAAGATAAAGATACCACTGCACAAAGCTGACAAAACAAAATGGAGTTACTATAATTTGTTACATACTATCATACATTTTGATTTAACAGAGCTATAAGAACAGAGTAAACAATCTCTGAAACACTGAAAACCGTTTTCAGTTTTATACTCATCCATTTTTAGGACATCTCCCCCCAACAATTTTCTTTTAATTTTAAAAGCATGGACATTTCATGGGAATTGTATGAATTATGGCAAAAACAAACACACAAAAAGCAAGAAAAATGTGAAATTCAAAATTCTGAAAAACCTTGTTTTTCATAAAACTGGACTCACTTTATCAATGACACTATTTATTTGAGAAAACCTCCACCACTGAGGCTTCTGGTTTAGCTAGGAGAGTAATAGTTTCTCCAGATCCCCTTATAACAAAACACATTGTCTTCTTTGCTATCTGTTCTTCCATTACTTCTATAACACGCTTTACATCCATTAGCCTATACAAGCATATTGTCCTTGCTTTCATGTAAATTTTTCTGGTGAAAAGAACATCTGTTACTGATGCTACACAGATGGTAATCTTGAAATCTAAAAAGAGAGCAATTTTAGTAATGCCTTTGGGTGATATTAATAACTGCTTTCTCCTTCAGAATGTTAAAATATTAATACCATTCTTTTAACATAAAGCTGGGCATTTAAACATATTGCTTCAGCTTGTATATGCTTTCTAGTCACAGTTGAATATGGAGAAAAGTTAACTACAGCTGAACTTTGTTGAGTTCTTGTAGAGAAGCTTAGCGCAGCTCACATGAATTAACTGGCAAAATACTTTCGCAGAAAGTAGTGAGAAAAAGATGTCAGGGACAACCTGATGATCTGAAGTAAAGCATGGCTGGAAGCACCAGTTAGATTAATTAAAAATCATATTTTTGTTTGGCATGTTCTCTATCCAAAACCACACAGAATCCACAACATCCCATTCTTATAAACTTTTCCAGGTTTTATAGGAGCCTGCAGCAGTAGCTTGACACCGACGGCCTGACTAGAGAAAGCCGAGGGCAGGCACTTTGGAGTTGAAAATTTAAAGCATTAAAGCTGAACTCTAAATAATTTGGCCACAGTGCTATTAACTGTATTAATACAGAAAATGAATGGAAAACTTTTAAAGAAATGTACTTTATCAACCTACTTGATTTATAATATTCTTTGGAAGTTTTTTAAGTGAGCATGGATGCAAAAAATCAGTCAAATATTGAAACTGTAGGTTTGACAGTGTCATCTGAAACCACATTATCCAAGCACCTCAAACTGTCAGCACCTAAATGATGTGAACCTTTGCCCTGTGTTTTAGGAGAGGAATCATAACCCCAAAACTGCAGTATCAGCTAAAGAACAGACTTTTGTCCTTGCTGGAAATTATTCTTTGGAGAGGCCAGTATTTTTTGGTTATCCTGTATATTTAGATTGCAAAGTGCATTTGGAACAGCTGGTGATCATCTGAGAGCTGCAAGAATTTCCTGCTAACAAATCTCCCTTCCAAAACAGAAGTTCACTAATCGGTAATACATCCTCCCATGGATCCAACAGATCTTTACAGGATTTGCAAGATATAAAGAGCAGAATAAACTAAAAGAGCAGGAAAATAGAAAAAGAGCACAAAGACAATGATTCATAGCTCCCAATTGTAACATTCAGTTGTTTTGGTTCCACTTCAGGACAGCAATTGTATTCAGGAAATAGCTTAAGTATTTGCTTACTCTTCACTGAAGGCAAGATGTTTTATGAGCAAAACAAAACATTCTCTCTCTAATCAGTGCTTCAGCTAATTCTTGCATGCTGATAGGCATTGTGGGGAAAGCCCAGCTAACTAGGTAGCAGGTATTTGGAAATAATCAACGCTTTCCATTCAAGTTATCCCTGACAGGTCCAAAATAATGGCAAGTAATCCCATGCTGCACTCAGAGATGCAGCACACGACTACAGCTCCTCAGCCCATTTCCACCCTTTCTCTAGGTATTTGCCATTGGAACAAGAATCACACATACACGTGCCCAGCAGCGAGTCCCTGTCCTCTCATGGATGTCCCCCGTACACTGTCAAGTACCCTGCTTCCTCTCCACTTTTCAACTTACTGTATTTCATATGTTGCTAGGATCCCAATAAATAAAGTTGCAACAATAAAATAACCATGTACCCTCCTTAGACAGAGAGTCGCAGGCGACCATGAAGCAGTCAGAGCTGGTTTGTTCCTAATACTGACACTGGAGACAAGCATGGAAGAACCTATACATTCCTACTCTTAGTACTTAGGCTTACGACCTGTGCAGACCATCTCCCACCATTATTTCAAAGAAGCTGAAGGGATTGTTAAATGATTACAAGCAACCGAATTAGAGCAGTTCAAGCAAAGTCTGCCTGCTCTGCTTTCATCTGAGACATGAGAAGGGTGGTTCAATTCACGTCCCTCAGATGATGTCTGAGATGTCTGCCCAAGGCTAGCAGATAAGACCCAGGCTGCAAGGATGATCCACATCCCAGTAAACCAGCAGCAGGAGGTCAGGCAGGGCACTGAAATGTCACTAAATACCTATATTCAGGCAACCAATACAGTGAAGTAAAGCGGCCAATGAAGCTTACTGCAAAGTAAAATAACACAGCTTAGCATACATCGCAGTAAGAAATGCCTTATTACATAGCTTCTAAATTGATTCCCTGAAGTTGTGTGACCATCTCTGACTACAGAGACAAATTAGAAGGGGAAGGACAGAAAGAAAGCAGGGACACCATGATTTTACTGATAGATGCTAGCATACACCTTCATTCCCAGCATGGCAGGTGGGTTAATCATCCAATATGAGGTCTTCTCTACCTATCATAAGCCAGGATCATTGTTTAGTACAGCCAGTACATGGTATTGTCCTATCTATCTGCTTTAGTCCATTTTTTTTCTTGTAATGTAAAAATATCCATTGCAAAAATATGGTTTTTGGGTTTTTTTTCAGAATTTTCTTTAAAACATTTTGCGCTGCATTTCTCTATAGTTCACAGTAATGTCATCATAAAGGCTAACACAATTTTTGAACACATTAAAGGAATCTCTGAATAGCTTTTAAATTATGTAAGTTTAAAAATGTTAGTGGTCTACATATAATTTATCCACTGATCACTAGGAATTTGCATTGTATTTTAAATTAAAAGCTAATTTGTCTTCTGTGTTGAGATGCAATTTTTATACTTTGAAATCCACTGCAAGAATAATAAAGCTATTAATGTTTAAAGTCCTAACCTTTTGCACTGGGCACATTGCATTATGTAATTATGCAAAATTCATTGACATGAGAGATGTTCATGTTTAAAAATGCATGTTTAAAACACATTTTTATGTTGGAAAAGAAGAAAAAAGTGGTCTGGGATGGAGGTTACTCCTCTTCTCTGCTTCTCCCCATTTAATAAAATAATTGTAGGGAAAAGAAAGCACATTTAAGAAGTTGAGTTAGAATATTCTGCCCTCTGCTTCCTGTGCCATGTGTACTAAACCCATGGAATGACACTGTACAGAGACCTTCCATGGTCAAGAACACTTTCTAAAATGCTGTAGGAACTAACTGACCTGCAGTGAGCTGATGATCTTCATGCCAAGCTTCATCCTCCCAGCTGCCAAAGCACCCTGCACTGTCATTTCTCTGGAGGTCAGGCACCTCCCATACTAAACCACTTAGAATAGAACAGAGAAATCAGAGTTTAGGAGAGGAGGAGATTATGTGACTCTAAAGGGGAGATCAAACAGCTGTGAGTTTGTACTCACATCCTCATCGAGTTTGTCCTCCTGTAACTAACCAAGTCATCTATCCTGCAACCAGTAAGTCAGAGGGCGGATTTCACTGGCAGATGGGCTGGGTCCTGCACACACAGTTATTTGGAATTTTCCACTGCATATATTATTTTAGGCAAACCCAAGTGATCATGTACTTACAGTAAAGCCTATTTAGTACACATGCTAAAGGTCTGGCCTCCCATACCAGCTGGAAGCCTGCTCTTGAACTTACAAATCTATGAGATTCTCATCTCAAGTATCCAAGTATCACAAGATGAGTGAATTTATTGCTGCCCAATATCTGAGCCACTTTCACCTTTTCACATCAGCTAGCTTAGAGCTACCCTATAACTGATACAAATGGAGATCAAATTTTGAATTGGGAAAATACTTTTCTAAATTTCCAACAACTACAAAGTGTCTAAATGTATCTGAGATTTAAAACATGAAACTGAATTTCAGTTCTTGAATTCTAACTGAAGACCAAGGAAATTACAAGCTACATGATTATTGTTTCAGAAGTTCATGAGTTTACTAAAGTAAGGAGATAATATAACTTTAAGCGTGAAGTCTGTATTACAAAGACCACTAAGAGAATGGCAAAGGAATAATTTTCTATAGGATTCAGTCCTTTAATGATAAAGCTTAGAGATGCTGGTATAATCAGTATTTTAGAAGGTAAAAGGATTTTCAGGATTTCATTCCATTTAATTGTGGTAAGGTTTATCTAGCATGTCTTGCTTCAAACTCCAGTGCATGCAGCATGGGTTATTTTCCCTTTTCAAGGTGATACAGGCTGAAGTTGCAGTAATCACATACATAGATTTGTGGAGGGTGGTGCACTCTGCAGTTAGTGATGGTGTGGGTTCTGGCAGAGTTGCCTTCATATTCTACTCTTACCCATCGGGAAGGGACCAAGCCACTGCTTGATTTAGAATAGGATTAACTGAGTTTTAAAGATCATTACAAATGGTGGGCTGTAAGTTGCCATTTTTACCTCTTCTATAGGCAGACAATAAGATTGACAGATCTTTCACAGGCTGATTATAAACGTACATCAGGTCTAGAAGTGCCACTCAGGCTTTTGGGAAGAAAAAGATCAAGAATGCCTGGTGGACAGGAAGAAAATCACAAAAGCAAACATGTTTTCTTTGAGGATATACTTCAATATAGAAAATCGTACTAATGTATCTTCTATGAAATAAGTGGAAATGCACAAAAAATGCTCTTTGAGAAGCGGAGGAGAAGAACTTAATGCTATTTATAGTGAATTTCCAGTCCTTTCCAATACTACATACTAAATCCGGTATATATTTAATTGTAGATTGCTCTTTGGCAATACAGGCTATGACAATGATGAGCTAACTGGGTTCTAATGTGGATGATGCTTTGCTATCAAAAAATATCAAAATGCACTTCAAAAATGACTCTAGTCATGCAAAATTAAACCTCATAATTAGTTGCAGTTTTAATATCTATTTTGAAACCATTCAAATCAGCTAGTGTTAGGTGTGTAATCTAAGTTGCCTTGGACTCCTCTTGTAGTCAATGGAAAGAGACAGAAATATCCAGGAACAATTCGTTTTTCCTACTGCACATGCCTATTTTACAATAAAATGAATTAGCGGGTATCCATCTCTCACTGCTTACAGAATAACACCTAACTTCAGGGGGGTCAGCTGAGGTAAGAAGAGCCCTGCTTTTACACTGGGCCTGTTTACACATGCCTGGCACAAGAGGTATGCATTAGGCATGGGGATTTTCCCCCTCCATATAAAACTGCAGTTCTGTCTGCCAGGGAGCTCCAGTTTTGTATAAATTTATCACCTAGAGTCGTTTACCCTCACAGAGCTTGAAGAGAAGAAACCTGGCTCAGCTTGTGGGGAAACATAAGCTTTCTTTCATGCTTAGGTACGTCTTACCTGCTCCTGGCCACAATCACTTCAAAGCCTTCCTAGCACTGAACGTTGTCTTATGTATCTCACAACAGCAGCCTGCACATTAAAAATAGAATTTAACCCCAAAGAGCCCTGAATAATGCTACAATATGTTTCAGCGGCTTCTGTAGTGGGCTTCTGTAATACAGCTATAATGACTGCAACACATAAACAAAGGTTAACACGTTTTCACATGAAATGTGGGATTACTTTGATTTTCTAAGCAGTTTGATTTAGTGGGAGGTTAATAAGGGGTGGAAATTGTTTGTTCAGGTCTCATTTAATGCTCAAAGATTGTGCCTTTGAATTAAAGACGTCATAAGCCAAACCAAATTTAAAAATGCAGTTGTTTTGTTGATCATGTAACAGTGTTTGCCTTAATTCCCCAGCCTCCTTTTGCATTAAGAAAAAAAAAGAATAAATCATGATCAAACCAGCTGAGAAGGCATATTTTAAATGCAGGTGATTTGTCACTGGATTTGACCCCAATTTTCACTCAGATGTGAGACAATGACATACACCAGCAAGTTTTCATAAGGAAAGTTATACCGTTATTGACATTCATTAAATCACTTCCCAGTATGGTACTAAGCAGAGTCACACTCTAGGTCATGTGTGGGCCATACACCTATTTCATCATGCATTATTTAAAAAAAAAAGTCACAGCTAAGGTGATGATATTATTAACTTGGTAAAAAAGCAATTAAAATTTTCAAAGAGTGAACTTTCAAATAGTGCAGCAACACTTAAATGTCATATTTCTGTTGCAAATGTATTTTTAATGATAACATTTCTTTGTAATGTAAATCGGCCTCCTCTCAATTATAACATGTTAATCAAGTTATTTCTCAATTGCTGCCTACCCATCAATGCCTACAAGTCCATCACATGTCATTCTGTAAAAGCATACTAATTACTTGATTATATTTTAGTCAAGTTTTGCAAATCCAACTATTTTCTTCAAGACTGCTTAGTATGTGCAGATTTGTCTGTTACGGGGGGGAGGGAGGAGAGCCAAAGACACATTTGCATCCTGTAACTTCAGTCTAATTGAAAATCCTTCAAAGTACCTTAGCATGCAGGACTTGATCCTAGAAATGGGAGAAAAGGAAAAATGGGTACCCAAATAGTGCTTCCTAATCTCTCATGCACATTCTATTCCTGGCTGACATGTCCGACAGGGGTAAGCCAAAACACAAGGTTGAGATGAATATTTAAGAATGATTCAAAGCATATACCTCAAATGCAGCGCAGGATTTGATTGGGTAGAGGTAAATGTTGGTGACAGTGATGGGCTTGCCACCTCTTCTACATGTTGGTACTGCAGTCTCAGAAACAGCTGCCCTTATGCTTTCCGCCTCAGCCTCCGGTGGTTGCCAGTTGACAGTCGTCTTTGTCACAGATGAATTGTTCCTGAGTTCTCTGTCCCAGATGTGTGGTATTGGAGACAATTTATCTGCATTGTTAAAGGATGGGTGGTCATCTGGGACAGACTCTGTCGTCAGCTTTGTAATAGAGGACTGTAAGGGAATCTCGGTGTCTGACTTGGAGAGTCTGGTGGCTATGATGAATTTCAAAAAAGTCTGTGCATCTTCAAAAGAAGACATGTAGCCAAAGGATATTCTCACAGAACCAGTGGGACGTCCATCAACTAGGTCTATATCATCTCCACAGACATGGCCAGCCTAGTTTGAAATAGCAAGAAAACCAGAGAGCCGTTACAACAGACTTTGCTTTATTTTATTTCCCTCCAGTTTTACATAGTTATTAATGAGATTCTTAATTCTAACCTGAAAAACTGTTTTCAAAAATACAAAGTTAACTCATGAATGCACAGAGAAAATGGAGAAAAAAAATCACAACTACCTTATTACTTACTCAAGCTAGGAATAAGATTGTTTTGAGATGCTTGTCCTACTCTACCCTAAGGCAAGGGAGACTTCTCAAAAACATGTCAAGAATCAGAAGTTCGTATGTCCCAGGATGGCCTGTTAGCTAGGGTTGTCTCCAGGTATATTCCAGTCTCATCCACATAGTTCACTGGGATTTAAACTGTGATATTACATTCAGATAAGTGAACAAACCATGAGACTGATGATTCTTCTGGGGAAGGTTTCTTGATATTTGCTGTCAGAACAGTTTCATTTTATACTATCAGTGGCTTATTCATGGCTTGTGCTAAATAGATCAATGGACAGCTATACAGCTGAGAACTGGTCTGGGTCTATTAGCAAAACACAGACTTGAATCTAGAGCTCCAGCTTCCAAAGTGACTTCCCTCGTCATTGGTTACGCAGTAAATCTATCTTGCTGATCCAGTCGACACATTGCTTTCAGGATGGAGGGAACCAGCCTTCCTTCCCCCTACCACTTCCTCCTTTGAAGAGCACAAGTTGCCACTCGTGAAAAATCTCTGTTGAAAAAGGCTTCCAATACCCTAGTAGTGACCTCCACAAAAATACCCCTCCATCTGATATATCTTTCATACAGCACTCTCTGGAAAACTCTTCCTTAGAGTAGAAGTTCCTCCATCAGTAACTGGGTCAGTGAGTGCTGCCAATTACCTCTAGCGAGATAAACTAGAGACCCTCTTTGCTCATCCATCTAACATTAGCTCACCAGTGGACACAAGATTTAGTCCTAAGTCAGCATCCTTATTCACCTAAGTGCAGTAGCTTGTATACTTTTTTTTCCTCATAATTTCGTTTATTTATGCATTTCTGTTGCATAAAAATGGAAATGTGAATAGATTATTTACATGAGGGCTTTTTAAAGTAAGAAATGTCACAGTTCAATGAACACCGATGCCATTTATGCAAGAAGAAATTAAAAAAAAAGCACCCTATGTCAAAGCATGCAATGCAGAAGTAAATATTTTAATGCAGTTTGATGTAGTTTTTATCCTTTACGATAAAGCAGAAGCAACATTTGCAAAATTGGGTTGCATCTGTTAATATACATGTAACCCTTCTGCCAAGTATTGATTGATTGACTGAGGAGAGAGGTTCCTGCTGTGCAAATAAGTAAATGAGTTCCTACCTAACATCCTAAGAAAACTAACCACATTTCTCCAGGGACCCTTGAGGACAGGAAGTCCTCCCTCACAAGCAGCTTGAACATGGAAATCTTCATCAGGGAAGGAAGAATACAGTCAGTACCCTGGGAAAAGGCAAAACCAAAGTATATGTGCAAGTAATGTGATAAAAGGTGCCTTTCCCTACACAGTAATTTTAGTAACTTGACTAGATCCTTCTCAAAGGACTGATGAGAATGTCCAAAAAGAACAACTGCTTGACTCCATCACTTCATCACACCACTTTCAGCAGATTAAGTGTCTCTTTATAACCTTGTGTTTTGCCTATCCCTGTTTAAATCCCACTCCTCAGCAAAATCCTCTTTATATAAGGCGATCCAAGAGCATTGCAGCTGGTCATTTGGCATTTTGCACTTCAGCAGGAAGGCAGACCTTTTTTCCCTTTCTTAAGAGCATCCTGGGGAGCCTGCTTCCCCTCGAAAATTCAGGCATCACTCACCTGCTCTTAGGAAAACTATGCATGAGGAGACTATGGACATGGAACTTTCCATAGTAAATCAAAGCACCATTTTGCCAAGGAAGGTATTAAAGAGCTCTCCCCTTTTAAGAACTTGTGCTATCAGTCTTGAATATAAATGTGTTTGCAAGTGTTATCTAAATGTCTCTGTGAAATTATAAGGGAGCTATAATATCAATACAGCCATTATAATTTTTTATCTTTTGAAGAATACCATTAATAAAATTTTGGATTGTTCTGTATTAATTTACTGTAATTTCAAACTCTAACAAATATGCATACATGAAGCCTCCCCCACTTCATTGTAACACATCATGTTACACATCTTTTAATGACAATTTATAGAAAATATTAATCATCAAGTCTTTACATTCATGTTCTAATAATCTAACACACCAGTAATCTAGGTAGATGTCATCTAAACTCACTTCACTTTCTGAGATTCACCTTGTATTCTCATTTATTGTTTCTTGTCCAATTATGATATGCCTTTGAAACTGTAACATCCAACAGCAATAGGTTTATAATACTTGAACATTATTAAGTACAATAAAGGATACTTAAGAAACAAGAGGAAATGAATTGTTCAGGAACTTCCATTCTGCAGAAACGTCTGTTATGGATTTCATGTAATTCCAAATCAGAACAAGAAGCCACAATTTCATATTTTCCAATGAAATACAAACAAGCAACACATTCTGCTTTGGGTCCGTCAAGTTATTTTGTTTCAACACCTCATTTCAATGGATTGAATTTCAGTCCTTTTATTTCTTTAACATGCCAATTGAGTTGAAAGGTCAGAGAAAGCAAATACAATTTACCTTCACTCTTAAAGTTGCAGAGACTCAAAACCACAGGACATGATACACTTACCTTATCCCTTAACTATGTAGGGTTGGGGTTTTTTTGACACAGAACCAGATTGTCTTCTCCCCTTCAAACCTCCCATCCTTCAGGAAATTCAGAACTGAGAGCCGGAGGATGTCTCCTGGGTCACGGAATCTAGATATTTTCCATGGGCAACATATCATGTAATCTCATTCAGAAA
Source organism: Larus michahellis (assembly GCF_964199755.1). Taxonomy (NCBI): domain Eukaryota; kingdom Metazoa; phylum Chordata; class Aves; order Charadriiformes; family Laridae; genus Larus; species Larus michahellis. The sequence continues at coordinate 98,710,665 of NC_133897.1, forward strand.
CTAACCTGCAGGTTTCTTTGGATGTCCTCATTGCTTATACCCAAATGTATCTGGCAGGCTCCTGTGTTACAGAAGCAACCTGTGCGGACGTGTATGTTGTAGAGACTGGCCATCTTGTCCACCTTCCCGATTCAGCAGGAGATAAGACATAGGAGAATGAAAAACAGACATTTTAAAATTGTGGTAAACAAGATACAATGTTTTAAAGATACAATTCAATTGAAGGTAAATTACTTCTCTAAATTATTAAGAACTTACTGTAGCTTTTAACACTCCCATACACATTAAGGATTTTTCAGCCTTGTTATTTAAGCTGAAAGGAAACAGTGATGGAAGCAGAAATGCTTATCTTGACATTGAGAGAGAGTGCACTGAACACACACACAGCACACACAGAGCGTATCAGTTCAGGTCCTGATCCTGTTAATGATGGTACATGTGCTTAATTTTAAACCTGTGAACAGCTTCATTCATGTAAGGAGTGCTAATTACAGGCCTGCAGTCAAGTGTCATTCAGTGTCTTGACAGACCAGTCACCTACAACTGCATATGCAGAGACTGAAAAGAGGCCTGGGGCACCTCTTCAGTTAGCTGAAGGAAACCTTGTACTCCAAGGATCTGAAACTGCAAGTCCTCATTACAGAAACTGACTGTATTTGTGGGATTTTAGAACAGAAGTGCTTCAAGAATCAGCCCCCTAGTAAGCAATAACATCTGACAGGGCAGGGACTAAACTGGAATACCTCCTTGAGTCTTCCCGATACGACCACCCAGTCCACCAACTCCCTAGTGTACTTTTTCCTCATGCTGTGCTGTTCTGTGTTATACCATTTCCTTATTGTCCACAAAATAATAAGTGGGCAGAAATACAATACTTGATGATGAACTGGCATGAATAAATTATGTGAAGGAATGAAAAAGATGTGCAAAGAAAACAGAAGCACGTGTCTATATGTGCCTTGGAAGGAGACGCACGCACTGGGAGGATGGCACTGGCAGGAGGGCACTGCAGAGAAGAGATATGGATTGTCAGGGTTTCATAGCACAGCTAAGAAACAACGGAAGCACACCATGGGGATCCTCTTAGCACAGCTAAGAAACCATGGAAGCACACTGCAGGGATCTGAAAACGCTTTATGTTTATTTCAAAAAGCAACAACAGCAGCTGGTAAGGTTAGCCGAGCAGGTATAGCTACCACCAGCTATTTCTTTGACAATAAATGATGAGCATTCATTCCCACTCAGATGGTCAGAAAGGTGGCATGAAATCTGGCGCATCCTATCTCTACCACAGACTTCCAGAACAACTTCACACAAGCTGCATTAATCCCTCTGTGCTTTTGCTCCTTTTCTGCAAAATGGCGAGCTGAGAGCTCTGAGAAGGACCCTGCCGTGCCTTCTCGCAGGGAGCTCAGGCTCAGCCACACGCAGAGCGACAGCTCAGCCTAAAGGTGCAGGAATGGAAGTGCTGACCATCTCAAACTAAGCAGTTTCCTAACTGTGAGCTCAGGCTTCATCTGACTGAGGTATCAATGTAAACATTCAACCAAGCTTTTCTAGCTGGCTTCATCTCTACTGGCTTTTTTTTTTTTTCAACATAAATTCTGTTTGTATAGGATAATAGCCCAATACATGTAGCGAATACTGTCTGGTATTTGACATCATCAATCTTCTGATACCAGCCTATCTTCTGACATCTCCGAGTTTAACTGTGTGAGATATCAAGCACCTTTAACTTTATTATCAACTGCCTGAAAAACCAAACCCTCTGTTAGAATTTACTCCAGGCTGAAATAATTCAACCTAAGTAGCGTTTAGCTCTGCTAAAAGCAGTTCAAACAGCATTAATTTTTTATTTTTTTTTCATGTGAGGGGCACAAGGTACTCTGCACAAAAGTGTGCTGTACAGACAGAAGAAATCCTGCATCATTCTAGTGCACAAGTTCTCAAGTTCACACTTAAATATGTTCTGCCCCACCAGTTCAGCTCAAAATGGTTCCATTCTCAAATGGAGATACAATCGGAACCACCTCATACATCCCGACTTGGAAAGCAGAGAACAGAATCAGTCCTGAGATCCCTATTAATGCCTTGGAGAATACCCTGTGTTCAAAGCATGTTTCTCAAATCAAAGTTATAGTAAAAGGCATCTGTTGAGAAATACTGTTGTGGTGTCATTAGCTTTGTTTTGCCAGAAGACTTCAATCTGGGAACAATGACATTTTCTTGACTTCTTTTTTCATTTAGATGAGAGAAGTTGTCATCCTGGCATAACACAGTTTGTCATGGCGCTAGTGACTCGTGGGTGGATCTATCGTTCTGTTAATGATGACAAGCAAGGCAAAAATCATGACAGATACTTCACTACGGAATTCGTACAGTGTTTGGGCTTATTTGCTCAGTATAGAAGGAGCTTTAAAATAGATAATATTTTTATTTTTGTTATTTTTTGAAGAAACATTCCTAGGGCAGCCTCGCTTATCAAAGCGTATGCAGTGTAATGAAGTTTTCGTGACCCAACTTCGAGGAATTGCTAATAAGAATTTTTTATGCATCTTTTTCATTTTGTCAAATAAATTATTACTGTTCTTTAATGAACAGTAATTTCATTCTAGCCTTGTGACCCAATACCCTTCTCCAATAACACAATCACTAATTGTGATATATATTAATTTGTACAGTAGAAAAAGATTATTGATATGTAAAAATGTATGAACAGTAGCAGGATATAGGGAACTGTGGTTCAGGAGAACAAAGATAAGTTAGCCGTAGCTTTAATATTAACTGAACTCCATTATCACCAATGTGATAACACACACAGGTGCCCCGCAGATCTTGGGTTTTCATTGCAAACAATGACACCATGTAAAGAATTAGTAAAAGTAGCACTGCCAATCTATCTGTCCCTTGAATGCATGCTTGACTTTCCCTTGGACATATGCTTTGATTTCTTCTTGTTTAGTTTCACCCTAGAAATATGCTACTTGGGGAGTTAATTTAATCACTCTCTGCAGTGTTACCACACAGCAAAACAAATAGAACATAAAACATCTGTTACAGTTATTTCGATGAAGAAAAGCTTATTTAAATAAAGCACATCTTTAAAATTGCCATAAGGAGCAATAATGGGTATTGAGCTCAGGGATATAAAATACAGAACTCTGCTTGCAGCTCTCTCTGTAACAGCGGCAGCTGACCTTTGGGAGCCAGGAATATGTTCCTCAATGAAGGCACAGAAGCATGAATGGTACTAATGGTAAGTACACAGCTTAATGGACTCAGATTGTCAGTTTTGGTGACTCCCTGGATATGATATTTGGAACTATTGTGCCTCGGTCTTTCAGAGCTTAAAGACTACAATTAAACTGCAATACACATGCAGAAATCTTGCAGTAATTTTACTCAGTCAGTGAGGACATGGTAATTAAGCCATCATGACATTTTGGAGTCCCTTCTGCCCCTCAGAAGCCTTCATCACTTGGCCTTCATGACTTGGCATTCATCACTTTTTCTGAAGCTCTTTGCTGTGGGCCAAGCCCTGTAGGTTGCTTCACACACCAATGCTTTTCACATTTCCAGGCCGTAATCTTCAAGTTTAATAAGCACATGTGAATGAAGCTCATCTAAATCAACTTTTTAAATATTTTTTCCCAGACATAATTTCTATTTTAAACAGAGCTGCCTTCCTCAGTGAGATTTCCTTTAGTACTGACAGATTGACTACTCCGCTCTGGTGATACCCCACCTGGAGTACTGCATGCAGCTCTGGAGTCGTCAGCACAAGAAGGACACGGACCTGTTGGAATGGGTCCAGTGGAGGGCCACGAAGATGATCAGAGGGCTGGAGCACCTCTCCTATGAGGACAGGCTGGGAGAGTTGTTCAGCCTGCAGAAGAGAAGGCTCTGGGGAGACTTTCCAGTAGCAGCCTTCCAGTAGCAGCCTTCCAGTACCTAAAGGGGGCCTACAGGAAGGATGGGGAGGGACTCTTTATCAGGGAGTGTAGTGACAGGACAAGGGGTAACGGTTTTAAACTGAAAGAGGGGAGATTTAGACTGGATATTAGGAAGAAATTTTTTACTGTGAGGGCAGTGAGACACTGGCACAGGTTGCCCAGGGAAGCTGTGGATGCCCCATCCCTGGAAGTGTTCAAGGCCAGGCTGGATGGGGCTTTGAGCAGCCTGGTCTAGCGGGAGGTGTCCCTGCCCATGGCAGGGGGGCTGGAACTAGATGATCTTTAAGGTCCCTTCTAACCCGAACCATTCTATGATTCTATGACTAAATGCTCACTTTCAGTTTTGTTTTGTGGTTTTTTTTTTTTTTTTATAGTGCTCTATCTGATAAATACTATTACATTTTTTCTTTTTGTATACATAAAAAAATACTGAGTTGGAGAGGGTTTTTCCTTGCTTTTAATGCATCATCCTACAATAGTCCCCTCTTGGGTATCTGGTATTTTAGCTCACTCTCAGCAGCGGGCCAGCTCCGAAAAGAAATGAGGTTCTGGTGTGTTCTGATTTCCCGTTCTCTGTCACACAGCTGCACCGGTGACTTCGCTGCCTGTGCTACGTGACTGACGTCTACTACCCATCCACTTCAGGGCCTCTGTGGCGGTCAGCTGAAACGTGTAAGCTCTCCTCTGGCTCCAGGCTCCATTGAAATAAGTCTGAGAACGATGTTTACTGTAGGTAGGTACATACTAAGTAATAGTAAAGATTTACAAATATCTTACAATTTTTGTGTTATTTCTAATCAACTAAGTCTAAGATTTTCACTGAGAACGATGGATTCCTTAGGAAGCCCTGCTGAAGTCATTCCCAGACAATCCAATTCTGTAGCTCTTATTCAAGCAAGTACTTCTTATTTGTGCAAGTTATTTTACTGAGTATCAGAAGAATTATTCACATGAATAAAGGAAATTCTTATAATAGATCATGAAGTGTCCGGAAAAACCCAAAATCATATAAGTCAATACTGGCAGGTAGTGTCCTTTGGGAACTGGGATTGGGACTTCTCATTCTACTTTCTGCAATGCCCAAATTTCAGAGCAGTTTGTCTGATGGATTTGCTCATTACACAAATTTCAATGCACACCACTGATAGCTGGTTATAAAACTGGCTTCATGACACCATTCTCCACATCCACTGGTAAATTAATTCACTGATTCATGGCATGGAATTGGAGAGAAAGTAAGCTAGATCTTTCTGTCATCCAGCATTTGACTGTGAAATGTTGTTGCTGATGCAAATGCATAGTTAATCTTGTTTAATACAATTTAATAAGAAGTAGGTCAGAAGAAAAAAAAAATATCAGCACTTGTTTCCAAATTATTTAGTAGGGGAAAAAAGCATTTTATCTGAGTTACAGTACACTTAAACTGTTTTAACTGCATGGTTTCTCGCAAAAGAGGCATTTTTCCCATTCCAGGGAAAGAATTTCTATGTGGGCACATTCCTACAGTATTGATGAATCTGATCCTCTCCTCCTTATAGCATCTTCAGTTGTTGACAATGGTTTAAACTAATTGGAGAGTGGATGTAAATCTCTCTTCATTCTACATGCATTCATCACTCAGTCTGACCAAAAACCCTTTGGTAGAAGGCAGTGAAATATTAGACAGGGATACTGAAATTTACTGAAATTGCCAAACTCAGTGTCATGACAGTGGAAATGCTAGCTTATCAGGATCTTTGCACTCAATGTGATCATTTTCTCTGCTGGTTTCAAAGACAGTCAAATATCAGGTAAGACTGGATGGGAGAGAAGCAGACTGGAAACATCAGCATAATTCAGAATATGTGGGTTGCCGTTCTGCAGGAATTCTGACTTAGAAGATGTCATATACATAACAAACTGCAGGTCTTCCATGCTTAAAGGAGTAACAATAATTTTACATTTCTGCAAATCAGAAGCTAGAAGAAACTTTGGGGATGGGATGGCTATAAGGAAGAAATGAAACAGAGTCTTGATTGTTAATGGATGACCTCACATTTTTTCAACTGCTTTTTTCTTTGCTGTAGTACATGTGGTGAATTAGGGCATAGACTTTTTGGATCGTATATAAACTTAATGAGTCCAAGATCCAGTTATTGGAAACTGAACAGGCTCAAGAGTAGGCCAAACACCTTGGTTTTCTTTGATTTGGCATCTCAATGGCTACAGGTCTCTCCAACCAATGACACTTTCTCTTAGCTTTTTCTTCCTTTTTTTTTTTTTTTAACTGCATTTAGTGACAATGAAAATTTGGTTTGAGAAAATGACATCAGGGAAAGGATGGATTCCAGGAAGAAAAGCAAGGAAAGGAACCCAAGCCCTCTGTGACTTCCTAACTCTGACTTCAACAGAGCATTCCCTTGTGAGTCATGGGAAAAGGGCTGTATCTCTACATCCCATTGTGCATCCCTAGCATTTTGCAGGCTAAAGGTTTTGAGTTAGACTACTACTAGTCAGAGAAGTGGAAGACAGAGGCAAACAACACAGACTACTAAGCTATAACTTGTATCAAGAAGGGATAAAGGGGAATGTAGCAGACTAGTACAAGTGGAAACAATGCTTAGGAATAAAAAGGTGCAGTGCATGATACTGAAAGTCTAGTGACATAGACTTAATTCATGTCCTAGTCAAAACCCTCTCCACCTTTTCATCTTTCTCTTAAATCGCTTAAATCCTCCTTTGTCTGTATTTATCCCCTGAAAATGGGGATAATAGATCACAAGGATGTTGTACGGTAAAAATCCCATGATGGACTCTGTTGAAATATTACTTTAATTACAGACATACAGGGTCCTATACAGGATTTGTGTATGGGGCAGGAAGATGCAAGGAAGGTAATACAGGAGGTGGAGCCAGACTCTCTCCGTCTTCGGAGGATTCAGATGGTGGACGCTGTACGCATTCAAAGGAAGCTGATCTGCTTTTACCAATATCAAGAAAAAAAGAATCTAGCAGTGACTGTCAAAAGTGCAATCCTTTTGCTGCTACCATGTGTTTTCTTTTCACGTTTATCCCGTGTAACAAGGTCTGTAGTTTAGAGCCACAGTTTGGCCCTGTTACTAAACAGAAAATATTTAGACTCCCTCATTCATCTGAGATTCTTTTATCTGAACAACTATGAGCATCTTTCTTTTATCTCCCTTCCTGTTTCCTTAGCAACATGCAAGGACACTCCAGAGCAGCAGTGTCAGGCAGCACCTTTGGTCTAGGCTTTCATGAAGCTTTTTAACCTTGACCAGCTCTGAAGAGCAGTTTAATAGTAGGCAATTTCAAGCATACTATCTCACATGCATCTCTGTCCCCCCACAATGAGATATAACAGAAAACAACTCAGCCTGTACTCTGCCACTAATTCCTCAGCAAGAAGAGAGCTTAATTACCTACTAACTAGGTTTGCAGTTATCACACTGAGTCTCTCAAGCACAGCATCTCCTTACACTCGGTCAGTAATCCCCTACCTAGAGAGCTCCTTGTTGTAAGGGCTGTCTTAGAGTGCCCAGTGCCATGTAACCAAATGTAAGCAAAGATCCATATTGTAATGGCATTTCTTGCTAGTTTGAAGCAACAAGGTGCAATTTATTGGCAAGCCAGTGTGGTTTGCTGCATTGCTGCTATCTCCCTGCTTACCAGACATCCACAGTGCAATTGGAAACTAATTGGAACGAAGAAAATTAGTGGATGTTCAACAGGAATCTTCACAACAATCTTTTTCTCCTTGTAATCCTGTTTGCATTCTATTGTGGTGGTCCATCTGCCATCCCTGGCTTCCTGAAATCAATGACTAAATCTATAGCTAAAATCAATACTGAGCAATAAGCCCAGCAATTTTTAGGTAGCTATTGGGAAGATGGCCAAAAATCCCATTAGGCATGTTAAGAACACTTTTCTTTCCCTGAGTCATCAAAATTAATATAATGAGTGGATATACTTCTAAAAGCATTAGCGTAACTAACTTGAATCTGTTTGGCCATCTCTGCACAGACGTTCTTAGCTGGAATTAACAAATGTTGGATTTCCATTTTCTCTGGCCCAGATGAAAAAATGCTGCACTTTTCCCCTTGCAAAACTGAATTATTGTTTCACACAAGAGCAAAAAGTACCAGATGGAAAAAACATAAAAGGATTACGGTTTGAAGAACAACAAAGATCTCCTACTTAATAACTTTCTATGAAGATTTATTTCACATAGATTAAATAAAGTAGAAATTATCCCTCAGTGTTGCGTAACAGCAACCCGCTTTCTCCTGTAGGGACACAGTATAAATTTCCAGACAAGTACTGATAGTTGCTACTAGGCTCTGGTCAGTGGTCTGATCAAACTGACCTGGTAACAGCGTCCTGTGCGTGCGAAATGCTGCAGCTCCCTTTTTTCCCCGCTCTTCTAATTCATATGTTGTCATTGCTCTAATTCTGTACCAGTGCAGTGGAGCTAATCTCCCAGTGAAACCAAGGGTACTGTCTAAGACACAAACAGCAATTATTTAAAGAAATCTACCTACTACAGGTATTGCATGCTCCTTTTTATCATATAATGATAAGTAGTGATATGAATATGTATTCAATCAGCTGTGTGTATATACAAATGTATCCGCCACTTGATATCTGAAGATTTGCCAGTATTTAACATATTTCCTCTCCACTCTTGTGAGATTAGAATAAGTGGGGAAGACAGACATTGAATCCTTCAAGGTGACACTGAAAGACTACAGCAGAAGCAGGGGATTTCACCTGGCCACTGCCAGGTCCTGTCTACTGATCTAGGTCCACCTAAGCAATTTATTAAAACATTACTGAAGGAAAAGGACGCTCTTAAAAGAGAACATTGTGAAACTAAAGCAAAGAAAGTGTACTCAGAATATGAAGGTGCTTCCAGAACTGGCCATCACCATTTTATTTACCTTGAGCACCTACTTTTATGTGCATTTCCCGCCCTATCTCACACCACATTGTTTCATCTTACTTCTGTTGCCAGACTTGTCCAAATGCAAACAGACAGAATAACTTCTACCTGCTTATATCGCTCTGTCTTTTCCCTGGTCACACCTCTCCCACACAGCACCATTTCAGACTGCTTGTACAACTCTCCTCTGCCTCTCATGGCTGGAATCTCCTTTTTTTTCTGCCCAAACTGGTGTCTCTTTCTTTGCCCAATCCATGTAATAATAGACTCTGCCTACATTGTGGGAAATTTAGCTTAGTCATTAGGAAATATTTCACAATAGTGAATGTAGGTAAGTGCCAGAACAAACTGCCTCCAGAGGCTGCAGAAAGGTTCAGGTAAAGATGATCCTGTCTTGGCACACAATGATGATGGGTGATCTCTCATAGTCCCTGCAATCATAGAATCACAGAATCATAGAATGTGTTGTATTGGAAGGGACCTTTAAAGGTCATCTAGTCCAACCCCCAATCCTAAAATCTATTTTTCCCCCTCCACATCTTATCAAACCACAGGGATGAATTTGGCTTGGCTGCGAAGTTGCTTACAAGACACTGCACTGCCATACGATGCTTTGGTGCTGAAGGATAAACGGGGTTAAAAAGAAAACAAAATTTAATTTGCTTTTCTGGAGGAGTTTCATACTGGTTTTGTCCTCTTCTTATACCGCTGCATGTGAACACTGGCAGAAAGAGACTACAAGGGCAGAGAAAGTGCCATGGTGAGATCCCGTGTAGCTGTTCTTACATCTGAGTGATTTGGGCCACACATTCTGATTTAAGACCCTGGTCTTCACTTCAGAATGGTAGAAAATAAATGCAGAAGAGGCAAAACCCCAGCAGTGAGTCACTGAGTCTATCCTTACATTAACTCAGGGGAGGCTGAGATAGAAGGAAGGTGGATGAGACAGTGGGCAAATGCCATAATAAGAGCAGTCATCAAATTGCATTATAGATTTGTGCTGAAGGGACAAACACTGGAAGTTATCTGCTGAGAAATGTTGATAGTTTTTTTTCTTGAGAAATGGATGAAGAAAGATAAGTTCAAAGTCTAGACCTCCCTTCACTCTATCTGGGTTGATGAGAGTGAGCCAGGACATGCTAATGTAGGCTCCTAGACAAAACCGATCACAATCTATCTGAGCAGGGTTCTCAGTCTTGAGAGGCAAAACTCATCCATATGCAACAGTAGAGAAGAGCCTTCCTCCAGCAAACCAAAATGTTTACATTCTCCATCTTTGGCAGCTGATTCCTGTTATAGCAGTTTGTCTATCACACACAAGTGTGAAGTGGCAGGCGAGAAGGATGACTGCTAATGGACTGATGCTTGTTCCCTTCCTGACAGGATCTTTAGGAGGCATGGTGAGCATATATGCATACCAAGGGAGCTTTTGCGGGTGAGACAATCACGGCAAGCTACTTCTGTTTAGCTTCAGGCTCCAGGCAAAGGGAGGAATGTGAAAAAGCAGAGTGGGAAAGAGAGCTGGTAATCCACAACTGAAATGATGGCCATTTTTCAAAAGATAGCTATGATGGTTTGCTCACTTTTCTATGTCCCTGACACATAGGAGAAAAAAATATTGTCTCAGAAGACCAGAGCAAAAAAGAAAAAGTTTGATAAGGGAAGTGCTATTTTTCACTGGGGACAGAAAACACTGAACTGGAAGGTGTGACGGGGTAAGAACTCTCCTGGGCATACAATTCAAGAAATGTTTCAGGTGAAATTCCATCTGCCCATCTCTGCCTCTTGCCCCTTTCCCCTCTTCCAGCTCCCAAACTGACTTTACAAAATGAAATGTGAAAGGATTATAAAAGTACTCTGCAACTATCTATTGAATGTACAAAGAGCATTTCACAGGTCTCGTCTCCTGATCAGAATAAAGAGGAAAACTTAAAATAATATTAGCACAAAAGGTCCCTCATAGCAGAGATGGTGATTTTTTTTTTCAGATCTGCAAATAGAAGGGAACATACAACTTTGCACTTTGACCTGATTTGTAAGAAATCCACTTTTTTTGTGTGGATGATTGTTGTTTCAAATCAATGTTTTTCCCTTACAGCTGCTCCGTCTCCTCTTTGGCGTTCAAAACAGGCTGGAACCTCACAGAGTCATATGCAAGCTTTTGATAAAAAGGATGGCAAGGATGCAAACTCAAGCTGAGTCGTTGCTGTCAAACAGTGCTTCAGAGATTGGAAGGATTTGGGGATGTATAAACACTTGACATTCATATATGCTGAAGACTACAGATATTCACTATTAATAAATGAACCAACGCTGCTTCTCTGTGTGAAGAGCCTGCACTATCAGCTCAGCATCCAGCATGTATGAACCCCATTTTTGTGACATCACAAACCCCCTTTAATATCCAGGGCTAATTGCTTCTTTTCCTGGTAGCCTCACAAGGAAGCAGAAGATTGACAGCTTGCTGCATTAGTGTCAACTCTGCTGCTTCCATCCTGCACCACTGACTTAGCAGAGGTCCTTCATCTCTACCCCTGCACCTTCTCACCTTTCAAAACCACCAGCTTGTCATCTGTCCGCACATCATTAATCGCAAAAACTATAATGCTGGAGAATTATCCATTCTAACTAGACAAGTATATATGAAGAAGCTGTTTGGCACAAAGGCCACCTTTATGTCCTGGACCTGTCAAGTACTCATCATAGTTTAACCCCTGTTCATAACCAGGGCTTTTTGGTGCTGCAGTGCAGATAAACACATAACACAAAATGACAGACGTGCTACTGCAGAGGACAGGCAGCTTGCATGAAAAGAATACAGGTATCCTCCCAAGTAATTTCAAGAACAAATTACTACCAATAGTAGTCTACAAGACAGCTATACTGAAGGAAATAATTTTCATAGGAATTATTTGGAGCAGCTCAAAGGATGAATTTTAAAGTAGTTTTAGTGCCCAAAGACAAGGGTTTTACACAGATTTCAAAACCGCAATAGTTTTATCCCTAGACAAAGAAAAATCTGAAGGAAAAAAAAGCTTTTGAGTGACTATTGGTGTTTGGAGCCTGCAAGTCCCTCTTCTTTAATTGTTTTAATTACCATTTAAAGCAAAATAACTAAACCAGTAATTAAACTGTCAATTAAACCAACGATACATATAGTATACAAAGAAAGTTTATTCCAAATATAATACTCTAAAACAGTGATACCCTTCAACAATCACAAAGAAACACTTAAATGAAAAAGCAAAAGCAATTCAACTTCCATAATTACTTCACTCCCACCTTATCACTTTGTAACATCCGAGTGTTCTATATCATATATATTGTGACAGGAGGTTATCAAAAACACTGCCATCCTGAGAGTGCAATCACGGTATGGTTTCATTTGTGTGTCTCACTTTAATGAAATGCCTTCATTTGGTCCTGAGTGCTGCAATGGTTTTACTCAAGGATGAACCTGAGACTCTGGCTATTTCCTGTTGGTGCAATTGACCCCCTGTATGTAATTCATAGCATGTTTGCGGTTAGTGGCACAAGCTTGTTAGCTCTGGTAATTAAACTCAGAAAACAGTGAGAAATAATAGAAGCAGGTAAAACCAGCTTTCCTCCCAAATGCTACACAGATGAAAGACATTTTTTTCCCTGCTTTCATTTTTCAATGTCAGTGTTAAATGTCATGTATTTCACTACATGCCTTTCACACCCTAAATATCTTGGACTTAGTTCAGAGTTCTGAATATCATGTAAATTATGTAAATCTTGAGGCTTAAATGTAAGCTTGGTATCCTCTGAAGACACTGTCTACTTATGAAGTCTTTCTTGCCAATCTCAAATGTTCCAAATAAACTGCTTCAAATCTCATCATAATATTTTTTCTGGAATCAGTTAGTCAGATTGTCCTTTTCAGGCTACCAAATGCTAATGTCCAGCCACACGGTGCCCTCTAATAGGCAACTGGGATAACAATTGCCTGTCAGAAAGACAAATAGAACTGGTTGGATGCTTGGTTATAAGTAATTAATTATAGATGGAATATCATCCATAAAGGAATAGTACATTCTGTCATTTCTGTTTTAATATACTAGCTGAAATACAACCCGAACCATTAACTGGTGTCCACTAGTAGTAGGTATGTCAGACAGAAATGTCATCCAATTTTTCCTTCATTAAAAATTCCCCAAAATGTTTTCTGGGAGCCTTCTGAAACTGTGCTCTCCTAACTCCGCTAGATTGCATTTGAAGGCTGGTCAGTGAATCCACGTGAATGTGCAGATCACAGACATGACCAAACTAAAGGACACTATTTCATTTCTAAACCATTAATGAAAGTATTTGATTTAACTTTGATTTGAATAAACCTATCTAATTTTAGACATGCATGCAGGTATGAAAATGAGATTATATTGTCAGTTCGATGAAGCTTCTCTCCGTTGCATGTATTTTCTTTGTAATCATAAAGAAGAAGAAAACGTTTTTCACCCCCATAGCTGCTATGAGATGCCTATGAAAGAATTTCATTCCATAAAGGAGCCAATTATATATATCACACGTATTATAGTTTTGGAAAGAATAGTGCTGTTGCTTGTTAATTTCTAAAAGTCATTAAATTGCACATTATTTTAATTAAACTAAGTAATCTAACAGGCACTGCAGATGTGACTAGTATGCATTTGAAAACTTTATAGTTCTTCATTCTACATAGTCATGCCAGAAATTATGAGAATCTGGTGAATAGCACAATCCAGATGATACAGATCAATAAAGAAGCTTTTTATGAGCATCTGCTGCAGCAAACAGGCACAATGGAGGCATAAGACTATAAAGTAATTTTTTCTTTGAGGGTACAGTTGAGTTTAAAAAAGTGAAACAGGCAAGAGCCATTTTTACTGAGAAATTGTGAAAATCAAAAGTGCAAATAAAGGTTTTAGTTTTAACCAAAGGACTGAAGCAACAGGGTGTTTGTGTAGTGTTTTACCAACCCAGTTGTGCTAATATCTCCAGTCTTTTCTGAACATTGCCACACATACTCAAGACTGTAGAAATGGCTAATTCACTCCTAAAATGTGGAATTATTTGAAATGAAATGTGGCGAATGTTTGAGACTATTTGGTATCATAGTCTAAAAAGATGTATGGGAAGAAAAACTTCTCCAGCACTATACCTTTGCCCATCCCATGTTCATCAGTGTGGTAAGTGCCTTAAAAAACCTCCATATTGACAGGCTACAAAGTAACTGCTTCCCTTCTGTTCTCCCTTGTGTATTCTCCTAAGCATGTCTCTGCTTCCCCTCATTATCTGGTTCTTCTCTGCAGCAGAGCGTTGAGGAACACCTTTCGCAGCACTCCCGCTCTGTCCCTAATGGTCCAGAATTATCAGCTTCCAAGAGCAACGCAGCTCCTGCCACTACTGCTGGCAGAGGGAGGTAGTCGCTGAGAGAGATGGTGTTAGTTATCGACAGCTTTTAAAAAAAATCAAGGTCATACACTTGAACTTGACTCGTGGGCTTATTCAATGGCCAGCCAATGAAAAACAGAAGAATTAAGCAAAAACTAGAGCACTGTGTTTTTTCTGACTTCTGCTGATGAGCAAGTGAGCTACGCTACCCTACGTTACTCACTGCCTACACGGCGCACACTCATTCCTGATTATGGTCATACAACATTACCTCTCTACTGAAGGTAGAAAAGTTTCACAGTTTTGTCTTAGAGATACTCGGTGCACCTGATGGATAAAGGCTAGCAAAAACTCTTGAGAAAGACAGCATTAAAGATTTTTTGAGCTTGAATCTCGCTTCTTACACTGATCATTCAACTTTATTCAATGCTTCCTCGGGAATATTACAGGAATGTAATTATTATAACTGAAGGAAAAGAGAACTCCTTTCATGGGTGACTGGAATATTTTGAGATCTGATTTCACTTGCATGTCAAAGCTCCAAGGCAGTCTCTCATATCAGCTTTTCTAGACTTGCTCTTCAATTCACAGTTTTAAGTACTCTAGAGAAGGAAGTCAACAAGAAACCAAACTGCCTAGTCAATGCATCCTGGTAAAACAGCCCACTTTCAAACTTCCTACATGTAGAGTATTAAATCTGTAAGGTATTGTCTTTGGCTGTTATGTACTTTGTATTGTGCTAGTACTATTTATTGGATTCTTTTTACTACTTTAAAAATGGTGTGAATTTATTGTGCTGAGCTACGAAGAAACAAAACCAAAACCTCAGAAGGGACCACTATAGACAAATGTTTTCCTTTAGGATAAAGAACACATTGTGAATATGCTTAAAATATAAACATAACACTCAGCTAAGGTAAGAGAAAAACATACCTCTGAAAAGCCGATAACCTCTCCATTTTCATCGAGCACGTTAAAATTAATGATTGGACCCTGGACATCAGGATTGCTGAAATCTGTATCGCTGTAAATACGTACGACGGGAGCCCCATTGGCATATTTTAAGGCAGACAGCACAGTATAGGTGTAGTGAGCTAACGCAAAGGTATGCTGTTTTATTTTCTCCATTCCACCTACAAAAGAAAAGTGCATGTATCTGTTAGATGCCTTATTTTTATGGAAATGTAAAAAAAAAAGGATGATTTTTCAGAAGAGTGTAGCTGAGAGGTAACTAGCAAAAAATTGGTAGTTCTGGGTTCCTTTAAATGAATATACAATTTGCAAAAGTTTTTTCTTCATACAAAAGCTTCAGAAGTACTGTTGAACCAAGGATTTATCTACAATTTATCTACTGTAGAAACGTAAAGGTACACTGAAATGGATTCACACACATTACAACATTGATAGTTCCAGCCTATACATATCACTAAGACGTTCTGGCACAATTAATTTGAATTGCTCCAGATCTGGTTATGGAGATCAGGGGAATGAAGCATCAGTTCTAGCACAGCACAGAAAGCAAATTGCTACGTCTAAGATAAAATAAAAATAATAAAATTCTAAATTAATTACAGAAAACAAGTGTTAGTCTACAAGGAATTTACTTGAATACTGAAGAAATATTCTTCCAAGCCTGCTCCTCTTTTTGCAGAACAAAAAGAAAGAGGATGTTGCGAATGCCTCATTGACTACACACACGCAATCTACTTGCTCCAGAGAAGCTTTGCAGAGAAGTCTTTTTTTTTGCTACACTGAAGAGTTTGGAGAAGAGGACTGCAGAGATTTCCTGACAGATGGACATCTTGGACAGATGGACCGATCTACATCTCTGCTTTCTGAGAGGAGGTTGTGTCTCTCTTAGATGTCCCTATCAAAATAGCTTCTCATTCTTGTGTTCAGAAGGTATGCTATAGGATGACACGCCATGGTCACTGAAAACCTATGAATTTGCATGTTTATGGAAGACAATTAGAAGATAACAATATGATCTCAAAGTACTGTACGAAACACGGGGGGATACTTGAAGGCCAACAACATATTTAAATCCAAACAAATCTCCACTGGAGACAGCTGGAATTTTGGCTAAAAATCCAAAGTGGTTTCTGTTCCGCATACTATGCATTGCACTATGGTGGGCCTACATCATGTGGGAAAAAAAACCCGAAAGAATAATTTCCTCAAAAGCCTCCTGAAGTAGAACAGTATTTTTCTGCCTGGGTTTTAAGACCAGAGTATTTTCTGTAATACTGAGTATCTTATTTGAGGTATATGAGCATTTCTGTAACTAAAGAGATGTCTGACATTTTCTTTTCTTTCTTTGTTTAAACTGCATAACTATGAATCTTATGCTTCTGAGCATACCATTTTTATATCTGAGTATCTGGAAGCTTCTACAGTCTGATACAACCACCCCTGGACAGAAATCTTGTAATCCGCTTGTTGACTTTTGTGCCTTTACCCGTACAAAGATTGTGTCATTTATGATTGTATATAAAAGAAAAAACCAAGATATCTTTCTCCTGACAGAAGAATTACAGCAGCTTCTCTTATTTTGCCTTTCTTCAAGTTTCTATATTATGTGCTATCTCCTTTAGATAAGCTAGGAGAGCAGACTGCAAAAGCATTGAACCTGATTAGATATAAGGTGGAAGTACATTTTTTGGTGCTAAAGAATAATAAAGAGGAATAAGATATTTAATGAGATACTAACACACAAAGCACTTTCAAGGAACTTTGCCAGAAGCTAATCAGTACAATTTCTAGATGTTAGCCACAGTAAACTTGGCAAGCATCTCTAGAACATTTTGGTCTGAAAGACGATTTGAATTTTCAGAGTATTTAAGAATAAAAGATTGCCTAGTCAGAGATTCAGAGATGTCCTAGTCATTGTTTTGTAGAAGTTAAGAGTCTTGAAATAGAGTAAAAAAAAAAAAAAAAAGAAAAGTTATTTCTCAGCATTTGCCAGAAAGAAGCTGTCTTAAGAGAAGTGACTGCCTTGTCAGCTTCTGAGACGTCTGTAATCTCCTGATTCAGAGCTTTTCCAAATTGGCAGGAACCTTTTAATGGAAGATTAAACTACTGCCCTTGTGTCTTGTTGAAGAAATCTCTTATTCAGAAATTTCAGTCTCTCATTCACAGCAATCATCCTGCTATCATTTCTATATTGTCTTCAGCCATTCTCTTTTAAAGTTGCTTAATCACATTTCCTTGTTCATTAGTGAGAAGCTGATGAGCCTCTTAATTATTTATTCTGATAAATCCAAATGCAATAGCCTACAGTTGCTTTGCTGCCCCGTGATTGGAGAGAGGAAGCCGTGTTGCCAGGGTCCCGTATTTTTAAGTAGCAGAATAGGCCTGATGTCACAGAAAACCCCGGGAAACAAATGACGGCAATCTGAAGTTTGTTCTGACAGAAAAAGAAGTATATTCAGAAAATAGTTTTGATTTATTTTTATTTTGCTAAACAAAATGATCTGTACTATATCCTGCATAAATCCAGTGCTTACCTCATGTCCCTCTCCTGACTAGGGAAAAAAATATGAGGAGGAGAAAATCAAAATCAGAGCAAATCTTTGGTCTCTAACATGATCTAAGGACTTGCGCTATTGCATCTAGTCTCATATTTGGGGTGACAAAAATAAATCTCATTGCTTGACTGAGCCTTTCTAAGGCAAAGGAGAAGATTATCTTCTACATTATGGTTGAATTGGTATTTATTACTTTATTGCATTCCTGCATTTTATCTTCTCTCTATACAGAACTCCGGTTTTATGCCCAGTTCCTTAATTCTGAATACTTGGTGAGTCTTCCCTAGCTGCCTGTTTGGGGATAAAAGAAGTAGCACACCTTAAGCCTTTTGGAAGACTTACAGCCTGGAAAAATCATCAGTACTTCATCTTGAGAAGGTGCTGGGAAGGACTCAAGTGCCCCAACTCCCTCTCAATTTATGGATGTTATTCCTTATCACTGCATTATTTCTATTTGCTCCTAAAAATGATTTTAAAATGAAGAACAATTTATGTGCTCTGTAATTTGGATCAGAATGAATCTGATGTACTCTAAGTTACACCAGTTGAAGTCTATGTAATACCATTCACTGTATTTATGTGTGTAGGAACACATTCAGCACAAAGGATGCTCTCATTAATGACTTCTTCCTATGGTAGAAATGTAAGGACTTCCCTGTCAAAAGGGAAACTCTTGCATTTCTGTTTATTAATATGTCCCTTATTACTTTGTCCCCATGTGTGTGTTTTGACTTTTCATTAAGCCAGACATGATAATTTAATTAATTCATCTTCCCAATAGCACCTCATTTTTCACACTATTTGTTGCCACAATCACTGCCATATATTTTTGCAGTGGCAAAGTTATTGGGCAGAAGAGATTGACAAAGAAAGCTTGTATTCTTGTGTACAAACCTCCTTGGCAAAGTATTCTAGTAAACCTGTGGAGGTGTTGTTAAACCTCACATTGCTGATGTATGTTTGTACCCTACATCCTGACAGATTAGCATGATCTCAGACTTACCATCCCATCTTATGCTTCCATTTGGGTACTGTTACAGAAACTGATACTGCTCCAGCATGGAAAATTCAGAGTACCAGTGCACTGGATAACTCATGGACAAATGTACAAGGTCAGCTTTTTCACAGGAATTGCATGTGTACATGTGCCTGTCCATAGAGTCTGGGGGACAGTTCAGTCATCTGGAAGAGGAGGGTAAGCTACCTCACATTTACAAAAGGGTTGAAACTATGTGCATACAAACTAGGCACAATTATCACTAGAGTACTGTAAATCCACTGCTTGGCTTGCCTGGTGATAACTTCTTGTGTTATGTCTGTATTATTATCTGATTGTTATATGCAAAATACAGTAATTTTTTTTTTCCAGTGGAATTTTATCTAATCAGAGAAATATGAGATACATAGATGTCCGATAAGTATTCAGTATAGAATGTCTTTGAATCAGTATAGACCTGGTTTTGCATTACGTAAGTGGCAAACATGCAATGGCATACAGTCTCCTCTCTGAAACAAGCAGGATTTCAATAGCTCAAATGTTCAAATGTTAGTTCTTCCTGAAAGAACTGTAGACAGATAGGCGCATGTCAACATCTATAGAAGATTTTGAATAAAGAGATTAAGATAAAGCAGAGACTGTAATTGAGCCTCTAGAATGAAATCTCTGGTGCTTAAGGTTTTCAGGCTGTACTCAGAAACCTCTGTGATCTGCATTCAAATACGTTTCTTATCTCTCTTATTATGAGAAATTAAATACTGGAGATAAGGAAGAAGAGAGCCATAAATCAAATATACAGTTATTTTTCTAACTTGCTATGAGAAAAACAGAGAAATTGAGGTTTACATGAACAAATTCTCTGTTACTCTAGGAAATCCAAACTCACATATATCTTTGGATAAGAAAAAGATCCATGTGATTCATTATTCTTCAGCATTATCTAACAGAGAGAAAAGAGGCAGAGAAATGATGAGCTGAAATCTCAGCAAACCAATCAGCAGGAAGTGAAATCAAGATGTAGCCACATCCTAATAAATCTCAAACAAGACAGATCACCATGTGGGACCTGTGAGTCAATGTGCTGATGAAGCCATGGAACCTGTAAATCCTGTCAAACATTTGGAGTCCTTCCTTCACTTCCTCCAAGAAGCATACATTAAGATTCATTTCTGAGCTTTTTTTGGTGTTCTTTTATGCGTAGAACTGAATGTCTCTGACTGAAGCCTGTCACCTACTTACTGTTATTCTCCCAAAGAACATCTCTTGAGGATGAATTTGGTAATGTATCTCCTTTGTAAATTTGAGTGCTTTGGCTTAAAACCACATTAAACAATGTATTCCAACCACTGCTATTTTTTGGCAATCCTGCTTCAAACAAAACACTGCAAACACAAAAATGAAATATTCATATGATGATCCAACCCCCTGCCCCCAAAGTGCAACGCTGAGATGTTATGAATACAATACTAGAAGAACAAATAATGAGAAGAAAATGTAATCAACTGTATAAGAAACCTTGATCACTCATCCTCTGGTAGGTAGGGCTCCTACATTCATCAATAAAAATATTAAATATACATGTTCCTGGTGGGCTTTTTTTCCCCTAATTATGAGAACAGCCATCCTAAGTCAGACCAAATCTAGCTACTGCCTGTCTCTCAGAGTGAGGAGTAGCAGATGCCAAGAGGAAAAATATATGAAAGAAATATGTAACTTGTAAGCAGCTCCAACCGATAATTTAAAGATTAAATAAACAGAATATAAATAAAAAAATATATGAAAATGAGCTTACAGGTCGTCTGACAGCAACTAAACATTACTTTTAAAAACAGAACTAAGGGTATAAGAGCCCCTCATGGAACTTAAGCATTAAAATTAATACATTAACAGTTGCTTGGAGTCAACAGAAAGGAGCTCTTCTAATTTAATACCATTCCAATATTGGTCATAACCATTAGCAAATATAGTTCATTAAAACTCAACATGAAACACTGCAACTAACTTATCATCAAATTCATAAAGCCATCCATCATCCACACTCGCAGACAACGCATAAAGCACGGACAGATTGCAAACCTGACTCACTGACTCACGTGAACAGTCCAGTCAACTTGATCCATAAAACACATGTAATAAAAATTGATTTAGGGAACACAAAGTGGGGTGGACCGTGACCGTTTCTGCAACTGAGCTGACTGCATTTGTGAGCAAGGAGGGAAAAATATGCGTCCCCATGTCATTTGTACTTCCAAAAAAATAATACCTTGCCATGCATAGATTAGAGCAAGCTTCTTTCCAAAGTTAATATGTAACAAAAAGAATTACATAGAAAGGAAATTTTAGTTATGAAACTATGGGGTTTTTTTCTGTTGAAAAGTACATAGTTTTGTTTGAAAGTGCATAATTAATTTGCAACAGTCCATCTCACAAGCTCAGTGTCCAGGTTGAAACTTTAGATGGGGTCTTGCAACTTAATTATGTACTTTCTGTGTGTCCGCAATGGAGAGCCATGTTACGTTCTCAACACTACTAAATCCACGCAGAATTCAATGGGTAATAGGGGGACCTTTTACTCTCTCAACACTAATTCTTTGCATAATAGCTTAAATCCTTTTATTCACCTCCTTCTCCCATACCATCTCAATAGTTTAAGACTGTGGGAAGCAACTGCTTAATCCTCTATTCAGAATGTTATACCAAAACTAAACATGAAACACATATTCGGTGTTTATCTTAATGAACAGAAGGCTCTTTGATGCCCCATCTCCCACTTCTTTAGAGAAGTTAATTCAAGCTCTTTTTTCACACAGTGAGGGAAGTTAGAAGTCTTTGTTCTGAATAAAATGAGCAGCACGTTCTGAAAGAAGCAGATCCTAATTTTCAAACATCATAATGAGGAATACTTTGCCTTTTTTTTTTTTTTAATTTCTTGGGAGTAGTATAAGAGAGGGAAAGTTCTATGTGCCAGATGGATGACTCACTTTTAGTATAACTGTTTTAATTACAGGTACAATTCAATTTCGGTTAACTGCCTGTTAGACTGAAAACTATCTAATAATTCAAATAAGCCCCAGGTAAGATAGATACACTTAATTTACTGTTTGCTATTGTTATGAGATTTCTTTTTTTGAGTGGGGGGAGGGTGCATATGTCTGTCCATCCTTTTTTTTGTCTTCCATAAGCCCAAGCCATTCTCTCAGCAAAGGAAATAATTTCAGGATGACTTTTCAAACCATAAAACTAGCAACATAAAAGATGAATGGGGAGGCTTTCTTAAAAAGGCAGAGTGTTTTGAACACCTCATGGAAGCAGCATTCAAACTGCATCTCTGGAGTGCTGGATGACAAGAGCCCACAGAGGTTTCTGTGAGAACAACAGAATCTTCGTATTTATGAGATACTCACATTTTACCTCTAAAGGCTCTATCTCCCAAGGTTCTTCTCAGTCCAGCAGAACAACTTCTGCTTATGGTTCTGTCATCTTAAGCACTAAATGCAGGAGAAGCTTGTACTATAAAAGCACATGAATTCTCCTGGTAGCTGTTAGAAACCTGAATGTAACATACAGGCCTGTTTTCTGCTTCACTATAAAAGTGGCTCTGTCCTTTGTTTAATGGAGCCTGCTATGCACAATTCCTTGAAGTCAGCATGTGAAAGCTTTACTACTGCTTGTTTCCTGGTTTCAACTCTCGACAGTTAGACTGCTAATATGAGGCAGAGCATAAAACTCTTTCTTTGCCTCAAAGTTACAGTCATGGGGATTTAGAAAATGTAAGATGGGGCAGTAAGTCTTATGTTTGCAAGTAAATAAGAATAGCTCAGCACTGACTTTGCATGAACACTAATTCATTTATTTATTTACTTATTTGAGTCAGCACCAACTTTCTAATCACTTTAACATAGTAGGAGGGAAACCTTTCTCATCTTCTGCTCAGCCAGAGATTATGACACTATCATCAGGTCTGCAGTTAAGTACAATTCTTCCCTCAAATAAATTTTCTGTAAGACCCAGTCACCAGTATTACTTGACGGTCTCATGATTTTGTAATGGCTCTGCAGTTTTGTGCGTTGCTTCTTTTTGGTTTTCTTTTCCCTTGAGGGGAGCTGCAGACCAATGGAGACAAACAACCTGCACCAAAAATAAGCTGAATATAAAGACAAATCCAATTGTGTTTTTCTTAGGAGGAAATCTATCCCTCAGCACCAAGAGAACCCTTTAAAATATTCTGAAAACCCAGCCAGCTTCTTCCTTTTTCTCCCTAAGATGACAGATCCCAATCTAAAGCCTTGCTAGGATATAAATCAGTTCTGTTTCAAAGCTCACCATGTCTGCATTACGTGAAGAAGAATGGGTAACCATGGGCTCAAACCTCACAGTTCAGTAGCCACTGGTTTGACTCTACCTTCTCACAGGTTTTACATTAGTGATCCTTTTAGCATAACATTTCTGGAATCTCTTTGTCGGTGAAACACTTTGGTGCCAAAGGCAGCATATTGATTTTCATTCCAGGTTTTCCCTGCCTGATAATATTGGCTGGACGTCTTCTCTCTTTTTCTCTGACAATCTCTGAACCAGGGCTGTGGCTGCCAGTGTATGAGGTAGTGGCAATGCTCTACATCTGCTCTTGTGCAGCCTTTGTATCCTACTCTTTGTAAGGCTCCACACAAATTGCCCATCATGGCAATACAGGAAATACCACAAGTTCATTTAACTAAACTAAGAAATATGATACAGAAAAAGAAAAGTTTCCAGACAACAAATTCTAAGGCATGATGTTGACTATTCATGGAACAAGGAAAAAATGCAATCAATTTTTCCATTCTGTGTCTGTAACATTTAGGAATATTGCAAGTTGGTAAAATAATCTCTAGCCATTATTATTAACAGGAAAATATTTTCCTCAGTGAAATTTGGGATTTATTGATATTCATAATTTTCTGCTAGCCTGAAAGGACGCTTTGCCATTTGTTTTGCATTCTCAGACTAGGTCTCTGCGGAGTAATGTTACTATAATAACAGCTGCCATGGAGGGAACAAACAGTGTCATTCATGAAACAGAGGTAATAGAGCCGCTACAATGAATTCTAAAAACTGCTTTGAAATTTGCCTTAATCATAAGGAAGCATGCAGTCAATATTGAAAAGCACTCAGCATTCTTGGACCTCATCTTAAACTGAATTATAGCAGGACTTGTCCCAAGCTTTTTAAACAGGCAAATGTTGTATTAATAAATATCTACATTAACACCACAAGAGAGGCCTTTAGCTAAACATTTTGGGAACCCCTGAATTCTTTAATTTTTACTGCTGTTTTTATTGACCCTCCCCAAAGGTCACAGCATTAGCTCTGCTTTACATCACTCACTCTTCTTGTGAGGACCAATTGGTAACCTGTTGACACACTTCCGTTCATGTGGCCTTCATGTGGCCTGGATGTGGCAGGCTCAGATCTCTTGTTCATCAGCGAGGTTTGTGAGATAGTGAGATGTGTGAACACGCATAGCATTTCACAAATAGTGAAAGGAAAAACAGAGCAAAAAATGGCTTACTTTGCCAATGCTTCACACTCTCACCACACGGAGTTCATTCAATAAAAGTGAGATGCCAGTACTTCTTAAAGTACAGCCACTGCTGTGGCACACTCAGCAATAACCTCTGTAAGACAGCACCAGCGTTTTTATAAGCAGAATGTTCTGCAGTGTTGGCTGGCATAAATTAACTTTGGCAGGTTGTCATTACATTGCTCATTCCTATGAGCTTCTGAAATCTACTGCACCTAAAATACCGTGTACTCTCCAAGTCATGGGGGCGATGAGTAATAAGATAGTGTGGTGGATGAAGATCGAACATCTGTAATTTTGTAAGCACAGTATAGGTATTTTAATAAATTGCAAGTTCAATTTGCAGATCTACTAGAAAGAAGACTGGAAGATAAACCTAAGGTAGGAAATATGAATATGATAAAGTAATTTATTCTAGTTTTTACTTCCTTCTAAAGACTGTAGGTAGTGTGCTTCAGAAAGAATTAACCACTCCTGGTATTACATCAGCGTCAATGAACTGTAACACCATAAATCAGTCAGAATCTGTGCTTCAGATTCAGTTCGGAAGAGCTGAAGCATTTCAAGACATGAGCAATTCTTGTATGTACCACTTGCTGTCTCATGCTGTAAATCAGGATCTACAGTAAACTAAAGAACTGCCTCTGAAGAAAGACTTAGACAAGGTTAAAAGAAAACACTGATCCAAGCAAAGCATCAGTGAAGGACGACTGCTACCAACTCAGAGGGAGACACTACGAGGGAAGAGAAGCAAGGCAGCATGCACTTAGGAAGCCCTGGCCTTTTCCCACTGCAACCCGTTACACCTGAGTTCTGCAGAAGTGAGAGAAAAAGAGTAGGGGCTGCTGCTGTTGTGTCAAGTGAGGGACTTAGCAGTTAAGGGGTAAACACAAAGATTAAAAATGGCTTAAAAAACCCATTTTCTCCATTGCTTCCATTTCAGATATTTTTAACAATAGCAAGGCTTTATACAAGGGAAGGTTCAGTTTAAGGCACCGTTCACAAAATTCCCTTTTTGGTGAGGACAAAAAGGCAAGACGGCAGAGGTTCCCTTCCCACCAAGTAGGGATGAAGCTACAACACTCACAAGGGGTGTGGGGGCCCAGATTCACTTTTCCCTTAAGGGGCTTCAGACTCTAGTTTGTTACTGGACATAACAATAAAACAATACATTTTACTTTTCTGGTTTCTTTGGAGCTCTCAGTTTTTGGAATGCTTTGTCTTACATCCTGACACAATATTACTAAAGTGGTAATATTGGCTACTGCTATTCAGACTGTTCTATGAGATCCATATTTTACAATGATAAAGAACACTATCAGGGCTAATGAAGGGAAAATCAGAAATACATCTCTTTTCGTATTTTCTGGTTATTTAGTTTTATCTGCAACACACTTTGATGCAGCATACTTGCTAAAGACATGTAGAATGCAGAAGCAAGCCACTTATATTATTTGATAAATGGAAATATTCAGAATATATTTGGGACATTACAAAAGAACAAAGACATTTAAGGAAACACAGAAAAAGATAGTCCTTGTTACTTTCTTTTTCATTCTTGCCCCACCAATGAAATGTGTGGTCTTGCTACTATAAATGAAAAGTATGACCATGAAAAAATCTTCACATTTAAAGCATCATGAAATAAAAATCTTTAGAAATGAACCACAGTATATACAGCTACTATTCCTAACAGATACTGAATGTTACTTCTGTCAGCAAAGAAAGTTGACACAAGCTTAGCTGCATGACCTTTGGCTACACAGAGATGCTGCACAACATGAGATATGCAAGTTCCATAATACGAAGCAAAGAATCTGTTTGATTACCTTAGCCTTGAATGACAAAAAAATTTTGTTGAAATACATTCATATAATACTCTTTCTTCTTTTCCACCTTGAGAGATGCTTAACTCAAGAAATAAGACAATTTGAATGGCTTCCGTTATACACAACGAGAGCGCTTCTTAATAATCTTGCCTTAGCTTAGTCTCTCTAGCCGAGCAGTTGGGAGGTCTGTTTTGCAGCTGAAATGACTCAATCCTTTTAAAGATTATTATTTAGTCTATTTTGTTTATTAGGTGACTTTATGCAACAGATATCCTCTTCTGAATTGGACTAACCAGAACAGCTATCCCAGGCTGCTGACTTTCTTGTAGCTCTAGAATCAACTTTTCTGGGCTGACCTGATGGAAGACTTTGGTGGTCTTCCATTTCTAGGAGACGATCCTGCAGGAACTACATCATCCTACCATGGTACTTTGTGAGAGATACAAGACACCTAATTCAAAACAGCAGCTAACTTCAGACAGATTAGGACTGCAGTGATTAATCAAACTGTTCAAACATTTGACTGCAAACCCAAGAGAGAAACTTTGATAATTAAGAAGTGTGAATTTAAATGCATGGGAATGCATTTAAAGGCTGCATGTATCAAACATTCATGTTGGTGCATTTCATGCAGAACTAGTATATTCATTTACCTCCCTGAAGCTCTTCTGCCTTCTTGCATATGGCAGGATATGGAGGAAAGCAGTATGTAAAGGATCAGTCCTGTTTAATTTTATGAGAATAATAACAGTACCACAATATTTTGTGGTAACCCATCAACCTTGGTGTGTCATTTTATTTTAGGGTGTTCTAAAGTGATCAGATGAAGCGTTTATCAGATAAAGTTAGCCTGGATGCTGACATGGCATTTCTACGCTTTTCCTTTTCATTATAACTCCCCTTATGACTCCCACCAAAAAGCCTTCTCAAATGAGAAGACACCAATACAACTATGAAGAGAGATCAGAAAGGTGCAGTATAAGCTGGCATTTTGTGGCCATGGCAGGCAGTCAGCTTGAACTCCCCAGGAGAGACAGAGCACTGCTGACAGCTATATTGCAGGTCCTTTTTCAGCAAGCTGCTGGAACTTCAGCGATCTGGAACTGGTCTGGGATTTTTTTTACAATGGTCAGCAATTTTGCGTTTTCCTGTCTTCTTACCTAAAGACCATGCTCTCCAGAGTGTGAGAAGGCTTAGCATGTGACATACCTCCTCCTCTCTATTCTTTCTAACAGTATCGTATTCTATCTTTTTTATTATTATTTTTTATAACACTTCGTAGCTATTCTAATACATCCTGCATTTCAGTATTCACAAAAGGTTTAACTGCACAGACATTCCAACATAGTGTTAGAAGTGATAGAAAACCTACATTTTGCTCTCAAGAGAGACTCTCTAGTGCGCCAGAGAGTTCTACTCCCTCACGTGCCAACTTGAGACGGATGTTTCACAGGAATAAGACACCCCTTGTAAAGCTGGAGAACAAATAGATAAATAGATAAGTGAATAAATGTTGGGTCAAATACCTGTATGTCTCTGAATATTCAAGAAATAAATTGATTATTATCCTCAAGTTATGACAAATCACATGATTTTTCTAGGATTGGTAGAAGTGGTGAAGTTGGAACACTTCACCTTTCTTGAACACAGAACAATAAAGAAAAAATGGAAGTATTATACATTGAAGGGTCAGAAACATTATAATTTTATAGTCCTGCCCAGTCTTGTCTCACTCATAAGGTCAAACCAATCAATTGATCAAAAAAAGAGAAGTTTTCTTTCTGAGGTCTTACAATGCAAATCTTGCCACCTGTACTCATTACAGCTCTTCCCTTTTTTCTTTCTTTATTGGAATGATGCTGTCAAGTTCAGTATGTGATCCACTATAAAAGCTTAGATCCTTCTCTATCAGAGCAGATAACAAGATATGTTGGTAACAGGAGAGTGTGTTGATTATTTCTGACTAAAAGTTGAGCCTTGAAGGCTCACTTTGTTCAACAGCCAGAGACAGCAACCACAGCCTTCATTTTCTGCTGCAACCTACTAAACTTTGACTCAACTCATACCACACTTTCTTGTAACATATGATGTGCTCTGTCATGAAGGATTAATTTGTTTCCCACATCTTACCCAGCTCTGTCTCTTCTGTCATTTCCACAACTCTTTTTGGATCATATTCTCCAAACTTGGGTATGTGCGATAAGTTCATAATTTTACCTGAAGGTAATTCTGTAAGACAGAAGTTAGACACATCTCTGCACTGCTCTGCTATTTTTGATTTTTGACTATGCTGGTATTAGTTTCCTCCACAGATTTTGTCCCTTGAGTTATACGCAGGGAAGAGATGAAAATACGTCAGGGGCATCAGGCAGTTTAAGGTTAGTTGCTTGTAAGCCAGGTTAGTCAGTAACGTGTTCAGGGCCTATGAAAGCTGACAGGATCCTTCACAGCTGTAAACCTCTCTGGCAGCAATGGGCAAGAACATCTTTCCATACCTTCCATGCTGCTGAGATGCGGACCCACCTTCTCAAGATGTTCTGAAATTCTGCCTGGCTAACCGAATGCTCCCCATCGAGTTTTAGTTCTTTATTTTTTTGCATTTTGTTTTGCAGCAGAGTATTTGACCCAAAGACAGATACCAGATCAGCCTGTTTCGCACAGCTGCTTGTTGGGCGGACATTTATTTAAAACTCTTCTTGTCAGAACAGAATGATCTATTAGTAACACAAAATGGCACGATGCCCAGAGACAGATTTTTGAGAATTTCTGCTTTCATGAACAGGAAGACATTTTCAAGACTAGTTTGTAAAACAGAGAGCAAAATATATCTTTAAAACCTCTTAATACAGTCAGAAAAATATATTGCTTTTAAACACCTATGATGTTACTCAATTAATGATTATTGCTACTCTCAATTTATAAATTCCAATTTATAAAACACTCAGAATCTTTTTTCTACCCTTAGTTTATGCCCTACTTGTTCTCATGCTCCCCCTTTTATTAACCTCCAACTTTTATAGATTAAGAAAGAAAATCAGGAATGTTCTCTGGCAACTACACTGAACTGTATTTTAAATAATGTACTGGCTTTGCCCCATGAAGCTGATTTTCAGCTATTCAGAACTTGGAACAATCTTAAGACCACGTCCATTTTTGTAAAAGCAAGGAAATTAAATATGCTAAAATTATAAAATATGCCATTATTTAGTTTCAGACAGAAATTCATCCATTATTGTTATATAGAATTCTCACTTTTAGTTAATAGTAGTTGGAAAATGGCATTCTGCTTACGAAGAAACTAGAATAGTGATATTTTCTAAATATCATATCAGGAAGAAAGATGGAGTATTCAAATCTCCCATCTAATAAAACCTCAAAGAAATGTTCATTCCAAAGACATTAAAATATTTCACGTCCATGCAGTCATGACTACCGAAATGCAGGATATATTAAGTAATAAATTTAAATACAATTAAATAAATACTAAGTACTATATCTAGATGGCCTGAAAGAATAATTCTAGGCTTTGTCTTGGAAAAATATTGTATCAAAATAAACAGATTTCAGTAAGACAGATGTCCCTTCAGACAATTCTTCAGTGAAAATTATAACCAGTTCTAGTCTCTTCCTAGTCCATTTGCTTATTCAAAAGACTGAGCAAACCAAAGGGGGAAAAGTTGAATTATTATTGCTGTTAATATTATTTTATATTTAGAAACCATTACTTTTAGGAAAAAGAGGATTAGAATGTGAGACTCAATTAATCCTTAGACATCTGCAATAGAATTTCCCCCCATTTTGTTTCATTTTCTATTTCAAGGAGATGTCCAGGTCATATAAAATTGCTTCTTTTCCAGAAGTGGTTTTATATTTTTTCTTGCCTTTTTTTTCCTTTTTTTTTTTTTTTCAATAACTCCTGTGTTTCTTAGGGGATCTACTCTTGTCTTTATATCTAAAATAAATTCAACCAGTTCTTGGAAGGAAAAGTAGCAGCCTCAAAAGAAAACTGGAGACAAAAAATAATCTGATGGCTGGTCCATATACACACACTCCCATGCAGAAACACACTCATCTTGATCAATAAAATACCACCTGTCAAAAACACGTAATGTAACTCCTAAAGAAGGCCTAACAAGTAAAAAATGAAAAGAAGTTTTCTTAGTGGGCTTTAGTGAAGAAAGACTCATTTATAAAACACATTCTGGTTTGTGATTTAAGAGGGGAGCTACCACAGTCCAGAAAGGTTTTATATTTTAATCTTAAGCTTTTCAGTACAACTTTTTGTGTTGAGTTTCTCCTTCTGAAAGGCCTCCCTGACTCCCTCTCAAGTTTTTTCCCTATTTATTTGTTCTGTTCTCTTGCTGTTGTTCTTCTCCATACCTTTCAAGTACCAACAGTGGTGAGGCTACTCGCTTCTGTTGCTAACTCACACCATATGAACAATATCCACGGAATCACCTTTTCTCTGAACCTCACAAGCGGACTATTTTTTTTTTTTTCACAAATACTATCAAAATCAGAGTTGGAGATCTCACAAACCAAGTTCAAATCCACTCATGTAACTTATAATATATTTCTTGTAGTGGGGTCAGAAACTCTGAAGAGGTCCCCCCTAAGTCCTTTGGTCAACATCTGAAACATAAGCATGTCAGCAAAATGTATGTATATTCACTTTTTTCCCTTGTTAAATGTTCAAAAGCTTGCTTGATCGTTAAGCGCGAGGACAAGGAATGTATTCTTATTAATATAATAAAATCAAGTATCATTTATACTCACAAGAGCCTAGGAGTTTGTTATTTGTGAATGATATCACACAGTGTAAGACTATGAGAACAGTGGAAGAGTTAGGAACACTAGGCGTCAGTCTGTAGCTTACCGTAACTGGCTTGACCCATGCTTTTTAAAATGACAGTTCCTCTAAATAAAGATCACAGCCCTCTTAAAAGCAAACCAAGGCCATATTCAGATCTCATTTAAAGTGGCATCAATCGAGGAGAAATCCATTGATCAAATTTAACTTTATCCCTATTTTCTGCTGCATTTATAAAAATTTCTTAACATACTCTAAATCTACTCAAAATGTAGGCTATTAAATTTCTAAGTTATTTATACAGATTTGGTTGCATTCCTTTACTAGTTTTCCCTTAACCGTATTTCCTGTTTATGCATGGACTTTATTCTTTGTACATTGCTAAAGCTGTGCATTTTCATAATGCAAAAACTTTCAAGCGGCAAGGTGATACAGCGACTACTTGCAATGTTACTTTTTAGATGCCTATTTTTGGAAGGAATAAACAGGAGTGAGAAATAATATTCCAAATCTGGAATAATTTCAGAATTTTCCAGTTGATCTTTTTGTTTACTAATACGTGGTCACAATGCTGCTGGGAGTATATGGAAAGTAACAGGGAACAATTCCTCAAAAAAAAAGAAAAAAGAAAAAAAGAAAACAAAAAAAAAAAAAGAAGGGTTTAACAGAAAGTGTAAGTTCCAGTGTAGTTGTGCAACAGATGAAATAAATACCAATGCATTGCAGAACTCATAAATTTTAGTCCTCAGGGCTTGTTGCTATTTCTTGCCTTCTGCTGTCTGAATATCGATAGATTGTGTTTTCAAGCTTTTCTCTCAAACACTGAGCTAGCAAATGAAACTTTTTTTTTTAAAAAAAGGATGTTCTTAGTCACATGACTATAAGCCAAAGTTTTAAGGAAAATGTTAAGTATCTCAAACTTGTGAAAAAAATCTGAAATGCTAAGATCATTGAACCTGCACTCATTTGGAAAGCATTCTTAAGCTGTAGGTCTATTTTTTCAACTGTATAAATATATTTGTTATAATTTCCTATCTTATGCTCTATCAATCCCAGAAACTAAGCTGGAAGAGACTAGCACATAAGTACTCCCAATAAACACCCAAACACGGTATTTCAGAATACCCTCTTTTGCACCATCTGAGGAATGAAATGTGCCTTGTCAAACACCTGGGGACTCAACAAACCAAAACTTTGAGACATGAAAAGAAAGAGTGAAGGGACAGCCGCACAAGACGTGGCAGTTACCCACGCTTACCTTGGTGCTCTACAAACATGCTGGGAAACAGGCACTGCCCACAAACACGCACCATTCAGATAGGCTGTGCATCAGATACAAGGAGGTTTTTTTAGCTGCAAAACAGTTTTTCTCAGGTTCCTAATAACACAACTGTGAATCTGTATATTTATGAATACTTTGTGATATTAAAAAAAAACAACCAAAAAACCCAACCCAAGAACAAACCACCCACACACACGCACACACACGGTGGCTTGCAGCCTGCAACAGTTCACTAGCCGTGCCCTCACTGGCTATAAGCTCTTCATACGCACAAAGCCCCAGATGTCAGCAAGAGCCATGTGTGGCCTCCTGGCATGGGACGGGTCAGCAGCTCTGACCCGGCACAGCTCACCCAGCTACCCTGGCATCATCGTTCCACTGGCCTGCAAGGAGGCTCCTAGCAGAGCGGCCAATCTGAACCGGTGCTTGCGTTGCCCTTGCTTTATTCTCCCTGTCCCTGCCAGGACAGTTCACAGGTTGAAGGTCACAACTCTACTTTGGTCCTTACAGAACAGCATAAGGTCTCTCAAACCAGAATAATTAGACGTTGCAAGCAGGTTCCAATGTAAACATAAAAACAGGACTGGAGGGAAGAGGGAGACTTTGAGCTCTCTTCTGTTTCAAAGAGGGTAGATGTGTGACGATGAGCAAATGCCCAAATAAATGTATTAAACTTCTGTAAATTCTTCCATGACTATTACAAAATACATAACACCAACAAAATGTTTAAAACATGGCACTGAAGCAATAAAAAGTCATATTTCTCTTAACATATAAAGCATTATGCTTTACAAGACAGTTTCCAATTTCCACATCCAAACAATGCAGCTTTCAAGTTGAGAATATTTGAGCCGAATCTCCTCTTAACCTCTCTAAAACAACTGCAGTGAATCAAATCACGGTGAAATTTTACGTCTTCCTACCCAGGCACACGGCTCCCACTGAATGCTTTAGGAACTGGACATGCTCAGAGACAGGCCATACTCAGCTTCTTCAGCTTGGCTATGACCACAGCTGCACTGCGTATCTTGGACAAATATGAAAATCTCAAAGAGAGAAAGGCTTCTTTTGCATGGGCAGTAATTTCCATGACTCATGGGTAAATCAGCTTCCCTGTGCTTCTTCGAAGAGTGCAAGCTCTGTAGCTTCCCATTTCTTGTCTGCTCATTTCTGTGGCTACACATCTGTTAAACTGTTCCTGCATTCAATGCCTAAAACTGATACACTTCACCACGAATAAATATAAAATTGCAGCTTTTTACTACCAAAACCCCCCTTTTTATAAGGTGCCCAAAATAAGAGGACGGTAAAAGTCATTCATAAAATAAGTTAGACAGCAGTAGTCGAGTTTCTCTGCAGCTGAGTCGCACAGCTGCTGTATTCCACTGCAAAAATTCATCTTGTTTGGCTTCAGTCATCAGAAACATCTCACCAGGAGAATGTGTTGATGACCAGGAAAAAGTTCCAGTTCTTTTTGAAAGCCACTAGATCTGTATCAGGTGATATGATACTTGGCAATTCTAAAAGTAGTTGGTAGCATGATTTCCTATTCAAGATGGCATTATCTCTCATACTGTGACAGCGACAAATACTGAACTTCGGTGTTTTTGCTGGGTTATGGGCTGGAAACTACCATTTTTTTCTAGTTAAAAGAAAAGGTGTTCAAAAGAAATAATGTTATTAAAAGAGAGAGAAGGGCTGAAGATTTACCCAGTGTCCCACAGACTGTACCTGAAGGAATGCTTTTCTTGTGTTCACTAGCAAACAGAGAAGCAATGCCAAAAAGAGAAATTAAACATTTATGAGGAAAAGATGAATGAGCTTTTAAAAAATTATACTAAAACTGTGTCATTTGTCAGGGTTTTGAAGGAATCCTGAGAATGAGAGCTTACAGGCTTTGCGTAGCTCATTATATAGGTGCCCCCCCCTCTCCCCCCTGCCCAACTCGTGGGGTAGCTTATATTTTGCAGCTAACTTTCTTCAGACAGTTTTGTCAATCCTGGACTTTGTTCTTTTGCTTAGAAAGGTTTTATTCAAACACTGTTGCAGGTAGTGCAGACTTAAGAGTAAAAGAAACCTCCCAAAATTTTGCAAAAAAGATTAGCTCTGGTTCATATTTTTGCCACAAATATTTTGCCAATATTTTTTTTTCTTTAATAAAAGAGGCAATTTAGACCAATTAACTAAGTGGTCCTAATACAAAAAAGGGATTCAAATAAAAAAAAAGTTTGGAGGTACCTAAGCTGAGACAAAGTACAGTTTTCAATTTCAGAGGATATTTTTATTATCTCTAAGCAGGTGACAGCTACTGCCAGGTATAAGAACTCTCTTTCTTCCTCCGCTCCAGCCTTCAGTCTTCTTTAACTTTTCTAAGCTTTGAAATGAAGATGTTCTTAATACCAGAGAAAGAGGCTTTGCATATGAAACGAATGATTAAACTCGCATGAGATGCATCCATTTTGGAGATGAGGGATTGCATGAAAGGAAGATACACTGTGATCTTTTCCTTCCTGTCACTTTCATATTAAAACAAACGCTGTATCATTATCGGGAAGGGTTTGTCCAAGGTCACTCAATTGTTCTGCACTTACAAGCTGGCAGCCCATCACAGGCAGAAGCGGCACATAGAATCATTGATGCTGGCAGGCTCCACCCTCCCTAATGCTGCTCCTTCTGTCAGCCAGTCCTTGGCTTGTCGCAGGCGAATGTAATTATTCTTTGAGCCGTGCCTCAGATCTTCACTTGAAGGGAGCTGTTTGATGCTAGACCACAACTAAGTACCAAATGGTGTCATGCCTATTACAGAACATGCAAGTCAACAACTACTGTTTAATTAGGCTTAAATCCTCCCATCCAAGGCACAACATGAACGCCAAGCCGTGTGCTGGGCATGTCTGAAGCAAACTACCTCGCCTCCTCCCACATGTGAAATGGCTAAAAAACTGCCTTCTCCATGCTGTTGTAGCCCCCAAAGAGGGCTCCCTCTTGGATGACGTTGATCCCATCTTCAGGATGTGAGTGAATGACTCAATTAACTCAGCTTCTGCTGTAACTGTGAGGCAGAACTGTACAAGCTGCAGGCTGGCTCTAGAGCCTCGTAGAAAATTCCCTTTGCTTTGCAAACGTTCAAAACATTTTTTCCCCTCATTTTATTTATTATTCCTCTTTGAAATATGCAGTTGCAACTGAAACTGCTGAAACTGACACTATTTAAATGAACAACTGGATTTATTAACATAAAACTAACTAATTGAGTTTTCAGCCAAAAACTTTAAGTAACTTTAAAACATGAACAATTTGGAAATGAAAAAGAATTCTGGTTAAAAGACTCATGATATTGCATTGATTATTATTTTAACAGCATTGGCCAGAATACGTATCAATTAGTATGTTCAAAAACAGGAGAAGAAAACAAATATTTCACAAGCTTCAAAGCTCTGAAAATGTTTTGCCCAGACTTTCAGTAACAATTATAACATTCCCTACTTCATCTACGACTGGTGTCGTAGACAGGGCTTTGGGTTTTACGTTCACGGCTTGGTATATGAGGCACCAGAGCTGCGAGCAGCTAATGGGATGCACTTATCCCAGAGGGGGAAAAGGATTCTGGGGCAGGAGTTGGCAGGGCTCATTGACAGGGCTTTAAACTAGATTTGAAGGGGGAAGGGGTCAATAATTTCATGCGTGCCTGTGACAAACAGTGGGGCAGCACATCAGGGGCAGAGGGATGGAGTCCTAGTAAGGGCTCTCAACTTGTTGCCCTAAGGCAAGCCGGAAATGATGCACCGGGACGCCCCAAGGAAATCAAGGGGGATTCGTGCAAGAGGGTGACATGGCCAGCCCAGCTGAAGTGCCCCTACGCGAATGCACGCAGCTTGGGCAATAAACAGGATGAATTAAGGGCCACTATGCTGCTGGAAAGCCATGACATAGTGGCCATTACTGAAACTTGGTGGGATGATTCCCATGACTGGAATGTAGGGATAGATGGATACAAGTTTTTTAGGAAGGACAGGCAGGGTAGGAGGGGAGGAGGTATTGCCCTCTACATCAGTGACCAGCTAGAATCGATGGAGCTCCACACAGGGAAGGACGAGGAGCTGGTTGAGAGTGTATGGGTTAAGATTAAAGGGAAGACAGGGGAAGGTGATGTTACAGTAGGGGTCTGCTACAGGCCACCTGACCAGCAGAGCCAAGCAGATGAGGCCCTTCATAGGCAGATAGAAGTGGCTTCGCATTCACAGGCCCTGGTCCTCGTGGGGGATTTCAACCACCCTGACATCTGCTGGAGGGACAACACAGCAAGGCACCAGCAATCCAGGATGTTCCCGGAATGCATTGATGACAACTTCCTCCTCCAAATGAACCAACAAGAAAAGGTGCTATGCTGGACCTCGTTCTCACCAACAGGGAAGGGCTGGTGACCAGCGTGAGGCTCAGGGATAACCTTGGCTGCAGTGACCACGAAGCGATAGCATTTAAGATCCTCAGGGCAACTAGAAGGATATATTCCAAGCTTACGACCCTGGACTTTAGGCATGCAGACTTTGATCGCTTCAGGGATCTGCTGGCCAAAGTGCTGTGGGACAAAGTTCTAGAGGGAAGGGGGGCCCAGGACAGCTGGTCAGTATTCAGGGATCACCTCCTCTGTGTCCAGGAGCAAACTATACCGACAAAAAGGAAGGCAGGAAAGAATGCTAGGAGACCTGCCTGGATAAACAGGGAGCTCCTGGACACACTGTCACACAAAAAGAAACTTTATAAGGAGTGGAAGAAAAGACAGCTGGAATGGGGGGCATATCAGGAAGCTGTCTGAGCAGCAAGAGACCTGGTGAGAAAAGCTAAAGCTCAGTTAGAATTAAATCTAGCCCAGGACATCAAGGGAAACAGCAAGAATTTCTATAGGTACATTAATGGTAAGAAGAAGACTAGGGAGGGTGTGGGCCCCCTCAGAAAGGAAATGGGGGAGCTAGTGACAAGTGATATGGAGAAGGCCGAGGTTCTCAACGACTTCTTTTCCTCAGTCTTCACTGGCAAGGGCTCCAGCCACACTCCCGGAGTCACAGAAGACAATGGCAGGGGTTGTAAAGAACTGCCCATTGTAAGTGAAGATCAGGCTCATGACCATCTGATGAACCTGAAAGTGAACAAGTCCATGGGACCTGATGGGATACACCCATGGGTACTGAAGGAACTGGCGGATGAGGTTGCTGAACCGCCCTCTATTACATTCCAAAAGTCATGGCAGTCTGGTGAGGTCCCCACTGACTGGAAAAGGGGAAACATAATCCCCATTTTCAAAAAAGGAAAGAAGGATGAACCAGGGAACTATAGGCCAGTCAGTCTCACCTCCGTGCCTGGTAAGATTATGGAGCAGATCCTCCTGGAGGCGCTGCTGAGGCAGAAGAATAACGAAGAGGTGATTGGGTACAATCAACACAGCTTCACCAAGGGCAAATTATGCCTGACAAACCTGGTGGCCTTCTATGAGAAGGTCACAACATCAATAGACAAGGAGAGAGCAACTGACGTCATTTACCTGGACCTGAGCAAAGCCTTTGACACTGTCCCGCATGACATCCTGGTCTCCAAGCTGACAAAATGTGGGTTTGATGGACGGACAATTCAGTGGATAAAGAACTGGCTTGACAGCTGCACCCGAAGAGTGGCTGTCAATGGGTCCATGTCCAAGTGGAGGCCAGTGACAAGGGGAGTCCCTCAAGGATAAGTACTGGGACCGGTCTTGTTTAACATCTTCGTCAGCGACATGGACAGTAGCATAGAGGACACCCTCTGCAAGTTTGCCAATGACACCAAGCTGTGTGGGGCGGCTGACACGCTGGAGGGAAGGGATGCCATCCAGAGGGACCTTGACAGGCTGGAGAGGTGGGCCCATGCCAGCCTCATGAAGTTCAACAAGACCAAGTGCAAGGTCCTCCGTCTGGGTCGGGGCAATCCCAACCACCGATATAGGCTGGGCAGTGATTGGCTTGAGAGCAGCCCTGAAGAAAAGGACTTGGGGGTGCTGGTGGATGAGAGGCTCAACATGAGCTGTCCGTGTGCACTAGCAGCCCAGAAAGCCAATTGTATCCTGGGCTGCATCAGGAGAAGCATGTCCAGCAGGTCAAGGGAGGTGATTCTCCCCCTCTACTCTGCTCTTGTGAGACCCCACCTGGAGTACTGCATCCAATTCTGGAGCCCCGACTACAAGAAAGATATGGACGTGCTGGAACGTGTCCAGAGAAGGGCCACGAGGATGATCAGAGGGCTGGAGCACCTCTCCTATGAGGACAGACTGAGAGAGTTGGGGTTGTTCAGTCTGGAGAAAAGAAGGCCCCGAGGAGACCTTATAGTGGCCTACCACTATCTTATGGGGGCTTACAAGAAAGCTGGTGAGGGACTTTTTAGGATGTCGGGTAATAGTAGGACTAGAGGGAATGGATTAAAACTAGAGATGGGTCGATTCAGACTGGACATTAGGAAGAAGTTCTTCACCATGAGGGTGGTGAGACACTGGAAAAGGTTGCCCAAAGAGGTGGCGGAAGCCCCATCCCTGGAAGTTTTTAAGGCCAGGCTGGATGGGGCTCTGAGCAACCTGATCTAGTGGGAGATGTTCCTGCCTATGGCAGGGGGCTTGGACCTAGATGATCTTTAAGGTCCCTTCCAACCCTAACAATTCTATTATTCTATGATTCTATGATTCTACTTTCAAATGATTTTATCCCTTTATGAAAATCTTCTTGAGGTGGAGATGCCTTCATTAGTTCATTTGAAAATATTTAGATTTTACTACTTGAAAATTCCAGAGATGTATGATTTAATACTATTTTTAAAATTACTGAATGCTCTTTTAGTTAATGTGCAGCTCACTGAATATGCCAAATTGATAAATACACCTGGAATGCCACACACATTATATATAGAGAGAATAAAGTATGCACTGCTGAGGTTGGTTGTCTGCTAAGAACTGCTGTTCTATCAAAAAATCCTATAAAGAAAAGCCCACTCCGTGATGTTAGTAGAACACACAAAGCCATCAACTACTAACATCTGATAGTTATGCTTCTTTTCAGTAGCTTGACAATTCAAAATTAGCATTGATTTAAAACTCTCCTTCTGGTAAGGACCAATACATAAAACATATCTCTGTAAGTATTGTTTGCTGAAGAAAACATTAAAAAACAATAAAAAAGATGAAAGCACTTGTTTTGTGAAGATATGTTGGGCTGCTTTTAGCAAGACACTTTTAAAAAAAGAATTTGTAAAGGGGACATGTGCATATTTATGTAGATAACTTCACACTTTGCAATTATGTCCATTTTATCATATATATTAGTTTTACTTAGTCTGAGCAAAGCTCGCTATCCAGAAACTGCTCCTTTTCCCCCTTTATTTTGATGTATGTAATAACTTTTTAGTCTGATGGATAAACAAGTGTATTTTCCAGAAAAAGGTTTAAAAAATTACTGCATCAACACCACCCCTTTAAATTGCTTGAAAGTAAAACTTCATTAAGACCTCAGTCCTAGAAATAATTTATTAAATGTCATTAATAGTTATATTCTGGTAAGAGACTCTATAGAAAAGCCCAATGAAATCAAATCCATTGGGTTGCTTAGCAATTATTGTGAAAGTCCAGGTAGTTTAACAGAGAATTTTTCCTTTTTCGAGGTTGTGGACTTTTCTCGCTTTCATATGGGGTTCTATATCCAGCTCGTAACTCTCTTCTAATTGCTAGCACATGGTTATAAATGTAATAGAAAAGCTTTTATTTTCTATTAAATCCTTGATAGCTTTTTTCAGGAAGGGCTAAACCCTAAATATTTAAGATTAGTTTCAATAACCATTTTTTTTACTATGCCCATAAAAAGCTTACAGGCTCCATTTTCTCCCCTTGCTACCATTGCTATACGTGTAGCATGGACTGATTCTTCCCTAAATGGTATTCTGACCTTGAACCACAGGAATAACCCACTTCCTGATTCTGTGCTCATGGAAGTCGGAGAATTTTTGTAGTGATTTAAATTAACCTTGAATCAGATACATAGTCTACACACCTGCATGCCCATTTTTACTCAGATGCTGATGGCCTTGCCCAGCTCTTCAGAAATGCTCCAAATCACAGTTAGGATTAGTCACTGCAAAAATTTGTTTTTAACCTGAGAAGAAAAATGCAATTTCAGATCAAACAAAATGTTTTAAGGATCACCTTCTTCAAGCTCAAGGATGGTCTGTCCCAGCAAGCAGGAAACTAAGCAAAGGCAGCAGGACACCTGCATGGATGGACAAGGAGCTCCTCGCAAATCTAAAACCTAAAAAGTAGAGAGGTGGAAACAGGGTCAGGTGACCCAGAAGAAATACAGAGCCATGGTATGAGCATGCAGGGATGCAATTAGGAATTTGATGAGGGACATTTGAAGGGTAACAAGAAGGACTTCTACAAGCAGAAGCCCTGATGAATAAGGATATGGAAAAGGCAAAAGTTCTCAACACCTTCTTTGCCTCAGTCGTTACTAGTGAGCCTTGCCTTCAGCAATCCCAGGCCCTGAGACCAGAGGGAAAACCTAGTCCAAGGAAGTCTTACCATCATCGGAGCAGGATCAAGTTAGGGAACCCTGAAAATAAACTGGGTATAAACAAGCCCATGGGCCCTGATGGGATGCACCCATAAGTGCTGAGGGAGCTGGCTGATGTCACTTGCAAAGACAATTCTGATAATCTTTGAAAGAGCATGGTGACTGTGAGAAGTGCCCAAAGACTGGAGGGCCACTTCGAGAAGGGCAAGAAGGAGGACTCAGGGAATTACAGGCTGATCAGCCTTACCTCAGTCCCTGGGAATGCGATAAAGAAAATGACTCTGGAAACCATTTCCACACACACAAAGGGCAAGAAGGTGATCAGGAGTAGTCAGCGTGGTTTTACAAAGACGAAATCGTGTTTAACCAACTTGATAGCCTTCTTCAATGTGACAACTGGTTTGGTGAATGAGGAGAGAGCAGTGGATGTTGTTTATCTGGGCTTTAGAAAGGTTTTTGACACTGTCTCCCATAACATCCTCACAGACAAGCTGATGAAGTATGGGCTAGATAAGTGGGCAATGAGGTGGACTGAAAACTGGCTTTCTGCCAGGCTTAGAGGGCTGTGTTCAATGGCACAAAGTCCAGTTGGAATCTAGTCACTAGTGGCAGGTGTTGATACTGAGTCATTTGCTGTCTAACAAGTTCATAAATGACCTGCTGTGTGCAGTTTTGAACTCACGAAGTACAAGAGATACAGACGTACTGGAGTGAGTCTAGTGATGGGCTACAAAGATGAACAAGGAACTGAAGCATCTCTAATATGAGGACAGTCTGAGAGAGCTGGAACTGGTTAGCCTGGAGCAGAGATGGGTCAGGGGACATCTTCTCAATGTGTATAAATACCCGAAGGGAGGGTGCAAAGAAGATGAAGCCAGGCTCTTCTCAGTGGTGCCCAGTGACAGGACAAGAGGCAATGGACACAAACTGAAACAGAGGAAATTCTACCTAATCAGAAGAAACTTGCCAGAAAGCTCTCAGCCTTGAGCTGGGAGGGCTCTTTATCTTCATTCCATTGAGAAACGCATTTAGTCCCTACGTGGGTCTAGAAAAGACATTACAGACTCATTCATTGATACAAGCAAAAGGCAAAAAGGCCTACCTATTTATGCTGCTTGTTCAGTTTTCTAATGATATATCCGTTGTTCTTTCATACAGACACAGTGACTAACAGCTTTAATAACCTGTGAGCAGCCAGACTTGATTACAACTCTCTTCATTGTATTATAAAATTCAGCCTCTTTAAAGAGAAAGCAGAGTTTCTACACAGCCGATCAGGAACCAGAATTCCTGTTATATATGAAATTACAATATATTAAAAAGTAATTCTGATTTGAATTGCAAATACAAAGTGATGAAATTCCTGTGAAGTAAAAATGTGAAAAAGAACACTACACAATTCATACTCATGAACAAGCATCTTCTCAATAATTTATAAACAGGTTTTAAGGAAGTAGTTGCTGGGGTTGTGAAGAGATTGCACTCACGGGCCTAATAAAGTGTCTTTCCATCACCAACTACATTCTGAGTGACATAACTCAAAAATTCACTATGTTGGTTTGTTCTGATTCCTGTAAACTTCTAAAGTTGGTAAAAAAATCACATCTCGCTAATTACATTTTGACAGCATTTAACAAGATGTATGAAAACTAATATCTTATAATCTAAAACAAAACCAGATAAATCAAAATATTTCCATATTGCAAATGAAAGACACCATGACACCTCTTACAAAAAAAAAAAAAACAAACCCTCAGAAATTACAAATTTCAAAAGAAGTTTAAATTTCACAAAAATTTAATATCGGGGAAATAATTTGTTCAGTAAATACATTTCTGACCAATAACAACTGCAAGTGAAGGTTATATAAATATCATCAAGAAGCTCTGCATAAGACTTAGCTCCTTCTAGAGTTACCTTTCTGATATTTGGTAGACTCCTGTTTGGCCACAACACACAAACAGAAGGAAAATCAATTTCTGGGTTTAGGAACAGCTGAACGAAGGTCTTCACAATTCCTTGGGAATGTGCCTTATCACAAATCACATGGGCACTGCTTGAGGGAGAAGGAAGACAGTTGCTAACTTTTCCTTCTAGCTGTATTCTACTAGGCTCATCAAATAGGGAAGAGGCTCCTATGCGGGCACATAAGGACTTCTTATGGACTTACTGGAAAAAGGAAATTGTCTGTGCAAGATACCACTTCAAAACAAATCATGTGATCCTTATGTATTTTCCACACTTCCTGGAAGAATAGCTTCAGTGCACAGAGGTTGCTTGGACACCTTGGATCATTATTGCTGAAGTAAAGGGGAAAAATGCTTTTCTGGAGGGAAACGCAGCTCAGTTAAGGTCAAGAAAACAAAAATCTGAGACTAATAAAGTTTCTTCCTTTATAGAGAAACCCTCCCCTGTGGTGGACAGAGTAACATATCTATTTCCTAGTAAAACCTTTCTCATAAAGATCTGTAGGCCATGGATAACTGGACATAAACTACGCTAGCTTCAAGGCTATGTAAGCTTCAAAATTATCATACAGATGTCCTAATACCATTTTTACCTTTCTTCTTTTATTTTCATATGCCCTAAACTCAGCCTTAAGCACAGGTCATCCAGACCTGCGTTTTACCCACACCAGGTCACCTGCAACGTAAGTGATGTAAGCACAAGATGGTAAATCCAAACATTTCTGCTACTGCTAGTCAAGTCACACTGAGATACTAAAAATTACAATGACCAAAAAAAAAAGAAGCAGTAGGTATACCCACAACGAATTCTCCACAAAAGTAGTCTCTGGGGTTCTGGCAAGGTGGAGCTGAATTCTCACTGCTTAAAAGCAATGTTGCCACCGCCATCTGAAAATGCTATCTGAGCCTGGCGTTGCACTCAGCAGCCTCTGCTTGGGAATGTCCTC
Source organism: Larus michahellis (assembly GCF_964199755.1). NCBI lineage: Eukaryota > Metazoa > Chordata > Aves > Charadriiformes > Laridae > Larus > Larus michahellis. The sequence continues at coordinate 98,754,446 of NC_133897.1, forward strand.
CAAGGACCACTAGCTGATGGACACAGAACACTGACAAAATCCACTGAACAATCCACTGATGACAGACTGCTGATGCACACCTCCACAAAATCTTCCCAGTAAAGAACCGCATGCACACAAACCAATATATGAGGGCTCATATACCTCACAGTCGATGCTTACTCCCGTTCTTTTTCCCCAAACACGCACCCTTCAGCCCCAGAAATACACAGGTCCCACGCAATTATTAAAATCTGCCAGTTCATATGCTTTATGCCACTGCTATCTAACCTCTCACAACCCAGGTATCTCAGATTACATCCATTCCCTTTTAAGGATGCAGAGAAAGCAAGTAAGAAGAGGAGACAAAAGCTACCACTGCTCAACCAGCTCCTCAAGGGGCAAGTGAGACCTGCAGCAACTCAGAGAACACTTCTGACTGGTCAGTAGAGTTGGGAGAGTTGAGATAAGGAGTTCATAGCAGCACTTTTGTCAGATGTAGGCACATACTATCCTTCTCTACTCTTGTTTGTTTTGTTGGGTTTTTTTTAAGTATAAGCCCAGGAGAAGTTTGTAAAAATTGCTCCTAATTCTCTTCTGACACGAATATTAAGTCACAAAGAATGAAAAGGTAGTCAAAGATTGTTAACAGGGGAGAACGGGAAGCCGTCTCTAAGTGTCTCCTCCACCCCATGTTGTAAAGCAGATATGGATGCTTTCTTTAAATCTCAAGGCATTAACACTGCTTCATAGCCATTCTGCCAGTTTCATTAATTGCACTTCTATTCCAATCATTTCATAAGCAGACTGTACTTATAATCTGGCTATTTATCCTAATGTTTGATGTTTCTGACTCACATAAATACATTATGTTTGAATGCAGAGAAGTACTTTGCATGACAAATTTGAGATTTCTGCCGGAAACATTTGACTGAAATTTATTTTTGCTATCCATAGGGAATAAGCCTCTACATTATTTGATTGTTATTCACATTTTGGTAATCGCATTACAAACCTCTACTAAGAAATGAAATGGCAATGTGCCTTTTTTTCCTCTAAGAGCAAACGTCTCCCTTCCCCTCCCAAAAGCACAGACCTTGAAAAAGCATTAGAAAATTAAAAAGCCAACAGAAATAAAATGATGTATCTGCGCCTGAATATTCATTAAAACACGACATTGCTTAGTCACTGCTCGCCATTTGGATGACGCATGGTGCTTAGGCAAGCTTAATGCAACAATGGGAATTCAGTCTTGTTTTTACGGGATGGGTGTAGACTTTAGTGGACAGATTCCTAACCGTGTTCAGTCGTCCTAATTGCATTAATTTTGTTAGGCCATAAACCACTTTACATCAGTTGATGATCTGACTTTATGTTTTAAATAAGAACACAGGGAAATAGTAACAGATTTAATTTCTAGGTTTTATTCAGATCCGTCATGCTACCCAGCAGCTGCTCTACCTACAATGCATTATACTAAACACCACATGCCTGAGATGTCTACTGGAGTTACTTGCCCTTGGCATTGTTTGCCCTTTGCTTCTGTGTTACACTCTTCTCTCCCAGAGACTTTCTCTAGCAGTTCCCGCACTGGCAGAAAATTTACTGCATTTTATCTCATGCTGTAGAGCTATTGTCAAACATCACAAGCACAAAACAGGATGACATAAAAATATCTTTGGGCTACTAAAACCCATGAGTCAAACTCATCTCTTGTTTCACCTCACAAATCGCAGCAATCTGTTAATTGTGTCCCTCGCTGCTTTTAGATTTTATGAGCATCAAACCACAGAAGTTTTTGCTGAAAAAAACAACAAAAACTACAACTAAACAAAAAATACTGCCTCTACTCTTACACTTTTTAACATCAGTTTTCTAATCTGAATATCTGACATATTTCCTGCCCCCTGATCATTTGGCAGCACTTGAGAATCGCCTTTGCTTTGTTATACCATCCCGAAACTCCCATTGATCACATTTCCATCAACTGACTAGCAGGAAACCCTTGTTTTCTGTTCTTGGAAAAAATATGAACACAAAGTCACAGTGGAAATGGAAACCCAGGAGAACACACAGCATCACATTCCAAGTACAGCTGCTCTGCTGAACCAGTTGTACTTGCGCTCAGAGTGTAAAGAGGAGGTTGTTGAACTGCACAACAGCACAGGCACCTTTCCCAGCTGTGACCCAATACCTCAGGCTCAGCCCCATCATAGGACAGCAGGGCCACAAAAATGCTCAGAGGGCTGGAGCACCTCTCCTATGAGGACAGGCTGAGAGAGTTGGGGCTGTTCAGCCTGGAGAAGAGAAGGCTCCAGGGAGACCTTATTGCGGCCTCTCAGTACTTAGAGGGGTCTTAGAAGAAAGATGGGGACAAACTTTTTAGCAGGGACTGTTGCGATAGGACAAGGGGTAATGGCTTTAAATTAAAGGAGGGTAGATTTAGACTAGATGTAAGGAAAAATTTTTTACGATGAGGATGGTGAAACACTGGAACAGGTTGCCCAGAGAGGTGGTAGATGCCCCATCCCTGCAAACATTCAAGGTCAGGTTGGACGGGGCTCTGAGCAACCTCATCTACTTGAAGATGTCCCTGTTCATTGCAGGAGGACTGGACTTTAAAGGTCCTTTCCAACACAAACTATTCTATGATTCTATGATACTAGAACAGAAACAAGTGGGAAGATTTGATTTTTTTTATTATACAAATAAATTAGTGAAGGAGGAACATAATGCAAATAATCATTTTTTCCATGAGCTCAACACAGACCTGGCAAATCCAACTCACTAAATATCTAACCTCATAATGAGATCTACACAAATAACTCCCATGTAATGGCACCCTGCAACTGGGCTTGCATTGTAAGTATTTTGGCATATCACCTTCCTTTTTCCCATTCTACAGCTTTCTGTGCTGGATGCAGCCATTGGCCTGATCCTTTCATCCTCTGATGAAAGCAGAAGTAGGGAAGTGATCGTGCCTCTGTACTCGGCACTGGTGAGGCCTCACCTCGAGTACTGTGTTCAGTTCTGGGCCCCTCTGTACAAGAGGGACGTTGAAGTGCTGGAGCATGTCCAGAGGAGAGCTACCAAGCTGGTGAGGGGTCTGGAGACCAGGTCATATGAGGAGAGGCTGAGGGAGCTGGGCATGTTTAGCTTGGAGAAGAGGAGGCTGAGGGGAGACCTCATTGCTCTCTACAACTACTTGAATGGAGGGTGGAGAGAGGTGGGTGTTGGCCTCTTCTCCCAAGTAAATAATGACAGGACCAGAGGAAATGGTCTGAAGTTGCGGCAGGGGAGGTTTAGGTTAGATATTAGGAAGAATTACTTTACTGAAAGAGTGGTCAGGCACTGGAATGGCTTGCCCAGGGAGGTGGTTGAGTCACCATCCCTAGAGGTATTTAAGAAATGTCTAGATTTGGCACTTCAGGGCATGCTCTAGTAACAGAGATTGTAGGGGGTTTTTTTTGTGTGTGTATGGTTGGTCCTTTCCAACCATGAAGATTCTATGATTAGCTGGCGACAGATGCTGCTCCCCAGTTCACTCCAACCACAAGTCAGGAAGCCAGGCACACACCCTTCTCACTACCCTTTACGCTACACGTATGCTTACAGCATGACTCAAGATCTTCCACGCTGGAGAGCAAAATAATTTGGAAGCCTGTGAAAACCAGGACTTTGAAAATCATCCATTATATTTTAGCTTGTTACAGTGTAAAAGATAAAGCATAGTTGCAAATCACACAAAATACTGTTACCTATATAGAAATGTTATTAAATCTCAGAATGTAATGAAAAACTTATGGTTTGTTCTAGAAAACTTACGAAGTTGGGTCAAATCCTGCAGACCTTAAAGAAAATAGCTGCTCAAGTAACAGCGAGGCTGGTTCAACCTTTTGCATTATCAGTGTATGATGGATGCACAGTGCTATCTAGTTTGCTCAGCTGATACTTCTCGAAAAGGCTAAAAATTCCTTCTAGATTTTTTGTCAATGTAATGTCCACTAGTCATGTAGTGCATATTAGTGCTAAAGATAGATAAGTGGCTTAATAATTTAATGAGAATGATTAACAGAAACATGTCAACCCATTTAACTGGGTAATTATTATCTTTGCATTACATTTTTCACAATTTAACTAGCACAATCTAAACATCCAGATGAATTACACACATCAAGAAAAAGATATTCTGCAGTTTGAACTTCATTGTTTTCCTTAATAACTGGATGCACCCAGCAGTTCAACTGCCCAGCTCAACAGTGCATGTTGGCTAGCTCAAGGACCCCTCATTGATCTTTTGCACACATGGTAAATTACTCAGTACGACAGCAGCTTGCAGCCCCCAAATCCTTTTAATGTTTCTGTTCTTATTGAATTAACTGGCATAGGAACAATTGGATTGTCCCCACAGTTTCTCTTCCTGTTCCCCCCTCCCTCTCTTGAACACTGGTTTAATTCCCCTGGTGACTTCCTTCTAAGAATAGCAATGGCCCTGTGGAACAGCAGGAACAGGAGGCACTATGGGAATGCTTTAAACACAGCAAACACTGCAAAACCAAACACATGTGGGAAAATACAGATTGTGTGTTCTGCTAAGCAGGGTTTTAAATCCACACAAGCATCCTTTTTTTTTTTTTTGATAAGCAGAGACACGTCCCTAAAGGATGCCATCGATTACTTTAGTCTCCATTCATGTGAGCACTCTTTTGTGCTGCTGCTCATCACTGAGCACCCTCCAATTCTGTGGACGTACTTGTGTGATGAGGTAATCAAGACTGCATTACATATTTTGGATTATAAGAAACAACTGATTTATAGGGTGGCACTTGAGTATTTTCCATGTTACTCTCCACGATAGTCCACACAGCTTCTGTTCTCCACCCATATAATCTTAATATAAAATTATGGGAGATTCTATGTCTCAAATACCTTTGGACTTGACTCATGTTTTTTAGATTATATTGATATGAAATTCAAGCATCTGCTTAGCAGCTTCTGTCAGACTACTCAACACACTGGCTATAGAAGAAGCTATAAGCCAGAAGTGGCAAACTCTGTAACCGTCACCCATAGTCCTGACAGGGACTTTGAATCCAAGCATTCAGCCACGGCATTTAATGATTTTTATTTACGAAGGCAGAAGCAGATGAAACTTAGGTTAGTATGGTGGGCTGCAAACTGCCAGAGCTCAGAAGTAGGTACACCGACTACTCAGCCTCTAGGCACCAACTCTGGCCAAGATTTTGGGTGGCTGTCTGGAAACAGAAATCTCTTAATTACTTAATCAGCAGTGATGATGGTGAGTTAGCAGATCTTGTGAACCAGAGCCTAAGTGAAATCTAACTGAGTTTCACATCCCTCTAGAAGATCATCTCATTTATCCCAAAAGAAAAATAAAAAGTAGATATTCTCATACTGAATCAATAAAGATAGTGGAGAAGAAATTAAAACAAAAAAAATCCAATTATATGTATTCTAAATGAAATCAGGTTGAAAAAATAGTTGAAAACACCTCCATGAACAGAGATGATCCTAGTTTCCAAAAAACAACAACAAAAAATCTGCCACTAATGTGAAGAGGAAAAAGGGAAAAACAAATGTAAGAAATTAAAAACAGGTGTCTGGAAGCACTCTGTAAAGGCACTGGCCTGTTGCTTTCAGTTACCCACATAACATAATTTTTGGTATACTTTAAGAAAGCAGCTTACTCACACTTGGGCCCAGGCTCTCTACTAGTTAGAAGCTGAGTTTCACTCCATAACATATAGTCACAAGAAGGAAAATCAACTATTGTTGTGATTATGGGATCTATATTGAAAAAGAAACCTTTCAAAACAGACATCCTCCTCTGTCTCAAAACAGGCTCAAACACAACGTAACTCTGAGCATCCAACCTACCCTGTCATCTGCTCACTCATCTAGAATCAATTTACTCCAATTTTTCTTTATATGGTATAGAAAGAAAATCATACTCTAGAGTGTTGCCAAAACTTACAAAAAATCGGTTATATAAATAAAACCAGCTCAATAATTCTGATCCCCAGCCTTGTCCTTCGATTTCTGGGATGAATTTCTTTTATGGTGTGAACTCTTAGCCATGTCCAAGGAGTGAAACTAGCTCAATTGTTAGGGGTCAGTACTTTGAAGATATTTCTCAAACCCACCTATAAATGGCAGCTTTTCAAACAGCATCTCCATGATCTTGGCCAAAGATTTAGGGACAGGTGGTGTCAACTATCATATTTCCACTAATATCATTAAAATATGAGTATAAAATATGAGTTTATATCGGGTGAGGACTCCCCACAGGATCATGAGTATTGGTTGCCTTGCACAGTGCTGTAATTAGAAAAGGGGTGTAGCATGTTGTCATGTTAGAAGTGTGGCATTTTCACCTTATTTTACACTGACTTAAAACATCATGCCTGAAATACAGAATTGTGTTGCTAGACACTCAGGAGTGAATAGCTTTTTATTCCTTAAAGGTTTTGCCAGTGTGTTCATGGTATCAAAATCATACATAAAAACATAAAGAGGGTTTACACAAGCTCTTGTGACGATAGTTCAACCAAGTTTGCTTAGCGAAATAACTACGTACAACCAAGCAGACCTTCTGCCAACATTGTTCTACTGTAAAAAATGGAAGTCCTCTGGCTGACGTAGTTAAGCTGAGAAAATTAGTGTTAGTGATCTTATCTCCCTAAATCCCTGTGATGTGTACTATTAATGATAAAATTAATTTAAATTAGAAATCTGCTCATTCAGTCCTTATTTTTTAAGAGAGTATCAAATTGTTTTCATGGACTGGATAACCCAAGAAGTTTTTATTACATCTCTGTACCCTCAATTATAAAGTGGAATGTATCTTTTATTCAAATACTACCTTCTGGCAGAATTTTTCCTGCTCAGCACCATTTTTTGTGGCTACTTGTGAGAATATAATTGACTTTAGCCTAATACTTACAAAATAAATTGATTTTTATGACTGCCTTAAAATCCTATGAAGCATTCAGTAGGAAGGTAGCCAAAGTTCAAGCTGATTTGGAAGTTTATACTTTAAAGGAGAAACTAGGCAGAAATTTTAGTGTCCTGGGGTTTCAATTAATAATGTGAATAAAATACCAGAAGTAGCAATTCTTGGTCAAAACAGTAATAAAATGGAAATTTTAGCATCAGCTTGAGACAACACGCTTATGATAAAATACCATAAGCAACAACCAAGTTAAACCAACCAATTTCAAATGTTGGTATTAAATTCAGTATAGTAGAGCACAATTTGTAAGATGTCTTAACAAAATACTTGTAAGCTCTTAAAAGTAAAAAGATAAAAGGAAAAAAAGAAAATAGAAAGGAGGGAAGGAGAAAGGAGGAGCAGAGGAAAAACTTACAAAAATATTTTTCCAGCTGTCATAGAACTGCAGCATTTGCAATTAAAGCAGCTCACAAGTGGAGATCCTTTGCCCAGTGAAGTCTTCTTGTCATGGAAATTAGGAGGTGGATGAAAATGGGGGAATAGGTGATCTGATATGGGTGAGCAGATGTGTGGATCTTAAATCTGGAGTTTGGTGAGGTGCACACATAGACCTGAGAGCATGACAGACCTGAAATGGCCATTACAAACGCATATAAACCTAGAGTAAAACTAAATTAATACTTTTATGAATGTAGTGCATGAAATGATCAAAATAGGTTCAGTGAACGTTTACTTCAGAGAATGGTGACATTTTACTTGAATAAAGCTGATCTGAAAAATTTCACTGTTGTACCAGGCCTCTTGCAAGAGGGACTCATCTCTTTTAAAATGATTCAACTGTACCCTGAAAAACAAACATTAGAAGGCAAGTGTTTTTTAAAATACATTTTAGTAGTAGCAATTGTGAGAAAATATACCCACTCTAACTAGGTGGATGAGATGCTTCTTAGTGTCTTGAATCCACAGATTACCCGAAAATGCAAAGACTGATTTTTAAATATTTAATGACCTTTTCCTGGGGGGATGTAATCATCTGTGTTATTTCAGTTCTGCTTTTCCACCTCCACAAGGCTGTGCCCACCCCAAGGTACGTGGGTGTCTCCAGGGAGGCTGCTGAGGCTGGTCCAGAGAAGAAGAGGCAGGGCTGCTGGCCAGACTCCTGGGGGCTCCTCCAGGGCCTGAGCCCAAAGAGGACTTGCTGGTATCTCCACCTGTGCAAGTGCCACATATTTGCTCACTCCACCACTGACCGCCCCTAAGTGTTTAAACCACAACTCGAGCAGGTAATGCAGAAACATTGAAACCATTCCTAGAACAGCTCTATTGAGAGACATTAAGAACTCGGCAAAGTTGACAGCTGAGGTAAATGCTTATCAAAAAAATAAACTGTGAGCGTGGAGCAAGCATTAGACATGAAACCAGTCAATGTAGGCAGAAAAGCTCTTCTGATTAAATGCTGTAATTTCTTTCTTTCCATTCTATATTGACTAAATCAAAATCAGTGGAGACTAACCACAAGTATCATGTGATTTGCAATTAGTCCTGTTCATCTACAATGGATCATAAACTCCTTTATTCTCTTCTCTGATACACACATCTCTGCTAAAATTAGCGTAGTAGTTCAACAGGAAGTAACCTTAGTCAGACAACAGGAAAATTTTATTTTGCCTTTATTAATTTTGTATCTGTTGATATACTAATTAATGCTTCTTCACACATGATAGATTTAATGCTCCAGTACATCTAAAAGCTTCAAAGTACTTATTTCTCTATTAGCAGGTTTCCCTTCAGAGGTGTAAAAAATGGCATTGTAGGACCGAGGAAGAGAATGCTAGTTAACATTTTGCCAGTAGATGTCTCTGCTAAACGCACTGAAGGGAACATACTAAGTTTAAAACTTCAGCAAAATGCAAGGGGCAGTTTGCATCCTTCAGCTGAAGAGCAGGGGTAAAACCAACAAGGTCACTAACAATTTCTGAAGACTGTTCTTACACTGTCACCATAAAAATTGGATTTACCTAAAACTCAGTGACTCCCAAGTTAACTAAATATTAATTTTGTCTCCTGATATTATCTCACTGAGTAAGAATCCACGAAAGGCTAACCTTATATATTAATGTTCTCCACAGAAGTTATGAATGTACAGTCTTGGGGGAAAAAATATTTTAATCGTTTAAATTCTAGCTTTTGTGAAAACAAGCAGTCCATTCCTACTTCCAACAGAGAATTTTCTTTGCTTACCATTTCTCCTCAAACTAATAAATCAGTATGTGGAAGAATAAATTTTAGTTTTAGGCTGAAATAGCACAGTACATGTTAGAATAATTATGCCCCTGATGGGTAACATTCAGAGGTTCTTATATTTTCTTTACATCTATATGTTATTTGGCAACGGTCTTATTTGCAAAAGCACAGCTTCTAAGCAAAGAAACTAATATTAGTTTCTCATAATTGGCACTTGCCATTAACATACAGCGTGATTTTCTGATTAATAATGAAGAAAAGATCTCAAAAGGCACAGATCAGCTGGAAAAGCATCTGCTTAAAATACACACACGTAATTAGGAGAGGACGTCAAACAGACTTGATTACATATTTCATGGGTATGTGTCAAAGAGTGTAAAGCATTTGACTTAACCCCAGGGTGACTTCGAGAGGATTTAGTCTATCTAGTGTTTGTGATTAGCACCATATAATCTGGATATGCTGAACAAGTAGAGTTTTACACAATATGCAAATTTACTTTCGCTTTAATTTAGACCCTTTGGATTTAGCATAAAATCTCTGTGTTGCATGAAGGGCTGAAACAGCTGGATCCAGTTAGCTAGGAAATTAAAAATGTAATAAATGAAATAAGGTAATCCTTGCCATGGTAGCCAGTGCGCACTAGAACGGGACACTGAGATCTGCCGTGGGATGGCTGACGTGCACCCTTCTAATGCCAGCCAGACCTTCTTCTGCAAATGCCAAAATGCTGATCCCTTGTCTAATCACAGTGTGCTCTAGTTGTTCATATAGCTAAATTTATTTTACCACCCTGTCAGGGTTCGTTTTCCAGGTGCATGTTGGTAAGAAAACTGTTCATGTATCAGTCAAGGAAATTAGTATCCACAAGGTAACGTTTTATTTCCTTGTTAGTATATCAAGGTGTGGCAAAAATTAATTAGCAATATATTACATTGTTTAAAATGTAATGGCATTAATTTATGTGTAATTTTATTTTCTAATTCCTTTTCAATGATGGTTTTTAGGTAGAACTATACAGAGAAAATTCTTGAGTATTTCTTATACAGGTTTTAAGAATACAATTGCAAAATATTATCTTTTTTCCCCATTTAAAAAGGGTATTCCAAGGATAACAAGAACCCTAACCTAATCAATCAATTTAGATAGCAAAAAGTCTTAGGAAGGTCTGCACCCAAGTCTAAAAGCCCTCGCTTCTGTTCTCCTTTGAAATCTCTGGCCCCACAGGACTTTATCTCTTAGCAATGACAATGACAACTTTGTAGTGAAAATGACAATTCCTTCAGATCCTAACTATATCTGACACAGAAAATGATCTAGGGAGAAAGGTATTACAGACAGAAAGCACTCCTTCTCCAAGATATCCTTTAGCCATGTGTAAGCGATGCTGGAGCGGTCTAGGAACCAGAGGATCAGAGCTGCTTTACTCTTGACTGCTGTTAATACTCCCACAGACTTTATGGAAGAGTTGGGTCTTACACCCATTCTCTCTTGATGTAGGCTACAACAATTTCTCACACTTTATTTATTGAAAGTGACAGATTTCACAATGCTACCTCAGGCAGAACTGGGAACAGATTCTGCATCTACAGTAAAAAAAAGCAGGCCCCATCCATTAATTCAAACTTGCCTTCCAATACATTGTATGCGCTTGGCTGTACTTTCAGACAGTTGCACAAGAGCGCCTCACCTACTTGGTCATTTTGTAATACTGATTCCTTAATTGTTTTACTTCCATCTACAGTCATTAGCAAATATGTGCTCAGTTGAGCATGTCTTTCCTAATAAATTAACCACAGTCCCAACAACGGCTTCTTTTGATGCAAAAGAACCAACTGAGCTTTCTTTCCTCCTAATCCGCTTTAACCAGTCATTTGAAAATGAAAATGATCACAGACTTCTAAGTCAGCTGTACCTACACACTTTTTACATAAGACATCTTTTTGACTAGGAGATTCTCACCCTGGAGACAGATTTTTCTTGCCTTTGCAAGATAGTTTGTCTGCTGCCAGACCGTGAGCCCTTCCCTCTCAGAGAAAGCAACACCCACCTGAATAAGCTTGGATTTGAAGCACGAAATATATGTTGCAAATCAGAAATCACTCATAGGGTAATAGACAGATGAAGGTTTCCCAAATAGAAAACTGCACACTGAGCCTTCAAGCTCCTCAGGGTTCTTCCAGCACATTCCCTGTTTTGCTTTACTGGTTTATTTCAACCACAAAAAATGCAGAACCTGTCCCGCACAACACTACCTGCATATCTAAGGGAAGGTAAAAAACCCAAAACACTACTCCCACCTCAACTAAGCTGACAGCTCAGATTTCTAGTCCCAAATGGATCATTAGCAGGAAAGCTATGTAAAAGTCCAATACCACACTAAGCTAACATCTAAGCTCCCTTAACAGATAACCAGAACTGGTATTCCTGGGTGTAACTCCTCTCATCCTAAATTTCCAAAAAAAGTCAGAGGGATCAAGCTGGTGAAGTACTGTCTGTTCCACTGATGGCAATAAGAAACTCAATGGTCATCTCAGGCATAGGTGCTGACAGCAACATAAGACAAATCCTAGTAGAGACTAAATGCAGATCTGGAAATACATTTAGTTACCTAACTCCCTGCTCCCCTGAAGATTAGTATCTATGTGATTTAATAAAACTCAAGTAAATTTTGATGTCGAGGAAAGGAATTCAAGTCTCTCCAGTCCTCACCTAGTTCCCTGGCCTTTATATTAGCCTTCTTTTCATGGTCTCATTGATTTCAATGGGAGCATTCACAAGTGCCCACACAGGTGAGGTCCTCACAGTGAAATGCAACCTCCTGCTGAAAACCTGAAAGTGATCAAGTGCAGGTAATTAGTCTGGAGGAGTTCTGATTCATCAGTAGGTCAGGGCGTAGTTTCACAACAACCGTCTGACATAAGGCAGAAAAAACACCTTCCAGTGTAAGTGGAGTTGTCTCTCTGTAACTGCAGACCTCAACAGTTCCGTTATCACTGGATGAGCGAGAAGCCTGTCAGTGTTGGACACGGACGCTCCCCGCCACTTCTTGCCTTGGCAAGCCACAGCCAATGCAAAAGCACCTGCGGTGATCCCCCAGTTATTGGCTGCCCCAGCTTCCTCTTCCCAGAAGTCTCACAAGCATGAAAAGACTCTGCTGCAAATCCCTCCCCTACATCCAGTAGTAACACTGGATGCCATCAAATGCCTTCACCACAGAAGTCTTGTTAACTCTCTTGTCTGAACACAGAAGAACTATCTCTTGCCAAGAGTATGCTTTCTGTCAGCTGTGCTGCACTCTTTCTTCATCAGCTCAGCTTATAATAAAGACATTTTCCCCTTCTTTCTGTTCCTATGAAGCATATTTCTCTCTCTATCTGTGTTATGCAAAAACATCCAAGACATTTATGTCCTGTACTACCTCTTCCTGTGTTATCTCTACAGGTCTGAGGAATTATTCTTACTTTTTTGGTTCTTTCCTAGGCCTCTTCACAGATTAGTCAGTTTGTGAATGCAATTCACATCAATATTAGCAAATGCATATTAAAAAACCCCAAAACATAAAAGCAGGTTTTTTTTCCAGAAAGAAACCTCATGTACAGATTAAAGTCTGCAAAGGCAGCTCTGGCAGGATTTCTTTTGGTAACTCACTTTTTCAAAGCTTCTCAAATCATGCTCTAGCTGTTCTGCTCTGCTTTCAATGGTACAAATGATGTCTAGTTTGCATTACTCAAGTCACAATAGAAAGCTAAGAGAACCAGCAAGAACTCTTAGCAGTATATAAATAACTTCCTAGTTTTTTCTTTAAACCAAATTTATCTTGAGACAGAAATATAAAAATCCATGAAAGGAGAGGAGAGATCTTTGTCTTTTGACATACCAGTAGTGTCATTATCTGGAAATCAGAATACCTTTGGATTTTAAGCTCTTATGCTCTCCCTTCACATTTATAAGTCAAACTTTTCTTTTTGCTGCCAGAATTTAAAATGCCCTCTCTGCAGTGTATCCATATTTTCATATTTGGAGTGTGGATGAAGCATCTTCTCCCCGCTGTCAATTCATCAAACAGTTTTATTCCGAAAAAAAACCCAAACAACAATGCATAACTCTCTCTGCAGTACACTTAAAGAAGGTGTTAATTATGAGCAGTGAGGTGAGATTAGTACAAATTGCCCAGGTTCTTTTATGTTAAAGTTCATCTTGTGGCAAATGGTTGGCATTGAAAAAGTAAAAAATTCCATTAATGATTCATTCTGTCTCTTAAAGTAAGGGAAGAATTTCCCCCTAAAATAAAGAATTTCATAAATGTCAGCCAAAATGCAGCATCCACTTCCAACACACCTATATATCACCAGCCGGAACACATGTATTAACGCCATCTTTAATCTTATGATTTTTAAAAGAAAAAATCCAAATCCATGAAAGTTATGAATGAAAGCAGCACCAAGGATGAAAGCAGTAAAATTCATAAGCATAATACCCAGGGTCCAAGTTTAGGTGACATGCCCAGGCAACAGCAGGATGCAGTCACGAACTCCACACAGGAGAAGAAATCCCAGTAATCCCTGCCAATCTGATTGAGGACAAAATTCTTTTCTGGCCCTAAACTGGATGATTTGCATAACCCTAAGTATCTAAACACAAGACACATGAGAATCTGTGCAGTACCACTAAATGCAAACTGCCCAATATCCCATCACTGGCTGCAACGAGTTCCTGATGTACCAGAAGATGGTAAAAATTATAACAGGGAAAAACACATCCCAAAATTTCCAAAGGCCAAGTTAAAAATCAAAGTTAGCCTCACCAATTAGCATCCTGCACTGTATTTCGCTTTGGCTGTTGTGTGGCATAATTCCCTTTAAGAAAGCCAACACAATTTTTACTCTCCAACAACCAATCAAACATCCAGTGAATTTAAAAAGAGCTTTCAATTAATCATCCTTAGGATATTTAGTCTGCATCTTAAAATTTATTCCAATACGTATTATATTTTCTTGTGAAGAGAATTAATGTTTCCTGAACAGATGTTATAATTAAAGTACTCCTTCTAACATAACTGCAAATTATGTACCTTAGTATCATTTGTAAAACCGATAAAAAATTACTAATAAAAATACATACCAGCTAAAGGTTAAGTTTAAAAATCATAAAGACAGAAGACCTCTGAAAATGGCTTACACACACTCATACGCACATCATGATGTAACTCTGGAATGAAATACGCCTTGTTGTTAAATGGAAGTTGAAATAGGTCAATAATTTAGTCAGATGATACTAGACTCAGAAACAGATCTCTATTTTTCACAACACTGCCTAACACTGAAATTCTGATTTACCTTCTGTTAGTGATCTCCCTCCCCATCTTCAATAATTACACCAGTACAATCCAGCTACACTACATCCCAAAAGAGCTCCAGCAGTGCTTTTATTACACAGAAGGACACAATTAATAATAACAATACTTTGTCCATTCTGCTTGTTTCTACTCCAGGCTATTTCCAACCCAGAATGAGAATCATTGTTTATGTTGGGGGAGTGCAAAGCAAGTACTCCAGGAGCTGCAGCAAAGTGAGACTCAGAAGTGGTTCACAACTGACAGTGCATTTTGCCACTGAAAACTCTGACAGTTAAAGTGGAAGAAATATTCATTAAGTGGACTAAAACAAATCTGCAGTCCTTCTGGATTATGAACTGTTTCTACAGCATGCAATGGCTTTGTTGTATGCACACAAATGCCAATAATCTCTGTTCAAAAGGAACAGTGGACCTTTCACAGAAATTAAATAACCTACAAAACTCCGATATTCTCAATGATGGGCAGGAGAAAAGAGGACAGTGAGGGGAAAATGGCAATTGCATAGTACTGAGTCTCTTGTTGAAGTGGTCGTGCCAGGAACAGATATATTCAATGCCTATACAAACTGAAGAGCTAAACCTTTGGAAAGGTAACCATAGTGCTCCGGACAGCATGTCCCACTTTGCAGGAGGTGGTGCTACACTGCAGGCTCCCAGGCAGCCTTGCTCTCACAGCCAACACGGAAGGGCCGCCGGAAACGCTGACGGGGCTGAGGAAGCTGGAGCACTGAAGTCACCCTTCACAGTAGCTTTCATGAGCTGGCACACAAAACGCGTTTCATGATGGAATAACCCAAACGTGACCATAGCCACACATTCTATTGTCACCTTTGCATGGTGCTTGTTTGATTTATCTTCTGTATGATTAAATTCTAACTAAAAAACACACCACGTAGAAATTTTTGTACTTACATGATCATCCACGTGGGCATAATCACATAAGTTTTACCATGAAGGGAGATGTTGAAATTTCCTACTTAACTGGAACACAAGATTAATTCATCTGGGGCCACAGATAATGGTGTAGGACTAGCTTGACTTGGTGGAAAATTCGTGGAGCATGTGGTGACTAAAATCTTCTACAGAATTCAATTTTTTCTTCCACTATGTATAACTGTGAGTTACTTTGGTCTCTTGTAGATATAAGGAGGCGGTGCTGGCACTTCTGCTTTTCAGTGGGGCACTCCAGAACTTGACTACAGACCACCAAAGCACCTAGGCTACATCAGCAGCTCAGAAGCTTTAAAATGCAAATATTTGTCAAAACTACTTTTTATTTCATTTTTCAGATTTCTCCTCAGTATAGGTTTCTTTCCATTTATTCTTTCAGCCTGTAATTTTTTCTCATCTCTCTTTACCTATCTACATTTTAGCACTGTGGAAAAAAGACATTTTTAATTGAAAATAGAAATATTCCTATATTTTTGTTTTTCAGTTTTTTATGAAAGGATTATAAATCTGAAAATTTGAAGCCACGTCCACATTTTTTTACATAGCAATTTTCAGCTTCAAGAAAGCTGGCTGTCTAGTGAAATCCAAGCTGTGCAATAAGGGACATCAGAAAAAAAAAGGTTATTATAGCAGTCAAAATACATCAATGAAAATACTCTTCAAAAATTACTGAAACTATCTCTGTGAAGCTAATTCAATAGACATGTTGTTATACATCATACAACAGACATTACTGTTTTGGCACATTTACTAAACTTAGAATCATAGAATCAGAATTGTTTTGGTTGGAAAAGACCTTTAAGATCATCGAGTCCAACCATCAAGCTCACTGCCAAGTCCACCACTAAACCATGGCAGGGGGGTTGGAACTAGATGATCTTTAAGGTCCCTTCCAACCCGAACCACTCTATGTTTCTATGATTCTATGTCCCTTAGTGACACATCTATATGTCTTTAAATACCTCCAGGGATGGTGACCCAACCACTTTCCTGGGCAGCCTGTTCCAATGCTTGATAACCCTTTCAATTAAGAAATTTTTCCTAATATCCAATCTAAATCTCCCCTGGCACAACTTGAGGCCATTTCCTCTCATCCTGTCGCTTGTTACTTGGGAAAAGAGACCAACATTCACCTCACTACAACCTCATTCCAGTTCCCTCAGCTGCTCCTCATAAGACTTGTTCTCTAGACCCCTCACCAGTTTCATTGCCCTTCTCTGGACCCGCTCCAGCACCTCAATGTCTTTCCTGTAGTGAGGGGCCCAAAACCGGACACAGTACAGGAGGTGGGGCCTCATCAGTGCCAAGTACAGGGGGATGACCACTTCCCTAGTCCTGCTGGCCACACTGTTCCTGATACAGGCCAGGATGCTGTTGGCCTTCTTGGCCACCTGAGCACACTGATGGCTCACATTCAGCTGTCTGCCAACCAACACCCTCAGGTCCTTTTCTGCCAGGCAGCTCTCCAGCCACTCTCCCCCAAGCCTGAAGCATAGCATGGGCTGTTGTGACCCAAGTGCAGGACCCGGCACTTGGCCTTGTTGAACCTCATACCATTGGCCTTGGCCCATTGATCCAGCCTGCCCACTTCTCACCACATCTACAGAAGTCTTCTAGCATCCAGAAGACAGGAGTCCATAGTGCTTCCCAATGTGATTAAGAGCGCCATAAAAAGCTTTTAATGATTTTATTCAAGCATACTGAGAAAAAATATGGTGTTGATATGGTCAAATGCATTTTTTATTAATGAGCAAATACAACAATTCACCATATTCCCTTCAAAGTAGTATAAATGCATCTGCTTTGCTATTTGTACCATTTAGGCTTGATATTGATGAGTGTTAAAGAAAAATAAAGTTAATCAGATACTGGAGATGAAAAGCTATTACTTCAATCCAGATTTTAAAACATTTTCAAACAAACAAACAACCCCCCATAAGCAATAAATTAATTAAGCCCAGAATTAAGGCCAGCTTATAACAGTTTTGGGGGGAACGCCATCGACTAGTTATTCCAAGCCACTTCAGCTGCCTTAGCTTTTCATCACTGCTATAGGTCAGAAGGCAAATTAAAAGCAATAATAAAGACTGAAAGGTCTCAACATACTATTTATTCATTATTCTACTCTTTCATCCACTGCTATCCACTTTATTCAGGCTCAGGGCTAAGCATTTCCCTCAGTCTACCATCAGGAGATTTTTCAATTGTTTAGTTGAAATAGGTACCAATAGGAGGTTTAGACAGCTGAGAAATGCAATGGAGGAGGTACTATCATCAGCTCTCCTGTTATGGCAGGTAATGGTCCTACACATTAAACCAAGGCAGTTGTCCCTCTTTAAAAGCAAATGCGTTTGTTTAAGATTGCACATTCTTCAGAAGCATTTTATACTACAAGAACATATACTGATCCATTGTCTATATATGAAGCATCATAAAGCAAAACATCCTTACTTGTTGGGGCTCAGTCAGAATCCTGTTGAAGTGGATGAAAACTCTGCTATTGATTTCCACATGAGCAAGAGCTCAAGCATCTAACAGAATACTCCTCGCAGAAGTGTTGCTCTGTGAGGAAGAATCTTGAATCCTTCAGATTCTGACAATAAACCTCCACAGACACTAGCAGAAATTATACCAGCCTGAAAAATACAGTTAGTGTCTCTCTGGACACGGGTCTCTTTTACATCACGATGCACTTTATGCCTTTGTATAGGAAATCGAAGAATGCACTGGAGAAGGGAGGTTCAGACATTACACATGAACTGTGCACATACCTGAGTAGGAAACACATATTTCAGGAACATGTTTTGTTAACTTGGCATACTCCACATGTATACGCATGCCATGGTGCAAGCCTCCTGCACAGCCAGTGATGCAAGCTTCCCTGGCCAGGTGTCATCTCCTGCACCTTTCAGGAGAATCACTGACCCATGGCAGCAATCACAGAGAGGCTGTGCATTTAGGGTGATGAGCAGGCTATCCTGGAGTCAACAAGGCACATGAGTGCCACCCTTCACATCGAACTTCTGGCTTGAAGATGTGCTCAAAGTTTTATTTTGGACTTTAACGTTAGCTCCATGTTAAGGGCTTCAAAGATACTCAAACTGGGGGAGCCACTGAAAAGAACTTCAAAGTCATGAGACTCCCTACCAAGATAAAAAGCCTGCACTGGCCTCTTATCCCAGGTAGTAAATGTGCCATGAAAATGATCTTCCCAGAGAAGTCCAATGCGACAAGACCTTTGCCAGGTTTGCACGACCTTCCCAAACTTAGCGTGACTGGAGAATTTCAACTCCATAAACCATAGTCAAGATCAACGTGGCAGGCTGTAAGCTCGTTTATAAGTCTCAGATGTAGTTAGCTCTGCACATAGCCACAGACTCTACTGCACGAATATGCCCTCAGCAGTACCTGGAAAGGTCTGTCTTCCACTCTTCACAGCTCAATATGCCCCAGCCTGCATTATAATGTCTTCTGCCTGGAGGGAGGCATTACCCTTCGGTAGTTAAGAGTATCATAGAATAATCTAGGTTTGACCTTCTGAGGTCATCCAGTTCAACCTCCAGTTCAAAGCAAGGGTAACTTTTAAGCTAGACCAGATTGTTCAAAGCTGAGCCCAGTCAAATTCTTAACATCTCCAAGCATGGAGAACTGACAGCCTCTCTGTGCACTTGCTCCAGTGTTTGACTATCCTCACCCTGAAAAATTATTTCTTTATGCCCAGTCAGAATTTCCCCTGCTGCAGCCTGTGACTGTTGTCTCTTCTCCTTTCACTTTGCACCTCAAGACTCAGGAACTGCACCAAAATTTCACAACCACGTGCTTTTCTGGGAATTTCCATAAGACTTACAATGCTAAGTTATATCAAATAGAGAACAAAATGAGACAAAAAACAACCCAACAACATAATGCTGCTTTCCACTAAAGTGTGTCAAAGTACAGACATAAATAAACTGCTGTGAAAAGTCACAGTCTGGCAAGTTTGCTGTTTTAAGATAGCTACCTGCACAGCGGGACTATATTTCTTATTTAACAAAAAGCTTTGAGGTGTACTCTAAACTCTCTTTTTCGGTTCCTCTCTGAATCTGTGTTACCAAATGGCTTTTCTGCACCAGGCCAAGTTCTCTGGTCCTCACACACAGCGGGAACTCTTACTGCATCAAGTTGCAATAGGATGTAGCTCTGCTATTTTATTATTTTCCCGTTGCATTTTTGTGAGTGTGGGGCAGACTATATGTGCTCGATGTACTCAAGTCTTGCGTGTATACTTTTGGAGAACAGTCTGCATATTTTGTTTTTTCCAAACCAGGCTGAAATAATCCCATACACAAGACCTGAGTAAACCAGTTATGCTGATGTCTGATCTTCACACTGATGAACATGGATAATAAAACTAGAAAGGAAAATTAAACTACAGCCTTAGGAAATATGATCAGATCTGTGCCCTGAGTACAAATCTGGAACTTCACTCTTAGTACTAGAGTTATGTTAACTGACCTGTGAGTTTTTCCAGAACATCAAATCCATGTTTCAGAGCAATGATATCAAGAAAAGAGACTGTGCCATCTTCAAACCTAAAGAATGGAACAAATGAGCACAGTAAACAAATCATGCAGCTACAGTACAAACTTCAAATCTATTTTGAGAGCTATTATTTTATATTCAGTGAATCTAACTCGCAGACCAGGAACTCTTCCCTTAGGGATTCATCTTCCAGTCTTGTAGTGTCCTGTAAAGCAAAAATACACTTTACAAAGCCAGAGATTCATATGAACAGTCACAGAGAAAGTGATTTTTTCCCCTGCATGGGCTACTCGTGGAGTTTGGATTTCTAGAGTAAAAGGTAACAGTCATGTCTTATGACCATATGTTATAACGTCCAAGTTATCTTCTGACAGTGTCAGAAAATGTAGGGAACAGGTGAGGAGACAGCTAGAAACCTTGCATTTGTCCCACTTTGAAATGATTATATCTAGTACAGTTGAGTTAAAAGGCAAGAAGATTCCTCCCTTACCCAGAACAGAGAGGAAGATCACCAACAAATCTCCCTCCATGTGCTCCTCCTAGAAATTAAAAATAACTGGCCTATAACAAGACGTTTATACAAGGGTGGGGGAAAATGCGCATCCCCTACCAACATCTTTTAAAGGAAATACCAAATGGAAACAAAAATGCCAGATTTGATGAACTGCTGCAGCCATTCCCACAGTTTACTAGGAGAAGGTGCAGGTCCAAGGTGGGGATCTATTCAGGAAGTGCTGCCCAAGAGAATCTCAAGGGGGCAGAAAGGACAGTGTATCAGGCATCAATATATGTTTTATTAAGGTTTTGTGTGTGCTGTAGTCCACGAGGAGTTTTAATGAGTGATCATTCAGCTTGCTTCACCACACAGGAGAACGCAGTATAATGCTGACAACCAATGAAGTCAAAACTGTACAGAACTCACCACCATGTAAGGCTAAACCTGGGGTCATCGCAAGTCTCTAAGAAGGAGGGAGCTATCTCTAAAACTTCAACAGTTAATGCTGGAAATGAAACCACCAGCAACAACCCTAACAACTGTGACCATGAAGATGAGAGCTTCCCAAGGACCTGGTGTTCCTTGAATCTTTCTCAGAAAGGGCTGATGATGTCCACTTTGAAAAATGTCTGGACAAGCACAACAGATGCATGCTTGGGCAAAAATACTTTACGTGCACATATAATAGACAAGAAAGTAACATAATAGACAAGAAAATTGGTATTTACTTTTTTTCTTTTTGGATGTACCATTTTTCATAATGCATGTAAAAAGCTTTTGGTGCCACAATAAGTATGTATTGTGAAAAGGCTCAAAGGTTAAAAATGTCATGCTTCAAACTCTTTTTCTTTAATAAAATAAACCTCAATACAATAGCATAAGAGGTCTCACTTCTACAGTGATTTTTCTTACTTATTTCATTTTTCTGTACTTACCAAATAATTTAAACACAGCAAGTGACACTGTCAGGTGAAGGACGTACAAAGCTTCCAAAAATACTTGGTAAAGTTCCACACGAAAGAATAATGCAAGAGTATTGTGTATATATGGTAACATGTTCAGCTGGGATGAAAGAAGACAAATAGAGGCAGCAAATAATTATTAACCAAGTGGTAAGAGAAAAGTGGTGGACTGCTACAAGGATGAATGGCCAAAAAATGACCACTCGCTCACATATTTCAACACAACATAGGCCAAAGAATCCTTCTTAGGAATTTCAGAATCTTGCCTAGTAATAATTAATAGCAAAGTCTATTGCTCCTGAACTTCAGGGAAGAAACCTTGCTGGTTTTCAGTGATGAAATTTAAAATGGCCACTTGTGATTTGAAAGAGACCTAACACCAGGAATATTTTCACAGAGACCTGTAGACCAGTATCTGAGGGAGGCAATACACTTTCCCAAATGCCAGAAAAATTGGGGGAGGAGAATGAAGAAGAGATAAGGTAGATGCTAACAGTGGTTTTGGAATTAAATGCAGAAAAAAACATTAAAAATTTGCACTGGCTGCAGGAAATGTCACAGTGGTCCCACACAGCTGCCAGGGAGAGATTACAGAAAGGATCTGTGAGGGTGAATTGACCTGCCCTGCTCAGTTACTGGCAATGGCTACCAAAGCAAATAAAACACTGGGAACTAAAAAACAGAGCAGAGACGCTGGCACTGAGCCCATCAAGAAGACTGCACAACCCTCAACAACCTTATCATCATCAGAATAGACAAGCACTTGAAAGGGCAACAAAGGTGACAGCCTAGATCTTCAAAGGCCACCAGATCTCCCCTGTAGTAAAAAGGGAAGAGAAAATTCAATTTCTGTTCATTAGATGAGATTATTAACTAAGCAGACAACTACAGTACAGCCATTGCTAAGTAGCAGAAGAGATGCATGAACCATGTTACTGTTCTAAGATCTTAACGATTTTCATGGAAATAGTCTAGAGCCTAGGAATCTCTTCCTGTTCAGGAAAAAAGAAAGCAAGCTAACACAACTGTGGGGTTTTGATCAAACATTATGCTCCAGAACAGCACAATCGTTGTGGCTGTATATACATCCTGCATTGTTTTGTCAGACCCCCGTTATTTATTCTTTCTGAATCCCCCCCCGCAAAAAAAAGCCTGCTGGAAGCTGTATTGCAAGAACCAGAGGCCATAAAAGAATTTAAAAGAATGCTAAAAATATTGGCTCAAGAATATGGGCAAGTCTCTCTTTTTACAATTTAGATATGGACTATTCTACAACATTCCTTTCTTGTATTTCGTATGTTCAGGCCCCCTCTGTTTCTACATTACCAGCTTTCTATTTCTGATAAAAAACCACTAATATTTTGTTATTCCTATAATATGTATATTTACACTACCTCCATTGCACTTGACTTTCACGTATATTCTTCAGATTTACTGAACACCTGATGTGCAATTTCATGTAAAGCCGTCATCTCCCCCATATTTCCAGCTATCGAATTGATTGTTTTGCTTTATCTCCAGAAAAACGTACAGGGATCATCTATAAATTCTGTTATCTAGCAAATTATAAATTCTGTTATCTAGCAAATTAAGCCTTAAGTGCTGTAGTAATTTTACTTAGTACCATGGCAAAACATGATGTTACGAAAGGTAGCTATTCCTCTCTTGGGACACAGAGCACTCTCTCCCAGAATATTTACCTGTATTTAGGACTGTGAGCAAACATGCTCCTTGCATTGCAAAACATTGACTTCAATGGCTACTTTTGCATTTGATGTGAGTGATGCTTCAAATAAATTGTTTCCCCACTCAATGGCAGTTCCAGTGTTAGAATAATCTGTTTAGGATGAAGTTCATTTGAATGGTGGTCTAGAAGCCATTTCCTGAAGTAATAAAGGTTTTGCAGCTGATGATGTATAAAGGATACCGACAAAGCCTAATACTGCAGACTACCAACCCAAGAAACAAGCTTATCTCTCTTATCTAGTTCTTATTATAATTGATCCCACTTAACCACGTCTGGGATGAGCTCAGTTGCTAAGCTGATTGTGTTTGTGAAAAGCTGACAGCATTTCACGTCAACCTGCTACCTGGCAAACTCGTTAAATTGCTTGTGGCATAATAAAAAACAGAGCAGCCTGCCTAAATCTATCAAGGACTTATGATGCTGATAAGCTGCTCTTTTTTTTCCAAGTCACACAAGACCTCTGTTTCTGGAAGCAGCAGTTTTTCCTTTGAGTCACAAGAGCGAACTATTGCTTACAGAGAGAGGTCTCACCTTTAGGATCTTCCTAGGAATGGAGATAGGCTAGTCTTTCTTTGAATCTTTGTTCAATTGGTTGTCGTAACACTTCTCTGTTACGGTTCTGCCTACAAATGGTATTTTCTAAAGCCACTATCCCACACTTCGGGGCAACTAAAACCAGGAAGGAAACTGTGACATCTTGGGCAGTTTGAATTCATCCTCTCCTTAGCCAGGTCACCTTTACATGGAAATATGACGACAAGAGTGATGGCCTGGACAGATGTGATTGGAAATAAAGTGCTTAAGGACTAAACAAACAACTCACGTTTAAAAAGAGGACTTATGAGTAAAATTTGGTGGAAGACAAAAATATTATACTGGAGCTGGACAGCACTGACTTAAGTCAGGAGTCCAAAAGGGCCCTGAGGACCAATAACCCAACGCTGAGGTGGTGAAATATCTTGCTTAACTTAAGCTATTCTGTATATGGGAAGTATACAAGGCACGGCTTTTAGGTATTTTGGGGGGGAGCACCTGCCTCTGGATTCTGGAAAGGCTGACTTGCTTAGCAGGCAGATGAGTGATTCAGCTGGTTTTTTTTTACAATTCATTTGCCCAGACAAAGCAACTCCAGACACAGACCCACTACACATATGCAATTTCTGTCCAGAACACAGCCCTGAGCTTTGAAACTTTGATAAAAATCCCATCACAAGGTCAAAAATAATCCCGCTCATTTGAGAGCATTGCTGAGTCAGTGCAAAGTGCAATGAAGGAGCACAGGGGCGAGAACATCTCTGTCAGCCAGCTTCCACTCTCCTTTACACCAGGGTAATGACTCCATTTAGGTCAAATGAGCAGAAGTCATTCCTGAGTTTCTAAAGCAGGTAAAAGTGAAACCAAATCCACAGAGAAAGCATATTTCTTGAATAAGCTGCTTTTCTTTTCTTTTTTCTTTTTTTTAAACACTCCTCAAGAGTGGAGCTGCCCTTTGAAGTGAGATGTTACATGAGCTCCTTTCATCTTTTCAATTCATTTATTTTCATCTAATTAAAAAGTACAACAATACAGAGAGGTTCTTGGTATGCATTTAAAAGTAGTTCATTCAGATCCTATTTTTCACCTCTTAGAGATATTCCATATGACCCCCACATGAAACAACTGTCTTGGCAAATTTAATTTTTACATTTTATACATTTACCTATCTATTCTATATTGACACTGCTGGAATTACAATAGCAAGAAGGGTATACCGTGTCAAGCTTATGACTGTAGGAACAGACTGTTTTCAGTCACATTCGTGTTCTTAGGTTAGTAATTGCCGTCTCTGATATTAGCAGGGGAATGGATCTTAATTGGTCTCACTGCTTTCCAACATCAAAATCCAACATTTGCAAAAGAAGCCTTATTTGTTTTGCTTTTCTTTAACTTAAAATAAATCATTACTAGTCTATGAAACCTACAGGGCCCTGTTCTGCTCTTTAGCACATCTACCAGCTCCTCCTGAGACAAAGTTCTCAGGTACCTTCCCAGGGCATTTGTGGCTCTCCAGAGGACACATTCCCTTCGGCCTGGTTTTGTCTCCCACAGATGATACTCTTCATTTTTAGCAATTTGCCAGTTGTCCGTATTAGTCACTTTCTTAACTGGGTGAAAAACTGTGGTCACATTAACACCAACAACTGAATTTTAAGGCAGCATTATGCAAGATCAAGCATTTATCTGTGGGCTTTTTGATCTTCTCCCTAGTAAAACCTTTGGAACAGGATCTGATCCACAGACCACTAACCTCAGGTACGCACTCCCTTTGGACTAAATATCTTTGTCTCACACACTGCATGCCACTACAGCATGTAAATACAATTAAGAGATAGCCTGTTCTACCGGGCATGTATGCCATCATTAAACTACACTTTTGTAATAATCCAACTTTTGCATAACTGCCTGCACAGGAACATGCTACAGCAAGCCAAGAATTTAAATGCTAGGAGGACAGTAATACATTACAGACCTCTGAAAAAGACACCTACTTTCACCACATCAGCAACTCCTTTTTCCTTCTGTTAGTGGCACATTAGCACATTACACGTTCACGAGTGATGATTGTTTCTCACACAGTGAAAGGAGAACAAGGTTCAACAAGGCCAAGTGGTGGGTCCTGCACTTGGGTCACAACGACCCCATGCTGCGCTACAGGCTTGGGGAAGGGTGGCTGGAGAGCTGCCTGGCAGAAAAGGACCTGGGGGTGTTGGTCGACACCCCGCTGAATATGAGCCAGCAGTGTGCCCAGGTGGCCAAGAAGGCCAATAGCATCCTGGACTGTATCAGGAACAGGGTGGTGAGTAGGACTAGGGAAGTGATTGTCCCCCTGTACTCAGCACTGGTGAGGTCCCACCTCGAGTCCTGTGTCCAGTGTTGGGCCCCTCACTAGAAGAAAGACATTGAGATTCTGGAGCCAGTCCAGAGAAGGGCAACAAAGCTGGTGAGGGGTCTGGAGAATAAGCCTTATGAGGAGCGGCTGAGGGAGCTGGGGTTGTTCATCCTGGAGAAAGGGAGGCTGAGGGGAGACCTTATCGCTCTCTACAACTCCCTGAAAGGAGGTTGTAGAGAGCTGGGGGTCAGTCTCTTCTCCCAAGTAACAGGTGATAGGACAAGAGGAAATGGCCTCAAGTTGTGCCAGGGCAGGTTTAGATTGGATATTAGGAAAAATTTTTACACTGAAAGGGTTGTCAAGCATTGGAACAGGCTGCCCAGGGAAGTGCTTGAGTCACCATCCCTGGAGGTATTTAAAAGACGGGTAGACGTAGTGCTTAGAGATATGGTTTAGTGATGGTTTTTGTCAGAGTTGGGTTGATGGTTGGACTCGATGATCTGAAAGGTCCCTTCCAACCAAGGCAACTCTATGATTCTATTCTATGAGAACGCTTATGCAATGCTTGAACAACTGCCACTTGTGGAGGAGAAAACTGAATTAATAAATCAATCCATTTTTATTTCTCAAATGTCCCTGTGCATCTCTCCCTTACGTGCAATTTGGTGAACTTGTAATTGGTAACTTTGTTCACTACCTACATCTAGAAAAATCTTTGTCTTTTGCATTGAAAGATCAGCAATCCTTGAGTCTGTTACTCAAATCGGGCTGAATAACACATTTTGATTTTGCAGGTTATCAGCTCCTTAGGGCTCTGCCTTTCAGTAAAAAACATACTTCTGACAACTATGCATCACAATTACTTTCAGCTGTATGCAATTTTAAAATAAAATTAGATTTCTCCTACAAATAATACTTCTACAATTAATAGTTTACATTATATTTTAAAAAATATATATATACACAAGATCTTTGCCCATAAGCATTTAAATCATGCAACAATGAATAAGTTATATCTCAGGGATAACATACTCTCCCCAACAACTCCTACCTGGACCCTCTGACATCAAAGAACAATAAAAATACTCTTTTTTTCCCCCACCAGAAGAGCCAGTGGTCACAAAAAAACCTGTACTGCATCTGTCACTGTCCAAACATTCCCTTCCAAATTCACAAAATAGACCAATGTGGTTTCTTTGCATTGATGGGGCAGAGGGGGAGAAACAAAATAATCTCACTCTTTAAAATTCCATTACACAAAGGGATATTTCCTTGAGGTATATTAAATTTAAGTCCTCAGGAACATGAAGCCTGCTGGTTAACTGGCCTCAAAGAATAATATGTTCAACTATCAGCTAGTTAGCTTGCGATTTATACTCATTCATCTTAACTTTAACTTATTAATGTCAACAAGAACTCCATTAAGGTGCAATTCAGTGTGAGCAAGCGTACTGCAAATGATTTCTGTATCTGTCTGAGTATTCAACATTTGATATGCATTATTCTCTCATGATTAAATATCAATAATCCAAATGTTCACACCTCTGCTTCCCATGGGAAGGTAATATCCAGATATAACCTGAAGTAATAGTTAAAGTGAGCAATTTGCAAGGTGTATTTGCATAAACTGTTCACTGATCAGTTATGAGTAATGAATCATTAATAAAAATTCAAAGCCCTTTCTTCATTTTCTCCTTAGGAGGAAAGAAAGGATGAAAGACATTCTGGAGATAAATATTTCATAGGCAATAATCTGACCAGCTGTAATCATTTGTCCATGTTCAGTATAAACAGATTTGTTTATTTCCTCATGAAGATTGAGATGCAATCTTTCATCCTTAAACAGGTGCATTTGGGGATGAAGAAAAACTTACTCCTAAAGACAAATCCATTTTGGCAGGAAAAAAAAGGCTCCACTTGAACATGAATTTATTCCTAAAAATCCACATGTAAAAATACCGCTGTCTAATCATGTGTGCCAGTGAGGCAGACACAGACCAATGATCTCGGATAATATTAGCAGTAACTTATCCTCAGATAATAGAGAAAAATCCCTATGATTGCTTTCCAATGGGTGGGCTCCATTCTACAGAAAGGTCTGTGCCTCAAAGCAGGGGTTACTGCAGCGCATAAGCCATATTTCCACTGCAGATAAAAGTGAATCCAGCAACACTTCTGAGCACGTCATTTCCCCAGTTGGGGGGTGAAAAGAATTCTCTCATCCCATCCAGAAAGCTTCTTTCTCTAGCAATAAAAATTCTTTCTGGACCTAATTTTCAGAGGCAACATATACCGAAGATTAGCAGAATCCACTGGGAGCTGTGAATGAAAACAGGTTCTTCACTATTAAGCCCATGATGTTAAACCATTTTGTGTTGAGCCACCATTTGGGGCAGATTTGCTCTTCCTTCACACCAACCTGAAAACTAACTTAAAGAATTTCAAATGTTGGTACTGTCAGTAAGACAGAGGCTCAAAATGTGCTCATGATAGTGATACCACAAAAAAGAGAAAGGAGGTGGGGGAGTAAGGGTTCTCAACAGAAAGTAACGATCTTGGTAGAAGGCAGGGAGTTAAAAAAAATAAAAAGAAATATAGACTTTTCATCTTCCTCCAGCACTGCCTATTTTATTATTTTTCTAACTAAAATGAAATACTGAGAAAGTTCCCATGTATACTTTTCTGATGTAGCTACAAAGCAATCTCAGCCAAAACTCATAGGGACAAAAGTTTTGCCAGAATTTTGCCTTCAATATGGCTCAGGACTGTGCTGAATCTCCCCAGATGCCAGGTCTTGCTAAATTACAGTGAATCTTCAGGTCCAGATCTTCTGCTACTGGAAACCAGGGAAGTGTTGAAAGCATCACAGGCCAGCTGGACTCTGAACCACACATCCACATGGCAGCTGCCTCCACGGGAAACTGCGCTTCTTAGCATCTTTCCACTCATGACTGACTCAGATGAAGGACAACCAAGAAATCATTTTCTTTTTTATAAAGTGGAATGAGTACTAAGTGGATGTCACAAGCCTTCAAGCACGCGCTGAATATTTAATAACTGTCAGCAAGAATATCATGTTATCAGTGTTTATTGTCTATTACTTTTGATGGGAATGTGCACGTATGTGGAACTGCCCGTAGTTGGTGGCATGTGTCAACTACAAGTAGTAACAAGTACTAAGCAGCCAAATTCAGTTTAATGTATGATATATGTACCAACAACACCCTGTGTATCCAGAAACGCTGGTAGTTTGACAGGACTGGCATTATTAAATTACTGCTATAAACCAACTTAGATTCAGAATAAGGTCTGATTAGCTAGTTTGCATGTTGAGATCTTTGTGGTAACAGTAAAATCATCAAAGCAGAATGAGAGAAGACAAATACAAGGAGGACTTCAGCTAATAAGGCATTCCAAGGTATACATCGAACCTTTTTAGGCCTAGGGGGTGCAACCAACTGAGACTTTCACAAGGAAAAAAACAACCTTTCAGCCACGTTCTCATGCTCAAAAAAAAATATTATATAGTAAGATATGGTACACCAAACCAGGTGCATCCTGGCAATCAGCTGTTTTACTGCAAAACCTACCAAGCTTTCTTTCCACTTTGGGACCTCAGAACTCCTATAATATGCAGATGTTTTCCAATGTTTTTTTTTTTTCATTTTTCAGCATTGTTATGAGGCTTGCTAAGACTTCACACTGCCCCGTGAGGTCATCTGGTAGCATCTCACTCGTAAGATGAAGACAAGGAAGTTGGAGAAGTAAGTGACTTTTTTTCCAAGGACCTACTCTGACTGATTTGCCAAGCTTGGTCTGGATATTGGGAGTTACCAAATTTCCAGAAAATTGAATTCACAACAGTGATACTGAATTAGCAAGCACTCCTAATTTCTCACTGTTTTAAGTAGTCTGCAGCTTATAATGCAGGAAGCCAAGAACCCTTTCCATGCAATTGCCTCACCTCTTCAACAGGAGGGCACTGATGGAAACCCCAGGAATATCATGTGCTCATTTATAAACAGAGGTAGCTGCTTCAGCTTTCACAGGTGTCCTGGACCTGCAAGGATAAGGCCAGTAACCGAAGGAAGTTCTGGAGGTCTTCCAGTCATCCAAGCCCAGAAGAAAGGATCACCTCAACTAATGATTCCTTCAAAAACTCAGGAAAATTATGGCATGTTACCTGGCTTTGATGATGCTTGAAGTAGGGAGCAGAGAGAGATGACTGCTATCCCTTGCTTTGATAGAAAAGAGCAAGAGTCAGGTCGATGAGGAGACACCAACATAAAGAAATAGCAGAGGGTTAGAAGCGTGTGCATCAATAGAAAATAAAAAGTTTAATATTAATAGAAGCATTTGTTATGTAAGTAATATCATCCCAGCTATCACCCAAACAGAAAACAGGATAATGAGTGGGTGAAAAAAAGCAGAGATGTTTATCAGCTAAGACAATGTACGTGGGTTACAAAATGGAGGGATTACAGGCTCTGTAGGACATGACATTAGTATGTGGTAGGAAAATAATCACAAATAGAAAACATATGCTAAAGAAAACACAGAAATATAAGAGAGATGGTGGTGAAGAAAACAGCTGTTTTGAATCGAAATCTCTTTGGTGAGATGTTCAAAACAAGCAGGACTAGTTGCTGAGATTCTACTATAGGCTACGTAGGTATGCAGGAAAACCCGTCTTTGGGTAACAACAGATACTTTTCTATCACTCTCACAGAAGTAAATGGTACCTTAAATTTCCCACAAGCAAACCCAAGATAACAGAAATGATTGAGTTCAATTATTTCTTAACATCAGAGCCAAAACCAACAAAAAACCCAATCCTACCACAACTAATTATCTGAAAAATAGCTTTTACAAACAGTTATACAATACACGATGGAAGACTTTGACTGACAAAAGCCCTGGTCAGAGGAATTACAAGTTTATATGGCACAGATAGATAAAACAACCTCAAATGAGGTTTTCAACGTGATGGGCGCAAAATGAGATATTAATGAAATTACTTGCTTAGGAAAACTGAACTGAAGTAATCAGATACTTGGATATACAGGAGACCTAAAATTACTTGAAGTTAAGGTTCAAAAATGTGTGGAATTTGTATTCCAAAAGAATGAAAAAAGAGAGAAAATGAACTTTTACAGAAAAACTCCAGAAATAACCTGCACGAAAAAAACCCTGTGAAGAGAGATTTTAGCAATGCTTATAAAAGCTGATGTGAAATTGGAAAACGTGCTGCTCAGTGAAGGAAGCTGCTGTTGCAAAGACAGAAGGCAGAGGGATAAAGTGAGAATTCCCAAGAGCCAAGCCCTGACAAAGCAAATTCAACTGAAGAGTAAACTATTCTGTATATAAAATGAAAGGAAAATACAAATAATATCGAATAACACACATAATATATAAGGATATAAGAAATATAAATAAAAAGAAGAGGACAATGATTGTTATTCAATAAGCAAAGAGCTGGAAGAGGAAAAAGGGCCTGAAGACTAAATGAGTACTTGGCTTCAGATTTTAACACGGACTCTGCTGAAAAACATAGGTCAGGACAGGGTGACTCATGGCTGGAAGTGTGTGGAAAGTGTGAAAACTGAAGTTATTGCAACCGATGTGGAAACTCACTTCAAAGGTTTTAATGTATTGAACACAGGCAGACAGACAAAGTATGTCCCAGAATAGTAAGTAATTGGCATGAAAAACTCCCAAGTCCAATAAAACAGAACAGTAAACAAATTTGTCAAATCAGGAATGGAAAACAGAAAACACAATATTTCTACTGAAGAAAGGGAAACAGAGTGATCCAAGCAACAGCACATCTGTTAGCTTGACCTCAGTGTTATGTACGTTCTGAAAACAAGTTCTGAATGGAAGGACAATTAAATGAGTAAATAAAAGCACGTTCAAACGCACCATGGATTGTGCCAATGTAAAATCAAGCCCAGAGTGGCTGCCATTTTAAGAGCTCACTATTTTTCTAGGCAAAGGAAATGCAGAACTAATTTATCTGGATTTCAGTAAAACATTAGCTCTATTGCGATATGAGAAGCTATTACAGAATAAGGATTATTAGAAGAGTACCACAGTAGGCTAAGAAATTGTGCTGAAAGGGAAACTATTAAGCTCGGAAAAGGTTACCTGTTTAGTTCTTCAAGCACTGGTTTTGGGGCAAGTATATCTTTTAATAGTCTCAGTAATGATCCTGGCATAAAAGGTAGGAATGTGAACATAAAACAGGCTGCTGAAGTGAAATTTGGAGATTGTCAATGCAGAAGATGGGGCTGTATATTGTGTGCAGTAAGAAACAGATAATGTTGAAAACCCTAAAAACAGAAACAAGATGAAATGTATAATATGCTGTAATGTATAAGTACATCATCATGCATAAACCCTATTATGCAGCTAGGGATTACTGACACAGACTTCTGCAATGAACTGGAGGACTGTCATCTGAAACATCAGATTTATTAGTTGATCAGATCAGTTATCAGCCATCAGCAGGACAGACAAGAAAACATTCTAGGATTTAACAGATAGAAGAATATCAACACCATTAATAAAGGTCTAATAAGATTTTCTGTGGCATACTGCGCATGATGATCAGAGAAAAGGAAAGCCCGTCTTATAAAATTGTTCAGTTCACTCAGTTTGGAAATTGAAAGCTAAGTGGAATTGCTAGCACTTGGTAGCTCTAGAGATGGAAGAGGTGGGTAATAATCATGGAGGAAAAAGAGCTGTTTAAGCTACAGGACAAAATGCAGATAAATGACCAAACTGATCACACGACAGACTGAAAACTAGAAGTCTTGCATCCATCCAAGGTACAAGACTATAGAACAATTTTCCAACAGGAGTAGCAGGAACAAACCAAAACCAACATGCCCTCCCTCCCCTCTGCCAAAAGTCTCCCCCTCATTCTGCACACAGGCTCAATATAAAGAAGGGATTATATAGTATGGGTGTCTTTGACAGCAAATAGGTGGATTGCACGACCAGGAAGGTTTTTTGCCCCTCATAAGAATCCAATAAATGGAAATGCCAAAATAGCAACTGCTCTCACTTTATGAAAATGCATATAAAAATTACATAAATACAGAAATTTGAAACTTTGGGAACCTCCAAAAACCCTGGAGATATCCCTCTTGATGTTCTTCTGACCAAACCTGTTCCATTTCACACCCAATTAAGGTAGCACTGTCTTGTGCAACATCAGTTGTATAAAGAGACTACTCAGACAAGAGCAAAAGAAATGCACTTAACAGCTTTTTTCCTACAAATTTGCATGCATGTTCTACCAGACTGACAGTATGGTGTATTGACTCGTTACATATGCTTCCGGTAAGGATGGTCTCTGGTGATGATGGTGAGGAACAAAAAGGTAATTTGATTTAGATTTATTGTCGTGGAAGTAAAAGGTGATCTTGGCAGCTGTGTGATTTTGTAAGATGATGTTAACAAACTAAAAGTGAAAATACCCACCTCCATGAATGTTTTTTTCACGTAAAAGTACGCAAAATTCTCTCTGCCTCAATCATAACAGACACAACAGAATTCTCAAGAAAGGAAAATTGTACTGTGACATAGCAATACAAAATACTCATTTGAAAAACTCAACATGCACCAATACAGTAAGTCATCTATTCTCTCTTATCAGTAAAAGCACTTTCAAAATTCAGCTATCAATGAGTGTATAATCCTCCTGGTTGGCAATATGTTGAGGTTTTGTATAAGCTACAGAGAGCATAACAGGAAGTATCGACAAAATGGCTTCATGCAAGTTTCACAGAATTGCCACCCCCATCACAGAAAAATAGGTGTTGTCTATAAAAAGCTCACCAGAGCAGATTTTCTCATAGTTTACTGAAATGAAACTACGAGCACTTCTACTACTTTGATTCCGGTACAGTACATCATAGATATTTCAGGTACATGCAGTCACGTAAGTGAGGTTTGTAAAATAATAGGCAGCGAAGACGTCTCGTATGAGTAGAAATATCCAGCGAAAGAATGAGCTGAGGTTGCTCCAAATACCATGCTGCCTCTTTAGACCTGCTAACCACTGGAGAGAACTAAATACGGCAGAAAGCCGGTAGCTCTGCATGCAGGGAATTCACAGTAATATACAGAGGAAAGTGTAATCACACTTAAAAGGATGTTTAGTACTATCAAGTAATGAAGAACTTTGCAAAAACAGAGTCTTAGGAAGATAGCAACCAAAGCAAAAATAAAATTCACATTCATTGAGTTGACATAGGCTCTGACGCATCCAAAAGGGCGCTGCGGTGTTGTATCACAGCGCAATGGTAAGCAGCACACAGCATTGCTGCCCACAGCGTGGCTGCCAGACTCTTCAATTTCCCAGTAAAAAGGAAAATAGATTGCATTAACAGACTGGGAGCTGCCCGATAGCCCAAAGTTCCCCAGTGGAAAACAAATACATATGTAGAGGGAAAAGGTATACGGAATTGCCATTCATATGTATGCATCCCTTTTTAGGGAAATACAGGAAGCATAGTAGTATGAAGCCTGAAGTACCACTCATCCAGTATTTTGATGGTCAGAGGAATGCGTGATTTTAAACGTAGTTCAATACTAGTCTTCTATGTCAGAGAGGAGAAATCTGGAGTTTCATACAGCAGTCACACATGCCACCTTAGAATAACACAACCAGTAGGTCACTGCAAAGTTTTGCATTCGAAACAATTATTCACATAACGAATCCCAAATATATTTCAGATATTTAATCTCTTAATTTACGTAGAAAACCCCATATAAAACCTAACAAGACTTGTCAGGCCATTCAGTATTTTGATATATCAGCTATGCTTTTGGAAGACTTTCTTCCACCCTCCCTTCCCCATATATGTTAATGTTTGCTTTACTGGATATAATTACTGAAAGAAATCCTGTTGAGATTAGATTTCAGTTATAATTAATGATGAATGTGTCAAAGCATTATGATGTTGTTTATCACACTGCTTGCAATGTAATTTAGTGCAATAATACTAAGACTTGCTATGTGACAGTTATTTAGCATTTAAGTCTTCTTAAGATGCTCTGCAGAGTACCCTGAATGTTAACTATGGGAAGATTATTTTATACAAAAGCAGCTTCAGGCAAAATGTAGCGACAAGTGGCGAGAGCCCAGAAAAAGCTCTTATGTCATCTACAAGCTGAAATATAATAATTAAATAATCTAGACATGTTGTAGAGCTAATGAGAAATCCAAAGGATAAAATTAAAAATTGACATTAATAGGGCAGCTTAACCATATGAGGAAAAAAAACAGTCTTTGTTCCTTCTGATACCATTTCTGAAAAGATATCTTCCATTTAAATGTGTACATAAACACAAAAGATTGAAACCTGGGGTGGGGAAAAAACTTTGGACACCATTGACAGACAGCTCAGGGTATTTTAAGGTAAGTCTTAGCTGTCCCAGTTTGGGGTTGTTTTTTTTTTCCTCTTTCTAGCCACTAAATTAATTTTGTTTTCACCTCAGACATAGTTCTAATGAATTTTCTGCTCTCAGGGGGTCCCCTTTGAGTATTCACTTGTATGACTGTGAATCCTGACGCTGGCCTTAGGCCTTCTTCTGCAGTGAATGTGCAAGTTTGCCCTGAGGAGCTGCGTCCCAGCACAGCACAGGGCTGCTCTCAGTGCCCTCAGACATGAAAGGAAAGAGATAGTTTTACATGTGTTGCCCACGACGACTAAAAAAAGATAACCGATTGCCGCATGTTTTTACCAGGAAAGTATCAGGCATGGAGGGAAACAACAAAGAATATGTTAATTATTTTTGTAGTTAGCGTGGTTAAAATGAAAAAGTTTTAATTCTGGGTTTAGGTCTAGATGCAAGGTCTAGTTTAAGAGAAATTGTATCAGTATATAGAAAATCAGTTCATTTGGGGATATTGTTCTCAAATTGTAACATGCTGAAAACTCATATAAGTTCAAACTTCACAACGGAATTTGTTCATTTTGCTGTAATTTCTCACTATGCAATATCCTTCTGTGCACATATTACATGGCACATACAGTTTACTAACATGTTGCAATTCCATCTTCCTAAACTCAAATATACTTCAGGGACTCGATTCTAGCGTCTGATTATAAAGCACAGTTCTCCACAAGTTCTTCTGAAAACAACCCAAATACTAAATGTGCTTACAGCTCAACTGAGACATAAAATACACATAATCTTTCATCGAGTTCTGCCACTCTTGTAGAAACAAGTCTAAACCATCCGTATAAACCTATAAATATTACTAACATGTGGTTATGTCTGAACTGTAAAAAAAAACCTATCTGCAATTCCTTTTCAGTTGTAACCTATTAAAATAACTGATCATCTGTGTTTTCATAACAAGCATATTCTCTAGATTTTAGAGTGCCTAGCAAACTAGCTCTTTTTAGGGTACTTTGAGTCTAATATTGTATATTTTTTGAGTAGGGATATACCTAACAATACACTCTCAAGAACATTTTGCCTACTGCGGTTTTGCATTTACTAAAGTTTTTAAAGCTACATTTTTTATTGGAATTCAGTTCTGCAAATACCAAGTTTAATAGAACTTGACTAATGTTTTTGTTCAATTAGCTATCATATTATCTATTAAAATTCTGGTGTTCAAACTCACTGGAGCCATTTCAAAGGCTCCTTTGAGAAAAACAGAATACATTAGTGAGGTAAGTGGAAGATTTTCGAGAGGTACATCTGATATTGGCACATTCATCACCACAAAAAGCTTGGAAAATTTTAAGCTATGCAAAAAGAATCAGCATTTTTTAGAACCTTCTGTCACCATAATAACAAATGCAAATGATGGAATGGACTCAAGATAATACTGATTATCTACAGAGATGGATATATATTAGCCAGAGAGATTCTGGCAAAATTTGACTCCCAAGAAGCACTTGGCCCCAGGCCTGGAGAGATGAGTTTTTGAATTGTTCTAATGACACTCCTGATAGCAGCAGCAAGCTCTACAAGTAGATTTATGAAGGATGGTTATCAGAATTTGGGACTCTCTCTCACCTCCTCCCTATGCTAGCAGGTAGATGTCACCAAGTAGAGTGTTTGTGCAGGTAGGCTGAGAAAGAGCACTGTGCTGCTTGATTCTGGTTATAGCACCAGTGTCTGCAGAGGAAGATGGTGCCTGAGAGGTTTTCTGGAGAGACTGGAAGGGACACGCACTGCTGGCTCCCACCACGGGATGTCTTTTGGAGTTCTGGTGCCTATATGCAAATTCTCTGCCTTTTAGATCTTGCACTTTCCCTTTGTCTCAATAGCTACCAAGCAACCTGCCATGTTGCCTTTGCTTGCATTTTTTCCTCAAAAAGATTGAAGCTACTATTTTTAATTAAAAAAAAAAAAATTAAAAATTTAGGTTTTAATTAGTGTTAAGGGAGCCATCTTGACTTCCTTCCCTGGTTTTGGGCAGATATGTGGCACTTGGTTCATTTTACAACTGAGATAAATCCCTGCAAACCACCCACTGATGTGGAGAAACGTGACACGAGTTGCTTCAAATTTCTTTCGTATATACCTATGAGATATACATCCTCAATGTTTATCCTGATTTGAGTAAATTGGATACTTTCCAAACAATTGCTCACAAACACCTGTTCAGGAACACATTCAACCATTCAACCCGGCAGCTACTTTGCACCACTCTGCACAGTAGGTCAGCTAAATGCTGCTAACTACAGTTAACAAGTTATAAATTAATACCTCGTGTCCTACCATGGACATTCCCATGAAGAGACGATAATGAAATACAAGCAATGTACATTAACCTAAATGCAACTGTAATTGTATTATCTTGGTTTGCATGTTTTCCTCAGTCACTATTTAAAAGCAAATTTTAGTGCAGTTCTGACTGACCTTTTTGCAGCACCCACATACAGAAGATAAGTACTGCTCTCCTGCTTTATGGAGGTGAACTGGAACTTAAAAAGAAAAGAGCCGCCGTTCCTATTCTGAGATATTATGCGTTCTGTTTTCAGCTGCTGGGAATAGTTAGTGTTCTGCCAACTAACGTCAATGTTGGATTTCAGAGTTTAACACAGGCTGGGGAAATAAAATCTTCAGCCACTTTCAAAAACTGTGTTAGACAGCAGAGATACTTATCTTAAATTCAAACAAATAAAACTTTTATGGCACTTGAAACAGAAAGATGATCCAGATCTCTCAAATCCTAAGAATTTCCTTTAATCATAGGCTATTACTCCTTTGCGAAGTCGAAGTACACTGGCAGATTGCATACGGAATAACAAACAGCAAGTAAACAGTATTATGTACATCTAAGACACAAAGCTGCACAGAGAGACTGTCTAAAAACAGGATTTCATCTGGACTAGGACAAGAATTCCCTAAAGCAAGTAGAGAAGGAGAAAATATTTAGTCTCAGAGTCTCTGAAAAGCACAATTAACATGACTGTTTAACATGCGAGGATTGCTTTAAAGTATCAAGGGACTATTTGAAGACAACATAAGGAAGATACCAAATAAAATCCATTATAAACAACAATAGCACCATACAGACTACGCCGTACATAGCGTCTCATCAGCAAAACTGTGTACCATTTGATAGACGTGTGACCAGATAACATGGTCTTGTTGAGTACTTTGGGTCAGAAGCATCAGGAATGGAACACCACAGAACATTTCTTAATTTGTAAGATGCAAAATAAACAGCCCTTTCTTTTCGAGATTGCTTGTTCTCCTTTGCTTTTTATAAAGGGCTGATGAATCCTTCCAAAGCAAGACTGTAGGTGCAGTTCTTGAGAACAGTAGGTACATACATGCTCACTCTAAGCAAACAAAGTAAGCCAGCACATCTCAGCTCTTCTACCTCCTGAGGTGTTTTGATACATACTGATTAGCCCATGGCTAATATTTATGCTAAATAAGCGCCAAGAATTTGCACTGCTCCCCCTTGGAGACACTGGGTCCTCACTCCATGTTCTGGAAGACTTTGTGCTTCTCTGAGAAAGCGTCTGATGTGTTTCACCCATTTCTGGGTTAGGAAAAGAATCCAGCAGCCAAACATCTCTCTTAGTGTTTAAATACAAATTATCTATGCTTGCCTAGGTATAATTTATATTTAAGGAAGTAGCATTGTTAGGAGGAAACAGCCTCTCTAACCAAACCGAAGATAAACTCCACGTTAGAAAAAAAAGTCTTCATCTGGGAGGCTGGTTTTGAAGTTGAACCAGCTAAACTGCTTCATTTTCCACTGAGAAAACATGCTGATAAAACTCTTCATTTAAGCAAAATATGGCGTAAAGGGCAGAAAAATCCATGTTTACTTCCAACACAGTCAGCTAAAATCTCATTCTTCAACAATGAACACATTGTGGCAAGAGGAGGTTAGAGATAAACTAAATTGAATATAGAGTAATTATATATAATTGTAATTGTACTGGTAATTATTTTTCTTAATTTGAGTCTTTATCAAATGGCTGAGGAAATATTTATAAAGTAATTGTTATTCAGACTGGCACAATCGTAATTCACACTGCAAATACAGGGCATTCTCTAAAGCTTTTCTTAAGAGTCAAGTATAATCAGGGGATTGCAAAACAAAACCAGAAAAAACAATGGAGTGAAAACTGAATAATGAGTCAACATTTCATTGCAATAATCTTACAAGGAAGATGATAAAAATGTAATTTATAAAAAAAGCCTGCAAAACTGTCACTAGTATTTAGTCTGAATGTCAACATTTTCTACCAATGCAGGATTTCTGCAAACAGGATTATTACTGATGCATCTCATATATGCCAAAAAGGTCTTATTCTCTTAGGATGCTGCTATAAGGCAATGCTGAAAGGGAAAAGACAAACTTTGAACTTTTCAGTCATAAAGAAATTCTCATTTTAAATGGTAATCAAATTGCCAGGATGAAAAGGATTCAAGGTTTTATCACTTTGCTGACTATATTCTCCCCTCAATCAGGGAAGTAATTGAAATAAAAATATTAAGACAGAATGTTGAAAATAGTACAAGGTAACACTGTCTTCTCAGATCTGTCCAGAGACTGCAAGAACACCCAGCAGGCGCCTGAACTTCCGAACCTAATTGGGGCTGTCTAGTTATGTACATTATTAAACAAATAGAGAAGACACAACAGACACTATGCCTCATTGAATCTTAGTTGCCTGAGGTTGCAGAATCAAGTTCATCTTTGAGTGTAAGATGCTGTCTAAAAATCAATCACTAACATAGAGAGTGTTCACTTACACTAGATATATTGAAATTAAAAAAAACTACCCATAGTTCTAAAATTATACTGCTAGCTGTATTTTTCTATTATTTTTTTTCTTCCTTTTAGGATTAGGGTTTATTCAAAGGTATATTATAAAGGAGATTATCTTGCTTTTACTGTGCAGTTTAGCTTAATGTCATGCAAAGACTCTCAGAAAAGTCTTTTAAAACTCTTTTTTTTCTCTTTTTTTTTTTTTTTAAATAGAAACAGATGCCAAGGATATTTTCCCCTATGGAAATCAGATGAATGGTACTGTCATTGCTTTCTTTTTTTCCTGCAGATCTGTAATGCATATAGTAATTATATCACCATGGGATGTCAACTCACTGTGGTATATGAAGCCAGAAAGTCTCTGTTGCAATTGATAACTCTATGTTCCAGTACAAATGAAGTTATATTGTGCTTTGTTTTAAATTTAAGAACTGAATTTCATCCTTACAATAAGGCTGTTCCCTAGAAATTAAACTTTGTTAGAGTTTTGGTTTGGGCTTAAGGAGAAATGGGCAAGAAGCAGAAGGCAGTGTCCTGATGTTTATTTTCAGTGGAGCACCAGGAAAAGCTGCCTGATTTAATGGTGTCTAAATCTTGTAAGGCAAGTTTTATAAAGAGACGTAAACAGATTTCTGAGCTGTAGCAGTTGGTCCAATTAATTAGGTTACCGCAACTTATGAGCCTTTCCT
The DNA here is from genome assembly GCF_964199755.1 of Larus michahellis. NCBI lineage: Eukaryota > Metazoa > Chordata > Aves > Charadriiformes > Laridae > Larus > Larus michahellis. Next base: position 98,795,507 of record NC_133897.1, read on the forward strand.
CATCTGTATTTTAGACTATTGTTGTGCTTACAGAGTCATGCACAGCCTGGACCACAGAAGCAGCCTTAAAACTCCTGCTTGTGAAATGAAACCAGCTTGGTTCAGTGTTTGGGTTTTGTCCTCTTGCCCAAATGAAAACCCTGGTTTGGAGATCTTGCCATGTATTTTGGTTTTCAATGGAAGCTGAACTGGCACAAGAACAGTGTAAATAATATTCCCCCATTAACACTTCAAAAAAGCAGTGTATGCCTGGAAAGTTATCAATTTGCAATGAAGTAATCAATCAGCTATTATTACCGAAACAGTTGAGATCTACAATATTTATTCCGAGAACACCACCACTCAAAGACTTTTTGAATCACGAGTAGCCCTAAACAGTCGAGTCATTACCAGTTTACTGAGCTGACATGCTAATGTTCTCTGTAACATCAAGTTATTCCAAAGTTTTCTAAACTTTAATTTCTAGTTGTAATCAATACACACCTCAGCACAGCCCAGAGGAAAAGTGAGACATGGCTTCTGTTTTTACTTTCTGTACAGTTAAGTCTACAGACACGCTGACAGCAAGGCAGGGCACATCGGCCACCAAAATTAGAAATAGTTGGGAATCCAGTACACTGATCAGCCTGTTTGCCAGGTCGCTGCCTGAGATGCTGTTCAGCCAGCCAGAATTCAAAGGCAAAGGATGTAAGACAGGGCTTACACACAGTACCACGCCGTGGTCTCAGTGGTTTATTCATGAGGAATTGAAAAATTAATCTGTCACGAGACACAGGGTCCCACGCCCCTGTTACTTTGGATATTAGCTACAGGCTTTGATTCCCAGTAGGCTCGGAGGAAGAAAGAGTTCTTAATTTAAGTTAGAGGAAAAAATATTCATCATGCAATAGGTTGCATCCATCCCTATGGCTTAGATATTGTTTGGTCAGTAACTCCATGAAAAAGCTCGCTAGTGGCATACTCTCCTCCTTGTTTGTGTGAATAGTTTTCCTTTTTCTACGTGTCATTTGCACCTTGAAAATGTGTTGACAGTGTAATTTGAGGACATAAATATGGTGACAGAATACTGATCTTCCTCCACCCTCTTCAGGACACCCACAGAAGAGCAAATTCGACAGACTTGCCAAGTATTTTCACACCTTTTCAATATGCCACTATAGATTTGAAAGTATCTGAATGAACCCCACGGTATTTAACGATGGTTGGGCTTTCCTTGTTAAACTCTTTGTGTACACAAGGAAAAAAAAAGTTCCAGAAATCTTAAATTAATGGATTATTAATCTTTAACTTGGGAAAGCAGCAGAGATAAGAAAAGTTTACTTAAGATGTTCTGCTGAGAATTCTTATGATCATAAAAATTTTTAACATTCCTGCAGCCATTTAAATAGCTGAAGGTAGATCTTGTTGGCTGTTAAAACTGCTTCATTAACTACGAAATGATCTCTTCAAGATTCACATTCCCCCCTTTAGCTCATAATTTAAATAAACCAGGCTAGGATAAGAAATCTTCCTTTATCTTTGACTCACAGTTCTGACTGCCAAGCATTTGTGTTCATCAGACAGGAAGGGAGATTAAATGAGAACTTATTTGATACTCTCTGCATGGGAGAAGTATGTGTTAATTTACATTTTCTTGCACATGGAGGACTGAAATAAACCCCGTACTTGATATAATTTATCTGTAGTTATACTGTGAGTTTGAGTGTCAAAATAATAAGAATTCCTGAAAATTTCATATCGTTCATCTTAAAAGGTAGCACGTCCACTAAGGTATGCAAGGATTTGGTGACAATAGCATGTAGGTTTTAGAGAAATTTTTAGAGAACACAAAATTAATATATCTACATTCCTATACATATTTCATATATATGAAGATTACATATGTGTTCCTACTGTGGACATTAATCTTCATATACTTTATTCCACAATAGAAGGATTTACAAAAAATATTTAGGATGTCTACTACAAACTGGCACACAAACAATTTAGGAGACCATTCTCCTTTAACGAGGGAAGCATAGCACAGTTTGATTTGCATTTTGCATAGGAGCTGAACACGTTCAGATGTCTTCTTAGCTGGAATTAAAGTTTTATATCAATTCCATTAATAATATTTATCCATGCAGTGTTGTGAACTTACATAAGCAACGCAGTTTAAAGAATGCAACCAAGAAAATGATGAAGGTGCTCAACCTTCTTGGAAACGCAATCATGTTATTAAGATAAAATTGGCTTCATTATCCTATTATTTAAAACATTTTGCAGGTCATTTATCAAGTTCTGGTTAGCCTCACCACAGTATTTAGTCCTCAATAGAATTTAAAAGTCCACCTTGCATCTCGGTGTGTAAAACTCATTGCAAACCCACCATTTGGTGACAGAGAACAGGAAAAGTTACAGCTGCATGAAGTTGCTACATGTAGAATTTATATTTACATGCAGTCAAAGCTTCTAGGGAGAAATTTTTCCATAGTTATCTCTCTACTGGTAAATCAACTATGGTTTCTTGCTTATGTGTGTCCTTTTATATATTCACACATATAAAATCACAAATTCTTGAGAAAATGTCAGCTAAAGTGCATGGTCCTGCTTCTTTTTGTTGACCTAATTTCATCATCACATTCATTAAATGCCAAGAGTGTAATTCTTATGAACAACTAGAGAGGCAGTTTTCCTGCTCATCTTCAATTCTGTATCAATCTGTCTAAGAAAATTAACTAGAAATATCTAGATAGAGAATAAATGAGAATTCATGTATTTTTAAAATCGCTTTAAATGATTAAAAGGGATTAAATTTGGCATACAGAATGTAATCAAGGTCTCCTGTTGAGTTCAACTGGAGATGAATTGGGCCAACAGGCCTCTACACAGCAGTTCTGTCACTCTCCCCCAAAAGACCTCATGCTATTCTCATTTACCGCGTCACGTTTTTGAAAGCCTGAGAATGCTCTTCATAGGCTTTTAGCACAACAGAGTACAACCTCTCTGGGGCTACATGTGTTGTGCAGGGAAAGGGTCACACTAAAGCAAGTACAAAAAATAAATATTTGAAATCTTGAAAGTTACAGTCACAGGAAAATGAAAAAAACCCAAAACTTTGGCCTTGCAAATACTACAGCAGCTCCAATATGAAAATATTAGGAAATATTGAACATTTTGATGCTAACCATAAAAATATGACAAAATATTAAAATTTACACAAAATATAAGTTATATGTAAATTAAAGGAGAATTACAAAGTTTCAACCAAGTATTCCATTTTGACTGAAAGATGTCTGCCTTTCTGACTGAAAGATGTTCCTACATTAGGAAGTCACCTAAAGTGATGCTTTCCCATGAAATATTTGCATTTTAGTGAAACAGCAGACAAAATTTCAACAAATGACTTTAATAATACATTTTAGAAAGAGTGAGATGTCAAACTTCATAGAGATTCTGGCAACTTCAGAAAATACTTTTTGAAAAGAAAATGAAACATGATGCTATTTGTGGAACATTTAATACCTTCAGAAAGATGGCCATGTGCTTTCAGTATGAAATGCAGAAACTAAAAACTGCATCCAAAAAATCTGATGTCTAAATAATTAGATTAAAGGTAGAAATCTCTGTCAAGCAACATTCCTACACCATTATTCAATGTGGCTCTGCAGAGTAAGATTTTCCATATAGAAAGAACGGTTTCAGAGGAATATGTATTAAAATAACTGTAAGCAAATATTTGATCCCAGATCATAAAGCAAATTTCCAACAGAGAGATTTTGTATATGACATCTACAAACTTCCAGGGACATCCAGGTAATTCAGAGGTGCGTTTAAACTTCACTAAAAGTAAGGCGATTGTTAGGATGTCTGCCTGATCTGGCTATACTAATGCAAACAATAACAGTGAATGGCTAAAATATGAAGGGACTGTTTCCTACTCAGATGTGCAATATCCAAAAAAGAGAGAGAGCGCCACAGCTAAGTTTGTGATACTCAACAAAACAACATACAGTATCCTTATTTTCTTATACAAAACAATCTCTAATATTCAGACCATTGGACCCAAAATGCTAATGTCTCACTGCATCAGTGGTGCTTTCTAAATTATGCTGTCAGTCAAATCAGCATGAAATCTGTTGCTCTAGAAGAAAGAACAGTCTCATGTGTAAATATCTGATGTCTACAACCTTATTTTGAAAGATTTCTGTCACATAAAGATGTGATTTGAACTATACTAGAACTGAGTAGTCAAGATGACACTATGAAAATGATTATCAGTAAAACATGATTAGAGATAACTTTCTGTCCACATTCCACAGTGAAGGATTATATTTCTTATATACACACACATGCTTTGTTTAATTTGATAAAAGCTTGTGCAAGGTTTGCTTTAGCTTTTATCTTCTGTTTCTCAAGACAAAGGCAGAAAATCTAAGGCTAACAATGAGTCTGGTTCTTTATTTTGGTTCAGTCCTTGTGAACTAACCCACCATGACAAAATATAGGAAAAATGTATACACACAACAAACAAGACCTAAACATAATCTGACATGAACAACATTCTTCATTAATACTGATGAGGGCTTCAAAGCAGCTGCGTTCATTTGTATACTGACAGCGGAAAAACTTTAAAAAAACCTATTTGCTTCTGTAGGAAGGGTTAATTGCGTTACTGTTACTTAGCATTAATTTATTGTTTTGCCCAAGAGAACACATCATGCTGTTCTGTCACTGACAAAAGCAGTGTGCCATTTTTCTCACTTAAACTGGTCATATATTGGTGTAGCTAACTTAAGACCAAGACACCTCTAATTTAGGACAGAACGAGTGATAAGAAGTGTTAGATTCATAGTAACCACTTTCTAGCAGTGGATGTTATAAAGAAAATGCATGCAATTTATATTCCTGAATTTACAAACTGTTGGCATCAGCAGCAATCAGAAAAAAAATGAAAATAAAAAAAGGAGCCGCATCAGAGTAGCACCTGAGAACATAGCTGCAAAATATCTGTCATAAAATATGAAATAGGAGATACAATCCTTTCAACATAAGTACTTTCCCTGCTGTAACTCTAAAACTTTTTATCATAAAATTCACTGAAAATAAAGCTATTACAATCATTTGACACAGCTATTAAGCCATAGCAGATGTTATTTCATAATATAAATGCCTAGATAAGGCAAAAGTAGATTATAATAATGCTAGAGAATCCCTCTGAATTTTTTAATTGAACATGAACAGACTGAAATGTGACAGCCAAGTGTTTAATCAAATCTGAGTATTTCCTGTTTTGGAAACCGTCGCTTATATGTGAAAGTCAAGAAAGATTGAAAAACCTTTTCTTCTCAAGAGCATCAATATTTTCCTTTTTCTTCTGAATTAAATCCGTTTGAGAAGCCTGTAGATGTTTCTTTCACAGGTTCCCAAGAGCACAAATGCCAGATGAACTCTTGCATATATTTGACTAGTAAGAAGATGAAAAAAAAAAAAAAAGGCCTGTGCTTGTACTTGTAATCTTCAAATAGTAGCCTGAGTGATATCATCTAAACACTTGAACTACTCTGTTTCTATAGATCTCTTTCTTTCCACTAGGAAGCCAGTGACCACTAAACTTTTTAAAAAAGTAGCTCTCTGTAGCTAGTATACAAATAAAATACAAAATAATATAGATATCACATAAGAAGTCACATAATCTGTGTAATTAAACTTAAGATGGTTTTGTGAGTCTTCTGCTATTAACAGACGAACTTTTATGGGCATTTCAATTTGCTCTCTTGTATTCTGACTTTATTTAAACTGCAAAAGTATATCCTTCCCTTAAATGATAGCACTTGGCTCTGATGTTACTGACAAGAGTAAGTCAGATCAAGAATACCTATCAAAAAAGATTTTAGAAGCATGATTCTGATTGGAAGGAAGTCACTGAACTAAAAAAAAATCCAGTGAAGGTGAATATCTTTTTCAAAAAAACACATATTTGGTTGCCACATGATATATGAAGGTGTCTCAGCCTCCGTTTGTGGAGCCTTTATGGTGAGTTCATGGATCTCGAGGGGTCCATGAACAACAGGCTGAAAATCACTGATCTTTAGCACTTTCTTCCCAAAAAGGGCAAATAAAACTAAGCAATAACGGTTAACATCAACACATGACACTATAGTGCATTAGTATGTCATAGTAAAGGAGATGCTTCATCATTTGTGGTCAGGCATTTCCTGACATAACCTTAATATCAGTTTCTATTAGAGGAGTGTACTTTTTAATTGTATAACGGTTATTTGCATTAAAGACAAAACCTTGAACGAAACAACCTAGCCCCATCCCATTTTGGAAGAACTCAATTTGGATTGCATTCAGCCAGTAATTGCCAGGCATGCCACCATGCATCCCTTAGCCCCCTGCCCACCAAAAAGAACAACCCAAACCCAGATATATAGTAAGGGGAGAGGATCCACTATAAAGGGAGAAAATAAGTATTTCCTAAGAGTTTTGCTTCCACAAGGATCTACACAGAAATACAGGACTACCATTAGCATAATCCTGTTCCAGTTAAAGTACAAGATGAAGTCCATGTTAATGCTCAGGGAAGTTTCTGGATTAGAGATTGACTTAAATACATATGCTTCAGTTTTTTTCTGAATTGGAGAACAGACACCAATACTCCCCTCCTCACCACTTTCATTGCTTTGCGTTAGTCTGTTTTAAAACCCAGCTCAATACTCTTTCCTAAGTCTAGAAGTTGCTCCCCATCACCGTTCCCGCAGAGAGGCCTGGGTGGGTGATGCCTGCTCTCATCCACCCACACCTTCTCCTCTACACATCCAAAATGGTCCTTGATTTACCTGGCACAGATACCTCGGATCTGCCCAAAACTCAGCCCCCGTCAGGGAGCCACGCAGCAGAGCTGGATGACATTTTACGACGCAACAGGTTTCAATGGTAAAAAGACAAAACTGTTGAAAGCAAGATGGTTCAAAATGCAGGGTTTGTGCATTCAGACAACCTTGCTCCCAGGGTATGTGGCTCTGGAGAGGTGCCCACAGCCTGCCACAGAGCTGCGCTCACCATCAGCCCTAGGAAATGGACTGGTGTGGGGTTCATGGCCCCAGTTTCTTTGCTCTACCTGGAAACAGAGAAGGCCATAAGGGATTCAGCTCTCATTTGGACACGGGAAATTAAACTTCATCTTCACTGCCATGAGCAGGCAAAGCCTGCGAACCCTGACTCCACATGGGGACTCGAGTGCCTTGGTCTGTGGCGCAAAGCCCACCTGCTGGCAGAGGGCCCGGGTGATATGGCAGCCATACACAGTAGTATCCTGCAGTTTGGACTCATTTACTCCCTAAAACAGAAAGACCTGTGGAAACCACAGATTGCAACGGCTGCTTTGGAGCCCCTGGTGGCAGCAGCCATGCAGAAGACATGCCAGAATCTTTGGTACATGCCGACAGGAATGGCCCTGAACCAACACTCATGACAGCTTCTGATGAGCCATTGCTACCCATTTGCAGATCAGAGACACATGAAGAGACAGAGACATTGAGCCATATTTCTAGAATTTCCCTGCCTGCTGCAAATGGTTCATGAAGAAAACCCCTGCCCAAGGCGGCCCCTCTGCCCTGCTCAAGGAACCTGTCTCGTGTGGGTGGGTCAGCTCCAGGAGCAGACCCCCCTCTCCCCACCTGGAGCTGCCACCCTCGCAGCAGCACCCTCGCATTGCCACACTTGGGGCTCGGGGTTGCCACCCCTACAGACATGTTGTTTCAACTTTTCCTCCTTTTTTCTCATCTCCACTCTACTTTTTCTCACTTCTATTAGCTCATGACGTTCTCCTGCTCACATCATCTAATGCTTTAATAAAATCATGAAATGGAAAAAATAAACCTCTTGTCATGGTCCTTCCCTGCCCTGATGACCTTCTTACCAGTCTTCCCCTGCTTGGGCAGCAGAGCTACTTTAGCAGGGGGAAGGAGCAGGGAAACAAAGATGATCCAAGGGCTGGAGCACCTCTCCTATGAGGACAGGCTGAGAGAGTTGGGGTTGTTCAGCCTGGAGAAGAGAAGGCTCCAGGGAGACCTTATAGCAGCCTTCCAGTACCTGAAGGGGGCCTACAGGAAAGCTGGGGAGGGGCTGTTTGCAAGGGCATGTAGCAGTAGGACGAGGGGCAATAGTTTTAAACTAGAGCAGGGTAGGTTTAGATTAGACATTAGGAAGAAGTTCTTTACAATGAGACAATGAGGGTGGTGAGACCCTGGAACAGGTTGCCCAGAGAGGTGGTGGAGGCCCCATCCCTGGAGACATTCAAGGCCAGGCTTGATGAGGCCCTGAGCAACCTGATCTAGTTGAAGATGTCCCTGCTGCTTACTGCAGGGGGGTTGGACTAGATGACCTTTAAAGGTCCCTTCCAACCCAACACATTCTATGATTCTATGATTAAACCCCACCACCAAAGGTTAGAAGAAGCAGTAATTGCTTTACTGTGGAAGGAGGGAGGATGTGAGAAGGATTCGTCCCTCCTGGGGTGGTTCTGGAGAGGCGTAGGTATTTTTGCATATCTCAGGCTGCGTTCTGTAACTGAGACTAAGCTCACACCAAAGGAGTCAATAAAGTTTCAGCAGCCAATTTGGAACAATTTCAGCATCACTGTGGAAGTATTTAAAACACACACACACACGCTGGAGGATTCAGAACACATAAAAACTAGGTTAAAATAATGTTAAATATCTAAATTGACCCCCTGATATTAGTTACAGCTCTTCAGTACGTCTGCCTTAGCTCATGCTTTTGTCTCTAAAACTTCAGGAGTCAAACAAAGAGCATTATCCTAATTATATACTATACCATGGAGTATTTACAGCAATTCTTGTTCCAAAGAACTGCCTGAGGTAAAAAGAGAGAGCAAAAGCTTTAATTCCTGCACTTTGAAGTAAATCAATCCCTTAACATTATCTGAACAGGACTTGCATGTTGTAAATATCGTCCGGGTCAAAAAGCCAATCTCACCCTTTTACATGCTAATATCAAGATATTCTAAGCACACAGCACAAATGGTGAAGAAAAAAAAGTGATTTTTATGCCAAACAAGTTACCATTGCTTTTCCTCATATATCAAACAGGTTAATCAATCAGAAATGAAAATCTACAAAGCACAATAAGAAGTATACCATAAATTTATCACCAGAAAACAAATGCTGTAAAATCCCATTAAGCTGGTGCTAGAAATTCACAGAGCTTCTCAAAGAAGACTTAGGGAAAAGGTTTGATTCTGAATTTGAGTATAAGAACTCCCTAGGGCGAAACTATGTCATGACACAATGACTGCAAAGATATATCCTGGTTCAGGCAGAAGTTTTACTGTATTTGATCAAAGGCAAAATCAAGTCCTGGTATATAACGGAATCCCTTTCTTTCTTGCTATCATCTCAAAACACTTTATATTTTAAGAAAAACACATATTATAATGAGTTCCAATTTTTTTTCTTTTATTTAAAAATGCATGCATTGTAGTTCCCTAGCAATTTATAAGGTTTATTTAAGAAGTCAATAATTTGGTGCCAGTCATATACTGGAACGGAGGTGCTTAACAATACAGATTAATGCTTGATGTGATTTACATGAGCCTCTGTGCACTAGGGATGTGACTACATTAGGCACATGATTACTACTGGCTTTCATTGAGACTTTGGCAATGAAAGAAGGAACATGCTTAGTTTAGTACAGCCTACTTCCAAGTAAGAGAATCCACAGTACAGTTAAAAGCTCTTTGCATTTATATTTTTATTAATTTCATTTTGCAGAACATTGGTAAAAAGCGTGCAAGATCTACTACCTTCCCTGCCTGCAAAAAAACACCTCCCCCTGTATTTTTTTCCATAGTGTAGATTGCAGCCTAGCACAAAGACACTGGCCTGCCTAAATGTAGTACCTTAGAGGCAATGTAAATTGCCCAGCATGGATGTTTGTGGCACTGTGGCTACATCGCATTGAGGACCTGAACTGGTTTGATTGAAAGTAGTTTGGGAACCTGTACACTGTAACTGCATGCTGCAATAGACCCAAACGTTTAGACATTAACCAATATGATGCCTTTCTTTTTGGCTCATTCCTCGCTTTTACACCTATAAGCCCTATATGTGACCCACCTCAGATGGGAATTTCCCACCTGTGCAATAGGAAACACTGAGGATGAAAACACAACACAAATCTTATTTCTCCCTGGGACATAGTGAAGAGCTTACTCGGGAAAGCACCTTCATCTGTGGCTCTGGACTCTGTAAAACATGGGGGCGGAAGGTGCTTCCTTTTTTTTCCCAAGATCTCTGCTGGAAGAACCTGGTAGTTACAGCTGAGTTTGTATTCTGGGAGGTATCTGTCCGAACCTCTGCGGGAAGCACTGAACTGGGATTCTGTGTAACATGGAACACACTAACCGCCAATCATCTCCAGCTGTGTAGCTAAAAAGAAATGCAACATCAGCTGCTCGAACAAAAGTTCAAGAATAAAGGCTGTCTTCAAAACTGATGAGGTTTTCAAGGCAAGAGGTTGAGAATATAAATAAGGACATCCAAGAGTTGTATAAATGAATCAAGGTGGGACTTACTGACTAAAGGAAGCCATCACTGCCAACGGTATTGCCTCTCCAAAATTTTACCTACATTGTTGCTTCTCTTTGGGTGACTGCCCACTAATCCAAGTTCACAAACATGTTTTTAAGTGTTTGGTTGGACTGGACAAGCATTTATGCTCTCAGTTTATCCCAGATTCATCAATTTAAGAGGAATCCCATGGTAAATCAAGATCACAAGTGATTCCCACAGGATTCCATTTGGCTCACTGATTTACAATTTTCAGTTTATTCTGAATATGCTGAGTTTTGGGGCAATGAAACAACTTCACTATTGAAAAAAAAAAAAATCACCTGGAGGATTAGAGTGCAAAATGACATAAAAATGCCTCCTTAATGGTAGGAATTGGAAAAAAAATTAAGCAAAACTTTCTTTTGCATCAAATACTGAAGAAGCTGGCTGGCTGCAGTGATGGCTGGCAGAAAAACACAGCAAATATCAGCTGCCCCCTTAGATGTCCTGAGAGGTAACAAGACATACTGCATGAAGCTTTCCAGCAGACACTTACACTTCAGCAGAGAAGGGAAAAACTAACAGGTTACTTGAAACTTCTTATAATTACTCAGAAAGCAAAAAATCCCCTCTTATTTTTCCACAGCTCTTGTTTTGAGAAACAGTTTTAAAAGTTGTCAAAGTTCTATCAGCTAAATGAAAGGACTTTGCCTTTCAGACAGGGAGCACAGCTGTGTGAGAGTCCTACACGGTTCTGCTCAATGGCGTCCAGCCTCTCATCTCTGCAGGATGGGGTGGCACTGGAGGGTGAGGGGAGGGAAGAGCCTTGCTCACCCTCTTGTTGCCTACAGGCTTACGAGTCCCTCCCAGTGGCTGCAAGAGGTCTGTCAGGTGCAGAAGGCAGCCTCATGGTGCAAATGCCCATTAGTAATTAGATGAAGACCCTTGTCACTTCCCAAGTATCTCATCTGAAAATCATCACTGCTGTTTGAAAGGATGTTTGTTCAGGAGTTTCACAGATTTGGAAATCCCCCCATAAGTGGTCCTGTTTGGAGATCTCTAAGCATCACAAAAATGATGTATAAAAGCAGTATAACAAAATGCTTGAACAAAATGCACTAGTCAACAGGGTGATATTTAAGCCCACTTACACTGAAGTAATGATGGGCAGATGGACAGATCCCTTGAGTGTGGAGTCAATGGGCATACGGTAGAACACAAGATGAGCACGTGCAGAAGTATTGTGCTCTCAGTCCTTAGGTGATTTCTCAGCACTATGAAGAGTTTCTATGGAATAAACCAGCACCTGTCACTCTATTCTTTCTTTCTATGCTTACAGAACCATGCAAGAATGCTAAAGAGACAACTGCAAGCAGAAAACCAGCTTTTTGCCAAGGCTTCTCCATATTCACCACACAGCTTCAGTATTTTGTCTCCAGCACCAGTTCTTGAGATCCTAGCCATAGCTCTCATACTTGCCTTTCTGCCTCCATTTTCCAATCCTTCCTTCCTTTCAGCATGCACAAACTCAGCATGCAAATGAGGATCCAAACCGCGTCTACACACATACCTGCACAGGAACACACAGAGTTACCCTGGTGATCTCTAGCATAGTTCTCCACCACAGTACATCGGCGGGCCCTAATTAAGGTCATTTCCTGCAGAACTTGAGGGATCTAACCTTTTATCTGCAGGTCATATATATCAGCCACTGAATCACCTCAAAAATAAAAAGCTACAGCATCAAGAATAAAGAAACCTGCTTTGGTTTGGTACAATGCATCGTAGACTACAAAAGCGTGGGTGCTGCTTAAGGGCTGTCAAATCATTCAAGCAGCAGAAGCAAGAGCCACTAAAACTCATCTGGGACAAAGTCATGCCATCTGGATTTCCAAAGGTTTTGAAAATGCGTTTGGAAATGAAAAACACACAACAGCTAATGCACTAGATATTTCACACCGGTAGACTAAGATGCAGATATCCAATTTACAGATAACACAACAGCTTCTTTCCCCTTAGTCATAAATTCCAGGATGATCAGATTTTGAATAGCACTCCCAAATACAAAAGAAAAATAGGGCAGATGATGAATATTTTATCGCTGAATTCTTGCTATACATAATCATATTATTTTATTATCTCATGCTGTGCAGAAAAAAACATGGGAAATGAGGCTAGATTTGTGAATGATAATAATAATTTGTCAAGCTGTTTGATACAAGGATGAAAATACAATAAACATGATTTTAAAAGCTGAGATAGGAAGACTGGCTACTGCCATGAAATGAGAAAACGTGGAAGTGATTTAAGGGTATTAAAGGAATGTAAAAGAGTCTGTGATAGAATAATTTATATAGCAAGAGCAACAAAATAAAGTACAAGAAACACTAGCAAAAGCTGTATCCATTAAGGCAAAAGGTAACCATTTTGACAGTTCTGGGAAGGAAAGATGAATAAACACCCTCATTACACATCTCCACTCAAGTTTCACCTTGACTTAGAAAAAGCCATTTCCTTAGTACACTGTATTTTGATTATGCATGGATGGGGAATACCTTCTGCTAACAGTATTCAGATACACATATCCTAATCGACTTTTCCAATGGTATTTGTTAGAGTTCAAGTTTCCTTATGAATTACCACATGAAATGACAAGTTTCAGTGTATTCAATCCCAATGTTAATCCAGCACTGTAAACAAGCTTTTTTTAAAAAAAAAAGAATTTTAAGAAATCAACCTTTTGAAATCACAAAGACATATCTAAAGAGATAATGCAGATGAAGCTCGGTAGAGGTGTGCAGAACCAATCACAGAAGCACAGAGGCTGGAAAGGACCCCTAGGTATCTCCTGTACAGCCTCCTGCCAAAAGCATATTCAGCTGGAGCAGGTTGCTCAGGGGCCTTCTCCAGTTGGGTTTGGATACCTCCAAGGATGGAGGCTCCTTACTGCAATTTGACAGGGATAAAACCTGGATAGAGTTGCTGTTTATGTGAGAAGTAATGACCCAGGTGTTTCAGTCACTAGCAAAGAAATGGAAACATGGCCCACAGATAAGGTAATCATATTAGCTTTGGCCATGGTGTCCTGGCGTTTCATTTGAAGTGTAGTAGTTCTGTTCCTAACTATTCTATGTCTGTATCTTATTCTCAGAAAAACACTGTAAAAACGTAAAAAAGTGAAAAAACATAACATCTGAAAGAAAATAAAAATTTGGGTGACGTACCTTGGAGAACACTGATTGAGAATTTCAATGCTGTTGTTTTTATTTTTCAAGAAGGTGGTTATTCTCATTCCTGATCTATCTTTAAAAACATCAAGCTTCTCCAGGTGGGATTTTAAGTCTCCACAGTTCACTACGGATTACAGACAGCATCAATAATGCTCTAAATATGAACTTTTAAATATTAGGTTTCCAAATAATAACCAAAGGATGAGATGAGGACAAATGTAAATATTTACCTATGTGCAATGACTCAGACTGTCTTTGTGAAACTTTGGTGTATAATGGGAAATAGTATCACATGCCTGGGTATCCAGCTGTCAGATTTGATTATTTGAGTTATGTTCGCTCATACCAAGATTAGACACTCTGTACCCAGCCTGAGTGAGAAATCAAATTGGACAAATTCCTTTGTTTATAACTCTGTAGTAGAAAAAGGTTTAAACAGGCCCTTCTTCTGATCCAGTACAAAAAGCCCTTGAAAGCAGTGGGAGCCTCAAATACCTGAAAGACTTATAATTAGTCAATGTCTGAAAATTCCTGAAAAAGGTACCAGAGATAGAGCTCCCCTCAAGGTTCCCACATATCATTCCCCTCTTAATTAAAAAAAGTATAAAAGCAGAATTGAGATCTAAACCACATTTCAGGTATTTTTATCCGCTATGCAATCTCAGGAGTTGTGTGCTAATTACCTCTAGAAAAGCCACGCAGAAATTAGAGCCTGCCCAGGTCAAATTAAAGCAGGTTTTCTCTTTGGCTTGCAGGTGACGCAGGAGAAGCCTAGGATCCCATGATTTTTATGCCCTGTCTTTCTGATCCTGATTTTCAGTGAGTGCTGCACTTCAAAGCCTTTTTGGTTTGAAAAACCAGAAATGGAGGTCAGAACGCCAACATTTCCCTGTTGTTTTTATTTCTATATTAAAAGATTAACTGGATGTTCACTGTACCAGTTTTCATTTCAGAAATCACGCATGGCCTCGTACGGCACAAGAGCCAGGCTAATGCGGCCAGCCTCTGCATTTACCAATCCAGAACCCCACAGCAGCACTCAGAGCACACGTCTACAACAGGTGCACATACAGGAGGCATCATTCTGCATTACTACACGTACAGTGAAAGGTCAGACATTTACGTCATGGGAGATGCAGGACATTGTACTGCTGAATACACATCCATAAACAAATGCAAGGCATGAATGACTTTTTTTTTATCATTTCCCCTTTTTACCTCAAGCCTCTCCCAAGGACTATAATTTAATATTAACTAACTGCTGATCTCAAGCATTGCCTTTGTGCAGATGTATTGGATGTGAGACAAGAAAGAAGCCTCTACTGCATTTATGTAAGCTGTTGCTGGCATGAGGGAAAGAGGCAGAGGGACCAAGCATTACTAAGAGCAGAGTTTCAATGTGTTAAGAGACTGGGGAAGCTTATCCATTTCCTTCTGTGTGTCTGTTTGACCTCCTTTAGGTGTCCTCTGTTTTCCGTAGGAGAGCTTCACAGTTTCTCCAGAACCTCAGTCAGGGAATAAGAGCGCCACAAATATTTGTCCTAGGCAATTTATCTTACTGCACATGTTATTCTGATAAAGCTTCTCTTGAGAGTAAAGCATGACACCTTTCCAGTGAAATACACGAACCTTACTTTCCAGTTTCACTGAGGGTCATTATACTGTGTGATCAACCTTGGCCTGGCTGCTTCAGGCCAGGCAGAGCAGAGCTTCAAAAACAAATCAGGGTTCCACTGAGGTACCTTAAATATAAATTAAAAAATGCATGGACTGACCTTTATGTCACTGAATGAAGCCTTGTATTTTTATCAGTTGTGACAAACTAGATCAGGGAAGGAAGCTAGGTATTTCAGATTATGTTTTTTAGATAGGAAAAAAAGAAGAAAAGAAGAAAACAGAGTTAGATGTGAAATACCTGTCCGACTGCATAAAGAAGCACAGGTGTCACAGTCCAGTGCATGCACCAACCCTAAGACATTTGTCCGACATAAACAATATCAGCAAAAAACCCTGTATTGTTAAATAAAGCCTTACCTTTCTGCTATAGATTTCCTTGGGAAATAAAAATCCTCTCCTGCGAGGTAGGCAGCTGCAGTTCCACCTCCAAAATAGGTTTTCCTCAAGAGGGGGGCAATCCGGTTGTTTACCAGCAACGCTCCTAAACCAGTCGGGAATCCAAAGATTTTATAGAATGAGACGGGGATAAAATCAGCTTGGTGAACTCCCAAGTCTAATGGAGAACTGCTCACATATGAGGCTGCATCTAGTAGAACAAACCACTTCCCTGGTATTTTGACGGGGCGGAGTTTTCCAGATTTTATGTCCTGTATCCATGAAAGGGGATATTTGGTACCAGAAAAATTGCTCTGAGCTGGATAAGAGAAAAGATGAGGTGTTGTGCAGTTTTGTTCTTCAGCTGGTAATCTGTTTTCTTCTGATAACAAGATTTCGTTTGGTTTTATTGGAACAGACAAGACATTCATTGAGGCAGTTATCCCCCTGATACCCACCACAGATGTGTGGCTGTCAGTTAGGTAACAAAATCGACTGCTGGGTTGCTTTGTGCCTTCAGGTATCCAAGGGAATGCTTCTGCTACCAGTTTAAGTGCAGCTGTGCATCCAGATGTAAAAATGATCGTGTAATCTTCAGCAGTAGTGTGAAAGTGTTGCAATATTCTGAAAAAATGGAAAAAAAATGATCCAGTTATTTTCTGATTTTTGTATTTTATTGCTATGTGATATATTTTGTTTTTCCTTAGCATAAACTTTTCTACTGAGATGAACAGAAGACAGATTTTGCCAAACACCACAGTAAACTTCAACAAGCGTAAACTGAATAATTTTGTCACAAGAGACACTTTCCAATGCTGCAGTGAACGTGGTTGTGTTTTTAAGGACAGAAGCCAGTTCTGCCTGGCTCTGAATAGGGTGGCCAGTCTGGCCCCTCAGTGGGATCAAAATCAAGCCTGCATACGATTAAAATTACACTGTCCTTGAAAGAGCCCAGTTTTATTTGCAAACTATTAGGGTTTTTAGTTTACAAAGTATTTGGAGCAGACAGAATCTCTTTCAGTTTAAAAAAATAATCTACTTAAATACTGAGCATCCCAATTAAGGGTCACAGGATTCAATAGGGAAACCTTAGCATACAGCTTTGCTGCTTGGTTATATTATTAATAACAGAAATAGAAGATAGCAAGAAGCAACATATGCTTCCTATGTGCCCTATGCACACAAGGCTGTAATCTTTGTAGTCAACAAAGATAGCCTAAACCAGAAGCAACTTAATGTCTTCCAATGAGCCAGACTATGAAAACTCCAGCAAGCTGGTCTCTTGAGACACATCTACGCTACATACTCGTTCATGTTGGGACAGCACTTCGTTGGCTTCTAACTACCTTTTGTGAACACCGTCTAATGCACCATTTAGTACCCATGCTAGCTTATGCATCTATTACAGTTTTGCAGTGTGCAAGATGGGTCTTTTCAGAGGCGGAGGAACAGCTTCAATTCAGTCACCTTTCCTACCTTTTTGACCTGATGAACTTTCTCTGAATTAACTTTTATAAAACTTCTACTAATATTAACAGGAAATTTAACAACCATCTAAGAGACACAAGCTTCAGTGCATGGAGCAGAGCAAACAAAATTGAACGAGAGCATAAATGTTGCTGCTTAATGCTGTCTGGTTTTCAAGGAAAGTAAGATGTAACAGGGTTTCTCAGTTCATCTCTCCTGCTGCAGAGCGTTTCTGTGAGCAACGTAACGTGTCAGTGCTGTCCAAGCAGCTGGCACTCTGATCTGTGTAATTCCAAGGTACAGACCAGCATTTGGAGAGCCTATGAACTCTGGTTCCCAATGTATGTCATTAAAAGTTTGCATGTTTTATGTACCAGGAGATTCCCTTACTGGAACAGGCAGAAACTGAAGACACAGTTGCATTTAAATGTAAGTTGTACAAAAGGTTATGCAACAAATTCAAGCTAAAATTTCCAGAATCATAGAACAGTAGAGAGAAATGCCTTAAAGTTTTATGTGTGCAGTTTGACACTCGAATGCTACAGGCAAAGGGTGGTAGAGCTGGGTGCATGGGGTGCAGCAATCAAAGATTTAACACTGGAAAACAAACAATTGCAATGACTTTGGTAATTAGGTCTAAAAAACACCCTGCAAAGGCATATATTTTCTTGGTTGAAGGGAAGTCTTATTGTACTGAGAATTACAGGATGCAAAAATGGATTCACAGGCCCAATTGAGACTTGAGTTTCTTCTGGACTTGAATTTTTGAAATCTGATGCAATTGGTAGATATTTTATGTCTTCTGGAAATGAAGAAAGAATTTCAGCTTTTATGAAGGACATCATGAGGTCATAGATTAAGCTTTAAATGTTCTGAGAAACCATTTGAAAGAATTCATAAGGATCTTTCAGAAATAGATCTCCGTGGGGATAGTTGCTGCAAGCCTTCACAGCTCCGGTCATAGTTTT
Source organism: Larus michahellis (assembly GCF_964199755.1). Lineage (NCBI taxonomy): Eukaryota > Metazoa > Chordata > Aves > Charadriiformes > Laridae > Larus > Larus michahellis. Next base: position 98,813,783 of record NC_133897.1, read on the forward strand.
TAAAGATGGTGTTCAGAGAAACCAAACTTCTCCATTAGACTTTAGAAACTATATTGGGGATGAAGACAGGGACAATCACAAAAGTTTTTGTATAGAGTATTGAACTGACAGCCTGCCTCGTACATCGCTGTGACCTGCTCTCTCTGGTCACTGAATCACATCCACTCCCCTTCTAAGCCTGCCGTACAGCCTTTTCTCACCACCATCTGCATTGCAGCTTAAAGCACATGTGTGTGTCTTTTAGGACACCTAACTGAAGGAACCTGAAACCCTCAACCCAGACAGTAGCCTCTGTTGAAGTTAAGTCAGGGGTTACCACTCAGAGCCATGCCCTGAATTTCAGTCCTTACATCATTCTGCCATTATTCTTTTTTCCTTGCATTCACCTAAATATAGAAAAGGTGGAAAGCAAGGCAAGAAAGAATCCTAACTTATTCTTCAAGAAGAGAGCAGGACAGTATTAGACTCTTGTTTCTAGGGGGAAGGAATTGCAGAAAGTGGGTTAGTAAGGAGGCTGTGTCTTTGTGGTTATGGCCATAATTTTGTATGTGGCTTATTTTTGTATGACGTATAATCATATGGGCTAGATCTTGGAATCATTACACTGATATAAACAGAAATTATAAAAAGGTTGTGCAATTCCAAGGAAAAAAGAATCAATAACATCATAGTATCAAGCTTTCTATTTTTTCACCTCTGTGAGCACTAGGACAACTTACGTATTTGCATATATGTGCACACACAATACAATTCAAGTTAAGAAGCTCGGTGACAGGAACAAATTCTTAATACGTAACATCTCTTCATAAGAGCAAGCTGACGAGCAGCAACAAAAAACACGCTGAAGACTGTTATCAAGCCTGCTCCTCTTCTACTTTCTATGCTTTCTTTGCTCTCCTCCCCAGTCTTTCGGCCACACAGGCTGAGTGGGAGGTGAGACACAGCTAGGCAAAATGCCAAATTTTGCGCAGGAATAACAACCTGCAGTTCTACACAGGAATTGTACTCGCTTACCGCAGCACTTAATTTCATCACAAGACATCGTAAAATGACAATAGCTGGGATGGAGGAATGGTGGATCAGGATTTAATACTGGGATGCTCTTGTCCAACCATTAATATCAACCAATGAGTACTTTTATTAAACATTTTCACAACTTTACAAAACAATAAATATTATTTGGGGTTGTTTAGACTCACCGATAGTGACAGCTCTATGTTTAATTCATAAATGACAGAGACAAAGCTCATGCACATCGCTAGTAATTAACTATGTTTAGTTTTTAAATCATTCTGAAATAAAATCTATAAAATAACACTGATGCATTTATCTATTCAGTTCAGTACCAGAAATTGACTTTCACATGAAAAAAAAATCAAGCTTTAGGGTAAAATTTTCAAAAGTGCCCAAATGAATTAGAAACATTTTTATGAAGGTATTTAAGTTCCTAAAGCTAGAGAAACAACCAAGTTACATTTCTAATTGGCTTCAATAGGAAACAGGTTCTTTTGTGAATCTCATTAGGTATCTGTTTGCATTTTGGGTCTCTAAATGCCTCATAAAATTGCTACAATTCCAGTACTTGCAAAAGAGTTTGAATTTTCAAAGTCAGACGTTTTGGCTGAAGTATTTCTAACGTTAAAAAAGGAAAATAAAAAAATGAAGCAGTATCAACTCAGTTAAGGGGATTTCCTTCTCCAGAATGACTTTTGATGCACGGAGCAGAACAGCTGCGAGTACCTCAGAATAAGGTTTATAAAATAAATACCACAAACTCCTGAACTAGAGCTGCACTGCTATGATAAAATCAGAGTACTTAGGGGATACGTCTGAATGACTTCTGCAGCCCACAGTATTACATCCTCTGTTTTGACATGACTATTGGGAAGCACTGGCTACTACACATGGAATTCCTAATGCTCTCTGTCTTCATGTAAGACATACCCCATTACAGTGAAATGCAGTTCACCTTTATTACACTTCTGGAAGATTTATAGCCATATATAAGGTCGTTGTTGGCAGCAGGACTAAAGACTTGTGGTAGAAAACTGATAGCTTAATCTACTATAGCTCACAGCTGCAAACAGCAGTGGTATTTTACAATATTACACATTTCCACTTTTCAAAGGACTCTTTGGAAGAAATGACTAAAAGGAGAATTGTTTCATTAAACAGCTGTGTCATCACGGGGAAGACGTCAGCAAGGCTGAGAAACTTGATGCAGTACCTTTCTTTCAGGCTGGCAAGGTTGAGGAGAAAGCTACATGTCCCATCTTTGCAGCACATTGAAGACCCACCATGACCGGCCATCTCTTTTTCCCTCTCCTCTCACCTCCCCAAGAGCACACAGATCACAACAAAAAGTCAGTAACACATGTCCAAGAAGCCAATCCAGGGAGAAGTCATAGAAAATGCCCTGACTTGACCACACTTCCCTGTGCACGCTTGTATTCTGAGACCTCTCTGTTAGCTGGTGTTTAATCCTTTCAAAAAAGTTGCCACGAGAGTTTTGTATCTTCATGACTGCAGTTGAGACAAAATGCCTCACTACTCTACAGTAAACACTGGGAGGGAAAGTCAATTAATTTGCAGCAAGCTTGCTGTCTCATTTTATACATGTAATACCCAAATAATTAATAATGGGCTTTATATTTAAAGATATCTATAATCAAGTCAAACATTTTGAGGAAGTAGTCATACCATCTAACTTATCTAATCCAACAGCCTGAATTAATAGTTTAATTAGAACTAGACACTCCACACTGCCACTGGCAGCTCTGCAGAAGGTAAAAGCTACTGGTTTGTTCAGATACGTTAGGTACACAGTGTCACCTAAAGTTAGATAAAAGGGATACCTTCCAAAGTTGCTGCCTGGCTGCTGTTACCTCATGCAAGAAACACCATATTCCTCCTCACCACCAGCTCTTTGTTTGTAGCTCTTCGCAGCAGATCAGTAGCAGCGCTCCCAAAGGTACAGATGTCCACACTACACCATTTCCATTATGGCCTCCCCAAATTCATTTGATTTACATAGCATTTCTTCCGTGCTTCTAGGCTTTAAATACTTCTTAAACATGCTTTGTATCTGTTCCTCCATTCTCTTCAAATTTACCATTTTGCAAACACCTGTAAAAAGCTGAGTAGCAACTTACATTGCTAGTTTTGGGTCCTTCCACACTTTCATTCCAATTGGTGCAAACATTTTTGCTTCTGGTTGGCAAGAACAAAATATGGCCAAGGAGTTTGTTATTTTCATGTTTTACATTTGTATTCATATTTTTATTTAGATTGTATATGAGCTTTCATAAGTATTGTCAGTACAATGATTTTCTGCCCAGTAGTTGATCTAGCTAAAAACGACCCCTTTTAAAAGTTTAAGTATTGCCATTGTAACAAGAGATTCAGATTTGAAGACAGAAGCATAGTTATCTATTCAACAGTATAAGTTTAAATAGCACTTTATAAATGCTCCTTTTCAGCTGCACATTTACATATAAAAATATTTCTTATTATATTTTTTTTCCATTGTCACACTACTCAGGAACACAAATCCACTTTGGGCTTGTATTGAGATGCTTAGCTTGAGCTTCAGAAATTTCATCACACCATTTTCTGCTCTATAGAGACTCTGAAAAGATGTAACAATCTGTTGTCTAAGGAATAGGTTTTGTATGAGTGAGAACTAAAAAAATTAAAAAAGACTTATGAGTCAAAAATACCTTATTTTAATTTAGAATTTTTTTTTTAATGTTAGAGGGTAACACTTTTCGTAATTGGTGTTTTAATCCTTTTCACACACATGTGCGGGTGAGAAGTATAAACAGTGACTGCATCTACATTTCTGGGTAAGAGCGTTTTAACCTTCCTCATTTATTAATTAAGAATCATCTCCAGCTATCAAAGCAGTCAGTTGAAAATCTCTCATGAACTTCAGTGAAGGATCCTAAGGTCTTGTAAACTGCTGTATTTGTTACAGACAGCAGGACCTGCACCTTGCTTTTAGGCTTAACTTAACATGCAGCAGTAGTTCTTCCATACATGCTCTTCTCACTATGTATATGAAGCAAAAAGGAACAGAAGGTGTGGGCATCCACATTTAAGCCAATGCAGAAGGATACCTTAAAGAAGTACATACTACTTTACATCCCAAATTTTCCATTCATTTCTCTCACTGGCAGAAGTGACAGCATCACATAACTAGTTACAGCTATATCCATTAGGGGAATGCTCTGGTTTACCAAACTAAAAAGACAGGAATTCTCGGTAGGAAATGTCTTATATCTTATTTCGTAAAGACAAGGTCCATTCAATACGGTATGTCACAGCAACAAATTGTATTTGTCATTGTCAATTCCCAATCGAAACAAAAGCAAACTGAAATCTATGAGTATTTTTAAGAATCAAATGTATTAAAGCAGGAAAAAAACCCCTACCAAATCTGTCTTCCTCCAGCAAAACATTACCTTAATGAAAAAAAGCCTTGTAAAGGTTTGGGTTTTTTCTCTTAACGCAGTTTTCAACAGAAATCTATGCCACATCATCTCTGTGATGTGTGCAGCTAACCCAGCAGAGGTCCATCGAATTGAAGGATTTGCCCATGGATTAATACCTGAATAGGGAAGAGCACTGGGATAAATAATCCTTTATAGTTCTCTCTCAAAATTTGCTCAGTCCCCTTCCCTGTTTCAGTTTCCTCAGACTGACAATGCAAAAATTTAAAACTTTCAGAGCACGTACTAACTGTGAAATAGGCATACACTATTTATCCTCGCTGGTTACATCCACATAAACTTGTTTTTTGACCATTTTACTGGAAAGGCACTCATTCTGAACACAGCTTCTTCCCATTTCTGCTTGCACAAGAGTGATTGGTATCTCACCCATTTACACTACTGCTGCTTACAGCAGCACTGAACTTAGCTCCCTGAACGTATGAAATAAATGACTAGCTGGAATGCACCTCATAAGCTCCCCTTGGCATAGGCAGGTGATGGAAAAATGCCTCCCTTTCTACTTGAAAGCATTACTTTCTTTAGGCATTCACGCTCAGCCATCTGAATTGAAGCATTATAATCTGTTACATTTATTCTCCGGAAGGATTCACCGGAGACACACTGTGGAAATACCCTTTTGCTTACAAAGGGGTATAGTTGGTCTTCACCAAATAAATCCCTTCTCCGGTTCTGCAAAGCTGGCAGCGCAGCAGAATGCCTGGAATTTCCCTCGCACAACATCCTTAGCTCTTTAGTGGCTACCAAATGCCTTCCTGATGCCTTGATGAACAACCCTGACCAAAAGGTGCTGATCCTCATTACAAACTACACATCCAGAAGGAGTTCAGAGTCACACCAAGCATACTGACAGAGCAAACTAAAATTTCGGGTGGTATTATGGCACCGCATATAACCAGCAGAGCAAAACAGCGGGAAGGAATCACGAAAACCATGAAATCTGACACTGCAGGCTACCTGTTGGTACAGTTTGTTCTAACACACAAATATATAACTCCTCTCACTGACAGAAGCCTATAACTCCTAAAACTTTCTAGATGTGGCAGAAACCCCAGGGTAACTGTTTCCTTTGAAATTAAATAGCTATTTTTCTGTGTAGAGAGGGAAGATCAATAGCTACATTATTTTAAAACCACTATGTGGATATTTTTTGTAAGATCAGCCAGATCAGTTTACTCGGGTGCTTGAACAACTGCCAAAGATTTGTAAACACACTTGTGCATCCCAGTATTTTCATTAATTAGGACACAAATGACTCTGCAAATTTACACCATAGGTTCTTCAAATGAAAATTCACCACCTGCTATTCAAGTCAACCAGGAAGGAAATGGAAAAAATAAACCATATTTTAGGTAACCATTTAAGGAGGACTAGCCGTAAACAGCAAACAGCTCTTGAACAAACCATTCCAAACTGTATCTGCACAAACTAACTGCCAAATAGAAAACTAAAAATGAATCAATTTTTAAATCATTCATGTATTAAAATTCAAACAATTTTTGCAGCGCCTTAAGTCAGCATGAGGAAGCAAAATTAAAGCAAAAACATAGTAGGATTTTGTACATAGACTAGCATATCGCCTCAGTTGCTGTCTAGGGCAGCTTCAGCATGGGATGTCATCATCACAGTATTTTCTTCATAAGACACACCAAATAACTAAGGTCACTGTATTTTCCCTTTCCAAACTCTTCCTACCTAGCACAGACCATAGGTTTTTTTTTAGGCCTCCCTTGAGCAGAATGAAGAACACATCAAGACTGACTTCAATACTGAAAACTGAAGGCAGCGCAGTACCAGCCAGAGGTTTCACTTCTACTGGTAATATGTGTAATATTCTATTCACAGGCTATGTGAACAAATCAGAGGTGGTGCATATGGAAATTTATATCACCGTAAGACATCTACACTGTGGACACCAGATCACGTCACCCTTTGGAGTCACCCAAAAGCCACAGGCTCTACGGCAGACAGCTCACCTGACCAAAGGTGGAAGTCTACTTCAGGCTGAGATGTCTCACCCTGGACATGCCCAAGTCCTTCCATTGCCTGCCAAAAAGATCTAAAATGCCTTGCGCATTGTACACAGCTCCTCTTACCCAGCCTAACCTCAGCTTCAGTACCTTTGGAACACAACCATCCCTCTTCCCAGTCTTACTCAGTGAGTCCTGATCTCTAACCTTCCCACATGTTCTGAGCTGCTGTCGGAGAGATTCGTTCCTCAGTGTTGCAGTGTCTAATTAATTCTGCTAATGCCAGCAAGCATCACTGGCATGAGGCCTGCCTACCTGCCCTAGGGATATTTGCTGGTAATTGGTCAGAAGTTACTTCACTTTGTTTTCTGATTCCTGGAAAGCGGAGCATGACAGCTGGCTATTTTCCAGCAGTATAACAAGTATAAAGTTGTAAAGGCTGTTTCAGAAAAAAAAGATAAAAAGAAAAAAAAAGCACACTTAGGCGTTCTGATGGTTCCACACTCTCAGATTTTTACAGTGCTTAACCTTTTAAGTAAGCTCAGATAAGAAATTAAATATTCTTTAAGATGTTGAAAAAACTTCATAAGCTAGACATTTCTTTTTTCTTTTTTTTTTTTTTAATAACATACCATTGCTTCCAATCTTTTATTAACATTGTTCTTTGTTTAACTTTTCTTTAATGGCATTTGTTTCTAGATCAGCTTTGGCCTTTAAACTGTCTGCTTCTGTGAACTCTCCAGCTGTGGAGTTTGGATACCACCGCCCCCCGCCCCGATAGTGGTTTTGTAACTAGCTAAAAAGCTACAGCAATTTTTCCTGAAACAGTATGTCATTTACACCAGATACTGTGACCCTAGTCAATCTCATTTCCCTGTTTGTGCCAGAGAATGGATGTGTGACAACTAGTAACTGTCTACAACCCACTCTACAAAATGGATTTGCCATCAAAACCAAGTAAGTTTGACTTATTTGCACGTTACCTGGTATTTTGGATTGTAAAGTGCAAATAACAAAGCATAGCTTCAAAAGCATAACCCTGCATTTCTCGTACCATCCAGCAACAATTAGGCTTATTCTGTGGTGCAGGAGTCAAGCACAGACATATGCTCATTATTTAGTCTTCCACTACTTACTTAGTCTCTGCATTTTTACTTTGGGGTGGTATTGCCTGGGACTCAGGGAGGTTTGAGAGGCAGTAGGAGAGCAGTTGTGTAGATGAGCCTGTGCAACTCCTGTGTACTGGGGGCTTCTCTACACCGGTTCCAAGCAAGTCCATTCCTGAGCTGTGCTGGGGATCAAAGCACAGCAGTTTTGACAAGGTGTGCTGCTCCCAAACACTCCCACATGGCTACCAATCTTCTTCCACCGTCTTCTTTCTGAAGTTATGAAGTCTGACACATCTAGACTCAATCACTGCCATTTATGGTTATCAGACAATGGACACACCAGAGTCTACAGCCTGAGAAGAGTATAGCTGCCTGCCTCCTCGGTAGGATGCACCACTCGGTAGGATGCACCATCTTCCCAATGCTGGGATCCATCTGATGGTTCCAATTCCTGCTCTGAAAAAAAGTCTTGACCCTAATCTTGAAACACATCAACCACAAATGAACATTGCTATATCAGTGACCACATATGTATTGCTGACTCTTTAATATTAAACCTAATCTTCTGGAAAAATTGCAAAATACAACTTGAAAGGAAACAGACAAAGACAAATGCTTTCATATCAGCTACATAAAACGGACCCACAGCAGTGATGAAGTACTCTGATCCCACATGTCCAGAAGCTCAGAAACTGACTGTTTCCAACATAACCTTTTAGATCCACCTCTTCAACCTATTTCCACAGTATGACTGATGGCGTGGCTATAAAAAAATCATTACATCCGTAGCTAGAGCTTTCTTTCTCAAGGGGAAAAAAAAAAGAAAGATGAAGAAGGGATAATTTCTTGCAATTCATAAAAGGCCGATACAGTGAGTTCACATTTACTTGGGAAACACTTACGCCTAGAACTTCAGAGGTACTCAGGTGCTTAAGCTGGAATTAGATGATTTTGTGAATCTGGGTCTCAGTTACTATGGTGACAGGGACTACGGCAAACGCTCATACATAAATAGGCCTTATTTCATCAAGGGTTACTTCTCAAGTACTACGCTTTTGTCTGGAAATGGCTTTAGACGAAGATGTTAACCTGAAATCACCTGAGTCTGCTTTCAAAATACAGAGGGCTTATGTTAATCTATTCATGCATTTCAACAGCGTTTTACTTTACTTGGCATAGGTATCCCAGGCAAATCAGACAAATCCTCAGCAGCAGTTTGTACTTCCCCTTGCTCTAGTGAACATCCGCAAGAGTGAAGTCTGGAAGACTGCTGGCCACTGTTTATTTGCCATTCGTTTTTCATGTGGTGTGATGGCCCCCCTCAACAGCGTAGCTCCGATTTTGCTTTCTAGGAAGAACATTGAAGCATTTTACACGAAACCGCAAAAACTTCCTATCAGTAGGAAGGGCAGCGGCAATAATATGAAGAGCAGAGCCAGTAAACCTTGGCACAGGAGTTCTTGAAACCTGCAGGACCCTCATACTTTGGTAAAACAGTGGACTGTCTAACTCACTTGTGAGTTAGAAATAACACAATACCATGAATGTTAGTGAAACCTGGTGACCATAATTATGGAAATACGCAAGAGTGAAAAGCTTTTCGGCTTGTTTGTTGAGCTGACCAAAGGATTCTTGGTGTCAGTGTGCACTTGCTGCACACTGTTCGCACTGAGACACGTTCTTGTTTTGGTTCAAACAACCTCAGGATTTCCCAGAAATTATGAATGGATGTTTGCTCATATGGGAAACATCACTTCTGCCTGTCAAGTCGCTCTTCATTCACTTTAAATCCTGACAGCTGTGCTTCCAGCGCTCCTGGGAGTTGAGGGAGAAACTGTTCTACACATGATGGATGCAACAAGGCATAAATGACTGTTGAGGGATACTCTTGTCTTACCTTAAAACAGAACCTGGTTGTGATCTACGACAAACACATTAGGGAACAAGGAACAGCAAAAGCATTTTCAGGAGCTCACAAGTGGCATTTTTAGAATCATAAAAAGAAAGCAGCTTAGAGGGAACTTAAAACAACATAAAACCCATAGCATCACAAAACCTCGAAATAAATGCCATTGCTTTTCTAATTGAACCGAAAATATTAATCAAACTCAGGAACCAGCCACTGCATATGCGAGAGGTAGCTAAGAGAAATATTTTGTAACTTGTTGCAATCCTTCCCATATTGTCTGAGGATCATTCTGTTCAAAACAAAATGGACATGGAAATTATAAACCGAAAGTAAGGTGTCCCATTAGTTAATTCTGATATAAATTAAAACTGCTATCGATTAGAAAGTTCACTCCAGAGGATGTATTTTAAGTAACCTTTCCTTTTTGCAGTTTTTGCTGCCTGGCAGCAGCAGACCTCATGAAATCAAAAGTAACTAAAAAGTATACTAAGAACGATAATTTCCTGTAATCCTTCTACACTGCATCCTCATCTTGTAGAGCTGCTAAGCAGAAAACCTGAGCCAGAAAAAGTAGTAGCTGCCTTGGACTATTCTTTTTCTCACTATCTAGCTTCTAGGAGATATAAACCTGATCCACGAGGCCAGGAAATCCAGATGTGAGATGGTCAGTCCACGTGTGGACTGACACCTATGTCCCATACATTCTGGGAAACATTCTGAATAACAAATTCATCATTGCTGTGAACCACTGCAACTTCACTAAAGTCAATTACAACAGGTAAGGAGCAATATTTACGAACCTGGTTTTGACTTCCCAAGTATGCCACCCTGCATAGCAAGGCCACCAAAAAAATCAGGTCAGGGAAAGATTCACAAAATGAGCAGAGGACTACTCCCATGCATAGGATATTGCCATGCACAGGACAACATACCCTGCTCAGCTGAAACAAAGTACTCAGCATCTTGTGGGAAGAGACCCACAGATCACACCTTCAAAACAGTGATAAAGTTGACTTTTTAAGTTCAAGATTTTTTACAGAATAAAACCAGAAAAACCAGGATGGAAAAAACCCTCATCGTGTTGGACGTATTTGAAGGGTTATTTTAAATGGGATGACCAACAGTTAAGAAGATTTGCAAAATTCCCCCTTCTGATTCCAGGTATCAAGGACCTTAAGAAAACGAAAGTAACACGTTGCAGCTGACAGATGAAATCTGCATTGTAGCCTTTCAGCACTTCAGCTGACACCTATATGTGTCGAACAAGAAAAGAAGCAAACCTCATTTTTCTTCATTACACGTAGATACACAGAAATTGCCCAATTCAGACTTGGCTAACTTCACAATAGTGTCCATGCTCATGCATCAATAAAAATTTTGTTCCTCATTACAAGAGGAATTTTGCTGTTGTTGAAGGGAGGGGTTAATTATTCTTTTTGTTATTACTGGTAAATTTGTGGCCACTGCAGCAGAACTAATAGTTGTGACAACACTGATCCAATTCCTATCAGTGTATACACGCGTAGGGGCACACATGTTGTTACATACTCACAGTTGCATAAAAGGAAGCCCTCTACCCTTGATTAACTTTCAAGGAAAAATATGGTCTAGAATTTATTGCTGACGGGATCCAAAAGTCCTGAAAATGTATTCAAGCTAAAAAGAAAGACTGGGTACATTCATGCATTACCTTGTACAGTGATGAAACCCTTTTGGGAAAAACGTAATTGAGTGAATAAATCTTACACAAAACATGGATTTAACCTATAACCCTCTTGCATTAGTGAATCTAAGCATTCTACAAATTCATCAAAATCGGAAAGCTTTATTAATGGCTGAAAAAAATACATTCCACGATACACTGCAACAGCCTCTGGGTTACTCTGCAGCATCACATTACAATATGCTAGCTGTTGTGAAAGTGATCTCAAATACAAACCCGATGGGGTGTGAACAGTAAGATCTGATCAGAGATTTAGAGATCTACCAAAGCTGTCCTCCGCAGCCTTTGGCTCAGATTCCATCAGGATCAAGTCAGATGTCATACCCACAAAGCAGGAGAACAGAATTCCAAGACGTTTACTTTACACAAAATCTACTGCCTTTTCTGCTCTGTCTACTTTTTAATTCTACCTATCATGATTTCAGCACTATTTCTGAAGATTTGTCACACCTCTGATGCTTTGATATTAGCTTTGGTAACATCTAATATCACAAGGAGCAAAATGAAAAGTGCAGAATATATTTGATGAATATTTATTCAGAGTTCTAAAAACATTCATGATATGTATGTCTGTGCCCTTTGTACATTGCTTTCCGCAAACATCCCAGCAAATGTACAGCGAGTATGAATGATTACAGAATGTTCTAGGAAAGTAAATACTGAACTTGCAATTGTACACTGGAAATCTGATTCTAAGGGCTATGCTCTAAAAGCCAAAGGCAGAAGTTTAACACGCACCCTGCGTCTCATCAAAGGGTTCAAATTTTGAATTGCAAGATCTCAAACTGAATTGCTGGCAAGCAATCCATCCATCAAGGAGGTCAGAAGAAATTATTTGGTGAATAACAAACCACACCGAAGAACAGTCTAATTTTTATAGGCAATTTCCAGAATAAGAGATATGAAATTCCTAACAGAGAATAAATAATTATGTTCTTTGCCTAGCTCACTGTCACCAGCTGACTATGAATTTGTCCAGAAATGGACACCAAATGGAAATGTTTCTGCAGAAGCCATATTTAAAAGACAATTAAATCCCACAGGGATGTGTGAAAGCCCACCATACTGAAGTACATATTTTTAGCTATTATAATTTCATATTTCATTATGTGTTTGTTCAATGTGACAGGGCAGCAGGAGATAAGTGCTCTGGTGTATCATTTCATACTTTTTTTATCATCTGTCTAGACCATCTGGCTGCAACTCAACACTGCATGCCCCTAAAACAAAGGTAGATGCGTGAATTGTCAAGAGACGCTATCAAAGTCAGTCACCTATGAGTACTAGCAGAAGGAGACAGAAACAGTAAGTAGTCCCCTATAAAAAGCAGAAGGTCTCTTTCCAAATGTACTTTGCTTGTGATTCAAAACCAATTAAATGTGATGGGTACAAGACATTTTATATTGTTGATGCATATTCACATTATAGATCTATTGGGCTCTTTTTCATTATGAATGATTTTGAAACAAGTTTTTGAAAAGGGCAAGAACTGCATACATATTTTCAAACTTACAGTTTAATTCTTATATCACCCTGCCTTTTGAAACTCTGCCATTCCCTTGCATAACAATATTTTCATAGCAATATAAAAATAAAGGTATTGTAACAGCCGGTTGCATACAACCTTCAAGAAAACAAATACCTTTAATTAGACCAAACAATTAGGCAAAACCTTGCTCTGTGGAGATTGGGTGGCCATCAATCAGGCTTTTATTCAAGATGTGTAGGTGTTGTCCACTAAGCCAGTGCTTATCACGGTATGTTTGACACTGCATGTATTGCTACAAGTCTGTGTGGCTCAAGAGTAGCCTTGGCTGCTTTACTTCTGGGTTCTCAACTCTTGCTACTCAATAGAGAGCTGCTATCAGGCTGATCAGCAAAGGGTGAGAACTAGGAATCATCACTCAGTGATTCACTCACTATAATATTGTTTAGACCACTGCCCCTATAGAAAGATTGCCGAGACTTCAGTACTTCCTGATCAGGTTCCTACAGTTAAGAGGCAGGAACTTAAGAGCCCCTACTTTGCACCGCCCTATTTTTCTGTTCTAAAAGAACACAGCAGTATTTTTGTTCAGCTTTTTATTCCCAGTAGCCAAAATCAAAATAGTTATCTTTACAGCAAACAGCTCCTTCTCAGCAGACACAGAAGCATTGGGATTCGCTTAGTGGACAACCCTGTTCCACAGTGTTGCACTTCCCAGGAACTCCTGAGGTTAAAGCAGTGTTTCTGCATGCTACCACGCTACTGAGATCTCCCTCTAAACCATTTACTCACACTGAAACAACCACCACCATTTTTTAGCTTACTCACTGTACATTTTGGTTAGAGGTACACCTATATCAAAGTGCTTCCAGTAATCCAGACACAAGAGCTTAACAAAAGAATATGAAAGATATAAAGCTCTGTTTATAGTTATCGCTATGGTACTGCTTTAAATTTATGTAGGGATGCACTGCTGATGTCTCACCTTTGCAGCACGTAAAGAACTTCATATAGCTCTCTGAATACGCCTCTGAAAGCAGAACACCCACAATGCTTGGTTATAAAGCAGATTCTGCTGCAGCGTGTCAGTTTTTCATCTGACAGATGTTGGACAGGTTCTCTCCAATTCTCTGCATACGGCTCATACAGCTACTGATTGATTTGTTTCTTTTCTTGAAACAGGAAGGTTACTGCTTCCTCTGTTGCTGTCTTCCCCTCCTCCCTCCCATTTGGCAGCTGTTACAGAAAACTCCTGCAGCAACAGCTATCACTTCAAATCCTGTCTATTTTTCACTGGAGGCAGCAGATGTACCCATAACACTTCACTAAAGTTAGTAAGGGAGTGTTGACATGACTTATCTGTACTACAAGATCACTACAGATTTATTGGGTGCTTAAACCTTGGTTCAGGAAAGTATTTAAGCATGTCTTTAACTCTTGATGCTTACCCATTGTTTTCAATTTGTCTACAATTACGTACCTACCTAAAAAACTTCTTGAACTGATACACTACACAGTAAGCTTCTCACATTCACCCTCATTCTTCCTCAACCCCCACAAATTATTCAAATGTCTTAAATGTCATAACAATTTTATAAGGGATTCAATATTTCTTTATTCAATGTTGAGCCACACTGGTTATTTTTATTTAAGTACAGGTCAGGCAGCAAAATGAAGGGGGAGACGCTGAGCAGAATTGTCATGAGTTTTGGGATAGCCTTTTTTGTTCCTTTCTTTGTTTGCATGAATGCCCTGATGTGAGGGTCTCTTAAAAGCACAAGTAGAGAGATTCTAGGTTAAAAAAGCTACTTTGCTTACAATATTCCTGCAATTTGCAGTGCAGATGTCTTCTAAGATCTCTGTGCTGGCACGCTTCTTTAAATATAACTTTCAAGGTTAATTTTTATCAAAATAATGCCAATTACCAACTTCTAATAATCACATTTCTATATTTTATATTATATTATTACTAATATAAAATATTATAATTAACATGATTTTATATTATTACACTTCATAGTGCACGTTTTTTGAAAACTGTAACTGTTTCCCTTGCCTTCATGCTTCATCTAACATATGGCTGTAAGATTAACAGATAAGGACTGAGCTTAAAGAAACCCACCCCAAAAATCATCTCCTGAAAACTGACTTCCACTTATCACAAACTGATAGTACAGACACACGCTTGGTCAATGCTATTGTTTAATTATTTTCATTCTTTTAACACAAAAGAAGTTCTGCTTACCCACAGGATCCCACTGTGAGAGCTTTTGTATGCGCACAGTACAAACTAAATTCCCTGAAGAACTTTGGGATGGCTCTGATCGCCTTCTGATTCCCAAGAAAGCCTGCATATGCTGCAGAGTTGGCAAGGTTTACAGCAGAGCCTTGAAAAACACTTTACAACTAGGTGGATTGCACGAAACAAAATCAAACAGAAATCTTGTTTTTCTTAGATACATGTCTGTGTGCATGCATGCAGACAAAAAATACTGAAAGCTAGGGAGAAACACATGTAAATAAGAAGAAAGAATACTGAAAACCTATGCAAAGGAACAGAGCTTCTATGTGCTCCCTAGACAAGGCTAACTGAGCAATGAATTAAGAGAAAGAAAAAACATACACTCTTGTAGTATCTACTTTATTCAGTGCATAAGACTTCATATGGACCAATGGAGATAATATATGCAGTTTTATTGTCCTTATTGTTCTCGTAAGGATTAAGGTTATTGTTATTCTTAGATATTGCTCAACAACATTACAATGGAAGAAAAAAAACATATGTCTGCCACAAAGTTGCAGTCCTTTATGATCAACTGAGGTGCTATTATTTACTCTGAATAAGAAACCAAACAGGTTTGGCTTTTAAGTCATGATACATAGGTGCTAAAAATGTTTATGCATTTTGCATAATAATTCAATAAGCATTTTAACCTTTATTTTTTACCTTTACCATTATTACGTTGAGATACGACTGAACAATCAGGGAATTCAACAACTTAGGGTTGTTTTTTTTTCCTCCCCTTGCTCTCTCTTTTCCCCTTGTGCTTTGGCAGAATATTTGGTAACTGATGCTCAAAATCCCAGGTCAGAAAAACACAAGCATTACAACGTACTCACACATATTCTGTTGCTCTTCTACATTCACTGTTATCTACAGCAATCAAGGTACTTTGATTCTTTGCAATTCTTAGAAAGCTACAATCCGAAATCCTTACATATGCTAAACTTTTCGCCTTTTCTCTGCCTGGGTGGTAATATTTAGGCATTCATGCTATTAAGTGTCGTATGCCAGATCCTGCAAATTGACACTCTTGCTAGTAATTCCATGAAATCTATGCCAAATAAAGACTGCTAAGATAAGAAAAAGTTGGCAAGTGCGAGCATTTATTTCTCTTAGGTTTTGTCCCAAACAAGTTACCAATATTATTTAATTTCAAACATTACTTTCCACTAAGTCTTTTGAAGGAAAATAACAATAAAAAAAATCTTTTGAATCTCTCTGAGCTTTAACTAAAGTACATTTACACAACTTAATATAATGTTCCAAGGCATGCCTGTTTCTAATATAACACATCTTCCTTCGTATGATCTCCTCTGCCTTTGGCATGACTTCTGTGTCCAACTCCCCACTATTCCAAATTCTGCTGCAAGGAACAGTTTCCTCCTTTGGCACTTTGACCAACGCGTTGCCCCTCAGTAGCTGTCTGTTGTCTCAACTGAACCAAAAAGGGTATTTTATTCTCAAGGCTCATTGTGGTCTTCTAACTTACACTTCTCATCCACTGCCAGGGTTTTGACTCTTGACTCTGGGCCACAAACCTCACCACTGTCTCATGCATTTTCAAATGGTTCCATGTCTGCTCTAGAAAAAGCTTGTAGCAAACATCCATTAGCGGAATATCCACTTACGGATATTTGATTACAAGTCTCCCTTGTTGTGTTCCACTTCTGCCACTCCCCAGAGTAAATATTCTTTCAGCAAGTGGACACTGGCACTATTACTCCTCAGGTTGATCTCTCTTGTCTACTGGGTCTACTCTGCTCCCTTAAACATCTGTGCCCACCTGTGATCTCTACTCTTACACCTAGATAATAAATTTTTCAGGAAAGAGACTACCTTCCCCAGAAACCTAACACACCAAGTACCACAGTATGCATCAGGTATTTTATTAACTATCCAAGCATAATTAAAAAGAGATGTATGTTAGGCATTTGTACCCTAAAAGTTTGAATGCAATCCAAGATGCACATAAAACATGAAGATTTTGGATGTCTGACTTGGTAGTGCCTCTGAAATTCAGGCTCAAGCAACATACCTCTGGCACCTACTAATGTTGATAACAGCTTAACTCATTAAACTTTTTTAATCAATAACTGATTATATTTTAAACTGTAACTGACAATTTTATTGAAGTGACACACCAAAGAAATCACAGAGGATGTGTGAAAATGTAGATCTCCTTTCTCCAAAGTACTAGATAAAGCCTGTTTCTGTCAGCAGTAGAATCTGAAGTGTTTCACAATCAGCATGATGCTAAAGAGGTACTTATTAGTACCCACAAAAGAAAATAAAACCTTTTAATGTGAAAGCCACCCAGACACCTATAATATTTTTTAAACCATGAAACTTAGCTGCATCATCTACTCTTTGCTCTCAGTATCAGAAAGCAAGAGTGTGTACTAACGGGCACTGCCAGAAACTATTAAGATAAATTATTATGAAAGAATTCAACATGAATAAAACGGGAGTAACTGACCAAAAAACACACATACGCACACAAAAGGAAAAGGTTCAATAAAGAAGCTTCATTTTGAGATTACAGCATAGTGGTTTCAAGTGATGTATTATTTTCTTTGGAAGTAACAAATTGTACTGCTAAAATAAGACATCCAAAGGGAAAAAGAAGCTTACTAATGATAAATTATTGTAATGTAAAAGCAACTGACAAAACAAAAATGCCATCAGAAGACACATTCTGCAATACATGAAACCCCATCTCTTCCAAGAAGCCTCTGAAATGCTAAGCTATTATTTCTTGATACCAAATGTAATTAAAGTACAACCACTTTAAGTGCAATCTAAACTGGATTAATCAATAATGCATCAACCCCATGCTCAAAATAGCAGGTCACTGTCACCAGGGATTAGCAGGTATCACATCTGAGAAAAAAGTGAGCACAGAACATTTACAATTCACCAAATATATGACGGACCAAACTCCACAGCCTTTACACATTCCACAGTCAGGCAAGTCTCGTAGGAGAATAACTGAGCACTTTGCTGCTGAGTGAGGCCCAGGTAATTCTGCCAAATATATGTAGTTAACCAGCTCCTACCACCAGGGGCTTGGTAGTCAGGTAACATTCCCTTTCAGATAAAGATATAAATCTACAAAAGGGAATATGAGCCAGCAGGATGGCCCAGCAGCCACAGCAGCAAGCAGCATCCTGACCTGGATTACCAGAAGCACAGTCCATCCTCCTCCTCTACTAAGCAACCATTAGACCACATCAGGAGTACTGCAGTACTGGGCCCCCAGCACAGGAAGGACAATGATCAAATGCAGCTAGTCCAGTGGAGGGACATCAAAGTGGAGCACGTGCTCCACAGGGAGAGGTTTTTAGCCTGGAAAAGTGAAGGCTTTGGGGGGATCTAACAGCAGCCTTCCACTACCTGTGAGGAGTTTATCAAGAGGACAGAGCCAGGCTCTTCACAGCGGTGCAGCAGGAGGATGTGAGGCAAAAGATATCAAATGAAATGAGAGAGGATCCAACTGGACAGAAGAAAAAGCTTTTTCGCCATGAGGACAGTAAAGCAATGAAACAGCCTGTTGAGAGGGATTGTGGAGTCTGGAGTTCTTGGAGGTTTTCACATGGGTATGGCTTACAAGAACTGGATAAAGCCCTGAGCAACCTAGCTGACACAGCTTCAAGCAGGAGGTTGGACTAGTGGCCTCCTGAGATCCCCTCGAACCTGAACTAACCTGTGATCTTAGCACTCTTACAAAAAGTTAGCATAAGGTTTCTTCATTTCCTTCTTATCTCTTCTTCCTCAGTATAGATCCCATTCTTTTCACCAAACACCTTCTCCTTACATTCTTCGGTTAAGGTTCCCTACATTTAAAGCACAGGGGATGACTGATATCTCTGGATGTTTTCTTTTGCACTTTACAGAAACAAGAAAGTGGGAAGTAGATCAAAAATGCCTCCCAAAGCAGACACTGCTTTCCTCTTTGCAAGTGTGAAAACTGGTTTGATGTATGCCATACAACAAGAAAAATATAAATGGTTAAGTTTTAAATACTTAAGAACTTGAAGTCTGGCTATTAACTCCAACTGGATGCACCACCGTTTTTTTTTTTCAAAGCTGACTGATAGTGCAAGCATGCGAGACTATTTCAATATTTAGACAATTTCAAACACTGGTCAGATTCTTGACATCCACTCACACTTATGCCTGTTAGATGATATGATGAAAACACAATAATCAAGAGCAGAAGAAGAGATAATTTTACTCACAATTCATACTAATGAAGTGAATAATAAATTGTGTTCATGTAGGGGGGGAAATACTTGTGGACAAAGAGCTGGAGTGACTTAGAAGAGCTTGAAGTCCCTGGCACCGTGGGTATGGCCAAACCACTTGCCTAAAAATATTTAGGTTACTAGAACATAAAACAAGTCAGAAATTAAAACCAAAACCAAAACCAAAACACCCCCATGCTGTTCTTCTTTGTGTTTGTGTAATTAAAAAATAAAGCCTGCTTAAAAAAAATAAAAATCTATTCTGAACAGCAGTTAAACACATGCCTAGTTTTAAATTTGGGCTTGTGTCCCAGTGAAGCAGAGGCTTGAGCTTTTAACTGATGCTTATGTGTTATCCCAAACAGCAACAGATAAAAGGAATTATTTTCTGGAGTGGAGGCCTGACACCATTTAGCAGAAGGGAAGTTTACGAAGGCTAACAGCAGCTCATGAAGTTCTGTCCATATCTGTGTGTGTCTTTCTGGCATTCGCCACCAGAGCTACCTGCAAGTCCTACAGCAGAAAAGAGAAGGCAGCAAAAAGGCCAGTGGATCTAGTCTTCCACTTGTGCCTTCCAAAACAAAGCATTTAGAATTATAATTAATTTTCTGTTCACCTCCTTTCTTTCTGATGGCTTCAGCTCTGTCTGCCAAGTACAAAATCCAAGGAAAAGGGACTGGAATTAAGTTTTCTATGGTGTATATCTGTCTTCATCAGTGAGTCCTTCAGAGGAAATCATTGTTTTGAAATAATAAAACAATGAAGAAAATCTGGTACCAATCCATATTGTTTATAATACTTTTTTAATGTATTTTTTTTCTCAGTTTCCCAGATTTCATTGTATTAGATTTATGCTTGTAAAACTTTGAATCTAGATACAAAAATCATGGTAGTTCTGCATGTGCAAGATGAGGAGTTATGGTAGCAAATGTTTTTTTAAATACAGACTATTACAGATTTGCAGAAGCCAGAAGGGCTTGTCACTTCGTGTAGTTTGTGGACAGATTAAAAATTCCCATCCTAATCAGTCTCTGACATACAATTTTTATGTCTTATAACCATTTTCCAAGGAAAATAAAAAGGGCATTTTTACTGCACTTTGCATAGCTTTTTGTGAAACAGTTTATGAGTAGGCATGATTGACTGAATTGGCTTGTTGCTGCTCAAACAGAGAATGCACTTGGCTGATTTTAACTCCTAATACCACTCAAAAATTTCCTGGCTAATTATACTTTTGCAAATGTAGAAAACCCACATGCAGAGCTCTAAAGACATTAAGTTGCAGTTTTATTGCACTGATGGCTTATTGATTAGGGAAATGTTTTACACATACGAAACCAGCAAAAAACTTCTGTATCTGCATGTAAGAGCGAGTCCTACAAGAAATATTCTATGTTCTTTTAATATAAATATGAGGGAAGAAGCCAAGAAAATAGCAAGCTATGTTAAGGAAAACAATACAAGAGATGGCACATTAAAAGATTTTTTTGAAAAAAAAGTCTAGAGCAAACACCACATATTCTTAATCTCCAAGTCACCTCTAGTTTATAGCTCACACTGTTGTACAATGACTAGGAAAAAGCACTTTGATCATGGAATCTACTTTTTATTTAAGGGATTCAACCAATGAAGTATTTACATGTGTTTAAACATGTCAGTTTTCAGATTCATAATTTTTATCTAAGTGCAGGATCACTACAGGTGGAAATCATGGGGGTACAGTCCTCAGATACAGCAAGTCAAGCACAAGTTGTTGGAAATAATCCCCACCGAAAGCAGGCACTGACGTTAGTTGAGGATGTGGCTTTGATTTGCACGGGTAAGCAAGAGCTAGAGGGATCCTGCAAGCATCCTTGTTATGAGGATGATTTATGAAATGACCCCATTAACACAGGGTAGGCCGTGTCTTCTCAGCTTCAAGAAAGTTTGACTAAAGAAGACAGTTTAGATGTACACATTTTTACATTTTGATTATATTATTTATCTTTTCACTGTCAAAGATATTTTCTATGCTTACAGAGACATCTTGACATTGCAATAAAGTCCAAAACACTAAAAGCCTCCCTCGATTTCACCTTGAGATGGAGTGGGGTAAACCACTAAATGTTTCTCCAAGGGTTTTGGGAGCTGGACTTGCTGGGAGGTACAGGAATATAGGATCGCACAGAAAAGTTCATCACAGAGAAGCAACATCTCTTTCTTTAGCAACTTTGGCTGTGTAGTGAATATCAAAGATGTGTGCTTATTTAAAAAGGTGTTGTTAATGCACCCAAAAGGTTATGTTATGTTAACAACAACATACTTTGGATAGTAATGTTAAAAGTTTAAAATTATGAAGCCCTATTCCACTGTCTTCTGTTGTAGCTTACCTATAATCAGCACCTCCGCTTACCTATGTTTAACTAATTGGTAGTCCTATTCAGAAATGTCAGCAAGAAATATGATTACTTGAAAGAAAGCACATTTGTATAACATTAAATCAACAGCTAATTAATGTAGCAAATAACCACTGCATTTTCATTATAATCATGTAATCATTCTAAGTGTATTGGTTATAGCAACAGTCAATTTTATTACACAGATATATCTCTGTTTTGATTATGTTGTTAAAGCATAACTATATGGCTGTCTGTTTCACGTATTAGAATATTCAGCATCCTAATATCATGTTCTTACACCTGTTCAGGTTATGATATTCATTTGGTTGGGCTTTAAGATGTACCCCTGGAATTATCATGAGCATTAGCTGATAAAGGAAGAGAACAAGACGTATTGAAGGAAGACAGAGTGATGCAGTACCACAGCATGCTCATGCATAATAGAGAAAGCCATTTATTTCCCTCAAGTAATAAGAAAAAGGCTCATAAAGATGCTAAGCTTTGCTATTGTGCCTGTAGAGCCAATTTTAGCATATGTATATGTAGCCAAAAGGGTCCTGCAAAACATCCACAGCAACCAAACAGGCTAAACTATTAAGAGTCCCAGAGATTACTGCTTTATCAGATGTAGGCGATCTACTCTAAAAGATCAAACTATGGACTTGCTTCCCTATGGTACTGACCAGCACTGCCTGGTAGACCTCTTTTACTTGTCCAGAACATTAGGACTATCTAAATTTATGTCAAAACATCTACATTCCTCCAAGTTGCTCAGAACTGTGGGCATCTAGCATCACCCACTCCCTACCCAGGGATCCCCCCGCTACTCAGCAGAGGTATTACCCACAACACAGAATGGCACTCACACTCACAAGCAAGAAAGAAAACGCAAATCACATTTTCAGCCTGCCCAGGCTCCCAAAGCAATGCAGCCATGGGAGGAAATGTTCCTACTGAGTGCAGATGTACCTTTCGCATCACAGTGCTGCTTCCATTTCTTTGGTACTATCTGGAACTCTAGCCTTAGAAGCATCAATAAGGTGATCAGGAGTTAAACAGATTAGAAAAGGCCTTCCTTTTCAAGGTCTTAGAAAACTAGAGTGAAATATAGCTAAATCTGTCATTACAAATCAAGCACTTGACCAGGACACATTGTCTCCTCAAAGTCTGTTTACCAACTATTTCTGACGTTGCTCATCAGAAGCTTTTTGCAAGTAGTTGCTGCCTATTTTCTGTGAACAAATTGCTGTCAATGGCAAAAATTCTCTTTACCATTTTATAAACTCTTTGACTGATCTTTACTCGCAGTATTAAGTTCAGTCACCCAAGCCACCACAGTGGCTCTAAACTTCTGAAAAAGAAAAGAATTGGCTAGCTAAGCAAAAAATAACTAGGGTCTATGACCTTGTCCGTGGACACATTGCTGTATTTACATGGGGTGACCACCATTTGTACAAAAAGAAGAACCCAGAACATTTTCCCTGTTGGCAAATGCCTAGACATTAAATACTTGGTGGAAATACAAGGAGGCAGGTTCATTTCTGATGGAGCATTGGCAGAGGCTCTCAAGATTTCTTTGATTCTTGCCAGAGAGCCTAAGGGCCTAGAAGCCATGGTGAGGTGAGAGCCTCAGAACCTGGGCTCCTGAGTTGAGATTCACTTTCAAGATGCTGAAACAAAAAGCAAAAGTTTTCTTTTTTTTTTTTATTTTTTTAAAGTGCCCAATTAAATTTCCTGCACATACAATTCCAAAACAGTCTACTTTTGGAGAACTCCACTAGTCACCTAGTGCCAGATTCATGACAGGCAGCATTTCTACTGCCTATGAAGAAAGAACCAGGGGCAAGAACAAAGAGTCAAAATAAAGGTAGAAACACTATATGTTCATCAACACCCTTTCTGTGGTGCTGCCTGCCTTTCTGGCCAACATGAATTTCCAGGCTATTTGGAAGTAATTCTCCCTAATATTGCCCCATGGTTTTCATGCTTCTGCCAGGAGGAAAGTTTTCTTCTGCCCAAACAGAAACAGTCAATTAAACTCATAACAACCACTAAAAAGACAGCAAAAAGAATGAGACTGTACAGGAAAAAGAGAAAAAAAAAAACCAACAACAAAAAATGCTCATTGCTTGCTATGATTGTGATTAAATGACACATCACCACACACTGGATAGAGTATACCCAGGATATTCAGCACAGACAGAGAGGTCAATATCTGTCCAAACTCATTTTCATTTGACATGAGACACGATAGTTCAGTGGGATTGAATTGTCAGGTACCTAACATTATTACAGAGACCTTCTAGTCATACCTACTAGGTAAACTGTTCCAGTGAAGTACCAAGGACTTTGAAGATGCAAGTGCCAGGACTCTTTGAAACCCATTACTTTATTTAACTATGAATGATATAGCTAAACACAAAAAGGTATTATTAGAATTCTAAAATACTCTATGTGGCCCAAGAGTTCCTGAGCAAGAGGTCACTGGATGCTGGAAAAGTATAGAAGAAAAGCATCACAAAATTATTCCCTTATTCTTCCCTAGGTGTTCGCTATTGATACCGAGCTAATGCCTTATGCTAAAGTTGAACTGTTGGTCTGGGACTCAGAGGATCAGATTTTGGTCAAATGGTGCAACTTTCATTTCCTATGCATCTTTGAACAAACCACATGTTCTCTCTGCTTTCCCCCAAACATACCTAGAAAATACTCAATTATCAGCATCATGCTCTATCTATCTGATGAGTAGAGAACATCTCATGAATATTTACAGTAGCAAAGTTCCCATCTCCAAACCCAAGCATTATAGATCTGCGTCTGCAATACAAATCATTGCCACCTTCTCTATTTTTAAGCAGCTACATTTTAAGCCACAAGTAAACACAAAATTCTAGTGCAAAGTGGGCCCAATCTGAAAAGTTTGGTCTCAGTTGTATGTCCCTAAAATGGGAATATTCAGACAAACTTTCTTTTTTATGTATTCTACATATAATTTTACCAAAGTGTAGGTCTTGCCTCGTTATTGCTCAGTTTTGGTGGAGATGTTTCCAAAACATATCTTAACATGGTATCTCAACATTTGTAAGACTTACTATGTTTTATACTGCTACAAGATTATCATTAGTATAAATAAACTATTTTTTCTCCTATCACAGTGCTCCCAGCTCTAAGGAAACACTTTGAAAACTGAAAAAATATAATGTTAGGATAATACTGTTTAACATCTTCATCAAGAATCTGGAGAATGGGATGGGATGCACCCTCAGTAAAATTCATGAATGATAATATAGTAGGGAGACTGGCTTATACGTCAGAGGGTGGAGCTGCCATTCAAAGAGACCATGAGAGGCTGAGGAAACAGATTGACAAACCCCACAAAATTTAGAGATAAGTAAGTTCTGCTCTTGAGATGGAACAACACAGTGCATCAGCACAGACTGAGGAACAACTGACTAGGCAGTAGCTCTACAGAAAAGGACCTCGTCTTGGTAGAAAAGTTGAATATGAGCAACCAGTGCACTTGTGTAGCAATGAATGCCAACCACATACTGGGTAGTACTAATATTAGCAGTGATGTATTCCTATTGCCCAGCACTCAGAAGGTGTCTGGAAGACTCTGTCTGGTTTTGTGTCTTCAGTATAGGAGAGACCTGCAAACTGGAGCGAGTTCAGCAGTGGCTCACTAAAATGGCCAGAAGCACATAACCTATGAAGAGAGACTGAAGGATGGTGTTTGCTCAGCCTGGAGAAGAGGAGGCTTCAGGGGACCTTATTACTGTCTTCAGTTATCAAAGAGAGGGAAGCTATGAATAAGACAGAGCCAGACTCTCAACAGACATACACAGTCAAAAGATAACAGGCAACAATCATAGCTGCAGCAAGGAAAATTCTGATCAAACATAAAGAAGAAAGTCTTCCCCATGAGCGCAGTCAATCACCAGAACAGGTTTCCCAGAGAGGCTGCGCAATCTCCATCCTTAGGGATACTCAAAACTTGAGTGGACGCAGCCCTGAGCAACCTGACCTAGCTTTGAAGCTAGCCCTGTTCTGAGACTCAACGGACTCCAGAGGTCCATTCCAACCTGAATTATTGCACAACTCTGAATTTTAAAAATGAAACTATGCAAAATCATTATGAAATGCTATAAGGAGGCAGGAGATTGCTGCTGCTTTGTAGAAGAGCAATTGAAACTGAAACTGAACACACTTCTGGGAGGCAGAGGAGAGGGGGCAGAAATTTGGATTCCCACAACATTTTAAAAAAGACTGAAGGAGAAAAAAAACAAAGAGAAGTTTGAGAGGATACAAGTTACAAAACTGTTGTGGCTATGACAACAGAATTTCTGCCAGCCAACAATCTCTGACTGGAAGACAACTAAGAGGACTCAAGAGCCAAATGAATGGGGCATGCTTACAGAAAACCATTTCCTTCTACGTTATGAGGTCTAAAAGTCAACAGGGTCAGTTTAAAATTGATCCATTGTCATTTTATAGGCAGTGAGTGAAAAGACCGCTGGGTGGATGTAATGTGATCACAGCTGTTCCGTCCCATGAGCAGCGTGAGGCTGCATTCTGCAATAGCTGGAAGCAGCAGGCAGCCTCTTGCTGGAAGCCCTACTAAGAGAAAATTGCCACTGTTGATCCTCGTGCTGCTGTTGAATTTGATGGGAATTTTTACTGCATAAATGACTGCAGGATCATAGCCTACATTAAAACAGCATAAACATAAAGAAACACGTTTTAACTTCAGAAGCATATGGCTCCCAGTGGTTTCTAACCAACAGGAGCTCTGTGTCAAAGGGCAAATTTGGCTCCCAGCTTACTGTTGCATTACCTAGTTGCTGTTACAAAAAGGAGGAAAACAAAAGGAAAAAGACATATGCACTCATAGATGTATGTCTGACTCAGTGATGACCTTTTATTCTGATAGATTGCTGATTTTTCAAATATTGGAAACAACGTATTTATCACACGGAAACTGACTGATGTGTTGGCAACGTCCTTTTAAAAAACCTCTGTTCCAGCCAAATGTCAAAGTCTGTTTCCGTGTTAAATGGATTTATCCAATTCTTTTGCAAGTCAGTGCACAGCCTGACCTTAGGTAGGAACTGCAATAAGGAAGCCTGTGCAAGGGAGCCCGAGAACAAGCACATAATTACTCATGTACCAAAGGTACATTAAATTCATAACTATCCTGCACAACACAAACATGTAGATAAATCTCTAATGAATATTCTACTACTATCCTACTTCAGTGAGCATTCTAGGGAGTAAAGCACTTTGCTGCTGCTTTTCTTGTTTACAGCAATGGAAAGGAGAAAACTATCAATGTTGGCCCATACAACACTCCCTTTGGAGGAGGTTCAACTAAATGCATAGCACTAGGCTGTGCTGGAGCTTCCCTTGATACAGCTAGTGATCTGATTAATGGAAGCATTTTCTCTCTTCCTACGTGGAAATTTGAAATTAACTATCTGTTTTCTTAGGTGCTGTTTCAATATAAAAGAAGGTGATAGTTCTTGTCACACTTCTTTAGACAAATTGTTCTGACATCGGGAGTAGACGGAAAAAGAAAAGAAATGAAAAATTTTGCTGTTCATTAGATTTTTTTTGCCCCTCTGGTGTTTGCTCTATCGCTATCCTTGAGGGAAAACATCTGTTACCTGACCAAGAGTTCTCCTTCCTTCCTTCGATCCTGTTTCCCTCTGGAATATCCTTCATTTTGCTGCACTGGCATTTTAGATGCCCTTTATTGTCTCTCTCCTTTCACTATGTTTAGGTTTTACCCTACACAGACTTCTTTTTCACTTTAGTTCTAAAGAAATATGAAATGAAGAGCAGTGAAATGTCTTCTTAGGGACAAGATCTACATTTTTTTTATAGTCAGCTGAAGGATTTCTATCGGCATCTAGAGATTTCATACAAGATATGCACGTACATGGAAGTTGTACATTTCTTGTTTGCAAGAAGAGCTCATTTAACCCTTTACTTAGGCACATATTTACAGATTTTGCTCTAGTTTTGACCCAAGCTTAAAACCTCCTCCACCAATAATTACAGAAGTTGAAATAAGGGACCAAACTGTAAGGCTGTTTTCTTTAAATCCAAAACATAAGGAACATACATATATGAACAAGCACCTTTGATAACCAAGAACTTGGGACAGAAGATCTAAAAAAATACCCTTAACAATAATTTTCACTGTTATGATGGATTTTAATTCTAAGATACAGCTGTAAAAAGTCCTTCGAAGTTATTAAAAGTTGTTC
Source organism: Larus michahellis (assembly GCF_964199755.1). Lineage (NCBI taxonomy): Eukaryota > Metazoa > Chordata > Aves > Charadriiformes > Laridae > Larus > Larus michahellis. The sequence continues at coordinate 98,841,666 of NC_133897.1, forward strand.
TTCCAAATCAAAAATATTAATAAATTGTATTAATTATATTTTGCCACCAGCATTGATAGCTATCCTAGCCAAATCTAAACACTCAGTCAGTTTGCTTCAAAGCTGTAAGGTTCTTATATTGTGTAATCAATTTTATTTGCTTGAAGATAATTAAATACTAGCAAGTCACGAAAACTAGACAAGATGTATTGATTTCAATTGGATAAAAACTCAGACGTGTTCTCTGTGATTGTTCAATATGTAAAAACCTCTCAGAACACCACCAATGTGTTGCAGTTTGAAAATTATGGTAAATGGTTAAGATGAGGTCAAGGAGGATGTGCATATAAATCCTTGTCTCTTTGGAAAAAGACTGTACTCCTATAAATAGTTGCAAGGCTACATCTAACTTAAATCAGTAAGAATGGTGGCACTGACTTATGTCCAAATGCCAGATCCAAAAATCACTGAAGTTCATGGCACTGACAAAAGCAGCTTTTATTAACCCCCAAATTAACAAAAGCTCTAAATCCCTATTTGGATCATCGTGAAAAGTGAGCAGTGTCTTCACATTCACTGTAGGTGCTGAAAAACAATTGCTTCTAACTGGAAACACCACCTGTAACTCTGAACTCTTATTTCCAGCTCAGTAAAAAAAAAAAATCGTGAACTTTTCAACATCTAATATTCCTATAATCAGCAATTAGACTTCAGTGTTCCAGGAAGATGGAGATGTATCTGTTCCTTGCACTGAAAGATCGCTGCATTGTTGTCAATAAATAAACAACTGTACATACAAATAAAATGTAATCTCATGACACAGGCAAGGCATAAAGTTAGCTCCAAATTTCAAAGGTATTTTATCTTCTTTTTAATACTTAGGCAAGGAATTACATGTACACTGGTTGTGACTGAACATAAATTTCAAAGTCTCTATTCCCAAACACGGCAGAAATAAAAATTCTTTTGAGGAAATGGAAGTCCTGTGTCATTCTGATAGGCCATGTCCGCATAGTGTTTAAAAGATGTTTTTAATTCCAGTTAAAATAACAGTAATCCTCCTCAGGTGTCAAAAGACACTGACTAATTACAGTTCGTGATGCAACAGGAAAAAATGTGATTTTCACAACACATAATTTGGACATCACATAAGGTGCAAATTGTAAAACCTACCTCATGTAAATAGACCTGATTAGAAAACAGAAAGATTTTAAACAATATGGAAAGATGACAACTTTTGACCTCTAACCTTTCTGCTCAAAGCCACTGAAATTCAAATTGGACTGAAATTCAAATATGACTTATTCCGCTTGCCTAGCCAATGTTCTCCTCCTATCTCAACTGATTCCATTACGCTACCCAGAAAGAGACTTGAAGCAGTTCATTAGAAATAAAACAAGAGAAAATCTTACTGCTTATAGCTGTTTAAGTGGGAAAATATTTCCTAAGAATGCACTGCAATATGTCATGTTCCACCCAAAGGAAAGAGCTACGGTGGTTTTAGGGTCTTAAATATCAGTTTCAGAGTGTCATTTGAAGATGGTATTTTTCAACTTATTTACTTCTCTATTAAAAAGCAAGTCAGGTCAAGTCTCAAGTCTCACAGAGGTACTTTGTGTCAGAGAAGAGAAAGTTGCGATGCCATTAAGAAAAACAACTTGTCAGTTGCCACAGAATGCCACGGGGCTTTCAGTGGTCACCAATTTTTTTTTCTTCCTGTCAAGAGCCATTTGCAGATAGCCTTACTAAATCCAGCAGCTTTCCCCAACTTTCAGAATACATTAATCCTTCAGCAACAGATACAAAGCATCTTTCCTGGTGAAAAAGATTCTTTATCGATGGCCACATGAAAACAAGATTAATTCATTTCAGAGGATTGACTTTCAGCATTGTGGTATACTTCTATATACACTCCTTACTGTAATTCAAAGAAAAAAACTTAGAAAAAAGAATGGTTATAAAATACAGCTTCTTTTGCCAAGGGGAGAAAAAACATACATGGCTTAAGTAGGTGATCTGAGACTTTGACCTCTTCAGTAAACGTACAAACAAGCTTTGCACATTCCACTGTTTCATCTGACACATATTTATACTGGTTGGGTTAAGGCACCCTAGCTTAAACTGAGTATTATCTTGCTCTATATGCACTTTTATTGATTTCAGTGGGAACTATTAGTGGAAGCAAACAGTACAAAACATACATCGGGGTCTCTAAGGTGCCTTCTCATCTTAGAAAATTTGTTTTTTATAAATGTGTGTGTTCCATGGGAGTATCTTCACTATGTCTACAAAAGTTTTAGTATATTCAAGTCCACGCCACAGTTCTTTTGCATCTTAGATACTGTCTTATATCCTGTAAACTCACCTTTCTTTGCCGCTATTTAAATGCCTACACTGAAAACAAACAAACAAAAATGTAGAATATACTTTTTTACATGCATCCTTTCTTTCTGGCATAGCACATGCCAGTTTTCCTCAACAAGCTGAACAATCCCTTTTGATTAACCCCCCCCTGTTTATATATGCTAGCAGCAGAAGTGCAGCATATATCAGTTATTTGCATGCATCTCAAACCTTTTTGAGTCACTCATTCCAAATTACAGATTTTTATTCTGTAGAAGGAAAATCTGTCTTCAGCTCTGTGTGCAGAGCCTTTAAAACATAAAGACACGAAAACGCTGTGCAGCACTAAGTCAAATGCCTATCAGAAGTATACTATCTCAACAGCTACTTCTACCAACTAAATTCAGAAAATGGCCTCAAGCAAACAAGATCTGTGTTCCATGAAATTGTGTTGATCTGTATTAATAAAGTTGCTATCTTTTAATACTGTACTGATTGAATCTTTCATATATCAGTACAGATGCCAAGCTAACTAGTATAAAGTTACTTGAGCTTCACAAAAGAATGAATACTTTTGAACTGTACCAAGTCTGGCCAATGTAAATGACACATTTGCAGTCCCCCAACAAGCTACATAAATGTCAGAATGGTACTGTACATATTTTCCTCTTCAATAAGTTATTAGGTTCCCTTTTTCTTTTTGTCTATCCAAGCCATCTGTGTGTTGGAGAAATTAGTTCCAAATGTGTGTAATTTAAAATCCATCATTTTTCACAATGTGTGCAATCAGACTTGAATTATTTAGAAATTATCAATGCAAGCTGCCTCACTTAACCCTTTGTGGGGAAAGAACATGGAAGGAGAAAAAAGTATAACCGGGTAGTGGACTAAGTAACTGAAATCAATGTACAAGAGGTCACAGTCACAAAACCCTGCCCTCACCTCATTGCCAAGACCAAAATGCCCAGGTCACAAAGACAATGCAGATTAGCTTACAAAGAAGCCACTGTTACTTGCAGCATGGCTGTCAATTATTAACTTGTATTGCTAGGTTTTCATAGATAGATCCCAACCAACTGTGTGCCCTTCTCTCCTACACAAGGGGGGAAAAAAAACCCACAAAGTACAAAAAAAAGGGCTATTCTAGACTCTTCCCCCCCACCGCGCCCCCAGCAGCTTTAAAAAAAGATGTAATGCATTTCAGCATCACGCGCAACGAGACTGTCCTCCCAGTCATCATCACTGTAAACTAGCAAAACCCTTAAAGCCAATATACATGCACAGGGGAATGGGCACAAGTCCCCATCCCTTTTTTTTTTTTTTTTTCCTTTGAGGCATGGAAAGGGCACAAAACTTCACAGAAGGGGAAAAGGAAAACCAATGCCAATATATTTTGCATATCTTGTCCATGCTTAAAAGCACACATCTTTAAATACCGTTATTTAAAAGGTTGAATTAAAATAAAGTAAAAGCTGGACAGACTTTGCTAGTGTTTGCTGTCTTCAAGGGCAAAGCAAGGGGAGCAAGGTCCAGGAGTTAGACCACTGGTTGGGAACTCTGAAAATGGTGGTTTGTTTCTCTGAGCCTCCTGGATGGCTCATTCATCAATACTCTGTTTTACTTGCTTCAAGCAAATATTTCAGAAGGGCTATCATGAAGGCAAAGCAGTACAGGTTGTGAACACCCCTTTCCCCTGGATTTCAGAAGAACAAACAATAGCAACATCAATACAAACAGAGGTTAAACCTCAACTGTATGCGTGATGCATTGCAATGACGTAACACATTTTCAAACGACTTAGAGTGCAATTCTGAGTACTGACAAGGCCCTAGGTCTTGTTAACTGCACTTGTATATTGACCTTACAGAATTTTAGCAGTGTTTATTTCACAGCAAACCATCAAAAGGAATATGTGCTGCTTGTATAAGCATGAGATACTTACTCTAAGAAAACGTCAATCTGTAAAAAAGTCTCAAAGTGTCCAAAGATTAAAGACACACTCCTTCTATAATGTTGATCATTATAAAGTTTAGCTGCACATATTTCCAAAATTAAATCTTGTTTGGTTTTTTTTTTCTGAAGTAATTTGTTCCAATATATTATTTTTCCACTAAGATATCTTAAAATGATAAAAAGTATCCTCTTATTAAGCCTCAGAATACCTCTGTAACTTGATGATATATTTTCTCCATATTTTACATGGAGGGAAACAGTTTCCAAGAAGTTAGAACAGAAACCTAGCATCATGTAATTTGGTGTATTAGGAAGAATTGTAATTCTTGCAAACACCAAATCTATGATTAGCTCTCTAACTTCTAATATAACTAGTGTTTTAACCTTGCTAACCAACATCTTGCAGAAGATTTGTAATACTGGGAATATTACAAGGTTACAGACACAGAGATCTACTAATTGCAAACTTTTAAGATATATTAGCAATAACAATAATAATCCACTGAATGTCCTGTGCTACATTTAAGGGACAATGTAACATAAAAGTCTCAACAACATCTGAAGAAACAGAGTACTCAAAAATTTGACCAAGCAGGCTGTAAAAAGCAAGGCTGCTTCAATATGGAAACCTCACTTAAGAATATAGCAAGATAGTATTTTAATTGCACAGCACAATAGCTATTCAGGTTTTGAGAATTTAACCTAACAGAATTAAATTTCAGCAACTCAGTGAGGTGTACGCTTGCTGAATTAGAATATGTTGAATTTAATTTGCACTGCTGTGTTGAGTATGTTACCTACAGTATCACATTTCTGGTTTGTCTCTTAACTTCAGGCATAGCCTAAACCTGTACTTTGAATAATCTAGCGTGTGGATCACCACCAATCCTGCTGGGCTACGTTCTGCTACTACCACATTTTACCACCAGGGGAACACCTCAGACAGGAGCACTCTAGTAAGACTACAACCAACATATTCCCCTCCCTCTCCAGTGCTTATTATTCACTGAAGTACATTCCTGCTTTACAATGTTTTAAGATGCATTAAACGTACTAATGACGCAGCTGGCACATTAGTAGATGTCCCATGGTTGAGTTTCACTCTGAGTGTGAACAGCAAAGTATACCCGAGGGAAGCTTGTATTTACATGCACAAACATGCCTAATGCTAATTAGGCAGAATACTGGACAAGCGTGTAATTCCTTGCAACATTTCCTAGTCTACATTTCACCACTGCAGTTGTGGCTCCTTCACACTCGCACGCCTAAATATTTTCCTTTAATAAGTTTTCTTAGGTGAGAAATATATTCCCTCTATAAATTTCCTGCCCAGACTTCTCAAAAAATAAAATTTGCTCTCTCCTTTTTAAGGAGACCCAAGCACAGAGGGAAAAATTATTCATTACATATATCAATTTCATTGCTTCTGATAAGACAACAGTCCTGTGCAAATGAAAGATTCAGCTGAAGCTTTCCCTGTTTTATTAACACTGGCTGAGCTGTAGCTTAAGAACCATGTTGGGAGCCCCAGTACAGGTGAGGTTATCTTTCCTCTTTCTCATACCTGCTTGCTCGAGTTGCAGTGAGGAAGGCATTTGTGAAAATAAGAACTGAGCAGGCAGACGTCTTGTTTTAATATTTAATACTAAAGTCCAGCTTACGCTGTTGAGAGCTGGGGTAAAATTTTTACCATTTCATGGCTTGTACAGCCATGGGTAACTGCAAAACAACAGCCCTTAGGCTCATCTTACACCACCACTAAAAAACTGTCTAGCATGTTCTCTCAAGGAAAGAACACTTTAATGTATCCTAAACTCTCTCCACAACTCAAACATGTGGAAAAGCTTCACAGCTATACTGAATGGTGGATAAAAATAACTATGTATCTGATTGTCTTACAAGTTTTTAATAACATGCTCTCAGTAAATAGTTTTATTTCTCCAAAGATTTTGAGTTGTTCCAAAAATTTGTAGATTCAAAAGAAGCTAAAGAGCAGGCTGTGAAACACACAGATATGCTGCTAGCACTACTAGTTCTCCCCTAAAGGGGCTACAGCACAGACAAAAACAACGCACAGGCTTCTGCAAGTAAGAGCTCTTCTCATTTTCACTTATTTGGCAGAGGGAAGGATAGTAACGCCGTGTATTCCTACCTAGCTACTTAAAACATCAGCTCTGCACTAAGAATTATATCGTCTCTTACTAATCTGTTATTTCACAGCCTCTGCAAAAGTAAGCTTTAAGTAGGTTTCGTCAAGTGGAATAAAATTCTGGTTTTACACCTTCCTTGTCATGGCTGCTTTTTTGTGAGCAAAATCTATTCCTTTTTTAAGGTTGGACTCCAAATTAAATGATGTGCCAAACTTGTAATTCATGAAGGACAGAGTATTCGCTACATACTGTCTCCAGTCACACAGTCTGGAGTTGTTGATACAGACCATACCATAGTTGCTTATATTGATCACAGGAAACTTACTGCCCCACAGCTGGAAGAGAAAGAAATACAGTGACAAAGAACAGCACTGCTTTATCCCTCTCCTTCCCCACGAAAAAAGATTGAGCCCAAACCTACCAACTTCTTACAGTTTTCATTGACTGAAATGCAGTGGCTATCTTTGATGACCAACCAGCGGGAACGGAGCTGGGCTGACTGTTTCCCACAAACACAGCCAGGATTCACACCAAAGACTTCATGACATTTTCCTGCTTTTCTCAGATGTAGACTGTTTTATGTAAGTCACGGCTTCACTCAGGTTTCTCTGGTATGGTAGTATGACTATTTCTGCCACTTTTAGCAGTAATAACAGCTGCCAATATCAATCTTAGTTCCAACATTTCTGTCTGTCATTGAAAAAAATAAAATAATTCCTTTCTTATCATCATCTTTCTCCCCACTGACCTGCTTTTGCACTGAAGCCCTACGTAATTCAAATTAAAATTCTGGACCAGACATTTACTAAAATGTATGTTTTCTTCAATAAATGCAATTACACCATCAAAATACAAACAGTAAATAATCTTTTTTAGATTCTGGGACTGGATTCACTTCACCTAATTCTATCATCTAAACCTACACTAGTCACCCCTAAAAAGTGATTTATTCTACCTACCTTAGATACCAATCTCAACTTGAGGTAGTTAAAATTAGCGAACTAAACTGACCAGCTTGTATACAAATAGTGCCAAAATGATGCGATCAGTTTAATTAACAGTTTTTTTAGCAGTTTATGTCCAATTATATCAGATTGTCACACAAAAAATAATAAATTCCCCAACATCAGCATTTCAGAAAAATTAATTCCATTTCCAAACCCCCCCCCAGCATTTTATTGTATCAAATGAATTTCTTTTTTTTTAATGTTCAGATGGGATAAAAATCAAAGGCTTTTATATAAATTTCTTTCACGTTTCAGGTAGGCGATGGTAGATAAGCACATACTTGTACACTGAGAACTCACAAAGGCACACACAAAAATCAACAAAATAATAAGCAGGTTTGCGGCTACCTCTGTGCACAACAGAAGCAGGGAAGCTCACAGAAGGTTTATTTTCATCTAGCCATAGCACTCTGCAAGGTCAAGTTCTGTCTGGAGAGACAGTAGGGAACGCTTTGACTTTCACGAATGAAAAATTACGATCTTCTGGTTCACTTTTAAGATAACAAAAAATGGCCAAAGTCAAATAACATCAAATTATCCAAACATCATTTCTTTTCAGTTTTTAAATCTTTCAAGATTTAGGGGTAGAAGTGAAATCTGGGCCAGGATGTTGGGTTACCCCAAACCCCAGAAGAATGGGGAACCTATGCTTGTCCAGCAATTCTTTCTCCTGCAGGAGGACGTGGTCTGAAGATACGAGTCTTCATTGTAACATTTTGTATTTTTAAGTGATATGACTACAGTGTTATTCAAGCATTTCAGTTACTTAGCACAACTATTTGGTCATAAAATCACCTCAAATTATTATCGGTTAGAAGCATCAAATATGTAACAACACTGTATGAGTTTCCTGACAATTTCTATGTGTGCCTACATATCTATATACAGACACATACCCACACACAGACAGACATATATATATATATATAAAGCAGAGGTACCTAAACAGCAGAGAAAGACACAACCCAGATGTCTTTAGGAAGGCAGTGCCAAATCCACCAGATTTCTTCTGCTGCTGCTGCCGCCGCCCAAGTGATGGTGTGAACAGCTATAATCGGCAGCTCTGAGGATATACTCATGGACTACAGGAATGGGATGGGAAGGATGGTACATGCCCAGCAACTACAAGGAAGAAGGGATGCAGAAGACCTTGTCTCTCCCTTGTTCGCTGGAAGGCTGCTCCAGCGATAACAACTGGATAACAAAAATTCAACAAAGGTGGAGAGAGGGAAGGAATGCAGGTATTATTGTACATCAATAATCAAAACCCTCTGGTTTTGATTAAAGAGAATTTCTTTTGTGCATATACACACTCTGTACAACACAAAACACTGTCTGGAGATTCAGCTACTGAGTGAGACTCATAGATCTGTGGATCTACTTCATACATTAATCTCTTGAGTAAGCTCGAGCAAGTCATTCCACTTTCCTGTACCACAGTTGCCTGTCTGCAAACTAAGGGAAAAAAACAGGATCTCCCCTCTTCTGTCACTGTCTACCTTAAAATATTGAGTGTTAAGGGAATACTAAGTTATTTGAATGAAGGACTGTCCGTCCTCTACCATATGTGAATTCAAGCAAGGCAGAGATTTTGGCAGTAGTAATTTTAAAATAGTTTCTGTCACGGAAACACGAACCCTAACAATGCCAAAACTCTATGAGATTCAGTAATGAATTAGGAACAGCTTTTGGAAAATCTACAGGATTCCTCCAATCCTCTATCTTTGAATTCTGTGAGCAGAAGAAAGAAGCATATCCTTGCTTCTGATGGAAAATCCTCTTTGAAGAATGAGGGATTCTCCAACCCCTATCTCTGCAACTCAGAAAACCTTCTAAAAAGAACTGACTTCAGCATGCTTCAGATGGTAGCAAGTTTCCAGGTGTTATTAACCAGACACTCCAGCACTGCTCCACAAGGCTAAATATTCCCTGTCTTCTTCCTTGCTCAAATCAACTCAAATATTGTACAGGGACAAGGAAGCAAAAGTACTTTCAGATAATGGTTATAGTTGAGCATTCATTTGTCATGTGGTGTTGCTTTCTTTCTTGGTAATGGTAATAACAAGCCATTTTCATTTAAATAGGATTATTAATTATTATAATGTATAATATCTCTTCTGCTTCAGCTCTCCTGCAAAAGGAAATCCCTTCTTGGTTCATGGGGCTTATGAAAGATAAGGAGACTAGAGGAAAAGGATATTAGTATATATTTGGTACTGGCAACATATCCCCACGCAGTTTGGGAGACAATCCATTGCATAACATCTGCACAGATTTCCGTGCAAAATTTAAACAAAATAACGCGCCCCACCTCTTAAAGCACGTCCAAACTATAGTGGGTACGTAAACAAACACTGTCTGACAACTGAACACATGAGTTATCAAAAGAAATTAGAGGCCACTTACAGCAGTACAGTCTCTCTAGTTTTGTGCATATAGAATAGACTACAAAAACCGTAGTGAACTTTTCTTATCAGGAATGCGGATCCTTCATAATTTACATAGACGTATTTGCAGCTACTATCAAATAATGTAAGCAATTAAATTTCTACCAGCCCATCATTTGTGCTCAAAGCTACACGGCATTTATATTGTGCAATCAATGTGAGATCCTTACATATAGATAATTAAATTCAAAATCAGTGACAAAAGGAAGACAAGTTTGGATCGATTCTCACCGGACAAAAAAAAGGACACCATATTAATGTATGTATCCACTATTAAAAACACCTTTATATATTAGGTACCTCTGGGGGCTTTAATATTTTACCAGAACAACAGTGCACATCTTCCTGTCCTTGTCAGCAAACCAATTCCAGTGACTTAGGCAGAAACAGAGTAAGTCTCATATTGCAACAGCTGCAAAGTTGTACATCGTCCAGGTAGTATTATGGGTCTTTGCAGTTACCAAAGTAAGAAAACTTCACAGGTTGTTCCAGGTTGTCTACAAAACCAAATGCTGAACAGGAAAGGGTTTGGGGAGAACAGTGTTTCTTGTACCCACAGGTGTTTGTGATTATGTTTTCCATGTTTCACACAGGATAAACCCAAACACTCTAGGAGACGTAAAAGGAAATCCCAGAGTAGCTAAAACCCCATTACAAAACCAGCTACAGGGCTTATTATGCAAGAGACTGAGCTTTAACTCCCTTGTCTGAGAGACTGAGACCAGGAAGCTCAGGAAAATTCCAGTATCACACAATCTAGGTGAGAGAGAGAGAGAGAAAATGTGCATCTATCTTCTTCCACTTTGTACTTGTTTCCCATATAACTAATATTAATTGGATAAAGACAGTACTTCAGGGTCCAAGTCTTTTGACCAATGGTTAGTGGCATCCTCAGGGAAAAAATGAAGTTTCAAACCCTTGGCCCAAATCAGGCAGAGAAGGCTACTTAGGAAAATATTTTTGCAACCTCCACTAGACATGCACACATAGGATCTACTTTATATTTTTCAGCTTCATGCATTCTCTTCCCTCTGATTATCCAACCTGAACTCTCTGTTGTTGGTGCGACTTCTGTCCTGTTGTTACAAGCAAATTGTCACAGTAAAAACTCACAGAAGATCTAAAACCAAACCCAAGTGATAATTTTAGCCTCTTCGGGGGAATGCAGAGTAACTTTATGTCATGACACAATCGCTGGTAACATCTCTACCTCAAGCTCCTCCTGAGGATGCTGTCAAATTCCAGATCAGTGTGTTACTGATGGAAAGAGGACTCAGAGACCTCTGGTCCAGGATAAAACAGATGCTGGGTTTACCAGCTGCAGTTGAAATACACCCAAATAAGTACCTCTGGTGGGGAAAAAAGTGAGCAGGCTGTTGCTATGAAGCATGCCATCTGTCAGGAGCCAAGCCACACAGGAGCACCAGGCAGTCAAGCAAAATGCCCATTCGAGCCTACTAACAAGCCCACTGTACTCTTCGCTAGTACTGTCAATCCAGAAGCTTTCAAAAATGAAAAGGGAGATACCGCAAGTCTCCCAATATTTACAGCTACCATGTCAGGTTTCCTCCTGGGAGCGTAAGTCCCAGCTGTGGGCTTTAACACCCACAATCTCCCAGTCAGTGCAAGGAGTCTCCCTTTGTTGACAAGGGAGTGCCAAGCCTTTGCACAGATGTAAGATACAGATCCAGCTGCAGGACCGGAGTCCCACAGAGGCAGAGATGCAGGAATCTTAAATGCTATTCCAGGGTTTGGGTTTGTTTTGTTATTATATGGTTAGCATTTTATGCAAGGCAGAGTATTTTTTAAAAGTCTGCTGCCATTATACATATATATCCTGATGTCCACAGCATCCCTTTCAAATCTTTTCAAGGGAGGCACCTGGCTAGAAGCTTTAAGGGCTGTTGCTTTTCTAGCAGCTTTTCAGAAGCAGCGGGGCTGGTTTGAAGATCTATTTTACATAGGTAATATCAGGACATAAAAGAGCTCATATAGTTCTTTTTAAATGGGAAATATATCTCAAAGTGATGCCGCTAACAGTGAAATCACTGAAGAGGGGCTGAGGAGTTAGAACATTCAGGTAAAACCAGTGCAGCCTATGAAGTGAGAAAATAATACTTTAGATGATAGAAAACAAGCAGGAAAAAAATTTAAGATCACAGAAAACGGTGATGAATGTCAGTATGTCTTTTCTCCTTAAAGTATAACTCTTCCCTGGACAATAATAATATGAGATCAGTCTTATTCTGTGCAATAAAACTAGAGGAGAGAAAAGAATGTCTAAAAGTCCTAAAATCTGGAGCTCAGCAGCAAAAAGCTGTGAAAATGGCTGAGAAACTTCCCAAGCAGAATTTTTCCTAAAACTTGGGTTTAAAGAGTGGGCTAGGGGAGTGGAGAAAAATGTAAGCAATAAAAATAAAATCATGGCAGCTGCATAAAAGTGTAAGAACCCTCTGGGGTTTCAAGATTATTTTAGGGCCTCCCATCTCAGTCCGCTCCACAGAAATAGAAAAATTGCATATGTAAAGACCAAAGAGTTTTGTACCTCAGTAGCCAACCATCCACAGATTTGAATTTGTTTTTTTTTTCTTTTTCCCTTCAGACTACCAGCCTTCTAGCCACATCACAGGGACTACACAGGTATAACAGAGCACAAAATAGGGTTCTGTATTCAATGCTGCTCTGCTTAGCAAAACTCATTCCTGTAGCCATATCACCTGCCCACAGCAGCAGAAGGGAAATGTAACAATCCCTTTGCGTTGTTATTAAATCACCAGATAAACCTGTGAACAAATATCTAGAGCAGAGGAGCTAAGCAAAAGGGAAGAAACATTGATTCAAGAAATGTAGAAAATACATGATTAAATTCACTAGAACACCATTTCCAGTTCATTAATCATTTTGGCCTGGTACAAACTGCTGCTGGGACTTAGAACAGAGCACAGAAACCCACGATTTAATTTTGCATCTGACTAGTAGTTCTTCTCTCCTGACTTGCATACCTCTCTGCGTCTGTAGTTTTATTTCGGATAACTCAGCTATATGCTTTCATGGTCATTTTTATCAGCAGCCCTAGTTTACTGTACCCACTGCAGGTAGCTTATGTAATTTCTGTTTTTAATTTTTCTGCAAAGCACCTAGTACAATGGTGAGAGGCGCCATTTAAAATTACCTACATAAATAAGTAAATGTAATACGATTAGCATATAACAGATTGTGTTTATCAAACTACAAACACTGTAGGTTCAGAAAGTTCAGTGTCAGTGTGACTACCAATGCAGCGGAGGAACACGTATTCATTTTCTAATAGGTCTAACAGACCCTAAAATGTTGCATAACGCAGTAATAATCTTCTCATAATTTGCTAGGAAGAATTTAAGATTCTCATTTTCTTCTTCACATTGTACCGGTAGCTTTTAGTGGGCAACACACTTGTGCTAGACCCAAAAGCAGAAGAGTTACATACAGCCAAAACCAATCTACCACAACTCCCCCAACACCATTAACAGTGGGAATAATGTACAAGACAGGTGAGAACTATGTGCCCAGACGTAAAACCTTCTGAGAGCTGTTCTCTACCAAGTGATATCCAGGATCCTGGACTTTCCAGCTCCAGATCAACAAGTCAGTGCAAGTCTCAAGCAATTTGAGCATCCACTCAGACCACTGACCGATGGGCGCGTTCCAGGGGAGTACTTGCCATCTTACCTACCCATTTTCAGAGACAGGACACCAGCCTAGCAGGGACCATAGGCATCCTGCACGCTACAGCCATTATTATGAGCTGCTGTGAGTCTGGCAGCAGTGGTTTTGACCACCTCCATTTGCCTGCCCCACTGCCTGCCAAAAACTACCCACCTTTGCCACAGCTGGCACTGAGCGTCATGTGCGTGTCCACAGCACCACATCCAGCATCTGGACTTAAAAAATGACTGTCACCAGCAGCTCCAGTCTGCTGGCTTCAGTACCAAGGGTGAACCTCTGGAAGAGGCATGGAAGGAGGCCATGGGAGACAGTAACAGTACACAACCAAAGCTCGTAAAGTATGATTTATGTCGCAACTCATCTCGCAGCTCCCTTAAAAGCTGTCTTCAAATGCTTTTCCACACCAGAATGAATGAAGGATAAGTCTGATGGCCTCTGTTCACCAAACAGTATTTTGCTGGTTTTTCTTTTCCTTCTAGAAAGTGGCAGTGAACTGTATGCTACGCAGAATAAATCACCATTTCAGTGATTTCTTTCAGTGTGGTTGTAAAAACAACTTTAGCAACATTTATATTTTGCTGTGACTGAACCTTCCCACAGAGCTGCCATTCACGAATTTTAAATGACTTACAATATGCTTCGCACCTCAGTAATTATATTCTAAGCTATCAAGTTCACACACGCTCTCTTCTTCTAGCGACCCACGTGTGCTGGAGAGAAATTACTTCTGAATATGCTTAATTTTAAAGTCTTCATTTTACACACTGTATGTAATCAAACTTTTTATTAAACATTGCCAAGCAATCTGTCTCATTTAAAATGAGCTGCTAGAAGAGGTAAAGGTCCATTAAGCTGTTAATTGCGCACTATAACTCTGATTTCTTGAAAAGTTATGTTGAATATAGCTTCCCCAAATGCTTAATTCCATATTTACCTAATTCTACTGCCATAGCTGCCACATTGGTCAGGTATATGATAACAAATCAATACAGCCACTCCAGCAAAATTCTCCCACGTAGAAAGAGGGAGCAAAAAAGAGGATCTCATTTCCATTTCTCTTGTTTGGGTTTGATATGGGAATTTCAGTGTAGAGGTACAAAACACAATTCTGCTAATGTAGAAATACAAGTACACCCTAAAGGCAGAATGCTTCTGCTACAGTAATGGCTTAAGTGATTTGAGAGCTCAAATTCATTGCAAGTAAACCTCAATTAGACTTGAAAATCAAAGTCACGCAATGCCACAGAAAATGTTATATGCCACTGTTTTTAAATTACTTATAATGGAGGTCAAAAAATACTTCAGGCTGTGAAAATAAAACTGAGATGACTCCAAAACATAAATGACACATACAAACATTTTCAAAAAGACTGCCATCTCTTATATATGTTCTGAAATGGTTTGAATGCACGTCTTTGTATGCAAAAACCAGCATCAAAACATTTAAATTTGACTATACCAAACACAAGAAACATTAGCGTTTTCTACACACTAGCTAATTAACAAGACCTTACTTCATGTCATGTACCCTTGTCAAATAAAATTGTATTTCTCGTTCTTAAACAACTTTATATCCATCTTTGTTTTAGTTTGTAGTAACATGAATCATATAATAATGAAATCAGGGAGAGCGGAAAAGGATGAAGCATATATTCATTTCTCCCAAAAGGCACATAACTCAAAGCATAGTATCACATGAATGTTGACAGTTATTTTTCCTTTTTTTCCCCCCTCTATTCAATCAGCTGTGGAGATCTCCTCACAACACTGAGAACGAAGTAATTAGCACTAGTATGCCTAAACTTATTACGTCTAGTTGGAGGCTCTGTCAGGGGAATCTCCTCCAAGCCTTATGACCTGTCCATAGGAACATCTTCAGCCACCTGGCTTTCCAGCCTCTTATGAAAGCCATGCTGTTTAAAATCAGCAGGGCACCCTCCCAGCAAGAATTTGTGGTCAATCCCTTCCCACTCTGGAAGGCCTGTGACGGCTCCGAGTCGCCAGGCCTGCCTTCCTCACATACAGCGCTGTCCCTAGGGGACAACCACAACCCCTCAGCAGAAACACCAGAATCCAGGTGCTTTAGCTCTTTCATTGATACTCATGCTTACAGCTCTGACTTTCATGGACCACAACCAGGAAGAAGGTTATCTTAGCTCTTTTTCACACACATGAAGAAATCAAAAGGGCCCCAAATTTACAAAAGAAAACAGCACGAGTATTTTGTTAAGTACAAAAAGCCTTGAAACGTATCAGCGCTATCTTTCAAATTACAATAGCTGTTCAGGGCCTGAGACTTCAGATTAAGAGAATTAAATTTCCAAAACTCAGTGGAGTGTGTGCTTATTTAATTAAAAGCAGGCAGAATTTCATTTGCACTTCATTGTTAAGAATACCACCTATAATATCACATTTTGGCAGTGCAGCTTAACTGCAATTTATACTAAAAGCATACTTCATCAAACTCATTCTGAAGTTCATTACAAACGCTAAATACCAGTACTATTTGCTATAGCGATCCCATCCCATTTGGATGTTTAAATAGGCAAACATGGTCAGATAAACTTGGAGCATTTTGTGAATGTTCCATGCTTTTTCAGATGAAGTCTTTTGCATTTGACCTGCTACTGTGAGCTACATTATGTATCCTTGATTTTAAATTTTCACAGGTATGGCTCAATGTGTTGAAAAACCATAGAGCTTTCTTACTTCTACCTGTGTCTATAAAGTACATCAGGTTATTTTACTTTCCTCTCACAAATGAAGCACCATATTATACCCATTACTGGACTCTATCCCACACAGCAAGGATTTCTCACTGACTGACAGAAATTTACCCTCGTGCACTGCCTTCAGACAATGCATATGGCCCAGACTGTGCCCTGTAAGGCTGGCATGTGGTAAAACTTTCTCCTACTCAAAGAAGAAAGAGGGAGACGTGAAGAGAAGCAACAGCACCCCATTTACAGAGATAGCCACTCAAGACAGCTGGAAAGTGCTACTGGAAGGCCTCCCTCTTTCCTCTGAGCAGCTATGTCAGCCAAGTAGGAGGGAGGAGGGCAACTGCTCATACCCATTTGGGCTCAGGCAAGTTTGGTTACCTGACCTATTTCATGGTTGTTTAGGCTTCTTCCTTGACTAAGGTAATCTGCTGCTGACAGATTTACAAACTCCTTTCAATCTATTACTGCAACACATTTAACTCGTTACAAATAAAAACAGGCAAAGTTTATGCTGCGGTCATGGACAATAATACAGAAATTATCCACTTGTAGCACACTATTTACATAAGAGAACACAACAAAGTAGAGTTAGGAGGTCTGTTTTAATCCAGGCTCAGTCCTGGCCTTCACACACTGCCTCAGCCACAACACTTCAGAGATTTGTACAGTTTCTTACTCCAGTTAGAAAGCACGGGAATACCCAAAGAGCTAAAACGGCAGACTGTAATAACAGTTATTGTAAATGTGTCTTTACATGATTTCAGATAAAAATCAAGCGATCAAAACCATCCATAAGTATTGTGCCAAAAATGTAGTGAAATACTAAACACCTTCAAAAAGATAAAGACAGACAAATGAAAAGAAGTGGCAAGAGGATGGCTGAGAAAAGCCTGAGTGCTGAAAAGCTCTTTTGAACGCTATTGACTGTGAACCCTGGATTCATTACAAGCCTTGGGAGTCTTCATAAAATCCAAAGCATACACACCAGAAACAAAAGGACACTGGCTTCTCATGAGGCAGTGGAAGAGGCATTTTTCTGTCCCTCACAGTGGGGAAAAGATCATCAACAGTAGATTAGAAATACCATGTAACAGCAGGAGATGAGACACAAAAACCCTGAAGTTCATGTGCATTCCCATACTCTTGGACCATATCAGCTGGGATGCCTTTATGACTTGGCTGTCCTGAAACCTGGCACCCTAAAACCCTTACTGGGCCTTCACACTTTCAGCAAGACAGCAGGTTGCAGAGGGCAGCAAAAGAGAAAAAAAACCCTAGCATTTAGAACTACAGCATCTAGAAGGGTGCTGTAAATAACCTGCTCATCAGA
Organism: Larus michahellis; assembly: GCF_964199755.1. NCBI lineage: Eukaryota > Metazoa > Chordata > Aves > Charadriiformes > Laridae > Larus > Larus michahellis. Next base: position 98,859,303 of record NC_133897.1, read on the forward strand.
GAAAGTGAGAGCTAAAGGCATGTGCTGTTGTTTGGCAACGCAAAAATGTTTGCTCTGTCTGTAAGAAGACTAGATGAGTTACAGATAGTCTGGAAGAACGCATAAAAACCAATGACATTATTCGAGATGAGAAGGCAGATGCAGTTATACTTGGTGTAACAGGGACAGAAGATAATTCTCAGGCTACATCACAACTGAGAGAAAAAAAAAAAAGTAATGAAATCACAAACACTGCAGAGTCACCTGCCCCCAAAGCTGCCACTACTTACAGATCACAGCTGCTTCTGGAGGAAAAAAAAAGGATGTTCCTGAATACATCACTATATTCAGGAGGCTAAAAGTTCACCAGTAGTTTAGAAATATATATACATATTTAAAATGTAAATAATATGCCATGAACTAGCAAGCCCCTGTTCACAGTGACAACCATTTCAGTGGATACCACTGTTTAAAGGACTAAAAATCGAGTCAGGATCATGAAGTGCGTGCAACAAAAACGGGACCAAAGAGCTGAGGAAACAGAACAGTAAGTAGAGTCAGAATTGACATGCTTTTGGATGGGGAAAAAAACCTCATTATGCAAGTAATGACTGTTTAAGGACTGAAGTCTGCTGGTTAAAACTGCAGCAAGGTGGGGCTCAGGTAGCAAATATAAGGATGAGTGCAAAAAGCTCTGCCTTTCAGCAGTAGTGAAACCAGGAATTTCAGATTCATGGAGACACAGATGCCACCAGGGGAAGCCCTTGGGAATGCTGTAGTGTCTCTTCAACAACTTAATTATAACAACAGATGAAGTATTCAGATTGCTTTACAAGTTAAATTAATAAGATTCAAAATGGAGCTCAAAACTGCGTTTGCTAACTTCACAGAAAGATTATTAGAGACTACTTAAAATGGTGCAGTAATAAATGATCTCTGTGCTTCTAAAACCATAGATGAATTAGGCTTTTTCCAGGGTTACAATGTTAAATATAACAGAAGATACAAACAGCATAGGTTAAACTTCCATCGGTCATGCACTTCCTGGTAGAGGATCATTGAATAAGTTTCAGATGGTGGAGCAAAACAGAAAGCGTCTCCAGTCTTCAAAAAAACTAGACATGAGAAAAGATACCAGCTGAATTTTGGACAACACACATAACTCAAGATGGCATTCAAAATTTCGTAACTTCACTTGAAGCAAATGGAGCACCTCTTCAATGCTACATAACTTATGCTGAGAAACAGAAGTGCACTGAAGTCAAAACAAAGTTGTCAAGCACAGGGGACGGCAGAAATTACTTTTTTTGCTAAATATCTGGTCTTCCAAAAGCCTTTATTAAAAAAAAACCCATCATCTAGGCCAGTAATGAGGTTGTCAGGTTCCCCTGGAGCCAGCAAAGGGACTGCTCGGGTTCCCAACAGCTGGACAGGACCATGTTACTACTCACTAAACAGTGAGGGCAACAAGTGTTACCAGAAAAGTCACAGACTGGTGTCTCACTGTACTGCTCCTTAGGAAGCAACTCCACATCTAGAAGAAGGAGAAATACTGCATTTCTTCTACAAGTATTGTATGGCGGAGGGAGGGAAAAAAACTTCCATATAAACCCTGAAAGAGGCAACGAGATGAAGAGAAGGAAAAAAAGAATTTGCATTGGGGAAATGTCACTATTTTTATTAATGTATTTTGTTCCAATTGGAATATCTCATTCATCAGCTCAGGTGCCCTCTCGCAGGCTTCCCCGCAGACACAGAGGCCATCAGGTCCCTGCCAAAAGAGCAGCTGAGGAGGCAGCGAGGCTGTGTGCATTTAAAAAACCACAAACTCACATGGTGGCCTGAATCCAAGTAAGCCTGTACCATTCTCCCTACTCTGAATGTTATTTAGAGAGCAGTGGCACAGCAAGATCACTTTTAGACTTATTCTCGATTGCTTCTTTGTCACAGACACATTATAAAAGCAGATTCCTGAGGTTTTTTTCTGAATTGTGAAGGAAAAAAATTAAAGGTCGTATCCACCCTTTTTCAGACCTCTTTGCAAAACAGCCTCTAACCACCCATACAAATTAAATTCAGAATTGCCCAGAAGCATTTCACCCTTTGTGTTCATAAAGTAATAATCTTGACCTCCAGATTTTAATTTATTTTACTGAAATATTTATTTCTTTCAATAAATGATGCATTCCAGATTTGGCTCTCTTTGCAACAAAGATTACTTAAAGACCATGACCATGAATGTACAAATTTTATTTACTGCAATCTCTTCATACAAACCATAAAGTTATAAAGGTGACTACCAGAAGATTAACAGACAGTATTAGCAATTTCCTTTCTAAAGCTTCAGTTTATCAAGTTAATGGTTAACGAATTTATTAAAACAGAGATGAAAGTCCAGGAGCACAGCTCCAAAGGTAATCAGACCGATTTCGTCGGTTCTTAAACCAGTCTCCGAACTCATTAAAAAATATCAGTACCTGTTACCCTGTCCAGAAGCTTTTTACTACCTTGCACAGGATTCCAAAGAGTAAACTCACCAAAAGTAAGGGATTGACTCCTAGAAACAACTATTTATAAACCGAAGTCCTTTGTCTTCATTTTAAGTTTACTATCCATACCATCTTTTAGTGCTAAGAATAAAAAAACCTAAGTTCTCACAGTTGCATAAAAGGCTAGGTGAGGCCAGGAGAAACAAGAAGCATCTGCACCAAAGCCATTGCTCTGTTGTCGCTCAGTGCATAAAAGCACAGCATCTAGGTATCAGCCAGCTCACAGTGGGCACACTGGGATTGTTTCATTGCACGCCTATGTAAAACCATTTCATGAACCATGAGGAAAAAGATCACCCCTCTTGCCTATTATCAAGCTCTTCCAAAAAAACCTGTCCATTATTCATAATTATCATCTAATTCTTCTCCCATGTGTCATGTACAGAGTCACCCCAGTGAGCTCTGTCTCTTTTTGCAAGACTTCACCAACTGTGGTATTTCAGACTTATGCTGGCAGCTGAGCAGCGGGATCAGGAAAAAGCAGCACCTGCAAATGGTGTTATAAAATGAGCATGCAATGGGGATGAACCATCCTAGTTTTGAAACAAGGTTTTCAAGTTGATAGGTACCATTAAGGAGGACAGGATGCAGCACTCGCATGTCACTCATCTGTACAGTCTCCCATCGATGACCTTTGCAAAGGACAAATCAATACTAAGCAGATACTGTATCTACCATTTCTTACTGTGTAGGAGAGGTCAATCAATTTTCATGTACATACATGTACATTCATGTACATCAGTTCTAATATTACTCTTTTCAGACACAGAACTGCTTAAACCTGGGAATAAAGCATAGCACCATTTCAGAACATGATAATTTAAAAAAAAGACTTGGAATGGAAACTTATTTCATAAGCAAGGCACAATGCTTATTGAAGGAATGTAAAGCTTTACCTTGCTATCATGAAATGATCTCTACAAATACAATATAAATGAAATTATAAATAGCATTTATAAGACTGCTTCCTTACCTAAGTCCAGTACCACCTGTGTGTTTTAGCACAGAAGTAAATATTTTTCTAAAATACTAAGCCATTCACATTTTGTGCATGACCATGCACCTTTTTTTGCACAGGCCACAGAGATTATTCTCCTCTTATAGTTCACTTAGATGGCATATTTTGAGAGACGCCTTTATAGAAATACACGTTTTGGTTCTATATTTAAACTTGATCCCATTTAGCTCAATGCCAAATCCTTTTAGCTTCAGTGAGAAAATTCTATAATACACATATTGTCAGCATCTAGGAGATGCCTGGTGCTGAAATCTTAGCTGAAATTTCTTGCTTTTTTTTAAATATATATTTGAATTCCCAAAGGATGCTTAAGTTTAATATTTCATAGTACCTGAAAGTTCAAGGATGAACATCAGAACTCTATTAAATTCAACAACGCTGTGTTTAAATGAAAAAGGCATCCTGTTGCATATCTTAAACACACCACAAACATAAAACGACGCTAAAACTTCAGTCTGGCTCTGCTTAGAAGACACTGCAGCACTATTTGATATTGCAAGTGTAAGATCTACAAGGACAATGTTTTAAAATATTCAGAAAGCTAGTATTGTAAAATGCTTGCATATGGGAAAAGGGTTATTTAATACTCAATGTAATGAATTTCTGAGTTGCATTATGTCTGCAACACCGTAAGGAGATATTGCACTCATGTTCTTTAGCTGCACGGAAATGGAGCAATGGCGTTTCCACACATCCGTAAGTAAAGTCATAAAAAGGATCTATAATCTTTTGATGCATACATTTAATACATTTAGGTAAGGTTTATTACAGATCTTACTTCCTCTTCTCAGTGTCATTCATGGTTAATGTTGAGATACAATGTTAGAAATATGTCAGCAGTTCATTTCAAGTAAAAAGATGCAATGTTTTTAAGACTAAAATACTTATTTTTACTCTTATTGTACTTGAGTTGGTCAAGAGGTAAGCCGTTTTGATTACTGTAATTTTGTAAATCGTAGAAAACATCCATTGACTCAAATATTTAATTATTTATATTATTTTCTTGCAAATCCATGTTCCAAGAGTGGTTTCTGTCTGTCAAACAAATATGATCATACAGCTTTGTACTGTGAAACAGTGTACACTGCCAGATTAAGAAAGTCTATTCTGATGCTTCTATCACCAAAAATATAAACAAGTAATTAAGTTTTGTGTTTGTTTTTATTAGTTGCTTGTGTCATCTCATCAGAAAATCACATTAAAAATAATAATTAAAAAAATAATAGAATCATAGAATGGTTAGAGTTGGAAGGGACCTTAAAAATCATCTAGTTCCAATCCCCCTGCCACGGGCAGGGACATTTTCCACCAAACCAGGTTGCTCAAAGCCCCATCCAGCCTGGCCTTGAACACTTCCAGGGATGGGGCACCCACAACTTCCCCGGGCAACCTGTTCCAGTGCCTCACCACCCTCACAGTAAAGAATTTCTGCCTTATGTCTTGTTTAATCCTTCCCTCTTTTAGTTTAAAGCTGTTACCTCTTGTCATATCGCTATGGCTACGGGCCATGCTAAAAAGTTTGTCCCCATCTTTCCTGTAGGCCCCCTTTAAGTACTGGAAAGCCACAATAAGGTCTCCCCAGAGCCTTCTCTTCTCCTAATATCTAGTCTAAATCTACCCTCTTTCAGTTTAAAACCACCACCCCTCGTCCTATCTCTATACGCTCTGATACGAGTCCCCCCCCAATATGGCTTTTTTTTTCCAGTGTTTGACCCCAAGATGATTGTCTTGGGTCAAACACTTGAAAAAAAGCCATACTTCTGGCTGCAGCCATGTGCCAAAAGCAGAATTATAAGCAAGCAATTAATTTTAAGATTTCTGAAACTACCCACTGATTTATTCTTTCGCTAAGGAAATATGCTCTGTGCTGTGATGCAGGACAGAGCTGCCTGTCTCACTGTCTTGTCATATTGCTTATTTTGATTAGCTGCAATGGCATGGAAGTATAGATTTTTAATATACTTTTATTGCCTTTTAGATAGATGACTTACTGACAGTGGTTTTGGGGCATTTTCTTCCTGAATTTCTATGACTACGCCTTTTTGACGACTATGCTTTTAAAATTTTTATTGGGGAATAATGGCTGAATTTCTATAGGGATAAATGACAAATTCTATTAGGTGCCATACTGAAAATATTCATTTGGATGCAGAGGGCTTTTTTTAAAACAAAAGAAAACCCATAGAAACATTGGTACAATTATTGTTATCTCCTGTCCTGCTCTTATAAGAAGTCTCACGCTTATTTAAAGTAGGATGCAAAAATAACACAAGCTGAAGATGTCAGCTCTTTTAAAGTAATCTATATAAGTTACATGGTGGAGATCTATTTCCTTACTCCCTAACAATGAAGAACGCAGAGTACAATAGTAATTATTCTAGAAACAGCTACACTTTCTACTGTGCCTTCATAAGAAGAACGATTAAATGGCAACATTGAAATAGCACTGAGAATAAACAGAAACCAGAATGTTAACGCTGCATGAGAGAACACGGGTATGCTCAGGAAACTCTGCAGGGCTGTAGGTATTGCTGCACCTGGCTATAAGTGTCTGCTTTTGAAAACGGCTGTTCCTCATAGATGGGAACATCTGTTTTCATTTCATTTGGCCCTACGTTAATAGGTTGTCATCCTGCGCAGCGTAAGAGAGGGTATTGAAAGAAAGAGATATAAATATTTTCTCCAGAAAGTTAGTGGCGGGGGGAGGGGGAGAAACAGGTTAGAGCCAGCTAGAAAACTTGCTTTTTTACACCCTTATAAAAGTGGAGTCAGAGAAAAAGCACCAGAAAGGTGTAAGGCAGATTTTCTTCATTACAACTATGAACACTACAATGCTATAGTTCCACTGCTATTGATCTGAATTCTGTGGTGTGTTTTGGAGAAATCTTTGTTCGTTAAGGAAGATGATAAAACAAAAAGGAATCCATGACACTTCTTTCCCTGCACAGAGGGCCATTAAAAGCAGGCAAATAAACTCAAAGAATACATATTCTTCAATAAAGACGTATTTCATAAAATAGCAAGAGTTACCTGAAACAAATCCCTAAAACCAACAACCAAGTACCTAAGTTGTATATTCCTTCATGGTGTAAACTAATGGTGAGAAGTGTACTTTCAGCACACACTATCCTGAACTTTCAGGGGGATACCTTATTTAGAGATTAAGTTCACTTTCTGGCCCATATCCAGAAGCCTGAACGCTCAATTTTACCTTTTCTTTTTGCTCTTAAAAATTACACTAAAACTACTTTAAAAGGTATTTTATTACTCCAACAGAAGTAAGTACCTGCTGTAAAACAGTGTACACATTCCCATAAGGTTTTTATAAATTCTCACAAGCCATTATGCCCTGTTTAATTTAATCTGTATTTTAACTGTGTCCTTGTGCTTAGTTCCACCTTTCTATCTTAGCATACCATCTTACTAATAATCGCTTTTGAGATTTCAACTTCTATATCTTAATTAAAACTGTAGACTTATATTACAGCACTAATTTAACTACAGAACTTTGAGAATTGGGGCATCCGGGAGAAAAAGGACTGACTTTGTCCAACACTTGACTGTCCAAGTATCTTGTGGTTTAAAACTGAGGTGTTTCCTTTAGATGTGACAGATGATCCTCAGAAAATGACATCACATCAAAGTCATCAAAACAGCACAGACCTAATCAAAATGAAAACTATGAAGTGCAGCATACAAAATCTGAAAGAAAGATAACTCTACCTGTATCGGACATGCTCGATTGTGTCATATGTCAGCTTGCTGCTGATATTCTGACTATGAGGGTTGCCTAGGAGACAACAGAGATAGAGAAGTTAATCATTAATCACAATTTTGCTATTAATTTTTTCTTTTATGAAAGTATTATACCAAGCTAGCCTGAAAAGATGACAAAGAAAGATTTAACGTATACTTCACAGCAATGCCCTGAAGCTCCTTACAGCAGTTAGTCAAGAGAAGGGACGTATAACAGAAGAAAGCAATTACGACAGACCTTGAAACTTCAGCTGGATCTCTTACTAATACTTAGACAGTTCCCTTAAAAAGAAAATGCAACTGCCTATGCACAAATGTACTAGGAAAAACTACAGATAGAATGCACATTCATAAATGTATTTGTGCACTAGCTAAGAAGCATTTTAGAAGAGACAGCACCTGGAGGTAACAGACATTGATGACTGGACACCAGGACTAACTCTGTTTTTTTTTTAACTCTCTGAAATTCAAGTAGCTCATGAAAATATAAATTATAGTGCAAAATTAGTAGCCACCTTGGCACAGCTCAGCATAGGCATGTATTAACAATTAAGACAGCACATAAGAAGGGCATGAATTTACCTTCTTAAGCAAAAAAGATTACATCAATATCCACACAGGCACAGCACACTTTCCTATTAGTAAATGCTTAAAGAACATGCCTAAATAGTTTGGAAAAAGAACAAGATAAAAACTGCTATATTTAATACAGTTTTTGCAGTAGGATACAATATTAGCTACTCTATTTTTAAAATTTCAAAATCACCCTGCAGAAATTTATTGAGTGAAGATGTTAAAAAGAATAATAAATTTAGAGCTCAAATCCCAAAATCTAATACCTAGACTTTTCATCTCTGGTGTTGCATTTCTGTAATTTCCAATTCAAATATTCTCAATTTAGAAGTGAGAATCTCTCTTACTTACATTCCTTTCCCTCATTTACACATGCAACAGCTAAACTGCAGTTCTTTGGGCCTGTGGATTATCACCAAGAAGCCAAACTGCAAGTCAAACTCCCCCTTCACTCACATCTGTGTCTGTTAAATGAACTCATTTTCTACAACAGTCACTTCACTCAGAGTATCAGAGATGTAACTAAAAAAAAAAAGAGATTTGACCATACTAGAGCTCTCGTTATCATTTTAGATGAAAGCAGTATTAAAAAGATACAATTTGTTCTCCCATAGCATTATAGGTACTATGCAAATCTGCTCCAAACTGGCAGCACTACTATTTCTATTCACAAGCACTCAATTGATTCACAAATTTAATTTTTTCCTGCCACAGATGGTACTTATTATAAGGGTTGAGCCCAATGTTGTTTGAAATAACTAAGATCAGAGTGCATACATTTCTCTTTACAATGGCTGTAGTGACAGAACATTAATTTTAATATCACTGACAGGCAGCTGAATAGGAGATTTTGAATGTAACCAAATCAACGTATCTTGTTACAACGGAAAAAAACCCTATCCCTATCAAGAACAACATCTATTTCATTGTGGAACTTAAATCCACGCTCTGGATCCTGGCCTTGACAGCATTCAGGAAAAAAAAATGAGGGGGAAATGACACTACAATGGCACATGAAAATGAAAACTACCCAGAACTCTCAAGTGGCTCGCCCAGGTGATAAGCACAAGTGTGTCGGTGCTTGAGTGAACACAGTTTTCTTTTAAAGCAGTGGTACCTAGTTCCCAAGTGAGGAATCACTTTGCTCTATGTATCTGGGAGCACAAGACAGACACAAAACTAGTAAAAAGGACACATAAGCCACAGATAGTAACACACAATAAGAAATTTTTATCAGTTCTGTGAGAGTACTGACAGCATATATAGATAATACTGGACAGTATATTTTTTTTCTGGTTGAGCATGAATCACTCCAATGTAAATTGTCTCACACAGTAACAATGTCTCCTAAACAATGGAGGCTGCTGCCTTTGTATAAAAGCACATTCAGTATGTGGTTCTCATCTAGACAATAGTGTTCAAAAGAGATGTTTAAGTAGAGGATCTGGGGATAAAGCGCTTGTAGGTGGTGCTGAAGTGCCCATGTCCACAGCTGCAATAGCTAAAACTCCACCCAGATATTGCACAATTCTGTAGATATTTTTACTCACATTCTTATGTGCAAGATTGCTTTGTCAATACACATCCTTTTTCTCTGAGTATGCACCTAAGTCTAATAGTCTGGGAGAGGTATAGCACCTATGCCCTGTCTAAATTCACTTGGGATCTTTGAGCTAAGCTTTCTTCTAAATAAAATGCTTATACTGAGCCACAGTATAAGCTCCCTGTGATGACTCTCACTGAGAAGGGAGTTAGTTCTGGATTCTGGTCCTTGCATAAGAAATTGGTTTTGCATTTTATGTGGGGGAAAAAAAAGACCGAACAGTGCTCAGAGCTACATCATATTTGTTTATCCCCAGCATGGTGCCTGGGGGTGGCACAAAGGGACTATGACTCCTTTGTAAAACCACTGATCTTCCAACTACTCTATAGCAGTATTAAAAAACACACAGGAGCACTCTTCCGACAACTCAAGAGGCACAGTTTTGATCTATTTAGATGGAAACTTGAGAAGACTAATGGGAACCCTGTTTTGCACTTACCATAAACGTTGTTTCTGAGGTCATCAGTAAAAGCTTTAAGCAGACTCTCTGGGAAAAGAGCTGAACCCGCATGGTCAAGGTAAGTAATCCCTAAAATAAAAATAAAATTACTAGATTCAATTTGTTAAATATTTATCTCCCACAGACTACATTGTGAAATGCACCACTCAAACACCCCTAGTGCAGTACACCACACAAAAAGTCAATTTCCCTGAACTTCTTGGGGTATGATGTCTCTCTGTCTGACTCAGAGGTCTCTACAGCTCTCAAAAAACACTTCTCAAATATGTTCCAATAATCAGGCGATATTCACAGCAAGGCATCTTTCCTTCTCTAGCAGAAAAAAAAAGAGGAGGATACAATAGAAGGCCAACATTTTGATTGCATTTTTATAATTTTTAATTAAAATCAAAATATTTTAAGAGGTCCTTCCTTTCATACTTGGATCACACGTTCTTTGGAAGAGAAAAATCTGCCTGTACAAGACTGAGCAAGCTTCTGTCTTCAGCCACAGTACCTTGTTACTCCTAGACACTATTTATTATGAAAACTACTACTACCACAATACTAATAATTATTAATAATAGCAACAACACTAGTAGTGTTGTCTCCTTGCTGACAGATGAAGCAACTCCCTCAAGAACGGACACGGCCTAAATCACGCTTGAAGCCCAAACACAGGATGAGTTTAAGTTTTAATGTATCTAAATATTTCTTACCACTCAGCTGCACTTAACATTAAATTCATTTTTAAAATCTCCTTTTATATTATTAAGCTATTGCAAAACTTTTAAATAAAAGCTTATTGGAAACAAAGGCTTTTTCATGTTTTGCCATTTTAATTTTCTTAATCTTTAGCAATTATTCTTCCATTTCTCCAGTGTGTTTCATGCCCTTTATTAGTTTTTTCATTTCACTTACCTTAAGTATTTCAACCTATTTCCAATTTTAATAATGATGAATATGATTAAGATTAGAATTTATTAAGTATTTTAAAGGCCTTCCCTTTCCACAGGGATTTAAAACTGAGTTAAGCTTTAAATGAGAAGCCCTGACACTTGAAAATATGTATAATTATATATTGTGTTGCTGTAGCAATGACTCGGTAGGTAAAGATGTGAGGCAGTGCTAATGATAAAAGCAATCTGGATACCCATCACTTCTCTTATTTTTGAAAGAGAAAAGCCCTCCCCTGCCTTAAGGTTTCCCCGCATGCAGTGCCTAGCAAAATCAGAATTTCTAATGATGGGTTAGTCAAGGAAAACTGTTTTGAGGTGATTTGAGGGGAGAAGGGTGGGAAAAAATGGATTGATCTATTAGATGTACAGATTTTTCAGGTTTTTACTTTTGGGTTTTTTTTTTGATCCTAGAAAGTTTCTCCCAAGCAGTAAGAAGCGGCACATACAAGCATAGGGGGGTCAAAATGCATATGGGGTCTGTCCGGCTCAATTTCTGACAGCTGTTTGGTTAACCCCTGAAACACAAGCCAGGTTTGGAGGGCAAGAGGGATGCCGCATCATGGAGAGAGAACACCAGCCCCTGCCCAGCAGAGCGGCAAGGCCTTGGCCAGCAAGTGGACACCAGAAAGGGGACACCAGCAAGAGGATGGCAGCTGTCCCTCCAGCACGGCCTGAGACCAGAGCCCGCAGCTCGGCACCAGATGCCTCTGCTCTGAGGTGGAGCCAAAGCGGGGAGGAACAGCCACAACCACCACCATCAGTGCCCAGCTCGATGGCAGCGGTCATGGCGATAAATAATCCACGGTCACTGGGTACAGCTGGGACAGCTGGGAAAGGCAGCCCTAGAGTTGAGAAAGGGAAGAGGCAACCCTGAGACAGAAACAGGGTAGAAAGGACTGGCATCCTGGAGGCAACCATCCCGGCCAAAGCTCTCTCTCAACAAAGCCCCACACAGAGATGCCATTTGGCTCATTAGCTCTTACAGGCACCTCAAACACAGCCCAGTGATGCTCCTCTGGGGGCAGAGAGCTGCCAGTTTTGGATTCTTCCAGCCCTAAGGAGGTTGACAGCACCAAAGTGATAATAAGCAAAAACCAGGCAACTGGCTGAGGCTCCTCAAACACAAACCATCCACCGACAGGGGATGAGCACTTTCCGTCCCGACTGATGCTCCTGCGAGGCTATGTGGACTACAAGGTCTCTAAGTAAAGGCTCCCTAAGTGGTTTTTCCAATTTGATTCATAATGTAGCTAATTATGAAGTACAATATTGCAGTTCTGTGAAATGGAGGTAAAAAAACCAGCTGGTCATTTTTTTAAAATTCCTCCTCTCTGTATATTACTTTGAAAATGTGGGAGGACATTTGGCTAAGGAAGGACAAATTATTAATTCTTAAACTTTTATTTTATCTTTAATGCTGCTGTTTAACTGAAAAGAGAGAACAGTATTTAATATTCTCTTCGCTGCCCCAAAAAAGAAATAGGCTCTCTCATCATTTGAAACTGCACTGAAACAAATATCTTTACTGCTATTGCTCTTTTATGCTGTAGGTTTTTTTCTTCCTGTCTTATTTCAATAAAACTATATTTTTAGAGGAAAGAAAAAACCAAAAGTGGCACATGCATAACACTGGCAAAGAAAAGAATATGAATAACTTTCATTGTGCTTTTCCCCTGGTTTAACAATATTTGCTATTTTAACTTTAGTGAACACACATTAACCAAAGAGATTTGTCAGTATATACAGAATAATATAGTTCCCTCTGTTTCACTGTGGTATTTAGTATATAGGCTGTCAGCACTACGAAACTATATTGTGTATGGAAAGTAACAGGAGAAAGAAAATATATGTGATCAACCAAAAGAAAATTAAAATGCAATATCTATCAGGATGTAGTCTCATTGCTTGAGGAAAATGTAAAATTAACTTTAGTTTAATTTACATACCATTATGTTGGAATGTGTAACTGACTTCATTGATCTAGTAATATACCAACTATTTGATAAAATCACATTTCAGAAGCAGGTTTTTTTATAGGAGTATCGAAAACCATTCAATGTGTCGGCATTAGTTATGGAAAGTTATTCAGCAAGAATATCGGTTCATAAGCTTTAATATTCACATGCTAATATTCTTGCAGATTAATTTTACATGGGGAACTCTTTGGGAACCAACATGGGCCAGTCTGTCCCTCTGAAGAAAGCCCCAGCCCAGCTCTCTGTGCTCCTTCTGTGCTACAGCTCACCTCTTGATAAAGCATCTCTGCGTGCCTGCCTCTGCTCTTCGTAAAACTTCGTGAGTGCACATGCACGTACAGCCTCAGAAACACTAGAGGACCATTCAGTTTAACAGAGCATTCCTATCTTTTAAATTAAAAAAGATAACGATAATTAAATTTGGAGCATTTTCAAATTAGAGTTTAAGAGCAGTGGAGAACACTGGACAATGCATAGTCAGGCTGCCCGAAAAACACACAAGGCAAAAGGAAACTATCCAGATGAACCCTTTTGAGCCAAAATACCTGCTTCTGACAAAACAACGCTTTCCTAAAAGGTGATTCTGCCTAACTTTGAAGAAAGTTAAAGACATCACGTGATGAACTGCGAGTAGAATAAGGAGGTTATGTCTTTATTAAATCTTTTAGTAATTACTAGCTATGTATACACCTATCACCCAGAGGGTGGTCTAGAGGGAGAGGAGGACAGAGAGACCATGGATGCACTCCCTACAGCGGCCTGCTGGCACATGGAGAGCAAGCTTTCTCCTCTTTGACATTCCACCTGTAAACCCATGTCTGGTCACCCAGCTCCTATCTGCCTAAATTATTACTACTTTGGTGTTATGTAATCTGCTCTTTTAATCTCTGAAATTGTTTTTGGTGCTATACATCTCTGAACTTTGACTGAGTATCACCTCCAAAAGTAACCAATTTACCTACACTGCATGTGGCTGCCCCATGTCCACCTCCTTAGCTTTTTGCCATCCTGTGATTCTACCACAGTCACCAAAACAAGACGATTTGTGCTGTAGCTTCACAGATTATTTCTCACAGTCCCGACACTTCAAAATTCCTGCACTCCAGCTGATTACAGGCTGCCAGTTACATTGCCAAAAGTTTCATAATGAAGAATGAAATGTGTAGTTAGAAGGCAGCAACTGTACAGATTCATGAATTTTGATTGGCGGATATAATTGGAATTCAGTGGGATTATATACACAATATTACTTGGAAAGCAGATACAGCCAATGCCCTGGGGAGACAGTATATATCTTAAGTACAGCAATATTAACAAAACCAGTATGAAACAGATTATATGAAAACAAGCTGAAGGCAAAATAAAGCATTATCTCTCAAAAGATAAATATGAGAGATTTTCATACACAAAACAAAAGCAAGAGAAAACTGGAACAAACAAGTGACAAAATAGGGAAGAGAGGGCTCTACAGAGGTTGTAGACAAGTGGGATATCATTTGGACATAGCACGGTTTTAACAGGTAGTATCACGTCACGTACCTCAGGTTATTTTAGTCACCTAAATCAGAGCCTTAGAGGCAGCTCCCTCTTTCCATTGACTGCGTAAGAATTTAACTCCCCCCAGGGATGCTCCTAAATTAAATGTCAAAAGTAGATTTAACTATGTGATACATATAACCTTTATAAAAGTGCTTGAAATCTCATGATGATACAGGGCACGATATGTCCACACACTGTATAGACAGGTAAAGATCCTGGTTCTGCAAAATCATTAATGAAGTACATTAAAAGCAATACAAAAGAAAAAAAATCCTACTACTAATGTGGCTTGAGATTTGCTTTTGCTGGACATTTTCTGGATTAAGTATTTAGAAAATATTTTTATTTTTACCTTCATTTCCTCTTCAGCATCGATTTTGACAAAAGCTATCAAAACCAGAGTATGTTTTCTGAATAACAACATGTCTCTCGCCTAAGCGCTCCTGCTCTGCTAGACAAGGTAATGTTTTGTTTCCCTTGCTTAGGGCCAAGGAGCTCTTCAAAAGACCACAAAAGCATAGTGCTTGATGGACAAGGCCATAGATGCCCAAAGCCTGAACAGTTACTACGCAGTTAAAGGAGACACTGCTCCTCAGCGTGATTTGACTTAATTGCTACAGGCCCAGTGAAGTAACGCAGCAGGCAGCCCGCAGCCATGGGGCATGTTCTGCTTTCCACTGCCAGTCCACTGAGTTCATCAATTCAAGTAATCACAGCTCAACGCGACTGCCAAATGCTGATCCACACCGGACTGTGAGCAACCTGTATAATGGTATCAGTATTTTAAGGGTGGCGAACAACCTACTGAGTTCTATGGGAAACTGGTGTTTAATTAATGTATTTTAGTGTTTGACTTGACAGACTGATTACAAAAAGCAAAGCATGAAATGTGCAATTACATTTATCCGTAATAAGTTCCCATTATTTTTTTCCACGTGCTATTGACTTGCATTATTTGCTCTCAGTGCATTATTACCTACAGCAAAGCAGACAGAACATGAAAACAGTTTACAGTCAATACCATACACCCTCTTTGCTTGCTGTACTCCTCAGCAGGGGCCATACCGACTCCTCCAAAGCTATTTAGGTGGCTGGGGTTGTTCCAGTAAACACTGTCACTATTATATGAACATAAGCCCCTACCTGTAGTTTATAGCTTACAGCTTGCTAGTATTGAGGTCTATGTGAGCGCTAAGAAAGCAAGGATTTCACATTTATTAAGAAGTCACGTCCAACCCTATGAAATTTATCTCTCACAGCTGCAGAAAAAAAAAATATTACATGCCGTCAAATTTCATCATTTGCCAGCTCCTGTGCTAAATGAGAACGCAGTAAAGGGAACAATCAGCACCCACCTTCGTCCATGTGGTCTACCTGCAAGACACAGCTTTATCCAGTGCTCACTTTTTGCTCACTAGGGTGTGATTAAATATCGACTGCAGTCTCAGTGATCTTGTTCCCACAGACACCTTTAACGGGTTGCGCTCCAGAAGAGCTGAGGCCTTAGTTGCGGGCACGAATCAGAGGTACCTCAGCTACATGCAAATAACATACTGCAGCTGACTGTCTCGTTGTCTTTGGATGAAATATAAATCACAAGTGATTCATATGTATGCAAGTCTTCAAAAAACTGTATCTCACCCAAGTCAAAACCAGCTTTCACACCTCCCTTGCGAATATACTACCATCTTTCAGTCTCTTTTTTTTTCTTTCTCTCTGATGCAATTGATCAAATGAAAGTAGAGTTGAAAGAGAACATATTCACTGTTCTTCTATTACTGGAAAATGCTT
This sequence comes from Larus michahellis, assembly GCF_964199755.1. Taxonomy (NCBI): domain Eukaryota; kingdom Metazoa; phylum Chordata; class Aves; order Charadriiformes; family Laridae; genus Larus; species Larus michahellis. The sequence goes on from NC_133897.1 coordinate 98,875,485, forward strand.
CTGTTGATTTTGCTGAAATTTTCACAGAAACATTCACTTTTGTGTAGGAAAGAGGCATTCAGAATTTCCACTGGAAATGAAAACACCATGGTAAGATGCAATATTTAAGGAATCTTAATAACAATTGTTTATAATAGCGATCATTAGCTAAACATTCTAGTAGCATTCTCCTGCTCTACTTTTCTTCCCATTCTTCCCATAAAACAGCCACAGGCTTACAACAACATGTCAAGATAATGTTTGAAACTGACTTTTCTAGTCAGTTCTATTTCTTGCTCTGTGACCTGAATTAATTGGATTCATATTAAATCTAGGACAAATTAGTGACTCTAAATATTCCCTGCAAAATATATCAAATGAAATGTGCAGTGACATATAGAAGAATGCCTTTTAAATTATTTTATGGGTTTCCAAAAACACTAGGAGAAGACAAACTAAGTTCAAAAATAACAGAAAAACAAAACCCTTTTCTTCTCCCTTTTCTCTTAAAACTCACTTCGTTACACAGAAATCCTCAAACTACTGTGAGCTTCTGGGAGCTAGAGCCTTGAGTTGAACATGCAACCACAGCAATAATTAAACACCTGCGTGAAAACTGGTATATGCAATGAACAGTGAATGACAGACAGCAAAAATCGGCTATCCTGAGTGTCGAGGCCCTACAGGGGTACTTCCCAGCTGGCATTTCTTCTCTATGACAAGACAATGTGTAATGCCTCCTTTGGCAAACGCAACCGTACCTCCCCCTGCTGGCTTTTCCAGCAAGAGAAGAGGGTGCTACTGCAAACCAGTAATAAAGTTATGCTCCAGTGGAAGTTCTTCACATGAGGTTCCCCACAGACAGTTACAGCCTTCAATTTATTTATCCCATCCAGCAACCAATCTGTTGCCGGGAACAGATAGTGAGGATCAACTTCAGGAATATAAGCGTAAGAGAAACATAAATTTCCCTTCAGCATAAATTAGGACTATCTTTCAGAGACAAACACATAAACCCAAATAACCATGTTACCAAGAGGAACTGTATGCAAATTCAAAGACTGTGAAATGAAGAAAGTGAGGACCATTGGCCAGAATCCCACTCTCGTAAGACAAGAAGTCTGAGACGAATCTCCTAGCTCACTGTGAGTAGTCCTTTGCCACAATGGGTGACTACACTTACCAACCAAACTCAAACCAGAACAGTGTTTCAGAATCACATCCCCCAGCAAGAAACTACATCTTAACCTCTAGACTATGTTTTTTCACAGTCAGTGTATTCTCATATTTCCCATGTCAGCATCTTTTTGCTTTAATACCTATCTTCACCCACTCGACTTCAACACGTATTTCTCCCTTGACAAACCAGTAGCACCCCTCCACCTGATCTGGCTAAAAATGCCACCTTCCTTTATTTCTAACCCATGATAAACCTGACAACCCATTCCAGTCCACTGGCTGAAAGTGCTTTTTCTCAAGGATATAAAGGGTCAGAGAGCATGGGGGCGGGGGTGGGCGGGTGGGGGGGGAGGGCAGAATGCACATTCCAGAAAAAGATCTCAGAATTTTGGAAAAGCTAGAGTAATTTTCCTTAACTTTACTGGAAAAATACCATCTCAGACCAATGCATCACTATCTCTTGCCTTAAACTCCTAACTGTTACTCCTTAGCTGGTTTAGACTCCTAATTGTTCTAATAGTCAGAAAAAATAGCAGTATTAAACTGGGGAGAGGTTTAATGCTTGAAAAGTCCATGTATAATGCTTGACCAAAATGTTCTGTATCATCTTTTCACCGGTAATCAGTCACCAACGTAGAATGAAACCACAAACAGGAGACAGCAACAATTTTTCAGTGTGCTTTCTACAGTGCGGAAAAACGTTAAGTATAGGAGTTTCGGTATGACTTCTGAGTAAGTACTTAAGATTTGATATATGTATGCTGAGAATTTCATTTTAATAAGACACAGAAATACTGAGATTTTATTAGGGAGATAGGAAGTATGCATGAAAAGCTATGTATCAGCTAAACATTTTTCCATTTTTGGCACCGATTCTCCACAGAGCAAGCCAGTTTAACTTTTACTTTATAGCAATTTGATCGGAGCTGCTACCTCACGTGAAACTTATACAACTATAAACAAACCAATCTAAATGATAAGATTATGCTCAATTGCTTTACCTTTACTGAAGTTCACAGACTGCATTAGATATACAGACGTCAATAATACCACTCATTAAATAAATTTCTTATTTTCTGAAATGAGAATTATTTTGTAAATTTTTTCAGGAATGACTGCAATTGCCTAATACCTCCACAAACAATGTAATACTTCAGTACAAAAAGCATCATCTAATTGGAAAACAAGATTTTTCCCGCTCAAAAAAATAAATATCTAACAGACACAAACACCTTTCTGTCAATAATTTAATAGGAATGTAATTATATATTGCCATAAATGTTCTGTTAATACCTTGTTATATTTGGATTAACTTAATCTCTACAGCTTATTTTCCATTTATTAGGGGTCTTCCCAAGCACGGATTCAAAGTTTTCAACAACTGTTTTCAGGAATATGCTAGGAATAAAAAAGTACATTTATCAAAAAATAATATTATAGTAAACCACTATTTTTAATTCTGAAACAGTATGACAACTGCAGAGTATTTTTAACTATTTCTGACAAAATTAACAAAATACCAGCTTCATAATGACTAGGTCTGAATGCAGCAGTATGCGAGAGAAATCCTACCTAACACTGGCCTACTTTTAATGGGAATAACAGTATGCAGCTTCTAGATAGTCTATGTTTTTAAATTCACTGACATCCAGCATGCTACAAGTTACTAGTTACTAAAAGAAAACTAAAAATCACTTGAGCTGTTGACACAAGCACATAGGTTATGTCCCTCTTTCTAAAGGACTGTTATCATCTGACACAGCTTTTGGAGGTTTGGTCACTACTTTAACTTTGGACAGCAAAAATCCACTGCTGGTTACTGCCATACAGCTGTGTAGAAGGAGAAGTTTGGGGCTCTTCCAGAGACATTACATTGCATTGGGTACAGTCATCATCATTTCAAAGGTCAGGTTCTCTGTACTCTGAAGGGCTGCAATGGGACAAAAAAAGGTTTTTACAAAGTTCAGTGAGTAAAAAGGAGCCCAAGTGAAGCCTGATTGTTTCCAGCTGTACTACAATGAATAACCAGAGCAGAACTTTGCCTTCAGTTCACAGAGACCTCACCTTTGGTAAGAAAAGCAGGCTCCACTCAAACATAAGAACATGCATCAAGGTCTGATTCAGAGCCTTTGAAGTAATTGGGAGGCTCTGCTGAACTCTGTATGAGTTAAACCATTAACAAATACGCTATAATCAGCACTTCCTAAACATACGGCACTGATTACCTTTTTGGTACCAGGCCAAGTTAAAGAGCTGGGTTATGATCTGCACAGAAGCTTAAACGACCTTTGAAACAAGTGAAGTTGTCCTTTCTTGAATACGACATGCTGGGCTGCTCATATTGCTGTCTCATCACATGGCATCTACAGGACATCCTCAGTCTCTGGGGTATGCATGCTCTCTCTGGAAGTCCAGGTTTCAATTAAAAAAGTGCAACATTTTAAATAATCCATCAACAAAAGGTGTAGGAGGGCTACAATACAGGCAACAGCAACAGAATCTCAAAATGACATACCAGTTACATCAAACGAGGAACTGCTCCAGAAGTGTATTCAAGACATCCAGGTGATTGCTCCTCCTAAGCACATTTTATGCACCTTTATTTACAAATATGCACAAATATGCCTGTCTGTGCAGTACTGAGATGGGTATATGAATATGTGTACATAAATATCCCCTTAAGAGGATAATTAGTGTTTTCATATTGCTTCTTGTAGCAGAACATAAGGAAAAGCAGATGTGAATCTGGAGACTTTCTTCCCTTACAGCTCTTTTCCATCTTCTCTTCTCTACTGCTTCTCTAACTGTACATTTCGATATTTTTGGCAAACAAATAACCTAGAAGTCATCACACCTGCTTTCAGTGTCACTTAACCAAAATTAAGGTCTACAGAACAGCATCAACACTCAACAAAAAGAATAACAACTTTTGGTAACGTACCGAAGTTTTTTTTTGTCAGGACTTCTTTTCTTAAAGAAAGAGAAGATACTTCACGTTAAGCATCCTTTCCCTCCCCCCAAAATAAGACAGACCAAAACAAAGGTATCTAAAATACCTACCTTACCCACAATTACTGGTGGATATCTTTGACGAGAGTTAGGGACACTTCTAACTTGAATAAATTTGCATTCACTAGAGAATTTCAGTAGAGGGGACTGACTTCTAATGCTGCTCAGCTCAATGCAAGTCCATTGAGTCAATCACTCTTCTCCTTTGTAACATTGTTTATTGGGGTGCTCTGTGTTAACATAAAAGTAGGATCTGGGGCACTTGTGAAGTTAACACAATTGTGCTAGTACTCACTAAGAGAATACAAATATCTAAGCATCTTGAACCCAGTAATAGACTGACACTACTGATACAAATATACAGAATTTCATGATGGTAACAACACTCCAGTGGATACTTTTGCCTAGAAAAATGAGTTTCGCAGTTGCTCTTCTTTTTTTTTAACAGATCCAGCAATAAAGCAATTACAACTTTATCCCAATTTTATAACCATACACCTAAAGAATATCTTACTGCACTTCACTAAATCATGGTATAATTTCTCTCAATTAAAGGGCTTCTTTCAATACTAACAGCATTAGAAATGAAAAAGAATTATAATTTCAGCATAATATATTCAAAGTACTAAATACAAATGGCCTCATTAACACTAGACTACCATTGAGAATGAATAAAAGATGATGCATGGAAAAACAAATATTCCACAGTTTCACTAGTATCTGAACTCCGAGCTTAAAATCACAATTCTGCCACGACACCAGCTATTGCGTTTTGCCTTGAGGCAGCTGAGAAAACATTATGCACTTAAAAATCAAGGTCTTCTCCCACAAGATGCATAGTCTTGCCATATTTGAATAAATGACAAGACCAGACACAACATTCGTGCAACGTATTTTACTTAGTTTATGACACAAGATACTGGAAAATACTATCTAGATAAAAACACATGTAGCATACTCTGCCTCCAGTACTAAGGGATTGGATCCTGAATGCGAGTACCAATTTCATATCTGGACTCTCCGTATCTATCAGAAACACACTGAAGTGCTGGAGTTGATGGGGTTCCCTACCCATGCTAAAGCCTGGTCTTTCTTTATATGAGGTTGCTGAACACACCCATTCCTTACTGGGAAAATGTCAGGTGGCAATTTGAGAGCTATACAAGTTAAGAAAGTCAGGAATTGATTCTGTAACATGAAGCGAGGATGGAGAGGAATTTTAACTGAGGTGAACATTATTTATGACAATGAATGATCAAATTAATAATGAACAGTATTATCATAAATGGAAAAGTAATAGTAATTTGCTAATATTTCAGAGATACTTTCTGTGCTGTTAATTTTCAAATACTTCCTCAGACTTGCTAGCGCAATACTATAACTAGAAGTAACATGACAGAATACTATTGACTTTCTGTAATAAGCTCTTATTATATCCTGAAAATGTCTACTTTTTGTTGCAATTCTGCTTGCAGGCATATTACCATATTCCCCCAAAGCAGGTATGTTAAAGGCAACAATAGTATGTTTGGTTCTTGTCATTTGCATTTTAAAGCTACTTATTTGTCATTAAGATGAAATTCATTTGCAATTCCTGTTTATTTTTAGCAAAACTGCAAGAACGTTCTTCACCAAAAGGATCACGCAGGAGATGTGAAAATGAAACCATCAAAAATACCTTCTAAAGATATCAAAACACCTTCTAAAATAGTTAGCAAAGGCTCCCAGTGGAGCATGGGAAGGCCAAGGTATGGGTCAGGGGGTTGGAAAATGTAAGGAAAAAGATGATAACTCTAAGCAAAGGAAGCCCAAAATCAAATGTTGAAATAAAAACTTAAATTTTAAAATGAGTATGTTAGGGTGCCAACACTTGTGTCTTCAGTTACAGTTACCTCAAGAAGGATGTGATTTTCAAAGAACTGTAAGATCACATCCATTGTACATCTGGTTTAGTCAGATCTCTCAATCTGCCCCACCACCTTTCAAATTAGAGCATCCAAAATTCAAACAATTAAGGGGAAAAAAAATCTTGGTCAAAATATTCTGACACAATGGTAACTCAAATAATGCATCTAACCAATGCATACAATTGTTTCGATGTGTTTCATTCCAGATGCATTTAGTTCTAAAAACTGCTCTCCAAATTTTTACCATAAATTCCAGAATGGGAATGATTATGACATGCAGTCACCACCACAACCACCACAATTAATGGCTCCCCAATAGTCAACCTAGAATGAACCCGGGCAATTAGCTGCATAGAACATCATGCAGGTTTCATGTGAGATAACTACTTTGACGAAGTTTGTTTCCAGATGGACAGCGAGCCATCCTCAATGTTTTGTATAAATACCAGATATCTGGTACTTTATCTCCACAGAAAGTCAGGATAAAGTGATAGCATGAACCTCATGAGATCAGTTATTGCATAGTGTACACAGATTGGTTTTATTTATTTTTTCCTACAGAAGCAAAGTACGGGTTTCCCTTCCCCAACTTGTGCTGACAGAGAGATATAAGAAAGGCATTAAGTGCAAACTTTTCCCCAGGCCCACCTCATTCTGTTTTTCACCCTTCCTCCCTCCCAATTTGAAACACTTTTCTTTCTGCTAAGGGAGGTGACTGTTGGGTGCTTAGTGTTCTCACCATATTGAGACTAAAATTCCTGGATTTAAATATATACATCCATTTATGTATATTTATTTATATTTATATTTTTACATATACCCATTGTAAAGACTGTTCAATGGAGAGACAATAAGACGCAATCAGTTTTGACAGGAATAGGTACTTGCTTGTATGACTTTTTCTCTAGCATTTTATTTTTTCTCCTATCATACTCCTGTCTACAAGCTGGGAACCCCAAATAAACCTATATCCAGCAGACTACATTAGACTAGACTGCTGTTTTCTCCTGTGTCATTCCACAAGGCATACATAGTGCAGTGAAGCAGACTCAATGCACACAACATTGTCCATAGCTCATTTACATTAAGAGCCTAAACAGTAAGGTTTCTCCTCTGGATTCAGCTATTTCTGTTCTCAAACTTCGGGGAAATTCAATCTACAGGCTAAAAAATGGAGATGCAGAGTGACTAGAAAGACCACAATTCAGGTAGATAGATTATTAAAAAAAAGTATAAAAATTTATCTGTCATCCTAAAGGAAAAAAACAAGAGACGTCCCTTCCACTGTCCCCTCTAATTTCCAGAAGCTCTTTGTAACTAAATTATAAATTACTCATTTGAAAAATTCTCATGCTCTTTCAGTACAACTAATTTAAGAACTTAATCATTTCTAAAGCCACAATAAGTTCTATAAGCATGTATCTCAGGAGGCCTTTGAAGAGGTTAGAACCAGCCAAAGGCAGGTTTTCCCTGTAACTTCCTAATACCCGCTCATTATGAATAGTTTTACATCTAGCATTGAAATACAAAACCTGAAGGAGATCATTGTAAATTAACTGCTGTTTGATCAGTTCAGTAGGTAATCACATTTCTACTATGAGCAAGGAAGGAAGCAGAAGAACTGACTGATAGTAGACGTTGGGTGTATCCACAAGGTATCTAGCATTCAGATTTGAAGACATGATCAGGCACTTTTGGAAACACGACAGCTGTCATGAGATTATTTGGTACTGTTCCCCCCACTTCAGTGGCACTGAAGTTTATCCAGGAAGCGTTGCAGTGTAATCCTCACGACACTTTACAAGTACACCTATCCTTCTCTGTACTTGCAGAAATGGAAGAAAAACTGATTAAAGTTCTGATGGTAACAGCTATTTAATCTCTCAGGAACTGTCACGCTCAGTGATGCAAAACTCAGAGAATCAACCTAGTGCCTCCAAACAAGCATCACACTCTGTGAACTCTGGAACAGTCCACACATTTAAAGGAACAGAGGTTTTCGTTATTTTTTTTTTAATGATTAGCTTCAGCTCCCGTAAGCTAAAAAGCTGGCTTTGCCTTTCATTAGAGGTAATCAGAATATAAATATTCCAATGAAAGCAGGTGTTTTTAAATTTGACATTTGGGCGGCAGGGAGAGGAAGATTTCTCCCAACCCTTGAAAAACACCAGATGGAAAGGAAACTTGGTAAAAAAAAATTCAGTGTAACTCACTTGGATTTACACTTTTTCATCGTTCACAAAGTACTCAACCTCATACTGTTACAGGCTTCTAAGGATAACCAAGACAGTGAATTATGAAAGGGAGAAACAAACTGGACACAAACTGGAACACAGGAAGTTCCATCTCAACATGAGGAAAAGCTTCTTTACTTTGAGAGTGACAGAACACTGGAACCGGCTGCCCAGAGAGATTGAGGAGTCTCCTTCTCTGGAGATATTCAAAACCCCCTGGATGTGTTCCTGTCCAGCCTGCTCTAGGGGACCCTGCTCTGGCATGGGGGTTGGACTACATGATCTCCAAAGGTCCCTTCCAACAAAGGTTTCCCATAGCGGCACAGGAAGCCTTCATCTTCTGTCCCCGAATCTCTCCTAGCTGGTCGGATGAAGCCAAGGCCATGGCATTGCACACTAAAAGACAGTCCCGGTTCCACAGCCCTGCAGTGCAGTGATACTTCCTGCGCTCTGCAGATGAGCTGCACCCAGCCTGAACATAAGGCAGCTCCTAAAAAAATCATCATTACTTCCTTCCTCACTCCCAGAAGTCTGATTTCTATCCAAGCTGTAGTTTATCACCCAAAGATCACTTTAAATTCTATTTTCCAACCAAAAAAAACTAGGCCTCTAAAGAAATAGAAGACAGAAAGTTTAAAACTAAACTTGATAATGACCTATGAAAGTTACTAGTGAAATGGCTTTTTGTGGTATGAAAAGGAATATTAAAGAAGCTTCCTTTTTGTCCCCAGACATCTGTCTCCTTTCCTCCTTACTCCCCCCCATCCTCTTCCTTCAGCTGAGTATTTTAGAGACATTGAGAAGCTTTCACGAATGCAACTGAAGTGGGAATTACCACTCATGAACACCCTTCTCGAGGAAAATATTTCATAGGATCAAATCCTAAACTGTTGTTATGAATCGAAAAAATCCAACTTGTCAAATTTTTTCCTTCTATATTTCTGCTCTTGGTGAGCTTGGAGAAATACTAAGACAGTTCACTAATCAAACATTAACTGGACAGTTAATCCTTAAAATGGGGCTTAATTTCATTAATGGAAAAAAATTGGCATGGGCATATGCCTCAGTCAAATCAGAAATAGTTGTAAACAACAGAATGGAAAGAAATTTTTGAGTCTCACTCCCAGGGGCTGCTCTGTCCCAGGAAACAAGGAAAGTCAGCTGCGGTACCATTCAGATGTATTGTTCTTTTTATTTCCTTATTCTATCTTCAAAATACACCTTTGCAGCCATCCCGTAAAGGTTATTTTTGCATTTTTAATGTCTCTTGCATATAATGTCCAGTTACACAAAACATATCTTACATGGTTTTTAGTTTATTTCTTACGTCTTCCAATACATTTCTAATAAATTTAAATGGCATGTGTTTTTCTTCACTTGTAGTAGTATTAAATTACCAGCTTTTTAGATGGGAAACCAGTCATTAGGCTATCTCAGCAGCATTGTATCTGTCGCTAAACATCTATGCTAAGGTGATAAGAAGATGATTATTATCATACTGCTACACTTCATGACCACCTTCCACGATACGTTACTTGTCAGACGTTCGCATTCTTAAGGGAGTGCATTTAAAAGCTGTTATTCATTAATCAAATGTTTCATTTGTTTGTGAACAGAAACTCTGTGATCCAGAAACAATGGAGTGCAATAATCTGCATACAGTTTTGCCTGAACGTCAATTCAGTCAGCTTCCCAGCTACGCAATATTAGCGATTTTAAGTGCTTGGGGGAAAGTATCATGTCTGCATCTTGGCAAAGGCTCCTTTCTCATGCAGTCTTTAATTTTACTCCATTCAGACCATCAGGTAGGGAGTTCTTGGTTTTATCTTGGTTTTATCTGCTTTTATCCAATCTCATGAGAAGGCAACATGCGTTATCAAAGCAAATTGCCCATCACCACTGAGATAAGGCAGGGTGTTAAGAAGAGTCTCCCATTCTGCTTACTGGGTTTACACACTCCTAAAAAGATTAAATCTGTAACAAATATTTTCCTAGCGTGGGATGAATCAATGATGATGCCAGATTTTTAAAAAGTTGCATACTGACAGAGCAGCTGAGTAGCATTTTGCTTTGTGACAATTCTTATTGTTTACACTGAAAGAAATTATAGGCAAATACATAAATAACAAAAATATGACTCCCATGACATGTTTCATAAGTTACTTAAAAAGTTACATTCCTTAGTAAATTACTTGGAAAATGAATGGCACAGCAGATGAACGCTGTATTTTACTCAACAGCAATAAAAAGTCCTTTTTTTAAAGAAAGGCAATATATGTCTGTACTCACTACTGATATCATCAGTTTGAAATTACTGAATTATGGCAACTTTAATGCACCGTGTGGCATGAACACAAAAATGTGGAAAATCCTGGGCCTCGATTTCTTCCTCATGAAGAAATTACAGGACAAACTTTCTGATGACTCTGTAACTTTACCTGACCTGTTCATAAGTTTGCAAAGGGGTACGAACAGTGATATTTGGTGTTTAATTGTGCATTAATGAAATTAATTCACACAACATTAATTTAATTAATGAATATTTGTTCAAATGAGCTTCCTGTCGTCTTTCCAAATTTTAATGTAGGACATTATTCTGCATATTGCCAGAAGAAGTAAGCTTAGTAGTGTAATCATCCTTTCCCAGATAACTGTGTCACTGAACGACCACATCCTTGGATATCTCTCTCGTTTAAGAAGATGGTAAATGACAAAAATCCTTTCCGGTCATGTTCTTAGATTTCTTTTAGAAGCATTTTACTGTTGCACCAGGGACTAATCTGAACGAGCACAGAAACTATATCTTTTTAACTTCTCTTGCAATAGTCATCTTCCCCTGGCTCCTAAAGGAAAGGAGGAGTTAGTCGGTATAATCCTGAAAGCAAGATGGGGGAAATAAAATATCGGGGAGAAAAAGATTTCATGCCCAAAGACCTGCCTTCCAATTTTATATGTGTATTTCACATTCCAGAAAAAAAGCAACTTAACACTTTCCTGCATGACACTGTCACAACAGCTGCCTGCCTGGGGTCGCATCCCCATCGCAGGCACCGTGCAGACCATCGCTTCTCTACGGCAGGACAGAAGGTGAAGGGGCAAAGAGCATCACTGGATCTATGTGGGCTGCCAAGAATACTGCCAGGAGAGTAACGACTTGCCTCATTAACAATGAAACTAACGAAGTCTGACTTTTTACTGCTTTGTGGCCTGTCTTTATGCCTCCCTGCCCTACTATACCCCTGTTTCTCCATAACTCTGACATCCACTTCCCGCACCTGCAGTTCTTGACACCACCTTTTCCACAATACCTCCAGAAACTGCATCTCTGTCTCCTAACAAATGTGACAGGAACCAGTCTGTGATCCAAATTGGTTTTGTGCAGACATGGTAACACTATCAGCATTATTAACTTAGGATGGTAAAAAAAAAATTATGCCGACCCCGAGTTGACCTATTCATAAGAATAATTTTTTGTAGTTCTGTTTTTAAGTTTCTGAATTCAGTGAGGTATAAAAATAAAGTAACATAAAAACAAAACAAAACAAAACAAACAAACAAACCAGAAAACACCTCTCAAGTATTTTAGTGTCACATAAAGGAAAACACCTGCATTGAATATTCCTGTGGCTTGGGCCACGATAACCTATTATGAAAAGCCTGAGACATTTGAGAGCTCAGCATCCTAATTCCTAAATACCATCTCTGAGTTAAGCATCCCACTAGCCTCCTGCACTGCAAATATATTGTGCTGTCTACCCATTTATCAGCCTCTCATATCAGTGCTTTTTACTATGCAGCACTCTGCAGTATGGTCTTCCTGAATTCAATGACAGTCTTTTCACACCCAAGCAACATCTCTGCAGCATCTCTCCGATACCACGTATGCAATGAATCAAGCTGATCAGCAAAAACTGACCTCTCACTTCTCTGTTTGGCTTTTTGTCCTTAGACTGGGAGTACCCTTGAATTCTGGTGAGCAGCTCAGATATGGGAATTGCTACTGTAACACATAATGGAAATTTCAAGATCTTCATGTGCCAGGTTCTCATTTTGCAGGGGAAATTCCAGTACAAGTGCAGGGACACTAGCAGCAGATTTTATCTGTCTGAAACTTTACATACACTCTTTAATTAATCACCTTACATGTCATATATAAAACAAACAACAAACAAACAAACAAAACAAAAAAAAATCACATAAAACATTATACGGAAATATACAGAAATATGCTGGGAAGAAATCAATACACATCCACATACAGCAATCTCATAACGATGGAGGAGGACAAACAGGAGAATCCAAGAGGAAGCAAAGGCAACGGAAGGAAGGATGCAACACCTGTGGGATTCTGTAGGAACAAGATTTTGGTACATTTCCAATTTTTGAGTAAGATATAAGAAAGCATCTTGTGCTTTTCTAAATAAAATATTTGCCTGTTTTAATGTTCTCATACACTAATATACATCTTGTACAGATATTAATTTTAGAGATAATGTATCTTTTAATTAAAACTGCAATTTTTTTAAATGGGTGACTGATACCCTGAAGCATATTGGAGTCCCATAAAGTATCTTTCCAAATCTAATATTTTTTTTAATCTCTACATGTTGATTTAAAAAATCTAATGTCTATATATGATTATTTGCTGTTGTAAAGAATCTAGTCCCAAATGATTGACTATTTATTTCTAAAATACACCTGAAAATTCATGTCAACTGTATCAGGTTTATAGGGTTTGGTACTTTGCTTTTTTGCTCGACATTTTTGTGTTCCAGACAGAGTTTTAAATGTCTTGTACTATGTAGCATAGGCGATTATGGTGCGGTGAACATCTTTATATGGGTATTACAACACCAAATCTGAAGTTAAAACAGAATTATACGTATTACTCTGACTAATACAATTCAGAAAGAGAAGACATTACCTGTTTCTTTGACGGAATTTTTTCCTCTAACTAAATTTTAAGTAACTAAAACTTTATCCAGTGCTGAAATATTACAATGACAATATCACTGACTACTCTTCACGAAGAGCTATGTCCATCACGAAGAGCAAAAGATCACCCAGCTCTGGGTGATCAATTGAAAGATCAGTCCTGCACAGAGCAGGCCACCAATAGCCTTCTGAACCCTGAACTGCAAGGTAAGAAATTCCCTTAATAGTACCTGTTACTTTTATGTAGGCAGAAGAAAACATCTGAAACTAACCACAGTTGCTGTTATTGGTACTAAATCCACTTTATGTTCCTCTTTGATAGCAATCCTTTAGATAACAGCTTATTTAGACAGCTACTGCTGACTTGAAATCAACAGGAAGCATTAAGGCTTTACATGAGCATATATGTTTTTTACAAAACAACCGTCACGTAGTTGTGCAGTTACACTTCTCATACCACAGCTTCTTTTTATAATACCTTCTCCAGCCACTAAATGCATCTTCCCAGACAACTAGCATTTCAAAGTGTCCACCAGCAGCCTGCTTCAATAAATATAGTTTCTTTTGCTTTCTTTTCCCCCCAAATAAAAAAAACAACAATGTGTTTCACAAAATCAAATCACGTTGTGACAGAGGGGCTACATAGGACAGGAGCAGGTTACCAGACAGAGATCTCTCAGCCACTAAGGAGAGAGGAAACAAGCATTGCACAGTGGTAGGAAGAGGAGCTCTCAGCTTTAGACACCAAAATGAGAGGTTCAGAAGATTTCTTCTCTGTTCAGGATGAGCTAGAGATGAGATAACTCAGTGAGACATTCTCCAGCACAATTAGCAGTTCTTCTAGCTACCCAGGATCTCCCAAATGAGACAACAAATGCAGCCTCATCCTTCCCCTACACACTGCTTTTGCCACCTTTGGACAGGAGAGGTAAATGCTGGATTAAGATTAATGTATGCCATTGTCAGCACATGGGTGAAATACTTTTACCTTTCTGGGAGATGAAATCTCTCCCAGGACTGTAGCTGCTGAGCTTAATTCCGGCCAGCAACGGGTGGTTGGGCTTCAAGGAACTCACAATTAAGTATTGCATCTGACCATAAAATGGCAGAGGCCTTGCTTCTGGTTCAGCACAGACCTTAGATAACAATGAATCAAAATAAACATATCCCTCATTATAAAACTCGTTTTTAAACAGCATGGTAAGACTTGCATACTGCTGACTTGCTCAAAGAACAACATTGCGCAAGGAAGCTAACTATAAAAGGTTTTGCTGAACACACACAGTCACTATGTCTTCACCAGGAAAAATAAAAAAGCGATTAAAAAGAACAGATTCATCCACAGGTAAAAATTATTAATAATTAGGAAATCAACAGAAAGTAATATAAGCACAAGCAGGAATAGAAGACGGCTACCAGATCAAAAGGAATGGTCTTCAAACCAAACCAAACTAAAACAAAAAAACTCTGGAGATGTAAAAAAACAAAAAACAAACAACCCACCTATTATTTTAGGATATAAAAATTACTCCAAATATTTAGAAAAGGAAAAGGAAAAAAAAAAAAACAAAAAGACAAAAAAAAAAGCCAGAAAAAGAGAAAAAGAAAAGGACAAAGAAAAAAGAGAAAAAGAAAAAGAAAAAAGGAAAAGGAAAAGGAAAAGGAAATACCTTACACAAGGCTGGTAGAATTTCTGGTTTGACAAGGCATAGCAGTAGAGAAACTGAGGTCATGCCTACATTCACAATCAAGAGGTGAGCACAACTCTTCAGGCTCACAGTACACTCATCTTCACAAGTTTCATAAAATGTGAGCATCAGCTACCTATCAACAAAATTACTCTAAGACGACACACCAGAACACATTTCCTACTTCTGAAATTCAGCTGAAACCCCAGATTACCTCAAACGTGACAAAACAGACAGGCTTCTCTGTTCTTGGAGGACAGAGCTGACCTTTGCTAACCGAGCCACTAAGGACTAACTGAAATACATGGAGAAGATCTGCTTCTTGCGTTCTCCTATTTACAGGAAAACTCTCAGTGCAAATAATTACCAGCAATATGAGTAAAAATTCCTGTTTTTGTGTAAGGGCAGATCAAGTGCACATCTATTCCTTAACTGAACAATAGAATAAGCTCTTGTACAGGTGCCTAGTTCACGAGACATCATTTCAGTTTCAAAGAAACAAAGGCCAATTCTGTCATTCAAAGCTTAGTTTGCCTTTCCTTTTTGTTTAACAGGCAAGCTGCATTCTTATTGTTAGTTGTATGTAATCACACGTATCACAGATGTTCATATTACTAAAGTAACACATGATTTGTTCACATGAGTTTGTTGAAGAACAGGACAGTGACCGATTTGACACTAAATGGGACAGTTCATCTTACCTCAGTTAAAGATTATCTTCAGGTAGTCAGCAGCCCTTAAAGAATAAGTGATTACTAATATGCGCTGGTTTTTATTTGGGGATGAGTATCCCCTGGTTATCGCTCTTGGAAAGCTCCCACTGAAACAGACACAGCTATCTTAGAGGAGAATACTCGCACACAACTGAAACTGGAAAGGTATCTTGGGATTAAACGCTACATCGCAAATCACATGTCAGCTTTTTCTTTTTTAAAACCACGATACAAACTGAAGCTGATATTTTCTCTCCTATGATAAACATCACAGAAGCATATTCATCTCCATTACTTAACAACAGAACCTACAAACTCCCGCTGATTTCTTTATCCATTTCTAAAGTGTAATTTACAATCCTGCACTGCAGATAAGGGTACACTGCTCACAAGATTAAAGTCAAGGTCACATATTGCGCATAGGCTGCTGCCTGTGAAACAGGGATCTGTTTCACAGACTCCACGTATATTTTTAGAAGGGGCTGCTGTAGCCATCAGCTAACAGCTCCTGAATTACAAAGCGAAGATAAACCTTGGCTTAAAAGGTAAAATCTAAGGCTTCTGCACCAAAACAGACAGAACCCTGCTGATTCAAGGAAGCAAAGTAGTTCCTTTTATCCCTTCACAAAACCTGAAGGGGAAATCCCCAACACACTCAGTACAAGCCTAACTTTCCTTCTGACGGAGCCAAGAGTCAAACTCCCACAGACTTTGATAGGATCACAGGTAGACCGCCTTTGAAAAATCTGGGTTTATAGTATGTCCTCCAGCAGCCGGTGTTCCCTACACACATCTGTTGTACCTTCTTCTCAACAGGCACTTGTGCCACTATTCATACTAGAACTACAACAGAAGCACTAGCACCGTACAGGCAAAGGTTTATGACACAGAAAAGGTTTCTGCCTTCCCTTAGTGGATGCCACCGAGTATCAGCAATCACAAAGAAGTGGATACACTGGTATGCAATAATTATTATTATCACATGCTGCTCATAAGAAGATGACACAAAATTAAGCATTAGGTTTAATTCATGGATATCTAGATGGGGACTCCAAAAATTCTGTTCACATAAAATGTGAGCAGCAAAATCTGGATTTTTATCCAACCTTAACAATGGAAAGAACTTTTGAGGGATGCCCCAAATAAACAGGCAGAGCAAGACACTACTGTTAACTACCTAAAAATAGAGATCATTCTCTTTTGCCTAGTGGAACTAGTTAAGATTGCTCTTTAGTAGAAGGAATTAAATTGCAGCACCTTTGTGCAGTAGGGAGACACCCAGCAGAGATTAACCCCATGAACAGCTACAGGTTCCTTAGTGAGTAAGTGTTTGTATAATCAGGACTCACCCATAAAGCTGACCCAAGGCCAACAGGTGTAAAACTTCTACGTCATCCCCCAACATGCAAGTTTTGGCAGGTCACTGAAAATGCTTTTAAGTAGCTAAATGCCTGAAAGCCCCACTAATTTTTTGTAAGTCACTTGGAGAATGCCCCTTTACTTACTATCGCTGCTGCTACCCTATACATCAGCCACCTTTCCTTCACCTTATTTCAGCAAGACAACAAAGACCTAGAGCTTTAAAATCCATCTTATAACATCAACATCAGTGTGTCAAGACCTTCACCAAGTGGGGATACAGCTACATGGCTAAATGAGGCCAAGGAATAAGTACAAGCTTATCATCCACACTGCTCCACTGTCAGCCAGTTCCTGGACTCTGTCTTGGACTGGTCCAACTAGTCACCTCCGAGACAAACAGACCTGTAAGGCAGGGGACACTTAGCCTTACACACTTGGCCTAGGAATCTGCCCCTGGACACACTTCATTTGGCACTACCGGCATCACCTGAAGGCACAAGTTCTTGAGGACAGGAGAGATGGTCCTGTTTTTAAGACAAGAATCGCAGACAGGACACCACGTCTAAGCACAGTGATCAGTTAAGGACACTGATCTTCCTCATGGAGGTGACAAGCTTTCAAGACGAATGTACGACGATTTATGAACTGAATAACACATTAAAATTCTGAAGGGGAAAACAACAGGCAGAAGGAATTCACAACCTACGTCACCTTACCATAGACTATTATGTGATTTCAATTAGCTAATATTATGACAGGTTCTATTTTATACCCTATATTTGCTTTTGTTTATCTTTTTACGGAAATATTCTAAATTATCTGTGTGACCTTCATTTGGGAACCTGGACTGGTCCACCAGACATCATTCATTAGCAGATACACTTTATTTCAAAAGTGGGGAGCCTCATGAGAAACGAGCCTGATTCTGAGGAGTTTTGAAAGGTCATCTGCTTAAATGTCCAAACAATGTTTCGGTTACAAAACACCCACTTTTCATAATCTTGGCCTGAATTTAGGAAAAGCAGTTTCTTGTTATCAAACTTTCACTGATGCAACTAATATGACTAATCCCAGACCATGGAATTAATTTACAGAATCTCGGTTAAAGTTCCTCAAATTGCTGCTTGAAATTAAGTTTTCTCCACATCCCTCTAAGAGGTAAAAGTGTGACTCCATTCCTTACTAAACACCCGTGTGTGTGAACGCCCGCTCTTGCATTCGATTACCAGAATTCCAAAGAAATGACAAAAAGGAGCAGTAACAACAAAACTCTTAATAGAAAGAGTAGCCGAAGTAACAGGTTCGGGACATCCAAACTGATGTTATTTACTCTGCTCTCCACTCCGTTTTTTCCCTTAATTATATTGAAGCGCTAATATCACAGGCATCGATACCTCTTCAAGTAAAATTGTGGTATATCCATCACGGTTAGATTTGAAGCAAACAACATTTAATGTTCGGGGGGGGGGGATGTGTGGTGGATTTATATACCCAGCAGAAGTAGTTTACAAAGACCTGTCTAACCACAAACCTTTACTAGGCAAGGGCTGTTTTACCATTTTAATTTGATTTTTTTCCCCACTCTTCTTAATATCGTACGCAAGGAAGAGGGGCTGCCTCCAAACTCCCGCCGTGTGGCTGAAGTGGCTGCGGCGAGCGGAGGCCGGTCCCTTCTGTCGGCGCCCCCCCCCGCCCCACAAACCTTCCACCCGGGGACGGGGCCTGCCCGGGCCTCCCCCGCCCCCGTCCCGCCCCCCGCCGCCCATGCCCGCCCCTCACGGCAGCGCCCGGTCCGCGGTACCTCGAAGGCGGGGGAACTCTCGCTCCCGGAGGCCGGGCAGGCCGCCGCCGTACCCGTACTCGCAGCCGGCGGGGCAGGCGGCCTGGAAGGCGGAGAAGGAGAGCGACTCCCCCTTCGGCGCCCCGGCCATGCTGCGGGCTGCAGGCGGGAAGCGGGGGGAGAGAAAGTCAGGACAAGAAACACCGGCGCGGCTCTCGCCGGGCAGCGGGGCCTCCCCGCCGGCAGCGCTGCGGGCAGACACTGCGCTGACACCGGCCCGGCCCGGCCGGCCCTCGCTCCTCCCGCCTCCCGCCCCCCGCCGCCTGCCCGCCCTGCCCCGGGAGCGGCGGCGGGGCCCGGGGTTGGAGCCGGGCAGGGCCCGCCGCGGGCCGGCCCCAGACGGCGGGGCCAGAAGAGGGAGGCTGCGGCCGTGAGGCGGGCCTGGCCCCGGGCCGGGGCGGGGGGAACCACTCGGGAGCGGAGCCGTCTCCTGCCCACGGTCCTCGTCCGGGCTCGGGCACCAGCGCGGGCACCTCCCGCTGTCCCACGGACCCCTGCAGCGCCCGGCCGGCCTGAAGTGTCCTACGGCACAGGGACACCGGGCTTGGGGTCACAGTAACACGTGTTCCGCTGCTCACATCCCCTTGCCTGTGAGGCATGCAATTTAAAACAGGGATAGCTCATGGAAATCACTTTCCCCCAAAGTTTTCAGATTCAAAGCTGGAATTGTCTTCATTTCCTCAAAGTGATGCCTCCTCCATGGCTGGTAATAGGCAGTGGAAGTCACATTCTCACACCTTGCATCTGGTGTATGGTAGCCCTCCGTCATGCTTAACCGGTTCTGCTGGCCATAGATGCCGTGTGGCCAATGTATAGGACCACGGCTGGCCAAAAGCCTAAGGAGTGGTGTTGGCTGGTGTAGAGATAAGGGCAGCCATTCATGTAAAAGCCTTTACTTTTAGGATAAATTATAACCATACACAAAAAAATCATATCCAAAAGAATGTGAGGTTTTTTGTTTTGTTTTGTTTTGTTTTTTGGGGGGGTTGGTTTGTCTTGGTTTTCTTTCAAAAAATACTGTTTTCTGGCATACTATTCGCGATGAATTTTTCTAGTCATAAGTCTGCAATCTGCAGAGAGTTAAAAGACCCTCCCCCCCCCCCCCAGTCCAATACTAAAATAAAACTGCACGTGTTACGATGGATCTGCATCCAAATTCTGGTAAGGCAGGCTCTATAGTTAGATTGTTTGAAATATTATCAATCGGTCATCAGTGAAATGCGAAACTACCAAGAACAAACTTCAGCCCAAATTGAACCGCAAAGATTTTCACTTATAAAGAGATACTGAATAAAAGCCACGTAGAAAATTAAAAAAATTGTCTGACATAAAATAACATGCTAATAATGCTCCCTACTTCACACATTAGGAAATTTTGCCTAGTTTAGGAACGCAGCCCCATCTCCGAGACACTGAGGAATATTCCTATAAAGCTGTAAGAATGTTTGTCCTTGACTCTGTACTCATGATTGTGGCAGGTATCTAACACTGTGTCTCATTCCTGGACGTAGTCCTCTTCTGCAGGACTGGTCTTAATATTCTGCTGCTCACATCATCACCAATACTGGATCTCTCTACACTTTGCTTACACTCTGGGTTTTTTTCCCCAGATGCCAAAACCGGAAGAAATACAAGGACGTTGTCATATCATCTACAAAATCAAATGCTTCACTTTGGTGTAATATATCAATGTAATATAAACACGTTTCCATGTAAAATAATATCCACCATAACAATGAGCTTCTGTTATATAAACATTGTAGACGTCCCAACTTACACACATACTTTTCCTCTAAGGTCGATGCGTTAAGCAATCTAAAATTTCAGAGTCACCAGAATTTAATGTGGACAGAAACAGTACTTCATTGCCTCATCCCCTTCATACTTGCATTTTTAGCCTCAGTTTTAAGGAAATGAGAGCTTTGCAGAGAAGAAAGCGTTTCTGGCTTCCACCAGTAATTAATTTTTGAACTAGCTTGCCAATCTAATCATGTGGGGAAGATGGCTAGAAAGCTGCTAAATTTCACAAACATCAGTGGCTAGATAGAGAAGAGGAGCCTCGATTAGTTTCCCCACTGAAGGAAAAGTGGGGGAACTAACGAGGGGGGCGGGGGAACCAAAAGTGGCACATTTCAGTCATCAAATCACTGTATGCTTCATTGGACAGCCATCAGGCAAACTGCATACCCGAGGTTTGGGAATAGCCACTGGGCATGCTGCTCTCTGCCGAGCGGGTCGCTGCTAGCCTGTGTGAGAGAGGGGGGGCTGTAATAAAAGAGCACAAATCCATACAAACATAGGTTTTATTTGTCCTGCTGTTTGCAGGACACGGGATTTTAAAATAAATCCAGAACAATAATCAAGAGCTTTTGTAATTTCTCTTGATGGGGCCAAAAGTAAGGGGGAAAGAAAAAGAGGAGAAAAAGAAAAATATAAAGGTGATGTCTTCACTGTAATCAACAATTAAGTTTAAAAAATTGACTGCATTCAGGAAATAGGAGTTGCAGACAAACCTGAAAAAGGTTTTTGGGGAAAGGAATTTGTTGTGTGTTTTTCACATGGAAAATGTGGTTTCACCACTATTAAAAAATTACAAACTAGTTTCTGATGGTACTTTGGGAACAGCTTCACATTGTCTGCACATCCCGAGAAATTCTGCCAGCACGTTCACCTGAAAGTTTTCATCACAGCCCATAGATACCAGCTGGGATGTAGTCTACACCTTTCAAAGAACCAAGCACATGTACCGTAACTTCATCATAAACTTTAACAGGAGCTTGTTATATTATGCAGATTACTCAGGAAGACAGCTTCAGCGCAGTTCTCCCTAGGCACGATGGTCTCATGAGTAAATGTAGCACTCTCAGGACTATCAAGGGACCACAACTGGAAACTTGAATCCCAAACTAGTTTTGCTTTGCACAGGAGAAGGAGACCTGGGTCTTCCTTCTCTAGCAGTTCTTACAGTTTAGCAGGTACAGCACATGCCCAAAATACCTTTTTTTGGCCTAGGTGATGATCTCAGCGGAACTAATTACCACATGAACTATACCTTATGCCTTTCCTTCCAGTTAAATGAAACACCTCTGTTGAAAAAGAACAGTTGCCATCAAGTGGAGGAATATTTTTAGCTGGTCTCGTGAAGTCACTTTTTAAAAAAAAAAAAACAGAACCCTGCACCAAATAACTTTTTTTACTTTAATAATTCACGCATTGCAATTCAGGAGGGACTATCCTATCACTATGACTTTTTTTTACTGCAAGTGTATGTAGAAATAGCCTGCCATGGATTTTCCCTCATATTACTAGTTTCCTGCTATCAATTTCCAGAGCAATTTATTTATATCGATTGCTATGCATAGTTCCCACACCATTTTCATATATTGTGTATGTCAAATAGTTGTTTTCACTTCCTTATTGAACAAAGAATAGTTTTTCCCACCAAAACAGACCTTTTTCTTGATGATAGAATGCAGCTTTCTCATCTTACAATAAATTCATTCTAAAGATCTAATTTCCATTCACATTTTTATATAAAAATTTTTCCTCACAATTGATTTCCATCTTTTTTTTCCCCCTTCTTTCTCCTGGTTTTTGAAGATTAGCCCTTTGGAAGCAACCCATGCATGGAGATAATACTAATTGTGCTCTGTTCGCACATTGCATGTAATCTGGTGATGATCACTGATCCCTGGGCAGCTGCCAGTTTCCAGTACACAGTTTAGTTTATCTTCATCCATCATAAAGACTGACCAGAATCTTCTAAAAAACAAGAGGCGTTAAGGTCACTCTCTGTCAGAACAGAAGTTTTTGTGTTTGAAAATTAGCATAACTTGTAAAAACTAACTAGGTTTTACTGCTGGCTCTGTTTCTGAGATGAAGGATGGAGATTTCATGTAATTTCCACACGAAACCATAATTTTTCCGTCTGCACATTGCAGATTCTTAGCTATAGAGTAACGTTTCCTCTTCTCTGGTTATAAAGTGAAGCCAGGGGATAAGTCCACGTAAACGCATTGATTAAATTATATACCATGGTGGGCAGGTATTGCCTAGTGGGTCATGTTCACAAAACTGTAAAGGATAAAATGCTGTTAGCAAAAGGATCACATGCACTGGGAACACAAATTGCATGGATTAACCCCACATACACACCCATGCACACAAATGCTCAGTTTTGCAGGTTCTTTCCTCAATGAATGCTCAGTAGCAGAAACAGAGCGATTTAACTTGCTGTTTCCAAGTAATCCAGATAAGCTAGTTAGTAGGTTTCTTGATTCGTAAATGTTAATGTGTAACACTGCTGTTCCTTGGAAGATGTTACAAAATAAGAAAAGGGTTTTTTTAATCCCTTCTCTGCACTGTGACAATGCTTCTTTCTTTTTCTCTCTAGCAAATATTCAGAAGCACTATGAGAAACAAGAAGAAATAGCCTCTGCACAAATACTTTGCAAACAACTCAAAAACTGTTATGCTTGTCTATAAAGGGGTTGTGCTGTCCTCTTGCAGCTCTATAGAAGAGCAATGGGACAACAGTATTGGTTCTTTAGGGTCTATTTCAGTGCAAATAATAAACCATCATCATAATACAACTACATGATGGTAGGGTATAGAGAAGATGGTGCTTGGTGGAAGGACAAAAGACAATGGACACAAGCTGGACCAAAGGAAATTCTGGCTAGATATAATTTAAAAAAAAAAAAGTCCCATGAGAGTGGTCAAACACTGGAGCACATTGCTCAGAGAGGCTGTGGTGGAGTCTCCATTCTTAGAGAGATTCAGAACCCACCGGGACATGGCCCTGAGCAACCTCCACCAGCTGAACATGCTTTGACAAGGAGGTTGGACTGGACACCTCCAGGGGTCCCTTCCAACCTCTGTGGTTCTATAATAATTAATTCCGATGATCAGCAAAATATTTCTAAGTAATTAATGTTTGAATGTTAGCACCAGCTCTTGGATAGCTTGGCAAACAAACAAAAGTTGTCCTGGGGCAGGAGCATGGGTTGCAAAACCTTTCTCTTCTCCCTCCAGCACATTTTGTGAGTGTATTTCTAATACATGCTACCTTTATATAAACTAACTGAAGAGTGTTGAATGCACACAGGATCTCTATCAGTTGCAGATATGCAGAAAAGGTGATCCTGGTAAAAGCTAAACCCCACTCGTCTGGCTTATTAGACCAAACAATGGGTTATTCACATTGCCCAAATTATTTAAGAAACAGAGTTATAAAATAGTTGAGGTTGAGAGGTCTAGAGAAAAAGTTATATGAGGAGCAGCTGAGGGAGCTGGGGTTGTTTAG
The DNA here is from genome assembly GCF_964199755.1 of Larus michahellis. NCBI lineage: Eukaryota > Metazoa > Chordata > Aves > Charadriiformes > Laridae > Larus > Larus michahellis. The sequence goes on from NC_133897.1 coordinate 98,899,636, forward strand.
TCTGGAGAAAAGGAGGCTCAGGGGAGACCTTATCGGTCTCTACAACTACTTGAAAGGAGGTTGTAGCAAGGTGGGGGTCCGTCTCTTCTCCCAAGTAACAGGCAATAGGAGAAGAGGAAAAGGCCTCAAGTTGCACCAAGAGAAGTTTAGACTGGGTATTAGGAAAAATTTCTTCACCAAAAGCGGTGTCAAGCATTGGAACGTGCTGCCCAGGGAAGTGGTTGAGTCACCGTCCCTGGAGGTATTTTAAGGATGTGTAGATGTGGTGCTTAGGGCCATGCTTTAGTGGTGGACTTGGCAGTGTTAGGCTTGCAGTTGGACTCGGTGATCTTAAAGGTCTTTTCCAACCTAAATGATTATATGATTCTATGAGAGGGACCTCTGGAGGTCACCTAGCCCAACCGCCCCTGTCCACTTATTTGTGGTTACTCGCCGTTATTACTAGTTACTAGTCTCCAGTAACAATCATGCCTTTTGTAATGATGACAGCAGTTGACAGCTACTATACCAAAACACTGCACATCACATTAAGTCCAGTCACCATAAACTTCCCGTTCTGAACGCTATTGCACTCAGTTTGCTTTACCACTACGTGACTATCACAAGACACATCCTACAGTCTCCCCATTCAACAAGGCTTTACTGACAAGGCTAGCATAAAATACATAGACTACTGCTGTAGAAGGCCATGAGCTTGGGCTTTGTCTTTGCCACTGGTCTACTGTATGAGCAGCAGAGGTTATCCCTTACTTGTAGTAGCCTTAGGTATAAATTTATGATAACTCTGAATCAGAGTTCATGGACATGATTGGATATTGTATTAAAGGGTTAAGCAGTTTGGAATTAGGTAACATGAAGCATGCCAAATGTTAAGAAGGAATATAGTGTAGTGTACGTGAGCAATGCAAGAAAGGGCTTGGGATGGGGAGGTTTTTCTCAGGCAGAAATTTTGCCAGCAGAAAGCCAGGTTCTGCTCTGATCCTCCACTGACAGTGGACACTTTAGTGGAAATGAATGCTATTGCCATTAAAGGATTGCATGGAGGTCAGCACAGGCACAGCCTCGCCTTTGTGGTTTTATTTTAAGAAAAGCGTTACTATCTCATTGCAGCCCAGATCACACTTACTACACATTTAGGTGTGACATAACCCTTCTCATTTGTTCATTATACACAAAATGAGTTTTCACCCTATATTCTTTTTCAAGTTCTGCATGAAACATGTTCATGGAACAATAAAATAAAGACTATTTGGCTCATTACAGAGACATCCTGATGTGTGCACACACCGCTCCAGTCTCTAATCAGTTAACTGGTTGATCTGGAAAGATGTGCAGTATCAGAAACTCCAATGCAGTTGTGTACAGACTGTAAACATTTATTGACTATAAGGAAACTTTATCTAACTCACCACATGTTTACAATTAGTTACAAGAAATCCATTTCTTACGTGGGCCTTTGAGCCTGTCGGTTGTAAAAAGCCGCTAGGGCATGTATGGTGAAAGTCAAGATTCCAACTTCTAGTTTATCCCTGTGCATGTTTTAAAAAAATGAATTAAAATTGTATACAAGAGAAAAACCCTGGTTATTTTTTCACTGACGTCTGATATTCTGTTTTGCAGATGGATTGTTGTGTTTAGTAATAAACCAGCCATATTTCTCCTCAGAATTAGGGCTGATCATTGTGAACTGTTTAGACTGTTAATCTGCAGTGATCTTCCACTCGAAGAAAAAAAAAGTCCTTTACGTACACAAACCCACAGCAATTATACTCCATTTGTAGCAGAAGCAAGCATGAAAATACAGTTTTGGTGGCTTAAGTGGAAGGAGGCTATTGATTCAAACCACAGAAAGTGAGAAAGCACTCAAAGGACTAACTCCAGCTCTGAAGTAGGTTGGCAAGAGTGTTGCCACGGGCTTGGGATTTACTCTTAAATAACTTATTAGCAGAAGGATCACTGACACACACACAGCATCCCCGCTTGCTGTCTCGCTGCATGTCCCCTGACGCTTTTAGGGCTGTGACTAATGGCACCCATTAGGTGCTTAGCGCCACCTTGATAGCTGAGGAGAAGCATTTTAGGAAGGGAATGTGTGAGCAGACAGGGAGGCAACTTCTTACACCACTGCAGGGCGAATGGGAAAGATGCAGCCCTGGCAGAGTCATATCCCTATAAACCTCTGCATCGTCCAGCCCATTGTGGTCAACCACTTCCAAGAGAATACAGCCATACCGTGTACAGCCATAATGCTTAACCCTTCCCCTGTGAGGGCCAATGCCTCTAAACAAACCCAGATCAGCAGGTTGAGAAGACTCCTGAGCCAGCAGAACAAGAAGTGTGAGCAGAAGCACAGGTACTGTAGTGATTTGGTGGGACTGGCCATGCAGCCAGCAGGACGGGTCGCCTCTCGGTTCCCTGCCCTATTTCCCCTCCCGTTCCACTAATGCTCATTGTTTCTTTCTAGCTTCAATTTGTGTGTACCCCTGTCCTTCTCCAGTCTATTTGGAGTAAACCTTCTCTTCTAGTTGCCTTTAAATTTGGCTAATCCTTGCCCACCAATGGTGAATCCTGAGACAGAGACCCATCCCTTAAAAAAATAGCAACTATTGTGAGATGGGAAAGGAATCTCTTGATGGCACAGCTGGCGTGTTCTGCCCTGTTTCCACACTCCTCTTGAGGCCTGTGTTTTTAAACTGTAAACTCTGGGACAGAGACCCTTTTTTCTACTATTACCGAATGCTTTGTTCAGTGTTTGACACAATCAGCCCCTTTTCCAAGGCAAACCCCAGAGTCCCCACCTTAGGTAGCAGTTGATGAGTATCTAACGGGTTTAGGTCATAAGCACTGGCACTCAATATAAGTATTTAATTCTGGCAAGTGTTACTATTAAACTTTATGTTCAAAGGGTTTAATAGTTATTAAAATACGATTTATTGCAACAGCATGACAAAGCTTTGTGTTGCTAACGAGAATCCAGAAGTTCAAAGGAAGACTTGATCACATAAGCCTCTGCCTTCAAGAGGCTGATTGTGTTGCAAATATGACATGCACGAGTTTGACAAACAGTAGCTAGACCACCTCTCATTAAGTCATTCTGTCTAATGCAGATTTCACTGGAAAGACATTTGTATGCACCCCTTGTCAGGCAGGGAGCACTGGATGGAGATGCAAGGAAAACTGAAGGACTGAAGGAAACACAAAACCAGGAGTTATTTTAACAAAAGGGACCAAGAACCTCATACACCATATGGAGACCAAAAGTGAGCATGGTTTGGGATTCAGGTTTTACCACTTGTCCTCACCCATAACCTGCCCAGACAGGGCAGTTTTATCATGAGATGCCTGTTACAAATCAGTACTGCGCACAGAAATCAACGTGAGTGATAATGCAGGGCTGGGTTTAAAATGATAGGTTTCATATCATAGCATATCCACCATGACTAGAATTTGTAAATGCATGCAGAATACTAACACTTTTTGCTTTTAATATAATGTATCCAGAAAATACAAACACTTTCGATCTCTGACAGGGCTACAAGTGTCACAAAGATATTTCACACTGAATTATTAATGTGGATTGGGGAGTCTTAATCTTGCTGGTTGAGGCTTAGTGATACTGACTTTAAATGGCAAACAGCTTTTTACAGTTATGAAATCCAAAATGTTTCATATATCCACATGCAGAAGTGCAGAGAAGATTTCTGTACTGCGTAACAGATGCAACACATCCACATATGTGTTGTTTATAACCATGGAGCTTACAATTTATACTTGTTATTACAAGCTACCAAAAAATATTCCAGCAGTTCAGCTTTAACACACTGGCAACTTTGTCAAAAATTTAATTCTCTCTTTCTTTGAAACAGCTTTGCAGACTTAAATATGTACCTAAATATGCAATAATGTTTTTCATCCCCCTTCCCGTTCTTAAAGGCTTTCCATTATCATTTGATTGTTCAGCTTGAAAAATTCAGAATCTTTTCTGCAGACTAAGAAACAATATGAAACAAATATATCGTGAGCTACGGTTACCAGTTGAGCTTCATTATTTTCAACGTATTGCTCTGAATTATTTTTTATTTTTTAAACTACAGACTTTGTCTGTTAAGTGATATATATGACGTCTCTTCAAACACAAACCTGAAGTATATTTGATGCTGTTGACCAATTTTGCCACTTCTGGTGAGGTATTGTGAATAGTGATTTTCACGAGAAATTTTTGCTATACAAAATCTTCTGCATAAAAATATTCATTTCCAAACACGAGAGCTTTCACTTTGAAGACACCTTTACCCTTAGTTTCTGAAATCCAAATGGGGGGCGAGGAAAAGGAAGATCACCTTTGTTAATTTAAAATAGTCCTGTTCTTGGTGAGTTTTGACAGTCTTTTCTGTGCTTGCAGATGGGTTCCAAGCTATAACAGACAGTTCACTACAGTAAAAAACCTCTGTCTACACAGAGAATTTGACATAAGATCTAGATGTTGGTTTTTTCCTTGAAAACATTGGAAACACTTTGTAAGAAGAATTTACCTCCAGCTTGGGACTAGAAGCTTTAATTAAGTGATTATTGCTGGTCTTTTTAATTTGGGCCTTTTCCAAAATGATTTCTACTAGCCCACAATTAAAAAAATAAACATTTTAGGTCTCGTCTTTGATGGAGTCTCAGCTACCTGAAATTCGAAATTCTTCAATACTAAATTCAGGAAGGTGCTGCAGCCATCATTCACAGCTTTAGAAATATTGCTTAGGAGTCTTACTTGATGTATAGCAATAACTCATGCCATCAGTAATGATCAGTAAGGTAGATATGACCAGCGAGCAGGGTTTCACACGCCTGTAAGCAATCTGTTAGGTAAAACTGAACTGGGAGAAAGAAAACACAGAATATTAGTATGCATCTGTAATTCTCCATCACAGTGAAATAAATTGCACCAGAGAAGGAAGAGAGACACTTGGGCTTGACAAAGTAATTGTAAGAACAGAAAAGGGAAGGCCCTTAGGTTCCAAACATTTGAATGTCCATATTTCCCATGGGTTTCACACTTAAGCGTTGAGCACCTTTGAAAATGCAGACCTCCATGACTCATGTTTTGTAAATGCATTTAGAAAAGCATGTGGGAGTTCTGAGTTTTTAAGTACAGGGTAAGTCTTTGGCATATTTTCACTTAATCAGAGAATCTTCAGAAGTATTTCAGAGTAGGCTTTAATAGGAAACCCTCTTGGTTACCCTGCTGTTTTGTGCAGAGGAGGTGTTTGGAAGCTGGGGAAGAGGAGCAGCTGTGTAAATGCCGGTCTCCACTCAGATTTTCCATCGACTGTGACGTTTAACCTCAGCTGACTAAATTCGCACAATGGGTTATAACATTGCTAAAGGGAGGCGGTGGTCTGACTTGCTGGTGAGGCTTCAGACAGCTCATTTACTTCTGGCACGAAGGCTCATCTCCCATGGACATTTCAACATGAGGCAGTGCGGCATCTCAGCCTGCTGCCGCTTAGAGGCAGTGTCATCTCCAAGTATCCCCACAGGCTCTTCCCTGTAACCCATGGGCAGAATTAAGGAAGGAGCCACAGAAATCCGCTTGTCGGGAAGCAATTTGAACTAATAGGAACAAATCACAGACAGAAGTTAGGGAGATTAAGCTTACAGGGAATTAAATTCTGTGCAGATCATCTGCTTGCCTCCAGTCTGGCTGGAAAGAAACTGCTTCTTCCAGTTGGCGTTGTGAACAAGTGCACTGGCAAGTGATAAACCCAGGAAGTTAGTGCTTATAGGGTTACAGCACAGCGTCCAAATCCCTGATTCAAAACAGGGACTTGAAATCATACTGCACAGGGCTGCTATAAACATGGAGTTCACTGGGTCTTCTGCAGTAGAGGTTCCCTTAGCGCTTATAGTCTGGTGGCAGATTACATACCGCAGAAAAATATTTAATCTCAGTAGACTGAATTAAAGCTGGTAAATTTGACTGCAGGGCATTGCATGGCCAGAACCTTCTTCCCACTCTCTATTTGCTGTCAAACACATTTTTAACTTTGTATGTTATCTATTTCTGGATAGAAAAGGGCTATAACTTTTATAAAAGAAGAGCTGGGTCGCAAGAGCACTGGCATCAATGAGGGTCATTAGTAGCACTTTCTTGGACTCTGTCTAATGACTTCAGAGTTTGATTCAATTCTGTGGTTTATAATAGAAAAGGGCTACATTGCCTAGCCAAAGAGAGGAATAATCACCTTGTGTTGAATCTAAGAAGAAGATATGTAATGGAAATGAGATTAAATTACTGCACAATGAAACTTGTGCCAATTTACAGGTTAGGGCTTGAAGTCAGATGTGCTGCAGCAACAGTCCAAAGCTTCTTCCATTTCAAGCTATACCCTTTAAAAGTTTTCATTTAAATTTTTTATGCTTCACTTTATAAAAAATTAAAAGAAAGAGAGTTTTCCTGCAATTAAGAAGTACTCTGTGTACTTTCAGAAGGGGCTGCATTTTTTAAAACGTTGGGAGGTAGCATTCCGTAATTGGAGTTGACACTTGGCAAAGTGAACGTGCCCACTTGACCCTGCCAGGATGTCTCTCATCTTGCCTCCGCGCACGTGGACACATCCTTCTACAGCATCTGACTGGCAGGCAGCAGCCCTCAGTCGGCTCTTCAGCTCGCTGAAATATCCGGGTAGAGCACTGGAAACAGTCAGACGGTATTTATAGTACACAACAAAGAATCAGGGGATTTGTGAAAAGGAAATGAAAGAGAAGCAATTTCTGGCTTCCTTCAAATTCATAGAAAATATTAATAGCATAAAGGAAATAAGGGAGTTTTGCATAAAAGTGAAAGGCCAGGGAGAAACACAAAGCAAGCTCCCTTTTAAACAACAAAGAGACATCTACCTGCTAACTGTCACATAAGCGAAAGGAGTTAATGTCAGACCTTGACAGGCAAGTCTGAGAAATTTGTTACGTTGATAGTGTTCAGGGTTTTTTTGGGGTTTTTTTTGTTGTTGTTTTTACAAGGCCCTTCAGACAGTAGTAAATGAAGAAACGGAAGGAAAGGGAAGCTTTGTAAATAAGACAAAGCAGGGAAATCAAGTCCATCTCATAAAGGTTATGACATGAATATAATGAATATAAATGAAAAGCTATTACCCACAGCAACAAGAAGTTACTTCTGGGATTTCTCTTTGAATGACATACCTGGGACTGTCTCAGCTTTTCCATAGCTAGCCAAAACTGTGGACAGATAAATCTCTCTCTGCTGGCAATCTCAGCGTGTTTGCTGCCTGGGTCTGGCAGGGGTGCTCACAGCCTTGCACTGACAACACAAAAAGCCCACCGTTTCTAAGAATCAAGAGATTCTTGAATCTGTAATGAGAAGTTACTGTCACTTTGGAAAAATGTTGCTGTACGGATTCACATCACATTTTTCAGCAGCCGAGTCATCTGAAGTCACTCTATATACATCATGCGAGTTCTTCGGTCAGAAGGCTGTGGCCAGGTACTGACTGAAAAGGTGATCTACTTCGCTTGATGAGACTCAACCAAGGCTCTTTGTGTTCATTTGTACTCTAAGAATTTCTCGATAGCAGCAACTGTGCGGTAGTTAATGTTAATAAAAGCGTTGGTGCATCCCCTCGCACCTAATCAGAACTAACACCATGCAAATCCTATAAATTATAACAAGCTACATTTTTGTTCATTAAAACTGTGTGTAAATAAAGAAAATGTCACTCGTCCACATTCCAATTTTTAGCATGGTTAATAAAGAGAGACATTAGCTTGCAGCAATAGAGACAGCACCGTGCCAATGTTTGCAAAACTGTCATTGGCAAAGAAAATAATTTATTTGCAAAAATACATTCTCTACATTTTTGACTCAGGATACATATCCAAAAGTTGAAGAAAAGAATGTGCAAAGTCATTTAATTTATTTATGAAATATGTGTGATTAGAAGCTTGATTCTAATTAGGTCATACAATTACAACAAGTCTCTTTGAATCAAGACCTTGCCTTTGATAACAATGAACAAGCATCCAAGCATAAAGCACAACTAAAAATTACAAAAGCGACTACTGATTTTTTTAACCATTTCTTGCTAAGGAAGGCAATCAGTTCCAAACTACTGTGAACTGCATTGGCGTACACCATTTATTTAATGTATAGATCATAAATACAAAACTAACAGTGTCACTGGCCTTCTGTGAAAGAATTCAAGGAAGGACAGAGCCTTAGTAGATCCAGACCTCCAACCATTTGCCCCAGTCCCTTGTTTCTTGTGCTGTGCACCTACCATACAAGAGATTATTTTTCTGAAACCTGAGTCTCTCTCTTTGCAGGCCAACAGAGATTAGGAATACTACAAAAATATATGAGGGCTTTTGGGAATTAAAAAAAAAAAAGGTTGTGGAAGGCAAAAATGGTTTCTTGGTACTCTTAGCAAACTGTCAAGGAAGCTAAAAGGGCTAAAAGAGTCAAAAAGGCTATTTCCTCTTTCATAGGTATGTGCAAATTTACAGGATTCAGGAGGGGGGAATCAAGATCAGGACCACGCCACTTCCACTGAGTCAATGGTAGAGTTGACATTCGAGAGCAGGACAGGCTGTTTATCACAGGAGGGGTATGCATATTTTTGTGAATCTTAATAAAATATCAAATTAGCAGATACATGCTTTGTTCTACTTTTGCAAACTTCCATTTATCGTGTGAATGGTAAAAAAAAAATTAAGCTTACACAAAGAGACAAGTAAAACTCTATGCAATGCAGAACCAGGATTTATCTGAGATTTTGAAATTCCCACATCAGTAAGCTCAAGTAGGGCAACGTGACAAAATACAAGCGTGGGATACTTATTGTTACAAAAGGCAGCAAGAAAATGTTTAAAAAAAATACGTTTCAAGGGTCAGAGACAGCTTCATGGTAGCAATAGATGTAGCCAGCCTCTCTCCACTTCACATACTTTCTCCCTTTCTAGTGGGGAGAAAGACATAGTTGCACTTATCTCAGGGATACAGAAGGAAATCTTTTTCATGCTGTAACAACATGAAAAGTGAAATTCTTGAAACGTGTATTTCTGCAAACAGCAGTTGGAAAAATAAGAAAACCTCCAAGCCTGTCATACCCTGCTAGGCCTATCGCTGCTAACACCCCTCCGCCCCCCACCCCAGTATTTATAATTTTTGACATCTATGAGTACTCTATAATAAAGCAATTAATAATAATAATACTCTGGCTTATATAGTGCTTTTCAACTGAAGTTGTCAAAATACTTCACAAAGCTTAACATTCAGAAGAGATTTAAAGCTTCAGTACCCCATGGCATAAACTAGCCTTAATATGAGGCGAAAAGAACAGCAGGGGGACATTCCAAATTATTATTTCAAAATCCCTTTGCTTTAGTATTCTTATGTCTTTCTATGGAGCGTATATTACTGATCTTTCTTAAGAACCAAACAACGTTTTGGAAAATAAGATAATGATTTTTGTTCCTGCTCCGCTTTTTTATATAGGAATGCCATGAGGTATTGCTGAGAGATCATTGTATGTAACTAAACTGCCTTAGAGTTGATCAGATAGAATGATTTAGACACCACCACAAACATGGACCTGCAGTATAAATTTCCCCTTTCTCAGTCCTGTGCTTTGACCACTAGATCACACTCCTGCTCCCTAAAGCCTAATGCTATTCAGCAGTTTCACAGCTATGGTGTAAAATACTGTAACCAGGACTGTTTGTAGCATAGAAAGAAATGAAGTACTACTACATGTATAACTCAAAAATCTGTATATTATTCTCTTTTATGATGATCATTCTTTCATAACGTAACTAGCAGTGCTTCTTTGTATTGCTGTGTACTGAAACAGATTCCGTTCTTAAAGTAGAAAACCAAGATAAAGCAAAAAAGTTAATTTTATATTTCATATGGCACTTTCTCAAATTAGAAAAATACTATTTTTTTTAAATTCCTGGTGTTCATTGCTAAATTGCAAAATGTGAAAGATTAAGGAGTTTTGTCACCTTCTCTTAAGAACTAAATCTGTTCAAATAATAAGAGAGACCTAGTTATCACAGTATTTGTCATAACTATCATGCTACATCCTAACAGAATAATGAAAAACAATCACCTTTGACTTGCACACATGCAATAATCATCCCTGAAAGCTTTCCGAATTCTGATGCCCATAATGTCAATAGAAAAGATCAGAAAGTGATGAGTGATGCTGGGGGATACAGAAGAGCTATACTGGGAGACACAGTCAGAGCATATTTTGAACAGAGCTTTATCCCTATAATTCACAGCTCTGCCTGAGGTTTCCAAGCTACATACTGCAGCCAGGGTAAAGCCACTGATTTAGGAAATGTTGCGGAAAATTTGAGCATTGTGAGCAAATTCCTTTCTTAGATCCACTGTCCCTAGAGCCACAGCCAGGACTTTAGAGCTTGGCTGAGTCTTGGTATTCATGAGCCAACAATGTTAGTACACTTGTGCTGTTACATGTAACTACTATAATAAATATCATAACGTTAATTCAGTAGAAGTGACTCCAGTCCCCATCCTCGGTTTAACAGCAAAGCTATGTATGAAAAACGCATGTGGCAAAACTGTACACGCTAATGTTATAATACCTATTGTTGAGTGAGCTACTTAATTTAGATTTTTAAACAAGTTGGGGAAGCAACTCTCTTTGGCAGAATTTTTTTTCCCCTCTTTGTAATGTTTTTTCTTCATTTTTACTTTAAAGCACAACTCCAGCGGCTCTGAACTGATCTCATTCCTGATGCACAGCTCCCCTGACCTGTGAGCCATTGCCTTCCTTCAGGAGGTGCTCACCAGGCGCACAGAGCCTTGCAACAGATCTGGGGGTCCTTTCATTTACTAGGATGAGGAACAGACTAGGACAAGGACACTGACATCACTTCCAATGAGATGTCACGTAAAGCAGAAGGCTTAATCCTTACTCAGGAAGGCCCCCATGGCCTGAAGCGGAAAGCAAAAATCAGGTCTGGAAGAGCAAAATTCAAAACCTGAAAAGCCTCAATAACGTTTGTTTCATTATACACTAAATATTTATAAGATTGACAAAATCAGCATCCTACAGCAAACTGCCTTGTGCTGGGAAAATTAGTCGATAATACTAACAGACAGAGAGAAATCAGCCAAGTGACCAAGGCGGTGCCTGGAGTACATCCTCAGTGTCAGGCTGCTAGCAAAGCTGCCAGTGCTGTCACGCTGGAGAACGCTGCCCACTGCATCCCCTCACCCACGTCCCCTCCTGTCTGAAGAGCTGGGTGACCTGGTGACAGAAAGCACCAATTGCTTGGCCTCCACTAGCAACACCTCTGGGGGACAAGGCTGAGTGATGTGTGTATATAACCTAGAAGAAAGCTTTTACTTTTTTGGTAGCCTGAGTTTCTCACGCACAGCCTGAAGATGTCATTACCACTTCCCCTGAACTCATCTGTACTGAATCGTAGAAAATGGTTCGACATTTTTGCATTTCTGTCTGACATTAATCGGGGTTAATTGGTGATAATGGTAAGGGTAATTAGTTTTAACAGGCACTAAGTCCCATACCCCAAGCTTCTTATGACTGAAATAGAACAGCAGTCAAAATGTGGCATGAAAAATAATATGGCAATATCCAGTTATCTGCAAATGTAAGGGGGTGGGGATTACTTATCCGTTTGTATGCACTTGCATATGTTTCTGTGCATCAAACTGCTTCAGAAACAGTGAAGTTTTGTCCAGCGAGCAATTCATTGGGTTTTTGGTTTTGATGTTGGCTGAAATGCCAACATTACAAGCTAAGGCTTGCCAACAAACACTCCAGCATCAGGTTGGGAAGTTGCACCACTTTGTCCAGGAAGAAACAATTCTTTGAAGTATCATTTAAAATTACATGACAATGTGAGTTCCAATTTTGCAAAGCTTAGCTAAATCTTGTAAGGTTTTGTTTCTGTTTTTTGTTTTGTTTTGTTTTTTTCAACTTGTGTGAAACTTCCCATATGAGAATAGAAGAAACAGTAAAGTCAAAAAAAGGAGTTACAGTTCATCTGACTAGCGCAGTGGCTTGAAACCTCATACAGGAGCTGTCACACTGAGAACTGAGATGACAACATGCAAAAATTAAAGTACTCTGTGCCTCTCTTGGTCTTCCCATACACTTCTCCCGTCTCCTCGCTCATCAAAGGTTTCCTTGTCACAAGCCTGGCACACCTTGGGTTAGTATCAGGCTGTCTGGGGCTTATCTCCCCAACAGTGCATTCAGGTGCCCCATGACAGCTGTACCAACCATCCATCCCCCATGTTCCTGCTCATCAGCTTAGACTGGTCTGAACAATGTGTGTTGGGACCTAGGTTTCCACATATTATTAAAATTATTGTTTTATTAAAATATCAGGGAAAAAAAATCACCAAAAATCAGTGTTAGCCCAGTTTTACCTGCAAGCACATTAAAGCACAAATGATGGGTGAAACTATTAGTCTGTGAATTTCAGTAGAGTATGGAGAAAACCACATATCCTGTTTGGGCCTTAAGAACAGCTTTAATTGTAGAGATGGGATAGAGCAATCGTCTCGTACTGAGGTTAATGTAATTCACATTTATAAAATCAACTTGTCCCAGAAAGCCTGAAAACTATTTGAGATTGAGACACAAATATTTGAGAAGGCAGGATATTGTCTTCTCAGGATGAAGGGAAGATGACCTTTCCCAGGACTACAGCACAACAGTAACTGTTGTGACTTCTGTGGCTGGGCTGATGGAAGATGACTGGGGATGTGATTGCAGTGTGACAAAGAAAGTTTACGGTTGGATGGCATAAAAGCCTGATGCTAAGTTTTCCTAAAGTCTTTAAGACAGATATTAAAATAGTAATGTAGGCAGCAAGCGCTTGTAATCCCACTGAGTTCAATTACTTCTGAATGTGCTCAGCACTTTTGAACACTAAGCTATTTATTTACTTGTCTATATGCACATACAGACACACATTTCACTATCTTGTTTTAGACAAGTGAACTCAACTTTCAGTTTAATCTTTCCTCTGTCTCACCCTAAAATGCTATTATAACTCCTTTAAAAGGAATGGTCTCCCTTCACTTCCGTTTTCATGGGAAGAATCGGAGTTTCAGACACCAAAAGCAAGACAAACCAGAGAAGACATTTTACAATTTCATTAGGACCTTACTTGAGCCTTGAGCATGAAAGCTGGAAGACCACTTCGCTAACACTTGTATTACAAAGCCAACGTAAGTGAAATGCAATTATAATTCCAGTTTAGGCTTGAGAATGAGAAAAGAGGTAACTGTTAGCAAGGTGTCATATTCCTCACCAGCTTTCAGTCTACTGATAACTCCACGTAACTAAGTTGTATCACTCACAACTAAGTTATACCCCTCCCCTACTTACAGGAACACACAATCACTCAATCCAAGGATTTTTAAGTATTTTATGAATGCTGGCACTATGAACATCACAACTACCCTTCGAGACGAATTGGGCATTACTACCATACAACACATTTCAAAGTCACCAGGGAACTTTTTGGGAGGCCTGGGCATACTACCAATTATATAGGTTCATCTAACATGCTGGAAATTAATAGGTTGTAAGACCAAAAGTAACTGTCTATGATCCCATAGCCACACTGTGCAATGCAGGCCAGAGGAATCCCCTGAATTAATTCATTTTCTGATGACAGAACATCTTTTCTGGGGAAAAAGAAAACCCTATACAATCTTGATATGGCAAGTTGCAGTTATGGGCAGTCTAGAACAACCTTTGTGAAGTTGTTCCACTTCTGAATTACCTCATGGTTAAAAACTAAAGAATAGACCAGCTCTAGCATAGCGGAATATAACCAAGTATTATTTCTGTTTTCCAAATTCCACTCAGTAATTTTAGAATCCTAATTTAACAGATGAAATTTCTATATTTGAAGAAGACTCCTGATCTCCAAAACATCATTTTCTAATGAAAACATCCTAAACGCAAAGCTCTGTTGAATATCAATGAGACACTATTCAGGTAAACTCACCACATAGCCTAGTGTCACTTAAATGCTACAGGCAAGACCTTTAGCCTTATTGCTGGTGAAAAAACAGACATGAGCAATCAAAATCCTTAGAAAATGTCATCTTTGATGCTGCCTCTCCTATCATTCCATCTAGCACAGCATTTGTCTTTCAACTTACTTTAGATGCTGGTTCATAACAAATATTCTCCAGAAGTTTTGTGGATAGAAGTTAATATAAAATATCGACCTCATTAATATTTATTATTCCAGGAAACCTGTGGTAGAAAAGGTTTCCAAATTAAGCCCAATGTCTCCTTGAACCAGGCATCAGGAACATCAGCAGAAATGTCAATGTGAACTCTTGCCAATAAAGCAGTCATGAACCTCCAGGCTTTGTTTGAAGAGAGTGAGCTCTTTTAATTTACCTAGAAACATAAGGTGGTGTGGCAAGTTTAAAACCAGTAGTACTTTACTATAAGAATAAAGTCTTTCCTTTTACAAATTATTTCTGGTTTTAAATATGGGGAAGCTCATCCCTGCAGCCCCCAGCCTCACTGTTTTTCTGAGCCTTCAGGAGCTGGAGGATTTAATTTTTATCACAAGTTCCTAACAGTGCCTGGAAGCATGCATCCACAGTGATGAGCTGTCTAGCAGAACAGGCCTACAGCAGCCGAGTTCTTTGGATCTCCATTCTTAAGGGCTAGCTTTATGTTAAAATAGAAAGTCACTTTAAATACAAAAGACTTACTTCCTCTGGGAATAGTTCAGGTCTACAAGTGTCCTCTAAAAGGAATTCTTGATGCATTTTTACTAAATGCCTGCTCTTCAAAAGTTTTACTCCAGGAGCCTAATAATTCCTCATTCTCCTTTGAATCGTTTTCGAGGGTAAAGCAGGATGCTAAGGTGAGGTGGGTGGGGAAAGGCAAAGAGATCACCAATACTGATAAGAGATCAGGTTCCCTGATTTTGATGAGACAAGCACTCACCATGCAGAGAAGGATGTAAAGAAACTGAAAACATATATAGTGCACTATTTCAGCTGTGAGCTGATTAAACAACTTCCATGGAAGTAGTTTTCTATGGAAAGATGCCAAGTCAATGAAATTAAGATGTGTGTCAAGTAGCAGTATTATAAAACGCTGACAAAAAGCTATCACAGCATCGTGATACAGTTGGAATGGTTTGGTTTTAACCACACACAAAGGTCAAATGAACATTTACTCAAAACAAGACATTTTCACTATGGATTGCATTGTTTAAATTTCTCATCCTGATCTGGGAAGAAATTAAATTTTGATAAATCCTGCCATTTCCTACAGAATGGACACTCGGTTCTTTGACTAGCTCTGTTAAGTGTATCTCCATAAATGCATTGCAGACTTGTTTGGTTTGCAAATAATCTCTCCTTGCTCCTTTCCTTATTCAATTCTTCATAATCCTGCTGGGTTCTTTCTCAAGAATACTCATTAGTCATAAATGTTTTTTGCCAAATCTCATCCTCAGGTATTCCTGCGTAGCCTCAAGGTCTCTGATTGTGCTTTCCGTGACAGTTATACTCTCTTTTGCCTTTGATATGTTCTGTGAATGGTTCTTAACAAACAATTCTGTTGATAAAGTACAAGAAAAAGAAATCAAAGCGTCTCTCAGCAGTGGTACCTCTGCAGGGCAAACAGGAATAAAGCACAGTAAAAGTGTATTTGTGTCACTCAAATTAGCAGATGGGAGTCTGAAAGTGCACTGCAAGAGATATGCTGAGAAAAGCCACCACTTTAATGTAGGTTCATTTCAGAAAAGCACTATACTTTAGGAGAAATAACACTATCTCACTAGAAGTGTTTCTCGAGATCTGAATGACTATCTTTAGGCTCATAAAAGTTACTCTTACACTAATAGATTGCAATTTTTTAAGGACAGATAGAAGTACAGAAAAAAATGGAAACGTGGATACATGATTTCTCTGAACAATGTTTGCATTGATACTAAATACGACAAATACAAGTATTTCTGGAGTTCATAGTTAGCTTTTTTGAAAAGCATAGTCAATATGAGGAAAAAATCAGAGCCATTAGCTTTGAGACCTCTGTGTGTTACTGGCAAACACTGATGTTAAATGTGACATCAGCATCCTACTTGATATAAAAATTTGAACTCTATTACAATATTAGATTAAAGAGGGAGAAATAGCCCAGTTCAACATTCTGGAAGAAGCAGAACAGAAGGTAATCTGAGTTTCTTATCTCTGAAAGATCTCTTCTGCTTGCTAACTCTTTTTACCTGTTCATGTTGTTTAAAATCAGTGAGAAATGCTTCATTTCATTGCCAACCTCATCACTGCAGGCCTGGAAAACATATGGACAGGTGTCTGAAAACAAGCACACTGAAGAAGCTTAAGTAGAGTAATTTTAATCAATACTGTTTCAGTTATAAACTATCTTAACATAGGATTAAAAAACTTGGAAAACAGTGGAACTGAATGACATTTGCCTGCACTCAAAACTACTCCAGTTAGTCTTCAGATTTTAATATTGTGTGATTTAATACATCTGATACCATTGACATCACTATTGTGCTACAGACAAAGACAATGCACAGGCAGTATTTTAACTGACTCTGATATCAACCCTAGATTGTAAAATGGCTGCACGACGAGTTCAAAGAGAAAAAAAAAATAAAAAAACCCAATCAACAGTTTGATGCTGAGCTGATAAGCAGCAGAGTATGCCATTTTCTTCAGTATCTTCATCAGTAGATTTGATAGCCACAGAGCACACCCTTGGCAGATGTATAAGGAGGTTCAGTCCAGAAAGACCTTGAGAAATGTGAGGACTGAGCCAACACAAGCCTCAGGAAGCTCAACAAAAAGCAAAAAGTATGGCACTGGAGATGAAGTGACACCATGTGTCAGCACAGCTGGAAGACAACTGGCTGAGGAGCAGCCCTGCTAAAAAGGACCTTGGGGTTGCAGTGGACGCTAGGTCAAACATGAAACATCAACGTCTCTGTGCTGTCATTGTCAATACAGGAAACTGGTATTGGGCTACATGAGGTGAAGCTTTGCTTTCATTGCTATCTAGACTGCAGTTGGAATATTATGTCCTATTTTGGGCCTCCCAGTTCAAGAAGGATGCTGAGAAACTGGTGAGGGTCCAGTAGGTTCCTGTCAAGGTGGCTAGGTCCTAGACACACTCCTCAGAAGCTGTGTGCTAAGACAGCTGGACATAGTCTGGTGAAGAGAATCATAGAATGGTTTGGTTGGAAGGGACCTTAAAGATCATCTAGTTGCAACCCCTCTGCCATGGGCAGGGACACCTTCCACTAGACCAGGCTGCTCAAAGCCCCATCCAGCCTGGCCTTGAACATTTCCAGGGATGGGGCATCCACAACATCTCTGGGCAACCTGTTACAGTGCTTCACCACCCTCACAGTAAAGAATTTTTTCCTAATATCTAATCTACATCTCCCTTCTTTCAGTTTAAAACCATTACCCCTCATCCTATCACTACACTTTCCACCTTTTCTGTAGGTGACTGTAAGGTCGCCCTGGAGCCTTCTCTTCGCCAGGCTGAATAACCCCAACTCTCTCAGTCTGTCTTCGTAGGAGAGGTGCTCCAGCCCTCTGATCATCTTTGTGGCCCTCCTCTGGACTTGGCCCAACAGGTCCATGTCCTTCTCGTGTTGGGGGCCCCAGAGCTGAATGCAGTACTCCAGATGGGGTTTCACAAAAGTGGAGTAGAGGGGCAGAATCACCTCCCTCAACCTGCTGGCCACACTTCTTTTGATGCAGCCCAGGATGCGTTTGGCCTTTTGGCCTGCTAGTGCACAGTACCAGCTGATGTTGAACTTCTCATCAACCAGCAGCCCCTAGTACTTCTCAGGGCTGCTCTCAATCCCTTCTCCACCCAGCCTGTATTTGTGCTTGGGATTTCTCTGACCCACGTACAGGACCTTGCACTTGGCCTAGTTGAACTTCATGAGGTTTGCACAGGCCCACCTCTCAAGACTGTCAAGGTCCTTCTGGATGGCATCCCTTCCCTCTAGCATGTTGACCACACCACGCAGCTTGGTGTTGTCAGCAAACTTGCTGAGGCTGCACTTGATCCCAACATCCATGTTGACAACAAAGATGTTAAATAGTACCAGTTGCAGTACTGACCCCTGAGGAATGCCACTTGTCTCTGGTTGCCACTTGGACATCGACCGCAACTCTGAGGGCAGCCATCCAGCTAATCCCTTATCCACCAAGTGGTCCATCCATCAAATCCATGTCTCTCCAATTTAGAGACAAGGATGTGGTGTGGGACAGTGTCAAATGCTTTGCATAAGTCAAGGTAGATGATGTCAGTTGCTCTTCCCTTATCCACCAACGCTGTAACTCCATTGTAGAAGGCCACCAAATTTGTGAGGCCCAATTTCCCTTTAGTGAAGCTATGTTGGCTGTCACCAATCATCTCCTTATTTTCTGTGTGCCATAGCATAGTTTCCAGGAGGATCTGCTCCATGATTTTGCTGGGCAGAGAGGTGAGATCAGCCTGTAGTTCCCCAGGTCTTCCTTTTCACCCTTTTTAAAAATGGGGGTTATGTTTCCCCTTTTCCAGTCTGTGGGAACTTCACCGGACTTGCCACAACTTCTCAAATATGATGTATAGTGGCTTGGCAGCTTCATCCACCATCTCCCTCAGGACCCTCAGATGTCCTTCTACCCCTTAGAAGACTAAGAGGTAATTTGGTAATAGCCTACAACTGCCCAACAGACAGTGGAACTAACCTCTTTCAACAATGTCAGACAGTATAAATCAAGGGGGAATGGACAAAATCTGTATTTTGAGAGTTTCGGACTGCACAATAGGAAAAATTCCTTCACTAGGACAGTAGCACAGCAATGGAATAAGTTATTTTTGGAGATGATGGCAATTTTTAGAGGGTTTTCTTACTTGGCTACATAAAGCCACTGCTAAAATCTCTTCCAGTGTTGGAGACACATGCTGTAAGTGGTTGGAGTAGACAACTTCCAGAGGTCCCTAAGAATCAACTCTTCTACTACTGTGTCATCAGTTGCTGATGGTCTGTCTACAGCTCTCATCAAGGACACAGAGCTGGCTTAACCCAGTTCTCCTCCCTCTTTTCCAGTTGAAAGAACTGTCATAACAAACAACTCTTCTTTTATCTCTCAAGACTGATCTAATTTTTCCAACATTAACACCAGCCTACTTTGGAAGCACGTGAGGCAACACTAATGGAGTGCCTCAAAGCAGTCCCTGAAAAGCTCTCAGTCAGCAAAACAACTGCGCATCTATTTCTACCACCTTCATTAATATGGTCTAGATTTAGTGAATTCTTGCTGATTTTAACAGGACTGTTCATTATAGATCTAGGGTAATAGGGAGGCCTTAATATAGATGGCCTCTATTTCCACCTCCATCAAGAATACATGATGCTTTTTACATAAATAGCTTTTAAATGTCAAAGACTGCTTTAGAAACCCTCATGTTGGAATAGAATTTGAGACCATCTTCAGTTTTGCACAGCTGTAATTTTCACATCCCCCTGGAAGATTCTTATTTGGTCATGAAAAACGTTTTGGAGAAAAAGTTTGTTTCTTTAAAAGTTTCAGACTTCACAGATGGGCTTTTTGGACACTTACCCAGGTAACAAGTTTCCATACTAGGAAAGTCAAGGGGCATTAGCACACAATAAAGAGAAATTTTCACTTCAAAATAGAAAATAATTTATAATTTGGAAGTTTTCCTTTATTTCTGACAGGGCTGATATCAAAAGAAAGGATTGAATTTAACAAAAAAATGTTTCAATTGATCCATCCTGAAGTATTCTTGGCGGATAGAAATTTTAGACTTTTGCTACCAATATGATACAAGGACACCTTTCAATTTGAAACTTACCCTCACACGAGGAAATCATATCCTGCTTCAGTCCACTTCAAAATTTCAAGCTAATGCTATATATGCCATAATGAAGAAGGCAACTATAAATTTATACACGGCAATACATAATTCCTAGTTATTAGGAAATATAATGGCCTTACCATAGTTTTTTTTCTTGATAGTCATTTATATTCCATAGCTTCTTTTCTTATATGCCTGATTAGAAGTAGAAATACACAGTCTAAGCAATGACAATACTCCTATTTCTTCCTATTTTGAGACCTCCTTTGAGGTTACAGCAACTGACAACTTTATGCCGTATCAGCCATGTGGGTGGTGCAAAGCAGCCTGTCACCTGCCTTCTGCAAGTTTTTACCATACAATTCTCCAAACCAGAGGGAAAAAAAAAATATCCAGTTTTTCATTGTGCCTAAGCTGAGAAATGCCTCTCTTTCATTAACTTAAATTTAAAATAGGAACCATTTAACCTCAGTTTCATGAGGAATTTGTGGCACTTCTTCCACAAAAATAAAGGTGATTTTTATGAAAAATTGTCAGATGTGGAATTAAACATCAGCTCAGCTGGTACAGATCACCTATTACTGAAAGTCTGGGCACTTAGTGCGTTCTGCTTTTTCCTACTCCTCTTGAAAAAAATGATAGGGTTGAAAACCCCCATGCTTTTCTGTTAAAGGTATCCTGAAAAGGGGAAGTGGGACTTCCAAGTGTGCTGATACAGTAATTTGCTTTTTTTTTTTTTTAAATTCCGCTTGTTCACATGAAAGTAGAATTAGATTTCCCCATAAAAATGTCTAAATAACAACTTGCCCTGTTTTCAGAGGATAAAGCAAAGTCAAAGAATTACATCCCCGAAGTGTTCCTTTGCCCTCCAGAACATCTCTCAGTCTGCTACAGCACATATCAAGTGGAGCCACAGTGTCTGCTGATGTTCAGTGTCTGCTCTGGGTGGGGAACTTCAGAGCCTGGCAGGGAGCTTATGCTGTTGCCATGCAGAAGCAGAGGGGAACATTTGATCCAGTGTTATTTCAGTTCTGCAACTACCTTCTGCTAAGCCTGGCATGTGTATGATAAAGTTATTTTAATCTGTTGTTTATTCCTTTGTTTCTTGTTTTATTTTTAGCTATATAAAAGAAAAATGTTTGAAGTAGTGAAGGCCAGCTGCTATAGTATTACTTACTTGTTAGGACAGTATTTCAAATGCCTGTTCTATTCCTTTATCTGCGATTACAATACCTTGTGGAGCCTCAGTTACTACAGCACCAACCTATAATTATGATTGTTCAATCAATAGTATAGATTTAAAAAATAAGTAGCTTTTCTTCTGTTCCTTATCGTTTAATCAGAGCAATGTTCAGTTTGTATATACAGGCGTGCTCTTCCTGTCTGTGAGGCTTTTCTTCCTGCTTTCAATACTGCACCCCAGCTCATCACAGGATCATTCCAGTTTCATTCAAGGTGGGAAAATGCCTACCTCATTAGGAAAAAAAAAATAAATTAAACAACAAACCAATGAACTGAGTCACCAGAAAACGCAGTATATCATTGCATTTGCTGAACATGAGAGCCAGCTGTTGCTCATCGGAGGATTGCAAACCTTCCTCATTGCAATCAGGGAGGGAAGGCAAAAGCTTCACTCGAGTAGGAAACAAAGTAATTCAGTGGGTGATGAAGATGCCCAGTCTCCTACATATCTCGTTCCCAGGATGAGAATCTCAAGCACCTAAAGGTGCAAGATTTATCATGAGTTTTTCCTGGGACTGGCGTCACTCCCCTATGGAGTGGCGCATGTATACATATACAATTGCAATAGAGACGAGGAGTTTATACTCCAGTTTTTCTTTTACCAGAGACGACAGTTAAGCCCTCTGCCTGACCACCTCTTCTTTGAAGCTTGTAGATACTAAATCTTCAAGACAACTATTCTCTAATAAGTTTGATGGAAATAGGCTGCTAAGCTTAACAGTTTTTTAGGACAGAGACATATAAACTCTTTAGGTAGATGAGGAGCTGGCTGGCAAAAGGAAAAGGCTCCACTGTTGCTAGAATTTATCGCTATCCTTCCCTCGAAGACCTGGTTGCCACATAGATGAAACATCGATGCAGCTTGACCAGCTGTCTTGTTTTGGCTGAAAGTAATCCACCACTATGAAGCCAGCCTCTGGTGGAAACTGCACCTTGCTTCCTCCCTTCCCTACCTCCATTTAAATGCAGTGCATTGCTGCGGTATCTCAAGCACTGCACGTCTGAATGCCCTTGGGGCAAGTAGTCTCGGGGTGCACTTGTTAGGTAGTCTAGTCTGCCTATGAACTTTGAGATGAGATGCAATCTGTTTTATAAGATGTGCAAACTCCTTGGTCAAGACCATATTTGTGTCTACCAAGCTGGAGGCCAAAAGGAAAGTTCAACCTCCTTTCCAATAGCTCACCCTCTCTCCTTTGTGGCTCCCCTAAGGATTCCTCTCCTACTGTTTGGTACCTCAAGAACTGTACAGCTTCTCCAATCTTCCTTCACTGTGCTTTCATCACTTACTATAACAAGACCTGGGCAAGAAAGAAAAACCTGGGTGACAACTGGCTTACGAAGTGCTGTGGTAGATTCTCAGGTGGGATAAACAGGCATAGCTCCATGTCCAGCTAGTCCAATCCCCCTGCCAAAGCAGGTTGACCTAGAGCAGGCTGGACAGGAGCATATCCAGGGGGGTTTTGAATGTCTCCAGAGAAGGAGACTCCACAACCTCTCTGGGCAGCCTGTTCCAGTGCTCTGTTGAGATGGAATTTCCTGTTTTCCAGTTGTGCCCATTGCCCCTTGTCCTGTCACCAGGCACCACTGAAAGGAGTCTGACCCCATCCTCTGGGCACCCGCCCTTTGGATATTTATAAGCATCGATGAGATCCCCTGGTCTGAATGAAGAGAAGATAAAGGCTGTGGCCAGTGGATTGAGCCTGCCTCCTTTCTGCCCAGCTAGGTGATAGATTGCTTTTGTCTCCACAGTAAATTCACACCTTAAGCTATCCATTGTGAAATGTTATTAGAAATTCTACTATAATACCTATTATTCTATTGCTGAATCATACTCAGCAGAGTTAGGAAAGTCAGTAAAGGGAGGCGAAGACAAGGAAGAAGCAGCACAGGACGAGGGTCAGGAATCCTGCACCAAAGACTAGGTTCTGCCGAGGCTTATTTAGCCCGATCTGGCTGCAGATCAAGGGAAATCTGGCTTTGTGAAAAGTGTTGAAGCAAATTTTTTTTTTGCCAATGATATAAATGTTCCTGTGTCATACAGATGCTTGTTGGGTAAGCAACATTTACTAGGTTGGTACTTATTTCTTTATCGTCATTATCATCTGTGTGCTCATAAACCCAGAATGGTACCATAAAAGAAGGATTTTAATGCTGATGGAAACACAGTTGGATGTCAAGATTATGTAGCAAAGTTCCCATATACATGGATTACACTTTCCAGTTGAACAGAAGGTAGCTACTTCTGACACTCTGAAGCAAATAGGGATGCCCTACTGTAGCTTGAAATTATGAAGTAATGGGAGAAATCTGAGATATTGCCCCTAACTAAATAGTAATACAGGGCTCTTCACATAAATGGGAATTTTCCATAGGCAACTGAATAGATAAAATATTTAGGGGTGGGAATAAAAAGAAACCTGAATAAGAGAGCCAAATTTAATTTAGAAACAGCGATAAGTATGATAAAAATGGATATAAGCAGATGGAACAGACTGAAACATCTCTCTAGGGAAAGGTTAATATTGTTAAGATGAATATCCTAAACTACTCTATATTTTTAGCTCCTTAGCTGTATACGCATCATATGGTTTCCAGTAAGGTGGTGCTGTTGGTTTACTCTAAAAGTTAAGCTTCTTTTTAAAGAGTTTACAAGATCTAGCGTTACCAAAAGTGTGTTCCATCTCAGAAAATGAATAGGGAATGCTTCATTCGTATCAAAACAATTCCTCACAATGTTTGCTATCCAGAGAGTACAGCACCATGACAGGATAAAAAATATAGGTAAAATAACTAGAAAGATATGTAGAAGAAAAATAAATGGTTTTTTTTTTCCCCCATTCTTTTCACTTTTTTCCCCATTCTCTTGTCTTTGTCTTTCAAAGGCACCAAATTCTGCCCCCACCCCATCCCACTTGGCGTTTTCTCCACTGGAGCTTTTAGCAAGTTCTCCAGATCTTGCATCTGGCCCTGCGGTGCGCAACTAATGCAGGCAGAGCCTCTGGCATGACCTCCTCGGCACAGTTTGTCTGTGTTCTGAGTCAGCATGATTTCCTTCTTTTCTTGATGCTTTGTGGTAGAATAGGTGAAGAATTTATTTCTTTGACTTAAGAAGCCTAAAAACTGTCGGGTGGAAACTTGACTGCTAATACCCTTAACATTCCCCATGTGGCCAAAACTCAGGGTTTTTGGATCCCGCTCCAAAATTCCACAGATCTTTGGCTTTTCCTAATGTTGTTCCAGTCACCAGGGCTTCTATTCAGCAAAGCCACTCTGAAGGTAAAGATGTGCCTGAAGGTTAATTTGGCCATAATTGCTTTCCTGACTGGGGAAAGTAGGTAGAACAAGAAGCATGGAAATGCAAAGGCCTCTTTGTTCAAGTGGAAGCACACAGAAAACAACCGATTTTGATCTCTAATACTAGGATCCATGAATTCATACAGCTGTATTTGTGAGGAATTATTCCTGATTTACGCCTGTGCATAATCTTAAAACAGATTCCAAATCGGGTGTGGAAACTGTGGGCCCACTTCATCCCTATACTACTTCATTTTGACATCTGTATCAACCTACTGTCACCAAGAGACTAAGGCGGGCACAGTGAACAAACGCCCTAATTAAGCTCTTGGATGCTGGCTTTGCTGTCCCTCCTCATTTGTTGTTTTCTTAGAGAAAAAACAGACTAATGAAGTTTGAGATTGTTCAGCTCCACAAAGTCTGAAGGGGTTCAGAGGAGGAGCATCCTGTTTTGGCCTGTCTATATTTTGACTTGCAGTTTGGCTTTGCTCAAAATATGTGAGAAGTTTTTGAACAGGCAAAGAAAGGTTTTTTCTCTACTTTCAATGCTGTCCCTATCCTCCCTACCCTACTCACCTTTCCCAGTCAAAGAAATAGCCTGCTATCACCGATCTCCTTGTATTCTAAAATAGGGTTATAGATTGTAGTCTGGTTTTATATAACACTACTTTTTACCTCTTTGGTAGTGCATTCCTTTCCACCTTTTCAGTAACTCCAGAGTTGAGTGAACCAGACAGCAAATATCATCGTGATCACCCAAATGTGTTACTGCCTGTCTGGAAATAGTTATCATAAGCACCTACCGAAAGATCACACTTCATTAAGTACGTGTATAATGCACTAAAGAAGATTATATAAACATGCACCTGTAGTAGGGAACTTCTAAATACTCAGAGAAAATGCACACACGCCTACAGAGACAACCAAAATCATCTTTTGCTTGCAATAACATTGTGTCTAAGACTGTCAGCAATATGTCAATCAAAATTACCTGCTGCACAGAGGGAGAATTGCGGGGAGTCTGTATTACTCAAATTGCCACAGGATAAAATGCGGTTTACTTGCCTATCCTGTCCTTTGCTGCAGTGGCTAAACATCTTTCACTCACCTTCCAGAGTGGAACAACAGACTTTGCCAGCTGTCCCGTCAGTCAGAGCTTTACGAGAGCATCGCTCTCGTGCCTTAGATTTCGGCGAGACAAGCTCAGAATGAGTCTGCTGACTGCACATTTGTGCCTAAGGTAAAGAAAAGACAGGCAGAAGGACTTCATATTCACAAAGCCACTGTACAAAGGTGTTCAGATCTTTCCGATGCTCTTAATTTCCTGCTGAAGAAAAGCAGTCATTTCATTGAAGGCTAAGGAAAACACAAGGTGTATCTTATCTCAGATATCGCTGGGATAAATATGATAAAGTTAATTACTCGGCCACCCGAGTTCAATACATAAATCATAAGACAGCTTGGTTGACTTGCGATTTGCAATCTATTATAAATTACTTATTTATTCATATTTGTGTCACTAAGAAATGTGCATGCCTTTGGGAGAAAAAAAAGCCATACTTGGGTTTAGTTACTCTTATTTATACTAATATATGCAGATTTAAACAGTTTATGTGGAATTTAAAGATAAATTGCATCAGGTTCTCCAGATGCTGGAAATAACTTACTTTGCCTGTCCTGCAGCACTACTGTTTGTTTATCATTTCAAAGTTCACAAGGTAATTGCCTCATTATCTCTTCATCTAATTTCGCAGAGAAATGACAATCCCTAGCTGATGAGGTCATGGCCCATCAAAAATTATACTGTCTCTAATTTTATATCTGATCTCTGGTAGATCTTAATTTGCTTATCTCAGTTCTCATATATCGACTAAATTGCTGAATTCTATTAAAATCTCCACCAGCTGCCCAAGATTTAAGACTGAACTACTGAATTGAGACTTATTGAATTATTAAGACATTATTGCCAATGTGAGCCAGTAAAGCAATAATTAAAATATACAAGATTAATATGCCTTTTAGTTTCCTGTATACCATTTGAATTCAATCTGAGTGTGGCTCCGTACACACATATATAAAATATCCTATCACCTCAGTTAGCACGATAAAAACATGTCTCTCTAGTTTTGGGTTTTGTTTTTTTTTTTCCTTTATACAGTTACATTGACCATAGTTGCAAGAGCTTTGAGATAAAGGTAATATTAAAATCATCGTGTAAATTTTTTTGGGTGGATAGTGTAATACTTTTCAAGTTGTATTTTCCTATATAAGCTTCAAATTGAACCCTCTGAAGCGTTACTCTGCTGTACATGCTGTAGATCACTTTCTCTAGCAAGTTATACTTAATACTGTATTTAGCTTCCTACTCTAATCTCCAAGTGCGTCTCCAAGAGAATGGCAAATTGTCACTCTCGGATTCAGGTTTTCCATTTTTGGCACTGCTGCCATATTTCTGTTGCTGGAGGAGGGAAGGAGTTTGCACAAGCAGACAAAACGAGTATTAGTAAGTCCCCATTGACCTGTCATTGCTTGGTCTGTCAGGCCATTGGAAAATTTGACCTCTTCACATCCCCCTTCATCCTCCTGCATCCTCGCTGAGTGAGACTGTTGACTTCTAGGAGTTCCCACTTGAATAGATAGCTCCCCAAAAGTATTACCTTACTCTGCCACCATATCACCATGCTAAGTGCAATACTTCTCTACCTCTCTTTCCACAAACCTCTTGCTTCTGACAGCAGTTACATCTCCACCACCATCAGGATCCCAGCAGTTAAAAGGACTATCAGCATAAGTGAGAGGCAGTGGTAGTAGTTGCTGTGTCTTCTTCACTACTCACAAATCTCTAAATTTGGAGACAAGAGTATTGCAGCTAGATTTGTGGTCCCAGTGCCTGTTGACTGGTGCCTCTGCTTTACCACTTCATCACAGCAAAACTAAACTAAAGCACACGTCTGTAGAAGATCATTTCCTTTCTGAAGAGCAGCTTCCCAAGGTGACATACTTGAGCACAAAGGTAGTCACTAAATGAAAGATGTAATAGAGGAAACAGATCTTCTAAATATGCCCAGGAAGAATGATTCTTCACTGGAGGAAAGATTTAATTTCTCATTACCATTTTTCTCACAAGGCAGAAATACACTCAAAGAATTTTGTAGCACTCATCACCAAATGGAGCAACGGAGGGGGGTGGAAGACAAAAGATGGTTACTAGGACCTCCCACAGTGCTGCTAACTGGGTGTGCATGGAAGTCACAAGATGATTAATCACAGAGCTGAAGGATCAGGTCTTTGTAAGCTGTTTCAGATATCCTTGGTTCTTCATCATCAGCTTGGTACTGTGCAGCAGAGAGGAAAGTCAGGCATCAGAATCAACGCACCCCGAGGTCACTTGCTTGTCATGTTTTGCTGGAGGCAGAACTTTGATCCCTTTTTTTCTTGTAAGTCATTTGGCAGTTTGTTCAAGATCTGGCACTGCATCATTTTCTGTCTGTAACTTCACTTGTGCATCTCTCTGGTGATAGCCTCAGAAGTACCCTGTCATGATGCTCCACATTCGGGGTTTTCTGAAGCTTGACCTGTTTCTGGAAAGTGAGGAGATCTTCTTACACGCTAATTTGGGGAGCCAGGAGCGAAGGGAGGTAAAATATACAGCTGTGTCAAAGTGTTACTTACATTGCATGTTAGTGCTCTGGGTAAGGAACCGAAATCCTTTCACTGTGACTATGGGGTAGGAATTAGCACAAAAGAAAACAACAGTCCATATGCAAAGAGTAGAAAACTAGACAGAAAGGCACATGGGAGGTTACTGAAATAATAGCACATGGTACGATCACATCAAGGAGGCACCGAGATTGTATGGTGAACTCTCTGTGGTTTTAAACAGGATATGCTGTATGCCAGCTTTTGTAGTTTTCTGCACATAAAAGTCTCAAGTATGGCCCTAATACACTTTGTACAAAAAACCCCAACTATATTCCCCCCTTTCCCTTGCTCCCACAGTTTGGACCAGACCTAACATGAAGATAAACCAAGCTTTTAAGGGAAGCATGAGGGAAGCCTCAGATAAAATTTGCATCCCACAAAGTGGAATACATGTAGAGGGCTTATCAATAAATCATTTGAAGCTTCAGGCTTTTCCTTTTGGGTCCATTCTTCAGCTATGTAATATGGCTCATAATTAAAGCAAAGCAAAACAAAATTCCACCTGGCATTTGTGCTTCACCCTTATAACAAGAAAAAGTTGTTCTCAGCCTCATGGAAGTCTCATTCATTTGTGCTTGAAGCCACATCGTACAGGGAAATGTGTTCAAATATAAAGCTGCTTTTATTTTAGACATATCTTTAATGAATACCATCTTCCAGGGCATCTAACAAGAGACTCATTCCATAACAGTATTTAATGAAAACTGGGTGAATGTATATTGACTGGGAATCAATTTCTTTTTTGCTTCAAACTGTTTATGTTCAAATACTCATTTCTCTTAATGAAAGGCATTTGCTAACTGGTTTGGACATACTATTTTTGATGTCAGCAAACCGTTCCACTTTGTCTGCTTGCTCTTCATGTTTCATAGTTAGTCCTAAATTACCAGCTAATATTTGTGCTTCCTGATTTAATATATGAAACTTTTTAAACAAAAGATGACAAAGCAATAAATAGCAAATACTGAATTAATGAATAACAAACACCACACTTCTGGTAAGAACCGTTTGATGAAAAATCATCTACACCAAGGAATCATGAATCATCCAGAACTCATGAACATTTTCAAAAGTACCTGGCAGTTGTTACGAACAACAAATAATACAGCTAAAGAACAGCTGCAGAATGAAGCAAGCCTATTTATTCAGAATTCTATTGATGAACCTACATTTCCTTCATCCAGTATTTATTGTCCCATAAGGATCTTCCTCCCCGCGCTACAAAAAGTTTTGAAATATCTTCTTTCCTCTCACTCTGGCCTCAGACAATCACAAACACACACGATGTTATACCTAGCCCAATGTAATTATTCAGAATCTGCTTTTATGTTACATGAATAATGTTTTTTCCCAGCAACGTGCACTTTCTTTACCGAGGCGATGAGTCTGTCTGGCTGCTACCGCAGCAACCTGCTAGTTACAATTTAAGCCGTCGGCTATTTATATCAAGGGTCCTGGCTAGCAGGCTGATGAAAGCCCTTTTGATTGTACTGGGAACTTGGAAAAGCAGGCATGCAACTCCAGCACCTGTTGTCTCCCCTTTACTTCACCTTTATCTTCAGTTTCACAAGACCTGGTCATCCTTTCACGCCCACAGTTTAATAGACTGTGAGAAGAAGCAGAGGCTACATGTTCTTATAGGGTGATTGTAAGAATACATAAAAACATAAGAAAATCCATACCGAGTTAGATAAAAGTTCTGTGTAGCCTAGCACCTGCCTCCAGTCATATGCTAATAGCCTAGCCCAAGGAAGAATTACAGGGAGGCGCAGAGCGACACTGGCCCAGCATCCTCTCCTGACCTCGGGTGCTACCTGCTTCAAGGGCTTCCTCAAGCGGATATGGTGCCTTTAATATTTAATAACCTTCATTAATGTTTCTTCCAGTAACACACCCAATTCATTTTCAAACTGAGAACTTTAAGTGTCTATAGCACCCTATGGCCAGGTGCTCCACAGCTCGACTACAGGTTGTGCCATGGGCGACGCTCTGTTTGCTTTGAACCTGGTCCGTGCTAGTTTTATTTTATGCCCTGTAGTCCTTGTATATACAAAGCTTTTATTTTATTCCTGTAAAGATAAATATTAGCTGGCTTTTATATAACAGTATCAGATCGCAAAGCATGTTGTCAGTGAGGTCATTGTTATCTCTGTATCATCAAAGGCAAACAGAATACAAGACCAGGCGGGGCAGAGGCAGGGCTACAGCAGAGCCATCCTGCCTGGTGCTCTGACGTGAGGGCTGTAACCACTGCCTTTCAGCCTTAGTTGTGCTTACAGCCAAAGACAGTCTCCCTAACTCGCCTCTCCCCTCAAAGCATACAAATTCCAAACCTCATTAAAATAACAGCATTCATTTATCTGCCCGGGAGGAGGCCAGGCTGTCTCAGGTTCTCTCAGGATGACTCTGGATGCCTTGCAGACTGGAAAGCACTGCAGAGTGTGCTCCTTCCAGAGGAGACAGAGCAGAGACACCTGAGTTCACTTACACATGGGCACAGATCCATCTGTCAAACCCCCTGGGTGGTGAAGCTGCCGAAGCCCAGATCCTGCATTGCCATTACGGGTTAAAGTATCAGCTATGAAGTAGCCCAGATCCTGAAAAGACTCCACTGGGACTGTTCAGCTGAGTAAAGGTAACCTGCACACAGGGCTCTCAGAGTGTGAATACTTCAGGGCTGGGTCAGCACACCCCTCTGCGTTCGAAGACTGCCAGACACATCCTCTGACAATATCAAGTAGCAACTAAGGTTATTCAGCCTCAGACCCGACTGGAAAAATTTCCAAGGGTAAGTTTTTCAAGACCTGCAAAGTGCCATTGTTTGAAATGAAACATCTCGCCAAGGCATAGAGCTGGCTGCAGCCTATTCGGGATGCTGTCCACGGCCATAGCAAAAGAGGCCAAGCAGAAAACCACCACAGCAGAGCCAGTAACCTTATGATTAGGCCACAGGAAAGACACAGATATTTTCCCCAATTCTGAATCGTGGAGGAGATTTGAACCAGCATTTCCTTAGTAGCTAGAATATTGCCTGAACTTAGGAGGTTCCACCGAAACATGAGAAGGAACTTCTTTATTTTGAGGGTGGCAGAGCACTGGAACAGGCTGCCCAGAAAGGTGGTGGAGTCTCCAACTCTGGAGACATTCAAAACCCGCCTGGACGCGTTCCTGTGCAACCTGCTGTAGGTGACCCTGCTCTGGCAGGGGGGCTGGACTAGATCATCTCCAGAGGTCCCTTCCAACCCCTACCGTTCTGTGATTCCGTGTTGCCAGCAATTGCTTTTCATGAGATGCCAAGAAGATTTGGCTCAAAGGACAGCAAGTGGGCCAAGACTGAATAAGAAAGTCAGGTAGTAACTGGCACATGCATAAAGTCATTCAGGCTCAAGTAGTTTCCTTATTCTTGGGAAAAAACAACACTTTTCTGTGTAGGTTTTAAGCAGTTAATTGTAAGCCATCAAAAGAAGATGTTCCTAAATAAACATGAGTCATGCCAGTCTTAACGTTGTATATTAAATCAGTTCCCACTATGTGCACGTTGTGTAATATTACTGAAAAAGTGTCAAGGGATGGAGATCCGACCAAGCATCATTATATCCCCTTGATGAGGTGTCTCCTATTTAATTTCTCTAGGATCCTGCTGTTGGAAATATTATTGCTCTGATTAGGCCTGTTTACACGTTAGCCATTTTCTGCACATCCAAAGATGAACATGTTTTGGAAATCTATGATTAAAGCCATTTGCTTTAACTTAGATGTTGATACTACTTGTGATGTAGTGCCTGCCATAATTCTAAGGTATTCCCTGCAGAGATAAATCTGGCGGAAATGAGTATTTTATCCAGAGCTTGCCATGGAAAATTACAAATGCATAAAAATCAATCTTTGTAACTTAAACTATATGAACAGTGCGGCATCTTAATTCTATACAGTTGTGTGGAATTTGTTTTTATGTAGATTACACTTCATCTCGTTAACTACCATCATATAAACAGCTTCATTAGTATTCTGAAAGACTGTCTTAATAAAAGAAGTACATAATATTGTGTTGCTTTATCTGTGCTCAGAAATCACTAACATTTTATTTTTATACGGGAGTGCAACTATCGCTGTCATATTGCTATACTTGGACCAGATTCTGCTGCTGCCTTGCCCTTGAAAACAGTCCCATTAGCCTGGCTGCAAATGGCAAAGAAAGGATTTTGAACTTGGAAAAATATCACTTTGGTCAGAAGGAAAGAATAACTAAATTTTTTACTACTGTCTCTGAAGCTAAAAGGCGCTTGAGTGCCCAGGCAAGTGCTTCTGCTCTTTGGGGCAGGTGGAACCAGATAAATCAATTGCATAAATTCAGCGTCTCTTCTCAGCCAATTCACATGAGCAAGGTCTATCCCACTAACTGGAAGCTGTAAAATCCTGCTCTATGTCTGCACAGAACTAATTGGTTTGCAGCAAGTTTCATGCATTTTTCATTTTAAACAAATCTCTGAAGTCTCATAAATCTAGGTTTACCGTGTTCGTAAAGCTACAGACCTCCCAATTTGTACTCTAATTATGTTTTGTTATTGTTATTATCAGCTTATTCTTGCTATGAATGTTTTTGTATCACTTGAAATTGACGCTAATACTCCCTGACATACAGCCTGACATATATTAAGAATGCAGAAAATGAAATGACAGAACTAATTAAAAATCCATCTGTTCAGTTAATTTAGAGGTGTGCCAAACAGTTCAAACGAGACTTGGTCAGCATCAAATCACATCCACCTGTATCATTTGCTTAGCAGTTACTGTCCTGAGTAATGTTATTTCCTTAGAAACACTCCTACAATTCAGTTCAGGGACTGCATGCCGAGCAGCGAGAGCATGAAAAACACAGCTATTACTCTTGAACAGAAATACTACACGTAAAAATGTAGTATGAGCCTACTAAATGAAAAAAAGACATACGACAAAACGCAGTATATCATGTTGACTCACTCCATTAATTGTAATGACTGTGCCTCCAAGACACAGAACAATCACATCAGTATTACCTATAGAGATATTGCATCTCTCTATCCAGGAAAAATTTCCCCCTTAATGTCAATGGTCTGTGCTTTTCTCTCCTGTAAGCCCATCAAAGTTAATAGAGTTGTACCAAGAATACATTTGGTCCCATCTGATTATGGCACACTGAACATGTTATCTTATAGCCTGGTTGCTGTGTTATTGCTTTACATGCAAAAAACATAATAATTCAAAAAGCATTCAACTGGCAAGCTAGATCTCTTTTTTTCTTTTAAAAAGAAAGGAAAATAAGTATGTTTCAGTCTGGTGAGCAGCGGTCTGTCATGTGGCAGACCTATATTATCACATATTAGGTATATTTCCTCTGCACCAAAGAAATTTTGCTGGAATAAGAAAAGCAACTATATGTAAAATAAGCTGCTCAGCATTTTCTTCCTGCTCGCTCTGCAGTCAGCCTCCCTCCAGCATGTACCACTTAGATTTGTATTCCAGACTCCAGAGAAGGCAGTGCATGCGCACTCCCATGAACATGGGGGCTCCCTTAGCCAGTCACTTTGTCTTTGAAAACTGCACCCAGCGGACAACTTTAAAGAGTTTAAAGCCTACAGCTTCAATGAAAGGCAAAGCAGACAGCAGCCACCTGCTTTTAGCATGAAACTAACAAAACAACCATTCAGGAACAACAGAAAAAAAGCAGTTTTGATGACATAAACCAAGTATTTCTCACCAGCAAAAACTTTTACCATTTCCTGTGCTCAGCAGGGGTTGAGGTCAGTATTTTTA
The DNA here is from genome assembly GCF_964199755.1 of Larus michahellis. NCBI lineage: Eukaryota > Metazoa > Chordata > Aves > Charadriiformes > Laridae > Larus > Larus michahellis. Next base: position 98,933,577 of record NC_133897.1, read on the forward strand.
CTACTGTTCCCCAACTTCTGATTTTTGTTTACACAAAGCATCCTTCTGGTGTGCTCGGGAATCTAACGAGCAACAAGCAAATGAATGAGCAAGAGCAACGACACTGCAAGCTGCAGTAGAGCTGGGAAGGGGAAGCCCACCAAAACCAAGACCTCAGGGTACCAGCCTCCATGGACAGGCAGGGAGTCATTCGTAGGGCAACTTGCATATTACCTCCCTAAACATGGACATTAGGAGGGACCTTCATGGCTGCACACCCTTTGGCATGCTTTTCTACATTGCTACGATCAAGAGAACAAGCACCACATCAGAGAGACCGCGGGGAAGTGGGAGGCAGGGAGCAGAGCTGGCTGAGGGCCGCAGTGTCACTGTGGGCAAACACAAGCCAGAAGGCCCAGAGGGGGGGATGGAAGAACCCTTTTACTGACAGAGAGAGATATGGGGACTTTAAAACTCATGACTGAGCAATGGCAGGGAAGGCATTAAGAGAAAAGTGAGCAAGAGAGATGAGCAAAAAAAAAAGGTTGGGCAAGCTAAAGCAGACGGAGAGATGGGAAGCAGGACCCTAGCAAGGTCCCTGAGTGAGTGAGAACACACCTGCTGGCTATCCTTCAGCTGCAGTGAGAGTATTGCTTTCCTGTTTATTCCAAAATCACTAAGGGGAGCATATGTCTCTAGCTATATTAAGCCTGCAAAAGTGTGATGTCCTATTCTATACAGGTTTGCGTTAGGCAGAGGGGTGTTCATTTCAGAAGCATCCACTGAGCCAGGAAGCAACATGCCAGAAACCATATTTCACTAATTCAGTGGGATACTCGTTATTGTATGTTCAGCTGATGTCTGGGTTAGTAGGAAGCTGGCTATGCACAGAGGTGTAAGAGAGGGGCTAGTGAGAAATGCTGTATTGATCCCAGAACGTGGGATCTGATCAGCACTTTAGTTACCTTCTATTGTCAAAAGAAATAATCATTTATCACCCTGTTCAGTGACAGCAACTCATTGAGAGACAAGAAAAGTCTCACAACTGATTTATATCTCTCACTAGAATAAATTTAAACTCCAGCAACCAGCTCAGGGGGGCATCACTATTATTGACTAACAAAGCACAGGTTGGTAAACTCTGGGTTCCAAGAAATATACTGATCTGTCAGTCATCTGAAAAATAGCATCTCAGCTTGCCCTCTGTGCATAATGCATCTTTTTTGGATTGAGAGGGACAGATTTACTAGATGCTGCTGCCTTTGGGACCATTTTCTTAGTCCTATGGGAATCTCATCTAAAGTTACAGTTATACATTGGTGTTTCTGGTCCAAGTCATAGCTCCTACTATACAGTCAAGTATCCGTAGGCTTTCTATGGTAAAAGAGATAAGGTTGTGAGCCTGAACAATCTTTTCTGGGCTTTCTGTGCACAATTTTGGGGCAGAGCTGACCCAAGTGTTTTCTTACACACCCACACCAAGAGCCAGCTGTGAAAGCATGTGGCTGGTCAGTGGGAGACTTCATTTTAGAGCAGGATCTTCACCCTAAGCACTGAAATTCGGAGTTCTTTAACCATGAGGAAACAGGGAGAGCACTGAGTTTGTACTCTCAGTACCCAGTGTGGAAGACTTCCCTGTTCACCTACCATGTTAATGAGCTTCAGCAGAAAAAAAAAACCCAAAAAACCCAAAACCTAATTCTGTTTTGGTCAGTGGGGTAGATCCAGGCTCTCCAACACCTGACCCAGTGAGTAAGTATTTTGCTCAAGATAGAAAAGCTTCAATAGGAAAGACCAAGTCACTGTGGTCTTGTTGGGACACTCTAGCCAGATGATCAGGGTATAAATAGATGGTTGTGTTAGATTTGGATCCCAAATGGGGATTAAAGAGAAGGGCAGCACAGGAGCTTTCTCTCCTGCCTTGTGGATGAACACTCCACCTGGAGGGACCCTTCTCCTCGCTGGGCTTTGTGCAAGGCTCACACCAGCAGCTGTGCTCCCTCTCAGATCTCACAGGTGGACACCAGAATAGCACTGCCTGGTTTGGGGATCTCAATACTTTAACTGCTGAGCTGTCTGGTGCCAGCAGGAGCAATTGATTCTGTCCAGCAGCAAACGTGGAGAAACGTAGGCACTTCAGGGTTCAGTTTGACTCTAGGCTTTGGAGATGGAACTAGTGGTAGCTACCAGCCTATCTGAATCTAAAGCCTTGTTAGGGCACATAGGAAAAATAAATTTATATTTCAGAAGATAAACTAATTAGTAGAGGTGTAAAGGCAAGGTGAAAACTCCATTTATAGAAGAGAGGATGGGACAGTTCAGTCAAGATTTAGGTGATGATCACTGAGCTTTATTAAGAAGTGTTCGGTTACTTTTCTGTGGTACCATCTCCCGAGAAAAATTCTCCCCCTCTAAAAAAATACAATCAGTAAGCAATATATGTGCTGCTTTCCAACAACAATATCGCTTTTGTCATTTGTCATCAACTCTAGGAAAAGATTTGCACAATAACAAATCCATAGTGTCTATGTCCCCTGGGGGAAATTAGTATGCCATTATGGTTTATGTTAATATTTGGTTTATTTCCTAGTCAAACTTTTGCTCTTTTCATGTGTGTTTTGTTTTGTTTTTTAAATGTGGGATAAATTAACTGCAATCAAATCAATAGTATGGGTGTTGAATTATTTTGTTGCTTTCAGATAACTTCATGGATAACTTTTGTAATCTAGAAATCTTGTGTCTGAAATACCTATTACAAAGTTGTGAAGCTGAAGGGCTGTGCTCATAACAACCCCGGTTTCCAGACTCCTTGAGTTCATGGTATTGTGTAGGGAGTTGATGTCTGGTAAAACCTGAATGTTTCCCTCATATAAAAACAACATCCATGTTCACTGCTAGGAAGAGACTCCATTCAGTGGGCCAGTACTCCAGGCAAAAGATATCAAAGACTGAGGTCTATTCTAGAGCATACTCTGTGAATATTTCCTGCAATCACAGTTAGGTCAAGGCTATCTACACACATAGCCTAATCTGATCTCAAATGCCATTTGCAAGGATTTCCAGGTTTGCATGCCAAGGCTATTGAATTCTGACTTCATCTGAAACCCCAAGACTGAGGAAGCAGCAACCATCACTATTTTAGCCCAGACAATATCAGTAGATTTACAGAGTGGTTATAAACCCATTAAACATTCTGAAGAGACAGATTCATGCCAGTTGAGTGAAGAATTGAGCTTGGTGTTCATTTAGCATATTATTCCCTGCAAGTTGTTTCAACATTTTTTAAATATCTGGGAAAAGTTATTTCTTCTAAATTGCTGGAAGTACCTTGTGTTTTTGAAGCACAGGTGTATGGTATGCATATCTTTATCCTTTGTACATTAATGACATTGCTTCATATTTCTACACTGCACAATGGACTGAAAAGGAAGTTCCTCATCTCAATATATTTATACCACATGGTCTAAAAAAGTCTCAATGTTACTCTTATTAGGTGTTAGATCCAATTTAACATTTACTCACTGAAACATTTTTATAGCAGCAAATAGGTTTTTCCTCTTTATTTATGCAACATTTTGCCTAATGAGCTAAAACTTACTGATTCATTTTATTTTACTGAATGAGGATATTCACATGCAATGAGAGTCATCTTGTTAAAAGGGTAAGCCTGGTAACCAAGATTCACTGAGCCAAGAACTAAAGGCTGTGTGTATAGCAGCGTAATTTAGTATTTGGTCAATGCATATACAGTCAAAGCAAGTTACTTATCACAAAGACAACAAAGAGTGGTGAGGCAGGAAAAACAGAGTGCAGCATATTTTAATTTATACCTTCTTATGTTTCTTTCCTAGGACCTACATTCCTGACTGTCATGCGTAGTGTATGTTGAATTATAACCACAAAGCTATCATTTCCTGTTTTAAAATTCTCTCTCCAATTCTAGTGTCCACTTGCTAAAAAGCATAATGAAAAATTTAGAAGGACAGAGGAGAACAGAAAGAAATTAATACTGAAGGACCAGAGAAAATGCCCTTTAGTGAAAGAACTCCATCAGTTTATATTATCAGAAAGAAACGTAAGACATGGCTTCACAACAAAATCTTATCTCCTTTGCAGGGAAAGAAAAGAGTTAAGGAGGTGGTTCTTAATCAGATAAGAAAGGGCCAATACCTGGAAGCTCATATTCAACAAATTTGAACTAAGACGTTCCTTAAAAATTGATCAACTATTGGAACACATTTCAAGGAGAGGTGACTTCACCCTCACTTGTTATCGCTGTATAACAGAACATCGTTGCTCAGAGGGATGCCTGGAGTCTCCCCACAGTGCCCACCACCCTCCTGAGAGCACGGAGGCTACCTCCACACTACGTGCTGCTGGCCTAGAAGCACACCTCAGCATCCCGCTGCTGTGGGGCAGACTCACCTACAACCATTTCAAAGCACAGGTAGAGCAAAGTCCAGCCTGCTGCTCAGCAAAGCAACATCTCTCTCATCAAACACAAGTTATTCAGCTCAGTACAAGAAAAGGAAACTAGACAAAATAGAATGTTCTAATATTGGGAGGTCGGGCAGCAGGGATTTCTGTCAGCCTCAGTGTACAACTAATACCTACCATATACTAGCTCCTTCACACAAGTGTGCCCTCTGGTACAGCAAAATATTTATGTCATCCACCACTTCCACACTGGAGTATTGTCCAAGTGTTTCTGACAGTTCATAAACTATAGCTAAGCAGCAGAAGTGCTATACAGATTTCACAGTCTGCAGAACAGTTGAGTAGCTTGTCCCAAGTCACAGATGTCTAAACAAAGAATTTACGAGAAAGCATCCTAATCCCAACGTGGAGAAGTCAACCCTAAAACCGCAATGTCCTGATTATAATATAGAAATACTAAACATGCAGAGGGGATGAGCAAGTCAATTCCTTGGGACTTGTCTGCTGAGGCTTTTTCCTCTGGGTGAATTTCAGCTCAATTCTCTCTGCTCCATAGACTATTTCAGTGGAAGCTGGCGTATTTCCAAGGAGAGAACCTGACTGCAAATGTAGATTTTATTTTTTTTAAAAGCCGATGGAAAATTAAGAGCTTGAGAATACCGGTCCACATCCATAAGGGGTGGAAGTTTGCTATAATTGCTGACTTGGAGAGCTAAAATGTAGACAAATTGAAGTCTAAAGGGGGAGATTTTTCAATTCACTACAATGTAAAAAAAGGCAGTTAATCTACTGTGCTATGGGAACATTCAACTCTGTCTCTGTTTCTTTGCAAAAGCCCAGGATAAACCTCACTAACCACAGCCAGGGGCAAACTTCGGACTATCCCATAACATTTGCGTTCCAGGATTTGGCATAATGGAAGGGGGAGACTAACAAAATTTAGGTCGTGTTTCCATCTGAGACAACTTTGTGTTTAAGTTTGGGCAAGAGACTTGAAACAAAAATGTTGGTCCTTAGTAGCTAAGCCAGGGTCCTAGGCAGTTTCCTGTGGTTTCAAGGTTAGATCTAAATCCAAACTAATACTGTTAATTTTTCTTAGAAACACATTATAAAGCTTGAAGAGTTTGTGGGTTGGAGCCTTGGATGGTGTTTGCTTAAAGTATTCTGGGATCCCCAGTAAACTGACACCAGGGAAGCATACCATACCACCCTTTACTCCCGTTTTGGTAATATTTAGGCTTGCATTCATTTTACACTATTTAAAAATATATATCCCCTGATGCTTTTATTGTTAAATATTCAGCCCAATTGAGTATTCCTCAGACAGATATAATTGATCCTTTTACAGTACTGTGTTTAGATCAGAGAAATTAAGAACATCAAATTGCTACCCAAAGTGATTTATACATTTGGATTCCTGACCATATTCAAGCCTATTACAGGAACAGATTTGATCATCCTCCTGTTTCCTTGCTGTAAAAGTATGCATTTCATTTTTTTCTTACTGGAAGTTTTTGCCAAGAAGCAACTCTTGAACCAGACATTCCCAAATGTTAGACCAACTGACTTCCACTTACCCTCATTCCACTTACAGAATATCCCATGGACCACAATACAACCTTATAATCCACATTTTAATTTAAAAAAATCAATTTCTTCTCTTCTGCGTGGTTCCATAAGTCATGTTACTACAACCTGCTGGCTCTGTTAGGGAGACAGTGCTATAAGACCAATAGTGTTAATATTGACAGCCTTCAGGTTTTTGTTCCTAAAAGAGGGGGAAAGCAGGTTTTCCCCATACAGGGTGGTAGTCCCCATTTTGATGCTCCATCCTCATGCTGCTCCTTGTGCTCATTGAATGCTTTTGCCCATGCAAAATTCTTGAGGTACTCTTCAGATACCTCCCCCACCCTTTTTTCCTCTTGCCAGTTATGATGTACTTAAGATTAAAGTGTATTTTTTTTTTTTTGCTTTGAAGAAGAGATGAATGTGTTTTCCCACTTTACTAATTACAACATGATATATGAGGCAGAAAGCCTTGCAAGAAGTGGCACAGCATGCAAGTGCAGATGAATAATAATTAGGCTCACATGTTTTAGAAATTAAGATTTTTATTAGAAGGCTGTTATTTGAAAGTTTTAGTGCTGTAAGTGCAGTTAATATAAGTGGGCTTTTTTTTTTTTTTAAATCAAATCAACCAAGTCCTGCTTATAATTTAAGGACCTCAACTAACTCTCAGTAGATTCAAAGACTTCCACTGACTTCAAAGGGAGTTGTTTCAAGCCCTAGAAAAAGGATTTGTAAAAGTGATTAGTGTCAGGGCTTTGTTTTAGAGCTAAATTGTAACTAACCACAAAAATTGGTTTTATTATAGAGATTTAATATGCATCTGGGAATAAGAATTTCTCTTCCAGTTACTGTAAGATGCCCAACACCGAGGGAGAAAGGAGGGCCCTATCGCTTTGTTACAGTGTGCCCTTTCTTCGTTGTTGGTAAGTTTGTGCTGTCTTTCAGTGACACAACAGCATTATAAAACAGCATTTGTGTTCCCAAAGTGTACATTTACAGGGACGTACTAGGAGTGAAGCCCTAGAAAGACAACTAACCACATTATGCAAACCAATCTTTTCCAGCAGGGCAAAGGACAACACATATTCTCTGCTTCACTCATCTAACCTGAAAAAAGCAGAACAAAAACATTTCTGCCCCCAGCTGAAGTCCCTATAATAAATCCTCTCTGTTCCTACAGTCCAGTATTTCCATGAATCATGAAGCTATTCAGCATGGCCAAAGGTTGATTAGACCAACCAAGAGCACCTTGGTTTGGCTGTGCTGATGCAAATTGCCCCTCTGGCTTTAAGACACCTATTCTCTGAATGAGTTAATTCATCTAATTCATAGAATCATAGAAACATTTAGGTTGTAAATGACCTGTAAGATCAAGTCCAACCATTAGTTGGAGTTAGATATTCCTTAGTCATGAACAGTACCCTCACCATACCCATTTCAGGCACTGTGTCTCTTACCTTCTGGTTCTCCTTCAGTATTGTATAGAAACAGCTCAAGCCTCACTATTAATTTAATCCCTTTATCCTGCACCCAGATCCGTACCCCCAGGGAAACATGCAGGTCTCCATAAAGATTGCAAGGTCTACCAGCACTGAGTAGATTCTAGGACTAGAGACTCCAATATTCATTGCTTTAAGACAAGACTACTTTTTAGCATTAAAGAAATGGTTGCCTGGCAGTTTCTTAACTAAGAGACCTTGAGAAACATAGATTTTTAAAATGCTGTTAAAAGAAAATATCTGAAAAATGAAGATGGCATTTGTGATTATGGAAAGTTCCAAAGTTATGGTGTATGGGTGTAATCAGTGAAAAATTGTCAGTATGGACATATTTAGTCTGCAACCCATGGAGGGAAGTCCTTCAAGCTCTGTGTACCAACCCAAAGTAACCTTAAACCAAGGAGGTCAGGCACCAGTACTGGGGTAATAGTGGCAGCACAGAGTTCACTCAGAGTGCTCTTTGCAGACCACGGTGAAGCCCAGGTGGGAACATGCAGTGTTACAAGCATCCGCTCTAGTTTAAAACTAGGTATGGGCACACAGCACCTTTCACAGCAGGTGTCAACGTACAAAAAAAGCACAGCTCCAACAGTGCTTGATTTATACTGTGAGCATTTCCAAGTATTTAGGACTTTAAGTGTTAAAAGAAGTCTGGAAGAAAAAAAAAAAAGAAACAGCACAAGTGATGGATGTGTGCTTAAGCTGCCGTGTTCAAGTTCAGGTTCAAGCCTTCTCAAATTCTGGTGATGTGTCAGTTTGGGATTTGGGTTCAGCTTAAACATCCAGAAGTGACAGCATGGGGAGCCACCAGAGACCTGCAGCCACAACGTAAGAGGAGCTGTATGCCTGGTGACACCAAGCAGCAAGCAGGGTAAAACATCTGCGCTTGAAAATGCTGGTGATGCCCACAGCTTTGAGTACGCCTTTGTTGTAAAATCAGATTAGCATAGTAGTTCTCAAATGCATTTCTTCCTAATAAGATCTCCAGAAACAGCATGACACTGACAAGTATGCTGACATACAAGAGCTTTCTACACACTGCTCCTTCCCAAGGAGATATTTAACTCTGCTGGGAATCAAGGGCTTCTCCATATCTGTTTGCAGTAGGTTAACTATTGATTTTAACTGCTTAAAGTTTAACAGAGCCTTAGGAAATTTCATATCGATCTACTAAACTTAATCATTATTGGTTTTATGGGTTCTGTTAAAACATATAGTGTCCAGGTGTCCCAGTCAATACCTATATACTGTTTTCAATTAACTCACTTCAGGAGAGAAAAAAAATCTATGGAACATATTGCTGGATATTTATTTTGCTAGTCCATGTCTTGACTGCTTATGCAACTGACCAAATCAATTTTTAAAACAATGTAACACAGATGCAAACTATCATTGTAATTCAGTAGGAGTCTTCTCGTATTAACTGCTTAAGGTTGCACTAAACATACAAAGCAATGCAAACACCAATAATCTGTTTTAGTTCATTCCCAGTTTCATTTTCTCAAAAGATTATGGTGTACACATATTTGTTTGCACTGCATTGTGGATCCTTCATAAAAAGAGTTCTGAGCTCACCAAGAGGAATTAAAAAAACAGTGTTACACATTGCAGCAGCTCTGCCAATAACAGGAAAGAGAAGATTTGCTCAGTGTATGAAACGTCTGCATGGCATGAAGGAAAGGAATCTTAATTTAAAAAGATTCAGTTCCAAAGTTTGGGGTTTTTTTTATGATACCACATTTCTTTGCTAGTTTTCACAGAAATTATTCTTCTTTGTTACAAAGATGGGAAAAAAAATCCATCCTTTTCTCTCATTCCAGACCACACTAGTATTGTCAAAAAATCTTTCTTATAGTTTATTTCAGCCAATGAAAGTGTGGCCTGCCAGTTTCACATCAAGCTTATCACAGCTGGTACAAATCATTCCTGTCCATCACAGCTGCAATACACCTCAGTCATCCCCTGAAATCTAGAGAGAATGCTTTAATCATTTTACTGACTTCTGCTGGTGCTCTGGCACTGCAGAACTATTAAGAAAAGTTCTACAACTAGGTCAGGTGATTGTTGGCATAATAAATCAGTTTGTTTAAAACATGGCTTTATTCTACTTTGTGGTTTTGGAAAGTGCTAATGGTACATATTTCAACCTTCAGTGTTTAAAAAGCAAGTCCTTCCTATTTTTCTCATTTCCTTTCCTTTTGCCAGATCAGACATGTTTTGAGTACCATGATGCAAATACCCACAGGCTGCTTCATAATTGGATAACATGTCTATTCAGAAGAGTTACTTGGACAACTGTAGTGGACAAAAATCTAACACAACCCTAACCTAGATTTTAAAATAGCTAGTTTCCAGAAGACTATTGTATTCACAGGTGAAGTGGGCAATACATTTATTTTAGTTTATGCCTTCTGTATTTGCCAACAGGATTTATCTATTCAAGTTTTGGGAATGGCATTTTTAACCACATGAGTAAAACAAATCCAATTTTGTACCTACAAGGCATTTGGCAAGTGAAAGAGGTGCCAATTTGGTTTATAAGCCTGGAGGCAAACATCACCCCAGTTAAAACACAGTTAGGAAATGTACTTGTGTAAGTTACATGGAAAAGTTTGTTTTGCCAGCATAAGAAATATACTATCATGGAATATCCATGTCTTCAGTAAATCAAGGAGAGAAAGAAGTACTGAAGTGAAGATCCACAGAGCTGACAGTAAATCCTGTAAAACAGTGATTTAGCAAAGATGATCCCCCTCTTTTTTTTTTTTTTAAAAGAGACGAGTTACTAGGGTTTTGATGACAAATACATCACACACATGTTCCAGTAAATCCATCTTGCCTGACTTCCATAGTAAGAAAATGAACAAAAAGAGACCTAGCTCCACTAAAGGTCTCCTTTAATTCTCTAAGAGTATGATTAGGCATTATATTTCTCTTTTCTATTATGTTTTGTGTACATTTTATAGTACCTGTTCTGCAGCTGGCTTTCTTAGCTGTTACATTACGTTTTTATGTTTATTTAATCAGAAGCTAAAGTGAACAAAATGATAAAAGCTCCATTCCCCCATGCTTTCTGTAGGGAGAAGTTGACCATACTGCACAGATCAGAATGCCAAAAAGTCAAACTAACAAAACAGCCATCATCATTCAAAGCTCAGAGTCTATCAGGTTTCTTTATTGACTTTCTTCTTGAACTAAAAACTCAGTTTTCGTATTACTGTCTGAGGAGTTCAAAATGGGTGTAGGTTTTTCTGGAGCTCAGAAGCCACCCTGGGTGTCCTAAAAATGTGGAAATTGCTCATCTGAAGAGGATTACAGCTTTCCATGGCAGCTCCAGGAGGCAATAAGATATCACTGCATTAACTCCTGTTAATGTAGGACACCAATAAGATATCACTGCATTAACTGCATTAATGTAGGACACCAGTTTTTAAGGCAGCACAACCTACTGGTTTCCTGATAATGGTTCTTTCAGTTTGATTTTAACAATTTTACAACTAAAACATTCATTTTGCTAAGTGTATGAAGAGAAATTTTAAATTAATATTTCTAAATGAAAAAAAACTAACAAGAAGGAAATAAAAGGACCAAGTAAACTCTTCTGGTTTCCAGAGGAAAGCAAAGCATGATGGAGTGGACTAATATGGAAAAAAGGACCAGGTTCTTTCTTTGGTAGGGTTCCATTCTGAAAGAAGTTGATTGGATCTGAATTTAGAAAACCCCAATTGGAACGGAATGTGAAGGATGTGAACTGGTTGTTATAGTAAGAGACTTGAATGTTACGACCATGGCAGACTACTTTGGTCTTCCTCAAGGACAAAGCTTCCAAAGCTCATGATACTTGTGGGGTGTTTTCTTTAATGCAGGTTTTTGTTTTGTTAAAAAAAAACAAAACACAACACCCAAACAACAAGTCCCTAACTAGATTCTTATCAAGGTCATAGAAGTTACTGGAGGAAATGCAGGACAGGCCAAAGAAGTTTGAGGAAAGGGTCCAGAGAGAAATTTTTTATGAAGGGCTTATTTCACAAACATCTGTTCTACACACAAACCTTTTTAGGTAAAGACAATCACAGGGCCACAACAAATATATGAGACAAAGGACGTTTAACTGATGGCATGTAAAAATTTTAAGCTGTGCTGAGACTCTAAGTCCCCTTAGAGAAAGGAAGAGAGATAGCAGGCACAAGAAAAATGACTGTCAGTAGCAGAAAAAAAGACATTTGAGGACTTATTGACGAGCTTTTGCAAATAAACTATTGAATTAACAGGCTTTCTCTTTTCACCTACTCCCATGTCTGGATGGATAACTTGTGAATACACAAGAGATGTGCATTTCTTGATTTGTTTTTGTTTTTTTTTTTTAAAAACAAAACCCATGATAATAAGCTTATGGCCCCCTTTCCATTCCCTCCCACCTGTTCTGATGCTGTCATAAAAAAATATCACGTACTTTTTAAATGATGCCACCATTTCCAGGAATCAAAACTGTTTGCTCAGAACTGAGACAAGATCAGGCATATTTTCTCTCGCAGCCTAAGTTTTAAAAGGTTTCAAAGACAGACAGATGGAAGATCAGGCATATAAATTAGATGATCTTTGGCCTATTTCAGAAAACGGTGACTCAATCTATCATAGAGCAACTATCCAGATTATTTATTGGGATGCTTGTCTCCTAACAAAAACGTCAGCAAGCTTCTAATTGTGTTACATTCAGTTAAAAGGAAGTTCCAGGCTGGCTCGAGTGAGAAGGCAGCTGAAGTCTGCTCTGCATTTAGCAACCATGAACCACAAAAGAGAAATACGTGCTTACATCCATCTCCCAAGAGAGGATATAAAATGCTTCAGCCACTATTAATGCTGATTATCTCCCTCTTTAAGGAGGCACTGCTTACAGCAAATGCAGTTAACATGATTATTACCTAAGGTGGCTTTCCTACATGTCCCTGCTGCAGGGCAGTGCCACCTCTCCTGAAGAAGGCATACTGCCCTCCTTCTCCTTGAGCACAAATGCAGACCCTCTTTTCAGGCTCCCTGGAAGCTAGGCCAGCCTTCTCCAGCATGGCAGGTCACACCAGCCCAGTAAGTCTGGTGCATGAGTTGGGGGTGCAGGACAGGCACCCTGCTGCAGTGGGCAGGTACTGGAGGTCATCCTCCCCCTCTATTTTGCCCCAGTGAGGCCACATCTGGAGTACTGCGTCCAGTTCTGGGCTCCCCGGTTCAAGAAGGACAGGGAACTGCTGGAGAGGGCACAGCAGAGGGCTACAAAGATGATTAGGGGACTGAAACACCTCTCTTATGGGGAAAGGCTGAGGGACCTGCGTCTGTTTAGCCTGGAGAAGAGAAGACAGAGGAGTTCTCATCAACACTTATAAATATCTAAAGGGCAGGTGTCCAGAGGATGGGGCCAGGCTCTTTTCAGTGGTGCCTGGTGACAGGACAAGAGGCAACGGGCACAAACTGGAACAAAGGAAATTCCATCTCAACATGAGGAAAAACTTCTTTACTTTGAGGGTGGCAGAGAACTGGAAGCGGCTGCCCGGAGAGGTTGTACAGTCTCCTGCTCTGGAGATATTCCAAACCTGCCTGGATGCATTCCTGTCCAACCTGCTCTAGGTGACCCTGCTTTTGAGGGGGGGTTGGACTAGATGATCTCCAAAGGTCCCTTCCAACCCCTGCCATTCTGTGATTCTGTGGGCTGCATCACCTACCTGGAGAGGCTGAACTGAAGGGAGCCTTGCTACAAGGTAGGACCTGCTCTGCAGCCTGGCACCACCCCCAATACCCACTCCATAGTCTCCATCACATGCTACTCAAAAGGCAGATGCCATGAGATTGTTGATGTATTGAGTTATGCATCAGACACGATCATTAAGCGACCAGCAATAAGTAAAAGAAATACTTCATCTCCAGAATGTAGAATACCTCCCTACAGCATTACTGACAACTGCTTAAATCCTACCCCCTCTCCCCAAATAAACCAGGTGAAGATTTAGAGTTTTTTTCCAGTGTGAAAATCTACAAGAGAAAACAGACAAGCATAAATATTGCCTGCAAATCCCTGACATGCTGAGAGTAGCTCTTGGGACTGTGAGCAGCTCATATTGTGCCACCCAAATAAACTGAGTCATCCTCTCTCTAGACACTGTTACCTAATTCAACCTGCATGATTTGACCTTGGAGTTCATAAAAGTACATTGGAAAAGAAAAGATCTCAGAGCGCCCATAAGCCTAACAGAAAATTTCTGAGTGTTTTGAAGAGAAATTGCCTTTTTCCCTCTGGAGAAGAAATAGATCAGTTTGTGGGAGTCTTGTGTTTGCATACAGCTGCCATCACACTAAATTTTCACTTTACTTATGGATGTACATTTGCAGGTGTACAGCATACGTTCTACCAGTGAACAGCACTGTGACCTAAATATGCTGACCCTGCCTGCAGCAGTAACCTGTGAGACAGCTGTAGGTACAGGATGGTTTAACACTGAAAAGGTGAGCAGAGCATATGATGTACAACACCACGAGTAAGATTAAAACCATTCGTTTCCAATATAAAAATGTTTCCTTCAGCATGAAAGACTTACCCATTAATTCAATTTGTAAAATAGTTAAGTTCCTGCATAACCTTTAACAGACTGTTTTTAAATATCTCTACAGCTGAAATATGCAGCCATCTGATTAGGCAAATCCACATTCGTTGCTACTCCACATAAAGCTTAGCATCATCCGTCTTACCCCTACTCCTCCTACCTTCATTCAAAAGGTCAACAAGGTTCAGTTGGAAGGGGGACTCTGACATCTTTGGGGCACTAACATTTTGGCACTCTTTTCTACCCTTACAGAATTTACATTCTCTCCTGCTGTAGCTGGTTGCAACTACACAGCCCCAAAACACCACATGTTGTCTGACTTAGTTTCCAACTTAAGTAAAACAATAAGCTAGACAGAGAGCTTGTTTTCCATCAGGGCATAAGTGGATGACACGACAGTGTTATATACCATTTGGTACACATACAGCCTTTTGCTTTAACTTGACACAGGCCAGATTTCTGTGTTTTCAGAAAGACATATGCAGAGATAAACCTCAGGCCCAGGAAGACTTCATACTACCTAGCTAACAGTTCATAGTCAGTTTAAATGAGAGTATATCGCAGCTGGTTTGGATTAGCTTTTTGATAAACAAGCTTTCAATGCACAGAGGTAAAGTTGTAAGAGATATCTGGAATCCTGCGGATAAGTTATGCAAAAGCTATTAAGCAGTTCCTCTGTTGATATGCTTTATGAAAGGTTCTCCACTTTGAGGTTGTTACATATATTTAAGTCTCAGCATCCAGCATCACATCTGTTCCTGTATATTTTGCTTCTATAACAGCACATTTCTTTCTATTCCTTATTTAGAAATTGTACCTGAACCTCAAAAGTGTAACAATAATAGTCAACAGAAATCACTTTGGTTAAGCAGAATCAGAAAACTTGAAGTCATATATAAAGACAGTATTACCCTTTTCCTGTAGGTCCAGTGAAGTCAAGTCATAATGAACAAGGCAAAAAAGTAACTAGAAGAATTATCATCTTCTGAAGGAGAACAGAATTCCAGCAGTAAACCAAACATTATCCAGATGGGTAGCTACTGTACTAAGGAAAAGCAGAGTAGCACCTTCAGCCAAATAATACAACTATCAAAACCTAAAACCAGACACAGAGAGCTGAGAAGGCAGAGAACACAACCAGCATTTATAACGTTCTTGGAGGCATCTGCATTTTATTAAAGCTCAGAGGGTGGTCAGGTGTGATCTATCAAGCAAGCTGTTTGTAGTTAAATCCCATTAAGCAACTTCAGGAATTGCTATTGGGTATGTCCATTAACTGCTGAGTGTTCTTTTTGAGTGTTTATGGTGTTTCCTATTTATCTGAATTTCACTGGTGTCTGCATACCCATAGAGACAATATTCTGTTTTCTTTGAGCCTCACGTATCCAAACACTTAATCCTATACTAAGTAGAGCTTGTGTCTTACATTAAGACAGAAACTCAAGAGAGGTTACCTGTCAGGATTATTGATGAGAACCTTTTGGAAGAAGATTGGGTTTTGGGTCATCCTCTTAAAGAGCAGGTATGATTCAGTTCTCCTTAACTGACATTAAATAGATGGGGGTCCCTCGTCTGACCTTGAGCTTTTGCAATGATAGCAATTATGCAGTCTTTCCTGACGGTTTGTTCATTGTCAATTTTGCTTTGTACTGGAAAGTTTTCCCTAATATCAAAGTTACATTTCCCCTCTCTCCTTGAAGCCTGTGGCTTCTTATCTTCCTCTGTAGCTTAATCGTCCATGACTGTAACATGCTTAATGTAGAAATTATATCTCCCCTTGATCATCTTATTTCTTGACCGGACATGCCTAACACTGATTTTTTTCCCTTGTACATTCTTATTTTCCAGACCATTTACTAATGTTTTGCTATCTCTAAATTTCCTTCAATTTGTCTGTCTTTCAAAAAATGTGGCACCCGTAATCAAGTGAGGAACTCTGTGAGGGCAATGAGTTCTCACTTGTAAAAGTGACAGTGTGGCATAATATCACTCTTGCTTTTCATATCATGCTGACACAGTATTCGAATGTTGTTTTGATCCATTATTGTCCTCACTGCTCAAACATCTTTTCACTGTACGTCTTATAGCTGATTGAAACTCTAAAGGTATCAAATGTGCACTGTAGGTAGAGCTGTCAGAGCAACTGGTGGCCAGGATTTCATTCTAGAAAGAGCACACTGTCTCTGCCTTATAAATGAACTGAAAAGGTGATGGAAAAAATAAGGTAGTTCATCAAGAACCATGAAGGTGTGGGAGATCTGCCAGCTACAAGATTATTTAGGAAAGAAATAGGAAAGAAAGCTGAAGAAGGAAGGCAAAAACCAAATGAAAAAGGCAAAGTTTATATAATCTAAAGTGGGTAAAAATTCAGATTTAATTTGGGAGATAAGACACAAATTGTATGGGCTTATTAGGTTGATTAATTCCCTCTTCCCCAGAACTTCCGTCCAAATACCGCAACGTTCCTGTTCACTCATGTTATATTTACAGATATAAGTGCAGATGATAGTTCCTCTGGAGTTCAGAGTACAGGTGCTTGTAAAATAAACCTCAAACATGGCATGGGAGACATTCACGTTTATTTTCTCTCAATTTCTATATTTTAGATTCTCATATTATTGGTGTTAAATCCCACACTTGTAAACTCAACCAGCTTCTGAGGTTTCTAACCAAGGAAATTAAAGTTGTGCAAAATAAACTGAGATGTCTGTTATATCCACAGAGCCCCCATTGCCTTCAAGTTATGTTCTCAGTGATGCTGAGCAAAATTTACAGCTGCAGCTGAGTAAATAAATCTTTTTGATGTGCAATGGAGCAGAATCCAGCCCTACCAGAATATTAGGAGAATAAAGAATATTTTTTTTTTTAGTGAAGTTTTCAGATAGACCCTTCAATGCAAAGATCTGCACTCAGATCAAGAGAAGAGGAAGCCTTTTAGGGTCCCATTTTTCAAAATAAAAATGCACTTGAAGATCTCATTTGACATAATCTTGCAATTTTTAGCCCGTATCTCAAACTACTTAACAAACGGCTATATTTAAGTCATTCTCCCAAAGCATGTTAAACTCCACCTTGATTTGCATTCTTTCAGAATTTTGTTGTCATTCTGTTCTCCAATTTTGTATTTCATCAAGATGCTGCTGAAATGCAGATGCCATGAGATTTTTCTCTAAAAATTTTCTCTTTTACTTCAGTGTTGTTAAAACAGACAGGTATGCATGCCTACTGCTGTTTCAGGACATCCAGTATCTTGTTTTTGATCAGGTCCTGGGATAGCTGAAAATCACGTGGACAAATATCTAATGTTCTAATAATTCACCGCAGAAAGTTCTTGCATCTTCTCTCAAAAGTGATATTGTCACGCTTAAGCCTCTACAGCCATGTTCTGCTCTAATGCAGGATCAAGCATTACAGGTTTGCAGTCAGAGTATGCTGCTTTTCTTCTGGCAAAGCCCTCTACACAGCACACCTGGAAGTATGCTCTTTTCTCTGAGCAACAGAAGCTTCAAGTTCACAGGTGTCCCGCATGTTCCCAAGTGTCATTTCTTCCCTCAGAGGCAAACCACCACGGATCTGGGCATTGCCAGTAGCTGATTTCCCTAAGACACTGCCTTGGCTGGGATCAATAACCGTCACTATTAATTTGTGTAGAGTTAATTGTTATTCCTCAGATGATGCTAAAGAAAAATAGCTCATTTTCTCTTGTCTTTGCAGCCTCTAGGCTGCACAGGGGGTGTGAGAGCATCTGGGTACTCCACTTGCTGCTCAGGTGTGCCAATGTGGAGAATCACACCTCAGATTTTTTGGCCATCCACTGCACAGGTTAAGGTGATGTCACTTCCCATGAATAAAGTCACAGGAATAGACTGTCGGCACATTAACTCCACCTTGTACAGCGCGGAGTTATCTGGGTCAGCAAGAAGAGAATTAGTAAAAGCAGTTCTTTTTTGAATTAGAGTTAATTGGAGATATTCTCTCCATAAAATTCATGACAGCCTCAACACACAAGGGAGAGATGTAGACCTATGTTTTTATTTCAGTTTCTTGTTATGAATCATTTGTCATGACCAGCTAATGTGCGTGCTGAAGGGAACCCTTGTCTCATATAGTGCCTTACTGTGGCTAAAATCTTCACTCCAACTGTCTAACATATCCCTGTTGAGCTTTTCTGCCAGCTTTTGGACGTAAGGTCAATTTTTTACTGATATTTACTAGACTTGCTCAGGGTAGAGACAGATTTTAAGGGACCACCCTCAGCGTCCCATTTCACCTTATCGGTAAGCATTCAGTCAAACGTCACAGGTTGTGCTGTTATAATTGAGACAACTGGTTTTGTTTGCTTTTGTTTTGTTTTAAGAACTACTTTTCCCCAAGTGCCTCTGTCTGGGCAGTACTTCACCAGGGCATTAATGCTCAGCCTGGGCTGCACTCTATAACGCTCCTTTGCATCCTCCTGTTTTACTTGGTATAATCATGCGGAAAGGACGTATTCTCTATAGACTATTGGGACAGTCATAGTAATTTAGATGAAAATACAGTGTGAGGTCTGTAAGCAGTTGGTAGTGAGGGTGAGTCATTTACTACACATTCCCCTCCCCACATGGATATAAAAATAAATGTTCTGCATTGGAGTACTTGGCATGTACAATTATGCTATTTACTCAAATCTGCTCCGTCTTGCACTCGCAACTGCTAGTCATTGTTCTCTTTATGGTTCCTTCAGTACATTCGCCTTTCTCTAAGAACTGTTAGTTTTCAGGCTTGCAGTTGTGGACACCCTTTCCCTCTTTCAACTATTCCGCTCAGGATTTTTAAGAGACCTTTAGGGATCAGGCCCCCAATAGGGGAAGTGAGGAGAACTGCATACCTCGCTGTCTTAAGCACAGTTGAATATCCCGCTCTTCGCTCATGCAAAGTCAAGACTAAAAGGTTAAAAAATATATACTTTCAGGCCATAATCTTGCAAGTATTTATATACACAAGTTGAATTAGGCGTGTGCAGAAGCGTTTGCAGTATGTGGATTTAAATGGAGATTTGATTAGAAAAGAACCTTTATATACGCAAGGAAATGCCATTTTGAAGCAACATTTTAATACACTAGCGTTTCTGGGTTTTCCTAGATATTTAGCAATGGAAAAAGCCAAACTTTTTACCTCCGGTATAGCTTTAGATTAGCAAGCGGGTCCTGCACACATATTGTA
Source organism: Larus michahellis (assembly GCF_964199755.1). Lineage (NCBI taxonomy): Eukaryota > Metazoa > Chordata > Aves > Charadriiformes > Laridae > Larus > Larus michahellis. Next base: position 98,952,850 of record NC_133897.1, read on the forward strand.
TTTTATATACCATGAACAGTTTCCTCTTTATTAATCCAGCATGCAAGGCTTTCATTTCTTACTGAGGCCCATCTTTTTATTTCTTGCAGATTTTAAAATCTGTTGTGTTGGCACTTTACTTCTTGGAGACCACTGGTGTCATTTTCTCCAAATTGTTAGCGTAAACAGTCTGTAACTTGAGTAAGCCAAATGTGGGTGTATTAATCTTCCTCGTGCCAGCTAAGCAAGCCTGGCAAGGCACAGTTTAATTCTGATATCAGAAAAGTAGTAAATAATAATATTTTTTTTTCCCTTTTTTAGTGCTGAAATATCCAGATCCTCGTAAGTACATTTGGCTCTTGTAAGTTAAAAGATGACTAGAAGATGAAGGAAATTCTCTTTATAATAATATACAGGAGGAAGGATGAGCAAGTTAGGAGAGAAAAAGAAAAGCACGGAATATGTAGTGGTTTAAAAGGAGGCTGGCATATCCAGACAGCTGGCATCATCAGCGTGAGTTAAAGGCTGGCTCCATTACATCAAGTAAAGCAACACATGATTTAATGAGTGTTCTGCAAGACTAATAAGTTAAAAACTGACTGCTGTTAGACATCATTCAGGATATGTGCAATTCTCCTTAAGGAGAAGTCTGCCACACGAGCCACTACGTCAACTTCAGCATACGGTTGCGTCGTGAGGTGTCATTCTGTACTGTGACCATGGGGTATTCCAGGTCAGCTTCCTGTGGGATGCTCAAGCCTGACTTTCAGGACTGAGGGTGTAATTCAAGTCTCAAAGCTTGCTCTGTATTAGCAGAAGGTGTGGTGGCAGATTTCCCACTCCACGCGTTGAATGTCAGGAGCTGTTACTTCCACAGCAATGTTCCCCCTTCCCCTGCAGCCCACGGATAGACTTCACTGGGTTTCTGGAGCAGGATAGATGGCACAGAGATGCAGGAGAGCAGGAAGCAGTGTGATGCCAAGGGAAGGATCCAAACTGTCCTGGCAGCAGCATGCTTTAAACAAGCAAATATGGAGAGCCTTGGACTCTAATGCCGTATTTGCAAGGACATCGCTGGGGCTTCAGGAACGTACATGGAAAACTCTCTACCCCCAAAATGCTCGAAACATCCAGGGAGATTATCAGCACTCTGGAGCTGATTTCACGCTTTCTTCTGGGAGGGCAAACATCTCTCCTTGCATTCATACCCGGGGAGCAGAGAGAGGATCCCATCACATGCCCATTCCAGCAAAGCTCACATGTAATATGAATCCCTGTGGAATTATTAAAGCAAGCCTTGTGTTTACGGGCTTTATGTTCATACTCCATGCTGTGCTTAAATGCTTTGCTGGGAGGGGTCCAGAGCTCCCTGCCATCTGAGCATGGGTTACCAGCAAAAGGACAGCCTAACATAACACCAGCTTTAGCCTCGTAAAAACACCATGGATCAATTCACCTACAGGCTTTAGTATATCCTCAAATAAATCACTTAGACCCCAAGCTTTTGAGATCCAAGCACTCTTGATTACTCTTGATGTGAACAGGGTGAAATGGGTTGCTCCAGAGTTTCAGTATTTACATCTATTGAAGGGGTTTGCAGACACACAGAGCCCCTGGATTTCTGTAATATATTCTCCTTGACAGGAGATGATAAAGTTCCTCGGGAAAATAGGGTTGAGTAATCCATCCCAGAAGCTTTACACATAATAATAATAATTTACTACTGTGCTTTCAGGCTTCTCAGACACACACAGTCTTCCATCCTGCGGAAGAGCACTGATGCACGCTGTCACAGCTCTGGTGTTGCCATACGAGGTCAACAGCACATTTCGGAAAGGCTCTGAAATTTTTGCTCGGCTTTGGTTGTCATTTGCTTGTTGGTTTTTTTTTTTTGTGAGAGGGAGGATCCTCCCTGATCTGCAGCGACCATTCTCTTTCTAGCAGAACAAAATCCAGCTCATTCCTTCCAGACCCAGAGAGCCAGCTTAAACCTGTGGCTCTCTGCTCCACACTAACAGCAGAGAAAGCCGTAGCTGCTGCTGCTTTTATCTGGGCAACAGAACAGCAGAGACAAGAATGGGAGGGATGCTTTTGAATCCTAGCAAAACCATCTCTGGCTTTGTGCAGCTAGGTAAACACATGCTTTCAAATCTTTAAAGTAAAATTTACTGTAGCTGCAAAGATGTTCTCTGTTAAAAGAAAACATTGTCTTCTCCTGCTTGAAATCAATAATTAACATTGCATTTTCTCTGACATTCCTGAAATGAAAGCAAATAATCATGTATACACAAACAATGATCTGTCAATCACTGCCCATCAATACTTTTTCTAGAAGTGCACAAGGCCAAAATATGGGACAAGAGCCAGTAAGAAAAATAATACTGCAGGAAGCTTTAGTGCTTACTGTTACCACAGTCTGAAGCATCAGCATTTCAGATATCAATAATTTACAGGAATAGATAATGACAATAACTTGGTTCAACTTCTCAAATGCCCCACAGGAAATAAATTGACTCGGGTAACTTGAGATACACTGCAGTGAGTTTTGAAATACCAAATTCTGTAAACTTGGGTCTAGTACTCTTTCTGATGCTGCTAATGGATGTGAGGGTCGTACTCAAGTCTGTCTGTTGATGTAAGGGAGAGTCTTGCCATTTATTTCAAGAGGCTTTTCACTGTGGCCCGTTATGGCATTTCTCAAGAGGCCTGAAGTACAAAACCAAATCATCAGCTTAGTCTTCAAAGATGAAATGCTTCACTTTGTCCATTCGCAAAAATTTAGACACCTCTGGGATGTCACGCAGCAAACATTAAACCCAGGCGAGACATTATTCTCCCACTGAAATTAATGAGCATTTCATCCTTGGTTCTGAGACTAATTTCCTACAGTGGCACATACAAACACAGAAACAAAAGAAGGAGGATCCACAGATGATTTAAGGGAAGTCTATATGCACTCTTCTTAAGTGAAAAGTAAAACCTACTTTAAAATTGAGCAATTTTAACATTAAAACAGAAGTACAGCAGCAGAAAGCTAATGCGATTGCCTTTTTCTACAATGGCAATGTATTTTTAAATATCTTCAATTCTTTTTCTTTTAAATAAAATACAGTCAAATAATAGAACAAGAACAAAATGCTATCAAATTATAACGAAACCAGCTACTTTAATCCGCAGGTGACAGAACCAATACCACCTTCATGCTTTATTGAAATGTGTTATAGATGGGCTCAATTTCCTTGTTCCCTATGCTTCAGGACAGTTCGCTATTTAAGACTGAGAATCAACAGCACAATACAGGTTGGACTGATACTGGGGAAGGGAAAGTCATTAGAACAAGCAGGAAGCTCAATGATAAAGAATCTATATAATGTCTTTGTTTTCCATATCTCACATATGCAACACTTTTTACTAATCTAATATCTGTGATCTCATCACTTTGAACCAAACTTACTTCTAACTCCCAGATCTCTTTTCTATTGATTTGTGTGGCGCCTTGTTCAGGCTCCAAGGAAGTGCCAACCCTACACGTTCAAATGCAAAGAGATTCAAATCTGTCATGAGATTGTTTTTGAAGTTGTGAGATCTAGATCTCATGATTTAGATTTTAATTAAAGCAGACGGTGGGATTTTTTTATCTATTTACCCTCAGTTTTTGAGACTTCTGAATGTTAGTTTTCAAAATCTGTCTGCAGCTGTGACAGCTAGAAGGTCTTTCGAAACTGAAGCAGACATTTGTATGCACTTGTGTGACTACTGATGCTTTATAAAACACAAATAATATCATGAAACACAGGCAACATCACGAAGCATGTAACACATCTTAAGTTAATAAGACAAGGCTTGTTATGAGAGAATTTCTGTCTAAACAAAACCACTCTGCCTCTTTGGGGGTTTTGAGCTAGATCTTAAGATTTTTCTGTCCAAAAAAGAATAGCTTTTCTGGTTCACATTTAAGATACGTTCATATGGTTATAACAAACGGGTATTTACCAGCAGGTCCAGGGAGGTGATTCTGTCCCTCTACTCCACTCTTGTGAGACCCCACCTGGAGTACTGCATCCAGCTCTGGGGCCCCCAACACAAGAAGGACATGGACCTGTTGGAGCGAGTCCAGAGGACGGCCGTGAAGATGATCATAGGGCTGGAGCACCTATCCTATGAGGACAGGCTGAGAGAGTTGGGGTTGTTCTGCCTGGAGAAGAGAAGGCTCCAGGGAGACCTTAAAGATATCCACTATTTAAAGGGGGCCTACAGGAAAGATGGTGAGGGACCCTTTATCAGAGAGTGTAGTGATAGGATGAGGGGTAACGATTTTAAACTGAAAAAGCGGAGATTTAGATTAGATATTAGGGAGACATTCTTTATTGTGAGGGTGATGAGACACTGGAACAGGTTGTCCAGAGAAGTTGTGGATGTCCCATCCCTGGAAGTGTTCAAGGCCAGGTTGGATGGGGCTTTGAGCAACCTGATCTAGAGGGAGGTGTCCCTGCCCATGGCAGGGGGGTTGCAACTAGATGATCTCTAAGGTCCCTTCTAACTCTAACCATTCTGTGATTCTATGATTCTATGAAAAGATCAGAGAATACCTTAAGAAGGCAGGACAGAGGTTTTGACATTGCAAAATTTCACCAGTTTTTATTCCTGGACTGAAACCATTGCCACTGTGTCGCTGCTGCAGGTACATAGCTGATGGAAGTGGAGGAGGGGACAAGGCAGGCCCAGAGAGCCTGCCAACTTGGCCTTGCCTAACCACAAACCCTGCAGTATGAAGGGAACTGATCTCATCCTGTGTCCATGAGTTGCTGTGGACCTAAGCTGGGGTGGACAAGAAAACAAGTGAAACAGAAGGAAACATCCTTCTGTTTCAAGCTGCAGCAGGGTAGGTTTAGGCTGGGCATTGGGAAAAAATTCTTCACAGAAAGAGTGGTTAGACACTGGAATAGGCTGCCCAGGGAGGTGGTGGAGTCACCATCTCTGAATGTGTTTAAAAGTCATTTAGATGTGGTGTTAAGGGATATGGTGTAAGGGAGAACTTTGTAGAGTGGAGTTGATGGTTGGACTCGATGATCCCAAGGGTCTTTTCCAACCTAAATGATTCTATGATTCTATGATCCCCACACACTTCTTTGGAACTGACTACCTATACACCCCAACCTTCCTGAAGGTGGCTGTTATCTCATCAGGTTCCTGGTACACAACAGTCACACCAGGAGGGAATGTGTTTCCCAGACCCTCTCCAGGCTTTTTTCTTCCTGCTCCTCTGCCCCGTGGCTAAAGCTCAAAGGTGCACGGGTACCCTTCTTCCATGGGTTTGACTGTCCATCAAGCTGAAAGTAGCTCATGAACAGCCACACGGACCAGCAATGCACCCAACTCATAGGTAACACTCGAATCACAGACTGTATGTGCCCCTGTGACATGCAGGGGACACGTGTCCCACAGGCGATGACATTTACATGGGCAGCCTGAAGTGGGGAGGGTTGTGCTCCTGACCACTTTGGAGACCACTGCCTTTGAGTGCTGCAGATGTAGTCATCAGTTGTTTTGGCTCTACTAGGGGTGAAGCCTAAATTACTACAATCTACCATTTCTGCTAGATTTTCCTAAGTGTTCAGTGCCTGCAGCCAGGTCGGGTGTGTAAAAGAATCCAGGTACAAATTAACCACTGGAGTGTTTTCTAAAAGCAGGTGTCACTGGGTGGCAAATGCATTAGAAAATCTAGAAAAAAGAGGCAGGCTACAGAGCTTGACAGAGCAAAAATGTGCATCCTCAGGGCTGGGCAACACCCTCCTAACTCTGTGCCTGTTCCCATCTCCAGGTGTAGTCTGCCAGCACAACTGAAAGCAATGAGATCGAAGCACCTGTGAAGGAGCAGCTCTCTCTTATGTGTTCAGATAAGCTCTGAAATACTTTGAAAATCTGTCTCTAACAGAGAGTACAAACCCTTTGAAAATCTAATGCAAAAGAAATAAGGGTCTCTGTCTCTGCGACTCTACATGGAAGAAGCGAAGGGAAAATAAAGTAGGGAACAGAGGTTTCACCCAGACGTTTATTACCAATCACAAAGGCATCTTCTAATATATCATCAACTCAATTCAAACACGCTGAACTTACATTTCACTTAATTTCCTTTCAAAGTTGTTACAGGTAATATAACAATATGGTCCTTGTTTTAAGTCCACAGAGATGTTGTCCAGACAGTACATTACAATATATGAAGTTAAAAAAGCCGTGTTGCCAAATTTATATGATTATGCAATTTAGTTCCCAGTGCCATAAATTTCAGGTGGCAAGTTTAGCATTTTGAGCAATTCATCTGGAAAAGTGACAGTATATTTATTTCTACCTTATTTCTCCTCTGAGTTCACATAATAGAAGTAACTGGAAAGCTATAGCAGACCTGTAATGTAATAAATACAGCACTGCATAGCGTATTTGGAAGCCTGTGACAAGGCAAAAACATAAATGTAGTCCCCAATAAATCTCAGGTTTGGTATAGTACCTGTTGACCAGTGCCATTTCCGCTGCTTAAATATTGTGCAAATGAGTTCTGGGGCAGATTTACTGGGGAAGGGAGAGAATTGAGAAAGGGTTTTTAGTCCTAACCATTAATCTTAGTGGCGCAACGCCTTCTTTCTTTTTCAGATGACTCGGGGTAATTCCAAAGCTACTTTACCAGTTACACTAGGGCTCTACCTGCCTCTGGCATGGGATGTGGATCGTATATGTATGTATCATAGGCACGTTATTCAGTGGTAGCTCTTGTTTGTGGTAAATGCAGGTGGTACACACATATGTTCAGTACTTTTTGCTGATTGGTAGAAACTGACCCTCAGTAATTTGTTATTAGGAAGCTCCAGCTTCACAGAATTGACATTATGACACCCATAATATTTTTAATCTGTGAAGGCTAATAAGTGTTATTATGGAGTAAGCACTCTTGTCTTTTCATGAAGCACTTGATAGAATTGGACCATCTCTAGAGGTAGGATATGATTAATATAACCTTACCCCCAGATCTAAGAATACTTTGATTATTTGCCCAGGTAATTAAAGCTGTTTACTTGTGCCGTGAAAGGCCAATTTAAACAGATTGTGAACCTTAGCCTAGGGAGCATTCAAGATTTCTGCAGCTTGTTACTGGCAAAGGATAAATTTTAATACTAACATAATTATTTCATCATTATGAACATACTGAGGTTGGTACAGATGCTTCCTAAAAATGGGATTATGGTCTACGTGTGCTGCAGATATACAGAAAGCTGTCAGCTATTTCATGAGCCTGCCTCAAGGCTAGAAATAAATTATTCTTTAAGGAAATGTGGAACACTAACTATAACCCTTAAACAGCTGAGGGAATTATGTTAACAAAAATAAATATGCACAGGTGTGCATCTTAGCAGAATGACCAAATTACTATCATTGGGGGCATCATCCAAACACACGTTAAGCTATATGATTCCTTTCCCTGCAGGTTCTGATATCACAGTTTTCTTTCCTAATACTAATTTAATCAGTATTCTCTTAGGCCTCATGGAAGAATGAATTATTAGAGGCAGGGATGATAGCCAAAAGGCAGGAGGTGTAAAATCTTTGCACAGGGCTGGCAGGAAAAGAGGAGGATGTGTTATAGGGCCATGTCTATGTCGGGAGGTTATGCCTTTATCAGGTATGATGGAAATTTAGCTTGCATTATTTCTGTTCCTTTAACTCTCTCTGTGGGCATTCATATTCAGAAAGAAGAGAGAATTTTTTGGCTCTGGGATTAACCAGAAGAGCTGTAGGGGACTGCGGAGGAGTGATATCGGCAGCCACTGCTTCTGAGAAGGATGCTATGAGTTGCACAGATGACTTGCATTAACTGACTGAGTGGGTGCTCTTAATACCCTTTGGTGCAATTGTCAAGGTTAGACAAAGTGACTGGTAAGCAACCTCTCCTGTCTCCACTTGGGTCACAGATTCAAGGTTTTCTGCATGTGTGCAGAATTAACAATTGCCTATAAATAAATAAATAAATAAATAAACAAATAAACATGCATTGATGTGTGGAGAGATCAAAAATGTCCATCTGCACACTCAAATCTCTGCATACTTCTCATGCCCTTTCAGGAGTCTTAGCTTTCACTGGTAGCAAAGGTCAGCAGATTTTATATGGAAAGGTTTTTCCTTCCAGTTTGCATTTTGTATATAGAACTAGCTGATACAGAAAAACACCAAACCGATCTTGTTTTAAAGGCAAGAAAAGGGGTGAGGGGAATCCAGACTAGCAGTCCATTCACAGTTCCAATAGGACGTCTCATTTTCCCCTCCTAATTGTTGGCGTAACCTTCAAAATGGCCCGTCACTACTGCCCAGTAGCAGGGAAAGGTCTTTTGTGAAACAATATACTCCCATAGAGGGCAATTACGTAGATAAAGAAAAAGGAAGATGGAAAAAGTGCTCAATTAATGAGATATAAAATAGTGGAAAGGTGGCAAAAATACATTTGAAGGGGAATGTGTGAATTCATGTGGGGCCTATTTGATCCGTTTTACACATCCACTGATATTTGAACAGGATGTTCTGCTGGTCCATTATTATGATACCAAATTCCACCTGAGTACCACATAGATGTATTATTTTTCACATTAAAGAAACTTTGCAGGAAATAATTTTAAATGTTCCTCAATTCAGGACACTGAATTTAGTCTTTGAAAATGTTACAAATGAACTTGCTAAGGTATTATCTTGCCCCTCTTACTATGCCTGCCTCTATTTTGTTCAGCTGGGTATAGGTTAGATGAAGCATAGTCGGCTACGTGTTCTGTATTCTTGACAGCAGAAAACAAAACAGCAGGGAAAAACAAAACAAAACAAAAACCTGAGCTGTTAAGAAAATCAAGAAGTCTCTGCTAAATGAGTCAGCAAGGTCTAGATCCTTGCTCTTCACACAGTCATGTGCAGAAGCGACTCTGTCACAAGAAATCCTTTTAAAGAATTACATTTTTAGGTAGAAGCATGAAAATAAAAAATAGGGTTTTAACACCATTTGATCTCTTCACCAACATACTGTAATGCTTTGCTAGGAAGCACTGACATGCTGGGATGCAAGCCCCTTTGATTTTAAAATAAATAGGAAATGAAAAAAACAACGAAATACCATCCCTAATCGCTAATTGCAAAATCGACTTTTCCTTTTGTTCAGTTTAGTTAACATAAAATTAAAAATCATAGCAAATTTCTGATACATGAAATGTATTAATTAGAGTAAGCTAAGGAGGTATCTGTCCTCAGAAGACCATATGGCTTAGAAGTAAGTAATTCCACATCACTGATTTGCTGGCAATAACGGAGTGAGGCGGAAGAATGAATTAATTTTAAATCACATCCATAAGGGAATGGATTGTTCAGAATGTTCTTTGTGCCACACAATGACTGTAATTTTAAACTGCTAATACCTTACAATGAGACCCATAAATGCGTTATTTCTTGCCTTTCATGGGGCCAAATTCTGCTCTTTTGATGTTCTTGTGTAGCTGTTATTAAGATCAGTGGAAGTCGAGCCAACTTTTATGAGTGTGGGATTTGTTTGAAGTCTTTTTGGACACAGTCAGACAAAGCGGGGCTGCCCAGATCAGCTGTTCCTCCCCACATTCCACAAAGTGCATGCAGCATTGGGTTGTGCAAGCAAAGGCTTCTTGCCTACCTACTCCCTCTTCCCATCCATAAGCAGTCTTTTGGGTCAGGGCTTTGCCTTCACTTTCTTTTCTGCAACGCTGGTTAGCTTGGTGAATCGCTCTTTCTCTATCACAGATTGCCTGTGCTGGGGCCAACATGCCTGATGAGCAACTTCCCTGAAAAATGTAAAATGTGAGGATGTGTCCTTGAAGCATAGGACGCATCTGACAAAGCTGAAAATACAGTTATTAATTTAAATCGATCAAAGTATTGCACATCATCACTGGGAGAAAGCCGTTGTTGTTGTTCTTGCATGTTATGCATTGTGCAGCCAAGCCGGAGGCCTTGATCTGTGGGATCGATAGCAGATTAAAATCTCCACTGTCTCCGGAGTTATGTTATTCACTGGCAACATCTACCACGTTGGCCGATACTGGCTGATTTATATATGGGAGCACGGGTATGGGGCACTTAATTAAATACAACTGAATTACAATGACTGTAACTTTGAAAGCCTGAAACTTAAGTGCTGAATAGCTTCACTATTTGCTTCCCAGTTTCAAGGCTCCCTCACCAGAGAGGCACCACATCAGGGCCCCCGGGGCAGCTGGGCAGAGGGTGGGAGCCGTGATGCACACAGTGTCAACCCAACCTGACGTGATGACTGCCCACAACCACGTCCCTTGGCAAGGCACAGTCCACCCTTGGGGCTACAGCCCAAATGTGCAAAGGTTGTTATGTGTCCTAAACCTCACTGGTGTCACCAATGGGAAAGCCTCTCAAGACCTGGATGCTGTTTAATCTACAAAAGAGTCTGCCAAACTACCTGAGGAGCACCTACAGCTGTAACTGAACTCCACACATCCTGCTTGAGTTGCCAACTCACCCTGAAGACACCTGAGCCTACAAACTAGGTGCTGCCTTGACGATTCCACCTGATCAGCTGGGATCCGTGCAAAATGAGAGCAGATGTGAGACAGCCCTCCACTTTCAGAAGACAGCTCTACAGCTAGAAAATTTGGATGTAGGAGACCTGGGTTAAATCCAATCCTCTTTCTAAGTGGATCCAAGTCCATCTCAGGCAACTGCTAGCCATTATACCATACAGTAGCCAACCATAGAGTGTTATTCATCTTCCCTGGTGGGATCATTCCTTTCACGCGATGTATGTAAAATACCTAGTCCACAATGAATGCCATCTCAACTCTCAAATCCACATTATTTCACTTAGTATTAAACTAAAGAAAGCATTTATGGGGATGGAAATTGTACTCCGGTTTCCCTGATCCACATTACTAAATGACAGAGCCAGACCTGAGCCCCTTCATAAGGTGAATATTTAATTTTTCCATGCCAGGCACAGGAGCTCTAATGAGAATAACTCAGAAGAAATCACCTACTGTCAGAGGACAGAGTTATTCCTTTTGTACCACTGCAGGAAAAACTTCCAGGGGGAGGTACTCTGGCTAAACCCTGCTAATGAATCAGCTGCACCTCTGTGCAGGTATGGCCTTGAGATCTCTATGCTCTTCTACAAAAGATAAATGCAAGATAAGGATTATTAACTGTATTAATGTAGAGAAGCAGACAGAGAAAGACGGTATGATCTAGAGAGGGTCCATAGGAAACTGGAAAGAATTATACTGATGCTTTCTCGCATCATTAATTTTTGTGTTCGGGTGTATTCTCCTCTGAAGGCATTCATCAGCAATCATATACCATGCACAAGTGCTCTTTTTTCTCATATGGAATCAGAAAACATGCACCTGCACATTTCTTTTTCCTGTATTGTTTTGCATGAAGTGCATTTGTAAAAGAGTAGAACTGACTTGAAGAGCTCTGTGACGCTGTTAGTTCAGAGATGAGCATCCTACTCAATTCCTTTCTGCAGCTAGCAGTGTCAAAATGATGGAAAGAGGCAGAAGAACAGTGGCGGAAATAGAAGTTTGATGGGGGGAAGTAACAGAACAGACAAATTGGAAGGAAGAGGCTAAAAATTCCTTCAATGATCTTTGCATATGTATAGACAGTTTAGAAAACATTGTCCTAGTTGGAATATATCCAGTGAAGTCTAATCAGCCCCTGAAATTCCATTAACAGCCCAGAACAACAGCTAGGGCATAAGAAAGGAGATCAGCTAAATTTTTGGGAGTCCTCACTGAGATTGAAACATCGGTTCATGCCCCACAAGCCAAAGAACCTAAACTACAATGGGGGGCTGCTCAAAAATGAGCAAGACTTGTCCACTTGCAAGCAGTAAGCTCCACCAAGGATTTTCAACAAGCAGCTCTTCAGAAAGGGCCCCCTGAGACATCTGCAGCATAGCCTGGTCACAGGGGGAATGGGTGCCAGGGTGGATGAATGAGAGCCTGGTGTGTTGGGAGCATGACTCCGAGCCCAGGGCAAGCTCAGCTCACAGAACGGCACTTGCCACCTGCTTAGGACCGACTGACCTCCATCCCACTGCTGTTGTGAGGTACCCTCCTTTCTCTGTTTTCTGTCTTCGCAGCTCCCATGCAAAGCCAGTAAGAGACAAACCATTGAGGTCTGAAGCAGCTACTGTTCGTGTCGATCTAAATTGCCAAAGGAGGAGGCAACTTATGGATCCTCTGTTTCTCCTTCACCTACCTCTGCTTCACTCACTTCTCAGTTCTCCTCATAAACGTAATAAAGATTCATCTTAGTGATCAGCTCCAGTCAGTTCCCCCAACAGAAACCCCTTCAGTTGCCGGTTGCCTTTGTAAAGAAATTACCTCAGCCATACCAAAATATGCGTCAAAACAAGAATTACTTCAACTTAACCCGTTCTCTTTGTTCACAGGGAGCTGACTACGGAGCCCTTTTTTCTTGGCAGGGCATGCCCACTTTTTTCCCAGAATCATTGAGGCACATGAAGGTTCTCCACAAAGAAGTGAGAGATGAAAAATGAGTCATGAAGGGCAAGGGTAGTGGCTCCAATTCTTATTTGCCCTGAGGTTTCTTTATGTTCTGCTGCACGTGTGAATGGACCTCAGAGTGCACCTAAAGAAAAATAAATCTGTTCATACCTCCCTGGCAGTGCTAGGATGCTGTCAGTGGGTCATAGCATGAATTGAAACAGACGCTCTGTCTTTCGGCTGGGACTTGCACTCTGTTTTGCTTTTAGTGGCTACAGGCAGGGTCCTAATGGAAGAAAATTTTAACAGGACTGCACGGAGGAGCTCATGGCAAAACACAGAATTCCCGCTGGAAGGGGAAAAACGTGTCTCAAGTCTCGCTTTCGGAGAAGCACCCTATATTCTCTGCCAGTGCTTACTTGTCAGAAAACCTGCCAACCATAGCGGTCAAATATGCAGTACTTTGTCTTGCAGAATCTGTTGCTGCCACACTCTGCAAACACATTCTCCGCAGGCAGCGATTGCAATAGGTATTGTGGCAACACAGCAACCAGCCCTAACAAACTTCTTTTTGTTCCCAGATACACTTATGCAGCTGTCTTTGTTTTGCTCCACTGTAGTTTTACATAAGAAACCACAGAGAAGTCCAAATCCTCTCAAACTAGCCAGTGGTAGGGTGGTGTGAAGGTAGATAAAAATGATGGCTGTTGGACAACCTTGATTCTGTCCCAGACCTTGACTTATTTTGGGGCTGTGCGCAAGTCATTTTATCACTTTGTGTGTTTTCTGCCCACAGACTCTGCCTTTGCTTTGGCTGCTCAGATGGTCCTCTTTCCAAATGAGTCTGTATCTCTGGATTCTTGTTAAAACCACACAATAAATAAACAAACAACAGTAATAAATGGCATTTCCTGAAAAGGTTCTTCACAACACAGGAACAGATTGGATAAAACAAGGGTGCTCCTGTGCACTTTTACCAGGGGAGCGCTACGTATGAGCTAAGATGGATGTCGTCCTTCCACTCAGTGAACGAGGATGGCTGCATCACGAGAGAAAGGACTACCAACCTGTGCAGCTCTCTGACTGCGCAGCAACACTAGCTAGCCCTGGACATGATGGGGGAGACTATTTAATAGCACCATGCTTCAATATGCTGAGAGAGGTAAACACTTCTAGGGCAAAGTGCTGCTGCCACGTGGTCCCCTCCTGGCTGATGAGAGCTGAAGGGGCCCTTATTGTTGCTCTAGGTAACGCGGCTGCTCCGAGTTATTACCAATCTTTACATGGTACCAGGAGTGCTGGCACAAATCCAAAAGAAATTTTTAAAAGGCAGCCACAAAGATACAGCAGAAGAAAAAGATAAGGGCTGGGAGCTAAGTCAGAAGCAATCAAGCCTCCAGCTTCATTGCTTGCTGTAGAAAATATGGACTGTAATTGGAAAAGTTTTAAGCTGTATCTCACAGCAATTTGTGCAACTGAGAAGCCTGATAAACACAAATTAGCTTTGCTTCTTACAATTTCAGTGTCATTATTGATAGTTTTAATGCATTACACAGATAGAATAAGAAGAAAAATGATGGCAACAACATTTGGTATAATTTTTTTTTTTTTATCAACCCACAGAAGCTTTTATTTGGGGGGAAATACAATGCTGAAATGTCTTCTCCTATATCAGGTTTACATTTTCTCAGAGAGTATAATCTAATTTCCCATTGTTAGATGTCTGAAAGGTTCTCATTTCATATTTAAGTTAAATATTTTATTCACAGAACTCTGGCATTTTTGTCTTTATGCATGTATACACCTAATTGGAGAATAAAGGTCATAAATTTTATTCATTCACAGAGAATGATTAACCATCATGCAATAGATTCACATACATATTCTTAATATTCCTGTAAATTTATTCATTTTATGGTAAATTTAAGAAACATCTATATTGCATTCCTTTTTGTTTTAGATAAGTGCTCTATAAACAGCCAAGACTATAAAGCTAACTGAAGTCTACACTGTTTGGTCTCAAAAATTCAATACACTGCAGTAAGCAGGAAAGATTAAGTGACTTGAGTTCAGTAGTTTAAAAATATTTTCCAAGTCTCCTCTGTGAGAGGCTCGAGATTGTTCACATGACTTTCTCCCGCAGAATTATGATCACAGAAAGAAAGCAATTACTCTTTCATACTCAGTCCAGGAAAGAAAACTTGCATTGAAAGAAAACCGCTGAAGTTGTACAGTTCAGCAGTCCAGCCACCCATTAGCATCACTTTATCGGTATTCCTGTTTTACAAATGGAGAACCCTAACACAGAGAGATTAAGGTGAAAAATACCCGCTAATTCTGGTCGCTCTGTTTGAAATACCTTGGACCTACTTTTTTAAAGGATTTACTGTATGTAGCAGCTAGCGTATCAAAAGACAGTTTCCATGGATTTCAACAGCATTTGAAAGCTATCACTATTTCTGCAAATGAGACCCTGAGGTATCGAATCAGATATCCAGAAAATGAAGGATACACAGTAAAAAGACCACCTGTGAAATACCTGCTTTATATGATTTTCTTTCCACAGTGGCTTTTTCTGCATTTTCTTTATGCAACGTCTTTTTTTCATGAACTGCACCTCTTCCAAATCCTGCATGTCTCCCAAATTCTTTGGCTGGTATCCTACAGAAAAGGAAGCCTCATTCATAAAAAATTGCACACCACCAAGAAACTGAAAATTGAACCTAAAACTAGTTGGTGCTTTCCTATATGATTTTTTTTGTCTTGTAAATCAGTGATGTATTGAAAGTAAATAATTTTGAGGAATTAAACTGGACTGAGTGCTTCGAATTATAATTTTTTTATTGCTTAACTACAAAATGTTAGCTTATCGAACTTTCAGAAGAATACAGTTATCCCTGTAATTCAAAATCACTTATTTTAGCTGTATTTTATTTTTTGGTGTAATAACGTTTAAAGGAACAAGTGTCAAAACTATATCCGACTTTTTCAACATTATGAGTGAGAAACCTGTCACCTGACAACTTTTTTTTTACCCCACAGTTTAGTCTGAAAAGTGATTTTTTTTCAATTCTTTGGTTTCCTTTGCTTTTTCAGAACATTCCCTCCAGGCCCAATTATGGAATTTCGGAATTTCCTAAAAACTGGAAAGCCTAGGTCTTGCAAATATCACAAGGCACTTTAACAGACATATGCAAAGTCTATTTTTAAAGTTGGGCAGTCTTGGCTCTTTTTAGTCCGCTTCTTTGCTCATCAATTTCCATTTTCCTCACTGGATCCTAAGACCTCACTGTATTTATTTTCCTGCCTCCTTCACCTTCTTCGTCCGGCTTTGTTGGTCCTTATTCCTAGTCTTTGTTCCCAATCACCGTCATCACCTGTCTTCTTTTTCTATTGCTTGCCAGCCTCCTCCCCTCTTTCTCTTTCCTGAGGAGCTCCTTGAGAAACTCCCCTTTCCTCCCCAGGCACGGTTTCTTCTTCCCTTGCTTTCAGATGAAGCAGCTTTTTATTCTGAGGTCCAGCACAACGGCATGGGGAGCTCTGAAACAATCTTGTTACTCATAGTCCAGTTGGCCAAACGAAGCAGATAACGCTGCTGTTTACAACTGCACTTGGCAGCAGAGGTTGTACAGCACCACACTGGATTGTGCTCACCATCGATAGGGAGTCTGGGGAATTCTACCTGTTAGCGATGACCATATTTAAACGGTCATTTGTAAAGAGCCTGCTCCTTGTACAAATACAAGATGTACCTCCCCGTCATAACAGTCTCTCCCCACCAAACTTCTTGACCTCGCTTCAGGTAATGAGGAAACGAAAACAAAAATTACTGATGCTTAAAGAAAAGGCCGTCAAGTATCATTTTGTATTTCAACTTACGTGAAACAACCTACGTTTCTCAGGCATTATTCTTCAAAACAGCTGGAATGTATGGAAAATAAATACCTAAATAAACCCTACAAAAGCAGCCAGAGGCAGGCACCTTATCAGCACGAAAATTTTAGCTTGACAAAGTTATAAGAAACTGAGGGGAGTTTCAAGGACAACATCCACCAATTTTAATAATAGGCAGTGCTATCCGCTCCACTGATAATAAAATACAAAGTGAAATAACCCATGAGTAAAGCAATATATTAGCAACAGTGTTATCAGATATTAGTCTCCCTCTGGTCAAATCTTTCCAGCCCAACATTAAACCTACAGGCTAGCAGAAAACAGTTGACAACATGCTTTGGGATTGAATTAGAGGCTTCTAGCTTCTAAAGTTCCCTTGCCCTTTTTTTCTCAAATCACACAAGCATATGCTCGAGTTTCCACGGGTAATATGAACCCTGCTTGAACCTGAGCTGAGCTGTACAGAGCCTGCTAAAATGCCTAGGTATTTACATTACAATTTATAAAGAAAATTCAAATAAACTACCCATGGAGATGGAGGAACTGGCTACACTGACATTGTCAGTGAGCAGTACATGCTACAAAATAATTTGAGTTACATGGCAGTCTGGACAGAGTTCCTGAAGGATGCTTTAAAAGGTGCCAACTTCGTATCTCTCATCAGCAACTGAAAAAAAAAAAAAAAAGGAGGAAAAAGTTGTGGCTTAGGTATATTTAGCATGAGGTTTGTTGAGAATATTCAATATTCTCTCTCAGCAGAATAACAGTGACTGGTAATGACTGAAATCTTACTTCTTTTGTAGCAATATTTGGCTTTATTTGCATCAATCATGAGAGTTCATTCAGTCTTTTTTATTAGCTTGGGATGTAATGAATACAGAATGGCTGGCAGAAAACTCAGTCTACTCTGGAGGAACAAACTATGTGGGCTGAGTCTCATCAAAGCCATTGTGCTGATCATGGGTATGTAGATAATGGTTAATATCTGTCCAGGAAAAATAACTTTCTTTTGATTCCTTTTTTATTTTTATTTTTTTAATTTTAAGGAGGAATTAACGGCTCCTGACTGCCTAATCCTCTACTCACTTGTTGAAAAAAAAAGTCCTATTTTAAATTTGGCTGAAAGAGGGATATAAAGGGGTTCACTGGCTAAGATGAGACTCTCGTTCTCCTCTCCTCACACTAAGGTAATTACAGATCTTGACCAGCTCTTAATGCAGTATTCGACTGTGGACAGTCATTGGGGACACTCACAGACACAGTGCCTGTCCTCTTGAGCCCACTGAGGTGTGTGGTTTGGGATGTCAGAGAGTTTTGACAAAGTAGTCCATCCTCTTCTGAAGCCAATTTGTGAGCTGCACACAAATCCAGGCACGAAGCAGCTGCAGCTCAGCCTCTGGCCCCGGCTCCAGCCTCTGCCTAATATTAGTTGCATGGTCTGACATGGACTGTTTATAAATTGTCACCAATAATTATTAGCTAGCATGCTCAGTGGAGGGAGAAAAGCATCATGAAACAAGACAAAAGGTGTCAAATGACAAAATGCAACAGCATATTAACATACTAATGCATATGGAATTTGCCACAGACTCTTGGAAGTCATTCAGGCAAGAATTTGTTTTCTTCTAAAAGGAGGTGAAACTATGGAAAGACATAGCAAGATGAAGGTCTATATCTATCTTAACATATTGGGGTCAAGCACATTATATTTGCGGGATCCAGGGCACATGTTTCACTCAGCAGCTTAAAACTTAGTGCAAGAGAACAAGCCATGACACATGTACAGAAATTATTCCACCCCTACGAAGAATGACTTGTTTGCAAGGTAATTGGTATCATACGTGAAATAAAAAAGGGAGAAATTTTTGAAGCATTTTCAGCAGACTTCAGTCCAGCGAGTCTGAAATGCTGTTTGGAGGGTTTGTACAATCTCTAATGTAAGATCAGATTGTAATGGGCCTCAGAGACATGGAACGGAGATAAAAAATACTTTTGAAAACAGGCTTAAAGATAACAGAATAAGCAACTGAAATTTACCAGCCTGCAGAATGTACTCAGATCAGATTACAAGTTTTGATTTCTTTTTTCTGCTCCTCAGTGCCGCAGTGGACTAGGTTCTAAAGCAAAATAAAACAAAACCCACGAAGATGCAGAAGCAAAATGAAAATGAACCTGCAAGAGGCAACAGTGTTTTCCAGATTGGAACAAAGAATGTGAAGAGGACAGAGATAAGCACAGAACTGAGCGCTAACCTGCATTTGGCAGAGCTGCTCTCTGCAAAAACATAAAGCCATTAGAGCACAACCTCACTGACAGGACCAGGAGAGAAAAAAAAATGCACACATATATAAGGAAATAGATTAGTTATTTGTAGGAATTGCTCAAAACAAAGTCACATCCACTGACTGGAATGCTACATGGAAGCTTCAGCACTCAGGAGACCTCACAAGTGAGTGTGGTGTCTGAAGGTTGAGTGAAAGATTTGAAGAGAAAACCTAGGCATAAGGAAAGATATAACAATGAAACGCTGCAGAACTTTTTCTCGGAGTGGGTGGATGTGAATGGGGCATAAAGGTAAGACACGGTCTTGAAAACAGAAAGTTTGGATTTGTTTCAAAAGTTCTAGGGCTGAATACATGTAAGATACTGAACACCAAATACAGTTTATTTTACGGAGGAACAGGCAGCCAAGAAGGTGTCAAACGTGGAGTTCCAATAAAAAAAGGAAAAGGGTAGTCATGGTTTCCACAAAGAAAAATGTATAGAAATGTATGAAAAAGATATAAAAAGTGTCACTTCTATACTATTCATCTAAATAAAAACAAAACAAAAAAAAAATAGCGCTCACTCCCCACATATTTCCTCACCTTACAACCAAGCATCACATTAGGGTTTTTTAGTCAGAGAATTTTTCAGGAACCTTTTATTTAATACTCATCCACTGTGACCATTACATCTTTTGCGAAGTTTCTGCTTTTAAATTCTCATATGCTTTGGCTGGCCTTTCACCTTCCTCTAGATTAAGTGTGGGGACTGCATTTGGCAGACAAGCTTTTTTGGAAACAGGCTGGCTTACTGAAGAGTAAAACTTTTCTGTTGTTCTAGCACCACCTTATCATTACTTTTCACTTCAAATATCTGTGCCACCTTAAAATGTCATCAGTGACATTTATATTAATTGCTAGATCGCAGATGAGAAGGATCATTTTGCCTCTAGACGCAAAATGCCTGCTGGGTCCTCCAAGTCATGAAAATGTTACATTATTTTTTGAAAGAAAAGGGGGACACAAAGAAGCCAGAAAAAATAACACTTCTAATCTTTAATCACCCACTCAGCTTCATTAAGGGAGAAATGTAAGTGCAGGGAATTTACACTCAATCTCAAGAGTGAGCATACTCCATACAAACAAAGCCTTTGGAAAAATCCTTGTATTCGATGAGAATGTATCACTGGCCTTTTTTAAATGCTTATATGACCGGATTTTCACAGAGATGGAATAAGAAAAAGCTATAAGGAACAGATATCAGGGTTCTCCTTGTGGGGAACACCGGGCAATCTTCGGTAAAGCAGGATACAGTAAAACTAATAAGCGTTATTGAGGAAATTGACGTTGACCACAGCTTTGAGGTGGATCTGCCCAGGCTTTCATCTCCAATGAACTCTCCCTTCCTCTGAGAGAAAAGGCTTTAAAATCAGAGAAGCCAGGTTTTACTACAGTATTAACTAAGATCCTTAACTTCTGAAGAGAGAAAATCCAAAGTGACTATGCCAGCTGGATCATAAATACCAACAATTAAATCAAAAGGTTCATAAATAACTCCTCCTTCCCACTGTGTACTTGCAGGTGAGTCATTTCATCAAACCTACTTTCAATGACAATTCAGTGACTCTCTGAATTGCAGCAAAATCTGCCTGGCAGCTCCTAGTCCTTAGGATGTTTTTCGGGAGGACTCGTCTGCCTGCTGCCTGAACGACCCATGGGCTCCCAGCTCCGTACCTGCGTCCTCCTTTCTGCCACACGCAGTGGGCCCAGACATTTTGGCCCCAGAAACAGGCTCAGTTCCCCACCACACAGGAGCAATCTGCCCTCCCTCGTGGGAATTTCACTAAATTCAGACTTTTTAACGAAAGATAACACTATTGCAACTAAATATATACATATATTAACAGTATTGTGCATCACTGATGTAACCGGGGTCATGAAGCAAAGCTGATAGGAGCTTGATGCAAACGAACCAGAGGAGGTAGCTCTTCACACAGAATGCATCAGAGTCCTCAGATTCCTTCCCAAAAGATATTTTGGACGCCAAAAATTTTACATGGGTACAAGGGGAGATTGAACAAGCATTTGGAATAAAACTACACTGAAGGTTACCGAGCCCAGGAAATCTTCAGAGGTGCAAATAGTTGGATGCTGGGAGAGTACTGACTATAACTATCATACGCTTGCCCTGTTCTTTACTGCAGGAGTCAACTTATGGCTACTACTGGTACAGAATACTGGACTAGCACTTTGGTCTGAAGCAGCACAGATCTTTATAGGTTTTTGCATAATAAAGAAAAACTCACAAACTATTCATATTCCAAACCAAAGATAAGGATGCTTCCAAGCTCAGTGCACATATATATCTCAACAGGACTTTACTGATGCAGTTCAGACCACTGACACATCACTACAGCAGATTGTCATAAGAAATATAGCCAGATGTATTTGTATGTATGTATGCATGCATGCATGTATGTATGTATGTATGTATGTACCTACTAACCTACCTACCTACATACCTACCTATCATATTTTAGCCCATCCCTTTGTGTTCTGAGCATCTTTCATCCAGAAATATATTCCTTCCTCTATTTATCACAACCAGCATCAATCTCAGAGTGCAGGATGCATTAAACACCAATTACAGCCTTTTATTCTGCAGGTGAGCTTACTTGTTTTGTTTTGTTTTGTTTCCAGTCATGGCACATTTGCTGCTTTTATTCCTCAGAATCCCTAGCTTGGATTATTTTTCCTCCAGTTAAGGGTTGCTTCACATAAAAGCAGACTGCAAACATATAATTTTTAGATGAGCCACCTGGATATTATCATTGCTGTTATCATTTCCCACTTTTGTATCATTGCATTTCTTTCTTTACCAGATGTTTACAAAGTCTCTGTCGATTGCCCTTCTTTACATTTGCTGAGAGCTGAGCACCAAACTCCCGTTCAATTATTTCAGGGCCGGTCACTTCTATTTTCAGTAGCACATTAGAAGATAGTCAATCCATAAGGGATGGCTTCTCAGTCTAAGAAACTGATCTTTCTTCCAGTGAATTGGCAACTACACACTAGGGTTGGGCCCCAAAGAGGAAACCTGGTGCATAATGAAATTAATGTTATTTTGAAAATACTCTTTATGTTTCATAAATACCCTAATGATGGACCAGATGGGGAATTTTCACTGTAATGTCCAACAAAACATAGACTTCTACCATGTCTTTTTTTTTTATTATCTTGTTTTTTTTATTATTTTTATTTAAATCTAGCCATCACCCACTAGCCTGTGAAGCCAAGATCCTGAAAACCTTGTGGAGACACCAGTCTGCATGACAAGAAGAAGTCGTCAGTGGTGGCTGGACCACCAGCACCAACTACCAATATCAAGAACTACATGAAAGCAGAAAGCAAGCCAAAGGAGTGGCCAGCACTCGAATACCAGGAGATTTAATCAACACTGCAGGATCCAGGACAAGAAGCAAACACCAAAGAGGGGAAAATTTGCAGTCTGAAGACACAATGAGCAATAACTAGGCAACGCCTAGCTGTATCACGTTTACCTACACTTAGTTATTAGGGAAGAAGACAGTGAAGGCTTGCTACTGCCAGCCCCAAAGGGATAGTGAACTAGATAAGAACATACACTATTGATCTAAGACTCCTCTTGAGGCACCAACTGCAGAAACTTCCAAATCCCAAACAAACCAGATAGTCCAAAAGCTGTACTGCTGTAATTACTGCTCGTTGCAGATTTTTGAATAGAGCTCAGCCCACATAGGCTTTGTAAGGTAGTATAATAAAGTTGTGCAAATGATGTAATTACTAAATTTCATTGAATTCTGTCTTTTGTTGCACTGAAATAACTTATTATGATCAGCAGTTTGAAGCATATAAGCAAGGGAGATATGCAAGGTCTCCCAACTACCTAACTACGACAGAAGCCAAAGTCAGACAAGGTTTTGCAATGGAACTGCCTAGACCTTTTCATTATAATGAGATCCCCAAAGATGACCGAAAGACTTTGAAACTCAGAAAGAAAAATTTTATTAGAGCTTGAACCAAAACCAAAAAATTGAATAGAAAACACTCAAAATGACCAAGCAGAATCAAAACATGTTCCTAAACTTGTCTTCCTCAGTTACCGGCTTGGTTTCGGTCAACTCGGTGACTTTCTAAGTTTGTCACAAACTTGAGTAATCCTCCCTGATCCCTAGGAAGTCCTTTCCACCAGGCTCCGAAGTCTGTCTGTCTGCTCCTCCTGAGCTGCAGTCTCCCAGCTCTATGCCATAACTCTTCTACATGCCACACTCAGCTGTCTTACAAAGTTTTTCCACCCACGTATGCCCAGCTGCTGGATAGACAGGAACCATCTGCTTTACTCTCCAAGGGGCTGCACCTGACCTAGCCTTCATATCCTACAACTGTGAACAAAGGAGTAAAAAAAATTAATTCCCGTCCACTGTGCAAATCTTTAACAATTTAATGATAACCTGCTTATGGGTTTTAGTGTACAGGGAAATGCTAACCCTAACAGATGCAGCACTACCCTAAAATGAGTTATTTTCTGCAATATAACACTTAGACAAAACAACATTGTTACTCTCCATATATATTTGACAGTAAGGATGAATATGTTAGCCATAGCCTTTGTAAAGATCTCATAAAGGAAGAGGGGGTGTAGAGTAGCAGCAATTAGATTTTACAGTTCTTTGTGAAGTTGATGCAACACAAAGTAAGACGTGTTCTTGAAATATTAAAACACAGTAAGCACATAAATGTCTCAGCTGCCACCATTGTGGAATTGGAACAGAAAGGGATACCTAAATGAAATCTCTTAGAATAGTACAAGGCACTGATACATTGGGAGAGGAAGGCGGCGCAAAGTTTTAAATATGGGTATAAGGTGGCTACGTGGAATGGCCAGAAAAGTGAGGTTGACAGCTGAACGTATGCTAAGCATGGTGGTTCCTCTGGTTCAGCACGAGGTATGAAGGATGAAAGCTCTACAAAAGCATAGAGAAGCATGGGCGTGGGAGATAAAGAAGGAAAAAAGGACCTGGGCCTCCTCCGGAATCAGAAGCAGGCAGCTCGCACATGCCTTATGCAAAGGAGTTATTGGGCTTAAGTTCAAGGCCAGTGATGAAAATACATAGCATAAACCAGCCTGCTAGACTCTGCATGGCATTTTACAGATCTGATGTTAATAGAAAGGCCGGGTGCCTTCCCACTTCATGTTGGCTTCTGTGATCAGGGTGGCTCTGGCCACCCTGAAGAAGGCAGGGAGATGAGCTATGACCTGCTATGCTTCTACCTCTTGCACACCCTTAAAGCTTTAGCTTGGGGGAAACAAAGAAAAATGCAACTTTACGCAACAGCCAGCATTGTATGAGCTACCAGCTCGACTGTCAGGAGTGGGAAACTAATGGGCTCAAATGGCTAGGATCCAAAGGCACAGCTAAAGGCCATTTATTTGCTGACTTATATGAATTATACCATGAAACTGACGTTTCTACTTAAACAGTATCAAGCTAATTATTTCAATTTCACCAAGTAAACAATCAAGCATTTTAAATCATGCCACAATACAAAAGAAATCAGTAGAATAATGAGATGAAATTTTCAATCACTGAGTCAATATAACATGTATTCGGATTCATGACAACTCTAACCTGACCTAAAAGTGGGTCCTTTTGCAATATAATGTAAGTGACGGTACCCCTACATGAGGCTGGAGTACACTAGTAAGGTGCAAACATTTGAAGATAGGGTTCTCCATAGCCAGTAAAGATTTGCCAATAGTACTGAATTAAACATGCCTTGCACTTGGCTCACTGAGAACATTTCATTTCAGCAGAATTGCAATGTTCACTAATGACTGAAACCTTATTATTTTTGTTAAAATTGTCTAGTATTTGGCTTTATTTGCTTCAGTCGTGGGAGTTCATTCAGTCTTTCTTTTTTATTAGTTTGGGATATAAGGGCTAGCAAAAGCCCTGTCAGCTCTGGAGGAACACACTGTGTGGGCTGAATCTCATCAAACTCACTGATGTTATGCTGATCATGTTTAATATCTGTTCAGGGATGTAAAAACTTTTTACCAGGAGTGAAATTGTACTGACTCTGCCCAGTACCCATGAAAGGAAGCTAATCTAAGGGCAACTGAGGGAATACTATTCACTTCTTAAAAATTCCTATTTTAAACAGATTCTAAAGTTGGCTCTAAGCAAAGACACTTTTTTCCAGATTAATAACCCTCTCCTTTCTCAGAATCCTGAGCAGATTTACATAGAGTCCTAAAGTCAGTTCATAAAATGTGTTTAAACTGGCGGAAGAGAATTTTATGAGAGCAAAAAAGTCCACTCTTTTTGAACCTATACAAAAACGTACTCAATATTTCTATTATACAAGGGACCCCAAGCCTATGGATGTGTTTATTATTTACTACTTTTTTTCTGTTGAAATATATTTTTAAATGCAGCCCTCCCTTATTCTCAAATTATTCAATTCCATACCAAAGTGGTGAAAAAGATGCCTCTTTTCAAACTCCTCCTTTAAAGGAAATAAATCAAGATGCTAGAAGAGCGTCAGATAGCAATTTATTCACAGCTCTGACTTTCCAAAAGATGTAAAACCAAAATGAGTCTGAGACTTGCATATGCAGGTCCCTGAAAAAGCGAGACAATCTTTCAACCTGCTTTCTCCTTTTCAGGTGCTTGCAGAGCTCCTCTGTTTTTCCTCTGCCTGATCTTCTCCCTCTGAGATCTCAAGCTGCTGCTCTTCCTCCTTTCATTTCTTTGCCTCCCTGTGGTACATGTATATCTCCATCTCTCCTCTGCCACCACACTTTCCTTACATCTGCCGAGTATCTGTCTTGTTTTCAGGCATCCTTTTGGCTGCAGCAGAGCCCTCTCTTTTACACCTGCAGTAGCCCAGCTACCCTGGCAAGCACCTGGGAGTCGGGGATTGAGGGCTGGTGATGGGCAGTCGGCCACGCTAACCAGCTATGAGACCTCCCAAGTCCTGCCGAGCCTTTCACGTTTGCCGAGTGTCAATGAGAAAATGCCTCCTGGCTGCTGTGGAAGGAAGGCTGCACAGTCCGTGAGGCACGAGGGAGTAAAAGATTTGACTCCCAAGATCCCAAATTCTCCTTGTGAGCCACAGGGTGTGCCTGTTGAGCTGTGCCTTCTGTGGGATGTCGACTGTGCTCAGTAACTTTTTGGGTCAGGTATATACTGCAGCTGAAAGTTCTAGGTCTGTTCAGATAACTTATTTAGCAGAAGTAGAATCCCAAGTGATTAGTTTTCTAAGGAAAATCTTCTAACTGAAATATTCTGTGTCACATTCCTCCTATCCTTTAATCTATAGGCAGTGCCTTGAAAACTTATTTGGAGGTAATTTGAATTTAAAAGAGGAAATAAATCCACCCAAATCATCCCAACAGCAGCTGACTTCACTAATCAAGAAAGATTTTTACATAGCCAGGGATCTTTCATCAAAGACATCACGAAACCTTCAGTGGAGTCACTCAGGACTCTGTAGAATATTATAAAGCATCTTTCATGCAAGCTCTGTCCAAAATTCATTATTAAACTAAGTAAGACTGTCAGAAAATGAGGCTGAGGTTGGGCAAGTCTTGTGTGAATGTAAGGGTCTGTGGTCTTGCATAGAGCCTCAAACAATTCCAGCACCCGTACTCCACTCTGACGTCCCCCACGGACGACCCTGGAGGACAGAACCTGCTGTCCTCAGCCACGTTCAGCCATACTCACCCACTACATGGCACAAACACACTTGCGAGCACTGTGAGGTGGCATGTTTGTTCTCAACACTGGATTTCCATGCCCATAATATTCAGTTTATGAACTAAAAGGCTTCCTCAGTTGACCTTTTCTGTTTGTTTTTGATTTTGGATCTTTTCTCTATGACAGTGCTGACTGCCTCAGTTCCTAGAGTGAAATCTCCGAGACATCATGCTGAGTGGGAGGATTTGAGCTTGAAATGAGGCTTGCTTCATCGCTCATTCTGCATGTGTAGGTACAAGCTGCTCTCCTGCTTTCTAATCCTTCGCTGAATTTCAGTCAAATTTGACAAAGATTCTGTGAGTTTGGTGAAGGCAGCAATCTAAAGGGCCGTTAGTTCTCCACTGTGACAAAGACGAATAAGATCACCAATTTTTAGGCAATCAGAGACTCAAGCAGTTAAAGGAGAGAAAGAGAGCATGAGAGAAACGTTGTAAAAAAGGTTTTTGCTTCCTCTGCCCAAAGAACTACTTGCCCCGTTGTTTCTTTCTGTTCTTGAAGCCAGGACCCCGATCATTCCTGCCATATCAATCATTACAATTTCACTTCTTTTCTAGAGAACACAATGCATTCTGGTTTGCAAAACTTTGGGTTTTTTTGCTTTTGGATGTTTTTGTTTTGGGTTTTTTTTGTTTTTGTTTTGGTAGTTGGAGAAAATTCTGTGGAGGAAGCAAGAGCCGAGAGAAAGAGAGCCTGTTACTCCTTATGAACTGAAACAACAGGATTTTGCTGAAGTTGTCCTGGTGATATCTTATATGTCAGCGGTCACTACTGGGTGAATTACTGACAGTTACTGCTCTGCATTATTTTGTTCCCATCCATCAGCTCTGTAAACAGTGTGGCAGGTGACGAACTGCATGGTTCGATGCTCAGCTCTTACGGACCAAAGGTCTTCCAGGAAACACTGAGTAGTTCAGAGACAAAGCTGTGAGGCAAGTACGAATCACATTTGACAAAAAAGAAAAACCTTGATTAATAAAACAAACGTGGGTCTTTTCTACTTATGGTTTAGGGCAATCCTTTATGTCCTTGAATTAGAAAGGCCAATGTCATGCCAGCTGTATTGGCATGCTTGAAAACTCAGCCTTTATCACAGAATAATGATGAAACTTGTCTTTATAGGAGAAAATCTGATTGAGTTCCAAAGATGAAAATATACCCCCCCAAAATAGAAATAATGTTAGTAATTAGCTAAAAAAGAGTGAGATTCAACGACTTAATAGTACCATTCAAAGAGTTTTAAGCTGTTTATAATTAAGAAAAAGTTTAGAAGAACAGAATACAAACTCTCCTGTTATGAATGGAGGTAGTTTGGTAGGGGTGTTTTGGCAGCAAAGTAATTCCCAAAATAGAGTACTGGATTCTCTCCCAGTTAAAAGGAGCAAAACTTGCAGATGTTGCTAATGCAGACAAAAACCAGAACATATATATGTGACCAGATGCGGCAATTCTAAGAATTGCATCTGGCACAGAGCATGTGGCTGTTTTAGCATCACACCAAGAAGTGATACTGAGTACGTATGTACTGTATCTTTCCAGAGGCCCTGATTCAGCAAGCAATTTAAATACACGCTTAACTTAAATATGTAAGTAGTCCCAGTGGGTTTACTCATACGCAGAGGGACATGTTTAAGCAACTTGCTGAATCAAATCATAAAACCCTTAACAATCTGATCTGACTATGAGTCAACTGACTAACAAGATTCACCATTTTTTTCCTGGAGACAAAAGCTCTTTTATTTTTCTGTACTTTATTTGCTGCACTCTATTTCCTTCAGATTTATTTCTTCTCTTGGGTTTTGGTTTGCCTGCTTCCTATTGTTATTGTTCATCAAATATTTCACATACAAGTGCTTTCCAAAACAAGGCAATCAATCCAGAGCAACATATTTGTAGTAATATATAATTAACTGAGTATTTTTCTGTCATGCAATGGCTGTAGGATTTACAAAATTATTTTCTGCATGCATTTATGCTGATAAGTGAGAAAAGTAAATAAAATTTCATGCAAAAACCTAAAGAGAGCAATAGATGACAGTTATTTGGCCTCACATTATGCATAACTACATTTTGGATGTTCAGTTATATTCACAAGACGATGGGGAGTTGTTAGGAAATTATCCACTTCACTACTTTCTTCTTTCTTCAGCTCTGGCCTGTCCCATCTGTCTTGCATTCGCGGATTTTCTGTCTGAGGACTACTAGCGATGGTGCAATGCAAAGGCTTGAGGGCATTGATTGATGATGGGAAATCAGCAGATGCCAACGTTTCCTTAAATAAAAATTAAAAAGTACGACACGTGATATCCTGCTTCTAACAAAGGAGAGAAGAGACCCATTGGCCAAATATTAGAATAATCTTTTCCCTTTTTATGTCCTTACTTTATTTCCCTCTTTCTCCATGATTCTCTTCAACACTAAGACTGCGCAACCCCATCAGTGCAAAGGAAGCGGTACAAAAGTACTCCTTGTTCCCATTGACGCACAGGAGGACTGACTGGGAGACACAGTCAGAAGGGCCATCATCTTCCTGCCCGCTGCTGGCCCTGCCTTTCTCACTGCTTGGCCTCTCTCCTGACCACTCAGGTCTCCTGTTTTCCTTTGTGCCAGCTCTGGCAACCCTCACTCTTTTCCATGAGTCACTTTCATGTGCTAACACAGCAGAGAGCCATAGCCAGGGCTGTCACTGCTTTTACTTTCTGCTATCAAGGAGGTCCATGGCAGTTCACGGACGGGTCTGGTGATCACCAAAGCCAGTCCAAGACAAGTGGTGGGAACGCATGCCCATGAGCAGGGTGCACAATTCACACCCCCGGGTGTGAATTGGGAAGTCCCTCACTGAACAGCATGCAGCTCTTCAACTGATTCACACAACTGTGTCCTTAACATGATGCAAAAGATTTGCCAAAGAATTTGAAAAAGAGCCACTGGCAGTATCCACTTTTGCTGGAGAAAATTTCCATATGCGGTTAAGGGATCAAATAGTGCCATGTCTCCTAAGGAAGAGCACCAGAGCCCCCACTTGCACGTGTTCCCACCTCCACAGTGCAGTGGTCAGCTGGGAACTGGAGGGGAAAAAAAACATCACAGCAGGTTGGCAATAGTTTACATGCAAAAAGGGGTTTAATTCTTGAAACCGTTGGTAGTGAGTTATTTACCTAGCTCTAATGCTTTACCTACAGGACTTTATAAGAACATTATGAGGATTAGCTGATGTTTGTGAAGTGCTTTATGGATGAAAGTACTAAGTGTCCAGGACAGAGGCTACTGACACTAATTGCTTTCTGGCATTCTGCATTATATATGCAAGGGAAGCAAAGAATTTAAACAGGTTTACTAAAACCCATTTGATTAGAAAAGAAATAATTTGTAAAACTGCTCAAAGGCAAAGCTCTTCTCAGGGAAAGAGGACAGTCCATTTCCTCGTTCTGGTGCAGTAGGACACAGTAGCCCTTGCCATCTAAATAACATGCTTTAAGTCTTCTATATGTGCGAGAAAACTCGTTCACCAGACACAGCAATGCTGTGAAATCCTTCCCCTGAGAACTAAAAAGCAGCAGATTGCAGTTAAGAATTCCGTGATGCATCCTGGAACACAGCCCTTTCAAAGCTGAGCAGAGGGGTCACTAGGCCGTTTGCCCTGGGAGCAGGTCACCCAATTAATCCCCATTTAGGAGAGCAGAATAATTGGCCTCTGAAGTAAAAGGTGCTCATTCAGATAAAATCTAGATGTTGTAAACTTTGAGATTTACCTATTCCTAGTTATTAACCTTCATCAGATTTAATTAAGCCCTGTGGGTAAAGCGCAAGCACTGAGAAATTTTATACCTATGTCATATTTTCTAAAGAGAGGATAAGTACAACGTCCTCTACCGCTTTTTGCTTTGCTGAGTGGGAATTCTGTCATCCAGTGTTTTCCTGCACGCGGTGGAGAACATCAGAGTACTCTATCTGGAGTAACCTACATTTCTGCAGTTCACATGGAACATTAAGTATCAACCCTTACCTCAGGAACCCTAGTTATTGCCGCCATATGTCTGTTTATGTTAATTCTTCTCTGTAATTCCTCCCTCAGCACTAAATATCTGACCAAGTGTGGGAAGCTCCCTACTTTAGGGAGAGGAGACACAGCCCTGAGTATTTCATTCAGTGTCTCAGCAAGCAGAGCACATCTGTATATTGAAAGTTTATCTGGATATCCACTGTCAAGGCATTAGCTGGATGCTGAAGTTACTGGCATGTTAGAGCCATACATGACCTAAACCTCAATAATGCAGCATTTTGCATTCAATTCAATTATTTCATTGGAAAGATGTCTAAAAAAAGACCCGATCCTTTAAGATTCACAATTGAGTCAGACGTAGCTGAAGTGAAGATACTGTGAGAGGATCATATATATTGCAGACTTCTTATTGGGAAGCTCTGTTCCAAAAAAAAAAGAGATACAAGGGCTGCAGCTTTTTTGTCTATACAAAAAAAAAAAAGGGGGGAAACATTTTTAAAGTAAGTTTATCAATTTGAGGGGTATTATACCATGCAACAAAAACTGCAGAGACTGTAAAATAACAGGGTATGTGATTTTTTTATTGTTGCAGTTCCTGCTTAGACTTCTCCCATCCCTGGAGGTTTTACTGTGCTTCAGTAATTCATTTACAAGTCCCATGTTTGCAAGTGGCATGAATGCAGTATTAAAATGTGCAATGGCGATTTGCAAACTGTGGTCTTTTTTTTGTCCGTAGGGAGCTGAGCAGCTCCATGATACTGCTGGCAAGAATGCCTTAAGGCATGGAACTGGAACTGCTGCTGCTGAGAATGCTGCATTGGAAAGAGGCATCCTCAAACCCAGCAGGCAGAAGCATCACCAGAAATACAAGAAGACAGGAGAAAGGGAATTACTGCTGCTGCAGAAATAGCCACTACTACATAGGATTTGCCATCCTCAACAGGACTGGAAAAGAGATCAACCACTATGTGGTCCAAGGCTACTTGTAATGAGATCTGCTACCCATTTCATGAGACTCTTGGGATGCTTGGGAGGCATGATTTTGAGAGAATTGTAGGAGGCTATGAGGGAGGGTAACAAGGTCTCTCACTGCAGCACTCTCTCCTGAGATGCCTATCATCTGCCCCGTCGCATGCAGATACCCTATTTTCACCTCCTGCAAGGTGCAGCGTGGTCCCTGAACAGCTGTTATTTACCATGACGTGCCTCCCCAGCATCACAAACCGGGGGAGGAGGGTACAGGCCAAGGGAAAACAGACTTTTTTGCCTGATAAATCCCCTTCACAGACCCCAACAGGAGCATAGATCAGTGCAAAACGGAGGCAGTTCTTTCAGCAGGAGCACTAACCTCTTATTGCATAAGCAAGAGAGTCATTCTGTCACTTAAGGCCAGAAGGCAGAGCTGCACACAGGATGAATGGGTGAAAGCTTCAAAGCCTCTCTGAGAGGGGAAAAAAAATACACATTTTGAGGAAAATGTCAGCGTCCCAGAACCTCCTTCCCTTGAGGCTCAATGTAACCTCACTTAGTGCACGCCAAACAAAACAGGGAACTTTGTTCACTGAGTGGGAAGTTAGAAATGCTTCCAGGAGCACTGTCATCACTATCATCTTCACCTGCAGGTTCAGAGAGGACTCAGTGCATCTGAGGATGCCGCTTTTGGAAACCAAGCTGAGCGCGCTGCATGTGCCAGAGACGGGGCTGAGGTCAGGCTTGCTAAACAGGCATAACCTTAGCCCCATCAGTCATACACTGGTTCTAGGTGTTGGGGTTATTTGCCTTTAATTGAAGAGAAAGGGGGGCTGTGTATTCTGCTGATAAAGTCGTTACAAGTTAGCCTAACCAGATCTGGCCGTGAATCAATGGTCAGAAATTGCCTGGGTATATCATTCAAATTATGTCAATGTATTATGGGTCTGTATCTGAATGATCACGTACTTCATTTTCAAAGACTGATATGTAAAACCTCTGCAGCACCTTCAGGCTTCAGTAAGGAACATAAAAAAGGCTACATGTTTTTCTTTCACTGCTGTACTGTTCCCATTGCCAAGCTGGTACTCCCTCAAAGGGAAAAATTGTTCTTCTTTAAGCTTATTTGACCTTATTTTTTTTTCATACTGGTAAAGATATCTGCTACTTCTAATAATTGTTAATGACCATACTTAAAAATATCTAGAACTCAAGTCCATTTTTACACAAAACTACATTTTTCCTGATTCTGTCTCAAATGCTAGTGCTGTGATAAAGACAGGAAAAAGCAGCATGAACCGCTCCGCTGGAGCAGCAGAATCTAGGCAAGATCTACTAATACCAGATTGGGTGGCATGGTACGTTCCAAGTGTTTAAAAATAACAGTATGACATTAGCGTATCGATGGTGCAAAATCAAAGGACCGCTGTCCTGGTTGGTAGGTCAGGAGTCTGGCATACACCGCTATTTTAAGTGGTAGTAAAGTCTGTACAGTGACAGTATAACCAATAAAATGCTGCTAGAAAAATTGTTGCTTTGTTACATGAGTGACTGAAGGAAAATTTTAGTTGCAAGGCTGGCTGTGCATTCCGGGTTGAATCTGTCCTACTTGCCATGTATTTATTCTGGCAAAAAAACCCGCACACCTACATGTTCACAAGCAACGTGGACATGGCTAAGGACTCATGGGTACTTGAGTAAAATCCATTAGCCTGAGCAAGGTAGCATGCCTGCGTCTAGTTATTATTGCTTGACTCTGGGGGAAAAGTGAGGTGATTGTGGAATTGGCTGCCACAGTAATTATTCTATATTTGTCACTGTATTTGTGACATCCATGTTAATACCAGTAAAATTAAAAAGCTTATAAAAGTAGGAGCCTGCTTTGTCACGCATAGAGATAGCTGAGTGAGAAGTCCATGCAGTTGTATATTTTATTTTCTTACCTATATATCCAATCACTCAGATTTTGTAAAGCAAGGTAAAGAAATCCATTACCGATCTTCGAGAGACTTAACCTAAACTTTTAAAGTGTGATTTCCTTGGTTCACAGTAAAATGGACAAATTTCTCTCATTAAGCGACTGCATGATCAGAATTTTGTGAACAGTATGAATTTCCTATTAAAGTTTTGCCATTAGTTAAATATAGAAATGGCAGAGTAACTCTCAGAGTGGATCATTTTAAGTCTTCTAAGAGGATTAAAATATCTGATTCAGAGACTCAGCCATTAGATGGATGACTTTTCAGAGTAAAGCAAAGCTCAGCCCTGCTCTGATGTTTATCCTGAAACTTCTGGACTTATTAAGGTTTACTTTGAAGGTATGTTGCCAGTGTGTTGACTCTGTATTTCAGCAATACTAAATGTGATTGCTCATACTAAAAGCGAGTTTTACTTTATTCAGTAAGATATATGAAGTTATAAATAAGGAATGGGATTTTTTTAGTTATGCTCCCCATTGGCTTATGTTTACTGGGATTTCTGAAAGCCTTGATGGTGTTCTGTTTCAGGATTAGACTGGGAAAATAACTGGACATTTTCACATTCCAGACTTAAAATCCTAGTATCAAAAGGAAGAGTGTATTACAGCTGCTCTTCATATGGCACTGCTACCCACAGCTCAGACCTGACCCTTGTGCCCGGCACAGTGCAAGGCCTCAGCATGACGTGTCTTTCAGCTAACAGCTTGTCTTGTCTAGATAAGAGATGATGTATCTAAGTAACATCTGTCATTTACATATTTTCCCCAGTGGGGATGGCCATCATTTTGCCCCAAACACTTTGCTGATGATACACCAATTACCAAAAGAAGAGGTCAAGAACCTTGAATTACTCCTAACTGGTAGCAAGGTAAATTAACTGTTGAACTTCCAGTGTTATATCCACTCCAGTAATAAACTGCAGTCCATTGTCCTCCTGAACTGTATTGTATGTCCTTTTGTAGAAAGAAAAACAGTCATGGAAAAATAGCTTCATGTGGTCAAAAGCATCCTTCTAGAATTTGGGCTGAGACACAACCAAGGTATATCAGCATGCTTGTGCTAAGTCTGCCTCTTTTTTCAATTTTTGCATGAATGTAAGCAAGGAAGTAAAATGTAAATATGTGAGAAAGAACTGGACATCCTTAGTCACCTGTGACTCAGCACTAACCTAGTCTGATCCAAAACCATGTAGAGCCCCAAAAGTCTTAACAAGCCCTTTGCTAAACTCCCATTGAACCAAGGTAGCAGTTTTTAGGTACTGGCCTGGAGTACAACCTAAATTAACATCATCGCAAAATTTATGATTAAAAGAACTAAATGAGTGTCACTCCTCTTGAATTCATTGGACATGAATTATTACCTTCTTGGAAGTGACAGCTGGAAGAAAGTCTTAGGGCTCTGCTCAGACCATAACCTGCTCCCCATGGATTCCCATGGAGATGTGGTAACATGGTTTATCAAAGAATGAATTGAACATGCTAACAGTACTATGTTAATGCAGAAGACTACTATTTACAGTGGACAGCTGGAACTAGTAACTACTTTATGGTGCTGCAACTACACTGGTACCATTTGGTACCATTTCTGGATCTTTTTGCTATTGCAGACCCTTTCATCTTAGAGAATCATGACCTTCTCAAGAGTGCAGGGGTCTTCAGCAGAAGATGCTTAACCCAAGACTGGCTCCTCTTGTAATTTTCTCAAAAGCATTCATACTAACAAGAAATAAATAGAGTTGAAGTGTCGAGGTGAATTTATCAAGCTACGCTACTACTGTATTTATATTTATTCATTCATTCACTCATTTATCTCTTCAAGTTACAAAGTTACTTGCAGGAACCTCAGTAATTTAGTTTAAAAGTGTAGCATCAGACAAAGCTTACCAGCTACATAGAAAAAAGAGTGTAATCTCTTAGAGAGTCTTATATTTTAAAATCTCTGTGGTCTGTTTCGTGCTTGGCACTGAAAACCTATTTTCAAGCCTCAAACAGCAGAAATTAAAATTACTTTTGTGCATTCCTTTCTTAGAGGGCATAGATGGAAATGAATTTTTTTTTTTTTTGCTTAAGTATGTTTTTTAGCTCCAAGGGATAAGCTACACGTTGTAAAGGCTTTCACAGATGCTTAGGATCCAGCCCTTGCAGATGAAGCTGGGTTCTATAAGATGTTCATATCTGTGAACATGCCTGTCTCTCCTTGGTCTATTTCTTTTCAGGACTTTTCAAGAGGAGATTCACTGACTATTGAAGAAGGAAGGGGAGAGTCCTACCATCTCTGTACCTAACTTCCTGAATTACTACTGCTTCCTACACTCAAACCTGGCAATGTGTGTTGGATGGACAATGAAACAGATCCTTGACTGCTAAAAACCAGCCACTGATGCCATTTTACTGATAGCCACATTGAGAGCCTGTCTGGTGTCTGGTGACATATGTTGCTGAGTGAATATATGTGAATGTCTCTGCAATTTACATATAAAACATGTTGATAAAGCTTACTTTCTATAGGTATATTAATCTTATGGTCCGCAGCTTTTTATGGGTCTTGGTATGCACTAACTAGTTCGCTCATGTGAATAAGAAGCATTGAGAGCGACTGAGTTATTGAAAGCTTTTGTCTGAACAACATTTCTGTACTCAACAGCCAGATGCATGTGATGCTCTATTTTGTTTAACACATCCCTGTTTACTCCCATAAAAAGCCAAGCCATGTCTTCTAAACTTGTAATCTAATCTCCAACATAACACAGGCCCCAAGATTTCCAAGGTTATTCAAGTTGCACATTTTTCCCTGATATAATATTAAGAAGTTAGGTTCTAGTTTATTAACATAAAAATATAGATCAACATTAAAAGCAAGAAAATGTGAGCATTAAAAAGAAATTGAAGTAAAAATACATATTCAACATTTCCACCCTCAAATGCTCTCCTTTGCACTGAAATTTATATTTTGAACCCAAGTATGGGGTTCATGTTTACTGTTTTCTTGGAAAGACAGAATAATTTTGACAAAAATAAGCAGAACTCCACAATGGTTAATTGTATTTCCATATCACATGTGATTACAAAGAGAGCAGTAGCAATAAGGGTATTCCCTTGACATGACTACCTATTCCATCCCATACTCTTCAATAGCCATTCTTTAAATAGTGGGACACTCACAGGGTTTCATTTTCCCAAACTCATCCTAGCTATGCACAGAAGAGTAGTGATTAATTTTTCAAAAAGGCTTTGTTAAAGCCTTCGCTGTTGAAAAATTATGCAGTAGGAATGATAACACACAACACGATCATTGCTCTTGTCTTTATAATGCTT
Organism: Larus michahellis; assembly: GCF_964199755.1. Classification (NCBI taxonomy): domain Eukaryota; kingdom Metazoa; phylum Chordata; class Aves; order Charadriiformes; family Laridae; genus Larus; species Larus michahellis. The sequence continues at coordinate 98,989,587 of NC_133897.1, forward strand.
TCTCTTCTGAAATATTGGATTTCACCAATGGCTGTGTCTAAATACTAAGTAGAAATTGGCACCTGTTGAGCTGAACATCAGATTTTTTTGAACCAAGAAATAAATATTGCCAGAAATGAAGCTTTTGCCAATAATGGCCTTGTGAGAATATAAATCTTTATGTTTACGAGTCATCATATGCATAGTTTTTGTAACACTGAATAACTAGAAGTTTGCGCAACAGAACAACAGATTGTACCGAGGAAGAGGGCACACCACCCCTTCTGGAAAGCAGTGGTCAGACGTCCCAGACCACACTTGGGGGTGGCCCTGGCATGATGGTATTTTGCCCTGAATTTATTGCACAGCAAGAAACAGGGAAAATAGCAATGGTGGCTGTAGAGAATCTCTCAGCACCAGAGCCACAGACAGGGAGCAGAAGACAATTCCCCAGATACCCTTCCCATCCAATTTTCTGTGCCTTTGGCACTGCCTGTAACTACTTATGCTGAATCTCATGACCTAAATGCACTGGGGGTAGCTTTTTTTTTATTCATCTAGCTGTAGAAGGAAGACATGGTTTAAAACAGCACAACCCAGTGCCAGGAATAAGAAATTTTAGGAACTGATCTTGCTTCTTGACGATGTCAATGGCAAACCTAATATCCTGATCTTAAACCACTGAATATTATAGCTATAAAAATACAAAATAAGGAGAGGGAGGAACCCAAGCACTTCTGTATTGCAAAACATTGCCAAGATATATGGATTTAGTATGCAGGCATAAATAGTCAGGGCAAGGCAGGGCAGGGAAAGCTACTTGAAAAAAGCTTACTCCATTTCACGTTCAGTTTTCAGGCTGAAAGAAACTAAACAGATTCTAACTGGTTAGCACAGGTCACACTCATGAAGATACAGACTAGCAAGCAAAGTGCAACTCTAAGTTTCTCAGGGGATTTCGTATTTAGTTTGCCACCCCACAGAGAAACCCCTCCCACTACATCATTACTGCTATTACCTGCATCCCCTGGACCAGAGCTCACATGTGCGTGCTTACTTGCCATGCAATTGTACCTTTATTCCCTACACTTATTCTTGAGATAAAGCACGAAAGACAAATTCCAAAAGAAAAGAAAGAGAACAGATGTCTCTGTAGTTTCTTAACCCTTCCTCCTCCCTCTTCCCTACATTTATGGCCTTATTTAATAAATTCATTCACATGTCTGCAGGATTGTGCCTCCAGTTATGTTTGTGCTGCTCTTAGTATATCACTTGTACTCACTGGTATGCCACCTTTGGTAACAATCTTTAATAATAAGCACCACCCTGGGCACCCTATGGTATTCTGTTCTCCTTTAGTACCACACTTACGACCATACTTTATTCCTTTCCGCACCAAACCTCATGACAGATGTCTGTTGTATGTCTCTCTTTAGTGTGCATAAAAGCAGCAACAGTTTTGATTTGCCCTTTGATCCTTTGAGTTTTACTTTGCTTTAATCAAAGGCTGACAAAGCATTCTGGCAAGACTGCATGAGAGTAGATAGGTGTCCGCAAGAAACACAAGTGTACGGTGTATTAAGTAGTTTCGAAATAGTGTCTGTCTCCAAAATGAAGATAAGTTTGAAGAAAAAGGATAACAAATAGAGCCTTTTGCATATAAAATGGGGGCATCCACAATGTTTCTCTAAGCACAGAAAGTTAATATGGGTACCTACAGCAACTAGATATTCCCATTCTGCTCCAGGTAATCATTTAGAAAAATTAAAGCTGTGTCACATAAGTATGTGGGGATTACTAAAATGGTAGGCAACGGTGCAAGGATAGAAGTAGAAGTAAAATAAAATTATTTTAAAATACATTCTCTATGCAAGATGTCAAGTCCTAGTCAGATTATAAAAGGGATTAAATAACTTCAAAGGAAAATTAATACATAAAGTTGATTCTTAATATCAAAACCTGGTCTGCCTGAGCACAAATGTTATAGTTTCTTCAGATCTCAAAAATGTTAATTTCTTTTTGCCTTCTACCAGCACAAATTGCCTTGCTGGATGAAGGACAAATGCCCATCAAGTAATTTGTCAGTTTTTACCTAGCTAAAACCTCTGTGTTTCTTTACAAGATAGAAAATACAAGGAAGGTAGATGCTGACATATGATAAACTGTCATCATTTTACTGGAGATATTCAGTAATGCTCTTGTGGCTATTTATAGTCATGCTGGAATTTCGGAAGATTTACCAACCTGCTGATACTGCCTTCCCTGTGGAAAGAAATAAACCTCCTTACATGTCTCAAATGTTTTTTAAAGCAGTGAATAAAAATGCAGTAAGAACTGAATGTTCTGATTTTTACATCTTTTTATCCCTCCAATTATTTGTTTTTTATATTTTAATCTCAGTCATTTTATGTTGCAGCAGGTTTGTGTTTTCTGAACACAGTCTTGAACTAAATCGCAGCTAGCCTTCTTTCCTAGACTTCATCCATTTTGGATCATCTATAGAACTTAACTGCCCCATGAAAACTGTATGGCTTTTAATTAAGTTTATTTTAGGAGCCCAAAACTAAGATCACAATGTAGTGCTAACGAAATCTAAACATCAAATAGTGTAAATAAAAGCTCGATCATTTTAGTGGTGTTTTTGCTTTTGAAACCAAATAGGACCAGAAAGCCCAACTCTCTTAGTCTTAAAAGAAAGATCTTATCTTGAACTAATATAATTACAATTAAGTTAAAAACAAATGGATACTTTGCACAGTCCTTTAATTAGACCAGAATTAACTGAGAGTTATTTTTCTTATACCAGATTTTCCCCAACATTTTCGACTTTTTCCGAGCAACCTGACTTCAGAACGACTGAAACAACTATTCAGTGTGCCACTACAGGGTTTCTAGTGTTAATTTCGAGTGTGGGTCTCCTGCTAGCTTTTGTTGTTTTTTAGTATTGACCAGATACATCTTTTTAATCACGAGCATTGTGGCGACAGTTGTGTTCACCAGTTGGGACAGGATGATGGTGGTGACTCCTGGCCACACCTCTGGTATTAAGGGTGATAATAAACTGTATTAGATGTAGAACTCTAATACAGCATGAAGCAACACAAGATTTCACACATATTCTGTGTCAACAGAGGGATGTCAGGACTCCAGAAACTTTTTGGGCTCTTAGGAGAACTGGTCTACACTGGCCCAAATCTATTATGTCTGTCTTGTTCCCTGTTTCTTTCCCACCTGGTTGCTTGTTCACAGCTTTTTTTGTTCTTCAGGTTGCTTATTCAAATCCTCATTGCAACCAGTCTCTTCAACCTCATCTCAGTCTTTCTCCACACTTCCAGGCTCTAGCCCTTCACCTTCTCCTCTTTCTCTTTCCTCATCCAAGTAATTTCACTTATGTGTTGTCGCCTCTATCCATGCCCCTTCTTCTATTACTTAGCCTTACCACCACCTCACAGCAATATCACTTTTGAGCCCCATGAGCAGTCCTTGCCTCCCCAGGCTTTATCTTGATGCCTAGTTCCAAACTAGGCGTCCCTGAGGATTTAATGTCTAATGTTTTCCCCAGGATGAGATCTTACAGCCCAGACATGTTTCTTTTTAACTGTAGGAAACAACTTCCTAAACCAGATCAAACTCCAAACAAAAATTAAATATTGTTGCTTTCCTGTTGGGAAGCTGTTCCAGATGTCCTTTAGCTTCCAGACCAGACTTAACCAGACTCAGTTTATACCCATTTCCTTTGTGCCAATATTGTCCGCACCCAATGTTAACTGATTTCCTTAAAGACAGCAAGCATTTCCTCTATTTTTGCTAACCTAAATAAACTATGCTTTTCTAATCTCCCTCCTCTAAGTAAAGTTTTGCATTACCCATTCATTTTAATCCTCCTGCTTAAACAAAACTTCCAGAACAGAACAAAACAAAATATTGCAGACAGGGTCTTACACGTTAGCACTAACACTTTCTTTTCTGTACTGGAGATGCTACATCTTAAGTTTTCACTTGTATTTTTGAGGCTATGTATGTCAGACTGATGTCTCATATATTCCCATAATAGACTAATACTCCCGGTTCCTTTACCCTAATCAATTTTTAAGAGCTGACAAATTCCAAATTTATTGATGAAATTTGTGTTATTCATCCCTAATCCCATTTCCAGCTACTGTATTGAACCCTATTTGTGCCACTCTAGTTGTCAGTGATATTCTGAAGTGCACCCTGAATGGTGTTCTAACTCTTCTTGAATATTGTCAGTGCCTCACAACTGCTTGTTATCAGCACATTTAGCACACTGCCATTTTTGGTGTCAAGGTCATTAATAAAAATAATGAGTTCTGTTTCAAGACTGATCTTTGAGGAGTAATCATTCTACAGCCAGATAGATGCTCTTTCAGCACAATCTGGAGCTCCCGCTCTAGTTTTTTCCTTACTAATCTTATAATTCTTCTATAAAAACTGCATCTTCTACAGTTTAACTAATAGTTTCCTATGTGACATCAGGCTGAAACAAGACAGGCTAAGAAAATGCAGTATCTCTAATCTGTAAAATCAATTCCCTAACAAAAAGGAAGGTGTGAAGTCAGTATATTGTGAGGCATCTTCAGCAGAATCAAGTTATGTTTTATCCCATTTTCACTTACTTTATGCTTTTATTCTTCCCACAAACATTTCTGCTAAGACATACTGTGGCTAAGAGGCCAAAAACGTGAACTTCATTATAACACCCATCCCCCCACCACACCCTGGTGTCAAAGACTTTTATTGTGTTTCTTATTATTTTGTCACATGGTCCAAACCCACAAGATAATAGCTCCGTTCAACTCCTTGCTATGAATCTTACAAACTCACCTGCCAATTCTTTCTGTATTCTGCAATACTCGGTGTATCCAACCACAGTTGCTCAAGTGCACGGTGCTCTTTGTATGCTGCTTCCAGCTCAGATGAGCTTATTTCCAGTTGTGAACTCTCACCTCCTTTATAAAATCATAGAATCATAGAATAGTTTGGCTTGGAATGGAACTTCAAAGGTCATCTAGTCCAACTCCCCTGCAATGAACAGGGACATCTTCAACTCGATCGGATTGCTCAGAGCCCCGTCCAACCTGACCTTGAATGTTTCCAGGGATGAGGCATCTACCACTTCTCTAGGCAACCTGGACCAGTGTTTCACCATCTGCATCATGAAAAATTTCTTCCTTACATCTAGCCTAAATCTACCCTCTTTTAGTTTAAAACCATTACCCCTTGTCCTATCACAACAGGCCCTGATAAAGAGTTTGTCCCCATCTTTCTTATAAGCCCCCTTTAAGTACTGAAAGGCTGCAATAACATCTCCCTGGAGTTCCCTTGTCCCTGAGGGCAGTTTCCCAGAGGGTCCTATTGACTAACTCCTTCAAGAGCTGGAAGCTTGCTTTCCTAAGATTCAGGGTCCTGACTTCATTCTTCCCCTGACCCATATCCCTCAGGACTGAGAAATCCACCAGTGCATGATCACTGCAGCCCAGGCTGCCTCCAACCTTTATTTCACCGATTATCTCACTTGCATTGGTGATCAACGGGTCTAGTATTGCATCCCCTCTGGTAGGGCTGTCTCTTACCTGGCTTAAGAAATTTTCTTCGATGCACTCCAGGAGTCTCCTGAATTGCCTACAGCTCGCCATGCTACTTTTCCAGCAGATGACGGGGTGGCTGAAGTCCCCCAGCAGGACGAGACCCTGTGAGTGCAATGCCTCCTGTAGTTGGAGTAAGAAGGCTTTGTCAATAGGATCCCCCTAATTGGGCATCCTGTAGTAAACTACAACCACAAGGCTGCCTTGTTGCCTCGGTCTTTTATTCTTATCCGTAGGCTTTCAACCTGCTCATGGCTACTCTTCAGAGACAGCTCTTCACACACTATCCGTTTCTTGATGTAGAGGCAATGCTTCCACCCCTTCTTCCTCGCCTGTCCCTTCCGAACAGCCTGTAGCCATCCACAGCCACACTCCAGCCATGGGATTTGTCCCTTCAAGTTTCAGTAATGGCTTAGTAGCTTTCTAGCAGCATGGTGGCTTCCAAGTCCTCCTGCTTGTTGGCCATGCTGTGTGCATTGGTGTAGAGGCACTTCAGCTGGGCTGTTGGCTGTGTCACCTTCTTAGAGGAACACCCCTTAGTTCATTTGAGGTGTATTTCACTGGTGTTTCCCTGTTGGCTTCTATTACCTTAGGAGCCCCTGGCTCATCTCCGTAAGACTTCAAGTGTCCTGCAGTGTAGCCAGCACATTTCAGAGAACAGGCTGAGGACCCTCGCTTAGCATCCCATCCCTCTAACCTTGGTGTGTCATCCCACAGCCTGTCATGGACGAGCCTGGACAAGCCAGTATCTATTAGGTAGCTCTGCAGACTTTCAAAATCAAGAACCACTCATTCAGCTGCAATAACAAATATTCAGCACATCTGCAAACCAGATCCCACAGTGTGAAGCGAGATCTGTGGCCCCCAGTTGGCAACCATTCACCTCACTTCACACAGGAGAGAGTAACCCATCACCAAGGCCAGAGAATTCAATTATTTAACATTCACAGTCCAAGCCTATGTGTGCACCCAAATGGTCCAGTTCTCCTGGTAGCCTTGTCTGCTGTTATTTCCTCCTGCAAATTGGCTCCAGGGCTTCAAACAAGTTAGCTACAGCCAGTCCACCACTGATTTTCCGTGCAAAGAAAGGGCTTGCAGGGATGTTTTCAATGCAAGTGGCAGTCGGACTAGCAGCAATGCATCTGGGAAGGACACGGCTCGCAGGTCTGGCTCACAGGCTGCCTCTCTAACTGACACTTAACAGAAAACAGATGAAAGGGAGGACAAGAAATGACATGGTTCTGAAAAGTGAGTTTAGGGCAACATGATACATCTTCCACCTGAAGCTGGGATTAAGGACACATCATTTGAATTTTGGAGGCAGAACTTGGACTGGTGCCACAACCTGCTGAGCACCCACGCTGCTTATTGGCTGATTTTTAACCTAGCATGTGTCAGCTGGCTCTCCAAGCAAGGGAACTTACCTGCAGGGCTGGGGTATGCCTCAAGTCTGAAAGCTGCACTGACAAGCAGTTGGCACTGGCCACGCTCAAAATGACTCATCACCCAGTCTTCAAAGGGTGTCCTAGCAGGCTCGGCACCTCTTTCCGTACCATCCCACTCTTAGCATCTCACCATAAAAATGAGATCCCTGTATTGGAATAAACTGAGATTGACAAGAACACCAGGGGACTTTTGTCACAGGAGAAACAGCATCTCAGAGAGTTAGGCTGCTTGGGACAGTATGGATTTGACAGGGCCGGATAAAACCCCACATAAGCTAGAGCAGAGACCTTGCATGCCAGTTGCTCAAGCACCGGGAGAAACTCAAGCCCAGCTTCCTGCACAGCCATCAAAGGGATGTCATACACCCCTGGGCTCCTTTAAAACTATTGCTGCCACAAATGGTGTCAAAATAGTGGAGGAATCTTGGCCACTGTGAACAAGTACAGCAGGCTCTGACTACAAATGGTTTGTTCAAAGTCAAGTAGGAAACCTGTTGGCAAAAAAAAAGGAAGAAATCTCAGTTTTTCCAAATTTCAGAGATAATTTCAGTCATATTTGTTCACATCTTAAAAGAAAAATTAAAGCTTTACAGTTGAAGACGGATGAACTATTCATAGCAAATAATGTAGCCATCAAACATAGACTTTTAGTCACTTGATGTATTATCAATGAATAGCCTGATTTTTATGAATATGCTCATTAGTTGTAATTGTTTAACAAATGATTTATCTGAAAAAGTTTCATCCCCTGAGTTGTCTCTGATCTACTTGCCTTTTGATTATTCACTAGATGTGGTACATGGTTACTTTTTTCCCTCATAGAATAAGTGAAATATTATCAGTATCTGTGAACACTTGCAGCATGAATATTCATTTCTGAATGCACATGTTATATGACTTGTCATTAAAGGCATCCATTATCCCACTATGAAGAGCAGTTTGACTTTTTTAAAAAATAAATGCAATTTATTGTGGCATCCATTCATTAGAAAGGTTACTTTAAAAATACAACTAAGTAATTACCTTTAAATGTTAATTCATCCCTTGCTGCAAATATTTTTCCTTCTTGAATACACATTTTAAATGCTACTATAAACATAGAAATAGGCTTCTAAAGTCTTGAACAGCTGAACACACCTTTTAGCATGGGTTATTGTCAGAGAATCAGCATGCCTACACTAAAACCCGGCACTATGGTAACTATTTGTGTTCGCATATCCTATGTTTTCCTGAAAGAATTTACACTGTAGGAGACTGAGAAAAGTGGTGCCCAAAAGTTAAAGAGAAAAAAAAAAGAGAGACAGGGAGAAATTGTAAATACTCGCAGCAAAAACTGAATTCCCCAGAAAATAGATAAGTGCCATAAAGAAAACAAGGTGAAGTGCTGTGGAACAGTTGAAAAACTTCACAGAAAAGAAAGGCTTGTAACAATAATTGACTAAAGAGAGGAGGGCACTGAATTTAGAAACTCTACTTGTAATTCAGGCATATTAAAGAAAACTTAATATTCATGTACGAGGCTGGCATTAATTTGTTTGTTTACACTGGAAAATATTACACATTGTTTTGGAATTATTATTATTTTCTTTACCCAGAAATAGTACTCTGAGTGCTAGTTCTGGGCTGTTTCAATTGCTTCTCACTTGTAAAATCAATATCTGCTAAATATGGCATACCAAGAGAGGTAGTGACAAATAATGGACTACAGTATGATTTGTTAAGAGTGGTTTTGACGTTCTGCTAAAGGATATGATTTTAAACACTCCAGTGCCTGGGGTACCCACAGTGAATTGCCTTTATAAAAGCTGCGCGAGAATTTTTAAAAAACAAAACTTCAAAACCCATAGAAAGAAGTTCAGATCCCTTCTTGGTGCCACAGAGTGTCAGGGAATGGTTATAATAATTGCATAAAATACTTTTCTATAGTTCAGTAGGAAGATGAGAGTCTCTTATGTAGTCACTATTGCTAATGAGAGTATCAAAAATTTTTATTAACCATGGGAAAATGAAGGAGATGATTGTGTGATAAAAGGTAACATAAGTTAAAGCTTTTTCATCCATAAGAGAGTGACTATAAAAACAACAGCAAAGCATGGGTGCAGAAGGCAAGTGTCTCTTTGGAAGATATTACCTGCTCCCTTACTGCAGCAATTACTAAGTAGAGGTAGACCAGCAGGAGAATGAGGAGGCCTTCTCAGGTTATGGCTCCAAAGGAAGGCAGTAAAAAAGCTGCACTCTAAGTCTACGAATAGCAAATCAGAATGGGTCAAAAAGGACCCAGTGGATCACACACCATCAAGGAACAACCTGCATAAAACTATCCAGAACCTAAAACCTGAGGCTTTTTGTGAAGGAATACAAGACTGAAGAGACTGACTCCGACTGCTGTGTTGTAAGTACTGTACATCTTCCGTCAGGAAGATGGAGATATTTGACAGCACAGGCATTTAGGGCTTGGGCTTGGCATCCATGGAGAATCCTACCAGAAGTCTCAGTCTCGCTCTTTGCTTTTTGGATTTAGCTCTAAGATTATGGAGGGGGCTGCAACAGAAAGTGTTCATTATCTACCACTGGAAAACTACATTTGGTACCTGGAAACCGAAAACCAGAAGAAAAGGCAATTGCACAGTCAAAGCAACTAAGGAATCTGGTGTATTTAGAGTACCTACAACTGCAGGAGTAAATGGGGAAAGGTCCAAACAAGAATTTGATATTTTCGTGAAGCTGGGCAGAACCACAGCAAAGAATGATAGCATGTTTTAATATGCAGAGTGAAAAATAGAGCATACACATATTGTGGAAGCAAACGAAGACCAAAACAGTAACCTGCTTTTGGACAGTGTTGCCGTATTTGTGAAAAACAAAATAATTTTAAAAAAAACACTGTAAACAAGACTGAAATGGACTGCTAAGAACAGAAGTGTATGTATTCTCCAGAAAGAGAAGGATTCAGCAACAATCAAGATTGTTATAATGGCATCACTAAGGATTTTTCTAGTGGAAGAATTAGGCAACTTTAGTAGCACCTTGAATATAAATGGAGCGTGTGTTAATTTTAAATTGGACAGTAGATGTCAGGTCCAGTTGCACATCAAAATTATAATTAAAAATTGAAAAGAAAACTAGTCATGTGGAACACAGACGGTAAATCTAACATTTTATATTGGAAAGACTACTTCTAGAGTGAATGTTTCTGATTTGATTTTATTAGATGAAGCAAAGTCCTGCAAGATTACATAAATTGGCTCTGGTCATCCTTCCCACGCTCCACTCTATGCAACTGAGCTTGATTTTGTGACTAATACCTTGAAAACTATGCTGCATAGCAAGGTTAAGGTACCAAAGGTAAACCAAGGTATTTGAATGTCTCACTGTACATTATTCCTGTCTGGTTCTTCTGTCCTAATATAGATGTTAGAAATTTCCAAAATATAACTGAAATTATGCCGCCTATGCCCATCTTTTTATCGATATATTATTCATACAACACAGATTGAAGACAAATTGCCTCAATAAATTGTGTTATTTCATGCAACAGTGGGTATAACATTGTTGTTCTCATTGTGTTGGAATCATTGGAAAGATATTTGATTGTTGTAATGTCATAGATTCTTTTTTTTTCAGTTTAGCACCGTGTATTTTATTTCTTTTAGCTGATGTTTTGATTTTTGTTCCCCTGCCACCAAATATCCCATTTAAAAATCATAATCCTATGACTTCCTTTATAGTGAATAAATACGACTTTGTAAAAAACCCTAAGAGAATTTAATTGAACGCATCGGATTTTTCAGCAGTTCATTCTACCCTGGAATAAAAATAGATACAAATTTCTCCCTCTCTAAACTAGTGGTGAAAACATGTTTATTGTAATATGACACTTATGAATAGCAGATTTTCTTAGATACTCACTTGAAATACTGTAGCATCAATTACTGGAATCTTACTGGCTTAAAAAATTTGAAGGCATGAAGTAGTTACTGAAGGTACAGGAGCCAGCAGGAAAACTCAAATCCCAGTATTTCCCTCTCAGGTTTAAGAAAACCTCATCTGAAGCCTGACGGGTTTATTACTTGATTGATTTTGTCCAAATTGGTGATGCAGTAGAAGAATTGCATGAGGAAAATTGTGAATTTTCTGTATTTTGGCTAAATATCTTCATAAATATTGTATGTCTAGCCAGAGCGTCGGGTATCTATTCACTGATAGCGTTATTCTATGTGGATAGAGGTGAATGAACAGGATTCAAACAGGAATAACATTTCAAAATTTGAAAGTACTGAGGGAACTTGTACTACTTTCTCCAAGTGTCAGGATATAACCCAAAATGGATGGTGACAGCCTCTCTCTAAAATAATTTCTTGTCTTTCTTGTGAGTTTCCAAATATATGACAAAAGAGAGGAAGAAAAAACGAGACAAATATAGATGCTCATAATTATAGAAAAAGCCTTCTGGCACATCCAGAAATAGAACGCAAACTTCTGACTCATAGGTCTGCTTCCTGGCCACCAAACCACACTGCATTTCCTAGAGGCTTATTTTTATTGAGTAAATGCATATTTCATAAATATAAAGATTGAAATGTTTTGTAAAATTGTCACCAAAATCTCATTTTAAGTACTGTTAAGGGTTTACTGTGTTTATATACATTTTAAAACAATGCCCCACAATAAAGCCCCCAGATTGCAAGATGTTATATCATTTCATTACTAATGCGTAATATTTTAAAAATTTTCAGTGTTAATCTATCTGAGCTGGGCTATGAAAATCTTTCAAGCGTAAGTAATTGGAATATTGCAAGGATCTTTATTTTATTAGGAAACACAAAAATGCCAGATGATAAAGGTGTTTCCATGAACAGAGACAGTATCATGCTATTGTGAATGAAATTAGTTTTAGCTTAACATTTTGTCAACATAGAGGAAAGCTGAGTGTATCCTTGATCTGCGTTCTCTCTTCATTACAGTCAGGAAGACATGTTGTAAATAGTTTGAAGGAGATTTTAATTAAATAAGCCTAAATATAAAACATTATGTTTTCTGAGAAATACATGGGTTTGGTGTCCTAAATGTGTGCCCCATGTAGGTAATACTCAGTTCACTGAGTTCTAGAAGCTCACTTTTTGCATACAGATTCCTTGGATACATAAATTATAAGGAGGGAATATATAAAAATACATACATATATATATATATAAAATTACAAGTATATAAAATATAAAAACACAATATAAAATATATAAAAATAAGGAGGGATTTATAAGGGCTCCAGCTCTGGGGCCCCCAACATAAGAAGGACATGGACCTGTTGGAGCAGGTCCAGAGGACGGCCATGAAGATGATCAGAGGGCTGGAGCACCTCTCCCATGAGGACAGGCTGAGAGAGTTGGGGTTGTTCAGCCTGGAGAAGAGAAGGCTGTGGGGAGACCTTATAGCAGCCTTCCAGTACCCGAAGGGGGACTGCAGGAAAGATGGAGAGGGACTTTTTATCAGGGAGTGTAATGATAGGTCAAGGGGTAACAGTTTTAAACTGGAAGAGGGTAGATTTGGATTAGATATTAGGAAGAAATTCTTTACTGTGAGGGTGGTCAGACATTGGAACAGGCTGCCCAGGGAAGCTGTGGATGCCCCATCCCTGGAAGTGTTCAAGGCCAGGCTGGATGGGGCTTTGAGCAGCCTGGTCTAGCGGAAGGTGTCCCTGCCCATGGCACGGGGTTGGAATAGATGATCTTTAGGGACCCTTCCAACCCAAACCACTCTATCGTTCTATGATTCTATGAATACAACAAGTTCAGTAAGCACAAGAAATACATATCTAGAGCCCCACATGTGTGCAGGTTTGTAGAAACAATATGCATATATACAAACATACTTTATATTTTATGACTTTTTGGGGGGGAAAAACAGCACAGTCTTATATTTTAACAAATTTTTATGTATAGTAAAGTAGAGAGTTTGGGGTTTGTAGAACATCCCTTTGCCTTCTGTGAGCACAGGCAACCAAGCAGTCTGGACGATCTACTCGGCACAGAGGAAACTGATCTTCTGGAGAATAGTCTATCCACAGCCAGGGATGTTAAATGGGCAACAAAAGGAGACAGAAAAAATCAGCTCCTATTTAGTTCAAAATCAAAGTACCAGAAGAAACGAAGACTCTCTATATGCCGATGTATTGGTAACAGGTGAGAGATATTCAGACTACTTGCTTATGAGCACACTTTCCACTTATTCACTGAAAGCAGGGGGAAGGGGGCGTGTTCATCAAATGTTTACAAACGTTACATATTAGAAGGAATGAAACAGCAAAAGCAATGGAGGAAGGGTGTTCTTGGTCATTCACCACTCCCAGGTCATTGACAGGCTGGGACCAAAAGGTCTTAAGTCATCATGCACCAACTCTCCAACAGAAAAAATGGATCCATCAAAGCTCAGTGCAGAGTGACTCCAAAAGTACTCTTTAATAATGTGCAGGCAGGGGGGGAATTCATTATCGTGGGGCTTTTCTCTCCAACTGACAGATGTCAGTAGTGTAGCAAAACCATGCTTCTGCCTCTGGAACTTGTAAAACTATAGATGAATATTCCCTGACCTGTAAGTGTGTTTGACCTGGGGGCATAGTGTGCTACAGAAATTGCTTGATTATCAGGCTAGTGGTGCCTAATTCAATGGAAGTAATGCAGACTGATTTACATTGCTTATGCGGAAACAGAATCAAACATGCAACTGTGTAACCAGTGTGTTCTAGACTTGGTGCTCTAATAGGGCCAACTTAGAAATGCTGAAAATAATTATGAATCAAATCAGTTGTGAGAAAAAATATGAACAGAAGTCATCCGAGAGATGACTGGAACCATTTCACATTGTATTCAAAATCCACAGTACAAAAAAGTGGAAAAATATCCACACTGCCTAAAAAGCAACATAGTAAGGGAAAAAAAGCAGGTACAAAATTATATTCACTTTATATACATATGTATATGTATTTTAAAAATGGAAGAGGGGGAATATATCCATAACTACTCAAAGCGGTCTGACTGTGGTTCATTACTTTAAAATGTGTATAAACATGGGGTAAACTCTCAACATAGTGCTCATAATAAGATTTTGATGAGAAAACTGTTCATTCCTGTTTAATATTTATGAAATAAGCATTTACTTAGCGAAAGTAAGCCTTTAAGTGAAGCAGTGTGGTTCTATGACCAGAATGAAATGAATATAAATAATATAAGTTATAAACTAAGAGCTATAGAAAATGTATAAAGGGAGAAAAAAGGAGCATGATGAAATCCCCCTAGTCATCGGAGTTAAAAACAATGCAAATGAGACTTTTAAGTAAACCAGGAACAAAAGAAGTCCTGAAAACAGTGTCAGTCCATTGCTTTTTAGATAGAAATTCTGTTTTCCTCTGTCTGGGCTCAATTCAGAATTACACTGTGACAATGACGCAGTCTCAGTGCATGTGGAGGTGGTAGACTTAGCCCACTTAATGCAGGAAAGGCGATGTGTTCTGTCAGAAAGGTGCTGTTCCATCAGTGGGATGATGCAGATAAGCCTTGTGATGACAAGGGCGTTGCGATAGTTCCCACACTACCAATACTTCGGTCACTGCTGCTTAACTGCTTCCTTAAGTGAGGTTTTTCTAAAGGAGCACATTCAGGTAACTTTTATTTTAGACCGGAGCTGATTTTTGTTGTCTTGAGCTTCCTACTGGGAGCTAAGCCTCAACCTTTTGTTTATTTGTTTTCTCTGAAGACTTCCTGGCAGGCTGCGTGGCGAGGAACTCTGTAAGATCTTGCATTCCCACCTCACCTATAGCATGCCAGCCAGACAGCTGCAGAAGAGCTGCCTTGTTAACCTGCCAGAAAAACGGTGGAGAACCAGTAACCTGGAAGTTCAAAGAGTAGTGACCTGCACAATGCTAAGTACCTGGCTCCTTGGCCATCCAAACTCTCATGTGAATTTGGGGAAACAACCCAGCAAGGCTACTAAGGAGCTAGGAACACCAAGGGCCAAAGGATCTTGAGTTATGGGTCAGAGAGTCACATGAATTGCTCCAGAGTCATGATTCTTGGCCTTTACTTTTCCAAAAGGATTTCTTGATCTGTCAGGGCTTGATTCCACAGTCAAAAGTGAATGCATTGCAAATCCTGTGCAAAGAAACTGTGTACACAGGTCCTGACATCAGCTAGAGGAAGAGGTAGGCTAGGGCACTGTCATTTTAACGGAGATGACTTAAGCTCTAGCTTCTGTGTTGATGAGAAGGGGAAAAAAATATCCCAGCGCAGGGCAAAAATGAGTTTTAGGTAGTGTAAGGTAGAAAAAACCATCACATCATCAGGAGCGTGTTATGGCGGATGGGAAAATACAATGGGAATGGTATTGCAAGTCCCACAGATACAGGCACCTAAAGATGTTCATGAACTCATACAATGCCACTGTGCCCCAGACAATGATTTGGTCAGGCTAGAGCTTGGGGGGTCAACTGCTGGATCATCAGTATGGCAGCGCTGCTTGTGCAGGAATAGCAAGGCGTTTATAGCATGGCAGTAGAAAGGGGAAATCAGAGGGATTTCTGTAGGATCTGTAGCCAAAGGAATGCACTGCCTGGAATTCCTAGACAGAGGCTTGGGAGCAGGTCTCAGAGCCATCATCACCTTGTACCTACCGACATGGTCTTCAGACCTACACTCAGTCCCACAATACCAAGGTCTAGACATCTTGTTTCCATTTTGGTGGACGCTACACATATATAAAAGGTAGAGGGACTTCTCTGCCCAGAGTAGGTTGATAGACATGAGAAAAATCATTTTTAAACAACCATCAAATAGAAGCCAGTTATTTTTAATGTCCTTTCTGGTCCACAAAGAGCACAGGACTTTTTCAAATGATTTGCATGTGAGCTGTCTGTTCCTTCTCCTAAACAGTGCATTGTTGATCAGGGTTACCTATAGCCTTGCTTAGTCCCAGCTCAGAGTTTTCAGTTCGTCAGTCAGTGCGATGTCCACCTACACCCACCCGTAGGCAACCTTTCACGGGATTTGGGAATGCTCAGCACTTTTTGAAGTCAAGTCCTTCCTTTTCTCAGGACTTCTTCTGACCACGCAGATTTGATTGTCACACCGCTGTGAGTCCCATGCCAGCGGTAAGTTTCCAGCTCAGTTCCTCACAACATGCCTGAACTAAAACCTGCAGTACAGTCTTCCAAAAATGGCTCCATCCCAGCTTTACTTTGTGGCATACTTAATTCTCTTAAAGCCCAGGGCATTTCAGCAATGTTGGACTGGAAAATCAATGCAGTTTTACACTGCACTGAAGGTCGTGTCTGAAGGTCTTTTATGTTAAGGAGTCATAGGCCTGTGTTTCCAAAAGTGACTAGTGATTTTGGAGGTTTCGGTTTTACGGGTGCTTTATGAAAAAGGCTGTAAAGAATTCATTTTCTCTCAACCTACTGAGGCTCTGATGTAAAAATCAACTCTTACAGAATGAAGAAAATGGATTAAAAAAAGAAAAAAGAGGCAAATGAAAAGACGAATGGGGAATGAAAACTTTGGGGCACTATCTCATTGCTTTCCCTACAGTATTTTTTTTCCCATTTTTTTATAACATTGGTTTTTGATAAGTGCATCAGGTCTCTCTTTTCATTTTTCTGTCTCTCTTGGAATATGCTGTTTGAACAGTTACTTCAGACACACGTATTTTAAACTATTTACTTTAAATTGTGATTTGCATACTGACAAGTATTCAAATGTAGTTGTAATTATGGTGTTTGGGAGTGACAAACACCAGGAGACCATCTATCAAGCTAATTTATCTCCCTATCTGTATCAGTATCAATCCACTCACTGTTCGTCTTTTACAGTATGAGAGATAATATGGTATTTACAGTGTTATATATTTGCCAGATGCATGTTAATTAAGGGAGAGGAGATTTAAATGTGTCTTTGGCTGGTTTCTTCATTCAGCTGTCTTGAGAAATACTCAAAAGCAATTTCCATTAACTGCTATGCTATTTAGTGGTGAGGACAGAAATGGTCGTTAGTGACTCTCTGCTGCTGAATGCAGCCCTGCACTTGTTCATCGTAATTCTTGTGGTTTCCTTTAATATAGGAAAAGAACAGTAAAAGGAACTTTATGGATCATTGTTCCAAACCTGCTGCCTTGTCGCAAATGCCAGCATAGGCTGACATTTATTTTTAAGCTTAGGATGCGAGTTTTAACAGCTGAAGGAAAATCCATACGGGAGCAAAAGGAACACATTTTCTAACAGAAACTTCAGGAACAGGGGAAAAGAGCAATCAACAGTCCAACTAATTTGGTATTCTCTTAAAAACCTAGGCCTGGATTTTCAACATCTTAAACCAGGGAAAGTTTCTGGAAGATTTCTTTTACGCCTTTTCTGTTTTCTTCTTTGTGCCAGTATGATGTGCGGAACTGTCTGGAATAGGACAGAGGTGGTGTGTCGTCCCCCCCAGTTAAACATGGGGAAAGGACTTGCTGCTTACTTATGCCCTGTGCCATCCTATGCTGTTTCAAAAAGCTTGGGCAAAGAGATCTGACGTACTCATTAAAGTACCTGTCACCACCTTATCCTCCCTAGGGCTGAATTTATTTAACAAATCATTTTAGGACGTACTGACCTTGCTTAGTGTGGTGGTTTGGGCCTTCCTGGGTCATATTTTCACATAGATGGACTATTCTTGAACAGTTTCTCCATTCTGAAGGACAAAAATTGGCTTTTCTTTAACAGGTGATGAGTACTGTGCGTGTTCTTGTCCCACCTAGCTATTCCACAACCAGTATATTTACTGCACAATCAGTATATTTATTGTGGAAGTTGGGAGAAAATGTCCCTCCGAGTTATTTTTATAGTTCCCATATTTTTCTCTCACAGTATCTCAAGGTTGTAGCAGAATACAGTCTTGTTCCCCATTAAGATTGTGATAAAAAAGCAATAGGTTGCATTTATTCTTTTTCTATAGTATTTTTTACTTTCCCCACAGCATTCTGGCTGTTCAGGAACGTGACAAACCCTGTCTTACCAGGAAGTAACTAGAGGATGCTTTTTTTGTGGGAGTTCAGCTCTACTTAAGACATACGATGTGAATACACAGGAGGCAGCAGTTTTCAAATATAGTTATTAATGGGCTCAAAACCATCAATAAATCGATCCATGGAAATGAGTGGTATGGTAAAAAAGCAATACAAGCCATTTCCAAGAATCACTGCACTTTTGGCAAATTCATGTGCTTAATCACTAGTGAGAGCTGTCTCTTTTAGGCAAACTGTGTTGCAAAGGCACCAAATGAGCTTTCCTTCCATGCAGAATTCCCTGTTAGCCTTTTAAATGGACTCTCCTCTCCAGAAGAGTATATGAAATATTCCTTTAAACACACAGACACCTAAAACCTACCCATAAATCGATGCTAACATGCATATCAAAGTTTTTCTACGGAACTGTATAATGCCAGAAGCACTTTTCTTTTTCATAAAAATCTTAATGAAGCTTAAAACAGCAACTTCTAACATCTTTACTTAGAGACATAGCACCTTGTAGGTTTTTTTAATAAATATGCTCACTGATTTCTTTAATTACATGCAAAAAAGTGTATACGTTTATATACACATAAAGTGAATAAAGTGATGTTATCTAGGCAAATGACATTCTAGTGCGTGGGGAAGATCTATTTAAATAGGAACAAGGCCCTGTGCTGACTCCAAGAACTCTGACTGCTCCGAGAGGAGCAGTGAGATTCATGACTTACAAGTGAGCGGTCCTTTCCACCAAGAAACTTCCTCACATGCCAAGAAGCATCTATTCTCTTCAGGAATTTTTTTGATTTTCTTTCTAATTTGGGGAAATTTTAATAATTTTTCAGCATTGCAGATTAGGAAGTACTGGTCAGGTGTGGGTTACAGCCAACAAAAAAATAGAGGAAAATTCCATTTTATACCCATATCATTGTGACCAGTGGGGAGTCTTGTGGTTTGCAATATTAAAGGAAATGCATAGTCTTTGCAAGTATAGGGTCTTAGTTATTTCCTTTCTCCAAGGAATGATAATGCAGTAAATCATACACCTATGAAGTTTTATTAAATATTTATCATAAAGATTTACCAGCCTTATTAGTTTCACCTCCGCCAGCAGCGGAGCTTTCACAAAATGGAATGTGATTTCTATTTTCCACTTCTCAGCCTTCGACTACAATGCATTAAGACAATACAATGATTTGTTTTTCCAGATGTGTTTTTCTTTCTTTGAGCATAATTTTCTTCCTGGTTTTGTTTAATTTTACACTTGACTAAGGTGTACAAACTGAAGGAGCTGAGGTAGTTTTGGGAAAACACATATGTGGGTTACAAAATGCTTGAATCGTTATTTTGAAAAAAAACAGTTGCAGCTATAAGGTAATTATCTGGAGTCTGAATAAAATTTATTTTAAAACCCCTATGATTCATAGCAGTGGCACAGCAGTGGTGTAAGAAGCAGT
The DNA here is from genome assembly GCF_964199755.1 of Larus michahellis. Classification (NCBI taxonomy): domain Eukaryota; kingdom Metazoa; phylum Chordata; class Aves; order Charadriiformes; family Laridae; genus Larus; species Larus michahellis. The sequence goes on from NC_133897.1 coordinate 99,009,102, forward strand.
TCTCCCAGCTTAGATGAAGTGATGGACTCTGGAGATATGTGCTCCATTTCTAACTTGACCTCAGGCTTTCTGACTCATGTAAGACAGAGGTGACAAGACAAGGGCATAGGGAGGAAATAAGGAGTGCAAACATTGTTTGAGTTAAAGCAGACTCTTTGGTTGTCTACTACCCTGTTTTCCTAAGTGTCATCATTTTATATAATCACACTCTGTTATGGTTGTCTCCTCCACAGAAACCTCCTGTGGTTTCTCGCACTAACTTTTGAATGTACCAACCAGTAGCAACCCAATCTGACAGAAATGTAGACAACGTGGAAAAACAATTTTGTGTTTGTGCTTCATGTACATAAACAGCCATCTAGAAAAGAAAGCCCCATGGGAAAAAAATACAGAATCACAGAATGGTTGATGTTGGAAGGGTCCTCTGGAGGTCATCTAGCCCAAGATCCCTGCTGGAGCAGTGTCGCCTAGAGCTGTTTGCCCAGGGCTGTGTCCAGATGGCTTTTGAATATCTCCAAGGACTGAGACTCCACAGCTTCTTTGGGCACTCTGTTTCAGTGTTCAATCACCCTCACGTGAAAAAAGTGTTTCCTGATGTTCAGGAGGATTTTCATGTGTTTGGATTTGTGCTCATTGGCTTTTGTCCTGGAACAAGGCAGGAGGACTTTGAGGACAGTGGGATCCCATTTGCTTTCAGCTTGTGCTGCTCCTGTGGTATTTATTTGTGAACTCTCTCTTTGAGCTTTTCATGCCTTTCTAGCTAAACCCTCCATTCCTTTAATGTTTTGGATTTTCTGTCATGTCCAGACTGCACACCATCCACAAATTAAAGGCTTGTATTACATTACTTCTTTTGCTTGGTAAATTCCATTTGCTTTAATCACAGCTTAATTCTGTGCCGCCTCTTTTCAAGATCCGCTCTCTTATCCAAGATACAGGTACTCAAAATCGCAAGCCTAGCTCTTCAGTCTTGTATCAGTCAAAAAGTCCTCTATGTTTTTCTCTCTTTTATGTAACCTCTGCTAAAATGCATCTCGCTATATGTGTATTCATACATTTTCAGATGGAACACAATACTCCTCAGATTTCTGCAATACAGTTTCATAGACAGCCTCTTCCGTCTGGGATACCTGAAAACTATGAAAAAAAATGGGCTGCTTTAGAATCTGCTATTATCAGGGACAGAGCTACCTCCACCTGCCTGCTTCCTCACAGCCCCTACTTACAGACACAGTGAAGTGCCGTTCTCCAGAGTGTCACTGAAATGGGTAGGCACTTTTTAAAATCTCCTTTATCTCTGGCACCACGTGCTGTCCATCAATCACTCTGAGCCTAGGATTTTAACAAAGAAACATTTCTTACTGCATCCAAGCTCCAACAGACCAGCACAGTATATTACGGGTTTCTGCATAAAACAATAACCCATGGAACAATTCATACCAGAAACTTCTAAGGCTCCCTACAAACTCTGTAACACTAGAGCTCCTGCGTTTTTATTACTTTTTTTTTTCTGAAACTATTCTGAATTGGTCTATATGCTGTTTGGTGGTGGTGGTGTTTTTAAAGTGGTAAAAGAGCTTCTACCTCAAATGCTACTCTTTCCATTGACACCATTAATACGTTTCCTATAGGAAATGGAAAGGCATAGAAACTTTCCAGAAATATTGTGTCTTGAGAAAACCTTCAAATCAATTTTTCACTATTGCTTCCTCACAGCTTCCCCCCCACATGGCAACCCCTGTAATAGCTTTCATGTATATATACAGAAACTCCATAAAGGGTTCTTCCAGATAAGAAATTGTCACTCTATGCAATCCAAGTCTGAGATGTTGCATGTTCTCAGGAGCTTTTGATGTTTTCCCACCAGTGACTTTCCCAAAGAAAGGACATAGCCAACATCTCTTGTTTTATTACCCCACACAAAGCTAGAGAAAAGAATACCCCAACCATCTGCTGAGCAAGGACTAAAGGCAAGCTAGAACGGCAATTAAATTTTCAAAGTTTTATCAAATTTGGTAGATGAAATGCTGACTATGGTTTATCTTTACCTGCAGTGATTCTGACGCTGTGTTGAGCTTTCTGCTGCTTACCACCTCTGAATCTGGGTGTCAAAGTCGCACAGGAAAACTCGGGAGCCCTGGTACAATCTAAGGTAAGAGGAGTAGGAGCCATTCCGTCCTATTCAGAAGTCTGCACAAGCGCCCTGTGCCAACGTGCATCCACTCACTCATGAGTAACCTTCATCTTTAGACCCCTCTTTGCCAGAGAAGGAGTGAACCGCCCCTCACTAACCCCCACTGTGTAGCAATGCCTCCCTGGCAGAGGTTGCTATGGCCAGTAATCTGCAGGTGGAAAAGTTCATAGGAGCAGGATCTACCTCACCAGAAGGAAAACACATTTAAACTGTTTACACTAACCCAGCTGATCTTGCCTGAAGCAAATCAGGGAGTGCTCACCGCTGCTGCTGGTGGCTGCTGCTCCCACCCTGTCCCCTGGCACCCTGGGACAGGGAGAGGCCACCGGCTCAGGGACACAGTGGAAGAAGTCTAAGACATGGTTGGAAGCCCGTATTTGCGCGAATGAGACTCTTGGAAGCACTCCTAAATGATGCAGGACAGTCGGTATCTCAAAGGACACTGGACTTTTGATTCATCTGCCTGAGGCACGTTTGTACTGAGCTGAAAACAATTGGTATTGAGTGCCAGCGAAAACCTTCTGAAGAAGGTCAAATTGGTGGGTAAAGGTTCTTGTGGAATGGGGCTCAGGATGGAGATATTGATGGAATTTGATATGTCAACTGGAAAACAAAAACCATTTTCATTGCTGGTTGAAGCAAAAGCACGGAAGATTCAAATTGTTATTCACAGAAAGAACCTGCTCATTCCTTTTTGACATAATCAAATAATACAAACAAATACATGCACTAATTCAATCCGTTTTTCAAATTCCCTACTCAACACTCAATATTTAACAATTTCAAATAATAAATACAATACATTACTATTAAAATCAAAGTAACTCGAGTACGGTTCTCCCGTTTCCATACTAAAGGACTACATCCTGTCTGTTCTTGTTATCACATACCAGAAATAGTAACACACCTTCTACATGTCAGTTTAAAAATAAAAAAGCATGGTTTTCCTGACAAACTTTACATGACACTTGATTTAAAATTTTAGGTCAATTCCAGAAATCTGATGCTTCACGCATTATTTTCTGAAAGGAGAAATTAATTATGGTAACTTAGATTATCAAATCTGCCAGATCATGCATGAATTTAAGTATAGCAGTGTGAGTAAATTAGATTATGGGTCAGATTTATAAGCATAAGGGTAAACTACACTTAGTACAGCAGAATTTGACTCTGATTAATTCACAGATAGCCATCACTCTTCAAATATAGTCAGAAGCGACTGTCCATGCAACAGACATGATTTAAGTCTGCAAACATTAAGCAATATGTACGTTCCATTGAGATATTTTTATTCTGTTTCATGTTTTCACTTCACTTGTCCTGGTAAGTAACATTTTTGTTCATACTGTGGTTCAATTATTTTGAAAGCAGGATGTGAAATCCAGTGCAAAAAGAATCTGCAATCAGAGCTAGGAATAATTTGTTCTGTTGTAAAGGACTTGATAAATTTTCTATTTTTTTCCTAATATCCTGTTTATTAATTGGATTTAGATCATGAAATACAAAAAAGGTACAATGATGTAAAATATTAAGGTGCTGTCAGACATTTTAACACAACAGTGTAGTAAGAATGTACATTTATCTTAAAACATATTTCTGAATGTGGGAGTATAAAATGATATTGCAATTGATTCTCATTTTGTGAAATTGCTCATTGGTCCAAGGTTGTCGAGGACAATGAGAATTGTGCCTAAATCTATGATTAGGAAGCAGGAGGAAAATGACAGAGAGAAAATCTGACTTGACAGAAAAACATCAGAAGAACTGATGATGGAAGGGCTGAAGATGCATGAAATGGGAAGTGGCATCATTAAGCCAAATAAAGCATTTTAAGTTGAGTACACGGGTTGAGAAATTACTAGAAACAATTAACAGTGATCTGATCTAAGTTCTCCTGGTGCAAACACCACACACACCACTGCCAGTAAGCTCAAAGTCTGATCTGCTATAAGTCAGTAGCCCCTCCCAACAGAGTAATCAGTGAGACAAACACCTAAGTAAAGAGACTATAGACCTGATCCAAATTTGGCCATAGGAAATTCTTTGCACAGAAGTTAGAAAAACAGAAGGTAGAAAAAAAAGGAAAAATTACCTTCTTGATAGGAAACCCTACAGACACCTACGGAAAGTAGAAGCACTTGCATCAAGGAGAAGAAGAAGTAGCAGAAAAAATGAAGGCAACTTGAAGGAGAGAACAACGAATGGGAATGTGATGGCTTAGCAAAATCTTCTTTTCCTTTTTGGCGTAGTCATAATGGCAAAGCTCCAGCTGCCCCCCAAATAGGTAAAATAAACACATATACTCCAGCTTTTCCCCTTATTTCGACAAAGAATTAGTATTCTATAACTATATTGTTCTCATGGGAACTCCATTTTTTTCGCCTTACATTATTTTTTTGTGCCATCCTTTCTTTTATCCTTCCAGTTCTCACACCTCTTAGGTTATTTTTGTTTCCTTTTTCCTCTAGTTTATTACAGGCCTTCCCCTTCCCTCACTTTTTCTTATTTCCACACTGGCATATTGCTATGCACCTAGCTTGCATCTCCTCTCTTTTTCTTCGGCCCCTCCTGCCAGCACAAAAATCACACAAAGAAGTAAGCAGAGATACTTCTTTTGTTACTTCCTCCATCGCTTCACCACCACCTCTTGGCTCTGAATACATTAATAAGCCTTACCAGCATCACCTGGGGCCTCAATCCACACCACTGCCCATGGACACGGATGCTCTTTTAGGCTGAGCCCACTGCCCTCAATCTTTTTTTTGGCTATGCTGTAGGAGTGCTGGTCTTGAGCTCAGCCAGTTATGCCTGGCTGTGGATGGTTCTGATCTGGAATCTAATTTTACAGCTTAATTTCAGACCTGCTCTGTCTCTGAGACTCTCCTTTATCAGGGAGTGTAGTGATAGGATGAGGGGTAAGAGTTTTAAACTGAAAGGGGGGAGATTTAAATTAGACACCAGGAAGAAATTCTTTAGTGTGAGGGTGGTGAGGCACTGGAACAGGTTGCCCAGGGAAGCCATGGATGCCCCATCCCTGGAAGTGTTCAAGGCCAGGCTGGATGGGGCTTTGAGCAGCCTGGTCTAGTGGGAGGTGTTGGAACTAGATGATCTTTAAGGTCCCTTCCAACTCTAACCATTCCATGATTCTATGATGGACTTGCCCAGCAGTCACTGGACTTGATCTTGTCCCCGACTTGCAGGTTGGTTTCACAGCAAACCTGATAATCTGGACTCTTGCTTGAATCTGACCATGATTTCTAGGCCTGTTTTGTTCACCTCACTTGGGTGTGGTGGGATGAGTGCCGCAATGTTGGAAGGGGTTATCCCCCTTGGTTCCTTGTTCCCTGTCCTTGAAGGAGGTGCTGCTGGTCCTTGCTGCTCCTTGACACCTGGCCTGTTGAGTTCGAAGATATATCTTACCTTCTACAAAACATAGCTTTATCCTATTAGTTAAAGAATTGTTTCCACAAAAAAAAAAATATATTTCTTCTGACTAATTAATATCCTTTGGATGACAAAAATTAAAAAGCTCTCTAGAATTTAAAAAAACACAACTGCTTTCTTAAGAAAATCCTGCTGATAGGTTTTTTACACACACAGTAGAGAAAGCTTGCGCCCCTGTGAGTGGGGCAGGAGTCTGTTACATTTTGCTGTTCTATTTTATTGGCTTGATGCTGCCAATGGTGTCCTCTAGCACTTGCTATGAGCTGCTGTACACGTCTTTCAAAGTCAAGCAATCCTATTCTTATTGTCCACAACATATTTGCTATAAGTACTTGAGATGAGTTGTAATCTCTGACCCACTGTATATGATGGGAAAGACAGACTTGACAAATGAAGAGCGAGCTTCAACTTTTTTTCTGACAAACGAAGAACATGGACTGACAGCCAAATGAGAAATCCATTCTAGTCCCCTTTTAAAATGGATGAACCTGTCAGTAATGTTCTTGGTCAGATAAGAATTACCAATAAGTCTGAACAGATAGCCTACCAAAGTTTAATAAATAAACTAATAGTATGGGGGAAGAGCTAGTGTCATTCTGACGCATGGGAAAGAGCTCGCAGAGGTCAGTCTTGTATGTAAGGTGCCAGGTGCCAAAATAAGAAGCATGCTCACTTTTTAAAATGCAATTGTAATTTCAGAAATCACTGAAGTGGAATGTCATTTCGAGAACTTGTTGATTGTTTTCCGGAAGAAGTACGTTCAGTGGTGGGAGACAAATCACTTCACATAGCTTCTGGCAAGTCTGCGACACAGCCGTTGAAATGTAGAAAGTGAACAAAACTGGAGTAATACGTCTTTCACAAAAGTCCATCAGTCTTGGCCCATGTGACATCCTTGGAAGGATGGAGGGAACGGGCTGATGCCGTTGCTCAATAGTACATAGCAATTAATTGTAAAAAAAAAACCAAACAAAAAAAAACCCAAACCCAAAAGTGCTCATCACTGTCATCTAGAGATACATATTTACCAATTTATCCCAGAAATGACTATTCATGGCCTAAGTGTCTGCAGTATAAATGAATGTTGATAAAGTTAGTTATGACATGTCTCTACGAAACCCCTTACAAGCCAAAGTATCACAAGCAATCCTTAATACTTTGAGCAGTTTTGACAGGAAGCAGACACTTAAATACAGCTATGACTCTGGACTAGTGATCACAATAGGCATTTCCTCTGATAGAGGGTAGAAACTTTCATGTTCATAGGGAACTTAAGATAACAGCTACTTCCCTGCCGAAGGAGACGGGATTTCCCTCTGTAACTCCATCATTTGTCTGCCCGGCTTCCAGCTCAGCTGCTCTGCCTCAGCCTGGGACAAAAGATTTGCTCACAAGTGCACATTATTAGCCTGGTTTATGTTAATTCAAGTTGGTATGTAAAATTGTTTCCAGATCTATCACAATGCTAATAATTTGAGAGGAAAAATATGATAATGCATGTCATATTTCTATTAATACGTAGTTAGATATTTAAAATTCCTGTCAGTTGCATCAAACTGCAATCAAATAGCAAACACGACTCATTCAACATCACACAGTATTAGGAATGTTTAGCATTTTAAACACATGTAGGCTAGTATAATACAAACATTTTAAAAGAAGCCTTTGACAATAATTGGCAAAATGCATAAAAATATTATCAAAACTGTCAACAATATATAAGAACATAGGACTATTCAGGTTGGTCATCTAGTCTGAAGTGTTCCATTTAAGTGTTGTTTGATATTTTTTCAATTCAAAAGGCTGTTTTATCTTGTATTTCCCAGTCATATTTTCGGAATTCTAACATCTTGCAAAATACTTTCTTTTACAAATGTAGTAAATCATACTATTATAAGCCATGGAACATATGTTTCTATTGCTTTTATACCATAGAAAATGAAGTTGCATGGCTAAACCCCTTCCCCAGCAACAGGTAACCAGGAGATTCTTTCTTAAAAGGCATAGTGTGAAGTAATCAACATATCTGTCACCTCTGAGGAGCTCCCAAACAACTTGAAGTGCTATTTATTGCTTGGACATCCATATTAAATTTGAGAGTCTGTATTAAATGGAAGTTTTGATGTGCTCTCTGAAAAGTTCCCAAGAATGTGCCTAACCTGTGAAGTGATGAGTGGACTCCCATCACACCTGGGCATGACTCATGGACTTTACCATTTTCAGGTAAAGCAGACAAAAGCCTAGACAAGAGGGACAGTCTGAGAATCTCAAATGGATTGAAATAATAGAAAATATTTAAATTTTTGTGAGATAATATTATCAGAAAAATCTACTTATTGGCCTGAAATTAACTTTCGAACTTACACTAATAAAAGCATCTGCATGTATCACTAGCAATGACAGAAAGACTGGCACGATGCCTTTTTCAGACATACCACTAACAAGCACCATTCAATCTATGCATGGTGCTTTAGAGAGGATTTCCTCACCACATCCCTACCCAGGTAAAGACAGAGAGGAAGGGAAGGGAAGGGAAGGGAAGGGAAGGGAAGGGAAGGGAAGGGAAGGGAAGGGAAGGGAAGGGAAGGGAAGGGAAGGGAAGGGAAGGGAAGGGAAGGGAAGGGAAGGGAAGGGAAGGGAAGGGAAGGGAAGGGAATATTTCAGTTGGAAGGGCCCTGCAATAACCATCTAGTCCAACTGCCTGACCAATTCAGGGCTGACCAACAACATAAAGCATATTGTTAAGGGCATTGTCCAAAAGCCTCTTAAACACTGACAGGCTTAGGGCATCAAAAACCTCTCTAGGAAGCCTGTTCCAGTGTTTGACCACCCTCTTGGTAAAGAAATTTTTACTCATATCTAGCCTTAACCTCCCCTGATGCAGCTCTGAACCATTCCCACACGTCCTGTCAGTGGATACCAGGGAGCTCAGCACCTCCCTCTCCACGTCCCCTCCTCAGGAAGCTGTAGAGAGCAATGAGGTCACCCCTCAGCCTCCTTTCCTCCAGACCAGTCCAAAGTCCTCAGCTGCTCTTCACAGGACATTCCTTCCAGCCCTTTCATCATTTTTGTTGCCCTCCCCTGGGTGCATTCAAGGACCTTAACACCCTTCTTAAATTGTGGGGCCCAGAATTGCTCAAGGTGAGGCCACACCAAAGGTTCACCTCATGTTGGCTACATCACGGCTTTGGGGGATCGGTACTAAGCAGCGGTGGAGATCTGCAGACATCTCCACCAGGCTGAGAGGGAAGCAAGTTGCTCTTCAGCTGGATCTACCCCGCAGCAAAAATTCTAAAGAGATACTACTGGCAGACAAGGGTTCATGGTGACCTGGTTCATATCTCGCAGCAGTATAAGGACATTGAATGTATTACCCAAACTGAAGTTTTTATCTCTTTGCCTCAGAGATTACTTTGCTGCACTGTCAGCGTACATGATTTGTGTGTTTCATAATGAAGCAAACACAAAGTATGTCTTCCCTTGGACTGCCTGAATGAATGAAAACCGGAGGAAAGCTTCCCAGCATTAACTCTTTGCAGCAACAGTGACACCCTGAAGCAATGTAATGACCTGTGAAGAATGATTTTTTTTATGTCAGTTTAGATGCTCTGTCTTGTTCTCTCAGTAACCTTTCTGACTACCTTTGGTTTTTGATCAATTTAGACAATTACCTATAATGTATTTATACTGTCTTCTGGAAAAGGGATTCCTACAGGAGCTTTTTACATAATGAAAAGCTCTGATTTTAACCCTTGTCATGATTTCCATCCATTTAAGTGGACGTTCAAGCTGTAAAACTGACTGTTTCCCAGCATGCAAATGCCTTCAGTGCCAAGTTATGCTTGTAAATCAGACATCAAATATGCAGATCCTTTGACACGGCAACTGAAATGTACATTTTAAAAAGATACGCTGGCATTTAAGCGTTTTGTGTTTAGGTGTTCCCGAACACCACCAGTGTGTGTGCTTTTCATAACCCAACAATAAAGCCATTCATCAAAGCATTGTTGTTTTTTTTTCTAGAGAAGTGGAATTAAAAATAATAGGTCTGTGCAAATTTGGCAAAGTCAATAGCGCCACAGTTATAATTGACAGGAAAAACTGCCCTGATATTACTGGGCATAGAGTGGCTCGGGGAACTGGTAATGGTCAGAGCCTCGCACTGCATACTGGAGGGACCTGTGTTTTACAGTAAACTGGCACTTCTGCAACAGTGCAAAATGATTCATAAATATTAGCAGCCAATGAGAGTTCATGTAAATACATGTTAACTGAGATGCAGTTTCTTGAAAATGCATTGAAATTAAAGAAAATATTTAATAACATAATGTATAAAACATTACCCTCACTTTAATGTATAAAACATTTCCCCAACTTAGTTACTGCGGAAATCAAGGCTCCAAGAAGCACAGAGTTTATTTCCAATGTCTGTACTCCCCTTTGTATGGCTGTGAATAATTTTGTATATATTTGTTTTTTAAGAAAAAAAGAGACACATGATCCAAATCCTGTAAACTCTTGGGTTCAGACATTAGACTGCTGAAGAATTTGGTTCACATAAGAAACTAGAGAAGAAATGGGCAGCAGCTGAGCCTGCACCAAGACAGAAGAGGATCTTCCTCTGACTCCTGTTAGAAGCTCACTAAAGGAACTACGTCCTATTATTTCTACTTCATACAAGAGATTTGGAAATTGCATTATTCCTCCAGTTCCTTTGCTGTAAACCTGTAGGAAGCACCTCTTTCTCTGAAGGAGGAAAAAGAGTTCAAATACAGGATAATGAAACTGTTGTTCAGTTCTGAGAATGTCTTTTTCTATTTAATGAACGATTAATTTAGCAAGGATGTTCCAATTCCAACTGAGCCTTGGGTTCAAAATATTTTACCCCCTCCTCTATTTCAGCTGATAGTGACCGGAAAGCCAGAGCACAGAGATAACTGGTGTGCTCCTGAGAGTCCCTGGGGGAGTGCTCCAAAGGTGCCTGCAAAACCAGAGCCACTCTCTAACCGGAGATTGGAACTGTGTTCTCCATATCCCCTGCAATATCACCCCAGCGGTACGGTACCAGGCGGTTTGGCCATCATGACAGGTTGAGCGAGGCTGCCTGCAGTCCCCACGTGGACAACTGGTTCGTACACCGTCCTCCCTGTGGGTACCAAGGCCAGTATTTAAGAGCAACCATTACATATGCTGGTACCTCCACAACCCTCATTCCAGATGGCTTCATCTACTGCCAGGTATCAACAAACCATACTAGTTTGAGTAAGCGTCGTCCTTAGCATCAGTTTACATACTGGAGCATATCCTTCTACTATTTACTATATGCTCTCCTGCTTATCTCAGTGTAACGGTGGTGCTGGAGCACAGCTTGTGTACCAGTTGCAAGTTGTGGATCCAACAGCTTGGCCTGTGTTTGCTCTCATCGTTCATGGGACAGTGCCAATTCAAAATCACAAGTCATAAACAGACGTGTTTACTTACGATTGTTAATAGCACTCTAGATAGATATAAAATACTTTTTGAAAGCCCACTTATTTCTCTGCACTTAAATGCTCCACTTTTTTCTGACTTCTTTCCATCTAGACAAGGAAAATGTAAAAAGGTGTCAAAAGTTTTTATATTTATCTGCTTAAAAACAACTTTCACAGGATTTATTTTTAGTTGCAGAGTATTTCTGTGGGTGATAAGTCGGGTAAAAAGCTTGCTTCTATAACATCTAAATGTCTGATGGATTTTGTCAGCTGTTTTAAGACAAATGTGACCCTCCGATAGTCCTCATCAGCAAAATGCTTCCATTTGGATCAAGAATGACCATCATCCGCCAGCGCCGCTCTCTGCGAGCCACGCTCCGGTATTAAAGGCGAGGCTGGATGCAGCTTGACTACTTTTAATGAAAATAAATCCAGTTCTCAGCCTCACAGCTTGTTGCTGGCGCTTTTCTCAATGACACCGGGCGACGCCGAGCTGCCGCCGCTAATGCAGCATTCAGCCCACAAGAAACACCGACGGCCTCTCGCCATGCCCAAGTTTTTCCTTCCCACGCCCGAACTCCCCTTGGCCCCGCGGGTGCCGTGCAAGAGTTGGGTCGGGGGTCGGGCCGGGGGTGGGTCCGCAGCCCAGAGGGCGACCCCGGCAGGGGACACCCGCGTCTCTCCGAGCCCGCACCGCCACTTCTCCCCGCGGCGGCCCCCGCCTGACGGCTCCCCCGTCCCCCCCCGCCCCGGGACCCCCACCCGCGAGTTGGGGGGGGTGGGGGGGGGGAGGGGGGCTCCCCGCCGCTGCCGCTCCGCCCCTGCCCCGCCGCGATCCCGCGCCCCGGCCCGCAGCGGTGGGCGGCGGGGGGCGCCCGCGGGCGGCGGCGGGAGCGCGGGCGCGGGGGTGGCCGAGGAGCGGCGGCGGCGGCGTGAACGCGGCTGCAGAGCCCCAACCAGCCGCGGGAGCGGGATCCGGAGCGCCGCGCCCGCCGCAGCCGCCGGAGCCGGAGCCGGAGGAGGCGGGCGAGGAGCGATCCCGGCCGCCCGGAGCCGCCGGCAGAGGCGGGCGGCCGCGGCAGCCCCGCGGGGAGGCAGCGAGCGGCCCCTCGCCCAAAGCGCGATTTCCTTCCACCGCCCCCCTCGCCGCTACACCCCCCACAGCCCCCCCGCCCGCCCCGCTGCCTCCGCCCGCCCCCAGCGAAGAGAAACAAAACAAAACCCCGGCACCGCCACGCTCTCCCTCCTGCTCCTCTTGGCATTTGGTGGTTGTTTTTTTTTTTTTAATTTTTTTCTTTTTTTTTTTTTTTCTTGGGGATTCTCCTTTCTCCTGCCAGACTGACTTGCACCTTCTTGATAATTTCTCTTCCCCTCGTTTGTTTTTTTTTTTTTATACTCTTCTCCCTGCTTCCAAACCTTGTGTCTGTGTGTTTCAATACTATCACAACCTCCGCTAAAAATAGATCTTTTTATATACCCTTCCTCCTCTCTGACCCCATCCAACACCCCTTGTTAAGGTGAGTTGTGTCTTTTCATCACTTTTTTCCTTATGTGTTGTTTTTTTGGTTTCGTTTTGTTGTTTTTTTTTTCTCCCCCACCCCCTTCCCTTTAGGGCAGGTTTTAGGGAGGAGGGGATGTGGAGGAGAGAATTTTGTGGGGAATCAGGCATGTTTGCAAAGCCTTATTTTCCCTTGTGCAGCCTCAGCATCATTCCGGACTGCTCCCTTTTATCCCAAGGATGTAGCTAGCTGATGAAAGTGGGGAACTACTCTTCCTTAGCACTGCATGCTTGGGAGGCACAGCAACAGCAGGGAAAAAAAAAAAGCTCTTTTTTCCTTCGCCCCCCCCCCTTACCTCCCCCTCACCCCCACCCCCCCTTTCCCTCCTCCTTTCTGTGTTTTGTTGGTTTTGGGGGATTTTTTTTTTGTGGGGTGGTTTTTGTTTAGTTGGGATTTTTTTTTTTTCTTTGGGGTGTGTGTGTGGTTGGTTTCTGTTTTTAAGCGGTACACAGGGGACTTGGAAAGAATTGCATGGGGTGTCGGGGGGAGCGAGTGTGCCCGTGCACGTGTGTCGTGTGAGTGTGTGTGTGTGTGTGTGCGCGCGTATGTATGTGTGAAGTGCATTTGTATTTGGTGTTTATGGGATGGTGAGTGATAAAGCTTCCCAACAGCCGCTGTACATAGAGGCGAGGAGCACGGCAGAGACTGCTGATGGAGAAATCGGTCAGGGATGCGGGAAAGCTACGGAGCTCTCCACAGAGTTCGGTCCCTTGTGCTCCAGGACATCTTTCCATAGATCATTACTGGCACCTTCAAGGTGATGGCTCTCATTCCTCTCCTGGCTTCTCACTGGAGCAGTGCCGAGAGGGAAAACTTTAGGGCTAACGTGAATTGATAGCGTTTCTGTTCCTCCAGCAGCCCGAGACAGTGTTATTCCAGGGATAAGTGGGGAGAATAGCGTTGTGATCCAGAGCAAATGGATCGTTTGCTGTGACGTATTAGTGTTCAGTGAGAAAAAGAGAGATGAAACATTATTAGTTTGGCCGGCCAGCCAGCATTGCAGCCCGGTTTACTTCCCAGTTCCAAAGTTGGTTTAGACTGTTTTGCTTTCTTCAGCTCTTCAGCTAACTGTTCCTGTGGACGACAGAAATGTGTTTCTACAGTAAAACAGTCTGTTATAAATCTGCTGGGGAACGATTTATTATTCAGAGGCAATCAAGTAATTTACCTGTTTCGTGGACTTTTTTCCCCCCAGTCTTTTAGTGTGCTTTGAACTATGTATTTTACCTATGAGTGAGAAGTAGGGTAATATAGATTTTAGTTGCATTTTAACAAGGAGTTAAGGCATAACTTGCAGGGTGCCATTTGCAAAGTGTCACCTAATATAAAGCAAAATAACAGCCCCCTAGCTCTTTTTCATGGATTTTTCACATCTCCCTTGTTTGTTTCAAAACAAGCCGGTGATTTTGCTTATGAACTTGGAGGGAAAGCTGGCTTCACAATGACACACAGTTTGAAATATTCAGAGTTCAAAATTATTACAGTTGTCTGACCGTGAAACTTGAATTTTTTTATGAAATCTAGTGGATCCAAAGTACATGAAAGAGCACTCTGTATACGTAGTTTTCTAACAGGTTGAATCATTTTTGCATTTAAAAGTTTACAAGTGCACTAAAAAGGTTGCTATCATCTGTGTTTGGAGGCCTTCATGCTGGGTGGGTACAGGAACGTTAATGTTGCCTGTCTAGTTAACGCAGTTCCAAAATAACCTATCTTTCCACATGCTCTGCAGATGATGTTCAGCAAAGATGAGCAGTCATGGAAGTAGTCTTGTGCTATCAAGAGTCATTCCATCATTTCTTTTTCTTGTTAGCCTGAATTAAAGTATTTTACACAAGTTTGCCTTGGGATTTATTTTATTTATTTTTTTTTTCTGCTGTGGTGAAAGGAGGGAGCGCGCCTCGAGTGAGTTGTGCCATTCCTAATGCTCGGTAACAGTGAGGGGAGAAACACCTGATGTGCTTTTTGTACATCATCCCCGAAGGTATGCAGGAGTGAGAAAAAAGAGATGGAAAAGCAGCACAGTGCACTAGCAGTTTAAATAAATAAATAAGGGTGATGCACGTTAGCTTGTCAGCTGCTCTTCTGCTGAACCCTGGCTACTGGCTAAACACATTTTCTTGGTAAGCACTGCGATGTGATACAGTTTTTTTCTGATTCGATGGAGTTTGCTGTTACAATCACATGTGGCACAGGAGAGCTCTTGTTCTGTTGATAAAAATCATGCCTCCTCGTTTTAATCCAGAGGAGGCTGAAATATCCACAACTCCTGCTGAAGTCACTAGGGGTTACTTGTGCTCAGCACTCGTCAGGATTTTTTACCTCAACGTGTCAGCATTTAGGATATTTCCAAAGGATACAATTCCCAACAGATCTGTAATGTCTCATTTTGTTTAGATTTTAGGTTGGGTGCACGTAGTATGTTTACAAGTAAATATTTTCTTTTTTTCTTTTACCAAAGCAACGCTAAAATATGTCAGGAAATAGAAAACTTTTAGCATTGTTTTTTCTTGTGGGCTTTTAAAGAAAGTTCTCTTGCTATCCTTTAGCTGTCTGTGAAAAAAGGAGTGTTCCCTTCACAAACCTGTGCGCAAAGTTCCTTACGTCAGTTGATTAGCTGTTGACATTGATGAAGTAAAAAAAAAAGATGGGATTTTTATACAAAAGAAAAAAAAAAGAGCAAGTCATGTCTTTTGGGTGTTTTGTTTGTTTGTTTGTTTTTTAATCAGAAGAACCGAAAGACCAGAGTGCTTTCAGCTGGATATGAAAACGCTGAAGCAGGGTTAATGTTGAATTTCTTCTGGTTGTCATTCTCGTTGACGTGAATGACAGCACACCAACGCTTAGGTTATTCTGTAGCGTACTAACCTAGATTAAACATCCCTTTAATTTACGTTTTGAGGCTTGGATAAAATCTCAAACCTTGGATTTATTCACCCCTAAAGCCTTTTTTTTGCTCTTGAAACAAGCCTTAAAAAAAGCTGTGAACTGCTATAAAGAAAGTCATAGAGGGAGAGTTGAGAAGTCACTCTGACTTTGTGGAGTTTATTGCTATAAAAGAAGGTGGGATTTCTCTCTGCTGTTAGCCAACTGAAATGATTTTCTTGTGTTATTGCACTTTCTTATTCTGCAATATCAGTCTAAAATACTTAGTCCAAGGAGTTTCTATTCTATGGATGTGGCGCTCCCACAAATGAAGAACGTGTATATTTGGTCTTGTCCTAAACTACAACTACTCATCAGTTTCAGTATCATTTTGTTGCAGGGCAAAATTGCTGTTTCATTTGGAGGTACTTATTGAGGAAACTATATTGATCCTGGATTTTCTTAAATTTTTAAAGAAGGAAATGAAAACTATCACAGTGTTGCCTGGGATTTTTGGGGATGGAGTGCAGTGGTATTATCTATATCCATGCAGAATGCAATCACAGTATACATTAAAAAGCAGTAGCATAATCCATCTGAAAACAAATTAATCAATTTTTCTTTGTAAATCCCTCTTTACTAGTTTTAAATGGTACTATGTGTGTACTCTAATCAGAGTGTATATCTGTAATTTTAAAATGTTTAGGTGAATGAGGTTACTTTATGCAAAGCTGACTTTTTACTTGTATTTTGTCTGCTAGGAAGATACTTTTTGTAATAAAATAGATTTTGTTTTTTCTGCTGTACTTGCGTACACATAGAAGAAAGTTAGTATTTTCCTCCTGGGGACCTCCCAGAAATTCTTTACTGTGAGGGTGGTGAGACACTGGAACAGGTTGCCCAGAGAAGCTGTGGATGCCCCATCCCTGGAAGTGTTCAAGGCCAGGCTGGATGGGGCTTTGAGCAGCCTGGTCTAGCGGGAGGTGTCCCTGCCCAGGGCAGGGGGGTTGGAACAAGGGGATCTTTGAGGTCCCTTCCAACCCGAACCATTCTGTGATTCTATGTGTAACTCTGAAGAGCCAGGCGCTGAACAGAGCTACAAGCTCTTCCCAGCCTTGGTGAATGATTGGTTGAGCGTCAGGGGTAACAAGTGCTCGGGCACGGCAGGGAAGGGAAGAGCCTGGCTCTTGGGAAAGCAGAGTATCGAACTATCTGCTGCTGGAGTGGCTGTAGGCTTCAGGGCTAAAATAGCACACCGCTTCCTCACCCTTAACAGCACTAAACTCCTCTGTCTTACAGTCTGCATTCAGTGATCTGCTTGGTTTTCCCTTTGTATTAGAGTAGATATGGAAGACATAATTACAGGCTATAATGCTAACACAGCTCTCTGATGGCAACTGTTTGTAGGAGGTCAAATGGAAAATAATGGTGGAGAGGAGTCTCCAGCTACAGAGTTTCTCCTTTGTAGCATGTTTTCATTTACACCGGTTTTCCCTGGATTTGCATCCAGCTATTATACCCTACTTGCCTGTGTAGGCTGGAGGCTGCTTTGCATGGAGAAAGTTTTCATAGGAAGAGGAAAAACAATATTATTGTTAACTTTGGACAACACAATGTCACAGCTCCACCAACTCCAACCAAATGCAAGAATAGCTGTGGCGTTGTAGATAAAACGTTCAGAATTTGCTTGACATGAATATGAGGTTTCACACTTCATGAGAGGAGAGATGTTTTTAAACGTAATTCAAAGGGAATGCTCTTTTCAGGATGAGACTCCGTCTTAGTAATTCCCCATGACCACTCTTGTCCTGTGGGATCTGTTTGGAGCAGCCCAGTTCATTGCTGGTTAAAGTGGGGTGGGGCCAGTTTCTCCCATTCGATCCACTACTGTAAATCCATGCTTGTAACTGGGTACCTATTCCAGCGCTGCAGTGGTATCAGTAACAAAATTTAAGCTTTGTTTATAGGGTAAAATATATAACGCACTATTGATTTCTGCTAACGGGCAATGCTTTTAACAGGGTGTATGACTCCAGTCATTTTGATTACGGATCTGTTTACCTTGCTACATCTGTGACTTTCTCATCTACGCATTAGATATATTTAAATCCTTTAGACACTTAATAGGCTATAAGGAATCAAACTGCTTTTCTTATAAAATGATCGATAAAATCCTAAATTTGTTCTTTCATTTGTTTTTTGGGGGGTGTAGATGGTTCAGGACTACACCTTATTTGGTTAAAATTTGTCCCTTATTTTGCTTAAAAATAGTTACTAAAATATTTATTATTAATAATTTTAGACAGTCTCTTCTGTATGCATTTAAAAAAAAAAAGTTTAGTTTCATAATGAGGTTTTAGTGTAGGCCACTGAGGTGTAATGAGAACTTAGCCCTCTTAATGAGTAGTTGTTATCATGCTTTCATTAATAAAAATGACATATGTAGTGACAAAGTGTTTTTCAAAGTTACTGTCACTTTGTATACAACAATATCTTTTAGAATGAGTCATCTGGAGCTCCCATAAAGATTTTTTTTTTTAATCTGCACTGAAAGTAGGAAAATTTTAAGCAAATCGCAGTGGTAGAATTATGTGAGCTCTGACGGAATAAACCAGCCATGAATGTATGGTTCCCTTATCAGTCATACCATCGCCATCATTTCACCTGGGTGAGTTGAGTATAAAACACCTACAAGCCAGCCTTGGCAGTTTGGGACAATACCTTTAGGTCATGATGGCTGCTTCAGTAATCTGGGTAGAGCTACACCAGTACTCAATGACAACGCGGTGAAAGACAGGGAGCATCAGCAATGTGGTGAAAGACAGACAGCATGAGCTGGGCTTAGAAGACCCTTCAGGAAAACCAAAAAACTGTTTTTCTGGAGGAGAAGTCAGCACGTGGCCATGATGTACTGCTAGGCTTCCTTGGACTTAAGGACTGTTTCTATACATGACAAAGTCCCAATAGTTTACCAGCAGTGCAGAATCCTAATTAAATTTATATAGTCCAGCAGAGGCTGCAACAGTAGCGGAAAGGGAGAATTTCGCAAGTGTAATGCTAGTACTTAAATAAGAATGTGAATTGTTCCTTCTCCTGTTTTGGTACCAATGGAGAAGTGTGTTCTGTTTTGTTTGTTTACCTTTTGAAAAGGATTATACGTTTGGGCTTATAGTAACGAATGGGGAGTGATTTAGACTAGAAAAATATGGAAATTCAAAGTTAAGGCTTATCTTGCACTTAACCATTCCAGAGGCATGGTCTATGCCTTGGGAGTTCTTGTTGCAGCCCTGACAAACATCTCCTAAAGTGGCACTGCGTGTGAGACTTGCGTGATGCTTTTCCTACCCGCAAAATGCAATAGTATAGTTAAGGCTAAATGCAGCAGTTTCTACTCATGTTGAATATTTCCTTGACTTCAGTGGGATTGCTTGCCTAAGCAAGAGGGCCAGAAACAGGCTCATAGAACAGTGACAATAGGGAAGGTGTGAAGTATCATCATTATTATTATTATTACTACCTCAGAGAAGGTTATCTTATATCAGATGGCTCATATTCCAGGCAGTCTGCGTCACTAGACCAAAATTCCTTGGCACTTTCACTTGTTTTCTGCAACATGTCACCGCTCAATTCTGTGAAATAAATTGAAAGTCCTTTCTAAAATCTGAGGTCTAAATAAAGAGCATGTTAAATATAGGAACATTTAAAATACATCAATTGTATGTGATAGTTAAATGGTTTAGCTGTATGTTTCTGGACGTACAACTATGTGCAAGAAATTATTTTTTCTATATTTGGATTTTCACCTAATATAAAAATACTATATGAATTCTAGAAACAGATAAATACTTCATAGGTAATTCTTTACATGTCAGAGATGACATGTGGAAGAAATTCTTCACCATGAGGGTGGTGAAGCACTGGCACAGGTTGCCCAGGGAAGTTGTGGATGCCCCATCCCTGGAAGTGTTCAAGGCCAGGCTGGATGGGGCTTTGAGCAGCCTGGTCTGGTGGGAGGTGTCCTTGCCCATGGCAGGGGGGTTGAACTTTAAAGGTCCCTTCTAACCCAAACCAGTCTATGATTCTACATTACAGACATCAACTAATTAGCCATCGCAGAACTCCCCGCAGCCTTTGCATTTTGTAGTACATAGAAAAAAATTTAGCAGCAGTAATAGTAAAATGAGAGATCAGGAGAGGATAATTTATTTTCCTTCTCTTTTCTTTTTATAGTTAGCTTTCAGTGGTAGAGACCAGAAAAGAATTGTAGATTTGACTGTTCGTAGACACCGGCTTAGTTTTAAGACTCCTTACACTTCTTGAGTGGGGATCGGTGCTTGTATTAGCATTTGGGATTGGCAGGATTCCCTTGCCTGGCAATGCGGAAAAATCTGGGAAGGGTAGGATTTTGTGATTCTTTCAAGTCTGAAGGTAAAATCTGCAGTGCCATATGGATAATATCAGATCATCCACTCCTCTGAGATCTTTACAGTCTTATTGCAGAGGCAAACTCAGGCTAGGTCTTCAAGGCCAAAATCTTAAAAGCAACTTCTAAATTTGCACTCTCACTCCAATTTTGCTTGTGTGTGGCACCTTTATGTGCAGCCTAGAGATGTAAGCAATGGGAGGCAGAATTGGGGAGAGTAAAGTAGCTGCAATCAAGGAAAAGATTTAGCAAAAGGCGTAACAAAGCACATTTATAAGCAAAAATGCAAAAAGGAGTCCTTAAGAAAGAGGATGGAAGAGGGAAAGGCATTGCACAGAGATGGAATTAATAATATTTAAGAGAATGCAAGAGATAAAAAGCACAATACAAATATCAGAGGTGGAGGCTGTATTGGAAGAAGGACAGCACAGCTAATGGTAGAAGGTGAAAAGACAGGCTGAAACTATACTTTAAATTGTACACTATCAATATAAAGTATAGTTTCAAGATCCGCTTAAGTTGATCTAAATTCCAGCTGCTTTTGCAAAGGGAGACCTGCACACTCCTCCTTCATTCCTTCCTCCGAACGATGTGCTGCAACTGGTAATACAAAAAAGAAAAATTCATCTAGATCAGATCCTTGATCCAGCTGACTAACTGCTCATATTAACATTACAGCTGCCTCAAGGCAGAGGCGGGGGGGCAGACATAGGAAAGGGCAGCATAAAATTGACTTACACTGATGATGGATCTGTGCTCTTGGTCTGAAAGTCCTGGTGAGATTCTGAGTTAGAAATTATTTAGAGGAGAGGCTGGCTAGGAAGACTTGCAGTGGTAACACAAAGAAAGGAAGAAGCCACCTGGGACAGTATTTATAGTGAGCAGTTTAGACGGCTGCATGCAGAAGAAAAAAGATGCTCAAAACACTTAGGATGCAAAATCAGGCATTTAAAAGTTACAAAAAGCCGGTGTTAATGTTGCCTGCGTGTTTAATTCAGCACCCATAGGCACGCCTGCTGATGTGCTCTTTAATTACATGATCAAGTGTGGCTTTTTCCCCTGGGGACAGCTTGCAGAGAGGCAGGGTGGCAGAGGCTCCGGGAGTACCATATCCCGTGCGAGTGGGGACCCTGTCCCCCATGGCCCCTGTTGAGCCCAGCAGTGACTGTGACTTGGTGCTTTCGTCACCTCGTTGGACCGTGTATGACAAAGTCCAGTGCTCAGCAGTCCCACCAGTAGCAATACGCCTCCCTCTCGCTGCCTTCCCGTGCATCTCCTTCATGGCCCCCAGCGTATTTCACACTGACTTGTACTGCTTTTTATTAATCTGGTATTTATGGCTCCCAAACAAAACATCTTTCTGCCTCTTTGCCTCATAGCTGCACCTGCAATGTGCTATACATGCGCAGCATGTGTTAAGTTCCCTTTTAGATGGTAGTGTATGCTTCAAGTTTCTCTTGGAATAAGAAGAAACAAGATAGAAAAATAAAAAGAAATTCAGAATAAAATGCCTTCAGAGAAAAGGAGGCACAGATTAGAATATGTTTTGTAATAAATGAAATACAAAACTCTTAGGTCGTATTGGCTATCTTTCTAATGATTTTTTTTTTTTAATATTAAGTGGGGAAATTAGATCATGCACAAATACACACACGCGCCAAACTGCATTATGGACTACACTCTTTGAAGGAAAGAGTTGAACAAGAACAGTTTACCCAGCCCTGTGAGAAATAAGATGCTGGCAGATGATGTCATGCTTGTCTAGACTAGAATAAAAGATGTATTTTAAAAACTCTTCGCTAACTTGTTTAAATAAAATATTTTAAAATTCTAAGAAATCACGAGTGCTGGCTGATGATCTTAGATTTTACTTTGATCGTGTTCTATGGGTTCTGGTGTCTTTTCGTAACGTATTTTTAAAATGCTTCTTTTTCTCTCTTTAAGCATATCTGTAGAGAATTGCATGCTCATAAGAAGGTATGACTGATTCTTCTGGGTTACCCAGTTCAGTCCCTTGCTCTTGCAGCCAAGATATCATGTAATTCCTTTCATGTACTGATCAAACTCCTTCTTACAACTATTCAGGGATTTTTTTAGTTCCCATACTACCATTCGGAGGCTATTTCAGTATTCTGGTTTCTTTTCCCCGTAAATGTGTTTGTGGCCTGCTTATATTACTTCGTTCTTGGTCGAATCTTGTACTTGAGCTTCGATGGCCTTTTCTGCACAGTGTTTACTGCCCTGAAGTATGGAGCAGTCCTGCTTGCTGTCTTCCTGTGCTAGGCTTAAAAAGAAAAGTTCTTGCCTGACAGAGTTCAGCTCTGGTGAGGACTGCTAAATTTTTGAGGATAGATAATGGTGTAAAGTTAGACACAACAGGGCTCTGCTCGTGCTCCTCGTTCATATCATGACTAAGCTTAAACCAGTCTTCGGTATTGACCTTCAGAGAGGGAGTGATGTGTCAAGTACTTTACCCGCATTTCTCTTTGGAGGTAGGTTTGGTCTTCCAGGGCGTAGCGCTCTATGGGATTTTTGCAGACTCATTTTCATTTGGCTTAGTTCTGGTTTCTTACTATAAATAGTTAAAGTCAGACAGAAGGAACCTTTGTTTATAGTTTGAAAAAAAAATCCTGTTTCTCCTTCGGATTAAATTTCAATTGTTGAGAGTTGATACCGTAACATTTAAACGGATACAATATTCTAAGCATTAGTCTTTCAAATAGAAGGTAGCCATTATGCTCTAAGCAAAATTATTTTCTAATCAGACTATCTAATAGTCCTAATCAAGAATGCATTGGATTTTATGTGGATTTACCACTTGTACTTCATTTGGGAAGCTGGAAATTAGTAAGTTTTGATTCTGGACTAATTTTCTAATTCTAAAGTTACTGGAGAAAGGAACCTGTATATTTTATTTTTGTCCCTTGAAGTATAATGTAAACAGAGGACTGGAAATACAAGTGGCTGGCCATTTTATGTTTCAAGAATTTACTTGAAATGGCTTTATTTTGAAAAGTGAAGGGCATCAACATTGGTGCAGCCTCACCTTGAGTACTGTGAGCAGTTCTGGGCCCCGCAATTTAAGAGGTCCTTGAATGCGCCCAGGGGAGGGCAACAAAGCTGGTGACAGGGCAGGAAGGAATGTCCTGTGAGGAGTGGCTGAGGACTTTGGGCATGTGTAGTCTGGAGGAAAGGAGGCTGAGGGGCGACCTCATTGCTCTCTACAGCTTCCTGAGGAGGGGACGTGGAGAGGGAGGTGCTGAGCTCCCTGGTATCCACTGACAGGACGTGTGGGAATGGTTCAGAGCTGCACCAGGGGAGGTTTAGACTGGACCTTAGGAAGCATTTCTTTACCAAGAGGGTGGTCAAACACTGGAACAGGCTTCCTAGAGAGGTTTTTGATGCCCCAAGCCTGTCAGTGTTTAAGAGGCTTTTGGACAATGCCCTTAACAATATGCTTTATGTTGTTGGTCAGCCCTGAATTGGTCAGGCAGTTGGACTAGATGGTTATTGTAGGTCCTTTCCAGATGAAGTTTTCTATCTAGTCTAGTCTAGTCTGGTCTAGTCTGGTCTGATCTATTGGTTCATTATATTTTCAGTTTGCTTTTTCTGTTCTTTCTCAAAAACCAAGGAGTAAAGTCATGATATTGAAGCTCTTAAATCGTTTACAACTTTAAAGTCATTGCCCCTGCGTGTGAAATATTTTAACCAACATTTCATAAGGAAGGGTGAATGCTCTATAGTTAGATTGATATGACTGTCACTGTCTTTATCAAGTTCAGGTATATACAAACTATTTTATACATTACTATGTTATACAAGTAGTTTAATATTAACCTAATGTGGAATTACTGCATTTGTTATTTAAAAAAACCCCACCTTCCTATATTACCTGTCATTAATCTGTCAGAAGATTAATAGTGATGGATAAGATGCAGTTCTGTTGTTTATTAGATATTTTAAAATACCACAATAAATAGTATCTAATACGACAATGCCACAATAATACTACAATAAGCAATATCTAAAACAGTAAAATCCCAAAGTGAACAAAGCAGCTGGAACTGCAGCTCTTATCAGCTGCCCGACACCAGACACTCCTTTCTGCTTTCTCTTGGGCTTGTTGACATTTACCTCCCCTGCAGAATGACTATGCATGTTATCTGCAAGGTGTTAGTCCATTAGTAATGAGCAACCTTTAATCCTGGTGTAGACATCCTCTTCATGGAAAAGGGTGTGTGTGGCCTTGTTACGATGTATGCGTACCTACATGGGCAAATAACTTCACCCACTGGATTTGTCCCATTTAACCTAGAGGGGCTGCAGTGTCTCATGTGAGTGTTTGTAGGAGTAAGCTCTGAGTCATATTTGTCCTGCAGACCTGGGCGTGGAAGGGATTCAAGATCTGTGTAGGGGAACAGACTGCCAGCGTGTGCGTGCACAAAGGTTGGGGCTGGGGAGAAGCCTGGAGTCCTTTGCACTAACTCTATTTAGAAAACCAGATGTTTGTGCTGACAGAAAAGAACGCAGCAATGCACACAGAAGTGTTGTTTATGTTGCCATTATTAAAAAACAACACTGGATATTTTTTTTATTAAAAAATAAACTATTGATCTGGCAAAAAAAAAAAAAAATGCCATGGCAGCGTGTGACCTGTTTTCCTAGGATGCTTTGGCTGCTTTTTGATTTTCAGATTTTTCTTCCATATGCTGTTGCTATGGTAAGAATCAGCACATCAGGGAGAGGAATCATAACAAATGATATCACAACAAATAACCTGTAAGAGCTTTGCATTTCCTGGGACGGCACAGGGTCAGTTTAGAGTTTCTACTGAAGCCCTGTCAAAAGAGTTTTCAGGCTGTGGGCAGCATCTCTCTTGTTATTCATGGGCTACTTTTGTATAGACAAAACAAATCAAGAAAGTCAACCTTTTTACCTATAAGGTTATATTAACTACAAACAAATTCTCACCTCCTTTAGAAAATTTTAGGTGTTCCATAAATCAGGAGAGAAAATATAAAGAAAAAAAAGCCAGAAGGAAGTCTGATGGCGTAAAGGAGATGAAACTAAGAAAAGCAAAATTATTGGCATGCCTATAGTGGCATGTCAAGTGCCGACGTGGTAAAGACTGATCAAAGTATTTCAGTATGGAAAAACAAGTGGCATCATCGGATGGTTCAGACCTAATTGCTACAACTGCATACAAGAGTACTTGTGTACCACAGCCTGCTAAACAGAGATCCTGCTGAAGAGAGTTTTGAACTTACTGAACGGAAACTACCTACATTTTGAAATGAGCTTATCACATGATATGAAGCTCTACTTAGTACACTTTTAAAGTAATAACTGTAGTTACAGATTGATTATATGCATGTATTCCCATGCATTTCATATGCATGGGAAGAGGTGGAGAGGGGATCAGAGAGTCCAGGTTTGTCTGAGTAGCCAAAGCCACAGGAGATGACAAGCAGTGGCTCTGCTGGAAGATCAGGAGATCAAAGAGAGTCCATATTCAGCGTTAGAAGAGAGAGGGTTTGCCACACATCAAGGCTAACTCCCATTCCTCCAGCAGGATGCTGGGGGAAAGAGTTTGAGAGGACTGCTGGTCCCCTCCCGAGTTATGGACTTGGAATATAGGAGACTGCAGTCTGACCTCTGTCCGTTAGGTAGCCAGAACTAGGGAGACTAACCAAGAGAGTTTAGTCCAAATTTAATGTTTCTCACCACAGACCTGAGGGGTTTTTTATACAAATGGTCCCATCAATCCAGATGTTGCTCTAAATTATCACCTAAATGCCATGTAGAAGAGTAGCTCTATAATATTAAACCATTTAAAATGGAAAGTATAAAAAAATGTTTAGTTAGAGGTTTAGTTAATTCTTCAGGATACAGTGACTTCAGTTATTTTTGAAGCAGGCATCTCCTTAGTCAAAGAGTCAGTGGCCTCACGCCGAGCCCAGCATCCCTTAGGAATCATGCAGCGTTTGCATTGCAGTAGTGTTTCCAGTAAGTGTTTTAGCAACGTGGCAGGCTTGCCTTCAAATGTCCTGGCTACAGTTTGCTCACAGTAACCTTGCTCAGACCCACCTGTGTGTTTCCAGGGTTAGCTTTCTGCTGGTTAGCCTGCTTAATATTTTGATCCAGCGTACCAGATCTCACTTGCAGGCTGGTTTGCAAACTTCCCGAGCAGAAAAGTTGGGGTGAAGGTGCTTCCTTGGCAGCAGAGAGACTGTATTCCTCCAGAGGCATGTTGCTGAAGGCCAGAAATCCTGTCCATCCTGAGCTTGCATGGTCCTCCCACCTGCTAGCATAAGTGCTTTCACATAGTGTGGAGACAGTGGAGTTCAATAATAACGTGAGTGAGGAAGCGGGGGGATCAGCTGGCTGAAAACTTAGGCCTCCTGGAAAATCCCCCTCTAGCATGTTTCAGTCTCTAACTTTTGTCAATATTAAAAAGGATTTTATGCCAAGGACCTCCCTGAAAATCCTGCTAACCTTCTGTCTTTGTTGGTATTAGATGTGGGTGTTTTAAATCAGTGTGCAGAATTACAGTTACTTTTACGCTGTTTTTATGAAAGGCTGATGGCAGTCTGCTTCTTGCCTTCTTCTCTTGTCTCTAGTAGCTCTTGTGTCCATTTGCCGATATCACCTACATCTGCCATGGGGCTGAAAAGCTCAAAATAGAATCCAGTGCCTGGAGGTTTCTTCCAAATATGTGCATGGACAGGTGAGGAGGACACTGACCCCAGAGCAGAGACTACAGATTGTCTGTGATGGGCCTCAGGCAGACCTTTGACATACTCCAGCCACAGGAGTTGGTCAATGGGTGGACCTTCATAGGCATCTAAGACACGTGAAATCAACAGAACTTTGTAGAAAACTAGGCTTCTTTAATGCCCTTTCTGTAATGCTTTTGTTCATAACACTGCCATATGGTAACTATCCACATCTTTCGTGGCTGCTCTTGGCTTTTAGGGGTGCTTGGCATTGTGCAGACCTTTGCTTTCTGCTGCAACTTTTGTTAGAATTGTGTTAGTTTTCACTGTTGTTACAGCTTCTGGTGCATTTTGAATAGTCATATATTTCACTAAGTAGTGTATTTAAGATACTTCTTTGAGAAGAATTGTGAGATTTAAAATGTGGAAGGTCTGAATGAAAAGCAATGTTCTTCTTTGTAGCCCTCTTTTGAGGGTGTCTTCTGACACATGAAACTTTCATTATACTTTAATTATTGATAGGAAGCATTTTCTTACCAGCATAGCACTTACACACAGTGAAATCACTTTTCAGGAGAAATTACTGCAAGCAATTTTTGGATGAGTTTCAGTTTTGCAAATTGCTTAGGTTTTTTTTCCTTTGTTTTTCTTAGTACCCCATAAATTAAAGCACAAATGATAAGCAAGATCATTACGCTGTCATGAATCACTCAAGTTCTAATGGCCTAATGCACTAAGCCTTAATTAGTAATATTGTATTTTTAAAAAGACAATATTGTGAATGAAACCTGAACATGCACTGTTTTATAACGGGGCTTCCCAGAAGATTTTAAATGGATTCCTCTTCTTAGTATGTTTTTAAATAATTGATACGGCCACTTCAAGCCTTTAGTAGACAAACGAATTATTGGCTGCTAGTGACAAAATTTGGTTTGGGCATAATAACTTCACAGAGACGTGGCACTGCATACATCTGCTGCTCTAATTAGAAAGTTTGCCTAGGGTGCTTGTATCAGAAAGAGTGGGAAAAAATAGCGCTGCACAATCTGTTGTAACAGAGTGATTCCTGCAAAATGTGATTTAGACAAGATTTCTGGTTAACGCTTTCACTTCTGCTGCAACGCTCCGATGCCATTTCAGCAAATTTTATACAGGCGGCACTGTCTTGGCCTTACCTGAATGGGCCGCCTGCTTGGAAAGGCCACCACTGAATGCTTGATTTAGGGCCTGCAAGTGCACCGCTCCATGGTGCAAAAGATGCTCTGTCCCACAGAAGTCACTAACAGGCCCTTGAGCTGCTCCATCCACAGAGAATAAGCCAGCCATCGCGGTTCCCTGGTTCTGTGTCCCTTCATTCCAGAGAGCCTTTCAGCTTCTGCTTCTTTATGTAGGCAGCGAAAATCAGGAGTAACAGCGTAAAAGGAGTTTTGGCAGTGAAGTGACAGCCACCCATTTTGGGGGGGAAACTTGTTGAGCTGGGGCCAAAAGCAATTGCTGTGGGACGGTGATCAAGAGCACCTCATCTAACTGGGGAGCATCCAGCACTTGAAACCAAGCCCTTCTTACTAGAGCGGTTGTATCTCGTTCAGTCGAACAGCATTTGGGTCAAAATAAATAGCTGTGGTTATGGGGAGAATTAATCAGAAGCATACAAGTAAGAACGGCTTTTTCTTGCTTCCTGACTTTAATTTACCAATTCACCGAATATTTCCTGGGAAAGGATCAGTTTCAACAAATACCTGTTTTTAAACACACAGCAGGAGTTTGTTGTCATGGAAGTAAAAATTTATTGCAGCTTTCTGGAGAAACCTGGTGGGCTTGGTGGAGAGTATAGAGAGCCAGGTCCTGTTCTCCTTAGACCTCATTTAAATTAATAAATAATTCCAGTACAAGGCGCTCTAAGGGTGCTGAAAATAAAGCAAAGTAGAATTTGATTTAAAGAAAAGGAAAGCAATTATCCCAAAAATGTTTATGCCTTGGAGAAAGTGAAAGGTGATCAACCATGTGAAATTCCTTGTTATCAGCCCATCCAAATGTTTCATTTCAGAGAGTAGATAAATGTCTTCAAGGCAAGTGCAGGTGTTACGGGAGATGCAACTCTATTTTACACGTCAAATTATGTGTTCATACTATGGTATTGTGCAACAGCAAAGAGGCAAAGCAGCTTTTCAGATACGCTAATGCGATGTTTATAAAAGAAATATCAGATATCAGAAATCAGAGAAATGTAGTAACCTGATGTGAAGGTGTACTTCTGCTTATCTGTTGTTCTTTTGAATTTTCCTTATCGATGTCTTTACAGAGTCAGAAAGGATGAAACAGTATGATGCTGAGGTATCTCATACGTTTATAGAGCATCCTGCCTGACATACAGCTGGATTTGAATTTCTTTCTTTTACAGTTTTAGGCGCTGGCTAATCCAAGTACTTCAGTATTTTGTTAACTATATGGTTAGCGTAATATTAAAGTATTTATCTTTTTTCAGGGCCACAAATGATGATGGTAGAACGGTATCATCTAGAATACATATACATTAATAAATTTGTGGATAAATAGCATAAAGTATTTATCTTGTTTCCATGAAATATCAGAAATTTTTGAAATAATGAAAAGATAGTGGTTTTGTGCCAAGATGTGGGGAGGAATTAAAGGAAAGGAGAAGAAGAAACCACAAATTGTTGTCATTTATTTGTTCACCCAGCAGCAAATGCCTAAAAATCAAAGAAATCTGATGAGAATGATGAGAGACTTTAGATCACCTGGTGTTGAAGTTAAGTTTATTTTCCCTGTAAGGCATGCTTAAAGTGTCCCATTGATGGGTATTTGAAGGTTTTTTAAAGTTTAATTTCCACTGAACTGAAATTTATAGTTCTAGGGAGGATCTCATAAGGGAGGACTATGTAAAATTCCTTTCTTATCCTTCTAAACGATTCTGCTTTTCAGTGGGTCATTAGCTTTTATGCAGTATGCTATGTTCATTTGTGGACTAACTTTTGACATATGTATTATTCATGTTGTGACTGATGTTCAAGTTTCATCAATGATTTCACTGTCCAAAAGAACATTAGAAAGAATTAAGAACATCGCTTTGAGTGCACTGGTACTCCACATGCTTAGTCATGTTGAGCATACACCAAGACTTTTTGGCATATCCTTTCGAAGTCACTCTTGATACACAAGTGAAATTGAATTAATGATAGAATGATATTCTGTCTTCAACAAAGATGTGTTCCATTCTTGTTTGTCCTGCTTGCCTCATCAGCACAAAAGACCATATATATAGGCAATTTCTTTTCTGCCCTTTTCAAGTCTCCAGACAATGGTACAAGACCAAAAGGATGACAGGAGCCAGTTTTTATGCTCAAGTTCCTTCCCCCATTTCAGAAATCATCACTCTTCCAAAAAGAACTGAAAATCAGAAGCTCATGGTCAAAAAGTTCAAATGTGGCTAAAACCTGAAATGCAGCAAATTGGAGATGTTTCCATGGTACTTTGTTTCCGTGGCCTGAAGTTCAGTGGACTTACGTTTTTCTATGAACTTGACTTCCTGACCAACCAGTGTCCCCTGGTATAAGGAGCAGCCGTGTCCCTTTTTTAGTGGACCGTGGGAATCTGGTTGCCAACAGCATCATGGAAGATCTAATCAACCCAGAGAAAGGAATGGGAGTATATACCTTTCAAACCACGTGCAGGAAACACTGTGACTTCCAAGTGCAAGTGTTCTGGCTTTGACTAACATTAGAATTAGAAAGATTTTCTGTCAGATTTTTTCATGGGAAGCAAGTTTTTCTGCAGCATTGGGGTGAAAAAGGCAGGTGGAGATGGGCAGGGAGTATTATCACCAAAGTATTTTTCTGTTGAAATGAATTTCTGATACAAATTGTTCAATCTGGCCCTTGTGCTGTAGCACCACATGAGCCGGATGAGAAGGATGAACAGCCAAGACCCCAGCTAGGCATCTTTTGGGGCACTTGTTATCAGACACCAAAGGCTCCTTGGATCTTACCTGTAGTTGCATCAGAGAGCTGAATGAAGTACAATACTTGAGAGCAATAAGGAAAAAAAAATGACTAAATATTTTGAGTGCAATAGAACTATATGCCTGTAGGTAGCAGGGGTTCACAGAATGCTATCCCTCATTAAGTTGTTTGCATTTATACAGGTGGCTATATGAAAAAAAGAATACAGGAGCTTGAATTTATTTGTTGTTCTTACCAGAAAAGAAGACAGCACTTGTTAAAAAAATCAGTTAATTATTTTTCATGTCACATGACCTAAATGTTGGCTGAAGAAAAATTAAAAAGTGCTGGCAGGTGACTGAAAAGTTCCTACAGTAGCTGGTTTATAGGCACACTTTCTCATGTAGTACCGGTTTTGAAGGTACCAATTTTTTACAATTGTTTGACTGTACAAGACGTACAGTTCTCTGTTAAAGCTCTGTCACTGTGTCACAGTGCAACTTACTGCAGGCTAAAGAGTTGGACTACAAACTGGAATAAGCACTAAGAAAATGGTGAAGATCTCATTCTTAATAAAGTAGCTTTCAAACAGAAATGGTAGAAGGAAATGCAGAAAAAGAGGGATCACTCAAAAAATCTAGTTGCATATCATTATTTTCACCTGCTGATGCAAATTATAGCTACGCTAGGGTTGGGAGAGCAGATAGTAACACACCCTGTTGTGTAATAAGCAACGTTATTGCAATGTCCCTCCTTTTCTGGTATAAGAATACAGTTGGTTATAGGAGAGTGTAGAAGTCACCTGAATATATTTTCATTAGCATTTCTTTCAAGGAGGGCTGCCATCATGCCTGGGCTCCTAGAGATTCCCTCTAACACTTGAAGCATATTTTCTGCTGGTTGGGGAGTAGGTTGGGTAGACAAATTCATGTGAATTGGGGACTTAACGAATAAGAGTGTCTCATATAGATGCTTAAAGAAAATTCCTCCTCCTGAGCTCGCTCTTGTGAGATTTATTATGAGGAAGAATAATCCAGGCCAGTATTTGGTAATTGCTCAGTTACAACTGAGATTTATTCAGTCTGCTGTCTGCCTGGATATTCACAGTTTTCGCAAAACTCAAGCTTGAGAAACGCACATACGTGTAGAGGCGCTGTGTGCTTTATTTATTTCTCTGCAATGATATTGCATGGAAATACACTTGTATATTCTGTGTAGAGAATCAGGTTTCAATTTCCTTATTCAAACCCCAATGTAGTTATATTCTTCTGTGTTTTTGATTTTCTTTGTAGAACTTCTCCCAGGCAGCTTTACTGGGGTTTTATTGTGAGTCATGGTAGTCTGCTAGTCTCGTCTGTTTCTGCCTAATCTCATCTGTAAGCTTTAGAGTAATATTTGGTTTCCTTTTCACTGAAATTTTAACCAGTGGGATAAAATATAAAGCATTACTAAGATACCGCCATTCAGCATGATTTAGTTTAGCTGGTATACTTGCTTTGGAGTCCACCCTAGTAGCTAACATGCACAAGCACGGAGGTCTCTGACTGCGTGGGTAAGCTCAGTGTTGAAATCCCTCTTATTTGTTTCACCATTTTGAACACTTTAACATATTCCACCGCAAGGTCTCTCACTGCA
Source organism: Larus michahellis (assembly GCF_964199755.1). Lineage (NCBI taxonomy): Eukaryota > Metazoa > Chordata > Aves > Charadriiformes > Laridae > Larus > Larus michahellis. The sequence continues at coordinate 99,041,368 of NC_133897.1, forward strand.
CAGAAATATTTTAAACGGCTCTGTTAGAGCAAGCTCAAAAGATGATCTCTCTGACATGCATTCTTCAAAGGAAGACTACATTTCTCCGCAACAAAAAAATGTGTCTTACCTCTCCCCTTTCCTGCTGTGAGTTGTGCCAGAGCTGTCATTTTTTCAGTAGGGATTGTTTATAAAAAGGACCTATATTCTGCTGTTCAGCACACTAGAAACCCTTAAGTTTTCAGTTTCAGTGTATAAATATTGATTTTGTACCTCACTGGTTTTGTTAGTTACTAACTCAAAGGTGATAGCATTTTTGTTGAATAAATGTCTTTACGGAAATAAAATGCTGTACCTTCCTAAAAGCTATGTGCTTGTTTCATAAAGCATCCATTTAATCCCAGCAGCTAATTGCAGTCTGTCTGGGGGTACTCTGGCTTGAATGTGATGTGTTTTGTTACTTAAAAAAGCCATGCTCAAAAATGACCACAGATGACGATTTATGATCAAGCTATGCAAAATTTACATGCAGATTCAAGTTAAAGTCATCAAAGCACTTGATTCTATTGTTAGGTATGCATACCTATTCGTGATGCACCTCTTACAGCAGTTTACTCAATTCTTTTAATGTAACTTTAGATTAAATGTAAGTATTATTGCTCATTAGAAAGCACTGGATTTTGCACGACCCAGTTGGCTTCAGATTTCTGTTTTCAGTATGTCAAGAAATTAGGAATAGAGGAAGAGTTAGAACCAGGAAGGGTCCCATGCTTTGATCCAGTGAAAGTGCTTTTCATAAAAAGGCCTTAAAGCTAATTATCCATGGAAAAACTGCGCTTTGAACCTCAGCCTCAAGCTGTGAGATTTGATTCCTAGAAGCCACGTTTGTGTGGCTCGGTGACCAACCCTCGCTCCTGTTCCTGTGAACCTGACTTCAGAAGTCCAGCCAGTTGGAAAACACTTCTGTAACCAGAATGAGAACAGCCTCATGCTTGCAGAGGTTACAGATAGAGAGGATACTTGGCAATGTGAAAAATCAGCCTCACTGGTGTATATTTCAACACTTCTCTGAAAGCTCAGTTTTGCAGGTTGCTGAGCATTGCTCAGCCACCATCAATTCCTCCTGAAACCAGTGGACCAAACACTCAGCTTCATAAATCAGGGAAATTGCTACTGTCCCAAATATATGCTTGATTACTACAGAAAAAAGTCACCTCAAAGCTGGAGATGGTCTGCATTTTCAGATCTGCATATTTTAAGTCTGCAGTTCTACCCAACTTTTTTTGGTACTAGGAAAAGTTTCTGATCAAACTGGGGGTGGGTGGGTAGGTGGCTCATAGATTAGGAAAATCCTTTCAATTACATTCAGAGCAAAGTTGTTAAGTACCATATAACCAGGTACAATATAAGTACAGTATGAGTATGATATAACCAGGTAGCAACATTTCTCTGCCTTGGACTTGATGAATTGCAGACTTGGTGGTGTTCCCCAGAAAACACAAGAAACAGATCATCTTCATTGCACTGAGTTTTCCTAAGAGGTTGGTAAAGAAACTCAGGGAGAGTGAATGCGGCAATTCACATAAGCCAATAATACCTCCTGCTTTTGTCACAAATACTACAAGTTTGACAAATGCAGAAAAGAGCAAGGGCTAAATGAGAAATGAAAGGGAAACAAGAATTCTTGTGTCTGTACAGTATTCCAGAGAGTTTAATGAAATGCTCCACAGCAAGTAAGGTTTTTTACCCTGTGAGCCCTGGAAGCTCATCCATAGGGTTCCCTCGTAACTCCCACAGCCTACATGGAGAATGCCGGCTCAAGGCTTACTGTCAGAAAGCTTTTCGTGCATCAGTGAATCCCAGTATTTCAGACTTGCAAGAAGGGACTCAAGACACCCTGCTCAGAGCCACTACTTTCTCAATATTGTTCCTTTCATACTTATTTTTGAAGTTATGCAGCAGGGCATCTGCTCCTAACTATCTCCTTCCTCTGTCAGGCTTTCATGCCTTCCTGTTTCGTTGTCACCTTGAAGAAGGCATTCCATAGTCTCCTGCAGTGACTCAACAGCAGGCTTCTTTTGGGGCAGCAATCCCACTCTAGTCGTGCAAGCATGTCTTCTCGCGTGCAGTGGTGGTGATTTTATCAGCCTTTTAGTCCATAGCTAGGAGCAAATGTTCTTACTATGCTATTTATTTAGTCAGAATTTGGGTCTTACATCTTTCCCTTTGGATTGTACCTGGACGTAAAGAAGGTTCGACTTTTCACAGCTCTTTTATAGTTTAATGTACTGCAGTTTCTTTGGTCACTGAAAGCGTCAGCTTTACTATAGGGAAAAACACCTTGCTAGCCATCTCAAAGAAAATTAAGATTTTGCCTCTCCATAACTGTCCTCCTAATCCTTTAAGCCTTTTCCAGCCCAAATTCCTGTCAAATTCATCGGAATGGAAGAAACCTAGGTTAATACCTTAAAACAATTACCAATCTGGTCTCTGCTTGAATAATGGAATAGTTGTATAAATATTGGAGTTAGGAGTCTACGTTTCTGTTTGCATTATTTCTGGAAATAAATCCTTCGAGAAGCCAAGGGGTTCGTATGTGAGAAGTGCTGTTAGCTTACGTAATCTTGTTGTGATGCTTGTTTTCATTGCAAATACTTGTGTGGACATAGACAAAAAAATAATTGCAGCTAAAGATTCCATCCACTATTCATTTTTAAACTTTTTAATTGTCCTTTATTTGTGGCGCAGTAGCTAGCAAAGAAGCTGCGTCGGTGTATATTATTTGAGATGACTTTATATTTTTGAAGGTAAGGGCTGTGTAAAAATGTTTTGAATAATGACCTTTGGGGTACAGCAGTACTACACAAATCTTACTGTCAATAGAGCTAGTAGGAAGAAAAACAATTGAGAGAGCACATTAGCACTCCAAAGCACATACTGTTAGTTCCACAAGAAAACACTTACTGAGCTGACAAACACTGGGCAAGGTTTGCCTTGCTGCAGTGTGAGTGCAGCTTCTCCTTCCCATTGTAAAACAATGTTTGCAATTAAAAGTCTAACCAAAATATAGATACATAAAGCAGATTTACTGGTAACTACTGGTTCAAACCTCAGCATCTGCGCACCCCCAGTCTCCTTCTCTCCAGAGTCTTTGCTTTGTACTGCTCAGCATCCATTTCCTGCTATGTATTGGAGCTCAGCATCTGAGGGAATTAGGGGGAGAAAACACTTAGAAAAAGAGAGCGCTTTGCTCCCTTTTTTAAAAAGAAAACTAAGAGTCTTAAAGAAATGTAAGAAACCCAAACAAGCTAAACTTACGACCTTAACCGTGAATAGTTTTAGACGTGGGCCATTGATAAGGCTATAGTCTTTCATACCTTTGCTCTTGCTCTGTGCCCCTCCCAAGTAAAAGCAGAGTTCCAAGCAGTGTTTTCACAAAGGGAATGCCATGAGCAGTCAAGAAGCCAGTTCTCTAAGAGACTGATGTCCAACCATCAATATTCTTGACTAATTTTGAACCTCCTGCTACAAAATAAACTGCATGTTTTGATTAACATGATGCCTATAGAAATCAGTGTAGGAACCTGTGTTGAACATGACCCATGTGATAAATACAAATCTTTGCCCATTTAGAGCGACCTAAAAAGATGCATACAGGACCCATGCTCTCAAAGGCACCAAACGCCCACAAAGTTTTCCGTGAGCCTTCACATAAATACCTTTGAGGATCTCAGTCTTGTCCTGCTGATAACTCAACCTAAACTGGTGTACCTAAGCTTTGAAACAACCATTGCACCTAAATACTATTTTATGAACCACCATCTATCACAATAAGGCTTGTTTTAGCATCAATGAGATATGCAACTTATGTTGGGAAGCTTCTTCAGCCAGCCATTATAAATATTATGCAGTTCTCTTCTTTAAGCTCTTGAGCAGCTGCCTTAAGCACATCTGTTAGTCAATGCAGAGAGCTGGGAACTTCCAGAGGGCCATTCAGTTATTAAATGGATTGAGTTACCTTCAGTTTTAAGAGGATGATAGCCCCCTGGTAAATGAAGTGTTTAAATTTGTCCTGCAAAGACTTAAGTAACATTTCTGTGGGAACATAAATACTAATTGTTACATGTATCACAGTAGTTTTCAGATATGATCTTACAGACCCCCAGGCCTCTTTGGACTACTCCTGAGGGATCTGTGAAAGGTAATTAACACTGCCTTCCCACTGGTAGAAAATTTTATTTTGTTATCTAGGGATCCGTGCATTCAGCAGAAAATTATTTGGGAATATAAACAGAAAAACATTGAAAAACACAGGGAGCTGCTGCTTCAGAGCCAAATGATATTAGCAGTTGAAGAAACATGCTAAATTATCATGCAAATGAAGATACTCCTTAGATATCTCAAAATGATAAGGTGTTCTGTCCACGCATCTGGGGATGATAATGACATTACAGCACTTCCTCCTGGGAGCTTTATTTCCTATGAGACTACATTGTCACAGGGATAACTGAAGCTGCGTTTCTCCTAAAACCAATTGTCCTGAAAGAGATCTGTGTTTCTGAGTCAGTTCTTCCAGTCATATATTTATGAGAGAGAAATGGGACGCCTGAAGTGAGGTGCTGCAGTTCTCCATACGACTTGTCTGTAGCTTCTGATTGTTGCGTAGGTAAAGGGTGACACCTTTCAAGAGTTTGATTCTTTGAGCTCATTCTGTTCACACTGATGGCAATGAATACTAGTAGAAAGCCATGTAAAGAGACATAAGCAGCTCAACTCAGAAGACCACAGCCAGTGAAAGCAACAGGAACATTTCACCAGAATGCGCAGGAAGTTTTGTTTTGAGGGCACACTGTCAGAGAGAGGACCACTGATTCACCTTTATTTACTGCCCAGCAGCATTTGGAGAGTATTTCCCTTTCTCCTACTTGCATTCATTCAGATTTGTCCATAATTACCCTGCCTGAGGTCCTGATAACTAACCAAGAGGGACAATATTTGTTAGCAACTATATAGATACATGTGCAGGTAGAGTGATGCAGGCAGTCGATTTTATTTATTGACTACGTGAATCGGAAGAATAAGAAAAAATCACACAAAAGGATTTTGTTCAGAAAATTAAAATCTACACAGGAAAATAAAACACCCACCCCAATATTTAGTTTAACCTGAAGTGAAAATTGTGCTTATGCAGCATTTTGGGTTTTAAACTTTTCAGTAGAAATACAGCTAGTTTTACAAATAAAATGATAGAAATACATCTAGTTTTACTCAGAAACAAACATTAGAATGGTTAATTTACAACTGAATAATTTTTTTTTCATACACAAACCAAAAAAGCCAGGCCTTTGTACTGAATTCAGGCTGGATTTTGCCGGGGCAGGCCTGTGGGCATGTTTTTAATGGGTGCTCAGCAGGGTATCATGCCCAGACCCAGCATCTCCAGTGTCTTGAGTATGCCAAGCGCTAAGTTTGAAAAGGTCTGTGATTTTTCTTTCTTTTCTCTTTTTTTTTTTTTTTTTTTTAGTTCAGGAGCATGAGAACATTTCTGATGTGATTGCAGTTGTCTTAAGAGATCAAGTGTCTAGTAACTGGAAAATGAGGAATGTTTGATATTGTAGTTTGAGTCAGGCTTTGTGTATGCTTTGTAAGTAGCTATTTAGTTATACAGAAATAAATGGAGACCTTCAAATTCTTATCTTTTCTTAGTAGCACATGGATATGCTGTTCAAATTATGCAAAAAGACCAGACTGCCTTGGCTGTGAAATGCTCTTGGGGGTATGGTAATCTGATGATAACCAAACACCATGGAGTAGTCTTATCATTTTTTATAAAACAGTATTAATTATGGGAGCAAAAGTATTCAGAGGAAGATGAGATTGGTTGTTTGGAATGGCTCCTCTTCAGGTTGTTAATCTCTTCCTTAAAATGTTGATCAGCTACTCTGACTTTCTCAGTAAAATCACTTCTGGTAGTAAACCCGCACTATGTGTGAGCAGTGTGACTAAATGGAGGTAAGGAGACTGATGCAAAACTATGATTTTTTTCTTAAAACAGGGAGTGACAGAGAGATTTGTTGTTTTGGTCGTGACTTTTTCCTCCTTTCCTTTTGCCATATGAGTAGTCAGTAGGCTTGAATTTTGAGTCATTAATCTCTTGAGGTATGTGCATGTACGTGTGTGTGTTTCAGGGTTTCAGTGCACATGGCCCCTTTTTCAAAGGAGCTCGAGACATAAAACCTCTTCATTTGTCACGGACTAAGGTCAGGCCTCACTCTGGTGAGCTTTTATAAAAAGCTGTGCATAAATAAAAGTAAGCAGTCAAACTGGGGTCTCACCTGGTATGAAAACATGCTCCATAGATTGATTCTGCAGAAATAGACCCAGAAAAACCTTTGGGAGGCAGATACTTCCTTCTACAGTGGCACCTTAGCAACCCATTAGATTTTCATGGAAGTGGCTTCTGTAAGCTACTAAATCAGTGAACTGTTCTTGGCCAATTTCCCTTCTCAGTTCTCAGAGAGCTCTCTTTAAGCATCAATATGTAATGCCAGAGTAAAAACAGAATTTTCAACAGTAAAGTCAGAGTTCATGTGGCTCACCTCTTCCTTATCCCTATGTCTACAGATAATAAGGTATGACCTCTTTGCAGTCATTTGTTGTTCCCCCAGAAAGTTTCTGAAATCTCCCTACTTGTGAGATGATTCTCCAGTTCTTTATCCTAAACCTACAAAAACATATGAATAGCCAAAGTGCCATCAGGAAAAAAAAATAGAGTTGATCTCTCTGCTGTGTTGGTCCCTACATAGGCAAGGAATTCCACGTTCAGGTTCAAGAAGATTGGCAAGATTACAAGAATGCCGCCAGAGTGTGCAGGGATGAAACGAGGAAAGCCAAAGCCTCCTTGGAATTAAATTTGGCAAGGGATGTCAAGCTCAACAGGAAGAGCTTCTTCAAGCATACTGGAGGCAAAAGGAAGACCAGAGAAGTTGTGGGCCCACTGCTGAATGAGACAGGAGCCATGGTGATGGAAGATGCGGGGAAGGCGGAGTTACTGAATGCCTTCTTTCCTTCAGTCTTTACTGCTCGGCCCAGCCCTCAGGAGTCCCAGACTTTGAAGAAAGTAACAGGGAAAGAGGAAGACTTCCTGTTGGTTGAGGAGGATCAGGTGAGGGATCAATTAGGTCAATTAGATATTCACAAGTCCATGGGCCCTGATGGGATGCACCCGAGAGTGCTGAGGGAGCTGGCAGAAGTCATTGCTGGACTGCTCTCCATCATCTTTGAAAGGTCCTGGAGAACAGGCAAGGTGCCTGAGGACTGGAGGAAAGCCAATGTCACTCCAGTCTTCAAAAAGGGCAAGAAGTAGGACCCGAGGAACTACAGGCTGGTCTGCCTCACCTCCATCCCTGGAAAGATGGTGGAACAGCTCATTCTGGGTATCATCTCAAGGCATGTGGAGGAAAAGAAAGCTATCAGAAGTACTCAACATGGATTCACCGAGGGGAAATCTGACTAATCTGATAGCCTTCTATGATGGCATGACTGGATGGATAGATGAGGGGAGGGTGGTGGATGTTGTCTACCTTGACTTCAACAAGGCGTTTGACACGGTATCCCACAGCATCCTCACAGGGAAGCTTAGGAAGTGTGGGTTAGATGAATGGACAGTAGGGTGGATAGATAACTGGCTGAAAAACAGAGCTCAGAGGGCAGTGATTAGGGACACAGAGTCTAGTTGGAGGTCAGTGACGAGTGCTATTCCCCAGGGGTCAGTACTGGGTCCAGTCCTCTTCAATATATTCATGAAAGACCTGGATGAGGGGATAGAGTGCACCCTCAGCAAGTTTGCTGATGACACAAAGCTGGGGGATGTGGCTGACACACCAGAAGGCTGTGCCGCCATACAGAGAGACCTGGACAGGTTGGAGAGTTGGGCAGAGAGGAACCTTATGAAATTCAATAAGGGCAAGAGTAGGGTGCTGCACCTGGGGAGGAATAACCCCATGCACCACTACAGGTTGGGGGGCGACCTGCTGGAGAGCAGCTCAGCTGAAAGAGACCTGGGAGTCCTGGTGGACAACAGGATGACCATGAGCCAGCAATGTGCCCTTCTGGCCAAAAAGGCCAATGGCATCCTGGGGTGCATCAAGAAGAGTGTGGCCAGCAGGTCGAGGGAGGTCATCCTCCCCCTCTACTCTGCCCTGGTGAGGACGCACCTGGAGTACTGTGTCCAGTTCTGGGCTCCCCGGTTCAAGAAGCACAGGGAACTGCTGGAGAGGGTGCAGCAAAGGGCTACCAAGATGATTAGGGGATTGGAACACCTCTCTTATGAAGAAAGACTGAGGGATTTGGTTCTCTTCAGTCTGGAAAAAAGATGGCTGAGGGGGGATCTTATCAAAGCTTATAAATACTTAAAGGGTGGGTGTCAGGAGGATGGGGCCAGGCTCTTTTCAGTGGTGCCCGGGGACAGGACAAGAGGTAATGGGCACAAACTTGAGCATAGGAAGTTCCACCTAAACATGAGGAGGAACTTCTTTACTTGGAGGGTGGCAGAGCACTGGCACAGGCTGCCCAAAGGTGGTGGAGTCTCCAACTCTGGAGATCTTTAAAACCCACCTGGACATGTTCCTGTGCAACCTGCTGTATGTGACCCTGCTCTGGCAGGGGGGTTGGACTAGATGATCTCCAGAGGTCCCTTCCAACCCAGCAATTCTGTGGTTCTGTGATTCTGTGATTAAATCAGGGCTGCCAGTCTTCAGCATTTATGGCAGCAATTGCAAGCTTTCAGGTGACAACAGGAGCATGCTAGCATTTTGAATGATGAACCCACCATAGACTACCTATTCTTGTGCAAATCCTACTCTGGTTTGGGATCTAGTGTGTCTCCTCTGAAACTTGTGTGTATTTGTATACAGGTATTAAGAAAGTCAATGGACATCTTAAATGACAAGCTTTTTCTCTCCCCTTCCAATTTGGTTTCACTTAAATGGAAGGCACACTGTAGACCAAACAGCTAATATGTGTGTTTTGATCAAGTGAGGCACTTCAGTAAACAGTACCAGGATCCACTGAATGAAGGTCATCGACAATGCTAATTAACACTAACCATTCTGAGTACTGAATCTGTAGTGAAGTTCTTTATGAATCTGTTGCATTACATGTTTCATCATTAGAACTCTTTAGGAGTGAATTATGATAGTGTCAGTGCTGCTGCTGCTTTAGCGGATGGAGCGTGCATCAGGGATGTCTCATAAATAACTAGAAATGGTTTCACGATTCAGACCCTGAATTCTGGCAGATGTGATTACTGGTTTGAGGTCTACTCTTGTCACAGGTTGTTTTTTGTATGAGCATCATGTCTTAGTTTTCTATCAATAAAACAGTAATCAACCTTTTTTTCACCAAAAGGGTTGTCAAGCACTGGAGAACAGCCTGCCCAGGGAAGTGGTTGAGTCACCATCCCTGGATGAGTACAAAAGACGTGTAGATGTGGCACTTGGGGACATGGTTTAGTGGCATAGTTCTCAGTGCTAGGTTTACGGTTGGACTCGATGATCTTAAAGGTCTTTTCCAACCTAAATGATTCTATGATTCTATGATTTATTTTGAGGGGGAGTGGCTTGGCTTATGTGATTATTAGTATATGAGAACTTAGATAAATAGTAAGTTTAATAAACCAATGTAACTAAACTGAATGGGGAAATTAATGAAGAACGGCAGGATTTCAGTCCTTAGTTCTACATTTACATTGTAGAGCTTTATCTCCAAACACATTCAGCACAATTTTTTAAAATAGTAAGTTATCTTCAGAAAATTATTACTCAATCATCATTATTCAATCAAATTCATGTTGGTTGAATGCTTTCACACTTTATTTTCATTTTAGGTCATGAGAACCATGAAATTATTTTACCTGTTAAAATAAGCATATGGGAATGAAAATAACACCTAGGCTCACACATACTTATTTATCTTATTACCTATAAATGCTTTCTTTTGTTCCTCCAGAGAATTTTGAAAGAAAGAAGAGTTAATGTAAATTCAAGAATAGTGAATATTTTTGCACCATGAGATAGCGTGTATGCACAACTTTAAAGTTTTGAAACTTTTGGAGGCGAGGGTTAAAACTTTTGTCTTGAAGTCTTCAAAGGACAATATGGATCATAAAGCAGAACACAGCTGAGCAAACATCTGTTTAGGTGTGTTTTGAGGTGACATATAGAAGATATAGATTTTTTTTAATGCTTTGTTTGTTTGGGTTGTTTGGGGCTTTTTTTTGTTTTACATCAGAACATTAATCTGTCGCATCTTCAACCCTGTGTAATTAAGATAGCTCGTGTTTGTGATGCACTGAAGCTGCATGTCCAGTACTGAACTGTCAGTCAAGCTGATAAGTTTGTGTCCTGTTGACTCTTTCTATCGGAACAAAACTGTTGATGGGAATCATAATTTTTTTCTTTTTGCTAAAAACATTTCAAAATGATTCATTGGCTTGAATAATTTTTTCTGTTCATATCCTCCTAAGTTTTAACATCTTGAGAATACTCTAATTTGAATGAATGTAAATTTAAGTTGTTATTTCCCTTCCCAAACTACCCCTTCTGCAATTTTGCATCATAGGCTTTCTCTTCCATCTTCCATCTTCCATCCTACTTTTACTGCTCTTACTTTCTTAGTAATAGTGACTTTCTCCTTGTATACCTGAGTAGTTATGATTCTGTCGTGAATTTATGTCCACCCTCTGTTCAAAGGAGAAATATTTGTTCTTTATATTCTTACACCATTCCAAATCTTTAGGCAGTGTAGTGGTTACAGAGTATATTAGGACACCACTTTGACTAGGAATAATTCATACTGGCATGCTTTCTTGCAGTGTACGTTTGGCTCCATAGCACAATTCAGTGATAGTGATGCTGAGGCTGTAGATTTCACTGGCAGTTCAAGAAAAGCTGTTAGATACGGCTTTTAGGGTTCTTATTCTCATTCAGTTTTATTTAACTTCTGGACAGGTATCTCATCTGAGGTCTCACAAGCTGTCTCCCTGCTGTATTAGTCTTGTGCTACCAGATACCTTTTCAGTGACTCCAAAGAAGTTTTGTAGTATACAGCAGAGTAACGTAGCAAGAGATCAGGTCCAACTAAGTATGATATTTGAGATAAAGCGTAAAGACCTAAAGTGTCTTTATTTCAAAAGTATTTTTTTAAAATTATTTTTATCTGTTAGAATGCATTTATTGTTTTATTTGGTGTAGTGACACTATCAGTTACCGAGGGTGGGTTTCTTGGTTAAGAATCAGCCTTTGCTGCCATGCAGAGTTATGATCCATCTGAGTAGTATGAAGTGATACTTTAGGTTGAGTGATTCATCCTGGAAAACAATACTTTAGGTGAACCAGAGGCTAGAAGAGTGTAGTGATAAATGAGCTGATTCACTAACCTCGTTCATGCGGCTAGCTAATAATACGTCTGTGTTGGTCTGCATTGACTCTCCCGGCGAATGCAGCCGGATAGGCTTACTTCTTCCATTTATTTTTGGTTTGATTTTCTTCTTCCTTTTTTCATCTTCTTGTGAGAAATACTGGAAATTATATACTGGAGCTAAGACTTCTAAGAGGAAGTAGGTATCCTGTTTGTCAGGAATACAAAAGTTAACTATTAAATAGTTGTTTGAGCTTCTGACCCAAGCTTTGTCAAACTCATTTTTCCTGCCCACTGTGCTCAAGTTATTACTAATGTCTTGTGCTTTAAATGACATAGAAAGCATGGTCTTTTCTTGAAGGAACCCTCTATGACATGTATTGTTGGATAGAGTTGTTGACTGATTAGGAGCTTCAATTATTTCCTTTCTCTGAAACCTTAGCAATACACTGAAATGAACAAATGAATGTTACCCACAGCCCCCTTTTAATCCTTCATCGCCTTTCTCTTTGCTTGCTGATGCTTTCTACTCTTATTTGGAGCACTTCTTCATCTGCCATTCTGGGGAACTCTTAACTCATAAGTGACGCTTTTGAAACTCAGGAGCACCACAGTGCAATATAGTTAATAACAACACTTTCCTATCATGAATTTATTCCCCAGAATGGCATGATTTTTTCATGATTTATTACTTTTATTGTAACCACTAGCAACTTAACTTGCTAGATATATAGCATAACATGAAATCCATCTGCCTTTTGGTTTGTCCAGAAATTAACATTGCCAGCTGGATTGATTAGGAGCATGATATAGTCCTTGAGGTCACATGTGAGATCCACGCGTGAATCTGTCTTTGGAGATTTGAAGAGTATCTTGGGAGAGGGAAGGGAATAACCTTGAATTGTTCTTTTCTCTTCCTCTAAATGTTCAGTGTATTTACCTAAAGCATATTTTGGTTTTCTATGTATTTCCTATAGCTAGTACATGGAATTACAGGTTGGGTACAATTTATACTATGGCCAGAACATTAGACTAGTCATGTTTTCATATGGTTGGACTAAGGCTGACCCATGTATCAGTGCATTTGGGTAACAGGGGCAAGAAGCAAGTTTTGATTTTGCAGTACTTGCTGTCTCACAAGAAACAGAAAGGCACAGTCATCATCGCCCTGATGAAGGCAGTACATCTCACCACACATTTCCAATAGCTCCTTTCTCCTGCAGTTTCCCATGGAGCAGAAGCCTAGGCACTGGCTCCTCTTGCCTTGGTGGGCTCTCCCTCCTGCCTCTCCAGCTGCCTGCCTTTGGCCACAACAGGGCACTAACCCCAACCTGGCTCCTAAGCCAATAAGCCATGTAGCTGATTAACTCCTGTTCTGTTCCATGTGCCACTTGCTGGCAACCTGGCTGCCCAAAGACACGTCTGGAGGATGTATGATTTACAGGTATTGGACAGAGCATGAAACTCTCTTCCATTCCCATAACGGCTTTTTGATTTTCTTTTTGAAGACAATGCTGCTGGTATTTTCCATCAAAAAGCTTATGAATAAACATTTTTCCTCCCGCTTTGGCTTAATTTGGAAATAGAATTCTCAACAAAATCTGAACACCAGCACAAATCAATGTTCTTTTAGTCCTCTTTTGCTTTCCTTCTTTTTTTTGTAATAATGTATCTGCCTTCCCCCACAAATTCCAAATCCAAAAGTCAGGAAAATGTTTTCAGTTTCCTTTTTGCCACCATCATTTATATGGTTACGTGTTACAAAAGGTGATATGATGGAATGTGTGGACTTCTCTTTGCCTACCTAATTTTGAATAGGAAACAGTTCTGTGGGAGAGCCTGTATAACAGTTGGCATGTGCAGTCATTCTTTCTCGTTAAAATACTTCAGAAAATAACTACATGTTGACAGTAAAGTAATGGAACAGGAAGTGGCTAAATATTTTCTATATATAGGCCCTGATGTTTGAAGTCATCCTCATTTTTACTAGCAGAAAAAGGAACATCTTCACAGCACCACAATGATAATTTCACTTCTCGCTGTGACAAAGAGGAAAGGAAAAATTTTAGGGAGGTGTGATAAACAGGAAATTTCACTGCAGAATTAGGCACCAAGAATAGTAAGGTACTATTTTGAAGAAAAATGTTGCAAATGCTGTGATAACTGGCACTGTCTTTGAGTTAGTATTCATGAAGTTTATAATTAATTAGGATATGTTGTTGCTGTTGCAGCTGAATTTTAACTCTACAGCATTTTAGCATGCTCTTTTTTCTTTGACCTAAATCCGTCTAATTTTTTGTCTTCGTTAAAAGCACAGAACAAAAACACTATTGTGTCTTAGGCTGTGCTCAAGCAGATCAAGGAAGTTTGCATTGCTAAGCAAAGCCATATACATTTTAGTCATCCCAGAAATGTTTGAACTCTACTCAATTAAGTGAGATGAGTGTCCACGTGATGGAAATGATAACTGGTTTTGCTTAAACCTGTTTGTAAAACAGACAGTCCAATGGGGGAACAAAAGAGGGGAAAAAAATCTGAAAATGTAATCAGGCATAATAACACTTAAGCTTAGAGAGGAGAAAAGCATTTCATTTGTAGATGTAAATGAAATGTCATTACAATTCAGTGTCTTCAGGACAGTTCTTCATTTACGTTGGTTAACATTAGCATTTCTTAAGGATGATTTAATATATATTTGAAAGCTTTTCTTTTTAACTGGGAGATTATTCAGAAGAGCATGGCTGCAGTTTTGCAGATATCATACAATCAGCACTTTCCAGTCCTGTGATTAAGATTTCTATTCTAACCAGAAGAAAATGGAATATGTTTTAAAATGCAGTGAAAAATAACAGAATACTCTATGTGCAAACACATTCAAGACAATTGCTCATGATGTTATTATGTTCTGTTTTGTTATTTGAAAGTTTGTTCTATTTCCTCTCTGTAAAAGATATGCTTTTGATTAAAAACATGCTGGCTGGTTGTTGGGTTTTTTTCCCCCCTAAAAGCAGAGATCTTTGATCTATTGATAGGACAGGATTACCAGCTGCCTTACAAGCTTTTACCCAGGCATGCCTTGCTGATGCCTCATGGCCCTACCTGATAGAAACTGCAGCCCAGTGGGTATGTCACTGTCTGCTCACAAGCTGTAAGCCTAAAGGCCATGTAACACCAAACCAGGAGGACACACCTGCCTGCTAGGAAATGGGGTGGCCACCAAATCTTAATATGGCTAGTAAGCTGGAATTCTAGGAGAAAGGCTGATGCGAAGATTTGAGTGTTTCTCAGCAGCAATGTGAGCAAAACAGGAGGAACAGAATTAAATAAAAGACGTTTTGAAGGCTTCAGAACGACTTCAGAAGGCTTCAGATCCTGCAAACTACAGTGCCCACTGCCACGTTTGTTAGCTGCTGCGTGCTTGAAGATCCTTCAGTCTCCTAACACATGCACAGACCTCTGCTTCACATCTTCTTTTGCAAGATGCAACCATTAGGTCCTGTAAATACAAAAAGTTATCAGTAATGTGTTTTAAACTTTTCTAATAAGCTCCATTTTTTTTTCCTATCTTCAAAACTCCTTTATACACCTTTTCATAAGTGTTTTTCTACACTGGATCTACGATTCACTGTCAAATATATGTCCACCAACTACCTATAGTGTTTTTCTAAGAGTAACTGTAGCCACCAAACAGCTGGCTTCTGGGCTTCGTTTGCTTGCTACACTCCTACAGGCAAACCTATGGGCAAATAAAACAGCTCCGAAATGCGATGAACATCTGAATGGGGAATTCAGCATAACAATTGCACATGCACGATCTTGCTGCGAAGAGAAGACACATGACAAGTTAGAAGTCCTGCTCATGATGTCTTTCCTTCTGCCGTCTGGATCAGTTTCTGTGGATTGAGATATGGAGGTAGAGACTTCCTTTTATTTCCAGGAGAAGTATTATCCAGGCAGATTTAAGGAAGATTAACTCCAGAGTGAATACCAGAGAGAATTCCGTGAGGTGGATTATTTCTGAAGGTAGGCAAAAAGAAAGGAAGGTCTGCTTACCCTATTTCAAGATTGTTTTATCACATCTTTATTCCACAGTGAGGAATGTGTTTATACTCATACAGTTTTAAACTTGTGACCTAGATAAAAAGAGGTACATATCATCTTGCAACACCTAAGCCACCCAGTCTCCTTTTCATAGCTTTTGTTATTTTCTCAGACATTTTCCACCTCCTCCATGACATCTCCTGGTTTTAGACATTTTAGAGGCACGTTGTTTTTAAGCACGGCTGGGTTTCAGGTGTGCTGATGATCAAGTAGCCTAATTTTAAATGTTGGCAGTGCTGTTTCAAATGTGATTGTATATTTGTTATGAATGTATGTAATTATGCTTTCTATATTTTGTCCTTTTTTATACTCTGAATTGTTTGAAGATTTTGTTATCTGACAGATTTAATTTTTTTTAATTTATTTTTTTTTTTAATTGCTAGTCCCTGGAGCTTTTCTAGAGCTAGCTAAGCACGGCCATAGCTGACGTCATCTCATGTTAGTGATAGTCCTTGCTTTGAGTGGGAGGTTAGACTAGTTGACCTCCAGAGATTTTTTCCAACCATCATTTCCATGATTGATCGTGTATTAGTCATTCATTTTCACTGTAACAAAGGCGTCTTTAACTTTATCTTCTTCCTATGACTTCTTAACAAGCTTGTGATGGTGGGGGAAGTAATTTTCTGCTACTCAAGAGCAGGTGAGACACAAACTCCTGTTAGTGGCAGGGAATGCCACGTTCAGATGGCATGTGGTGTTGGTAAAAATCTGAGTGCTTCTGTAGTTGGAGCCTGATCTTTCCCTTAGGGAAGAATCCTTGCACACTCACAGTGATGGGGGGAGACCTGAGTAATTCTGCCTTCAGGTCAATGTCAGTGGTTGTCTGAAAAGCATCACGTTTTGTGCACAGATCTGTGAGGGTAGAGTTTGATCAGATGGATAAATAGCAGAGAGGAAGAACAGAAATTACCTAACTGGAGAGCAGGGGGTAGCAGGGCACAGTACACATTCGACTTAATTCAGCGGGGTTTCTCCTGTATTATGCCGGCTGCAACGTTGACAAAGCACTGGAGTCATTTGAAACCAGTAGGTGTGACCTGGACCCTTGATATTTGTTTGCGAAGAAGTTTGCAGAACTGTGAATGTGCCACCTGTATTGCTGTATTTACTGGGACAAGGTATGGTATCACACTGAAACCGCCTCTGGCGGACCCTGTACCCGTGCACTTTCACACAGCAAGAGATAAACAGTCTGGTGGTGGGTGATGGAAAAATGGGAATCAGTTGGGGAATGATGAAGGCTGTTTAATGAGCTGAGGATAAAAAAAATGAATAAAATTTAAATGCGTATCTTGGCTAAGTGAGAGACAGATGGAAGAAATCTACAAATTTTGGGAGTGTGAAAGCTCTCCTGGAAGATGCAGCTCTGTTGAAATCAAAATACTTCTCAAAAGCAGGTCAACTGCAGCAGACTTTTGTTTCAAAAAATTAAAAAAGGCTGTCAGACATAGCATATTTTAATGTTTTGGAATACATCTTTTTTAATTCTTAATTTTGAAGTGCTTCTTTTGGTGCCCTTTTTTTATCTATTTTGATTTCTTTAGGAATAAGTGCAAACAATAAACAAATAAACAGAAGAGCCATGGAATTTTCCTTCCAAGATTGTTTGAAGTGTTTCAGTTTTGCTGTAATTTGGAGCAAAGCCAGAGTATAAAATCCTTGGAAATTGCTATCATCCGTTCAGTTTTCCCAGGGGGCCTGAGAACGTCTCGTCTTCAGAATTGCACTTCAGCTAGTATCTCTTGAGATGCAGAGGCAACACTAATTGCCAGTAGCCGTACTACAGCTCATTTGCTTTGCACTCCAGATTGCCAGGGACTGAATGTGCAAGTGGTTTCAACATCCCGCTACGCCTGATGTCCAGCTGTAGCGGCACTGCTTCCCCTGTCACATTGCACTGAGAAGTAGCAGCCGTGGTTTTTTTTTCCCCGCCAGCTGGACCTAATCTCTTTCAGGATCCAAACAATTGTAAGGGAAGAATTTTGTACTGACACTTTCTGGGGACTTCATAAGAGATTTAGTAGAGCTTTTCTTTCTCTGCTTTCCTTTTTCTGCTACATCTATTGGCAGGTGACTGGGATAAGTGGTGACTGGTGTGTCGTGCAAGAAGCAGCTCAGTTCTGCTATTGGCTATTCACTATTTGTTTTATGCCATTGAGAGGTTCTTCCTATGTTTGTACATGGAGGTTTCTGTGATACAGTCTGGTGTTTGAGCGCTTAAAGTGTCATTTAGTGCTGAGGAAGTTATTGTTCTTGTAGGAATTCGCAGAAAAAGTGTCCTGGAAAAAATGCTTGCTGTCACTGTATACTCAACACAGTCTTTATGATAAATCTTCTGCATTACAGTAAGTTGGTGGGTTTTTTTTTAACAGACAGATTTCATTGTCTTTCATTGTCTTGTGTGTAGGATATTTAAAGAAACATATAATTAGGACCTCATCTAGAAGTCAAACAATTGAATGAGCTATTGAATTGAGCATCAAAACTAGAGAAAAAAGACTTGTAATTTTCATCCTGGTTCTGGTCTTGCAAAGCGACCTTTGGTTCGTGTGGTATGAGAAATTTAGCATCATCCATTCCGCAACTTTCTGTCCACTTAGCTGCAGTGCTGTCGTTACTGTGAAATCCGTGTTCAGGGACTTACTTCCTTTCAGGCATGCACATCACTGCCACCGTGGATAATTGGTTATGTATGGGTAGCATGGGAAGAGGACTTTGCTTAAGTGCTCACAAAGACACTGCTTCGCAGAACTGCAGTAAATAGCTACTTTAGCAGTGCTTTTTAAAACTAGTGTATGAGTTTGTCTTTTTTAGACATAGTGACCTTTAAACTAGCAAATACAAATTGCTGTATGGTTTACAGGTACCACGTGGCATTCTGAAGTGCTACTCAAGAGCATTATGTGCATTCAAGATCAGAGGCCAGTTTACTTTGTGGAACGGAGGAACTATGTGATTTACCTAGCTATCTTTTCAGCAGATTCCTTATTAGAAAGGAAAGTAAATTAGTCCCCGTTAAACCTTTAGTTCTTGTGTTTCATTCTCTGTAAAACCAACTTTGCTCTGCACGATAGGTAATGCCAGCCCAGTCTGCATGACAGCTAGGGGAGGATGCTCAGAAGGTGTCTGGATTTTTTGTACTGTGTGAAATGGAGACTGATGAGTCTTACAACAGAAATGCCTTTTTAAGATACTATCTACAAAAAACTCGTACTGTTGGGCTTTGTACCACTTTAACTGGGATTTACCGTGTTTCAAAAAAATGTTTTTTTTTCATAAACCATGAAGAGAATATTGTATTGCATTAGCGGGGTTAAATGTTTGGAAATGATAAAGTGATTTTAAAGTTCAAATAAATTACTTGGGATTAGGGAAGGAAAAGAAAGATTTAGCATTTCTATACCTATACAGAGAATGTGCTTAAGGGCTATTGTGTCTTTAACAGATAATTAGCATACATGGCAATTTGCAAAAGTTACAGTCCGCATTACAGTCAAAGTCACAATTAGAACTAGAACTGTAAATAGCACAAAAACTGGAGTTGCCTTCAAAGGGAGACATTAAGAAGTTGATAAATTATTTTTTTCCTGCTTTTTTTTAATGAAAAGGACCCAGATTCAGCTGGATATGAAATAAAAAGCATTATGTACAGAAAACGTCTAATAGCTTTACATAATATCTCCTAAGTGGATTGCTTAGGTGCATCATATAAGCTAAATTTCGTCAATCTTTAGCTCTTTGTGCATGACGAAGAGATTTTCTAATAATAGATGAGAGGGAGGAGCCGGAAATCTATGCCAATCTAATGAGAAAACAGGTTATGAACTCAGCTTCATTTAGGACTGAGACCAATGTAATACCAAGATGAGGGCCATTAAAGTTTATTAAATTTGTCTAACAATATCAGCCAGAATTAGTGAAAAAATTACATGGATTATTTATGAAATATGTACAATCTGGAGCTACTTTGCTTTCAGATCTCTCCTGTGAAAAGTAGTCCTTTATGATGATTTCATAAGGTTGTCATTAAATGGCTAGACCAAATGTATTTTAAAGTGCTTAAGGAGATATTTCATACAGCAGCAGGAAGCAACGTGTGTTCCTGTTGCGATGCTTTTGCATTCATGAGAGAAAAATGTTCTTTTTTAAATACGTAAATACTGAATTTGTAAAATATATGTAGAAATGTTTAATAAGATCCTAGGAGCTCCAGTTCAAGGCTCAGCTTGTAGAAATGTCTATGTGAGGTGCAAACGAGCCCCTCTGAAAGAGAGAAGCCAGACAATTGCAGTTCATCAAGCATGGTCATGAAGGGGGCTTTTCAAAGGGATGGAGTGACATGCCTCAGCCACCTTCTGACCAGTAGGTTGTGTAACAGACAGTTTAGCTGTCAGGAACATTGCCGTCTGTGGTGGGGAGGACTGTTTCTTGGAAATGTGATGCTGGGAAGTCCCACTGCTAGCTGACTTTGTCCTGGCTGACCGTAGAACTGGGAACTGGCTGTGCTGGTCTCTCAGGGAAGCAAGGTCCAGAGCAGCTGGGTCATACGCTAAAGTAGTAGCCATTGGTCATCTTCTATTAATTGGTCCTGATCTAAAAGCCCAAGTTACTCAGAGTAACGTGCTTCTTGAATGATCATAGCCTTTTCTCAAGACATATTTTGGTAACTCCATCAAACATGAGCCTCAGGTAGGCAGAGACCATGTCTTCTTTTCAGCAAATGAGTTGCAAATGAGACACTCCTGATTGCTCAGGATTACTGGCCTTCAGAGCAAAGTGCCATGCTTACTCAGGTGTAGTCTTGCCAGAAACAACCACCCAG
Source organism: Larus michahellis (assembly GCF_964199755.1). Taxonomy (NCBI): domain Eukaryota; kingdom Metazoa; phylum Chordata; class Aves; order Charadriiformes; family Laridae; genus Larus; species Larus michahellis. Next base: position 99,061,688 of record NC_133897.1, read on the forward strand.
AAACATACGCTGGAAGCTACAATGTGAAGGTAGAGATACTTAATACTTAATTTAGATCTTCTCAAACATTTAAAAAAATAAATTAGTTCATGGCATTTAGACCATGTAGGGGACATGGAAAAAGATGTATTCTCTTGGTGATTGAGGATTTTAATTTTTGTACCTATATCTTCTGTATCTTTTGCTGATCTTTTCCATGAGTCAATTGCTGCCTCACACAAGCCTTTGTGGAGGAAGCTGAAGCTGTGCAGCAGTCCTGAAGCCCCTGGATAAGCAGAGGGAGCATGCTGAGAGGTTATAATAATAGAGATACCGACTGCTCTGTTAAAAACCTTGGCTTGCCCCCGAGTCTGTCAAAGATTTCTGCAGTATCTTGCCTCTTTTCAGTACCTCCAGACAAGCCGGAGCCATTGCGCTCAGTAAGCAGTATTCCTCCTCAAAGCCTTACTAGTCTTTCATTGCTATTTTTGTGCTAGAGAAGCCCTAAAAGGAGTGTTCAGAATGTATTGATTATCTTTTCCCTCCTTTTCTTCAAAACATCCAGAAAGATTTTATTTGCATTTCAATATTTTTATTTAGTTAATCATATGGACAGAAACCCACATTTCTGTCAGGGGCATTTCCACCTCAGGGACCCGTCTTGGAGAGTAAGAGAGTATGAAAATAGATTTACTGGAATCTGTGCAAGTTACACAAGCATCTGATTCCAGGGAATATATCCCATAATGTCATCTGTATTGCTGTTTGTGTGAAAGATACAGATATACTTCAGGGCTCATGTAGGGTGAAGACACAGCCATGGGGTGGGAGGTTAGATAGCTTGTGCTACTTAAAAAATTTAAATATCACAATAATAATAATAATAATAATAATAATAATAATAATAATAATAATAATAATAATAATAATAATAATAATAATAATAATAAACTTACTGATTTTTTACTAAGTTTGAATGCAATATTTTTAGCTTATGTTCAGTGGTGTCCATGAATCAATGCTAATCAGTTGATGGGTTGACACGGCTACAGTTTTCCAAATTAGAAAAAAAGAATCGTTGAAGAGTCAGCATTCTTTATGGAAAGAGTAACCTATTTTTCAAATTCAATTAATAAAGACGATACTGATTTAATTAAAGGAGGAAGTTGCCATCCCTTGGATAGGATGGAATTCAGTTCCTATTTCACTTGTTTCCTGGTGATTATGGAGCAAAGAAAACCGTAAACACATTGAGTTGTATTTTTGCCAGAAGTGCATAAAGCAGTAGTACCTCAGATCGCTTTTGTTGATAGCTGGATGAGACTCTTGTGTTTTCTAATTTACAGACTCTTTAGCTGTCAAACTACTCGTTCAGGAAAAAAAATTTCTTAAAGGATTAATTAATTTGTGGATGAGAGCATAACTGATATAACTTGTTCCTAAAACAACTGGACACATAAAACCAGTGGGGAGTTGAAACAATTGCTTTTAGCAATAAACTCTTTCAAAAGAAACAAAGCATAACCAAGTTACAATTGTATTAACAAAATATCATAAAATTAAGATTAAATTAATTCAAAATTTGTGAAGAAAAGGCACTCCCTGATGCACCAAAACCACTCATAAAAATTAAGAAAAATTATATGAGATCCGTGAGCTTGCTTTAGTTTTATGAAGAGGCAACCATTCTTCACAGGATAAGAATTCTTGTATTTTTGTGTATAGAAGTGTCAGTTTTGTAATTCATACGTGAATAAAAGAAGTGGATGAGCATGCCACCAAGTAGAGAATGTTGCATACAGATTCTGTTAAAATAGAGTGGTTTACTCTTGTCTACAGCTATTACTCAATTTATTACAGTTGGACTTGATGATCTTAAACCTCTTTTCCAACCTAAACAATTCTGTGATTCTATGATTATTATGTTTACTTATTTCAGCTTGCATCATTCACATTATCTACAAATTAGTTGTATGTAAGGAGCATTGGTGACTTTTTCCATAGCCTGCATGAAGAAAAATACAGAATTACCAGATAATACGAGAATACAGTAATCCTGACCTACCATTATTGTGGGTGTGGCAGGGTGTTGTTTTCTTTAATGAAGGTCACCTAGGTTTGTTGTCCTAAAAACATCTATTACAGCTCATGGAGGATTTGTGGGGTTTTTGACAGGAACTATTCAGTTGTTCTGTATTAACGTAGAGGGTACCTTCTAGATTTTCAGGACTGCTTTAGGCTTTAAAATCGGTTTGTCAGAAATGCTGTAGGAGCCATGGTAAGATGTTTTTCCGTACATAACTTTCATTTTTCACACCTTACCGTCTTATAAACAACAGAAGAAAAAAAAAATCACTCTAAAACAAAGCAAATTGCCATGCAGCAAGATATATCCTTATCGGTTTAAAAAATGAAGGATATGACTTTTCTTACAAAGCAAGGCACAGCATCACTCCTACCTTAATTTTTATCATTCTTTCTGCACGTTTCTGTTGCTGTGGCAGTAAATCTTTGCCCTTGTGATCTGTCATGCTAGAGGTTATCTCCTCTAGGTTCTGGGATTTTGAAGCTTGTTGTTGTCTTCATTCATGATTCAGAGGACAGTGGGGCTTGCGGCAGTGAACAGAGCTCTTTCATAACGGGCCATCTGTGATGAGTCGCTGAGGAGGGCCATACGCACAATCCACCATCATCATGGGTGGATGAATAGGAGTAATGGTGAATAGGGGTTACACAATCAAATTTTTTTCAGTCCTGTATAGTAGGTGTTTTGTTACTGAAGAGTCCTCAGAGGAAGACATTTCACTGGCTGACATACCCTGTCCTTTGTTTCCAGCCAGCTTTGCAACTGTTTCCAAGTGGGAGAATTCCCGTAGAGCATAGTCCCTTTGCTCCGCTGTTCCTTTGAAAACAGCAACCTTAGGTCAGTAGTGCCTAAACAAACATACGTTTGTTTACAAGAAGCAGTTCTAAATGGGATGATTCCCCAACCCCCCAGCTGTAGAAGCGATGACGTTTATGATTTTCATTTCCTGACTCAGCAGCTGAGTAACATAAATAGCATTTGCCCTTTGTTACTTAAAGAGCTTTTTGGAAATGTGAAATTGCCTTCTTCCTTTTTAGACTGACTCCTGAATCCTTCCCTTTTTGAAAAAGATGTCACTCCTGTTGAAGTAATTTTTTGGAGAAAAAAACCCAGTTATTTTGCATTCAAAACACAGTCACCGTGTTCAGCTTGCTGACGTGAAAAAGATGTTTTGATGACTCTGGTTCTAGTCAATGGTAGAGTACATAATAAACATAGCTCCAGAGGCAGATCTGGTGTTCCCTGCAGGATATTCTCCTCAGGTTGGATCGTTATAGCAGTTCTGCCCCTACGGTGAAAATCTCGATCCTGTCTAAAAGTTTTGCAACTACTAATCATACTGGGACGATGCAGTAAGAACTACTCTCAGTTAAACACTGCTGTCCTGCCACTGACGCTTATAATACACATTTTTCTCCCCAGGAGTATAATTGGACTATAGGCTTTTGTAGAAAACTACAAAGTGGTCCAAACTTCCTCTCCATGATTTTCTACTAAGATTTTCGTTTCACACAACAGAAAGAATATGGAACGAACATAATAAGGCTACACGGTGCTACCTTGCCCACAGAGAACAGCTGACTGTTGCCACCCAGACAGAGTTTTACTTTAATTGCACGCCTTTTAACATTAGTGATGCTAAGCCTTGGCATAACAGAGCCTCTCCAAAATCTGTGAGATCTTTTGTGTACGGTTCTGAATACTGAAGTAGACTGCTGCAGTAGTAGTGTTGTTTTATATAAATTTTAAAACTACGTATGTTGCTAAATATAAACTATTCATGGGTTTATCAGCATAGCCCTGTAAGAATGTGACAATACTTCTGATGTCTCTGAACACAGCATTTTTTTATTTGATGTTTCTTTTCAGTTGACAGATATATCAACTCAAAAGTAGCCAGACGGTTCCCAGTTGAATATGAATTTGAGAAGTCTGATGCACGTTGCTTAGTCTAAAAGTCTAAAATAAGTTACTCTAAAGCTATTTGCTCTGAAGTTGCCAGACTTTACAGGATATACATAAATAACTGTGCAAAACTTGAATCCACTCTCCAAGTTAAGCCATATGCCAATTTCAAGATCTCCAGCACAAGAGCATTAAACATATGGACCATTCACTAATATTTTGGTGGAGCACATGTTAGATAGGAGGCTGCAGCTCATGCCTCCTGGGGGCTGAGTCAACGGAGTGACTTTTGTTCACCTCCATAGGCTTTTTGCTCAGGCACCATCTGTCTGGATTTTTTCCCATCTTGGTGGTAGACATCTGATTATTTGAGAACAGGATCAGGCGTGATATAATATTGTAGTGTATCTAAAGGGCCATTAAAATATGCAGAGTAGAAGTGATTGTTTGGATACCAGTCTGAATAAAACAAAGAACCAAAAATGTTGCATTAAATTCCCAGTAATAAAGGAGAAATTATATCAGTAAGCTGATTTCTTAGAGAAAAGCATTTCGTAAACAGATAAGTCCTTCAGAAGAATGTAGGACTTGCCTATAACAAAAAAATGCTGGAAAACTCAAGGAATCTAAGGAAGGGGGAATAAGAGAAAAGAAAACCCGTTTCCTTCCCTTGTTCCATTTATTTTGACCAGAGAGACACTATGAATCATACGTCTCTTGACACTTTCAGGAATGATCTTACTGCCCAAATGGCTTACAGAGAGCTTCACTAGTAAAGAAAATGATCAATAGGATGAGATCTTAAAAAGGGAATTTTTCCCCTACTTACTCCAGGCAGCACTGTCAACTCTCTATTGAATTTATGATCTACAGGAAATTAAACACTGACAGCATCACCAGCAAAGATAAGCGTATATTGCTTAGGGTTAATAACTTGCCAGATTTTCTAAATCAAGCTATGTATACATTAGTACCTCAGATTTTTATCAAGTGACTGTTGGCAAGTAACCATGGATAATGATAGCAAATGAAAATTCCTTTTATAAATGGCAGAGTCGTGCTGTTACGTTTTAAGCTCTGGATTTCCAAATGTCCGCCTACTGCCCTGGCAGAGATCATTTACATGTGTGCAGTATTTTGTTTGAATAACATAATTGTTACATCACCCGCTTTTGCACGCACTTACAGAGTCCTAGAAAAGGAATTAGAAATGCTGAAGCAGTTTGCAGTCCAGCAGATTTGGAACCATGTGCCCATGGTAGACTCCAAATTCATAATTAAGCATCTAAATTAATGGCTCTATTTACATAGATGCTGTGCTCCCAGGAGTTCCTGTATTTGCTTGAGATATACTGATCTTAAAATTAGGCATCAGCTCCTGGTTTCTGCAGCTCTAATCAGATGTTTTTCTTAACTTTCCAGCTTCCCCAGAGCTGCAGGCTCCTTCGAGCTTGAGGCATAAACAGATTGATTGAGCCTGGGACTTTTTAGTTTGCTTCGGTTTTAAATCATGTAGTAGGGGCAGGCTGGTGGCAGGTCGGTATTCTTTTCCTTTCAGTGCTATCAAAGACCAGTTGCCTTTCAGGAGTTGCCTTGTTGACATACTGGAGAGAGGATCCTTGATCACCAGGGCGTGATGTCCTTTGTGAAAGCTACCCAAAAGACTGGCGATGATCAGGGGGAACTGGTTGATAAGGAAAGCGCTGTTGTGATACATAACACAGACAGAAGAGCATTGCTACTGTCGACATTTAGGTTATCTCTGCAGCTACTGGAAAAAAAAGAGGAAGAGAAGCTCCACGCAAAATGTTCTGAATCTTCTGGAGGAGCCTATGTATTTCCACTGCCCACAGGGGGAACCTCATTTATCAATCTAAACTAGATATCTGAAGTTCATGCAGCAATTCTCCAGTACGGCTGAGTTGGAGTTACTGTAGATATTGTTAGCTACCTATGTGATCTATCCATTTTTCACTAAAACTGAAGGAGAGAGTGGCAAATCAGGTTTGTTTGGGTTTTTTTTAATGAGGAAACAGAGAGGCAAAGAAAAAGCAGTTTTGCCAAAACTGCAGGAAGACTCTGCGGAGCAAAGAACATCTCCTTCGGGATACATAATGATGCTACATAAATCTCCTTTTCTTTTCTTCCTTTGAGGGCCTCTATTGAGGCCCTGGTCAAACACAACCTTGCCTTGCTCTTGTGAACTGAAAAGATTAAATCCTAGGTCGGTTTGGTATGCTTGGTTGATATTGATTTGTTGTTTTTTTTTTAAACTGTATTACTTGAAGCTTCTGAGGGTGACACAATAGAAAGAGGAATAAAATCCAGGTCAAGTACATAACATTACAGGGCACTGGCACCGGATTATCAGGAGAAAAAAAAAAAACATAAACACAGTGTGTGAGTAAATTTTCCTTAGAAACTGTGCAAGAAAATAAGAATTTTTGTAATCAACTTTTTTTCCCTCTTGCTGCTTCATATCAGAGGCATTTTGTGGGTTTATCTGTGCTTTGCAAACAAAATTACAAGCATCCAAATAAGGTGGCAGACCAAGTATAGTCAATACAGAGTAGAAAATGAGAACAAATAGACCCTCCTTTGTATGTCTCTCCCCCTCCCACAACTGCAGTCCTCTCAAATTCCTGTCAGTCAAAGACACAGACAACAAAATAACTCAGAGATAGGATTAAATAGAAGACACATTCTTCATTCCTGCCTTGAAGGGTGCTGAAGGCTTGTTATGAAAGACGAATGCCACAACTGTAACACAAGCACAAGCACCCTTGTAGTAACAGCTCTTCCTGCCCAAGAGTTAACCAGGTCCAAACTATTTTGGTTTATCAGCGAGATGAAAAGCCAAAGAAACTCACTTTGCCAAAAAGAAGAGTAGTAGCAGTCTAACCGTGTTGTGTCTCTGTTAGTGAGCCTTTACAATTTCCCCTGTAAACTCAAAGATGGCGTAATTCCAAGAGTGCAATTTGTCAGCATCATTGATAAGTACACTTTGTCACAAACAGAAAAAAGGCAAATAATATTATATGTGAAAATTCATTACATTTCAAAAGTGTGTCACTGTCACGTGGGTCTTTAAGTGAAGAACAGACAATGGATGAAAATATATGAAACAGTTGTAATGTGGCAGATTCAACGCAGGTAAAAAGCCGATACTTTATCACAGTCACAGGTTTTGGTGGCAGCTTGGACCTCGGCAGTCTTCACAGAAGACTTGAGCATTTATGGTAATATGGCCATCAGAGTAACTATAGTACTAACAAGAAAAATATTGATAGGAATGCAAGTTCTCTTATTTCAGTCTTTGACTGTGTTCCCTTTGGGTTTTGCATAGGTTAACTAAGTATATTTCTATTGAGAGGCAATTCAGGCAGTTTCTTTCTTAATAAAACAAAAGTACAAGTTTTTTGGGTAAAAAAATTAGTTGTCAATCTAGAATCTGTTTAGCAAATCAAAGACTGATGTACGACTCTGATGCCTAAAAGCAAGGGGACTCAATTTCTAGTCTCACAGAAAAATCCCGAGAGCATAGAGGGGAGAAGAGGGTTCTTTCAGTTGTGGAAAAGATGCTGTCTTTTCTGCTCTGGCCCTGTGGAGTCAGGGCTCCCTTTGCTTCTGAGTAGTAGCTGTAGTAACCCCTTCCTGGTTTTCATGCTGCAATCTTCAAGGAGAGGCTTTCTGTTTAGAACACATACGTGGTTGAAGACAGAACTAATTTTTATATTTCTGGTCTCTGATACATAGTACAGGTCTATAGTACAGGCTGATCACTTGAAAACTATGCATGTTAAGTTTTGGATGACCAGGTTATGAAACACACTAGTGATGGGGAAAATTGATATAACGTACTTGAATGCATAAAAAAAAATATAATTCAGAAAATATTCAGACAAAGAAGGTTTTCCAGATATTCAGGGTCAGATTTGCAGATAGAATGGTGATCACTACATTTACATGGTTTAGATCTATGGAAGATCAACCTGGAAGAAATTTTTTGTAGAGAAACTTCATGTTGCAACCAGTCAGACTGTAAAGATGTGCTAAGTACCTAAAGAAGATGGTAGACCCATAATTGGAATCCAAAAGTACACCAGTCACAGAATTTAGTCCAAGTTCAGTTAACTAAGTACTGCTAAAAATTCTAGCAAGCATCTACGTGCTTCTTTTGGCAGAAATAAATACCTTTTGAAATAATGCTAGAAACTACTAAGGAATGTTTTAAATGTCTATCCTACTGTATATTTATTAGTGACCTTAGGAAAAAAAAAATAAAAGAGTGAGAGAGAGAGAAAATGTCCCGATACTCTAAATTTGCAGAGATTAACAAAAAAGAGAAAGATTACAATATCGGAGGAAAATGGGATCACCTAAAGGGGTGAAGTAATGTCAGTGGAATGGAATTTAACAGTGAGAATTGCAAGGTTATGCATTTAGGGCGTCATAAAAAGATCTGAATTTGTCTGGAAGAGATATTCAGCTAAGTGGCAGGAAAAAAAAAAGCTATTTTCTACAGAGAGATTTAAAGAGCCTGGCTTCTTAGTCTAGAAAAACAAAGGCTGAGAGCAGACATTATTATTCTCTGTTATAACATCAAGAAGGTAAACATTTGAGGTGAATGAACTAGGGGACTGCATTGGCACAAAGAAAAAGTGAAAATGAACAGGAAACAAATTTAAAGATTATTAGCTATCAGAGGAATGGATTTCTGCAAAAGTCCTCCAATATGAGCAGAAAAAACTCCAGCTAGTTTTAACATGAAGGTTATGGTGTTTGTAAAAGGCTTGATCTGGTGTTACTGAGTGGAACTGATGTCCCAGGAGAGGAGAAGTAGGAGGTCTTTAGAGTTTTTAATTCTTGAGGTCTTTTTAATACTTTGTGTACTATAACATGTGCTTTAAAGTATGTTAATAAAATCAGTTCTTAGCAAAATTTGGCTTAAACACTAACCCATCTTAATTTTCAAAAAATAGACTTTTTCTATTTGTGGTGGGGGTTGTTGTTGTTGTTTTTATTATTAATCATAATCATCTTCTTGAAGACAACATGGATAATCATAATGTGTGACAAATTTCAACTTGAAGTGGCTAAAATTAAGTTTTACTACGTTTTATCACATTTGCAATTATTAAAGAGGAGTGAGTATTTCTGAATTTGGTGAATGTCTGTATAAGTAGTCATCACTAGAATCTCTATTTATAGAATTGATTTTGGACTACTGACTCAAGGTTTATGCTTGCCTGTTGCATGATCACCATCTACAAAGTTCCCAGGAAAGTTATGAATGTAATTTGGGCTTCCCTAGTGTGTTCTACTGGCATGTCTCATCCACGGTCTGTAAGTATTTTAGTCGCTGATTAATCTGGTCATTGCTCAATTGTTTCTACTGAAGAAACAATTTAGTGTTGGCCATGCTTGAAGTACCACTGGTAGGAGCCCTGTTAGGTGCAACATAAAGAATTTAGTCTGTTCATCAGCTAAACGGTGTTGTGAGATCCAGCAGATCGTTTTATCTGGTTATTGCTGTGTTGGGGTTTGGATCTGCCTTGGTCATTTGTCTTTGTTTATTGGCTACAGTTTCTAAATTATTCTCCTCCCATTTTTTCTCTTTTTTTACCCATGTTTATCCTTTCTCTTCCATCTTCCTGGATGCCTTGTTATTTATTCCCTTTCATTTATACGTTGGAAGTAAGTAAATACTTGCTCAGGAGCTATCTTAACCTAATGACACTCCATGCTGTATACGTGGTTTTTCACTACCTTCTGAGAAGTAAAAAGACTTCGTTGATATGAGTCAGCTTTCAAGTACTGTTGGTAGAGCAAAAAAAGACTTTATATAGTCCAAGAAGATTATTGCAATTTCACTTAAAGCTTCCTCAGAAGCAGAGTGAAATATGCTATAGTTCCAGTAGGTTGGCGGCTAGCAAATGTGACGCCCATCCACAAAAAGGGCCAGAAGGAGGATCCGGAGAACTACAGGCCTGTCAGTCTGACCTCGGTGCCTGGGAAGGTTATGGAATCCTGAGTGCCGTTATGCGGCACGTGAAGGACAACCAGGCGATCAGGCCCAGTCAGCATGGGTTCATGAAAGGCAGGTCCTGCTTGACTGATGTGATCTCCTTCTATGACAATCTCCTTGCCTGGTGGATGAGGGAAAGGCTATGGATGTTGTTTACCTGGACTTTAGTAAAGCTCTTGACATGGTTTCCCACAGAATTTTCCCGGAGAAACTGGCTGCCCGTGGCTTGGATGGGAGCACTCTTCGCTGGGTAAAAATCTGGCTGGAGGACTGGGCCCAGAGATTGGTGGGAAATGGAGTTAAATCCAGCTGGTGGCCAGTCACAAGTGGTGTTCCCCAGGGCTTGGTACTGGGGCCAGTTCTCTTTAATATCTTTATCAATGGTCTGGACGAGGGCATTGAGTGCACCCTCAGTAAGTTTGCAGACAAAACCAAGTTAAATGGGGGTGTCGGCCTGCTTGAGAGTAGAAAAGCTTTGCAGAAGGATTTGGACAGGGTGGATCGATGGGCCAAGGCCAGAGGTATGAGGTTCAACAAGGCCAAGTGGTGGGTCCTGCACTTGGGTCACAACGACCCCATGCAGCGCTACAGGCTTGGGGAAGGGTGGCTGGAGAGCTGCCTGGCAGAAAAGGACCTGGGGGTGTTGGTCGACACCCCGCTGAATATGAGCCAGCAGTGTGCCCAGGTGGCCAAGAAGGCCAACAGCATCCTGGCATGTATCAGGAAGAGGGTGGTGAGTAGGATGAGGGAAGTGATTGTCCCTCTGTGCTCGGCACTGGTGAGGCCCCCCCTCGAGTCCTGTGTCCAGTGTTGGGCCCCTCACTAGAAGAAAGACATTGAGATTCTGGAGCCAGTCCAGAGAAGGGCAACAAAGCTGGTGAGGAGTTTAGAACACAAGTCTTATGTGGAGTGGCTGAGGGAACTGAGGTTGTTTAGCCTGGAGAAAAGGAGGCTGAGGGGAGACTTTATCCTGCTCTCTACAACTCCCTGAAAGGAGGCTGTAGAGAGCTGGGGGTCAGTGTCTTCTGCCAAGTAACAGGTGATAGGACAAGAGGCAATGGCCTCAAGTTGGACTAGGGGAGATTTAGCTTGGATATTAGGAAAAATTTCTGCACCGAAAGGGTTATTAAGCATTGGAACAGGCTGCTCAGGGAAGTGGTGGAATTGCAATCTCTGGAGGTATTTAAAAGACGGATAGATGTGGTGTTTAGCGACATGGTTTAGTGATGGTTTTTGTCAGTGGTCCCTTCCAACCCGGGCAATTCTATGATTCTGTGTTATCTTTTAGATACTGTGGCCCCTAGCTGAACAAGAATTTCAGGAGGACTCAAATTCTGAAACTGTGTTCTATTAAAAACTCTAGTAATTAGGGTTAATCTCATTCTCTTGGTTGTTACAACCACTGCAAGTGTGACCAAACTGTGACAGAGAGGAAATGATTATTTTACCAAAAAAAGGGATGATGACAGTGCAAAATAGAATTCACGCATTGGATACATAGGGGAAAACGCTGTCATGATGATAGAGCCACAATCCAAAATCACCTACATGAGTAACGAGTAATAATACTTTGCAGTACTAAAAATCATGCTATTGCTAGTTGGTAAAAAGATGCATCTAAAGAAAAAAGGCATTGCTCTATGTATGAGTATGAATACTTGCCATTCTTGTTTTTCTTGACCCCTCATTGTACAAGTCCCGGATGAAAAACGGAGTAAGGTTGCTTTGCGTCAGTAACATTTGAGTTAGCATCTATTAAGAGAATTCAGGACATTAAGACTTCAAAGCTATTGTTCTGAAATTTCTGCAAATTCAAACACTCATCACTACACTAACATCAGGGGGTATGATTTAAAATGGATTTAATGTTGTGGTTTGGGGGTTTTGTTGTTTTTGTTTTTTTTAAACATGGAACAGAGAGACCTATCTACACTCCAGCCAGTTCTTCACTCACATGCCTCCGTAATAGTCTGTAGTATATTTGCTTTCTGGAATAAGCTGAAAAAAAGCCTTGTCATAAACAATATGTTTCATTATGTGTTTAAGAAAGAAAAAATCTTGTACTCTCAAGAAAAGCTGTAAGATGGGTAGATAAAATGAAAAGCAAGTAAAAAAGTTACCAGAGATAGCCTAAACTTCAGATATATGTTCTACTGGATTGATGCTGATTTAGGAAGCATTCTTATTTTGTTATGTTTAGAAGAGATCTGCAGAATTCCTGAGAGGCAGCAGCCTGATTTTGAATTAGGTACATCCAGTAAGATAACATCCTAACGTATCATGAACAATAATAGCTAATATTACTCTTTGTGACATATAGTGGAACAGATTCTCTTACTTGCTGAATCATTAGATTATTTTGTAAAAGAAACACTGAGAATAATGACATAAATTAAATTCTGTATCCTGAAGTAAAAAAGCATCTTTTCTAACAGTGTAAGGGCTGAATATTGAACGCTATCTTTGTTGTATACACTGAAGAGCGTAAGATAAGAGGAGATGAGGTAATACAACAGGATCAAGAGAAGGTACCTTTGGAGGTCTCGTTCATGGCCATCGACTAGAATGCTATGATAAGAGAGATTTTCTTTTGAGTTCTGTTTCCAACCAGAAGATTTCAAAGGCAAAACATCACCT